>NC_045697.1:96108851-100997181 GCF_009834535.1 Camelus ferus | reverse complement strand
ACCTGATATTTTGTTGTCCATTAAGCTTTGCTGTATTGCAAAATATATCCATTGCCCAACAGCTATGGAAATAAAATCCTGCCCTGAAATTTAGGGCTTGGGAGTGCAATGGGAGTGCTGGCCTCATAGAAAAAGCATCAAATATTATCTTAATATCTAGCCCAACACGTTTTCTTTAAATCTTTTAAATCCTTGATGACATGACCATGTTCCTTCTCCCCAAATCACTGCTCATGCATCCCAAATATTCAGTTTGTTCATAGCCCCCCAGCCTCTGATAATATATGGTTTCTGGAAAGTATGTTATTGATTCATTGGCACTAAATTATGCATAATATTTGAATTGTAGTAGATCTTAAGCCAAGGAATGAACCGTTCTGACGCTTAAGAAATAAATCACTTTTGTAGTAGGGTCATTTAAAACCTCTAATATAACATATCAATTGTCACCTACTATATAAGTGGGTAAAGTTGACTAACAGTGATTGGAAGAAATTCAGAAATATATGTTTTCAAAGTAGGTATGATATATAAATTCATATATTTTTATCTATATTTATAAATACATATGCCTCAAGAACATCTTTAGAAGAGAAAGGAGTTACTAGGTGGTAAATCAGAGAACAGTAGCCACATTTTTTATTTGGAGTTTAATGTATCATTTTTTAAATTTTATGAAGACTGTATGTCCTAGAACCTACTGAAACAAAGATGTAAGAGTAAAATTCTTAGAAAATCAAATACCTTATGGATTATGATTTTAAATTTTTGATCAGATCAATAATTAGAACGGTACCCTGATTAATGATTTTGTTCATTGATCTTGATCTAAAGTGCGTATCTTTGTAATTTAACTATCAAACTTTTATTTTTTTCTCTTCCCAGTGTTAAAGAATCCAGTGTGTAAATTATATAGATTTCCCACATCTGACAATAAGTGGATGCGAATCCGGGAGCAGATGTCAGAGAGCATACTTTCTTTTCATATTCCTAAGGAATTGATCTCTCTTCAAATCAAAGAAGATTTGTGTAGGTAAGAGAAAATGATTTATGGTTGCCTCTTGCATTATTTATTTTTTTCTATAAAACGTGTTTTTTCTTTAAGTATGATAATAACATAAAAGTCTAGACCTGCATTGTCCAGTATGATGGTCATGAGCCCTGTATGGCTGTTAATCACTTGAAATGTGATTAATCCAATTTGAGATGTTCTGGAAGTGTAAAATACATACCAGATTTTGAATTCTTAGCACACACACAAACAAAAAAAAGACTGATTTCATAATGAAATGTTAACATTTTGGCTATATTGAAGTTACATACAATATATTGTTAATTTTACATATTTTTCTTTGTACTTTTTACATATGACTATGAGAAACTTTTAAATTACATGTGTGACTCTCATTTATGGCTTGCATTATATTTCTGTTGTAAACTTGGTATCTAGCCAATAACCTGAACTTCGAGCTTGCTTATAATCTGTGTGTCTTTACCTCATCTAATTTTGATTACTATTTCTATAAGAAATTCCTACTTGATTCTTCTTTGGATTACTCATCTGTAACAAGACTTTCAGATATTTGTTGTTCTAAAAACTCTTTGAGATGATTGATAAAGTATGCTATGTGAATGGACAGTATTGTTAATACAACAAAATTAAATCTGTTGCTATAGTACAACAAAAGGATTTGAGAGCTGATTGTTGATAAGAATATTTCTGAACCATGACTAATGAAACAATTTGCTTCTCTGCCTTATAAACCTCTAGTGACTAAAAATGCTGTTGTTACACCTCATTCATTATACTACAAATACTGTTAGGGCTCTAAAACTCAGAAGATTGGCAAATATTTTTGAGTTAACATTTTGTAATTGCTGAAATACAGCAGAGTGTGAAATGTACAAAAGTTGGTATTCCAACATATGCTCAAAAAGAGTTACCTGATAGCATTGTACCCCTGTGGTCTCTGCGGTCCATAGGGATGCCATATTGACCTTAGCCAGTGAGCACACTCTGGACAGGGCAGTATTGACAGTATTTGTTAGGACAGGAATGACTGCACTAATGCTGTATGTCCAAGTGAGGGGGGAAAATAAAAGAAAACAAACAGAACCTGGATTTTAGGGGAAATCAGACAGAGAAAAAGAGAATTATAGTATAAATTAATATAATGTAATCATTAAATTATATTATAATATGCAGTTAATATGATATAACATAATATAATAAATTAAATTGAGAATATAAGAATGGGACATCCTTCTGCAAAAGGACTTGAAACATTTTTGTTGATTGGGGGGAAACTCCAGCCTAGACAGAGCTTTACTCTGAAGTTCTTTTCTCAGCCTCTTTTACCCCTCATCTTATGCAGATCCCAGAAAGTATGTTACTCGCCTCAGCCTTCCTCCCAACAGCACAATTTCAATAGATTTTCTCACCTTGTTTGATGAAGACTGTGGGTGCTGTAGTGCTATTTGTCTTTCAGTACTTGCAAAGAGGGCAAAATACTTCATTTGCACGCTTGGAAATCTATCCTGAGGGAATTATTATCAATTATTTTAATTGTTAATTAATTATTATTAATTTTTTTTAAAGCTTGCCGTTTTTTCCTCCAGAAGAAAAAAAGAAGTTGCCAGGGCAACTTTATATCATGGTCATTTACATTGCTAAGGAACCAAAACAACTATTTTCTGAATCTTTGAAAGAAATATTAACTAAATTGTATCATTTTAGTTGGTGAAGAGCAGTAAGTAAATGAGGAGCAAATATAAGTTGTCAGTAAGTCCCTTTTTATATTTTGTTCTGTGTAGAACCTGTGGACAGATGGAGACAGTTATGGGTGGATAGAGAGAGAGACAGACAGCCAGCTAGACAGGCAGGCAGACAGAGATACAGATGTACAATATTTTCTTTCTTTTCTTTTCTTTTTTAGGAATGTCAGTAAATACAGTATGAACTTAGCCGTATATCAGGATTCACAAAAACTTTTTCTTTTTTTTTTTTTTTTAACTTTTTCTTAAAGCACTAAATAGTAAATACTTTACAAAATAGTTTACAAAAGCGAGCTGTCCCCTCTTAATTACCAAGATGATGAATTTGCAAACATGATCAGTCCTTGACTTGTGTGAAGTCTGGATTTTGGAAATCCTACACTTTCATGATACATTGACCCTTTTAATCTCCCTTTTCAGCCTAGATGTAAACTTTTCTACTTAAGCTGGTGACCAAATGCAGTCAACTTCTCTGAGTTGATGTGTTACCATTTCTCTGTAGGAGTGTTTAGGGAATTATCTGAATATTTTGTTACATAACTTCTCCCTTACCAAGGGAGTGGAAAGTGGAAAACTGAAAAGACTGCTGTGATTGATCTCAGCCTCATAAACTCACAGATAAAGATTTCCTAAATTTGACTATGGATTTAATTGTGAAAGAAAACAGCAGTTAAGGAAGGGAACTAAGGAAATATGAGATGTGCTTATAATCACAATTGTATCTGAAAGACAAATTATTACTAGTGTTTCATTTTTTAACTCGGTAAGAATGAAATTCCACTTACACATTTGAGCGTATTACTAATTTTATCACATCTGGGTTTGATACGCACTTAAGAGTAAGTTAGCATGAGCCTCTTGCAGGGACCACATGTGTGCATAGTTTTGCCTCTTTGCATAACGGATACCTTTATGTATAAATGAGGAAAATGTTATCCTTCTCAGCCGTGGAGTGTGTATGTTGGCAGGTACATAACGATGCAGCAGTTATTTTCCATCACTTATACACGGTGTCTGTCCTTGACTGCAGCTGCCATCTAACAATTCTCTTGCTGTTAGGCTGTTAGTCTCTTAGTCTCTTAGTTTACATGACATTAGACTCAATGGGAACTACTTATATTACATTTGAGGTTGTACACACACAAAGTCTTAGGGCTTTGATAGCATTTAAATTCTTTGGGGGCTCCTTTTGATTGACCTAAGCATTAAATACCTTCTGCGTTCAAGTTCAGGTACATAACAGCTTTTGCATTGGCTGTGAGGTGTTTTCACAGTACTACAGTTTGAATTTTATATTATAGTTTAGGTCCAAAATAATCACAAGCAGGAAATCCTAGAAATCAATTTATGTTTACTGCTGTGAAGAAAGGCTTATATTGTGCTTAGCAGTTTTCTGATTCTTTGCTCCTGGAGCCATATTTTACAAATATATAAAATGTATGGTGAATTTTTTTTCTAGAAAAATGATATATGCTCACTATAGAAAACAGTGAAAATACACAAAATATAAAAAAGAAAAAGGAAAATCACTCTAAACCCACCACCCAGAAGAAATATTGTGTCTTTATGTTCTACATCTACTCTTAATCTTCATGAGCCTCTCAATGGGAAGCAGAGTTTTGGTCCCATGACTCTCCCACCCTGTATCATGTTTAATTTCTAGAAGGAAAATAGACTAGAAATACACTAAACTATTAGTAATATGCACACTAACACTAGCAATGATTATTTCTGGATGGTGGATTTAGAACGGTAACTGGGTTATTATGGAGTAAGTATAATGGAAAGGGAAGGAGAGAGATATGTTGAAGATGGCTCAGAGATGCGAAATACATCAAGGGATGTGTGTGTGTGTGCGCGCGCGCGTGCATGCGCTTATATGCATCTTCCTGTTTTAATAATGCCTCAAGCTTTAACTTCTTTCGGCTTGGGTTGCACACAGACAAGTTATGTAGGTCTCGCCAAACTACCACCTATACAATTTTTATAGCTTGTTTTCGTGTTGCTACATACTTTGTTTATGTTGAGTGTTTTCTTCAGATTTTGCACTACTTCAGAGGTTAGCTGTCCTTATCTACATTGAAATATTAGTTAATTGATAAAATGATGGAACTTGTGGAGTTGAAGCTTCATGACAGCTCTACACACGGTAATAAATGACCATATGCAAACATATGTTTAAATGGGAGACTTTGGGAAGCCATAGTGTGTTTGGCTTTATCAAAAAAGTATACTTTTCTACCTTATAAAATGATGGAAACCTATTATGGCACAAAAAGTTTTAAAGAAATGAACTTTCATATTTCAGTGAAAATGAACTCCATGGTCCATAAAACACCCCAGGAAAAAATTAGTTTGATTAATATCCTTCATTTCTTCCCTATACCTGTTTTTCTTCCTTGGTCCCAAAGGTGGGGAAGGAGAGAAATTTTCTGGCATATAATTTTGGGAGTCTAAGAAGAAAGAATAAGAATATTTTGTAACAGTTAACTTTAAGGAGTTCTTAGATTTTATAAGACATAAAAAAATTTGTGTGTGTCATGCAGAAGAACAGTCTTGTAAATAAAATATTAAAAATATGAACCAAATACTTTAGTAGGGAAAATGTGATAGGATTTTGGGACACACAAACTCTAAAAGTTTTCTAAACATTTCTTTGAGAGAATGTACATAATTTGTCTTAGATGATTTGTGTTTGTAACCATTGTACATATACTAAATTCATAGTGATAAAATGTTATGTCAGTGAAGACAGACACTTTTGTTCAGTGTTATATATTTCAAATATTCTGTATTTATTTTTAGAGCTCTGTTACAGACTGTGAAAGTTGTATCTATCTATATCTTAAATCTATTTCTTGAGCATAGTATATTCTTATATATTCAAAAGATGGTCAGTAAGATACATTGAAATCCCAGGTTGAAAGCTTACTTGCCGCACTGAGTACCATTTTAGAGACATGTTCTACATGCTTACTTAAATATTATCATATACTGTTAAATTGGTTTTCTAACACTGTACCTAGTTTAAGAGAAATGCAGAAGATACTCAATTTTCTAACCTTGCACCTTATCTTAAAGCATTTTTTGACTATTACATTAAAAAATATTCATTATATTTCAAGCTGATTATGCTACAAGTGCCATTTTAGAAGTGTTCAAAGTATATATTAGAAATTATAAACTAGAACTAGGGTATATTCAGATAAATTCTACTTCAAAAATGTCCTCACTATGCAGAAAGATATACGGTAGGATTTTACAACGTAGAGAGTCAGCCTGTCCACTTAACGTGGTTTGATGACATTCTCAAATATAATTTATGTACTTTTTTTCCAAAATTTTTTTATCACCAGACAAGGTTCCCCCTTTGCACAGCCTACGGGCAAGCAAGGGCTCCTGTCTACCTATGTTTCCAACCTCATCTTACACCTTATTTATTGTGGCCTGGCTGAAGCAATGACTTTTGAGTCATCTGTTGATATTTGCATACTTAGATAAAATAAAGACACACTGAAAATCTTTACTGACCTTAAAGAAACATTGACTAGTGGGAAAAGTGATAGGGAGCCAGCTATTGTATTTAGATCTCATATAGATCGAATGAACCTCAAACCGATGACTTTCATGGCTGTTTTTATAATGTTGTCTCTCCTACTTGGTTTCTCTTTGTGCTTCTTCTGTCTCTCTTGCTTGCTTTCTCTGAGGAAAATCTTAAGTCCTCAAGATCCAAAAACTGATGCATAAAAAATATCACATCAGGACTCCACTGTTGACTCATACCTGATTAGTGTTATTTCTTCTGTTCATTTTTCTTCATGCAATGTTGATGCACAGTTGGAATACCATGCAGTATTTTATTTATCATGGAAAATGCATTTGCCTTTCCAACTCCCAGTATTGAGGGCAGATGCTATGTGCCGTTAAGTTCCTCATTATGGATTCTTGGTATCATTTAATGAGAGATCCTGTAGAGCGCTTAGCATCACCAAGCTGGCAGTAGAAATATGTGTTTTATTTTGATCTTTGGTTATTACAGTATCCCCACAGGAACAAATAAGGAAAAGCTCATTCAGAAACATATTCGGCTATTGTGCCAAGATTCTTTATTTCAAATGGATAAAATAGGTAAGAGTGTGTGTTGTGATGATAAAAACACAGCATTGGAATAATTATCAATCCGAGTTTGAAACCTCTGTATTTGCCATTTGATACATACTTATAATTTATAGAAAATTACTTAATATCTCAATTTTCTTTTTTTTTAACTTTTTAGATAATAACTTTATCATTTATCCTGCAGGACTACTGTAGTAATTAACTGAACAATCAGGAGACTTTAGCACTTATGACTATGGGATTTGGTGTGTGTTTGTGTAAGTGTACCTCTGGGGTTGAAACCTGGCTCCCCAACTCCACTTAATAGCTGTGTGCTGTGGCACACTTTACATTAAGTATTCTAACCTTCAGTTTCCTCGACTGTAAAGAAGGGATTAAATAATAAGTACAGATGGTTATTTTGAGGTTTAAAATGAGCTGTTGATGAAAAATGCCTGGTGCATACATACATACATAGGCCTTTCATGTGCAGAAACCACTCTTACCAATTCTGTAAAGAATCATATTACAGAGTAGACACTCAGTATATCAAAACTATTATTGTTGTTTTTCACTTTAGCTGAGTGTTGGTAGTCTTTCAGACACAAAACCAAGCCTATAATTTATTTCAATTTCCTTTAGTTTGCTAACATAGCATATGCCTCATAGGTATGTTTACCATATGATGTCACAGATTTCCTGCGGGCAGAAAAGTGGCCTGGGCATGTCTTCTCCCACAAAGCTGATGTGCTTAGAGCTGAGACTGATTTGGGAATGATAGTCAGGTTCAGATTAGTTAGAGCCTTCTGGGACACAGAAAAGAAAGAACTTGTCAATTTTCTTATTGTGTTATTCCTGGAATCTAGCATAATACCTGGCATAAAATAAGCACTCAGGAACGTACTCTTTTCCCAAGAACAGCTGAAATTGTGAGAAGAGAATGACATGATTACATTTAGAAAAAGGAAGGCATGAGTGGAGGGATAAAACAATTCAGAGAATATTGTGGTTGCCTAGGTTAATAATGATGGTGCCTGAGACCACAGTGGGGTGTGGGGGAAATGGTGAAATGTACAAACATTTGGGATTTTTTTTAGGGAACTAAACTCAGCAGGGTTTGTTGATGGATTATATCTGGAGATAAGGTGTTCAGGATAACTTAAGCATCCTGACCTACATGACTGAAAAGATAAGTATAATTCATTGATGGAGGAAATAGTCAGCAAGCACAAATTTAGAAGGAAAAAGGACCCTCTTTGGCTGTTAGTTGAACCAGCTAGGTCTGTGCTATTGAATACGGAAGCTACTTGCCCCATGTGGCTATTGCAAGTTAAGTTAAAATTTGTTAGAATTAAATGAAATTAAAAATTTAGTTTCTCCATCACCTCAGTCACATTGTAAGTGCTCAATAGTCACATACAACTATTAATTATCCTAATTAAAAGTGCAGCTTTGGAAAATTTCCATCATCACAGAGAGTTCTGTTGCACAGCACTGATCTAGGGTAACCAGCAGTGGCATCTCTAAATTTAAAAAGAAGAACTCCAGTAACATAAACTCCTCCTTTCTTCCTGCCCATTGGAATTTAATGTAAAGAAGGAGAAGGTTGACATCAAGCTTTACCCTTGTTAGCAAAAGACAGAAACGTTTTGTTGTTGATTTTTTTTCCCGCAAGTTGATAATATCAAGATGTATGTTCTTGCTGTGATTTCTAGTGAGAATGAGATTGTGTTATGTTTCTATTGGAGAATCTATCTAGCGTAGTAGTTTAAAGCATGGGCACCCTAGACAAACCTCCTGGGCTTAATACCAACTCTGCTACTTACTGTCTGGATGACTTTGGGTAACTTACTTATCTTCCAAGAGTCTCAATTTCCTTATTTGTAAAATAAGGGTGATAATAATAACACCTACTTCTCTGGGCTGTTATGCATAGCAAATGAATGAATATTTGTCAAGTTCTTATTATAGTACCTGGCATGAATAAGCATTAGAAGCATTACATAAATATTTGTTAAATGAATAGAAAATACATAACGTTTTGTTTTGTTGTTTGACATCCCAACCATTATGTTAGCCAAGGCTGTCTGGTAAGGGCACACTTGAGCCAAATATTTGCACTGGCTCTCTGTTGACCTGGGTGGAAGTTACATTCATATGAATCCCTTGGGCGAGAGATTCCAATCTTGTCCTCCTATTCAGGGATACTTTCTTAAAAGAAATCATACTCACCAGGAATTGACATAAAAAAGAACAAAATTTGCAGTCATGTGACCTATGTACAAGTCTTGATTCTGCCACTTCCTAACAATGTGGTGTTGAACAAGTCACTCTACTTCTGACTTACATTCTTCTCATTTGTCTAGAGCAGCGTCATTCCATAGAACTTTCCATGATGATGGAAATGTTCTATACTGTACTGCCTTGTATGACAGCCACGTGGTTATTGAGCACTTAAATTGTGCCCAGTGTGACTGAATTTTTAATTTTGTTTAGTACAGCTCTGGAACCAGTATATCTGAGGATTGTATTGGGACCAAAGAGACACCTATGCACAAGTAACCTTAATTACCTGGAAAGACTTTTGGTGTCCACCAGAGAGCTCTACTGCCAAGCGCTTTGCTGAGTTTCTTGAACTCCATCTACCTGTGAAACTGAACCGGGTGACACCTGTACTCCAGGTCCAGGGCTGGGGATTCAAAGGGGAAATACCCACAGATGTTTGCACTTTCTAAAAGTATGGGCAGGAGTAATGAAAAGTGATGATAGTGTGAGCATACGTTCTTGTTTTACTAGCCTTTCAGGTGCAGTTAGTAATTTTTAAGGCTGTCCTGAATGAAAAGGCATGTATTAATAAAGGTGGATTTAGCAGGAACTTCATATAACATGCCACCACCTTAAAGCATAAGTAGAACACTGAGCTGTAAGGTATTTTGAAAAACGTCCATGTTTGACAAACTTTGAAGGATAAATAAGACATTATTTAGAAGTAAATCAGCACCAAATTATCTTTATCAGGAACAGCAAATAAAATCTCAGGACGGACTAAGACATGCTTATCATTCCTCATTTTTTTTCTAGTTTGGTTACCTAGAATTAAATTATAGAATCTCCCTACTTATCAGATACAAACAGATTTCATGACAACAACTAGATCCTGTGGTTACTGGGTTCCAATTCTTAGTCTTTGCATATAAACTTGAAACCTTGAGGGTACAGTACAACAGCCGCTTATTTTAATGTCAATTGAAAAATCAGTGAATGACCATTCAGAATATCCAGTCATTTTTCAGTGAAATAGTGGCCCATGAATTGCAACATTACCCACATTGTCATTTACAAAAATCCATTAAAAAAAAAAAGCCTGTGATTTATGGATGCAGCTTTTATCCCTCTGTGGGTTAAAGCACAGACAGTTTGAACTGTGGGTTGAAAATACTGTGAAATTTGACATGTAGTTGAAATTTGTTCAGTTTTATGGTGTCACCTGACCACTTTACAAAATGAAGCCCCCCACCAATCATTTATGTAGTCTCTTCTCCATTGACTATTTAGTATTTAATTTTTTTTCTCATTTCTTTTTTTTATGTAAATTTTTTATGACTTCTTTCCCATTTGCTTTAAGGTCTACTCTTGTTTAATGAATGAAAGCAGTTTGGCCATTAAATTTGTCACCCATGTACACCCACATGTAGTTTTAGAGTGTAATAACTACCAAAAGGCTCTTTGTAAATTGTGTGGCTATTTTTATTCTATACAATGGTATTGTACAGCTCATTGTGGGAAAATATTTCCATTTACTTAGATAGTAACAATTTCAAATAACATTTTAATGTCTTTCTTACTGGGCTGTATCCTTTAAGAGATAAACTTTTATTAAGTTATTTGGTCTTACTACAGTCTTGGAAGTGAATTAACTGTTATTCTTGGGCACTCTTTCTTACAATAATTACTATTCATAATTTCAGAAATTTTTGACTTTACATAACCAGATTTTTTTTAAGTTGATTACTCTAGGTTTACACTTTTAATAAAATAGGTGCTCAAAGGTGGAGCTTTGGCCTCAGAACTAGAGATATTATTTATTCTGTATGTTCCTTAGACAAGCAGAGCATCTCTGTGGTCATTTTTCTTTTGAAGATGTCAGCAGGGCATTTGTAAGATGTGATGGGAGGGATAAAAGGTTGTGAAAGAGCCTAAACTATATGCTAGATGTTCCCATCTCAAATCCTTCCCCGCCAATTTCTTTTACACCAAACAGAGGGAAATCTTTGCGATGGAACATCTACATAGTGTATTACTCAGGATTCTCTAGAAACACAAAGCCAGTAGTGTGTGTGTGTGTGTGTGTGTGTGTGTGTGTGTGTGTTTGTGTGAAGACTCAGTCTGAGACCTTCAGGGTTAGTCAGCAAGTGGAGACCCAGAAGAGCCTATCCTGTAGTTCTAGTCCAAAGGTCAGCAGGCTTGAGACCCAGGGAAAGCCAGGGTTTCAGTTCAAGTTCAGTCTGACAGGAGAAGTTCTCTTTTATTCAGGAGAGAGTCAGCCTTTCTGCTGTGTTTGAGTCTTCAACTGATTGGATGAGGCCCACCCAGCATAGGTAGGGCAATCTGCTTCACTCAGCCTATTGATTTAAGGGTTAAACTCATCCAAAAACACCCTCATAGAAACATCTACAACCACATTTGACCAAATATCTGGACACCTTGTGGTCTAGCCAAGTTGACACATAAAATTAACCACCACAGTAAGAAATGCCACATGAAGATACATTTTCAGAGCTTTCTCTATCCCTAAGGAAGACTTGCCCAAACTAGGGGTACAGACCTAGACCATGTAAGGTTACAGGACCCAACAGTGACTCATGTATCTATTGCCTGTATCCATTTTAACTGGAGCAGAGCTCAGCATTCTACTTTAGGGTTAGTTTATATTCTGACTTTATCTCGAATTTCAGGAAAATCTAAGAACATCAGTCTGCAAGCAAACCTTTTACTTATTCAGTCAACAAGCTGATGTAACACTTTCTATGGACTGAGAACTGTGGCAGGACAAAATGATGACTAAGACAAGTCCCTGCAACTCACAGACTCAGAGCAAATTTTCCCTATGTTGGAATTTTCCCCCTTGAATACATCATCAGTAGGTTTTAAAACTATCTTTTAAATGGAAGCTTTAAATAAATGCTTAACTTTCTCCTCTTTTATCTGTGTTCTATTTTGGTAGTCTCAAACTTAGTTTTATTTTTTAACAGCAGGAACTTTTTTTCCCAAACAGAACTGCACATGGAATTCCAATATTAATCAGAGAGATTCAGTTAGAGCTGGTGGGTGGCTGGATGAAGGAAAACAGCCTGCTGCCTATTCACTTACTTGGCTTCCCTGTGGTCCAACACCTGCCCCATCCTTCTATCCTCAACAGCCTCAGGGGTGTAAAGAACGAAGTTTAAAAACCATTTATTTGTTTAACATTCTTTTCAATGTTTTATGCGTTATATGTAAAAACTGTAAAGCAGGTTTGGCTGTTTCCCTTCCAATTCCTCTATGACTTATTTCGTGATTCAGTTTTCTTCATTCTTCATAGAGTCTGGTTTTTTTGGGGGGGAGGGATCACATTTTATCTCCATGTTATTTAATAGTCTGTGTTTCAAACACATTATAAACTTAGTAGTGTATCCACATTATGGAAGGTTCAGAGGATCACAGTGACCTCTCCAGGAATTGCAATTTCCCTAAAGAAGAAGAGCATGTATTTTTGAAATATTTAAACAAAGTAAGATAAAGCAAACCATATAGACAAAAGAAAAGTGCACCATAAGGTTATTTCCAGAGATCTGTATGAATATTTCATCAAGTATCAAGAATGTCATACTTTATAGTTGGAATGTCAGGAACCATAGAATGTTAGATAGTTTTCAAGGAGGCTCTTGCAATCACCTGTCTCTCTTGGAGATTTATTTTCTATGATTTGCCTTGTATTTTTGTAGGTAGTGAAGTGCAAGTGGATGGATGGCAGTAAGTTCCAAAAAAACTTTAGTGTGTAAGCAGGCCTAAGCTTATTAATATTTGAATATTCAGTCTTTTCACCTTCCTGTGCCCACCTATTGGAGTCTCGGAGAATTAGAAAGGGTTAGAGACAAGCTGGAAGATCAGTTTTAGAAACAGAACTTTAGTGAGAGTAAAGCAAGAGTTCATAAGAGATTATATGTGTTTAGCAGGGCAGTGAATTTTCCACAGAGAAATTTTTGTTGTTATTGTTGTAAGGTAGCACTTGAAGGAAAGAGCTTTTGAAAATAGAAAATTGTTGTTACTGTGAGTGAAATGAGAATGTTTATAGATGAGAAAGAAGTAGTTTACATTTTACTTATTTATTTATTTAATTGAAGTATAGTTGATTTACAAGGTTGTGTTAATTTCTGTTGTACAGGGAAGGAGTACTTTAAAAAAATATTTTCCTATGGATTAAAACCGCTTTTACAAAGCTCATCACCTTTTCCATACATACCAAAGGTTTAGTAAAGATGTGTAACTAATTAACTCTAGCGTTGATGCCAGATTTCTGTTTAGCTAAATGTAACAACATGCAGACTGGTCCACAGGGGCCACATCTGCGGGTCTCATGTACTAGACACCACTGTGCTCTTGAATGTATTTTAGAGATGATTACTGCATATCTAATAACTGTGCCATTCAAACTAAAAGATTCAGAAGTAAAGAATGCAAAATTACAATGTATCCTTTGTTCAGGTTTAATGTTAAAAGTACATGGAAGTTGGTAAATGTAATTCTGGAAGGCAATAGGTCCAGGTTCTAAACCCCACTCACTCAGCATATGTTCATGGAGTACCTTCAATAAGAAAGGCACTTGTGCGGCTTGTGATTTTGTTAATTTGTTTTGTGTTTCTTTGTTTATACAGTGGAGAGTTTTATAGGGTGAGGAAAGAGTGGACATGGAGATTATAGTCTAAAAGCCTTATGGCTTTCTAGTGACTCTGAGACAAACAATCAGTTTTATTTAGAGGCCACCATCTGTGAAATAAGAGGTTTCAAATTATTTGCTAAATTATTTCCTTCCAACTGTGAGTCTGTAGTGGTTGTTTTCTTTTACTGTGTCAGAAAGGAAATATTAACTCTGGTATCCTAGAACTTGGGTAATCTAATGGGATATTTTGCAAACGAAGGAGGTGCTAATAATTACAGTGTAATAATGGATGTAAGCTGGTACATGTGGTTGCTCCACCTCTAACATTTGTTGGTTCAGTGACAAATGATGGGGGAAATCAGTTAATATAGCACATACATGTACACACAAAAAAGACCTTTTTTATTTATGCACGTAAGTAGATGTGCTTTTGAACTGTATTTCTGATGTGCATACCATTAAATACATATAATAAATACATATAAATGTCATATATATGTATACACACACATGCATATAGATACATAAAACCACTAGTGCAGAAACAGAGTGTATCATATAGAGCCCAAACAAGAGGGACATTTCAAAAGATCCTGGCTGTGTTGCAAACCCTTGGGTACATGATCAAGGAGATCCAGCCATGGGCCTGAAAGTGTCTATGGTGAGAAACCATGCTGCTGTGTGGAGTTTTTGGCAAATCCAAATAGGATCATTTCAGTGCAGACCTTTAGGGTTCTGAAATGTACTGGTGCCTCCTGCATCATCCTAATATAAGGCTGGGCCCTCACTGGAGATGAAACCCTTAATGATGGGACATAGAGTCCACACTGTGACTGGAGCTGCCCATCATGAACTGGCTATTGATGTGATCCCATGTATGATGTAGGAGTAACGTATTGTGAAATGTGAGTGGTTCATTTGGAATTGGGCCCAAGCCGATCCAGAGTTACGAGTATATATCATTGAAGCACTGTCCCAGAGTCTCATGTCACTGGCCTCATGTCTGTCCCTCTGTTTCATGATGCTACTCTCTCATTCATACTTATACTGTGGAAGTTTTTGTATGATTAACTCATGAAGGAAGAAAAAACTCAAACCCTTAAAAAGATGGGTCAGCCTCATGTGTTAGGTGGATCTTAAGGTCAGCAATGAAGAAAATCCATCCAGTGGGCAGATCTTAAAAACAGTATAATTGTTATTCACTTAGAGGAAAAGATGGCTTTAGGTATAGATATACACTGAGTATTAGCAAAATGAATGGCTTCAAGGGCCTGGAAGAAATAAGACTAGAAGATTGGATACAAGGAGTTTGGGCAAGGGTGTGTGAGTGGGCTTATAGGAGTGAGCACAAGGTGCCTTTATGCTTCAGAGCCATGCCTGTCAGAAAGCAAATACTACAGAGGAAACTCTCTCTGACCGGACAGACATTATCACCTGCCCATGGATACTAGCCAGACTCCTTTCTTGGACACCACGGAGTTTGTGCAATAGACCATGAAGAGGATGTCCTTGGTGGCAGACAAAGGGGCTGTACATGGACCTAAAGATATGGTCTCCTTCTCCAAGGCTGTTATAGCTACTGTCACTGCTAAATGTTAAAGGCTAGAAGTAGGTAGGCAATGGACACAAATATGGTACCATTCCGTGGGGGAGACCCTGCAGCTATTTGGTGGCAGATCAATTGAGGTGGATCCCTTTGACCTTCGAGAGGGCAGCAGTTCATCCTAGGCACATGAATAGCCTGCATTTGTTTGCCTTTTCTGCTCACCATACCAGTGCTTACAGAATGCCTGATTCAATGATATGGTGTCACACACAAAAGACACTTGTTTCACCAAAGGAGGTGCAACAGTGAGTTTGCAGTCACTCCATGCCCCACCACCCAAAAGCTACAGACTTGATAGACCAGGGGAGTAATATTATCCATGAAAGACTCAGCTCAAGTACCAGCTTGAGGAAAAACTTTAGAGTGGGAGTACTGCCCTCCAGGGTGAAATTTCTATAGTAAACCAACAGCTTATATAGGATGTTGTGCCTACCATAGCTAAAATGACCATCTCTGCAAGAAAGGGTGGGCCTTTATAACCCATCACAGTACCCCACTTGGGGATCTGTGCTTCCCGTTAGAATCCTGGTTTGTGGAGAATGGGTAGAGGCACTTCTGTCAGAGTCCTGCTTAACTGGAAGCTGTGATGAGTTTCACATGTGATCTGGCTACATTCCTAATTAAATGGACCAGCAAAGATATTAAGAGATACTGTGCTCATCACCATGCGAAAATAGGGCTGCAGTGTCACAATCTGAGCAAAGAGACATAGATCTGGAATTCAGAGGTGTCCCATGCACAGATGTGAATGGGAAATTGCCACAACCAAAATTTCATAAAGTCAAGGAAACAAGGGCCCTAATCCCTTGGGATTAAGGTCTGGGTGACCTCACAAGGCAGCAACACCGACCAGCTGAATGCTGGTGGAGTACGAGGCAAATCTGGAATCAATGGTAGGAAAGATTGGTGATGAATATCAGTGAAGGCTCCCCAAATCAGCTGGAGTGTTGAATACTGTGCTTGGTTCACTACCTCTCTTTAAATCTTTGGGGAATTGCAACTGGCCACCACTTCGAAGGGTTGTACTTGAACTTCCCTCTTGGGGAAGATGAGGAATGTTGTTTTCTGTGCTATCTGGATTTCATAAAATGATGCAAGTGAATTGTGCAAGAGGTTGCCTGTCCCGGGCCCCATTTATGTGCTTTTCTATGCTGGCTCAACCCCAACATGTCTTAAAGTTTTGACCACTTGGTCCACAGAGAGCCCCAGATATTGCCACCATTGTCACCTTGTCTCCTGATGCCAGCAGTTTATCAGCATCCTTCAAGGTGAAGACCAGCCATTAGCATACCCCCAATGGCATCTGCCATGGAAAGATCCAGAATGGCTCTGACACCCATGTCTTAAACCAGACCAGACCCAGGAACATTCAGTCTCCACTGGGGTATGGCTTCCCCAGTGGCTGCCCAGAGGAGACAGATGATATTACTGGAAGTGTGGGGGACTTTCTGTCCCACAGGGTGAATCTTTACCAGTGAAAGAGAGACGATGGTAAGGAACTGGCACATAAACGTCTCTTCCTCCACCTAACAAGCTGTCCCAAGGTGCAAAGATTCCATATGACGTCCCTAGAGTCGTTCCACTCGGCCAAGTAACTGGCTGTGGTTTCTTGTGAAGTTCTGCCCAGTGCGTTAACGGACCGTCCTGTGTTTGCTTTCTCTTTTTGCCTGCAACTTCTCTTACTCTCTCTGGCTGACCTGGGATTGCTTGATCGCAGGCCCTGCCTTCCAGAGAACCGGGATTGGGGTGCAAAACAAGGCTCCTAAACTCCAGAATTTTTCTTAATTGAGCGACAAATTAAAATGAAGTCTAAAGAGCCCTAGCCGTCCTGGCTGAAAAGCTTACTGACTTGGGTGCACCCGATGGCCTTCTCTCTTTATCTATTTCAATTAATTAATGTAATTAACTTCTTTCATTTAAAAAATACTTACAGTTGCCTTTTTGGCTCTGCCCCATTTTGTTTTACAACTTTTTCATTACTCTACTCTGCATTATTACATCTTTTTTCTATAGTTCCCTATATTTGAACTTTTTTTTTAATGCAAAGAAACTTTATGTTGGTTTTTTGTCCTTTTCAGCACATGTCTATTTAAAGTCATCTCTTAGAACAAACAAGCAGTGAAAGCCAGGTCTCATCTATTCCTGTATATAAGTTTTGACGTATTAGAGGAGTATAATACATTTAAAACACCATTTTAGAGATTCCTCCCAGCTTCCCTCCAGTCACGCCCTGCAGAACACTAAGCTTTTCTGACCACACTGTCAGATTTCTCTTGGGCAAGGAAGTGTCCAGCACCCCAGTATCCCACACCATAATCAGGGCTTCACTCCTTCCCTCTGTCACCACTTACTTTTTAATTATTATTTCTGATAAAGATTCAGAGACAACATAAATTGTAAACCTGTGGTGCATTTATTAGTATTAAATAGGAATGCTTAGCTGGTCTTTCTGTTGTAACTGTATATTGGAAGTAAAATCTGAAACCTTACATACTAAGTTGATGTTTGCTGTCTACCTCAGATTTGACCTAGTTGTCCAGGTTCTTCTAGACTTGGACATCTCGAGCTTTGGGAATTTTCTGTCTGTCTGGGTTGTAGTTTTGTTCTGAATTTGAATACCTGCCACTTGAGTGCACACAGAGAACTTGACTCTCCAATTCTTCAGCCTTCCCTCCTAACACCCCTTTGGTCACAAACTTCCTTTACTCTCATTGTCCATTGATTAATTACTTCTCCCTCGAATGTTGTGTGATGAAAGCTAACCTGTGGGAAAGTTGAGAATGAGATTAAGGTTCACAAAAATGGTGAAGACCTCGGATGGAAGCTGCAGCAGTACTGAGTCAAATTCTCACTGAAGCAAAACAAAGGTGGCTACAAACATTTGAAAGCAAGTCACATTTTTGCACATCATCCATTATTCTTGCGACAAACAGGATGCTCAGGATTCTACATCTTCAGAATTTATTAGCTTGGTATTTAGCATGTTTCACAGCCAAAATAGCAGAGAAGCTTCATTATTGCTGGTTAAATTAGCCTCATGAAAATGTTGTTGGTAAAAGGTTACAGAAATGAATAAGAAATCTAACCAAGCAGCATATTAAAACATTTATCATGTTAATTTAAAAAGGCATTCTGATGATTTAAATCAACGTGGCTAAAGGGTAGAGAATTAGATAAAAGTTAATAATTAAAATCTAAATGACTTGATTAGCTCTTCCTTTTGATAAAAAAGGGGGCAAAATATAGGCAGATAATATTTACTTAAATTGTCCTCTTGCGAGAAACAGAGATCAATAAAATCATACCTGATCATACTATTTGTGTGCTTTAAAAAGATAACAGCTATATGATACATAAACTAGATTACTTCAGACATAGTCAGGTAGCCCTTTCCACATTATTTTATCTTAGAGAATCAAAGCCTAGAACTTAGCCATTTCTCTACTGAGATTTAGTGGGGGTTTTTTTTAATGAAATATTCTCTTTATATGCCTTAGTCTTTGCCATCTCTGTGAAATTTTTATCAGTAAAGTTAACCTTTTTTTTTTGCTCTTTGACATAATCTTTTTTTTTTTATTGAAGTATAGTCAGTTACAATGTGTTAATATCTGGTGTACAGCATAATGTTTCAGTCATACATATACATACAGATATTCGTTAATGTTTATATGGCCTGAATTATTCATATCATCCTTTGTGTTAAAATGATTTTTTTTTCTAAAAGTATGCAGAGCTTTCCTAAAAGGGATAGTGAATCAAGTTTTTATTAGTTTGGCGACTTTGATTAAGCATTTTGTGTCTGTGGATTTAAGATCAAAATAAATATTGTCTCCTCTTTTCCATTCTTAATAGAAACCAGGAGCTAAAAGAACTTGGTGAACTATCTCCACACTGGGACAATCTACGAAAAAATGTCCTTATTCACTGTGATCAAATGGTGAATATGTACCAAGACATTCTGACAGAACTTAGCAAGGAAACAGGTGTGAAATCAAGAAGTTTACATATTCAAGCTGAATTGCATTTCATGTATGTTATATAAAAACAATAATAAATAATGTTGTTGTGGGTATAGGAGAGCCAAGATTTAAAAAAATCTTTATTTCCAGCTCTACCATCTTGGCATGAAAAACAAGGAAGAAAAAATTACACTATTTTACCTCATGGCATCATTATAGGAATGAATAACTGAGAATTTTTTTAAATTAAATTTCTAATAAAAGCAACTCATACAGGATCTATTTTTCTTTCTGAAATTCTTGTCACATTTTTCTATGTCAAGTGTACTTTTCAAATTATGTGAGCACACATACAGACATTATTTATTTACTAATGATACTCAATTTTTTTTTCCACCTAGGGTCCTCTTTCAAATCAAGCAGCAGCAAAGGAGAGAAAACATTAGAATTTGTTCCGGTAAATCTACATCTACAAAGAATGCATGTACACAGCCCTCACTTGAAAGGTACTGTATCATATTCTTTTGAAAAATGAGCAAATTATGTTAGTGTGTTCTTTTTTAAAAAGCTTGACTATTGGCCGGATTTAAAAATTTAGCAGTTATATAAAGGTGAAAATGAAACAATTTAAGCAAATAATGATCCTAAATACTACAAGAGAAACTATTTTTTTTCATTGCTGTGTTTCTGGGCAATACTTTGTAAATATGGCACCTGAACTGAGTTACAGGTGAGTATGCAAAATGAGTATTAGTTTTCTTAAATAGTATTAATGATAGCTAATAGCTACCAATTTTGCTGCTGTTTGAATTTTAAAAAATAAAATCAAAAGGAAAACAAGGCTTATTCTTTTTGCACCTATCTTGAGAAACCAGAGAAACCATAGGTGGACTCCTCTGCTGTTTCTCTGACTTCGTGGTGACTGTCAATAGAATCACCCTTTTCCCTGTGAGATGTGGATTTGTCAGGCAGGAGGTGGTAAAGTATTTTGATGTACTCAGTTGTGAGATACACTTTCCAAGAAAATATGTATGATTTTCATAACATACCTGAATAGCTCTAGAGTGAATGATAGGGTGTTGTATTCATTGCCACTCCACATAATTCCTTGCCATTGCTCAGTAAAATGGATTTTAAAATACCTCTCCTTTCCCTTTTTCTTTAACTTATTGCTGTATCAATTCTGGTGTATATTTAGGGTGACTGCCTTCCCCTATTCATCAACAAAAGTCCCACATTATTTTGTTTGTTTTGTCTTTTTGTTTTGTTTTGTTTTGTTTTGAGGGGGGAGGTGAGTAGGTTTATTTATTTTTCTTTATTTCTCAATGGAGGTACTGGGGATTGAACCCAGGACTTTGTGTGTGCTAAGCATGTGCTCTACCACTGTGCTATCCCCTCCCCTCAAAAGTCCTACATTATGCCTGTTGCCCAGGATCTTTGCCCTCCACCTCCATTCCCTCTCAGATGTCTCCCCATTTGAATGATATGTTATGGTCATTCTACTTAGTACACATCTTCATAGGAAACCAAAAGTTACTTTAGATCATCAAATCCCTCATGCTAAGTGTATCAACATACACTTACAAACTTACGCAGATACATCTGAAGAAGGGTTTTAACACCCAGTGTTGTAACCATTGTCACAACACAGAGGGTACAGGTTTTAAAAAGTTAAAATAAAATCTCTGTTCTGCTTTAAAATTATCTGAAGTTTTATAATTAGAAAAATTAATTTTTCTAAGTTTGTACATACTGATGGTGTCTACAAAACCAGCTAACATATAAGGTCAAGTGTGGTTACAATCATTCTGATAAAACAATTTTGTTTTCTTTGGCAACCCTTATCAACTATCTGAAATTTTAACTTGGATCCTGTTCACCAAAAATTATGTGAAAGGTAAGAACTGAAATAAAAGTGAGATGGATTAGCCTAAAGCATTCAGGAACCTTCCTTGATTACTGTGTCTGTTAATAGTTTGAACATAACAACATCTAATGGTTTTAAAAAATCATCCAAACTGAAGTATCAACAAGTAATAAAGAAGCTAAAATACTTAAAAACTATCTGACAGCCAACATATTTTTTCTCTAGTGGCCGGTATGAGAAGACTTTTATGATATAGTAAAAAATTTATGTATTTTGGAATGGAACAGAATTTCAGCTTTACCATTTTACATATGGCTTAAGTCTGTTATTTGATCTTTCTAAGCAGTTGTTCTGTTCTGATTAAAAGCATGTACAACACGTAGAATGAACAGTAAGAGTTTTTATGATACCTGTAGAATTTGCCCTCACTGAAACAAATGGATCTGTCAGTTTTATCAGGACTGTTAAAATTGGAGAAAAGTGATCAGTTAAGAGCCTATTAGGAGACACTGAAATCTTGAATTAAGGAAGTAGCCAGATTTAGAGAAAAGATGATTTAAGAGCAGCATTTTGGAAACATCATCATAAACAAGTATTCAGTGACGGATAGAATGAAATAAAAGAGAGTAGGGTGACTCAGGTTACAGCCATGGATAGCAGTATCATCAAACTAGATCATTTGTTGGGCCAAGTTAATATGAATGT
This sequence comes from Camelus ferus, assembly GCF_009834535.1. Classification (NCBI taxonomy): domain Eukaryota; kingdom Metazoa; phylum Chordata; class Mammalia; order Artiodactyla; family Camelidae; genus Camelus; species Camelus ferus. Next base: position 100,975,252 of record NC_045697.1, on the reverse strand, counting down.
ATATTGAAATATGCATTCAAATATTTGGTGATAATCTTGAAAATACTTCCACCTAACAAAGAGAAATTATTATCTAAGTGGCCTTTTGCTTTATACTTATTTCTTGAAAATGAAAGAACCATTCACATTATGCTGTTTTTTCCAAGGTAATATCTGAAAACAGACTAGAGTGAACGGAGATAAATACAAGGCATTTAGTTTTTGTTTCTCCAATGTGAAAAGAAGAAACTGACAACTAAAGATATTCTAAGTACCTTCTTAGGGGGACACAATTCAACCCACTTTAGGATATATACAAAAATGTCTTGTCTGTGATGACAAATAGCAAGCAGCAGAGAGAAGAGTAAGATTTTGATGTTACAGAACTAGGGTATAATTCAGCAACTAGAGGATTTTTGATGCAGCAGTTTTCAGGAAAAAAAAAAAAAAAACTGGTTCCTTTTTTTGAAGACCTAAGGCGAAAACATGGGAAAGGAGTAGGTATTCTAACAGCCAAGAATTATACAAAGGTCCTGAATTCTATTACATATTAATTTTCCCTAAGGCTACTCATGTATTATACATACGATGTGCATGTCATATGTATACCATTAAATATTAAATTTGTAAGTTTAAAAACATTTATGTTTTGGTAAGTTTGAAAGTTCTTATTTTAAATTGAAATTCAGATCAAGTAGGTGTTCTATAGACTAGACCACCAACTATATACCATAATAGAAATTGAAAACTACTGAATTTTGGGGCTTTGCCACTTACTTCTTCGATTCTGACTAAGTTGATAACCTTTCTGAACTTCAGTTTTTTTTATTTGTGAAATAAAATGGTTGAAAGTTATAGATGGTAGTCAGTCAGATTTTCTACTTGCTTATATAACATGTATTTAGGAGATCAAATGAATTGCGGTTAAATTTATTTAAGATCCATGGTTACTGATTTGACTGTTTAGCTGAATGACAGACAACATTTTGCAAGGTAATGATGCAAGTTAAGATTGGCCAAGCCTTGGTATTTGTTGAGTTATTTGGTTGTAGCCTCCATTTATTTTCATTCTTACCATTAGTAAATTGCATCTATCCACATTTGATTAATATGCCAGCTATATTTGGAGAGGCAGCTTTGCAAACAATAGCTGGCAGATTCACCAAATCACAAGGCTAATGTCTAGCTCTTGAAACAAGCAACTGAGCAGAACTAATGTCACCATGTCTCATACTGACAAATGAAATAACCTCCATTTAACTTCAGGTGCCCCCAGACCCGTTAAGTTAATTTTTTATCCTTGTTCATTACTTAAATGCAACGAATAGAGTTCCCATTCCAACAGAGATCTTAGCAGCAGTGACAACAGTAACACAAATCCCTGAAATTAAGAAGAAAAGTTCCCTCTCCCATAGAACTCAATAAATTTTATTTTCATAGAAAATCAGTTTGTGAATATGATAAATTATGGATTCTTATGATATTACTCCATGTTTAAGTTATTTTCTATGTTGTATATATAGTATTGTATTATAGTACATAGCAAAGAAAGAGTGGGAGGAAGAGGGAGAGAGAGCAAGGAAGGAAGGAAGGAAGAAGGAAAAAAAGGAAAACAGAAGGAACCTACTCTATTATATCATAGGGCTGCAGTTGGAATCAGGTGCATCACTGGCCAGGATTTACTGTGTAACTATGAATGAGTCAGCTAACCTCTCTGCCCTTTAGTCTTCTGATTTCTACACAGAGGGAAGGAAGAAACAAGAGGAGGTATTTCGAGCCCCCTGACTTCTGTCTCTCAAGAGTTTGGGTGTATCACCTCTTCAGTGAAGTGTAATTACCTTTTAGATGTATTTAATGATGATGCCAAATGGCTTGGACTCTTTTGAAGCAGACTTCCCTTAAGATTCCCTATTGCCTTGTGATTCATGTTGAAGTCATTTTGTGGACCATTTGGAAGTCAGGGAGTATGCTTAAATTGTTCCTTGAAATGAGATCAGCATGTCTACATTTTTTTTTCATCAGCACTAATTTTATAGTTGTAGGAATTTTAAAGAGATCTTCTGGGAAAAAAATAGACTTATTATCTCATTTCTATTATTAAATGGCTTTTAAAAGGCTACGAGGCAGCCCTATTATTAAATTTCAAACCAACCTATCATCTTTAGCTTGATTACACTCAACGGCTTGAACTCAACTTTCCTAATATGGTGTATCAGATACCATCTTCATAAAGCAAGGAATTTTTGAAATATAAAATATCAAAGAAAGACGATATGCAGATTATATTTTTTAAAAAAGAAAAAAGGACCTTACAATGATTTTGCTTAACTTTTCTTGAAAATAAAATGCCCATCTAGATTTTTATAATTATCTCCTAGTACCAAAAATCTGAACGTTAAGGGCTATTCATTTCACAAAGATACCTAATTTAATGAGCAGGATAAAATGAGGAAAATTTTAAAATGAGACAGATATCACTGCTCAGTTGTTGTCTTAGACCCTGTAGATAGCAGTGCTACACAGCAGATTTTTAGAATTTATTCCTCTTGTCTGACTGAAACTTTACACCTTTTAATTAGTAAGTCCCCATTTCTCTCTCCCCACCACACCCTCTGGCAACCACTATTACACTCTTTGAGTCTATGGATTTGACTGTTTTAGATACCTCATATAAGTGGAATCATGCCATATTTAACTTTCTGTGACTGGCTTATTTCACTTACTGTAATATCCTCAAGGTTTATCTATGTTGTCACATATTGCAGAACTCCCATCTTTTTCAAGGCTGAAAAATACTCCACTGTATGTATGTAGCATATTTTCTTTATCCATTCACCTGCTGATAGATGTTTAGGCTGTTTCCGTGTCTTGGCTATTATGACTAGTGCTGTAGTGAACACAGGAGTGCTAATATCTCTTTGAGATCCTGATTTCAGTTCTTTTGCAAAAACACCCAGAAATGGGATGGCTAGATCATATGATAGTTCTGTTTTCAATTTTTTGAGGAGCCTCCATTCTGTTTTCCATAGCAGCTGCATCATTTTGCATTCCCACCAACAATGTACAAGAGTTCTCGTTTCTCCCCATCATGGCCAATACCTGGCATCTTTTTTTTTTTTTTTTTTTTTGATAATAGCCACCCTTACAGATGTGAGGTGATATCTCATTGTGATTTTGATTTGCAGTTTCCTGATAATTAATGACATTTAGCATTTTTTCATATCCCTGTTGGCCATTTGTATGTCTTCTTTGGCAAAATGCCTATCCAAGTCATTAACCCATTTTTAAGAAGGTTATTAATTTTTCTCACTATTGAGTTGTGGGAGTTCCTTACAAAACCTCATCAAGTATACAGTTTGCAAGCATACAGTCTTATGTTTAAATCTTCAGTCCTTTTTGGGTTGATTTTTTTGTGCATGCTCTAAGGGTCTAATTTCATTCTTTTGCATATGATAATCATAAGCTCTCTGCTATTTAATAGAATATGAACTATGAGAGGGTATATGAATGGATGAATTCATTCCCATCCCCTGGAGATATATATATATATATATATATGCATTCTATATTATACATATATTCTAATATGTTTATTTCTGGATAGTATATCTAAGTATTTCTTTTTAGTTAAGAATAGTAATTCCCTGTATGATCTGAAGACAAATATGACAAAGTGAGTTGACCCTCAAAATACTTGTTTGTTTGTTTATTTATTTATTTATTTATTTATTTATTGACATTCATTGGGCACTTAAAACATGCATGATGCTGAGACATTTGCATGTTCTTCTATTAATATTTGAAATCTTTGAAGAGGGATATGAGTACCAGAGCCTGGGTTCTGGGCAGTGATTGCATGGCCACTCATATAGGAGAAGTGATCCTCTACACTGTGGGTGCAGGGAGGCCAAAATTGAAGAGGCAGTAGTAATCCTGACAAGAAGTTAGAGAGATGGGAATTAAGGTAAAGATGGTTAACATGGATAAGAGAGAATAAAACTTTGGTAGCGGAGTGGTTAGAACTGATCGGAAAAAAATGTTGAGAGGAAGAGAGAAATTAAAAATGATCTTGAGATCTTCAGGACATTACTCTGGAATATTTAAAAGAATGAAGTATCTAAATTGGTCACAGGGAACGAGGGAGGAAAAGCAGGTTGGAAGAATCAGAAAGCTAAGCTTAATAGCTGGTTGACATTCAGAGATGTTCATAAGACAGCTTAAGAACTGGATTCCTTAGTGTGGAAGAGGTCAGAACTAGCCAGGGATGGAGATTTTATAGCCTTTGGTAAAAATACAGCGTTAAAACTCTAAATGGGATGAGTTCATGAAGAAACAATAGGATGGAAAGAAGTAAAAGTCAGAACTTTGGATATGAGAGAGCTTGTTCATAACTTCGGAAGTTCTTTAGATTAATTCAAGAAATGCAAGCTCCTCCATCTAGATTTAAAAATAAATAATCAGTTATTTATTGAATGGAGAGTATTTGAGCAACTTGCTTCTCTTCCTTTACCTGCTGTTTAAAAGTCTCTTGGTTCCTTCAAGTTGACTAGAATTCCCAAGAGCAGTGAAGGAAATGAATAAAGGAACAGAAAGTTTCTGTTCCTAGAAAGTAGCTTTGGAAGCTGCTTGAAACTATGAATAAATTGAGGCAGATTCACCACGAAGCTAATAAAGATTAAGTTCAGGGCTCTGCATGTGCGTGGGCCTCCTTACAAGACTCCACAAAGGGCCCCAGCAACAAGTCTGTGGTCAGATGGTTTTGCAAATTTTGCAAAGTAAGTCATTTTAATCTCCATCAATTAAGACTACTCTCTCACTCAGATTTCCCCTTCCCTCATTCTTGCCCTTTTGCTGAGTGGTATTGGAGAGGCCATGGACAACTTTTTTGGAAATACAGTTAGGAGAACATTTAGTTTGGGCTTGGAGGGACCTGTGGATACAGTTTATAGTTTCTTTGGTATATTGTTGGTGTTGCTGGTTTTAGCAGAAGTGCAGTGTATTTCATTGCAGCATTATGATGATTTTTTTTTCGCATTTAGTTCAAATTAATGCAGGAACTGATCTTATTCAGAAGACTGAGCCCCAGAATCACTTTCCTTTTCAGACTGAAAAGTTTATTTTTATGGAGAAATTATCAAAAGTTAAAATACCACTTTTCTTTGCTTAATTGGTAGAATTACTTCCTATAGGGAAAATAATCATAGATAATAAATACATACTGAATGCTTACTTTTTTAAACTACTTTTCAACTCCATTTTCTAGTTGAGGAACTGAGATATAGAGATTGTTAGGTAATTTTCCCAGTACTGCACAACTTATAATGGCAGAGCTGGGATCCGGAGCCAGGGACTCAGGGTCCAGTCAGTAACTTACACCACTGCCTCTCCATCCCTGGGTTAGAAGGCAGAAGCCCCTGGGTGTAAGGTCTTCGAGACTTTAAACAAACCCAGTAACTTCTTAAGGTCATCAGGTTTCTCATCAGATAAAAGAAGATGGACTAGAATTTAATGTTGGCAACTTTTGGGTGATCTCATGACCATTTGAGAAAGCTGTGACCCCTTTCCATGAAGTAGAATGGGTGCGCTAATCCACTTCACATCTATTCATGGACACTTTAACCCCTTTTCTTAGCCCTAGGTTAAAATCCCCTGGCCTCAGAAATCTTAAATTTTCACATGAGTCTAATATGCTGCTATTTTAAGAAAAGATGACATCTAGTTTATTAATGATATTTTAGAAGGGCAAGAGATCACCACTCCAGCAGTCTATTACGTGATGGTTCAGTATCTACCATGGTTTTGCTTGAGTTGTGTTTCTGGTGTTTTATGACCTTGAGTTCTCAGGGTGCTACTGAAGTCTTTCACTTGAAGACATATTTTATTAAAAAAAGAAAACTATTTCATTTGGATTTAACCACTATGAAGAAGTTATGGTGTTTACCTGAAGCTAATAAAATAATGTATGTTCTCCCTGTAAATGAGGTCTGAAAAACAACCATGGTGTCAATACCAAATCAATTTGAAAAGGTTCTACTATGAAATTAGGTTTCTCAAACAAACTGTGGTTTAACAAGAGGGCATTCACCTTGTCTTCCTTCTTATGGCGACAGTTTTCATTAGAATGTAAAAATGATGGCGTGTTTTGAAGCAGTAAACTTAATATGTATCAAACTTGATGGCTTTCAAGATCAAAGGACTGAGTTTCAATTTAAATGTATGGATTTTTTATTAAAAAAACAAAGTATCTCACTGGAAAATAGATCAAGAGACATTTTTTATATTCTTTCTGTGTCACCTAAGTAAATTGCAAAACTCAATTGCAGACATTCAAAATAGTGTAAGATTTAGGATACAGGCAGGAACTACTCTGTATAGATTTTTTTTTAATGCACTAGTACTGTTCTGCCCTGAGTCAAAATGCATTAATATTTTGGTTCTTTTCTCTGTAAATTTTGGTTGGAAGATTGTTCATTATTGTTGAATTTCGAAATAATTGCAAATTAAATGATGCAAAACTAAGTAAAGTAAAATACACAAAAGACCAATTAACATGTTATCTCAGTAAGTCTACAGAAGAATGAGAGAACATTCTGTTCTACACAGTAGCATATAATTAAGATGTAGTCATAAATCAAGGAAATATTGTAACTTGTTTAGGTGCACAGGTGGCTTTTAGAAAGATTGATTAGCTCCTCTTGCCCCCTTGAGATACGAGTTCATAGTTATTCCTGCAAAATTAAACAGAATAATGTCTCCAACTTCCCACAGTGTGTATGCTTCAGTGCAAACAGCATGCTGGAGATAAATGTTTGCAAAGCGTTCATCTCCTTGTCCATTCCTGTTCCAGATGCCCTGTACGATGTCATCACCGTGGGAGCCCCAGCTGCCCATTTTCAGGGATTTAAGAATGGCGGTCTTCGGAAACTTCTCCATAGATTCGAAACGGAAAGAAGAAAGTAAGTGATGACAGGATGCATTAATGATTCTGCCTTCTGTTTGGGGAAGTTTGTGTACAAGGTTAGGATAAAGAAGCATGGTCCATCACAATGAGTAGTTCTTGACATCTCCACCCATTCAGGAACTTAGAAAGTTGCTGAATTCAAAAAAGAAAAAGAAAAAGAAAACAAACAAAAGTTAAGCAGAAATTAAATTAGAATAAACCAAATGACTGAGATGACTGAGCGTATTGCTTATAGAGTGGCACTAGCACTGTGCTGGCAGAAAATTTTGGTAGAAGCCGTGCTGCTTAAACATACATAGTGTTCTAGGATTAACTGTTGCTCATTCAATGGGATGGTGTTCAGATTTAGCTGAAAGTATAGTCTAATTTAACTGTGAAGCCAGACACTTTATGGAGACCATGAGTCCTAATTTATGACTCTGACGCTGCTAGTGATGTCCACTGTGGCTTGAGGCAAGGCACTTAACTGCCCTATTATTTAATTATGCCATTTGAAAAAGAGCCATCAATACAGAACTTTATCACTTAAGTGATGAGATTAAAAGAGGAAGCTTTCTATTCCTTAGGGAAAAGGCATGACGCAAAAAGCAAAGTATTATCACTACTATTTATAATTTTTAGATACTTTCTCGACTTCTTGTTTTGCTTTTAGCTACTTTCAAATATTGCATCAGTAGTTTATCCCACATGGGCCAACCAACTGAGTTTATCCTGTAATATCCTCTGGTTATGACTACACTCCTGTAAGTCAAAAAGAGGGTTATCCAGATGTGAAGGAGTAACTTTCCTTTCCTTTTCAAGCAGTTACTCTTCTTGGATTAAGAACGCAAATTTTCAAAGTTAGGGGGAAAATAGTTATTATTTAGTTACAGTTGGCTTAGTAATAGTATTAGAAAATCTGAGTGGCAAAACCAGAACGTTTTTTTAAAAGTTTTATCACATTTATTACATAATACATTTGTTACTTGGTGTCCAGATATTCAGGAAGAAAGCACTGAAAATAAGTTAGAATTGTCTAACCAATATACATGGTATATCAATGCATAAATATATATTTGTCTTTCTTGTTTTAAAGACGTTGACTTTGTGCTATTACAGTACTGTTAACACAACTGTGGTCCTTATTTCTCCCGTTTTTTGTTTCCGGTTTTGGGTTTTGTTTGTTTGTTTGTTTTTGTTTTTGGTGAGCAGGCTATCTAGTTCTATGAGATTCTATTACAGGTGTAGATTAGAGTAATCCTCACCGTAAGTGTCATAAATACCTGTTCCACTACCGCACAGAAACTGTCTCAGGGTTGGGTTAGCCCTTAATAGTCACACCCTCCTGCCCAAACTCTTCTGCTGCAGAAAGTGGCTCTGCTGCCCTATAGTTGCAGTAGGTGGTGAAGTCAGAGTTCCAACTGTGGGCTCTGGGGAGGGGCACCTTCTGTTTAATTCACGGCGGTTGGAAGTCAGTTCAGTGACAGACCCCACGGGGAAAGGGATGCCATCCCTTTGGGAAAATGAGCATAGGAGCGGAATACTGGCTCCCTGCTCATGGGCTTCACTGGGGGGGCTGTTTCTCAGTGACCTCTTGTTGCACCGTCCTTTGACTGGAAGAGCACTGCTATTTTTGTGATATTCAACCTCAGAATAGGCAGTTATGGTTTAAAGTTTTCTGTTCTGTTGGGCAACCTTTTTACTAGTCCTTTGGCTATTCTTGGGTGCTTTTTTATTTGTCATTTTGCTGTATTGGGGGCTTCTTTAGCTCCTAAGTTGGGATATATAGGAGGCAAGGGAAAAAAAAGAAACATTGTGATCAATTCTTCAGTCCTGAGGCTCCTAGGCAATCTGCCTTCTTTCCTCCACTTCTTAGAATGTTCTGAAAATGATTTATATGTTTTGTCCAGAAGTGTGTTTTTGTTTGGTGTTTTTTTTTGGTATGATTAGTGGGGAAAGTAAAATAGATTGTGTTTATTCCACCTCGTCTGAAACTGGAAGTTTCTACCTTGAGAATTCACTATTTTTCTCAATCCAGTTTCTAAATGCATAACACAATGATAAGACTGAAAACTGTCCACAGGGTGCACCAAATCTACATGAGCATATATAAAGCATTGGTATGTGAAACATGGAACCTACCCTTATAATTTCACTAAATACTACTGTATGCTACTGGCAGAGACAAATGTTGAGGTGTGGGTGTAGACTCGACTATTTCTTGAGTTTTAAATATCTGCATGAATATGCAAGTTCTTCGCTGTTCTTCACTTCTCACTGGGGTGTTTGTGTACATGTAAACACATACACATATAGCTCTAGGATCAAATTTAAAATAAAAAAGGAAAGTATGGCCAATGCTTGTAAGCATTAATTTGCTTTAGGTTTTTCATATGTATTATATATCCCATTGCTTTATTAATGACTTTATTGATGAAATACAGTTTTTTAAATTAAAACGATAAGTTGATGTAGATCTTAAAATTGCCCTAGATCATAGGGCAGTGGTGTGGGACAAACATGGAGGCAGAGGCAGTACTCAGATGAGCATGGGATCAGCCTGTCCATCAAGCTGAGCGCTGATCTGACCAAACACTTTAAGCTTAAAATGATATCACACTATGCAGATCATTTTCTGCGGGCTTTTTCAGCAACGGGTATTGCATTTGTCGGTCAAAAGCAGTAATGGAGAAGTAAATATGGCTCTATGAAATAAGTACTCGTTAACATTTGGCAGGGCAGAAAATCACGTTAAGTGAAGGGAACTTTCTTAGCCTCTTCTCCCTTCAGATAACTACCCCTTCCCCCCAAAAAAAGATAACCTAGTCTTTTAGACCAGTTTTCTAGGGGAACTACCACAGCCATTATTACCGCTTCACTTTCATTTATTTTCTTCTCAGCTAAGCCAATGAAATATTGTCATCTGGGAACAGATGTAATCTATGTGATCTACTGTTCGATGAATACGTTAACCACATAATGAAAAGGGTTTTAACATAAGAAAGCCTTGCTTATAGTATTCATATAATGTAATTCAGATCACATTTTTAAAAAGTATTTTAAAGGCTACAAGGTAATTAATTAGGAAGATTGATTCTTTTAAAGCACAAATGTCTTAATACATTACTCCCTGCTCAGAAACCTTCAGGGAGTCCCCCTCATTCACTGGACAAAGTCTCCGTGACGTCACCGCACTGACTTTCGACCTTCATTGCCTCCTTCTCCTGAAGAGCTTCTTAAATGCTATACAAACTGTTGTTCCCTTAGTGGATTTCACTTTTCACCTTTCCCTTTTCCCTGCTGTGTTCCTTTCGCAAGAAATTCTTCTCTTCTTATCTCCCCACTATTTTCTATTTCTTTCTGCCAAAACCATGTACGTAATCCTATTCAAAATTCTGCACATGGTCCATCCTAAGATTCCACCTTCTCCATTATGTCTTCCTGATTTCTCAAGTGGATCTGACTCTTTGTCCTAATGTTTTATTTTTACTGCCCTTATGGTTTTCCCCAGGTCACAGTTATGGTGCATTAGGTTTGTTCTTGTCCAATTCTTTCATAATGATTTGAAATTCCCTTGACTAATAGGCGAAATTCTCTTGAATTTTGGATTTTCTGGTGTGTTCCACAGCATACTTAGCCCACAAGCCTTATTCCATAGCTCAAGTTCAACAGGCGTTGAAATTCATGAGTCAGATACAACCTGGACTTAAAGTGCTGAGAACTGCAATGGGAAGTAAAGTTTCAAAAATAATCATAATGCAATAGGTCAATAATATATAGAGCAGGGGTGTTCAACCTTGGCTGCACATTAGAATCACCTTTGGAGTTTTATAATATTTTATCTATGCCAGGATATCACCCCAGACAGATTAAGTCAGTCCTGGGAATGTAGCCCAGGCATTGGTAAATTTTAAAAGCTTCCCAGGTGAGACTAACGTGTGGCTCAAGTTGAGAACCACTGATGCAGGTGTAAGTGAGTAGTGCTGGGAGAGACAGATGAAGGGCGTGGAGAAGAGAAACAGGAATAGTGACACAGATGAGTTAAACTTAAAAAATGTATAGGACCTCAATTAGTTTTTGCAGAAGGAAAGAAAATCTACATAAAGGACTATTTGTTGCAATAAAGAAGAAAAGCCTTACATCACACTTCTTGGAATTTTTGCTTGAAAATCTCAAACTTATTAAATCATTGTAACATGGAACTAAAGATGAGAATAAAACTGAAGGCATTTTGATCTGGGAAGAACTTGGGCCTGAGTAACACAAAGGAGTAAAACCAAGCATATTATATATAGAGCTGTTCATGCTTTAAAAATGAGACTTTTCTAGGAGAACCAAAGCACCTAATTATTCATATATTATTTTAAAACCTGGATGTCTGTAACCTATTTATTCATTTGTTCAGCAAACACTTACTGTGTTCCTGGATTCAGTGATTTACCTGAACACTATTTGAAAGCTTGTGGATTCCTCCCTCAAAATACGAATCAGTGCTTTACATCCAGTATTACTTAAAAGAAAGGGGAAAACTACCACAACACATATTTCGCCTGCTTTGATCACTTCTAATTTCAGCAGGAACCTCAGATTCAGCCAGAACTTTTCACTGAGAAGGATCATGACCTGAAAGCACAGCCCTTTCATTAAGATAAAAAGCAACCTCATGAAAACCAAGCATCTTTGTAAAGAAGAAAAAAAGCCAGTGAGGGGCAGTGTTCATTTCTAATGAGGAATATTAATTCCCTGTGATCTGCCTCCACATTAGGAGCGGACTCAGAGCGAACTCCCGGCCGGAGGTCCTAATGTCAAATGCCTGCCTTGAGTGTCTGCCTTGGTTTTCCCTCCGCTCACCACTCCCCGACCCCCCAACTTCAATCTGCTCCAGGTCCCATGGTCAACATTGACTCCCCCACAGTTTAAAATGGAAGAGAGAGAGGAAAAAAAAAAAAAAAATTCAGAAAAGTCCCGAGGAAAACAGACTAAAATTTGACTGATAGAAATGTTGCAGGCTGTCCTTGAGCCTACAACCTGAGTCCGTGCTAGAATTTGGGGGCGTTTCCTGAAAGAAAGCAAAACAGTAAATACAAAGAGTTAAACAAACCAGCCTTACCTTTTATGAGGTCAGTGGTTCTACAACCACAACAGTTACACAGTTTCTAAGGAAAATGTCCTTACTATTGTAAGGAGAAATATGAGTAGACACTTTCCCATTGTCTAGTGTAAATAAGAGGCTTCTTGGGTAAAAGGAAAGGTGTCGTATCTCTGTAGCCTACAGTGAAGCCGGCACCCGATAAACCGGAAGTGGGAGAGATGGGCATAAAATCATACCGCTACCTTTAAAATTCACTCTTCAGATTGAATCAGTAACCACTGCTTAACTGGGGGGAGACAAAACATAAATTAACATTTTTCATTAGTGGTCTGAAGCTGAGCTATTTAATAAGCAAAACCTTCAAAGTTTTCCATCTCTTCCCATTTTGTACTTTCTCCAGGGACATATCAGCAAACTAGGCAGTAGTTACAAAGATATTTGTCTTCAGACCCTTCACGTTCAAGCTTAAGATAAAGATCCTCATTTCTTTTTTGAAAGGGAATGAGTAATTCAGATGTGTTCCGTGAAAGCAAGAAGACTGCATTCCTAATTTGATTTTGAGCCAGTTTTCTTTTTCCTCCTACTTGGAGCTCTTTCTCTGTTTCCGGCTTGATCTGTAGATTTCTCTCAGAAATTTTTCTTGTCCCTCACTGGTGGAGCAGTTCAGAGTCTGAGCTCATAACTCTATTTAGATCCATGTATCTGTGCTCGCTTCGGCAGCACATGCACTAAAATCCATGTATACTGTCATATATCTTTTAAGTAGCAATCGTTGATCTTTTAGTAGTATACATTCTTAATAAAGACTTTCTATTGACAGTTTTCCAATTTTGTAAATATGTTTATTGGAAAATGAAGACAAGTCAAAAGAACGACATTAAAATCACCCATCATCTCCCTCTTCAACATGACAGTTACTGGGGGCACGTTGGTGCAGCCTCTTCCAGCTTGTTTTTACACATGTAATCTGTATCTTTCTATTTTTTCAATTATAAATTGAAAAATTCAAAATGAATTAAAATGACTGTTTCTTCAAAGTATGTAAATTGAGTTCTCTCCGTTTAAAAAATCTTATGTGTCTTTCGTTTTTGGAAGTCATGCCCCCTCCACCAACGTTTGTATCTTTAAATATATCAGTCTTATAGATTACAGCTAAAATTCACCTCCTATTCACTTTCAAATATATATTTTTCTCTTTTGGAAAAAAAAGCACCAACATTTTTTTTTAATTAAGTATAATAAAAATCACACAGACTCTATGGAAATAAGAGGAAGTGTGAATAAAAGCCCTATCCATTCCTTTTTCTTTTTTCCTTTTGAACTGTATCCAGTAGCTGATTATGTCATTTTCAAGGAGAAGACAATTTAATTTTGTGTTGATTATGATTTGATTTCCTTGGAGGTATATTTTCTCCTTCGAGTGAGTCAGTTCCTCCTTGACCACATTTAGCTCTCAGCGCAGTTCATTTTTGAGCAAATACAATGCTGGGTCTGCCAAAACTGTGTACCTGGCCTTTCTCATGCATGTGCACTTCCCTATATGTATCTCCCTGTACGCAACAACAGATCTTCAAGAATAGGCCAGTTTTAGCTCTTACACATCTACCACTTGGAGTTGGGAGAAAATAAAATAATTAAAAAGCCTTGTTAAGGCTTGGACATATTCTTCAGACTAAATGATGACACTTACAAAACATTGAACTAAATGTAATGTAAGAGAGTAAAAGGATTTTTGCAAAGTTGCATCTGATCCTAAATGAATTTATAATGCAGGTTTTCTCCTCCCTTGTTCTCTTTTTAACTATATGAAAAAATAAAATTTGCTTAGTAGTACACAAATTCTAAGAATAAAGAAGCATATAGTGTGAAAAGCCTAACTTTTCTGCTCTCCTTCCCCAAAGTAAACAAATCTGAACAGCGTAATGTATTTCCCTATGCAGTTTCTTCTGGGTATCAAACTATCTGAGTTTTCAGTGATCATGACTCTTAGTCTACAAACTCAGGTCATGGGAATGTGACACTCTTGACTTATAACTCAGTTTCATTTTTCTGGCCTCCATTTCTGGGTCAAGGCAGAAACGTTAATCTTAGATAATTCATAGGACTCCACTCCTAGGATGGATTGGAATCCTGGCTTGGGCACTTACTGACATTATGACGTTAGTCAAATTACCTCCTCTCTCTCAACCATGGTTTCCTCATTTGTAACACAGAAATAATATTGCTTACCTCATAGGATTGTTCTGAAGATCTGATGACTTCATATGGACCACACATTTATAATGGTACCTGGCACATAATGAAGGCTTAGTAGATGTTAGCTATTATTTATGTAAAACATGTAAACAAGTTTTTTTCCACTAAAGAAAATGTTCTGACAACCTTTCGTTTCAAAAACTATAAATCTCTTTTCCAAAAGCTAAGTAGGATTTTATTGATTGAATGTAGCATAATTATCTAATCAACACAGTATTGATGGTCATTTAGATTGTTTCTGATTTTTGTTATGACTCTCTCTGTTTGCAAGATATACCTGTACTCTTATTCTCGTATATCTGCAAATGTATGAGTATTTCTTTTTGATAAAATTTCTAAAAGTGAAATTACAGTAGTTGAAGTGGTGACATTTTAGAGATGCTGCCATATTGCCTCCACTAAAGTCACATCAGTGTGCACAGATACCCAATTGCCCACATACTCTTGAGCATTGGGCTTCATGAATCATCTCTGTGCTAAGCCCAGGCTTGGCTTATGAGTTTCAGACATGTATTTCCAACCATCTGGTAGACAGCTCCACGTGAATGGTATCATCCAAACACCTCAAAGTCAACATATTTGGTCATTTCTCACCCCTTATCCTCAAACTTCTTTTGGGGGTTGTTTTCCTTAATTAAGACACCATCATCCATTTATATGTTCAACTTAGACACCTGAAAAATCCTTGCCTACTTTTCTTCCCTTGCTTCTACTTCAAAAAAAAATAAAATCAATTCTGTCACTTCTACCTTCTTACTTCTGAGGAAGCCATTCGTGTCAATAATGAATCATGGTTAGGATGATCCTAAACCCTAGAATCACTGTCGTTTAAATGTTCTGCTGCCAAATCTCTTAGTCACTCTCCCTCTTCCAGGCTGGCTCTCATCTAATCCATTTTCCTCACCTCGGTTGGAATAATATTTACAAAATAACAACCTTGTGATTTCATAATTTGAAACATTCTATAGCTGCCTCTTGCCTGAGAATAAAGCACAAGGCGCATAATGCATTCCTGTATAATCTGGCCTTGATGTCTGCTCAGCTTCATCTTCCACTATGCACACCATCGTCTCCTCTCACACCACCCTCCATGGTGAAAAGGACTGAACCTCCTCAACCTCGCAGCCTTCGATGACTCCTTGGTGGGGTCACATCTGCTTTTAGCCCCCAGTGTGCAGACACACTGAACTGTCTCCCTTCCCCTCTAGACTCTGTGTACCAGGGCGTGGACCAGGTCTGTATCCCCAGGAACTAACTTGATAAGTGCATTGAACAAATAAGTTATATGAGGGAGTAAATGAAAAGCGTGAAAGCATTGCCTGCCATAGGAGAAGGGAGAGCAGATTACTCT
Source organism: Camelus ferus (assembly GCF_009834535.1). Classification (NCBI taxonomy): domain Eukaryota; kingdom Metazoa; phylum Chordata; class Mammalia; order Artiodactyla; family Camelidae; genus Camelus; species Camelus ferus. The sequence continues at coordinate 100,959,634 of NC_045697.1, read as the reverse complement.
GCCTGGAGAGATCCTGGTGTCTGTATTAAGTAACAGAAACATAGGGGTGTTTGTGGTAAATGTCTTGTAGGCTTTAAAACAGCCATTTGTCAGGGATTAGAGTGTGTTGGCTTGTGCCTCACTAGGAAGAGAAAATATACTTCTGAAAGAGGGAAAGGTGATGATTTTCATTAAAAAAAAAAAACAACCTAAAATTTGGGTCAATATTAGTAATATGGAGGTGACTTTAACATTTAAAAATTGGCAACATTCTTCCAATCACCTATCCAAAAGCTTGTGATGCAAAGTAGGATCTGAAGCTTAGGCAAGAATCACTGTATAAAGTGCATCAGTTTAGACTTCCTAAAAATTAAATCTTTACTTTAGAGAAAATTACTTTAATTGTAAATGAAAATGAATTTGCTAAATGATGCTAGAATTTATAGAGATAATAAATTTGGGAAAGAGAGCAGTGTCTGAAAATAAAACACATAATCTTAACTGTGTGATATCAAAAAATCGAATGACCTTTCTAGGAATTGATTTTGCTATTTTTAATATTTTTAAATGGATAAAAATTTTACAAAGTTGATTCATTCAATTCTTTCTCGGCTTTTATGAAAATAGAGTTTTCAAAGTAATTTACTTTATCTGTATTATTAAAAACACATGATTTAACATGGTGATTTGCACTCAAATCAGTTACCTTTTTAATCTGCTACTGTATAGTAGTCAGTAAAAATATTTCCCAGACTCCAGCCTTATTGGTTCTCTGTCTGCAGCCCTCCCAAATACACCTCAGGAAAACCACTTATTTAGGAATAAATGTATAATAAAAATAATAAAGGAAAAAAGTAAATATTTTAGATGTTCATGGATTTTATTCATAATAGTAAAATATTAATATTAGAAACACCACAAATGAGCAAGCTATTCTGCAGCACTAAAGTGGAACACTATGTTGTCATTTCAATTAGTATGTAGATTATGAGGTGTCTAGAGATGTACTTTAAAAGTACACCAGAGATTGACACATTGTAATTGGCTGTACTTCAACAAAAAAAATTTCCTATAAAAAGTTAAAAAAAATCTTTCATTTTATAATCTGATATCTACTTCTAAAACATTTTAAGAATAATAGCCTTTAATGCTAATAAAATAATATGCACATAAAAAAACACACTTGCAGAAAACATGAAATTATGTATACACAGAAGATATCGACCTAAAGATATTGGTGAATGTTTTGGAAAGGTAGTAAGTTTCCTTAGATAGATACCAGTAGATACAGACGAAGTCCTGTTTCTTTTAAGATAGTTTTGTTTTCTATCTCTCTTTTTTATTTAGTTGTAGAATGAGAGAAATATCTTTGTAAAACCCTGCTGCCCTTTCTGTGTTATGAAATAAAACATACATCTTCTCAAATGAGCTTTGTCTTAATTAGAAGATGAAAACTTCAGTTAACTTTATCTTACTATTATATGCTGTACCTACCATTATGTTACTAAATAAAAGATGTTTCCTCTGTTAGTTATGATATTATAATTTTTCCAAATTAAAAATGGATCAATACCATGTTTATAAAGTAGTAAAACATAATTAAGGGTTCAAACTGTGAAATACAGAGACCTGCACTTAAACTCTGGTTCTCCCATCTATATCAGTTGTATGTTCTAGGCCAAGTTACTTACCCTACCCAGCTTCAATTTCTAAATCTATATAATGGAATATTTGTTCCTCAAGAGAGTTATTGTCACAATTAAATAAAATAATCCTTGCAAAGAAATTAGTGCAATTCTAGGCCCATAGTATAAACCCAATAATTATTAGCTATTAAAATGAGAGAGAGAGAAGGAGAAAAAGGCTTGGGTTGTTAGTGTAAATTCTATAGTATAAACCATTGGCTTTATTAGAGACCCTCCATAAAAATATCATTGGATGTAACAGGGAAAAACATGAAGTGTCTTCTAAATATACCTTCTGTTTTCCTGAGTTCTTATCGCAGAATCATAATCACCAGCACTGTAGTATCATATGCTGGGAACATTTGCTTCCCCCCCCCCACCTTTATTGAAGTATAATTGACAAATAAAATTTTTATATATTCAGGGCGTATAACTTGATGTTTTGATATATGTACACATTGTGAAATAATCACTGCAATCCAGCTACTTAGCCTATCCATCATCTCACATATTTAGCTTTTTTTTCTTTCTTTGTGTGTGTGTGTGTGTGTGTGTGTGTGTGGTGAGAAAACTTAAAATCTACCCTCTTAGCAAATTTCAAGAATACAATACAGCATTGTTAACTAGTCACCAGGCTGTACATTGCTCTCCAGACCATGTGCCTCGTGCGTAAATGAAACTCTATTTCCCTTGACCAACGTCTCCCCAGTTCCCTGAGAACCACCATTCTACTCTCTGCCTTTGTAGTATAAACTGCATACCATGCAACTGACCTATTTTAAAAGTATGGTTCAATGATTTTTAGTAAATTTATAGAGTTGTGCAATTATCATCACAATCCAATTTTAGGACATTTCCATCACCCCTAAAAATGTCCCTCAGGGCCATTTGCAGTCGAGGGTCCATTTACCTATGCCTTGTGTTTGGGAATGGTTTCTATTCTTGTAACGTAGGTCACTCTGTGCTTTGATTAAGGCTTATGGATGAATAAGGTCCAGGATGGAGCTGAGAAATGTTTTAGGTGGGAGAGGACTGGAGGACCTGGTTAGGGTGTTACTGCATCACATCTTCACAGAGGAGTGAGCATGAAGATACCGGAAGCCAGACGAGGCAGAAATAGATCTGAGCAGACTCTTGGAAGTTGGCAGAGGATATTAGGGCAAGGAAATCACAGATAAACGGGAACAGGCCACTGGAAGGAAGTGAAAACACACTGGGCTTCGTTTACTCAAAGGGCAGATATTAGTGCCTGGGAACTTTTTTATTGGGGCTAGAATCAGACTACGGAAGGGCTATATACAGAAAAGAGGTCTTAATGGTTAAGGAATTGCAGATGAGAACTTGCAAACTGAAAAGGGGGATAGTAGAAGCCACATGTGATCAGAGCCAATAGGCAGATATCCTTTGTGGATGAGTGGAGCTGAAATGAAATGAATTTTAGTTTCTTTGTTCCCATCTTCATTAGCGTCAGCCTGTCACAGAGCTAATCAATGGCAGAGTCGAGCTTTATGCAAAATGCTGATTCTAAAATTTCCATGAAGCCAGTATTTTTAAAAGAGTAGTTTCAGAGGTAAACATCAATTTAAGCTTAGATCATGAAACTCTACATAAGTGAAGTCCATAGGAGACAAAAAAACAAATATTATTTTCTTTCAAGTTCTTTTCTCTAAGTCATACTTCTAACAGAAAAAGAAAGAAAGAAAGAAAAGGATGCATGGGGAAAAGCAGAGGCGGATTTTTTTTTTACCTTCTACAATTGCATGAAGCACATTGTTAAACCCTGTGAAGCCAAAAGGGTATATTCAAGTGCACTAAGGTGTAAATTTTCATTTATTATCCACACGATTTTCTTCACAGTTAGAACTGAAGGCATGTCTATCCCTCCCTTTGAAGTCAAGAAATTTTTTTTTCTCTTTTTTTTTGCAAGTAGGGCTTGAGTAGGGAAAAAAAAAAAAAAGATGGAAATAGTCCTTAGACTTTTCTCTGGGGATTTGGTTCTGCCACTGGAGGGGAGGCACATCACTACATAGCATTTTCCAAAGTTCATCAGCCGTCATCTACTCGTGCCTGTCCTCCCTCTGTTTTCCTTCCCTTTTCCCTCCTTGCCTCCTCGTCATCTCTCATCTTTGTTTTTTCATGACTCGGTTTACCAAAGTAGTAGCTTGCTTGAGTAAATGGATTAAGGAATGGAGGTAGCGGCAGTGCAGGGGAAGAAAGGCAAGGAGAAATGGCAGAGTGAATCCCCGGATTTGGGGCCTGAGTGTGGGGCTAAGAAGGAACTGCTTTATTCCTCCCTCCTTGCCTGCCTCCTGCCTCCATCCAACCTAAGCATAAGTCAAGGATTTCAGTGTCTCAGAGTGAGGGCAGTGAGGTGGTTGCAGTGAGTGTGGAGATACGTGGTTGGATTCCGCATAGTTTTGGAAGAGAAAGGCAGAATTTTCTGAAAAATTGGGCAAAAATTAGAAGAGGAAGAGAAGAGATGGGGAGAGACATAGACCGCATCAAATGGACTTGCCATGAGCTAGGCTGGAGAAGCGGGTAGAAAGCAGCTGGTTGCTGAGAACGTCCTGTCTGCTGATCAGGAGCTCAGTTTGGAACATGATACGTTGGAACTGTCAAGAGGAGGGCTTTTGCTTTTGATGGAGTTCAGGGAAAATTCTAGGCGAGAGATGAATGAATTTGAAAATGATTAGCACAACTGAGGTTTTTAAACCCCAAGATTAAATGAGATTACTTAGGAAGGAAATGTAGATTTAAAAAAAAAGGAAGAGTTCCAAGATCTGCTCCCTGGAGCATGCCAGCACTGGAGGATGGGGAAATAAGAGGCCCAATAGGAAGCGACTGAGGTGAAACATACACACAAGAGAATATAATCATTGTTTTAATCCTGTTCTGGTTGTCAATTAGCGTTTATGAATACTATTTCACTATGTGCTTTACTTTTCTTTTTATATCTCAAAAAATGACACCTCTAGTAATAACATGCACATATGAGTATAGGGTGGATGTGTGTGTATTCTAATTAAACAGATATTAAATAATTTAAATAAATATATATTAAAGTGTGTATATAGATATACATGCATATATACACTCCACTGTTTCATCGATACAAAAGTATTATGAAACTAATTTCAATTTAATTATCCATGATTTGTTGTATTATTTATATCCAATCAAGTATTTTTTGGTCCAAGCAAATATTTTTTCTTCCTTCTGGTTTTGTCTGATTGATGGTTGATTCAAGTGTTTGGATTGAGTTTAAATTTCAGACCTCTATAAAATAGAGTTTAGCTATATTCTTTTTATCTCAATAATTAAATTATATTCATAACTTTCTATTTAAGAAGCTATAACTGTTAAAATATATGACATGTTTAAAGAGTAAGGCGCTGAATAGGTAGATGAAATTTATGTATTCTTAAAATTATTTTGTGGGTGGTGATATTTTTTTTCCATACCATACTATTTCATCCTGGACACCAACATTGGCTTTTATCGTGGAAAATGAATCTTTCAGCCTCACTAGGTAAGATACTTATCGTTAAAAGTCTTAGCCAGGAGAACCAATGCCTGTTACATAACTCTGCTCGAACGGAGGCTGACTTAGGGGCAGGGGGCAGGAGTTACGGTTATGTCCCATGATGGTGATTGAAGAATGTATGGGGGGGAGGAGAGGAAGTATAGGGGGAGGATGGGGAGTATACTGGGAGAGAAAGGATGAAAGGATGATGGAAAAGGTCAGGGGAGGCAACACTGGTAATGAGACGGGAGCCAAACTAATTTGCCCTGAATATAAAGATGGAGTGCAAAAGTAGCCTTAGAGAGAGCATTATGAAAATTAGAATGAGTTAAGAATAAGAAACTTAAGACTAAGAATAAGGAACTTCTTTCAGGGTCATTGTGTATTGTGATCAAAGGTGTGGAGGACATCTCGCAGTCAAAACAATGGCAGCGGGTGTCTCTAAAATGCTCAGCCGTCCACCTGCATCAGCCTTCCTGGGTGCTTGGTTACCAAGGCTGTGACCTACTGTAGCAGAATTGCTTGGTGTTGCCAGGGACCCTGCATTCTTTATTAAAAACACCCAGGTCCTGACCTCAGCCCCAAGTGAATCTTATACCTGATAAAATTTGAGCAGTACGGAGCTAGGGTATAAGGAAAGAACATGTAAGAAATACACCTTGTTGATGCATTTCCTCCAGTGGAGAGGAGACTCTTGGCAAGTAAGAAATATGTAGAAAAAATAGTGAAAATAGATAGTGTGCTGGAATAAAGTAACAATGAACTGCCAGGGGAAAAGGATGTAAGTGAAGAAGGAAGGTAGTGTGACCAAAGTCCAAGAGAGGGCATGGGAGTGAATGTATTCGAGGCCAGGAATGACACACTCAGAAAGAGGACAGTTCTGGGAGTTGGAAGAGCGAAGACTGCACTGGTCTTGAGACCTCTGTCTTCCCCAGGATGAAGCCGTGGGAAGACCGTCAGTCCCCATAAGATGACACCAGAGAGCAAATTCTAATGACAAAAGAGCCCATCAGTGATAAGGGACCGCGAAGCAGCCTCCACAGGCTGCTTTCTGTGTCTGGTCCTTATTAAGTCCTGTCCGCCGTCAAAAGTGCTGGGTGTTAAACGTCATCCCTGCCCTGGTGAGGCATCGTATCTTTAGATAGTCATTTTCTTTGCAGAAATAACACGGGGAGTTGTTTGATTTGCTAAAGACTGTGGTGGGTTGAATTTGTATCCAGTCTGAGTACAGAGGAGTAGGGGGACATCCCAGTTCATGACTTTCGTTAAAGACCTTAGCACAGCCCCGCAGAAGATGAGGTGAGCCAGAAAGACCTGGATACTTGACTGGGAGTTTTTTTTTCCCTCCTCCTTGCCATTGTTAACTTGTCATTAGCTTTAATTTGAATTCAAATAAGTCAAGTCATATGTTTTATTTTTAAGCTCCTGCTTCTGAAAATTAAAAATCTATGAGTACAAAATTAAGAGCAATTCTCACAAGTGTCACAGGAAAGCAATGTGTTTCTTAGCCTTTATAAACCTGCCTCGTTCATTCATCAACTTCTTGTTCTATGTTCTGAATAGTCTAAGCAACCAAGGACTTTTTTTTTTAAATCATTGTGAAAAAAATAATAAATAAAGTAAGAATAAAATAAGAGAAATATTTATTTATTGTCTCCCTGAAGAAACTGATACTTTGCCCTGAAAATCATTAGTGTAAAGGGAAGGGGGGGGAAGTGCTTCCTAGATGTTAATTTTTCTTATTGGAGTCTAGTGTTGCAAAATTAATAGAATTATGGGAATCTCAATAATTTATCTGGTAAATGTAAAGAAAATATTCAGTAAATACTCAACACAGGTTGCAAGGTACAACCCAGCAAAGGGCTCCTGTTCCTGCAGCGTAGAAAGCCAAACTCTGACAGTGGGAGTTTGTAGCTAAGTAAGGATTGGTTGCAGGGCACCCAGCAAGGGAGTGGCAGGCAAGCCTCAAATCCACTCCAACTTAGTCTTTGAGTTGGGGATTCTTTTAAAGGGGAAGAACAAAGAGACTGGAATTAGTCATCATTTTTGTGACATTCCCTGGGAAATCCTTAAGTCTTATCCTTAGTCTCAGGAGTCAGAATGTCTCTGGTTTATGATTCTCTGGCCAGGTGGTCCATGGCTTGGGGGTCTGTTAGCTCATCCTGCCCTGGAGAAACAGCCTGAGTAAGTTAATCTACAACAGCAATTTTGGTGCATTAATGATGTTATCCACAACAGCGATTTTAGTCATCTGACTGGTGGATGAGCACAGGATGGAGGTCAGAGGGGCCAAGAATGGGAATAAAGTTTTGGACAGAGATTAATCATAAACTTGGTAAGGGAACTTCATTTTAGGGGGACGTGGTTTCAAAGGTATTATGAAAAACGCGTTGATGGTTGGATATAAAGGGCTGTAACAAGTGTTGCACAAAACATTTGGAAGCACCAACTCTGGTCCCTCTCTTCTTTTACTTTGGCTGATGTTTTGCTGTTTTACTTCTTTCCCTGCTGGAATGTCTGCTTGTCTTTCCTAATGAAACTGGCCGCAGTCTCTCTCATTCCGTGGAATTCTCACTCTGTAACATGCTTGACCATTTCCTAATTGATGATTATGAAAATCAGTAATTCTTCCATTTGTAATCAATTTAAGTTTGGTTTTTTTTACAAGTTAAATGAGAAACCTCCAGGAACAAAAATGGTGGTGACAAAATAGCATAATGGAATTTGTATGCCGTAAGTGTCCTTTTTCTATCCAATAAAATTCTCCATATGCCCATTTGGTATTAATTTATTTTTTCCCCATTTCTCTGCTATTCAAATTTATGCCCCCTGCCCTAAGTATCATGGGGGGAAAATATAGATAGTGATTATTAAGTGTTTCTTGTCAAGCACTATTTTTGGCATTTCACATGAATGATGACCAATCTTACCCACCTCTTTGAATTGTTTGGATAATTATTCCCACTTACCTGATGAGGAAGCTAACGGCTTCCCAAGATCACCCAGCTAGTAAGTGGCAGAGCCAGGATCTATATTCATATTTGCCTAAATATAAGGGCTCCTACTTTTCTCTCTGTACTATGTGACCTCAAGTTCATTAGTAGTTAATATTAATACTAATTTGTTTTGAATACTAATACTTGACGTACATAATCATGAGGAATCTTCTAGTGATTGAGCAAGGGACTGGATATGTTTCACCTAGTCTTTTGAAATATCTTGGTCATTTTACTGAAACATCTCTTTGGCTATCATAAAAAATACCTCTTAGGATAATTTTTATCTGTTCAATAGGAACGAATGCTATTTGGTGTTCTGTGTATCATTTGCCATCTGGTACTAAGCACTGAAAATTCTTCCTGCTTGTTGTGTAACTTGCCTTTATCTTTGTTGTTGCAGTACTGGATACCAGTTTATTTACTATTCACCTGAAAACACAGCCAAAGCAAAAGAAGTTCTCAGCAACATCAATCAGCTACAACCTTTGATAGCAACCCATGCAGACCTACTGCTTAATTCTGCAAGCCAGCATTCTCCAGACAGCTTGAAGAACTCTTTAAAGATGCTTTCAGAAAAAGTAAGATCCAAATCATCACTACAGTGGGGGAAATTCCCAAATTCCCACTGGTGCTGCTTTCCGCATACATTGCCTTTCATAGCATCTGGAAATGTAAAATAGACGAGGTTAAAAAGTAAGCTTCAAAGTACTGCCACAGGATCAAAATGAACTGGCCTCATCCTCTTTTCAAATCTTACTGAGCATTATTTTTTTTTTTTTTTCCTGGTAGGAAATGAAACCTATTATTGGTTTGGGTATATTTTCTCTTTTCCTTGGTATCTTTCGTTTTCTTTGGTTCATGGTCTTATTAACTGAATTAAATTAGATTTTGAAAATTATTTTCCTCTGGTGATCACCTAATTTTTATGCATATGAAGCTATACATTTGGGTAGGAATGTCACTTCATATGAAATCAGAACTTTGATATGGATTCTCATCAGGGGCACTGGGGTAATTCCCCGGCCTCATTTTGCTTTCTACAACATTATCTACTGGGAGAAGTTTCTAAAAATTTCCCAAAGTATCAGTTATTGTTTGAAAGGCAGTGGGATCTCAGCCTTAATTTTTCCAAAAGGGACTTGCACTTGTATATGGTAAGAGGAAGGGGTAGTCTGCATGAGGTAAATATTCAACATCAACTTCCATAACTAATGAGGGCATCTGAATGGTCTGAATAGAGCCAATATAAAAAAGGACAAGTGGCAGTTTGATTTGAAACATAAAATCAGCTGTCCTGGAGTCCATTTCTAGTACACTCATTCTTAACCTCTGCACTCCGAGGGCATTTGCAACTTATTATTGGATACAGCCAATAATATGCCCTTGAAGAAACTGACCAAAGGAAATTCTCATGGTATCATGTTAGAATAAAATAACAGTGTAGTTATTGCATCCCTGAAGAACAGATTCATAGAAACCTGAACACTGTATGTGTATATATATTTGACTCAGATATGTTAATTTATAATAATAATACCTTGCATTTATTTAACATTTTAGTTAAGTCTACATTATCATATGTTTTTCTCATGGGATGTAACTAATATCTATTTTCAGAAAAAAAAAAAAAACCTAGTATGTATTCAGAAAGGTGATGTGAGTTGTCTAATAAACTAAAAAGTGAGAAATTAGAACCCAAGACTTCCTGTTCAAAATGCAGTCTTCCTTCCGGGCCAGAACAGGTGCTTCATCAAGAAAAGGAAGGAAAAAACTAGCCCAAATTTTACACCTACTACTTTGTCAAATATTTTGCCAGGGACTTGAGGGATTTACGGTTAGAACATTGAATCTTCACATTTTGGGTATATATTATCTCCATTTCACAAAGGAAAAGATTGAAGGTCAGAGGAGTTTAAAAAATATGCAAAATCATGTAGCTAGAGTCAGACCCAGGATTCAAACAAAACTGGGTTCAACCCCAGGTCTGGTTGGCCGTGGAATGGAAGCCCTTTCTGGTATCTTCTATGTCGTATATGTGTTTTGAGATTTCCTTTTTTTTTTTTTTTTTATTAGAAAAGAATTTGTTAGACAGATTCCTCAGCAATACTTAAATATTCTAATAGTCAGTAAATATGTCTTAATAGTCAATGAATATGTTATGGCTAAGAAAAAGGAAAAGAAGAGGAGAGTGTTGCATGCAGTAAAATAATAGAATTTATTCTTCGTTCATTTCTTTTTTAGATTTGCAGATGAGGTGAGGTTTTCCTGGGTTTACCTAAGCAGAAAATTTTAGCAGCTAGCACATCACTGCAGTGATTACAGAACAGTATTTTTATTCTTCCTGTTCCCTGGGCAGGGATCTGTCATTTCATACATCATTTACAACTCGCTGCAGTGATTTGGTGGGGGGTGGGGTGGGGGGAGGTTTTTTCTTCTCCATTAATTCAGCATTGCTCCAACTTTTTTTCCCTATGTTTTTTTACCGAGTAGACAAGCTTTGTCTACTAATAAATCTGTCAGACCTTGAAATCAGGAGAATTTTTAATGTCAAGTTTGCAAGCCATGCATTCCTTTAAGAATTCATGCCTGGAATTTCAAAGAAGTATCTAAGTTAACAAAGTTTTGCATAGTCAACGAAGACAGTTACTGGCTTGTGGTTTAAAATAAAGTCTGATCCATGAATCTAGCATAAAAGATAAATCATTTTGTGGCATCTTAAATTTTAGTATCATTTAATATGAGCAAGATTTAACTTAAAACATTTTGTTTTTAAGACCTGGGATTTGCACGCTGGATTAGAGAATAAATCTCTTCATTGATAGTCCCCTTGTTTCTTTCATTCACTCTGAACTGGCATGTTTGGAAAATAAGTTCTGGAGTTGTCTTCTTAGGAACTTATGCATATAGTATATTCAGTACATAAAAGGGACATAAGTGCAATTTTACAAGAATAAAAATTGTCTACAAAGTTTTCATGTCCTAATGTGCACAAACTCAATTAAATTGTTCTAATGTTTTAATTCTTAGTGTATCTTCTGATGGATAACTGGATTTGTTTGCTGCATATTAGTTTATGAAAATATTAAGAGATTATTTCATGTTGTGATGTAGGGTATAACAAAAGGCAAACTCTGACTTTGTATGAATAATCTCAGCATAGAAGACAAAGCATAAGCCAAATTTTTAACATAAGATATGAAAGGCTAATAATAGAGTGGGATGAAAATGCATTTTCCTTTTCCCTAGACTAAAAATACGCAATGCTATGGCCAAAAAAAAAAAGACGGAGGGAGAGAGAGAAAAGTAGTGTAAAGAAATTCAAAATGAAAAAATAAGGACCTCATTGTAGGCATGTGTCTCATAGCTCAGATATATGTGTGACATTAGCTTCAAATGCCCACCATAGTCTGCATTCCATAGAGACTGATCGATCTTGCTAAGAAAGTCATTATTGTGTTGTTCATCACAGAGCAATATTGAGCATCTAATTACGTGTGATATTGTACTCAATGCTATATGACAAATACCTCACAGACATGGTCCTTAACTTTTACAGTCTAAGGATTTAAAAGAATGGGGTATTTCGCAAAATGGTAACTGTGAAATGGTAAACAACAACAAAAATAAGATTTTGTCACCAATATTAGAGGCTATGCTCACAATATGTTTGAGAAAATCTCACACCTTTCAATTCCTACTATCTTTTCAACCTTGACGTAGTAGACCAAAGCGCTCTGTTGTGGTCAAAGAAAGAGAAGATCACTTCATTCTAAAACTTAACTTAGATGTTCTGTTTTTCTTACTAACAAAACCAGAAAGTCAATGTGCTAAGGAGTTGAAGATACACATAATTTATAGAGCACTGATTATGTTCATTACTTAGGTACTGAGAAGGAATTTCTTACTGTTTATTCACCTCACCCATTCTATCTCAGTCCCAAACTAAAGAGAAGATCTAAATGAGTAGAGGTTTTCTGTATTTTATAGTCTGTGAAAGTATATATACAAACACATGCATACATACTATATTCTAAAAGAACTTGAAAATAACTAGTATCAGTAAAGGTGAAATTTCAGGATTAGAATTTATATTTCTTCTTTTCATAGTCTCCTTCATATGGTAGATATTTAAAATGTGAAATAAGTAATAGTGTATAAAAACAAAACTTCTATTTATTAGAATATTGAAAAATAGGGAAAATAAAGATAAGAAAATAAAATACTATTAAGATTGATACTTGTACGTAAAATACATGGAATTAGAACTTCTGTTTCTTCCATGATAGAGTAACATGGATCCTTTAACGTTAAACAACAAGAAAACTGGAAGAAATGTATGAAATAGTGGTTTTTAGGTGTGGGAAAATAGGCAGCACAAGAAGATAAAGTATGCGATCTTTCTGACCGCCTAGCATCTTCCTGGAGGCAGTGCCCAGGCTGTAGCACAAGGGAGGGGAAGCCAAACAGTAACTTCTCAAGTTGAGGAGGCAGAGATTAGAGTTTGGGAAAACCAAGATGGCTAAAATTTGCAGAACAGCATACCAAAAGGAGGGAACTGCTCACAGGAGATCTGTGAATGAGTGCTTTTCTGAAAAAAAACAAACAAACAAAAAAACAAAACAAAACAAAAAAAACAAGCAGACCCACAGGTATAGAGAACAAACTAGTGGTTACCAGTAGGGGGGAAGGGATAATATAGGGGTGGGACAGCGGGAGGTACAAACTGTTGGATGTAGGACAGGCTCAAGGATGTATTGAGCCAATATGGGGAATAGAGCCAGTATTTTGTAGTAACTGTAAATGAAAAGTAACCTTTAATAATGCTATTTAAAAAATTAAAAACCCACTTTGGTAGCAATCATAATAAAATAAAAGCTCTTTACCTGAGTGCTGATTTGTAAATGTGTGCAAATAAACTACTGAAATCCAGGGAAATACATACTAGAAATAAGCAGACAAAATAATTCCTGGTGGTCATGTAGGACTGGGAATAGTTTACCTTCTCACTGGCAGAGTGCAAAGACTTTGTAATATAGAGGGCATTGCGTAGAGCCTCCAGAAGGGTATGGCCCTCGTAGTGAGGCTAAGTTTGTCCTAGATTGAAGGCTGCTCTTGATCCACTCTAACAAGGCTGAGAAATAAGGCTTGAAAGAATCTTCCTGAGTCCTTCTGGTGTGAAGTAACTTAACTTCAAGCCAAAACAAAATCCAACATTATTTAAAAGAATACAGTAAAACCTAGCAACCAAGAATGTAAAATAAAAAATACATGGCATTAAATAAGCATATACCAAGCATGCAAAGAAGCAGGAAAATGTGACCCATAACCAGAAGAAAAATCAAGCAATAGAAACAGACCCAGAAATGACAGAGATGATGTAGTTAGTAGCCTTAGTTGTTAGTAGTTAGTAGTTAAGAAGTTTAACATGGCAATTAAAAACATACTAATATATTTTGGAAAGCCAAGAAACTTATAAACAGGGTGGGGAGAAAAATGGAAGATTAAAAACAGGATCCCAGAGAACTCAAAGAAAAGTGAAATATGATTTCTGAAATAAAAATATGCACTGGGTGGAATTAGCAGATTGGTCACTTCAAAAGAGTAGATAGTGAATTTGCAAATCTAATACTAGAAACTATTTAAATGAAGCACAATGAGAAAAAGACTGAACAAAATAAAACAGAGCGCCAGTGACTTCTAGAACAATACCAAGAAATCTGACATGCATGTAATTAGAATCCTAGAATAAAAGAACAGGGGGATGGAAAAATATTTGCAGAAATGATGGCCAAAATTTTTCAAAATTTGATGAAACTGCAGATCCAGGAAGCAATATGTATTCCAGCAAAGTAAATGTTTTTTAAAAAAGAGAAATACATATATATATATATATATATATATATATATATATATATATATATATAAAATCATTAAATTGCTGAGAAATAGAGATAAAGAGAAAACTGTAAAACAACCAGGGGAAAAAAAATCACATAATCTGCAGAGGAACACAGATGAGAATTATAAAAGACTTATTAGACACTACGCAAACCAGAAGATAGTAGAGTAACATCTTCAAAGTACTGACATATACCAAAAAGTTATAATTCCTTATCTAGAGAAGATGTGCCTCAAAAATGAAAGTGAAATAAAGATCACTTTAGACAAATCCAAACTGAGGATTTTATAGTGGACTTGCACCACAACAAAACTTAAAGGAATGTCTACATGCAGAAAGGAATGATACCATGGAAAATTTGGATCTACACCAACGAAATAAGAGTACCAAAGATGGTAAGTATGTGGACAGAATTTAAAAATCAAATGTTTAATTTACTCATGCATATTTACCCTTTAAACAAAAATAATACCAATTCATTGCAGAGTTTGTAACATATTATGTAAACACAGATCTATAGATCAATGGAATAGAATAGAGAATCTAGAAATAGACCCATACATATGTGTCTAAATAAATTTAGACAAAAGTGCAAAGAAAACTCATTGGGGAAAGGATATCTTTCTAACATATGATGCAGGAACAACTGGATATCCATATGCAAAGTAAACCTTTCTTAAAACTTAATATATAAGCTAAAAGAAGAAAGCAAAAAATAAAAATTAACTTTTAGAAGACAACATAGAAAATTTTTGTCATTTTGGGTTAGACAAATATTTCTTTGATAGAACTCAGAAGGCATGGACCAAAAAAAAGGAAAAGAAAGACAGACAGAAAGAAAGAAAGAAAGAAAAAACAAATTATATATGACTTCTTCAACATTAAAAACTTTCATTAAGATTTTCAGAAGACACTATTAAAGAAAACGAAAAGGCAAGTCATAGACCAGGAGAAAATATTTGTGAACTAGATATCTGACAAAGGACTTGTATCAGAATATATATTCTTACAACTTAATGATGAAACAAACTCGATTAAAATGAGCAAAAGAATTGAAAAGACATTTTGCTAAAAATGATGGATGGCAATTAAGCCCATGGAAAGATACTCATCACCATTTGTTATTGGGGAAATGCAAATTTAAACTAACATGAGGTACCATCAATCACCCACTAAAACAGCTAAAAGCAAAAGGGCTGAGCACAGAAGAGTTAGCCAGGATAAGGAAAAACTGGCGCTTTCATCCATCATTGATGGGTACACAGTTGTTTGCACAGTTTGGAAAACAGTTCAACAATGTCTCTTAAAGCTTAAAAAAAAAAAAATGATCTAGTTGTCTCACGCCTAGTTTTTACCCTGAGAGAAGGTGGATTCTGTAGGTACTGAGAAGGCTGCTGAGCGAGGAAGACCAGGAGGTGTATTTTGTGAAGATCATCTCAGGAGCAATAGGGAGGCTGAGCTAGGACTGAGGATTTGAACTACTGAGCATCACAAAATGCCAGTAATGCTTCTGAGGGAACTTGCTAAAATACAGATTCTGATTCAGTAGTTCTGAGCTGGGATTCAAAAGTCAGCGTCTTAATATTGGTGACCTTGGATAGCATCCCGAAAAAAGTAACAATTAGTTTAAGGTAAGTCAACCAATAAGAAGACTATGGAAGTATCAACATGGAATGCAGAAAG
Source organism: Camelus ferus (assembly GCF_009834535.1). NCBI lineage: Eukaryota > Metazoa > Chordata > Mammalia > Artiodactyla > Camelidae > Camelus > Camelus ferus. Next base: position 100,943,866 of record NC_045697.1, on the reverse strand, counting down.
AATTTTAACTGGGATTTACAATGGGAATATAACATAAAGGTCAATCTTTGAAACTGTTGGAAAGGTACAGCTGATAAAACTTGATCACTAACTCAGAAAGTAACTATTACTGAAGATGATCCAGATGTTAGAACTCTGAGTTGCTGAACAGTAGTGATACCACTCAGATGGAAAACTGGAAGAAACACATTTATTTAAAAAGCTTGAGATCAGGCTGGGACCTCTAAACTCAGAAGATTTGCAGATGGAAGCACTTGACAATGCTGCTTCAGAGGTAGGCAGAATTCAAGACCTTAGCATAATGAAAAATGATGCTTGAAGTTATGGCACAGTGAGTTACGTCACCAATGGTAAAAATGTTTTTAAGAAAGTGGTTTAAGATCCTTTAGGGGCCACTCACCACGTTTTGAGTGTGTAGGGGATTATGAGTCAACAAAAGAAACTGAAAAGGTCAGTCAAGAAAGAAGCATAAATAGAAGAGTACACTTCACAGTTTGCAGTGAACTCCCATAAGAGTCTCACGGAGAGGCACTGTAATTTTGTACAAGCTAAGGAAGTGTGGTTATGTGATTTAGCCAAGGTCAAGTGGATAATTTATATAAGCTGCCTGGATGTCAGGTAGCCCTCCTGGCTGAAAGTTCAATGTTCTTTCCTTTAGGGAATGTTAAACACATATCAATGCACCGATGTCAAGTATAACACTATGGCTCTATGAAATCATTAGAACATATCAAGTTTAAAAATAAACAGAATTCTTTTTTTTTTTTTTGCCATCTACATGACTACTAAAATGATAATTACTTGTTTATGGTATCTCTATATGGCAGATAGGACGAGGCATGGCCATGAATTTTTTCAGTGATTCTAAGGAGATTCTGAATAGAATGAGACTTTGCTTAATTTGTTGAGTCCTCTAGTTTAGAAGAGTGGTTCTGAATGAACATATCCTAACTACTCCTCTGGTATTAATATTCAGGAAACTAGGGATCGTACCCCCAGGAGAAGCAATTTTTAGTAGTTTTATACTGGCAGATAATTCTGTATGTTCCTTTGAAGAATACTTGTAGGGGAATATGAATTGGAAAAATGGCAGTAAGGCAAGAAAACATTTCATTTTTAAGATAAGATTTCTTTCTCTTTTTAAAATATGGAACAAGTGAAATAGATATAGCTTAGGTTCAGAAGTTAAGCTTTTTTTTTACTTTATTCTTATGCTGGTATTTTAAATGAATTGTTTTGCCTACCCTTACAGTAACATTTAGAAAGCTTTTCTTTTTCATTTATTGTAGTCGACACTAAGGAAAAAAAAAAAAGGGAAAAGGTTTTCAGAACTCTGAGTAAATAGGCAGCTCAGAGTCACTTATTTCCCATGACATTTAACTCCCCTAATATTATCTCAGTAGCAAGAACAGCAACATACCAATGTGTCAAATTGAGTGACTACGTTAATCTCTTCAGGCTTGTTTATTTTGATGGTAAAACGTCTGGGTCTGCATTGGTCTACATTTACCAAGTAACACTGGTCAAGAAAATTAAGATTTTTTTCCAGGTCACATGGATTTTGCCATGGAATAATTTGCATTTTTCTAACAGAATATGATTCTACGCGCAGGATCTTGGTGATCCAGAGAGTTTTCAAGGAGTCAGTTAAAATTTTGAGTGTAGACACAAAGTAGATCAGCTTTTACTGTGTTTATTTAAAATTTTGTGTGTTACGTTCAGCTATCCTCCAAAAAGTCTAGGTTGTAAAACTGCAAGAATCGATTGTATTATTTCCCATGTCTTTGGTAATAAATCAGCCTACATGAGATTTGAATAAATGAAAAGGAAACTCTGTGTGTGCATGCTACGGGAAGAAATGATGGTGATTATAAGAACCATAGGAAATTTCATTGGCTGTGAATAGTATTCAGCTACATAGTAATTAGTGAGTGTTGTGGAGAGTGGAGCTGTGGTAGCAGGAATTCAAAGAAGTCAAGCTGTTCTGCTCTAAAAATAAATCAAAAGAACTTACTGAAACTATCAATAGGGAAATAGTTTAGTTAAACTGAATGGAAGCAAATTCACATTTTTAATATGTAATTCACATCGATGGACACATCCATGCTATTTGGAAAATCATGTTAACAGCATGTTTCCCCATTTTGCTGTAAATATACTGACTTGTCTAAGTACCGTCTAGCCAGCTTTTTCAGCAGTTCTTTGAATTAAAAATCTACCTTTTAAATTTTTATTTTCTAATTTATTATAAAATACTTTCCATCTTTTTATTCTAATAGATCCTTTTTTATTATATTTCTTATCTACACCTTCAAAGTGCCTTCAATGTGACTAAGAGATTAACAGATTAAAAGAGTGTTTAAAATATCCAGTAAAATTGAGCAGTGCAGATAGTTACATCAGCAGTTGTGGGCACAGTCACTAGGAGAGCCGGTAGATGATCAGAACACTTGGGGAGCTGGGATTAGAGAAGAAGAGGAAGATGACCAGGAGCATCTAGGCTGATGGTTGTGGTAGAGATGTGAGTAAGCAAACTTGTTAGCAAACTTGGTCCCTGTTTCTTTTGCGCTGCCGATCAGCAGTCCACCCTGGACAGGTCACCACACTTCTGCTTAGTGATTTTTTCAATCTGGTTAGTGGAAGAGGTCCACTCAAGTTCTCTTCTAGCTCTAGAACTTCATGGTCTAGTACAAAGCTGTACCCTGCAGATACGATGTAGTCTTATTAGGCACTTGTTTTGCATGTGGTGTAACTGGTTTTCCATGCTTGCTGACATTCACAGCAGGGAGATTTAGAAACAATTTAGTAGCCATTATTGGGCGTGGCACTGTTGAATGCATATCGAGAGAGCACACATAAATGATTACCTTGAGTTGCAGCAATAGTGAAGACAGCATTATATCCGAAGTGTCTCATGAAATGGTGTTATTCGAAATAATGCTATGGGTTAAAAGGCCCCTTTCCAACAGATTACAAAATATAAATATGTTAACGATATGGGTCAGTGCTTGAGTTAGTTCTCTGCTCTTTGACTGAACAGATTGTTAGGCCACGTGCATGTTAAGTGTACTATTATACATAAAATCAATTACTGCACCCTCCAGTACATTATCTGGTGAAGCCATTAAACATTTCATCAGGAAATTGCAAAGTACAGCTGTAAAAGTTCTTTATTGTTGGGAAGCCTTCATTACAATAGTACTTACTAGATATTTACCACCAGCTTGTAAAATCTACCATGGCAAGTTTCACAGTAACCTCGTTAACACTGAACATTACTGAAACCATTTGGTAGAGGAGACAGTTTAGGGGGTAATAATAGGAAGTAAAAGCCAAATGTTTTCAGGGGAAAAACTGCCTGTGTCATCTCTCCTGTTGAAATCTGTCCATGATGCTAAAAAGAGAAAAAGCTCTCCTGCCTCTATTTTTTTTTTAAATATGTCTTTCTTTAGCAATTAATTATGTTTAAAATATAAACTCTACATAGTCTGATCCATTTTCTTTAAAGGTGTGTTTGGAATTACTTGAAAGGCACAGCGGGTAGATAGATGGTGTTCAAATGGTAATCCTCAGTGAAATACATCTCAAGACAAGATTTGGAACTGAAAGAGAGGGGGCTGAGAAGACAGATGGGGTTTACAGCGCGTGTAGAACCGCAGCGTTAACTTTAGAATAGGAGACGCAGGCCCTGGCAGCAGCCCCACGCCAAGCTATTGTCCGTCGATTGACATGAATCATTTTCTCTCTCTGTTGCCGGCGCTTTTTCCACCATCCACACCACTTAAGTGCCAACGGATCTGCAGCTGACCTTTCCATAGCTCTACGTGGAGATGCCTACCATGCTGTTTCTAATCATCGCCCGTTGCTTTCCAGACAGAGCATTTTGTACATGCCTTCAAGGATCAACTGGTCAGAAGCGCTCTTCTAGCGCTTTACACTGCCAGGCCGGGAGGGGTCCTTAAGAAGCCACCGTCTCCTAAGGACGGCACGGAGGAGCACAGTCCCCAGGACCCCCCGCCGCCGATGAGAAGACAGGACTCCATACCGCATCATTCAGACTATGATGAGGAGGAGTGGGTAAGTCTTTTTTTTTTTTTTTTCCCACATGACTTGCTTCCTGATATTAGTTCTGAGAAGTAAACCAAGAATGATAAGAAATCTCTGCTTCTCATCGAAAGAAATCAGAAAGCAGTCATAATACAGATTGTGGGCGAATAGGTCACATTTTTCCTTAGGGGCAGTTTGTAAGTGGAAGTTTTATTCCTGATCATATTTTATTTGATGTAAAAAATGTAAAAAATGATGCTCCAAGTTCTCTAAAATTGGAAGAAGAATGACCACATAAAAGCATCTGAAAAAATAACTAGTAAGGACAAATAAACAAAAGAAGGCAACATGGTGGTAGGAACTCTAGGTGGACAGACTAAAGCAGGAGAGAACCAAGATGCTGAGTGAGAGGGCAGTGTGTTTTTCCTGCATACATATTAATACATATTAATTATCAACACATTAATTGTTCAAGAAGCTTTAAAATATATGCACGTCACACACAGAGAGAACGAGACTCTTTACTGTATCGTATGTATAACCAAGAAAATACTGTAGTATCCTAGCTGTATTAGATATTAAACAGCTAATGATTACTTTTCCTGCCACCTGAAGTGTTTGGGAAGTAATTTATTTGATAGGCCCAGTTGCTCAAAAAATTGCTGTCTGAGGGACTCTGACATGATACCTGCTCTTTCTTTTGATAAAATTTCTATCCCAGGGAAGACAGAGCTGGGCTTCAAGAGGTAAATGCTGAATAAGTATTTGCTGTTGCTGATGAAGATCGCGTTTCTCCCACTGAGTCATTTTCAAAAGAGCAAATCTAATATCTCTCCCTTTCATCTTCAACTTCTTCTTCAATTTATTCACAGCTCCAAGGCATGCGTGTCTCTTAACCTCTCTGAAGTTCAGTTTTCTCAACTGCAAAATGAAAATAAGAGCCCCTGTTCTGCTTAGCTCTTTGTGTGGTCCTGAGATAAACGGTTCACTTGTGTGACGATGCCGTGGTACCTGGAAAGGCCCGGGCAAATGCATGGCATTACATTCGTATTACCGTGGTCTGCATTCTTTTGTACGACATGTAAATTATATAATCTTATTATGAGGGTCAATACTACCCCTTGAGATAAATGAAGAAACGGGATAGATCATAAATGTGGATTGCAAATTTTTTATTTAAAGAATTTGGGTGGATTAGAATAGAACCTGTATTTCACTGAAACACACAGTGTTAACTTTTTGACAAATAATTACCCTTGTATATTAGATCAAGTGAGAATTTTAGAATTGAGTATCTTTTGAATTCTCATGATTTTCACCTTGTGTTGTGCAAACCCTCTCCCACACCTTGTCCTCAAACTGTCCTCCTTCCCTCCCTCCGTATTTCCTTGTCTTTTGATTCATTTGGGACCTTCTAGATCACAGGTGCTCCAAATGGGAAGAGAAGTACTACACCCATAGGTCCTAGTGCTCAGAATCTAGTGGTGGATAAGCATGTGTTAATACGTCGTTACAAACTGTTGTGACCAGGACGGGGAGAGACCAGTGGGAAAAAACAGGCTCTGCTAAAGAGACTCCAGCTCAAAAGTTTAAACACAGAAACTTCTCATGATGGGGAAAGAAGGCAGAGAGTGGGAAACTTAGTGAGCTGGGGAGGTTTCCGGGGCACTGCTCAGTTCAGTGGGGGTGAGCGAGCCCCTGATCTGCCGGGGTCACTCACTGTGCGTGTCCCGGGGACACAGAGGTGAACCGCCCAAGGCTGCAAGGGCTCCACTGCCTGTTCAGGGCTCTAAAAAGACAAATGGCAACGACAGTGCAGTTTAGGGTTACACATGGGGTAAAGCAGGAGTCTGGTGGTCACGCAGGGCTTCCAGAAGTAATTCCTAGGATGTAAATGTGAACAGAAGTTGACAGCTTGAGAAAGAGGATGAGGTGGCCTTTAGACTGGAGCACATTAGGTGACAGATGGAGAGAGAGCTTTGGAGTGTGTGTGTGTCTGTGTGTGTGTTAATTAGTGTTGTTTTTGTTTCAAAAGTGGTGAAATTGAACATGTTTATCCTCCAAAAGCCATCTGAGAGGCTGAGAGGCAGAGAGGCAATGACTGATAGAAAGAAATCCTAACAGAGAAAAGATGACCAATTTTAGGAGGCAGGAGGAGAAGAGTCCTGGGCAGAAGGGTGCCCTTCTGCCAAGACTGCAGGGAGGGTGTGAAAATGGACTTAACGTTTGTGAGGGTGAATAGGGCTGGATGAATTCTTTGTTCTTTGTTTAAAATATTTTTTTTCTCCAGTTTTGTTGCGATATAACTGACATATAACAGTGTATTAGTTTAAGATGTACAGCAATGATTATAAATATATAATATACACATAGAAGTAATATGGTAATGTAATATATAGTGGTGATGTAGAAATAATCACCACAGTAAATTTAGTTAACATCCATCACCCCACACAGTTACAGTTTTATTTTTTAGGATGAAAACTTTGAGACCCATTCTCTTAGCAGCTTTCAAATATACAATGTAGTATTGTTGACTATAGTCACAATGTTGTGCGTTACATCCCCAGGATTTATTTATCTTATACCTGGAAATTAGTACCTTTTGACTGCCTTCACCCATTTTGTCTCCCCTTCCTTGCCTATGGCAACCACCATTCAACTGTTTCCATGAGTTTTTGTTTTGTTTTGTTTTGTTTAGATTCCACATGTAAGTGAGATCATACAGTATTTGTCTTTCTCTGACTGACTTATTTCACTTAGCATAATGCCCTCAAGACCCACCCATGTTGGTGCAAATGACAGAATTTCCTTCTTTTTTATGGCTGAATTGTATATATTTATATTTGCCACCTTTTTTATTCATACATCTGTTGATGGACACAGATTATTTCCATATCTTAAGTATGGTGAATAATGCTGCAGTGAACACGGGGGTGCAGATATCGCTTTGAGATAGTGATTTTGTTTCCTTCTGATACATACCCAGAAGAGGAATTGCTGGATCATGTGGTAGTTCTATTTTTAATTTTTGGAGGAACCTCTCTACTATTTTCCACGTTGGCTTCACCAATTAACATTCCTACCAACAGTGCACAAGGCTTCCTTTTCCTCACATCCTCTGCCGCACTTGTTGTCTGCTGTCTTTTTGATGACAGCCATTCTAACAAGTGTGGGGTGTGTCTCATTGTGGTGTTGGTTTGCACTTCCCTGGGGATGAGTGATGTCGAGCACCTTTTCATGTCTTCCTTGGAAAAATGTCTATCCAGCTCCTCTGCCTATTTTTTAATTGTGTGGGTTTTTTTTGTTTTGTTGTGTTTATTTTATTCAATTTTTTCTGCTATTATGTTGTATGAGTTCTTTATGTATTTTGAATATTAACTTGAATGGCTTCTTTTATCATTAAAGTAGAATCGTGTGCAAAGAGAAGGGAGCAGTGAGGATGGGCTGAGAAGAGTGGTGAAAGTTTCAAAGAGGCACAACAACAACAAAAAAAGATAGTGTTGCATATTAACGACATTTGAAAAAAATGGGAAATCCCAGTCCTTTGAGAGGTCTAGCCAAGATTCCAGTAGGAGTCTGCATGGATGTTGGCTCACCTTCGGTTGTTCTCTTGGGAATACCTTGGTAGGAAAAAGTCTGCCTGGTATTTTTTTTCCAGTTGATGCAGGAGTGCCTTCTCAATTTCTCTGGTTCTTTTGGTTTCCTTCAAAGGGAAAAAGGGTAGGGTAATAATGATCTACGTCTTCCTCTCCTTTGGTGTAACTGCTGAGTTTTCTCCAGAACCCACTGTTTCTAGAAAGCATATAAATACTATGATAAATTGACCACGGTTACAAGGAAACTCTTGCTCACTCAAAGTTACTTCTAACTCTCTTCTCCTAATATAATTTTACTCTATTTGCAAACAATAACCAAGTTTGATTGTTATATAGCATTTTTATTGATTTTTCTTAGCAACCACTTTCTTTTACAAAGATCCCTGTGCCAAGAGATGGAAATCCTTTATTTAAAATTTAAAAATCACCAAAGGCACAACCATTTAACGTTGTTTTCAATGTTAAACTTTCATTGTTTAATTTTGAAAATTTCAGTAAATCCCAAGAAAATGTGGCTAATTGGAAATACCTTCAGAGGCTGTGCTATTAAATGAATTGGAAACATAATTTGTGTACTGCTTTTCTTAGTTAATTAGGTGTTAGAAAAGTTTCGGCACTGATTACAAGTCTAGTCAACTTCCTGAAATAATTCAGTGTTTAAGCTAATTTAATTGGTTTTCTGTGATATCATACAAAAATATTCTCTGATCACGTAGGTTGGTTTAAGTTTGCCCATAAGATTACAATAGCTCCATTTTTTAAAAATCTGTTTTATTTAATTTCTGGTAGTGATGTAGTTTTAACAGTTTTAACTAACTTGAACAGCAGCAATTAGCTTCTCATAATAAAGATTTGGAAAGTAAATACATATGAATAAATTACTCTCTGTCGACTTAGCTTTGCATGTAAAAACTTTTCTTTTGGAGATCAGGTGATAGAAGAATCTCTATTGACTCTCAGTCAGTATGAGAATGTTCTTTCTCTGTTCAGTTTGTTTTGTTGGTAAATTTGATGACATCTGAATCTGGATAATAATTATCTAGTCAATATGGAAGAGATTGAAACTAAAATGATCACTGATCAAAAATAAAGTCTGTTATTTGCTGAATTTTACTTATTAAATAATTGACAGCTTTAAAGGTTTAATTTTCCTGAAAAGTTAGTAAACAATTGGGCCCCAAAGGAATATTGGGATTTTATGACAATCTGTGCAAAGAAATAGATGCATACAGCATTCTTCATCTTTCAGCTGGTAAAGATGACATACTGCTTTTCTTTCTCTCCATCTCTACAACAGATGCTTCCAACAGCTGGGATTCCAAGATTGGTTTGTCCAAAATATGAAAGTATATCATCCAACCAAAGTATTAAATTGACCCAGTTTTTGTGGCTTCCAGTAATTATACTATTCTCCAGAACACTGTGATTTAACTTCCACATTACTACACTGACAAGCTGGGGGCTACATCTGCCTACCCTTATTCAAAAATTGTTAAAAGGAAAAAGATAAGCTTCTGATGCTTTATATTCCAATCCACTCCAGCAAAGTGCAGAACTAAGAGAACTTATTATTTAACCGTATCCCAAACCTATGTTTTGGCTGAACTACATTTCCGTATCAGGCAACATTTCAGCATCCAAATTAGCCAATTAATTCCCTTCTTCATGTTGTAAATGTAAATCAAATTTTAAATATTAGTTTCTATTCTTAAGCTAGGAGAACATTTTCTATGACTTATTACAGTAAAATGTGTATATGTCACATAAGCACAATAGATGGTCCACATGAATCTGTAAAAACTTCAATAATTTCATAGATTGTAGAAGCAATAGCACAAATTCACAGTGATACTTATGGCAAGCATCCTTTTAATAAAGTCCCCATACAACCTGAAAAAAATAGTGGTTTCTTGGTAACTTAGTATTCCCAGTGATTGTGTTTTGGAGGAAGAATTGTATGAACCACTTTCTGATATGTTCTTTACCAAATGCTCACAGTTCAGTTTGTACTACACCTTTCTCTCATGAGGTAGAGAACAAATATGAATGTTTCACCTTGATAGGAGTATTAATAGAGCTATTTGTATTGTTATAATTCATAGCAGTGGGCATATATGGTTGCGACGTATTACTAACTGTTGAGGACAAGACCCATCTAGCCAGGTTCATCCTCCACAGGCCATCTGCTGTGGTCTGTATCCTCAACTTCTCTTATCAGTTTCTATCTCCATCTTAGACCTTACCTCTAGGGAAAATAGATCAAGGCATGCATAGTGCAGAGGCACCAATGCCAACTGATATGCAAAAGCAATTCTCTTCAGTTCTCTGACTGGCTAGAATTATGCCTGTGAAACCACTGACCTGATCTTAATAAGAAGGAGATAAATCATTCCCATTTTTCAGAGGTAACGAATTCTCTTAGACAACTAGATACTAAACTGTGATTTAACTTTTCTAAACTAATACCTTATGGCTTAATTACCTGACTCAGTAGAATGTCCACTAAAATATGGCCATTTGTATCCAAATTTTATGTTATAGAGATATATGTATATATACGTATGTATGCATTCAACTCCAAAACATTTTTGTATAATAAAGCGCTATTCTTGCATCCCATAATCACACAGCCTCTGAGCACTGAATTAAAATTAGTTGTTTATATGTCTGTTTCTTCCATGTGTTCATGAACTTTATAAGCTCCTGAAGAGCAAAGACAATGTCATGCTCACTTTGCTGCCCCACAGTTAGCAGAGCCCTTGCACATAAAAGGTGCCCAATACTGATTTGTAGAATAGATTAATGAATTTGAAATTTGCCCTCAAATTATTGTGCTTGTTTACCTTCTTATTTTGAAACACATAATATTTAAATTTAATATAACTCTGCACTATGTTAGGGGCAAATTTTCCTCCAATAGAATTCTTGATCTTTTTTGAGGAATTTTTTTGTTTCTCTCTTCCAACCAAAATTACCCAGTTAAATCTCTCTCTCCTTAGTGCATATTTCCCAGAGTCATAACCAACTCTGAGGTGACTATTCAAGTCCTCTTCACAATTCTCTCCAAACATAGAAAGCGATAAAATTCATGATGGACACAGAACATTGGAAAGGACCAAATTTAGGAACATGACGAGTTAAGGCCTCCAGTAGCTCCTAGAAACCCCGTGGTGGCGATTTGTCTTTTAGTTGATTATTCATGTGCAGGTTACAGAAGTCCTGGTTACACAGAAGTAATTTCAGATATTTCCCAGCAAATATAAATTGGAAGCAACTATTTTACCTTTGTCCCAGCTTTGTCTTTTTCATCTGTGAGTCACACACAATAGGGTTGTGTGGTTTTGTTAATCTTATAATGAGGAGGGGACTTTGAAAGCATCCACTCTCCCCATCAGAAAGGACAGACAAAGACAGGGAGAATTTAGGCCAGTTGTTCCCTGTGTGGCAACGGCAAGTGTTCTGTCATCTGTTTTCCTGATGTATGGGGAACATTCCTGAACTTCTCCAGTCCATTTCACCCAGGAGAAATGTGCTCTGCATACTTATCTGATATTAAAGTCCACAAAAGGTGATTAAGCCAAGTTCATGACTGTCCATTAAAGTGCACAAATGTTCTATTAAAGAAAAGAAACCCCAGATGAGATCTTTATGTGCATGCATATTCATGAAATCCTGCCCGTTTCTCGATTTTCCCACATGCAGTTAATACACTCACCTTCAGCCCCCTGTTTTATAGCACCTAATATACATCCTACTTCAATGTATATTTTATGTTTATTTAAGTAATGGTGATTTTCCTGTGGTTTCCTATTGGAGACCATCGTCTCCCTTGGATACTTCCCTGACTCTGACAATGCCTTGTTGAGCGTCAGGTATTTTGCTTTGCAAACTGCATACACACATTTTTGAAATTTATGATTACATTTAAATCAAGTGCCCTCAAACTTTAATACATTCTAATGTGAATAGTGAGATATTATTTCCTAAGTAATTTTTGAATACCCCAAATGTAATGAATAGTTAAAAGAAATACTGAGGTCTATAGAGGCAGACTATTGATTTGATTTATCAGGGTACATTCAGTTAAAAAAAAAATCAATCCTGGAACTTGGCTGTGTGTAGCACACTCACTGATAATGTCATATAATTCAGCCAGTTGTGCAACTATCTGATGGTGCAAAGATAACATCCAGTTACCAATTGAAAATTACAAGCTTTAGTCAATCACTGACATTCTTTGGCTTATTATTAAACAAAAGCTTTATTTCATATTTCACAGAATTGAAAGTTTTAGCATGATGAGACATATATTACAGTGAACTGAGCCACACAGAATGTGAGCTTAGTTCTAACTTCAATTTGAAGATGCATGTGGTAATACTTCTTATAGTTGTATCTTAATTTATTTTTACTACCAGGTAGCAGGCTGTTAAGTCAATCAACAGATGTTAATTAAGCATCAGTGATGTGCAGCAATGCTATAGGTAATTGGGGGAAAACAAATTAAGTATAAAATATGGATCCTGACCTCAACAGCCATATAATCTAATTCAAATGAATGGCCAACACTTGTAAACATAAGCAGATATACTGAAAGACATTCCCAGAATGGAGGTGGTTATGTGATACACATTAAAAATGTCAAAGGATTCAGAGAGAAGTTATATGAGGGTTGGAGAAGATGAGAAAATTATCCTTTGTTTTTTTCCTTCCTTCATTTATTCATTCTTTTGTTTATCTATCACCTGATAAGTACTAGGGCCTGAGAATAAAAGGATTAATAAAAAATCAGAAATAAAAAATATGTTAAGCAAAGAGAGTAACAAGAACAGTTCTTGGAGATGGTGAGACTTGAAGGGATGAGAATTTGGATTGATGGAAGGGAAGGGAGAAGGCACTCTAAGCACGAAAAGCAGCTTGTGTCAAGTTAGAAATATTGGTTCCTCCAAGGTTTCCTTCATTTCTTTGATTTTCAGCACTGAGCAGGCAGATGGCAGATGCCTAGAAAATATATGTTGAGCTAATTAGTAGCATGTTGCTAGGACAGCAAGGAGACTGACCTGGATGAAGTTTCCTTTTGAAGACTAACAAGAAATACGGAGAATTATCTAGGTTGAACCAACTACAGAGATGCCTCTAGGCTGAGAGAAGAACGAATGCCTGCTGCAGTGCTAAGACTGCTTTTGGTCAGAGGAGTGATGCATGACTGTGAAGGCTAAGAGGAAGGCATGGCTCTCATGTGCAGACCTCATTGTGTGAGAGCTAACAGATAGGTCTGGGCAAGATCCACCAGGGGACTGTGGAGAAGCCACTGCTGGAGAAACAGTGGCTGACCACCTGAATCCACTTGTGTGACTAGGGACTGAATTTCAGGGTGAGGCCAGCCGTGTGGTTACTGGAAAATGAAGCTCTGGGATTTTTACATGGGTAGGTAGGTAAAGTTAAGCAGGAGGATCAATAGGAAGTCAAGGTTGGGGAATTTCACTTAATTCTGATGGATGCCGCATGTCTGGCTGTTTTTAGTGGACATGATGTGTGTGTGTTTATATGTGAATGTGCACGTGTGTGTGTGTTATGTAGCTTGGGCCATACACGTGCCAGTTTGTACCATAAAGTATCTTAAGTGCAACTCCTTTCACCTAACAGTCTGGGTAAAGTTAGGGTTCAGAGAGAAGAGCTATCAAGCTATGGAAAGAACAAAGGTTTGCTGTGTGGAGGAACTAGGCCAGTATAATGCAGCTTGTTCTCAGTCAGCCCAAGGATAAACTGAAGCTTCTTTTTAGAGATGAGATTGGCCTTGTTAATTTACTGGCTGATTCTAATCAAAGGGCTTGGAAATTGGTAGTGACAAGTGGGAAATTGTGCATGGAGAGAAAGATACAACAGGGCCCCCATTTCAGTTCTGGTTTTGTCTTCACATTCTTTCTGATCAAAAGGTGTCCCTAGAAAAGTTGAGCAGCTTACATTACCTAACTCTTTTTTTCTCTAAGTTAACTGCTGATCTAAAGCAGTCAGTATTTCTCTTGATGCCTCCAAGCTCATAAATGTGTGGCATGCTGAGTAAGCAACGTGTTCCCTGCCCTCGTGGCTCACTCTGCCAGGTGTCATGTCCCCCTGGCTACTCAGCTCCATCCATCAGATATGTGCACCTATTGCCACTGGGTTTGACCTGCATGTTAACGTAGGTCCTAACCCAGAAATAAATAAGAGCCATGATCAACACCCGACTCAGAATGGAATAATTATTGCCGCTAGTTCCCCACTGACTTTTGCCCTCATTGCTGAGCAACACTTGAGAGCCACTTCACTTTCAATACGCTGGGTTGTCTGAAGACTCTGTGAAGGTCAAGTGCACCATAAGGTTCCATTTAATAAAGGTTAGTCTTTAATCCACCAATTTTCCATCACTTCCTTCACTAGCCAGATAATGGCTGCTATTTCTAGGTGGGAGGATTCTATTTTTCTGATAGGTTGCTGTTGTGTTGTTTTATTTTGTTGTCATTTTGTTTTGTTGCTGAAAGTCTCATGGAGCTGAGGGGCTAAACAGAATCTGGAGGCTGATCGTACTTGCATGGCCTGAAAAGGGGCAGGTTTGGGGGGCTGGAAGCACCAGGTACTGTAGCTACATTCTTGCACATCCATGCCCGTTGTCATCTCCTCCCTAAGCAGCATTTCCTCTTCATATTCTGTCTGAAACAGATTGTGGGGTTTTAGTAAGGAAGAAAGTGGAGTGGGCCCCACCATACCACCATACCAGCAATCAAACAAAATGAATCTTCCTTGTGAATAAAAATCATCGGAATTAAGAATAGATTTTTGTTGATTATTTTCCTCTGTGTGTACATTTTCACAGAGATATTATGGAAAGTGGCTTGCTTTAGAGAGAAATCAGATATTCAACGTATATCTTCAAGAATCTTGGCCTACCCAATTTTAGCCTCCTAGCACCAACATAATTATCTTGGCTAGGAATTAATAATAATTCATAATTACCTTCTAGCAATTGAATGATCACCTTTCTTCCCTGAAACTCACCCCCTGTTTTATATCCCAGTCATAGGAATGGATATGGGGCCTTGATGCTGACACTGTCCTCTGTTAATATTGGCCACTTATGTCCTTTGACCCAAGCTGATTGACCCTTTAGCCGAGTGATTGCTCCATCCTGATTCTATGACACTGTTGATTTCAGACTTGAGGGCACACAGGACCAGCCTGTCCTTTTCATAGAGTCATCTCTTAGTCCAGGACCTGACACTGGGCTCATTCCTAAGTCTCAGATAGCTAACACCTAACCTTGCTCCTGTGAGGTAACACACACCTACCCCTTGCCCTCCTGGGCTGCCTCTCCCCACCTTCTTCTGTCTAGCTTGTCCCCAAAGTTCTGGTAGTCTCATGAAGAGGAATCCCTACTGTGTGTACCAGAACTTGTGAGAAATCATAGGGGAAGAATCAAGCCTTTGGAATCAAATGGAAATTTCTAGTCTAGTTATACCATTTTAATGTTGAATATCAGTCAATATCTCTTAGCTGAATTCTCCTCATCTTTAAAGATGGAGTTAATACTATGGACCCAATGGGTTGGTTTTTGAAGGTTAAATTAGCTAATGTTCACATACTAGGTGATCATGAACAGAAACCCTCAGTCTGTCTCTGGGTTGGAGACCTCTCTCTCCCCCTCCCTCCTTTGCCCACCCCTCTCTGCCTTTCTTCCAGTCCCCACGCTGTGCGGTGAGGATACAGCCCTCAAATAACTCATAGTCTAGTATTAGAGTCAGAAATGTTAATCAGTAACGTTAATCTACTTTGTCGATGCCGTGAAAGAGAAGGAAGGAGTGTCAGTGTTGTTTCATCACCAGTGAGGCAGGGTCTCCTCCCCAGAAGCTCAAGACCAGATTGAGTCTGCTGGGGGTCTGCTGCTGAGTGTGCCTTTGATAAAGAATTCAATTATGCATGTATTACTATTGCATAAGAAACTCACCCCCAACAACGTGCTCCCAGTTTGTGTGTCCTCCAAGCGTTTTAATGACTTAAATGTTTTTCGACTGTTTACCACATAATCCGTCACTATATGGTTGTTGATCTTGGTCATTGAACACACTCAGCTTTGCTCCTCAAGCCAAGTAAGATCTCTCTACTGATGGCAAAGGTTACTTTTTATCCCAGTGGAATCCTGCTACCCGAAGTATCTGTGAAGGAAGAAGAACAATGTATAGGTGTAGAACATAAAACCATCCTTTTATATACCCTTCTGTTCAAACTCTTCAAAGATGTGATTAAGAGCAGTTGATCCATCCCTTACATGCCTTTACATAAGAAAGACAGCCTGCAATTCTACGTATCTTTTGTCAAAATATAAAATTTCCTCTTAATATGGGCAACAGGAAGAGGGTTGAAAATGTAGTTCATGTACAAAGTTAATCTGGAAAATTAAGAGCAATTCTCTTCCCCTTTTCCCCTCAATAGCAGAGTTTATTCCCCATATTAGCTGGAAAGTTGCTTTATTTTTCAGTTTAGCAGCCTGAGAGGTGCAGTTGGTGATGGCGATTAAGACATATTCACAATGGGGGCCGTTCCATTTGATATTATGGTCTGGAATATAAGCTTCTCAGCAAATTCCAATTTGAATGATGTCAGGACCTCAGTTTGCTTATTTTTCTTCAGCCTTTCCTCCTCCGAGAGGTGAGCTTTTTAGGTCTCACGGTTCATGGCTCAGAGGTGTCTCCAGCTCACCTTCTCAGACAACAGGCAGATGATTTAATCTATGGATATGATTGCTGTTAACTAAAAGCAGAAGGAAAGTGCTTGCAATCCCTTGGGGGAGGGAAGAGATCTGCTTTTAGGGGAAAAATTGTTAGGGTTATTTGTGATTAATTTACACCCAAGATTACAAGGTGATGGAAAGCAAATTTAATTCATTTAGGAAAGCCAGAAAGGAAAGGATGTGATTTTGCCAAATTGTAATAATTTTACTAAGCACTTTTATAGAAACCATGTTATTTCACTCCCACTGAAGCATGGTGAGGTAGGTAGGGCAAAGAATTATCATTCTAAACTGTAGATGAACCAGCTGTGGGTTACTAGAAATGAAGTGTTTTTCCCAAGGTATCATAGGTCGTGTGTCACATAGGCAGACCTCAAACTTAACCTTTTGTAACTTTGAATGCGCTATTTTTCTACTAAACCCGCTTTCCCGCTCAGCTATTATGCATGTCTGCACGGTCCCAGATTTGTGTTAATGTGGTTGAATTATTCAGGCAACTTAGTCTTTACAAGACAACCATCAAATAATCTAAATTCAAATACAGTTCTTTCTTCCTACCCAAAATTAGTTTATATGTTTATAAACTAACAAAATTAACTTAGATAAAAAAAACATTTGGGTAAAAAAATATATAAACCACTAAGAAAGTAGTATAATTGCATATTGTCTTTGCACTATGTGCTATTCCAGGAGCCTGAAATAGCTCTATTACAGAGAAAGCACGTACTGCGAGATTTCTTTATGGCAAGATGCAGGAAAAGCACTGAAAATCCATTTGGATCATATGCAGTGGCATATTAGAGATGGTTCTCCAGAAAAGTAGAGCCAATAGGATATTATTTATTATAAATATGTGTACACACACATATATATATGAAGAGATTTATTATAAAGAATTAAGTCACACAATTTTGGAGACTGAGAAGTGGCATGATCTGCCGTCTGCAAGCTGGAGACCCAGGAAAGCTGAAGGTGTTGTTCAGTGTGAATCTGAGGTCCTGAGAACCAGGAGAGCCAATGGTGTAGATTCCAGTCCGGCTCTAAAAGCCTGAGAATCAGGAGCACTGAGGGCAGGGGAAGGTTGATGTCTTACCTCAAGCAATCAAGCAGAAAGGGTCAAATTTCTCCTTCCTCTACCTTTTTGTTCTATGCAGGCTCTCAATGGATTAGATGATGTTCACCCTCATTTGTGGGGTGGGGGACAAAGTGCTTTATTGAATCCACCAATTCAAATGATAGTTTTATCTAGAAATGCTCTCATAGACACACCCATAAAAAATAACATTTGGCCAAACATCTGGTCACCCTGTGATCCCATCAAGTTGAGCCGTAAAATAAGCATCACAGATGAAGAGTCAATGCCTCCATCCAAGCGACGGGGGAAGAGAAACAAGAAGGGAAGGCAGGCGTGACAGGCCACCATGATGATACCTGAGTTAAAATGTTTATTTAAAAAGATAGGAACTTTATGAATCAAATAATTCGGTGTTACATATTGCCCTTAGCAAAAATGGATGCTAATCAGAACGAGGAATATTAGTGACAGAGAGGAACCTTAGGCTTAAATCAACCAAAGTGGTTTCTTAATGTAGACGAAGCACATAATATTGAGTAGACATTCTCAGGCTTAGTGTGGTCAGAAGCACCTGAAGAGCCTATCAGAACTTCAGTGTGGAGTTCCCAATGGTTCTGATTAACTTGGTGCCACCCAGGGATCTGCATTTTAATTCTCTGGGTCATTCTGTTAGGCGTGGTCTGAAGTCCACGTTGAAAGAACTTCTAATACCTGGAGCAGTCAAATTCATAGAGTCAGAAAGTTGAATGATGGTTGCTAGGCACTGAGAGAAGGAAGAATGGGTCTTTCAAGGGTATAAAGTTTCAGTCTGGGAAGATGAACAATCTTGGAGGTGGATGGTAGTGACGGCTGCACAACAGTGTCAACGTACTTAATGCCACTGGACCGTACGCTTAAAAGTGGTGAAAATGGTCAGCTTTACGTTATGTATGTATTATCACAATAAAAAGAAAAAGAAGTTTGAATGCAAATGGTGGCCATTCTTTAAAAGTATTGGTGTATCATTGCTTTCTTATTAAGTATTGATGAGGAAAATAGATGTCCCCAGTGCAAAATGTCACAATTTGTACTCAATTATGGATTAGTGCTGTGTGGTGGTTCATCGGTGGTTTCTGACAGAGGAAAAATAATGGACTAAATAAAAAGATTTGTAACACTTAACCTATGCTTTACTAAGAGGAAATAGGCTTCTTGTGTGTCCATAATTTGGCCAAGTTAATGGGGGCGTAAGAGTTACTCAGGCTGCATTCTTAGGTTTGCTCCTCTACCTGCTTCTTTCAAATGGGTTTATCTGATTTTGCCTTTTCTTGTTTTTATCATACAACCGTGTAGTGATACTCATGCTCTTTTCAGGACAGGGTGTGGGCCAACGTGGGGAAGAGCCTGAACTGCATCATTGCCATGGTGGATAAACTGATCGAAAGAGATGCCGGCAGTGAAGGTAGCAGCGGCGGCAGCCAAGATGGAGAAAAGGACCCTTCTTTAGTGGACTCCATCATAACTCATCCAAAGGGTAAGGAATCATTTTTGTTTTCCAATCACTGACTGAGTAAACAAAATAAGAAAGCCAAGAAAAAATGAGGTAGAAAAAGAGGAGTCACTAGTGCCTTTGATGAAAGTGCTGATAGCATACTTTCCACTGCTGGCTGGGGTGATGGAAGGCTATTTATCAAATGCATCTTGGTTGTGTTTTCAGAACTGCTTGCAATGCTCTTTTTTTTTTTTTTTTTTTTTGCTACATTAAAAACCTTCTTGAAAGGAGAACAGTGTTTTCTTTTAAAGAGTCTGACATAGTTTAATCTACTTTTTACACATTCCTCCAAAATTGTATTAGGAAGAAAAACAAGCATCTGCTCTTAAAACCCTTAGAAACTTTGAGGGATATTGTGTTGCAGTATCTCAAAATGGTTCCTAAAAGAAGGCAATATGATAAAATGCTTTTTGCCTCATTCTGAGGAATAATGTTGTGAATTATTTAAAAAATGTATAGGAAGTTTTAGTATCATATAAGAAGAACATGTGTGCATTATTCCAAAGGTATATTTTCATATTTTCACAAAGTCTAGACCTTCATAGACACATGTATGGACACACACACACACATGCGTGTACATGTGGGTGTCTATGTCATTATAGGTAGACACATATGTAGACACTTTCAAATATATGACTTATTACAAGGTTCACTAGCAAATACGATCATCATAATTTTCATCACAGTTGTGTCCCTATAAATGGCTTTTTTTCTTTTCTTTCTTTCTTTTTTTTTTTTTTTTTTTTTTTTTGGTTAATTTGATTAATTTTGACAACAAGAACTAAGACAGATTTCTGTATTTCTTTCTGGTAGTAAGACCTACCATGAGAGTTATCTCAGCCCTCTTTATGGGTATCTCAGGGGTTTGGAAAGAAAAAGAGTGTTGCTCTAACCTCGTCTTCTAAAATCAGCGTTTCCTTTTCCTTTAAGAAAGTAAGTCATAAGAAAATACGGCTGCTTATAAAATTAAATTTGTTTTCTCAATTTGTTTTCCTGATTTTTCATTACGCACGTTTTCATCAGGAGTTTAATTATGTGAAACATCAATCTTTCATCACTTGATTAACAGTAGAACCACTTCTAAATCACATTTGTAAACGATGGCTTTCTGAAGTTTTCTTACTGGAGAGGGTCTTCATCCTCTATGGTACATTCACATAGGTGGAAATTTACACTAATGTTCTTTATGTTCTACTTGATCTAACTGCCTATGGGGATTGTCTTTTCTAATAATATCAGATTTATTAATGAAGCTAGTCCAGTTCCATAACTACATAAATCAAAATGAAAGCCTATCATAACTTATGTCATAAAGAAATAGTACACTTCAGTTTTCTTTAATTGAATATTTATTGACTATCAGCTAAGAGCCAGACACTATGCTGTGGTCTAGAAAATGAGGTAAAGAAGCAGAATCCGTATTAGTGACTTGTTCTGTCCATTAATGGGTTTTCAGGCATAATACTTTTTAACAGAAATAAAATGAAAGGATTAAGAGATTCTGAACCCTGCCACATTTTTTTCTGTTTTGATGTTCCTGGAAACTATTCATTGATGAGAACAAAGTTCCAGAATATTTGAAATTATGCATTTTTTTTCATATTTTGCATTTTTTCAGAAGACTGTATCTGTGCAATCAAAGTTTCAATTTAGAAAGTAAAAATATTTAGAAGATAAATCATCTGTAAGATTAGATGAATCACTTTTATTTGAATGTAGAACATTGTTTGGATATAGTCTAAAACCAGATGGAAGTTGCTGCCAACGTAGGCTTCACAACTAGATTGGTTTCGTGGATGGTTAGGGTCAAATTACAACACAGTGCCCTCCAGCTTGATTTTATTATTTCTGTTTTATTATCCATATTTATTTTATTCATTCTTTTTTGTGTTATAAACATTTTTAGGAGATAGGATACTATTTAAATGTATAAAATAAAATATATACTGTGGTCTGGAAATTATTTAATATAGTATTGTCAAAGAATTTTAAAGTTAAAACTTCTGCTAACATTTTATGTGTTAGTTGTATATAGAATGCATATTTCAGCAAGAGTATTGGTGCATAAAAGAGGATGCTTCACAGACATAAATAGATGTCTTACAAGTGAATCTGTGCTCAAGTATATTAAAATATATTATGGATGTTACTGCATAGAGTGGAATTGATTAGCTCAATCAATTATTTAATAAAACTTTAATCTTCCTCTTAAGTTAGGGAAGAAGCACTTTCTGTCTCTACCCTGAATTTTGTCACATAAAACAATGCAGCAGAGAGATGAACAGTGGCTTTTAGGACTAATGTGATGCAAAAAAATCAAACGTCATGTGTTTACCTATACTTGCCCTCAAAATGTTTCAGATCAAAATATTTGAGATATGCATTCATTAGTGATGTGTGCCTCAATTTACCTGTATTTTAAAATTTTGTTAGGAAAAAAGCATTTTAGAAATTTGAGAAGAAAAATAAATAGGATCACACACGATTTTCGTTTTCTCTCAATCGTTTTGAACATGTCCGATGTTTACACACAAACACACACACGCATGCGCACACACACTGTAACCAAACTGGACTACACACTATAAATACAGATGTACCTCTTGATACCCTGTGATGTCGTTACATTATGGATATTTCCTGATAAACTTCCTCTGGAAATGAGATTATAATGACTGTAAACTAATTCTTCACTATTTTAGATATTTACCCATTATAATAATGCTGCAATTAACATGTAAGCATGTTTGAATATTTAAATCTTTAAGTACATCTCAGAAATGTTCCCCTAAGTTAAATTGCTGCAAGTGGAATTATTTTATAAGGAAGAGTTACTCCTTCTCTCCCAGATATTTACTTACACAATTACTTGTTTACATCAGTGCAGGCTTGTGAATGCTTATTTTATTCTTTTGGCTTATAAATCAATACTATTATTTATTTTAGGCTCAGAGTATTCTAGAGTTAGTTCGGTTGTGTGCAAGTTAGGTGGGGAGCACTTTCAGTGGCCTTTTGCTAGCGTCCCCTGCACAGGCAATTAACTCTTCCACTTACTTACTTTTTCACTCACTCCCTTACTCTCTGGTACCATGAGGGACTTACTCTAGACTCATCTGTATTTCCCCTGCCGCATCTCTCAGTTCAGCTATTTGCAAAGGAACCCTGGTTTCTTATCTTGGAAAATAGCATTTAGAAACCAACATTTGGGTAGGTAGGAACATTTGGATGTTTCTTTAGAGTAGTGGGTACTCTCACCAGCAATACCTACACGCACTTTTTTAACTTCCCAGCCTTAAATATTTTCACTGATTTCATGCCATCTTGGATGAAGAAAATATCATATTGTCATTTCTGATTACTTGTGGCTTGATATTCTATAACAACACTATATTTCAAAAAACTATGTTTGATAATAAAATTCATGTCTTCAGTAGCACCAAATGTATCTCCAGCCCACAGCTCCGGTGGAAAAGTCATTACATTCTTCTCTTTTTACAGTTAATTAATAAATTGATTCAGTGAGTGATTTGAGTCATCTAGTTTATTGCTGTGTATGATGTGTTAAATATTAATAGGCGTTTGTGGCCACATCGTTTATTAGTGAATAGTTTCCTCGCGTTTGATTAGTTGTTTCCTCGCGTTTGATTAGTTTTTTCCTTTTAATTAAGTTCTGCAAATATTTTTAATCAATTTAACCAGTTTTAACTAATAAAATAATTATAATCAATATCTGATCGATTAATCAATTGAATCAAATTTTGTTCATGTACTTTTGACTATTGTGTTTTACACTGAGATACATTTTGAAATCTCATAGTTAACCATATGACAGTTTTTCTTTCTTCGTATTTTGTTTACTTTTTAGCCATAATTTGTGTTTCTTAGTTGGTTAAACAGATGGTCTTGTGAATTGTTGCTACGTTTATTCATTTTTTTATGTTCCTCTATAACCTGCAGATATTTCTCTCTTCAAGTTGCAGATTTTTCTTTCTACAGTGTATCAATTTAATAATGTTTTAAACCTGTAGTTTTGAAGATTTTTTTGTCTGTTTTACAGCCAGGATTTTATAATATACCTTCCTCACGTCATAAATTCCTTTCTGGGATTACTACAAATAGTGCTGAGAGAAGTATAACTTTCTTTACTGCTCTGAACACAAATAATAGGATAACTGTTCCAAACTTCTATGACCTGTGTACATTTGTATACTTTTTTAATGAAAAGAATTATCCTTTACTTTGTACACTTAGGCATACTTATAAGCATCTACTGGACGAGTAGTACCACATGCCTTCAATTTCATAATAAATTGAGGACTTGGGGATAAAACCAGTGAATTTAGTATCTTAGATTTTTGATGTGCCCTTAAGGATTATGTAATTAAACCTCCTAAATTATGTTAAGTTTGCCTGCAATATCTCTGCCAATTTTCACCTAGGCCTATGATACTCACCTCCACTAGTAGGAAACCCATTTTTATTTTCTAGTGTGACGTACTCCAGATGTCGATCTAAATATCTTTTCTTTCATTTTACCCACTAGACCAGATCTAATCCTTTGCAACAAACAGAACAAATTCAGTTTCCTTTTTTCACACGATTTCCTAAGGTATCTGAAAGCAGCCGTCATGTCCCTTTTGAATTGCCACTTTGAGGGTCATTTTCCAATAATACAGCATCCAGTGCAGAGTAACACAGGAGGACCATCTCTCCACTTTTAGGTACTATTTTATTAATGATGTCTAAGTTTATATTAGCTCTTTTGACAGCCGCATTTTACTAATAACTCTATTGAAATCCGTAAACCTTGCTAAATTTGCCCTATCCTTCAGGCTTCTCAAGATTCAAGTAATGTTTAAGCACCACTATATGCTAGACATTGTGAAATATGAGGGGCATAAGGAGATTAAGACATGGTCTATCTCAGTTCTACCAAAGGGATTGATGTCTATACCCATGACTGCACCATAATACACTTTTGAGTACACTCTGATAAATACCTGTTTCTTTCATCCATCAAACTGACCGCCCTGCTGAGGTTTATTTTATTCAATTCTTATCAGCATTTCCTGTCCACTCACAGGAATAATAGATAAAAATGATGGAGAAGCAGAGAGAAATGTAGGTCCTTGAGGCACATTACTAAAAAGAACTGTGTGCATTGAAATACACTTGTTAATCACTACCCTTTGGGGATGCGTGTTCAACTGGCTGTATGTGGACCCATTCACGTTATTGCATCTCCTGTATTTCTCTCTTTCAAAAGGGTGTCATGAAATGCCCTGTGAAAGGCCAGATACCATATTTCATTGGTTATTTTTTTCTAATCTACCCAGCCGTAAACCCTGTCAAAAAGGATGAAGTTCCTGTGACATAATTTTCCCTAATGAGCCCAGTCTGGCTTCAGGTCAGCTTGGCTTCCTCATACATGCAGATCGCAAAATTAGTTCCCTGGCCATTGGTTAGAGTTTCATGTTCCTTGATACTCACGTTCTTTCCCAATTCCTAGCTTTCTTTTAACTTGCAGGCACATTCCTTTGGGGATCTGAGAATTTCCTTTTTCCCCCCTACATCTTTTATTTTATCTCTGGCTGCCTCCAGTTGACACAATTGTCTAGTAACTACCAAGAATTTATCAGTAATTTATCACCCATTACCCATGATTTGCTATGCCCAAGATTAGTCATCTGAAAAATTTACTTTATTCTCCAAATAGAGGCAAATCCAAGGTTTTAGCAAATCACATTTTTTAGCAAATCTTTTCCCCATCTTTTATGTTTGGTTAGCCAGAGTAGCTATCTATCGAATACACGTGAAATAATTAATGACTAGATCAGTTAATTAATTGACACAATTAAATATACATAAGAATTCATGGCATTAAGCCTTATGGAAGAGACGCACTAAATATATGGAAAACAAAGAGGAAGAGACTTTCATTCAGTTGTTAGATATTTTTTGAGCATCTACCCTGTCCCAGGCACTATATCTAGAAACATATCCAGTCATTGCCCTATTCTTGCAGCCTGGTGGGTGAGCAAGTTGTCCTTAAAAGGAGATACACAGAGATTTTTTTCCCAAAGAATAGCCTCTACAAGACAGAGATGGTAGAATAGGAAGTATATATCTGGGACTCATCAGCAGGTAGATAGATTAAATGGGATAAAATGAAAAGAGAAAGATGAGGAGAAGATGAGCGGAGTGTCTAATGCAGAGCCCTGGGGCATGGAGATGGCCTTCAGCTGAGGAGTAGGAAGCACCAAAGAATGAAAATGAAATGCAACTTGGATACCAAACAAGGGTATCAAAAGAGAGGAAATAGTCACATTAATAGTTAACACTGACTGCACTCACTCTGAGTGGCAAGCACTTTGCTAAGCTTTGTCTCCGCCTCCCTTCCTCCTCACAGTGAGCTTGTAAGGGAGCTTCTGTTTCTCTCCCCATGTTCTAGGTGAGGAAGTTAAGCACTGCTTCTCAGACCCCAGAGCTGCTGGGCATCTGAGCAAGGATTCAAATCCAGGCAGAATGATTCTGATTCAATCTGTCAAAAAGAACTGGGTCTTCAGAATAACTTTTGGAAAAGGAATGCTTTTATTTTGAGAGCAGTTTTGCACATGGATTTACTTGCCTTTATGTTTGCTCTTAATATCTTAATGAACTGCTTTTCAGATAGTCATAGCTAATGCTTCACTTGTTTGTTACAAAGTTTTCCCCTTATCTTATAAGGCCCTAAGTTCCCAGACCCCCACCTGCCTCTTCAGGGTGCCTTGCCATCTCCCACCTCCCCCTGATTAATCCTTCCTGAACCAGCCGCACTGGATTCTTTTGAGAGCTCCCCCTCATACTTACCGATGCAGGGCTTTCAAAGGTCTGCGCATCTCTACCTTCCTTCCACAGGCTCAGACTTCACATCCCCTGAGGCACCTTCTCTGATCCTTCACAGCAGGGCTGACTTTATGAGCGTGGGACCCGTGCAGGTGCACAGAGTTCCTCACTCTGCAGGGCCCTGTGCTCTGGGTTTAATGCTCTACAGTCACCACCTGCCTTTTGTTGTAGATAAAGTCCAACAGGGCAAAGAAGGCTGGGCCTGGAACTTGGAGACTTGGTTCACCTGCAGTTCTGCCTCCCAAGTTCTACAGTGCCTGCCCAGCATCCCCATCCTTGTGCTGGCCCAAGACCACCTCCCCTTCCCCCTCTCATGTACCAGGGGGCCTGGGCGTGGGTGCTGGAGAGCCGGGCTCAGGCTGGTTGCCTCTGAAGCTCTCTGCATGCACACGTCCCATGGACTATGACATGAAAGAGTAAATAGAAATCACCATGATAGGTTAAGAGAGATTAACTCTGTGGAAGAAAGACAAAGCTTGTCTGTGGCTTTTTGAACAGAATTCTTACATTTTTATTTTTCACTGGATTCTACAAATTAGGTAATGATGCTCTGCAAGGGTTGCAAGTACAGAAGCCCACAGACATCATGCCGGGAAACATGACTGAGTCAGGTGAAATTGCATGGACACTGGGGCAATCTAGAAAGTATATCCCTTCAAAAGAGGGCCACCACTCAGCTCTATTAGTCATTTCCATAGGGAACTTTGGACCTAAAGTTACTGTAACTTCTACTTTTTTCAAGTGAATCTGAATTTTATATAAAAAAAATCTCAATTTTTAAAATGTTGACCATTGATTTTTTTTAATTATTACAATGTGTGGAAGGCCAAATAAAATATATTTGCGGGCCAAAGGATGCTGTTTGTGGGCCAGGAGTTTGCAGCCTCTGTATCTCTAATGTATTGGAAATGCTGTTTGAAATTGTGATCTCCCCTACTGGACTTGGCTCTGTGAGAAGGTAGGCCAAGTATTTTTCATTTGCTCTTGAATCTCCAGAATCCCTGACATAATTCTTGGCAAGTAGTCGGGGCCAATATTGTGGAGTAAAGGCCTAGTCACTTTGATCTACAACTGCTACACGACAAGAAACGCTTAGTCAGGCTTTCTTGTTATTATCAAGTGACTATCTTCAGCATATGTGCATTTTTATGCATACATGCCTGATAATCATTATATCCTCAGAACTTGCTCTTAACATTGGACAGTCATTTCAGTGGTTTTTATAATATGTAGCAAGTCTGTTTTATTTTTTAAAGTGCAAAGATGCAAGCACAAAGCATTATTTTCATCAAAAGGCTTATATAGCCCTGTAGGAGTCCATGAATTTCTACACATGAATGTTTAGAATTTCATTGGGAAAGAAACACCAATGAATGAGGCTCTTCTAAACTCAGGTTAGGTCAACAGGGGAAACAACTTTTAAAGTACACGTACAGGTTAAAGAAGAACTTGGTAAAAAAATAAAAGATAACAGATATTTTTATTATAAATTTAGAGTTCTAATAATAATGATACATTATGACATTTTTGAACATTTAGCCTTATCAGAAACTAATGTTTCCCTAAAAAATTGTGCAGTGAATTATGATGTAACAAAATAACATGTGACTCAGAGCCAGGGTAATTGGCAAGTCCACTTACTTAGCTACATGGCCTTTGGCAGATCACTTAAATTCTCTGGACCTCACTTCCTTTGTTGGTAAAATAAAGATCATCTGCAAATTTGTAAGATCTCTTCCAGCTCTAAAGTTTTATAAAGATAAGGATGTTGCATTATTTTTAAATTGATTTAATTTTTTTTCTTTTAAGTCATTCAGAATATTTTAGTTGATCATCTACTATGTGCCAGGCAGTATTCCAGACCCGGAGGTACAACAATGAATGAAACAGACAAAACACCTGACATCCTAAAGTTTATATTCTTTTTATGTCTCTTGACATAAAAAAATAACAAAAATAGGGCATTACATGATATGTTAACGGTGATAAATGCTGTGGAAAAATAGAGCACAAAGTAAAAGTGTTTGGGGATATTGTTGAAGTTTAGTAGTGTGGTCAGTGTAGGCTTCATTGAGAAATTGATGTTTGAGCAAAGACACAAGGAGATAAGTTGCTGAGCCATGTGGATGCCTGCGGTAAGGCTATATGGGGCATTGGAAACAGCTAGTGCAGAAGCCTTGATGCAAAAGTGATTCTGCTGTAATCAGGAAATAGCAAGGAAGCTGATTTGGTTTGAATAAAGTGAAGGAGAGAGAGTAGAAGATGCATTTAAAGAGGTAACTTGGGGGAAGACTCATGTGGGGTCTTTATATTGACTTTGGCTGTTACTCAGAAAAAATCGAGAAGCAATTGTAAGGTTATGGGCAGTGGATTACCCTGATTTGACTTTGATTTTAACACCCAGGCTGTTATGTTGAGATTAGCCCGTAGATGGAAGGAGGAGAAGCAGGTGTAGACCAGTTAGAGAGCTAGTGTCATTCTCTAGGTGAGACATGGTGGTGGCCTGGACTAAGAAGGTGTCAGTGGAGACAATGAAAAGTTGATACTTTGAAAGTGGTGCCGACAGAGTTTTCTGATGGTTTGACTGGGAGAGTGAGAGAAAGGGAGGTGTCAAGGATGACTTGACAGTTTTTGACCCAGGCAGCTGGAAGGATGGGGTGGCCATGTACTGGTCGGGGAAGACTCGAGATAGAATAGTTTTTGTGGTCCGGAAGAGGAGCTCACTTGGAACATGTTAGGTTTACGTGGAAATATCAAGTGTGCAGTTAGATATAAGAATCTGAAATTCAGGAGAGAAAGAGGTTCAGGTTAATGATCTAAATTTGGGAATTGTCAACATATAGATGGTACTTAAAGCCATGAAGCTGAATAATGTCAGCAAAGAACTGAGTCTTCAGAGAAAAGGGAAATGATCTACAGATTACAAATGGGGACATCCTGATAATAACAAGTGGAGGAACTGGCATCAGAGTTGAATAAGGAATGGCTAGTGACCATGTATGACAGCCTGAGATCCAGGATTAGGAAGTATTCCATGAGGGAGTGATCAGCATGCCCGGTGCTGCTGATAGGTCAAGTGAAACGAGGACGGAGAAGTGACTTTGGACTTAGCCGTGTGGAAGCCATCGGGGACACTGATGAGAGCAGCTTTACTAGAGCAGATAGGGACTAAAGCCCCAGTGGGGTGCGGTAGGAGGAACAGGAAGAGGAGGAGCTAGAGACAGCACGTAGGGAAAACTCTGAGGATTTTCATCAGTGAAAGCAAGCAGAAAAATAGGGTGGAAGCTACAGAGGGAAGTAGGGTCAAGAATGGGTTGGTTTTTAAAGATGGGGAGATAATTAGATCAGTGTGTATGCTAATGGGAATGATCTGGTAACCAGGGAAGTGTTAATAATGTCGGAGGCAGGGAGGAGAATTGCTTGACTAAAACTCTTACGTAGTGAGAAGGGGTGAGATCTGGTGTCCAGACAGAGGAGCTGGTCTTAACTAGAGAACAAATAGTTCATCCTCCGAAATAGAATAGAAGGAAAAGTGTAAGAAATAAATGCTGGTAAGTGGACAGATATTGGGTACCATGTGCAAATTATGTTTGTTTCAACTATTTTAAAGATAGTAGCTAACAGTTTGGGGTTGCTTAATCTGGGCTAAAAGTTGTTTCTAAAATACTGCCTTTATTATTTCATTCTTGCAACAATCATAGGAGTAACTCTACACGTTTAACAGACAAAGAAGTGGAGGGTTGAAGTTAGCTGTGCACTTTCACGCCTAGTCCAGTGGCAAAGCCTGGATTCCAGCCCTGGGGTCTGAGTGGAGAGCCTGTCCCTCTCACCCAGCTTGCGGCACTGCTGTTCTTTCCAGGAAAAAAACATCTCTAATCTTAACTCTGTGCAGATAATTTTTTGCTATCATGCTTTTAACGAAATGTTAAGTTTTATCAGTCACAAATTGGCGATATTATGAGATAACTTCATGAAAATCAATCCCCTTGGTGTCTCTTAAAGGTTTACTGTGGAAACGTACCTTTTGCAAAAACTGAGAATTGCCACGTATTCATAGTTACAACTGAAAAGTTACTTAGCATTCTCATAAATCTGATGATATTCACACCTACAGGGAAACTGAGATGGACAAAGAAAAAAGATTCAGATCTCCCACGTGGGAACTTTGGGGCTTATAATTATTGAAAAGAATGAGAAATGGTACTGTTCACATTATGTTTGGTCACTTGCCTACCTACTCAGCACTTGTAAGTTAAATTTATTTATGTGAGGCTTTGTTGTAGTTGTAGAAATAATTTTTTTAAAGGGTGCACTATATTGAACTTTTCTAGGAAACTACTGCACTCTCCTAGTTCACTTCAGGATAGAAATGTATCTCCTCTTCTGGCCTCTGGATGTCTGTGCTCTGATCAGGCTTCAATCAACTCAAATTCATCACTTTTCTCAATTTTAGAAACTGGGCCAAATTTAAATGACAAGAGCTCTGTGATGCAGATGTATTGGCGATTTCAGGTTGACCAGTGACCTATGAGCCACGCACTTAGTCTTCAGTGCTCAGCATATTTATAGGTCAGAGTCCTGAGGTTACAGTTCTTTTGAAGCCAAAAGACAAAATAAGCCCGATGAATATGAGTATGAGGCTCTTCCCTGCCCAGCATAACCGTGGTCCAAAACTTTTGTGCTACAACCTATTTGATGAATGGATTTAGTTCCTGGAAACTGTCTTAGCAGAATTTACTTAAGGCTTTCAGCTTTGTGCTTTGAAATGAGAAGTTTAACCAGGATATCAGTTGATGCATTTCCTTTGCTATTTTTCTGAGAGCAGGACTGGAAGGTTTTAGGACACTGCTCTCCACCTGGCAGGACTTAAACAAGGTTCCTTTGACATGAGAAGAAGTTGCCTTTGTTCTTCTCCTAACAGTTCGCCTGGAGTTGAGCAGTGCACTCATTTCGCGTACATCCGGAAGGTGCCAAGATTGTCACGTACCTTGGATCATAGTCCCCTGGGCACCAGGATGATCACATTTGAACATACAGGAGTGTCCTTTGTGTGAACACCCTTGGGGCCTTTAAGACTGCTCTTAGGTAGAGGCAAAGGAAGGTACAGCATTCATTTGTGACCTGCCTCCCTGCCGTAAACCTTGCCGTCCCTGATACCCATTATTTCTAGATTTGGCTCTGCTGCTTAACTGTGGGCTCTCTGCTCACTCACATGCTGCACCTTCCTGTTTCTCTCCCCAGTGCTACATACTCAGCCCTATGCCTGCTGTGGTGACTGCCCACCTGGTTTTCCACTGGTTTTTCCCATAGCTTCAGACTCAACATTTATTTCCCCTTTACTCCTGCCTTTTCCAAGTCCTTGAGTCATCTAGTCCCTTCCCTCTCCCCTCCAGTCCCCCTTCTGACCTCCTCACAGCTTCTCTTCACGGCACTCAGCCTCATCACACCAAACATCGCTCCCAGATTCTGTTCCTGCAAAGGCTCGCTCTGATGGGGATGTTCACTCCCCACACACCTTGCAGCTTCGCTGAACTCCCTTTGCACGGGCCTTCCTTCAGGTGTTCAGTGAACCACACAGCCGTGAATGAATATGATCTTCTCACCGGAGATGCAATCTCTTGCCTCTAAACTGTTCACCCCCGGAGGTGTTTTGTCACCGTCCCAACTTTTATAGCAATGATCTTACCCTCCTTATATTATAGGTATTACTTTACACCTCTTATTTTCTCTTCTATATTTTAAGCTTCTTGAGGGTAGGGGCCATGAGTTTTAATATGAGTATCACCCATAGGACCTCACATCTCAGGTTCTGTGTGGCTAACAAGTGAGTATGCAGTCAGTCCCTGCACATCCGCAGGTTTCACATCCACCGTTGGTTGAATCCCCAGATGTGGAACCTTCAGATAGGGAGAGATGGCTGTACTGTACCATTTTATAGAATAGACTTGAGCATCTGTGGATGTTGGTTTTCACAAGGGGTCCTGGAACCAATTCTCCATGGATACCAAAGAACAACTATATTTCTTATGATGGCAATGAAAGAAGATGGAAATTGATATAAGGAAGACAGGTTAGCATTTGCTGAAGAAAGACAAATGCAGATTTTTAAAAAGTCCTGGACCAGAGCAAGGAGATGGATCATAAAGATGGGTGAGGAGTTGGGAGGACTTGAGAGTGGACATTCTGAGTGGCTGTGGGAGTCATTCTAGGCAGCCCAGCCTCAGAATGTGCTTTTTTCCCTCTTGCTTACTCATTTGTTGTCTGGATCAGCCTCCTTTCTGTGTCATCTATCCCTGGGACATGGCTGATACTTGGAGGCCTCCTGTGGCCTGGTGTCTAGGGTCTAGGAGATGTGACTGGGGTCTAGGGTCTATGACTAGGGTCTAGGGTCTGTGACCGAAGTTGGCCGTGTGTATCATACGAAGGAGTCGATCTGTAAGGTAGCTGGAGAGGAAGCCTTATCACTAGTTGACCCTCCAAGTGCTGATGTCCACATTGTAAAATTGTACCCAAAAGACAGAGGGGCACGTAGGTAGCCATATGTAAGTTGATGTAGGGTGGAGGGTCTTCAAAACCAACCAGGACTCTATGGGCAGGACGTGATGGCCCCACTCCCAGCCCCCAGCCTTGAGCCCACTGCTAGTTCTGTACTACCTGAGGTCCGAGCATCGTATAGAAGCCCTGCCAGCCCTGGGACTGGTCTCTGCTCCTCTCACCATCCTGGAAATGGTATCCTCCTCCTTAAAGACCATTCTGATTGTTCAGCTTCACAGTTCGTCATCTTCTTAACTTAGGCAGGTCCTGAGAGCTGGGCTCATTTCTTCTCCTATCTCTTTGCATAAAGTTTCATGGGCATGCAAGCCTTCAGCTTTTCTTTTTCTTTTTTTCCCTATGTCTGAAAAGTTGTGATAACAGAAATAACAATGGCTACAAGCTTCTGTGAAGTTAATTATTTTAAATGAGCAAAGGAGACCAAGCACCTAAGAAGAAAATGGCTCAGAAATTGGAAAGAAAGCATTATGCTCTGCTCCAGTTGGTTGGTGTTTGGCTCTTTTATTTCCCTCCTGAGCCACATAAGAGACGTTGAGCTCAGAGGACGTGAACATCCTGTACAGGAAATAGATGGTGTGTGGAGGAGGTGAGGGGGGCGCCGGCAGCCGCTCTCTGAATCCCTCAGTGAACTCACTTGAATACGTTAGAGAAGCGAGTCTAGGGCTGGAAAACAGGCCCTGCTTGGGTGGCTTCCAGCGCACGTCACAAAGCTCAGGAAAAGCTCAGCTAAGCCGCACGCATTTCACGCTTTCCTGAGGAAAGACTCTGCTTGTTGGTCTCAGGGTTAAGGCGTTCTCAGCATGTTTTTATAGAGACACTAAAACATGCTCTTCGTATTTTCCTCCGTCACTGAAAAGAGCCCAAGGAGATAGAATCAACGATGTGGGCACTTAAGTGCCTGCTCGACTGTGAGCCTCTGTCAGAGGTGTTGTGGCGAGCCCTTAGCTACCAGTGTCCCTGGGTACACCAGGAGTGTGCGTGTGTGCGTGTGTGCGTGTGTGTGTGTGTGTGTGTAAAAATCTCCTTGAAACTTGAGGAACCTGAACTCACCAGAGTGGACTTGTGCACTTCCAGATTTCTTCCTTTGACTAGATAATGCAGAATGACCGCCGTCTTCCTCCCCCAGAAAATGGCTTGACCAAAAGGACAAGATAAACAGCATGGACGTCGTGAAGTATGGAGAGACAGGAAGCGGAGAAGGAAGTGGCAGCGGCCTCAGGACTATCAAGAGCGGCAGCTTTTTTTTCGTTGTTGTCCCCCAAAAATATTTTTAAAGAGAAAACTAAAGCATTTGCTGTTCTACTGTGAGAGTGATTTGGGTGCTCAGTGGAGCAAAAAGGCCGCTTATGAACTGACCTGGGTCTTTCTTTGGCCCGTCACACTCCGTTGTGTCTATTTCAGAACCTGAGATTTACACTGAGCGAATATTAACCGGGAACAAAACCTGCAGTCATCGCAGTTTGCATTTGCCAGTGAGGTTTTCCTTTTTCTGCTGAACTTAAATTGTTTCTTTTCTAGGAAAAAAGCATGTATTTTTAGCTTGCTCACATATGTTTCTTTATAGGAAGCTTACAACTATCTTTATGACATTCGACCTTGCTCACAAACTTGTAATTTTCTCACTCATAATTTATGTCTTCTTGCATTGTCATTTTCCTTAAATTTTAGCCATAAAAGGTATGTGCTATTATACCTGGAGACACTGGAATATTGTTAGTGTCAGGCAGTTATCTAACAATACTCCTAGGTTTAGAATATCAGTGTATTTTTTTTTCCCATGTTCTCAGTTTTATTCTAGTAGGACTAGAAACCACTCTCTTTTTTAAATCTCAGTGTAATTTCTGATTAAGAATCAAATGGTCAAGTAAGTGTGATGGTAGCTTTGGAAAGGAGTAAAGAAAGTATCCTGTTGCTAATGAAGAAATGCGTGAAGATTTCTTTCTTAGAGACCCTCAAGAAAAACCATCAGCTATAATTAATTTGAGCTGTCACTTAGTGTGTTCCAAGGGAAAAATAATTAAGTTAATTGTCCATTTTCTAACTAGAAAGGACTTTATTACACTCTTGCCCAAATTATTGACCACTTGCCCCAGGGGAGTCGGATGCAAGGTGCCTAGACAACATTTGGAAACTACAAAAGTGAATTAAAAAAGTGTAAATCAGCTACCTGGAGTAAGTGAGCGCGTAGTCCTGCTTCAGCCGGTAAAGCAGCGCCACCTGCTGCACACAAGCTTTCTTTTATGTTGGAGAATTCTTAAGGAGAAACTGATCTCTGCAGAATTAAGCACAAAACAGGCTTGGTTTGCAGTCCGTTATCTTTTAAGATCTATCTCTGGGTCAATTTGTTGAAATGTTTGTTTTTCTTCTGTGTGTGTGTGTGTGCGCGCGCGCGCGCGCAAGAGAGCGAGAGGGTGCCATTCACACTGAGAACAAGAATTGAGTAAGAGAGTGGGAGAAAATGAGAGATAAAAGAATGCACATGTGAAACAAAATAGAAATATCGAGTATTCCTTTGTTGTATCTACTGATGTGTCTTTGATTCTGAAAATAAGTCTGATGTACCTCCGTTCGCCCTTTCTTACATTTACTAATGACATAAAAATCAATAGTTATCCAATGCTTGTTTCAACTGAACCATTGTTCGTATTTCATCCTAGGCTGCCCACAAGTGAGTCCTTTATTAAATGATTACAGACTTAATAGGCCTTCTTTGAATTCTCTTTTCTCTAGTGTTTTTTTTTTATTCCTATCATAACACCTCATTCTACAATATTTAAAAATAATAACTCCTAATGTTCCTAATGTATTTTGCATTGTAGCATCACACAGGCATTTACATGCAGTATTAACAAGAGCCGATCTTTTTTTTAAGTTGGAATCACTAGTTATCCTTTCGCCTATTTTGGTTTGTTTCATCTAATCTATTATACCACAACATAAGATAAGTAAGTGACAGTCAAGGTGGTAAACAGTGATGGTGATTCTTTTCATCGTTCCCTCTTCCAGGGTCTTAACTGAGTACTGACCGTTCACATCACTCACAATGACGCTTACACTTCCGTACTGACAAGGTCAAATCATTTCAGATCTTGACTCGTAATCAACTTTTCAGCGTGCACTCATTTCTATCAAAGCGTATTTGTATTTGTCATACTACTGTTCATTTATTTTTACATTAATGGAATATCACACAGTCTGGAATTTATAATATTTGGCGTTTGTCAGGGCTTTGATTTCCAAATAAACTGAAATAGAATATAACTTGTTTCTATATCATATGCCAAAGCCATAATTGTATAATTGAAACATGTTAAATATCTAGACATACAAAAAGCACAGATGGTTTCAATTCTGTATCTCAATTTGAAGGAAAGCTACTCATATTCCGAATCCTGTCCAAAACTTGATTTTCTTATACTTGTCTGTAGCTTAAAAGATTTTTGCTGTATTTATTGTCTCTTTACTCATTCAATTAAAAACTGATTGAATATCTGCTGTATGTAAGACACTGCGTGAGGTACTGGAGATACAGTGATTTCAACAGGAATTCCTTGTGCTCAGTGAGCTTCCTTTCTTACAGAGCAGTGTGTGGACAGTTCTAGAGCAGTAAGAGCTAGGAGCTGTGAGCACAAAAGAACGTGAGCTCGACCCCAACTTTAGTAAATGCGGGGAGGAGACAGGGTCAGGGAGGAAATGAAGACTTCCTGGAAGACAGAAATCCTTCATGGAGCCTGCAGAGAAGATACAGTGTTTGTCAGGAAGAGGAGAGGAAGGGGCTCCGGGATTGGTGATAGGATTTGCAAAGACACTGAGATGAGAGAGCAGAATGGTTTTGGGGAAATCCGTGCTGTTCAGCCCTCCTGGGACTCAAGGCTGCCAGTGAAGAAGTCCTGAGAGATGAGACCATGCAAGTAGGCAGAGGTCAGATAATGAAGGATCTTTCATGCTTTTGGACTTCGTTCTGAATGCTTTGGTGTTTTTAAAATAATTTAAGTAAGGAAGCAAGGGCATGAGTGATGGGATGGGGTCCAAACTGATTAGAAAGCTCCCTGTAGCCACTCTGTTGAGACTGGAGGCGGGGGTAAGGGGATTCAGTTATGGAGCGGAATAGAAGGTGGTCCAAGGGAGATGGATAAACGCTGATGGGAGAGGGCAAGGGGAAGATGAGTGTATGGTGGTTTACTACGGTGGTAGAACGAATTTAATGACCCAGTAAGTGTGAAGACTATAGAAGAAGTCCAGGGGAACTTGTTTCCAGCATGGGAAGTGTTGGGTGGTGCCATCCACTAAGATACAGGCAGTGCAGAGATTAGAGATGAGCAGAGAGGAGGGAGGAGTTCTACTCTAAATGAGTTAAATACACCAAGTGGAGAGATCCAGTGGGTGGCTGATTATAGACACCTGGAGTTCAGAGGAGAACTCTGAATCAGAGATGTCCAAATCTAACCTTTGTGACTCCTTAATAATGTGTAAAATTTTGCTGAAAAAGAATAGTGAATTGGTTCTATCCTCCAAGACCTTCCTTCATCTGTCCTGCTCTTCTCATGCCCCCTTCCTCCCCTGCAGAGGACTGGTATGAACAGTTGTATCCCCTCATCCTCACCCTGAAGGACTGCATGGGAGAGGTGGTGAATCGAGCCAAGCAGTCCCTGACGTTCGTGCTCCTTCAGGAGCTGGCGTATAGCCTGCCCCAGTATTTGGTGCTGACGCTGAGAAGAGACGTCGTCTTCAGCCAAGCAGTAGGTGCCTCTTCTTCTTGTGAGCCCAGCACAGTGATGGGTTGTCAGATAGCATCCTTGGTCAGGATAGAGGTCTTCTTTTGGTAGTGTTTTTTTGTTTTTTTTTTAAGGGATCCTTTTCTTAAAGTTTCGGTACCTAGCTTTTCTTATAATAAATAGGAGCCAGTTAATGAGAACTTAAGTATTTATTTCTGCAAAGAGGTGGCCAAGTCTCTGAAGTGTCCATTCGGTTTCACAGGGCAGAGGGTCTGTGAAGGATGTGGTCCTCTGTCCTGTCCTTGTATTGTGCCTGGGGGTCTCTGCACCGGGCAGGGTGCAGATGGGAAAGGGTGGCTGCCTTGCACTGCAGATGGCAGCTGGGACCGACTGGCAAAAGGGATCTGTTTGCAGTCTCCATTTGTACAGCTCCCTCATGAATCCCAGGACAGGGCCTCATAATGATCTGTTGTTTTGTTGTTTAGAAAACAAGTTTTCTGGGCAGTAAGGCTTGAATGGGAGGTCTGACAGGACCACCTTCTTTGCCTACCCACACCCAACCCTAGCCCGTGACACCGAGGCTGGCCTCCATCATGAAGGCTGTGCTCTTTCTCCCCTTCTGCCTCCACCCATGATTGAGTTTTATAGACAATCACATGGAGGGAGAGAGACAGAAGCCTATCTTCCGAAACATGGCAGGCAACAGGAATATTTTAACCAAACTGTTCTGGCCCCCGACTGTTTCATGGATGTTCCAGTGACAAATGGAGCTGACAGTGCATCAGACAAGATGCTCTGTCCTGTACACATTTCTCCACTGTGTCCCTTCAATGACCCTGTGAAATGAGGACTTTTGTCTCTATTCTACAGGTACAAGGAAATAATAAGAAGAAAAAGATTTGGGAGTGTTAAACAGCATTGTATGGTTTTGCTGCTTAGAAGTGGTAGGGACAGGATTTGCAGCTTCCAGAATCCACAGTCTTTCCCCTTTCACAATGCTGCCTTTCCCAAGCCGAACTCCATCAAAGGCAGTCTGTAGGTTTCAAAGGGGATAAAAAGATTTCTACTTTTGTTACGCATACTGGAAAAATTTCTAATTAAATCTGTGGTGCCTCAAAAGCCTTAACTATTTTTCAATTAAAGTTTGCTGACTCCAGAAATTTCTTTTTTTTTTTTCAGCTTGCTGGATTAGTCTGTGGTTTTATCATCAAATTGCACACGAGTTTGCATGACCCTGGCTTCCTAGAGCAGCTTCACACGGTGGGGTTGCTAGTACAGTACGAAGGCCTGCTAAGTACATACAGTGAGTATTGCTTTAGTCCACGTTAAAATGATAATTTCCTATTCATAAAGATACCGGAAGCATAGATTCTTCAGTTCGTCATAAAAATGAGAAGTAACCCTCCCTTGCATCAAGCGTTAGAGAAAGAATGTAACTTTCATTCTTTGTGTTCGTTCCCCTTGTAGCTGTGCTTTTACCTGCAGTATGTTTTGAAAATGGAATTAGATTATTTCACAGTGGAGTCCTGAGCAGCCGTCTGGCTTTTTAAATATAAAAGGCTTTTGCCAACGCAGCTTCAAGGACTTGATTTTTAAAGTCCCAACTCTCTAATGTCTAGAACTGCCCTATTCAGTGCATAGCTTGGTGTGGCTGTTGAGCACCTGAGATGTATCTGGTCCAAATCAATATGTTACTGGACGCACACACCAGGTTTCAAAGACTAGTGGAAAAGAGTTTTATATGAATAATTAATGAATGATTAATAATTGTATATTGTAATTGCATATATTGAATGCTATTTCAGATATATTGGGCTAAAGGAAAATAGATTATTAAAGTTAATCTCACCTTTAAAATTGTACTCCTTAAAAAAATGTGACAACCAGGAAATTTTCAATTATATATGTGACTCATATCACATTTCTGTTGTACAGGGCTGATCTAGAATCTTGCTTAATTACCTCCTTCTTTCTCAGTGTGTTGAGGTATAAAACTAGCATGAGCCTGGGTCAGTGATCTTCAGTTCAGCCGTGTCTATTATTTCTAGAAATCAAATGTCAGTCCTGCCAGTGGAAAAAGATCTGCATGATGCTTTATGTCGTGTAAGAATTAAAACTTCTCTCTAGCCTTCCAGCAAAAGGTATACCTCTTTCGTTCCCTCAAAGGGTACACAGACTGCTGGAGTCTATTGAAGTGGTTTTTATGTCACCGATGAAAACCTTCAGGCTCTGAGGGAAGGTATTCAGAATGACTTCACTGCACTGAGAAACTCATTCACTAAAATGTTAGAACGCATTCCGGCAGGGAGGTGTGGTACCCAGTGACATTTTCTTCAGATAGTGTGTTTGTAACCAGGCTCCTTTCCCTTGTTTAGGTGATGAAATTGGAATGCTAGAGGACATGGCTGTTGGCATTTCAGATTTGAAGAAAGTCGCATTTAAAATAATTGAAGCCAAATCCAATGATGTCTTGCCGGCGATCACAGGAAGGCGGTAAGTGGTATCCATTTCCTAAAGACCAAGCTTTGTGAGATATTTTTAATTAACCCCTGACAAAGGAGCCAAGGAGAATTAAGGTTTGGTTTGGACATGTTTCTTTTGTTCTCTTTTCCTTTCTGCTGAGAATTAAGTGTCGGTAACATGACTAGGGAAGACTGGGAAAAGCTCCTAGAAGTCTCACAGATGTTTGTAAATCGTGTTGCGGTGAGGTGAGTTTGGGGATGCTACCCTGTGAAATACGAGGAATTCAAAATAATAGGAGGCATGAGAAAGCCACTTTCCCTTTATTACTGTCTAATTTAAAGCCCTGGATGTTTTTACTTTTGCTGGAATCATTTGGTTAATAGTGTCATAATTCTTGAGATGACTTTATAGTAAATTCTGTTAAAAGCAGTAACATTTTAGAAAAGATGGGTTCCTATGTCAAGGGCATAGACG
Source organism: Camelus ferus (assembly GCF_009834535.1). Lineage (NCBI taxonomy): Eukaryota > Metazoa > Chordata > Mammalia > Artiodactyla > Camelidae > Camelus > Camelus ferus. The sequence continues at coordinate 100,903,758 of NC_045697.1, read as the reverse complement.
ACCACTTTTTTCTCAATTATTTTTGACAGTTTACTCCGAGATTGATATTTCTGAGAATAGTTTTAAATAAATAGCTCTGAAGGTCAGTGTATGATGCAAAATATCAGAAATAATTAAGAATTAAGTGATGGTGTGTAGAATAGACCTCCAACAGAAGAACTGTATCCTATGGGCAAATCATTTCAATCAGAAGTCCTCCAAATTTTAACCGTTCTGGTGTTAGCACTTTTAAAGGCTACATGAGGATATTGGAAATCTCACATCACAGTGGGAAAAAAAATGAGAATTTTACTAAAGAGAGAGCCCTTTTCATGCTAGCGAGATAAAGAAGAGACTGAGTATAAAGTTCAAACTAAATTCATTTTCTTATCTATAGTAAACATAGAATTATTTAAAATTTTGTGTGAAGGATGCCCAGAAATACATGGTAGAATAAAAGGTAACTGTTTCTTATACATAAAGAAAAAACACATCCTTGTAAAACTAAATATTTCATCTGCACACTAATGCTTAATTTGCAATTCACTGGGAGAAAGAGGAATAAAATTGCTCATATACACACCTAGAAAATAGTGCCACTCTGTATTCCTGTGAAAATTATTATCAAAAGTGGGAACCTGATACCTTCATCACTGTTACCAGGGGAGCTTACCAGGCCATCTGGTATATGCAGAGGGCAGGTGCTTTTCCTCAGGGAGTTCTTAGGCTACATCTAAACCCAGAAGTTTTCACACAGATGGGAGTGAAACTTCCAGAACGAGAAGGTGAGCAGCTTGGCAGACCCTCTCTCCAAAAAGCAGCATTACAATTGGACAGAATTTTCCAAAATAACCATTACAGGACTAAGAATTAGTATTTGTCCACAACAAATTCAGAAGCATTTATTTATGAAAAACTAGTGAACATTGGATAAGTCAGTTGGACCGTGTGGCATTTTTGCCAAGAGTTCCTCCCATCAGCCCCAGCTCTGTCAGCACAGTTTTGCCAGGGCCAAAGCAGGCCATGAAAACCAGCAGTCTCTAATGAGAGGAGGCTGATTTGATTTGAACCAGAAAAGACAAAAAAGCACATTCCTGAAAAGTTGTTAGATACAGTGGTAACTAGATAACAATTCTATTCGCAACAGCATCAGAAAGAATAACTATGTCGGACCAAATGTAACAAAATACCCTAGGAATTGTACACATAACACACAAAATGTGCCTAGAGAAATTAATAAGATCCAACAAACGGAAAGACAGTCCATGTTCACAGATTAGCATGCTCAGTATTGCTCAGACAGAGATGCTCCACAAACTGATCTGTAGACCCAATGCAATCAGTATCCAAATCCCAGTGCCTTTTTTTTTTTTTTGCAGAAATTGGTAAGCTCAACCTAAAATTTGTATGGAAATGCAAAGGATCTGGAATACTAAACAACAATTTTATGGAAGAAGAAAAAAGTTGAAGGATTTTACTTATTGATTTCAAAAGTTAATATAAAACACAATAATCAAGACTGATAGTACTTGCATCAGTATGTATGTATATAGATAGATAGGTAGATAGATCAGTGGAACAAAATTTAGAGTCCAGATATAAACTATTATCCTTAAGTTCAACTGATTTTTGACAAAGGTGCCAAAGCAATTTAATGAAGAATGGAGAGTTGCTGTGACAATTAATTATTCACAGGCAAAAGAAGAATTTAGAACATCAATTTACACCATACACAAAAATTAACTCATAGGGGATCATTGGTCTAAATGTAAGAGCTAAAACTAAAACTTCTAGGAGAAAAATCTTTTAAGTTGAGTTAGGTAAAGAATTCTTAGACATGACCCAAAAAAATCTAGATTCATAAAATAAACAATTTGATAAATAGGATTTAATCAAAATTATAAACTTTTAAGCATCAAAAATACCATTAAGTAAATGAACAGACAAGCCACAGATTGGAAGAAATTACATGCAAAATACATATATCTGATAAAATACTTGTATCCAGAATATATAAAGAAACCTTCAATTTAATAATTATAAAACAAAAAAATCTAATTTAAAAATGGGCTGAGGATATGGATAGATATTTTGCCAAATAAAATACACGAGTGGCTTATATGCACACGAAAACATACTCAGCATCATTAGTCATTAGGAGATTGCAAATTAAAACCACAGTTAGATACCACTTCACTCACAGTAGAATCATCATAATCAGAAAGTCAGACAACAACAAGCATTGGCAAGAATGTGGAAAATCTGGAACCCTCATTCACTACTGTTGGGAATGTAAAATGGTACCACCACTTTGGAAACAATTTGGCAGTTGCTTAAAAACTTAAACCTAAAATTGCTGTATGACTCTTAGGTATATTCCCAAAAGAAGATGAAACCATGCATCCACACAAAGACTAATGCATGAAAGTTCATAGCAGCATTATTCAGAATAGCCCAAATCATGGAGCAATCTGAGTGTTCATCAACTTGAAGGCAGAGACAAAATAGTGGTTCTGTACAATAGAACACTATTCAACAATAAAAAGGGAGAAACTGCTAATAGCATGCTACAACATACATGACTTCACAGTCATGCTAAATGAAAAAAGCTAGACACAAAAACTGCATATCGAATGACTCCATTTATGTGAAAAGTGTAGAAAAGTAAAATCTCTAGAGACAGAAACAGATCATTGGTTTCCTGGGGCTGGCAGTGGGATTAGGGTTTGAATGCAAATAGGCACAAGGGATTTTTTTAAGGTGATGGAAATGTTTTGAAACTGGATTATGGTCATGGTTGCACAACTCTATAAATTTGCTGAAACTCTGATTTACACGCTTAAAATGCATGAGTTTATGTCAATTATATTCTAATAAAGATGACAAGAAGTTATCATAAAGAAAGTAGATAATGTTTCACCTTCAAAGCAACCTTTAAATACAGACTGACTCATTGAATTTTCTCATATTCCTGAAAAACTTGGAATAAATAAACATCAGCCTTCTATCAGCCAGACTATTGTGAAGGGCACTGAGCAATTTTAAAAAGAAAAATAAAGTATGCATCCATCTGAGGGTAGTGCTAACATCCCTACTTGATAGATTGATGATATTTCCTGGTTCTCTAGTTCAAAGCTTAGGTAAGAAACAAGTCTCATAGCCAAGGATCCAGCGTATGTATCAGCGTTATACTAGGAGAAACTAAAAAGATTTTCATGGAGACTCACCAAGTGTCCTGAGCTCCTTTCCCCATACATGGATTACAACACCAACACTATATATAGTTCTGGAAACACATGGATTTTCCTACATTATGGGTTAAACTATACATTTCTATACTCAGTTCACACCAGCTCAGAAGTTACCAAGTTTCAAAATATACAAGCAGCTATTCTTGTTGACCTTATTTTGTGAATCCTAATTTAAATTTTCAACACTAAATATTCGGGGTAATTTTTAAAGGAAATTTCCAGTGAAAAACGTCCCCATGATATGTTAATGTTGCAAAATGATCAAAACCCCCCAAAGGTTAGACCTTAAATGAAACCATTACATTTCCATCGGGCCATCCCAAACAGGGAGGTTCCTCAGTACTAGCAATTAAGCCATGCTACAAAATGTTCTAAGTGATTGGGTTCATTGGTTTCACTCTATTGAAAAATCCATCATTGAATTGCTTTTCTTTTCATTGAAACTGGGTTTTAGAAACAATTACATCAAAGAAATAAATACTGATGCTCTTATGCACACGGCCCTGGTATACAAAGATGCAGTAAATTCTTCCTTTCCTAGGAAAGCTCAGAGTAATGGAGAGAAAACAAGTGTAAACAGTTCTTTCTGCCAAGTAATAGTGAAGTGAATTAAATGATTATCAAATGAATTAATAACAGGAAGTAAGCCGATAGCAGCCAGAAATCCAAATCTGTGCTATATTCAAACTGTTTTATTATTTCTTTCTAATGAATCTAAAGGACCATAAAAAGTAATGAAATGAGCAGTGCTTCTTCTCTGTGTCCTCCGCTTCCTTTAGTGAACATTACGTGGTAGAGGTAAAGCTTCCAGCGAGAATGTTTGAGACTCTGCCACTACAGATTAAAGAAGGACAGTTGCTTCATGTGTACCCAGTACTTTTTAACGTTGGAATCAATGAACAGCAAACTCTTGCTGAGAGGTAAGCTTCAGGTGTAAGATCGGTACTTGAATTTTTCTTTTCAATTGTTACAGGTATGTTGAGTAATTCCACATGTTCCTCTACGTAGAACTTCAACAGGTTCATAGGTAGCATTTTCCTTTTCATCAGTACCAAATTATTTGATATAGCAAGGAGAAATATTTATGCTTAAGGATTCCTGGCTCACATCAAATTTCAGTGTGGCAAAATAACAAAAATATTGGTGTCAATACCAAAATATTCACATGGATTAACTTTCTTTGTGTTTCCAAATACCTGGGTGTGTATATCAAATTTTAGAATTTTTCAATGCTCATATGTATTTCGACATTGTGTCAAAATTTTCTGGACCTAAAATAGAGTCTATTTTTTCTTTTATTTACTAAGATAGTCGTTACTGGGAGATGTTAACATATCTATAATAATTGCTCAGACAACAGAAAATTATATGTGATTCCATGACTGACGGTCACAAACACTTTTCGAGCCCACAAAGGAATTACTTTTGCATCTTACACAGTTCACATGTAGAGATTATCAAAAATGTGGGTGAGAGTTAAGGTTCACAGAACACATTTTTAAAAGATTTTAGAGAAAGAAGTTACCATCTGGCTGTAAAGCCTGGTTGGAAAAGTTCCCTCAGAAGCAAGACTTTCAGTGAGAATTTAAAATGCTTTCTTGGCTATAATTCACTCTCTTAATATCTCCGTTCCCCATAGGTTGCTGGAATATGCTTTGCCATAACTTGATAAATACATTTTAACCCTTTACTAATGTTTTTTGCTAAAGTAAAATACCATTGTGCTTATAGTCCTTTTGAATTTCGATGCTGGTCAAGGTGCCTGTTTGTAGCTATTACTTCTCCTTTTCCCCCTTTTATCCAAAAGATTCCTGGACAGCATGGGTTTTTCATCATTCTGACCTGCCGGTTACACATTCCCATGCCAGCTTTGTGTTGCACGTTTAGTCTCAAACTGTGTAGAAGCTACTCATGGCTTTTCTTATGGTATGCATAAATCAGAATATAACTTTATTCACTGTTGTACAAAGAGTTTTCTTTAATAACTGAGCACTTTCGCAAGTCATTGTGTGAGATCAGAGTGTATTCCAGTCACTTCTATGTGTTGTCTCACAGCAAGTTCGCTGGGTGTGGTGAAGGGTATTTATGAGCAGAAATTACATGATTTAGGGGGAAGAAGCAGCACTCTTAATTAATTGCCTCTTCTTTGCTATACGAGAGTACAGAGAGTTTTGATTCTGAATTAGTAAGTCAAGGCCTGTGAGTATGGTCTTGAGAGAGACGTGAGACTCTTCATTCACAGACTTTTGAAGGAACAGTTAGCATTGTATTTCCCAGTCTTATAGATTAGGTTAATTTACAGCCTTCCCTTTTCTCTCATCTGTCTTGCATATTAAAACGTGTTTTTTCATACCTGGGTGCTGCATAAGACACATCAGACTTGAAAAGGAGACACAACAGCAGCAGAGAGAGAAATGCAAAAGGAAGCAGGAAGGCTGCGCTCAGATGTCTATCAACTATTGATCTGAGCGAATCACTTCTCTGTTCTCTGAGCTTCGTAGTTCTGATTCTGAATTTTGAGCTTTTCCTGGCAACATTCACACATTAGGTATGCTCCTGCTATGTAATCCTTGTGTAAAATATTATTACATATGTACCCATAGCCAAAACATATGTAGTGTATATCCATTTTAAAATAAGTAAGTACTAATCAGTCTGCCTGGGCTGCCATAACAAAATACTACAGACTGGGTGGCTTACACAACAGAAAGTTACTTCTCAGAGTCCAAAAGGCTGAGAAGCCCAAGATCAAGGTTCTAGTCAATGTGGTTTCTGGTGAGAACTATCTTCCACTTCCTTGCTGTGTGCGCACAGGACCTCTTTTGTGTGTGTGGAGAGAGAAAACCAGCCCTCTGATGTCTCTTTTCACAAGGACACTAATCCTCCTAGATCAGGGCCCCACCCTCCTGACCCCATTTAACCTTAATTACTTCTTTAGAAGGTCCATCTCCAAACACAGCCACACTGGGGGTTAGGGCTTCAACATATGATCTTTGGGGTGGACACACACGTTCAGTTCATAACACTAATATTACTCCAGCAAGGATGATGATTTTAAAGCACCAGTTGATGATAATGTCTAAAAAAGTTAGAAGAGCGCATTTCAGAGTTTAGGGTAACTCTCCTGTAGATTTTCCTGCGTCTATGTCCCTGTCCTCCAAGTTTAACTCAGGAAAGGTTTTGAATATGAATTGCACCAGGCACTGGTCTGCCAAGCTGTGGGACACAGGGAGCAGGCAGCACAACAAGAAGAATGGCTATGATCCTGTCCTGGAAGAATTTACCATCCAGTAAGGAAGACAGGTCAACACATGTAACACTGCAGTTCAACTTGTGCAGTAAGCAAAGATGTAGAAGGGACAGGATTCATGGGGGAAAGAAAGTGGTTCACAGATGGGAGAACATTCATCAGGGAGGTTTCATAGCGCACATAAGCCTTCACAAGGCTTTGAGGGACAGATAGATTTGAATGGAGATATTTGGATAGAGATACGTAGTGAAAGCCATTTGCATAGCCTTCTTTTATAGAGAGACAAGACGATTTTAAGTTTTAAGCCTGGGAAATGCTTAAAGAAAGCACAAGGTCGGTGATTATGCACCGATGCAGTTTTGACTTGAGAAGGTGGCAGAAGAGCACTAGTACAGAGGCTGGCATCCTTCATGGTGTGGAGAGAAAAAAATGTCAGCAGAAGTAAACTACTCCCGGACAGATTGGATAGCTCTCCATGTGCCTACAGCAGTTGGTAAAGTGTACAAGACTGTATGCAGCCCAGTGTCCAGCCCTGGTCTTCCAGACCTCTCCTCCAGCTGTCATTGATGAAGAGGAGCACTGGAGGGATAAAAAGAGAGATGAGAGAGTTTCTATGTCTTTAGAGATACAGCACTGCCGAGGTGGGGAAATTAACATTAACTGAGTATCAATTATGCAGAGGCACAGGGGCTGGCGTCTAAGATGTCCTCTTTCATTCAGGTTTGCATTTGATGATGGTGAGAATACTTTGGTGTGTCAAAAGTGATTGGTGGGGCAGGGGGAGGTATAGCTCAGTGGTAGAGTGCATGTTTAGCATGCACGAGGTCCTGGATTCAATCCCCAGTACCTCCATTGGAATAAATACATAAGCCTAATTTCCCCCAAAAATATATTTTAAAAAGTGATTGGTGGAATGAGGGCCAGTGGAGACTGCAATATGTTTGAAATCACCGTTGTGCAATGTTGCTTAAAAAAATAGACTCCTTTCTTAGAAAACTATGGCCATCTATTTAAAAAAAGAAAGATAAAAGAAGTTATTTTCAGGTACTATTCTATATTCCATTGTCTTTTTTTATTTTCTATTTTTTTAGGTTTGGAGACGTCTCTTTGCAAGAAAGTATTAATCAGGAAAATTTTGAACTTCTAAAAGAGTATTATACAATATTTATGGAAAAGATGCCTCCTGATTGTAAGTATGCAAGTTACAGAAAACAACGATAATAATTTCTTGATTATAATTTTTCAGGGGAGGTCAGACATAGAGGTCAGACACAGAGGTCAATGGAAGAAGAAAGCCTGGGGTGGGAATGTGAGAGTAATTTTAAGATTGTCTGCGTCAAAAAGACTGATTGCCAAGGTGGCCTGGCCGACACCTGCCTCATTGCCCTGATTGCATTGAAGTGTGTCCTGCTGCTCAGGCTAGGACATTAATTTCAGTGCCACTGCAAAATGCCAAATGTTAAAAATAAGGACTTTATAATTAGAAATCTCAATTGAGTCCAACAGAAATTTTGTTTAATTCATAACCAAGTAAACGATTTTAATAAAGATGTAGGTTTCTGATTTGTAAGCTACATCAGATATGTCTCTCACACACGCACATACACCAAGATATGTACATACACAAAGAGAAACTCAGATGAAATAGAAATTAAATACATAATAAAAATGATACAAAGTAAGGGACAAATTAGTGAATATGCTTATTGCGATGTTTATGTGAAAACGTTAGGGCCTAAGCCTATAGAAATGCGTTTTACCTTTTGCCTTTTATTTTGTTTTGTGCCATTGTTCAGTCCTACAGCTCTTTTTTTCCCACAAAATTAAGCACATAACATTTGAGCCATCCAAAATCAGAGAATCAAGAATGTATTTTTGAGCTCATCAGTAAGTAGTATGAATAAATAAATTGAGATACTTAGATATTCACAATGATAAGAAACTAGGTCTTGATAAAGTAGGGTGTTTTTTAATATTTGTAACCAAAAGCTGTAATAAAAATGGACCTGTCATCTATTCACTGGCAATTTGTTCACTGATCTATATTCTGATACTTAGTTTGAAATATCTTAGGTAGCAGCATTTAGGTCTTTTCATAACACAGTGATCTTGCTTCAGCACTCTCATAGATCTGGCACAAAATGAAGGTGTGATATGACTGTTTGTTTTCCACCACGAAAGTCCAATGCATATCTGTGCAGTTATATTGGCATATGTGGGGTTATTCCTCATACAGAAATATTGTAACCCAAAGCATCATTTGCATTACACTTCATTCAAGGAAAAACCAAAAAGCTTTATTAAGAATGTGGATAAAGGGTAGGCTATTTATTAAGGAGGAAAAAAACTGCCACACAGGATCAGACCATATCCATATAATCTTATTATTTTTCTTTCACAATGAAATCAAGGGACAATTTGTATGAGTGTTATAAGGATAAGTTAACCCTCTTCACATATTACTTTCACTCATTAATCCATTTTGGATGTCCTGGTCTGTTAATGTACTCACCATTCTTTTTTATGATTTATGAATTAGTCAAATTCTACATGTTTTTAAATTTAAAATGTCCCTTTTTTCCCAAGAGGTTTTTTAAACCTCAAAAATGTCCCCTACTTTTGTGATATCAGAGTTTATTGAATAAATCAATTGCAGCCTATGTAGTCACTTCCAGTCAAATAGCTCTCATCTTTTTACTCTTCTCATGCAGAAATCTTATGGTCTGAAACATTCACTCTTCCTCACATATTCTCTAATTCTCCTACATATGCAGGAGGTTCAATTGATAGTCTCAATCCAGCAATCTCCACACACGGAATCATTTTATTTCCTTGTAGCTGCTGTCAGCTTTACTGAGCACGCCCCCCTTGGGAGTTGTTAGTAACTGAGAGGGGAGTAGAATTAAAGTTTCCAAACAACAGCACCTCATTTCCTTCTGGTGTGTTCACTGTGGCCTGGTGATTTGTATGCTAATCTATTTAAAAATCTCAAGTTCAGAATTGTGATAGACTCTGACCACAAGACAGGAAATATTTGACTTTAAGGAGTCACACATTGTTTCAGGGTAGGGGTCCAGTAAATAGACAGGCTGTCACGAATTACTTTAGGGTGAGGTTCCCATAAGTATCTTGAATTTCTGGCAGGTGTTTTGGGTGGCTTCATCAGGTCAAACGGTCAGAGGCCATCCAGACTAAGATGTGTGTGCATCAAACTTCTTTAGTGGCCTCCTGGTTCCATTTTAGTCAGCTCTCTTAATGATACTGACTCCATTTTTATTTTCCTTTCACAAGTAAAAATCTCCTTAGGAAAAAAATTAAGAAATAAAAATCTCAAGTTCATTGGGAAGAAATATTCAATCAAAATCAAGAATTACTGTCCTTCCCCTGCATCTTCCTTGCATCTGCAGAAAGGCTGTTAGTGGAAAGCTTGGTAGGGAGAAATGGCCTCCCTCTCTCCCCCTCTCCTGGAGGACTCATAGCGTCTAGAACTGCGAAGTGCCTGTTGCAGAGGAGGAAGCCAGGAGCGGGCAATCCCTTTCTTGTAGATCTTTGCTGAAACTTCTTCTAAATCAAGAAATGTAATATTTTATTGATAGATCAATCGATCCATTGATGGATGCTGATGCTGGTGTCAGGCAGAGCTGCTGACAATGGGGAGGTCCGTTTGCTCTGTCCCTGTACTGTGTGTCGTGCATTTCTCCTTTCACATTTTCTTGGCTTAACGATGCAGTTCTGAGGCAGTTACGCTTGCTGCCCTGACGCTGAGACACAGTAAATCATCAGGAGTACTTCCCCTCAGGCCCTACCTGTGATATTCCCTGGCCCCTTTGATCAACTGGGGAAACTCCTGTGGGGCAGGTATGCATGTTTCTCTCTCTTCTAGCTCTGATCTTCCAGATGGGTTTGATGATCTCAGAAACCTTTCAAGGCCCCTTTGGTACCCACCTGAAGCATGAAGACACTTCAGTTTGGGGTGAGCAAAATAAAATTAAGTCCTGCTGTACATCACTAGCACACACTGCTCCATGCTTTAGAGTCGCTGTCACAGCTCATACATGATTTGGGGCTCCTGACTTTGATGGAAGGAGCAGATGCAGTGCCGCCTCCTCTCTCCTTTAAATGAGGAGTGATCAAGTGTCAGTTTATAATCTCAAATCTCTGTTCTCTCTCTGAAAATAATGCCCTGCTCTTGCCCTCTTTCTGAATATTGTCGTACAGTTCTAATGGGATGCTGCCACTACTGACTCCCATGTGAGTGCTGTAAGGGTGTAGGTCTAGCACGTGAGCTAAGAAGGAATATCAGGCAGGACCTTTTGTGAGCAGTTGTAAATTTTCCCCACAATATTTGATATCCCTGTCTTGCATATAATATTTCATCAACTGTAGCATAACAACTGCCCACAAAATACTGTTTAGGGGAAAAAAAAGTTTAGGCTTGTAATGAGGGTAAGTAAAATGTTGTTGTCATATTTCATCCTGTATTTTTTTTTTTTTTTGGCAATTGTTGCTGGAACTCTCATATTCAATTTAGCAGACATGGCTGGGGATCATGTTATGTGGAAAACTCTGTGCCTGTCACTATGGGTGATGAAAAATGAATAAGATACAATCTCTGCCCCTAGTTGCTTATAGTTTAATGACTCGATGTGATCCAGGAATAATCTATGTTAACTCAAATCTCTTTCAAGAATACTAGTTGCAGTTTTGTGGTATTGATCCTTTCTGTGAATAATTTAGTTGTGTTTGTGTTGCTTTTGTTGGTCAAAAAGGGTTGGTTTCTCCTTGAACATTTCTGACGTTCATTGTGTGGTTAAGCATTGCTGCAGATTTCACATCTGCATTAAGAAAAAGAAAAGATCCTATGCATTCTTGCCATTTTTAGAAACAAACAAAAAAAAAGATAAGATTTCATGGATAATTTTAAAGGAATTGTTTAAGTAATTTTCTGTGTATTCCACATAGGAAATGAGATAACATACATGATAGGAGGAGACCATTCATAAGTATAGGGAAGGGGGGACTAAGGAACCCACAGAATGTGGAGAAGTCGTTAGAGATGGAGGGTCATCGAGCAGCACTGTAGCTAAATGAGAAGAATGTCAAGACGGAGATGGTGAGCGAGAATAACAGATGTGCTGATGAAGAAAGGAGAATGAGGACTAAAGAGAACCTGTTGGATTGTGGTTAAGAGTCTTGGATGGCATTCCGTGGAGTAGTTCTAGTAAAAGCATGGGATGCAACCACGTCACAGGCAGTTAAGGAGAGAACTCTTGTTATGCAAGTAGAAAAACAGAGTCAAAGCCACCCGGTTAAGATAAAGTGAACAGAAAGAGAGAAATGAAAATGCAGGCTAGAAGCAGCAGAATCACAGGAGAGGGTTGTTCTCCCTTCTTTCTCTTCGGTTTGCTTTCCCAAGAGAGGTGGAAATTATAAAGACAAATGGAAATTGCAGGGCAGTGGCTGGGGAAAGCACATGCCCTTGACCCTGCCTCGACGTTCTAGAGAAGAGCAAAATGATGAGGCCCCCGGACTATCCAGAAAGCCTGCAAGGGGCTGCAAGAGAGAACAGAGGACTGGGCCTCCCATATGATGCAGAGACAGAACCCTACTTGAGAGAAAAAAAATAGTATTCTGGATTTTAGAGAAAGAAATCTGCCATGCCTGACTGAAGCCCTTTAATACCTGAAGAATTCCAACAAGAAGTCCCAGATAATTCTTTAAGATGGTGTTCTGAGTACAGAAGATTTGTAAAGAGTCAAAGAGAGTTTCAGCTTGGTCTGACCCTGGCTGGTCCACCCCTGTCGTCAGGTCTCCCACGGCCCTCCCATGATGGCTTTAGAGGAAAAGGCCTTGAAAAAAGATTTTGTTCACATCCACAGTACTAACTTTCAAAATCAGATCAATCATGGTTTTCCCTGATAGTCTATCAAATTATTTTAACATAATTTTTTAACAATCATTCATGAAAGCTGGACATGCACACCATGCACTCTGATGTTTAGTTTTGCTGAGCTAAGATTTAGTGCAACTTATTATTTCTGTGCTCTTCGAACTTATATTTTCAGTTAACATTTTTTATTTTTCATGCTTTGACTTATCTCTCATTAAAAAAAATATAGATCAAAGGAGCAAAGCTGGTTCAGTTAAGGATAAAATTACAAAGAAAATGATAATAAATATTAAAACTCAAAATAATGTGAAATAGAGAGTAGCAGGACTCCACTGGGACACCTTCAAATGAGAAGATTTCCCAGAAGTAGAGAAAAAGAAAAGCTTCACTATGGATACAATGTTGAATATCTAAAACTGGCTTTTGTCAGATCAGAGAATGGATCAACTCACCCCCAAAGTCTAATACTTTGTCTTTTAAAAATATTGCCACTGAAAATTTAGCCAGTTTTTCAAACTTAAGGCAGAACTCTCTAGTAAATCAAGATGACATTTTTCTAGAACAAGTATGTGGTAATACTTTCCTGAATGAAATCATTGGATATTGTTTCTGAAAGGAATGAAAAGAATGGAACCACCAAGGTGTCATTCGTAGTTGTACTTCATGTGAAATGAGCTTATAAATTGATACACATCACACTGTTGCTGAGAAACAAAATTAGCTGCATTTATGATATATAATGTGCTCTGGAAGAAACCAGCCCTCAGTCTTGGCAAACTTTTTAGCCTGTCACCCTGTTGGATTTTCTGTACTGCTCGGTGCCAGGGAGGATGGAAGAGCTGTCACTATCACATGCCAATAGATATCTTGTGTTACAAATGTATAAAATCACTGAGGAACAGCATACAAATCAGTTCTTGGAATATTGAGTTCTTGGAATATCAGAGAGAAGAGTTGCCCTGTTTATCAACAAAAATCAAGGCTACTTAAGTGGATTTTTTTTTCTGTTAGTGGTTATTTTATGAGCTCTGTTGCAGACCAGAAAGTGTGGGATGAAATCAATACTGACATTGATTGACAGCTCTCTGTGCTGCATAGACTGGCGATGCTCTGCAGACAAAGAAGGGTGCATCTGAATATTAATCCACTTACTGTTCATTTACCTACAACTGAAGCCCATATAAACTGGCTCCCCTTCAGATCGTGTAAATCTTTCGCCTTTTACAACTGAAGCCCACGTGTGCTGACCCTCACAACAGGCTCACTGCCACCATGAGTTTGAACCTGCTTTCAGTTCTTAAAATAAGTTATGATGGGTGTTTCTTGTTCCTGCTTTTCAGAGCCCTCTATCCTTAGACTGCCATCCAAACTGAGCCTGGCCCCCCAGTCTTCAGCAGGCTCTGGAAATAAATGTATAAAGTAAGGAAATGAGGTAAAGCAACGATCTCCAAAGACATTAACAAGCACGTGCACAGACAGGCGACTGCACACACACACGTGCACTCACACATACAACACACACGCACACACACACACACAGCACACATGCACATACCTCACTAAAAGGCTTTCAACAATCTGAGTATTTCTGATTAACAAAGGGACTTTCTGATACAGGTTAACTATTTCAGGTTTCAAAGTAAATTTCTAAATTGCTAAACTTTCTCCCCCTCGTGGTAATACTAGATTTCCTCCGAAACGTTCACATTTATATAAAGAGACCTTCTCTGAACATTAGGACTGCCTCTCAACATTCACAGAACAGTGACATCAGAGGCTACTTTTTATTCTGTCACCTGAGGTTCCGCTGCAGGTGACAAAAAGTACCGGTAGACCCTTTGCCACATCACCTTTCTCCCTTTTCCCAGTGTCTGTTTTATCTCTGCTTCCTCTCAGCTATAAACTTTGGGGATGAGGCCAGGCTATGATTCACCTGCAAACAAGATCATGTAGAGAAGAGTGTCTGAATTAGACAGGATTGCTAGCCTAGATCGTCCTGTGGTCAAATGAAAAATAATACTAAATTCTTAGTAGCCATATTAGTCGGAGCCCAGTCCTGTAAACAAGCATTCTCAGAATTTACTGCAGAGTATTGGAGATAAACATGAAGAAATCTGGGAGAAATTTACCAGGGTGATGCAGCCACCCAGCATTTAGCAATCGCAGGAAAACCTGGCAACGGGTAACCCAGGTGCTAAAGGGACCTAGGTCAGATATAGTGGCACCAGAGCACAAATGCCGCCCCCTCCCCCATCGGCCCCCAGATCCAGCTTCTCGGCAGGGGCTGTCCAGCAGAAGCTGGGACCATGAACAGAGATGTTGTCCCATGGGAGCTGTGGCCATGGAAAAGCCATGACCACTTTCAGAAGCAGCAGAAGAAACAGAGATCGGGAGAGAAATATACTGGCTTCTGGCTTATTCCTTCCATCTAATCACCCCCTTAATCCTCATGTCCACACTTAATTGTGGATCAAAGGGCAGCAAGTAGCCTGGGAAGTGAGGCTACCTGTGATAAAGAGCAGAATGGGAAAAGGTTCAGGTAGATATGAGAGCAAACCGGCAGTCGATGAGCACAGCCTACCTCTCTGCCACTCATCACCTCTCCCCACCTTTTACGCGTGCAGGAGTCATGTCAAACAAATCCACATCTGGACGTGGGGTCAGCAGTTTGTGTTTTAACAAGATCCCACCTCCCCAGTCCCCAGGTAGTTTAACTGCACGATAAGATTTGAGAACTACTGGCTTAGATTTGTAAAATGTTACCGATTTGGCTATCAAATTGTAAATCTGTGTTTTGCATTTCACTAGTACTCTAGGCAAGAATGTGAAAGAAAGTGAAAATGTTCAGAATAGTAAATCTATTGTATCTTTTATTTATTTGTTGCTTAACATTTATCGACCTACGTGAAATGTGTATATAAAGCAACTCAGCTGTCTTCATGATTCTGTTCAATGCAAGATTACCTTGATTTATTATGTCAAGGTAAGTTCATGTGTCTAAGTTTCCTAAGCACAAAGAATAATCTGAATATTATAAAATGTTCTGTATTTTTAACAAATTTGAGGATATAAAGTAAATGAAGATATAAGGATTTTCTTAAATTAACACATGACAATCCTTCCAATAGAAACTATAAGTTACTATGACATAATTAAATTAGCAATAATGATTTCTGTTTTACAGACATCTCGACTTTGATACTATGTAGACATCCAAATATACAAATGAAAAATCCAGTTAGTCATCCAAATATTTTGCTGATTTTATTTCAAACGTATGTGTATTTGGAAACATTCAGATGGCTGAGGAATTTTTCACATTTTATCCATATGTTTGGCATTGCATAGACATACAGAAAGATGAGTAAAATGTATTGGCAGTACATGGGAAAATTATGTTATAATGCAGGACTTCTTTAAAGTTGGAAATGTTCCCCAAAGAGCAGACAAAAGTGGAATTTGAAGATTATTGTCTCCAATTATTCTCTACCCAATTTTCTCCTAAGCCCACTGTAGTCAGCCTTTGGTCCACATAACTTCACTGGAACTGTTTTTATCAGGATTTCTGTTAAAATTAATGCTCAGTTCTCTGTCTTCATCCTACTTGATCAAGTAATAGGTTTGACATGGTGGTTTTTTCTCTCTTTCGTCACTCAGCCTCCAGGCCACCACCCTTTTCTGTGATTTCTCCTGCTCTCTGGTTGCCATGTTCCAACCTCCATTACTGATTCAGCATTCTCTTTCTGACGTCTGAATGTTGAGAGTACCAGGAGTCAGTGCATGGATGTCTACTCTGCTCCCCTGTTGAACAGTCTCATTGCTTTAAATGCCATCCTTTAATTATCCCCCTCCATACCTACATCACCTGCCCATCTCTCTTCCCTGAACTTATGTGTGTCTCTCATCACCTCAAATTCTGTTCCTGATGTGCCAATAAAAACTTGCTTTTCCCATAATCTTCCCCATTTCAGTTTTTATCATTTCCAACTTTTTATTGCTGTGATAAGAAAAAAACATAGCTACCCTTGACTCTTTCTCTCACATCCCACTTTCATTCCCTCAGAAAACTTCATTGGCTGTATTTTCAAAATGTGTGACCAGTTCTGTCCACCTGTACTGCTACCTCTGTGCAAATCTGTGCTATTGTTGCTTCCAGATTATGGCAAAACCTCCTCCCAGTCTCTTTATTTCTGCTCTCAATGTTATTCAGTCTTTTCTCTAAAAAGAACAATTGGCTTTTTAAAATTTTATTTTATTTATGTATTTATTTTTGACAGAGGTACTGAGGACGGAACCCAGGACCTCGTGCATGCTGAGCATGTGCTCTACCACTGAGCTATTTCCCTCCACCCACCGTTCTGTCTTCTTTGATCACAGCAGCCAAGATGACGTTTTAAAGATGAAAACCTAATCATGTCTCTTCTCAAAATCTTCCAATAACCCCCTATCTTTCTTTTTCTTTTTTTTTTTTTTCAGAGTTAAAACCTAAATTCTTACAAAGGCCTCTAAGGCCCCGAATAATCTGGCAAAAAAAATCCGATCTTTTGACTTCTCTCTCCTCCTCTCTCGCCCTAACTTGCTTCATTCTGCCCCACACTGACCTCTTGCTATTTCTTAGAACCTTGTCATTGGCTGTTTCCTCTGCCTTAAATGCTTTCCCCCATATGGTTGCTCACTCACCTCCTTTGAAGTCTTTCTCCAAATGTCACTTTCTCAATAAGACTTTTTTGACCACTGTCTTTAAAATTGCAGCCCCAATGCCCAGGTCCACATCTCACTTTATTTTTCTGCATGACATCTGTCACCAGGTAGAATACAGTATGTCACACACCTTGCTTGGCTGTATCTCCTCCCCAGAATGTGTGCTCCATGAGGACAAGTCTTCTTGTTCATTTGTTAACTTTATACTCCAACTACCAAAAACATTGTCTAGCACATACATTATACTCTATAAATATTTGTTGAATGAATGAATGGAATAAATGGGATAAATTGGGTTATTTAGTTGGATGTTTTGAAGAATCAGAGAACAATTGGATCTTGGAAATAATCTAATCTAAACTATTCCAGAAAACACTCTTTCTGCTAATAATTGTTGGAGAATAAAAGAATTCTATCGTCAAATGATTTTGGAATTGACGTTATCACACTGAAAGTTTTCAGAAGGTCTATTGTGCAGCCATCAACTGTTTAATGTAAAGGATCAGAAAGTAGATACTTCAGACTTTGCAGGCCATGTGATCTGTCACAACTCTTTGACTCAGCCATTGTAGTGCAAAATAAACCATAGGCGATATGTAAATTAATGTACTTGGCTGAACTCTAATGAACCTGTGTTTATAAAAACACAGAATTGGCTGGGTTTAGCCTGCCAGCCATAGTTTGCCAACCCTAATCTATAGTGTCTGCACCTATTTAATTTTATTTAAAATAGCATTTTGATTGCGTAATAGGACCACCACACACACACAAAAAAACGCACGAAATATTCATGAGCGTCTTACTAAATAAGTGTTCCTCAGGACATTGCTTAAGAAATACTGATCTAGTTTAACCCTATTATTTATTATGAGGGGTTGGGATTCAGGATAGATTCTGTTAAGTTCACACACCTAGCTGATGGGAGAACAGGGCTAAATTCTATGATTTTTTTGACTCCCAGTTCAGTGTTCTTATCACTTCACCACTGCTATTCTTCCATGGCTGTCTATGGGCTTCTGCTCTTCTAAATTTAAAATTGTAGATTTAAAAATACTAGAGTATTTCCAGCAGCAGACTTTGATTTTTCTGTTTATAATTTCTACATTTTTATAATTACAAATTTATTTTCAATTCATTGCATAAAAAACTCAGATGCACTTACCTCTTGAAATTTTTAATACTGGTAAAGATTAAAAATACTTTATTTAATTGTGATGTCTTTTGAAGCACTCCTGTGTCTTTTTGAAAAGAAGAGTGATACAAAACAATACTCAATTTTAATTTTCTATGGTTGCATAAAACCACAGGCAGAGTCTTTTAGTGCCCATTAACTTGTGGTCTGGATCAGAGCAGCAAATACAAACACTGCAAGTAACAAAGATACATACACGTACTCAAATACACACATACAAATGGCCACCTCCTTGTTCAACTCAGCATCGATCCCTGCATCTTCCATGTTATTACATGGTCCTCACAAATTAGACACATCAGTTATTTTGGTTAGCCCTGTTCTCAAATTTGTGTGGGTCAAGACTCAGATTTTTAGCCATCCTTACATTTTTGTACATTCTTTCCTTCTCACTGGGGCTCTCCTTGCTTCAGACTTCACTTATTAAAGATTGGCTGGACTCCCAGTAAACCAGTCTAATAAGTCTGCCCAAAATGCCATAAAATCAAAAGATAGGAATTCAACTGGAAGTTCACTTGGGTGAATGACTTGATGCTGTGAATGCCTCCACTTGATTATCAGCTAACTGAGAATAATTAATATGTATATACCTGCACTTGAAAGTACGTTCTGCCATTATCTCACCAGAGAAAGGATGTTAATATTTCCAGTGCCAGTTTCTGTGATGAGAAGATGTCACACCCACACTGCACTTACAAATGTTAGCAAGATGGAGAAGACAATGATTATGTGCACTTTGAGCTTCTCAAGAGAGTTCTATTTCTCCTGTATACAAACTTATTATTGATCCAGTTAAATTTGATTGTAAAGCTCTTCCTACCATTTGAACTAACTTGCCTCTCCTCCATTCAGTAGCCTCTTTTCTTCTCAGTCATGTCTGTAATCCTTCAAATAGCTATCTATAGTAACCTTATTGAACTTTTTTCATATTCTCTGCTTTTCTGGTAATCTTTTGAGAAAAGCACATTTTTCATTTTGGAACTCATCACTGTTAGGATAAGATCATCGCCCCCACAGTGAGAAGGGAGGTGGGTGTTAGAAATCTTAGGACTCATCTTCCCTTTGGAGATAAATATCTGAATTTGACCTGAATTAATACCAGTATCTTGAGGAGAGCAAAACTTACATTTTTGAGAGTCACCTACCGACAGTTTATCTCCTTACCCTTGACATGACTCTAAATTGTTTGAAGATTCTAAAATTAAATCATGAATGCTTCTTAAAAAAATAGGAAAAAGGTTAATATTTTATAATTCTACGCTTCTCTCTACAATCCAAGTCTCATGGCCTTCAATGTGCAATAGTGAGCGAGGAAATTCTAAAAGAATTGTTAAAACATGGCTTTTAATTTATTTGAACAATTAGTTTTGAAGTTTGTCTTTTCCTTTGCTCTGAGTGATGCAACCTTGAAATTTACATAAGAAGAAACAATGAAAATGTGTAGGTCAAAAATATTATTCAGCTCTGATCAGGTTGGGAGTTTGATAATTGATTTCTTATATTGCCTTTTTCAAAAACTGGATATTAGAAATACAATTTAAGTAAAGCTGGTTTCAGTGGGGCTTTTTCTTTTATAATTTTCAAGATTTTACAGCCTCTAAAAGAGCATAATTTCCAATTTTAAGACATCTCAATGGCTTTCACCTAATTGTATTTGCTTGCTAGTACATTTAGCTATTATTGTTTCAGAATTAATTATAGAAAAATTTGGTATTACAGCATATAGTACTAACTGGAGTGGACTGTGAAATCATTGTTCTTCAAATGTTCATTTTTTTCTTACTTAAGAGCACAGTCCCTTCTAAGGTGTTTTTACTGTAGTTGTTCTGGTAATTTATTGCTAAGTAATAAATTATCCCATCTTTACTGATATAAAGTCAGAATCATTTTATTCGTGCTCACAGATCCTGTGGGTTAGGTATTCATACAGGGTGGGTGGAGATGGTTTCTCTCCACTCCATGATATCTGGGACCTGAGCTGAAAAGAAGAATGGCTGGGGCCCCTTAGGTGACTGGAGTCATCTTCAGCCTTCTGCACTCACGTTCTGTCATCTGGACTAGGATGACTCAAAGGCTGGGCTCAGCTGAAGCTGCTGACTGGAGTAACTAAATGGGATCCTCCATGTGACATAGGCTTCTCCTAGCATAGTGCCTCAGCTCTTAGAAGATTCCTGAAAAGGAATACAGAGAGCAAAATTCCAGGAGAATAAGGCAGGAGCTACATACTTTTATGACCCGGCATCTGAAGTCACATAGCATCATCTGTGCCATATTCTATTAGTCAAGACAGTTGCAAGCCCACCCAGCTTCCAGATGAAGGTACAAAAATTCCATCTCTCAGTAGAAGGAGGGTCAAAGAACGTGGGGCCCTGTTTTAAAACCATCACTGTAGAAGTGACTGATGTGCTGCTTTCCATAAATACTCTTCCTTGTCATTTTCTCATCTCTAAAACAACAGGACACATTTGCACTATGGCTGGTCAATGTTAAAAATGCCTGTATAACCATGTATTTGCCTTAGAATGCTTTTGGTTGCAAGTGACAGTAACCCTCATTCAAACAGGCATTGTTTAACAAAACTGGACATTTCAGTGGCAAGGCAGGCCACCCTTTAAGAGAGGGTTGGTTCAGTGGCTTAGCAGTACCAAAGGACACTTCTCTGTCCTGTTTCACCACTGTGTCACTTTTATTGTTGACTTTGTCCTACATCTAGTCCCTTTGTGATGAAGAGATTGCTGGCATGAGCAATTATTCCCACTCTCAACTGTATGCTCAGACAAAGCTAAAGAGAGCTTTCCTTCCCTCTTCCCCTTTATAGAGTCCTGAGCTTCACTCAGGAGGAACAGCATAGATCACTTACATAACTCTGAAACAATTTCTGAGGTCAGAGTCAAACTGATTGGCTTAGATTTAGGTTTTCTTCCTTGAACTCATCCTAATTTCAAAGGGGACGGGAATATACCAGTTGACTTCGGTGTGACTGATCTCTGTAAATGTTGTGCCTGCAACTTAGGGGAAGATGGGTGGAACAGGTGACGGGAAGGCAGCTGTAATTTTCATTTTATGCTGGAACATTCTCTAACTGCATAAAATCATTTGACCAGGAGGTGATGAAGCTGTTGCCTTGGCCTCCTTAGCATCACAGCTCAGTGAGCTGAGAGCACGTAGAAGCACATGGTCCCACTCCTGTTCACTTGTCAGACCCTCCCTGCCTTTGAGTCACATCAATGTCATGTTCAGAACTGCTGTTAAAGAAATCCCATTTGACAAAGCAAGGAAAAACAGACACTACAAAGGGACTTTGAACTTGGCTCTTCTGATCCATTGGGGAGTGGCAAGAGGATAGTCACCGGCTTTGTGAATGTTTGAGGTCACGATCGTCTATGCATCTGTCTGTGAGAGCCTATTTCTTACTTTGGGTAAATTCAGGCTTTTGTCTAAGAAAATAGGCTTCCTATCTGAGGCTATGTACACTTCCTTAGGACGAATGTCTGCCTCTGTTTTTCAGAGTTGACACAGAATTTAATAATGTAGCCTCTTCTGCCAAGACTTTTATTAATTGTTTTCCACTACAAGTCGATGAAGCGTGTCAGGGTCATTGTCCTCACTTTGCAGTTGAAAAACTAAGGACAGAGGGTTAAGCAATCGCCTATGACCACACGTCAAAGCAGGGATGGAGTTAGCGTTAGAAGCCATTTTCCTGGAATCTTGGCTCAGTGCTTTCTTTAAAAAGAATATTGAATGTTTCAAACAAAAAGAAGGAGCAGATCATAAAGTACAAACACTGGGGACCCCATCACTCAGTCTCAGAAATTTTGTAAGAAACAACTATTTATAGACAGAGTAGAAGCCCCCTTTGTACCTTTTATGGTTCCTATCCCTCACCTTCCCTTCTCTGAGAAAATCAGTACCTTGAATTTGGTGCTTTATGTTCTCATACATATTTTTCCTGCATAGGTATGTATCCATAAAAATGTGGTACAGTTTTGTACATTTAACTTTATATTGCTGCTATTATCTTGTATGAATCTTTTTTTTTTTTTTTTGCTCCATAGTTTTTAGTATATATCTGTTGATATATACAGCACGTTTATTCATTTGGCCTATTATATAATATTTCTTGTCAGGGATATATATATATACACACACACACACATACATACACATACACACACACGCACACACACACACATATACCTGACAGTTTTTCTGTTCTCTTTATGATCATTTAAATTTCTTGCTGCTGTTTAATTATAAGCGATAGGGCAATGAACATTCTTATACCTTTCAACTTCTGGTTACTTTCTTGAACTCCACCTGAAAAAAAAAGAATGCTCTTATGGAGGTTGGTATAGAGAGTCAATTGTTCTGTCTAAATTTGGTGCTAGAGAAGTGCCAGAGTGAGTAGCAAAAGCAAGATTTATTGGCTTTATTTACATTGTAGGAAACTCATTCTAAGTCTAAAGCCATGTTCCTTGTATGCCATGATTTTCAGTTGGTATATCAGGATCGATCATTATATCTTGAAATTTCACCTAGTAATGCACAGTAATAGTCTTTATTAATGCTACTACTTTCCAGAACTGGACCTGAATTTCTACAGCCTGCAGGATTTTTGTCAGGTTGAAAACAATTGGCAGCAGCCAGGGTGTTGGACTGATAGGGGTGTGCTCTGAATAAGCAAGTTCCATCATTACAAAAATAGAAGCAGTGGCTGAAATTTTAAAAACATCAAGATGACCTTCTTCTAAAAAGCATGCCATGGGGAGAAGGGGTGAAATTTCTGTCGGATATCATTTCTGTGTATCTGATAGCACTATCTTTATGGGGTAGAAATGTGCAAAAGATGGCCATTTGCTCAACTTATTTTTAGGAACCTTACAGTCTGTTTTAAATGGCTGTTTAAAAAATCTCCATCTCAACTATGAAACTAAATTATTTTGAAAATTTATTATGCTTTGTTCTGGAGTCTCAGAATTTTCAAGAAGCTGGTCCACTGTGTTAATACTAGATTGCTTTTTTGTACCACCAGTTGTGAAGACGCTAACGCAGATTTGAGGGAAATTACTGGCATAGGAGTTGGGAGACTGGATTTTTGACTTGACTCCCTCTGACTGTGAACCTTGTGAAAAAGTCACCTAAGCAACTTGGCCATGGAGTTGCCCTTAATCAGTGCTTTGCAAGTTTTTTGTGTTGACCTTATAGGTGTGAAATCAATTTGGTGGGTTGGGACCAACACTCAAAAGAAAGCTTGATGGAATAGAACAAAATATATTCAGGGTGCAGTGTACTCTCTAAGGGTAAATATTATTTTATAAAAGTGTTGTTGCAGAAGGGTGAATGTGTATGCACACCTGCTGTGGGACATTAAAGAAAGTAAAATTCTTATTCTGTATTGCTTTAAAAAAATGTTTGAAAGTGTTTTGTACCAGGTGACTTCAGAAAGTGTCTTGAGGGCCTCTCAGAAATGATATTGTCCATATTTAAAATTTACCAGGTGCTTCCATTTTTGAGGATGAAGCTCAGATATCCCAGAATAGCAGAACAGGCCCTTCCTAATTCTTGCCTCTGGGACCATGCCCTCCAAGGACATGGTGAACTGCAAGCTCCCTGCTTCTACAGTACTGCCTCGTCAGTCCATGTCTTTGCTGACATGTTTCTTTTGGCCTCAAATGCTCTCTGTAGACAAAGCATTACCTTTAATAGAAACCTTTCCACATCCAACCATTCTTTAGAAAACTGACCAATCCTTTTCTTAGGCCCCCATACCTGTACTGGCTTGTATCATAGTCCACAGTACACTTTACTGCAGTTAATAATGGTTTAAAAATCAATCCCACCCTACTAGACTGTGGAGACCTAGAGAGCAGGTCTTTGTTTTTTTCCCTTTTGTTAAACATATTTACTCTGTTCTCCCTTGCTCTTAAAACCACTGTATTATTTTAAAACAATACATATCTATTTTAAAGGTCCCAAATGACATAAAAAATGCAGTTGAAAAATCACCCTAAATCCCAACAACCTAAAGATGGACACTGTTAGTATCTAAACGGATATCTAGCTCTGCCTACATTCAAATAGAAAGAGAGGTAAACATGTACACACGTGCACACTCACATGTTACACAGATTCATTTACTAATATGACCATTTTTTCCTTTCAGCAATGTCAAGGGCACTTTCTGTATTAATAACATATTTGTACACAATTTAAAATTGCTGCTTAGAGTTCTAATTCAGGGACTGTTTCGGGTTTTGTTTTGGTTGCCATTTATGAACATTAGGAGCAGTGCTGGTAGACCTGACTTACTTCTCGTGTGCTCCAAGTATCAATTAGAAGACACCCTTGTTGTCCTTACTTTCTTTGATGAGCTGTAGAGTCTTGAGTTGGTTTTGCAACTGTCTTCAAGGCATTCTCCATTATACCGCCTTCCCTTTATTCTTGGGCCATGTCCTGTTAAAATCTCTCTGTATTAGATAGTCTCCTACCTAGCAATGCGATATCTTTAGTCAAAGCTTCTCTTTCTTAAGAGAGTCATCTATAGTTAACATATTAAGGATTTGATTTTTGACAGTTTTCCCATTTCGGAACCAGTAAAGTGGAATCATGCATATATTTGTATGAACATTTTGAATCTCACCTTCCTAATACAGGGTATGAATCTAGATTGTACCTGACTTTCTTCTAGTCTGTGGTCATGGAATTCAAGATGATAGATGATTGTTTTCTATGGACAGTTCCGTTTTACCAATCACGTCCACTCTTTCGAAGATACAGATTGCTAGTACAGTTTACTAGGATATTTCCTCTACTCTTTGGAGCTAAAGTCAAGAACTACTCAGAAATATTATTTTAATAAAGTTAAACATCTGGTACAATTTTGGAAGGTGCCAAGCTTCATTATGATTAAAGCTTATTTGTGTAATTTTTTGTGATCTGATTCAGGAATGTATCATGGATTTATTTCTTCAGTGTGCCTGGATACCCTAGATGTAGTTCATACTGTTCTTATGTATTTTCTCCTGTTTTTAGCCTCAATTAAAGCTCTGAGGAATTCTTCATCCCTCAGTTTATGGATTCCACAGTAGAGTGTATTTTCATACCATACGGTGCTGTTGCAACTACTCTCTTACAAAGGCTTTTTGTTTTCATCACTGTATTCTAGTCTTGAATTCCATCTCACCGAGTCTCAGAGACACTTGTGTCATAATGTGCATTGCCTTAGATTTTAATATAAACCATACGACATTTGTTACCCAAGCTCTAGTTATTAGTATGTAGAGATCTGGGCAGTCAGTCATTGCCTGCTCCCTCCCCAGTTGTCCTATATAATTAACTATCGCCTCTTGTGTTGTTCCTCTTTCCATCCATACCCTTGCTTCTTAACCGAAGTTATTCGCAACCAGGATAGATTTTGCCCTTAAGGAACACTTGGCAACAACTGGAGATATTTTTGGTTGTCACAGCGAGAAGGCTTCTAAATGATGCTGCTTAACATCCTACAATGCAGAACATAGGCCCACTCCCCACAACAAAATGTTATCCAGCCCAAAATGTCAGTATTGTCTAGATTGAGGAATCTTGCTCTATAGAAGCTGACTTCATGTGTTTTAGCTGAACTTTCAAATTCCACGTCTGAGATATTCAGTTTGATAGAGTCCCACGATTCAGACTAGCTGCTCAGTAGGAAAAAGTGGAAAGTTGTATTTCACGTTGTACACTTTGGTTGAAGTGAGGCAGCTATCGTCGTGAAAGACGTTTCCCTTCTTAGTATTTTATGACCAAGTGGCATCACCACAGTTACACACCACAGGGAATAAGGGGGACTGAGGCATATTTCTAAGTGGAGAGTAAAACTGGAAGGATTAATAAGTGTGATTATCCTCAGATACTCTCTGCTCCAACTGGCATTTGTTGTTGCAGAAATTGCATTTGCAAACATTAAAGAAAACTCCATGGGCTGCTTAGTACTAACATGGTTTCCTTTTTTTTTTTTTTCCTCTGTTCTTTTTTTTTTCAGACATTTCACATTTTCAAGAACAAAATGATTTAAAAGGATTATTAGAAAATCTCCATCAAAATATCCAAGCCAAAAAGAGGAAGAATGTAGAAATTATGTGGCTGGCTGCAACGGTGAGCCCTCTCCCATCTTGTTCCCTGTCACCTTAATGATCAGTGAGCACTACTGGGTCTCTGCTATGTAGAGACTTGACCGCTGCACTTTGGGTTACCAGATGTCACTCTCCATTATCCAGGAAATTGGGCATCTAGTCTGTCAATAGACTAGAATACAAGATGGAAGAAGATAAATTCAACTAGAAAGAATCTTACTCATTGGCTTTTCTTATAAATTCAGGATGTGTTTGATACTTTGAGGTTAAAATTAAGTCTCAGTGATTTTCTTGATCTCACATGTTGCAATGTCAATCACTGGTATCAGTCAGGGTTTGGAAGTGCTTCTCTACAGACATGTGGTTTCAAAGAATGTGGTTATGAGATCTCAGACTCACAGCCTCAGTCAGGCTCCTGGACATATTGTTAAATTAATGAGCTTGTAAATGCATTGGTTACTTTAGATATTGGCATAGAGTTTATCCCTGATGGATTGCTCTTGGGGTAATGAGCTATATTTTGTATGATGCTTTCTCATTTAATGGCTCTCTCAAGGTAGACAATCTACCTGCTTTCCCACTTCAGGTTTCTATAAGATTGAAAGAGAAAAATTTTGCCTGTAGTTTTCTAAGCTCTTGTCTGGCAACTGTTCAGGAATAGCTCACATGAACTTACGAATTTTGTTAAACATTCAGACCCAGAGATCCTTTCACTAGGAAAGGATCTTTTCATCAGGGAAGGCACACATTGGATATCTTTATGATGAGTGCCGTATTTGTAGTTACTGCCCCATGTTGCTCATGTAATTTGGAGTTCACAGTGGAGCTTCTCACATATTCTGTTCATTCTCTATCAATAGTGTTTAAAACAAAACCTTCCCCTCTACTGCCAGCCCTTCAGTTGTAATCCAATATGACTTACTCTCTTCTGGGAAAAGAAATGGATAATTTACCATGAGTCTATATAAAATAATTTACCAAGAGCAAGGCAGAGGAAAGCTACTTCAGTTTCCCTTCATGCCCTCTTGGAGCCCCAGGGAAGAACATCAAAGGTAACAGCATGAAACATTGCTTTCAGACAGCTCATTTACACTGGTCCCACTTAGCACCATGAAGGTTAGCATTACATGAAGGTTATTTATAATAGTTCTTTCTCCAGTGTGGCAGCCCTTTATATTTTCAAGATTTGCTATGGTTGCTAATTCTCACAAAAAATTTCACAAAGGTAGGTTGTAAGTTATTTTTGCTACATTGCTAATAACATGATAGCACAAAAGTAGTTGGATCATTTACCAAGTCTATCTGACAGCTTAGGAAAGTAGACATATGCTGTTATATACATATCATATGATTATATAAATTGGTAAATGAAGGATGCACAGGGGTAACCACAAATGAATATTTTCTCTAGTCTATATAGTTATTCCCTTTTGAACATATAAAAATTTTTCCCATAAATTTCTGAAAGTTTTTTTGAAATATATATTTCAACCAAGTAAGTATGGCTTACTCACAGCTTACTATTGAATGCATAATTGCCTGCCTTGATAAACATACAGCACTTACAGTGTACAATTTTGGCTTTCTGTAGTAATATTGATTATTATTATTAATACCATGTCTGTAAGCTAATACATGAGTTTTGGTATCCTTTTTGTAAACCAAGGACGTTAATAATACTGTTAAAAATGAAGAAATATAGAAATTCCCTTTGACGTTTTCCAAAACTCTTTTTAAAAAAATTTTTTTTTAATCAGTTGCTGTTCCTTTTTTTTCTTTTGTTTAGGTTTTTTTTGTGGGGGAGGGGTAGGTAATTAGGTTTTATTTATTTATTTTAGTGGAGGTACCGGGGATTGAACCCAAAGCCTCATGCACACTAAGCATGCACTCTACCACTTGAGCTATACCCTCCCCTACCCCAGAAAACTTTTATTTCTGTCTCTATTTAATTTTCCTCTCTTCTTTAAATCTGTTAATGAAATACTGCTTTTGTTAATATCTTACATTTTAATTGAAAAATGGAAGGCTGTTTGGTTTTTATCTTGAATGAATTTAAACAAATAAAAGTGAGAATTTCAAAAGACCAAATGCCAATCAGGTATGTTAAATTAAGCTCATATAGTTCAAAACGAGTTGTAGAAATACAGAAACCAGGACCCCACCTATTTGCTGTAATGGAATTGCCCTTGCTTTTTTTTTATTTTAAATTTGTAACATGAAATATCTTTGCAGGATGGTTGCATATAATTGTGACCATACATTTCAAAGAATATCCATTCTTTTTACATTTCATTTCTTGTAAGTGGCCATTGAGGTCTATATTTTATTACTATAAATATAGTCAAGCCTTTGTTATTTTATATTAAATTTTGAAATACTGTTTATTTGAAAGCATTAGAGTTTCATAGAGGAAAAAATATAATATGGTGAAATCATGCTCTCATATGTCTTTAATCATTTACATTGGAAATAGTGAAAAAGTACCTTAGGTCTAATAAGGACTTGAAAAGCCTAAGGTAAGTATCAAAATCACAATTAAATCATGGTTAAAAACCCTTGATAAACTGTATTATTATATTCTCTCTTCAAAGCAGGCAAGTGTTAAGTCCTCCTTGTTGGCAGATAATAAAGCAGGTCTTATGATATCATATTAGATGGATTTTAAGTGCATGTTGATTAACATTGTTGATGCTAAAGATGCTTATTGGTATCTCATATCAGAGCATTACTATGGGCTTGGGTAAAGAATGGAATGATTCACCTGTTAACCATAAAGCAGTGAGACCGTAAATTATTGCCACTCAGAGATTCTTCTCCTGGCTTACATCAGAATAACAAAAAGAAGTAATTACAGAGAGAAACAGAAAAGGACCAGATGTTAAAGACTTGGTCCTTGTTAGGTAGACTTATATTAGCATCCTGGCTCTGCTCTGTTGTGCACAAGTCACTTAACCTATCCAAACCTCCATTTCCTCATCCGTAAAATGAGATTAATATACCTTCCTCCAGGGTTCATGTGCAATTAAATTAAAAAAGCAAATCTATATGACATTTATTAGCATTGTACAGTAGATATGCAATTAACATCGGCCATTTTTGGTGTCTTTATTCTTATTAGTTGCATTGATGAGTGGTTTCCTTGTCTGCTGCACTTGGCACCATGTGGATGTTTGAAATCTCATAACATACAACCGAGACTAGCAAAGGTGTTTTAAATGTACAATAAGAAGATTACTAGCTATTTAAGATTCCAATCAAATGACTGATCCAGGAAAGAGAGATTATTTTTTCCCCCTTCACTATTAAGGTATTGCTTCTGAACTGTGATTGTTACTTATTATCCCCTGCGGCTCTGGTCCCCTCTCCTGGGGCACTGCTGCCTCTGCTGGATATCTACTGTCTCATATGGCTTCAACAGCCCCACACCTCACAAAGAGCTAAATAAATTAAATGGATTCCACCAGCTTTTGAAATGAAAAGGTAATGTTTTTACATTCCAGAGGGCAGAGTGAACCAACTGACTACTGTAAATTAGCATGAGTTTGGTGGGTTTAGACAAGAAGTGATTAAGGGACTCCAGCACTTTAGAGTGATCTACAAATAAACAGTAAGCTGTTTATATGTCTGTTACAGATTTGTCGCAAACTAAATGGCATTCGTTTCACCTGTTGTAAAAGTGCCAAAGACAGGACGTCGATGTCGGTGACGCTGGAACAGTGCTCCATCTTGAGGGATGAGCACCAGTTACACAAGGACTTCTTCATCCGAGCACTGGACTGTATGAGAAGGTACCCCACGTATCTTCAACTTTCTTTCTTTTAAGGTCATTTTAAGGTTTAGGTTTTTTTTTCCCCCAAAAATACATATTTTGCTGGAGGACTAAACATTTAGTAGCAACAGTGCATTTCCATGGCTTAGAGCTCATGACATGAAAGATAAAATAATTTTAAATATTCCCTCTACTTATTACAGGGAATAAAAAAGAATGTGGCCGGATCTTGGTAATCTGCATGTAGGATAGAGTTCCTTAGCTCATTTAGACCCAGTTAAAGGGCTCTGGTCCTTTTGTTTATAACACTTCAAGGGCACCGTTCATTTACGTGCGTGTAGTTATGTATATGCACGAAATAAAACTAAGTCGTTATCCAAACAAAGCAACTATCCAAAAAATTACAGCTAACAAGCAATCTTCCTGTGGGCGTGCAGGGTCTCTGGGTCACTAACCTCTTTCCTAAAATCGTTCTCACGTCACATCACTCAGACTAAAGATGGGAGGACTCTGATCCTTTAAAACAGGAAATTAATGTCGTTACTCTGCCGACATTTAACGTGCTACGCCGGAAGTCATGTTTCTTGATTCATTTCCACTGTAATTAAATCTAGTCTGAGCCATAATAGGAAGGAAAGAGTGCCTCATCCACAACGCCTGTCAGCAAGGACACACGTTAATTAAAAACTTAAGCGAAACGGTCTCTTTGCTGCAGAGACTGACTCAGAAGCATGACAGGATACACGGGACAGGCTCCCTGTCCTCAGAAGGGAATGTCATGAGATGCTCCGGAGAGGGCTGCTTCTTATCTGGCATGTCATTAGCTCCCACCTTTCTTTTAACTGCTGCAGTCCTTCCATGGCGACAGTGACGCTTGCCTGCGCTCCTTCTCCACTGTGTGTTTTCCGCACTAATGAGAAGGTTCTGAAGTCCTCTTTTTCACCTCATTTCATGTCTCTTGGCGTTTTCATTGTTCGGTCAGTGGAGTTCTATCATAACCTTTCGATCAGTGTCTGAGGATGCCTCCGAGGCCTGACATGAGCATCTCAGCCATATGAAACACATTTGCTTGTTATCAAACACTTCTTCGTAATTAATCTCTCAGCACTCACAGGGAAGACTCAGAATCTGAGTATGAAATCCAGTGTGCATTTAAAAAGTATAAATGCCACTGTGGACAGAACAAAGATGCAGGGTGACAAGGGCAGAAGCACAGGATATTAGAGAGCAGAGACCCTGAGGACTAAAATGATTCGACCAACATCAAGGACCTGGAAGGTGAAACTGGTACATGTTAATTTAAGCAGGGGTAAGAGAGTTTCCTTGAATGAGCCAGGTAATTCTTTCAGATTGGTAAATAAAGGGTGTATCTGTCATATACACATTGAACTGTGAAACTACATATTTTGGTATTGCATAAAGGTGGTGTGGAATTGACGTTATATGTACAACACATTTGCTGATGACAGAACATTTTTGAGGGTTCATATTTGGATTGTAAAATAAAGTAAGGCACTAGAAATTTAACCCCAAAACTCTAAAACACTAAAACCTTAACTTCTGTATCCCCACTACTCTGGTTTTATATATGTATTTTATACACACACACACACACACACACACATATATATTTTATATATGTGTGTAAAATATATATATATAAATATATATATTTTATATATATAAATATATATAAAATATATATATTACATATACCTTTTTCGGTAAATTTCAAATCTGTCAAACTTATCCTTTGGTTTTGTGTATATATAAAGGCTGTCTGAGAATGTGAGGGTTTGTGTGTGTGCGCATGCGTGTGTGTATGCATGTGTTTAAGGGAAATATGATGTGTTATTTTCTTGAATTCAACTGCTGTCCTTTCCCTCTGTAGGTACTGTCTTACATCACAAGGGCATAGGTTTATACACTCTGGCAACAGGGCAGAGTAGATGAAAGGCTGGGGCCTGGGCATCAGCTGACCTGAGATTGAATCCAGGCTATGTGCCACTTACTAGCCAAGAGGAAGTTAATCTCACCTTGCCTCCTAGTACCTTAGGCAAGTCAGTCAACCTCTTAGTGCCTCAGTTTCCTTGTGTGTAAACAGATGTGCTAATAATAGTGGCTCTTAGGAATGTTTTGAGGATTAAATGAATTGATACGTGTAGAGTGGTTAGAACAATGTTTGAGACACACTAATCACTATACAACATTTGTTAAAAAAATAAATATCAAAGGTCATGATCTTCCTGATACAATAAAATCTAGGCAATTATGAGCCTCATAATTTTTGTGGATATATTAGGACACACAGTTTGACTCCAACACCTCATATTAAAATAAAGTCTGCCGCCGAATCTTGTAAATAAGGTTTCAAATGCAGTGTTTTATCTATTTAAGAAAACAAGCTCTTTAAATAGCACTTTTAAAATGTGTTTACAAATGCTGTGCTAGTTACGGATGGATTGCATTCATTAAAGTCAGCCTGGATAGGTTTCCTAGAAATGTTTTTATGTTAATGTGTATCCTTGTATACCTGTACAAATAATCATAGAATTTGAGATCAAGGAATCAGCTTAGAAATTCAGTCAAACCTGTTTTGCCTTGTTCACTGTATGAATAATGAAGCTGAGCTCCGCAGAGTGTTCTTACTCAGAGGCTACTGGAGCTCACGCTAGAACACAGATGCCTTAGTTGTGCTTTAACGTTATTTTCTTTGTACCAGATAAAACAAACTCACTTACAGTTACTTCATTATGTATTTGACTACTTCAAATTTGTTAGTTAAAGTATGGTTTGTCATAAAAACCACGTACGTTTAGAAATTTGAGACTGTGTGCAAGACCAGAGTGGTCTGCCCAAATCCTGAGACCTTGAAGAGCAAACTCTAGTTCGAGAATGAACTCTTTAATTTCAACCATATCTGTCGTGTTCTCCGTTGTAACTGGGCACTGAGCACACTGTCTGGTCTAAGCTGAGATAAATATAAATAGTACTTGAATAAATGAAGAATGGTCCAAATAGGAATTCATTCTGCCGCTTTATGCTTTTCAGAACCGGGGAGCAACTTGCTCATCTTTCTGTAGAATTATGTTTCCAGTTTTGTCCTGAGACAGGTAGTTTGGTTCTTACTTTTATGTCTGTCTTGTTTCCTAGGGTTGCACTTGGGTCTCTGTAGTGTAGTCAGTGATCAGCCACAAGTTGTGCTCAAACAGCTCAATCCAGTGTGGCTTCCAGCCTCTGCTGATGGAGCCCTGTGTGGATTGGGGAACATATTTAAATTCAGGAGTTTTCGTATTTGCCCTGCCTTTTATTTCCACCAGGCCCTGTTAGGTCCTACTGGTCAGCCGAGGATGTGTGGGAGTTGATCAAAGCCCTCGTGGCTCTGTCATGTCCAGGATCTCATTTCCGGCTGCATTTATGGCTAGTCCACTGGCCTGGGGAGTGGCCCCATGTGGGAGTGCAATTTTAGACCTGCTGTGAGGTTGGCGGCCATCAGCATTTGTTTGCCTCAAAGGACACTAGTGCTTCTGACAATGCCTAGATGTGAGATTTTTCCACTTTCCACTTCAAATGGGGTCAGACCCTCAGGCTGCAAAGTTGCCGGTTTCCATGGCAGCCCCTCCCTGGTAGAGGCTGAACAGAGATAGGCAGGGGTGGGAGCAGCCCCAGGCAGGAAGACCATAGACTCCCCCTCTTCTTACCCACCAGTCCTCAGTTTTCCAGGAAGAAACTCTTCTCCATTAGTTGCTCAACTTTGGCTGGTTACTGGGTTCCTAAAATGATTGGTTTTGACAATGTTGTCCAGTGCCCTAGTTTTTTGGAGAGGAGGAGGATTTGCAAAGCTCTTTGCTCTGCCATCTGAGAGGAGGCCCCACCCTCCAGATGGTGACCTTTAAATGCACATCGGAGCTGCTTCTGGGGCATTTAAAAACTATGTATATTTGGACCCCATGCAGTTTATCCTTGATATCTGAGGGGATCCAGGAATGCAGAATTTTTATAAACTTTACAGATATTCTGGGATATAACCCTGGATTAAAAAAAAAGTTAATGTTTTAGAAGAGTTCCGATTTTATATTTTAAATGTACATAGATATTTGGAAATAAGCAAGTGAAATTATTGCCCAGTTGTGACATATTTTTAAGCAAAAGTTCCAGAAGATGAAAATGAAAGTTTTGGAGAGGTTTTGATATAAATTCATAAACAAAGAGGTCACAAAGAATCTACCTTAACTCACAGTCTGAATCTAACTGTCAATCAAAATTTTAGAAACAGACCTGATTGAAATAAAAAGGTGTTTATTTGGGGCCTGTTTGAGCTGCAGCCTGGGAAACACAGATTCAACAAGCACTTGAATTGTGTTCCACCAAACTCCAAAATGGGAGAGAGAGTCTTAGAAAGGCAATGTAGACTGGAGAAAAATGCACAACCTAAAAGTTGAGAGTTATGTTTTATTCGGTGGACTTTCTGAGGACTTGAGCCCAGGAGGCAGTCTCTTAGAGACTGCTTCAAAGGGGTAGGGGAGGAGCCAGGATATATAGGACTTTTTGCAACAAAGACCAGGTAGTTGGAACATCAAAAAACTACCCTTAATTAAAGAAAACCAGGTATCCCAAGTTAAGGAATTTAGTGCTTTTCTATGTATGGGAAGATGCAAGAGTCTGGGCTGATTGAAATCATTCCTTTGATATGCACCTGGCTGTCTAGGGCCAGTATTCTGCTTCTTTTCGATCCTGAATTCCCTCAAGGTGCACCACAGCAGGTGGCAGCAGAGGCTGGGTTGCCATGCTAGTCTCCATTCTAAGTTCCCTCCAGTCCCCCAGGGGCAGCGGTAGTGGCTAATGACTTGATGGCCACAGCAGCCTTTGTTTACTGATATGGTGGGCAATATTTTTCATTCACAGCAAAAACCACAAGGTAACAGTTCATTGCATGAGTTGTTTATCAAGAATTATAATTGGAGCTGGCAAGAAATAAGGGTGCTTGTTAAGAAAAAATTGGTTGGAATCTGAAATGGTTGCATAGTTACAAGGGGAGACCATGAGACCATAAGGTAGCAGTTGGCAGAAGTTGTTCTGAACACAGCTAGGGTGTCCTTGGGTCTGGTACAGTCCAAAGAAAGTTCAGGTTCTTAGTGGTGCAGAGATGTGTCTGAGACCAGGTCCTCAGTGGTCGCCTGACTCCATTTTTGTACGACTGCACCGTGATCACTCCATTATAATTTAACTAGTCATCGCACCATTTGTAGAGTTTTCAAGCATTTTAAACTCTTTCTTTTCCTCTATTCAGTATTATTTACAGCTTCATGCTCCTAACACGTGCCGCTGGTACAATCTGTTTTACTGAAATGGCACAAGGTACTCTTCAGATTAGGAAGTTGGCAAGGCGTCTGGGTGGATCTGACTTTGCAAGGAACTCTTAGTGATTGCGTCTGTTCTAAGACCAACACAGTGATGCTCAAAGAAGTTCTAGGTCCCGCAGACTAGGTTCTGGGATGGAGCCAGAGTTGAGAACCACATAACTAAAATCTGCCTCATATAAACCAGCCACCCTGCAGTAATTGGTTTTAGTGGTATTG
This sequence comes from Camelus ferus, assembly GCF_009834535.1. NCBI lineage: Eukaryota > Metazoa > Chordata > Mammalia > Artiodactyla > Camelidae > Camelus > Camelus ferus. The sequence goes on along the minus strand of NC_045697.1, from coordinate 100,868,036 downwards.
CAGTAAGACTACAAGCCTGATATGTCTACCTTTCTTTGAGTTTTGAAGTGTATGCATATCACCCAATTCTCCCTTGATCATGTGTAGCAGAGATTTACAAAATGGTGGCTGAATAATGGGTAGATTTTTATTTTTTAAAAAAGAAAGGGAGAATGAAAGCAGTGTCAGCACTCAATTGTTTCTTACGGAATCACTATTGAATGCTAAGAGCCATCTTCTTCCAGTGCATTTGCAATAAAGCATTTTTAGTGGGGACTTACAAACCTATACTTGATTAATAGATGATTAAGATTAGATTTAAAAATACAAAATTTGACTGGATTATAGAATGTTATGTTTTATCAAAAAAATAATTGTGTTTGGAAATTCAATGGCCACTAAAGGTAAATTAAAAAGAAAAATTCCAGTGCTCTGTAATTTTCCCTTAAGAGAGAACTACAGGATTATGTGTGTGTGCCGTGTACCAATCTGACACCATATTGCTAAGTTGCCTGTCTGCAACTTTTATTTTCCTTATGCTACGTCACTCTGCAATCTGTCGTTCTATAATGGCTCTTTAAAATTAAAATAGTTGCTATGCCATTAGTAAGATTAAGTGGGGTATGTTTCAGCATACAGTCTATTTATCACTCTTAAGATACAGAGTTTTAATCATTCTATTTTAGTAAATATTTAATTCACAAGAGAGAGATTAAAAGGCCCATCAGCCTTATTGAGTTTTATTATCTTGTTGAATGTCAGTATTCTCAGCATGAAATTTATACGTCGGGGAGCATAACTTATGAAGTGTTCTGCTTTAGAAATAAGTGACCTTAATCAACTGATGTCAGTATAGATTCTGTTTCTCATGACTTAACACCTTTGTGGGGTTCATTTTGAGTTACGTAGTTCATTTGTGTTCGAATGGAAAAATGTCTCCCTTCCTTAGTCTTGTTTCCTACTGTGGCTTTTGTTTGTTCGTCCGTTTTACTTTTGTTTGATTGTACTAGTTGGAGAAGAGCTCCCATTGTTTCATATTATCCCCTTTCAAATATTAAAGTGAATAATAAGCACTGCAGACACAGGTGATGGAAGCTCTCGGTTATCTTGTGACTGCTTTAAAGGGATGTGTTTGTGTAGAACAGCACGAGCGGGAACAGCTTCTCTTGTATCACGTAGTGTTCTCTTTCCTTGAGAATTTCAGTGCTGTGCTTCCTGCATTACTTCAGTTCCCATCCGTGACAAATAACAGTAATCAGCCCCTGATGAAGTCACCATCATCTTAGGCTTGCTCATAATTACGTGAAAACTGACCCCCCTCCCCTAAAATGCTGTTACTTCAGCTGATGGTAAGGGTTTAAAAGATACTGCAGAGAGCACACTTCTTTAGAAATCACATTGGAGCAAATATCTCTTACCAAGAGATCCACAGATGAACCACCAGAAAAGAACTGCTCTTACTGGAGAAATCAAAGAATGGTCCTACAGAACAACTTCCAACTTCCTGAACAAAGTGCGTGTGATAATTTTAGGTGACCTTCTTTAAACATTTATGTGTGACAGATTATTTTGCTACCCTAAAAGTAGTGGTTGTGAGATCTGTTTCTTTTCCTGAATTTGTTTCGTATTTAATTTTGTTTTCAAGTGCTAGTGACTTGAGACCCTGTGAGTATGGAGCTGGTCATTCAGAGCAGTTACCAACTTAGACACATCTTTCCAAATAAGTCACTTCTTTTAATTCTTCAAAGTATTAACTGAGGACCTAGCCATATAAGTGTATGGTATAGATGGGGTATTTTAAATTTAATTTAATGAAATGAAATATAAACAAATCTAATTTAGATAAGTAGAGTTAACTTCTGCCATAAACATGGATTTTGAAAGTCAAGAGGACCTGGGATTAAATTCTTATTCTAGCAATTATTTTCTGTGCAGCTTTTAAGTTAGTTAATTTCCAGGCTTCAGTTTCCTCATCTGCAAACCAGAGTTAATGAGCTCTCTCTCTGTCCTGTAGATCTTGTGTCAAATGAGATCACCTGTTTGGATTCTCTATGCGCAGTCGATATTGGGTGCTCTGCTTAATAAATGTTACCCTTGCTCTTGGTTGGGACTTTCCCCATCCCTACCTTTCCTGCTTATCTTTTCCCATCCCATGTTTCTCTAGAACTACTTCTTCTGAGACTCCTGAAATTAAGGAATTTCCCTAGTGCTCAAGATCTTAGAAGAAAAGTCCTAGGATTAATACTTGTTTTCTAAAAGGCTTAGACTCCCTCAGTGACAGGGCTGGAAGGTTTGGATGTCCTACAGCCCTGCTAATAGCATCAGGGGAATCTAGGAGCAGGCTGAGCATGGAATAAGAGGTTAATGCTCATCAGTGGTCCCCAGACTGCGGTGTCTCGGCACTCAGCCAGTGCAACTTGTGACTGTCCAACTCTTGAATGGCCACAGACTTCATTAGTGATTTCAGATATCCAGAAGTAACAAGCCAGGACCCTCACCTCAGGAGATGACCTGGCAAATATATCATTAGCAGAAATATGGCACTGTCATATTCATAGTTAAATGTAGACATTTATTGGGTTTCTACTATGTCAGAGCACCATGCTAAACAAAGGGTAAACTTTATAACATAAACTTATGATAATAGCAACTAATAGCCAATGAGGTCTTGTTGTGCACTAAGAATTACATTAAACATTCTACACGAGGGACCTTTACTAATCCCCATAACGAGAATATGAGATATATGATGTCACATGCTTAAAACTATTACTATTAGGGTGGATCAGAGGAGAAAAGGAATCATTGTGGGTTGGGGTAGTCCTGAGGGAGGTAGGATTTGAACTGTGTCTTGAAGATGAGTATAATTTAAGGTAAGTAGTAGGGAAGAGTTAGGAGTTGGTGGCTGAGAATATGTAAGTGGTTAAGGCTGAGTATTATTTATTAATTCATCACATTTGTTAAGTGTTTGTTTACAAACTGGTCCCATGGTGTGTGTCACATTCAGCAACTCATATTGTTCAGCTGACATCATGTTTTTGAGATCTATGTTCATATATAAGATCTAGTTCTCACTTTTTTGATAGCCATATAATATTCTTCTGTATGATAAGGCCACACTTTATCTATTCCCCAACTGAATTTTAGGTTGTTTCCAATATTTTGGTACCATAAGCAATAGTGTAATAGACATGTTCACATGTATAAATTTGAAGATACATAAACTTATTGGTCGGGTGGCTGATATTGATATTGTCAACTTTCCTAGATGCTACGAGATTGCCCATCAGGGTAGCTATGCTAATTTATATCCCACAGGCCATGCACATGTGCTCCCATTTTTCCACATGCCCCAATGTTTGTACTATAAAAGTTTACCAATTTAATGGGTACAAAGTGATATCTTGGTTTAATTTGTATTTTCCCAATGATAAGTGATACTGAATATCTTTGTCAACACTGATTGGCCATCCCAGTTTCCACTTTTGGCAACTGATCTTTATTGTCCCATATACTGAGGGGTTTGCATATAATTATGACTTTTAAAAAGGGTTCCAGCATTTATGAAGCACTGGTTTACTATGTTTAAGTCAAGTTCTAGAAAAGAGGGGTTCAGAAGTGATAGTCTTTAAAAAATATTTTTATTTGTTTTGTTTCTTTTCTTTAAAAATGAAAGCACAAGTGAAACAGGACAGAGGAGTCTCTTGGGTTTGGAAAGAGAAATACACCGTGTTTTGACAGAAGCCTGTGACATAATCTGAGACTTTTTAGAGCTCCATTTTTGACAAGGGAAGGAAACTTCCAGCTGAGACACAGACAAAAACCTATAGGCTGTTAGGGAGATGATTGATGCCTTTGCATTTGGAAAAACAAGGTGTAGCAGGAACCAGTCCTAGAAAAGGCTTGTTCTCATTAAAGAAGTCAGAGGTGCAGGCAACCCAGGCCTGCGTGATAGGTGGAGACCGGGTATGCGAAAACCCAGCAAGTTCATTTACGCGCCTGGAAGGTTGAGGGGCAAGACGCAAAGAAGTGAGTGGTGTAGCCTCATAGAACATGTTAAACTTGAATGCTGTGTTCAGAGAGAGAATCAACTCAGAATTAAACACATGGATATGGAACAAATATCACAGTTCTATCCCAGATCGCATTTGCTTTTAAAGTTTACCACTTTGTTAAGACATTCAGTTTCCACATAATAATCTTCCCAAATCTCAGTCATTCATTTAATCACCCAATTTTTTTTTCCACAACTGTCATGTGAACAATCATTCATTTTAACTTTGTTCTGGGCAGGGATATCCATGAAGTCATACACTTGTTATGTTTGTTATGTTTGTCCTAACACACGTGAGAATAAATCAAAAACTATTAAAATTGTCAGCATACCACGTAAAAATTCTTGCCTTCATCAAAGTGCTTACTATACTCAGGTAAACACTGTCATTAAAGGGTTTCAACCCTGCTTCTAACCTGAATTCTGGTTGTGGTGCTCCAGTCTCTAACCCAAGGTAACAAATTGAAAGTCCTACTGGGAGGCCCTAGAGTTTATGGAAAAGCAACCAAAATATTGCAGACTTTCCTCCTGATCAGAAGATTCACAGATGACAGAGAAGTTCAAATGCCCAAGATGATACACTTATACCTGGGGACAATGGTCTCACGTCCTATAGGCGAAAATATATTGTGCACAATTACACCCCATTCTCTTCCATTTAGGGAGCCCGTCAGAATTCGTGTGAGTGTGAGCAACATCATTTTAGGGATCAAAAGTAATTTATAAACCATATCATTTCCAAAATTGGTAGTTTCCCAGTGGTGCTTCTCAAGTATTACAGCATTGTTTCCGGGGAGTCACTACCCTGAACCCTCTAAAAGTGAAGCCCTCTCAGGGAGGGCAGGATGTCATGTGAAATAAGTACAGTCCGCAGCTTAAGATGGTTTGACTTTTAGGATTCGGGGGTTTTTCGATGATGTGAAAGGGATACACATTCAGTAGAAAGTGTGCTCTGCTTTTTGAACTTTGCTCTTTTCCCGGGGCTAGTGACACGCAGTACACAGACTCTCTCGTGCTGCCGGGCAGCGGCAGCCGCGGTTCCATGCCGCCACGGAATCCTGAGGGGGAACCGCTGACAACCGTTCTGGTTTTCGCGTTCAGTACAGTATTAACTTACGAGAGACAGTCAAGGCTGTGTTATTACATAAGCTCTGTGTTAGGGGATTTTTGTGCAACTGTAGGTTAGTAAGTGTTCTGAGCAGGTAGTAAATGCATTTTTGACTTATAATATTATGAACTTCAAATGAGTAATATGTGTTCTGAGCACTTCAAATGGATAGAATTCTTTAAGATTTTTTTCTTTTTTAATCTAGTGGCCTCATTCCTAGTTCAGTTTTATGACATAACCCTTGCATTTACTATTTCTTACTTTCCATTCTTGATATCTTACTCGATTTTATGTATCCATTTAAACTGCCTTAAATTCATTTTAAAACAAGGCATGGTGTAAATACTTCAGAATAAAAATCACATAAAATATTCCGTACCTGCTGTGCTCAAGGCTCTTTCTAAATCTGCTCTTAGCACTGGTCAAATCAGGTTGAATAATACTAACCTATAGTTTTCTTCAAATTGCAAAAAAAAAAAAAAAAAAAAAAAAACTAGTCTGACATATAAAAATCTGAATGTCTGTCTTCTTAACTATTTGAGAAGATAATGGCATTATATTTTTGTGTGCTTCAGAGTTTGCAAATCACCTTGACTGCTCTCTTGCTCTGGATAATAATAAGAGTACAGTAGGTATCATCTGTTGTGCTGTTTCTCTTCCCTAATTTAATTTTATAACATAAATTCAGAGATGGAATCTTTATAACAGATAGTTTTATTTGATTTTGTGATAAAGATTTTTTTTCTCTTGGGAAGACTAAAACAAAAGTGAGAAAAAGGCATATTACAGCTGTCAAGAGATACTATTTTTGCCAGAAAAGGAGAGGGAAAATGCCTTCCTCTTCACAAGACTGAACTGATTTTACAGCAGCTGCTCCTGAAATAGATATATTTATTGAAAACTCCTACTTATCTCTAGTCCCTTTAAAAAAAAAAAACATTTTTCCTATAAGAAAACAAAAACCTCACATGAGTTTGTGCAAGGGACATATAATCAAATATTACACGATCATAAGGTCAAAAGGCAACTGAGGCAGCTGTGTAGACGTGCCGTGGGTTCAGCTTGACCGCGTGCGAAATGTGTAGAAAGCCCAAACTCCAGCCAGCATTTGCCGAGTTCAGCCTTTTTCCTCTGCGGTTGGATTACATAAATATAATTTTACCACGCACGCTAATAACTTTAAAGTTGCTAATGAATTATGTTGTTCCTGAACAGAGTACAGATATCCTAGATAATTGGAAATTAATTCTAAATCAGGAGGCTTTTGCAGGGGGTTGGGGTTAAAATAAATCTTTTTTTTTTTTTTTTTTAGAAAGTAATACAATTTGATATTCATGCAGTCAAATGATAACCTCCCCAAAATGCAATCCTTCAAGTTCTTTTATAAATGAAAACTCTGTGTTACTGAGGTTGTAGTCTCAGATCATAATGAAAATGGAAACTGTTTCATTTCTGTGTAGGGCAAGGTGAAAGAAAGAATGTCATGTTTTTTCACAGTCTGCTTTTTGTAGTTTTATGATAAATGTGTGTATGTTTATTTTGCTACCTTTGCCCACATCTCTTGAATAATAAAAGAAGGAAACACTAACAATCATGGTGTGGATGCTGGGATGAAAGGAAAATAAAAAATAGTCCATCTTCTAAAAGGCTTTAAGCATTTGGGGATGTTGGTATATTAGTGCTAATGAAAATGAATTTATGTCTGTGTATTTTTTTAGCTTGAAGCTTAATTTAAAACTGAGTCATTGCCTTTTGAATACCTTACCTCCCAATAAATGTTAAAATAGCATTAGCACATTTTGATAATATGCTGGTGACCTCTGCTTGTTTATTCCTGAAGTTTGATTAGTAATGGAAGCAAAATGTTAATTTAACTCATTTTATCAAAATCAAGAAAAAAACAAAACCAAAAGATCTGGAAAGAATCTGGACCTATGTGTGTGGAAGTTTGAGGGGGAAAAAAAGAAGCTTTCTGATTTATGTAGAGTTTGATGAGGTGAACTTTCATCTCTCATGGACCCTTGGCCAGGGATGGCGAGGGTCTTCAGGCAGGTAGGGCTTTTTGCTCCCTGCAGAGGCAAGCCTTCTGCTTGTGCAGATCATCTGGGCTGAATATTTCCCCCAGCAGCTAAAAGAGAAAATTGCTGCAAGGAAGACAGATAGTCTGTACTCCCCATAGACGCCTATTTCTCCTTCAAAGAAAATGCTGAGCAATCTGATATGCTTGCCATGCCCCTCAAAAAATAAATAAATTACTACTGAAGCAGCATTCTTCTTCACATATAAATGGCACCTGTTGCACCGTTATCCTCGTGAGGTCTTAAATCTCCATTGGTACCAGCATACCTCAGAGCAAAATATAGAATTTCAGCTTAGGTCAAACATTTTATTGAAGAATCTGAACAAGTATAGTTAGCATTGTTTTGTCCATTTCTGTCAAGATACATACCTGAGGTCTGCAATATGTTTTCCTGCTGAATCTGTGTGGGAAGGGAAGCAAGGTGTCTTCTAGTCCAACAGCTGACATTAATGAGTATATGCCCAAGAAAGTAATTACTTTTTAATCTAGATACTGTTTGGAAGTCTATGCTAGCCCTAGGGTTTTTAGCGGAAGGCTCTGTACTTGAACCTAATGTGACGGTGGGTCATAGCAGACACTCTGGAGTAAGAAAGGACATTCCTTCCTCGAGTCTGAGCTGATTCCACTGTGAGAAGATGTGCTTCTTTGAGCAACAGTGGGAATGTATACAGAATTACTGGAGCAAGGTTAGACCTCTGTGTTTGAGGAAATAGTCTAATGCCACTTCAGAGAAAGCTACTTTTCTTTGGCACAGTGAATTTGACAGCCTTGCAAGACTCATAATCCAAATAAAAGAAGTGAAATGAAAAAGGAAATTGCAATGAACTTTTTTTTGATATCACTCTGACTTCCTTTAGAGGCCAAAGATATAGATATTAAGCAATACATATTATATATAAATGATTTAATATTTGCTTTGTTTAGACCTAATTTGATCTTGGTTGTAAATTACACTTTCATTCAGATAACCCAGTCATTATGACTCCGGAAAGATATACCCATTCTTACACTAATGTTTCAGCCACTACGTTTAATATTAAGGAAAAACAAATTCCACTGCACTATTTCAGTGAAATGAGACAAATGGAGAAAAGAAAAAGAACCATATGTTGACACATCAACTTCCCCCAAATATGTCAGATGCTTACTTCGCTCATTATTTTCACGGGTTGGTGAAGGACCACAAGGTTTTGGTACAGAAGAAAACATTGTTTTTCAAGCCTTGATTGTCACTCTCCTAAAAGTCAGGTTTCAAACTACTTTCATTTCCATGCACTTGTAATGCTTCGTATTTATGATGTTTTAAGACTGCAACGTTTGGAAAGGACTTTAGAGATGACCTAGTGACCCTGCCAACCAAGGCAGGAATTCTTTATACAACACCCCTGACAGGTTGTCAGCTAACCTTTACTTGCACACGTCCAATAACAGGGAGGCTGTTGTTTGTGTATCAACCCATTCTGTAGTTGGACAGCTATACCTTTTATAAAATTTACCTACATGTTTAGCCAAAATCTGTCACTCTGTGAGTTCCAATCATTAATCCTTTCATCTGCCTGGATCAACATAGAGTAAGTCAGTCTATCCTTCCTTTTGTCGGCCCGCAAGTGTTTGAAGATGGTTGCTGTGTTCTGCTTAATTGTTTAAGTTCCTTCTAAGACGTAAAATTAGATGTAACTCCTTCTGCCCTGCCAGAAATCTATTGCCACCAGCTCTCAATCCTTTTTTTCATTTTTAACACCTTTTTATAAATAATAATACAGAATTACAAGCAAAACTGGACACCATGTTCTAAATGTAATATGAAGAACACAAAGCAAAATAGGATGAAAGTCTGCATGTCCTTCCCTCCCTCCCTCCTTCCTTCTTTTTTTCTTCCCTCCTTTATATAGTGCTTACTATGTACCAGGCACTTTTCTAAGCACTTGACAAGTACTGACTTCCCTAAACCTTATTTTAACCCTAAGGACTAAGTCTTAAAATGAGGAAACAGTCCCAGAGGAGCTAAGTGATTTGCTCGATGCCTTACAGCTAGGGAGCGGTGTGAGGCCATCTGACTCCAGGTCCCTGCTTCTAAAAGCCTAGGCTGTCTCTCTTGATCTGTATTTATCTCTTTGTTCTTGAGTCTGTAAATCGCATGACCTTTATAACAGAATGTTGTCTCAGTGTGTCATAAATTGAAGCATGTAGTCCTTTGTCATATATATTGCAGCCTAGCAAGGTTTCTCCTGAGCTCTCCTGGGGTAACTGATATTTTGCAATGAAATATAAATGCATATATTTTTATACTTGTCCACCTTACCCTGGGATAAGTATGGTGGCCTGAATAATTATGGTGGCCACATTATATATTTTCTGTGCTTTAAAAAATGAGACTGAGTTTTATAATAGAACATATTTCTGAACAATGATATCTAACTAATGGGTAATTTAAGGGCTCTTAAACCAAAAATCCATATAAATAAGTAAATAAGTGAATATTTAAAAGAGAAATTTCATGGAGGCAGTCTTTCTGGGCAGAGTGAAATACCTACATTGAAAAATCATGCAAAGTACAAACCCAAAATTTATCCATGTGTACATAGCGTGTAGCGATCTGGGACCAGTTTGTGGTTGATCCTTGGCCTCACCAGACCACAGAGTCTTGACCAAGTTTGCAAGTTGGTTAAATAGACAATTTGGACTTGGTTCAAGTTCACTTCAGTTCCCCACTGAGCAAGCAGTGCCGGGATGCCAAAGAAAACAGGGTAGCAGTGAGGAGCTGCAACTACGTTCCTTTTCCTCATAAAGGCTCACCCAAAATACAAGGGGGCCGGGGAGTGAAGTGAGCAGTCAGACCCCTGAGCTAGCTCAGTTTGGTGCCATTGGTGGGGTGGAGCCGTGTCTCCCTCAAGGGTCTACTTACCACCACAGAAGGCAAATTTACGGCATGATGATGACCTACTTTGCTCTGTTTCTTTTGCAACATGGAGCCTACACAGGCTGTTCTTGGTTGACTACAACCCTATTAATTGTTCCTACAAAAGTATTCCACTCTATTCCGGGTCATTATTCCACTATGGCAGAAGTCATTAACCATAAGGAATAGGTGGTTCTGATGACTTTCACATGTTAAAAAAGGAAGCATTTTTTGATTGCATATTATTTACTGACCGCCATGTTTCATGTTACAGATATATGTGAATATGGTATGTTTCTTGTCCTCAAAAAGCTTCAGAGCCTTTTGGGAGAGAATTGTATGCAAATAAATAATGATGGATTAAGTTTTTTATGATATTATGTATAAACTGCTTTTGGAAACATAGATAAGGGCACAGTTAATTCCCTAGTAACTGGTAGGGGGAGTGTGGGGCACTGTCGGAGCCTCAAAGAGGAGGTGGCCTTTGTGTTGGTATTATGAGACAGGTAAATTAAGGAAGAACATATTCCACCTGCAAGAGACATTGATGCTTCTTTTTTAAACAAAAAGCTATTAATTACTCTAGAATTTTCAGTATGTTTTGCTAGTGGCCTAAGATTGACACATTTTGACAGTAAATATTAAAAGTAAGTTACTTTATCAAGTTACGATTTCTGAGGAAGCAATGACCCAAAGAAAAGCTAGAAACATGACTTGTATAAGTGTCCAGGTTTAGGAGCCCTTATGCCTCCACAAATACATCATTTCCTCGATGATTTCTAACTTGCCTGCACCTTCGCCCCTTTATAACTGGCTTCCTTACACCGAGGCAACCACGACAGTATTTCTGGGCTAGAAGTCGTGACACAAACAAAAACTTAATCTCTCCCATTAGTGTTAGTGTTAGTTGACCTCCCTCCAATACTTGTAAACATCATTGCTACTCAACCCAAATGAACCTCCATCCTTTATTCCAAGAATGAGGAAAAGCTTGTGTGAGAGCCAGACAGCTGGCAACAGATAATCGTAATCCACTTTTGCCTAAGAACCCCCCCCCATTTAATACTAGATTAATTAGTTTTATTTAAAAGACTACTTTTCCAAAATTGAATTTCATTTTAGTTTTTCTATTTTGTGTTTAAAAATCTCAAACTGTTCTTGTTCTTCAGTTCCTCATTCATAATTGCCAGGCGAGAGTGGTGTAAGAATTCTTTAACTTTAAATGGCTGCTTTAAGCATCATACTGAACTGGAGAGTAGCTAGTCTCACGTACTACTGTGTGCTGTTGGAACAGAGAACAGATTAGACCTAAAATAGCTTCCTCAAAGATGCTCAAGGAAAAAAATAATAATAAACGAGCACCATCTGAGAAATAATAGCTCAGTGATAGAGTGATGTTTATTTTTAAACCATTTGTGAATGGGACACAGGGGGTTAGTTAGAAATGTCTCCTTTCTGTTATTTATTTGTACTGTTTTTAAGAACTGAAGAGACATTATCTCATCAACCTTAAAGTGTATATGAGAATCAGATAAAAGATAGACAATAACATTCCTGTTTGACCAAGACCTGCTTTGCTGTATGAACTTGGGGTTCATACAGTATTTACCATGACCACCTCTGTCTTTAAAGCCCAGAGTCCATGTGTACCTCAGAGCTGTGTGTATCATTATAACTATCAGGAAGGACTACAAAGTCTGACTCTTTTTTTAGGTGTTTATTAGAAATCAGTGATTGTCAGTATTAATAGTGGTCTCTTTAACCATCAATCCAACTTTAATGCACTATGCTATTGAAAATGGGTTAGTTAAATACTGCTGTGGTTCCTGTGACTTTGGAATTACAGGTGCACAGAGTGGGTCCGCAAGAAATATCAATTGAAATAATGAGACAAAGTTAAGAATCTAGAAGGTTCAGACTCGGTATACACTCGTATGTGCTTGGTCACTCTTACATCACAAAACACCTTAATAAGCAATCTGTAGCTAGTGATGGTAGTTAGGATCAGGTGACTGTGAAGCATCCACACAAATGCAGTAGAGCGGACCTTTCTGAATAAGGTAGTACAGATAGAAAGACCTTCATCTCCTCCCTTTTTACAGACAGTGCGTAATAAAGACTAAGTGTCCCTTATGTCCATTGTTATCTCCACTCCCTGAATACCCGGTGCTCAACAATGCCATTATCTGTCTGTGGATATGTTTAAGCATGAGTTAGGAATCCTTTGTGACTATCCAGCCTCCGATGATCACAGCACTAGTTTTAGTAATAGATCAGAAAGTATTCAAATAAATGTGGCAGATCCTTAATCCGGGCAAGCAGACACCCACAATTAAGTTAATTCTCAATAAAAGAGAAAAAGAAAAAAAAGGGACTCTCTGGACTGTCTGTGGCATGACTGGTTTTTGTGTTACCGTGAGTGTGCACAGTGAGCTGTCTCAGCCTCTGTGTTTTCAGCCCCAGGGGCAATCTCTGTCCCTGTCGTTGTGCACCATCTCCCTCTAAGCAGCACAACGGGGACAGCAGAACCCACTTCAGTCTCAGTTTTAGTTTAATTCCCAACTGGAACTTGGAATGAGGCCATAATGAACTTGAACTTGCAGCAGTGATGATCTCATCCATGCATAGAAAAGCGTTCAGATATAGTAGCAGTGTTTCCAGAAACTGCTCTGAAGGCATCCAGTCCTGCAGGAGCAGCTGAAAACCAGTGTTCTGGCTTCCCACGTTATTACACGGAGCACAGGGCAGACAGCCAGGTTTTGCTGTATTTTACTTTATATATAACAGGATTACAGAACAGCATATACCATGATCAGAGGATTCTTCAGTGACCTATAGAACAACCTTTCCATCAGAAGTTTCTAAATTAACTCATAAAACATCAGCAGTGTTATCTGAAGAAAATACATGAAGGCAAAGGTTGATAATGTATAATATTGCACTAAATATATTTAGGGATATGTTGATTAGAATTATAAAATACTTCTTTAAAAAAGAACAGATCTCCCCAGTGTCCAAATAGCTCCCCAAGACCATTTAGGCTTCTAAGAAGACACAGTCATTCCTTCAGCTGTCAGGGACATCATTTAGTATTTTATTACTAAAGTACTAACTTACATTTTGTGGACATAAATGAATGATGGTTCCTTCTTATGCATTTAATAGGCCAGAATTCAAGTAGGAGGAAGTTAAGCTTCTGCTGGATGAGAGAATGGTTACTGGAGTTTATGTCACCAGGTAAAAATGGACACAAGAAAGACCTGAATTGGGGTTCTTACTGTATCATTTTTGCTCTCTGGTAGAGATGGGTAGTTCTCAACTCACTATTTTCCCACAATTTTCTACATCCATGTTATCTTTTCCATGATTTCCTAAAGAGAAATCGAAAGATTCAAGTAAATACTGAGTTAAACATTCAGGCGTATCTAAAGTGTTTCCTGAGAAGCTGGACCAAGACTACAGGTACCATTTTAACTTTTCTCTTTGTGAGAATGTGGTGGCCCGCCCTTGGGACAAAGCATGTAAGTCAGGATCACTCCTGTTTCTTAGTAAGACACCAGTGTTGGCACCACTACCAGCAATGTCTAGAAACATACAGATTTTCTTTCTGTTGATAACACAGAATGTTAATATCCACTTAGTACCTGCTTTGGACCAGCCAATACTATTTCTCACCAGATTCCCTCTCCTGACTGCCTCCTGGAGGCCCATCCTCTGTGTAGCAGTCCCTATTGATGTTGAAACATACAGCCGAATCTTATTTATACACAGTCAGTTCTTCATGATCCCTTAACCAGTTTTTTGACAACTGGCTTTCAGTGCATTATCTGCTTTTATATAGGGGAAGGAATTAAAAGAGTGAAAGGCAGTATTCTAGCCATGTGGTTCTGGAACTCAACACCACCACCTGACTAAAAATCATAAAATCAGCTCCTAGATCAATGGCACTTCACGTGGATATGACCCATGGACCTTTTTGTTAACTGATTTGTGGTTTGGAGATATGGTGCATAGATGGTCTTCCATATTTCTTAAAATTTTGCCTTTTAATGAATCTTGCAAGTCGTCATTTATTAATTTGGCCATAAAATAAATTCCTACCTATTGATAAATTCACCTTTCTGGAAAGAAATGTATTTAATGTCCACCACGTAACCACAAAACCCGTATTTTAGGCAAGTGCAGCTATTGTAAAGTCTTGGGTATCAATCATAGCTTATATGGTTGGTTTTATTGCTCATATTGCTTTACTTTATGTTTTGCCTTCAGAATTTGTCACCCACAACATGTACTTCTTGATGTGATCTCAGCTGCTGCTGTTGCCTTTTAATCCCATGTTTCCCTCCTGGCCTCTTGTCCTTTGACTCCCATCCACCAGTCCACTTAAACTGGTCAGTTGCACATCGCTGATTACTGCCTCCTTGCCAAAGCCACTGACATAAATAACAATCTTATTTTTATGAGATACTCTTTCTCAAACTTGAGTCAGGTGTTGACCTCTTTCTGTAGAAATAATTGTTACATATCTTCCTTTCTGACATAAACTATTTTTAGTATGTTACTTACATGTGCCCAAACATAAAACCAGGTATAAACTCTCTATGCCTTTAACCATTATACAACTATAAAGCCAAAGCAAATGGACAGGTTACACAGAACAAAACTGACAAAATTTGAGTCAGTGCAATTCTTTTCCTGTGACACGAGACTGTTTTGCCGAAGTTATGTTGCAGGTGACAGCAGTTCAGTTTGCCTGTACTTTCTGTGCTGTACGACATAGTTCTCCCATCACTGTTTTTTAATGAGTATAAAAACTTCTGGGTAGCATCTGCAGTTATTTCATTATTTTATTATTTCATGCTCTCCCCAGAACATTATGACTGTACCAGGCAATACTGTACTTACTGTTCTCTCACTGCCCGTGATGATGGTGTGTAAAAGTTGGGACCAGTGTAATCATAAACATGATACAGGGCTTAATTATTTGTCTGTTAAAAATCTGCTGTTTCTTCCCCTCAACCTGTCTTTGGCTTTGACAAGCCGTCCTGGTCCTTTCTTGTTTGCGTCCCATCTTGGTTATTTCAATCTTCTTTTCCCTGGCTTTTCTGCTTCCAATTTCTCTACTTCAGTCTACCCTGCATCTTATTTTCAAAATAATTTTTCTAAAACCCAAGTATCGCATGTAGAATCATATGATCTTGTAATATCATTTCATCTCCTCTCATCTCTTTGTTAGACCATGCCCTCCCTGTTTCTCTCACTCAACTTGTCACCAATTCTTTGCATAAATACATGTCCCTACATGCTCGCTGAGCAAACATGAAACAAATACACTGAACACCACAAATCTTTGCCTCTGCCTTTTTTCTTTTCAGTTCTTTTTAATATTGTGTCCTTTTACTGAGATGCCCCCACTCCTTCCTGCCATCTAACTCCTGCTGGGGCAGTAGGCATAAACTGGGGCTATCCCAGGCAAACAGGGGATGTGTGGTCACCTGAAGCCTAAGCCCACACTGAGAACCTTAGACTGAAAGCCTCTGTTTCACGTATGGCAATGCTACTTGTTTTTCTCTAATCACCCTGGGTATGTTGGGCTGCCCTAGGTCGACTGTAAGGCCACGTATGCAGGTACTAAAATCTACACAGTTTCTTGCACGATGCAGAATGTAGAAAAGGAAAGTGCAACACAGTTATTATGAGCACAGACTTAGGAGTCAGAAGGAACTGGATTCAAATTCTGTCTCTACCTCTTATTACCAGTGTACACTTGGATATTTACCTAATATTTCTGAGCGTTCCCATTTGCAGAATGGATCTCTGTATACCTCACAGTAGTGGTGTCAAGGTTAAAGGAGATCAGTGCGGTGAAGTGATTGGCATTGGTGAAATAGTCTGTACTCAATACGTGGCGACCCTTCTTACTTTCTATAAGCTTAGTTGTTGCTTTATGAATGAATGTTCTAGGAACCCATCCATTTGTTTTCTTCCTTCCTGGAATTCTCAGTGGTTTGTAAGCTGCCAGAACAGCAGCAGCAGCCACAGTGGCAGATTCAGAAAGGCTAATTTTTTACACCATAATTATCTAGAAGAAGGCACCAAAGCACTGTAGGGATTTCTAAAGAACAGTGAGATCACGATGAGTCATATGTGGATGGTCTCCCGCTCTGCTCCCTCCCAGTCCCCGGGGCATTTCTCCACCAAATGTGCTCGACACCTTGTCCCCACAACGTGAAAAACCTGAAGAGTGAGAAAGGACCCCTTCCTCTCTATTAGGGATGAGGCATGAGAGACGATGCTGTTCCATTGTGTGGGAACTGAAGAATATCATTCATCTAATTGCTCTGTGCACATTCCCAGCTCCGCACCCCGTGGACCACTAATGAGACCCTGGTCCTCCTCTGGAGGCCTCCGCTTTCTCATCTGCAAAATGAAAGGGTTGGACCAGGGGATCTCTAAGGTTCCCTTCTAGCACCGACAGTCTGAGTTGAAGAAAAGCTTTAAGCAATTTAGAGGAAGCCTCAACAAGAGAAGAGTAGAAAAAAATACCCTTTTTCTAAGCTCTGCGTCTTTGTGTCTTGCTCAATTGAACAGAAGAGAGTCGATACAGAATGTGATTCCTGACTGATGTGTAACAAAGCGCAAACCAAACGGACAGAAAAAGAAATTGTGGGGCCCTTAGTTTTCTCTTGGTGCTACTAGAACGAAACTACTGACACATTTTTTTTTTATTTTAATCAAAAAAGTTAACTCTAAGCAATTACTACGGTTGGCTCTGAGTGATATTTTGTACTCTCCCTGGTAGCCATCTGTTTGGCAAACAGCACAGCCATTTCAAGAATTATTGCAGAAAATGGTTGCAAGTGTCAGAAATAATGGCTCTGTTAGACTCAGTTTGATTATCTGATCAGTGTAGTTACAAAAGAGGACAGAGAAGGCAAATAAAAGTATTTGACATAAAATACTCTCTCCTGGGTCTTATGATTTATAATTGCTACTTCTGTCTATTATTGTTAAAAGGCAGGTTCAAGATGTTGCTTCACCCCATCCGCCCATCTTATATATATGTTTTTTTTCTCCCATTTATTTCTGTTTCATTTGCTTTACACCAGACCTTTGTTACGTTTTACCTGGACCACTGCTGTAGTCTCTTGACTGTTCTTTCCTCTAGTCCCTCACTTTCCAATCTATTTCACACATTCCTCCCAAAGAGTTTTTCCTGAAGTTCAACACCAGTCATGTCACTCCGTCTGTGTAGAGAGTAACGTTAAAGTACTTTAGCCTGGAATTTAGAGGCTTCCGTCATTTCAGGATCAGTCAACTTTTTCTATGTGATTGCCCCCTTCTCTTTCTTTTTATTCTTAGATTGTAATCAGTTCAAACTTTTTATTGAAGGTACAAAGTAGGTACTCAAAAAATATTCCTTGGATAAATGTGTAAATAAGAAGTCCTGTTTGAGTTTTTAGCTCAGCATTTCTCCATCTTATTTCATCACAGATATCTTAGAAAATGTTATTTTCATGGCATTGTATTCTGTATCCTTAAAGGGGCTTGAGAGGTACAGTTCAAAAAGGGAAATTAATCAAGATCCGTGGTCTATTGACTATAGTACCAAAACAATTTTTAGAAGGAAAAGAAATACTCAGCACTGAACAGAAAAACAAGGGGAAGTATCCACCTGTATCAGCAGAAGATAGCTGGGTATCTTTTAAGATCATGTATTAACTCGGGGCAAATACTGAAGTTCTGGGAAGCCAGTTGTAAGGCTTCCCCAGTGGCCATAATCAGAAAAGCATGTTGGACACAAAATCAAGTATCAGATAATTAAAGTCATTAGCAGTATTAGAAATTAAAAAGGAAGCAGAACAATGCATTCTGGTGTCGTCACTTTGATGATGTGTGTTGATACCTGCTTCTAACTAGTCATTTTTATGTTTATATGATCATTGGAAGGCTTCAATCCAAAGAGCCATATGGAAAGACATCAGTTTGGGAGAAGCAGACACTGTTTTGAAATCTGTATGTGAATGTAAAGTGTAAACTCTTAGGACGTACATGACATTGGGCTTCAAAACTGTGTGCAAAGATGCTTCTTCAAGTACACTGCCAGCAGCAGAGATGGTGTCGTTTCTTATGACATTGATGGTTAGGTGATTAGAAATTCCATCTTGGCTTTATTTCTTTACTAAATAACTGATAATATCTTACATAAAGTTTCCAGGTTGTGTCACAAAGTGGAAAGAGATGAAGCTTCTCACTAGGTTATGTTTACCCTCCATTCCGTGTTCAGATGAGTCAGGGAATGCTTTGGTTAGTGGACTCCTACTTTGTAAGGACTTTTTGATAAATAATGAGAGCTCCCCATTTTGTAGCTAGTCCTCAACTCATAAATATCTACTGTTTTTCTAAAAAAGAAAAAGATGACCACCTATTTCCATTTTCTTGAATCCTCTTCATAGTCCCTTTCCTCTGTGCCTCGAAGCATACTCACCTCACATATCCCAGAACAGATTCATCAATCCTGTTGACTCTTTGAAGGTCTGTGATATCTTTCTTCCTTCTTCTTTCCACCATCAAGGATCTGGACCCAGCAGTTGAAATAGAATAAAATGCTACCTTCCATTCTTTGCTGCTCATTTATCAGTTTGTCAGTTGGTTGCAAACTAATTTATCAGTTAGTTGCAAACTAATTTCTGTCTCTAAAATTCTACTGAAAGTCAAAGGCTACAAGTCACATAATAATAGAGTGACCTTTATTTACTTTGCAACCTCCTTGCTCCAGCTGACATGATGGTTGAATTCTCTTTCTTTGAATCTGTGACTATATGCTATGTCGTCGTCCATTGTCTGCCTCCTTCCTCCCTGGACTTCAAATGCAGGCATTCCCCAGAATTATACCATCAGCCCTCATCTCTGATTATCATATAATCTTTACAGCCCACTATTTGCAGAAATTGTCCAAATGGATGGTATAGTATTGTGGTTTAGATCCTGTCTAGACCTACCTTTTATAGCAAATATCTAAAGTCTTGTATCAGACATATCATATTAAGCAGCATTTTATTTACAATAGCCAAGACATGGAAGTAACCTAAGTGTCCATCACAGATCACACACATACACACACACACATAGATAGATAGATAGATAGATAGATAGATAGATAGATAGATAGATAGATAGATACAGGAATACTATTCAGCCATGAAAAAGAATGTTTGTTTTTTTTTTTTTCCATTTCCAGCAACATGGATGGACTTGGAGGGCATTATGCTAAGCGAACAAACTAGTGGTTACAGTGGGGAGAGGGCGGGAAGGAGGGGCAATATATAGGTGGGAAGGAAAAAAGGTTTTATGGGATTGTATGAAATCATGTGTGTGAAACTTCTGAAAATTGTAAAGCAGTATAGAACTTAAAGAATCTTCCATTCAATAAAAAATTAAAATGAAAAATCAAATTTAAAAAACAGCATATTTGAATAGAATGCATTTCCCCCTAAACCTGAACATATTTTGTTTTAACTTTCTTTCCCTGATCTTCCCTTATCTAAACTCTTAACAGATATTCTATGTTTTGAATCACTTCTATTTTGGAATCTGTAACTTCCTCATCCTTCCCTGGACTCCAAGTTCAAGCCCTGATCATTTCTTGTCTTGACCTCTATAACAGCCTCTTAATTGGTCTCCATGTCTCTAGTTTATTCCATCCCTGCCACGGTCCTGGCTCAAGCCATCCCACCTACTGGGACCAGGTGCTATACTACAGCACACAGCTAATCGCACCACTTCAGTGCTCATGAGTCCTCAGTGCTTACCCACCCAACATTTTTTACTGACAATACAAACATTTGCAACAGAGCCTCATCTCATTTTAAAACAATGTAGTTGAATTTCTTATCACAAAGTATGTGTTATGTTAGGAAATCTCTAAAATATATAGACAACAAAAAAGAAAGTGTCCTAACATTTAATTTTCCTGCCTTCATTTATTTCCTTGCTGCCCCATTATTACAACCAAAGCAGCCTGTGGGTCATTCCCAAATGCATCTGACATTATCCTGTGTCCGTGTCTTTCCATGTTAGTTACATCCCCGCAACCACACCCAATTTCTAGCCATTAAAGTTCTATTCAGCCTTCATTGTCCATCACAAAATTTTATTTCTCTAAGATGCCTTCACTGATCTTGGAATTCCTGTGGCAGAGATTACTGATAATATATGTAAAGCACTTTGAGTTATACCTTCAGGTTAGCCCTCCTTGGTGGATTTTTATTTTATATTCTGTCATTTTCATAGTTGTGTAACTGTTGATGTTTTTAATCATGCACTTGTTGTATCCAAAAATGAAATCTAAGGTTCTTGAATCTACTTTATTCTCTTTCACTAGGATTTTCATAAGTCATCACTTCTGGGAGTTACTAACATAAATTATAGCATCGTGCTGTTTGCAGGAGATGGAGGGAGTAAAGGGAGAACTGGGAAATAGAAATGGGAAAAGACTGAAGGATGGAGAAGGAGAGAGACCCTATCCTTCCAGAGAAGATGATGACCACTCCAGGGGCAAAAACTCTAAATTGGTTCTTTTGGAAGTTCCAATTCAAAGAGTGGGTGGAAGCAAATGTCTAACAGTATCAATGCTGCGATTATGATGTCTGATGTTGCACTGGTCCATGCTCAGCTCCATCCGTTTCAGATGCGACAAGGAAGACCAAAAGCAGGATTACATCTTTGAAAAATGTTGACAGGATTCGTCTCAGTCACGGTTATCCCATAGAATGGTAAGGGCGGGAAGGGATTCAAAACCTGGGAGATCCAAGACATTGTGCAAAAGAAGATATAGCTGAACTCCCTCCTTAAGATTCAAGAGCTTTGATCTCAGTGCTGAGCAGATGAAAATATTTCCATCTCCTTGCAGATGGATAAGCATCACTGCTTTTTGACAAGCTCAGCTCCCTGTGGGAAGCTGCTATAAAGCTGGATTTTCATTCCATAAAAGCTCTATAGTAAAATGGTTTTAGGATGCAACCAAAAGAGTGCATTGGTTGCTTTGCCATGTGTCTACATGGAGACATTAAGATTTATTGAAACTTACTAGAGGAACAAGAGTGGTGCAGTCAGGAAAACAGCTTCCATCGGTACCAAGTCAAGGTGATGGAGGATCACAATCAGGTTACAGTAGCGGAGACAGTGCAAAGTGATCTGACTGGTTGACAGGATGGATGTGGGGTGTAAAGAATGCAGAAGGATCATGGAGAACTGAGATGCCTGACATGAATGTAACATGAATGTCTGAGTGTGGATGAGTGTCATTTCCTGTGATGGGAAGGAAGGGAGGAGCTGATTTGGAATGGTGGGAGAGCAGGTGGACTCAAGTTCAGATGTGACCTCGAAACTGGAAGGGAAGTAAAACTTTGCCCTCTGAGGGTCTCTGGCTGGGCTTGAGAATTAAACTGCTGTAAGACAGATTAACGGGAGAAAGCGTACGCACTCTGTATGTACTCTTTTTTGGCAATCCCAAGAAAATGAAGACCCAAAGAAATGTCAAAGCCTCAATGCTTTCATACTAGGTTGAACAAAGAAAAGCAATTGTGGAAAATTAACTGAAATATATGCGCACACAGGGTGGGGGTGGGGAGCTAAAGGAAGACAGTCACTTCATCTAGGTCTGTTGTATAGAACTCTCTCAGCATTGACTCCCATCTCTGGTGACAAGAATGTTTCTTTCCTCCTAGTAGAGGGAGGGCATCTTTCATGGGACTTTTATCTCCTGCTTCCAGGAAGGAAAGGGGAGGTCAGAGTATCTTTTCTGCCCCTGCTGCTTTTCAAGTGCCTTCAGCTCAAAATAATCCTTATGCCAATGTGACATACTTGGGGGTGGCATATTCTGCCCCCTTCATGACCTTAAAATGGCTGTTAGGCATCCAAGTGAAGATGCGATATATGTCTGTAATTCAGGGAAGAGGTGTAAAGTAGAGAGAGAAATGTAAGATGCATCATCATACAATGATATTTAAGTTATGAGACTGGTTGAAATTGCCTAGAGGCAGTATCTATGGTATAGGAAGGTGGAGTCTGCTGTCCTAAATCCTGAGGCACCTCAGCATTAGAGAGGACAGACCTGGAACTTGGCAGCTGCACGTCTGGTCAAGGTATTCCTTGTCTGCGCAAAAACAGAGATGTAGCAAGGGGAGGGATAAAGAGGGACTTTTTTTAATACGTATTTACTGATTTTTTATTGCTGAGAATGTGGTTCAGTGCCTTTACATAATCTCGCAGTAATCCTATTGGGTAGATGTTAACATTCTCTCTTTAAAAGGGAAGATGGAAACTTGACTGAATAGACATTAGGGAGCTGGGCTGTTTTCTTTCCTGTTACACCTGTCCAAATGTGCATCTGTTCTCACTGATACCTGCTACTTCCCCAGGCTACTTTCAGAATAACCCAGGCATGTGTGGTCTTTTATTTCCATTTGAGAACTAAGAACAGCCCATGGGGTCAGGCTGCCTGCTCTGCCAAGTTCCCTGTCACACCAGGGAAGCTGGAAGGCAATGGGTTTAACCTCATTATTCTCTGCCTGGTGCTTATCGAGAATGGGATCAGAAGTCCTAGATTTTTGTTTGTTGGTTTCCTTTTCACTGGAGTATAAAAGTGACTCCCAACTCCAGGAGGGTGACAAGCCAGAGCAATGAGACCGTGGTGGTTCTTTTTTTTTTTACGTACTTTAGCAACAAACACACTTACAGAATGTTTCAGAGGCTAGTCTCGTTTCTTCTTTCTGACTCTTACTTTGAAGTGATGAAAATGAAGGCATCGTGCAGGAGCTTCTATACAAATTAAAAATTGTTACATTGCATGGGAAATAGAAAATGAGTTGTAGGCATCTGTCTACATCTATGTACTTATTTCTTTGTAGAACAGGCCCTGGCTGTCTGTCTACTAACTGAAGGATGTATAGTGTAATATGGTTTGACTTGTTTCCTTTTTACATCATTTCTTTAAGCAAGTTTCATTCCACATTTCAGTTCCTGTCTAGCCAGGTGGGGCGAAGGTCAATCTCTATCATTTTGAGCTGTCCTCTTGCGACAGGTCCTTTTTTGCACTGAAACATCTGGAAGGTTTGTCTGTATCAATCATCAGCCACTGACAGTGCTCGTTTCTTATCATTATGGTACCTTTAAGCACCTTCGTTTCATTGCATCCAAGCCAAGCTCAAGAGAAGAGCATCTTTGGCAAAGCTGAGCGAGGGCCATCCTCCCTGGATGCATCTCCCCGCTTCTGGTGGTCCTCCCTTCCCAGACACAGACACAGAACAATGCACAAGGTTCCACCCTCCTGGCACCAATGTTTGTCCCTTTGAATTCTCCACAGTCACTATGTTCTCTCTCCCTCTCCCCTCTTCTATCTCCCTCTCCCTCTCTTTTCTCTTTCAACCCTCGAAGATCCTTTTCCCCCTCAACGGACATCTCACATTTTCTCTGTCATAAGATTAAAGAACGCCAAATCTATTTAGTTCAGGCAGCTCTTGCTTTCAGCACTGCTAAAATCCCTGGGGCACATGCTTTATGCTACAGCCTAAAATATAAGAGAGCCAAACACAATTTAATACCTCAGAAATTATTTTACCACTGTCCTACGTACATTTAAATATAGCAGTCACATTGCGTATTAGCCTCCTTTATCCAAACAAAATTAACCTTCAGCATTTCCTCCTAAGCTTTTTGTCTTCAGTCCTTTAATCCTTTATGATATTTCTTTCTGGACCTCATCCAAATAGTCCCCTTTCTAAAATTTGGAGATCAACACTGGAATCAATTTTCTGATAATGGTCTGATGGATGCAATTATACTTCAAACTCATTCTCTCTTTTTCTTTCTCTTTTTTTCTTTTTAATTTTTTTTTTTTCTGAAACACTTTTATCTATCTTTTCTTGAGTTGTCTTTCTGGGATCTGCACTTTTTTTCTCTTCAAAGCAATGTTAAGTATTGTCTGAAAGTGTCACTACTTGGAGCCTGGCTGCTTCTGACAAGAAGGTAGGCCTATTTTCCAAATATTTTGTAAACTAAAAGAGTGGAATTGGAAGAAGAATGCAAGCCATCATACCAGGGAAAAATGAAATTCAAACAGTCAAATATGTCTGTTTATTTTTTAAATTCTGCAAATAGATGAGAATGAGTAAGAACCACTTTAGAGACCAAATACAATGTCAACATGCTTTGCAGTCTGATTTTTGCCACACACCCCAATTCCTTCTTATTAAGCTGTCATCTGTTCTATTAGTAGAAAAAGTATGCTTCTCTAGAGTATGCAGCTATGTTTCAATAAAATCAAAGAATCGCAGGGAGATAGAGATGAAAGAAATTTTAGAGGTCCTTAATCTAATCTAGCAACTAGCAAGCAATCACACCTGCCAGTTTCTGAGAGGCAGCGGGAAATCCTTGCTTGAAGGATCCCAACCCTGAAGTGAAAAGAATGTATTTTTTCCATTTGAAAGACAGAGATAAAAATTCCCTATCTACTAGTTGAGCAAGTTTTGTAATCCTTTTAAGCCTGTGGAGATAATAATATTGACCAGTTGGACTGTTTGTATGGAATGAATGAGATAATATCTATAAAGCAGCTGTCCCATGATAGGACCTGATACATAGGAGATCGCTTCCTTTGCTTCATTGTTCATATGTCCATTGCTTTGCAGGATTGTCCAAACTTTAAACTCCTGAACCTTTGACTATCTGAAATCAACCACTTAAGCATAAATGTTCCTCTTCTCGAAGCCAGTGGAATTGCTCTCATCCCCATTGTCTTCAGTCTTTTCTGAGTGACCGCTTTCCCAGTCATCTTCCTGGCTACCATGCTCTATTGTCCCCGAGTTCACAGTAGCCCTCCCCTTACAATACCATGTCCAGAAATGCATGCAGTGTCCTGTGGGGAGGACTCCTGCCCCCCTTAGTGTGTGGTCTTGCTTAATACTGCTCTTTCTTTCATAGCAAACTTGTCCGTGATTATTGGAAATACTCTGTGACCTGGCCATTCCAAACAGTGACATAGTCTTATGTCTTCTAAGTAATTTCCCCATTTAGGGGCTTTTCCAATGAATGTCACAAAGTATTTTGAATTAGGTTCTGAAATCCATTTCAATGAAGAAAGCATTTTAAATGTGGCTGGTGTTTCAGTGGCCACAAAGGCAATCTTGCTTCGAGGCCAGTGGAAATTATCCCAACTTTGATATTCTTTCATTAAAATTTCCCCCATATTTAAGTGGTTTTTTCTTTATATTTTTAATTTTTTTTATTTTAAATTTAATTTTTGGAAAGTTTTGGTAGATAATTTGGCATCTAAGAGTATTTTGAGTCACCAGATTTCTAATTGGACTTTGATCTGAACTGAAAACAAAAAACCCTCTCCCCATATTTTACCAGGCTATCATATAAGCATGCTCTGAATCAGGGAAACTACATTCTTGGGATCCTTTTTTGCAACTTGCTGTTGTAGAAGCATGGGCAAAGCCTTTAAATTTATTTTCTCGTATATAAAAGGTGTAATTCAACTTGAAGACTTTTTAAAAGTCTCTTTACATCTGAGAATCTCCAATTCTATGGCTTCTGTCCCACAAGGCTCTTTTTGACACCAGACCCACATTATATTCATTTTCACACAGATCTGCCAATTTAAAATCTGACACAATCTAACATTCTAGAGCCTGAAACACGATGCTCTATTAAGATCGATTTATCAAATGACTGTAGAGTCGAATAAAGCTCTGTAAGATGTTGGCTCTAAAATCTTGACTCATAATTTCAAGATGGTATGCCTATAGCTCTGAGCTTGGATGTAATTAAAGGTGAAATGGTCTCATTTTAGTGTGGCAGGAAATCAACTTTCTGGTCAGAAGGAGAGATTCTTCAATTCAGTTTTAATTGGTGATTTTCCTTCGGGGGAGCTTGAGGAGCTGGAGTGGTTAAAGGGATAAAATACCAAGTAGCGACACTATTCACGAGCAATGGCCCAGCAGGGGGAGCTGGGAGGACTCTGACTTCCATCTTTAGAGGTCTGAACGATTTGAGAGGAGACCTGTAGTGGGGGATTTGTGATCTAGGCTGCATCAGAAGTCGCTGGTAGAAAAGAAGGGGGGATAAGCAAATATCATCAAGTCACGCACGTTGGGTTTTATTTAAGGAAATGTCTCCTCTTGTAGGCAGTGATGTGTTTAAGACTGAGACATTTCCTTTTACTTGTTTCTATTTTAAGTGATTGCTTTGACAGTTCTTTGAAGAAAAAAAAATCATTTTCTGTGCTGCAGATTCAGTAACTGCCCTTAAACGTCTGATCATGTCACATTTTCAGTGGCGACACCAATGTAATTCGCTTCCATGGTGATCTACCAGTTAGGGATGGTGAAAACTAATGACACGGGATTTTCAGGGTGCCGTGAGGGGCAGCCACTAATTAATTATTTGTCATAATCTCCCGGCGAGGAAATTGCTAATATTATTACTTAGCACATCCTTTGCATTTACACTTGCAGAGTGTTGAAAAATTCATCGGTGGCCCTGAAGAAATAACCTTCAGTGCTGTTCTTAGCAGGATGCAAGAAAGCCACCCCAGCTTCGTGTGTGCACTTGGTGACACGGTCAGAGCCCCAGCTCCATGTGCTCTGGCAGCCTCGTCTGCTACACTGCTTTTAATTCCAGCTGAATAATAGCAGGGTTATGTCAAAGGCATTTTTAATTTATTATTCTAATCTCCAGAGACTGAAGTTAGTAAACAACAAATTAATTCAATTATAAAGCTGCCCCTCAAAAAAAAAAAATCTTTTCATGTAGTACTTTTACTTGGAAGGCATATTCAACAAGCAGACTGGAAAATATTAAATGTGCTCTGGCAATTGTAGAAAAATGCCATTTGGTATGAATAAGTCCCCTGTATTTGGAGTAAGGACTGTTACAAGGTCCTTGCAACATACTCGTCAACCAGTAGTCTGTTCCTCAGCCAGAGCCTGTCTGCAGGTGGCCTCCCTGGGAAAGGGAGAGTATTTCTATAGTATTCTATTGATAGATGGTGGTTAACATTTAACCTAAATTTGTAATCAAAACATAACTCTTATATCATGATAGATAGATAGGTAGGTAGGTAGGTAGGTAGATAGATGATAGATTGATAGATAGTTATGGTAGATGGGTGGGTAGATGGATGGATGGACAGATGGGTGAATAAATAGATAGCTGGATAGATAGATAGATAGATAGATAGATAGATAGATAGATAGATAGATAGATAGATAGATAGATAGATAGAAAGGAAGGAAGAAAAATGATATAGGAGACTATGTACTTACCCTTAACAAGGATCACTGGAAAGGAACCAAAGTTTTCACAGTTACTAAGCTTTGCTACAAACAACCTTCATCTTAATAGTGGACAAGAAGGATTATTAGTGACGATATTAGAGAAATAATATTGGATGAGGATGCTTTTCTTAGTCACAGTCAAAGGTATCCATACTTTAAAATCTACTGCATATTTCCTACCTAGTGAGGAGTAGAAAGTGTAACGAGTAGCCAAGTTACTTGTACAACTGACAACAGGAACTACTTAACCCTCCCTTTTGCTCGGGAAACGATTTGTTTTCCAGAGAAGCTTCTACTTCACTTTGTCACTGGCTTCATAGTCCTCAGGTCTTAACTGAACAAGGAAACACTAGAGCACAAACCAGCGTGACTGATCTGATGTTTTAAACTAAGACAGGTTGCTATTTGAAATAATTATGACTGCTGTTTGTCCACATGTGGCCACTGGATGTGTTCAACACCAGGTCAAAAATCTCTGTGTAGGAGGTTCTCAGAGGCTGCGACTGGTTGAAAGGGGACCATAGATTCTAAGCAGCTTGTTTAGAAGGTAACTTTGCAGGGCACTGTTCATAGACAGAAGAACAGCCCAGTTTTCTCCCTCAAAACCTGGTAGAGCTAACAGAGATCAGAAACGCCTCGACAACTGAATTTCTGAATTCTCTGAATACTGAAGAAATATGCCATAGAAAAGAATTTTGATTTTTGACTTACATCAGCATGTTGTATTTCAGATGTGCTGTAGTTGGAGCTGCTCGTAAGTCCAATTACAAATGCCCATTTTTCATTTACAAAGAAAACACAAAACCTGGAAATTTAGAATCTTTTTATTTTTCACTGTGTCACTCTGCAAATATGGATTTCTTTTCAGATCGAGAGTCCATAGGAGGATAGATTTGGCCTCATCTCAGTAAGACGAGCAGGAGACAACATAACTTACGAGCCAAACTGACGGAAGGGTGCTGAGTCGGGTTTTGTTAAACTAATCTTATGGCTGGCAAGGATGACATGTCAGGTGTTTCATTCATTTTAAATACCAAGCCATTTCCATAAATCACTTTTATAACTTTAAATACATTATACAGGCACAGTAGTAATAGATGGGGAGTTTAAATGTGCCAGACATGTCCAATGTCCTTCACTACATACTGTGTTTCTCATTTCATTTTCCAAAGATGTCTTTATCAGGTTGTTTTTATGGACTGATCCGTATTTTAGTTTCATTCGTGCGTCTTGCCTATTGGTGCTGTGATGCTTACTCAAGTCTTGCCGGTGCATATGCCTTCAACACACGAGAACGGCATCATCGCGTCTCTTCCTTTTTGCTCTAAAAGCAAAAGGAATCTTTTTTTGCTACATTTGTCGATGTATCACAGTGAGGAAAAAAAAATACACAGGATGCATTTGGGGGTAGTTAGCATAAAAACTTCCTCAGAAACCTCTGTATTATAGAAGATAATGTGTTATATTTCAGGATATTTACAGTTGCATTTTTTTACTGTGTGAATGCTATACTATTTTCTTTTCTCCCCTAACTCCCCACCCCCCTCCTTCCCTGTTTAACAGCAGACAAACCCAGGGAGCACTGAATGAATCTGATGATCCTGAAACAGGCTGTCTAAGTGATAACAAGCCAACTTCTCGACACTTCTATCCCGTCGCCTTGCTGCTTGTCAGCTCACACCTGCTAGTCGTGTGGCTTATTTTAAGTCTGGCATTACTTTTAGCCAAATACCAATAAGTTCTATGTTGTATTCCTTTCTTTTCTACAAATGACAATGGACCTAAAATCATGAGGACACTGCTGTAATTTCTACATTTTCAGATTCACAGAATTTAAAACACACACACCCACACACACAAATGTTTGACTTGTAAGTGTTTTGTTTGTTTTTCCTAAAATCTAAAAAAAATAGAAGTACTATGCATTCAGTGAAATTACTTTGCTCTTTTGTTCATGGAAAAGTGTTTCCCACTGTTTAACTCAAGAAGAATTTTTAAATTCCTGTCTTTGGAATAAGACAAAGAGCAGAATCCTGAAAGCTTGAAGTTCTGCACCTCCAGTTCCTCTTCCCATTAAATTTATCAAAGAAATTGACTGAATTTGCACAACACATGGAAACCCTGAGACAAGTCCTAGAGATGTGAGAGGTTCCAGACTTGATTTCCGCTGTGCCGGTCTCATTGTTGCCGTCAGCTGATGGAACCTTCTGTTTGAGTTGTTAACCTGGTCTGTGATTTCTTTGC
Source organism: Camelus ferus (assembly GCF_009834535.1). Lineage (NCBI taxonomy): Eukaryota > Metazoa > Chordata > Mammalia > Artiodactyla > Camelidae > Camelus > Camelus ferus. The sequence continues at coordinate 100,838,330 of NC_045697.1, read as the reverse complement.
TGCGATTAACCCTTTTCTGTCAAGTAACTTTCTGGAGAGAATGGCTATTTCTGTTTTGTAATTAAATTAACCTGTTTGTAACTATTGTTTGGGTTGATTTGACTTTCAGAGTCCTTTTCTATTCTTTCTGACAAAGTCTCGTTTGTGTCTTGATGCCCCGTTTTCAACCCCTGTGACTCGTGTACTGTCTGTGCACAAGCTCGCTTCTTTAAAGCTGAGACTTGGACCAGGCTGTCCCGAAAGCCATTTTCCTCTTTGTTGCACAGCTAAAATATGATGAAGTCAAATAGAGATGAAACTTTTCTTTAAAAAAATCTATAGGGCCAGACTTAATAAATTAAATGCCTTATTCCTAGAACCTACATCCTTAGGGCTACATGTAGATTTTAATGTGTTTTAAAGAGATGGAGAAATTAATTTATGGAAAAGTTATAAAAAGGTGGATATATTTATGAAACTAAAAATGAAGCTGTATTGTGGAGCAAATTATATTTAAAGAGTTTATGAAACCTTAAATATATGTTAAGAGCCAAGGGACTCGAATCATCGTTTTTTCCGAGGGCAATAATGGTGTTGGGCCTGGCCTAGGATTTAATTTTGTAAGATGTATCATCATTTGTGAAAAAAAAAAATGTAGAGTTGAATCTTTGTTATTTTTACTCGGACTGTTGCTGCAACTCTGCATTGAACAAATAAAGCATATTTATTTATTCTGTGTTTCATGAAGTTGTCCTTTTTCCCCTTTCACCAGAGAAGGATGCCGCATAGAAAATGTCATGAAGAATATCAAATGCAGGAAGTATGCTTTCAACATGCTCCAGCTGATGGCTTTCCCCAAGTACTACAGACCTCCAGAGGGGACTTATGGAAAAGCCGACACCTAAGTTTACCAACACGTAAACTAACAGGAACACAAATACGTTCCCGTTGGATAATCGCCACCTTTCCTTATGTTTTCATTGTCATGCATTTGTGGAGGGAGGTGATCAAAGATGTATGCCCAAATCTAGGAATTGCCTGAATTAGTCATCTATCAGCATATTACTCGGAAAGAAATCCATTAAACAAATCTGAAATACTACTGTGTATTCTAGTTCTAAGCTTCCTCGGATTGATTCTCGCTGGTTGAGATCAGCTCAGAAAGGGAGCATGTTGTTTCATGGAGTATTTTAATGAAAGGTGTTCAGAGAAGACCTAGGTTGCTACCAAGCAACTGGAGGTGCTTCAGAGAATGGCCCTCTCGACTCCAAAGTGACGATACGTGTGTGTCAAGAGGGGGAAGGCTTTGAAATATAACTTCATGGCCTTTCTCACACAAAACCTGAGAGCCCTTGGGTGGACTTTAAAAAATATTTTTCTAGTGACTTGAAATTAGGGAGAGTTAACTCATTATCTTGACTACAGAAGCAATTTGTGTGTGCTTGTAAAGACTTTTTTTTTTAAATGGAGGTACTGGGGATTGAACCCAGGACCTCGTGCATGCTAAGCATGTGCTCTACCACTGAGCTGTACCCTCCCCCTGCTTGTAAAGACTTCTGTTATCCAGTCACGGTGTGACTAGTCCTCCTTACCAGGCAGATGGACAGTGTTATTAGTAAAGCTGTAAAAATACTTTCTGGAAACATGGTGTCTTTTCAAAACTCTGACTTGGGTTGGATGGATCCATAAGCCTGAACTTTACGTGGTCAAGTTCAAGAAAGACCATAAGGTATCTTTGAGGTATTTTCTAGCAGTCATCTTGGTATAGAAATACAGATGCTCTAAATATGCATAGATTAGCATATGTGAATAAGCCTTTTAAAACATATGCAACCATAACTAGTGAAAAACCAAAACAATTATTTCTCTTAACCTGAATTTCAAATTTGTCCTTCCTCTGTAAAATAACGCCAGAAGTTTTCCAAAAATCCAAATTAGAAGTTACTTTTAGAGATCAAGTATAACACCATTATAAATGCCTAAATTAAAGCATAAAGAAGATCTACCCCCGATCACCCAGCTAGATGGTTTTAGAACTATAAACGCAATCTCTTCTTACCTTCTTAGCCTGTGGCTTCTGTCTTCTCTAAGTTGCCACACTAAATATACACAGAAATTGGGGGAGAATGCTAGTTAAATAGAAACTGGTGTTTATTGCTGGAATTGAAGCTTAGAGTACCACGGTCTGAACAAATGAAATTTATTTTCTCCAAATTTTAAGAATATATTCTTTTTCCTTCCTCATCTGAGGAGCATGCCATCCAGAGCATAAATCCTCCATGGAAATGCCAAAAACCTGTTACACAGACATCTTTTAATTATGACCACATTCAATGGGTGACCTTAGGGGCTTTCCGTCACTGATGTGATAGCTCTTTGGACAAGACGCCTGTTGAAATTAGGATTCCAAACAGATCTCTAGGCTCACACTGGGTTTTTCAAATTACTGTAATTTTAGCTAACCCTTTGGGGCTTTTAATACCAGAATTGTCAATCTATTATTTTAGTTAAGGACTTCTGGGGATTGTACATGAGGTAGTTAACGACTAATTACAGCCTTTTTAACAAAAAGATGCTGTGTGCTGTGGATTTATTCATAGACAAATTATCTTGGTATTCTCCTTTGTACCTCATTCTCCATTTTACTGATTAAACATAACCTTTGAATTGTTCAGTTTCATTTGGAAATGGTAGGATTTGTGGTTATTTTCATTATCCCTCTGGATTTAAGGTAAAGAGGTTAGGGTGACAGAGGTTTCCTTGAACAACTGTGAAACCCTATTCGGTATATGAAATGGTACTCTGAGCTCCAAGCTACCTTAGGTGATTATCATCCTGTAAATATTCTTATAAACAATAGCTTTTGTTTGTATTTCTAAAAATGAAACCTCGATTCAAATATGGGAAAAATATTTATTAACTAGAAAGCCAACAGTAGGGTTTTCTGTTTGGGGAAGACATTTCAAAAAATTTTTTTCTTTTTCATTAAATGCTAACATAGAAGTTCTCAAAGAGTTGAGCTTACTGTAAGCCAAATGCATATCAGTTCTTATTTATTATTAGCGTAGTCATCTGCATTTCCCTATAGGAAGCCTGTATTTGTGCTACTTCTAAAAGTGGATTTCATTAAGAACTTTGTTATTTCATATTGACAACAGTAATACTCCTTTCCTGAGAGATTCTCCAAGTATCCTTGGAAAACTTAAGTTTCTTTCTAAGTTGAAGAGAAAAAGTTACACAAAAAGTTTTCAATCTCTTTTGTACAAACACAGCCTCAGTCATGCTTTTCTATTTCCATTTTCATTTGAAAGATGCACCAGTCATTCAATTTTAAAAGATCATGTTGAGCCAGAAACTGAACTAAGAAAATAATATTTCCAAACAAGAGAATTTTTTCCTACTCAAAAACATGTTTACCCTCTGATATCATCAAATATAGATAGCAATTCTGTATTAGTTATTTAGAGTCCTACAGAAAACATTTAAAAACAAGATAAGGTGGTATGCTGATTATGTTTGACCCAGCGACAAAAGACCCAGAGCCTGAAAATATTCTGCAAAACAGTTAAAAATAAAAATTTGAAGTATTTTATTGAAGCAGACCTACGCTTAGATGCACCCATTCATTTATTTCTTATGCAGCTGTTTCTTTCTTAGAAATATCACCTTCAGTTTTGTCTGTACTCTGCCAAAACAATTCTCTGATGTCAATAGTTTGGTCAATCCAATAATCCAGTGAGGCAGAGTAACCATCTGATCATGCTAACAAGTTGTACTAAAGTGACCAACTGCCTGGATTGAGCAGGATCCCTGTAACTAACCTCCAGTCCTTACTTTATAAGACTAACACCTCCTCTTCTGGAGAAGTGTGAAGTCTTAAATCTAATGTCTGGATGGAGGGAACTTCTCTTTTTCCCCTCAGCTAAGTATGGTGTTTTGCACAGAATAAGACAGTGGAAAAGAAAAGATTTGTATAGAGTAATACTTTTCTTCCCTAGAGAACCAAGTCCCTCCCTATATAAAGTTCGATAAATGCTGAGAAAAGAGGCTAACAGTGGTGTGCTGGAACTGGCTTATGGCTGACTCATGATAGTTGATCATTAAATTCTGTAAGCCAGTTGTTAAGCACAATTACTAAATATTAAATTATAAAACCCAACTGAATAAATTTTATTAAAAACAAAGGTAATACTTAAAACTTACCAGTTCCTAATTATTTTACTGCCTTTTACTATTCATCTGTGCTCTTGAGGTTATGTATGTCAGCTGCATTTGCACAAATCAGCGTGTGCTAACGGTGCCTGACTCCACATCCCACTGGTAGCTTGAAATTCACCACAGTGGGCGTTACACCACAGAGGCTGCCAAGTGCTACCAACCCATCCTTGTAACTCCTGGAGAAACAGTTGTTAAACACTTACCAGAACACAGCTGAATGCCACCATCACTTTTTCTCCAGAAGATAACCAATAATTGGAAGCAGTATTAAATTATTAAAATGGCATGACATGCAATCACTCATCTTCTGATGGCTACCGTTTTGTTTTGGTTTTTACCTTCTTTAAAGACTCTTATTAGGCTATAAGCAAAATTTGGTGTTTATATTTTAGTCATCATTAAATCATTTTATCGTAATGATGCGTTAAAAAAAGACTCTCTCTGTAATGTTCTGCAAGGGGAATCTCAGCCATGCAGCTTTAGTGTAAACCACAAAAACTTTAGGCTAAATTCAGGGAGATGTTAGCCTCATTAGAGCATCACTAAAAATGCGTTTGTACTTCAGTATCAATTTTGAAGTTTATGATTTTCGCATTTGCTAAAAGCAGGAAAAACAGTAACGTATTACTGTGCCCAGATTCTAATAAATATAGCTCAGTTGAAAACCAAACTGTTAGATTAAACAGATTAAACTCTGGCAGTATGCTAAATCACATAGATGTTTTAGGTGTTTGTTTTCCAAACAAAATGATATATCAATTGTTTAGTTCAATATACAAGGCACCTTTTGTAATCTTTTGGGAAATAAATTAACTTTTATCACGGATTTAAGAAACTGGTCTGAGAAAAACTGTGGTCAGCAGTTGTTGCAGAGGGAAGCAAATACATTGAACACAAGGCGTCCCTAATAGCTGGAGGCTTCACACTTTAAGAGCTACTGAAGAGGATAATATGCTGAGAGTCCTGTCGTTGATTGATACTTTTAGGTGAATTCACAGAATTCACATTCATTGAACCTAGCTGCAGTCTGCAAGAGCTACGCTTTTTTCCCCTCCTATATTTATGTTTCATTACTTTATAAAGGAAGTACCGATCGATTATAGCTTTTGTTTCTTTGGACGATTTAACTCAGAACTTTCTGTCCAAACAAATGCTACCTACAGCAAAAACTGCCTTTAAGAAACAGAAAAAAATATACTATTTTAGATGAAATATTGCAGGCCAATTAGGTGTAGAGTTAAGGTGTGGAAATTTGGATTTTCACCTTCTAAGTCGTAGTGCACCTTTATCATTCTAATTTTATTTCTAAGCAAGTAAGAGGAAGTCTAAAGCATTTCTGATATCAAAGAAACAAATCCTATTTGGCTCTTAGTAACAAGGCGGTAGGAAAAATTATAAGATGCAATATTAACCTAAAAAAAGGTGCATGTAATCAGCTCTCCTGAGCTTGAATTTTCATAGATTACATGAATATTTAGAGTTTTAAATTTGCAAGGGAAAACAAGACTCACAGTTAAGTATGGTGCTCAGAGAGACTGAGCATTAAAGGAGAGAAGACCTAGTAGGAGTGATGTTACCTGGTCAGCCGTATCCTGCTTATCTTCTAGTAGGTCTTTAAAATGATTCACTTTCGCACTCATGGTATGATTACATTTCACAATCTTCCGAAAATCACCAGAATTACTCCAAGGTCATAACAGGGCACAACCAAACAGTACATCTTTAATGATGACTTATTGTGTTTTTATTAAACAGCAGGAAATATTGACTCAAATATTGGCAAGATTGCTATATTATTTGTATTGTTCTCATGATGCTTTTATATCAGTATCAATATTAAAAAAACACTTCATGTCTAAGAGTTTTCAAACTTCTAAAAGGCAGACTCCATGTGTCTGTAACAGTATAGACACCCCTCTTTCACTGCACACGTGCAATGCTTGGTACACATATACTTCTCATATGAATATTTTGTCCTTTATTTAACCTAACATCTAATTTTCAGATTCATGTGGTACTTATCTGAAACATTGGCATTTGTTTTCTTTTAATGTTAGTTACATAATCTCGATGAACCAATAATGTAGTCCTAGGAAATGAGGCACAAATAGGTTAGATCATTTTATATTGACATTTGAAGAAATGTCATTTTGTTTTATTGTTCTGTGTAAACCATATTCATTGTACACTGTGTGTATATTTTGTTTAAATAAATGTGATTTTTATTTTTTATGTTTCTGTCTTTTTCTCCCTAATACACATTTTTTTTCATTTTTATCAATGTAGCAATGTCTAAAAATTAAACAGCAGCAGGTAGCCTAAACAATATTTCAAAAAGAAAAGACTAATTTTCTGATGAACTACAATTACAATAGAGATTTTAAGTTGATGGTAGTTTAGTGTCAAATTTACTAGCAGAATGCATCTTTTAGGGTTGCTGTTCTATGGGAATAAAATCGACCATAATTTAAAAAGGATTCAAGAACCAGATGTCAATGCTTCAACTCTGAGCAAATCATCGATCTTTGTCCTCTAGATTATATTAGTCATTTGAGCACATGAGATAACTTTTCCTTATAGGCTTCAGATATGATAAATTGCAATTCATTATAGCAGTAGATAGTAGAAGACAAATCCCAAAAGGTTTTAATTAGATCTTGTTCCAAAAAAAATTAACCAACTGAGGCCCTTGATTGCATGTAAAGAAAATGAAGTTTTGCTATTGGAGAATTTCAAGAACGTATCTGATCCTGCAGCAAAAAAGTTCTGTAATGTCATCGTCATCAATATATATTCATACTAACATGTCTCTACGTCTGAGCAGGAACAATGCTGGAGGTAACCCCATGGTAACAATGCATAGTGAACGGTAGCAAAACGCTGCCTACTATAGAACCAGAAGAGTAGCCTGAGAGGAGTAGGAGTACTCTTCTGTCTTTATGCAAAGGTTCCTTGAGTTTTGTAGGTGACAGTCCCACTCAAAGTCAAAGTAAAACAAGGAACTCATAACAGCTACAGTTTGGTATCTCCAGAGAGGGCAGTTGGAAAGGATGGATAGATATAATCAGAACATGTAAAGCCAACACCCATTCTAAACCGGAGTAGCCACATGGGCATGATTCTGTGGCTCCCTAGAACAGCAAAAGCTGAGTTCTCTGTTTTCTTAATGATCTTGATGAGTAAGAGTGACCCAAGAACAGATTTTTAAGTAAAAAGGGGAAGAGAAAGGGGAAAGCACATTGGGGTAGGATTCCAGGAATGTGATACTCAACCATTAAAAGCTCCCTTCTATCCTACGCCATATGAATTTGTTACTATAGCCCTTCATTTCAGAATTAAATAATAGCAATGATGATAATGGTCTGCTTTTTGCCTAGAGTGACGACTTCTCAGTTTTCAAACCAGCTGACCATAAACCATTCCTCCTTGGTGTTTATTCACCTCCTTGGAATGTGAATGTGAATGTGCTGCACTTAACTACTATTTCTGCTTCCTCTGCTTGCTTCTTGCATTTAAGAATTACCCAGAAGTCTAGACTCAGTGTTATTTTCTCATTTGACATGCTCTCCTTTGAGTTCTTCAACTGTTTATTTCTAAGGAGAAAACTCCAGCACAGGACTAAGGAACGTGGACTTTTGAGTCAGACTTTCTGGATGCAAATCCAATTCCCCCACTTTATTAGATATGGAAATATGTCAAGGTACTTAACGTGTCCATGTCTTCACATTCTTATCCGTAAAATGAGGGTAATAGTATGACTTAGTATTTCTTGATGAAGAGGGAGTGAGAAAATGTATGTATAGCCCTTTGCCCCAGGTCCACTCTGCTGGATCTTCTCTGCTGGCATTCAGCCTCTGTTCCCACCATGGGTTAGCCTCCTGAAGTCCCACTTACCGGGAACTTAAGGGCTGGAAGACTAAGAACTGTATTTCCTTAGCACACTTACCGAGAGAGTGCAGGATATCACATAGCTTCTGCCAAGGAGCCCCACCTACACCATATTTGGAAGGCAGAAGGAAGACAGCAAGGCGGGGGAGGCACTGACCCCTCATGCATCAGAGCGGGCGGATCAGAGTGCATCGGTCCGCAGCAGCTGAACTCCCACATTTATTGTTGATTCCACAGCGTGCTGGTGGTGGTGGCTATAACTTCAGCCTGGAGAATGCCATAGCAGCAGTGTTTTCCTAACCTGTAGGCATCTGTAGTTGTTCCTGAACACTGAATCAGAGGAGCTTGAAGTCAGAAGCCTGGTAAGAGTTCACTTCTGGCAGGAAGTTCCTCTTTCCTTTCCAATGGTTGTATCAACATCAAATCCCCCATATTACATATACTAACTTATTTTCTGCTAGGAAGAGCTAGACTGGATTCTCTGTCCTGCACTGAGCTCTGGCTGATGCTCTCAGCCTATAGGACGCATTCCATAAATGTCTTTTTGATAGTTGTTGCTGATTAACTTATTTATCTTTGATTTTTCCAGCTAGCATCCAGCACCGCCTCTCCAAGTATCTGCTGGCTCTTTGTGTGTGTATATGTTTTAAGAAACTCTAATTTCATTGCCCTCCTCCCAGTTTGCACATCGCCGTCCTAAGGATTCCATCTCTGTTAACAGAATCCATATCCTAGTCACTTGGGTTCACGAGCTTGGATCAGCTTTTGACACATAATATTCCATTTGTCCCAAAGGTCCGTCTGTGTTACCACCATATCCCTCAAATCTGTCACTTCCCCCTTTCATTGCCACAGCGATTTTCTTCACATGCATCCTCTATTACCCTCATAACTATTGCTCCATCCAAACTAAGTGAGGCTTGGTATTCAATGACACCCACAGTGTGGCCTTATCTTCTCTATCAAGGCTTATTTTCTATCCCCATGCATATCCACACTAGGAGTTTGCATATACAGTGTATGTCCCTTAAACACACACGAACACACACATACACAAACACACTCAGACACCCAGATTTTCTCACGGATATTCTCTCAGGCTATCTCCTTTTTCCCACCATTCCCAAAGCTATTGCTCAAAGTTGAACTCAAATGCTTCTTATTCCGAAGCAATCTTCTCATCTAACTCTAAATGAAATTCGTCTCCACTATTCCAGTTCTTACATAGTACTTTGTGTTATTCATTCATTCATTCATTTGTACATTCATTTTTTTTTACTCTTTCATTCATTTAAAAGATAATGTTTGCGTGTCTGTGTAGCTGGCATGCTGTTAGACACAGGGTCCAGGCTGGTGGGGGGAGGCAGACAAAAATAAAACCAACTAAGTAACAAGTTAGAAATATTAATTATCATGTATGATATGAAGTAAGAGATCTGGGAATTTTTGCAGAGAATCATGGTGTAGATTGGGTGGTTCATTGCTTTAGACAGAATGGTCAGGGGCGATCTCTCTGAGGAGATATCATCTAGATTAAGCTGTAAAGGAGGAGAATCATCCAACCAAAGGAAGGTAGGGGACAAACAAGGACAGTGTGTTGGGGGAACCAGCACCTGGACAACAGAGTCTGGGGCTGGGGGACAGACGAGATTAAAGTTAGCAAAAGCTTCTTAGACCAGGAAAAAGGATTCAAATTTTATTTTATGTGCAATTAGAAGCAATTACATGGTTCCAAGCAGGGGATTAAAGTGACCTGGCTTAGAGTTTTAAAGGTTCACGTCAGGTGCTACACAGATGCTGAATTATAGGGAATCAAAACAAAGTGTGAGGTGGTTCGAAGGTTCTGCAGTATAGTGAGAGGTGGTGTTGGACTGGGGTTAAGGCAGTGAAAATTAAGAAAAGTGCAGAGAGAGATTCAAGTGATATGTAAGGAGTAAGAATGGCAGGACTGGCTGATGCGTTGGTAGCAGTGGAGAGTGAGGGAGACCAAGTAATTAAGGTGAATTTCATTCCTGACTTGAGCGACTGAAAAGTGATGGCAACATACTGAGATGCAGAAGAAGGAGGCAAGAATATGTTTGAGGGGAAAGCAGTTGTTTGGCCTTGAACATGGTTAAGTTCAGTGGATTAAGTCATCCAATTCAAGCCTGGAATTCATGGAGATGAATCTGGGGTGCAGAGAAAAGTCTAAAGTGGGAACAGAAGAGCAGTGTAAGCTGTCAGCCTGTGTAAATGAATAGAAACACTCAGAATAGTAGTCAGCACTTGGAGGAAAGTGACAGAAAAAAAACTTAACTAGCTTAAACAAAAAGCAATTTCTTGACTCATAAACTGGAAAAGAGCAGGAGTTGAATTATAGGCTCATCTGGTTATCTGATGTTTAAATCTTTAAATGATTATTTCAATTCTGTCTCTCTCTCCCTGTCTCTCTCTTTTTCTCCCTCCCTTCTCTCTCTCTCTCATCTCTTTCTCTACCCTGTCTTGTGGATTTTTTTTTTTTTTGGACTGTTCTTTCCCCTTAGTATCATTTTCCAGAAAAAGTCTGCCGGTTCAGGCTTACACGGTGTTTTCACCTTATGTCTCCTAAGAAGAAAGAGATCCTTTCCCTCTCAGCAATCACATCAGTCCCCAAAAGGACTCTCCTCAGTCCCTGCATCCTGGGAGGAGATTCTGAGGGACCCATTTGGGCCCCTCTCCACCTCTGTGGCAGGTGAAGTGGGCATTTTGAATGACAGCTTCACCACATTCTATGACATTGGAAATGATCGACTCCCAAGAGGAAAAGGCATGGGATAAAAAGGACATCCACTTCATCTGGGGAGTGAGAATACTAAAAAAAAAAAAAAAAAGCCTGGGAGCAAACCCTCAGGATCTTTATTTAACATTAAGAAGATGGATTATATTAAAAGCAGCCTACTTTTTTTTAAGTATAGTCAGTTTACAATGCATCAATTTCTGGTGTACAGCATAATGTGTCAGTCATACATATACATACATATATTGGTTTTCATATTCTGTTTCATTATAGGTTACTACAAGATATTGAATATAGTTCCCTGTGCTATATACAGAAGAAACATGTTTATCTGTTTTGTATATAGTAGTTAATATTTGCGAATCTTGAACTCCCAATTTATCCCTTCCCACCCCCCTACTCCCCAAGTAACCATAAATTTTTTTATTATGTCTGTGAATATATTTTTGTTTTGTAGATAAATTCATTAGTGTCTTGTTTTTTCTTTTTTAAGATTCCACATATGAGTGATGTCACATGGTATTTTTCTTTCTCTTTCTGACTTACGTCACTTAGAATGAAGATCTCCAGGTACATCCACCCGAAAGCAGGCTGCTTTTGATAAGAATTATTTTACTGTAAAATTGCATTATATTTTGGAGTTATATGCTAAAGTAACTAGTAAGATAACAGCGAAAAGCAATTTCACTGAAATAAATACGACTCAGGAAATGACTGTAACACTACAGTGAGAGGCAAGAGGTCTAATGGTGTCTGGATTTGCCATTAACCCTGAGTGAATCAGTTCATTGCTACTTTCCATTTTCCCCTATGTAAACTGAAGACAGCATGACTCTCTCTATGCCTTTCCCTTGTTAGCTTCATGAACAAGTGAATTCACCTGAAGGCAAGGATTTTCTGAAGCAGACATTGCCTCCAAAATATGTTTTCCTTTCAGAGGTCCCTGAATTGCTCCTAAAGAGATGTATGGACTTGAATTGGTTTGCTTTTAAAGGGAAATAAAATAGAGGGCTAAACATCCTTTCACCTTTGCCTCATGTTTTTCAATGAGCAACATCCTGTAGGAAAATATTTGTGGTCTCTCATTACACATTGCACAAATTGTTATTCAGACAGTGACTTTTTTGATTGGTGAACGAGGACACAGCTGGATATGCATAGTTTAACCACTATCTGTCTTCTTTTCTGATGTTTGTATACCTACAGATATGACATTCTCTTTTGGAAAATTGAATAGGAGGGGCTATTTCCCAACTCATTCCATGAGGCCAGTATTATCTTGATGTCAAAACCGGACAACAACATTACACAGAAAGAAGACTGCTGATCAATATCACTCATCAAGTGATGAAAATTTTCTAAACAAAATATTAGCAAATCAAATTTAACTAGTAGGATTTATCACAGGAATAACATGGTTTAACATTCGAAAATCAATCAGTGTAATGCATCATATTAACTAATTTAGAAAAGGAAAACTGTATGATCATCTCATGTATCATTTGACAGAGTCCAAAATTCATTCCTAAGAAATAAAACTATCGGAAAACTAGGAATACAAGGGAAATTCCTCAGCTGATAAAAAGTATCTATACAAAATCTACAGTGAACATTTTACTTAATGGTAAAAGGCTGAATTATTTTCCTCTCCAATCAGGAACAAGACAAAAATGTCTACTCTCACTATTTTTGAAAATTTTACTGACAGTTCTAGCCAGGTGAATAAAGCAAGAAAAATAAATAAAAATCACACAAATTATGAAAGAAGATGTAAAACTTTATTTGCACACAACGTGACCAACTATTAACAATCCAGTGGAATCTACGTAAAAACTAGAAGTAATGAATGAATTTAATGAGGTTGCAGAACACAAGATCAATGTACAAAAATTAATTTTATTTCAATATTTCTAGAAATCAATGTAAATGCAATAAAAGTATCATTTGCAAAGGTACACAGTTAAGTCAACTAATACAAGGATGGTTTTTACCCAGCAAATGGTGTTGGAACAATTGGATGTTCACAGGCAAAAAGTAAATCTTCATGAGTACCTTAAACCTTATACAACAGTAAACTCAAAATGTAAATGTAAAACATAATACTACAAAACTTCTAGATAAAAACATAGGGGAAAATATTTTTGACTTTGGGTTAGGCAAAGAGTTCTTACATATTACATCAAAAGAACAAACCATAAAAGTAAAAGAATTGATAAATTGAACTTTATTGATTAGAAAGCTTTGCTGTGTATTTAACATTATTAAGAGAAGGAAAAGCCCAGCCATGGACTGGGGGAAAATATGAGTAAAACATATATCTAATGAAGGATTTGTATCTAAAAATATAAGTAACTCTTAATACTCAACAATAAGAAAACAAACTACTCAATTTGAAAAATCATGACCAAAAGATCTGAATAGACGTCTTACCAAAGGAGATACATGGATGGCAAGTAAACACATGGAAAGATGCTCAACATTATTAGTCACTAGAGAAATACAAATAAAAACCACAGTGAGATGTCACTACAGGCCCACTAGAATGGCCAAAACTGAAAAGATTTTACTGAACCAAATGACAGGGATGAATCTTAAAATAATCATGTTAAGTGAAAAAAGCTAGACAAAATAAGACCAAATACTATATGATTACATTTATAAAAAGAAAAGAAATATGAAAATAATGCCCCCAAATAATGTAAAATTTGGAGGCAATGAAAAGAAATTTTAAAGTAATATTTCTGTTTTGAAAGTACAAATTTTTGTTCATGTAGGCAATATTTTAGTTTAAGAAACATCTTTAAAATTGAAGTTTATTGTTTTTTAAATTAATTACTAGTTTTAAAGCTAGAGAGTAAATAAAATAATTGTTGATTTTTATTGATTATTACTGAAAATGATTTTGTTTGTTTGGATGAAGATGTATTTAAAAAATGATGTGTCCTGGTGTCAAATACACTGTCGGGATGTAGGCTCAACAGAAATGCATAATGCATACATCCATGCTCCCAAACATTTATAAGAATGCTTACAGAAATATTAGTCATAATATTCCAAAATAGTAAATAATCTAGAAAACCATCAATAATAGAATTGATAAATTTCGTTATATTCATTTAATGAAATTCTATACAACAATGAAAAAAGATGAACCAGTGCTACATATAAAAATTTTGAAAATGCAGACAAAATTTTGTGTGAAAGAAGTCTAAGACACAAAAGTAATACATCATAAATGATTCAACTTATATACATTCAAATAAAGAAAAAAAAAACGAATCTATAGTGCCAGAAGTTAGAACAGTCATTACTTGGAGGAGGAGGAACAAAAGGTACCTGAAAAGGGCCATAGGGTTGACTTCTGGCATGGCGGTGATGGTCTATTTCTCGCCTGAGGTAGTAATACCATGGGTGTATTCACTTTGGGATAAGCTATCAAACTTCCTTCTTATGATCTGCACACTTTTCTAAAATATGTTATTTATTTTAAAAAAAGCTAAAGAACAAAAGAGAATCACCCTCTACTGGGCAGCCTCTAGTTAGCTCTGAAAGTTATTCTTTAAAAGAAGAATGCTGCTAATTGAGTTCACCTTTGTAGATCATGAGCTCCAGATAGCCTGGATGGCCTAAAATCAAGATTTTTCACCATCTGTCTTTTCCTCTTTAAATGCCATTTGAGTTTCTGTATGGTCTTTTTTTTCCTCCTAAGTCGATTATTTATCTATCTATCTATGTATCTATTTAATATTTTAAATTGAAGTATAGTCAGTTTACAATGTGTCAATTTCTGGTGAGTTTCTGCATGGTCTTTGGTAACACTGAGTACTGAGTTCTGACTTAAAGGCAGGGAGTAGCTTGTTTTTTACATCAAGTACAGGCCACTGACAACTGTATATGTATCTGTTGTTAACTCTGGATGCTTTAAAATTAAGAATCTAAGAGATTTGCCATTAACTACAACTTCTGGGGCTGTGAGAGAACTGTGTTCATGCCAGAGCAGCAGCTTAGACTATAGCTGCTGAAGAAACTGCAACTCTGCCCAGATGCAAAACTCCCTCGGGCGGAGACTGAACATGGAATGAATTGGTGAAGTCTGAAATTCTCTTGGATTTGTAATTCATAAGGACAAGATACTTGGAATTTTCACTCTAAAATTCCTTTAGATTTTGACATCTTAGCATTGTAACTTACAAGAGGATTTAGTTTGCAGATTTTAAATCTCCCCTAGAATTTAATAATGGAAATAAATTTGGGCATCTTTATTTGTTGTCATTTTATATTGGCTCCCTTTTACATTGTTCTTTATTCTTATTTTGAAATCTTATTCCATTTTGGGCAATATGGATGCATCTAATTTGGGAAATAAAATCGAGAGTGAAATATAGAGAGCTTGGAGTTATTTAGTATTCTCTTTTGACTCACTGAAGAACTCTCTGGTGGTGATAAAGCCATCCCAGAAGTATCAACAAAAGGTCTTTGACTACTTTGTGGGGTGTAGCTTTAGGAAGGTAGAAACATAACTCTAGAAGAGTTTTGGTTTTCTCCTCCAAGTTAACCACTGATGTATTGGTTGAATAGAATGGGTCACTACAGCAGCAGCTGGAGAATATTACTGTGAGTGAGGGGGGTACCTCTATTCCTCCGTGGATATAGAGGCATTTCCATTACAGCCACATTCCTGGTGTATCTCACTCCCACACTCAGTCCACCCCAGAAAGAAGGATAATGGATCTGGCTAACAAATTTGGGAAAGAAAGTCAGCATATATAACTATACCTTCCGCTCTTCATCTTTACTTTGGGATTTTCCAGCTGTAGAAATCATGGACGTGACACAGGTTTACTGACCCTGTTGGGGAATCCAGCAGTTTTCTGGGGCCTGGGTGGGTAAGTTTGCCTAATGCTGAGTTTTAGCATCAGTGGGCTTTGTACCATGGCATCCCTGGGCCACATTCCCTTGATGACTACATTTATTCACTTGTGTATTTGTTTATTAAAATTTTTATTGAAGTGTAGTCAGATTACAGTGTTGTATTAATTTCTGGCATATAACATTGTGATTCAGTTATTCCCCTCATGTTCTCTTTCATTATGGACCACTACAAGGTATTGCATATGGTTCCCCGTGCTATACGGTAGGACCTTGGTGTTCGTCTTTTTATATATAGTAGTTTGTATCTGCAAATTCTGAATTCCCAACTTATCCTTCCACCTGGCCATAACACCCTGAACTCACCCAATTCTCGTCTGATGACTACATTTAAAATGCTGAGATTGATTTACAGTTTCAGTCCAGAAATACACAGCTGAAAAGAATATTGTTCTCACCCTTACAACAAAGGTAATACTGCATGAACTGTAAACTAATGACTTTTCTTCAACTTATCACACAGCTGAGCTTCCATTAAGACCCATATCTACTAACTCTCAGAGAAAACAAAGGTTTTAATTAATGGAAGGAAGGGAAATAAAGACTGGCACTGGTAGAAACCCACAAGGGCTAGAGAGAGGGAAAAGCAAGCAAGCAAGCAAGCTTTAGCCTTGAGGGAGGGTTAGGAGTACACGGCAGACCCAATACTACAGCAGGAAGAGGGGCAGGAGCACTTGTAAAGGTCACACACCTGAGGCCCAGGGACACATGTCCTGCTTAAAACTAAGAGACTTAATCCCATCATCACAGAGCACCCCCATTCCCTTGTCCCCAACACCAGGCTATGAAACCTGAAGTAAAAACAAAAAGTGGACTACACAGAGAAGAGGTGCAAATGGCAGACCCTTTGTGGAGTGCAGTACAGAGGTGAGACCCACAGCCAAGTGTGAAGCACCACTGAGGACATAACCCCTAGCAAATCAGCTCTCCCCCTGAACACGAGGAATCACTAAAGAAACCTGAAGCCCTGTGGGTTACAGATGATAAGTGTGACAACAAAACTCGAACCCAGCCTAATTCTGAACTAGATTAGCACAAATCCCCATAAAAGAGGCCTAGAAGAAGGAAAGGCATGCTCATCTCCATGCATAAAAACATTAGCCTTAGTATCTATTGTCCTAAAAAGCATGCTCAGCATTTAATAAATAAATACAAAATTCGAGAATAAACACATCTCCAAAGTACAGAGGACTCAGAACCAGTCTCATATGACACCAAGGTAAAAGGTCTCAGAGAAGTAATTTAAATTAACTATGACTGATAGGCTCAGTGTAAAATATACACAATATGCAAATCAGATGGGAACCTAGAGTGAGAGAAAAAACTATGTAAGAGAATCAAATGGGAATGTTGGATATTAAAAATACATCAAAATATATGAAGAATGTCCTTGAGTCTTATCAGTAGACTCAACACAGCCCAAAAAAGAATCAATGACCTTGAAGATAGATTATGAGAAATTACCTGAACTGAAAGGCAAGGAGAAAAAGAGTAGAAGAAAAACAAAACAAAATAAAGAACACAACAGAGATTCCAAGAGGTATGAAATAATAGCAAAAGTTCTAATATATGTGTAATAGGAAACCTTAAAAGATAATGAGAACAGGGTAGAAGAAATATTTGAAAAAGCAATAGCAGAGAATTGGCCAGAATTAATGACAAATACAAAACTATACACAAAAGAAACTCATACAATAAAGAGGAGGAAAAAAACTAGGTGCATTATATACAAACTGCTGAAGACGAATGACCAAGAGAAAATTGAAATGAAGGTATCCACAAAAATAAAACACAGTATATCCAGGAAAGCCAGAAACTGTTCATTCTTTATTTTCTTAAAGAAGCAGCTTAGATTGCTGACTTCAGATATTTCTTCTTCTCTAAAATAAGAAATTAATATACAATGAATTGCCCTCCATTGCTTGAATTACATAGTGCATAGTTGATATGTTGAATTTTTCCGTTCATTCAGTTCAAATTTATGTCTGCCATCGGCTTTTTAATTCCTATATGCCTCATGTCTACATTACAAATATCTGACATAATCACAAGAAAAGGAGGAGGGACGAAAACAGTGTTTTGACTGTATACTGTAAGGCTAAAGAGGAAAAGAACTGTAATAAACACTGTATTCTATTTCATAAATTGTTCTCACTTGAGTACAAGTTAGTAATTTTGAGCCTCCAGCTATACTATAGTTGAACAAATAAATAATTATTTTATAGATGATGAGAGCCGAGTTTCTCCCTGAGGAGATAGTTACAAATAAGGAAAGTAAACTCGGTGGTACTAAATTAGAATCAGAGATACCAGTATAAATTCGTGTTTATATGTAAGTATACACATACATGTATGAAGATGTACACGTGTATGTATACACACAGATAGGTGGATTCAGAAATATAGATTTATGTATATACTTAGAAAGGTATGCATGCATACATTTCTTTGCTCTATGCATTAAAAGGACCTAGAAGAAGTCACACACCAGTAGCAATGAGAACACCTAGCACCTGGATACTGGTTTCTAAATTCCAATTTCTAATAAAAGGAACCAAGATTACTTGGATAAATGGTTTATTCCAGGGTAAGGGCAGAGAAAGTGCAGATGAATCTGGATCATCTTGAGGTACCAGAAAGTAAAGACAAAATAATCAAATTTTTTAAAAAGAACAAAAATTTAAAAAGAACACAATGGGAACATATCAAAAAAACACAAGGGCCAACTTGAATGAGCCCCAATGGCCACAGTTAGAACAATTAGAACCAAGGAACCAAGATTATAATCACAAAAGAAATAATGATAGTATTGGATGATAAACTGCAGAATAAAATAAGCACATGATAAAAATAAATTATTGCATCAATACATAAATGAGGGAGAAGAGACAACTTACCCTTACAGAGAATTCCAACTGATGGATACAGAAGGAAGGACTGTAGAAAGTCACCATTATCAATTACTCTCACCATCACTAATAATGAAATATATTGATATCATGTACCTTCTGTCAGGATGCAATAATTAGAAAGGCAAGTCATCTCTCTGGTATTTCCCCTCATCCATAAACTCAGTCTTACAATGAAAAACACTCAGATAGATCCAGATTAAGGAACAGTCACAAAAAAACTAACCAGTACTTTTCAAAATTGCCAAAGTCATCAGTTACAAAGAAACACTGAGGACTGTGACAGAGGAGGGGACTAAGGATACAGGACAACTAAACACAGTTGGGACTCCGGGTGGATCCTGGACCAGAAACAGGGAAATCAAAATAAAGTCTCTGTTTTTTTCACTAGTACTGTATCAATGGTTATGTAACATGTTACCATTAGGAGGAGCTAGGTGGAAGTTTTCAAGAAATCTGTATTAACTTAACAACTCTTCTGTAAGTCTAAAATTATCTAAAAATTTAGAAAAAATTCAGTGCTTGTCTTCATCTCTGACAGCCTTACTTATTGTCTACCTCCTAATCTGTTCAGAACATAGACAGAAAAAAGGAGGTACTATATTAATTCCTTAAAATCTCCCTTAAAAATAACTCTTGTTAGAATTAATAGTTTAAAACTGTGCAATGTGATAATGAATAATAGATTAAGTGATTTTTCTACCACAATTTTATCACTCATCTTTTAAAAATTGGCAGAACCCCCTAAGAATATTGTGTATGAGAAATTTATTTGAATTGTTTCTGCATTTAGTAAATCTTCTTAGTAAATATAATTTTGAAAAGTTTTAGGTAGAGGCTGAGGCAAGAGACCAGATAAAAATACCTGAGAGAAAAACTGACAGTTTAAGTATGATTTTAAAATTCTTGATGTAAAATTATGGCTTATGAAAATAATTCACTTTTCTCATAAAAAAATAAAATAAAATAAAAATATTTTGAGACATTTATTGAAATTATTATTTCTTAGAATATGTTTCTGAGGAGGAAAACTGCAAAGATATTAAATATTTTGTTCTATATCTGAGGGATGACAGTAGAAATTAGATTTTAATTCTGTTTTAAGATAAATACACATTTTTTTGCCTTTACATTTATTTCTAGACTAATATCTTTTATAGTATGGATTTTTTTTCCATTTAAAGTATCCGAGCATCCAACATGTACTGCTGAGAGGATTGTAAAAAGCTTTTCTGTATGAATTAATTCGTATTTCACAGACATTGCATATATAATAGTTTAAAATCTTTAGATCAGCTTAGACCAAATGCTGAAAATATTCTGGATAAGGGAGAAAAAAAAGCACTTAGACAAATGGAAGCAAGTGAACACATTATCTGACTTTTAATACCTTGGAACCAGAAACCAGTAAGAGACTACCAAAAGACTTTTCAAATATATTAAGATGTGTAATGAATTCTCAAGAAGACAAAAGAAGAAACTTGCCTGGAATGTGTGATTGATTTTGCTCACATATGCTTCACTATTGTGCAGAAAAAAAGATTTGAAGATGACGGAGTAAATCATCAAGAAAGCTAAAAAAGCACCTGCTGCTGTTCCATTAAATCCAGAGTCAGTGAGATGAGCAAACAGAGGTTGCTTACTTACATGATACAATTTTAACTACCTAGAAAGCTCAGCGTGGACTTCTGTATAAATTTTAATGCATTATAGGCATTCAATAACTGCTTAATGAGTTGAACTGACCTTTGATCAGAGAAGGCTATGCTGGCGCTGAGGTATCAAATAAAATATATTTCTTCTTAAATGGAATAAAGGCAACAAAACAACTACAACTATTAAAATACAAAATTTAATTGAGTAAATTTTAAAGATCTTATTAGATTTTCTCAATGATTCATGAATCAGGCGGTAGCCAGCCTAGCAGGTAGAAAGATGTTGTGAGGAGCTGTACAAAATGAAAGGCCTATAGACAGAAGGGAGCAGGAACAAGGAAGCTATTCTAGGCAAAAAGTAGGCTGGTTATAGTAAGATGAGGTTCCTTTAGGAGATGGCAGGTTTCTATCAGACAGATGACCTCATTAGGACTGATCAGAGGATTCCTGATTGATGATCTAGGATTTCAAGATTTCTTGGGGAGGCAAAACTGTGATTAAGTTAAAACTCTGTTTGGTGGGCTTAGCATAAGTGATTCCATTTGGGGACCACTGTATTGTTTTTAAAACTACTACATCTTTTTCTGCTGGGTACTGCTTATTGTACTGTATCTCTCTGTAAAGTTATTTTCTATGTAGGGGTTAATAGAATATTTTTCCTCATTTGGGGTATTTTATATTTTTGGTTTGTTTGTTTTGTCTTGGACAGAGAGCCATCTGCCTAAAATGATGCATGTATCGTTTTATCTGAAAAGATAATGGCCCATCAAAAATGGAATCTATTCTTGCTCTAACTCCTCTTTGTTCTGAGTGTAATTTTAAAACAGAAATATTAGAGAAGTGACTATCAGACATAAAAGTAGTAAAACTACAAAATAGGTGAACTCTCCTATTGGCTTACTAGTGTTCCTGTGTCAGAAAAAGTTTGATCTCTTTTGCTTAGTTTCCTCCATTTTTAAATGGAGTCAGTATGGACCATCCAAAACACACGGAAAGAAATGATTTATTTTCTTGAAAAAGTATAGTATTTTAAAAGACCTGAAGCCCTTGGATCTTGAGTATCATTTGTGGATAAGACATTGTTAGCTGCATTGTGAATTCTTTTTTGCATGCTATTTTTGATTGATGTGATCTATCAATCTTGAGCAAGTAAAATTGTGTTCTGATTTTTTAGTGTCCTAATAAAAGAATAGAAATGCATCGTCTTATTTTAGCTCTGCAAGATAACCACAAATGTCCTTAAGATGTCTGCTATTCTAAATGAATGAAATCCTTTTGTATATTGGACTTCTACTAACCAGGAATTGCATTTTCACCTGTGCTACTAGCATTCTTCTTTCCTCTTAACCATCTTTGATATGTTATTCCCAAATCATAGTTCTAAAATCATCGGTTATTTCTACCTTTGTTTTACAGTTTTACCTTATTGATAACTAGGACCATCAGGTAAGTAAAAGAACTCTCTCAGAGAGAATGAGTTGTAATCAGTTTAGAAACCATCTTTTATTTGTCTAATTGGGCAGAGCAAGTGTCCTGGTCCTTTCTGTGAGGTAGGAAGGAATAATCATCATTTTTATTTTGCAAAGTAGAAAACCAAAAACACAGAGTGGAACTCATCCCATGCCTGAAGAGCTCACATCCCTGAACTCATCCAATTGCAAGTCACATGTTACAACTTTGATGAGTTGTGTATACGTCTCACTCTCCCAAATATCAGAGTGAGATGCTGGAAACCCACCACTGCAACACAAATCAGAATTTGTTTTCTTCATACCAATGCTTCCTTCGGGAAGTTGTACATAAAGAAGCATTTTTCTCAGACTAGTGGAAACTTGTCGATCACTTTGGAATAAACTCAGTTACACAAACTGGACCATGAATAGATACAGTTCACGTCAACCAATATCTATTGAGCACACAGTATGTGCTGGGCACTGGGGTGGAGGATGGTTCTGAAGAATAAACAAGGTTTCACAATGTAATGGATAAGATAGCCAAGAGAGCTACAATTTTTGAATTATAAGGAGTGATTTAAAAGTACAAGGGAAGGGCATTTTGCTGGTCTTGAATAGGAAGAAAGGATAAAGGAAAGCTTGCTGGAGGGTACTGAAGTTAAATCCTGAAATATACACAGGGTTAGCTAGGAGAACAGATTAAAACATTTTACACTAAATCACCCAGCAAAGCTTCAGAGTGAAAAATTGGTGTGATTACCAGCTGCTCCATGTTCTAAATCTAGTAGTGGTTGCAACAAAATTATTTACAGGAAGAATAAAAACAAACAAACAAACAAACAGGTTTAATCAAGAAGGATGAGGTAAGAGATACGGTAATTCTTTTACCAAGAAGAATGTAGCCATCATGAGTTGCCTTTGGGCATGCCCCAATTTACCATATTCTTTAAAGTCTGTCTGTTCATATGCTAGGTTCATGCTCGGTTTTAAATTCCAGATAAAAAGTTCATCTTTAAAATTGAAAACAACCTATTTATATTTATTTATTCATGAGGATTCTAAATGGACAGCAGCAAGATGGGCTTATGCAGTTAAAAGTGTGTGTGTGTGTGTGTGTATTCACACATCCCAAACAATACAACTCTATTTGCATTAAACTTATTAAGTCAAATCAATTTTACAGACATATGGGCTAGATAGAGCTTTGGCATTTAATTCCTCTTGATCTTCCACCTGGTAAATTTTATTTTCCACTGTGCTTCCCTGCAATTTATTTTTAACATTGTATTTGTTTGGACATCATTAACACAGAAAATAGCATCCTAGGAGTGGTAAGGTGCCGAAGAGCATTTCAGATATTTCAGTTAGAAAACAATCCGATTCACATACTCAGGTCTTTTTGTCACACAGTCAAATAAAGTTGGAAATACATTTTATTCATGAAGTCTGGAAATACTTAATTATTAGGTAGACCCCAAGGGTGTGCTGATCAATGAGCTACATAGGGAAAAAGAGAAATCCGTAGCATACTTCTCACTCCCCCAAGGTATATACCTTAGATGGGGAGAATCAATTATTATTTGCTGAGCATCTGTTATATGCTGGCTCAGGGATAGCCACTCTGTTACACTTTACCTCATTCAATTTTCAGAACAACAATGTAAGGTCAGGAAATAGAGCTCAGAACCATGAAGCGGTCTGCTGTCAGTCACATGGCTAGAATTCAAACCAGGACTTCTGACTCCAAACTGATGCTCTTTGAACCACGCCTGTATCACCCGAGGCTTTCAGCAAAATTACACACTCCAGAGGGTTAGTGATCATAATGTGGTTTAGCAGCAACCAAAAGAAAAGGAAATTTGTGAAAATCCAAATTTATGATACAGAAAAATTAGAAGGTGTTTTTTTTCAAGGAATTTGAATAAGTAATCTGGTTTTGTTTATGGTGAATACGTACAGATTACCTACTACATGCCAGGCGTTGCGCTACATGCCTTTTGGTGATGATCTCATTCAATCCCCAAAATAATCGTAGGAGGTAGATGTTGTCATTATACTACTGAGAGAAAAATGTGAGATTTGCCTCTAAGGCTGAGTCCACAACCTGTTTTGTTCCCAACTACTCCACAGCCTTCTCCCAAACTTCCTTACGTGTTGGAAGTCATGAAGTCGTGAGCAACCTTGGAAGTGAGTTAGTCCCTCAGACAGTATACGTTAGTGAGAAAATAAAAAGTCACAGATACTTTCCATTTAAACAACTTTGTACAGACTTTCTCTCTGCCCATGAATTGGGGTTCATTACTAAAAGGCGCTTAACTCACTGTGACCTAAGACCTGACCTACTCTCCTGGCCGCTGTACAACTAAGGACATGTCTACCTCTAGGAAGGAAGTCATTTGAATTTAGAGATTGGAAAATAAAAATTAAGGAAAATGTCTATTACTTAAAAGTAAAGAAAGTGTCCTAGATCAATTCTTTCGTGAAATGTCACCCAGATTAGAAATCCTAGCTGGGACGCCCATCTGTAAAAAACGTGGTTTAAGTGCACACTAAACATTACTTCTTAGAATGTTAGCTTCAGTCTGCCTTGAGCCTTGTGATAGTAACACTGCTCACATGATTTGTTTCCATGGAGCTCAGAATCCTTGTCTTCTTATTAGGCCTACTTATCAACCTTGGCAACATTTCCAACCACAAGAGGCCGTGGTGCTTTTCTTGTCTCCATCACCATGAGGCGGGAACCGGGGAGGGTGCTTTCCTGGATTTAATGACCACCACCTTGTCTTGGAAAGGCATTTTCAAGAATCGTTGAGAGAACTCACCTGTCACTTTTTTAGGAGGTATGGCCCACCAGCCTTGCATACTTTGATGGAGTAGCTCCTGAATCGTAGGACATTTATTTATGTTTATACTGATTTGGTTTTGGATCAAGCCTTTGTTTTGAACGAATGAGAGTTTGTTGGACCATTTGGAGGCCTGGTTCTATAAATTATGTAGGAGGAACTGTCTTCAGGCAGCCTAGTAACCTTCCAGAGACCCGTGGAAAGTCCAAGTGCATCCAAAAATGAGTTATGAAATGATACCAGAGCACCTTGCTTGACCACCCAGCATTCCCTTTTGGTGGTAGGAAGGTGATAATGGTGAAGGAGTAACAGTCGTTCCAAGGTAATGGCAGAATTGATGTTCATAGGATGCACAGAGATGAATCATATTTGTCTTGAGTTGGTCTAAGCCAAGTTGTCTACCTACAACTACTAGGTTCCTTTTGACAAATATTAGTGACTTCTAATAGATAGAGGTGGGTGAGAAAATACATCTTTCCCTCCTCCACGTCATGAAAATAAGTCAGTCTTAGGTTGACTTCTGTCACACATACAGATATTTAACAGCCAGCAGGTATAAAACAGAGACATAAGCCTTTCTGTATGTTTAAACAGTCTGTTGGGTGTTCAGATAAAACCTTGAAATCAAAAAGTTACCTCAAGGCAAACGTGACCCCATGCCAGCTAACCATGTTAATCTGAGTCATGTGATCAAAAATCTATTGGCTAAACATAGGACCATTTAGGAATGAGATCCAGGTAGTCGATTCTCTGGGTCAGGGATGAAGGGCTAGTCCAGATTCGTCTACCCTACCCATGTGTGTTCCTTTGCAGTGTTTCAGCCCACCCACAGATCTTCAATACCACTCATGTGTTCCACAAATTAAGAAGGTTGTGGGGGGAGGGTACAGCTCAAGTGATAGAGCGGAATGTTTAGCATGCCCGAGGTTCAATCCCCAGTACCTCCATCAAAAAACTAAATAAATAAATTAACCTAATTACCTCCCCTTGCAAAAAAAAAAAAAAGAAGGTTGTGATACTGAACATTCATAAAATATAGCTGAACCTTATGTTGGCCACATCTGGAATAGGCTCTTTTGATGAAATACGAGCTAACAAACCTTCCTTGGAGTGAGTACTGGTTAGAGTACTTGACTACCTTGACTACACCTAGGATGTAGACTCAAAGTAACGTTACTATGATTGGAGAATGTTTCTGTAGGATAAATGAATGTCAAACATTTAGAGAAGAGTTTGTGTTTATTTACAATTCCATGTAACCTATTTAGTAAGCTCTTTCTCATTGCATTTCAAATACAGTCTAAGGTATTAATTTACATAATGCTAAAAACTTACTAAACAATATTGACCCTTTCTTAAGAGTTAAAATAAAATAGAGTCTAGCCCATTTGTTCACTACACCCAGTCTGATTTCTTAAGGAAATAAGACTGGTATGGAGAAAACAACATAAACTATGGAGTCAGATAGACTTAAAATCAAATCCCGGATTTTTTACTTTCTCACTGTGTGAACATGGATGCTTTGCCAAACGAAATCTGTTTCCTCATCTGTTAAATGAAGATCATTTCTATGTCATGGAGTAGTAGTGGAGATTAAATGGAAAAACAAACAACATGTTCTTGGCGTATAAGAGATAGCTATTCAATAGGAATTACCATTACCTTTATTATCAGGATGACTTTGAAAATAAAAATGAAACAAGTTGTTAGTATTCTCATTTTAAATAAGTGGCAGAGCAGGACCTACAATTCAAA
This sequence comes from Camelus ferus, assembly GCF_009834535.1. NCBI lineage: Eukaryota > Metazoa > Chordata > Mammalia > Artiodactyla > Camelidae > Camelus > Camelus ferus. Next base: position 100,811,945 of record NC_045697.1, on the reverse strand, counting down.
AGGCTTAACAGCCCAATTCCGCTCTTTGTTCTGAGTGTACAGTGTGGGTGTCCTGGGTTTGCAGGGCAGAAAACCTATTCGATCTCTGACTGTAGAATATCCATGTTTTTGGCTTTCTTTTTTCCTGCCCTAGTTGCCCTCTTCAGAAAAATGTTTTAACTCTTTACCAGCAGTTCACCTATGGGAACTGGATGACAGTGATAGTACAACATCAAAGGAAAGATTCCAGTTAATGTAGAAAATAAATTTTTGTCATTGTGGTTGTGGTTTGTGATTTTATTTATCCTATTCTGTTTCTTGTTGCTGGGTGCAGGAAACTGAAAGGTAGGCCTAGATCCGAAGTTCTTAGGTCCTATTCCTTCTCTAAATAAACAGATCAATACCACACTCCTTTACGACTGTGGGTATGAGAACCACCTATCTGAGAGTCCTTTCTTGAGGGCAGATCATCAATACACTTGGAGTGAAAGACAGCAAAATTGTTGGGTTAATGATTTATCAGCGTGGTTTAAAAGGCCATGTCTAACAACAGTTTCCTTTAAAAGGCTATAATAATCTCATGAGAAAACTCAGGCAGGGCTTAATTTGTTCAAACAATTTTTAACATTTTAAAACCACACATGGCACACCTTTGCGACGGGTTCTCATTAGCCTGATGAGGAATATGTTGAATTTGGGCCTTTGTTTTAACTCCATTTGGGAACGAGAGCTTTCCAGCAGGCTTCAGTAGAAAACAGTTGTGAAGGTCATTGCAAAAATGAGTGCAATGATTACCAATCTTTATTTTGCAAGTTATAATTGCCAAAAAATCTTTCAGGTAAGCAGGATATGTGGCTGCTGTGTGATAGACTGTTGCAAATATTTTGATTGTGATATTTGTTTTTCTTCATAAAAGTACAGTTGAAGTGATTACATAGTTGAATTTGACTGCAGGATATAAATGTATTTTTTTCTGTTGAGTATTATCAGAAGGTCATGAAAAATAAACAACAGTAACACTTTCTTTATCCATTCCTAGGGAGCTAAAATAAATTCACTGTTTTATGAAATTTTACTGTCCATGGAGGTCAGGAATTTCTTAAAATTACTCCCTGTGCAAAAATTACTCTTAAAGATAAGAGTACAGATGGGCGGGGGTGGAGGAAATTCCTAAATCACTCCACTAAACCTTGAGAGATCCAGCCGTGAATTACCCATAAAACCATGCCAAGACGACCTTAAAGACTGTTTGCCTGGTCCATGTGCAAGTCTGCTGTTTCATTTTCTCACTAGCATCATTTGTAAATTTCCCTCCAGTCTACAACATTTGTGGTGCTCGGGAACATGCCCCTTGACGAGGCACCACCACACCCCTGGAGAATAACACGAGGCCATGCAACGTGGCCTAGGGTCTGGGGTGTAATGCTGCCTAGTTCTCACTAGCTTCGGTGGCCTTTCAACTTAGCTTTCCTTATCTTTAAATAAGGGCGTTGAGCTAAGATACATCCTGAAGAAACACTTTACTTCAGTTTAAATGTTTCCGTGACGTCAATATCTTCAAAACCTCACTGGTCTCAATTTTCCAAAAGCAAAGATGAAAGCACTTCCATATCTTGCCCCGACTTTGACAACGGGAGTTTTTTGGACTCTCTCATTGTCTAGCTTCTCCCTCCATCCTCTGTTAATTCCTACAAACTGGAAATTAGAACGACTTTGTGGGTAAGTATCCAGAGTGAGTGATGCTGAATACTACATTACATCACAGCAGAAAACTTAGTTTCTGGTTGACCAGCTGTAGCACTGGACTAAGGGACTGACCCACCAGTTGTTTTGTTGTAGTTAGTTTCCCCTGTGCAAGCCAGAGACAGTCAGAAAGGGGTTACATTTGCAATTTTCCATATTCCCCATCAATCATTCACTTAATTGCTTTAGGTGATTGTTCTTACATGGGTCAGTAATATCATTAGGGGTTCCAAAATGACAATTATGTTAATCCTATAACTTCTTGTACGTAATTAGGTGGTTTTCTTCTGTGTTCCTTCTTTCCCAAGCCAGATAAATTGCCTATGGGCTGTATCCCCCAACATCCAGCCTTATCACTTTGCTTGCTTTTAAAACAGCGCCACACTGCCTTTGCACATACTGACATTTGACCTGTAGTGACTTTCAGATTTCTTTGTTGTACATATACTCAGGCAATCACTCCAGGATGTTTTCAGTTGCATTGATTAACCTTCAGCCCAGTTTAATCAATGCACATATTACAACAGGTGTGGATTCCAATTCACTGATTTTTTTTTATTAAGCAGCATTAGGGCTTATGCTGTAGAGAACTTCACTCAACTTCAGCACTTAAAGTGGGGTTGCCATTTAGCATTTGAGGTAATTTACTTGCTAAAATATATGTTTGTGACCTGTTTATAATACCATCTTTAAAGTCAGGAAGACCTCCCCCCTGATAATCTCTCTGGATTTGTGGATCGGATACTCATTTCCAGGCCACAGATTTCTGTTTCTGTTTTTCAGCCAAACAGTACCCATTTTAAAAGGTAAGTTGCTTACTTAATATCTTTCCTTTCAAAAGATATATTTTATACCTTAATGGACTTTCAAGAAAGACTTCATGGCATATATAATATTTTAAAGTCAATTTTATCATCTCTATAATTCATTTGATTAGTCAACTAATCAAATAAAAAGAAGTTAAATAGTTATACAACACACAGCTTATTTCTTTAGTTTTCAGCAAAATTTTTATTGCAACAATGACTTTCCTATGCAGGCCTAATTATTTTCAGTTATGTAAGAGATTTAAGGTACTAGTGCATTCCAAGGACCTTCTATGTAGAAAAACTCTCACTTTTCTTGGCTTCGTGTGAGCATAAGTTGTTTTTCTTTCCACTGAAGTAAATTAATAGGGTTAACTAGAGTTAATGGGAAATGTTTAAGCATGCTAAATGTTGACTTTTTGACAAATGTTCTCTCAATTTGATCAGCTAAGACTGTATAATTGTACAAAAGCCACCTCGGCCCTTTGCAGCAGCATAAAATCGTTTCTTTCCTTTCCAAATTATGCTTAGTCATTCTTATGAAAGTATTTTACCACAAATCATCTCTTTGGCTATTTGTTCCAACATATTTCTTAGAAGGCAAAGTATTAATTTATAGAGACAGATTTAGGGTTGGAGACGGAAAATGCTCTCTTCCCTTAAGGCCACAATGGATTAAATTGTAACTAGTGTTCTCATTTTTGTGGAATTTCAAAACAAGACAGTATGCTTTACCTAATAAATGAGCTTCCTTTTTGGAAACATTTAAATTTTCCCACATAATTTAGTGAGCATTAAAATCAAAAGAGTTAAGAAGGCAGCCTGTCACAATTAATGGACAATCAAAAAAAAAAAAAAAGAGGATAGAAGGAAAGAGACGAATAAACAATAATAATTTTGAAAATGTCTTAAGCATTGACATCATCATAACTTATCATGAAGGCCAAGATACTTGGCTTCCCTAGAAATGATATCCTATGCAAGCATTTCCATATTTCTGATTCAGTGAAAGTTACAAAATGATGACACTATAACCCATTTTGACCACAGTTTAAATATTTGTTTCCCTCAATGTTACAGCCATTCTCAGCTCCCATTGGCTAGAAGAAATGGATAACATGTTGAGTTTAATAGCAGGCACTACACAAGGCTATCAGAACTATAAAATAGAATTGTAGGATAGAGTATACTCAGGGATTTTGAAATATTTGAGGTGAAAATAAATTTCTTCAGTAAAGAAATATTTTCATCCAAACTTCAATGATTGTAGAAGCTAAGCGAATTGCAGTAGAGGTAAACTTATTGTCATATAATAGAAGGTAGATGGCCTTGGAGTTAGCCAGATGTGGATTCACATCCTGATATTCCTACCCACTATTTCAGGCAAGTTACTTATCTCTGCCCAGACCTGTGTCAAAAGCCATTAGTCTGTCCTCCTCACTCGGTCATTTGAAAACTAAATGAACTGATGCTTGTAAGAGAAATAAAGAAACTATGTATGTGTGGCATAAATAGTTCAATTAGGGAAACACCAAGACTTAAATTTCTGGATTCAGAAGTGGAAAAAATAATAAAATTTTAAGAGTATGGGGAAGAAAAAACAAAAAATATGTAATTACCTTGATATAAAAGGAAAGATGAACAGTGCACAGCTTTTTTTTTTTTTTTGGCTACAATTAATGAGAGATGGAATTTTCCATTTCTGCCTTCTTTGTGCCCACTCTAACACTTGAGCAAATAAGTTGAGTGAATTTGTTTCTGTAATAAAAGCCTGAGTTGTGGCAGAAATAGACTATTCTTGGATCAGTCTTACCAAAAGACATCTGTACTCTGTCAAATTTGAAAACATCTCCCAGCATCGCATCTGAAGATTATTAATGTTTGTTCAGTGAAATAAGCAAAAAAAATTCTATTACAGCATTTTCTTATAAACCTTGCTTGTATCCAATAGTTTATTTGCATCAGAATGAACTGGACTAACGTTTCCTTCATTTTACACTTTGTGCTTATGATTAAAATACACTTAGGTTGTAAAAATTGTCAATGCTGTGTATGTCAAACCTACATATTTCTGGTAATCGATGTCTGGAAAGAGAAAGTTGGACATTCTAATCTTTATCTTATGAAGCTTTTAAAAATTATTTCGGGGGTAGTCAATGAATCTCAATATGCAAATACTTTACCTTTAAATATTTCATATTGTAAAAATTTTAATCCAATTTGCTCCCCTTTAGAAAATTTATTAGAGAAAATTTACATTCATTTCTTTATGCTTATATGGTAAAAATTGTATTCTCAAGATTCACAAATTAATTTTATTCTACCTTAAGATATTTTATTCCCCCCAAACAATTATTATACATGTCAATGGTAATTCTGTCCACAATTTTGTTTCTTTGCTTATCTTTTTACCGGTTACTAGAGATGTATTGATGATAAATTCCTTTGAATCTCTTCCTGGTTGTCTGGCCTCCTTTTAGAGTGGCCTGTTGGCTTATCCTATCTGATGAAGTCCTTTCTACTCCCTTGCTTGGTGACTCTCAACAATTACCAAGTGACAACAGGAACACTAAATGCTTTTTTTTCCTGTTGTCTCTAACTAATATTCCCCACAGTCTGAAAAACTGTAGATATTTTGTTTAATAATGAGTTCTAGGGTCTTATTAATTGGCCTAGATTCCTTTTGCTAATTCTTAGTTATGCCTTAAACTCTATTATTTTAATGTACCTTCTGTAGGAATAGACACTAGGAAATTTATACACACAGAAAGCAGCCAGCAAATACGTATCCCTGGCAGTTTAGTTATACTATTTTCAACAAAAATTAATGAAGCAACACATCAGATACTGATATTAAAAACATTATGGGACCTAGCTTACTTCTCTAGAAAGTACTAGCTAAAAGTACTGTTTTAATGCTGCTTCATAGGATTAAAAGTTTGATATAATATGATCCCAGGTTCAGATTTTTTCTCATTATTTCGCAGGCATTGGGTCATGTGACACAGATAATTGATCTTTGGGCTATTATTTTGATGAACTCTGAATTTTCACAGATCCATCTTCCTTCCCTTCCTTCCTTCCTTTCTTCCTTTCTTCCTTACTGACTTCCTCCTTTCCCATGTGATTACTCTGGCTAAGCAAATTCATTGGTGTTACTCTTCAGAAAGCCTCAGACTGGGACCACTTTCTGCCTTAGAGATAATGACTGGTTACAGAAATGTATCAGAAGGTATAATATATTGACCAATTGACCTTTAGTCCAGACTATGCTGCAGCTTTTATTCCAAGTGTCTGGATCATTGTCATTCCTGAATCAGTTACTTGGTTTCATAACTCTTACTTTGCTCTCAAGCTTCAAGCCAGAGTTTCATTTGTCAGGGGGATATCTTCACATGTCTTTCCTACTGGTAGATTACTAACGTGCTTCTTACTCAGTGGTTTCAATAAAAGACCACTGGGTGGAGGAAACAAGATTTGAGATAAACCCTCGTAGTTTCCCATTGCTGCTGAAACGCATGACCACAAATTTGCTTAGAATAAGACAAATGTATTACCTTGCAGTGTCAGTATTGAAGATCAAAAGTTCAAAATGGGTATCACTGGGTTAAAATCAAGGCGTTGGTGGGTCTGCAATCCTTCTAGGGGCTCTAGGGGAATGTAGTGGGTTGGATGATGACCTCTAAAAAGATATGCCCACATCCTAAACCCTGACTGTAATCTGCACTAGTATGCTAACCGCTAGTTACATGAACCTGTTGAGCACTTGAAATACGGCTAGTCCAAATTAAGCTATATCATAAGTGCAAAATACATATGAGATATCAACAACTTGCTATGAAAGAAAGAATGTAAACTATTTAATTAATAATCTTAGAATCAGTTACATGTTGACGTGGTAATATTTTGAAAAGATGAGGTTAAAATATATTATTAAACTTAATTTCACCTATTTCTTTTTACTTGTTTTCATGTGGCTACAAGAGCATTTGAGCTTACACGTGTGGTTTGTATTTTGTTTCTCCGGGACGGTGCTGGCTTATATCCTTGATATAGTTTTTGGAAGAGGAAGGACTAATCTAAGTACACAGCAACAGCAAGGAACATTCACCCACTTCTGTTCTAATTTCCTGTACTGTTTCTTTTTTTCCCAAGAGAATTAGATAAGGGAGGTAAGAGTGCCAGCCTTGGGGCAATGACTTTCACTTCAGCATCTCAGAATCACTGATTCGGAGTTCAATAAATATCCAATAAATAAATGAACAAATGAGTTGAATGAATGACCAGTTGCATTAATTTTGTGAATGAATATTGAGCAGCACTTAAACATTTATCTTTACCAGAGATGATCAGTTATTATGGTATGTTTTGAGTATATATACATTTCATAATCCTGTGAATATATCATTAGAGAAAAAGGTCATTTTCATTCAGTGAAGACCCTACTTTAACATAGTGCAAAATGTTCTAACTTTGTCATATCAAAAAGGACATGTGTCCTAAATCATCCTCTCGGTAAGAAGTCATTTGTAGCTTTTTTCTTACTTGCTTATAAGCAAATCAACTGAGATAATATGACATGTCAGCAACTTTAGATGAGAACAAAGCTCCTCAGACCCTTTAACATTTAGAGGACATATTTATCAAATAATTATATGCATGAGAAATCTTATGGGAAGTACATATGACAAGCAACATAAACTAACATTCATTGACTTAACACATTTTTATGAGCACAGTCCATGTACCAGCCACTGCGCTGATTAATTTATATGCATAATTTCATCCAATGCTGAGAATATTCTAATAAATCTTATTATTGTTTCCACATTTTACTAATGAAGAAACTCATGGAGTTTGACTTGTCTATAGTGGTGGACCTAGTGGGTAGGGAAGAAACTATCAAAAGAAAATCTGGAGAGCGTTAGTTGATAAAAATATCTTATCAAGCAAGAAACAAACTGTTTGCAAACAGGAAGACTTCAAAACCAAAAGTGCTGTGCTCTCAACAGTTACAGTTTATAAAGCGTGAGTGAGGAAGTACGTTGTTTTGTATTGTGATTGTTTACTAGAAAGTTACATTCCTTTTAGGATTGAAGCACTGCATGAGCTTACTTCTTTGTAGCTAGTTGGTTAAGAGCAGCGTGGTGATGCTGACAGGAAGAAAGCTTAAGTTTTATTTGAGATCAGAGTCAGCATTTCAGGGAAATCAGAACAGTTTAAGTTTGGGTTACATGGCTGTGAATGGTTCAATACTCAAACTATGGGCTCCATTTTGGGTTTTCTTTAATACCACAATTTGGTCTTCATGCTTATTCTAAGGCCCTTGTTCTACTACAAAAATTTTTCTATGTGCATTTAAAACTTTATATAATTTAAACAATTCTTTGATAATCATTTCCAAGAAAGCAATATTATGTTTAAATATTAAATATGTACTATGTTATGACCACTGTGTATCTTAGCAAATGGCTTCATAGGCAGTTGCAGAAGAAGTTGTCAGCAGTGATTAATGGCAGCAGGGATAGTTAAAATCCCCTACTCTGAAGGGTCTTCAGTTTCTGCCAGCTCGGTAGCCCTTTTCCATTTTTTGTTTGTTTTACTAACAGTTGGTAGGGTTCCCTTTGGAAGCTATACACATCACGTTTGAACTTAAGATGTGTGAATTTGTGCTCCAAGTCACTGATTTGTGAGAGATGAGGAAAATGTTATGCAGTGGAAAAGGAACCCAGCTAGGAAATGAGAATCTTTCAGTCTAATCCAGCCTCTAACTGGCTGTAAGACCTTGGAAAACTTACCTAGTTATCCAGGTGTAAACACCTACAAAATAAAGGGGTTGGTCTTTACATGACCTCTGGGAGAAATCCAGCCCTGGTTCTGTGATCTTGCCTAAGAGAAGGTTTGAAAATTCAGCCCTCAAGGAACTGTTAATTTTTTTCTGTGAGATCCAAGATGATTGAGACTCCAAACCAAGCACCTGTACCTCATTTTTGAAGTTGTTTATTGAATAGCAAATAATCATATTGGCCTGACTGATAGCAATTTACAATGAGAGGGCATAGAAAAGAGAAGTCTGTAAAATATCAAAGACTCAATTCAAGAGAATTTGCCAGAGTTGACGGACATGTCTCCATGTTGAAACCACCTTCTAAACGCCAAATAAATGTATAAAAAATTCCCTTTTCTTGAAAAGTATTTGCGTAATTTAGAACCAAAGGAATAAAGACAAGGTCTTAATAATTTCCAGAAAGAAATGGAGTCATCATCTACAGTGGAATGATCATATTGGTACCAGCCTTCTTATCAGTCACACTAGTGCTAGTCACGGAGCAAAGCTTTCAGATCTGAGAGGAACAGATTGGGTGAAAATCCTATGTCTAGCCAGATTTTCAGTCAAGTATTTGGAATAAACACATTTTTAGACACACAGTTTTCAGAAATCACTTCCCACACACTCTTTGCTCTAGCAAAACAATGTAGTAATCCAAGAAAGAAAAAGATAAATTCCAGAAAAAGAGGTCTCCTTCCCAAGAGAAAAATCCCAGGATGATCACTTCAAATCTACCCTAAAACATGACTTGTCCAGATGACAGGTGAAGGACAGAGTGTTCCTGAGGGAAGTCAGTAAAACAATCAGACACTCCATAGAATGTCTGATAAGCTAAAGAGTTGAAATACAGTATTTGCATAAAGAATTATAGTGGATGAAAAGGGAAACTAGAGACTTGGTAAATCAAAAAGCTGCACAAAAATAAACTATTTGGATTTCAAGTAAGCTACATTTACATAGTTTCTTGATTTAATTATAAATCGTGACTTAACTATAGTAAGTGGTTGGTGGATTAAGATACAACAGAGTAAATAAATAAATCCTAAAACTGAATAATTAAAAAATAACAGTACAAGATAGTATTGAGGGATATAGTAAGAACAAAAAGAACCAATTAAGAATCAAAAGTTACAAACTTCAGCTATAAATAAATGAGTCCTGGGAGGTCATCTATAGCATGGTGACTATAGTTAATAATACTATATTGCATATTTGAAAGTTGCTAAGAGAGTAGATTGTAAAGCTTCTTATCATAAGACAAAAAAATTTAACTATGTGAGGAGACAGATGTTAACTAGGCTTACTGTGGTGAACATTTCACAATACATACAAATACCAAATCATTATGTTGCACAACTAAAACTAATATAATATTATATATCAATTACATCTCAAGCCAAATAAATAAAAGAATTAGCTAAAAGAATTAAAAATAGTCGCCTATAGATAGCCAAACTGGAGGATAAGCAGGAACCTGTTTACTTTCATAAAGCTTTATCATGTTATTTGGTGTTTTCACAGGGTTCATGGGGTATTGGTATTTAAAATATTTTAATTTTTTTTTGTTTTGTAATAATGATATCAGGAAAGATCTTTTAAAGTACTTTTGATGTATGAGCATAGAATATATAATTCTCTGTATAGTATGAAATAAATTTAGTAAAATAAAATAAATACCCAATATATATATCTTTTAAAATATACATCAGGTATTTATTTTATCTATTAAAATATTAAGTTGAATATATGTATTATATATATTTAACTAAATTGCATGTTACATATATTCAATTTAATACATTCTAATAAATAAATACTGGACATATAAAGGAAAACATATATATATATATCAGGTACTTATTTTATTTATTTTGCTAAATTTAGATGATAGTATGAGAATGTGTATTCTGTGATTGATATATGTATATGTTTTTATATATGTTTAAAACCATGTATGTGTGTTTAAACTCCATATTTGAGGACTGAGAACATGGAAAAGGAGATAAGAATCTGGAAAGCATGTTTCCTGTGGAATGAACTTCTGATGCGCTCTTAGTCTTTAATGCCTAGGCAGGGGATTTTGACAGCGATGGTCTGTCTTACACTAGACCAGGTAGGTTTTTACCTTGCAAACTTAGCTTTGAACTGCTGACAGCCAGCTAAGGGTCGTGAAGCATTAGTCACTAGGTATTTTTGGCTTTGCCAGGTGGCTGCAACTTGTTGTGGTTCTGACCCTAAAAGACTTTCTGTGGAGATAGGGCCAAAGACACGGGCCTTTAGCCAGCACAGATGGCTTCAGAGTGCAGATTGCTCCAGTTTGACCTTAAACTTGTATTCTAACGCAAGGGCTTTAGCAAAGCAGTGTCTTTGGCAGGTGCCAAGGCCTAAGGCTGCAGGCTGCTGTAATTTATCCTGATGCAGGCACAGCTTGGCCTGCCATCACTGGCCAGGCTAAAGTGAGATTGTAACCTGCATGTACATGGCAAATCAGCAATTACACAGGAACCACAGAACACTATGGAGCTTCTAGACTTAAATGGTTAAAATATAAATTATCACGCGGCTGTGGCTTAAGGTCTTTTGCATTAAGTGGCGGTAGGTGGCGCTCTATTCTGCATTCACAGTACAGGTTGAGACTGGTGCACTTGACCTCAAATCGTGTGTCTTGTCCAAAGGCTCAATCATAGAAAAAGAAACTAGAGAAGGATGTTTGGGTGAGTTTCAACACAATTATTGTAGCTGAGCATGTGGGTATCCCAGAAGCCAGGAGATTTATGGGATGGAAAAGAAGAAGGAAACTGTCTAGACATTAGAGGACCACGTGGCTGAGGCACCTGTCCTCTCTGGGACCTCAGGGCACATGGCTCAACAGTCTCTATAGTAGCTTCAGTTCAGAAATTCTGAGGCCGCTTTTTCAGCAGAAATAAATGTGACCCTAAGGTGAAATCCTTTTCTAGGAGGTAGGGTTTTTTTGTTTGTTTGTTTTTGTTTTTGTTTTTTGTTTTTTGTTTTTAGGCCAAATTAATTCCATTCCAAGAAGCAAAGGAAGATGCCACTACACACACACACACACAATACCTCCCAGAATACCTAGGAGTCAGTACCATCTTTAAAACTCATGCTTAAAGGGAACTGGGAGGGAAGAGTTTCTGAATAGGTTGGGTGAAAAAGAAAGGATTCTCAAATAACACCTTGTTAGTAGGGAGGGGCACTGCCATTGTGAACAAAAATGGCAGCATCTCAAGGCCACTTTCCTCCGGAGACATTAGGCATCTGGAATGTCCCCCACTGTACATGCGGTAAATTCGTAGTGACAGAATTAATCATTTGCTGGGAGGTTCCTACCAATTAAATTCACTGGTTGTAGATTCCAGAAAAGTAGACCAGCTGGCAATGCAGCCATGCTGAAGCCAAGATGCTCACCATCTACCATCTGCCCTTCTTCCTCAGACACCAGTGGGATGGCCTTTGACAATACTGTGTATTGGATTTAGGGAACAGGATTGTACCATGGATCACTGCTCTACGGGTGAGGGTTTGGCTTATATTCTAAATTTGGTGGGTGTGGGGTTAAGTTTACTTTTTGAGTCTTACTTTTAAAAGTCTGATTAGAGTGAGAATGAAGTATCTTGACACTGAGCTAAGAATTTCTGAGGCCTTAAAAGATCCACACACTTCCCAGGCTGTATTTGCTGGGAGGAAAAAAAAAAACCCAAATACAAAGCTCTACCCATTTGTGGTGAACTCCTCTGACTGAACGGAGCAGAATTACAAATTGGGAAGGACAACTTTTGGATTTTATCTTTTAAAGTCAAAGGGATTTGATTTTGAGCCTTATTTCCTTTGGATTTAACTTGCCAGTATATTTATTCTTTGAACTTCAATTTCTCTTTAGAAATTTAATATTGGCAGAGGGCTTAGAGATAAAATTAGGGAATCTTTATTGCTGGAATTTTATGAATCGAAGGTCTTTATGCCTTTATGAAACTTTCACACTATTGTCATCTAATCTCATTGCAAAATTTCTGATAACCTGTATAAGACAACATGGCTAGACATAATCTGGCTTGAAAATTAGAATAATAATGGCTAATTTCTTGAAAGTGTACTTTCTTGGGTTGAATCTCTACATCATATACGTTTGTAATTACATATATGTTAAATATAGTATATGTAATGTCATTACATATATATAACATAATAATTACATATACCTGTACATTTGCAAAGACTAAACTTGACTTGTACTTTTCTCCTTTTATGGGAGCCAGCCTACTTACAGGAGGTTAAATTCTACTCTGCTCTTCCAGGGCCAAGCCATCCACTAGCGGAACTTGTTCTCCCCAGGTCCAGCATTGCCTGTGGTTGGGTGGATTAGTGCAGAATTTTGGACTTCAATAAGCTGACCCTTTGGTTTCTCACACAGAGCTATGTTCTCCGTTGTCTTGGCTTCATATACCATTGTATATAAAGTTCAGTGTTCATAGCAGCACTATTTACAATAGCCAAGAAAGACATGGAAAAAACTTAAAAACCCACTGACAGATAAGTGGATAAAGAAGATGTGTGGTGTGTGTATATATTTTATATATATATTTATATATATATATATATATATATATATATATATATATATATATATAGTGGAATATTACTCAGCCATAAAAATGAATGGAATAATGCCATTTGCAACAACATGGAGGGACCTAGAGATTATCATATTAAGTGAAGTAATTCAGACAGAGAAAGACAAATATGAAGTCACTTATGTGTGGAATTTAAAAAAAAAAATAAAAATTTTATTTACAAACCGGAAATAGACTCACTAACATAGAAAATAAACTGTGGTTACCAGGGGGAAGGTGGGGGAGGGATAGATTAAGAATTTGGGATTAACAGATACAAATACTATATATAAAATAGATAAACAAGGATCTATTATATAGCATAGGGAATTATATTCAATTTCTCATAATGAGCTGTAATGAAAAAGAATATGAAATTATATATATATATATATGTATACGTAAAAAAAAAAATCAGATAAGATCATGAGTGAAATACATGTGCCAGGCACACGTGTTTAATGAATAGTAGCTCTTAATAGGAAAGCAACCCTGAAATGTAGATTGTCATCTGTTAGGATTAATATTTTGGGACAAGAGAAACTTGTGTGCTATAGAACAGTGGTTACCAAATCCAGTACAAAGGTGAGTGGTAAGTTTTCACTAACCATAAAAAGAAAAACATGGACAAAGTTGTGAATTTTCTTTATGAAAATAAAGATATATTTTATAAACATTAAAAAAACTACATTCTCCAACTTAATCTTTATCAAGCTTAGACATTATTATCTTCACCTTCTAGTCCTTATTTCTCAATTAAGAACCTGGGCAGGAAGGAGGGGTGTCATTATTCAGCTCCTCTCAAAAATAGCAGTAGTATGTGTGAATGCATCAATATTTATGTACATATATAAATAAATTAGTATATGTGTGTATATAATACACAAAAAATGTGTGTCCAAATATGCTATATTATGCACATATATGTATATATATAAACATATACCAGTGTGCAATGTATACCTGCATATATGATACGTAAACATTTATGTAACATAACATGCACACATACATATATACACATATCCCTACATATAAATATGGATTGTGGGATTACTAATAATATTTTATTTATTTTCCTTACACATTCTGTATTTCCAATTTTTTAAATGTATATTCATTAATCAGAAGTAAGATGCAGGGTTTAAATGACTAAGTTCAGTTGTCACCGTGACTTGTGTCCTGTTTCTTCCTCCTTTCAGCAGAAGTTCCCATTTTCTTTTCACAAAATGTCTTTAAAATGAATGAGAACGTGTTTCAGTGTGCTTTGTTCTATTTGACTTGCAAATTTTGCTCTTTGGTCACCCCCATTACAGTGTGACTTAAGAGGAAGAACCATGGCATCTTAATTCAAGTGTTTATCATGTACACATATCAATATGGTTTGCGTACAGTGACTAATCATTAAGTACTTAGTAAAATTTGATTCTACCACTATCTCCAGGCAATTGGGTTGTACACCAATGAAATAATTGCTTCAAACCGGAGAAAAACAATGCTCCCAGACATATGCAATGAGGTAATTTCACACAATGGTCATGTAACAGTTCAATGAAGTTGTCATAGAAGGCTTAAAAATAAAACCATATGCCATGAAGCATCAGACTTAGATCAGGCTCTGGTGCACCAGATATGATTTAAGGTAAAATAATGTGAACGTGCTTGAAATCAAGCCTAGGCAGAGTGATTACGGAAACATAGTGGGATATGCTTAATATTTCCTCAGAGGCCATAACAACTCCTCTTGCCAAATCAACAAATCCTGTTATTCTGTCTCTTGAGAGGCTAGATGACTGAGTAACCGGCTGCAGATGTGATCTTTAAGCTTGCTTTCTGTTTGAGGAATCTGTCAGGCACCACATAGTGTGATGTGCCGATGCAATCTCTGTAGGACCCTCAGAGCAACCAACACCAGCCCTGGAGCACACCAGTCGCTCGGGAGTTGTGAAATGCCTAATACCTGGTTCTCATGCCCCCTCTCAGCAACCCCACCTCCAGCTTCCTCTTTAATCCACCTCATGTGCAGCCTGAGCATCCAGTTTTAAACTTCCCCCACCCAAGTTGATTGTAGAATGCAGCCAAGAGTGAGAATCAATTCTTAAGGGTCTCTTGGAAGTCTCAATGCATCTTTTTCCCCCTCTATCTATAGATGGTCCCAGACAGACACACCTCCTTCCTACAGACTCAAGTGAAATCTCACAGGTTGGTTCCCTGTTGGCCTGGAATTGTAAAGATAAGTTTTCCACCTTCAGGGCTTCATTTCCAGCTTAATGTTGCTAAGCCATGATTGATCCTCCCTCTCAGGAAAAGTGTGCTTTGTTGCATAGAGTGTTAACCTGTCCTATGGATATGAAAGAGGGTAAACAGCGTGCTAAAAGTTACAAAGACAGCTGTAAATACTTTTAAGTATGGAGACTGTTTTTCCTGCCTCACTTTTAAAGAGTTTCACGGATTCTCATCTGTCAGCTGGATTTTGGAACTCCTTGATTGGGAAAAAGCATAGTATAAAAAATATTATAAATTTTAAAAGCTGTAAAAAAGTATAAATGTATTTACTAACCAAGTAAGAAGCTACATTTTTTTTTAAATAAAATGCATGCATGTCTGATTTTAATTATTTAGCACACAGAAAATGTTTAGTACACGTGAGAATTCATGGACTTTTTGCAATAACTCTGTGTTTCCTCCAAGGTTCATTGCCCAAAGACTGGGGCTACTGTTCAATGGTGTCTGTATATGACAATGGTTTGATTTGTTCATCTCACCACTTCTAAGACATTTATTCCCATATAATCTGGCCCATGATGGTACCAAGGTCTAGAAGGTCATTCTCATCCCTGCTCCCAGATCCCAGAGCTATTCAAGCAACACAACTCAGTCTTTTTTTTTTTTTTTAAATACTACCCTAGAAGCTTTCACTGATCAGTTTTTACGCTTAGCCTGGGAGCAGTAAAAGTTATATTCAAGCTGTAAGTAGTTGGTCCTTAACTATTCTTTCTAACTTCAATCCATGTCGGTAATATTACATTTCCTGTTGGCCATGAGAGAGTAAGAGAACTATCAGAGCAGTCATTTCTGTGATGAAGTGTAACTATAATGTTAAATAAAATACAGCTATGGGAAGTTAAATAAACCTACACTGTGTTAAATAAATCTATAGCCTGAAAGAAGTTTGCTTGTTAATGTAAAGAGCCAATCAAATCTGTGACACGGATGAAAATCAAGGACAAAATTGCCATACGAAAGGTCTGACAGCAGAGACAGCATCCTTCCTTTAAATGCATAATAATTGTGGGCATACATAAAATGGAAACTGTCCCGGTTCTCTCTTCAAGGCTGTGGGCACCCCTGCAATACCTCTTTTCATTTTCATCTTTCTTCCTCCACAAAGGCAATGAATACTTTTTATTGGGTAATGTATAATTTGCGTTTGGATCAGTGATCAATGATAAAATTTTTATTTTCACATAATTTTTTTAAAGCTTACAATCTAGGAAGTAAATATGCAAGTCTCAATTTCTTAAATTATTCTAGTAAATTATTTCTAGTTAAATTTAAATCTAGTTAAATTTTACATTCTCATTAGCCCTGGGAAAATCTAATTTTCCAAGAAAAGTTGCTCTTACTATCTTATCTTCCACTCAGTTACGGTGCCACTAAGGTATATTCTCTGTTCTAGCCTAAATGGAACCCTGGATTCTTTTATTTTCCCCGTCTCTTTGAACTTTTCGAAGTTGTGTTTATAATATGGAAGTCAAGTGCACTGGAGTTATAAAACTGATCTAAGATGGTAAGAACTTTGGAATATTCAGAAGCCCTTGTAACTTTATTATTTGCATTTATTATACCTTGTTTGCAGTTGGTGATGAGCAATGAAGAAATCAAAATTATGAGCCCCAGATCTTGGGTGTTGCATTGGATAAAATTATAAATAAAATCATAGGCACAAGTTTCTAAGGTACTTACTTAGAAAATTTCAGTGAAGATATTGTCACAAGTGATTTTTGAGAGTGTGAAGCACTGAATTAGCCATTATTCTGCTTAAAAGGAAAAATGGAGACGAGAAAATATTTACAGACTTTTATGTCAAAAATTTCAGTTTATGTCCCGGCTTATTTAACAGCCAGTTTTTGTCAAATCTGTTCACTGATAGAGGGAAATCCTTTCCTCCCCTCTAGTATGTCCTTCCACGTGGAGGGAGTAAATTGGTGCAACTCTTGGAATCTCTTTGTCCTTTTGCTGACCTCACCCTAGATGAGGTAAGTGACTTACCTGACTAGTAATTTGGGAAGAACAAACCGCCTTTTTTTCCTCTTGGAAGCAAACATACCCACAAGTTAGCCTCTGTTTTCTGTGCTGGGAATCTTAGACAGGAACTCCCCTCCAGGTGGAGATGGTTGCCCCAGCCCAGTTACCTATGAAAAGGTAGATTATTCTAACGGTTTAGCTGTTCAGTATTATGAAATTCATTTGGTTCCCACACAACCTCCACCTTAGCCTTTATGAATAATGAAGGTGATATACTGGCTGGCCTCCTTGCTGCTTTTTTTTTTTTTTTTCCAATTTACTCTGAACCCATATAGAGAGAAGGAATAAAAACAGCATGCACTGGGAAGGGGAAAGAACTGTTATATTTGTGAGTTTGCTTTCATATTTTAAAAGAACCATTGTCCTGTGTTCCAGTTATTTACTTCTGTGTTAACAAACCACCTCAAAACTCAGTGGCTTAAAAATTTATTATTATTTCTCATGATTCTTTGCATTGGCTGGGCTCAGTTGGGCAGTTCCTGCCTCGCATTTGTTACTTGGTTGCAGTCAGAGGGCGGCAGGGGTTGGATTCAGTTAATGGCGCGTGGGGCTGGATAGACCGAAATGACTCACAAATCTGGCACCTCGGCTGAGAAGGCAAGATCAGTTCTGTTTCTCCCTGCGGCCCTTACACGTGTCCAGAGAAGGCTTCCTCACATAAGAGAAAAGGGGGTTAGACTGATAGACTTCTTACTCTGTGATTGGCTTCCCTCAGCATTAGTGTTTCAGGAAAACAAGGCAGACCCTGTAAGGCATCTTATGACCTCAACTTGGAAGTCGTGAAGCATCGTTTCTGCCGCAGTCTATAGCTTTTGCAGGGCCAGCCAGATCCAATGCAGGGGGAACCAGCCAGGTTACCAGCTCCAGGAGCCTTGGCACATGGGCACGGGGGCTTAGCCACAAACTGTCATGTTGGAAACACAAATGTTTGTTATAGGAAACTTTATTTATTAGGATGTTTATTAGAGATTATGTTTGTTCACTTAATTTTGTAACCACTTGTCTTAGGAAGCTAAAATCTCACCAATCGTATGATGCTTAAATGCTGATTATTTAATTTAATGTATCACTGAAATTAATGTATTATTGATTTAATTCAATGTTAGTTAAAATAAATAAATAATTCTGCCAGCTTAATTTTTTCTATTGAAGTATAGTCGATTTACAATGTTGTGTTAGTTTCTGGTGTACAGCATAGTGATTCAGTTATATATGTATAACTTTTCCTTTTCCTATTCTTTTTTATTATAGGTTATTATAAGGTATTGAATATAGTTCCTTGTGCTTTCCAGTAAGACCTTGTTGTTTATTTATTTCATATATATATATATATCAGCTTAATTTTAAAGCACAACGTAGAATCTATTTCTTTCACAGCAGGAAAATCTTAAAAACATAAAGTGCTTACATGACCACAAGGAGGCAGTAATACCTGGAACCGGGGAGCTGTCAGACCAATACCTGTTCCATGAAAATGTTTCACTGCTCAGTTTCTCTGGAAGAACTGAGAAAGAAGGGGGGCCCCAAAGAGCAACTGAGATTTAGGACCAATAAACAGGGGCAAGGCAAGGACCTTGCTATTAGGACTGGAATTTATTGCAGGAGTAAGTATGTCAGAGTTTTATATAAGGCAACTACAGACACTCTAATATATAAAGCACCAATGTTAGTGGTTTTTCATTATGAAACTTTATTTTTCACTTAAGTTTTAAATGAATGTTTCTGATTGATGAGTGTCTCTCCTTCAAGCAATGATTCAGAAGCAGATACTCTTTCCATCTTCAGACTCTGTCAGTTTTATCATGAGGATTTCAAGGTTGTCATGCCCATCTGCACACAGCAGGCAAAGGAAGAGGGACTGAATGAAGGGATCGTGAGTAAGAGACTTTCATGGGCCAAGGATGCAAGTGACACACGTAACTCGGATCACACTTTAACTCGGTGGTGTGGCCAGTGCTAGCTGGGAAGTGGGACACAGCCAGGGATAATGGGGCATGTGATCTAGCTGTGTGTCCAGGAGGAGGGAACAGGGCTTTGGCGAGGGCTTAGCCAGTCTGCCACACTCAGGAGCTAGAATTAGACAAAGAATCAGAGAGACTTGGTACTGGCCCTAAAGAGCTCTTGACTTTGATATTCTTAGATTTCCTCTTTCTCTACAGGCGAGAAGAGCCCCAGAATCTTGGAAAGGGCTAAATCAACAAGGAAGCTTAGTGATCCAGTCTTACAGCTTAAAAAGACAATGCCATGGAGGGATATTGTATCGACAAAATCTAATTTTGACCAACTCTGATTCTGCTAAAGAGCATATGATTGGCAGATGACCCAGACAGCCTAGAGAGGGATCAAATAAGCATTAGTGAAGAAGTATATCATACAGAATATAGGTTGAGAAAGATTGTCAACAATAATCAAAGAAATAGCTGCTCATAGAGACAATGCCATTTCACAAGAAAATTGAAATTTGTTGAGTGCTGTCTCTTTTATGAAAACTAAGAAGAGTATTTCTTCAGAAATCTAAATGTTTTCCACCTCATTAATTTTCTTAGTGAAGACGTACAATGCTGGTTGACCTCTGGGCATTTGTTTTACTTTGACTACTCATGTCTGCCTTGATTTTGCTATCAGCAGAATAAAAAGCCCCTACTGACATCAGACTTAATCTTCCATTTCATTCTGTCAGCCTTAAGAGTTGAATAACAGTTTTCTCTATATAACTTTTCCCTTTTGTACTTTTAAGCATATATGCATGTTCATTTTTGTTTTAAATTTACTCCATTTCTTAGCTTTAAGGCATTGAAATGTTTCTATGTTAACTTGTCATTTGCTTTGGAAAAAATAAACTTTCTATAACTTGGGGTGACCCCTGTTCACAGGAAGCACAATGGGACCCCCGGCAGAGGGACAAGAGCATGAAGGTCCCTGAAGCCAGACAGAGCAGTATCTTCATTTCAGAGCAAGGTGGGAGGTGGCTTCTGCAACCTCTTCCTGAGGCGCTGGTAAATCTGTGAGTCCCAGAGTGAAGTAACCATACGGAGAGGACATGTTTCTTGTGAGACATCCAGAATGCCAGCTGTTTATTTTCTTAACCAGTGTTCCTCTAATCCATTTGCTAAGCACTATGGCTTTGCAGCAATTCATGAGGGAGGAAATGGTTGCCTAATTGCCCAGAAGAATTTCCTCGAGATGCTTCGATAGTAACAACTTGTCTTCCTCTGCCCGTGATCCATGAATAGCAAAACAACTGAACATGAAAGTCAGATTGAAAGTATTACAATGGCATCTCTAGTCAAAATAAAGCCCAGCACTGAAATAATCGTTTGAATAAATCACACCTCTCTCCCCTCAAATACCCATAATTTCCATAGCTCAGTTTGAAGCTTTCTAGTACTTGAGAATAAAGTATAATTTAATTATTTTCTTGACTTCATTGTATGTGAATACATTCAGCTAAAGGGATAAAAATGTCAAGAAATATCCATCTTACTCTACTAAACTATCTCCCTCCCCAGCCTGTATATCATTGTCCTTAGAGATGCTGGGGAAGGGAAAATTTCCCCATATGCTGTAGGGTTTGGGGGGGGGGGCTGATCTAATAGTTGAATTGACATAAGAAAGATTAACAGAAAAAAAACAAATTTAATTTTGTATGTATGGAGGTCTCATAGATATAAGACCTAAGTGGTGACCAAGGCAGGCAGCTTTTATACAATTATTTTAGACAAAGAAACAATACATTTGTAAGGAATTGACAAGACAAGGAAACTTAGGTTTGGGTGCTTAGTTAGTGAAGAATCTAAGCAGAGTTTGTTTACACAACCTTCTGGGCCCTGAATCCCTGTCTCTGGCAATGAGGATATCTCTGTACCCCTCTGGTGCAGGGAGGGTATTTTCACATGGGAGATTTATGTCCTGCTTTCCAGGGACAAAGGAGGGTCAAAGTGCTGTTCTTGCACTGGCTATTTCTTAAGTAACTTTAATATAAAATAATCAATATGCTACTTTGACATCTTTGGGGGTGACCTTCTCTGAGCTCTAACAGAGGCAACTTCCTGCCATGAAAGGAATCCTAGGGTAAGAGTCAGACCACTTGGGTTCACACTGTCCCCTGTCCCTAGCTGTCACTTTGTTTGTGGATCAATTACTCCATTTCTCTGGATCTAATCTATATACTGAAGAAGATGGGATAGCTCAGACTTCTAACTCATTCTATGATTCTATCATTCTGTTTTCTCCTACGATAAAGTCCCGAAGATCAAGCTTCAATGCAGCGTCCAGAAAGTGATGCCTCATTTGCAAACCGAGGTTTTTGACATTAAGTTTCCTTAGGCTGAGTCTGATCACAATCCACTTAAACATCTATTTTCCTTGGAATTATCATTATGTGACAATGGTAGAGTTTCCTAAAATCTGTCATCTGTCTTGGCATTCTCACAGAAACAACAAACAAACAAACAAACAAACAAACAAACAAACAAACAAAAACTTCCCCTCATATAGACCTAAATTTCTGGGTAATGCAGACCAAACATCCAAGTTTCACCATAATTCACTATATAATTTTTTCAGATTAAGTGAGATTACTAGCATAAGAACACTTTGCAAGCTTTGAAAAGTATCATAAAATATTCAATTTTATTGATTGTGTTAGCATGCTATAACATAGACCAAGCCAACTGGTGTTTAAGTATGGCTAGAAAATTTTCTTTCTTTTGCCATTATGTTTTCAAAGTAAATCTGCAGCCTCTTTCTCTCCTGAGTCTGCTCCCACCATTTCTAGAAGTGTACATTCACCCTCTTTTTCCAGAGAAAGCCAGAGTTGGTCTCCTTAAGGATATTCTTAAAGAGTGATGGCTGGAAGAGATCAGGCTTATATATCTAGACTGAAATGACTGAGGTATGAATGTGACTTGGAACAAGAGGAAATGAATTTTCAGAGAGTGTGGAAATGTTTTAATATATTCCAGAATGAACTATATTATTTTACCAGCGCCTTGTGCACTTTTTAATAAAGATAATACCCCCCAAAAGGAATGTATCACCTGTCACTTTCCTTGTGATCTATAATGAAGAAGGTGAGTTTCTTCATGACAAATGCATACTTAACAGTAAGTGACAATAGTATTATCTCTCTTACTGTGTGCTGATGAGGTCACCTTCCAGGTGGTCCACAGTCAAGAGCTTCACTCCACATATCAATGCAATATCAGCTTCTTGGTGAAGAAAGTTAAGCTAAGAGAATTTCTCTGCAATTTCAAAGGTAAAAAGTGATGATGGTAATGGCAGTTTCATTTAATAGAAATGATGCCTGAAACATTGAAACTTTAGCTTCTTCAGAAAGGAATAGCTCCTGAGTTTCCAGTCCTGTAGTAGATATTTTATAGATATTATTTCTAATCTCCACAAAAATGTTTGAGTTATAGACTATTCCCTTTTTATAGTTGCTGGAACTGGCACTTGGAATGTTTAAATTTCCCCAATAACTCATGGTTAGTAAATGATTGAACAGGATTTATATCCAGAACTGTCAGACTCCAAAATCTTTCAGCCTCTTGACCTGTGCTGTCCATGGTGGCAAGCCACCAGACTGTGATATTTGTTACAGCAGCCTGGGAAAATTGAGACAAATAGTTTTTATATTGATTGCCTGTTGAGAGAATAATATTTTGGGTATTGGATTAAATAAAATATATTGTTAAAAGTCATTTTGTCTTCTTTTACTGTAACTACTAGAAAATTTTAAACTATGGAATGCTTTCTGTAGCCCACGTTATCTTTCCATGGGCAGCGTTACTCTATACAACATTGTCTTTTACAGAGATCCGTGACACAGATCTCATTCTCACCATTATAATCTCAGAGGTTTTGGCCAAAATCAAAATTAGTGCTTAGAAACATTTATTGAAATTAGAAATTTCTTCTTAATAATATCTGTAATAAGGCTTCTAATTAACTCAAGGAATATCAAATTAGCTTAGTAAATCTAGTCATTACTTTTTAAATTATCTTAAGGCAAGGATCAAGAACTATTACCCATTAAATTTAATTTCTAAATAATCTTTTTTACATTGATAAGTTAAATACCATTTTTTTAAAAGATAATATCTCTGTTCCCTGAGGCCTTCTTTAAAAAAAAAAAACAACAAAGAAAGGAAAGAAAAGAAAAAGAAAAAATTAGTCCAGCTAGTAGAGAAATTGTCCAAGATCCATAAGAGTTTCAAGCCAATGAACCTGTAGCAAATGTATTGTTGGTTTTGAGATCAATGGTATTCAATTTTTCTTAAAATAGTATCCATTAAAAATTCAGCCCCAAATATAAGACAAGTCATCTTGACTGGAATAGGAATTCTTCTGAAAAATTCTCATAATTGTAGCAACATCACAGAAATACTTACTGACATTTCTCATCTTCCTACATGCCCCTAACACCAGGAAACACCTCTTACAAGCTGTGTCTTTTCATCAGATTTCTTGCCCTGAGGTAGTAAGTTCACCAGCCTAGGCAGCCACTTGATCCGAGAGCCTGGGCTTCCAGCAGCAGAGCCACAGTCACCGTTTACGTTATTAAGTGGTTCCTCTGCTAACACTCACTTATGGGTTCATTTGGAATTATGTTTTGAGAGTCTACGCTGTGCCTGGTACTGCTGTAGGTGCTTGGGATATAGCAATAAAATGTAAAAAAATCTTCCCATCTTCTTGGAATTTTACGAGTTATATTGTAAAGACTTCCTGGTCTGGATTATAAACACCATGGAAGGTTCCAAAGTCCCAGGACTATTGGAAGAAGATTCAGAGTTATAAGATAAATGCATATTATCAACAATCAGCTGGATTTATATGTGTTCAACAGGTACTGAGTTAAGTCCTATAAGTATTAGCTCAGGTAATAATAGATGTTAAGTGATATATGCTGAGAAGAAGACATAGAAATATTTAAGTTCATTTGAAATTTTTTTTCCCCAAAAAATGTCATTCTGTAGAATTACACAACAGGCTTGTATGAGATATAAAGTTGCAACTAGCATCAGGTTCTTCAAGTAATGGGCACCATGACAAGTCAGTGGTCGTAGGACAGATAAATGGAGAAACCAGATAGGAGCATGTGGCCTGAAACACTATACATGCACTTTAATCAGCCCTTCACCACACCCACTTTAAGTCATGCGCAACATGCACATCATTGTCCAGTGATCCGAAACCTTGATGGAAAGACATTGTCCTTGCCGCATAGTAGATATCCCTAGTCTAGTGATGCAATTGTCATGCAAATTGTGATGCAAATGCAGCTATAGTCACCAGGTCTAGTAAGATCTTGTCTTGGCACTGACTGGCTGTGTAATCTCCAAAGAGTGGTTTGTGCTTTCTGAGCCTCTGAGCCCTCACTTGTAAAGTAAAGGTGCTGACAAGCTCTCCAGCATCCTGTGCCGATAATCCTGCTCATTAGGGATTCAGAGCAACTATTTCTCAAGTTTGACAATAAAATACTTGATTGGTCTTACTCTTCTTCAGTAAAATCCTATGCTAGAGAACCAATGATTTTAATGTTTTATAGAAAAATACAGAACTGAAAATTAAAAAATACTTCTTCATTTATCTTAAAAGAATCCAGCTTTGGAACAAGAGTTCTCTTGGTCATATTTTACAAAGCAGTTAAACGTACATCTCTTTTTATAGAACTTTTTTCGTCAGCTTCATATAATAGCCCAAGGAAAACATATTTTCCCAATGTTAATTATACAAGAGAAAAAGAGAAAAGAGAGAGAGAGGGGAACTCAACTTTTATGGGAAAAGGTTGAACGTATGAAAAGACAGTAATTTTTTAGCTCTGTTCAATCCTTCTGTGTCCTTTATTCTTTATTTGTGTGAGGATAACGTTGTACCAGTTCCCTAGGGAAAAAAGGCATCATGGAATTGACAAAAGAAGGGAGGTCTGTTTGCTTTTCTATGATGCTAACGCAGTCCCTAGGAAGTCACTTGTCAGAGGTGACAGCGATTTGCTTGAAGATTTGCCACCTTAAGCTGGGATTTTATCTTTGTTTTGATAATTTTTCATGTCACTGCTATTGTTGGGTTCTTTTACAAAATTTACTTCATGAGCTTTTATATGTGCAACACATGAGTATATCGTTAAGGAAAAGATTTGGCCCATTTGTTACCATTGGTTCACTTGCTAACTTTAAATTTAAAAAAAAGTAATTTTACTATTCTTATTTTTAACTCAGGGCTTTGATTTGTTTTGTGTTTGACTATTTACACACATTTGAAATCAATTTACATAGAATTTCAGTTGAAGCAGAAAAATTAGAGCAACTTAACCGCCTAGCACAACACTCCTGCCACTTCGGCTGCCTGCCATCGTTTACTGGTGTGTCTGGTGGATGCAGACAAGGGCTATATGAAAAACCCAGTAGAACATTCACCAACCCAACATAGGAAACTGTGGTCGACAATGACTGATGCCAGGGAGAGTTCCTTAGCTTTGTTTAAAAGCATATTTATTATCTTTTCTAATCATAAAAACAAACAAGCATATGACCTAAGGAGACAATTTAAAGAGTACAAAAACTTACTGCTAGATTGCTTTGTAGAAATTTCGAACAAATTATCATTGCCAGCAGTATTACATAACACTTTTAGAGTTTTTTTCTTCAACATCGGGAACTCTCTTCTTCTAATTACAAATTTAATGAGGTTTTGTGCTTTTAAATGTGTCTTTGATTAGTTGTGAACTGAAATGTTATTTAATATGTTACTTATTTTTCTGAGAACTTCTTGTTCAGGTTTTTCTGATTTTTCTTGGAGGGGGAGATTTTTATCAGTTGGCGAGAGTTGTTTAAAGCTGTTTTTAATGGAGATAATACTTAGAGGCTAGTAAATTAAATTATTTTCATTCTCCAAGAGCTCTAGTTTTTTATCATACCCCAGGGCTCCCAGTTAAATACTCTAGAGGATGTTGAACCAAGTGCTTTTTTTTTTTCCCATGGAATTTGTAGAGAATTCCCATCTTCATCCTTTATATGATAGCTAATCCAGGAGCCTTGTTGCCATAGCGTAGGAGACTATGGCAAAGAGAATGAAAGAATCTTCCCTCCTGGACAAGAGATATGAGGAAAAGAGGAGATAGGTCAGTAAAGAAGGAAGAAGGTCATCACAAGGGGTCTATCCCTCACTCCTAACCCTCAGTTATTCACTTGCCAGGAGAGAAATGCTTTTGTCTTTAGAAATACACAGGTAGGCAGAGCATGTAATTAGGCCAGACATTTGTTCACATTACAGATCCAGAAGGAGATCAGAAGCCCCTTATTTCACCTACAATACCCTGATCTTCACAAGTTGTATTCCCATCTGTGTTCTCTACCATCTCTACCGTTTATGATCTCACAGCATCAGAAGGGATGGAGTTTTTGGATTGGCCCTGACTTCTCAGCATCCTCCAGTCTCCACTGGAAAGCAATGAGGCTGTTGATTCTTTGACCCGGTGCCTGCTGAGAGTGACTGGGTCCCACTAGCAGTTTGAGCCTCGTGTCCTGGCGCCCTTCACAGGAGTCTCTGGTTCTGGCCATTTAGCTCTTGTTTCCAAATCCTTGTCCACTGTGGCCTCTTCACCCAGATCCAAGTGCCTCACTGCCCCCCTCAACAGGTGCATGGGCACCTCTGAGCCCCTTGCTGCACGTGCGCAGGCTAGTGGGAGCCAGAAACACCTCCTGAGGGTCTTTCTTACTCTGGAATTGCAGTTCTGAGCCACTGTTCCAGCATCATGATGGAAGTAGCTTCGTATGTCTTCTCCTGGCGAATTGCAGTTCCAGGGTCCTTATCAGCATATGCAGAGACAAGTCTCTCTCCACATGGTCTTCACTTCTTGAGTGTTTAAAAATTAGCTCTCCAAGAAGTAGACTCAAGGGATTAGGGGATAAGGTGGGAGAAAATGATCAACAATTCACAATTCTACCTTCCTTTTCAACTTGAACTTTCTTTGCTATTCCCATAATGCAATGGGCCAGAAGGGGTGCACATGTCCTTTCTCTGAAGAATATCTCCCTTCTACTCCCTAGGACTTCAAGACTCATGGGTAAGTATGTAGGTGAAGTGCTACCAATTGGAAATAGGAGTTAACAAGGACAAAAATAACATCTCCATTACATAATTAAGAAGAAAAACCGTATCTATCATATTTGTAATAAATATTGCCCTAAAATTGCCTTCTCTTGTCATCAGTGTTATTATGAGCAAGGATGTTTTATTTCTATGTTTGAGAAGTCCTTCTTTATTCAAGGGTCAGAAGAAAGTTCATATAAATTGTGTATAATTTTATGTATACTTTATAATATTTTTGACACAAACTTCAATATACTTAGAATTTATTTTGATATATGGTATAAACTAAAAATCAAATGTTATAATTTTCTAAACAATCATCTATTATTCCCAACAATTTGATGACTAGTTAGTCCTCTAACAGTTGTTGATATTTCCTTTACCACAAACAAAATTAAAATGAGTGACACGGTGAGCTATGTTGCTTTACTGATCTGATGATCTTTTTATTCATATTACAAAGTTTTGACTTTAAATCTTTCTAAGACTGGTCTCTTTTTCTGTTAGCTTTTCTTGCTTATTTATTTTTTCAAATGGATATTGTATTAAAGTGTAAGTAAATCTAGCTCATATTTAATTAGAATTACCATCAACCAGAACATTACCTTGGAAGGAATCTATTTCTTTAAAATATTGTCTTGACATCAAGACATGTGGTATGTGACTCTCTCTATGTGCTCAGTAAAGTTTTAGTTTTTGTTCATGTGTGCTATATAGTTCTCATAATGGTTATCCTAAATATTTCATATTTTTGTTCATGATTAATTATTACTTTTGATTTGATTTTAATTGATTATTGCTGATACAAAGCTGCTGATACATTTAAATTTATTCTTAATCTCATCCCTTTTAGAAATTTTCAGTAAGTTCTATTTTACCTTCTAAGTGGAAAAATCATATCATTTGCATACAATTATTTTCCTCCTCCTGTGTAACAGGTAAACCTCTTACTTTTTATTCTTATTTTATTTTCATGTATTGAGAAGAATTTTAGAAAAACATTAAAGATGGAAGTTATAGCTGGAATCCTTGTCTTATTCTTGATTTTAATGAGAATATCTCTAACAGTACATCATTCGAATGGTAGAAACAAATTTCTAAATGAAGGAGAGTTGACAAAGACTTCATAGATGTTTTAAGGCCTCTGTGTGTGACTGTTACACTCACATACACATGTTTAACCTGTGAGTTTTTCATGTTCCCCCTCCAAATTTGACATAAGGCATAGGGAGTGACTGTGGGAAGATGGATTAGCAAATTGAAGTGGGGTGGACTAGTTTCCTGTGGCTACTACAACAAATCACCACAAATCAGGGAGCTGAAAACAGAAATTCATTATCTAACAGTTTGGGGGGATGGACGTCCAAACTCAAGCTTTTGGTGGAGCCTCAATCCCTCCAGAGGCTGTAGGGTAGTTCTTTGCCTCTTCCAGCTCCTGGTGGCTCACTGTGTGTCCTGACCTATGACTGCATCACCCCAATCTCTGCCTCCCTGCTCACACTGTCCTCTCCTCTTCTGTCTATGTTTTTCCCTTGCCTCTTTCTTGTAAGGACACTTATGATTGTATCTGGGACCCAACAGGTATTCCCAGGTAATCTCCCCATCCAAGATCCTTAACTTAATCACACCCGTGACCATATAAGGTACTGTTTTCTCTTTTGTCATATTAGGTAATATTTACAGGTTCTGGGGATTAGGGTATGAACATATCTTTGGAGAGGAGTGGTCACCATCAACCCACTACATGTGGAGAAATGAGTTATTGGCAAAACCAGATATACCTTTTCCCTAGTTGCAGAAACAACAGAACCTGCATGTGTTAGTCTGCTTGAGCTGCCATATAAACTAACATAGACTGAGTGGCTTAAACAATGGAAATTTTTTTCTCAGAGTTCTGGAGGCTGAGAAGTCCAAGATCAAGATGCTGGCCAAGTAGCCTTTATTCTAATACTTCTCTTGGTTTGTAAGTGGCTGCCCTCTCCCTCTATGCTCTCGTGACCTCTTCTTTGTGCATATGCACATCTCTCGCCCTTCTCTTTTTATAAGGTCACCAATCCTATCCTTATCAGTCCCACCCTTATGGCCTCATTTAGCCTTAATTACCTCGTATATATCCTATCTATATCCCAATACAGTCACATTGGGGGTTAGAGTGTCAACATATGAATTAGGGGGGCACATAATTGAGTCTATAACACTCCTTACTTTCTATAAATCAACTGCAATCTCTCTCCAGTAAATGTTGCTTTATTAAATAAAACAGAGCAAATATTTTCCTTAATGGTAGGATACATTTGGACAAACTATCAAAGAATAATTTCAATATAAAATAATAAAGCTATCCATTTATGGAGATAATCTGGTCAGTCAATTTTTTTTCCCAAAAGGCAAGGAGGGCAGAAGTATATTTACCTTGACCAATGGTCTGAAAAGTATATGTAGACCTTGAGAAATTAATGAAAAGTCCACCAGTATTCTGAACAGCATACAGTAACTTTTAGGAAAAGAGCTACCATATGTTCTGAGAAAAACTTCAAGGACCAAGAGCTGATTCTGTTTAAGAGGCCATTGAAGCACCCATGAAGTATCTCAGACGGACTGTCAAGCACTTGTTCCATTGTACAAAAATGAATAAATGAATAAAAATAATTAAATAAAAGTTTTAAAATTGGTGTTTGAATCAAAATTGCTGTTATACAGTATATTGTTTAATTTTTGTAGTAAAATTAGATTTTCCATTAAAAAATTCCCTTTATTTTATTTTGTTGAGTTCTGTCTCTTGTTGATTCATTCTTGAGATTGTCCTGGTTCTCATGCTCTTATTTGTTATTTAAGACTAGAATTTAGTAATTTACAGATAGAGTCTAAGTTCTCTCTGAACTTCTTCTTTTTATTTATTTTTTTAAAATGCTATTTCTTTTTAGTCTTCTCTTTGTTGTAAAATCTATTTTTAGTTACTCAAATAGTACATGTACATAATTGCTGTGTAAAAATCCAAAGCATTACAGATGAGATAAAATTCTCTTTGATCTTCTTCCTTGATTTTGATTCTGGCTCCCTTTTCCCAAAGGATCTTACAGTGTTACGTTTTCTAAGCATGTGTTGTTCTCTGATTCATCCAGAGGATGAAGTGGGTATGTTCCTCCCTCTATTCATTGTGTGTACTTACTTATTCACTTACTCAACCATCAATTCCTAAGGACTGGCTCCTGCACTCTGAACACCTCACATGCTAAAGTGATCAACTTGTGTGTAGATGAAGGAATTTTTACATTATGGATTCCTGATTCTAATCTCTGACTCCTACTTTCAGACAAAAGAGAATGTTTAGCACGCACAACACTCTAAGGAATTTTACCATTTGTGAATTGTACCTACATCAATTTCTTTGTTTTGTTATAGTTGTTAAGACATTACCATTGGGGGAAACTGAGTAAAGAGCACATGACACTTCTTTTTATTTCTTTTTAATCTTACTGTGAGTCTATAATTATTTCAAAATAAAACAATAATAAAAAAAGTAGAAAAAGAGTTTTACCATTTTCCCTTGGTATTGAAACTATAAATATTTTTCTCTTAGATACTAATTTTGTGAAAAAGAGAAAGAGAGAGTAAGAAAGAAAGCCGAATTGTGATTGCCATATATTGGTAGCAAAACTCCTAAGGACAAGTTGTAAGAGCACTTTAAATCACATAAGCAAGAAAATGAAAGCTTGTTAAACAAAGTCATTAAGGCAAATGCCCACTCAGAGGAGGCACAGTGAGCCCTGTTATAACTCCACTAAGTGTTACCTCTAAAGAAAGTTGCATTCATTGTGTTTAATTTGCCTCAAATGCTTTTAAGAATAAACTTCTTATATACTGAGTTTATGGAATGTGGAAGGTAAATAGTCCTTGGAGAGCATATTGGAGGTTGTTATAAGAGACACACATCATTTTAAACTAAACCTTTAGCATCTGTTTCAGGCTCCAATTACAAATGATGAAACTGACAATAATTTACACTTACTCTGTAAAACGGAAAGGAGGTGATTAAGGACGTTGTGTGATCCTTATTCAATGCAAACTGCATCTGCTGTGGTTTCTCTTGTACCTGCCTGTCTGGAAGAAAAGTTGACCTGATCCCCCGAACAAGGGGAAGAAAGCTCTTGTACACTTTGAGATATCTGACTCAAATTTTGTGTGTATCCTCTGTGCATCCTAAACTAAATCATTTTCCTTTTTATCATCCTAAACCAGATAAACGCGCTAATATAAACAGTTTACCATTAATAGGGTTTAAAATTTACTTCCTGTTATAACACACACTTAGAGACTTCAACCTCTTTAGGAATGATAGCAAAGCCATTTTATATGCTCAGTGTATATGCTCACCACCACCATATGATTGTCTCTATGTCTATGGTTTTGCATTTAGGTCAATTTCAATAACAGTATTGGTTGAAACCATTGCTGTATCTTGGAATCACCTGAGAAGTGAAAAAATGTCTGGGTTGTTGAGGTTCTGAAACAATTTCCTAGGATGGATGGGAACATCTGGTCTTTTTAACATAATAGTTAAGCTTGTAAAGCACTGCATATACAAAAATTCTTTGACTGACTGACATCACTGGTGTTGCTCATCTGAGACATTTCAAGATTTTAATCATTCAACTAACATACTACAGCCTACTTTCAGCCCACTATTCTCCTTCCCCCTTCTTCAAACTCACCGTCATCTTTTAAGTTACAAGTCTTGTGGCATCAGATACTTTTATGTACTTGCTGATTGCCCGCACTAGACCTAGTCACCTGAATAACATACGTCTGGCAAACTTACTGATTGTACAACAATTACCATTTACAAATGGTCTGGCAAAACCAAATTGCAATAGGGTGTCAATCTCAGCTTTAGCTAGGGTTTTGGGTTCCAAAACACAGCATTGCAAATTTTAGATGAATACAGTCAGAAATTAGGCTAAGAAGAATACACATGAACTATTTTGCCAAGATCCCAATTGGCTGCAAAGGAAACCAAAGGAAGGCAAGAATGATGATTCATTGACAAACTGGTTCAAGGAACCAACCTATATAAGTTGGTTCATTGAGTCTTTTGAAAATGCCTGTAATATAAATCTCCTCTTTGTGCCTTGATAATGACTGGAAGAGTCCAATGAAACAAAATTCAGGCTCACATGTAATTTCTGTCATTTATTCTTTGAACAGATATTTATTGCTTAACTTGTATATGTAAGACCTATTTCTAGCTACTTGCTCTGCATGCATGAATATGTCACAGATGCTCAAAATTTTTCAGGAAACGTGTGTGTGTTTGTATGTGTGTGCATGTGTAAGTCTAGCAGGGATTCTAAAGTTTGACAAAAGATATCTAACATAATGAGTAAAACAGAATTCTTGGGAGTAGTAATTACTTGCAGTAGTAATTACTTGCAGAGGCTTAGAAAAGCATATGTAATATTATATACCATTATATTCATAAGTTTTTAAAAAATCTATTTTTTTTAAGTTCAAGAAAATCTTCATGGCATTGATAGTTTATAGTGTTAAAAGACCAAGAAATAGTGCTGTAATGTAAGATAAGTTATAGTTATTCATTTAATGGGATTACAAGATAGAAACTGGAGTAGAAATAGAGTGCACCCTCTGGGATACTCACGGATGGGTTCAACCAAGATGATGTTACAAACTCACCTCAGTCTAGCCCATCAGAGAAGTTTGGTTCTTTGGGTAAATATCCAGTAGCCTTTGATTGATTAGAGCTATGTGAGGCCTTTAACCATCTTTCTCCTTTTACTACCCTACAAGGTGATATGTTGTGATGAAAACAAATCTTAGACTGAATTCTGTTGAAAGTGGGAACATTTATTGACAAGTAGAGACAAATGAGTAATACAGCTTGTTCTTAGGGCGTAGGCAAGTCCCACTTCCTGCCCTTGGCATTGTACCTGAAGGTAGATACCTACATCTTGAGTTAGCAGGAAAGGTGTTTATTTGGGGTTTGTTAGAATTGCAGCCCAGGAGACACAGATTCAAGAAGTACTTGAATTCTGCTCCACCAGACTACAAAACGGGATGCTTATAAAGACAAAACCCACAAGGTTACAGTTAGTTACGTGAGTTGTTTATCAAGAATTATAATAGGAGCTGGCAAGAAGTAAGGGTGCTTTTTAAGTAAAAATTGGTTGGGGTCTGAAATGGTTGTAAGTTGCAAGGGGAGACCTTGAGACTATAAGGTTTCAGCTGGCAGGTGTTGTTGAATATGGTCCTTGGGTCTGGTACAGTTCAAAGAAAGTTCAGGTTCTAAGTGGTGCAGAGATGAATCTGAGACTGGATTCTCAATGGCTGCCCAACTCTATTTTTGTATGCCTCAATCATGATTACTCTGTTATAATTTCAATTTGTCATCATCTTACATTTATATAAAGTATATTTTCTCACACATAATAAAGTAGATGAAATATCTGAATTGAAACTAGGGTGACTAGGGGCCTGCCAATTGCACTAGGATGGAGAGAGCATTCTCTGTAGAATAAATGGCAGGTTGATGTACACAGCAGAAAAGAGCATGGGGAACATGGTTTGGTACACTGGAGCCTAGGGTAGATGCGTAGGAGCAATTGGATAAGTACAGTGATTACTAGCTAAACTATGCAGAATTTATACATGGCGCTAAAGTTCTCTGGTCATTGGTACTACAGAGAGAAGTTGGTTATGGACTGGATAAGTAATTTCCAAATAGATTTCTCCTATTAAAGTTCTACCTTAATACTATGGGAATCAGGGTTGGTAGGAATGGTCTTTATGAAAAAGAGTCTAGTGTGGAGGTTACAAAGATGGGCTTGGCAGTCAGCTAGATTCCTGCTTTATCATTTACTAGCTGAGTTAAGTCACTTCTCTTAAGCTTCATTTTGTCATCATAAAATGCAGACAACTGTACTTTCCGCAAAGAGTCAAGGGCTGTTCTACTTTGCAAATGTTCCAGGTTAATTATGGAACTGGTTGTTCATTAGATCTATGTGTCGGGGAAGACCAAATAGCACTTTTTGAGAATAAAAATTCTCTCTTCCTTGGCCTGCCACACAGGAAGGCTTATTAAGAATATTTCTTAGTTGTTTCTCTGTAAAGAAACACCTCTGTCGTCTCTTTATTTTGCAGGAGTCTATCATCATTTATAATTTGCTTTAAATACTTTCTGGAAAAATATCAGACAAATATATATACAAATATATATATACTATTGCTTGCTAAGGGCTGGGCTTTGTTCTTAAAGGCATTGGGGCGTTATCAACTATTTATTTGGAGACTGACATGGTCAGATTTGTGCTATAGAATGCGTACTCTGGCACCATAGAAAGAGTGGACAGAGAAGGGTGGAATTAGTAATTTTATCAGAATATAGTTTTGTTACCAAACAAAAGTTCATGTGCCCAAAGCATGAAAACAAAAAACAGAACCGTCAGAGTTTGGAGCAGAGAAAGATTTATTGCAGGGCCAAGCAAGGAGGGGGGGGGGCTTGTGCTTGAAAAACCTGAACTTCCAGATGGTTTTTGGGGAAACGTTTTTATAGGCAAATTTGGAGTGAGGGCTGTGGGGTGTATGAGACTTTCTTCTGATTGGTTAGTGCTGAGGGGGCAGGGCGGTGTTCTAGGAATGTGTGCTTAGCCTGAAGGTGCCATCCACCTGGGTAGGGGCCTTAGTTCCAGCAGAAGAACTCAACCATATTGTTATGCATTGTTACAAGGAGGAACCAGGACCTTGCCCCAAGGCTGCACTATTGTTTTCTGACTGCTCCTCCCTTGTGTCTGCATCCCCTCCCTTCCCTGATTAGCAATTGTTTGAATCTGCCCTTTGGAACTCAGGGAAGGTCAAGGAGGCTGAAGGAAGCCCATTTCCTACTAATAGGAAATGGGGGCCATGGAAAGGATCTGTACCAGGGAGGGTACAGGGTCCTGCTCTGTTTCAGTTTGAGATCTTATATCAGTATTTCCTTGGTGTCTGTTAAGAATGAACTTTCTGAGGATAAGATCCAGGACTCTGCTCTTCAAATGACATTTTGTACCCACTTGAGTTTGAGAGCCACTGGAAGTGTCCCATAGATTGATTAAGAGACCATTTCACTAAGCCAGGCAAATAATAGATGATGGAGGTCTAAGGAAGGGAAGTAAGAATGAACGTTGGAAAAATACAGTTTTTGAGAAATACTGAGTTCTAAATTAATTGTTTTACCAAATTCTTAGCCTTTTCCCTGATGAGGTTAATCTCC
Source organism: Camelus ferus (assembly GCF_009834535.1). Lineage (NCBI taxonomy): Eukaryota > Metazoa > Chordata > Mammalia > Artiodactyla > Camelidae > Camelus > Camelus ferus. The sequence goes on along the minus strand of NC_045697.1, from coordinate 100,776,299 downwards.
AGGTCTCCAGGTCCGCTTGAAATACTTTGGCAATAAGTAATGACACATCTGAATAACAAAAGTGGTATCAGAAAGGAGACAATTGAACCCAGCAGTTGCTCAGTTCCTCCTTTGCTTCAGTCGAGTCCACTGACTGGGTTTGGTCCTTGTCTTTTATGTGAAACCTGTCAGATCCAGTTGGTTCAGGGAAGCTGTTAAGTAGAGGGAGACTAAGCTTTCCTGACAAGCAGTGGAGCCCAGAATAGTTTAGTTTCCACAAGAGACAATTTGCTAAGATCAGAATGGAACTCCACCAAGTTTTTACCCCTGAAGCTGCAGGCGATGCCTCAGGCGGTGGGTGTGTGTGTATCAGTGTCAGATTTTTGGTGAGATAAAGGCCAGTGGCAGACAAAATGGGAGCAGGATACTGAAAGGACCTGCCATTTTGATCTTTAAAGGTCCTTTTGTAGGAACTGACTCCAGTGATTGCTCTTCAAACAAGTAAGAAAGTTGAGAAATCACTCACTCCTGAAAGGCCCCCAGGGAGGTCCCTGCAGGATTCTTTGTAAACAGCAGGCTTTATTACCAATGATGTTTTCTCTTCCCTAGGTGTTCTTCCACAAGAAAAGATGGCCAAAATCTGAATTACCAATAAAGCAAGCTTCTGCGACATCCCCCCCCCCCCGTTATTTGATATATAAGCTGCCTCCTCACCCAGGTTTGTGATGAAGAAAGTCTCATGCTTGTGCTTCTCCAGATTGAGGGAATGCCTAAATGGCAGAAAGGGTATAATTTCTTCCTTTACTGTGAAACCTCTAAACCTGTAGCAGGGGCGCTCAGAGACAGAGAATATGAGGAAAGGGGGTGGAGGGGGTAGTTGGAAGAAGAAGGGTTGGTAGAACGAAAGTACTATTTTCTTAAGAGGACTTGAAAACCTTCACGAATAGAACAACGGTTTGTCCATCCGTTGATTTTTCTCTATGCTTTTGTAAAGGGAAATATCCAGCTTGAAGACTACAAATGTCGACTGAAATAAATGTGCAGCCTAAAAGTTAAGAGTTATGTTTTATTTGGCAGGAGGACTCGAGCCGGGATGGCAGCCTCTTAGATCGCCCTGAGGGGCTGCTCCGAAGAGGTAGGGGAGGAGGTAGGATATAGAGGAGCTTTACAACAAAGACCAGGTAGTTGGAGTAATAAAAGATTACTTGTTATCTAAAGAAAACCAGGCATCTCAAGTTAAAGAATTTAGTGCTTTTCTGTGTATGGGAGGAAGCACACATTTGGGCTCACTGAATTCATTCTTCTGACAAGCACCTAGCTGTCTAGGGCCAGTATCCTGTCCTTTATTATTCTGAGTCCCCTCAGGGAGCACCATTGTGAGTAGCTGCAAGGCTGGGCTGCAGGCTTGTCTTCACTGGAGGGGGGGCGGCAGTCGCTGACGACTTGATGGTTTCAGCCTTCTTTGTTTACTGATATGATTTGCAGTATTTTTCGTTCACACAAGAATGAAAAGCAGAGGTGGAAAAACAAATGAAGTCTATTAGTCTGTGTTTTCTGTTGGCTAACTCCAGTGTTGGAGGACGGGGACGGGTGGGTCTACACCCTCAAAAACACGCCACAATCAGTATTAGGTAAGTCAGGAAGTGTGACGTTCAAAAGACTAATTCCTGTACCACCATCGGGCTTGAGAGACTGGAAGAGACTGGTTAAGGACCCAAACTCCTCAGCCAGCTGTTTGAGAGTAAATCACCAGCATCGAGGTGACAGGAAGCTATCTCTGCTCATGGGCCAATGCTTCTCCAGTCCTTCAATAAGAAATGGCGCCATCTGAGAGCGGACAGCATTTATTTGCTCCCAGAAACATACCATAAAATGTCTTTTAATTATTTTCTACATTATCAGAAGGAACACCAATTTTCTAAGAGGTAAGGACCATTCTTTGATGTCCGAAATTGATGACTTCTTCGATGGCTTCCTAGTCAGAGTGGCCAGGTAATTTTAATTCTAGAATTTGAGAACGCAGTTCTGGTAGTGACTCGAATTCTTAACTCAGACTCTGTTCTCTTCCTCACAAAGATCCCTGGATTCTTATAGCCTGTATGCTTGACACTTAATACACTAATTTGTGAAATAATGGCTAACAGTTTCCGTCTTGATGGCTTACATCAGCAAGGTCCAGCCTGGGATGTATAAGAGAAGACATGGAAGGTCTCTCTGATTTTCAATAACAAGGCTACTACCTAACACTTTGGAGCACCTACTATGTGCCTTGCAATATGTTGCTTTATGCTTAATTTTCATTTATTTTGTAATAAATCTTAGAAATGTGATTGCTTGTCTCTAATCTAATCAAACTTTCTCATACACCACAATCACCTGGAGGGCTTTTGAAAACACAGACTTGGGGGTTTCTAACTCCATAGGTCTGCGGTGGAGTCTGAAAATGTGCACTTTTAAAAAGTTTCATGTGATGCTGATAATGATTATCTGCCTTGAGGATGACTGTATCCTTATATGGTGTTATCTGAATTTCATACCCAGGACCAGGTCACACAGCTAACAGCTGGAGGAGGTGACTCTAACACAAGACTGTGTGCTGCAAAGCTTTAAAAAAAAAAAAAAAAGGATTTGTATTTATCTACAATGCAAGTGCTATAAGGTTAGCTGAAATGTAGTACTTCTTTCCTCCGGTTGGAGAAAAAGAGAGTGTTTCCACTGATAACCTGTTAGGTGAAGTTAAGCAAAGCCTCCTTGATGCATTACATCTGCGAAATGAGCTTTTATATAATACATGTCCAGAAAAAAAAATCAAAACCCAAGGTCCAAGAGGAGAAAAAACATTAGAGAGGCTTAGGTAGTCACAATGTTGGAAGCCTGTGCTTGCAGGCGGAGTGCAGGCCTGTTGCCCTATAAAAGTCCTTTTGAGCTGAAACCTTATGTAATTCCCAAGCTGCCGTATTAGGCAATAAACCATTTTGTAAGGAGGTTAGCATTGCCTAGAGACACTCTAAGATACAGAATTAATCAAAATTTAATTTTTCCCCTCAGCTATCTTGAGTTTTGTTTTACTTTGTAGTTGGGTTCAAATCTAAAACTTTAGTGATTTAGAAACATCTCTTACTAGGAAGAGAGAGGTAAGCCAAAAACTACCTGCGTATCAAAGCTAAAAGAAGTTTTTTGCAAGACACAAACCTGCCAGTTCAAGGTACTTCCAACTCGGGATGTGTGTGTGGACGAAGATGGAAAGTGCACACAAAAATGGAAACAGACGCGCCTGGCTGGAGGGGAGAGACGTTATTTTTCAGTTGCTCCTCTTCCCAGCACGAGGGATGTGAGGTTTGTATTTCAAATCAGTTTGACTGTCTCAAGGCAAATCAGCACACAGTTCTGGGGAGGGGAAAGACAGAGACCCAAATGTCACTGGAGTGCTTAATTATACCCACCTCGGAGGTCTGTGGTCTTCTAGGTTTTCATAGCTATCCTGAGGGGTGGTTATTGTTATTTCCTTTTCACAAATAGGAAACTGAAGCTCTGGAGGCTGGTAATTGCCTGATAGCCCCCGATAAGAAGTGATAGGAGTAATCTGAGTGCAAATCTACATGGCTATAGATCCATGCTCCTGCCTTTATATCCCATGGCCAGGATCCATCAGAGACTCCACCCATTTCCCCTCGAGAAGCAGGGTTGAAACGTACAAGAAGTGTAAGCTTAGAGACAGCTGTTGTAACTCACCCTGCTGTCCCTCTGCACCTGTCTCAGCTTCATGTTCTGGTCTACACAGATTCTGTGAATTCTGCAGGAATCCCAGGCTTTTGACATAGCTCTTTACTGACTTCTCTGGCCTTTGCCTTTGTGAAAATTCAATAAAGTATTTTTGTTTAAATATCATCAAAACAAAATTCAAAATATAAATGGTTTGAGTAGGTAGTTTTAAAATAGACGTGAGAAACTGCAAAAGAATTTTAAAAACGGACTGAACTTCAAAGTACAAAGCTGACTCAGCAAAGCTTTGGGGTGTGTAGGGAAGGAAAAAAGGAGGGTGAGGAGATGGAGGAGGAAGGAAAATGGGAAAGTTAAAGTACCCTGTGTGAAATTACTAGTTTTGCCTTTTTATGTGTTACTTGAGAAATTTGTATGAATATCAGAAAAAACACAAACTTTGATGGCATGGAAAAGTGCAGCATAATTCTCACATATATGAGGACAAAAGAAAGAAGTAAATTGATGGAACTATTGGAAATAAAGGAAAACGAAATTAATAAAGTAAAATAAATGATACATACAAGTAAAACGAAAGGAATAAAATCAAGTAAATTAGTTAAAGCAAGTATTTCCTTTTAATAGGGCAGACTGTAATATTTACATTTTGAAAAAATATTATGCCGTTTATAGAGGACAAAGTATTAAGTCTGAGTTTAAATTAGAGATGGTAAAAGAGATATTATTCAAATATAGTTGCAACCACAAAAGAAACAGGAGTGACTATATTTATGTCATACATGGAACAGTTTAAGGTTATATTTACTTACCAAAACAGAGAGGGAAATTAAGTAACTATGAAAAGCAAATTTTCTGAACAACAACAACAAAAAAGCATAAATCTGAATTAATCCTACACAAATATAAAATTGAAATTATTAAAAAAGCAAAGGGGACTTACTAAAAATAATAGAAGATTTCAAAACATTTATTTAAAATTAGAACAGATTTTATAAATAAGAAATAAGTAATAACTCTCAAATTTGCTAGAGATAGATAGAACTTTAAATAGCTTGACTAAAAATATTTTGTGTATGTTCACTGAACTTCTAAAAATTCTGTGTACCAACTGAGAAACAATATTTTAAATTTTAAAAAGTATGAATCTTACAGACCAATTCTCTAATCCTGAGGATATAAACTTTAGGGGGAAACTTTTAGTACATTAAAATTAGAAAATTAACTTTGAGGTAGTGGTTGAATCAAAGAAGCATTTAAGCCTAAAAAAGACAAATTATCAAAAAAACTGTAAAGGAGGAATGGTATTACAAAAATCGATTTACAATAAAAAAAAATCTATTGGACATATCCAAAGCTCTTTTTAGAGAAAAATACATAGCAATATACTTGTATTATTAAGATGAAAGTAGAAAAATTAAAATAAAACTGGTACTTATATCAGTCAAGATCTTTAGTGGGAATCACAAAAATTCAGAGAATCTACTCTAGTAAATAGAAAATAAATATATAAAAGCATTATGATGGTCAATTTTATATATCAACTTCACTGGGCCTTGGGGTACCCAAATATCTGGTCAAACATTATTGGACGTTTTGCTAAGGGTGTCCTTGAGGAGATTAACATTTAAATCAGTTGTCTGAGTCCATTGGATTGCCCTTTCCAATGTGGGTAAGCCTCATCCAATCAGCTGAAGATCTGAATGGAGCAAAAGCAAATAAAACATTCGGCTGCAGAAGCTCAGTAATGTCACCATCTGTCTGCTGGTCCAGGCATCACCTCAGTCAAGGAGGTGAGAGGGTCTGAGCTAGGCAGAGTCTCCCAAGAACCCACAAAATCACCCCACAAAGGGAAGTATTAGCAAGTCATGCATCTGTCACAATCACTCTGAAATAGTCCCTGATGACAAATTACAACCACAAGTCATGTTGTATTCTCTTACTCCACATCCTGTCTCTTCCAGCCGCAAGAAGCAGCTGGTTAGTCAGGGGAAGTGAGGGAGTGTGTCCTGCTTACAGTAAGCCCACACTGGGAGAGGAGAAAGCTTTAATTCAAATAGACAAGAATGAGGACTTCTGATATTCACACTGTCTTCCAGTAATGTGCTTTTTTTTTTTTTTTTTTTTTTTAGGCACTGGCGATTGAACCCAGGACCTTGTGCATGCTAAGCACTCACTCTACCACTGAGCGATACCCTCCTCCCGACAAGTATGCCTTAAGTGAGTGTCTTCAATGTGCTCACCACCTTTTTAGTGCGCACACACATACACACAGAAAAAGAAAAGGAAAAACAAAATCTTTGCCCTCAAGGAACTTACTAGTGAAAGAAGACAGAAAACAAAACTAGTAAATTATTTATCAGAAGGCAGAAAACAAACAGCACAAAGGACAATATGGAATGCTGGGGTGGAAGAGAGACTTGAAATTGTAAATAAGATGCTCAAGGAAGATAACATTTGAGCAAAGACTTGTTGGTTGTGGTAACTACCCTGAAGAGACTTTTAGTACCTAGAAAAAGAGAAAAAGAGAGAGAGAGAGATTTTTATCATTCAGGAGTCATTGGGAAAGCTATGGAATTTACATGAGTTTTAATCTGGAGCAGGAAAGACTATTGCACAGAGTGAATTTAGTAGGGACTGGCAAGAAAGAATAAAGTATCTTCGTGAGTTCAAACTGACTCACTTTATTAAAGTGATTATAAATAATTCAAAGACAGGAGCATGCAGCAGCAGATTCCACAACTGCCAGCATCCTATGTACTTAAAAAGTGCTTATTTGATGTTCCAATTGCACTCAGGGAAAAATATCTCTACTTACAGGGTCCAATCTAAAGGCCTTTGTAGCTTCCTCTATAGCTCTTTGCACAATTGGACTCTTCCATAGTCCAAGAATAGTTCTGTGATTTTCAAGAGGGAGACATGGTGATTACTTCAGTTAAGAGTGTAGCTCCTCTCTGGGGTATGTAGGTAAGAGTGCACTTTTCAGGGTGGATGCTTAGAGGACTGGTTTTCTTTAAATTCATTGTGTTCCCAAAGGTCAGAGGTTTTTCTCTTGCTTCCTTGAGATACAGAAATAGTATCAGAAGGCAGTTCCCTTACTTCATATTCATAATTCGCCAGCTCAGGGAATGAATGAAAAAGAGAACTCCTCTGTTTCACTTGGCAGTCTGTCAATACGAAATATTCACATGCTCGCAATTATAAACAGAGGATGTAATACCACTTTTCCCAAGCCTCATGATCTAATCCACGTCTTAGGTAAATGGCAAGGCTATTTCTGAAGGTTTTTGGTTGGTAGAGAGACCCCCTAAGCACAATTTTATAAATAGATAGATTGCCTGTCTTCACAACTAGAATGCAAGCTCTATGACGCCTAACACTTTGCCTTATTTACTGTTGTTAAAAGAAAAAGGAATGAATTTCTCAATGTATCTTATAATTTCTTATAATAAAGCATATAACTAAATGCATTCATCTATCCCATAGGTAAAATGTGTCTTTTGTAACATAACTGCATAAATTCTGGTGGCATGAACTTAGCGTTTTGAAGGAGAGAGAGGTTTTTCAGAACCAGACTAATATGAAACAGTGGTGCAAGAACAATGGGGAAGAAGTTGCTTAACATCATTCTTTCCAAGTGTTTTGTTTGCATTATTTTACTTACATATCACAACCATTTTATGTAGAGTAACACTACTATCCTAATTTTGCAGATGAGGAAACTGAGGCTGAAGTGGGTCAAGTAACGTGTCCAAAGTCATGTAGCCAAAAAACAACAGAGTAAATATTCAAACCCAGTTCTGTGTGGCTCTGAACTTCAATTTTATTGGGAGCTGCTGGTCTTACCAAAGTCTGAATTATTTTGACCAGAAGATGCCATGTTCAATCTCATCTATAGCTTTATTCAGATGTTTGAACTGTCAGGGGTTTTTAAAGCTTGCTGGGAAAGTCTGCACTGACAAAATTGGAATCCTAGAATTCCACTTCCTGAAACATAAACTGAGAGGTATTGAGTCTTGTGTTTTCAGGATGGTTTAGCAATGAATGATTCAAGTGGAAAATAGATAAGAGACCATGTTGACACATAGCCTCAATTCAAAGGAAATTGGTGAGGTCAGTGTAGGGGTATGGAAATGATTTTCTTCTTTTTGTTTGTGCAAGTAACTCAAGTGGCTTGCCCTAAATCTTCCACTAAATTTATGTACTTTGAAGTAGGGCATGTTCTGTAAGTCTAGATGGTCCTGTGATACGTTATCAGATGGGATCCTAGCAGGAATCCAGGCACTAACAAATGAAGTGTTTAAGAGACTGGGACTTTAAAAAGTTGGGCAAAGGATCTGAATAGATATTTCTCCCCAAACGATAAACAAATAGTGAAGTATATGAAAAAATGCTCAACATCACTACCCATCAGGAAAATGCAAATCAAAACCTTACCACTTTCTAACATCCTATGAATATATTTATTTATAACATTTATTGTTTAATATTGTCTTTGGGGAAGGAATCTTTGTCTAATTTGCTTACAGATATGTCTCAAGTGCCCAGTACATCAATAGATAATTCAAAATTGTTTTTTGAACAAATGAAGCTTACAAAGACCGTATTTTCAGCCTTGCACAATTGTGTTTTGTAATTGTATTTAGCTGTCTTTTCCCCTTGTGAAACCACATTTTCTGTTGTTGAGAGTTAGTATTATACTTTATTTATCTTTGCATCTCTAATGTTTCCTAGTATTTGGCATCTAGTGGATGTATAAGATGTAATTGTTACACAGACAATTACCCCCAAACTTAGAACCTTACAACAATCCCCACCTATTACTCCTCATGAGTTCTTGGGTCAGTTGGGTGCTCCCGCTGCTCTCAGCTGGACTCATTTATTTGTTTCCAGTTAGCTGCAGGATGCTAGCACCTTGATGATCTGGACTAGGCTCTGTACGTCTGGGGCCAGGGCTGAGACACCTGGCTAACTGGGCTGGTCCACACGATCTCTCATCCTCCAGCAGACTAGAGTGGGCTCACTCATAGAATGGAAGTCCACAATTAACTCCTGGTGCTCCAGTCACCACTCTTCCTGGGTCAGAGCACACCATTTTATGTATATATCCTTATATATATACAAGTACCTAAATATATACATATATACATTTGTGTACACACACACACACACACACACATACACACATTTCCCCCCAATGCTGTGAGACTGTTTCTGACGTTTGGATCCAGCACAGAACAGGACACTTTTGAACAATGATAGGAGCCAACGTTCACATCATCACAATCAGGGTGTTGGGGTGAAGTCAAAGCTCCTGAACCAAGCAATACATTAATTGGGTGGAAAATAAGGAAGTCTGCCAGGTTTTAGATTTAACGCAAATTAAAGAGATGGAAATCTAAGCTAAAATCTTTGTTCATTTCCCACAAAAGAAAGCCTGCTCTTTGAGGAGTTTAAGAATCTTGCTCACTGATGGGATGAGAGTAGATTGCTGGCAAAGCCTGAAGGAAGACAGTGCGCACCACGACCTCCTCTGCTAGAGTCTCAGCACCAGCATGCCTTTTGAGCATCTGTGTTTAATAGCTTCTGATTTCTCCAAACTTCATTTTTCTCTGCAAAAACGAGGCAGTGCATAGGCAAATTAAACCCTCACAGGAGTGATTCCCACAGGGGTTCTGTGGCTGCTCTGTGAGTGGCTTCCTCTGACCTCCCATGGTTTCACTCTTTGTCACAGGGTGGTGTGACAGCAGACCCTGGGAGCAGAAGGCAGAGCTAACATTGAGAGGAAGGGAGAAGTGAAGTCAACTTTCCTGAACAAGAGAAAGGTTGAGGGAAACGCTCTTTCCGTCTCTTTAGCCATTGTTTCTTTCTATTTGACGTGTTTTCTTTATAATCACATTCTAGTTAAAATAGTACCTTTGTTTTCATTAATCACAACTCTTATTTTTATCATCTTTTTAAAAAATTTTCTTTGGTTGACTCTAGTATCCACCTTCTAAATTTTAAAAATAAATCTTAGCACAATTGATTTTAAACAATCTTCTTTTCTAATACAAATACTTAAGACTGTAAATCCCTCTCAAAGTATTCCTTTGACCACAACTCATAGGTTTAGCTTTATAAGCTTTTCATTATCTTCTATTGTCATACTATCCTAGGAATTATGTATTTCTTTTAAATTTTAATTTATACAACATGAATTGTGTAGTGCTTTTTTTGAAAAAAATTCAAATACATGGGACCTTTTTTCTTTCACCTTTTAAAAAATAACTTCTAACTTAATTAGATTGTCATTAGAGCTCATGATCTGTGTAATATATGTGGTATCTTTGAAATGTATTGTGTTCATTTCCTTTATGATAAAATGTCATAATAAACCTTCTATATACACTTAAGAAGTATATGTATTCTTTAATTGCTGGCTGCAAAATGTACATATGTACACTAGGTTTAAATTTGTTAAGTACATTGTTCAGATCTGTATACTTCCTGATTAGTTTTGTGGTTTATCTATCAATTGAGAGCAACATGTTGAAATCTATGATGGTGGATTTATCAACTTATCCCTTAACTATATTCTAGGCTTTTTAAAACTTGGTGCATACATGTTTTAAATTGTAAGAGCTTACTTCATGAAAATTTTTATCATTGGATAATTGAAGGAAGATTAATAAAATGGCCACACTTAGGCTAACAGATTGCTCGTTCTTATGCTTGCCCTTAAAACGGTCAACTGACCTGACTGAGCGGTTGCTACTCACAGTTTCAGGCCCACTGTTAAAACTAAAGCTATTGATCTTACTCTTTCTACTTTATTCCAGTCATTGAAAGTAATAATCAGGCTTGGTCTCTGAGTCCTTCTCTAAGGAGAAGGTCACAGGACTGTAACCTTACAAAATAGCCTGAATTACCATGAAGACTACACCTTGAGTGCTTACGAGATAAAGAGATCCAACCACTGGCCTCTAGAGAATTGATTTCCTAGAGGCATCACGACACCATTCTGTCTTCTGATGAAAAAATGATTCTGTTGATTGTTATCGATGCCTCATTATTTGAGCTATGGCTATATAACCACCCCTCCCCGTCCCCAAGGTGCACTTACAGTTGTGAAGGCACCAGTCTGCTTTGAGTCCCCTTTGCCTGGCAAAGCAATAAAATTGCCTCTTTTCTTCTAAGCTTCAGGACCTTATCTCTGGGTTATTTGGCTCGTCAGGGACGGGGGCAGATCTTTCGGCAACAAACTCATGGCGCCCACGCGAGGCATGAAACACCCTCTCTTCTAAGAGGGGCTTCAGGTTTACCCCGCTACCAGGCCAACAAGGCTCAAATGATTGCCACTCCGGGCCATCGGGAGGGACAACGGAGAACGGAGCCCAGCAGCTGCCAGGGCCCTTTTGCCCTGGGGATCCTTTCATCCCTTCCCTTTCCTCCCGTCAGCGGACTGCAGTCGCCTGAACTAACTCCTTGGAGGAAGAAAAGATGGTTCTGCTTCTTCTGAAGCGTTGCATCTGATCAGCAGGCCTAGGATAAATTCCCAGTGACGACCGAGGCCCCTTGATCTCGCCTTGAGAGTTCTCTAATTAGACAGGTGGGAACTCTCATTTGTATTTGAGTTTTTCTTAATTCTTTTCTTTGTTCTTTTAGGGTTTTTAGGGCTGAGATCTTTAATATTTGGGAGGCCGATGGTTGAAGTTCATTTTTCTATAACTCTATTCTATTTATGTTTTATAACAAATACAGCTAAATTTTTAAATGTTTATTTCATATTGCTAATATCTTCCCTTACCTATTTTCATGTGTTTATCAGGCTAATTTTAAAGTCTTGGTTCTTTTGTTTTTGTACTTTTGCTTTAATGGAATCTTTCATGCAGTATGTTGTCTTTCTTCTTAAATAGTTGGACTTTTCAAAAGTTTTATTATTTTGGCCTGTGAGGTTTTGTTTTCTGTTTTTTTTTTTCTTTCTTTTTTTTTTTTTCTTTTTTTTGGTACTAGCTATGCTGTCAGGTGGTGCATGTTGGGGGAAAGCCATCTCCAGTTCAGGGAAGCTCAATGATCTCATGGAATTAAGGGTGAATGAACCCTTAAATTTTCTAAAAGGAAAATAAAATAACAAAACACTCCTAAGTCCTCTCAGATAAAGCCTTTATTTCCTGATAGATCCATGTATCAGAAGAAGTGCCTCTTTAAAGTGTAATTCACCAGTCCTTGGAAAATTTGAAAAGGGAAGTGTTGGAAAGTGACTACCTAAACGTAGTTCTTTTTATTATGATTGTTTTCTTTTAATCTGATGCGCATAGCACAAGGCTTCTTATCTGGCATGAGTTTACTTTTGATGACAGCTCGACTGGAGCTTTGGGCAGCAGCAGGTGCCAGGACGGGCACCGTTTGTCCCTAGGCAATGTCAGGGGAGAAACAAAAGGTGAACTCCAGCAGTTCCCTTACATTTTATCCTTCCACATCTCACCTGGCTGTTTTCTCCCCTGGGTGAAAACCACATTTCTACACAAGGCTTCAAAATAATCCCTGCCACACCAGGAGTTTTAAAATCATTTTCTGATTTTCTTTTCTTTTACTTTTTTTTTCCCTTTGTTTTCCCCTACAGTCGTTTAGGGATTGACTTTGCAGTGAGGAATCCAGCCGTCTTGCTGGTTCAACATTTTAGTGGGAACCTGGACCTACAATGATATTTTAAAATGGAATGTTGAGCCATAATTTTTTAAATTAAACGTTTACGTTTGGTATGTTTATAGGTTTCCATGCAGTTGTTAAGACATAATACAGAGAGATCCCAAGGACACTTTGTCCCGTTTCCCCTTGTGGTAACATCTTGCAAACTACAGAAAAATATCACAAGCAGGAAACTGATGGTGATACAGTTAAGATTGTTATGTCAGAGCAGGCAGATAGCTAGATATAAGCAGAGAAAGGGGGACACAGACCAAATGGCAGGAATTGGGCAGAAAGGAGGGGCACAGGCCAAATGCAGGAAACCACACATCATGTAAGTGGCAGGGGTCCCTGGGCAGAGAAAGAAAAGCAGGAATCTTTGGGCTGATAAGGGATCATGCTTTTTGGGGTGACAAGTGGCCTGGAGAAGAACAAAGAAAGGTGAGAAAAGGCAGGAATTTCCAGTGTCCAAATGTAACCTTTTGCTCATTATGCCCTAATTTCAATAAAATTAGCCTTGCAGGTCAGAAGTACCCATTATGCACCGACACCATGACAGTTCCCATCCAGACTAAATGAGGACAAAAATCCCTCCTCCCTTTGGGAAGGTGGAGTTGGGATGATAATCAGGGAAAATGACCCCAAGCCCTTCCCTCCCCAATGAATATTCTGCCCATTCATTTTTACACCCTATGTAACTAACTTGCCAAAGAAACTCAGGGCAGCCGCTCACCTGAGCCTGCCCGCTCTCCCCCTGAGAGTGTACTATCCATCCCTTAATAAATCCTCACTTTACTTTCTTAACCTCTGTGTCTTGTCTCTGAATTCTTTCTGGGATAGGACAAGAACCTGGAACACCTGTTGGATCCACTGACAACAATTATAGAAAAGAGTATGTCCACCAGCACAAAAATCCCTCAAGTTGCCCTATTAATAGCTACATCCAGTTCCCTCCCACTTCCAACCTCTCCTTACTTAATTCCTGGTAACCACCAATCTCCTTTCCTTTTCTATAATTTTGTAGTTTTAAGAATGTTAGATTTGGGGGGGAGGGTGTAGCTCAAGCTGTAGAGCGCATGCTTAGCTTGCACGAGGTCCTAGGTGCAATCCCCAGCACCTCCTCCAAAAATAAATAAGTAAACCTAACTACCTCCCCATGTCAAAAAAAAAAAAAAAAAAGCTCAGTGGAATCATACAGAATGCAGCTTTTTAGGACTGGTCTTTTTTTTTTTCATTCATTATAATTCTTTGGAGACTGATCCAGATTGTTGCATGTATTGACAGTTCATTTCCTTTATTACTGAGTAAATTCCATGGTTTGGATATTTCACAGTTTTTGTTTAACCATTTACCCATTGAAGGACATCTGGTTATTTGCAGTTTTTAGCTATTACAAATAAAGCTGTTATAAACATTCATGGACAGGTTTTTGCATGAATATGTTTCCATTTTTCTCAGATAAATGCCCTTAAGTACAATTTCTAGATTATATGGTAATTGTATATTTGTTGTTGTTTTTTTTTTTTTAGGAAAGTGCCAAAATATTTTTCAAAGTTATGCCATTTTATACTCCCACCAATAAGGTGTGAGGGACCCAGTTTCTCCCCATCCTCACCAGCATTTGGTGTTGTCATTGCTCCTGTTTCAGCCATTCTGATCGGTGTTTGGTGATTCTCATTGTGGTTTTCTCTTGCATTTCCTTAGTGGCTGATGACAGTGAACAACTTCTCATGTGCTTATTTGTCATGTTTGTCCTCTGCAGTGAAATGAATCTTCATGACTTTTGCTCTATTTTTAACTGAATTATTTGAGTTTTCACTGTTGACTTGTCATAGTCTAGATATTCAGCTCATATTCTAGATATTAGTTCTTTGTTGGATATGTAATTTCCAAATATTTTCTGCCAATCTGTGGCTTGACTTTTCATTAAAAAAAAATCTTTGAATAATAGTCATTTACTAAAATGGCCATTAGAAATTTGAGAGCAACCCTCTTTTCCCTTTCTCATCATAAAGACTTGAGTGCCTGTTTGCACAAAACGTTCCACTGATTTTTGGAAGTGATCTTCAGTATTAAAACTAGTGAAGCTACAGAGGTTGTGACTTCAGGGATCACAGACAGTTTCAGCACTTCAGGGATGAGATAAAAGTTTACACTTTGAATTGGAAGGAGCTACATTGATAAAACATTTTCTTGGGAAAATTCTGTACTGGCAAAATAACAAAAAGACAGAGCATTAGACTAAGATACTTAAAAGTTGTGAGCCCAGCAAAATAATGCAAATACTGTGCTTCAAACTGAGTTATTTAATATCACAGGCATGCGACATGTTGGAACAGATTAAGGAGGTTAATATTAATATTTTTATATCTTGGCCTAGGGCCAGATGAAACTGTTTGAGGCTTTGGATTAAGAGCTATTGAAAAGGGGCTTCATTCTTGTTGTTACTGCTTTCCTAGTTTTTAGTTAAGATGGAAACTCACAAGTTGAGGTCTGAGAAAAAAGACTCAGGAAAGAACACTCCAAGAATGCGTGTTGGTATGAGATTATGGAAATATTACTACTTGTATCCGGTTTTAAATTTTCTATGTAATTGAGTCCATCATTATTATTATTAAGCCTTTAATACAATTTCATTAAGTACTTCAGCCTGACATGAGTGCTGTTTGGGTGAAATTAATGTGGGAGTCATTCCCCCAATGGAGTCAAGCTTTGCAGAAAGAGAACCACTGCCGAGAGTTTCAGGTACGACACCCCTGGAGTGATCACTGGAGAAGCTTATGGAAAGAGCCAGAACAAGAGAACCAGATAGAGAAGAGTCTGTGTTCTCCATATGGCACACAGTTTGTCATTCTGTTCCCTGGTAATGGAGGGAGGGAAAGTCCAAAGAAGTTTAGGGTTTTCAGGTTATACTTTCTTTTCCTTATAATGTGATTTTAGCATTTTAGCGACTTGGACCATGTCTGATTTCTATTAACCAGCCATAGCAGCTCCCAGAAAACTATAAGCCCTTTTCAAAGGTCACAGCAGTGACTTAACTGTTCTTTTCCTTATTGCATATTTAAGAATGAGAAAAAATCTGAATTGCAAATTGCAAGCTATTTTTAAAGATTCAAGCTTTTCGTCATTTGAGATTAAAACAAAAATCATTATTTGTCCTCAATTTTAGTTTTTTTGCTCATCTCTTGACTTTGGGATTTCTGCCAAATATTTCTTTCCTATTAGTGTTCCGTCGGTCAGGACTTGGATTTGTAATTGTCTGTGCTACTCTTTCAAATGTGTTGGCCTGATTCTATGTATGAGAGTTATGAGAAAAGCAGACTCTAATCATTATCAATGTAAGGGTTTCCTGAGAAATATTCAGCGCTCATCTGTGAAATGTGGAAGGTGATACTAGTCCTTAAATAGGTGCAGAAAGTAACAAGAGTAGTATCAATCTCCTTGCAAGACGTAGGTAGCTCAAACGTAATGAACCCTTCATTTCACAGGCAGGATTCTCTGTCATCTGGTGCAATGAAAGGCAAACAGCTCTTTTTTTAGTTTATCAGACTTCAGTTCAGTTTCTGGAGATGTCACGAAATAGGGTCATAAATATTAGATAAGTCTATTTATTTTTCACCAAGTTTTCTTCCACAATGCGTTAGTACATAGCCCTTGTTTTTTGTCAAAACTATTCATTAATCCCTCCTTCCTTCTGGGCCATCCAGCTTGATCTCAGCTAGCATGTACCTACGGAAAGTTATTTTTATTTTTGAGGAATCACATGGCAGCATGACATAGGTATTGCAGACTACAGTCTCAGTTGTGAGTAGTACATAGTAACTATCTCCATTTATTCACAGACAGGAAGTTTTGTAAAGCTGCAGTGCTTATCCTGAGAAACCTTTTCCATGATACTGCATACCTCAGAGAAGCACAAGTCAATTCCACCGGTTTGATTAGAAGGAACACAGTGTGATATGTCCCTCCTGAAAGATACATTCCTCATTATTTTATCCTGGTGTTGGCACAGTACCAGCATAGCCCACAGCAAATGGTCTTTTGTCATAAGTTATCAATGTTTGAATTAAGATTGTATAAGTAAGTTTTATTTCTGATTTAAATCTCTTTTCCAGCTATAACCACGTATATCCTTTAGGATCCTATAAAGTATGCAACTGTTTATTACCCAGTAGACTTTTTTATCACTTTGATAAGAAATTATCGAAAACTTCAAAATAGAGCAAAAGGATGACTGCATTTCTTTGTAATGCCATGCTGGAACATTGCCTAATAGATTCTTAAGAATTATATATTTTTCTAGGGATGCACCTTTGTTTGAGTCATTGATAAATACCCAGATTCTGTAAAATACATGTTGACTTTTGTCTGAAAGAGACATAAATAAATGATTTTTGTCAGTTAGAAAAGTAACTCCAAAGATTATGGCTTTATTACCCTGTAGGGCATTAACCAATTTTCTCTCACTCTTAAAATACTTATCTCAGCATGCCCTACTCTATTAATTATATAAACTTGTATTTTAAGTGATCCTTCAGGCGACTTTATCTATCTGTACCTTAGTTTGCTCATCCAGAGTGAATCAAAAGTGGTGATAGAAACTTAGCTTTGCTGACTTGTTTTCCCCTGCGCTGTTTTGTTTTCATTTCTGGTTTATGGATAACTTTGGTTCTGCTTCTGGTTTGCAAATGTCAGTAAGTTATTCCCAAGAACTGGTGACACTATTTAGGAATCCAGTTTTGTGATCTCCACTGAGATGTTGGGCATCTATTCTCTAAGCGTGAGCCACTACAGGAACTCTGGATTGAAGTCTTTGGTTTGTATGTGTTTGAGTGTCCCCAGACCACCCACGTGTTCAGTGATTCACTAGGACTTATGGGACTCTGAGGGCCTTAATTATACCCATGGCTATGGTTTATTACAGGGAAGTGACACAAAACAGAACCAGCCAGTATAAAAGACTCATCCAATGGGGTCTGGAGAGATCCAGACACAACTTCCAAAGCTCTTCCTGGCCAGAGTTGCACAGAACACGATTCTTTCTTCAGCAGTAAACTGAGGACATGTATATAGTCTTTCTGGGTAGAGAAGCCTGCTTCTGAGAGATAGCAGAGGGTTTTTATTGGAAGCTGGTCACGCAAACACTTTCTACCTGCACTACCAGCCATAATTACCAAAATCCCAGACACTCAGAAGGAGAGCAGGTGTTCATCATAAATCCATGTAAGCATAGATTATAAGTAACATAGAACACTGAAAATCTGGTCATCAAAGATAATTTTTATTTAAAAATGGTACTGAATGTCTCTACCTTTGAGAAGTGTTAATGAACATCTTTATTTTTGCTACTGTAAGAGTGTAAAAGAATGTGATTTTAGAGGTTGTATAATGTATACTCACGAGCTTCTCTGGTCTGGCAAAATGCTTATAAAAGTCCATTCTCAATTACATACCTCTTATTTTTTGCTGTGAAGCACAACTTGGTACTTTGGTTAAAAGAGGTAATTAACATGGCTGGATGAGACTCTATGCAGAAAAATAATAGAAAATAAATACAACTTGTGTATACAAGATAGATAGAATGTATTTTTTTAAAGGAACTAGAGAATAGTTTTGTCCTAAAATAAAGGGTCAGATTATTCAAGAATTTGAAAGAATATAGGGGGTGACAAGATTTGAGTGGCTATAGTGAGTTATAGAAGGTTTAAGGAAAGTAAATTTTCCTTGACTTGGGTTATAATACCCGAAAGATGTGTCTAAAAAGAAGCAATGAAATGTGTTTTGATGGATTTGTTCACAAGAGGAGAAGGTTTGTTAGTTCCTTACTGTCAAATATTCTATTAATGCAATATCAGAATTCAAATATTCTTTCTGCTAAAATTGAACTTGAAATATTCAGCTCTTCTTAACAA
Source organism: Camelus ferus (assembly GCF_009834535.1). NCBI lineage: Eukaryota > Metazoa > Chordata > Mammalia > Artiodactyla > Camelidae > Camelus > Camelus ferus. The sequence goes on along the minus strand of NC_045697.1, from coordinate 100,758,021 downwards.
GAAATGACAAAGGGTTACTCTTTAGTTTTTGTGTAATTCTCAGACAGCAGAGAATCTGTATCTCATCAGCATAATTTTTGTTTGTTCTGCTGTCTTTTAACACCCTTGATTATTTCTTTAAAAAAACAAAAAACAAAAATTACTTCCAAAAGAGTGAAGGTATCTTACAATTAGGTTACCTTTTGCTATATATGTTTAAAAAATTTTTTTGACATTGTGATTAATAGGTAGACAGGCGACAACCATTTTTTTTAGGCACTCATGTCCCTGTCTTAATCCAGTGTCTAATCTCCTCTGATAATGCTTTTGATTTTACTCTTCTAAAATCAGATTGAGAAAAATATTTTTTTCAAGGTATTTTTAAATACCTAAATAATGTTTGGGGTTTTCCAGAGGTCCCTGGCTCCCTACGAAGATTCTTCTTTCATCTTATTAAAGGAGGGATACTGGTAATAATTAGGTTGTTTGATGTGCTCAACTTTTCTTAGTTAGCTTAATACTATTGTCAGAGCTGCTTGGGAAGAGGTATCAAATCAGGAGAAACTATGCTACTTTAAGTTGGTTTTGTACAGGAAAATACTATTAATACAAATATGTTTCAGAGGTTATCCACATTATAGGAAGAATTAGAAGGCTCCAGGATTGAGGCCCTTAGACTTCATTGTATGTTTGACCCATAGGGGAAACCGGGATCAAATCCATCCTTAAAATATCATTATGTATTGTGACCCAACAGAGAATGTTATTCCCATTGAATCTCATAATATTCTAGTCTAATAAATTAATCACTGTCATTTGGTCTTATCAACAGCATTTGTCTAAAGGCTTATTATAAACTGCAGTCTAGAAATAGGGTCCTCAGAAAAGAAGTATGTTCTTTGGGCCTCAGAGAAAGATGGTACTAGTTACTGATACTTAGAGGGAAAGACTTCTGAGTGCAGGCTTCTAAGCCAACATCATTTAGGCAGGGAACAAATTCAAGATTTCCAGAGCTCTTTTTAATCAAGAAGCGTACAGCTTCATGAAAGCAGACTGCTGACCAAGATCCAATGGAAAAACAAATGATTAAGTAAGACTGAATAAACTGGAAAATTTAATTGTGGTTATTCACTTCAGAATATTGTTGGCAAGATTTTTTAATACACTGTTTTCTGATGGATACATGAGCAAGCCATCTCTATTTCTCAGTGAAATATGGTTTTGCAAATTGAAATGATACTTTTAAAAAATGCTATCTTTTTCTCACTGATCTATCAGTGGACAAGACTAGACACTGAGTCTCTCCTTTTCATAGCAATATAAATATTTACATAGGTTAACTACGATTCTTTTTCTTTTTAACCAGAATATAATTAGGCAAATCAATTTTACAACCAAAGGTATGGATGAAGTGTCATATTTGAGACTAAATCTTCTTTATTCACATATAAAAAGCTCACAAGTAAGGAAAAGGGGTTGTACCTTTTATGTGACGAATATCTTCATAGCTCTTCCAGGATACTGGCCTAAAAATAGGATCCTTGCCTTACAGATATTGAAGAAAGTCCTGAGAGTCCAGGAACCTCAGCAGATTTTGAAGGCCTCAAAGAGAGAGGAATTCAGCATCATTACATATACTGCAAGCAAAACTTGGTGGAGATAAATCTCTTGTGTTTGGTTTGTACCTTGAGAAAGAAGAGTAAATAATGGAAGCTTTAAAAAGTACTTTCTTATATTCTTAATGAAATCTCCACACAGAATTTAATTCTATGGGCTTAGTGTTCTTCTAGCTTTGTAAAACTCTAGATTAGAGGACCATTCAGAAAGGACATGTTCATATGTTAATTGCTGAATTTAATAGATGGAACAGGGGATGAGCCTTTTTGTGATAAACAATATAATCTCTGATGATTATTTATGTTCACAAGGAAAGTCTACGAAAAGCTACCAGAAAGTTTTTAAATAAGGAAAAAGCATGACTGCATGCCTTTTCAAGGTCATAGTGGAGCATTGTCTAATAGACCCACCCACAAATTATTTCTCTATATGGTCTGCTTAAGTTGATTCATTACTTAACTCGTGACAAGGCCTGTGCGATTATATGTTTACTTTAACAAGGTTTGAAGCAGAGGTTTTTTCTGTTTGTTGTCAGAGTTTGTCTGTTGAAGATGCAAATGATTGCTGTCTGATAGAAAAGGTTACTATTTTATTGCCCTGTAAGATATTAACCGGTTTTGTGTCTAACTTCAAGTTTTTTCAGCATGCCATGCTAAGTTGACTGTATAAATCTCTTTGATGCTTCTTAATGTAGCTGGATTGTTCTGCTGTTTCCCTCATTAATAAGTTAAGCATATTTGACTTGTTCTCACTGTATATTTATGTGATTCATTATTTTAACTTTTTAAAGAATTATACTTTGAATAACATATTAGTTTACAAAGGTATCAAGGCAGACATAGTTATTAGTTCCTAAATACCATATTTTTAATTTAAGTCAGGTGTCACCCAGTATATGGGAAACATAGCATTTGATGGTATTAAATTTTTGTAAATACATAGACATTTTAATTGAAATGGCCAAACATAACGTTCACCAATATATTTAGAATTTATGCAGTATTTAATTAAAGATAAACACTTTCTAACTGTTATTCTGATGTTCCGTCCCTTCTCTCTTTGGTTTATTACTGACAACACCATCATAAAAAAATTTCTACATTTATTTTATCATGTCCTTCCAATGAGGAATTATTCTCTACAAATAACTGCTTCTGTGTAGAGTCCTGTGAAAGGACTTGGGGCTGTTTTTGTCTCTGTTCTCTGATTTAGCTTTCTAGATGTCATCTATTTTTCAGAACTCAGTTCAAAGCTCTGGGTCTGTGAAACCTCTCCTTAATCCTTTCCATAAAGTTATTTGCCTTATAGCTCTAATCATATACCTTTACGTGATTGGCTAGCAGTTATGTTAAAATTTTTTGTTCATGTTTCTCCTAGTTGATGTTGAGCATCAGGAAGGTGCCTGTGTCTAATAACTGTTCAAAATTTGACCTGTTTAAAAAAGCCTACTAAAATGAGTCAATCACTTCCTTTTCAAAGCATCCTATAATATTAAAAGCCTCCTCGACTGTATTATTAACCGTATGCCAATTTACAACAGCTATTAGATTTTTCTCTTTAACTAATTTTTAAGTCACAAATAGTGATTTAGCATTTAGCCTTTTGTTTTCTTTACAAATAAACTTTAAGATCATTCAAGGCAAAATCTGTGACATGCTATATATTTGTATTCCACAAGACATTATCACAATGCCTTTCATAACAGCAGTTACTCAATTAATGTTTATTGATTTGACTTCGTCTCTTGAACGTTGCTTATTTTGATTTTGCCATATTTAAGTAGTACATAACTTTCTATATTGATCATAAATATTTTTATGGGACATAAAAATGTCCTAAATGCAAAGGTGGTTTTCTCAGTGTTTTCAGAAGTATGCAAATATGTCAATTAAATCTTTGCTGGCTGTGATCTCAACTTTCAAACTCAATTCAATCTGGGAAAATTTTAAAATGCTGCTTCATCTCTGCTTCAATAAAAAAAATTAAAATAAATACATAAAATTTAAAAAATGCTGCTTCAATCCAACCTTAGATTAACTTTCTTCCGTGCCCCATGCTGGTATTAGACCCTACTTCATTCCATAGAATATAAATAGAACTCTTTGACCAATATATTGCAATAGTGTGACTTCTAGTAGTTACAGTCTTGTCTTATTTTCCCAGTCAGCAGTTTCACATCTACGCCAACTCTTTTCTCAGCATATTTCTAGCTGGTAGATGGCTATTCATTAATATGCATCACTTACAGTGATTTTTAAAAAAAAATCCCACTTGCAATATTTTGTAGCCTACCTTCTGACACTTTTTAATCTGATTTTTAGTTAGTAAGTAGTAGCCAGTCATTGAGTTTCAAATACATAATCTCTTTTAAAAATCTTTTCTAATTAGTCTTTCATCTTTACTATTCTACCAAAGCTGTTTTTAGCAAAGCCACCAATTTCCGACAGTGTGCTAAATCCAAGGATTAATTTGTCATCATTGTGGAACTTGACCAGCCAGCAGCATTGCTTCAGGTAATGACTCGCTCCTCTTCTGTATGCTTTCTTCGCTTTCAGCACACCTTTCCTCACTGGCTCACATTTCTTCCTCATCTCTCTGGTCTCTTAATGCATTGATGCCCAAGGAAATCGACTATTTCCTACTCGTAGTCTAGGTAATTTCATCTAATCTCAATGGATATCATAGTTTCAAATGTCATCCGTGGACCAACAGTTCTGTTCCTCCCTCTGAACTTCTTTCACCCACGTAGAGGCATCTTCAATTTAAAATGCCCAAAACTGCACTTGAGATCTTCCTTCTACATGCATTCACCTTATAGTCTTTCCCAACTTAGCTATCGGCAATGTCACCCCTCCAGTTACAGTGGTTCCCCTTGTCTGCGGTTTCACTTTCTGCAGAATTAGTTACTATGGTCAACCACAGCCCGAAACTATTACATGAAGAATTCCAGAAATAAACAATTCATAAATTTTAAGTCATGCACCATTCTGAGTAGCATGATGAAATCTCCCTCCTCCTGCTCTGACCCACCTGGGACGTGAATCACCCCTTTTCCAGCATATTAGTCACTTAGGAGCCATCTTGGGTATAAGATCAACTGTCAAAGTATCATTATCATAGTGCTTGTGTTCAAATAACTCTTAATTTACTTAATAGTGGCACCAAAGTGCAAGTGTTGCTGGCAATTCAGGTATGCCAAAGAGAAGCTGTGTGCTTCCTTTAAGTGAAAAAAATGCAAGTTCTCAAGTTAACAAGGAAAGAAAAAAATTTGTATGCTGAGGTTGCTAAGATTTATGGTAAGAAGAAGTCTTCTGTCTGTGAAATTGTTAAGAAGGAAAAGAAAATTTGTGCTCGTTTTGCTGTCACACCTCAAACCGCAAATGTTACAGCCACAGTGTGTGATAAGTGTTTAGTCAAAATGGAAAAGGCATTCAATTTGTACAATAAGATATTCTGAGAGAGAGAGCCCACATTCACACCACTTCTATTAAAGTATACTGTTATAATTGTCCTATTTTGTTATTTGTTGTTGTTTATCTCTTACTGTGTCCAATTTACAGATTAAACTTTATCATAGGTATGTATGTATAGGAAAAACCATTGCAGACATTGGGTCCGGTACTCTCCGCCGTTTCAGGCATCCACTGAAGGTCTTGGAACGTATCCCCCACAGATAAGGGGAGATGACTGTGCTCAATTTCCCTTCCTGTCATCCCCTACATCCCATCCATGAGCAGTTCTACTTCAGGATATATTCTGACCACATCTCACCACACGTGTTACTCTCATTCTAACCCAATCTCAGACCATGTTTGTAATTACTGAAATAACTCCTGGCTGTTCTCTCTGCATCTGCCTTTGCCTTCCCGTGCCCCCTCTTCAGCCACCTTTCTGTTTATTCTCAGAGAGTACTTGAGGCAATCCTTTAAAAATAAGTCAGATCGTGTCACTCTCCTTTCCAAAACCTTCACCTCAGGGCATTTGCAGTTTGCCTGGAACCCTCTTCCCCCATTTATCTGTGATTTCTGTGCTCAGCTTCTGGGGTTTTCCCTTGGTCTTAGGAAGATCTTTCTTTACCCCCTTCTTAACACTGTAATAACACCACCCTACAGCACACACAAGCTTTTATTCCCCTTCCAAGCCTTCTTTTTATCCACAACATTTATCAGCCTCTAACATACTATGTGTTTTACTTTTTGTTTGTTCACTAGTCTTATTCTTTCACTAAACTGTACGCTCCCTAAAGGCAAGTCTGTTGAATGGTTTCTTCAGTGCTGTATTTCCAGTATCAAGTACCCAACATATAGACTGGATCAAGAAATGTTTATGGGATTAGCTCATTAATTAATAATTTTTTAAAAAACACATAGGACCAAACCACAAGCTTTGAAATAATATATCTGTATTTTCCATACCGATATGGTGACAGTTGGAAATAATGAGAAACCTTCAAAAATTATGATGTATTTGCATGTGATATTGTGTTAACCTAAACTATGTTTATCTTATTTATACATGCTTCAATTTGTAAAAGATTTATAACAGCTGTTTCAGTTTGGATGTTGACAGGTATTTGAATAAATCTTAAATTGTGGATGGAACAATCAGCTCATCCTCTAAATTCTCATCTGACCATGCAGAAAACATCCAATCAGCAAGACACCCATTCTAATTTTCTAATTTCAAATTATCTCTACAGAAAATTATCTATACATTGGCCCTCACTTCAATGTCATTACTCTTCCAGAATTTTTTTTTCAGTTACTAAATTGAAATCTTCAATGGTTTGTTAATAATTATTTCCTCTTGCTCTGGACTCTTTGAAGAACAGCAACTAATCATCATTCTCATCTTAAGAGAGTTAATGACTATTAATAGATGTATTATTGCTGTTGTTCCTCTTAAATCTAATATATCTGTGAAATATATATATACACACACACACATGCATACATATATATGCACACATATTTGTATTTTGGATTTAAACCTTCAAAATGACCAACTTCCCTGCAATAATCTGTCTCCTTCAAGCATCAGATATTGCTCACATTTAGAAAAGGCATTAAAACAAAAAGAAAATGCCAAGTGACCCCTCAGAATACTAGACCCCATCGTTAATGGATATAAAGATTTGTTTTCCTAATTGTGATACTAATTATCATTGTCTGAATAATGACCCCAGTTAATAACACAAGGACATAAAACTTAAATAGACTTTTTCTCAACCTTATCTTCATTTGTGGAAATTGTAAAATCTTAGAACTGGAAGACACCTTAAAGCTACCTAATTCACTGTTTGAATGTTTGTATTGGGTGGTTTAAGCGATTCTGTCAGCTTGTGCCAAGCTGACACAAAGGAAAGTGACAACTGGAAAGAGATGTCACGCAAATAGCTCATCTTTGGAGAAAAGCTATCATGCCCTGGATGAAAGATGTCCTTTTAAGCTTTGCCCCATCTAAGAGCAGAGAGAGAAAATTCAAGCAAAACTTCACGTCGCATTGTATTACTGTCAGAAGGATACTTTCGTCCCCTGATACTTTCACCCAACCTGAAGCTTATTTGTATTGCACTTGGTTTTCTTCTTCCTCTTACAAATGACAGATCCCAAAGCAAAAGCAGAAGAAACACATGAGAGTGACTGCACAGAGGAACCCAGGAGCTCACAACATCCCCACTTTTGCTCATGCCTTACGGACTTATACCCAATTCTTGTCTATCAAAGCTGTTCCCTAGGGGCTAGGGAAAGCATCTCACATAAAAACACCAGGGAAGATTCCACATGCAATGCTCACATTCACATTTGCATTTCACAATTAATTGAATGATGATGATGATGCTGATGAATTGTCTCTGCCAGACAACGTTCTAAGTACTCCTCAAATATTAACCCACTAGTCCTCCCAACCTCATATGGGAGCAGTGTTATTATTTATTCCCATTTTACAGATGAGGACACTTAAGCATAGGGAAATTAAGAACTTGATAAGGTCAAACAATTCAGATGCTGGATTACATAACTTTTTTCTCACATGAGTAGACAGAATCCCTCTTCTTTGAACTTAAAACACAGCAGTATTATTTTTCATTTGATTCATTGGCTACTCATTTCTCTCTTTTAGTTTTTCAAACATCCATTTCTTAAATAGTGGGGATGTTCTATGGACCTGAGATTGTGACTGAAGTCTCTACTGTCTCTAAGCAGATAGATACTATCCCAAAGTTAATTTTCTTTTTAAAATAAACTATATTTGCAACAGTTTTATATTTACAGAAGAACTGTAGAGGTTTTTGTTGTAACTAATGCAAAGAGTTCCTGTACACCTTACACCCATTTTCCCCTATTATTGACATCTTATTATTAGTTATCAAATTTGTAAGTGTGCATTTGGTCATAGTATTTTTTGATTACAATTTAATGTCCATGGGTTCAACACCAATGACCCTCTTCTCTCGTTCTGACATTGGTAATTCGTGTCTGCTCTATTTTTCTTGCTTACCTTTGCTAAAGTTTGATTTTATTGATCTTTTCAAAGAACTACCTTTTGTTGGTTGGTTTTTATCTATTATTTCTTATTTTCGATCTCATTTATTTTTCCTCTAATTTTTATTATTTATTTTCTTCTGTTTATTTAAATTATTCTTTCTTCACTAGATCTCTAAAGATGAAACTTGGTATACTGATTTTTGAAAGGTTTTTTTTTAATATGTCATTTAATGTTGTGAAATTTCCTGTGAGTACTGCTTTTAAACATCCCAGAAATTTTAAGCTGTACTTTACTTTTAATTTAATTAAAATATTTTAACTGAAATATAGTTGAAATATAATATTGTGTTAGTTTCAGGTGTACTACACCTGACTTGACGTTTACATACCCTATGAAATGATCAGCATAATAGATCCAGTAACAATCTGTCCCCATACAAAGTTATTACTATATTATTTAACAAATTCCTCATGCTGCATATAACATTCCCATGATTTATTTATTTTGTAACTGCAGGTTTCTACCTGTTAATCCCCTTCACCTATTTCATCCACTCCCTGCACCCTCTTCTCTCTGGCAACTACCATTTTTCCTCTGTATCTACAAGTCTGTTGTTTTGTTTTGTTTGTGTTGTTTTTTAGATTCCATATATAAGTGAGATCATATGGTATTTGTCTTTGACTTCTTTCACTTAGAATAATACCCTCTAGATTCACCCATGTTGTCACAAATGGCAAGAATTTATTCTTTTTAATGGCTGAGTAATATTCCACTATATACACATGTAAATACTCAGAAGTGAAATTCCTGGATCATATAGTAGTTCTATTTTAAACTTTTTGAGGAAACTCCATATTGTTTTCTATAGTAGTTGCACTAATTTACATTCCCACCAGTAGTGCACGAGGTTTCCCCTTTCTCCAAATCTTCATCAACACTTGTTATTTGTTATCTTAATAATAAAACATAATAGCCATTCTGACAGGCATGAGGTAACCTCCCATTGTAGTTCTGATTTGCATTTCCCTGATGATTAATGATGTTGAACATCTTTTCATGTGTCTGCTGGCCATCTGTATGTCTTTGGAAAAATGTCTTTTCAGGTCCATTGCCCATTTTATAGTTAGAGTGCTTTTTTTTTTTTTTTTTTTTTTTGATGTTGAGTTGTATGAGATCTTTACATAATTTAGATATTAACCGTTTATGAGATGTATCACTTGCAAATATCTTCTCCTATTCAGTGGGTTGTTTTTTCATTTTGTTGACAGTTTCCTTCACTGTTTAAAAACTTTTTAGTGTGATGTAGTCCCATTTGTTTGTTTCTGCTTTGTTTCCCTTGTCTGAGGAGACATATTCAAAAAAATACTGCTAACACTGATGTCAAAGAGAGTATTGCTTCTGTTTTCTTTTAGGAGTTTTATGGTTCCTGAGACTTTTATTTAAGTCTTTATTCCATTTTAATTTTATTTTTGTATATGGTGTGAGAAAGTAGTCCAGTCTGATTCTTTTGCCTGTAGCTGCCCAGTGTTCCCAACACCTTTATTGAAGAAATGGTCTTTTTCCCCATTGTATATTCTTGACTCCTTTGTCATCAATTAATTGATGGTGTAAGCATGGGTTTATTTGGGGGCTCTCTATTGGTTCCATTGATCTGGTGCCTGTGTTTGTGCCAGTAGCATACTAATTTAATTACTGTATCTTGTAGTATAATTTGAAATCAGGGGGCATCAAACTTGCAGCATCCATTTTCCTTCTCAAGATTGCTTTGGCTATTTCAAGCCTTTTGTGTTTCCATACAAATTTTAGAATTATTTGTTCTAGTTCTATGAAAAGTGTCATTAGTATTTTGATAGGGATTGCATTACATCTGTACATTGCATTGGGTTGTATGTTCATTTTAACAGCATTGATTCTTCAATTCATGAGCACCATATGTTTGTGTCATCTTCAGTTTCTTCCATCAGTGTCTTATAGTTTTTAGAGTACAAGTCTTTTCCTTCCTTGGTTAGATTTATTCCCAGGTATTTTTCTCTTTTGATATACTTACAAAAGGGATTGTTTTCCTAATTTATCTTTCTAATAACATCATTATTTTTGTATAGAAACATAATAGATTTCTGTATATTAACTTTATATCCTGTAACTTTCCTGAATTCATTGATGAGTTCTAATACTATTTTGGTGGAATCTATAGGGTTTTCTATATAGTGTATCAAGTCATCTGCAATCAGTGACAATTTTACTTCTTCCTTTCCAAATTGGATTCTTTTTATTTACTTATTTTTTGTCTGATTTAGAGAGACTCACTTAAATGAGTCACTCTCTTTTAGAAAGACCTTACTTTACATCAAAATCAACACATTCAAAACCCAATCTAAAGTCACATGTATCCTATTCTTCACTCAACTTTCCCTTGTCTTCTGTTAATGTTACCATCATTGTGTATGAAATTAGATCTTGAAATGATCTTTGATTCCTTTCTTATCCTCAATATTGACATCCAATAATTTGGCAGATGTTAGATTCCTCAACTGCTGTGTAGAGGAATTACCTCCTTCCCAATTTTACTTTCAAATGTCAAGTTCAGACTTTCATTAGGTCTTTTCTTGCCTTTTACAATTGCCTTCTACTGTCCAGTGATCCCAATTTTAGATTAATCTTTCTAAATGCAACTCTGATCATGCTATTACATGTTATTAGCTATTTCAAAAACTATCAAAAAATCCCTTTTGGATACTGACGTAAATGCACCTTCCTCTGCTTTGAACTTGGCATCCTCTCCAGTGTGATGAAGCCCACCTTTCCAGTCTTCCCTTCCTTCAGTCCTTACACTCCCATGGTTCATCCTGAGTGAGCTGCTATGAATTCTGCCTCATACTTTCCAGCCTCCGTGCTCATTCTGTTATTTTTCAAAGTCTCCTTTGACGTTTTAAATCTTTCTTTCCTCTCAACATTCATCTCATGTTTTCCATGGACTATCCATCTTCTCTCCTTCTTCTCTATGTTGATGAGAATTTCTGTTTCTTTGATCCCCTATAAAAATAGTTACAACTCTAAAGTTATCATTTTCCCTCTTGCTTTAGCTGTGTGTTTCACTGTTATCTTTCCCTTCCTCAGACACTATTTGCATGCTCTGGAGAGCAGAAACTGGGAAATATTCATCTTTCTATCATTTTAAGTTTGCCACACTTCCTGACACTAATTATTTAATGAGGATATATTTAAGTTGAATAAATATACTTTTCATCCCTCTTTTCTTGTTTAGTGATATAGAATGGAGTGGTGAATGAAGAAGGAGACAGTCTGTACACATAAAATATTTATTTTAATTTTACTTCAGAAAACCAGAGTTTGACAGCTTCACAAATTGCTAAATAACAAGTCTGATCTTGAGGACTATCTAATAAAAGCTGGTGATGTCTGGATATCAAAACCTCTAAGTCTCAGCAGCTAGCAAGCCTGTGTGTTGGTATATACCCAATGGTAAGGCTTGATACCATAGCTTCAAAATTGATAATTATATATAATGAGGCTCTAAAATTGTTTGCTTCAAAACTAACTACCAGCTCTGGCTCAAATTCATTAAGAAGCATTTTTCTCTTGAGTGTCTCATTATGAGAAAGGGTCTTAGTGCCAATAAACTTCTCACGTGACTGATGCTAGAATGCAGAGCTCGGATGGCCTTGGGAACCATGATTGCCAAGCCCACAATTTAGTATCTTGGAAAAGCACTGATGTCTGAAATGCAACTTCAGAGTGAAAAAATAAGCAAGGGAAAGAGGTAGACCACACTAAGGTAACACTCCAGGGACTCACTGTGGCCTTGAGGAAAGCTAAATGTCTTCTAACATCCTGCCAAAGTTTAGTGTATGTGTCCACCAGGATTTTAGACTTTTCAACTGAAATGCCTGAGAACTATCTTCAGTTTGAAAGTTTTTGCTGTTAAAAAAATATGAATGCCAGGATTTGGGCTTTAATTTTCTTTAGTCGCTTGCCTTCACAGGATGCTCAGGCCCCTGGGTGGCAGTTTCTCTATAAACACTTCAGTGATGAAAAAAATTAATGTTGTGTTTTACGAATCTTTTTGTAATCAGTCATCTTTGAACATTGGCCTGAAAGGAGAAACTTCTTTGTCCCCATAACTGAAGTAAACCTAGGTGAACAAAAATTACTTGTCTACTATTTTATTAAACTTATGAGACCTTTCGCATTCCTTCTTTCATACCTTGTTTCCTTCCTTTCTCATTGCATTTATTCATGCAATTGGCTACTACTCAAAAATATATTTTTGTGTCAAGCACAGACAAAGATGAATTAGGTTCTTGGCCCATGAGAAGATTCCAGTCAACAGGAAGAAAAGAGCCACATGAAGAAACAAATGCAGTTGTGTGTTGTGGCAACTCTGATCTAGGTAATTATGGAGTACAGAGGAGAGCCAAAGGAATTACTGATCAGTTTTACCCAGATTGGGGTCAGAAAGCCTTCATAGAGAGAGCCTCACGAGTTGAGTCTTCAGTGCTGAATGTATGCTTGTTAAGAAGAGAAGGGTTGAGGAAGCCATGTGAACAATCCCTTGGCAATGCCGATATGGTGCTTCAAGGGCACCACACATCATTAGGCATGGCAAGGGTACAGCAGGACTATGTCAGGGGTAAGTCTGGGTACCCAGTGTCTGATTAGCCTCCTTGCATCCCTCTTAAGAGCAAATTGGTCTTTTCTCTTTGATTTCAGGTCCCTCTGGTTCTTTTCTTTCGTATTGCCCTGGGAGTGCTATGAAATGTTTACTTTGATCTTCAATTAACTCTCTAGCTTGCCCTCAACACCTTCTCATTTACTATTTAGCCCTTACTTGCTCTAGGTCAATTATCTTGGGCTTGTCTTTTTTTTTTTTTTTTTTTTTTCAGTTTTCAGTTTTATTAGGTAGGATTGTTACAATTTGACTGCACATATACAATATATTGCATGTAAATACATATACAAAATATACTGGACATATTTTTTAATTTACATATATGTACTGTTTATTGTTTCTAAGAATGTTTAGAGCTTTAGCTTTTTAAACTTACATAGTTGTCAAAGGAACAAAGCCAACCACAAAATAAGAATGAATTCAAAAAATACATACAGCCCACTATAAACAGCAAAATTATTTATAATTGTAAGGCTTGCCTTTTTTGGAAAACTTTCTATCCTCAAATATCTTTCTGTGATACAAGAATTTTCAGAAGAAATGTTAAAATCCATACTCTGAACCATATTTTTCCTGAGTACCAATGACATCAAGCACATAATCGTATTGTCAGTATGTTAGAGACAGAGAGATGAGCAAGCAGTGCTGTCCACCATTACCGCCTTCCATGTAAATGAAATGAAGTTTACATCTACCTAGTTATGTGTTACTACATTCCCAGAAAATGACTGATGGGTTTTCACCCATTTGGCCTGACCTGAAATATAGAATTTAAGGGGTCCTGTCATAATCATGGGGTGGAGGAATAATAAAGAAGCAGGCTTTCCTTTTCTTACTGAAATAAGGTTTAGTGGAGGCCGATGTGATTATTAATCAGGAGAAACATGTCATGGTGTTAAAAATAAAATGTGCAGTGGAAAGAAACAGGCTTCAAATCACAAATGATGAGAGGAAATGTTTTGAATTTCAAACCATGATTTTTCAATCAAACTACTCATATGGGAAACCCTAATTAATTGTTCTAAAGTGAGTTGCGTTGAAATGTATTTTACTTTTTTATTTATTCTTCTTTGGCCATCTCTCTGTCAAAGGCTATGGTTCTCCCAAACAATAAGGGATGGGCCAGAATTTGTACCACTTATTTTGTGCCTAACCACCATGTTTCAGGCACAGTGTGCAGGTACTATACCTACATACTGGCTCCTCATCTGGATATTCCTATAGCCCTGTGCAGTAGGTGATGTCACTCTCACTTTATAGATTATAAAACAAGGCATAAAAGATAAACACTGTGGTCTAAGTCACATCATATGGTTAGTAAGCAGATTTGGTATCTGGCTCCAAATCCCAAGTTTCTAACCACATTGATTCTAGTTAATGAGCTAGACAGAGGTCTGTTTAGAAGATGGTTGATGCATCATATTGTTTATATGTAGCAGAAATGATCCACTCTGACTCTGGAGGAGTTAGTCTTGTTGAAACAGGACACTGACTCTGGCACTGTGAGTTAGCTAGACGCCCTGGATTTGCATTTATACACGCAAGAACCTCTGCCTCTGCCTTCATCCACTGATGTGCTTGTGCCCATGAAAACAAGATGCCCACGAGTGGAGAAGAATTGAGTAGTGGGCAATTCTTAGAAGAATCTCATTTTCCCACTTTTGCCCCTCACTTGCTGTATAATCAGCTTAATCTAATATTCCCTCACCTGTCCTATGAAATTAAATTCTACTAAAATTTTAAGTAATATCTGTGTCCATCTGATGAATTTCTAAAGGATTTGACATGATCTAATGTAATGTTTAATACAAGCCCCTAACACTATAATCTTTTAGATCAGACAACACAAAAAATATCCTGGGAGTGTTATAGCTTCTGGTCTGTAATATTTTCTCAGATATAATATTTTTTTCTCTATTTTTCAGAAAATTCAACTCAAAGTTCTTCTCCAGGGAAATAATTAAGTCAAAACCCCAAGTCTTTTTAGTGGAGCTCTCCAGAAACTAATGGTGTTACAGAAGAAATAATTATTTTATAAGATAACTTCTTTAAAAATAAAAGCTGCCACAATATCCAATTTGAGTAGAGAACAGTACACTATAATGAAATAACTAATTTAAATATCAAATCAACAATGGTGCATTATTTCCAAGATTACACTGGAATTTCTTGAGTTATTTTAGAGATTATCTGAAGTTATAGCAAATGATAAAAATATATCTTAAGACTGCAAAGTCTAGGTGAAAAGTGGGGTGAGCATCTTTTTTATTATGCCTTGTGTGCTGAGGGGTCCTCAGGACCGCCCCCAGGCTTGATGATTCATTAGAACTCACAGGTTCCAGCATATAGTTATATTCATGGCTGTGATTTATTACAGTGAAAATCTGCAAAGCAAAATCAGCAAAAGATAAAGCACATGGGACAAGGTCTGGAGGGGACAAGGTCTGGAGGGAACCAGACACAGGCTTCCAAGAATCCTTTCCCAGAAGACTCACGTAGGATTAACTTAATTCCTGAAACAACACGTGTGAAATGTTGTCTACCAGTGAAGCTCATTAGAGATTCAGTGCCCAAGGCTTTCACTGGGGGCTGATCAAAGTGTTACCAAGTCCAATCTTATCTTGCTTACCAAACAACAGGCCAATAAATCAGGAGACAGGGTGTTGGGCAAGGAATAACAGCTTTATTGAGAAAGCCATTGGACTGAGAAGATGGAGGACTAATGTCCTGGAGAACCATCTTACCCAAGTCAAAGTTCAGATTCCTTTTATACTAAAAAGGGGAGGGGGTGTGGTTATTTGTTGCAAACTTCTTGGTGTCAGAATGTTTCGTTCTTGCAGCTGTCCATGTAGGTCAGGTCACGATGTTCCTATAAATCTCCAACAAGACAAACGTTATTCTCTGTTCCACAACTTTTTATCTCTATATAAATGGAAAAATGTTATAGCTTTAAAGGGCAGAGCCTTGAGAATGGGCTATCCTGCATGTTTCAGGCTATAGGTAACATTGTTTTACAAAAGATGCAGAATCAGGATGACTAAGCACAGGAAACAGAATACAGGGTTAGAGCTAAAGGAACAGATCCAACATGGAGTCAAATTTGTGCTTCCCTATTACAATAGGCACCCTCTATCAAGCACATGCCAAAATTCCAGACTCCCAGAAGGAAACCAGATGTCCAGTATAATCCATATTATTGTACAAACACTTTAGGCACTTTGGGTCTCACTCTTGTCATTCTGGGAATGATGGAAAATCCTCCCAAAGTCCCAGATGTCAGCCAAGGGCCAACCTTGCAAGCAGGCCTAACTTGCTATCCTGTCTAAGGATGGTAGCGGTTTCGGACCTACTCTGTTAATTGTTTCTGCACACCTTGCCGGCCTGACAGTAACACTACTTCCAGCCCCTGTGACTCCCTCACTGGCCCAGACAGAGAAATTGGAATGCATAGGGCAAGAGCGGAGAAGACAAGAAAGCTCCTCAAAGGACCAACAGGAGGTGATGATGATTGACCTATTTCCCCAGCCAGAGGCTTGAGCCTCCAGCAATCTACTGCCATCTCACAAGGCCTTTGCATCAAGAGCGATCGCTAATGACGAGAAGTTAAAAGTGAGGGATACTGACCTTTCTCAAGGGCATTTGTGCTTGCAAATAATAATTAATTATAAAAGATTCAGATCACACTGCTAATGTCATTTGGCATGAAATTACCCTTCTTTTTATCAGGACCTAAATGATAGTCATTTTTTTTCTGTCCTCAGGAGGGACACTAGGTACCTCTTGGTTGGCTGCCTGGCTTCACTGTTCCCCAGCAGTTCAGGCTCTAAGATCAGCAAGGATAAATTCCAATTGGCCAGCCTCACACTCCCGGCTCAGGGATAATAGGAGCTAATTTAGTTCTTCATGATGATATGATAATACTCCTTCTCAGGCGTATGAAATGGAAATCAGTTCCTGTGTGAAATACCAAGAGGGTGGAAACCATGGAACTGGAAAATAAGTTTGGCTCTTTGAGGCTAAATTTTGCTCTTTTTTCTATAAACCTTAAAACTGTATTTGCATGAGGCTTGGATTAGGAGTCAGCAGGAAAAAGTAAAGGAAAAAGAATGCCTGCAATTACCACTGTGACAGTTCTCCATTTTTCCCGGGGGTCCAGTGCCTAAGAAGAAGAAAATGGATGACAATTTGCTAATTGTTCTGAAGTGTTTCAGACAGGTCTGATTTTATGCTAAGGAACACAATTAAATTCTCAGAAATACTCTCTCTAACACAAGAGCATCTCCCTGGGGAGTCTCAGAAGCCAGGAGAAGGGATTTAAGAATGAGTTTTTGCAAACTGTTCTTATAATCTCCATTCCTACCTTATAGCTTTGAAAAAGCAGAAGATAATTTGGAGAAAAATGAAAACATGCATCCGTAGGTAGTTGCTCAAGTACTTCCTAGAGACTTTAACCTTGCTCTTTTAAATAAGATTCTGATTTATATTCCAAGTCCCTTGTTTTCTTTGTCTTTCATCTCAAGCAATAATAAAAAAAAATAAATAAACACAACATTTTACAGAGCTCTAACCCAATTTCAAACTTTTGCATGCTCATCTATTCGTCCAAAATCTGAAATATTGAAAGAGGGTTTATTCATTAAACAATGTCAGAGGGACTTTATGTTTACATTATTTTGTGATTTTAAACATGAAATTCCTGCACAGGATCGCTATCCATGTGACTAATCATGTGGGTGTTTCTCACTTCACAGCTGCTGCAATTTTTCTTCCAAGGCTGACACCCCTGTTAACGCGGTCCCTTAGACTTGCTTTCATGTTCTCAATAATATCTCTCCTTCAAAAGTATTTCATACCTGGTGATTGTACTAGGTGTCCTTTATGTGTAAAATCCTTCCACTGAAACTCTAAGAAAAATATTATATCTGGCTTAATTTTTACAAAGATAAAATGAAACAGTATTTCCAATTTGATTAAAGATTTGTATTTATTCTTTTTATAACTATTCCTGTCACTGACAAAAGGAAAGCCTGAAGTGAGGGGGAATACGGATTCAGTTTACTTCAGAGGAACCTGTGGCGTTGAAACATGTGTACAAAACTAAGCCATTTAGACAGCCCTTGCCTTAGAACAGCTAAACAAAGACTACTGAAAAACCAAGAGAGACAGCTGGGTGACAGTGCAAACTAAAGCACTATGTGCAGACTTTGACCAGACATGAACCCAGCCTGGATCAGACTATAGCTATAGAAACGAAATCTTCTAAATGTGTGCTACGTGTCAGCTCTCTAGACATTCTCTTACCAGCCGTGCCTCCTACTGGGGATAAGAAGATTAGACTTCATCTCACACTTTGTCCAAATTTAGACCCAATCCAGGATTCTTGAACCTAGTTTCTTACTTTGTATTGGCAGATTATTACTTTTTTTTTATTTCCCCTCTTGGAAGTAGAAGTCAAGAAGACATACTAAAGAGTTTAGGCTTAGCCTGAGATGGGAGTTCTTGTGTCAGCAAGAGTATTTCAGAGATTTAATTGCATTCCTTAATTTAAATTGAAACGTGGTTCTTTTTGTACTGATCGATGCCCTCTGGCCAGAAAATTGTTATTAGGTTCAATGATGTCATTTTTCTTATGAAAGATCAAGAAGGTAATCCAATAGTAATTCAATTACTTCTTCCCCTGACCCCTGAACAAGTAGCCTTCTTCTGACTCGGTTTTAGGGAGAAATAAGCCAGTTAAGGATCAACCTTTAATCCTACCCCCACCATAAAGTATTTCCACCAGGGGAGAAATCCCTTAAGTGAAGGCCTGTTTCAAATAGATGGGAGCTGGGGAGGGCCCAGGGCAAGGGTTGCCGTCAGAACCACTACATAATTGGTGGGGCTCAGTGCAAAATGAAAATGCAGAGCATCTTGTTCAAAATTACTAAGCATTTTAAGAGAGTGACAGCAGAGTCCTAAACCAAGTGCAGGGCTCTCCTGAGGGTGGGTCCTTTTGTGTCTGCACAGACTGTGTGCCCTTGAAGTCAACCCTGTCACAGTATCTGTACACATACCTGAAACCAGTCTGCTTACAGCTTAGGGTCTGTGATAGGGTCTGGCTCAGTGAGTAAAATTCCCTCTCCTCTTCTGGGGATCTCTTTCTCAGAGTCCTTGAAGGGCCCTCTGCCATCTGGTTGTTATTAGATAAGGAAGCCACTCAGCCAAACATTTAAAGTGCGTCTGTAGGTGGAAAGCCTGCTCTAAAACAAAATCTGGATCTTTGTCCTTTTCCTGTAATGGAGCCCCTCCACCCTCTGTGTAATCCATGAATGCAAGTGGATACAAAGGGAAGTGGGCAGACCCCAGAGCAGGATAATTGAAGACCTCAGGCACTAACTCCTCTCAGCCATCCCCGCTGCCACCCCTACACTTTCCTAGACATGCCACACAAGAAGCCTTAGCACAAATGTGACGCCTCTACAATAGATTTGCTGGTGAGACTCAGCAACCCCATGGGCTTGGATGCAATGACTAAAGCAAACATTGCATTGATTCTATTTTTCCAGTATCCTTATGTCAAGGAGATCTGCTTCAGTCCAGCATTTCCACTCCCTCCTATCAAGGGCACAAATCCTTTTCTACTCCTTTTCTGCCTAATTACTCAGTCAGGCCTTAATTTGTTAAAAATTAAGTACACATATTCACATGCAAATTTTAAATGCCTTTAATGGTGGTGACCGGGAGCCAAATTCACTTCTCCAGACAACCCAACAAAAATTGGTTTTCAGCCCACATCCCCGGATCTGCTTGAACCACGCTGTGTTTCAGAATAACCCCACACTGAGTCATAAATGAGTAATTTAGGATTGCCAACTCCTTTTCCTTTCAAAAATCCAATCAAGTCAGGACACATAAATTCCACTTGACACACTGATAAAGATTTGGGGGAAAAAATACTGAGAAGGGCCATGGGAGCTATTCTCAGCTCAGGTTAAACCAGCTTCATCTCATAAGAATAGTGGCAATCAAATTTGTTCTCGCCTTTCTTAAAAATATAATTAGAATGCAGAGAGAAGTATATGAAAAGGGATGGGATTATTTATGAAAGTTTTAGAATAAATCTTTCTGTGTCAGGAGATTTGCCCAGTGGCAAGAATTTAATACATAAGCATAACTCTTTAGAGAGCTCCTGCTCCAGGGAATTTTTTTTTTCCTTCCCCAACCAGGGGGAACTTGAGGAAATGAAAATTTTCAAAAAGATGTTAGAAGTGGATGGGCAAAACCCAATTTGATCTCCACTGTAATGGTATTATTCCATTTTGGCATTAAAGAATAATATCCATAATGTGAAGATTATGCCAAGTGCTCTGTAAAAGGCTGCAAACCTTGAGGCAGTCATTTCTGACTTGCTTCCAATTGTGCTGGGAACAATGCACACAGATATGCCGAGAAGTGCAGTGTCAGCAAAGCATTTGGGGCTGACAGTTTGGAGAAGCAGGCAGCTGAGTCCCACCCTCAGAATACAGAAGCCACTTATATAGGAGAGAAAAAACATAGTGTAGAAGTTGAAGGCTTTGTCTACCAAAAGGGTGTGGGTATATTAACAGTATGCTTTCTTGCTGAAAAAAAATGTATATATATATGTGTGTGTGTATTGCATGTATATATGTGCATATATATATATATATATATATATATATATATATATATATATATACACACACACACACATTTATATATTTCTCAGCATAGTGTATATATTTTTGAGAGAAGTCCTGTAAGTACTGGAAATGTGTTGAGGTCCAGCAGAGCATTCATCTCTGAAACTCAAATTTCACTTTTGTACCATAGCATGCTGCTCCTAGCCTTATATCCTTGCTCCTATCCACAGAGGAAGGTCAGAGACCCAGCCGGAAGTAGCCGTCAGGTTTCATCTCACATGTCACATCTATTATAGTGGCTTCCTGGGAGCTGTGTGGAGAAGAATCATGTGTCTGTGTCTGAGATCAGCAGGAAAGATGACAGTGACTGATGAGTGAGGTCTATCACGGCGCACAAGGGAAAGCTTTACTATAAATTTTTCATCTCTGTTCTGGACTTCGTCAAGTTTGGGGAAATAGATGGAAGAGGGTAGATTTATAGTGGGGCAATGGAAGTGGTGTGGTGGTCTTGGAGGTACATGATTTCCCTTCAAGGGTGACCCAGTGGCCACACCTTTGGGATCCACTGATGTGTTCACAATTAGGCCATAAGTTCCCTGGCTTCTGCCAGCTAATGAATGAGCACGGTTGTGGTACTAGAGCCACGTAGTTTCTTCTTGACGTGGGACTCCTCTAAGGAACGATCTTTGCAGTGGGGCTCCTCTCAGGCCAGGCCTAAACTTCCTGGGAGATGCACTGCATGCAATCTGAGACCTTTCTCACCCAGTCCCCCTTCTTTTCCTCCCTCCTTTGACAAGCACCATACTGGAATGTCATCTGAGGGTTCTCTCTGCCTACTTCTGTTCTCTCTCCCTCTTTTTTCTCCCCTACAGCCTACACAGGCATTTTCCCAATCAACACTTTGCACTTCCAGTTCTGTCTACAGCATCTTCTTCTCAGAAAACAAGAACTGACACTCCTGGGACAAAAATTAACCCTCACTTGGTGGAGTAGCTCAATAAAATAAAATTTATTCTCTTCTTCCCTTTCTCATTCAAAAAAGCCTAAGTAATATTGATATCAATCGATGTACAGTTTAACACAGAAGCTCCTCAATATAAAACTTTCACAGAAAGAAACAAAGCTATACACCTAAGGACCATGGATTTGTGTACACCTTACCCAACCTGACTGTTAGCAAGTAGTAAAGATTGTTCGATAATTAGACTGAGTACAGAGAAAGGAAGTGGGCTCTCCCCTTCACACCCAGTTGGTTCCTGACATTAAATTTTGAATTTTACCTGCATTTACTGTGATAGAAATAATTTCTGTGTCTCTTATTGTTGGCTTAGAGGGCCTTGGAGTTGAATCTAATAAAGTACCTTGCATTTTTTGGCATGGCTTACACCTGAATATATATTATATAAAGCTAGTTCTTATAATCTTGTAATCACTAAAAATCAAGACTTTGGGCTGACAAGTCTAATCAACTCCAAACAGACAATTTAACATTAACTCTGGATGGCACAGAAGCGGTCATGCCCTCTTGATTTTCTATGCTCATACTCCTCCAGTCCTGGCCTGATACTCAGTAGGCTGTCTACAGATGGATGAGAACTTCCCTCTTGGGTTATTTTCCCCACCAAGAAGTGATGTTCCTTCTTGGGCTCAGCCTATATAGTCTGTTTGATTCCCACCCTTCCTTCAGGAACCTGCCGGCCTTACCATTCATTCCAACAATATAAATCTATGTGATGTGTTCTGATTAGCTATATTTCTGTATTTCCAAGAGTGGCTGTGAAATGACAAAATCAAGCCCATTGTGTTCAGTCTGTTCTGACAACTATGAGCTCAAGATCCTGGAAAAGCTCTTTATGTAAAATACATCGATTTTATAAAGGGACATTTGCTATGTATCCACTTTAAATAGCAAAGACTTTTCACCGGATTTGATATAGGATATACATTTTAATTTAAATATTCATAAGCGTTACAAGTGATACTTCTCTTTAGACTTTGTCCCTCAATGTTTACATTTACAATCTTATAAAAAATCTCAGACAAGGAAACTAAAGGGATGGCACCCTGAGAAAAAAGCTAGCAAACAGTAGGTGGAGAGAAAGCTTAGTCTCTTCTAGACTTGAACCGATTATGTCAGATCTGCTGAAGAAAAGATGTCTCACTGAGGCACATGTGTTTTAGGGAGACGAAGGAATGACTTCACCATCTAGTGGGATGCTGCGTAATGATCCATTTCTTAGGCAGCAGCAGGATATTTTCCTGTTAGAATTTTAAAAACCTGTCCTTTCTTTTTCTAGTGAATGATTTTTTTCATTCCTCCCATATTATTTCGCTTCACTGAAGATGCTTCTAAAATTCTTTCCATAGGATTGAGTTTCATTCTGCTTATGATGAATCTGTCTAAGAAATCAGAAGAAAAAAAATGAAAGTCTATAAGCTTGGTTTCAGATCATATTTTTGGGCTCATTGCTAATGTAAAGAATACTGGTTACAGATTAAAAGGATCCAAACTGATTGCTGGGCAAGAGCTGACCTTGCCTGGTAGCTAAAGTGCAGGTAATAGTTTCTATAGAAAAAAAATCCTGGGTAATCTTGTTCTCTATCTATAATGCATTAGTGGAATTTTGATTTATTTATCCATATTCATTTAATGAGGCTTCCATTTCAGGGTAGATATATTATTTTTTAGGACACATCCTTCTTGAACACTTTTACTTAATTTTGGCCATGGCAATTTAATTTTTAAGCTGGTTGGGTTCAATTGTGAACTTACAAACATCTATAGTTGTTATTCAGTTAGCAGAAGATTAATTCTACAAGAAACTACACCTCTATAAGATATCCATGATTAAAAGGATATCATCAAAAAAAGAAAAATAGGTATCAGTGAATTAAGTTAAGCCTGAGATGCAGTCTTTAAAACTTTTGGTTTCAAATATATGGAAATATATAGTCATCCATGAAACCAATAATCAAAGCTACCTAAATGCCTGAAGTGTCTATTTCCTCTGTCAACATTCTGCAGTCTTTTCTTAGTCTAAAGGAATGAGTGATAAAATGAATGCTTTGATATGATTCTTTAGTTGCTGGAGGCATATACATCTATTAGGCTCCCTGCACAGAGCAGAATGGCACTAAGATCAAAAGGCTGATTTTTCCCTTTAAAATGCATTGAAACTGCAGATCTCAACAGCAAACTCCAGGTCCACCTTCTTACTAGGTTGCAACTTGTACACAGTTTTAACTTATTCATCATTCTCTGCTTTGGTTTCATATCCAGTTTTATCCATCCGCCAGCTATGTGATCTAGAGTAAGCTAGTTCCCCTCTCTCGGCTTAAGATTCCCTATTCATAAATGGCGTTAAAATACCAACCTCATATCTCTATAGTGATTAAAAAAAATGCACCTAAAGTGTTTAGCAAAGTCACATAAAGAATTTTTAAATAATATTATTTTACATTTTTTTAAACACATCTGAGATACTTCCCTAGAGAAATGACCTAACATACAGAAAAAGTTAGATGTACAAAGATATTCAGTGGTTGATATTAATGGAAGTGTAAAACCAGTAAGTGTGTAATGCATAAGAACTGTTAAAGACTGGTAAATAAAGGTAATTTTATGCAATCATGGACAATGGTAGCTATAAGTTAATACACAAAAAAGCAAAGTGCAAAACTAAATTTATTACAGGGTCAAAAAATTTAAGATTATGAATTTCCAGAATGAATATTCCAAATTTACATCACTGATTCTCTTAAGAAGGTAGATGATAGCTGAAGCAAAGCTATTGTTTCCTCTGTTTTTCAGAATTTCTATAATGTGGCTATATTCTTTTTATAAATAAAATTTTACCAAGAACTTCATCATCATTGTTTGAGGTCTGGAAGTCTGGGGTGGTGAAGAGAGAAAGAGATCTTCTCTGAGCTGGCTTCACAGCATCGCAGTTTACTGTCGTGGAGGTAGCTTCAATATCTAGGTGGCTGGGAGGCAGTCTTAACTGAGAAGGCTGAGGGCAGGGTCCAATTTTAATCCTGAAACAGGGAGACCATGTCAGAAGAGTTCTTCTATATTATTTCTACTTTTGGTTAAAAAAACTATTAAAATTTCTGTCACCTTGCCCCATCACCATCATCATTACAAAAGCCCAAGAAACTTTAAGTGCTAAGAAGTCAGCACCTGGATGGTAAATCTTTGAGCAGAAATAGTTCAAATGGGTACCTTGGGATTAGTTAATTTCATACGTGTATGTGAAAAAAAAAAATCTTCACCTCTTCAGCAATCCTATCCCTTCTGCTCCACCCAACCTCTAACTTCTTCCAGGTCATGATCCACAATTATTAGCCCCAAGTAGCTAGCTGCTCCACATCACTCTCACTTTTGGTGGTCTCATTCCTAACCATCACCACTTCCTTCTTTCTACATCAATTTATCTCTTGTTCTTTTACCTCCACTCCATGGCCACTTGCCTTCTGCTCTCTGGAACCCCTGTGCTACTGGAACACATTTATTTGAAAAAGATTTAGAAAACTTATTTCTCCTTAATTTCTTTTTTTTTCTTGTATATATATATATATGTCTTTTTTTGTTGAAGCATAGTCAGTCTACAATGTTGTGTCAATTTCTGGTGTACAACACAATGCTTCAGTCATACATCAACATACATATATTTGTTTTCACATTTTTTTCACCGTAAGTTACTACAAGGTATCAAATAGAATTCCCTGCATTATATAGCATGAACTTGTTTATTTTATATACATATATATATACACACACACATATATATATATATCGGTTAGTATCTTCAAATCTCTGACTCCCAATTTATCCCCTCCCCCCATCTAATAATTTTTGAAATGAACTTTCTCCCCACCTTCAATTCTTATGCATCAAAAACCTTAAGGGAGATAGCCCTTGCTCCACCTGCTATTTCCAGTTATTTGTTCTGCTTCCTTTGACTCACAACTTCTCTCTTCAACTTCAAAATATCCTTATCACTATTAAGTAATCTTCTTGTGCAAAAGCCAGGAATAGGACAGTCAGTCCTTCTCAACAATTTGTATTGATTTCATTCTTCTTCTGAGAATTTTTGGCAGCAAACTTAAAAGGGAATTAGAAGTTCCAAAACAACATTGAAAAGAAAATATATGTATCACAAAGCAGTCATCACCGCAGTCCCACAGCCTTTCTAATCTGTATGAAAGCACTCCCTGCTCAAGGCCCGCTTACTTGGTCGCTCTTCAGGGCTGTATCATTGTTGGAATAGAAGGGTTTATTCCCAGGCTGAGTCCTTTCCTCCTTGTAAATTTTTCCAGAAAACAAGATCTTTCATTAGTGATTATCTAAAATCACATTGGGCATTTTCCAAACTGTTTTTTGCAGCAGGTCTCCTGGACTGAGTTGTTCAAAGTTCAGCGTCACCCACGTTAGGATTTCAGCACAACTTTTAACCATGAATCGAAATATGGTGACATTCAGGGATGACATCGGCCAGATGGCAGGATAGGAAGCCCTATATCCTTCCGCAGAGACACTGATTGAGTACCAATACACAGACCAGTTTCCTTTATGAGAAATCCAGGAAACAGTTGAGGCACCTGCACCCCAGGCGAGCATGATCAAACCACATCACTTCCACTAAAAAAAATGCATGGCCCCCATTTGCCATAGTCCCTCCAGCAAGCGCAGCATAGCATGATTGAGAAAAAGACCTCCCAGCTCCTGGCTTCTCCCTGGGGAAGGAAGCAGAAGACATACATCCAGCACACAGACGTTTCAGGGGGCTGCCCAGGGGACTGGTTTCTGTCTTGCCTGAACCTAAGAGCAGGCAGGAACGGGCATCAGGTCTGGAACCTGAGAACAAAGGCAAAGGTTTGAACTAACACCGACTCACGCACTGCAGCTCATCCCCTTGGCTCACCCTGGAACAGGGGGGGAGGGGAGGGGTGTGAGAAAAAACCCTAACTCCTCGCTTCTGCCTGGAGAGGGAAAGGGTTAGAGCACATGTCAGTGTTCTGACATTTCGGGGCCTGCCTGAGGATCCGATTTCTGTCTCTCCCAACTAAAGAACTGATGGGACCCAGCATACTCCGGAAGCCTGGGACCACTGAGAACAAAAGAGAGCTGGGCAGCTTGCAGCAGCTCCAGAAAACCTGCGTTAAAGGCAAATATATAGACAGACACAGAACACTGTACGACTATACCTGCAGTGCTGTGACAAGACACAGAGGGACCAAGACCCAAAGGGAGTCTATGCACAGATATGCATAAATATATTTTTTCACACAAATTATAGTGTTTTAAACCCAGTGTTTTGCACCATACTCTTTTCACTTAAAACTATGCCTTGGAGATTATTTCATATTGGCATATATAGGTTTACCTCATTTTTTTTAAGCCCAACAATAAAATACCTCATTCTTTTATAGAACAAGATACAGCTATAACAGTGGTTATGAGACTAAGCTCTGAGTTCAAATCCCAGGTCTACCATTTACTAGCTGCTGTTTCCTGGACAAGTCACTTACCTCTCAGTGCCTGTTTTCTTGTCTATAAAAGGAGGTTAATAGTCATCTGAGCTCCCAGATTTATTGCGAGGAAATAAAATACTCCATACAAATAAAACAGTTAAAATTGTGTCTGATACATATTAAATACTCAACATTTTTCTATTATTATTTATCTAGTTCCCTATAAAAGACATTAGGTCATTTCTAATATTTTGAGGTTACAAATAATTCTATAATGAATATCTTCAAATAGAGTCATTCTGCATTTAAGCAAGAATATCTGTAGGATAATTTCTGAGAGTAGAAATTTCTAGGTCAAATAGAACATTCATTTTATATATTCATACGTATTGCCAAGCCACCCTCCATTCAGAGTATAATAATTTATTCTCTCCCACCAGTGACGGGAGAGTGCCTTCTTCCTCTCACCATTGCCAGTTTGATGGTTAAAAAATGATATTGCAGCATAATTCTAACTTCAGTTACTTTTTTATGCTAAGCTTTTTTTCATATGTTTAAGAGCCTTTTGCATTTCTGTTTCTCTTTTTTTAGGATCAATTCATTCATATAATTGCCCCATTTTTCATTTCTTTCTTTCGTTTAACTATCAGTTTTTTCTAAAGCATAAATGTCCAGTGCAGAACCTCTGACTCACTTCCCTTTCCATTGAAATTGCAACCTCTATCTCCACTTTGTTCGGAAGCTGCTCCCTGGAAGTCACCAGTGACCCCCTAATGACCCCATTTAACTGTGTCTTCTTAGTCAGAATTCTTTTTTTTTTTTCCAAAGATGTCAGAAACATTTTATTGATTTATATATTTCTTTTTTTCCATTTTCTACTTATTATTTGCATATAAATAATACAAATAATACACTTCGTGCTGTACCTCAAATCAAGCATTAAATCACTGGGAATTTTAAGGATTGTTCCACTGATAGCTTTTAGTGTAGCAGAGAGGGTGTATTATCACAGAGAGGAAAGCATGCCCACATCTGAAACAGTGACCCCATAGCTAAGGGGACAGTGTCAGATGAAGCATGTGGTCCGGGAAGATGAGCTGAGTTATTAAAGGTGGATACTCAAGGGAGCTCTAGAAGCTCAAAGTGGCCACACCTTTCCAACCGATGATAACGTGTTTCACTTTAAGCCATGAGAAGACCCTGATGTTGTGATGGCTCATCTGTGAAAACCACTGCAATTGTTTTAAATTTTTCAGAACCAAAACACTGGAATAGGTCCCCTTCTGCCCAAACAAGGAGACACCACTGGAACAGGTGGTGAAAGGTGGACCTCTGACAGGCACACACCGTTGTGGACACTGAATTCTTCCTGCAGGAAGGCAGCCTGTCCACCCGCCAGACCTGTGAGCTATGAGGCTTCTTGGCAGGTTTCATCCTGGATTGGAGCTGCACCAATCACTCTGCTTCAACTCTTTCTACATCCATATATAAGGCTGGGTTATGGGAATAACCTTGTATTCTTTGTGTAGCTCATAAAAGGGATTTTTGTGGTGAAAGCCAAAAGGCATGATACAAAGGCTATGCTTGTAGAGCAGAAATCCAGGAGGGGGACAGTGACTCCCTTTATAAATAAGTTTTATGTTGGGCACTGTAGGACCTCTGGCTACAAACCAGTTTCCTCACCATCATAATCCTCCACAGATACCCACCTAAGGGCAGGAGAAGTCAGAAGAAATCAATGGAGACAGAGGAAATAAACCTTCAAATACAAAGTTGATTGTTTCAAGATCTAAGGCCATGTCCCTCTATAGTTTGGTTTAAATGAAAATTCTCATTTACTCACATGCAATGAGAATCTCCCAGACATCAGGCACGTGGATTTATGAACAGACCAATAAAGAGGGGTCTGGAAATTGTAACAGAGAAAAACAAACCGACTCCATATTGGATCTATTCCTTTAGCTCTAACCCTTGTGCTCTGTTGCCTGTGCTGAGTCACTCTGAGTCTGCATTTTGTAAAATAATGTTGCCTATAGCCTAAAATACACATGAGAGCCCATTTTCAAGGCTCTGACCTTTAAAGTGTATATTTAACACATTTCCATTTATATAGAGACCAAAAGTTGCAGAACAGAAAATAACAGTTTTCTTGTTTGAGGTTTACAGGAACATTGTGACCAGATCTACGTGGACAGCCACAGGAAACAAGGGATTTTGGGACCAAGAAGTTTGCACCAACCAGCCACACCCCTCTTCTTTAAGTAGAAAAGAAGCCTGAATTCTAACTCAAGTAAGATGGTTCTTTGGGACACTAGTCCATTATCTTCTTGATCTGCTAGCTTTCCAAATAAAGTTGCTGTTCCTTGCCCCCAAAACTTATCTCTCAATTTATTGGCCTTCATGCAGTGAGCAGTACAAACTTTGACTTGGTAGAAAAACGAGAGAGGTGAAAAGTAATTTATTTAAAAAGGTATGTGGTGGATAGATATAGATATAGATATACAGATATATGAAAATTCTTGAATGTGAAGTTCACAGAAAGAAAATAGGAAGATGAGGATAAAAATGGACAGCAAAAGCAACCAGGTTCAAAGGTAACAAGACAGATTGGAAGTAAAACAAAATCAGATGAAAAGACTGAATTTAGATGAATAGTTTTGGTTGAAGGCACAAAAAGAGGGAGAGGGTTCCCCTTTACTTTACTTGGAGACTAATGTGTTTTTCCTGAAATATGTTCCATAGCTTAAATAGGACATGTAGAACTGATTAAGTTTGGAGCTTCTGAATTCTGTTTGAGGTTTCCCAAACCAGGGCTGCTAAAAGTCCAACCTAATGATGTCACAGAGAAACTAGCCACCCTTGCTGTTTGCCTCCCCACCACCTACTCCTGCCTCCTTCCTCGCTGACACAGCCTCACTGAGGAGCACACTGACCTAATAGTTTGGCTCACTCTCTTTCTTCCATTTCCAATCCTTTCCATACATTGCTCCAATCAGGGTCAGCTTTAATCATGCCCATGTCAGGCTCAAAAATCTGCATAGGTTTTTCCAGTTTCTAAGAATAATATTTAAAGCATTCATTATGGTTTCTTCCCACCGAATGCATAGCACAGCATATTACATCCAATATATTTTTTAGCAAATGTTTACTTTTTAATTTGCACCACAGTTCTCAGTAAATGTTACTATCTCACTTTATAGATAGGAATAGAGGTTCAGACAAAGTTACCTTGCTCTAATTATTACCAATAAGGCTGAGGAGTAGAATCTAAGCTATAATGATGTCAAATGTATTTATATTCTATTATTCTAAATTGCTTCTGTATCATGCAACTAAATCACCCATCTTGTTCCTCCATTTCTCTCCTTGTTATTTTTCACCCGATCTGAAATATCAATGATTGTGCTACTAGGAAAGAAAGAATGCTGCTGATAAAACCATGAAGCAATACTTTAATGAATGCCCTGCACAATTTATGAATTAGTCACACTAGTCTCTCATTGCCCTGAAATTTCTTTCATCCCTTCTGAGGGACTGGTCAATTTCTCCTATCTTCAACTACATTGCTTAGAATCTAACAGACAATCTTTTCACACATATCTCATTCGGAAAACATAATATAGCTTCATTCTTTGTCAACATTTTATTTCTTAGATCCTTGATTGTTGCTCTGTCAGAAAAATGTATAATTTTATTTATTCTACCAGCAATAAATATTTGTGTCAGTAAGAGCAAAGTTATGCCTTGCTGTACTGTTGCCAGGTCTTTTTGCTTACATACCAACTTTTCATTCAATATCAGTTAGACTTCAAAATGGCAGTAGAATACAAGGTACATAGCAGTAAGTTAGTGGATGGGATGACAACTGAGAACAGTTATGTCCAGGTTGTGCACACCTACCTGGCTGGGAATGAGGGTAAGACACCATTGATTCTATGATAAATGTTGATTTCTAATATGTTGAGATATGAAAACATGTCTTAGAATCAATGAAATTCCATTGTTGTCCAAGTTTTACTCTAACAGTGCATCCTGGGACACAAGTGTTAATTTCAAGGTGCAGTTTAACAACAACAAAATCAGGCCTCTTTTACCTCACTTATCATATCCTCAACAACGTTTGTGTTATGTTATGCTTAGCATCTCTCAAGAACAAATGAGAAATCAATTCAAAAAACTAAATCTGACGTTTAAAAGAGAGTTAGAGAGTCAGCCGTCCAAGTAGTTTATTTCAGCGTGCAGGGGACCTCCACTGACAGAGCGTGACAAGCCTTGTTTGTATAAAATGGAAAAACAGAAACAATTGCCTTTGCAAAACAAGGGCTTGTGGAATCTCCTCTAACCTGCGATTTCAATAAATGAGAATAAAGTCTCAGAGAGAGGTCAGGAGCGGTTTCCGAGAACTAATGGAGTGAGACGGTTTGAGAGGCAAATACCACGTGCACTTATGTCACCCCAATATAGTCCCAACACTTAAGAGACCTCTTTCATTTATTCTGCAAGCATGCGTTTGCAGTTCAGCTGTGTACATTTTAGACACAATTTGTGTGAGTGTTTTATTTGCTGCCGTAACTAATTACCACAAGCTAACTGGCTTAAAACAACACAAATTTGTATCTTACAAATTCTGGAGGTTGGAAGTCTGACACAGACGTCACAGGGCTAACATCAAGGAGTCAGCAGGGCTCTGCTCCTTTCCGGTGGCTTGAGGGGAGAACTGATGCCCTTGCCTCTTCTTGTTGCTAGAGGTCACCCACAGTCCTTGGCTCACTGCTTTCCTTCTCCATCTGCAAAGCCAGCAGTGTTGCCTCCACCTGTGTCTTTCTCCCGTAGGCATGTCTCCCTCTGATTCTCATCCAGCATCTCCCTCTTCCATTTTTAAGGACTGTTGTGATTACATTGGGCCTACCCATGTAATCCAGGACCGATTTTAAGGTCCTGTTGTAAGATCAGCTGATTAGCAACATTAATTCCCCTTTTCCAGGTAACCTGACATAGTCATAGGTTCAGGGGTTGCACAAGGGCACCTTTGGGGGGCCATTATTGTGCCTAACACACTGCTTCTGCTCTTAAGATTGCCTCCGATTTAATTTACCAAGTCATCTCAAAATTTTCACATTTATCTTTAGAGTGCTAGGGATTTTAGGCTCATTTATTTCACTAAGTATAATTTTAGCACTCGCTGCTGTTTTCATGAACGACCACCAGGCTGTTTTAAAATAGGGCCGTTTCTTTCCTGCTATTGACTTTCTGGGGAAAATCACTTCACTTCTTTGCATCATAATTTCATGTTCATAACATATGGATAATTGTACATTTCCTTCTTACCTTATGGAGTTATGATAGGATGAGCAAATATATGTAAAATATTACAATGCCATTGCTATACAAATACGACAGCGTGTCTGTTAGTAATAATGTTGGTTATAATAATTTAAGTGTTCCAATTTAACCACTAGCTCCTTATCTCCGAGCTTCAGGATACTAAATGTTATAGGTGTTAAAGCCCCATTAGAAAGTGTCTCCTGTGTTTTCAAAGAATGAATTATTGTCTAAGCACAGCATTTCCTTTAGGAGTAAAATGTTTTTAGAGAGTCCTAAAACGCCTGAATCCCCAGGGTGCTTCATCTTCAGAGGATCTGGTTTAAAATAGACGTCTGTATTATAGATGTAAATTGTGTAACAGTTACGATTGGCTACGTCTCCCATTTTCTGCAGGTGGTGCTTCCCTGGGCCCCGCTTCCCCCTCAATACTTACAATTGTGTCAAGGAAGGAGACCTGCCTGCTTAAGTTAGAGGATGCACACAGGTGGGGCAGGGCCCATGGTCGTGAATTTAAGGGCACACTTTTCATTTTCAATGTAATTAGCTATCTAATTGAGCATCCAAATTTAGCAGTGCATTTGCATGTGCAATTAATTATGATTTAAAAGCACTCTGAGTTAATGGTTTCTTTTCCATTATCTACAAATGTAATTACTGAAGGATGGATTGAGTTTGGAAATTATTTGGGAAACTGTTTTTGCACCACTGGAGCCCAGTGCTCCACTGTTTCGCTGGTAACAGTGCGATCAGAATACCATGCCCAGAGGCCTAAGGCTGAAAGGGAGTTATCTGGGGGGGAGGCCTGTAGGACAGCGCCAGACTGCTGATCGGGGTAATCTTTTCCTTGCTTACCAGAGCTAACTCAAATTATAGTTACTGTGTGATTTCACTCAGACAGACCAGAGAGAAACCTTAACTTTGCAAAAGTAGATTTTAGAGGGAAAAGTCCTCACGTTAAAAACAAAACAAAGCAAAAAATCTAAAAGGACACAATATCTAAGTAATTTTTTTTATAAATCACAAAATTAATTACCTGTTTCAGCTTAGGAATATTTGTATAATTTTCTTGATTAAAGGAAGTAAAACTACAACCTTAAAAAAAAAAAGGGATAAAACTCAAATTAGGAGCCTAAAAGAATTAATAGAGAGCAGAGTGAAAACCTAGTCACTGGAGAGAATATACAGTTTTTGAATAAGCAGATTGTGTACTTTCCACTGGCTGAACAATTGAAAACCTCTGCTCTTGTTTCCTGAGGGAAAACATTAAGCATTTGCTAACCTGAGATTTCTGTAAATGTAATGAGCACAGGCTGGTGGCAAAAGGCAGAAGTTCCAGAACCATTAGAGACTCTGAGCTCTTGTATTTCTGTCCCCAAGGAACACAAAGACCCGGAAGCACAGAGGGGTACCTGCTGGGGTTGATCTCCACTGGACTGTTTAGAAGGGAGCCTGGCTCTGTTTCTGGGAGCCGCTGAGGGGGGAAGCTGTTAGAGAGAAAGTAAGGGGGCACTTCAGAAAGTGAGGGGAGGGGAGAAAGGTCAGCAAGGCAGTGTGAAAGAAAAATCCACAATCACTATCTTATTCAGGTTTTAATTGTTTTTAATAAATTATTTTAAATAAATAAATGTATTTTAAATATTATTTTTAAATTAAGTATTAAATTATTAATTTAGAAGTTAAATTTTAAAACAATTGTTTAAAATAAGTGTTTAAATTATTTAAAATAAAACACATATATATACGCACACACATATATGAAAGAAAACCAAACAGAACAGTGTAAAACAATTAGCAAAAGTCTCCCCCTCAACTCAGACTCCTGGTTCTTCTCCCCAGAGGTGACCACAGTTAACATTTTTCATGTATTCATCTATAAAATACATATACAGAGATTAAAACTTTATACAAAATTTTGTAGCATGCTATAATTAATTTCTGTTTTGCTCTTTGCTTTTTGTTATATATTAAAAAATCTTTGATTTCTTTGCATCAAGACATTCAGATCTACCTCCTTTTTTCTTAGGTTGCTTGGGATACTATTGAACGGATGTATGATGATAGATTTGGCCGTTCTCTTATTGATGAACATCTGGGTGGTTCTAGTTTTGTCTTTTATATATAGTAATGCAAAGAATGTTTATACAATTACTGTAGCATACTTTGATATAAATATATAGAGAAAAAACTTTAGAAATTACATTGTTGGGTCATATATCCATTTTAAGTACTGACAGGTATTGGCAAATAAAAGTAAAAAAGTCAAAAATAAAAGTAAAAGTTTTAAAATAACAATATTCATCACCACCAATAGTGTCTCAGAATGCTAATTTTCCCAATACTTTACCAATCTATTATCAATATTTTAAAACTTTCCCCAAGCTAGTGAAGAGAAGAATATTGTGCTTCAATTTGCGTTTTCACAGTTACTACCACTGTTAAATATTCTTTCATGTGCTTATATTGGCAATTAGGTATTTTTCTTGTTGTTGTGATGGCTTATTTGTACTTTTCTTCCTTTTTTTAAAAAAACATTTTTTCCTTACTGATTTGTTAGTTCTGATAGTCTGAACCTTAATCTATTGTCTATTCTGTCTCATTCTAAAGTTTATATGAAGAGACAAACAGCCCAGAATAACCAACACAATTCGAAAGAAGATCGTTTCGTTAGGAGGACTAACACTACCTGACTTCAAGACTTACTAAAAAGACAAGTAATCAAGACACTGTGATGCTAAAGAAAGAACAGACAAACAGATCAATGGGACAAAATATAGAGCCCAGAAATAGACACACACAAATATAGTCAGCAGATCTTTGACAAAAGGGCAAAGGCAATGCAGTGGAGTAAAATAGTCTTTTCAACAACTGGTGCGGGAACAACTGGACATCCATATGCCAAAAAAATGAACCTAGATACAGACCTTACACCTTTCACAGAAATTATCTGAAAATAAGTCATAAACCTAAAAGTAAAATTCAAAACTATAAAACTCATAGAATATAATGTAGAAGGTAACCTAGATAACCTTGAGTATGGTGGTGACTTACTACATACACTGGCATGATCCATGAAATAAATAATCGATAAGCTGGACTTGGTTAAAGCTCAAAACTTGAGCTCTATAAAAGACAAAGTCAAAAGAATGAGAAGACAAGTCACAAACAGAGAGAAAATATTTGCAAAAGATACATCTAATAGAGGACTATTATCCAAAATACACAAAGAACTCTTGAAACTCAACAAGTGAAATCAAACAACCTGATTTTAAAATGACTTTGACAGACACCTCACCAAAGAAGATATACAGATGGCATATTAGCATATGAAATGATGTTTTACATCATATGTCATCAGGGAAATGCACATTAAAACAAGATACCATTATACACCTATTAGAACAGCCAAAACTTGGAACACTGACAACGCCAAACACTGACAAAGGTGCAGAGCAACAGGAATTATCATTCACTGCTGGTGGGAATGCAAAATAATACACCACTTTGGAAGATAGTTTGGCTATTTCTACAATACTAAACATACCCTTATCATATGATCTAGCAATTGTGCTCCTTGGTATTTATACAGATGAGCTGAAAGCATGTCCACACAAAAACCTGCACATGGTCTTTTATAGCAGCTTTATTCATAATTGCCAAAATTTGGACCAACTAAGGCATCCCTCAGTAAGTGAAGTGATAAATAAATTAGGGTACATCCAGACAACGGGATATTACTCAGTGATAAAAAAAAAAAAACTGAGCTAACAAACCATAAAAAGACATGGAGGAAACTGAAATGCATATTACCAAGTGAAGGAAGCCAATCTGAAAAAGCTGCTTACCATGTAATTCGAGCAGTATTACATTCTGGAAAAAGCAAAACTATGGAGACAGTAAGAGGATAGTTGTTTGACAGGGATTGGGGTGGTGGGGGGTACAAATAGACAGAGCACAGGCAATTTTTAGGACAGTGAAAATACTCCATATGATACTATAATGATGAGTACGTGTCATTATACATTTGTTCAAACACATCGATGGACAATACCAAGAGTGAACCCTGGGATACATTACCGATTTTGGGTGATTGCGAAGTGCTGATGTAACTTCACCAATTGTAACAAATGTATTGCCCTGGTGGGAGATGTTGATAATGGGGAGGTTATGCATTTGTGAAGAGAGGTGGTAAAAGGGAAATCTCTGTCCTGTCCTCTCACTTTTGCTGTAAACATACAACTGCTCTTAAAAAATAGTCTTATCTAAAACAAACACACACACATACACACAGACATTACCCAGGGTACAGAGAACTGGGAGGTGAATCTGGCATGTGGAGTCTTTCCTCAAGCCAAGGGCATTTGTTTTTGACACTTCCATGAGTCTAGAGCAAGTATCAGCAAATGTTTTATCATAAAGCACCAGGTAGTAAATATTTTAGGTTTTGAGAGCAACATATAATTTGTTGCATACTCCTTTTTTTTTAAATTTTTTCAACTCTTTAAAAATATTTTTAAAAATTGGGAGATAGTGGTGATGATTTCACAACATCATGATGATAATCAGTGGAATTGCACACTTAAAAGTGGTTAATAAAGGATAGACCAACTTCAAACAACAGAAAATGCCTTTCCTGCTCTTTCCCCTTCTGTCATCTTGAAGCAGCTAACAGGGAAAGTTCAGAAGCCAAGCGCGGACGATGACAGAGCCGTAGTCAGGAAGAAGCCTGACTGGGTCATCAGAAGGAAGAGAGCTACCTGAAATCAGGACTGCCTGTTGTGGATTTGACATGAGAAATAATTTTGATCATTTAAGGGAGCTTACCACTTTAATATGTATACTGCTATAACCATATATTATATATATATATATATATATATATATATATATATATATACACATATGTATAAATACATATTATATACTATATACCAATAAATGATGCACACACTGTAGTTACAATTATATATATACACATATTATATACTATATACTATATACCAATAAATGAGGGCTAAAATAAAAGGAAATCCAGAATCCACTTTTCAAGATACATAATCTTTTCATTGTCAAACAAGTGTCTAAATAAAAAAGGCTTAATTTATTATGTTGATTTTAACATTTTCAAGCTTGTTCCCTGGCATGAGTTATTTAGCCTTTCTGAGCATCACGTTTTCAAGGTTATAATGCCTACTTCTTAATACTGTTTAAGGATGATAAAAAAATGTCCCTTAAATTGTACCTGGCACAAAATAGTCCCTCAAGGTGTGTTCTCTCACTCTTACAGCTTTAGATGTTGCCCTAATGTCAACCAACACCAACAATATCACAGTAAAATAAAGAGAGAAACACTTCTTTATTCATGATATCCTGGTGTAGTTTGATACAGAATCAATATCTCCAATGTTTTTCCAGAATTAGAGGTGAATCACAAATCTATCTTTATTAGTTCATTGTAGTTCACTATCTTCCCTAAATTAGGTTAAAACTTTAATTTTCTAAAACAAATGAGTGTAAACCCACCAATGGAAAAAAAAAAAATCCATACCTTAATAAAGTATATTTCATTTAAACGTTCTTTCATTTCCTACTTACTCTCCAGGGCCTCTTAGAACACAGCCAAATTAGAATCCTTAATTATAAGTAGCCATTTGGAATTGCTTAATCAATGCTGATTTACAACAGAACGCATAGACCGACCTTATAATCATAACTGCTTTCTAAATGAATTTCTAAGTATGTATATCTGGGTGTGTCATGGAATCTTCCTTTTGATTTCTCTAGATAGTGTCAATTAAACTGGTTAGAAGTGGATCTAAGTGCCTGTAGTATACAGACACATTTTCTTACGAGGAGTAAGAATTTCTTTCTAATGCAATATTTACCCTAGAGGCATCTAATCTCTTTACAAACTCTTGTGAGCTTCAGGGAGCCCTGGAATGAGGACCACAGGGTATAAATGTGCCAATAATATGGTGCTATGATTCTAAAGAATTGTATGTAATTTTAAAACACCTTAAATGATTTTATAAGGAGGAGACCTAGGTGGTGTTCTAAGGAAGCAAACACTGAAGAAAAACATTTATATAACTTGATAGCAATCTTTATTTCTTGCTATGTTTGTTGCTTCTAAATACAGTATTTGGCAGGTGTTGAAAGGTACTGCTAACTACTGTTAGCTCCCCCAGGGATGTTTATCTGAGTGAAAGAATACTGTGATTTCTACTCACTGATGGTTTCCTTTATATAAACAAAATCTTTTGTTTAATACTATTTTCATTAAGCCAAACATGATTGTTAGGGTACACTTATTCATATTATTAGGAAGCTGATTTATTCCACTTATGCACCTGGGTTTGAGAAATAACCACATTCCTTATTAAATCATTTAGTTAATAATCAAAGCCTTCTTAAGACTTATGTATCTTACCCATTTTTTTGATTCTTCACAGCAGTCCTGCTATCGAATTCCTTTCAGGTAGCATTTTTGTATTTTTTCATTGACTTCTATTTATCAGTGACAGACTATTCTTTAGGAAAAAACAAGTGTGACTCAGACCAAGATTAAAGGCTTTTTTCAGATGATAAGCATCAGGTTAACTCCCCAAGTGGAAGCAGGCTGGAGTTTCAGAAGGTGAGAGGACTGTGACAAATGTCCTTATTGTTTGACTCTGGTGGAAGTTTTGTCTTTCAACAGCTGAACACTTGCAGATGGAGAATTTCTGGGTTTCGTGCTCTGGCTCAGGACTGTTAGTGCAATTCCATCCTGATACCTATCATAATGGTACTTTTCCAGAACTGTTTTTGCAAGTCTTTCAGTCTACCAGACTCTGAGGAGGAGTTTATAGAGGTAGCGACAAAACAAGAAAGAAAAGAAAGAAAAAGAAAGAGAAAAGAAAGAAAAAAAGAAAAGAAAAGAAAAAAGAAAACAAGAAAGAAAGAAAGAAAAGAAAGAAAAAGAAAAGAGATAAGAAAGATAGAAAGAAGAAGAAAGACGAAAGAAAGAAGAAAAGAGAAAGAAAGAACAGAAGAAAGAAGATAAAAGAAAGAAGAAAGAAAGACAAGAAAGAAAGAAAGAAGAAAAGAAAGAAAGAAAGAAGAAAAGAAAGAAAGAAAGAAAGAAGAAGAAGAAAGAAAAAAGAAAGAAAGAAAGAAAGAAAGAAAGAAAGAAAGAAAGAAAGAAAGAAAGAAAGAAAGAAGGAAAGAAAGAAAGAAAGAAGGGAGGGAGGGAGGAAGGAAGGAGGGAGGGAGGGAGGAAGGAAGGAAGGAAGGGAGGAAGGAAGGGAGGAAGGAAGGGAGGAAGGAAAGAAAAGAAAAGA
Organism: Camelus ferus; assembly: GCF_009834535.1. Lineage (NCBI taxonomy): Eukaryota > Metazoa > Chordata > Mammalia > Artiodactyla > Camelidae > Camelus > Camelus ferus. Next base: position 100,718,491 of record NC_045697.1, on the reverse strand, counting down.
AAGGAAGGAAGGGAGAAAGGAAGGAAGAAAAAGGAAAAGAAGAAAGCTACAAAGGAAAAGCTGGGGACTTTCCATTATGTCTGCTTGTCCTTTCACATAACACAGAAAATGAAATGCCTCATTCTATACGTGTCTTCATTCAAATTGTCCTTGTTTTTATTACACACAGTAAGAAGCAAGAAAGGATTCTTACCATGTAACATGTCTACATTCCTACCATATGAAAAATCTAGCTGGACTAGCCACAATTTCCTGTTCTATCCTGCCTACAGACTAGCCACCTTCTGGGTTTGTTTCTGACACCTCTTTTCTATCTTCTACTTGAAGTTATTGCTCTGGTTTTCATACTAAGCTTAGCTTTACACATTAGCTCTTCCTTTAACAACATTGCTAAAACCTTGAAAATTTCATAGTCTCCCTTTTGACCAGGAATACTTTCTTGAAGACTTTGGAATTACAACATCTCAGCAATATTAGACCATGACCTTAAGAAACACATTTGAATAAGACATACCTTCTTAGGCAGAAAACATTGCCTTCCCTTCCCGTAGTACCACTTGGAAGATGTACACTGGTGGTGGTAGTGTCACACACGTCCTTCGAGGCTTTCAGCAGTGGTTGTGCCATCTACATTTAGAAGTTAAAAACAAATTTTTAACATAGCATATTTTTCATACAAATGGAACATTCATTGCTTAATAGGAGTTCAAACACACAAAAACTATCTTAGAACTACTGCTTAGCATATTGACCTTTATTTCAATCTCCTTCCCAGAAAATATGATTGGCACACATGGGACCAAATGTGAATGAAAATCAGTAATTATCAATATTGTTCCTTTCTTTGGGATTCATAATTTATTGGAATTGTCTGTACTTATGAAAAACAAAGCTCTCTGAGAGAAGATGCTTTGGCAATTTTTAAGCTTTTTTTTTTTAATTTTTAAGTTTTTTACACTAACAGAGATGCACATGTCATTAAAGATTGATTTGTGATTGATTTGTACTGTAAACATTCAAAGTATCTTAGCATAACATTAATTTAGGTATAAGTCATTTTACTTTCCACCCCAGAGCAGGTGTGTCTAGAGACCAACAAGCAGGTGGACCTGGCGCTTTGCTGAAATCCAATAACTATTCAGTCAATCAGTTCACTCTCTTGATGGTTAACCTGCCCAAGAAGGCTATAAAATATTCATTTCACTCCTTTAAAGTCATTCACAAGAAACTGATGGCTTATATATCCTATTTCAAGAGGGCGCCTTGGCATTTATCTGCCTGAAGTGGAGAGAGAAGCAGACTTTGGGTAATTGGAATGTGAACCTCAGATACATAAAAGAAAACTATTCGTTAGGTCACAATATGCACCAGACCCACGTCATGAAATCCCACTATCTGCAAGGTTCTGTTTCTTTCCTTCCACTGTTTATAGCTTGAACTGCTTGTGCTGCCGTCAGTTGAATTCTCATAAACAGAACTGAACCATGTTGGTGTTGCCACAAGGGCTGACATGGATGACCAGAAAGTGCAGGTAGTTGATGGGTGTGTAGAATGTGGGGTATATGCCTTCAGAAAACTAAAACCATCTGCTACCAGTCGGTTCCTAAGTATTTATGCTAGTTAAATAATATTTTGTGGCCATATCCATTTTAGCCAATGTTTTCCATACTCCAACGTAGAATGGCACATCCTTTCTGCCTAAATATGTTCCTGAGATCCAATGGTTTGGAGTTTGTTATTTTGAATTATGGACAAGGAAGGAAGGAATAAAAATTTTCTAATTCACTAGAGACCACTGATTATATGACTACTGGCATGAAAATAAACTGCTTCTCAATATTTAGATCTAGAACATAGTAAATAATACCATCAATAAGATTTATGTCTAGACCTTCAAAGACAGGAGATTTCAACTAGAAGCCCTAAAGTTTTATTTTGGTTTTAGTGAGAAATGGAATTTTTAGACCATCAGATTGGAACTGCTTTAAAGTTCTTGCCAACAGTATCAAGCAGCAACAGTACACCTTAGTGATCTTTAATCACCAAGGAAAGTACAGAAGGAAGGATAGACAAAAGGACAAATGGTAGGAAGGAAGGATGGAAGGGAGGGAGGAAGGAAGTGAGAATGGAAGGAAGGAAGGGAAGGAAGGAGGGAGAAAGGGAGGGAGGGAAGGAGGTCAACATGTACAAGGTAGCTCCATTCTCTAATTTATGGGCTTAATATTGAGCTTGCATAAATTCATGGAGGATAAACTTCCATAAGTTTACATCTATGTGGGCAAAAGTATTCTCTCCTTTCTTCACACTTTTCCAAGTAGGAACAGCGTAGCTCATCCTGCAATTGCTCAAATCCAGTTCCGTGAACATGATGCCATCAGTTCAATTGTCCCTACGGCAAATGCAGAACCTCTGGAATTTAAGAATCATCCCAGTTTCAAAGCACTTGCATTTCTGTCCCCCATTCCAAGTACAGTGTAGTTCAGTGATGGAGCCAAATGGCCTTACTCACATCAGACTGACTCTTAAAAAGCTTCAAATGGGAAGATGAAATCAAGCAATTCATTCTGGATGTTTATTGGTGAAAGAATGACTGAAATTAGGGAGTAAACTGGGGTCAGTCTTTGAAGATAGAAAGTGTGTCCTGAACATGATGATGAAGTATTGTCTAAAGAAACTTGCTATTAAAATGAGGAGTTCATCTGGGCTCTGGGGGTTGGTGAGGAATTGAGTTTTTTTGAAATTTGGGGGAAATGAATACTCCCCCTCTCTAATTCCATTTTATTTGAAAGTTAACAGCCTAAAACTGTTGCACATTTCAAGCTGTTTGCTGAGCCTGGAAGCTTTTTGTTTCAGATTAATCCCGTAGTGACTGCCTCCACCCCCATTGTTTTCTTTATTAGGAAGCAAAGATTCCCATATGTTTCCATGTAAGACAGAATGACTCAGGCGTTTTATATTTAATGCACCCTTGGATAGCTGCTTTAGATTTTATATGCTGGTACAAGAGCATAGCAATTGACTGTGACACCGTCTGTCGATGAAATGTAGAGAATGGCCCAGGAGACAGAGAGTTTTATGTTCCAGCTGAAAATAGGCAGAAGATCTGTTCAACCTATTATTTGCCAATTTCTCACAAATGGACCCTTGGTTCCAGCATTAAATCTAATCAAATAATAACAGTGATGAGATTGCCTTGACCAGTGTAGAGGGCAGATGCAAGATGCTTATCCCCTAATACCCCTCAGCAACCAGCAATATATTTACAGGAACTTATGGCTGGAGCAGAAAGGAAGAACTGTGTGAAAGGACTTCCATTTTCTCAAAATGAGTTCTGCCAGCATTACCCACTACCACATTCTTTTCTCCATGGTCTGTGTCTTCAATCCATGTGGGGGAACTTTGCCTGAGATATGTAGTTTCTGCGGGTCCCCGGATTATCAACCCAGGGAGTTGAAATGACAAAAATACACTTACCCATTTCCATTTTTATACATCAAAGTTAAACTTGCTTCATCATTCCTTTTTAGCAAGATTCACTAGGTCAAAAAATTTGCTTCTTATCAAAACCTTGAGAATCATTCTCCATCCTTGTCTAAAAATCCATGGTCACCAAGTCCTTTAGACACTACACTAAATATTTCTTACTTTTGTCTCTTCTTCAGCTAATTTGTTAATGAAATCTCAATAGTTCTACTTGCTTTATGTTAATGGATTCGTAACTAATCGCCTGTATCCAGTGCCCTCTCCCCTTTATCTATTACCTGTAAAACCATTATCCAAACTGGTGTCAAACTCAAAATTGAACTGAACAAAAATTAAACAGGCAAGGAAGACTTTATTCAAGACTATTGATTGTTACAGGGTAAAGATGGCACTCAACTCCACTGAAATGAAAGGCTGGAGAGTTTTGAAGAGCTGGGAGGAATTGTATGACACCCTGCCTGCCAACCAGGGTTTGCTAACTGGTCTTACCCATTGGAAAAGTAAACTTTCTCCTACCTTCATAATAAGAGGTAGTTTTGGAACAAGTAGACTCCACCCTCCTGCAGAGGCTGGGAGATGGAGGGGCTATCTTATTGATGATTACATTTCAAAGAGATGGTCCCTAGGTCCTTGAGGAAGACATTCCCTGGGTTGTAAAACCGGCAAGAGGCTTTTAAGAAGATTTACATACATCTCAAAGAAACAGAGAGAGAACATGCAATTACAAGTTTTCTAAAGTAAATGTTCTAAGACAGGGAGGTCAGGGGCCTAAAGACCAGAAGAAATCTGCCTAAAGTTTAGTCAAGCTGAAGGGACATTTAAGGCCTTCTTAGTCACTGGCAGCAGAGGGATCTTTCAAAAATGCAAATATAGACATCTGAGTTCCCTGCTTAAATATCCCTGATTCCTGTTCTCACGTGGGATAGAACTGAAATTCCGAACTTGTCCTGTAAGAACTAATTTTCGTTATCTGGTGCCCTAAATACTTTTCTGGTCTCTGCGCTTCAGATATAGTGGAATATTTGCAAATCTCTAACCATAGCGTATCTGTCTTGTCTCCGTGCCTTCATACCTTCACACCTGCCGCTCTTTCTATTGAGGGTAATTTCTGTGCCTTGTTTTCCTATCAAACTCCTCTGTTACCACCTCTGTGAAGAAGTTGTGACTCCTTCGCTGACCACATGGCAACTTTCACATAATTCTAGCATGGACTTATAAGATTGTGTTACCACTTGGCATTTCTGTCTCTTGAGAGTTGGAGCAGGAATAAGTAGAAGTTGTATATTTTTCATATTATATTCCTATTACCCATTTGAGTACCAATTACCTTGAAACTACTCCTTTAATATTTTTTAAATAAACTAATAATGTAGTTCTTAGAAATAATACTAGGACCCACAAATGGAGCTTGCAAATATTCTCAATGGTATCAAATTACCATCTTTTGAGGATAGGGTTTTAAAAACATAATAATCAAGTATAAGTTGGAACTATATTTGAATAAAGAGTATGATTAAGCTGATTTTAAAAATCTGTAATAACTTTTTTCAGGTGCTTTTTAAAATTAGCTCTTAAGGTTTTAAGCAAAAAGCATATCATTTAAATGAGGATCTAGATCCAAGGACTTACAAGGACAACATTGAATTAGATAAATGAGACTGATATGTTTGTTAGAAAATTAGTCTCAGCACTATATTGGTATTTGCCAAGTAGCTCTGGGGAGGGCTGGGTCATCTGTGAGTTCTTAATAAATATACGTCGACTAATCATTTTAGAATAACCCATTGTTTAAGGCATCCCAGCAAAATAGAAATCAGGTCCCCCTGGCTTAAAAAGCTTAACACATTTGCAACACTATAAAATCATGCTCCGTGTGATAATGATTCCATTAGTCAGGCTTCCTGTAATGCTCAGGCACTTCCCCACTGCACAGTTGCTTTACACCTGCTAGTGAATGATCCTCACTCACTAAGTAGGCGAAGTCCTATTTAAAGTTAGGTTCATATCTGTGAACATGAATTATTTAAATCCCTAAAGTCTTTGGGGGGAAAAAGACATTTTAAAACTTCTTTAAATGATAGCTCAAATCTGGCTACATTAAGTTAACTCCATAGACAGGGAAACATATCAGGTCCTATCTGTTTGACAAAAAATAAGATAGGAAATTTTTAAAAAAGTATTTTTCATTGAATATAATTTATACACCGTGCAATACAGAAATCTTAAGTGTGTACATCAAAGGTTTGATAAATGCATATATTAGTATAATCCACACGTCTACAAAGTCATGGAATATCTTCATCACCACAGAAATTTCCCATGTGTCCCTTCCCAGTTAAAATTTCTCCTGAAGAAAATATCATTTGTTTTGCTGGCTCTAGAGCATTATGTAAGTGGAATCTTACAGTAAGAGATAGTTAGGTCTCTCTCCTTTCATTTAGCATGGTTTTGGTGAACTTCATAACAATGACTCTCAAGATTCATGTTTCATCAATTTGTCCCCTTTTTTAAAACTGAAAAATAGTTGATTGTAATACATTTCAAGTGTACAGCAAAGTGACTCAGTTATATATATATATATTCTTTTCCAGATTCTTATCCATTCTAGGTTATTAAAAGATGTTGACTATAGTTCCCTGTGCTATACAGTAAGTTCTTGTTCTTTATCTATTTTATATATAGCAGTGTGTATATGTTACTCCTAAACTCCTAATTTATCCCTCTCCTCTCCTTTCTCCTTTGGTAACCATAGTTTGTTTTCTGTCTGTGCATCTGTTTCTGGTTTATAAATAAGTTGATTTGTATCTTTTTTTTTTTTTTTTTTAGATTTCACAAATAAGTGAAATTATATCCTTTTTTTAATTACAGAGTAGTATTTAATTGTATGACTATACTACATTTTGTTAATCTGTTCTTCTGTTGGTGGACCCTGGGTCTATTTCCATTTTGAGGCTATTACAAATAAAAGTCATTGTATCTAGGAGTGTAGTGGCTGGCTTGTATGGTAAGTATATGTTTAACTTCATAAGAAATTGCCAAACTGTCTCCCAAAGTTGTTATACTCTTTAACACACCCAAAAGCAGTGAATCAGAGTTTTAGTCGCTCTGCATCCTCTCCAGCATCTGGTGTTATCATTTTTTTCCATTGCAACTGTTTTAGTTGGTGTGCAGTAGATTGTCACTGTGGCTTTGAATTGCATTTGCCTGATGACTAATGATGTTGAGCATATCTTCATGTGCTTATTGGCTATTTGTTTATCTTCCCTGGTGAGATATCTGTCAAGTCTTTTACACGTTGGGATCTTTGTCTTTTTATTATAAAATTGCAAGAGTTCTGTGAAATAAAATTCACATTTTATGGCAAGACAAAAAAAATTTGAACATAAAAAATTTTCTCTGCCTTTTGGTTTCCTATCTCCCCTCTACTGCGCATTGTGTATCTGCATTTTACATCGACCAAACCTCCCCATCGGCAGGAATACCTGCTCAACCATAAACAGTGACATCTTCCGAGCACCAACAAAGCAACCCCTTTAAACGTAACAGTTCTTCCTGATCTTGTAAGGGGTCACAGTGACCCACCATTTTGTACTTACAAATATGGCTTGTGTAAACTGTCAATAACACGTCATTTAATGTGCAGCTCTCTGTCTCAAAAAGCTTATATAAGTGTGCTTTGACTTCTAACAGATGGAACAGTTCTTGGAACTTTCTGAGAGGCTATTCCCGGTTTATAATTCTCAATTTGGCTTGAATAAAATGTTTCATCTCTTTCTTAGATGGACTGAATAATTTCGTCTACAGTTCTTTACATTTTCTGGGGGGAGAAATCCTTTCGGAACCATATAATGCATCTTGCACCCTCAAGGTAGAAACAAAAATGAAACAAAATGATTAACGAAGATCCCAGGCTTGTTTTGCAGAACAATAAGGAAACCGCAGAAATGCAAACAACTTGCTCACTGAGCCTTGCGCAGGCGCATTGAAGGACTAGAAAGACCAATAGTGAACTTTAGACATTTCAGGTTGAAAATTCACTGCCTGCAACACACAGAAACCCCACTCCTGCCCCCCACATTTGGACATGCAGCCCATTAAGAAGCATGAAGGACAGTCACGCCTGCACAAAGAACTCGTGAAACTTACGTTTACTTTCCACCAATCATTTCTGAGCCTCCCCCCACCACTATTCCCTACTTCCACAATAAATACCCCAATCAAAGCTTTGATGGAGAGACCGATCTGAGCATTGCCTCCTGTCTCCTTGCTTGGCCGCCCTACAATAAAGCTTTTTCTCTTTCTACAAAAGACCCTTGCCTCTGTATTTGCTCCTTCTGCTGCACACTTGTTGGGTTACACTGCGTCTGATACCTGTGTTAAGAGTAGCTTCTCCAGCCTGAGTCTTGTCTGTTTATTTTCTTAATGATGAATTTTTATGAGCAGAGGTTTTAGTTTTGATGATGTGCAGTTTATCTAATTTTTCTTTTAAGGTTGGTGCTTTCTGAGTATTAATCCAAAATTTTGATATTGCTATATTGGCATGAAGAGAAGTATGGGGTGGAAAGGGCATAAATGAAAGCACAAAAGTCTCATCTGCCAGAGAAGAGAGTCCAAAAATAATATCGAGGATGAAAAATTCTATTCTATTTAGAAATAAAACACAAATTTAGTATTTAGAAATATGAAGAGAAACATGAAAGTGTTAAAATTATTGCTAGTGGTTGTCACCTTTGAGCAAGACTGAGACTTGGGCACGAGACTGCTTTTGCTTCAATCATAAACCTTTGTGTTCCATTTGACTTGTGAAAAATTATGTACATGGATTATTTTGGTTAAAAAATAAGAGAATAATTTAATAGAGCAAAACCCTTTTATGTGTGGGTCCCATAGGAAGGTCTGTAAGTTACCTTTTCCTCCTGATACATTTTATGTCAAAGCATAATTTCTCAATTTTTAATATTAGAGAGATTTTAATCTTTTTAAGTAAGGAGAGGAAAACCATTTGTAGAAAAAAAAAAAACCTCTCATGAATAGGCTGAAATATACTTTTTGAAATACTGACTCTTAAGTTTAGATGGTCCTCTTTCTAATATTTTGTACAGATAAAAACGCCATGAAGGGCAACACTAGAAGGGAAAATAGGTCACAATGATAGCTGAAAAGAGGTACTGAGGAGAAGGAAGTCCAATCCTCTTTAGAAGACTTAGTGAGAATGAAATTTAATGGGTTGGAGAGAACAGGAAAGGAGAAGGTGGGACAGTTTATTATCTAGTCAAGAGACTTCTCAGTATCTTCTGGTTCTACCAACTTGTTACAAAGCACTAACCCCACCTCAAAGTTTAAGACCAAAAGAAACATTGTATCTTTAAAAAATAATTTCCACTTTTATTGAATCACAGAGAAAAGTATTTGAGAAAAGACAAATACTTTTTTTAAGTTGAAATATAGTCAGTTTACAATGTTGTGTCAATTTCTGATGTACAGCATAATGTCACAGTCATATACATACATACTTACATTTGTTTTCATATTCTTTTCATCATAGATTACTACACAATATTGACTATAGTTCCCTGTGCTATACAGTATAAGCTTGTTGTTTATCTATTTTGTATATAGTCCTTAGTATCTGCAAATCTCGAACTCCTAACTTACCCCTTCCCACCCCTTTACCCCGCCCCTCCCCCCCATGAAACCATAAGTACTTTTTAAACCATCACTTTGAACTAGATTGTCTCAAAAGGAAAAGAAACAGATGTGCAGTGGAATTACCACTCCCCTCCTTTTTTTTTTTTTTGCCTCTTATTTGATGGTCAAGAATTGCTAAGTAATTAAATCCATTTGTTTTTTCCTCAGGATTTGAAAAACAAATTAAATAGAGTTCTTCCAGATACTGATTCCAACTTTTCTGTCTTCAAGCAGTCCACAATTTTTATCTAAACTTGATTACCTCTCGGAGAGGATGCAATGCAGGTGGTCTCAGCCATATATCATGTCCTTGTGTTTTCTTTCTAAGAGGAATAAACACATTTTTAATGAGCATTCCTTATTGGCGTAAAGAACTATTATCCGTATGTTCTTATCTTAAATTTCCCTTAAAATAAGTTGGCATTATTAAGTAAGGGTCCCAGAAACCTTGTTGTCCCCCCACTCTAAAGTACAAAAAAGTGAAAATGAACTCTACTCTATGGAAATAGAGAAAATGTGCTTTTAGGTGTCTAGATGGTTTGGTTCAGCTGAGATGAAGGCTGACTGTCTGATTATTACACAAGCCCTATTGGCTCCGCTCAGAGGAAAACTATTTTAGAGTTATTGTGCAGCTTCGACATGTGCAGACCCAAATCTTGGTGACACCAACATCCACAAGCTCATGGAGGAGGGCAGTTTAAAATTCTACAACAAGATTTATATCTGCTCAAGGACCAGACAAGTGCATCTTCGGACCAGTACATTCTCTTCCACTAGGCAAGAAAACAGGAGGTCAGATTTAATTCAGAGATTTGCTCTTTGAGCAGCAAGTCAGAGCAAAGGCAACAAGTAAAATTCAAATGTGTAGTAAAGTTCAGGATCTGAGAGGCAGGCACACATGTCCCTGTGAGAGGGGTACAGCCATCTCTGGCAATGAATAATTCAAATCTTAGCCAAGGAAGCCTTTTTCCAGGGAACAAACACATGAGTTTTCCCAACATTTGTTTGCATCTGTGGCTCTTCTTTATCTTGTCTCCTTTTATGACCAAAACTTCTTATCATGGATCCACTCCTTTTTTAGTTATGTTACCTCCATCCATTCAGTTACATTCCACTCACTGCTTCTTTTAAAAGCCTTTGCAAAACTATGGATTCATCATTCTGCACAGGGTAAAACTTTTCTCTTACATTTTCTTCCAAATCTAATCTGTAATGTTATTTTTTCTTCCAAATCTAATCTTTACTGTTACTTGAATGTAATGTGAACATATTTACTTGTTCACATCGCTAATACAAACAAAATGTTCTTGGTCTGCTCACAGAATAATAAGAGTAATAGGCAGGTGAATAAGAAAGAACAGAGAGTCAAGAAAGGAATGTAACTGTATTCGTGGAAGAATACTCATTTAATAAAATGCAGTTGGTTAATTTTGAGGGGAAATAATTAATGGAGACTCTATACTTTATACCTTGAACCAAAGTGAAGGGTCAAATTATTTCTAAGCAAAAATGTAACCCAAAACCTACCTGCGGGGAAGACAAATGGACTGGAGTTTGGGCTGAGGAAAGTTTTTCCAAGCAAGATACAAAGATGAGAACCAGAAATAAAATAATTGATCTATTTGACCATAACTTCATGGACATTAAAAATTTCACGTCAAAAACATTACAAATGTACTTGATAATATGCTCTGAGTTCTTTTCATGCTCAAGGCCCTTTTGAAGGAAGTAGGTACAGATGTTTTATTTCAGTACTCATCCACTCTCTACTCTAGGTTTCACTAATGAGAGGGGATGCACAAAATAAATGATGGTGAAATAAATGCTGGTCTAGTGAATATTGTTCAGTACTACCTACCACCCGTGCCGTCATGCCCTTCACATAAGCACTGACACACCGGAACAAGCTGAGAACATGGCTTAAACCAAGAGTCTTAGGTATGGCTTCTCATTTCTTAATCCCTAAACTTTGAACCTGACTCTACTTACCTACCAGCCACAAGAACCTGGAACCAAGGGAGAATTCTGGTTCAATCCACCCATCTACTGGGTCAGAGTCAGAACAAAGAGGGTCAAGAGTATGGCTGGTTCAAAGACACTTAGGTGATAGATGGCCAGCCCAGATGGAAATGCAAGGTGCTAGGAGTGTGAGATAAGGCAGGAAAGCACAATGCACTCACATCTGAATTTTAACTTAAAAATCCTAACTACCGGCGGAGTGCCCTCTGATCAATTAGATTAGCCACCCTTTCTCCCAGAAGAGGATGGAGAATGGAGTGCAGAAATGCCAGATGTGTCTCCTCCAACACTTCCCTAAACGGGATTCTGAAGCATATTCAGAAAGGTGACAAGAGGAGAAGGGTCCCAGTCAGCAGTACTGCCTCTTTAAATGTATTTATTTCTCTTAAAAGAATATACCCTGAAAGAATAATTAAATGTATGCAAAAAATTTGTCTCAAGGATACTCATTAAAGAAAGTTTATAACCATGAAAGAATGTAAAGTTACCGATGCCCAACAATTAAATATTGTAAAGGGATTTTAGTAAGAAATTATGTTACATTAATACTTGCTTTATGGCCAGTAAAATGAGGTTCACAAAAAATTAGGTGAAAATAATTCATAAAATATTATTGATAATATAATCTTATTTTTATATTTAAGAAGTGTACATACACAAGAATGGAAGCTTACAAAAATAGTTGTCCATAGTGACCGCCTCTAAGTGGTAGTACTATGTGTGATTTTAAGTTTTTCTTCATTAAGAACCAAATTATCTAATCTTCCCATAACAAACATATAGAACGTACACAGCATAAAAAAATGAATGAAAGAAAAACAGGTCAATTATGATGAAAGAAACAGCTGTGTCAGGAATTGGGGAAAAACATAAATATTTGGCTTATACGGGAGCCACTTCCAAACAACTCAATAACTGATTCAAAAAGCTTAGTTTGGGCCATCTGTTAGGAATGACCATGGATCTCACTTATATATCCCTCTTCTAAAGTAAATGTTATCTGGTTTTTCCTTTCCCTTTTTGACCCTGCGTTACTCACTCTCACCTTCAAATGAACTTCACCGGAGATCTGAGTATTCGTTCATCTATCCAACTAGTCACGCACATTTGCAAGTGGAATGAATGCATTATTTACTAGTGCCCTGGGGATACAAAAATGGAAAGGACTTCTCCTGAGAGAAACTTGCAGCACACTTGATGCCTATTTTGGGAATCAAATCATACTTGCTTGAAATAACTTGATTACACGCCCAAGATAATATGATAATGTGGCATGATGCACAGATTTTTGCTGAGAACTAATGAAGAGTGAGACAGATTTGGATATTCTAGGGTGCCATGGTAAAAGATTCTTGGAGGAAGTGTGGCTTACCTTGAGCCGACAGAGTACACAGGACTTGGATTTGCAGAAAGGAAGGATTTAGTTATTCCATGACAGCACAACTAATGAAGTTAAGGGAGGAGAAAGTTTTAGGGAAATAGAATGATGAGGTTGGAAAATTAAGGTAAGCTCATTTGATGGAAAGTTTTAGACTCCAAATTGAGAAATTTTTACTTTATGTCAAAAATGAAGAAAAAAATTTGAACTAGTCTCCGTATATCAAGTCTCCATAATTTTTCCATGATTTTGCTGTAGAGCCCATTTTGGGGTGCCCTAGTGGGGTTCAAGGCTGCTGCTTTTCTGTTTTACCACTTCCAGGCAATATCAGCCCCAACCAGCAAGATCTTCTCCAGGACCACTATGCGAGTTGAACTCTGAACACCTCTCTCCAGCCACATAAAAACACACTGTAAACCCCAAGACACAGAAGCGTTAGGCTCAAAGCTACTCTCGAGATCACTGTGTTAAGAAGGGATTAAAGATATGCGTCCTCATGTATGTGCTGGGTGAGGGTGGGGGTATCTTTCTGACTCATTTTCTCTAAGGACTCTCCTCTTCTCATGGAGCTGGTAAGTAAGCCACCTTAAGGATTCTTGGACTGGGTAGCCAAGTTAATGCTCCCTTATCTAAGAATTAAGGAACTATTTCATTCTTTATTTGATTTTTTCTGATAGTCTTAGGCTTGGTGCTGAGCATTGAGATTCAGGGTTATAGTGCCGAAGGTAAGTGGGACCATGGAGCCAAAATCCAGCAAAGCTGGCGAAAATTCCATACTGGGGCTTGGAGGTTGCAAACCCCAAGCTCCCATCTGCCTTGTTTTTTTGTACATACTTTCTCAGAAACACCTCTGGAAGAGCCGGCATCGGCAACCAGGATTTGTGCTCTGAGTCCAGGGTTTCTATGATGACCCTGCAGTGTGAAATATATGTGGCCCGGTCTTTCAGTGGTTGTACAATCAAGTGGCTCCAGAGAGCAGGGAGATACACAGATGTGACAACCAGGCAGGTGTGACGGGTCCTGTGACGGTGGGGAGACTATTTTATTGACGTAAGAAACGTCGGACTGAGCTCAGTACTTTATAGAAGCACAAAGTGACCTCAAAAAGTCACCGAAACCTCTGAGAAATGTCTGAAGTGGCCAGGACACAAAAGAATCTCAGCCACTCTTAAAACTACCAGAAAAGTCAGAGGTCTTGCACTCTTGATAATTCCTCCCAGAACATAGCAGCCTCTGTGCTGGAGGAGTCGCCAGAATTTCCCGGCAGATTGTTTAGGACCAGTTTCTCTGTGGACTCTACTTTCTTTTTCAAACACTGATCATCATTTCAGTTTGATTAATTTCCTGTGTGTAATTGCTAGGACATTAAAGCGAAATCTTCCAGAGTGACAATTTTGTTCTTAAGGTATTTGAGGACACAGCTGTACAGGAAAGGTCAAATTATTAGTCCTTGGGGAAAATGACGGTGGGGAGAAAGTGAAAAATAATTTTGTACTTGTTCTAACAGAGAAAAATCTGTACAGCACTTTTAAGGTCAAAAGATGAGAAAAAACTTTACTCCAATATGAGCCTAGAGTGATAGATGTATGCACTGAAAAGGACTTTTGCCTTCTTCCACTCTTTTGTAAGAGTGAGGAAGATTGAGACAGTCATGGGGCAGAGAGAGAATACCCAGAGAGGAAGTGATGAGGGCAAAGTGGCAAAGCAAAAAGTCCTTTAGAAGTTCGGGATTAGCAGATACACACTACTATATATAAAATAGATAAACAACAAGGTCCTACTGTATAGCACAGGGAACCATAGCCAATAGATTATAATAACTATAATAAAAAAGAATATATATTTATAACTGAATCATTATGCTGTACTAACACAGTATTGTAAATCAAAATATTTCAATTAAAAAAAAAAGAAAAATCCTGAGGTCAGGGTAAAGGTATTGGAATATCTTCCACCCACTTTTTTGGTGAGTTTCTACTCTTAAATTTTTGACACTACCTCCTTCAAGAGACAGACTTAACCTCCACCAGGCTCCTTTCAAGACTCTTGTATTGTTTGTTTTATGTATGAGAGGTAATTAGGTTTATTCACTGATTTCTGCTTGGAGGAGGTACTGGGGATTGAACCTAGGACCTTTTGCATACTGAGCTTGCACTCTACCACTTGAACTATATCCTTCTGTCAAGACTCAAGTTCTTATAAGATTCCCAAGTACATATCTAATAGTGTATTCCATTTAGTGTGCTACTTAGTTAGAAATAGGCAGAAGTGTGACTTTGTATCTTTTTCCCTCATCTTGCCCTCCTTGAGCTCTGTAAATTTAGCACTGAAAGGTGGAAAACTCAGAGTTATGACACCCAGAGTTCTGTAGTACACATGATAGAGACCTAGAGGAAATGCTGTTGTGGTTTTGCATTTGCAAAGTAAATCTAATGGAAAATGCTGTGGGGATTTGCTGGCCATGCAACAAATTCTATTAGCCATTCTAACAATGGTGTCTATAAACTTCAGTTATTCCTAGAATCAAAGAGTATTCCAATGCTCCAAATTATGGCTAAGAGCAGTCACTGGGTTTGTTCTTGTCATCAAATGGCATAGTCAGCAATTTATATCCTTTCTTTATCAATAATTGACACTTGAGTGATAATTGAGTTACAACAAAATCATATGACATTTCTATAAGGGGTTTCATTTTTAGAGATTTGTTCTTCAAATTTTTTTTTTAAGTTCCTATCAATGAATTTTACTATGCTGTATTTTCTTGTCTCTAACTGCCAATGGCTGACCGCAAACATGGCCTCCATATATTTATTACAACCAGAGCAGTGTTAAAGAAACTAGTGCAGATTTCTTCAGTTATATCTGAGCAGTCAAGTATTTGAAGAGTTCCTCCTCATGGGGTAACCACTTCCTGAAGATAGCTAAAGTCCTTTGGGAACATAAAAACACTCAGACTGCAGAATCCTCCCTTTTTAGACATACTCTAAAATTCAGCAATAGTGCTAGAAATCACTTTTTTTTTTTCCTGGATAAGTACCCAGAACCTCCTTCAGAAATGAGGAGGACAGCACTCTGACCTATGTCCCAGAAAAAAGGAAGTGACCTTTTTGGGGGGATTGTATCCATCAAGTTAATAGCTGTGGCTTCCGGGGGATCTCAGAGGCAACATGCATTGTCACTGATGTGCTTGCTGGCTCAGGGGCCCCTGTGGAAAGGGTATTCATTTTGTAGCTAATGTAAATTGCAGTGTCTGTCTTTGTATTTCAGTGATTTGAAGTGACATTCTATTAAAGGTGTTCTTGACATAAACAAGCTTAGGTGGTAATGGGAGAATTAAACAAGAACTATGCTTGGCTGGTAACCTTGAACTTAATAGTCTTCAAGAATAACACAACAGTCTTTCTTTCACTCCATTTTTTATGCTGTGATTTTTTTTTTAACAAGTGGCAAACGTAAAGATTTGAAAAATTGCAGATTAGGACCATTGTTTTCTACCACATTAGTTTGCTATCAGCTCAGAGACTTTATCAATCATGAGAATTTGATAGCAGGTCAAATTAATGTTTCATGTTAATCATGACCTTGATACTTCGCTAATAAAAAAAAAGTAGTGACCAAATTTCCTGCCTTTGTAGCTTGATGGTGAGAGTGTGAAATCATTTATTAGCAAGGGTAATGAACTAAATGACAGAAAAGAGTAACCTTGACCTGTTCCAAAGCATTTAGGTCCTCAGCTTCACCTGGCTTTTGAGAGTTGGGATGCAGCGCAACCTAGACACGTTTGATTCTTGACAATCTGAGAAGGACGGAAAATAAGAAGTTGAGTAATCAAGGTCGTACATTAAATCATAATTAAAAAATGTAAGTGATTGTATTCAGCAGCAGTGAGATTGGTGAAATCTAGGAGATAGAATAGCTTGAAAATGAGTTGGGAGAGAGGATGAGAAACTGAGAATATTGCGGTATTCGCTATAATAGGTGACAACTGACACACCTGGAGCAAAGAATTACTGAAGTTGAAATAGGGGTGAGAGAGAGGAGTGATCAAATTGGCTTAAAGGCAGCATTCCCCAGGGCAGCCTGCCAAGCTAAAACCACAACAAATAGACAATTTGTCTTGGCAGTTTACTGGTGAGATTTGATGGGTAGAAAAAACTGGAATTCTAATTCTGCTTGAGACCAGGTGGTATTAACTAGAACTCTTTCAAGGAAATTCTGGGCATATGTAATACTGCACTTATTTTCCACCTGAGGCTATCCTCAGGTTTGTTGATGATAACTCCTAAGTCATCATCTCCCTAGAGTAAAAGGAAACTACAGTCTGCTCAGGGGAAGCGGGAAGGGGAAGAAAGTTATTTGTATCTACTCTGTACTGAGAACTGCAGTCAGCATCTAATTCAACTCACTACCATCCTGGTAGTTGAATAACATCATCATTATTGCCTTTTTAGAGACAAGAGCATAGGCTCAGAGTGATCAGGCCACTTGCCTAAGCTCAGATGACTGAGGCCAGAGCTGGTTCCATGTCTCTCTGGGTGCTGTCCATTCAGCAATGGTGGTGGCCCCCCGGAACATTTCAGAGGCAAAAGTTCTCTCTGATGGCAAACCCTTGTTTCTCAAAGTGTGACCCATGAGCCAACAGCATCACATCTTCTGGAAGCTAATGAGTCAGAATCTGCATTTTAACAAGATCTTGAAATGTGCATTCAATTACAAATGCAAGTTTTACAAGATACAACAATGCCTGACCCTTCAACTTAATAGGGACAACAAGGGATTCCTAGGGAGGAGATCTTAAACTTTCTGATTCATGGAACACTCTACGAATCTGATCAAAACTATGGACTCACTCCTGAAAAACAATATATGCAGACAGATACACAGATTTATTTCCAGGGTTAGAGATTCCTGGGAGCCCACTCATGGACAACCCAGGTATCTGTAAACTCCAAGTTTGAAAATGCCTTTGAGAGTCAATTAAGGTAACAGAGAAATCAAAGCAGTATAAAGACTTTGGAAAGTGAGAAACCATGACAAAAGAAAAATGTCTACTCTTTCAACTAGCAACACTGTAATTATATAAATTGAACCATATACATACACATTCTTAGAAGTTGGCAGAACATTTTCTTTAACTCACTTAATGTGGGCACCATGGATTTTCCTAGATATTTTTTCTCCATTTATTTCTCTTTTTACTGATTTCTTCTCAATGGACTTTATCAATAGTTGTTTGGAGCTTTAGTCCTGATGTCAAGACCTTCCATATTGATACACATTTTTCTACAATGATGTTCAGATACTTCATTTTTAGAGACTTTTGGATACAGTTTCAATTATGTTTGCAAAAACTTAATTTCAATAACCTATTACTAGCTAATTATAAAGTTGGATCTTACCACTTTTGTCTTATTGATTATAAGCCTGCAGTAAAAAGAAGACAAATAATTATTTTATTCTGAGTAAACTGTCCAAGTCCTCAACTCTTTCCACCATTTTGTAAATATTTCTAAAACCATAAAGTCATCAAAGGTTGACTCCCTGTTTTGCCCTTTTTGCCTTTTCCTTGGACTTCAGAGAAAAGTTTATTTTTATTTGGAAGAGATCCACTTCCTTCCTAACCAGAGTAAGTCTCAAGTCATCTGGAACCTGCTCTGGACAAGCAGTGATATAAAAGTAGATTATCATCCATCCTTGCTTCTCTAATAAAGCTTTGGTTTTGCTCAAGTCTTTACTAGTGCCTTGGTCTAGTCTTCTGTGGCCTTTACTAGTAAGTGCATTTCTCTTCTCCACTAAAAAAAAAAATTGTTGTTTGTTTTGCATTTTGCTAACACTTCCTGTCTCTTCCTCACTGTCAATGACCCTAGAAGAGGATTCACTGTCACTGTAATTTCATGTTGGTATGGATTCCTCACATCAGTTTCTTTACAAAATGTGGAATAATTATGAACCAGTTGCTACTTTCACAAATATACTATAAATAATTATAAGTACCGCCAGTTTCTGGAAAATAAAACCAAGATGATTTAATTGATTTAAATCTACATAACAGTTTAGAATTTGATTCTTTGGTAACCATCTCACCAAATAACATTTAATTTTATGTAAATGTAAGTGTTGACCTTAAAAAACAAAAGGGCCAGTTATTTTACCAGCAAAATGAGTGTGTTTGGGAATAGCAGAGGAATTGCAATTCGGGGCAAGCAAAGTGTGGGGAACCAGAGGCAAATCTGAGCAGCAGAGGAAAGGGGTTTGCTTTTTTAGGGGGAAGAAAGGAGTTGGAAGAGGCTATTTCTAAGAGTTCAGGGTGATTGCATCTTCTCATTGGCTGAGTGTGGCAGTTTCTCATTGGTGGGGCTGTTGCTAGGCAAAGAGAATTTCTTCCTTTCTCCTGCTGAGGTGTGTAAAGTAAGCTTCTTCCTGTTTTGGGGTGTGAATGTTCGTGCAGGAGAGCCCTCTCTTCAGGGCTTCCCTAGTCTATTTTAAATGACATCTTCTATATTTACTTTCACATAAATAATTGACTAACAACTAATAATTAAATTTTAATAGAATAGAACTATCTGCGAAAGATACAATTTAGACAACTACTAAATCAAACCACAGATGGGACATATTATTTTCCTCATTCTTTCCATTATTTTAAAATCAAATAATTAACAACTCAAAAAGAGGAAATTTCAAAGTTAGTCGTGTTCAGGAAGCTATTTCATGAATGAACTAAAATTTGAATTTGCTAAACTATTACACCTCATGGTTTGCTCTCTTTTTCAGCTTTAAATGTTAAACGCAAATCAAAATTGAAGTAAGATTCAGTTTCTTAATCTTTGCAATTAGTGTGTTATCATAATTTATTTCAATCTATTTAAAGAATATGCAAGACCAAAAAGGTGAAATACATCAATTGTGTGAACCAGGCTGAACCCTTTTAGAAGTCATTGTCAACTGAATCCACCAGAGTTGATGGACGACCATATAACTGAGGTCTCCAAACTAACTTCCATGTAGAATACAATGCTTATTAATGGATATTAGTAATAAATATGGGCTAATTTGAAGGTTACAAGTATATTATTAAAAACTGTCATCTGAGCAATTGTTTCAGACTTAGACTCTCAAAAAACATTTTTTTTTCTGGAAAGTGTATTCTATCACTAGCATTGTTTAGAATCACTGGCACACCATGATCATAAAGGCAGATAGATTTTTGGTCAGTTTTATTTTATTATTTTATTTTATTGACTGGTTGATTTTTTATATTTTTGAGGGGGGAGGTAGTTTGACCTATTTATTTATTTGTTTCCTTAATGGAGGTACTGGGGACTGAACCCAGGACCCCTTGCATGCTAAGCATGCACTTCACCAATTGAGCTATACCCTCCCTCCCCAGTCAGTTTTATTTTTGATTTTCAGATCTCTACAAACAATGCACCCACTTGAAGCCTACATCTGTAGCTTCTGTACCTGGACCCATTATAACACTGCTTGCAAAGTATTCATTCCCGTGAGCACAGTTTATGTTTGTCGTTGAAGATAAAGATGACTAAGAAATGAAATGAATCCTTAGGGACAAGTTGGCTCTGCTGAGAAAAAGTATGGCCTCTTGGGAAACTAAGATTCTTCAAACAGGGAAGTCCAAAGCCCAGTCAGATAACCTGGAGAGTTAAGATCTCATTGCGAGGACATGGTGTTATGCTTTGTCTTACCTTTCCTGGCTCAGAGTTCAGAATACCTCCCTGTGAGATGACAGGGTTCCTCTGCTTTGCAAACCTACTCACTCTTACTAGAGGAAAAATCCCTTCTACAATGGCTGTGTTATCCATCAAAAAGCCATTCAACTGAAGAGCAGGAAATAGCATTGTTGCAACCACGGAGAGTAGCTTTCTGTTTCCAGGAAGAGCTGCTTTGACGATCTCCACACTCTTAAGCTGTGAAGCACTGAAAAATCAGGGCCATGTGACCAGCAAAGACAATACCCATTTAAAAGAGTACCGCCTTATGTCTGCAATTTGAATGGAGTACCTCTTCAATGGACAGCATGATATTTTTCTTATTATGCTGCAATGTGGATAACAGGTCTGTGGTTTTCACTCTTTGGGACAGCAAGAGCTTGCACTGTATTGAAAAGAGTGGATTTCTTTTCAGATGAGATGTTTAAAGCAATGCTATTAATACTGCTGTGTCTAACAGCTGCCTCTATTTATTCATAAATACAGCACAAACATCTTTCTTGTCAAAAGAAGAGGATTTTCTTTTACTATAAAAAGATAATTAATTCAGGCTGAATAAACTTAATGGCACATTTGCCATCTGGGCAAAGCAAACAAAACACCAGAATAGAATTGTGTGAAGAAAAAAAAAATAATCAAAATGTAGAATAAAAATACATGCTTAAACTCTGTTTCGATTTCCTTAACAACAAATAATTTTCCACCCTAAGTATTATGTGCATGCTTATTTGAAAGGAAATAAAAAAGACAATAGGGCATAGAAATAGTACACAGCTAAATGTGGACAAAAATTTCAGGTGATTTAAACATAAGCAAAATGTTTCACAGGTTCTGCCTCTCTTCATCTATACCCATGAGGGACAGAAACTCTTATCAAATAGTATAGATAAAAGTGCTTTGTGAACTTCAAAGAACCACAAAAGTGTAAGAGGATCTTTTTTATTTCCATCAGCCTGGTGTGTCCTTAGAGAGCAGAACTCTTGGACATACTTGGGGCTTTGTCTTTATTAAATCAACTGGAAACTGAGCCTGGCTGATGATCATGATCTTTAAAGCCCTTGAAAAGCTGGTACTTGTCATGTGGAACCATCACTGCATTGACATTCTAGTCTCACCTCTAGGCTTTTAGCTGTCACGTATTCAGAGATGTTGCTTCTTTCTTATCATCTCCTTGAGAACGTCAGCTCTTGTCTCTTCTAAGCTGTTGTACAGCCTAACCCATGAGTCCTTGACTCTGTGTGGTGTAATTGTGCTTTCGAAGCTTTCTCTCTCTCCACACCATCCACCTAGCTTGCCTCTTTCCACTTCTGGTTTTAACTGTGCCCTGTCGCCAGTCAGGGGAGCACTGTTATTACATCGGGTGCCTTCCGCTACCCCATTTGTCTTAATGAGAATGACTGGTTGCCCTTATATGAGCTTGCTCTCATTAAAAATTGACTTAGAAGGTCCTTCTTTCAAGAAGCCTTCCAGCATTAGAATTTTGACCACAGATCCATTCTGACTGTCCTCAGAACCCAGTGCTAGACTTACATATTCATCCTCGTGACTTGGGTCTCTCAAGTCAGAGGGACTACAGACAGGTTTGCTGTTTTTGACAGTGAACAAATAAATCGCTTGCTAAAGCTGATCTACATTAAGTATTTCAAGGAATTCATGAAGTGACTTGACTAAAAAGGCCCATGTAAGATGATATTATTAGAAATGATCATTTTCCTGGGATTTAGTGGTAAGGAGATTTTGACTCCAACTCTTCTCTCAACAGCAGAATTCTATAAAAAATAAAACCCTGTATTTTTTTACACGTCAGAATAAGAGTCCCGCTTTTTGGAGTATAAAGAAAAATCCTTATGAGAGCCTATGAGACTAGTTGATAATTATTTTTACCAGCTTGTTTCAGTGCTTTCTCTGACCCTATAGCCACTCTGGCCTTCCTTTCGTTCTTTGAACATGCCATCGTCCTCCCTGACTGAAGGTTTGGCAGGCTGTTTCTCTGATCGCATCCTTATGATTCATAGCAGAGCTCAGATCTCACTGTCTCAAAGACGTTCTCTGACATCCTGAATGCATCTGCTCTTCTCTGTATCCGCTCACCTAGCGCCCTTCCTAGAGAGGAAACTACCAGAATAAACACTCAAGTGATTACTTTGATAATGTGACTTTCCTGCTGGAACGTGACCGCCACGAACGCTGGGACGATGGCTGCTTCATCTCAGCTGTGACTGCAGCACCTCGCATAATGTTCACACACAGTAGGTTTTCAAGAAATGGGGTTACGATATGACTGACGGAGTGAACTCCTTAATGAAAATGATGATAAAGATGAACCACCTGGAGGGTAACACTGGCTTCTCTGATGATAACATTCTGGGTGCATTGACACAATCGGTAAGAACTAAATGTCCAATTTTCAATTCTGCTTCTGCGTAACAATTTCCTCTTCAATTTCTCTAATAGTTAATTCACTCCGAAATCCAGGATAAAAGAAATAAAATATAGGCCAAAATAATGACTCTTTATTAATGATTCATTAGTTTTTCTTCTATGTTGCATCAGATAGATTATACAATTAGGGGACTTTTCAATAAAGCTAAAGTTTACCTTGCATAATACATTCCTTAGTGAAGATGAAGTTTAGTCATCAGACACATTCAGAAGCATTGAACCAAATCTCTATGGAAATGGGATTTCTCCTGGGCAAAATATTTATCCATGACATGCATATGTTAATCTTGACTCACATATGAATGCAGAGAGCTTAGACTGAGCCTGATATAACACAGATGAACTGAAATGCATTCTCCGTGTTCCTCTGTGTGTAAGGAGGAGGGGGATCAATCACATTGCTTGCTTTTTGTATTATATGTCAGGTTGAACTTATAAGCCATTGACTTTGATGGGCAGAAACAGTAACACACCAGAACATATACACCCCTCTCACAACAAGAGCAACAGCAGCAAAACAAAATAAACACACTGATTCTCTCAGATAAAGAATGAGCGTCTATAAAACTAGACTTGAGATTGGGTTTTAAAAATCTCTGGGCTCACAAATTATGTATTGGTTCTATTCGTATTTCCATGTCCTTTGCCTTCTAGTCTTTTTTGCTTAGTGCCAGGGAAAGTGCAGATATAATACGCTCTCATATATTTTTTCTTTATCTGAAATTAAGAAAAGGTAAGAAGAGAATTCATCAATATGACTTTGGGCTGTAAACCTGATATTTATTAAGCTTGACTTTACTATTTGAGGTTCTAAGTCTATGAATTTGTGCTTTCTCTGCTACATGTAATGTAAGGCAAGTACTTTCAACATTTAGGGCAGGTGAGACATAAACACAGCATCCTAGTCTAGGCAAACAATATTGGACTGATTAAGGAGAAGAGTTCAAGAAGGGAACATTTTGAAACACAAGTGAAAGACAAATTTTGTTAAAAATAAAAGCTTGAAAAATAAAATTAAGTTGTTTTACATGATTACTTTGTTTCTTAAGTCAGCTGAGAGTGTTTTAAGAAGCTGCACGCCCATATCTTGAGTTTCTTAAGATCAACTGAAGTGATCCATATTAAGTAACTAATGTGAGAGGAACCTTAATTTTGAGCATTGGAAAATAACCAATTTTAAACCCACTATGTGCTTATATTACCAGAATGGATTATTGGTCACTATAAAATGTTATTGATAATGTGACCACCACTATGGTTTTCCTTTCCTCATCCCAACAAATGTGGCAGGGAGGCTAACCTTTGTCAAAGGAGTGGACTGGATATTTACAGTTAAAAATGGTGCATTATTTTTCTATTCTCCATCAACAGAAAAACTAGGAAAAAATTTAAAAAATTAACTTTATTGAGAGTAGCCTAGGGCACCTCCTCACCCCCACCCAGGCAAGGGGGCTGAGATACAGCTCTACCTACTGTGGAGAGTGTCTTCTGACCCCACCTGACCAGAAGGGCTGGAGACAATCCTGGAAGCTGAGCAGCCAGGGGCACCTAAGCTGAGAGGCAGGTGGGCAGAGCTGACTTCACAGAACAAAACCAGTGGCCCTGCTTTGTCAGGAAACTTGGGGTGTGAGTTGGCTTAAGACAACAATAAAGAGCTTTACGAGCTTTACAGCTGCTTCTCCCATGGCTCCACTCACTGCTGAGTACAACCTTCAGCTTAGCCTACCAGGGAACCTACTAGAGCACGCTGGAAGCTACATCACCCATCCAACAGCTCCATGTATGGTGGCACTTGAACAGAGTGCACAGCCCATGGTTTCCCCCATTTGCAGAGCAAAACTCATGGCTTCACCTGACCAGGGCATTTAGTACATGCTTTGGCCTGATTCAAGTCCCCAGACAATGAGTTGTAAGGCCCTGGGTCCTATCCTGCTGCTCTACCAGGGCAGGGAAGCTAACTCATAGCCCCACCTACTACTAAAAATAGCACCCATTCCTGACCTTCTACTAAGCCTGACCAGAGAATCCAGGCACCTGCAAAGCCCACCCGATAGCCTCATTTGGGTAGGAAACCAAGTTAGCAGTCCTATCCAACTGTTCACAGCCAGTGGTACCCCACCCCCAGCCCCATCCTCAAAGCTCAGTTGCCTTGCTCCAAACCTGACCATAACAGCAGGCCCACATACTTAAGGACACTACCAGCAGACATACCCAGAAACTCAAACTGAGATGACTGTTGAAGAAGTCTCTCTCCCAAAGCACTTTGTAAAACCTGAAAGAGGAGCCTGATTACTCAAATGCACAGATACCAAAGTAAGGAATCAAAGACCTTGAAAAATCAGATAAATATGACCTCTTCAAAGGAAACTAAAAAAGATCCAATAAACCCTAAAGAAATGAAAGAAAAGGATTGTATGACAATCTTAATAGATGCAGAAAAAAAGTTTGACAAAATTCAGCATTCATTCATGATAAAAACTCTTAACAAATTATGCATAAAAGAAATATATCTTAAAGTGATAAAGGCTATATATGACAAGCCCACAGCTAACATCATACTCAGTGGCGAAAGGCTAAAAGCTTTTCTCTAAAATCAGGAATAAGATGAGGGTGCCCACATCACCACTCCTATTCAACATAGTACCAGAAGTCCTACCTAGAGTAATCAGACAAGAGATAAAAGTATCAGAATTGAAGAAGTAAAATTATCTCAATTTGCAGATGAAATGACTTTATATATAGAAAACCCTAAAGACACAACAACAAAAAAACCTGTTAGATCTAATCTATTAAATCAGTAAAGTTGCAGGATATAATATTATATAAAAATATAAAAATCAGTAACATTTCTATAGGCTAACAACAAATTTTATGAAAAATAACAAACTCAATCCCATTTACAGTAGCATCAAAAATAATAAAATACTTTGGAGTAAATTCAACAAAAGAAGTGAAAGTTCTCTGCTCTGAAAATTATAAGACATTAATGAAAGAAACTGAAGAAGAAATAAATAAATGGAAAGGTATCCCATATTCATGGATTGGAAGAAATAATATTGTTAAAATGTCAATACTATCAAAAACCGTCTATGGAATTAATGCAATCCTTATCAAGAGTCCAATGGTATTTTTCACAGAGGTAGGAAAAAAACACTCCTAAAATTTATATGAAACCACAAAAGACCTCAAATAGCCAAAGAAATCCTGAGAAAGAAGAACAAAGCAGGAAATAACACTTCTTAATTTTAAGCTATACTATAAAACTATAATCATCAAAACAGTATAGTAATGGCATAAAAACAGACAAATAGACCAAAGAAACAGAATTGAGGGCCCAGAAATAAAATCAAATATATACAGTCAGCTAATATTTGACAAGGGAGTTGAGAAGACTCAGTGGAGAAAAGACAGTATTTTCAATTAATGGTGCTGGTACAGCTGGGTATTCACAGTAAAAGAATGAAATTGGACCCATATCTTGCACCACTCATGAAAGTTAACTAAAATGAATTAAAGTTTAAATGTAAGATCTGAAACCATAAAGTTCTAGAAAGAAACATAGGAATAAAGCTCCTTTATATGGGTCTTGGTAATGATTTTTTGGATATGACACCTAACACACAAGCAACAAAAATCAAAAATAAATGAGTGGGACTCTAACAAACTAAAAAGCTTCTGCACAGCAAAAGAATCCATAAGCAAACTGAAAAGGCAACCTATGGAATGGGAAAAATATATGCAAATTGCATATCCTATAAAGGATTAATATCTAAAATATATGAAGAACTCATATGACTCAATAAAAAATAATCAAATTAATCTAAAAAATGATGCAAATGAACTTATTTACAAAACAGAAATAAACTCACAGAGATAGAAAACAAACTTATGGTTTCCCTAAGGGGAAAGGTGGGGAGGGATAAATTGGGAGTTTGGGATTAACATATGCACACCACTATATATAAAACAGATAAACAACAAGGAACTACTGTACAGCACAGGGAGCTATATTCAATATCTTGTGATAACCTATAATGGAAAAGAATCTAAAAATTATACATAATTATATGTATTAACTGAATTACTTTGCTGTACACCTAAACCTAACACAACATTGGAAATCAACTATACTTCAATTAAAAAAAAAACCAATTAATAAATGGGCAAAAGATTCAAATAAACATTTCTCCAAAGAAGATATATAAAACCAAAAGATACATGGAAAGATGCTCAACATCACTAATCACCAGGAAAATACAAATTAAAACCATAAGAAATCATCCCATGTTAGAATGGCTAGTATCAAAAAGACAACAAATATAAAGTGCTGGCAATGATGTGGAGAAAAGGGAACCCTGTGCACTGTTGGTGGATTGTAAGAGAAAACAGTATTGAAGTTCCTCAAAAAATTAAAAAGAGAACTACCATATAAGCCAGCAATTTTGCTTCAAGAAATATATCCAAAAAGGAAACAAAAACAGTAACTTGAAAATGTATCTGCACCCTTATTTTCATACCATTATTTACAATAGCCAAGATATGGAAACAACATACTTGTCCGCTGATGGATGAGTGGATAAACAAGTTGTGGTATGTGTGTATATATATATATATATATATATATATATATATATAATGAAATATTATTTTGCCATAAAAATGAGTAAATCTCACCATTTGTAACGACATGGATTAACCCGAAGGCATTATGCTAAGTGAAATAAGTCAGATAGAGAAAGACAAATACTGTATGAGCTCACCTCTATGTGAAATCTAAAGAAATATATAAAACAAAACAAAACACTCATTAAAAAAGAAAAAGGAGATCAGACTCAACAGTTACCAAAGACAGAGTAGGAAGAGGGGAATTGGAGGAACGTGGTCAAAAGGTACAAACTTCCAGTTAGGAGATAAAAAAGCACGAGGGATGTAATGGAGGACATGAAGATTATTGCTAACATCGCTCTATGATACACAGGATAGTTGTTAAGAGAGTAAATCCCGTTAAGTTCTCATCTCAAGGAGAAAATTACTTCCTGGTTTTTTCTTTCTTTTCTTTTTATTGTATCTGTATGAGATGATCTTAGCTAAACCTACTGTGGTAATCATTTCACAATATAAGTAAATCAAACCTCCTGCTGTGTGTCTTAAACTTACACAGCGATGTATGCCAACTGTTTCACAATAAAACTGTAAAAATCAAAAAAACCCAAAAAATTTCCAGGTGATTTTGATGCCATCAGCCACACTTAAAAAATACTGACCTAGGTAATAAATTTATTTTAAAGTAGCCAACAATTGCAATTGCCTTTTTAATAGTCACATCAAACCGTCAACTTATACTGATGCATTTACTGGTGCATAAATATCCTAAAATCTTTTTTTGCTGAATCCAGCTGCATCTTCCTTATTCTTCCCTTGTGCAGTTCATTATGGTGGTCCAAGTACAGAACTCTCTGTGTATCCTTACCGATTTTCGTCTTGTTACACCGGCATTTCCTTCGAGTCTGAGGGAATTGTAAATCTTCATTCTGTTACATATTTTGCATAATCTATAAATTTGATAAGCACACTTCCTATCTTCATCTAAGTCTCAAACCAAAATGCTGTATCACAAGAAACAAAAGAAAAGAGTGGAGGCATGATCATGACTGTGTTTTACAAACGCCATCATTACCTCTAGACTATTTTTTTTATCTCAGAGAAATAGACTATCATATTTTGAGCATTATTATTTACTTCAAGAAAGGCTAAAGTAAAAACAGAATTCCTGTAATGTATTTGGGTTTAATGCATATAGTAAAATTTCCTTGACATATTACAATCATTTGCCCTCTCATAAATTATTTATCAAAAAATCTGTATTTTAACTTCTAAAACTTCTGCTTAATACTTTCTGATACAATAAACAAAACAACTGCATTGTCAAAAAATCCATTTCAGATGAAATTCTTTTATAAAACTGCCATAATTCCAACAGCTGCCAAATACTATTGGACTGTATTGAGATCAGGCAATCGACTGAGAGCTAACACATGACTCTTTGGAAGTCAAATGGAATACAAATTTCTCTAAAACTATCTTGAAACAAAACCTTAAGCACACATTGACTAGAGGGATGAGATACGTGAGCATGGATGGGGCACCGGACTATTAAAGAATGTGTCAAGAGAGGAATCGTTTGTACAGTGACATGGAGAGAAACTGAATTCTTAGGAAATCAATTCCTACCCTACAGGTCTCTCAGCAAAGACTGCCAGAAGTGAGCTGAGTGAAAAAAATTTGTGATGAGATGAGAGTATTTCATTTTGGTCACTTCCATTAAAAAGAGAGCTTGCAAATTTTAGACAGTATATTAAAAAAAGTAAAAACAATGATTTTATGCCAGATCATGTTAGCTCTTCTCTAACTGATCAGCAGATTTTAAAAATTATTATTATAGAAACACGGCAAAAACAATGTTGAAAAATAAAATACTTGTACTTGGGAAAGCATGAAATATAAACATGATTGCAACCATTACTTTTTGATCCACAATTCCGTCTATCAGTGAAGGTTTATTATTGCCAATGCCACCTAAGATGGCCTGATTGATGCATATTCTATGTCAGGTACTTGCAAATTCTCTTTCGTAACAAGTGCTTTACGTATCAGTAACTAAATTTCACACCTAGTAGCTCCTTTCTTGCTGGTAGTCAATTCTTCCTCCAAGTGCTACGCCAAACGGAGAAGCAAAGGAAGGCTGGTAGGCGCTGTTCCACACCGCCTGGGGCATACACTTTACCTACAGTACTGGTGCCCAGCCCCACTGGTTGTTAAATAATTTGACTATCACCCTTAAACCAAACACTCCCTACTTTCTTACAAGAGGTAAAAATATCACTGCAATTTCAAAGGATAAAATATGTACACAGTTTTATTCAACATTTTACATTATGCTACAAATATGTACAACTTTAATAATAAATTAAACATATGAACAAAGTAAGTCCAAAGACAGTTCATAGACGTCAGGTTACGCAATGCCATCTTTCTGCCTTCATTTCTAAGAGTCCTGATCCAAGCTCTCGATCGTTTTCTTGCTAGAAGAGCTTGTTTTGGCAGCATATTGGAAACGCTGAGTGTTTTGTTGCCTCTAAGCAGTGGGAAGATGCTTGTTAATAATAGAAATGCTGAAAAGGATCAGCCGCAATCAAGAAGGGTTGATGAACATTTGCACAATATGTACAAAACTCTTCAAAAATTCGTGAATGTTTTTTTCCTCCAGCTCCTCACATTCTTTGCATCCCAATTCAGTTTTATGCTGCCAAGTAAAAAGAAAAGATGAGATTGGAAAGACTAAAATATGCCTTTCCTGTGAATATTACATCATTTGAACCATAGGGTGAGGTCTTGAGCCACAGAAATTTTGGCAAATTAATATCATATTAGGAAGAACTAGGGGAAAGAGAACTGGGAGATTTGGTACTGGCTGATTTTCCCTAGAGTGGATTCAGGACATTGAAAAAAAATAAGCATGTCTATCAGACCGTGAACTTCCTGCTTAGAGCCCTTCAGTGGGTTCTGGTCACCTACCCCAGCATGAAGTCCATGCCTCCCTGCACTGCACACAGGCTTGCGTTGTGCCTTACCTGCCTCCTTCACCTTTCCCACTACCTCAACAGTTATGCTTTGGGAACTCTGGGCTCATGACTGTGCTCAACAGTTATGCTTTGGGAACTCTGGGCTCATGACTGTAGCCCCCATGCACACATCAGGCTATTAGATGCCTCACTGCCTTTGTCTTTCTCTCTGCCTGCTCCACACTTCTAGTTTAGCTATTCCTACTCACGCTTAAGATTACTCAGGTGCTGTCTCCATTAGGAAGGCTCTTCTGAACCTGGGAGCTCCCAGGGCTGGACTAAATGTCCTGTCTCTACATTCTCAGAAGCCTTTGTTTAGACTCTCTCTCATGTTGCATCACGCATTATATTGATATTATGGAGTTTTATGCTTTCCATACCACTATTCTCTAGGCTTTTCCAAGAGTGCAAAGCTATGTATTTTTGCTTCCCTAGCAGTTAGCATAAGGCTTGGCACATATATTCACCCACTCATTATTGGTTGAACTGAACTATTTGGGTGAATACCACAAATTGCTGTAATCCAAACACAGTTTCATGGATAACTTGAATATTCCAAATACAGTCATCAAAAATAAATTTTCCAGAGATCATCTGAACCATGAAAGCTGTACCAGCAAAAATCAAAATTAGATTTTCCATCCGTTAAGTGTTTGAAATTCAGATTCACCAAGATTTATCAAGCATGTACTCCATGCCAGGCACTGGCATATTCCATATAATGCTGTCCTATTTGATCCTGGCAATAATCATGTCAGAATGGAAGGCAGAGATGTCAAATGACTCATCTCAGTTGACATAATTGGTGAAATTCCCCGTGTCCAGGTCTTCTGACTGTGCAGTCCTGCCCATCCTTCTGCTGCATGTGTCACAATATGTCATGATGAGGATGACTATGAAAATGCTCACTAAGAGCCCCCCATTACTGACACTGCCATGAGTTATCTGTTGCATGGCTCAGTCTTTCAGTCACAGAGAGATAACATATCCCAAGAGTATTTTGAACATTAATCCATTCATTTCAGAAATAGATCAAGTATTGAGTATATGCCAGCATTATTCTGGGAGTTTGAAAACGGTGCTATAAAGAACCCCAAATACCTGCCCCTTTGAAGCCGACATTCTATTAGGAAAAGGTAGACAATGTCCATCAGGTAAAATATGTAGCATGTCAGACAGTGAGATGTGCAGAGAAGGGGACAGGACATGCTGATGAGGGGGTGGGACTGCAACTGTGAAGAGGTGACATCACTGACAAGGTGACGTTTAAGCAAAGACCCAAAGCAGCCTGGCATTTTCAGGGAAACCCAGGTGTCCAGCCACACCAGCTCAGAGGCTCTGCTCTCTCAGTTGGGTCTCTGCCTGGACGACGTCCCCCCCCATCCTGAAGGCTTGTTCCCTCACGTCTTCGCTAAATGTGAGCTTAGTAGGTAAACCTTCTCTACAGTAGCGCCCCAGCCCCCTTACCTGCCTCTTTCTTTGGCCACTGGACTTAATAAATACCTGGCTTATTATTCATTTGCTTATTGATTGGTTTCTACATGCTTCTTCCTTTTGTAGGAGCTGGAACCACGTGTGGTTTTTTTCACTTCTGTTATCCTGAGGGCCTTCAGTGCAGCCTAAGGACTTGTTAATGAATTATTATGATGCCTTCTTTGTTTGTAAAACATTTTCTGTCCACTTTGCTTTGGCCACTAGTGTTTTGCCACGAAAGCCATGATCCTCCAGTCTCAGGGCCTTTATACACTGATGCCCCACCTGCCGGGGGGTCCCTCCTGCCGGGGGGTCCCTCATATTTGCGTGCCTGGAGCCCTAGACTGTTCATGTTGCCTGAGATGGCCCAAATAATCTCCAATTACTCCTATTTTCATTATTATCCTTTTGCAGCATGTACCTTCTCAGTATATAAGAAGACAGACTCTGGAATGAAATGGCTGGGAGACCCCTGGCTCCTCATTTTACTAGCTGTGTGAATTGGAGGAAGACATTCAAGCTCCCAGTGCCCCAATCTCTTCAACCTTAAAACAGAAACAATAACTCAGTCACAGATTTATTGTGAGAGTTCCACAAATCACCTGGAAGACCAGGGTGTGGCTCAGAGTAACACCCCAGCAACTGTGGATGCTCAGTGATGGTGTAACTGACGTCCCCCCACTGCACCTGGCGATCAACCCCTTGAGATCAGTCACCTGACCGTCTGGTTCACCCCTGTCGTTCCAGCACCGCGGCACACAGCCCAGAGCAGGCAGGCAAAGTGTGTTGAACAGATAAATCAATCAAAAAAAGTCCAGGAGTGTGGGCACGCAAGAGATGGTGCCACTTTTGGATGCCACTTGGCTGGAATTAACCCCCTCACCCGAGTGCCTCTTCAGAGGGTCTCCCTGTCTGTTACACCCAGCTAATGATTTCTCCCAATCAGGCCAAGAACATCCAACGGGGCTCTGTACAATGTTGGCATAACTCACCTCTATAGAAGACAAACTGCTGTTTGCGAGGATGAGAAGGTTTTCTACTGTGTCAGTAATGTCCATATCCCTGGACTCCTGCGAAATAACGTGTAACTCCAGGAGAAAGCACTTCATCGCTGTTACTTTGCAACTGGGCTAAAAACAGAGTCACAAAGAACTATTTTGAAAAAAAAAGATTATTTCCCCGTTATTCAGTTTCACACAGATGCAGTTTTGATTTTTTAAAAAAGTCAATCAAACTATTTTAGGAAGAAACATAGCACCTTTAAGAAGTTTTATACAGGAAGCAGCTTGATATTTCGTTTTCTCTTTGAGCTTTGATATCAAAATCAAAACCAAAAACTGATTAACAAAACAATGGGGAAGGATGGTGATATTGTGCAGAAGAAAGAGCACAAAACTAGAAAACATGGAAATAATAGGCCACTTTTTCCTCACTAAGCACATTTCCTCTGTGTCAAAGGGTGACAGTACTGGCCCGAGACTCTCAAAATATTAACATAGATGGCCCATAAGGAAGAATTTTTTAGACTCTGATTGTATCGTTAACATTTTTTAAGTGGTAGCTGCTAATCATACGACCCCTGCAAATTCCAAAGTGCCAGAGGCGAACGTGATTCCAAGAAATTTCTTGGAAATATCAAAGCAGAAGTATGGCACAGGTTGGCCCTATCAGAAAGGGACATTTTACCACAAAAATACTCTTCCACAATGATTAACAAAAACTCTAAACTTAAAAGAAGCACTTAATGAGCATGTGGGGATTTAACCAGGACGTGTCTGATTTTCTGTTCTCAACGCGGTGCGTGCACAGTGTCTGAGACTCCACAGGCGCTTAGCGAGTGCTCACTGAATGAATGGAGGAAGGAACACACCCACGTGCCTGGCTGTGGCAACACTCCTTCCCCCCCACAGGAGCTGCTCCAGACTGAAAGGGTGAATACCGTCCCCATGTCGGTAATTAAATAAGAAATAAATACAGTAAAATAAATCATAAAACTGGGGCTCAGAAATATTTAGTGTCTTCCAAGGTAACAAAGCTAGGAAGTGGCTGAGTCAGGGTTTACATCTAAATTTCAAGCTCAGCTTCTTTCTATGACCCACACGTTGCAAAGTTATCTTCTTGCAGAAAAGCAGTCTCAGGGTTGTGAGTGTTGGTGGTTAATTGATTGCTTTCTACTTTGAAGAAAATGCAAAGAAAAAGTGGAAGACATGTTGACGCCAAAAGAGGGAGACACTTTCGACGTGGAGCAGCACTGTCTAAGTGGATGATGGATATCTGTTTTTTTCTAATTTCTGGCTGTGGCTTCTTTCCAATGCTCAGAAAGTCTTGGTAGAGCAAAACCTTCTATTTAAGAGAAATTCTAACTGAGGAGTAACAGAGCAAGGACTCTGTCCTGAATGCACACAACATAAAGTTTGTTTTCCAAGAGGTGAAGAAGTCAGGGATTTGTTCCTTGGTCTTTAGTAACTAATCCAGAAGGAAAGGACTAGCAATAGGACTGAAATCCTGCATGCTTTAGGCAATGTCAGCATATTAATGAAACAAATTCAAGATCATTTTTGAATTCGGGTAGTTTCTGTTGGTCTTGTTTGTTTCTTTTCTCACATAGAGACTAACCAGTCAAAACCCTTTTCTGACAATTGTAGAAATTCAGGCAAAATGTAGAGCATGAGTGCATTCAAGTAATTTGTAGAAAATATGATTAAAAGTAATATGCTACAGCACTGGAAACAACCGATATGTTGAATACTTTTAAACTGAATGAGTTAACTTGATTCTTGCATTTAATTGCATCGTGATCTAATTGCATCACAGAGATGTATACATTTTGTTTGACACTGATGGAAAAAGCTTTTTTATATTTTTGATTTGGCAATGATGCTATAATGAAAACAGCATCTACGTAGCTCTTTGTCCCCATGTCCCATAACCTCAATAATTACATATAAAATTCCTTGACCGTATGTTGTAAGAACACACCAAAAGTTAGATTTAAAAACTACACTATTTCAGTAAACTTAAGAAAATATACTTCTTATGCTTTTGAACACTGGAAAATAATAACAATATTGAAAATAAACTATACTCACATGAGCATCACTTTCAGTATATAAAGTGGCATCCATATGTATAGACTGAAAGGGAACAAAATTAGGTAATATGAAAAACTATGCTTTGCTATAGATGCAGTAACAACAACCCACTGAAAACATTCAATTATGCTTTTTAAATTGAATTCC
This sequence comes from Camelus ferus, assembly GCF_009834535.1. Taxonomy (NCBI): domain Eukaryota; kingdom Metazoa; phylum Chordata; class Mammalia; order Artiodactyla; family Camelidae; genus Camelus; species Camelus ferus. The sequence continues at coordinate 100,683,417 of NC_045697.1, read as the reverse complement.
TTATTTTGGGATAATTTAGATTCATATGGAAATATAAAAGAAAATACAGAGAGGTCCTGTGTACTCCTTCAAGATCTGCCCTAGTAATGATGTCCTGCATAACACAGTGCAACATCACAACCGGGAAACTGACATGGATATGACCCACCCACTTTGTTCAGATTTCACCATTTTACATCACTAGTGTGTGTGTGCACGCGTGCGTGTATAGCTCTACACAATTTCATCAGATGTGTAAATCCATGTAACCACTCCCACAGTTAAGATACAGAACAGTCCCATCCCATAAGAATCCTCTTGCTACACTTTCATCCCCCAAATCACCTTCCTCCTGAAACACTCCCCCCTACCCCTCATCCTTCTAATCCCTGGCAACCACTTCTCTGCTCTCCATCCCTATGATATCATTCTGAGAATGTTCTATAAAAGGAATCATACAGTATGTAACCTTGCAAAACTGGCTTTTTGAAAAAATAGACTACTTTTAAGTAATTGTAGGTTTACAGAACACGAGCAGAAAGTACAGAAAGTTCCCAACGTCCCCTTGCCCCCGCTTCAGGTTTCCCTTATTATTAATATCTTGCTTTAGTATGGGACATCTATCACAAATGATAAGTTAATATTGATACATTTTCAACTAAAGTCTATAGATTACATTAGGGTTCACTCTTGGTGTTGAACATGCACATTTTTTAACAAATGTGTAATGACATGCATCGACCATCATAGTAACATACGGAACAGTTTCACTGCCCTAAAAAAATCACCTGTGCTTCATCTTTTCTCCCTTCCCCCTCCCCTTACACCTGGAAACCACTAATGATTTTCAGAAGGTCATACAGTTGGAATCACAGAGTATGTAGCCTTTTTTGATTGGCTTCTTTCACCTAGCGATATGCTTTCAAGGTTCCTCCAAATCTTTTCATGGCTAAATAGCTCATTCCTTTTTATCACTGAGTAATACACCATTTTATGGACATACTACAGTTTTGTTTAATCCAGACTGGTTTTTTGTCCACACAGCACAACACTGCGGAGATCCCTACAACTTGTTGTGAGTATCAGTAATTTGTTCCTTATTATTGCTCAGTATGATTGTGTGATATAATGTACCCAAGCTTCACTGTTGGAGGACATGTGAGTTATTTCTAGTTTTTAGTTATTATAAATAAAGTTCTATGAACATTCATGGGCATGTTTTTGTGTGAATACAAGTTTTCATTTCTCTGATATAAATGTTCAAGAGTGCAACTGTTAGATCATATGTCAAATGCATGCTTTGTATTGTAAGAAACAGCCAAACTATTTAGAGCAGCCGTACAATTTTACATTCTCACCAGCAATACATAAGTGATTCAGTTCCTCCACATCCTTGCCAGCATTTGGTATTACTGATACCTTTCATTTTAAATATTTTTATAGGTGCACTGTGATATGTCATCATGGTTTTAATTTTCATTCTTTAAGTAAAATATAACCATTTATTGGTACCTTCTCCCAAAAAACACTTAAGGTGATTTATAATTTCTTCCTTTCTAATCTGCATACCTATGATTTATTTTTCTTGCCTTAAGCCTTTTATTTCTTTTTTCTTGCCTTGCCAATTGAGCTAAAGTTCCAATAGTATGTTGAATAAGGGTGATGAGAGAAGGCATCCTTGCCTTGTTTCCAATTTTAGGGGAAAAGCATTCAGTCTTTTCCCATTAAGTATGATGTCAGCTCTAGGTTTTTTGTGCATCCTCAATATCAAGCCGAAGAAGTTCCCCTCTAGCCCTTGTTTGCTGAGAAATTTTAGTATGAATAGATGCTGCATATTTAAAATGTTTTTTCTGCATAATTGATATGCTCATATGATTACCTACTTCAGCCTGTAGATTTGGTGGATTACATTGATTGACTTTCAAATACTGAACAGGTCTTGCACACCTGGAACAAAATCCACTTGTTCATGGTGTATAATTCTTTCAGTGCACTGGTGGATTTGATTTGCTAATGTTGTGGAGAATTTCTGCATCTAAGTTCATTAGCGGTATTTGTAGCTTTCTTTTTTGGTCCTGTCTTTCTCTGGCTTTTACCTTCAGGGTAACACCTGCCTCCAACAATGAGTTGGAAAGTGTTCTCTATTCTTCTGTTTTTAAAAGAGAATGTGTGAAACTCATGTTAACTCTTCTTTAAATGTTTGGTAGAATGCTCCAGTGAAACCAGCTGTCCTGAAGATTCTTTCTTGGGAGTTTATAATATGGTGGATTCAAGGTCTTTAGTGATTATAGGAGTTTTTGGATTATCTACTTCATCTGTGTTACATTTTGGTAGTTTCTGGTTTTTGAGGAATTGCTCCATTTCCTCTAAATTATCAAATTTACAAGAGTAAAGTTGTTCGTAGATTTTCTTTATCATCCTTTTAATGGTTGTAAGTTCTGGAGTCACAGACCTCAATTTCAGTCCTGATACTAATGGCACGTGTCATCTCTTCTGTCTGAGTCAGGTTTGCTAGAGGTTTATCAACTTTATTGATTTTTTTCCCCAAATAATGAGCTTTATGTTTCATTGATTTCTCTCTATTGTTTTCTTGATTTCAATTTCATTAATTTTTATTCTTATCTTTATTGCTTCCTTCCTTCTGCAAGTTTTGGGTTTATTTGGCTCTTCTTCTTCCAGTTTCTTGAGGCAATAACTTAGATTGGTGATCTGAGATCTTCTCTCTTTTCTAATGTAACCATTTCATTTTATAAACTTCCCACTCAGCAAAGCTTTAGCTAAATCCCACAAATCTTCATATGTTGTTTTTTCGTTTTCATTCAGTTCTATGTATTTTTTAAAATATCCTTTGAGACTTACTCTTTTCCTAGGGAATATTTATAAGGGTATCACTTAATTTGCAAGTATTTGGAGATTTTCCTGTTGCATTTATGCAATTTGACTTTTCTTTGATTCCACTGTGATTAAATAACATGTTCTGCATGATTTCAGTTCTCATAAATTTGTTGGAGTTTGTTTTATGGCCCAAGATCTGTCCAGTCTTGATGAAAGACACCTGAAAAAGCATTTATTCACTGTTGTTGGTGAAGTGTTATCTATGGAAATTAGACATTGTTGATGGATTGTGTTGTCCAGTGCTTCTACACCCTTTCTGATTTTCTGGCTGGTAGTTCTATTCATTACTGAGGAGGTGATAAAGTCCTCAACTGTATTTGTGGATTCACCTGTTTCTCCTTTCAGTCTTACTAGTTTTTGCTTCCTGCATTTGAGGCGCTGCTGTGTGGTGGGTACGCATTTAAGATCATTTATGTTTTCCTGGTGGATTCATCTTTTACCATGACGTAATGTCCCTTTGGACTCTAATAATTTTATTTGCTGTGAAGTCGACATGATCGGCTATGAATAGAGCCACTTCTGATTTTCAAAATTATCGTGTCCGTGTGTCTCAGCTTCCTAGAGCCACTGTAGCAAAGGATCCCAAAGTGGGTGTCTTCAGACAACTACAGTCTATTCTCCTACAGTTCAAAGCCAAGGAGTCACCTGGGCCCACTCCCTCTGGAGGCTCTAGAGAACTGTCCTTCCTTAGGTCTCTCAAACCCCCTGCAGCCCCTGGTGATGCCTGGCCTTCGTTGGCTTGTAGCTGCGTCCGTTTCCACAGGCCCTTCTTCCCTGTGAGTGCCCGTGTGTCCTGTCCTCTTCTTATGAGGACACTAGTCATTAGATTTAGGCCCAACCCCCCCTACCCCAGTATAAGCTCACCTTGACCAATTATATTTGCAAAGACACCCATTTCCAAATAAGATCCCATTCTGAGGTTCTTGGTGGGCATGAATTTGGGGGGGGGTACTAATACAACATGGCACATTCTTCTCTCTTCTTTTCAACCAACCTTTGTCATTATATATTTTGAAATGAATTCCTTGTAGGCAGCATAAAGTTGGTTTGCATTTTGTTCTCAATTTGGCCAGCCTCTCTGTCTTTTATTTGTATTCTTTTCCTCCTCTCCTTCTGGGATGCTAATGCTAGGAATGCTGGAGCTTTTATTGTCCCAAAGATCCCTGAGGCTTTATGTACTTTTTTTTCAGTCTGTTTTTTCTCCCTTGTTCTATCCTCAAGCTGACTGTCTTTCCTCTGTCATAATCATTCTAATGAGCCTCTTCAGTTTGTTTTATATTTCAGTGATTGTCTTTTTTAGTTCTGTAATTTCCATTCGGTTCCTTTTACATATTGTATTTCTTTGCTAAGACTTTCTATTTTGCTTTCCAGTTGTATTCGTAATTGCTTGCTGGCACATCTTCCTGATGGCTGCTTTAAAATCCTTGTCAAATAATTCCAGCATCTGATCCATCTCAGTTTCAGAGCCTGTTTCAGAGTCTCTTCTCCTTGAAGTTGTGATTTTTTTCCTGCTTCTTGATATGAAAAGTGATTTTCCACTGTATTCCGGTATTTGGGATATTATGTTAGGAGACCCCGGTCCTATTTGAATCTTCTCTTTTAGCATGTGGCCACCCTGGGCAGGCTTAGCACCTTGGCACGGGCTCTGACCTATGTTTGTATGCCTGCGAGTCCAACGACGGTTTGGTTTTCAGAATCTTCGTGACGTTAATTTGGAAGGCTCGGTTCACCTGCTGCCCCCGGGACTCCCACTGGTCCCATTGTGTCACCCACACAATAACGTGGCCCCTGTTCTCTCCTCTCCGCACTTTCTGCCAGGCCAGCTGGTGTCTCCAGGTGGGAGAGGGGTTCCTAACCCACAGAGCAGAAAGCCCTCTCCTGGGTCACCCCATTCTCCCTACAAGCACAACCAAGCCATCTGGTTTCTCTAGCAGGAGCAGGGAGTCTCCCTGGCCTGTGGGGACAGAGAGCTCGCCATGCTGGGCACTCATAAATTGAGTTTTAAAGATAATTACGATCTGAAAATTCTAAGTAAAAGATTTCATTTGAGGCTCACAGATTCTACAAAAAGATTATTGTTCCAAGGGAGACTTCACTAAGACTGACGGCAAGATACGGGGAGGCACATACTCCATAGCAATTACACCAGATATTTTATGGAAAAATGAGTACTCACTTGAATAAGATTTTCGATTCTTTTCAGATCACTTATTACATACTGCCAGTTTGCTTCTGTTTTAGGAAGACCCGCACTGATACAGCTGAAAGAGAAATCAAAGAGCAGAGCATCGTGAATGAACACAATACTGTCCTGATGAATACACAGGAGACTTTTTTTATTCTGACAAGTGATAAAACGAGCACCGTCCTCCCCTGTGTGCACTCAACAGCCTTGTAGGTGAGGATGAACACCGAACACGCCGGACAGCTTTGATGCGGCAGGCCAGCCTCACGACCAACCCGGATTAGAGAAAGGCCTAATTTGGAGGGATCACTTCTACATAACCTGGTGCAGTTTATCACAGTGAGATAAAAACAGTGCTGAGAGTGTGGCAGTACTTAGTAAATGTTTTTGCACAAATTACTCCTTTAAGTACAATTCCCATCAGACTTTTAAGTCTAATGAATGGGTAATAACCTCAAAATAAGCAATAATCTTTCTTATGTAATGATTCTGACAATAAATGCTCTTTACAGTCGGTTCAATATGCCGCTTCCAGGCTCCCGGTAGTGCTTTCCCCATAAATATTACGGACTTGAGCCTAATCTAGCCCTGTAACTAGATCATACAACTTACTCATCTTGGTAAAACAGAAAGTTAGTATCCGAACAAAAGACACTTACACTGACCAAGTGTCAGTGGAATAATTTTTAGAGCTTCAGGAAAAACAGTCCCTTCCTGGCAGATCCCGTACAGAAGCACGAGAGCCAACGCTGATCTTCCTCGCTAGGAGGGTTTCCCTGCACAAGTCTCTGGCTTTCCACAGCACGAAGGCATTAGCAGAGTAAAACAGAACTGAGAGTGAGACTACATAACTACAGGTTGGGTGCTTTGGGCCCACTGAGCGCAGTGTATTAGTTGCATCTAACAGAGAAGAAAAAAGTTAACAGGCATGGAAAAATACGAATGTTTATTAAGAGGAAAGACAAAAGGTCCAAAGAACGAAGGACATGTTTTAAACTGAACTAGGATCGGGCTCAGAGGACAGAAGTCAGTGTCAGGAACAGATAAAAAAGGAATGTGGTTGAGCCCTAAAGACCTATTGTTTTACTGCTGTGAAAATCCTACAGGATGTAACAGAGTGTACTTTCAAGTTCAGTTATATACCAAGAGGTCTAATGTATTTGCAGGATATAACACTCATTTGGAATATTACAAGAATATAGAAATGCTCTGTGTGATGTTTACTCAACCTCCCCTGGGTCCCCATAATCTGACCCCTCTCACACCCCAAATACTGAGTACCTAAGGATTTAAGCAAATGGAACATAAACAAATTTAGCAGAGAAGATATTGAAGAACAATGATCATGGCCATGAACATGATGTTACTTATGCTGAAAGATAAAATTACCCCAAAATGAAGACATGAATGCCAGCCTCAGTTAAAAAATGACTGTTCAGAAGTAAACACAAGTAGCAATGGATAGAAGAACTTCTCAAATACGGTTTCTGAAAAATATAATCACAGACAAAGTGGTTACATTTTTTTAGTTAAAAAAATGAGATTTAAAATAAGACTTTATCATATTGTTTAGGTTCCAAAATGTAAATGTATCATAGTTTCAGAATGAATATTCCTTATCAGAATTAATGAAATTAGAGTATCTTTTTTCCTTTCTTCCACACCTTCAGCTCTGTCTCTTATGTGCAAAATTCTTTAAAACATATTTCTCCAGATGCATTTCAATGACAATAATTTAAAGAAAATATACATATTTACTAATTTACATATATGCTGATATCATCACTTAATTTGCTCCTATCATCCTTAACCTCCTTCTCATCCTTCTTTCCTTTTTAATTGTCCAAACTATTTCATACAGCACAGATTAATAACATGAATTACTAATACAGGTGTACTAGTTATCTAGTAATTTCATGCAACGATATGAAAATTATATATTAATATAATTTAAAGAAAAACTGGATAGAAATGGAACGAACTAAAGACTCTATGCCATCCTAAAAGCCAATATATAATAATTTTTCTGAGTGATTTAGGAAAGTCACTTATCTTAGCCCTTCCCAGAGTTTCGATACTTCTGCCTGCCTCTTTCAAGCTGTCAAGGCCTTTATAGTTTGAGAGAGCACCATGGATTTAACCACTTAACCACTAAGAACCTGTGACTCATGAAGTCTACACTGAATGGATGAATCACACATACCCAGGCCTCGTCTTCAGAGACTACACAACCTACTGAGTAAATAAGCATTTAAACAACAAAATAGGATGAGATACGTGAAATAATACATCTACCAGAACATGAAGAGCACAGCAGGGTGTTAAGAGACTTTAAAAACCTATTTTATTTATTTTCAAAATAAGAACAATCCACAGGTGAACTGACATCTGTGACATTTCAAGAGCTTCAGAGAAGAGCCTCCTAACTTGTTGCAAAATCTCTGAGATACAAGGGACCTTTTAAGAAAAGTCCACATACCATCTTCATCTAATTTTTTCTTACCGAAATTCTCATTACTCAATGGCAGGGTAACTCCTTAAGTATTGAAGAAGAGCTGGCTAGGGCAATGGGTTTCCAGCAGCCATCCATCCAGAGTACTTCCTACAATACAATCCAGAGTAAAGATGATCCGTTAAAAACACAAGTGGACTAGTGAGGGGAAAGAGAGGGATTTAATATGTTTTGAGCACTTACTTTTCCACGGGGACTCTATCAGTCACTTAACATGTTTCACATTTAATGCTCAGAACAATCCTATGGCCAAGGGTTAGCAGCATTTGGTGAGCTGCCCAGGCCCCACAGTGAGGATAAGACAGCCAGGACGTGAGACCAGGCCTGTCTGATTAAAGTCCAAGCCCTTCCCACTACACTATGTTCTTGAACTGGTTAGATTCCAAAGCCATATTTAGTGATGGTATCTGTGATATTATGATTTATAATAAAGTATGTATTTGGTCTTCATCTTCATTGCTGGCACTTGGCTCCTAAAACTCTTGGAATTCCCTAAGTTATGACAGCGATACAGGTGTCTGTTATTATGTTAATGAGGTGACTTTTGGACCTCACCCAAGGATGGGGACTGGTTCTAGGAGAAACAACCATGTATTAAAGGGTTGAAATGTTCAGTCCAACCTGTGCCCCTCACCTCAAGGGAGGAAAGAGGAATTGGAGGTTGAGTTCAAAAAATCACCAATGATCAATGATTTAATCCATCATGCCCCTAGAAGGTCAGAGTTCGGAGAGCGTCCAGGTTTGGGGAACATGTGGAAGTGTGGGAGAGTGGTGTGCCTGGAGAGGGCATGGATGTTCTGCACCCCCTGCCTCATATCTTGCCTTATACATCTCTTCCATCTGGCTGAGTAATAGCTTTTATAATAAATCAATAAACGGGGGATGTTGGAACCTCTGATTCATAGCCAGTTGGTCTGAAGTACAGGTAACAACCTGGACTTTTGACTGGCAGCTGAAGGTAAGAGGTGGGGGAGGACTGAGCTCTCAACCTATGGAACTTGACTCTCTGGTTAGATAGTGTCAGAATTGAGTTGGTAAGCTAGAAAGAGAAAGAAAAACACCATATGAGATCGCTCATATGTGGAATCTAAAAAAAAAATACAAAACAGAAGCAGATTCATAGACACAGAATATAAACTTGTGTTTGCTAGGGGGACAAGGGATGGGAAGGGACAGACTGGGATTTCAAAATGTAGAAAAGATAAACAAGATTGTACTGTGTAGCACAGAGAAATATATACAGGATCTTGTGGTGGCTCACAGCAAAAGAGAATGTGACAATGAATGCATGTATGTTCATGTGTAACTGAAAAATTGTGCTCTACACTGGAATTTGACACAACATTATAAAATGACTATAACTCAAAAAAAAAGATTTGCCTAAAAAAAAATTTTAAAAAATTGTTTATAAAAAAAATAAAAAATAAAAGTTAAGGCATTGAAGCACATTAGTAAGTAAAAATGTATCAATAACTTCAATAAAAATATGGTACTTAAAAAAAAAAAAAGAATTGAGTTGAATTTTTGGAAAGCCTGCTGGTGTCTGAGAATTGCTTGCTGTTGATGGGGGAACTCCAGCCCTGCACACTGAAACTGAGTGCTCAGAACACCAAGAGGATTTCATGCTCAAGTGGGGTGGAAATTTATCATCTATTGTCATGAGAAGGAAGGCTGAGTGTAAGGACAGATATAAGGGCTGAGAGGTAGACAGATGTCCTGGTGTATGTTCTTGACATTGCTCTGATTTTCTCAGTCGATCAGGACAAAAAGGTCATCAGCAGAGAATGAGACTGGGGAGGAGGTGTTACAGGTGGAAGACAGGAGAATATGTGAAATAGCCATCGAGGTATGAGGTACGTAGGAGAGTGAACAGATGGAAGTATTTTAGAAGAGCCTGGCCTGTAGGAAGTTCATGGGCATGAACGGTCAGAAAGTAAGATCTGTCAACATGTTTGTGTGTGTTTCCTCTGGCCACATTACTATGGACAAAGAACAGGTAGACCTGGAACAGGTAGAGAATCATAGTTGTGTTGCCAAGCAAGCACAATCAAGAGAGGCAAAGGATTTCAGAGTCTGTGTAAGGAAGTGTAAGGGAGAGGTATCCAGAAAATTCAATTTTCTTTTTTTACTATAGGACTTCATAAAGGAAGTGTTATTGGAATCATACTTTGAAAAATGGATAGATTTTAGACACAAGAGTAAGGAAAGAAACAACATTCTAGGTGGAGGAAAGAGCCTGAGCAAGGGCATACACAAACACATGTAGTGTGTATTCAGGGAAAAGTGAGTCATTGATGACAGAGTGAAAGTAGTTGTTGGTAAGAGCGGACAGAACTATCACCATCGTATAAAGCAGGGATCAGTAAACATCTTCCGTAAAGGGCCAGATAATAAATTTCAGGCTCTTTAAGTCTTGCAGTCTCTGTTACAGCTACTTAACTCTACCATTATAACGTGTAAACGGCCACAGACAATGCGTGAATGAATGGGTATGGCCATATTCCAATACAACTTTATGTATCAAAACAGACAGTTGATGGATTTGACCATAGGCTACAGTTTGCCAACCCTGGATACCTATGGAACCCTTAATCAGTCCCAGTTCGAACAGCTGAGAAAGTGGTATCTTTAATGTCTTAAATCATCCTGTCATTTAAGTGTACCGTCAATTTTTCAGTAATTGTTTTCAAGCTGTTTTCAACTGACACCCATAATATGGAATTTTAAAATAAGAAATTTCATGAAACACAATCTGGGTTCAATATTAAGGCTAAAAAAAATCCAATATGAACTATGTTACCATGGGTTACTACTGTGATTTTAAAAAATTAATGCATACAAAAATAAGATCTTAAGTTGGTATAAAATTCTCTTATAAGACCACACAACATGTTATTAGGGCCTGTAAATCTCAATGGTTTATCAAAACAAAAATTCAATGACTAGATAAGATGTGTCTTAGTATTTAAAAAATACTATTTCATATAAGGTCTATACATTATGTACATATATATTTTAAATAAAATACTTTAAAGTTCTTGGGAATACTTAAAATAAGACAAATTGCCTAACTACATTGAAATTAATCCAAAGCAAATCATAACCATTTAAATATCTATACTGCCAAGGACAAAGGCAGAGATAAAGTTTGGATATCTTAGTTACCATGACAACTCAAAAGGTATTCATTAAACAGCTGGTATTTACCAAAAACAAATACAGAAACACCTGAGGTAGTTTATCATCTAAGATAGACAAGGATGATGCATATATGTAGCTAGACAGCATATATAGTTGATGCTCTTACCACCCTTGGATCTCAGTTCTATGTAACAATATGTTCACATGCTTTTATTTTAAACCATTTGGTGTGAATGTTGTTGCAAAGTATTTTGTGTGTTTTTGAAAAAGGCTAACTGGTACAATTCTCTAGGGCAGGGATAATGAATAGCTTCCTCAGAGCAGTCCAGATAGGATACTGAACCTAATGTCCAGGAATAGTCAAGAGATCTGTTCCTCTAGCTTAGTTTCCAAAAACACTTCATTCAAAAACATTGGTGAAAGTGAAGAAATTCTCCCAAACCATAGTACAAAAGGACAAAGAGTTGGAAATTATGAGATAGGGATAGAAATTCCAACATAGTATCAAAAAGGAACTCCAGAAAGAGCAAAAAGAGCAGGAAAAAATAATCACAAAAATGATAAAAGAAAATTTCACAAAGTTGGAAAAAAACCCCACTTTGTCATACTGAAAGGGCATAACAAAAATAAAATGAAAATATGATAATTTAAAATGAAATTTCCTAATGCTAAGATAAAGAAAAACAGGCTATTAGCTAGCACCCATGGAGTAAAAACAAATTAATAAGGATAAGAATCAGAATGAATCTGATCATGGTACTTACTTATAAGACAACAGAACTAATCCTCAAAGTCTTAAGGGAAAATGAGGTTGAACCTGGAAAGCTATTAGTATTTGAGAGAGAGGACAAAGAACAGACTAGACCTTAGCAAATTTAAGATCCACAGAATGTGAAATAATGTGAAAATGCATTCCAGGAAAATGAAAACTTACCCAAGAAAAAAGAAAGATGTGGGATATAAAAAACTATGGAGCATAAAATATGTAATATTTATACTTGGGTATAAATAACTAATGATAACATTTTTTAAGTCTGTTGTTTTTCTCATTCATTTATTTGTTTTGCAAAAATGTGAGATTCTTCTGGTTAGAAACCTTATTTATCTTATTTATTGCTGTACCTCCAAAGCATAAAAGTATATGAGGTACATAACAAACACACATTACACGTTTGTTGGATTTTATTCTTCATTTGTTTACAACTATATGGTCCTCATTCTCACAATTATCAGCTTCTTACCTGTACTTGCCTCTCCCTCCAGCAGGCGTCCCAGGTGGCCACTGCAATACCATCCTAAATAGCTAAGGGACTGAAGTTTCCTCCACATTTCATCTTCCTGCTACTTTTATTTTGCCAATTTCAAATTCCAAGCTACAAAATATTACTGGAAAAAATGTGCCATTATACTTTTTTGAGATGCAACCTTTAATGGGCCTTCTCTACATCTTGCTAATGATTTCTGGTTCTTTTTGACATTCCCCACTGCACTTCTAAAATCAATTTTATGGAGGTATAATTTCAAGGTAATAAAATATACACATTTTAGGTATGATATGCAGAATTTTGACAGTTGTCAAAACATGATGGAGTGACAGAAAACATACCTACAATCACAAAAATTTCTCTCACTTCCCTTTACAGTCACCTTATTCCCAACCTCAACACCAGGCAACTCCTGACCTAGTATGTCCTTTTCTAAATAGCAATGTGGAAGGATGGTCACAGGTGGGGACTCTATGTGGGAAATGTTCTGGGAAAAGAAGAAGAGGAAGTAAACTCATGCCAAGATTGTTATTTCATTTGATGAATATGTGACATTCATGATGATTAACTGGACAAATCAAGAGAAAAGTTCATGACAGGAAAGAAAACAACCTAGATATATCATAATTTCCAAACCAAAATATAAAATAAAATGTGGCAAAGAAAACTTAAGCAGAAAACAGAAGGCAGTGGTAGGTATAAAAGAAGAAAATTACAGAAATCACAGTAAAAAGCACACATTAAAAAGTAATATAGCAGTAGTAAATCTAAACACGCAAGTACATTCAGCCACACGTGCAAAGACTGTGATAAAAACTATATTTGCTTACTGAAAAACACTTAGATTGGGTTTTAAAAATAGAGAGGCCAAAAGACAGATTTTTAAATATACCATTTATAAAAAATGGAACAAAAAATAAAATGGTAAAAAAAAGCTTGAAAATGAAAGTACAAAAAAAGGCACACTAAGTGAATATGAGTATAGGAATAATAATACCAGATAATTAGAATTTGAGAAAAGTTCAATTAAAATTCTAAGCAATATAAGGATAATGCACATGGATAAAAGTTACAACCTACAAGAGAACATGACAACCATGAACCTTTATGCTTCTAACCATATAGCTTCCAAATATATAGAGAAGAATCTAATAGAAAAAAACAAGAAGTTATTAAAGATTTTTAAACATTGCTCACAGATTTAAACATAAGCAAAAATGAGTAGGGCTGTGTTCTGGGTATGCAAGTTAGCTGCTTCTCAAAAAACAACAGCACAACAACATTGTCTTGTAGCATTTGCCAATTTCTGTCAAGTAAATACCCCACCATACTGATTTCAAGCCACCATGGTTTAACAACTAGTTCACAAAATGCAGGAATATTTAACCACTGGCTCTCATAAGCCAATTAGAGGTGACGCCATCACACCACTGCCTGTGTTAAATTTTAAAGCACAATGAACAATGTTTTGTGTAGCACATATGTATATTAGGTTAGCTATAGATAGATAAAAACATTCTACCCTACAGAAAATGGCACATAGAAAATAAACACACAGAATATTCACAAAAGGTTGTTTATAACATAGATCTAAAATGTCTATGTGCTAAAACTAAAATAACATCTCAGAAAGTTACAAAAATCTGAAATCACACCTGCCATATTTTGTAGTCCCAAATTAATATCAATATTATTGGATTATTGACTTAAACAATATTGAATTAAAGTAATATCAATTAATATTGAATTAAATATTAATAATAAAAATTAAAAAAATCTATCCACTTGTAAGTGTAAAATTATCCTTTTAAATAATGCTGGTATAAAAGAGAAAAATCAACTTAAAAATAACACTATTAAAAAACATATTATGGCAAGAGCATAGTCATAGAGAATTTTATAGACTTTCATAGAAAATAATTAGATTGAAATATTTTGTTATGCATTAACCTCAAGAATCTATAAAATAATCTTTAAAAAATAAAATAGAATAAAGTTTTACTAAAGATAAAAACAGAAGTTAATAAAGTCAGAAAAAGGAAATTAGTGAAACTAAGAGATGGATCTTTGAAAAACAAATCTGATCAAAACTAAAAAGGAAAGAAAGTGCCAAATTATATATATATTAAAATGCAAAAGGGGCCACTATTAGTATAATTTTTATAAATTTATATGTGCATGAAAGTCAATTTGAACGTTGACTTTCTAAGAAAGTTATCAAAATGGATTCACGAGGATGATGAAAACCTAATTAAATATTAGTCAAAATACATGCATTTTTGATTTCTTTATGAAGGTTTTTACCAGACATTCAGAGAATTTACAAATCCTTATGATAATACAGGATTATTCTAATTCATGGGCACCAAAATCTGATATCAAAACTATCTAATGATATGGAACGAAAATTTTATAGTAATCTCTTATATAAACATAGATGCTAGTTTCCAAAATATAATTTTAACAAATTTCACCGAGCAGAATGTTAACAGAATAAAATTGAATAGGTAGGTTTATTCTTGAAAAGATGGTCAACATCAGGAAGTTTATTAGTGTATTCACTACACTAACAGATTAAAAGAGAAAAGTCATACAGTTGCCTTTGTAGATGGAAAAAATATTTGACAAAATTCAACATAAATTCTTAAAACAAAAAAAACATTGAAATATTCTCCAACTGATAAAGACTGTCCAAAACAAACCTGCAAGATTCCTACCTGGGGTTATTTTCACTAAGTAGAGGCACAGAATGAGGAGACACACGCCCAGGGTTGCAAGTTAATCACTGATGCGCTCACAACTAGATGGGTCCTAATCCTAGCTCTCATTTACTCTCTAGGTGACTTCAAGATGCTGCAAGACCTAAATTCTTTTTTACCCCCCAAATCAGCAAAATGGAGATGATCATAGAACATACCTCCTATTATTATTGTGAAGATTAAATTTTATATTGTGCATGGGGAATAGTAAAGACTCAAAACATCACCTATTACATTGGTATCTCACCAACAGCCTTTGAGAAACGTATGGCAGGCATCATTATCATCAGCCTCATTTCACAAATGAAGAAAGTAAAACTCAGAGAAGTTAAGTCATTTGCCCAACATGACACACGATAAGGAACATAACTGGAGTTTAGTCCTGGTTCTTTCATTCACTAACACATTCATCAAATAGTTATTGAGCCCCTACTTTGTGTCAATCATTCTTCTTCTAAAGACACAGCACTGAACAAACAAACAAGCAAAAACCAAGAAGGCAGGAAACAACTAAAGGAGCAATTACAAAGTATGACTGACAGTGAACTCCATTACTGTAGAGAACAATAAATACAGTATGTGTGAAACGCACCTCTATTTTACAAAGATGGACTAGAAAGACCTTACTAACAAAGTGACAATAAATACAAAGGGAACCAGAGACCCATTGTCTTCACCATCTAGTTCTGTTTCCCACCGTTTACTGAGCATCCTCCGTGTGCCTGGCATTAGGGTTACAAAGATGAATAAGCACAGCACGTGTCCTTGAAGAGACTACAGAAATGCACACATACCTTTGTGGGAGCACAGACTTGGCTTAACAAACTTTGATACTGTAATAATTGCTTTACTAAATCATATTCTCACCTTTATGTATTCTCACCTTTATGCAAACACATAAGAAATGTTTAATTAAAACCAATGCTTTCTATATTTGTCGTTGTACTGCTACTACAAAGCAAAAAGTCTAAGAGCATAAAAGACTGAACTTTCAGTGCCAGTCACCACCTTATCTACGGAACTCAGCTTAGTTGCCTTGAAGCTGCTTTGCTAGCAGAAAACTGCTACAAACTGCCTCTTTGCCATAAAAAGCAGAGACATGCTTTGCTGGCTTTGCTTAGTTCGAGGTCATAGATTCAGGGCTGCTTGTGCTTATGGAAAACAGTAACTCGTCCCTTGCCCTAACCTGCAGGACATGCTTCACTCATCAGGCGCAGATGGACAGTGCAGGCTGCCCTTGCTCACAGAAGACTGACTCAGCCCTCAGCCGGGAACAGCGGGGCTGCTTCGCGTGCTTAGACGATTTCTGATCATTGTATGGAGACTCTGTGGTGGTCTGGGTTTTCATTATCAACTATTCTGAACACTGTAACCTTGCTCACGACTGTTTGAGGCTTAAAATAATTGTTTGTACTATCAATATTGTAACCTTCTCTCTAAATTTAAATTAAGATTATAATGTTTCTGTTTTTCACAAACTGAAACTGCTGACCTGTATCCTTGCATGTATATCATGCCCCTGACGTATTTCACTTTTGACTCTTTGTTTGACTATTCTCAATAAATACAAGAGCTTTTCAGGAGCTTGGGTAGTCAGTCTCCAGCTCCCTCTCACTCTCGTGACCTGATAAAGTCTTGAGTAATTTCGTTCTTCTGCGGTGGGACTTTTGCTGGACAAAATCCATGACGAGCAGAACCCACATACTTTCATTATAATATTGTAAATGCTAAACCAGTTTGGGTACCACAGATGTGTAGGTAGAGAAAGCATCCTTGAGGAGATGACAAAAATAGATTACCTTAGAGAATGATTAAAGTCAGCCAACCTACGAAAGGAGAAAAGGGCTTTCCAGGTAGAGGGAAAATAATGGGGAGAGGCACAGAGGCATGAAACACCGTGACGCATTTGGGTAAATGCCAAGCACTTCAATTTTACCAGCACATCAAGCTGGAGAAAGTGAGTCACCATGGTATGGTCAATGACAAATGGGTTAAGTCATGGACAGCCTTGATTGACAGGAGAACTTACTGTCCCCTGTATTCATGGGTGCAATGGCACAATCAAATTCTCATTTAATTTAGATCATCTAGACCACTCTGCAGAGAATATATTTAAAGGAAACAAGACTGAAGATAAGAAAATGAGTCAAATAGTATTACAGTAGGTAATTCACATAAGGGCCTATACTGAAGAAGTAGTAGTAGGAACTGAAAAGTGGTAATAGCGTTACTTATTGGAGTAATATTTCCCTGCAAAATGGGCAGGTCTTGGTGGTGGTCTGGGTATCTAAAGCAAGGCAGGAAGAAGAGTCTAGCTAGAATGTCTCACAGGCTTTATGGTTTGGAATGTCAGGGTAGAGGGGCCACTAATCGAGACTGGACACAAGATGGGGCTGGTATGAGGGGGCAGTGACTCACCCAGTGTTGGACATGTTAAGTTTGGGAGGCTGGTGGGATATCAAAGAAAATGGTCTAGCAGACAGATGAGTATGGAAATTAGAAACTCAAGACATGGCAGAGCTAAAAATATAACACATTGGCTTAAAACCATGCGTTCAGAAGAGATCAGAAGCAAGTAAGAGAAAACTTCAGTAAGAAAAGGGAAGAATAACAATCTTTAACCTTTCTTCCAATAATGGCTTCAGTGAAAGGCTTCTAATTGCTTCGGGTTATTGGTCACCACTAACACAATCACACAGCAAGCAATTACAGCCCTCTCGTGGACTTAGCACACATCCTTGAATGCAGGAAGCACATTCTGGCAATTTGAACATTTCTGAAAAAGGGTCACATCTTATCAAAGATCTCTGTTCTCATCTCCTGAAAGCTGTTAGAAAAAAGACTGTGCTTCTTAAAGAAAAGGATGGCGTTTCAGGGCAAGTTCTCTGGGAAGGAGACTCTGAGACGGATTTATGTGTGGTATGTCTATTGGACAATGTCTTCAGCATCACTCCCTTTGGGGGAAGGGAAGGAAAATGAGGCCATTCGTTATGCAGGCACTATCTGCGCTCCATGGAGCTCTGAAGCTAGGATGGCCCTCTGGAGTTGTCCAAGCTGGAGAAAAGAGTGCCTTTGTAACACTTCCCTCCTTGCAAAGAACACCAGACAGAGGCACATGTCCCTGGAGAGTGGGCATGACCTTGGGCAAGAGAGTGTCTCCCAGAGTCGACTGTCCAATGAAGACTAGCAGGGAGCACTCCCAGCAGTCAAAATAGCAAATTCTTCATTCCTGAAGGAGAATAAGGCCATACATGGTATCCACTGCAAACGATATTTAAGAATGAAGGAAATATGGCATTTTTACCTCAATATGATTTGATCTTAATATGATCATGAAATATTAAACATAAATATTCCAAGGAACAGCCCACTTCAAAATCCATTTTAGTAAACGTTTAGGTCACCTGGAATCCTACCCTATTTATTAGCACAAAGCAGAGAAAGAAAATTACTCCTGAAAATTAAAAAAAAAAAATTTATATAAGATCAAAAAAGACATTCACTGCAAAACTCCTAGGGATTTTTTGAAAAATTATTTGGCAGTGAAAGAGTAGAGACTAAAGATTAGGAGCAAATTTATGGAGCACTGAGAATGAGGTAGGTTTACCATGGAATCGGTGGAGCTTCTGCTCTGCCCCTAACTCACATTGCCCATAGTGAGGAAGCAGCAGCCCAGCCCTGTAGTAGGGGCATGGGGGGTGACCCCAGCCTGGTGGTCAGTTCTACCTCCTAGCTGTCACCCCAGGTTTTCAGCAGATGCTGCTGGCAGGCAGGCTGCCAACGCTCCCCTCAATCTATCTGGACTCCAATGACAATCTAACCCCAGGAGACCTCACAGAGAATCTGGACCTCATCTGTGGTTCTAAGAATGTGACACCAAGCCTGATGTCTTGATGCCTCAGGGCCACTGTGTCCCCAGGCTCTCTGCTACTTTACACAGATGCTTTATTTAGACACGTGTTGATGTGCATTTTCCCTCTTCTCACAAGGGTGGGGATGGGGAGTCAGCAGGGAGCAGAGAGGACCTGGACAGGCTGGACACACTGTGAAGGCACTGGCCCATCTGAGATCGTGCCAAGTGAAACCCAAACGTTGGACTTTCTGAGGCTCCCCTCCAAACAAGAGGGACTGCCTGAGCACGCAGCCCTGGAGGAAGTTAAAAATGGGGGTACTTCCGGTTACGTGTTCTGAAGGTAAATGAATACTACCTAAACCATCAGTAGTGAAAAACAAATTTCAATCTGTTTTGCTAGAGGAAAGAGTAACTTCTCTTCCTAGTCTCTCTATAGAAAGTATTAAAAAATCATTCTCATAGCAAAGAGGAAATCTGAGTGTGTGCAGACAAAAATTTGCATTTTTGGAAATAAATGTATATAAAGATGAGCCAGGAAGTTTAATTATGATGATAATGCTTTGTGATGATGCTTGTGGTATTTTTCAGTTTTTTGGTATTTGTAATTTGTGATTTCTTTTCCCACTCTAAGTAAATATCTGCCAAAAAGTTCTAATTGATTTTGTACTTATAATTTGGTATTCTTTTGCTTAAAGAGGGTCCCAGACGCTATAAAATCTTGAGGCCCCATAAACCTGGATTCCCCCATTTCTAATGTGCTAATACTCGTCCAAGCACTTAATCAGATAAATTTATGAGGTAGACACTGACATTACCACACTTTGCAGATGAGGAAGTTGAGGACAAAGACTTTGAGGAACTGGCCTTCAGTGACTCATGGGAGACAAGGCAGTGTCAAGGTTTGAACCTGCCATCTCACTTCTTGAGCCAATGCTCTTTAAACCCCATGCTGTTCTGAAATAGGCAATTTAAAGATCGTTTTGATGCACTTTGACATGCATCCTCTCATTTCTCATTCAACATTTAACCAAGTCCCCTCTTAGTTAAGGGAATGTGCGAGGTACTGGTTAACAGCAGGCAGATTTGAGACAGCTCCTAGCCCCGAGCATAAAGACTCACGGGGAGACTCAAGTTGCTTTAATAGAAAGTATAACAAAAATACAAAGGTATTAAAAATCACTATGAATAAATAAAGTAGAAATAATGAATTAAACATTCTGATCTGCCAAGTGGAAGAGTGTGAATAATGATATGTGAACATCTGATAAATCTTTCCTTCATTCGTGGAACATAGGAAAGCTAGTGCTAAAATATTCTATTACTTTAGTTCAAGATAGTGGATATACTGGGGACAGCAAAATTTTAAAAGTTTCATTTCAAGGCTAATTAATGGATGCTTTCTGAGTACCTATGATGTGACTGGCATTTTGATAGGTATTTGGTGATCAAATTGAGAAGAACCAAATTTTATAAGTGGAAAGAATAACAGAGATCCTATAATCTACTCCTGTTTCCACGAGGAAGCTGAAGCGAAAAGATACTGGCATATTAACCAAGAGCCATCTCTTTCCAGAAGCCTTTCCTGAAATGACCACAGTTGGATATCATTTTCCCTTTGTCTAAACCCAGCTCAGAACATTGCTGCTCTTCTTCAGTTCTTTTTCTTTAGTTGGGTATTTGTTTTATACAAATTGAGCACTTTCCCCCTCCTTTTTTTAGTGATCAGTGACACATTTAACATCTAAAAGCTATGTACTCCCTCCTCAGAAAAATGCCCATAAGCACATATCCAAAAATGTAGATAAAAATCATTTGAAGCAAAAGCATTAAATCCTGTAGAGGTCTCAGAACCCCTTTCTTCTAAATTGTTGGTGCCATAAAATGATGTTTTTTAATGCATTCCCATAACACATGAATAAAACACATTTATCTGTGTATCTTCTATAGCACCTAATATTGTAATCAACAGGATAGAAGCTTAATAAATGTCCCCTGATTTGAATTACCCAAGAATGGAGGAGCAGCCAACAGGAGACACAGAACCAGACTTGCAACTCCCTGCCTGGTTATGTCTCATGCTATTTCATAATTTCCCTTTTTAAAAAAGACATAATTATTGCCATTGTGGGTTAGTTTTACAGTGTAAGTAAAATAAACATTAAACTACAAACTCAGTATAACTACTTGGATATGACTATACATGCAATAAAAATTCATGTTAAGGAGAGGACAGTACTTGTAACATAGATAGCACTCAATAAATATTCGTGTTGTGATTGTGAATACATGAATATATGCATAATAAAGAAGACTGGATAAAGGCTGTTGTAAATGGAGAAGGCTTTTGGATGGGGTGGCAACTGAGGTTAGTATTGAAGAGTCAATATAATTTGAGTTGGAAGAAGGAAGATATTCCAGCTAATATAGACCCAGCATAAATCATACCATCCGACTACGACAAAACTTGAGACGAGCCACCAATGGGAAAGTAACAAAGGAAGTCAGAGGAAATACATCTGCATAGATGGGTTGGAGCAGGATTGCATGTGACCTTCAAAGTTAAGGTGAGGAATCAGATATAATTTTCTGGGCAATGGGATACAACTTTAGATTCTTAGATAGTGATGTTATTTAACAATTTATAGGAATTAGTCAGCAATTCAATCCACACTTGAAGAGGAAAAAAAAAATCACACACCATTTTTTTAATATCATCCAGTATAACACTCAGACAAGTTGTTTACCTATTAGGCAAACTAGTGCCCTAAGCTGATAGACAGTCTTTCTACTTTCATAAATAAGTTTTTGTCTCCCGGTCATCAGCAGTCATACTTTTTATAGGAAAAGAGACACTGTTGATTATTCAGGAGTGAGAATTTGTAGTTGACTGCATGCTGAACCCACATGTTCACCATTAGATGGGTAAGTATCTGACTAGGTCATAATTAGTTGAGATCCCAGCATAACATTTCCCAGCCTCCCCAGCACTCCCAATAGGCGGTTCCACCTGGGTTGTGGCCTTCTTTGTTACTGTGGCTTCCCTAAGTCCATATATATAACTTGCTTTAGCTAGTATTCATAGCGTTTCTGTATTTTGACTGGCCTGCTAAAGCTGGCCTTTATTCAGTCTCCCTCCAGATCCATTCACAGCATATTGGGGTTCTAGCCCCCTTTAGAATTCTATTAATAAAACTGAAAAGTGAGCAATGCTTTTTTCCCCCAGAAATTCTGTCCCCTCACCAAGCCTAAAGCCTTACTCTTATTCTTCTCTTCAGCATCACCTTCTTCACCGGCAAACAACTATTATTCCAGTGACTGAATGTGAAAATAAACTCAAGAATGTTGTCCTAATATATAGATCAGATAAAAGTGAGCCAGAAGTTATTAAATAACTTGTGCCAGGTTCCCACATTGTTTCTAAGACATCACAGTGTCTCTTAGCACTCCCTAACTGTCCCGGCAGCTTTCTAATGTTGGCTTTCCATGGCGTGTGTGTGTGTGTGCGCGTGCGCGTGTGCGAGTGCTGTGTGCACACACATGCATCTCTGTCATTCTTCAGGATGTGATACAATCTACACTCTTACAGAGCTTTATATATTTTTCAGTGTGATATATGTTACAGACGCATGGTGTAGACAAGGTAAATAGCACTGACGCTGTGGTAGAAAATTCTAGCTAGCACCTTATACCTTAAATAGTTTTGGTCAAAAGTTTGATGGGGAAAAATTTATAACTAGATAAAATTAATTTTTTTGTGGATTTCAATTATCAATATATTCCAAGGTTGGACTTGACAGAAAATTCAAGGTGAGTCATCATTAAGTAAAGTTTTCCTGCTTGTTCACATTTTCTTTCAACAAATATGGATCTGATTTTAAGAAGAGGAAGGAATTGTTAAGGAGAACAAAGCGAGGTATTTGATATCACTGTGTTAGTTGCTTATAAAGAAAGATAATAGTTAAACTTGTCTTTGTTGTTAGTATTAATCAATGTTCAGAAAAAACTCTCAGTTCACCAAAAACTGTTTCTGAAGGAAGAAAAGTACAATGAAAGAACAAAGTCGTACATTAATAATCCCTGTAGTGGACTCTACTTGTTCAACTGTTATCTAATGTTGACACTTGAAAAAAAAATTGAAAAAAATTGTCTAGAAAAATCACTCCTTGGCAGAAATTACTTCAACACGAACTACAAATTTGTGAATTAAGTTAAAATACACAATCTGTATGACGCCAAAAGAAAATAACGATTCTTGGCCTCAGAAACAACACAGCGGGTCAGCTAACGCCTGGGCGTCGTGCACACCCAGCGGGGAGAATAGGCCCTCTGCGCTGACGTCTCTTCTCAGGCAGTCAATGATTTCACCCGAGCCCCTGAAGAGTCCGCGGGTTATTATAGGAAAAGAAAGAAGGTCCTATTAGAGGGTGAAAGGCCATGAAGAGTAACTGCCTTAGGAAAGCAATGGTTTTTTAGCTTCCAATAGAAATATATAAAATATAAATGATACCAAAATGAAATACATGTCAAGAATCCTACGATTTCACTTTGATTCTTTTGGGTACCCATTACTGTGCTGGAACTGAATATTTACATCAAATAAGCATCATGAGCAGAAAAGAGGAAAGAAAGTTCTCTTCCCAGTTAAGCACGTCAACATCTGGGATTCCCTGGGCCATCAAGGCACAAGGAAACAGCCCATCTGGACTGCCACCTACCCTTCTATTTGTTTCTTTAAAGGAAAACGTGAAAAAATAGCTGTGTAGTTAGGCTCCCTTTTGATGCTGGGCAACCCGTTTCTGGGCAAAGCAAAAGATTATTATGACTTCTATTACCCTTTAAAAAAATGTCTTCTCCACCTTTTTATTTAGGTTAATTAGACATGCCAACTCATAAGAAAAAATAAAAGGAAGGAAAGAAATAGTGTTTCACGGTGCAGCTCTTTTAAGAGTTTAGATCAAGAATCAAAAGGTGTTTTGGGGAAAGAAGGAACATGTACAATGATGGAGGACAGGCACTTTCTCAGGCTCTGTTTAATTAAGGTAAAACAGGACCACTTGCAGGCACAGAATTACAGGGAGAATGTAGGTGTGCCCTGAGCGAGCTGAATATCAGAGGCGTTAGCCAGTAAGGGTACAAAGCCAGGGTGACATGACCACAAAAATGTTAGTGGAGAACAAGAAGTTTTAATAAGGAAGAAGTGGCATTAAAGTATGCTCGTTTCAATAAAAAAGACTCCCCAGAATGTTCAATTAATATTCATTGAGGATTCCCCAGCATGAAGCACTTCTTAGGAGCGATGCCAAGAGTAATAAAAGAGGTGAATTACTGAACATAAATGATGCTTGATCCTTGACAATGCTAATATCCAAGAAAAACACCCAAGAGCCCGTTCTAATGTACAGCAAGGGTGGGCTGAACCAGACTATTGAGCCCCAGAAGAAAGGCTGGCGGGAGAGAAGTTCTGTGGGAGGAAAGTGGTAACATGAAGGATGCGTCCAAGTACACTCGGCAAACACAGCTCTGAGCTAAAACGAACTCTCAGGTTCTCAGCTTTTTAACATCACACAGGGCAGCAACTCATAAACACAATTTCTGATCAAATTTTATGGGACTTTCCTTTATAGCCAAGACATAAAGCCATCTCCATGCAGGAAGGTTTGCAACAAAACTTCCCGTCAAGAGTTCGACAGAAACAGAACCATCTGACAGGTCTCTGATACTCAAACAACAACAACAACAACAACAAAAAGCAATCATACAATATTCATTCAGTAGAATGAAGCAATAAAACACAGGAAGACAGCTCACTTCTGGACATGGTATAGGAGGCATTAGACTTCCGCCTCTAACCCTCACAGTCACACACTCCCTCCAGCTATAATAAAATATTGCTATCCAGACAGAAAATCAGCACATTGGCTTCCAAAGCACATGGACTTGGTAGTTTCCCTATCAGAATCCAACAGCTTTATGAAGCCATGCGCTGACAGAATGGCAGTGTAAAAAGAAAATAAAATCAAAAGAAAAACAGATAAACAGCTGCTTCCCCTTGCACTAGGGCATCACTGCAAACATATAGTAGAAGAGGTTCCTGCACAGTGAAAATTCTTTTTGTTCCTTCCCTCCTGAACAACAGCGTGAATAGTTTTGTTCTATTTTGGTTGCTATTTTCCAAACTTTATTACCAGGAAAATCATTTCCCAAGTGCAGGTTGCCCATAATATCCTCCCTTCTAGGGAGAGAAGTTATAGCTCAGACCCTATTTCTAATTGAACTGCTCATTTAATTTTCTTGAACAGTTTAAAACATCATTTGGATGCTTTGACTTGTCACACTGGGCCATCAATTTGGGGGAGAACCCATCAGAATGACAACACTAGTGTTTCATATATTTCACAAAGAAAGGCAAAAACAACTTTGCTAAGACAATGTGTAATAAACACTTTGGCCGTAGTCTACTATCATGATGCCTGTGTTTTCATATTTTGGTAATTTAGCCTGAATAACAGAAATATTCATGTCTTATCAAATCATGGCTAGATTGTGCCCAAATAACAATCAAAATAAAAGATACTTCTGGTGAAGTGAGAGAAAAAGCAACAAGAAAAGGAAAGAAAAACACTTGAGAAGAGCAGAGTGTGCAAAAAATTGGAACCCAAGAGTTTCACTGTGTGAAGAAAGAAAAACAATCCTATAACTTAAGTATGACAAATCCCATGCACATTCCAATCAGTTTTACTATAGTCACACACATTCATCTACACATTTTTTTTCATCTTTTTGAGATCCAACAAACAAATTTCTAAGTAGTCAAATCAAAATAAATTAAATATCTCTAGCGACTTGGAAACTGACAAAAGTACACCACAAACATGTTTAGAAAAAAAATCTGCTCATTTTACAGTTAGGGGCAGTGAGGTTCACAGATGGCTAATAAATTGTCTGAAATTACTTAACTATTGAGTGAACTAGGATTGGACTTTGTTTCACCCATAAACTAGACTGTTCTTAATAGAACTGAGCTCGTTATAGTCTGTGACGCTCTGCCTGACCTAGTAAATCATGGGGGAAAAAAACCCAGATTCATTCATTGTCTTGATGGAGAAAAAAGGAAGATTCGAAAGCTGTCAACAAAGAAATTAATGGTTCTCCTGGAAAAAGTTACACTCAACAGCCTAAGGAGTATATACCATATATTTGATTATGTTATTTTAAATCATCAAAGTAACACTTATCTGATTTGTGTGTGTGTGTGTGTGTGTGTGTGTGTGTGTGCATTGGATCAAATATCCCACTTCCTAAAAAAATCATGTGGTTAGATCTAGCTAATGGTAGCTTTGTATGCTAAGAATGGGATTTTTCTTGATTGACTTTATACTTTTTTGCAGTTCCCTTAGCACATCGCTATAGGAATTACTGTCACTCAATCACCTCTGAAAAAAATACGAATAAAGGAGAAAAACTATGATTGCACTCAAATTTCTGCAAGAAACTGAAATGGGCGTGACTCTGAGTTAACCAAGTCTTTAAAGTGTGTTCAAAAGATAAGCAGAAGGTAGACGGGGTACAAGTAGAAACCAAAGCCTGAAGTCAAATAGGGCAGACTAAACTAAACTAAGTGCAAATCGCAGACAGATGCAGAGCATGACAAAACCTAACTCATGTGACTCTTGACCGTCTGGGTCTTCTATTTCACAGGACCAGTGTGCATGTAAAGTCTGTGTTGGACCTTCTAAGGCAGTACTTTTCACAGCAGTATATGGTACCAACAGAGTCTGCCTACACAGTAACAAGGCCGGCTTCCGAAATGCCCGTGGATAAAATCAAGCCCCCTGATGAACATGGTCTAAGGACAAAGTTCTGTAGTTCGACCAAACGAGGCTGGAGATCCAACTCAGTCAATTCCTATTTTGAGTAATAGGGTGTAGCAAGCAGAATTATACACCTCATCCCCCAAATTCCCACCTTAAATGGACGTATGATAAGCTATCACCCCTGTGGATATATGATGTTATACAGCACAGTTGACCCTAACGGGGAGACTATCTGGCGGTGGGGGGGGGGGGGGGCGTGAGGATGACTGATCTAATCACATGAGCCCTTAAAAGCAAAGAACTTTGGCAAAAGAAAGCCAGAGAGACTCCAGTCACGAGAAGGATTACAGGTGCCTTGACTGGTCTCAGGATTAAGGGAGCCATGTAAGAAGGAACCTGGTAGCTTCTAGAAGTGGTGTGTAGCCCTTGCTGACACCAGCAAGGAAACAAGGACCTCACTCCTACAACCACAAGAAACTGAATTCCGCCAACAACCTGAATGAACTTGGCAATGGATTTTTTTTTCCCCAGAGCCTCTGCACAAGAGCTCAGTTTGGCAAATACCTTAATTTCCACATTGTGAGACCCTAAGTAAAGCACCCAGTCAAGCTTGTATGGACTTATGATCTATATAACTGTGATACAATTAATGGGTGTTATTTTAAGCCACTAAGTTTGTAATGATTTGTTACACAGCATAGAAAATTAATATATAGGGCAATTTATTTAACTTCCAAAGCCTGTAAAAAACAGAGATAATAAAGTAAATCATAACTAGTTGTAATGAGGAGTAATGAGACGATGCATGCAATGTGTCTAGCCACAATATTTAGCATGCAGTAAAAATTTAAGATGCAATTACTGTACTTTTAAATACATCACTTTATAAAATTTCAAAGATATCTGACACATTTTGTAAGTCAACCTTTCTGAAATCCTCTGCAAAACTGTTTGGATGTTACTTCCTCCTGGATTCCCTCATACCTTGGACAGACTTCCAGGTTTGTGAAATTAAAATGAAGTTTCATATGAGATAGCACAATAAAATAATCAGATGATTCACAAAGTACATGCGAAAATCAGTCTGGTTAATTTGCATTTTCATCCTATATATGCTACATTTCATTTGAGCATAAAAAAAATAATGCTTAAAAAAAAACAAACTAGATAGCCTTAAAAAGGATTAGGATACTAATAAATAAAAATCGTAAGTGCTCTAAGTTGTGGTTCTCTATTACAATAAAGGACAGCTGAAGAATTACCTGAAACCTGTACAAATCTAATATCAATTTTATCAATGCTCTCTAAAATTTAGGACTCAAACAGAAAAGTTTAAGTGCTCTGTGAATGTTCAGTTTGCTTACATTCTTCCACTGGTCCAAACAAAGCTTGGTTATGAAAGCAGAAATGTAGGTTGAGAGAGAAGGGCAGAAAGTTAATTACGTTAGAATATTAGAAATGGGATAGGAAACCAGAGTGTTTGTTTTGAGAGAGGACAAACCATATAATAAAATTAAAAAGAGTGGATCTATGAGATTGCTGTCAAGATTACAGCAAGATGTTTTATATATATGAGATACATGGACAGAAGTTAAGGAAAGGTCATTATATAATGACAAAGGGGTCAATCCAACGTTTGTAAATATTTATGCATCCAACATAGGAGTACCTAAATATGTAAAGCAAATGTCAATATACCAAAGGGGAGAAATGCAATAACAGTAGGGAACTTTAACACCCCATTTGTATCAACGCATAGATTATCTAGACAGAAAATCAGTCAGGAAACACTTGGCTTAAACTACATGTTAGATCAGGGCCTAATATTCCATCCAAAAGCAGCAGAGTATTTAAAGACCAGAAGATAAAAAATTGCGTTGCATTTCAAGAAAATGAAAAGCATTCCGTATAGCTAGAGACTATAATCAACATATAGAATTGTCTGTAAGCTGGATTATTTTCACTTTGTTTCCACTGCTTTTTTCTGTTTGTTGGTTTGTTTGTTTTTTAATTAGGCAGCACCAAACCAGAATGGTTAGAAGCTCTCCTGCTTTCATACACTAAGTCTACTCTTCAGTCTATACTCTGTGAGTATTTTTCAGTGGAAGATTATTGCTACTCCCAAATGTCTGAAATCCTTGTTTTTTGCAAAATGGAGACATTTGTTTCTGTTTTATCATACATACCTTCAAGATGTGTATATAAATTATAAAGTCACTGAGACTACAAAACAGCAATGATAGATCAGCACCACAAAATAAATATTTTGTCACGAGGTCATTTAAAAAATAAGGAGACTAACCACTTAGAAATGACATTGAAACTACTAGATTAAAACAAAAAATAAAGCAAAATGACTCCCTCTCCCCAATCTATTCTCTCTAAACTTTGGTTATGGATTGAGATAAAAAGAAAACTGAATTAAAGTATATTTATCGTTTCGTCATGAAAGAACAAAAGTGAAAGCTAGTAAGAGGCAGAATTTATTTCTATTGCTAAACCACTGAAGACAGTGTCATGATCAACTAGTGAGACTTTAAAATTCTGAAACTAGCAGACTTTCCTCTTAGATACAGACAGATCCGTTTACTCATAACACATCAGTTAGAAGATGCTGCAATATTTCCTTTATCTTAATTCATATTATTATTTAATAGAAATGATTACTGAAATACAAGAAAGAAATGCAACTGTCAGCCATTGTATATAGAAAAAGACTTACATTTTACCAAACGTGAAACGAAAACCTACCATGTTGCAAAGATGACCACAACAATTTGTCCCTTCCATCCCGGTGCCCTTGTGCAATGTGATGTCACCATTTCTCCTAGCAAGAGGTGGAGTCTCCCTCCCATTGACTGGGGTTGGCCCTGTCCTATAATTTACTGTGACTGACAGGATGTGGTCAAAATAAAGTACAACTTTCAAGGCTTGGGGTAAGAAGCCTTGCCTCTCTGTTTTCTCCATCTTTGAATGCTTCTGCTGTCACGAAAGAAAATCCAGCTAGACTGCTAAATGAAAAAACCACATGGAGAGAAAAACACAGACCACAGCCAGCTCCCAAGGCCCCAGACACATGAATGACGAATCTTGATTAAACCAAGACAAGACCAGCAGAAAAACTGACCAGTCAACAAACAGGATCATGAGAAACAATACAGCATTGTGGCTTTAAGTCAATAAATTTTGAGGGGTTTGTTACCCAGCAATAGATAACTGATCACCATATGTAAATTTTTAAAACACAAGATTTAGAAAACATTAGTTAGTAATCTCTTGTCAATAAATCCCTCAGTCTATAATGTGAAATCATCTAACTTTCTACAGCGCTTTGCAGTATTTTTCACAACCTCATTTCCCCCCTAATCTTATGAGCTAGTTAATTATTTTTATTATTATCTAGACTTAGAGAGAAGAAAACAAAGGCTGATTAGACTAGCTGGCTCATAACCTTGCCACAAAACTGTATCTTCATTAATATGAGCTTCCTTAGGTGTGCGATATCTTACTCATCCCTGTGTTTCAAGCACATGCAAGACGATTAACATAAAAAAGGCTATTTTTAAAAGGTTGGATGGATGGATGGATGAATGGATGGATGAATCAACCTGTTGCTTCCTCTGCTATTTCCGCTACTTAAGAAAACTGATATACATGTAGCCCACCCCCACGCCCCTCCAAGGTCTTTCTTTTCCATGCTAGTTGATTTTGCCATTTTTCACTTGAGTTAGTACCTAGATAATTTATATTTCTGGTTGTCTTTTTCTAAGTAAAACCTAATTTATCAATGTTTTTCTCAAAACTTAGTACCTGAATTGAACATGATATTGAATTTATCTAAAACCACTTTCTGTAATCTGGACTCTGCATCTATAAGAAAATTATACTCTTTGTAGATGTCAAAAGTTTATCTGCAATAAGGTATCACCTTAAATAAGACAAATCAAATAATTTCTTGGTTTTAATGGGAAAAGACTGAATCTCTCTCAAAATCTGTTGTAAAAAGCAAAATGCCTTTGATAACTCGAGATCAATAAAATTCTGTCTGGCAAATATAATTACTCTCTAGTGATCTACTTGAATTGAGGGCATAAATGAATGGACTCATTAATTCTGGCTAGTTTAAGAGGCTTCTTAAAATTGTGCCATTGATTTTGGTTTATGTAAAAAGAATTAAAGAACTCAAAATGTTTTATTAAATTCTTTCTAGAATTCATTCATTTTGATCAGGTTTAAAAGAATACAACACCCTCAAATCCCATAGTTAACACATAACTAATCCCCATTTCTTTCTTTTTTTTTTTAACATTTTTTATTGATTTATAATCATTTTACAATGTTGTGTCCAATTCCAGTGTTCAGCACAATTTTTCAGTTATTCATGGACATATATATACACACTCATTGTCACATTTTTTTCTCTGTGAGTTATCGTAACATTTTGTATATATTTCTTGACGCCAAGTGCAGTTGGCTACCATTATGTGCTGTTTTGTTCTGTCATTTATCACGATGCTCTCATAAACCAGAGGTAGCACTTTTTGTCTCTGTGACACCCAGTAAGTCAAACTTTATTTTGCATTAATTTTCACAGAATTATGGAATTAGGAATTTTCAGAAACTATATTATCTATGTTAAATTCTAAACAATAATTTATAAAACTTATCTGTATTAATTTCATTGAACTTACTTTTGTATTTAGTTGATGGAAGTCCTTAGAAAGTAACTTTACAGGGCTCACAAGAAGTAAGACATAATTTTTATAAAATCTATTTCTGGGAAAAAAACTTATAACTTAAATACTTATATAATTTTATTTTCACAAGAAAATTAGACTCTAATTAGAATACTGCATATAGTATTCCATACTCAGTAATGACTTTTCAAAATATTTATATGCTGAGATTAAGAAATCTAGATCTCCAGCCCTACTACCTGCTACGGCTCTGTTCTTATAAACTACAGCAGGAGTTTGTAAACTAT
This sequence comes from Camelus ferus, assembly GCF_009834535.1. Lineage (NCBI taxonomy): Eukaryota > Metazoa > Chordata > Mammalia > Artiodactyla > Camelidae > Camelus > Camelus ferus. Next base: position 100,652,030 of record NC_045697.1, on the reverse strand, counting down.
GGATTTAAAGGGGCCAATCAGGTGGCAGATTGTTTTTGTTCTACATTTTTACTTAAAAAAATTTAAAAATAGTAAAAGAAGAAATTTTTAAAAGATTATGTAAGAGAGATCATATTTATACCACAAAGACTAAAATATTTACTGTTCAGCCCATTACATAAAAAAATTTGCCAATCCCTACCTGAATAGCCTGTCACTAAGACTATACTTTCAGGGATTATTTCTATAGTTCATGAATAGCCTGTCACTATCTCAGACTTTTTTTTTTTTTTAACATTTTTTACTGAGTTATAATCCTTTTACAATGTTGTGTCAAATTCCAGTGTAGAGCACAATTTTTCAGTTATACATGAACATATATATATTCATTGTCACATTTTTTTCTCTGTGAGCTACCATAAGATCTTGTATATATTTCCCTGTGTTATACAGTATAATCTTGTTTATCTATTCTACAATTTTGAAATCCCAGTCTCTCTTCCCACCCCCCGCCCCCTTGGCAACCACAAGTTTGTATTCAATGTCTGTGAGTCTATTTCTGTTTTGCATTTATGCTTTGTTTTTATTTTTTTGGGTTTTTTTTTTTCAGTTGATTCCACATATGAGCGATCTCATATGGTATTTTTCTTTCTCCCAGCTGGCTTACTTCACTTAGAATGACATTCTCCAGGAGCATCCATGTTGCTGCAAATGGCGTTTATCTCAAACTTAATTAATCTAAAATTAATTTTCAGTTTTTCTGTGAAGACAATACCCTCTTCTTAAATTCTCCATTTCTCTTAAAATCAGCCATAATTAAACCATGACCCTTAGCTTAGAAACACCCTTTGCCAGAGTCTCTCTCTGACCCCTGATAACCATTTCTGTGCTTTTCTCTGTCACCAGTGCTGTTTGCAACAACTGAATCGAGGCTTACATCACCTTAAGGCTGAATTCTAGTGATCACTATCTCTATTTCACTCTTTGATTCTACTGTCTGTGTTCTAATGGGTTAATTTAAACAACAACTTTACTCTCTTTATACCATTACTCAAATTTTATCAAGGCCTCCTATTCTCACTGTTGTTTGTTGAAATTATATGGCATTTTCAAAGTCCTACTTAATCAGGTACCTGCATTTCGAATTTTATTATTTTTTTAATTAAAGTACAGTTGGTTACAATGTATCAGTTTCTGGTTCCAACTTTATTTTCCATGTAAATGTTTGCCAGTAGGAAGTTACTCATCTCCCGTCAGTCAGGCCATCACTTTATTTTACTTATGTTCTACATTTTCAAATATATAAAAGAAGGCTGACTTTTTTTTACGATTACTGATAATAATGGGAAAAGAGTAATTGCTAACAAATATTAAGTACTGATTACTAGTTACTGTTCTAAGTTACTTACATATTATTAACTAATTTATTGTTTCATTGACTTTATAAGGAAGTTAGTGTATCATCATTCTAAAGATGAGGAATCTGAGGAACAGAGATTTCTTGCCCAAAGTCACACAACTAGTGAGTGGCAGCACCAGGGCAGGAAACAGGCAGCCTGGCTTCCTTCCATGTTTTTACCATTGTAATACACTCCTCTCAGAATTAAACCAGTGTCACTTCCTGTTTGGAAAATGCCTACTGCCTGGCTATCCTGAGGCTCCTACCTTGAAAATGAAAGTTGGCCTGAACAGAGCTAATTCTACAGTAGAGAGTGAACACACTACCTGTCAATGAAGAGTAGACAACAGGTTGCCCTCAGGATCAGAAAGTGGGAGGCAAGTAGATGTTTCAGCCAGAAGGGTGCATGATAAAGCCTCCACCGAGGGGCTGGTACCTTGGTGGAGTGGGTTGAGTGTGCATTTGGTGGCAGGGCTTGGTCCTGCCCCCTACTTGGGAATCCCTGATGGACACCAAGAAGAAGGGCAGCTAAATGTGATAGAAAAGCAAAGGTGAGGACTCATTAGGCAGAGAGAAGGACTGAGTTAACACACCCAAGCTTCCTCCCTAGAAGGAATCCAGAAGTTTTTGCCAGAACCCACAAAAGAACACAGATGACAACTAAGGAGAAAGACAGAGACTTGCAAGGGAGAGGCAGTGGTGAGGTGGCATACAGGAAGGTGACCCCAGCACAGCAGAGATGGCTTAAAGGTGTGACCTAGATAGGCAGACTGAGGTTCAGAGGATCTGCAGTACCTGTCTTTCAAAAAGCCCTCCTTTATAAAGAAAACACATCTTAACAAGGATGTGCCTATATTTTCTAGCATGTGTAGCACTAAGCATTATCTCTGTCACAAAATCAATCATTTAACAAGTTTTAATAATATCACAAAGTGGTTTACCTGCAATTATATACTATATATTAATAAAAGGGATACACCCTTCCTGTATACTTTTTAAATGAACAAATTACAGTTATATGAAGTGAGCTTTATTAACAGTGAGAGTTGTCCCATGAAAAATATTAACAATATCAGGTTAGGTTTCCACAGAATATTAAAATAACCTATGATATCAGAAAATTAAAATTAAGATAAGAGAAAGGATTAAATAACTAGCTTACTGATGGTGGATGAGGTAGTGAGGGTCATGCTTATACGCAACATGACTAGCCCTTGGTATATATGTGCATGTGACTAACCAATCAGAGTGTTTTGACAGCTTCCTGAGTATCATGCATATTAGGTTACCAAGACAAAAATAAACACACTCCACGTTATCACCCACTTTGAGAACTAAAAAAAACAAACGATTTTCAAAATTAGTATTTAACTCAACTCCACCCTTCCTTCCTGAAAAAAGAGCCTTGAAAAGCAGAAGACAAACTTGTGTCTAAATCCTGCTGACTGGATGAAGCACATACATTTTTTTTTTCAGAGGTGAGTGGCATACTGAGGGTGAAAAAATAGTGTGTAAATTAAACCATAGATGCTCAAGCACAGGGTAGACAGATATGTGGTCTTAATAAGGTGAGCCCCTGCTATTTGAAATTCTAGTCAGACTTGCTTTGCTAGAATCTCTCATCTTAGGTTGTCCCATAGAAAAATCACACCATCATCTTAATAGATGACAACAACTGTAGACGTTGCTTAGGGAGCGCCAGCTGCAGTCCAAGGCTGTGTACAACACGTTAAAGACTCCAGCTCATGTGCCGGGAGGAAGACAGGAATGCTGTCTCCAAACTGGGAGCATCAGCAGCTAGCTTGAGGTCTGATACAACACTACCATGTGGTAGAGCTGGGCTTCAGATTCCAATCATCCCAGTCTCTGCACCAGTAGCTCCCTAACAATGGACTGGACAAAATTCAGCACCCATGCTTTAAAAAAAAAAAAAGTAAGAAATTCTTAGTAAAAGGAATAGAATAATTTCTTAATTTAATCAAATCTTCTTTAAACTAATACCAACTTCAAACCTACTAGCAAACCATTCTCGGTATCACCACTTTATTCAGGGATAAGAATAAGATACCCTGGTGGTTATTCTTTGGCACTTTCCTGGAATTTCTGATCAACAAAATAAAGCAGAAAAATAACAAACTGTGGTTATAACTATGCAAAAGAATAAGAACATTACTTGTAAATTCTGCAATTATTTAATTAACAACACTAAGCAAAGAACCTGAGATATCATAATAACTAAAATGGCAAGTTCTGTGAGATGATTTGGAACAACACAAATGATAAATAAAAATTGAATAGCCAATAATTTTCATATGCATCATTGTATATCTTAGCAATATGTAGATGAAATTATCTAATTCACATTGGCGACAAATTTATACAACACTTAGGAATAAATATGAAAAGGAATATACTAGAACTATATGAAAATCAATAAAACTAAATTAAAAAGCAAAAAAGACAGATAATTTGAGAAGTATACTTTATTCCTGGATGGAAACACTATGTATTTCAGAAATATCATTTTTCTAAATTATTTCATAAGAAATGAAATTGGAAGTGAAATTGACAATCAGTTCATCGGGGGAAATCCACTGGTGAAAATAGTGAGAATGATTTTGAAATAGAAAAATAATAAAGAGGAACTAGACCTAGTGGGTGTTAAAATTTACCACGAGATCAAAATAAGTTTGTCGCAGAAGTACTGATAGATAATGAAATATCATAACACTAAACCTTAAAGTAGCAGGCATGGGAAGAGTTATTATTTAATAAAGGTTCTATGAAGTCATTGGTTAGCAATTTAGGAGAAAAATTATACTCTCATCTAACCATATGACTAATTCCAGCTGTGAAAAACTACATCTGAAAAAAATATATGTAAGAATCTGATTTCTGGATAAGTTTTAAAGCAATCTTAACAAATCAACAAAATAAAGTTGACAGACTTGAGAAAAATAAAAATTAGTAAGTTTTATAAATCACTGTATAATAAACAAAATGATAGAATGAACAGAGTAAAAAAAGGAAAATAAATGTGTTAAAATGTACTGGTTCTTTGTATTTTAAAGGATTATAAAATAAGGTAAGAAAAACAAAAGTATCTCTAAATATAAAATAACTTGAACAGATAGTTCAGTGAAAATACAAGCAATAAATGAACACCTTAAGGAATCCAATATCTACAGTCATCAAGAAAGCAAAATAAAATGAAATGCAATTCCTCGCTTTTCAAATCTGGGAAGGAATTACATTTTATTGACTTATGGGGGTGATAACTATGCATGCAGATGTCAAGTTATAATGTACAGCTGAAACACAAAATTTAAAAATTACATTTTATTATATTTTTTTGTAAAGGTAATGTATTTTCATGGTTGAAAACAGAACAAGGGAAAAGGTATTCACTTAGAAACTGCGCCCTGATTCCTGTCCCTGTGAAACACCCTATTTTCCCTCCACTGGCTTCTCTTGATTTCGACAACCATTCTTAGTTAGTTCTCGTGGATGCTTGAAAGTTTCCTTATGAAATGCAAGCAGATTTAGAAATATATGCTTATATTCTCATATTCCTTAAATAAAATTAAACAACAACTAGCATTTTACACAAGGCTGAATTATTTTCGTGAATCCAAATACAATTTGTATTTTCTCATGCAAACTGTTTATTCACCTTTGCCCACTGTTCTACTGCTTGGGACCTCCCCACACTCATAACTTCTAAAAATACATTTAGAAAGAAAACTCCTGGTGATCTGAGAGGAAAATATTTTTTCCCAGTTTATCATTCTTTAGAATTTCCCCAGAGTTTTTGTTTTGTTTTGTTTTGGTTTGGTTTTTGCCAACCAAAAGATTTTTTTTTTTAATAAGTCAGATTTATCTTTTTTTTTAAGATGCTGGAATTGAGTAGTAGAAATTTTTCAGTTAGATTCTTTTGGGTCTTCTAAGTGTTATGTCTTCTACAAATAACAGTTTTACTTCCACCTTTCTATATTTTACACTGCCAATTTCTTTCTCTTGTCTGGCTTTATTATCTAAGAATTCTAATACAACGTCACTACCAGGGGTGAGAGACAGACACACTTACCCTGTTTGTACTTTTGAGCAGAAATAGCAGAAGGGCTTCTAGCATTTTGCCATTATTTATGATGCTGTCTCTGGGCTGAGTTAGTGTATATAGATGTGTGAACACATACATAGTTTGTCAGCTTGTCATGGTTATAAAATGTTTACCTATTTCTTTACTGAGCTATCTCTTTAAAAAAAAAAAAATCCAGAATGGCTGTTGAATTTTGTCAAATGAGTAGAAGCTAACATGATTTTTCCCCTTAGATCAACTATTATGATGAATTATTTTAATACGGTTCATAATCTGTCATCCCTGGAATGAACCCTACTTCATCATGATATATCACTCCTTTAATCAGCTGCTGCTAATAATTTTCTGAAGTTTTTCGCTGATATCCATAAATGAAACTGGGAATAGTTTTTTTCTTGTGAACTTTTGACCAAGTTTAGGTGTCAATGATAGCCTCACTTCATTATAATAATTTGAATTTGTATTCCTCTGGAAAAGTTTAAATCACACTGAAATAATCTCTTCTTTAAAAAAAATCATTAGATAGAATGCATATTGTAATATCTTTAACAACTGATATCTAGAGTAACAACTTTAAAAGATACATGATATAATAATAGTTAAGGTATCAAATAAAAGAGTAAAATAATGTTAATTAAATTGGTAGAGGAAACAGGATAATAAAAGTTGGTTAATCCAAACAAAGGCAAGAAAGGAAGAAAAAACTACATAAAGAGATGGGTCAAATAGAAAAAAGAAATAGTAGTTGGTAATAGAAACACAACTATATCAGTAATTATACTAAATGAAAATGGACTACATGTTCTCTGTAAAACACTAAGGTTGTCAGGTTAAATTAAAAACAAAAATGTAAAAACACAGCTACATGTTACAGGAGGCACATCTGAAACATAAGGACAAAGGCAGGCTGAAAGCAAAAGGAAGGGAAAATATATATCATTGCAAACACTAAATGAAGTATGCTGGGGTAGATATACTATTATTGGAAAAAGCATAATTGAAGACAAGTCACTTATTAGAAAGATACGGGGGCATTTCATTCACAAAAAAAGGTCAATTCACCAGGGGGATATCACGATAAAAAACAAAATGCAGCCTCCTAAAGTCATAGCTTTAAAGTTTATAAAGCAAAATCAATAGAACCAGAGAAAAAAGAAAGAGGCAAATTCACCATCATGTGGGTGATTTTAAAATCTCTCTCTCAAAAGTAATAGAGCAACAGGAAAAGAAAAATTCAGCAAGGATAAAGCAGGAAAAAACAATTAACACACATGATCTACCTGACATGTAGGGTGCATTGCCCCAGAAGAGCAAAATTTACCCTTTTTACTTTTGGAATAATTGCCAAAGATGCCCATAGGTTCACCTACGTAATGACCTTAAAACAAGTCATTACAAAATTTAAAGGACTGAAATGATTCGTTTTTTGTTATCTGACAGAATTCTGGTTGTGAAGTCAGTAACAAATAAACTAATGAGGAATTCTCAATTGTTTGAAAAATAAACACTGCATATTTTTAAATAACTCAAGAATCAGAGAAGAAATCCCAAAGGAATTCAGGCAAACAATAAGGATATGACACCATCACAAGGCACAGAAAAAGTATGCCAGTAAAGAGTGCAATTCCAGGAAAGCGGGAGAAAGTAGAAATGGGAAAGCAGCAGGAAAAGAGATGAAGCCAGGGAAGGAAGTGCTGCAGGGCTGGCCATTTCTCAGTGCGCAGAGCTACCGAAAATGCAGCTGCTGCAGTCACGCCCAGGCAGAGAGAGGCACAGGAATGTGTTACTAACTCCTGCATCCCACCGGTCAGAGATTAGCCAGGCAGCCTGTTAACTTGCCCACATTTCCACGGCAGGAGGAAAGTCCAGGCAGGAAACCCATGAGGCGGGCAGGTGCACAGCCCAACCTGGCAGGATGCACCTTGTGGAGTCCGTCAGAGCTTCCGCACCAGTTCTGACCTCCTCCAGCTTTGTCACCAGAAGCTACCACTAAGGGACACAGACCCCTCCTACCAACGCGTTTCCCTCCTTTTGGAGAGATGTGCGTGTTGCAGTCCACCACCCACGTGGACGAAGAATCTTTCTCCACGTCTCCCAGCAGTGACTCCATGTTCAAGCTCAGCTTCCAGTCAGAAAAGGGCTTTTTCCTTGGTGGAATATTATCTGCTGGTGACTTGACAGCTGTCATCACTAGGCCCCCTCATACTCCCACATTCCTCTGTCACTCCAGTGGAACTTCCCGTGCAAATTCTACTGGCTTCAGTTGCTTTTACCAACACTTTACACATGTTCTGAATTTTATGGCTTGTCATTGTCTCTGAGTCTTGCTATAGACTTAGTTTGTGGGTCTTTCCACAATCCTATGTGATTTCCAAGAGAATTCCATTTGGCACAATCCACTGCCCCATTCATTGTGGAACCAGAAAGGATTGTTTTAAAATTGTTAAATGTCGGCACTTACTAGGGTACAACGTCACCAAGACTCACAAAGGGATGACGAGGGTGTAAACATGTACATAATTTCTGGAATATGTCTTCAGCACCATTAAAATATTTATAACTTTAAATATCTTAATTCCCTCCTAGAAAACTTTCCTAATAAAATTTTCAGCAATCTGGTCAGAGATTTGTTCAAAAATATATTTACTGAAGTATTATTTTAATAACCACAAATTTAAAATATTATAATGGTTGTGATACATTTTTAAGTTGGAGTACTACATACACATTAAAAATAGTATGTCACAGGGAAATGTCACAGTTTGCTGTTAAATAAACAAAAGTACAAGGCAGATTTTCAGTATTTTTACGTCAGCTATACAGAAAAAGTAACCCTGGAAAGAATCATGTAATAAGCTGTCTCTTAGTTATTACACTATTGGTGACATTTCCCCCCACTTTACACTTTTCTGTAGTTTTCACTCTTACTAGAGTGAACACGTTACTTCGATAATCAGAAAGGTAATGAGAAATACAGCTGAAATCTTGAGACCCTCCTTCACATCAGATAAGAGTAGCTTTCACAGGCCTCCACAAAACCACCACATCTAAATGCCTCTGCTTTTAAGTTACAAAGGAAGGAAGCTGTAGCTGAAAATCTTGCCATCAAGAATTTCAAAACAGAAAGCACTTTCCTTATGACTTCAAAACAACTGATGGGAGAGTCCTGTTTAATTTCTTGCATATTTCAAGTATGATTTTATTGAAAGAAAATTCCCCTGGTTTTTGCCCTGGAATTGCTCATAATGGAATTTTTAGAAATCGTCTGTTTATTCCTCTTCATAAACAGTGACAAGACAATTCAGAGCTATGTTGCTACTATAAAAATGGTCCAAGTTCTGTCCCTCAACATCCAAACTGCCCAACGTCTTCTTCTTTGAGCCTCAATGATAGCAACACACAAAACATGTTTAACCCTAAGACTGTCAGTAAGTTGTTTCTTGAGTTTACTGAATTCTTAAAAAAAAAAAAATCTAGGAAACAGAGGAGTTTCAAGGAAGCACATGAAGTTGGAGGATACATTTTCCTTTGCAGGTAATTATGAGCAACATTTTCTTCATACTTTTTCTTTCAATTTACATTTATTTTATTATTTTCTGAGGCCAGAAATGATTGCACAAGAAAGGAATTACTTTTTTTTCCTCTTAGGACTTTTGTAAAAAAGTTTCACTTTTCATAAACTCCTATATTCACTCCACTGCTTCTCTTGTTCTATACACATGGTACAGAAATTTTTTCTAATGACCTAAAGATTATAACTGAAAGTAAAAATTAAGTGTGTGTTCACTTTATCAAGAAGAAGCCAGTTCCTTGGATTTCAATTTCTGTGGCTTTAGCTTGTTTACTTTTTGAGATTGTATTTAATTTTACATTATTCGCAAACATTTTCCACAGTTTCAAGTAGTCATTTAAACACTTTAATCTACATTATTCTCTAATTTCCTCACATTAGTTAAATCATTCAGCAATTTGATAGTTGCATTACATTTATTAATCAACCTCAACCACCCCAGTTTCTTTAAAATTAACTTAGCAATATAGTAGAAAGTGAGATGCAGAATTTCTTCACCTTATATACCCAGGGTTGCCAAACTATGACCCACAGACCAAACTTCACCTGCCACTTGTTTTTGTAAATGAAGTTCTGTCAGGCCAAAGCCACGCCTACCCATGTCCTACAGCTGTTTTCCACCAACAACAGTAGAGCTGAGCAGTTGTGACAGAAATCGTTTGGCTGGCAAAGAATCAAATATTTACTATCTGGCTCTTTTCAGAAGAAAATTTACCCACCTCTGTTATGTGCAATGCTCTCTGTCCTTAGAAAATTCTTTCAACATTCTGTGACAAATGGCATTTTCTTTTTCAACTAAGATGCTCATTTCTTAAAAACTTCCGGGTGTATATATATATATGATGTTATAACGTGGATTCCACGTATTCATTATTATTAGTTACATTATTACATAAACGGGTCTATACTGCATGATGTAATTCTTAAAACCTTACTTACATGACCTTCTGTAGGCTGGCTATTGCTACCATTGACTTCTTTGCTTCCTGTGACATCACCAGCGTGACACATGATGGGACATTGCTTTAAAGAGCCACATGACCATACATAGGAATGGATTCTGTAGGAGTCAAAGGTAAGATAAAAAGATTAAAAATTATGCACTGAATAGTCTTCATTCCTTGGATTTATGACTACATCCATACCTGATCATGCCTGAAAAGGCAGGAAGACTCATATGCAGAAAGCTTCAGAAGTCAATAGGAATTTCTTTGGCTTTATTCCTAAAATCTTCAGCCTTCCTCGTAATTTAACTCACATCCACATTGACTATAGCTACTTCATTTGGGGAAAGAAATAATCATACATCACTTAAAATAAACTATAACATTTCATGCAGTTCCCTCCTAAAATGGTTTTAATTTTCCCACAAAACAGCACAAAGTAAATGTGATGTCAAATGTATTTGTGGACTTCATGTCAATTTACTGAGCAACTCTAAGGAAGATGCTGAAAATAAGTTGCAAACATCTGTTCTAAGAGTGAAATGGCAAAGTCTCCACTCAGACACTCAGTAGTAACATGGAATATTATAACATCATGGCTCCAAGGGATATGTGATTTTGAAGGGTTTTGAATATACCAACAGATTACACCATTAGAAAGCCTTAAAATAGTATATTTCTTAATTTTAAAAAAAGGTAGTCTAACTTATGTAGGCCATTTAAAAAAGTTAAGCAACGTAATTCCTAACTTATAAAATAAATCAAAAAACATCTTAAACAAAATTCAGTATGGTCTGTGATATAAAGAATACTTATATTATTAGTAATAATAAATTATCCATGTAATCTCATTTCTATTATTTACTAAAAGTTCAATACAGTAGTAAGTTCCAAAAGTTTAGCCATTCAATATGCATGCCAGCCAGCTGGCATCTACTTGAATTACTTATTTAAAAGTATTTACTCAAAACTTATTGTGTATGAGGACCTTTGCTTGATAACTAGTCTTAATCTATAAGAAACATGCCAACCAGTGGAGGAAAAACCCCGCAAACAACTCACTAATGCTCCTAGTATTTTAATAGCAGAATGAAGAAAGCCCCGTGAAAAACCACAGTGTGACTTAATCCTATAGAAAAGAGGAAGATGAGGGACTTGAAAGTACATCAGTGAGGTGCAGCTGAGCTGGCCTTGAAGAGTGAATAATGTTACTCCAGCAAAGGGGATGTTGTTTGCAGAGGCTCAGAATTCAGGAGGGTGGGTGAGGAATAGACTTTGAATGTGGCTTTACTCTTGCCCTGGAACTGAACCCAATGCTGGGGATGAAGAAGCATTAAGTTGTCCCACATTCTAAGGAGTGCTTTGTTGCTAGGTCCAGACAGCTGCTCCAGAGTGAACTCAAAGGCAGGCAAACTCTTACTACTTCTACTACCTCCAAGCCACCAACTGCACCCCAAGACCCCATTTCTGGTCCATATAAGAAGACTGAAATATCAGGAAGGTAAGGGAAAGGCAATGGTTGGAATCATCAGCCAGGAACATGGCAGGACTTATACAAGAGACACTGTGCTACAGACTAAACTGTATCTCCTCAAATTCTTATGTCAAAGCCCTAACCCTCACTGTGATGGTATTTGGAGATGAGGCTTTGGATTAGGGTTAAGTGAGGTCATAAGGGTGAGGCCGTCATGATGGGATTAGTGCCCTTATGAGAAGAGACCTCATAAAGCTCCCCCGCACCCACCCAAGTGAGGACACAGCAAGAAGGCAGCCATCTACCAGCCAGGAAGGGAGTCCTCACCAGAGCACTCAGTCAGCTGGCTCCTTGGTCTTGCACTTCCCTGTCTCCAGAAGTCCAGGTATGGGACTTTGTTATGGCAGCCTGAGCTAATACAGGCTGGCATCTCATCCCCTGGCTGGACATCATGTCCACTGGTGGGATTGATTTGCTCTTAAACCTACCTGACTAAAGAAAAAAGAAAAAGAAAAACAGAGAAAAGTATCACATTTTGTTTCCAGCGTGTGATCCAGCAAAGCTGTGTGAATTTCCCATGGCTCAAGGCTGGCCTCCTTGCAAAGGGACTCAAGGGCTGTGTCACCAGGGGAGAGAGCTGAGAGGTAGAGAGAGGTTCAGCCTAATCGCCTACAGAGTGTCGGTGGAGAGGCCACTAGAGGTGTGTGGAAGAACTCACACACATGGCCCGCAGGAGAGCCCAACTGTGGGAACCCCCACACAGAAGGTATCAATGCCTGGTTACTGTTAGTGAGGAAGGAGACGTCACAGCCACCAGAGGATGGCCTGGTGAGGTCAGGGCCTGTCTGGTCCATCTGCCCTAGGCCACCCTCTCAGTCCCCAACTCTCCGTGGTTAAAACCAGAAGGAGGTTAGAAAGCATGAAAATGCGGACCACATCCTCTTTCTAACATGAGCTGAGGGAACATACGGAGAGGAGACTGGGATTTTAAATGAACTAGACAACTGAATAATTGGAAGCAACCAAAATGCTATAGGATCTGACGCTTTTGCAAATGGGTAATTAAAAATGGATTATGGGGGGAGTCGTCCTGCGTTCTGGAAACATTAAAGAGTTAGTATAAATAGGTCTTAGATACCACCAGTTATGCAGGAAAGGGGAAGAGGCAATCATTGTTCAGAAAAGAGTAATTCATTTTGGATCGATTTAAGACAAATTCCTATTCCATCACTTTTCCCACTCTCTAGCAGTGTCTTTTCTAGTTTATTCCCTTTCAAATTCCCTTTTTAACAATCTCTCACCTGATCTGTTATTATTATACAATAATAAGAAGAGCAAGAATCCTTATGACGCTTTTTGTTGAAAGGAAAAATGACTACGTCTTTTGAAGGAAATGTTTGTTCAATTCAAAAGTTGATCTCAGACACAGCCATCAATCTTATTAGCTTTTTGTTTTTTCATTTTTGCTTTTTCCTCTACATCATGTTCATATAACAGCCAACTCCTTAGTCCTGGTTTTACTTCCCAATTCTATTATCCGATAACAATTTTTCCTTTGAGACTTTTCTTGGATTTTTTTTCTTTCTATCCTCTCTGTGGAACCTTCACCAACTCTATAGGACACACCTAAGAGCAATGTTCCTTATGCCTTTTTCTTTTCCACCCAGGAAACAAGCTTCCGGGATGGCCACCACAACTGATGAACTCTGCAGGAGGCAGAGAATGAAATTAGCAAGTGCGCTGAAAGGCACAGGAAATGCACTCAGACCCACTGGATTCTCAAATGGAAGGACCCCGGGAACTGCTATAGCTTTTTGGCTACATCTGTTTACCCCCTGAGCTTCGAAAGAATGAATAAGAGCACCTAAGGCTGTGGTTCAAAGCTAGATGGACTCTTGCCTTTCATACCCCATGTAGTCTTATCTTTATTAACTAATAAATTACTAGTTTCTAGGAAGTTAGCAGGCTAGCTTTTCCAGGAAACATCTAACAAGGGGTAATCAAAATACTTAAAAAACAAAGACGTTCAACTCAGCTCTTATGCCATTTTGCCCCAATAATCTATTTCAAGTTAAGTGACATACCCTTCAAAGTGCTATGAAAATAGATGTTCTCCAAAAGTGCAGAGCAGTGATAATGGAAGATTACCGCTGACCTGTTCAGATCGCTGGCCTCCATGTGGACAAACACATGTTTGGGGAAATGTGGCTCTTACCCCGGAGCTCAATTAGTACATATTTAAATGGAATTAAAAGCAAAAAATGATAGATACTCCAAAGAAGGTCCAGTCAGGCACCCACCTTTCATAGAGAAGAAAGATGCGTCCCAAAGAGGCCAAGTGACTTTCTCTGACCAGCAAGGCTCTCTAAGAATAGATATGCATTTCCATAAAAGATGCAAAGATGCTCTTTAGAGCTGGAGTGAACACTGAGGCACCCATCACCCCAGCTGAGAGCTCAGAGCTGAGTCTCTTCCCAGAAATGCTCTCAGTGGAAGAGAGCTGCCTAGTACAAGGTCACAGCCCCTCCCTGGGCGAATAGCCTGCTTCCCTGGAGTTGGAACATCTCTAAAGGGTCATCTCAGCTTGAGAACACTCCCCATGGGAGTTGTCGGCTGAGGCCTCTGCTGCCAGCATCCCACTCCCCTTCTCCTTCTTACCCACCTTACTTCCATCGGGCGCTGCTCCTGAGAACATGCCCTGGTGAGTCTCCTGCATGTACATTCCTATCTCGGAGTCACTTCCCAGGGAACTCAGCCTACACAGATAGTGCATTCTATTAGTTGAGAAAATGTAGGGTTGGGAAAGACTTGGATTAAACGGACATAGAGTATTGTGGGACTTCCTTTAGTTTGACGATATGCACTGTGAACTGTCAATGAATACCCAGAGATATCAAAAGTTATTTAGTCACAGAACCTCTTTTAATGTTGAACAACTTCTGAGACTTGTGTTCTGTGGAATATGCTCTGGGAAAGACGAATGCAGTTCACTCTGTATAATTACTAAAGTTACTCAGCTCAATATTTTCAGTAATGGCAGAAGGATGGAAATAGCAATAGGGGAACAATAAAAAACAATAGAAGGATGCTTAAATAAAGATATGTCCATTAAGTAAAATATTATGCATCCATAGGAAAAAAAATGAGAAGTTCTTTCAGTACTAGAATGAAAAAGTAGCCAAAGTATATTTTCAAAGTCCAAACAGCAAGATTAGTCAATAGTGTGTATTTGTTTCTAAAAAGGGGAAGGAAGAAATACATGTGTTCATTTTCCTGTGTGTGCACAAACTACTGACAAAGACGCACAATAGAAAATGGGAGCACCAGTTGTTTCTATGGAAGGAAATTAAAAGCACTTCGTACCTTTTGAATTTTAAACTGTGGAAATAGATGACCTCTTTAAAAAACTGAAAAATTAAAAATTAAAAGCAAAACACCACAAACTATTAGCAGATATTTAAATACTTTGTGTAATCATAAAAAAAGAAACTCTGGAGAAAAAAATGTATAAGATCCTCTACAAAGTTACTTAGACTATGAGCTCCTTGAAGACAGGAACCACTTCTTATTCATTTATTCATAATGCCTACAGCCTAGCACAGGGCATCAACCAAGAGGAGGCAGTCAATAACTTGTTTTTTAATTGAATCCTATTGCTTCCATATAGCAATGGATTTAAAATTAATCTTTCTTTCTCTTTCTTTCTTTCCTTCCTTCCTTCCTTTCTCCTTCCTTCCTTCATTTCTCTCTTTCTTTCTTCTTTCTTTCTTTCTTTCTTTCTTTCTTTCTTTCTTTCTTTCTTTCTTTCTTTCTTTCTTTCCCTTCTTTCCTTCCTTCCATCCTTCCTTCATTTCCTTCCTTCCTTTCTCTGTCTCTTTCTTTCCTTCTAAAAAAAACATTTTTTTTTAAAGTGGGATCCAGAGAAAATCTAGAAATAGAGAAAGAACAGCACATTCTCTTAATGTATTTTCCTGACTTGGTTTTCCCCTTATTAGCTTGTAGTCAGCAACATTTAAAAGTATCTGGAGCTGTGCTGTCTAATACAGTAGCCATGAGCCATATGTGGCTATTTAAATACACAAGTAAAACTGAAATGAAATGAAACTAGAAATGCACATCCTCAGCTGAGCCAGCCACATTTCAAGTGCTCAGAAGCCACACGTGGTTAGTGGCTACCATACTGGACACAGCACACAGAGAACATTGTCATCGCTGCAGAAACTTCTTCTGGTCAGCCCTGACCTAGGTATAGTACAGACTTTGGTTTCAGGCACATCTGGGTTAGATTCCAGCTTAGCCACTTACTAACAGTAAGGTTTAGGGAAAGTTAATTAATGTCTCAGAGCCTCAGTTTCTTCAACTGTAGCCTAGGGAAAATGATGATACCTACGTCCTGGGTTATTGTGAAGTTCAAGTGAGCTCATCCATGCAGACGACACAGGACACAGTGAGCATCTGAACATGCGATCCCTTAGTGATTATCCCCGCTGTGAATAGGACACCTCACTATTAACAGTCATCTCATCCCTCAAACAGGCTCTTCCACCCTCAGGATTGGAAAGAGAAACATCCTCAGAGGCCATTAATGTCCTCAGAGTCTAGTTCCATGGTATTACAGTGCCAGTTTACAATGAAGAAAGCTTGCACCAATTCCTTTTTCAGGGAAGTCTTGTTAGAAAAAAAGTGTTGGGTGAACTCAACATGTGCTGTCAGTGATGCGGTGAATTTACATTCTGGTGCAAGCTCTTTACTGGGTCAAATTCTGGGAACAAACGTCTTCATACTTTGGATTGCAGTGGTCTAGATGGGAACACATACCCCTTGACAGGACTTTAAAATTCTCACGAAGAAGAAATCTGTTCAACTTTTCCATGAATAGGGCAAAGTCTAGGACAGCAGAATTGAAGGGGAAGAGACAGCTGGCTCAGGTGAGGCTGTTACAGCTGATAAATCTGAGCCACGTTTTGAAGAACATAAAAATCATAATGAGGAGAGAGAGAAGCGGAGAAGAATGGCAAAGGAGTAACACTGAGAGAAAGGGAAGAGAAAAAAGGGAGAGACAACTTGTAGCTTGAGCTCTCCAAGAATAAAACAATATTTTCCTTTTATCTCATAGACTAAGACATCCCCTTGTTAACTTGAGGCTTCCCAAACGGAAAACCAGGTAGACCTGAATTTAGTAGCAGCCAGTTTTGGCCTTAGTCCTACATGAAGTATTTTCATATAATCGGAATATTCAATATCTATAATTTTAAACTCTAAAAAAAAAAAAAGCTATTTTGGTGACCTTCTGACCCTTCAAATATTTGCAGTTAAAAATAAATGAGCCAAAAAGCAAAAAGTTCCTAAGAACCTGTTTAAAATGAATGTTCTTCTTTGGCATTCTTCAGGTAGTTGTATAAAAAGATCTATACAAAAATCATTCTTCATCATAAAAATCAGCCAGTCATTACTAAGCAATTTTCCAGTACTGCCACTACAGATAATTGTTTAACTATTAAAGCAGTATGTTGTGATTTATAACAGTTGTAATGACACTGATCTCTACATGAATGCTCGGTGCTGCCGCGGAAGACATACCTCATCTGTTGCAGCATGAAATGCCGTATGACCATTTACAATGATGCACACTTCTTACTACCTGCTGATAATAACCTATCAGTGGAAATGGCAGCTTAATTATGTACCACGTCTCCCGCTGGCAAATAACTGGATTCAAACATTTCTATTGCTTCTCACTAATCCCTAACAGAAGCAAAAGAGGTGCGATTACCACAATCCTCAGAAATAGCACTTAACAATTAAGTGGAAAAAAGTGAAGGCAAAGCTGAGCTTGGATTAAATACAGATGCACTTTAGACCGACAACCCCTCAGCGCTCTGTCTCTGGTTTTGCTAGAGCTGGTTCTCATTCTCCTAATGTTTTATTTTTCTTGCTGATTATATCTCTGGTGTTTCCCATTCCAAATATTTGGCTTTCTATGTAATAGATCAAACGACCTAACCCAGCCTGGCAACACAATTGCATAACTGGGTCCAGTGCCCACACACGTGCCGGAGTGGTCCCAAACGTCTTATTTCTAAGACGCTGCTTGTTGGGCTCCTCCCTGACAAGGAGACTAAACTCCTCAAGTCTACATAGCAAAGCAGTAATGCTTACAATACTGCTAAGAGGCTGGCTGTCTCTATTAACAAAGTTTATTTAAAAATTGGCAGAGTGCTTGCACTGGTGAGTTCTCGTGTGGTCCATGTGACTGCTGGCTTTGCTTGGTCTGGATGGTGGAACTTGTCTTCCCTTTCAGCATTGCTGGTCCGCTCCTCTCCACCAGAGCTGTGTGTAGTTACCTGGGACACAGCTAACAGAATGCCTGCCCCCAGATTAGGAGACTTAATCTGTTTTAGTTCTTTACCTCCTCTTTCCTTGGTCTCATTAAGTAGTCTTATTTAAACAGTAGTTACTAAAACTACTATGAATAGACTGCCTTTGTTTATTCTTTCTAATCTTCGCTTTCCATTTTTCTCTGCTTTCTGCCACTTCTTCCATGGTCCTCAGCCTTTGTGCAAAGAAAACGGGCTGTACTGACATCATCAGTCAGTGTGCTTCATACCTGCCACTGGGCTCCATATTTGTTATGGTCTTTAGGATTTTGACCCTCTCTGCTGTGTGTCCTTATACAGGATGTCCAAGGTGGCTGCATTTTGAAGTTTAAAATGTCAGATTTCTTTTGAGGGCTTCTTTATTTGTTTGTTTTCAGAAGGGGTCATGAAGAGGTAAATATAGGTGGCTGCTTCTTGAACCAGAACCATCCCTAAATAACAGAGGGTGAACTTAAATGATCGAATTACTCATCAGAAGATTCTTTAACAAGCATGGAATGAGAACCAAGCAGATGGGAAGTCTTGTAGAATATCTCTGCAACACAGAAAATTATCTCCACTCAGTTACAGAACTGAGCCTTCTAAGCAACTAACATTAAATGTGTCACTACCATGGGCTGGGGCTACAAACGTTCATTTTTACAGAAATGAAATCTCTTTCTTTGGACTCATGTAAACAGTGGTGGTGTTGACCAACTAGACTCCATGCAGACTGCCATCTTTCCATCCTATTCAGTATTAAAATGCTATGATTTCCAAAACTGTAGTTGATGTAATATTGAGACTGAAGGCTCCCTGATGAAAACTGGAGCCTCCCTAATCTCACCAAAACCATGGAATGGGCTGGTGGCCCAGAGACTTGGGCCCTGGTCCCAGTCCTGTCTTTAGACAGCTATGTGACCAGAGCAAGGTAGTTCATGTCTCTTAACCTCAGTGTCCTTAGCTTTAAAGTAGGGAGACTTGACTGGAAGGTGTCTAAAGTCCCTTCCAGTAAGTACATCCACTAAGATCACATATCTACTGTTTCTTGAATAAATCAGTTGGGAGGAGGGAGAGCAATTCATCTCAGGCAGCTCCTAGTTAGACAAGGAGCCAGCAAGGGCAGCTGGCTTCCTCTCTGGAAATCTGCTCTATGGGTTCTGAAGAAATAAGGTGGTTCGTAGAATGCCAAGCCATGCTTAGGAAGGGATGCCAAATCTGTGAAAATCCCTTGGGAGGGAGAAGGAAATTGTATGCCACTTTGGAAGCCTAGAACTGGACAGAATCAGGGGTCAGAAGTGGAGGACAAGAAGAGTAGGAAGGTTCTAGTTGCTGCATCCTGTTCCCTCTCTCATTGTCCCTGAAAGGCAGCATTGGGAGATGCTTCACTTGACTGATACTTGGTGGGCCTGTTCATGGGGCCTTCAGAAAAACGGGCAGCACAATTGCATAACTGGGTCCAAGTAAAGGTTTTTCCCATCACTACTACCAGAGGGTGGGGCACCAAAAGCAAGAGACTGGGAAGGATCCTTGAGGAACAAGGTATCGGAAGAGTGAAGAGTCGTGGAGTTGTTAAATCCAGAAGGCAACAGTAAAGGGTCTTTAACCTGAAGGATGCCCCAACCAACACATTTGGAGGGACGTAAGCTATGGCTTTGTCTCTTGGCTGACAATACTAGGCTGACGGTGCTCTCAATTTAAGAAAGAGATGCTTACAGGGAAGACTATATAGTGGAAACCCTTTAAAAGAGAGACAAATACTGGAAAAATGCATGCCAGATGGGGAAAGCCTAGTGGAAGAGATAAGAATTTAAACAGGAACTGAAAAAACAAAAAACAAAACAAAACAAGCTTGTAGAACAGTGAGATGGATCTTGGACACATGAATCAGGAGGAAGAAATTATAAAGAAATAATTGGGTATAAAATTTTTTAAAAAATAAGGAATAAGTAAGGAATTAAGTAAGTAGCTTGAATGCTAGAGTGAATACTGTTGGAGCGTGGAAGAATGAGCTACACAGTTAGATCAGCAGCATCGTGGGGAATGTTAGGGAAATAATATTTGGGGAAACTGAAGGAAGAGTCAAGTGACACGGAGGATGAAAGCAGAAACTGCAGCTTCTGCCCACATGCGGTCTGGGAGAAGAAAGGAAATAAATGAGAAAACAAGCAAGATGTTTTTGAAACCTGTAAACCTAAGACCACAAAATAAAGAAGATAGTAGAGTGGCAAAGAAGATAAATTAAAAGCAAACCCATACGCAAAGTCAGGCATATTTTAGTGGCACTGAAGAACATTCAAGCCTGGGAGGAACTTCAGAAATATTCATTAGCATGAAAGCAAAGGTCAGACTGACATCAGGCTTCTCCAAAGAAACAACAGATCCAAGAAGATAATGGAGTAGAGACCCCACGATGTGGAAGAAAAATAACCTTGTACCGAGAATTAAATATCCAGAGAAACCATTATTTGAATGCACAGACCAAATTAATAAATACATAAGCATATGAGATCTCAGAAAAATTCACCCTTCATTGACCCTGTTTAACATAATTTGGGGAGGAAGCAAAAAGATATAAGAAACAAAGATAAATAAAGAACTCAGAGTCGACTACTGTTTAAATAAGCAAAACATATAAAGCACTTAAAATGGTGCTTGGCACATAGTAAGAACTCAAGTGAAAATGAGATGTTATTATTATCTTTGCCTTCAACACTCTGCTAGATAGTTGTACTGATAGTGACATCATTTCCCAAAACTTAAGAAAATTGCTTTTTAAAGTTCTGTATTAAGTATGATGTTTACTTTTTAGTATGGATCGTTGATTCTTTCACTCACTCGTTAGTGTATTTATTTGGAAGATCCTGTCTAATCTTACCAAGCTCTTATCTAAGATAATAACTCTTCCTGAATCCCTTAGGATTATATTGATAGATTTTCTAATATTGGACCATCCATACAATCCTCAAGTAAGCCCTATGTGACTGTGGTAAGAGCATCTTCTTGCTGTGTTGAGTGTTTACTGTTGTGTTATGTTAGTTAACATTTTATTTAATGTTGAAAAATGCTGCTGACTTTTTGTTGCTCTTCTGCCTGACAATCTTGCTGAACTCGCTTACTATTTTAGTAGTTTGCTAATTTTCATGGCTTTCACTTATAAACAATGATAATTTGATCCCCTCCATTTTCATCTTCATGCCTCCTATTAGTTTTTCCAGGGAGGGAAGGCTCTGGAGAGAGACCTGGATTCGAACTCCAATTCCAACACACTGTGGAGTCTGGCCAAGTCACCTTCAACGCCTGGTGTTTCAGTTTCATCACCTGAAAAGTGGTGAGGAAATCACCTCATGGAGCTTGGGACAATTACCAAAGTGAAGGTGCTTGGCATATGGCAGAAAATAAATGCTAACTATAGTCTTCTTTCTTTTTACCACCTGGATTGGTTGAAGGACAACCCCTTCCCCCTACCCCACCTCAGCCCCCTGGATATCAGAATCCAAGGATGCTCTAGTCCCTTATATAAGATGGCATAGTATTTGCATATAACCTACACATATCCTACTGTATACTTTGAACCAACTCTAGATTATTTACAATACTTAACACATTGTAAATGCTATGTAAATACAATGTAAATATTACCTAAATAGTTGCCTTGCAAGGTGAGCAGCAAATTCAAGTTTTGCTCTCTAAAAGTTTCTGGAATTTGTTTTTCCTGAATGTTTTCGATCTCCCCTTGGTGGAACCTGCAGATATGGAGGTCCAATTGTCCTGAAATATGTACTAAATGAAATTAGGAATGAGAGAGTCCTAGCCCAACCTGGGAGGTCTAAGGGAACAATTCCCAGAGGAAATAGTATCAGAATGCGGTGTCTGGCCCAGGTAAGTGAGTTAGGAAAAACAGGAGAGGAAGAGACACTGGATGAAACAGTGAACTGCCAATGAGGGAGGGGCACGTTCACACGTTGAGCAATGAAAGAAAGCCTGGTCTGTTCAGAGATCAGACAGTAGTGCACTGGGTAACTCAGCTCTTCATAGATGAACATTAATTGCTCCACTGGGTAATAAGTCCTAAAAGGAATCATGCTTGGTTCATCTTTTTATCCCTCTCAGCACTTGGCAGAGAGCCATGCACAGAAAAGTTACTGAATAAATCATACATATCTGCTATTGTTTCCGAGAGCTTCTGGTCCATTATTACCCTGCCTGATTCAAAACCATAGCCTAGAAGCCAATGCCGTGTGAGCTGCAGAGGCTGAGTAACACACTTCGAATTAACAGAGGTCAAATTTTAGAGGAGAAATACCTCATATCAAAACAAATAAGCCATCATAAAACCGCATGTCCAAAGTTTTAGAAGTCCTTCACAAAACAATGAGAATGAAGATCTTGCTATCGAGGAGTCAAAAGATACGAAATAATACATTTTTCTTTAATCTGACATTTGGGATTACTGCAGATATTTAAGTGACAGAATAATGTTGTTATGCCTGCACATTTGTTCTCTTGGATTCTCAGGAAAAGAGCTACCAAATAAATTCAATATTAATAATACTACTATTTCTTACAAAATTTCTCTAATCTTCTTTGTACAATTGAATTTGTTTTCCAAGATAGTTGGCAAATATTGCAGAATTAAGGAAATGAAAGAATTTTTACGTGAAGAATTTAGAGACTAGGGTGTGGCTTGCTTCTCATTCCTTTCATTTATTGAAGCATTTACTTTGCAATTTATATAATTTATCCTGTCAACTAATAAAACTGACACAAAATATTAAACATCCCTTTTTTTTTTCAGTTCCAAAAAAATCATTCTAATTCAAAAAGCTCATCTGTGTCATCCTACACATGAATATAAGGATTCCATTGGCAGCCTAGCCCAAAATGGGCCTTCAGGAAATTTTCTACTTCCTGTCCTGACCCTAACAATAAAGAAAATGCTGGCAGATTCTAATAGCTATGTGATCATGAGTGATTTATTTCCAGTCAAATCTGGTCAAACTCCTGTTCTCAGAACCTTATGTTACTTGACCGCTCAGCAATGTGATAGGTTACTGACAACAAAAATAACATAATTAAAGGTCTACTATGTACCAGGCAAGGTGGCAGGCACATAAGGATGTGGCGTTTCCCAAACTTCGGCGTTTCCCAAACTTCAGCCTTACCAACTCCACCATCACAATTCGTGTCATCCTTTGTACCACCTTGGTCATTTACCCAAGGAGAGGAACAGCCTGAACACGAGTCAATACAGAATATACCGCAGATTCTTAGAGAAAGATCCATCAGTGGAGATGGCGCAGAGGAGGGATACGGTCAGTATTTCCAGGTGGCCAGAGATGGGGTAAAGTTGGGGTTTTGCCAGGAGAACTTCATAGAAAAGGTGACTCACAGAGAGACCAGATGGGTGGTTGTCAGAGGTGAGGGGCAAAATACATGCAGAGGGTCAAAAGGTACAAACTTCTGGTTATAATATAAATAAGTCATGAGGATGCAATGTACAGCATGGTGACTATGCTTAACAGTACTATGGTGAATATCTGAAAGTTGCTAAGAGAATAAATCTGAAAATTTTTCATCATAAGAAAAAAATCATAACTATGTATGGTGACATGTTCACTAAACTTAGGGATGTGATCATTTTGCCATATATACAAATATTGAATCATAATGCTGTACACTTGAAACTCATATAACGTTAGATGTCAATTATACCTCAATTTTTAATTGAGGAAAAGATGTGTGGGTAAGAATAGGCATATGAGGGACCTAGAATCCATCCTGAGAGGAGCAGACAGAGTGGCTATGACAGGCAAGAAAAGGGTAGAAGGTGTGAAAAGCTTAACACTCTCTTCTGAAGACCTGAAAACTGGCCAGCCCTTTCTTGAAGACACTGCCTGAACATCTCCTCTTTCAGGGTGCCTAACTCAGTAAAGTCCCTATCATCTTCTTATGTGACCCCAAACCTTCCATATGTACATTTGCCTCCTGGGGAAATATTGTGACAGTTGGCTTCAGTCAAAAATTCCTGACTATTAGCCCAGGAGCCAAAATCTCTTTTGCAAATAGCTCAGCTAGTCTTCAGTGTAGTACTTCTAATGGCTTACAGGGCATTTTTGGTTTTATGTTCTACTTTTATCTCAATCCTCACATTTCCACAACGAAGTGCATGCCTTTCCCTGCCTCACCTCCATGTTTCTGCTACAACCCACATCAGTTCCTGCAACGTTAGCTTCTCCTGACTCCCAGGATTGAAATCTCAAAGCCACCAGGATGCTTCCTGCACTTTGTACCTCCAACTGGGCCAAAGCCAGTCAAGGGCTTAGAACGGTGCCTGGCCCACCCCAGGCACTCCAAATCATTCACTGCTGAGGGAAAGAAAGCAACACAATAAATAAAGAAATGTATAAATAAACTAGATCTTCCTGAAATAGCGCTTTTATTTCCCATTACTTTTAAAATATCCTACTCTTTAGCATCCATTCAGCAAGTATTTATTGAGAGACTATCATTCACCAGGCACTGACAGGTGATGGGGATATAGCGATGAACAAAATAACAAAAACACATGCTCTCCTGTAGCTCGTGCACAAATGGGGAGAGATGGGAATTAACAAAGAAATAGGTGAATAAAACATATATAAGACCATTGTCCCTTATCTGAAAAATCTTACATCAAAAAGTCTCTAAAAATTGAAAGTCTTTGTCTAATTTATTGAGTAACAAAACATGAACTGGCATAAGCCTATTTATAATCTGTATTTAATTTCACTTTGGAGGAGGTACCTGAATAAGCTTACCATCTACCATAGTTGTCGTATGGGGTACAGCAAAGGCATTGTATCGCTCCATCAGTGTGCGCTGGGAGGGCGGCCGTAACAGAACATCACAGACAGGGTGGGTTACACAACAGAAAGTTATTTTCTCACCGTCTGGAGGCTGGAAGTGCAAGATAAAGGTGCTGGAAGGGTTGGTTTCCCTAAGGCCTGCCTTTCTGGCTAGAAGACAGCCATTGTCTTCACTACATCCACACATGGCCTTTCCCCTACATACGTTCACTCCTGGTGTCCCTTCCTTTACTTATAGAGATAGCAGTCCTACTGGACTAGGGCACCACCCTTACGACCTCATTTAATCTAAATTACCCCCTGAAAGCCTTGTCTCCAAATACAGTCACATTAGGGGTTGGGCTTCAATATACAGATTTGATGAGGACAGGGAGAGACACAGCTCAGTCTATAACAATTACCTTTCTAAACACTGAAAAAAATCTGAATTCTGAACACACCTGAACCCGAGTTTTGGATAGGGTAGTATAAACTTGGTAGTATATCAGGCAGTTATGGGTACGGAGCAGAATTTGAGCAGAGAGGGCTGGTGGGAGTGTAACATGAAGTACACCAGTCAGGGAAAGCCTCACTGCAAGGGGGGCATCTGAGCCGAGCCCCCCACCAGGTAAGGGAGTGGGCCATGTCTGAGAGAAGGGCATTCTAGGCAGGGGGAAGAGCAAGTTCAAAGACCCTGAGACAAGAACACAGCAGCACGGTTGAGGGCTAGAAAGGCTGTCGGTGCGACTGAAGCCCTGAGCTAAGGGAGGAGGAGGAGACCAGGTAATAGAGGTACAAATCACTGAGGCCTTACTGACCACTCTGATGGAATCTGGCTTTTACTGAAGTGAGATGAGAAGGCAATGGAGGATTTTGAATAAAGGTGTGGCATGAGCTGATTAATGTTTTAACAGGACCACAACGTGTGACTGGTTATCGCCAAAGATGGTGGCCGTCAATGTCTTCCTTCCACAAACAAGCATGACGTTCTACACAGCAAGTGGCTGAGTCTCTGTCCTCTCCCCTCGAATCTGACTTCCTCCTTTACAGAAGCTGGATACTATGTAAGAAACTTGACAACCCTGAGGCCACCATGTTGTGAGTAAGCCCAATGCAGCCATGTGGAAAAGCCAAGAATGAAGGAACTCAGCCAACAGCCAGCACTAAGGCCCCATATAAATGACCCAATTTCTTGAACAAAATCTCAGATAGTCCTTGATCTTTGGAGTTATACCAGCTGGGACCACACACATGCTGGAGTAGACACAAATCATTGCCACTGGGTCCTGTCCACATTTCTAACCTTGGAACTTTGAATAAATAAAAAGGACTCTTATTTTACACTACTAAACTTGGGGGTAGTTTATTACATAGCAATTAATAACTGACACGTAAATTGACATGAAAGCAGGTGATGGGGAGACACCTGAGGAGTAAGTAGCAGGGACACTTTTAGTGAAGCTAGAAAGGCAGTGATGAAATTATTATTAGAGGCTGGAGGAAGGGGAACTCATGTAACATAGTGGCAGATGCTTGGCTACAATAATATGGTAGAAAGAAAAGGTATCAAATGAACTTGTGGACCTGGCTAAGAAGATTTCTGAATTTGATACCTGGCTTCATTTCCCTGCCGAGGAGTAATTACAGGAAGAGAAAATGGAACTAAAACGCTCAAGCCAAATTTAGAGGAAATCACTCAACCCGAATTTAGAGGAAATCATTTAGGTTGGAAAATAAAAATTGCCTCTCAAGGCAGCAAAAGATTCTCAAAGAAAGAAACAGTCTTAGGGCAAAGATCAAATCCAAAGTCTATTAGCACAACGTACTCACAGGTTAAAGATCAAATCAGGTATGCAGCTGGAAAAAATTTAAGAGAGTACCTCTAGACCCTGTCAGTGAGACCAAAGTGTTTATAAAAATTTTAAGGGCTTTTCCCACAGCATTCTGACTTACAGCCAAAGTAAACTGGAGACTGCTTTAAGAATTTTCTAAGTATGTCTTTCCCAACGGAATGAACCTCAATGAAGTTTACAGGGAGTCTCCAAGGTTTATAAGAAGATTGTACAAAAAAAAAAAAAAGTACCCTCAGCTAAACAAAAAGACGGACACAAAATGTCTCTAGAACATTAACTCTCTGCGATCAGGGAGTGGCCTATGTAATGGCTAACAGGCTATTTCTAACGGGCTGTGATGGCTATTTCTTATGGAAAAGGAAGGCTCGAAGGAGGAACCTTTAACTTCACAGCCAGCCCAGCTGAGGTGTCAGACACACAAATGAAGAAATCTTTTCGAATGTTTCATTCCTGAGCAGCCTAGGAGGAGCCAACCAGCTGAATGTCGCCCAGATTGTAGAATCATGACAAATAACAAATTACTGTCACTTAAGCCCCTGCATTCCAGAGTGTTTTCTGTCTGTCTGTTACATGGTTTTATTTGTTTGTTTAATGCAGGCAGGGCAGATCACTGGAAACAGATAATTAAAACCATCTTGGTGGAGAGGGAGGGGAAGGGTAGCAACAGAGACACCAACTCTTGCCATTATGCCATGAGACATGAGAGTGGTGGCCTGCACCCGGGTGGCAGTGGTGAAGGTGGTAAGAAAATCCGATTAAATGTGGGGTGTGAGAAAACTCCAAGACTGACTGATTGATTATCCATGCAACTGAAAGAACGGATTTGCTCTCAGGTGAGATAAAGAAGGCAGTAGTGAGGGAAGTGGTCTAGGGGCTGAAGCCAGGAATCTGATGAATACTAAATATCCGATCAGGGATGCTGAGTAGACTTGCGTATACGAGTCTGGAGATCAGAGGGAGGCCATGACTGAAGACACACATTTATGAAGTATCAGCGTTGGAAGGTACTGAAAGCCAGGAGACTGCAGGAAACGATCACCAAGGGAGTGAGCAAAGACAGAGAAAAGGCCAGGAACTGAGCCCTCAGACGCCTACATTTAAAGGTTAGGGAAGTGCAGAACCAGAAAAGAGACTGAACTAGGTGTTGATGAGGAAAAAAAGGAAACTAAGGAGAGGGGGATGGCCAGGAAGGCAAATGAAGAACTCTCCAGTCCTGCTGACAAGGCATCAAGGAAGAGACCCAAGCATTAATTGCTGGATTTAACATGGGTTAAGAAATGAGACCACACCCCTGAATGACTGCGACGGATTTCTGGCTGGTTTCCTTGGCTCCAATATGTCTTTTCTTTTCTTTTCTTTTCCTTTTTGTTTCTTCTTCCATAAATCCTAACCCAGACCAATTTTCCTAAAATAATGTTTTTATTATAATGTTCCAGCAATGAGTTTTGCTATATTACTTATGTTTCCTACCTGTTTTTGCATTCCTCTGCTCAGCTGTCAAACTGTTCAATGATTGTTGAAATCAGTGAGTACGACCAACCCCCTGCTGGGTACCCAGGACATAAATTTAGAGACAGACACACAATAAGGTGAACTTACAGGGAGAAAGGCTATTGTAGGGGGATGCAGACAGCACCAAATACACTTATATAAGGGAGAGAATAATTCTGCCTGGGCAGTAGAAGAGGGCAGCAGAAGTTAGAGAGGGTGGGCATTCCAAGCAGGACACTTGAAGGCTGACAAGGGAATCTAGCAAGTGTGTCTAGAGCACAGAGGAAGTGTGATTGGAAATAAGGCTACAGAGGCTCTCCAAGCCTCACCAGAGCTGTCAGTGGGAAGCCTCTATAGCAGCCAGACACCCCTTTTTACTGCCCCTACACACACACACACACACACACACACACACTTTATTTTTAGGCACAGTGAGCCATGGCAGTCCAGAAATCAAGCACAGAGGATGGGGATAAGGTTGAACTAGATCAGAGATATTCAAAGTGAGGAGCAAACAACCCTGGGGAACCCCCACAACTTTCCACGATCTGCGTGACTATCGAGAGTTCCAAAGAAATGAACTTCCATATCCGCTACTTCCATAGGAACCCCTTTTCATAAATTATGTGCCTGAAATGTGTCTGAGGCAAGCAGATTTCTAGCAAGTTCTCTTTTCCCACTTCCCCTTTCGTAATTATCCTTCTCTCATTTTACAAAAGAGAGGCGTATCTCTCTCCCAATCCAGAATCCTACTCTGCACTTTTGGCCCTCCAAGGTGGGAGGGACAGGTGTTAAAATGAATATTAGAGCTCCCTTCTTTCATCAAAGCAGTGATATCAGCACTACCTACATCCACGTCCATATATACACGTCCAATATAGTTTAGTTTTATGTTGATGATTACTTATCAAAGGCTAGTGGGTTATTCTGGTTAACTGTGTACTAGTAACACTTAAAATAACATAAAGAATGATTTTAAACAATACACTTATTCTGCTAAAAAATTAAATCTCAATGTATGTACTTATCTTTGTTGCTGTGGAGTAAGGAGATCAAAGAAGTTGGAAATATCTAAGCAAAATGTTCAATTAAAAATAATTATTTGAAAATTTTAGAGGTCAGTGCCAACAGTGTGCAAAGGGTACAGCGGAGCCTTGAACAATCAGAGGGAGCAGGGGCGCCAACACTGCTGAGTGGAAAATCTGCTGTAATTTACTAGAGGTCCTGGTTCCCCTGTATCCGCGGCTCCGCACCTGCCGTTCTGCAACCGCAATTCTGCATGCGCAGATTCAGCCGACCCCTGATTTCTGATAGTACTGCAGGACTTACTGTTGAAAAAAAATCTGCCTAGAAGTGGACCTCACAGTTCAAACCCCTGTTGTTCAAAGGCCAACGTATTTCTTCTCTCAAATTTTTATCAGAGTTACATGAGCAAAAGAACCGGTGAGGAGACTTCAGTGATAAAAGGGATCACTGACTGTGTCACTGGGCTCCTTTAGTGTCATTATGATAATTAGCTTCTTCCCCTGCCTCCCCTACCACCACCACCAATCTTACAGCCATCATATTTTTCTCTTCTGGGGTCATTTTCAGTTTCAGTTCCTTTATTTGACAAAATACTTTGTCACTCTCCTGTCAGGGTTTGGAAAAGAAACAACTATGCAGTCTTTGAACACGACCAGCTAGTAAACATCCAGAGTTTTTTTAAACGCATTTTTATGTGGTCTATATTCAGTCTCTGCCCTAACAATGACCTGCCAGGCACCACCAGATTCACAGTGGGAAGAAACACTGGAAAATACATGTATATAATACCCTGCCTCCAGGTAGAAAATGCATACCAATAATATCCTTATATTGAACTGAGGCAAAGAGTTTCTTATTTCCTATTTCTGATACCAGCACTGAATAACTTTTTTTCTAAAGAGTAACATTCCTTGACATACAGCAAATTAATAAATAATAATATATGAAAAATTGGTTATAATGAATTAATAAAATTCACCATTAAATAGTAGTAAACACTACCAGCAGAACCCACAAATGTTCTCTCAACTCTCCTATGGAGTTTTTCATCCAATCCACAAAACCGGACAGCAGTGAGCACAGAAGGAATGTTCACCCTCAACAGGCTCACGCAGTAATCTGTAACCACCAAGTAAATAAATCTAAGAGTAAATATTGAACTAAAGAAAGAAGCTGGCTTCTTGCCGACCCTCAGACCATGAAATCTTCTGAAAAGGGGACTTCCCAAATACTTGACTACAGCACCTCAGTTGTGATATGTGAGAATCTTCTGATCTCTCCACGAATCCCAGCCTTTGACTTGGATGGATGGGTGGATAGACAGTTAGATAGATAAATACAAACTTACAGATCAATTCATATTTGCCTACTATTTGTCCAACTCCATCAGCAAAAACTATGTAAACTGGACAAATGTTTTCATTCAGGAACCATAAAAATTTTTTTCTGCAAGGAGCCAAGCATATATAGAAACTCCTGTGAATATTATTTGATCATAAAGATAATCTTTAAATATATAACTAATAATAACAATACAAGTACCCCATAAGTATTACTTTAAAACCAACATTCTATCATTATATCACTCTGCCTCAAAATGAAATAGGGGTTGATTGTCACTGTCCAATTGCAGGAACTGTTTCTATGGAGATAACATCTCCATTCATAAGTGCCAGGGATCTTAGATCTGTTTGGGGTTAAATTCCAACTCTACCACTTTCTAGCTCTGTGACTTTGGGGAAGTTATTCAATTACATTACTCTAAGCCTCAATTTCCTCAGTTATAAAATACAGTCCCCAACACCATCATAAGTTTATGATGACAACTTTTGAAAATACACACATACTTCGAATAATGTCTGCTATGTAAGAAGAACTCAGCAAGTGTCGGTTATGACTCACTATTTCTCACAGTTCAAGTTGTGGGCTAAAATCCTACTCTCTGTATTATCATTAACTAACCTTCAAAAGAATAGTTACATAACGAAGAAAACAGTAAACTCTTAAAAGAGAGAGGAAGAAAGGGCAGCTTTCTAACTTTTCAAATGTTTAAAAAATCGTTTAAGAGTTGAGATGTATTTAAAAAGCTTATTAGAGTTACAGGTATTTTCCTCAGAAAAATCCCCTTCATGTAACTTTTCTGAGCTTCACTCACAGCCTTCCTGAAGTCCACCCAGGGCCAGCAAACCTGAGAGGGAGGATCCTCTAGGTTTTAAAACTCTCCAGTTATCAAATTCTATTTCAAACAATTTTACACCCTTGTTTTCCCGCATCCTCCAAAGAAGTTTATAAACATGCATTTCATTGACAAACATTATGTCTTGTGATACAGCTGTTGACATCTACACACTAATTTCATGGATTAAAACAAAAAGCAGCAAATTGTTTTCCTTAACCCACCAGTAATCTGCAGGAAAATTCCTAATTCCAGAACTATAGCTTCAAATCAGGTTCTGGAGTTTCCACTCCATATCAGCAGAAAACACTGAATCTGAAAGTATAGGAACACTCTGCCTATCACAAGTTCCAGACCAGCCACCAAACTAACCCCTGTCTGTCTCTCTGTCACAGAGCGGATGGTACTGCTGGAAAGGCCATTCTGAATATGATGAAAACTCTGAAAGGAGAAAATGTAAGGGGAAATACGAGGATGTGACATTAAAACACAACCAGAACAAACCTTCAGAGTTTTCTAGTATTCTAACTTTGAGTAAAATTTAAAATGTTCTCCTCATTTTAAATCTCAAATGGCTACTACTTTGTCTTTAGTCCTTTCCTTTGTACCTCCTGCCTCTGTCTACCATGCCCACCACACTGCTTTTTAGTGAAATGACAGGAGTTCAAAATTTAATGTATATTGTACCTGGATGCTTTCCACAGAACAGTCCATCTTCTGCATAGTAGGATGCTGTAACCACCTAGACCTGATCTGTTTATTCAATAGGTCAAAAAAGCCTCTTCAGGCACACTGACAAGATAAGGATGTCTATCAGTTACAAGGAGATGCCATCACCAGTGTCATAACATTAGAAAGTAGCTTTTCAAAACATAATGTAAATAGCGAGTGACAACCACTTTACTTCCAGTTTCAAAACTTCTGCTCACTCTATTTAAGAATCTGTTTATAAGCATCATCTAAGAATTAACCTTGCTTTACACAGACTCTGAAGTTGACAAAATTTTAAATGCATGGAAATTGAAGTTAAATTCAATATATTATTAATTAAATTCAAATATATTGTATACTTTTGGAACATGCAATCTCAGTAACACTTGAAAAAATTAACTGGATTTTAAAGCAACCTTGAATAATAATTCCAATGCAATACGAGTCTCCTGCATTTCTTCCCAATTTCTAGCACTGATTTTCTGGAAACAACAGAAGCTCAGCCTGACTGTCAAACGATGACCATTCCTGTAAATTCCGCTCCCAAGTAAGGTAAGTGTCCAGAACGAAAAAGAGGAGGGTAATTTGATTTTGCTAACAATGGTCGAGTCAGACAAGCGGGCTCACACACGAGTTGGCACAGGCCGGCGGGGAGTTTGGGAGGGAGGCAGAAAGAAGCGGGGAGCTGCAGTACCTTTCTTGAACTTTCTGAGCTCCACGAGGTGCAGAACTCAGCGCTCTGTGCAGTGAGACCTCGCCTCCTCCGAACCCGGCAGATCAGCGGGGACAGCGAGGCGCGCGTCCCTCCCTCTCCGCCGGCCGGCGCGTTGCCGGTGGAGCGCACGCCGCCCTGCGCAGCCGCCGACTCGGAAAAAGCGCAGCGCTCGGCGGCACCGCGCGGGACCCGCAAGTGGACGAGCAATCTGTGCTCTGCTGGAAGCGAGGAGAGCCCACGACAGGAATAAAGGGTCAGAAGGGGAAAACACCTTTGCACGTAGCGTAGCCGAAAACCGAAGTCGCGGTCATATAAGAGGGCGGGGCGGCCGGACCGGCCGCCGGTCGGGGGGAGACGGGTGGGTCAGGCCAGAGCTGGCAGGGGTCCGAGGCGCAGGCTTTCGGGGAAAGTTCCCTCGCCCTTGCCACCACCACCACCTCCCTTCCCAGAGCGGAGAAGCCAAGCTCTGTACCTCCATCGAGTCCGGGCTGCAGGGTAGGGGGCGGCAGGCAGCGCAGCCGGGCGGGCGCGGTCACCCGGCTCCCTTTCTCGACGTCGGACTGTTGCGGCTGCCAGCGAGACAGCAGGGGTTCCCTGGGCGCCGGGAACCCAGGGCGTCCCAGCCCCCAGCGAAAAGAAAAGTGAAAGAGAAAATAGCGAGGAGGAGAGGCGAAGATAAACACCCCCATGAGGCTGGGGGAGGGGCGGGTGGCAGCGGCTCTTGGACGACTGCCCCAGGTGTCGTGGCTCCCCGCCCCCTGGAAGGTGTCGGCCACTGCGATGCCCAGGGGGCGCAGGGCCTGGAGGGCAAGAGGGAGGAGGTCTGGGAGCGCCGGCGCTGCCTCGCGGGGACAGTGGCCCTGGCCTTGGCCTAGCCCTTCTAACGCACCCTGCAGAGTAGTCATGAGGAGGTGGCCCTGAGCCCACCTGCCACTTCCACGGTGCCCCGCATGGAATGCTAGGCTTCCCGAGCCAAGGCTGGAGACTGGTCGCGGCCCCAAGTCGCCCAGAGGAAAGGGAAAAAAACTGTGTCGGATCAGGGTGGGCAGCTACTCCAGACTTTGACCCGCCCCGCAGGCTTATAAGAAAGGCGGCTCTGAAGTCTTACTAAAGACAACGTTGGAGGAAGACAGCTGGGTAACGACTTGGTCCAAGGCAGTTGGCACCGAGGGTCAGTGACTTGAAGGAGTAAGCCTGTCAGCGGACCGCTTTTTCAAATAGGGCGTAGTCCAGTGTAAAACATTGCAATGGAACCATGTGAAATGTTCCTGTGGAATTTTACAGTTGAAAGAAGGTACTGAATTTTCTGAGGCTGAGTGATCGTGCCTCGGAGCCTGCAGAAAAAGTCTCGTGTCCAGTTTTTGGGAACACTTGAACTCTTTGGACAACCTTGTGCACATGTTAATCACTGAAAATCCCTAATGGAAGGGTGCTGGCCCAAATTTTTCAGAGTCATGTCACGGAAAAAAAATGATACAGCTCCCTGGAGCTTGGTAAAACATAATTTAACTAAGTTTTCTTTGCCTTAAGTGTATGCTAAAAATAAAAAAAAATATTAGAAATGGTTTAAATATTAAATGTGCATAAAGTTCCACATAAAATCATTTAATATTTTTATGAAAAGGCTGAACTCTAGATAGTTACTACCAACAAAATAAGTAAGATTTGAAAAAGTAAAAACTTTTTCACAATCTTTCAAACTTTTACCATAGTTGGAAATTATATTTAAAGAAATGAAGCAATCATTCTTTTCTAAGACAATGGAATGTTGCATTTTCTTGTGATGATACCAGTGATGTCACATCCAGTCAGACTTTTTCACAGCAATACACTGAAGCTCTGGTTTGCAGCATGAGTATGCATCATGAGATCAGGCTTTGCAGCTGGATTGGATTCTGCTGCAACAGATATAGCAGCACCCTAAGGACTAAAGTATGTGTAGAGGTGAATATCGACATTAGTGATGGAGAAGTGGATCTGTGTCTGCACCTCACCTTGAACTGCTCCAGTGCTTCTTGGCTCTCCTTCAAGGTGAACTCTTATATCTCTTTCAGCTCCCTTACAGATGCTGTGTGCTTTGCAGGTGGTCGCTGAAGTAGTTGTGCAGACAGTAAGGCCCCTCACTGGCCACACTCAGTACCAACTAGCAGAGCCAGGTATCACTGCAGCCAGAGGACACATCATCACATCCCAGATCCTGCTTCACCTGGGCTGCCTAGGAGGACTAGAGGAGGCAACTCTTAGCTAGGGCTCACCAGCCTGGGGGCTTCTGCTGTCCCCAAGGCTGAGGGGCATTAATGTCTGACAGCACACTTTTAACATGTGGCCACCATGAATTTTCTGAGCTACTGGAGAAGTTTTCACAACAGTGTAAAACTGATGGGAATTTTCTTCATAGAGCCAAGCTTTAGAGTACAATCTGAAGACATAAGAATAACAAAAATTGGTCTATAAATATTGATTGAGCTTCTAATACATGTAAGTTCTGGAACAGAATGAGCTGAATAATATATAAAGCATTTAGTCAGCTTGGGAAGATAAAATAAAATGCATGATAATAAAGTGAAATTGAAACTGACTATAGCCATAAGATGGACTTTGCTCTATCACTTGACTCTGGAATATGTAGGCCAAATTTGTTTTCTTCATTCCAGGAAAAAAAAAATGTTTTTTAATTAGTCATATAAATGCCTGCAATTCAATGAAGCTGGGTTTTCAGCATAATGTTTTTGTTGCACTGCCTCAGACAGAGAAATCTAACATATGCAACTTGTATTTTCAGTTGCCACAGGCCGTTTGGCAAGATATTGAAAATTACTCACACCAATGAACAAGTAAATTCCACTGTATAAATTAAAAGCAAAGACCAAGATTGATGGAATATTTGAAACTGCCTAAAGGCAACTAATAAAATTACAGTGTGGAAAGAAGTAAAGATTAATTAAACCTTACAGAAGTGACCATAATAATCTTTCTTTGAATTTAAAAAATTAATAATACAATCATAGTTGAATAAGTTTTTAATATCTGATTTTTCATTCCAAAGACAATGTTAGCCAACTGGCTAGTTCTCTTTAAAATAAATGACTAATAAATGTTTTCTATAGCTTTGGAGACTACGTGGAAGTAGCTGAAAGTTAGCTCATCTGACTTAGTGTTCAAAATCCGTCACTGTGACCTTATTTGTGGTCCTCCTAAGGAACAAATCACAGGCCAAGAACAAGTTGATCTTCTGGTCTTTGAAAAACATAGCCAGGAGGAACTCCTCAAGTTTCCATTTTGGTTAAAGCATGCCTGAAATGTAGCCTTACCTCAAGATTGCTTCCCATCTCTGTCTTTTTGGTGGTCCTGACAATAGAGGGATACCCTTCCTCTTAAAGATTACTTAAATTTTCAAAAGCTTCCTAGGTTACTGCTTTCTCCGTGGCACAGCAAGACTAGCTAATACTTCTGTAGCTCCTACATTGTGTGCCTGGATGCTCAATATTTGCTCATGAAATCCTCACAGCTATGCTATGAAATATGAACTATATCTCCATTTTGCGGATAGAGAAACCAAGGTCCAGAAAAATGTCACAACTTGCCTGTAATTCACATGCAACTGAGTGGCCCTGCAAGGATTTGACCTCAGGTGGTCTGGCTTGAGGTCACACCCTTACTCTCTACCAGCTCTAAATTGACAACCACCCTCCACTGCTTCTAGAACAAAGAGTTCCTGAGGAAAGCCTTTGACTCTCAAGCAGTATCTTTCAATCCAAATTTGTTTGCTCTAGCTTAACTTTAGCCAAGGCCAGGGAGGAAACTAATTAGTTTCCTTGAATTTCTGCTTCCTGATCTCATTGTGTTTCTGTGATAAAACTGCTGTGAGGGTTGCAGCCCCGCAAAGAGCATAGGTTATCTGAGTCAAGTCACTGACAACAGGCTGGCTGAGCGCTGCTGCAAGTCAGAAACAACACAACTAGTAGATGGCACATTCTGGCTGATGCCCATTAGAGATGGTGATTTTGTTTCAACTACAGTGTCAGAGTGTGCCCTTGGCAAAGGAGGAGAAAGGACACCTAGTTTCAAGCTGCAGATGAACTTAAAATAATTAAATAATAGCATAGTCAATTCTTAATATGTTTAAAAGTATATGGTATCTTAAATATTTTGGTACTTAGTTGGGTGGGGGGAGAAGGGATTTAAACAGAACCAAGAGATAATTCAATGTGCTAATAATACTATTCTGAACAGTCTTTTAAAGCTGAACTTATCAATCAAAATCTAGTTCAAAAAACATTAATTACTTTACTTAGATTATATAATGAAAGTATACATTATAAACGTACACAATATGAATGGATCTTGTTGGCATTTATTTCAATGACTAACTGTAAAAAGGGATTTTATTTTCATCACATGTACTTCCTGACATATGGAAAATACATACTGCTTGAGTTCTCTAATTTAAATTCATGCACTTGTTGTAATATGTAATAACTTTAACAAAACGGTGTGAACCAAAGTCAACACAATAATGTATCTACATCAGCCAAGTTAAATTGACATTTATTTTGATTTTCACCCTATAGGCCCTCCAAAAATGTTTGTTGAGTTTATTTTTGGTCAAAAATAATTTCACCTGTCATTTCATAGTTTTAAATTCTTGCTAGAATCAAAATCTGAGAACTTACAGATATATGTGTATGTATATGTGTGTATGCACATAATAGCTCTTTGAAATTATCATGAAATAATTTGCTAATTTACATAACTTAATTCTGTGGTTTATATATGTATTTGATAATTTACATAACAATTCTATGGTTTATATATGTATTTAATCCTACAGTCACTTTTCATTGCATTTTTAACTAAATTTTCTTCAAAACCTTTATCAAAATCAATTTTCAGAAGCACTCTTGACATATGGCAGCTATACCAACAGAAGGCTCATAATCATTGATAAAAATATCATTGGTTTTTTACTTATGGTAACTGTTGTGCGGGACGTTACCTTGATGAAATGGTAGCCTCTAATCACTATCCTATAAGTATCATAACAAAAAGGCTTACAGACCAAATTAAGATACTCAAACAACATGGTTTGTGAAATCAATCTAAAACTCACAATGAAAAGGACAGAAGAAAAAGGCAGAGGGTACAGGTGTGGCTTAATTAGTAAATTCTATTGAACAATTAAGGAAAAATAATGCCAATCTTACACAAACTGTTTAAGAATATAGGAGGAAGAAATACTTCTCAACTTATTTTATGAAACCAGAATTATCCTACTAAAACCCAACAAGATATTACCATGAAGATAAGTCTACAGTGGAAGTCTTTTTTTAACATAAAATAACACAAAATATTAGCAAATCTAATTCAATGTTTAAAAAGAATAATACATCAAGAACAAACAGTATTATTTATGTAATGCAAAGCTGGTTTAACATTTTAAAGGCAGTCAATATCATTTTCCATATTAATTGAATAAAGGAGAAAAAGTATTTGACGAAAGTCAACATTCTGCCATGATAAAAACTAGAAAACTAGAAATAGAAGGAAGCTCCCTCAACCTGATGAAGGGCATCTACAAAGAAGTGTACAGCTAGTATCTTACTTCGTAGTGAAAGATGAATGACTTACCCCTAAAATCAGCTGCAAGCAAAGATGTCTGCTGTATTCAGCTGGTACTGGAGATTCCAGGCAGTTCAATAAGATAAGAAAAAGAAAAAAAGTCATAAAAACTAGAAGGCAATAAGTAAACTATCTTATTTGTAGACAATGGGTTCCTGAGAAAACAAAAATTTCCTGTAACTAAAAGTGAATTTTTTGCAGGATACAAGGTAAATATATAAACATAAATTATATTTTGTATACAGCAATGAATAAGATACTGAAGCGTATTTAATACTGAAGAGTAAATTAATAGCATTACTCTGAAAACTGCAAAATATTGCTGACAGAAAATGAAAATAACTTAAATCAAGGGTGGGCTTGCTGCTTTGGCCTATTTTTGTATTCAGAATACAGCCACTCCCATTTGTTTACATGTGGCTAAGGCCACTTTTGCAATTGAGAAGTTGCAACAGAGACCATTTTTATTTATCAAAGCTTAAAATACTCACCTTGCCCTTTGCAGGAAAGTTTGTTAACCCTTCATCTAAACGTTTGGAGAAATACCATATTCATCTATTGGAAGATGATATAAAATTATTAAGATGTTAATTCTCCAGATTCAGTGCAAATCCCAGCAGGCTTTCTTATCCAACTCAGTGAGCAGATTCCAACTTTGATATGCAACTGTAGAGAACCTAGAAGAGGCAAAACACTTTTGAAAAAGAACAATGTTGGAGGATCTGTACTACCATATATCAACACTGACTGTAAAGCTACAAAGACCAAAACAATGTGTAATGGCATAAAGATAGACAGACAAATCAAAGGAACAGAATAAAGAGTCCAGAAAAAAATTCACACGTATATAGCCAATTGGTTTTGATAATTATGCCAAGGTAAGAGATTGAGAGGAAAATTTTTTTGACAAATGATATAGGAACAACTGTGCTTTTTAGGGGCAAAATATATATATTTTCAATTTTCTAACACATGTTATTCATGAAAATTA
This sequence comes from Camelus ferus, assembly GCF_009834535.1. Lineage (NCBI taxonomy): Eukaryota > Metazoa > Chordata > Mammalia > Artiodactyla > Camelidae > Camelus > Camelus ferus. The sequence goes on along the minus strand of NC_045697.1, from coordinate 100,612,799 downwards.
ACACAAAGTGGTTCATAGACCTAAATGTAAAGTTAAAAGCATAAACCTTACAGAAGAAAGCATAGGAGATTTGCAATCTCGAGGTAGGTAAATATTTCTTAGACAGAACACAGAAAGTACTACCTGTAAAAGAAAAAAAGTGAAATAATTGGGTTTCATCAAAATATAAACTTTTTTCTCTTTTTAAGGTAAAAAATGACAACCAATTACTAAAAATCTCCTGTTTAATATTGCCCCCCCCCCCCGAATATGCCTCTTTGGTGTAAGGATTATCTTGAGCTGATTATTTATAAGAAACAGCAGACATAGGGAAAGCTCTGAAAACCAACTAGTTACCCTTTTATAAGAGAAATATACATGTATAAGGGAAATCTCCATTTTAAGGGTGTCTCCCTCTCTGTACCAGGAAGTGGAGAAGGACCAATATTCTAGAAACTCTTATCAATTAGAGAATCAATTAGAGAACTTAAATCTGTATAACCATCACACTTTTGTTTATTGTGCTTTTCCTGGTAACCTCCCATAACTGGCCTCCCCCACCCTACCCGACCCCACCACGTCATTCTTTTGTCTTTAGCTGGAGACGACATTTTAAGGTGGTGGCTGGGTAATTTCAGTGAGTTACTTGGTTTTCTTGGGCATCTCCCATATGTACAGGAGGTATATATATTATTAAACTTTTGTTTGTCTTTTCTTGTTTATCTGTTTTTTTTATTACGAGTGAGTCTCAGGCAAAAACATAGAAGGGCAGAGGGAAAATTATTTTTCCTCCCCTACATGCTTTAAAAAGTGATAAGGCTATCACTAAAATTCCTCACTTGTAGATCTTAAATTAAAACTGACAGTAATGATTATGTTCCAAAATATCTCCAATAAAGTTATATTAAAAACAAGTATCATTCCAGTATAAGAAAGAGTTGTCAATAAACCCTGTATTAATTAAGCAAACCACAGAAGTAAACCCGCTCACATAGTTGAAACAAAAAAGTAAAATTCAGATAAGTGTAATATAATACGTATTTGGATTCTTGTCCAATATAACAGAGAAAATCTGCTGTATTCCAAGAAAGTATGTCATAGTTTACTATTGATTGCAGAAACTCACAAAAACAGTGAATGGGCATTTCCCTGAAAAATGACTTTCAAAAGGGAGGGTTGGCCTTTTTCTTCCTTTGAAACATGAATAAGAAATGAGGTTCTAGTGCAGGCGAAGGAAAATTTTATGTTTGCAAAATCGACACTATGCTCAAACACAGTGAAATAAAAGAAGTGTTGGAAATAGGTATGCAAGGTGTTCAGAAGTGCTTTCATTGCTACATGAATAATTATGGCATGTAAATTGTGTTGGAAGTTTTGCTGCTTCATTTGCTGGTCTGAACCCCACAGATACAAATCTTCCCTTTAAAATCTATGTTTGTTTGCATTTATACCTAAGCTTAGTTTGGGAAATCGAAGATCTGAGGATTCAAAATCGGCTTTGACAGACCTAAAACTAATGTTACCAAACCAGCCTTTCACCAGCATTTTTTTTTTTTTTTTATTACTAAGTCTGCACTGAGAATCTACTACATAGCACAGATTATACAGAAGTAAGTATACGGTCTAGTTCCTCCTTTCCAAGGGGAAAATATATGCCATAATTGCTACCATTGAGAAGTTTACAACAGGTGGTGGTTGATTTTGTGGGTTAATATAACTGCAAACAGTGGCTTGCAGATAATCCTATTTGCTAGCATTTCCTATCACAGTTACTTTTAGGTAAAAATCACAATGTCATTTTAAATGACTAGCTTTTCCCCCCATGATTGTTCAGTGGGACTTTTCATGGCAGATGTGTGCTAATTCTTGTGCACTCAAAAACAGAGAGAAAAGGAAGCCTGAAATTAAAGTCTCAAAGTCTGATCTATATACGTAGGCACCATTAGTCATACAAACTTAACTCATAGATGTACATCCACTGAGACAAGGTATTGTTGCGATGTCAGGATGATATAATGTGGAAAATATTAAATTGTTACACATGCTAATGTGGGCCTAGTTTTAAATCTGGCCAAAGGGGACACTTTATTCAATAAGAAACTGAAAATCTGAGATAAACTTACCTGGATCACACAGAAATTAAGTGGTGAATCCAATATTTGAACCCATCAAAGCCCATATTTGAGCAAAGCCTCACCCTCCTTAGCATATTACAAGCTAGTTAAGGATTGGCCAATAAATGATGAACAATGGCTGTATTATTCACCAGCTGTCTATCCTACGGCAAGTATAACCTGGCAGTTTAAGATGCGTCATTTTTCATCCTAAAACTGAATACAACAAGATAGGGATCATTATCTCCAGTTTACCTACGGTGCAAGTGGGGTTCAAAGAACTAAGTAATGTGCCAAAGTGTTACTGCGTCTAAACTCGCTCTGCTCACTGCACAACAGGCCAAGATCGGCAGACCAGGTGTTGGGGCGAGGAATGACGACTTTATTCAGAAAGCTGGCCGACTGACAGAATGGCAGACTAACATCCTGGAGAATCATCTTCCCCCAAGTCAGATTTCAGGCTCCTTTTATACTAGAAAGGGGAGGGCATGTGGTTGGTTGTCACAAACTTCTTGCTGTTGAAATCCTTTGTTCTTGCAGCTGTCCGTGTAGGTCAGGCTATGGTGTTCCTGCAAACGTCCAGCAAGACGAATCTTATTTTCTAGTCTGCAACTTTTTATCTCTGTATGAATGGGAAAGTGTTATACCCTTAGAGGTCAGAGCCTTTAAAATGGGCTATCCTGTATATTTCAGGCTATAGGCAACATTCTTTTACAAAAGATGGACACTCAGCATGACAACACAGGAAGCAGCACAGGATGAACATCAAAGGAACAGATCTAATATGGAGTCAGATTTGTTCTTTTCAATTACAAAAGGATGGATAGCTGGAGAAATACATGAAGTGCCATTTTCTTAATTCCACCTGTGTAAAACACATACAGATTTACATATGCTTGTTTGGAGACTGAATCAATAAACAACCGTAGGAAAACCCAGCCAACTAAAATGACCTTGTGGTATTACTTCAAAGCAACTGTGAAATGAACTTTTTTTTTTTCTGGGAAACTTTGGACATTTCTGCTTTATAAATGAGCCATTGGATTTTTTGTGTGGTCTGAATTCAATAGTCTTTAATATGGGGGGGAAAAACATGCCTGCACCCAAAGTTTCAATAAAAAATGACTCAAAATAAAGAATAAAACATAATTTATTGGGTAGCTTTTTGAATTAACATAGAAATAGGTGAGAAAGTGCTATGTTGACTTGCAAAGGAAAAGAAAAGATCAAACACCAATTTTACGTACTGGACAGCAATCAGAGCTGAACCTTAAGATTCTATATAAAATCAGATACTGACTCCTTAGGCCCTTATTTAAAAAGCCTCCCATTCGTTGATCCACTGAGTTTCATCTCCCCTTACCATCTTGTATAATTATAGTTTAGAACACATCATTTTGCTGCTTCCTACTTCTAACCCTTCAGATGTGCTTCCCTAGCCCTTTTTCTGGTTAGTATTTGACACGGTATCCCAAACCCTTCTCTCAAAGGCTTTCTCAAGAGAGTTCGCCTTCAAGAAGACTTTCCATATTAACTTCAATTCATATTAAATAATTCCTTTGCACTTGAACACACTTGTTTGTATATTAGCATGTTTGTTCTCTGTTTTGGGTGTGTACCTGTTTCCTCACTTAGATGGTGGTATCAGTTTTCCGGTGATTAGCATCTCCAAAATCAGATAAATGTCTTAGAGCTGAGACAGATTGAAGAGAACACAGAATGTTTGTTTGTATGTTTAATAATCCCTACCTTATGGGGCAGGTTTTACGGTTCGAGTTGAGTGCCTGGCAAGTGGTAGGCAGTAAGTATATAATAAGGAACATGGGATTTTGAAGAGAGAGAGACAGAGAGACGTGAGTTCAAATGCTGGATTCACCATTTCATCTCTGTGTGACCCTGGACAAGTCCATTTTCATCTGCAGTTTCCACATTTATAAAATAATGACAAGCAAATCCTACTTTCCAAGTGTTCACAGATCATTTACATGATAAAAGTTTTCATTGGCATAAACAAATTGACATGAGGCCAGCTGTGTGGTAGTCAGGAGTTCTCACCATATTAAATTCAATATGGCCCAGGTTTCTGTTATATGATTTGATGTTTAATAGCCTTCAGATCTTGGGATCGCAGAATATCATGTGCCCCGCTTCTCAACAGCCCAATCAAGTAAGTATGCCATCTTATCAAGACACTTTTTCTGAGGGTCTGTGAAAGGGCAGCCCTACCAAGTCCCTTCCTTCTCTCTGCTCCCATCACCCAGAAATCTTCCTTGATTCATATTTTATTCCTTCCTCTTGGTACGACTGCAATCAAATATAGCTCTAGTCTGGGAATTGATTCATTCTTCTCTGTCTCCTCTCCTCCCTCTTCCCTCCCCCTCCCATCTCTCTCTCTCCATCCACCTCCTTTTTATTCTCAGCTTCTTATTTTTGCACGGCAGTCAGTTACTCCCTTCTCAGCTTGTTCCTTACGTATTTCTGATACTCATAATTCTTAGGAACGACAATTGCTTGAATCCTTTTGCAGACACCAAACAGTTGTCTCAGTTTCTTTTGCTTCCCTTCATAAATTATTTTCCCAGAGACTTAATTTTCCTGGATATTCAGAGAAATATGCTTCTCTTATGCTACCATATTATTTTTCTTAGAGGGACCATATGATGTTTTTCATCTATTTTTAAAATTATGGAGCAGTTAGTACATAAAAGAACATATGTAGCACATATAACATGTTAATAAGTAACAATACAGTGAAATAGGATGTTACCCACACTGTGGAAATCCTCTTAAATTACTTTCATTTGTGCCCCATTTTTTGTGTCCCACTTTAAAATACCTCTCAGATCGTCCTTGAAGCATCTTTTTCCTTCTTTCTGAAGTATAAACTTCAGATGTTACTTCAGGGAGAATCTGTTGTGGTAGACCACTTACTACATGAAAATGTCTCTAGTTTGGCTTTCTTTGAAAAGATATCTTTGCTGCATCTGATTCTAGGTTGAAAGAAGCTTTCAGCATTTTGAAGATGTTATTATAGTACCTTCTGTCTCCTGCTGAGAAGTCAAATGGTAATCTAGTCACCATTCCTTTGTTCATAATCCATCTCTTCTCTCTGCTTTTTGTAAAGACTTGCTATTTTATTTGGTGCTCTGCAGTTTTGCTAAATTTGTACCTAGGTGTGATAATTTATTCTATTTGTGATTTTTTGGGGTACTACAAAAAATAAGTTCATTATTGCTCATGAAATTCCATCTCAGCCATTATCCACTTAAATATTGCTTCTGTTTTGTCTATTATTTCTTCCAGAACTTTGATTAGATATATGTTGGACTAGGCACATGAAAAAATACTCAATATCACTAATTATAGAGAAATACAAATCAAAACTACAATGAGGTATCACCTCACACCAGTCAGAATGGCCATCATTCAAAAGTCCACAAATGACAAATGCTGGAGAGGCTCTGGAGAAAAGGGAACCCTCCTTCACTGCTGGTGGGAGTGCAGTTTGGTGCAGCCACTGTGGAAAATAGTAGAGTCCTCAAAAGACTAGGAGTAGACTTACCATATGACCCAGGAATCCTGCTCCTGGTCTTATATCCAGAAGGAACCCTACTCCAAAATGACACCTGCACCCCAATGTTCACAGCAGCACTATTTACAAGAGCCAAGACTTGGAAACAGCCTAAATGTCCATCAACAGATGACTGGACAAAGAAGATATGGTATATTTACACAATGGAATACTATTCAGCCATAAAAATTGACACCATAATGCCATCTGCAGCAACATGGATGCTCCTGGAGAATGTCATTCTAAGTGAAGTAAGCCAGAAATAGAAAGAAAAATACCATATGAGATTGCTCATATGTGGAATCTAAAAACCAAAACAAAACAAAACATACATAAATACAGAACAGAAATAGACTCATAGACATAGAATACAAACTTGTGGTTGCCAAGGGGGTGGGGTGTGGGAAGGGACAGACTGGGATTTCAAAATGTAGAATAGATAAACCAGATTATACTGTATAGCACAGGGAAATACATACAAGATCTTGTGGTAGCTCACAGTGAAAAAAAAATGTGTGACAATGAATATATGTATGTTCATGTATAACTGAAAAATTGTGCTCTACACTGAAATTTGACACAACATTGTAAAATGACTGTAACTCAATTAAAAAAAAAAGAGGAAAAAAAGATATATGTTGGACTAGCTCATTCTATCATCCATGTTTCTTAATCTCTCTTTTATACTTTTCCATCACTTTGTCTTTGTGGGTACCAATTATATGATTTCTTAATCTGTATATTCTGGCTTCATTAACTCTCAAAGTGTTTTTCTGTACTTAGCTTTAATTTCACTGACTACATCTTTCATTTCTAAAAGTCTAATTTTGCTTTTTTTCAACTATGCCTGCTTATCTTGGATAGATGTTTGATCCTTAATCAGATTTTTTATTCCACATTTTATTTATATAAATTTACTAGTCATACTAATCTTATATTTCTATTAATTCCAATATTTGTCTGATTCTGTCATACCTACTCTTTCACTCACCATTTCTTGTTTTATTAATGTGTTTTATGAGCTGGATTCAAGCATGTTTGTTAAAATTCTGTGGGAATTTGCTGTGGCTTGGTACAAGGATGTATTCACCAAGAGTTTGCCAACTTTCTGTATGTCCCAGTAAACTATCAGCTCAGATCTTCTTTAAACCAAAAGTATTTCATTATGAATAGTGTGAATTCAGGTTCCAAGCCCATTAAAGAATAGGCCCATGGTCAAAAATATTTTGTCCCTTTGCTTGTCCCTTTACCCAAAGCCAGTCCTAGTCAGAGAAGTTTCCTACTTCTTTCCTTCTCTGATTTAGGCCTTTGTAAATCTGGGCTTTATACGAGGGTCTGCAGTCTTGACTCCTCACTGTCAAGGCCCTAATCTTTGACTTGCCCCTCTCTTAAGCACAGTCATTAAAACCAAAGCTGGAAACCAACTATTCAGAGGTCATATTTCCTGGGTCAGGGGGCAGCTTCAGCCCTTAGTTAACTTCCTGGACTTCTGCTGTTGCTTCATTTCAGGCTTCAGAGAATTTCTATCCATTTATTCAGATCTCATTCATTTATGTAACTGCTATTTTTTAAAACTTATTCAGCACTTGAAAGATTTTTTGATAGTTCCTGTAGAACTTATCAGAATTTCCTTGAACCAGTAGTGTTGCTTGAAACCAATGACCTTCTGTGTAATCTTAACATTGACAGCGTGTTTACCATTGCTCAGGCTGAAAGAGAAATGCCCAGCTGGTTCTGTTTAGTTCCACCTTGATCAGGAGTAGAGTTTTCCTTTCAAGCCCTCATCCACACTTAAGATATTTCTATACGAGGTGGGAGCACAAAAGTCTACGATTGCTGCGGAAGAAGTCGAACACAGAGGATGGACTACAGGGAAGGTCTACACTGACAGACCGCTCAATGCTGAGTCTCTATTTAATGATGCCGTCCCATCTACCCCTTACCTCTCGGCCAGGTCTTTCCTTTCAATTCTGTCTGCCATCCTTCCCCAGCCCCACTCGTGTTTAGCTTCTACAAACAAGAGTTAAAACACTCTGCGATCTTTCTGTGCCTCTATTTTTGCCTCTGTGTTGTCCCATAGTAGAAGTGGGGAGATAGGGAGGGAAAATCTCCCCTTAGAGTACCATTGAAAAAGCAGAGGTAGGGGAAAATGCGCAGAAAATATGTAGATAAATTCTTCAAGGTTTTATCGAGAGAGAGAGAGTCTCAGATTCTTCTTGGGATACTGTTGCTTTCTCTTCAAGGGGGTAGGTGGTTTTCTTTTCCTATGCTCTCCTACCAATGATCTCATGCCAAGAAAATTAGGTCATTCTCGTCCATTACTATTGTCTTCCAGTTCCTGTGCTCAAGAGTGCAGATGGGTTTCACTCGGTCCCACAGAGCATCTTCTGCTTCCTCTACTCGAGGCGATCCCTTCACTACAATTGCACAATCCTCGTCCCAGCAGATCAACGGGAGTGCTGTTGCCCAACAGTGCAGCTGCGCTGCTCACTGGCTCTGGTCCAGGGTGACCTTCTTGTCACCTTTTAGATTCTGCAAAGTCAGCATTTATAGGAACAATGCTGCTCAATAAACAGCATGTGCTTGAGGCCTGAGGTAAATGAATGTCTCAGCCGCAAACATGGTCAAACATGATATTAACTTTACTCCTTCAGTCGGATTGGAAACTTATCCAGTAACTATGGTTTGCATCAAAGATTTTTTTTAAGTTACTATTAAACTCAAACTCTTAGCATTTCAACCAGAGCACAACTATCACAAATGATTTGCAAACTGATAAAAATGAGGAAACCCACAATAACAAGTGTTCTCTTTTACTCTTGAATATGTATCTGTAATATTAGTGTACGTAGATGCCTCTGTTTTCTTCCTACTCCAAGTTCTGCTCTGCTTTCAGACTGGAAATGAAAAATGCTTTAATTTCAAAATCTATTTTGCTCATTTTGAGAAAAAAATTGTTTGGCAGGCACAGAGTGGAAACTGGCAATAAGCTTAAATGGGGAAAAAAGAAAGATTAAGGAGATTCTATCATTTATCCTTTATATTGATGAATGGGATACTGTATTAAATACAAATTTTAATTAAACAAATCATGTAATTAATTCAATTATATGGGTTTTAAAAATTATTAAAAACAAGTCATTAATGCTGTTAAGAATTTCTTAGGACCTCTCCATCTTTTAATTCTCTGGGGAATTTAAAAAATAATAAATATAGTTTTGGGGTTATATTTTCATGAAATAAGTAGAAATTAATGCAGATTTATTTTTTTTTAAGTTTTAAGCTCTTCAACAAGACAGACTATACTCAGTAAAATGATCAACGTTTGTTTAAGCTAGTTCATAAATCTTTATTTTTCACTCTCAATCTCCTAATTTCATTTAATGATATATTTGACAATTATAGGCTACTTGATTTGTTTATGAGAAGCTCATCATCTTTAAAAAAAATATCTTCAGACTCAACTAAAGGTAAAAATTCTCATTGTTAGCACTTATTGACCTTTATTAAACACAAGTTGTGAGGCATTTGGTTGAGCGCTTACCTGCGTTATCTCATTTAGTTATCACAGTGCTGTAATGAGCTGTGTACGTTATCTTAATTTTACACTTGAAGAAACCTAGGCTTAGAGAATTTAAATGACTTGATGGTCCCCATTTAGTAAGTGGTGGATGCAGGATAAAAATCCACAGGTGCTTGGTTTCAAATTATTTACTCCTTTACGTGCTGCACTTCAACGTTTTTCTTTATGAAGGGTACAGATCTCAGAATGTAGTGGTGTCTTTAAACCTGATTGCTGTAAAGACGAAATGTCTTCCAATGTCAGAATCTTCTCTCTACACAGAATCATAGCATTTTAGAGCTGGAAAAACCCTACAAACCATGAGGTCCTGTGGTTCCCATGTTGTGGGCCAACGTGCCCTGGTCTATTGTAGCAAATTCACAAACCCACAGGGTAGTAGGGCCTTTAAATTTTTCAGTGTAAACACACTGACTTTTCAAGCATCTGTCAGATACTGAACTACTCACTCAAAGCATTTGGGTTTCAGTTTTTAGATAATGTGAAATTCCTTTGAGCGACATGATACCTTTCAAAACTGTTAGTTTCCTAGGTTGAGATGGTAAAAAGTACCGCAGCACAATCAATGTGAAGCACCAGATGAAGGGGGCAGGATCTAGTCTAGTGTCAAGGTTTGAGAAGTTGTGCAGTGCTCAGTGAAGGCACACAGCCCGTTAATCACGAATTGTGCTTATTTAAGAATAAAAATATTTAACATTTTTTCAAATGATTTTATATTATTTAAAATAGATACTAAGTTTTGAAGATGTAAATATTTATTAACATTTTTGGACCTAGCGACTTACAAAAGGAGCTGTAAGGTAGTTCTTTTGGTCTAGACATGGAAAAATTACTGAGAACTAAGAACATCATGAATCCAAAATATTCAGGAACCTCTGATCTAGTCCAATATTCCATATAATGCATGACGTAGACTCTCTGAATATATTCAGAGACTTATAGATGAGATAGATCTATAGCAAAGACACAAATACACTAAAACATGTAAAAAAGAAAATTATGTAGTGATTATAGTACTCACAAATCATGATTTTGTTTTAAATTATAAAGCATGGTATGGCAAAGCCTTTATGGCTTCTTAAATTTACCCTGCCCATATTTGCTCAACTCATTTTACTCTTTTGTTCACATCAAGAAAAAAATCTCCTATTTGTTTTGATCTCCTATTTGGCTCCAAAGTCTGTAACAAACAAATTTTAGGAAATCCATGGAGATGGAAAATACCTATAAAAAATATTTTAGATTTCCTTTCACAAGCAAGTTAATAACAATATATATTGTTGCTGTCATTGTTTTTGTCCATGTACTCTCTAAATACTAAAGGCTTATTAATTCATTTAACAAATTTTTCTTGAGTGCACAACAGAGGAGCATTATATTAATCTATTGCTAAGTATTCCATAATGAAAGACTTTTTATTAAGCAGAGATGATAATTGTATTCAATCTGGTTCTCCATAAAAAATATTTTAAGTGAATTAAAAAATAAAATTTTGTTTTTCTTTACTTAACTCATGGGTTAAGATATCTTTAAAAATTTGATGATTGGTAGTTTACAAATTAAATTAGAATTAAATTTGGTTAAACAATTAATAAATGAATATTTGGCTATAAAAATACTCAAACTATAAATAAATATAGAATAATATGTTCTATAGAAGTTCTATAGAAGTTTGCTAAATAAGTCTTATTTAGCAAACTTCCTCACTGTTTTACATCCAAATCCCATCTTCTGCCTCAGAAGTCACCCTTGCCTACATTGTAGGGTGTATCTTTCCACTACTACAGGTATTAAAGTAGACAAAGAGTGGGATCATATTATAATATGTATAATTCTGTTGTCACTTGCTTATTTCCACTCATTCATAAATTCTGTAGCATTATATGTATATATACATATGTATATAAGTTATTTATTTTCCTCAGTTTTATTCAGATATTCAGATGTAAGTGACATAAACATTATATTAGTTTAAGATGCACACCATAATTATTTGATATAGGTATATATTGTGAAATGATCACAATAAATTTAGTGAACATTCATCACCTCACAGTTACAAATTTACATATATGTATATATGTGTATACATATATATATATGTGTGTGTATGTATATATATACACACACATCCTTTCAATGAATTCATAGTTTTCCATTGTATGGATTGACCATAATTTAGCCAATATTCTAATTGTGATTTTCATTAGATTGTTTCCAGCTTTTTGATATTACAATGATGTCTTATATAGCATCTTCATTCATATGTCCTTATGCACATATGTGAGTGATTTTGTTGAATACATTCCTCAAAGCAAAGTCCTTTGGGATAAGATATATGTGCACTTTAAATCTTGATAGACATGCCCAAGTCGCCTTGCAAAGCTGTTATAACCACTTGTATCATCAGCGGTACAGCAGAATGCTACTTTCCCTAGACACATTTATGGAGAAATATTTGCAATTTTATTTGTGGTTTACTGTATGACCAAATATGTCACTGTTCAATCAATAATGGAAAACTAACAGAATTAGTCAGATCATACATATCGATACATTTTGTCTCCATTCTCGGCCAACTTTTGAGAAAGTTGTGTTAAAAGATTCAACTATAACTGACCTTTGTCAGGTCTTCTTAAATTTCTTATACTTTTTCCTTTACTTTAAAGGTATGATATTAGGTGCATAAAAGATTCATGAGATATAACATACTGGTAGGTTGTACCTTTATAACAATATATAAAACTGTCACATTGAATTTCTTTTGTCTGACTGGGAATATTTGTTTTCTGATAGTACCATAAAGAATTATTTTAGTTAGTTGTGTGTATCCATCCCTTAACCCTAAAACATTTCATTTCGTTTTATGGGTGTCTCTTTGCAAAGTGCTAATGACTGGAATGTTAACACTTGTTTTTAAAATGTATTTTATGTCACTTACTCTGGGAACTTCTGTCTTTTGAAAGGAATTAGTTGTGATTATTGATATATTTTGACTTATTTGAGTATCTATTTTATGCTTTCTTGTTTATAGATACTCTTACTTTCTTCTTTATTTGTTCCTTTATGTTATATTGTTGGCTTGAATCAGTTTTCTTTGGTTTAGAAATCCCATATCACATTTGTATTCATTTAGTAGTTATTATTTAATTTTTTGTTATTAAGGTAAAATTTATATGTAAGTGAGGTACAAAGACCTTGCATGTACAGTTTGGTCAGTTTTGAAACTGTACTTTTTTGGAATGCCATTTTGTCCCTTTTTAATTACATTAAAAAAAAAGGCAAATTCAGGACAAGGAAATGTTGGATGACACAAACCCCAATGTTGAAGATGTATCCATATCAAGTTCTCCCTCACCTAAGAAATTTCCCTTTAGAACTATCCCAATCAGTCTCTGCCGCTCAGAAATAAAATGCTGTTCTCACTTCTATAACCATAAATTAGTTATGCGAATTCCAAAATTTCATATAAATGGAAGTACATGGCATGTGCTGTTTCATGGCTGCCTTATTTTAGTCAGTGTATCTGGTAGGTTTTCATCCATGTTATTGTGCATGTCAGCAATGCGTGCCTTTATTTTGCTAAGTAGTATTCCATTGAACGAAATACCAGAATTTGATTATCCATTCATCTGTTGTTGGATATTTTGTTTGTTTGCAAATGTCTGCTATTATGAATTAAACTACAATCAACATTCTTGTATAAGTCTTTCTTGGTGGATGTACACGCCAAGAACTGTAAACAGTCTGGGATTTTACTTTTTCACAAGCTAAAAATTTCATGGATTCCGGCATAAGATATGAGACTACTGAGTCAGAGGCAAAAGACTTTGTCCCTCAGGGCACAGTAAACAGCATGACTATCAATATGTTTGCATCAGTTTCCCCTGCTTCCACGTCTCACGAGCTGAAGTGATGAGGCCCAAGTGGTTGTTATGCATGCAGGGGGTTTGTGACAATGCTAAATGCTGACAACGCCAAATGCTGATAAGGACACGGCGCAACATTAGCTCTCACTTATTGCTGATGGGAATGTAAAATGGTCCACCCACTTTGCAAGACAGCTTGACAGTTTCTTACAAAACTAAACATCCTCTTACCATATGATCCAGCAATCGCATTCCTTGGTATTTATCCAAGTGAATTGAAAACTTATGTCCACACAAGAACCTAATCAGGAGTGTTTTTGGAAATTGCGTTAGTAATTGCAAAACAATTGGAAGAAACCAAGATGTCTTGTAATTGGTGAATGATTAAACAAATCATAGTAGATGCATACAATGGAGTATTCATCACTGATAAAAAGAAATGTGCTATCAAGACTTGATAAGACATGGTGGAATATTAATGTATTGCTAAAGAAACCAATCTGAAAAGGCTACATAGTCTAAGACTCCAAATATATGACATTCTGGAAAAGGCAACACTGTAGAGAAAAAGAAATGAACAGTAGCTGCCAGGGGTTCAGTGGGAACTGGAGAGGGATGAACAGATGGAGCACAGGGCATCTTTAAGGCAGTGAAATTATTGATACTGGAATGTCAAAATCCACAGAATTGTATAATATAAAGAGTGAAGCCTAAGGCAAACTAAAGACTAATTAGTTAATACTAACATACCAATATTGGTTCATCAACTACAATAAATACATTACACTGAAGCAAAGTGTTAATAAAAGAGGAAACTGTGTGTGATGAGACAGTGGTGGAGGGTGGTAGGCAGTATATAGGACTTTCTATACCTGATGTGCAATTTTTCCAAAACCCTAAAACCGTTCTAAAAAACAAAGGCTACTTAAAACAAAACAAAACAAACAAACAAATCCTTAAAAAGATAGCTTGGAACCAAGGCTTTTGGTGTCACTGGTCACATAGTACATGGAAACACCCAGCCTATAGGGAATTATTCCCAGCCATATGGACCCCTGCTTTTTATGCCATATTGATTTCTGATAAATTTTCCCATGAGTATGACACCCTATTTGTTACTCTGATTACTCTAATAGATGTTAGAACAGAATACATTTATTTGCCTTATACACCTTTTAATAAGGCTCCAAACACCAGGAGAAGGAAAGCCTACAGTACTGACCTCCACCATGCTTTCCCTCCCAGGGTTTCAACTAAGCCAGCTGAACAAATGCTATAAACCGTCAGGGCATACCTTGAACATCCAGAGACTTCAGACATTTCTGTATGGACCTTTCCACTTGGCCCAGGTATGGCCTGACGTATTAGCAATTACACAGAGTCTGTCCTGGCTTGCAAGAAGGAAGTCTAGGGAAATTCCATCATCCATAATAATGCTGGTCAGTGAGTTGAGGCATACTTGAACCCCTTCCAGATCTGAAGTGGTGCCACTGATTACTTCAGCTAAAATCAAAGACAAATGTCACACAAGTTGAAATTGAATGATTCTCATCACAAGGATAAATAACTAGACAGCTTCCCCTTGGGAAACTCTCCCAAATAGCCAAGGATAAGCTCATTTTGGAGAGGTCTCTGCAGTTATCTGAGAAACACACGAACTACCTGTAGTGTTTCCTTAAATACATGAATATAAGCATCCTAAGGTCCAAGTCACCATGTTTTCAGGAAGGAAGCAAGTTAATGCCTGGCAAGTTGGCACACGAAGTATCATTTCAGGGGCACATGTGCTATCTGGAAAGAAAATGTTGCTTATAAACTTAGGGGCCCTTCAAGTGGGACCTACATGAGTCAAGGAGGTTGACAGTGCCTCCAGTGTGGTCTTCTAGCTGACTGGTAGGTTTTTAGGGTCCCCAGTTCGGTTCAAATAGCTGACTCTATTCTTTTTTTTGGAGGGACTCTCTGAGGACAGACAGTTCAATCTGTGCTGTTTGTCCATATGATCAGGTGGGCAACATTTGTCTGCTCTGCAGAATGACTGAGAAAGTTAGTGGGAAAGATATCCAGATGTGATGACTAGTGTTTTGCATGAGACAGAGAAGACCTGGGATCATTCCCTGCTCATTCTAGTATACTTTATAATAAGGTTAATGGGAATAGAAATCAAATGATGGTCAGGACCATCTGGAAAGGGTTGGCCAACTCTGCAGTCAGTTAGACTCAAGGCATTTGCAACACTTTGGTAGAACTGCAGTAGACCATTTCCCTTCATAGAAAAAGTTCCAAGAGTAGTTCTGAAAGACAAACATCATTAGTGACTTTACAAGAAAAAGTGGCAGCTACCACACTAGGATTTAAGACATTCCTTCCCCAGGTGCTGGGATTGTTACTCTCCCTCAATCATCATAAAATTGGTGTGTCTCATTCTGGTAGCTACAACTGCACTTTTTTCTCCCCAGTCATCTCTTACTCTCACTCATACTTTCCATACAGAAAGGTCAGGTGCTAGAGGAACGGGCATTTTTATAAATCTTAGAGATTTGTGCCCCATTTGGCCTGCATGGTCCACTGTAGGGGGACTCAGCTCACAGTGCACTCAGCCAAGGGGTTATTATCTTTAGGCTCTAAAAATATTGTCAGTTCAACAAGTGAATCCAAGAGCCTTAGATTCTCTTTCAGTTGGTTTACTGCTGCCTAAATGATATATCCCCAAGGCTGGCCTTGATTTACTGTAAGGAAAAAAAAAAAAAAGCGTCATATCCAGGAATGTTCAGAGCAGAATCCCCAAAATTCAAAATAAGTCCATAAACTCTCCCATCTCTTTTATCCTGATAATTATTCAGGAAGTGACCGAGATAAGATTATCTCCTTCTGGGGACCAAACTGCCTACTAAGGTTTGTGGACAAGAAAGAGATAAGAGACATAGAGTCAGAAATAGTTTTGAATCTATTTTTAAGGAGCCATTCCAACACTCAAACATACCAGATGTCTCTGAATGGTGGGAAGTGTGGAAAGTCCACTGAATACCTTGATCATTACTCATTGTTGAGTGGCCTTTGTGATAAAAGGTGCATCTTCTCCCAATTGCAAATGGACCAGAGAGTCAAAAACATAACATAGATTAGTTTCAAGGGACACAATAATGTGGCTAGAATTGGCTGATCAAACTGGAAGAATAACACTATAACCTGAAAAACTATCAGCAGCAGCGAGGCACTACTGATAGCCCTGAAAGGGTTCAAAGATCTAACATAGTCAGTCTTCTAGGAATAGCAGCGGCAATGCCCTGTGGGACGTGGTCTTCTCCACTGCAAGACAAATGGGTCAACTTTTGATAGAAGTCTGATAGTGATGCTCTCTGAATCAAAAACAAGGACACCTTTACTTTACTTTGCGCCAAGTCTCTGATGGTAAATGTGTTGGTAGGTCTGGTACAATGGTGAATCAGGCAGCAATGGTGGCATCTAGGTGGAGAAGTCCCCACTGGTACCTTGATTCCATGCAGTCTCATCAGAAAACAGGCCCTTATCATGGGCATCTACATGTGTGACTCAGACAGTATCATCATGAATCATGACTTTATTTCTATAGTTCCTGGCTCTGAAGAGGTATGTCTTTAATCTGCCATGTAGCTTTTCAAGTGGTAGACCAAACAGCCAGACTATTGACAAAGGTCAAAGAGTCAGGAAAAGCACAGCAGGGTTCACTGAGGGCCGTAACAGAGATACGTGAAATGCCTTGGGTCCTCAGCTAAGTGGACTAACCATGTCTATTTTTGATCCTGCACAGCTGGGACTCAGGCTGAACTGAGGCTGCAATCCAGTAGACACTATCAAGTTTCAGCCTGGTTAAGTTATAAGTGAACAAGGCCCACGCATTTAAGTGAATCTCCTTGAATCAAGAAAATCCAGTGGCATTGCTTTAGGCAGCAGACTAGGGGGAGGAAGTTTCTCCTAGTGTGGTAGCTGCCACTTTTTCTTGTAAAGTCAAGAAACCACTGGAGCCAGGCCAGTTGCATTTTTGAATATACCATTTTCATTTTAAAAGCAAAGCTTTATGTACCCTTCCCACCTTGTTAGCTATGGAGTCTGAGTTGAAATACCCCAAAATGGAAATATTAGGCCAGAGAGACACAGGGCTCCTGGGGTTGGGAGTTGAGAAGAACCCTAAAAGAAGTTAGTAGCTAGATGTGACTGGAAAGTGATGAATCCAAAATGCCAGGTGTACCCCGCCCCCCACCCAGTAGCAGCTCCCTTTGCCAGAGTGTTCAATTGGTGGAACTATCAGTCCTCGAGACCTACAGCTCAAATGAGTCATTAGAGTTGTGAGTCCCCAAGGATATTAGCACTTTCTTTACATCTAGCTTTTCCTTTGTCACTTATGGGATTAGTAAGTATATGCCTATGACACATCTAATCATACTACACATTTAGATGTAGAAGCAATAACAGAAGTACATTGAATTGGTCTAAAAGGCTCCACCCACAATGTCCTCTTAATTTTCCTTACCCATTGTACACCCCGTTCAAATTCCTCATCTGAATTTGGGTGCCTTCTAAACTCCAAAAGACTCGGTAGGATGGTGAGTTGAATGCCAATATCCTACATGGAGTAAAAAAAGTTCCAAAAATTCCTTTTTCCTTAAGACCACAGAAAAAGACGAGCAAACTAAACCTAAAGAGAGCAGAAGGCAGGGGAAAATGAAAGATTAGAGCATAAATTAATGAAACAGAGAATAGAAAAATAATAGAAAAATTAACAAAACCAGAAGTTGGGTCTTTGAAAAGATCAACAAAATTGGTCACTTCTCCTCACTTTGTATATAATTTGCTCTTCTTTTTCTATCTTCTTAAACTTGCAGCATAAATCATGGATTTAACAACACTTTCCTTGTGTATTATAGCCACATAAAGGTATAATTTTATTCTAAGGACTCCTTTGTGTTGTAACCCACATATTCTGATATGCTTTGTTTTAATTATCTAGTCATTTAAACTACATTCTAATTTCCTTTGTGATTTCTTCTTTGACCCATGGGTTATTTAGTTGTATAATTTCCTAATGGCTTGAGATTACACTTTTAATTAATACTTATTATTAACTAATTTAACATTATATCAGTGAACATATTGTGTATCATTTCAATACTTTTAAATGTATTGATATATGCTTTATAATTCAGCATATAATCTGCTATTTGTTCACAATAGACCCATCAAAAGATATCTTGATCTTGATATTTTTACTATTTCCACTTGACTTTTGTAATCCATCTCTCCATTAAATTCCCTGTCTGGAGTGGGCAGAATAATGCCTCCTCCCCTAAAAGACTTCCATGTCCTAGTTCCTAGCACCTGTAAATGGTGTGTCTCATGGCAAAGAGGAATTAAAGTTTCATATAGGATTAAGATTGCTAAACATCTGACTTTGGGAGGATGAGATTATCCTGGGTTACCCAGGTAGGCACAATGTAATCATAAGGTTCTAATAAGTGAAAGAGGGAGGGACAGGATTTGAAGATGCTATGATGTGTTGGCTTTGATGATGCAAGAAGGGGCCATGAGCTGGGGAAGGAAGGCAGCCTTTGGCAGCTGGAAAAAGCAAGAAAACATATTCTCCCCTAAATGGAAGGCAGCCCTGATGATACCTAATTTTAGCCCACAATCCCAATTTCAATGTTCTGACCTCCAGAACTTGAAGATAATAAATTTATGCTTTTAAGCCACTAAGTTCATGGTAATTTGATACAGCAGCAACAGGAAATTAATGCACCATCAGTCTAACAGGCTAGCCAACCCTCTCCACTAACTTTCTTAAAATATTTTTCACTTATATTTTAATGTCCCTGTCTGATAACTCCAATAGTTGGGTCATCTCTGGCTCTGGTTCTAGTGGCTATTACTTCTCAATAATTGGTCATTAATTCTTGCTTTCTGCATGTCTCAATTATTTTTAATTGAATGCTGGAACTCACAAGTAAATTAACAGCAGAGACTGAGTAACCAATATCTATTTCTAGAAAAGGAGGCCTCTTCTTTGTCAGGCTGCTAAGGTGGGTTTGAGCTGAGCCTAGGTTTCATTGTTGTTTTTATTAGACTCTGTTCACCACAGGCTTCAAATTATTTGATGGTTGGATCAGAGCCCTGTTATTAGGAGAGATTGGGTCTGAATGCCTGGAGGGTTTCTGTCAGTTCTCTTGTGCTCTGCTCTCTGCCTTCAGAAGACCCCATAAAACTGCACCTAGGGAGGGGTCTTTCTCAGTTTTCCAAATCTGCCTAGAACGATGGAAGCCACTACCTTGAATTTAGCATGAAGTCTGGCCTGACTATAGGGTTTCTTTCCTTGTCTTTGCCTTGCCTCCAGACGTCAACAGAACTCACATGCCTGGACCTCAGGAAAGAGGAAGGGGTCTCTTCCAGCTCTCTTGCTCTTCCACTGGCAACGGACAGCCTCTGCTTCCTACTAAGTCTAATGCCCACAATACCCATAGGGCCTACCTCGGCCCTCTGGCTCTGCCCTTCCTCTCTTCACAACCATTCAGTGAAGGCCCATGGAAAAGAGCTCACAGGCGAGTACAGACTTCTTTTGTAATTGGAGTTTCTAGTCATTTGAAATTGCCACCTAGCCCACATCTGGACTTTAAACACTCATTGAAAAGTTTGTTTTGTTATTACCTGTATCTGTGGGCACTTCCTCCTCTTCTCTCTCCCCTGCCAAAGATGGAATTAGCCATACGTGTCTTCTTTCCTAGGAGGGGTTGGTTTCTTTCACATTTGGTTCATTGAGTTGCTTTGTGATCTTAGCTCTCAGATGGGCTTAAACAATAAAGCTATGATTTTTGTTGGTTATCCAGCTCCTTCTCATTCTCATGGCGGGAATGCAACTTTCTACATCCTAAGTAAAAGCAGAAAAGTTACACTTAAAATTATTTAAAAAAATTTTTTTTTATTGAGTTATAGTCATTTTACAATGTTGTGTCAAATTCCAGTGTAGAGCACAATTTTTCAGTTATACATGAACATATATATATATTCATTGTCACATTTTTTTCTCACTGTGAGCTACCACAAGATCTTGTATATATTTCCCTATGTTATACAGTGTAATCTTGTTTACCTATTCTGCATATGCTTGTCAGTGTCTACAAATTTTGAAATCCCAGTCTGTCCCTTCCCACCCCGTCCCCTTGGCAACCACAAGTTTGTATTCTATGTCTATGACTCTGTTTCTGTTTTGTATATATGTTCCTTTTTTTTTTTTTTTGGATAGTATTAGACACTTTTGATCATTCCTTCTTTGAAACACTTTCTTCCCTTGACTTAGCAGAACTCCACAGTCTCTTGGTTTATTCCTCCTACCACCCTCCTTCTGTCTCCTCTGCTGCTCCCTCCTCTGCTTCTTGACCTTTTAATTTTGGTTTGGACTCAGTTTTGAACCTCTTCTATTTTGTGTCTACAGTCCCTTCCTGATGACTTCCTCCAGTCTCAGGGCTTTAGATATTATCTCTGTATCAATGACTCCAAATTTATAGCTGTAATCTGGACCTAAGTGCTGATCTCTGGACACTTGTATTCAATTACCTTTCCAGAATCTCCACTTACTTTTCTAAATGAAAATATCTATCTATTATGCTAAAAACTGAGCTCTTGGTATTTTCCAGTATTTCACAAAATGTCAACTCTATCCTTCCAGTTACCCAGACCCAATGCTTTGGAACAACTCTCAACTTTTCTCTCTCACAAGGTACATACAATCAGTCAGTAAAATTTTACTCATGCATTTTGATCATCACATTTGCTATCAATATTCAGAATTAATCAATATCAATGGCCAACCATAATATTGACAAGACTTTCAGAATATTTTTGCTTTTTCCCGCCCTCTTTATCTTTGCCGAGTCCCATGGTTTGTTGAAACCACTGGAAAGTCTCCACATCTCTACTTGTTTTTCAGGCATCATCGCTTAACAGTTTCCTGAAAATTTATAGTTATGTTGTCAACTACTATTCAGGCTTCACTCCAAATTTTACTGATTTCCTTCTTCTGCCTTCTTAAATATTTTATTTCCCTTTGGCCTAGATCCAACTTTATTAAGCCATACTTTCAAAAATGTTTTTTAAGATAGTAAAATCTCTTTGTTTATTCACCCTTTTTCAATATCATTTGAACTATTTATTATATAATTTAAGATTTGTAATTATTTTCCCTAGAGAATCTTAAAATATTCTTAAAGACAAAAAAGGATACAATGTTAAGTCACATCCAAAGAATGTGCTTAATGCTAGAGTCTTTTCTAAGACAGTACAAATAAATATTGAGCTCTCATGCCGTTTTTACCATCTCCATACCATTTAACAAAATAACATTTTGTCAATAAACATTTATTTAAATCTTTCTATGTGCCAGATACATTGCACAGCACCAGAGAATCCAAGACAAACAGATAACACCTGCCTCAGTGTGTTTGGAAGTAAAAGGATGATTACAATATAAAGTGTGCATGTGTGTGTGTGTGTAGAGATAAACTCAGGATGCAGTGCTTACAAGCATAAGATATGGCAAAACCAGACTGGCGCAACTTTCTACATGTGTGGCTCCTTAGCTAAGTCTTGATAGAAATAATACTCAGTTTAGCAAAAGAAAAGATGGGAATGTTTGTCCCAAGAAATGGGAGCTGTAAGTCAAAGACCCAGAAGCTAAACAGAACCTAACAGGGCCTGTGAACTTCAAGTACTGTATTTCATGTAATATATGGCGCATACTGTAGAGCATAAAGGAATTTCAGATTCATATGCCCTTGGAGGCTCATCATTGTAAGATGGCCAAGTCTCATATATATATGATATACTGTGAGTATTAAGATATAATACATGAAGGTGTGCCCTGCCAGAAGTAATTCAAAGAAGTTATTCTGAAATACTGATATCGCTAAAAATAATAACACTAAGAGGCACTGTGAGCCAAATTTAGCAACAGGCCTCCAGTTTGAAGTCCCTGATTTAGAGAGTAAAAACTGTGAAACATTGGATCATGGCTTAACCATGTGACCCAGAGTGGAATATTAGACTTCTCTGACAGTGTCCTCATCCAGTGTCACTTCCAGCTGTGACATTCTAACAACGAAGTTATAAAAATACTAAAAACCTCAACGTGAAGTTACATTATGTTGTTGAGGTTACAGGCCCTCCCAAAACCAGTAAACAGAAAGGTCAAAACGCAAAGCACATTCATCTCATTTTCTTTAACGTTTTGATGGCTTTTATTTTATTTTACCTGTTACTATATTATTTTTATGCCACAGTCTCTCCTACTAAAATGTAAGCCTCCTAAGGGCAGAAATAAGTTTTCTTTTTCCATCTTGAAATGTCCCACAGCATCTCATCAATGTCTTACAAGTACTAGGTCATCACAAATAAAAGGTCAAAGGAAAATTTAAAATTTAAATAGGGAAACAGTTATTTTTTGAAGACAGAACTGCACGCATCTTTAAGCTTAGGAAAATAGTTTTAGAAAGCAATCTTTAATTAATAAAACCAAATCGTAACAAAGGCAAGTAACAAAGCCAACAAACAAGAAATAAGAAAGGCCAAAAACCGTTTCCTCCTGTGACCCTAGGTGAAGCATCTTGAAATGGCAAGAAACTATTTTCCTTTCTCATAAAGGATGTTGACAGTTTCTGTCCCACAGTTCTGATATACATGCACCATCTACTTTCTCTCAATTATGTTACCTTTTGCCAAATGAAATAGTGCTATTTTAGCAGGAGTATATTCATATTGCCTGAGGCACAGCTATTCCTGAGCAGTTTCCAGCAGAGCTTTCTCTGTAGTCCCACAATGCTTTGCTCATTCCGTTATTATAGGACTAATTATGTACAATTGTGGTTAGCTCTTTACACATCTATTCCTGTCCTGAGGCTAGAAACTCCTCCAGGGCAGAAATGTTATCTTATTCATCTTCACAGCTAAGGTGGAAACAAGAGCTTGGCATATATTTCACGTAGTGGTAGTCATAAAAAGTACGTGTGAAACTTTCCTATCAGGTTAAACTGTAGACTGTGCAGCTCCGTGGGTCCCAACCTAATGGAGCAATAGGGGTCATTTCTTCTAAGCGAGAGGCAGTAGCAGCTTGAACAATAAAGTCATTCCTCAGCTTTGACTTTTAAATAAGATTTTTGCGCCCCAAGCAAGACAATAGTCTTTAAAGACTCTGGTCAGACCACAGAAAGCGATTTCAAACTCCTTCCATTCTTCTTCTTCTTTTTTTTTCCCCTACAAATATGTTTTTCTAATTTTTTAAAACATTTTTTACTGAGTTATAGTCATTTTACAATGTTGTGTCAAATTCCAGTGAAGAGCACAATTTTTCAGTTATACACGAATATACATATATTCATTGTCACACTTTTTTTCTTGCTATGAGCTACCACAAGATCTTGTATATATTTCCCTGTGCTATACAGTATAATCTGGTTTATCTATTCTACATTTTGAAATCCCAGTCTGTCCCCTCCCAATCCCTGCCCCCTTGGCAACCACAAGTTTGTATTCTATGTCTATGAGTCTGTTTCTGTTGTGTATTTATGTATGTTTTGTTTTGTTTTGTTTTGTTTTTTAGATTCCACAAATGAGTGATCTCATATGGTATTTTTCTTTCTCTTTCTGGCTTACTTCACTTAGAATGACATTCTCCAGGAACATCCATGTTGCTGCAAATGGCGTTATGTTGTTGGTTTTTATGGCTGAATAGTATTCCATTGTATCCATAGACCACATCTTCTTTATCCAGTCATCTATTGATGGACATTTAGGCTGTTTCCATGTCTTGGCTATTGTGAATAGTGCTGCTATGAACACTGGGGTGCAGGTGTCATTTTGGAGTAGGGTTCCTTCTGGATATATGCCCAGGAATGGGATTCCTGGGTCATATGGTAAGTCTATTCCTAGTCTTTTGAGGAATCTCCATACTATTTTCCACAGTGGCTGCACCAAACTGCATTCCCACCAGCAGTGTAGGAGGGTTCCCTTTTCTCCACAGCCTCTCTTCCATTCTTCTTAATACACAGTGAAGTCGATGTTCACGCTCTATAACTATCAGGCAAAGTAGATTACCGTCCCAACCAACAATGGATTGCAACCCAATGAGGCTCTGAGCAAGAGCAGCTCCACTTAGGCTTGAAGTATTTCCTGGATTTTTCTTATTTGAACACTCTGTTTTCATTATAGTAATTATACGGCAAGACTCCCACATTCCTTTTTATTGCTGTGTAACAATGTACCATAAAGTTAGCAGCATAAAACAGCTCAACTTCATTATCTCACAGTTTCAGCGAGTTAGGAGTTTGCACAAATACCCCCTCTGCTCAGGCTCTCCCATGGCTAAAAGCAAGGTGTTGGCTGGGTCCAACTCTTGTCTGGAGTTCTCTGGGGAAAAATCCACTTCCAAGTTCATTCAGGTTGTTGGCAGAATCTAGTTCTTGTTGGCTGTTAACCCAGGGGCCCTTCTCAGCTCCTAGGGGCAGCCTGCCATTCCCTGCCATGTCACTCTTTCCAAAATTGGCAGTCACTTCTTTAAGGTCAGCAGGGGAATGTCTCTGCTATTTCAGATCTCTGACTCTCCCAGTCCCTGACCTCTAGACTGAGAGTTAAAGGGCTCATGTAAGTTTAGAAAAGGCCCATGTGGATAATCTCTTTCTCCAAGTCAACTGTGCCATCTAATGTAACTTCATCACAGGAGTAAAATTCATCATATTTACAGCCCAGACAATTATGCAGGTGTGTACATACACGGCAGGGATCTTGGGGCAGGGGGCATTTAGAATTCTGCCCACCACAATCTCTAAGGCTAAAACATCTTTACACGTATATGACTTCATTTATATTTGTAAAACTTCAAGGGAAGCTAGGAAAGCAATTATCTAGAATTACTTAGAATATTCACTATTGTGGGAAGCAGGCTCTTCTAGCCATGAAATAAAGGGCAGGGGACCAGAGTAGGGTCCAATAGTGTTTGTCAAGCAAAGAATTAGCAAAATGATACAGGCGCTGAAGTATTATTACCCACATTTTAGAGACGGGACACTAAGACTTAGCACTGATCATACTGAAATGCCAAGGCTGTTAAAAGATAAAGTTTCTTGCAGCCACTGAGCAAGAAATCAGGCTGGATAGCTCCCACTGGACCCCACCTCAGGGTCATTTATTACTTTGGTGAGATTATGTAGAGATTTGGATCTATCTCTGTGTCAGGCTCCTATGGATAGAATACTCAAAATTAACATATTAACAGAAGCGCTATTTATTTAAGTATAAAGTGAAATGTAATTTTCACATGGACTGAAATAGCTGTACTCATAGGACCAGTGCATTTTTCTCCTCTGTAGGTAGATCTAAAATACGAATACAAATCTGAATCAGAAGGTTGTTTCCTAAGCATAAAATCAAGAAAGGGCATTAGTTAGCAAATTAAATGACTGGGACTAACTTCACACTGGGGCCAAGTAACTTAAAGGCTGTTAAGTAAGGCCTCTCTCTCTGGATAGTGCTTGGATGGGCAATAACATTGTTGTCCTGCAGTAGGGAAGAACAAATCTGACTCCACATTAGATCTGTTCCTTTAGCTCTAGTCCTGGGCTCTGTTTCCTGGGCTTAGTCCTGCTGGTTCTGCACGTTTTGTAAGAGAATGTTGCCTAGAGCCCGAAATACACAGGACAGCCCATTCTTAAGGCTCTGACCTTTAAGGTATAACACTTTTCCATTCATACAGAGATTTAAAAAAAGTTGCAGAATAGAAAATAACATTTGTTGTGTTGGAGGTTTACAGGAACATCATGACCTGACCTACATGGACAGCTGCAAGAACAAAGGATCCTGACACTCAGAAGTTTACAGCAACCAACCATAGCCCCTCCCTTTTTAGTATTAAAAAAAGCCTGAATTCTGACTTGGGTGAGATGAGTAAGATGGTTCTCTAGGATATTAGCCCTCCATCTCCTCCGTCTGCTGATTTTCCAAATAAAGTCATTATTTCCTGCCCCAACACCTTGTCACCTGATTTATTGGTCTTTCCTGCAGCAAGCAGAATGAGTTTGAACTCAGTAACACTTCCAGCCCCGACCCCCAGGCTTTTAGGGCTACAGATACCATTTTGAGGAGCTTAGACACTCTATCAGGAAACACTCAATCCTCCTGTCTTGAGAGTTCTGTGTTTTCACATGTTGTCCAGACCTTTGAGTTTATCCTACAGTTTATTTACCAAGAGAGGATCATATTTTCCTATCATTTCCATGTTCTTGGTGGTGAGTTGGCACCTCAGTAGAGTTACCAAGTTCTGAAAACTGGTATAGGTATTTTTCAAACACTCATTTTTCTTTTGTTGAAATTCCTGTAAGTAATGTGTTTTAAAGCTGTGCCTTGCCTGTCTAATTTCTGTTGCTCACTTCATTACCAGCCCACGGCAAACTTAGCAAAATTAAAATAACCATTAAACCTCAATCTTTTTTTTCTAGTAAAAAGAATACAATAAAAACTTTATAATAATACTTAATTTTTTCAAAAAGCTCCCCCCCAAAAAAACTCTATTTCACATACATTGTCTCTTATTTCAGAAAAAGTCTATTAAATAAGAAAAGTTCAGAGTATTATATTTATGGTTACACTCAACCAGATATGTACAGATGTTTTTCCAGTAAGATAAAAGCATTATTATTTGTAATATACTTTAATACTAATTTGGACTGGTAACTATAATTCTTCAAAAAGACAAGGTGTTGTGGCAAACACACTCTCAAGTCTTCATTTAAGGAATTGACATTTATGTGATACATAAACGTACTCATTAAAAAAAAAGAATAGTTTTGTATTTTTACCCTTAGGGATCAGTCATGTGATTGTTACACATAAAAAGCAAAGATAATGTGGAGAAAATACGCTTTTGTTGGTATGATTTGTAGAAGTGAACACTTTACTGGAATTATCTAAAAATTGCTTCAATGCAGCATTTAACTTCACATGTGGGGCACAGTCTCTAGGCTCCAAAATTTCACCAATTAATATTATCATGAAAGTTTAATGACAAAATATTCTACCCAACATACACTGGCAACAGAAATACAGTGATGTGTCTTTCCCGTAGGCACCAGAATTCCTTTATTAACCAGTTTTGAAGAACACATAAAGTGCCTTATTTGGGGAAAAAAAAAAAAAAGGCTTCATGACATTTATAACACTGTTATCAAGGTAAAAATTTCTGACATTCATATAAGAAATGGTCTTAAGAATTCTTTTACTCATCAGTGAGTGTATATAACAATGAAAAAAATTCACAGTGACTTTTATGCTATGATTGGGAATTTCTTCCTGCTGTTCTCAAATGTGAAGAGGAAATGGAGTTTCTATTTCTTCATAACTGAGCTGTTGTTTTTGTAAGACCCCATGAACCTAGGTGGAGAGTTGGCATGTAGGCGCAGGTACAAAATTTAGTGTTGTCTCATAGAGTTTTATCTAGTGCCAACCTATAAATAGTCAAGGCTTGAGATATTACTCACTTGTTATGCCATCCCCTTGCCCTACGATTACTTCTGGGAGTTGACTGTGCCCTCACGGGTTGACAGGTAGGTGAGCAGGGGTAGGCACTAGCTTACACCAGGGGCAGCATACTCGTATCACCCCTGGTCTTTGGAGATTCCACAGCGATGTCCTTCCCCACCTGATAATTTCTGCTGATCTCCTGTGTTGAAGTCTGTGACTGGTGACCTTGTGGACTGTTCTCTGACTCTGGTACCTCACCTCAGGAACTGATTTTATCTAATGCCAACCTATAAATAGTCAAATCGCCTTAGGAACTGACTATCTTCACTTTCTGCCTGGGACCCATTCAGCTCTCACATTGCCATCACCCACTGAGGCTTGCTTTGTAATTCCATTTGTTCCTGGTTGAGTGTCATCTGCCTTGCCCTAGGTCCAAGGTCTTTCCTTTCATTACTAAAGTGAGTATTTCTGGCTGACTTGTCAACCAACCTCATGAGATACCTACTAAGTTTCCCCACGTGGTCCTTGAACAGTCTTCAGGACATGAAATATGAAAGTCAAGGGGGAGCTTCTGGGCAGCCAGCCTGGAAGTCTCCCATTCCCCAAGTGCACCGCTGCACGTATTTCAGTCAGGATGCCCTGGATGAGTGTGCAGGCACACATCCAGGCCACCCCTTTCTAAAGCACTGATAGGAGGAACAGCAGACACTGGGGGAGCTCCTGTACTTTCCTGGCTATTTCTAAAGCCACTCTCAACCCCTAGGCTTGACTGGGGAAATGAGAAAGAGTTTTCCTCCTTTACCCTATCACCTCTCTTCCTATATTTCCTTGAGGACGGAAGATGTATGCTTCCTCTTTTATTACTGTTCCATCAGCATTTTCCAAATTGCTGATCACTACCCTCTAGTTACCAGGACATGACATTAACTTAATAGGTAATTATTATTATTTTTCAATGAAAAAGAATGAAAACTATTAAAATGCATTGCAAACTGGAAAGGTGTACAAGTATTGTTTTGTGATACTTTGCTCGTGTGTGTGTGTGTGTGTGTGTGTGTGTGTGTGTGCTGGGTATCTGAAGAAAATGTGTTTCTTGCTGTAAATCAGGGTTTAAAAGGCTTGAATGCCATGGTTTCTGTGTAGTCTTCCTTCCTAAGTTCAAAGTCAGCGAGGACTAAGACATCCTCCCTACCCTATGGAGGAATCTTCAAGATCAATACACTGGAACTAGATCTTGATCTTTTAAATAGGAGCAAAAGGAATTTAGCCAAAACTTCTTCTTTCCACCAAGCCTGGCTCTAAATCCCTGATAACTTACTGAAGAAATCAAGTACTACTATGACCACATCTCTTATGTTGCCAGGGATGGTCCTGGATTTTACCTGTCAATTTCCCATTCCACCGAACTTTCTTCTCAGATTTTGCCATTTCTTTTTAAGCAAAGTATTATTGTGAATTGTGGCATCAGAATAATTAAGGATGAATTTGACAGACCTCTTCTTTGTACTTCCACATCCTGCCATGGTCTTGTATAGAAGTAGCTGACACAGATGTGAAGGGAACAGAGTTTCTCATTTTAACTCATGGTGAACTTTCAAAGACAACCAGCAATAGCCTGCCTCTATTTTCTCAACTTTTTTTTTTTCACACAATGTAACTGATACCTTTTTTTTTTTTTTTTTTTACTTTGAGTTTAATCTGATTAGTGATTAAAACCTTCCAGAAATTAATTCTCATATTTGCTGGATTATGAATGTGTTTAGTAGGGTAAAAGGATATATATCTTTTTTTCGTTTGTTTATTGAAATACAGTCAGTTAACAATGTGTCAGTCTCTGGTGGACAGCACAATGTCCCAGTCATACATATATTCGTTTTCATATTCTTTTTCATTAAAAGTTATTACAAGACATTGAGCATAGTTCCCTGTGCTATACAGAAGAAACTTTTTTAAAATCTACTTTTATATATAGCAGCTAGCATTTGTAAATCTCTGTAGCTGACACCTTTTAAAGGACAGAATGCAGGGCAATCAATGATAGAAAAACTAGTACCTTCACAAGAGTGGCTAAGACAGCTAACTCTTTCTCAAAGCAGTTGGCAATGTGAGAGGTTGTGGGAGGAAGTATATACAATATTGTTGCCCCAGCCATTTGGTGTGTCCCCTCGTTGTGTTGGATGTGTCCAGAAACTGGTACCATGAAGGAAACCTCCAGCCACCACACCCCCAATACCTGTGTGCTCCCAGAAAGATAGGTACTTTTCACTCACACTTTTGGAACCTGGGGTAATATTGCTTATCTTGCAGAGTATTTGTGAAGATGAGTGGAGATTAGTGTATAGTACCTTAAACACTGACGTATAATGTTATGCAAATGTTGATAAATAAATGTTTTGTATTTGCTGCCTTTATTGCTATCTTATGTGCTCTCAGTTGACCATCTCCTCTACCTAGACTCCCAGTTTTCTTTTAATGACTCAGCTATTTAGGTGCAAATAGGTTAGGTACCCCTGGCTTGCTTCCTCAGAAAGTCAGTATTTTCCAGAATCCTTTGTTTTTATACAGGCAGTGTTCCAGTCTCTAGCAGAACTGGCCTTAGCAGTTGTACTACAGTCCCATGGCCTGACTTGAACTATACTGAATAGACCTCTTTGATTCCAAATATCTCCTCCCCATTTGCATAGTATTAAAATTATTTCACTACAATTGGAGTTTTGAGTTTAGGTCTTGAGGGTGTTCAGAATTTTAAGAATAATAAGATAGTGGGTTGCAAGGGCTTTCCAATAGAATTTTGACAGATAAGGAAACTAAAACCCAGAAAGGTTGAGTAACTTTTCCTAGCTTACCCATTTCAATTCCTATACCTTTACTTGTATAGAAAAGAAAATGGAAACCCAGAGCAGTGAAATAGCTCAGGTCCTATATCAAGATGTAAATATACTTGGAACCAACTATGAAATCAAGCAATAAAATCCACTGCCTGAAGTAAAATCTGTACCTGAAGTTAGAAGTAAAACGTAATGGGAGTGTATTTTGTAAATATTAAACGGATGCATTTTTATTTCTCCACTCAATCATGTTTACTGGCAGCCTTAAATTTCCGAAGCTACGCTCAAAGTTTATTTGTCAAGGGAAGAAGAGCAAGGTACTGCCTAAAGCAAAGAGGCCAACAGTCAACTCTGAGATTTAAACCTGAATTTCTCAGTCTCTTTAGCAACATTTCAGTCCTACAAGCCAGGAAGTCACAAAAGAATATTCTAAGTTATTTTATTTCACTCGTTCATAATTAAAAAGCTTGCTTGATGCGCTTGATTATACACTACTGCGTAAGGGAGAACACATCCAGATCACAAAAGGAAAGGGAGGGAGCTAGCTCCTTAGAATCCTGGTGAATTGTGCCAAATTGAGACAGAGGGCAGAAAACAGGGAAGTCAAACACCAAGGCTCTGGTTTGCCCTCACTCAACTCCAAATGTGTCTGGTACCAGGATGGGGAAATTGCATCATTTGACTGTACTCCCTCATCTCTTCCTGTATCTATGCCCTTCTGCCACGTAACTTTGCAGTGCCTGCCTCGGCAGACAGCGTGACCTGTATGCCACTTGATTCTGAACTCAACCACTGACTTGCTTTGGCCAAGAGATTAAGACAAACGTGGCAGGGAGCCAGTTTTGAGCCTAAACTTTAAGAAGTCTTCCTGTCTCTTCTTGTCCTCTTGTGCCTCTGTCATTGCCATGAGAACATGCTCAGGCCAGCCTTCTAGAGGATGAGAAGCACACGGAGCATAGCTGAGTCGCCCTGCACCCTTCAAAGCAGCTTAGAGCAGTGAACACCAGCTACCCCCGAACAGGTGAGTGAGTCCAGCCAAGATCAGTACAGCTGCCTAGCTGATCCCCAGCTGAGTCCAGACGTGTGAGCCATACACATATAACTCATACACCTCTAAGGTTTGTTGGTTATTTGTTATGCAATTTTATTTTAGCAAAAGGTTACAAAAGAAGTAGTATGCTTTGCATGCTTTTTCAAGAATAATAGGGAGAGGTTGTTAGCCTGGAGAAGTTATCCAATATGGTTTGGGGCAATGTCAGCAGCTGGACAGAGTGATACAGACAAGCCTGATTCAGACTTCCTGGTTCCTTATTGCATGCATGTGACATGCAAAGACTGAGATGTACCTAAATGACACAGTGAGGGGAAACAGGGGTGATGAGAGGGCCAGTGGTCTAGGGGAGTCTCCAGGTCCAGCACATGAAAACTAACACGTGGCTCAACAAGCCAGATCCATCCAGGCGCACATGGCATTGGCGGTGCCAGTCTAGGGAGCATGGCAGAGATCATTCCTATATCTTTACTTGTAGAGATAAGGGAATGGAAACCCAGAGAGGTGAAATAGCTCAGGTCCTGTATCAAAATGTAAAGACACTTGGAACAAACTATGAAATCAAGCAATAAAATCCAGAGCCTTTCAAAGTAGTTTGGGATTTCCAGAGTCTTTACCTCAAAGCTGCAGAAAGTGATTATCTGATTGTTAATGAAAAGAGCTGTTTACTTTCTCACCTAAAATTTCAGTCAGCAGAAGTAGGCTTAGCCCAGCCCGCTGTCTGAACTCTTTCCAGGTCCCCCCAGGGGATGTTGGTGTTCCTGCTCTGGGCTTCCCTACACTCCCCACCTCAATCGTTTCTTCCTTTAAGACCCATCACTAGAGAAAGGCTTTCATGTTATGATGTGAAATCAGAAAGCCAACAACTCCTGAAAGCACAGTTAAGGTCACTCAAAGGTATAACATAGGCAGAAAAAGGAAATGGACGTGCAGAAAACAAACTTAACTTGTTCACAATTTTGCCTCTTATCTTTAGATGATCTTTGCCCAAATTGTGTTCTAAGAGAGTGCCTCGTGAATATAAAACAAGTAAATCAGTAAACCACACTCCCTGCGGCCAATCAGGAACTCGACCATGATAAGGTAAGGTGGGAAATCTGTCCCTGAGAATTTACACATTAACCACCATTAGATGTCTTGCTGTTAAAAATAATATTTTAAATTTATTTCCTTTCAACCAGCTTATTTCAACCCAGAATTGTCTTTTCATAAGGCATTCATTAAAAGTTCATAGAACCTGTCCTGGGAACTCTGACTTGATGGATCTACACTGTACTGAGAGCTTGGCCTGTTTGTTACACATGTCACTAGAAAACTTACACTAGGTCCACCTCTCTGGAAGAAGTGAAGTTTTTCTTCAATAATTAATTCTCTATCATTCACTCAAGATCGGTAGATCAGAGTCTTAAATATAATTTTCTTTTGGTCAATGAGAAAGGAAAACAGGAGTATAAGAATATGCTAAAATTTGGATGATTGTTCACTATTTATTTTAATCACATTTTTTTCTTTAAGCTAAGCCTTCTTGGCATTATTTTTACCATTCAAATTATAAATAAACTTACTAAATTTAATACTAAGTTAGGAAACATTTAAATTAAATATTATTATTATTTAATTTATTTATTAACATTTTTATGTATTATTAAATTTAACATTATTATTTATTTAATTAATTAATTTATTAGCATTTAATTTAAATGTTTCCTAACTTAATATATGATTTCTTCTTTGACTCTGGGTAATTTAGAAATACCATACTTTATTTACAAAAACTCGGGAATTTTCTCACCATCTTTTTTGTTATTGATTTTGACTTGTGACAAGACATTTTGAATTCTCTTACTTCCTAACTCTTTTTAATCCCCTCCTCACAAACTTGTGAGTTTTGCTGATGGAGTTTAAACTTCAACATTTCTTTACAAAACTTTTCAAACATTGAGCACAGATGAAGTATTTTACAGTGAACATCCATATGACCACCACTTGGTTTCTATCATTTACATTTTACTGTACTTGCTTTATCACAGATTTTTCTGTCTCCTTCCATCCCTCTATGCACCCATCAATTACTCGTATTTTTTTAGGTATCTCAAATTTAGGTATCATTACACTTACCTAAGTGCAGTGACCACTTCAAATCTAGAGTCTTTAAATAAAGTGAATTTCCCCCACTAAATATATATTATTTGCATAAAGAAGTGATATCAAATACAAATCTAACAGAAGTCAAGTAAGATAGTTAGATAGATAGACAGAAAGACAGACAGATAAATTCTGGTACTTACTACTTCTGGGAGTGATACAGCATTGACACATTAATTCTACAGTCCTTCATTTAAAAATAAACAATACTCTGAAAGATATAAATTTTCCAACAGATGTGTTTTTATGAATTACGTCAGAAGCAGAGACTGCTAGGTCTCCTCATACATATTTTCTTCTTTTCCCTTCATAATGTAATTTCCTGATTTTCATAATAGAAACTCCTGATTGTTAGCTGGACACACTACGTTTTGCCAGCTTCCCTTTCAACTGTTTGTTGATCAAGTCCTAGCCAACTTCTCAGAAGAGGTCATAAAGGAACAAGGCATAACTTTCTTCACCCCTCCTCCTCCTCCCTTCTGGCTGGGATGTAAATGTGACAGCTAAGGGTCAGCAGCCATCCTGAACTGTAAAATAAACAATGATGAAACAGCAAGCTAAGAGAAGTGGGTCCTTTTGCTATTTTAAAGCCTTGACCACATTATATAGCACCCTTAGTAACCCACGATTCCCTGGATTTCTGTTTAAGTGAAAGCAAAATAAACCTCTTTATTGCTGAAGCCATTCTTATTTGGGGGTTTCTGTCATACACAGCTAAATCTAATTTTAGTTAATGTAAAAAAAACTGACATTTGTGATCAAGTGGAAGAGAAAAAGTGAGCATATTAATGAATGGTTTGAGAAATATAATTTTAAAAATTTCAGTTATATTACTTTCACAAATATAAAACAATCCACTATGTCTTTATTTTTAGCATACAAATGGCAGTTATAGCCTACTTATATCTCTGTAATTATCTTCTCTCCTGCTGGATTATATGATTTGCTAAGAGGGGCAATTGAAATCAATGTAAAAGAATTTTTTATATTACATAAATTAGATTTTATAGTTTTATGTTGTCTATTTCATGTTTTTCATATTTATTTGGAAGAACTCTTTATATCAAGGATATTTTACTTTATTTGTTACACATAGTATGACTTATTTCTTTCAGATTATCATTAAAATTTAGTTTATGGCGTTTTTTGACCTATGGAAATTCTTTTAATTTGTGTCATAAAATCTGTAAGCATTTTTACCTATGAATTCTGCCTTTGCATACTTTGAAAAGTCTTCCTCCAAACTCTTAAGATCTTGTAAGTAAATGGCCATTTTTTTTCTAGATTTTGAGAAAGGTATATTATTCTTCAAATATTAATCTTCAGCACATTGATTTTATTTGGTTGTTCTTTTGTTTCTTTGCTTATGGCTGAAATAAGCAAGTAACCCTACAACCGTTCACTAAA
The DNA here is from genome assembly GCF_009834535.1 of Camelus ferus. Taxonomy (NCBI): domain Eukaryota; kingdom Metazoa; phylum Chordata; class Mammalia; order Artiodactyla; family Camelidae; genus Camelus; species Camelus ferus. The sequence continues at coordinate 100,577,729 of NC_045697.1, read as the reverse complement.
CAATTTCCCCACAATATAAAATGTCCAGTTTACTATATAATATATTATGAATACACATGCCTAATTTCTATGTCTTCTATTCTGGTCCATTGAATGTTATACTGATTTCTTTGGCATGAATATATTTGCTTTACCTGAATTCTGCAAATTTGGGAAGCATTTCTACATTGAGCAAGGGTCTTTTAATTATAGAGTGTAGTCTCCCTTCTGTGGTATTTCTTCAACATTTCAACTCTCATTTGTTTTTATGTTCTTCTACTTCCAATAGCATTTAAATTTTTACCTCATAATTTAACACAATCATTTCCCCCAAATTGTCATATCTTCAAAAATGTATATTGAGTACTTAACTATCTTCCAAATAGGTGCAGTGCAGTGTGTAAACTATCATAACGGGTATTATACAGAGTTGAATGGATACACCTTGTATATTTCTTCAAAGAGATTTTTAATTCTTTGGGATAATAATGGAAAAATAACTGAACCATAAATTTGTAGTAATAGATTGCCATGGCTCTGCCAAATTTTGCCTGTTTCATTTTGGACAAGTCAGTGAATCTCTTTACATTTCTTCTCATTAATGTATAGATTGAAAGAAGTAAAGCCAAAGAACTCCAAATTCTCACAGAGTTTATGGTTATTATAGCCTTGGTAATCCTTAAATTTCATAAGCATTTGAGCTGAGATTTTGTGTATTCAACAACAGTAACTTACTTCTTGTGGATTGACCAAATATGATTGCTCTTTCCCAACTGACCTTCACAGGACCTCTGTGTGATAGGATCAGAATCATGTAACAGACATTTCTGCTCAATGAATTTTCACTGGCTTATCTGAAACGACGTGAAGATGGATATCTTCTCCATATTCCCATTTGATGTCTCAACTCTATATGATGGATACTTGCTGAATATTTAATCTATTAGCAGAAACTGCTAAAACATCTGGAATCATAATAAAGATTTCTGGAATCTAAAACTCTGGGAACATTGCATCAGATCAATTAAAAACATTAAACCTGTTTTGTTATTTAACAGATAATATTCCCCCATTTGTATCTGAAGCTGCTGTAATGCAGTGATGAAGAGCACAGTCTGGGGCCAACCCACTGAGATTCACGTCCTTCCTCTGCTCATTACTGGCTGTATGATCTTGGGCAGTTTGCTCTGCGTCTCTTTACCTCACTTTTCTTTAAGATGGAGATCACAACACCTTCTTTCCTAGGATTGTCTTCAAGTTTCAATGAGTTGGTGTCTGGCACATAGTAAGAACTACATAAATGGTTCCCTGCTTTGTTAGCTCGAGGACTGTCATTGGAATATAAGCTCCATGTAGACTGGACTGTCTGGGTCACTGATACATCCCAGCAGAGAGCAGGCCCTAAATACATTTTGTGTTGAATAGATGTATTGAATCAGTGGCCTGTTAGGAGAATTTTTAGGTTACACCATGTTTTCTCAAACTTAATACTCTTGACATATTGGACCAGATACTTCTTTGTTGTGAGGGTTTTCCTGCTCACCATAGGATGTTACCAGCATCCCTGGTTTCTACCTGCTGGATGCCAATAGCATCTCCCCTTAGTTAGGACAAACGAAATGTCTCCAGATGGTGCCAATATCTCCTGGGAGATGAAATCACCCCCAGCCACTGACAACCACTGAGTTATACAAAACTTTACCCTAAAAGTATAAAATCTATATCTGAGAACTATTGGTGTTCATATGTCAACAAATACACATTTTTGTTGTTGTTGTTGAAGTTTTGAATTTGTGCTGAGAAGACAGCAAAAAAGATATTTCTTGTTACTGTAATGTTAAATGAAATCCTAAAAGAATAGACTGCCTGAAAATCAACACCCCGAGACACTGGAGAGACGACTACTGAATTAATCAATCTTTTCCTCCCAAGAGGTCATTCATTTATTCATTCAACAGATGGCGTATGTGACTAAACAAAACAGTCAAGTGTCCCTGTTCTCATTGGCCTGATATTCTGGGGGAGGGCATACAGGGTGGCGTAAGCAATAAACAGTAAGCAATCAGGAGGTAAATTAGATGGTATGTTGGAAATGATAAATTTGATAGATTAAAAAAAGTAGTTCACTGTAAGGGGAATCAAAGTGTGGGCGTAGGAGAGGGCAGATTGCAGGCTTACACTGGTCATGGTGGAATTCATTTAGAGCAAAGTCTAAAAATGTCCTGGTGGGAGGTTTAGGACTCACCTAGAAGATTATTGCAGACAAGAGGAAGCAGCTATACCTTGGCTCTAAGACAAGAATATGCCAATTGTGTTCAAAGAATAATTAGGAAGCAAGAGTGGAGCAGAGTGAGATGGGAAATGGGATTGAGGAGGAAGAGGGAACAGTAAAATGAGGTGGGGTTAAAAAATGCACAGAAAGGAGAGGGTTTCAGGCTTCTGCTCCAGAGGACATAGGAGAGCCTTTGCATAGTTCTGAGCAGTAGACTGATGATCAAATATTTATTTTAAAAAATATATCTCGATTTTCTATGTTGAGTACAGACTGTAATGGGGCAAGAACAGAAGCTGGGAGACCTGTTAAGAGGCTACGGAGGTAGTCTAGGTGAGAAGTGATGATGGCTTGAGTCAGGATGAGAGCAGTGGAGGTGGTAAGAAATATTCGGATTCTGGATATATTTTTAAGCTACAACCAAGACTTGCTGAGAAAAATACAAGAGTCAAGAATTAACCCAAGGCTCTTGGCCTGGATAACTGGAAGGCTGGTATTGCTCTAAATGAGATGGGGGAATATTGTAAATGGAGCAAGTTTGGCGGGAGGTGGGTAGGAGAGGAGTTCAGTTCTGGACATCCTGAGTTTCAGATGACTATTGGACATCAGAGTGGAGACGTTAGTACTTGGTTGTGTATATGAACGTGACATTCAGATGAGAAATCTGTGCTGCAGATATGAGTTTGCTAGTCATTGACATAGAGGTGGCCTATAAAGCCTGGAGAGTCACAGGGGAAATAAGAGGACCCAGAACTGGCGCACCTGCAGCACTCCAAGCATAGAAGTGGTGAGAAGAAACAGAACAAAGAAAAGAGACAGAGAGTGAAAGCCCCCAAAAGAAGAAATCTGCAAACTGATCGTTTAGTTTGGTGATGTGGAGATCACTCGTGAGGGTGCTTGTTTTGGCTCCAGCAGCAGCCACCTCTAAACAAGAACTTGAGAGAGCGAGTTCACTTGAGAGGTTCAGGAATGTCAGTAGTGAAGTGGAGAAATGATGTAAGAAAGAGAAGAGAAGGCAGCCAATAAGTGTGCATTATGGAGCAACACGTGACCACTGGTGCTCCATCCCATAAGAAAACTCTGGGAAAGAGTCTAATAAAGTATCACTCAGGATTATTTTTCCTGGGAGGCAAGAGGCGGTGTATTTTACACTCCCAGGAATTAGTTAGCACTGTTGTGGGGAGAGTGTGGGTGATGTTAATTCCCTGATATTTCTCACTTCCTCCTCACATGAGTGTGACTTCCTGAGCATCTGGAAAGACTCAGGCAGAGATGCTGATCCTGGGAGTTTTTGAGTTGACCTTTAGCACAGTGAACGGGTAGGAGTGAGACATTATACCATCTCTGTAAGAGCACTCTTGGTGGAGAGGAGATGATAATGAAAGCCAGAAAGTAGCAGTTTTGAGAGAGAGTACAGATAACTTTCAGGAGTAATTCTACTAAAACAGGGGCAAAGAAATGGAGCAACAACTGATGGAGGTAGTGGGGTTGAGAGAAGTTTTAACAAAATGATAATAATTGTAACACTTCAGTAGACAGTATTGATCTAGCAGAAAGCAAGAAACTGATGCTTTAAGAGAGAGTAGGGGAGAATTACAGGAGTGATGACTTGAGAAAAACAGATGATGAACTCTGACCCACAAATGCCAGTGTTGGCTTCAGGCAGAAGCAGACAGGAGCAGGGAGGAAGAGAGTACAGGTGTTTGAAGGTGGGTCCTGGGATGGAGGAAGTCTGTAATGCTCCTGGTCTGACTGTTTTATTTTTCCTAGTGAAACCAAGAAAGGAAGTAAGCTGAGAGTGAAAATGGGAGAGGCATTGTTTCCAGTAAAGATACAAAAATAGTTATCTAGAACAATGGGAGCGCAAATGACTAGGAATGTCTAGTACAACTGCCTGGCAGACTAAGGGTCTATTTGGGACTCATGGTCATGAGTCAGCATCATATAAATATATTTAAAAAAAAAATTTTTTTTCAGCATGATCAACTTCCAGAATAAAGGAGCAGGAATGGAAGAGTGAAAGTTTAAATGAAGTGGTTTGCTGGAGCTGGCTCCCACCTGAGCTGATGCTGAAAGTTTGAAATTGGCCATGGTGAGACTATTTACAACAGGGACATTGGCCAATGCTGCATAGCAGGGTCTTGTTTGTTTGTTTTTCCCCAAGATGTCTGGTTGTTAAATATTTACCAGCACACTCTGCTTAGAGGTTATATACAAGGCCTATTCTATGCTTTCTTTTTGTCCACTCTTAAGACAAACTTTCTTAAAGAATTAATACTCAGAGGTAGACACAGTTTGTATTCAATTGACTTCTATTGAATGATACACAACTAGAATAAAAAAAAAATTGGGGCAAAATGTTTCCTACCTTAAAATTCCATGTATTAGGTCCTCATCCTTGGATCCTTTATGGGCACAGACAGAAACATAGAAATATTCATGTAGGTACATCCAGCAAGCAATGACACTCTGCATTAGGAACCAAAGAGAGTGGGACAGCCTGGTGAACTCTTCACCTTACTCTCCCATTTCTTAATCACCTCTCTCTCCTAGTCATTCCGCAGTCCTTGGGGTTGCTCCTGGGCAGGGAATCTTTGTGGATGATAGTTCCATAGCCCAGTGCACTGTAATTCAGAAATGCTCCCACTGAAGAAAGCATGCAGTAAAACAAAGAAGGAGGTCAGTGTTATTACAGGGATAACGGAGCATCTACTCCATCCTTTAATGTAAATGATCTGTACACTTTGGTCATGTAGGCACATTATTATTTTATAGCAATTTACTTGATCCCAAAGCAAAAGTGTACCCACTGGAGCTGAGAACCATTGCTTTAGTATAGTTTTCATATCAAGATCATCAGTGCGAGTTCTTAAGTGTCTTGAAGGGGCCTTTGTGCATGGCAAAAACTACGTCCAGTTACTTAGTTTTTAAATTAAAATAACTTTCATTAAAGTTGTAATTATAAAGGAAACTACCTTCTCATAAGCTTTTAATTTCACTAAGAAATCTTATTCTACTATTTATAAAACTAATAAGCAAAGAGCAATTATTTTCTCTTTTACTTTGATGAATGTTCAGTTAATTCGAGTTGAATAGACTGAATTACTTTAAATAATTAATCCCATTGACAAATTTAGTAAACTACATTTTCCAGAATATTTTAGGCTGCACTTAGAAATTTTATATATTTTATCTTTAAAGCATTTAAAAAACCTTCTGACAACTTGAAATCAAAACCATAACAAGGAAAACCTGTCTATACATTTAAAACAGTCTTGTAAATATAATGAAGTAGGATAGTAAATAAAATGCATCTCCAGTTTTTGTATTTTTACAAACTTAGTCAAGTTCTCAGATACAGTTTTAGCTTAAAATCTCAATTCCAAAATCTACTGCACATTTTAATTTACACTCAGATCCTTTCACTTAGGTTCTATTAAACATTATAAATTCTTTAGATACCAACCCTATAAAGCTACCTCAGGAGCTAAAAAGTTTATTCCAGACCTTGAACTCAAAATATAAGTGATCTTGGGTTAATATATTACTTTCTCATCTCTTTATTTAATTTAAAATTTCCTGTGGTCGATAGACTACATAATCATCAATGGAAGCATATTTACCATTTCAGAGGAGTGAGGTTGACAATTCATGGTAATAATATGATGACTTAAGAATCAGAGGCCAGGAACAAAACGCAAGGGCCACATCACACAGAGGGATCTTGTGAGCCTCCAACTGGCATGCTTAGTTCCTTTTTAGAGTCGCTACGGTATCAGGAGCTTTCAATTCACACACATACCCAGTTCTTACACCCGGTTGGCATAGCCTGAAGTCTGTACACGGAACCTCCACCTCAGCACTGCTAGACTGAATTCCATAATCTTTCAAATTTGGGGGAGTGCATGAGACTAGAGACGGTAAGTTGTATCACTGCGTCTATCTTGTCTTCCTCTGCCCAGACATTTTCTTATCCACATAGTCAGCACTTCTCACAGCATTTCTCACAACTTGATCTGTTTTGAATCCAACCTTATTTTCATGCAAACACTGAGCTAACCTCTCATATCAGTGATAGCTTCATAAACCCTAATTTTATCATTTTCAACAATATTTTTTTAATTGTGGTAAAATATCCATAACATTTTAACCATTGTAAGTGCACAGTTCACTTTGAGTACATTCACAGTATTGTGCAACTATCACCACTAACCATTTTCAGAACTTTTTCATTATCCCAAAGAGGAATTCTATACTCCTTAAACAAGTATTCCTTATTTTTCCCTGCCTGCCCACCCCTGCACCTGGTAATTTTGTTCTACTTTCTATCTCTATGAATTTGCCTATTCTAAGTACTTCATATAAGTAGAATCATATGCTATTTATAATTTTGTGTCTGCTTTATTTCACTTAGTATAATATCTCCAATGTTCATCCACTGTCGCATGTATCATAATTTCATTCATTTTTTAAGGCTGAATGATATTCCATTGCATGTATATAGCACATTTTGCTTATGCATTTATCTGTTGATGGACGTGACATTGTTTCTACCTGTTGGCTGTTGTGAATAGTGTTATTATGGACATTGGTGTCCAAATATCTGTCTGAGTCCCTGCTTTCAATTCTTTGGAGCATATACCTAGGAGTGGAATTGCTGGAATTCTGTGTTTCTTTTTTTGAGTAATTGCCATACTGTTTGCTACAATGGCAGCATCATTTTACATTTCCACCAGCAATGCACAAGAGTCCTAACTTTTCCACATCTTTGCCAACACTTGTTATTTTCTGATTGTTTGTATAACAGACCCATTTTAATGGGTTTGAAGTAGTTTTAATCTGCATTTCCATAATGACTAGTGATGGACACATTTTCATGGGCTTAGACAATTCTAACTGACACGAGAGTGAGTATGGTCTATGGAACGAGTATGGTGTATGGAATTTCTGTATTTAGAAGACTAGGTTAGAATTCGAAATTAAATAATTACCACTATGTGATCTGGAATAATGTAGTTAAACTCTTTGAGCCTCAGTGTCTTCATTTAGAAAGTGAGGGGAATCATATTTATTTTTCAGGGTTTAAGGTGCACACCCAAATAATGTCTTTGTTAGTAATAATATGAAAATAAATTTAATGTTTCATATCAGCATGCTAATTATACTCGAAAAATTCCATATGAAATTCCTGTTTTTCTGACAGCAAAGAAACTCTCTATTTCCCAAGTCATTTAACATCACATTACAGGAGAAATGAAAAGAAGATGGTCCTTAAAGCAATGAAACTAATGATCATAAAATTGAATTTTAATGTATAAAAGTTAAAGTGAAATAAACTATTTAATGTCTTTTTTTTTCTTAAATAAAACACATCCTACATTTTTTCCCCACTTCACTACTCCTAAGAACTTTGGCTTGCTTAAAGTTCTGAGTTAAACAACAGAAGAAATTCTAGACTTCTTGTAATGGGGGCTTGAACAAACTAATAAATCTTGAGCTGCTGGCATTGTTCGGTAGCAGACACAAGGGTGATGTTTTATTTGCTTAACAGAGGGGGGAATTAGATCTGGTTGTGCTGTCTGGGCAGAGTGATAGATCTAACTCCTCTATCTAAATGAGGATCATTATTTTGAATAAATTCTTCTTCTGTGTCAGAGAAAATGGAGCCCAACACTCTGTAATACAGACAAAGGAGAGGAAGGACACGGGACTGCCCACTCCTTTTCAGGCAGAGATCTGTCACAGATGAAAGCAGAATTGATTAAAACATCCATTTTCTGATTTTCTGCCAAGTTACATCACTTGTAGATAAGGAGATGGGCCTGAAAAGTAATCCAGCTACAGTCATTAATCACGCATCGTAGATTCGCCATTGGTGTTTAAGAACTCCCCTTTGGCAGAAGCAACTGATTGCTATGCAGATTCCTGTTATGTCTCTTAAAGCAGCTAAGTATCAGAAACATAAAAATTCTGTACTCATAACTCACTGAGCATATAAGACATTCACTGAACTAGTCCTTGAAGGAATTAAAAAAAATGCTTTTCAGCTTTTCTGATTGAGAACAACCCCTAAGTCTCCCAAGAAAAATGAGTGAGTTTTCATGGATTCCACCAAAATACTTGGGTTAATGATTATGATCATTTGTTCTTGTGTCTCCCTAATGGAAGAGCACACAAGGTAGAAATAATCATTTTTTACAAAAATGAATCAAGCCTGGGGTTGAATTTTCAAACTACTTCTTCATATCTGTGGGTGACCTGGGACAAGATAATCTCAATGAACCTCAAATTCCTTTTCACTAAGAAGGAGATAATAATCTGAGCCACACAGGACTATTGGTACCAAGAAATGTAGTAATGTTGGTGAATGCACCCAGCACAGTGCCAGACTAGCAGGTACTCAAAATAAGTTTTTCTTAATTTTTTTAACCTTTATATATATTATTATTTATAAACTTCCCACATACGTATCATTCATTTCTCTAATTTTATATATAAGCTCTTAAGGGTAGAAAAATCATATCTCCTTTCCTTCTATACTAATTTAGGGGATTGCATGTAGTACTCAATATAGAATGCCTTTTTTTCTAATTATAAAAAGAGTATGTGTTCATTTAAAATTATTTAGAACGTACCTGGACTGTAAAGAAAAAAATTAAAATTGCTCACAATACAACACCATAGAGAAAGCCACTCAGAACTCATTTTGGCATATTTCCTGCTGCTCTTTCCCCCCATATATGTTTTTAAAACTTAGGAGCATGCAGTACTTAGAGATTTGTCATGTGTTTTTCATTTAGCTTTACAAAATGAACATTTTTTCATATCAGAATTTTTCAGAAATGTGAATATTTAAAGCTTCATAACAGTCCACCAACTAAATGTTCACATTTTATTTTACCTTTGTTTTGTACAATTGTTTCCAAATTTCCACTACTATAAATAATAATTCATTAAAACATATTGTACATAAATCTGTGCAAATTTCTTATTATTCCCTTCAAATTTTTTATAAGTGGGATTAAAAGATCAAAGAGAAAGCATATTTTTAAAGCTCATTTTTCTCCTCTAATTAATATGATTTTTACTAATTTATAAAGCACTCATTATATAAGATTCAGGTATTACAAATATCATTATTCCTTATGGATAGCAACCATATCACTTTTGTTACTGCTGTGTTATCAATGTCCTGCATGTAATAGTAGTCCAACACATATATGTGAAATTAAGTTAGCTTGAATTACCTTAAAACCTTAGCACTGTTGACATTTGGGGCTGGATAGCAACATCCCTAGCTTTTATCTACTTGATGCTAGTAGCCCTTCCCCAATTGTGACAACCAAGAATGTCCCAGGTATTGACAAATGTCCCCAGAGGGAAATCTATTACTAGTAAGCAGATTGAATCAGTAATCAAAATCCTCCCAAAAAACAAAAGTCAGTCTATTCAGATTTTCTATTTCATCAAGATAAAGTCTTAATAGTTGTATGTTTCTAGGAATTTATCCATGTCTTCTAGGTTGTCCAATTTGTTGGCATATGATTCTTCATAGTTGTCTCTTCTGATCTTTTGTATTTATGTGTTATTGGTTGTAATATATTTTCTTTCATTTCTGATTTTTATTTACTTGAGTCTTCTTTTTTCTTAATCTAACTAAAAGACTTGTCAATTTTCTTTATCTTTTCAAAGGACTCACTCTTAGCTTCATCGATCTTCTTTATTGTCTTTTTAGGCTCTATTTCATTTATTTCTGCTCTAATCTTTTTAAATTTCCTTCCTTCCACTAACACAGGGCTTCACGTGTCCTTCTTTTCCTAGTCTCTTGAGGTGTAAAGTTAAGTTGTTTATTTGAGACTTTTCTTGTCTTTTGAGGTAGACATTTATTTACCCACGTCCCTCTTAGAAGTTTTACTTTACCCAGCATGTTTTATGTTTTTGATATTACATTCTATATCTTTTAATCTTGTGCATCCCTTAATTAATTATTGTCATCATAGTTATTTTTTTTTACTACTTCTGTCTTTTAACCTTCATACTAGCTTCATAAGTGAGTAATCCACTACATTGTCCATATAGTTACTTTTCCAGTGAGATACATTCTTTCATGTTTTCTTGTTACCAATTAGCTTTTTTTCTTTTAAGCTTAAAATAGTCCCTTTAACATTTCAGGTATGGTCAGTCTAGTGGTGATAAACTCCTTTAACTTTTGCTTATCTGGAAAATGATTTCTCTCACCTTCAATTCTGAATGATAACTTGCTGGGTAGAATATTCTTGGTTCGAAGTTTTTGTTTTTGTTTTTTTTTTTTCCTTTCAGCACTTTGAATATATTGGACTCCTTTCTGGCCTGCAAAGTTTCTGCTGATACTCTTACAGGGATTCCCTTGTATGTAACAAGTTGTTTTTCTCACTTCTTTTAATATTCTCTCTTTGTCTTTAACATTTGACATTTTGATTATAATGTGTTTTGGTGTGGGTCTCTTTGAGTTCTTCTTTTTGAAACTCTCTGAGCTCCCTAGATCTGGTTTTCTGTTTCTTTCCCCAGGTTAGGGAAATGTCTTCAAACAATATTTATTCCCCTCTCTTCCTTCCTTGTCCTCTAGGACCCCTATAATGCAAATATTAGTCGCTCTGATATTGGCCCATAAACCCCTTATGCTCTCTTGACCTTTTTTTCTTTTCTTTTCTTTTCTTTTTACTGCTCTGATTGATTTCTACCACCTTGTGTTTGGCTGATCCTTTCTTCTGTTTCATCTAGTCTGCTATTGAACCCCTCTAGGGTATTTTTCAGTTCTAGGGTATTTTACATTCTTCAGCTCTGTGACTACCATTTAGTACTTTCTAATATTTTCCATCTCTGTTGAAATTCTCACTGTGTTCATCCATTCTTCTCCCCACCAACTCAGTGAACCTCTTTATAAGCATTACTTTGAACTCTTTAGCAGGTAAATTGCTTATCTTTGCTTCATTAAGATTTTATATTATTCTTTTAATTTGAACATATTTCTGTTTTATAGGTTTCCTTGACTTTCTGTATTGGTTTCTATACAGTACATGAAACAACCACTTCTCCCAGTCTTGAAGGAATGGTCTCTTGCAGGAAATAAACCTTGTATTCAGCCCTGCCCCACCTCTGTCTTCTCCCAAACTTCTATGCTTATGCAAACAGGCTATTCTATCTCTAATAGCTCCCAATAGTTGAGGATGTGCCAAGACTCGTCAGCGTCCCAAAGGCGAGGATCTCAGCACCTAGATTCACACTGTTTGGAAGCCAGACCTTCAGGCAGCAGCTTCTAAGTGTATGCAAATATATCAGTCCTGTGGGACTGCAAGTATAAGCCCCACTGGCCATCGGAGCAAGGAGATCTGGAAGTGTTCAGGTTCAACTGTCCAACAGTTGCAAAAACTGGAATTATGGATGAATGTAAAAGCTCTTTTGTGGGAGATATGGGCGTCCTGGTGCAAGGCAGAGGGAGAAAAGCAAGATGTCATCCCCAGCTACATTCCATACAAACAACTCCACGGTCCCGTAGACGTGAGCCAAACCTGAAGCCTACTGCTCAAAATGAAGCTCTAAGGCAAGAGAAGAGGCTTCCTTCGCAGAAAGACTGTGAGGCATGCCTCATACTGCTCTGCACAGTGCCCTGGGGGGTGGCAGCCTGCCATGAACCATCTTTCTGGCTGCCACAGCCCCGTGGGACCCAGGGACTCAAGGCCCCCTGGTCACCAGAGTCAGGTGATCAAAGCCCCCCTCCAGGAGATAGAAGTGTGGCAGAGAGTGACCACAAAGATAGCACCCACCCTTCAAGGTCTCTGTCTAGAAAGAATTACAGTCAGCCTTAGACACTTGTTTAATTAGAAGACTGCCCCTCAGGCTGCAGCCACGATAATTAGCTAAAAGGCTTCCCTCGCTGAAAAAATGATCTCCTGTGTCTGTTGCCTCTTCCTGTGCCCTGGGGATGGCAGCTGTTTAAGAACTTTTTCTCCATTGGTTATAGTCCTATGGGACCCACAAGCATAAGCCCCACTGGCTGCCAGAGCAAGGTGATGCAGTCCCCTGGGATGTAGCTGCAAAACCAGGGATGTGACCTCAATTCTGGGTGAGACGGTTATTGCAGTCCCATGGGACAAAGAACGCCATCAGCCCTGACCTCCAGAGTCAGGCAGTCAGGAAGTGTCCCTTGGGCTGCAACCACAAAGAGCAGGACAGCAGGTGCATGTAAAAGCTCCCTTCTGAGAAATACTAGTGCCTGGAGCAGGGGAGAGGAAAGTTCGATGGCGGTACCCACTAGTCTCTTCGCTGGGGACTGTTCCAGTGGGCTCCCAGATGTGTGTTAAAAAAGATGCCCCTCAGGCCAACACTTTACTACAAGCAGGTGAGCCTCCTTCACTTTAAGTCTGGGTGTGCAATTTCCTTCTGGGTCCCACCGACTCATTCAGTCAGCAAACTGTGTACCTACTCTATTTTATGCCCTGAACTAAAAAGATGGAGTGCAAGGATGAATTGGACATGAATAAACTTTCTCAAGGGATTTATGCTTTAGTGGACTCAGAAAAATTGCAATATAGTATGGTGTTAATAACAATGGTGCTTAAAAAAAAAAAACACTGAGAGGAACAGAAGTTCAACACAGTGAAAGAATTGATGTCTTCCATACACAAAGAGGAATTTTAGCATTTATCATTTTTCTACATTATTAAAACTGTATTTATTTATCTTTTACTATGTGCCAGACATTTTGGTTGGGCTGGTGATACAATAGGGCACAAAACATTCCCCTCAAGAATCTCACGGAGTAGAGAAGAAGGCCGTTAACAACAGAATCAGACATATTAGTACATAATTACAAGTAGTAGTAAGTGTTTTGAAGGAAAAGTATTCTCCTATGTATTATGGCAGGGTATATAGAAGGACACAACTGAGATTGGAGGAGCAAGTGACAGTTAAGCCAAGACTTTCAGGCTAAGCAAGGTAAGCAGGGAAAGAGTACAGTCGAGGCATTCCTGGCAAAAGGAATGGCTTGAACAAACACACAACATGGGAGAGAAGTTGGAATATTTATGTGGATACCAAGGAGACATCAGATGAGATAATATATCCTAAAGCACATTGTAAACCATAAGGCACTAAGTTATGTTAATTATAATCAGCAAAACTATTCTCAAGGATAATTATATAATTAGTTGGTGCTCTACCACATATATTGACCTCATAAATAATGTTATTTGATCCCAGCATGACTCAAGAAGGACTAAGAAATGAATATGGTGCCCTTTTATTTTTCCCTCTGAAGTTTCCACAAAAGAACATTTTAGTGTCTTTGTTATGTGTAATTTTTTTGTTTGTTCTAGAGAAATGGAAGCAAAAATGCCATCTTTCTCTTTAAAAATGTAAGATCATTCACCAATTTCTATTGATTAGAATACAACAGTAATATTCCAATCTATCCATCCTAATCTCTTTTCACTTATATGACTCATATTTGAGCTGATAATCTCATCTCTGAGTTTCAGGAAACCCTTCTCATGTCCTTTCAGTCCCAACCATCATCCACAGTGTATGTGGTCATGCGAGTTATAGTAGAGAAACAAAGTTGATTACAGTACTTTCTTGTTTAAAAATTCACAGATCGAAAAGCACAAGTGTGTTTGTTGATGCTCTTTATACATACAACCCCTAACACATCCTACATCAGGGAAGCACTCCAGGTATTTATTTACTGTGCAGGTAAATGAGATGAGGGGAAAGAAACTGAGATTCTAGAGTCGAGATGGACAAGGACAAGTATGCATAGTGCATTAGCCAGAGGTTAAGTTCAGTACTCAGGGGATTTGTCTTTGGATGTTCAAATCTGATCTTAGTGGTTAGTTATATTCATAAAAAACAAACTGCATATTTAATTTGTACGTTTTGTCTCTTTTAAGTAGCAAAGCAACACCTTCTTTAGAACATCTACTTAATATAATCAAGTGGTATCTTCCTCATCGTATCATCAAATGTGTACATGCTACCTTTGTTAATGAAACACTTTTTCTTTACCTATGCTCATCTCAGGAACACAGAACATAATTCTCCAAATACTTTCCTGGGCTTTCTTAAATATTTTAATCCCATTCAGGATTCATATGACTTCAATGTAACATCTATTAGCTTTACCACGATCTTTCGAGCATTTTAAACCAGACTTTACACCAAGAGCTATCTGCTTTCATGGTGAAATTGTTTGCACGATATGACATGGATTTGGCTGTTTTCACTTTGGTACATTTATTTGCCTTCCCAGGAAGAAAAACAGGAACCAAAGAATCTAATTCCATATATTCGGTTCTTCATTTTTCATGAAAACGTGGATGGGTATGCACTTACGCCAAAGAGATATCTAATACCATCACCAATTTTCTTTTGAAAAGGCTTAGTAAAGAGGCAAGAAGACTGAAATATGGAAGAGGAGAACTTCTCACCAGAACTAGAGAAATTTAGCTCCATCCCTACCAATGAGCCTTAGGAAACACTGCTCCCAGGACAAAATGAAGCAGAGATCCGAAAACTTTCCAAGTCACTGTCACTGCTTAGGTCCAGGGAACAGATGATGACAGCAGAAACTTTCTTAACTTAAAGCTTTGTTGAAACCTTCACTTAACTTGTACGAGGACCAGATAAACTTCTTTCATACTTTGGGTGTGTAAAGCAAGACTCCTGCCAATAATGGAGATAATTATGCTGTAAAAATCCACGGTATCTAACAGCTTGGCCTTTAGGAAGTTACATGTCTTACCAATGAACTGAAAGAAAGACTGTTCCTTTCTCTTTTAGAGATTTGTCATGCAACAGCAGATCAAACGATGTCTTCTGAAGCTCTCGATAGCCCAGGATGGACAGTTAAAATCGCATCTTGCTGCTCTGCATTTCCTATCAATATCTTTTGTAAAATTTTACCTCTCTGTACAAATCAAACTACAATTTGCCATCAACTGAGCTGTAACTGGGAATCCAGCTATATTCTGTAGACCCATATATCATCAACTATCTCAAATAACAGCATGTCTGAACTCAGGGGGCAGTTCTGGCTGATGTATGAGACAGAATGGAACACAGCTTATTCTTTGGCTGCTATATTGACTTTGCTGTATGACAGTAGCAAGAACACATTTTTTATTTTTTATTTTCTTAAACAGGTCTTGGAGAGTACACAAAAGAGGGAAAACGTAGTGATTCTCACAACTCCCTTGTCACCTTAATGTGCTATCAGGAATAGACTATAATTATGGGAATTGTTTTATTGTTTGGTTTTTAAAGACTGTATTTCAAATAATCATTCATTTATTGCATTGTTACAAAAATATCCAAGTTAAGGTTGATGATTATAAGAAAGCAGCCACTCGATATTTAAGAAAATTAGTAGGTAAACCTTTATAGACAGTCTGAGGTTGAGGGACCGACACAGTGAGTATTCAGTATGCTGTACGTGTTTGATATGCATCACTTCATTCAATTTTCCCAATGAATTATTTCCCTGTGAAATAAGGGCTGATGCTGTCCCACCCATATTCCCTCCCCCTTCCTGCTTCAGTGCACACTGTCCAATTTCCAATCTCCAGCAACTGCGTTTCTTCAACCTTTACCCAAGGCCTTTCTCTGACTGCCAAATCCTACAGCACTAGCTTGTGTGGTAGGCAAGGAGGCTGGAATTAACTCCCTGTGGAGCAGCCTTCTTCTAAAGTCTGACATGAGTTGATATCTTCCCCACCCTCCATCCACTACCCCCAACCTTGTCCAGTAACTGCACAGACTTCCAAAATTTCCCCAGTGGGTTTCAGCTCCAAGGCTCACATGTTAACGGCCTCAAAACACACATTTTTGTTGGCTACCTTCTCCCCTCTGTCTCACTTTTACTCATTCCTACTTTTTTTCCTCCACTTTTTAAATAAAGTGCTTGCACTCAAACTCCCATCACAAAGTTAGCTGCTGGGAACACTCAAGGCAAGACATTTCTCTTTTACAGAAGGGGAAACTGAGGTTTAGAAAAGTTCCTTCCCCAGGCTCACACAGCTCCACCCAGGATACAGGCCCAAGACACTGTCTTAAAGGCTCAGCACTTAATCATTAGATACACAACTTCCACTTGGCAAGGTGAAAAGTTCTCAACTTTACCTTCAAGGATGCACTCATAAGCACTCACTGATAAAATTCTATCCACTTGGGCATCTTATTTCTGAATAAAATTGAGAAACATCATTAGGAAAACAAAATACAGTCAAAATAATCCAAGATCCAAACTGATTTCAAAAATAAAATTTGAAAAGGCTGGACATGTGGAGGATGGAGGAAGAAGGAATTAGATGAAGGCAGTCAAAAGGCACCAACTTCCAGTTATTAGATAAACAAGTATTGGGGATATAACATACAACATGATAAACATAATTAACACTGCTGTATGTTTTATATAGAAGTTGTTAAGAGAGTAAATCTTAAGAGTGCTTACCACAAGGAAAAATATATTTTCTCTTTTCTTTTGTATCTATATGAGATATTTACTACATTTACTGTGGTAGTCATTTTATAATGTATGTAACATAATGTAATGTAAATCGTCCTGCTGTACACCTTAAACTTACACAGTGCTGTGTGTCAATTATATCTCAATAACACTGGAAGAAAAAAATCTAAATTCTCACTGCTCAAAAAAATAAAATAAAATAAAAATAAAAAGGCTAGACAAAGCAAGCTACTTGAATTTGAAATGCAGGTGATTCTATTTTTTTTTTTAAGAATTAAAACACAGGTCTTAATGCATGTGCTCGCTTCTGTTCGAGAAATAGAACATGCTCATTATAGTAAGTACCAATTGTAATGAAAAATTCAAATCTGATCAACGTCCAAATATGGGAGTTCCTGGTAGGCTCTCGACAGACTTGCTGAGGATTCTTTATCCTTCTCCTCCAGCTTTGGTGCCACCACTGTTAAAAAAGTGGTTCTCTCCTATGCATCAGAATCACAAGAAGCTTTTAAAGACAGGTGTCTGAACTCCTCTGGACTTAACATATTTAGAGAGGTGTAATATCAGAAGCTCCAAATGAGGTTCTAGAAAGAGGCACAGGGTCATCACAGGGCATGTGTCCTCGCCAGGGTGGAAAGAGACTTGCTGCTCCAACCTGCCTAATCAGCTCCATGGAGGGGAGTAAAGTGATTAAAGAAAACTGAAACTGTTGGAAGCCAACTGGTTCATCTCAGACTTCTTTAAGAAATCAGCTCTTGAAAATTCTTGGATATTTTAATATGCCTGTCAGGAATCTCTGGGCCTCCTTGAATTTTCCCATAAAATTTAAATATCCCAGCAATAATTTTGAGATGTCATCTTCTCTCTACGTGTAAGCAACTTTTAAAATGTGGCTTTATTAGTAGATTTTATTCAACATGCTGGATTAGGAGGATTTGGGTTAATAGATTTTATGCTAAGAATGGTTTATTTCCCAAAAGCTGCTCTAGCATCAAAATAATTGTGCATTTAAATAATGAAAATAATAATAAATTTCTTAAGTTTCAAAATAACTTACACTGTAATTAAATTATGTGGCATTTGGGAAAAAAAGGGAGAATATTGTAAAATTAAATAATATTCAAGGATTTGTAAACTATAATTTCTAAAGCAGAAGAGAAAATTTGAGTATTGTGCTGTGACTAAATCAAGAATGATTTATTAAAAGCTCAAGTTTAGCTGTAGCTCAGCTAAGGTTCAAAGTGGAATCAAGTTTGAGGATGCAACTCCAGAGCCTGGATTAGACGTGAACACTGGAGACATATGACCTGGTTTTTGAAGTATTTGTTTTTCTTGGTCGGGGGTACCCTGAGAAGATGACCCTGTATCGGTTCAGCTTTAGAATTCAGAAAGGCTTAGAATCTAAGACTACGATTGCTTTTGATTTCTATTGTTATTGTTTGGTTTCTGTTGTTTCAAACTGCGTATTTATGAAACAGATTCATAATACCAGGGATATAGCATGCTAAAGAAATCATACTGATTCTAAGCTATCGAAATTTTAGTGTCGATGTGGATAGAGGCAAATTAAAATAATTTTTTAACGGAGAATCCTGCTGTAAAATTGCTGGAAGAGTGCTAAGTTTCCAAGTTTAGAGGTGTCAATTTTATGAAGTTTCTGTTATGATTTTCAAGGAAGCTTATAGTCAGTGAGAAAAGCATTACTTGGATTCCCTAATCTTTGATAAAGGGCATCCTAGAAATTTACCCAGCAGACCTCAATGGCTACAAAACCCAGTATATGTTTTATGCAAAGTATAGGAGGGAAAGAGGGGAGAGGGTGTTGACTGAAGAGAAAAGTAAAACATTCTTTGAATAAAGAGTCTTCTAAGTTAAATTCCACAGTAGAAAAAGGGTTGTTGTGGTTTATAACCAGGTGTAATAATGAAAATATTTAATGACTGCTATGGCACAAAAACCAATCAGAACTGAAACCAGAGGTTAGTCTGTATTGATCCACACGAGGTGACTCTTAGAATTCCCTATTAAATGGCTAAAAAAATAAACATGATAGAAAAGATAGACTGAAAGAAATTGCAAGCCAAAGAGAAGATTTTAGAGTATGGTAAACTAATTTCAGCAACGTGAAATGTAAAGGGAAAGATTTCTGATCAAACATGGAAAGTTAAACACTGTACCTTCTACACTGCCTGTGATGAGAATGTATTAGTTTTCCATTGCTGTTGTAATCAATTACCACAAATTTAGTGACTGAAACAACACAGCTTTATTCCTTTCTGAAGTCTCTAGGGGATAATCCATCTTCTTGCCAGCTCCAGTTTCTAAAGGGTTTAAAAGACACCCACATTCCTTGACTCATGGCCCCCTTACAGGACCTTCCAAGCCAGCATCTCTCTGACCCATCCTGCATAGTCCCCTCTGACTTCTTCTGCCTCCCTCTCCCACCTTAAGGACCCCTGTGATCACATCTGGCTCACTCTGATAATCCAGGATACCTCCCTGCCTTAAATTCAGTTGATTTGCAACCTTAATTCCTTTCGTTATATAACCTAACATATTCACAGACCCTGCAAATTAGGCTACAGAATTCCTTGGAGGACTGTTATTCTGCCTACCTCAGACAGTAAAGGGATGGGGAAGAAAAAGGGCCATTAATTCACAAATCCAAAGAGAGACGGGGTAGGGAGCTAATAGAAGCACAAATCTGTAAACTGAGAATTGTGGTAACTGACTCAGCAGACCAGAGTACGCTACAGTCTTCATCAGCATGTGGGAAAAGTGCAGAAACAAGCTGATCCCATCCCACAGCCGTAACACGTAGTAGAGAAAGTGGGGAGAAATGTATTTATAACATGAAACCTGTAAGCCTCCAGATCTCCTCAATTTTCAGCCTCCTGGTGACTGTCTCTCTTCATAATGCCTTCAGAAACTAGATTCATCTCGTGAGAGGATGAGTCAGGAAGACTTAGGATTCAGGGACTCTGAGCACAGCTGGACAATGAAATATACTGAGGCAGCTGGATGAAGTACATGTCTAAGTGTTAAATACTGAAGACCCCAGTCTCCTTTCCCTATCAGTCCTGAGAATTCTGGGGGATGATAAATCCATTTCTGGGGATTAAACAAAGCCCCAAATAAAGAACCACAGACAACAACTGTTGGAAGCCAAATTAAAATTGCCCATCCTCTTAACCTCATCATCCTACAGTGAAGCCCAACAGTTACTACTAGTCAAGGTTTTGTCCACACTCATAGAACTTCCAGTTAACTGTTTTTGCTGCAATGTTAGTCACCCTTTTACCATGTACAATTCAGTAGTTTTTAGTGTATTCA
Organism: Camelus ferus; assembly: GCF_009834535.1. Lineage (NCBI taxonomy): Eukaryota > Metazoa > Chordata > Mammalia > Artiodactyla > Camelidae > Camelus > Camelus ferus. The sequence continues at coordinate 100,557,645 of NC_045697.1, read as the reverse complement.
TCATGTTGTGCAACTGTTAGACCGCTATCTAATTTCAGATATTTTCACCGCCCCCAAAGCAGTATTCATACTTATTAGCAGTTATTCCCCATTCTTCTCCAACTCCAGCCCCTGGAAAATATTAATCCACATTCTGTCTCTATTCTGGCCATTTCACGTACATGGAATCATCATGTGGCCATTTGTGTCTGGCTTCTTCCACTCATCATAGTGTTTTTGAGGTTTATCTCTTGGGTAGTATGTAAGTACTTCATTCCTTTTTATTGTTAAATAACATTCTATTTTCTGGACATACCATAATTTCCTTTATCTATTCATCACGTGATGGACATTTGGGTTGTTTCCCCTTTCCAGTTGTTTTGAATAATGCTACTCTTAACAGTCATACACAAGTTTTTATGTGAAGTCATACAAATGTCTGCACCATTCCCACCAGCCACTTATGAAGGTCCCACTTTCTCCACTACCTGACTCTTTTCCATTAGACATCCTAATGGGTAACTGGTTTCTCATTGTAGTTTTTCTCCTGGTCATTTCTTCAACAGCTAAAGATGCTGAGCATGTTTTCAGGTGCTTATTGGTCATTTGTATATACAGATGTTCAAATTCCTTGCCCATTTTTTAAAAATTAGGCAACTTGTCTTTTTATTGTTCAGTTCTAATAATTCTTTAGGTAGCCTGGATATTAGAGCCTTAACAGGTATATATTTTCTCTCAATCTGTGGATTATTTTTTCACTTTCTTGATAGTGCCATTTGAAGCATAAAAGTTCTAATGTCAGCAAAGTCCAATTTATCTATTTTTCCTTTGGCTGCTTGTACCCAATTAACTTTTTGTGTACCTCTTAAATGTGAGCTGGCCACAGATCAAAGGAAGCTGCAGAGGATCTCTAATAAAAATGGCAGTAAAATCAACAAACTTATAAAAAAAACCCAATAAGAATATGGGCAATGCAGGAAGTAAAAGAAAAATTTTTGAATCTATAATTAATATTGTATATAGGGAAAAAGAGTAGAATCTATAATGTAGAACATTCCAAAACTAAAATGTCATTTGGAAATTAAAAATGTAATTGTAGGAGTTAAATGTGATAGAATCACCACATGAGACAGCAAGAAAAAGAGAATAAAAGAATATATTTAGAGGATCTACCCACGAAACCCTACATCTGATTAGTAAGAGTTCTAGAAATAAAAAGCAGAGGAAAGAGAATTATACCAAAACATCCAGAGATGTGTTTTTTAACTGAAAAATAAAACCTTTGCTTTTAGATAGAGAAGTTCTATGAGGGGATGAGCACAATGGATTTCAAAAAAAACACTCTTCATTTGGCATGAAACTTCAGAACTTTAAAAACAAAGACAGTCACTTACAAGTTTCCAGAGAGAAAAGAAAGAATAATCATATTTGACAGAAAATCATAGAAGTATCAAACTGCTGAATAATAGTCAAGTGAAGGCTGGCCACTTTCACTAAAGGGGCATGTTTATTGGAGTTATGCCTTTCCTTCTTCACATAGTATGTCGGGTAGGCTAAGGGAAAACAACATGTCCTTTAGTTTATAAAAGGCCACAAGAAGCCACACAGTGACCCAGTGGAGAGGAAAGGACTAAATGTGATCTAGGGATCTTATAACAGACTTGAGAGGTTTACATAAAGTCTCCATGAGAGCAGAGATCACCAAATCTTTACCGATGTGTTCAAAAGGCATGGAACAGTTTGTGGAATTCCATAAATTCTTAATAAATAATTTTAAATGAATGAATGAAGATTTGTATGTAATTTTGAGGTTATCTTCCTTGGAGAAAGGAGTGAAGACATTTCATATAATATATATATATGGGGAAGAAAGAATGGTAAATGTATTGAGTAGTTCACTTAATACCAACACCAACTGAATTTCCTTCAGTGTTTAAATTATAGAGGCTAGAAAATGTAGCAAGCACCTTGGCAGAACTCCTTCTAGTAAGGATGTCCATGTGTCAGAATTCTCACCAATGAAAGATCAGTAATCTTCTAGATTTTTTCTAGGAAATTCTTTGTTTTCTTGCATTAAATATTGCTGCTTCTTGATTTTCTTCATTCTTCTTTATTCTGATTGGAATGTAGATATAAAGGCTGGTGCTATTGCAGCTACATTGGGATCAGGCAGGCAAAGTCAAGAAATACACAGAGACCTTGGTCATGACATTTTGACCCATTGAACCTACCCTCAAACTTTCAGTCCGAATAAAGGAATATATTTAGGTCATTGTTAATAAGATTTATTTTGTTGTTGCTCACAGCTACCTACATATGCTAAAGGACACACTGTCTAAAGGGAGAAATAAACAAAAAAATTAACAAATTAATCTATAAATACAAATCATAATAAACACTGAGTAGGATGCAATGATGAATTGGTAGAAGGAGATAAATGAGACTAGGTAGGGTGTCAGACAAGCTCTAAGAGAGAGAGATTTACTTGAGCCCTGGAAGATAGAAGAATTCAGCTGTGGGAAGAACCAGAGAAGATAGGTACAATCAGAAGGTAAGAGCATGTGTTGAGTATCTGAGATGAGAATAAACCTCACATGTTTGAGAAATGAAGGCCAGTGTGCCTGAATGCAGAGGGTTAGGGGAAAGGGGCATATAGGGAGGTGGGTGGTAGACAGATCAGTTCTAGTGTTTTAAAGCATTGTTAGGAGACTGGATTTTATGCAAAGCATCAAGTGAGTCATAAAAGGCTTTTACAGATGGGAATGATCAAAATACAATTTTTATTTATTTTAAATGGAGGTACTAGGGATTAAACCCAGGGTCTCGTGCAAGCTAAGCATGTGCTATATCACTGAGCTATACCCTATGCCGGAGTTTGTTTTTAAAAAAAAAAAACAAGTCAAAAAGTTTGGTTGTGAGGAAGAAAAAAGAAATAGGCTAGAACCTGGAGGGAAATGCAGGATTAAGGAATGTCTTTTTATGATGATGGTAACAATGCAATAGTGAGGAATACATTTAAGGTCCAGAAGAGAGGTGGTGATTAGTGGACAAAATCCTTACACTGGTGATAGACAAGGCTGCCAGGACCTTGAGCAGCTATGGAAGAACAAGTCTTCAAAAGGAGGCAGGACAAGTTCTCAGTTTTATCAGAAGTGGAGAAGAAGACGGACAAGGTGTTGGACTGGATATCCCCGTGGCTGGTGCAGCTACCAGGAGTAAGAGGTGAAGGCAGGTAAAAGGGGTGCCCATGTGTTTTTTGGTTTTTAATTTTTTTTTTTTTTTGGAATGAAGTTAATTTTTTAGAGTTCATAGCAAAACTAAGTAGAAAGGACAGAGAGCTGCAAAATACTTCCTACCCACCACACCAACACCCGACACCAGAGGTACACATTCGTTGGCATCCATAAACCTACTTTGATACAACATTATCACCCAAAGTCTACAGTTTGCATCAGGGTTCAGTCTTGGTGTTGTACTTTCCATGAGTTTGGATAAATGTATAATGACATGTATCCACCATTACAGCATCATATAATAGAACATAGAGACAGAATAGCTTCACTGACCTAAAAACTCTCCGTGCTCTGCCTATTTAACTATATTAAGCCCTTGGAAACCACTGACCTTTTCCCTATCTCCGTAATTTTGCCTTTTCTAGAAAGCTATATAGTTAGAATCATACAGTATGTAGCTTTCTTCAGATGACTTCTTGTGCTTATGCATTTAGGGTTCCCTCGTGTCTTTTCATGGTTTGATAGTTCATTTCTTTTTAGTGCTGAATAATATGCCATTGTCTGAATGTATCATGGTTTATTTTTCCACTCACTTATTGAAGGACATTGGTTGCTTCCAAGCTTTGAAAATTACTTATAAAGCTGGTTCAAACATCCATGAGTAAGCTTTTGTGTGGACCTAAGTTTCCAGCTCCTTTGGGTAAACACCAAGGAGCACGGTTGGTTGATCATATGACGAGTATGTTTAGCTCTGTAAAGAACCAATGTGTCTTCCAAAGTGGCTGTACCAGTTTGCATTCCCACTAACAATAAATGAGAATGCCTGTTGTTCCACAACCTTGTCATATTCTGTCAGTGTTTCAGATTTTGGCCATTCTGATAGGTGTGTAGTGGTATTTCATTGTTTTCATTTGTATTCCCCTACTGACAGATGATGCAGAACATCTTTTCATATATATTTGAGCTTATTTTTGTATATGATGTTAGAGAATGTTCTAATTTCATTCTTTACACATAGCTGTCCAGTTTTCCCAGCACCACTTACTGAAGATACTGTTTTTTCTCCATTGTATATTCTTGCCTCCTTTGTTATAGAGTAATTGACCATAACTGTGTAGGTTTAATTCTGGACTCTCTATTCTGTTCCATTGATTTATGTGTTTGTTTTTGTGCCAGTACCATACTCTTTTGACGACTAACTTTGTAGTTTGGTCTGAAGTCAGGGAGCATGATTCCTCTAGCTCTATTCTTCTTCCTCATTATTGTTTTGGCTATTTGGGGTCCTTTGTGTTTCCATACAAATTTACTGTGAAAAATGTCACTGGTATTTTGATAGGGGTTGCATTGAATCTGTAGATTGCCTTGGGAAGTAGGGCAAGTTTAACAATATCCAACATATATAAACAACCCATACAAATCAACATCAATAAAAAACAAATAACCTGATTAAAACATGGGCAGAAGAACTGAATAGACATTTTTCCAAAGGGGAAATGCAGATGGCCAACAGGCACGTGAAAATATGCTCAACATCATTAACCATGAGGGAAACAGAAATCAAAACCACAATGAGATATCACCTCACACCTGTCAGAATAGCTATCATAAAAAAGAACACAAATAACAAATATTGGTGAGGATGTGGAGAAAAGGGAACCGTCATACACTGTTGGTGGGAATGTAAATTGATGCAGCCACTGTGGAAAACAGTTGGAGGTTTCTCAAAAACTAAAAATAGAACTACTATATGATCCAACAATTCCACTCCTGGGTATATATCCAAAAAACCCGAAAACACTAAATGGAAAAGATACATGCACTCTAATATTCATAGCAGCATTATTTACAATTGCCAAGACATGGAAGCAAGCTAAGTGTCCCTCAATGGATGAATGAATTAGGAAGATGTGGAATACTACTCAGCCATAAAAAGAATGAAATTTTGCCATTTGCAACAACATGCATGGACTTGGAGGGTATTATGCTAAATGAAATAAGTCAGACAGAGAAATAGAAATACTGTATGATATCACTTATATGTGGAATCTAAAAAAATACAACAAACTAGTGAATATAACAAAACAGAAGCAGACTCACAGAGGTAGAGAACAAACTAGTGGTTACCAGTGGGGAGAGGGAAGAGGGGAGGGTCAATATAGGGGCAGGGGATTAACAGGTACAAACTATTATTCATAAAATAAGCTAGAAGGATACATTGTATTATAAACTGACTATACTTCCATAAAATATATATAAAAAGTGGGAAAAAGAATATATTGTACAACACAGAAAATATAGTCAGTATTTTATAATAGTTATAAATGGAGTATAACCTTCAAAAATTGTGAATAACTATATCGTACGCCTATAAATTATGTAATACTATACATCAAGTATACTTCAATGAAAAATGTGTAAGTGAAAGAGCAGATGAGGCCATGAATAAAACGGGCAATATCTAATGAGGAAAAGCAGGTTTGTAGAAGAGGACAGTCACTCACTTGGGGCCTATTAGTCTTGAGAGGTCTGCAGAACATCGAGGTGGACACATTCAGGATACATTTAGAAATGGAAATTCGTATATTGGTACAGCACTGAGATGTACTTGCCTTCATCACTGAGAAGGGCATCACTGATAAAGACTGTCTCTCTGACTACCCTTTAGTCAGGCTCCTCTAAGCCCTCTAGACTTCAACCTTGGGCTCGAGTGGCCACCCTCGTCGGGCCTGCATTCCCCAGTTTTAGCAATAATTTTGTTAAGTCAGTTTAGAGGGAATCCCCGACCCTTGGTATCTGATCTCTCTTGACACCTGATAAAAGCCTTTATCCCCCAGTTTGATATCTGGTCACCCCAGCTGGCTTTCAATAAGAATCCCGTGAAGTCTGGTTAGCCGGAATCCCCCCTTACTCCTGGTGTTTCCTCTTACTAATTTTCTAACCACAGACCCCTGTCCTGTTCCTTGGCCATAAATTCCCACTTGTCCATGCTGTATTCAGAATTGAGCCCCGTTCTACAGTGAAGTTTCTTTTCTCATATTACAATAGTTACTCAATAAACTCTGGTTTTATTGCCCTAACTACTGTTCAGCTCTGTTTTGTCTTTAACATCACTCAAGGAAATAAGGAATAGAAAGGAAGGGGCCAAGATGAAAACCCAGAGAAATGCCAATACTCAGGGATTAGAAGTTCTAGTTAGTAAAGTGAAATAGGAAAGTGTGATCAGATACAGGAGAAGAATCATGGAAGATACATAGGAGTAATCAGATTCATAGAAAAAGAGAGAGTTTCAGGAAATAGAAGGTGGCTAACGATCCAAGTGCTGCTGAGAGGCCAAGGAGAATGGCTAAGAAGAGAGTGTGGGATTTAGTACATCATCAGTGGCCCTTGAGGGAAGCGGTTCATTTGAGTGATAGCAGATGGGAACCTAGTTAAAGTGGGATCAGAGGCAATGAGAGAGTATGTAGAGCGTGGATAGATTAATGAAAACATTATTGACAGAATACAAGCAATTTGTGATCAGATGGCAAAACAGAGTCAAAGGCAACATTTGGTTGAATTGATACTAATCATGTTGTACAGATTCAAGTACAAAAAAAAAAAAGAATAAAATATGAATCCCCACACTTTAAAAATTTAGAACATGCTATTACCACTTTCATGAATGAAATTTACTGCAAGCCCTGCCCATGATATTGTCCATTACATAGGGCATGAGTTTAGGTCAAGTGAGAGTTACTATTAAAATGAGAGTCAAACAGATATCCTTGGGCATTTAATGTGCCAGAGAGGGTCCAAATTTCATAGTCATTCAATTCTAAGACAGATCCCTTAAATTTTCTAGGCTTTCACACATTAATTTAACAGTACTCTGGGGAAAAGTGGATAGTAAAACTTTGGGGATTTTATTATTCTGCTGGCTTAAAATAATTGAAAATGTTCTCCCAAAAGATTGAAAGGGAAGAAAAACTCACCAGAACAAATTCTGCCTTCATCAATGTCAAGGTACTGAAAGTCTTTCTTTTTTTTTTTTTTTTTTTTTTTTTTTTCAATATCTGATGCTGGAGGTGAGTATTTGAAGACAAGACATGGTCTGTCCAGTTAACTTCACTCTGTTTTCAATCTGAGTGAAATTTTTCTGTGCTGTAATTTATTGAAGCTGATGTATGAAGCAGGTTGACAAATTTCTTTTTTTAAATTAAGGGGGGAAAAAGTATCTGCTTAGGGAGTCTAGGATTTACCTTTATTCTGAACTCTAAAGTGTGACCTCCCTCCAAAATATGGAGCTATGTATATAATTACTGTTTCCAATTTTATTTTGGTATGAATTTTACTGACTGTTTGAACTAAATATCAGATCCTCTCTAATTTTATACATTTGCAATACTTTAAAATGTGTCTTTTTTTCAACATTAAGGAAGATGGGGCTTTTTAATGGGAATTGTGAGAATTCATTCAACTTGGCAAGCCTTCTGTTTTAACTGTATGTTCACATATTGAGGACATAAGTCATACGCTCCATTTGCATTTTTATTTCCCTTCCACTTAAAGGAAATTTTCTGTATTGTTTCTAACCGAGGTTTATTTGACATTTTGCCTTGCTTTGACTCATTTATTTCTGGGGTTTAAATGACTAATTTAAAATTTGAAATGTGTGTAAGTAAATAAGTAGTTAGGTACTTTTTGGGAAGATAAAAAGGTAGGTCACTTTTTTTTTTCCTAAAAAAGAAACCAGAGTGAACTCACTGCTTTTGAGTATTTCCTCCTTTGCCCCACCCTCTATCTCTATGAGCATCAGATACAAGAAAGCATGAAAGGAAAGAATCACATAAATGAGAATCAACTGCTTTTAATCCCAAAGATACATCACGTAATGTCAGTCAGAGGCTACTCCATCCAATGCATTCTAAGGCATTCTAAAATTCATTTCTGGATTCTGCTTTCATAGGGCTTATGGTTTTATAAAGAAGTAAAGTCATATATGAAAGTAATTGTAATTTAGGATAGAAAGTATTTATCCTAGGCAGGGGTTTGGAAGAACTGTATGGAAAGAAAGATTCATAACAATTTGGCATTTGATCAAGCCCTAAAAGTTATCTAGGATTTGAACACGTAAAGATGGGAAAGAAATTGTTAGCAGAGAGGACTGTGGACAGAGGCACAGAGTGGGAAGTTAAAGGTATAATGAAGTTTGTCTGGAGCATAAGGTGTCAGAGAACAGCTACACAGTGAAACTTCATTCTTTAGGCAAATGGTAAATAGTTAAGATTTTGGGGCAAGGGAATGGTGTGATCAGAGCTAGCTTTTGGAAGAAGATTAATTTTGCAGCACTGTGCAGGACTGCCTGGCATGAGGTTTTACTACGTTATTCTCTTTTAACCACCTTCACTATAGCATCCAGACAGCTGCGGAACTGGAATGTGTAATCACAAATGATCCTGTACATCTTTAAAGTGGAATAAACATTACTTTGATGGGCTCTGTTCTCACATGAAGTACTTAACTTTAATTGAAGTCTTCAATGATGCTTTACATTTTATCCACAAATTGTGGTTTTCCTTTTGTATTCTTTTCTATGAGGATTCACGTTTACTTGCAAGGCAAAATAGAAGACAATGTGATTTATTTCCACTTATTCTGTGGTTTATGGAGAGCTGTCAGTAGAATGATCTATGAGACGTTATATCGTGATGGCATATGTTATAGTATGTTGATGAAATGATTTATTGAGCTTGATTAAAGGTTTGAAGGAACACATCTTTCACATAAAGAATAAAAATATTTTTAAAAATTCTTCTAGTGGTGAATTTGTGATTATATGAATTAACTCTGTAAACATGCTTCCTGTTCAGTTTAACTCAATAGCAAAGGGTCACATTATTTCATCTACATACTTTTTTTTCCCACTGTGAAAAAAAGTGTAGCAGTTTTAGTGAATTGTTTGAGATTCTATGTGCTTATCATTCCCTGAATACTCTTCCTGACTTTGTGAGACTTTCTGTGACCTCATCTTTGTCCGTGGGAATAATTTCACTTTTTCTTAATTTTCCACTGATGTGTTTTGCATGCTTGTTGATAGGAATGGTGACAATTTCAGCATGTTATACAGTTCAGAATATTAAAATTTATTATAGGTTACAAATGACATCTCAATTTCCAAAGGGGAAAAAACTCAAAACTCTGAGAATATAGTGCATCAGTTGACGTCTCTCTTTCGAGAAGGAAATGCTCCTCTTTCAAATGGCAAGTTAACTCAAGAGAAGCACATTGACATTGACCAGAACATGGGGAAACGCTTAACTCTCTTAGAGTGCTGCAGTCTGGAGTGGGCAGAGTATGAAGTCACGTTAAGTGCATCCTGGCACCCACGCTTCTGTCTAAAGGGAGCCTGCAGCTTGGTTTCAGCTTACATCTCAACCGGGAAGCCCGTCTTTCCAGCAAAGGACCAGAGAGCGCCTTCCAGACCAGCTCAGCGCACACCAAACCACTGGGTTCAGGTAGGTGGGAAGGGCGGCAGCCTGGAACAGACCCGGGGGCCCAGCTTACTGCACAAACTGCGTCCAGAGGCTTAGTTGGCCATAACTTCACACATACAGAGCTTTTTGAGCAATTACATACATATGACTTAAGAACTTTCCCCAAATGGAAATAAGAACCCTGAGAGGAGGAAGTAGTGTTCCAAAAGGTACCACTACAGGACATGGCCAATGGGGGACCAACATAAGAAAAGTAGAAAAAGCTAGATCAGGTGAGAAAAGTCCATACTGCAGGGTAAGGGTTTTCACCAGCTTTTTCTATATCATTCCATTCATTGTTTTAAAATTTTGTATATTGGTACCTGATAGGTATTTATAGTTTACGCTTAAGTTACCATATATTCCATAACAGCATTGTAATTCCATTACAACATCAGTCGTAATCAATGTCTCTTGTTTGAATGAAGATCTTCTCCTAGGATTGTTTCAAGAGATATCTGGGCCGGGCAATCTCTCCCTAACTATTGCTGTCATTGTAAAATGTATATGCACAACCTATATGAATCATGAAACCCATCTCCCTTTCAGAATGTCAGAATATTACTTTACCAATGCTTATTTTGGCTTGATCAATTAAACATTACAATAGATAATGAGAACTTAGCAATAAGTGTCTACTGACCAGTTTTCTTTGGTAGGGGCAGGAGGGAAGCAATTTTAAAAAGGGCAGATAATCACAAAGTAATTTCATTAAAGTTCTTTATAGTGATAAGCTCCATATGTATATCTTTGTTATAAATGTGCGTGTTGTATCTATGAACTCACTTAATCCTTTACATGTAGTATGTGTTAAACTGTGGTTGACATCCACAGTTATGACCTTAGGACCCATGTTTGTAATAACTGCAAACACATACAGGGCTTGTTAAGTGCCAGGCACTTAATTCTAAGCACATATAAGTCATTTACTCCTTACAATGATATAACCCTGTGATGCTGCTGATGATATTAAAACCACTTTATAGACATTCAGGAAAGTAAGTAACTTGCCCAATGTCACATGGATGAGAATTGTCAAGTCTGGACTTTCAAGTTAGATAACTCGGTTTCAGGGTCCACTTAACAGCTATCTGCACTGCCTCTCATTAAGAGATGGATTTGTCAGAGTGAGCTTCCGAAGGCTAGAGCAGGCTAGCCAGCCTTCCCCCTTTATCTGCCAGGTGCAGTTTGCGGCACGGAGGATACCAAGGAAAATCAACTCTGCCCTTTGACCACAAAGAATATTCAGTACTTCATGATGAACTCCAAAATACAAATTCTTTTTAGCACTCTGAAACAATAAAGTCTAATGTTATATTTCAGTGATTTCTGTGAGAGTTAATCATCAAGTCTGTGTCTAAGGATGGACTGGCATTGAATTTGTATTTCAACGCCCCTGGCCTTTTAGAGATAATTCTACAGCTCAAGGGGCAAGACGTCTAATAGTAGGAAAGCCCAAAGGGAAGTCAGAATCCTGAGGGAATTCCCATTCTTCAGTTTCAGTTAAGTTTCATATGTGTATGACACACTATATAAAGTGACTGAGAGTAGGCTGTTTCATCCTGGAAGCATCCTGTTTAGGTACAAGGGCCCAGGGCTTGACCTCTAACACCAGTCCCTCTTCTCACTAACTTCTAGATTCAGGTTAAGTCCTCCTGATGAGCCTCAGTTTCCTGTTCTTTGAACTGAACACAAAGGACAAAATGTATCTTAAAAGACTGTATTAATAAGCAGGGTGTGTGTATCTGTGCGTGTGGCAATTTTGATAACATGCATGAATTCTTATTTAAAAAGTAATAAAGTGTTTCTGGAGGAACTTTAAACTCTGATAACTGTATCTTTCCATAGGGAACATCTGAAGGTTTTGCAGGGACAATTAAAGTCAATAAACAGTGATATTCAGTCTTGCTTTCATCAGTCCTGCTTGAATGACATTTTGGCGGCTACAACCAAGCCTTCAGAGAGTCTCTTGCTGTAGCTATCAATCATAGACATCCAGAGAAAACAAATTGATGTATTTCCTTGGGAGGGGGTAGTGGTGGGTGGAACATGGATGGAAAGAAGATATATAGATATGATATTGCAAATGTCCTTTGCAAAGTTAGCCAGAAGGCATCTCTAAACCTTATAAGCACTTACATGTTCAGAAAGGTGACTTGCTATAAGTGCTACATCTTTCAAAAAAGATCATTGGCAGCCTGAGTAAGAAACTTTCTTTATCTAGCAGCAGATTCAGCTATAGACCATGTAGATATTTCTAAATGAATACAAAATATATTAAATTAATACCTATTAGGCAGCCATTCTGTCAGGCACAAGAGAGACAGTTGTTAGTAATATATGTCAATTTTCTGATCTCCAAGCTTACAGCGTGTTAAGTAAGTAAACAAGAAAAGCATTAATGGAGTGGGATGAGTGGTGTGAAAGGCAAGAGAAAGTATTACGAGGGAAATAGGAAGGACACCTAAGTCAGGGAGAGCTTCGCAGGGGAAGTAATATTTAAATTGACGGTGGGGAGAATATAAAAATCCTCCAAGTGTAAATATTAGTGTCCTCATTTTATAAGTAAGGAAATTAAGGCACCAAGAGGTTAGATGGTTTGGTGGGAATAAAAATGATACCTTGGAGTCAAGGCAGCTGCTTATGTGGGTGCGTGTAGGTGTGTTTCTGAGTCTGTGTACGTGCACACATCCCACGTATGGGGATGGGGGGTTAGTTTTTATTTCAACGATGTGATAGACTTCAATATACATAAGACTAATGGGAGAGAATCAGTCCCTGTTAGGCCAGAAGGGAAGGGTTCTAGATCTCCCAAGGGGGACTGGCCTGGATGTTATATTGTCAGAGTAATTGGTTAAATACATATGTAGGCAAGTGAATTTTAACCTGTACTCTAGGGTTGGTTGGTTAGCTTTCAAAGTGCCCTGATCAGAAATGCACCACTCCAGAGGTTGCTGCTTTCAAAATATTGTTCTCAAAATCTATACCAGAGGGTTTTAAAATTAGCCTAAAATATGTGATGTGATTTAACCTAAAATAATGTTCATTAGTGTGGTGAGTAGTGTTTAAGATATGTTGTTGGCTAGGAAGTCTGTCCAGGCCCCACCATACTCGTGTGGTTGCAGCATAAGGCTCCGGCAAGCCCAGCTGCACTGTAGCTTTGTAACACTGCTCCTATTGGCCTGTACTCCTTGAAGAAGACTGTCGGCTAATTCAACTATATTTCAGCTGGTCCAGTCATATGGTATTTCTGTAATGCCTGACTAACACTTTCATTGCAGGACTCGCTATATAATTTGCAAGATCCAATGAAAAATACAAATGCAAGGCCACTTGATAAAAAGCAGGAAAAAAATGCCATTGTGGATACTAAAATAGAATGTTTTTTTTCTTTTCTTCTGAGGTCTCACTCTTGACTCGTTACAGTATTTTTTTTTCTAATTCTTTTTCTTGTGGTAATATATATATATATAACATAAAATTTACCATCTTAACAATGTTAAGGGCACAGTTCAATAGTATTAAATACATTCACAGTATTGTGGAACCATCACCACTATCCATCACTATAATCCTTTTCATCTTGTAAAATTGAAACTATACCCATTAAACAATAACTCTCCATTTTGCTTTCCCCAGGCCAAGGCAACCACCACTTTACTTTCTGTCTCTATAATTTTGACTACTCTGTGTATCTCATATTAACGAGGGCACAAGGTGGATTTTTATGACTGGTTGATTTTACTTAGCATAACATTCTTCAGGTCTGTCCATTTTACAGCATATGTCAGAATTTCCTTCCTTTTTAAGGCTAAATCATATTTTATTGTATGTATATACCACATTTTGCTTATCTATTCAACTGCTGATGAACACGGGTTACTTCTAGGTTTTAGTTATTGTGAATAATTCTTCCATGAACGTGGTGTGTACGTATTCACATCTTTCTGAGACCTTGCTTTCAATTATTTTGGGTAAAACAACCAGAAATGGAATTGCTGGGTCATATGGCAATTCTTCTTAATTTTTTGAGGAGCTGCCATGCTGTTTTCCATTGTGGCTGTACCATTTTACATTCTCACCAACAGTACACAGGGATTCCAATTTCTCCACATCTTCACCAACACTTGCTATTTTCTGTTTGTTTTGGTTTGGTTTAGGTTTTTCTTTTGATGGTAGCTATCTTGTGAGGGTTGTGAGGGTATCTTTCTTTCTGTGGTTTTGACCTGCAATTCTCTAATAACTAAGGATGTTGAGCATCTTTTCATGTGTTTATTGGTTATTTGCATATCTTCTTTGAAGAAATGTCTATTTAAGTCCTTTGTTCACTTTTTAATCAGATTGTTTCTTTTTTTGTTGTTGAATTTTAGGAGTTCTCTATATATTCTGGATATTAATCTCTTATCAGAAAATGATTTGCACATTTTATCCCATTCTGTGGGTTTCCTTTCAATTCTATGATACTGTCTTTTGATGCACAATTTTTTCATATTTCCATGAAGTCCAATATGTCTATTTTTTTTCTTTTGTCGCCCGTGCCTTTGGTATTATATCCAAAAAATTATTGCCAAATCCAATATCATGAATCTCTTGCCTTATGTTTTCTTCTAAGAGTTTTATATTTTACATTCAGAGCCTTGATTCATTTGGAGTTACTTTTTGATATATGTGGTGTTAAGTAAGGGTCCAATTCCACTCTTTTACATGTGGATATCCAATTTTTCAAGTACCATTTGTGGAGAAGACTGTCCTTCCCCCCATCAAATGGCCTTGACATCCTTGTCAAAAATAATATTACTAGATATGAGTGTTTATTTCTGGAAATTCTATTCTATTCCATTGGTCTATACATCTGTTTTTATACCAGTATCACACTGTCCTGATTACTGTAGCTTCATAGTAAGTTTTGAAATCAGGAAGTGTGAGTCTTTCAGCTTGTTGGTTCCTTTCAGATCACTTTGGCCATTAAGGGTCCCTTGAAATTCCATGTGAATTTTGGGATGAGTTTTTCTATTGTTCTCTCACCTCCTTCTGGGACTTCTGTGATATATATGTCTGTCTTCTTGATGGTGTCCCACAGGTCCCTTAGGCTCTGTTTACCTTTCTTCAATCTTTTTCCTTTCTCTTTGTCAGATTCAATAATTTTCATTGTCCTGTCTTCAAGTTCACTTATTCTTTCTATTGTCTGCCAAAATCTACCTTTGTATCCTAATAAATTTTTCATTTCAATTATTCTACTTTTCAGCTCCAGAAATTCTTTTTGGTTTCTTTTAAAAATTTTCTGTCCCTTTATTGATATTTCTATTTTGTTCAGCCATCATTTTCTTGACATATTCCTTTAGTTCCCTGAGCATCTTTAAGACATTTGTGTCTTTGTCTGGTAAATCTGCCATCAGGTCTTTTTAAGACACAGTTTCTGTTGATGTAGTTTTTCCTTTGAATGAACCACACTTTATTGTTCTTTGTATACTTTGCGGTATTTTTTTTGAGAACTAGACATTTGAATCTAACAATGTAGCAGCTCTGGAAATCAGATTCTCCCCATCCACCAGTGTTTGTCATATTTTGTTATTTAATTAATTAATTTGTTTGTTTCTGTTACAGGCTGTTTTTTTTTTTTTTGCTTCTTGATACACACCCATTCTACTAACACTTTCTATCTTCAGTTTACTGATAAGTAAGATAGAACTAAAAAGCAGAGAAATATGAATTGCCTTATCTTTCCTTTCCTTTCTATGTCATCATTTTCAGCATAAGTGGTTGGCTAATACAGGGAAGTAACTTTAGTAAGAAAGGAAATGACAGGCTTCCTTGGTTGTTTGTGCTTTACAGAATACTACTGCCTTCTTTCTAGCATGTTTTGTTTCCAAGAGAAATCTCACTGAACTCCCAAGCATAGTAGTTCCACCAGCACTCTGTGGTCACTGGGGATCAGAAACACTGTGAATAGGGCATCAAGGAACAATGGTGGACACACACTGCATGTGTATCCTCTACACACACAGGCTCTATTAACCCATTAGTTTTTATTTTCTTCCCAACACCTTGTACCTTAGCAATGCTCTCTCTTCTCTCCTCATTACAGACCAGTTTGTATAAAAAGCCCAAGAATCTCACAAGGAGATGTCATAGATCTAAATCTTTTCTCCAAATTTATAATGGATTAGTATGGACCACAGTGAAACTGCCTGAGTGTGCCTCCAGATTTCTTGAGCAGTTCAAGGTCAGAGATGGGAATAACAGTGAGGAAGATCCCAAAAGAGCAGTAATGCATTTACTGCTAAAAATGTTTGGTGGGTGCTAAAGTAATTAACTGGAAAAAATTAAAGAGGGCAATCATATTGGAGACATCACAAACAATATTAGTTTTATAATTCAAAAGTCACTCTGCTCAACCACCAGGAGGTGTCTTGGGTTTGGACTGGTTATAAAATTCATGGGATACAATAGGTTTTCCATAGTACCAAGTTCACTTAGCTAGAAGAAAGCATATGGGATAGAAAACCCACAGCTTGGCTAGCCACAGCATAGGGGAGGTCTCATTTCTCCAACTAGAAATAGTTTCCAAATACCCCAATACTCTCCACATTTTGGGGGTGGGGTGGGGCTGTGGTTACAAGAGAATAGACTGATTAGACACAGACCACTGAAGACTGGAGAAACCATCAGCTCTGGGATCTCTTGAGCTTTTCTATCTGACTCCAGTACAAATGTATCCCACTAGCAGCAGCTATAATTACCTGATGCACAGTCTCAAGTACAATGAGTTACATAGCAACTTCAACCAATTCTGATTCTTCTTGGATATAGTGCAACTGGTCTTAATATACTGAAGATAGTGTAAATAATATCTATCTGTCTGTCTGTCTGTCTGTCTGTCTGTCTATCTATCTAAAGATTAACCTTGCCCTTTGTCCCCAGATCCTAGTAGGTAACCTATAAGCCCTTGGGATGTTCTACCCGTTTAACTGGAAGCTTTAGGCCATTGTTATAGTCCATGCTAACAGTTTGATTTATCGTGGGGACCTTAGGCCACATGGTATCAGCTTGAACTTTGAAGGGGCTGGAGACTGAGGTTAGCCACGGACAGACAGTAATGTCTATGAGGTCAGTCTGTGATAAGAATTTCTAAACCACTTAGCAAATTTCAATTCTATAATACAGTGCTATCAACTACAGTCACCATGCTATACATTAGATCCTCAAACCTTATTCATCTTATAGTTAAAAGTTTGCACCCTTTTACTAGCCATATAGCTGAAATTTTCTAAGGAATTAGAACTTAAATGTTCTTATCAAAAAAAAGATAAATATGTGAGGTGATGGATGTGTTAACTAGAAGGGAAGAATCGTTTCACAATATGTGTGTGTGTGTGTGTGTGTAATAACAATGTGCACTTTAAATATCTTACAATTTTATTTATCAATTACACCTCAATAAAGCTGAAAAAAAAAAAAAAAAACCCTGGAGGCTTGAGGAGCTTCCCTGGTTGGCATACACTGTTGCTGGGAGAACTAACCACTGTCCACAAGACTCCACCAGGGGAGACACCTAGAAGCTCATGCTTGGAACAGTGGGTCCAGGAACCCGCCCTCTGTACCCCTTCCCTTTGCTGATTTTGCTATAAGTAACTGCAGCCTTGAGTCTAACAGCCTTTCTGAGTTCTGTGATTCCTTCTAGCAGATCCTTACACGTGAGAGTAGTCTTGAGGAACCTCCAGAACTTGCAACATCCTCCTGTGAATTTCCTAAGTTAATGTTTCCAGGAATCCCAAAGTTTAGAGGAAGGATCACAGACCTGCTGCTAGCCCTCTCCTTCCTCGCACGTGTCAGCAACACGTTTTAGAGGGACGTAGCTCTGCCGCGGTGCACACTGAGTGACTGTACCCAAGGCTGTGTTAGTCTATGATGGGTAAGACCATCTTTAACTCTAGGCATAATTAGTTTTTAAGAAGAAAAGAATGAAAATATAACACAAAATGCAAAATGGTAAGGACACTGATGTCCTTTATTTCTCTGTAGCTTAGTTTTCCTACCTGCAAAATGAGAGAGAAGTCATAGTATATAGAAAATGAAGACAAGTTTACAGACTTCTTTCAGTAGCTATGGTTAGAGGAAAAAAGGGAAGGTTTTGTCCTATTCCATCCAAGGACCTTGCTTTTAAAAATGTTTGCTGTGCCGTGAAGGCTGGGCATTTCATTCATTAGCACTTGCATCTGGGGCCAAAAGCCTTGAAGTTCGTATTATGCTCTCCTCTCAGGGCACTCTGTTACACACTGATTAAAAATAAAATATGTAATTGATATGCGCTTTATTTTCATGTGCTTAGAATTGCCATGTCCCAAACTAGTCTCTTATATGTTTGCTAATTTTCATGTTAATAATGAGATGCCTGTGGCTTTTATTAGCCTATAAATTAGAACTCTATTTAGAAGTCCCTGCCTTCAATTAGCCTTAAAGATAATTAAAGACCAATTTTTCATTGCTTCCTTTTCTACACAATATTCTCCAATGTTAATTGTCTACTCTTTTGTTTTAATGTAATATAGTAACAGCAAAAGTTTATCTGTGACTCTGGTCTCACTCGGTCTATTCTTTATGCCACCAAGAGGAGGTATAGGTAAAGTCTGAAAATTCACATGTTTTTATAGATAAAAGAGAAAAATATGAAAGAAATTCTCTATTTATAGAACCCTAGGAAGTGGTAGGTAAAATTCATGTAAATTTGACAACTTGGGAAAAAAAAAGATATCTGTTTTTCCTTTTTCTTTAATGACAGAGCCTAGAACATTCACAGTTACCATTTACTTTTTATGTCCAAAACCTATATTCAGTAATGACTAAAGCTCAAAAATTAATATTAATGAATCACTCGTTAGCTGTTAGCTCAGCTATTTCAATGTGCCCTGACGAGGCCAAAGGCATGGGAGTGAGCAATAACTGGGTCTACGGCAGTGATGACTACAGGGGGCCCTTACACGTGTCAACCCGTTTGTTCCTCGCAATCGCCCTGTGAGCTCCTTAGAACAAGCATGATTATTGCTACTTTATGGAAAAAGAAACAGATTCAAAAAAGGTTAAGGGGCTTATTTAAGGTCTCACAATTAACAAATGGGGGTAAACACTTGACCCTCAATTTTCTGACACTGGTGTCCTTTGCATCCAATAACACTGCTTCAACTTGATTTTGTTAATCATTTCCATGTAAGTAATAAAGTAACTGTGACAGTCATTCACCTATTAATTACTCCTGCATTTAGAAGACCCTGGCCTCTGGGTTGAGATCACAATAGGTTATCTACCAACTTGCAAATAAATTACAGGCAGAATTATAACGAAAGGCAATAATGAACAAGAGCTTAAAAAATAAGTACAGGAATCAAATGTATAGGACAGGTGTTGATGGATATTTTCATCTATTTTAATTTTGCAGCAATTGGATGAAGAAGCATTATTGGTGACCTGCATGCAATCTATTTCCTGAACTAGACTGACAAGCCGGAAATGAAAAGGGAAAAAGAGACTTTGACTCATTTTTACTGGTTGCTTTTAAAGCGACAGATATTACATTAATCTGAAAGCTGAGCAGCCACCCTCTCCTGTCTTCTGAGACAGCTGAGATCTTGTCCCTCTCTTCTCAACAGCCCTCGTCCAACACAGTGCCTCTTGTATAACACGGCCAGGGGCAGGGGGCAATGGAGAGTGTCATTCGTATTCTAGGGAGAGGGCCTTTCAGGTAAAGCTATATAAATTGAAGCAGAGACAGGGAGGGTCTTGGGCATGGTGCATGCTGGAAAAACACAATTTTTCATGGACTCTACCTTAGGATATACGTTATCTCCCTTATAGCAAAGACACTGAGAAGTAAGAGCAGAATGTTCCATTTCAGTTCCACGTGAATGTTTCTGAAGTATCAGAAATTGAGCTGGGGTTGTGCACCGTTGAGATGATGGTTTTTACCAAAACATGAGCAATGCGAGGATGGCCATGGGAAACCTATGCCAGTGATGTGTCTGCAAACCTGCGGCCTAGACAGAACTCACTACATACTAGAATGAAAAAGCTGCAAAGAGTAAGCTAAGAACAGGGTGAGATGGTGAAAGGCAGATATAGCTCAGTGGTAGAGCACGTGCTCAGCATGCACGAGGTCCTGGGTTCAGTCCCCAGCACCTCCATTAGATAAGTAAATAAATAAATAAATACCCCCAAACACACCCCCCCAAAAAAAGAACAGGGTGAGATAAGAACAAACATATAAGCAAAACAACACCTTGAAGAAATTAAGAAACAGAATAATGGGGTTAAAATCCTCACTGGAGTCATTAGAACAGAATTGATGCCAAACAAGTCAAATCAGTGATGTTAGCAAAAAACTTCAAAACTTCCCCCAAAGAAGGGGAAGAAATCATGGAAATGATAAATATGATAACATGTGAGAAACAGAGAGAAGAGATCCAATATGTTGATAAAAAGATGTTCTATAAAAGAAAACAAACCAAGTAGGAGAGAAACAATAACTGAAGACATAATAGAAGCTTCTCTAGATAGGAAAGACCAGAGTCCGTTGTGTTCCAGGAAAAATTAATAAATAAATTATTTTAAATTACAAGTATAAAGAGTAGTATGCTCTTTTGACTATTAAATTCCAGTAAAGAAGAGAATAATGTCTATAGAGATCTGAGATTACAAGATTGGGAACACAGAATTCAAAATCAGGCCAAGATTTCATTCATGGGTGATAGTAACAAAAAATATTTTATATGTGCAAAACCTCCAAAAAATATAATACTCATGCACCTCTCATGAATGAAAGAAACAAAACAAAACCTCATGGATGTACTTCATCCAATTAGGAGTTTAATCATGATCCAGGTCTCTAAAATGAGGAAGAACTTACGAATTGGTGAGTATTGAGCAATGAAACTGATTACAAGTATGCAAAGAATTTTTTAAAGTGTCTTCAGAAAATTCTTAAATTTAAAGTGAAAATTCAAAAATATTCGTACAGTTAAAACTTGATGTTGAAAATTCATAATCAGGGTCTATAATATCGGATAAAAAGAACAAAAGAATAGTAAACAGAAATAGGGGATGGGTGTGTCATAGGGAAATAAGGGAACATATGTTAAATTCCTGATTTTAAAACAATTACACAAAACTTATTATTTTTCCTGGCTGTGATAGTTAGAGAGCCAAATGGATTATTTTCTTTTTGAATTATTTAAAATAATTATTTATCTTATTAAATACAGGCTGCCTACCTTCTGAATCTTTATAGAAAATGAAAGCAAATTAAACTTGAGATGCCAAAGTTTTTCTAGACTGCTGAATATAAATAAACTTTTTTTTTTAAATTTTCAAACTGTGTTGCATGGAGTACTTGGTGCTTCCTGGTCCACAGGTAGCATCAGAGGAAGCAGGAGGGGGCGAGCGGGAAAATCTGCAGCTGGGTTCTCCTGCCTCTGTCTGATGAAGCAGAGCGGGCCTAAGGGGTTTACACGTGGGGTTTACTTTTGAGTTAGAGATCCACTGTTCCATTGGTGAACATGGCTTGAGAGACGTGCTCTACATTACAATTCTGCTGAGCTCTCACTGGCCAGATTAAGAGAAAAACCATTTGTTCACAGACAAGGTGGGCTTCATGCAGGTGGGACCAGTGTGGTCCCAGGAGGCTCAAGCTCAGAAGGGCCCTGTGCTTGGGATTCAATGCTCTTTGGTCACTACCTTAAAATTCCTAGTAATTTTATCTTTGAATTTGCATGTTGTAAGTGCAGTCAATAAACAGTGGAGCAGGTACTGAGGGCTTGGAGTCTCAGCTCACAAGTAGTCCTGCTCAGAGGCAGCCCTGATTCCCACCCCTTCCTGCCTTCCCCGGATAGGTTCTCCACAGCCCGTCCCTGCCCCACACCCTGTCTTCCCATTTTTCTTACTTCCTTTCTCGACCCAGCAATTGCTGTGTGCTCTGCCTCCTCTGGGGGCCTGAATGAGGATGTGGGGAGGTCCAGTGGGGCAGGCGCCCTGCAGCGTCTCAGGGCAGACTTGGCAGTGGCTATAGGCGAGCACGCGCCTCTGGATGTTCGTTCAGTGGGTCACTAGGCAAAGGTGTTTGCTGTCCTCTCCGTCCTGATAATGGACTTAACCAGATATTAAAGTTCTTTTTTTAAGCCATCTCCAGCCACAGTGAGTTGGGTGGCAGGTCATGGGAAGGGAAGATTTACTTCCTTGCCTCCAACTGGGACATGATGCTGTGCAGGGATGGCTGTGGGGAGGAGGAGCCCTGCAGATGGTGGTGTGCTCGCCAAACCATGGGGTGCCTGTGAGCATCTGTACCCAGTGAGTAACCCCACACCAAGAGTTCAACAGTGGACAGCAAATAATACACCATGACACACTGAGAGAGGCCCAGGAAGAAAGGAAAAAGCTCTACATTTAATGCATTTAGTGGCATTATTTTCCTGGCTTTTGAATGAGGACCATGCATTTTCATTTCACACTGGGCCCTTGCAAATCATGTAGCTGGCCCTGTGCAGAGATTTTCCTTTTTAGACTGACTGTGCTGATCATTTCACAATGTATGTCAAACCATTATGTTGTGCACCTGAAACTAATATAATGTTGAAAGTCAATTATACCTTAAAAAAAGGAATAACTCGTTTCAAGGTGAAGTTAAAAGAAAAAAAGCACGAAAAAATGACCCATCACTACTGCTCACTGCTGCCAAGAATTCTTTTGTAGTGCTAATAAACATCACTATGAGTTATATATTCTCAGATTTAAATTGTAGTTCAAGTCATAAAAGATTACAGAGAGGGAAAATAGTTCAATTATTAACTTAAAGATCACACAGTATGTGAGTGGAAGATTCAGTATTTGAATTTTGGTTTAACTGATGGTGAAGTTCATGATTTTCCAACAGTTTTTCTTAAGTAGGAGGAAAGATGAATGATAATGTCACAGAAGCCAAAGTATAAGAAGTTACTGAAATTAGAAATTGTCACGTTGAATGTATCAAGGAATCAGTGAAACAAGAATTGAAAAGAGATTATCCAATTTGAAGAGTAAGGAATTTCAGCAACATGGTGAACTAAGCTAATGCACTCAAGTCCCTCATACATTAGAAATAAATAGAATTGATGGATAAAGTTAATCAAAAATATTTTTAATACAAAGCTGAGCTCAAAAGATAAGGAGGGGAAAAATCCCAAAACACCATAAAGAAGACTGAAAGCAAATATCTAATGGGGTGTAGAAATTAATACTGCATTGGGAGTTTCGGTGTTCAGACCCACATTGGCTCTGGGTTTGGAGTTTGGGTTTTTAATACCCAAGCAGACCATGGAGACAAGAGTTTCAGGCAGGAAGGGCTTCAAAGGGCTGCCCTGTCTTTTGAAAAGGAAGTGAAAAAGCTGTATACACTGGATGGGAAAGCAATAAGAGTATTTGCTGTTCCTATGCAGCAATGAAGGAAGGACAAAGGGTCAGTCCTGAGACATCTGGACATATATCACCTCTGTGGGTGAGAATTCACAACAACAACAACAACAAAATCTGATCCAGAAACATCAGAATCTCCCTGTAGGACACTTTTGTAACCTGCACAGTTAAAACAACTTTTGAAGAAGAACTGGCAATGAAAAATGAAGCACACCACAAGAATGGAGAGTCTACATACAGGTCAGCCATCGACTAAATTTTCACTCTAAGAAACAGGACAGAAAAAATAATTGGAAAGGAACCATCAAGAGACTCTATTAAAAAAGCTTAAAGAGTTTAAAGAAAGGAAGAGAAACTATCATGAAAGAATAGGTAAGTATAGAAGATATAAAACAGAACCAAATAAAATTTCTAAAAAGGAAATATAGTCATTAAATTTTATGACAATGTTCCTAGCTTTATTAGGTATAACTTGCAAATTAGAAGATTCATCCATTGTAAGGACAGAGCTCAATCATTTTTGCAACCATTACTGCAACCTTGTTTTAGAACATGCCCACTGCCCCAAATAGCCTTTGAATTTTAAAATTGATGCGAAGTCAAATAAAACTCCAGACAAGAAGCATAACCTATATGAGTGAGAGTAAGCAAACCAGTGCTGCCTGTGGTCAAGGCCTGAGGAGGGCTGAGGTGAGTGTAAAGGAACTTTGTAGCGTGATGGAACGTCCTGTATCTTGGGTGTGGGGGGTTACGGAGAATAGAAAATTGCAGAGCTCATGGAAATGTGCGCCTAACTAAGAAAGAAGTGGCCTAAGTCCTTCTGGGATGTTATGACAAAATACCACAGATTGGGTAGCTTATAAACACCAGAAACTTATTTCTCACAGTCCTGAAGCCTGGAAATCAAAGATCAGGGTGCCAGCACAGCTAGGACGGCTGAATTCTTGCTGTGTCCTTACCTGGCGGAAGGGGCAAGGGAGCTCCCTGAGGTCTCTTTTATAAAGGCACGAACCCCACCAGGGAGGCTCCACCCTGAAGAAACAATTGTCCAGCTGAGAATGGAAACCACTCAGTTACTACCGTGAATCCATAGCAAATTATTTGGGCAGAAATATATTGCTCCTTTAGGTCAATGGAGAGTGAAATTTTAGGGAGATGTTAACAGGTGTTTGGTGATCATATTTTTTAACTCCAGGTTTTAAGAGGTAACTTAAAATGATTATCCATCATGGCAAGCAAGATATTCAAGCGGTATATGTGTCAAAATCAAGGAGGGAGGAGAAAGGGCAAAAGAGAGTTGTCATAAAAATTCGTTTTCTTGCCAGTCTGTGTTTCTTTTCAAAATACTTGAATATAGTCCAGGTAGAAGGATTTTTTTAAAATATATATTTTTTAATAGGTAGGTGAGCTCCTGCTGTGTGAGAGGAGACTATTTTAGGTGCAGTGGTGAGCACAAATTTAAAAACAAAGTGTTTGCTGTCAAACATGAAAAGGCAGGTCCCAGGATTTTAGTCCAACAATGTTGAGTGTGAACCGGGGCTCCCTCCATCTTTGAGCAGGACCATGCTCATATTCTTTTCTGTGGTAACTGGCATTTCTGGACATCAAGACACCCAAGCCAGTCAAAGGGTCTCACCAGCTTCCATAGTCCTCACTGTCCTCTCCAACCCTCTTCCGAACAAGGGAACCTTTGGGTGTCTGGAGATTGTGGGCCCTGAGCCGATTTTGCTCCGTTAGTGAGAAAGGGCTTGCCCTCATCTTATAGTCCAGAGTCTGTAGGATGACTGGCTCCAGCAAATATAAGCACCTTCTCTTCAGCTTTTGTCACTCTCCCTCAGGCAGAGATTGTGGGTTCACGGTGAAACCCAATTGTCATCTCGTTTTATTTTATTTGGCATACAGAAGTGAAAATTGCTTTTTAACTTCTTTTCAGAGCAAGCATGTGGGTTTCCTAAACAAGAAGACCATCAGCCAAAGAATTAGCAGATCTGCTCATTTTACATCCAGGTAAACAGTCTATCTTTCAGAAAAATAGTCAGTGGGTTTGGGTCACCTTGTTGAAGAATTCTAAGCATAAGGTATTTACTCTTCTGTCATCCCATAAGAAGGAAAAGCACCAAACATGTGAGCAGTGTCCCATTACAGGACGATTTCCCTGCCACTCCCACAAAGGGCAAAAGGAAACAACACAGAGGAATGAAAAAGCAGCTAAGCTGAATATTTAGTGACTCGTGAATGTGACCAAGTATTTGCCTATCTGAATAACAGAGAAAATATTAAGAGGTATGTGTTCTTTTCAGAAAGAAGGAGAGGGAGGTGGTTCCAATATTAAGAGTTATATTAGGCAAACGTGGTTATATTTAATAATCAACTGATCTGAACACTTGGATTTTATTAGTTAGTAAACAAATCATTGATTTTATGCCACTCATGCTTTAACTTAGAAATACCTGTTATTCGTTTGAAGGCTTGTTCTGTCTTGCCTGGTCATGATGTGTGTGTGGGGACACACTTAGGTGTTGAGAAATAAGAAACGGAACTGAGTGGAGAGCTACAGTAACAGAATAGAGACATTGTTTAGGCAAGGCTACCTATTCCACAAACAAAATCCAGAAGCACAAAACCTACAGTACACTAGACTAGAAATTCAAATTGGAATGTAAACCCCAGCAAAGATTAAGTCAGAAAGTAAGTCAGGACAGTGAAACAGTTACTACTTATTAAGCTCATTCTGAAGGTGAAGAAACAGGCTCAGACAGGTTAAGTGACTCACTCAAGTAGCCAGTCAGAATCTCAAACCTCAAGTCTACGTGACACCACCTGGGCTTTCTGGTCTCCCTCATGCCTCCATGCACTTGGTAACACAGAGCCAGACAGAGGTGCCCAGGCGGGGGGCTCACAGTCAGAGCTGCGAGGGGCCCCTGCGAGCCAGGTGTCGGATAGGAGGTTATTCTGTACTTGTCTAGACAGTGTCAGGCTGTCTTGAATATACTGGGAGAGAAAACCATGATAACACATTTACACCTCCGTGCCCATGTAAATTTAGCTCCTTTAATCAACTCAGCACACACACAGCTGGAACTCAGCTCTTCATTCTCACAGAAAGTCAAATATTGCAATTCAGAGTCATCCGTAAGTGTTCTCAGCCTTCACCCTTGGACCTCTCTTCTATTACTCACAGTGTTCAATTAAATTACGTTGAGCTGTTAATAGGTTTTATTCTTGTGTCTCTGAATGTACGAAGTCAATTTTGATTTAATAGTTGTTTTCATTCTACAGCTACTGTAAATTTCCAGCAAGCACATTTTATTGTTATAGAAGGCCCACTGCCACTAATTTAAGGCGTTCCACTCTTTTGCTTCAATTTTTAGTACCTTTAATTCAAAAAATGTATTAGACGATCTATTTTCACAGAAAATGCCACTCTACTCCACTAACAATGGTTTTATGATTACCATAGCTAAGATTTGTCTGTATCTTAGAATTAGAAAGGAATTTAGGGAATTTAGAAATCATCCATCTCTTTTGTTTGTCTTTTGTTTTTGTTTGTTTGTTTTGGGGGAAGTAATAAGGTATTTATTTATTTTGATGGAGGTACTGGGGATTGAACCCAGGACCTTGTGCATACTAGATGCGCACTCTACCACTCAGCTATACCCTCCCCTAGAAATCAACCATCTCTGCCTGCATTTTACATGAAAGGAATGGAATATGAAAGCACTTAAACAATGTGGCCAAGGTCACACTATAGCAGCCAGGATAAACATCCAGCACTTGCAGCTACAGACCACTGCTCCAACCTACCATGGCTCTTATGCTGCCAAAGATCAGACTGATCACATTAGAGAAGCTGCCAGAACCATGTTAATGTACTAAGATATTTCCGTCATACTCAGACTACACTTAAAAATATATAGTTTTTAATTAGGGGAAAGACCTGCTAAATATGACAATTCATTACCAAAAATGCAAAATAAACTCAATTCTATTCTAATCAATCAGATTCATTAGTCAAAATCATTCACAACATGAAAATGTGAGAAGACCTAAAGGCCTGCTCTGAGACGGGCTCTCTGCTTTGGCTGCAGTGAACGAGGTTGAACCCTTCTGCATGATGAGAAATGAATAAAAGAAATACAGGAGGTGATATTCTTCTCAGGGGACATTCAGAACTATTTTCTACTTATGACGATGCTGCAAAATGCCTGTCATTTCTGTCTCACAGATGGGAGCTGAGGTTTGGTTCTATGACAGGTGGAGCTGCCAAGAAGTGGGGGGGAGGGACGCTTCTTGGCAGGGTGAGCAGGATCGGAGGGAGGCCAGGAGAGTCTCCCCCTAGTTTCCTTCTGCCCTTGGGTAAGCCAGTCTCCTCTCATGCCTTCCTTCCACCTGCTGTAAAATGAGGGTGGTGGCCTAAATGAATTTTAAGTTTCATTCCAAAGGTAACAGACCAGAATCCAAGTCTCTTAGTGCCTAATCTCTGTAACTCCACAGCACTGCATATAGTCAATATAACATGGGAAGCCTCTTCTTGAACAAAGCTAAAGGATACTATGTGCTTTGAATGTGGACCCAATAGTGAAGAAGACGGAAACGGATGCTTTGCTAAATCTGAGGCTCTGTGGGAGACCAATTCATGCTCTGGAGATCTAAGGCATGTGGTCTGGATCCACGTGTGTATAGATGTTACTAGCGGTCACGACTCGGAGGAGAGAAGGGACAGGAAAAATATAACCTCATATATGTTAGATCATTACTGTGCTACTCTGGAAAAATTTCCCCCCAATCTGCTAAAAGTGCTACCTTCCCTAAATCAGCTATGCTATTCAAGTTTATCAAAACGGGATCTGTGCAAGTCTGTCCTAACTACCAAATGGGTGGTGAACGTTAGCTGGCGCAGCGACCGAGGGGTGTAGATCTCGATGCTTCCACGGTGGGTCAGATGGGGTAAGAAGGCAACCAGCCAGTTCTTCTCCTTTCACTTTTAATTGGATCAATTCCTAAGGTTTCTGCCTTCCAACTGTCTCATCACTGAGCTCGTCCCAAGGAATGTTGGCTGGATTTGCTATGGGAAATGAGGAGAGAAGGTCCAAGCCAAAAAAAAAAATTCTTTTTTTTCTTGACTTAAATTCCACTTTCAGCATCAACAAGCCATGAAGAGCACAGACTTTCGTTTATGTCCCTTAGGGTCAACATGTTTTCATTTATTTAAGTTTTGTTTAAAGATCACAGAACACAGAGAGACTGTGAGCGTGTGTGTGTGTGTGTGTGTGTGTGTGTGTGTGTGAGTGTGTGTGTGAGTGCGTGTGTGTGTTGCTCTCTTTCACAGATCTGCATTACTCACTAAAATCCAATTTCTTGGTGACATAATGTTAAAATCCAAAATTTAAAATTTTCTCAAGTTTAAATTCATCATACATTACTATGTCTTAACACAGAGTAGATTTCCAGTAATTAGCTACTGCTTGATTGAGGAGTAAATACATAATCATAGAGTAAAATATTATGCTCTGAAAAGTTTATCTCATTACATTTTAAGGAAGTTAACAAAATGGGAGAAAAAAATGAACATCTTTTAATTAAAAAACTGTAACTTTCTCTTTCTTTTTTGTCCTAGTCTCATTTGTTTCTACAAACAGAAAAATAACTAAGGGGTCAAGAGGTCAAGTGTGAGGAATAGAAAGGATGTGGAAGTTCGCTTGTCCAAGCAGGGACAAAGGGTGACAGTTCATGAAAGAGGAGCACTTGGGAGACATCAGCCTCAGGGAGCGCAAAGCAATCCAGCATATCGGCAGTGCGTGCGGGCAGACCGCGGGCTGCACAGCTGCCAGGCTGTTTAAATTTGGCCTCATCTCAACCACATTTGGGCAATTCCATGTTAGCAAGTGTGGTCAGTTGTTTGTTTCTCATTTAAAATTTTTTTCTGTAGAGTATCTATATTAGGGAGAGCTGGTCTGAATATAATTTCACTCAATTTACACATCAGTCTCCCCTCCTTTATAACTTTTTTAAACAATTTCCATTCCATTAAATTGAACTCAGCAATATTTGTCACTGATGTAAACAGTCTTTGAAAACATTAATTTCTAGTATCAATGAGTAACATAAGCAGCTTTTTTTTGCTTTCCATCCATGTAACTTTATGTTTTATACAATTTTTGAAGGTTACAGTCCATTTACAATTGTTACAAGACACTGGCTCTATTTCCCATGTTGTACAATGCATCCTAGTGGCCTATCTCACACCCAGTAGTTTGTACCTCCCACTCCCCCACTCCATACAGCCCCTCCTCCCCGCCCCACTGGGAACCACTGGTTTGTTCTCTGTATCTGTGAGGCTGCTGCTTTTTTGTTATATTCACTAGTTTGTTGTATTTTTCAGATTCCACATATAAGTAATATCATCCAGTATTTGTCTTCTTTGTCTGACTTATTTCACTTAGCATAATGCCTTCCAAGTCCATCCAAGTTGCTGCAAATGGCAAAGTTTTGTTCTTTTTTTTGTGGCTGAGTATTATTCCACTTTATATATCTATATATATATCACATCTTTTTTATCTATTCATCTATCGAAGGACACTTATGTTGCTGCTATACCTTGGCAACTGTAAATAGTGCTGTTATAATAGAAGCAGCTTTAAAACAGATTTTCAAAGGGGAGTTATGACTTCCTAATGCAGACCATCTGTATTATCCTGATCAGCATGGGCTAGAAACTCAGATCTCTTCAATATAAAACATGGACTTAAAAGTCTTCAGACTCAAGATTTTCAACACCTTCACATCCAAATGAGATTAACTGAAGGACCGGTCTGATGGACTGGACACAAACAAGCCTTTCAGAAAGCAAACAGGATGGTGGGATGATACCTGGTGGCTATTTTTGCTGCACAACCTCCTAGCACAGGAGCCCTTGAGACTGATTTCAAAGTTAAACGCAGTACTCATTT
Source organism: Camelus ferus (assembly GCF_009834535.1). Taxonomy (NCBI): domain Eukaryota; kingdom Metazoa; phylum Chordata; class Mammalia; order Artiodactyla; family Camelidae; genus Camelus; species Camelus ferus. The sequence continues at coordinate 100,527,537 of NC_045697.1, read as the reverse complement.
ACTGCTGTCTTCTCTGGGATCTTTTCCTGCACAGGAGAGTGTGTGCAAAGACAGGGAAGGGAGGGAGGGAAAAAAAATAACACTGTCAAAACTTACAGTCTGCCAGGAGCTGTAATAACCTGAAGAAAAGTCCAGTGTTTCCACTCTGTTAGTAGCTCTAGCAGATTTCACATGCAAGTCTAAGGGCCTAACTCTGTGATAGGTTTCCATACGTGTCAGTGGTTCACACTTGCGTTTGCAGGGACTGTGGTAACTGATCTCTTGTTGCCTGTCCAGTAACAGATGTGTACTCCAAAGTTCCATTCCATTATAAGTAAGTTGCTCACATCTCAAGGGGCAACAGAGAAGTTTCGGTCTTTTTCTGCTTTCATTTTTACTCTATTCCAAGAACATCCTTTTTCAAGAGAATTCTTTAAATTTTAATGAGGTGGACAAACTGTCCCTAAATTTACTGTTCAGCTCCACATTTCTGTGCTAATGCTTTGGGGGACGTAAACATTCACACAAATGGTTATTATTTCTTTTTATCAGTAACATTCTCTTTCCTAAGAAGTGAAGAGATTGAGGAGAGCAGTAACTCATTATATCCGGTGGTGAACAGACAGCGAGTGGCTTCCAATGTGGCTCTGAACCGTTTTGATTGCTCAGTGTCCCAGGACAGATCATAGACTTTGGAGTTTGTTGCTGTTATTTTCTGCGTGTTTTAGGGACGAGGGAGCTTTATTTCATTTTTTCTCTAAGCTCTATTTGAGATACAGAGGGTAGCTAACCCTTGTCACAGGCTATTAGTAAAAATCCCCACTGATTTTTAACTCCAATCTAATGCTACCTATTCCTTTGAGAAAATACACACTTTTAATAATAATTATCATAACCAGAAACTCTGCTAACACATTATATATACTTCATTTATAATCCTTGCAAATAACCTAAGGCAAGTGTGTTATTTGATGCACTTGGTTTTGTCCACTGCTATGTCCCCAGTACCTTGTGCAGCACCTGCTTGGTATTGCTTGATGAGCATTTGGTCCATGATTGAATGAATGATGAAACAAAGGCATGGAGAGTTTGGTTTTCCCAAGGGTTGCACACCTGGTAAGTCCAGGAGTAGGAATTCAAGCCCAGCTCTGTTTGAGTTTAGAGCCTGAGGCAGAACTGCCTCAAGTTAATGTGCTCAAATAACAAGATGCTACAATATGCCTCTGTTAGCCATTCCAGAATCTCGAGAATACTCTAAGGAAGTATTTTCTTTGTTTTCTTTGGTTTTTTTTTCCCCTCCAATCAAAATTTCTTATGCTATAGTTGAGACACTATTTCTTTTGTTCTGTTTATAGTGGAAACACAGAAATCTCATCTTCCAGGATTCTCTTCTTCAAGGTATATAGGAATAACAGGACAGTTGTACTTAAGTTTTACAGATTGAGTCATGCACTACAGGAATTTGCTTCCCAAAGATATTTTGTGGTGAATAATTCAAGGAAGCAGTGGCTGCACGTTAACCTTTAAGAAAGGACAGAGATTTGGGGGGTGTTTTGTGGTTGTTAATTGTTGATGATTTACATTTTTTTATGCCTTATAACATCTTTATATTTTCCACTAAGCCACTTAAAAATAACACTAAGTAATTATCCCTCAAACTTTGCAAATGAATTGAAAAGATGATGTCTAGTGAGCTGAGAATCAATTGTTAAATTTACCGAATTTGAGAACTGACCTGTCTACTGCATCTAAGACCTTCAATGAGTTGAATGATCGGTAGTTCCTTGTGTTTAAATTAGATATAGTCTTTAGATTCTCTTTCACAATATTCTTTCATTTTCCTTTAAATTCTCTCAGAACTGGTGATTAAGAGGTTATTTTTGTGTAAACAGGAAGTTCTTTGTTCCCTGCTCTTCTTCCTACAGACCGATTAGGTTAGTGTTTATAATGTTGTAGTACATCACCATGGAAATGCTGCAATGTGACACATATTACAGCAAATAAAATGGGAAGAGGCTGTTCAGAGAGAAAGAAGGCTTGTGGCTGCATCTCAGTTTCAAAATCTTCTGCTCTGTCCTCTAGGGAATTCACTCTACAACAGATGTCTTTCAGCCCTACCGTAAAGATGCGCAGGCAGCCCTTCCACTGTAGAATCATGTTCATGATATCCTCTCTCTGTCATAGACAGATTCCTCTTTCTCACATTCCACTTTGTTTAATTACTTTCTCTCGTGTAATTTTAATGTAATTTATATTCAGAGCAACAACTGGGCATTCAGGTACAAAACTGGGAATCCTTCATACCCTGCTGAGTCTGTGAGGTGAATGGAAAAAGGGAAAGATGAGAAGACAGACAAGAGTTGTAGTGTCGGCTCCATCACTCATAAGTCTCAGATTCTTTACACGTGAAAGGGATGTAAAAACAACTGCTTACAGGGATGCAGTAAGAACTGAGATAATACACGAAAAAAAACCCAATAACAACCTTGGTAAACAAAATCCAATACAAAATGTTGTATATTAATCTTAATAGAGAAAAAAAATAATTAATCTATATTGTTCTCCTTCACATACATTGGTCCTTGATGAGTCATAATGTCCTTCACATACATTGATCCTTGAGAATCATATAATAATAAAATATTATAATAATAAAACCATAATGAACTGTCCTTTAACCACATCATCATTAAGTGTATTGGCAGACCTGATTTTCCAGAGGTTGTGTGACCTTGATGCTTTAAAACAGTTACTATTCAAAGTCCTGGGGGAGAAAACTGCTAAAATTAATTAGGCTTTGGCAGAAAGATGTACTGGATAAATGAGTAGAGATTTTTAATCTCTAATTTTTGAGGTAGTAGAAACAATAACTTCCCAGCACCCAACTGGTATTTGCCCTAACGTCCCACTGAGCTAATTCATATCAGGAGTGGGCACATTGTGACTTCTGCTGTGGGTTCCATGTATGAACAAAAGACCAATTCTCTTTACTAGGGAACAAATGGTCCAAATTAAAAGCTCCTGTAGGTCTGAAACTGCAGAAGCAACCTAATTTTAAAAGGACTCTGAAGACACATTTCTCTTCAGTGAGTGGACATAAGATGTGAGCAATTATTAAACTCATAAACTAGCTTTAATTGGGATGATAGCTCAATAGATAAGCACTCAGTAGTCAGGCTCCATCCAGATCTACAGTTAGAACCAGGATTTGAGCTGGGCTACAAAAGTGAGCGTTGGCTTGTGTGGTCTCTCCTGGACCCTCTCCTCCTTTTCCATCACCCCTTTCTTCTCCTGCCCTCTTTCTCCTTCTTGTCTCCCTCCTTTTCCTTCCTTATTCACTCCCCCTTTGTCTACTTCCTTCCTCTTCCTTGCCCTGCATCCCGCAGATTAATCATCCAGACTCTTGCAGTCCCAGTTATGCAGACAGCCATGCTATTCGTTTCGTTCTAAGGCATCAGTGTTTTCCTTTTGAGCTTGACCTAAATTCATCAGACAGTGCTGCCACAACATTTCACTTTTAATTTTTAGAACCTTTTATGGCTTGAATTGTGTTCCGTTAAAAAATGCATCTATGTTGAAGTCCTAACCCCCAGCACCTCAGAACATGACTGAATTTGGGAATTGGGCTATTGCAGATGTAATTAGTTATAAAAAGAATGCCATGTGAAGAGGCACAAACACAAACACAGGGAAGACTACGTGGGGACATAGGGAGAGGCTGGAATTATATTGCTGCAAATCAAGGAAAGACAAAGATTATCAGCAAACCACCAGGAGCTAGGGAGGAGGATGAAATAGATTCTCTCTCACAGCCCTCGAAGGAACCACCTCTGCTGGCACCTCGACTTCCGACTTCCAGCCTCCAGAACTGTGAGACGACAAATACCTGCTCTTCTAAGCCACCCACAACATTTGTGGCAATTTATTGCCACAGTCCTATCAAGTACAGACCTGGACCATAATTTTATCTTATTTTTTATTTTTATTTTTGAAAAATGAACTCCTGTCATCACACTTCCTTCTTGAGGACATGAATGACAGCTCAGTCCATTAGAGACGGGAGCTTCCTCAGCCCATTCTGACTAAGCCATATTCCAGCTGCTTTATTTATTCCATTTGAGCAACCAAAAGCTCAAACAAATTGATCTGAAGACCTAATTTTTCTTTAAAACAAGAGCAACTAATAATTTACAGCTCAAAACTCGTAAGTCAAGGGCAATGAAGAATTACTATTGCCATTTTCATGGTAACTCTGCAATGACTTCTCAGTTCTGATTTGAGAGTATTTCAGACTGAATTATGAACTTATACTTGGCAAAGGGAGTCACAAAAGGGGGTGATCTGGAAACTTAGTAAACTTGGTCAAGAGAAATGGGCACTGCTTTGTGAGTCAGATGCTAATTCTTTTTAATCTTAGCTTTTAGCCTTATATTTGGGGTAGGGCTTGAGTCATGTAACTTAATCCTCTGAGAGCTGGTTTTCTCTAGAAGAGTACCTGGAATTTAGGCAGTTCTCCTTAATGTTTGCCTTTTATTTGCTAAAGCTTTCCTTTTCCTAGATACTAAGGCAACTCTATCTAGCAGGGCCTGGCTATATCCCATGCCATTCCTGCCAGCTGTTTACAAAATAATGTTTTTTACTTTTAACTGATCCGAAAAAATCTCTGTTTTCTTAATAACACAAGCCACAACTATGGTGCTTAAAACACCATCTTAGTTTACTTTATCTTGGTGATCTCAGGACTTTTACATAATTCACAGCCAGGGAATGAATAACAGCACTCAGGACTTTTAAACTAGACTGTGAGCAGTATGTTATCATCTCAGATAATTTAAATTTCAGTGCCAACTCTAAAATGAAGCTTCACAGGCTCTTGGAAGTCACTGTGAGGTTGTATTTTAGAGTTGGGAAGAGATAAATCCAACACAACACAAATGGTAAAAGTATGATTTACATTGCTTGGTAAAGATCAAATTCTTAAAGTTCTGGTACTCAGAGAAACCAATAAATATAGCTAGAAATCTTATATTATAAAAGACTGACCAGTGGGAAGTGGCAGGTGCACCAAGCAGAACATTTGTGTCTCAGGTTATTCTACAAAAAGCTTTAGAAAGAAGGGAAGTCGGGCATGTTGAGTGTCCCAGACAAGGTGCTGGGCACTTACTGTACATCACCTCACCAGCTCAATCTGCACGGTGCCCCACAGGACAGATCATTTATCCCTACTTCTTCATGTATGAAGAAATGAAGCAGTTCTAGGTCTGTTGTCAAAATGAGAAACAAAATCCGGGGTTGGCTGACCAATAGCCCATGAACCCTGCTAACCAGAGCCTGAGGTTTGGTTCTGACTCTCGGTCTGCCTAGCTGGGTGACCTTGAATAATTTGCTAAATCCATATGGGTCTCAGTATCCCCCCGTGTAAAGCCGATGTTTTAGAGTAGATGATTTCACAGGCTCCTTCTAGCTAGAAAATTTTATTATTTATTTATTTATTTATCTATTTATCTTTAACAAATGCTTTACTATGAAAGTAACTTTCTCAATCAATGCCCATAATACAGATGCACTTTTACAATCCAATAAACAACTCAAAATGAATTATTCTACTAATTTTGTGGAAAACCCACAGCAATTTTTTGGGTAGTAATTGGATCCAACAGTATTATAATTCTAATGAACGTGTTAAATCAGGAATCTCTAAATTTTGGAATCCCAGTGTTAATCAAGTACAAATAAACATTAGCCCACATCTATCACCAGTGACTCAGACATTTCTTTCTAATGCATCGACCGTAACAGAGAATTTCTACTTGGAAAAATAAAATCAGTGCAAGTCAGAATAGCAAGGTGCGAACAGGTCATTGTTGACTCCATTATGATATTGCGTTATGATTCCACCATGATTATGAGAATTTGCTTAGGTATTCCATAGAACCTCATACTGCTATGCCTTTAAAACATGAATTTTTAGCTATGTAACTCAAAATAGTATATGTATCACTTAAATTAATTTTTGTTGCTTAAAGCTTGTAAGTGAAAAAACTGTACAACATACTGTATAAAGAACGTAGAAGTGCAATAGTAAAGATCACCAATTTCTATTTTGCAATAATTTTCAAATAAGATTCTATTTCTTCAGCAAATTCAGGAACAGTCTTTACAAACTAGTCCCTAGAAATGTATATGCTTTTATTCTCGTTACTTTCAGAAAGATCAGAAAGAGACATAAGATGAGCAAGTGATCTGTCCAGAAAGACTTCTACAAACCACCTAAAATATCACTCTAAAACAATGTAGGGAAGAAAAGCATGTGTGACTTTGGATATAGCAAAGCAAGCTCTTGCCACAAAAAGTTATTTCATGTAACTATTAGAGAAAAACTTGCTCGATGACACTTTCATATAATATAACATTCCTAGGAAAACAATTTGGATGTATAGAGCATCCTTTTGGCAGACAATTATAGTGTTTATTATCTCTTTGGCTGCTGTTCATTTAACCAAGAGGCAAAAATATGTTGTGAAGGCTACAAACAAGCAATTTGCTGTTCAATGTTGATTGATAGAAGAATTAACACAGTACTGGGCGGGTGAATCTTGATGAAATGGGCCCTACCAAGATGTCCTGAAATCCTGCCATAATCACAGGCCAAGAACTCCTGGCCAGCATCTAAACACTCTGCAGACCCTGCCATCCCATTCAGTAAAAATGTTGCAAAAACCTGCCCAAGACGAACATGTATTTGGCCCTTGCAGAGGATCCAAAGCAAATGTGGAAATTGAGATTCATCAAGGAGAGCCAACTGTCATGGAAACTGGATGGGTTTCGCATGAACCAGTTGGACCTGTGGAACTGGATATTTACCATGCACTGACAATACACAAGATTGTAAAGGGTGGCGTAGAAGTTCACTGATGTAAATTTATAATTGGTCTCTCCCTTACCCCATGCCTTTATCATACTGCTTGACCCACATCTATGATCTCTTAGACACCTTGTTTTTAGGTATGAGGCAGCATCTTACAAAATCACTTCATTTTAGGTGCTCGATATTTGTGCCCTGCACCTGGTAGAGTTGTTTCAACATGCAGTTGTCTGAGTTTTGAACTAGCTATTGGCCCAGCCGTGTTATTTATAATTTAATCTCCTGTTTATAGACCATAAGTAATAAAATAATAGGGGTGTTGATTAAAGACATGTGTATTCAATACACTACACTGAACAGATCTTAAAAAAAAAAAAAAAACAATTTAACCAGAATAACATGAGCATTCTTCTCTGACCTCCCTTGAAAAGTTTTTGATTTATTCTGATTAGATTTGAACTTACTGGCACTGTACTTTTGTAATCACAGTCAGAAAAGGGTGCCATAAAACAATACACACTGCGCTTGTTTGCTTAATTGACTGGCTGCTTCTCTTCCTTTTGTATAGTGTAACTGGATGCCAAAGAATGATAAATTGGTCTCAGAAAGGTATGGTACATACAACTGCATAGTAGAAATAATTTATTTTAATTACCTTAATAATTATTACGATAATTTCTAAAACATGTTGTGTCTTCAGAGTCTCAACTAAGTGGAGAGGTATAAAATCACTCATATGTGGACTGTGCTCTAAAAGCTTGCTGTATCTTTGGCATGTGTGAAGAAAGGAACAATCTAGATGCCTTGTGTAGGTATTCTAAACCAAGCCAAGGTGTGAAATTAGGACTAGATCCCCTCCACCAACCTTTTGCCAGGGAATGAGGATAATTTCTCTATCATCTGCACCGCCTTCCTTGGGAGCATGATGCTATGAAAATAACACAAACAATTTAGTATCTAGATATCTGATAAAATATCAGAGATCTGACACCCCAAGGCCCACTGCAAGTTTTAATTGGTAAATTAACCAAAGATGAACCATTCAGTTAAAAACAGAAATAAGAATTGACTGACATGAAACTTTCAGAAAGTAATCAAAAAAAGAAATTATTTTCTTTTCCTCTGAGTAGTTCAGACTGACAAGTGAAAGGGTACAGGAGCTTCTCTAGTTTGAGTTCAACTTCTGTTGTTTTTTTAGTCATCAGGACTGACCAAAGTGTCCTTGAAATTCATGGTTTGCAGGAGATAATTGTACAAATCATGGATGCAAAGTTAGGCGATCATACTAGACATGACTGGATCTCCTGTCTGTCTCAGTTTCTTTGTATGTATTTCTGTCTGTCTATTTCTTTTCAGTTTTCCAAAGTCACAATATTTTTAATGGCACTAATAGAAATTATAGGATGTAAAGACCATTTTACAAAAAAGTAAAAAGTAAATTGTTTCCTTTGCTAATGGTTTTTTTCCTTCCTAGAATCGAATGACAACTAGAAAAAACAGGGTCCATAGCTTGCTTTTCATAGACAGTAGCTAAGAATTAGGGAGAAGTTTTAAGGAGTAAAAATATATTTTTGTTTTCTAAAAAAAATTGTCAAGGTTTTATTTCCCAAACTTCAGTCATGTTCTTACCACCTTTAAAATACTGGGCATTTCCATGTATCATTTCTATTTTATTTTTTATGTTAAATATTTTATTTACATTCACAAGTACATTTATTAAAGATGGAAATACATCATTACTGTACATGAAAAACCAGTATCACTTGCCAGAAAGTATAGAACAAAACTGTAAAAAGAAAAACATAGTTCTTGAACGTATCATGCTTTGAAAAAATGTTGCTATAATTTGGATGCACACAATAAATGCAAATGGACAGTTGAGTCTATTCCACGAGAAAATCCACCTGGATAATGCACAGACGTGTACAGATACACACACTCAAATTCACGCACACACCCCACCTCTGAACAGGAACTGCTACCTTCATCCAGAGACTGGGTAGCTGAGGGCCACACTTACCCTCCCCAACTCTTCTCCAGATTTACTCATCAAGTCAATAGACATCAATTTCTCACCTACCTGAGAGCAAATATCCCTGCTGGGCATGAAAGCCTTCAAAGGCTTTACACTGCCTGAGTTTTCTCCCCAGTATCTTAAATACCTGAGTCTCTCCCATCTCTCAACAAATATGCATTATGGGCTTGCCAATGTGCAAAGCACTGGGCTCCTTGTTGGAAGTTCAGTGGAAACGTGCAATAATCCCTCCTTTTGAGAGAAGGGATTAGGCAGGCTGACTGGCCTAGGCTGATTAACAACAAGGGAAAGAAGGTGTCAGCCTGTTAAAAAAAACGAACAAACAAACAAAAACAGGTTGTTTCTCTTATCCCGAAGCTGGCTCCTTGGTTCCAAGGACATAGCCATTCAAGACATTTTACGTTCTACAAACGCTGCACCAATCCCAAGGACATACCCCAGTATCTCTTTCTTTGTTCTTTTCTTTCCTACTGAAGTTTCTGTTTCTTAGGGCTGAGCTCCATGGGACGAAAGATCCCATAACAAAAGATGACTGGCACCACCAGAATGAAAACACTGATGGCAGAGCCTTCCAATAAAAGACCGTGCCTCCTGACAGGGGGCTGGAGCTGTCTGACCTGGCTGATGGCTACCCGCTTGAGTGTTTTCTTTTTTGGTTTCTTTCCTTTCTCTCTCTTAGCAATAAAGCAGCTCTTTTTCACTTTGTCCCTCTGACTCCCCTGAGAATTCTTTCTCAATTGGTGGGCAAGGACCCACAGTGGGCGGGAGTGGGGGTTGCCTGCTCACTAGGTCGGCTTTCCAATTTGGGGTCCCTCTATCTGCTAACACTTTCCAGAAGTTTATGGATGGTGAGAAATAAAGAAAACAGAAAAGATAGACTAATATGTGGCACAAAACACCTTACACTGCAGTATATTAAATGGTTTGATAAGAACATGCCCAAGCCATCTGGTAGCATACTGAAGCCATCCTCACTCAGGGATGGGGGGAGGGAGGAAGCGTCCTAGATTTGATGTATAAATTACATGTGGAGCCCAGACTTCAGGCTTATACTCGCTGCTGTATAGAAGACATTCAAAAATCAGAAAGGGGCTCAGTATCACTAATTATCAGAGAAATGAAAATCAAAACTACTATGAGGTATCACCTCACACCAGTCAGAATGGCCATCATTCAAAAGTCCACAAATGACAAATGCTGGAGAGGCTGTGGAGAAAAGGGAACCCTCCTACACTGCTGGTGGGAATGCAGTTTGGTGCAGCCACTGTGGGAAACAGTATGGACATTCCTGAAAAGATTAGGAATAGACTTACTGTATGACCCAGGAATTCCACTCCTGGGCATATATCCAGAAGGAACCCTACTTCAGGATGACACCTGCACCCCAATGTTCATAGCAGCACTATTTACAACAGCCAAGACATGGAAACAGCCTAAATGTCCATCCACAGATGACTGGATAAAGAAGCTGTGGTATATTTATACAATGGAATACTATTCAGCCATAAAAACCAACAACATAATGCCATTTGCAGCAACATGGACGTTCCTGGAGAATGTCATTCTAAGTGAAGTAAGCCAGAAAGAGAAAGAAAAATACCATATGAGATCGCTCATATGTGGAATCTAAAAAAAAAAAAAAAGAACATAAATACAGAACAGAAACAGACTCATAGACATAGAATACAAACTTGTGGTTGCCAAGGGGGTAGGGTGTGGGAAGGGACAGACTGGGATTTCAAAATGTAGAACAGATAAACAAGATTATACTGGGAAAGAGCACAGGGAAATATATACAAGATCTTGTGGTAGCTCACAGCGAGAAAAAAAATGTGACAATGAATATATGTAAGTTTATGTATAACTGAAAAATTGTGCTCTTCACTGGAACTTGACACAACATTGTAAAATGACTATAACTCAATAAAAAAAAAGTTTGAAAAAAATCAGAAAGGGACACTCAGATATCACAAGAGCCAGGTAAAATACAACAAGCAAAGATGACTTTATGACAATATTCAGGATAGAGGAAGACAACTTGTCTGCAGGACCATTTCCATTAAAGACTAAATCAAGCGTCTTTGTTTATAGTGCTAAAAATAGTCAGTTTACTAATCAATTACTATGCATCAGACTCTTAAGCTAAGTTCCTCCTCACAACCATTTCCTACTGTTCCTCAGATACAGACACAGATAAGCATGTTTTCACCCCAGAGTCTTTGTGCTGTTGCCTTCCTCTTCCTGAAATCCTCTCTGCAGGTATTTACATGGACCCTTCCAGCACTGATTCAGACCTCTACTTCTCTACAAGAATTTCATGTCCCCCAGTCTAAACCAGCACTCCATGCCCCTCTTTGTTTACTGGCCATGAATTAGTTTTCTCTATAGCACCGAATACTACTCCAAATCATTTGGTTCTATATTTATGTTTACTGCTTGCCTCCCTAGATAACGCATGAGATCCCTCAGGAGAGACAGGTTTTGTTGTCATTGCTCTTGTTTTAGCCATCGTGTCCCCCGGAACTGGCTGCTGTTTATCATGTACATCCAAGGTTCTCAGTGAATATTGTTGACTGAAAAAATATACATACCATTTAATCCTTAAGACAACTCAAAGAAGTTGAATAAATGGAGGATTGGAGAGGATAAGCAATGGGTCATACATCTCACAGGTAGTCAATGAAAGAGCTAGCATCTGAATCCAAGCAAGTCTGTGGATTTAAACAACCACACACATACATTGCCTTTGGGATCAGTGTGGGTAATTCTGAGAGGAGTGCTCAGGTTGAAGAAAGCAAGAACATATAATGAATTAAAAAACCTATGTGCACACCAACTATTGCAAGAATGGGTTCTGTTTTGTTGAAAGAAAATGGAAAAGAAAAATAAAGAGTGATTGTGAGGTAAGTGGGTAAATGAGTCCCTAATTGCCTCAACATTGGGGAAAAACAGGACGATCAGCAACCACAATGACAAACACCGAAGCTGTCAATCTGCTAACTTGTGAACACCAGAATTCTTTTAGTGTCTGCTCGTAAGCCTGGTGAAAGATGGAGAGAAAGTCATTGAATCAGTTCACACATACTTTTCTGGAATGGTAACCTGCTCCCACTCCATTATCCAATCAGAATGCAGACCCGTTCTGTCAACCAGAAGACAGTCATTGTTCTGGGCCCTGGCCTGGCCCGAATTATTCTCAACTGTCTCTGCTGTGATTGCATCACGTCCTTCCTCCTCACCGTGATAAAATGCACCACTTTCTCCCAAGCTTTAAGCCTATTTCAAGCTACTGGAAGCAAATTCTCCAAGGACCTTCCCCAATAAAGTTTTAAATTCCACAAATTACCTGACTTTCCCCCTTTAGGGTAAGAACTATTTTACAGTTTGGTAAGTCACCATGAGCATCTTTTTCTCATGCTTGGAAAAAGAAGCATTTCCAAACTACCTCAGAGCCATAGTAAGCAAAATCGCTTTCCTATTGAACACACCGAGCCATTCCTACAAGGCTGAAGGCCACTGAACCCTCACCTACTGGGGCCAAGGAGTCAGCATGCCTTTCCTCAAAATCTTAACAACAGCCAGAGAGAGAGATGTAGGCACTGGGGAGAAATGAAAGCCATTAGGTGCCTCTAAGCACAGACCAGGTACTTAATCATGTTAAATGAAGGCCATAAAAACAGGCGGTCAGAGAGTAATAGAGATTTTGCACCCATCCTCCACTAGCATGCTGCCAAGAACATTGTTATTCAAATAAATCATCAAGGTAACATTCTATTTAAAATTCTCTCTGTCTTGGCTCCCATTCCTTTTTTCAAAGCTTCATTGAATGCTATTTTAATTTATGTTTTCAAGAGGACATCACCTCACCATATAATACAAATGAGCTATTATTTGTGACTGTATCTCAAGCAGTATTGGAAGCAGACTTCTAAAAGATATAGGGCATATTATAGAGAGATACACCATTTTTCCTGCAGGGGTTAACATCTTCAATTTTTCACTCTCCCCAGTTAAGAAAAAGTTTCATCTTAGACTCCTGAAGGTAGTGGTCCTAGACCTGTGTCCCAGACGATGGTAGATGAGCTCCTGCCACAATGTGAAATGAGGATGGGGTTATCGGACACGTGGGACAACAGAGCAATTTGGACCCTAGTAAATTTCATTTAATCTCACTTGAACCAACATTTATTGAGTCTAACTGCACTGAACCCTCTCTGCTAGGCACCTCCTCGTAGGTTATCTTTTTTCACCCCCAAAATAGCACTGTGAAAGAGACATCATTTATCCCACTCTCGTGGAATAAAGCCAAGGTTCAGAAATGTTAAATAATTTGCCCAAAGGGAAGAACTGACATTTAAACTCACAACTTCTGATATCATTTGTGAAAATTTTGCTGCAAGGTGGGTTCCAATGTCCTGTCACATGTGAAAGAAGAGACAAACATTTTTCTTGGATTTCTTAAGAGTTTCATAACTGACCTTTATTTATTCCATAGAAGGATTCTTTGGATTGAGAACTTGCCACATATCCCAACACGTATCTGTATCTCAAGCTGGTCTTTCTTCTCTACCATGAGTAGTTATTTCTACTTTGGCACATTTTTCTAGTCTTTAAGCATACACGCCTTAAAGTGCTCTTTGAGCCTCTGTTCTATCTTTTTTTCTTTTTTTTAATTTATTTTTTATTTTGCTTTATTTTTGGGGGGGGGTAGGTAATTAGGCTTACTTATTTATTTATTTATTTGTAGAGGAGGTACTGGGGATTGAACCCAGGACCTTGTGCATGCTACGCATACACTCTACCACCTGAGCTATACCCTCCCCACTTCTGCTCCATCTCTTCAAACTACTATCAAATTCTATTTATTTTTTCTTTAAAATGTTTTTCGGTTTTACCCCCTTTCTCTTCATCTTATATTTCTCACCTTAGTCTAGTCTGGCCTCACTTCTGTCCTGATCACTGCGATGCCTTCTAACCGATCCTCCTTTCTATAGTTTTTCATGTTTTCCACTGATCACGCCCTCCAGGCCCACTGTAGAGTGGGCAGACTCCTGGGCAAATATTTTCTGCAGGATCCTTGTCTATATAAACCAGTTGATTAAAAATGTATTATACAATTCATGGCCCCATGTAGGGTAGCATGGTTTATCAAAGGTGCTTTAGAATAATGTATAGAGAAGAGATGCTTTTTTTTTTTTTTTTTTTTTTGATAATCAGTGCATATGAAGACTCTTCACAGTGTTCAAGTCCAGGAAACACCTTTCCAAGTTCTTTATTTTCCTGGCTAATTGTATATCTCCCATCATGAGAAAAAGGTAGTAATGTGACTACTCATAACACTGCTATTCTTCAGAACTTGTTTATGTTGACGAATATACATCTTCTTGCCTCTGAACTTCCCTAATACCATGTATGTGATGCTGCTGACACCGTAACTCAAGATGCTCCCTCGCTCACTGTGCTGCCTGTGGCTCTCACAGGTTATTACTGGGCATCACTGATGCTCTGCCTGAATGTGTCTTGCCCAGAGCATGCAGGAAAACATAAAAGATAGTTATTTCCTGGCGACGTTAATTTACCATTCAGCATTAACAGAAAATAATACCTCTTCCTACCATGTGTTCTCTTGATTCTGGGGTCTCTCACCACTGTATTGCTAGAATGTGATCACTTTTGAACTTTTTCATATTTATTGAGGTCCACTTAATATACCAAAAAACTGTACCTATTTAATGTGTACACTTTGATGAGTTTGAACATATGCATACATCTATGATACCATTACCACAATCAAGGAAATAAATGTATCTATCACCTCCAAAAGATTTCTTGTGTCCTCTTGCCTTGTTTGTGTGTGTGTGTGTATGTGTGTTAAGAACACTTGGCATAAGATTTACCCTCTTAAGTTTTTAAGTGCGCAATACAGATTGATAACTAAATTGTTAACTATAGGCACTATGTTGTAGAGCAGATCTCTAGAATTTATTCATCTTGTATAACTGCAACTTTATGCCCACTGAACCACAACTCTCCACTTCCCTTCCCCTCATCCCATGGCAGCCACCATTCTATGCACTGCTTCTATGGGTCTGACTATTTCATACTCATACTTCATGTAAGTACCAGCTACCCTGGTCTAGGCTCAAAGAAATCTGCTTGAGGTCACTGCCAACTCCAGCTGGTCTTGGTATTTGACAAGAAATAAGAAAATTTTATGAAAGGTGCTCCCAAGTATGGAGATGCTCTGAAACATGAGGTTCCAGGGCAGGACCCCATGTGTCTGCACCTAAGAGTGGTAATACCCTCCTACCCAGTATCATTTCCAGACAACCTTCCTAAAACACCGCTTGTCCAAGAATTCATGTCTTATTACTGTCAACCACATCCATGGTGCCCTTTTATCTGTTTTTTTCTGACTCAGCATAATCTGACCTCTTTGGTCATTGCAACCCAGTTTCTCTGTATTCTCTAACACTCATCCTTAAACAAGTGTTGACCATATCTTACATGTTCATTTCAACTCAGGTGTCTTTGCTCATATTCTTCTCCCCTACTCTTCTCATTCCAACAGTATAAATTCTGTTCTTTTTTGTTTTTTTAAATCAGCTCAAGTCTTAAGTCTTCTATGAGTGTATTAGTTTGCACTGTTTTCTCCATTTTTTGTCACTATACTGGGTTTAAAAATCTCTACTAGTCACTTTAGGATAAAACTGGTTGCTTTTCCTTTTCTTTCACATGTGAGCATATTAGTTATCTCTCTTCAATTAAGCTATAAATTTGTTGATAGCTAGGAGTATATAATGCCTTAGCTGGAATCCACATAGCACTCTGGACAATATGCATTGATAAATTCAATAAAACAATGTATGATCAACCCAAAGCTGAACTTGGTCACTGTGTTAGAATAAGGTATTTCTTGTTGTTTAGGAGTCTTAGTAAAAATAAGTGATTAGGAAAATGGCAAGATGGTGGCCCAAGTTATATGGAGAAAGCGAAACTTGGAGAATGATAAAGAGAAAAGGAAAAGTAAAGAAGAAGATGATTTTTGTGCCCACCTCTTCAAAACATCTAAAAATTCAGCTAGGTCTTTAGTTTTCTCTCGGGAGGCCAAACGATATGTAAAGTGAGGTCACTTAACCATGGTTTCCTGAAGACATGTAATGCCACAGAGAGCATTTTAAACCAAAGAAAATCAGGTCAGGTCCTTATTAATTGGAGACAAAAAAGGAATGATAGAATTGCAGATTGTTGAAGGAAAAGCTAAAAGCAAACCCAAAAATCCCCACAATTTCTCCATCCATCTTTACTAATTGCATTTTAAGGCAAAAAGCAAAAGATAAAATACGATCTTGTATTTTAAAAATCATTATTATATTTTATATCTATCTATCTATCTATCTATCTATCTATATTTGTAACCTTCTGTTATACAGTATTTCAAACACATACAAAAAAAGGAGGATAATAAAACAAATTCCTCACTCAGCCATTCTTGTATCATCGCTACCTCCTATCTCTCCACCCAGATCATCTCTAAGCAAATTCTCAACATCATATAATTTCAAATTAATTTCATTATATATCTCTAAATTATAAGCACTTCCCCTACAAAAAAAACATAGCATTTTTATTAAACCTACACACAAAAACATTCCCTTAATACCACCAAATAGCCAATGTTCACATTTTCCAAATTATATTGTGATTTTTAACATTTTGAATGTTTGAATTAAGATCCAAACAAAGCCCACACATTGGACTGGTTAATACATCACTTGTATGAAGGTAGAGGCTCCTACCTCCATTCATGTTGTTGGTTTCTCCCTTGCCATTGTTTCCCTGCAATAACTTACCTGTAGCTTCTGCTTCCCACAGCTTGTTTTACTGATTTCACTCCCTGTGGTGTCATTTAACATGTTCCATGACTCTGGCTCTTTTGTTTCCTCTAACTTGTCAGATTTAAGCACTTGAATGATTCAGGGGGCTTTTTGTTTATTTGTTTTTGTTTTTTACAAAACTGCTTCATAGGTGGTATTGTTACTTCGAAAAGTAGGTACTTACTGGCTTACTGTCTGATTCTCTGTAATCTTAGCAGCCATTGATGAACATTGCCTGGATCAGTCAATTCTTTATGGGCTGGAAAATGATTTGCTAATCGTATTGGTCTCTACTTGTTAGTTGGGATACTTTTAGAAACAGAAATTTCCCCTTGTCAGCTACACCAAAGTAATAATTTTATTAGCAGTGGTTAGGTAAGTACTTGATGCCTTCCATTTACTTATCCATTTTCTAAATAAAACATTGTTTCCCTAGTATCTCCAGTGATGATCAAAGAGATTCTTAAAGTACCATTATGAGCTCATGGATTTAAATGTATTAAATGTATTTCAACCTCTTCTTTTTATTATCTTTATTATCCCAATTTTGGTGAGTAGGAGCCTGTTCAAGTTGGCTTTTGCACCTTTTTGACAGAATTCTAGCGGTCTCTGATAGCACCAATGTTTGATAGCATAGATGTTCTAGACACATATTGTATATTCCTACCTGAGACCTAGAAACAGCCATATCTCCATGGAGGACACACACCCACACACACACACATATATATGTCTAATATTTGTGTACAGTATAAGATCACACACATGTGTACATATTATTTGTTGCATTTATATATTATATATTTATTATATGTAAGATTATATATGAATAATATATGTTATATAGTATAATTATACCTATATATCATGTTGTTCGTATATATAACCTTATATGTGATAAATATATATAATCTTATATATTATAAACTTATTTTATCATACATTACATATTATAAGTATATATGCATCAGACAAAAATCATTATGAAATTATACTGATATATATCATTCAAATTTCAGAATACACAGTTTTGGCTTATCCTCATCAATTTCATGCATGTCTTTTCTTTCATGCTGAACACTCCAATTTCAAGTTTTATCAAGTTAGCTTACACCACACACGCATAGTCTGAGGATGGTAGCAATGCCAATGTTAACACCAAAAATGTGATTACTGAAAACATAGTTGTACAATCAAATTACTGTGATTCGCAGTCATTTAAAATAGTTCGTATCTCTATGGTTGTCACATCACATTTTTGTTTGTTTTAGATTGCATTCCACTTTTTAAAGATTGCTTTTTAAAATTTAATTTAAATTATAATTATTTTAAACGTGTTTACAAAGTCCAACCTATAAAGCAAAGTAAATTCAAAAAAGTATCACTTCTATACCTTATTGACTGCAACCTAATTTCTCCCTCCTCTTACAGGAAACAATTTAATATCATGGTTTACCTTTCTGTGTAATGGTAGCATACATAAATGATTCCTTTATCTATCTTGCTCTTTTTACTTATGCTGGAGCCTACTCCAAAGTACTACATAAAGCTGCACTATCCAAAACAGTAACCATCAGACACATATGACCATTTAAACTTAAATCTAAATGAAATAAATTTAACTAAAATTTAAAATTCCATTTTTCAGTCTTCTTTGTCTCACCAAGTCTGATCTAGCTACTGCTGCTATGACTACCCAACTTGCCAAGACAAAGTCTAAGGCTGAAACCTTCTGGTATGGTTTCACCCCTTGAAGAAATCAAGCAATTAACTTAGCCACTTGATGGCAAGTTGATTAGATTCAACGCTTTACTCCCTAGAAATACAAAATTCATTCTGGCCTAGATTGACAGGTGCTCAGGGTATGGTTTTGCCTTTCTTTCCCACACTTTCTCAGCCATTTGAAGACCTGAAGTGTTTGAGTTATTGACATGGGATCATGTTAAATAATTCCTTGGACCAAAAGACATGCTTTCCCATTCAGAGATGGGCAACTATCGACAATCACTATGGGTTCCACTGTGGTCTACCACACACTGCAATGTCCGGAAGCTACTTGACTGATAGACCAACAGAATGACTTTTTGAGGGCATAACTGAGGCATCAGTTTAGAGATAAATCCCTGCAGGAATAGAGTACTATCCTTCAAGATGAGGTTCATCTTAAAGTAATGGCCATGCCATGGCATTATGTCTGCCATAGTTGGAATAACTAAGTCCAGGAATCAAGGTGGTAGAAATAGGAATGATTATTCCCACTCATAATGATTATGCCTATTCCTATTCCTGTTCATTCATGATGACATACTTGAGGATTTTATGCTTCACATCCCCACAATTCTTGGCTCTATATGTCTAGAGTTACAACTATTACCCGGCCACATTGGATTCCTCATGCCAGGGAACCAACTGTCAAACAAAGTATTTCCATACTGGCAGGGTTAAGTGACTTTAATTATCATGAGGATACTGGGTTACTGCTGAATAAAGGGGCAGGGGGGTGGTGGAGCAGAGAGGAATCTCTTTGGCCCTCGGGTGATGTACTGGGCATCTCTTTGAATTTGCATGCCCAGTTTTAACTGGAAATGGATACATATAATAATCACAGGCTGACAAAGGCATGATAATCAGAGGCTTAGGTTGGAGGGTCTGAGGTACCCTGCCAGGCAGGCCCCTTACACCATCAGAAATGCTAGATGAGGTTGGTGAGAATCTAGACTAAGTGGTCGAGGAAAGAGAAGTTCAGGGTCAACAATTTTCTTGGAAACAACTGTAGCAGTGGTGTTAGAAGAGGTCACTGAGGGGAAATGACTTCCAGTTGACCCCTGAGCTGGACCCAGGCATTTGGAGGCTCCTTACTGCCTCCTCTGTCCTTGGAATGTATGCTCCTCCCATTGTCCCCACATGGGAGCCATTCAAGGACACAGCCTTGAGAGAGCAATGTGTTGTTGGCAACC
Organism: Camelus ferus; assembly: GCF_009834535.1. NCBI lineage: Eukaryota > Metazoa > Chordata > Mammalia > Artiodactyla > Camelidae > Camelus > Camelus ferus. The sequence goes on along the minus strand of NC_045697.1, from coordinate 100,507,824 downwards.
ATGTGAACTGAATACATGACTGAACCCCATTAAGGCTTCTTTGTAAACATTTAATAAGATTCTGGCGGGCCGGTGCAGAGATCTACTCATCTGTCAGCTGCCCAAGACAAGCCTCATACATAAGTTTCCCTGCTTATTAAAACTGCTACCTACAAAGCTGGCGTGGCCTGTGCCTTTGTTTGGTGTCTCTTTGACATCTGTGTACAGGAACCAGTATCAAATTTCATCCAGGAAACTCCCAAAGTTGTGAACCAACAAGTGAACACTTGTATTTGTCATACTGACTCTCCTCTTGTAAAGTTCCCAGAAATTGGAGCTAACCAAAATCACAGGGAAGCTGTCAGTGAACAGAGAACACTCACTGGGAAAAGTGAATAGATTTCGGTAGTATAAGGTGGGACTCTACAGATACTCTTGGTATGGTGCAAAAGATCTCATTTACTAGACACTGTAACCATCTCTCAGCTGCTTGAGTTTTGACCTTTAATGGCTCACACCTCTGGCTTTCTGTCGAAGATTGCCTTAGGCTGACAGGAGCCACCTGACCCAGAAATGCTTTGGAATTTATGCACTCATCCCCATTTCAGTTGGTCGATAGCCAGAGACAATGGTATAATGGCTTAGCCTCCCCATTCCCATCTGGGTGAGAAAACCTCTGGTGCAATTCACACTCCAAAGTATAAGGCTTAATGCCTGACTTCCCATGAAACTGTATCTTTGCCCATCTTGCCCTGCTGTTCTGTTTCCCTTATCCCCTTGCCTTTTTCCCAAATAAATCCTCACTTACTTGCAAAAAAGAAAATTCCCCATCTCAGAAATCCAACCTAAAACCATATTTGCAGTGGTCCTGGTATTACTGCTCTGAGTTTCTGTGTGTGTGTGTGTGTGTGTGTGTGTGTGGTTGTGTAGGTAGTGGAATGAAGCCAGTGAATAATTTTGGGATATTCTATAGAGTTTTACCTTTCCCAGGGTCATTGGAAATGAGATTCTTGAGGGACAAGAAAGTAAACACAGATTTAAGGTTAGTAGAGATTAAAAACTCTTTGTATTTAAATTTTGATTGGAAGCTCATCTTCATATTGAGATTTTTTTCATAAAGCATTTTTTTAAAAAACATATGTCCTAGCTCTGTCCATTGAAAAGACCAAGAAGCAAAGACCGACCCCATGGCAAAGTGCTCAGATTGTCTTGAAAATACTATTTCCCACAAAGAGTAACCAGGGTTCCTTAAAGTTATGTTCACAGCAGGAAACACACAAGATGAGCCTGAAATGTCCTGTCACAACAGATAGCAAGGCAATTAATAAACACCAGTAAGTACCAGCTTAAAGAGGCTTTCACTGGCCAAAAATAAGGTCATTTTGTAAGGATAACAACTGTAATAAATTAAAATACACCAAATATGCTTAAATTCATGCACTGATAATAATAATACTAAAACAAAGAACAACAAAGTAAACAGATTGTTCACTGGTACACAATGCTAGAGAACTGAATTCAATTAAAGACAGAAGAAATGGTTAAATCTCCTGAAATAAGTTCATAGGCTTTGCAAAGCTAGAAATGCTCTGTCACAAATTCCTGCCTCATCCACTTGTCTAATTTCTTAGCCAATTTTCAAGAGACTTTTTTTCTGTTTCTAAGATTAGGTAAAAAAAAAAAATCAAAGTGCAAGCACATTGTTAATTTATAACTACAACATGCCTAATAAAAATGTATTTTATTTGGTATCCCCATTAACCTTATTTCTAGAGTTGAAAGATATGAAGTAAAATTTTTGAATAGTAGAATATTAAAATAAGCTTGGAGATCATAAGCCAGTGTCTCATTTTACATATCAAGTGTCTGAGGTTTTTCACTCTATTTCCAAGACATTACCCACACAACTATGGTAGGAAGATGTCTCCATCAGAGAGTTGAATTTTCGTTCTGAAGAGCACTGCAGGTGGGAAGTCTGTTCCTCCCTTTTCCCAACATGGCAGAAGGTCTGTTTTGATTAGCACTGCTGCCTGCTGAGTTCTTGTCCTAGCCTTGGGGTGTATTGGAAAAACATTTTATTTTCCTTCTGCTGTATGAATTGACAGGCTTTTCTTTAGCAATTATTTTGATGGCTCATATTCCTTACAATGAGGAAGTTACCATGATGGGATGCAGATGCTTAAATCCTTGCCCAAATCTGTGAAAGGCTGTATGGAGGAAGAGGAGGAGTTTGCTAAACCAGAGGAAAGTAGTCAGAGGGGCTTGACCGTGAAAGCAGTCATGGAGAGAGCTGGGGAGTATTCAGGAGACGACTGTGTCCAGGACTGGCTGGGGGGTCAAGGCACTGACCCCGGGTTAAAGGTTCACAGATGATTCACACAACACTATAAACATGTCCGTTGGATGAATGAATACGGGAGCATTCCAGGCAAGACAGTACAGGGATGAGAAGGTGAAGCATAGAAAACTCTCACTCTGCAAAGGTAGAAACACTCATGGAGTTAAGCTGATAAAAGGCTCGTAAGCTCATACATAAAATTAAGTGAGCCATTAATGAGAAAGTCCCCTAGAATCTCACCTATGTTAGACAAACCTTAAATAATTCATAATAATAAAAAAGAAATCAAGCCATTAGCTTCTCTTGTGAGAACACGGTGTCTTCTGTGAGAAGACTACTGTTGGCCAGACATCTATTAGAGTGTAGGAGACAATTCTTAATCTCAAAATAAATGTGGGAAAATATTCACCAAGGAAAACAGAGTTGATCAAGTCAGATCCAACCACAGAGAGCTCCACAGGAGTGTTTAAATTCTTGGATTGCTCTAGAGCTCTGTTGCTCAGTTTCCTTGTGTATAAAATGGCATATCATCATATAAATCTCGTAAGATTGCAGTCAGAGTGAAAACAAATGAAATATGCACAGCAGAGTCCCCTCCTTTCCCACGACACCATCCTCCTACTAAAACAGCAGAGTTGGGTAGTTGCGACAGAGACTTATGACCCCAAAGCCTAAAATATTTACTATCTGCCCCTCACAGGAAACAGTATGTTGACCCCAATTTAAATCAATAATAGTAAGTAAGTACTTGCACCTTGAGGACTCACTGAGCATCTAAAACTCTGAATTGCCTCCTATTTCATCTTAGCAAGAATGTTGGGCTAAAAGCTGGGTAAGGCTTACTGAATTAACCTAGAGCCTGTATTCTCTCAGAAACCACAATTTGCACTTGAAAGGAGTAATCTCAAGGATGCGCACGCTAACCCTGAGGTTCTCCAGGTTCTGGTATGTAAGAAATTATAGATCAGAAAGCTCCAACCCCTTGATTTCTTTGCTTTGTTTCTTCATGGCCATTCCTTACAGAACTGTAATTTGAAAGGTTGACCTTAGTCCCCCAAAGAGCAATGCTGTATCTTAAATAGAACTCACGTTCAAGTATTTGTCCATTAGATCATGCAGTATTCTTTGGGGGAACTATGTTAAAGGAGGATTTTAGTTGACTATCTACAGTGACAGTAAGACTATGTCAGAAAAGTATGGGTAGTATTTCTACTTGCAATAAAGGAGTCTTGAATTCAATATTAGAGACAACTTAGTTCTTCCTGGTAAACTCCCATACTTTTATTTTTAGTTTGATGAGGGCTGAATAATTCTTCACGCTTCCGCATTTGTTTCAGGCCTATAGAAAGACAGAAAAATGAAAGATTTGGAAGCAGTGAGCCAGCTGGACCTGAGGCTTCTCCCCTTAGAAATTCAAATTAAATGCCCCATAGCTCGTCAGGTGCCATCTACCAGCAAACTGACGTTTCTCCACCTTCTAGGCTGCTCTTAGGTTCCTTTCATAACAAAAGAGCAAAGCCCCAAAGGGTGTCCAGCCAGACCCAGACTAAGGCAACCACGGCACAGGAGGCAGAGACCCCAGGGGACCCATGAGTTACAGCCAGCACCTAGGGACACCGCATGCTCTCTTGAGCCCTTTTCTTAGGAAACTCAGCACTAAATTCTGTGGCAAAATGCCCTAGAGCTTACGGTGTAATCATTTCCATGGGCATTATGGTTCTTATTTTTGCTTTTTTAAAATCATTACTTTAATGGTCCTATTATGTCTATTATTATTAGCCAGCTCAAATCTTTTCTGGAAATAGGGTATAAATAATAAATAAGTGAAATAAATTCCTTTTCTTTGCCCAGCATGTGCTGTATACTTCGGAGGACATGAAAAACATAATCACTGCTCGCCGGGAGATTTTATTGTCAATTGGGGGATGAGAAATACACTCGTTAAACAACTAGAGGATATTTTAAGACTACTTATCATTTTTACTGCCAGTTGTCTGATACAGACAGTCTATTAGAGAGATTCAGAAAAAGGCGGGTTCTATATAAACAGAATTAGTCAGAGAAAGCTTCATACACGGGTTGAGATACAGTCCGTTTAATGCCACATCTCCAGCCCAGAGCTCCCCGACCAAGGTGTCAAGTTGATATCGATCCCTTCTTCCCCCTGGGTAGCTGAGAAGGCATGAAGCAGCATCTGGCTGGGAGCAGCCTGCTTTGAGCTTCAAACTGCCCTTGATTTTACCTTAGTGGGTCACACCAGCACGATCATCTTCTTTGTGTGAAAAGCAGTCTCACGATTGGTCTAGGGAAAATGGAACTATCTAACTATATTAATTTCAGCTTCTCATATCTGATTACATTCAGTAAGATTTCCCTTAAACAACATTCAGCTAATCTGAATCTTTCTGGCTGAGCTGTTGGCTTTCCAAACTGTTCCCCAAAATTCACAGTCTCATAAAGTGAGTCACTGTGCCTGTTCGCCAGAAGCGATTTTGGCCATATAAACAGTTCATTAGTTCATTTCCTGTGGGAATTCAGTAGTTACTTGTTAGTTGATTGTTGCTTCCATAAAAATAATCTCTTTGCTTCCTACTACTATGTAAGCAAGCCTGCTGCCCATGGTTGACAAGCATATACATATATATACAATCTGTATGTATGTATGTATCAGAATAACACCTAATACCACAAAAAAGAGGAAAATACACTTTGATTTATTAGCATCAGGTTTCTAGCTGCACATTGGCCAGTTTGGTCAAAAGTTTAAATTCTTCCAGTGAATGGATTCTTTATCATTTTCGTCATCCAAATAGTGGGTATCTTTACATCATAGAACTAAGTTGGTGACAACCAAAATAAAAAGAAAAAATTCCAAATGTTCTTGGCTGGCAATGTTAAGAATCTATAAACATAAGAAAATAATCAACAATTTAGTAAAAGAAAATGGCGAAATAAGGAAAAGAAAAAGAAAAACTGAATGTTGCAACAATGTTCTGAGCACCAAAGACTTCAATGGTGAGGAAGAGACTCTAGATTTAGTTTTCTAGAAAATTCTCCAGCTCTGCAGGTATGTGCCAAAAAGCCTTCAAAGAAGAACCTAGTAGCTTGCAGCTAAAGGTGCCTGGTGAGGCAGCCTTATGCATCCTCTGTGAACGCTTCAAAGTTCATATCCTACACAAATGCAGAAGTGATTTTGTTTCTTTCCTTATTTTAATATGAATTTTCTGTCTTAAAAAAAACCCCACATACTATTCTGTAATTAACTCCAACTTCTTTTAGTGAATTTTCTATAGTCGATAGAAAATACCAACTCCCAATTACTCAGATGTTATGATTTTTTTTTTATGTTTACAATGAAGCCTAGCTGAAGGACTGGCAAACTTCTCCTGTAAAGGACCAGATAGTAAACATTTAGGCTTTGTGGACAATATCTTCTGTGTTGCAACTATTCCACTTTGCTGTTATAGGGGGAAACAGACAAAGACACTATATTTACAATGGCTGTGCTCCAATAAAACTTGATTTATGGACACTGACATTTGAATTTCACATAATTTTTACATGTCACCAAAGAGTATTCTTCTTTTGATTTTTTTTCAACCATTTTCAAATATAAAAATGTTCTTATCTTGTGGGCTGTAGAAAAGCTAGCTCTTTTTGGCCTTCTAGACATGGTTTGCTGTCCTGGCTGGATCATTGATTTGTAATTTGTGGCTCATAAACCAGTCTGGTGGGTGGGAGAGGAGAGATTTGAGCACAGAATTATTACAAGCAATCTTCTAATAAAGCATTGTCTCTAGACTGGAGAAATGACCTGTCTCATGTACATAATATCTCCTTTTCAAATGTATGTGAGTGTAATTGAAACTAGTAAAATAAAAATCACAGTACCTTCAAGGGGGTTAATAAGGTAGTATAAGATAGTCAAACAGATTTTAATCCACCTGTTCCTAAGAGCTGCTTTGTTTTATGTTTGTTCACTGAGAGTTTAGTAGTTCTAGTCTTTAGAACAAAATTAGGCACACATGGAAGAATAAAGATGAATGGAAGGAGAAAGGAAGAAAGAAAAGAATGAAGACATGGAGTGAGGGAGGGAATAACAGAGGGAGAAGAAGACCTGAACAAGGCAAGACACAAAGAGCAAGATCTTATTGGAAAAAGATACCAAGCAATTGAAAGAGAGAGAGCGAGCCAGCCATTGCTTTTAGTAAAGCTCTCATATGTTTGGAGTCACAATTCCTAATCTTTCCAGACAGATAAAAGCATAGCATTAAAGAGTCTAGACAATAGAGTCACAAATATGATTCATTTCCTAAGTAACTTTTTAAATCTAGATTATTCCTTCATTAACATGCAAAATCTCCCAGGGTGTCAGGAATGCCAGCCTTTATGTCAAACGCAAACTTTTAAATTTGGGGAGAAAAGAAGGAACAAACTGAAAGGACTTCGGGTGCTAGAAAGATTATAATTATGTTAATAATATGATAATAAATTAATGGCCGTGATAAGAAGTTCACTTTGGTATCTCATTGGAAAGATTCAGTTAATGTGGCAAGTTCAGAGGGAAAAGAGCATCTCCAGATACTGGAGAAAATAAAAACCATGATATTTACAGAGAACCCTAATTATAGATATGTTTGATTATGGCCAGTGTAATTTATTATGTAACTGAATTGCTAGCCAAAAACCTGAAATCCAGCTGTGAACAAATATGCTGACATTTAAATATGTGTCAAAAAAACGGCATATGAATTTATCATATCATAGAACTTATTTTAATCTTACCTGATCCTAATTTTAATCTTACTCTTTAAAACACATCTAAATATAATTTATACTAATTCTATGCTTTCTGCATATTGAAATAATACATATGTATGTGTGTATATATCTTTACTGGCTTCCATTGTGCAAATAAAATCCACTATAAAAATGAAATTGGATACATTCAAGAATTTTAAAATTGAGAGAATGAAAAAATTGGAATAAAAAAAGAAGATAAACAGAGAAGTTAAGAAGGCAAAACAAAAAGGAGTAGGACAACAGGAGAAGGAAGGGAAAAGAGGACCCTGGCTGTTGGAGTCCTGACGATACAGAGAGGAAATATTGCTGCTTTACTCTTCTAAGGCACTATCTCTGGAGAAAAGGTGTGGCAAGCATAATTATCTATGAAGAATTAAAGAGGATTTGAACACAGTATTTTAAGACACTTGGCTCCACAAACTTAGTTCTGCACCTGCTATTGAGATTCCTTTGACTGCAAGGCTCTGGTACACTCAGTGGAGAAGAGGAGGAATTTACCTTAAGACGTGATGGAGAGGTGGGAGGGATGTTGCCAGATTATTTATAAAGGATGTTTTCAGACCTCTGGTAAAAGGTAAGCCATATGGATTTTACTCTTTAAAGGATGCTCTGCTTAGAACACATTAGTTTTAAAATAGCATAGGTAGCACGCATGTTTTCAACAAGCATGTTTACTCCTTTTCCTCTCCCATCTTTGTCCCTCTGATGTGCTGTTTGCTAACAGCAAAAATGACTAGTTGCCCCCTCAATATCTGTTCTCCTTTCTCCTACAGCAAGAGAAGTTTCAGCAGGGGACATAGTCTCAGAACTGAAGACAGTATTTCCCAGCCTTCCTCACTGCCAGTCCATGTGACTAGGTTCTGGCCAAAAAAACGTGAGTGGAAATGACTGCAATTTCCGATTCCACCTTTCTAAAGAATGAGCATTCTCTCCCACCTCTTCTGCTCCTTCCAAGATCTCCCCTTTCCTTGAAGGCCATGGGATGGCAGAAGCTTGAGCAACTTCATTCCTTCCCCACCTCTATCCTCATGACTGTATGTTATATTTCTCCCATAGCATAGATTACCTCCTAATAATACCACACATGAAACGATTTAAGTAAAAATATATATTAGTTGCTCATCAGATTCACCACTGTCACTCTTCTGTAGGAAAGAGTAGGGTTTTTTATTTTTCTGTTTTGCTTCCTTAGCACCTAAAACACCTTAAGATACATAGAATGTGCTCAATAAATAATTGTTGAATAAATGAATATTCATATGAAGAGAACCAGGAGAGCTTGGAAAACTAGAAATGTATAGATACTCTTGAAATCTATGGCAGCAACATGTGGTTTGGATTTTTACCTACAAAGAAATTGTTTTAGATCTTTGCATAAATAATGTTTCTTGGACATGCCTACTCTGTAATTTCTCGTTCTGAATTTTTGTTTGCTTGTTAGTTATAGATTAAGGTAGTATAAGGGGAAAAAGAGGAAAAGGCATAAACCAGCTCTAGGATTTTTTTTCTTTCAATCAAAGCCCACAGGAGAAAGCAAACTGGAATTTCACACAAATAAGACACAAAAGATTTTACTGTTGTTATTTTTCTTTTCTTTGTTCTGGACATAGAAACAAACTGTTAGATTCTGGCTTTGGAAATTAAGCACAGAAACTTTAAACCTTCTTTAGTAAATACAATAAATAATAAATTTTCTTCAATGTATTGCATAACTATTTTAGGGGTCTGAATTTGGACATAGAAGAAAAGGAATAGGAAAAAATGTGAAAGAAATGAAGGAAAAATGAGACAGGAAAAGAGAGCTATATTTGGATTAGGCAAGCAAAGAGTGGTATAAAGGAAGACAAATTTACACACATTACATACAGAAAGCTATTTATACTATTTCATTTATACATGTAGAAATATAAAATAAAAATATGAAAGAAAAAATATATATCAGAAATAAAATATGAAAATGATACACCATATAGATTAAATAAAATACAAATAAAATAAATATGTTATATAAATAAAATAATATACAAAATATATAAAACATAAAATAAATATATAAATAACAAATATAAATAAACAAAATATTTAAGTAAAATATAAGAGAAATATTAAAAATATAAAAAATAAAAAAGATATAAAATAAATCCTCATTTATTTTAGACTGCCACATTGTGCTCTATAGGGTGGTAACACTATAATTTCTTCAGTCACTGCATGACAAACAACACTTTAGTGAAAATCCTCTTGTCTGCAAAAGTTGCCAGGCATTGGACATACTATGTCATAGAATATATGCAATTTAAAAAATTTTAGTAGATACTATCAAAATTACCGTTCACAGTCAGAACCCCTGTAGGAACATTGCACAGCTCTAGGTGTTACTCCCCTACCACGTGATGGAGAATATACAACAACTAGCTCCATTTCATTAGGGGACGTTAAGTCAAGAAGAAATAATTGCAGGGTGTGCTATCATATACAGAGTGGTCAAGGAAGGCTTTTTTGATAAGATGGCACATAGATAAAGACCTAAGGGCTGTGAGAGAGTAAAGCATATGGATACCTGTGGGAATGGTGTGCAAAGAGCATAAATAGCAACAAAGCCTGTGAGGCTGGGGGGAGGAATGAGGGGGAAGAGGTAGAAGAAGTGATCAGGAGTTGCCAGGACCTCAGTATGGTCTCTGAGTTTTACTCTGTCACACGGGAAGTTTAGAGCAGAGGACATGACCTACCTTTAAAGGCAGCTGTATTGAGAGCAGAGTCTGAGAGAGAAACATAGACGGAGGGGCCAGGGGCCCAGCTATCATCATAATCCTGGCCAGGGATGGTGATGGCTGGAATTGGGAGGTAGCAGTAGGCATGATGGAAGTGGTCACGTTCTTAATTCCAATCCAATTCTTTTCTTTCTTTCTCTTCATGTGCATAAGTTTTTCATTATAAATGCACAGAATAGTTTTACCTACACAAAAGATGCACATCAATGAAAATGAACAAGTGAAAGGAAGTTTTCCATAGAGTATCCTTTTATTGCTGTCTTGGAGTAGACAGATCCAAAACCAGGCAACCGGTAGACCTTAAAGATCACTCATCCTCATTCCTTAAAATCAAGTCTATGTTGTTTTCTGCCTGCAAAAGCCCAAGTAATACTCCTTTTTTTTCTTTACCATACTTACTAAAAGCAGCCAAGCACAATACTTACAGATGGCAGCTGCTAATGACAAAGTGGGTCTTTGGAGAGTGATTTAGTAATTCTTTAGTGTCAAAAGTCCCATAAATAATGACAATGGGAGACAAAAGAATGTTTAATTTTATTAGAAGTTTTGACCAGTATCAACATCTCTCCTGAGAAGAATTTACATTTACAGTTGAACCAAATTACCCCTCTACAGGGAATGGTAAATGGAGTAAGTGTGGTAGTTGTGGTAGTGGTGTGCATGTGTGTGTGTCTAAATAACCTCCCGGAAAGTACTAAAAATACTCCCAAAGTGTCAGGGTTTGTTTTTACTATCACAGTAAGCAGATATTACTTTGAAAAGTAATTTATCTTCAGTTAATCACAGTACTTGCTTTTTTTTTTTCAAATAAACCACTGAAGTGGACATATTCTGAAAGACCAATAGGCTTGATATACTGAGCCATCAACTGTTTAAATCCCTTTCTTTTCAATCTATGCAGTGACTCTGCAGGGGAAAAGATAAAACAGGCCTCTGCTCATTCAGCAGCCCTAGAGAAAGCCTTCTCCCTGACATTAATTTCTCACGGTATGACACGAGCCTGTTTTTGTCCCAGGCTACTTCCTCCTGATCTTAATGAAAATGGCAAATAGTTATAGAGCATTTATTATATGCTTGGCTTTGCCCGAACACTTAACATAAATTAGTTCATTCTATTATCACAATAATTATGATTAAACCCGTTTTAGGTGCGGAAATTGCAGCCAGAAAGGTTAAGCAACATTCCCCAGGTCTCTGAATGCAATTGGTAGAGTGTATTGGCAGTGGGAGCGCAGAGACCCCTCACCCATTATGCCACAGTCCTCCGATCTATGTTCCGAAGATTATTCTTTGACATTTTTGCAAACTATAGCACACCATCGTCTCTGGTCTCATATCTCCTGTTCACTTTATCCTTCACCTTTCAGACTCATTGATATGGTCCTTCCATCTTGACTTTAACAGGATGTCATTTCATTTCTCTCATTTTTTTGAACCATGATAATTCGCTTGCAAGAGAACATATTAAAAACTCAGCATGTGACTGACAAGGAGCCGTAGACCTTGAAGGGGCTTTATCTTCCTGTTTGTGATACCATCTAATCTGATCTGGCAACAAAACTGACAGAGCACAACCAATCTCATTTTTTTCCCCCAGTGGCCCATCCAATAAAGACAAAAACGTAAATCATTTGATATGTGTGGATATACACATAAATAGAATCTTTCAACTCACCATCTCCACCCCAGCCATCCCTTTCACCATTATGACAGCTGCTAAGCTTTTCCCATCATGTGCAATATTCATTTCCATCATGTCTATTTCTCTCTGAACTTGTCTTTCATGGGTGAGGACCTAATTGCCCTTAGATCCTGTTATTCTCTTGTCTTGTCCATGTCAGTTGCTCTGATGACCCCGTGGCAACAGGAAAAAGATTATTAAGATCACAGGACAGAAGGGCAAATAAATAGGAAGAGAAGAAGCTACTGTGGAACATAGGAAGTTGGAAGTCAGATGTTTTAAGGGTATTCATTTTTGGTTATCAGGACCTGCTTTTTTAGAGTAGTGATAATTTTATTTCCTTGCATTTTTTTCAGTTCTTATCTACATATTTTGGCCTTGTAAAAGGAATATAGCCTGGTTAAAAAGATTTATTTTAAGAAAGGCTACATCACAGCTTTGATGGTTGATTTCCAAGCAACTTATTTAACTTATCTCAGCCACAGGTTTTTCATCTATAAAATGGAAATAACTACACATACAAAAAAGGTGTTGTAAAGAGTAAATTAAAGTTATGTATATAAAAAAATCTAGGACAGAGGCTGGAACATAGTATTCATAAATGCAAACACGTACATGTTTCAGTAGACATATCTGATCATTTTGCATGTTCATGCATGATCATTTCATATTTAATATGGATTTATAATTATGATGACATGTATAAACTTGGACATATTATCTAGAGAATAATAACTTTTATTAGCATTGAGTATATATCCATTAGCAGAAAGAAAAAAAAATGATTTGAAGGATTAGTTCACTTCTTGTTTAATAAAGAGAGATTAAAAAATAAAGCAAGCCTGAAAACGCCACACTTCCAAGTGAGAAGCTGTGATATTATTTCAGAAGAATTTCATTAAATTCTAATAATTAACAAGCATAAATTAATACACAAGGATTTCAAATCTAATTCTAGGCAAGCTGAAGAGATACTATAAGCCCTAATAAAGTTTTCACATTCTGAATTGATTTTTCAACAAAACTAAATTTCAGCAAAAATACGTCTTCTATTTGGTTTCTCACTACTCATTCAGTGATATTTCCCCTTGGCAGGGAAGATTTCAAGAAAGATTGCTGGTGAATGCTAAAATAAGGTGAAAGCTTTCCTTCACTTCAGATATATGCCCTTTCATGCCACTACTTTATTTGCTTATTAAAGGTCTTATAGGCATGTGGCTATGAAATAAGTATACCACACAAAAATGAAAGGTCTCCCTTTTAAGTCAACCATAGCTACCACCTTCTTTCCTTTCAGAAATGAAAAGCATTCTTTGCTAGAGTTTCTAGGACTCACCATGAGATGGTGGGCAAAATGTTACCCAACAACAAACCACTTATGTTTCTCCTCTACAAAACAAGATGAGACTAGGTTTTTCTCTATAATCCTCCCAACTTTTTTTCACATTAATTAGACAGATATTAAATAATTAATTATTCTGAACTAGGAGTCCGGAGACAGAGAGAAAGATGAATATACATGGCCCGTCCCCAAAGGATTTATGATCTGCTAAATCCATCATCAAGGCAGCGAGGCTCCATCCATAGGTCAGTCCTCTTCTCATAAAAGAAGGAAGTGTGTCCCAGAGCTTCAGTGCTCTCACTGACCACAGAGGACCATCTTGTAAATTGATAGCAGGTGAGAGGGTGGGTGTGACTGACCTTCACTAATCGCAACCACCAGGAAAGAAAAGCTGTGCTCTTATCCCACAAGTCGACATCTTTGGTTTCTTTGCGAAACGGAGATTACAACATTTCTGAAATATACTTATTGCTTCAAATGACTTTGAGTACAGTTTGAATACCTTTGGGTTGCTTTGTTCTCATATGGGTCCACCTTCCCCCAGAGGAGATCCTGTTTCTGTTTGGAACTCTCTAACTTCAGCAGTTTTGAGTAGAGGCACATTGACTTCCAGGCAGCCGTCTGATTTCTCAGCCCTGTTACTCCTCTTCAGCCTTTGCCTGTGGTTTTCAGGTGACCTTCCTTATTTCTGAAGTTTGTGACAACCTTGCCTTTCTTTTTAATTCTCTAGGATTCGTTCCTTCACACATTTTCAATAAAGAAAGGGAAAAACTATCCTTTCGTTTCCCAACCTTGAACTTCTCCATGGTTCAGAGTTGTTTTAAAATGAAAATGACTTATTATTCTATCACACAATGCAGAGTGAATGCTTTTTATTCACAGCTTTAGAGAAGTTACCATTATTCTACTTCTCTTACCTCTGTCTTTGAAATCTTTTAAATGTCCTTGTAATTTCATATGGACACAATAATAAAGGTGAAAATGGAAACATAAGCATCCTCTTTGATGATCTTGAATATCCAGAGGGAGGTTCCATTCTTTGGCACAAAAATCTTAATTCATAGTGAATTTCTATTTCTGGGAAAATACTGATTCCAATTAACAAACACAGAAATATGTAAATATTTGGAGGGAGGCTAGATCACAAATATGACCCTGTTAAATTTTTGTTAGTTGATTTATTTTAAGTTGGAATTAATGCGATTATAACAAAGATATGAAACTTCAAAGGCAGGAAATTCTGGCTACCTATTAATGTCAGGAAACCTGCTTCTGACCCCTCACGTAACCAAAAGAAAAATAAATTGTGTTCCAAATGTAATGGTGTCTAAACATGCTCATTCCATTTCTATAATTTCCTCTTTTATTTACTTATTTTTTTACATTTTTTTATTGATATTGTGTCAAATTCCAGTGTAGAGCACCTTTTTTCAGTTATACATGAACATATACATAGTGTCACATTTTTTTTTTTGCTATGAGCTTCCACAAGATCTTGTATATATTCCCCTGTGCTGTACAGTATGATCTTGTTTATCTACTCTACATTTTGAAGTCCCAGTCTGTCCCTTCCCACCCCCCGCCTCCTTGGCAACCACAAGTTTGTATTCTATGTCTAAGAGTCTGTTTCTGTTTTGTATTTATGTTTTGCTTTTTTTTTTTTTTAGATTCCACATATGAGTGATCTCATATGGTATTTTTATAATTTCCTCTTTTTAAAAAGACTCTTTTATCATTTTCGTTGTTCCATTAATACATGTTCTTTTGACATGCACTGCTTGCCTTTCCTCCCCAGTGCCTAACCCCCCAAGTCCTGGTTCTCTATATGACCCATCCAAGATCTTGGAGACATGTTGAGCTCTAAAATGGCTTGTGTCTATTTTTTTTGACTAATTCATTTTTTATTTAAATTTTAAAATTTTTAAGTTAAAAAAATTTTATAAAATGGCTTATGTCTTGCCCAAGATAATCTGTTGGCAATACACAGACATACTTGACATCACCATTCAATGTTGTATTTTAACTGAGCTACAAAAGATAATAATAACCAATTTGTAAGAAACTATAAAACAATACACAAACTTGCATTATCCTGACCGTTCAAGTGTCACCAAACATTCCAATACAGGAGACTCTAGGCCAGAGATGACATACCTCATAAGCCAGGTCTCACCACCCATGGGGGCCTTGGAAACACTCTACATGGGGACACAACTGCCACTCTTCCGATACACCACCCATTCCTGCTGAGGCCACGCTTCCCCCAGGCTGCATGATGGGGGTACTAATAGAGACGCAGGTTGCAGACATGGGGGACTTTTCTAATGGTCAGCTTTGGCTCCAGGTATACCCTTCAGCTTGTACAAAACTTTCTTCAAACACTGTCTCAGTCTGAGACTCTTCCCACCTGACCCTCTGTTCTCTCCCCTGTCTCTTTCCATGGGTATCAGATCCTGCTTTTCAATCTGGAGTTCCTGCCTGCCTATGTCTGCCCCTTAACTGTCACAGGCATTTCTTCAATAAATCTCTTGGATGTCTAATCCTGTCTTGGGTGTTTGGCTCTCAGAGGAGAAACTGATAAAGGTGGGATTGAAAATGGTCTGAGAAGTAGGTGGTAAAAAGGAGTTTGCAGACTGGCCTGGCAACAAAGACTCTCTCCTGAGTAGTATTTAGGCTCAGTGATTTTTGACACAAGGTGGCAGCCCAACTTCTGGCTGTAATCTGCAAAAATACGCTTTTGAAGGGAAATGCCCCTGCCGGCATGATTTTTCAGTCATTTGCAAGATATGGGGGAGCAATGCTTTCAAAGGCTGTGGAGCTATTGCTGGTTATCGCTAGGCTGTGCTGATGCCCTGCAGAGGGATAAAGAGACACAGGGGCTCTTCAAAACAGTTGAAGGTTAAGTGTGAGAGTCAGAGGACCGCTTTGGTACTTTACAGAGGGATATTTACCTCTTCTTTTCTTCTACCATATTTTTCTAATTGATTCTAATTTGTTAATTTGCTGTACTCTTTTTAATTCTTATTTTAATTGAAGTGTAGTCGATTTTAATTTGCTGTATTTAATACATCTTTTAAAGTTACTTTAATGTGTTAAGGCAGGATATGAATTCATATAGTAATTAATTCATCTTCTCACAGACCTAATATAAGCATCAGATTGACCTTTATCATGAGATTTTCAGTATAAGCAAGACTAGACTAGAGTTCCTTGCTAGATACATAGTTTGAATTCATTTTAGACTCGTCTAAAGGAATCCTAGTAAAAAGAAATGACTTCCAGGGAACACTCAGGGGTTCCTTACCAACCCTACAAAATACAAGGTAGGATCTTCTTTCCTTCCTGTCTTACTTCCTTCCACTTTCCTTTCTTCTTTTGTTTCTATTGACTTACTCCAAAAAGAATTTAATGCAGCTCTAGCCTAGAACTAGTGAAGACTGAGACAGTGTCTCCTGAAATCTCCATCTGTTAATTTTCCCAGGTTCATAGAACTCTGCTCTTGGGGTTAATTAAACCTTGAAGATCAGGCCTGGGGAGCTCATGCTTCCTAATCCTCCTGCCTTGCTAGGTATCTTGGGAAGGATTCTCCGCAGCCACAGGACATACCAGAGCTAAATCTCTACCCCAGACTCAGGGTGAATACGCTGGGCTAAGCACTATGACAAGAAATGTAAAACATGATACCTTCCACTTGAGTGGAAAAAATCAAAACAAAAAAATAACAACAAATAAACTCCAATGTAAGATGATATATAGTTACATGCCAAAATTGCTCATAGAGGAGGGAAATCAAGATGGGACAGATCTGGGCAATCAATCCATATGAAGGACGCTGGGAGTTCTGAAGTGAGTATAATAATGTATGCAAAGGGATGGGGGCACAGACCTGGCTGGTAATACACTTTAACATTTGGAATTGTGAGAGAGAAAATTGGACAGAACTGATCAGAGCAGATTTGAGTTTATTTTATAGGCAAAAAGTAGTTACAGGGAGTTTTTCATATTGGGATTACACTAGGTGGTAGGTTTTGCAGAGGGACTGCGGACAGATAAAGCTCTGAACTTCTTCTTGTGCTCCCACATAGAAGCAGTAAGCATTTGAGATTGGACGAAAACAGTGCTATTGAAGATAAAAGAGGCAGATGAAAGGAAAATTGCAAAATAAGAACTGGCAGAATTTCTCTCTGTCGCTCTCATTTTTTCTTGCAGGTTACTTCTTCCAACTGATCTCTCATCCTGTAAGCCTGAGATTATCTGCCCTATCCTATCAGTTTACCTTCCTTCTTTTTTCTTTTAAATTCCCCTGCCTGAATTAAATTTAAATCAGAATTGGATTTCAGATCTCTGTTAAAATACAGAACAAAAGCATTCTTTGAAATTTGACTATATAATAACATTCCAAACTTTGTTTTATTAATTAATTAGTTAATTTTGCACCATAAAATGGATTTTGTACCCTGCAATATTTAAATTTTGGAAGTAATGAAATAGAAAGAGGTAGCTCAAATGAAAAAAAAGTGCATCATTTATTTTTTATAAGATTTAGAATTTCTGCCCAAACATTCTATAATAAGATTAATATTTCTGCATAAATCACAAAGAGTTAATAGTCATGCTTAACAATGGTAATTAACTAAACTGCTGTACAGATTTTCAGTATTAATCAACTTATAAAATACAGATGTGACATTTTTATTCTCAGAATCTCCCAGAGGCGAAGTTAAATTACTCTCAAAACTATCAAGGGGCCAGAACACAGTGACTAGAGCACTTTATCACTGATATGCCACAAAGGCAGATGGAGCACATAATCCTCCTGCAAGTTTATCTCAATATTATGTTCCTTTCTTTAAGGCTCGAAACATGGAGATTTCCCCTTACTCAGCAAATTAACGCCTAATCAAACAAGAATGATTCTAAAGCACTTTACGTAAGTAAAGTATTAGGTCACATAAAGATAATAAAGAGCATATACATGACATATATGTTTTCCTCTATAATCAGGAACACAACAAACTGTTCCTAACAGGCCCAAACTGGAAACAACACTAATGTCCATCAAGGCATAAATGGATAAACAAATGTTTGTGTAGTCATGCAATGTAATATTATGCAGCAATGAAAAGAAACAAGAGTAGTGTTATATTTAGCACCATGAATAAATCTCAAAAACTTTTAACTTCTTGGGTCAGCAAAGGGCGGATGAGCCAACTACAATTTCTCTCTTCCATAGAATATAGCCAAAAATTCTAGAAAGAACACAAAAAGTGACTATGAAGGACTCAAAGAAGCAAAGAATGGTAGGTGGCTTGGAAGTAAAATTTTGAAGAAAGAAAAGTACAGTATTAAGTGTTCTGATCATTTTCCTCTTTTATGTCCTCTTGTACAGTGAATGACTCAAGTCCTAAATCTGCACAAACTCCTGAAGAACTCTGGTTTTGCTGATCAGAAGATTGGGAAAGGGGATGCCTATGGAGCCAGCATGTAGGGAAGAGAAGATAATTCCTGCTTTTCCTTTTTCTTTTCTTCTTAACATCTTTTTTCCTTCTTGGTACTGCCCTAAGACCAGCCCCAGTCATGGAGATGTAATGAGGCAGCAGAAACACCACCAATACAAAAACTGGAAATTCAAAGGGAAAACCTGTATATTTGGCCAGAAGAATCAAGAAAAAAGGACCTCTGTAAACTAAAGAAGGGGGTGGGAAATCCTGGAGTAGAGAGAATTCTGGTGCATGAGTCAACTCAATCCAGGGCTCACTGCCAATCTACACATGTGCAGAACAGATCCAAAAGAGTGCAGGAAAGGCTTGGAGAACTGAGCTACAATATAAGCCACCACCCAAGTCCTAGACTAACCCCTGAGAGATGCATGTGCAGAACAGACTAAGAACAGCGTAACAAAAGCTTTGAGATCTGAACTACTCTATGAAGCACTTCCCAAGTCCCAGACTAAGCCCCAAGTAGCTCAGGCATGAGGCTGACCCAGTGTAACAACAACTTTGAGAACTGAACACATGTTGAGACCATCATACACTAAAGGAGAGCTAGAACTTGAGATCAGAACCAAGATGGTATGTTTGTCTACTAAGACAAAAGATCAACAGTGTCCAAAGGATGTTAACAAACCAAAGTCTCACAGTGTAATATTCAAAGCGCCCAGGGTTATAATCCAAAATCACCTGCTGTACACAGAACCATGAAAACACGACCAACTCTCACAGAGAAAGAAAATTAACAGATGCTAACACCAAGACAACACAATGTGTTCGAATTATCAACACTTTAAAAACAGCTGTTACTACCAAGCTAAATACTATTGAAATGAATGGAAAAATAGAAGATTTCTTCAGAGAAATATGAGTGAAAGTAGCAAATGAAAATTTGCGAAATCAAAACTACAACATCTGAAATAAAATTTTATTGGATTGGCTCTATAGCCAAAAGAATGGAAAAAAACAGACTGAAGATAAAAGAAACTAAGAGAATTAATGGCCAGCAGGCCTGCTGTAAAAAGAAGGCTAAAAAACTGTTCTTCAGGCTGAAGGACAACGATGCCTCTGGGAAATGCAGAGATTCAGGACTGAAAGAGGAGTAACAGAAATGGCAAATATCTGAGTAAATATAATAGGCTGCTTTTATCCTCCTAAATATTTTAAATATGATTGTGAGTGTTAAAAACAAGATTTATAACACTGTCTGGGTGAGTTTTTAATGTTTAAATATTATGATATATAAGAACTACAACAAAAGTAGGAAGGAAAAATGACCTAAAATGATTTTTTAAATTCTGCATTTTATTAGAGGTGGCAAAATGTTAACTCTTAGTAGACTGTGAAAAACCATAGAGCAGCTCCAAAAAAATACGAGATTTAGCCAGAAATCCAAGATATTGATTAAGATAGAATATAGCCGATATTCAAATAATCCAAAAGAATGCAAGAGAGGGGGAAGAGAGGAACATAAAACAATGAGGGAACACAGAATACAAATAATAAAAATGTTAAAACCTAAATTTGATTTTAGCAATAATTGTATAACATGTAAAAGGCAGAAACATCAATTAAAAGGCAGAGATTATCAGATTACATAAAAATGTAAGACCCAATTATATGTTGAGTATAGAAAGCACATGTAATTATAATTTTGTATATTTATATGTAGGCTAAAATACAAAAAAAAAAAAAGGAAAATAGATACCATACCAACACTAATCCATGTATTAATATCAGACAGTATTAACTTCAGAGCAAAGAAATTTACCAGGAATAAAGGAATACTGAGAGGTTATCATAATGATAAAAGTGTCAGTACATCTTGAAGACATATGATTCTATATGTGTATGCACCAAAAAAGTGGAGCTTCCAAATACATAAGTAAAAACTGATCAAAATGGTAAAAGAGATAAGAAAAATCCACAATTGTAGTTGGAATTGCTTCTCAATCTTTGGCTAAGATCATATATAAGTATAATTGGAGACATCAGTATTCCTTTCTCTATAATTGTTAGAACAAGTAGACAAAAAGTCAGTGACGATGTAGAAAACCTGAACAACACTATGGATCAACTTGACCTATTTGATATGTATAGAACATTCTACCTAATGACAACATAACGTACATAGGTTTCTATTGCAACTGGATATTCAACAACATTAACTACATCCTGGCACTATAAAAAAAAAAGCAAAAAAGAAACACACACAAAAATAAAATCTTAACAAATTTAAAACAATTGAAATAATACAAAATATGTTTTCTGAACAAAAAGAATTAAGCTAAATATCAAAAATAGATGCTAATAAAATGCCCCATATATTTGGAAATTTTAAAACACACTTCTAAATGGCTAATGGATAAAAGCAGAAGTTTCAAAGGAATTAGAAAAATTTTGGAGGTGAATAAAAATGAAAATAAAATACATCAAATTTATGTGAGACAGCTAAAACAGTGCTTTGAGAAACATTTATAGAACTAATGCTTACATGAAAAATAACAACAGGTTTTAAAAACAATCTCAGTTTTCACCCAAACTAGAAAAATCAGAAAAAAAAAATAAACATAGAATAAGCAGAAGTAAGAATGAGTATTAACCCTCTCTGTTGTAACAAGATTCTTCCTGTATTATTACTACTTATATTAATAGTTTTTAACGTCACAGCTAGAAATTATTAGTACTATCCTGTGTGCATTACTGACACAAACAGAAAACAGCATAACTTTTTACTTTGAAATAATAAAACCCATTCTGCCAGGGTAAAACTTTTTGAGATAATCAACCATCCACGAAAGTGAGTGTCCCAGTGTCTTAAAATTTGAGTGACTTAATAAGTCTTATAGTAGTCAGAGCAAAACTTCATAACTAATAAAATATTTTAGTGGTTTTATACTTGATTCAGTTTCATGATCCAAACTTTAAAAAAAAATCCAAGTCATAAAACTTTACATTATCCAGGCCCAGGAAGATGAAAGAGAAATAGAGATTTCATTATGAAATTTTGCTTTTTGCTTTTGTGGTTTTTGTACTTTGAGGATTTTCCAAAACTTGACCTCTCAGGATGTCTTGTCTTGGCTTTATGACTCATCCAGAAACCATTCAGAGGCATAAGAATATATCAGATTTTAAAAATCTGTTTTCATTAAAAGAGACTGTCTTTAAAACAAATCCCTACCTCCCTAAGGAATTATGATCTTGAGTTTTAATCTTCACAGTTGAGATTTCTACTTCCCTGTACAGCAAAACACTCCATAAGCAGGTTCTGTTTGTAAAAAATGATTAAAAGACTGCAATTCCATTATTAAATTTCAACTTGGTCTTCTATATTCCTTTTCATTGTATGTTCTTTTTAATTTATTTTTTATTGAAATATAGTTGACATACAATATTATATTAGTTTCAGATGTACTACATAATGATTTGACATTTGCATACACTATGAAATGATCACATTGAAAAATCTAATAACCATCTGTCCCAATATAAAGTTATTACAATATTGTTGACAATATTCTTTATACTGTATATTACATCCTTGTGACTTATTTATTATATAACTAGAGGTTTGTACCTCTTAATCTCCTTCACCTATTTCACCCACTCGCCTTCCTTTTGGCTACCATTTATTCTCTGTATCTATGCATCTGTGTTTGTTTAGTTTTGTTTGTTTCATTTTTTAGATTCCACATATAAGTGAGATCATGCTTATTTGTTTTTCTCAGTCTGATTTATTTCACTTAGCATAATGCTCCCTAGATTCATGTTTTATTTTATTTATTTATCATTTATGCAGTAAGTCTGTCTTTAACAACTGTAATACACTAGGTACTATTTCTTTTTTTATTGAAGTATAGTTGATTTACAATGTTGTGTTAGTTTCATGTGTACAGCAAAGTGATTCAATGACATATATATTCTTTTTCATATTCTCTTTCAATATAGGTTATTACAAGCTATTGATTATAGCTCCATGTGCTATACAGCAGAATTTTCATGGTTTTGCTGAGAGTTGTGCTGACCCATAACCCTGCTCCTTCTCTAGCTCTGTGGATGTTCCAAAGAAGGCTGGAGATGCCACGAAGAAGAGATATTTAAACTCTAGGTGGCTGCGGGGTGGAATATAGGGAAAGAGATACAGTACACTCTTTCCAGAATCAAGAATGGATAGATTCCAGATTCTGGCACTGTTTTCTCCTGTCAGAACTATCTTCATCCTGATTCCTTGGAAGTAATTACTTTGACCCAGGTCTCATTCCACTCTAATTCATCCAACACTGCTGTCAGAGAGTCCCTGAAATAGATGGTTTTAATTATGCTTCTTTTCTGCTTCATACATCCTCTTTTTGAGACCTAGAACCAAACTCGTCAGACCCAAGCACTTCATCATTTTAGATTCTTTCACACTTCCTATGTTGCATGGTCACTTTGATGCAGATATTCCACTAGATTCTTAGAGGTAGGGCATATCCTCCAACTAAGACCAGAAATATTCAATGGGAATTTTCTTTTATCTTCTACTTTTTTTTTTTTTTGATAAACTTTAATTGCCTATGTAAGATCTCTGTGCAGTAGTTTGGTTCTGCGGACACAGAAAGAAGAAAGGGAAAATAAGAGAATCACCCGAAGCACAGCATCATAGACACCAGTCTGGCTATTCCTGTTTTTAAATAGCTACTACCCCAAGCCTCTGCACACCTCCATGCCACCAAGACTGCCCGGTCCCTCTTTCACCTCCTCATAATCCAGCAAATAAAAATTAATCCCTCACTTGGAGGCAAGGGATTACAGACCCTAGTCTAGAGCTATGGCCCATGTCTATACTGATGGGTCAGCACTTGTGCTATGCTTATTTTTAATACTCTAATTATTATCTCTAGACAGATACATAAGGTCATGCATTCTGTGAAAACAGTTTTATTTCTTCTTTTCTAGTCTGTATACATGTTATTTTTTTTTCTTGCCTTATTATATTGGCCAGTACCCCCAGTATGATGTTAAATAGGAACAGTAACAGCACATAGCCTTGCCTTGCTCTTCACATAGGGAGAGAAAACTGTGGATGCCCTTTGTCAGCGAGAGGTCATTTCTTCCTGTTCCTAGTTTAATAAGGGTTTTTTAAATGCATGAATGTGGAATTTTGTCAAATACTTATTTGACATTTGAGATGACCATATGGGTTCTTTCTTTAGTCTGTGTGGTGACTTTGTAATGTGTCAACTTGGTCACCCTGAACTATGTTTCCCAGAAGGACATTCTCTGTGTTTCCAGTTAGGGTAGGACACAGAAAATATTTTTGCATGACCTTTGAAAGGTGGAAGTGAAACAGTGAAACATTTTGTTTCTTTGCTTGGAAGGTTAGGATGGGCTCTTTTGTCCTGATGCACTCTGCCTGACTGTGGGCTAACTGCACTGGCATAGGGTAATAGTCAAGAGTGCAACTGTGTCTATTTTCACTTGACTCCTCCTTCAGCTTCTCCAGCTCCTGGGCCAGCTGTGTTTAGCTCCATGATGAAAACTGTCAGCTTCTCCTGCAGGACACCCACATCATAAGGCTGGAGGCAACAAGAACTGACTTGGGTTCCAGGCCATCCTCTCAAGTTCCAGCTCTTGCTGTGGGTTCCAGATCTTGTTCTTCCCTGCTTTACAGACATCTCTCCTTACTGACATTTTTCTATGACCTGCTCTGAAGATTTCAAATTCCAGCACCAGACAAAAGCAAAAATCTTATGTCTATGACTTAAGTAGATCCCATAACTGTGTAAAGTCAAATTTGTATATAACATGCCTCTTCAATGTAACCCTAACTGACACAGAATCTGGTGCCAAGAGTGCTACCAGAAAAGCAGAATCTTAAGAATGAGTTATATGAATTGGTTCATTTTTTCTGAGTTTTCTGGAATTGATTCCCTAATCCAATTATATATATAAAAAATTAATGGCCCTATTTCCAGTGTTGAAGAGGACACTGATAGTCGATGGTATGCTACAGCAAAACATTGACTCAAATTATCACCAGCTGAGAGCCTGTAGGAGGCAGGATGATGATCGGTTATTTGTTACCAACCATTTTAATGATCAGTTATTTGTTACCAACCATTTTAATGAAAAAAAAAAAGGAATAATGGGGATCGGTTGGTTTCCTCCAAATGAGCTAAATAATTTAAGGAAAGAAAATGAAGAGCTCAGGGCTTTAAATTCCTAGTTCACGTAAGATATCTAAGAACTTTTATGTTTTCCCTAAAAGAAGCTCCTACATTCTAGAGTCTATACCCTATAGAAATTTTAGTCAAGGGATACATTTTCTAAAAGCAATATCCAATGTGTAATCTGTACATAACTAACTTACAACACAAACTGATGTCATGTGGTCTCTTATTAAAGTTAGGGCATTAACTGGGACGGAAAGGGACACTGAAAATTGGGATGGGAACTTATGAGCAGATTGCAATGAAGTTGCATACCTTGAACCATAAATCTAAATTTTGAAGAGACTTCTTTGTCATTAGAAGTAGCCTTTCCATACTAAGACAGTCTCTCCTTGATGGAGGAAACTGTAGTGGCCTCCTCTGAGGTAGATGTCTTGCACAGGACAGCCTACCCTCCTCGTAACCTACTTCCACTATCTCTCTTGGTTTCTAGACTCATACGTCAGGAGGTCCCAAAAAATGAGATTCGAAGTATGAATTACGTAGAGATGTGATACATACCAAAAGATTGCATGATTTTTGCCCATTTATATTGATAGAGGCTTGAGGGATATGTTTGATAATATATCTCAAGAATGTGGCATCAAGGTGGAAGGACTATAAAGATGAATGAGACTAAATTGATTAATGTAAGCTCGCTATGCAAAGATTCCATATTCACTCAGTTGGCCTGTGCAGAAGACAGATGGATCTTAGACAATGACAGTGGATTATCATAAACATTATCAAGCAATTGCAGCTGCTGTTACAAATGTGGTTTCATTGCTGGAGCAAACCAACACATTCCCTGGTACCTGCTATCCAAATATTGATCTGGCAAAATTTTTTTTTTTTTTTTAATATATATACCTGTTAGTAAAGACCATCAGAAGTAGTTTGTTTTCAGCTGGCATGGCCAGCAATATATTTTCGTGTTCTATCTCAGGGCTTATCAGCTCTCAGCATTGTCATAATTTAGTCTGCAGGAAACTTGATTGCCTTTTCATTCCAGTGGAATCATGCTGGTCCATTACATTGATGAAATGGTGCTGATGGGGCCCGCTTAGCAGGAGGTGGTGACCACTCTTCACACATTGCTAAAACATTTGCATGCCAAAGGGGAGGAAATAAATCCCAAAAGAACTCGAGAGTCTGCCACATCAGTGAAATTCCTTCCAGGATGAAAAACAAGTTGCTGCATCTGGCCCCTCCTAACATAAGAAAAAAGACACAATATCTGGTGGGCCTTTTGGGATTTTGGAGGCCACATATATCCCCTCTGAGCATGCTACTCTGACCCATTTACTAAGGGACCTGAAAGCTGCCACTTTTGAATAGGGCCCTAAAAAAAAAAGAAAGCTCTACAACAGGTCTACCCCTCCATAAAAGCTGTTCCACCACGTGAGTTATATGTCCTATCAGATTTGATGATGCTTCAAGTGTTAGTGGCACATAAGGACATTATATGGAGCCTTTGGCAGACTCTTAGAAGTAAATACAGCACAGACCTTTAGTGATTAAAGCAAGACCGCACCACTCTTTGTATATAACCGGTGTCCTTTTGAGAGACAAACTTGGGGCTTGTGATTGGGCTCTAATAGAGAGTGGTCACATGACCATGGGCCACCAAGGTACCATGTGATCTGAACTGCCAGTCATGAACTGGGTGTGGTCTAACCCACCAAGACACAAAGTGGAGCACGCCCTCCATCATAAAATGGGAGTGGAATAGATGCCCCTGGGCTAGAGCAGACCCAGCAGGCATCAGTAAGTTACACAAGCCCTAGTCCTACTATTTGCCTTCTTTTCTCTCAACACACACCTGTGGCTCATATGAAGTTCCCTATGACCAGTTGACTGAAGGAAAAAATAAAATCCAGGCTTGATTTATAGATTGATGGTCCTGTCCAATGTACAGGCAGTCACTTGAAAGAGGACAGCTATGGTGGTCCTATAGCCCTGTCCTGGGACACCTTTGCAGGATTGTGGTAAAGAGAAAACCACCCCCAGTGGGCAGATTTTTGAGTACTGAATCTGGTCATTCATCTTGCCTAGAAGCAAGCAAACCATGGGCTATCTGGCCGATGGTTTGGCTGGAAGGTCAGGGACTTGGAAGAAAATTGAGGTCAAGGAGGTCTGGGTAAGAGGGATGTGGCTAGATCTCTATGAACAGGCATAGAATGTGGCGATATTTGTGTCTCATGATGCTTACCAAAGAATGACCTTAACAGAGGAAGATTTCAATAATCAGGTGGATTGGATGGCCGCTTTCTATGGACATCAGTTAGTTTCCTTCCCCAGCCCCCTCTGCCATTGTCCAATGGGCACATGAACAAGGCAGCCGTGACAGCAAGAATGGAGTTAGGCATGGGCTCAGCCACACAGATTCCACTCAATTCAGAAATTGGCCACACTGCAAATTAACCACTTGGAAAACGGAATTTGGTAAATTTGCTTCTGGAAGCTTGCTTTTGGCCAACTGATGTTTAGAAAACAGGCCTGCAGCCAATAATATATGACTCACAAAAGCCACAAGAGAATATGGAATGTGTTACTCATCATCATCTCAAGGCCAGTAAACTACTAAACTTATTTAACTTGAGAGCTTTACACTTCAAAGCCAAGGTTTGCCTAAGGAACAATGCCTGGAGCTTAATCTAAACCTATTTGCCTTTTTTAAAAACTTTTTGGCCACAGAGGGGAAAAAAGGTACATATTCAGTTGTTAAAACAACTGGAAAAGTCAAGTTTGAGGCTGTAATAGTATATGAATTTAGAATTTTGTGGGGGCACATTTCTGATTTAGGGTCAAGGAAAATTCTGGGTCACTGTCTTCGATCTCTTTTTATGATTTCCCATAGACATATACCCAGAAACACACTCATATCTCAACATCCAGTATGAAATTTTATTTTTATTTCATATCACGAAGTATCTGCTGTTGACAAGGATTATTTGCAAGGGAGTTTATTACCCTCAAGGGAATGAGTTCTGGGCAAGAATAACAAAGGAGATGAGACAGCTTTTGCTTCAACTTTTCTGGCTGTAATGTGAATGGGTCCTCAGTTCCCTAGTCAAGATGAAATAATTCAGTGCTTTCAAGAGGAGAGACTCAGACCCAGTAGCAATCAAGAACACAATGGAAAAAAAAAAAAAAAAAAAGGAAAATTGCACTGAAAACATTTCTGCCAGGTAACCATCAAACAAATGTCAGCGATGCAAAATCTTGATGGAAGTCCCTTTTTCTTCCTGTGATAGAGGACACCTCTCTTCTTGTAGTAGTTATTTGTTTACCCCACAGCATTTGATGATAAATTTTCTTCCTAAGGGACATTTCCTTGTTATAGCCTTTAATAAGTTGGCTTCTCTAAGCTTTTCTGAATTACATAATCACTTGCTTTTTCATCTTCATGGGGCAAATCCAAGGCTCAAATAAGTAGACTTCCTTGGGTTTTAAAGCATGTTTGAACAAAGGCTATTTTGTTTTCTGGATGCCTTTGTAACAGTCATTTGTGAAAACTCATACATAACTTTTTATTGCTTAAAACCTAAGCAATTTTTAGAATCCTCCTTCCAATGAAAAAAGAGCCAATTTATAAAGAAGCCCAAGTAATGACTATGGCAATCCAACTTTTTTCATTTGCTTAAGTCTGATGGGCAGTTTTCACTACTTGACTGACCAGACATAGGGCTTCACATTCGTAAGTCTATATTCAGCAATGATGAATGTTTTCTAGGACACATCCCCAATTTTTGTCTGATGTTCCTTCATGGGAAGTACCAAAAATCTAAAAAATAACTGGACAGAACTAGTCAAGTATGATCAATTTTTTAAAAGATCACAAATTCTCCCCCTTCCTGCACTCATGACTTGGTAGTGTGACACCTTTGTAGCGTGATGCCTTGCAAAGAGATGCTGCAGATTCTTCTAGACAGAGGAGTCTGTTTCCCCACTCTGAATCTGAGTTGGTCAAGGCACTAGTTCTGATCGACTGGACATTAGTGAAGGTGACACAAAGAGAGACTTAAAAGTGCTGACACATTCAGGCTTCCCTCTGCGTGGCGCTCCTGACACGGCTCTGCAGCCGCGTGAACAAGCTCAGACTAGCCTACGGGGGGCTCACAGACCCATGGAAGAAGGTCTTCCCTGCCGTTGAATCTGAGCTTCCAGACATCTGATCGAGTCCAGCCGAACGGAAATGAACCCAGCCCCGATCACATGGACTGCCCAACAGGCCCAAAGAGATTGCCAACACACAGAATCATGAACTAAATCAATGTTTTCTGCTGGCCCCTAGATTTGGGGTGGTTTACTACATAGCAGAACCAAGCAATTTGTTGTCCCAGTTAGTTAGAATTTAGTGCTTATAAGGTTAACATCATAGTCCAGAATTTCTAAAGAGGCAAACTCTTCAATAGCCATTGTCTGTGACCTTAAAAAAATGGTAGAGCCACAGTTGGAGGCACTACAACCTCCATGAAACAAAGTATGGCCTTTGATGATCACACAGACCTGGGTCAAATCCTGGCTCTACTCTGCTAATTCAAGCTGATCATTTCATTTCACCCTCTAAGATCAGATTCCTCACCTATAAAATGGGGATGTGTGGGTGATAACACCTACTTCATGGGAATGTTAAATGGATTAAATGAGAATATATCATCTGTTTGTATGGTACCTGATAAATAGTAATTAATTAAATTGTAGCTACACCATCACACAAATGTAACAAAATTGAACGGCCACGGAGAGAGACTACAAATAGTATAAGCCATCTTTGCAGGCAGCACAAAAGCAAGGCGTCTGCTGTGCTCTCCAGAAACTGCTAACATCTTTGGCTCTTAGGAGAACCTCACACTTTCTTCACTGGCCATGTTAACGTGATCTTCTCTCTGCTATGCTGTGAGGTCGTTAACTTTGTCCCCCAGTCCACTCCGTTCCCCTCCTTTCTCAACAGATGCCCAGTGACTTTATACTATGCAGAGTCCCCTACTTGGGCACCTGGCAAATATATCTTTGCCTAAGCAGGTCACCACCCTGTGGGAAAAAGTTGCCACTTTCTTACTTACATACTTTCCCTGACTGCCCCCCCAATCACCAATTCCCAGTTCCATCACTGAAATGAAGAAAATGAATCTACTATAATACTAATAATAAAACATGAATTATTATTATATTCTTATTCCAACCTCTGTCCCAGGGAATATATTTTTTTAATATCTTTTAAGTGTTTTTCAGAATCCATATCTTCAGGCTGGGAGCCTGGGGGCCTCAGGCAGGCTGGTGAAGGGGAGTCTAGGATGTCATCTCTGGGGATCTCACATCCTGTTTTAGGACCGCTTGGCCACTGCCTCTGTCACTTTCAATTCTGAGATTTAAATCAGCAAGGAAATCCATGTGAAGTAGAGTAGCTCTGTGTAATAACCTATAATAAATCCTGCCAGACAAACCATTTTCCACTGTGATTTCCACTGGACTATAACAAATACATTTTACAAAGGAATTCCCCAGTGAATTTGGAGATTGCTTTTAATGATTATTTGTGTTTAAAAGCCCCAAGGCCAAAAAAAAAAATGTTCACATGGTTGTCCCTGACTTGTTAAAGCATGCTGAAAAATATATATTTATGTAAGTAAAAACAAAGAAAGTACACATATACACAATGAATGGCCATTGATCCTTAACGATAAGGTTACTCACAGGTTTTGACATCCCTCTCCCTGTCTCAAAGTGCTTCTGCTGTATTTAACGTAGATTGGTATTACAGCAAGTGACAAGGCTCATCAAGAGGAAATTCGGGAGAAAAACTGTATGGAAGAGAACCAAAGCAGAAAACGATCTCCAACCTCCCCCAACTACCATCCTAAGGGTATTTCACACTGGAGCCCAAATGAAATATCTAACTGGAAACAGCAGTGAGCAAAGGAGAAGCTAGACTCAGATGCTTTTTAATTTGGTTGGCCTGGTACCTGTGTTCCTAAGCCTGTCCTTCTGTTCTCCTTCAGTGGTGAAAGCCAGGGCCAGCCTCACACCCAGCTGGGCTGCTCAGCCCCACGGGGCCATGGGGGACCAGGAGAGCCGTCTGCCCCGAGGCTCACGTACCTGCCAGCCAGCCAGCCAGCCACACAAGTGCACTACCTAGAGCCCCAGCCAAAACTCATGCTTCCAACATGGAGCCCCAAGAGAGATACTGCGAGGATGAAAACTGACATGGAAAAGTGTTAGAGCATCGCTGGACATTAACTAGGTTCATGTGGCTTTCTGTTCATAGGGATGCAGAGGACAGAAATTAGAACCCTGTGGAAATGAAATGGATTTTCAGATATGGGGCAAAAAGCCCAAAGCAGGAAGTGCATTCCAGGGAAACAAAAAGAGCACTGTTGTGCAGGATTCTGAACGGCTGAGGGGATAGGCATTGGGTTCGAGACCTGCAACAGGGAAAAACACGACATGGACCTGTGTCTTGGTCCCTTCAGGCTGCCTTAACGAAATGCCATAGGCCGGGTGGTTTAAACAAAGGAATTTTATTTTTCACAGTTCTGGAGTCTGGGAGTGCCAGGCAGATCCAATCCAGGCCCTGATCTGAGTGCCAGGCAATTCAGATCCGGGTCCTGGTGAGAGCTCTCTTTCTGCTTTGCAGATGGCTATCTTATGTCTTCAGATGGCAGAGAGAGAGGCAGAGTGCAAGAGAGCTCACTGGTCTCTTTTTATAAAGCCACTAATCCTATCACAGGGACCCTACCCTCATGACCTCATTTAAATTTAATTCTCTCCCAAAGACCTGCCTCCACATACCAACACAATGGGGGCTAGGACTTTAACATATGAATTCTGGGGGGACACAGTTCGGTCCATAGAAGCCTAGGACATCTTGTGCCAAGAAACAAGGAAGGGCTCAAAGAACGACACGGATACGCCAAAAAAATACAAAAGACAACTTGACTGGGTGCCTACTGGCCAATCAGGGACCAATTGTGTGTAAAGATAAATAATGATAATAATGGATTATAACCTATTGATAAAATATGATACCAAAGTTCACACATACTTAAATGAATAAATTGAAAGTCTGACAAACAATGAGATATTTACAGTTGCAAAGTACTTTCCCACAAAATATTTTATGGTGAGTAACTGTGAAAGCATCACCTTTATCAAGTGGTCAAAGCAAACATCATCAGTAATGGAAGGAAGCAAAACCAGGCACTGCCTGAAAAGATACCAGGAAAAGGAATACAGCACCATTTCTGTGCTATTCCTGCCAAAGATGCATAACTCTAATCTAATCATAAAGCAACACCACACAAACCCAAATTGAGAAACATTCTAAAAAGTAAACCAGCCTGTAATCTTCAAAAGTGCCTAGTTATAAAATCAAGGAAAGACTGAAGAACTGCCTTAGATTGACAGAAACTAAAGAGACATGACAACTCAATACAACAGGTGATTCTGACCAAGATCCTTTTGCTACAAAAGACAGTATTGGTCAACTGGCAAATGAGTTGTAATGTAATGATGTTAATTTCCCAATCTCAATCACTGCAGTGCACCTATGTAAGAGAAAGTCCTTGTTTTTTAGGAAATACCTATCAAATACCTGAAATTGATGGGGCATTAAGTAAGCAACTTACTCTTACATGGTTCCAGTAATATCTACAGACACTGTCAAATGTCTCTCTGAGGACTGGGGCCTGGGGGTAAAACTTGTCTCCAGTTGAAAACCATTGGACTAACCTAACTGAAACAGATCTTATCTGGGCTCCACTTAAGTGTCTTTAGACCTCTGCTGTAAAACTACCAGAAAACTACCAGGTTGGCAGGAAGTCATCTAATAATCAATACAAAGACAGATGGAGCAGAAAAACCTCTAATTAATCACCCAACATATTAACTTCTTCTCCTTGATACATATAATATCAGACCTTGGGGAGTTATGTTGTCCAACATCTTCATTTTACACACGAAGAAGGATCAGTCTCTTTCCCTACTTTCTGACAGCACCTATCAGGCCAAAATGGGATCAGAGCTGAACATCTAGCTCAGTTAAATTTCCTCTAGGACTTTACAAAGGCCTCCTTCAGTGTATTGGTATAGGATAAACATACTAGTTTTAGCTTTACTTTTGACATTTTTCAACGTAACATTTTGCTATTGCTCCATTAGAGATTGCATTCCTTTGTTTTCTGAATGCTTATCTACCTCTCTTATTTCATCAACTGAAAGTGTTAAAAATTAAATATACTGAAATGCTTACCAGTACCCCTCTTTCCAGAGCCCTATGATTACCATAGTGAGACAGTTACAATGGATAACAGAATTTTTAAAAGTTGAAAATCCTCCTGATGAAAAGCAACAGAAACTGTATTCTCCCTGAAGCTAAATCATTATGGCCCCAAGGATGAAGCTGTGGGAAATGTGGATCAAATAGAGTGATTCCAAGAGACACAGTAGTCCTGTATCTTCTAAGAAGTGTTAGGTAGGTTATTCTAAATTAATATAGTTGACTCTTGAACAGTGTGGGGGTTAGGGATGCTGAACCCTTGCACAGTCAAAAGTCTGTGACTAAGTTTATATTTTGATTCCTATATCTGAGGTTCCACATCTGCGGTTTCAACCAACCTCAGATCATGTAGTGCTATATAGTATGCACCAAGTGAGAAAAAAATCTGCGTATAAGTGGACCCATGCAATTCAAACATATTGTTCAAGGGGCATCTGAATCTGTACTCTCATCTGAATCAGAGCCTCAATCTCTAACAGCCAAGCAGTATGACAAGGACAACTAGCGGGACAATTATCTGATCAAGATGTTTTCTCCTTCTCAGTGGGTGAAACGCCATTCCAGCCAGAGCCATCTGCCACAAGGCATACCCAGGATTCTGCTCTTCACTTACTCATCTGACAGTTATTTACCCAACGATATACCTATTTGTCCAGCATTGTGCTACATGCTGTGAAGGAGTCTGAGTTGGAGTTTTCATGTTTTAGTGGTTAAACCACATCTGAAAGTCTAAGCAAGATCACACACACACACACACACAATCCAGTGCTGACAGCAAGTATGCAACACTGTAAAGCAAAATAAATAAATAAAAACCTGGACATAGTTTGAGTAAGAGATTTTAAAAAGTAAAGTCTTGGGACAAAAGCCTAAGTGTCATAAGAATAGATTCTGTTATGGACTGAATGTTTATGTCACCACAAAATTCACATATTGAAGCCCTAACCTCCAATGTGACTGTATTTAGAGGTAGGGCCTTTGGGAGACAATGAAGTTTGTATTAGATCTTGAAGGGAGAGCCTCATGATGGAATTAGTGTCCTTATAAGAAGAGGAAGATCTCTCTGTCTCTATCTCGATTTCCATCTCAGTTTCTACCTCTCTGTCTCTCCATGGGCAAGCACCCAGGAAAGTCCATATAAGCACACACTAAGAAGGCAGCTGTCTACAAGCCAGAAAATGGGTCTTTACCAGGAACCAAATGTACTGGTACTTTGACCTTGGACATCCCTCCACAGCCATGAGAAATAAATGTTGTTTAAGTTACTCAGTCTACTACATTCTGTTATAGCTGCCCAAGCAACTAAGACGCTTTCCTTCCAGTGTTAAAATTTCGTGTACCTTCTATCCTTGTCACTGTGACTCTTCAGCATTACATATGTCTCCTGTACTCTTGTAGAATGAGAAAGACCATATGGCTACCTTTATTCTTATAATAACATTACTGGCTTTTAAATCAAGCGACCTTTCCTTGGATCACAATGTGGAATACACATGGTACAAGCAGTTTATAATCCCCTGTTAACAAAGCTAATGAAGTTAAGGTTGGTCTCTTAATTTTATTTGCCTTTTCATTTTCTCAACATCAAGGAAAAGAAAATTAGATCAAAATTAATGTTTAGGCTCAAGAGACACTGGACTTCATGGCTACTCTCTTTATTACTCCAAATGTAATTAAGTGTGCTGACTTCAATAAATGTACCTTCTGCTATGCATGCGGCAATTTCAACAGTAATAAGTTTGCATTTATTATAATTTATTTTAGCCAGATAACTAGTACCACTCTTGTTTATTTCTTTGATCATGAAAAAGAATGAGTGTCTGCTTATTTGTTTGCACATGCTGATGATTCAATGGTCTCTTACATGCTGCTAAACTGCAGCCTAAAATAAGGTGCAGGCTAAACGGCAGCTTCAAATCTCCCAACATTGATCTACTGCTCAGGCCCGAGAGCACAGAAACCATTCCTTATGAAGCCCCAGGTACAGCCATTTTTATTCTAGCCAATGTAATGGGATTCTCAAAACACTAAGTCACTAGGCAAGCATCTTAAGAATAATCAATCACATTTTTCAATGCGTAAGATTCACCTTGAATTATGATTTTCAGTTTCACAACTTAATTTTGTTATTTGGGAGTTTTGTTTTTACCAAACTTGTGATTTATTATATAGCTCTCATATCAGATGTGTGAACACTTTTTCTGATCTTTCTATATAAGAAGAGAAGTATCAAGGGAAATGTGAATGATGGATGTCTTGATGATTTCTATCCTGGCTTAATTTGAGGCTTCTGAGTACTAACTTTAAAGGGCCACCAAGAATATTTCATTCCTTTCCTGCTTCACTAACCACTTACTCTCAAATTGTTCAAATGAGCTAACTTGCTTCAATCAAAGAGAAGCTGGACATTTGGCCATAAATGCAAAAATGCACTGTCCTAAGCCTCAGTTCGTAAGAATAACATTTGCATTGTGCTTTACTATCCAGTCTGCCACTCTGCGTCTTTTGATTGGAGCATTTAGTCCATCAACATTTACAGTAATTAATGATAGATGTGTGTTTATTGCCATTTTGAACTTATTTTTGCAGTTGATTTGGTATTTCTTCTTTGTTCCTTTCTAACATTTGCATTTTAATCACAGTGTGCTAAAAGGAATACCTGTATAATAAGCCTCCTCAGGTGTGAAGGGACTAGTACCTAAAAGGGGACTGATCGCTACCATTGTGGTAGGACACCCTTCATGGAAGCTCACTGTTCTTTTACAAGCTCTGGGGTCTCCCTGCCATATTACAGAGGTGCCATCTTCCATATCCACTGCCTTCCGCTAGAGATGAGGGATGAGCTGGAACCCTGTGCACGGTCCTCAGTGAGAAGAATGGTATCAATAATTTGCAAGTGGGCAGAGAACACAAAGATTACAGACAACAGGGTTACTCCTGTGCCAAAAAGTCACAGATCAGTAATCCATGGCAGGTAAGGCCAGTGAGGGCATAGAAGCAGAGTAGATTCCGAGCATATTTTTAAAATACTCTGAATGCCATATAGATTATTTTTCATTCTAATGGCTGTACATAAATGCTAAATTAAGCCAACATTGCTTACTGTCAAATATACTAGTCATCTCTTGATCAGATTTTTCACCTCCAGAATAAGATGTTTTCACACATAATATCTAATTCTTGAGAGTTTCTGCAAAAAATGCAGATGATTCTTGGAATGCTGATGGGAGCCTTAACGAATTTTCAATACAAAAGAAATAGACTGATTAAAATACATAAAGGCCAAAGAACAGCTCTGCTGCCAACAGATCTTTAATTCAGACATTCTTATTTAGTAACTCAGAGTGGACAATGGTGATTATATTCTTTCCCCACTGCATGAAGAATATCAATAATCTTTGTCTCTACTATAAAGTATTGTCAGTATCAGCTAGAAATTTAGCCTCTCACATCCTTAGGTAATAAGCAAATACATTTCCAGGAAACA
Source organism: Camelus ferus (assembly GCF_009834535.1). Classification (NCBI taxonomy): domain Eukaryota; kingdom Metazoa; phylum Chordata; class Mammalia; order Artiodactyla; family Camelidae; genus Camelus; species Camelus ferus. The sequence continues at coordinate 100,471,462 of NC_045697.1, read as the reverse complement.
TCAACCGCATCCTAGGGCCAAACTTCTCTATTAAATCATGCAGATAATGTGTTTCTTGGGAGAATCTATTTTATTGGCTTTATTTTTTGAAAGTCTAAATAATTTTTCTTTTGAAAATTTTCAGAGTGATGCCAATAGTTTTCTATCCATTTAAAGAATTCTTTAAACACATTTTTGTAATTTCTCACTCCCAAACATATCAAGGATCTAAAAATTCTGTTATTAAGCCAAGCCAAAGTCAATTGCCAGATGTACAGATTGAAATATCCATTTTAGTTCAATTAGGGTCTTCCCTAATCCAATATGACTGCTGTGATTATAGAAAGAAGAAATCAGGGCACTGATGTATACAGAGGGAAAACCACATGAAAACACAGGAAGAAGACATTTATCAAAAAGCCTGGGAAGGAAACCTTGGAAGAAATCAACCCTGCTAACATCCTGATCTCTAACTTCCAGTCTCTAGAACTGTGAGAAAATAAAGGTTTGTTATTTGAACCACCCAAAAAACAATGCCCATTTTAGTCACATTCTGCTGGTTTTACAAGAATAAATATTCTTTACATAGAATAAGAATAAAATGTTTCTTTTCCCCCATCAAAAAGCTCACCTTGTGGGGAGAATATAAATCAAGTTGTAGAGCACACGCTTAGCATACACAAGGTCCTGGGTTCAATTCCCAGTACCTCCTCTAAAAATAAATAAGTAAACCTAATTACCTCTCCCACCAAAAAATAAAAAATAAAATAAAAAATTTTCAAAAGCTCACCTTTTGTTAAAAATTCAGAAGTACCACTATTATTAAAGTTTTTGTAGAAGCACCGATATGTGCTGGAATGCTATGAATTAAGATACGGAGTAAACACGTGTGCATTTATGCCATATGGATAGTAACTCTCTTTCCTATAGTCTCTACATTTTCATGATGGTGGTGGTTTTATCCCATTCTTGAAAACTAGCTTTCATTATTTTTTATTTTATACCTATTCTCATTAGTTTCACTATCAAGCTTGGGTCTGGGCCAGGGTTTCTCAGTCTCTGCACTCTTCACTTTTTGGACTGGATAATTCTTCATTGTAAGGGCCCGTCCTGTGCACTGTAGGATGTTGAACAGCATCCCTTCCTCTACCCACTAGATGTAAAAAGTACCCACCCCCATCCCCAGCTTTGACGTCCAAAAATGGCTCCAGACATTTTTACCAAATGTATCCAGAGGGGCAAAAGCTGTCAGGTTGAGAATCACTGTCTAGGCTTACTAGACAAACCCCAGGCATTTATACCTCCCTCTGCAGACCTGGTAAAGCTGTTACCAGTGAATCTAGTTTGAGTCAGCGGAGATCTCTGTTGTACACTTAAACATATACACATTACAACTGGTGATTTAGATGACAGGAACTTGGAGCATCACTTTAGGAAGAAGATCCACAATATTTAGGAAAGGCTTTAACATTACCATTCTTCAACCTCTTTTGGCCCATTTTATAATTTTTTAATAAATTTCTGATAGTCTTTAGCTTCATTCTAAATGCTAAAACCTACAGTTTCCTTTTGAAAGGAGATTTGTGCAATCATTTCCCTTTTAATGACTTGAATAAAATATCCTATCAATATGGGCTGGAAAAAAAAACTCTTATTCACATGAAAACAAAAATCTTCATTAATTTATTTGGGTTTTCCTTTCACTTGTTTCAAGTAATTTAGATGATCATGTCCATTCTTCACAAGCTTGAATCTTTTCTATGAGCCAGCTTCTCATAGAATCTGTGGTCAGAATGCACATTTTACATGATCTGGAAGAGATGCTGAAGCAAATCAATAATTAATGAATTTTCAATGTTCATGCGTTTTGAATTTCTTGATTATAACATCTAGCGATTGCAGCAGAATATAAACATCACTGCCGGAACAAAGGGTTTTGGAAAACTTGTCTCAGAAGTGCCTCGGAATCCATTTGCAGCTTCCAGGGTAAAACAAGCAACTCTGTGAGGCAGCTTTCTCCTGCCTCTCTGCCTCTCCTTCTCCCTCCCCTACTGGCCACCTGGGTACAGAGTTGGTGTCTTCTCGCAACTTCTTCCCCATAGACCAATAATTAATTGCATTCCACACTGAGAAAGTTCTCAGTAAGAGGTGACGGGCACTTGTTAGAGGTTATGAAATTTAGAAGTTCACTTAGTGTTAGAAGAATGCAATAAACCCAAACAGAAGCTGGGTGCATATCAAGACACTAAAATTTAAACATCATACTTGTTGCTTTCTTCCAACTGCATAAAAGGACAAATCCAAATTGGCATTTTGCTGGTGGCATTTGTGCTTTTTAGAGAGTCCTTTGAAATTCCTTTGATCTAACTGGATTCCATTAACAGGCTCTGTTTGACAGTCCATAGTCATAAAGCAATTGGTAGTTAGAAAAATAATTCCATTTAAAATATAAAACACCCTGTAATCTCCATTTGCAATTTGAAAAGAGCAACAGACAAATACTTAGTTTTGGTTATTTTAAATCTACAGTTGTCCTTCTCTTATAGGCTGATTTCTTTCTCCTTTTTTTGTTCAAATCATATTTTGTCTAAATTTTATTTTTCATTAAAATTCTATTCAATATCTTATTCTGAACTATTTGTATGGCATTGTCGAAAATGTTTTTTTTTTTCATTCCTCTTCAATGTAAAGTGTGATGGGACAATCGGCTTTCTATGTTTGTTTGTTTTTTTTTAAGTTAGTAGTTGATTTGGGGAAAGGAACAGAATTTTTATAATATGATCTGAGTCTTCTACTCAGATTTTCAGACAGCTTTTAAAAAGTGTGTATAGGTTCAGTGTTTGCACTGATAAGGCTCATGTTCCTGCTGCTGTCCATCTTATAAGACTAAAGTAAATACAAAGCAAATATAAATTCATACAGTCAAATACACAGAAAATTCTCCCCATAACAAAATATGTTTGGGAAGTGACTCATATTCTATTAGAAAGTCAAATCCAAATTCTTTAAATAAATTTCAGACTCTTACTTAAACTTGACATTATTTCTCTCCAATTTTGAAATTATGGCAAATGTTAATTTGCAGTGACTCTTAAAATTATAAAATTAATCAAAATTATACAGAGAGATGTGTTGTTAAAAAGAAATTCAGTGTTGCATCTAAGAATCCAAAAAAGATTTCCAAATGTTGCACAAGGTGCAGACCTACTATGCCTTAGAACATGGGCAGCTGGAGGGTGGAGGGCTATGTCCACAGCAGATTTTGATAACAGTGTAATGGACTTTAGCAGGAAGGTTAAAGCCAGTCTTAAGGGGCCAACAGGTATTAAAGGACAAAACGATAAGCAATCAATCACAACATGCCTGAAGAATGAGAATGAGGAATAAAGCAGAGGATCAGGACATAAGTAGACAGAAAAGAGCCTGGGAGACCAAGTACCAGAAGGCAAAGCAACAATCTACGTAGGATACTCTGGGAAGATCACCCAAGTTTAAGTCAATAGGCCTGGGTTCAAGGGGGCATCTCTATTTACAAGCCATAAGACCTCTGGCTGGACTCAGTTTCCTCACCCGCATTCTGAAGAAATCAAAGTCACAGGACAAATAAGTGGAAGATCAGAATCAAGGTAACCAGCTCTGTGCCTCCGACCCAGTCATTTCATATGGTTCTTGTAAGTAGAGGCCAGTACTAGCATCCTTCACAAAGCCTCGCAGGCATGAGGAGGAAATTGAGAAGACTGGCACCAGAGGCAGGAGAGCCTGGGTGGTAAAATATAAATCCTCAAAAAGGAATGAACTCTGCAACTAAAAGGCTTAAATCATTTGAGACTCTTTTTTTTTTTTTTTTTTAATCATCTTCGACTTTTCCAAAGCCATGGATCCTTTAAGTCTTCAGCCATATTCCAGCAAAGCAATGAAATTACTAGAAGGCCTCATGGTGTGAAGCCAGCTTCCACTAGCCTAGGGCTTCTGCAGAGAATCCCTTCCCTGGAGTTGTCTGTTAAGACTTACACCAGCCCTCTGCTCAAAGCACACTAGCCACAGAACACCAAAAGAAATCTTTATTTTTAAAAACTCAGCCACCATAGAGTACAACAAAGTACTATGTAAACATAAATCCCAGCTGGCCAAGTTCACAGTGTCCCCCTGGAGAGATCTTTTCTCAAGTATTTCCGCACTGACCTTGCAAACATGTTTTATTATCTGCACCAAGGAGAAGGTACTGAAGCATGTAGATTACATCATCGGTCCAAGGCCACATCAGTCACAAACAGCAGAGACAATATCCCAGCCCTGGCCTGTCTGATTAGGTCCTTCCAAAAAAAGAAAGGAAAGGAGGATGGAGGGAGGAGGAGCAGAGGGAGGGATAGCGCGAGGAGAGTCTCTGTTGTGTGTGGTCAGTTCTCACAGGTGCAGCTGCAAAGTCCTAAGATGCGAGCTGTCACTATCCGTGCCTTCTGCTTGAATAAACCCTTTATTTGGAGCCTGGGTCTATGATCTTACATTTCCTAATCAGAGCTTAAGAGAAACCCACTTTCTTTAGTTCCAAGCTATCTTTTAATGTCCACAGCGCTCCAAATGCTGGGTTTTGGCACAACAAACAATTCAGGAGCCTCCTGATCCCAGGCGGTGATCATCCTGGCAGTGGGGTCCCTGCTCTCAGCACCAAGCTGCCAAAACAATTGGCTTTGGGTCTTGAATCATCCTACCTAACTAGAACAAGCTCTGGGCATTCCAAAATAAGAGGAAAGGAAGTTAGACGTATAGATTTTATAGGTCTTCACATGGAGAAATATACATTCTATAAGTCATGAAACTTAAACCGAATCAAATTAAATTAGTGATTTATTTCTCATAGGAATGAAAAATCCCCATCCTCAAGAATGGGATGGTGTGACTCATTAGATATTATACCTTACTATTCAGATATTACCAGATATTCCAAATATTCTGTAATTTATTTGCAATAGTCCCAGGAAGCTTGAAAGCAAACTAGCTGATACCCCAATAACACGGTGTGCATGTCATGCAAACTCTTCCACTTGCCCGTTACATGAGAAGGGAAGCAACAATTCAAGTTCATTGTTAGGCACATGTTTCCATCCAAGGGCCAATGTTGTTTGACCTCCCAATGACAGGCATATTAGAACAGTCAGGACTCAAATTGCTTACTCTTACAGAGTACAGAACACATTACAGCCTAAAATGGACTAGGAAAGGTCCGTGGTTTCTCTTCACATTTTCTTCAAGCACCAGTTCCAGTAGAGGGTACCATGATTTCCAACTCTTCCATGGAGTCTAGTCTTCCACCTCCTCAGAATCCACCCAGCTCTCAGAAACCCAGACTGACTTCAATCACGAAAGCACAGTTTATGCCTTGGTTTACATCTTGACCTTTCCCAAGACTCTTTATTGGGATACGGGGTTCTGTGCCTTAAACCAGTGGTTTTCAAGGACTACACAAGCTACCAATCTGTGTCAGGTTGTGTCCTCTGAGAAATCTACATCAAAACATGACTGAAAATAAGAGAGATTAAGCACCAGTTTATTCTTATCTCCACCCCCAATATTAGATAAATGTTGTCTAACCTAAGATAGAGAAGATTTAAGAAAGGAGGACATGAAGAGAGATTAAATGCTGGTAAGTCTCTGAGAAGGGCCGGGCATCCACACCCTTCCCTGAACACAAACCAGGTAGGTATTAGCCATGATAAGTCCCAAGATGAGGTTGGACCTCCAAGACCAGAGAAGTTGGGGGGTGGAGACCCCATGTCTTCCTTTATGATGAAGACTACTCAGGTACAAGAATGAATATCAATAGCAAAAGACCCCACAGGACATGTTACATGGTGGGGAATCCACACAGCAGGCGTAGCCCAGTGCCCCACAAGCCAGTGATACCCTCTAGCATGGGGAGCTGGAAATAACTGAGAAAACACTGAAGGGAGTGAGTTTACAGAATTGACCAGATTCAGTTTTCTGACACTGGGTATAGTGAGAGCTCAGATTAAATTCAATTATAGAAAATTTGAAAAAGAATGTACTCATCACACTAGATTTTACGGCCAAAGAAAATATGATAGATGCTTTGCTGTAACAGTCCCTGGCAGCACGTTCCAACATAAACTTCCCTACAGCCTGAAACAGCTGAGATATTTCTATTTTAAAATATTGAAAAATTGTTGTTGAATAAGAACATGATTTTTGCTCATTTATGCAAAAAAAGGAAGCACACATCTTGCCACTGAAGCTAAACTGGGATAGTCCATGGGAACATTGAACAATAAAGATGTGTTATTTCATTTTGTGTTGAAAATTTAATTTGGCAGTTTGGATTCAAGGAACGGAGACCCACTCAACTAACTTCAAGGAAAAGAGGACTTATTGAAAGGAGACCCATGGACAGGAATGAGCACATTCCTAGGATCTGCAGCCAGTCTAAGGACGGGATACTCCTTCAGACTCCTTTGCGTCTAATGGATTCTTTCTCAAGGTGTCAAAGGCAGGTGTCTTTCTCTGCTTCTCTCTACATATCCATTTCACCCCTGTCAACATGCTTCTTTGAGTATTCACAGTTTCTGCCCATTATAGCCACATGTCCCAACTTCTACCTCAAACAACACTGTCAACTAAAACTTAGTTCAAATTCCTGAAGTAGAGGATTAGAGTGGCTTTTATTTTTTCCCCTTAAAACAGACCACACACATAACAGCACTCTGGCTAGTCTTAGAACGACCTCCCTTGGGTCATTTACTCTGCCTAAATCTAACCAGCTTCATCCCATTAGAACTGGGGTAAGAATCATCAGATTCACACGGCCATCCTCCCATCGGGGTGAGAGGCAGGTGAATTTCACTCGAGCCATTAAAAATGGAATAATATCTTTCATAAAATCTTTAGACGAGAAGGAAGCCATGGTCTACAATATTCTGTACCTTAGGGGTCACAGATCACACTTTAAAAAAGCAATCTTTGTTTTCTGTATCTACATCTACCAGTGTGTGTACCTTTATTTTTTATTTTTAATTGAATTAAAATTGGCATACAATGAACTGGGCATATCTAAAGTGAAAAAAAAAAAAAGAGAATGGGCAGTGGTTTGCCAGATACTCTGAGGTTTGGCACATCCATTACACCTGAGGGCAAGAGCTGCCCAGAGATTCAACTACCTTCTTTTTGCCAAGAATCTCTAGGTGATGCTCGTGGGAAAATCTCAGCAGCACGGGAGATGGATGCTAAATACGCACCTTTTCATAGTCTACAGAATGTCTGGACTCGCTTCTCAAGTGTTTTCACATTTTCTACTCCCTATCTCCATTTAAAAAAAGGAGGATGATTATAGCAATGCACAACTGGCCTTTCCAATAATGACTACTAAATCAAAAAATGTTGTTAAAAAATGTTGTGATATTGGTTTGACTCATTTGGCTGCTTTATACACACAGTTCTATCTTTGGCTGAAAGAATCTTCCCACTGATGTTGCAAAGGAAAAACTCCATGTCAACTGTATGCCTTAATTCTAATTTAGCTTAAAGAGTGACAAGCACAGTTTGAGAGTGAGCCCCTTCACCCCAATATGTTTCAAAGTCTAGAGCCACAAAATAAATACAAGTGTGTTGCCTTTCTTCTTCTATCACCTCTAAACAATTAACTCATTTACTCAGGACTCCTTGAGTTAATCTATCAGCCCCAATCTTTTCTGTTCCTTTATCCACGCAAGCTTACTCACTACCTTCTCTGCCAGATCCAAGCCAACTCAGCGCATAAAATGGCCTCCTCTCCTGTCTTGACTCATACACCATCAACATCACCAGCTCCTCTCCCTTAGGATAAAACAGAGGAGCTATAAGATGTGATCACATCCAGTTCACCTGGTCCATGGCAATCATATATTTCCAAATACATCTTTGCACAGAGAGTAAATGGGGGAAAAGAAATTCAAAACTGAGGTTTCCCTATACCTTACTGCCATGGATCAGATCACAAAGCTGTGCTATCATTGCTGTTGTTGTTTTAGGTATGACCTGGAGTCATAGATAAGATGTCAGAAGAAGATGCATATTTCCTTTTAAAGATCTGGCAGTTTCTAAGGACATTCTTGGTGAGATCAGAAACAGTTTTAAGTAAACTCACCATCCAAGGCTTATAAAGAGAGGTAACAATTACACGTAGAGTGAAACAAGACTGTGCTCCGCAGGGATCAGGGGCTTTACCTCTACTATCCTGGATGGCTGAGATAATGAAGATATTACATGCTTCCTGGAGGAGGTGGATCAGGGGCAGAGCAGAGGAAAGGAAAGAGCAGGGCATGCAAACTTCCCCATCCCACACTCACCATCAGGTGACTCTCAGGAGACCCAGTGAAGGTTAGTAGAGAGGCCAGAGCTGGTGCAGCAATGAAAGTCTCTCCGCCTGGAGGGAAACATCAGTGACGTGAATAAAGGTATCCTCCTAACACCAATGTTTCCAAATTCTTTGGTCAAAAGAACCAAATAACTGACAGATTCTCTCACCTGCTGTTAGCAACCTGAAGTTAGTAATTACTTCAAACATTGCCTCTAGTTGAGAATTACCTCAAACCTTCAAAAAGTAAGCAATCAAAAATTTTAAATGATGGTGAAAATTTCACACAAGGTACAGAGGTCAATAGGATAATGGAAATTGTAATTGTCCTTTTTTTTTTTTTAACATTCTAAGAGCAAATTCTTCAATGTTAACATGCAGCTAAAACAGAGATCTAAACAATACCAAAAACTCAAACTAACTGCCACTTTTTCTTTGTGAGTGCAGAATTTAATAATGACATCAAATGGAAAAAGAGTATAATGATAAGGAAATGATTCATTTTAGAGCTTACATGTTCTCAGACAAATGATAGTTTGAAAAAAAAAGAAAATATGCAAAAGGGAGTGAGAGGAAGCAAAAGTTCGATGATTTTTCAGTCTGCTACAGTCTACTATTAAAGACAGATAGGGCATTTTATTTTCTAGTGGCCTAAATTAAAAATTGTTCTAGCTATCAGCATAAAATTTCTACTTGGCTTTCACACAAAAGGAAAGCTAGTGTTAGGGTATAACTCTCCACAGATTACAGGTTAATCTTGGGCTCACTGAAATCTGCAGGATTAAAGGATGTTATCCTAATGCGTGTGTTGCATTCCAGTGCCTCAGGATCATAAATTTAATAAAATCCAGTTAAACCTAGGTGGGTAAAGGACACAGAGATTCTGGTTACAAACGGCATAAATCCAAATCAAAATGGGCTTAAGAAAAATAGGAAAGTTTCTGATCCACAATGGGAGTGTTCACGGGGAGGTGTGATTGGGTCCAGGTGTTCAGACAGTATCCTCAAGAAGGTATCTCTACTCAACTTTTGGTCAGCCTTTCCTTTGTGTTGCATCTTTCTCAGGCAGGCTTTCCCCTGTGAGTAGACTTGCATCATCTTAGCAATGAAGTCAACAGAAAGAAAATTTCTCTTCTCTTCTTACCCCAGCAGAAGTCCTGAGATGGGACTAACCTGGGCTATATGTCTCTCCCAAAACCAAAACCCACAGTCAAGGAGAAAGGCTGTGCTAACTAGCAAGGCCAAGTAGACGAATGAAACCATTAATCCTAAGTAGGATCAACTCCACTAAACTATATGAATGGGGAGTGTAACAAGGGTGGTTTATGGAGGAAATCCTGGGTACGATTACCAATCAAAGGAAGAGTAAATCCTGAGTAGTCCAAAAAGTGGTATTAGTGGGAGTTAGGTTTCTCACCGTTGGAGTAGGAGGTTACAGATAAGAAAGAGGAGTAGGCTAGAATGTTCCATGTGGTGATGGAATAGAGTTGAGGACATCAGTATAAACTCATCTTGAGCTAACAGGAATGCAGATGATTACCTACAGAAATAGTTATAGATAGGTGTACATACAGGCATTGGTACACACCATATATTTCCATGTCCTGCCAGCTGAGAGGGCTGAGAAGCAATACCACACTAGTAGTAACAAGCACACTCAGTGCAAAGATCTTAGTTTCTTATACGATTCTTCAATAAAAGGAATCAAGGATCCTTGGAGAAATGTCTGAGTCTAGGACTAGGACAGGAAGTATACAAGATGAGCCTGTAGCGTCATGTAGTGCCAGAAAGTAAGGAAGTGCTCAAAAACAAGCAAACAAACAAAAAACAGAACCCTGCAATGATGGGGGTAATGTTAACAAGGACATTGGCACTAACGGAAAGAGCTCCCAAAGGCCAAAGTTGGAAAATGCTGCACAAACAAAATAAATAATGTTGAATCATAACACAAATATAAAATAAATACCCATGAGTCATACACAGATATAAACAAATGGCTGAATAAGTAAATAAATGGGGAAAAGGAACAAATCTCTCTTGCAAAAGAATTCCAAATAATTTATACGGATACTTCACGTATGGGCTACACATAGTGACTGCCCTCCAAAGAGAACAGGATGGAAAGAGGGAGGGAAAGAGGAAATTTGACTGCCCTCCAAAGAGAACAGGATGGAAAGAGGGTGGGCAAAACCCTCCTCAACCAGGTAAGCAAGGTTAACATCAATAGGGATAAATCATGTTAGTAGTATGCTCTTGATGTGATGTAATGAGAATAGCAGTTACTTCTATGGCCTTCTTCCCAAAAACCTACAACCCCAGTCAAATCATGAGGAAAACATCTGGCAAATCCCAGTGGAGAGGCATTCCACAAAATACCTATCAGTCCTTAAAACTCTCAAGGTCATCAAAAACAAGGAAAGTCTGAGAAACTGTCATAGCCAAGAGGAGCTGAAGAGGCATGATGACTAAATGTAATTTGGTACCCTGGATGCGATCCTAGAACAGCAACAAAAAAGAACATCAGGGGAAAATTGTGGGAACCCAAATAAAGTATGGACTTTAGTTAATGATAATGCATCAATATTGGTCCATTGATTGTAAAAAAATATATATACCTTCGTTATGTAAGATACTAATAATAGGAGAAACTAGGTACAGGGTATAAGGAACTCCTATACTATCTTCACAGTATTGGTGTAAATCTGAAATTGTTCTAAAATAAAAATTTAATCTGAAAAAATTGGACAAGGCATAAAACAATCAAAGGGTCAAGGAGAAGGAAAACATGTCAGAAAAGTTAAGTGATACAGAAGATCAATATCTGCCTATTAAGAGCTCAAGAAGAGAGAACATAAGAAACAAAGGAGAGATAAATGACTACCGTCCACCAAAAATGTCCACATCCTAGTCTCCAGAACCTATGAATATATTACCCTACACAGCAAAAAGGATTTTGCAGAGGTGATTAAAGGTGATGGTTTTGTGGTGAGGAGATTATCCTGATCATTGGTAGAACCAGTCTAACTACAGAATGTTTAAAAGCCTAGAACCTTCCCAGGCTGCAGAGGCCAGAAGAGCTGGCCTCATGAAAAGGACTCTATCATTCACTGCTGGTTTTCAGATGGAGGAAGGGGGTCATAAGACAAAAATGCAGGTGGCCCCCAGAAGCTGGAGAAGGCAAGGAATGGATTTTCCACTAGAATTTCCACTGGAAAGGAATACAGCCCTGCCAACACCTTGATTGTACATCAGTGTCAGATTTCTGACCTGCAGAACTGAAAGATGATACACTTTTACTGTCTAAGCCACCAAAATAATACTGATGATGATGATGATGATGATGATGGTATCTGCTCCAGCAGGACATTGGGCATCAATTAAAGAACAGACCTTGAAGGCTAAGCTGGACCCAATATAATGACTGTCATGTTATCATGACTGAATAGCTGAAGAACGTGGGAAATAGAAGATATCTACATCAGGCGCTGTACTAGATGAATTACCAACAATCTCATGACAAATTGGTGAGATTTATTGTTACCTATGCAACTTTCAGTTCTGGAATTTTCATTTGGTTCCTCTAACATTTCCATTTATATGCTGGGATTTCATATCTCCTGCTTCACGGTGAGAAATTTGTCTCATCTCATTAAGTATGGATGGTTTTAATAGCTACTTAAAATCCTTGTCTGCTAATTCTAAAATCTGGTTCATCTCAGAATTCGATGCATTTGATTTTCTTTTCTCTTGAAAAGATGTTCCATCTTCTTATGTCAAGTAATTTTAGACTTTATGCTGCATATTTTGAATGTTACATTGTGGGGATTCTGAACATTGTTTTGTTTTCCAACACATTTTGTTTCTTTCTTTTTTGTAGGTAATTATTTCGGCTGGGCTTAATTTGAGATTCTGATTTGGCGGCAGCAGCTCCTATCCCTCTTCAGACTTCTTCTCTAGCTGAGTTGCTCTGAGTCTGTTCAACACAGCATGGACTAGAGATGAGCCGGATATGTGGACAGACAGAATTTTTGGATCTTCCCATTCTGGGATTCCCCTACTCCTTTCAGTAGCCACATTTCCCTGGCTTCGGTCTCCTGGTTCCCTCGGCCAGAAAGCCGGTATGTGTTCCCACTGTTGTTCCTGCCTCCCCTGCAGGAATTGTGCAGACTGTATTTAGTTCCAGGCTAAAAGCTGAAAAAATGAGGAACTGCTGCTTACAGCCCTATTGTTCTATCTTCTGAGTGTGTACACAAGATTGCTCTGTTCATTCTTCAAGCAGTTGCTTTGTATTAAGCCCAAGTTTCTTAGATGCTTTCTGCAACGGAGTCTTCTACTAAAACCTTGGTCTGTCATTCCCAGAAGCAAAAGTCCTCCAGATCATTTGATGCTAAGAAAAAAAAAAATTCCTTCCATTGCACTGATCTTCAAAAGTCAAAAGACAGATTTTTTTAAACGTAGAATTAAATACTTTTTTTCTGAGAAGAATTAAATATCTGTAAATCTTTATTCTTATATCTTAAAGAATGGATAATGGAAAGCAAGGAAGCTTCTAGCATTTTCTAAAGTACTTATTGCATGCCTTTCAACACAGTGAAAAACACTTTCTTCTCTGATTTATTTTTCCCACTAACACTTTCAGACATATTATTCCCTATGTAACATTTGAGGAAATCGAGGTTCATAAAGTTTGAAGAGTAGCAGGACTGAGCTTTGATTTCATGTCTTCTAAATCCAAGCCCACCATTCTCTTTACTAAGCCTTGGTTTCCTGAGTTATATGATGTATACCTCTCAATAATTTTACCAGAACTGAAACAGACAAGAATGTTTAACAAAAATGGTACATTAATTCCAAATTTGAACGTTCACAAATTTTTCACTGATGCTGCAATTATTGAAGTATTTAATGAGGACCAAATTTATTTCAGGCACTTTGTGAGTGATGAGGATGAATAACTGTCCCATGTCCTAAAAGGAATACATAATTTAATGCAAGATGCAAAAATAATCATCTCATGAGATATTTACTCTGTCATTAAATTCATACACTCATAAGAAAGTTTGCTTCAGAATAGAAAAGAGAACAAAATATACAATAAATTGTTTATTTTACTAGTTATAAACAAACAGAACCTGGTCGTTCTCAAATGAAAGAAATACTTGTTTTGTAAAACAGATGACAAATATTAATCTGAACATTATAAGCACTGAGCTCATAATTTATCTGGTGTAGGTCTTTCATGAAATGGTAAGATTAAAAGATGTTTATGAAGAATCTCAACCACCAAAGATACAATAGCAGACAGAATGTCTTTCTAAATATTTGGGAAAGAAACAATGCCAAACAGAGACCTACTACTACTCATACCCCTTCTAGAAGATGACATGCAAAGGTCAGACATGCCTAAAATCGATCATTTTTCCACAATCGACTAACTTGGCACTGGGAGGAAGTGGCAATGACCACTAATGGTCTTAAGAGGCTCTAAAATGAGAGCTAGTCAACAACACGGGGAAGGGAGACAGACGGGGAGGGTTAAAAAATGAGTTTTGTTAAAATTTAAACTGCTGTTACTTAAGATGTCAGAACTGGGGCACATTCTACAAAAAGGCACTGAGATCAGAACGAAGCAATCCGGGATATCCCAACCCTCAGTTCATCAGGCTTTTACATGATCTGTGAGAACAATCATTTGAGGGAAAATTGGAAGGGAAAAAAAAAAATAAAAGAATCAGTCAGAGACCAGGCAGAATCTGCAAAGATGGTAAAGAAAACTACAAGAAAAGAAAAGAAAAAAATAGCAAAGGAAAGAAAAGGCACTTTAATCAGAAGTCACAGGAAGGATAAGCCAGGATTTAAACCTGAAAGAATAAAAACTGTCCAGAAGCCAAAACGAGGCCAAAGGCAATGGCTCAGCCTGGGACCAGGTCCCTGGAGAATGGGCGGCGCCTTCCAAGCACCACGGAGAACTTTGTGCTTTGAAGACATGGAAGGGTCTAGGAAGAAACGGCAAGAGCTGAGAAGGGAGCGATGCTGGAGGTGTCTAGAAAGGGCTGTTTAATGGTTTAAATCCATGCAAAGGAACCCAGCAGTGTAAGGCTCAGCTCCTTTTGGCTGATGCCAAGTCCTCTGCAGCACTAAAGCATAAACGTGCACTCGAACACTGGAGCAGACGGCGGGAACAGGTGAGAAAGAAAGAACCTATACAGACAGTTCTGCCTTACAATGGTTCAACTTAATGATTTTTTTGACTTTATCATAGTGCAAAAGCAATACGCATTCACAGTAGAAACCGAACTTTGAATTTTGAGCTTTGATCTTTTCCCGGGCTAGCAACTTGCATACAGTATTCTCTCAAGATGCTGGTCAGTGGCAGCCGCAGCTCCCAGCCAGCCACGTGATCAACAGGGGAAACGACTGACACCCATTCTGTATCCATAGACCCTCAGTACTGTACTCAATACGTTACATAAGACAGGCAACACTTTATTGTAAGATAGGCTCTGTGTTGGATGATTTTGCCCAGCTGTAGTCAAGCGTTCTGAGCATGTTTAAGGTAGGTGAGGCTAAGCTACAATGTTCAGTAGGTTAGTGGCATTAAATGCAGTTTTGACTTACGATATTTTAAGTTTATGATGGGTTTATCAGCACGTAACCCCATCGTAAATTGAGGAAGATCTGTAGTTGGTATTAGAGATGAGAGAAAGGAAGCTCAGCAGTTAGATGGGAAAAGCCCTTTGCATCATAACAGATGTAGTAAATTACAGAGAAGTCATGCTCTCAAATGCCAGAGAGACGCCCTTGCTAATTCTTCTGTGCACTCCAGGGCAAGTGCACAGCAGCCCCGACAACGTGATGCCTGGAGGCAGATTTAAAAACAAGTGAAAAAAGAATGAGGAATTTTTTTTTTTAAAGGATGGGAGAGAAGAAAGAGGAAGGAAAAATAGGAAAAGAGAGAGAAGAGTCTACTGGTGGAGAGATGGGCAGGGAGAGTGCCAGAACATTTGCCTCACGCACCCAGTCCCGCATGCCTTTCCTCCCTCCCACTGTCTCCTCTAGTTCCTAGATCTTTCATAGTAAATTGTTCAGTTTGCCGAAACAGTCTGCATCTGAGGAGGTAAGGGCAGTCCAAGCATAATTTTGGAAGAAATCAAGATGCAAATAACTTGTCTTTATTGTAATTCTTGTCACTTTCCCTCCTCGCAATAATAGTGTTTTAATCTTAGAGTGACTTAGCAAGTCACTGGCAAGAAGAACATTCATTAACTACTCAGCCATAAAAAATAATAAAATAATGCCATTTGCAGCAATTTAAATGGACCTGGAGACTGTCATAGTAAGTGAAGTAAGTCAGACAGAGAAGAAAAATACATATCACATACATATGGAATCTTTAAAAAATGACACAAATGAACTTATTTACAAAACAGAAACAGATTCACAGACATAGAAAACAAACTTATGGTTACCGGGGGAAAGGGAGGGGTGGAGGGATAAATTGGAAGTTTGGGATTAGCAGATACTAACTACTGTATATAAAATAGATAAACAGCAAGGTTCTACGCTATAGCACAGGGGACTATATTCAATACTTTGTAATAGCCTATAAGAAAAAATAATATGAAAAGAAATATATATATATATTTATGTATAACTGAGTCACTATGCTCTACACCAGAAACAAACACAACATTGTAAACCGACTATACTTCAATAAAAAAATTTTTTTAAAAAGAAGAAGATTCATTAAGTTAATTTTTCCTTAACACTAAAGAAGCGGCTTTGGACAGGTGTGTGCACTGAAAGGAGAACGAGGCATTATGTCAGTGGGCGACACTGAAGGATGTGAATACAATTCTGCTCTTCAAGGCATGACTGTACATTAAACCTGACTGAACAAATAGGGCCAATGCCCCATATCCAAATAGATGCTATCATCTCAAAACAGTCACCTCAGGATGCAATAAACTTAGAAGTACTAGACATGTTTTGCTACCTGCCCCACACATCTGTTCCCTTAGAAGGACGAACTGCTCTATAGAAGGAATGACTCTGTGTACTCGGGTCCCTCCTGCCTCCACCGGCCACAGTTGATTGTACCAGGAATAAACAACTGGCAGTCCTATCAGATGTTCTTCCATGAAAATTTTACCTGATTTCAGAATAGTTAAAATTCTAACTAATTTTAGATATTAGTGCAGAGTCTCTAGTCCGGGGTCCAAAAAATGCACAGTTCTGTCACCACTCTCATTTCCACAACCATCACAGACAAGACTAACTGTGGCAGAATTCTTTTGCAAGGAACACTGATTTAGCTTCCTGTTTTTCTTAAAAGAGTGAGTGCTCTGGGCAGCCGGCATCCAGCAATTGGAGCTAGTGCTCAAGTCCCCAGAGCACTTCATCCTGAATGAGGTCAGTGGTAGGTGTGGAAATGGAAAGGACTTACATTCGTGAAGTAAGAGGAAAGGGGGCAGAGCACAACCATTGAAGGAATGACACAGCAGTTGACAGGATGGACTGGTTAGAACCAAGATGGCAGAAGATTCAACTTCCAGTAGACCTTGAGCCTCATGGTGCACCCATGGTGCCATGACAGGTCCCCAGCTGACCATAAAAGGTCAAAAAGTGGGTGGGGGGCATTTCCTGGAAATCCCTGCCCCTTCCCCAAAGTAGTTGGAATAATCCTCCTACTCATTAGCATATGAAATTACCAAGCCCATAAAACCTAACTGCTCTGCACCACGTGGTTGCTGTTGCTCTGTCACTCTCTCTCACCTTCTGAGATGGCCCGCACTCTGTCTATGGAATGTTTATCTACTTTTACTTTAAACTAAACTCCCCCACACCTCTCGGCTTCTCTCCTCTCACCTTTCTGAGATGGGCCACATTCTGTCTATGTTGTGTGTACCCCTAAGCGGTTTTCCCTTCTGAGTGAGACAGATCCTGCTCTCTGTGAAGTGTGTCTCTCTCTAAATAAACTTGCTTTCACTATATCATGCTTTGCTCTTGAATTCTTTCCACATGAGGCAAGAACCTATTCTCCTCCAACATTAGGACTGAGGAAACTAAAGTTGACAGAGGACCCAAGTTGCCCCAGATCACAGTCTGTAGGCAATCCCACAGGAGTCCACACCCAAGCCGAGTCGGGCTGGGTTCCAAGCCTGTGCTCTTTCCACGCCCTTTCTCTGCACTTCTGTTCTCGACGGAAGCACAGAAGTACACAGAGCTCCAAAAATCCCTCCGCCAAATGTGACTTGGTGCACTAGACCATAGTGGAATCACATAAAATAAAATTCTGTTGGAAAACAAGACCAGAATAAGGAAGGGCAAAGGCCAGGAGTCTGTTTTGCCACCAGATAAACATTTTTTTGGAGTTAACAGAGTAAATTAGGTTGATAACTAAATTGAGTAAGGTTCTTACCAACAAAAGTACCAGCAAGGTGAAGAAGCCAATTACTGAGCCACAGTTGATCAGTTTACACTACAAAGCATCTCCTAGCTTTAGAATATCTCAAGTAAAGCACTGGTCTCTGCCTGAATCACAAGGAATTGGCCGGTTCCTGTGGGAATGAAAATCCACAGAACATACACATTCGTGTGTGCCTCAGACTCAAGTTTGAATAATCACCCAACACCCAAAATGAAACAAAACACATGAAATAGAATTCTGAGGATCAACTCCACCTCCTTATTTTTTAATATGTGAATCTGTGCTGATATTTATATATACTGCATATATGTATCTGATATACTATGAAAATTTGTGCTTTCCCACCAAGTGTACATTTCCTTCTACAATTTGTCATTGTCCTGCTTGGTTAATTCAGGCAGTCCTTACTTTACACAGCTATGCTATGCACAAATTTTAATGATCATGGTTTAGTTAAGCAATACCAGTCCTCCAACAGCTCAGTTCAAATTTTAGTCGCTATGATGTGTTAAAGGTGAATGATTACATAAATTAAAAACTCTGGTGCTAGCTCTCCAGTCTACACATAACTCCATAAATGCGCATCTTGGTCAGTGACCAGTCTCATTCTTTGCCAGGTCTGTCAGTGATTGGCTACTGCATACCTGTTATACAGTCACGCAAAGGCAGGAAACCGCAGGGCTGTGTCATCTCCTTGCCTCCCATTTTACAAAAAAGGACAAGCAAAAGGGGAAACTGGCCCACAGACGAAAGTGCAGAAAGTGATAACACTGAAAGTGAACTTGGATGTGATTAGAAGATGGGGATGTTGACACGGGAGTGTTGACACCTCTTCTGTTTCAGAGATTCCAGCTACACGACAAAAGGCACTTAGCAAAGGTGACCTTATTGACATGAATGAGGAAAGTGGTTGTGACAAAAAGATGTCCCAGAAGAAGTCACACAGGCAGAAAAATTCCCAGTATGGGTACTCTAGGGGATATTTTATGACACTGAAAACACAGAAGAGCAAATGTTGGAAACTGGTACACACTTGGAAAGGACCATGACAAGTCACCAAGGCGTGGAAAAGATACTCTCTCCGTAACGTGAGTTTTAGAACGAGAAGGAAAAGGCAAACATTGTTCAAACTACTCTAGATACCCCTTTGCAAAGAAATGCAACACTTTTTTGCTTGTTTTGTTTTGTACCTTTTTAGAAATATTTTTCTCTCCTTTTGGGGGGAGGGGTCATCAGGTTTATTTATTCATTCATTCAAATTTATTTATTTGTTTGTTAGTGGAGGTGCTGGGGATTGAACCCAGGACCTCATGCATGGTAAGCACACGCTCTACCACTGAGCTATATCTACCCGCCGAGAAATACAACTCTTACTTCTCAATGTTGTAATGTTTTAAATGACAATGTACTAAATAAATATTAGTATTACTGGGTTTTTTTTTTTTTTCGTACTTTTCCCCATACATTTATAAGCAATGGTAAGGGAGTTCTTCATGTTTTGACAAAAAATGTTTAAAGATCATGGAACAGTCATAATTTTTCCCATTGATCATTAGGATCGTTTTGCACAATTTCAAAATACATCATCATTTTTATGACCCCACACCTGTGGACAAAGCAAAGACTACTGGTATCTAGAAATCTAGTATTTGTGTCATACTTATCATAAGTTGAACTCATTTCTCAGAAATAAGTCGCAAATACTTCTGTGTTTTCCTGGACTAAAGAAAAAGTTATAATAGTCTTCAATAAGTTGTCCTGACATGGAACCTCAATAAGCCATTTACATTCATTGATCTGCCTTAATCTTCTCTCTTCCATTGTTTATAACATCTCTCCTAGAAAAAATATGCAAAAAAAGTTGAATACTTCTATATATATATATAGGAATAGATGCCTATTATGTTTTAATTGATAATGTAAAACTTTCTGGTGTCTACCAATCAGGGAAGGACAGTTGAATTTGAAATACTTGAAGGTGTATGATTTTATTACTCTCTTTTTTAGAAAATAACTTGAAAGTAATGAGAACAGCATGGCTAAGTAGAGTTCTTTCAAGAAGTTTTTTTGATAATGTTTGATTATTAGCATACAGCTGGAATGTCTGCAGTTATATCTCTCTTAAGAGAGTGAAACTTCTGTTTCAATCAGATTTTAAAATGCTGATTAGCTTAATTTTACTTTTGATTTTCAAAATTGGATTTCTGTAAAAACAAAAGCTTCCAAAATGTTTGAGTCTAAACTATAGGTTCATCATTTCTTCTCAATCATTAGCACTTATACTTGATTCGTATGTATTTTCTACAGAGACAAAATTCTAATTTTCCAAACAAAATGGAGTCAAGCAATGCCCATTTCTGGGTTGGCATTGTTATGGATACAATATATTCCAAAAGACTCCACAAATCCCTGCAAAATTCTGCAAATCTTTCTGTCTGGGTTCATCCTTTAAGCAAAAACAAAGGGACCTTCTTTACTATTAAAGCAGATTCCTTGAAGCATCAGAAACAAAACAGATTTGACATGTCTAGCTCTGAGCCGTGTGCTGGCCACATGCAACCGTATCAATCCAGAAAAAAGAACGGGTCCACTACTCCTGTGAACTGTTAACATTTCTCGTTGCTGGGGAAAATTCAAGTCTTCCCTCAGTAATTCCCCTTACTGTAGATAGGAATTTCCAGAGCTGTAGTGTAGTGGGAAAAAAACAGGACTTGATGACAGGAGATGGGAGTTCAGACTCTGATGCTTTCAGTTCCTCCTAGGTGACCTTTTCTCAGCCATTGAGTTGACTTCCTGCTCTCCCTTCCTCAACACTTATCTTAAACCCCCATCTTTTTTCCTTTTCTCCTCCTCCTGCACCTCACATATACACAAAACTATCTCACAAATGCTACATTCTGGTTTAGTTTCTTTTTTTATAAAATGGCAGAAAAAGGAAATAGGAAATATCCTAATCTCCTTTAATGTTGAAATAATCTTGTTTGTCCAAATATTAATATATATATTTCATTATATTTTGTGTATACATGCAATATTACACATTATATACACGTTAAATAGTATATGCATTATATAATATGTATATTTTATATGTGTGTGTGTTTATATAATACAAAAATGAGTTAAAAGTGGTTTTCAGAGTAAATGTTTGGAATTATATGTCTGGGGGAAAAGAAAGTTCAGAATAACACAATAATGTTTATATGAAATGTTGTAAGCAGGAGGTTGGAGAATATGTTTTAAGTTAGACTTTTTGGGAAAATCAAACTCTGCTTACATGGATTAAAAAGGACAGGATTTGAAATAAATGATAAATGGAAGCAAGTGGGCAGGATGATGGCTGCAAATGAAGAGGAGTCACAATCATGCCATGCAGTGGTTCCAAAAAAATTGTCAGGGGTGTGTGAGCTAAAAAAATACGTCATGCCAAAAACAATGAGGTTCCTTCAGTTGAAAAGAGGAAAATGATTTGTTGCATCTGAGTAGCAGATGCTGAAATGACCTCCTGGGGAGCAGACACTGATGGGTAAAAATGGAAGATGAGAAAGTTTAAGACAGTATTGAGAGAAAACAACTCCTAACACAATAACTTAGAAGATAAAGAGAGACGAAGGAGCTTTATGAGAAAAATAATGAGTTAAAGTTCTATCTTTATTTCTCTCAGCTTCCATCTTTAACATGTATCTTAGGTAACCCTCTCTTTTAGAAGGAGGAGTAGGTACTTAGGCTTACTTATTTATTTGAATGGAGATCCTGAGGATTGAACCCAGGACCTCGTGCATACTAAGCAGATGCTCTACCACTGAGCTATACCCTCCCTACTATGTTGTAACCCTCTTTAAATGGAACCTAACCAAGCAGGAAACAGCAACAAAGTACCAAAACTTCTAGTGGATTACTGGCAACCATTTAGCATTCCTTGACTTGTCCAAAAATCACCCTGAATTCTGCCTTCATTTTCACATGGTGTCCTTCCTGTGTGTGTGTCTGTGTGGAAATTTTCCCTTTTTCTAAGGATGCCAGTCATGTTGGAATAGGGCCCAACTTAATGACCTCATCTTAACAAATTACGTCTGCAGTGACCCTGTTTCCACATCAAGCTCCTGAGAACCACTGCCCAAAATAACAAAGTTCTCAAACAGAAGAAATCAGTTGACTAGTATTTAAAGAGTTTTGGTCTGGAAACCAGAGTAAGCATGAAGCTGAAGCTAAATATAAAACTTACATATACAGCCAAGGTTTATTCAAAGAGAAGGATGAGCATTAGGAGAAAGTGTAATGGAAAAAGTTGAGAAAGCCAATTATGTCATATATTACCTTTGGGTAGTTACCTTTCATATAAGTTGTGCTTGTTGTATAAAAAGTTTGTCTCTCTTATGTTTGTGCATGAGTTAATATATCTTAGTGGAAATTTCTGTCGAAAAGAGATTTCTTAGGGCTGACATCTGTTTTGATTCGTCAATACTTATGTTGAACCAATTATTAAGTATTTTAATATAGAGCATGTGTTTGTGTGTGTGCATGTATTTTTTTTAACACTATGTCTTAATACAGAATTCAATGAAGAAATCTCCCTCCTGAAACTAGGTGTCCTCTTGTAACAGAAAATTAGTGAACATATTTGGAAAGGGAAAGAGCAATCCAAATGAACCACAGTGAAGAATTATTAAACAAACCTACACCCTCTCAGGGAGTAACAAATTTTATAACTTTGTATGTATTCTATAGGACCACAATGGGCACAATGGACAATTCAAGTAGTAAAAAGTATATATATATATAGTAGAATCCCTTTTAAAGTATTTTTGTAGGAAAATATTCTATAATAATTTACATAAAACTTCCCAGGGCTTAGAATAGTGGATGACTTTCCATTTTTACATCCCATATTTCATAGTGTTTTAGGGGTTTTTTTTTTTTTTCAAGTCTAGGTTGCTTTTGAGATCAGAAAAGAAGGGGGAGAAGTTAATTAGAGCTTAGCAAAGTTAGTTACAGCATGGTCATACCATCCACATGCAAATGGCAGCGTCATCATAGTCTTGGTAAAGTCCCAGAAGATCCAGTGCTGAGGAAAAAGGCCAGGGGAAATGGGGGAAAACCCTCATGTGACTTGATGCTTTCATATAGTGGTGGAATGAAATAGCAGTGGCCCTGGAAAAGAGGGAAAAGATGTACTGATAATGCTGTCAGTGTAGCATGCTTGAAAACAACCAGGGAAAGAAAGTGGCTCAGATGCTTGGCTAGGAGTGAAGTCAGGAAAACCTTCTCAGGAGGCAACCAAAACGAGTCAAATCAACTTTCCTCTATGCTAGCAACCTGAGTCACAGAGTAAATCAAACTGGGCCTGGCCTGTCACACTGAAGTTAACAATCTTATCAACTCTTAACTGAAGTCAAGGGAGTTAAGTCTGAGTTTATAACAAGAAGATTTTATCTCTGGGGCTATGTATAAATGAGGGTGGAGATTTCCCTGAATAATGTTCCAGACTGTTCCTGTAACTCTACAACTAATATATGAAATTGAATCTAATATCTTTTTGCTCTGGAAAAGAAAAACTTCTAATTAAACACACAAACAAACCAAAACAGAACAACAACAAAACTCAACTAATGTGTTAAGATAAAATAATATTTAAAGTTTTCTCTTTTTTTGGAAGAAGTAATGGTAGATTTATATTTAAAACTTTTTTTTTTTTAAACATTTTAGGCAGTAACATTTTCTGGCTATGTTAAAGTTATTGGCTTTCTTGAACCATGCAGATTTTTGTTAGAAATAACTTGATACATGTACTAACTAAAGTAAATCCATGTACAAGTGTTACGGTAAGTAGTGAAAAAAATTAACATGGAGGCTTCTATGTCATGCGCAAATTGTCAAATAAATAGGTGAATGAAAAACTTAAGACTGGCTTCATCATGCATTGTTGGAAAGACCTGAAACTCAATAACTGAGGATCCCAGTTACTTAGAATTTCACAGCAAGTTTAAATATGTTGTGAATATTGGCCGGTGCTTTGTTGCCTCATCCCTGCAAGTCCAAGATGGAGATGGCCCTCAACGTGTAAAAATGTTTTTGCATGTTGCAGGCATAAGAAGATTTAAAATACATGTTTTAGAGACTTTCCTCTAGGAGGTGATAGGATTCTATACACCAACAGTCTCAGAGTTGGGTAAGAATCTTTAATTAGAAGTTTTTCTTTTCCAGAGCAATAAAATATTAGATTCAATTTCATATATTAGTTGTAGAGTTACGGGAACAGTCCAGAATATTATTCACGGAACTCTCCATCCTCACTCATATGTGGAATCTAAAAAAACAACAAACATAAGTGAGATCAGATAGTATCTGTCTGTCTCTGTCCGACTGAGCATAATGCCCTCTTGGTTCATTCATGTTGTTGCACATGGTAGGATGTCCTCATTTTTTATGGCTGATAATATTCCACTGTACATATGTACCACAACTTCTTTACCCATTCATCCATCAATGGACACTGAGGTTGTTTCCATGTCTTGGCAATTATAATAATGCTGCGATGAACATGGGGGAACAGATATCTTTCAAGTTAGTGTTTGTCTTCCTTCTTGCATTCTACTTTATTTGTTAAAGCCCTTAGCATATTAATTACAGTTATCTTAAATTCCCAGTGGTAATTTCAACACCATTGCCATATCTGAGTCTAGTTCTGATTTGTTCAAAATGTGGGGGGTTTTGGGGTTTTTTTTTTTTTTTTTTTGCTTTTTAATGTGGTTTTAATTTTGAATATATATATATATATGATTTTTTTCAAAGGGTGATTATTAAGTAACAATTAAAGCATTAAGGAAATTTTTTACAAGAAAAAAAATATTCCTGAGGCTCTGTGGTACTTTTAAGCTTGTATTGGCTTTTTCCCTTACAGAATGAGGACGCAACTGTCTACTAAAGCAGTTGAGCAATAAACATTCTATTGGCCCCTCACCACCTGCCAGGTGACCAGTCTTCACACTGGAATTGGCACTGGCACCAGTGGAAGGTGGCAGGAGTTTGTCTTTGGTGGCCTTGTGATTTTTCTCTGAAAGACTGTCTCTCATTATCTCCCTCACACTCATTAAGCCCTGTATTGCTAATTGCTTTCAATAAACATAAGGGTTTTAAGGGGAAAAAGGGAAAGGGATAAATTAGGAGTTTGGGATTAGCAGACACACACTACTATATATAAAACAGATGAACAACAAGGACCTACTGTAGAGCACAGGGAACCTTATTCAGTGCCTTGTAGTGACCTATAATGGAAAAGAATCTGAAAAATCATAGATATGTACGTATAACTGGATCAGTACGCTGTACACCTGAAACTAACACAACATTGTAAATCAACATTTCAATTAATTTATATTTCAACTAAAAATAAATAAAAATTTTAAAAGAAAAAAACTACTATAAAAAAAAAGAAATGGTGTCATTCCCCACTATGTTGGGAATGTATTGTCTAAACAGGGACACTTTTTAAAGTGAAAGTGAATCATGCCAAGATAATAGGGATAAAATAGGATTATCTCAGAAAACTGGGAAGCATGATGGCTCCAGTAATAATGGGAATATATTTGGACTGGAAAGAGACACTTAGAGTCTAAATTATGTCACGTAGACAGGACATGCCGTACCTCCTCCTTCAGCTGGCTGTGCCTCTATGTCAAGTCTGTCTGCAGGTAGCTGCACTTGGCATTACTTCCAACAAACTAGAGTACAAGTTTCTGGATAATGCCTCCGCCACTTCTCAGCCATTCCATGCATAAGAGCGTGTCTCTACAATTTGTGCCATATGAGTGCACTGAGGGCCAGGACACCCCTCACAACTAGCTAGGTGTTGTGCAAGATGTTTTTTCCCCAGTCTGATTCTGTTTATTTGCTTGTAAAATAAAGGGTTTGAACCAGGGGTTTTCAGAATATACTTTGGCTTTATTTCTTAATCTGAATGTCACATGTATGTATGTACAGTCGCTCTTCAGTATCCAGGGGGCATTATTTTACAGGACCCCCTGCGGTTACCAAAATCCACAGATGCTCAAGTACTTACATAAAACATCAGAGTGTTTGCACATAACCGATGCACATCCTCCCATATACTTTAATCATCTCTGGATTAAGTCTAATACAGTGTATAAAAATAGGTGCCAGTGTGCAGCAGATTCAACTTTTTTTTTTTTTTGGAAATTTCTGGAATTTTTTTTAACATTTTTGACCCATGCTTGGTCGAATCCACGGATGCAGAACCATAGATATGGCGGGCCAACCATACACAAATTCACGTACACTCTTTGTTAAGCAAGTGGACTTAAACCAAAATGAATGTGTCAAAGGCAAAGAAGTAAGAAAAACTGATCATCTCAAAAAAACGTTTTCTGGTAAGCAGCATCACAGAACCCATCCAGTTCAGCAAACATGAGTTTGTCTACCTTATTCTTAAATATTTATAAAGAAAATGCTGCTGCAATGCCATTCCAGTAATTTGAGACCCTTACAGCTAGAAAGTTCTAATCCTTTTCAATTTTAGTTATTTCTCCTGAAAATAGGATCCTGTTGGGAGTTCAAAAAGGGACAAGCAGATTGTGACTCAAGAGTTTAGAACACTTCTTCAGGGTTAGCTAGTCCCTTCAACCATGCAGTCCTTTCCCTTCTCATCTTCATTTTCCATGCTAAGGAAAATCAGAGACCAAGGGAACTGCCATTGAGAAGTTCTAATTGGTTCTTTTCCTGTGACAACACCCAAAGGTAAGCAGCAATTGACTTTTTTGAGAGGTGATTGGTATGATGCTGAAAGTTCTGAGTTGCAGGATGAGAAAGTGTAAGATTCATGGACATAAACCCACAGCTAGGATTTACTAAGTTCTGTAAAATACAGCAGGCAGCCATCTCTGCCTTGGGAGTTGACAGGAGTCTAAATCAGACAGACAAGTGAGGTCCAGAAATCTAATAAGACCAAGTGACAAATGCAGAACGAGAAACTGAAGTGAAGCTCAGTGCCCGTTACTGACTTCAAAACAAAAAGTAACTCAGAAGAGTCTTCCCTGAAGACCCAGAGAAGCATTTGATGTTTTCAATAAGAGCTGAGTTTCCAAAGCATCTTCTTTACCGGAGAAAGAATACATGCATTCACATCACCTCTGCAGACAGGACCTGACTTCCAACTGCTCAGACCCGCATCTCAGGAGTAGCCACCCAGGCAAATCTTGAACATGACTGAGATCTCCACAACGAGTGTCTTTGTGTGCACTGGTGGGAAAGGGGAAGAAACGAAGCGCGGGAATTGTTTATTGGCCTCTTTCCTACATCCTTCTTCCTCCTTCTCATTTTGTAGACTTTGTTGCACTATAT
This sequence comes from Camelus ferus, assembly GCF_009834535.1. NCBI lineage: Eukaryota > Metazoa > Chordata > Mammalia > Artiodactyla > Camelidae > Camelus > Camelus ferus. The sequence continues at coordinate 100,444,352 of NC_045697.1, read as the reverse complement.
TCTAAACTTGGGGTTTACCTGTCTATCTCCTTGTACTTAAAAATAAAAAAACCCTGAACTTGGCATGAGGGTTATACAAAAGGAAATGGACAAAAGGTGTTGGATACATTCATCTCTACATTTAGATTCTGAAAAAAAGGCAAGTTCACAACTTCACCACGAGACATAGTTCAACTTTGCAAACAACTTGCATATGTGATAGATGAGGAAAGGCAGATATATAAGGTAATGCAAAGTCTTGGCTCCCACTGTCCCCTACTAGGTGCATGGGTGCCCCGCGTGGCCTTCCTGAATCCATGTGCTTTGAATGTGACTTTGCAGTTCCTCCCTTAAGGAGTTTATTCCCCATCTATTCCATGGCTACCTTGAACCTGAGCTCTCCTTTAGACTCTTTTGGCCAATTGAGTAGGACAGAAGGGGCTTTGTGCCATTTCTGAGGCCGTGACTCAAGAGGTCTTGTCCATTCCCATCATTGTCTTGGGTCCTCACCATCATGTGGTCAAGGCCAGGTAAGCCTGCTGAAGGAGGAGAGACCATATGAACGAAATCCAAGCTATCTCACCTGTCTTGGCCAAGGCCATCCTAGACCATCTGGTCCCCTGTTGAACCACCAGCTAATGACAGATAAATGAGTGAGCTCCACTGAGACCAGTCAAGCCTGGCTCAGACAAGAAAACCCACCCCTCTGGCTCACAGACTCATGCATTAAATAAAAGCTTATATGGTTGTGGTTGTACGCTACTAGGTTTTCTGGTTAGTTGCAGTGCAGCATTGTGATGGCAACAGATAATTTCTACACCTCCCTCCTGAATGTATTCACACAGACAAGATCCCAGTATATGACAGATGAGTTAATGAATGAAGAACTGAGCGAATGAATGAACAAATGAATACAATCCCATAAACTGGATGACATGACATTTACATGGATTTGACCTCATTACACATAGAAGAATGGTGAATTATCAGCTCATGTTTTCCTAACCGGAAATTCTTCCTCCGCCCCAGCCCATCTTGAGTGCTCGACACTGATGGGGTACGCAGCCCATTCTGCCGACCCCATGCAATCACTGAGCCAGCTGTGTCCACCCCAAGTCCCAGCTGGGGTTATGCAAGCAGAGGAGCAGCACAGAGGATGGTGCAAGACCGGAGGGGGTCGGTCCACGACAGCCCCTGATAGGGCAATGGGGTTACTCGTGGTGGTTCACTGATGTTTCTGCCAAGAGTAGGGGCAAGAGTGAATAAAGCATATTGCTTTGGAATGAGAAAAAGACAAAAAGGAAATGTCTTTCCTATTCTAGCATGTGAATACACACACACACACTCACCCATAAAACATCACAGATGTTGCCACACAGCACATAAAAATTCCATAAAAACAAATAAAACTCTGTGATGGATACAATGGAATCTGCAGCCAAGGAGACCAGAATGGCCTGGAGAAAATGCGCAGCACCAGAGGAGGGCAGAGACAGTGGTCGGAGGGCGGTGTGGAGGCTACAGTACAGAGAAGGGGTCACTCGTGTGAGCGGGGTAGGGCTGAGGAAGACTAGGGAAGGGTGACTCGACCCAAACGGTAAGAAGCCCAGCTCAATGTGGCAGAATCCCGAGGGACAACTGGAAACCCAGATGAAAACACACTCAGGAGCAAAGGCTTAGAGTTGAGACAACCATGGCCAGTTGTCAGAGGAACTAAGCGGCTACCAGAGAAAATTTCTATGAAAGAATTGCGGGAAGATTCGACCATGTGGCCATCTCTTTCTGTGCAGGGTTGGAGAAGTACTGCTAAAAGAATGAGAAGGATGCTGGTAGACAATGAGCATGAAGGGTTGGGGCTTAATTCTGAGGGCAAGTCATGTGATTAAACTTAAAATGCACGTAAGTGAGTCACACATAGGAAGTATCCGGCCAGGTTAAATTGGCCACACGGTACCAGGTATCGTGTATCCCATAAACAGGGACCCGCAAAAATGTTCTTCCCCCAAGATCTTGGATTTAGAGTGTGTTTTGTTGGTTTTTAAATCCCCTGGAGTTGGTGAGACCTTCCTACAAGTACTTACAAAGGGTCCCACTTCATACACCGTAACTTTTCAGGCCAGCAGAGAGAGGCGAGGGGGAAAGAGGCCTATTTTTGCCTTTCTTTTTTTTTTTTTTTTTTGCCTTTTCAGTCCATCCCAAAACAACAACTGATGTCATCCCGCCGGAGACTTCAAGCCACAGCTGCGCTGGGGCTCATCTTTCCTTTTTTCACAGTCAGATGATTCAAGCTGCATTTCTGGCTCCTGCCTCCCTGCTTGGAATCATCTCCCACCAGCTCACTACTCCTGCCCACACTCTTGATTTTCCCAGGGGCAGCGGGCGGCTGGCTCACAGGAGGTTCTTGATTTTATTCCATCACGGGTTGGAAGCAAAGGCTTCCTCTGATTTCTCCCTGTCTCCTCAGTGAGGCAGGCAAAGGTTGTTTTAGGGACCCCCTTTCCCAGGAAACCCGGTGCTGCCTGGAGAGTATGTTTTAATGCCCTCTCTTTTTAGCCTCCAAAAGAGTTTCTTTATCAGATTTAAGGAATGCTACGTCACTCAGCGAGCCAAACAAAAACAGAATACAACTCACATTGACGGTTATGGGATTTTGTACTTAATGACTCTTACACGGCACTTCCTAAATTACTCTCATAAAAAAACTGCATTTGAAAAGCCATTTGTCTCAACTGCCACTAATACGCTCATCTCATTTTGCTCTGTTGTACAATAGAGCATGACACATTTAGCAAGTTTTTTATGTTAAAATTTTTTCTGTACTCCTGTTTTACAGGCTAATTTTTTCTTTTCCCAGTTGGGGGCAAACTAAATTTTCAACTACCCGTAAAAGTCTGATTTGAAAAGTTCATCCTCCCAGTGTTGTTGTTGTGGGGTTTTTTTTTTGTTGTTGTTTTGTTTTGTTTTGCTTTTTTGTCTTTTGGACAGAGAAGCAGACTGTAGGCCTGAGAGTGGTCCAGAGGCTGCAAAAGAGAGCTGGTCTTTTGATATATGCAGACTAGATCTGTCTTGTGAACAAGAAAGAGCAATTTCTTCCTTTTGTAATCTGTTGTCAAGCAGTGCCAAGCCAGGGTTAAAACAAGAGCAGGGCACTTGTGCTGATATAAGATTAGGGCTTTGAAAATGCTATATTTTATCTATTTTTACCTAATGCCAGGGACATTCTGCAACAAGTATTATTCAGGATGGAAGCCCATGTCATGACCTTGCTCTGTAGTCCTTTTATCTGTCCACCTCAGGCATTTTCATGAAGTCATCCAACACCAGCAGCATGAACTGGACAAAGACGATGGAGCTTATAAACCAAAGTATCAGTTCCATAAAGACTTATCCTGAGTGCACTGGTTAACATGGTCTTCATTCAAGATCTGGGTTACTTAAGAAAAAGAACAGAGAAAGAAAAAAAAAAGGAAGGAAAGAGAAGAAAAGGACAGAAAGGAACAAAAGGAAAGGCAAAGCAAACATTATTATCTTAAAAAACAAAATTGATATTTTAGATGCAGTAAAGAGAAATGACTCCCAAAGGTCCTTTTTTTTTTTTTTTTTTTGGATTTCAACTACAGTTTCAAGTCCCCCAAAAATGAGGACAAGAGTAAACATAATGAAAGCATGAGACACAGACTACGCAGGGTACTAATTCTTGCACATCTCATAAATTAATGCGTTCACTTCTTCATTTTACAAACAGTAACTGAGCAGCTACTATATTTTAGGCACTAGGTACAATGCTAAATGCTGAAGTTGGTGGAATAAGCAAGAAAAGATTCATACCGTCTAGGACTCACAGTCAAGACGAGACAGACACATTAAAAAAATTACAGTAAGATTCAAAATGTTGACAAAAGTAAATCATATTTGATTTCATCCTAGTTTTCGTTCATTTATTCATTCAACTGCTTATTCATTCACTCAGCATTTATTGGTCCTTTGTTCTAAGCATTGTCCTTAGACACGGGGACACAAAGGTGAGTAAGACCCTTAACCTTAAGGAGTTCTCTCTTACAGTAAGAGAGACGCCATTTAACACAGCAATTAAAATACAGCACAGGAGGTGCTAGTAACAGCAGTATAATCACAGAAAACAGGGCAAATGACTGCCTGTGTGAGCTGAGAAAAGCAGTTAACAGTGATCCTTTACTCCAACTGACAGAAAACCCTAACCTGCAAAATAAGTATTTTCTGCAGATGACAAAGCTGGAGAAACTTTATAGACATTAGTCTTTCTTATTTGTGAATGTGCTCGTTTTTTCCCTCACATTTGCTTCAGAAAATATTTCAGGATTAAGATGACAACCTGGCCACACCGTTCCTAATTTTAATGTTCTAAGATGCCAGCCATCAAACCAGCAGAGAATTGATTGTACTTGGGAAATGATCGGATGTCAGGAAGAATGACCCAGAGAGGAGGACGGAAGTGGAGGGTTCTAATTTTAGAGATGGGGTGGATAAAGAACCCGTTAACCATGCCTATGCCTAAACTTTCTTTAAGAAAAGATACAATTACACACAGGAATGCATTTTGTACTATAAATGTACTATAAGACCAAATGTTTAGCTACTTTTAACATTTTGAAATGGGCAGTCTGATGTGGGAAAAACCATCTTTTAAAACCATCACCTTCATGTTTCTTCATAGCAAAGGAAGTTGATTTCCTAAGACTATGTCGGACTAAAATGGCCCATCCCCGTTGCCCTTATGAATGGCGAGGAATAGCTTGTCGGAGTGCAGATGGGAGGTGAGGTGGACATGTGGCTTCCAGGTAGTTTCTTGTCTCACACATCTCTGTGTTTTGTGTATAATTTAAAATTGCCTAATTTTCAACATTCCTATTAGGTAATTGGCCTTTTATGTGTGTGCCTGTAACTAATCTCTCCCCTTCTCTTCCAACAGAAGTATAAAACCTTTTCTAATACAGTGTAACACAATGCTAAATTGGAAATTCCAGCTAAGTCACAGCAATATATTATATTTGGAATTCCAAAGAGAAGTGCCAAAGCAAAATGCATATTTTTAAAAGGGATATCAGAGAACCAGTCAGGCCATTCCAAAACTACAAGGAGAATATTAAAAGGGTCAAGGGATTGGAGATGATGATATCATTTGTGAAGAGGTGTACCTGCACGCGCGCGCTAACTTGTGAGTTTCACCTCCAGGGGAAAAGGTGGGCTGCTATCCTTTGCAAAAAGGGCTTCAGTGGGACGACTTGGAGAGCCTGAGCTGTGTTCCTGGAGTGTGAGAGACGGGAGGACTGGGATCTGACAGGTTTAACGGAAGGCAGGAGAGGCAGTTGGTGAGCTGTTTGGGCAATGGAATAAGGTATTTCTGGTGGAGGAGATGAGGCCCTTCCCGAGAGAGCTAGCCTCCGTCCATTTTCAGCCCTGACCAGGAGGACTCTCTGTCAAAGGGTAATGAACCTCGAACAGAAAGAGACAAAAGAAAGTAGTTCCGTAAACCCTGGGTGCAGAAAACAAGCGCGAGAGGCGTCGTGACAGATGAGCCCAGCAGGGGGAGGCCCTGCGGCACCACCAAAGCAGCTCAAATTGGAAAATCTGCCCCAAACATCTGCGCATCTTAGAAGGAACCAGGGATAGCTTGGAATTCTCTGTCCCCTTTTCCCTTCCTCCCACTGAGCTCCCTGCCCATAATCCATAGCATCTGTAATAACGGCTTGCAAGTGCCTTTTTTCCTTCCCAAACGTATCACCGTGTCCTATTACGTTTAAATTTCTAAGACATATGGGCACACATATATAATAAAGAAGAGTCATTTCAACATTTTATATCCTTTAAAAAGACTAGCCGTGGAATAAAAAAATCAGTGGATCTATTTTTTGTTATTTCAGCTTGAGTGGATATCCTCTAATAAAAACGCAGGTTGTACTATAAAACCAAATGTTATTAAAATTGTGTTATGCAACAGACTTGCCTGCAAGCTAAGTAGAAGAGGACGTCTCCCCAGTATAGATGATTCTCGGCTTATAAATACTGAGGTAGTAATGATGTATCTGCATTCCATCATCCATATTTTTCATTCATTAACTTTGTTAAATTCTGTTTTCAAAGAGCCATGTTTGTCCTTAAAGGACAAATTCATCTCGTTAGGAAGCCAGCTTCAAGCGGTGTCTTTCCCAGTGGCCTGTTGTATTGATTCTGATGAAATACAAAACAGAAACATCTAAAGGAATTTTTAGGAAGTGAAACATGGATATACAGTATCCTGTTTGATTGAGTCCCTTGGAAATAAAGTATGTAGTTTATCATGAAGCTAGGAAACTTCATTTTGTAAAAGTAAATCCAAAGCCAAAATAATATGTCTTTTGGAGCAAGTCAAAAGAGAGATTCACCAACAGTTTGGAATGAAGAGTTATTGTAACAAAAAATATCAAAATTCACTTATTTATCCTTAAATTATGGGAAGGAAACTGACTTACACTATCTCTATCATATTATATTTTGGTTTTTATTTGTATTTGTTTATGGTGCTATGTATGATATAGATGCCTAAAAAGTAAAAGTAAATAAGTAAATTTGTGCATAAGCAATTTATTGAATTATATTCTGAAGAAATATAATTCACATATTTTTCTGATTGATTCTTTAAGGAATAATTCCCAGTTCTCAATCTTTTTATCTATGGGGTTTACAGAAGGTATGACAGAATTGTTTGTGCACATTTAAAATAAGACACACAATAATGGCATTTCTCTCATGAATTTTATTTGCCCAAATGGACAAGAAGTAATAATGAAACTAAAATCTTTTCAAAGGCATTTAGATAATGTCTTCTTGTTTGACAGGCTCAGAATTGTTAAAAGCATTCCTCTAAGCTGTTTAATTGCCATAAAATAGCTGTGTCTGAATTACTTTTCCTGGAAAGCCAGAGCCTAGCTCCAAGACCATGGGAATGTCAGCTTCTTTAATGTTAAGTTAAAAAATAAATATAGGAGACAATTACAAGCCATATAATAGATTTTCTTTTAAAGCATATGTGCTTCAACTATTTCTTGTGAATATATTTTTTTCCTTATCCCCTTAAAGTCAATAGGTAGATTCTCTCTTATTTAAAGAAAGAGCAAAAGAAATAGGGGGATAACAAGAAATGCAGGAAGGGATGTTCAAGCTCTCTGTGTTACCCACCTTCTGGGTGACCAAGTCTTAATTATTAGAACACAAGTGATAAAGGAACACACAGGTCAGACAGAGGTGCTTCGAAAGCCAACCAGAGTTTTACTACTGTTTTTACTACTTTATGAATTCATAAAGCCATGGCGTAAATCCAACTGTCACCTAGAAAAAGCAAAGAAAAATCCCAAGGGACTGCTAATATCTCACTCAGAGGACCTCTGTCTGTCTATACGTTCTCATGCACCCAACTTTTCAGTTGACTTTAAGAGTAAAAAAAACCCATTTACTTCATATTTTGAAGACCACTGCTGAATATTTTTAAATGTCTCCCAAAACCATTAAGGAGGAAAAATACAGGATAGACAGCTGTCTATGAAACAGGATCAAAATTTTGCTTTAAGAAATCAAAAGATAGAAAGAGAGAGAGAATCACTCATCTTAGCTAACTTATGCAGGAATAACAAATGAACCCATAGTCTTAGGAGCATACGACCACAAAAATTTAATTCTTGATCATGTTACATATCCTTCCTAGTTCATGATTCAGTCTATTACATATCTTTTTTGTCCTGGGACATAAGATGATGAAGAAACTATTTCCTAGGATGGAATAAAGAGATAAGGAAGAACCATGAATGGCTTCCTGTTTCTACTCATATTTTTTTGTCCAATGCAAGTTACATGATGCAAATGGAACAGAGAGGTATAATCCTCCCACAGAAAGGCAATAAATATTTGAGGACAATAACATAATCTACCACAGTTCTCCCTTTTGATCCCAACTGTGTATTTCCCTCCTTCTACAGGCAAAGCACATTCATCTCCTCTCTCAAGAGGGACAAACTAGTATGAAACCAAGGTCAAAGTCTAGAATCTCATAAACATCTCACAGGTGTACAGATGTGGGTCCTCTTGATCTGGAAGCCTATTTATGTGAATTTGGACAGAATAATGGCCATAAGTGGTCCCATGGGAAAAAGAAAATAATGGGAAGAAGGCAGTAGACACTGATCCACAGCAACTCTGAAATCTTTGTAAGGATTTCAAGGGCTCTGTACTTAGGAGCTGGTGGCTTCTCCTTGGTTGGCTGCCAGTCTAAGCCCTGACACTAGCACATAAGTCCATTGTCCATTGTGTTCCATGGCTCTTGACTTCACTCTGGGATGACCTTTCTTTTCCGTTATCTTCCTTGAGCACATCTGAAGAGATAATTGGGAAAATGCCCTCTTTAGGGTAGGAGATTTCTCAGTGTGCTTCCACCTTGTAGAAGATCAGGGACCCAACAATCATTTCACATCTTGACCAGTTAGGGTTTTGTTTATTTGGCCTGCTCTTGACCACCAATAACACTGTGGCATCAGGTCTCACCTACAGCTCTCTGGAGCTCAATGTCCCCTGAATTTGTGTCTCTGATAGGAAGAAAAACCCCTACCCCTCCTTGCCTTGCACCCATTTATTGGCAAGAAAAGAAGAAGGAATATCTATCAGAATTATTTATGATACATTTTGTTCAATTTTACAATCCTCTGTAGAGAACACAGATGCTCCAGGAGTCAGTATCAAGGTAGGATCACGTACAAACTCATGTTATGCCCTGAGTAACTGTCCACCAGTCCATTCAACACTTCTGTCACTAAATCAATAAATTGTTAACTCCTGCATTTCCAATGGTATGACAACTCAATATGCAAAAAGAAAAAATTTAAAGACACTTCTCAATCCTACTATATAATAAATCAGAACACCAAATACAATTGTGCAGATGTTTTCTTTGTTTGTTTTTTTAAAAATATTCTTCAGTTCTGTAGTTGCAAGGACCAGAAATTCACCCACATGTAAGAAAGCCCATAAATAAATCAGAACCCAAGAAGAATAGGATAGGATGGACAGTGGGATGGTTCAGGACTCCAGGTGGCCCTAAGGGCTTCAGCAACAACTACTCACACGAATCTTCATTAAAACTCAGCCATTAATATGACTCTGTTTCTGCGGGTGGTTCCTACTTCCTAACTATGACCCACTGCTTCTGGTCCAGGGCTTGTCAAACTACCTAGGGTTAGGGAACGCTTCCTACTCACCACTCCCCAATCCATCACAGACCAATACTTCTATAAAACACACAATGGAATATTTGGATGTTTTAGCGTCTAAAGCTTAGCTCCCTCTCTTTCTGCTAATCACAGAGTGGTAAACAACAGCACACAGACCAGTACTGATGTTCATGCCACACTGTCCACAACACGCATCTGCTTTCTCTTACTTCCTGACACACTCATATGGTTGGGTTGCATCCCAGTCTCCCAGTCTCCCCACCCTTTCTTACATTCTGACCTTCAAATTCTGCTCCTCCCCTTCTGCCAGGTGATGTTCTAGAGAAAGGAAACTATATTGGCTCACGTCATCTGCTGTGCCTGTGGCTGTTCTGGATTCCCTTGCCTAACTTTATCCAACAACCTCTGAGTGGACAGGTGGCATCACACGGTAGGACACAGGGAAGACTAAGGACTCCTTTAGAAACCACAGATACGGCGTGGATAACGCTGACTGACACATTGTTTTCTTGGGGTTTTTTTAATTAGCTTATTTTTTTTATAAGAGGGCAATAAGGAGCAATGTAAAAGATCTACATTAGCAGACTGAGTCCTAGTTAAGTAATAAATGGGATTTTCTCTCATTTGAAAGAGCTGACTGTTAGGTGCCTTCCCTGGGCAAACCAGAGGCGCTGGGGTGCTGTGGTCAGTGACTGTCTGAGTAATCTTCACACGAGATGCCTGGTGCTCACCTTAATTGGATAGACCATTCATCTCTGTTCACTAAAATGACCTGAATTCAAGAATGAGTAAATAAATTCTTTCCAAGGGCGCAACCATTTTTTTAATCTACTTTCTCCATGGTAGGTCACAGTTCCAGAAACACTGCTTAAGAAATAAGTTTCTCTTTAGAGAAAAATAAGTAAAACTGGCCTCAAGATTTTTCCTTCTGATCTGTAGAGTCACCGGGAAGAAAGAGAAAAGAGTAGCAAGAGGGCTCAGAAAAAGCAGTGAGTACTGCCAACTACAGACTAAACCTCAATACCCAGAATTTAGATACTCAGTCAACTACTGGCTTCGGGGTATAAAAGACATAAGGTCCTATTGGACAGAGCGCAAAAGACTTCAAGAAGATGCTAGTGATTCACAAGCAAGTCGCTCATGAGATTCACCTGTTGAGCTTTTGAAGCCCCACCCCAGGCCAATCGAGTCAGAATTTCCAGGAACGTGTGGGGAGAACACACATACCAGTTTCTCTGGGAAAGGACCCATTTAATACCTTCTATGGAACAATTAGTGCCTTTTCATTATTTTCAGCTTCACCTTTTATGCTTTAAGTGTCCTAGTTTGGATAATAAATGGTGCAGTGTATTAAAATTCAGCAGAACAGTCCATGCTGATCTTAGTAACTTCGATGAAAATGGAGCTTGGCCTGTTCTCTTTGATGAATTTGTTGAGTCGCAAAAAGTCCATCAAACATCACAGCAAGAACTATTGTGAAGAAAATACAAACCTTAAATTGACATGAGACCAATTAACAAGAGAAGACCAAATAAAAGTTTACTAACATGTGTATGTGGGAGAAACCCAGGAAAACTGAGTAACTCACCAAAATGGCTGAAACCCTCCTCCTAACTACCATCTCTAGCAAAAGACAAGAGAGGATGTTGGCGATAGTGGTTTGGGACTTCAAAGGGGAGGAAGACAAACGTTTGGTAAATGAACATTTGCTAGACCAAGCAGAGACAATCAGGGGCAGAGTGGACTCTGATCATGAGGCCCTGCCGAGCTGCCCCCACCACACCTGGCACATATTCTTTGTAAATGTAAAGGTTCTATTGCAGAAAAATTCCCATGTGAATTCTTTCAGGCAGTTAGAGGGAAGGTCAAAGTTTCATCCTAAGTCTTTGTGTACCTTATTGTCTTCAGCTAGAGATAATCTGCATGCCAAAGAGACATTTGGGGTGGTGAATTTTGCTCCCCTACAAAGATGTCAGTCAGGACCATGTCAGTCCATTATTCAGGCTTCCATTAGATGAAAACTTCCAATAACAGGCTTCAGAGAACCTGAATTCCTTTCCTCTTGGGAGACTCCAAGGTCAGTACAAACACACCCACTTCCTATCTGGATGCTATCATCTCTGAATATCAAGGAAGTCTTGAGACAAGTGGCCTTTGACAAGCCACCAAAAAATTCCTGTGAGACTCTGTGCCCAGAATGCTGGGTGCGTCCTCCCTTCTCCTTTACATTTGATTATCTGAAGGGGGCCAATAAAATATCACTATGCAAAACAACAATCTCAACAAATATCTATAGAGAAACTCTGGCAACCTTTAAATGGTAGTTTCCTCCACTAAATCAAGTAAAGGTTGCCAGATAAAATACAGGGGACCCAGTTAAACTTAAAAAGCAGGTAAACAATAAATTTATTTTTAGTATGTGTTATGTCCCATGCAATATTTGGGACATACTCATACTAAAGACACTATTCCTTGTTACTCTGAAGTTCCAGTTGAACCAGGTGTCTTGTATTTTTGTTTGCTAAATCTGGCAATCATAAACTAACTGATATCTCTACTGCCACATGCACTTCCCAGCCCTGCCTGTTCATACTGGTCCAAGTCACATCCCCAAAGGAGGAACAGAACTAGAATCTGAAAAAGATCAAGGTCAGACAAGTCAAGGTCAAACAGTGTTTTTCTCTGACTTCTGGATTGGTTATGAAAACTTTTGTTACGAATGCTATGAAGAGGACCATGTAGGGGGAAAGAGGGGTGTAACTTTGAGAGCTTTGCCTGGGCAAGTCAGCACTCCCCAAATTCATGCCATTTCTGGTTTTTACCCTGGGCTTTCCCCACAGCAAGTTCCCACTGAAATCCTCCCTTCTGTGGGATATCCTCCACTGAAGAATTACTTTATATAGTAGTCCTACCAACCTCTACCCAGGAAAAAAAAATAAAGCTAAATGAATCTGGTCTTATACTTCATAAACCTCAGTTACAAATTTGTTAAGAATGCTATTTTCAGAGTGTGAAACCTCATAAAGGAACACCTGAGATAAATCATTAATAGTTACGGTACTTGAAAATTTAAACAATGCAACTTTATGTTATTCTCTGTTCTTGTCTGAAGGCACACAAGTGTATACCCACATAAACACATAGTTGCTGTTCCTGAGCCCTGTAGCCCTGGAGCCAAATCTTCAGGTGCCACTTGAATGGAGAATCTCATCAAGACCTGTCCAGTGCATATCTTTACAAAGTGGCAAAATGAGGACTTGAATTCATTTAGAGCATGTGCATAGATAGTACACGAAGAGTGTAGACTTGCCGCCTGCCATTACCCAGGAATATCCTGGGTCACATCCCAGACCCCAGCTTTCTCCCTGATGGATGCTCTGGTTCTAACCACACAACGTCTCCAATCTCTCATCGAAACTCATCACGTTCATGTGTTCTTAGGTACCTGTTACACGCTGGGTGATGTACTCAGGCTTGTATTCCTGGACTTTGTTATAATCCAAATCATGCTACTAAGAGTTATAGGACTTGTTAATGAGCCCATCTATACTACATTTATCATTATTTAAAAGGTAATAAACTGTTTCATAGTTTTACATACACTGAGCAGAAAATTGTTCCCCTTTATGTATGTACCAATTCTTCTATAACATGAGAAGCCTCTCTCTATATATACATTTAATATATTTATAAATATAAATAAATCTATTTATTAATTTTTATTTTAAATTTTGTAATCATTAACTATCTATATAATTAATATGAAGTTATATTAATTATAATAATTATTAATGTTTATTAATATAAATTAGAAAACATAAATATGTTAATAAATGTATTATGTATAAATACAGAAATATACATAAATTAATATATTTTATATATACAATACATATATGTATATGTTTCTATGATTAAATAACATGGCAATAGTACTTACTACCTGTGCCAAGCTCTTCAGTTCACCACGGAATATTCTGCTGAAAACCTGAACAAATATAGGTGTGCAGAAACTCCTAGGATCAGAGGGGTTGAGGACAGAGAATTAATGGCTGTGATCTGTACCTAAAAGTACTGTCTTCTCATTCTTACACAGGTTTGCTAGGCTGCTAGTGCCTCCCTTCCCAGAGTACATACTCATTCCATAATCTTGACATTCTCACTTCCAGGCAGAGGGAGCTGGAAATGTACACATCAGCTGAGCACTGACTGCACATCCAAAGTACCCAAACAATTTCCTGTGATTCCCTGTTCCTGTAAATGTTCCTTAATGACCCAAATGACAACTGCTCTTCCATCTTCTTTAAGCTCTTCCTGCTCAAAAAGCCTACTCAGCTTCCATAAAATCAATGTCCCGAGCAGAGACTTTAGAGTACCAGAGTGTCTGAGAGCTGGCTAAGGGCAAGAACGTGTTTGTCTGGTAGCCATTGTTTCATTAGCATCCAGTAGAGTTGGTGGCTCCAGGCACACTCGAGGGAAAGAGAAGTAAACATTTGGACTCTACACACATACCTTCAAGTAAGACCAATTACCCTACTTATTCAAACAACTATATTATACTCCTCAGACAATCTTCAGAAATTCAGCAGTCTAGAAAGACATTCTGACATCAGTAATCCTGCAAAGTTTATGGTAAGAGTTTTTTTTTTTTAATCTCTCATTCTCCCTCCTTTGCTTTCTATATTCTGTTATCCATGTAATATTTGTTGAGTATTTACTACGTGTAAGAAAAGTTGTACTAGGTGCTGTGAGTGTCTAAACTTATTAAACTTCCTGAACAATCCAGTCAAGAGTCTCTCTTTTCTTGCAGCAAACATATTTAACTATTCCTAAGAATTAAGTCAATGATGTTTACAGTTTTAATCTTTTCAGCCGCCAAATGCAAACTATTTCTAAGCTATGAAATTTTTTCTAGAGTAGAAGATAATTTTTCCCAATTATAAGAAATTTAAGAGATTTTAGGGGAGAGACTGTAAAGATATACTTTCTATCAAGGAAAGTTAAGTTTTCCATTTTGGTTAATGTTATATCTTTTGGCCACATTCCTGGGCAGAATAAAAAAGGAATACGATAATAAGTTTCCAGGACATATTCCCCAAATAGTCTTACATAGACGTTCATCTGGTCCTAATTACAACCCTATCAAGTAGATGGGTGGTATTAACAGATTATTAGGGGTATGGAAACCATGAAGGAGACATTTTAAATGATTTCCTCACCATCAACAGAGAAGCAACAACACAGCTTCTTTGGAAGGCAGCCCAGTATGGTAGAATAAGAATGGATTTGAGATTAATAAAATCTGGGTTTGAAACTGTATGATTTGGGAAAATTACTTACTGTCTCTACACATCAGCTTTTTTCCTCCATAAAAAGAAAACATTAGGTTGAACCACTGGAAACTGTCAATATATAATCATTTTTTTACCTGCAAAAATGGCAATTTCATTTGGTTTAACCTCATAATAATGTTAACTTAAAACTTAACAGAGTGGTTCTAAGTATTAAATGCTCTATTCTAGTCAAAGTGCCTGAATGGGTCCTGGGATAAGAAAGCGCTACCCAGGTGTGGGTTCTCTTTGCCTTTCCAGTGTCAGGCCATCAGCATAGTTCTCTCACTCACATACCAGCCACTCATCTAATCCCATGGCTCCTCCATCCCTTTTTAGATTTTAGACAATGTTATCTTAACGTATTTTACACTACATTAGCTAAAATGTTAACACATTTTGAAATTTCAGAAAGTGAGACTAAAAACAAACTATAAAATGTTGACTAAGGAAATTAAAGATGACTTAAAGAAGTGGAAAGATATTCCATGTTCTTAGATTGGAAGAACTAATATTGTTAAATGGACATAGTACCCAAAGCAATCTACAGATTTACTGTAATCCCTATCAAATCACCAAGGACATTTTTCACAGAAAAATCTTAAATTTTACATGGAATCACAAAAGATCCAGAATTGCCAAAGCAATACTGAAGAGAAAGAATGAAGCTGGAGGAATAACACTCTCAGACTTCAGACAATACTACAATGCTACTCAATCAAAACAGCATGGTACTGGTCCAAGAGCTGACATATGGATCAATGGAACAGAAAAGAGAGTCCAGAAATAAATCCACAGACTTTTGGTCAATTAATCTCTGACAAAGGAGGCAAGAATATACAATGGAGAAAAGACAGTCTCTTCAGCAAATACTTTTGGGAAAACTGGACAGCTGTATGTAAATCAATTAAGTTAGAATACTCACTCACACCATACACAAAAATAAACTCAAAATGGCTTAAACATAAGACAAGACACTATAAACCTCTTAGAAGAAAACATAGGCTAAACATTCTCTGACATAAATCTTAGCAATGTTTTCCCAGGGCAGTCTACCCAGGCAATAGAAATAAAAGCAAAAATTAACAAATGGGACCTAATTAAACTTATAAGCTTTTGCACAACAAAGGAAACCATAAGCGAAACAAAAAGACAACTTATGGGATGGGAGAAAATATTTGCAAAAGATGAGACTGACAAGGGCTTAATCTCCAGAATATATAAACAGTTCATAAAACTTAATAAAAAAAAAACCCAATCCAAAAATGGACAGAAGATCTAAACAAGCAATCCTCCAAAGAAGACATACAAATGGCCATTAGGCACATGAAAAAATGCTCAATATTGCTAATTTTGAGAGAAATGCAAATCAAAACTGCAATGAGGTATCACCTCACACCAGTCAGAAAGGCCATCATTAAAAAGACCACAAACCATAAATGCTGGAGAGGGTGTAGAGAAAAGGGAACCCTCCTACACTGTTCATGGGAATTTAGTTTGGTGTAGCCATTATGGAAAACAGTATGGAGATTCCTCAAAAGACTAAAAATAGACTTACCATATGATCCAGCAATCCCATTCCTGGGCATATATTCAGAGGGAACTTTAATTTGAAAAGATACATAAACCCCAATGTTCACAGAAGCACTATTTACAATTGCTAAGACATGGAAACAACCTAAATGTCTATCCACAGATGATTGGATAAAGAAGCTGTGGTATATTTATACAATGGAATACTACTCAGCCATAAAAAAGAATAAAATAATGCCATCTGCAGCAACATGAATGGACCTGGAGATTGTCATTCTAAGTGAAGTAATCCAGAAAAAGAAAGAAAAATACCATATGGTATCACTTATATGTGGAATCTTTTTAAAAAGGCAAACGAACTTATTTACAAAACAGAAACAGACTTATAGACATAGAAAACAAATTTATGGTTACCAGTGGGAAAAGGGGGTAGGAAGGGATAAATTGGGAGTTTGAGATTTACAGATACTAACTACAGTATATAAAATAAACAACAAGTTTACACTGTATAGCATAGGGAACTATATTCAATATCTTATACTAACCTATAATGAAAAAGAATATGAAAATAAATATATGTATGTTCATGTATGACTGAAGCATTATGCTGTACATCAGAAATTGACATAACATTGTAAACTGACTATACCTCAATTGAAAAAAAAAAAAAACAGGGTTGGGGTTACAGCTCAGTGGTAGAGTACATGCTTAGTGTGCACAAGGTCCTGGGTTCAGTCTCCAGTGCCTCCATTAAGGAGAAAAAATAAAATAAAAAAATAAATTTTTAAAACCAACCAAATCAAAAAAAATCAAACAGCACTGCAGTCACCAAGATTTTCCCATTGAATTCAGTAGCACAAAGGTTTTCCTTTCCACATCCAAGCAGATGTTTTGTTCTCCATCTATCTAAGCAGGGCCACACATCTGTCTGGAATTTATATGTTCACAATCCTGTCAACAGTGGCATATAAACCAAGAGACTCTAGGTTTGCTTTGGATTATAATTTAATATCATTATAGATTGGTAGCCAAACATTTGTTTGAGGCATTCGATAAGGACTAGGCAATACTGATACGGTCTCTGGGTCATTCAATAAACTGATAATTTTAGAAAAGCAGCAAAGACGGTGGGGAAGAAGACAATATAAGGGAGAAGGAGTGAAACCGGTTGATGAAGACCTGGACAAACCCAACACTCCTACTTTCTCCCTTCTTACACCCTTAGCGTCTTAAGAGAGAGAATCACTAAATGATCCAAAGAGACAGGGACTCTGGAACCAGGAATGTTCTTCTCTGTCTGTGTGACAAGAACACATTTTTCATCTGTGAGTTCATTTTCCAGAGGGTATTTAGATCCATGAGGAATAAAATGGATGATTGAGCGAAATCAACCAAGTCAGTCCTGGTGAACAATAGGGCGACATGCTCCAGCCGCTCATATCCACAAGACCGATTAGGAATCCTGGGCATTGGAAAATATCAGTGTTTTTTAAGGAATGTTCAAGAATTTCCACAGTAGCTCATCTAAAGCAAACACCTCATTTTTATTTAAATTCTTTTCACTCTTCTTTTTAAATTTTTATCTCCTTTCTCAATGACCATTCATTCCTAATAACTTTCTACAGTGCCATAGTCTGAGAGCCAATTAATCGTTGAATAACTTTTTATCGAGTGTTTAACATGTACTCAGCACTATTCCAGAGACCAGATAGATGAACATTAAAGAAAGCTTTCCTAATGCTTCCTGAAGTCTGTTTTTTTTTTTTTCTTTCATGATTAGAACAAGGAGCTCAATGTTTTAAAAGCTTGCAAAGTCCTCTAACAACACTGGCATGATAATCTGTTACTAAATCAAAGCTTGAGGAACATATAGTCAGGGTGTGATCATCTTTCCCTCCGTGGAAGCTTCACACTATATCATACTGGAAGAGGAAATAGTGTGATTTTGAAGGAAATCCATGCTCAACTCAAGATCTGTTCCTGATGCTCAGTATATCTGATTCTCAAGGCTGAGTTGGAGCTCTTCTTGCTTACTCCTAATGTTCACACAGCCAAGGGATGTCATCTTATCACATAAAAGTAGCAAGCAGAGCTGTCTTTGGAGCCTGCATGAAGCCAATTAATTAGGAAAGGCTCATCTACAGGGAGCCACAGTTTCAAGCCTGCCTCTAAACTCTTAGCTGCTCAGGATCCAGAAGAATAAGACTCAAAGTGTGTATCTTTTGAATTGCACTAGTCTGAATTGACTCTATACCCTTACATGTTCTATACTCTGTAGCTGTTCATTTAAGCAGCAGGGATCAGAAGACATACTGAGAGTAAAACCACCCAATTACTTAAAAAGAGGTAGTGGCAAGGCCACACCCTTGAAGAAATCATTGGTTAACACTGGATTTGTTTTCCAGTGTACAGTTCCCATCCAGACAAGGACAGCAGGGCCCTGAGGTTTGACAAACCATTTATTCAGGCTCATTGATATTGACTTGTAGTCAGTCAACGAGACTGGAGAGTCCACATGTTCCCCCTTCTTTCAATAGAATATGCTGTTTCCTTGGAAACTGAGAGTGTTTGGTTGGACTTTCACTTTCCTTTCTACTTATAAAGTGCAAACAAGGAGGGAATCCCACCACCTGAAACTTGGTTAGGAAACAGGTTTCTCTGCCTCAAGTTGCTGAAATAACCCATTTGGTCCCTGAACATCACCCTGGGCTTTATTAGGTTTATATTGTATCTTTAGGGCCAAGTCTCAGGCATATAATAAAAGGTAATTGAAATAGAGAATGTAGTTTTTCCTGCCGACATTGTTACTTCTTCATCAGGAGACTTCTGAAATTCAGTGACTAAGAAGTTCTTTCTCTTAACTAGCCAACAATACACTTTATTTTTCAAACCTAATCAACTTATTTATGTAAATGAGACAACTGAGTTAATACTTTATCCCCGACAAGATAGAGGTTTTCTCGGCAGTTCTGGAGCTTTGAAAAGAACTCTAAGCTTAAGCAAGGAGATGTAGGATTCAAGCTCCTTTTCTCCATGGGCACAGGCGATTTGGGGAGATCAGGGTGGCAGGACAGTGGCAAAGGTGCCAGGCGTGAATGTCTCCTTTTAGGAGATAAAATGGCAAAGGCTGGTGTCCCCACTCTCCCCACCACTGTGGTCTCTCCCACTTCATTACCCTACCTCCTCCCAAGTCAGGTCCACAGAAGGGGTGAAGACAGGCTTTCTCTCCCAGAAGAAAGACAGATCCTGTTCTTGACCTGGGGCTGTGAGTGGAGAGAAGTTGCTTGAGCCAGAGGTACTTGGAAAGGCATTATTCAAACCACTGTTCAACCATCTCAGCTTCTGTGTGTATTTGCTACAGAGCAGCTCCCACACTGTAGTCCTCTCCTGTGTCAGGATCTAACCTTTCACTTTTACTTTAAGAAACAAACAGGCTCATTGTGAAACTGAAAGCCCTTTTTATCCCCTTAAGATAAGACAACAATGAACTTTTTAAAAAATTTTTTGAAGTATAGTTAATTTGCAATGTTGTATTAAGTTTCTGGTGTACAGCACTGTGATTCAGTTTTATATATATATATACATACATGTATTCTTTTTCATATTCTTTTTCATTACAGGTTACTACAAACCATTGGCTATAGTACCCTGTGCTATACAGTAGGGCCTTGTTGTTTACCTCTTCCGTACATAGTAGTTTGTATCTGCCAATCCCAAACTCCCAATTTATCCCTCCCCACCCTACTTCCTCCCTGGTAACCATAAGTTTGTTTTCTATGTCTGTGAGTCTCTGTCAGTTTTGTAAATAAGTTCATTTGTATCATTTTGTTTAGGTTCCACATATAAGTGATATCATATGGTATTTGTCTTTCTCTGTCTGACTTACTTCACTTAGTATGATCATCTCTAGGTCCATCTGTGAAGTCCTTTATTTTATAGTATCTCTCTTGATCCTTCCATTCTTGATCCCCAATTATAGCCCAGATTTGGAGAAGCCCCAGAATCAAGCCTTGGAGTTACACTGAGTAGTTAGTTATATAGAGAGGACAAGCCATGGTTTTCAATCTTCCTTCATTTAAAAATACCAAAACTTTTAAACTTCTTACTCCTGAAGTGTTCACTAACTGCTGCAGTCCCTACCATACTAAGTCAGATAATGTCCCCTCCTAAACTCATGTCTACCCAGAACCTCAGAATGTGACCTTATTTGGAAACAGGGTTTTTGCAGATGCAATTAGTTAAGTAAAGATGAGGTTATACTGGGTTAGGGTTGACTAATAAGGAACTTACAAGAGGAGAGGACACACAGAGACACAGACACACAGAGAAGACCATGTTAAGACAGGGATTGAGTGATGTAGCTGCAAGCCAAGGAGAGTCACGATTGCCAACAACCATCAGAAGCTAAGAAGAGGCAAGGCCAGATTCTTCCCTAGAGTCTTCAGAGACAGCATGGCCTCCCTGACAACTTGATTTTGAACTTCTCATCTCCAGAATTGTGAGAATAAATTTCTGTTGTTTCAAGCTACTTGGTTGGTGGCAATGTGTTACACCAGCCCTAAGAAACAAATTAGAAAAAAAGAAAGGGAAAAAAAGGACAAAAACTTATTTACAAAACAGAGACAGACTCACAGATATAGAAAACAAACTTATGGTTACCAGGGAGGAAAGGAGGTGGGTGGAGGGATAAATTGGGACTTCAGGATTTGTAGATACACACTACTATATATAAAATAGATAAATAGCGAAGTCCTACTGTATAGCACAGGGAATTATATTCAATACCTTGTAACGGCCTATAATGAAAAAGAATATGAAAAGGAATATACATATGTATAAGTGAATCACTATACTGTACACCAGAAACTAACACAACACTGTAAATCAACTATACTTCAATTTAAAAAAAAAAGAAATGAATAAGTACATCTCATGACAATATTTGCTAGACACCCCCAGCCAGGTTCCTGGTTTTTTCACTACAGCTTAAAAAAAATAGAGTTCTGAAATTGAAAGAATTCAGAAAGAGAAACTGAATCCTCTATCAAATTACTTTTCAATATATTTTGGGGTCAAAGATGAAAGAATAAATTTAAGAGAAATCATACATGCTGCCTGGAGAATCCTATCTCCTGAGAAACCTTAACATTGATTACACACAATTCCACTTCCTCTGATGCATGCGATAGGTGTCATGTGGTTAGAGTAGCCATCATGAAGACTGGAATAGTGATGAGGTTTAAACTAGCCACAAAAGCAAATTTTATGAGAACTTTTCAAAGAAGTTAAACACATACAAGCAACTTCTGCAGAAAGATGCCAGAGAAGCATAGACTCATATAACACTATTCCTCCAAAAATTAAAAATAACTGTGCAATGTAGGTGACAGTTTTGGGGAAATCACCCAATACAGAGAAAGCAGTGATGGGAAAGTAATTAAAACAAAAACGCAAGCAGGAAGGCAAGCAAGCACTGGAAATTCAATAAACAGCTAAACAGTGACCCTTAAACACGAAATAGAGTAACTGAAGTAGAAAGATCTTAAAAGATATGACAGTACAAAACTTTCCCCATCTGAAGATATTTGTGAGTCAAAAGGATGCAATATGTTATAAGAAATATTAATATAAAGCCACATAACTAATATGTATATCCCGAGAAAGCTTTTATTTTAAAATTTAAAAGTTTTCTCTGAATATTCATGAGGGAAAAGAAAACAAACAACAAACAAATAAAAAGTCACCTAAAAGCAGCCTGAATATTTTTGTTAAATCATTAAGTCGGACCTTGTCACTTTGATTCAATCTACCTAGTGTTTTTATATCTTAATCTGATATAAATCAAATTCTTCAAATGATCTGACCTAACTTGATCTTAACCTCAGTTAGTGTTCTGATCTCACTTCCTCTGCTCCAGTTAAACAGGCCTCTTTGCTATCCCCCAAATATGCCAAACATGCTCACCTCAGGACCTTTGCACTTACTGTGCTATTCACCTACCCTGTTCTTGACCCAAATACCTGCAACTCTTGTTCACTCACTTTCTCATAGGCTCTTTTCCTGACTAACCCCACTTAAAGATAACCCTCACTCTGGCACTCCATACCCTGCCTTTTCTCATTTTACTTATATTTATTTATTTATCTATATGATGTAGGGGACTTATGTATTCATTCTGTTTATTGTCTGTCCTTTCACTAGGATTTAAGCTGCAAGAAAACAGATACTTGTGTGTATGTTTTTAATTTCTACATTCTCAGTACCTAGAATAGTGCCTGTCGCATGGTGGAAGTTCAGTGAACATGAGCTAAATGAATGAAGGAGGAAAACGTATCATCTGTCTCAAGGCTCTCTACAGGAGTATCCAATTAGAGAAAACAGTAAATAAATAAGGGGAAATATGTGACCCAATAATCTATCCTCAGCTTATTTATGTATCATAGTAACAAAAAGGGATTGTTAGATGTGAATGATCTCGGAAAATATATCACCCATGACTATGTTTTGCAAACCTATCTAATAAAATTTCATCCAACTAAGATACAGTTCAAAATTACATGCTTAAGAATGTGAAAGCTGCTTTATGAAAAGACTAACAGTACACACTAATTCTGTTTTAATTATGGTTAAGGCAAAAGGAACTACTCAAATTGCTTTCATTAAAGTTATTAAAAAAAAATGTGAATGTAAGTGTTTTTTAAGCTATACACTAGAAAAGACGGTAGTAAGTGGAAGTCTCATGAAAGATATGGCAAGGAGAGCAGGATAACAGAGGCAGCATAACTGCCAACAGCCCTTCCCTGAGGTCAAGGACATATGGCCCAGGTCTTTTCTTCTTTGCTGCAGCACCTCGCACAAAGGTCTGCACCTCCTAGCTCCTCTTAGTCCCTCTGTAAGCACTGCTGCTAATAGACTCAGCCAGACCCTGCTGTATCACAAGATCACATCAGAAGAGGATGAGCAACTCTCCTCTTAGCTTCCCTGCCAAGCTCTTAGAGGAGTTTGGGGCCAGGTGCTGCTACAGAAAGATCAAAGAAGAGAGAGTACACTTAATCAGTTTCTGATCTTTATCTTCTAAGTATGTGTAGTATATGATAACTAGTAGTGATTTATCCTAACACATCTTCATCTGAATTCCAGAGCATTTTCTAAGCAATGCTTTATCAATCCCCCAAGCGGTTTTTAACACGAATAGGAAAATGAACATGTTTTCTATGACTTATAAACAATATGGATGCACTTAATAAACCCAGTTTTATAGAGATTGTGATAGTGATTCCTCAGCCCTAGCAAAGTCAGAGAAATGAGTTCACATTGGGGCAAGCACTCACAGAGTAGCAAGTTGTATGCAAATACAAGAATGTCAATGAATCTAATACCTGGTGACTCACACACATTGAATATATACTGAGTAATTTATGGCTCCATAGAAAACTCCTTCCTTATGTTTAAGAAGTCTTTCTTATTTTTTAAAGGACAAAAGCACTGCATATAATGATAAATTTAAGACACATGCAAGTATATAAAAGAAAATATGAAAGTCACTCATTATTACCCTCTTCATGGCTCCTTGGCATAATAACTCATTGATTTGGGTACACTTGCAGGCATTTTTTCCTACATATATAAATAAGTATATTTATAAAACATGAAGGTCTAAATATTATTTTGCAACTCATTTTCTCACTGAGCAATACATGTCGTGGTATTATAAAATATATAAATCTAAGCCATGCTTTTTAATTGTCACATACTTACTTTTCAGCCTAAAAGATCTTTACTCCCCTGACAATTGATGACATTTTATGTATATAGTTTCTAATCACTTTCATACTGTGGGCAATTCTACAATATTCTTGTGAACAGACATGCTACAATAAATATTCCTAGAGCATTGCTTGCAATAAGAAAAGAATTGTTACAGTTCTTCTTGGAGAAGGTATGTGTCTTTCATATAAATTCCTAAAGGAAAAATTGCTTTCAAAGGCTCTTCCATGTAACAGTTAACTATCTTTTTATAGCAGTTGACGACCATCATTTATTATCATTCATAAGATGGCATATTGGTTTAGTGCTTCTTCTCGGCTAGATTGAGTCATATATCTGCAGTCAGCTGTGGTTCGGCTAGGCAGTTCTGTGGATCTTGGTGGGGTTCTCCCACACGTCTGCTCATTGACTAGCTATTGGCTGGTCTAGATAACCTCAGCATTTCTCCTAGAAGCCTAGCCTGGTCAATGGGAGGAAGTGGAAACATACAAGCATGTCTTCAAGTCTTGTGTCAAGTTTGCTACTATCCCATTGGCCAAGCAAGCCACATGGCTGAGTCCAAAGCATGTATGGGAGATCATTAGCAAAGGTATGAAAACCTAGGATCATCTTTGCAATCAATTTCCATACAAATTTAAAAAATTGTGTATATTGCCAAATTGCCCTTCCACAGGATTTCACTAATTTTCACCACTAAAGATAGTTTATAAGATGATTTTGGCAACAAAATTGTCTCTCACTGTGAAATATTAGGAACGTAGCACAATTTTATTCCATGCCCTTTGTCCCTTCCTTTTGATTTCTGCCACTATGTTCTAGGACTACTGACCAGGTTCATTATGGTTGTTGTTTTTTTTAACTTTCGGTAAATGTAAATTCTGACCAGGGAGCAAAGACAGAGAGGGGAACTGTCTGCACGCTGATGGGGCATGCGTCATTTCAGAGCTCCATGCTGCTGGCTGAGCTCTGAACAAGGAAACAGAAAAGGGGAGGGGAACTAGTCTGTCCAAGTACAGTCTAGTCTACAGGACAAAATGCTGCAAATCCCACGGCTCTCTATGATTGACCGAGCACGTGTGACAACTCAGATACCACAGTTTTTGGCTTGGTATCCAGAACAAATCTGAACTTTTAATTAAAAACTGTTTCTCTTCTTGTCCCCAGATTTCTAGTTACACCATCAAACTATCAACTGGAAAGTTGTTCCCTACATTAGAATTTTGAGATTCATCAGGCATGTTATTTCTCAAGTCACTTACTTCTTGGAGCCTCAGCTTCCTTGTTTGAAATACAAATTGTAGAATCACAGTGTTAGAAGCAACCTTAAGGAACAACTCATTCTATAGTCTTTCCAGAGGTTTTCCACGTGATCGCAAATGTTTCTCTAAACTGTTGATGTCTGGAGCTCTATTATTATTGAAGGAACAGAGAGAAGGACACAGAAAATTGAAGTGAGTGAATTCACTCCCCACCT
This sequence comes from Camelus ferus, assembly GCF_009834535.1. NCBI lineage: Eukaryota > Metazoa > Chordata > Mammalia > Artiodactyla > Camelidae > Camelus > Camelus ferus. Next base: position 100,419,036 of record NC_045697.1, on the reverse strand, counting down.
CAATGTCCGGCACTGATACCACATCCCTTAGGGGCCACTTTGAGTGTCAAGCTGTCCTCAGAGCTCAGGAAAGTGCTTCAAGATCAGCAGCATGTGTCTTTCCCTCCGCCAAAGTTGTGACATGAGAAAAGAGAACAGTTCCAGGCGAGGACTGGCCAACACCAGCTGCGGCCACACTGGTCCACACACAAGCTGCCACTGTCTGACCTTCCTTTCTCCATCTTGCTTTAAGCCCCTCTCTAGCTTTCCACATCCTGCTGCTTTCATATCAGTGGCAGAAAAAAAAAAAAATCAACCATGATCATCCTTCAAATACCTTTATCAGGCTATGGATTGAATTCACCAAGGCAAGGGCCTAAGGAATTATCATTCAATTAAGGGACAGAGCCTAATAAAAAGCAGTAAGCAGATTAGGATGATTGATGAGAGTGAACTAAAATCGCACGAAAAAAAGGAGAAAAACACCTTTAGATAAAAAAAAAACAAAAATAAAATTAGGCCTGGCCTACGCACCATTTTCTCCCATCACTTCTGTAAAATAATCTCATCTGACAAGTGTTCAAAACTCCTTGTAATTAAGAACTTCCACTGCTGATCAGAATGTCAAGTAATGTGAAAGACCATCAACCCCAGAGTTAACATACACATAGACACATTTGCCAACATGCATCAAATTATACACCTGGCATGTGCATTTTCCTATATGAAAAGTAGATTACAACTAAAAAACAGCAGGCATAAAAAAACAATTTTCTTTAATGTCATCTTATATAAAGTTTCAGTTTAAAGAGCAGATTATCCAGTGAAAGGAACTGTAATGTTCTTCTCCAGGGCCAGGTAATCAGTCTCCTCAAACAGACATAATCTTTAGATAATGCTAGTGTAAATCTCAATTTAAAGTCATTTTATAAGGCTTCCTTAGACACACCCATCACCACTTCAGAATAGAAGTAAAACCTTTCAATATTTATTTCTTGTAATATAATCCAGACTCTCTGCATCTGGGCTTCAATATGGCACAGACCCCACCAACACTGCTTACTCTCTCTGTGGTGGTGGGCAATTTAGCTGTCTTGTCTGTGCCTCAGTTTCCTCATCTTCAAAATGGGTACTGCTATGGATTGAATTACGTCCACCAAATAGAGGCTGAAGTCCCAACCTCCAGTACCTGTGAATGTGACCTTATTTAGAAATAAGGTCTTTGGAGATAATCAGATAAGATAAGGCGGGCTCTAATCCAATATGATGAGTGTGCTTGTAAAGGTGGGAAATTGGGGCACACATACAGAGGGAAGACAGTGTGACGTAGGAAGGAGGCTGCCTACAAGTCAAAGAAAGTCTAAGGCTACCAAGACGCCACTGGGGAGGCCCAGAACAAGTTCTCTTTCATAGCTCTCAGAAGGACCAAGCCTGCTCACAGCTTGACTCTGGACTGCTGCTGCCGTACTGTGAGGGAATACATTTCTGTTGTTTAAGACACCTGGCTGGTGGTACTCTGTTGTCCTGGCGGTGGGAAAGTAATACAGAGATCAATAACAGCATCTCCCTCGTGTAACTGTTATGAGGATCAAATGAGTTAATAAGACATGTAAACACTTAGAACACTGCCTAGAGTGTGGTAAGTGGTCAATAAGTACTAGGATTAATTCTTCGCTGAGTCCTATTCATGACAACTGCAATATATATTCACGTTTAATACCGAAGGCCAGGACCTATAAAAAGGGGCAGTTCACTCAAAGGTCTTTCCAACGGTTTCCCAGTTGGCATCCCTTGCACCCGATTCTGTAGCTGAGAGTTTTCTGAACTTCTTAATCCCTGTCTCATTCCCAAGTCTGGAAAATGTATGACGTACATTTACTCCACATGAAAGTGTCTCCTCTTTGTTCTCACTGCCCTCCCATCTCACTTGCACACCAAGTCTAGGATCCAAACCCTTCTGATCCCTCCCTGTTCCCAAATCAAAACTTCCTTAGAAAGATCTGAACCACTTTTGCCTGAGGTCTTCTTTAATCACCGATATTTTAAAGCGTTGTTACCCTCAAGGAAAGTACAATCTGAACAAGAATCAAAGTCTTAAGCTTAAGAATGAGCTCTGCTATTGGAGGATTTTGATAGAACTTTAGACAGTTGACGGTAGGGATGGCAGACATCAAGGTTTCCTCAGACCTCTGAAGGCACCCCTTACTTCACAGGGCTAGACGAACCCTGTCTCAATTGTGTTGCTTTGTCAATCAAACGTGGTAACAATTCAGTCAAGACACCATGATTTGCCTTTACTGTAACTTTTAGAGAGGAGGGACAGAACAGGTATCTGTCGCCAAACAGAAATCCACTTGATAGAATTCAGAATCAAAGAATGCAACTGAGCCACCAAATATTTAAATACCTACGTGAGCAAATTGAATGTCAACTTCCAGTGCCGCCACACTGACTCTGCCATCTTGTCCCTGATGTAATTCCTTCATCTATCGCTGGTTTAAGAGTGGCTAAGTTCTCTCAATAATCAGAATTTTGTGAACTGTAAATAAAAATTTGTTTACAAACATCTCAAAGGACATTACAAGTCAGGTAAAGTGAGAATCATTCTATAGGTTATATAACCCTCGTGGTCCCAACAGAAAACAGATGGCATGCTAAAACTGGGCCATTTAAAGAGAGTTTAACTAAAGCACTATTTACAAAGATGTCGGCTGGACTGAGGGAAACCAGAAAGGATGATACCGAACCAGGGATTAGTAACTGTGAGGTGCCTCTACTACCCAGAGCCTGAGGAGCAAAGAGAGGGAACAGTTATCAGAACCCAGAGAGGGAGTCTGTGTGGAGAGGGCTCTCTGACAGTCCAAGGGTGCAGCCAGCCAGCTCATAGCAACCCCACAGGGAAGGAGCCAGTAGGTGAACCAGTCAGCACCTGCCCTCACTCTCCTCGCTGCTCTCTGGCCTCTGCTCCATGTTCCCCACAGTCTAATCTCAGCCGGAAACCAGGAGACTAGAAACTGTACTGATACAATGTTAGTATCCAAAGATACAGAGCAGAGCAAAGAATGTGGAGAATGGATCGAAGAAGAGGTATCTGGCATAACATGTGATCTTAGACACATAACCAAGCCTCTCCAAGCCTACATTTTCCCATGTTTGGATCCCAACAGCCAGCCCAATGCTGATGCAGAGAAATGAAATTACTGCTGGAAGTCAGTAAGTCAGAGTCAGGACGTTCTTATTGATTGGAACTGAGTCTATAAGATAATCTATTTAAGACAGATGAGCTCCATAGCTCCTTTGAACTCTAACATTCCCTGATAACTAATTTATTCATTGTCCTCAAATATTATCCAACAACTGTGGCCTGACCATAATGAAGAGGTCACCATTGCTAAAGATGAATTTCACATCCTCATCTTTAACTCTATGGTCTATTATCTCTTCCATATAAAAAATACAAAAGTGAATTATTGAAGTGTTGCTCAATGAGATGTCTAAAAGAGAAGAAAGACCAAAATAGCTAGGTAGGGACATGAATGCACTACAATAAAGGAGGAAAATCACCTTGATTGCAAAATTAGGTCCAATGAGGATCTTGAGTTTGTAAAAGAATAACCTGTGATTTACCATAATAATGGAATATGAAGCATATTTCTCGAAGTATTCCTCCAAACTTCAGTGCTTTATTTCAGTAAATATTTGGAATTCTGCTCTTGGTATTCAAAGTAGTACTCATATTAGGAGCTTACAAGTGTCTATTGAAAATAACTGCCAAAAAAAAAAGAAAGAAAGAAACTGCCAATACATTTTATCAGAAATAAGTGATTTTACATTTATATAATTTGAAAAAGTCTGCTACTTAATTTATTTTCCACCAATATCTAACTTGAAATTTTGCAACATCTCCTTTAATAGGGATTTATTTTTCCAGCAGTAATTTCATTTCTCAGTAATTGTTACACACATAGGTACAAATTGAATTGCTTAGAGTTGTTAGTAAAAATTCAGCCAAGAGGAGCCCTGGATTGCCTTTCAGTTATTTATTTCAGAACTACTTGCTATTCCTAAAGCTCCTTCATTTGTAGAAAAACCACCACAACAAGATTTTTTGAGTCATCCAACTCATCTTGCCGTCAGCTCTCCAACCCCTTAAATCTCAAGGGAGGGCTTGGTAATTTTATCCCTGAGGACTTATCCTTGGGACTTTCATTGCTAAGCTAACCCTGTACAACCTTGTCCTCTTTTCTTCATTGGGTCCAATCCATCTGCTGTCTTGAGTTGTTTTATACTTGTTGAGTATTTGGGTAAAAAAAAAAAATCCTCCCTGAAAACCCCTTCAGTCACATCTCTAATTACATCTACGTTCCTGCTCTCTTATAGCCCCTTCCTACTCCTTATTCCATTTCTTTCTTTATTCTTCATATAAACTTTCTCCCTGCAGGTCTTCAGTGAGGTACCTGTTAGCACAAAGGGTCACAGAATTAACTGGTAAAGCTGTCAGAATTTAACAAAGTTCTTCCAAAATTTGCTTCCACTGGGTGCCCTTCTCTCCCTCTTTTTTAGTTGGAAAATCATGTTCCAAGAAACCTAAACTGATTTTTCTGGCCCTTGCTGCTATTTCAACTGCACAGGTGGGACTAGATTCTGGGAGTTCTGATTTGCAATTAGGCAATTTAACCTCAAAATTCTATCCCTTGTGATAAATAGCAAACAAGACCTGTAATTCAGTTAAATATTATAATTTGAAAAGAATAACATCTGACACACTTTCCTTGCAACACTTGGTTTATAAAGCCTTGGAAAGGTTGTTCTATTCTGAGAAGGTGTGTCAGCAGCACAGAGATGAGAGATGATAAATTGCCCTCCAAAATCATTAAAAATGCTGTTAAGAAAGTATGTTTGACATCTTAATAGGAAGATGAGAAAATAAAATGTCAGTCTCCCTGCTTCCCTACCTAAGGCTCTATTAGACTCTCTCTAAATGATGGTGACTAACACCTGCTGTCAGGCATCGCCTTCACAAGCTATAAAAATAACTCCTCTAAATATTCTAAAGAAAGTTACAAGTGTGTGTCGGCCATCTGTCTCCTTTAATTGGGTTTTTCATTAGAATCCTACCATTTCTTGAGCTATATTCCAGTTTTGTCTGTTTCCTTAAGCTGATCTCTGGGTAGGTGGGGAGGACCAGCCACCTACACACGTGTAGGGCACTGGTGATATTTGCAGCAAGACCCCTGCCAAGCCCAAAGTGAGTGCCTCTTCCGTGGGCACATGTGGAGTTCCTGTGTGCAGCCTCACACACATTGTCTGTGCTTTCCGGGAGTTCCGTGGAAGACCAGGTGGGAGTCAGATTCAACAGGCACCTGCTGACCGAGCGTCAGGTCCTCTGCGTGGCGTTGCCATCACCCCATCATAAATGGAAAGGGAGAGCCGAGCTGCAGGGCCCAAACCACATACCACAGTGGCGACGCATAGGAAGCCCCACGCGGCTGTGCAAATATGACTTCTACTTTCCGTTTCTACTGCTGGCTTGCTGCAAGTGCTTTCCAACCTCTCTTACCTTTAAAGCACAAAAGATCGAAAGATACTCTGGTTCAAAAGATCCCTGGAAAGTGAAAATAGATGCAAGAGAAAGGGTGCAGCAATTAGAAACTTAAAAGTACCAGTGTTCAGTTTTAGTGGAGGCACTGGGGGTTGAACCTGGGACCTTGTGCATGCTAAGCATGCGCTCTACCACTGACCTATACCCCCACCCCAACAAGTTTTTTTAAAAAGATAAAATAAGTAAAACAGAAAGTATGTCAAGTGGTGATCAGTACTGAGAGGAACAATAAAGCGACGCACAGGAAGAGGAGTGAGACGGACGGATACAGCTGGAGACGAGGCCAGGGCCTCCCCGAGAGGGAACCATCCAAGTGAGGACGTGAAGGAGGTGGGAACAAGCCAAGCCGGTATCTCAAAGAAAAGCATTCCAGACGGAGGAAAGAGCAGAAGCCACGGCCATGGTGGAAAGGCCACCTGGTGGGAGCCAGCCGGTGGAAGTGCGTGTTCATCTTCTGTCAACAGCAAGGAGGTCACTGCAGCCAGAGCAGGACCAGGGAAGAGCAGAGTTCCTGGGCTGATGATCTGGCAGGGGTGCGGTGGTGGGAAGGGGATGGAGAACAGGTCATATAGAATCTTTTAGGTGATTGTAAAGGTCCTGGCTTTTACTCGGACTGACTTGCAGAACCACTAGAGGATGTTAAGAAAAAAAAAAAAAAAGTGATAAGATCTGAGTTCTGTTTAACAAGATGGCCCTGGCCCTGCAATCAACTATAAAGGACCAAGAGTACAAAAAGTTTTTTTTTAAGTGAAAGAAAAAAAGCCTCATTTGGGAGACAACTGAAGTAGATAAACAGGAGGTTGGCTTAGACCAAAGTAATAGCAGTGGAGGTGACACAAGGTAGTTGAATTTAGACATATTTTGAAAATAGAACAGATAGGATTTGCTGATAGAGTCAATGTGGTATGAGTGAAAGAGAGAAGTCAAAGATGACTAAGATTTTATGCCTGCACGACTGAAAGAACGGAATTCCCAGGGAATGAGATGGAGAAAACTTCAGGAAGAACAGATTTGGAAGAAGGTTAAGAGTCTGACTTTGGACATATTAGGTGTGAAATGCCTGTTAGACACTATGACGAAATGTCAAACATGCATCTCTATCTAAAGTCTAGAGTTTGGGAAAGAGGGTCTAAATGTGGGAGTCGTCCACGCGAGATGACATGAAATCCATCTATGAGGCCAGAAGAGACGATTAAGGGACTGAGCATAAATAGAAACAGGGAGGGGACACATGTCTATGCCCCTGGTTCTCTGGCAGAACACAGCGCAACTTTAAACCACAGCCACACCTTCGCAATACAACTGCACCACACCTACCTAGCGGCCTGGAGTATTTGGGACATTCCTGAATTAAGGAAAGGAGAAGAGCAACCCCAGAGCTGCTAAAAAGGAGTCTTAAAATGTGTTCATTGCAACTCACAGGAGAGACCGCTGGGTCATCACTCAGACTTACTTTTACTTTAAACTCAGTTATCAAACTTGGTGATCTCATTTCCAGCATATGGCTGATGAGAAGTTAGCGGGAGCCTAGGAGAGGCACGTACAATGACAGCAGCTAGAAGTGATGGAGAAAAATGAGTCAGATGTAGGTTAAACAGTGGTGGAGACCAAAGTCTGGGCTTCCTGGTGCTTAGCCTGTTTCCCGTCCCAACAGATGACTCTCCCACCTGACTGGGGTGGTGAGTATGTGTAGTCCCATCTGCGCTATGGGTCTGTTACTGCTTCTTCATATTACTGTTTTGTTCAACATGTGTTTAGAAAAAGGACTGAGTACTAAGTGGGGAAATGTGCTAGGTGCAATGCTCAGCCTCTCCTGGAGGATCCAAGCAGTTCTTCTCTGCCCCCAGGCTTGCGTACTCTGCTCAGGACTGCCGAAGCTCTGCAGTAAACCCACCTCCCCCCAAGAGGTGCTTCAGGGACTACTGATCGTTACTAAAGCATGATCATTAAATAAGATGATAATATAATTTAGCTTCCAGCCTGAGACACTTGGGAGAGTGAAAGGGGGTGCTATTCCATCAGGCATCAACTGAGACTGTCTCATGCAAGGAACGGTCTATGGTCTCACCCATCAACACCCACACTTCTCCACTCCACTCCCGTTCCAGGCAGCTTATGAAAGAAAGTCTCCCAACCACACAGAATACGCTCTGAGATGACTTCCAAGAGGATGACTGATGGTGAATTTGGGTAATGCAGATCAACAATCTGAACAACTCCATTCCATTCCTCCCTTTCCAACTCACAGAACAGAGTGGTTTAAAATTTTGTTTTAGCGGGGTTGTTGCCTCATGTTCAAACCTGGGGTAAATTAGAACCATTCAAAATTACTGAAGAGCATGGACTCTGACTTCAGACAAACAAAACAGCCAAAATCTAGCAAAAAGAAGATGGATTCCAATGTCTTCCCCATCAACTTCCATGGAGTCCTCAGAGCTTCCAGTCTGCTAAGCCCATTCAGTTCACTTGGGTTCCACTGTTTTGGTTTAGCTTGCTTGAGAAGGCTGTAGGAAATGTCTAGTCTGTAACTGTTAACAGATGCCTTTTTAAAGGAAAAAGAAACACAATTTTCTCTATCTTAGAATATTTCTAGAAATATTTTAGCACTGCTTTTAGATTTGAGATTCCATGAAATTTACTGACTCGTCTGTTTTTGAATCTCTGGCTGTCCCTCAGTGAGCATCCGCTGTATCCCAGGGGCCAGGGACATCAGTTTGTAGAAGGTACTCAGGATTGGTTACATGCATGCTTAAACATGTCAACTCAGTCCTCACAAAACCAGCAAGGAGTTAACCCCGCCTTGACTGATGAACTCACCCATGATCAGAGAGGTTCTGGAACTTGGCCAAAGTCACACAGCTAGGAGGTGGCAGCACCAGGATTTTATTTCATAACTGCCTGGCCTCTAAGCCTATTCCTCTGTCCCTGGGCTACATGGAGGAGAAATATGATGAAAGAAAGATGAGGAAAGATTCATGAAAGATAGGAAGGGAGTTCACACTCCCTAAGACGTCTGAGCCCACATGAGACCAGGATTCTTCCTCTCTCCTACTTCCCTAAGTAATCATTTCAGCACACGGCCAGATGAAGAAAACGCCCATGAAAGCTCTGCAAGTGACCTCACCCCACTGAAAATACAGGAAGTCCTCCCGAAGCCCCTTAAAATGACCTCCATACTCACGGAGGAATCTTTTCGCTGGCTCTGCAGGCGGCCGGCTCTGCGGAAACACAGCCCACGGTCACGAATACTTCTTTAACAGCTGGTAGTTTGTTCCCTAATTGCGGCTTATCTGTCCCCACTGTGGGTTTTATACTTAGTGTAAGGTCTCATTAGCAGCCGGCATTTGCCAATCCTGCCCAGCCTGGGCATCAGAACCACCTGGGAACACTTGTTAAAATATTGCTGCCAACGTTTCACTCCCAGAAAGGCTGGTTCTGGAGGTATAGGGTTGGGTCAAGGAATCGCTATTTTTAACAGGCTCCCAAAATGATTCTGATGCAGTCAGTCCAAACCCTTGGCTTTGGGGAATCCACAAACACCACGAAGAAGAAGGTTTGTATGAAAAAGAAAAATCACAAGTGAGGCTCCTGCCTATTCTGCCAAGGTGCAGTTTTCTCCACGGGTCTTCCTTTCGGTGCTGAAACAAGGCAGCCAAACTCAACTAAAACTTTCTGCGGTGCTCCTGAAGGCCAGTGGGATTCAAGTCAAGCTGGGGATCTATCAATAAATTAGAGTGTGTCTCATCACAAATGTAATCGAGAACTCATCACATTGTGGCCTGTTTATAAAGTCTTCATGCATTTTCCAACTTTAACAACTTGCATTCTAAACAGCCCTCTCACAACCCAGTGTTGGACAGAGTTTACATTTTTTTCTGTGATAAGCCCTCATCTACTTACCTATCTATCTATCTACCTAGATAGATATATTTAAAGAGTATCTTTTGCAGAGTAAGGGAAAAGATCACATAAAGACTTTAAAAGTTTAAAATTTACTTTTAAATCTGTAATTTGTACATCAGCTCTTGAAGAAGTTCAAGGATGATCAAGGCCATGAAATGAATACATAAACAGAAGTATTTCTAGTATAGAGAACAGTCTCTTGATTATGATCAAAATACAACTCTGTTTTTGTCTGTCACTGTTTGGTTGCCCACTGTTTGAAATCCCATGGGGAACTGTAAGGATTCTGATACCCGGGCCCCACCCTGAAATATCCGACTCTATTTGGTCTGGGGCATAGCCTGGGCCTTGGGACTTTTGAAAGCTCCCCTGGCGACACTCCTGCAAGGCCCAGATTGAGAGCCAGGCCTCACCCATGCTGCAGTGTGAGGGCTCTGCGTCTGAATGAAGGTTTGGGTGAGTCCCTGACTTCCGGGAACTCACAGGTAGTAGCCACTTTTGCTCACTTTTGTGTAAAACAGTCTCAATTCAGTAATTTGACTTTCCAATCTCATAGCTATAAAGCATCTGAATGTCTCTATTTATCTTAGCATTTAATCTTCTCCCTTCTTGCAGCTCATGTGGCTGGAGGGGGTAGGGCAGTGGCCCGTGGGCCCAGCCCTCCTGCTCTCTTATTCTCTCTGCCCACCTGCTCTCTGGCTTTATTCTGCTGGCACAAAGGCAGGGGTGGGAGATACGTGGAAGGCCAGGATGTGGAGTGAAAACATCACAAATGTCTCTCATTATCATAATGGCTAATTAATTTATAATTTATATTACAGGCTGTTACGCAGAATAAGGTAGACCTACCTGAACTCTTAGGGAAACAGTGATAAGCCTTATAGTTACGTGGAAAAAATAACCAGTTTCAGAATAATACGTATGGTAAGAACCCAATTTTGAGTTTTGGAGAAAAAAGATAGATGTATAATGTATGTAAATACCCGCAAAATTATCAAACTATTATCAGTGGTGGTCTTGGAGGGAGAGAGGGAGTAGAATGAGGAAGCAAAAGGAAACTTAAAGGATTACTGAGCTTTCTATGTTATGATTTAACCTTTACAATAATAATAAATTTGTACATTTCCTATGTGACTTTTTTAAAAGGGGGGGAAAAAGAAATACAGAAATACAATTGGCCTGAAAATCTCAGGTAATGCTTCCCACTTTTAACAAAAATGTCCTTACTCTCCCAGTCTGGTTGCTATTCCAGCCTCTCTAAATTTCTGACTTTCACTGCTCATCAAGTCCTAATGAACCTCTCGGCTTCTAGGAGCTTTGCAGAGGAGTGGGCTGGTGCCTCTTGGGGCAAATTCACTCTCCAACCTGCACAGGCACCTGCCTGGATGCCAAGTCCTTAGCAGCAGCAATGTAAATGCCCCATGGGGACCCATCCAGGCAGCTGGAACTCTGTGGAGCTCAGTGACTAATAGCAAATCGAATGCTTAACAGATTTCGTTCGGTATGGAGGGAACTGCGCCCCCACCACAGCGGTCACCGGACCCCACGTGAAGGGCCACAGATTTCTCTCCCTAAATGGGTCAGACAGGCTTGTCCCACCTTGGTACAAACGAACAGTGCCCTCTTCTGTCCAGCCGCTGAACTTCTTTACAAAGCAACAACCTCGAAGTAACCGGAACTTTCATTCGGTCAGGATGTGTCTTGCAAAATGGGCCAAAAAGATTGAAAAACAACAGTGATGAGCCAGGGCGCCATTTGTAGGAAAGCTGTCACTCTGACTCTGCCCTAAATTCATGTCCCAATTTTATAAGTATCCTATTTTAACTGCAGAAATGATGATGAAAAGATTTAAATAATAGGTTAAGTCCCAGCTATTAAACTGACGCACAAAAAAAATTAAACTGCTTAAATTTTACACTGCTATGATGAAGAGGAAATATTATTCTTGGCATGACTTGGAATAACAGTTCACGTTTTCTGAGAAACGATCTAGCAACAAGTTACAATTTTAAAAAAAAATCTCTTATTATACATTAGTCCGGTAATCGTTAACATTTAGGAATATTTTTTCGAAGAAAAGAGCCTCAAAGAAAATAGAGCGATTTATATAAAAATGCTTATAGGAGTGTCATATGTCATTATTATGTAGTGTAAAACTGGAAAAACATACACGTGGCAAGCAGTAAAGAAATGGTTCTATGATGCAGCATACTACAAAGCTTTACTATAAAGCCATTAAAAATTGTACTTTCAGAGACATAATGTATGTGCTATGTGTATGACACCATCAGAAAACACAGAATACGAAATGGTGTTCATACTCTGACTGCAATGCAAGTGTGTACAATGGCAAAAGATTTTAGAGTAAATAGTGAGAGTTTAGTATTCTCTCTTATCTATGAAAATGAAGTATGGAGCAAAAAAGAAAGGTAGGGGAGAGGGGGGAGGCAAGGCAGGAAAAACCACGAGCTATTATTTCATGCTTTGTTCCCAACTCCCTCATCTTAAAGCATCCTTTTCTGTTTTGGAAGCCAAGGAAATCTGGTTTATTACATTAAGAGTTTGTTAATAGAGATTTTCACTTATGAATATATAAGAAAGCAAAATAGCCTTAGAATCCCATACCAAATCTCCTTTTTTGTCTCTTAAACCTAGAGCTTCACATTTCTGGCTCATATAGACACAAGTTTAAGAAAATTCTGAATCCATTTGTCAGTACTCATAATCTCTAATCTAAGGCTAAGAATCAAGTTTATGCAGAAGTTTCAGTAATATGAAAATCAATCCAAAAATGACAGAAGGTTTCGTGAAACCCCTGAAAAGGCTGAAATATGACAGTTTGCTGGAGGCATCCCATATTGAGAGTTCAAGCAAAGCCGGTGAGCTTTTACAGTTCTTACTATTAAGCCCACAATGTGTTCTCAGTCTGGCCTGCAGGGATTTAAAGTGCGGGCTTGAAATGTCTAACAAGACACAAGCCTTTGCAAGGGCTCAACTCTCTTTTCTATAAGAACTGGGCCATGATTAAAATCGTATCCTGTGTACAAATCACATGAGGAGTTGTTAAAATCTCGTAGTCCTCCTTTGCCAGAGGTTCCATCCAGGTCTGGGGCAAGACAAGGAAATCTGTTTCACAAAAGCCACAGGGGTTCTGATGCAGTGGGCCCATGCCACATTTGGATAAACACTAGGGTAGCAGACGGTAGGGTTCCTTCGCTTAACCTCCTTGAAAACGTATGTCTCCTTGGAGCTGGGATTCCTGACACTATGTCAGAGAACACAAATTCAGCATTCTTAACATTCCCAATTACCCAAACCCTAGTGAAGTTTCCACCGTCTCTCACCTGGACTTGGGTACTGGCCTCCCCACGGGTCTCCTGCTCCTACACAGCAATCAGAGTGACCCTCCTGGAGCCCAAGTCAGGTCACGTTACTCCTCTGCTCAGTGCCCTCCCAGTTCCTGACGATGACCTACAAAGCCCTACGTGACCCTGCCCCTAGCTCTTTCCCTAACCTCACCTCCTCTCCAGGCTCCCTCTCCACTCCGGCCACAGTGACCTCCTTGTTCTGGGTCTCAGGTACCGAGGGGGCCCATCCACAGGGCCTTTGTGCTTTCCAATCCCTTTGTCTACAACGTTCTTCCAACAAATCCCCTCTTGCCTTCACTTTCATTTCACTGTCACCTCAAAGAGAGACTTGCCTTCATTCTCCTAGACCCTGTCATTCTCAGTCCTCTATTTCTCCTTTGGACACTCACCACATGACACGGGGTATATCTGTGTCTTTGTGAGAGCAATGGCTTCATCTGTTGTCCACATTACTGAGTCCCAGCAGCCAGAGCAGCGTGTGGCAAACAAATGGTGCACAATAAATACGAGATGAATGAGTAAATGCAGGGATTTCACATATGGGGTCCATGGGAAATAAGATATTTAGAATCCATGGGAGTCTATTTGGAGAGCTCAGTTTTATATCACAAAGGGGAAAGTCCACTGCCTGGTCTGTTACATTCCTGGATGCCCAATGGGATAATCATTAAAAAGAAAAGAAAGGGGTGCTCATTCTTGGCTGGCTGCATGACCTGTCTCCTGCTCTGAATCTCTACATTGTGCTGGAGACCCAGTGGTTAACAGTGACAAGAAGAAAAGTTGTCCGATTTCTTCACTCTGCAGGTTTAAGGCAAGTGACTGCAGAAAGAATTCCGAATGTGATTTTTTTGAATGTTCAACACATTCCTTGGTGCTGCTGGTGTCTTCTACAGTTTCCTTAATGGCTAATTAAACCAGGTGTAGGCAGAGGCACCGAGATGCCAGGGAAGGCGAGACCCCAGGGCTCCTCATTGCTCAGGCCCCGGAGGGAGCTGGGAAATCCCTGGAGCTGTGGAAGGTTCCAGGTGGGGAGGGGAAGCCCGGCTGCACCCAGGAAGCATTTCTACATAAGCAGCTCTGGTAAACTGCCTAGAAAGTTCTCAGAAGACAGGTACCTCAGACTCCAAGGTTCCCATAATTTATCAGAATTTTCTTTTCTGGTTTTAAGTATTCACCTCTGTTCCCAGTTCTGTATCTATAATTCCTTATTTTTTTTTTTTAATTCTTCTTCCTAAAAGGGGCCAGGGTTGTACACAGTCTTTTTGTTTATTTTGGTCTTGACTTCTCACTGAAGTTGGAAACTTCTTTGGAACTGAGGTTGTGTTTTATACTTTCTCTGTTTCCCATGTGCCTGAGATAGATCTGAGCTCACAGGGGAAGCCTAGCTAGTGCCCTGCCCCTCAGCGCCCTGTGTGGGTTGGAAAGGTTTTGGGGAACTTACCTGTCCCTTCCTGATGCTTCGCTCAAGAAGCTGGAGTGTCATTCCCAAATTACTGTTTCAAAACCCAAAGAAGTTTCTTTAACAGTCCACAGTGACAGTAGAATATTTATTGAGTAAGATAATACATTTTAATTTCAATTAAAAATTTAAAAGTTATGGCTCTCTGGTTCCATATGCCTTCATTTTGAGTAAACACATATCTACAAAGTAATTACAGAAAAATACAGGGGAAGATGATTTTTTTTTTTTTGTAAGAAGTGAGAAAAAGTCAAATGTTTTATGAAGATCCAATTCAGACTTAGCTATTTCTGAGGGGGACTCAATGACTTGTCCTTCTTAATTCATGTAATTTTGCTTAGCAGTAATAGAACTTAATGAAGCAAAGTTGTTCATGTATATAGAAAATTTTGGTTGTTTGTTTTAAAAATTGAATTGATTTTAGTTAATAATAATAATAATAAAAAGACTGCACTCCAATTTTCATACTGGGGCAGAAAGAAAAAATTAATCACTATTTAAAAGGAAAACTTTGGCCCAGACCAATATTAGTGCAGAAATACAAGCTCCTGTATTTGTTTCCACAAATATACTCTTTAGAAAAATGAATAAAATATAATATAAAATATCCCAAACTAAAATTTTCAAATGAGAAAAGTTTAAATAAAATTGTTAATAGCTATTAAGGCAGAAAACTTTGAGTAAAATCAGTACCACTAGTTAACAATTTAGACTAGTAGCTAATAATAAACTAATTGAACCCTAACTTTTACATGTGTTTACTAGACTATTACTAAACCAGAATTATTTTTATCACTTAAAGATAGAATTAGAGGGTAAATAACTATAATGGTTTGAAATTATGATAATTCAATTCATTAGGACAAAATTTTAAATTTTAATTAAGTAATAAACCTGATCAGCAAATTTTCTCTTGACAGAGAAAGCAATGTGATGAATGGACTTCATAAGTGGACAAGTAATACAAACAAAAAGCTGATGGGTAAAAATAAAGTATATTCTGGACTATATACTCTAAAAATCATGATTTAAACTCTAAAAGAGTTTATCTCAAGTGCACTTTTTCTAGACTTTATAGTGCATTAGAAAGACTGGTTGAATCTTAGGTCCTTTACAGTTTGGGATAAATCAAACTATGCCATCTATATATAAGACAATAAAGGATTTATATTATAATTCTGTATATCAGGGGACATGTATCCAGCTGATCCCAAAGCAAGTCATTTAGAATCAAACTTGGAAGAAAAGGATACTGAATCCATCTCTAATCCTTCATGAGAGGTTCAGGCTTGATCCTAACCAGCTAATCTGTTAAGATGCAGCTTCTGGAGAAGCACTAGTAATATAGGTCCAATCAGAAGTTCATGGACCTTAGACCGTAGACCATAATATCTGTTGTCCACAAAGTCAAAGTCTCTGTGAATTATCAATAAATGCTGCAAACAATCTCATATCACTCCTGCTAGTTTTTTCCCCAAAGTCAGAAGGCGTAGAGCAATGATCAGTGACAGTTAAAAAATTGTGACTAAAATTCGATAGACATTTCACGTAAGCTACCAGGCTAAGAAACACATACTGGCAATTTCCCAAGGAGGAAATTGGCATAAACTGTAGGTTGAAAACAGAAATTAGTGAACCAATAATATAGGAAAGCTCTTTAAAATTTTGAGATGGATCGCACAGATTCCATCAAGATGGAACCATGTACACCAAGGTGCTGATGAGATTAAACATATTAGTAAGAATTAGAAAACTCCCATCAGAGATACAGCGGCATAAACTGGCTGTTTTAGTGAGTTTCAGTGTTTTAATCAGCTGTTCCATGTAAGAGCACACTACTAGGAGATGATTTGAGAAGGCTTGGATCAATAGAGTTTGGGGCAGTTGCTGTTGACTTACTCCATTTTAAAATGAGAACCACTCTGGTGACCATCAAAATCTGGGTTCATGTCTTCAGTATTATGTTCAAGCGATGGTAACTTTGACCCACATTTGCTCTTGTTACTATATCCCATAAGGTTTGGAGAAGCAATAACAAACTTGCAGTAACATTTGTATTTCATAAAGTACTTGGTGCCCTCTGTATTTCCACCTGGCATCTATCTAAAACTGGCCAGGGCATTTTCAGCTAGTTGTCTTTTCAAACAAAGAATTATAAAAAGCAATGCCTGTATTTGTTTAAAACATAACTGAAAACAGTAATTTTCATTTTTCAACAGTCCACAGATATGAGAAGTGGGGTGTGTGTGTGCACACGCTTGTGTTTTAACATGCACACATGCACACACGCAAACACACTTCTCAGGAACGGAGTCATTCATGGAATTTGACTACCCCCATTCCATCCCACTCTTTCCAATTACACTAACACATTAGCCAAATTATAAAGACAAGATAGCTCTAGAGCAATTATGCCAAAGTATAAGTGAAGGTGAAAGATTATTTTTCACTCAGCTCGAAATATTCACCCTGAAATTGCTAGCAGACATTAGAGGCTAACTGACATAGCGTACTGTCTTAGAGGTTGCTCTGAATCAAAACTATAATCTGAGGCCCTATAACAAAACGAGAAAAGTTGTATTTTTGAGATGAGGAGCTTGTGCAAATTAGGTGCTGTAGTGATCTGAGACTGGCCCTTTCCAGCACTCTTCAGTGCCATTCTATCACTCACCGCTGTATGTAGCCGGTTATTTTCCTCCACTTTCTCCCACCTTTCTCCTCTTACCTCTCTTCTTTCCCAACACTGGGTCCCTTTCTTTAGGTTTCCTTCCCCCTCTGCCTTAGCACTGACACTGTCACCTGGGACTCAAACTGGCTTGTAGTGTTCCAGCTTCTGAATTCACTGGGTCAGTCATTGTCAGTCCTTTTCTATCCCAAACACAGGAGGGATGAGGGATGTAGCAGGCATCCCCATCAGTACTCGTGGCTCTCTTCAGCACTGGTTTTAGGAGGTGAAGAAAGGCTTACAAGATTCTTCCAGGAAAAGGAAAACTCACTAGGTTGAAAACTTTGAAATCCTTCCAGTGAAGGTCCAGTGAGCATGTTTCCCAACACTTCCTCCCCACCGTGTCAGGCATCTCAACTCTGGAGCTTGTCACCCAAAGCGGTGTCCTCAGGCCAGCCATACTGGTGTCACCTGGGAGCTTGCTGGAAACACAGGATCTCAAACTTATCGGAAATGCAGGATCTCCAACCCCCTGAATCAGAATCTGCCTTTTAACTAGATCCTCATACTAATTCTGAGAAACTATGCTCTTTCATGATAGGAATACAGTAAAACACAACATCCCTAAGGGTACAGACGTCATTCAACTATCAGTGACAACTTATGTAATAGAATATTATGATCTTTGGAATTAAGCAGGCTGCTTTTTATTTCTAACATTTAATAACCCTAAATCTTTAGCAAATTATTTAACCTTCTGGTACCTCAGTTAACTCATGTAAAGTGGAGGTAATAACACCGATCTTGCAGAGATAATGTGTTCCTAATTCTTAGCACAGTGCCAGGCAGAGAGTAGGTATAAAATAAATGGTTTTTTTGTATTTAATTGTTAAAATTATTATTGATATTATTATTATTGTCATTATTTAATCTATCCTGGCTTGATATGTCACTAAAAACTATTCAGATCAAGTAACACAGACATGTCTCATCTTCCCAGAGCTTCAACATAAAAGGGGCAATAACTAAATGGGCAATTGCACAAAAACAGCAATGCGATGACAAGATAACACACTCATTCAGATCTGTTTATGCTGAGATTTTAATGAGCACGAGCTTGGGTTTATTAATCTGACCCATTGATTAAATCACATTATCTGAGTCATAAACTACAAAATCAGGAAACCACTAAGAAATGATGAGAT
The DNA here is from genome assembly GCF_009834535.1 of Camelus ferus. Classification (NCBI taxonomy): domain Eukaryota; kingdom Metazoa; phylum Chordata; class Mammalia; order Artiodactyla; family Camelidae; genus Camelus; species Camelus ferus. Next base: position 100,400,855 of record NC_045697.1, on the reverse strand, counting down.
TATCGCATTCACAAATGAAACAATATATCAAAGAAGAGTGGAAAATTTAGTAACAGAGAGGCTTTGTCCTGTTAGAGAAACATTTTTTTAACATAATGTCAACAATAATCTCTAATGGAATTTTTAATACTCTATTGCAATCTGAACTGACTAAAATAAATAGAAGTTCCCTATAAGCTCAAACCAAACATTTAATTAAATATACCAAACGTAAATGGCATACTTTTAAATCCAGTCCCTCAAGCAAAAATGTCAGAAAAGGCTTCTTACTCTTTAAAAATATTGAAAAATAAACAGACTGCCAGAGAAACAGAGCTCCCTCTTTTTAACAATCTACCCACCATGTAATTGTCCTATTTACACCTATTCTAGGTATGAACCCTTGCCATTGCTGAGTCATAAAATTAGAAGTAGAAATAAATTAAAAAAACAATATATTAAGTTATTTCAAGATCTCTCTTTAGTACTTTGCATTCAAATCCCAATCCCTAGCATACCTTCATTATGTTTAAAAATATAATTTTAATAAGAGATTGTTTATATTGCTTTCACACAACAAAATGTCTTTTTGGATTTGCTTTTCCAGGAATTAAGAGATAACTTTGCTATTTTAACTTTGTCCTAAATCTGTCCCCTTCCTACTATGTTTGCGTTGGTTGAACTTAGATGATATTATTAGATAAATAATCAAAACTCATTTCAACTGACTTTTACCAAGATCACTTCTCTGCTTTTCCAATAATTATGTTTAAATTACTAACATCATTTCATCAGTTAACCTCTTTATTAATGTTTGGCTATTAATAAATTTTATTAAGTTAGCTAAGCCAAATAACATTCTGATTTATAAAAATTAATTTGGAATGTATATTAGTAAAATAATTGATCACTTGAGGCTTAGAATGGATTCCATTAGAAATCTAGTTGGAAATTCCCAGTATATGTAACAGAAAAATGTTAAGATTTGAAGTTTTTAATACAAACATCCCTTTACTCATTATTTGTTTAGGAAAGGATTTCCAGATGATAGGTATATCTAGATAACTTGAAAAACTAAGGATTATCTGGAAACCCAGCCATGGGTGGAACTCCAAGTTTGACTTAATTTATAAAATAAAATATGATCCATTTCGAGGTATCAAACAAGCATCCTTTACTTAGTTTCCTCTTTGCCTGTGTTTTTGCTTTGTTTTGGTTAATTTTAACTGAACTTTCAATCTAGACGTTGGGGGTATGTTCTCAGCCAGTTATGTAGATTTTGTGAGACCAGAAATAGAACGAACAACAGAAAAAGCTTCCATTCAGTCATCCTTTTATTCATTCATTCAGCAGGGTTAATATGTGTTTGTTTGTTTCTAATCTCTGGAAATTACAAAACAAGGTCATTGTTTTTCTATTAAAATAGTTAAGTAATATATATTTTCTTTAATAAAAGGTAGAAGATATTAACCAATGACTATTTAAAATCATGGTTTCCGGGATCTGATTAACAACTACTTATTTAGAAGCTATGATGTGCACTGGCACGTGATGAGCAAGAGAGTGGAATTCCTGTCCTCACAGATCCTAAAGTCTAGAGAAGCAGAAAGGGAATTAAGTTGGCCATTAGAAGGTGGCAATCCAAGTACAGAGTTCTATGGGAAAACATGAGAGAGGGCCAGTGCAGAATGGAGGAGTCAGAAACTCTTTCCAGGAGAGAAAGAAGGATACCCAAGTTGAAATCTTTAGTGTTGACACATATTTATTGCCATTGATGATCAAAGCAATAAAAAAATTAAACCACAATAACATACAACTTGTTTGTATGTTATCACAGTTGGCCCTTGAACAACCTGGGTTTGAACTGCACAAGACCACTTACAAGGTTTTTTTCACTAAATAGGTATCACAGTACCACATTGTCCAAGGCTGGCTGAACTGGGGGAAGTGGAACCAAGGATGTGGGCAGCCAACTGTAAAGTTATGCTGTAAAGTTACATCCTCATCTTCTCCTGTGGGGAGAGTTGGTGTCACTAGCCCCCACATTGTTCAAGGGTCAACTGTGTTGTCAATGATTTCTTAAAAAAAATAATAACTTGTATTAGATGGTTTGGCGGTAGGGGACCAGCCTCAAAGAGTATTGATGAGAATGGAAAAATTGGTATTATCAGTCTCAGTACAATGTGGCAACATACACCAAAAATACAGAAACATGTATACTTTTGGACCTAAAATACCAATTCTAGACACTTACTCAAAGGAAAAATTAAAGATATGGGGAAACATTATCTATATTACCATATAAATGTCTAATTATATGGTGATGATTAAATAACAGTACATTCATATAATGGTAAACAAATAAGTCATTAAAAATTGTTTAAAAGGAATATTTATTGACATGGATTCAGTCATGATATATTAAATGAACTTATGTTACAAATCTAGGCATAGGAGGAACCAATTTTTGTTAAAAAATACACAAATGCAAAAAAGTTATGGAAGGATAAAAAAAAGTGTGTTACAATTATCTCTTTAACAAGACTGTGACAGGATTGTGAATACTTTTTTTTTTTGGCATTTTTTGTGTCTCTATTTTCTAATGTTTTTTTAAAAATATGTTGTTTTATAATTAGAACAACAAAAATTATGGGACCAGGACAAAATGTATTATTTATAAGTATTTATAATCCCATCCTCCTCCCATCTCCTAAGGAAAGAGGATACTGAAAAAGATGCTTCACTTTGCTGCACAACGGTAGGGGTGAGGACACAATGGAGAGGTGAGAGAGGGTAGGATTCCTCTACATAGACGCTTCATAGCGCCACTCAGAGGAGAAAAAAAAATGATCCTGGAAAGAGACACAGGGAGAGAGAGTGGAAGACAGAGAAAGACAAAGAGGGATAAGAAGAAATACAGAGATGAGTCCTAAGCAGCTGCTATAATTAGTAAACTCTGGAGAAGGAGGAATTTTCCAGAGGTTTTGGTATGCTATATGTGGTGTTCACAAAAAAAAAAAAAAAAAGAAAAAAAAAAATCTTTAGAAAAGTCCTCCACACTGGTATGGAACTTGTGTGGATTTTAGAGGAGACACCAGGGGAAACAGCCATTTTCATATTAAAATGAACATGGTCTCCCAGAAGTTTAAAAAAAACTAATTAATTAATTTTTATAATGATGTTGACTGAGAACAACAACAGCAAAAAAAAAAAAAAAAAAAAAAAAGGTAGGAAAGGAGAAGATGGCAGAAGATTTTAATTTTCTCAAAGCCCAGGCGCATGCATGGGAGTCTCAGCGATATGGTGGCTATACTTGGAGGTGGTGATGCTTCCAATGGCGAAAACAATGCACCACGTGGGGAAAGGCACTAGAGCGGCCCATCCACCCTGAGCAAAGCCTAGGGTCTGCCAGGTGCGGAGGACATGGCAGGGCAGGTCACCAAAGGCTTCGCAGGCCTGGGAATCGGAGGAGCCTTGAATCCAGAAGAGTCATAAATACCCCAAGTCTTCCACTTGAAGGGAAGCGCTGGTTACAAGGAACAAGGTAACAGCGGAGCTCAAAGGAAAAAGGTTTTGAGGAAGTCTGTGTATGAAGATAAAGGTTTGTGTAAAGATGAGGTTCTTATCAACACAGCCAAAATGATCTTCTAAAAACATCGTATCGTATGGTGCCACCCTTCCAGGCAAGTCACTCTAAATAAAGGCACCTTGTTTCACGCGCTGGTGAGCCAGATTCTTTACACGGCCCCCTGTGGTCCTAACCTCTAGCAGCCCCTCCCCCTTGAATCCTCATTTCTTATTCACTCCACGTGGACGTCCTTGCTGTTGCTCTGATGCAGCAAGCACGACCCCACCTTAGAAGCTTGCGCTAGCTGCTTGCTTTGCCTGGAATGTCCCTCTACCAGATTTCCACTTGGCTAACTCCCTGCCCACCTTCAGACCTTTGCTCACATGTCACCTTCTACAAGTCCCACCTTGACCACCATATTTAAAGATGCAACTGGCTTTCACACTAACCCACCACTTCAAACTGCCAAGTCCTCTCACTCTGCTCTATTTTTCCCCATGGCACAGCCATCTTCTACCTTCTGACTTATTTATTATGTTTATTATTTATTGTCTGTCTCTCCCTACAAGGGCAGAACTCTTTGCTTACAAGGACTGATATACCCTAAGCATCTAGAACAGTCCCCAGTACTCCACTTGTTCTCAAAAGATAATTTTCAATAAATAAATGAGTGAATAAAGCCCCATGCTTGTTTCAATCTTCAGTATTAGCTCAGAAATCTGGTTACCCTTAGGGTAACCATGCAAACTAATTTTAAGAAAACCTAAAATAATTATAAGAACTTAACATTGTTCTGTTGATTGGAGTTATACTACATCAAATAAATATTCAAATTGTTACATGGTGCTATTAGTGTCATTTCTCAGTGCTCTTCTTTCTCAGAGCTTGAAGGTATAAAATAGTTTTTAATTTGATAACTAGGTTTCAGTGTCCTCATCTGTAAGATGAGGGAATTACATGACATCATCGTGATGATCTCTTTCAAAGGACTGCACTTCCACACTTGTGATTTTTAGATATTTGTTCCAATATGACAATCAGAAATATTGTCAGTTTAGCCCCTCATGTAATACACTGGCTGGCCTGTTTTTGTGTAAAACTGACTTTGATTCACAGTCTCACCTTCTCTGGATTCTTCCACAAAATATGAAAATCTAAGTTTACATTTATAAATACATAAAAGTGGGAAAGAGTTGAGAGCCTTTTCTTAATCTGAGAACCCTCTGAATCGAGGGGTAAATTAGGAGTATGGGATTAACAGATACACACCACTATATATAAAATACATAAACAACAAGGATTTACAGTATAGCACAGGGGAATACATTCAATATCTTTTAATAGCCTATAATGGAAAAGAACAATATATATTTAGATATTTAGATATATATATATATATATATATATATATATATACATACACATAACTGAATCACTGCTGAACACCTGAAACTAACACAATATTGTAAATTAAGTACAGTTCAATTTTTAAAAAGCTAAAATGATGAAGCAGAATATATTGATGACAACCCTTCACAAAAACAAGACTGTTTAGAAAAGTTCCATGTGGCAACATTTGTGGGCAGTAAGTTTGAAAGTGGAGGGATTTCTCCTTTTTTTTTTTCTCTCCTTTAATCTCTTTTCTAAAAATAAGTCCTTTCTGTATTGCACAACATGGTAGAGTTCACAAAAGCCCAGATCCCACCATTATTTTTTATGTTTTAAAAATAAACATAAGATGTCTATTCTCAAGTTTTGATGGATTTGACAGCTCAGCAAAAATGTGAAGAGACTAAATTCCCAAGTTCAATAGCTTGTAGCACATTTAAGAATCATTTTAAGTTTATTAAAATAGTAAAGTAAAAAACTAATCTATAAAGTCAGCACTATTAGAGAAATTACTGTACATGAAACTATGATCTTACGAGCAAAGCATACTTACATAACATACCCTTTGAATTCCTAAACCAAAGTAACTTCATGTAAAAAAAAAAAAAAGAACCTAATAAGTTTTATGTGTACTTCAACATTCACCTTTCTCTATCTTTGTCATTGAGTCTAACTAGGAATGTAACATTTTCATACCTTCAAAATTTGAGGAAATATTACATCTTAAAGCATGTGCATTTCAGAGTTTTGGCTTGATCAATGAACAATTAAATCTGTTTAATATGTTGCAGTGATCTTCACATTAATTTGCCTGGAGTGAAAACAAGAGCTCCACACAAGATTGATCAAATGACTTTTAAGTTCCCAGTGCTAAATGGCTCCAGAATACAAATGGAAGTGCATTACAGCCACATGAGCGCTCGATGAATTCCTAATGAGCAGGTGTCATCAGGCTGATTGCAGCATACAATGATAACACTCTCAGATTACAGAGTGCCCTGCAATCTGCATTGGAGACCTGGCACTGCAATTGCATTCTTTGCTGGATCAATTCAAGCCTCGTTTAGGCTGTAAATGAATGTGCTCTGGATGAGTGTATTTTCTAAATGGATTAAATGTATTTTATAAATGGATTTTTTTTTCCCCAGAATCCCCAAATGTCCCTGATTTTCCAACAGAAATTATCCTTTCCTTGGCTGGGTAATGCCAGACTAAGATTTCCAAAGGCCTGATAAGAATTCAGTTACCTTTGAACCACCATGTTCCGTCCTCCTCCGTAAAATATCTCAAATTCTCCCTTCCAGAGGCCACTGTCCTACAAAAATAATAATGGCATAAAATACACCCCTGGAGAAAGAGGATTTTAAGGAAGTCTCCACCTCAAAATAAGTACTTCTTCATTCATTTATTAAGGAACAAGCGTTTCTAAAGGAGAGAGAATGTCAAATCCTCATTTTCATCAAAGTTAGATAAGCATGCTATTTTCTAACGACTTCGCATTTTGTTTTTCTCCAGCAGTTCCAGAGTCCTTTCCTGCTACCTGGCTGGCATCCCACTCTCTGGTTCCGTAGCATACTGTGTTCACAAAATCAAACCAACGGGAAAAAGTCCTCCTGGGATGCTTCAACAAATTATCTTGTTGCAGGCAGCACAAATGGATTAGGAAGCATTGCACCCAGACACTACGGCTAATGCTTGTCATTTAAGAAGGTACAAGCAAAAAGGCAGAAAAACTCCAAAGCTTTACAGTCCTTAGGAAAAAAAAGAAAACTAGTTTTCAAAAATCAAATATATGTGGGAGGAAAGTTACAGTGGCTGCCACTTAAAGTACAACCTAATTAAGAACAAAAACGGTACTCATGTAACATTGGTCGGGATTGGCTAATTTATGTCGTGGTGACGTAAAACACCAAAAATATCAAGGGTTTAACACAACAAAAGTGTTTCTCACTCACCCAAAGTCCTCTGCTGTCTGTCTTGGGGGCCTGGTCTCAGCGTTGCTGGCTACCCTGATCTCCTGTCAGGGAGGTCATGAAGAGGACGTGACCATCGGGTGACCCAAGAGCTGGACCCTGCAAACGGATGCTCCCCCTGCCCTTTTCCTCCGAATGGACACTCAGCTCACAGTTCACACCGTGGGACCCCTTTGCAAGGACGCAGCCTTCAGAGAGCAACGTGTCCTGGAGACCGTCTCGGTATACCTGACTGAAGCCAGATAAGGCCGCCAACAAACGTTTAAGATTCTGGCGGGCGTTGTGCACGTTGCTCCTCTTGCAGCCTCACGAGAAGAGCCTCCTATGTAAGTTTCCTTGTTAATTCACTCTGCCGCCTACCAGTCTGGACCGGTCTGCCGCGCTTTTTCGGTCTCTCCTTGCCCTCCACGTACGGGGCCAGTTTGCCAAGCAACCCTCCTGGCACCCAAGGTCACGCAGCAGGAAGGGAGCGCAGACCGGGAGTCACCTATGGGTGTTACCAACCACACTTGTGTCGCTCGCCTGTGCCTGCGCAGTGAAGCCAAGCTACTGCCACAGGTTGTGGTGAAGGTAAGTGCAGCGTTTATTGTTAACGTGCCAGACAAGGAGTCTGGGAGAGATAAATGCTCAGAAAGCCTGGACTCCCTGGCAGATTTCAGGAAGGCATTTTTAAAGGCTGGGTGAGAGGAGAGAGTCTCAGGGTGTGTGATCCGCTTGTGCACAATTCTTTGATTTGTTGATGATGCAGTAACAGGGTGGTGATGTCCCAGGGGTTAACATCCAGTCCTCAGGTTCCGGGGGTCCAGGAGCTAGTGCTCATTGTCATCAAGTAGTTAGCTTCTTCCGTTATCAGATACTGTTATCTAAGTCCTTCAGAGAAGCTGACGATTCTGTGGCCGCCACATGGCTGATTTACTGTTTAAATTCTTACCAGTTCTTCTGGCCCAGCTGCTGTTTTTGTCACTATATGTTCACACCCTTTTAATCGTTAACTCTTGAGCCAGGCTTTTGTGACTCGGGGGAGGCCTGGGAGACGACAGCTTTTCTACAAATGAGAGGCAGACAGAGGACATGGGGGAGGGGTCTGTCCCAGGAAGGCCCCATAGGGTCCTGCTGGGTTTCGGGGGTCCTAAGTACTTCGGTACAGAGCATCACACAGCGCCTCTGCTCATGTTTTACTGTCTAAAGCGAGTCACAAGATCTCACCAAACCTGAAGCGGATGTGGAAATACAGTATCTTTCCCATCCTTATGGTATCTTGCCCGAACCTCAGTGTGCCTGGAAAGAGTAGAACCAGAAACTACTGATGAACAACCCATATACCTTCCGTGCCATGGAAAATCAAATGAACCGAAGTTCCCTTCTAGATGTCAGGCTGCATATTCCCCAGCCTGTTTACTCTGTCTTAATCTGTTCTTTATGGATCAATTTATGTGGAATTATGGAATACAAATTTCCATGGAAATATGAATGGAGCAGATAGGTGAATTAATCATTGTGGGGTGAAGATTTACATAAAAGATAATTAGAATTCTTTTATATTTATTATTAAGGCAGATAAGAAAAAAGAAACAGATATTTATTTTGAGTGAATCTTAATAGGTAAAATTAGCCTCATTTAATAAAGTGAACCAAGGGATTATTTGAGTTGAAAAGTGTATGGAAATACAAATGTAAAGCAATGTTCATGCTTCTGTTCCCAAATCCAAAATTGATAATGATTTTATAAAATATAGAACTAATTTTAGCCATTTATTAAGACAGATGTCTTACTCAACAATAAAACTATTTGTAAGAAAAACCTAAACTATATAATTTTACCATTAGGGCTAGCTGAATGCACAAATATTTTTTGAAACACAATTAGCAACAACAACAAAAATCTTTACACATTCCTCTGTATCATTCAGTACCCTATGGTTGATTGCTTTTATTATTCAGTGAGTAATCTTAGGAGATTTAAAATTGCATTATATCATCAGCGGGCTTAACAGATGAAAACATTGGCAATATATGTGTGTGAAATAACAGTATGGTGTGAAAACAAGGGGTACCAAATCCAGAACTAAGTGCCATGACAAAAACACTCCTAAGAATTCGAGAAAGTTTTAATAGTAGCTTATATAAACAATATTGTTAAAGAAATCTATAACTTGCATATGAACAGGCAGAGCAAAGAAAAAGGTTGAATGGGGTCAAAATGGAATTATTTGCTTGAATTTATCATCAAGGAAAGTTAGAGAAAGAACCAGAAAATAGAACAAGATGAAACAACTTAAAATGCAAGAAATATAAGCTGTGCCTGTAATTGATTCTCCTTTTAATAGATGTACTAACCCTATTGGCCCCAATGAGTGTTTTCCCTTTGCGGTAGTCACATTGGGAGACTGGGTACTCATTCCAGAAGCCACGAGTTCTCATCTTCTTTATGAAGTTTCTCTGTTGAAAATGTCAAGTGCGGTGAGGGCAGTGGTATCCCTGGACCCACAAATTCTGAGTTTTTCTCAGTCCTGATTTCACAAGGTTAAGAAGGGCATGGATCAGCCAGGGCTCAGGAAGAGGAGAGTAAGCAGGACAGCAAAGGATTTAGACAAATGCTCTTATGAAGGTTGGATAAAGTTCCTGGGGATATTTAATCTGGAAAAGAAAAGCCCCAGGAATAACATGATGGCTCTCTTACAGTATTTCAAGAGCTACAGTGTATAAAGAGGATTTGATTTATCCTCTGTAGTTAGAAAGGAAGGACTATGATAGGAAGATGGATAAATACAAGAAATATTCATAACAGTTATAATTGACCAAATAGATATTATCTGCTAGTCAACTTCCTTTACAGAGAAAGAATATTTTAAAAATTAGATGCTTTTCTTTGGGGGATGTTTTAAATAGAATATTTATATTGAATGGGAGGTTAGAGGAAATAAACCCCAGCATCTTTGCCATTGCTCTGATTGTTATAAACTGTGTATTTAGAGCTTTGGCACATTTCTTAGATAAAAAGTTGATGGGGGTGGAAATCATTAAGAGCCTCATCTGGTGATTTACTCGAACAATCAAGCTAAATTACACCAAAACAAAGATCTTTTCTGTATGTGCATGCGTGTGTGTGTGTGTGTGCACGCACATGTGTGTTTTATAAAATAAAGTGAGACTGTAAAGTAATTTTAATATATTTCTTTAATCTGACTCGTAGAATGCTGAAGGGGGGATATTTTGCTGGTTTTCTTGATATATGTGGTATTTATTTAAAGTACAATATGTTTTTCACCATAGTGCTATAATTTATTTTAAACATTTAAAAATTAGGAAGATGAAAAAAGTTGTATTTCCATCACTCTAGCACAACCACTGTTATTTTGCTTCATTTTTTCCAATCTCGTCCTTTTGAGTATACCTTTTAAATATAGTTGAATCTAGTTTTTTATAGTAATTATGTTCTGTAAAGTTGCAGCAAACACCAAGTTAGCAAATATTAACCATTTCTCCTGGGGGAATAATGTTAGGTTTCTGTGAGCCTCCGGTCACAACGTTTCCATCAACTGATGATGCATAACCGTGTTTAATGTGTGTTTCTGTTTAAAGATACCTTCTTTACTATACACTGTTGATTCATGAGCATTGAACTCACAGCCAACAGCCCTACAACTCATGCCTAAACTAAGTGTATCTAATACATTGATTTTCTCCGTAAGGCACAATCACAACTTTCTTGCACTTAGAAACACTAAACAACACTTCAGAAGCACACTTGGGGACCATTTGAAATAATGAAATCAGCAACAAAAAGCACAAAAATTCAGAAACCATTTCACTAAATAGACATTAAACAAGAACATTCCTTTATAGTAAGAGAGCTGAAATAAGAAAGCAGAGAAACATGGTCTTCAACCTCAACTGGGCAGGTGGGCATCAGACGACTCAGATTGTTCTCTGCTCTGCATGTGGCCATGAAGGGCCGCAAAGAGCCTCAGGTATTATTTTGGGATTACAAATAAATTTTAACAAGCTGCCAAATTCGCAAATATGGAATCCACAAATGATGAGGATCAGCTGTATTTTGTGTCCCGCCTTATTCCGTGTGGTTCCATAGTCTTTATAAGTGTAACTTTAGGTGGCTACATGCTAGTTCTCAAGTAGATATGCCAGATTTTATTTTTCCTTCTTAAACTGTTACACCTTAATTAGCTCTGCATCAGTTAGGAGCCTAGGGTTGCCAGTGATGGACAAACCTTCGCAAACAAGCTTACAAAAATGAAATCTCTTAATTTACATAACCTGAAAAGTCCAGGGGTACCTCTGTTTGGCTTCAAACATGGTGACCCTGAGGATTCAAGCCATGTCACTGGGACTCAGTTTCTGTCACTCGTTTCTTACCTCCCATGTGTAGCTTCTGTCTTAGGCTCCACATGATAGATAATGGGGGAAGCTCCAGGCCCTATTATTTTCTCAACACTACATCCAGCATGGAAAAGACACGACACTTCCCAGAAGTCCTACGGAAAATCCTGTTGCATAGTCTTGGCTTGAATGGCTTATGTGCCATCCCTGAGGCAATCATGGTGGCCAGGGCAATTGGATAGGCTGGTTGCCGAAGCCTGGGTCACGTGCATCACCTCTAGAGCTGGAGTGGGGTCACCACCACCAGACCACATGGATTCAGAAACAGTAGGTACCAGAGGGTGAATGCATGCTGGGAATACAGGAGATTTCCACTCAAAAAGTTTTTTCCCACACTTAAAAATAACTACTATACTCGTCTTTCTGCAAGTACATATTTTTAAGTAATAGAAACACAATTGCAATTAGGATTGTAGAATATTTTTGTTCTTTTTTTATTGATGTATAGTTGATTTACAGTCTTGTGCAAGTTTCAGGTGTACAATATAGTGATTCACAATTTTTAAAGATTATACTCCATTTATAGTTATAAAATGTTGGTCGTATTCCCTATGCTGTACAATATATCTTTGTAGCTGATTTATTTTGTAAATAGTTATTTGTGCTGCTTAATCCCCTACCCTCATTTTGCCCCTCCCCCTTTCCCTCTCCCCATTGGTAACCACTAGTTTGTTTCTGTATCTGTGAGTCTATTTCTTTTTTGTTCTATTAGCTAGTCTGTTTTATTTTAAAAATTAATAGAATCACAATTGCAAATAGGATTGTACAATATTGATATTGGAAGAGCCTTGGGTTTTATCTAATCCACCTGCCAATCCAGTGAGGAACAATTTTCCTAGCCAAAGATCATCCTAATTTGTTTGAACATCTCCAAAGGCAATTAAGATTTGACAGCTGTAAACTCCATCCACCTTTGACTCGCGCTCTGCACAGTTCCACAAGACAACCTTTGCCCATTTAAGTTTTGATTCTGTTGTGCCCTCTAGGATTCTTTTCTCAGGATAAGTTCACAACTCTTTTAACCCTTCCTTAATGACATTTCAGGGTCCCTCATCACCCTTGGAATAGTTTCTATTTCATCCGTATTCTTTTTAACATGTGGGGTCCCAAATATTTTGGCAATTAAAATAGACAGTCGTGCAGACCAGAACACGTTATACGTATGCTCTCCAACTCAGTGAAGAGCTCAGTGAAACTATTTCTATTCCCCAACTGGACCCTGGATTCCTATGCAGAGGGCTCAGTCCGCTGTTGAATGCTCTCACCACCAGGTCTACATGAATAAATCTTACCCAGCCCTCGAGTCTGTCACATTTGCTTCCCCCCTCTAGCGAGTCTTTCCTAGTTAAATCAGATTGGCTCTCTCCATCCTTTGAAGTTCATATCTAGTTTCTTGTTGCTGCTGTGGTTTTTGTTTGTCCTTCTTTTATGGACTATATCACATATCATGTATTGTCTTCAGTAATTATCTTACCTCCATAGCAGAATATATGATTCTCTAGAAGAAACCAATGTACTTTATTTTTCCTACCCGTGCTTAACACTGCCTGGTGTTTAATCAGTATCATCTTCTGAAATGATCTATCAGCATAGCCTAGGACTGTGCTAATGAAGATGCAGTGATGGAGGCGTTAATTAGTTCTATCACAACTCTGCCTTAATTCACACCGTCCTTCTCTAAGAAGTGGTCTAAGTCCTTCCTTCAGAATAGAACACCATTTTACTGATTTCATTTTATTAGCTTTCAGAATTTTGTGAATCCTAGCTTCAGTTTTCCTGATAACCCTACAAGTTCCTGTTTGTGAAATGCAAGTTTTATGAGAACAAATATTTTGTGTATTTTATTTACCACTGTCTCCACTATACTTAGGACAATGCCTGATTACACAATAGATTTTCAAAAGAAATTGTGTTGACTTAATTATTTTTATAATTGTAATTTATTATAATTATGATTAAAGTTACTCTTCTATATTCATACTCATTTATGTATTCTCTCTTACATGTTTTAGACCCCATATATTAAGCCCTATATAAGGTTTTTTGGAGACATACAAAAAATAATAGTACACTTGTAATAAAATGTGACGTACTATTCCAGTTTAGAAATAATAATGTATTAGAGAAAAGATTGCTGGTTGCCAGAGGCTGGGGGTGGAGAGCAGTGGGCAAAATGGCTGATAGGGGTCAAAAAGTACAAACTTCTGGCTATAAAATAAATAAAGTCCTGGAGATGTAATGTACACCATGGTGACTATAATTAACAATACTGTACTGGATATTTGAAAGTTGCTAAGAGAATAGGTCCTAAAAGTTCTCATCACAAGAAAAAAAAATTCTATAATTGTATATGGTACTGGATGTTAACTAGACTTGTTGTGATGATCATCTTGCAATACATACAAATATTAAATCATTATGTTTTGCACCTGAAAGTAATATAACATTATATGTCAATTATACCTCTATTAAAAAAAAAAGAAATAATGGTGTATTAATTTGCAAGAACCTACAATAAAAAAAAACAGGGACACCCTTTCATATATAACATAATATATAAAACTTTGCAGAAGTTTCAAGCGTTTAGGTTTTGATATTTTCATTCTTATGTCTCTACATATTTATACAAACTTTTAAAGTCCATAATGAGAAGAGACAAGATCAGTATTTCATGTTTAACATTGACTCCCTCACAAGCCTGAAGGGTTGCACTCACTTTGTAAATGAGGAACTGCTTCTTCAAAGACACAGCACAATTTGCCAACTTCACACCGCCAGGGTGAGGCTGAATCAAAGATTTAAGCCTGAACTCAGGTCTGTGTGACTAAAAGCCCAAGTCATGTCCCCTCTGCCACACCCTCTCATGGGGTCAGGACGCCCCCCCAGCCTTTGCCCTGGGACTTTGTAAAAGTTCAGACCCTAAAGAATGTGGTTAAAGGCTGTTTCATCTCTTATGTATTTTTAAAGCTTGAATAAATATGCATAAGCTGAAATGCAGAAGCCTGCTCAAAATTTAAATAATGTCATCAGAAAAATTACCCCCATTTTTTAAAAAGGCTGCAGAAAACATTAAAGCTCTGATTAATTTATTGTTTGCAATTCATTGTTAAAAGGCAAACACAATGTAATTTTCAAGGCTCTGATTCACAGGAGAAACCATACAAAAAATTTAAAATCTCACCCTTTGTGTTGTTTTAAAAGAATAGGGAAATGGGTTGGTTGGTAAATTCTGAGAAAGCTCTCTCAATTCCATCTATATAAACATCTGAATATTTTAAAACAAACATCACAAAGGGGATGTTCAAGTCCAACCCCTCTTCCTCCTACTCTCGAACTTGTCATCTGCCTTTTGTACGTCTTTGCCACATCACAACACACGATTTCTGTTTGACGAGCAGCACTTGGGTGCTCATTTTCCTCCACTTCCTTCCTGGTTTAACCGGGATGATAACAATCATTAGCGGCTCACTGTGGTATTCCGTGCTTTGCAATCATTCCCACAATCCAGGAGGCTGCACACCCAGCCCTGTCAAGCCCTCTGGTCAAGAGAGACACAGCACAAGTGAGACTTAAGAATTTTGATTAATGCACAAAATTTAGCCTCTGCCACCAGGGTCTATCTTTAATTGGATGGTTATCCTTCCCATTACTCCAGTATTGTCATTTGGTGTTGAAAAGAATGGTTCTACAACCAGCTTGGTTGCAGCATCTCAACTACTGAGGTGTATACACAAAAAGACTTGAATGTGCCAGGAACTTGTTCCAAGTCAGCTGTGTGGAAGTCCACACTCAGCAGGCTACCTTATGTGCATCTCAGAGGGATTCCATAATTTTTCAGTCATTTTGATTCATAAAGGCAGTCTCAGTTTGGTGACAAAGATGTCATTCTGTCCGTTCTGAGATGTCAGTCCATTTTTTTTGGAGCCAGCCTAATCTCAAGCAGCTTTCCTGGGTACTGGAAGTCCCTGGTGAGACTTGGCGACAGCTTCTGGCTCCTGCCCCTCTTTGCCTCATGTCAGCGAGCAGGCAGCTTCTGGTCACATCCATCTTCTATGAGTCCCCACCTCAGTGCTTTCGTGCTCAAACAAAACTGCTGTCTCTTCCTCTTGGAAAAAAGAACTCAGGACAGTATGCTTTCCTTTCAGCTTCGTTGTGCCACCATGCCCTCCCTCCCCGATACTTTTTCCCAGTCTCTGGTAGTAGCAGAGCAAGACCACAAGCCCAGAAGCTCAGCAAACATCCCATCAATGGGGGAAAATTTCTCCTCTCACACAGAGTTCCCAGATGATAGCCTTGCAATGTTTAGGAGAGAAACCAGTTGAAAAGAACACTCTACTTCCCCTCCCAAAAGTATCCTTCTTCTCACTCCCTGTATTAATTTCCTATTGTTGCTATGACAAACTTACTACAAATCTAAAGGACTTAAAGCAAAAGGAATGTATTATCTTACAGTTCTGGAAGTCAGGATCTGAAGTGGATCTTATAGGGCTAAAATCAAGGTGTCAGCAGGGCTGTATTTCTCTAGGGCTGAATCCAGTCCTTGACTTTTCCAGCTTCTAGAGGCTGTCCGTGTTCTTTGGCTCATGCTTCTGCACCACTTGAAGCTAAGCTTCTGTTACTCCATCTCCTCTGTCTCTCCTCCCTCTCTTGTATAAGGACCTTTGTGATCACATTGGGTCCACGTAGATAATCCAGGATACCCTTCCCATCGCAACATTCTTAGCTTAGTCGCACTTGCAAAGTCACTTTTGCTGTGCAAGTTAACATACTCACAAGTTATGGTTGGGGATCCATAATTCTGCCTGTCACACTCCTATATTCTCTCTTATATCGAAAATCATCAGACCAGTTTGTACTCTGTGCAGAACCTCGAGTAACTAGGAATCCTTTACCAATAATCAGATATTTCCAACTCAGCCCTGGAGAATTGGATAGGTCACTGTGGTGGACAGCCTCCAAGATGTCCCCCGTGATCCTAATGCCTTTGTGGGAAGGCTTCTCCCAAACTGAATCAAGGTATTTTGTGTGACCATAGGATACAAAAATGTCTACTTCTCCCTTGATCTCTTGGAACGCTAGCTTTGGGAAAATCCAGAGAACACTCACAGAGCCCTGTGTGAGGCCCTTGTGGAAGGGAACTGAGGGCTGTCACCAATAGCACCAACTTGCCAGCCATAAGAGGGAGACATCTTTGATGTAGATCCTTCAGCCCCAGTCAGGCCTTCAGATGACTGCAGCCTCAGCTGACATCTGGCTACAAATTCATGAGAAATACTCAGTTAAAACTACCCAAGTGAGCTGCTCAAGGATTCCTAACTCACAGAAACTGAGAGGTATTAAATGCTTATAGTTTTAAGCCATGAATTTTGGGGCAATTTGTTATGCAGCAATAGATAACTAATACAGTCATTGTCTCCACTGTAATCCCAGATCCTCAGAGTTAACTCCTGGGGGCAAGAAAAAAGCTCAGTCAGCACTTAACTTCATCCCACTACGGTTGATAATGCCAAAAGCATTTTTTTTAACTTCCTATTTTTAGAGAAGTTTTAAGTTTACAACAAAACTGAGAGGAAGGTACAGAGATTTCCCACATGCCCCCTGCTCCTACACTTGCATGGCCTCCTCCATCATCAACATCACTCACCGGAATGGTACATTTATTACCAGGGATGAACCTTCACTGACCCATTATAATCACTCAAAGTCTGTAGGTTACCTAAGGGTTCATGCTTGGTGTTGTACATTCAGTGGGTTTGGAAAAATGTATAATGACATATATCCATCATTATAATTTCATATGGATCATACAGAATATTTTCACTGCTCTAAAATCATCTGTACTCTGCCTATTTATTTATTTCTCCCCCTGAGCCCCACTGAGCCATTGATCTTTTTACTGTCTCCATGGTTTTGCCTTTTCTGGAATGTCATATAGTTGGAATCATATGGTGTGTAGCCTTCTCAGACTAGCTTCTTTCACTTAGTAATATGCTTTTCGGTTTCCTCCATAAGCATTTTGACCATGTCAATTTTCTATCCTGTCTACTCAGTCACCTCCATCATAAGAACCAAATAAAAAAGAGCAAATCTGATGCATGTTTGTTGCTCGCTCTTGGCTGCATTCAAAGGTGAGACACTGGCTCTTGTAGCTGATGAACTTGTGTCCTTGCCAGTATATACAGGCAACTCCATCAGGTTTCAGAGGCCTGGTGGGCTTATTTGCTAGAGGTTTGCAGGTCTCCACAGTCGGCAAAGTCAAGCAGCCACAACTCCTAACGTTACTCATACCAGGAATTCCTAGAGACCCAGGAAGCTGGCATTCTGCAGAATGAGGAGATGGGGTGCAGAGACTCAGTGCTATAGCCCTTCCCTTCACCTCTGCAGGCTTTAATACATGCTCTTTCTAATGTGAAGGTCAGCTGAGAAGCTTCAGTTAAACTATCAAATTAGGATTCCTCAAAGCAGGGAAGGGTACTGTTGGTATGTGGTGTGGAGTGATTCTTTATTGTGCTAGACTGCTCTGTTCCCTGCAGGATGGTAAACGTATCTGACACTACGTAGTAAATGTCAGGATCCCAGACACACACACACACACACAGACACATACACACACACACACACACACACACACACACACACACACACACTTCCAAACTTGAGAACTATTGATAAAAGATATTTCTTGCTACCCAAGATTCCTAGGCTGAGTGGTACACTCATTTATTCAATAAATATTTATTATGTGCCAGACACTATGCTAGGTGGACAGTAGAAGTAATTTGATATGCAAAACAGGCACCTTTTACTGAGCTTATATGTAGAGATGAAAATAGACAACAGATAAGAAATAAATAATTTTATTTATTGATAAATAAGTTTCTCAGGATTGAAAACTGATGTAAGTGCTTTGGAAAAGGATATATTTGCTTCTATTAGAGGGTTCAATAGGTATATGTGAACTAATTTTAAAGGTCAAGAAAAGGCACCTGAAGAAGACACATAAGAGCTTAGGAAAGAGCATTTCAGGGAAAGAAAACAGCCTGGGCAGAGGCGTCAGGGCGCAAAGGAACGTGGCCTAGACAGGAGACAAAAAACAGCTTGTGAGGCTGGAGCAGAAAAATCAAAGGAGGACACAGTGCAAGGCAAGAGTGGAGAAGTATGTGGGGCCAGACCACATCATGGATTTGGGGTGTTGTCCTGAGAGCAAAAATATAGAAGTGAAGCTAGGAGATGTGGAGTCGTAAAAAAGAAGGAAAGAGAAATTTTCCTATGGAAGCAGAGTTGATGCACCAGTGCTGCTAAGGACTCAAGTCAAATGATGTAGTGGCCAGTCTCAGTGACTCACTTCTAAAGGGGATGCTGTGGAAGTGATGCTGCATGACGTCTAGCAGTAGCTCAGAAAAGAGGATCCAGCTTTCACCTTGCACTTCCTCAGCATGCCTGCCCAAGACGTCATGCTCACGGGGAAGCCAAGCAACCACCTGGGATGGCCGCGAGTAGGTGTTCCAGCAACAGCCCCATTGAGATCCCAGCCAGCAACCAGCACCAACCTGCAGGCAAGTGAGGGAGTGCATCTTTGGGTGAGTCTAGCCCTCAGCCTTGGAGCTACTCCAGCTGATGCTGAGGGCAATAGAAAATAAAACTACATCCATATATTTCTTTACAAATTCAGACCTAAGAAAATGAATATCGTCATTGTTTTAAGCCACTAAAGTTTTGAGTTGTTTGTTACAGCATTAAATAACTGGAACAGTTACGTATTTCATACAGCATAGCTAGAAGATGGAAGGGGCCATTTGACCAACATCAGACTACGTGATTAAGAAAGAACAACATTTATTATGTTATCCTACTGATTTTTAGGAGTTTATCTGTTGTGCAAGTTTGCAGTAACTACATTGACTAGTACAGTTGGGAATGTAAAACCTCAACAGGGCTTAGCGAGAATGTAGTCATGGGTGACCTCAGGGAGAGTTATCTCAGTGGAGAAATGGATGCATGAGGAAGCCAAAAGAGCTGAGTATGAGGACACTGGGACAGAATAATAAATAACTATTTCCCATCATTTTATTCTGAAGAGCAGAGATGTGAGAAATAGGGTGGAGCTGGACAGGGATCAAGAATCTGGTGAAGCTTTCATTTTTATTTGGAAAGTGTAAATAGGGAGGAATTGGGCTGTTTGAAATCAATGGGAAGAATCCAGCTGAGAGACTGAAGTTGAAAGGAAAAGAGAGAAAATGGGTTCCTATAAGGATTGGGGGTGAGGAGGGAAGGAAATTGGATCTAAAGCAGGGAGAGGAATTAGTCTTAGAAGAGACAGCTCCTCTATTTCCATAAGAGAAGGAGGAGCAGAAGGTAAATAGATAGGTTTGTATGTGTCATATTAAAATCTAGGACTGCTTTTTCTCCTTAGCTTATCTGCTGAGAGTGAGATGGAGGAAAGCATCCAAAATTGGAAGAGTGGAGACAAGTAAGGAGGACAGTGCAGGCTCCTACATTTATAATTGTGACAATTTTATTTCCGGGCACAATTTAAATTTCGTCTTTGATTTCATTGTTGACCCATGTTGTTTAGTCTCCATGCAATTGTTTTTTTCTCGTTTCTCTTTCTGTGGTTGATTTCTAGTTTTATGCTGTTGTGGTCAGAAAAGATGCTTCAAATACTTTCTATCCTCTTAAACTTGTTGAGGCTTATTTTGTGTTGTAGTATGTGGTCTATCCTAAAGAATGTTCCATGTTCCCTGGCACAGCATTAAAACCAGGTCACCTCTCCTAACCCTCATTCCCTCCAATGGGAGGAACTTTGCTCCTTCATTCACACTCCTTTTCCCAGCTCAAATTATCCAAGTCTGTTCCGTCAAGATCCTTCACAGGCCTCCCACCCTTTCCAAATAAGAGCCTAAAGTTTCTGACCCCAGGGAAACACCCTTATGTTGTTTATGTACATTTCTACCTCTTCATCGGGTTATAATGTTTTTAAAGAGCGAGCATCTTGCCTTTTCCATTTTGTATCTCCCACAATGCCCCGAATTTAGAGATGCACAGTTGTCTACCTGGTAATGTTTGTTAATTGTGTTTAATTTGAAGTTATTAGTTTCTTAGGATATTAGGATTTATCCCTCTCATAATTCGTTGAAATGTTATAACTATTTTTCATTCTCTTAGTTGCTGGGCCCAGGGGTAAGGCCAGGTAAGAATCACGGGATTGGAGATCGACAGAGCATAGCCAATATCCAATTCATGAATCACTAGTTTATTGCACACGATTAGCATGCAGCAAAGTTAGTCAGAGTAGGGAAAATAGGAAAAGGGGTAACGAACCACTCCAAGGAGAAGTCAGGGATGGAGACATATCAGCGTGAGCAGTGGACTCCAGTCGGCCACCGGGTCTCCCAACGCGTGTGAGTGGAAAGTCACCTTCTGCTCCAGCAAAGCGTGGGCAGCATCATCTGGAACATCTCTTAGCAGCACAGAGTCAGGTCCTCCAGCAAAGAGCCTTTAAGTACCTTGGCACTTTGCTCTCATTTTAAGCAGTCTGCCAGTTGAGTGTGCCACTTATGCCCCAGGAGGTCTTGTCTCGCTATCAGTTGCTTCTTCTGTTCCAGTGATGTCTTTCACAGATGTTGCCAATCAGGGTCCTTATCTAAGGAAACACTTAGTTTATCTGTCTAAGACACTTGCAGTCTATACCCAAGGTTTCAAAACAACTAATATGGAAGTTCACACTGGCCACTGTGACTCCATTTTGAACTGCTTAACAGAGCTATGAGTTTCATGCAAGATGAGTAGGAATCACAACACAAAAGAAATCACATCGTTAACACATTCCCATCAATGGTACCAAGGAAGCAGAAGAGACATTAATAACAAATTATCTACAAAGAACATTCATGGTCTACTCATGAAAGGAGATGCAATTTCTTTTTTGTCTGTGTACTCCAAGACTGGCAAGCTGTGTGCTAAAGTAGATAAAAACAGGGACTCTGAAATCAGAGACCCTTATGTGGAATTCTCAAATTCACAATCACTAGCTCTGCTCCTTCAAATATACCATCCTCCTTTTTCTAATCTGTAAAAGGGAGACATGATTTCATGGTTACTGTGAGGATAACTGAAAAACAAAACAAATTATGTATAAAATACCCAGCATTAGTAGGGACCTATGAATTATTTCAAAGCTATTAATATTCACTCAACAAACGTCTAATTGAGAACCATCTGAAGTCTATGTACAAACTATTAATAAGGAAAGGATTCCCATCTGGATATTTATATTTGCCCCCAAGGACATAACAGTTGCGTAAAAACTGAGAGGTTAAATTTCTTTCAAATGAGAACTTTGGTTTCTTTAAAGCAAATTTATTTAGTAAAAACCATGTAAATGATGAAATAATTGTAGAAAGATTTGTTCATCCTGTTATTTTTGTTTGTATCCACACAGTGATAAATGAAACGCTTGTTCTATTTTGCACTGTATGTGTTTGTTTCCTTAGTTCCAATTTATATTAGGGTTCTTGTCGCAGAAGCATTGCTCCAAGACTTTCAGAAAAAAATTTGCTCAGGACCACAGCTCTGCAAGGTTTAAGGCAGCCTCTGAGATAACCCTGGGCTATGTTATTCACTAAATTCATCTTGATCTTAATAGCCTCTGACCTACACAGGCTGATAAAGTCCATGTAGATAGATGTCTAAGGCATGGAGTTACTAAATGCATTCATATTTTAAAAGTAGACAAAAATGAAGTGTACATTTCTACCAATTCTTAGTTAACTAAAGGAATTTAGGGTAAAGGAAAATATCCCAGTTCTTCCAATACTGTCCACTTGGGCCAACAAATGGGTATTCTTAGGACTTGGCTCTTTAAAAACTTGTAGAATAGATAAACAATATTATACTGTATAGCACAGGGAAATATACACAAGATCTTATGGTAGCTCACAGAGAAAGGAATGTGACAATGAATATATGTATGTTTCATGTATAATTGAAAAATTGTGCTCTACATTGGAATTTGACACAAATGACTATAAATCAATAAAATGATTGTAAATCAATAAAAAAAGTTTAAAAAAAGTATAGTTGATTTACAATGTTGTGTTGGTTTCATGTGTACAGCAAAGGGATTCAGTTATACATTCTTTTTCAGATTCTTTTCCATTATAGTTTATTACATTGAATATAGTTCTCTGTGCTATACAGTATAACCTTATTGTTTATCTATTTTATTTATAGTTGTTTGAGTATACACCTATTTTTAAATCTTAGTAAGATCGAAAATTAAGATTAAGAAGTTTAGAAAACCAAGACCGGAGTATTTCATTTTTTGTGTTAAGAAGGAATCTGTGCATATTTGGCAATATATGTGGTTATAATGATTACGAGAATTTGACCTATTTGAGTGACAACTTAAAATCCACAACTGAATAATTTATGCTTTGGGATTTGAAGTCTACATATTACTGCATTACAGTATTGAGACATTTACAATAACTTGAGTTTCACCATATGTTTAAGTTTATTTCATTAGATATATAATTTTTTTAGTACTTAGGAATGTTTCTCCTCTAAAGCCAGGTAACTGAAGTAGTTCAAAATGAAATCAGATAGATTAAATTTGTAAATGCAGTTTAAAATATTTGAAGATATTTTATTAACTAAGCTTACAAACAGAAACAGATGTTTTTTTAAAAATCCCTTTAAAAAGACTTAACATTTACTATATTTATAAATATAATGTAGAGATTAATAATCTGTACTTTAGGAACAAAAGGCATTATGATAATTCAATATATTAAATATTACATTTTTAAACCAGAAATTAACTCTATTTCTGTGCAAAAGACAAAAAAAGTATCAAAGTCACCAAAAACTCAGATGAGTGGATAACTCTATTTGAAAATCAAAGTAATATTTAGGGAAAACTCAGGCACAGAGGACTTCAGTTAATTCTAGTTTTAGTTGCTGATGGAAGCCACCTTTAATAAAATGGAGGCAAAGAAATAAAACATAGATTTAACTATTATGGAAGGTATGATCCTACAATTGTAAGTGTTAGGTGTCCTTATAAGCAAACTACTGAAATTACTTAAAGATACTGATTGCATTGTGGAGATCACAAACATGCATCTATAAAACAAATTTTAAAATAGCTCTCCTAATGTTGTACAAATAATGTACAAAGATCCCTAATGGGGTAAGATTTCCAATGATAATACCATACAAAATTCCAAAAGGGCTAACTCCTAAAAACTTTTTTTTTTATAGTATTGCTTACTTTATTCACATTGTTGTCCACCAGCTCTCTAGAACTTTTTCATCTTTTTTTTTTTTAGTGGAGGTACTGAGGATTGAACCCAGGACCTCGTGCATGCTAAGAAGGCACTCCACCACTGAGCTACACCCTCCCCTCCCTAAAAACTTAAATGGAAGTGAAGATGGGTATACTCAGGAAAACCGTCTTCAGTGACTTGAGAATGGCTCCAGTGATGACAGAGACTGATGTCCAAAGCCACAAGTGAAGATTCCGCATGTATTTATTTCATGAAATGTGAGAATGGAAAAAGCAATATCCCTACATTAATATCTTACGTTATACAATATGTGCAATCAAATTAACAAGTATGCATATATTTAGCTAGTGTATCTAAATCCCCAAAAGTTCAGCTGTTAAAATAAAATTTTAAACACTTTTATTATGATCTTCTCACTGGGAAAACTGAAAAACACTTTGTGTTTGAAGTCACCTTATATTCAGAAGATAAAGCCTTGGGATTGGATAAGATTGTGTAGGTAGAATGTGTACAGTTATATGTTTAATTACAACACAGATACAGTGTTTCAAGTGGAGAAGGGAGGCGAAGCCAGCAAAGGGGACTAAGAAGGAATGGCAATGAGGGAAGGGGAAAATTGGAAGGGTCTGAGTTCAAACTGTATCCCCCAGTTTAGAACAAGACAAAGCAATAAGCGGACTGCAACTCAAGGGGTAGACCCTGGACTTGACTCTTAGTTTGAAAAGGAAACTATCTGGAGGACAATGCAAAAAAGAAATATTTATATCAGTTCACTGTGCTGTCCCATCCTGAGTTCCCTCAGGGCTTACCATCTATGTGGCTGCCATACGATGGCTCGATGACTGCAAGATCCTTTGTTTACTGATGCGGCAGGTGACATTTGTCATTCACAGAGGGAAAGAGAGCAGGCATCTGTGTAAAACACTGAGGAGAGGCTAAGACAACAGGGAGGTGATCATTGGGTGGAGCGCATGGAGATCCCTGGTACACTCCACGAAAGTGGTCTCCGAGAAGTGCATGGTGGGGTCGGGTGGAAGCAGATTGGCATTGAGAAGAATGGATGAGGGGGTGACATCATAGACCAAAATCCTCTTTTGAGTATTTGCCCTTTTCTACCAAAAGCTGCATGTGTGGCTACAGCTCCACCAACCAACCACCACTTCCAGGTTCACCCGGAAGCCCTCCTTCTGGACCAGGGAGCCCCGTGGGGATGCAGTGCTTCCCCTTCTTGTGGGTGGCAGGCCGTTCTCACTCTGCCACAGTCGTGCTGGTTTTTCTGTTTCCCCAGATCAGTTAAGAACAGCACTCTGTTTAGTTATCCTTTAAAATAGTGTCTCTAATATGCAAGACTGCAACATTATGCTGTACACCATATAGTTGTAACTGACTATACTTCAATTTTTAAGAAAAGGAAAAAAATGAAAAGTAAAAGTGTCTCTATGACGTGGTTTGGTAATACAGCAGTATCCTCAAAGAATGCTATCCCGTCTATTTCTAGGTTTAGCTCGTGGTTGAAATATAAATGAAGGTCACAGCAGCCTTGCACTCTGGTATTAAAAGACGTTCAGTGCTGAGGGATCAAGAATTCTCTGAAGGCCGGCCAGAAGAAGAGCCTTTTTAGAATGAAAAGTGAGTAAGTGACAAATGCCAGGGGGAAGAAGTATCTGATTCTATCACTGAATGCCTTATTATTGGAGACATAGTGTTGAGTGTTACGCTGATGCATTTATTTGAACTATATATGATTATATCCTTTCTTATTAATGGCTATCTTAGCCGCTAATACATTCTTCCTAATGGTGCTGGGCTTTCTGCCAAAGCAGAAGCTGGTGGACTAAGCTGTTTGATCTAAAAGCAGAATATTCTTACTTCTATTTTATTTCAACAAAAAATTAAAGCAGCATGAGGGGCCTCCTACTGAAAGTTAACCACCGAGTCAGGGAAGATCATTTAGAATGAGAGTTGAGCTACCCTCGTTAGTCTGTGCAGACTCATGTGACGTGTTTTGATAAACTGTAGTCCTTCCTTGTGTTGTTCTCTGTCGTGATCTTTTGGTCTATTTTGGCTCCTCTTCCCCACCCATGTCCACATCCTACTTTCAGGAAAGAGAGACACAGAGTGGGCATTTCAGGCTAGTAGCACCTAGGGAAGGGTTTTTTGTGGGGCTCAGCCCAAGTCACTAGGGTTCTGCAGACGGATTAAAGCAAAATCCCCACCTGATGACAAAGTATGACTTTGCCTTTTTCTCCGTATTTTTACTTTGTCCTATGAGGGGTAGCTATCCTAGGGCTGAAATCTGGTATTCTTTGGTTATTTGACCAAGTAATGTCATTTGCTAACAAGTTATGTCTTCTTGTCCCAATAAGAGCATAAATTGTTTTTTAATCCAGGAATCACTTTTAAGTTTCTGTGTATCATCCACAGAACTTGATTCTGTTAGGTAGTTAGATAAACAGGGGTATCGGGCATCAGATAGGTGGAGGAGAGGGAGGATGGTCCGGAAAATGCCCGCCCCCAGCGTAAAGGGACTTAATTTCTACAGGAGTGCCAGCAAGAAACCGGTTAAAACCCGACAGCCAGGACTAAGTGGTAGCAGAACAGACTTAATGGGACACAGCCCAGTGCTCATTGTATTATAATTAACATTGCGATTTAGGCTCTCCTCCCCACCACAGGGGGTTTTCTGTGTTTGCCCTGGGTAAGGGCACGCGCAAACGGGACAAACAGGACTAAGCACTCCAGGGGTAAGAGCTGTCAATCAGGCAAGAGACCACCTCTAAGCGAGGGTGTGAGAAAGGGGAGATGAAAACTGCTGCTTGTCCTCCCTTAGATCAGCCTGCCTCCCGTTCTTGGGGGTGTACTTTTTCTTTCTTATTAAATAAATCTTTTAAAATCTTTCGCTATACAACACACTGTCTCCCAGCTGCAAACCTGCCTTTCAGGTATGACAAGAACCAAGGTCTTTACCTTTTGGGGTAACAATCCTGTTGGCTATGTCATGAATCTTTCATTGAACATTAGCTATTGCCATACAGAATGGCCTCAAGGAATATTTGAATGGAATTGTTACCTTTGAGCATTTTTATTTTTTAAAATCTCTAAGGGAAAAATCTAAAGAAATCCAACACCTCTTACTATTACTCCCAAACTAGATGAAGAATAAGATTTTAATAAGCAATATTTTGGGAATGCAAACTTGGTGGAGTAGACACTTAGGAGGTTAAGCAAAAAAGACTCGCCCCCTACCCCCAAGAGCTTTATATCTCTAAAACACATGGACAAGCACGCATAAAACAAAAAGGGAATTTCAAAGAAGAAGGACATTTTGTCAAGTTGAAAGATAAAGAAGATCAAACGTTTTCTTTAGACTCAAGTTCAAAGCTGAGTTGAGAGACCTGGGTGGCATTCCAGACTGAAATTCAGAGAAAAAATATTTTCTTTAAACTTTCCTTTTATCCAACAAAAAGAGTCTCCAGCTAAATAAAGCTTCAGTGACACCACTCCTTTTTCTCATGATTGTCTGGTAGCATTAAGCACATTTCTATTTTATAATAGAGATGTCATCAGCAAAGATGATTTGATGAGCTCATCAGGTATATTACACACTCATGGGCTTAGACAGTAGTTGGCACCAGAAACTTAAAGGTCAAAACTATACAGACTACGGAAACCTTACTGTCATTATGTTTAAATTTTAAACACTGTTGTTGTTGGTTTTTTTTTCTTTTGGAAGCTAAGAAAAACTTGATATCCAAGATTAGATTCAAGTAAATGAAGTACCCTTTATACTAAACTTACAGAGATGTTACACAGGTAACATGTAAATCTTAAACTTTAAAATAGCAGTGTGTGTGTGTAAGTGTGTGTGAGCACACACATGTATGTGAGCCCTGAATATTTATAATTGTGGTTCTACTACACGGTAGTCATTTCCTGGCATTAACTATGTAAAAAAAATAGATTTTGCTTCAGTGGCGTGAGCTATTTAGAGAGTCCGTTGCTATTTTTACTCTGCCTTTTACACCGGTGTTTAGCTCGTAGATTTTGCACAACAGCAGCTATGCCCTTGTAACTGATACATCCCAGGGAGTCCACAACTGCATTCTCAGGGCTGTGCAAGGTCTCAGATATGAAAAACAGTCACAGAGCATTTCTTCTCTCTGTACCTTTTCTCATGTTAACTCAAGTGTGGAATTTTAGACCTGCATCTCGCCCAGGGAAGTTGTACAGAAATCTTACTTCTCCAATGAGTTTGTTTTGACAGTGCATTAACGACTTGGTCCTCATTGGTCTACAAAAAGCTCATAGGCAGTACTGAATAAAGAACTCCAGAGACCAAATATAACCACCACGATGGCTGCTAATATCAATAAGTTAGCATCTTTGGTTTTCATTGCAGCCTGATGACCATATCGCAAAGGGTATAGTTTCATGTATCGGCTTTATATTTCTTCATTACTGTAAACACCATCAGACAACGTGCTGATTGTTGTACAAGACACTTTTTCCCACCCTCTGCTTTCTCTTTTTGAGGACTTGCTCAAGCTATAAATTTCTACACCTAACTTATGATTTAGCTAATAATCACTTCACAGTAAACTCTGGGAGCCTTTAAATTTTGGTTGGAAATACTATTCTATGTGATAACGTTTGATTCTATAGTTATGTGAAACAGGCCAAGGTGTTGACACTTTCATCTAAGGTGTTGGAAATAACTAAGTCTGTTAGTTTCCTATTGTCCTGTAACAAATTACCACAAATTTAGTGGTTTGAAACGATGCAAATTTATTACCTTGCAGACCTACAGGTTAGGAGTGTGACACAGGTCTCACTGGACTAAACTGAAGGTGTTGGTGAGGCTGTGTTCCTTTCTGACGGCTCCAGGGGAGAACCCGCTTCCCTGCCTTTTCCGTTGTCTAGAGGCTTCTCATATTCTTGGTTTGCAGTCTCCTTGATACTCAAAGCCAGCAAGGGAGACCTGAGTTTTTTTCACATCTTGTCACTGTGACCTTTTCTTCCCCTCCCTCCTCCTCAAGTTGAAGAACCCAGTTTACATTGGTCCCAACCAAACAACACAAAATAATCTCCCTATTTTAAGATCAGCAGCTTAGCAAATTTAACAGTGTTACTTTAATTTCAAAATGTAATGTAACATACTCACAGTTTCCTGGGATTAAGATGTGGGCATCTTTGGGAAGCCATTATTCTGCCTACCACACTAAGATAGATTTTTAATGCTGCCAAAAATCTGAAACTATGCATGAGTCAGGATCCCATGATCCTATCTATTTAAGCCTCAAGCACATATGATTAAGTAAGCAAACCATACTCTGTATGATAATATGCATTTCCTGTTAAACTATAGCCACAACTATATATAAAAAAAAAAAAGCACAGTATCAAAGTAGTTTGGATAAACTTAGTCAGTGATCTACAGAAGACTCCTTAATAGGGAGAGAAATTAAAATAGATGACACTTATAGTTCTTTCTAACTTTGTAAATCTGCTCCAGGCCTGCAAAGTGTGGCTCCTTTATTATCCCTGCCTCTCAGTCACCATGGAGACACAGATGCCTAACATTTTAGGGTGTAGAAGTTAATAGCAAAATGCTCCCCAAGAGGTCCATCCAGACTACAGGACCCTCACCCAGGTAGCCTTAGGAATTTTCTTCTCTGATGTAACTTTTTTTAAAATTGAAGTATAGTCAATTTACAATGTTGTTAGTTTCAGGAATATAGCATAGTGATTCACTTATATATATATATATATTCCTTTTCATATTCTTTTTCATTATAGGTTATAGTAAGATATTAAATATGGTTCCCTGTGCTATATAGTAGGACCTTGAAGTTTATCTGTTTTATATATAGTAGTGTGTATCTACAAATCCTGAACTCCAAATTTATCCCTTCCTGCCCTCTTTCCCCCAGCAACCGTAAGTTTTCTGTCTGAGTCTGTTTCCATTTTGTAAGTAAGTTCATTTGTGTCATTTTTTTAGATTCCATATATAAGTGGTATCTCATGGTATTTGTCTGTCTGACATCTCACTTGGTATGATAATCTCTAGATCCATCCATGTTGCTGCAAATGGCATTACTGTATTCTTTTTTATGGCTGAGTAATATTCCATTATCAATCTACCTACCTACCTACCTCACGAATTCTTTATCCAATTATCTGTTGATGGACATTTAGGTTGACTCCATGCCTTGACTATTGTAAAAAGTGCTGCTATGAACATTGGGGTGCATGTATCTTTTCAAATTATAGTTCCAAAATGTAACTTTTAAAACCTTTTTAAAAATAATGATGACTGGTTGTCATTTCTCCTGACAAGTAAAAACACGTACTTACGTTAACTTTTAAACATATAACGCCTAAATGTAAAGTTGGTAGTAATAATTATTCTTCTTTTACTGATGGAAAAGCACTGACGGTTTTTTTTTAAGCAAGATTACTAATACAACTAAGTTAACAGAGTTAGGACAGATATGCATAGTACTGCAAGGAGATTTTTTCATTCCTTTGTTCTTTGGTGGATTAAAAATACTGACAGATTCCTTATAAATGTGGATGTAAAATATGTCTGAGTCAGCTCTGAGGAACTGGTTTCTATGTAATAAAATACATGTAGATTATGACTGCACTTCAGTCAGATTGGAGAAACAGGGACCAGATTTACTCTCCCACCTGGAAAATAAGAGACAGGTATATGAAATGAGTTTTCAAGACACAGGACATCACATAATGAAGGAAACAGTGATCCCTAAGAGATGTGAAACTAACAAGATGAGCCTTACAGTTGCCCCAACTATCTGTAAGAGATTTTACAAGTCACAGCTCAGGAAAGGGGGACCCTAGTGGAGCCCAGCAGATGTCCCAAATGGAGAAAGAACTGAGAGTCTGAATAGGTTTGCAGCTAAGCCTCTCAGTGTAGATTTGGGAAAATTAGCAAATTGCACTTAGCACATTCTTTTGTCTTCCTACAGAGATTCTTTTTCAGAAACCCTCTGGCCTTTATGTATGTTGTGTTTTAACTGATTCTTTATTAAGAATGTTTCAATGTCTAACTTATCTTTGTATTATCTATGTCTGATGGATAAACACAAAATATGATTAGACATATTAAGTTGCATCCTTTGAATTGTTCCCATTAGTCAAATAAGTAGCCAGGGTCATTCCGTTAAGTACAGGCATGCGTGCTATAAGGTCTATTCCCTTTCTGAAATGGGCTAATACATTCTGCATGAGCGTAAGTTTGAGGTAGGTGACTTATAAAGGTCAGCCTCACATACATCATTGCATTCTATCGAAGAGCTTGCCAATCCAGGAGCAAAATGCAAAGGAGGGAAATATATTTAACCAATGTGGTTAAGTGTCAGTTACTAGATTTTGTACAGGGATATTACCTTAATAGCTACTTGTCATGGTTGAGCCACACTGAGCCACAATAGCCAAGCCAGTTGCTCCGTCACCAGATGCATGCCGTGCCTTGGGAAGGGCTTGATCCAGACAAGGCAGCTCTGCAGCTGAGGTAGACCCGGAAGCAGGCTGACAGCTACTACCTCTGCTAGTCTGGGTGGTGTACCTGATGGCATGGCCCAGTCAGCACCCCCAGGGATGAAGTCACCACGCCCTTCACAGGCTGGCGTGTTTGGTCACATCCACTTACTATCACAAGTGGGCAAAGGAGCACCTAGAAAATTCAAGTGAGTCACCTGGATTCCACTCAAATTTCTGTCACCATCATATAAAAGCAGCCATACTTCTTCCTGATGAAGAGAGTTGCTTCTCTCTGCCAAGTCAGTGATTTCTCTTGCCTGTTGGGTCCCTGGGCATAAAAAGCCAAGTTGGCAGACACAGTTTATAATTCAATGGAGTGTTTATACTGGGTACCCTGAAGAAAGGTGCCCCCTTGGAGGACACAGAATTGTAACCATCTGAGCCCAGAGTCACAGAGATGGGAAACAAAATGTTTCCCAGTCAATCTGAGAGTGATGGCAACTCCCGCTGCCACTCTTATTTCCCGTGGCATTTGCCTAGGGCCGTCATAACAAATCACCACAAACTTGGTGCCTTAAAACAACAGAAATGTACTCTGTCACAGTTCAGGAGGCGAGCAGCCTGAAATCAAGGTGTTGGCAGGATGTGTTCCTTCTGGAGGCTCGCAGGGAGAATCTGTTCCAAGTTTCTCTCCCAGCTTTTTCCATGTTTCTAGAAGCCATCCTGGTAGAGTTCACAACATCGTGCAGGATCCTAGCTGGGTTGTTAAATTCTATTAAGACAGTTCTTACCCTTCAACCCAAGGACCCAATGTGGGTGCTGTCATCAGACTCTCCCCAACTTTATGTTCTGTCCCTCCAAATCAGCCCCCCCGAGATTCCAGTCTCAGGCATACCCCTCAAGCTCCTCCCAATACATACAGGCCAATTCTAGCAGCTCCTTTGGGGTACAGTCTATTTCCTGTCTCATCAGCCACGCATCTCTCTGGCTAAGTTTTGCTTAACCCCAATTACAGTTGTGCAACTCTAATTCTAGGTCTAGTGGTATGGAGGCAGAGCAAGTCCTGAAGGGGGCACATGTCACCTGCAGAAAGGGACCTCTGCGTTGTCATCCAGCTTAGGAGTGGATGAGGGGTGCTTCACCTAAACAGAAAGAAGTGGGCTGAGACTGCAGGCTCAGAAAGTTCAGGAGTCTGGGGAGGAAAAATCTTTGGCAGCATCCGCTGAGATGTCTCCATCTCACTTGTCAGGGACCCGGATTTTCCCAAACAGTGCCTTGACCTTTGATTAACAGACCTGCCTTGATTGGCAACTGTCTTTGAAGGTTATCCACTCAGACTATTAAGTCCTGGGCCTGGTCCTTCATTTTCTCGGCTCTCCTGCCACAAGAGATGAAGGCTTTTCCAAACGCATCTAGAGGCCTCTGGCTTCCACACCTGGCTTCCTAATGCCTGTTACTGCCCTCAGCTGTTCATTATGTTTCTATGGAATAATGATGGCTTAGCAACAGCCATCCAACCCTGTTACCCTCCCGGCTACAGTCCTCCCCATACTTCTCAAATGCCAGCCGGTCTGATGATGCCTTCCTTTCTAACAAACCATCAATTCACTGTCAGTGTAAAGTGTGGCCACTAGAACCTGTGCCAGCAACGCTCTCCACCCCCAGGAATGACAGGCCCGGCTGCATCACTCTGTGTCTGCCACGCTAGTCATCTCTGCTACCCATTTCACACATTAGACACAAAGTGAAACAGTTGTACAAAAATACTGGATGCCTTCCAAAGCAGGCTTAAAATACTAAGAACAAGAAATTGAATATCAAAAATATGTAAGTGAAATACTAGATTTATTCAAAGAGAAATGAAATTTCCTGGGTAAAACATCTGTGTAATAATACTGATTGTGTCTCTGAAAAATAGTCACCTCTGTCTATACATTTAGACGTTAATAACAAGTACTGTTCAGGACATACACTGCGAAGAAAGAGATCAATAAGTCAGTTGCTAAAACATGTATAGCTACCTAAGATAACATGAACATTTAATGATAATTTAGTATATAGCATCTGACTTATAGCCTGTGGACAAACAAGGAAAAATATAACAATTCATTTTACCCATTACATTTTACAAAATCAGACAAAATGATTTTATAAGCAGTGTTTTTAATAAAAACAGCAATTTAATTTCCAACAAATATATTACCATCCTAGTCCTTTATCCTGTGTATGTATTTAATTGGCAAACCTACTAGATTACTGAAATCAGTAAAAATCTAATCTATGATACTTCAGTTGCTTGAATCAATAAATATCTTGCATTTAAAACTCATTTTTCTTATGCTAGAAGCCTGACTATCAGTTCCTATAAAAATGCTATGCCCTACTCCTTGCCCCAGTAAGTGTGACTAAGTGACAGTACGTACTTTTGAACATCTACACGTGACTCACCAAGCACACACGGTCCAACTCCTCTCAGACAAGGTCACCAGCGGGCAAGCAGCTCTTCTAGTTCTCTTGTTCCTCATAGTGAGCATAGCCACTGGCATAGGTCCTTCCTAAATTCAAGTTAGTAAACAAATCTGACGTCTCAGCATCTGAATCTTTCCCCCCTTCATCTTCTTCCTCTTCATCGTCCTCTGCTTCATCCTCATCTTCCTCCTCATCGTGGTAGCTGGTATCACCATACTTCTCAGATGCAAGGTTCTTCCAATAGGCGTCATACCCAGAAGCTCCATCTCCCTCTTCACCTCCAGTTTGCCTGCCAAATTTCAGGGAGCGTGCTACAAAAATAGATGAGGACATGGCACTCGGTTAGTTCCAATCCTCTACATCCTCATTTTCCTCTACAACAGAGAACATTACGTGAACCTCACTGGTTCTTTTTACCCTCAAATGAAAACGTCACATTTTCCTTATTTCCTCACTTGATACCTAATTGGAAAGATAGGAGATTTTAGAAATAACAGTCAGTTCTATCCTACTCAGAATCTAAATACACATCATATACAATAAACAATAAAGATGACAGTGTCATTTCATTAAATCTAGAAAAAGTTGGAAAACAATAAAAGAATAGCAGCACTCTCCATACCTAAGTTAAATCAGCTGTGTTAAAAACTAAAATGCCTTTTGCTTGATTAAAAGTTTATTTTCAAATCACAGAGGAGTTGATTTCATATGTCATTACGTTTTCTTGAGAGAACTATTTTATAATTCAGATGTCCTAAAAGACAAAGCCTTTCACTTCCTCTTCTGCCTTAGCAGCAACACAAAGTTTAGTGCAAGAAAATAACGTCTCACCTCATTGTGTAACTGTATCTTTGATTAAACAAAGTACCATCAGAGTCATTTAGAATTATGGTTCCATCCTGATATGACTGGTAAAGAGTCAAATTCTCTTTAACAAAACTGTGAGTTGCATTACTGCAAGCATTTTTGTAGTAGTCTCATTCCTTCATAGAAAAGTTACATAAAAACCATAAAACAATTTCCTACAGTAGTGATGTATAACATAATAAGCATCTCTGCTCAAATTCCACACACCTAAGAATATGAATTCCAACTTCCAAGCGTTGAAGATTACCAGCACTTGAATATTAAGGATTTATTACTACTCAATTATTTAACAAGGAAGCCTCAGCAAAAACAGAAAAATCATTCTTTTTGGTCTTAAATTTCAGTATTCACTATGTCATTAACTGAAGCAAATGCTAAATATCAAAGTGACTGATACTGTATTTCTTAAGTTAAATTGAGAAATTTTACCCACAGATTTTCAAGGCTACAAAATTCCATTTGCTTAAAAGAACACATTCATCTTTTTAAATATGAAGAAAAGGCAAAAAAAAATTTATATATATATATATAAAGAGAAAAAAAAAAAAAGACAAATCTTGTTCAAGCATGAAAGCAAAATCACTCCAGTGGTATTTTAAGAAGAGCCTTACTTGACATGCTAAGATCCTTAGTTTCCTGAGTCTCATGTCCACATTTAGGGCAGGGAGGCTGTTTTCCTTTCTCTTGCTTAAACACCTTGCTCCTTGTATGATCATCACAGAAACAAGCCTATATAGAAGAAATAAAAACAAGCAATAAGTAATTCATCAAAAAATATATGAAGACATCACTCAGTATTTCAAGGAAATTTAAACGTAAAGATAGACTTTTGTTAGAGCAGAGATTAAGAGTTTTGTTGGGATTGGTCACACTCCCGATTGGGAAATGGTCTTTGCCAGGACTCTTGTGAACTATGGACTAACACAGGGCAGAGAGTATACACAAGGTATGATGTGAGACACATTTATTCATAAATCTGAGTATTCACAAAGCCTATGATGACATAATGGTAAGCAGCTTCTCTACCCACACAGAGTCCAGAGTCTATCTGGGGACACAGACAAGTAGAGAGGCAGCTACACGACACCAGACACTGAAAGGGAAGCGCAGAGGAGCTAAATCAGACACGGATTCAGGAAAGGCTTGCTGGGAGACATGAAGTCTTAGCTGAGATCTGAAGGAGAATGAGGTGCAGCAGGGTAAGCAAAGATGGGTGAGTGATCTAAGGCAGAGGAAACAGCATAGACAAAATTGAAGAAGAGTTGGGAGAGAATTAAGAGAGAGTTAGGAATATAAGAAAGAACCAAAGAAATATTTCTGAGAGGAAGTCAATCAGCTGCACCTGTTTAGTGATCTTTGACAAATGGAAGTGCTCAAGACAAGGTCTAAGGAAACAGAACATTACGGAAATCTTCACTTTATTCAAACTCTCTGAAGCAAGTGCACTTTGATATTAATTAAAATGTACTCCCATCATTTTGGTCAAATGTTCTCCATAAATCTGAGGTATAAAAACACTAAGATTCAGAAAACATGTGCATTAGTGTCAACTCTGAGACAAGCCAACTGGATGCCTTTTGGAAAGTCTCTAAGCTTTCAATTCCACAATCTATAAAATAAAAGAATTAAACTATATAACGTTTAAGACCCTTGTAGATTGATTATAGATATATAATCCAAGGGCTGATGGATGACTATGGGGATTAAAATCAACCTCAAAATAAAAAATACAAGAGTATACCTTACAACGGAGACAGGAATGCTGACCAAGCCGATTACATGAAACACCTGTGGGGAAAGTACATAATATCCAGATTCAAACTGGGAATGAAACTATCAATTACCAACATTTTTTTCTGTCTCATAACCTAGAAGAGACATAAAATGAGATGGACTCCCCAGCCAGATGGAAGGGAACCAGCAACTGCACATGCCCAGCATTCTTTCACTTCTACAGCTCTCATTATCCTCCAATCTCCTTCTATTACTCCAAACCTAGGAGACAGCAAACTTCATTAATTACATTTAGAAAACTGAAATGGCAAAACATATTTTTTCCATGACACTGGCTGGACTATTCCCCTACTGATATAATGGTTAAATTTTTAAAAGAGTAATTGTCCCCATTAATATATATTCTCTCCTGGTGGTGTACACTATTGCCTTTCTTTGCAAACTTTTGATAAGAGAATAGAATCCTTCATGTGGAAAAGCATGACTATACACAGAAAATAATGTTCAAGTGGCAGTAAAACAGATGGAAAAAAAATCCCAAAATGTTTTATCTCTATTTTAGTCAGTAAGGCACATTAATTTTGGTCATTATCTACAATTAACGAGAAAAAAAAATCTAAACTTAAGTATTTAGCAAATATTTTGGAAACACCAAAACATCTGGCACAACTGAATATACCAAAATACGGAAGACAAAAATAACTGGAGAGTTACAGGAAAGAGAAAATAAACTGAACCTTACTCTGGTAAAGTCTGAATATAAACTATTAACTTTCAATTTACTTAGAGGTCTTAAAAAAATAAACAAAAGGATATCTATCTTTATAATTCAAATATCTGACTAGTTGTTTCTAACTTGGGGATTCTTTTATATAAGTCTGCCTGGTTCATGGGGAGCCTTTTCAATCTGAACAGGAAATTTTTTTTTTTAACTCAAAATGTTCTCAATTATGTGTATTATTATTGCTTCTGTCCAGCTATCCTGCATTCTTCCACAGTAACACCACTAATTCAGACACAGTTGTATTACTGGTCCTATATGCTAATAATAAAAGTAAAAATCAACCAAGTACTTACTATATGTTAGGCATATGTAAGTATACCAAATTATTCCAATAATAACTATATTATTTCACAATGGTGGGGGAAAAAAACCTGCAATCTCAATCATATCTACTTGAAGATATGCCCAAGAGTTCTTAGGTTCATTCTTCATTCAGTCAAAAAAAGGATAAATATAATCAAAATGCTGAAGTCAAGTCTCTTTCAAATACAGAACCAGAACACATACTGAAAGTACAAAGCACCCAATCCAATTTCTCAGTGGGCACCAGGCATTTCTAATATAGAATCTTTCCCCATTCCCACCACCTGAATCTTTGATGTGCCACAAAGACACAATCCCAAGAAATTCGCTGTCTATCACACCCTTACCTTTACCTCTGGGAACCCAAGAAATTCGTTGTCTATCACACCCTTACCTTTACCTCTGGGAACCCAAACCACTAGGATGAAATGTGGCCCTGCAGGTCTTCCTCCCCTAAATACCTCAATCCCACACACAGACTCTCCAGTTCACTGCCCTGTAATTTTTCTCCCCAAGAGTTAAAATCTTGAACTTACATTAAAAAATACACTTCTCCCAGATTCTACAAAATAGTGTGACATTCCTGTTTTTAGACTGGGGAATGGTTTTCTTTTTGTATCTATTTTATATCTTCAGAGTATTTTAAAAGAAAGCAGGCTGGGATTACACCAAAGCTGGCTGACAATAAGCCATTTAAATTCGAAGCCCCCCGGCCATTTTAATTATTAAAAAAAATAAAAGGCGGAGAAAACACGTGTTTTTTTCCCCCTCAAAACATCCTTCTCACCAGTTATGCAGGTAAATAAGTATTTTAAAGAATTTCTGAATCTTCCAATTCATAGCTGTAAGGTCAAATCCAAAAATGATGAGATGTGACCAATTAAGGGAATAAAAACAAATTATTTGGGGCTTAAATGTATGATTAGGACAGTATTTCAGAGAAAATATTTCAAACAGTGAATGGTAACTAGTAAAGGAAGAATGGCAAAGAAAAAACAAAGCAATGGGAAAAAAAGTAAAGAGGATAAATTATAGTAAGCCAAGGAAATCTGTTTATGTGCAATGAGAGTGACTTTAATATGAGGTATCAAAGACATGGTTAATAGATTGATCTTAAAATCCTTTCAATTATATTCAGTGTCTTTATTTTCCTTTGTCTTTTACTGAATCACTAAAAACTTCTTGATGGAATTATAGCCTTAAGCTCACAGTTGCCTGTCTTTGGGGTTTAAATGCTATAAAATACACAAAGCTCTCAAGCCCCAAATAAAGTAACCCAATTTTTATATTATACGTTCTGCAGAAGCCCAAGAACAGCTCAAAAATGCTAAATACTTCGAGATGTTCCTTTAATCTTTGAGATATTCTTTACAAATACTGCAAGAATTAACATGGTGTGTGTGTGTGTGTGTGTGTGTGTGTGTGTGTGTGTGTGTGTGTGTGTGTGTGTGTGTGTGTCTTAGACTGATGACTTAGCAACTCTATAGATAAGTATAGGGATTTTGCATCAGAACAAGAATCAAATTCAAGGAAGTGAACTTAGAATTTCAGTCCTTCCTGAAATGGTATCTACTACTTAATAAGGGCTTTCTAAGTGCCAGGTACCATACTTATGCTTTACATGAATTCTCATCTCAATGAACTCTGAAAAATTAGCATCTTCATTTAATACATAACGAAACTCAGGTTTAGAAAGATTCGGCCATTTGCCCAAACATATACAGTCAATAAGTAGGATTCAAGTGATACTTGAATCAAAAACTTGAGCTTTTGAGAGATTAACAGAGTAGAAATAAAATGCAATCTATCTGTAAAGATGAAACCATCACCAATCAGTAACACTGGTTCTCAAACTGGACTATACATGAGAATTACATGCACAAGTTAAATAAGATACTGGGCATCCACCACAAACATAAAAACAATCCCCAGGGGTAAGGCTTGGGCACCTATATTTTTAAAAAACCTTCAGAGGTGTTTCTGATGCACACTCCTGCCTAAGAGTCACCGAACCCAATTAGCAGGAACAAACTAGGGGTATACCACTTACCAGGGGACATTAGGAAATGAGGTGGGGGGGGGAGGGTGGTTACTTGTTATAATAACTGGGAGACGAAAATAACAGTTAGCATTCAGGATCAAGACTGCTACAAGTCCTGCAATGCCCGATCAATCCCACAAAAGGAAGAACTGACCCAACCAAAAGGCCACTGGTACCCCTATTGGAAAAAAAATGGACTATGTGTTCTGAATTTTTTATAGAAAAAGAAAATATATTAAATTAAATTACAATCCATAAGAGGCTACATGAAAAACTGGATTCCTTTCTCATTAAGTTTAACACTTACATTATTAAGAATCTTGGGTATAAAGAACATCTAATATATAAAAACTTACATTTAAATGTTTCCGCCTCTAAAACCTGGCAGCTGGCTTGATGTTCAAACTGATCATCTTCACAGAGAAAGTTATGGCAAAAAGAACAACTGAAAATTCTGCCTCCTATTGGATTAAAGAATAAAACCCATAAATGTAAATATGATAAAGTTTAATTTTAAAAACTCGTACCTACAAAACTCCTCAGAAAAGATAGCAAATTATTTTAGATTTATGTCAAAATGGTACAGCAGTTTTTGTTCAGATAAAGGCTTAAAATAAAACTGACAAATTAAACCATAAAAGAGTAAACTCCCACTATGCCCTAGCTACTCAGATCATACTCATAATGCTCAGAGATACTTACTTTCCTGTAACTCTCCTCCTACCTACATAGGTAAATAATCATACCATTGCCTATTACTACTGGTACAAATCCCTTTTCCAACTAAATTGACAATCAAAACAGTGCCAGTACTTAGGATTGACAGTATTCTGAAAAAAATCTTAAGAAGAGCATCCAGAATGTTTCAAAGTCAGTCTACACCTCTAGGAAGTTCGCTGTTTGTACGTACTCACCGTGGTCCCAGACACCCCGTTCACATTCCACACACTCAGCATCAGTAAGCGGGCAGGCGCAGGCATGTGTACTGAGACATTTCCTACCATGACATACCCAAGCTTCACAGAAGTCACATATTGCACCCTGCAACCGAGAAACACGAAAAATTAATCTCTGACACTTGACTGGCTGCGACCATTGTTTAAGTAACTGGAACCGTCAGAATTATATACATTTAGCCATTTACCAACCTTCAGTGATAGTAAATGGCTTTATTAAAGAAAATGTACTAAAACTAAATTCTAAAACCAAAATTAAAGAATTCCCTGAAAATCAAACTACTTCACCAAAAGCTATTTACATTATACAAATCTAAGCTATAAATCAAAAAAAAAAAAGCAGAGGGGAAACTATACACTTACCCTAATATTAATCATTAAAGTAAATCAAAGAGCTGACAGTATTGCCCTCAAACTGAATTTTAAATCAAATAAAGTCTGGAGTCCACAGTTGAAGCATTCCTGACTATAGCAATTCTGGTAACTAGACTGAATTTTTTCACATACTAAATTCTGACTTAAAAAAATTCCTTCTCATCTGTGTAATTTATAAAATAATCATATAGCTTTTCTAGAATGGAAAGAAAATATTAAAGTTCTGCCAGCATCCTTTTTTAAGGCAACTTATGGTTTAAATCATTATTGCATTTCTTTGTGGAAAAAACTAAAGTAAAATATT
This sequence comes from Camelus ferus, assembly GCF_009834535.1. Lineage (NCBI taxonomy): Eukaryota > Metazoa > Chordata > Mammalia > Artiodactyla > Camelidae > Camelus > Camelus ferus. The sequence continues at coordinate 100,359,922 of NC_045697.1, read as the reverse complement.
TATGGAACTAAATGACAGGTTAAGATTCTCCAATTCTCAATCAAGGTAAGACTTTAAGGCTATACCTTTCAGGAACACAATGACATCTACAGAACACTAAGAGCTAGAAAGAATCTTAAGGAGATGGGACCGGACAGTCTTTCCTTTACAGGTGAGGAAAAATAGGGGCCTGACACTAAGTCCAAGTTCCAGAACTACGTTAGCACCAAGCTGTGATTTACATCCAGGTTTCCTGAACCTCAATTCAGTGTTCTACTATTCAAGGCTCTGTAACAAAAGTGGTAAAAGACAAACAGGAAGAATGTCTTGGGGCTTAAAAAAATAGATTACCAGTGAGATAGTAAATCCTCAAATATATCTTCTGGATTATTTAGGGTTCTAGCAATAAAGAGATGATACACTAAATGAGGTTAATCCAGGAGAGTTTAAAAAAAGATAATTTACAAAGTACAGGGAAGGGCTTAGAAGAAACATCAAGGGATGATGGGAGATACCACACCTAGGCCTGAAGAGACAAGGTAGGGGAGGGAGGGAGGTGCAGAACCCCAAGAGAGAATCGTATGGAGAGGACTACTTGGTCATACAGAGAGGACCTGGTGGCAAATCCACGTCCAAACCGGGACAACCTGGTAGGGAGTAAGCTGGGAGGATTAACACAGAGATCATCATTTCCTCCCATCGTCAGGTCTCTTGCCAGAGTCCTCTATGGGCTGAACCTAAAAGAAGCCATTAAGTAAGAAAGCAATTGATCCAGTCCCCACACACTGGTTAGGTTCCCAGGGGAAAACATGGTGGATAGTGAAGGGAGAGGAATCTCAATCAGCAAATAGAAGATGGCCAGAAAAATCACTTTTCTAGAATGTACAGCTAATGAATGATGCATGATTCTACTTAACTGTATTCTTCATGTAAGAAATCATTCATACTCATACAACCCATTGAATTAAAAAAAAGTAATCTGATAAATCTAGACATAAGGAAGCTACCAAGGAAAAGTATAATGGCTTTTGAATAAAGATAATAACAACGACAATCCTATAAAGAAGATAAAGAAAGAAGAATTCACAAGATGATTATGAATCATTCTAGCTTTTGCTTCTGTAAGATAAGAAAAATATAAAGGTCTGCCTTATGATGGAAAACTACATGTTCTTGGGAAATTATTATAAACATTCTACTATAAATATTACGTTACTCATGGACATTTGGACCCGAGCATAAATTCACACAATAGAATACAGTAAAACTGGTCAAAAAGGAAACTATTTTTAGTGAAAAAGAAAGCAAAATGCATCACACAATGAAACTGTTTCTATTTTTCAAACAATGAATTTCCTTTGAAAATTCTACATGTAATGAACTACATGTAACTACGTGTAATGAAGAGCATTATTTCCGTGTTAACTCTGTATTCTTTTTTGAAACGTAAAGCTTTACAAAACCAATTAATCCTAGGTTCTTTTGAAAGTAGGTTGCTTATTTAGCCAAAAGCCTGAAACTTAGTTAAGCAGGGCTTTCAGTATAGTAAATAATGTTTTGTGAAGTCTAAGACACATTACAAAGGTATCACTGACAAACAAATTGTTTAGATCAACATGAAATGAATTTCCATTCCTTGTACATTTCCCAATAAGAAAGAAGGAAGCAGTAAAAAAAACAGGTAGATAATAATGTGGGAAAGCACACAAAAACATGCCATATATAATCCAGATAACTCCAGACTAACTGAACCAAGGAACAAAGCAGTGCTATTTAGAAAAAAATGACTACACATTGGTCAAAGACTTTTCCTCATCCTTAGAGACCTACTAATCTAAAAGACAGTGACATGAAGCTTACCACCATTGCAAGGCCAGTGCTGTAGACACCAGCTGTGCTTTATGACACAGTCTGAAGACTTCATCATGCACTTTGTTTTCCCTAGCAAAGAAACAAATGTTCACTGTTAGCCTTGCAGAGTAGTACACACAAGTACTAATTCCTCTTTTTACCTAGCCCAGGTTCCTATGGAAATAATTTAAAAATAGATCAGCATTGTTTACTGCTTACATAATTTAAAAAAGATAATGAATATACCTGAGATTTCATTACCTGAGTCAGACCTTTTGAGATGAGGAATTTATATGCTAATTCATATTTGTACTAAAATCAGAAATTGAACGCTATGCTTTGTAATCTAATGATCACTAAAGCAGTTTAAAATCTTGTGACTTTTCAGATGAATTAAAACAGACTTTAAAAAACTATGCTTTAAAAATGAATTTAACATTTTATAATTCACAATAAAGGCAGTCTGGTTTGAAGGTATTGTTTATTTCTTTCCATAGAACATCTCAAACCAAACCAGATCAAATAATAATCCTGCAACTTATCTGGTTCATTTTTTGTTTACCCATAGGTAAAAACTTACAAACACAGCCCCCAGGTAAACATTCTTCCAAAAGAATTGTCAAATAGTGCCCAAATGAGCACAAAAAATAGGAATATAGTGATAAAGCTAAAAATTACAATACAACCACAAAAGCTCTGATCTAGCAGCAAATTACCAACCCGAATCAGTATCAGGAAATTCACTTATCACAAACTATGGGAGGATTAATGGTGACATATTAATCACCCATCTCAGATTCCACAAAGTGAAACATGAAAGAAATGGAAGATGCTCAATATTCCATTACCTGATTACCTAAGAAACAAAGCCAGACAACAGAAAACGGGAAGAAAGAGAAACTGGAAATGAGAGGCAGCATGTTTTATGCCTAACACTAAGTACCAGAGTCAGCGAGTGGCAAATGCATCTATATGTATCATTACAAACACTAAAAACAGGGGAAGGTCCCAGCGAGAACTTATCTCAGTCTTCTCCAAAATCTATTTTCTCACTCTATATTCGTTTAGTCTGTTTGTTTTTGTTTTTGTAAATAAGGATATAAAAACCAGCAGATGACTGGTCTATCTAGGCCAGTATTTCTTTTTCATTAACTACAGACCTCAGCTAGAACCACACCAGAAATATTCAGGGGTATAGCCCTAAGCCTTCCTAACTTTCTGCAATGTTAACATATATAAACACACTTAAATGAGCATATCCCAAACTGTATTTCATCTGAAACTACTATCCCATAACTGAAAGGCATACTTGTTCAAATAAACATTTGGGAGGCAAATCTGGAGTGAATAAAACAGTCAGGTTCCTTTACTGGAGGTTGTCAGAACCTTTTAACATACAGACATGTAACAGAACTCTCCCAGATAGGAATGAGGGAACGAGACATGCAGCATGTTTCACACGTATGCACTGCTTTTGGAAATACCTATTAGTATCTAGTGTTCTGTGGGAGACTATTTGGGAACATTGATCTTGCTGTTCTATGAACTACCATTTATTTTTACTCTGATTAACCATTTACTCTGAATAAAAGTTTCCACTTATACTTTGGAGCTAGGTTAAATGGCTTAGGAATTCTATTCCACTCACTTGAGAATATATGTGAGGAAACTCAAGAATCATAAACTTAAGAACCAAACAGGAAAACAACTGACCATAAAAAAATGGCACAAAGTAAATGTGGAAAAAAATCATTTTTAATGGTCTAACATACTGCAGGCAATATTAGCAAGAATCAAAATACAGAAACAAAGGACATCAATGAGATTAAGACAGTATAAATAAAAATACAGGATCACCAAATGTTATTAGTCCAAAATCTAATCTTTTAATTTTTAAAACAACATGTGGTATTATTTATCTAAACTGTATCTTAATTATTTTCCAGTATATCAAAGAGACAAAACCATGACTTGATTATTTTTTGGTAGGCCAGATGATAGTTTATGTCATTTTATTAGTAGCAAGGCATATAACATTACTGTAAACGATAATGATAAACCCACGGACTCAAACTGATTAAATGCCAAACAAATGTTTGATAAAAGAAAAAGCATGTGTTCTTATCATATACTTACCACACTGTGCACAAATTGGTAACTTCTGTACAGAATTACAAAAATAGCAAAACGCTCTATTCTTCTGCCGCCTTGTCATATAAAAAGAAAAATTTTAAATACAGTCAATATCAGATAAAAGGTCAGTCTATATTATTACATATAGAAAGAAAAAGAAATAAATAAAAATATACCTCTGACACTTGTCACATTCCTGTAAAATATAAAAACATAACATGAATTTTTCTACTGGCTGAAAGTTGCAAATTTACTAGCATTACATTACAAAAAATACCCTGCTTCTGATGTTAAAATTTAAGTGACACTTGCCCAAACCCTCCAACTCCACCCATGTCTACAAGCATCTACACAAACATTAGTAACAAAGGCATGCTCTTGAGTATGCCACACTAGAGGAAGAAGTGGCATTTTCACAAAACAGCTAAATGCAGTGGTGGTGGGTTTTTTTGTTTTTCTTTTTTTTCCTTAAGGAATCAGATAAATAATACAGAATGGACACAAGAAATAGTAGAGAACACAGTATGCTGAAGCTCATAGAAAATCCAGAATTCTAAACATGCTATGAAAAGTGCTCCACAATCTGTTCTCTAACCTCTTCTCAAATCTTGCTGGCCTATTCTTTTCATTTTTTTTAATTTTTTTCTTTCTTTTTTTTTAACTTTTTTTATTGATTTATAATAATTTTACAATGTTGTGTCAAATTCCAGTGTAGAGCACAATTTTTCAGTTATATATGAACATATATATATTGTCACATTTTTTTCTCTGTGAGCTACCATAAGATCTTGTGTATATTTCCCTGTGCTATACAGTATAATCTTGTTTATCTATTCTACAATTTTGAAATCCTGTCTATCCCTTCCCACCCTCTGCCCCCTTGGCAACCACAAGTTTGTATTCTATGTCTGTGAGTCTATTTCTGTTTTGTATTTATGCTTTGTTTTTTTGTTTTTGTTTTTGAGATTCCTTTTTAGATTCAAGTCACTATTTGTCAGCTATTCTCGAAATATGTCTTGTATTCTCTTTCCCCTGCCTTACTTATTCTAACACTTTTCCCCAAAAAGTCCCTCCTCACATCTTTACCTCCGGGAAGTTCCGGTGACCCCCTCCTCGGTGAACTGTACCCCATCCCCACACTCATCTTTACCACCTGAGTCCTCATGTACCTTAGTCCTGATTGTACCTTTTCTGCAGCACTCACCAAAGTCTAGCCCTCGCTGCATGGATTTATGAGTGAGTCATTTCTTTGTCTGCCCTCTTTCTCTTCTCTAGAAATGACCCTGACACAGAGAAAAGAGTCCCCATGGTCCTACCTGTGCTATATAATCTTGCTGCCCATCGTCCCCTCAACTCAGTCATGAACATTAGTTGATCCCGGGATGAGCACCCATCCAAGCCCAACCTATCAGAGCTCTTTCCCTGACTGACAGCAGAAGTATGTGATGTGAGACATGCAAGCTATGAACCTAGTGGCTATGAACCCAAACAAAAGGGAAAAAACAACCTGAGAAAATGGAACTAAGTACAAGCAAGACAGGAAGGACTACAAGCTGTTCTAGGTTCGAGCTGTTCCTGCATCCCAGCTGTATCTTTGCCCTTCCCAACTAACTATAAAGTTAGTCCATTATTTATTCAATAAACCCTATTTCTCCCTAAAGTTATTTAAGCTGGATTTCTATTATTTTTAAACTCTAAGTAATACAGAAAATAACTGAGCTGTAAGCCTGTGGAAACAGAGACTGTGTCATTTATCTGTGTATCCCCCACAGTGCCTAAAATAGTACCTGGCACAGAGCAGACACACAAGAAACAGTTGAGGAATGAAGTCACACTAAGCATTTCACATGTGGTCGATGAAAAAAAGGGAAAAGAAACAGAAGCAAGGACAAAAACAAGCAGAGAGGGAGTGGAAATAGGGAGACATGGGACAACTCAGACAAACATGATCAAAGGAAGGGAAGAGGTAATGACATATGACAAAAAAGCTCTAATTAATAGGAGAAACTGAGTAAGGTATATTAGGTTAGAGTAGCTGGAATGTTGCACAGTTCCCCATATGTATTCTTGTTCAATACATATCTACTTGTCACCAACAGTAGCCAAGGTAATACGAAAGGTTTTATAAATAACAAAATCAAACATAATTCACTACTATTCAGTGTTAATGACAACAATGGACAAGCATTTAACACAGGTATATTTGTGGTTTTTCAATTATCAACTGAAATCCAAAAACACCGTTACCATTGAAGCATTGCATGGGTGTTTAGCCAAGTCGATAGTGCTTCTTAATGCTCTCAGTTGTTTTTCACGTTCCCGGCGGTTCTCTGCCTTCTTCCTGGCACCAGTCTTTTTTTTAGGCATTTCTCCTTCTTTCTACGCAAGAGAACAGTGAAGATTTAACTGTCTTGTTACATTTGCTAGTTTAAAGAAACTAAGGAATAGTAAAATGAAATGTTCTTATTCTCATTAAGTTTTAAACTCAACCCTGTCATGCTGATGGTTAAGCGTGTTTTAAACCTTTGTGAGATATTAAATACACATCATCCCAAATAACATAGATAGCTTTTTAAATAAAGCACTTATTTGTACTCCTAAACAATTCTAAAAAATGTAAACATCAGATTTATCCTAACAGCCAAAATGGTTTTCTTTCCCACTGAAGAAAAAAAGTTCCTCTGACGTTAAGTATTCTTTAAAAATTATTTTACCAAGTGGGAAAAATATTAGAGATACATCATTAGAAAGAAATCATTAAAAAGTACATTATTTATCCAGTTTATATCACTTTTTTTAGCTATATATTCATATGACCTGATGCTGCCAAGACTTGTTGAAAAGTAAGTCTAATTTCTCCCACATAATACCTAAATAAAACACCTAAGTCAAGTGACATTAACTATAAAGCCAATCTATCTTCTCAGAAAAGATATTAAAGGCATTAGAGTCACTAAGACTCTCTGAAAGCTGCCCTTCTTCTACATGCAGCGAGCATGTAATTTTAACAGGGTTTAAATTTAAGAGTATGTGTTTACCACACACATAAAAATAAGACCTTTAAAACTGGCTTTCATCAGGTAGTTGAAAGAACTACCACATTTAGAAAGACAAGATTTTTCACTAAATAACATTTTTATTTGGCTTTTCATCTAATCTGAAGACCACAAGCTTCCTGAGGATTCCAGCTCTATCTTTGTTGACAATGTTTGCCTCCCAGACTTGCCTGGCATATATTAAGCACTCAATAAATAAAGAGACACACAGGAATGAGTTCATGTGTTTGCTTTGAAAGAGAATCTCAAATTTCTTAATATTCTTCAAAGTACATATTTTTTTGAAAAGCATTTTCTAAAAGTGGTTCTCAAAGACCTACTGTGGAAATCCCTAAAAATACAGATTTGGACTTCAAGACTGTATCCAAGATCTACAAATTCTAAACCTCCAAGTATGGCTTCACCTTTCACTGGTGACACAACCTCCCTGAAGACAAAAAAAAAAAAAAATCTTACCAAAGAAACCAAAGTCATGTCCATGATACATGGAGAGAGCTCCAAGAAAGCGCATCTCGAAATTTAGATTTCTTATTACAGTACAGCAATAGTCATATACCAGCTTGTACCTGGAACAATACTAAGGTAACTCATAAAGTTTTCCTATTCTCTGCGTTTCAACTTTTACTTTGGAATGTTCAAACAAAAACCGAGTGGTGGTTAGTTGAGACTTAAAATCATGGACAAACCAGGCCAAGAGGTTTAGGAGGTGGTTACCTGGAGTAACGCTGCTAGTCACCCTTCCAGTATTTAAAATGACAAAACATACTGGGTGAAAAAAAATGTGTACTGCCCTGGCCAAAGGAGCTAGAAAATAATCCCAGGGTGATCATCGGATGAATTTCCTGCGTCCCCAAGGGTGAACTCGCTGTGAAAGTTGAGCCCCATTTTTTCCCCCTCCAGCTTGTTTCGCAAACTGAAGAGTGAATTCTTTTCCTCAGCTCTAAATAGGTTAAGCCCTCTCCAGGGACGCTCCCACTTCAGGACACGGCCCGTCACGGGACAAGGGAAGAAGCACGGGGTCAGTGTGGCTCTCGAGGCAAAGCCTGCAGCCCGAGGACCCAGCAGGGTCAAGGGGGCGTCCAGAGGAGACTCGGCGGAGGTGCCACGCGGCTCGGGGAACCCACAGCCGTCGCCCGCCCGCGGAGCACCCTCCCTCGCGCGCGCTCCGGGCCGACCTCGCTCACCCTCGCGGGGAGGCCGGGCTCACTCCGGGGGCCGAGGGGCAGGGAAGGGCGTGAGGCCGGCGCGCGGCGGCAGCACACCCAATTCTTTGACCACGACTCCGGCGAAAACGTTACTAAGACCGGAGGAAGGCGGATGGAACAGCTTGTAGGTACTAGGCACTGGACCGGATGTCCTCTGACGCCAGCAGCGTCCTTACGCAGCACGTCGACCGGAAGGGCACGCCCACTTCTGTTCGCCCCGCCCCGTCCTTCTTTCTCCTGAGCGGAGCGGGGCTCCCAATCCTGGGTCGAGGGCGTCACCAAAAGAAGAGGAAAACTGGGGGAACCCAAGGAGGACAGGGGTCGGGAAGCCTCCTGGATTTTATGTCTTCAAAAAAGGAGAAATCTAAAGGGAGAGAAAAAATCTAAAAGGAAGAAGGACATGAACTCATGACCTGGTACTGGATCAGTGGACTCAAACTGGAAATTCTTGCCTAATTTTTCTGGAAGCTTTCTGCTGCCTTAGTATGTTGTGCGTCACATCCCACTTTTCACGTTTGCTGGCCCAGTTGTACCTCTCGTTACCTAATGAAGTTGTCTACTGCTCTCCGTTGTCTCCTGTTTCCACTATGCCTTATGGAATTCCATTCTTCCGTGACCAATTCTTCCACATTCTGGGCCTCTTGTGTGTGCTCTGCCTGCTTCACTGAAACCTGACATCCTCTCCCTTGCAGAGTGTGCTTGCTTTAAACTTCAAGGTGAAGGTTGCTCACTTTCCCACAGTCCCTTTATGTCCTGGTTAGGAGCTGGGGTCTATCCTCTTGCTCCCCAGTGCCCTACTCAGATAATTATTCCTCCTTTGTATGTAGCCATGCCACTTTTTATCCTTTCTTGTTGCTATGCTCTATCCTCTCCTGACTGATAGAAAAACTCTGGAACCTGACTTCCAACTTCTGCCCTCACCCACAGTCACATTAACATCTAAATGGGAGACCCATCTTCCTGGGTCCTGGATTTCTTCTCCAGTAGCCATCGCCTCTGCTCCACTATGGGCACCCAATCTCATGACCAAACCCCAGGCCTTATCATCAAAGAACTACTCCACCACGGAAATCCAAACATCAAACGTCTAACTATCCAATCTCACCAGCTCTCTCACTCAGTTCCTGACGAAGACTTCGAGTCTCTCGATCCTTCCCTTTTCTATCAGTTGTCCCTTTGCTTTCTTCCCTTCTTGTCTTCCCCAGTTTATAAAACATAGTTTATCACTTCATTCACAATTTCCCATGTTTTTGTTCCGATCAAAGCATCTAGAACATTCCCAATTCCGTTAATTCATCAGGTTGTCTTTTCTCTCCTACACTTGACTTCTGAGTATTATCAAGGAGAAAAAAAATTATGCAATCAATATTCTACTCTAAATCCAAAGTCACCAACCTCCACAAGTCCCTCAAAAGTACCCAGCAAGCCTCCTCTTTTCCTAATCAAGTTTATCATTCTCCATCTCCATGAGGGCATTATCAGATCTTCTCCCCTTTCCTCAAACTTCAACCACCTCCTCCATCAACTTTGTATAACTACTTCCTATCTCACAGAGAACACAGAATAATATCAGTAACAGCTAAACTATAATTTTGTTTTACTTTACTTGTGTAGCATTAATTCCTGATTTTACACATGATGAAACTTGGGTAGATGGTTTAGCTTGTAATATCATCTATTGTAGCAGTTCTTAAACTTTCTTGAGACTTTGGGTCTCAGGACCCCTTAAAAATTCTTAAAAATTGAGAACCCTAATAAGCTTTTCTAATGTGAGTTATATTCAATTGATATTTACCATATAAAAATTAAAACATAAAACTTTAAATGTTTATTAATTTATTAGAAGTTATACTGATAAATCTATCACATGTTAGTATAAATAACATATTTCTATGAAAAAAAAGACTATTTTCCCAAGCAAAAACATAAAAGAATGGTACTGTTTTATAGTTTTGCAAATCTCTTTGATGTAAAGCTTCATAGAAGGCAGGTGAATTCCTATATCTGCCATTCTACTGAGAAATGTCTTGATGTTTCCATTTTCCCTGCAGATAGTTAGCCAAGGAAATTGCAAAGACCCCTCTGGGGAAGGGCTGGGGGAATTATTAAAATGTACATCTTTTATGATATTTCAGGATCTTCTTACTAGAGTCTGGCCTCTTCTCTGTTGATGGTTTCCAGGTCTAAAAACTGTCTCAGTCTTAAAAACTGGGCAAGGAATTGTGACTCAACTGAAGTATTGCTCTCAGGCTCCCGGTCAGACACTCCCTTGATTTCTATTGATTGTACAGACTGAGCAGTATCTTTGTATGCTACTCATCCATTTTGCTCCCAGTAGCACCATATTCTGTTATCCATCTCCCTACTCTTCTGAGGACCAGACCCCTCTCTCTCCCTACCACTCTATTCTTGCTCTTCATTACAATATATGCCAGGTTACAATGTAACTTAAACCAAGTTATTGACCTAGTGACCAGAAGAGAAACTGGGGACAGATCCTGAAGGGAGCACAGAGTGGACTAAAGGAGGACACCTCTGCATGGTGAAATTTCAAGCGTGGGGGAGCACTAGCCATTGGTCAGGAAAACTGGACCGTGTTCAGACTCAGAAGGTTCAGGAGAATCTGGAGACTTGAGATTTTCCGGTGTCACAACCCGGCCCATGGCATCAGGGTTTCTTTCTTTCCAGTCCAGCATTCTGACCATGGCATAGCCAGTCTGGCTGAGCTAAATGGTTGTTAATCTTCTTTGGAGTTCTCCCACACTTATGATTAAGTGCTGGGCCTGTTCCTCTGCACTTTGTGCCCTCCCACTGCAGGAGATAAAAGCCGGTTTATTTGCTACCAAAGGGGCCTTCTGAATTTTACTCTCAAGTTTTTTAATAGCCTTTAACCATTCTCACCTTTTTGCTTTTTCCAAAGAACCAATTTTGCCTAACAAAGCCAATTCCCTTGTCCTTAAGATATTTCCCTCATATTTCTTAAACATGTGATACATTGCACCCACTAGTGTGTTACCTTCCATTATAATACATCCCAGTTCACTACTGATGAAAGTTTTAACTACTGTACTGTTACCTTGTGCCAAGGTCCATCTGTCCTACATCTATCACCAGTGAAGAGGTCCTTACTGACCATCAAGTGGCCAATGATTCAAGTCAGAAATCCCATATTAGCTCCTGCTTTCTTGGCTCAGCCCTGATATCATCCATCTTAGGTTGACTTCTCTGGTAGCATCCTCTGAGTCAAAAAAGAGCATGGGGAGTTTGTTAGGACATGCTTTGGGAACACCAGCTGAGGAGGAGATGGTAGCTAGATTGGACAGAGGGAATTTAGTCTCAGTGAAGGCCTTGACATTGAATCTGGCATGAACCTTCAGAGTTGAGGCAAGTAGGCTCAGCCTTTATACACTTGTTACATCAGTCACTGGGTGTGGGCTAACAGGGAAGCAGGTATAAGCGTGGGTGGGACTGCTCTTTCAGAGGGCTGACAGCTGGGTTTTGTCAGCTTGCTGCACTCCCAGCAGCTCAGAGAATAAGTCCTTCCCTTCTGAAGAGCAATCTGGGTAGTACCTCCCAGTATTCACTTCAAAGAGTGATGGCAAAATAAAGAAATATTCAAAGACAAAGAATCTTTGCTGTTCCCAGACCCTCTTTGAAAGAATTCCAAAGAGTGAGCTTCAGGAAGATAAAAACAGAATTCAGAAGGAAGAAGGGGATGCAAAAAGCAACAGTGTATAATCAGTTCATTTAACATATAGGATAAATCTGAAATATTATCTGTACAAAACACCAAAACTATAATAAACAGTGTTGGATATGAAAACTATGAGGAACTGAAATATTCTCTAAATTCAGTGCAATTCAGATAACATCCTGAGAGAGATTTTCAAATGGAATTTTATCAATTGATTCTAACATTCATATGGATCAGTAAAGAGCCATGATAGCCTAGACTATTTGAAACACCAGCAGAAGAAGATACCTTTATATAAAGGTATCTTTTATAAAGATATATTTTATAAAGATACCTTTATAAAATAAAATATATTTTACTATAGGTTCCAGTAATTAAAACAGTGTTGGGTCAAACAGATATCAACAAACCAATGTAACTGAATAGAAAGCCTAGGTTACAGACTCACATATATTTGGTGACTTGGTAAATGGTATAATCTGTGTTAACGTCAGTGAGAAGAGATGTATTATTCAATAAATTAGGTGGAGACTATTGGCTATCCATATGGCCGAAAATAAAATTAGATCCCTGTTTAGCAGCATACATAAAAATAAATTTCAGATGAGTTAAAGACCTAAATATGCAACGCAAAAATATGAAACTATTGTAAGAAAATATGGGACAATGGCTTTATGATATTGAGGTGTAAGTGATTTTTTAGACATCACAAAAAGCAGAAAATTAAAGAAAACAAACAATACATGTAACTGAATAAAAAATTAAATCTTTAGCATGAATGAAGACACCATAAACAAAGTGAAAAAGCAAACCAAAAACTAGGGGAAGGAATTTGACACCTATGTAATTGACAAAATATTTATATACAGAATCAATTAATAACTACTATTCAGTGAGAAAACCACAAACAACCCAAAAGAATCACAGACAAAAGATGTAAACAGGAAATTTTATAGATTGGGACCATCTTTGAAAATCACATAGCACTATGTACTGAATACAATACATATCTGTGTCTACTGAAGTACATTTGAAAGAATGTTTATAACAGCACTATTTGCAGTAGCCCCCGAACTAGAAACAACCCAAGTATCCCTTAACAGAAGCATGGATAAGTGAATTGTTACATATTCATATAACAAAGTATTATACAACAACAAGAATGGACAAACTGTAACCTCATGTAACAGGATGGAAAGATCTCACAAAAATAATGCTAAACAAAAGAAAACAGTAATAAAAAAAAAAAACAGCAATGCAAAAAACCAATTGTAATTCCCTATATATAAGGCAAAAAATAGTCAAAACTCATGGGGTTAGAAGTCAGGACAGTGGTTACCTTTGGGCGAAGGTAGTAGCTGGAGGAGGTCACAAGTTGGGTTTCTGGAGTACTGGAAATATTCTACCTATGATCGTGTTCAAACTCTGAACATTCCTCAATCTGTAAATTTGTGATTGATGTCATTTATACAAGTAATAGCCTGTTACAAGGTTTTTAAAGGAATACCAATTAAAAATAGAAGCAGAAAATCTGGATGAAAGTCTTCAAAGAAGCCATCTACAGCAGTTCTTCCCAAACATGTCCTGGCCTCGACAGAAAATAAAATTCATAGGACACATAGGGGTACAGAGTGTAGGTCTGTTTGTTGCCAGAGGTAACTCTCTTTGTGAGTTTTTTCCCCTTTTCCTCTTCTTTTTTTGGTGGAAAGGTACAAATCCCTATTCATCTGTCTGTCAGGAAGACGTATACTTTGCGTTTTTGCAACAGGCACCTCTCATAATCTTTTCTAGATGCAGGAGGATTTTCCATTTCTGTCCCAACTCAAGGACCCAGATCAATGCACACTTGCAACTTATTTGCAGCACACAGCTGTGCTTGGGAAGACAGCCTGAGGACCTCTGAACTATGGGACTCCTTAACCTACCCATTTAAGGGCTTTTCAGTTTGGCTTCTTTTCATTTTAATTTTCCAAACAAATATTCATTTTCTAGCTCAGAATATCACTTTCCAAATCCAGATACCTATGTTGCCCATCTTTTGTGTATCACACTATCCTTAAAAATCAGAAGGGAAATGATTGGAGCTCACAAAATAACTGCAGGACTAATGCCCCGTCAGTTCTTTAAAGCATCACATTTTTGAGTTAAGATAATAAACGATCCTCGACAAATGGTTTTTGTCTCTTGGAAAAGCCTTCCAGTGTCCATAACCATCTAACAACTTATTTCTCCTCTTTTCACCGGTTATCACACCCTAAAATCCACTGGCCCAATTTATTCTATGGTAAGCTCTCAGTACCCTGACCCATTAGTGTTGAGAAGAGAGGCAGGGTTTCTCAGTATCTAATGCGTGTGTAGTTCTTTATTGTTTACAAAGATTTCCACATTCATTATGGTATTTAATACCCATAAAAACTCATTTGTTGTAAAGTAGATACTATCTCCATTTTGCAAATAAGAAAGCTGAAGTTTCTTTGTATTGGTCATGACAAATGATACCTGTTCAAAATTGAATTCAACATCTTTGCCCCAAAATGGATGCCCTCTTATTGGTGGCTTAAGTTGGTGAACACAGGGCACTGATCCATCTGTTTAAACCAGAAATCTGGGAGTCAACACAGACACTCCGTCTCTCCTACCCATTAATATAATCTTTAAACCTTTGTCCTATGACCTCAAAACTCTCTGTCAAGATCATTCCCTCAATAAAGTCCAGATAATCTATTTCTGGCAAGATGTCTGAAGAAACTCTATAAGACCAGAACACATAAAACTCCAGAGAAAGCAAAACAAAAGTAAACACATTAAAAAACTTTGTCCAGTGCATGACTAAATTGACAGGAAAGTAACAGAAGATCAAGAAGACTGGGAGGAATGAGAAAGTTTGTTAATATTAACCACTATATACAAAATAGTTGACAAATTTGTTCTGTATAGCACAGGGAACTATATTTAATATCTTGTAGTAATCTATAATGAAAAAGAATATGAAAACAAATATATGTATGTATATGTATGACTGAAACATTATGCTGTACACCAGAAACTGATGCATTGTAACTGACTATACTTCAACTAAAAAAAAAAAATGTGGGAGTCTAGACAGTAACCAAGCGCTAGAGCTGGCATCTGGCTGAGACTATCTGAACACCCCCAGTAACCTAGAACTTGGATTCTAGTGAAAAACATGTGCGTTGGAGACAGGCACCCTGTGGCGAAGAAGAGTAGGATACTAGGTGGAGACTTGCATAAGGCTGGGACCCACAAAGGACAACACCCTAGAACAAAAACAAAGTTTAAAAAAAATTCTTCCACGTAGAGGAAGATGGTAGGGCTAATTCCCTGTGTCAACTTTGCCTCTTAGTAGAGTGGGAAGAAATAAAAATTAAAAGCACTGCAGAAGAATTCCTAACCACAAGCCCACCTTCAGGCACTTGTTAGTTTGTTTGATTTTAAGACTTATCTGCCGTATTCTACAGTGAAGTAAGAGTAACAAATACAAGAAAGGGTTTGGGCTCCAGAACATCCCTAAAGTTTAATATCCTGGTCTGTTGCTCTTAAACCCCTTCCCTCAGGCTCACTGGATTTAGCATGTGCTCTATGTAAATTCTCCGCACAGTGGCCGGCACACAGAAGGCAGTAAGCGTGGAATTCCTTCCTTGGCTCCCTGGCTCTAGGGAGCCTCAGCCCAGCTGTGATTCAGACCCTGTTTCTCTATTAGCCCCGTCCCCTGTTCCTTGAGACCTCAGGCCTCTGTCACCAGTGTGTCCTCAGAGTATTCAGTGAGGTACTGTCTTTGCAGCACTGGGGACTCTGGGAGCACTGACCTGAGATATTTAAATCAGATTGAGTGTTTATAGATCAACTTGTGAAGGCTCAACTCAAAATGGGCGAAGCATCCACTTTTTTCAGATTTCCTCCCTGATTAATGTCTTCCCTTTGCTTTAGGAATGACCATTATTATAACTCTGCCTGAGTGTGATGCTTCAGATGGAATGAGTTTTAAAACATCTATCAAAATATTGACAATGAAAATCATACAACAAAGTCTAAGTACCCTATCTCCCAAACCCGAAAGGTCAGTTAGTGTTAATTTTGAATACAGAATGTGATTTTTATCCAATATAGCCATCTGGATGACAGTAGTTACCAGATGTCCAAAAAAAAATTAAGATACATTAAAATAAATGAAAATAGTTAAAGGGATCATTGATTCTATTACTTTTCTACCTGGGGGCTAGTGGGAAAACAATGCATAGGTAACCTTCAATGCCTTTAAAATAAACTCAATATGATACATGTTGAAGTGCATTAATGGTTGTACTTGGAAATAACAAGGCATGATTATAAATGGAATCAGATCATTTTCTAACTAGGAGTGTAAAATGTGTTAACCATGATAAATATCTAACATCAGATAATAACTATTAACTTAAATTTTAGTTTCATTTCTTTTTGAGTAGAATCAAATTATAACTTCAATAAAAATTTCTTAAAATAACAAGCATAGATGCATCTAATCTCCAGCTGCTTCCATAATTAACCATGATAAAGCAAAACACTTTAAATTACCAAACATAAAATAAATGAGATCTGTTACTGTGATTTTCTTTCCTAAAGCCTGCTACTTAAAGATGCTAAGACAGCAATTAAAAATTACATCAAAATGAGATATGAAATATATCAGTCGGAAACGGAATGCAACTGAAAACTCAGATAATGGTGAATTCAACAAGATAGTTTACTTTTCTCTCATGTTACAGGAAGTCCAAAACAGGTATAGAACTTTACTGCCAAAGAGCTGAGGATTCTTTTGGACAGGCTCTCAAAGAAACTTTTAGGCAGGAAATTTGAGGAAGAGAGAGAAGGCAAAACAACCCACAATGGCTGAGTCAGCAGGCTTTCCTGAAACCCAACCAATGACTAGATTCCGATTATTGACCAAGATTGAATCACCTGAGCAAGCCCAGTTGCCAGAAAGGCCAGCAAATGTGGTTTTTCAGCTGCACACATTGCAAACCTGAGTAAAACTGAGGTTCTGTTATTAAGGGAGAAATGAATAATGGATATTTTGTAGGAAACTAGCAGTTGCAGCCACTTTTTGATTTTTTTTTTATATTCCACAAGACAGGAAATTTGAAAACTTTAAGGGTGGGTTAAAAAAAAAGTGGGGGTGTGGGTATAGCTCAGTGGTAGAGGGCATGCTTCACATGTACGAGGTCCTGGAATCAATTCCCAGTGCCTCTATTTAAAAAAAATTTTTTTTAATTTTTTTAAAAAATGGGTCAAAATGAGAAACTGTTCATTAAAAATCCCTTCCAGTACAAAACCACTAGGTCCTGCATGCAACTTAATTTTTAATCTCTTGGTGAGCTCACAGGAAGTAAGGAAAATCTCTAACATCACCACCTCCCTTTCCCTGGGTTGGGAGGGGGGAGCTGGAACTGCAACCAGGGTGTTAAAAAGTAAGCTGACGTGAAAGGGGTGTTTGTCTGAGGCCAAACCAACATCAGCAAGGCATAAAGCAGACTAAGCCTCTTGGCAGCAACAACCTGGGTCCTTGAAGGCAGTGAGGGTGGTCCCAGGTGCGTGGTGTCTTCGACTTGAACAAGAAGCAAATGTGAATACTTGCTGCAGGAAGAAATTGCCAGTGTAGGTCTACAGGTTGTCCAAAGCCAAGCATGATACCACAATAGAAGATGAACAAATACTCACAGAAGTGGTCTAAATACTCAAAAAAAATCTACGAAAGTGATTCATCACATTAACAGCTTAAAGGCAAAAAAGTGAATTGTCCCCTCATTAACTGCAGAAAAACATTTCACTCACCATTCATTTGTGATTCTAAACACACCCCTACAACTTATAAATTCTCTTGCCATTTCAAATAGTTTTTCTGTGAATAATTTTGGCTTTTCTATGTAGACAATGATATCATCTGTGATGGATGACTTTTTCTTTCTACTTTTCCTATTCCTTATATCTTTTATTTTATATTCTTTCTTTAATGACCTGGGTAGGACTTCTGGTACAACGTTGAACAGAAGCCATGATAGGGGGTATCTTTGTCTGGTTTCTGATTTTAAAGAGAATGCTTTTATCATATTGTCATTTAAAAGATGTTTGAAATTATAGGTTTTAATAGATACCTCTTCTTTTTGGCAGTGATGGCAGTGGGTTGGGGTGTGGATTAAAAATGTTCCTTTCTATTACTAAGAAATTGGTTTTTACCCATGAATTAGTGGTGAAACAATGAACTCTTAAAAAAGAAATTTAAAAAGAAAAGCAACCCAATAGAAAAATGAATAAATATGAACAGGCTATTCATAGACATGGAAAAACAAATTGTGGATAAATGTATGTAGTTATTTTTAGCTTAATTATTAATCAGGTGATTTTCACACCTAGTCAAATATTCTAGGGAAACTTCTGTACAAAGTTACCAGAAAATGTACACAAAGTACATGTTCATAGTAGCATAACAGCAAACTTTTGCAAACCAGACCAAATGTTCATCAACAAGAGAATGGAATAATAAATCATTACATACTCGGCCAGTGCAATTGCTAAATGATAGTAGAAATGAGTGAACTACAACAATATGCAGAATTGGTTAAATTTCAGAAATAGAATATTTACATATATTATAAATAGAATATTTTACATAGTATTTTGCATGTAGCAAATATTAAATAATTTAAATTGTAAGTGGTGTTGAGAGTGGCAGTTTGCCATGAACCCTCAGATGCACATTCTTGTAGGTGTGCCAGGAATGCAAGGCCCTTTAGCAGGGCCATATCTCAAGAGTTATTTTTGCAGTGGGCACACTTGAAGATTGAGGTAACGTGTCTTACCGGACAAAGAGCACTCTTGCTTCCATTTGCTAAAAAAGGCAAGGAATTCCTCAAGCTCAGTGTTCTTTGGCTATGATGCAAACCTTACTGTGTGCATAGCAGCCCTCTGGCCCCTCTGCCTTACTTCCTTGAGATTTGAGAATCAACAGGGAACCAATATGACCATCTGACACTCTGGCCACTGCTGTGCCATGAATACTAAAGTCCTTTGCCCCTGATCCAAGAGTCTTGGGTCATCTGCCAACATCCATAAAACAGTAACAGTAACAGTAACTTGCTAGCCTCTACAGTGAGTAAAATCCCAGACTCTTCATGGACCTTGACAGAAAGTTGGGAGACTAGAAAAACTTCATAAGACCTTGGCCCTGTTTAGGCACTGACCTGCTATCTTGTCTTGGACTAATGAGCAATCTCTGCAGAATTTTCATTCCTCTCATGTAAATGGAGAAAGTTGAAGTAGATAGTCTTTGATATGCCATGGTGCCATGTTGTGTGAGTACAGGGAAAATTACCCTGCAATGTAAAAGAAAGTCACTCATCCAGATAAAATGGAGCTTGCAAGGAAGAACTGAAGCTCTTTTACAATCTCACTTTGTAAGTGTCTGAATGTTTCTCATTGAGTGCTTTGGTAGGTGGCATTTTTTTCCTCCTCATTTTTCTTTATTTTTCTACACATGGGTGTTGATGTAATGGCAATAATAAAGTACAGCAGTGTGCCAGCCACTCAGGGCCATCTTCCTCCTGTGCTCGTCTCTGTATTGCAAGGGCTGGAAGCCTAGGTTCTGGGTTAGATTCCATCAATCACATGAGATTCAGAAGGCAGAAGAGAGGCAGAATCCGTTGTTATTCCTCCTGCAGAGCAAGGCAAGCATTCACCCTCACAAACAGCAGTAATGAACTTTGGCCAACTGCTTCCTGTCATTCTTCTGAGAATAACTCATTTCAGTGCCACAGATAACTGAGGTCATCAGTGGTGGTTTCTTGCAGTTCCTTCTGTCTCCATATTTCACAAGAGGTGGTTTTGCTCACTTTTGTTCCTTCAACCCTTGTTTTTATTGTTTGTAAAGTGCTTAATATCTTTGTTAAATCCTTCCTGCTCAAAATACCTGCAATGGTTTCTCTTGTTCTGGCTGAACCCCGACTCATAAAAAACAAAAGGTAAATTTTGAGGAAAAGCTACTTGAAATTGATTTTATTTTTTCTCCTTTTATTGTAAAAACTTGAACAGTAAAAATAGAGCTAAAGATTCTGTTAGGATCTGTAGCCACATCTCTTGGTTTTCTATTGCTTCTATAACGTTTCCATAAACTCAACAAAGTTTCTTTTATCTTCTGTAGCTCAGAAGTCTGAGTGGGCTTAAATGGCACTCTGCTTAGGGTTTCACAAGGCCAAAATTAGGGTGTCAGCCAGGCTGCATTCATTAGTGGAGAATGTGGCTCACACCTCATTCGGCTTGTGGGTTCATTTCAATTCCTCGAGGGTGTAGGAATGAGGTCCTCGTGCCTGTGCTGGCCATCATCCAGGGGCTGGTCTCTGCTTTTAGAGGCTGCCCACATTTGTTTTCATGTTTTCCATGTGGCCCTCTTTAGCAGCAGACTCGTGGGATTGAGTCTCTCCCATCTTTGTCATCTAACTTCTGCTCCATCTCTCCAACTCCAGTTAGAGAAGGTTCTCTGCTGTGCCCACCCAGATAACCCAACATAAACTCTTCAGCTCAATTTATCTTTAATTATCCCTGCAAAGTCCCTTACTCCAAGTCACATAACATATTCAGAGGTTCCTAGGATTAGAGCATAGTCACCTGGTGAGGGGGAAGGAGTGAATTCTGCTTAACACATCATCTAAACATTTGAATAGTATTCACCGTATCTTCTTCATCTGACATCCTCACTTGAATCCTTATGATCTGCCTTGACTGCAGAAATCTTTAACCTGGTATTTTGGTTTCGGAACATTCCTTTAAATAGGAGTAAGAGAGGGAGAGATGGAAAGGCACTGCCAATGCTTGATTTTTGGAGAACAACAATAACAGAGCTGACCCAAGGTGACTTTAGAGGGAGAACAAGTACTCCAGGAGTGACCATGCATGGACCTGGAAGAGTGAATCATCTTATAAAGGTATCACCTGAGTGATATCATTTTCAAAAGCCGAGATGCAGGACCCAATTTCTTCCCTTCTCCAGCAGTTGCACACGTTAATTCTTTTTAATTGAGCAGCTTGCCTTCCAACACACACACATGCAACCAAAATTGGGAAACATAGTAATTTCTTAGAATCAGTTTTTGCCAAAAGCCTGACCTGAGGTGGACGGGGAATTTGAAATTGCTCCTTAGAACCTAGAAATTAATAGTTTGTTCTGTGGGATGAGAAGACATCATCAATTCTCTTGTCAAATAAACATAATATGTGTCTAGATTTATAGTGAAATGAGCTATGTTCCCTGCTATTTGGCTCCAAGAAGAAATGTTTCTCATCATAATGGATACCTCCTCACATACAAGCCCTGAAACATATTTGTGCTTTGATGTGGAACAAAAATATTCATTAGAAGAATGACAACCCTTTGTCCTGCCTCTGTAAATCCATCATCCATCTCAATCATAGAAACTATTTTTCCTCTCTAATTTTGTTTTCCCAGACCCCATTCTCATTCTTTTTGTTTCCTTTATTGCCTATGAAACATAGTCCAGAAAGGAAAATAAATGAAATATGCAGAGATAAATAATAGCTCGACAGAATCTTCTGTTTTATCATCTCAGGTCCTTTGGTTTCTGAGCATTACAGAAAAAAAATGGGATAGGAAGAACATTTTATAAGCAGTATATGTGAATAACCTGTATTCCTTGACAGATACTACAAAATGGTTTCTTAATATTTAAGATATATATTCTAAAATAAGTGCAGGGAATTTCAATTCCACTTATTGGTTTAAAAAATGCATCAAATCTAGCCTCTTGTTAATATTCTAGTCTTGTGTCAAATGACCTTAAAAAGCATGTTAATATTTATTTGATGTAGGATAATTTTAAGAATATTTATCCCAATGGGTTAACTATATTCAGAAAAAGGCCTCCAGGCATGCATTTATAGGAATACATCAGATGGCCTTGCCAAAATTTTACACTGTAAAATGTCCCTTGGGTTTTGCTTATACAAAAAAGGTCCTTTAAAATAATAAATAGGCTGGGCTTGCAGGCACTCTGAAATTAGAACATTCATATCACTCACCCCAAAAGCATTTATCAGTATTCCACCAAAGACTGAGGACAACTCAGCAAATGCAAAATGGGTAAAAGAACATAATCATAATTTTTACATTACAATTTATAGTTTATTGAGATTTTACCTTAATTACCTTATTTGGATAAGATGTGTGTCAGGTTGTCACCGTGAGTTCCAAGAGCTCTTGCCCATTCTGCCACCGACAGTAACCTCAGTTTGTCTCCTTTAAAATCTCTCTCCAGCCTCAGAAGAAGATCAATTTAAATGGCATGTATTCATAGAACAGGGAGAAGGAGGTGAGTTGAAGAGTGTTTGTACTTGTTGAGTGTCTGCTATATATTAAGCACTAGAGATGCCAAGGTGACTAGATAAGGGATTTCATCTTTGAAAAACATCAGAAAGTCAAGGAAGTCAAGATGAGTGGATCATTGTTAAGTACTTATGCAAAGATCTTTCTGGGTCCAGCAGGAAGAACGCCTTCAGTTCCTGAACATACCCATTTTATGCAGTATCACCTTGGCCTGGAGATCTTTTCTCCCCACTCTCCCCTGTCCCCTACTCATCCTTCCAAAATTCTTAACAGAAATGTTGCTCCTCTGAGAAGGGCTAGAGAAGTTATTTTTTTCCTTCATTGTACAAAGGATTGCATATTTCTGTTACTTTCATAATCAGGAGCCAAGTAGACCTGAACTGTCTTGTAGTAGTGCTGGTCAGTGATGTGCTGCTGGTGGGGCTGGTGGTGGTGATGCTAGTTTTCTGGTGATACTGGTGGTGGTGGTGCTGGTGGGCTGTTGGGGATGGCGCTGCTGGCTGTGCTGTGATGTCGATGGTGGATCAGCCCAGAGCCACACTTTTGCTCTTCAATGAGCCTTTTCTCTCACCACCTCAGAACCCAAGGAGCACATTGGCAAAAGCAGAAACAAAACAGAACAAAACAAAATCTCCCTCGAAGGTGCTCCCAAGCTGATTTGCACAAATACAAAAATAAGACCCTAAAAGTTTCAGGAGGGTTGAGAACAACCTTTCCAGATCTGGTGCCTTTGGGTCCCTACTAAATGACATAGAAGTGATCCTTGTATATCCAAAGGCTGGAGTTGGAGAAAATGGTGACCAAGACATAATTCTCAGTCAATGACACAGAATGATCAGAGTCCATGCTTTTCATTATAATCACATATTTTTTGTCTGCATAAATATACATGATCTTTTGTGTGTGTGTGTGTGTGTGTATTTTTTTTAAATACTGCTGAAGATAGATCCAACCTGGTGGCCATATAGTCAAAGTGTGTATTATGAAACAAAATTGGAAATAAATCTCTTGGCATTTCCAAAGAGAACATGAATTCTATTTTTAAATGTGTGCCAAGCAGCATACTCTTGTTTTAAGGATTTATTGCCACTGTATGTATTCTCCACATCCAGCATTCCCTTTTATGGACTAGTCTGCAGTTGCAGAGTAAAATGTTACTGTTTGTTAATTTGGTAGTGGTCTGATCTCTAAAGACTCCTGAAACTATTTCTCTTTCACTATATACTTAGTAACTTTCAGAGTTTTCTCTTGTTAAGACAAATTCTAATGAAAAAACCCTTGACTGCAGACATTAAAATTGAATATGTTATTATAAAGTAATGAGAATAATTTTCTTGTGCAATTCACAAATGGATTTGGAAAGCATTTTTATTAAAAATTTCAGAAACTTTTTAAATATTTCCAGAATGTTTTAAAGAAGAGTATAACCTCCCTCAAAAAACTAATTTGAAAAATAATCATTCTATATTAGTGTGGTATTTTTAAGCAAAAGTCTAACTTTGAATTCACACCTAATAAGCATGGATATAAGTATCTTTATGAATATATTTATTAACAAAATACTAGGATTCTGACTAAACTCTGGTTGTGTTTAAGACAAGAATGATTCAGACATTTTAGTGCACTCTGGGCTATTATTTTTATCTGCCTGGGAAGTTTTCCCATCTCTCTTCTTAAATAACAGAACTTGCTCCCTTTAAAAAATACATATTCAAAAAAGTTTGATAAAAGCAAACTTAGAAAAATACAAGAAACGTTTTAGCTTAATTTTCTTTGTTATTCTGAAAATGGTTTGTCCTAAATATAGTAAGTTGCAAATACAAAATATTAAGAGTTTTAAAATGAGTACATTGAGTACCTTTTATTCTTTTTTAAATTATGTATTAACATATTAAGGTGATTAAATTGCAAAAAAGGAGGGAATGGAAACCACTCAAAATCAAGAAAATATCTATCTAACAAGTATAAAATTAAATTTATTACTGATCATTCAAAACAACGCTGATATAAATTCAAATTAAATTTTTGACCAAATACATGAAGACGTTCAAAATTGGGTTGCAGTTGTGAATTCACTAATATTTTGAGATGAATAATTCTTAATAAAATAAAAATTTTAGCATGGCATTTGTACAGCAAACAAAAGCAACAACTCAGATAAAAGGAAATGACACCAAAGGGTAAAAGAAAAGTCATTTTTAAAACATTTTGGTTTGGGGACAAAACTTAATTAATCCAGCTCTTGATATCAGCCGCAGATCAGAACAAGATCAGTTCGTGCTAATGTTTTGAAAACTGGATATTAATGAAATAAAGCTCATCTTGGGACATACTGAAGATCATGCATCCTCTTCTAATCGATCAGCAGCTTCGGGGTCAGCCAACCACCTCTCTGTTCCTCCTCCCTGTGAAGCACATTCTGGGAGATAGGAGGTCAAAAGAATCAGTCACTTGTGCTGAGGCAAGAGAAAGAGTGGGTCCCCTCTTACTAGAAGGGTCAGTATGTGAAACTAAAGAAGATGCCAAAATGCATATCTTGGCAAGGAGCCAGGGTCAACTACAGCTGCAATTCATCACCATTGCCTCTATCCAAAACCATGTACGGTGGGATAGTGTATGAGATCTGTAAGTTTTAGGAGTTATAACCCCAAATGTTAATTCTTTGTAACTCTTTATTGCTACCAAAAGCCTTTCTAACTTGAAGAGGAATGTAGTGGAAGTATCTGAAGCAGTTCTCAGAATCCAGGGCAAACCTGAGGGATCAGACTTGGGAAGGGCAGAACCCAGGGCAGCTCTGAGGATGTAGGTGGCAAGAACTGGTGACTTCTGAAATGGATCCATTAGATCCAACAGTTCTTGGTACTCGAATCACTTCTCTCAAGAATCAAAGTCCTAACTCCTACACTGTTGATGGGAATGTAAATTGGTGCAGCCACTATAGAGAACAGTATGGAGTTTCCTTAAAAAAACTAAAAATAGAGTTACTACATGATCTGGCATTTCCACTCCTGGGTATATATCCAGAGAAAACTATAATTTGAAGAGACATATGCACCTCAGTGTTCATAGCAGCACTATTTACAATAGCCAAGACATGGAAACAACCTAAATATCTATCATCAGATGAATAGATAAAGATTAAAAATATTACTGAGCCATAAAAAAGAATGAAATAATGCTATTATTTCATTATTATTATTATTATTATTATTATTATTATTATTACTATTATTATTATACTAAGTGAAGTAAGTCAAACAGAAAAAGACAAATATCATATGATATCACTTATATGTGAAATCTTAAAAAATGATACAAATGAACTTATTTTTTTTAACAAATGAACTTATTTACAAACCAGAAATGGACGCAAAGACATAGGAAACAAACTATGGTTACCAAAGGGGAAAGGAGGTGGGGAAGGGATAAATTAGGAGTTTGGGACTAACAGATACACACTACTGTATATAAAATAATCAACAAGGACCTACTGTATAGCACAGGGAACTATATTCAATTATCTTGTAATAACCTATATTAGAAAAGAGTCTGGGAAAGAATATATATGTTTATCTATATATAAAAGAATATATATGTATATATAAATATATATAAATGACTGAATCACTTTGCTGTGCACTAGAAACTAACACAACATTTTAAACCAATTATACTTCAATTTTTTAAAAAGAATCCTGAAGAATAAAAGAAAATAAAAGAATCAAAGTCCTAAGGAGGGAGTCTAACTGGTCTAATCTAAACCTTGTGCCCTCCTGCTTTTGCTATAAGAAGACTTGATCAACAATTTCATGGTCTCCTCAAATGGAGAAGATAAAAAACCCCTAAAGGGGGCTGGGATTTGTTAGGGAAAGAAACAGTAAGGACACTGCAAGGTGGAAACACCTGCCAGATACATCATGCCTCTGTATTTTGTTTACCTCAATTTAATTTTCATTTTGAGCCTCATCCCACCAGACAGGTGGGAAACTGTGTGTCATTTCTTGGGGTTTCTCCAACCACAGGCATTTTGCTACTATTCCAGAGCTTTCTGCATCACCAAGGCCTTGGGTAGGGGCACCTAGATTCTGGTCTACTGTCCACACAGATGACCTGGAGAATCCCACAATCTTGTCCATGTGTCTGCTCACTGCCAGCTCTTTATCACTTCCACCCTGAGCTTTGCATGCGGAAATCTTTAATGAGGTGACTGTGATTAGAGCTTCCCAGCATGCTGTGCAGCCACTCCTCCTGGAGTCACGTCACATATTGGCACTTGGTCAGGGAGCAATGTTCAAGTCTCTCTTACTAGTAAAACCTTCAGATTGCAAACCCTGTCACAATCCAACAGACCCTTCAAAAATACTTCAGGAGATCTTTCTCTCCTTGTGTTTCTTCTAAAACATTTCACCCCCATACATTCACTTAATTTTTCTAGAAACTTTACAAACCCTCCAATTAGCTTACTGGCTTAGATTTTGAGCAAAGTCAGGACACTTCGTGGGTTACTAGTGCTTTTCATTCTAACTATACCCCGACCCTGCCCTCACCTCCACCAACCACTGAAGCAAGCAGAGCAGAGAGTCTAGGGTCAGCTTGGATAGGGGCAACAGAGGGAAAAAGAGAGGAGAGAGGTTGTCCAGGGCATTGTTAAAGAAAAGATGCGGGGAGAAAGCCACAAATATTATTATCTGATAAAAGATTATCTAATCACACTAAGACCAAGGATTAGCACTGCTGGCAGAAGGAAAATGACCTGGAATTCATCCAGGGATGGCGCTCAGAGGCTTTGCAGGACCTTTTGCATAATCCCAGTTCAGGTTTACAAGTGCAGTCTGGGTTCAACTAAAGGGGCAGACACCATGTTCGGATTCCCGGGACAGAAAGATTTTTCCTGGCAGCCTGTGAAGGAAGCTCTGCTCCTTTCATTTTTATGAAGGGTTTCTGTCTGTGCAAATGTGCGTTGTGTGTGCGTGTGTGTGCGTGTGTGTGTGTCTGGAAAGGGCATGTGTAGGGGGGAGGGGTGGGAAAGTGCTCATTAGTCCTGTATTTTACGTTTCCTCTGAGTATGTGTGCCTGTCTTACATCGTAGTAGCCAATATATCCATCCCACGCACCGGAGACCACTCTAAATGCTTTCAACGTTTTAATTACCTCACTTAATCCTCACCAGCACCCTGTGAGGTTGGTGTTACTGGTATCCACATCTTATAGAGCAGGGAACTGAGGCTCAAGCAAGTAAGAAACAGAGTTGGGATTTGAACCCAGGCAGTTTGGCTCCAGAGTCCCTGCCTGTCGCCACCTTTCATGTGAACTG
This sequence comes from Camelus ferus, assembly GCF_009834535.1. Lineage (NCBI taxonomy): Eukaryota > Metazoa > Chordata > Mammalia > Artiodactyla > Camelidae > Camelus > Camelus ferus. Next base: position 100,332,303 of record NC_045697.1, on the reverse strand, counting down.
TGTTTCTCTAAGCCAGTCGGCTGACGTGCCAGCTCTTTGGTTAATTCCACCCATGCTGAATACCTCCCACATGTGAGGCTCCCCTCAGTGCTCTTACCTTGTCTGAACAGAAACAGGATGGACGTGATTCTGCCCCTACCCTGGAGGAACTTCCGCTTGTAATACTGTAATAGGCAGTGTGGTGGCCGTAGTTTTTGTCAAATAGACCTAAAAATAGCCTGAGATTCTCTATTTATAATTACACTAAAATTTAAAATTATTATGAACAACACTTGACAGATATTAGATAAGAATTCTATGTGGTCCAAGCTAAACTCTGAAGATCATATTAGCTATTAGGATTGAGTTATGTGTGAAAATACTGTATGTTCATTAAAATGTAATGTCAGTAAGAGAAAGAAAATGATTTCAAAATTAGATAAACTAAAAAATGTAATGTCTGAATAGCTAAGTACTATATATATAGTTTCTGATCCTATTTAATGAGCTGTAATATGTTAATAAAAATTAATTTTCCCCAGAATATTTTAAACTGTTTTTTAATATTTCGAATGTGGACAATACTGTATGTCCAATTGCATTCAGGGGAGTTGTTGTGATACGTTGGGACCCCTACAGAAAGGCATCGGTGCCAGCTAAGGGTATCCGTCAGGTTTTCAGTTAACATTCTGCCGGCATCGCCACATTGGAAGTGTGGAATTTAGAGTACACAATATGTGTGTTTCAAATGGCATGTCCTGTGAGCTGTCAAGTTTTGTCAAAGCACATGCTTATGGGAATTGGAATGGCCATGCTTCATTGCTTTTTACAGCCTCCATAGATGTAGCCATTCTTCCTCAGTGACCATTCTAACTTATCTAAGAACAAATTCAGAATAAGATCATCCTCCTTATCATGTAAAGAGCAAGTGAAACAATAGTGGGAAATTGGATGGCCAGGTTGTGTTTATCTACAGCTGGGGACTTCACCTTGCTGCCCTTTCCCAGGGAGTAATTCCTTCTAGGGGTACTGCCCGGTCATCTCTGCCTCCCTCCACAAGATTTGCATCAGACAGGGTCATCTCTTGTTTCTGGCTCCTACATCCTACTCTGTTGTGCCACGTTTGGTGACTTCAACAATAGGGTGCCCTGCCAGACTGGCTTTTGCTGTTACAGCTGCCCTTTTTCAGGTAGAGACAGAAGGGAGTCAGGGGTGATGTGTTTGTCACAAAACAGAATCTTTGGGGGAAAAAATTCTTGCTTTACATCTAACCTCATGAAGACAGGTGCCCCACAAATAATCAAGGAAGGAACGAAATTTGAATCACCAGCTAAAAATCCAGGAGATGTCTCAGATTGTTGGGGAATCTGAAACAAACAGACTGAGATGATGCAGAGTGGTAAATTGGTAAAAAGGCACAGGGGACTGAATTAGAGCAAGCATCGTGAGGCAGGGAAGAAAACAAACCAAGTGCACCAAAAAACAAACAGTGCTGTCAACCACTCATTTATTCATTCAATAAACATTGAATGCTTACTACATGCCAGGCACTATTCTAATTGCTAAGATACAGTAGTGAATAAAACTGACCAAAGTCCCCACCCTTATAAATTACATTAGGTGGGGACAGACAATAAATGAGATAGATGAATAAAATATGTAGTTCATTAGATAATGCTAAGTGCTAAGAAGAACACTAAAAGTGGGGGAGAGGGATATAAAATGTAGGAGGAACTGCAGTTGTAGATAAGGTGGCCCTGGCAGGTGTTATGGAGATGTTTTTGAGTACAAACTGGAAGAATGTGAGAAGTGATCCCTGCCCCTACCTGGCAGCAGAGGCTTCAGCCAGAGAGTGGCAAGTGCAAAGGTCCTGAGGTAGAAACTTGCCTGGAGTGTTTGAGGAACAGCAAGGGAGCACATGTGGCTATTCCAGAGAGAGTAAAGAGGAAGGAAGTAGGGGGTGAGCTCAGAGGGAGAAAAGGATACCATAGCATTAGATCAGAAAGGTCACGGGGAATCACGGGGTGAGAGGAGGACGTTGGCTTCTGGCCCTGAGTGGAATGGGAAGGAAGCCCTTGCCAGCCTTTCTCACCCCTCTCAACTTAGACCATCTCATAGGTTGCTCCTTCTGCCTGGAACACTCTTTCCCCTGTGCTTTGCCTGACCTACATCTGTTCATCCTCAGGTCTGTGTCACTTTCTCAGAGGGGACTTCCCTGATGCCCCATCTAACCTACATTTCCTAGCACTGTCTACCAGTCACTTTCTCTACCAGCTGTTTTCCTTCAAAGTGCTAACCACGAACTAGCATTATATGTGTGTTTGTATCTTATCTGTTTCTCTTACCAGACTATAACCTCCATGAAGCCGAGATGGCTCAGTTTTACTCACTATCGAACACTCTGGGTACTCAAGTAATTAGCCTGAAAATTATTAATGTGTTTTCCTCTCTTGTGTTTCTGTGTACATGACTTTCTCCCTAGCTGGCCGCGGGCATCCAACTGCCTGCTGGGAGTAGGGAGAAGACATTAAGGTTATTACATTAGAAACGGAGAGAGAACTAAGGAATTCACTTTCATTTTCTCACGTTCAAAATAAGAGTTTTTGCAGTAAGGCAATAGGATTGAAGACAGCTAGTATTTTCTAAATCCTTCAGGAAACCAAGAATCAAGCATTTAGGATTTAAATCACTGCTTCCCCAGTAGAGAAAGCAATTATGGAGTCACAGAAATCTTGTCTAGAAAAGAAGGAAACAGCCCAACTGGTGCTTGTCTGGTTCATAGGGATCTGGGGATGGGATGTAGGAGCAGGTGGAGGCAAGAGAGTCTACAAAAAGGTGAGAACCAAGGCAGGGCCAAGGCAGCTGGAAAGATGGTTAGGCCTGCCCACACTGATTAAAAAAACAGGCCAGCATATACCAGTCTCAGGGTGCAGGAGCACACACCTAAATGGTGTGTTAGCCCTCGGTGGGTGCAAGGCCAGGGAGCATCCCCTGCCAAGACATTCTTTACTTGCTTTATAAACAATATAAAACATTGTCTATGTGGATGGATGGGTGGGAAACGTGGATGTATAATTACATAGATAGACATAGATAAAGCTTTTGTATGTCACTGTTTGATATAAAGTATTATATATGTGTATTGTAAGTGTTGTATTTATCGCTACCGTATTTATTATTTATAACGCACCTAAGGGTGCAAGCATGACATCTCCTCTCACTTGTCAAGCTATATCACCCCATCAAACACACAAATGCCCTCTTGCACAGGAGCTATATGGAAATATATGGAAATGTGCATTTTTTAAAATTTTGTTTTAGATGTGAGTACCATCTAAAAGGGCTGTTTAAATGATTGCATCGTACAAAGTTTAGGCTTATGAGAAAAAAGCTGACCACTTATTGCCAAATTAAATAAGCTACGTTTTCTTTCCACATCTGAGTGAATAAAAATCTGCAAGTTTGCTGCATGAAGGGGCCCTTGGGAATCCTTAAGACCCTGCGGGAAGCACATATTTGCACTGCTGATAGGTAACAATTGCCCAGGGGAGAATTTGAGAGTTGAAGCATCTTGAGGCCAGGAATAATGAAGAAAATTATGTATACAGGCAACTATAGACAATCCGCAGTTTAAAGAAAGGAAGGGGAGGGGAAGCAAGGCTTGTTCTCTTTGAAAAGACTGAGCCTCTTTCAAGAAAAGGAAGCCTTGTTCCAATAACTTGGGCCTAGGGCGTATTTCAAAAATTATGATTTGGAGAAAGAGATCTGACTCCATATCTATATTTACCCCAGGAAGTTTTCCAGAGCTGACAAACATGAAGCAAAGGTTGGCTGGAGAAGTCCACAAAGACAGAGAGCAGGGGCATTCTGGTCTCCAGGAGGTGAACTCAGCAGTCATTCTTTTCCCTTCTGAGTCACAGAATCAAGGCCAAAGAGAACATGGAGATGAATTCAGGTTTGGAGATGGCACCCCATGTAGCCTGCTGTCTTTGAGCAGGGGCTACATCTCACCCTCAGCTAAGCAAAATTCCCTGAGACTCACCTTTGTTCAGTGGAAGCTCTCCTTGCCCACCTGGCCAGGGTCCCTGAGGGCCAGTATTGGGAACTCAGTTTCCTTGGGTCTAAGATCTGTCCCTAGGCAAAGTACATGACCAATCCCCAGGATCACCCAGCCACCCTCGGAAGACCTAGGGGCTGGGTCAAATCAGAAAGTAGATTCAAAGCAAAGATTTAGCTCTTGTGCTTTGAGAAAAGGGAGAGGTGATCCCTAAATAAGAGTAAATATCCTGTGAGAGTGGAGAAGTCTTATTAGAGGGGGACTGTAACTAGGTAGAATATTTTTTAAATACCTTCCAGCTTAGACTTATTTATTGGCCAACTCATCTTTCTCCACCACTCCCCGTCCTCCAGTATGGCTAAGGTATTAGGAGCCCAAAGCCCTCCTTTCCTGGCCCAAGGGTATTCAAGGGAGTTCCTGGGAGAATCGAAAAGAGAAACAAAAATTAGCTTCTTTCAGCATCAAGGGATTGTAGTTTACTACACTCTTTTAAGAAGGGGCTTGAGGGAGGAGAGGCAAGGGATGGGATGTGTGTCTAAATCTGTCTTCTTCAGACATTACTCTGAGTTGAGGGAAATGTAATAGATAAGCCTATGGGAAGGCTGAAGTAGAGAACTTGGCTGCTCTTCACATGTAGGATTCTGGAAGCAGAGTGCCTTGCATCTCTGCAGCAGTACAGAGTGGAGTGGGGGTCAATCTGGTGGAGGGAAGGCAGAATTTTAGCTGTCTCAGGTAAGATGAGACCCGGTCCAATAAACAAGTTGTTGGACACTTCAGTCCTTTAGTCAATTTCTTTTCTTTCCAAAACAATCAACACAGGGACCTGCATCTAAGTGCTTAAGAAGCCCATGTGTAGATTGACATTCAGATCCAGCTAAATCCTGGAGAAGTCAATATAGGAAAGACTCTGAGATGCTAGGTACCTTTCCTTAGGGTCAGCTCTAATAGATCTAGGAGAGAACAGGTCAATATTCAGTCTTCTTATGATCAGGTGGAGGCTTTCCACAGACTACCTCCCCATTCTCACTCTTTCCACTTTCAACCGCTTCTCACTGCTGATTATAAAAATGCTGGGTCTGTCTGTATAAATATAGCCCCCATTGCTATGACATGAGTAACGTACCACTTATGCCCAATTACCATGCAGCACAATCACAATTATACACATCATTAAATATATGCCAGATTAACTTTGCTCCATCTTTTATTTAAACACTGAATTCTCTTTGGATGAGCATGGTCTTCATATTTGTAGATCACGTCACATGGACATTTGATGACAGCAAAAAAAAAAAAAAAAAAAAAATTAGAGAGAACATTTGTATGCAAAAGAGAAAGCGTCATTGAGTCAGTAAGAACCGTGCATGAGTGGTTGCCGGTCTCCAGTCAAAGAAACAAACAAAAAGCAGAGCCGCAGGGTATTTATAAAGAGGTCAAATCAAGACTATCAAATAGATGAATTTCAAAAAAAATGGTTAAGCTTGCAGAATTCATTTATTATTAGTTATATACAGATGAAAAAATTAAATTGTTCAGGTCACTCAATTTTGGCACCTAATCACAATTATAGGAAGATTATGCAGATTCTGTTTTCCTTCTTTCATGTGAAAGTTTATAGGCAACTTTAGAGCCTCACACGCTGAAGTACTGACAATTGCCAAAGACATTTGTCACTTTTCCTTTTCATTCTTGGTGAAATGGAATGTGAATCCACCTGCCCTTCAGGGGCACCCAGTGACTTAAGATACCACAGGTAGAAATTCAGTGACAGATCATGTGCTAATAGTTGAATACCCAAGAGGATGTCATCGAGTGGTTAGTTACTAGTACATGATAACATCTCTAGCATGAAAAGATTTTGGTTAAATTGGTAAAATTGTGTACTTTAGAAAGGCTGAGTGGGTGAGGGGCACTTCTATCTCATATTACCTTTTCAAAAAACAGTAAATATAGAGAAGTTCACCATAGTGTTCTCTTGAATATCCCAAACCATGAAATTACGGACCTTACCTTATTTATAGAAATAATGAATTTATAGCAACCTGATATAAACTTCTACATTTATTACCTTGGGAATTGCAGTACTTGAGAAAAGTCCACAGAAAAAAGAATAAAAAAATAACACCCTAGTTGCGGGGCGGGGGGGGGGGGGTATTTGAAAAGAAAAAGAAGAAAATAATCTTTAAAAAAAATAGTATGTGCTCTGCTGATACGCTTAATCTACCGTACAAATGCGCGATTTGCCGATTCTGTGCTGAATCTTTTTAGGGAAAGTTCAAATGGGAGGTATGGCACCAAACAGAGAACGAAGGACACTGTAAGACAGCAGAGTCCCAGGATCCATTGTGGATTTTTTTTTTTTTTTAATTTTTAAAAATTGGGCGTGGAAGGTAGAGGGATCGTTATGTTTATTTATTTTATTTTAATTTTATTTTTGATAGAAGAGCTGGGCATTGAGCCCAGGACCTCCTGCCTGCTAAGCACACACTACCCCTGAGCTATATACCCTCCCTCTCATTGTGGACTTTCTTACACCTATTCAGAAACTATTTCCAATCCCCCTTCTCCGTTTTCTGTCACTCACTGTAAGGGACAACCGATTACTCATTTTTTTCCAACTGGAGCAGTCTTATAACCCAGTTCTGGCCAGTGAGATGGAAGGGGGGAGGCTGCTGAGGAGGTTTCTCCCTCCCCGGCCGAGAGAGTGGGGGTGAGCTCTCAGCGCCCCCTCCCCGCCCCGCCGCTCGGCCCTGAACCTGGGGGTGAGGGCAGAGGCTGCTGGGAGCCACCTCGGTCCTCTGACAGCCGTGTGGATGGGACCGTGACATCGCAGGGACCCAGCCCAAAGTCCGGACTTGGTGAGCCGCTGGAAGAAGGTCAGCAACAGCCAACGTCCGGATTTCGTGTGACGTGGGAAAAACCGTCTCCTCCTGTGGAAACAACTGTCAGACGGCTTGTTATTTAGAGCGCAGTGCATTCTAAATAGACACGCAATGATCCGAGATACCTGTGAATTAAAGGGGAAAGACAAACTGGATGGCCGCAGAGGTGACAGCGAGGCCCAGGCAAGGTGTTCTGCTTTGCTGGCGCGGCCGGGCTTCGGTTCCCAGGAAGGAGCAACAGAGCTCGCCTCTGAGCTGTGCGGCCCCGACTATCTGGCCAGTTGAGCACGCCGGGTACGGGATTTCCTTGTGCTTTGTCATACCAAGTGGAGATTTTCCGGCTCAGGAGTAATTAGTACTAATTAATCTGCCTCCTCTTTCTCCCGGGGCTTCACGCGGCATAAGGATGGGACAGCAGCTAGAGAGCTCCGGCCGTCAGCTACCGCGCCTTTAGAGGTGACAAGGACACAGCCACTGCCTGCGGCCATCCTCAAGCAAAAAGGAAACAAATCTCCCCAAATCCCATCAAATTGTGTTGTGGGGGTGGCGGAAGGTGAAAGCGTCCTTTACTGAAATACGAGCGGCTTTAAACAGTTGCGAAAGGACACGGTCCTAGCAGAGAAAACCCCATAAACAAGGCAGTATTTGTGAGAAAATAAATTTCACCTTGAAAAGTGTATGGGATATTTATACAGTCAAATGACTCTTTTCTTTGCAAAACGTATCACTCTTGAACTCCTTTAAACATTACATCCCCTTGGCAATGAAGGAAGAGCTATGAAATTCGTCATGTAAACTGGTGAGAAATAATGCTGATCAAAGTTTAATTAGAAATGGAGACAGAGAACGTCGCAAATTCCAATGTGAGAAAGTGAGGCAATATTTACTGATTTATTCTCTGAGGAAATATGGATTGGCTGTCTGCCATCTGGTGCCGCACAGTCCAGATATGGTGCCTGTCCTGCTGCAGGGTATGGTCCCATATGGAAGAGAGACTTTTATCATATAAGAGATCTTAATATGTAATTATCCATCACCTTCCTGTACATGGATGTGGATTTCTATACATATATTCCTCTGAAAGAAAGGAACATGGTGCAAAGGGAGAAAAAAAATTTCGAAGGTACTAATTTAGAGGAAAAATAAGGTTTCCTGGAGGAAGTGGCATTGAACCTGGAAAATGACTAGGTGTTAGTCAGAGGAAGAGCAGGGACAGCATTCTAGATAGGAATACTCAACTTGGCAGGAATACTTTGGTCTGCAAAAATATCTAATTGAATTTGAAAAAAAAATTAAACTTGAAGCTAAGAAACAGTTGGAGAACCGCAACTAACATCCACATGAATGCAACCTGCCCTGGCTTTTATCAGTTCAAGTTCAAAGCTTTGTCTGCACCACCGTTCTCTTGCCATCTGCACCCTCCCCTTCCCCCTCTCAGGGCCAGGAACTCATCTTCTTTAGGCTAAAGATGGTAGGTGAATGACAAGGGGGCCTCTCTGCTGATAATTTGAAGCAGTCGAGAAGTGGCTCCGCTCTTTTGCCCTAAAATTCCCCAAGAACTTGTCCTTTCTGACACATTTCTCACATGGAAGAAAAACATAAAGAGAATGTAAGAGAAAATTAACTTCTTTGAATCTGAAATACAAAGATTGATCTTTTACTACTCATTTAAGAAATTAGCGTTTTTAACCTTGATACAGCTTTGAATCTCAAATTACGATAGAAAACCCTCCAATATGTTGGCACTGTGAGTTCAGCTCTGGAGAAAATAGCATGTACATGGGCTCACTTATGCCCCTCCCCCTCACACACACACACATACACACACACACACACACACACACACAGAGGTTACAACAGACTCTGAGAAAATATTCTAAGGTTCAGCCTTAATTCTCCTCAAATAAAATTCCGTTTCAGACACCTCCACAAAAAGAATTTCTACAACCCTCTTTTTAATGTGTTAAAAACTCGAGAATTAATGAAACCTAAAGATTTTTAGTTTACTTCCTTCTAATCAAATGACCAGATTTGTCAGTTCTATAGATATTTGGGGACAAAATATTGCAGTTTAATTTGAAAGTCTACATTGTGATTTCCCCCTAAACCTTTACTTATCATATCTTCTCTTTATTTCTTATTTATGCAGCACCATAACAGTGTGGGATTCTTTATGATAAACAGAACATAAAAGTAAACAAAAATAAACGAACAAAAAGCCCTTTGCTTTAAAGGAATTATCAGCAGGCCCCTCCTGATCTCCCCAAGTTATCAGTTAGATTTGCCAAACAGTTGAGATGATAAAGCACCGAGGCTCTTAATTTATTCTGTTCCATTAATTTTCTTCTACAATGTCAAAGAAAACAGAACAAGAACTGAGTGTGAGAAATAACAGACCCAAGAAAGAGAATGTCAGGGCATGCATCTAGATTGCAGAAATTCTCTTAAAGAAAAATTGGCTTTTTAGGAGAGTTTGACATTCCAGGACAGTGCAATGCCCTATGCCATAGTTTCTGCCCTGATTTTAATACACATTTGAAGCTGTATCATGGGTGGGGAGGAGGTTGAGCTTAAGGTTACATGCCCACACCAGTGTACCTGCTCTGTAAATCTCCCATGTGGCCAGACCCTACTATCCTCAGTAGAAACATGGACCTGGATGTAGGGCGCATCAGAATGGATCAGCAAAGAGCCAAGACTGGATTTTCCCATCTCTACAGTGGATTAACTGCAGAGAATTAGAAACACATTTTAAGAGAGCATTGTATCCCTTCACCCCCTACCCTGGGGCAACCATAATTTGGGAGTTTAGGATTTGCAGATACTAGCTATTGTATAGAGAATAGGTAAATAACAAGGTCCTACTATATAGCACAGGGAACCATATACAATACCTTGCAATGGCCTGTAATGAAAAAGAATATGAAAAGAAATATATATATATAACTGAATCACTATGCTGTACACCAGAAATTAACACAACATTGTAAATTGACTATACTTCAATAAAAATTAAATATGTACAAAAATTACATAAATAAAAAAGAGAGCCTTGTAATAATCCTGTTTACAGGATTGTGCACTATGTAAGTCCAGGATACTTTCTCTTTTGTGATATTCTTAATTTCAGATATAACTATGTATTTTTACTGAAGATATTGTGGAATTAAATTTTTCATATCTTGAATTTTTTTATTAATCCTTGACTTCAGATGAAACCAGCAGATGTGAGCATGTTTAGTAGAGAACACTTGAAAGGCTAAGTAGTTCTGAGCTAGCGACATAAAATCTTAATAATACAAGGCACTGAATGAGCTATTCTGCTTGTTATCAGAATAAAAGGTGAGGAAATAGTTATAAAATAGATTCCTTGAAGATGCTAAAAATCTAACCATAGTCTTGTGTGATGAAGGTCCTTTTTCATCAGCTATCTACTTGCTCTGTGCTTTACTGTTAAATTGAGTGTTAAAACTGTAGTTTGTGAGTAAATGTAAACAAAGCAGTTCTCCCAATGACTGAGTGGGAAAGTTAGTCTAATTCTGAGGTTCGGTATTCCAAAGTCCATTTTTGAATGGACCAAGCCAAGTACTCAAAATAGCTCTCCCAGTAATAGAACTGACATGCTGAGTGGGATCGCCTTGACTCCTTTGCTCGATCTCTCAGCTGGTACCGAGTTCTAGCGGGGAACAGAGTTTCCATATGGTAGGCACTCTTAAACTCCAGCAGTGATTAATGCCAAAGGATCGTAGAAATAATGTAGACTCTGAGTTTTTCTTGGATATTATAACTACTGGTAACACACTCTCTTTCACTCTACTTTAGTTTCTTACCACTTTCTACTATCTGAAATTATCTTGTTAATGGATTCTTGGTGGTTTCTTTACTTGGTAATTTATTTACTTGATAATGATCTCTCTCCTCTCACTGGGACTCAAGACCCATGAAAGCAGAAACTTTTTTGTCCTCTTTTTGCCATGTTGTCCCCAGCCCAGCCCAAGAACAGTACTTGGCAAAATAATAGGGACCCAATCAATTCTGCTGCGTGGAGAGATTAAGCCATTTCCTAGGGTCGCACAGCTAATATATTCAGTCCCAGCAATCTGACTCCACACTAAACTTTACTGCCTGAAGACTCTGTTTTCACTCAAGAAAACTCTTATCAGGTGATTGAAAAGGATTTGGGGCTACAGCGCTCCCTCTTGCTAAAGCTCCATTTCAGAAATATTGCTTATAACTACTCCATTTAGGGGTATAAAAAGTTTCTTTTTTTTCTCTTATAGGGCCCCAGGTAGCCACTGAGACAACTTAGATGACAGACTTCAGGCTGAAAAGGTTGTCCTTAGTGGAGCTGTTTTATCTTCGAGATTTAGTCCCAGATCCTCTGGTCTGGATTTGTCTCTCTGGTGCGGGATTTTGCTGCAGTAAGAAGACAGAAAAGGCAGCCATCAACATTCTCCATTTTCTCTCCCCCCGCCCCAAATCTACAGCCTCTTTCAGCTTACAGGCTGCTTTCAGGATACGATAGGGACCCCTGAGCCACATATGGGTCATGAACTTTCCAGCCAATACTGTCCGATTCCTTGCCACCTCACCACTCCACCAAGTCAGTAGCCCATGCTCTGCTCTGCAACTTTCTGCAGTTCACTCGTGATTCTAGGGTTAAGACCAGTTGCAAGTAACAGAAAGTCTCAAAATAAGAGTGGCTTAAACGAAATGTATTTCTCTTTTAAGCAAAGAAGGGAGATAAGAGCTTTTATGACACTCCACAGTAATGACACTTGGATCTCTACATCTTGTTGCTCTGTTGTGCTTGGTCCCGAACTTGTGTTCTAGATGGCATAATCTGCATTACAGACAAGGGGTTGGGGAAAGGGACACAGAAGGAGATGCTCAAACAGTATAGGCTAGCTGTTTCTTACAGAAGGGAACCAGGAGCTGTCTCAGACACTTCCATGGAAATTCTTGTGCCCGGGATTTAGTCAGATGGCCACAGCTCGCTGCCAGAGAGGGTAGAAAAAGCCACTTTATGCTGGGCTGCATGTGCCCAGATGACAATCATTTTATTATTGAAGAATGTGGAAATGGACACTGGAGTCAGCTAGCGTTCTGCCACAGAAACCACTCCAAAATTGAATGCTCGGTAAGAAAAGGGAATTGTTGAAGACCATTATAGCAGCAATATAAAACTTGATGTCATCCAGTCAAGTGCAATTCAGTTCAGTTTTTTTTACAGTTATGTGTAAATTGTATTTAATATAGGATGTGGATACAATTTAGCAAGTTTGATTTAAGGTGGAGTAGATCCTGAAAGTCAGCACCTAACCCTGTGCTCAGAGAATGTCTTAAAGCAGCCCTGAGGGGTGCATGGAAACAGATTAATTGAAGGAAGAGAAGATTCAAGTCTCTCACAGCCTGCTACTCACTGGCAAGCGGTGGGAACTCCTATTGCCTCCACCCCATCCCACCCATCTCCCCAAACACATTTTACTGGATTCATCCATAAGGGGATTCCACTATAAGGGTCAATCTTCATATAGGTCACCACAAGGAAGAGAATCTCAAGAGACATCATTGTTGGTGGCAAGAGCACTTCAAAATAGAAGAAGATCTAGGGTTGAGTCCTGGTTCTGCTACTTCGTGGGAACACCCCTCCCCCAGGACCACACTAGATGGGCTGGGAGGAAGGAGGAGTCTTCCTCCTGTCAGCCTGCCCTCCACGTAGCAGCCTCTGCAGGCTTGTGTTGGAGGCTCTTCCTCCTTGCTTCCCTACATGGACTGTGTGTGTACTTATCATAGTGTTTACACAACCAGATTGAAATTATATTTTTGCTCTTATGTTCCTCCAGAAAACTGTTTTTTTTCTTGAAGAAGGGTCATGTCTTATTCTTTGTATTCTCAGCTTCTAGCCCAGTGGTTAGTACATAATATCCAGTAATAAGTGTTATGGACTACAAATAGCTTTGCTGCTTTCTATCTTGGACATGGACTTACTCAACTGGGTGGAGAGAGTCAGAGTGGAGGCACTCCTGTCCCGTTGACACTCTCACATAGCAATCAGGTCTGAGCAACAGCAAATGTTCGATTATTCTCTGGAACACTCTGAAGCAAGTTGACACATGAGGCGACTTGCTTTGTGCGACCATTTCCAAAGTGAGATTATTTACTGACTGTTTTAGTATCCTTGTATGGAAGCCTACCCCGGACTCCCACTAGACTGGATGTACACTTTTGGAAATCAGAATGAAAGTGATAACCTCATCTTAGGAAAAATGAGTCATTTTTGACTGTTTAATCATAGACTCTCCTTTACAAAGACAGAAAAAAATCTTTATTGCTTTCACTTTCCTAAGTGGAATGGGAAAGAACTATATCACAATGATAGAAATAACAGCTTTGAATTAAGGGAGTTACTTTTTTTTTTCCAATCTGTTGTGTAAAAATGGATTCTGACAGCTCTAATAATCTGGAGGCAACCTTCAGCCATTCAAGCATTACATGGTGACTTATGTCACAATAAAAAAAAATCGTCTACAGGTGCCCCAAGACATGGAATAAATGTCATTTATATGATAAAGTTCCTCAAAATAACTGAGAAATTACAAATACTTGATCCTAAGTGTGTTCATCAATGTATTGTTTATCATCTGACTTATAACAGTTCCAAATATTTATAATAATGGGATATATTGTTTAACACGACGAAGCCTGAAAAGGCTCATTAACTCTAAATTTAATTCAGTAACTTCATTTCTTTTCATTTGCAGACTCAAGATTCCTTAGTTCTGTAATATTAGCTTAATTATATGAGCTGTGAACCATCGCTAAATCTAGATTCATGTTTAGTTTAGTGCAAAATAAATATTAATGTTGGGATTCTTATTTCTATAATGCTTTTCTGAACAAATTCATTCATCTCCTCTATTTTATCTTCTTGGGATTTCTAGACTACAGCACAAATTAGAAATTATGGAATCATGGAATTTTAGGAGTTGAGGACCTTTGAGGGTCACAGAGATTAGGAAAATGTGTTAAATGACTCATGACTGTGATAAGCTAAATAGTTCTTGTAAAAGTACCAGAACTCTAATTACCTTTACAAATGGCAAAAAGAAACAAATAACAAATAACGCAACAAAATGAAGGTTAGATCTAAAAGGGGGAAATGGGTAGAATAATCAACACCTAGAAACTTAAATTTAATAACTTAGGTGAAGTAGATCCAAATCTGAATAGATCACTCAAAGGAAGATGAGAATATTGCTGAGTATAGGGGGAAATTTACTTCAAAATGTGTCCACCTTCTCCCCTCTCATGAGCTCCATGCCAGATGCCCTTTGAAATTAAACAGTAATCTTTTAATTTTGATTATTGGACCTCTTCCTGCTGCTCAGCATGTGAGTGCTTTGTTTCTCCTTCCTAAATGAATTCCTTTGAATCTTTATCAAATTAGAACCATTAAAAAATTATCTAAGAAATATTTATTGAGAAACGAATTTTATTTTAAGTTTTCCTATGAGGACACACATTTTTAGATTATTTGTAAAGTTTTACCGTTATTCCTCTTATTCTTCTTTGCAAAGACATCTTAGACAATTATGTGACATTTGGAATAAGAGTCATTAGGATAGCAACCAGGATTTTTCCAGCAAGTCAGATTTCTCATTCCTCCAGTCATTTTCTTCCAACAGGCTTCCTTTCCATAACTCTTCTTGTAACAATTGATTTGTTTTAGCCAAATAATCCATGACAGCTTTCAGACTTTCTCTTTCTTTTTCTTATTTTATGATGTATTTCTGACTAGAGGGTGTAGAACAATGGTTTTTCAAATTGTAGCAACCATCAGAGTAATCTGGAATGCTAATAAAAACACAGATTGCAGGACGAGCTCCATGGGTCAGGGATGGGCCTGACAACGTGCATTTGTAACAAAGTACCAGGTGATGTTGGCACTGCTGACCTGGAACCCAGCTTCCAGAATCACAGCTGTATAACATGGGGAGGCAAGGGAACTACACAACCGAGGATTGTTGCGAAGTTCTCACAGTTGTTGCAGATTGTAACAGATGCAAGTAGCTTGGGAGTTAAAAACTAACAGCTAGTGTTGTGTCTGAAATCTCAAGTAAACCAATCAGAAATAAGAAAGTTAGAGTTGGAATAACTTTCAAAGGCTGAAGACTCGAAAACATTGAGAGGTTTTAGGATTCCTGAAGCTGCCATCAAAGCTACCCCCACCCACAGTGTCTGACACCTTGACCCCAATCCCCCCAAATATAGAATATCTACTATTTTCTACTCTCTTTTTAAAGTTATTTTGATCTGCTTTGATCTGACATTTCTCTAGTGCCACTCTAGAAGCACATGTTGTTTTACTGGACTTAGTTGTTCTTTTTTTTTTTTTTTTTTTTTTTTAATTTCCAAGGTATAGTTCAAAAAAGTTAAAACTCTATTCCTAGGCTTAATGCTGTTTTCCCTAATGCACTACAGCTTTACTAGAATAATTTGTGGTCAAATCCTTGTGAGTCTTTCTGCCCTCACATTCTTCCTTCCTTACTCGAAGCCTCTGGGATAGATAAACAAAAGTGTGGAAGCTGGATAATTTTGTTTTCCCTACTCTCTGGGCCAATGCCCAGATACTTAATTACTACCTTATTAGCAAACAGAGGGTAGAATGTCACCTGTCCAGAATTAAAGGCAAAATTATAGTTTTTCTTGAATTACACATAGGTGCCTCAATTGTCCCTAGATACGTCCTTGGTCATTTACTTAAGGAAACGATATATCTAAAAATAGATCTAGGAAATTCATTGGTTAATGGGTTACAGAATAGTTTACAATATTAAAATGAAAACAAGCAAAATGTCCATCAAGGTGGCTTCCATCCGAAGGCCCCACAGTCCCTTAGACCTTAATACAATCTGCACGAAATACAAAAAAGGGGAAGATGAGAAAGCTTGTGGTCTAAAGCAGGGGACAGCAGACTGTGGTCCATGGGCCAAATCTGGTCCACTGTCTGTTTTGGTGACCATTATAACCTGCATACAAAATGTGTATAGCTGTGAATTTTTCAATTTTAAATATTTGGAAGAAGGAAATCAATTATGTCAGTAACATTTCATTACGGGTGAAAATTTATGACATTTAAATTTCAGTGTCCATAAACAAAGCATTATTGGAACACAGCACAATTTGTTTGTTTACATGTTGTCCAGAGCCTCTTTTTTTGCCACAGTGACAGATCTGAGAAGTTCCAGCAGAGACCCAAGATGATGTACCAAGCCTAAAATACTTCCTTATCTGGCACTTTACAGAAATTTGCTGACCTCTGGTCAAAGATGCAGAAACAGCTTGTTAAATAAAGTCACACCAACTGTTTCTTGGCTGTTGAACTTCCCTCCACTTCAGCCTGGTTTCCCAGCTCCAGTTGAAGGCTATTGCTTGCAACGTTTCCCAAACTGACTTGACTGAAGAACCCTCCTTTTTATGGAATGTTTCATACTAGATGTATTTTTAAAAACATCAATTTGGAAGATGCTGCTTTGGAGCAAAGGCCCTCAAAGTGGGGATGCAAATTTGAGAAAAAGGAACAAAGAGCTAATAATGAAATTTCAGATCTCTGTGAATGCACTGCAGGCATCACACAGGGAACAAGAGGGTTAGAGTTCTAAGTGTCTCTCAAATTATACCCATGGGAAGTATAGGTGGCTCTTCCTTGGGAATATAACAATACAGAAAAAACCCACTTCGAGGAAAGGAACTTTTCTGTTCACAAAATAACTTACCCATCTTTTTATTATAAAAGAGAAACGGTAATTCTAAATATGGGAAATGTCACAGAAAAAAATGGCTATGTTGGCTCAGCAGAATGTTTGGTCAGTGTTCACACTGGAAACACTAAGCGTGAACTCTGCATAACTGTAATTCCTAAAGCCTTGGGACGTCAGCAAGTGTTACCTAATAACAACCATCCTCATTTCACTTGAGATCTTAAAATTGGATCAACCTGTTCTTTCTGAAATAACGAATTCTCCTCTTGTGAAATAACAGTGACCTCCAGTGGCTGTCTTGCTATTATACTTTATACTGTCTCAACGCTCCTAAAACAATTACAGAAATGGTACACATTCTTCTCCAGATGTTCGATGTTAATCTTTTTTATTTATCTAACAAGTATGTGCTGAGTGTTTGCTATGTTGTTGGCACTGTCCTGAGTGTCAGGAGAGAAAAGTGGAAAAAGCACTGGAGGAAGAGTCAGAATTAAAGAAGAGAAGAAAGAGGATACTATGAGCTCATCTACAAAAGAAACAGACTTGCAGACATAATAAATAATCCTATGGTTACCGGGGAAATGGGGTGGGAAGGGATAAATTTGGGAGTTTCAGATGCAAATATTAGCCACTATATATAAAAATAGACAAAAAAACAATTTCTTCTGTTTAGCACAGAGAACTATATTCAATATCTCATAATAACTTTTAATGAAAAAGAATATGAAAACAAAACAAAACAAAATACACACACACACACACACACACACATCACTGGGACATTATGCTGTACCCCAGAAATTGACACATTGTAACTGACTATACTTCAATTAAAAAAAAAAAAAAAAAAGAGCAGAGCCTAAGACAAAACGCAATGACCTAAAAGCTGTTGGACTCTGGACAAGACCACTTTTCACTTACTGGAGACTTGATCCTCTCACAGCACTGTTCTGAGTGACAGGGAAACCACACGCAGATCACTCTTTATACTCTAGTGCACATTGCAACGAGATGGTAGAATGTCATTCCCATGGATGGTTTCTTCCTGAGAGTCTTTTAAACATACCAACAAAGTCAAGATATAGGGGATGGATACAAGAAAGGGCAACAGTGCAGTTGAGGCCCAAGAATAGGAGAGATAGAGATGGCTTTCTGAAACTAAAATGTGAAGTCAACTCCAAATGGGCCAGAAAAAGGAAACATGAAGTCCTCCAAGACTGTAGTGAGTTCACAGAGGTGGACACAATTGGTGTCCACTTCTCATCCTACTGTCCCTCACTGGGAGAGCCCTAGTTCATTCTGGGCTTCACCCTCCCATGTTCTATGAATCACAAGGGGCTAAGTCAATCATACTTCTATTCTCCTTCCCAGGGAA
Source organism: Camelus ferus (assembly GCF_009834535.1). Classification (NCBI taxonomy): domain Eukaryota; kingdom Metazoa; phylum Chordata; class Mammalia; order Artiodactyla; family Camelidae; genus Camelus; species Camelus ferus. The sequence continues at coordinate 100,314,246 of NC_045697.1, read as the reverse complement.
TGGATTTGGCCATGGTTATACGACCCAACTAGGTCAATAGGATCTGGATTCTTCCTGGGGGCAGCAGCATGCATGGCCATGCTGGGAAAGATTTTTCTTGTTATTTAAAAAAGGTTTATGGCAAGAGAGCACAAATAAGCAAAACAAGAAAGGATAATGGAGAAATTAGAACCAATAACATAGAAATACAGAATATCATACGAGAATATTATGAAAAACTATATGGAACCAAAATGGATAGCCTAGAGGAGATGGACAAGTTTCTGGAAACATACTGTCCACCAAGACTGAATCAAGAAGAAACTGACCACTTGAACAAATCGATCACGAGAAATGAAATCGAATTAGCAATAAAAAAAAACCTCCCTACAAATAAAAGTCCAGGATCAGACGGCTCCACCAGGGAATTCTACCAAACGCACAAAGAAAAACTTATACCAGTCCTTCTCAAACTCTTCCAGAAGATTGAAAAGGAGGGAATACTCCCAAACTCATTCTATGAAGCCACCATCACTCTGATAACAAAACCAGGCAAAGACACCACCAAAAAAGAGAATTACAGACCAATATCACTGATGAACATAGATGCAAAAATCCTTACCAAAATATTAGCAAATAGAATCCAACAGCACATAAAAAAGATTGCACATCATGATCAAGTGGGGTTCATCCCAGGGACACAAGGCTGGTTCAGCATATGCAAATCAATCAATGTAATACATCACATTAACAAGAGAAAGGACAAAAACCACATGATCATCTCAATAGATGCAGAAAAAGCATTTGGTAAAATTCAATACCCATTTATGATAAAAACTCTCACCAAAGTGGGTATAGAGGGAACATATCTCAATGTAATAAAATGTGTATATGACAACCTACAGCCAGCATAGTACTCAATGGTGAAAAACTCAAAAGCTTCCCACTAAAATCTGGGACAAGACAAGGCTCCACACAATCACCACTCCTATTCAACATATTCTTGGACATCCTAGCCACAGCAATCAGGCAAGAGAGAAATAAAAGGGGTCCAAATTGGAAAAGAAGAGGTAAAAGTGTCACTATATGCTGATGACATGTTACTATATATAGAAAACCCTAAAAGGTCCACACAAAAACTACTAGAGCTGATTGAAGAATTCAGCAAGGTAGCAGGTTACAAGATTAACGTTCAAAAATCAGTTGCATTTCTTTACACTAATGATGAATCAACAGAAAAAGAAAGTAAAGAAACAATCCTCTTTAAAATAGCACCCAAAGTAATAAAATACCTAGGAATAAATCTAACCAAGGAGGTGAAAGAGTTATACACAGAAAACTATAAACCATTGATGAAGGAAATTAAAGAAGACTTTAAAAAATGGAAAGATATCCCATGCTCCTGGATTGGAAGAATCAATATTGTTAAAATGGTCACACTGCCCAAGGCAATCTACAGATTTAATGCAATCCCTATCAAATTACCCAGGACATATTTCACAGAACTAGAACAAATCATAATAAAATTCATATGGAACCACCAAAGACCTAGAATTGCCAAAGCATTACTGAAGAGAAAGAAAGAGGCTGGAGGAATAACTCTCCCAGACTTCAGACAATACTATAGAGCTACAGTCATCAAGACAGCATGGTATTGGTACAAAAACAGACATATAGACCAATGGAACAGAATAGAGAGCCCAGAAATGAACCCACAAACTTTTGGTCAACTAATCTTCGACAAAGGAGGCAAGAATATACAATGGAATAATGACAGTCTCTTCAGCAAGTGGTGTTGGGAATACTGGACAGCAGCATGTAAAGCAATGAAGCTAGAACACTCCCTTACACCATACACAAAAATAAACTCAAAATGGATCAAAGACTTAAACATAAGACAAGATACAATAAATCTCCTAGAAGAAAATATAGGCAAAACATTATCTGACGTACATCTCAAAAATGTTCTCCTAGGTCAGTCTACCCAAGCAATAGAAATAAAAGCAAGAATAAACAAATGGGACCTAATGAAACTTACAAGCTTCTGCACAGCAAAGGAAACCATAAGTAAAACAAAAAGTTAACTTACGGAATGGGAAAAAATTTTTGCAAATGAAACTGACAAAGGCTTGATCTCCAGAATGTATAAGCAGCTCGTATGACTTAGTAAGAAAAAACAAACAACCCAATCCAAAAATGGGCAGAAGACCTAAACAAGCAATTCTCCAAGGAAGAAACACAAATGATCAATAGGCACATGAAAAAATGCTCAGTATCACTAATTATCAGGGAAATGCAAATCAAAACTACAGTGAGGTATCACCTCACACCAGCCAGAATGGCCATCATTCAAAAGTCTACAAATGACAAATGCTGGAGAGGCTATGGAGAAAAGGGAACCCTCCTACACTGCTGGTGGGAATGTAGTTTGGTACAGCCATTATGGAAAACAGTATGGGGATTCCTTAAAAAACCTGAAAATAGACTTATCATATGATCCAGCAACCCCACTCTTTGTCATATATCCAGAAAAGACAAAAACTCTAACAGCATTATTTACAATAGCCAAGACATGGAAGCAACCTAAATGTCAATCAGCAGGTGAATGGATAAGGAAAAATGTGGTACATATGTAGAATAAAATATTGCTCAGCCGTAGAAAAGAATGAAATAATGCCATTTGCAGCAACATGGACGGACCTAGAGATTATCATACTAAGTGAAGTCAGACAGAGAAAGACAAGTATCACATGACATCACTTAGATGTGGAACCTTAAAACAATGGCACAAGTGAAATTTTTACAAAAGAGAAACAGACTCACAGACACAGAAAACAAATTCATAGTTCCCAAGATGAAGAGGGGGAGTTTGGAATTAGAATTTGGGATTAACAGATACACATTATGATATGTAAAATAGGCAAAGGACTTGCTGTGTAGCACAGGGAACTATATTCAATATCTTGTAATAACCTATAATGGAAAAAAATCTGAAAAAGAACATATATATACATATGTGTGTATGTATATACATCTGAATCACTTTGCTGTGCACATGAAACTAACATAACATTGTAAATCAATTGTACCTCAGTAAATAAATATATATACATATCTGTTTGATAAAGATGACATCACCCAGCATTTGTTTTTTGAGAAAAAGCACGCAGTTTCTCTCTCCTGTCACTATGTGCCGGACATAGAGGTAGTTACATCCACCCACCTTTGGCTCACTGAGAGAATTAAATGAAAGACCGAGTCTGAAACTTCAGTTCTCATCAAATGATGGTTTCCCTCTTTTCCTTGTCTCTACCAATTTATATCCTTTCGTTCATCAAAACTTACAGAGAGCTTACCTTCTCACACAAACTTTCCCCAAATTAAACTCATCTGTTAATTTAGACCCCTTTTGCACTCAAGATGATGGTCTGAGTTTAAGTACAACTGCTAGGTTTTCTGCTGCATGTTGGCATATCTTATTTCTGTAGACACACACCAAGACTGCAAGGAGGTCAGGCAAAGCAGAGATGTTGGGCTCCATTTATTTGTGAGCATGTGTGTTCTCTGGCTCTTCTCAGCCCTTTCCCAGTCCCCCAGTGTTTTTAGCCTTCTGACCCCTCTGACCTAAACATCGTCGTTACCCAGTAATTGGTGAGAACTCCTTGCCTTAGCAACCCTACTGGCATGGTAGTGCCGAGCTCCACAGACAAGCTCGGGAAGGGCAGAATGACCTCCTCTTTAACATGCAGGCTGTGAAGTTCCCTTTTAGCTTTATAAAAGCCACTTCCCCTCCCCGAGTGGGGAGGATTTGATTATTTGCAAGGGAAGAACACAAATTGGAATTTGGCCAGAGAACTGATAGCACTATCGCCAGGACCCAGAGTCCTGCTTTATGTCAACAATTAAGGCAGAGCTTCCCCAGTCACATACTTGTTGGACATTCTTGAAATGACTAATTTAATAATAAAGATTTAATAAGTGCCCTTTATATGCCTGGGACCACACTAAGTGCTTTTCGATTCCGCAATGTAATCATGATTTTTTGCATTTCACCATCACAGCAAACTGAGGAGGAAGGCGTAATGATGGTTTCTGTTTTCCTCATGAGGAAACAGAGGCATAGAATGAGGAAGAAGTCTGCCCAGGAGCTGACGACCAACAAGTGGCAGATCTGGGGTTCAACCCTGGGCAACCACACTCCAGAGCCTGGTCTCTTACCCATATATTACACCACTGTGAGTGCCCAGTGCCGCCACTACCCCCAATGAGCTATTGATCTGTTCACTAGGCATGCGTGAGTACCTACTCTGTGCAAAGAGCAGGGGGTTTGAAGACACAGGCATCTTCTCTGCTCTGAGCAATACCACAATCCAGTTGGGAAACAAATAGAAAACAGGTAATGGAGACCCTATGTCCCCCTTGACGGTTCTTAACTTCGGTATCAATCACCTACCTGCTCTCTTCTATTTGGACAGGTCAGGACTCAACTGAAGTGGTTTTTTTTTTTGTTTTTTTTTTTATCACTATTGCCTCCCTGTGTGTATTAGTCTGCTAGGACTGTCGTAACACAGACTAGATGGCTTTAAACAGCAGAAGTTTATTTTCTCACAGTTCTGGGAGCTAGAAGTTCAAGATTTTGATGTCAGCAAGACTGGCTGCTTCCGAGGACTCCCTCTTTGGCTTATAGGTGGCTATTCGCTCTCTGCGTCTTCACGTGGTCTTCTCTCTCTATATGTATCTAAATTTCCTCTTCTTACAAGGACACTAGTCAAATTGGCTTAGGGCTCATTCTAAAGACAGCATTTTAACTTAATTACCTGTTTAAAGAATTACCTCTTTCTCGAACACAGTCACATTCTTAGGTACTGGGGGTTAGAACTTCATTATATGAATCTGGGGGAGGGAGGACACAATTCAGCCCATTATCCTGTACTAACTCCCTCTCCCCACCAACTTCTCCAAAAAGTACTTTGACATCTTTAATGACTACAAACCTCCCGCACTTGGAAGAATTAAAAGCTTTCTCAGCTTGAAGCAGGGAAAGAAGAATGTAATTATGTATAGTGGAAGCAAAGTATATAATTAAGGTGTTGTGAATGATTCCTGGGGACAAGCGTTTGGTTATTCAAAAACATTGCCTAGAAGAGTTTTCATAGGCTAATTTAACATTCTTCTCATCACAAGATATTTACATATATGTGTGCCATGAAGTGAAGTTTATCTTAATAACAAAAAGGTCGAACTTCCCTTTTTTATCTCCCAGAAGTAGTTACATCTCAAACATCTTCTGGGGTAAGATAAAATTAAGAGTTGGCCTAAGAATGAGGATAAAAGTAAATAGAAGTGTTGACAAGATCTTATTACACAATTTGTAGTGAGACCCATTATCCACTTTAGTGAAATTGAGAGCCATGAGTCCTATGGATGAATTTCACCCTTTAAAATACAAATAAATAATAAAATTATAAGAAATAATAATAAATACATATATACATGACATAATATATCAAATATAATAAAATATACAATATATAATATTTAGATAATACATTATATATTTAGAAAGAAAAAGAAATAAGTGGATGGCACTTTGTAATATGCAGTGTGTTGCATTAAAGTGGCAAAGTCATGTCACAGGCCGAAATAATATTCAGATATTGCATGTTCCTTTTTTCAAAAGGGTAGAATATTCCCTCACAGCACTAATTATTTAGCTATGATCGTCCCCAAACCTAATACCTTTAAAAAAGGAATTCTCATGTTTTCTCCTCGTATGACCGGACAAAATTCCACAATGTAGATGTTTAATCCACTCTCCAGGGACACAGGCAATGTAACTGAATTCCTAAGTGAATTTCACCCCAGCATTGTCTTACCCACTGAAGAAGCCCTGAGGCATAATATCACTCCCTAGTAAAACTTCACTGCTCAGACCTTCATATATTTCTAATGATTCACAGCAACATTTCCCAAATTGCTTGAGAGGGATTCATAGATTGCTTAAAAGCCATTGTTAAAATAGAGTACATGACAATGTTATCACTGTTACTAACCTACATATTTTCTTTAGGCATAAATGAAGGGCTTGTAAAAGAACACATGGCAGACTTACATCACAAATTTTTCCAAGAATTCAGTATTTTCCAATAATAACCACCAGTTAAATCCATTAGAATAACGTTTCATTTCTAAATGAAGTTTAAAGCTGGTATACTAAAGAAGTTTTCCATGAAGAATTTTATTTTATCATGGGAACACATTTCCTTCCTGGGAGAATTTCCAATTATTTGTAAATACAAATGTTATAAAGATTAAGAACATCATTTCTTTGCCCATAAAAGCTAGACAACTTGGCAAACAAGGAGTCACAGAATTTTTTTTTAATCTCCCATAACGTCAGAATTGTTTCAGTCTCGTTTAAGGTAAAATGTTAGGATAGATAACATTTAAGTTTCCACCTAATTATAATATTCTTGTAATTTTCTGATTCTTTTAGATTATAGTCGATCAACCTGGCTAGACAGTGCATTTCAAAGAATAAAGTGCAATAATCATGTAACCTTTTAAAGAAAAACATTTCTTTAGCTCCCAGTGTTGGCTTAAATTACTTTCATAATAATATTACTTAAATAGATTCAAACATAAAACTAGGTTTATCCTTACAATTCTCATACAGTATTAAAAAACAAAGCTTATTTACAAATCAAATAACACAAAAAATTAATTTAAAATAACTGATGCATTCATTCACTCCAAAATTATTTATTGAGTGCATACTATATTCCAGGAACTAATTGAGGTGCTGGAGTATAGATGAAAATCCCTGCTGTCTCAGAATTTACATTCTCATGAGGGAGGGAGAGAGCAAGAAAGACAATAAACAAAAGCCAACTGTCTTCTATGTTAAATGGTTGGGGAAAAAGAGTAGGAGAGGAAGTGGGTGAGGGGGAGTGTGTTTTTAATAGAGTGATCAGGGAAGCAAAAGTTTTTCTTTTTAATTCTTTTTTTTATTGTTGTTGATTTACAATGTTAGTTTCATGTGTACAGCAATGCAATTCAGTCATACATATTTATACATATATTTTTTCCAGATTCTTCTCCATTACAGCTCATTACAAGAAACTGAATATAGTTCCCTGTGTTATAACAGTAGGTCCTTGTTGTTTTCCTATTTTATATATAGTAATGTGTATCTATTAATCCCAGACTCCTAAGTTTTGAACAAAGTTGGAAGGAGGTGAGGGGGTGAGCTGTGTGGATACCTCGGAGAACAGCTTTCCAGGGGAACAGCCCGTGCAGAGGCCGTGCAGTGAGAACAAATGTGATCTGTCTTGGGAACGGCTTGGAGATGGGTGTGACCAGAGTGCAGGGAGCAAGGATGATGTCAAAGGAGCAATGGGGACAGGGATGGAGGGATGTTGAGTGTGGGAGACAGTTTTGAAAGGCCAGACAGGCCATTCTAAAAGCTTTGCGTTTGATCCTGAGTGAGATGGAGTGTCACTGGGGGATTTTGAGCAAAGGAGTGACTCCATCTGACTTGTGTTTAACAGGACTGCTCAAGCAGCTGTGTAAGGAAGGCTGGGCCGGTACAGAATAAAGGATCATATTTCCAAGTGGATGATTTTCCTAGAGCAGCACTCCTGGATTCTCTTTTTCCCACTTTGATTGATGAGGCTGGAAGGATTAGGAATGTTCAATCCACCCTTTCCTCCTCTCCCTCTGGAATCTGCCTGCCTACAGAGAGGGTGCACTCTAAGCCTTTCTCAGCTGTGCTGTAAACTGAGGCAGATTCTATCCTGCAGGGAAGTTCTATTGTTTTTACGGGTAAGTCTCCTTCATTCAGGGAGAAAGTATTAGTGAGCCTGAGATTTACTTACTTTGGCCAAGACTGCTGTGTTTCCACCCAAATCCATTTTCTCTACCTTGTGGACATAGAGCTGAATTTCCCTCTCTCCCAATCTTCCTTAGTGTCTGCTGAGGCCATGTGACTGAGTTCTAGACAATGGAATGTGAGTTGAACTTCTGTCCAGTAGAGGAACATAGAAACCTCCTGTGTACTCTTTCTCACTCACTCTTCTCAGTCTATTGGCCAGACAGAGACTTCATTCAGCAGAGTACTCTAAAACCCTCGGGGATAATGGAGCCACATTATGAAAGGTCGTTGAATGACCATGTTGAAGGCTGCCTGCCAAGCAGGAATATCCTTATTGGATTTTGCATGAACAAGAAATTTTTATTGTATTAGGCCACAGAGATTTTAGAGTTGGTTTGTTGACAAAACAGGATTACTTATCATAACAAATATAGTCAAATTCTCCAAAGAACTATTACTATTATTATCAGTCATGAAGCAAATATATTACCTCCATCTGCCTGAGTCCTTGTCTATATTCTCAATTTGTTCTAAGCTTGAGGGTGGAAAGGGGGTGTTATTTATTGATTCTTTAAACCTCCAACAGATTGTGTAGTTCTCTTGGATTAGATGAGACAGTTGCCCTATGTAGGACGTAGGACCTACAAGACAGGGGCCAGCCGGGCTGTTTGGTAAGTCTCATGTCTAAGAGGGCTCCAACTTTTGGCTAATGTCCAATGGCAACTTTGTGTAAGGAGCAGTGTACAGTCCCATCCCAAATATTGATATTTTTATCCTTGCATTACACCCTCAGCGAGTTTTTTTATGTGCCATATTGCTGATAATTACAGAAGTTATTGGCTATGATTCAAGGGGGCAGCCCCATTTCATAAATGAGAAGATGGCCAAACACATACTTTTATGTGTTTAATATGAATTAAATCATATTAATTTATGATTAATCATAAATTTAAAAAACATGAGTCAACTATCGGGGTTGATTCATATTACTTGATCACACCCACAAGTGACCCCTTTTCCTAAAGAATGGAATTAAAATTCTATGAATGGGGTTGTGAACATTTCTTCAATTAAGCAATTATTTTTTCATTATCCTATCATAATGGGGGTTGGGATAAAAACTGTTGAAGAAGGTTTCATTCTGTATAAGGAATGTTTCACCTGCAGACATTTTTCCTCCCCAAGAAAACAGAGCCAAAGTCTCTATTATTTGGGTCCATAATGTAACATGAATTTAAAAATTACTTTGACTTAGTCAACAGAACCAACCTTGTTTCCGAGTCATTAAATGTGAATCCTTACATAATATAAAGTAGTAAATCTCATTGTTGGTTATATCACATCTCCTCTTCCTGAGACCTAGAAAGATTTAACCAGTAAAGTTGAGTTCTCCCTTCTGATACATCAGGGAAAGGGACCAATGAGAAGCTGGTTATGTCCCAGTGAGCAGGAGGTAGAAGTGGTGGGACTCTGAAAATCTCTGAACCCCAGGCACCTCCCGAAGCAGCTGTGGTTGATGTTACATCCGTCCTGGCACAGCGATACCCTGAGACACAACGTGACTTCTTGAAATCTCCAGGAGATATAAAAGTTGGAAACCTGAACCATGGAAGAACCTGAGCATTGGATCTTCCGTAAGATACAGACATCCAAGTAGGGCCTGACTCACGAGAGACTTCTATCTTGAGTGAAAAGACGGGTTGTGCAATTGATACAGTTTCTGTCTGCTCTTTCTTGCCTATACCCCGGAAAATGAGCTTTTTCTTTTTCTTCTGGTCATACTTGGTTTTAAAGATTATTCTGTATAGTGCAGCCATGCAAAAATACAGCAAGAGTTGAGATAAGCTGTAAATTGTTGTCTGGCCCACAGCAGTTACTCTGATAAAAGGTCAACTATACTGCTCATAAGAACACACGTGTGCATGTACACACACACACACACACACACACTCACTCACTCACTCCTGTTCACTGGAAACGACCCATGTATATTTTCACTATATAGCCTGTTGGGTTCCCTTATTTTAAAATTGTCTTTATAATAGCTTTATGTTTCTTTATTAACTTGCCCCATATTAAACTAGACTTCACAATATTCTGCGTGTTGCCTACTTTTATTAGTTTTACCTTATTCATGTTAAATGAAAATATTCATAACTCAATTTGTATGTGTTTCTTTCTAGGCCAGTGGTTTTTTTGGTCACCCTAATAATATTTCACAAACTATTTAAATTCTACACAGTTTTATTTGCCATTGAGCAACTTACATAAGACAACTAATTTAGGCAACATTCAGGAGAGGAAATTATTTAGCTACTTATAAACACGGCCTAAGGTGAGAATTAAGGTATAATTGTTATTATTCATCAATTTTTAAAAATCCTCACCTTTTTTCCCCATATTATTCAAATTATCTATGGTTCTCAACCTGGCCACACATAAGAAGCACCTGAGTTGCTGTTAAAATTACCATTGTTAGCGCTCCACCCCAGGTCAACTGAATCCAAATCTCAGATACTATGCAAGAATAAAAATAAAAACTTCTTAGGTGATTCTAGTAGGAAGCCAGAGTTGAGAATGTTGATTTATTCCAAAGTTTGAGATCTGGCCTAAATGAAATGATTTGACTGTCCTTTCTTTGATAACTGCCATCACCAGTAAATCTGAGGATGTGAGTTGAGAATTAAAAATTAAGGGTAAAGTGACTCAAAATCTGAAAATTACCCAGATTTTATACTCTCACTAAATCTAATCAAATACCTGTATCTGAGCTTAAATTTTTTTAAATCTCCAAAATGACTTATATAGCTAGCTAGAAAGTTAGATAACACACACACACATGCACACATATATGTGTTTGTATATGTATATGATTATGTATTTCTGTTTTTCTCTCTTGGAGTGGGCCCTTGCCAACTGTCTGCTTTAATAGACAGGAATACTTCCTACTATAGATCATCATTACATGTTAGGGTCCTCGATAATGCCTGATAAGAAGGTGTGATAGCAGAAGTGGTAATAAGTTATAGCAGTCAGTTAATATCTGTATAGTGTTTGCTATAGGAAATCACTGTCCTATGCACTGTACACAAATGAATTTTAGCCTTCCTACTTTGTATGAATGCTTATTATCTCTGGTTTTTATGCTCCACAGAAATGCCTCTGTTGCATTATGTTTTAATGCTTTCCTTTGAATTTTATAAAGGGTAGAAATGCCCATTTGAACACGATTGTGCTTTTTGCAAAGATGTGGTTAGACACAGTGATTACCATGTTATAATGACAATCACAATGAATGTGAATATACTGAAATCAGTTATAAGGAAAACATGTATCTCTAAAGACAAGTTGTCTTCATTTTTTTAATCACACAAAGAAAAAACTACTTAATCCAATATGTTTCTTTTTATGCCTTATTAGGAAATTTTGACCAAATTCAGCACTCAAGAGCAGTAATTAATATACTCCTGTGCTGGTCACATTTTTCTTTCTACTCATTTTGATTTAGTTAGTCTACTTGTTTACTTTAAATTAGCCTACTTTCTATTGTATTTGATTTTGTCAATCAATACCAATTGTTTTACTGGACTAGGTGCAATACAAGTGTGAAATAAATGTCTTTAAATGACCAGGATTGCATTTCAACCCGGACCTTAGAGGAATCTCCACACTTAAGGTTAAGGCCAGAGGATATGTTGCTCAGTCCTATGGATATAAATATTCTATTACCAAATTTAAATGCTTAGCTGAAGTAGCATTTCTCATTACTGGGGTTTCCTTGACTGATTAGTTTACCTGTTCCTCCTTCCTCTTTCTTTCCTTTCATTATTTATTATTGAGAATCTACTATATGTGAGTCCTTTCTAAGCTTTTGGAAGATGGACAGGGTCCCTGCTTTCACAACACTTATTTCTAGTATTTAGGAAAGAACCAAGTAGCCCTGTAGAAAATATTGCCCAAAGTAAATAAATATTCCTTTCCTACATTTCCTCTGATGGAAAAAAAAAAAGTGTATATAATCATCCCATCCCTGTCTTTTGTCACTGAAGGAAGGAATCATCTATGCCCTAAATTTTCTGGAGTCTAAGCATATTCATGTTCCTAAAAGCATACAGGAACGTCAACTGGAAAATTGAGCTTAATCGTCCACAAAGTCTGACATGGAGACAATCTGCATAGAATTCATGCTCATTTCTAAACAATGGGACTGGGCTCCTCCAAAGCAAAGGATCACTGAGTACCAGACTCCAAAGTGGCTGTATAGAGTATGACAATTGCCAATTGGAGAATACTTCAACAAACTCAATCTTTGTCAACATGCCACAGCTGCTGGCAAGTGGATTGGAGAGGCTGGTCAGCTACGTGCTGTGAGGATCAGAATTATGTGTTTGGAATGATGGCTTTTGAGCAAATGCATGTCGAATTACAGATCACAAAGTCTTATCTGGGCAAACAGTGGTGAGAGTTCTTCACAAAAGGATAAGCCCCACATACCCGCAATCTGGTGAGGATTTTTGGTTTCCCTTCCACAAGTTTTATTTTTCCCCCAAGGGTTGAGGAAGATAATAATTGAAGGCGGATTTTTTTTTTTTTCTAGGAAAGGTGGTCAGGGGAAGTATCTCTAAGAAAATGGCGTCTAAAAGCAAATGAAGAAGCAGTGGCCCTGTGAATGGTAAGGGAAGTGCATTTTAGACACAGGGAATAGCATGTGCAAATGTCCTGAGGAGAATGGGACTAAAGTTTGTCTCATTTGAGCATCTGAGGTGATGAGAGGAGGGTACCAGCCTGAAAAGAAGGCAGGGACAGTTCACGAAAGTCATGGAATCACTGAATGAGGTGGGTTTGGGGGTGTCTATCCCAATCAAATTTACATTTAAAATTCACTGTAACTATTGTGTTGTGTCCCATGGAGGAGGGAAGCCTCAGTCCAGTTAGGAGACTACAATATTCATCTTGCTAGGAGGGCCGGTAGACTGGACTAGGGCGGTAACAGAGGAGATACAGAGGAGAGAATACGTTTACAAGTTTTTCAAGATTGATTTAATGGAACTGGCTGATGGATCAGATCTATGGGTGGTTTGGGGGCAGTGGTGAGGAAAAGGGAGGAATCAAGCAGAACTCCTGGCTTGAGTCCCTGAGTGGGTGATAGTGCCAATCTCTATGTGACGAACACGAGAATGGGAGGAACTAGGAGCTCAGAGTCTGAGAGATTACTTTTGTGATGTCCATAAATCATCAACACGCACATGTAAATTAGGCAATGAGATGATAAGTGAGTTTGAGGCTCCAAGAAAATAGATTCATGAATCACCTGTTATCATCAGGTATCAAAGACGATGTACCTAAAACTGGAAACAGATCACCTAAACAGAGTACAAAATGAAGAAAAGGGCCACAGCAACCCTTGGGATCATTAGGAACCCTTAGGTGCAGAGCCCTAGGGGACCCAACATTTACACGTCAGACTGAGGAGCCAAAAGAATAGTTCTGAGGAAATCAAGAGAGGAGAGCATCTCAAGCAGGCGGCTGTGGTCGACCATGTCAAGTGTTACTGAGACGTTGCATAAAGTGAGGGCAGAAATGTTTCCATTGGATTTGGCAAATCAGTGGTCATTGGAGGCCAGAGACATTTCAGGGAGTGATCTGGGCAGAAGACAGAATATAGCGGGTGGAGGATGGAATGGGGGGACAGTCTCGATAGCTAACACTTTTGAAAAATTTTGCTCTAAAAAGAGAGAAGAAAGGAGGTAGGAGTAGGAAGAGTAGGAAAGGTTTATTCTGGGTGATACTTGAGCATGTCTGTGTGCTGTTTGGATACTCCAGTTAAAAGGAAGTGATGAATGACGTGGGAGAGGGAGGCGACAGTCCCAGAAGCCAAGTCCTTGGCAAAGCAAAGGGGGACAAGATTCTAAGCAAAAGTGGGGTGTGGGCATTGATAGGCAGGAGGATTTTTTTCTTCATTTAAACAATGCGGAAGGATAAAATGGGGGTAAAACTGGATTGCTTCTTGATTAGGTGGTGGGAAGATGAGGAATTTGATTCGGAAGGCCTCTTTTTTCTAATCAAATTTGAGGTGAGATGGTAAACTAAGTAAGAAACTAAAAAGTGCGTAGAAAGTGTGCCAAGAGGAAAGCTATAAACTAGTCAAAGGGGTGTGGAAAAGTGAACCTACCGGAGAAACAGTGCAGCGCTGTTGGAAGGGCCAGTATGAGATTTCCGTCACCAATTTAAAGTGAAACTGATCAGCTCAGTAGTGAGATTGACGATGATGATGATGGTGGTGGTGGTGGTGATAATGAATGTGAGGGGGAACTCTCCTTGACCCTTGTCACCCCAATGCTCTCCATGGTAGAACAGAATGAACTGGCTGGCCAAGCTGGTGTCACCTTCTGCTAAGCTTCATTCTTATCACACTCCGTCAAAGAGGGGAGCATTTCCAGAGAGAGGAAGCCTGTTCTGTCAAGTGTACTGAGTGGCTGGCTTCCCCAGTGTGACCTTGATTAAGAGAATCATTAAATCCACTGAAGGAGGGGGGAGGTCTGTTGAAATCATCAATTCTGACACCTTCACTTTACAGGAGAGAAAATAGACTCAGACGGGACTGGCGTGAGTGTCCACGGGAGTCACTGGCAGCACTGTGGCAAGATTTCAGACTAGACGATGCATATGAAAACTAGCACAGGGCCAGGCTTATGGGGAAAGAATAAAGAGATGTTATTTTCTATCCTTTGTTCCTTACCAGTGAGATTACCATGTGGTGAGAGAATCAGTCAATGGAAAAATAGTTGATGCCGTAACCTTGCAACAGGTCTGTGGGACTATAGCTCAATGGACATTTAGGAATTAGTATCAAATGTACACTCTGCCTTGTCTATCTGCAGGTTGGTTGAATCCACAGATTCAAAAATTGCAGATACGGACGGCTGACTGTATTCGTGGTACTACACCGTTTTATATAAGGGACTTGAGCATCCTCGTATTTTGGTATCTGGCAGCGGCTCCTGGAACCACTTCCCCTGGATGCCAAAATGAATGAGTAGTCATCCTGCAGGCTTGACCTAAATAGCAAATTAGGCACACAGCTGGGATTAAAACCCTGACACCTTCCTAAGGCTATCTCCCGCAACTGTGCTGATTGTTGTTTACCAGTCCTGTGGGAATGCGCTTCATTGTAAATGGGAAACTATTCATAAAAAGCATCCTTCTAAACAGCCAGCTATACAAGGGCAGGAAGAGTGCTTGGATTCTCTCCCCTCTGGTAATTTTGACAACGTACAGTTTAAAGCTGCTTGTGTGCAACAGCTGTTACTGTCAGTCAGCATGCAATTCTCTGAACTGGCCTGTAGATACATCCATCCCCATCCCAGGTTTCTGGTGAAAGAGGACAAGATGATCTTAAAAGGGACACAAAAAGAAAAGAAGCCAGTTTAAAAATATATACCCAATGAAAAGTAATAGTTTAGAACAAAATTTGAACAACCATATGAAAAAAATGATTAAGAAAAAGAAAAAGAAAGAGATGGATTGTGATGGAAAAGTTTTTGCTGGTTTTGGCTCAAGTCCCAAGTGAATTTTTCTAGGCTGACTTCCCACATCTATTCAAAAAATTTCATGACATAAAGTTGTTTGGAAGGGTTGTGGCTAATAAAAAAGGTAAAGAAGCCCAAATTATATGTCAAAATTATATCAAAGACTGAAATAAGTAGAACTCACTTGATAATTCAAAAGAGCAAAAAAAGAAAAAGAAAGATTATTTTTTAACAAAGTATCCTGTTCTGAAATTTGAGAAGTTAGTAAAGGAACAAAGAGTGACGAAATAAATATCATTAGTTTCAGGCACACTCTCCAAAATATAAAAAATAAAAAAAAACCCCACAACCTTCCCTTTCCATCTGCAGGACCTGCATCAGAAGTTACAGGGATTGGTGGACTCAACATTCTTCTACTTTGCTTGCAGAGCTAGTATGTGGTCTCAGAGGAGTAATACAGCCCACCAGTGTAGCATGGGAAATTGGCTTTGAAAATATAAATGAGGTAGAAGTGACTTCTGGAGAGTTGAAGTGAACAAAGAAATTTGCCAGAGGCAAATGAATTGAAGTTACGAGTCAGAGTCAAGTTAATGAACAAGCTGGTGAACAGATAAGACAAAGAGGATACCAAGGCAACAGGACAGCCCTTAAGACCTTAGCCTGGGGTCAGACTTCAAGTAATCAAAGCCCCCCACCCCTCCTGCCCTTGCTAGTTGCAGGTCCTTCTGGAATCCTTTCTTTCTTTCATACCCCATTTCAAATGCACCAGAGAATACTGTCTGTTCCATTTTGAAAATATATCAAGGATCCAATTACTTCGCACCATGTTCATTGCCACCTTCTTGGCATAAGTCACTACCTTCTGTTTCCAAATTAAGGTTATAGTTCCTGTTTGTTCTCCTTGCTTCCATCCTGGCTCCAATACAGTCAAAATAAACGTTCAAAGATGCACAGTCTGCGTGTCAGACTATGTGACTTCCCTTCATCAAACTCTCCAAAGGTGTTTCTTATCTCAGAATAAAATCCAAGAGAATTCTTAGCCTGGACTACAAGACCCCTTACGATCTACCTCTCATCTCTGTGATCTCATCTCCTTCACTCTATCTTTGTCTCACTCCTCTCCATCCTCACTGGCTTCTTTGCCATTCTCCAAGCACACCAAATGCAATCTCACTTCCGGGCCACTATATTTATGGTGCCCTCTTCCTACTGCAGCCACTGCCCTGAGTACACACATGGGCCCCTCGCTTCTTTCAGTATTTTGTTCCAAATTCACCTCATCAGAGCAGCTGATCCGGATGTAAAACAGCACCTTCTATAAAATACGTCACCCTCCTTCACTCTGCTGCCTTTTTCTTCATAACACTTGTTTTTACCTGGCATAATCTAAAAGTTAATTTTTCTTGTTTCTTCCACCCCAAAATGTAAATTCCATGAAAGCAAGAACCTTATCTGTTTGATTCCCTGCTGTATACCCAGCTCAGTGCTCGGGTTCCAGCAGTGCTATCGGGAAAAAAGAGCATTGTGCTAAAGGAGAACCACCAGTGCAAGGCTGGAAACAAATGAATACCCTCCCACCCCCAAAGTGGACTTTTTATCATGAACTGGATTTCAGCTTCTCTGACATAATGACGAGTAGAAACCAAGATGTTAGAGATTATCACTATTCTTTTCTGAACCATTTAAGATCAAGGTGAAGACAGAATACCTCATCACTACTGAATACTTCAGCATACGTATCTCCCGCCCAAGGACATTCTTCTACATAGCTACAATAAAAACATCCAGATCAGGGAATCAGCATTTGTAAGACACTACCATTCAATCCACAGATCTCATTTGTGTTTTGACAACTTTTTATTTTTCCTATCTGGTCCAGGAGCCAATACAGAATTGTTTGTTGCATTTAGTTGTCATATCTCTTAAGTCCCCTTCAATTTGAATCAAATGGCTTTTCTTTCTTTCTCTGTCTCTCATAAGCTTAAGAGTTTTAAAGAATACAGACCTTTCATTCTGTAAGAGGCTTCTCACCCTGTGTCCATCCAGTGTTTCCCCACGTCCAGGCTCAGGCCGTGCACCCTTAGCAGGATGCAGCAGAAAAGATGCTGTGCTCTGCTCAGCATATCACATCAGGAGGCACATGATGTGACTCGTTCCCTAATGGTGATGCTAATCTTGATCACCTGGTCAGTTTGGTGTCTCCCAGAGTTCTCTTTGATAAATTCACCATTTCCCACCCTGTTGTCAATAAGTACTTTTCAGAAGATACTTTAAGACTAGGCTAACGTCGTGCTTCACATCACACACCCACCCACCAGCCTTAGCCTCCATTGAGAACTCCTGCCAGAATCAACCAACACTGCCAAATGGTGACTTATTATTTCCATCAATCTTATTAGGTAGCCTTCTTCCATAAGGAAGAGCTGTCCCTTATTTTCCATTTATTTATTCAATGATTATTTATTTTATTCACTTATATTAGCATGGATTCCCGTTTTATCCAGTATGTTGTAATCAGTTACTATCATTATTTATTTTGATGCACAAATTGTCCCAGATTTGGCCAGTGAGAGCTCCTTCCAGCTGACTTATGTTTCCTTTTGGCAGGTTCCCATCATGCTTTGAGTACTTCCTACAGGAGGTTCCAACTCTCTTTGTACTTTCCCAGCCTAAGCCCTGGAATCAGCCCTGGTTCCATTTAATGGAGGATTGTATTTAGAAACCAAGCTCTTCTGGCCACCTGATATGTCCATTGCTTCTAGACTCTGAATGAAAATATATATGGTGTATGTATGTGTACATATATCATGATTCCACACTCATTTTGAATCCAACACCACGAGGTTCTTTATAGTGTTCTTTCATTCCATATTTACAAATTCCTCCTCCAACGCTAAGAACTCTGGCTCCTATTATACTATTTTACTTATTTGCCCAGTGCCCCTGTAATTAATCCATCTCCCAGCTAGGATGCTACCTCCTGGATCTTTCCATCTCTTCAGCTGCTAATTTTTTGTTTTATAAAATATGATCTTAAATTTTTTTTTAAATTTTCTAATCGACACACATTGTAAATCAACTACACATCATGCATTCTTAATGACACAGATTCACTAAGTTTTGTGGCTGAAGAAAAATCGCTAAGGGATAGAGAAATTTGGGGAACCACTTTGGTTTTAAGGCATCTGTACAGAACTTCACTGGGGGTTTTTAGCTAATGGACTCCTCTCTCAGATCTCTGGTGGTTCAGGAACCAGCAGCCAAGCAATCTCCACTTCTGCCTTCTTGGCATCAGGCACTATAAAAAGCACTGTCCCAATTGCCTAGAAGCCTCTTTACTAAAATGAATGTTAGGGAAACACACAAATCCAGCACATCCAATACCAAAGAGACAAATTCTTCTAAGTAGTTCTTCTTGTGCCTGCTTCTAATTTGGGTAGAGCTGGGATTCTTTGCTCTCCCCTAACAGCTGCCAGCCGTTTGTACTGCCTCTGGAGAAAGGGAAGCTGTGCTGATGGACAGGTTTTGGTAAACTTACTAAGGTCCTTGGGAAAAGGTGGACTTTAATCTTCATCATGAATTGGTTCCTGGGTTCTCTGAAAGAGTGCCAGTTGGGCAGTACAATGTGGGTAACTGAGAACCAACATGAAAATTGTTTTTTGAGACTTTATATGGCAGGTATTTCAAGCCAAGGAAACTGTTGGTGTGAAAAGATAACACCCACTCAAACATTCAATAGGCAATGAATTGTATTGTGTCACCGTTTTAAAAACACTACTCTAGAGGGGCTGTCCTCTCTGTTGACTAGTTGTGATCTCTGTGCACAACTAGAGAATACACTGTAAACAATAATAATCCTAACAAACCTGCCTTACCACTGATGCCCTAAATCCTCGGTTACCCGTCATGACAACCAGAATAAGCACAGTAAAGAAATATCTCACCCAATTCCTTTTTTTTTTTTTAAAACAGAGTTAGAAAACACTCATTCTATAGGGAAACAAACGTCACGTGTTTACTGCCAGATGGGAAGAAAGAAGCCTATTTCTATGCTCATCCTAACAGAGTGGTCACCACCAGGGAACTTGCTAGAAAAGCATATTCTCATGTACTGAATGAGAAACTGCGGCAGGACCCAGCAGTCTGAGTTTGAACAACCCTCAAGTGATGCTGATGTTCACTGAAGTTTGATAGTCACTGCCCTAGGAATTCCAGGCGTGGTGTTGGAAGGACGTCGCTAACAACTAGCCTTACCCTGTTGGCCGTAGGATGGATAATTAGGGGGTTCACTGCAGTTCCTCCTGCAAGTGGTAGTGTTGTTTGCGAGACACACACACACACATTTCTCTACATTTAAGACGCAGGAAGTTGTTCCTCTCCTCATGGGTCAAGGGATCGCTTCCCCTTTTGCCTCCAACTGGACCAAGTCTCAGACTGGGTTGAAAATGAGACCCGGCAGGGGTCGCTGCTGCCCGTAAAGAGAAACCGTGGGAGGGAGCGTGGCAAGCGAAGCCCAGAATCTTTGACATCACACTAGGCTCCTCCTTGCATGCACACATTAGATACACACACAAACATATACAGACACACACACGCACAGACCGCGTAGTCTTCTCTGCCCGCTTGCTCCGGCTACCCCGAGCCGGGCCCTCCCGCGGCAAGTGTGTGGCGGGCGCAGCCGGCGGCGCGGCGAGGACCCGAGCGCCCGCAGCCGGAGGGAACCGGGGCGCAGCAGTGGCGGCCGCCGCGCCCGCAGCCGGAGCCGCTCGCCCGAGCGCTCGGCGACGGTGGCCCGGACACCTCAGCAGCACTCCGGGCTTCGAGCAGCCGCGCCCGCCCCCGCCGGGGCTGCAGGGCGCCCGGACGCCACCCCGCAAGCTCCCGGGCCCCCTGCCACCCCTATGAGAGAAGGAGAAGCCCGGCAAAGGAGCAGGACGCTTGGCCTCTGGACTCCACCGCAATCCCGAAGCGCCCCCTCCGCCCGCACCCCTCCGGCGCCCGCGAAGCGAGATGCAACTGCCGCGCTCCGGCTGAGAGGGAAGGGGGCCGGCGCCATCCGCTCGCTCGGAATCCGGTCCCCGCGGCGGCTGCGCGTCCCGGCCGCGTCCCCTTGGGCCCGGGAGTGAGCAGGAGCAGAAGGAGGAGGAGAGGCGGCCGGCCCGGGGTTGGCCGGGGCTGGGGAGGAGGGACGGCGCGGGGGGAGCGCGCGGGGGGCGGGGAGGGGGCCCCGGCGGAGAAAGATGGCAATGTCTCTCATCCAAGCGTGCCGCAGCCTGGCTCTCTCAACATGGCTGCTTTCCTTTTGTTTCGTGCATCTGCTCTGCCTGGACTTCACCGTGGCCGAGAAGGAGGAATGGTACACCGCCTTCGTGAACATCACCTACGCCGAGCCCGCGCCGGACCCCGGGGCCGGGGCGGCGGGCGGCGGCGGCGGCGGCGGCGGCACCACAGCCGAGCTGCACACGGAGAAGACCGAGTGCGGGCGCTACGGGGAGCACTCGCCCAAGCAGGACGCCCGCGGGGAGGTGGTCATGGCCAGCTCGGCCCACGACCGCCTGGCCTGCGACCCCAACACCAAGTTCGCCGCCCCAGCCCACGGCAAGAACTGGATAGCCCTCATCCCCAAGGGCAACTGCACGTACAGAGATAAGATCCGGAACGCGTTCCTGCAGAACGCCTCCGCCGTGGTCATCTTCAACGTGGGCTCCAACACCAACGAGACCATCACCATGCCCCACGCAGGTAAGCGGCCCCGGCGGGCGCGGGGCGGGGTAAGGGGAGCCGGCGAGGATGGAGGCACCGAGAAGGATCCAGCGCCTGCCTCTTAGCTCCTTTCTGGGAGGTCTGTGCTTTGCGAAAGACGCTTCTCTGTGCCCTGGACCTAAGTTTTCTATACGTCACTTCGTGGGGCTTCCAAAGACCGACTGCTTTTGGGGGAACCAGGGAGTGTGTTCCGATTAGCCTAGCGCCACTTGGACGAAGGTTGCCCGAGGTGGGCTAACTTTTCCGAGGAGGATCTGGAAGGTGGGGTTTGGGGGCCAGGGCTCGGATGTTCTTCTCCGCTAGTGACCGACCCCGCACCTGTTTGGAACCCGTAGATCTGATAACTCAGCTCTGCACTTGGGTGTGTGCATCCGGTATAGTCCTGATGCCGGCGTTTGTGTAATCAGGAGGTGGGTAGGGTTACTAGTGCTGGCGCTCACCACCACCAACTTGCTCAAGTTGGGTTTCAGCTCTTCGTGGGAGATTAAGAGTCCTCCCGCCCCCTCCTCCGGCCACCCGCTGGGTTGACGCACGTCACAAATAATACTGAAAATCCTGTGCTCTGCCAAGTTGTCATCCGGAGAAGCTAACGGGCGGGCACGATGGTAAATAATAACAATCCTCAACAAGCCGACAAGAGCATGGTGGCCATAAAGTTATGCCTACTTTTCTAGTATCGCGTTCTCCTTTGCCTGCTTGGGAGGTTAAATATGCTGAAGGTTTTCTTAATGGCAAGAATGAGATTACAGGATAGAAAGAATAAGCTTTTCTTGATAATCTCAGTGTGTCAGGACTAGAAACACACAACTGCCCTAAAACTCGCTGATTACCCGTGTGCCTGATGTAACAGTGCCTCCGTGGTAGGAACAACAACAAAGTCCTCTCCAGGCTTGTCAGCATAAGCATCTCGTTTTAGCAGCCTTGCCCCCTCGAGTCCAGGGTCGCTTCTTGTTTCTGTGCACTGGAGAACCTATCTAGCCCTCCTTCCCACAGGGGTTGCTGGGTTGAGGGTGTGGCATCCAGAGGGAAAGAAGGGAATAGAAGCGACAGATACATTTTCCAACTGGAGTCACCTAATCAAAGGCTTGATTTTCTTTAAAAGCCAGATTTTAATAAACAGTTATGCTACTGAAATGGAGTACCCAGTTTTGGCCACATGGGGTGGGGGTGCATTCTTTGGGGACAAGTTTTCATTCTGAGAGCTCATGTCACCTATTAAGGAAATATACAGTTAGTTGGTTTGCGGTTTTAGACATGGAACTTGTCCAGCCTAACACAAACAGGTGGGCTGGGGAAAGTTCAATGCTTCAAACACGCAGGCCAAAAATAAGACAGTGCATTCATTAAAGAAGAGGAGGAGAGGCAGTTAACTCCTTAGAAAAGTTAGGGTAGAGCATTGAGAACATTTGATATACTTTCTTGAGCTCAACAGTCTTGTAGGAGAAAAGATTGCACTCTGACCTTGAGTCATAGACTAGGAGCACTACTTAAACTTTATGATACTCAAGAATTTGGAGGACTATGGAAGGGCACTTTAAGTCATGTAAAGTATCTTTAAAAGCATTTAATGTCTAAACCTCAAAGGGAGTGTGAAGGAGGGGTTTTTTTGGTTGTTATTGTTGTTGTTCTTTAAATTCCAAAATCGTTAGCTGACTTTGCAGATCCTTTAAATGTTTCTTTGTGCATAAGCATGAAATCCTAAACTTGTGGCTTTGAATACAAGAGGCATCGTTTATTCGTGTCTAAAAAGATTCTCCAGAACTGCCAACACGTTGGATCAATTAATGGCTTGCCTGTTTTTTACAGAAAGCAGTAAGCTGATTTTCCACAGAAATGATACTTGACTAAGACAGAGTGGGAATCAAGAAAGGGCTTATTAATAATTCAAAAATTAGACTAAACAACGTCAAGGAAATTCTCTACTATCTAATTGTTCTGTTTCCAAAAATGTGTTAATGTTCTGTCTGCTAGTAGCCATGAAGCTTCCATATTCTCATTTGACAGGCTGCACATTAGGAGACTGGCTTCACTTTAGTCAGAGATTGCATTGATTTCTGCTAAAATCTCATTATAAGGAGATACATGACCCTGTAGTGTGACAAACGTCTCACTTAGGACTTCTGCCTGAATGTGAAACTGTGCCAGCACTAGCCTGGCTGTCAGTGTCTTACACTTAGCTCCAGTACTTGAAGACTTTACTTTTTCCAGTCGAATTTAGAAGTCTGACTCAAATTTATCTTAGGAAATGTCCAGTGTACATTTTAGATGCTAATCAAATATTCTCATTTTGTCAACATGGCATGCAATATATGAGAGGAGCCTTACATTTTGAACTGTTTAGCTCAGAGTCTCCAAAAAGTTTACGTCAGCATTTGCATTTTTTTAAAAAAAATCTCACTTCTCCTCTAGATCCTTTATTTTCAGAACTGATAGCTTTCAGATGAGGAGAAAGTCTGAATTTAGAGTTGTGCAATCCACCATGTAATATCTATGCATTTGGGGTGATGTAACCCCAACACATCCACTGTCTTGAAATTCAGTTAAATAGCAATCATTTCCCCTTTAATATATCCCTTCTTTTAAAAAAGTTTTATTGAAGTATAGTTGATTACAATGTTATGTTAGTTTCTGGTGTACAGCAGAGAGAATCAACTATATAAATATATATATATGTACATATATATTTTTTTCAGATTCTTTTGCATTACAAATATTATATATATAGTTATTACAAGATATTGAATATAGTTCCATGCGCTATACAATAGGTCCTTGTTGTTTTTTTATACTCAGTAGTTTGTATCTGCTAATCCCGGACTCCTAATTTATCTCTCCATGTAGACTTTCTTTCCAATTTTTTTTTCCATGCATATGATTTTGGGCTTCTGACACTTCTGCAATTGTGCTTTCTCATTCACAAATACACAGAATCTCCTGGGATAGACTAGTAGTTTTAGTTTGTAACCAGTTTTTAAAATCTCTTAAAAAGTACGACAGCCTTATTGGAGAGTTCATGTATCATACAATTCACTCATTTAAAGTATACAGTTTAACAGCGTTCAGTGTACTGACAGAGATGTAGGACCCTCACCACTGATTGCAAAAAGAAACCCAGTGTCCATTAGCAGTTTACTTCCCAGCCCTAATGAACCACTAATCTACTTTCTGTCTCTCTGTATTTGCCTGTTCTGGACATTTCATATGAATGGAATCCAGTAATATGTGTTTTTCTGTGACTGGCCTCTTTCCCTTGGCATAATGTTTTCAAGATTCATCAGTGCTGTAGTGGATATCAATACTGCATTCCTTTTTGTTGCCAAATAGAATTTCATTGTATGTATTTACCACATTTTTAATTTCATCAATTAATGGACACTTAGGTTCTTTTCACTTTTTGGTTATTGTGGATACTGCAACTGTGAACATTCATGGACAAGTTTGTGTGCTGACATTTATCTTGGTTATATATCCAGGAGTGAAATTTCTGGGTCATATGGCAATGCTGTGGCCTAAATTGTTGGGTAACTACAAGATTGTTTTCCAAAGAAACACATCATTTCACATTCCCTCCAGTAGCGTATGGGGGCTCCGATTTCTCCACATGCTCATCAGCACTCATTGTCATCTACCCTGGATTCTGGCCATGAGGTTGTGAAGTGGTGTATTCATTGTGGCTTTCAGGTTTTCGTGTGCATTTCTCTGATAACTAATGGTTACTTTTAGAGGCAGTTTGGAGAAGTGGTAAATCAGGATCGTAGCCTCTAGCCAACCACTTGCATGTGTGTCCTGGCTCTGTTACTTTTTCGCTGCGGATCTGTGAGCAAGTTACTCAGCCTCTCAGAACTTCAGTTTCCCCATTTGTGAAATGGGGGAACCTCAGCTGGTTGTTATGGGCATCAAATGAGTTGATCCATGTATGTGCTTATGATTGTAGTTGGAACATAGCTGTCAGTACACACTAATCTTTGTAAGCCTTGTGCACAGTGACACACAGGAGCCACAGCGTGGATCACCAGACCCCCAGGGCTCCCTGAGGCCCTGGCAGCCTGAGGAAAGAGCTGTTTATCCTCTCCTGCTTTAAAGGCCAGCGCCACCATGCCAATTTCTGCTTGTTGCTTCTGTGATTTAGAGACAGGGTGTCCCAGCTCTCTCCGATGGTCGGTGAACATTCGAGGATTCTCCTGTTACATTTGTGCTTTCTCTTGGCTTAAGCTGAAATCTTATCAGAGCAATATAAGAGTTATCTATATATTGTTTATTTTTAGTTGTATGATAAACACGTAGATCTGTAAGTGTATGGTGGTGGTAAGTGTCTCAGTTGTGATGCTAAAGAAATAACTGATGCATTTTCTTTTTTCTTCTTTTGAAGAGTGTGTTTGCTGTCTTTTTTCTATGGCTAGGACATAGTTAAAGGGAAAGGAGGAAACTAAACATCTGTCTTGGAAGAACTTTTGAGAGACTGGGTTCTAACAGTACTGTTGGGAGTAAGATGGGGGAAGGAAAGAGATGTCACAGTCACCAACCAGAAAACAAGCCCAGCCTGTGGCGAGGAGGAGCCCTGGGTGGGGTGTAGCTCATATGTTCTAGAACTTCTCCAAGGTCGGAGGGGAAAACGTAGGAGGTGTTCTGAGGCTCTTTCCTGTGCAAGTGGATGCTGAGATTTTAATTCATAGGTTCATGTTACATTTACTTGAACTGCTGAAGTCTACCTTTGCTTTAGTCTCTGTGAAGAAATTAGCTGCTAAATATATATATGTATTTTTTTTGCAAGACTTGTATTTTTCAGAACATGTATGTGCAGTTTTGTTTTACATTTTCCTTAAGTAATATGTTTACTTTAACTCTCAGCAGAGTCATCACCCTCTCTTTGGGTGGTAATAAGATTGCCTGAGTGGTGCTAACTCTGTGTCACGCATGTTGTGAGTACTTTATGTGTATTATCAGTGCATTTAATTCTCACAGCAACACTGAGAAATAGGTACTGTTATTAGCTCTGTTCACCCGAGGAGGAAACCAAGGCCTAGACGGGAGTTGCCGCGGTCATGCAGGTGGTAAGTGGTGGGGCCGGGCTTGCCAACCGGGCGGTCTGTCTCCTGAGTCTGTGCTTGTAGCTGCTGCTGCCCTTACCTGCTCAACTTGACAGGAGACTGTCAAAACTAGATGTGGACGGTGATGACTTGATGGTGGATACGGGAAGTGATGTGAAGCTGATGCCGATTTCAAAATACTTCAACATGTCTATCCGCCGAATGCACATTGGCTCGCAGACTGCATTTTTGTGATAGGAGAAATGGGACCTTGTGTTCGGGGCTGTCCTCCTCCAGACCGACCTCTGATTAACCATCTGGCTTTGGTCCGTCACTTTCTATTCTGGGCCTCAGTTTTCTCACTTATAAAATGAGAGGTTTGGATTAGTTGAGCCCTAAGAGCTATTTAAACTCTGCAGTTTATTCCCTACATATTCAAAAGGCAGGATATTTTTACTTAAATTCAAATTTCTCATTTCTCATCAGAAAATCTGACGAGCGGGGCCTGTGTTCCTGCCAAACAGGGGCTGGGCGTTTAGATGAGCAATGTGCCCGTTATGTGGCCCGGGGCCCCGTCACTACTTATGGCCTGGCTCTCGAGGCTTGCTCGACTCCCACGTGCCCCCTGCCTCCACCCTGAGGCTTATGTATTTGGAAACTCAGCTCTATGGAGTCAGACTAGGGTTAGTGAGGAGAAGTTATGGAAAGCAGACTTGATTTAGGCAAGAGAAGGAATTCATAAAGATAGAACTGTTGAGAAATGGAAGAGGTTTTCTCGGGAGGTGAAACTTTCTCTTGCTTCAGGTGGAAACCTAACACAGGACTGATGCACAGAGTTGCAAGTGGTGATGACTGAAGGGCCTTCCCAAGCCTGAGAGCCTAGGAGTCTCTGTCATTTAGATATTTAAAAAATATTTCTCTTCTTTTTTGATTGAAGTCTAGTTGATTTGCAATGTTGTGTTAGTTTCTGGTGTACAGCATAGTGATTCAGTCATACATACATATATAACTGTATATTCCTTTTCCTATTCTTTTTTGTTATAGTTTATTACAAGGTATTGAATATAGTTCCTTGTGCTATACCATAGGACCGTGTTGTTTATCTAGTTTATATTTAGTAGTTTGTGTCTACTAATTCCAAACTCCTAATTTATCCCTCCCCACACTTCCCCCTTTGGTAACCATAAGTTTGTTTTCTATGTCTATGACTCTTTCTGTTTTGTAAATAAATTCATTTGTGTTATTTTTAAAGATAAGTGATATCATGTGATATTTGTCTTTCTCTGTCTCATTCACTTCACTTAGTGTAATAATCTTTAGGTCCATCCATGTTGCTGCACATGGCATTATTTCAGTCTTTTTGTGGCTGACTAATATTCCATTGTATAAATATACCACAACTTCTTTATCCAGTCATCTGTTGATGGATATTTAAGTTGCTTTCATGTCTTGGCTATTGTAAATAGTGCTGCTGTGAACATTGGGGTGCATGTAGCTTTTTGAATTAGAGTTTTATCTAGATGCATGCCCAGGAGTGGGCTTGCTAGATCATATGATAACTCTATTTTTAGTTTTTCAATGAATCTCCATACTGTTTTCCATAATGGCTGCTCCAAATTACACTTCCACCAGTAGTGTAGAAGGGTTCCCTTTTCTCTACATCCTCTCCAGCATTTACAAGTAACATTTCTTTTTTTTTTAACATTTTTTATTGATTTATAATTGTTTTACAATGTTATGTTAAATTCCAG
Source organism: Camelus ferus (assembly GCF_009834535.1). Classification (NCBI taxonomy): domain Eukaryota; kingdom Metazoa; phylum Chordata; class Mammalia; order Artiodactyla; family Camelidae; genus Camelus; species Camelus ferus. The sequence continues at coordinate 100,286,324 of NC_045697.1, read as the reverse complement.
TGTAGAGCACAATTTTTCAGTTATACACAAACATATATATATTCTTAATGGCCTCAGTTTACCTTTCATTTTTCTCTGAAGATGCATATAGACAAGTTATTATTTGTGCTTGGTCTTAATTTCCCAGGCCAAAACAGTCTCACTGACCCCACTTAGTATTTATTTATTTATTGGGCACTAAACTGTATCTTTTCACCTGTCTCTCTACTGGCAGACAGATATCCAATAAGCCAGGAATTCCAGAGTCTGTTATTAAAAGCCATAATTCAGCATCAATCTTAAATAACATTATTGGCAGTGTAACTTAATATTGTCTGGGCATTTCAAGAAACTGTATGGTTTGTTCACTCATTTCAGGTTGTAGAAATACATAGCTGGGGATTTGGAAGGAATCTTACCTTTTATCTTCTAATCTTTAGTAAGAATTCCATCCTCATCTCTCCTGATGCCTTTGTTCTTAAAAATCCCCTGGCTTCTCAGAAAGGAAGGAGTTTTATGACCATGAAATATAGGAAAGTTCAGAAAGAACCTAAGGCTTTATAACTGTTCTTTTAGTTTTTCAGAAAGGACTGATTATGCTTGTTGTAATGTTAATTTGTTTGGAAACCAGTCTCTACTTTTAAAAAGGAAGACCTTCACCAGTATTGTTGCATTTTTGGACATAAAACTTGGTATATGAAGAACTTAATACTTTGATTGTCCCTGAAAGTCTTCAGTTTATCCCCTGAAGAGATTCTTCATCTTGTACATACTCAAAGAAGGACCTTTACTTCCTACTGAGTGAGTGAAGTGATGCTGGAATTCTTTGTGCTTGAATGTAAATTGAGAGTTGCTAAATTTGAATTAATATGAATAGAATTTGAGTTCCGTTTTATCTCAGGTGTTGAGGATTTTGTTGGTAATATAAAAACCCAGAAAAATAAGGTAGCCTTGAGTGATTGTCTACTAAGCTGCAATTATGGTGGTTCTATTCAGTGGAAATCTTGTCTATAGGTATACTATAATCTTTTATTTTAAACTTTGGCAGTTTCACTTATGGTAGAATAAGTATGCTTTACATCTATTCTTTTATTTTTCCTGTATGAGAGGAAAATTAAATTTCTTTTACTGCCTCAAAAGCATTGGTTATAAATTGATTTCTACAAGCATCATTTAAAAAATCTTGTCTAGTCGATAATTATACTGGTATTTAGAAAATCTTTTCCAGTAGAAATAAGCATCACTTGTCATAAAATTAAAGACTATGTATTGGATTGTTAGGCTTTTCCATATTCAATCTATGAACATATATTTCATAATAGAGATTTTTTTTTAAGTTAAAAGTGTTTTTGCATTAAATATATGACATATTCTTTCCAGGCAAAGATATATAATGAGCATGTATATTAGGTAAGATCCAGGAAATGTTTGCTTTCTTAACCAGTTCAACCTGGTGTCTCTCCATCATAAATGTTTTTTTTTACACACACAGTCCACATAAGAACTACTGAAAAGGCAAAGATTTGAAGTTTTTCAGAGGTATTGTCTATGTACATATACAGATACCTTTTTTCCATAAATATTTATTTTTCCCAGTCCTAACTTTCCAAAGAAGTTATTCATGGGGTCCTTCTGTAGCCAAAAACCTACTATGCTGCATTCCAAATGACCCAAAAATAGTGGAAGAGAAAAGTCGTTTTCTCCTTTATTTCTCAAGGCACCTGGAATGTTCTTCCTCCAGATACCCCCAGACTGGCTGCCTCTCCAGGGTCCCCTCTCTGTGACTTCATCACTGAGGCACTCCCTAGTTACTCTCTTTGGAATAGCAGCACCCCTCCCCCTTCCCATCCCCAGCACACCCTGCCCCTCTAACTGCTTCATTTCACTCAAGCTTAGTGTGTCTCCTCCCACCAGAATGTAAGCACCACAAGAAGCAGTGCTTTTAGACATTTTTTGTTCATAGTAAAGTTCCCAAAGCCTAGATTGGTCCCTGTTGCATGGGAAGTGCTCAGCATATCTTGTTAAGATCTGTTAAATAAGGCTGGAAAGATGGATTATGTTAATATGTTAGCCTCTGATTTCATGAAAAAATATTCCATGACACTAAAAAATTTGTTCTTAGCTTTTGACTTATGTAAATGATGTCAGGGAGCTTCTAATTTGAGTCTCCCATTAAGGTAATTGAGTCATCCTGTAGGATGTGGCATGAAGTGGGTGCCTGGTTCACACCCTTCATCTCAGGAGAAAAAAGACATACTCATGACAAACAGGAGGACACAGGGTATCAAAAAGAATTGTGACCAAACACAATTTTACCCATATGTTTATTGTCCCACAGTTTTAATATATATATGTGTGTGTGTGTATGTGTGTATGTTTTAAAATGAAAGACATATGCCTCAGAAAAAATTTTGAAAATACTAAATATTTAAAAGGAGAGGAAGATAACCATCAACAACTCACTCACTCACTCACTCAACTCTTGTATTTTTTTTTTCATTCTGCGGATACATGTTTACTTTTACCAGACTGGGAATGTATTACATAGGTTTTTGTAGCTTTCTTAAATTTATAGGCACATGTTGAAACATCCTTGATGTTTGTATGATTCCACTTTTCCCCTACATAAACAGTACTGCTATAAACACCCTTATGTACGAAAAATGGGTGCATATCCATGATTCCTTTCCCAGATCAAGTTCCTGAGTATGGCACTAGTAAGTCAAAGGCTATTCACGTGAAGCTGTAGAGCAGATTTTTTTTTTAGAAGTCCATTTAGTGATGTCACCCCGATATATGTCACTCCCTAGTTTGGCTCTCCTTTGCTTGCTTTTTCTTTTTTAGCGGGGAGGTAATTAGGTTTACTTATTTATTTGTTTTTTGGAGGAGGTACTGGGGATTGAACCCAGGACCTCGTGCATGCTAAGCATGCACTCTACCACATGAGCTATCCCCTCCCCCTAGCTCTCCTGTGAGGAACAGAGAGCATCTTTCAGCCGATGGTGCTGCTGTGGGGACCTAGGACTGGCTTTCTGCATCCCTTTGCTCCAAGCTAGACTAGTTTGGCAGCCGGGGCAAGACACTGAAGATGGAGAATCAAAAGGGGAATAAAGCCTCAGTGACAGAATCACCAGGCTCACAGCTGGTGAAACCCCCATTGTTTCCCTGACAGTCGTTTGTGTCTTGGGGACAGTAAGTGCACATTGAACAGGGAATTAGGAAACTTGGGTTTCATTTGTGAGTCTGCCTCAAATTGGCTTTACCGTTGGTAAGTCACTTCCCCTCTCTGGGGCTCATTTTCTTTCACTTGAAAATGATGAGCAGGAGGTTCCTGGAGGGGAACTTAGTTTCGATCAGTGATTCTCCGTCCTGGCCGCCCATTAGAAAAGCCCCGGGAGTTGAAAGATGTCAGATGCCCAGGTCCCACCCTTAGAGATTCTGATGTAATGTGTGTGGTGGAGGGACGGGACTCTCCACATGATTCTGATGTGCGGCCGGGGTTGACAGCCACCACATGGGGTGAGTCTTAAGTCTTCCTCTGCTGTGCCATCCCACTGTTCTTTATTAATTACTGAAAGAAATAGTGTTTTTTCCTTTGATGATGTCAAAATCCTACATGAAAAAAAATGACTTTTAAATTTATTAATTGTAATGATGAAAACGATGGTCTGTACAGTTAAGTAGTACCTCAGGACACAAATTAGGAGTGACTCACTGAGAAGCACCAGACTTTGGAAACTAGTGAGAAGACAAACAAATGGCAAACACTGCAAGTGGAGGAAAGCATGCAAACTTCTGGAAAATAGTCAAGGAGTACAATAATGAGTCAGAAATGATTAGACATTTTGACTGAGTTGGGCAGAATTTCACTGATGTGCTAAATGTTCGTTATCTCAACTGCAGACCTCTGGCATAAGAGGTAGCAATCCCATGATAGTTTTATCAAGTAGGGAGGACCCCATTTTGCTCATCATGGTGGTCATTACCCAGTTTGGGGGGCAGTATAGGGTGGTGGTGGACAAGATGATTCTGGTACACAATTGACCTGGGTCTGAACACTGGTAGAGTCACTTGCCAGGGAGACATAAGGCAACATCAGGCTAGAGATAGGAGTTTGAAGTCATTCAGTAAGGAGAGTGAGACTCCACCATTCTACAATGTGACTACAGTGGTGAAGGAGCCTCCAAGACTTGGGTCCTGCTGGGCGGAGAGGGCCTGGAAGCTCCAGGACCCAGCAGTTAACCCAAGCCTTCACCTGTGAAACGAGCCTCACGTGGCCCCATCAGAGCTGCTGTGAACTCTTACACTCCAGACTGCGGCAAAGGGGCAGCTCTGAATGTTGAATACATGTTACCTCTAATTATGGTCAAGAGAAACACGATTCAGAACCGGATGACATCTTATCACCTTTATTATCACCCACTGATAATAGCCCAGCCATCATCTTCTCAGCCTGGATGGCTGCTGTCACCTCCTGCTGGTGACCAGCTCCCATGCCCGCCCTGCAACCTGTTCCCCAGACAGCAGACAGAAGGAACTTTTGAAAAATCAAAGGACATTACTCCCCTGCTTAAATCCTCCAGGGCCTTCGTATCATGCTCGGAACTGAGTCAGGATTCTTGCTATCACCCCCTGGGTCTGACCTGATTTGGTCCCTGCCTCTTGTCCACATTTTTTCCCAAACAGCTTCTTCTCACCGCTCTCCATCCCTCTTGTCTCCTCGCCAGTCCTCAGATACGCCCAACCTGCTGCTACCTCAGGGCTGTGGCACGCTTTTCCCCCCAGTTTTTTGGATAGAATTACTGTTCACACAGCAGACATCTCTTTATGCTTCTGCAGTATGTGAAAATGACTCCCAAACCAGAATATCTGGGTAGGCATTTATTTCTCTTTTATTGAACCACCTTTTTTTTTTTAAGATTCGGTATGCTCTTTTGCCCCCTGTACGCTGAGGGAAATATCTTCCGGCAAAGAGTAATTACAGAACAGAAAGACACAGATGTAGACAACACATTTAAGATTACAGGTTGGGGGGGAGTAGGGGGATAAACTAAGAGTTTTGGATTAGCAGATACACACTACCATATATAAAATAGATAAACAATAAGGTCCTACTGTATAGCACAGGAAACATTCAATATCTTGTAATAACCTATGATGCAAAAGAATATGAAAAAGAATATATATGTATATGTATAACTGAATCACTATGCTGCACACCAGAAACTAACACAACATTGTAAATAAAATATACTTCAATAAAAAAAATCATGGAGTTTTATTACTCACGTGAGCAGGGAGAGTTACCCGTCACCAGCGTCAGTTTTTGCTGGTTTCCTGTGATATTTACCTGGCTCACCCCTCCATAGTATTCCTGATCTGCTTAGTTGCCCTTTCCTCTGAGTTTTTCTGGCCTTGTTAAAAAACTTCATCTGCTGCCCATTTTCTCTTCCCTTGTTCTCCCTTCTTTTTTTTCATAGCTCTTTCACTATTTGAAATTGTTATATTATTTCTTTCATTCTTTTACTTGATGACTGTCTGTCACCCCTATAAAATATAAGCTGCACAAGGGCAAGCAAGGTTCTTGTCTTGTCAACGGCTATATTCCCAGAGCCTGGCAAGTAAAAGGTGTCCAGTAAATATTTATTGAGAATATGGGTGGATAAGTAAATGGTAGACCACGAACCCATCCACAGTTCTCAGGTGCATTGCTCACGTATGGGATGAAGTAACAACTTTGAATTCCCTACTCTTTATTTGCCTTATGTTGAAGGCAAGATTTAACTTGAGGAATTAAAAACTTCATTGAGAGGAATTCCTTACCTGGCTGTCTCTCCTGCTACACCGAGCTTCCTGAGGGAAGCTGTTGTGTGAGCCCAGCCCCTCAAGTTGGGATCTGCCACCGGCATCTTGAATGATTCCCTGTCTGTAGTAAGATTAGCTAATCGCTCTGCTTCCTCATGGCCATCTTGATGCCATCCACCTGGTGGAAGGTACCTGGCATTTAGACCAAGTGTTCAAAGGAGATAATCAGCACCCGTGAGGCTCGCCTTGTGAACACTAAACCTGTGCAGGGGAGGTCTGTGTCCGTCTCACAGAGCCGTGCTCAGAAAAAAAGCACAAAGTGATGCATTATTACAATCCAAGGTCTGCGGATTAAAAAGTCATTAGTCTCTTTTATCCTCTTGACCTTTGTCACCGTCTTGAAAAGCCATTCATCTAATTAAAACTCGAGTCTTCTAAATTAGGAAGTCTTATTCTCTTTGGTAAAACTAAGTGACTCTTGTGATTTGGCTTGCTGCTGTCTGAAAGTAATCAACGTGCTTTTCTACTGAGATACTATATTAAGTATATCTTAGCTTATTACTCATAAAAAGACTGTGTTTCATTAACTTAGTCATCATGTGAAAAATACATTACGTTGTACGTAAGAAGAGAAAAAGCCATTTTCTTCAGTGAAGCTAATTAGAATTCATTTTGAACCATAGCACAACCATGAGCCTGCTTGCTAGTTTTATATTTAGCCTTTGAAAAGGTGGCCCATAATCACTACAGTACAGTTTGTGCATGCCAGAAGAAGTGATATTTTGACATTAAAGGGAAATTTGTGAGTAGGTTAAGATATTGGAACAGGGCATGCTGTCACTGTTGCGTTAAAATAATTGTGGTTCATTGACTCATGCAAATATATTCTGCTGTGTTTCCTGTTTGCAGTTTATCACATTTACCGCCAGAATAATTTAAATAAGAAAACAGAAAAACAGCTTACACTTTGGCCCTTGATTGATTTTGGTACTTGAAATAGGGCATTTTTTTTTAAAGGAACAGTAGTTCTGAAATAGGCCATTATTCAGGCCTATTTGGTAAGCACCATGTTGCTAAGCGATGTGTTGTCCCGAAGGTTGACACACTCTCCGGGGTGGGGTGGGGTGGGGGGGCATGGTTCCAGTCATTGTCCTGGAGCATTGATTCCACTGTCCTGTGCTTCTGGGTGAGTTTCAGCCCAGATTCCATCCATCTGTTTCAGAGGAATGGGCATTTCTGGCGAAGCAGACACTGCCCTTCCGTGGCTAGCAGGCAGTTTAAGTATGATTACCTCAGCACCAAGTAGCAAGCCACCCATCAGTGTACTGTGTTTGCTGTTATCTCACATGCTGCAGGCCAAGAACAACCTGAGATCTGAGGAAACTGGGATCATCCTAAACTTTCCTGTCCCAGTACTAAGGTCACAGAGCAGCAGGGTTCAAATGCTAGTGGTTGGGACCTGACCCTCTCCACCTGCCGGTGTCGTGGTGTCTGGCTACTCAGTGATGGACAGACCCAGACTGTGCCTTGGTATTCATGAGCTTAGGGTCAGACAGCAGTCCTGACACCAGGTCCCCAGGGACCTGGGCCTGTGGAGCTCTGACAAAAGAGTTTCAAGGGAGATGACGGGGTGGTAGCTGGGGAGTCTGTCAGCAGCCACTGTGTGAGGGGCACACGGGCCGTTCTGAACAGTCACTGAGCCCTGCCTTTTCTTCCCAGGGTAGACCACTGAGGAAAATGCTCTCCTTTTTTGAATAAGCTAAGACATCCTTTCTGTAAACCAATTCTTCTGGTTCTAGGCTTTCTATGTTAAATTCATCACCTCATTCATTAGAGGAGCTCAGCGAACCTTTGCTGGGTTGAATAAATATTAGAAGGAAGAGAATCAGCACGCGTTCTGAAGACACACGGCTCCGGGCACTGCACTGGGTGTCTCTCTCACTTCACTCCTTTCACACACCCCGGGAGTTGGAAACTTGCCCAGAGTCACAGATGAACAAAAAAGTAAAGCTGGTATTTCAGTTCAGATCTGTATACGTTTTAGTTATATTGAGAGGCATGTAGAATTTCTTTGACTTTGTACTAATTTTTATGCTTCAATGTATTGTTTTATGAAGGGGGAACAAAAAGAAACTTCTTTAAAGGTAATTTGTCTGGAAACATTGTTTCCCATAAAAATTAGGTAACAGTAATTTGCTATTGTTCTTAAAGTGCGTATTTACAGCAATGCAATTCTTTTGTTGCTTGAGAAATATTTCTTACTGACGTATAAAGTACAAACTGCTGTGGGTTTAATCCACAAGTCAGACCTTCCCTCTGTGGATATGGTAATGTCTTTGGTTCTACTATAGTCCTGTCTGTATATTTTGGCTTAAAGAGCAGTTATAGCTCTCAAAGGGATGTGTTCCCCATTAGTTAAAAATGCTAATGTTCTTAGAGAATTGAGTTAGGCTCCTGTTATAATGTTACTGAAGTAAAAGGGTCTATGCAAATTTCTACCACTAAATGTTGTTTTGAGTTCTATAAATAAATCTTTTCCTTTACATTTACCCTATTTTGATTTGCCTAAATTCGTAATTACTATGGGAATATTTGCAAACCAATATCAAATCCCATTTACCTGAAAAACATCTTAAGATCAAAAATCAAAGAATGACTCTGTTACTGTCTTGGGGATTTTTTTTTTGAATGTGTGTATATACATATATAGTATATAGTTCAGAATTTTAATTAGACTTGGATGATGCCTGATTTCCATAATCCCAGAGCAGTTTTGCTTGCTCATTAAATTGCTACATCCTTGATTTTAAATAAGATTTTCTTTAATTGCGTTTGTGATTTCTCAGGCTCGGTCATCCGTCTGTATTTAGTGTTCCCTTTTGTTGCTTATTTTCATGTAAATCGTAGTATCTTCACTTGTAAGGTTCTTATTGGTAAGTATTCCTTAAAACTTTTTTCTTCATATACATACACTGTTTTACCAGCTGTGCGAATCTCTCCAGACAAGCAGGCCAAAAGGGGCCTCACAATGTGAGCTTACGTCTGCCTAGAGGCCAATGGATTTATCATTAGTTTTTCTCTGTATTATCAAAATTACCAAGATGTTATTTTGTTTTAAAATTAACCACAAAATAAAAACAGAACTTTTTTGAAAGGAAAGATTTTACAGATCAAGTCTATTTTATCTTATTGATAAAAAGTATGAGTTAATCATTTTATCAGCGAAAATCACGAAGCCCCAAGAGTTCAGTGCCTTGCTGGAGACCACACACACGGCAGGTGATGAGTGTGGTTGGGAGGGATGTTATCTGTGCAAGATTGAAGGACTACTTCCTCTGAATCAGAATTCTCAATCATGGCGCTACTGGCATTTTCAGCCCAAGATTCTTCATCATCTTGTTGCTATAAGTTTGTTGAGTTAATAAGAATGCATGTAAAGCATTTAGTGTAGAACCAGGCACAGGGCAAGTGTTAAAGAAATTATTATTAAATATGACTGTCAAATGTTGATAATCCTCCAGTACATAATCAAAGAACCCCTGTGTAGCTGGAGAGACATGGGATTTATTGAAATCATGTTATTGAAATAGAATACAGTATTAAACTAGAAAAATATGTAAAGAAAACAATATAAAAGCATACTGGTACCAACAAAGGTATGTAGGTAAGAATGAACCCAGTTGGAGGAGCGACAAAGTCTGGTCTACCCCAACAGGTGTAAGCAAATGTACTTCTCAGGTTGGAAGTGGGTGCCAGCCAAGAGCACAGCAGAGATGGGAGCTATATTTGGAGAGAGTGTTTCACAGTGTTCCTCCCTGAATGATAGGCTAAAGAGGGAACTGCAGCAACATCCCTGTGAGAGGAGAGCTTCAGAGATTAGGAAAGGGGTGAGAGAGCTGGAGCAAGTTAACGCAGTGTGAACCCTGCTGATGGTAATAGAAGATGGTGTTGACATGCTGGGATGTGCCGGAAGACAACCAGGAGGTCTGACAAAACAAAACTGGCCAACTTTCTACCTGGGCTTCAGTCCAGTGTAATGACATTTTAACAATTCAACAAAAGAAAAAAAATAAATATTTCTAGCTCCCATCTGAATGGATGAATTAATAGCTAGTTAACATGGTTTGATTTTTTTTCCCTAGTTTTCTTGGTAATTCTACTCATATAGAAAAGAGGGTAGTACACCATACAGGTAAAATCCCCGTTTCATGGAGTCCATATGGCGTGGGACCACGGTCAGATGATGTAGCACACTTCACAACCACTTGCATGCATCATTGTCACCCGAGCATCATTATGTGCAAAAGGAAACTAACATTTGTCAAGACTTTACTGTGAGTCAGGCGTTGTGCTTGCCTGTCATATCATTATGTGGATGGGTGTACTAAATCCTAGCTATACAAAGTAAGATACTATTTTTCCCCCTAAAGCAGGTTACCATGTAACAGACAAGAAGGGTATAGTCCATGTGTGCTATTGTTAGTGTGAACAAAGTACTACAGGAACCCCCGGGAGTGGTTAAGTGTGCCTGGAGACTTGAAGAAGGCTTTATAGAGGAGGTGGTATTTTATTTTTATTGATGTATAGCTGGTTTACAGTGCTGTGTTAGTTTCTTGTGTAAAGCAGAGTGACTCAGTTATACATATATGTTTGTTTTCACATTCTTTTTCATTACAGGTTATTACAAAATATTGAATATAGTTTCCTGTGCTATACATTAGAACCTTGTTGTTTATCTGCTTTATATATAGTAGTGTATATCTGCTAACACCAAACTCCTAATTTATCCCCCTCTCTTCCGCTTTGGTAACCATGTTTGTTTTCTATGTCTGTGAGTCTGTTTCTGTTTTGTAAATAAGTTCACTTGTCTCATTTTTTTAGAGTCCATATATAAATGATATTCCATGATATTTGTTTTTCTCAATCTGACTTACTTCACTTAGTATGATAATCTCTAGGTCCATCCATGTTGCTGCAAATGGCATTATTTCATTCTTTTTTATGGCTAGCTGTATTCCATTGTGTGTGCATAAATATATACATATTCCATTGTGACATTTTGAAGTAATCAGAGTTGTGGACAAAGTAGAAGTTGGGAGTACTTTAAACAGAGGAGACCATATATTTGGTTCCTGAGAGAAGGCGAGTGGGCCTGAGTGATGAGTACATGGGTCGTATGGTGAGACGAGACTAGAAAATTGTTTGAGATGAGAAGGGTGTGAAGGAAGTTGGGCATTTTCCGGTAGTGATTGATAGGTTTTTAAGCAAACATTGTCAGAGCTCTATTTGAGAAAGTCATTGTCCTAGCTGTAATGAGGAATGTATGCAGGAGAAATTGGTTTTAGAGAATGATAATTATGAAGCTGATAACAATACAGATTTCAGAAACAATTTCCAGAAACTGATGTCAAAAAGAGGGTGGACTGAAAAAAATGACATTTTGGGGTGGGTGAATGGATGAGTGACATTAAAAGAGAACAACAAGAAGAAGAGGTTTGGAAGGAAGGAAAGTGTGGATTCAGGGTTGGGCATGTTGTGCTTGAGATCCTGGAGGCTGGACACATAGCTGTTGGCTCCACTAACGTAATCCCGAGGGTTGAATCTGTGAGGGTGGATGAGACCCACACCAAGGAGGAGTCAGGTGAGCACACAGAACAGAGGGCAAGCAGTGCAGCATTTGGGGAGTTGGTAGTGGAAAGGAGTGTTTTTGATTAGAAGAAAGCCAAGATAACTAAAACTGGGGAAACCTAGAAATGAGGGAATTTCAGTCAAGAGACACATGATGCCAGATGTTGCTAAGAGGTCAAAAGGCTGCAGCTGTTGGATTTGATGTGCTATGATGCACTTGGACTAGATGATGTCAAAAGTCCCATCCAGTTAGCAGTCTGGCCCTGAATTTGGGAGTTTTCTCTAGAGTCACCCAACAGCAAATCGCAATATTAGGTAAATAGTCCAATCTAGAGAAATCCTTTAATTCACAAAACCATGACCAGAAGCCTTTCCGTGTTTATGGGTATGGATTTGGTACTGCCGTTTCTAATCCTGGCATTTAAATCTCCAAATCTCCAGAAAGAAATTCCTAGTGGTTGGGTTGTATAGACTCTATAGAATTCAGGAGACTCTAAATTTAACTTCTGTACCATAGGTGTACAGGGCTGGAATTATAAAAACGAGGGCAGTGCACAACCATCATATTAGTATTTGGATGCCAAATCATGATGGAGATAAATAATGTCTGGAGTATAGAGGTGTAGGGGTGTGTGTGTGTGTGTGTGTGTGTGTGTGTGTGTGTGTGTTTGAGAGAGAGGGGGAGAGGGAGGGAGGAAGAAAATAGGTCACTCTGATGATATTGAAAGTGCCCAAGTTTCTACTTAGGTCCCACTAGGATGATTTCAACTTAGACATTCTTTTCAAACTCACAAAGATATAAACTCATACTTTAGAATCTTCATCATCTGAATGACCATTGTCTATGCCATTGCAAAGACTGGCATTTCAGCAACCGTACTTTTTTTTTCTTTTGTTTTTGTTTTTGCAAAAAGAGTTTGACAGTTTGGGCTCTTCTTGTGTCTGCAGCCAATTTGGATTTGGGGCACAGAGTGGAATCACCAAGTTATTAGGCAGGGTGTCATTTGTTGGAGACTTCAGAGAGGTGGAAGCCATGTTTTGCACAAGCTTGAATGCACCATTCCTAAAGGATAAAGAAATCTAAAGGCAAAATCTAGTCATTGGAAACTTGTAATATTTTAATGAACAATTTTCCCCCCGCTTTAAGAATAGCAACATTTCATAGCTCTTCTGCTGCCGAATTGCTACTCAGCTCCCACTGCTGTTAGCTTTATTGGAGATGATTCAACACAGAGAGAAGACCGAGGTTTCTGCACTGAGAATTTATTTTACTGGGTGATGATGTTGGTGTAAGCCGTTGGGAAGAAGGCTCCTGTGGTTATGCTTGGAACCCATGTAATAAGGATGAACAGATGTCTTTTTGGCTCTTTGCTGGTGACCTCTGACTTGAATTGCTAGAGTCTTTGTTCTCTTTGTGCTCCAAGCAGCAGCTGCCAACGTTCTCCACTGGATTCAGGAGTGAGCCAATTAGGTGATGTGCACAAACCAAGAACATTTGACCTTCGCTCCTGTCCTCTTGTGCCCCCAAACCTCCTCACCTCTTCTTCCCTTTAAAACCCTGGATCCGAACACACCATCTTCATCAAGTGTTTCCCTATTGCAGTGTAACCTTATTAAATTATTCTGGGTTTGTTCAGAACTGAAGTAAAACATTACTTTCTCACCCTGCAGTCTTACTGACTTACTCTTTCATAAAAATTCAGTGGACATGCCCAGACTTTTGTTTTTTGGAATTTTGTACAAAGGGAATCATTCTAGTACCTCAGGGAACAGAGCTTGATTTCGCAAACCTCCACACTAGTGCTTCTGAGATTTCCTATAAACAGATCAATTTAATTATATTTCCACCTGTCTCATGAACCTTTTATATTGTTTTTCTAATTGCAATTCAAAAAAACTGCGTTTGGGAGGTGATATTGCGCTCCTAAAAGTGAAACTGGAGAGGACACTATTACAGTTCCCTGCGTCTCATACAGATAGCTATTATTTTGCAAAACTTGTATTTTGTTACATATCCACGTGTGTGTGTGAAAGGTCACAATGGATTTAGACGCTAAGATCTTCAACAATGTCCCAGTGGTCCACCAGGTTTTCCTCTACAGAAGTGTCCCCAGTGTCAAGCCTTATGACCCTGTGTAACCTGCCCTGTACCCAGCAGCTACGGAGCCGGCCGGTCCCTGCCGCCGCCGAGATGTTTGGTAATAGAAGCTCACACGTAAGGGCTTCTAGGTAAAGGGGATGCCTTCACAACTTGGAAGCTAGTCTTTCCTGAACTAAAGCCAGGAGACTCTCTTCCACTCTCCCTCGACGGTGCAGAGGTGTTCACAGTTTTTAGCAGAGACAGATGGCTGTGTGTTCACCCTGGAGAAGGGTCTCCAGCAATTTCATGTCTTGCAAACGGGCAGATGGGATCCAGAATCTCTAGAGCAATGTGAGTACTGTTGGTGGAGCCCAGAGTCAAGGAGGAAGACTATGCTTTAATCTCCAAACCCCAGAGGACGGCGAGATGAAGATTCTGTCATTGGTATCTTCATTCTGGGAGCATCTGAGAAATGGGAGTGAATGAGTCTATGACAGAGGATCGAGGACAAGAAGAAAGAGCTTGTGGGCTGGAAACTGGACCCCTGCTCTTTCCAGGCTATGTTTTAGTAATACCTTGCAAGGAAGCACTGTCGTAACACTAGAACCACACTCTAATTATCTGCAGTTTTTAGTTCTACCATTATTATTCTGTTATTTACTGAAGACCACTGCTTGGTAAACAGTGTACAGTTCACTCCATGATCTGAGATATATTTCCCCAACATGGCTTTGTAAATTCAGCAGTTAAAAGGCCCTTCCTCCCTCACAAATTAGCAGCAGACTCACCTATGCTTGCAGCCACTGGGCTGAGGTCCAGCTGAGCCCGGCTGCTGTAGAGAGGTTTCTGGATCGCATCTGTAAACACCACCACTTAGGTAGGAATTTCCCAGTGACGGGGTGAATGTGACATCATCCTCTTCTCTGTTAATAGGGAAACAGCAGGCCTCCAACTGCTCCCTGGCGTGGTCAGGGAAGGCGGATGGTGGCTATCTGGCTGAGTGTGTGTGCTGAAAGGTTGACGTGTTCGTGGCCTTTAGGAAAAGAAAGGGGCAGGGAGCAGTTATCTGGTGTACAGGTTCTTGCTTTCCTTCTGATTTCTTACATTTTACGTCTTTTGCTCATTCTAGGTTTTTTGTTTATTTGGTTTGTTTTTTTTTTTTTTTTCAGAAGAGTCAACTAAGCAGTGAAATCCTAACCAGTACTTTTTCTACTTGTTAACAGTACTGATGTAGTTAACAGTATTGGTAGAGAAAGGCCTTGGAAAGAGACTAAACTGTGGTTTTGTTTATACACCTTCTGTGGATTTGCTTAAAAGCTTATCATAAAAATATGTCCATGTCCCTAGGGTGCACCCTTGTGTGCTACCCTCAGTCAGGTGGCTCCCGAGTTACCATCTGCGGCTGGAAAATGTCAGAAACAGAACGAGTGCAGTAAAATCACGTGCTTGTGTTGACCGTGTGCTATGTTGGATCAGTTTGCAACAAGAAGGTCTGAACACCCCTGATGCCATTACTTACCTAATAGTAGATTTGTGATTGTCACTTTGGATGTGGTAGAAAGAAAAAAATATTACATCTCTCCATTTGTGAAAGGATTCCAGAATCCATTCCAGAATTCCTTCTCCAATTGGAGATGAAAATCCCCCACTCTGTTCTTCCAAAAGAGAATTATACATTTCTTTATGGAAATTACTGCTGTCCTTGGGAAAGATTTTGAAAGAACTTGAAGGCGTTCGTACGTGTATAAAGACCAGAACACCATTAGCACACTCTATAGAGTTTTGCAAACAGTGTTTGGGTAGAGAAGTAAAATCCAGGTACCAGCTGGGGACTCCCAGTCTCTTGAGGTCTGCATGATGGAGGTTTGAGTCATCATTCTGGGTCCTATGAAAGGTCAAATCCTCCTCTGGGATTTTTTGAGCTTTCCAGGGAACTTATGTTTTCATGGTTATCATGAGACCTTTCCTGCCGTCTGTTTTACAGCAGGGTGAGCTAACCCTAATTGGGTTTCAGACTCTCTCTTTTCCCCTCCTCCTCCCCTCCCCCATCCTCCTCTTCCTTTTCTCCCCCTCCCCTCCCACTCCTCCCCTCCCCAAGACAAAGACTATGAAGTGTCTCTTCTCACACACTCACAAACACACAAACACACACACATGCAATCATACTCTTGTTCTAGTGTACAGGATTTTACATACTGTGTAGTCAATATTGCATCTTAGATATTTTTGTTCTGGAAAGATTTCTTTTTTCATCTTTGGTGACGTGGGTGGGTGACACATCCTGGTCATTGCCATTGTGTCATTCACTCCCTGGTGTCACCCTGTGTTCACACCTGCATCTCTGGTCCCTGATGTGTCCATCTGCTCCCTTGAAGGAAATATTGCCTCAGAAGACAAAATAGTCCTTACCAGCCCTTGCGCTTTCTCATGTGGTTTCTCAAAAGACTTCTCAGGAGCCCCATCCCCTTATTCTTGGTGTGAGGCACACGGCTGGAGGACAGTTCCTGTGGTGGCCGAGCAGGAGTTTGACCACCACTAACCGGAAATTCCTCTTGCTCCTTCTCTTTCCCGTGCAGAGTCTAGTCTTCAGTTTTTCCCCTGGCTCCTCTCCCTGCCCTCTTTCTCCTACAGCTGCTGCTCCAGAACAATGTGTTTCCCTCCTAGTTTGTTGCACAACAGTTTCACCCTCTTCCCTGGAGCTTTGGAAGCTGTGGACACTCTGTTCTTGAGTTCTTTCATCTCCTGCCCCAAGCAAAGGTAGTTCCCATCTTTAGAGTAATCCTGGTGCCAGCTCTTTGGAAAGTAATATTTTTTTCACCCTTTTAGACCAGCAGTAATAAGTATGGTCATCATACAAAATTATATTAAAACTAGAAATAATGAATCTTAGGATTCCTTTTCAGTATAACTGTATAAAGAGGGGCAAACATAATGAAATGGGGACAAGAGAAAGAGGAGGCACCCCCCCCAAAAGTCTCCATTTCAAGAAGAGAAATTCCTATTAGAGTTAGGCCGTTGCAGAATAGATTTTTGAAGGAAATCCTGAAAGAAAACTCCATCCTTGTGATTATCAAAGAACAACTGGAAAAAATAATTTGACATGTTTTCAAGGGCCAGTCTGTGTTGGCTGAGATGAGTGGGTCAGAAGTCCAAAACGGCTTTTGGAGGTTTCTAACCTCGACTTTCAGGTCAACCTAGTCCTTGTGAAATGGAAAGGAAAACACAGATCTAACTGTCCATATAAAAGTGCGATGCTCCTGAATCATTTTTCAGTGTAGGGTGTCAGAACCCATGTTTTCTACACTGTTGTCATCTGTGCCTTCAAGAAGAGCTCAGAGGGTACGGCATTTCATAAAAGAACTCTGCTTACGCCTCTAGAATTCCACTGAATTTCTGAGATCCAGCGCTGGCATTTTCTTCATCTTCAAGAAAGTATCACAGTGTTTTCAGACAATAATCAGCACTAACATCTCCTGGAATGGTTTCTAAGTCGTTTTCTGGCTGAGGGGTTGCAGCCTGTTAACCCCATCCCAACAGCTGGCTGCTTGAAGATGCCACCGGTTGTGAGGAACATGATTTCAGAGATGTTAAAAGTGGAAAACAATGCGTCGAGGGAATGTGGAGCTTACTGTTGTAACAACATACATTATTGCAGTCTTCACGTCCGACAGTGTGTACTGTAGAAAGTCCTTTGTAACGTATATCCTTTTAATCTGGAAAATAAGCTTCTTAGGGATTTACTCTTACGTAGTTATTGTGAATGGGCAATTTGTTTAATGAAGATGTTCGTTTTTAGAAGTAAACATTTTGAAATAGGCCAGATGTCCATAGATGGGGAGTTGGTTAAGCAAAGTAGGATGCATTCTTTCCGCCTGCAGCCATTATGCCAAGCCATTGTTCCAGAAAGCAACGAACTTCAGTGAGAAGTGCGTGTGCAGACAGGAGAAGCTGTGTGTGGCATTGTGAGAGTAACGATCAAGTTGTAAGACAATGCGCACAGTAAATTACCGGTAACGTTTATTTTCCTTTGTTTTGAATTTCTTTTTATACTTGTTATTAGAACGAAAGAACAATGCTGTTTTCTTTTTCATGTGTCCAAGCCATCCATAGAAAGGGTTGCAGGTTGACTGACATCACAGTTGGATGGGTCCCACAGATTGTGCTGTAGATGTTATGCTGAATAAAAGGACAGATTAAAGAGCACCCCAAAGCACAGGAAGGGGCCACGAGGAGTTCAGGGAACAGAATGTTACGTGTTTATTAGCCTAAGGATTTTTGAGTGCCTGTTACATCCAGAGCACTGTGATAGGTGGTGTGAGTTAACGATTGTTTCACATTTTAACACAATGCTTAGAGTTCAAGAAAGTAAGGGAGATGCATTAGTAAGATGCTCTGGCAGTTCCGAGGAAGGAAAAATTCATTCAAGTTTGGGGAGCAGTGGAGACTCTCTGCAGGAGGTGGCATTTGAGTTAAAACAAGATTAGAAAAGTGTTGAGAATGTGCTGAATTGTATGAACAGTAGAAAAATCCCCTTAGACAAGCCATATGCGTTTCTGAAGTGTTATCTTTTTTTTCTTAATGAACTTGAAGTACAACATGCATGTATAAAAGGGCCCAAATCATAAATGTACTATTGGTTAGATTTTCAAAGAGTGATCACTTGAAAATTAAGGGGAAAAAAATCAACTGACCCCACTAACCCCTTCCAGGTCTCCTTCCAGGCACTCGTCTCCTCAAGGGTAACCACTATCCCAACTTCAAATTCCACAGGTTAGTTCTGTGTGTTTTGACTTGATATTAACAGGATCATACAGAGTGCATTCTTTTATGTTTAGCATCTTTCACTCAACATTATGTGTATGAGTTTTATCTACATTGTTGAGGATATAATTCCAAACTATACTTTGGTGTGGACTTAACCTCCTAAAGGTATAAAAGTGTATTAATCATATTTATAATCTCAATATCTGCTGTCATATTGGCTCAGAATTGGTGCTAAAATGAAGGTGTGTGACATATACGGAGGGATGGCTGAAAGAAATTAGTTTTCTGAGCTGCAGAGCAAACGAATGCACTCAGCGAACAGTTATCAGTACCCAGGGTGCTAGTGGCACTGAACTAGTCCCTGGCAATGCTAAGATGCACGTGCAAGGTCCTTTCTTCTATGAAACTCACACTCTGTTTGGGGGAGAAGTGAGATTCCCAAACAACACAGTTCTGCAGATGATGGTCTGCTTTTGAATAATGCTTTTATATTCAGGCTGCCTGTCTGTTAAAACCACATGAAAGAGGGTCTAATTACATCCCATTTTCTAGTTGCTGAGGACATGGCTGCGTTTAAAAGAAGCCTCAAAGATTTTTAGGTCTAGAAAGAGCATTAGAGTGTGCTAACTCCCACATAAAGATCTTCTCACTCTGGTTACTGGCCATTGTGAATTAAACAAAGGAATTTTGAAGTTTCTTAGGGATAAGAGAAACACAACACTGACTCTTGAAGTTTCTTGGAATGTCAGCCAAGCTTTCAGAGTATCCTCTCCACTTGGCTAATCAGGACTCGAGGATCTCTTGTCTCTGTAAAGGAATATGCGGTCTTGTAAATCACCATGTTACCTGGTCCAGAATAAAACGAAAAAGGTTATTTGACCACTTAACTTAATTACCATCTTTTCTAAAGCAAACAAATATGGCAAAGAAGACGTTAAATTATCGTTAAATATGGTATCTTTGTTTCTTTTAATGATTACATGTCTTTTTGCAGCTTAGAAATGTGAAAGTTGTATAAACCTCATGTTCATCCTTTTGAGGTCATTTTACTATGAAACAGAAAGAAATCTTTCGAAAATGAACATAATTCATTGTTTTAGGAGCTAAAAATTATCTTTAGTGTTTTAAAAAAAAGAAGTATAAATGCACACTACTCCTTGTGTTACCGAGAAACCCCAAACAAACCCAGAAACAGAAGCACATTGAGCAAGAAGTAAACGTGATCATTAACTCTCTCCTCCACCCTCCCCATCATGGCAAGAAATACTGTTAACTGTTACATGCACATCTGCACAGAACTTCCACTTTAATTACAAACTGTATCATGTATGCATCAGGGTGCATGTAACATATATGTGAAGTTGAAGGATAATGACAACTGCAAATAAAACATATTCCCAGCAATCAGGGTACTAACCAGATTATTCATAAATAGCACTTGAATAGTCCCTGGGCGCCCCTCCATGGTAGATTCAGGACAGTGGCCCAGAGGCAGCCACTATCCTAAAGTTCTTAAATCGTCCCCTTACTTTGCTGTTTGTGCACCCCTAAAGATACACACACGTCTTTCTTTTGCTTGTTTTGCACGCTATATAAAACTGTGTATGTATATGTCACCTTTAATATAGATAAACTTTACATACAAGTATTATACAGCTGTATAAAATAGATTAATTTTGCATACGTAATATCATTTTGTGTCTGGTTTTTCCCTTACCGTTATGTTTTTGGGATTCATCCATTTGCAGGCGTGGAGGATATTCCATTGTATGAATGTGCCATGGTTTATTTATCCATTTTTATCATTTCCTCTGTTGATAGACATTTAGATCTCTTCTCTTTTTAATTAAGGCCACTCCATATGACAGGAGGGTCTGGGTGAGGAGTGGGTTTTGTGCCTCCCTGGGAGAAGCAGCTGCTCCATCCTTCCAAGCCTGTACTCAGGTGGGGCCTCTCTGGCCCCCTTCCCTGTCCCTGGTCCTTCCCGGGAGAGCTACTACTGACTGCAGACCCCCCTGTGTTTGGGGCTCCCAGCTGTTCCAGGCTGGCATGTCATCCTGGCTTCTATATGGCTCCCATCAATTTCTTAAAATGGTAGGTGATGTCTTCTTACCCTGCGATGCAGTGCCCTATCAGGTCAGCCTGTCTACACTTCCTCTCCTCCCTCCTTGGAATTCATTGTCCTCGGGTTCCCTGTGCCCTCAGCCCTCGGATAGGTCAAGAAAAGTTAACAGTTCTGTAGTTTTTTCCTAGTTGTTTGTTTTTTCTTCCTCATTAAGCAAGAATAGCACTCTTCTCAGCAATCGAAATCATATGCAGAAGCAGAAGCCTGTTCTCTAGGACTTAATTCTATGTACTTTTTGCTGCACACACTATCTAATAAAAATATGCATAATGTTTAGTTGGATTTTCACAGATTTTTACCAATGCTTGACTCATTGCTTCTTCTTGCATCACAGACTTTTTGGTATCATTTTGCATCTTCCTAAGGTACATCATTTTAAAGTTTCCTTAATGAGAGTCTCTGAGCAATGTCTTTATTACAGTTAATGTATACATTTATTATAATGTCTTTATGTCCTTCCTCATAGAAAACTTTGTCTCTTCTCAGGGCTGGCAAACTGGGGCCACTTGGGCCAAGTCTGAAATGAGGTCTGTTTTTGTACAGTCCCATGCTAGGCATAGTTCTTACATTTTTCAAGTGGTAATAAAGAACAGAACAACAGCAAAAAGTAATATGTGACAGATGGCCTGCAAAACCTAAAGTATTTATGAATTGGCACATTATAGAAAGTTTGCCAACCTCTGGTCATAGTCTGTATTGACAGTTACTTTCTCCTGGCATTTAGAAGTTAATATTCTATTGTCTTTCAGCTTCCATCGTTGCTACAGAGAAGTCAGCATATAGTTATGCATCACTGCTCTGTAGTGTGCCTTTTCTCTCTGGCTGCTCTCAGCATCTTCCCTGTGTATCACATGCTCTTCAGTTTCACTGTGAGGTATATGGGCCTGGAGCTTGTTATCAAGGAAATCCTTAGTTATGATCTTAGAACATTGCCTCTTCGTGCATCTCTCCGTGTGCTTCTGATCTTCCAAGTCAGCAAATGTGAAGTATTTTTACTTTATCTTGCGTATCTCTGAACCTCTTTTTACATGTTGTCTTCTCTGCATTCTGTATCATATTTCAGCTCTTATCTCCTACCTCACTGCCTCTTTAGCTGTGTCTGTAATCTTTTGCATGGATTTTGAGTTGCATTTTTCATTTCTGCAAGTTTGCGTTCTGTTTCTGTTCAAATCTGTTTAGTCAGTTTTGACAGTCTCTTGATCTTTCATCATCTTTTCAGTCTCTTCTTTCTTGTCTTAAAAATAATAAACCCATTCATTTTATATGCTGTTAATCTCTGCTGGCTTTGCACGTCTGCTTCTGTACTTTGTTTTTTTCTGAGCCCGAGTCCTGGAGGCTTATGTGTTTCATGTGTTTAGTGAATTTGACTGTGAGTTTATGTTCCTTAGAGCTTTTGCCATGAGAGGGTTTTTTGTGAGGCATGTGTTTATAGAGTTCTCCTTCTGGGAGACTGTGGGTTTGCTTCTGCCAAAAACCTCAGTGTACTAACCCAAGGTTGCTTTAAAACAATTTGGAGGGTAAGGTTTTACTGGTCACCCAGGAGGGTGAATTCCGGTCCTAACTGTGTAAATGTGTGTTTGGGGTGAGAAATAACCCAAGGGAGATTTTTTTTTCTTTATCACACTCAGATCCAAGGCTTTAACAGAAGATTCTCCTACCAGGCAGGGTTTGGTTTTTTTTTTTTTTTTTTTTTTTTTTCTCTTTCTTTTTTCTGGTTCATCCATTTCAGGGCTGCCCTTGAGGGGTTCCAGCTTTACAGAGGAGTCTCCTCTCAGTCCTCCTATCCTACTGGGCCCCAAGCTTTGTTTTTTCCCCCTACAGGTGTGGTTCCTAAACCCTGGTTCAAGGCCACCGAAAGCAGAAGACGCCCTCTGGGCGGCAGCCCTCAGTGCTGGTTTACCTGTGTGGAATCCTCCCTTCTTTCTGTTTCTGGCCTCGTCCTCCAGCTCATTTCTTTTCAAGAGATGTTTTGAATGTTTCATCCAATATATTTAGGTGTTTTTTACTGGAATTACTTTCTTTACTCACGCAGTACAGGAGTAGGTAAACCAGACCTTTTCTATTTATGTGTACTACGTATGCTTATGCTCTTCTCAAAAAGAAAAATACTGAGGCCTTTAAAAATGCAGTGTGCGATAATGGGAAGAAGATGGGATTTGGAGATAGAAGACTCTGCATTCCTGCTCACTCACTTTACCCCCCACCCTGGAGCCCAGTTTTCTGGTCTGTAGAATGGAAATCTCTGCTTGACCTGCCGTATGATGTATTATAAGAAAAAGAATAAGGTAATATATCTTTGAATGTAATAAATCGAATATCCATCAATGTATGGCATTATTTTTAATGATACTAAGAATAAACACTTCAGGCACTTGATATCAAGGGCTTTAAAGAAAAAAAGTAATGAATCCCAATTTCCTTAAGATGTCACATTTATCTCCCATTTCCTTGATGCCAACCATAGTGAAATATTAGATCTAGGAGCTTCTGTGATCACAGTACCCTTGACATAAGTCAGTATACCTGTGGAGATCAGGTGTGTTGGCCTTGGGTCCTGTATGTGTATGTTTGTGTGTTGGCATAATCAGTGGAACCCTTGGTGGTGATTCCTTTTTGGCATCTGAATTATTGGCTTGTGCTTGTAGTTCCTTTGTCTGTTGATAACTTCTTCCACATAAATGAGTGGGTCTCTTGTAAAGGACGTCAGAGAAATTGGATGTATTTGCTGCAGTGTAAGCACATCACAGAAGTCTTGGGGTTGGAAGGGATCTGAAGGTCATCTAGTTTATCTTATTCCTACACCCTGCCCAGTTCAGTATTTGAACTCCCTCCTGCTGTATCTGCCTAGCAGCTGTCCGATTTAGGTTTAATTTCCTCCACCAGAAGAAACTACCATGCTGTCTTTGGAGACAGCAGAGTCTAGTTAACTTTTGATTGTTTCTTTGACTGGATCTAAATATGCCTCCTTCTAACTTTCACCCATTGTTTCTTTCCAGTCCTGCCCTTGGACGTCGTAAGTAAGGCTGGCAAAGCCACCCCTACATAGTCAAACGTTCGATGACAAATACTGTTTTGCCGTTTCATCTTTTTCTAATCTGAGGGGAAATCTCAAGTTCCCACATTTCCTCGTAACAAATATTTTCCTGTTTTCTCACTGCCTGTTTAGCTCAAAGTGCGTGATGCATGGGCGTAGCTCCTGGAACACATTAGCTCGTTTAGTCAGCATGTCCATCCTAACGGGGTAGGTGTTACGATTATCCCTCATCTTACAGATGAAGAAACTGGACCTGCAGACGCCAAGAAGTTGCTTGAGGATACATTCTTAGTAAGAGGTGCAGCTGGGACTCTATCCCTGGTCTCACTGGCTCCAGAAGCCAGACCTCACTCACCGATTTACCACTGTTCCCTCTCCCTGTTCCTCCTTAAGGTTAGTGCCTGGGAAAACACACTGTTCCAGGTGTGGACTCACCTAAATTGGTCAGAGTGGGGCTGTCCTCTCCTGCCATCTGCAAAGGTTGCCTGAGGACAGGCAACCATCAGGCCTGCCCTGAGGGTATGGCTCTTCAGCATATGCAGTTTTATTTTAAAATTTAAAATTAATAACCAGTGTTTAGAAAAAAGGAAGATATCACATAGAAATCCCCCTTTCCAACTTCTCTGGAAAATCAGGAACTCTGGTAACCCTGGGCTCTCATTCCGAAAAAGCAGCCATTGCTAGGGGCAAAGCAGTGGCTCTGTCTAAAGACAAGGCATGTGTTCCTAGGTCACTGTCTCTTCATGACCTCCATACCCTGTAGCCATCTGAGGGTATGAGCCCAGCATCCAGGTGTTAACGTTTTCTGTCTGAAACTGAAGGGCACTTTGGCTCTTTGGGCTGCTGCATTATTATTGTCTTGTGCTGGAGTCACGAGCCTCTGAAATTGCTTTCTGTGTGTGCCAGTAGACAAGATTCTCTGCTCTAGTCTTATGTGACTGGTTTTGTGGGTCAATAAATATAGGAGTAATTTTTTTCTCATGCATCCCATTAAATTTTATTTAATTAGATCAACTAGTTAAAATTCAGTGCCTTTTCTTTTCCAAACAGTAGCTGAGGGAGTTCACCAACACTGGACTTGCCTTACGGGAAATATTGGAAAGAGTTCTTCTACCAGAAACAAAAAGGTGAAAGTACTGATTAAAGTGATAAATATACAGAATCATAAAATTACAACACTGTATCAGAATAGGCTTTTAAAAACAGCATAGCATAAAAGTTAAAGGGGAAAAAAGCAGTAAAAAAATAACTATAGCTGCTTCAGTTTGGTTACAGACTCACAATATTAAAAAGGGGTAATTTGAGACAGCAAAATATAAAAAGGGAAAAGGAAAAAGGTGGAACCTGTATAGATAAATTAAGATGCTGTCAGCATAAAAAGCATTGTTTTATCTGAGACATTTTGTACAAACCTCATGGGAACCACAAAACATAAATCTAAAGCAGAGACACAAAACATAAAAAAGAGGAAATTGAGAGAAATGTAATAGAAAACCACCAAACTAAAATGGCAGACAGAAACACAAGGAAGAAGGAAAAATGGAAATGTAGAGCAACCAGAAAACAAAAAATAAAATGGCAGTACTAAGTCCTCATTTATCAGTCACCCTAAATGTGAATGGACTGCATTCACCAATCAAAAAAGAGTGGCTGGGTGGATTAAAACACAAGACTCAACTGTATGCTGCTTCCAAGAGACTCACTTCGGCTCTAAAGACAAACATAGACTCAAAGTGAAGGGATGGAAGCTGATACTCCAAGCAAATGACAGCCCCCCCTCCCCGAGAAAAGCAGTTGTAGCTTTACTCATATAAGACAAAATAGACCTCAAGCCAGAAAAGGTAAGATGAGACAAATATGTACATTGCATAATGATAAAGATGACAGTTCACAACAAAACATGTTTATACACACACACACACACACACATACACACACACACACACACACACATATACCTAGCATAAGAGTACCAAAACATACAAAGCAATTATTAATAGACCTAAAGGGAGAAATTGACACCACCACAAATAGAATAATACCTCACTTGCATTGATGGATAGATCTTCCAGACAGAAACTCAACATGGGAACAGCAGCCTTAAATGAAACATTAGACCAGATGGAGCTGATCAATTTACACAGAACATTCCAACCAAATTTAGCAGAATGCACATTCTTCTCAAGTGCACATGAACATTCTCAAGGATAGACCATATGTTGGGACATAAAACAAGTCTCAATAAATTTAAGAAGATTGAAATCATGTCAAGCATCTTTTCTGTTCATAATGGTGTGAAACTAGAAGTCAACTACAAGAAGAAAGCTAGAAAATTGTATGGAGACTGAACTACATGCTACTGAGCAACTATTGGGTCAAGGAAGAAATCAAAGGATAAACCAAAAAAATACCTGAAGACAAATAAAAATGAAAACACAACATGCCAAAATCTGTGATATCAAATGCAGCAAAAGGGGTACTCAGAGGGATGTTTTTAGCACAACACAAGCCTACTTCAAGAAACAAGAACATTTTCAAATAATCTAAAGGAACTAGAACAACAAATAAAGCCCCAGATCAGTAGAAGGAAGGAAACACAGTTGACCTTTGAACAACATTGGTTTGAATTGCATGGATTCACTTACATGCAAATCTTTTTCAATAAATACATTGGGAAAATTTTGGAGATTTGTGACAATTTGAAAAACTCACAGATGAACTGCATAGCCTAGAAATACAAAAAAAATGTAACAGGTATATCATGAATGCATAAAATATATATAGATACTAGTCTGTATCACTTACTACCATAAAATGTATACAAATCTACTATAAAAAGCTAAAATTTATCAAAACCTATACACATACACTTACAGATCATATATGACACCATTCACAGTTGAGAGAAATGTAAACAAACATAAAGATGCACTAGTAAATCGTAAGTGCAAACAATTAACTAGTACATACTGCACTACTGTAATAATTTTGTAGCCACGTCCTTTTTCTATTGTGGTGAGCTCAAGTATTGCACATATCCACTTAAAACACCATGTGACACTCATCTCTGTGTGAGCAGTTGTCTCTCCGGTAAATTGCATATCCTAGTAAAAAGTGATCTCTTGTGGATATTGTGTATTTTTCATGTTTAGTGCAATACTGTAAACCTTAATATTACCAGGGGACCCATATGAAGTGCCACCCTAGCGGTGCTGTAAGTGCTCCCAGCAGAAAAAAGCCATGATGTAACAAGAAAAGGTTGACTCATTTGATACGTACCATAGGTTGAGGTCTGCAGCTGCAGTTGCTTTTTATTTCAAGATTAATTAATCCAGTATAAGGATCATTATTTTAAAAAAATTAGAAATAAAAGGAAACTTGTGCAGCCATTGCTATAGCTATGCTTGAAGGAGTGAAAACCTTGTACTTTTTGCAAAATACCTTCCCATCTCCTGTTGAAAATGCAGCTTCTATGGGAGTGTAGGATAGTCATACAATGGGAATATAGGTAGAAAGGTACACGTTTAGACTCTAATGTGATTCAAAAAGAAGCAAAGTCATTTTATGACTCGAGGCGAGAGGAAGCAAGAGGAAGATGAAGGACCTAGAGCTGGAGAATTTAACGCCAACAAAGGATGGTTTGATAATTTTAGAAAGAGGTTTGGCTTAAAAATGTCAAGAAAACAGGGGAAGCATCTTCTGCAGACCAAGAGGCAGGATATGAGGGCAGTTCTGAGTGTTTATATTACCATTTAGGCTTCCAGTCAACAGTAGGCCATCAGTAAATCTTAGGGGAAGTCAAAATTTATACATGGATTTTCAACTGCATGAGGGGTCAGCACCCCTATCCTCATGTTGTTCAAAGGTCAGCTATATTAAAAAATTAAAGCAGAAATAAATGAAATAAGAAACTAATAAGACAATAGAAAATATCAATGAAATGAAGAGATGGCTCTTTGAAAACATACACAAAACTGACAAACCTTTAGCTGGACTCACTAATTAAAAAGAGAAGGCTCTGATAAATCAGAAAGGAAAGAGTAGAAAGAACAATGTATACCACGGAAATGCAAAGGATTATAAGAACATTTTGAACAGCTATACCTCAACAAATTGGACAACCTAGAAGAAACAAACGACTTCTTAGAATTATATAACTTTCCAAGACTGATCATGAAGAAATAAGAAAATATTGATAGACTGAGCACTAGTAAAGAGATTGAAACAGTAGTCAGACACCTCCCAAAACACAGAAGACCAGGACCAGATGGCTTCATAGGTGAATTCTAGCAAACAGTCTCAAGAACATTTAATACCTATACTTCTCAAACTCTTCCAAAAATTGAAGAGGGGGGAATACTTAATTCATGTTATAAGGCCAACGTTACCCTGACACCAAAGTCACAAACCAAACCAAACAAGAACAAACATGTAGATACAAAATCAGAATGCTTGTTTCCAGAGGTTCTTTTACTTTTTTCTTTTTTTTTTCATGCAGCTCTTCCCAAGCAAATTTCTCCTAAGGTTTTATCAGTCATCAGAGACAGGAAAGAACGTTCCTTTAAGTTGTCAGACTACCATTCTAATATGAACTAGACACACAGTTCAGATTCCAGCAGAGTTTCTCTGTCAAGTTGGCGTTAAGCCTCCCTAAATTGTGATCATTCTGATAACATGCTTTTGTTGTCTCCAGGGAAGGAGAGGCAGAAATCAGGAGTGCTCAGATGACTTTCAGGACACAGGGTATATGCCCGTGGGACAGATGGCAGGACAGCTAATAGGCTGTGAAAGTCTACTGTGAGTCAGCTGCTTTATAGACATTAACATATAGATCCTTGCAAGCCCCTGAAAAGTGGTTTTTGATGCCCTAGTTTATATATGAGTAAATGGAGGCTCAGAAAGTTTGAATAATTTGCCCACAGTTTCCCAGTTAGTAAGTGGCAAAGTTGATATGCTGACATGTTCCTAAGGACCTTGGAACCCACTCTCCTTCCATTAAACCATGCTGTTCCCCTCCGGGAAGGGCGCTGCACACCACTGCTGGGATTCACTGCGGGGAACTTTGGATACCAGTCTGAGGAATTCAGAATTAACCCTGTAGGCATCTCCATTTTCCTGTTGATTAAAAAAAATACGTCTGTGAAGCAGTTGTCATTAAAGATCTAACTGCCATCATTACAGAGACATTCTTGTAGTCCAAGCTAATGAGTGTTAGATGAGGAACTTTTCTTTCAAGGTGTGGGGGAGGAGTCACTGACCCACAATAAGAAATTAATAAGCAAGGGACATGTGGAAGGAAAAATAGTGCATTGTGTGTGTCTCTCTTTTTTTTTTTTAAAGAAACACAGAAAAG
The DNA here is from genome assembly GCF_009834535.1 of Camelus ferus. Taxonomy (NCBI): domain Eukaryota; kingdom Metazoa; phylum Chordata; class Mammalia; order Artiodactyla; family Camelidae; genus Camelus; species Camelus ferus. The sequence continues at coordinate 100,257,556 of NC_045697.1, read as the reverse complement.
CTTGGCTGACTTTTAAATTAAGAGCAGAGACTCTAACGCAGCGTTTATTAGCTCCTGTCCCACTAGTATTTCAAAGCAGATGTAATTTCATAGTGTTGAAAGTTAAAAGGGATGGGGAAAAAGAGAAAGAGAGTTGGAAAGAAGAAATCAATTTTTAAGGTAGAAAGATAATTAACCTCTCAGAATAGGATGAAGGAGGGAGTAGGAAAATAGGGAGAGGGAGAGGTAGAGGTAAAAAAAAAGAGGCAGTAGAAAAAAATATGCAATATAGAGAAAAGAGAGTAAAGGTTTCCAAAGCACAAACTCCTTAGTCATGACCTGTTCAGTTGGGATGTTGGCTTAGTGCTATTGTAGCAAAGGTGGTGGCTGTTTTATTTCAAATACACAGTGGTGGTTTATTTCTGCACTTGAAGACAGAGAACAATGTCAGCTGTGACCACCTGCTCTAGGTATCTCTCTTCAATACCTGCAGGAGTTGCTCTGTGTTTCAGTGGGACATCAAAAGGAGTACACTGACATTAACTACGAACTATACACTGTGCACATCTGACCTAGTGGTTCGTTTAAGCATCTACCTTTACTTACTAAACTGGGAAGTATACCTTAGTAAGCTGGTAGGTATATTTGTGTATAGCTCATCTGTAGTACCAATTAATTTAACGCCAAGACACTGCTTTTGTGTGTGTACGTGCACACACACCCCTCTACTAACTAAAGGCAAGCTGACCTTAACAATGGTAATAACATTGAATAAAATTAAAATTAAGGCAAAAGCATCGACAGAGGTAAAGAGAAATACTATTTATTACTAACAGAAACAATTTACTAAGAAGACATAACAATCATGAATTTGTGCTGTACCAACACTATAGATTCTAAATAAAGAAAATCCAGTGGACTCACTATAAAACCTTCAGAAATCTGCACTTAAAGATTTTAGCATAGCTTCATGAGAATTAAGTAGATCAAGCAAAATAATTTGAAGGATATCGAAAATTTGACATATTTACTAAGTTCATAGAGAGCACAGACCCACTGGAGAAAAGAGCATATTTGGAAGAGTAGGATGGAGAAGGCGAGAAGTGAGGAGACCCAGACTGGCTGGAGTTTTGAGAAGAAAAAAAGATTTGTGACAAATAGTTGTAATGAGTAATGGGCCTTTGGAGAGAAAGAGATGGTATTAGTTTTCTAGAACTGTCATAACAAATTACCACAACTGGGTGGCTTAAAACAACAGAAATGTATTCTGAGTTATGGAGGCCAGAAGTCTGAAATCAAAGTGTCAGCAGGGCCGTGTTCCCTTGGAAGGCTCTTGGGGAGACTCTTTCCTTGCCCTTCCAACTTCTGGTAGTTCCAGGCATTCTTTGGCTTGGCTCCAATCCTTGTCTCTGTCTTCACATGACCTCCCCTATAATTGTGAGTCCCAGTTGTGCCTCTGCCTTTCTCTCAAAAGGACATTTGTCATATCAAGATGATCATTAATTATATCTGCAAAGACCTTTTCCAAGCCAAGTTTCTAAGGTTCAAAGGGATAAGACTTGGACAATCTTTTTAGGAGCCACTGTTCAACCCACTACAAGGTCAAAAGAGGATTTTTAAACATTTGGGGGGTTTTATAGTATAGTTGCCTCTTTGACACCTATCAGAATTTCAGTAACAATTCAGATTTTTTTTAATTTGAGAATTGGGGTGGTTATTGTTTTTGTTATTTTGCTGATTTTGTGCTGGTTGCACTTTTATAACATCAGCATTTCCTTCCATATAATGGATTTCATGTCACTATGAACTGCAATTTACTCATCTCTTATACAAACTACTTAAAAAAACCTGGTGCCTAGTGCTTCTTATGTCTTGGTGGAGTGAATACATGATGAATGCGTGCATGAATGCGGGAAAATCTGGAAGTCGTGATAGGAAAGTTTCTCCCTCACCCTAACTCCAGTGGGCATGCTGTGGAATGTTGTAAGGGGAGGGGAGCGTTTAAAAGGTCCTGAGAGAGTCTCACCTAAACGGCTCCATCTGTAGACTGGATTATGTGGCTCCAAGTCTCCTTCTAGCTCTAAGTCACCTGGTTCTAGTTCATGTCCCTGGTCTTACTGACCATTGCTAGCAGGTATTGGTCTGTTGTTTCCCTAAGGTTTACATTTTTTTAATTTTATTTCCAATGTTTGTCTTGCCAAGAGAAGTCAAGACGGCAGATGCTGTTAGAAGCCAGCCTTCCCTTCAGGAGCCCTGGGTCATACTCCCAAGTGCCCGACACATACCTGTTTCTCCCCCTAGCACAAGCTCAGTTCCACTTAGCCCCGTTTATACGTCAGTTTTCCTCTGTGCCTTACAGATGTGTTATTTATGTACTGCTACCCAAATAACTCCCACAAGTACTTTTTGCGTAAATTAAATTTACATAACTAAAATAAAATGTAAACAAATTTGACAAATTTACTAAATAGCATTCTAACAAAAAGTAATGGATTATTTCTTATTGTAAATGTTTTCATTATGAAGTTTCTTGGTGACCATGAAGCTGTCCCTCCATGATCTAAGCCATTTTAGGATAATCTTTCATACATGCCTGGACAAAGTCTACTTGGTCAGGTAAGGTCTGGAGAAAGACATAAAAGAAGTATTTGGAGCAAGGATTGTATTAGTCATCTAAGGCTGCTATAACCATAACATTATAACCGTAATACTATAGACTTAAACAACAGAAGTTTCTCACACTTCTGGAAGCTGGAAAATCCAAGATCAAGGTTCTAGCAAGGTAGGTTTCACTCTAAGTCCTCTTCTTTTGGCTCGTAGACAGCTGCCTTCTTGCTGTGTCCTCACATGGTGGGGAGAGAGAGCTCTGGCATCTCTGCCTCCTCTTATAAGGACACCTGCCCTGTCGGATTAGGGCCCCACCCTTGTGACCTCATTTAACCTTTGTCACCTCCTCATAGACCCTAGATAGGAGATCCAAATACAGTCATGTTGGGGATTAGAGCTTCACATATGAATTTTAGGAGGACACAACGCAGTCCATAACAGGGAGGAAATTAAAAGGAGGACCAAATGTGACAAGCAAAGGATATGCATGATGATGGGAAGGAGGACAGTGCCGAAGGGGAGGCCTGGGATGAAGGGCGGGGTGTGAACGGAGGCAGTCAGGGAACTGCAGAAAGATGTAGATGCCCGGTAAATCTGGAGTGTTTCGCCCTCTTGTTTCTAAAATCTTTCTCTTCATAGAGCAATTCTGTTTTGTCCTTTTAACTGTCCCCTTTATTCAGATGATGTATAGATCTCAACACATCTTTTCCCTTAGGTTTTTAGCCCTGTCTTTCAGACTGCTTGTACTGTCCTCCTGGGTGCTCTACGTTGCTTCATATGTCTTGAGTCTGAAACACAAGCTGTCTGTCTTCCACTTCTGGTGCCTGGCTGTCCTTTCTGTTTGTCCTGCTTGCAAATGGCCCCTGGGAAAAGTGTGCAACTCCCCTCACCCCTTTGTCTTTCACACTCCATTAGCATCAAAACTCACTGACACTTCCAATGAAACATCTCTCCCCTCCTCTTTCATTCTCTTCTACTAAAATTAGATCAGGCCAATGTAACAATTTTTTAAATGATTTTTCCTCTTACTTATCCTCTCTCATGTCTTAAGCTCTTAATTACCAAATCACTCTGTATGAAAATCTCCCCTGATTTCCCGTACACCTCTTAGCCTGGTCATATGAGTTCTAATACTTGTCTCACAATAGATATCTGTTCCAGTTACTTTTTCTGTATAACCAGTCACCCCAGCACTTAGGTGGCATAAAACAACCATTTTTATGCTCACAGATTCTGCGGGTCAGGAATCTGGACAGAGCCCAGAGGCAGCAGCTTATCTCTGATCCCCAGTGTCTGGGCTCTCAGCTGAGAAGACTTAAAAGTTGGGGTGACTTGATGGCAGGGGCAGTGTGGCAGCATCGTTACTCAATGTGTCCGGTGGTTGATGCTGACTCTCTTTGGAGATCTTACCAGAGGTGACCTACATATGGCTTCTGCATGTAGTCTGTCCACCTAGACTAGTTTGGATTCCCTTAAAGCATGGCGGCAGGCCCCAGGAATGAACATCACAAGAGGGCAAGGCATGTTCGTGATCGAGCCTTGAAAGTTGCAGAGCTGTTATGAGTACTCAATTGGTAAAAAGACTTTAAAAGTTCTGCCCAGCTGGGTTCAAGGAGAAGAGCCATAGACCTCATCTCTCCATGGGAGGAGTGTCAGGGTGGCATCATGAGAAGAATCCATGAGATGGGAGATATTATGATGGCAAATTTGCAAAATATGGTCTTCCACGTTGTCCAATCCACATTTTTCCCAAATGAATCTTTATTTCAACCAGTCAGTCTTTTCACCTCTCTGGTCTTCAAGCTTATTCCTAATCTTCACTCTAGTTCATGCTATGTCTATACTAGAATTTTCCAGACCCGCTTCTCTGTTGATCAGAAGCCCAAGCATCCTTTAGTACCAACTCAACCCTCAGACTGCCAAGAATGGACTTGGTGAGAAATGTGAAAGTACTTCTGTTATTTTTAAGTCCATTTCTTTTCCATAGTTGGCAAATTTAAGAGAGTTACAGTTAAAATAGACGCTGGGATTATTTTCAAAATGCCACATCTCTGGTATTTAGCTTTGTGTTTGCTCTGCAACTTCCCTTTTTTAGTGGATACAACCCTTTATTTGGTGTGGTTTCCTGGAAAAAAGTTAAATCTGGATATTCCTTGTCTTTCGGATGTGTAGCTTGAACAGATGTTTCAGATGTATAGCATTACTACAAAGCCTGAGGAGTGATAACACTCTTTTCAACTATTTAGGAGAAAGTGATTGTAACTTCAGGTCATAGAAACAATTACCTGCTAAGCTGAAATCATTAAAATGGTAAATATGAAGGAGCGCTGAGCTGTCATTTTTTTTTTTTTGTCATGTGTTTCTGACTTGTGCCTAAGAATGAATTGCGTGCATTTATTTGACAATGCATTCTACGTAAATTTAAATAATGATTCAAATTAGGGGTGGTCTGATCCATATCACATTATACTACTTTATTCAGAGATGGAAATCGGTATATGTGTGCAAGGGTTGGGATGGGGCACTTACAAAGTCTGTTAACTTAATTTTCCATTATACTTCCAAAGAGCATATATTTAATCTTTGCTCAGTCTTCATTGATGCATTTTTTTTTTTGGCACTTTAGTCAGCTGCCTTTATAGCTTTTATAAATGCCTAGAACGGTATCAGTCATGTGAGGGATTTGTACTACGCATCTTTGTGCATCTGGATGTGAGTTGTGTGTACACATTCTGTCACACTGGCAGAAAGGACTCCATAACCAACTTTGTGTCCATTCTTAGTGTTTCTATGTCTTTGGACAAAAAAGAAGGGAAATGGAAATATCTAACAGGGATCTCCTCCTGAGACATGGCTTTCCTGCTGATCTGGATCCTCATTGTACTCTTTTATAAGGCTATGTCTTAGTTCGGTTCAGCACCTCCTGTAACTTCAGCTTTGTAACTTCCAGGCAAGGCAGAACCAAAGTTCCTCACTGAGACCAACACCACTAATGTGTAAATCAAACCTGTTAGTAGTTTTAAGCCAGAGTGGAAAAGGAAGAGGAGTAAGGGAAGAAAAGATTTTGTTTAGGATCAAGATTGTGACCAGACTGGATAAAGAAGTCGTGGTATATTTATACAATGGAATACTACTTAGCCATAAAAAATAATAAAATAATGCCATTTGCAGCAACATGGATGGACCTAGAGATTGTCATTTTAAGTGAAGTAAGCCAGAAAGAGAAAGAAAAATATCATAGGATATCACTTACATGTGGAATCTTAAAAAAAAAAAAGGTGAATGAACTTATTTACAAAACAGAAACAGACTCACAGACATAGAAAACAAACTTATGGTTACTGAGAGGGTAGGGAGAGGAAAGGGATAAATTGGGAGTTTGAGATTTGCAGATATGAACTACTATATATAAAATAGATAAACAACAAGTTCATACTGTATAGCACAGGGAATTATATTTAATATCTTGTAACTTATGGTGAGGAAGAATATGAAAACGAATATATGTATATTCATGTACGACAAGCATTGTGCTGTACACTAGAAATTGACACAACTTTGTAAAACTGACTATACCTCTCTCTCTATATATATATATATATATTTTTTTTTTTTTTTTAAATTGTGGCCAGGAGCACAAGGCATTTTCAGAGAGTCATCTGATTGGTTTTGTGAGTGTGGTTATTGATAATGTTTTTCCTGCTTATGGTAAAAAGTCAGTATCTAAGGATCTCATTTCCTGGTATATAAACTCAACAGAACTGGTTATTTCTCTCTGCTTTTTGGGTTGTTGAGAAACTACCCTATGGTGGCGGGGGTTGGGTAATGCCATTATCAGACTCACTATCTTTAATGAACCATTCTGTCAGCTTCATCAGGAGTGTGCCTTTTACTCAGTGTCTTAGAAGTCAGTAAACAGGGTAAGCTTATCTTTAGAGCATATGATAAGTATCTATAGAGGGTCTGAAAGTTTGTTAACGCAAGAAAAACAATGTATTGGTGTGTGTTTTTTGTTTTCTGTTTTTGTCAGGTTCACTAGTGTACCCATTGCTTTCATGTAGAGGTCCTTCACCTGAATTTAAAGAAAACCATACCAAATGTGATATATGCAAACATACTTAACATACTAAAAAATAAGTTTGTCCTGTTTCTTGACTTTGCAGACTCCTGGCTCTATTAGGCACTTTTTTTTTTTTCTTCCTGGACTGAGTTAGAAAGGTAGGAAGTCAGGCTCAGGAGCACAAGAAAAACTGCCCCAAAGTCATTTCAGGACACGAAGACCAAAACAATTAGAAAATGTTATAAAACCCAGTAATGGTGCCTGTGACTGTTGACCAGGAATTGAATGGGATCCCTCAGCTACCCTGGGCACTAGGGTCAAGGTTATGTGGTTTCCAGGAAACGTGGCCGGTACTGTGTACAGCAGAACAGCAGTGGCATCAGAAGCACTGTTTAATCCCTCAATTATTATGCACATTGCTTTTGGGCTTTAAAAAAAAAAACCTTCCGGGAATATGGTCACTACTATGTGTAGCTTACTCTGGATTATTTTAGTCTCTTTTCTCTGAAGAGCTCAGAACAGCAGAGGAACTCAGAGCTGAAATCGGCGTGCGGCAGGGGTGCCCCAAGCCCGTGCGTTGGGTCTGAGCAACTAATCTAAGTGGCAGAGCTGAAGCATTCTTTTGAGAAGCAAAGGGCATTTGGTTTCTTTGGTACAAACACATAATTATACTTTGACAGTGAAACAGTGTTGAATGCAGAGTGACCACAGAGTTCGGAGAACTCTGGGGCACAAGTGGAACAGTTGACAGTTTTGAAAATTAAACAGAATTCTCCAAAGGGAGTAGAAATCTAAAAACCAAAAGCTTTTCAATTCCATTGACACTGAGTGGGGGCCATTTACAGACACCAGTGAAGGCATCAGTTTAAATGGTTCTTTAAACTGCCATGAAAATTCCTGTCTCTGAAGAAATAATTGGTTTTAAAAAAGTATCAATTTTCTCTCTAAATATAGGTAGATTCTCTCTCTCTCTCTATCTTTCTCTTGCACACACACATGAAAGAACAAATCAGTTATTATTTTGTTCTAAAAAATCTTGAACCTCACAGACTGTTACTTTATCTTTGCTTATTTTTCTACATTATGCTTTTAGGTGGTACTCAGGGGTGTTTTTCTCCCCAACAAATTTTGGAAGATAAAAATTCAACTCCTTTAGTAGAGAAATTTCATAAATCTAAAACTCCTAAATATGGAACACACAGAATCCCTCCCATGCTAAGATATGGTTGACAATGCTGTTTTCTTATCTCTGTCCAATGGAAGCAAACGGCCTTTAGGTTCTTCCATTTGGGGTAGCGTGGGTTTCCTTTCGTCTCATTTATTTCCTTCTGTCTGTCAGTAGGTGTAAGAAGCCCTCCTCTGCGATGTCTTTGCTTGGGGTGAGCTGCTTGGCAGATGAAGTTAAGGGAGCTCAGAGAAGACACAGGAAGAAAGTAGAGAAAATTTACCCAGCTCAAAGTAACAGCTCAGCTAACATCTACATGGCATTTATTTTAGTGACTGATAGGATAGAGCCATTTGTAAAGTAAGATGGAATCCCCCACATGCTGACATGTCCTTAGCCTGGCCTGCCTTTCTAGAATTTGATCACTGAAGCTGTGCCAGCAGTAACGGCTGCTTGCACCTGACGCTGTTTGCTCCCTCAGGGCTGACTGTCGTGAAGGCTGTAGACCGGGTAGTGGAGGAGCTGGATGGTTGTGACTCAAGAGTTGTGTTGGGAGCACTGTGACTCAGGATGGCCACTTACCCAGGGGTGATCTTTTAGAAATCTTTGCTGCTCCTCAGTGGTGACAACCACGCTGAACTCACGGTTGTCATTGTTGAGGTCACTAGACCCAGAGCCACAGGAGCAGATCCCTTTTGGTAATCAGACTTCTCACGTGTAGGCCAGGGCCTGTTCCACCTGGGGCAGCGCCCCCTGCTGTCCGAGAGATCCCTGGTGACTCCCTGTCACAGCTGCCCTGTACCTTCACCGGCTCCCTTCCCCTAGTGCGCACGCGCGGCCCCAGCCTCCTAGTAGCGCTTATCACCGTCAGCCTGTCTGGGGGACTAATTCTAAAGCCCTCCGCAGAGCTAAGCTTATAATGTAATAGCTGACACATTGTCCCCTTGCCCTGTCTCACACAAAGATGATTCGTCTAGAGGGAGAAAAGGGGGAAAAAATGCAATTTCAGATTAGCTGACATTTCACAGAATACAATTTTTCCTGGGAGATGTTGTGAAAAGAGGACATACTTGAGATAAGTAAGGAATATAGAATGAAGCTAATTAAGAAATTAGAAGGTACATTTTAAGCTGTTATAGTGACACATTTTGACAATGAGAAAAGAAGATTAAATTGATAATGGCAGCTAGTCCTGGATTGGGTGAAGATAGCAAAGTAGCCAGAATCCAGGTAGATGATTTCAAATTTGGTGAAGAACTGCGTTTTGTTTTATACTTGTCTTTTGCAGCAAAAACAAAAGTAATAAACTGGTTGGGAATTAGTAATAGAGGGAGAAGGGAAAGGACAGATTTCAGAGATTACTGAAAGAAGAGGCAGTGGGATTTCATGACAGATTACGGAGAGATTTAATGTGCCACTGTAGGTTAATCTTCCTGTTACAGCCCACTAATCTGGCCTCACTGGGAAGAGGTGTTTTTCAAGGCAGAACACTTTTTCATTTTCTGTTTAAGATATTACTGAAATACAAATAGGTCTTTTTAAATAAGGATCATTTTTTCAAGGTTCCTGTATAACATATGCTGGCTGTTTGAGAGGAGTGACTGTCTTAAAATTTTAAACAATGTATATTGAGACCTGACTGTGGTTTAAGTGCCTTATTTCATTTAATCATCTCATCAATGTTATGAACTCAGTACTACATTTATTGCCATTTACTTAAAAGGGAGCTGAACCTCGGGGAGGTTAGCAGTTTGCCCGAAGTCTCGCAGGCTTTGTGGTTCAGAGCCTCCAGTTCTGGCTACTGCCATACGGCGGCAGGATTCTGGCTAAATGCGAGGCGTTAGATCTGTGTATGACATTCTGTTAGGAGGCCCCATTTACAGCTGAGGAAACCAAGGCTCAGAGGACATGAAGCTAAAACGTGGCAGAATTTAAAGTCACATCCGTCTCGCCCCCCAGATCTTTCTCTTCCCGCCTCTGTGCGTGTTCTGGAGGTGTTGCCCTGGTAACAGCAGCTACGTGCGCTTTTGCTGTACTTGGTGTGTGCCAGGCACTGCTCTAAGCACTTTACCTATTTTAATTTTTTTTGAAAAAACAATGATCTTGCATGATAAGTACTCTTATTGATGGTCCCTATTCTTCAAATGAGGAAACTGAAGCTTGGAGACGTTAAGTGACTTGCCCAAGCTCACGTGACTATTAAATGATGGAGCTGGAATTTGGGCCCAGGTGGTCTGACTCCGGCGGCAATTGGTCACTATACACTCTCCTCAAAGGAAGAAAAAGAAAAGAGAAAATAAGACAGGCAAAAGATCAAAGTAGCCTTTTTGCTTTCTTAGGAGTTTTATTGGCCTAGAATTTTCCAGAATAAAGCAAGGCTTGTTATTATTATTATTTTTTTTTTTTTGATGGAGGTACTGGAGATTGAATCCAGGACCTTGTGCATGCTAAGCATGTACTCTACCACTGAGCTATACCCTCACCACCAAGGCTTAATTTTCAGATCATTGAAAATAGGATAGGATGTGTTGAATGCAAGTAGCTGGGGTTGGGGAGAGCAGAAAGCCAACATTTTTAGCCAAGTATCGACCACTCTGAACAGTGTCCACACTAAGATTGCATCACAGCAGCTAAATACTCCTTGTCACGTTTTACAACAAATTAGACACATCAATTAACAAATTGTCTCTATTAGATCCTGACAGAACAGATAAAGATGATTAAACAAGGCAGATCTTCATTAAATAGCACTATCTAAGCCTATGCCATCACTGCGAATTGTGCAGAGATATTTTGCATTTGAAATGGAAGAGCCTTTTTAGAATCTTTCATCTTAAACGTTTTTAAAAACTATTTATAGACACAGTCTCCGATCTTGAAAGCATGCCTGGCAATAGTTTAATATGGGACAAAGTGAAATTGTTTCCCTTGCAAAGCAGTGAAGCTTATAAAATGTAGGTCCTCCCCTCCAGTGTACCTTTTCAGAAATCCTGCAGGGTCTTCTAAGATTTTAACTTCTGAGGTTTCGGAGAGCCTGTTCCCTTATTCATTGAAGTCCATGTTGGCTGAGGACAACCCTGTCTGGCTTCACCAGTTACCCACTGACCCAGTACAGGCATCTTACACTAGTGTTGAGTCTTACTTTGGACCAGGATAAATTCTCAGAGCACTGAAGTATGCCATTTGTGTGGCTGTCTCAGTTTCAGAGCGTGATTACACTTTATAAAAAATTGTTGTGCTTCCCTCGGGACACTTAGGTTTCAAGGGAAAGAAAAAGATGCATTTTTTAACCCCGACCAAAACCTTAGAGATTGAGGCAGGAATTGGCTGCCGGGATTTTGTTTTAAAGCTGCTTCAGGAAAAATCAAAGCCTCCATCATTTAGGTTAGAGAAACAGCTTAACCTCAGGTTGTTGTGTAGACATATGTTTTCATTTCTCTGGAGCATCTCTTGTTTTGAATGGGCATAACTCACTGATTTCCATCCCCTTTTTTACTTCCTTCCCTCCTGATATAGTCAGAAGGAAGCGTACCAGGTGCAGCTAAAGAACACACAGCCCTAGGCCAGGCAACTTTTCCAGGGCCCCAGGATTCTACTCTCACACTGTACCACTTAGACTTACATTTGGGGGTTTTGGAGGCAAAAATTGCAATTCCACTGGCGTCAGATGACTGGAGTGGAGCTAGAATTAGCTGTCCTCTTTCAAATGGGATCATTTTGACCAGTGGAAGGAAGTGTCACTCACTATCATGTGACTGTATTAAATATTTAAACATAAGCAAAATTTAAATTGTCAAGAATCTTTTTTTTATTGAAGTATAGTTAATTTACAATGATGTGTTAGTTTCAGATGTACAGCAAAATGATACAGTTATACATACATATATATATACTTTTTCAGATTCTTTTCCATTATAGGTTCTTATAAGATACTGAATACAGTTCCCTATACTGTACAGTAGGCCCTTGTTTTTTATCTGTTTTATACATAGTAGTATGTATCTGTTAATCCTATACTCGTAATTTATTTCTCTCCCTGCCCTGCCCCAGCTTTTCCCTTTGGCAACCATGAGTTTGTTTTCTATATCTGTGAGTATATTTCTGTTTTCTAAATAAGTTCATTTGTACCATTTTCTTAGAGTCCAATGTGGTTTTTCTTTTTAATCAGAGACTTGGAAGTCAGGATCTCAAGAGGGCCAGCCAATGCCAATTTGACAAAAGAAAAAGTTTTGAAGTTGATAGTGTAAATAAAGTCAGGAATGGAGATCAGGGTCCACTGACTTGAAGGTGCTAATAAATAAATTCTGCAATAGGAAAAATACATGAAGAATAGAAACCCCAGTTTGAAACTTTGACAGAAACACACATACTATGACGATAAGGGGGCCAAACCCTGAGTGACTGGTTAAATCAAATCAGATTAGCTTGTACCTTAGAATCTGTGGCCTCATCTTAGGCTTGAACTCAAGGAAGAGATAGTAAACATCTTATTTTAAGAGAAAATGCAAAGAAAAACTGAATATCACTGATATAACTTTAAAAAAAAATTTTCATTATAGAAATGGGAAGTAGGCCTGACTAAAGACTGGTAGAGAGGAGAAATGAATTTGGAGCAAGTAACAAACAGCAAAAGGCATTAGAGCAAAGTTTGCAAAGTCTGGAAAAGACTGGAAACGACCTATACATGTCAGCTTATGCTGTACAATTTTAGAAAACATCAAAGAAATCTTTAAAGAGTTGCTTCTATCCGCATTTCACAAAATATATGCAGTCTGTTCATGGGCATTGTATCCTTGCACATTTTTATGAAAACAAGTGACTGGCTAGTATTATTTTCCAATCAGATCTAGAAAAAAATGTTTTTAAAGAGAAAATGTTCTTATGCCAGAGATTTTTTCCCACCAAACTTCATGTAAGGAAAAGTAGAAAGGAATGATGGCAAGTTTTTTAAAGTACTAGGAATAAAAGTATTTTGAAAAGCCCAATGTAAAAAAATTTTAAGTCCTATTTCAATTAGATGCAACTCAAATTATATAGAAAAGCAGTATGTCAAAAGTCATCATGAATATAAAAATTGCATTGGGGAAAAATAAAACTAGAGATTTTCAATGTGATCTATAATATAAAGGAGAAGTTCAGGGGAAAATATAGTAAAATGTTGAACTTTTTATTAGACTGAGGTTAAAAGGTATAATTCCAATTAGTAAAGAGCAATGGGTATCAGTTATACCCTCAAATTTTTAGCTGCTTATTCTTTTGTTTTGAGAGTCACTTCAAGATGGACTTTTTTTACTTGATTGTTGTTGGGCTAAACCAGGGGTCAGCAGATTGTGGCCCAGTTTGAGAGCCAAATCCGGCCCACCACCCATTTTGGTAAATAAAGTTTTACTGGAACACTGCCACACCCATCTGTTTAGGCATCGTTGAGAGCTGCTCACTCCCTCTAGTGCAGAGTTAAGCCGTCTACGCAACAGATTATATGGTCCACGAAGCCTAAAATATTTACCTTCTGACTGCCCAGGAGTCGGCCCACTCTTACTCTAGAGGCAGCCCGAAACCAGGGCTAGCCTTGGTTGGGAGATTTTGGTCTAGATTCGGTTTTTTAGGACCAAGATCTTGATTTGCATCCAGGGAGACTGAATCTCAGTAACAAAAAGGGGAGACTCTAAGCTGCAAGAATTCCAGTTTGTCAGTTTACAGTCAGAAATTTAGTTGCCAAGGGAAGTGGAATACTCAGCGTGCTGGTCAGTGGACAGTCTCTTTTCACTGAACAAATGGTATTGGGACGGTTGTCTGGGTGTGTGAGAGCAGTGTGAGGGGTTAGCTGACCGGATGACCCGACCAGCTGAAGCCTTGCTCTCCATCATCTGCCAGTCAGCTGTCAGAACCACCGCCCACCCTTCCTGTATCCCACGAGCATCCCAGGGTCCTTGCCGGCTGGTTTCCAGGCGGATTTGACAATGGGAAGCACTGATGGAGCAGGTCTAGGAGAAGCCAGGATATTTCTCTGTCATTACGATCTGGGTAGCATCTCTGGAGTGTTTTGTCTGTTTTGTGGCTTCTCTCCACTGGGCAGCCTTACCTTTGGGTCTAGATCCTACAAGCCAGCCCCAACCTCTGGGCTTTAATAACATACTCCTTCTTACTTCTCCAGTCCCAGGAGTGGTAGAAACTTCCTGCAAATGCTAATCTCTAGGTGGCCTCCAACTCCCCTGTTTACTTTTCACCTTTCCCTTGTGAACCAGTTTCCTTTGTTTGAAATACTGAGAGCGGTTTCTGTTTTTCAAACATGACCCTGACGGATAGAGGCATCTAGCCCGCCATCAAGAATAATCCTGGAGTCACCGGTTCACATTCTGCCCATCAGGTTCCCCCGGCCCTCTCCTGTCAGCCGTCTGCGGTAATGCCGCACAACCAGCTAGGCCAGCCTTACCTGCCAGCCATTGTGGCTGTGACCTGCATGGTGCCAAAACCCAGTTCTCTGCTTGAAGGTTGTTGCTTACTATCAGCCGCTTCTTAATAGATTGTATTCACTGGGTATTATTTTAACAGTAATGTGTTCTCAAAGTTCAAGTTCAGTAATTACACTGAATTATGCCATGGTCTCTGTATACTGGCTGCACTTTCCTTCGCTGCCTTCAAACTACCAGATCCTTCGGCTTGCCCCAGAAGTCCAGGCTGGGGAGAGTCCCACAGACAGTCGTCCACTCCCAGAATCTTCACCCTGCCTGGTGCTGCAGCTGCCTGAGCTGAACACTGTCAGGTCCCACCAGCTTCTGGTTCTTTCCCAGGCCCCTGCCCCTGCCCTCTCTTAGCCTGGACAACCCTATTCATCCATCATATCTTTGCTAGAACGTCTATCTTACTTGCATTTCTGGTCTTCCATGGAGCTCAGGTGGTAGAGATGAGTACCAGATCAATTGATCAGACAAAAAAAAATAATCATGTGGAATTTAAATTGAAAAACGAGACTTGTCTGCCATATCCCCCCAGGCTTTTTCACTGAGCACCACATTTCAGTTGGCTGCTAGGATCCATGTAGCAATGCAGGTGATAAATTTAAAATACAGTGGTTAAGTATTGTAAGTCATAATTAATGATGAATAGCATAGTCCTTTCTCTTTTCTGAGTCTTTTATTCATAGTATCTCATCTTATTCTGCATCCCCCATGAGCTGGGAGTGGAGTAGGTGGCATTATTGCTGTGTTCCAACAAGTAAGAAACTGAGACACAAGGATCTCAGATGCAGATAAGAGTTGATCTTCTGACGTTTTACCTCAGGGATGAGGCTTGAGATGTTTGCTTTGGATCCAAAGCAGAGGAGTTGCCTGGTCAGATCTCAAGATCGCCCCCTTGAGTTCTTGTCTCTGGGATGGTCACGGCCGCTTTCCGTGGCTCTTCCAGAAAGCTGAGACTGGCTGCAGCTGCCCTGGGGGGGTGCCACTTCCCCCCATCCAAGGCTCTTTCCACTCCAGTTGCTTCTTCTTCTTCCTCTTCTCTTCTGCTGGGTCCCGTGTCGCTAGCTCTGCCACAGTAGCTGTGGTTAACATCCCCACTGACCAATACAACACCCTGATTCCTGAGAACTCAGGGGTAGCAGAACCAGTGTGGACAGTCCTCTGTGATGGCTTAACTATCAAACAAGGTGGATAATATTGACAAATATAAAGCATAAGGGAGAAACTTTCAGTGGAGAAGGTGTAGTGATTCAAAACAATACAACTTCATTGTTTTTAAATATTGAAGCTCTCTTTGCTTTAGGGCTGTGACTCTTAGGGGTGATTTAGCAAGAAGGAGCCAGACTGGATATGATGCTGTCCTGCTCATAGGTCATGGTGGCGCACTGAGGAGAAATCGAACAAAAATCAGGTTGAGAACTGACGTTAACTTGGGGCAGGGATGGTACGGGCATACCTCTCATATCTGTCTATTTTATAATTTACAGTTTTCAAAAGTTTATACAAAAACTATTTTAAAATGCAATTCTATTTGTGAGTGCCTTTTTATATGCTACTTGATGGTATACAGATATTACATCACTGATATTACAGAGTTAGCATGTTCAATAAAAGCAACTTAATAGATGTATTTTGAATGCATACGTAACTCTTCCTTTCTTTTTTGTTCCACTAAAAACACACATGCCCGAACCACAAAACGCTAGAGAAACGGACGTTAGAATCATCGTTCTGCACTATCTCTATTAACATATGGCAACTGGCTGTGACTCTGTAGAGACCCTCAGCCGCAACAAGGTTTGTGATAACGCAGTGTCTGTTTTCCAGAAGTGGTCAGTGGGTAGCAAAAATTTTCATCCTTTCATAAGATAAAGCACATTTATCTGTCCCTTTCAACATATAAAACACTCTCCCTGTTGCAACAGTTCCTTTTGATACCATTGCATCGTTGTGGGTGATTAAGGTCCTCAGTGCTAGTGCCCGGGACCATTTCTGCCCCAGTGTGTTCATGCAGAGTCTCAGCGTCAGTGCAGAGTCTCAGACCCCAGACATACTAAATCAGAATCTGCATTTTAACAAGATCCCCTAGGTGGTTCAAATGCACATTGAAATTTGAATAGCACGGCCCTAGAAGTTGCTTGGAAGTGTGGCAGAGTCTCCCACTTGTATTTTTCTTCTCCTGTGAAAATAACAAGTAAATGCTCCCCGGGCTCATCGGTGCCAGCCCTGGCTCTCTAGCTTTTGGGCTTTGGAACTGTGCAGATGCGGTGCTGGCACGATTTCAGCAGTAAATGGTCTTTATTCTGAAGGAACAAGGCTCTCGTCCTGATCTCTTTCAATTAAAACGTCTGTACTTCCTAAAAGTGTGTGGGTGCTCTGTCACCCATGAAACTATCCCTGTGCCTCCTGGCACACATCCCTTCAGGAGCTGTAGAAAGCTGTACTTTCATAGGAGACTGTTCCACACTCAGAAACCTCATATTTAGACTTGTACCATATTTTAAATCAATTAAACTCTAGGCCAAATGTTTCTTGCTTTTTCCAGCAAGAAATCACCTTCTTCCCCCTTCTCTTACTTCCTCTCTCACTACCTGCCTTTATTTTCTTCCTTTTCCTTTTTCCTTTTTTTTTTCCTGTTGACAATGCAGAAGTATTCAAGGTCTTAAGCTCTTAAGGATGAAGCTGGAAATGCTACACAATTTTCTTTTTTTAATTGAAATGCAGCCAACACATACTATTCTGGTAGTTTCAGTTATACTGCTTGGTTATGTGATATCTGCGTATAGTATGAAACGATCACCGCATTGAGTCTAGGAACCATCTTTCCCCAGATGGAGTTATTACAGTATGATTGACCATATTCCACTGTTCAGTCTTCTTCTTCCGTTTTTTAAAAGACAAAATCCACCAGTAATAACCTGGGGAATACTTTTTTGTTTGCTTGATCTCACTGCTAAAGCTTGTCACATAAAAATTTGAGTGACAGAAACCAGTTAGCTCATGGAGAAGAATGTATCTTGACTCTATCTCGATGGTAGTAACATATCTTATTTGTGAATTTTTCCATAGAGATCCTTAAGTTCTACCTATATCCTCAGATGATTGCAAAATTCTTTTATTTGGCTTCATCTCTGGGCTTCTTGAGACATTTTCCATCTTAGTATAAAAAACTTTTAGGAGAAATTACTCTCTTTGAACTGGAAAATGGGAATCAAAGGTGAAAGCTTTGAAACACCGTCTTTTGGTACTTTGTAGTTGGGTCACTTGGCAAGTAACCAAATAATTATGTGATGCTATTGGCCAATCATGAAAACCAATGTAGATCATTAGGAGCAAGGAGTTTTTTTCCCCACCAGCAAGAAGATAACATGCCCTGAATTTAATCAAGGTGCACCTGCTCTGGTTTTGACCATGTCAAAACAGGCACTAAATGCTCAGTCTAGAACTTTCTGGTGTTTGCATGTTAGATTGTTTCTAACATGTTATAGACAGACCCAGCCGCAGACTTTGGATGAATCCAAAAAATAACCTGTCAACTCATTGCCTGAGCTGCAGTAAAGTTGATCTATTTGTGGTACTTCTGATAGGACTGACCTGTTTTCTCTCTTAAAAAAAATAACTTAGAATGCTAATAGCTTAAGAATGACTCCAAACTTCTACAAAAATTGACAACTTCAATCACTCTATATACATTTTTTAATAAATAATAAGCAGTTAGTATTCTAACAGCAGATTATTTTGTCTGTTATTAAAGCAATTCCACATGAAGGTGGAATTAGGCAAGCCATAACTTATTTGCAAGTAATTAATCTGAAGTTATTTAAAAACATGTATATAGTGGGTACTCAGTATTAATAATTCAGACTTTACACTAATTTACATTAGTTGTCAACCAAGTCTTCTACATTATTTATATTTTGTAGTTTTGTGTGTCTTTAGTGTTTTGGGAAAAGATCTGCTTTGCAAAAATTTGTAAAAATATTCAGACAGATTTAATATTACAGAGACCTTTCAGTTTCACAAACTGTCATAGCCCAGGGCTAAGTAAGGTGCTATAGCCCTTTGCTTAGAAAATTTTAGAACACATATGTTTGATTTAAAATAAAACATTTCGATGTGAGTTCTTGATATGGATAACTGCTTTAGTATAAAAATGAATTTGTACTTAAAATACTTTGGAAGTGTAAACTAACTAAAACATTCCATAAAGGTGGCACTGATATCTTTTTTTAGATTAGGCTTCAGTGTCTGAATGGCTCTTTCCTCACTTGCTCACAGTTTGAAGGTCCCTTTTAACACCTTCTCCATAGAAAGGAAACGTAGATATTGCTGCAAAGAATAAACTGACCTGACAGAACATGGAGATTATCTGCTTCTGAAATGTGAAGTGCAATCTGTAGAATGCTAAAATTACTGAAAAACGGATTCATGTTTTTTACACACACACTGAACAAACGATAGCTTTTAACAGCTGGACCTCACTCTACCCTTCCTGCATCCAGGGGAGAAGGGTCATAAGGAGAAATAATTTAACAGTAGGAGGAGGAAGTTCATGCTGATCCATCTCTTTCCAAATTGAACGCACTTGGATCGGATGAATCAAATAACATTGAGAAGGGTTAGGAGATAATCACAGTGAAGAGATTGGGAAGATGAAACTACCCAGGCAGGGAGAATGCCTGCAATGAATTATTTCAACATGAGCAGCTTCAGGAAAGCCAGCCTTTTCTGAGGTTACTGTGTGAAGATATGGGATTCCAGCCAATTTCAGCGTCCAGATGGAGATGGGTGTACTAGTTGCACACCGTCTCTATTTGGGGGGTCATATGTGGGTCGCATGACTTGGAGTGGTTAGATGGAGGGCATACGTGTTGAAGGAACTGGAGTTCGATAGACAATTGGAGTGAATGAACATGGGTCTCATACCCCAGTGATCTTGAGGATATCAAAGCCAGTTTTTCTGATGTTTGACCTCTTGTGAAATATTACTGTTAAATTACTGAGTCTATCTTTAGAGTGAATTATAATGAATTTCTTCTTAGAGCATTTACACCCTAATCCACTGCCCTTTCAAGTTAGCCTTTCATTAGGAGCCATCTCTTAATGGTTTCCTAACAGCCACTGGTATAGAAAACTAGAAATATATTATAAACAGGAAGGATTTTTTCCCCCTATACTTAATTCTAGGAACTGTCTCTGTTTCAGTATTTTAAAAAGTATTTTCCTGTTTTGAGAGGGTGGGTCAGAAACATTCAGATATAGTCTCAGGGAATTCCTTTATGTTGTGTGTTTCTCCCTCACACTTTGCTTCGCTGCCTCTGCCTCTCACACACTGATCCCAAGTTTGTGACAGCCCCACACCTCAGATCACAGTAACCCAGATGCAAGCATCCTCTCCTCAAACTAGAGAAGCAGGTTGATCTGGAGACATTGAGCCCTGTGATAGACAGAGAACTTATTTAAGAACCATCGGTCAGGCTGTTGAACTTGTAACTTAAAAAAACCACATCGCGGTGTCAAGCCCTCAGCCTTGCCTTTAATTCAACAAATCATCCTTAA
The DNA here is from genome assembly GCF_009834535.1 of Camelus ferus. Taxonomy (NCBI): domain Eukaryota; kingdom Metazoa; phylum Chordata; class Mammalia; order Artiodactyla; family Camelidae; genus Camelus; species Camelus ferus. Next base: position 100,237,728 of record NC_045697.1, on the reverse strand, counting down.
GAGAGACTACCTACTTCCCATTCCCCCCCTCCACGTTACTACTTTTTGTTTTTGGCTTTTATTTTGTCATTGGTTCTTTTTTTAATATGAGTATAATGGAAATATCACTAATTCACTTTTTTAATGAAGGAAAGCAACACCCAAGACGTTCTAGTCATCACCCTTGACCTCACCATATCCACAGGCTGTAGGCCACAATAGAAACATACATAGCCAATGATGCTTAAGCTTTTCCGAGTGCCTACTGTGTGGGTAGGCAGACTAGTGTGATTTCCTTTTTTAGTCCACAAAGATTCATATCCCACCTCTGCCACTTACTTGCTGTGTGGCCTTGGTTTTCTTAGATGTAAAGTGAGGGAACTGGTATTTTTTACCACATAGGGGTGTTGCCAGCATTGAATTTGTTAAAGCATGCTAAGTGCTTAGAGTAGCACCTGCCACACGGCAAATGTTCAGTATGTCTTTTCTGATTATTAAGTAGAGCTTTAAAAGTAAAGAAGAAAGAATAAAAAGAAATGTTGAGGTTGTTTGGTTTAGTCAGTTGCTTGGTTGTTTTTTTAACTTTGATTATATCCGTTTACGGAGCTCAGTTGCTTAGGACTTTTTGTCATGGATTCATTGTAAAGTCATTCTTATAGTTCAGTGAGCAAGAAAGGCTAAAGGCAAAACCTGCAACTCAAATAAAGAGTATGACTACTTGTTACTCAATTTTGGTAATTACAAACCCCCCAACTATCACAATCAGAGACACGCACACACACCAGGACACATCCACATTCTAAACTGTGAGAATCTGTAAAATCTGCAAAGGAAAGAATATTTATTTTTGTATCCCTGGAGTCTGGCATAATAACTTGTCCAGTAGCATGTTCTAAATAAGCAGATCCTTTTTACTTATAGTCCCGGTTTTGTCAGATCCTTCTTGAAGAACTGAAATAAAATGATGTCAGCTCCGAAGCAGCACCTTTCACCTGTGACTGGTGGAAATGTGAGATGGGACATTCTTTCAGAAAAGCAATTTGCTTATTTTTATTAAGAACTTTAAAATAAAAAAAAAATTTTTAAAAGAACTTTAAAAATAATTTGTATTACCAATTTAACTTTTGAGACTCTATCATAAGGAAATTATTTTGCTTTCTGTACAAAGATACTTGTCTGCAGTTGCTTATCAAAAAATAAAAACTTTGACACACATAACTGTAAGGACAGAAAGGGGATGATTTAGGAAACCTTGTATGCTTGAGTAGAATTTAAAATCTGTGTCCCTTTGGGAGGCAGATCCTTTAGTTTTAAAATTTGGTTTATATCAATTGAGGTAGCATCTACATAATACAGATCCTTTTGTGAGGAGGTGGAATATACTATCAATGAACTAATTTGCTAATAACTCACTTAATGCAGCATCTATATGAATAAATTTATGAATGAATGGGTCATTACAATTTTTACAAAGATTCTTTTTTAAAAAACAACAAATATAACATTATCTGTTAAAAAAAAAACAACAAACCCAGAATACAAAATTGCTAATACAGTTGAATCTCAACTATCTGAAGAATGTGTAAAAACAAGGTCAGCTGGCTGGATGCCATGTTGTTCAAAGGTGCTACTTCTAAGCTGAATATTATGAATGATTTTCAACCCAAGTGCTTTATACACATTTATACCTTCCAAACCGGCTATCGTCTGTGTCTGTGTATGTGTATGTCTGTGTGTATTTTCTTTTATAATACAAAGAAACTTAAAACAATAACAATTTTACATAAAACCCCAAAAGGAAAATACCATCTCATGCATTTAAGAAATAGATTTTGCTATAGTTTTCCTTACTTGAATTTTGTATCTATCTTTACCTTGGGCATGATATATTTCGTTTTCTCTTTTCACTTTAAAAAGTTTGATTTTCTACTGTAGTATAAAAATAAGTCTCCCAAATCTTCAAATTTTAAGAAGTCGAAAGATAACAGGTTATTGAGAAAAGTGTGCTTATTACAATTCTGCAGCTCATAATTATCTGATTGATTCTCTTTCCTTAAATGCTTCAATAAATTTTAAAATCTATATATTTGGGGAGACATTTCCTTTACTTGAAATTTGGTTTATTTATATCAATTGAAGTAGAGCCTGCTTAATTCAGATTCTTTTGTGAGTAGGCGGAATATGCTATAATAGGCAGATTTACTAATGACTCATTTAAAGTATGATAAAATATTGTGTGTTATATTTTATGAGTCTTTTATTTCTGATGTTTTTTCCTGTGTAGTGGCCGCTGTGCTCTTTAGGCAAAGTGAGCCTACATTTACCAGGGTTCCTTTGAAGCAGTGATAAGAATTTCTTGACATTTTTCTTTGAGACTCTGTAGCTAATTTTCTCTGAGACAAGTCAGATTTCTTTTACAATGAGTTCAGTGGCATTTTCTCACTAATGTGTATTGTGTTCATATCTCCCATCTTTTAGAAGAGGCATATTGCGTTTTGTTTATTGTGGACCATACTGGGCTTAAAATAGTATATACCACTAGTCTGATTATTTTTAAAAGTTACTTCATTTGCTCCCATATAAATACTAGGAAATATCTAGCATTCATGAGTTCCTTTTCCCAAGCATTCTGTTCTTTAAGAGTGTATTCTATTTGTCCCCAAGATGTGAGCAGATAGCTCACTAGCTCAAAGTGTATTTCCTGAAATGGTATGGAAAGGATAATGAAACCTCCATGCTGTCGTAAAAGATGAAAATTTAGGCCAGCATCTCTGTGGGGCTTTATGTGAATGTACATCCATGCTGTAGCAGCATATGAGAGCTGACACGAAGCATCATCTTTTTTTCCTTTTGGATTTCTCATAGCTTGATATAATTTACACTACTAAATAACACAGATAAAAGGCCAAAACCCCTACATACCACTGCCTATATTTCCTCTTGATATTTATGTTAATTTTCAGATTTATCTATCACATATTTGACAATTAGCCATAGTAACCCACAGTAACCATAGTAAATACTATGGACAATTACCTGTAATGATGCATGGAGTCTCCTAAGCTAAAATAGATTTTAATATAATAGTGTTTTATGGCCAGCTTTCTCAGTCATGAAGATGAATGTGTTTTCAGTAAAACAGAATGATTGGAATTGAAATATAAGCTACTTACAAAAAAGGTATGATGCAGTGAAGCTTTAATAAAATCTTAAATCCAGATTATTCCTTTTTTCATCTTACAATCAAATAAGTTACTTGGAGATGTTAGTGCTACTTGTTCACATAGCAAAGGATATATATTTAGAGTTTTGTAATATTAAGTAAACAAGTTTTATTATGAATTTTTATTTTAATTTTAATCAAATACTTTTATTCTCTGAAAATTAAAAAAAAAAATTGGCTAAGAATATTAGAAACCAAAGGTATGAACACTAAAGATGTTAAAGTTGTGTATCTTATTCTAAGGTGTGATAACATAGATAAAAGATGATTTCTTATAATCTTGTGAACTTTCCCCAAATAGCCAGATTCTGTACATCTCAGATTTCCACGTAATTTACCTCAGCTTTCCATCTTACTTTGCCTATACAGGGAAAGCTAAAATTTCAACCAGAATTCTTAATTAATAATTGATGATATTCAACAGAAACTTCTGCAATGTTAGGAAAAGGTTACTGCAAAAAATATGAAACTGCAACTTGGATGAATTCTAAAGAGAAATGCAGGAAATTTGGCCCTGGGATAAAACCGTTAAACTTCTGATGAAGTTTATACACTTTTGTTAAATTAAAAAAAAAAAAGGTGACTCTGTGACTGAAAACAAATCAGCAAGAGAACTTTCCATTCGATGACTGATCAGTCAGTTTTGTTTCAACCTAGTATACTTAGACTTTTTGGAAATGATGCAAAACCCAAATCATTGAGATTTGTATCCAGAAAGGGTCAAAGTATCACAGAATACAGGTGAGGACCCTCAAGAATAAGTGATTTGGCTGAATGTGTGGTCCCCTGGCTGGTTTGTTGGTGGCCAGGGAAGTCCCAGTGGGAAGGGGGGTGACTCAGAAGGAATGGGGACAGCAGGGCAGACTTTGTAGCCAAAGGAAGATGGTGGGTTTAAAGTAGGGAGAGCAGAACAAACCACTCAAGCCGGGGCAGGGGCGAAATGTTGTCCCCTGTTGCTCACAAAGCTTTGTAGAGAAGCCTAACACGACCAAACTCACTGAGTTCTGAGGGGGGCTAGATGACAGTCCTCTGCAGATGTTGAATGGTATTTAGTCTTCTGTTCTCTAAAACCCCCCTAGATGCCATTAACACAGTCAGCAATTCATCCATTCAGTCATTCTGTACATTTTCATCACATGTCAGCTCTGTGACAAGCACTGGGACCTCAACGCCCATAAAGCAACAGTTGCTGCCTTTAAGAAGCTTGTACAGTTTAGCAGTGGGCATGACTGTGGTGATGGGAAAACTTAGTGGTTAACGTTTATGAAGTATGTTACCATATACTGGTGCTGTGCTAAATACATAACCTACAATGTTTACTAATCTTCACAATAATCCTATGAAGTAGCTACTGGGTTCCCCCAACTTCACAGATGAGGAAATTGAGGCATAGCACAGTTGAGTGACACTCTTTGAAACCCATGGAGGCTGGACTGAGACACGGGACAGTCTGGCTCCAAATGCAGGCCCTTCATGTTGCTACATGGAACTGCCAAACAGGATGGAAATCTGTGCAGCTGTTACACGTGATGCCAGTCATTATATATTGACCGAAATACATTTGCGACATATCTCGTGGGAAAAGGCAGACCAAAAATCAGAGGGCATATCATACTCTCAAGTTTAAAAAGCTGCCAGAATATTCACAGTATTATTCCTGGTGAGGCTGAGCCTTCCTCCTCCTCCCACTCTTCCCTCTACTTCCCCCCTTCCTCCCTTTCTTCTTCCTTTGTATATTTCCCAAACAACTACAGTGAGTATGTAGTAATTTTACAATAGGAAACCTGTTATTGAAGGTTTCCTTGGGACCACATCTTCAATTATAGACATACTAGATGTTCAGTCATCTTAATAGGAATGAATCTATTTAGTATATTAAGATCAGAATACAGATTGTGTGTCCACATTTTATTGACAAGGTATACCTTTTATTTTGTGCACAGATTTGTTTCATCAGGTAGCTCATGGGATACTGCCACAGTGGGTTCCAATCGTTGCTTAAAGTTAAGTATTTCAGTTGTGTCAAAGGGCAAACGATGCTGTATTGAATTAGGAGAAATCACTGGGAGTTTGCAGTCCTGCACGGTAGAGTTGCGTCTTCATGCCCACCGCTTTCAGAGCAAAAGGGTTTTGGTGCTGTTGGAGGGTTAGGAGGTCAGATACCAGGCTTTGTTGTAGGCACTGCTGTTGCATGTAGCAGGGTTATCACGGCACAGGGAAGTTGCCTGGGAGGCAGTGGGGCTGGTCAACAGGAAAAATGCGTATCGAGAGCGGAGGTGGTGGTCTGGCAGCTCAGTGACTGTCCAGCAGGACTTTCATGGGCACTTACTGTGTTTTAAGGGATCAGAGAGGTAGTCATCAAGCAGACTGTTCCTGCAAACAGAGAAAGCAAACTAAGCATTGTGCTCTTACTTACCTTAACGTGAGGTATTTGCTTTATAGTTTTTTTAAAAAAAGGAAGTGAATACTGACCAGTTTCTTTTGATTCCTCTGCGTGTGACTGAATTGCTTACTCTCGGAGTAATGAGAACAAATTTGCCAAACAAATCACAACTTTATTCTAAAACCAAACAGAATGACTTTTCAGTAATCTGTTTTCAGTCATCAGTCCCCTTGTGATTCTTGATTAGGAACTATAATTAGTTGTTTCTGTCACCATCATCATGTCTGGGTGGCTAGAAACACCCAGCTGGGGAATCTAAATGGTTGAGATACCTAATCCTGTATTATTTTTTAATCAAATAACCCACTTTGGCTCTCAGAGCCTCCAGTTGGACAATGCTTAATTTTGACACCTACATCAGTGGTTGTGATATGTTGATTTCTTTCATGTATAGAATTAAACTACAAATTTCACATTGACAAACAAAATTTTTTTTTTGTCGGTGCTCTGATCAAGAGTGTAACAGCAATGCCATCAAATGTATTGAAATTTAAGGAATAGCATTCAATTCCATTTTCTCTAGAGCCAGTAGGATTTTGGAAAATCTTGTATTGATATGAATGAACACATGTTGGCCAAAGAAATCTTACTGTCTTTTTGTAAGAATACTGTCTTTCAAAAAGGTAATTTTTTAAAGAATATTTCAGAATACTGGGCATATTTATAAAAGCTAGGGTAGCTTAGTCACATAAGGAAATATTTAATATTTTTCAACATCTTTATATAGGGGAAACCAAACTGAAATGATAGTTGTTTTAATTGTTCAACTAATGTTTTTTAATGAATGTTTTCTCTTTTTATAAGTATATTGCTAATATGTATTAATTGCATATAGATAAAATCAATTCATTTATGGAGAAGGAACAAACTCTTAACGTCCCCACTCAAACATAACCACTGTGAACCCTTTTGGTCATATCCTTCCAGACTTTAACTAAATTATTTTAAAATTATTTTTATATATAATGCAAAAATTATACATATAATTTTAATTATTTAGAACATAATTGAGATATAACTTATAATTATACAAATATAATTTTTTAGGTAAGAATTAACATGTTGAAGGCCTATCATAGTCCGCACACTGATATACGTAAATTCTAAGTACTCTTGTTCCAAAATGAAACTCAAAGCTAAAATTGAATACAGTGGACACTTCTATTTTAAGGGCCCGGGCAGGTGTTTAGGTATTATTTTGAAATTTATGTTAACAACAACTGTAAAAATAGCTGCTTTCACAGATATATGTTTATATCTTGTTTCTAGAAAATGTAGCATGTGAAAAATCACAGTTTCTTAAAATATGTTGTGTAGAAAGATTCCCTTCTTTATCAAGGGCTATTAATAGGAGATTTTAAAATAGTAGTATAGTATACTACATTACTTTTAAAATATGATTCAAGAAAAAAATAACTTACGCAGAATTTGGGGTCAACAATTACATTGTATAAAGAGAGGAACACCTTAATTATAATTAATTGCTCTGGCAAATTAGTGCTAAGTCCAGTTCCTGACACAAGCATTTAGTTAATGCTGACACAAAATGCACTATGTTTTCCTTAAAATGTGCATCTGTGCATGGGGTATATGAGTAAAACATTTCTTAAAATATGAATTCTTGATCTTTTTTTTAAATTATGCATTCTGTGTCTCTGGATCTTTTAAAATTAATTTTGGAAAACCCTCAGACATTATACCTTCAAATACTGCCTCTTTTCTGTCTAGCTTCTCTTTTGAGGCTCTCTTTAGATACATGTTAGACCATCTCATGCTCTGTCTTCCACATCGCTTAACCTCTTTTGCAAATATTCTGTCTCCAGGTCTCTGTGCTGCATTCTGAGTAATTTCTTCTGGTCCGTTATTGTTTACTTATTCTATCTTCAACTGTGTTTAAATGATTACTTAATCTTGAGGGCCCACTGTACCCAATTTTAGCACTGGAGGGTTTTTTTATGAGCAGCTTGAACTGTTTGTTAAAAATTAATACCTTATTATTCTTTAGATGTCTTTTGAACTATAAAGGAAAATTTTACTAATTTTTTATAGATTAAAATTCATTCTCTCTTGAAACTATTAAATGGGTACATGGAATCATTTATCACTTTACTCTTCTATGGAGTATTTATTAAGATAACTTAAAAATATAAGCAGTGAAAGGATCCATTGGACTCAAATGGTAAGTGGTGATGAGTATTTTTTTTTTCTGACATATTCGAGATTAAACATCAGCAGAGTATTTTTATTTCAATAGTTAATTTTCTTTCCAACAGTTCCATTTCTCAATCCCTGATCATTTTTTAATCACTTCTTGCTTGCTTATTTGGGGCATTCAAAATTTTTTACTTTTTTTGAAGCATTCTATAGTCAGTTTTTATTCCAACACATGAAGTCCTTGTTGTCTGAGTTCTTTGTTGTTTCTGCTGATTCTTACTCACGGTAGAGTTCAGATTTGGTTGATACTAAACTGAAAAATTAGAGGGCTGATGTTGAAGGTCACTTTTCCCCAGAGATTCCTTGTGTTTGTCATCAGGACTTGCTACTCAGGGGCACTTTAGCCCCTGCCCAGCATCTCAGGTTTAATCGAGGTTCTCTGGCTGTCCTCTGCCACCTTGGTGCCACCTCGCATCCCAGGCTCCCATTGCATCGCTGACAGTAGCATGCACGCTCAGGAAAACACCCCTTTTTCAAGCCCTGAGGTATCTTTTATTTTTGCCTCAGAGATTTCTCTTACATCCTTTGAGTTCAGAGGTGCAATAAAACTTTTTCATGCTAGTTGTGTTATATTTGAGAAGACCCTTCAGAGCATCTAAATTACCACTCTCTTGGAATTAGAATTATATAGCATCATGTAACTTTTGACATTATAACATCCCTTGAACATAGTTTGAGAGAAAATCAAGAAACCAGTGCCCCAAACCACAGCTGATTGTGTTGCTGGAGGACCAGATGGAGACAGGCTGCCACCCTGCCTATAAGCTAGTGAACACAATGCACCATTAGCTTGAGTGTTCCTTGGGGATTGCTGCATATCTAAAGAGATTAGCTTCTAACCAGTTCATGGAGTGGATGGCCAAGGGAAGTAGAGCTGATCATGCTTGCGTTTTGTGATCTGCACATCTTCACTGTAGAGGCGTGGTCTCAATGTGCCTAGCACCAACCAGTGGCATTGGGCCCCTGGCAGTGAAGAATATTTTATTACCCAAGGTGGTCAAGTGAAATTACAAAACTTCCAGGATTGGTTCCTTCATCCCGATGAGGTTAACCATAAAACTAAATAATCTTCATTTCCCATTGCCTGCAGGAAGCTAGATTTAGTCATTATTCCCAAGGCCCTCCATCTTTATTAAAATATCCTACTACCCTTCCAAAGCATTTTTTAATTACCAGCTGCTCAACTGAAAACTACGGTCAGAGCTGTTTCACTTTAATTGTGCTCTTCAATAATAATAACCTTGACGTTTCTCCTTCACGAGTATTTTAAAGTAATGGTGTTTTATAAAATGTCACAGGTTTTTTAACTCCAGTTTTATTCCCCATTATCACATTTGCTTCAAGGATGTTTCGGGTGCTCTGTATGATTTATAGTTCCAATTTGATGTGTGCGCCCACCTCATCCTTTTATTGTGTTAGTACCTAATACAGTTCAGAGCTAGGCCTCCCTCATATTTCTCAGTAACAGATAATTCTTGCTTATTAGATTTTGAAGCTTGCAGATTCACTATCATACCTCTCCTGAGCAATTTATCCAAAGAGAGAGGTGGCTACTTGTGCCTTTACTATCAGCACATTAGCTTTGCAGAGGGAGCTAAGGTGGGGAAAAGGCCTGACTTGACATTCAGTTGTGCTCTATTAAATGGCCAATATCTAGTGTGTGTGGACCCGTATGAGGTTGTGGAGCATGAACGGAAGTGTGAGTTAGTATAAATCACACTCCCACCTAAGTGTCTTTGGTTATGCATCCAAAGTTACCACTTCTCTTATCATAGCATTACAACCCATTTGTGCTCCTCCTATTATATGTGGGCTAAAGGGAAATTAAGATGTTCCTACCATTTGACCCAGTCCTCCCACTCCTTTGAATTTATCCAAGGAAGCTGTCCAATAGCATTTTTTTAAATCCATAATTCTGTGCAAACGATGGGTATTACGGCGTTTTCTTTGACAAAAAGGAACAGACATTGTTTTTTCATTATTTCTTTTAATTGAAGTATGGTTGGCTTACAATGTTGTGTTAATTTGTGGTGTACAGCATATGATTCAGTCATATATATATATATATATATATATATATATATATATATATATATATATATATATATATATATATATATATATATATATACACACACATGTATTCTTTTCATTGTACAAGATTTTGACTGTAGTTCCCTGTCCTAGCAGTAGGACCTTGTTAATCTATTTTATATAGAGTAGTTAGTATCTGCAAATCTCAAACTCCCAGTTTTTACCACCACCCACCCCCTTCCCCCCTCGTAACCACAAGTTTGGTTTCTATGTGGAACAGATATTATTTAAATGCCTAATATTTTACCAAATTAGGAGGCATCAATTTGATGAAGTAAGACGCAGACATTTAAGTCATCGTGGTGACTGTAGAGACTTAGGGGGACACTTGGATGCATGGTAAGTGAACAAAATAGAAGACAGAACTGAATATACACAATAATGATAGCCTGACAAATCTGTAGACATATGAACATATATTAGACAGGAAAATATAAAAATGAAAAGAATTGTATAAACTTTGGGAAATATAGATAATTCTGTTCATTTGAAATATTTCCCTTAAATGTCATTATGTGGTTTTTGCAGCAGACGTGTGATTTGTTTTTTTAAGGAGTGAAGAAAAAAAGTGTAGATAAATATAGTCCACCTCAATTGTCTCACAGACCAGGTGCCTGCAGCATTTTTGTACTGCCTGGTGAGAGAGAGCTTTCAGAGTGTTGTTAAAGGGACCACATTTTAAACAGATCTTCCTTTGGAGGGAGAGAGCATTTTGAAGAGGCAGCTTTAGCAGAGAAAATGAGGCTAGATCATTTATCTTATTTTCTTTTTCATTTTTATCACCATTGACTGATTTAATCTTTTCCCATGCCTACCCCTCATAGCTAAATGCCAAAGACACTCCCTTACTCCCTGTCCAGAGCTCCACTCCAGCCAGGGAAACTGATCTAATCTGCAGGCTTACATAGTTGAAAGAATTCCATGAGATCTTCCTAAAAATCACTTTTCTTTCCCATTATATACACCAATTTAAATGTCATCTCTTGTCCTGTTTTGAAACCTGCCTAAACAGTCATTTTCCTTAGGGAGCTATCTGATGTGGACCCATCCTATACCCAGCCCTGCCTTATCATCCACCAACTCTCATTGCTCCCTTAGCTTAAGATTCCCAGCTTTACTTGTGGTTTTGCAAACATCCGTTTCATGCATTTCATGAATTTCAGTGCATGTCCTTAAGTCGACTTAATGCACGTCTACTCTGATTCCTCGTTCTAGTTACACTGACAAAGGCGGGCACCCTGCTTATTTTCCTTGCCTATTTGCACAGTCTTCAGAAGAGTGATCTCCACTGAGTGTGTATCAGGAAATACCATCAGCTGACTCAGAAACGCATAAATTTTAAGAGGGCGGATGCTAAGTGTTCATTTTCAAAGGAGTAGCGATCATGAAAACAGTAACTTTTTTTGAGGACTTGCTCTAGGACATGCACTGGGTGAAACACTTTCCATTTTTTATTTAATTTATTCCTAACTGCAACCTGATTAGATGATGGTGCTGCTATCCAAGTTTTGCAGACAAGGAAACCGAGGCATAGAGCAGCTAAGCAAGGAAATAAATGACTGAGAGGGTGATGCAGGCTCCCAGATCACCCGTTAGATGGCAAAAATCGCCACCACTGGAGTCGAACGGGATGGTGGAAAGGTTTGATTTCATGTCAGTATTTCAAAACTTGAGAGATTCCACATAAACACCTGAGTTTTGGCATTTTTTTGAAAAATAGAGAAGTCTGGCAACAATTTGCTGGAGTTGAGTAGAATCTGTTCCTTTAGCAGGGAAATAGACTCCCCTCCGCCCCCAGCCTGCCACAGGGGGGCTCGAGTCACTTAGAATTTTATCGTACTACTTAATATTTAAAGGTTTTTCTGTTAATGTGAAATCTTGCTTTACTTAGGGGTTTCTGATTGTTTAGTATTTGTAACTTTGAGGAGGGAAAGTTAATGTGAAATCCCAAATGGTTAAAGAATTTGAAGTTCCATCAGTTCCTATGAAATAGACTCAGTGAACATAACCACTGAAGTAAAAGGTTGTCATAAAGTGGTGGATAGAAATGGAAGCAGTTTGACTAAGGAAAAGTTTAGCTTTGCTTAAAATCTCCAAAAAAATTCTGTTGGTCTCCTTATTATGCCAGAGTTTAATATTCCTTATGTTTTGTTTAAAAAAAAATAGCACTACCAAAATAATAATTTACTAACACAACCATGATGGTATCACATCCCTGCTTAGTAGCCTTTACTGGTTCCTCACCACCTTCTGGGAAAGGTCAAAACTTTGCTTAGCTCACCAGGGCTCTCATGATCTGGCCTGTATGATCTCCTCCCATTAAAATGCTTTAAACTAGGAGTACTGGAAATGTAATCTAAGTAGTTATTGTATTAGTGAAGTAGTCTGGAGAAGTTTAAATTTTGGATAGACGGGCTGGGTAAGACTTCAATAAGGAAGTGCGTTTGAGGAATATGAAGGAGCCACCCAGGTGCCTATCTGAGGAATGACGTTCTAGGTAGAAGAAAGAAGTGCAAAGGCCCTGAGGCAGTAGCATGTCTGACTTGTTGGAGACACAGAGGGGAGCCCAATGTGGCTGGAGAAGCAGTGACAGATGAGATCAGAGAGAGAACAAGTAGCCACGTCAGGCCCTTAGATCTGATGACCTCTAGGTGTCATGGAAGCCCTTGGATGGTTTTGAGTAAGGCAATGACATGATCTCACCTAAATGTTTTAACAAAAGCACCCTGGCTCTGGGGCTGTTATAACTTGAAAAAAAGCAAGGAGAAAGAGAGGGAGGTCAGTTAAGAGGCTTTTGCAATAATACATATAAGAGATAATGCCAGCTCAGACCAGGATGGTGGAAATGGAGATGAGAAGAGATATGATTCTGGGTATCATTTGAAGGATGAATCAATACATTTTATTAACAGACCAGATATGGAGCATAAGGAAAAGAGTAACATCAGAGATGAGATTAAGGTTTTGGGTCTGACCAGAAAAATTAATATTAACTGAGCTAGGGAGGATTGAGGAGGAGGATGTTTTAGGGGTGGCAAGCAAGGAGTTCTGCTTGAGACAAGTTGAGTTTGAGATGCCTGTTTGATATCCAAGGGAGATGACAAGCAGAAAATTGGATAGATAAGTCTGGAGTTCAGGCGGAAGGTAGAAATTTGGGAGTTATCAGCATGTAGGTGTTATTTAAAGCTGTGATTTTTGCTGAGAACACCAGGATATTGAGACCAGAGATGCTCCAGCCAGGCTCAGAGGTCAGGGAGATGAGAGGGTGATGGAGAAGGAGCAGCCAGAGAAGGACAGAAAATTAAGCACTCTTCTGATGTTCTAGAGCTTTGGCAGGGGAAAGGATTTAAAGAAGAAAGAGTGGGCAATGGCTGATGATAACTCACAGTTGAGAAGACTTGACCATTGGATTTAGCAAGTAGAAGTGACAGGCAAACTTGAGAGGAGCCGGCAAGGTCCCTGCTCTCTTGGAACTTACGTAATAGGAGGAATATAGACACAAGAAAGTTTGACAGATAAATATATAATATATATTGAGAGGTAATGATAAATGCCCTAGGGGAAAAAAGAAGGTAGGGACATGAGATAATGACTGGATGCTCTTTTAGATAGGACAACCTCTCTAAAAAGTGATGTTTGAGCCCACATCTGAAGACTGGCATCCAGTGGGGAGGCACTTGGACAGCCCTATGGATTTTACAGACAACATCCCTCTGATTAGTCAGATGTTTGGACTAATTGGTTGTTTCCCCCAAGTGTGTCAGTTGTTGAATATTTTGCATATAACCTCTGGCTGAGCCATGTGAATATATGGGGAAAATAGTGTTCTAGGTGGGAGGAACAGCAAGGTCAAAAGGTCAGAGCCCCCAGAAGCAGGGCATGTTCACATGTATAAGAAACTGACCCAAAGCCAGTGGCTGGGGCACAGGGAGGCATGACGTCAGAGCTCTGCTGCTTTCAGGAAAGCTCTCCCAAAGACACACTCTGTTACCAAATAATGTTTATCTACCTTAAAAGGTTATCATTCACTGAGTATCTGTGTGTGTTAATGTACAGTGCATGTGTATGTATATTAATATGAATCATGTATCACACACGTAATTTTGCTCATTGCCAGTTGGAAGCAATGTCTCTCTGCATAGTTATTACTTCTTCACATACCACTGTCTAATACTACAGTCATCAATTTTAGAGTCACATATTTCTAAAGGGAAAGGAAAATTAGAAAGGCTGAGTTTTGTCTTGAATATTTTCTCACTGAAAGGGATTCTTATACAAGTCAAATAGCAGTGACCTTTCATAAAATTATAAACTCACCTAATTCCCTTTCTGAGAAATCTAGGTCTATAAACTCAACATTTTCTTTTGGGGTTTCTTCCAAACTCAAATATGTCAACTGGAAAATGCTTTTCTTCAGGCTTTAAGAACTTTTTGTCTTAAATCTATTTATGTAATAAAAAAGAGGAAAAAATTAAATTATAATTAGAAAAATATTGACTCATAATAAATATTCCAAACACTACAACTAGTTTCATTTATTTGTGCTTCCTTCTGATTTTTGTTTCAAACTTATAATAAGTGTATATAATTGTAATATATTATGCATATGTATATATTTATGTGTACATAGAAATATGTATCTTTCAACTTTTCTCGTAATATTTTTAGAAATACTTCTCCATATATAATGGCAGTGTAATATTAAATATTTATAAATTAAAAATAATTTTTGTAGCTTTCTTATACTATACACAAAAATAAACTCCAAATACTTTTAGAACTTAACCGTAAAACCTGAAACCATAAAGCTCCTAGAAGGAAACATGGCAGTATGCTCTTTGATATCAGTCTTAGCAATATTTTTTTGAATATGTCTCCTCAGGCAAGGGAAACAAAAACAAAACTGAGCAAATGGGACTATATCAAATTAAAAAACCTTTGCACAGTGAAGAAAACTATCAGCAAAACAAAAAGGCTGCCTACTGAATGGAAGAAGATATTTGCAAATGATATATCCAATAAGGAGTTAATAAACAAATTATAAAAAGAACTCATACAACTCAACATCAAAAAAACAAACAGCCAGATTAAAAAATGGGCAGAGGTCCTTAAAAGACATTTTTCCAAAGAAGACACACAGATGGCCAACAGGCACATAAAAAGATGCTCAGCCTCACTCATCATCAGGGAAATGCAAATCAAAACCACAGTGAGATATCACCTCACAGCTGTCAGAATGGCTGTTAACAAAAGGATAACAAACAACAAGTGCTGGCCAGGTTGTAGAAAAAAAGGGTACTCTGATGCACTGTTAGTGGAAGGTAAATTGGTGTAGCCACTATGGAAAACATTATGGAAGTTTCTCAAAAAAAGTAAACTAGAACTACCATAGGATCCAGCAGTTCTACTTCTGGGTATTTATCTGAAGAAAAAGAAAACACTAATTCAAAAAGATAACCATTCTTACCTTCATTGTAGCATTATTTGCAGTAGCCAAGATATGGAAAGAATCTAATTGACCATCAGTAGGTGGATGGATAAGGAAGTTGTAGTGTGTATACATATATATGTATGTGCATATATGTGTACACACATACATTATGGAATATTACTTGGCCATAAAAAATAAAATCTTGCCATTTGTGACAGCACAGATGCATCTGGAGCGTATTTTGCAAAGTGAAAAGAGTAAGACAGAGAAAGACAGATACCATATGAATTTACTTGTACATGTAATCTAAAAATCAAAACAAATGAACAAACATAACAAAACAGAAACAGAGTCATATTTACAGAAAACAAACAAGCAGTTACTAGAGGGGAGGGGGACAGGGGATGAGAGAAATAGATGAGAGAGATTGAGGTACAACTTGCAGTTACAAAATAGTCACAGGTATAAAATGTGCAATGTGAAGAATATAGTCAGTAATAACATAATATCTTTGGTGGCAGGTGGTAACTAGACTTATCATGGTGATCATTTTGTAACATACAGAAATATCAAAACACTATGTTGTCCACCGGGAATTTACATAGTGTTGTAGGTCAATTATACTTCAAAAACAAACTCATAATAAAAGAGATCAGACTTATGGTTACTAGAGATGGGAGGTGGCCAGAGAGGGCATTGGATGAAGGCAGTTAAAAAGTACAAGTTTCCAGTTAGTTGTAAAATAAATAAGTACTAGGGTTAAAATGTCAACATGATAAATATAATTAACACTGCTGTATGTTATATATGAAAGTTGTTAAGAGAGTAAATCCTACGAGTTCTCATGATAAGGAAAGAAAATTCTTCTTTTTCTTTTATTTTGTATCTGTCTGAGATGATAGATGTTCACTAAACTTACTGTGGTCATCATTTCATGATGTTTGTAAGTCAAATCATTATACTGTACACCTTAAACTTATATAGTGCTATATGTTAATTATATTGCAATAAAACTGAAAGGGAAAGAAGTTTTAAGTAATTTTTATGTAATTTCAGTATATGTATCCATATGTATGTATATGTTTTGCATATATTTCTCACTTTAATGATTTTGTAAGTCTCCACATTTTAAAAAATCAGGTTTATACTTTTAGTAACAGTGTAATATTCAGTTTTATCAATTATACTCTAAAATACTTGGCTTTTCCTCCATTTAGGGGCATTTAAATAGCTTGCAGTTAGTTTTTATTGCAAGGATCATACACATTTTAAAACTTATATCTGTAGATAAATTTACAGCAGTGGAGTAACTGAACATATTTATTGTCTTTTCATCAGCAGATGTCTCTCCAGATAGGTGCTATTTATAATGTCATCAGCAATGAATGAGTTTACTTATTTTCTCCATCCCAACCCCAAAGACTTTTATTTAAAAAAAAAAAAAAGTTTTGCTGAAATATTTGCTGGCGGAATTCCCTTTATTTATATTTCTTTGATCATTGGCAATGATTTTGTGGTGGGGTTTTTTTTCACTTTCTGTGTTTCTTCTTTATTAAATTTTTGAATCTCTTGTCCACTTATCCATTGGGGGTTTGATGGTGGTCTTATTAAAAAATTTTTAATGCCTTAATTTTTAAAAAACATTTTGAATGTTTTTTATTTTTCTAGAAACTAACCCTTGTTGTAACTGTTGTAAATTTTTTTCTCTTCCTTTAACCTTTTTTATCTTAATTCTGTTGTCCTAATAGCTCTTATTTTTACCATTTTCCTCTCGAGTGTGACACTTCTTTTTTTTTTCTGTAGATCTATTTCTTAAGTTTTTTTAGACTAATGTTCTTATCCTTAATTATGTTGGTTACACCTTTCACTTGTTATCTCTAGTACTTAATGACAGACTATTCATAATTCCTTTTTCACTATTAGCATAATATAAACCCTTGAAACATCTAGCTTCGCCTATTCTCCCTTTTGCTTCTTACTTGTAAGGTTTCTGTCATCCCTTAGTTGAGACACAACTGATATTAACAATATTTCATAATACCTTTCTCTCAAAACAAGTGCCAACCACGAATTGGCCTGGCCCTGCCTGTGGCTGAATATCAGGCCTGCCTGCTGCTCTTATTTTGAAAATCTGTTGCTTCTACCCCAGTTCTTAGATTTTATCAGAAGAGAGAGTGAGAAATGAGAGAAGAATTATGTTGATTTCCGTCATCTTGGTATCTCTAGGTAGCTTTCACCAAACGCTGTATCTCAAAGATACTTCCTTCTTCACCTTCACAAAGTAACAGCAGCCGTTTCTTTTTCACTTACCCACAGTTCTGACCCATCCTGGATGGCTGCATGCCAAGATGGGTCTTCCTGTAGGCTTTGTTCCCCAGTGGTCCACAGATGCATAATCTCTAACATTCTGCCAGGACATTGCTGAACGGAAACCTTGCGCTTCATTGTACTTCCTGCAGCGTCTTTTGGCTGCTGTGTAGCAGTTGCTGTGAATTACCTGCTACTTCTCCCCCACCCTTATTCTGCCAAGTGATGGTGTGCTCCAGCAAGCAGCATTGCACTGGTTCCATCGAAGACTTGGCTTTCCATGGAGTATAAGATACGGCTTTAGATGACATGGATACGTGTGCCCATGAAGGTGAAGGTAGGGTGCAGAGTAGATCTTGGCCTTTAAAGTGAGTCATGATCCTTCTTGGTTTGGGTTTTTCCCTGGTCCTTCTGTGATACCTTGTGTTTCTCGGGCAGCATCCTTTCATTGTTCTGTTTGCCTCTCTTCTGGTTAATTACAATCTCACTGGTAAGGGATTTCTTGGGTAATTCTTCATTACAAGTGATGGCTTTGACTGCCTTTGAGTGCCAAGAGAGAAAATGACACCCTGTAGAAATATGAGGTGTATTAAATTCATTGATGAAAAAAACAATATAGTTTTAACAGAAGGAGGGCTGGAAGGATTCGGAGGACCTTTACCAAAGATTGAAGAGGCTTTTTTCAGGATTAGTCAGTGTATAGCCTTACTTGTCTCTGACTGTGATCCCTGGAAGATCTTCTTGTTCCTGTGATTCAAGAGTCAGTTACATAAAGAAGTCTCTAGTGTCCATTTTAACCTAATCTGACAGGATTTTTTATGTATTTGGGTTCATTTGGGCATTTCAAAAAATCTTCGTTTGGCTCCCATGTTCTGTTTTTCTTCCCCAAAGTAAAAATGATTTATAACCAAGATCCACTGATACTTCACTTGAATTTTTTATTTTTGATGAAAAGTTTGTCCTGTGAGTCAACATCTTTGTGTGTGTCTGTCTTTGATCAGCTCTGGGAATGTGCTCAGAGTTACCAAGGCCAGAAACCTTGATCCGGACCAGTCCCTGCCTTTCTCTGCTGCAAATAAAACTCCTGTTGACAGTGGAGAGCTGTGGGGATGCAGGAAGAGGTCAAAATTCCTTCAGCAGGAAAGACTGAAGGCATTTGACTTGTTCAGAGTACTGTCACAGCATTTCGACGTAGGTGAAAACTAGCAACTAGAAAAAGCCAATCCCTCACACGTGTTTTTTTTAACTTTTTTCAGATATAGGCAAGCTGTGAAATACTAAATCAGGGAAGCACACACTCACACGCGCACGCGTGCACACAAACACACACACACACACACTGTGCTGTCATAAGCCTGAGAAGGCTTGGACTGGACTTTAAAACTGACTTTGGATGCTTTTTTTTGTTCCTTTATTTGAGGGGGAAGAGGGGAGTCATTTCTTTAATTGGTGTCTAGGGCAAAAGTTAGGATTTAAAAGGCAAAGAAAATGAAGGGATCCAAACATGAAACCAGTGAAACAAGCAAGTACCTCCTTTTATCCTTACATCTGTTTGTCAGGAATAACAAACATGCCTCCTCTTATGTGGGCCCAGGAATTATGAGGCCACGTGACCATACTGTCTGGCAGTAATTCCCTCACCAGTGGAATAAATGGGGAGAGAACTGAGCACGATGAATTGCCTTTTGATTTGAATTAATCTTAAGCTGGCCGGGAAAAAAAAAAATTTCTTTTTTAAACAAAATAAAAATGGTCATGGGACCAGGGCACCGCAGATGTTGAGAAGCTGAGGAAGCCGTCAGCAATTTGAAAAGAATTCTTGTTACACATGCTTCCAAAGATACGGAACCACTGACTCAGGAAGTGTGAACTTCAATTTTGGCCCTGGTGGGTGTCAGTAAATTACAGTTTTATGAAAGCAAAGTCTACTCTGCAGCTTCCTCCCAGACTTGTGGTTGTGTCTTTCCTAGAATGCTTCAGTAACAAGTTTATATAACTTGTCCCCAGCTTTGGCAACCGGAGAATAGACTCTAGTCCAGTCATGAATGCGAGTAACAGAAAAGAGTGCATCTCGTTTAAAGAAGAGTGTTGGTGTCTGTTTAGGCAGGAGACAACATTTGAAAGTTTTGTGGAAGTATAGCTCCCCCAACCCCCATCCAAAGTTATAAGAAAGGCAAAATTTCATCAGCTAGCCATCAGACCAAGATGATATTTGACAACCTTTTGCCTGTCGTCCCATCTTAGGATCATAATTAATTCCTGCATTTCTGTAGTTTTAAAATGTTCCAATTTCTAGCCATCTCCTATATCTCCTCCTGCATAATACTTAGACACTTCTCTTTGGCTTTCCTATTAAATCATTTTCCCTTTACATTTATAATCTGTATCAACTCAGCCTTCCATGTGGAGACCTTGACCAAAAAATATGCTGTGTCTGAATTTCAATTTCTTATAAAATATATTGTAAAGATATTTATACTTAAGGACTAGAAGAACCCTTTATTGGGATTCTTTATCTAAAAGTGATTCTAATAATTGATCAAGATTTGTGTGTAAATAAAAATGGGTCAGTAAACTTCATAGGTTACTACATCAGCACAATTGCTTGACATCATGCAAATCATTGACTTATAAATGTTCATAACCTAGAATCCAAAACAGAGTTCTTTGAATGGAGTAGGACCCTAATAAGGGTTCACTGAGTTGAATTTAGGGTTTGCTGTATTGAAGGAAATCATTTTGGCAGGGCTCATCTCATTGCTCGGGCACGCACCTGCCCACGTTAGAGAGGGAAAGGGCTGGTGTGACCTTCCGCTTAACAAGATGTTTCTGTAAACTCTCCTATTTTGATTTAAAAATGTTGTGTTCTAGTCCAGTACGTCAGTATCGGGAGTTTCAGTAAAGCTTAATGATTCAGAACATGGCTGCATTCCTGGAACCAACACTTTTTTAGCTAAATGCCTTCGCACAAGTTTCCTAACCTCTCAAAGCTGCCGGTTTTCTTATCTATAAAATGGAAATTCTGTTGGGATGTACTTTATACTCATTAGTAAAGCATTTTGCTCACATTATGCTATGTGCACTTCTTCCCCCTTCCAGAAGCCATCCTCTCTGATGTGTTTGATATATCGCCTTAATTATGCATGCATCCTTTAAAAATATGTAGGATTACTTTGCATGTGAGTGTTTAATTTACATAAAGAAGAGAAGGAAATCTTGGTAGATATCAATAGAATATACTGACTTCAAACCTACTACATACCCCACAAGAAGGTTACGAGGGTTAAAGAAGATAATAAAGAGCCTAAGTGCTTCTTAAATGATGGCTGTCTTGGATGCTCCCTAATTCTTCCATTTACCTTAACACCGTGGCACGTGTATTGCGGGTAGGGAGATTACTCTAGGGGTCTGAAATCCAAGTTGTCGTCCATGAACCCTGAGCAGTATTTTTACTTCTGCGTATATTTTCACATATAGGCTGACCTCTTTGACTCTCTTCCATAGCACAGAAAGGAATGATTACCAATCAAACCATTGTGTTCCTTGGATTCAGAAACTGGCTGGTAGTTGGGCCACCCAAGCACTGACCTGTTCAGCCATTCCTATCAGAGTGGCTCCCTTTCCCCTTATGCCAACCTCCAATTTTTCACCCTCCTAAAATGACTGAAATTCTGCATGTGCACCCATAGCTAGTCTGATTAATGATACAAGAGAACAGATATCCAAACCTGGACTCAGATGCCGAGAACGTATTGAGGAGAAGAAAGTATTTACATATGTTTGGCCTCCCTACCAAACCTACATCTCCTTGTAGACAAGATGTTAAACCTTACGCATCATGTGAATTTGACAGGGTATGCCTAGAATCAGGCCTCCTCCTTCTAATATTACTGAGCATTTTAGAACATTTTTGCTCAGCTCTTTGTAGGAATGATGGATACTTGATGAATTCTTACATTTAAAAAACCATGACCTGTTGTCATTTTAATAGTAAACTCCTTCTAGAAACTCTTCTTTGCTGTCATCTATGTTAGACTGGCATCTTGCCTTTATCAGAGAGACTCAGAAGTCCATTCTCTGCATCACCTGCCCCTCTCTTTCACAAACACACCAGATTTTGTGTGTCTCAAAACCTGCACTCTCTTCTTTGCTAATTACCTACCGAGCTCTTGGGAAGACTTCCCATTTTCCCTTCCAAATGGGTCTGTGTTATTTATTTGCAAGCTCACTACACACAAAGGTACTATATTTGAATTTTTCTACATGCTGATACTGAGATTATATTTAATAAAAAGTCAAAGCATTCCCCCCAAATGATTTGATCACTGAAGCTCAGATTGAAATGCAAAACTCATTTTCAGCCTGAGAAAAGATTGTCTTACAACCCTACCAAAGTCTTCCCTGCAATGTTTAATCCTCCTCTCGGTTTACTTGGAACCATATGCTGAAGACAAGGCTCAAGGACTTCAAAAACTTCCTTGACGATGCTTTTATGTGTATGCCTTCGGTGAGGATATAAAGAGAAGGGACACCACCACTCCCAGCACACCCGGCAAACACAGAGGAAGGAAGGGAGGCAGGGAGAGATGGAGAGAAAGAGAATGAATATCAAAAAAGGAAGCAGAACATCTATGCAGGAGAATCACTACCTTCAACAAAAATTACCAGTTACCTCTGATTTTTATTTTTCAGATTATGCATTCTGGTATTCGTTTTTCTGTTTCGTACTGGTAGCAATTGCTAGTATCTTTTGTTGTCCTAGAGCTCTTAGGATTTGTTTTCTTTGGGACATAGTGAAAAATCAAGAATGCAGTCACAGGGCCAAATTGCATTTTTTCAGACTCATCTAATTCTTGTGTAGAAAGAGCCTCAAGCAAAGAAAACCAGCTTGAATTGAACTAGCTGAAATGTTAGAAAGTGCTCAGTTTTTGAAATGCCTCAGAACTCTGGAATAGTTTGTTCTTTCATAATAATGTCAGGGGTATATGATGGCGAAGTAGAGAGACCTGGAGGCGTTGAATTGCCCTTTATTTAATCTTCTTAATTTAAAGTTTTGTTTGTCTTGAGCAATCTAATTCTTTATGCAGTAAGACTGACTGTCTCCACATACAAAGTGTTTCCTTCAACACTGTTAAGTAAATTGAATTTCTCTGCTTCACTAGAAGTTGCTGGGTTTTATTGATTTTTTCCCTCATTTTGTTATAGGCAGGTGAGCTGCAAATGTCAGTTCCAGAACGTATCTGATAAATGCCTGTTTAATTTTAACTGATGATTTCATATTCTTGAATGATTAACTTTTCATAAAGTAGCTCTCTTTCTAATAGGTGCCTCATTGAGACCTACAATTGTGTACGTAATTCTTTAGCTCTCATGAAATACCTTCATGAAACATTTTTGAAAATAAGTTAGATCTTATATTATCGGGGGGGCCCATCATTTCCTAAGAATGGAATGCACTCACCAAATAGTTGATTCTTTAGATATAGCCATGGTGGCTCTGCAAATGGCCCATGGCTTAATGTCATATATTACTTACAGCGTTCATTTACAGACTATAATGTTCATGAAAGTTGTATTCAGTTCTTCCATATTTTCTTATTACACTATATTTGATTTAAAGCAAATACTATTTTATTGACATCTCCTCAAAAGTAGTGATGTACTTTCCATTAATCCTTGAGTGGGTCATTTTTTTCTTTAGTTTTTCTTCCCAGTGGCAAGCAAAAGTAATCCATGGGACTAGTTTTTAAAGCCAAAACAATCCACAGAAGAAATATCTTTGAGAAATTCTGCTCCTGACCAGAGGTTTCAGATTGTATTTTACAGAATCTTGGCACCTGGGGACTTCAGGCCAGGTGCAGCTCTGCATTTACGGGAGAAGTATGTTTTCTGGTAACTGGGGTTTGCGTGAGGATACTGTTTCTGTGTGCAGTTCCTCTGTGCTATTCTCCATCATCCTTTGTTTCCATGATGTACTTTCATGCTCCCTCATTATGAGGTGTCCTCTCACCCCGCTTGCCTTTCCTCACCACGGCCCGGTTAATCGTTCCACCCTCTACGACCCCAGAGCACATTGTTTACATATCAGTGTGGCCTTGGCTATAGTGTGTTGTGATTTACCTGTTTGGCTAAGACATCCACAGCACTTGCGTGTGCTTCTGTTACAGCACTGAGCACAGCAGGTTATAAAGGTGTGTGTGAGCATCTGTCTCCCTAACTGGGCTCTGAGCTTCCCGAGGCTAGCAGCCACATTCAGAGTGCTGGCCATGGGCTTAGGACCACATAGCAAGTGCTCATAATAATGTCCAACATTTACTAAATAGTTTAGTAAATGCTTTGGATAACAGAGACCAAAAAATAAGTGCTGACACTTTTAATAGTTAAACATTTTGTCAGTGAGGCACATGAGGCTGATGGTATTTTTAGGAGCCATTGATTGAGAAAATACGGAATGATTAAAATTTGCTGTGAATTTTGTAATGTTGAAATACTGCTGTTACAAAATACACAGACTGGGTAATTTATGAACAACAGAAATTGTCTGACACATTATGCTGTACACCAGAAACTGACACAGCATTGTAAACTGACTATAGCTCAATAAAAATTAATTAATTAATTAATTTTAAAAAATAGAAATTTAGTTCGCACCAACTCTGGAGGCTGGAAGTCCTAGATCAGAGTGCCACCTTGGCTGGGTGAGGGCTCTCCTCTGGGTCACAGATTCTTGTATCCCCACCTGGGGTCTCTTTTATAAGAGCATTTATCCCATTCATGAGGGCTCTACCCCGCCCAAAGTTTCTACCTTCTAACACAGTCACATTTGGAGTTGATATTCCAACATGTGAATTTTGGAGGGCAGACAAACATTCAGACCTTAGCACCAAAAGAAACTGCCAGCTCTGTTAATTTCTTCAGCCTTCTTTCTTGATTCTTGAACTAAGTCCTCTGGACAGGGTGAAAGGTATTTAAGGCGGAGCACCAAAGGTCAGGTTCTGAGGAGCATCCCGGAGTATATCGTGCACCCCAGCTGTCTCCAGCACGTTTCCATGGGACTGAGAGAAGTCTTCACCTTCCCTCTTTGTTTAGGAGTTTTATTCTGGGACCTGAAAATCAGCCAAGCATTCTCTTCTCCTAAAGCACCATGGGAACTAACCTGATGGCCCAGATTTCTCAGGGTGGGGGTCCAAGTGAGAATCTTCCTTCTTTGCATGTGTTATAATTATCTAATACATAATTTAAATTCTGTAAACTGTTAGGTACTTTAACTTAGCAAATAAGCAGTTATTTATATTTCAATTTATTTGTGTATCTGACTGTTTGCATGCTGGCTGTTGTAAAGAGTGGATCCCTCTAGCATAGATATATCTTGGTGGGAACTTAAAATTTTTTAAGGCTATGGTTAATTCTAAAAGTGTGTGTACAGGTTGCTCACTAATGTTGGCACTGTTGATCTTCCATTGACATGTCTTAAATATTACACGAATCGCATTGAAAGCTAATACCAGCTTTCCCAGGAAAAATGAAATCAACTTTTACAGCTGGAAGTAGTTTAGTCCTTGGCCTCCAGCGCCTTAACTTTCTATCTTGGGAAAAATGCTTTTTTGATCCAACAGTTTATTGCAAAAATGGTTCAGGCTTCTGTTTACATGATGAAAAAAGAAAATAAATTAAATTATTTTATTGGGAAACTGGGGCTAAATGCCTGCAAAGTAATTTGGAAATTCCAAACTTTGAACTGTTTTTTCATTTCCTTCAGAAGAAAATGCAGAGCTAATATGCTCATCAGATTATGTTTATGTTTTCTGTCTTCTTCCAAATTCCCATAATGAAATTTATTTCTCTTGTTGTTATATGCCTATCCTCATATTAAAGTTTTTCCGTAAACATTATTCATGAGTTTCTTAAAGCCTTTATATGATGAGGTATTGACTTAAAATAGAGTAGTTTAATTTACACTGGCTGTTTGAGTGATGCGCACTAGCTTTCGTGCTTTCTAAAAAGCTAACGGGTGATGTAGCAGGAAGATGATGAACAGAAGTGATCTTACTTCATAAAAGAAAATCCCCAAAACAAAAAACCTTAAGTAGAATGTCACATTTTTAAAAAAGAAATAGAATACTCTTTCCATTGGAGTAAATAAGGACAGTCAACCAGTGTATAATTTTCTTCTATAACCCACCAGTAAATGTATTTCTTCTTATGTCATATTAAAGAATTTCATTCAGGAAATAAATAAAATGCTGATGAATCTGTGCTAAATACTGGGTCCAGGCCAGGGGGATGCAAGGGTGAAAGGCTGGGACCCAGGCTGGTGGAGAATAGAGTGCTTGTTGGAAATAAACTCAAACCAGTGGTCCGTGACTTGCAGCACTTTTGAGCTAAGGGCCTTTTAGGTGAGATAAATAGATAAAATTGAGAATACGTTTATCTTGAGCTGTGCCGTGCTGTTTGACATTAGGATATTATTTTGAATAATTTCCTCTTTAAAAAATTTAAATGTGCCATGAGCAAGCGTTATCAATATTTTTCAGATAAATTTATTTATCAACAATTGTAACAAAAATGTTGCCTTTGGACTATTTATAATAGCCAAGACATGGAAGCAATCTAAATGTCCATCAACAGATGATTGGATAAAGATGTGGTATACATATGTTTATATTTATATATACGTGTATATATAGATAGATAGATAGCGTGGAATATTACTCAGCTATAAAAAAGAATGAAACAATTTCTATTGCAGCAACATCAGTGGACCTGGAGATTATCATACAGGTGAAGTAAGCCAGAAAGAGAAAGAAAAATATTGTATGATATCACTTACACTGGAATCTGAAAGAAAAAGACACAAATGAACGTATTTAAAAAACAGAAATAGACCTACAGGCATAGAAAACATACTTACAGTTAGAGTAATTAATGACTCTCATTGCCTTGTTAGGCCATGTCCTGATAACCAGTATTGTCTCCTGAAGCAAGAGTGCCATTCTATGGGATTTAAATTTATTTTACCACTTGGAGTTTAGGAATACATACATTTTTCCCCATGGATCTTAAATGCATAATTAACTTCTGTGTGTCCTCATCTCCGTTGATCTACTAAGCATTCCGTGACATTCTTCTTAGTGTAAACTGTGAGGAGGACTCACATGTTTGTGACCTTGAGGGCTGTGAAGTTGAGCCCATTAGCAGCGGCAGAAAGGACTTCTGATTGGGAGCCTTTCACATCCTGGCTTGCACCAAGAGGACTGATAAGATGAGCATGTGCCAGTTTCTCTTTTCCCCAGAGCCAGAGCAAACACCTAATTTGAGGTAAACATTTTCAGTTATGTCCCTTTAAAAAAAAAATTCAGCTTCTTTGAGGTATCAACTGACATGTAGAATTGTAAGATATTTGAAGTGTCCATGTTGGTGATTTGCTAGACACTGTGAAAGGATTCACCCCATTTAGCTATTAAACTTCTATCACCTCACGTATCCACTTACACATTCATTTATTCATTCACTTCTCTCTTGGTGAGAACACTGAAGTTCCACTCTCAGCAAATTTCAGTTATGCCCCTTTATTGTTCACTCAGCTTTGGACAGAAGGGTGCCTGACAATCTCAGAGTTACTAGAACATGTTAGAGCTCTGACTTTTTGAGTTAAATTGTGGAGAGTTGTTGAAAGTAAAGGGTAACTTTCATCACCCTCAGTTGCTTTGATCAGATGAAAAGCAACTAGCCTTGCCTTTGGGGACCGTAGGGTTCTAGTGGAGTTCATAACTCTGGCTTCTCAGACTGGCCAAAAGGACTGTGTTTTGTTTTGGTCAGATTTTTTTAAAGTTTTTAATTGTAAAAAACACATACATAAATTTACCAACTCAGCCATTTTCAAGTGTACAGTTGAGTAACATTAAGTATATCTACATTGTTGTGCAACTGATCTCTAGAACTTTTTCTTCTTGCAAAACTGTAATTCTGTCCCCATTAGACAATAACTTCCCTTCTCCCCTCCCCCAGTCTCCTACCAACCATCATTCTGCTTTATGTTCCTATGAATTTGACTACTTTAGATACCTCATACAGATGGATTCCTACCGTATTTGTCTTTTTGTGACTGACCTATTTGACTTAGCTTAATGTCCTTAAGGTTCATCTATGTTGTAGCATGTGACAGGATTTCATTCTTTTTTATATATACCACATTGTACTCATCCATTCATACAGCAATGGATACTTGGGTTTCTTCTACCTCTTGGCTATTGTGAATAATGCTTCTATGAACATGGCTGTGCAAGTATCCTTAAGATCCTGTTTTCACAGAAACAGACTCACAGACATGGAAAACAAATTTATGGTCACCAGAGGGGAAAGAGGTGAGAAGGGATAAATTAGGAGTTTGAGATTTGCTGATACTAACTACTATATATAAAATAGATAAACAATAATTTTCTTCTGTATAGCACAGGGAACTATATTCAACACCTTGAAATAACCTATAATGAAAAGGAATATGAAAACAAATATATGTATGTCTATGTATGACTGAAACATTATGCTGTACACCAGAAACTGACACATTGTAAACTGACTATCCTTCTATAAAAAAATTTTTTTTAATTAAAAGAAAAGATCCTGTTTTCAGTTCTTTTGGGTATCCACCCAGAACTGGGATTGTTGGATCATATGATAATTCTATTGAAAGTATCTCCCATACTGTCTTCCAAAGTAGCTGTACCATTTTACAGTCCCATCACTGGTACACAAGAATTCCAATTTCCCCACATACTCGGCAACACTTGTTATTTTCTGTTTTGTTTTGTTCTGTTGATGGCAGCCATCCTAGTGGATGTGAGGTGACAATGTGGCTTTGGTCTGCATTTCTCTAATGATTAGTGATGTTGAGCATCTTTTCATGCACTTGTTGGCCATTTCTCTATCATGCTTGAAGTAATGTCTATTCAGATTCTTCATCCATTTTTGAATTGGGTCATTTGGTTTTTCGTTATTGTAGTTCTTTACATATTCTGTCTATTAACTCATCTGATATTTGATGGGCAAATATTTTCTACCGTTTTGTTGTTTGCCTTTCCACTCTGTTGATTGATAGGACTGGCTTTAACATTTGACGCTATAATTTGTGGAGGAATTATCTTTGACTGACCTGCTGACGTATGCCCGGTAATTTCTCCTGCTCATATAAGTACTGACTGTGAAGTCCAGTTCTGTGTTGTGTTAAGGTTTTCCAACTTCCATAAAACCAGTAACAATAGGGCAATGTTTTTAAACTTTTCTGTACAGTAAAATTTTTATAAAAAGCACATTCCTTGCCGTAACTGTACCAGTGTTAAGTGTTAAGGGACACTCTGATCTGAAGCTCTCCATAAATTGAACGAGAGCTGAAGGAGGAGGTGCAGAGAGCCTGTTTTGCTGTATGTCTTGTATGCCTGACCCTGAGTTTGCGAAGGAGATGTCTGGTTTGTATCATACAGCCTCTCCCATGGTATTTGAGAAAAATATAAGCTATATCAGGAGAGACGATCTGGAAGTTCCTTGGAATTGCTTGGGGATAGAGCTTGCTTCTATAAATCATCAAAGAAATGACATACTAAGTACCCAGGATAGAATCCAGGGAAATTGCCGTTTTTTTTTTTTTTTTTTTAAGGAAATATGTGCATTCTGTGGTTTCTAAAGAACCTTTCATCTAAGGAAATATCAGTGTGTTCACAAGTTATATATAGGCAGCGTCTCCATTAAAATGCCGCTAGCTCATGGGTGACTGCAGGAATAGCGATGGAAATATCTAAGCCACCCATTCTTACAATCAGATGCTTCCTGAGGACTTGTGGAGAAAGCAAGTAATTGTTCATGATTATGGCGTATTTTAATAAATGATATTGGTTTGGGTAAATATTCATGTTATTTTTGATTGTTGATTTCTGAATCTTTCCTAAATTAATGTCATTGTATCAAAGAAAGACCAAAAAATAATTGGTTACCTTTTAGGATATGAGCTGTATGGATAAGGCTTTTTTTCCTTAACTTGATATGATATTCCCACTATTAAAACACATGAAATAAAGGGAAGTGTCAAGATTACCTCTGGGAATTTTACAGTGTTTTCAATTTAAGAAGCACTTCATTTTCACCATAATTCCGGCACCAACACTAAAGTTCAGAGAATCAACTACTCAACAGTTCTTGCTTGAAAATAAATTGCAAAATCATAATCGATATTTAATTTTAAAAAAGGATATTAAAGAGCATGGTTCTGAATTGTTGCTTTCTTTTATTACTTTGTTTTTCAGTGTTCTCTCCTGACAGTAAAATTCACACTCCATTTATCTAAAGAGCCATAAAGCCAGAATTTCCTCAGAGCACTGTATGTAATGATTATGGCAAAATTCCAGAAAGTTCCAGTGGGGAACAGGCTTTTATTCTCTTTTAAACTGTCAAGCTGTTGGCAAAAGCAAGCACTCTGGTTAAATGACTAAGCAAATGGTTTCTGAGACATGCCCCAGTCCTTCAGAGGACTCCGCAGGGAGCGTCTGGCTAAGGGACCGAGTACCATTTGTGGCCATGCATATCGAAGGTTAATCATCAAGGATTCTGACTAACTCCAGCCGCTACCTCTTAATGAATGCCAAATGTGAACCCATCCGCCTTTTTTTCACATGACATCAGTACCATTTGAATGGAGCAGTTGTCTCGTGCTCTACACAATATGATTAATTCCACAGAGGGGTTTCGGGCTTCCAGCTGGTCCCAACATTGTGTACTCAGTATGCCAAGTGAGATTTCAGGAGGGGGTCCATCAGTAGCAGAGTGTTCTCAGCCTTGTAACCATCATCTGCTATGTTCTAGCTTGAAGTTCTTGTCATATTTACTCTGTTCTAGACATACATCTTATTCAAGCAGGAGTGGACAAAAAAAAAAATTCCAAGCTCATTAACTATCTAATGATCTTTAAGAACCCTCACACAGGGAAGATTAAAAATCAGTGTCTTGTTTAGTGTCCATGAATGAGAGATGGGTTAAAGCAATTGGAATATATTCATACAATGCAGACATCAGGGGCAGGGAGGAGGGCTGTGCTCCACACAGTCTCTCAGGGGCCAGGACTGATAGAGGCCTCACTTTCCTAATTACATGGCTTCTGGGGTTGCCCTTAGTGTCAATGTTCAGGCAGCAGTTGGGAAAGAAATAGGGGGGTGACTGTGGGAGGCTGTTGTGGGCCAGGCAGGGAAATGACTCATACTCCCCTGACCAGGACTTAATCATGTGGCCATATCTAATTGCAGGGGAGGCTGGGAATTGTAGTCTGTGTGCCAAGATCTAGAAGAAGCAGGCTTAGACACTAGCTACCCAGCCTCTGCTGTAGAGTGATGGCAGCTGGGTAGGAGAGTGGAGCTGAAGCATCTCATTGTATAAGAGTGTGTATGTGTATAATTTGAACAATGTGAATATATGACCTATTCAAAAAATAAAAGACATTTCTCGGGACAAAGAAAGTCATTATCTGCATAACATTTAGGGTCCTTATTCTGATTCTAGGCCATGTATTCCAGAGGATGCTGTCATTTATCATGGCTTATGAGCATGCTCTAATTAAAAAACAAAAACAAAACTATAGTTCCTTTTCAACCAAACTGATTCCAGAATCAGGGGAAACCTCTCCATAACCTGGGCTCTTCAATTTGGGGATTTTTTTCCTCCTCCCATCTCAGTTGGATGGCCCACTAACAAGGAATGATGGTGTGATTAGCCGACAAAAGAGAAGTTAGCCTTGACTGTTTAACTGGGGGAAAGCACCCAACCGTGCCCTTGGAAAGTCACTGTAACTGTTTGAGAGGGACTGCGTCACAGTGCGTCACAGCGCATCACAGCTCTCTGTGACCACGTTTGAGAACCAGAGGCGCTACTTCTCACTCCCCTGCTCAGATGTCTTCACAGCTTCATACTCGCTATTGTGAGACCCAAACTTCTTAGCCTGGCAGATAGAGAGTCTGACCTGACATTTGCCTGTGTTTCCAACTTTATGTCTTCCCAAATCCTTCTAGGTTGTCCAATTTGTTGGCATATAATTGTTCATAGCATTTTCTTACGGTTTTTTGTGTATCTGTGGTATCAGTTGTTATTCTTTCTCTTTCATTTCTAATTTTGTTTGTTTGGGTCCTCTCTCTTTTCTTTTTAGTGAGCCTGGCCAAAGTCTTGTTGATTTTGTTCACTCTTTCAAAACATCAGCTCTTGGTTTTATTGATCTTTTTCTATTGTTTTTTAATCTCTTATTTATTTCCTCTCTGATCCTTATGATTTCTTTATTTCTGCTGACTTGGGATTTTGTTTTTCTTTTTCTAGTTCTTATAGGTGGTAGGTTAAGTTGTTTATTTGAGATTTTTCTTGTTTTTTGAGGAAGGTCTGTATTGCTATGAACTACCCTCTTAGGACTGCTTTTGCTACATCCCGTAGATTTTGTGTGGTTGTGTTTTCATTGCCATTTGTCTCAAGATATTTTTCAGTTTCCTTTGATTTCATCATTGGTGTTTTAGAAGCATGTTGTTTAGTCTCCATGCAGTTGCTTTTTTCTCATTTGTCTTTCTGTGGTTGATTTCGAGTTTCATGCCATTGTGGCCAGATATCTTGCCAAACCCTTTGAGTTTTCCCTATGACTGAAACCAGAGTTTCTCACACTGACATTCCCCAACAGATTTTTCTGGGAGGCATAATCAGGTGTACTGTAAACAAAAAGTAGTACATGAACAAATACATTTGTGAAAGATTACAGTGCATACCGTATTCCCTCTTGGGAGGATACATGTATTGAAGGCTCAGAGAAGCTGTGCAGCTTAGACACAGTTTAATTTTGTTCATCCTAGAATTTACCAAACTGAGTTAAATGCAGAAAATATATCACATACCTCACCTAAGTGTCCTTGGGCACAGTGATACAGAGAACATCAAGTTGGAAGCTGCTTCTGTAGACCCCTGTGGTCCAATGTGATTGCCACTAACGTGGGACTACTGCACATTTGACAGGTGTCTCGTGTTATATTTCTGTGCTGTCGTAGGATTCCTTGTTCATTCTTCCCTGAATAGTCTATGAAAAATAAATCACTCCCTCCAACAGACTCTCACTTTGTGTCTTTTCTCACTGTATCATGAATATTTACTTATGTTTCTCATTCATCAACTGTGTGTTTTTCCCCCTGATTATTGTTCTATTCATTATAGGGATTCCAGTGTCTAGTACAGTGCCTGACATACAATGTTATGGTTGGGTTTAGTTTGCCCCTGTTTCTTCTCTATTCATTTTAAAGACAAAAAAAATTTTTTCAATTTTTATTTTGCCCTTAAAATGTTTCATGCATATATGACATATTATAAAGCTAATAAACATCCTATTCTTAGAAGAAATTTAGAACACTTTAACTCCAGTCATCTCTCTCCCTTATTGTTGTATTTTTAGGTCCTTTTTTTTTTACATTATCAAATAAATTGTTTTGTTGTTATAGTAATTATTATTATATATGTTTTAAACAATTGGTGCTTACTTGTATATAAATCCATTTTTACCAGTTTTGTTATTCATTCTTCCTTCTCTATCTCTTTTTCTTTTTTCTTCTGGGTTCAGTTTCCTTCTTCCTAAACAATGTATTTAAATACTGTTTTTTAACAAGGTCTTTTAGTGGTAAACTCTAACTCTTTGCCTAAAAATGCCCTGGATTCAATGTAATTTTTAAATGATAGTTTATCTGGTTATGAAATTATAGATCTTTTTTTTTCTGATTCTAGATACTCTGTGTTTGCTTCTGCACCCAGTTGTATTTCTGGGAGTTCCTGGAACATACATGTTATTTTAAATTTGAACCATAAGCCTAAGTGGGGAGAAACCCATAGATACCAATTTTTTCAAAATTATCATGATTTATTAATGTTATTTGAGATCTATATGTGCTTCTAAATTAATATAACTTCCATAAGTTAAGCATTTGGCTGTTTTAATCTGTATCCCTAAAGGTTTCTATTCAAGTTGGCCTAAAAACATTGTTTTATAGATTCTTCTTTTTATTGAGTATAGTTGATTTACAGTATTATATTAGTTTCGTGTGTACAACATAGTGATTCAAAATTTTTACAGATTATTCTTCATTTGTAGTTATAAGATATCGGTTCTATTCCCTGTGCTGTACAATATATCCTTGTAGTTCATTTATTTTATACCCAATGCTTTGTACCTCTTACTCCTCATCCCTGTCTTGCCCTTTCCCTCTTCCCACTGGTAACCACTGGTTTGTTCTCTATAAACATAGATAGGAATTTTAAGAGGAGGACACCCCCCCCCCATTTATGCTTCTTGTCTTCTCCTGTGACTGAGGGAGAATTTTTTTCCAGAGTCAGTGTTTTACTGTAGGATTACCATTGCGTTCTGTAGTCCCATTGCTATAGATGGATCTCAACTCCAATTCACGTCTTGAGCATCTTCCAAGCCTCGTTTTTTTGTTACATTGAAGCCAAACTTTTCAGTTATCTAGGACCAATCCATTGGCAGTTCAGGTACCACCACCTCCACCCTGTCTAATTTTTGGTCCTGGAAATTTCCCTTATGTTCTTACAATCCTAGCTATTGCATTTCAAAGCTATACATTTCAGAGAATATTTGTTATATTTTAGCAAGCATTTCCTAGGGTTTCATAAGAGATAAGTTTACCAGCTAACTATTCTGCCATATTGGCATAAACTGAGGCTTAATGCATGTTAAATGAGTAAATGAATGTGTGTATAAAGAATAAGAACTTTCTGGCAGAAAGAACAGAGCAAAAGAGTAAGGGAGGCCAGAAAGCACAGAGGTGGTTTGTTATTGTTTGGTTTGTCTGGAGACCTGCTGTCTGACTTGTTAGCTCTGTATGGCTGGGGCACTTGAAGTGTGACTGGGGAATTGAGACAAGCTGAAGGTGTAAAATCCAAACTAGATTTTGAAGACTTAGTATGAAAAAAAAAAGTGTAAAATATTCCAGTAGATTTTTTCACTGATAATCTATTGAAGTAATATTTTAGATATGTTGGGTAAAACATATTAAATTAAATTTCACCTTTTTTTAATGTGGCTCCTCGAAAAATTTAAATTTTGTTTCTGGTGTCCCTTGGCCAGTACTAGGGTGCACTGTAGGTACACAATAAACTTGGACTGAATAAAAGAAGGTACTTAATACACTCACCTTGTCTCTCCTTATTCCTAAACTTGTTGTGCAATGAGACCCACAATGTCTACAAACACTTCCCATACTGGATTTCCTGTGGATCAGATTCATGCATCCAGTGTGACGTGCGAGAATAGAATTTAGTTTCCTCCACGTGGCAAATTTAGATGGAAAGCAGTTAGGAGAAATGAGTTTAGATAAATGCTTTTGATGATCATTTGAGTAGAACCACACACCTATCTTTGATAATAGTCTTCCATGTTTTTGTGACACTTTGTTTAGGTGACGTAGAAAAATATATTATATACTGAAAAGCACCCAAGGAATCTCAAAAATGTAGTAAAAAAAAAAAACTTTCTCAACTTGATACTGTATTTTTCTCCAACATTTTAGCCAATCTGCTTCCCTGGATCAGCTTTCATCCACTGGTTGAGTGTACAGAATGATAAAGATGGTGCTGGAATGTAGAAAATGTCATATGTCCAAAGGATTTGTTTCTTACCAGGATATTTTTAAATTTGCTTGGTCACTGAATGGTATTTTGCCTTTACGTTGAGAAACAAACTATAACTGGCAACATCAGACAACCAAACAAAAAGTTTACAAAGGTACCACCTCACTCCCATCTGTGCACAGCCATTAAGCCAGTAATGTGACTTTTTAAAGGTGTTTTGCCTTATTTTGCCTTCATCGGTCTATACGTTGCACAATAGCCCCTCTAACAAAGTCTGTATGTTCTTTTCCTGAGGGAGACGGGGTTAGTAAAATCATATAAGAGGATCATAATCTAAAAGATTCGAAACTTCCAGAGAGCTGTTGTTCCACCAGCCTGCAGAACACACCCTGGTGCCAAGAGATCATGAGCCTTGCTTCAAAACTGTGCACCAGCTGTCTGTCCCCAGTGACCATTTTTGCCTGTGTAAAGAGAGATTTCTTTCTCGTCACCCCTTATTCTCTTACATTGGCCCTCATGTCTTAGGACATTTGCTGGGCCTCCAGATGTTGTAAGTCGCCGCAGCTGTGGTCCCAGGACTCTGCTCTAATGAATGCAGCGTGAGTTCCAGTACCCTTTCCTCTGTCCACTGGTTGCAGGAGCAGTTAGCAAGCTGCGTGGCTCGGCTAGGGTTCATGTCTTCCTTTTTGAGTCCTACTGCCCCAGAGTCTATTTCATTTACAGTTTCTCCCATGCATGGGGTATGCGTG
Organism: Camelus ferus; assembly: GCF_009834535.1. NCBI lineage: Eukaryota > Metazoa > Chordata > Mammalia > Artiodactyla > Camelidae > Camelus > Camelus ferus. Next base: position 100,201,648 of record NC_045697.1, on the reverse strand, counting down.
TGGGGCACCAGAGACAGCTGGCCTTTGGCATGGGGTGTTACTGATAGCCTGGTTCCCACATGTTGGGCTTTTACCTGGAACAACGGGACACATCTGTTCCCCCAAGGCCCTGTGTTGGGGAGACAGGCATATGGACCAAATGATAAAAGCTTTTGGAAATGGGAAGCACAGCCACCTTTGAAGTGGAGTTATCTGTAACTTTTATCAGATGTCCTGATTTCATCCATATGTCTAGGGTTCCAGTCTGCAGGCAAGGAATCGCCCACTTACCTCTATTTGTTAGCCAGCGGGAAAAATGGTCCCAGAAGTCAAGTGGGAAGCCAGGTTTTGTGATGGTGCCTCTTTTCTTCCATTACCTCTTGATCCCTTAGATTTCTGATGCGACTCAGTAGTGTTTGTGGGCAAGTTGCTATGCTTTGCTGGAGTGTGCAGCCAAAAAAAAAAGAGGGAAAATATTTTACCTGTTCAGTGCAGCTTAGCCACAGTGGTTTTTCTTGGCCAGTGTGCAGGGTCCAGTTTAGCCAGGATCTCATCCTCAACCCTGCATGGATCTTACTCAATCATGTAATCAAATGAAACAGCTTAGATCATGAAGAGTGTCTTAAACAAAAAGAAAAAAAAGAAAAAAACCACATCATGAAATGACTCTAATTGGCCCGCAGAGCTGAGTAGGTGGGAACTGTGTAGCTGGCCGTGGTTCATAGAGGTTGCTGTAGTCTCGTGTTGAGAATTACCTCTTAGTCCCCTGGGCAGTAGAAGAAGCATTTCAAACAGAATAAACGAAGAATGGGCATTTTCGAGAGCCAGGGCACTTGGGAAGTTGACTCTGAGAAAATTCGAAAAATTCCATGAGCAGGTCCCTGCACCATGGGCACAAGCCTTGGATCACAGGGACTAGGATGGAATCCAGCCCACTCACTCCTCAGCCTAAAGTGCTGGCTTAGCACGCACTGCCTTTTATAGTGGCTTTACCTGAAAATATGGAGTTATAGCACATGTGCATGTAAATTACCCAAATGAAACTCTGGCTTACTGCGGGGGGGGGGGGGGGGGGCAGGGGGGCAAGAAAAATATCTTTCAAAATATCCCTACTGAACAGAATCAGCAAAAGCGCACCATAAACCATGGACCTGTCAAGCCTGACACAGTTAGAGAAACCAACAAAATATATGTGTGAAAGAGTTTAAGGATTTTTTTCTTGCCATTGACCAATAAAACAAAATAAAATGGAAACAAACCAACATGCCCCTCCCCAAAATCTCCAGTGGCCAAAGAACTGAGAGGAGAGTACTTTGTGGGTGCATCAGCTGAGTAATGGCGAGTCTACAGAAGCAGTGACTATCAAAAAGTTAAAGGAAGTGATAAAATCACCAAGCAGGTGGTGCAGTAAACACAAACCAACATTTATATCGTACTTTATGGGTGATTCAAGGAGTTTGCCAGGCTAATTTTGACTTATAAACTGAATTTAGAATCTAACCATAAACTGCTAATCCAGTCAGTTTATGCATTTAAAGCTCTCTTCTTTATCATCTTGAGAGGGTCCATCAGAGGACCAAGGAAATAACCTTGCTGCTGGGACCTTCTGTGCTTTAAATGCCTGTTGTTCAGAAATCCATTTGAATTGGTTAGTTTTAAAGACGTGTGAAAGAGACATTTGCTCTTACCAGGCTGGGAAATATGAAAAGGTTTTCATATGCATTTCCAGATGGTAGATATTTAAATCTCCGTTGAGTTCTTCAACATATGCTGGGGAATTTGACGTTGAGGGATGGGAGAGGTGATGATAATGATTATGAAAATTTAGCACATATTTCTATACCTGAGCACAGTTCACTTGAGAAATCACTTTAAAACACTCTCGTCCTGAGACTTTTTTATGGTAAAATTTCCACTAAAATGAAAGCGATCTGATTGTTGATTTTCTCATCTAATAAGAACTAAATATAGTCTTTCAATGACTCTTACCAAGCATGACAGTGATACTTCAAAAAAAAAATCTTTTTTCATACCTAGAGAAAAGAATTTTAAATTAATTACACAGAACTAGAGAGGTGTCACCACAATTACCTAAAATCATTTTCTTGGTGATTATAAGGTATTTTGCATTTGACATGGACCTTTTCGTTCTAGACCATTGATTTTATTTACATTATGAGATCCAAGAGTTTGCATCTTTTTGTAAACCAGATTAAAATGTTGATGTGGTCTGTACAGAACCAGAAGTTATGTTCCAGGAAATCCTGAACTCACACTATTTATTGCAGTGGATTTCTCCTAACATTCTTTGGGTAAAGTTCCTTTTTTCATATACTTTTTTTTTTTTTTTTTTTTTTTTTTTTTTTGCTGTCAGGTTGCCTTTAAAGGATTTTTTGGTGACTACAGATAAACAGGAAAAAACCCAGCAGTGTTGTATAACGGGGACGACCCCTTGGAAAAAGACCTGCGCCATATTTCAGTATAATTATGACCCTTTCCACTTGTCTTTCTTTGAGTCAGAAAATACAGGGTCAGTAGTTTTTGTGGTGATTTTATTTTCCCTCCTTTTTTTTTTTTTAATTTATGCATGACTACAACTGCAGAATGCTGGGGAAGTGACTTGTGGCATCTTCTCTGCCAGTCCTTTTTGTGAGGACTCTGGCAGAGAGTTGACAGCTGGAAACTCTTTCCAGCCACTCCTCTCCATGCTGCCTGAATCTGGAAACCGTGTGCTAGAACTAGCCAGTGAAGGTGACGTGGAGGGCATGCGTGGCAGAAGGCTTACTAGAGTCGCACAGACTTAGAGGAAGTCGGATAAGGCCGGGGGTATTGCTTTGCCTGTTAATGATAAAGAAAATGTACGGGGGGGGGACAGAGAGAGGCACAGGCACCCAGGCTGGAGGGCTCCGAGGACCAGGGTGAGATATTTGGACTTTATTCAGCAGGGAAACAAGAGACACTGAGGTTTCACAAGCAGGGAGGAGATGCTATGGTATTTAGACCCTGGATGATGTGGTCAAGGCAGTGAAGTGGACAGGGGTTCTGGTGGACCAGGAGAAGTGTAACCGAATAAACGAGCATCGTGACAGTATGTGCAAAACATGAAGACGTCCCTTCCGAACTGCAGTGGTGACAACAGACATGAGAAGGAAAAGGGGGATTCAAGACACAGAATATTAGGACTTGGCAACCTCGAGGGACTAGACTGACATTTAAAGGAGAAAAGCCTGCACTCAGGTCTGTGCACACCCACCTTCATGCTGTGTGACCTTGGATGAGTGCTTCTCACCTTCCCTCCTGTTTTCTGTTGGGAGTTAAAAAATTATAATATCTGCATCAAACGAAATGTCATAGGTTAAGTGTTTATAAACCTTAAGCAGCATATAATTTTTTATTATTGGAGTTTTATTATTAAAGGCTATGTATTATTATATTGGATTTATTATTGGAGGTTTATAGAGGATGAAAACAAAGAGTGTAAAACCTGCACACATATCTTTATAGGAGCTTTATTTGTAATAAAGCTTGGAAGCAATCATGATGTCCTCCGGTCAGTGAATGGATAAATAAACTGTGGCACAGCAGGACAATGGGATATTATTCAGCACTAACAAGAAATGAACTACCAAGCCAGGAGAAGGCATAGAGGAACTTTAAATGCATATTACTAAGGGAAAGAAGGCAACCTGAACAGGTGACATACTGTATGATTCCAACTGTATGACGTGCTGGAAAAGGCAAAAAACTATGGAGACAATAAAGAGACCAGAGATTGCCAAGGTCTTAGGGGGGATGGAGAGATGAACAAGTGAACACAGAGGGTTTTTAATATCTGTATGATACTATAATGGTTGAAGCGTGTCATTTATATGCATGTCAGAACCCATGGAATGGGCAGCACAGAGAATGAATCCTAATATAAACTGTGGACTTTGAGTGAGGGTGGTGTTTCAGTGTAGGCTTATTGATTGTAACAAACGCACCACTGGGGCGAGGGATGTTGGTGGTGGAGGAGGCTGGAGGGGTGGAGAGAGGCATGTGGAAACACTGTACTTGCTGCTCGGTTTTGCTGTGAACTTAAAATTGCTCTGAAAAATACATTCTTTAGTTGAAGAAAGAAGGTCTAAGATGATCCCAAGATCTTAAGCCTGTAACAGAAATAATAACAATAAAAATGCTCCTCACGGAAGTAAGAATGTTAGGAAAAGAAGCTGATTTCTGAGAAAGATGGTACACGCTTGGGGCATTTAAGTCCAAGGGACTTGAATAACAATCACGTGGAGCCATCCAGCAAGTAATTGGGAGGCAGGATTATTTGATGGTACTTGACAGTTACAGAGTGTGTTGGCATGGGTTGATGTGGTCTCCGTTGTATCCTACACATGAGATAAAGAGATCAACACGATGATTTCTAAGATTTCTTTCACCCATGAGATTTTGTGATCGTCAGGAAAAGACTGGAAGTGGGATAGAGATGCTAGACTCACCTCAAGGGGATGTTGAGGCATTGGCAGTGGAGGAGGTTGTCAAAAGGAACAGATCTGGGCTCAACACAGAACCTGGAAGAACTGCTCAATGTACTGGGTGCAGGAAATTCAGGGGAGCCATCAGAGATGGGGAGGAGAACCCACCCAGCTCATGAACAGGAAGCACACCACGAAGGGAGTTTTATGCAGAAGTAGATTGTCAGCCAGCTGCAGCGATGTTAACGAAGCAAGATTGAAGTGTCCAAATGGTTCTGAAATTAGGTTGTGCTGTCGCCTTTGAGGAGTCCATTGTTTTGAGTGATGGGGACAGGAAACACATTGTTGTCAAGATCTGGGCAAACAGCAAGTGTCAGGGATGTTGTCAGGGAAGAATACAAGCAGGAAGCAATAAACCAAAGGGATGAGAGCATGATCAGAAGGTAGTTTTGTAACAGGGAAATCTCCAGAGAAGGTGGGGGGACCAGCGGAGGCATCATGTTACCAGCTTTGAAAGTCAGAAGAGGGGAATTAAGAATTCAGTTGTTTCTCTACTGGCTGAGGATTGGAGAAAGGTTGCATTGGGGAAAAGGAAAACTTCCTTAGAGCCCTGAGTGAAAAAAGAGCAAATGCTTGTTGATAGAGAAATTCTGATGTAAAGGTGACAGCCAAGAAGGAAGCTTAGAAGAGCCACTCTTAGGAGTACAATTGGCATCAACTCAAGAGACCGTTGAATACCGGCTTTGTGACTTTAGGCAAGTTACTCAACCTGTCAGGGCCAGTTTCCTCATTTGTAAATGAGATGCCTTCTTTAAAAAACTTCTCATTGTGGAAGTTTGCAAACATATGACAGATATTGAGAGAATAGTATCCCATGTTCCCATCATACAGTTTCAAAAATTATCAAAATGGTACCAGTATTGAATCATCTGTCCACCACGTAATTTATGGGGAGGAATATTTTACAGTCCATCCCAGTCATCGCGTCATTACTTCAGTACGGATCTCTGGGTGAGAAGCGTGTTTTAAGACATATGCAGCCACTGTGACATTATCCCACTTAACAAAATTTAAAACATTCCTTAGTAGCCTCTGACACTGTACTCTGGGAAATCTCTACTCTGATTGACCCAGTTGTCTCAAAGATGTCTTTTTACAGGTGATTTATTTTCAGTCAGGATTCAGAGAGGGGCCAGTGGTTGCACGTGAGTTCCTAGGACTTACAGAAATCATGTGAAGTGAGGCGTGTGAATGCACCTGGTCCAGGCCTGGCACGTGGCCGGCACTCTGTTAGTATCACCTCCCATCAGTTCCCGTTCTTACCTTTCCCACTTCTGGGCAGCATGTTGGCAATTGAAGATGGGAGTCTTTTGGTGGTGGAGATGGTAAGATATCAGGGGCTGGACCAGCCAGCCAAAGTTTAGAGGCAGAAAATGGTGGGCAGAATGCCTCGTAATTGAAGATCTTGTTGATGCCAACATAACAGCTAATAACTACTCAGTATCTACTGTCTGGCTGGTTCTGTTCTAAGTACTTTTTATTTATTAACTCATTTATTCCTCACAACAACCTTACGAGTTAGGTGATGTTTTGCTCCCTATTACGATGAGGAATATGAGGCACAGAGAAGTTCGGTAGCTTGCCTAAAGTTGCACAGCTCGTGAGAATGTTGGAGCTCAGATTCCAAGCCCAAAAGTCCATCATCAGAGACCAAGTGCTTAAGCACTACTCCAAATCAAATTAAACATTTAAATGAGCCTAGAGTCAAGGGAGTTCAAATGATGTCAAGTGCCAAAGGGAGTTTGACCAAGTCCCCCAAGAAAGCAGGAGGTGCAGAAGCAAGTTTTACAAGAGATACAAAGCTAGACCTTCAGCTAGGAGGAGAAAAGTGGGAGCAACAGGCCTGTCTGGGAGTAGAAGGGCGGCCCTGGGTTCTAGGGATCTAAGGGGGAGGGAGAAGCAGCATTTGATGGGACACTGTGAGGACGAGCCTACTGTGTCCCTGGAGTGAGCTGGAGGTCCAGCTTGGTGGGAAGGAACGGAGCTAAGAAAGCAAGAAGATGATGAACAAGAGGCATTTATAAAGGACGTCTTCAGGAGGAAGGAGGACAGAGCTCCAGCGAATGTTGTAGATTCCCCTTCTTTCTCCCACATCATTCCCACGGCTTCTAGAAACCATTCTCACCAGGTTTGTCTTTGAGGATTCAAGACATATTCTCCTTCTGAAATGATATTCTTTTTAAGCGTGTCTTTTGTTTGTTTATCTCACCAAAGCATATATGCTATCAGAAGCTCTCACTTCTTAACATCTTTAAATTTATTGGGAAAAAATCAACTTTGCTCCCACTTGGAAAGCACATCCAGGTTCTCTTTTGTCCCGGTTATTTGCTTCTGTACATGCTGGACACGCCTGTGTTCTCTGTGTGTCTGATTGACAGCTCCTTGGATTCACTGCAGCTGCCACGGCTTGGTCTTATCTCAGACTCCTGAGGATTCTCAGTAAATGAAAAAGGACCAGAAATTCTGATGACATCATGCTCTTTTTCATACATTCTTAGAAATGTTTGAAATGTGACTTTAGTATACCCTACACGGCAAGAACTGTTTCTCTTAAAAGATGGTGGTTTTTTTTTTTTCAGAAGTGTCTCCTCCAGTGCTTAGCGGGGAGTAGTGCCTCAGTTAGACGTTGCCATGAGTTGTCTGCAGACAAAAACCACATGTCCCCACACAATTTCCTTTAAATATATCATCGGTGTGTCTGTCACAAGCAGTTTTGAGTTGTTTTCTTTAGTAAAGAAGTTAGAGCATCTTTTACATATAAAAAGAAAAAGCTACAACACACACATATATGTGTATGTACAGTTTCATTTTTTGTGTGAGTATGTGCATTTTGCTGAGACCGCACACACATGCACACAAACTCAAAATACTGTAATACTGCAAAGCAAAAGGAGAAAGGGAGGGAGAGCTGATTCACTTCCTTGACAATAACCAATAATTACATTTCAGGGCAGAGAAATTGAATTCTTGTGGCTTCTCAGCCAGGTTGGCCCAGCGCCAGTCAGGTGAGGGTCAGCAGCCCCACCCCACCCCTCCCGGCTGCCCAGGGCCGGGGAGCCTCGGAGCTGGTGTGCAGGCGATGTCCTGGCAGGTCTCCAGAAGCAGCCACCTCAGAAGCTGTCAGAAAGATTCCTAGGGCCACATGTTGTGATTTGAATGGTGGCTTTTTGAAAAAGATCCTTTATTTTGCAATAACTTCAGAACGATTGGCAGTGATTAGTGGAAAAGTTATTCCTAAAAAGACTAACTGTAACCTCTCGTGAAAAAAAAGTGAGGTTAACCAGAATACAGCTACAGTCTTAGAGTATGAAGTTTTGGAGCTCAATTTCATGTCAAGAATGTTCTTTGTTCTTCAGAACCACCAGGTACCTCCCTGGATAAGCACCCCAAATTCTTTTCACTCTAAGGTTTTTGTGTTCGTGAACCTGACAGTTGATTGTACGTTCTGCTACAGCATTTATAACCATTGAGTGGATGAAAGTCATTTATATTCTAATTTATCATTATGGATCTACTTTGGTAATGATTTTCAAATTTGAGTTGAATACAGTGGACAGGAATAGAGAGGAAAGAAGGTAACATTCATTGAATGTCTCAGCACTGTGCTTTTCTATCAATGATTCCACTTAATCTTTACAGCTTGTGGAGTGTATGGTGTTACCCACATTCATGTCACACAATGATAAAATAGCAGAGCTAAAATGGGAATCAAATCTATTTGACTTCAAAGCTTATTTTTGAGTTATTCACGCATATTATCCTGACAAGGAGGTGTCTAAGATAATATATTGCAGCTTTTGTTTTTCTCTGAATGAGTAAGCAAATGAATCTGAAGTTCTAACATCTGTTTCTTTTTTTGCTTTTAAATATGGTTGATTTACAGTGTTGTTTCAGGTGTACAGCAAAGTGATTCAGTTATACATGTATGTATATGTGTATATATATATATATATATATATATATATATATATATATATTATTTTTCACATTATTTTCCATTATGGTTTATCACAGGATATTGAATATAATTCCCTGTGCTACACAGAAGGACCTTGTTGTTTATCTATTTTATATATAGCAGTTTGTATCTGCTAATCCCAAACTCCTAATTAATCCCTCCTTCCCCTTCCCCCTTTGGTAGCCCTGTTTGTTTTCTGTGTTTGTGGATCTGTTTCTGTTTTGTAAACAAGTTCATTTGTATCATATTTTAGATTCCATGTATAAGTGACATTATATAGTATTTATCTTTCTCTTTCTGACTTACTTCACTTGGTATGATCATCTCTAGGTCCATCCATGTTTATGCAAATGGCATTTTTGGTATAATTACAGTTGATTAACATTCCATTATATATATATACACCACAGCTTTTTTATCCAGTCATCTGTCGGTGAACATTTAGGTTGCTTCTGTGTCTTGGCTATTGTAAATAGTGCTGCTATGAACATTGGGGCACATGTATCTTTTCAAATTAGAGTGTTCTCTGGATATATGCCTGGGAGTGGGATTGCTGGATCATATGGTAACTCTAGTTTTAGTTTTTTAAGGAACCTCCATACTGTTCTCCATAGTAGCTGAACCAATTTACATTCCTACCAACAGTGTAGGAGGGTTCTCTTTTAGTATCTATGTTTCTGAGAGAAGGGTGGACTCCCTGAGAAGCAGAAACTGGAGTAGGGTTAGACCATTCAATTCCAATTACCAGGGAAGAGAGTTTCTGATGAGCCTTTACCAGTAATAACCCATCCTCTGTTGGCCATGATCACCCATAATGGCATGGTTTTACAAAAAGCCCACAGTTTTCTCTTTTTCTTTTGGATGAGTCTGAATGATGTAGAAATGACACCAAGTCCATGGCTTTCAGAATTATGGTGTGAACAAAGCCCAAGTAAAATTGCTTGCTCTCTGGTAACTACTGATGTTTCAGTATTAACAAAAAAATTTTTTAAGTCTAAGACTTTTCATTTTGGGGATGGAAAAGAGTTAACACCAGAATTTTGTTTAGTGCTATAATATTGGTGATTAAGAATGACAGTAGGTCCTATAAGTAAATGCTTAAAATCCCCTGAGATACATTATCATTATACATGTTATTTAAGTAGCCTCAGTGCTGTCCTTAGACCCAAACTAGAGGGCTGACATATTAAAGCACACGATTTGGGTCTTTTTCAAGACAGACCCTCCCTACAGTGCAAAGGAGGGCATCACAGAGCCACAGCCTTCCTTTCCTTCAGTGTCTCGCTAGAGTTCCGGGATCCCAGCACCTCTAAGTCCATCAACTAGAGGGTAGACCATGCTGTCTCTGTGCACACCCTGGGGCCCCAAGGCCAGCTCTTTGTGGAAAGTGTGGCTGGAACTTGGATATATGGACCATCCATACCTGCTCAGGAAGCCCCCCAAGATCAGGGACAGCTGAGGCTGGAACAGAAGAGAAGCCCTGTGCCACCATGTCCCAGTGTGGGACCGTGAGGAGCACAGGAATTCTGAACTTGAACATGGCGTCCAGGTTTATGAAGGTGGGAGAATAGAATATATTTTGTTTAGCAGTTCATTATCTTAATGTACACCTTGTACATATTTACACATACAATATGGGGTCCCTGTGTGTACTCTTGCCTGGGGTCTGCACAGTGGGAAGCCTGAGATATGTAACTTCTTTCATTGAAGCACTTCAGAGATTTTTGTAACTAAGACTCAATGCAAAATAAATTAAAGCCTTGAGCACAAATTGACCTTTCAAGTCAACCTGAGTAAATAAAAACTCTAGGACTGAAAACCCAAAGCTTTCCAGCCACAAACTCAAGACTGAGCCCAGTTTATGGAAAGTCCTTTTCTCTTTTAGAAATGCAAATATCTTAATATGCTCCACTGCTTTTGAGATCATATTTGGAGAAATCTCCAACTTTACATTTTCATAGTAAAGGCAGATTTTACCCCAAACGCTTGTTCCAGTCAGCCCAAGTATTTTCCTGCCAGTGTTCAAGCCACTTTCCTGGGCCTTAACACAATTGCTCATTGTCTTGTTCTTAGATCACTAAGAAACTGTCTGTCCATTGAGCTCAACCACTTGTTTAAGGGCAATTCCAAATGACAAGCTTCTTGGAAAGGAAACACGTCCAGTAACATTATTATTCAAAGGTGCCTAGCAATCTCCCTTCCTTGATTCAGTTGCATGCAATGTAACAAACAGCTATTGAACACTTAAGTCCAGAGCACCAGGAAGAGATCTAGAAAGGCACTCAGGTGAGCCGAGATTTCCACTTTGAGGATGCTTACAGTCTGGAGGGGCAAATGCCAACAGAACAATTCACAATCAAAGCCAAATATGGGAAAGTAAAAAGAATATTTAAAGTGTAGGGAGAAGAAAAGTTTGTAAGTGTAGGGAGAGAGGGAAAGGGACAAAATGCCTGTCAGAATTAATATCTTCTTCCTCTTTGTCTGGAAAAAAGTTTCATGGAAGAGGTGCAATTTTGAACTAGATAAGCATTGAAAAATAAGTAGGTTTACAATAGGTAGAAAATAATAATAATAGCTAACACTTATTGAGCCCTTACTAGTTGCTAGGTGCTGTTCCTAGTTGCTAGTCCACTCAGCAAAACAGCCCTGTGGTGTGGGTATTAGCCACTGCCTCCCCCAGGTTGCTGATAATAAATAGTGTATAAACATGCTAACCATTTTATCCACATGAGATACATGAAGTTAAGTAACTTGCCCAGATCACACAGCCAGTAAGTGGAGCTGGAATATGAAGGCAAGCAATCTGACTCTAGAACTCATGCTGTAAACCACACGCTGTAGAGAGAAAAGTATTCCACACAATAAAGGGAAGGGTGTACTGGACATGGAACAGCATGCAAGGTTGGAGTGAAATAACTGGATGAAATCTAAGCATATGTTTAATTTTGATAGCTATTGTCAAATATTTTCTGAAAGTGTTTGGATCAATTTGTATCACACCAGTCATGTAAGAGAGTTCTAGTTGCTCCACATCCTTGACAACATTTGACTTGATCAGATTTTCTTTTTCTTTTGTAAATTGCAGCCATTTTTGTTGGATATGAATGGTATCCTACTGTGATTTTAATTTCTCTCTGATTAGTTGTGAAAGTTCTCTCAGAATGGGTCCATAGATAATATAAAGCCCAATTAAAATCCCAAGCAGGTCATGCATGTGTGTATATATGTGTCTGTAAATTGACAAACTGATGTTAAATTTATATGAAAATGCAAGGGGATTAGGGATACCCAAGGCAATACTGAAGAAAAAGAGCAAAGTAGGAGAACTTGTATGAGCAGATATCAAGATTTAGGATATGGTCACAGTAAATAAGACAGTGTGGTACTGGTGCTGAGGTAGACAAGAGGACAACGACATAGGAAAGAAAGTCCAGAATCAGACCAAAATACATAGGAGCACTTTGAACAGTCCTCATTACAACATAGAGGAGAGGGTGGTCTTTTAGAAACTAATGGTTCTAGGTCAATTAGAACTATGTGGAAGAAAAGGATCTTTGAACCCTACTTCATGCCATATAAAAGAATTTGGATAGATTGCAAATCCAAGTGTGATAGCTAAAACAAACAATTTCTTCGTTTTAGAAGAAAGCATAGGTGAATTTTTTTGTAACTTTGAGATAAATGAAGATTTCTTAAATAGGAAATCAAAAGCACTAATCATAAAAATATAGATAAACTGGACTTCATTATATTAAGAATGTATATTCGTTAAAAGATTCCATACAAGAGTGAAAAGGCAACCACACACTTGATACCTGCATTACATTATTCAATAAAAAAGACTTATATTTAGAATAGAAAACGCCTACCAATCAGTGAGGAACAGACAGCCAACCCAATTAAAAATTAGCAAACGACTTAGACACTGTACAAAGGAGGATAACAAATTATTTTTAAAAATTGAAATGATGCTAATAGTTTTCAATTATACATTGAAGTTCACTTCTTTAATTATGTACTAATCCAATGATCTGAATTGCCAAGGCAGATAGCTACTGAGAGTGTATATTTATCTTTTAATAGGAGTGCCTACCTAGTGAATATCAATCCCTGAATGCACCCCGGATCCAGCCATGATTGCTGAGTGCTGCTGGAATTTGTGTTGAGGACTGGAGCTGCATGTCTCCCTATTCTTATTCACAGGCTTCATTGCTCGGGGGTTTCACTTCACTTGGAGCTTTCACTCACTTCCCTTGGACAAGTGAAAAAATATTTGTGCTCACAAAACCTTAAAGAATCCCTCTAGTGGGGATGCCTACTGTTTGTGGGTAGGAATGAAGATGGTGATTATGTATCTCACTGGGATCAGCCAGATGTGTGCAGGCAGACACACAAACACACACACAAACACACAAACACACACACGCCCCACAAAAATCCTGAAGGCTCTGCAGCTGAAATACCCAGAATCGGAACATCAGACATTGAAGATGCATTCATTTTGGTCCACGTATACAAAGACCTCTATTAATAAAAGAAGAGTTGTCACTGACTCAGTACACCAGTCCACAAGTTAAATGACATAAGCCTAGGACTGTGGCAATGGAAATTTTTACCCCCCACTCTCAGTCTTCTCAAATTAATCATTGAGCATGTACTATCAACACAAAGCCTTCCTTTGAAGAAGAAATGGAGATACGTAGGTAACAGGACGCTGTTTTCCCTTTAATAATTGAAGAAATTTCCAGTCTTTAACTGGCTTTCCTGGAGACAAAGTGATAAATTGAAAAGAAGATGGGGTTTGGAACTAACCAAGCCTGAGTTTGTACCAAACCTACTAAATCCTATAAAGCCAGCCCACTGGCAGCTCAACAGAAAGGGGTCCTCACTATCCCACCTGAGTTTTATCTCATAGTATACTTTCTAAGCCTCAGATGGAAAGAGAGGTAACTAAACAAAGTCGGCTTCTGCTCATCCCGTTACTGACATCAAGGAGAGGGAACTGTGTCAGCCTTTGAATCTGCTTTTGATCAAATAAAACCTTTAGATCTTTATTTTGATGAAATGTCGGGGAGTTCTAATTCAACATCCAGTTTTATTTTTAAAAAGAAGAAAATGTAAGTACATGAAAAATAAATCAGGCTGCCTTTCGTGATGATTGGGAGCACATAAGGGTGCCAGAAATCTAAGAAAACTGTGATTCTAGATCTAGAGGAAATATTAAAGGTTGTGTATGCAGTCCACTCACTGTGTGTTAGAGAGGAAGATGAGTTTCAGAGACATCTGCTCATTCAGTCATTCACACACTGAGTAAGGGCAGAAGCAAGACATGAACCCAAGTCCCCCGCATCTTTGCTGGTGGCCTTTCAGTTTCCAGAAGGAGTATTTTTAGAGAGTCCTTACAGAAGACTGTCACTGCCACTATCCTATTCCCACTTATGGGTCAGCTGAATGTTCAGTCCATCTCTGTTATGGTAAGGATGAGGCAGGCTGCCTTCTGACCCTTCTGTATTTGGGTTGTGTGGATATAAATCAATGGGCTATGCAGGAGGTAGACCTTACAAGAACAGGTGGGGATTGATTAGTGCCTCAATTCCTTTCTAACCTTTGGAAATTATACATATTTTATATTGAAAATCAAAAAGAAAGAAAATGAGTTAACAAGCAAAGATTGGAAACTCTGGAATGCCTTTTAGGAGCTAGTCTTGTACATAGAACTCTTTGTTTTCCATTGAGAAATTAACCTGCTCAGACATGTTTAGTTTTCTTGCAGACATCTATATTTTAGACCAAATTTATTCTCAATGCAGTACAAACTCAAGAATATATACATTTTGCTTTAAAGGAAGAAATATCTAAATCTGGTTGGTTCCCCATGTGTTACACCCTCAGGAGTCATTCTGAAGCTTACACATATAGATGTAAGACAAGTGCAAAAAACAAACATGTATTAATCTCCAAAGTACTTCTTGATATTTAGGAATAACACACTATTTTCAGAAGTCCATTGGGTGTGAATGAGCAGCACAGCTGGGAGTCCAGAGCCTGTGCTTTATCAAGGTACCTCCTTGTGCCTGGGAAGCAGATAAGGATTTTCACAGAGCCGCAGCCTCAAATTTCCCAATGTCAACTAAAACAACCAAGCATCTATTGCCTCATCAGCCATGTCCAGTTCAGTCATGTTTTACTGAGAGGGTTACGTGTAAAGGAACTTGCCATTTGTCTCTGGTTTTACCTGTATTCCCTTCTGTAGTTCTCGGTTGCTGGATATCACTTTACTAAGGATCATCTTTTTTTTTTTTAACTTTTTTTTTTTATTGAGTTATAGTCATTTTACAATGTTGTGTCAAATTCCAGTGTAGAGCACAATTTTTCAGTTATACATGAACATACATGTATTCATTGTCACATTTTTTTCTCGCTGCGAGCTACCACAAGATCTTGTATATATTTCCCTGTGCTATACAGTATGATCTTATTGATCTATTCTACATTTTGAAATCCCAGTCTGTCTCTTCCCACTCCCCGCCCCCTTGGCAACCACAAGTTTGTATTCTATGTCTATGACTCTGTTTCTGTTCTGTATTTATGTTTTGTTTTTTTTAGATTCCACATATAAGCGATCTCATATGGTATTTTTCTTTCTCTTTCTGGCTTAATTCACTTAGAATGACATTCTCCAGGAAAATCCATGTTGCTGCAAATGGTGTCATGTTGTTGGTTTTTATGGCTGAATAGTATTCCATTGTGTCCATAGACCACATCTTCTTTATCCAGTCATCTATTGATGGACATTTAGGCTGCTTCCATGTCTTGGCTGTTGTAAATAGTGCTGCTATGAACATTGGGGTGCAGGTGTCATTTTGGAGTAGGGTTTCTTCTGGATATATGCCCAGGAGTAGGATTCCTACCAAGGGATCGTCTTGGTCAGTTCTTACTGCTGCCACACAGAAGGCAGAGCTTAATTAGTTTATAGGAAACTGTAGAACTGACAGCTCAACTGTCATTCAGAGGCAAAGGAAAAATACGCAAAAAAAATGGAGTAATGTACCTCTGTCTCATTTCTCCTTCCTCTTCATTCTCATACTTAAAATTAGACATTCAAATTATAGCAAATTCCAGGAGTGAAGTGCTGTTTTAAAAAATTCTATCCACCCAAAATATTTAAGATAAAACTAGAGTGAAATGTGTCCCTCTGTCATGATGTACTCAAGTTACAAATGGGTTGTGTTCCAAAAATTAATTCGCAAGGAGGATTTGTTAACACCTATGTTGGTGTAGCCACATTGCTGATGGGTTTCACCTGAAATTCAGGGTAAATTTTCCAAAAGAAGTGTTTTGCACAGTGCTTAAGCTCTCAAAGCATTTTAAAGAAGCCTGCTGATCCTGGAGTTCTAGTTCCTGAACAGATACTTCCTTTCTTTCCAGGAGTGGTTGCAGCACTGGTCATGCCAGGTTTCCCTTTTGTCTCTGGGTGCTTCTTGCCTGGCTCTTTTGCAGACTCCTTCTCCTTTGCTCAGCACTAAGTGTGGAATTCTCGGTGCTTGATCTCAGGCTGCCTTCTCTTTTCTCTTTATACCATCTGTCAATTCAACTTCATCCACATCCATGCTTCACGTACCATCTACATTCTGACAGCTGCTAAATTTATATCTCCCCTCCTGAACTTCTCCACAGATCTGTCCACAGTTTCTCCATCGGGAATTCTCCAAGTCACCTCAGATCCAGCATGTCCAAAAACATGTCTTCTCTCCCAAATTTGTGTGTCTTCTATGTACCCCCCACCCCAGCTCAAAGAATGGCTGGCTCCACCATCTGCCCAAGAAATAGTGGAATCATTCTTGGCACCAACCCCTCCCTCAGTGCTCATGACCCTATGGGCCCTGTTGATTTCACCTCCAGATCCATCCAGTTTTCTCCAGTACTCTTTGAACTGTCTATGCCACAGGGCCATTGCTTGTGCTGTTTGTTGGAACAAAAACTCCTTACTGGAGGTTTTATTTTTTTTAAAGAAGGAAGTCATCTGCTGTAGTCACTGATTTATCTATTCATTCAGGAGGGAAGAAGAGTAGAGAGCAGAGTTTTGAAGCTCTTCTGTTGAATACTATTTAGAGAGCAATTTCTCATGACAACCAGGATTAATGGTTATATCACAAAGGCAAACACTTTTGAAGTCCATATAAAGGCAGCTTCCTAAAGAAAACAAAATCCAGCAAGGACAATTATGTAATTATAAAATATAAAAGAAAAAAGGTGATTACTAGACAGAATTGATGACACAAGAGTCACTAATAAGAGTCCTGTCTCTTTACTCACCTTTAACCTCTTATCTTATGAGTATTCTCATTAACAACTGTCTTCTAGAAACTTTTCAGATATAATTCTATTAGCCATATCTGAAGGAAATAGTGGAGAAAATTATAGACTTGACTTTAAACTTCAAGGGGGTTATAATTTCCTGCCTCCTCATTTTTCTTCTGCCACCCCCACCTGTGCTGAGAAATCTTCTCCTCATTATTCAGAGCTCAGCGTTAGTGCCAGTCCTCCAGAAAGCGCGTCCCGACTCCTACCTCTCTGTCAGGCTTCCTTGTAGAACATTCCCAGAGAATCTCATTTCTTTTCTTCTTGAAAATTATTTCACTCGGAGCTGTACATTTATGGTTGGAGATTTTTAAAAATGAATATAGTTTTCTTGTACTGAACTTTAAGCCCTACAAAAGTGTATTTTTTTGCTGTCATTCTGCATTGTTATGGCCCTGGAGCCAAGCATGGCACTGTGTGAATGCCCATAGATATTCACTGATGCTGGTGAATGAATGCACTGAAAACAGTACTGAACCACTGCAGGCATAACGTGTCTTTGAGAAACTGAATTCAGAACCCTAATTGGTTTCTGGTGCACAGCCCCGCTCCTTCCACTGGCTTGAAGAACCGCTCTCTGCCCTTGGCCTTGGTGGGCTTCCCCTATCCGCAGGCTATTCTGAGATTTAAGCAACTAGTGGTATTCTGATGGCCTAAGTTGGGGGCTTACTCAGAGCAGGGCAGGGGAGGAGGACAGGTGACAGTGAGGAAAGACCTGGAAGGGAAACAGAAGAGAAATAGAGTGCTGGGCAAAAGTGGGGCGAAACTCCTGAGCTGTGGGGGCCACATGACGGCACAGAGAAGCTTGCAGGGCTGCTCCCCTTCTCCCCGAGGCTCTAGTGGTGGAACTGCCCCTTTCCTTCCATCACCTGGCGTCCTCATGGGCACTCCCCTCCCTGCAGAAGGGAGGAAAATCCAGTCCTTGCACGGCCTCTCGCTTCCCTACGTGATCAGCAGGTGCCCCTGTGACCTGCCTCCCCTTCACTTGGATTTCAGGGGTCGTGGTGAAAACAGGCAGGGTGTGCGTGACCGTCAGGGATTGCATGGATGGAGGAGACTGGAACGTGGCAAACGTTATTGAAGTAGAAAAAGGCAGTGGGGAAGGTGAGAGAATGAGAGAGGACAGGCCTTCCTCCGGCTCCCTGTGCCATCAGTCTCCTCAACAGACTTCAGTGAACAGTTTGTCCTGGTACTTCACAGAGGTTGCAGTTCAGTTTAACACCAATGTGTGTGTGTTGGGGGGGAGGTGCACACCGCCTGGGTCCCTCTCCAGAGTTTCATGACATATGGTACATGCATTCTCTACAGTGTGGATGAATCCTGAACGCCAGCACCCACTGTAGTACCATTTTATATGGTACGCTTACTCCCTAAAAATATTCTCATGGTCCTTTCTCTTCTCCAAATTCAGTCCTTTCCTAATTGCTTCTTTTTACCTCTCATACTTGGCCCAGTAAGTAATAAGTCATTTTGTGTCTACTCAAGAGATAGATCTCTACCAGGGTACAAAGAGAATCTGAGTCTTCTAAATTCACGGCCATTGCTTTAGAGTGGCCGTGGGGGCGGAGAGCTGTTGAGCGCCTGCGAAGTGTCCGGCAGTGTCGTGGGCATTAGTATTCAGTGGGGAGTAAGTACTGCACGTGATATTCTTTCCCTTTTGGAATGTAGACACAGCTCCCTGAAGAGCTTCATTATCACAACTGGAAGAGACCTTGAAAGTGATTAAAGCTGACTTCTTCACGGAGAAAAGGGTGGCTTGGTGGGGAAGGAGAGTTGCCCAGGGTGGCAGAGCTGAAGCTGGACCAGGGACCCGGGTCTCTTTGCCCTGCCTTCCCTCTGCTGCTCTTTACCTCTGCACCACATCTGGCCTGGCTATAAGCCGCTTGCCCTGTTCGAATCTTAGTCGTCACTTGGCGCATGCAATAGTCCTCCTTAAAAGGGTTAGCAATTTGTCAGTAGGATTAAGCTAAGCGGTATTATTTTCAACGCAAGCCCAGAGAGGAGAGGCGTTCTCTGAGCTGAGAAACATATTGAGTAACTCCCAGGGGAAGCATTTCCCTAAGACAGAAATAGTGGGTATTTATGTAACCACATCATTTTGACCCAGGCTCTTAATCATTCAGTGTGGCGTGGTTTAAGATAGTGAGCAGAGGAAGGAGGTGGAGGAGGGAGTTGGATAAAGGGCTGACATCATAGGTCTGTTCTTAGAATGAGAGGCTGTTGATAAAATGAAGATAGGGGTCAGATCACCTGCCCTGCCTGGTATGAGCTTAATCAAAAACAATAAAGACTGTGTTGTGCATGTGACTTTGACAATTAAAAAAGTTCAAGAAACACCCTGGTGAAAAGCATTTCTAATACAGAATTGTAACTCTTCAATTACTGCTGCTTAGTGTCTAATAATCTGTAATAAAATTATTTGCTGTCTCTAAGCAGACCTGAGATAATCCACAAACCAAAGTAGGAACTTACACCGTGAAATGATTTCAGGTGATGTGTGGATCAGTATAGAGATATATACATGCACATATCAACCGCACCAGATCCACTGTTTCACAAGTGTTATTTATTTATATGAAGCAAAAGTTGAAGTGAGTGAATTTAAATAAAGTGTTTTTATTGTAAACTGCTTAAAATTCTTTCTGACAATAAGCACGTATAAATCATTTAACAGAATTTAAATGGACTTCAGTTACTGACACTGTCTTTAGAATTTCGGACTTTTAAACATCTTACTTGCCTTTGAAACATCCTGATTTTTAAAGAAAGTTTTTTCCAATAAAAAAAAGAATACTCTAATTCCTGTAACTCTCCTTCATTAAATGTATTTACTCTTGCCTACATTTAATATAAAAACTTACTCAGTTATTTTGGATATTGTTTTAAATCAAAGGTAAGAAAATATGTTCTGTAAAGAAAACAAATTAATGAAACATAAAAAGAAAACAGACAAACAAAAACCATCATGAAATTTGGTTTTATTTTTGATCCTCCTAGGAGATTATATAAACTATTTCATCTTTTACAATGAATAGAAAATACAGATCTCTACTGAATAATCACTGAAACTAAAAAGACAGGAGAGAAAGAAGTAGTGAAGCGAAATGAAGAGGAACTATTACAAGAATGAGAGGAACTGGGGAAATATGAGAAAGATAAAAGATGGTGAAAGAGGGAAGTTTAAATAAAACAGTATCTATAGAGAAGAGTCAGAGGAGGATACTCC
Source organism: Camelus ferus (assembly GCF_009834535.1). NCBI lineage: Eukaryota > Metazoa > Chordata > Mammalia > Artiodactyla > Camelidae > Camelus > Camelus ferus. Next base: position 100,181,601 of record NC_045697.1, on the reverse strand, counting down.
GAGAGAGAGGCTTTGGTGGAATAACACAGAATTCAATTCATTTTGAAGGATTTCCGATTAAACGTTTAAAGAGAAGTTACATTTCTACAACCATAGGTATAGTGGCAACGTAATCTCCTGAAAGTTTTTCATAAACCTGATACAATGTAGATAGGTGAAATTTTCTGGCCTGTATCTTAAATCTGTGCATCTCAAACATTTTCCCAACTTAATTATTCAATTATAAGTAAAGTCAGGCTAATTTATTTAATTCCTTTTCCATGTAGCAGTTTTCAAAAGGCCACAGATAAATTAGTACTGAATGAGTCATTCTGGTAGTTATTATGACATAAGACTTGAAAAACTCAACTGAGAAGTTTCCATACTGTTACACTTATTTATATTCAGTGCCATTTGTGATTGTAGCAAGTTGAAATAACTTTTGAAGAAGGATGACTGTCTCGAGGGGTTAACATTTATGAAGCTTCCCAAACAAAATCCATGTTTGAAATATAACATTTCAGGCAACACCTCATTTGGGTTGTGGCAAGGCACATTCTTAACAAATTCGGTTGCCTTTGTCTTGACCTAAGTGTGTGGCAAGAACAAAGTCAAAAATTTTGAATCCTTACAGGCAGCTGCATTTGTCTTAAAGTTGATATACTTTGAACACCCTTGGGTTTGTGCATGAAAATTTAATTGCATTTACTTGTAATATTCTGAGTTGTTAGTCTACCACCTGCATGGCAATTTGATGCTGCTGAAAATTGAATATACTTGTTAGTAAGCCAATATGTCTTACCTACTTAGTATGTAGTCACAATTCAAGCGGTAAACCACGCTTGCATTCAGAGTTCTAAGGATTTTCCAGGATTAAAAACTATAAGCAGGGCTCTTCCTTATACATACTGATCTGAGGAATTAAGAATGTATTTATGAAATTTGTGCTTAAATTGCTTAGCATTCTTGCTTTTGAACTACTTAAGTGGATAAAATTTTGACATACGTGTTTGGAACTATCTACTAGGAGAGATTTGGAGGCAGAATTTCTCTACACTGATTTCCTTGAAGAGGTTAGTGTGCCTTCCAAAATCGGTTTGCAAGTCCATTTCAACTCTTGATCTGATAAAACTTTTTTCTTCAGCTTTGCCAAGAATGAATACAATGGAAATATGTTTTGTCCAAAATTCAGGATGAGTTCAGTAATTTGACATTGCTGCCCACAGCCCTAAATTTTATTTTCTCCTGAAACCATGTATCTGAGTGTAACAAACAATGTCACCAATCCCCTAACCTCATTGTCATGAAAGAAGTTATTCCATGCCCGGACCATAGGAAATCCTTTCCTAGGCGTTGCTTTATCGTGTATTCCCTTTAAAATAAGAATTAAAACCTTAAGCTGAAGGGGTGGAGGGGTGGGTATAGCTCAGTGGTAGAGCACATGCTTAGCATTCACGAGGTCCTGGGTTCAATTCCCAGTACGTTCGTTTAAAAAACAAAACAAACAAAAAACATCTTAAGCTGAAAAAAAGGTATCAACACTTCAGTGAAACTTTCCAATATTACTATTTCACTCTGATGTGTGTTTCAACCATGAGGGTATTCCCAGGTCTTTCTCTTTCAAGTGTGGGATCAACCCATCAACAGAGCCAATTCCTTATTTGGTCCGAGAGATATCTGAGCATGTGAGTTTTACTTAACACCCTCTCTCGCTTTGATCACAATAGGATTTGTCAGAGTTTTGCCTGTTTGTGAGTTGGAATGACCTCTTCACTGCCCTTTTCTGGTATGTCAGGGTTTCTGACAGGTGGCTTTTCAGAGTAGTGAATTCTCAGAGGAGGCCATATTCTGCCTTCCCCGCCCTGAAGATGCCAGCAAGACTCAGAGAGAGGGAGGAGGATCCCGTGTCTGCAGCAGCAGCAGCAGCAGCCGGCGGCTTTACCATCTAAAGTAGATCTGCCCTGCCTGGTGCGAACTCCTAGGTTACAGGCTGCTATTTATCTTTCACAAATATGAAGCTGCACTATTTTTGGAAGCGAGCTTGACTCTTGGCAGCGGCCTATTCTGCTGTCTGTGTGTCATAGATACTGGAACCCACAAGTTGGAAGGAACTTAGAGATTCTACAGACAAATCCTGCAGGGACTGATAGTTGAAGGTCACTGTCAAGGGGGCGGCCCAGGAACCAGCACCCAGGGCTACATCCTTCCAGTTTTGCGCAGCACCACATGATCTATGGTGTTGGGGCGGTTCTCCTCTGCAGGCCGGGCATTGCAGCCTCCACGGGAGCTCAGCTTACTTCTGGCTAAAGGCTTGAGAGCGACCTCTTCTCAGGATTCCCTGATGGTACCTGTCTTAGCCAGGGCTGCCATATCAAACTATCGCAGACTAAGTGGCTTAAACAAGAAAACTTTATTTTCTTACAAATCTGGAAGCTGGAGTCCAAGATCAAGGTGCCAGTAGGGTTGGTTTCTGGTGAGACTTCTCTCCCTGGCTTGTAGATGGCTGTCTTCCTGTGATGTCCTCTCATGGTGGGGGGGAGAGAGAGAGAACGCCCTGATGTCTGTTCCTCTTCTTGTAAGGACAGTGGTCCTGCAGGAAGGATCAGGGCCCCACCCTATGACCTCAGTTAACCTTGATTACCTCCTTAAAACCTCTGTCTCCAAATACAGTCACACTGGGGGTGAGGGCTTAACCTATGAACTGGGGGACACAGTTTAGTCCATGACAGTACCCAACCATTAAATAAAGTCCGCAGGGAACTGGCCTGGGCTCTGTGTTGGATGACTTTATTTTGCATTGTTACCTACCTGGAAGCAACTTCAATTAGAAGCTCTTTAGGGAACATTGTTTATCTGGCCTCCCTAAATCGAAGTCAGAGAACACATATATCTGAAGTCTCTGACAGCTCTGGGCCACTGGACCATACTTTGAAAGTCGTTTTTGAGTAGGTAATGCATCGTATGACACAGAATTCAAAGGGTATGTAGTGAAAAGCATGTGCCTCTCACTCCCCTCATCTGTTGCTAGTGACTTCTTTACATTTACACGGGCAGCCTGTGCATTGTCAAGCAATCTGTACACAGTCTTTCTTTTACACAAGTGGTAGCATATTGGACTCACAGTTCTAGACTTTACTTTTTTCACTTAAGAGTAAGTTATGACAGCTATTCAGCATCAGTTCATATGGAGCTAATAATTTTATATACTTTGCATTTCATAAAATCTGAAATATTTCATTGTGGATATACCACAATTTTCTAACCAGTCTCCTGTTGATGACCTCCTAGGTTATATTTCTAGATTTTAAATTATATTTTTATCAAATATACAAACTGGGCTGCAGTAAGTATCTTACAGATAGTATTCACGCACGTGCACACATGTGAAGATGACCATATTATTCCCATCATGGTTTGTAGAAGAGAGTTTTAAGTGGCTCTGAGATGTGACAGAGTTTCCAGAAAAAAAGGGAAACTCTGCAGATTTGCTTGGTGCTGTCTCTGTGCCGCGGCTCACAAGTCTCATATTCTAGAATATTCTCCCGAGTCCTCTCTGCCTCATTATCCCCAGTTCCAACTCTTCTCTTCCACGAAGATTTCCCTGATGACCAATTTTTTTTTTCACTTGTATTCTTTGTTCATTCCACTCGCTGAATATTCAGTACCTGGAATCAGGAAATCTAATCACCTACAGGCAGGACTCTCTAACACTTTGCTAAATACAGTTTTTCTCTTGAAATATTTCTTGTGTGCATATCATTTCCCTAGCTAGATTCCTTAATGAGAAACCAAAATTTACCTTGCTTCTATAATAGTAGAATATAATTTTTATAACACTTCATAGGATAAAAAAGAATGCTTATATTCACATTTTATTCTTTCATCAATGTTTTCAAGTAGCCATAGCAATCTCACATTTACATAAAGTATTAATAATGTGTAATTATAACATATAATTAATATATACTTATTGTTATTATTATTTCATCATAGAGGTGAAGAAATTGAGGCACAGTGAGGCTAAGTGCTCAAGGCATGCAGCTATCAAGTGGTAAAGGCAGGACTTTAAACCGGTAACTCTTCCAAATCACGTTTCCTTTCCACTGTCTCACACTATCTCTTAACATTTAGCAGAGCGGAGCACTCAATAAAGAGCTGTCGATTGATTGAACAGGAACATCCATCGAGATGGTCCAGGTGAAACCCAGGTGGGTGACAGCCTTGAGTGGAAACACACCTGGCTCTCGACTCCAGCGAGCCTGGCGAATGGGTCATTTTGGCCTTCAGTTTTCAGCTTCCCATCTTCTGGGACTATGCACGGTCTTTTTTCATATTTTGCAGAGCCAGGATTTCCTCACTCTCAGGCCTTAGTTTGGTCTGGATGCCTTTTAAATGTGATTTTGGTTGTGTGGCCAGCAATGCAGTGAGGTCACTCACTGTTCAGTATTAGCCTCTGGCTTGAGTTTGCAAGGACCGGTTGAAAAGACGATGGATTACGCGCGTGAACATGCACAGTGGAGCAACAGCCCCCTGACCAATACCGGTCAGTATTTATTATGAAGAAACCTTGTGATGAGTTTTATTCCCACCTCCAGCTTGCACCCTTGGTCTGATATGCACACAGATCAGCTAGGTCCCAGAGTAGCCTCTCCTGTCGGATTATTTGGGCCTCTGCCTTCAAGACAGCTTGCTAACTCATAGTTGGGGGGAAGAGGAAGATGGTAATCTGACTAGAGCTTTCAACACTTTACCCTCTTTAAAAGCTTTCCGGATTCGGCTGGGCTGGTTTGGAGCATGCATGACCTTGGATTTCCATTCCAAACATGGTTAATCTGCTGTTCTTGTTTTGATCCTTTCCACAAACCCTCCTCTTGGAGGGACTGGAGGCACGCGTGTATCCACGTGGCTTGCGAAGGTCTAGAGGAAGCTGAGACAGAGTGGGTAATTATTTAGAAAGCTTTTACATTCTCAGATGCTAGTGGCAGCTATTTTTAGGCCCTAAGAGGCAAGTCACCACTGTTATGCCAACAACACTTACACATGCAACTCTTTTCATGCCAAAATGGACCAGGCCTGTGATCCTTCCTGGGCAGAATTTTATGATGAGTGAGTGTCACTGCCTTCTTCGAATTCTCTCCCCAAGTTCTTGCTCATGGCTGAGTGCCTTCCACTGTGCTCAGATTTGGGTTTGGGGAGGAGGGTGTAGGAGCTAATGGTGGGGAGGGGGCAGGGAGGAGACAAGGAATAACTATCTTTCTCAACTCCGAAAAATGATGTCTTTAACATTTTTTGAAATCACCACCTGGCTGAAGTCAGTCTGTTCAAGCAGGATGAAGACCTTAGAGGAATCATAAACAAGCTTGTTTCACCAGGCCACAGAAATACCTAGGATAACCAGGGGCTTTCACTATGATCAGGGAAGATCTTCCTCCCGCTGCATGACCCTGGGAGGCCTGCTCCAAAAATATGTCCTATGGCCACCTTCAGTATGGTAGGCAGGATAATGTCCCCCTGCAAAGATGTCAGCATCCTAATCTCCAGAACCTGTGAATATGTTGTCGAAGGGCCTGTGCAGATGTGATTGAGTTAAGGGTCTTGAGACAAGGAAATTATCCTGGATTATCTAGTGTGATTACAAGGATCCTTATAAAAGGGAAGAAAGAACAAGGGTCAGAGAAAAGAGGAGGAGCTGTGACAAAGAAACAAAGTTTGGGGCAATGTGGCCACAAGCCAAGGAATACAAGCTGCCTCTAGAAGCTGGAAAAGCCAAGGACACAAGTTCTCCCTTAGAGCCTCCAGGAGGAGCACAGCCCTCCTGATGCCTTGATGTTAGCCCAGTGACACCCGTTTCAAACTTCTGATCTCTAGAACTGTAAGGTAATAAATTAGGATTGTTTTAAGCCACTAAGTTTGTGATAATTTGTCACAGCAGCAATGGGAAACTAATACACCTCCAAGACTGATTTTGACAACCGTAGGGAAGACGCATCACTCCTGACAGCACCATCTCCCCATCCTTTCTACCTCTCATGGGTCCTGGGGAGGATGATTGATGCCACTCTTCCTGGTCACCTGCTCTGCTCCAAAGGCCATCCCTCCACTCCTGTGTGGGAGGACACTGCCTACCAGATCCCAGCTCTTTTCCTCAACAAGAAGCAGACCCCTCTCCATGTAGGACTGGCACCAGCTTCCAGAGTTACCCCTGGGAAAGGGGTTAGGGAGGATGGCTTGTTAACACCCAGCTCACCCTTTGAAACAGGTGCTTCTGAGTGTCTCCTCTTCACCAGGGAGGAACAGGGTCAGAGAACCTTGTCATGTCCAGGAAAGCTTCCCTCACTCAGTGAAAGATGGCGCACACCGCAGTCTTCCCTTGGCTGGTCCTGAGCAGACCTTGAGCCCCTCTCCTGCTACCAGCTGCAAGTGCAAAGCCCAGGCCAGCTGGCCAGGCTGCAGCCTCCTTTTCATCTCCCAAGCCTGCCCCAGAGATACAGCTCTCCCACTCAACCTCCTACTTTATCTTCCTTTTCTCTTCCCAGTCCCTGGTTAACCCTTTACCTCCTTATCCCTAACAAGTTTGTCTGAATATTCCTATGCACTCAGATGGAAATTCTGAAGGTTGAGAGAAAGGTACATAAAAATACACACAAGTATACTAAATTTTTTTTACAAGTATACTAAAATTTTAAATAAAGAGAACTCAAGTTGGAATCATTGCCACACATTCTTCTTTCTTAAGTAGAATAGGCGAACGTAATATTATTTATTTATTTTAAATTGAAGTATATTTTTGTGTATTTTGTGCACTGTGTATTTTGAAGAATATTATTGAAGTAATATTTGCAAATGATTTTCCAGTTAAAAGTTGTTAATGTGGTGAGGAAAGCTATCATTTTGTTTCATCTCAATTGTTTACGAAAGGGAAAGCAAGTGTAATTTCTAGAATGGGCAAGCATAGTCGATTTACAATATCACATCAGTTTCAGGTGTACAACATAATAATTCAGTATTTTCGTAGCTGATACTCCATTTCAAGTTATTATAAAATAATGACTATGTTTCCCAGGGCTATACAATGTATCCTTGTTGCTTATTTATTTTATGCACATTCTTTTCTGGCAAAGAATCTAAGAATTTGAAGAATTTTTGGTATTATCAATACAATCCCTTCCTCCTAGGGACAAACCAGGTTTACACTATTGTATGTATTTTCAGAAGACATTTTGCTTTTTTTCATTTTTTGTGTGTTTTTAAAATATACACAATTTTTATTTGTTAATTATACCCCAGTAAAGCTGGAAAAAGTAACAACCACTACCAAAAAAAGCATTATCTCCATTCACATTTTGTTTGTGAAACTCATCTTTTGATGAAAAAAATCGGTAGTTCATTTATTTTTATTGCTGCTGATATTTCATGGTGTGGATAGTCCACAAATGATTTATCCATTCTTCTGTTTTTAAGCATTTCATTTGTTTCCAGTTTTTAACTTTCATAAATTTTTCTCCAATGAATGTCTTTCTTAGGTCTTTGTTTTTAAATTTTATTTTATTTTTTATTGAAGTATAGTTGATTTATAATATTATATTAGTTTGAGGTATAAAGCTTAGTGATTTCCTATTTTTATAGATTATACTCCATTTAAAGTTATTACAAAATAATGGCTATATTCCCTTTTGCTGTACAATATATCCTTGTTCCTTATCTGTTTTATACATAGCAGTTTGTATCTTTTAATCTGCCCCCCATCTTGCCCCTTCCCCCTCCCTCTCTCTACAGAAGATGTTTTTCATTATTTAAGAATTTTAAGAATTTTAGTTCTTAAATTGACCCCACTAAGATTTGGACTATCTGATGATGAGAATATTAGCATGATTCCAGGCTTTCCACATTTGGTATAATTATTTTATCATTACACCTGGGAAAAAAATCAAACATGCTTTTCTTTGCTTTCTAAATTTATCCTTTACTTAATATTATTCCCAGATAAATTATTGTTCTTAAATTTCACTTAGAATATATTTATTAGCATCAGATTTGGAAAGATGCTTTATCGGTTGCTTAGCAACTCAAATATGTAACTATCTTTTGCTTTAGTTAGAATCTTCTTGAAGGTTGAAGTCTTGACATTCAGACTGGTGTGTTTTTAGTGAGGAAATGAAGTTTTACAGCTGTAATCTTTTAGAGTGGTTTTGAGGCTCCAGAAATTAATATTTGCAAATGATTTCCCAAATAAAATTTGTTAATGTGGTGAAGAAAGCTATCATTTTGTTTCACTTCAGAGTTGTTTACAAAAGAGAAAACAAGTTTATATCTAGAATAAGCAAGGGAAACAATTAGCTCCAAACAATGCACACTCTGCATTGACTGTGAAGGCAGCACATGGAAAGCCTGTGATGGTGTCAGAAGAGGCCTTTGACTCCTTACTGTTTAGGATGCAGTCTGTGGGCATGTGTAAGCTAATGACTTTTATAAATGCTGACATCGCCGTGCATTAGGAGTGCTGTCTAGAATAATCTAGCTGTAATTTGGAAAATCCAAATAGAAGTTTAAAGAACAGATCCAAAAGAAAGAAAAAGATCCTTTTTCATTTTTCTTTCATTAGTTCTTGACTTTTTTTTTTTCTTTTTTGGCTACTGTCTATACGAATTAGTCAGTGAATTCAGTTCTATGTCTAATGATTTTGGTGAGGCGCTCTCTGAATGAGAAGTGAAATGCTCTTAATTTCTTTGTTTGGTAACCTATGACTGGCTGGGTCTTTCTAGACTCAGCCTGACCATCAGCATTCACCTATACTTTGCTTCAACTATTGTCATCTCCAAAGTAATATGTAATAAATAATATATAAGTAATATATAAAATAAATAATAAGTAATAAATAATAGTCCTCAAGATTTGTGTTTCATGTGGGTTAGGAAAAAAACAACAACAAGATAGAAAGATTGTGATTTCGTGCTTCAATTTACACATTTAGTTGTTAGTATTACAGGATAAATGCTCAAGAGTTAGAATTTTTGTTGCTACAAATGGCATTATGTTGTCGGTTTTTATGGCTGAGTAGTATTCCATTGTATAAATATACCACTTCTTCTTTATCCAGTCACCTGTTGATGGACATTTAGGCTGTTTCCATGTTTTGGCTATTGTAAATAGTGCTGCTATGAACATTGGGGTGCAGGTGTCATCCTGAAGTAGGGTTCCTTCTGGATACAAGCCCAGGAGTGGGATTCCTGGGTCATACGGTAAGTCTATTCCTAGTCTTTTGAGGAATCTCCACACTGTTTTCCATAGTGGCTGCACCAAACTGCATTCCCACCAGCAGTGTAGGAGGGTTCCCCTTTCTCCACACCTCTCCAGCATTTGTCATTTGTGGATTTTTGAATGACGGCCGTTCTGACTGGTGTGAGGTGATACATCATTGTAGTTTTGATTTGCATTTCTCTGATAATTAGTGATATTGAGCATTTTTTCATGTGCCTTTTGATCATTTGTATGTCTTCCTTGGAGAATTGCTTGTTTAGGTCTTCTGCCCATTTTTGGATTGGGTTGTTTATTTTTTCTTACTAAGTCATACGAGCTGCTTATACATTCTGGAGATCAAGCCTTTGTCGGTTTCATTTGCAAAAATTTTTTCCCATTCCGTAAGTTAACTTTTTGTTTTACTTCTGGTTTCCTTTGCTGTGCAGAAGCTTGTAAGTTTCATTAGGTCCCATTTGTTTATTCTTGCTTTTATTTCTTCTAGGAGAAAATTTTTGAGATGTATGTGAGATAATGTTTTGCCTATGTTTTCCTCTAGGAGGTTTATTGTATCTTGTCTTATGTTTAAGTTTTTGATCCATTTTGATTTTTGTATATGGTGTAAGGGAGTATTCTAGCTTCATTGTTTTACATGCTGCTCTCCAGTTTTCCCAACACCATTTGCTGAGGAGACTGTCTTTATTCCATTGTATATTCTTGCCTCCTTTGTTGAAGATTAGTTGACCAAAAGTTTGTGGGTTCATTTCTGGGCTCTCTATTCTGTTCCATTGGTCTATATGTCATTCTAAGTGAAGTAAGCCAGAAAGAGAGAGAAAAATATCATATGAGATCGCTCATATGTGGAATCTAAAAAACAAAAACAAACAAACAAACAAAACAGCGTAAATACAGGACAGAAATAGACTCATAGACACAGAATACAGACTTGTGGTTGCCAGGGGGGTGGAGGGTGGGAAGGGATAGACTGGGATTTCAAAATTGTAGAATAGATAAACAAGATTATACTGTATAGCACAGGGAAATATACACAAAATCTTATGGTAGCTCACAGAGAAAAAAAGGTGACAATGAGTGTGTATATGTTCATGTATGACTGAAAAATTGTGCTGAACACTGGAATTTGACACAACATTGTAAAATGATTATAAATCAATAAAAAATGTTTAAAAAAAGTTAGAGTTTTTGATATGAATATTTAAATGATTTTGCTTCTTCCAGGAAGCTTAGCTTATACAAAATGAGAACATCCATCTGTAAGATCATAATTTATCTGTTAGCAGTCAGTTCCTTTCATCTTAATGCTCTTAAAGCCTACTTAGAAGCTGCCACCAGCCTCCTTTTTTGTCTTAGGTAAGCTTCTAGACCTCAGTTTTCTCTTCTGCAAAATATGGAGGTTGGAGTTGGCAGGTGGCCTCTAGGTAACTCCCCAAAGTTAAGAGTTCTGTGATTCTATGACAGTTTTCCATAAGTCTGTCCGCATCAGGACTCTCCTCAGTGGCACTGTCTCTGGATGAGATTGAATAAGCTAGAACCAGATGCCACCACCACCACCATAATAATAAAGCCCTGTCTTGAAATTCCAACTAGAACCACATAAACTTGGCATAAAAGCCTCTCAATCCTCTTTTCCAACAATGATGAGCTAGATAGTTAGCAGTTAAACACAAAGCAACCCTGGAAGCATCGCTGACAGTAGCATCTGTGTACTCCAGACCTTCGGGCCACCTTGGAAACAGCCAAGTCTGGGCAGCAATAAGGCTAAAGCTCTATGGCTTGTGGTACTGATTGCTGGAGGAGCAACCAAAATGCTTAAAATAAGGGCACACTTTTCCATTGTACATATTCATGAAAACTAGCAATCAGTATTTTCAGTGTGTAGAGTGTTGGGTTGTTTGTGGTGGTGGCAGTACTGTTTTGCTGTTACTTAACTTATGTCTGAAAAATACAAATAAGAGACAGTTTTAAAGTTGACTTTAAAGTAAAAGTGAAAAGTAAAATTTTCCTATCATTAAATTGCTAGGTAAGATAAATCCCTGATAATCTCTGCATATCTTTAAAGCATTCAGGCCATTCTGGAGCAGGAGGACAGAGAGTTCCAGGAGGGAATTTTCATAGTCTAAAAGACAAGTGGAAGTAATGCGTTTGAAGAGTATAGAAAATGTTATCAGTAAGCATGTGACAGAGATCGTAGCATGTGGGGGGAGAAGGGAACAGTGAAACACAGAAAGCCAGGCAAATGGAAGAGTGATGCAATTACTAAGTTCAGGAAAAATTCAGAAGGTACATAATTGTAATAGACCACCTGCTTGACAAGGAACAGTATTTTCATTGAGTACTGTTGATTATCCAATGAGGGCTTAGGTGGGGACGTGGGGGTGGTAGAGTCACTGTGAGTTAAGTCATCTACCATGGCTGGATGTGAACAGAAAGTGTCCAAAATTGTTAATCCAAGAAATATTAGTAGAAACATAGTTAGAAATATGGAAGGAAATATGAGGGGAAATATCAAGAGGAGTTGGTCCATCTGAGAACCACTGGTTTATTCTTATGAGCTTTGGATGACGGAAAGTGTTTTACTGATAAGAACATAAACTATATTTGAGAATTAATGTTTTTCTTTTTCTTTGAGAAAGAACAAAATCACTTCTAACCTTTAAAAAGTGACGTAACCTGGTTAGACCATATTTCCCTTATCTGTAAAATAAAGAAGATAATGCCAAGGCAGCTGGTGAGGCTCCTTCTATCTAGGACTTTATTGCCTGGTTATTTTATTCCATTTGAGTCTAGGAAGCTGATGTTGGCAGAACATTTATTTAATTGTTCAGGCAGAGCAAGCTTTGTAGGCCTTTAAAGAGGATAACATTTTTTCTTAAATCACTTTCTGTAATTTAGTTTAATATCCATAATCTGTTCATCTAAGAAAACAGCTACTTTCCATGACAAAGTTATATATGACTTTACTTTTTATTTTGCTTTTAGATTTGGCTTCAATATTATTACCAGACTTGTGACATTCCTTTTAAAGTGTCAACTACTTAAGAAAAGGGAATGTTATTTTTTTGTCTTAATCTTTTTATATAGCAGTGATTTTACCCACTAGACTAGCAAATAAAAGCTGTGAATAAAGTGACTGAACAGTGCTGTCCAACAGAAAAATAATGTGAGCCACATATGTAACTTAACTTTCTAGAGTCACATTTAAAAAAAGAAAAAGAGAAACAAGAGAAATAAAATTAATATATTTTATGTTACCCAGTAAATCCAAAATATTATAATTTTAATACTAATTAAAGTATAAGTACCTCATTATTAATATCAAATATTAATAATTGCTAATGATATTTTTCACACTAGTTCTTAAAATTCCAGTGGGTATTCTACATTTCAGCATATCCCAATTTGGGTGTTAAATTTCATCAGACATACTTGATCTGTATTTAGATTTTATAAAACTTACACTTGAAAAAAGTAGATTCTAATACACAAATTGTCTTGAACATACTTAGGAATTTTCCAATAATTGAACTGAGTAATGGTTTCAAATTAAAATTTAAATTAACTAAAATTAAAAATTCAGTACCTCAGCCATACTAGCTACATTTCAATTACTCAATAGCAACATATGGCTAGTGGTTACCATGTTACACAGCAAGCCTTACCGAATGACTCATATGTTCAATATCTCAGTGAATGCTCAGTATCCAAAGACTATCCTTCTCCCATAATAGTAGAGATGGGAGAGAAGGATGCTTGACTTTCCCTTCAGATAGGTGGTTTGAATGGTGGTTTTCAGTAGCTCTATGCAACCACAACTATCTTCAGGGCAAGTTGGCATAAGAAGTTCTGAAAAAGCTATTTCTGGTAAATGATTCTTCCTTTTTTTTTTTTTTTCAGTTAGAAAATAAGTAGGGAGGAGTTCATGTTTTTGCTTTTCTTTTTTTTCTATTTGTAAACATATTAAAGAGTGATATACATGAAGCAGTATATGTTATAAAGTACAAGCCAATATAGCTACACTATTTAGGATTTCAGAGAACTATAAAGAAAGAAACTAGAAGATAAATAATTTTGGCACAGACTTAGTTTGAGTTTTCCCAGAAGCAGACCTAAGGCAAGGATTCAAGTACAAGCCATTTATTTGAGAGGTGATTCCAGGAAACATCAGTTGGGGGATAGAGAAATGTGGCAGGGAAGGAAAGAAGCCAATAAAGTGTGTGTTATTAAGCAAGTTACCACTGTGAGTCACTGAAATTTAATCCCACTGGGGAGCTCTGGGAAATGGTGTAGAAATGTGCCATAGATCTACCAGCACAGGGAGGAGGGAGCTGAGGTATTTATGTACCAGTTCTTTAGTCATTAGTTCAGGACTGCTCTCTGGTGGTGGTAATTCCTCCTTACCTACACACAGTCCAAGTAATTATAGTGGTTTGGGAAAGACATTTATGCAACAGAAGGCCAGGTGCCGGCAGTTGAAAGTCAGGACAGTGTATACAGAAGTGGTGTGGGCTGGGTGGGTAGGGACAGCATCTGCTATGGACACCCTTTGACTTATGGTGAGGAGTGCACTGAACAAAGAACAAGAAAGGTGTATTTCAGATCTTTGGAGCTTTTTTGGAATGCATATGTCTCAACTTCTCTCCCCTTCCTAGACCTCAGATCCTGATAAAAGGCATACAGTTCCCCCTTCACTGAGATCTACTGATGGAGCATAAATACCAAGGAGCCTTATAAACGTGATTCACTTACATATTAGTCTAAAAGCATTTCATACCAATGTTGTTAGAATTTATGGGTTCAGCCAAAGGATACACAGTGTTTTTCACTTTGGAATTTGGGCTCTGATCCTTGAGAAGCTGTTTACTATCCACCAAGGTATATCATCAAGTTCTATCACTTTTTGCTGTTTTTTCAATACATTAATAGTTGGTCTTTCAGCTGACCTTAATGTCATTTGTTGAATTCATAGTCCATGTCATCTTACCACAGGGAAAGCTATGTGGGGACTCCTAGCTAGAAACCAAAGAAGTAAACTTTAATTGCTCTTATTAAGAAAGGGATTTTCCAATCTGAACTTTTTATAAATGGGATTCTCACTTCTAGTTTTCAAAGACTACTGAAAGCAACTTTGGAGAATACTAAAAAGAAACTAGCAATGAATCAAGTAAAGTAATGAGGCATTTAATAATTGTGCAATGAATTGGGAATTCTGGGTCATTTCTACCAAACAAATAAGAAAAAAATATGAAAAGATATGATTCATGTATATTTCCCTATTCTATGCAAATAGTACAGAAAATAAACATCTAGAAGTTCATTAGATCCAAGATATTATGATCATTTTTAATTGTAATTTTAAGATCTTGCTGTGCATTGTTAAAAACAGTCTAGTGGGGAATAACTGATGTGATTTTTTCCCAGCAGTTCAAAGCAAAACAAAACACAAATCCATTGCTTTGGTTATGCAACTGTTTCAAAGTAAACATTATACAATTTTTATTTTTCACTACCTTAAGAGAGCAACATGAGTTGGGCCATTAATTGCTAACCCAGTTACATTCATTTTTCCCTTTGAAGATTAATTTTTCATTTAAATACCTCAGAGTTTTCTTTCATTGACCAGTGTGAGATAGAAAGTTCATCCTTTCATGTTGCAAAAATGGTAATTTGCTCAACATGAGCCCCGTGGTCCCTAGCTTTTTGGAGGGGTCCTTGTAATACTCAACACCTAGGTTGTCGAGAAGTTCATCATTTGTTTCTGGGCCCCAGTGGAAGCCAAGGTTGGTGTGCTCCTTTCCACCCCTACCTATCTCCTTTGGTCTAAATTCAAGTTTTACACTGTCTGGAATGTTTTAAATAATTATTTAATAGATGGTGTCAGTGATAATAGTAACCCTTAATATTTATTGAGCACTTACTATGCCCTGGGTTCTTTATATGCATTATCTCATTTAATCCTCACTCAACCCTTTGGATTAGGTACGTTTCCTATTAGAGTTTTGGAGATAATGAACTAAAAGCTTAAAAATTTAGTAACTCTTCCAAGGTCACCCAGTTGGAATCTATGGTAAATGATTCTGCTATTTCATTTCATTTATTAGATTATTAGGAAGAGAAAACGCTGGAGAGGTTTGCTTTCTTAGAATCTCCCATCCTGTGATTCCATTATCCTGCTCCTTGGTGAGACTTACATGTATAATGTTTTTTGTCCAAACTAAAGTTAGAACTTAAAATATCTTATATGTAAGCAGAAGGTTCTTTAAGCATGATTATTTTCTCCATAAAAAACTGTAATCATAAAAATTAATTTAGTATTCTGTGATTTGTTTTATGTCAGCCTGAACTCTGTATCATTTTTAACCATTTCAAATTCTCACAGAAACTATAAGTAAGTTATTTTTGAATCTGATGCACTGAGTATGTTCTAAGAAAATGCTTACAGGTGGGGCTATAAGTGAATTACCTTATTTTATATTCATCACTCCCCCTACAGTTATCACAAATTCATGGAAAATTCAACACACTTCTAAATTAGGAAAAAATATGAATTTTTCAAGAAGTGTGATTCATTGATCATCTCAAGCATAGATGAAGAACTGACATCAGTGAGTTAATTAAATTACTAGAGCTTTTCCAAGGAAAATAAAGTTGTCTATTGTTAGCATCTCCTTTAAAGATTTTTTGACCTCATAAAAGTTAGTTGTTGCTGAGTGTCTGCCTCCAAGTATAATGACAAATCTCCACTTGAGGGATCTGGTGCATAATTAAAGTGACTTTAGGATAAAACAAAAAGAAGCAGGCTCACAGATATAGAGAACAAAATATCGATTACCAGTGGGGAGAGGGAAGGAGGGAAGGGCAATATAAGGGTAGGGGGGAAGAAAGGGTTATTGTGAGATGATACGAAATTTTATGTGTGACACTTTCAAAAATTTTAAAGGTCCATAGAATTTAAAGAATCTTAAAGAACGTTTCACTCAGTTTGAAAGAAAAGCACCTGGTCCATATGGCCAAGATATATTAATAAAGTATGATTTTAGCTTCCTAAAAATAAATAAATAAGGTGCACTTTAGCTGTACACCCAGCATTGGACATATTTCAAGTTGTCAGCAAAGCATTGGGGGAGCACAGATTACCAATTTTTATCCAACAACTCAGATGAAACTTTAATATTTTGAACTTAGAGGTCTTCTGGAGAAGTCATGTCAATTGGTTTACACTGCAGGTTATCAGTTTGGTTCCCGAATGATAAATTTCCACACTCCTAAAGTAGTCCTACTATGAATTTATTTTTATTGCTAACTATTTTTACTGTCCAGACGAAGACTGTATTCTAGACACCATCCTTCTCATCCTCAAAAAGTGGAGTAATGAATGGGTTTCAGGAAAGATACGTGGGTTTTAGGATATATTCGGCAGTGGTAAAACAATAATAATGCTAACAAAACCTGAACACGTATATTGTGGTTTTTCTATGGCAGGCCCTGTGCTAAATTCTTCACTGTGAATCACCTCGTGTAATAATAGGACAGGTTAGTTCCCTCTGATGGGTATTTTTCCTCAAGTGATTCTACAGTAAGATCACTCCCAGAGAATGTGGGTGAGAAGGGGCACATAGGAGGTTTCCGGAGAGATGTAAAGAGGTGAGGTCATCATTTGGACAAAGGGAAGGCAGGTCCAGAAGAGGGTAGAGCAGGTGTTCTACATTATGCTGCGTGAAAAAAGCCAAAAGCCAACCTCAGAGGGTTATATACTAGGTGATTCCATTTATATAACATTCTGGAAATGACAAAATTACAGAGATGGAGAACAGGTAAGTGGACATGAGGGCTTAGGGAAGAGGAAGGAGAGCAGGAGGTGTTCTTTTGAGGAAAAGGATCATAAATGTAAAGGGAGAACAGATGGCCTGTGGGATTTTTCCCTTCACAGTGTTCCCATGAGGAAGTGGAGGCACAGAAAGAGTGAATTTTATAGGGCACAAGAGAGAGAAGAGCAAGGGGGCTAAGAGTATTTTTAGAGGAGTTCTCTTAACTGTGGACCTTGTGATCTAGGCTGGGTAAGGACAGCAGTGAAGCCAGGAGGCGGCTGATGGATAGTAAGAAAGCAGAGGGCATTCATGAGTGGGAAGGTACCTGAGCAAAGAGAGCCTGAGGAAGAGAGGTGGCATTAGAAACGTGACATCTTTGAAACTGGGATTTCAGAGGTAGTGCAAGTTTCTAGGAGTGACAAGGTCCAGGGTAAGGCAGTGGGGATGTGTGTCTGGGAAGGACTGGAAGAAAAGGAGGGTCTTTGGAGAAGAAGGGAACAAACAACCCACAGGCCGGAGTATCGAGTGGGTTATCCACATGAATACTAAAATTTCCAGTCCAAGGAGGTGACTCTTAGGAGCCACAGAGGGTGATAAAAGAAATTAACAGGAAATATGTAGATAAGGCAGGGAGAGGAGAGAGAAGGTTATAAATCCAGGTGAAGGAGTGTGCAGTACAGCTCAGTGGGAGAGCTGCATGGTTAGCATGCACAAGCTCCTGGGTTCAATCGTCAGTGCTTCCATTAAAAAAAAAAAGTAAGAAAGGGAAAAAAATTAAATAAATAAATAAACCCAAGTGGAGAGACTCTCAAAAGATAAGTGGTTTTTGAAGGAGGTTGAGATGGGGCTTGGAGGCAAGGTTGAGAAGTAGTGATATGGGGCAGAGACACCAAACCATCTTCTGGCCCTGAGGTATGTGGAGTGTGGTTTAATAAAAATGAATTAAAATACTTGCCCTTTAATCATGGTGCAGAGAAAGTGGTGTCTTCACAGGGCAGCCAGATCAATCAAAACAAGAAGGTCAAGGATCAAGGGAGTGAAGGCATAATTCCAAGAAGAGATGGAAGCTACCAGAGAATTTGATGACCAGAGACTTAAATTTCTGAGAGTCAGAAAGGAAGGGTTTGAGGAGCAGGACATGGGTAGGAAATTGGGTTGGACTCAATGATGCACAGAGCAGTATAGCTGTAAGGATCTGGAAGATAACCCATGACTTAAGAGGGCTGAACTTAAGCAGGGCCTCAGGTGAATGGGATGGGGCCATCTGAGAGGAGGTCAGGCAATCCGTAATACTGCAGAACTTCCCTCAGTGGAAGGAGTCACTGGCTGTCCTGTGGTGCTTGGGGTCATCTGAGTTTATTCATATTTCTCCTTAATCTTCTGGAAGAACAAAACAAGGGCCCCTGCCTTGGTTGTTCCCCAGAAAATATGACTAGGCACAGTAGCTTATTCCACCGCTCACAGGCAAGAAGGAGAAGGACTGATAGGAAACATTTAGCATGAAAAATACAATAGTTTAAATATTAAAGAACACAACAAATAGGATAAAACACAGAATGGATATAGATAAAGACAAATTTGTGAGCTGGAAGATTAGTCTGAAAAACTTTTCCACAAGTCAGCTAGAATGGACAAAGAGAAATTATAAAAGACACAATGAAATATCATTATACATCTGTTATAATGGCTAAAATAAAAAACAGTGATCACTCCAAATGCTGGCAAGGATGCTGAGAAACTGGATTATTCACACATATTGCTGATGGCAATGTACAGTAATATAGCCACACTGGAAAACAGTTTGGCAATTTCATTTTTTTGTTCTTTTTCTTTTTTTTTTTTTTTTTTTAATGAGGGGGAGATAGTTAGATTTATTCATTTATTTATATTTGGAGGAGGTACTGGGAATTGAACCCAGGACCTCGTGCATGCTAAGCATGCACTCTACCACTTGAGCTATACCCTCCCCCCCTTGGCAATTTCTTTTGAAAACCAAACATGCAGTTATCATATAGTGTAACAATTGCACATCTTGGCATTCATCCCAGAAAAATGGAAGCCTGTATTCATGCAAAAACTTCCACACTAATGTTTATAACAGCTTTATTCTTAATAACCAAAAACTGGAAATAACCCGTATGTCCATCAATGGGTAAATAAACTCTGGTGCACCATATTCTATATCATAGAATACTACACAGCAATGAAAAGGAATGAATTACTGATACATGCAACCCTGCAGCCTAGATAGATGTTAGGGGTGTTATACTGAATGAAAAAAAGCCAGTCTCTAAGTATTACATACTGGATGATTCCATTTATACAACATTGTAGAAATGATAAAAGTGTATGTAGATGGAGATAGATAAGTAGACATCAGGGGTTAGAGAAGGGGAAAGCGAGGAGGAGGAATTTCCTTTGTGGTGATAGAATATTTCAATATTTTAATTGTGATCATAGTTATATGACCCTATACATGTAATAAAATGTCATGGAATTTTACACAAAGACATTTTTAAAATCTACACATGCCAAAACTAGTGAAGTCAGAGTAAGTCCTATAATCTAGTTAATTGTATTGTGCCAGTCAATCTCTTGTATTGATACTGCACTGTAATATGTAAGATGCCACCATTGGAGAGAGCCAGGAGATGGGTGCATGGGACCTCTGTGGACTATTTTTGCCACTTATTAGCTTATAATTATTTCAAAATAAAACGTTTTTTAAATGAGAGGGGGAAAGTATTTTTTTTTAAAAACCATGACAAATAGAAAAATAAGTGCCACCAATAGGATAATACGTATCACAGGAAAGAAAAAATATAGGAGGAAATATTTCAATAAAGTATGAAGACAAATGTTTCAGAATTAAAGAAAGAATGAAATGGCTCTAGTTGAAAGTGTTTATGTGCCACCAAACTAACTGATAAATACTCATAAATAGACCAGTGATATTTAAGACTATCAGAGACTAATCTCAAATATAACTCTAAAAGGTTACAAAGAAGAGCAGATCACTCCCAAAAAACAAAAATCAGAAGTGGCATCAGACCTCTCCACAGCAACATAACTAAGCAGATATAACTATCATGAACATACATGCAGCTAACTGTACAAACTCAAAACATAGCAGCAACTGACAGAACTTCAGAGAGAAAACAGCATTAGTTGTATGAGACATTTGACACACCCTTTTGAGACGGTCAAGCAGACATAGATAAGCAGAGATGTGGAAGGTCTAACTATACTGAATAAGCATAATCAATGAGACATGTCTGCACAACAAAATCATGTTTTTGAATACAGCGTTTCTGAATATAAATGGAATATTTACCCTAAAAAATAAATTAGATGATTAAGGATCAATATCAAGAGACCATGTTCCTTGACCATAATGCAACAATAACAAGATAATAATGATTACAAATGGATAACTTTAACAATCACATATATTTGGAAACTAAATATATAGTACTGAATAATCCTTTGGTTGAAATGAAATCTGCTTCTTAGAAATTTTCAATGTCTTATAGAGAAACGTTACTGTATAGTTTTCTTCACATAGGGCTAGTGTTTATTAGGTCTATCCTTAGATATTTATGACTTCTGCTGCTCTGTGTAGAGATCACTTTTTCCATTACCTATTCTGTTAGGCATTACTGGTGTATAGGAAGCTTTTCATTTTTATATGTTGATCCTGAGTCTTGTGTTTTTCTGCACATTCTTCTAATTTTAATAGCTAAATTATCTTGGTTTTTTAGGTGGTCATGGGATCCCCCAAATAATGACAGTTTGCTCCCTTCCTTTCAAAGACTTACCCCTCCCATTCCTGTGTCTCTTCACACCAGATACCACTTCTGCTTTCAGTATTAGCTCTTCCTGGCCTGATTCATGACTTGAGCTGGAAATGTCTAATGCTGTTTCTTCCATTCAATATACTATTCCTGGAAGATCCTTTATATCCCATTAAGTACATTTCCGTATATTCCTCTTAATAAGAAATCAGCAGTGGGTGCCATTGTCAACACACGGCTTCCTTCTCTAAGACACCAGCTGCTCTACATTTCTCCAAGTGAAGTCAGAGAGAAGGGGAGACAGCTTCTGGGGTGCACTTACCCTTTCATGGATGAGACCTTGGAGTAGCACACGTCATCTCCACTCACATCTCAGTGACAGATACTCATTGCATAGCCACAACTAGCTGCAAGGGAGGCTGATGACAAGGAATGCTTCTCCCTCAACAGTCTGTGTCCATCTGAAACACTGACACCAAGGAAGTACAAGAGAGCAGATGTTAGTGGACAGCTAGCGACACAAGATACTCACAGGCTTTATTCCCTGAATGTGTTAATGCACTGAAATGCATTAACACATTTTCCAATGTTAAGTAACCCTCACCTTCCTGGAATAAATCCCCTGGGTCATGAAGACTTTTTACTTTATCATTGAAATCTATTTGTGAGTGCTTTATTTGGAATTTTGGCATCTGTGTTTATTAAAAATAATGTTTAAATTCATGCAGAAAGTGGTAATACCTTACATTCCTATGGTTCTTTGCAGCTTTTTTCAGTCATTTCACATACATTTTCTCACTTGAGAAAAGATGATAATCAGGAGCTAACTCTTAAAAAAGTAGATATTAGATTTATAAGTATGAAATATCTACAAATGGAAACTGCAGGTTTCTTTTAGTATTGACTAAATTCTAAATGGCCATCCGTGAAACTAAAGAAAGGATGGATTCTGGGAGAGAGAGGATGCAAGGACTTGAAAAAGGATTTTTGCTCACATGCGCTTGGGAGGGTTATCATCTCCGTCCAAGATGCATGGGGAGCAACGGGGCTGCCAACTCCATAAAATGTTGACACTTTGCTGGTTTTCCAAACGTTCTACTAATGCAGTGTTCAAACAACCTGGTTTTGAATTCATA
Source organism: Camelus ferus (assembly GCF_009834535.1). Taxonomy (NCBI): domain Eukaryota; kingdom Metazoa; phylum Chordata; class Mammalia; order Artiodactyla; family Camelidae; genus Camelus; species Camelus ferus. The sequence continues at coordinate 100,159,632 of NC_045697.1, read as the reverse complement.
ACTAAGGAATTTCCAGGTTTTTCAACATTCTTTGGCTTTCTGAGCTTTTGTTCTGATTCCTTACTGATCTGCATATGCCAAGTTAAATAATGGCAACTGAGCTCTCTCCCAGGAAGAGGAAGCACTAAAACCACAGGATGCTCCTGCTGCTTATCTGGTCGCCAGGTCATGTGTGTCCTGGTCACACATTCCTCACAGGGCTGAAGAGCTTTTCCAGAATACACGATAATTACATAGCAGCCATCACTCAGAAGCAGAACGTGCCTTTGGGAGGAAAATAGATGGTAGGCTGACATCATTTTGCAAAAAGAGGCACTCTATTTTACAGTGACTCGGCGTCAAAGTAAACAGAATTGCCCAAATGGCAGGATCTCTTTGTAGAGTTTATCCATACAAAATGTGCTGTTTATTAACTTCTCATCCCCGAGTCTCAGGGCCGCCTGTGTGTCATAGATTAGATACTCGGGGCAGCACTTAGCTCTGAGGAGATACCCAGCAAGCCTTTCAGCACTCCTTCCCCCCTCTTCATCCCCTCTTCTCATCCCTGCTCCTTCGCCTTCCCTCCCTCACACACACCCTCAGAAGCAATTACACTGCAGTCCACCTGGGAGGGATCTGCCGGCTTCTCTCTGACGCTGGCTGCACATTGCAAAATGAAGCAAAGATCAGAGAATTGTCTGATGACTCACATCGGTGCACGTGTCTCATTTGAACAGATTAGACCCTATAGCAGCATTTTGTCCTAGATTTTGTGCATTGATCCGACTGGTCAGATAATTCGTCCAAATCCACTTCACTTTGTACCATTTTTGGACACCCTAAATACATAAATTCTTGATGACTATTTCTATTGGAGTAAATGGATATCTGCAGTCTCTCTCTTTTTTTTTAACCATGCACACAACACATAGCCCAAAGAGCATGGAGAAATATCCCAGAATCCCACCTAATTTTTTACTATCATCAGTCCTAGAAATTCATTATGAATATTGAAGATGAATGAGGTGGAAGTCCAGATGAAGAGAACTGCCCCGTTTCCATTTTCACTGTCTTTTCAAGCAGACGTCATATATCATGCAGCTCAATAGTGGGATGACCAATGCAGGTAGCATACTGCTACTCGGTGTTTAAGTTTAAAATAACTGCTTTAAAATAGCTAATTATACTTTACCCTGAAGGAGGAGAAAATGTTTCCTCATGTCCCTGAAAATGGGGATGGGTAATTTAAAACTTTGTGGAGATCCAAAATTTGGTTGCCTATTTTTAAAATGCTAAGTTGGGGTTTAAAAAAAAACTGTCCAGTGCCAGAGCCCAATTCTTCACCGTTAGAGTCTATGGTCTCCTAATATCAGTAGTTAATAGGCATATTGTAGGGGGGATATTAGTGAAGAAAAAATTAGGCTGCCAAATAGTAAATATGTTCAAAGCTACCCAACTGAAACTGATATTAATAGGGTCAGCAAAAGATAGGTCAACTTTACAATCAAACAGAATCCAAAAGTAGACCCCAATCTGTCTGAGTAATCTGGGGAAAAATAAATTGCATCCTCTCTCTCTCTCTTCTCTGCCCGTCACTCTGTAAGAGCTCAATAAAGGTTGTGTGGTTATTGAATCACATTCAGATTGTTCAAGCTTTAAATGTGAACAGTGAAACTACATTTAAGTTTTCAAAAAGCAATTTTAGGTGAGTATTTTTGCCATCTTTGGTGGAGAAGAGCTTCCTAAGGCTTATTTATAACCCCAAGAGCTTATGCTCAGAAAAAGAAAAACAAACAAAACAAAACAAACAAAACAAAACAAAACAAAACCTCATTCTGCAGCCTTGAATAGATATGCTTTAAAAATATAAACACAAAAGAATGAAGTGAAAACTTAAGATTCTACCACTACCTAAATATCTATAAAATGGCTAGAGCACTGGAAGGAGGCTCACCAGGCCATATTAGTCCAGTATACAAAGAAGATCATGTAGAGACAAAGCCTGCCAGCAGCCTTAATTCCTCAGAAAACCTCAGCCCACATGTAGCCATTAGCCAAAGTAAACACGACAAGAGAAGAAGCATCAGAATTGTCGGTAAATTCTGCACAGTTGAAATCTAAGCCATCAGTTTCATTAATTCCCAGAAATAACAGCCAAGTGTAAACACTGTGTAGCTTTGTGATTTTATAGTTGGGCCAGTGCAAAGGTTTAAGGAATTTTTAAAATCATATAATTGATGGCACGTACACAGACAACTTTGTATCTAGTTAGTTTTTAAAGTATTTGTTCAATGTAAGTGAAATACCATCAAAGAATTTAGGATGGAAAACCCACATAAGACGTCAAGTTCAAGTGAAAACCCTAAGGAGCTTCTGAGAGACTTGCAACACCTTGAAAAAATATAATCTGGTAGTTCCATCTTGCTGACTGACTCAGCATGGGAGTAAGGCCAGCTTTAAGCAGCTAAAGAGGTGTTTAATTTTGTCCAGAATCTACAACATCCTAATTGCAAATTTGCACTCTAATTTGTAGTGACCCCAAGTAGTAGGATGTTTTCGTGTGGAAGTGGGGCCCATGAAGAACATTGCAGGCGTGCGTTTGAATTGGAGTGATCTCTGAGAAGTGTCCTAGTGGCTTATAGTCTAATCAGCCACAATGGCATGTCAAGTTGGCTCATTTGGAGCTGATATCATATCCTTACTAAAGACCCCTTGTGGAGGAACTGGAACTCCTCACCAAAAGGCTGTGCCTCACAGTGTCGTGAAGAACAGGGACAATGACCCAGATAACTCAGACCCAAGAAAGGTGCCACTTTTGCCTCAAACTGTCCAAGAACAGGGGCTTTGTAGTGAGAATATTTGAGAGCGGAGATAAAACCGTCCTGGAATTATCCATACTGTCTCCATGTCTCCATCTTCCCTTTGCTTGGCATGAGGATACAAGCTATTTACACTGAATTAGGTAAAATAAGCAGAAGATACTTCTGAAACCATTATTTTATGTTGGCAAGTCGTCTTAGAGCTCATTAAGAAGACTTCTTTGGCAGAAACAGACTCACAGATACAGAAAACAAATGTGTGGTTACCAACGGGGAGAGGGAAGAGGGGGAAGGGCAAATTAAGAGTATGAGATTAACAAGTATAAACTACTTTGTATAAAATAGATAAGCAACAAGGATATATTGTACAGCACAGGGAATTATACTCATCATCTTGTACTAACTCATAGTGGAGTATAATCTGTAAAAATGCTGAATCACTATGCTGTACACCTGAAACGAGTATAATATTGTAAATCAACCGTACCTTAATTTAAAAAAAAAAAACCTACTTTGGAGTGGTTTTTAGTACTCATTTGTAGGAGAAACTGCCTTGGGAATGATTAATAGAAATCTGTAATTGAGTATTCCTAGTATCTGTGAGGGGGAAAGACAGATGGCATAAAATAGGGCATTTTATCCTTTGCCGTGGGGTACCGAGTGCCTTTGCCTCTCTACGGAGGGATCTGTGAAATGCAACGTAGAGCTGTAAACTGGGCTGGTTGGGGAGGGTCCACCTTTACTAGACCAGGGTCAGCAGCACCTTAGAGAGCTAGAAAGTGGCATGATCATGACCTTGCTGGTACCAAAGTCATACATTTGTTTTAGGTTCTTTTCTCATATACAAGACAGCAGTATCCCAAGGTAACTGAAGAAAGAGAAAGTTCGACTCCTTTTCTGGCTATTAGATCTGAGAAGTAGACTGGCTATGTGGTCTGGCATAGAATCAGTCATCAAAAGATGTGTCATTATTTGGTGCATGTCACCTTGTGCAGACATTTTATTATGATTTTCTCCCTTTCTCTCATCCTCTGACCCTTGTTGCCCCTCTGACAACAGGTGTAGAAGACATCGTGGCAATCATGATTCCTGAGCCCAAAGGGAAGGAGATAGTAAGCCTGCTGGAACGAAACATCACCGTGACGATGTACATCACCATCGGAACCCGGAACCTGCAGAAATACGTCAGCCGCACCTCCGTCGTGTTCGTCTCCATCTCCTTCATCGTCCTGATGATCATTTCCCTCGCGTGGCTGGTCTTCTATTATATCCAGAGGTTTCGATATGCAAATGCCAGGGACAGGAACCAGGTGAGCAGCAAAAAGTTTAAAAAGAAAAGACATAAAACTCATTACAGAAGTAAGACATATTATCGTGTAAACTTCAGAAATCACAGAAAATACCAAGGCCCCACTCAAGATGAACCCAGTTAACATTTACTATATAGTTTTTCAGATCTTTTCCAAATACACATCTTTTGATGTGTTGCTAGCATGGTTCTCTAGAATGGTGGTGCTTTGTCCCACATTCCTGATGCTCATTTTTTAGGTAATTATTTATTTGTTTAGGCACAAAATAAAGGGAGATAGTGGAAGGGAGCTGAGATCATGCTAATAGCATCAACCTAATTTGGAAAGAGCCGGGTTTCCTCCTTGTGAACAGAAGGAGACAAAAAATAAAAGGTATTTTAAAAAGCAATGAAGTTTGGAAGAGACAACACATACACATAGTATAAAATGCAAAAGGTATGAAATAGTGTATAGTGAAAAGTAACTGCCTTCCCATGTCTGTCCCCCAGTGATGTAGTGCCTCCCCCTCGAATGTCTTCTTTTCCAGGGGTATTTTATGGGCTTACAAACACATACATGTGTGTGTGTGTGTCTGTGTCTGTGTCTGTGTCTGTGTTTAAACACATGATAAAATGATAGCACACGTAACTCTGTACTGTTATTTCTTACTTCTTCTTGGAGATTAACTCTTATCAACACTCAGTGCAAGGTGCTTTCTCATTTCTCAGGACTGTACAGGTAGACCTTAGAGATATTGCAGGTTTGGTTCCAGACCACCACAATGAAGCAAATACCTCAATAAAGCAAGTGAACAGGAAGTTTTTGGTGTCCCAGTGCATATAAAAGTTACATTACACTATACGTAGTCTGTTAAGTGTGCAATAGCGTTATGCCTAAAAAAATGTACATACCTTAATTTTAAAATATTACTAAAAAATGCTAACCATTATCTGAGCTTTCAGCCAAGTGTAATCTTTTGCAGTAATAACATCAACAATCACTGATCACATATCACCATGACAAATATAGTAATAATGAAAAAGTTAAAGGTATTGTAAGAATTACTGAAATGTGACACAGAGACAGGAAGTGAGCAAATGATGTTGGAAAAATGACACAATAGACTTGCTCGATGCAGGATTGCCACAAACTTTCAATCTGTAAAAATCCCACATCCGCAAAGCACAGTAAAACGAGGTATGCCTGTATAAAGTTTTATTTTCTGCATAGACCACAGTTATTCAGCCAGCTTCTGTTGATGGACATGTTTTCTTTTATCAGAAAACAAAACAAAACAAAACATACACACACAAGCATGTACATGTGACACTAAGCACATTTGTAAATATATCTGTATGGTATATTTTGGCAGTTTTATAGCTAGGGCAATGGGATGTGTATTTTAAACTGCAATAGATACTGGCAGATTGTCTGCCCAAAAGGTTGAACCAATTTATACATTAAGTAACAATATAGTAATACTGTTTACACTAATATAAACATTTGTCTATTAGTATATTAATTTAATACTGCTTGTACTAATACAGACAGTATGCTAATAACAAACACACACTGTTTCCCCACATCCCCACCAAATGAATGTTACACCTTTTTATTGTATGTGATTTAATGTTAAAAATGGTATCATGTTTTTCTTATCAAAAGGAACATTCATCATCTCTTCAAGTAATGTAGAAAAAGTTAATGTTTTCCTATGAATTATCTGCTTATATTATTAGACCACCTCAGTTGAGTTGTTGGTCACATTTTATTGATGTGTATAAGCTCTTTTTTTGGTATATATGTATTTTTTATTGAAGGATAGTCAGTTTACAGTGTTGTGTCAATTTCTGGTGTACAGCACAGTGCTTCAGTCATACATGAACATACATATATTCGTTTTCATATTCTTTTTCACCATAAGTTATCACAAGATATTGCATATAGTTCCCTGTGCTATACAGTATGAACGTGTTTATCTATTTTATATACAGTAGTTAGTATCTGCAAATCTCAAACTCCCGTTTTATCCCTTCCCACCCCCTCCCACTCCTTGTAACCATAAGTTTGTTTTCTACAGTCTGTGAGTCTGTTTCTGTTTTGTAAATAAGCTCTTTACTAGTCAAATCAGTTAACCCTTTTTATGTGAATCCTATATATTCAATTTATTTTCCTTCCAACTTGTCATTGTCTTTGATTTATCGTTGGTGCTTTTTGCCAGGCAGAACTTTTGGAGTTTTACATAACTGAATTTATCAATTTTTTATAGCTCCCAAGTTTTATATAATAAGAGCTTCTATAGGCCAAGACTATAGAAAAACAGTCTCTCATGCTTTCATCCACTACTTTTTAAATTTCATGTTTATGGTTAAAACTTTAATCTACCGAGAATTTATTTCAGGGTAGAGAATAAAGTACAGAGCTAACACTTTTTTTTTTCTCAGATTGCCTACCAGTTTTTGTAACTGGTATTTATTGAATAATTAATCTTTTCCCTTTCATATGCAGAACCCTCATTTAGCATGTATTAGAGACCCATATGTATTTGGTTCTATTCCTGTGCTCTCTAAAATGTAGCTTTAATCTGTCTATTCAGATTCCAGTACCACACTTCTCTGAATATTTTAGCACCATAATATGTCTCATATCTGTTGGTGCTCATCATCTTTTATTGCTCTATCTTTACTTTTTTTCATGTTTTTCTTTATATGAATTTAGAATCACTTTTAACTAGTTTTCTAATTTATAGAATAATTTAGAAGGAGTTTATAATCTTATTATACTGAATCTTCCTTTTCAAATACAGTATATGTTTCCCCTTTATTCAGCTCTTCCTTTTATTCCCTAATAGCGTTTTTAAATGTCCTTGTTTAATCTTGCACAGTATTTTTATGTTTATTCCTAGGTCATTGTGTTGCTATTATAAATGGAATCTCCTTTTTCATATAAGAAGGCTTTTGGTTTTTATGTTTATTTTTATATTATTATAATTTAATAATTTGTATATTTATAATTTATTATCATTTAAAATTATCTTATTAATAGCAGTAATATTATATAGTATATAGTATATACAGGTGTGTTGTAAGGACTCTCTATATATTTACATACTTAATCCTCTTAATTACCTTACAGTAGGTAATTTTATTGTCTCTGTTTTACAGAGGAGGAAACAGAGAGGTTAAATAACTTGCCAAGGTCACACAGCTAGTTACGAATAGTGCCAGCAATTGAACCAACATCAAGGCTTTAGAGTGTATGCTCTTAACCACTACGCTGTAATATTTGTGATTGCTTATCAGGATGACACTAATAATATGCACAGTCATTGATAGTTTACTTCTTTCAGATTTTAAACCTCCTATTTTTTTTTTTCCTGTTGTCTAATTTCACTGACTTGTGCCTCCAAACTCAATTAAAGTAACAGTGGCAGCAGCGATCATACTACCCTTCATTCACGATTGAATGGGAGCAGTCTGAATTTAATGGGTTATTTTTATCATGTCTCCATTATTTTATTCGTTCTCCATGTAGCCTCCTAGGTTGAGCTATATTTTTAACATGTAATGTAAAGTCCTTTTTTGTTCAGAGTTTTAATCAAGAATGTATTTTTAATTATAACAAATGCCTTTTTAGCAGCTATAGTCTGGCTTTTCTCTTTTGACCTATTAACAGGAGTGGTTTAAATGAATGGATTTCCTAATGTTGAACCATCCTGAATTTCCAGCACATCCTAATCCTCTAATGTGCGCTGTATTGTTTTGTTCAGATTGCATTTAGTATAGTAGTTATTTTTTACCTTGATATTCACATGTGAAACTTGTCCATCATTTACATTTTTATCATGTTTAGATAATAGTTACACTGGCTATATCAGAAGAATTTACAAATTTTCTTCCCATTTTCTGTAGTCTAGAGTTGTATCTAACTTGGTAGTCACTAGCCATGTGTGACTATTTAAATGAGTTGTAATAAAATAAAATTTAAAATTCCATCATACTAGCTGCATTTCAAGTGGCTACTATATGGTGGTGCATGTATAGGACGTTTTTATCATCCCAGAAAGTCCTATCAAACAGCTCAGCTCTAAAGCATTTTAAACAGCACTGGAATTAGCCGATCTTTGAAGTATTAAAGATTGTTTTTGTAAGCCAATAAGGTCTAAGTTGTTTGTTTTAGGAGAACAGCTCTTTGACTTTTTTAATTCATTTTATGGCAGTCGGTCTGTTTAAATTTTCTATAGCTTCTGGAACTATTTTTTTTAAACATTTTTATTGCTTTTTCTGACTCTTAAAATGATACCTGCATATTCTAATAAATTTTGACAATCATAGGAAAATACTAAAATAGAAGACAAATCACCCATCACCCTACTGAGGTGCTAACAATTGGGTGCATAACCTTTCAGACTTTTTAACCCTCTCTATATATTCAGTAAATTGTCATATATTGTGTATATATGCATGAGATAAACACATATGTAAAACATTTAAGTTTGTGTACTTTTTTTTATTTAATGATGAGCGTTTCCCCCCATCATTAAATAATTTTTGAAACATGACTTTTACTGGCTACATAGCAGTCAGGTTCCACTTACCAACTGGGCAAGTTACTTTATGCTTTAGTTTTCTAAACAAAATGGGAATATACCTTCTTTGTATAGTTATAGAGAGGACTAAATGGCTTAGTGTATCTTATATTTTAAAGCCCCTGAACGTGATTGATCACTTATAAAGCTCTCAATGAATAGTATCTGTTACTACTGTCATAAAGATTCCATAACAATCATGTACACTTCCAACTTTGCCACTGTTATTAAATATTCTGGAATTTAAATGGACGTTACCAGTTAGACACAAGACACTGAAACTAGATATAGAACTAATATGTTCAGTTCCACTGGTTCCTAAGGGGTCCATTTGGAGAAACCATATGTATGTAAATCAGTTATTGCCAAGATACTTACCCAGCTGACCCAACAACGATAAATAGAAATGGTATCCCTGTCTCCCTTGAGTCTACAGATAATCCAAGCCATCATTGAAAATTGAGGCAAGGATGAAATTTTAGGCTTGAATTAGTTGAGTAACTCTTTCAATTGCGAGTTCATTTTGTGCAGGTAATATACATCACATTTCTGTCTCGGCATGTGCGTACTCTGTAATGTGTGTGAAAAGTAAATTAGAAGTTGAATGAAAGTGGTTCATGGGGTGTAAGGTTTTGCTCCCATTTTATTAACTTTCCTGGTCAGTCAGTGAATTTGGAGCATGCTAAAATTAGCATTGCTTCTTGATCAAAACAGACACCATACTTTAGCCCTTTTATGAATGAAACAGAACATGTAATTTCCCTTGTAAAAACACTTCTCTTTTGATGGGCAGTGCTTCATTTCATTCAACAGGAAGTTCAGCTGTAAAAGCTATAGCACTTGTAGGCATCAGGTTAACCGAAGTCATTTGTTTTTATTAAACATTATTGGTCCTTCAGAAAGAGTGACTCTGGGGTTAGATGTAGGCTCACCGCCTGTAATGGAATGTCAAAGGCATGAATGTCACCTTGGTGAAGTGCCTAACCATTCAGATACATGACAGAAGGACTGAACCTGAATTAGCCAGAAGAGCGCCTCAGTCTCTGCTCAGCTCTGCGCAGATCACACTTAGAGGGGAGCCACCGTCATCGTCCAGGGCCTTCCATGTCACACTGGGCCTGGAGTAGATCATTTCAATGCAGTGTCCCACGGAGTAAGATTTGCTAGATGTTCTTTACCTTAGTAACCTCACAGCAAGGTCTTTTAGATGATGACAGGGAGATTAAGAGCTCCCACTCAAAGTGGAGAGGGAGATTTGGCTGGTGTGTTGTGTTTCCTAAAACAACTATACTGAGACAGCGCCGGTGCCCAGGTAATAGTTAAAGACACAGCTTTCGAATCAGACAGATCTGGATTCCAAGTTTTGCTCTGGCCATTCCTAGTGGCATGATCTTGTGCGGGCCTCACCTTCCTATGCCCAGATTTCCTCACAGGTAGGGTGGGAATGATCAAAAGTCACCCCATAGACTTGATGCAAAGACCAAATGAGAAAACACGTGTGACAGGTTATCAGAGAGTGGTTAACTGGACTGTCTTTTGTGGATAAAGCAATTCTTAGAAAATAGTATTTCTCCCCAAAATATAAATAGTCCAGTTCTTATATAACTCACATATAGTTAAGTCCACGGCTGTATAGCCCAGGTGACACGCTTTGAAACAAAATGGGGTTCTTTTCCAGAGTTATGGGAGAAGACTATAAAACTCTATATGTAGACTAGGGAAAAAGAACCTACTATTCTTGGAGAATAATTTTCCATGCAGCAGTGTGTTTTAATTGACAGTAACAGTGCATGCACACTGTAAAAAAAAAAAAGACAAAATGGAAGAGTGTTTATTTAAAAGTAAGTATTCTTCCCCCTCAGACTCTTTTTGTCAACTCTGCTTCCTCCAGCTCTCCCCAGAGGCAACAACTCTTAGCAGTTCCCTTTGAGTGCTTCCAGAAGTTTCTGTGTCTACAAATAAGAAAAGTTCCTTTCTACATTTATTGCATACCCAAGGACTGTGCCTTCACGTAGCATACATTGTAGTGGCACCAATAGGCAGTCTTGTAAAGATAGATATGAGCCCACTTGGAGGGCGGTACGGTGGTCAAGATGGCAGGCGATGGGTTTGGAGTTGAGTGATGGAAGTGGAGAAGCCGGGGGGTGTCAGATTAGGGCAATACTTCAAAACTCTATGGATTATATGTAGAACATAAAGAATAGATCCTAGTTTATACCTGATGTGCCAGCCTAATTATGAATAACCCACATTTTATTCACAAGTGTTCCAGTTTAGATCATTCTCCTGTGGTTACCATACGTGAGGGGAGGAGAATCGAGGGTGCAGTTAGGTCCATTCCTGCAGCGTTAACTGAAATGGGAAAAACAGAAGATGAGATCCAGAGGGGCTGGGGAAGCCAGCATTTCAGTGTGGAGATATTAAATTTTAGAAGCCTGTTGGTTACTTAAACAGAGATGCCAGGTAGGTAGCTCAGTACACAAGTCGGGAGGTCGGGAGAGAAGAACTGGAGGTGGAAATACGGGAGTCATCGGTAGAGAGATGCCGTTTAAATGATCGCGACAGGGTGGCTGCCCTCGGACATGGGTGTCCAGAAGAAGCCTGAAGACAGCCTGGTCTATGCTAATGCGGCCTTGTGCCCCAGTCTCTCTGGGGCCAAAGCAAAGGGAACGAGGTGCTTTGAGGATCTAGACTTGAGGGGTCTTCTCTCCCAGAAGAAGGAAGAGCTTCCTGAGGAGGTGGCTTGGGTTGAGACCAAAGGATGGTTCGGCACCAGCTAGAGGAAGAGGAGAGGAAAGAGAGTTACGTCCTGTTCAGTTTCACCTCGGTTCTTTCCGTTTCCTCTCACTCGATGCTCCCCCTTGGTATTTATCACTATAGACTCTTCCCATCTTTTCTGCTACCTTGGTTCACTCACTACTCATGGACTTCTGCGTAAGTCTCGGTGTATATAGGTCTCCTTCTAGCAAACAACCAAAGCTTACTTTTCTGGAAAAAATGCCAGTAATTATTTTAAAAACTAAGGATAAAATATCAAAGAGAAAAATGAATTAACGAGGGGAACATCTCCTCTTCTACCTATTTGCTTTAACTGTGATCTGCTTAGGGAAGTGCCGCCTGGTGGGTACTTCATAGATTTTGATTGGTTGGTCAGCTCGCTGGTTGGCTGCTTGGCTGGTTGGCTGAAAGGCTGATTGACTGGCTGGCTGGCTAAACATTGGTTGGTTAGCTAGCTGGTTAATAGGTTGACTGGCTAGCTGGCTGGCTGACTGGGTAGATGTTTAGTGATTGGCTGACTGACTGGTTGGTTGGATGATTGGTGAAAACTGAGAATAGTAGTTTAGCTTTGGCTTTAAAGTCAGACTAAATTTTATTCAGATTTTGACTGACCTATCACTAAGTCTATGATATTAAATAATTTACTTAAGCTCTGTAAGTCTCAACTTATTCTATAAAATAGTATTTTTCTTATAATGTTGTTGAAGGATAGAGGTGATATTGCATGTAAAGCTTTAGCATGGTACTTGGGACATGTTAACTGTTCATTAATATATGCTCACTGTTTTAAAGAGAAGAAAGAAGCTTGAATGTTACTTACAAAAGGAACAAAGTTAGTGAAAGCAAATGATAATTCTGTTTAAAGGTTTGCCTCATTTATCTTAGTCCTTCATATACATTTCACTGCTGCAAATACACATCCATTACAGACTAGAAGTACATATACTGAAGAAGAAGATTACAACATGTGGAAAACTCACTAGCACACGAGCGAACCATTTTTCTCATTGACAAATTAAAACGTAATTCTTTCCCACCCCCTCCCTCTCCCACTCTTCCTCCTTATCCTGTCATTGCATTGCTGCAAGGCTCATTAGGATAGTAACTTTCTCTATCAAAAAAAGAAGTGCAAAAATATATTGTTTCTTGACATGGGTGATGGTGTTACCCAGGTGTTTGCTTTGTAATTATTTGCAAACTGAATGTGTATGTTTATATATTTCCCTATGTGCACACTCACACAGGAAGGAGGTGAAGTTGACATGTAAGAAGGTGACAGAATAGGATAGTACACACCAAATAGAAGCCTAGGTTAAGGCTTCTACACACCTTTGCTTATATAGCAAGGGAAAGTGTTAAAATTCCAAATTGAAAGGAATACACAAGCAATAAACCCTGATTGTGAAAAAGAGGAGATAAAGATTATTCCAACTACTCCAGATTGGCTGTCTCCACGTCACAAACTGAGTGACTACAGTGGCCAATTATGAACCTTTTTTTTTTTTAATGCTAGTCTTCATCGATGTGACCTGCGCTGGAGTCACAGTATGGCAGGATCTTTCCATGTCATATTCCACCCGCTCAGCATCAGGCATGAAGAGCTTCTCTTGATGACAGAGCTCTTTAACAGGCCGCGATGAGTAGAGCCAGAGTACACAGATAGCTCTGCCCCGTCTCTCCCAGCCATCTTCATTAGCATTCATGCCACTTGTGCATGACCTGAAAGATAGCTGCCCTGGTGCACTGAATGCCGTCAGACACAAAGTCAAAGATTACACATCTGTATTACTAACAAGCGGCTTTTGTTTTTTCAGCGCCGGCTGGGAGATGCAGCAAAAAAAGCCATCAGCAAGCTCCAGGTCAGGACCATCAAGAAGGGCGACAAGGTACCAGCCTCTTTTCTTTTTGATGAGGAGCTAGTCAAAGACCTTCCTGACTTTTCTAGCAGTCAGGGTAGAAGAGAAGGAAGGATGAGAAGGGGATACATGCTAATACTTCTCCCATAAGCCTCAGTTATTATACCCATCATTATTAAAAATAATTTAAAGCAGTTTATAAAATGCATACAAGAGGACGGTGAAGGAGTTGGATAGAAAATATGAGAAGTTAAAAAGTAAGTGTAGTAGTACACCCCAATGTTCATAGCAGCACTATGTACAATAGCCAAGGCACGGAAGCAACCTAAGTGTCCATCAATAGATGACTGGATAAAGAAGATGTGGTATGCATATGTATGTATGTGTGTGGGTGTGTGTGTATACATATATATATACACACACATACATACATATATATAATGAAATATTACTCAGCCATAAAAAAGAATGAAATAATGCCATTTGCAGCAACCTGGATGGACCTAGAGATTATTATACTAAGTGAAATAAGTCAGAACAAGACAAATACCATATGATATCACTTACATGTGGAATCCAAAATATGAAACAAGTGAATTTATTTACAAAACAGAAACAGACCCGCAGACATAGAAAACAAACTTACGGTTACCAAAGGGGAAAGGGGCAGGGGGAGGGATAAATCAGAAGTTTAAGATTGGCATGTACAAACTACTATCCATAAAATAGATTAACAGCGAGGTCCTTCTGTGTAGCACAGGGAACTCTATTTAATACCTTGTAGTAGCCTACAATGGGGAAGAAAAAATTGTGTAACAAAAATAGATGAAACCAGGATAAAATGGCACACAAATTCATTACCTGAAATGAACAGCAGACATCGGTCCCAAATTTAGGTTGGGACTCTCCACAGACAATGCAAAGAAGGAAACAATAGTCAATATCCAAACAAATCCAATGACCTTATTCCAGTGTCCCATGAGATAAAAACAAAATGGCCATTCCGGGTGTTACAGCTTGAGAACGTTTTCCCGTGGATCCTTGCAAGGAAGACAGTGCCAGTTACATGCCGAGTTATGTCCTCCACTGGCGTCTGCAGTAAATGCAAGAAGCAGATTTAGTCCTTCTGAAATCTGGTTTCCAGAACCCCAGAGTCAGTTGCAGCGGCCTCCCTAGCTGCAAAATGATGACATAAAGCCAGATGCAGAAGCATGTCTTAAGGAAGGACCACAAAGCCGGCCAGTCTAGCCCACAGGCCTCTAGAGGCCTCTGTTCTCCCCAGGAGAATTTTTTCCCCCAGGAGAAATTTTGGAGTAGTGGATTGCAGTGTGTGACTCTGGGGCTCCTTGGGGCATTGTAGGAGATTCACAACTCTATGGGCACAAGAGGTGTTGTCTCTAGCCTGAGTAATTGATTTGTCTCACCAATTATATCATATTTTTCAACGGTATAAAAATACCATTGAGCTTAGTAAGGTAAAATTCAGTTACAGCCATCAGTAAATTTAAAGTACACTTTTTATTACTTTTCTCTCCTCCAACAGAGAATAATAAAAGAACAAAGACTGTTATATAAGGGATATATTATGGGATATTGGAAGAGATTTATGTTCTTGAAAAGAAAGCTGGAACCACAGTTTTTTAGAGTTGCGTACGTTAGCGTCCCAGGGAATGGCTAGATTAAATATCATTCAGACAATTCTCTGTGAACAGTGTTTCTCATCCTCAAGATTTTGATATGTCACCTCTGATTATGATAAGCAGCATTATTAGTCACGGGACATTAAGATACGAATTCCTCACCAAAGCTCTTGCAGCGGAACCAGGAAACAGAAAGGGGAGATTGGAAGGCAGAGAAGCTAAGCCAATACACAGTGAATTATTGATGAAGGGAACTGGCAATGAGACGGTTGAAAGCCTTGCTCCGGGCACGCTCTCTGTGGGCTTGTTATTTGTGTGTTTACAGGAGTGGATGCTCTGGAAGCAGACTCATACGTGCTTTCTCTGTTGCAGGAAACAGAGCCTGATTTTGACAACTGTGCAGTTTGTATCGAGGGGTACAAGCCCAACGACGTTGTCCGGATCTTGCCCTGCCGGTGAGTCGCTAGGCTGCCTGCTTTTGACTGGGGCGTGTGTGCAGAGTGCCTGCTGGCCTCGTCCTGCCAGGTCAGTCGCCCAGATGGTTCCGTATTTGAATAAGAAACCACCAACAGGCTCATTCTTTTTGTGTAACCTTTCTCCTGGAAAGCGCTTTGTGAAGTTAGAAATACTTTTCTGATCCTCTTGGCACCCAAGGAAGTTTACGGCTGTGACCCTGAACATTGTGACCCACAGTTTGATGATGTGGCTCCAAGTACAGGTCTTTTTTAACATCACGTCAGTGATGTTCAGGATCATACGTGCTTTTACGAGTGCTACTTTTAATTAAAATAATAAACTCTTCCAAACGTTTTATGAATGATCCCATGATCTGCAACCAGAATCCAGTCGAGAGTGAGGAAGAAGCCAAAGGTAGATTCCATTTCCCTTTGTTTTTTACTCACAAGAAGAGAAGGTGACAGTCACCCCAAAACTTCTAGAATCTAGGGGAGGAGGCTAGCATGTGTAGTTGGAAAAACTTCCCAGGTAATTCTCATATAATCTTAATCCCTCTCCCTAACTGAAATTCACTGTTATGGTGTCTGGATCTTTTTTATACAGTTAAAATTACTTAAATGTAAATACTTCAGTGAAATAATATATTTTAAAGTTGCCAACAGCATTTCTTTTTAGTGTTTTTGCATCTGGGCAAGTGTCCTAAAAATAAAAATTAAATTCTGCCTTCAAGAAATGTTCTTCATTTAGAAATACTGGCTTTAAAAATTCTTCGAGTATTTAAGTAAATAAAGCAGAAAACATATACCACCAAGATACAAAAAACAATCCATTCGGTCATAAAGTATTGCAGCTTCTAAGAACTATTTATTAGAAACACAGAAAAAAGTGAAATATGCCCAAGAGGAATTAGTTTAATAATCCTAAATGACCAAGAAGTGACAAAAAAGGGACAAGATACTCAAATAGATGCGGAAACTCCAAGGGGAATGAGTCGTGCTTGAAATGCTGGCAGGCAGGTTGATCATTAGGAAAATGGGCCTGAGGAAAGTGCACTCTGGTGGCCCCAAAGCCTTCAAGTGGGATTCGCTTTCCTTAATTTATAAATGCTTGACTGTCTCAAAGACCAAATCGTAAATCGGGACACGTGAAGACTCAGTAGTGTCCTTCATATGAGGGTATATGAATTCCTTCATATTTATATATAAATTCTCTCTCTAGACATTACATTTGGTATTTGCTTGGCGATTTTTAGAAACACTGGCAAAGAATGGTGGTATGTGACATGCAGAGAGCCTCTCCGGGTAGCATCTTTCCTCTCTGCAGTATTTTATTAAGGGTTTTATAAAGCCTCATAGCTATAAGCAAGGAAAATGCTTGCTTTTATTTTCCTTTGGAGATGCTTAGAGCCCTGTGAGGCTCCGACTAATAAAAAATATTCAAAGCTAAAATTAAAGCTAAATAACATCTTTTTCCTGAAAATCCAAAGAACTTTACCAATGAAATTAAGAAAATCTGTTGTAAAAACTATATATAGGACTTAGCTCTGTAGTTCATCCTGTATAAAATAGCTTGTTCGCCTAGAGCTCTTTCATAGGTATATTTCATGTTACTACATACAGTTGCTAAAGGATGCATAATATCCAAGTCATAGATGTACCGCAGTTTAATTTACCATGCCCCTGTGGTGGACCATTTGCCTGATTTCAGTTTTTAATTATGATAAATGACATTGCTTTAGCAGTATTTAGATTGTCATGATATATTAGTCCAAATCTCCTTTTACAGTGTATTTTTTTGGAAATAGTAACTAAGACAAAAAAATTTGCACTTTAATACTCACCCCAAAAGAATAAAACTTTAGGAACTTTCATTTTACTTATACTAGCCCTCGCCCTAAGCCAGATCAGTTTAACCTCAGGCTCCTCCTTTTTTACATCATTTTTTGGTTTTGAGCTCATTACTTGATTCTTTTTTGCTTCAAGTCCCTTATTGTCCATCTGCCTTTATTTCCTTCCTCTGGGCCTTGCTTTAAACAACAAAATACACTGAGCATTACCAAGTACAGGTTATATTAGTTACTGTTTGATCTTTGACGAGCCATGCATACCTATTCTTTGAAGAGCCCATCCAGTTTTTCCATGCGGCTTTTAAAATCAAGATATTTTTGTGCCTGTTGCTGGTTTCTGCCAGGCAGTTTGCACTAATGGATGTTATCAAACAAATGCACTGGCATTTGCTTTTTGCTAGATAATTTCCTCTGGGGTATTATTAAGCCTTTGCTCCTATGAACTTCATAGACTCTCTTTCCCATTATTTCCAGGCTGAGTCATCCACCCAATTCTTTGCATCTCCTTGGAGTAAAAACTGTCTCAGAAAATGTTCCAGCTGTTATCTCTCTTCTCTCACACTCTTTTCCGTGGCCTCCTAACTCTGACATGCTGGGTGCCTCTCTTCCCCATGGTTGCCGTTTGGGGTTGTTGGTTGCCGTTTACCAATCTTGTACTCATGACTTTTTCAAAATCATCCTCTTGTATGTTTCTTTTAAAGACACTTGCACAAATTAGGATGAATTAATAAATGACCCTTCCTCTTTATTTGCAGTCATGGAAATGATTAAAGTTAAATCGTACACATACACACTTACCGTTTCTTCCCCTTGTTTTTTCTTCATCAGGGTCCTTCTCTAGCACTTGAAGGCAAGCCTCCCCATTGGGTGAGCCTGCATATGTGCATTAAATGTGAAGGAGGGACCCACAGCAGCACACAAAGTACCTTTTGTGGTTTGGATTTGATCCTAATATGCCACTAAGATACTTTCCAAGGAACTTTGGTTTTGCGGCAGCATACATATGCCAAAACATACAACACACTATATTTTAGGGCTGGTTTTTGTGACTCTGTTAGTACTTGTAATTAAGATTTTAAGCTACAAAAAAGTACTTTATTGAAGTTCTGTTGTCTTCTCTTGTCCAGAGAATAAGTTGGGCTCTCTGATTCTTCTGTGGCTTTTATCCGGTGGCGTTCCCACTGTCCTTCAATGGTTATTCATTTCAAACTGTTTAACTACCCAATTTCAAATGCAGTGTCTCAGAAAGAAATGACCTCTTTGGGCAGAGCAAAAGTCCTTTTTTGTCATTTTTTTTTTAACACAGAGCAATGTGCGCATCCTTTACATGCCTGTACAGTTTGTTCCTATCTGTAAGGTGTCACTAAAGCATTATCACTAATTTGGGGAGATGCTAGCTTCTACCGCTGTCTTTTCCTTTGTTTGCAGACTCTGCCACACAACTTAGGAAAAATTAAAAAGTTCCTTGGCAACAAGCAGACCCTTGCCATAACCTTTTCAGTAGCTAAATGCTTTATTTGGAACAACAAACATTTATTTTGCAGCAACTGTACGCCAGGAATAGTGTGAAGTACCAGAGATGAAAAGATGAATGGCTTGCTCTCTGCTCTAAAGGAAATTGGGCTAGCAGGGGACAGATGGGAATGTAAATAAGTAATCACAATACAGTGTCCTATATGCAGCAGTAATAGCAAAATGAATTAAAAATTTGGAGGAACTAATAACCAGGCACAAGGAAGGTAAGAAAGGCCCCACGGGAAAAAAAAGAAATGTCTTCATATTTTCTAACTGGTTTTTGTTGCCTGTTTCATTCACATTACAGAAAATTTGTAAGATGGATAAATAATTATGTGGGTAACTCCCTCATCAGGTAGCTACTGCTAATGTCTTTATGATTTCTGTTTATTTCCTATGCCTATTTTCTGCAAGTTTGATATACTGCTGTCAACATCAATAATATCCAACTCTTTTCATTATAGAATTTGCTGGAAATAGTATGAACTTACTGTGGCTCATTTTCCTTCAGCCTCTGACTCTGTAGACAGAAGCTGATCGAAGTCTAGGTTGAATAAATCCACCAAAGACCCTGAGATGTTGGCTCTTATTCCTCAAGAATCAAGTCTTTTCATGGGCCAGTCCGAATTGTCTACTGAGGTAAAATAAGAGTGTGTCCTGACTCACTTCCGCTCATTCCTTAGTAATCCACTGATGAGCTGTTCACATTTCATCATCCCAGTGCACTAAAGGGACAGAAGAGGGATTTCTCTTAGACGGATGATACAGTTTGGCTGGGTAGTAATGGCCCATGGAGGCAGCATGTCCTGCTGGCTTATTACTGTCGTAGTTGGATTCCAAATAAAATCCGCTAAAACTCAAGTTACTCACTTTAGTAGCTGCGTCCCTAGCGTTTAACTTGATCTTAAACAAAAATCTGGTTCTACAAACTACCTCCTGGAGTTGCATTTCCTAAATCGTGTTTCCTGGAGGGTACAGTAGGAGGCAGTGTTGTGGATACTGCCTGCAGGTTTACTGAGGTTTCTGTGTGTATTTAGAGCAGGGAGTTGATGTCAGTGAGAGGCTCGGCCGGCCCGTGGCCTGTTGGGTTCCCCACTCTTCACAGCACAATTCAGTTTTGTCCTGAGCAAGGTTCCTGTTAGATCAGAGAATTCTGGAAGGGGTATGTGTGTGTGTGCATGTGGTAAAATAAACATGACATAAAATTGATCACTTTAACCATTTTTAAGTTTATATTTCAGTGACATCCTGTACATTCAGATTATGGTACAGCCACCAGCACCATCCATCTCCAGAACTTCATCTTCCCAAGCTGAAACTGTAGCCATTCAACAGTAGCTCTCCATTCCCCCAGCCTGGAGTTGTGTGTGTGTGTGTGTGTGTGTGTTGTGTGTGTGTGTTTTGTAATTTAGGCCTTCCTTTTATCAACAGAGAAAATGTCAATGAAGGAACTCAGATTTTGATTCAAGAATCTAATTTAAGTTGGCTAACTAAAAATTGGCTTTTACAAACTAATTTGAAACCTGACAGTGAGTGATAATTCTACATATTTCTGGTACTATTATTATCAGTATTATTACAATGCTAATATGATATCACTCTTACCATTACTGCTAGTTACTGTTACTGTTCCGGTTACTGTAATTAAGATCATTACCACCGTCAGTTCTTTCCTGGCTTTCTGCAGTAGCCTTCTCACTCATCTCCCTGTTTCTACTCCTGCCCCTTAATTATTCATTCTGATAAGTCTATTTTTAATTATCCAGCTAGGTTCACTGGACTCTACGTACTTTTTTAGTGAGTACAAATTTAAACTCATTAAGCGTATCAGAAGAATGATGAAATTTTTTTCTTTAGGAAAATTAATTGAAATATAATTCAGTCCTTCTGCTTCTCTGAAACATATTCTTGTAACAAGGTAGGTTCACAGAAAACTAAGAACGTCACTGTTTCATATTAGTCTTTACAAGAGAATTGAGCTGGCTGATGCAATTGCCACTGTTTTGATCAGGGATCACTGTAAGGAGCAATCTTGGGAAAGTTGCCATTGTGTCTCTCATTAGGATTTTCTACTCTGTTTTCATCGTGAGGACTTGCCAGAGCAGTTCACGTATGGAATACCCGCATTTCTCCTGTGCAAAGGAATGCTTTTAGATTGTGGATACTAAATTGTGCCACTTTTCAGATTTTTTTTCCTCTGTTCATTGATAGAAAGCCAACAGAGAAATCTGTAGCCAAAAGGGATTTTTTTAGCTTCATCCCTGACTCTGTTTCATGTCTCTATTCTTGTTTATTTTTCTTTTGCTCTTATGGCATTTTATTTTTTTTGGATATCTGTATCTCTTAAGTCACCTTAAACCCTTTCTAGAATAAACATTTTCCGTGTGTTTAAAACTTGCTCTGTAACATTTTGCTTGATAGATAGCCCCTATGCCGTAATTTATTTGACTGGGGACATTTAAGTTGTTTCCCCCTCCAAACACATACACTTTTTTTTTTTTTTTTTTGCTATTATAAAGAAGGCTGTGATAAATAGCTCTGTGTGTAGACCTTAGTTGACATTTGGGGTTATTTCTTTGTTTCTAAGGTTACAAATTCAAATTGCCTAGTTGCTTTCCATAAAGTTGTACTGAAGGAGTTTTCCGGTCGGTCAGAGCTAAGAAGAATATTACAAGCAAAGCTGAGTAGTGGTAACCCTGAATTGTCAGGATATAAAGCAGATGTGAAGATAATGGTGGAGAAGTAGGCCAGCTCAGATCATTTGGGACCTAAATGCCCCACTGAGGAGCCAGGATTATGGCCAAGTGCTGGGGGACCTACTGAGGGGTTCAGCTTGTGCTCTGTACACAGTTCACTGGCACCATGTGGAACGTGGCTTAAAGGGCTCTGACTGGAGTTGTGGGGGACAGTTAGGAGCCTATTCTTAAGTCAAGGTACAAAATGCTGGAGGTCTGATTTGGAGTGTTGGCCCTGGGCATACAGAGGGAAGGATCTAGTCAGGAGAGTTGCAGGAGGTAAACCAAGCATGAGTCAGCCATTCGGATACTTGAAAATGGCGACCCTGTCAGATGGTGACTGATAGATACATCTGTATTTGTTTGCATTTAACACATGTACCTTTTTCACCATAAGCTACTACAAGATATTGAATATAGTTCCCTGTGCTATACAGTATAAACTTGTTTATCTGTTTTATATATATGTAGCTTATGGTGAAAAAGAATATGAAAACAAATATATGTATGTACATGTATGAACCATTGTGCTGTATACTAGAAATTGACACAACATTGTAAACTGACTATACTTCAATTTTTTAAAAAAAGTGAAAAAAATGCTCCTGTCTTTCCATTCGGATTCTAAATAATAGGAAAAAATTCAGCAGCTAGCACACTATTGCTCAAAAACCATAACAGAAGAAACAGATTTCAAGCACTGAAACAGATTTTCTTTCTCACTCCAAAAAAAAAAAAAAAAAGACAGACAAACAACAACACTTGAGGGCCAGCTTTGACTTATCTTTTTAAAACTTTCTTCTGAGTTATTCATCCCAAAACAACCCCCTAACTGGGTCAGTTGGGCAGAGTTCCATTTTGGATAGATAATTGTTGGATGCTCTGCGTAAATGCTATGCCACCCTTTCTCTGTCTCATCTCTCTGCTTTAAGAACGAGGCTAAATTTCCATTGTGTCTGTTTAACAGAACTCTTTAGTAGTTTGGGGCATAGAATATATCATACTGTTTCTTTTTCTTTTTTTTTTCCTTTGAAACTTAAGTCTCTATTTTTACAAAGATCAGAACGTGACTAACTGCACTGGTTTTGAAAGAGAAGAAATGGAGATTTAAACACAATCATATGATAGACTAAAAATAGAAAATAGAATAAATGGATACTAATAAAGTACAGAACAAATTAATAGTGAAGGACAAAACAAAGCAAATTGGGGCAAACAGATACCATGGCTTGGAAAGGAATTTCTAATGACATTCCAGTATCTGAGTCAGAGAGAAACTGAAAGGGACAGGCCTGGAGATTTGGAAAAGGAATTTTTTGAAGGCTGTTGAAAAGTCAAAGCCTAAATTTGGTCTGCTAATTTAGATGAATTCTCTGAAGGTCTGTTACATACCATGTGTCTAGGGTTGACAAGAAGCTAGTGCATCATCCTTGTCCATCTACCCAGACAACTGGCTGCTTTCCTTTCTCAGCTGATGCAACTAATGTATGTATATTTTTAACATGGGCCTAATTATTGACTCCTCAAAGACTGTGATCTATTAACTCCTGTCCCCCTGGGCAGGTGACATTTTCCTGTGCAGGAGAAGCAGCCCTGGTCTCATATAAAGTACATGGCAAACAGAAGAGGGATCCATTTGTAAAGTTTTCTGAACAAACATGAATCCTAAGGCTCCCAGAGTGACTTGTCTGCCAAGGACCAGCCTCCTTAAAATTGAATTAATAAGATTCACTGAGCTAATGGATGAGAGCAGTGTGCCTGAACCCCAGGGCTTTACTCACAGTGGCTCGCCTTGGATGGGCCGTTCTGGAAGATGGGCCTCTCTCTCTGCATGTTCACTGTGTCCCAGGGAGTTTCCTTGTTCTTATTGGGTCCTTCCAACCAAACCCACATGGATGGTTCATAGCCTGTCCTGCTTCTCCTGAAACTCTGATGTGGGATCCAGATCTTGGGTCCCCAAGGCAATGACACCCCAAGGCAACATCACAGTTGGACTCTGATAGTCATCTGTGAATTTCCTTTTTTAAGGGAGGAAATGGGTTCTCATTCACTCTCCCTGCCCAACACAACATGACATAATAAAGAAGATAACATAAAAGAAGAATTATAACTAGACATGGAAATGAGCATTATTTTAATATTCAGAAACTTCAAAAATCACAAATTTACTGAAAGCACTCAAAATAGACACTAGTCCTTTAAAATTTCTAACCCCAGGGACCTATCTAATTTTAAGATGAGTCAAATGAACGAAGACTCCAAACTCTTTATAAAATTTTTTTTTAGAAAACACTAATGTGTTCAGGATTCTGACTGAGCCCTGTAGCTTGTGAAGTGGAAAACAATGGAACGCTTTCTAGCTGAGCACAAGTGGTCTGTCCTGACTTTACCCTGTCGTGCCTGTTACACATGCTTGATTAGGAACAGATTTTTTCCAAGCTCCTTTTTTAGAAAAGAGTAATGAATGCCTGGTGATTTTCATAAGATTTCTCTTACTGTTTCATGCCTGTGTTATGCAAATTAGATTACTAGTCATTCTTTTCTCTATTGTTTATTTATATTTTAATTTTTAAAACTTTTTTTTAATTTACAATGTTGTATTAGTTTCTGGTGTACAGCATAGTGATTCAGTTCTATATATATATCTATAACATATATATATATACACACATGTTTTTTAAATAACCTTCAAGGTTTCATTGCTCAATGTAAGAAATTTTGAAAATAGTGAAAAGTATGAAGAAGTAGAGAAAAATAATCATCTTGCTACCCAGAAATAATCATTATTAATATTGGTATCTTTTATTTGTATAATACATTTATTTTATACATATATGAATATATATATATAAACATTCCATGTATATTGTTAAACATTATAAAGTCAGGCCACTAATACAATTTTTATTCTACTTTCTCATTTAACATTAAAAGGTAAGCATTTTCCTATAACTTTAGAAATTATTTTAAAATATTTTAGTGGTTGCATAATAGTCCATTATTGGAGTTTATTTAACTGCCCTCCACTTCGTTCAACATTTTAATTGCTTCTAGTCTTCATCATTATAAAATCATGACCTTAACTGTTTGTATTTTTTTTTCCATGTTTATCCCTTAGAATGCATTCCTAAAAGTGAACTTCCTGGTCAAAAGTGATTTCCAAAGGATCTTGATAAGTTTGTCTAATTGCTTTCCTGAAAGGTGTTAATGATATGCACCCCACTAACAGGATGTGAGAGTGCTTCCATTAGTGTTCTTTTGGAACCAAGAAGCAGTACCATTTTTAAACATCTTTCTTGTCTGATAGCCTAATACAAAGGTAGCACTTAGTTTTAATTCCAATGTCTGATTTCTCTGAGATATTGCTCTTGACTTACCTAAGCTCTTTACATATCTGTCAACCGAAAAGAACTGCACAACATGAGAACTGTGAGTTAAGTTTTATTTGGGGCAAAATGAGGACTATAGCCCAGGAGACAGCCTCTCAGATAGCTCTGAGGTGCCGCTCTGAAGAGGTAGGGGAGAGGTCAGTACAAATATATATACATATATATATATTTTAGTGAAGAGGGTACGGTGCAAACAGGCACACTTTTTGACAGAAGGTTGCTGCTGGTCATGAGGAGCAGTGTCTCCATTATTGATTTTAGTGCTACCTGGAGGCTAGTTCTCCAGCTTCTCCCAGAGCACAGAGTGCTTCATTCCTGATCTCCCTGAGCTCCTTTCCTTGGACTTTCCCTGTCGAAAGTCCAAGACTGCAGAGACTAGTAACTTCATTCTTGTAGAAACAGATGGTGAGTGACAAGTTTTAGTTAGCATATCTAATGTAAATCATCATGGACTGTAGGATGCCTCCTAATTTCAGAGATCTTAAAATGTGGGAGGGAAATGTTCTGGCATAGAACTGATAAAGTATGATATTAATTTTTTTTAACATTCTGTCTTCATATTTTGGTAAATAGTGTTTTTCATCATTTAAATATTTTATGATACTTTTAGATTAATAGGGAAAAAGTTATGTCATAAAATTTATGAATTCTTATCTTTACTTATTTTTATCTCTTCTTTAATCTTTCTTTACCAAAAAAAATAAAATAACTGAGCAATTAACTACGTTTTTCAAATTTATCTGAAATTTATGTTGGTGTAGGCATCCCACTCAATAGTCATTACTTATGAAAGTTGATATTTTAAAAACTCATTCTTTGAGGAACATAATTTTGTATACTCTGCAAAAGTAAAAGTTATATAATGTGGTGGGAGTTTTAAATAGCACAACTTCTTTGGAAATTTGTCAGTTCCTACTGAAGTTAAACATACATTATCCTCTAACCTAGCGATCTCACTCTTGGATATATACCCAGGAGAAAAGAGTACATACATTCACAGGAAGACTTGTACAAGAATGGTCATCAGAGCACATTTATTCTTAAGAGCCAAAAAATGAAAATAACTCCAGTGTCTAACAACAGAAAAATCTATAACTGAATTGGGGTACATTCATTTAACAGAGTACTCCTCAGCAGGAAAAAGAAACAAGCGATTGATGTACATCAGAGCACAGACAAATCTGAAGACATTACGCTGAACAAAAGAAGCCCGGCAAAAAGAATAGATGCTTTATGATTCCATTTATATGAAACTCAACCACAGGCTGGGCTCGTCTGTGGTGACAGAAGTCCTAATGATGCATTCATAGCAGGAAATGGGTACTGACTGATAAAGGAGCAGGAGAGCGCTCTTGGGGGTGATGGAAACAGTGTATATCTTCATCTGGGTAGCGTGTACATAAATATGTACATACTTAAGAAATCATCCAGCTTACTTAAGATTTACGCATTTTACTGTATATTATACCTTCATTTAAAAGGATGGAAGGAAATTTTACAGTACCAAAGAAACTATGCTGTGGACTTAAAAAAAATCGTTCACTTTGTACATTAGTCAAAACTAAATACAATTTAAGTTCAAAGTTTGCTAATGGTGCTTTCCAGTGATTTTTCTTTGATCACTTGGTATAAACTGCCCAAAATTAGCTATCACTTAATCTCGGGGATTAAAGGAAGGAAACATGAAAGGAAATGGCAGCGTTGGCACATGATGTCTGATGTGTTACTTTCTGTTGTGTTTTCAACAGAGAGAATGCTGCCTTAGGAAAGAAGTCTTGAACTGTAATAACCTTGTTAAATATGGCATTCTGACTTCAAATGTCATGATCCCCAGTTATATTAATCAACTAGACACCCGGGACGAATGCCAGCCAGCTCTGCTGCCCCAGCCAAACAGTATAATTAGACCAGGGTCAAGTTTTAAGTGCAGAGCCTCCATCTACCAGAACCCAGGGGAGTGAGACACACTGTAAGGGAGAGGGTTCAGCAATTCCCTCAGAACTTGCATTCCCAAAGGATTGATTTCTTCCAGTCACTAATAAAGAAATTGAGTTTAGTAGCAAAAGGATCTGATGCAGCTTCTTTATTCTTTAAGTTTTGTTGGTTTGTCTTTCATGCTGCTTAGACCCAGTACTATGGACAACTGGGTGAAATTAGTGGCCATTTATTATAATACGTTGAAAAGTGCTCTACTGTTTACAAATCTCTTTTATATATAATGTGTAATATGCATCTCAGAACAGCCTATAATATAGATAGGGAAGGTACCATTAACACCCCTTTACTTAACTAAAAGAGTACCTTAACTCTGGATCTCAGAGCCCAGATCACAGCTAGGGTTTCTGACTTCCAAGGCACTGGTATCACTGCTATGTATTTGACACCTTCACCCAACCCTCACCCTGTCCCCTGAGGGCGCTGTGCAGTACACTCAACTCTCTGGGCTCTGGTTTTGGCTTAAAAGCCTGCCTCAAAAGCCGCCATCTCACTCTAAGTCAAATGTTTAAGAACCCCAAGGGAGCCAAATCAAATCTAGCCTGGCTTTAGGGAATTTGCTTTCTCCACAATGATTCCAAGCTTGTTATCATGGGCCTGAAAACAGACCAGCCTTTTTTACAGAAGGGCAGCGTTCGCGCCAGTGAGGTAAGCAGCAGTTGACTTTATTGCATTCATTTCCACCCCCTCCATCAGGTAAAACTGCTAACATAGCATGTTAGCTTACCAAACAAAGTCATTGTGTTTGTAACGACAGCCCTAATACGGCTACTCCTGGTTTTGTGGGACAGCTCTTCTTACCCTTTCCTTTTCTTCTTTTTTTCCAACAATGTTTATGTAACATAAAGAGGGGGAATCAGGGAAATACAGTTTCTCACAATTGGTCCAAACATTTCAGACCAAGCCCAGTGGCAGATTTACCCTCACAGAAGGCACCGGGCTCATTGGGTACAGTTTATGGTAGGGAGAGGCTGGTGTCGGCTGGTGTCCGCATAGCTGGTCCCCACTGCAGGGACTTCCTGTAGATGAGACACAGGAAGATGAGACAACATGGAAGGGACTAAGCACATGACCACAAGATGAAGGAAAGTCTGGCTCTGGTCCCTGATTGTTTTCCTCACTGTACCTACCTCCTTCTGCTCAGCCCATCTAGATGATTTCAAAACACTGATTTGGACCCATCTTTTCCAAATATATTTCCTGTTCCTACTTTTGAAATAGTCTAGCTTTCACTCCAACTGAGTTCTTCATACATACAATGGACTGAAAAAAATACACACCAAAAAATTGAGAACTATGTTTTATTTGGCGGACTTTCTGATAACTTCAAGCCTGAGAGACAGCCTCTCAGATCACTCTGAAGAACTGCTCCGAAGAGAAAGGGGAGGAGCCAGGATATATACAAGTTTTTACAACAAAGACCAGGTAGTCGGAACATCAAAAGATTACTATTAATTAAAGAAAACCAGATATCTCAAGTTAAGGAATTAAGTGTTTTTCTTTGGGAAAATGCAGAAGTCTGGGCTCATTGAAATTATTCCTTTGATGTGCCCCTTAGCTACCTAAGGCCAGTATCCTGTGCTTCCTGTCCTGAGTCTCTTCAGGGGGCATGGTGGGGGGGGGGGGTGTGGCTGCAATGGCTGACGGCTTGATGGTAGCACCCTCAGGGATGGCTGCAATGTGATGGCTGGGTGGCTGCAAAATCCTTTGTTTGCTGATACCGCAGGCAATGCCTTTTCTCATGGGAATTCTCTTCTCCTTGGATTTCTTTCCTCCAGTCTCCACACTTCAGAGTTCTTCCCATCTTATAGCTTCCTAATTTCCTCAGGAAGTAGCTGTTCCCTTCCTTGAATTCTGTGGCACTTTTGCTTGTATCTGTTTATGGCCTGTCACTTTACACATTGTACTGACATCACTTAAAGTAGTTGGTGTCACTACTATTTACCAAACACTAAGCACTTTACAAATAAGTATTTAATCCCTATAGCAACCTCATAAGGTATTTACTAGTCAGAACAGGCTAGGCTTTGCTGCAGCAGCAACAATAACAACAATTTAAAAAAAAAAAAAAAACCTCCCAACTCTCAGTGATTTAATACAACAAAGATACCTTAGTTACGTTTTGTGTCCATTTGTGTCTCGACAAAGAATCAGCTCATGATAGGCTGTCAGAGCAGTCTCCATCTTGCACACTGTTTATTGACAGGTCAGTAATCACATGTCATAGCCTGAGGTGAAATCTGTTATTTCTCTTTATAACTTATTGGCGAGAAGTAGTCACGTGGCCATAGCTGCCACCAGGAGAGCCCGTCATCTTCCCACATGCCTGAAAGCCGGCAAGCCCTCATAAGGGATGAGCAGTGTTAATGCGTGCCTCAGATAGGTACTATTATTATCCTCAGTGTATAAGGCTCGGAGGGGTTTAGGTGTTACTCCAGAAAGTCAGCCATGATTAAAAATGAAACCTACTTGACCCCAGGCTCGAAGTTTTAAGCTCTACACAGTATGGACTGTGTATCTTCCTATCAGCTTATCAATTCTGTATTTAAAACACCTCACCAGCAGGAGGCGAACCTGATGCATCTTTGTACCCCCAATGCCTAGCACAAGGTTTTACATAGAGTACTGCTACCTACATGTCATACGTTAATTTGTCATTCCGTCTGTGTTGACTTTCCTACTTTTTCTCAGAACTCAGCATTCCTAGTAGTGAGTTCCGGTATCAGTTTCAGACTCTCTTTAACAGTTTGCAGAAATACTCTTTTTTTCAGAATTCCTCACATATAACTAAGAAATCTACCTTCTATACTACACTGAACGAACGTGCCCTTTGTCAGCAAGGCTCTTTTCTCCGTAAGAAGGATGGAGATTAAGCCTACTGGTTTACATAATACAACACAGTAGAAAATATAGAGAAATTTCATGATACACTGAGTACTTAAGATTGCTGGTTCCTGGACCACAGGCATGGCATTTGGGCCAAAGATAATGCACAGAAAAAGCCAGTGATTTCCGTGTTTTTCAAAGCTATGGCAGTCAAGATTCCAGTGAAGTTCTCATTGAATTCACGTGATTTCAGGAGCAGGGATGGAGTGGAATCTTAAGAAAATCAATAAGAATACTTTAGATTTCTCTTCTCTGGGTAGGAATGGAATCCATTTCTCCTCTACACTAGCCGTTACATAGTCTGGGCTCCGTGGACATTCTGTAGGTACCATCACCAGTGCTGTTTTGGTCATTCTAACAGAGTAATGCCTGTACCCAGATCCATAAATTGATGAAATCTGCATAGAAGGATGGGCCCCGTGTGATGTCTACCTGGCAGTCTGAGCAGAGCGTGGACTCATCAACCACATACTGTCCTCTTTAGGCCCCCAGGAGAAGACAGAATTCTTTCATGTTTTAGAGTCCATACAAATTAAGGAAGGTGCTTCCAGGGTAAGCTCTACCATGGGAAACTCACTTGCAAGGAATAGGAGCTAAATTACTGTGATTTAAATAATGATTTGGGGTGATGGACATTTCAGAATTCATCTTTTTGAGCAAGTAATATTGAGAGCCTAGCCTATGCGTTACTCTACTAGGTTTTGGAGAGAGAAACATTTCATCTCTGCTCTCCAAGATGTCATAACCTCACTCGGTATATAGAATAGTAAACCAGAGTGAATAGCAAGGCCATAGGGCTTGGTGTTAGGAATACACAACTCTATAGAGTAACGCTCACTGTTTATAACTGACGTCTACTGAGACTGGTCAGTGCTGGGCCGTACCAGTTGTTAAAATACTGTTAATTTTACCCATATATAAACAAGTGATTCAAAAACAAAAACCCAAACACCACGACTTTTTTGATTTTTATTGGCCAGGTAATTTTTTTTAATCCTTTTTTTCTTTTAACAGCTTAAATTTATTCTCACTATGAAGACATCAATCTAAACGGAAATCTTTTTTTTTAAACTGGATCAAAAGGTTATGCATTTCAGAATTGATTCACTCTGTCATATTGCCTTCACTAAAGGTTAAATCAATTTGCATTCCCACCAAAGGATATAAGACTGTTTACACCATTGCCAACATGAGCTATTATTGAATTTAAAAAATAAATGCCAATTATGAGCAAGAATGATCTTGTTTCATTTCCATTTTTCTGGTTTTAGTTAGGAAATATTTTTACAAGGGTTTTAACACATTTATCTTAAGTCTTAAAATGAGTTTGGGCAAAAATATTAGCAAGAAATATATTTTTACCAACAGAATAACTGTCTATTATTATATAAGATCAGCATGCAATCAGTGGTTCTCAGTTCACTGAAATGATATTAGCTAAGCAGTAATGAAACTGACTCTTTCTACTTTCTTCCTTCCTTCCTTCCTTCCTTCCTTTCTTTCTTTTCCTTCCTTCCTTCCTTCCTCTCTTTCTTTCTTTCATTATTTTTACCTTTTTACTTCCTTCACTCATTTGTCTGCTCCTCACCCCACACCTCTGGCAAACACCAGTCTAGGTTCTCTGTATCTATGAGCTTGTGTTTTTTTGTTTGCTTTTAGATTCCACATGTAAGAGATCATATGGTATTTGTCTTTCCCTGACTTGTGTCACTTAACATAATGCCCTCAAGGTCTATCTATGTTGTCACAAATGGCAAAATTTCATTCTTTTTATGGCTGAATAATATTTCATTGTATATATATATATACACCACAATTTTTTAATCCATTTATCCATGGATGAACACTATGGTTGTTCCCATGTTTGACTGTTGTAAGTAATGCTGCAAAGAACATGTGGGTTCGTGTGTCTTTTCAAGTTAGTGTTTTCATTTTCTTCAGATAAATACTCAGAAGTAGAATTGCTGGATCATACAGTAGTTCTATTTTTTAATTTTTTTAGGGACCTCCATACTGTTTCTCCATAGTGCCTGTAACAGTTTACATTTCCACCAACAGTACAGAAGGGTTCCCTTTTCTCTACGTCTGAGACAATATTTGTTATTTGTTGTCTTTTTGCTAATAGCAATTCTGAGAGATGTGAGGTGATATCTCATTGTGGTTTTGACTTACATTTTACTGATGATTCATAATGTTGAGCATATTTTCTTGTACCTGTTGGCCATCTGTGTGTCTTCTTTGGGAAAATGTCTATTGAGATCTTCTGCCCATTCTTTAATCAAATTGTTTGGAGGTTTCTTTTGCTATTGAGTTGTATGAGTTCTTTGTATATTTTTGATATCAGCTCCTTATCAGATACCTGATTTGCAAATATTTTCTCCCAGTCAGAAGGTTTCCTTTTTATTTTGTTGATGATTTCCTTTGCTGTGGAGAGCTTTTTATTTTGATGTAGTCCCACTTGTTTATTTTTGCTTTTGTTTCTTTTAACTTTGGTGTCAGATTCAAAAAATCATCTCCAAGACCTATGTCAAGGAAAGCTCCTTGAACACCTATATTTTCTTCTAAGAGTTTTAGGGTTTCAGATCTTACATTCAAGTCTTTAACCCACTTAGAGTTAATTTTTGTATTTGGTTTAAAATAGTGGCCGAGTTTCATCCTTTTGCATGTGGCTCTTCAGTTTTCCCAACACCATTTATTGATAAGACTGTACCTTCCCAATGTATGTTCTTGGCTCCTTTGTTGTAAATTAATTGACCATATATGAGTAGCTTTATTTCAGGGCTTTCTATTCTATTCCTTTGATCTAGGTGTCTGTTTTTACGCCAGTACCATACTGTTCTAATACTATAGCTGTGTAACATAGTTTGAAATCAGGGAGTGTGATGCCCTCAGCTTTGTTATTTCTCAAGATGTTTTGGCTGTTTGGAAGGTTTTCGTGGTTCCATACAAATTTTAGGATTATTTATTCTATTTCTTTGAAAAATGTCATTGAAATTTTGATAGAGATTGCATTGGATACTGTAGGTTGCTCTGGGTAGTATGGACGTTAGAACAATATTGGTTCTTCCAATCTATGGAATATCTTTTCATTTTTTGTGTTTTCTTCAATGTATTTCAGCAAAGTCTTATAGTTTTCAACATACTGTCTTCCACCTCCTTGGTTAAATTTATTCCCAGGTATTTTATTCTTTTTGATGTGATTGCTAATGGGATTGTTTTCTTAATTTCTCTGATAGTTTGTTATTCATGTATAGAAATGAAACAGATTCTTGTGTACTGATTTTGTATCCTGCAACTTTACTGAATTCATGTATTCTAACAGTTTTTGAAGGAATCTTTAGGGTTTGCTATCTATAATATCGTATCATCTGCAGGTAATGGCAGTTATACTTCTTCCTTTCCAATTTGGATACCTTTTATTTCTTTTTTGCCTAAGTGCTCTGGTAGTGCTTTCAATACTACATTGAATAAAAGTGGCTAGAGTAGACATCCTTTCAGCTTTTCACCACTAAATATGATGTAAGTCATGAGTTTGTTATGTTGAGGTACTTTTCCTCCACACCTGCTTTTTGAGAGTTTTTATCATAAATTAATGTTGAACTTTTTCAAATGCTTTTTTGCATCTATTGAGATGATCATGTGATTTTTATTCTTCATTTTGTTAACATGGTGTAACTGTGGATGTTGAATCATCCTTGATCCTTGAAATAAATTCCTACTTGATCACGATATGTGATCTCTTTAATGTTGAATTTGGTTTGCTAATATTTTGTTAAAGATTTTTGCGTGTATGTTTATCAGGGATGTTGGCCTGTAATTTTCTTCTCTTGTGAGGTCTTTCTCTGGTTTTAGTATCAGGGTAATGCCTTATAAAATGAGTTTGGAAGAGTTGCCTCCTCTTTTATCTTTTGGGAGGATTTGAGAAAGATTGTTATTAGTTCTTCTTTGAATGTTTGGTAGAATTTACCAGTGAAGACGTCTAGCCCTGAACTTTTACTTGTTGAAGGTTTTTGACTACTGATTCGATCTCCTTACTAGTAATTAGTCTTCAGATTTTCTGTTTCATCATGATTCAGTCTTTGTAGGTTGTATGTCTCTAGAAATTTACCTGTTTCTTCTAGATTGTCCAGTTTGTTGATGTAGAATTGTTTATAATAGTCTCATGATCTTTGTAATTCTGTGGTATCAATTGTAACATCTCTTCTTGCATTTCTGATTTAATTTATTTGGGTCCTCTCTTTTTCTTGCTGAGTCTAGCTAAGGGCTTATAAATTTAGTTTATCCTTTCAAAGAACCAGCTCTTAGTTTCATTGATCTTCTCTATTGGCTTTTTAGCATCTATTTCATTTATTTCTGCTCTAATCTTCGTTATTTCTTTCCTTCTACTAACTTAGGGATTTATTTATTCCTCTCTGTGTCCTTTGTCCTTTAGTTGTAATAAAAACCCTCTCAAGGGTTATTGCAAAGAATATTAATCCAAAGAGTTGTCAGTTAAAGGACATTGTCATAAAACACGGAAGGGAAAACTGAGCCACAGGCAATTTAAGTTACTTGCCAAAGATCACAAAGCTAAGGAGTGGTCTTCAAACCCTGAAATCGGAGCACATACTCAGCTGCTGCAACATATGTGAAAAAACAGAATAGGAGGAAAAGGAAAAGAAACTGACTCTCCTTGGCAGAGTCTGGAGAAAAGGGGTGGGATGTTCAGGGAAAAGCAGGGACATCTGAGCTGTGACTTGAGTTATGAGCAAGATTTTCCACATCAGAAAAATTTGTTAAAGTGAGAAGGACATTCTAGAGTTATGGTGAGAGTGCAGGGTAAACATGGGGGTGTAGCAGATGTGCCAAGGGCCAGATTGGGTGAGCCTTCTTTGTATGCTGTGTTCAGGCATTTTGACTTTGTGCTGTAGGCAGTGGGGAGCAGCTGAAGCATTTCAAATCTGAGGAGTGATAGCATATATGTCTTTTAGAAAGCCAAGGCAAGAAAGAGAAACCAGATCAGGCTGGGAAGAGCCTTGGAAAAGAAATGTAGATATTTCTTTCTGTGGTATTTCATGGTACAAATTTGAAAATTTGTAGAGAGGTAATGGAGCTGCCAACTTAGATTTATTGGGCAGTGGAGACTGGGGGAGGACAGAGCACTTTAAGGCTCATGTTATCCCATTCCTAAATAAAGGAAGCAGGCTGATACCTAAGTGTAGGCCTGATGAGGCCAATATTTGACAGTGTTTCTCTTCTGTAGCCAAATGCATGCACGTAAGGCAGATGGCTTTTCCTCTGGTTTTGCTCAATTCCCAATCCCTGTAACTAAGGTACCTCCCCCTTGAAGGTGGAGCACAGAAATAAGCTAGGAAAGAATACAAATTTGAATTCTTCCAGTACCCCCGCCTTGCTCATGACAGTTCAGTGTGGGGAGGAAGGGCAATGGAATATAGATTTGGGAACAAACACTGACAATAGGTTTGTGTTTGAGACCTAGCTCTGCAGCTTACTAGCTCTTTGGATAATTTAATTTACTTTAACCAGCTTCAGCTTCTTTTTCCATAAAATGGGAATAATAATTTCTACCCCATAAGGCTGTTGTGAATTAATAATGTATGAACATGCCTAGTACATAGTAGGCATTCAATAATCAGTAGATACTGTTTATTAATAAATGATTATCTATTAATTAAAAGCTCACTCTTACTTCATTGACAGCTTAGCAAATAAGATTTAGTGGCGTAGAAGAAACATTTCAACTACCCATAGAAGCACTGGCTGTATCTCATTTAAACAGTTTGTGTTGCCTGGGAGAATGGGATTCTTGGGTCCCTGGGTGACTCACGTTCTTTGACAACCATTTCACCAAAGGAGTTAAAACAGCTTGCTTTGGTGCCAAAAAGAAAGCCCCAGGATCCTAATGTCCATGGGAGGGTGGCAGGGTCTGACAAAGCCTACAAAAGTAAATGAGATAGAAAGCCAGAAGAGCACCTTCTGCCTCCTAGTGGGGAAAATCTGTCATTTAATTGAGGAGAGAGTCACACGTGTGTATGGGTGAAAGGACAACAGAAAACGAGAATCAATAGGTATGGAAATGATTAGTGGGGTTTGTCATTACTGCCCAAACCATGTAAGAACTTAATTTACTTTTTGTAATCATCTCAGCATCATGATGCAGCTGTTGGCATCATCTTTTGTCAAATGTTTGCTTCCCTATGGTGAATCAGGAAGGAGAGAAGAGTTTTGGTCAACCTTCAGTTGTATTTCCAGCTTGTCAGGATTGTTAAGTGATAGAAAATCTCGTGCTGTTGTTCCTCTGTGTATACTTTCTCATGCAGCCTTTGTTAAAACATGGGAAGGGATAGCGCTCCACTGTGAATCATCAAATAGGATGAATTAAGATTGACTTTGTCTTGGAGATGTTTATTGAACTGTCGGCACATTTCACTAAACTCCAGATTCTTTCCCTATCCCTTCATATATTTAGTCTAGTGACTTTTATTTTTCTTTCCATTTGGGAAGGAAAAAATTATTTTGCAACCCTAGTTGTAAAGATATAATCTTCATATTTGGTCAACAAGAAATACGGTGCTAGAAATAAATGAGTGTTAGTTAATAACCAGCATGATCACCCTATGTATCACCTTGTGTATTATTTCAGCACTTTTTTTGCCCTTAGGTCTCCTTTTGATTTTTTTTTTTTCTTAAATTTGCAGTTACTTGCTTTCAGCATTAGAAAGTTTAGAGTAGAAATCAGAGTGATAATGTAATACTTAAAGCCAAGATATAGTAATATTAATTAGGTATGTATAAGATTAATGGTAACTTACAATTAAAGACCAGGACTTTTGGTTTAAGCTTTGTGGGCATTATTTATTCCCTTCTTATACACACACACACAGACCCAATCATTTATGAACTTCATATCTATAAGTACACATATAAAATTTCACAATTGAGGAACTAAGTCTTAGAGAGCTAAGGCTTGCTTAAGATCAAACAGCCAGAAAATGATGGATCCAGGAGTGTGACCTTTCAATGGCCTTTCTCATTAAAGTTCCCAGGGAACCACTAAAGGACTGCAGTACCACCTTGAAGGGAAGAACCTTGTCTTATTCATCTTTGTATCCAGCTCCAGGCAAAGAACAGAATGGAACAAGGGGGTGATGTCACTAGAACTTTATTTTAGGAAGATAAATCTGGCAAGGATGAGTGGGATGAAAAGAACAGGAAAAGACTGGTGGCGTGGAAAGCAGTTTCAATGCTATTACATCAAGACAGAAAAAGAGCTAATGAGATCATGAATGAGGGAGCAGCATGGAGAAAAGAAAAGAGGCAGTGAATGTGGAAGAGATTTAGGAACAGTGAGTTGATGGGACTTGGTGACCATGTGTAGGTGGTGAGGAGTGTCAGGTCCTTTGATAAATATCCATTCATGTAGCAAATATTCCTGGAGCATCATCTGTGTGCCAAGATCTATTCTAGTTTCATGCCACTGTGGTTAGAATAGATGCCTGAAATAATTTCTGTCCTCTTAAATTTATTGAGGCTTGTTTTGTGTCCGAGTATGTGGTCTATCCTAGAGAATGTTCCGTGTGCACTTGAAAAGAATGCATATTCTGGTTTTTTTGGATGTAATGTCCTGAAAATATCAATTATCTAACTGCTCTATGGTGTCATTGATTTTCTGTCCAAGATCTATTCTAGATGCTGGGGATGTAATAGTGGATTAGGCACATGAAGATTTTGCTCTTATAGAGCTTACATTCTCATTGGAGGATGTAGATGTTCTCCAGAAAGCCACTATATCCCATTATATATTCTCAAGGAATTGGCTTATGTTATTATAGGGGCTGGCAACTCTGAAATCTGTAAGGCAGGCATACAGACTGGAAATTCTGAGCAGGGGCTAATGGTGCTGTCTTAAGGCAGAATTTCTTCTTCCTCAGGGAAACTTCAGTTTTGTTTTTAAGGCCTTTCAACTGATTGGGGAAGACCCACCCAGATTATTTAGGATAACCTCCTTTATTTAAAGTCAACTGATTATAGATATTAGTTCACATCTACAAAATACCCTAAATTAGCATTTGATTGAGTAACTGGTATTGTAGCCTAGCCAAGTTGACACGTAAAACTAACCCTCACAGAGGAGGTGTAAGAATGACCAGTGCAGGGAGAAAAATCACTTAGGGTGTAAGAGTAAGTACTGGCTTCTGTGGGTGGGAGACTCAGGGAAGGCTTCTCTGTGTGAATAGATATATCCTCTTATCGATGAGGCAGATGAGACTGGGGAATACGAGGTGGCTTAAATAAGGCCAACCGACTTAAATGGCTAAAACAGCTATTGATTGGCCCTGCTGTCTTTCTGACTCCAGCATGTGTGCAGGAAACACAACAGACCCTGTCTCCCAGGAACGGTCAAGGGGACCAGAATGTTCGGCATTTTTTCCCAGGAGGAACACCAGTCAGTGAGCAAATTTAGATTAGGAACTTGTTCCTTGAATGTAGAGCCTGAACACAGAGAGGTCGATTCCAGCTTTGGGGTTGGGAGTGAAGGGGACACTTCATCCTGTGTCAGCCCCTCCCTCACGCTGCTGCCCTGGGACCGGCCTTCTTCCAGCGCCCAGCTCAGGGCTTTTTGTGTGAGTGAGTCATTCTACCTATAGGACCCTACTTTTCCTCCGTCTCCTTCATGTGTACAATGTCTGTGCAGCCCTTGGGTCTGAGCTTTGGCACCTGTGAAGGGAAATTCCTCTGTGTACCCAAACTAGGATAGATCTCTCAGTTACAAGCCTCCCGCCAACTCCGTGTTCTTCTAATGCAATACTTAGTACTGTTGTCATTAAGTCATTTATTTATATTTTATTAGTGCCTCCCTCTCCTGTTAAACTACCAAAGGGAAGGTGCCAAATCACTATCATGCTGATTCCCAGGGAGGAGCAGAGTTCTTGGCACATATCACTTGTTGGACGGATGCATGGATAAAAGAACTAATAAGTGTGACATATACCTTCCAAGCAGTAAATCTGCAGGGACTTCTAAACAATCATCTGGAAACACGACACGTCCAGGTTGCTCCTCTCCTTTTCCTCATCCCGGTCTGAGCAGATCCCGTCCATAGCTAATCCCATCCTTGGCACGTGGGTTCTTCTCAGTGTCAGTTTCAGAGGTAGCACTTCCTGAGCTCTTCTCTAATTTCGGGTGTCCTTTGTAAGCATTCGCACCTAAAGCCTTCTAACACAGAGAAAACTGTTAGAACTGTGAGAACAATAGAAGATGAGAGTGAGGGAACAGGAGGGAAGGATTCCAAGAATAGTGCACATTGAGGAGAGAGAGTCAGGCATGGATGGTGTGCCCTAAGGATGCCCTGTTAAAAGACAGACAGTCCTCTTTCTTCTTGCCCCAGGCTGGAAATTCTGACTGCTTCTGCCTGTGGTCTGGAGTCTTGTCAGTGAGAAGACTCTGACTCGAGCAGTCCCTGATATCTCTGAGTGGGCTCTTGTGAGCCAAGTTGAGAGAAAGCTCAGTTAGAAGTTCCCCCACCACACCTACCAAATGCCCCTCTTATCCTGCCACTCGGAGCACGGCTCCTGCGGGCTGGCACGTGAGGATGGCAGTAATGCAAGCACATCAGCTGTATAAACCGTAAACCATACTTTTCACTCTGGCCTCTGATGTGACAACCACCAGCCTGGCAACAGCCTAAAACGTCACTTGGGCTGTGAAGTGCTTCCAGGAGCACTTCTGCCCCTTTTGTGTGAGACCCCAAATATCAACAGAAATGGGGCTTTATTTTGCAGTTGTCTTCTGACTGTGGGAAAAGACATTTTGGATTGATTTAAAAGTTGCCACTCTCAGGTTATCCTGAAAGGTCTGTGCAAGTTTCCCCATGTGCATTCTTTCCACTAAGAGATTCTTCCTATCGAGAAAGCAAGAAGTCTCTCTGTTTCTACAAACTTTACATTTTCTGAAATTTGGAAGACTCAGATGCAAATGATAGGGGACACTCCTGGGACCCAGACAGATTTTGGCTGTAGCACCACAGAGAATAGCAGAAGGCACACCAGCCCAGGCGTTAGGAGTCAAAGGTCCGAGCCTTGCCTCTGCCACAAAGCAGCGCGTGACCTCGGACACGTCTCTGGGCTGTAGGGGACTAGGTGGCCACCGCAGTTACCGCCGCGCTAAGCTGTATGGTTCTCATTGCAGGCATCTTTTCCACAAGTCCTGTGTTGACCCCTGGCTCCTAGACCATCGCACCTGTCCCATGTGCAAGATGAACATTCTTAAAGCCCTAGGGATCCCGGTAAGCACAGCACAGTCTACAGCATCGTAATGTCTGTCTTTCCCCGTTACCCGCAAAGCAGGGAGAAAATGTCATACCTGGATTTCCTGTGTCCCCTCAGTTCCATAGCAGTGGCGTCATCTGACGAGGCCGTAAGAGATCTCCCACGTCTGAAAACCCCTCTCACTTTTTCTCAGTCTGAGAACATCTTGACCCTCCCACCATATGCATCTTATTTGTCCGTGAGTTGAGATGCTGCCTGAGCAGCTCGTAGGCTTCTCTTCCAGGCTGCAGAGCACGAGAGCGGGTGGGACCCCGGCAGAGGCCTGACGGGCCGGCGGTCCACTGCTGACCTCCGGGTCCTCACCCTGCACTGTCATCAAGCAGACCTGCAGCCATACTTTCAGAGATCACCCACAATCAGCCGAATTCCAGAGGAAACAAGCTCTTCCCAACAATCGGAGGGGAGGCCAGCCGCTGGGAATCTGGCCCAGGGCCTCTGCTGAGCTCAGATCTCCGTGGAGAGCTGGAGCGAGCAGGAAACCAGAGCCAGAACAGTGTAATTCTAGCGCTACCGTCAAGCTGGTGCCCCCAGTTATATGTTTTATAAAATTGAGTCTCTACCCCCATGCAGAGAATCTGTCCCACCCCACAGCAGTTGGCTGGCTTGGTGCTCTGGGGGAGGGCTTCCCTAGGACCATATCAAGTGAAGGCCACAGACTAGTGGTTGGGGAGCTACCAGCTGCTGGGGTGAGGGCAGGATGCTAGCCAGGACCCCAGATCCAAGGGCGGCACAGAGAGAGGTGAGGAAAACATAGGCGCCGTCTAGAAGAAGCTAGACATGCTGGATGCAGAGACCAGCCTCCCCCTTCCCCGCTCCGCTTTGCAGCCCCCTCCCTTTTGTCACTCCTCACTGCTAATGGCAGAGAATAAATAGAATTTTTAAAGTCCCAAGATGTCACTGAAGAAGAAAGGATCAGGTCAGATATCAAAGGCCTTCTTTAATGCCAAAAGGCTAATTATCCCAGGAATATCAGAGTGTCTCCGTTGGAGAGGGCACACCTGAAGCATCACAAAGCCCTGAATTGGCTGTGTGTTCTCCCCTGTACCAGCTGCCTCCGTGGCAGATGTATGCTGATTTTCCCAGTTGACACACCAAACACAGATCAACTTGTATGACTATAGCTTTGAGCTAGAATCTGAAAGGCAGTGCATTAAATTTCCAGATCAGAGTTGTAAATGCATAACACATTCAAGGTGAAAATCAGTGACAATGAACACAAAACATTAGTAAAAACCCAACATCTCCACCAGATACTGGCGACTTACAAAATTAAACTCAGCGTTTGCACGTTGCACATTCCTGGCTCTAACTGGTTCTTACCAGGGAAGAGGGAAATGTAGGTATGTGTGTGCTTGCATGTGTGTATGTGTGTCTTTGGTCTCCAGAATCTTCAGCATATTCACAGTTAAAGGTAAACAGTCACATCATTGGACCTAGTTCTTCTTGCTTAGGATATTTTCAAAGCTCCCAGTTATCATTCCCAGTGCTCCTTGGTCAGGACAGTGGAGCAGACCATCCCCAGTGGTTAAATTTTGGACTAAGTAGTATTTGACTCCAGACTTTTCATGGGGAGGTGTAACTTCTCCATGTTGTAAAAAAAGACTCGAAAAGACAGCCAGTAATTGTTTTAAGATAGAATTATTGTGTGGCCTTTTGGCTTATTTCCGAAATGAGTAGTAATATTTTAACTTTTAGTGGTTGGGTGTCCTGGCCATGGTTTGATGCCTGTCAAGTCTGGATAGGATTTTACTTGGCACACTTGACTTCCAGAAAAATAAACATCAGTAGCATCTCTGGATTTTGCCAAGGATTCTTAAAGCCCAGCAGAACGGGAACATAGGGCGCACCCGAGCTCCCCCCAGAGAACGGAACAGCCTCTGTGAAGAAGGCAGGCGTGTGTGCCAGTCCTCACAAAGCACCAGGGTGTGTGCCTGCCCTCCGTGCCCTCCGGAGGCTTTTCTGGTATTGTCCCAGAGGATGACACTGAGTCTGGATCTGAGAGGAATTTTGAAAGTTCTGCTCCACCCTTTGCCGTCGGGTAGCACTCTGCCTAAAGTACACCAAAGAGATGATGTTTTTACTCCATTCTTCTACATTTCCATGTAAATGGACAGGCTCCTAGCCTTCTCAATTAGAAAACGCTACCTGCAGCTAACTGAAACCCTTGCCTGGCAGCTTAAAGAAATTGTTTTACAGTTTTCCTAAACTCCTTTAACTCCATTTCTTCTTAATCAAAGAAGATTGGAAAGAGCCTGTCAGTCTCTCTCTGATAACTGGTGCCCCTTAGTCCTACATCTTTCAGAGAGCATTTCTTTGCCTCCTTCTCAATATGCTGAGTTCAGTAAATGTTTGCAGCATTGTAGCCCTTCAGAGGGTGAAGGATGCCAGTCCCAGAGTCGTGTTTATGAAATTCACCCTGAATCCTCCTTTGAACAATGTCCACTTACCAAAGACTCGGTTGCGATCCTGATCCATTAGATTGTCCAAATACAGGGTTTTGTGTTTGACTTGGGGCTTTGTTTTGTCGTTTTTAACTGAGTAGCCTTGTGCCTGCCTGAGCTATAAGGCAAGTAAATATAAGTGGAAAGCTAAGAGCTGGGGACATTTTCATTTTGTAAGTGGACTTCTCTAAAGTGAGCAAACAGTATGAGCATGGCTCCCAGACTGTGAAGTTCCCATTACAACGGTATCTTTTTCCATTTTATTTTGCCAAGAGAAATAAAATACTGAACTGAAAGGGGCATGGGGAGTCCTTATTGTCAGAGTGTTTTCATCCCTTTATCTGCATTAAAGTGCTTCCCCGTCCTTTCTGTCCAGCCAGGTCCAGGGGAGTCTTTGTAGGATGACAGAACACATCAGTGAGCCCCCCTGTAAGGTACCGTGTAACACGGTCTTTCTTATCCCGGCAAATACCTTCTCCTACTGCTATTATCCTGGTATGAATAGGATGGTTGTTGTTGAGTAGACAGTCCCGTGCAGCCGGTGTAGTCACAAGCCCCTCACTATTTAGCAGTTGGTTTATTCGAGGCGTTTACCAGCTGACCTGAATTTGAATCCCTATACGGTATTCACTTATAAATGGGGTTTGACACCTCTTACTAAACATTATGACTGTAATTTCTCTTAGAGGGGTATAAATTGGGTTTCTTTTCAAAATATTATTCTATTTGATGAACCATTTCGAGGGGATATAAACTGTGAGGTTCTGTAAAGTTGGTCTATTAAATATTATATCTAAGCCAAATTATCCGTGCCTGCTCCCGCTAACAGTCTGAGTGAGCTAATTCACTTTTTCTTGTTTCCTCTCCCCATTCTGTGCAAGACGTAACACTATTCCTCTTCGTCCATAAAGTCAAAGCGAACACCCTGCTTCAAAATTAATAAAGTAGTTTTTAAAGAGAATAAGAAAGAAAACAAGAACAATATCAACAAAGTCAGCATTTTGAAAAAGATGTCAACTCTTAATACATATATGGTCACATTTAGATGCTTACGGCTGAGCGGACGACCAGCACAGCACCCTCACTGGGAAAGCCTCTCCTCCCTGACACCCACACACAATTGGTTCTGCTCACAAGCACATTTACACAGTTGTAGGAGAGCGAAGGAAATTATTTTTCCTTCCACCTTCCCAGGTTCTCCAGCTGGGCCCTGTAAATTAAACTCCTACCAGACAGATTAACAAGAGAAAATCAAGCACACGTTTATTAACACATGCGTCGTGCATACACATAGGAGCGCTTGGTGATAAGTGACTCAAAGGGGTGGAAGGTAAATGCATGAGGGAAAGCAGTGGCAGATAAGGGCACGTTAGTCAGGTTTGTTGTATGTTCCATTTTGGCATCAACTCCGGGTCGCTGGTGATAAGAATGTCCTTCCCTTCCTGGCACAGAGAAGGGGACAGCCTTACACATTTATTTCCTGCTTTTAGGCAAATAGAGGAAGGGCGGAGAGCATTTCTTTACCAACTTCTCAACTGTTTCAACTACCAATCCTTATGCCAACCTAGCATATTTTAGGGTGGTATTTTCTGCCCCACAGTGGCATGCCTTACCCCTGCACAGAAATTGAGTTTTTAAAGTATTCCCTCAACTCTACCCTTAATTGATCTAGGATCTGGGTAGATACTAACTTTCCCACGTTTTCAGAGCAGTAAACTGAGACTCATAAAATTTTCAAATCGACATTTACTGAGCACTTAGTAATTGTCAGGCACTATGTGAGGGCTTGCAGTTCAAGATCGATATACTTTAAAAAGCTTGTTCACTTTAAAAAGCTTGTTTCTCACTTGTATGTGGAATAGAAACAGAAAAGTGATTGGTAATTGCAGGGGATTGGGGGTAGGTGAAATGGGTGAAGGAGGTCAAAAGGCATAAACTCCCAGTTATAAAATAAGTAAGTCCTGGGGATTTAATGTACAACATAGTTACTATAGTTAAAACTGTATTGTATATTTGAAAGTTGCTAAGAGAGTAGGTCTTAAAAGTTCTCATCACAAGAATAGAACTTTTGTAACTAATAACTAAATTTATTGTGGTGATCACTTTGTACTATATACATATATCAAATCATTATGGTGTACACCTTAAAGTAATACAATATTCCATGCCAATTACATTATCTCATTAAAACTAGGATTAAAAAAAAAAAGCTTGTGGACTAGTAAAGGGAGACAAACACAGTAACAGATGACCATAACGGAGTGGGAGAGTGTGAAAAGAGTTACAGTGTCAAAGATGACTGCCTGGGAGGGAGCACCACTTAGA
The DNA here is from genome assembly GCF_009834535.1 of Camelus ferus. Classification (NCBI taxonomy): domain Eukaryota; kingdom Metazoa; phylum Chordata; class Mammalia; order Artiodactyla; family Camelidae; genus Camelus; species Camelus ferus. The sequence goes on along the minus strand of NC_045697.1, from coordinate 100,114,767 downwards.
AAAGGGACATTTGGCCTGGGAATTGAGGGCTGATGAGGAGTTCACCAGGGTTGATTTGAGACCTTGGGATAGGAGAGGGGAAGGGGAAGATGTCATCCCAAATAGAGGAACAGCATACACTAAAGCACTGAGATAGGGCATAGATGGTGGATTCTGTGTGCTTCCAAAGGCTGAAGGGAGGGCCAGAAAAGGAGGCTGGGGTTAGACTGTCCAGTGCCTGTTTTTCTGTACTACAGAGCTTATAATTCATTCTTTAGGAGAAAAAAAAAAGAATCATACATGTGTTTTTTAAAAAGAGTGCTCTGATGAGAAAGTGGAGAATGGAGTATCCTGGGTTAAAAACCAGGGGAGATTAGGAGACTGGAAGGAGGGTGGGAAATGTTCAAAACCTACTTGCCCATGTCCAGTATCTCAATCGGTAAATTTGGTGGATCAGTCCTTCAGTGAGTTGACTTTTGACAGCTCAGATTTCCATGAATTGGCTCACTGCTAATAGAGACAGAGAAGGCAGAGAGAAAAGAGAATACGGGGGAAGAGGGCATGAGCTGAATTTGAGGTTTTTGTGGGATGATGGAGAGACTTCCAACTGACTGTGGGAAACACAGATGTGGACTCAGGAGACTGATTTAAGAGGGGAAATCTAGGACAGGAGTCCAGCGGTTTGAATTTCTTGCCTTGTGCTCCCAACGAGCCCAGGAATTGTAGATTTTATCTTTTAATCAGCTTCGAACACAATGTAGTCATTGTGCTGTTAATTCAATAAATATCAACCCAGAACTCTCCTCGCCTAATCCTGCCCACCCTGACCTGCCTCCTTTGGGAGTACAGAACTGTGTCACTGTCATCACTCAGGGCCATGTTGCTGTTCAGACTGGAGCAAAAAAAAAATTGGTTAATAGCTATTCTTAATACTTCTCAAGACCGTATCTCTCCACCACCACCTTTTTAAAATAACTTTTTTTGAGTTCTGGTAAAGGCAGAACAACTGAAAATCATTTTTTAAAAGCTGCTTGTGGAAGAGATATCAATATCTTCAATGCCACTTCCAACAGCAGCACTAAGACCAAAGAGTAAAATTTCAAAGTCACCTTGTAAGAGAATAATCTAACAAAGCTGGCTGGCACAGCCTGCCTTGCAAAGCAGAGAGCACACCACCCCCGCCACAACCCCGCCGCCCCTGCCCATTTCTTTATTGTTCGAGTGAAGGCATGACAAATATTTGAAGGGAAGAGTCCTATAGTGGGTGGGTAATTAGACACCCTAGTTTTGTGATTGCAAGATTTTAATTTAGAGGGTTTAACAAATGTATGATCAACTGCATGTTGATTGATATTGATATTGATAAGGAGGAGCTATCATTATAAATAAATGTTATTCCCCCTACATAACTATAGTAATGTATGGGTATTGCTACTCCTGGAATTAAAACCTTGTATCTAGATCTAAATGGAACCTTTGGAAAGAAAATTTGGGAAGATGTTTTCATGTTAATGACAGGAACTATATGTGAAATGTCTTTAAGTAAAGTGGTTCAGGAAGAAAACAGTAAAGAACTTGGTTTTCCTTCGGGACAAAATATCTATGCTGTAGCATCTCATCTCTCACTTGATGACATACACTAAGAACAGGTCCTTTTGTGCTCCTGTCAGCCCAATGCCGACTGCCTGGACGACTTGCCCACCGACTTCGAGGGATCTCTGGGAGGTCCGCCAACCAACCAGATCACAGGCGCAAGCGACACGACCGTAAACGAAAGTTCGGTCACTTTGGACCCTGCTGTCCGGACTGTGGGAGCCTTGCAGGTGGTCCAGGATACAGATGCCACCCCGCAGGAGGGAGAAATCATCTTTACTACCAACAGTAAGTTCCGCCTTGCCATATTCAAGCGCCATCTTCCAAAGGGATGTTGCCTCATGGGAACTGGGAAAAGACACTTTTCCTCTAGAAGAAATAAATAAATAAAGGAGTATAACGTTGCCAGGCTAAACAATCATACCTGACAGACCTTGAGAAGCCCAGCTCACTCCAGAGCCAGCAGGGCAGACAGCAGACCTAGCCCACACAGCAATACCACGGCACTGCACACATCCCGTGGTACCCGAAGCAGGCTGGGTAGTGGCTCTGGCCTCTGAGAGTGGAGGCAGGTGGGAAAAGCAACTTCAGGGGATGTGCAGTGGGGCTGGGATAGGGCACAACCCCAGTCACTCGTGTGCTTGTGTGTGTGTGTGTGCACATGCTTGAGCCTTCCCGAGTATGCACGTGGCTCTCTAGGCTGGTCTGGACCGCATGCAAGACGGTGCTCGCCCCTGTTGCTACAGGACTCGGGTGCAACTGGCATCCCTTTAGATGGGCGATCCTGCAGTGCGATCTAAACCCCTGTACACAGTGACATATTAAAATGTCTTTGGGGTTTCTTCCCCATCTCTGGCATAGACTTGAAGTAAGTGCTGTTCCATTTGCTGGTATTTACAAAATATTAAAATAGCTATGTTAGCAAACAACTGAAGCTAAAACCTAAAGTATTTACTCCACAGACTAACACGGGAGAGATGAAAGCTTCAGGAGTTCTAAGAGAATCAGCATGCAAATGAACTTAGGTTCAGGTTAAAAGGGTAGATGGATATTACAGTTTTTAAATGAGGTGTATTTTTTCCCTTGATAGAAGTAACCTGTTCACTATAGAAAATTTGGAAACGTAGAAAAGCAGATGAAAGCGTATTGGGATAGTTCCTTTTACGTTAGCCTCTTTTTCTTTTTTTTACATATTTGTAATTTTTATATAATACAAAAAATTATTCACACTGAAATTTAAAGATACATTTTTCTGATGAAGAAACATGACAGTCCTCAATGTTGAAAGACTGAAAGATGAAGAAAAGAATTTTTTTAAATGTAGAAATCACTCAGTACCCCACTACCCAGAAATAATCACTCCTAACATTTTGATCATCTTTTCTGATATGGTTGAGACAATAACCATAGGGGTGAACGTTCAGTGTTGTAACCACTAAAAGTTAGAACTTCCACAGGACCTTGACAGAGAGTAACTTCAAGAGGAACTAGGTGGTAAATATCTGCCCTTGCAGGGTTTATTAGTTTGGGATGGACATGAGTTTTAGGTAGACTTTTAGAGGCATAAGGACCTCGATATTGAAACATTGACCATTAAACATTAAAAAAATCCTTAAAGAGAGATTTTGATTCATTTGTTTTGAAGGTCTGGAGTGGTACTGTACAATATAATGTAAGCCGCAAAAGCAATTTTAGATTTTCAATAGTCACACTAAAATAAAAATAATAAGTTGTTCAAGTTCATTTTAATAATATATTTTATTTAACCTAATATATCTAAAATATTTCACCTTCTTTTTTGATACCAACTCTTCAAAATCTGGTGTGTATTCTATGCTTTGAGCACATCTCAGTTTAGACTAGCCCCATTTCAAGTGCTCAGAAGCCATGTGGGGCCAGTGGCTATCATATTGGAGAACACAGATTTAGAATCCTCATAATTTACAGATATAAGAACCTTAAAGGTCATTTAATCTTCACAGTGATAAACTTCTTATTTTCACCATGAGAAAGTTGTGGCCCAGAGGAATAAGTGGCTGACTCAAGTCAAACAATTAAGTTCTCTTTTCTGAGAACAAGATTGTTCCATAATTTTTCCTTTTATTGGACATCTTCAATTACCGTCAGGTATATCACCATCGTGGCCTAAGTGAAGTTATTTTTAAAAGCCTGATAAAATTTTGCTAGCAGTTCAGAAACATTTAAGGCATGAGCCTTTTTTTGAGCCCATAAAAAGAACCAAATTAAAAGGGTCATATTTCTTGCAATAAAATAATTATTTAATTTTCAAGGGAAAATGTGTCATCTGTTAGCATCCTTATTCTGAAAAGTAGCTACGTACTTCACCCATCTCAGTAAAGCCCAGATGACAAATGAAAAGGCATAGTTTATGGGTTAAAACACATCCAAAAATGAAATGGGAAATTAAGGTCTGTATTCATATAATTTATAATCCCAAATGGTTTTTGCTAAAATAGACTCAGAGTGTTTAGGTTCCTAGCAGGGATTCAGTAGATGTTTACCGAACAGCGTGAGGTGAAAGGACTCAATTAAGCTTGAAGCGGGGAGCTTTTGTTCACAACAGAAGGAAAAATGCTAGGTAATTTCAAAGGATGGTCTTCGTAAAGATGAAGGCATGAGGCTGCGTCTGCAGTCTGAAGACTGATGCCGTGTATCAGTACGGCTGAAGATACCAATCCGTCTCTGAGTACAGAAACTGAATTTTTCCCAAATACTTTTCTTAGACCATTTCTTTCTTTTTTTTTTTATTGAAGTATAGTTGATTTACAATGTTTCAGATATATAGAAAAGTGATTCAGTTATACGCACAAATTTTTCAGATTTTTTTTCCGTTACAGTTATTACAAGATATGGAATACATTCCCCTGTGCTGTACAGTAGGTCCTTGTTGTTTGTCTATTTTATATATAGTAATGTGTATCTGTTAATCCCAGATTTCCAGTTTATCCCTCCCCCGACTTTGGTAACCATAAGTTTGTTTTGTGTGTCTGAGTCTATTTCTGTTTTGTAAATAAGTTCATTTGTATCAGTTTTAGGCTTCACATATGAGTGATATCATACAATATTTGAGACTGTTGATTTCTGATTAGTTTTATTTCTTGGGATTTTACACACTATTCCAAACATGGTCATTTTGATTAGATGTTAATGGTTTATACCACTAACCAAATGGCTGTAGATTCCTTAAGGGGAAAATTATCTGCTCTATACAGGTTTGTAAATTGCCTAGTGCCCTAACTCAAATAAATAGTCCATAAGTGAACAAACACTGATGCATGAATAAATGAGTGAAAAGATTCAAGTTCTTATCAACATCACTGTAACCAACTTCCTAACACTATTGAAAAAAAAACGCAGCTAGAAAAGGAAGTATAGTTGGGATCCAGTCTTGCTACAAATCACAAATAACCCACTAGACATTGGACCTGACTGTTTTCTACATTATCCTTTCCTACCTCACATCTACAAACCCAAGAAACTACTAGAAAATGAAAAAATAACAGTAGCTAACAAGTACACAGCGCCCACTATGGCCCAGGCACCCTTTTAACTGTTTACATCTGTTATCTCACAGCAACCCTATGAGGTAAATATTATTTTTAACCTCATTTGACTGATGCAGAAACAGCAGCACGGAGAGATTAAAGTAACTGACCCGAGGTCATGAGCTCATGACAGGTGGAGCTGGAATTCTAAGTTCATCCAGGAGAATGAACCAGGGGAGAAAATGAACACAGTTCTCATTTCATTTTTTTTACTCTTTTCCTCCATTTTTCTGAAGTTCTCTGAAAGTTCAAAAATGTGTTTAGCTTCAATTCGCATCCTCATCCCTACCTCTGTTCTTCCCTTCCCGGCAAATAGCCTTGGTGCAGAGGCAGTGAAATGCACGTAGAAGTCATTTCAGCACTCAAGGGGGAAACGCATAGAACAGATTGCCTGTAGAGTGAAGACTGAAAAGTGTAGAGGGAAAATCTGGCATTAAAGGATCAGCTTCAGCTTCCAGGAGAAGGAAAAAAGGAAAAACATTCACAAAGGAAATCCAAACTGGTTGCCAGTCTGACGTTTGGGAGAAAGACATTCTTGTATGCGCATCTTTAATGTTTCTGACATCCCAGCTTTTCTAGCCTCTCACGGCAGCCCCACATCACACAGTGTTTCTCCTCCAGCTGGTGCAAGGGGTCATTTGCATGCGTGCCTAGATGTCACTCGTCAATTTTTACCTGCATGTGTGATGGCACCAAAACCATACTCTGCCCCTTTGACTCCCTAAGCCCAGGCTGTGGCTTCTTGGATTGGCTTCAGTGGGGAAAAAAGTTCCTTAGGACCAAAGGAGAACCCAGCTAGAGAAACAGCCCTGTGTGTTTGGAGACTCCAGACAGGAGCTAGAGAAAGACACAAAAGGAGAAGGCTCTATTACTCCTTTCCAAAAACATTCCACACCATTCCACATCTTCTCAAGAGGGTCTGAAACCTTCCCTTTGTTTTTCAAGGAAGTTGTTGACACCTGCATCCATTCCCTTCACTGACTCATCACACAAGTCCTCCAGCACTGCCTCTAGATCATTCCCCGCTTGCCGCTCGTCCCACCTCAAACTAGAAGGAATCAGCCTTCAACCCATGGGGTTGGATGGCGGAGAGAGCTGGGAGCTAGAAAGAGATGTGGCGATGGGCAGAATCAAGGTATCCCAGGCCTGCCCCCATACGTCCTGAGGAGCACGTGGCATGATGTGTTTGGCTGGGAGCCCTGGTCTTCAGACCTCACAGAAGGAAGCAGTACACGTGAGTTGTTATGTAGGCTAATGGGCGAGAACTCGGCCAGTCGAATTGAAACCTGGTGTGGGTGTCCCCTGGGAGACTTGCTATCCACTCTGATCCTGTGCCATGTAACTATTGTCTTGAACAAACATGATCTGTGATGTATGCAAAATGCATCTTTATTTTTGCTGCTCTGCCCTAACCGTACTGAGTGGGTGTGATAGCCCTCTGCCCCAGGATGAAAATTACAGGAGGAATTTTCTGCTCACCCTTAGGTAACAGTTCCAGCAGTCCCTTTAGGTCCCAGACATAGACAAAAGGATTGTTCCTCGGCAGGGCCCTTCCCCTTGCCATCCCCGTGGCTCAGGACAGGTGGGCCTCCCTTCATGGCTTCCTCACTGAGGCCTCCTGCAGCCCCTGCGCATCCAGCAGTCCGTTTGCAGCCTCTGTCTGCTGAGGTGCCCTTACCCCTCCCAGAAGAGCCCAAGTTGAGCCCAGTCCTGCTCGCTCCCCACGTGGCCACCTCTGGGACACTCAGGCATCGCCTGTCCTGACGGCTCTTTCCAGGACAGCAGCTGTTTCCAGCCTCTGCCCCCACGCAGGCCATCGGCCTCCTCTCTTCAGGCCCCAGGCAGGCAGGAGACCCAAGTCCACAGTCTGCATTAACTTTTCTAAGGCCTGAGCCAGCTCTCCCTGGGAGTCCCACCCACAGGGAGCATAGTTCAGAATCTCCTTGGTGACGGAGAGGGGAGGGGGTGTTTCCTTTGCAGGAACCCCTCGCTGGACATGGGCTTTGGAGGTAGTAGCCCTTCCCCACCCCTTTTTCTAGAGGAACGGAATTTAGCATGACAGTCCTCTCTCCACAATCTCATTACCAATTTCCCCACCTTTCTCTCCCTCTCTCCCCTTTTTATTGCCTTAAGCTGGGTGATGGGGTCTGGAATCATAAAGGAGGTACCCTCACATCCACTACATCCAGCACTGGGGTGGGGAGCACAGGGGCGTGGAGGTAGGAGAGGCTGTCTCATGGTCTCACACTTCTTTGCTACCCATAGCTCTTCTGTAGAAACTGAGTCAGGAAAGAGTCCCCTGAGAGCAAAAGAATTAGTTCCTGGATGTCTTGATGATTTTCACCAGAGGACAATTTCTTGGCTGACATGGCCACTAAACTACAGTCCCTTTTCCGCAAACCTGAATTTAAGTCAACCTTTTGGGAACAAAAATATGCTCACACTCTTCAAAATGCGCTCATAAGACAAAAATAATTATTAAAGCACAGCTGAAACTACAGCCCAGAAAAAAAGTCATTTTCAGCAAAAGGTCGTGAACAGCTATCAGTGCAATCAGCAGGGGCTCTCCAGGGACACATACTACACACTCATTATTGGAAAAGCACTACCAGAGAGTTTGTTCAGAGACTTGTGTGTACTTTCTGGAATGAGTCGCTTTCTCTTCCTTGAGGAACTCGGTATAAACCTCTCTGGAGAGTCTTCATTCCTAAAGACACATTCTCTTCAAATTAGGCCAGAAATGACATTCGTTCTTGTATATTTTAAGTTCTGTGTTTATTATTTAGGGAGCCATCGAGGAAGCATTCAGAACATCTACATTCAGAAGTTTTAAATGCCCCTAGGCTTGCTGCCCTGACCGCAACCTGAACTGGGAAACATGAGAGGGAGTGTGTGTATTCAAGACTTGTCCAGGGAACCCGGTTTTGAACCTCGGGGTCAAGGCAGTGGAGGGGAAACAGGAAGGTTGGCATTAACATCCCATTTCTGTTTCTAATGTACAACTACACTTTGCTCCATTTGCAAAGCAGCAATATCCGTGTTTTAACGTGACTGCAAAATACACTGGTGCATCCAGAAATACACACCTCTAGAGAAAGCATTGCGGTGTTGATGAGAAAGGACAAGAATGAGTAGCCACGTCTGTGCAGTTTTCTGACTTGCATCAAAGCCTGAACTGGCCAAGTAGCTCCCCTTGGCTGTGGCTAAGCATGCTGGCTGGAACTAGCAATGAGAAGGCTCTCCCTTGGTGCCCATAAGATTCACATTAGCCCTGGAAAAATGATAGCTCTGATTTGTGAGCATATTCCATTGTGGCAGACAATAGAATCAGCCAACCATTTAGGATTTTAAACCCCATTGTCGGCCGCCCTTCAGGAAATATTTTAGCCATGGTGAATTACTTCTATACACAACAAAGCATTTGCAAATGGTGATACTGCTCTCCACGATCATCTGCGTTATCTCGTGAGGTGCCAGGTCCCTGGAGGAACTTCCTCTCTTTGTTTCGAAGCCTTCCACTCACTAGCTCAATGATGGCATCAAGAGACGAACAGCTGTTCTGAAAAGCAAAGATCTATGTGATCAGCACATGCCTTCCTCAGCAAGTGTCCCAGGTGGCAACAAGCCAATCCACGAGCCACTGGGTTTTTTTGCGATGACATTCCTCCTCGGTTAAAAACACTTGCCAACCTACGAAAGCCCCGTCAGGACCAGACCTAGAGTTTTCCTGTCTTGTGGGTCTGATGCCTTTGATAAGGGAGTCCTAAGGATCTGCCTATGAGAGAATTAATCAATTTAGACCACAGATATATTGCCTGTGGCACACTCAGCCTGGGCATGACACACACCATCCACTCAGAAGAAACTTGTCTTCCTCAAATGAAGTAGCCCAGCCAGCAGACTAAATCCATCCATCACTAGGAGATTGTCTCATGTTCTGAGTGACTCACTGAGAGCACCACCTCCAGTTTGATCAGTTCCTCCCTGTGCTGTCTCGCTTTTGAAAAGTTTCGAGGCCCAGCAGCCGTTCCAAAAGTGAGCTGGGGAAAGGGCTGTTGAGCAGACCTGCGCTTTACCAGATATTGATATGCTGAACCTAGATTTCAGCAGGGAAGTGGCAGCCGATGGCAGGAAACATGATTGGCAGGTCAGCTCTTTTTCAATGTTTGAACAGCATCGAATGCAAATAAGATAATGTTTCTCTTTGCATTTCCATTCTGAAGCATGTCACGGGGGAGTTCCATCACTCAGAGATTAAGAAAGCAGGAACAGTTAAACATGCCCTTTGGATAACATAAGAATGACTCTGAAAGTTCAGAAAGTCAGGGTTCCATAAGTCAAAATACTTCAGTGGTTCAGGAAAAAAAAAAAAAAAACTGTAACTCCCAGAACATCACTGGAGCAACTTGAGGTAAGATGATACAGAGGAAGCACCATTAGCCAGAAACAAAAAATTGAGGCATTAGGTCTGATTTGGCCTCCAATGAGCTGTGTGATCTTGGGCCAGTCACTTACCCTCTCTCTGCACTTTCATTTCCTCAATTGTCAGATGCAGCACTGGTACCAGCTATTCCTTTCTAAGCCCCTTTCCAGTTCCATGACTCCATAATTCAAGTCAGAATCCCTCTCTTGGTGTTCTTCTGAGTCTCACCAGGAAAGGCTCAGGCAAGACCTTGCATCCTCACTCACAAGCCCTTCCTGATACCCTTCTCCCTCCAGCACCGCTGAGCCATCCTCACGAGGAAGGCTGTCCTTGCTCTCCCCCACTGCGCGTCCTCTGGGACCGTAGAGGGTCGCTGTGAGACTGCAGCATCTTCTCAGTCTCTGACACGTCAGATCTTACCTTCACATAAAATGATGGGAGGGAAGACAGGTGGGTGTAGGTGGCCAGAACAGCAGCACAACCCCAGCTCAGATTCATTCTAGGGTCCCCGTGCTCAGTGGACCCTGCACTCAGACCATCATGGCCTCCTGCTCACGGAAAGCTCTTAAGCAGTAGTCACTTGGTCCTTCTGCAGCCCTGAGCGTGGATTTAACAGTAACAGCTGTGGTTGATGCCCTCAACAGGCAGACGGCATGTCACGTAAACAAAAATACCATGCAGAGCAACCCTTTTGTATTCTGTTTTTAGTATTAATGCTAGACGGTGGGCAAACAACGCTTAGAAAAAGGCACTGTGTTTCTTCAGTAGAGAGTGATGTCGGTGTTTGCATGTCTGTATTTATGTATTTACCTGTATGTGAATACACAGTTTGATGTTTAATCGCAAGTCTACACGTGTCTTTTGCACGTTCATAATGCTTTTTGTAATATAGTAAGTACCACACATGTCATCTCATTTTCTCTTCTCGGGGAGGCAGTATACAACAACATGACACCGTCTCTGTTTCACAAGTGCAGGCGCTGAGGCAGAAGCAGCACTTTCCGAGTTGTTGCTCTCAGACTAAGGAAGAAAGCCCGTCTCACTGGCCCCCATTTCCGGGTGGGCCACACTCCATGTGAATCCATCCGTGTATCTGTCACATAATTTCAAAGGAAATTAGTGATCATCACCCAAGAATAGCTCCAGTCCATCTAAATATTTTAGAACTAATTCTGTTTTACATGTCACTAAATTATTTAAGCTTCAGATGTTTTATTAAGGATTTAGTTGAACTGTTCCACAAGTTGAATGCTAAAAAGTGACTTGTTCTCTGTCTTTAGGACTCTGAAATGATGATGCAAAAAAAATATTTTGTAAAGAACTTTTAGTTTAATAGTTCGTCTCCATCTGTCATTAAAGCAAAAGGTATAAGAAATCTTGATATCATCTTTCAAGGATTTGAGGCTGGCTCTCTTCTGGCAGAAAGAAATAAATTCATTGACTGATCATTCTTCCTAAGATCTCAAAGCATACTTCACCCATACTATCTTGTTCTGTCTTCCTAACAGTCCTGCACAGTAGAAACAAACAGTAACATCCAGGGGGAGGGTATAGCTCAGTGGTAGAGTGCATGCCTAGCATGCATGAGGTCCTAGGTTCAATCCCCAGTACTCCACTTAATGACAACAATAAAAAATTAAATTAATAAGCCTAATTATTCCCCCCCCAAAAAATAATAACATCCATCAAGTCCCTGCCTCAGCCCAATTGTCTCTCCAGTATTTCACCACATGGTTAAACTGGTTCCCTATCAAGATATTCCAGAAAAACTCACTTGTTTCAAATCAGTAGTAAATCAATAGTACAGAGTTAGAAATTGAATCAAAGCCCATATGAGAAGACTTAAAACTCAAGGGCATCAGGAAAACTGGTCTTGGTAAAGGAATCACCTAGAAACTGTGCAAGATTTCTGTCTCTCCATGACAGTTTGAACCCACAGGTTTATCTCTGCTGCCCCACAAAGTCGCACCAAAGGGTTCATAAAAGGTATAAACCTACATGGACACTAAGGACAGAGAAAAGATGGCAGCAAATTTTGGAAGATAAATGAGTGGAAATTCACTTAGTGAAGTGGGGAAAGTTGAAATCTAAGTGCCTTCTAAGGGAGAAGCCAATGAAAAGCTAGCAGGTTTGCAGTTAACTCAGTGTCTAGGGCACCAGGTACCAGGGAAGGCTGCGAGACGGAGTGGTGCTCACGAGATTAGGTGACAGACTGGGTTAAGAGCAGTTAGGTCCCCTAGATGGCCTCCCCCATCCAGAGCAGCCCGGTTGTTGCCTCAGGCCCTTTCTAAGGTGTCCTCCCTAGTTGGCGAGCCCCACTTAATCATAGTGCCTCATGTGCAAATATGAATGGAGGGCAGAGGTGGCTAAATAACTGCAAGAAGCCATGAAATCTGAGAGAGAGAACATAACAAATAAAACTAAACTCCAAGGAAACCAAGATAATTCAGAGAGCAGAATTCTGTAAATTGTCATTTGTGTCCTTACAGAGATATGGAATAATATTGCATCCATGGAAAAGAAACAGATGATAGAAATTTTCCAAGAATGAGAAAGAGCTCTTGGAAATTAAAAAAACAGAGCAGAGTGAAAATTTCCATAGAAGGAGGGAAAGATAAAATAACTTCGTCTTGTTACACTATGTTCTTGATGTGAAATAAAAATTGAAAAAATTTTAATTTGATTTAAAAATGAAGTTTAAAAATAAGGAAAAGCAAAAAGGGTCAATTAACATGCCGTTGAAGACTTAATCCATTTATTCATCACACAGTCTGTATTAGCAGCCCTCTCGCAAAACATGCTTTTTACTCGAGTGAAAAATGACGGCCTCGCATGGCGTACCTGGCTTCAGAAAATGTGTTTGGTACCAAACTTTGTAAGTGTTTCCTTTTTGCATGGTTATGTTTGCAACACAACATTTGTGTTGTATTTGCAGTAAGTCAGTGTTTTGTGACTTCAGTTTTTTCAGTGAATGTATTTCTCAGTGGTCAAGCCAATAAGCTTGAGGTTACCTCTGTTTTTGTCATTCTGTTGCCTTCCACAGGCAAATAGTCACCGTCTCACATTCATTCTGCTTTTTAAATACCTCTCCCTGTGCCGTTTCCCCCTGCACTGCTGTAATTCAAGACCTCATCATCTCCAACCTTGGTTTTCCCCACGGGCTGTTGGCTGCCGTTTCTCTCTCTGTTTCAAGCCTTACCAGCCTCCAGACTGTCCTCATCCTGCTTCCTAGATAATCCTCTATAGAAACCCCATCCTAGTGCGGTTTTGCTCGAAACATTTTTATCAGCCATGGGTTAAAATCTCAAGCTGGCTAATCTAAACAAATCATTAAGCACGTGGCCTCTGCATCTCCCTCCCTGATTTTTTTTGCCTCTCCCAGCTGGCCGGCTTAACACGGAAGCATTTCTAAGCCGCTGGTGGTTCCAGACACACTGCCTGCCCCCATCTCCTCTCCCTCCAGCTGCCAAGTCGTGCATATCCTTCAGGCACATCTCATCTGCTGTGTTCTCTGAGATGCCTTCTCTGCTGCTCTCCGCAGAATCTGGTGATGCTTCTAGAAACTCTCCTTTCAAACGATTACCTCTGTTACTGTTTCTTGAGAAAGTGTCTATCACCCCACTAACCTTAGAGGGGTGACTTAAAGCGTGGCTTTTTGACTTCATGTTCCAAAACCCAACACTGTTTATGGCTACAGTCAGACTCAGTAACATTAGTTGAATACATGAATGAATATGCTGAATTTTAAAGGAAACCAGCATTAGCACTAGTTAGAAGTGGAAGAGACCGTATTCAACTATATCTGTGTGTTCTGTGTGCTTATGAGAAGCATAGGTGTACATTCTGCCAAGGACATTCAAGCTGGACCAAAGCACCCGCAGTTGAGCTTCCTATAGCCAGTTCCTCTGGGACAACACTGTGACCCCACCCCCATGTGACAGGGAGCACAGATGCTAAACTGGTCCCCCGTCAGGAGGCAGGAGGGAGACTAATGCCTTGTAGAAATGGATTGGTGATTTATTATTTATCATTATTGATATGGGACTACACAGCAGAAACGGGAGATGAGAAGCAGCAGAGGGAGACAAAGTGGCAGAAAATGCAGCAGACGGAAATGTGATGGAGAAAGACTCCGATGCCTGACTGTGCATCCTTTCTGCAAATGCTCTGGGAATGCCGTAAACCCAAGTGCCCAGGAACCCGTGCAGCTTAAATGAAGCTCCTCATTTTTGGTTTTATACAATCGGCACTACTCTTCTTACTTCATGTGAACTCATGGTGGGTGAAGATGACCCTACTGAGAGGTAACAGAGGCTTAGGAAAATCAGTTGTCCTTTGCATCGGGTAGATCAGGGCTCAAATCCTGGCTATTCAATGACTTAGCTGTGGTCAATGAATTCTCTCCCGGGGCTTCAATCTCCTTGTCTTTAAAACTGTCCAAACAGAATCCACCTCACAGGTTTGTTGTGAGCAGGAAAGGAATCAGTGCGTATCCAGCTGCTGGTTCGGTGCCTGGCCCTCCATAAATCATAAACACTACCTCCCTCCCTCCCCTGTGCACCACCTCCCCAGGAGAACGCACATTGGAAGGACTCATCACAGGTACCTTGCGGTGCACTGGAAATGTCTTGGAAAAAATACCTGCAGACCCCCTTTCTCTGGTAGACTCCAAGGCCAGTGGCTCTAGGTTGTACCCTCATTCATTTGCCTGTGGAGATGGAAACTAATGTTACCTTGCTCTTCATCAATGACCAGAATTACTTTACTTCCTGAGCCAGAACTGCATGCTCGCTTTTAGTTACTTATCTTTTCCATTAATTGATCACTTGAGGACTACTGAGTTATAATCTACGATCTTTATTACCATGGTCTCATATAAAACGACGACTGTCTTTATAGCGCCATTTACAGAGAAAAACCTCTCAGATTATCAGCATCATCACCAGGCAGCCCATCAGTCAGTCAGTCAACCCACTGGTGTCAGTTCCTAGAAAGTCAGAATCACGTCTTTCTACACGTGGCTCCGTGTTGGTTACATTCAGCAGACAGCAGCCCTTGCGGTAATCTTAGAGAGTGTTTTGAGCATACAGACCGACAAACAAGTGATCTGTGGATAAACTTGTAAGTTCGGATTTGCCAATTCTTGGTGTGCTTTTTGTGTTCATAAGTGAAACCTTGGGGAACAACTCAGGGCAAAACTTTTGGAAGTACCCATTGATATAAAACTCCCAAGTTTTCAGCTCATGGATCCCATACCCCCACAAAAAGAATCCAGTAGGAGACCCTTTAAAATACAGATGTATTCGGGGTGGGGGTATAGCTCAGGGCTAGAACGTGTGCTTGGCATACACGAGGTCCTGGGTTCAATCCCCAGTGCCTCTGTTAAGGGGGGAAAAAATGAAATAAAAGTTTTTAAATATTTTTTAAAAATTAAAATAAAATACAGAAATATCTAACTCACCGGCTTCATTTGGGGTGGGCCTTACTGCACTTCCTCCTGTGGAGGGGAAAATTTGCAAGTTAACTTCTAAAGAAAAGAAAATATATTGTGGTTAAGTAAGTGAGCCCAGCTCTCCTCCCCAGCTCCATCCAGGACACAGGAGTGGTGATCAGCTAGGTCTGGATAAGCCAGAACGCCAGGATGGGGATCTGTTCTTCCTCCTCTCTCTGGAGGCTTCCCAAGGAGCACACACCAGGACACCAGGGTGAGAAGCAAACCAAGTTCCCTGTGCACACAGCATGCACACATACATGCACGTGGCCTCACACATGTCTACATGCACGCACACATCCACCACCAATCCCCAGGGCCTTGGTTCCTCACCCAAACC
The DNA here is from genome assembly GCF_009834535.1 of Camelus ferus. Taxonomy (NCBI): domain Eukaryota; kingdom Metazoa; phylum Chordata; class Mammalia; order Artiodactyla; family Camelidae; genus Camelus; species Camelus ferus. The sequence goes on along the minus strand of NC_045697.1, from coordinate 100,099,375 downwards.
ACTAGGAAATAGATCTCTAGGGATTCCCAGAAATTATTCTAGGCCAGGGGAGCAAAGCGATGTCATATGTGACTCCTGCCTGCAGATGGGCTGGGTTTGGCCCTGAGAATGTTTCTGATAACGTTCAATGAGTAGGCAGCATTTAAGTATGTCAAGGGTTTCCATAACAATCTGAATTTCCAACTCAGAAAGTATTGGAAGCAACAGCAATCCTGGATGTCATTCCCTGATGGTGGCTATTGGCTGGATCAGAGTTGTAGCAGCCCCAAGGCAAGGCGTGCCGTCTGCAGTTCACCACAGCTCTGCAACCCCAAATGTAGGGACGAAGGGACAGTCTTGGGGCAACAGTACTTCCTTCATAGGCACTGCTGTCTCAGGGACAATCACTGTTTTGAATTGTCCTGTCGGGTCTCATTAAAATAATACCTTTTGGTACATCACCCAGGCCGATCATGTGTGTGCCTATTAAGCAGCGACATCCACAGTTAACACTCGCCCTGGTAACTGATGTTCACAGCACGGAAGAGTGATGAGTAGATTTGTAGACTAACATTCCATCAGATTTCTTTTTTTTCAAACATATCTTTCATTTATATAAATGCTTATGCCTTAATCAGAGCTGTCAGCACAAGAGAGTACTGGCTGCACCGAAACTCCTGCTGGGCAGCAGCAAAGGTGGAATGAATTTTTTAAGGAAAAATTATACCAGAATAATAATGCAGCTGTTATTTAAATGAGTTCATTAGAAAATTGCATTTGAAAGTCCAAGTTTAAGCAGAAACACAGTGGGTTAAAAAGCTTGTCTTCTCTGTTACCAAGTTGAAGAAAATCTGTGCAGTAGGATAAGCAACCTCTTGCATCATGGGCACACACGTGTCGTCTGTAGGAACATGCACGTATGGGCACATACTGCATTCCAAGGCCAGATGTGCACCTGCCTGCACACACAGACACATGCATACACACACGTTCATACCTGCATGTCGTGTGTCATGTGCAGAGTGCCTCACGCGGTGCTTACACACACATACACGTCTCTGTGTTCAGATGATGCACCTGCACACACGCGCACCTGTATACGACTCAGTACTGTCCACTTTCTGTCACAGTAGTTAACCACTTCTCAGCAGGGATAATTGAAGTTCCTGGTCATGACTCTCAATGTATTACTCCTAAAAATGAAACTATGGTTCCAGCTTCACTTGTCAGAAAGGGAACCACTCCTCAAACAAACGTGTACATCTTTTTGTTTCTTTAAGAGTCCTAAAGGCTGTCTAATATCTGGGAAGAGGACATGTGCCCCTACATGTAAAGCAGTTCCATGTTTGAGAAATAGTGATTCCTCATACCTGTGCCCTACAATAGAATGACGCATTATACAGCCAGGTCACACTTGCAGGTGCTTGTGTCCACACTGAGTGTCCCCTTCAGACTGTGACACATCGGGGACATGACTGAATGGGAAAGCTGCTAGAAAGTGAAATATACAGCAGAGAGAGGTTTTGAAATTTTCTGTCCCTAATTTATACCCCTGAAAATAAGGTGAGTTCTCAGCAGTAGAGCCAAGCCAAGGCCTGGCCCCGCCACCTGCTGCCTGTGTAACCGTGGGCTCAACCTGTCTGCACCTCCATTTCTCACCTGTAAAATGGAGTCATGAGAACACCTACCTCACAGGATTAAATGTAATAAAAACTTCTTAGAAAAGCCCCTGGTTCATTAAAAGCATCCAAAAAAAAGTCCTCTTATTATCAGACAGAGGAAGAGGGAGCGGGAACTCAGACCTTATTAAGTATATACCATGCACCAAGGATTTTTTTGTATATATATATGTATTAACGTATAGTCAGTTTACAGTGTTGTGTCAATTTCTGGTGTACAGCACAGTGCTTCAGTCATACATGAACACACATATATTCGTTTTCATATTCTTTTTCACCGTAAGTAACTACTTGCAGAGAACTTTATGTATTTGATTTACCCTTTACAATTACACATCACTCTTTTACCTATAAGAAACTGAAGTGGAGAGCAGGCCTGGACCCTCTTCAAAAGTCATCCGTTGAGTAGGTGTCAGGCTGGGATGAGGGCTCTTGTCCCTCTCCGAAGCCCAGGGTCTTTCCCACACACTGGAATTTGTCAAGTGTTGTCTGAACTCCTGCTTGGGCTGTAACTACCATGCAGACCCTGGCTCTACCCTAGGTATACTAAATCACAATTTTCAGGGGTGACTGAGAACAGTCCTCCTTACCAGGCTTCCTATGCAAGTTTTTCTAAAAACCAGAGCTGGAAAACATGTGCCACTCCCCCAGAATGTCCGCCCAAGGAGGACAAAACCTGGACGACTCCCACATCTTAAATGTCGTCTTACCCCAACAGTCCGTTTAAATGTTGTCTGTACCTACCCCGATAATCAGTTTTATTCAGGGCTACCGGAATTGGAACATTCCCTTCAATCTAACTAACTTTACCTCTTTCTTGCCGACTGAGCTTTGAGAATTCCCCAACTGAACGCCTGAGGGTGGTTTTGTATGACTGGTCCCTGGGTGGGTCCTTCTTCACAGACCCCACACTGTCACTCGATGCCTGCGATAAAGATGACCACTGGTCCCTGGGACGCTGATCCCAAGGCCAAAAGGAAGTCCATAGAAAATACAAGTACATTTTTATTCAGTCCTGCCTTGTTTGTGATCTTGATGGAAGTTTAGCCCTGGAAGCCAGCATCACTCCATGGGACAGAGGCCACAGTCTTTTTATTGTTATAGTAATCCCTCCTTTGCTCGTGAAAACTTGTGCACCTGACATGTAACCTGCACGCTGTGATGTAGGCATTCAATTACTTTGTAAGCATAAGCAGTAAGTCCAGAATTGCCCACTGGCAAAAGGAACTGTTTTCTGTAGAGAAAATACTTTCACAGTCTGAGATATTAAAGCAAGTCCTTGATCCAGTAGAGCCAAAGATGAATTTGAAAAGAATCACAATTGGTTTTCTCAGATATATAATTTTACTGAGGAAAGAGGTCTTTAGTGTCAAAATTAACTGCTAAATGGGAAAGAATCAGGCAACAAGTTACATTTTATAGTTCCTTTGGGTTCCTGGCAGCTAAGATCTGCAAAATAGCACTAATTAGTTGGTGGCGGCTAAGCGGCATTAACTTCCACCAAAGATAAAGTGTAGAAATTATGTTGGGGGAGCTTAACACTTGGGAGGGAGGTAATAATGGTAGGAACTCTGTCTTTCTTTGCTTTTCTTTTTTCTGTCTTGATAAACAATGAAAAGTTTGCAACTGTGACTTAACCCTCATGGTGTAGATCGCTAATTTCTTTGAGTCAAATATGTTTTTATTCTCCGAGACATGTTGTTGGGACTTTGCTTTTACAGTGATCGTGTCTGTGCTTACAATCTGCTCATCTTCCACTTCCCGGGCTCCCTCGGTGCCTGCATAGGCATCCCTTCTCCCACTAGAGAAGCCCTAGCTCTATAAATGCAGCTGGCAAAAAGGAAACATTCTGATGCTGGAATTATAGTCAGTGTTTTCAGGAGAAAATATTCAAACAGTCTCAGAAATCCCAACCAGCGCTCACTGTGTCCCCACTCACTCTCCCCCCTGCCCCCCGCCCCCTGCCCCCATTCCTCTCTAGGAGATTTGCTCTTAGGGGGCGTGGAAGAAAACCAAAGGCAACCTGGGAGTCACCGGGTTAAGGCACAGGATCAGCAGAGGTAAAGGACCCTCGCTGCTTTTTGCCAGGCTTATGGATCCGAGGGATGAGAGCTGCCCTCCCTGGGACTTCCCTGGAATTGAAGATGCTCCCATGAGACCTGTGGAGACTCAGCTCCACACCAGATGAGCGAGTTATACGCAATTTGGGGGCTCATGGATTTTTCACCGCTCTGCTCCATATTTACCATTATTGACAAAGCATCCCACGTTACAGGAGACTTTAGAAATAGTCTCAGGCTGCTGTTCCTCTGTAGCAAAGTAACAGAAAATACTTGCAAGTAGGAAGAACAGGGGAAAAAAAGGAACATTGAAGACTACATGGTAGGACCTCTCCCAGGATAGAACACCTCCTGTTTGGGATGCAGGCTATTCTCCTGGCTGCAGATTCTTTAAAAATACAAGTTCAAAATGTTCATTGGCCGTGTGCTACTGGGAAACATGGACAAAGTGCTTAACACAGCACACAGCCACCAAAGGGAGTCAGGCAGGAGCTCTGGCCCAGACAAGTATGTAAACCAGCTATGGAATAAAAAAAGAGGGTGAGGGGGGTACATTATAAACATCAATAATCATTCCAAAGAGCAGCAGCATGATTCTTAAAAAAAAAAAAATCCAAAAAAAAAATATACATGGACCACATGTTGAAGTGACTTTCTGTTGTGCAAAATTTCAAAACATATTAAGAATAACTAGGGGAAAATGACTTTGTTAAATACTGTTAAAATATCTAGAAGACCACAGCCAGAGGTTAATCTGGAAGTCTGTTTATTAATTAAACAAAACCATTTTGCTGATGATGTGAGTGATTTAGTGTAATATTTCTTGATGCCTATTTTGAGCTAGGATAAAATTGTCCCTCCTCTGAAAAACTTTAGATTCTGACAGATGTAAAACAGGTGTGTACAAAGTAGATGTTACTTTGCCCAAGTGCTCTTTTTTAAAAATAGGTCTCGTTTGCCAGATCTGCTAAAGTCTTTGTCTACATAAGGGATTTCTGTAGCTTTCATTAGTTTACAAAAGAGAGAGACGAATGATCACTTGGGCTGGTGCAGGAAATGCTAAGAATTTAACCCCCATGTTAAATTCCAGAAACTCCCATCAGGCTTGTTCAGGGCATTTGGCCTCTGAACACGTATTCAGGAATATTAGGATGAAATACTCCTGGCTTGGATTTTTCCATTCTTCAGATGAGAAAATTGCTGGGTTTTCAGTCATTTTCCTGACTCTGTGTTTATCATAGACATGTCCACTTAGTCATGATTGTCCAACTATAAATGGTACCTTTTCAGTTCTCCTCATGTTCAAGTTTAACAAGCCACTGGCAAAACAGCTGGCTTGGCCACACCCCCACCTCTGCCAGCCACAGGGACAGGATTCCGCACAGGGGGCCCCCTCTTCTCAGGGAGGAGCTGAGCATAATTCTGAAACCAGTTGAGAGACGTAAGAAACCAGAAAATGGTCTTAGAAGATACCTACTAAGATGGAGGGGATGGGAAGAGCAGGAATAAGATTCCTGGGCCATATAAATACGTGAATACCTGGTTTACTTACTGTCAGGTCCAGATCTTGTTTCCCTTAGCCTATCCTGTGGGCTTGCCTGAAGCCATAGTGTGATGGACTCCACATAGCACTGAAATCAGAAGAGTAGGAGTGTCCCTCCTCAATGTTTTTAGCCTTCAAAACACCACAAGATTTCTTCAGATCTTCCCATCCATTTCTTCAATGCATTCAGGTGATAACCATTGTATTTCTTTTTATTTGTATTGCATGGGGGATGGAGGTTTGACAGTGTCCATGCAAAATAAGCCCCTGCCCTCTTACAGCTAACAGTCTGCTCTAGGAAAGAGAAAACACATCCGTGGGTGGAATATTTATTTAAAAGATGACATAAGGCAGCACTGTTAGTCAGGCATCAAGAATATTGTGGAGTCCAGGTGCTCTTCAGAGAAAGAGGGGGACTGTGAGGGCAGGATTTTGCTCCAACCTCTGGCCTCACCCTTCCTGGATGGGAAGGAAGCTCCGGGAGCCAAGAGGAGAGTCACCCAGCTCTCCCATCCCACTTACTAGAGGCCAAGTGAGGATGCAGACTGCCATTGTCAAGGTTCAAGTTGGCCATGCCCTTCCTTTCCTTTGGGTTTTTAGTATCCAGACCCTTTTGTGTGTACAATTCAATATGTGTGTACACAGTATGCAGTAAAGATGCAAGTTTAAACTCTTTGTTTTCTTGAGCTCATCAGTGAAAAGTGCCCTGCATAGAGCCTAGTGAAGTTCAGGTCCCTCCCGCTCCCTGGTTGTATCACCTTAAGAGAGGTGAAGTTAATCGTAGCTGCCAGACGTTTGTTTTGTTTTGTTTGGGCTTTCCAGGAAATGAAGATCAGATTAATGAAGTAAATGAGAGGATTTAACCAATGATTTCAATAAAGACTCAATGCACTGGTAATTAGTCATTATTATTCCCTGCTCTTTTTTTTTTTTAAATCATTTTTTAGTATCTCTCCACACTAAAAAAAAGAAAGAAAAAATCTGCTTCATGGTAGCATGAGATTTTCAAAGAAGTACCAAACCCAGATGAAGTATTAAGGGGTTTCACTCTTTTGACCCAGTGATTGGGGGTAGATGATAGTGTGTCTGGGAAAAAAACCTCCCATGAAATAATGAGTTAATTTTATATCTGGAAAGCACCAAGATGTAAATCATTTTTTAAATACTGACTCTAAAGTTCAACAAAGTGTCTCTTACAAGAGGGGATTCAGGAAAGATAGCAGTGATTCTAAAAGGCCAGGTTGTGGGAGGATGTGGGCTCAAAGCCTTCCTGGAGGGGAGTAAGATTTTTATGTTCATCAAAAGGGAAGATGGCATTTTTTAAAAAGTTTGAGAAGGTGCTCATACAGGGGAAATATACAATTGGAAAGGGCAATTTTAGGAGTTAGACGACCCAGTCTCAACACGGGCATAATAAGCGTTGTTCCATCCGACCAGCACGTGGCGGCAGGTTCCTTATCTGCCTCCTCCCTTACAAAGGGGACAGGGTGGGTTCATCTGTCTTCAAACAACGGCTGAACAGCAGCTCCAGCTATATCATTAGCACCATTATAGCCTGTGTGGTTTTTAAAATTCTATTTATGTATTTTTAATGGAGATATTGGGGATTGAACCCAGGACCTCATGCATGGTAAGCATGCGCTCTACCACTGAGCTACCCCCTCCCCCACCCCAGTCTGTATTTTATTAAGATCTTGTCTGAACAAGAAACTGGGCTGAATGCTTTCTATCCATCATCTTATTTGATTGGCCAAGTACGTGATGAAATAAGCACTAAGGCTCTTCCAGCTTTATCTGCTTGGCCACGAAACAAAGCGGAAGGAGGCACAAGAGATTAGAAGAGCAATGGTTTCTTTCCCCAAGGGAGCGGCATGCAGACCGATGTCTGGCCATTTCAGTGTGCCCCCTCATTCCCTCTGCCTTTTCACGTCCCCTTGTTGAACAGCTGACCTCTTTGTACCTCCTTTATTTTCACCCTGAAACTCATGGTGAGGGATCCCCGTTGCACGGCCAAATATTGATTAAAATTCTGGGTTTTGTTCTAAACACAAAGAGCTGGAAATTGCATTGTGTGAGCCAGAGGAATGGGTTAGGTTACGATTAAATAACATGCATGACTGGCACACTGCTCCTGCTATTATATGCATCAGATAGAATCCATTAGGTTTTCCAGGGAGGCGAGTAAACACATCCCTCTAGGTGGATTTCAGTAATTTATTGTTGCGACACCAACTCATGATCTGGTTCAAAACATCAGGCCTGCCTTCTTCAGCTCCGAGTGAGTCCGTCAGTCCTTGAGGGCTTATTGGTGCCACTGCTTTGAGCCCACCCCTCCAGCCCCAGAACACCAGGTTGTGACCTGTTCTCCAACCAGCCAAAAGTGAATGATGCAGTATTTACTGGAGAAAGTCGAGGCCATCTGGGGTTCTTCCAAACAAATGACTTGCAGTCTTGAAGTTTTTTAAACAGGTGTCTCCATGTGTTTTATGGGATAGTAGGTAGTCAGAAGGGTTGGAAACAACTATGTTAAAAACCTTTAATCTTATACTTCAGTTTTTTAAAATTAAAAAATTTTTAAAAAACCTTAAATCGGTTGTGGTAGTAGAACAGGTTGCTGTGAAATGACACCTGTCTGTAGAGCCCCGAACGTGCTCCTGGCAGTGTTCAGTCCCTGGCTGAGCTGTTGATTTACCTTGTAATTTGCTTGCGCTCTGCTTGAGGACTTGTATTTCAACAGATTCACCATTTAAAATGCTTCTTTCTTTTTGAAAACATTACGTGTAAGAAACTGTTCCTATTTCTGTCCTCCGCACCCCACCCCCCCCCCCCCAGAGTGAAGTAAAGAATTCCCTACTTCGCTGTGTCCCGCGACTTGACCTTTAAACTAAACTCTGTGTTTCCATCAGAGCCTGTTCTCCAGTTTCTCTTGGCTCTTATATCGGACTATCTTGTACCAGGGTGACACTTGTACACATAGGAGGAATAAGGCTGTCACATGGCAATTGAGCTCTTTACGAAAGGTTGATGCAGCCACCTACATCAGTAACACAGAAGAAATAGAACAGTACAGAAGCAGTGGGGAAACAGTGCCAGGGAAAGAAAGGGCATTCTTCATCAGGACATTGATAGACAAAGGAGGAATCCGAGAGGCTTAATGAGATCAGAAGAAAGCAGGTTCTCAGTCAATGTACTAAATACAATAATAGCTGCATATTATCTCACATAGCACGTGCCAGACACACTGTGAAGTGAAGCCCTGTGTAGGTGTGTGTGTACCCACTCTCACACACACACACACCCCAACGTACCAGATTTCATTACAGGCTCCCAAAAAAGTATTACTGTCACTATTTTACTGGTAAGGGAACTGAGATTGTTTACTTTCAGTAGTTTTTAAGCAAGTACTTTCTATGCATAAATATAATATAATTCATGTATATTAGATAAAGTCATGACACTTCAACCTGGCATTCAAATCACTCTTCAGTTTTACTGCAGCCTATCTTTCCAACCTCATTGCCTATATATAATGAAGCCAGTCAGGAAAGTGGAAATCACTCTAGGTATTTCAAAATAAGGGAGCGTAATACCAGAAATAGACTACAAAAATGTTGGGAGAAAACGAACACCAACCTTTACCTTGTACCAGATGTAAAATTGACTTGATGTGGGTCATAGAGCTCCACAAGTGGTACACCACTTTAGTAGAACAAAGCATAAAAATAATGTGATCATCTCAATTGATGCAGAAAAGGCATTTGACCAAACACACAAAAACCCCGGTAAATCTATTAGAAAATAAAATCAACAAAACTACCTCCCCCACAAAAAACAGTAAACACACACACACACACACACACATCTGTGGTTTCTCCATACACTAACAATGAACAACCATGAAAAGAAAATTAAGAAAACAATCTCATTTACAACAGCATCAAAAAGAATAAAGTACTTAGGAATAAACTTAACTAAGGAGATAAAAAACTTTTACACTAAAAACTACAGAACATTGCTCTGAAAGGGATTTAAAAGACACAATAAATGGAAAGATATCTCCTATGTGTGGATTGGAAAACTTAATATTGTTAAAATGTTCATACTACCCAAAGCAATCTACAGATTCAATGCAATCTCCATCAGAATCCCAATGCTATTTTTTTACAGAAATAGGAAAAAAATCCTAAAATTAATATGGAATCTCAGAGGACCCTGACTAGCCAAAAGGATCCTAAGAAGAACAAAGCTAGAGGCCTCACATTTCTCAATTTCAAAATATATTACAAAGCTACCATAATTAAAACAGTGTAGTACTGGCATAGAAACATACAGACCAGTGAAACAGAACAGAGAGCCCAGAAATAAACCCTCATATATTTGGTCAAATGCTCTGTGACTAGGGTGTCGAAACTACACAATGAGGAAGAATATTCTTCTCGACAAATGGTGTTGGGAAAACTGGAAATCTACATGCAAAAGAAAGAAATTGGACCCTTATTTTGCAGGAATCATTCAGGATGGTGAGGTTAAAGGGATCTGTTGCACAATAGTGTGCATGTCGTTGACAATATTGTACTGTATACTTGGAGGTTGTTTTGAGAGTGAATTTAATATGCTGTGGTTTTTTGCTACCAAAAAAAAAAATTTGGCAGTTTCTTATATAGTTACATATACTCACCATATGGACCCAGCAATGCACTTCTAGGTATTTACCCAAGAGAAATGAAAATGTATGTCCTCAAAAAGACTTGCACACAAATGTTCATAGCAGCTTTATTCACAGGAGGCAAACACTGGAAGTAACTCAAATGATCATCAGCTTATGAATGAATAAGTAAACTGTGGTATATCCATACAATGGATGACTATGCAGCAGTAAGAAGGAGTGAACTATTGATACATGCAACATCATGGCTGGATTTCAAAATGAGTACACTGAATGAAAGAAACCGGACACAAAAGAGTACATACTGTAAAATTTCATGTGTATAAAATTATAGAAAATGCGTCTTAATCTAGAGCCATGATTGTCCACTGGAGATGATTTTTCCCCCTGGTGGGGTGGCATTTGGCAATTGTCACAGCTGAGGAGGGGGGTGGTGCTATTGGCATTCAGTGGGTAGAGACCAAGAATGCCACAAAACATCCTACAATTTACAGGACATTTTCCCCACAACAAAGAATTATCTAACCTCTAACATCAATTATACCAATATTGAAAAACCCTGATAAAGTGTTATAAAAAGGAAAACAGATCAGGTGTTATGTGGGGCCAGGGACAAAGGGAAGGAATGACCATAAAGGGGCACAAGAAGGCTTTGGGAGGAAGTAGAAATGTTTAGCACTTTGAATACTGTCAGGATAGTAAAGGTGATTGCACGGGTACATCCATCCATCACATCCATCAAAGCTCATCAAAGTTAAAAGTTTCTGCTGTTATAGCACAGGGAACTATGTTCAATATCTTGTAATAACCTTTAATGAAAAAGAATATGAAAATGAATATATGTATGTATATGCATGACTGGGACATTGTGCTGTATACCAGAAACTGACACATTGTAACTGACGGTACTTCAATTAAAAAAAAAAAACAAGAATGACAAAAGCTCATCAAAATTATGCTTCAGTGAAGTTGATTTACAGGGAAAAAAAAAATGTTTGGAAGACTGGAGGAACCCGTGGCAAAGGGTTTCCTAGGAAACAGGAGAGCACTGAGCGCAGGAAGGGGGCAGAGTACCTACAGGCTAGATCTGGCACTTTGCCGAAGGGTTCTCCATATCCTCAGCTCGCCAAATTGAACCATCCACATGCCTTGAAATTTGCTCTGACGACTCCTAGTCAGGTTGGCTCTCCTGATAAAAATACCATCTCCCCTGTCTCCCAATAGTACTTCCCAATGCTAATCAGATCTCACCACTGGTTTCCATTGTAACCTACTTCACAAACCTTGGTTACCCAACTGGAGGTAGAATTTTCATCACCTTTCTGTTTCTTTAGCATTTTATTTATACAACTCTTTTTTGGCATGTATCACCTTGTATTAAATTTATATATACACAAGTCTGATCTCTTTTACTAGATCAAATTCAGCTTAAAAGCAGAACCTTTGTTTAGTTCATCTTTATTTCCTCCAAAGCTCATCAACACTGCTGTATACCTATTAAGTGTTCAGTAAATTCCCATTGAATAAATGAGCGATTAAATAAATTGATGAATAAATAAATGAAGTCTATGGATAATTTCATATAACTGCAAAAACAGATGTCTGCGTGGTATCTGCCTGTCTCTCTAAATCCATCTGGTAGCTTTCCCTTTTTTACTCGTTTTTCATTCCAGTCATAGTCACATTTATGGAGAGCCTTCCATATAACAGATACTATGCTTAATGCTTAAGATTTTCTGTAGGTAGTGTTAACTAGGAATTGTAAAATAACTGTTAACAACATGCATATTCACTAGATTATGCCTTCTTTCCTGCAAAAACTAACGTAAAACTAATGCCAAAATCACATTGTCCTTTCTTTCAACACTTAGTAAGGAATTACTCAATGAATGAATTGTTAGTGAAATCATAAGGAGTTTGAGCAATTGGAGAAAATCTTTCTCCTGCTGGGTGAAGTGGCACAGGGAAAGAAAACCAGTGATGAAGAGAGAAAAGCAGAGTGAAATCGTAAGTTGTGATCTAATTTAATGTATAAACTTCCAGGAAATTCTCCTTTACTAAGTCAGAATGAAATCAATGCTTTAAACCTCCCCAGGTGATAAAAAATTTTCCTGATTTGAGCTCACCATGTTTTTTATTTATAATTATGGAACATGGGGAGTGGGTGTAGCTCAGTGGTAGAGCATGTGCTTAGCATGCACAAGGTCCTGGGTTCAATCCCCAGTACCTCTATTTAAAAAAATTAAGACAAATACATAAATCAACCTAATCCCCACCCCTCCGCAAAAAAATAATTATGGAGCAAGAGTTTTGAAAGACAAAAGTGCCAGTTGAAGCTGGACAACTGTTAGGGGTCATTTGGCCCAATGTCTGAATTTATGTTGTAAGCCTAGAAGGCTTGGTTCTCTAAGGTGGCCGAGCATTGTTTATGGGAACAACTTAGCAGCCAAGTAGAAGTCTAACAGCTCTGCCATCGCAGAATAGCACAGCTGTCAAGAGCACCAACTTGGGTTGAGATTCCATTTCTGCCCCTTTCTATGTTCTTGACCTTGGACAAGTTGACTTCACCTGTAAAATGTGAAGCAGTCATGAGGTTGATCATACACCTATCCAGAGCATCGCTGTGAAGGTGATATGCAGGACATATGTAATTGCAATGCCTGACACAGCTATTATTATTAACATTATTGCACAGCCTCTAAAGAAAGTGACCCAAAAGGCTTACCATCGTCACAGCAAAAGCCACTCATAAGGAGGAAAATTTAAACCAAATCAGAAGTTATCTCCTGAGAAATTCTAAGCAAAAGAGGCAAAAGTAAGGAACGCATGTGAAAGGAACACATTTTCTTATTAAAAACACTCTGCATTTGGAATCGAATTAACTTCCCCACTAAGACACGCTGGGGAAATAGATCTGCAGTGCCCCAGCCCTAAGAAACTTTAATCCTGAAAAGAAATGAAAAGATAGCAACATTGTAAGTCGGCCAGTCTGGTTGTGTGTCTTTCCTGTGATGCTTTTGTGTAATACAGGGTGATTGGAAACGATGTCCTATGTTCAAGAAGATAAGCATCAGGATCAGTGGACAGAAGGATGCTGTTTTTCTTTGAAAACTTGTTTTTCCAGTACATGGGGGAAATAAGCTTTTCTGTGATGCAGAACAGCTCTGAGCATGTGTCCACCAAACCTCCTGGAGAATCAGGACACCTGGGGAACTATATTCATCACCCCCTCATTTTCTCTCAACACAGCGAACACTTATTCTGAGGGCAGTGTTTGTTAATTCGTAACAGAGAGGGCTTATTCCAGCCTGCTACAGCTCTATGCCTCCTTTCATAAGTCAGGCCGTAGAGTAAATATCAAACCTCATTCTGGGAAGGATAATTTTCTGCTTTCACTTTGAATAACCATCATATAGAAACAATTAACTAGGAAAGCAGTGACTGCATATGAAAATCATCCTGTCAAGTTAGTAAAACACATAGTCAGTGAAATGTAAACCAAAATACACATTTTTTTAAAAAAACCAAGCCATGCTTGTTGAATCCAGCAACGTGTCCACTCACCCAGGTTGCAGAACCTCTTAAGTGGATACTTCTTAGCCTTTTCTGGTTTCTGTGAAAATCTGATAAAAGCAACCCTCTGACCAGAAAAATGCATATATGCACATAACCATAAAAGTAGGTAATTTTAGGTACCTGGACTCCCCTGCAAGTCCAGTAGTCTTCAGGCTAGGAATCTCAGCTCTGAAGAGTAGATATGATCAGGTTCATGGACTCCAGTGTCAGACAGACCCACATCTGTGTGAATTCTGGATCCAACTCTTACTACCATGTAAGCTCCAAAGATTTTTATCTGAGCCTTTCTGAGCCTTAGTTTTATCACTTGAAAATAGAAATAATAATTCTTCTTATGTCATAGGTAAACTGTGACTATTAAATTAGACAATCTACTTAAAGTACTTAGCATAGTCCCTGGCATATACTAAGTACTCAGCAGGCACCAATATTGTGATTAGTTAATAAAATACAAAACCTGATGCCCTATGTATGTGTCCAGAGAGGAACTTCAGTTCATTTGCACCGCTGCAGACATTTACCAAGTGCTTCCTACTTGTGAAGGAGTGCATGGGGCTCTGAAATGGGAACACTGACAATGGATGGGGCTGAGCCAGGAAAGTGAGAAAGACAGGACTTGCATGCCCCAGAGACCAGACAGGACAGGTCGCGGGTTGGAGGGAACGTTAAGCCAGGCCCGTTATGGACAGTTATACAAACCACAGTGGAACTACAACTGTGCAATGTCCATTTTATAAAGGGAAACCTGTGACTCTTATTTTTTTTAATTGAAGTATAGTTGATTCATAGTGTTGTGTTAGTTTCTGGTGTACAGCATAGTGATTCAGTTATACACATACATATTATTCTTCTTCATATTCTTTTTCATTACAGGTTATTACAAGATATTGAATATAGTTTCCTGTGCTCTACAGTAGGACCTTGTTTTTTATCCATTTTATATATAGTAGTTTGTATCAGCTAATCCCAAACTCCTAATTTATCCCTCCCCACCCCTTTCCCTTTTGGTAACTATAAATTTGTTTTCTATGTCTGTGAGTCTGTTTCCATGTTGTAAATAAGTTCATTTGTATCATTTTTAGACTCCATCATATGATATTTGTCTTTCTCTGTCTGACTTACTTCACTTAATATGACAATCTCTAAGTCTATCTAGTTGCTGCAAATGGCATTATTTCATTCTTTTTTGTGGCTGAGTATTCCATTGTATAAATATACCACAACTTCTTTATCCATTCATCTGTCAATGGACATTTAGGTTGCTTCCATATCTTAGCTATTGCAAATAGTGCTGTTAGAATATTGGGATGCATGTATCTTTTCCAATTAGAGTTTTCATCTTTTCTGTATACGTATCCAGGAGTGGGATTACTAGATCATATGGCAACTCTATTTTTAGTTTTTCGAGGAATCTCCATACTGTTCTCCATAGTGGCTGCACCAATTTACATTCCTACGAACAGTGTAGAAGGAAAACCTATGACACTTTAGGTAACATTTTATGTATTTAAGAGGAAAGGAATAGACCAAAGATATTAATAATTTACAGACTAAGTGGAATTAATAAAACAAACCCCACCACTAAGAATTGTTTTGGTTAACCACAAGAAGGCTACTGATGGATTTTACTTAGAATTAAATGTAGAAATATATGAAAGTAGTAGTTATGGGTCAATAAAATAAGTCACAAAGCTCCATTTAAAACAGAGTGCTTTCTGCTCACCATCTAATCAGATGCTCTGTAACTGCAATGACGAGATTCAAGGCTGAGAATTAGATGATTTGGGATCAGTCTTTAAATCCACCCCAACCAATTCAGTAATATGGTATCTCATTTTCTTGGGTACGGATTTAAAATTTTGAGTCTGTGCCTATAAAGGAGGTGGAAAAAAAAAAAGCAGAATGTATCTAAAAGAAAAGAAGGAAGTTAATCAATGACACAATATTCTTTTACTCCGCCTGGCTATTTGCAGTTTATTTGGGACCCCCCTCTGCTATTCGTCTGCTCTCTCCCTAAATGTGAGATTTCAAACTCAGATGCCTGCACTGGCCAAGCAAGTATGTGAACCAGTGCAGAGACTGCTGGATGGCTGTGGTGGCCATGAGCCTCTGTGCCCTGAGCTAGGTGGGGCAGCGTTCACTCGGGTTCCCCCAGGGATTTCCATCCGGGAATTGGACATATATTGCTGGATACTGCTTTTTCCAAGATAAATTTCAATTTTGTATGTAAAACAGCTTGACTTTTAAATATTGGTAACTAATTCACATTAAAAAAAAAAAAAAAGACATTGTGTGAGCCAAACAAATTATGGTGGGGGCACCTGTTTGAGTCTCTGGCTCTAGTTTTTGCTGTTCCCAGGAGCTCTGCCCCTGGCGTTATCTTCTCTCTCTGCAGTCTCTAGAAAACCTCATCTACTCACGTGGTTTAAAATACCTTCGTTATGTTGAAGCCTCCAAAATTTAATGATAGTCATGGCCTCGCCTCTAAACTCCAGACTCCTATATCTGGCTGCCAATTGCCGTCTCCCTTGGACATCTTACAGGCAGCTCAAACACAGCATACACAAAACTGAACTTTGATCTATCCCCACCTGTTCGTCCTCCAGTTTCTCCAGCTCAGTAAGTGGTACCCATGTTGCTCAATACATATGGGAGTTACTTCCTCCTTTCTCTTATATCCTTCTTCTAAAATATTATTTCAGTGCATCATCAGAAAGAAGACAAATAACAAATGTTGGCAAAGATGTGGAGAAATGGGAACCCTTGTACAGTGTTGGTGGGAATGTAAGTTGGTGCAGCCACTGTGGAAAACAGGATGGAGGTTTCTCAAAAAAAAATCAAAAATAGAACTACCATGTGACCCAGCAGTTCCACTCTTGGGTATATATCCAAAGGAACCAAAAACACTAACTCAAAAAGATACATGCACTCCAATGTTCATAGCAGCACTATTTACAATTGCCAAGACATGGAAGCAACCTAAGTGTCCAACAGATGAATAGATAAAGAAGGTGTGAGATATAGATATAAATATAGATAGTTATATAGATAGATAGATATCTCCAGTGGAATACTACTCAGCCATAACAAAGAACAAAATGTTGCCATTTGTAGCAATGTGGATGGCCTTGGAGGGCATTATGCTAAATGAAATAAGTCAGGCAGAGAGAGACAAATACTATATGATATTGCTTATATGTGTAATCTAAAAAATACAACAAACGAGTGAATATAACATAAAAGAAGCAGACTTACAAACAGAGAACAAACTAGTGTTTACCAGTGGGGAGTGGTAGGCAATATGGGGGTAGAGGAATGAGTGGTACAAACTGTGGGTATAAGATAGGCTCAAAGATGTACTGGGAATATAGCCAATCTTTTGTAATAACTATAAATGGAAAGTAACCTTTAAAATTGTATAAAAATTAAAAAGTAATAAAAACTTAAAGATTACTTCAGTTTGTCCTCTTACCTCCATTCCTATTACAACAAGCCGCCACCGTGTTTCACCTCTTTTGCTGCAGTAGTTTCTTCTGGATTACCTCCACCCTTTGTCATACCAATCTGTTCTTCACTTAACAGCAAGAATTATCTTTTAAAATATTAAGCAGATCATATTACTCCCTGTTTAAATTCTCTCAATGTCTTTACAATGCATGAAGCCAAGAAAGAAAATGTGTCAAGTAGGTATTATACTACTGTGTCAAATGGACTAAGAGGTTTTTTCTTTTCATCTGTAAAACAAGAATAGTAATACTTACATCAAAGAGTTGTCGTTAAGAATTCAGTAGAGGCCATTGTTATTTTTGCATGAGTTTTGTATTAGCTTTCTCAGGGGAGAAGATAAATTTTAGTAAATATTTATATTATTAATAGTTACTTTGCCCAATTAGTACTATCTACAGGGAACCTTCTAAATGTTTCAGTGACAGCATTTTGATTTGTATTATTACGGCCTCAAAGTAAAGCCTCTGCCTTGATTAAAGGACACATTCCTGCTTTTAAAAATTATCAAACAAACCAAGTTCAATAAAAACCTAGGACAGAGTAAAGAACAATTCCAAATGCCTTCAGATCACTTTTTTAAGTTTTAAAATGGAAAATGATTAGATACTGTGGTTGATGCAATGTCACATCATGGAAGTGGAACCATTTTTGGCAAATCTCTATTTTTATTGATCTGACCTCGTCTTTGCCTCGAGCTGTGCAGGACAGTCAATTTCCAAAATAGCATCATGAATTCAGCAGCCCATAGTTACAGCAGTCCCCACAGCCCTTTTTTCTTTCAATTCACACATTCCGATTTAGAAAACACCATGGCGAGAATGAATCCATGAAATCTGCTGAGGCTGGTAGCTGAGAAGACAGGTGTGAAGGTGGGAATTTGCAGGTGCTGTGAGCTATCGCTCTAGAACTCTAAGTCAGCTCTTATCTGTGCCTCCTTTCTGTACCAGGCCTATCTGAGAGTAATAAAACCACTCCATGATGAGCTCTTTGGTTGGCTTACCATTTAGTTGTGAGCTGAAATTTTTGGCTTCTTGTGAGCTGAATTGATTCCTGGACTATTGCCCAAAAAACAAGAAGGAGGAGGAGGAGGAGATTATATATCTACAATATAGCTCTCACTTTTTAAATTTTTTAATTTTATATACAAGTTTTAAAGGTTACATTCCATTTACAGTTACTACAAAATATTGTCCATATTCCCTGTGCTGTACAATGCATCCTTGAGCCTGTCTTACATCCAATGGTTTGTACCTCCCACTCACCCACCCCTGTATTGCCCCCCTCCTCCCTACTGGTAACCACTAGTTTGTTCTCTATATCTGTGAGTCTGCTTCTTTTTTGTTATATTCACTCGTTTGTTGTATTTTTTAGATTCTACATGTAAATGATATTGTACAGTATTTGTCTCTCTCTGTCTGACATTTTTTTTTTAGTATAATGCCCTCCAAGTCCATCTACATTGCTGCAAAAGGCAAAATTTCCTTCTTTTTTATGGCTGAGTAGTATTCTGTTGTAGTAGTATTCTATATATGTATATATCTTCTTTATCCATTCATCTTTTGACGGACACTTCCATATCCTTAGCTCTTTTAGCTTTCATTTCACCTCAAAGTAGTGAATTCTCCCATTTAGTACATACTTGTACTAAATATACAATAAGCAGACTTTCTTTTTGATTAAGCAAAAAGTTTTTAAATAGAAAACAACAATTTGAAATGTTATGAAAAAAGAAAGACTTGCAACTTCATTTCTCAGTGGTAATTCGATAAACTACTTATTGAGAACACACCCTATATGAGGGAGGCACTGTGCTAGGTTGGCATCAACCTATACATGAATAAACTATAACAGCTGAAAAAGACTCTAAGATATCTAATCCAAACTCTCATTTTATGGGCAATTAAACTTCAGCCCTAGAGGAGAAAGTGACTTATACCAAGTAACATGTGTAGTTACTTATAGCTGAGACTAGAATACAATCTCCTAAAGAGTAAGACAGGCTCCCACTTCTCATAAATATAACTTTAAGTATATAATTTTCTCATTGTAAAAGTGATGCTTAAGGAGAGCACTGAGTAAAAAGAGTGGGTTGAACACATGAAATAACTTTCAGTCCCTCCTAAAACCCCACATAAACTATAGCAAAGGGATTTTGTGAGGCATGAACTAACATGGATGGGTAAAATGTAAGAAGAGACAGTAACAAAATTTGGGCAACTGGGAAAAAAGGGAATAAAGAGTCGATGACTTAATGGACCTAAAAATCAGAGCAAACCCTTTTGTCTGGCTGGGCATGTTGTGTCCTGTCCAAATCCAGTGGCCACTGCTCACTGACTCCAGAATGAAAGCTTCTTCTTGGTGATGCTGAGTGCAGCCTGGACTACAGCAAACCACAGCCCTGCTGAGAAAGCAAGTGCACAGCAGCCGTGAGGAAGGGGAGAACCATCCTGGTTTGCATCAAAAATTCCCCAAGGCTCAGGGATGGAAGGTACCAGATGATGGCTCTGGAGAGGAGGATAAATGGGAAGGAAGTGCACACACACAAAATAAGGATGGACTATAAGTACAGATACAGATACAGATACGGATACAGATACAGATACAGATACAGATACACAGATATAGGTATTCAGCCAGCCTAGAATGTATAAGGTGTGAGGCAGGGATCCAGTTACACTCTTATCTAAATGACTGGTTTTATGGAATATTTGTTGAATATCCACCATTTTCAAGTACTAAATATGACTATCTTCCAAGATCTGCTTCCAATGTTTTATTCTAGCCATTGACCTGTCTACATTACTATGAACTTCGTACACTTGTGGGTCTAGGAAACATATCAGATCTCAGTCTTTAGGTTGGGTCTATCCCTGTGAAACACCTCATTTCTCTAAAACGAATTCTTAAGACTCGAGTTCTTTGCTAGTTCTCTGTTTGTCTCCTCTTAAACATCTGAAGAGTTTACTGTCCTTCATGAAACTCATATATTTTTCTTAACTGCATCTCAACATGAAATAAATTATCTCAGTGATTATGAGAGCAAAAGTATGATAATTATCAGCATTCTTTAGTCCTTAGATATTTTGTTGGTCTTTTAATTGTGTGTTTCGTCTGTAAGGTAATGGAACATACAAGATCTGCTGGTTTTAAAGCTGCCTTTTAAGCAGCTGAGCTCCCCAGCCTCCCCTGTTCATACTCCCTAGCTTGCCTCTGCATCCCAGTCATAGTTAAATACAGTCTGATGTCTATCTGCACAAGACTGCCTATCACCTCCAGTCATCTGTAATGCTATTGCTAGTGCTTAAGAGATACATCCTTCTCATTCGTCTGGCTAAGTTATCCTATAGGAGTTTGTTTAAATATCACACCCTTGGGAAGCCTTCTTTGCCTCAGCAAATAGTTATGTATGCCCCTTACCTTCTGCTATAATACCAGGTACATTTTCCAGGAAAGTGCTTATCCCGTTGGGTTGTAATTGACAAGTCAGTGGACTGCCTGCCCACTGGATAGTAAGTTCCTTGGGGACCGGAATTCTCTCACTCTCACCTATATCCCTACAGTTAGCACAATCCTTAGCACATAGCAGGGACTCGATAGTTGTGTCTTGACCAGAAAGAGAAAGAAAAATACCATATGATATCACTTACATGCGGAATCGAAAAAAAGAGACGCAAATGAACTTACTTACAAAACAGAGACTTACAGACATAGAGAGCAAACTTATGGTTACTGGAGGGGAAAAGGGTGGGAAGGGACACATTGGGGGTTCGAGATTTGCAGACACTAACTACTGTATATAAAATAGATAAACAATAAGTTTATACTGTATAGTACAGGGAATTATATTCAATATCTTGTCACAACCTATACGGAAAATTGAAAAGGAATATACGTATGTATGTGCATGACTGAAACATTATGCTGTACACCAGAAATTGACACAACATTGTAAACTGACTAGATTTTAATTTAAAAGAATGCAAGAAATTTATGTCTTGAGTGAATGAATGATATAAGCTCATTGAAGAATGTTTAGGAGTAAAACTGAATTTTTTTTTAAAGAAAAGAAAGTGATTATAAATCCCAAACTTGAGACAATTCTTATTAGTATTTTTGGCTTTTCTGCTACTGGCTAACTTTCTCTGTCGACTTCACTGTACATAAAGCTGTGAATACTTCTATTTTCCCTTAACAGCATACCGTGAACATTTTCTTCTGTAACTACAAACTCTTTGGAACCATCACTTTAATGATTATAACCAGGAGACTGTCTTTTAGAAGTGACCTAGTTTACGAGATTTTTTTTTATTGTTGGGCTTTGTTATTTGCAGTGTTTTGCTGCTGTTCTTTATTCCTTAAATGAATATTCTTGAAGCTCTTATTATATTCTCTACAAAACATTCTGGAAATGAAGTTACTGGGTGAAAATTTCACATCTGAGTACAGTTGATCACAGTACTTCCCTCAGTATACCCTGAACTGTAATACACTCTTTTTTAAAGAGTGAAAATTTCATAAACAAAAAGGAGTTGCTCGTTTTTACCTGATGTTTATTGGTCATTTATGTTACACTCTTCTGTGAATGGTGTAACAGTAACCTTTACCCATTTTTCTAACTAAGAGTTGGATTCAGTTTTTCTCGTTTATTTAAAAGCTCTCTATATGTTAAGAATATAATCCTCTGTGAATTTGTTTTACAAATATTCCTGGTGTGATATATGCCTTTGAGCTTATTTTTCATGTTTTTTATGTTTCTAAATTTTCACACACATTTATCAATCTTTTCTTCTGTGGCTTGATCAATCGTTTTTCCAAACAGAAATTCCTGCCCTACTTAGAGATATTAGAGCTACTGTTTCCTACTTAGGTATATACTTGTAAGATACATTTTCTTCTAGCTTCATTAGTTTATTTTGTTTACATTTAACTTTTTATTTAGAATTTATTTGGGGGCATAGAGAGAAAAGGCTCTAACTAGATTTTTTTTTCAAATTAGCCAGTTTTCCTAATTCCTTCTCTTGGGCTTCAGTGAAATGTTATTAAAGGCAATTGTATTGAAATCATCAGCCTCTGAAGACACAGCTCTATGTTCACTGTGAACTTTGCTTTTCCCCCCAGGTGAGCAGGAGGCAGCGGTAAGCAGTGATTCTGACATCTCACTGATTATGGCGATGGAGGTTGGACTTTCTGATGTAGAACTTTCCACTGACCAAGACTGCGAGGAGGTGAAATCTTGAAATGGCAGATCTGGAAGAAAGGGATGGTGGGACCCCAGGGGAAGGAAGGGAGAAGCGCCCCAAAGTTGGACGAGGCACACGCACCTCCAGAGCACTTTGACAACTCCAGGGCGCTCCACTCAAGAAAGGTACCGAAAAGCAATATCCAAAGTCACGTTCATCAGGATGCAGTTTCTCCATCTCCTCAACAGCCCATGGCCTTGGCACCTTGGAAGCTGAAAGCTGATTTTCTCTCCCATGTCTTGTAGACACACACTTTGGAAGTTCCTAAAACAGACTGAAGGGACACTTTTAGGGCTTCTTAGTTTCATTTCAGTTTTTTTTTTCCAGATCTTGTTTTCCTATTTGGGGAATGTTGTTGATTTCTTGGTAGTTTCTTTTTAAGGTCTGTGTGTAGTTTACTTTATGTCCACTCCTTTGTTCTCCCTTTGATTCACTCCAGCTTTTGTACAGAGTTCTGTTTGGAAGCACCAGCCCCATTTGTGTTCCATCTCTGAGATTAACGGCCTTGACCTCTCAGCATGAAGTGTGCATGGCTTCGGGAAGTGCCTCGGCACCCTGAAACAGTCTAAGGCCAGCTTTCGTTTAGAATCTAAATTCTTTCACATGGATCTTGAAAATCCCAGCTGCCAGAGACCCCCAACACCAAGCTCTGAATCTGCTGAGGCCACTCCTCGTTTTTTTTTTTTTTTTTTTTTTTTTTTCAGCTCCTTCTTGCTGGCTTCCACTTGCCAGGTTCAGTTAGGGACCCACGTGACGTGAGAAGGCAGTTCTAGGGGGCATTTCAATTCATCTGAGCCTTACAGTCTTTGGCTGAATTCTGAACTCACAAGGCCCCTCCAGGGCATTAGCACCTTTCTTTGTGACTGTAGGGCTTGTCGGTTGCTGGGACTGCAAACCCGGTTTTAAAACCAGATACCACACGCTATTCCTGAAAGCAAAGGATCTGTTGCACTGGTTTCCCCAAGGCTACTACAGTCTTCTTTTGTTACCTCCACGAGTGGGTTCTGCAGGAGATGGAAGTTTTAGAAAAGATCCAGTCATCTTTGGATCCAACAGAGCAGGGGCTGCAGCAGCACTCAGGTCTTCCCTTCATTCCAGCACACTTCTGGTAAACCTCACCAGACCTTGAAGGATTTAGGTAAATCCTTAGGAGGTTGCTTCCAGGGGCACCCCTGAGTGCGTCTGGATACCAAGTTAGGGGGAGGTGTGATTTGATAAACGATTTGATCTAAAAAGTTCAGCACAGGAATTGTTGAAGTCAAGTTTCTCCTGATTGAGAGAGAGAAAGTCAGAAGGAAAGGAAAGGGGGCATCAAAGGAATTCTAAAACCCATAGGTGTTTTTAAACTGTTTATGTTGTTATTCTTTTTTTGTAACTATGACAGAGATGTGCTATTTTTTCAGTGGGAAATTTTGTAATACATTTAGACTCTCCAGATGCAGAGATGACTAAGGCAGGGTGACTCGTTTCTCTGGACCATCAGAGGGGTCACCTCGTCATCTGTGAAAAGCCATGCCGCTGTGTGGGTTCCCTAGGAAAGAAAGCTTCTCTCGCTGAGGTATTTACGTATTTGAGGAGGCCCTTCCACCTCGCTACACTCATACTCATCTAAAAACAGAGTTTGGTTCTGCTGGAAAAACCCCGCTGCCTGCAGAAACATTTCCGTGTACATCACGGGAACCCACTGGTGGCTCTTTTACCACCAGCTTTAACGAGTTCCTATTTGATGCTTTCTAAGTAGGCAGCAAGGCAAGGAAAATGATTATCACCTTCAGAAATGTCACATCTCGCTAGGAGTCCAATACTTCCTGTAATGAAATCCAGGATCTACAGCCAGGGAGGAAGGAAGACAGCACCGAATCTGGAGTCAGGAGGGCTAGACTTCTCCATCTGCAAAGCGAGGGAGTTTAACAAGATTATGCCCAAGGCTCTTTCTGGTCTTAGGACCACTAATGAGCATGTTGCCAGGAGGATCTGTTTTGTGCTGATGGTGATGACATATAGCAGACTTTCTACCTTGGGGAGGCAGAGTTTCTTGACATGTAACAGAAACAAACAGCCTTTGAGATCTGGCACTCCTGTGTTGCTGAGAAGGACTGTCCAAATGACTGGCGTTTTAAGTCCAAGTAGGAGTCGTTTGGTTTTGCCTTGGCTTAAAACCCCACGTAGTCACAGAGTTTGCCATCTCTGGATACCTTCAAATCCTAGTTCTCAGGGTGGAATTCTTCATCTCAAAATACTTCTTTTTCTCGGTCAGCAAACGCCTGCACCACCTACCCCGCCTTCAGTAGGTTTGCCCAAAACAAAAGTTGGTATTAACTTAAGTCAAGTGGAATTAGAAGAAGAAATCAACAGTAAAAGACATGTGGTATTCTATGCCCAAAGAGAAAATGCCTTTTGGATTGATGGGTGTCAGCTCCTCCTGCCGGGGACCAGGTGAAGCAGGAGTTGGCTGCATATGTGCTGTGGCCGCGGCAGCCCCTGTAGGATGCTGCGTAGATGATGAGAGACCCAGGAGGCCGATCTGAGGCCTGTGGGCCTGACCCCAAGGAGGTTCTGCTGCAAACTCCCTGAGCCTAGAAGCTTCTCCTTTAACGAAAGTTTGTTTCTGAAGAGTTTTCCTGTGGTTTTGGTAGTTTAAAAATAAAATGTTAATCGGCATGGAAGGGTTCCAAAAAAAAAAAAAAAGGAAACAGCCCTTTCCCCACAGCCTTCTTCAGCACCTTCCCCCAAAGAAGAAACTCTGCCCTGGGGCCCTGCAGCTCCCAGACAGTGCGGGAACCCCCTCAAAGAATGTGCAGATTTGATGTGTATTTCCCCGTAGTGTCTAGACCAGCCCAGTCCAATAGAAATAGAGTGCAAGTCACACATCCAAGTTTAAACTTTCTGCTGGCCACACTGCAAAAAGCGAGCTGAAACAGGTAAAAGCAATTTTAATAATACATGTATTTAACCCAATATTATTATTGTTTCCACATGTAATGAATTACTTGACATTCTTTTTTTGTGCTACGTCATCTAGATGCAACAGGTGTCTTACACTCACACACATCTCTGTTTGGACTTGCAATTTCTCCAACAGTTCATAGCTACGTGTGGCTCATGGCTCCCTACTGGACAGCGTGGGGCTGGAGCCGCTCCAGGATTCTCGCAAGGTTCCCTGACACTTACAGGGAAAAAAGGTTAAAACTGAATTACCTCCAGAGACAACTGGACTCCACCCCAGTGGCCTAATGAGAGGCCCCCAGGTCCATTTCTTTGATAATGAATAAGCACTCCGGCCACCCTTTTTCAAATTTTTTGCTTGAACTTTCTAACTGCAAGACCATGACCATTTACTGTTGCTTCCTTGACTGGTTGTTTTTTTTTAAAAAACACACATGCCATATTGATTTGGTACTGAGACAAAATTATATCCCTCCCTTCTCTGACAAACCGTTAGGCTGATGTGTGGCACTCAGAAGCCAAAGAGAATTCCAGACTCTAGTGATCCAACTTGACCCCCGCTCCCCGTCGGCCTTCTTCCTGATTGGCAGAAGGTCTCCCAGTCCCAGTGCCCCCTAGCGCCACACCTGTAGCTAAAATGCCCGGATTTGGGAGGGAAAAGCGGGAAGGTACATCTCCACTCCAAATACAAGACTTTGTGCAGACTTACTGAGAAACCTTTGAGGCTTGTGACTGTCGGGCCTCTAGTTGGTGAATTGTGACCGCCTGCAACTCAGACGCCAGCTCTCAGTTGGGAACGGGGCATCTTGCTGTCACCCCCAGGCTGTGGTCAAGAGAAGGAGCATTTCCATTTCCTCCACAATAATTTAGTCACCTCTGGGAATCACTATCTCCTGTGTGGCTGGTCCCTTTGGGAAGAACTGAGCCCTGATCATGAATAAAGCATCTAAATATTGATCTCGTCTCCAGGGTTTGGAGACCTGCCACCCCTAGAATGTCAGCTCCTGTCATCTAGGCAGGGAGAGATGGAGAGTTTGGAGAAGGTGGAAAATTAAAAGGAGCAAAGGCATCTGCCTTTTCTGACATCACATAGTCATGATCGTGACCATGGAGGCAGATCTCTGTCCAAAGAGGCTTTTTTGTTTGTTTGTTTTGCTTTGAGCACTTCCCTCATTCTGATGGAAACATCCTGGATGTTCATGCGTCTGGATTTGGTCACGCAAGTACCCAGTGGTACCTTCAGTCAGTGCTTGACGTCCCTGCAGCTGCCACACATTCAGAACCAAAAATGACGACAGAGAGCCTCACATGGGACTCTTTTAGTCCCCATCGTGTTCATCATATTCAGATGAAAATTCTTACAGAGGAGGAGAAAAAAATTGGCATTTCGTTGTCCGTTGAATGCATCACCTTGACTGAAAACAAAGAAATCTCATTAAATCAAAACTCCTTCTGAAAACCTGGGGATAGAGAGTCACTCCCGCTGTGGAGGGAGGACCCAGCCCTCTGTGGTAAGGTAGAGCCGCTGAGACCGTTTCTGGCAGCATTTTTTTACATGCTCTCATTTTGATTTCTTTCCCTTTTTTGTCAGGGTGTGTCTCTCTCTATCTCGGGCTCTCCCTGACTGCCCGTCTCTTTCTTTGCACACACACACACACACAAATTCTTTTCCCATCTTTCAGGACAGAAAAAAAACAACCCTTAGTGGCCCTGGGTCTGTGGAGTCACCGTGGTTGTGATTGCCATTGTTTTCCGGTGTTACTGTTGTCGGTGTTCCTCTTTGTGTTGTGTGGCAGTGTCTGTAGCTGCACTTCTGAGGAGGAGAGTCAGTTTGCTATAAATGAACTTCCCCTGAAATGGAGTCAGCCTCCTTTTCACTTCTCATGTCACTAATTTTATTACAGACCGCCTCTAGCTATTGCCTCTTTTTTTTTCCCTAAGGCTTCCTTGTCAGAAAAGTCTCCTACACCAACAATGGCAAGGTAGGGATTGCAGAGTGCTGTCTAATCCATTATCTTCCACCTCCAGCGGCTGTGACCCCCTTAGTTCACCAGCGGCCCCGGGATTAGGATTTCTTGGGAAAACGTGTGGGCTGAACTGGATCCGATGTCCACCCCTGCTTCCTAACATCTTAGCGCAAGAGCTTGCTCTTCGGAAGTGATCTGAGAGGCCACTTCTTCCTTAAGACATAAAAAGAGGCAAAAAGAAAGTATTTCTTTAAAGTGAGAGACAACAACTCTTTGTGCAGCGTCCCGTGTCACAGAAGTCCCTCATCCATGCTACTCATGTGGCTGGGACTGAAAAGTACATTTGATGATGGCTGTTAAAAGGTGATGAGGATACTGCAGGAAGTCAGAAAAGAGGATGGCAGGATATGAACCTGGATGCTCACCCCTAGTTTCAAAGCTGGCCTGTTCTTGTTTTTTGGGTTTGGTTTTTTTGTTTTTTTTTTTTTTTTTTGGATGTGTATGTTTTAAGGAGTTTAATGCTCATGAGTTAAACATTCCTGTTGCAAAGGCAGTTGGGATTACCTGAAAAATAAATTAATTCTGAGAAGCAAGTAGGAGTTCCTCATCGCTTACGTCTTCCCTTTCCCTGCTCTCCTCCCCATCTCACAAGTCCAGGCCCATTGTAACAGGAATAATGAATTTGTGAAGACCCATGAAGCTGTAGCTACATTGTTCCACTTTGAGCCTTTTTGATGACATTCAGTTAATCATCCCAAAACTCAAGACATGATTCCACATCCTGGATGGAGACCCTAAATTATCTAGCCCTTTAATTTCCAAACCTGTTCATTCTACTAAGGACCCACTGAGGTCATTCACACCTCTTTACTGCCCTCTGAACTCTGCCTGCCTTGAGTGCTTCATAATCAGGTGGCTTCTTCAGGAATCTCCGTGATGCAAGACCTCATCCTTGTGCACCTGTTGATGTTTGCACTTAATTCAAAGCCATTCTCTCTCTGGCCACCTGATATTTGTTGAGGATAATGATAAGGCAAGAATATACATCTCTGAAGAGGTTCTGTATGTCTGAAGAGAGGGAGGAGGAAAATCCGTGAAGGGAGCTCACCCTGAATTATTTAAAGTCATTGCTTGGTAGAATGGCTGTGCTCTTGTCATCCTTCCTGAAGTGAAGGGCTCGGAGGACCACGGAAAATGTGGGGACCATGTGTACTATATAAACCAAAGACTGATCACCATCCAAATGGACACATGTTTCTTCCAGCGACTAGTTTAATTTCCTCCCAATGTTCTCATCAGAATAAGTGAAGGTGGTTTGCTTGGTCCAATCAAACTGTGCATCCTTAGGGGTTTTCTCTTGCAGGCTGGTGACTGACCTTATTAAATCCAGAAATTTAATTTTTAAAAAAAGCACCATGGCCTTAGTACCATACCATCTTGAAAGTCTAGTGTTTAGTCCCCTTTGCCCTCAAAAGTTTCAGACAAACCTAGCGCTTTATCAAACTCAGAATATTGTTCTCTTTGAGAATGTGAAGATTTTTAAATAGCCAAAGAATTTTCATGTATAAGAGCTAGTTAATTATAGCATATCCCACTCATTTGAAGAAAATACCAAACTATTGCCTGTTGAACTAGCTAGTAGAGTCGTGGAAGAAAGACTCCCAACAGAGGGACTTTTCAGTCTGTGTTTGTGTTGGCGTCTGGTGGTACCTGGTGTTCAGCTGGATGTTATTGCAAGGGGGCAGGGTGCCCTCTGCTGGAATTATCGCCATTATTCTTTCAGCCAGCTAATTTGACCAGGGTCCCCATTTCCTCAGCGAGTGGTTATTTATTTGCCTTTCATCATCCACTTTCCTCAGTAGTTGAGAATTTGGTCCACGTTTGTCAAAAAGAGGAAGGGATGTCACAAACCCTAAAAAGTTGGAGGAGGACCCCATGGAAGATCTCACTGTCAGCAGCCCCTTTCTTCTGCAAAACGTTGGGAAAATGGTGTTTGCTCTGTTTGCAAAAGATGATGCCTCTGGCTGGAATTGTGTGCTCTAATTGTTTTGTAACGTATCTCGACCGTTTTTCTTGTCAAATTGCAAAAGAAGATCAATAAACAGACTTCTTTCTTATGAATGTAAATGGTGTGAAATACTGACATGTTTTGTACATGTACATATAATATATTTACGTCCTGCTTTCACATTAGTAATCTGAAATGGTTGTACCGTTTTATAATTAGAAAGAGATGTGGGAGGGGGAGGGAGGGGTGGTTACTTTTGTAGTGGGGTGTCCCTTATATTTAGAAAACTTGAAGTAATTTTGTACTTGTGAGAAGTTACATTCCATTCATTTCCTGAAAGGCCATGGGTATTGTTCACGAGCTGGGAGGATGATTATGCAGGGAGCCTCCCAAGCAGCATCTAAGTGACACCGATTTTGTGGACTCCAGGTCATGACCAGAGATTACCAGTTCAATAATGTGAAAAGGAAAAACCCAGCTTACTTTAGCCCCTTTGTATATAGCACATTATTACTTCCTCTGGAAAAAAAAATCTACAAAGAATGAATGTACTGTTCTGAAATAATCCAGACATGGCATCATAAATCAATCTCTAGTATCTACCAACGAGCAAGAACGCCGATGGATTTATTTTTTTTCCTTCTTAAACACGAATTACGTGCTTTTGGTATAAAGTAAACTGATGTCACTGGTAGGACTTTACTTCGCTGCCCCACGAGGTCTGCAGATCCCACGCACGGCAGTCCCTCACAGCATTACCCGTCCTCTCCATATTCAGGTCATGAGACTGAGCTTCCTTGATTTATTTGCCGTGTGACTCAAAATCACAAAAGTTACTTCTCATGGCATTGCATGAGTAACTTTTTATTTGGACTTCAGTTAGCTCTTAACTGTAAAAAAAAAAAAAATTAATAGTGAATTATGTAGCTGTTTTACCCAAACATCATCTTCTATCCAAAGTCACAGGCATAGTTAAATGATTAGTTAAGGCAGTGTAGTTACTGGTTTTTGTTTTGTTTTGTTTTGTTTTCTGTGTAAATCTCTCTCTTTCCTTCTTCCCCACCTCAGGCACAGACCTTACTCCTTCCAAAGCACTTTATATCTCTCTTGAAACACACAGAAGTTTCGAAAAACTGTCTTTGAAGGGATTTGTCTTCTATTGGGAGGCATGACTTTTATTTTGCTTTATTCTATTCTCTATGTGCTTGGAGAGCATAAACCATTTGTCTCATGCAGCTAGTGATGAAATATTAAAGACAATAGTTGGAAACGTTCAATCGCACAACATGGCTATTTTTGTTATACAGATGACTATCCTGTAAATAAGTGCAATCGTGTTCTTATGTACTGGTTTTTAAAAAAAAAAAATGCAACTCTGAAGCTTTGAAAAGGATTGTGAATTCCAGGAAATTTCATTGCAAAATTTTGTTTGGTTTTGTTTTTTAATAAAATGAAATCAGATGCTTGCGTTTTGTGTCATCCATATTTTCCAACTGTGTTGCCTCGCCTGGAGTTCCAGAGGTGGCCCTGTGGATTATAAAACATCGATGTTTATCGTTAAATCACGATCATGTTAAAAGAGTGAGACAGGAGATCTTAGTAACTTCTTTATTCCTCTCGGGTAAGTCAAGTACCAGGTACAAAGCCCTCTTCTTAGCTCTGTTCCTCTAAGGGAAAGAATTAAAATAATTTGAGCAACTCAGAATAAGAAGGGCTGCTGAATTAGCTTGAGGCACCGTTGGATAGAAACTGAGCACTTCCATCTGAGCCGCCGTGGGCAAGTCAAGGGGGTTACACTGTGGCGGCAGGTCCTTCTTTATATTTATTTGTACACCCCTACAGGGTTTTAAACAGCAATGCCTTCAAATGAGCAAGGGAATGTTAAGGGAATTTTTAAAAACTGGGAGCTGTCAACCTCGGAAGGTAGGAAAGGAAAATGGAAAAGGGGAGAGGTGCCCTCTATTCATTGTTATCCCCCACGTCGAACTGGCAGGCCCTGGTGTGGCTTAGAGCCTCTGGGTCCGGCCCTTCCAAGGTGCTGACATGTCCACTGGAGGACAGGGCCGAGTCGGACGTGTCAGGTGCAGTTCAGCCTCTGATCGAAGCCTTCCACCTGGCCAGGCACCTCTCCAAGGGCCACACCCAGAAACAGACTCACATAGAAAACAAACTGTGGTCACCAAAGGGGAAGGGGGCGGGGATAAATTAGGAGCTTGGGATTAACATACATACACTACTATATGTAAAATGGATAAACATCAAAGACCTACTGTACAGTACAGCACAGGGAACTATATTCAATAGCTTGTAATAACCTATGATGGAAAACAATAAAGGGTGAATATATATATATCTGAATCACTTTGTTGCACACCTGAAATTAACAGCATTATAAGTCAACTGTACTTCAATTAAAAAAAAAAAAAGCCAAACCATATTGAGTCCTCTGGCCTCCCAGAGCTCCTTCCTACCCAAATGGCAAACTGCTTGTGGGAGGCTGGAAAGCATCAGTGCCCTGGAGGCTTGGCCCTCGGGCCAGTTCTAGGTCAGGAGGTATTCTAAGGGGATTGTTGGTACCAATAGTGATTGTGCCACATTAGAAGGCACTAAATTTTGTTCATGCTTCTGTTATCACAGGTTTTTTTTAACATTTTTGATTGGTTTATAATCATTTTACAATGTTGTGTCAAATTCCAGTGTAGAGCACAATTTTTCAGTTATACATGAACATATATATATTCATCGTCACATTTTTTTCTCTGTGAGCTACCACAAGATCTTGTATATACTTCCCTGTGCTATACAGTATAATCTTGTTTATCTATTCTACAATTTTGAAATCCCAGTCTATCTCTTCCCACCCCCCACCCCCTTGGCAACCACAAGTTTGTATTCTATGTCTATGAGTCTATTTCTGTTTTGTATTTATGCTTTGTTTGTTTGTTTTTTAGATTCCACATATGAGTGATCTCATATGGTATTTTTTTTTCTCTTTCTGGCTTACTTCACTTAGAATGACATTCTCCAGGAGCATCCATGTTGCTGCAAATGGCGTTAGGTTGTTGGTTTTTATGGCTGAATAGTATTCCATTGTATAAATGTACCACATCTTTTTTATCCAGTCATCTGTTGATGGACATTTAGGCTGTCTCCATGTCTTGGCTATTGTAAATAGTGCTGCTATGAACATGGGGGTGCAGGTGTCATTTTGAAGTAGGGTTCCTTCTGGATATATGCCTAGGAGTGGGATTCCTGGGTCATACAGTAAGTCTATTCCTAGTCTTTTGAGGAATCTCCATGCTGTTTTCCACAGTGGCTGCACCAAACTGCATTCCCACCAGCAGTGTAGGAGGGTTCCCCTTTCTCCACAGCCTCTCCAGCATTTGTCATTTGTGGATTTTTGAATGATGGCCATTCTGACTGGTGTGAGGTGATACCTCATTGTAGTTTTGATTTGCATTTCTCTGATAATTAGTGATATTGAGCACTTTTTCATGTGCCTATTGATCATTTGTATGTCTTCCTTGGAGAATTGCTTGTTTAGGTCTTCTGCCCATTTTTGGATTGGGTTGTTTGTTTTTTCTTATGAAGTCGTATGAGCTGCTTATATATTCTGGAGATCAAGCCCTTGTCGGTTTCATTTGCAAAAATTTTTTCCCACTCTGTAAGTTATCTTTTTGTTTTACTTATGGTTTCCTTTGCTGTGCAGAAGCTTGTAAGTTTCATTAGTTCCCAGTTGTTTATTCTTGCTTTTATTTCTATTGCTTGGGTAGACTGCCCTAGGAGAACATTTTTGAGATGTATGTCAGATAATGTTTTGCCTATATTTTCTTCTAAGAGGTTTATTGTATCTTGTCTTATGTTTAAGTCTTTGATCCATTTTAAGTTTATTTTTGTGTATGGTGTAAGGGAGTGTTCTAGCTTCATTGATTTACATGCTGCTGTCCAGTTTTCCCAGCACCATTTGCTGAAGAGACTGTCTTTATTCCATTGTATGTTCTTGCCTCCTTTGTCGAAGATTAGTTGACCAAAAATTTGTGGGTTCATTTCTGGGTTCTCTATTCTGTTCCATTGGTCTATATGTCTGTTTTTGTACCAATACCATGCTGTCTTGATGACTGTAGCTCTATAGTAATGTCTGAAGTCTGGGAGAGTTATTCCTCCAGCCTCTTTCTTTCTCTTCAGTAGAAAGAGAAAGAAATTCTAGGTCTTTGATGGTTCCATATAAATTTGGCAATTCTAGGTCTTTGATGGTTCCATATAAATTTTATTATGATTTGTTCTAGTTCTGTGAAATATGCCCTGGGTAATTTGATAGGAATTGCATTAAATCTGTAGATTACCTTGGGCAGTGTGACCATTTTAACAATATTGATTCTTCCAATCCAAGAGCATGGGATATCTTTCCATTTTTTTAAGTCTTCTTTAATTTCCTTCATCAATGGTTTATAGTTTTCTGTGTATAATTCTTTTACCTCCTTGGTTAGATTTATTCCTAGGTATTTTATTACTTTGTGTGCTATTTTAAAGGGGATTATTTCTTTACTTTCTTTTTCTGTTGATTCATCGTTAGTGTAAAGAAATGCAACTGATTTTTGAACGTTAATCTTGTAACCTGCTACCTTGCTGAATTCTTCGATCAGCTCTAGTAGTTTTTGTGTGGACCTTTTAGGGTTTTCTATATATAGTAACATGTCGTCAGCGTATAGTGACATTTTTACCTCTTCTTTTCCAATTTGGATCCCTTTTATTTCTTTCTCTTGCCTGACTGCTGTGGCTAGGACTTCCAAGACTATGTTGAATAGGAGTGGTGATAGTGGGCATCCTTGTCTTGTCCCAGATTTTAGTGGGAAGCTTTTGAGTTTTTCACCGTTGAGTTTTTAATCTGCCCAGAAACCTGTTGTGGCCAATGTAGCAGACATCTAGGGATGTGAAGCTCTTACCAAGGATCTAGAAGCCACCCCTCCTGACTCCATCCACCAGGTGCTCCCAAATTGGGGAAAGTGTTCTGGGGGATGCATTCCAGGATATGACAAAAACTTCAGCAGCAGAGTCCCAAGATCAGCTCAGCTGGCATAAGGCTGCTCCCTATGCTTAGACCTCCCTTCACTGATTTGCAGTCACATGCGCCGAATGGCACAGGTAGGTATGCCACCGAAATCTCCAACTGATGGGAGCCTGTATTTGCTGGCACCCTGGAAGGTGACAATTAAACTCCCCAAAGCCCTCAGACCTTTCTGTTGTGGAAGATGTTCCCACCCTGTCCCTGTGGGAACAGCCAGAAGGTCTGATCGTAGTGATGACCACCCCCAACACACACAGCCTAGGCTTCCTATCTGTGCCTCCCTCTAATATTCCTGCCTTCTTTGTTCTTAAGGATCATTTACTAAATAGTCAGGGGAGAAACCAGAGCCAGCTTTCATTGGCGGGCAGAGCCCTGGGTTGCTATGAGAGCTGTACACACAACACAGCTGTCATTGGACTTATAGATCTAATGGGAGCCAAGGGTCTCAAATTGCTAAGGGAAAAAAAAAAACATACTTCAGAGCTTTGGAATAACATCATCTATAAATACATGTGAGAGCAGGGAAGTTAATTCCAGAATGTAAGAACACCATAGCATTAGACCAGGGAATAAAATTGGGCCTGGGCCTGATGTTACACCAGCGAAACTCCCTCCCCATCAGGCTAATGACACACAGCCCTTTCCGCACAACAGGGAAAATTTAAAGAGGTCCGTTTGTCTCATATCACTTTCTTTTTCTCTCTTTTTGTATTCTCTGTATTTGAAACAAGGAGCGGGAGAAGCAGGAGGACATTCATTAGGGCCGGAGTTAGGGCCAGAACTTGTTTCCTGACCCGGTCGCCAGGGATCCCTGGGCTGCACACGCTGCCTCCGTAAATGGACAGGCACATCCAGATAGCTCAAAAATCTCAGGAATGGCAAGCAAGAAAAACTGAAAGTTGGGCTTTATTATATTGATGTTGGATAGTCAGGAAACATTCCCTGCACAGGAACAATTCTCATCTGGAAACAGAAATAGGATGGATGCAAAAGCACACCCACAAGGGGAGCCCCAGGAAAGGCTGTCTAATTTTAGCTGTGCAAGAAAGCACCTTGCCTTAAGATCCCAAAGTGAGTTATTACTTTCTGCACTCACTCCTTCAAAATAAAATTAGTTGTGATGTGGTGCTTTCCAGAACTGGCTCACCGACCACAGCTTGCCTGTCCAGCCCCAGCTATGGGACTTGCTTGACTTCTTTTTCCTATATTATGGGGGACCAGGTGTCCAGAGAAACCCTCCAAACTGCAGAACACTTAAAAATATTGGACAAAATATTTTAAAATCTCCTTTAAGATGAGTAGCTAAATTGGTGAGAAAGTAAGAAAAATTCTTGGAAGCCAGAAGAGATAAGAAAGTACTAGCCAGGGGGGAAATTGAAGACGAAATATGGAGCTCCCCCTGGGTGTATATGCTGATCCCTGAGAGTCTATGATCCACCTTTTTTTTTTCCGTAAAGAGCCAGGTTAATATTTCAGGCTTTGTGAGCCACGTGTGACTTCTGTCATTTTCTTTCATTGTTGTTTTGGGTTTTTTTTTTTAATTGAAGTATAGTCAGTTTACAATGTTGTGTCAATTTCTGGTGTACAGCACAATGCTTCAGTCATACATGAATATACATATATTTGTTTTTGTATTCTTTTTCACCGTAAGCTACTACAAGATATCTCATATAGTTCCCTATGCTATACAGTATAAACTTATTTGTTTTATACATACCAGTCAGTATCTGCAAATCTCAAACTCCCAATTTATCCCTTCCCATCCCCTTCCCACTGGTAACCATAGTTTGTTTTCTATGTCTGTTTCTGTTTTATATATAAATTAGTCTTTTTTGTTTTTAGATTCCACAGATGAGTGATATCATGTGGTATTTTTCTTTCTTTTTCTGACTTATTTCACTTAGAATGACATTTTGGTTTTCGGTTTTTGTTGTTTTTGTGTGTGTGGGGGTTTTTTTTTTTTTTAGCAACCCTTAATACTCTTCTCAGTTCAAAACCAAGCCAAAAGAAGGGATGGTGTTGCTGCTGCAGGGGACGGGGACAAAGTGCAGAGTTAGAATCAGGGAGCCTGGCCCCAAAACCAGGGTGCACTGGAGAGATAAACTAGGAAAACCTCAGTGGGTAGCCTAGAAGACACATGCCTGCCAGAAGGAGTTGGGACAGACGTTGACCAGTGGTGGCCTTGGTTCTCGATAAAGAGGAGAAACGCTGCGTGTCCCGCCCCCAACCCCACTCCTCAGCCCAGATGCCCTGCCCCTGCCAAGCTGTCTCAAGACGATGGGTTTGGAGGAGGCTGAATTTCATCCAGAAAGTGTTTTCCAGCCCACAGCTATTTGGCTTGCAGGTAGAGGAGGGATAAACAAGGCTGTCCTCATGCTCTATGCACAGGGGCTTGTATGCGCCAGCCCCGCCTACAGCTCCTGTCCCTGTGTCAGAAAAATCCTCACCTGACTGGCAGGGCTACAGCCACACCATATCTGTTGGCTCAACGATGTATCCTCAGGGCCCTAGAGGAACTAATGACTAGTCCGTCGCAGCCTGGCCACAGGGAAAGGCCCACAACCAGAGCACCTTGTCCCACAATTCCACGGGGCACAGCCTGTTGGCCCAAAGGCCCCAAGTCCAGGCCTGAACATTAATGCAAAGAACTACACGCTGAGGAATTGCTGCTATTGACTCTGAAGAACCAGCGCAACAGTGACTTTAAAGAAACGCTCAGTGTTTACGACCCCTGCCCCTCATTAACGCCAGTAATGAGGGTGAGGACTTGAGTGGTAGAGTGAGTTGCGTGTTGGTGCACCAGGCACTCAGTAAGTGCTTTATTTGCATCATGCATTTGGCCTTTGCCATAATCCATTGAGGAAAGTGCTGTTATTATGCCCGTTTTATGATTTCTAATAAGGAAGCTTAGGAAGTAATGCGTCCAAGATCACACAGGTAATAAGTAGCAAAATTCCTCACACACGGAAGTCCTTCTGGCTCCTGAAAGCTGTTCTTCACCACCACGTTACACTGCCTTCCCTGGTCTGAAGGGAAAGATGACAAGTTTCTCTGTCTCTAAAACAAGAGGGAAGAGGTTTAAATTAAAAACAACCACAACAAAGTGACTTTGCAGTGGAGAAATCTGACACTACCTCAGCCAGACGATCAAAGCCAACCTCAACAGTGACAAGTCATGTTGCTAGTGTGTCTCTATATGCGAGGTGAAGAGAGTGTTACTTTAGCTCTGTGTCTTCCTCCCCAAACCCCTAACATAACCCCAGTAGAGCCGTGGTTTTAAAAAATCAGGCAAGTCCACACAGAAGGACATGCTTCCAAATCAATGACCAGTCCTCTCAAAATGGTCAAGATCATCGAAAACTAGGTCACAGAAACTCTTGGAGACCAGAGGAGCCTAAGAAGACATGACAATGAAATGTAAGATGGTATCCAGGATGGGATCCTGGGACAGGAAAGGGACATCAGGGAAAAACTAGAAAAGTCTGAAAAAAGGCTGGACTGTAGTTAATAGTAATGTACCAGTGTTGACGCCTTAGTTGTGACAAATGTGCCAGGGTGATGTCAGGTGTTAACCACAGGGAAAACGGGGTGAGGGAAAACAGGAAGTCTCTGCCCTGTCTCTGTAACTTTTCTGTAAGTCTAAGACCATTGTAAAATAAGTTCATTTTAAAAGAGGAATTTGTACCAAATATATGAACCCAATGGATTACTGAAAACACAGAAATTGGTTTTTGATTCTACTGTGGTGTGTCCTTCCCAGGAAATTTTAGGAATAGAACAAAGTCTCAGTATCCTGAAGAGGTTACATGTTATTGAAACAGGAGATCAGTTCAAATTATTTCTCAACATCAATTCCAGATTTTTCAAGACTATAAATCTGTGATTTGTATTCATTGTTACAATGACTCTTCAATCCACAGTCGCTGGAGAATCTATGGAATGAGAAGCTAATCATTTGTAATTAGGTGTCAGAGTGATTGCAAGGTGAGGGGTAGGTTTTGTTGCTGGTGCACAGTAGTTACACTGAACACTGATGGAAAGCCACGCACGCACAAATGCACCAAATGTTAATGAGCACTTGCCCTCTGTGTTGGCATTTGTGTAGTTGTGTAGTTGAACTGTTTCTCCCAGTAGGGGGCTCTATTGACCATCAAATGGAAAAAGTGACCTGGCAATGGTGAATAGATGTGTGTGGATTCCACTTGGAACAGAGTTTGCAGGGGAACTTTGAGAAAGACTAACTATTTAGAAATCTTCTCCAGTGATGATTATTGCAGTAGAAAGTCGGAGACTAGCCAATGCCAACCAACATGGTTGAGGTAGGGGGTGTTTCAGAGAAGGAAAAAAGTGTATTGGACTAAAGCAGAAAACAGAACCCTTACTGAAACCATATATCCTCCAGTGAAAAGCAGGTTAGAAAAAACAAAGCTAGAAATGCTTCTCCCTGGCCAGAACTGTGTTCCTGAAAAGTAATGTGGAAGGAATTTTCTTCAAGTATTCTATTCATTGAATGGCCACAAATGTCTTAATCCGTATAGCATTTCACAAGATAGCTCACGTATTTAATTCTTTACTTTGAACACAGCAGCAAGAACAGCTCCTACACACACACCACACACACACACACACACACACACACACACACACACACACACACAAATAAAATCCTTTAATGCCCTCCCATTTCTATTAAGTCTGAGTACGATACAGAATCCTTAACACGACCTCCAAAATCCTGCATGATCGGGCCCCTGACATCTCCAGAATTATCTTACCCTAGTCCCCATTCACTCCGCGTGCTCCAGCCCCACTCCTCGTCTTCTAATTCTGTCTGTTCATCCTTTGGCTCTCAGCTTGGCTGCTTTCCCTCGGAGGAAGCATCGCTCGCCCCTGGTTAGGTAGCTCTGTTAAATGCTTACCCAACACCTTGTACTTTGCCTTTATGGCTCTAATGACAGGTCGATCGCATGTGCTAAACAAAGCACTAAATGATGTTTAGCATTAATAATTCACTCATGTAATTGTTAGATTGGTATCGATTTTCCTCTCTAAATCGCACGTTCCTGGGGTTTAGGGTTCATGTGTTTATTCTCCATGTCTCCCAGCGCCCAGCAGAGGACCTGGCTCTGTGTAGGTTTTCATTATGCGTTCACACAATAAAAGATGGAAGAAATGACCAGGTCCAAGCTGGACCAGTGCCCACTGTCCAGGCCCCTCCTACCCGTTTTAGTCTTTTTATCCAAAAAGAGAAAATAGCTCACCCAGGAATTAGAATTAGTAATATTTGAGTATTATATACCAGGCTGCTTGGGAGATTTGGGGAAAATATGTAAGCAAAGCACTTAAATGTTCACTGCAAAATATGGGGGAAAATAATAGAAAAGAATAAGAGATTCAATGACAAAACAAAAGTTTTGTCAGATTTGAGACAGGTCATCAGAGGGGCATATTATCCAGAGAAGTATCTCCCAGGATGCCTGTGTTGCTGCAGGGGATGTATGAATTCAGGTGCGGCAGGGTGCTAGTACTAACTCTGCTCCTGACTCAGCTCAGCCTCACCTTAGCAAAGCTAGGTCCTAGAAAGAGGGACATCTGTAACGGACGCCAGGGAAAGCCACGCTCCGTGTAGGACTCTGCGATGCTGGGTTACACCAATTAAAATACTCCTCTCACCTAGGCCTTCTTCTAAGAAGCTCAGGTTGTCCTATCTTTGGCCAGTGGGGCTCTCTCTGAGTTGGCTCCTAAGTCCTTCTAACATGATAGTACTTGTCTATGAGAGCTCGCTCATTCTCTTCTATAACAAAAACTCCAGAATCATCTTGTACATTTTCTGCCCCGAAGATGGAATTAGTCGTAGCTCTAAGAAATACTATGTAACAATACTCATTGCTACTGGCTTGGTTATGGTTTCTATGCCTCTTTGGTGATATATAAAATTTTTTAAAAAAGAAGAAAACACCTACCTCCTGAGTTTATATCAACACTTCCAACTGCAGTACAGTACTACAAAGTTCTTAGCCATTTCTCTCTCACATCTGTATGATAGTCTTTATCCTACAGTGAGAAAGCTGAATCTCAAGGACACAAAGAATGACAAAATGACAACACCCATTAATTATTCACTTACCCAACACTCAGTCTCAGAAAACCAACACTTGGATTTCAGAATTTACTACTTCCAGTGAGATGAAAACCCATTCTTGCTGACCTCAAAGGAAGTGGAGCCACAAAGACAGACAATAAAAGAGAGTATCTTTGCCCACAGTGTGTAAGTGCTATGACCCTTCCTCTCTTAACAAAGGCCATCTTGTTTCCTGAAATGCGGAGTTCATGTATGCAGGCCAATGCTCCTGGTAAAAGCTTGTTTCTCGGGGGAGGCAGGGTATAGCTCAGGGGTAGAGTGCGTGCTTAGCACGCATGATGTCCTGGGTTCAATCCCAAGTACCACCACCTAAAAATCAATCAATCAATCAATCAATCAATCTAATTACCTCCCCCCACCCCCTTAAAAAAAAAAAGAAAACTTATTTCTTAAATGGGAAAATGTATAAATAAATAGAGATAATATGTACATAATATGTCTTAAAAGAATCAAAGAACTGACAAGATAGTAAGGACTTACTAGGCCTATGATGAAGGGAAATCAGGATCTCAGAGGATCAAAGAAAGACAGAAGTATCTTTCGATCTGGGAGTATTCATTCTAAAAGTATTGGATTTTCATTTTAATGACTTTCTGGAGAGAGGAAGAGAGACGTCAAAGCCCAGAGACCTCATAAAACAGGAGGTCTAATAGGAGATTCACCCCATAATAATCTAGACCACAAAGGGCTGTAAACTCACATTGACCTATCCTGGCACAGAGTTGCCTGCTGCCCAGTTAAACTTTCCTGCGTCTGTTTTACTTTCCAAGAAATTTTAAGTCTTGAATTTGGGTTGGAGTGGTCTTAAACTGATAGTACTTTCAAGTGCCTGCCAGAATCAAATGTGAATCCTTTATAGGAAAAGCCAATTTCCTATTAGGCCTCTGATAATGCATCCAATAAATTTTTCAAATTCAAGAATAACTCAGAGATAACCAGATACATAATGAAAGTAAATGCCATAAGTGATATCCAGCAGCAACTATAGACTACAGAAACGAAATTGCAAAGACTTCAAATCTTGGAATTATATAATCTAATATATAGTGTAATTATATCATTATACATTAAGTAACAATGTTTAAATTTTTGTTTAAAAATGAATCACCTCTGATGGGAAAGAGAAACTATAAACAGATTTATAGTTTTATACTTAAAAAGGTTAAAACAGACTTTTTCAAGAATCAAATGTAACTATTAGAAATAAGAAATAAAATAACTAAAATTGTTGTCTACCATATTAATAGACTAGAGAAAAAAGTATATAAATATATCAATTGATACAGATGAAGGATTTAACAAAATTTAATACCCACCCATGATTTTAAAAAGGAAACGCCCATAAAAACAAGAACAAAAGGGAATTTTCTCAACCTGATAAAGATCATCTACAGAATGCTTACAGCTCACATTATACTTAAAGTTGAAAGACTGAAAGCTTTTTCCATAAGCCTGAGAACAAAGTAAGGATGCTTACTCCCATCTCTCTTATGCAACTTAATGCTAGAAGTTCTAGCTAATGCTGTAAATCAAAAGCACAGAAATAAGAAAGGGAGAAATAAACTCTGTTTGCAGATGCCAAGATTACATAGAAAACCTTAAGGAATCTACAAAAAACTCTTAGAACTAATGAGTGATTTCAGTAAGGTCATAAGTAACAAGATCAACATACAAAAATCAATTGTATTTCTATATGTTAGCAATGAACACATGGACAGTGAAATTAAAATACAATTTCATTGACAATCACACACACAAAAGGAAATACAATTGACCCATGGACAAGCAGGGTTTAGAGGCTCCAACCCCCTAGGCAATTGAAAATCCTCATATAATTTTACGGTTGGCCCTCCGTATCTGTAATTCCACATCCACAGATTCAAACAACCACGGATCATGTAGTACTATGGTACGTATTTATTGAAAAAAAATCAATGTATAAGTGGATCCATGCAATTTAAACTTGTGCTGTTCAAGGGTCAAATGTATTTAATACAGTTATTATATATATGTGTTATAAATATAACAAAACATGTACAAGACTGACTTATATACTACAAACTACAAAATGCTGATGAAAGAAATTGAAGAAGTTCCAAAAACAAAAACTTGTTAGGAGAAACCTATCAAGTTCATGGACAGGTGGACTCAACATAGGAAAGATGTTTAAATATAAATAAATAAATAGGTAAAACTTGCTGTCTGAAAAAGTGCTTTTTTTTTTTTAAAGCTTTAGATAAAATCTAGAACTAAAATTCCAAATGATACAAACAATGGAGTGGGAGGGTATCCTGGTTGTCTCTGGTCATGTAATCAACTTCCTTAAAATTCAGGGCTTTAAAAACATTCATTTTATTTTACTTTGAATTTTTTGGGATGGAAATTCAAGGAGGGCTGAGCTGGGTGCTTTGTCTCTGATCCACGTGGCACCATCTGGAGTGGCCAGGACCAGAGCGTCCACTTCCCGATGGCTCCTGCCCTCACTCTCTGGTGCCCTGATGCTCCTTGGCCTCTTGCTCTGCAGGCTGTCTCTTCTTCAGGGCCTCGCCATACATCTAGGGCTTCTCACAGCACCACAGTCTCGGGTAGTTGCACTTCCTACATGATGGTTTGAAGAGGCAGGAAGCAGCTGTCAGAACAGTTAAGGGCTACCCGGAACATATGTCACTCCTACCCTATTCAATTGGTCAAAGTTACAGAGCCTTCCCAGATTCAAGGTGGCAGAGAAACAGACTCCAACTCTTGATGCAATGGGAGATAGCACTGAGATAGCATTGTGGCGATCCTTGGGAAATACAGTCTGCCCCAAAGGGGAGCGGGGGAGTGGAGTAGATACTAAACTTCTTGTTTGGGAGAGGTTCTTATTGTTTAAATGTAGAACTATTAAGGGAAAAAGTTGATACATGTATTAATAATTCAAGGATAATGCCTAGAAGAATAGAATGAAAATGGAGTAACTTTAACACTGTTATAGAAGAAAAGAATTGAACAAAGAAAACAACCCAATGGAAGGTAGAAAACAGAAGAATTAGAAATAAAGAGAA
Organism: Camelus ferus; assembly: GCF_009834535.1. NCBI lineage: Eukaryota > Metazoa > Chordata > Mammalia > Artiodactyla > Camelidae > Camelus > Camelus ferus. The sequence continues at coordinate 100,055,953 of NC_045697.1, read as the reverse complement.
AGCTCGGTAAATAGGATGGCAAAAAGAAATCCACATGTCAATAATCACAATAAATACAAATAAAACCCAAAGATCCTCAATGTTATGTTATTTACAAGAGATATACAAATTTAATACAGAAAGGTTCATAACCAAGAGGAAAAGAAAAAAAGATTGATCAGGCAAAGTTTACCAAAAGATTGTAATATACTTAATAAATACCATAAAAGATAGAAATTCATACGAAGACATTAAAAAAGACAAAGTGGGACATTTCATACAAGAAAGAGAATAAAGCAACAGAAGATACAAGATATGAACTTGTAGTGGGTGAGGGCATAGCTCAGCCGTAGAACATGTGCTTAGCATGCACGATGTCCTGGGTTCAATCCCCAGTACCTCCATCACAATAAATAAATAAATAATAAGATAGCTAACTAATTAATTGATAATAAAATAAATAAATAATAAGACTGTCTACCCTCATTTTGGTCAGGATAAGCTAGTCTACATCGTCTAACAAACAACACTAAAATGTCAACGGCTCAACACAGCAAATGTGTATTTGTCATTCACATTACACGCTCAGCGTGAGTTTGTGAGGAACTTGGGTCCAACAAACACTCCAGCCAATGAAGGTTCACCATTTGTAGATCCACATTCTGTAACACACCTTCAGTCAGGCAAAGAATTGCCGGTTGGGAAGGTCGCATACCAACTCTAAGTGGCACACGTCACTTGACTCATAGTCCCTTGATTAGAACTTATAACAAGAACATACCCAATTGCAAGGGGGCCAGGAAAATGTAGACAGATTGGTATCTGGTGAGCTAGAGATGGCTGTGCCACACCTCTGACACGATGCCACAATCCCTAACCACAGAGCCTGTCAGGAAAAAAATTACAAAGGATTATAAAGAAAAAAATGAAACTCCACTAGGTGAAGATCTCAGCACACATCTCAGTGACCAAACTAAAAATAATGCTGTGCCTGAAGTTCCTTCATTAGAGAATAACTCTTTTGAGTCTTGAAACCCTAGATATACAGTAGTTTTCTATTAAAATCCATTGGGATCACATAGGATGGAGGACAGGAAGGGGTAGATATGGTTATCAGATCCCGTCCGTCTGAAAGCAAGACCCAGTGGGAGGAGGTTATATAGGATGGGGAAGTGCGGGTGGCAGAGAGGGTGCTAGGGAGAAGGGAGAGAGCTGTACAACAGACGGGGACAGGGCAAAGAAAGAGGGAAAAGCACATGTATTGCTTTTAGCCAAAGTCATCTAACAGGAGATAGAAGGAATATCAAAAAGCAAAAGGAGGAGATGGGAGCAGAAGCATTAAGCAGTGTGATTAAGAGGTAAGCTTACTTTCTATAACTGCTATGAGCAGTTGTAACCGTGGCAACCACAGCCAGTAAGAATCATTACCTGTGACCGCCTTAGTTTAGGTGGGAGGCTGTGAAGGGGTGAATTGCCAGGGAATGGTTGGTTTCCCGACATGTTTACTTTTTGCTGGAATAGGAGCAGAAAGCTCCAATATAATTAAAATCACTAATATGCTTTTCATTATAAAAAAAATACATAATTATACCAAGGACTGAAGGAAGCCAATACCAAAATAGGTGATCTCTTAGGAATGCCCTGCCTCCCAGCTTACGTTAAACTTCTGTGTTCATTATCTCACTTGATCCTTATAACAAATTGGAGAAATATGTTTGTTTATCTACTTATGTACAGTTATGTGTTATTCCAGAAAGGATTTAAGAGCAATTAAAGAAATTCATAAACTACAGCAAAACATCAGAAAATAAGTGGAAGAGATGGGATATTGTTAAATAAGAGGTACAAATTATGAAACACCATGACCCAATTTATACACACACATCAGACTCTTAGCAATGTTATGATTAGTGAAATTATGGGTGTTTTTCATTTTTTCTTTATACTTTTTTCTTTCCCAATGTTTGATAAATAAATGATTAGTTTTGTAATGAAATGAAAAATCACATTTCATAAAATGATGATAAAAGTGAAAATAAAGAAAAATAAGGATGAAGGAAAAAATACTTTTTCATAGTTTTTCGAAGGATAAAAATACGGAGTTAGGGATAAAACAAATTTAAATGTATACCAAACACATGCATATGTTTGCTAGAGGAGATCACAAATTAAGTTTTGTTTAATTTTAAAAAAACTTTGTAATGGAGGTACTGGAGATTGAACCCAGGACCTTGTGCATGCTAAGCATATGCTCTCCGTTGAACTATACCTCCACCCCCCATCGAATTAAATTTTAACCTATAAAGGAAGGGAAACCTGGTTAGTTATGTAATTCACATTGTCCATACATAAATCCTAGTCAATTGCTCAGAAGTACAACTGTTTTCAATGTTAAAGATGGTGGAGGGGGAGGGTATAGCCCAGTGGTAAAGAGTGTGTTTAGCATGCATGAGGTCCTGGGTTCAATCTCCAGAACCTCCATTAAAGTAAATAAACCTAAGTGCCTCCCCTCCAAAAAAAAATTTTTAAAGATGGTTAGAAACAGCTCTCAAGAAATATTATAAACAGTATCCTTGCAAAGGACACAGACTCAGGTATAGTAACTTACCCAAGGTGAAGCAGGTTCTAAGTGTCATCCTGCCTCCACAGGTTGCAGCATCCTTTCCCTGCCCTTACAGTCCAAGAACAAATGGCATTAGCTTCTGCTTTCAAATGACAGTGTTGACAATCCAGACAAGCAAAAGGGGAAGACAAGGAAGGCCAAGTTACCTGGGGTTCCACACACTGACTACAAGCCCCTAATTAGCTGATTTGATGGTGTGTAACACAGAGAGAAAACTTCCTTGAATATTCAGGGGTGAGGAAGCAAGCCTCCAAAATTTCCATCTGTGCCCCTCATTTAAAACCTCCTTCAGTGACTGATCATACTTTTCGTCTGCTCTTTGGTGGCAATTTAAGAAGGCTGCATTTCAAAATGCAGCAATAGGAGTACTACTGCATTTTTTTAAGCAGAATTAACTGCTTCTAACCTGTTTCACATTTTGGTGTACCTAGGGATGCTTTAAAATTTAAACAAAAAAATGTAATGCTGGCTATTTCATGAACCTATACTTATTTTTGTAGTAGAATATATTTTCCAAGATGTTCACAACAATATACACCCAATCCCAATCTACTTAACGATGAGACATTTGATACTTTGGGACCAGTGGAATTGCTTCAACTGACTGGATGCAAAGGAAGTTGTGTTATATGACTTCAAAGACTAAGTCATAACAGACAATTCAGCCTCTGGAAGCCCTGAGCCAATATGCATGAAGGAGGGCTGTCTTGAAGCCATTGTGTAGAGAGAGTGTACAGAGATAGAGAGGGTGATGCCCGGGGAGCCCCAGATGTTGCCCATAGCTGTTCTTGTCTCCTCAGCCCAGGGGCACCAGCCATCTAAGTAAGAAAGGTTTCAGATGAATCCAGCTCATAGTCTTTAAGCTGCCTAGCAAAGATGACCTGTTCTTACCAAACCTTGCAAGATTTTTTGCAGATTTGTGAGCAAAAGAATGTTATTCATCTAAGCCACTATGTTTGGGGATAATTTGTTATGTAGGAGTGGATAACTAATACAATCTTGTACTTATTTAAAGGAACTTTTTGGAATCAGAGACAACAAGTGAAAAAGAGGAGTATGGGGTGGAATCCAGAAGGGGTGTGAAAAAATTAATTATGGCAGATTAAAAACTGACAGATACGAGGTGACTTAAATTTGAGGGGAGACCTCAGTGCAGATCCTGCTGGAGTTGCCATGGTGAGAGAGCAGAGGACAGCCCATCCCTGCCGGCTGAGGTGGTTCATTGGCCAGAAAGTTTGTGCAGGACGCCAGATGTAGGGCTGGAGACCTGCAGGCAAACCTGCCGATGTCTCTGATGGGTGGCTGAGCTCATTTCATAGTCACTCTCACAGTAAGGACTCAACTTACCTAGACCACGTCCCTGGGTCCCAGTTGTACCACACATATCGCTGCCTCCTGCTTCGAGTAGATGGAAATTTGCCCCTGTCGCCAATTTCTCCGCCCCTTGGTCTCTTACCTGGATGCTACTACTCACCCCATTCTCCATCTGATTTTATTCTGAGTTACGTTCCTAGTCTTCTTGTCTGTCTAGGCCACAATTGTTGATAGTTAACGGCTATAATTTGTTTGTATGTGTCTCTCAACCTGTGCCAGGTCTCCGGTCTTAGGTGGGGACAAGTGCACTTTTAGAGACTGTGACAGTTTTCGAGGCTGAGGTAGAGGTACTTCGAAGCAGGTGTGATGGCTTCCACTGAAGTGGGAAGCACTCTCTCCTTCCTGGAAGATTTGTTATTCTCTGAACACAGTTAGGTCAAAGCTTTACAAGCTTGGTCCTTCCCACAGACTCGGTGCAACTGACACATGGATTGTCTCATACACTCATCGAAGCACAGGATCGTAAATTGTTTACGAGGAGAAGGAAATGGAAGTTTTCAAGAACTTGTTTGCAGAGAATCATCAGTAGGACGGAACCAGACCAAACTAGCCATGTTCCCAAGACATCAAGGAAATGCCAGCTACCCCAAACGGCGACGTGGGAGAAGACAGCTGGGTCAGGGAAGGGCAGCTACAAAGCTCAGTCAGGCCTGGTTTCAAGATTTCTAAAGGCATACGCTCTCTTTTTTAAATGCAGTGACCTCTCTTGGTCAGCTTCTCATTCATACACACTGTCGCCTTTTCAGAGATCTTCCCTGTGTTAGAAGGCAGTGCTACACACAGAGAAAACTTTGTTTCATCTCTGTGTGTTTCTGCCATCAGGAGGGCCTCCTTTCTTCTGGAAACTCAATTGTTGCCATGTTGCTAATTACTATTATTTCTTACCCCCAGCCAGCTCTGCCAGGTTCAAAAAATGTGTGGCTTGTTGCAGATTCTCTGAGAGCTCAGCCTGATCTGCTTTACATGCTGAAGAACTCGCAAAACCCTAAAGGAAGCCCAGGATGTAAACACACCCAGAATAGTATCTCAGACATTCTTCTTCCTTGTATAAATCCCTTGATGACTTCTTTGCATGTGGCTGCAACTTCAAGCACGAGGTCTTGCTCAAATGTGTGTCAAAGTACTAGAGGTTCATGTTCAGTGGCGATATCCTTACAGTTGAGCATAAATCTGCATGTAGCGCCACCTTCTAACACTGGGGAAATCTCTGAAAAGGCACTGAAACCAGGCCTGACTGAGCATTGGAGCTGCCCTCCCTGACTTCTCCCATGTCGCTGTTTGGGCTCCCGGCCTCCCCCAGACCAACCAACTCAGCCAGGATGCTGAGTCAGCCGTGTGCCAGATTCCAGGGCCGATCTGGGAGCCTGAGGATGCCCCGCCCCCACTAGCACGTTCTGCACTGACTGAGGCTACCCCATCAATCCATTTGCTCCAACTCGTATTTATTTGATGCTCATGTGCCCCTATTACTGAGCAGAAAAGTTTAAAAAAAAACAACACTTCTCCGAATTTGAACCATGGGAAGACAGGTAAGGTCTGTATGCAAATATTTGCAGAACAGTTCAAAAAAGAATGTGGTGAGTTCTACAATGGAGTTAATATTTAAACACTAAAATTTACTCAAGGAAAAACATCACAGGACCCCAAGTTTCCTTGATTAATCACAACTGTGAGTTTTGTTTGTTTGCTCATTGGTTTGTTCGCATGCCTCGTCCCTACCAAACGTGCATGAGGGCAACTGCTTTGTTCACTAATATATCCTTAGTTATAACACAAAATTTGCTAATTAAAAAAGAAGAAATGAAAAGAGGGAAGGAATGAGGAGAGAAAGAGAAACAGATGGGAGGAAGGCAGCATATCTAGCAGTTAAAACTCCCCATCTACAGGCTGCCACGATTAAATCCCAACTCTGTGAGGTATGGCTGTGTGACCCTAAGCAAGTTGCTTAACCTCTCTGTGCCTTTGTTTCTTCATCTTGAAAATGGGGGAAATAATAATACCTGCCTCATCGAGTTGAACAAAGAAAACTGAGTTAGTACTGTGGCTTTAGAACAGTGCTTGAACAGTATAAGCATTCCTTGAATTTTAGAAACCATAAGCAAAGGAAATATTCATTGGCAACAATTATAAAACGATTATTGGGAGTGTTGCTATTTTAGATGTTACTTGAAAAATAGATTGGAATTAAATAATAGTAAAGGTTAGGAAAAGGCCACTTATAGCTAGTATATAATAGGACATAATCAGAAAATTACAGGACCAAATATTTGCAAGGCTGTCGGAGGAGAGAGCTTGGAAAGTCAACTGTGGCCAGATCATGGAAGGCCTTAAATAGTCCACTAAGGTACTTGTACTTAGTTATGTCGGCAGCATAGATGCATCACCAGGTTTTGAAGAACATGATCCTTTCTCCACTTTACGGAAACAAATCTACTGGTGGTATGAAGTGTAGCCTGCGGCTGGTAGGGGGTGGGGGGGAAGGAGAGAGGGGAGCAGGGGGGTGAGTTGAGGGGGAACGTAGGGAGGTTGGCTAAACCACGACACTGAAATAGTGTTGGCAAGAAGACCTGAAATAGAGCAAGAATGGGATCAGAGGGGACAGATGTATTGGAGAGCTTTCTTGGGGGTCCCAATCTATAGATCTTGGCAACTGTTCTGATGCTGTGTGTTTGGAGGGAAGATCAGAGAGTCAGGACAGAGGGGCTGAAACCACCAGAGCAAGGAATGGGAATCCCAGAACTCTGGCCAGATCATGTCTGCCATGAAGAGAGCAGGTTCACCGGCATGGACGCCACTCCAGGAGTCTCCCAGGACACCCTCATCCAGGCAAGTTAGGACCCCACTGAGTGCTTGTGTGTGTGTGTGTGTGTGTGTGTGTGTGTGTTGTGTGTGTGTGCGCGCGCGTGCACCTGTCTGTCTGTATCTGTAACACCCACACTGCCATGGAGTTTTAGGATGTTTCACTAGGAATTCCTTGGGGATGAGGACTGCCTTTTTCATGCTGTATTTTTACTTACCGGCTCAGAAAGGTGTTTTGCTGCTCTGTTGCTGTTTCCTGATGAGTTTAAAGAGGATAAAGACAAAGCCATCAAACAGTCCCATTAGAAGTGTTGAATGAGATAGTGTATAAAATGCACTTTGTATGATGCCCAGCATATTGTAATCATTCAGTAACCATTGGCCAATATGACTCCAAAAGCCAATACATAATGCATTTCTGAATCTGTTACCAACCAGTGTTCTTAGACCCCCTTAATCAATAGAAATTGATAAGATGCTGGAAGAGAAATTCAAGCAAAGCTTTACTGGGACTCGTCCTGTAGCATGAGGGAACGAAAACAAGTAACAGGTTCCTTTGCTTGCTCCCCGAGTGGTGGCAAGCTTGTCCCTTAAATGGGGTGAGGGTAAGGGCAGATCCATGGTTTAGGCAGGAGGGGTGATGTAGGTGGTGTTCCCACCCCCTTGGCGGTGCTGTGTGCAGGGATCATGCCCAGTTACCCTGCTTTTGCTCCCCACACCTCAGAAATGCATTTGGGTTTTGGGTCTTTTTGTATCTTGTTCATAATTTGCCCCAACTGCCTATGTACAGTTATTTTTTTGTGTGTCCCTTATAGTTTCTTTATGTTCTGTTGCTTGAGGAGACAGATGCAAGCACTGCAGCAAAGGGTCCCAGGTCCCAGGTCCCAGGTCCCAGGTCCCAGGTCCCAGGTCCCAGCCTGTCTCAAAACCAAACAAGTTAATGACAAAGAAATTTACAGCTGAACTGGAATTGGAGGTCACGCATGTGTCCACAGGTAGAGGGATGTGCATATGGGGAAAAATCAAACAGCACTCAAGAAAGAACAAGAACTACACTGCACACTAGAGGGATCTCAAAAAGATAATACTGAGGGAAAAAAATAAGAAACAGAAAGGTTTTATGGCACAATATCATACTTTAAACACTATTTTTTTAATATTAAAAGATAACAACACAAACATTTGAATATATAAGGCTATAAGTATATAATAAATGTTTGAAAGGTGGATTTGGATTGGAAGAAAATACATTAAATACGCCGAGGTGCTCAATAAGCAAAGGGCAATCATAGGAGTGTAAACGGGAGACTGTGCTGGCTGGGAAATTCTGCCCTCCAAAGGTTTCAGATCCTAATCCCCAGAACCTATTAAGTGTTACTTTATTTGAAAAAAAAGGAGTCTTTCCAGATGGGATTAAGTGCAAGATTTTGAGATGGGAAATTATCCTGGATTATTCAGGTGGGCCCTAAATGCCATCCCAAGTGTTCTTCTGTCAGAAGAGGCAGAGAGAGATTTGACACACAGAGGAGGAGGTGATAGGAAGATGGAGCAGAGAGAGATCCAAAGATGCTGACCTCGAAGAATGGAGTGATGTGGCCACAGGCCGAGGAATGCCAATAGCCACCAGAAGCTGGAAGAGGCTCTCTTAAAGTTTCCAGAGAGAATGGGACCTTCACGATGACTTGTTTTCAACCCAGTGATAGGGATTTAGGGCTTCTGGCCCCTAGAGCTGTAAGAGAATAAATCTCTGTTGTTTTAAGCCACTAAATTTGTGCTAATTTGTTTCAGCAGCCACAGGAGACTAATACAGACATGAAGGCGGAAAACTGTAAGATAAAATAAAATAAAGAAAATGCCTCACATGGATGTATGATTACAGATTGCTGTTAACTGAGGCATGAAGACCACCTACATCCTAAAAGAACAACAAAACAAACAAAAAATAAGCAAGAGTCACATAAAACACCATTGCTAATTACATACCAAAATTTATTTAAATATTCCTCTTAAGATGTCCATAGGTGGTTTCAAATGTTTCCTTTAAAACTTATTAAACATAGTCAGGTGGAACAACTACATACATCTAGATTCTAAGCCACAAAGGAGGAAATGCAACAGATTAGCAAATGTGGAAAAAATGCTTTTAAATGCAGTTTAAAACAATAATAAAATTTCATTTTTTTCAATCAAAGTGACCAAGTTTTTTAATTCATTATAAATTTTTAATTTCTTTTCTTCACACTTTATTTTAAGCTTGTGGGGTTTTTTGGGTTTTTTTTTCCCCCACTTTGCAATTTATCTTCCTAAACATGACTTTGTCTTCTCCAAGCACTTCTGGCTACCTAAAGAGAGCTCCCACTCACTGCGATAGGAGTTCTGATCTCCATTCAGATTTATCCGGCAGGAAAGCACACTCTTCCTTCTCACACTCTTCTTACAGGAGGACACATGTCTGCCTCATTTCTGGGTCCTGTCTCATTCCAAAAAACTAATAATAATAATAATAAAAGAAGGGAATTATTGATAAGGCAAAGAAAAGAGGCGAGAATCTGAAAAAGAATATAAATATGTAGATGTATACTTGAATCACTTTGCTGTACACCTGAAACTAACACAACATTGTAAATCAACTATACTCCAATTTTCAAAAAATCCTAATTATAAATCTTCTTATAGAACATAAATCAGAATTTAATCATCGAAACTAATTTTAAAATATTGTTATGAGTACTAAATATTGGAATTGACATCACCTTTAGCTTTCGTTAAATTTGGTCACCTAAATCCGTTTCCTGAACTTTCAAATTTACTTTCACTATTTTTGTTTGTTGGACTTGTTCCTATCAATTATCTTACCCTTGCTGAATTCATGAAAGAAATAAACATGTTAAATATTCCAAAAATAAAAATAAAATCCAAAAAAATTAAAAAACAAAAGATGTACACCTGGAGTTCTGCTAAGGTGTGGTGAATCGTACCAGGAGCAAGTCTGGACTTCAAACATCTTTTTCCTTCATTCCTTTATTACCTTTTTGTGACTTTGAAACCATGCCCCATAGGGTTAACAGAAACTCGGGACTAACAGAAGTTCTTGAGCTTGTCTTACTGCTTGTTAAAAACCCCTCTCTGCCTGTAGTCGGCCTTCACTAAGCAAGCCTGCCTTAATTATTCTGTTGCAAATTGCGTACCCTCCAAACTTAATCATGTAGCCTAAACAATAAGATATTTGCCCAAGTTGTTTTCCAGGAACTTGGAGCCAGCTGTGTTTAGTTTGAGCTCCAGCAGGTTAAGCCTGGCTGGGACCACTGACCCTAAAACTGGGCCTCTGCAGGTGTCCAATGAATGACATTTTGAGGTCAGAGGGCCAACAACTCCACCCTCAGGTCATGCTAAGTGCCTCCATTTATGACCATACATCCCATGAAGAAGCATGTGCCAGATATGCCTGTTTTCCCCACCTTTCCGCATGCCTAAGACCACCCTGCTTCTTTATTCCATAAATATCTCAAGCCCCTCACCTTCAGAGAGGCGGATCTGAGACTTGTTTTTCCATCTCCTCGCTTGGCTGCCTTGTGAATAAACCTTTTCTTTGCTGCAACCCTTGGCATCTTTGCATTTTGGCTTGCTGCACGTTGGGCAAACAAATCTGGTTCAAACTTGACATCCTTCCAAGAGAAAACCAGATGAATTGAAAAAATTAGTTACAACCTAGGCCAGAGAGGAAGAAGCAGAAGTGAGACTCTGAGGGTAGACAGAGAAGAGAGACAGGGAAACACAGTGGGCAACTCTTTACTTCCTTCTGAAGTGAACTCTGGGTAGGCTGAGGCTGCCGCGGAAGAGACGCAGAGATCTGGGTTTTTTCCTCATTCTCTGGATGTGTTTGTGTGTGAATTTAGTTCAATAATGAGGTAAAGTTTTTGTAGCAGACTCCCCACTGATTAAAATGGTAAGAGCTTAGCTAAAGAATTTTGCTTAATTCAAAACCATTAAGCATTAAGAGCGCAGTCAGAGAAATGAGAACAAAGTTCAAACAGAAAAGTGAGGTCAACCAGAGTGCCTTCACTTCCCATAATCACTTCCTATTATCTGCAAGGCCTGGAAAAATCATAGCCTTAAACTTTCTGAACTGCTCAGGGTATGCAATTGTGACCTCCCAGCATCTCCTCATTCTCTGGGGGATAAAAGGTAAGGGCTGCTGATTCTGTTCCAATTAGACACAACTCACTCCACGTTACCAGAAACCCCAGGCTCTCATTACCCTGCCTGCTCAACCTGCAAAGACTCTAGGAGACAGAGTGAAAACCAGGCTGCTGTGGGATCGACCACATGGAAGAAAGAGTAAGCAGGAGAAAATGATGGCCACACATCCATCATTGAGCAATTTTCCACTTACTAATCACACCTCATTTCTTAGCCCTGTGAACAAACTAAATCTAATTCCTTTCTGGGGACCCATAGTCACAGCTAAGAGCATCACTGGTTTTCTCTGCATCTCTATTTCTTCATGAATATTTTCCAAAACTACGAAGTGGGACCTAAAAAGGAAGCCTGGACCTGGAGGGACTATGTTCGTTCGCTCGTTCAACAAACATTCATTGAGCGCCAGCATTTTGCCAGGCACTGTTCTAGGCTTTGGGGACACAGCAGAGAAGAAAATAAAGATTCCTCACCCTTCTGGAACTTAGATTTGAGCAGAGGAGACACAGACGGCACAGAATAAAGAGAATAAGTAAATTATAAGTACAAACTGCCGTCCGCATCTGCAGGCTCCACATCTGCAGATTCAACCAACCATGGATCAAAAATATCCCACCCACCCCAAAAACTACAGAAAGTTCCAAAAAGCAAAACTTGAATTTGCTATTCAACTATTCACATAGCACTTACATTGTATTTATAACTATTACAGAGCATTTATATTGTATTACATTTGATATTAATCTAGAGATTTTTTTTTTTAGAATTGATAACGTGAGCAGAGTAGCTACTACTGTGCCTGGCACATAGTAAGTACTCAATAAATGGCATCCGTGAGTTACCTTTGTTCCTGTTTATCTTATAATTTAATCCTAGGGTCCTCATTTTCTCCATTTGTGGACTCTGGATATAGGTCCTTGCTGCTAACAGGATTCCTATGGAGACTGAAAAGATTTTGCAACTTGCAAGTGCTTTAAACATATATTTCAGGTACAAATATACAGATGTTACTAACCTAAGGCAAGTGATTAAAAGGTCCTGGGACCTCGGTTTCCGACATCTAAATGTGGCTCTCCATAGCACCAGCTTCCTGTGAAGGGACCAGCCCCTCTTAAGCAAGTGGGCAGCAGCTTCAGGGTGAAGACAAACCCAGGTCCCACCATGAGGCCAAGCCATGGGGGAGCACCCTGCACGGTCAGGCCTCCCACTCACTGTGAGGCATGCTCTGCACAAACAGAACTAAATTAGGGGAACTGAGCCAACCACAGTCAGAAAAACAAAAAGTGCTCTAACCAGTAAGCAAGTGTGCGTTTTTCAGATATTGTCCCTGCTTATGTATGTTAGAAACTGAAACAGCACAAGTGATACTGAAATGATACAAGCAGGAAGATGGCCCCTGACTTGCTCAGCGGTGTCTTGAACTCCTCTTAGTCACCACCCAGCTGGTAGGAAATTCTCCTGCTCTGCCCTGTGCCTTGTTCTTAAGGAGTCCTCCTGGCCCTTAAGGAGTTCTCCTGTACTCACTGAACTGGCAGTGAGCCATTGCTCCAAAAATAGCAGGGGAGACAGTTTGCTGAAGCCCACAAGTCATCAGTGACCAGGCGCCACGGTTTTAAACTTTTTTACCCACATCAGTTGTATGAGTTTTTCACATAAAGACAACATGAATGTCAGTGGATGTTTTTAAGCCAATATATTCCAGGAGGAATGTGCAAAGTCTGTCATTCAACAAGAGAAAAGGTAGTTGTTTAGTGCCTAAATTGGGCAAATGAAATCATGGGTCTGCCTCTCATTTTCTCAAAGGAGAGCCATCAAGTTGAAGTGAACACCAGAAATGCTGTTGAAGAGGAAAAGAAATCAGAACAGGCAGAATTTGGGGTGAACTTTGCCTTGTGGTGTTTTAAGAGTGGTGGCTAGTAGGTTTAACAGCTTCAGGCATGCTGTTGTTTTAGCAACAGAGAAGCTGGGCTTCCTTGCACCATGCCCAGCCTCAGATGAGGAAGAGAGACAGCGAAGAAGACAGCTAGTTCACGGAAAAAGAGAGACCGCCCCTGCAATGTACTCTACGTGGGATATCAGTGCAGTAAGAAAGAGCCATACCGCACGCAGCCAACACCGTATCAGCAAACTTCTCTCTGGGAAACATACCAAAATTACAGCCTAAGCTTTCTCAGAATGTTTTTCTTCTTGCGGGCTGCATTTTGGTCTATTTTCTCAATTTTATCAATGAAAGGGAAGTCTGTCACTTTTTCTAGCTCAACAACGTGGTTGATAAAGTCTAGATAAAATTACATTTTATAAATCATTCATGAATAACACTTACTGGTACCATCATACTCCTCTGCATAGGAGAGAGAATACAGGCGTAATGCCAGGCAGGAGACCTGGGTTTGGGCAGCATCGGTCTCATTAGCAGCTTGTCCTTGAAGATGGTACTCAAGTCTTAGGTCTCTCATCCACAGAAAGTGGCCCATACCTTCTTGTGGGAAGGGACTACATTAAGGAGTTAGGTCGATGTGCTTTGTGAACTTAAGAGCATCACAAAAATGTACAATTATTAGTGATAGCAAGAACAGATGCTTAGAAATTATGGACAATGATCCCTAAGAAGCCCAAATGGTAGGAGATACACAGAAAAACCACAAGTAGCTGATTCAAGGTGTGAGAACATCCTCCCTAAAAGGACTACATATATATAGGGGAATCCTGAAAATATGAAGTTCATCGTTTAATAAATTTATCTTTGGAAGAACATCCAGGAGATAAACAAGATGCATCTTTTCAGTCGTTTCTTGGGAGAACAAATTTACAGAGACGCGTGGAAGTTTTGTTGCTATCTAACAAGACTGTGTCAAATGAAATCTCCAAACCAAATTAAATTTTAAAAAGAATGGTGAACGGTCTCTTTCGTGATGTCATAGCTTGAGATCTGGCATAAGTCGATGGGTACTTGGGACACTTTATTTTGGTGATTTTATCTAATGTGTTTACTGGTTCACTCCCATTCACTTGGGCAGGGCTTCTCACGCCCCTCCCTCAAGCCTTCCTGGGGTAGGGGGAGAACCCCTCAAACAAACACTTTATGCCACTACTGGACGTTTGTTCTTCCTTTTCTTCTGCTCTGGCTCTCTTCCACAATCTGCAGACAGTCAAATGGGGAAGATTCTCCTCTGCCACAGAATTCACACTAAGTCTGCCAAGATCTGCTTTAAAACAGCACTATCGAAGTGGGGAACGTGACTTCCTCTGCCACCCTCTGTCACCCTGAGCCCAGAGACTTACCCTGGGTTCCCAACGCCCTACGGCGAGTTGTGTGTGAAAACTACCCTTCGAATTTCTGCCCTTCATCCCTCCCACCTGAAACTCAGGCACAAGTCCGTGGGACTAGCAGGTGAAAGAAACTCTCAGACTAGAGCCAGTCCTGTCCTCCAGATCCTCAGCCCCCTGCTTCTGTCCTGGCTGCTTTCTCACACCTTCCGACCTGCTACCCCAGGGTCTTGTTTCCACCACTGCTCCACAATCAGCTCGCTCTGATGGAGTTCGGTGTCTCACCATGAGGTTTTCATTAAGTAATAGTTGTCAATATTTAGTCAATATTTAGCTGATGAAATAACCCTGGCAGTAGAATAATGCCCTGAATGAGGTAAGTAAATTCTTTTAATTTTTTAAAATTGAAGTATCGTTGATTTATAATGTTAGTTTTAGGTGTACAGCAAGGTAATTCAGTCAGACATGTACATACATATACATATATTTTCAGATTCTTTCCTATTATAGTTTATTACAGGATATTGAATACAGTTCCCTGCACTATACAGAACAAATTCTTTCATGACAACAATTTTGAGCATACATCTCAATATGATCAAACGATAATGTAAGCATTAGGGACCTGAGCGCATGTGGGGAAACACCGCATTAGCCTTATGGCCGGTTCCGTCACATCCAGATGTCTAAATGATGCTGCATTCATCATTCACTGGATATTTGCCGAGTACTCCGTCATCACGGCCCATGCTACCCATCACCAGCAGGGAAGCTCTGTGGGATCCATTGCTGCCCAGGGAAATGCTGACTTTGCCACCTTCCAGAAGAACTAGCTACTGTCAAGAAGACAGGAGGCATACCCAGGGGGCGAATTAGCATAAAGGACTTGCCTGGCTCCTACTTTCTCAACGAACACTTTGCTGCCCCTTGTAGCCATCAGCGTGCTCAGCAGCAGTTCTGCCTGCGTCCAGTGTTGATTTGGGTAACAGATCTTCTCTGTGGTAGGACAAGGGTTTTATTTGATTTTGTGTTGTGTTGTTTTCCATTTAGCATCAACCTTCAGGGAGCCTAACACAGAATCTCTCCCAGAGGAGTGTTATTGTTGTTAGCTCAAATGACGCTCTCTGTTTTCCTGTTTTAGTTGGTGAAACTGAGGTTCTATGAGATAAAAGAGTTGGCCCTAAAGTTAAACAGTTCAAAATGGTAAAGAAAAGATTTGCAGACTCCCCCTTATATGTAGTGTCTTCTACATCTCTCCCTTCCAGGAACATCCAACACCGTGTGCCACGTTATTCTTCAGTGCAGATCTGTCTCTTCAAACAAATGTTCTGCTGATGATACCAGACAATGGTGACCACTCCTGTTCCTTACAGGTTTTCTATATATTCCAGGTAGAAGAACCAGCATGAACAAAGATCCAGAGATAGCACTATATAAAGCACTTTGAAGAAATGCCAGATCGGCAAACAGTCAGACTGTGGGTTTCATACTATGCAACATAGGAGATAAGGGTGCAAAGGACTAGCCAGAGTGCAATGACGACTGAATCTCTGGCCAAAAAATTTACACAGTCCCCTAATGGTCATGGAAAGCCACAAAACTTTTTAAAAGGAAGGAACAAGCTCAGATGTGTATTGTAGAAAGCATTGGCTAAAGACTAGAACCAATAACATAATATTGCCAGAGATGGTTTTTAAAAATAGAGAAGAAATGGTAGAAAAGATAGAGAAAAGAAAAAAAAGAAAAGAAGACATTTGTTGAAAACATAAATTTAAAGAAGATATCAGCACTGTGAAAGGGACACAAGGGGATACTTGTTAAATCTTATTTCTGAACTATTTTTATATAATTTTATATAAAATACCAGTTTTTAAATTCTTACCTGTTCTCAACCAAGGAATTGATAAGTTTTCACAACTCATTCCTTTCCGAAGTGTATCACACGGCTTAGCTTTTCTTTGCTAATCAGATCGGTTTATTCTCTTAGGAACACCTCTAAGTGTTTATAATGGAAGTAAACTAGAAAAAATATTATTTACTTTACAGACAACACAGTTAAAAGATATTCAAATTTTCATTTTCAAAAATTGAGGGATACCCGATATTGAACTACACATATGTTAGTTACTTGATGCATACAACCAGGTCCAAGTATTTATGAAAACAACTAGCAAAGCTGCATCAGGCTTGCGTCGGTCGATGTAATGAGAGGACCTGAAGTGACGGCAGACAGCCCTGCCCCCGATGACCCAAGGGTATAATTACAGTGGTCAGACATTGGAAGGCATGCCAGGTGTGTTTTAAACTGCACAGGAATAATAACAAGGCTACTATTGCTCTGATTCTCAGCACCCCCAATCCATTCTCTCCTTCTCCCATCAAAATGGAATAATCCTGGCTCGGCACAAGCTGCCAGGCTGGAGGCTGCATCTCTCAGCTTCCCTGGAAGGTAGGTATGGCCACGTGATCAAGTTCTTGCCAAAGGTGAGAAGAGTCATGTGTGTCCCTTGCTTAAAGTCAGTTTTTCTAGATTTTTCTCTCTCCCCTACTCACTGGTTGGAACATGGACCACACAGCAATCCTGCATGAACAGTGCAGATAAGGACAGCACCTTAGGACGACAGAGAGCAAAGGGGAAGGGATGGAGGGTGCTGCTGACCGCGTGACGCAGGGCTGCCTGCTCAGAATAGCCTACTCCCCTTGGACAAAGCAGGGAGACAAAGGCCTCTCTCTTTAAACGCTGTGTTTTTGGGCATCTATGTTAGCTTCTAATCTGATAGTCCTACTAATTACCGAGTGACTAATAGGCTTTCTATACATTATTAGCTCAATAGAACTTTACACAATTCTGTGAGGTAGTTATTTCATATCCTCACTTTACAGACCAAAAACTGAAACACAAACAAATTCAATGACTTGTCCCTGATCAACAAGCTAGCAAGTGCCAAAGCCAGGAATCCATGTCTGTGCTCCAAAGCCCACAGTTTTAACCCAATGTTCTTGTTATTAATTCTTATTTTAATAAGAACACTTCTAAGTGGTACACTTAAAACATTTTAAAATTATTTAATAAAGCTTATTATTTAATAAATAACAATAATCACTAAGTATTATTATTAAAGTCACTGTTGTTTATTGTATGATTAACATTTATCAGGCTGTATGTGAATTGTTTTATGTATATTAGCTCATTTCATCTGTTTTTGCATTAGTTTTTTTTTATTGACACATAGTCGGTTTACAATGTTGTGTTAATTCTGGTGTATAGCACGGTCATTCGGTTATACATATATATATTCCTTTTCAGATTCTTCTTCATTATAGGTTATTACAAGATACTGAATATAGTTCCCCATGCTATACAGCAGAACCCCTGCTGTTTATCCATTCTATATATAGTACTCTCTGCAAGTCTCCAACTCCCAGTTTATCCCTCTACCCTCCCCTTTCCTCCCTGATAACCATTTATATTTGACCCCGCTGATAACAAACTGTTTATACCAGACCCCCCCATAACAAAATGGTAAGTTTGTTCTCTAAGCTCATTTCATCTTTACAAACACTATCAGATAGTCATGATTGTTATCCCCATTTGTGAGTGAAAAAAGTGAGCAGTTGGGCAGCTCACCCAAGGGCACTATCATGGGTTGGACTGTGAGCTTCACCCTGCCAAAACTCATGTGCTGAAGTACAAGCCCCAGCATCTCAGAATGTGGCTTGATTTGGGAGATAGGAGATTGCAGAGATGATTATGTTAAGATGGGGTCATTAGGGAGGGTCTTAATCCAATGTGACTAATGTCCTTATAAGAAGAGGAAATTTGGACACAGACAAATACAGAAGGAAGATGATGTGAAGACACAGGTGGAAGACAGCCATTGGACAAGCCAAGGAGAGAGGTCTAACCAGAAACCAACCCCATCGACACCTTGATCTTGGACTTCTAGACTACAGAATTCTGAGAAAGTATATTCCTTTTGCCTCCATCTGCAGTATTTTGCTGCTCTGGTCACACAGATAGCACGTAAATCCTGCCTGGTGAAGCGAGGCTCGTGCCGCTCAGCGTAAGCACCATGACAGTTTCACACAGAGGAAGTAATGCAGGCTAGAAGCTTCAGCACTAACCTCACAGTGGAGGTGGCACTGAGCATCGCCTGGAAGAAACGCACAAGTGTCCTCAGGACGCGGAAGATAAAAAGGGGATCTGCCGGGGGCGGTGGGGGGGGTGGGGGGGGCCAGGACTACCTCTCAGTGGCAGAGGCAAGACAGCTGGGACCCTACAGTGTGCGAGGCTCTTCCTGCCCAAGCCTGCTTCTCTGGCTGGAAGCCCAGAGGGAAGGGGTACTGCAGGGGCAGCAGCAGGCTGCGGAGGAGCCCACCAGCCGGGTCTGGGGGCACAGTGGGGGCTGGAAACAGCCTCCAGCCAGGCTGTAGCTCAGAGGCTCCTTCAACCGCTGCCTCTGGCCTCCCAAAGAGAGATGCCTTATGTTCTCAACAGGGAGCCTTCCCATCTGTTCACCTCCCTGTGAAAATCAACAGCCTGGACCTGAATGGCATCTCTCCCTTTTGACCTTTCCCCGTTTAGAGAGCTGGTTTATTTGTTTTCGAGTCTCAAATGTTTCTAAGAAATCTGTCCGCTAAAGCCTCTTTTTGTTACTCAGTCCAGCAGGTAGTGAAGCTCCCCTGTCTGGAAGGCAATGTCTTACCTCTCCTCTCTTTCTTCCCCTGTGATGGTTAGTTTTATGCGTCAGCCTGGCTGGGCCATGGTGCCCAGATATGTGGTGAAACATTATCCTGGATATTTCTATGAGGGTGGTTTGTTTTGGTTTGGTTTGGTTTGGTTTTGGATGAAATTAACATTTAAATGCACAGAGTCTGAATAGAGCAGATTATCTTCCGTTGTGTGTGTGGGCTTCATCAGATCAGCTGAAGGCCTTAACACAACAAAGACTGACCTCCCCCAAGCAAGAAGGAATTTTGCTAGCAGACTGCCTTTGAACCTGGACTGCAGCTCTTCCCTGAGTGTCCAACCGACCTGGCAGATTTTGGCCTCACCAAGCCTCCACAATGTGTGAGCCAGTTACTCAAAATCCATCTCTCTCTCTCTGATATAGCTATCGATGTACACATAGATATATAAAAACATACCCTGTTAGTTCTGTTTCTCTGTAAAACTCTGACTAAGCCCCCATCTTCCCCTGTTCCAAATGTTCCCCTTTCGGTTATGAGGTTTAGAGAAATCACCATTCATGTTGAATTTAGGGCAAAAGACATTAAAACAGAAAAAAATATGGGATGCTTTGTAATGATAAAGGGTGAAATTCTTAACAAAGTTCCATCAATTATGACAATCTATGTGCTAAATAATGTAGCATTAATTCTCATAAAAAATAGCAAGAAATAAAATAAGGAGGAAACAAACCAACACACACACACACACACACACACATACAGAGAAAATGGTCACCGAGAGACCTCACTGAAAGCTTGGAAAACAAGGTCTGCTGAGCCAGCCTGGGGTCCTGCCCCTGCACGGTCCCTTATAACCGGGGCACCCAGGTGTGATGAGAGAGGGAAGGCATCCTCCTAAGTCCACAAGTCATTTCCTAGAACCAGTGGCGGGCCCAGCGCCAGCCTGGACCTACCCACGGAGAACACAGTGCGAGGAACCTGTTCACTCAGGTCTTCTCAAGGACGAGCCTTAACACCTGACATGACAGGGCCTAAGACAAGCTACGTGAGTGTGAAATGCGGGAGAGACCACAAGTCCCACAAGAGTGTGGTGGGAGGAGGGGGGGAACCGGGGCAAGGGCAGCCTTAGAAGAGTTGGTGTGGAGCTGTGCCCCTAACAGTGGGTCAGGCCTGAACCCTAGAGAAGAGCCGGGAGCAGACGTGGCTTGTCTGGGGGATGGGGGTGGGGGGGTGGTAAGAGCCTTTCAAATGCCTGACTACCAGGCAGCCAGAGGGTTAGGGAAGCCTATCTTTCATTTTTATTTGATTTCAAAATTAATATCAAAATCAATTTCAAGATTAAAATTAGTAATGAATTCCAATTTCCTATTCTGTGAATTGCCTTACCAGGTATTCCACCTGCTGCCTAAAAAGCTCCGAGAATGTTGATTCTAATACTAAAATGTGGATTTCCTAGTGTGTAAATGCGTGAAATCTGATCACAGTAGAAATTTTCCTTAAGACAGAGTGACCAAATAAAAAATACCAACCCTTCTAAGATGGCTTTTCCCTTCACAGCCAATTTAGGCTTAAAAAGGGACATTGAAACTACCATAAGGGACACTTTCAGGGGTGTCATAATTTCTCCCACCCTTTGAAACTCCACAGGCCATATCAAGTGCTCTGGCCCTGACCCTCAGCCCACAGCTTAGGTTCCTTTATCTAGTGACATTTCCTACAGGATTCCTCCCTCTCCTGGCTTTATACACTGCCTCCTAATATAAAATCTGCCTCAGGCTCTTTATATCTAGTCTACCAGCTCCAATTCCTGGTTCTCCCCCAGTCCAGTTTGAGGTTTTGGTCACTAGTTTTCTTGTCCCTGTAGTTCTGAAGAAGGGACAGCTACTTCCTTCCTGGCAGATAGGAGATGGAAACATTTAACGCTCATACTTAGTTCTTCATACCTTCCCCTCAAACATAAGAATGTAGGTTCACATTCCCGTGGATTGTAGTCATTCCTCTGAGAGATCATCAGAAAACTGTGTATCTGGCTACTGGGAAGAGAGCAAAGAGGTAAAGTGGATAGCAGAGTTGGAGGTACCGAGTGTGGCTTTGGGAGTCAGGGGCATCAGCCAAGGGCAGGCAGGTCCCTCCCCTGAAACCCTGAGGTTTATCCTAACCTAACACACTGGTGACTTCTACCCAACCTCTTCCAGGGATCCTGGACCAGTAGCATCAGGAGACACCGAAGGAAGGAGCGAGAAAAAGAAAGAGAGGGAGGTACAGGCAAGGGATGTTGAAGATGTTTGGCACTGAGAGATTATCAGGGAGAATCAGAAGAGGAGGTTTTGTTTTCACGTTTCTCTAATTAATTTCCCAGAAATAAGCCATACCTGATCTGCTAAGACAGAAAATGACTGAAGGAGAGCACAATGTAGAACACCGAGCCCAGCCCTCGGTCCAGAGAAAAACGATCAACAAATGCTGATTGCTCTTCGCTGTTAACCTGCAAAGGAAAAGCTCTGAAACTTCTAAGAGATGCTGATGGCCGGGCTGCAATGCTATGCCCTCCCCTGATGAAGTGTCCATGACCTTGGGAGTGACCTTGTATAAAGCCCTCCCGTGTTTTCCCAGTGCCTTGGGGTAAAGTCCGTACCCTTACAGCGCTCTCAGAGCCGGCCCACGCCTACTCCCCCAGCCTCCTGGTGGCCTCTCTCCCTCTTGGGCTGCAGGCTCAAGAACTTGAAGAAGTTGTTTTAGGCCCTCCAATGCTCCTCGATTCTTATTTCTGCACCTTCAACTGACTGTTCCCTCCTCTAGGACACTCAAACCTCTCCACCACTCCCTCCCTCTTTCATCTGACTTCACCACCACTCAGCTTCTAGCGTTTGACTTTAAACACTTGTTCACAAGTCCCTCTTAACCTTTCTTTAGAATCAGCCCCTTTACCATATGCTCAGACAGCATCCCTATTTTCCTTATCATTGTATCATCTTAATGCTTCCTTCATTGTCTGTCTCCCTCATTAGATGCAAATGCCTTGAAGGCAGGCATCACGTGCAAGTTTACCACCACTAGGTCCCCATGCTGAGATTGACACACGGCTAGTGTTGGATACATATTTACTGAAATAAAACATTGTGATCAGCAGAAAGGTAACATGGTGGGCCACTCTTTGTTCACGGAGCTATCAATTCCCATGAGTTTAGCTTCATTGCTAGCCACATTGTTTACTGTTGATTATCTAATTAACTTATGTCTTTTTAATTAAACAGTTGCATCAACATTTTTTTTGGCTTATAACTTTCCAGTAATTATACTTTAAGGTAGATATACACGGCATTTCAAATTGAAATGATTCTACGCCTTTTGTAAATACAAATGGATAGAGAATACTTCCAACTCCCTTTCCCCTCTCAATTGCTTTAATAATATTTCAGTGCTATTGCTGAAATAACTGAATTCTTTTACCAGTAGGAGTTGAAGAGGGTGATGCAGGTGGGCCAAACGGTCTCTTGCACTTTCTAAATAGACCTAAGTCAAAAAATCTTCAAAGTGACACACACACACTCTCACATACACACTGATAATATCCAGCACATAGAATGCACCATGTAAGTATTATTTTTATTATTGATATTATTTAGCACAAACTTTTTTAATTTGAAAAAAAAAACCAATAACACCTCTCTGTGAAGGTTGAATAATGACAATGATCCCTGAAGCCTGTGAATATTATCTCACATAGAAAGGGATTTTTGTAGATGTGATTAAATTAAGGGTCTTGTGAGGGGGAGACCATCCTGGAACATTCAGGGAGACCATAAATGCATCACAAGTGTCCTTCTGAGAGGGAGGCAGAGGAAAATTTGACACTGAAGAGGATGAAGGAGATGTGATGACAGTGGAAGCAAGGGAGATTTGAAGACATTAAATTGCTGGCTTTAAAGAGAGAGGAAGGGGCCTTGGAACAAGAAATGCCATCAGCCCCCTGAAGCTGAAGAAGACGAGGAAACATTTTCTCCCCTAGAAACTCCAGAGGGAGCACAGCCCTGTGATGCCTTCACTTCAGCACAGGGAAACCAATTTGGAACTTCTGGCCTCCAGAGCTGTGAGAGAATAAACATGTGATGTGTTAAGCCACCAACTTTGCGGTAATTTGTTACGGCAGCCCTAAGAAACAAATCCATGTTATTTTCTTTCTTTAAATGAAATCTTTTCCCAAGGTTGAACTGTATTTTATTATATCTTACCAGTAAACAACCATCAAACTTTTAAAAACTAATGGAAGCAAGATTGAGCTGCAAAAAGAGAATTCAGAATAGGTCTCAAATTGGAAAAACGTCTACTCCTTTCTTTTTCTCTATAAAAGCTAGAAATATTGGGGGAGAAAGCCTCAAATTATAGAAAGTGCTCTTTGGAGGGAACAAAGCAATTTCTTACTTGAAGAGGCATGTCCTTGTGTTTCTAAGACGAGTTTACACACTGTAGAGGAATTTAACAGACTACGTTACCAGTGCTGCATTTTCTTACTTTATTACATTTTAAATTTTAGCTTTATTGAGGTATAACTGACATATAAAACTGTAAAATAGCCAAAGTGTACATTGTGGAGACTTGATATATGTACACACTGTGAGAGGATCCCTCCATTCAGTTAATTAACATAGCCATACCACACATATTTAATATTTTTTTTTTTTCGGTGAGAATATTTAAGTTCTACTCTCTTAGCGCATTTCAGTTATACAGTACAGTTCTGTCAGCTCTAGTCACCGTGCTTTATATTAGATTCTCAGACCTTATTCACCAGATTGTTGAAAGTTTGTACCTTTTGCCGACTTCTCCCTGTCTCCCACACTCCTCAGTTCCTGGCAACCATTTTTCTATTTTCTCATATACTTTTATTTCAATATAAATGAAAATTGTATACACTTAATATCTTTAAAGTGCTCTTGCATCCTATTACATAATTTGGACCTCACAGCACTAGACAGAGTAAATAGTGCACCCATGCTACAGATGAGGAACCCATTTTTACCAAAAGGAAAAAAGTGATGTGACTTGCATCAGGGAGCCAGCCAGGAGTGTGGCTGGAAGTCCGCTTCTGCTGAAACACTCAAGAAGGACATGCCCAGAAGACGCACGTGTGGCTCCTGCCTGGGGAGGAAGAGCACCTATCCTTAGGACGTAAGAGTGCCTGACGGGGAGCAGGGTGGCCGCAGGCAGGTTTTCACTTCCACGTTCTGCAGGGTGATGCAAATAAGGGGAAGCCTGCAGAGCGGGCATAAAGTAAAATACAGACGTTCTGCTGGCCAGAGAGCCACCCCTCTCCTAGGGCCCCGCCTCCCATATCTGCACCCCAGCTTAAAGCAGAACCGAAGGGTGGCTTTTCTGTGTCTTGAGAAAAGATAGAGAACTAACCTTGACTGGCTGCAGCCTGTGTGCTGGCAGTTGGCATGAGTTTTTTGACTTTGTTCTCGAGGACCACGCTTCATCACAGCAGCTGTTTGAAAATTCAGCTCAAGAACCTCAAATACTGGGTTTGGTAGCCATTAGCATAGAAGAGAAGTACAACACTGTGGCATCTCTTTTGAGAGAAGAAAACGGGAGTAAAGTGTCAAACTGCTGCAGAGAAGTGAAAAATGATGATGGGGGAAATGTTTGGAGTGTATCGTAAACCAGAGAGCCCTGTAGTCCAGCTGTAGTATGGTGCAGTGTTTAGTGGGTTAAGCATGTGGGTGTCATGGTCAGAAAGTCTGAGTCCAGCTAGATCTTCATTCATCCTCTCAGTATCTACTGGGTACCTACCATGTGCTGGTCTCTGCATGCGTGGTGTTTACATTCAGGTGGAGAAAGACAGACAACAAACAGACGAACAAGCAGACCTGTAACAAGTGCTACTGATTCATTCATCCTCCCAGTAGACACTGCAGTCCTCTGTTCCAGTTCTTGTTCTAGGAGACAAGGTCGGAAAGGTGATGGTGTGCAGAGAGGGCAGGGGCTGCTAGCCCCCTGGGAGGGCTCGGCTCATACAGAGTGAGAGAGGAGCCTATTTGTGGGTTTGGAGCAGAGGAGTGACATGATCTTGCAAGGAGGTCAAGAAATCAAAGCAAGGATGTATTAAGAGATAGTATGCTTTCAAGGGGAGAACACGCAGACTCAGGTGAGTAGCTGAACTGAGTTTCTTTGGCAAGCTGGTTATATGAGGGTGTAAAAATGAATGGGCAGAATATCCACTGGGGAGAGAGGGGTTTGAGGTTTTATTTCCAGATTTTCATCCCAGCTCCACTTTCCCAAGGGAAGAAGGGATTTTAGTCCTTAGTCTTGACTGGAAATGTCATGGCATCTTATCTGCAAGGCTAATTTTATTGTAATGAGGGCATAATGAGCAAAAGGTTACATTCAGATGCTAGAGATCCCTGCCTCTTCCCACCTTTCTTTGTCTGCCTCCAGGATCCTTATCATCCCAAAATGTGTGGCTTCTTATCAGTCTGGATTTTCCTTCCTTTCTTTGTCTGCCCAAGGACCCCCATTGTTTACAAGATATACAGTTTCCTGCCATTTGGCCTGTGCCCCTCTTTCTCTACTTATATCTAGCGATCTGCCTGCTCTAACAATCTAGTATTTTAAGAGAATCACTTTGGCTACTGTTCTTTAAGACACGAGTACATGCTGGTCCTTCGGCTTGGATTCCTCCTCGCTCATGGATCTCTGCCTCCCTTCACCCAGGTCTCAGTTCAGATATCACCTTCTCAGTCAGGTCTTCTTTACCTCTCCCACCCAGAATGGCATTCCCAATGCTTGCCAGTTTTTGTCTCCAATATCTTACCTTATGTTTCCTTTGAGCAATCATTTTTTTAACAGGGCCTCTGCCCCCAACTCCAGGCTGTGACAGCCAGTTGCCAGCTTAACATCTCCACTTTGGCTGTCTATCAGCCTCCTCAAACCCCCTGGAGTTCTGCCCCAAAGGGAGCTCAGATCCCCCTCCTGCCTCCCTCCAATCTGCTAGTTAAGCAGAGCTGTAAGCAGATGGGGTAGAGGGTCCCTGGAGAAGGAGAACCAGGCATGGCTTTCTAGACTAAGCCATTTTGTGATCTAATCCTGGCCACAGAGTTTGCCCTTCGAACAGGTCTCAGTAATTAATGATCTTGAGGGAACAAAAGAATGCATAAACAAAGGATTGTTACCAGGCCGAAGAAGTAACAATAGCAAAGATAAGATATCAGGGATAAGGACTCCCAGTTCTGTTTCAATCCACCAGGTCGGCTGGAACCCACTGAGATGAAAATATTGGCCTTTTCTGACCTTCACGACTTCAGTCAACTAAAGCTTGGACTCTGTGGACCACCCAAGCCCCTTCATGAATATGCATGTACCCTTAGCCCAAAACTTCCCTATTTTGCTCTTGGGAGACACTTCTCCCACTTCCCCAAAAAGATCCCTGGTGTTCTTTCTACTTGCTGCAAGTAGTAAATTCTTCCTTCTCCCGATCTTTGGCTTGTCTGTGTCTTTTGGCTTGATATCCACCAAGAGACCAACCCAGTTTTTTGGGTAACAAAGCTATGTGGGGAAAATGCATTTCATTCCACACATCAAATACAATTTAAGACCTCCAATGTGATATTTTGGTTTCATTCTGCTACAAAAAGTATAAGCAGGAAGAACAGAAAAGGTTGAGGAAAGGAGAAAGGTAAAAAGCAAAGAGAAAGTGAATTTCTATTAAGTCCTACCCAACATTTGAGTCAATCATTTAGAGAATCAGATAATATGCTAATGATTGTAATTCAGCCAGGGTCTATCACACACCATCTTTTGTGCTTCAGGGTGAGCCAGGTTTGTCCTTTGCCAGGAGAGTCTGACCACTGCTCTCCCAACATTCAGTAGAAAGGAAAGCTGAAAACCTGGGAGGAATGAGAACAAATCAAGGGCACATGAAGGTCAGGAAAAGCTGAATGCCAACAACACCCTGAATGTCAAGGATAAACAAAGTTGGCGTCTAGTTGGAGCGGCGAGGAGAGATTTTACTCAGCAGTAACTACTAAGAGCCCCGTGCAAGCTGAACTCAACTCGGCTGCAACGAAAGGCAGGGGCGTGCTCAGGAAGGGCTCTGGGGGCCGGGAAGGGGGCTGGCGCACGTGACTAGGCCACCTGGGGTCGCCCACTGGTGCCTGTGCAGAGGAGAAGCAAGCCTCCCTGGGAGTGATAGCGGTCAGGGAGGTGCCCGCCCACCAGGCTGAGCGCTGAGAGGGACCTTATTTCCTTGAACGTTTGCATTTCAGAGACTGCTCTTGGGTCCTTGAAAAGACAGTCCTGAGGGGCAGAAGATTGATGTCTCAGAGGGGCAGAGAAACCATTTATAACTGTGAGCTTTCTAAAGTAACTGCTCTGTGAGACGGTTCTGCAGCCTATCTGCCCATGATCGACCAGTTTCAGCTGAACAGACCGTAAATTCTCCTGGCAGCACGGAGCCCTCTCAAGCAGGCATTTTGAGGAGGAGCTAGAGTGCTCCTAAGCAAGTGGCCTTGAACAGTTGGAAACTATGCCGGTGTCAGTTCAAGTCTCACAGAGCATGTGTGTCAGGGGCTGGGGTTTGGGGGGGAAGTCTGCAGTGTCTATAGACCGAGTGTGAGGCTTTGTCCAGAATCTGGCCCAGAGGAGCCTGACTGGAGCTTGAGCACAGTCTGTGTTGTGACCCAACCACGGGAAGTTCCCAAAGGCTTTGCCTCTATCTCCTTAAGCCTATGGTTTTATTCAGCGGTCTTGTGAGGAAGGCATAAACAGACATTAAGTAGAAGAAAGGATTTCATCAAAAAGGAAAAATGAGAAATAGGATGAAGAAGAACTAGGAAAGACATCTAAGTAACTCTCGTTCTGGGGTGAACATGAATTGAGTCGCTGGCTTCTTTTTGCAACCTTTTCAGGTCTGAGACTCCCTGGCAGCTCTTTTGATCCTTCTAGTCATTCTACAAGTGTACAGAGTGTTTTTCAGAAGATAGGGTGGCTCCAGTGCCCTCAAGTTGACCCAAACTGATCCAGGGACCTGGTGGATCTACCTGGATGTTCAGCAATGCTTCTCCTAGATAGCTTCAGTTCCTTCTGTTCCTGCTTCCTTCTCACAGCTTAGAGGCCTCAGTGACTCTCAAATTCCTTCCATGAGCTCAAAGAAGACAGTGGCACTGCCCAGGCGGAGGCACCAGAAGCCAGGGCAGAATGCAGAAGGAAGGAGCAAGAGCCCAGTCAAAACAAACTCTGGGTAAAGAAAGCAAGGGAAAAGGAACAGGCAGCTGGGAAAATGGGGCAGCTGTGTTAGAGGAGGAGGCATCTGAGCTGCAGGAGAGCCCGGAGGCTGGGAAGGAGTCTTCTCAAGGTGCCTAGTGTGTTCTTAAAGTAGTCACAAGGAAACCCAGATGAAAACTCAAAGAGCTATTTGAAGAAAAAGCAGGGTATTTTCCAGTAAACCTTCTGAGTAACACAGTTTAGTCTTGCATGGATATTTTTTTTGACTCTGGGTACAGATTCCAGTTTTCACCCTCACTAAAAGATGCACAATGTCAACATGAACCAGTCTAGCCCCTCCTGGATCAGACTGTTTCCCAAAGTGAGTTCCGGGTGAGTTGGATGCATCCAGGTACTGCAGAATTGTAAAAGGTTCGTGTGCACTGCAAATCGCTAGGTCCAAGGTGGACATGGTCTGCCCTTTTTCCCAAACTCTTTCCGACTAAGAACTAAGTGCTAAGTACACAGAGTTACTATTCCAAGTATCACCTCCGGAGAAAGTTGTCATCCATATGCATATATGGTCCCATGTTGTCATCTTGTATTTTATTTCCTTCTTTCATTGAAGGCAAGGTGGAGAAATAGCCCCCCGAGAAAAAGATTATAAAACATATTGAGAAACTTTCTGAGAAAAAAAATGTAAAGTGTTTTCGTCAATAAATTATCTCTTACGTATTAACACAAGATACAGGTTTAGTTGCTGTAACTGAAGACTGACTAACAGTAAAATAGGAGTTTATTTCTCTCTCATGTGATAGTTAGAGCTGGCCAGGCTCTCCGTTGCTCAGTTGACTCTAGAACATCATTCACTTGTTGTCTAAGGTGGACACTGTGTCCACATCCCAGAGAGCAGGTTGGAGGAAAGGGGTTTAAGGACATGTTCGAGAAGCAGGACACACGATTTCTCCCAACATCCCTCTGGCCAGTACTTGGCCTCTTGGAGGTTCTATTGCTGTGGAATAAGCGAATACATCATTACCTGTTGCTGTGGAATAGGCTACCCCAACTCTCTGTGGGTTAAAACATAACACTTTTTATTATGACTCACAACTCTGTGAATTGAACGGGTGGCTCTCCCGCTGATCTGCGTGCAGTTGCAGTTGGGTGACATATGCAGTCATAATGTCCAAGATGGCTCTCGCATCTGCGGCACCTTGGCAGGGACAGCTGGACGACTGGCTTCAGCTAGCATGCGGGGACAGCTGACCTTTCTATCTGCATGCAGAGTCAAGCTCGCTCCCTTTCTACAAGGTCTTTCCATGGGGTCTCTCCAGCAGGGTAGCCAGACTTCTGCAGTGGCCTCTCAGGGCTCCCCAAAGTGCAAAACTTTAAGTGCCAGACCTTCCAGGGCTTCAGCCTAGAACTAAGTGTGACTTAGTCACATTCTATAGGTCACAGGAAGTTATGGGCCCACATTCAAGGAGAGAAGACTGATAAGGGCGTGGTTCCTGGGAGACAGGGTTCATCAGAGGCCACCTCTGGAACTGATGATGGGATGTATTTGTTTACTAGGGCTATATAACAAAGTACCCCAAAGCACACGGTTTAGCACCAAGAACTGACTGTCTCCCAGCTCTCGGGGCTAGAAGTCCGAAACCAAGCGGGCTTGGTTCTGTCTAAGGGTGACAAAGAATCTGCTCCAGGCCTCTCTCCTTGTACTCGGCTGTCTTCTCCCTGTGTCTCTTCACGCCCTCCTCTCCAGACACACATCTCTATGTCCAAAATTTCTCCTTTTTATAAGGACACCAGTTGTGTGGAATTAGAGCCGCTCTAATGCCTTCACTTTAACTTGCTTTTCTTGGTAAAGATCCTATCATGTAAGCGTGGTCACATTCTGAGGTACCGAGGGTTAGGATGCCCACAGATGAATTCTGGGGAGACACAATTCAACCCATAACACTAAGGAAAAGCTAACGGTCTCTGCCCTACTCTGTAATACATTCATATTCTGCCTCCTTAGAAATATGCTGATAATCATTTTCCACTTGCACTGCTGTATTCTTTCTTGAAAAAAAAAGACATTTTTAATGTCTCCTATTTTTTGTCAATATCTTATTATAGATCAAGATTGTCATTGGCAACATAAAGTCAATGTCACAAAAAAAAAAAAAAACAGGGATATTCAGTCCTTACTTTGTTCTGTCTTTTCTGTTGAAGAGGCTCACCTTCAGTTTGGAAAAGAGTAAGAGAACATTTTAATTTAAAAGCAAGAAAACAAAGAGTGAGACAATTTAAGAGAAAACCTCTAAATCAATCTCATGGCCCAGAGGGATTAAGTTTACTCACTCTGAGAGAAAACGTGCAGAATAAATCATTCTGTTGCTATAGTTACCTGATTCTATCAGGTCCACTTGCGCCTCTCATGGCGAGTGTTACATCGACTCCAACATAAATCCAATTCCCAAAGTGAAGGTGGACACTGCTTTTGAAAGCAAACTTAGCAATAATCTGTTCAGCTGGGTACCATCCCATTCCTGTCAGAATGGCTATCATCAAAAAGTCTACAAACAACAAATGTCGGAGAGGATGTGGAGGAAAGGGAATCCTCGTACATTGTTGGTGGAAATGTAAATTGGTGCAGCCACTGTGGAAAATAGCATGGAGCCTCCTCAAAAAACTAAAAATAGAACTACCATATGCTCCTTCAATTCCACTCCTGGATATTTATCCAGAAAAAATGAAAACAGTAATTAGAAAAGATATATGCTCTCCAGTGTTCATAGCAGCAGTCCCCTTTTACAATTGCCAAGATATGGAATCAACCCAAGTGTCCATCAACTAGGATTTCAAAATTAGTAGATACTGACAGGCATATGCAGAATAGATAAACAAGATTATACTGTATAGCACAGGGAAACATATACAAGATCTTGTGGTAACTCACAGGGAAAAAAAATGTGACAATGAATACATGTACGTTCATGTATAACTGAAAAATTGTGCTCTACAGTGGAATTTGACACAACATTGTAAAATGACTAGAACTCAATAAAAAAAGTTACAAAAATAAAGCTATTATAAAGCCAAAAAAAAAAAAAAACCCAAGTGTCCATCAACAGACCAATAGATAAAGAAGATGCAGAATTTATATATAATGGAATATTGGCCATAAAAGAATGAATTTCTGTCATTTGCAGCAATGTGCATGGACCTAGAGAATATTATGCTCAGTGAAATAAGTCAGACAAAAAAAGACAAACACTTTATGCTATTACTTACACATGAAGCATAAAAAATAGTACAAACAGAACAAGACAAGACACAGATACAGAGAACTAACTAGTCTTACCAGTGGAGGCAGGGTTGGGGGGCAAGTTAGGGGTATGGGATTAAGAGACCCAAACTACTATGTATAAAATAGATAAGCAACAAGGATATATTGTACAGCACAGGGAATTACAGCTATTATTTTATAATAACTCTTAATGGAGGATAATCTGTAAAAATACTGAGTCACTATGCTATACACCTGAAACAAACATAATATTGTAAGTCAACTTCAATTAATAAATCTGTTCAGCTACAGTATATTTTCATAACATGCATTAGCTCTTACATGGCTGATAGGTAGGGCAATGATGTCAGTGTGATGAGGGAGTTATGTTGGGTCATGCAGTTTCTCCCTGGCAAGGAAAGCTGGAAGAGTAGAAACAGACTTAATAACAAAATCGGTGCCGGCATCCTCCCCTCTTCCTGGAGAGGTGCTTCCCCATCTTTGCCCAGGTCTGGGCTTGTGACAGGTTGCACTTCCTGTGTCCACCCTAAAGGCAGCCCCGCCGGCTCAGGGCTTCACTTCCGGCTGTATCAGGCTAGTGCTTATAATCCAGCATTTCCAGTGCAGTATTGCGGTGCATTTTTAGTATCTCCTTTGGGCAGCCTCCAGCCTTGATGAGGCCACCAGGAAGATCATTCTATGCAGCCAGGCCAAATCTACATCACAATGGGTTGAAGGTCAGGCCTGGAGCAGGGGTAGCTGAGGAAAAGAAAGTTATTGTTTTTGTTAGTGCTCTGGTTACAAAGCTGCTTAGATTTTGAGCGGTCTGATCTAGCTGCTTTTTTCCCATAGGTGCTATTATTTTGGAAAAATTATTTCCCAGAAAATAAGATTTTTCAGGAATACCTATATCTACTACTGTACACAAAAGTGGCAATTCTACTAAAACTGTAATTGTACGTAACCAGTATGTCTACTTTTCAGAAGCTATCTTTAAAAAGTATACCAGAGATTGACACAACATTGGAAACTGACTATACTTCAAGGAAATTTTAAAAATTGTTTTAAAAAGTACTCATACGTAGGCCTCCCTCACCACAGCCAACCATGTTCCATGTCCTCCTGCAGGGGGTGCTCTGCTGCAACCTGCTCCCATCATAGGGAGGAAGAAATCTTTCAAAATGGCTCTGGCACTTGCGATGCTGGCTTTGCTGGGAATGACCCCACCCCTCTGGCCCTGGGCTATATTAAAAGAGAAAAACACTCATGTGTATATACAAGAGACATGTATACAAAGATGGTCACTGCAGCATTGTTTGAAAGAGTATAAAGGTGGGGCGAGAGGCCCTAAAGGTCCAGCTCCCACTGAGAAAGTGCTTTAATAAAATACAATATATCTATATTATGGAATATTATGCAACAATTTTAAAAAATGCAGCCATAACATAGGTAGACCTAGAAGGATCTCTGAGATGCACTGTAGAGTACAACGAAACATAAAACAAAATCAAAGCACACATGCAGAGTATTATGTATTTTCTACAATTACATATGTACATATGTGTAAGTGTGCAGGTATACGTGTGTGTATAACACGTGTGTGTGCCTAGGTGCACATGTATACACACATACACGGATGTACACACAAATACATAGGGAGACAAAAGATCTGGCTTATCTCTAAGGAGAAAAAGAATCCAAATTTGAAGATGGGGAGTTGTTCAGGAATGCTTTTGTTTGTTTATAATTAATTGTTTTTAGCAAGGAGATAATATTCATTTGTATATGTTTAATAAAAATCCAGTGTAAAAAAGGAAGAGAAGAAACATAATACAATGGTTAAAAGCTGAAAGTCATGGGCCAGACTGTGAGTCTGAGGCCCAGGTTTGTCCCTTTCTGCCCATGTGAACTTGAGCTATTTTTCTTGTCTGTGCCTCCACATCCTCCATGAAAAAGTAGGAAACATTATTGTGCCTACCTCCTGGGGTTATTATGAGGGCTTAATTATTTTAAAATCACTTAGGAAATACCTGGTGCGCAGTAAGCCTGTTTGTTAGTTATTTTCAAACTGTTTAAAATGATAGATTTTGAAATACTTCTGAGTCATAAAGAGAAAATTACATCTCAGAAAATATTTCCTCTTGGGGGAGGGACAGGCCATCACAACACAGCACACAGCAAGACTGTCCAAAAATCCTCCCATGTTTGACTTGTTTCTTTATTTCCTCCCAAACCTCTCCTCCTTCCTGGATTTTTCTTCCTGTGGCTTCTCTTGCGGAGAGGAATCTGGCCTCTACCTGGATTCCTCTGGTTTGTTACCTCCACTCAGTATTCCCCAGGCCTGGTGGCCAAGGAACAAGCAAAAAATCTTCAGTGGGACAGAGGGGAGGAGGGGGGAATATTGCAAATGCACTTAGATTTCTTGGTTCACTTTGACACACTGATAATCTCATGGTCTCTTCAACAGTGGATGGCCAAAGTTGCTAGAGCTATTCATGGAGCTTCTGCAAATGCC
The DNA here is from genome assembly GCF_009834535.1 of Camelus ferus. Taxonomy (NCBI): domain Eukaryota; kingdom Metazoa; phylum Chordata; class Mammalia; order Artiodactyla; family Camelidae; genus Camelus; species Camelus ferus. The sequence goes on along the minus strand of NC_045697.1, from coordinate 100,022,035 downwards.
CAAGGCAGCTACAGAAGTAAGCTTCTCCCAAGTCCTACCAAGCTGCCATTCTTCTTTGCACACACTATCATGATGTGTCACACTTTTACATGACTATCCTTATCAGTTCATTTAAAATTTGTTTATCTATTTTCACTTTGGAAACAGAAAGTGTTGTCTTTAGAAAAAAGCAGATACCAGTCTATGTGCCAAACCTGGGGACAGGCTTTCTCTTTATTAGCTGGCCTTAAACAGGCCCTTTTCGTACTTCAAAACAGATTGCCATGGTGATTTCTATGAAGACCTAACCCTAGTCAGATGGGGCACACTGCACACTGCATTTTGAACCATTCAGGTTGTTTAGGAGATGCTCAATCTAGTATCCCCAAAGAAGATCCACGGAAACCATTCAAATGATGTTGTCATTTTGTTTCCAAGATCATTGTCTCCACCTGAAGATTCTTTCATGCACTTGGGCCAAACCTATGTCCTAGTAGGCTGGGGGTCAGACCTACTGAGAAGAAGTGGGCTGAGGAAAAGAAAGAGATAGCAACATTAGGTAGAAACGGGGACGAGCATTCCTGACCAAGGGTCTCTAGTGGCCGATTGGCTCTGGGGATGGCCAAGTGAAGGACTTCACTCTTTAGATTGTCAAAGTGGCAGGGGACCTTGGCTGATTCTGGAAGAGATCTCTGTATTTACGGCCATCATAGCTGACAGCGTCTTCAAAATTAAAGAGTCTTAGGAAGAGTAGCAATTCATAAGGAGAAGTATGAATGAATTTCTTTATGTTCTACTAAAAAAAAAAAAACTGCCCTTACAGTGACTGTCTTCCCTTACGAGTCTTCATTGGTTTGATAATAAAAGGTCACTTTTAAAAATCTAAGAACCAGTATTGAAAATGAGCTTAAACACAAACCCAATTCGTCACTTTATTGGAACCAATAAATACTTCACGAATTTGTCATTACGAGAGTGAGAGTTTCATCTTTTCAAACGAGTCTTTTTGCCGTGTTCACAAATTTTGAGTTAAAGGATACTCTAAGGACTATAAAACAGAGATGTCTTTATTTATTGAATGGTCCCTACCATTGGGCTTCAAAGTCTTAGAGCACAAATAAAGAGTGCCCCCAAACAGAATTCTGACTTAATGAGGTTTTATTTTTTTCCCATCGGGTGTGTTTCATGTCACAGACACTCCCCTTGTCACGATGCTGGTGACCTTGGACTCGGGCATGACTGCGCACTCCATGACACTCAATACTGCAGCCTTGATTGCTCTTCGGAGACATCACAGGGACATGGTACCCTCCCCTTCCCACTCACCCCACCCTGACCCCAAAGAGGAACCGAAAGAGGACCACATACCCTGGTGGAGTGGGGACAGACCAGAGAGCTTCGCCCTAAGTACCCACGTACACATACTTGTGTGTGATGTACAGGGACTGGCCTCAAATCAGGGTTCTAAAGACAAATGTCTGCTCCTTCTCTTGGATACTCAAGACCAAGCAGTAAATATACTTTGCAAATAGGCATACCTGCCACTTCCCCGAATCACAGTAATACCTGACATTTACTATGCTTTTCCTAGATGCCAAGCACTGTTCAAAGTATGCTCTGTGTGTCTCAAGAGAGGTGAAGAGCGGACACAGCTGATCAGTGGTCCAGTTGGAATGTGAACACAGGCAGCATTGCTTTAGAACTAGATGTTTTTAGTCTTTACACCATTCCCCCTCCCTTAACTTCTCTTTACCGCAACGTCTTCTAAATAATAATACCTTATTATAAGTGTGTTGCGAGGATCAAAATAAAAGAATAAGAAAAGCACTTGACACAGTGCCTAGTACGGGGAGAAAGCTCAATGGGTGTGAGTTGCTAGGAATAGTAGTGAATTTGCCCAAAGTCACAAACGTAAGTGGCCCAACCAGGATTCCAAACAGGGAGCATGTTTCCAGAGTCCACCCTTAACACGACTGGTCCTGCTGCTCCGAGTCAGTGACATCAGAGGTAAGATGCCAGCACTGGGGCAGGCACAGAACAGTCAGTGTCAGTCACATATCTTCCTCCTTCTTGCTGAGAGATGAACCAAGGCACAGAAACGCTCTTATTTATAAAGTAATGACCAACTTTGAAAAGAGAAGCCAGTTCAGATTCCACATCACACTTCCTTTCTCACGCTTACATACAAGACAAAAAGTACAGTACATGAAACAGAAGGCATACGTTCAAAAAATGGATCGTATACTTGGCTTCCTCTTTTACTTCCCTTTTTTATCCTCTTGCTTCATTGTATTGAAACTACCAGGAAGGAACGGATCCCTAGTTCCTCATGATGTATCATCTGCCTCGTGTCAAGAGGAATGCTTAGATTAGTCACAAGCTCACAGTTAGCCACATGAGGCGCACAGCACATTTCATTTTGCTCTGACAGCGTCTGCTGTAGGTATGAACACTCACATTTCAATTTTGAAGGAAGCTAGCAATCACCTGATACGTCTTTAGCAATATAATAGTGCAATTCTAGATTTTTCTCCTTAAGAAATCTTGTACTTTACATACTATGGAAGACAGATCTTCTGACTTTGTCCTCTGATATTCTCCCTGAGATGGAGGCATCTTTAAAATCTTGAGGAGATCACTCTGGGCTTCCTGGCTTATCTAGATTGCAAATCAAACCTTAAACTCTGACAGCAGAGTTTCTGCTGTAAGTTAAGCTACAGCAGAAGGAGAACTCGGACCTCTCCTGCAAGTGAAGCTATGTGTCTCAGTGAGAAGGCGTCCCCAGGCTGAACCCCCACCGCCTCATCAGCACACACACCGCACCACATTGAAGCCGCTGTAACGGGAAGTGGAGCTGCACCGTGTCTGTGGTGGGAGGGCTGACCTAACCGGGAGAGGCAGAGAAGAGTCCAGAAGTGTCTGTCCTCCCTTGGTCCACCCCAGCCCATCACCAGGAAGAATAAAAGTTGCTGGCAGGCCTGGAAGGGTTGTGCTGACTAGGACAAGGAGAAGTCATATCGAAAGGATGTGGTGTGACCGACTCCAGGGCTGGAGTGTGGATCCAGCTACACCTCGGTGGTTTATCAGCCAGTCCCGGCTGAGAACATCCAGCTGTCTTTGGAGGGGCTTCCCTGAGAAGAGGAAGAGCGTTCAGATGATGAGCAGCCAAAGAGACAGAGGTTCACCCTGACTATCACGTATAGAACCCCCTTGTCACGGAGGGATATCAAGTCCCATGAACCTACCATGTTGACAAAACCACAGCTGACACGAAAAACCTATTATAAGCAACAGATTAGGGAAGAATATAAAGCAGCATTGAAAGCCTCTGTTTTTAACTGTACAAAGACGTTCTAGAAGGCATCAGTTTTCAGAACATGTTCGATTCATCAGAACAGTGTGAAGCAGCTCTGCTCGTAGGTGGCCCTGCTGCCGGGTGCCCCTGGGCCCCCACTGCTTAGGAAACCTTGGGTCAGCACCAGCAGCTGCAGAGGGGAGGTCACCACAGAGTTTACATAGGAACCCTGCATCTCTTGGAGGGGGGAGTTCAGAGTCATTTGCATCATCCCCTGTTTCTCTTCCACGTTTGAGCAAGATCCTGGCGTAACCACTGACCTTTTCATATATTATCACAATTCTTTTCAGGGCCTAGTCTACACATACACAAGGGAGTGGAACACAAACAGATCTTCCCTCACCCGGACCTGCCCTTGTTCACTGTGAGAGAAAGAGGCCGTAATTGCAGTCCTGATCTTCAGTTAACTCTGCAGAGTAAAGAAGCATCAAAGAAATCCTTTGGAACGCAGATGCAAAGCCATGTTGCCTCTAAATAGCACTTAGCCATGGGAATAAAGGATATCTCTTTGTCCGTGTATGTTAATATGCACAGACTGATGTTTGGAAAGATGTTTACCAAAGAGGTAATTGTTATCACTAACTGGAGATATTTTGGGAAATTTTATTTTCTTGCTATACTTTTCTGTTATGTTCATCTTTTTATAATAAACATTTACTCTTTTTATAATCTAAAAAATAAAACTATTTTATTCTTGGAAAAAGAAGTATTACTGTGTCTGGCTGAAAGCCCTAAAATGTAATAAAAGTGCAAAGCCATGTTACTATGTTCCACCCCAAATAACAGTGAAAGATACTTTCATGCAAAATATTAGATAGGGTTGTGGAGAAACAGGTGTTGCAGAAAAGATTAGATACAGCTTTCTGGGGAGTGATTTGCCAATGTGTGTGAAGAGCATTACAAATGTGCATTCTAGATGGCCCAGAAATTCTACTTTTAGGAGTCTACACTAAGAAAATACTTAGAAAAATATGCAAAGATACATAGGCAAACGTCCATCACAGACACCTATATAATATTTTAAAGATGCAAAAAATTATGGCAGACAAGTTAAATAAATGAAGATCTACCACATAATTAAATAACATGCAGTCAAAAAAATTAATTCTATAAATGTTCAGTTGTAAAGAATCTGCGGATGTGTCTGCAGTATAGTTATGCAGCCAAAGCACATTACAAAAGTTTATGTGTCGTGTGAACTCATGTCTGTTTGGAAAGAAAATCACACACTCTGGATTTAGACTTTTTTTCTTTTTGTTTATCTGTATTTTCTAATTTTTCCATAATCCACATGATTTACTTCTGTGATTAAACATTAAACATCAGGAGGAATGTTAATTGGAGATGTTTAAATTTGTAGAATAGTTCATGTGACCCCCCTTACACACAAAAACACACACACATGCAGAACACACATACAGCTTACAATATAGATGGTTACTTGCTCCACGACCTGGTAAAGCCAGTGTATGATTCTGGCACTAGCTTCAGGGGGTCTCACTGCAGCTGTAAGGATAGTTACATAGAGTTAATTTGATCCAGTGAAATCTCTCATGCAACACTGTTCCATCTAACCACCAACCAACTATCTTTATTTAGAATTCTGTGATTTTCTATTGGCACATCTGAGATAGATTTTCTCATTTCTTTCGAAAGGTTTTTAAATTTAGATTTTGTGTTAAAACCCAAGGCCACAGTTTGTAGAGAAAGATACATTCAGTAGGCACTTATTTTTGTTTTCAATATGTGCCTTTCAGTGTTCTTTAGGTGAGTGAGGGATGGCTCTGTGCAAGGGAAGAAAGGGGAAATTTTTTTTTTTTTTTTTTAAGTTTCATTCAGGGACAGAATGTCTCAGCTTCCAATCTGATTGACTGAGTCATTCCCATTAAAAGCAAACTGTAATTTTCATTGGAATAGAAAATCAGTGTGATTTAACACATCTCTTTTTATGGAAGATTGCTTTTCACAGCCTATAAGAGGATTGCAAGTGACAAAAAAAAAAAAAAGAAAGAAAAAAAGGCAAAATTTCTCACCAGTACAATTTTATGATGAAAATGCCTATTTAGGTCTGTATTTTATAGAAGAAATAAAGGTTATCATGGAAGGGCGGTACATTCTGTAAAAGAAACGTCAGCGATAAATGCCTAAACAGAGTGATGAGAGCCTTGGGACAGCTACAGAGCGAGTCATTTTTTGCCTTTTTCTCAATTCTGATCAAGGTGGTTCAACGGCCACCTCTCATGCTTACCCTTTGGGTATTAAGTGATCAGAGCTCTGATATTTCTCCTTTGGTGCAGTGAATAAGTGCATTTTCTCACTTAATGTTTTATATTTAAAGTTTTTCAAAGATGTTTGACTTCCAGATCATATATGTTTTATATCTGTAATCTTGTTTGGAAGCTCTGAGAGGCTGGAATTCAAAAGGTAAGGGATTTAACTATAATTGATAAATTAGAAGATTTCGGTAGTAAGTTGTCCTTTCGTGTTAGTACTGGTGCCTACATATTCCTTCTTTTAAATCATTTATTAAATGTATCTTAAAAATGTTGAAGATCTGAGATTCAAGATAGAATACAGTATTCCTCTAGTGAGAATGTTGTCGGTATAAAAGAAAGACAGCTGAGTTATCTTATTCTGAAAGAAAATTGCAATTTTTTTCCCCTTAAGTCATTAAAAAATTTTTTAAATTAATTTTAGTTAAACTGAAAATGCCCCACAGTTCATCCATTTCTCCTATCAGCTACCCTCCACATTTTGCTTATCTGTACTAATAATTTGCTCTCTGGATCTATGAACTTGGGTTTAGTTAGTTTGTTTTTTAGATTTCACATATAAGAGAAATCATACAATATTTGTCTTTCTCTATCTGACTTATCTCATTTAGCATAACGTCCTCAAGTTCCATTCATGGTGGTGCAAATGGCAAGGTTTTATTTTTTTTTTCAAGGTTTCATTTTTTAATATACGCTTCTATATATATACACCACAATTCTTTATCCATTCATTCGTTAATGAACTCTTAGGTTGCTTCCATATCTTGACTATTATAAGTAATGCTACAGTGAATGTGGGGTTTCATACAACTTTTCAAGTTAGTGTTTTTGTTTCCTTTGGATAAATACCTGGAGGAAGTACAATTCTTGGGTCATATGGTAGTTCTAATTTTAACTTTTTGAGAAACTTCCATACTGTCTTCTATAGTATACATTCCCAGCAAGAGTCCACAAGAGTTCCCTTTTCTCCACATCCTTGCTAACACTTGCTATTTCTTGTCTTTTTGGTAACAGTCATTCTAACAGGTGTGAGGTGATATCTCATTGTGGTTTTGACTTGCATTTCTCTGGTGATTAATGAAGTTGAACATCTTTTTATGTATCTGTTGGCCATCTGAATGTCTTTTTTGGAAAAATGTTTATTCAGATCTTCTGCCCACTTTTTAATTGGATTGTTTGGGGCTTTTTTTTTTTTTTTTTTTGCTATTGAGCTGTATGTGGTTTTTATATATTTTGGATGTTAATATTTTATCAGATATATGATTTGCAAATATTTTCTCCCCATCAGTGGGTTGCCTTTTTATTTTATTGTTGGTTTCCTTTGCTGTGCAGAAGTTTTTTAGTTTGATGTAGTCCCACTTGTTAATTTTTGCTTTTGTTGCTTTTGTTTTTGGTGTCAGATTAAAAAAATCATCACTAAGATGTTTGTCAAGGTGTGTACTGTCTTGTTTTATTACATTTTCTTCTAGGAGTTTATGATCTTGGGTCTTACATTTAAGTCTTTAATCCATTTTGAATTAATTTTTGTGTATGGTGTAAGATAGTGGTCCAGTTTCATTCTTTTGAACATGGCTGTCCAGTATTCTCAACACCATTTATTGAAGAGATTGTCTTTTACCCATTGTATACTCTTGGCTCCTCTGTCATAAATTAATTGACTTTATGTACATGGGTTTATTTCTGGGCTCTCTATTCTGTTCCATTGTTCTACCTGTCTATTTTTATGCTTAAGTTAAGGAAACAAAAGCTATAGGTAAGGAAAAGAAATTGGTTGATAGAGAAATGACACTAGGACGAATGTATTGTATATAGAGAAGCAGAGATTCAGAGAGAGTGAGGGAGACAGAGACAGAGACAGAGACACAGCTGGTCCCAGAACTTCCTGAGGGTCTCTGGTCCCAATTTAGCCTATGTAAGTCTTACGGTAACCTCTCTCTCTCTCCTTTTTTAAACAAGATCAAACTACTAGGTTTCTTAGCATTAAACAAAACAAGATATGTTATATTTACGTAATATAAAATTATAACCAAGAAGATATGGTCATTAAAAAACAAGTTGTCAAAAGTAAGTTGTCTCATAGACCTCTGTTGTGCAGGCTTGCCCTGACTCCTGTCACTTTATTTTTATTTTTTGGTCACCTTATTCTGATAACAGTTCTCTGATTTGCCTTTAGGGACTGACCCTCCCCCTATCACCACCTCCCCAGGGTAAGCATGTGCCTCTCAGTTCCAGCCAATCAGTGAATCCTAACACCCAGATCACAGTGACAGATACTGGCCATGAAACCATTATGTAAATATGAATTATTTTAATTATTGAGACAAATGTGACAATGTATGGAATAAGAAGAAAAAATTGCAATCAAGATTTGAGATCCTAAAAAAAAAAAGATTTGAGATCCTAATAGTCTCCTAAATAATAAAATCAACTTCCAAGTCAAGTCCCTTCCCTTTTCTGAGCTTCAGTTTCCTTGTGTAACAAATGAAAAGCTCAACCTAACTGTAGTTGGGGTGTCTCAAGGTCCTTTTCTTCCTAAAGCTTGCAACTTTTCTGAAGTTTTGACATTCAGGAGTCATGTGTTTCCTTGTTGGGCATGTACAGAGGCCCCAGTGCTAAGCCTCGGAATACGACAATGACGTCACAGTCTTGGCCTCGGGGAACTTGCTGTTGGGTGACTGTGAAGCAGGCAAAGTGTCTACACACCCTTCTTTGTGATCTAATCTCTCTACCTCGTCACTCTTCCCCAACCATTAAAACGTGCCCTCTTCAATAACAGTTAATCAGAAAATAAATCTCTACTAACACCTTCCTTCATTTTTCTCCCCTTGAGAGGTAGCTGTTTTCTTTCCTTCTGTCATTCCAGGAACACAAGATTGGACAGAGGTCGTCTGGTCACTTCCTCTAACATGAAGAGAAATAAGGCTTTATTCAGTTTTGATCTCCAGAGCATCTCAGAATTCAGCAGGTGGGCTGATCCACTGAATGGAGGCAAGGTAGAACTGTTAGATATTGGAGCTACTTTGAAGGATCCTTTCCCTCAAATCACACTATAGATACACAGGTGGTCCTGGCTGCAGACCTGTTCAGCCACTTAAAGCTGAAAGAACCAAACTGTGGCTTCTGTATCATCCATTAGCTCCATTACTTGCAGAGTAGATGGTTGTGGTGACTCATTGATCTGGTTTTTCCAGTTGGGTTAGCAACTTAGATCTACCGAGGAGGTCTCTATATAGATATCAAAGCTACTGCAAAGAAATGGATCTTTGAAACAATATTACTCTTCCCTATCCCAGCTGGCCACCCTCTCTTTCTGCCTCACTGGGTACCAGAAATCCCAAATACTCTCCTAGAACTATTGGCCTTCCAGGTTGCACAGGGAAGATTTGGGCATTAAAAAAAAAAAAAAAGGTTCTTGTTAACATGTTACCTTCAGCTAGAAGGCAAGGGAAGAAGTTGTCTACTTTAGCATTTTATTAATCTGCTGGGTGAATTTTCTCTGCTGAAACTAGAACTGAATTTTCTACTGGCCCGACCACTCCTGAGGCTAGGGAGCAATGGAATGGCTAGTTGGATTAGCAGTCTGCAGCCTTCATGCCCTTATTTCCGGGAGAGTTTGCCATGAAGAAGTGGACAGTGCAGTTGGGAAGTTGGGGTGGGGACTGTGGGCAGAAATAAAGTTCCTAAGACTCCATAGTATTTCCAAGGGTGGCAAGACCCTGACGACAAAGTAGAGGGCTTATTGTGAGAGGAGTGAGGATAGGGAGGGAAATACACCCCTGTGAAGGTGAAAAAGCGGGAAAGGTAGAAACATGTAGGAATGAGGGTCAGAGTTGGCAAAGACAAATTTACTGCCCTCAAAATTTTGCTTCAATCAAATATGCTCACTAAGTAGTAAACCCACTGATTGCTCCAAGGTGGGCCATCAGAACCCTACTGAAGTTGAATTTTTCCATGTGGAAGAGGGGAGTAGGAGATCTCAGGGGATACAAAGACTGTGATGTCATTTACTCTTATCTTATCTAGGCATCTGCTGAATGCTTTAAGTGCTTTGAGACAATCCTTGGGCTTAAAACCAATGAGAATGATTTGAAAGTTAAAACTACTCATCTATTTTACTGAAGAACTAGTTGGATTAATTAGGTTCTCTTTGTGTTATTTCTAGTTCAGGCACATTTGATTGTTCTTTATCTTTTCTTTTTCAAACAAAGCCACACGTTAGTAAGGGAGCAGTTAATAGTAGGGGACCGGCAAGCTGCCATGAACTCCTTGTAGTTTCTCTGGTTCTTTGCAATGTCCTTTTACTATAGATTATTACAACTCAATACCATAGTGGAAGCCCAGATTTCCAGGAAAGAATGTGCCTAACTCCTTCAAAAAACCAGAAAATAGCTAAGGACTTAAATCTTTTTCTTGTTTCCTCTTGGTGTCCAAACTTATTCTCAAAGCAAATTTTTGTAAGTTTGTTTTGGTTTTTATTATTTATTTCACATTTTAATCTTCACAAAGGCAGAAATTTTTGTATGTTTTGTTCACTTGTTATCCCCAGGGTCTAGAGTCTAGTAGGCATTCAATAATTCCATGCTGAATGAATGCGTGAATGAACACATGAATTATATAAGCAAACACCATTTTGGCAATAACAGACAAAAAGTGCTACACTAAGGTCCCACTTTAGGGCCAAGGCACAGATGTTAAGTCACAGCTTTGAGCAGTATGATAAGGACACTCCAGGAGATAGTATGAAGTCACTTAGTGGAGTTTTAAAAAATGCATATTCTATAAAATAAAAGAATATCTATGGAAGCAGTTCAAAATATTAAAATTATATAAATACAAAATTAATACAATTTTACATATGTACAATTTGCAATCTTATTGTTTATTTTTTAAATTTGCAATAGATTTTGTGACTGAGGCCACTATGTGGTGCCAAATGAAATTTTTGAGTCTATGTTAAAAATGTGGAATTTCCACAAATGCCCGGAGATTCAAAATGTTTCCTAAAGAGGCAGAAGGTCAATGTGGTAAGGTAAAGGGAGACTTCCGTTCCTTGAGAGCCCACTGGATAGGAAACCAACAGGTGTAAAGGCAGCCTCTCTAAAACGGCTAGGATGCGACTCACTCAGCTATTGAAAGGAATTCAGCCCTCCAAGTGAGAACTACAAAAGTGAAAAATGTGAAGTCCACACATGAAAGTCTCATTTGAATGATTTGCTCATTGGGGAAGGGATAAGTCCCTAGGATTGTCCAACTTTCACGACAAAGCAGAGCTTGGTAAATTCCCATTATCTGGGAAGAGGAGCCTTTTTCTTTTTTATCAGCTATCTTCAGATCTCCGGGGTGTAAAAAGAAGTGGGAAAAAAAAGGTCATCAGATAGGTAGAAGGGCTGCGATCACCACAAAAAGGCTCGAAATACCGGGGAAAGTGAAACTGTCTTGGGATAAAGCAGGCCCAGTTTTGTGTCTCTGATTTCCATGATTCTTTTTAAAAATTTAAATCCATCCATTAAGTGTGGATAAATCCTTGAATTCTGCCATGTCCAGGCCTCGAAGCGCCAAAGGCCTCGTATAGGGACCAGCTGTGGTGTGAATTAGTTGCTCTAAGCTTTTGGGCTGCTTCCAACTTCGCTATTGCTCGTGCCCTACAGGTCAAGGAAAGAAGTGATGTAATGCATTTAGCTGGGCCACTTTAATTACAATGGAATGGAGAAGGGGAGGGGTTACAGGCGGTGACAAGTTTAGCGCATGACTTGCCCTAGAGATGCAGGAAACAAAAACATCGACAACCATTGGCTGCGTCCACTTCCGACCCCGGTCTCTAGCTCTAAGTCTGGAAGCCTGAAACACACTTCTTGGGAAAAGGGGTGGCGCCAGCCTACAGAGCGTCAACCATAAACACACACACAGCGCGCGCGCGCACACACCCCACGGAGGCTGGCAGCGTCCTCCCTGCTGGGATGGGCGTGGGGCCGAGTGCTTGCTACATGGTCCCCAGAAGGTACCCCCAAAGCCAGTCGCCGCGGCCCTGCTCGGCGCGCAGGGCCCACGGAGGGCTCGCGTCCGCGGAAGCTGGTGTCACCCCGGCTCGCTCCTTGTGAGCCGTGCTGTCGTCATTCATTCGCAGTGTCCGGAGCGTCCTTCCAGCGGGGAGCTGGGCTTCACCGGGGGTGCGAGTGGCCCCGACGCGGAGTGTTAACGCGCGGTGACCTCGAGGGCTCTGAGCTGCTAGAGGCCGAGGCGGCCCTGACCCCGGGTGGGCGCTGCGGGACCAGCTGCGCCTCGGCCCAGCTCCGCCCGACCCGAGGGGCCGAATCAGCTCGCGTCGACCGCAGCCAGCCCTGCCGTCCGCCGAGCCGGATCCCGAGACTGAGCCACACCACTTCCTCCTCCTCCTCCCGCTCCCCTTCCTCCTTCTCCTCCTGCCGCGGTGCGCCCCAGCCAGGCTGCGGAGCGAAGGGCCTGGGCATCTGCGGCCGCGGGCTCGCGAGGGGCGGCGGCGCCGCGGAGAGGATGCTGCTCGCGGTGCCAGCCTCCTCGCGGTTCTCCCTAACCGGCCGCGGGGGCTTTGTCTCCGTCCGGGCGCCGCGGGCCACCCCCTGGTGAAGTCGCTCTCAGCCGCCGCACCTCGCCGGCGGGCGGGCGGGCGCGCGTGTGCCCGGGAGTGCGCGCCTGTGCGCGCTGGTGTGCGCCGGACCCGACCCGCCGCCCCATTGTGCGTCCGCCGGCGGCGCCCGGGAACATGTGGGTGAACCCCGAAGAGGTGCTGCTGGCCAACGCGCTGTGGATCACCGAGAGGGCCAACCCTTACTTCATCCTGCAGCGGAGGAAGGGGCACGCGGGCGATGGAGGCGGCGGCGGCGGACTGGCGGGTAAGGACCCGCGGCCGGCCCCTGTGGGAGGGGGGCCCGGGGCGCTGCGGCGCCGCCCGCGGCCTTGGGCTGCGGGCACCCGAGGCGCCGCCCGGTCTCTCGGGGCTGGGCGACCCGCCCCACTTTGGTGCCAGGAAGGCATCAGGAGCCGTAATTTTCAGACTGTGAGAGAGATGCTTCTTTTCTGACCCTGTCAGGCGGTGGGGCCCTTCGTGTACCCGCCTCCCCGCAAATGGGTGATGTTGATAATGGAGATGAGTGAGTCTGGGGTGGGGGCAGCGTCAATCTTTACGAATTGAATGCGGTACTAACCCTCTCCCCCCTTTAAAAAATATTGCTTTATATATGGGCAAGAGAGGTGAAGGACGGTTAATTTTTACTTCATTCGCTTTACTGGTTGTGGCAGGATCAGGTATAAAATGCTCTTTTGTTTCCAGGAAAGCAATTAGTAAGGAGCTGGTGTGGTCATTTCTTATATTAGTTATGACAGAAGAGAATGAATAAGGAAAACTGAATTTTGTTGTTGTTGCACCTAATTAGATATATAACAAAGCAGGTTATCTGGTTGTAAAAATAATCAGAAGTGTAACTGCATTTTAACTGTTTTAACTCAACTACTTCCTCAAAACCCCTCACAAGGTATTAATATCGTAACTATTACTGAAACATGCCGTATTATTCTGAATTATAAAACCAGACCTCTGTCCCAAGTGGTGCTGTATTAGAAAGATCTTCCTTTACTAACTAACTAGTTTGCGTGGTGGGAGATTACGGGTAATCTTGAACTCAAACCATGTTAGAGAAATTGGACCTTCCCCTCTTTCTGTTGGTTACAATGAACAGAACTGGGGTACTTTTTACAATGGAAAAGTTAACAGAAGAAACAGGAGAGATTTAACCAGAAAGAGATTGCAGAAAAGAGATGAACCTTGACCTCTTCAGAGTTCAGAATATATCACCCACCAGGAGCTCGCGTGCTGGGTAGATGGCTGCTTTCAAAATGCCCTGCTATGAACTAAAAATTCTTGATATATATGCATTTAATTGTGATTATAATTTATAAATTAGTTTTCTCAAAATTCAAATTCAAGCGTACGACATTGACTGGTTTGAAAGATCTTGCTGGTGCAATCAGATCGTCTATGAGTAATCTGATTTTTCTGCACTTTTTTTTTTATCATAAAAGAAAAGGAATCTGCAGAGCTCCAGCTCCAGATTGTGTTCCGGAAATTCTGATTAGTAGCTTAGAATCAGAATTTTCCAGTCCATTTTGTAGAAGCTGTCCACGTATATACATTAATAAGAAATTTGCATATCTAATGTTGGTATCAGCCCAGATTGTCTTTTAAGTCTAAAACAACAGTATAGAATAGATAGTTTATTGTGTTAACAAAGAATACTTCCTTCCTGGAGTTAACCCTCCCATACCACAAATTACAAGTATTTATTTTCTGGAGTCATTTGCAATGGGTTATAAGAAATAAGAGATACAGAGCCTTCTTTTTCTAGTCAAGCTTCTTGTGGTGCTCCTACTGACTCTCCAAGCTGTAATTAATTGCAGTCTACTTGGAATCTCATCACTGAGACTTATTTCAGATAAACTTACCTACCCAGTTGAGAAATCACAGCTATTGCACTTATTGCTAGAATAATTGAAATCGTTGAAATGAGTACGAATATTCCTGCCAACAAAGGCTATTTTCAACCAACATGGGAAAAATGTTTGCTCTGATAGATTGGTGCCACATCGAATGTTATCAGGGACATTTTAGAAATCCTTGTACAATGTATAGAATACTCCAGTTCTAATGTGAGTTCATTCATGCCTTCATTAACTCACTATATCATTTAAAATACTGGTTGGCAACTTCCGAAGTGCTAGTGTCATGAAGCTCACAGCCTAGTGGGAGAAGACAGATGTTGATGGAAGTATCCTATAAATTAATATAAAATTACCACTCCACAGGGTCCCAGCAGAAGACAGAATCCAACTTAGTTCTAATGAAGATAGTTTAGTGACAAGACAGCTTTGGAAGATGGAGGCAGGGTTCCCAGAACCAGTGAGGGCACAGCAGTGGGGAGCTGTTGCCACCCTAGGTGGCAGGAATGATGTTGCTGGATGCCATGGGAACTGGAGCCAGGCAGGAAGAATCTGGACCTCCAGAGAAGCAGCCACCACTAGGAACACAGACCACAGCAAAAAGGAAATGGGGAGGACATGTCCCACTTCTCTCTCCTCCCTACTTCCCAGCTTCTGTCCTTGCTGGATGGGGTGTCCTGGTGATCTAGTCCTTAAGGATCAGCCTCCCAGCGATGGATCTGGGAGATGGGGGCAGACCAAGAAGGACCATCCCTAACATCAAAAGGAGAGGAACGCGATGTAGGTTACCTCATTCTGGGTGGGAGTGGGAGCAAGGAGAGCTTCCCTGTGAAAGTGACACCTGAGTTGAGAACTGTAGAGAGAAAAAAATTGGCCTGTGAGGCGAGAAGGGAAGAGCAAGTATCAGATATCAGTTGGAGATTTTCTAAATGATCTCAGATCTTTTATATAATGTGCATTATCTGGACCAATACACCATTGTCCACTCATCAAATGGATGACAGATGAGTGAAACCCACTCAGTGTGAACTGGCCAGGAGTGCTCAGTGGTCCCCAGTGCTTGCTAAGATGTTAGTGAGAAAGCTATAAATGTTAGTGCAAAAGTTATATTATTTTTAATGGGCCACAATGAGGACACTTGCTTTTTTAAAAAAAATTAAGCTATTCTTTTCCTGATTTCAGGCAATATACATAGGTGTTGACAAAATAAAGTCTTTTATTGTAGATGCATTTGATTTATTCATTAACCCTCTTTAATTGAGATTTCATATCATGTACAGAAAGGTGCATAAAATAGAGACGCAGAGCGCAGTGACTTATTACAAGTGACACCTTGCAGCCAACATCAGGATAAAAAATGGAACATTGCTAGTGCCCTGGAATCCCCCTTTGTGACCCTCTCCTAGTCACTATTTTGCTCCCCCAAAGGTGAAAAAAAAACCCAAAGCCAAACTATCCTGTAATTTTTGGTAAACACTTCCTTGCCTTTCTTTTTAGTTTTTCCAACAAGGAATATTTTGGTTTTGCCTGTCTTTTGAGCAAGGAGTGCATGGAATCATAGAGTATGTGTTTACACGTTATCTGGATTCTTTGCTTTGTTTGTGATATTCGTGAATGTTGTAGCTGTAGTTCATTTTTCTGTGCTGTACAGAAAACTGTTATGAGTATACCACAATCATTTTTCCATATTTATCCACTGTACTGTTGGAGGACCTTTGGATGATCCGGTTGGGGTCATTGTGGATAGGGTGGCTGTGAGCATTCTTGTGTGTGTTTCTTGGTGCCTGTGGATATGCGTTTCTATTTGGTCTGTGCCCAGGAGAGGAACTGTCAGCTCATAGGTTACGTGTACCGTCAACTTTAGTAGATAATACCAAACTGTTTTCCAAAGTAGTTGTACCAACATACTCCCACCCACAGCATATGGGAATTTCCCTTGCTCCCTATCCTTGCCAGCATCGTCAGTCTTTGTAATTTTAGCCATTCTGGTGGTTTTGCAGTAATACTACACTGTGGAGTTAATTTGCTTTCTCTTGACTGATGAGGTTGTGCACCTTTTCATGCTTATTGGCCGTTTGTTTGAAATATTTTGTGACATGGTTCGAGTCTCTTGTCCACTTTTCAGCTAGGTTGTCTTTTTCTTACTGATCTATAGATTTTTAAAAATGTATTCTGGATATGAGCTCACTGTTGGTTGTATGTGTGGCATAATCTTCATTCTGTTGCTTGCCTATTCATTCTCTTAAGGATGAAAAGTGGATCTTAATTTTAATATCAATCTTTTGTAGACTCCATTTTTCTTTATGGTTAGTGTTTTTATTATGTTTAATAAGTGTTCCTACTCTGAGCTTATAAAGGTATTCTTTTATATTATCTTCTAGAAACTTCCCAGTTTTAACCCCTAAATTTATACTTAGAATACACTGGGAATTAATTTTTGCATATTGTGTGAGATAGGGGTAAAGTTTTAAATTAAAAAAAATATGGACATCCGGTTGCCCCAGCATGATTTATTGGTAAGTCCACTCTGTTCCCACTGCCCTGTGGGGCTACCTTGTCATAAATCAAGTGTCCCAGTATGTGTTGATCTGTTCAGGGCTCTCTAACCCGTTCCTTTTGTCTGTGAGAATATCCTTGCACCAATGCCACACTGTGCTTTTATAATGAGGTTATTAGATCAAATCCTCCTGTTCTTTACTAGACTCTTGGCTATTCTTTGTCTTTTACATTTACACAACATTTAAGAATCAGCTTATTAAGTTCCACCAGGAGCAACAGAGACTTAAGCTGTTGGGATTTTGACTGAGATCCCATTGAGTTTATAAATAAATTTGGGCAAAATTAATATCTTTATAATATCAAATCTTCTAGTTCATGAACGTGGCATATTCCTCTATTTATCTAGGTCTTTTAAATTTTTTTTTCAATGATGTTTCATAGATTACTCTGTAGAGGTCTTTCACATCTTTCATTAGATTTATTCCTAGGTATTTCAGGGTTTGTTTTTTTTTCACTCTGCTGTATAGTTTCTTTATAAAATTTTATTTTCTAAATATTTTTTTGCTTACCTATAGAAATAGTTTTTTTTGACCTTGTATTCAAAACCTAGCTGATTTGTGAAATGAATTCTAGTAATTTATCTATAGATTCTTTTATATTTTTTACATACACAAGAATATCATCTGAGAAATTTGTTTTTTTGTAATCTTTATGCTTAAAAATTTTTTTCTTTGCCTTTTTGCACAAATTGTACAATGTCAAATAGATGTGCTGATTGAGCATGTCCTTGTCCCTTTATAGGTCTCAAAAGAAAGACTTTCAACACTTGTCATTTATTCATCAACTATAGTGATTTTTGTAGATAATTTTTTTTTTCACTTTAAGAATGTTCTTATTCCTAGTTTGCCAAAAACTTTTAGTTGTTTATGGATGCTGAATTTTTTCAAATACTTTTCTGTATCTATTGAGGTTATCATATGATTTTTCTCTTTTATTCCGTTAGTGTGGTGACATATTAACTGACATAAAATAATCCAACTTGGCTGTAATGTATTTTTATGTTTATTAATATCACTTGCTAATCTTTTATTTAGGGGTTTTGCGTCCTTATAAATTAGTAAGATTGGCCTGTTTTTCTTTCTCATAACATCCTTATCAAATTTTGGTATCAAGATTATATTGGCCTTAAAAAGTAAGTTGCGGAGTGCTCACTCTTTGTTCTGTTTTCTGGAGGAGTTTGTGTGATAGCAGTGTTATATCATCCTGACATGTTTGGCAAAATTCACTGGTGAGGCTGTCTGGCTTTGAAGTTTTCTTTGTGGGTTTGTTGAATGGTATGACAACTATTCAAATATTTAAAAATCTTCTTTTACTGTGAGTTTTGCAAGCTGTTTATTTTTAGGATTTATCCTTTTCATCTAGATTTTCAAATATATTGGCATAAATTTATTAATAATATTCTCATATTTGTAATGTACAGGGATGTGCAGTGATATCCCCTTTTTTATTCCTGACAATTGTTATTTGTGTCTCCCTTTTCTTAATTGGTCTTTCTAGAAATGTATCAATTTCTGTCTTTTTTAAAGAATCAACTTCTGGACCTGTTTACCTTTTCTGTTGCATATTTATTTGCTGTTTCATTAATTTTTACCTTTTATTATTTACTTCTTTGTGTTTTCTTTGGGTATACATGGTTGCTACTTTTCTAGCTTGTTAAAAGTGATGTTTAGTTAATTGATATTCAGCCTTATTTTCTAATATATGCATTTTAGATAAATTTCCCTCTAAGCATGACTTTACCTGCATTTCAAAGCTAAGTTTTGATATATAGTGTTTTGGTGATTATTTCACTCAAAATAGTTTCTATTTTCCATTATGATTTTTTTTATCTTGAGTTATTTAGATATATAGTTCTTAATTTACAAACATTTTGATACTTATTTTACTGCAGTCAGAAATGTATCTTGCAGTTGCTGGATAAATGCTTTGTTTGTGTTCATTTGGTGAAGTTTGATACTAGTATTTACATCTTCCATATATTAACTGATTCTTTAATCTTCTAATTTTGTTGATTACAGAGAAATGTGTGTTCAGTTCTCCACCGTAATTGTAATGTTGAGTTTTTCTTCTTGTAGTTCTTTCAATTTTTGTTTATATGTTTTGATTCTATATTATTAGTTATATAGACATCTATAATTATAATGTATTTTGGTGAATTGAATATTTTATCCTTATGAAATGTTTGCCTTTACCTCTAGAATTGCTTTTTGCTTCATCATTATAGTTAGAACAGATTTACTTGGCTAATGTTTGGTTCTCTTTTTCATACTTTTAAACCTTTCTGTATCTTTGTATTTTGATGTGTCTTTTATAAATAGTAGATTTTTTTTTCTTAACCTGGTTTGAAAATCTTTGCCTTCTAATTGGATTATTTAATCAATGTACATTTGACTTGAGTTTAAATCTGCTGCCTTATTAAGTGCTTTCTGTGTCTTCATTATGCTTTCATTCTTGAAGGATATTTTTGTTTAAAATAGTTGGTAGTTATAATTTATTTTAAAAGAATGCTTAAGGTATTGTTCCATGGTCTTCTGATTTACTTTTTTTTCCCTAAGAAGTAAACTGTCACTCTGAATTATTGCTCTTTTGTAGGTAGATAATATTTATTGTCTTTTTCTCCAGCTGCTTTTAAGCTTTCTCCCTCTCTCTCCCTTTTTTTTTTTTTTTTTTTTTGAAGGTTTTTCTCTTTGACCTTAGTTTTCTGCAGTTTTAGTATATCCAGTTATTTGTGTTATTTTTAAAAATCCTGCTTGGGGTAGTAAGACTTGTTTAACTTGTCTTTCCTTGGTTTTGTAAACTTCTCATCTGCTGTTTGTTTAAATATTTCTTTTCCTTCATTCTCTTGATCTTTTTTGCTAGCATTCCAGTTACATGTATGTTATACCTTCTCATTGTCTTTTCTACGTCTGTTACCTTCTGATTTTCACTTGCTTCATTTTAGTGATTTTTTTCTCTGATCTATATTTCAATTCACTATCTATTTGACTGTATTTAATCTGTTAAGCCTACCCATTCTTAATTATTTTTCAATTCTAAGATTTCCATTTGGTTCATTTTTATATTTTCAATATTTGATATTTTCAGTAATCTATCAGAACTCTCATTTTTAAAAATTCATTCCTGAGCATGGCAAGCATAGTTATTTTAAAATCTCTGTGAACTGCAGTATCTTGAGCTCATGTGGGTCTGTTCTGTTGTCTGTTATTTCTCCTAGTTTTCATTCATTCATTGTGTCACCATGTATGCCTGGTTACTTTTCATTATGTACTAGACGTTGTACTTCTGCTTTGCAGAAGTAATCTGAAATAGAAGGTGGTGTAAGAGAACTTTTTTCTGCCAGTTACAAACCAAAATCACTTTATTTTTAGGTACTGATGTATTTCAAAGCTAAGTCTAACCTGGGTGGTTTTGCCTACTTAAGATTCACACTTTTGATTAGGTTGTAGGTCTCTAAGATCTCAACCCAGAGGCAGAGGAGCATCATTACTTTCCTACCTCTATGCTGACACTGATGTCTATCCCTGTCTTTCCAGATTTTGATTCTGTTAAAAGCACATCCAGACTCTCAGCTACTGTACGTCCCCTTTGGGAAGAAGGAAATGCTTCCCCAGATAATAGTTGCCCCCCATGTAGGGGTCTTGTGTCTGAGCCGCATTCCCAAGTGATGTGTCTCTTTTTAACTCTTTGATAGTTTAAAGTATATTTTGTCCCATTTGTGTAGTTGTTCTCAGTAGCAGAGAGTGGTGCAGAGTACCCTGCCATTATAAGATGGTGCTATTGTTAGCCCATTTTACAGAAAAGGAGAGTAAGGCGTTAAAGAGATGAAGTGACTTGCCATGGGTCACACAGCTGATAAGGGGAGGCCTATTTGACTTTGTATTTACTTTTCTTTATAAGGACAATTATAATGACATAGGTTAACTTTATTTTCCTCACTCTCTCGCTTGAGAATCTAATAAAAACTATTGATTCTACCTCCGGAAAAATGAAGACACTGAAAATTTTTACATGCAGTTTTAGGAGCTTCATGGATGCCAGGTGAATCAGAATATAGATGCTTCAAGTTAAAGGATGTCACCAAGAGATCAAAACAGTTTCTCATTACCCAAAGTCCAAAGTGAGATGGCCTCTGTAAGCTGTCCTGTCAGGAATGTGTTTAAGTACCACTTGTGTTTGGAGTGCTGAGCTTTATAAAGATACACAGGAAGGAAAAGGCAAGTTTCTCTTGCTGAGCCATCATGAACCTAGTGATCAACCTGGATAAATAAATTTGGGAGAGCTACCGACACAGGCATGGGGATGGAATAAGTGCAGGCTAAGGCTGTATCTAGAAGTTTTGATCTGAGATTCAGCGTTGGGCTGTCCAGGAATTGGACTTTTTGCACCACATGGAGACCATCACAACTAGGGAAACATTCCATTTAATAACTGATAGGGAAAATCAGAATATGTCACCCCAAAATATGCCCCTTTGATACGGAAATTATTTTGAGCTAAAGGCAATTAAGAAGCAGTAAACATAGAGAAAGCCCCCCCCCCCCCCCCCGTTTATGACTAAAGGCAGGAGATAAATTGTCCTTTTACTGGGGATAGACTCTTATCAGCCCAGACACAGCAAACAAACCTGGTTAAACTAACTGACCTTCCTACTGAAGGAAGACAAAGACTAGTTAGCCCTAGCTGATTACACCCTTGCCCTAACCACTTTGTCTTGTCCATTGTTCAAAAATGTATTGTTACTTTGTCTAAAAGATATAAAAGCTTCCTGTTCTGGCCACTTCTCTGGATCTTCATTCTCTTGTGAAGACTCCCATGTACCTGTCCAAATTCAGTAACATCTGTATGCTCTTCTGCTAGTCTGTCTTTGTCAGTTTAATTTTCTGACCCAGCCAGGAACTCAGAGAGAATGGAGGAAAACTTTCTGTACACCGAAGAATTCCCAGTAATGAGAGAGAGAATAACAAAGCAACGGTCTGGAAACCCTCACTAGTTAACCCGGGCTTGTTTTTAGGGTACACGCTTTCCTCTTGCCAGTGTGTAGTATTAATGAAGTTGCAACTAGTTGCACTTAGCAGTTAATGTTTTTCTTTGTAGATTAATTCTATCTAAAGCCAGTAAAATGAGTGTTAGTTCCTCAGGGAGCCTAGTGTTGTAACTGGTGACTTGAGTGTGTTGGGGCGGGTGGTGGTCTGGAGCTGTGTATGGGGTTGGCTCCTGTACTTACATAATAACCAAGTGCTCTGGCAAGAAGCCTGATTAGACAAAAGCAGATGTTACTTGCTTGTTCCGTGAATTCCTCCCCACTCTGCTTGTTGTACCAATTTTGAGAGAATTTTGTCCACAGAACAATTTAGTCACCCATTCCAGTTTGTCTTGAGACTTTCCCTTATTCTACAAAGAAGCTGTCAGAATGAATGCGCATAATTTGTGTAGGATTTAAGGTGGCTTTTGACATCTTCCAGGTGTTTATAAACTGAGCTCTAAAAGTAGGGAGGAGAAAATGAACTCCGAGCTTCCTTTTGGAAATTCGAGGGGGTGAGGCTGACTTCCTGTTGCAGGGACACTGTGGACATTTTCTGCTTTGCCGTCATCGCGCACAGAGAGGACCCATTTGGTGAAGAGATCAGGTTGTACACTGTAGGATGGCTCCCAGGCCTGCACACTAAAACAGGGGCGTGGCCACCTTTCCTTATATTTTTTGTAGTTGTTTTGTAGTTGTGTACAAATCAGGAATTTGTCATTTGGAACCGGGCAGCTTGTGATGCTAATGACTGTGGCCGGGACCACCTTGTGGCCTGGGTCTGGGTCTGAGTCTGGGTCTGGATCTGGGAGGCTGGAGCCCAGGCGTGTTCCTAGTACCTGAGTGCACCGAGGGCCGCAGGCAACAGGGGAGACTCCAGGGTCGCTCACTTCACTGCGTCTTTTGGTCTTTTGCATTCTCTACCCCTCACAGGGCTCTAGTCTTTTTCAGTCCTTCCCTTAGTAAGGACACCACCGGATTCAAAACTAGGTTAAAATCTCAGCCCCATCCGTTACCAAGAGATGTGATTTAGGAAGTGTCTCTTCCTTTATGAGCTTGATTTCCTTATATAAGGCTCAATAACCTTTCAGTGCCAGGTGTGAGGACTCCGTGAGGTAAGTCAGGTAAGACAGGAGACACAGGGAGCTGCCGTAGGTGATGGTCCATCGTTGCCCTCCTCCTGGTGATGCTCTCAGTCAGGTGTTAGGAGGCATCTGGCTCTGAGTAATTCACACCTCTGTGAGTCCTGCAGTTAACAGAGACACTGCAGTTTTAAAAGGTGCTGATAAAGCGACTGGTTATCTGATATTTAGGTGACTTTAAAAAGATAAGTCAGTATGCAACAAATGAACTTATTTATAAGACAGAGACTCACAGACATAGAAAACAAACTTATGATTAGGAGGGTGGAGAGGGGGGGATGGAGGGATTAATTGGGAGTTTGGGATTGGCAGATGCAAACTACTAGGTACAGAATAGATAAACAAGGTCCTACTTGTACAGCACAGGGAGCTATATTCAATGGCTTGTGGTAACCTGTAATGAAGAAGGATGTGTATATATACATATATATGTATATTAATAGTTAATTTTTGGTGGAGGTAATTTTTGATCAGCAACTTTCAGCCATGCTACCTGCACACCTCTCTCCTTCCCTTCTTCCTAGAGATGCACATTTTGAAAGCTCTGGCAGTAAACCCAGAACTCTCTCTCTTTTTCCCTCCCTCCCTCCCTCCCTCTCTATTCTCTCCTCTCTTTCTCTTCTCTCCCTGTCTCCTTGCACCAATGACCCTGACTGTGGCAAACTGGGACCACCAGGGAGAGGACAGAGGTGGGAGGCAGGGGTGTGGCCACCTTTCTTTATATTTATATATATAAAGATATGTGGTTAATTAGCCAATCAGGAATTTGTAAGTTAGACATATTACCTAGTAGTTATAATAGTAAAAATAATAGGAAGTACATACAACTAAGCATTAATAAAATAATATGATCACAATAACAATGACTTGGAAATTTAGCTTTTAGATCATGTAGATCATAGTAGTTAGTTAAATGATTTCTGAAGAAATCATTGACCTGCTTTCCCTTTTGCTTTATTTCCCTTTCCTGTCAGGGATGTGTTCAGAGGACTGGCCAGCCATTTTTCAAGTTCTTCTGCAGTTGCCACTGGCTTCTGATTTGCTTCAAAAGGCATTTCACATTTTGCTGTTGGTTATTTACATTTGCTCTCAGGGAGCTGGGGGTTCCCTGGCTGTGGGATCCATTCAAGAGATCCATGAAGGTTCTCCTAACTCATCACACGAGATCTGGATTGGAAGCTTTCATTTAGTTGGATTAATTCTACTCTCTGTTGGGGCCCAAGGACCACTAGGCCAGGTGATTAACTGTCCAGCCCTGGAAGTGAGGTCTGTGAAATGCATTCCTGGCTTTCGGCTCCATTATTCTGAGGCTTGCTGGGCAAGTTTAAGTGTTTGCTAGAGGGAAGGTCAAGTAGAACATTAAGGATTTGATCTGTTTATGCTCGAAACAGAAAAGCCGAACTCTTTGTTTATCTCATATAGTTTTTTCTAGATTACTTGCTTCTTAATAATGAAACTCTTTACATTTCAGTAGTCCAAATGAATTTTTAAAATCTTTATATTAACCTGGGAACCAAGGTAATCTGTAATAAAAATAAGCAGGACTTAACAGATTTACATTTGGACTCTTGAAAGCATTAAAAGAAGAAATCATTAATTTATTTACTTTTTTTACTCCATTGCCTTTTTATAATATTTGCATATCTAGTACTGTAATGAATAATGTGAAGTACTGTGAAGTACATTATTTCTTTTTTTAAATTGTTAAAGATCTACCCTTTTATTTATTTAATTTTATTTTTTAGTTGAAGTATAGTTGATTTACAATGTTGTGTTAGTTTCTAGTGTACAGCATAGTGATTCAGATATATATATATATATATATATATTTTCTTTTTTGCGTTCTTTTCATTGTAGGTTATTACAAGATACTGAATATAGTTCCCTGTGCTCTACAGTAGGTCTTTGTTGTTTATCTATTTTGGACATAGTAGTTTGTAAAGTACATGATTTCTAAAAGCTTCTTTGTAATACATTTTCATATCTACATGATCTAAAAGCTAAATTTCCAAGTCATTGTTATTGTGGTCATATTATTTTATTAATGCTTAGTTGTATGTACTTCCTATTATTTTTACTATTAGCATAGAGGATAAAGGCAGAGGAGCTAACATTTGATGGAATTCTTCTGTGGTTCAGGCTTTCAGCTGAGAACTTTTCATACGTTACTAATTTGATTTCCATAACAACCATGTAGGGTAGTTATTCTTCCGTGTGTTACAGATGAGGAAACCACATGCTGGAGAAGTTAAGTATCTTACTTAAGGAGACCCTGCTAGTAACAGACAGAGTCTGGATTTGTACTTAGCTGTGACTGCATGACTGCATTTGGAAAGAAAGAAGGATAAAAAGCGAAACAAAGAAAAAAGAAGAGAGGAAGGTGAAACTGGAGCGCAGCCTTTGGAAAGCTAAAGGAAACGGAGGCAAAGTCAGTCTCAGTCTTAGAAATGCAATCTTGAGTGTGGATATGAAGGGAAAGGCAGAGCCAGGCTGCTCCTTCTCCAGTGTTACGGTGTCGTTGGCCAGTGGCTGTCATAGGTTACAGTTACCTGACTCTGTGCCAGGGAGGAAGTCTGAAAACTGTCTCTGGAGTTTCCTAAGAAAGGTCTCCAAACTTTCCCCATATCCAGCCTTCTAGTTAAGCTGTCTTTGGACCATGAGATAGAGCCATTCCAAGTTAAACAGTTGAGAGGGCGCTGATGGAGGACCAGGGAAGGAAGAGGTCTGTTTTGATGGATATTCCACAAGGAAAACCAGTATCCGTGTTTAGCAGGCGGGGAGTCAATCTCCAACATATTGGAGAAACGATATCAATTTTCACTAATGTAATTTGTGTCAGAGATCGTATTTTCTTTCTTCAGTACCTGCTTCTTTTCTCTTTGTGGATGTAAAAATGTTACTGAGTTTTTTTAATAGGATCTTTGTAATAGTTTGGCTCCCTGAACTACTTTTTTCTTTTAAAGATACTTAGGCTGGTGGGGGTTCAGATCTTGGAACAACATGAAATTATATATGAGATTTATGGAATTCATTAGGAGTTCATATTTTTCTGGAGCTGAGGCTCCACCACGTCTGTCAGCTCCTTAGAGTGGATTAGGAGTCCAAAAATGAAGAGCCAGTCCTCTAAAGTCTTCCGTTTATCAGCTTTGAATTTTCTACCCAAGTGATTTTCAGAAATTTAATGTTGTTGCTTGCAGCAGGATTATTACAATTTGTAAGTAGTCTTATAGCATTTCCAGGTAATTTTGTTAGCTTCCTAGCCAGTTAGAAATGTCCAGTTTGCTATATAGTGTTCAAACAATAGGAACATATCACTGCCCGAATGCAAAGATAAGTTAGTGCTTCTTTCTTTCTCTTACCCTGATACCCAGGTATGTGGCCCTTCAACTAGAGTTCTCAGTTCATTGTGGGGAAGGCCCTAGGAGGGTGTGTGTGTGTGAGTGTGTGAGTGGGGGGGGGGGGAGCAGTGTCTAGATAAGCTAGTGGAAGGTCCTGCCTTGGGGCAAGATCTGGTGTTGCCCCAGCTGCTCTCTTCCCTGCACATACTCCCCAGGGGCAGCCCTCCCTGGGATGCTCTGTAATGCAGAGCACACAGTTCTGACAGCTAAATCCTGGGGTTCTCCCTTGTTAATTCTCCTAACCTACTGGTGACTAGAGAGAAGAATTGGTTTCAAATGCAGAACAGTGTGGTGGGCGTTACCCTTTTGCGCTCTAAAATTCAATTATGAGCCTAATTACGGTGTTGTTCTGATTGGATGGTGTGTGGCTAATCACTGCTGACCCCGAACTCCACAGCGCTTAGACAACTGTCAGAATGCTAATCCTGCAGACTCCCCTTCCTTCTCACTTCCTTCCTATTTCCTTCCCGTTCTCTCTTTTGCAATGGAACGTCTCTAGTCTCTCAAATACGGCCCCACTTGAGTGTCTCTGTGAGCTTTAGGAAGAGGGAGCTACATTCCCTCTGACTTTAACCTGTTTATCCAAGCCCACTGTCCCCTTCCCCCTCATCCTCTCCTTGATAAAAGTCAGCATGTCTCTCTCCTGACGTAACTCCCATCTTCATGGCGAATTCCATGGAGTCCTCCTAAAGGCATCATGTAGTTTTGCTTTTGAACATTTATGGGGTGTTCTTTTCAGAGTCCTGCTAATCTTGTCCACATGATTCCAATTTTAGGGTGTGTTTGACCAAGCAAGCACCCCGTGACTTTTTCCTAACTCAGATAACTTGGGTTGGCCCCTTGCTGGAAATATCAGTAATGAGTTGTGATCTGTCCCTCCTTTCTTAGCGCCCATAAAAACTTTGGCTAGCAGAGGACACCTCTTCTTCATTTTTTGTGGACGTTTCAGTTTGTCGCGGGGACAGTGTCTGATCACTTGAATGGTACGGCTGTACCAGACTCTCGCGTGTGTGCTTGTAATGGCTACTTGCAGATTTCTGTTTCTCTTGTGCTGATAGCCCACTTTTTAAAACACAAGACTTCATAAAATTTCAAAGGTGAATACTTTTTTTGCTTGCTCTTACTCACCAACTACATCTTTGTCTTGCAGGATCTATAATATCCACACAGAATGGGAGAGAGTATTTTCAAAAAGCTTAGTAAATGAGGATAATCATCTTTAAAAGGGCCTTGGAAATGTCCTTCCAATAGAATGTGAATGTCAAAGAGGGTATCTGCTCCTATTTGAGGTAGTTTATGGCAAATAGAAAGAATTTGATAAGAAATTCTGTATTTATCTTTCACTATAAATTATAGGTGGGGTGAAGGAGTTTAAACATTTCTGGTGGTTGCTAACTTACAGGACTTTCTGGAACGGAAGGAGACCCATCAGCGCCATGGTTTTTAACTTCTCTGACACTGTGTTTCAACTGAAAATGGGGATGGTTCCCTCTACCCACCTTACATGTTTATCGTGAGGGCCAAATGAGACACTGAAAGTCCTTTGAAAGCCAAAAGTGTCAAGTTTAATATGGTATTAAGACTATGTGTTCCAAATGAAGTCTTCTCCTGCCCAAGTAGCCTCCATCTACCTAGTGTACCTGGGAACAACCTATTGACGGTATCAGAAGTCTACTGGGCAGCCATCAGCTTGGTGGTAGCGCCTACCAAGTGAAAATGGGGCATAATAAAACAGCCTTGCCCGCAAGGAACAGATGTTCACTAGAAAACAGGAAGGGAAAAATGAGAAGAAGAAAAGGAAGGAAACGGGGAGGGAGGATGGGGGAGGAAAGAAGAAAAGGAAAGAGAAGAGAAGAGAAAGGAGAAGAAAAGAAAACCGTTTTGTTACTGTAACTGGGGTGATGAATGGTCGGGTTGTTTGGTTTTTAAGTCTACATGACACTGACTATTCCTTATTACTTTGGAAGTAATATAATGCATTGTTTTTACATCAACTGCAGAGTTAGAAAGAAGCATAGGCATTTCCACATACCTTGAGATTCCATGTACCTTTAGATTTGAAGTACCGTTTACTGTTTAATTATGGAACAATCCAAGCAGGAAACAGAGCGCCTGCTCACCTGTCTCGGGAGGCCTTTTGCCCAGGTAGCCTGGGAAGAATCTGACTTTATGGAAATGAGTGTGTAAACACACGTAATAAGAATTTAATGTTGTTTAGTTTAAAGTTGTAAGGTTGTTTGCCTAAATTAACAAGGAAAACGAAGACCCAGGCATTAAGAATTATCAGATTTACAGTTCCCCAAGCCCCCTGAAGGATCTAGAAAGCCTCTCTCAGAAAGAAATTTCTCTGGAAAGACTTCTCTTGTTTTCCTGGGCAAGTCTGGTCCTGACATTAGCTAAATAAAGGACGGCTTAGTGTCGGGATACTTAATAACTCCTGGCATTTAGAACTCAAATAATTATTTTTGAAGGGGCATGAGGAAGGAGGGAGTGTTGGGAAGAGGGCTATTGCCTCTCTTGTAAAGGTCAGTTTTTTTAAAAAATATTAAACATTTATGAATATTCTTTATTGTACAAATATCTTCTCCCAAATATTTTGAAACATGTAGCCCTCTCAGTCTATCTTTTATTTTTCCAGCTTTGATGGAGATGTAGTTTATAGTTATAGAGATACATTTCATTCCTATGAACAATGATTGTAGTTTTATAAGAGTACGAGGTGATACATGGAAGCTAGCTCCAGTGTCAGCAGGGCAGTAGGGAGTGGTGAGGACCAGGCAAACTGGGGAGTCCATGCTCTATCGAAATACCTAGTCACAGGCTAATATTTACACTGGCTGTTGTATTGTATAGTGTCACCATGATGCATATTATTATAATTTGTAAATATATGTTGTCAGTTGAATTGTATCAAATGTTTGTTCCCTGATATTCATTTAGTGTCTTTAAAATTAGCTACATAGGTTATGGATTTAAATAATCACACTCTCCACAGAATACCTGGTTTTCTGGTAACAGGTAGGGGACTCTGGGGCCTGGTGGAATGTTGTGTCCTGTGGTGTAAACAGATCTGGGAAGACTTGAGTTCTATGTTGAAACCAGTAATAACTGGCAGTGGCGTGATCTGAACAAGACCAAGTATCATTTTAGTTAATTAAATAAGCACTTAATGATATGAGAACAGGGCAGTGTTTTCTTTAGGATTTGGAGAACATGGGTGAATAAACAATAACAATGTCCTCACTGGGAAAGGTGTTCCAGTCTCCCCAAAAGTCTCCCTGTACTTGTGTTTGAGACATCTAACGTTAATATCTAGCTATTAAAGCAGAGTGTGGTTGCAATTTGAATATATTTGCAACTGTACAAAGGTTTCTGTTAGTGTTTGATTTTCTTTCCAAATAAGACCTATGACAGGTGTCTGACAGGGGTGAGCAGCGGTCTGTGGAGACTTGCTGTCCTGGAAGTCAGCCAGAGAAGAGGAAGGATAATTTACCCCCTCTTATCCAGGTACTTTTAAGCAAACTGAGCAGAAACAGCTCAGTCATGGAATAGCTAAATTGTGCCAAACAGGCAAATTCTGTTTCCCGGCCTCAGTCTCCTCATCTGTAAAAGGGGGATGAAAGTAGTGCCTTTCTGTTGGAGTTGTTTGCATGTGTAGAGGGAGAGTGTTGAGAGCAGCCCTTGGAACCTGGCAAGAGCGCAGTATGTCGTGGTGATGACGGGGAGTTACAGAGTGAGGAGGGAAGCAGGGTCCTGTTCGACCTCTGGTGTTCAGCCCCATTCATGTCAGAGGATGGTTTCTATGATCTGGAAGAAGTGGAAGCCCAAAGTAGCCCTGCTTCTTACTGGATTCAGCCTTGAGGCCTAGTGCACCAGTTAAGAAACATTCTCACTTCACAGGGTGTGGAAAGAGAAGAGAATTTGGAATAAGGAGGCCTGGCTTTGAGTCACAATTCTACTAACTTCACTTTCTCACGTTGGTCGAAGGCTCGCCAAGACCGAACGAGCGGTGAATCGAGTGTGCTGAAGTCCCCCCCCCCGGATGCTTACTTCACTTTTATAACGGGATCGCGTGGGTGTTCCTTAGACCAGGTTTTCCTTCCACGAGACAGGCACCAGCTTGCAAACCATTCACTCTTTTGTGACTCAGTCATTTTGGTGGTTTCAATGACTTTTTAAGAAATGAGTTAGTCAGAAGAAAATTTCTGGATTTTGGCAGTGAGATGCCTCATAATAATTAGTGACCCTAATAATAATAATGCCTAACACCAGTTGAGTGCTTGCCTGCCTACCGAGAGTTCGGCACTCTCCTCTGATCATCAGAACAACCCCAGTAAGTAGCACTTAACATTATCCCTGTTGGTAGAGGAAGGATCTGAGCCTCAGGCCCCTCAGCCAGTAAGTGCTCAAGCTGATGGTGTGTGAGCCCAGGGCAGTCTGCCTCGAGTCCACCTGCTTCAACTCTGCAGTCAACTACCGTTTCCCCCTTGCATTCATTTCTGAGACCTTCAAAGCTAGTCTAAATGGCCCCATGGTCTCAGTAAGAATGTGGCTGACCATCTTTGGATAAAGGACAGGCATTGGTCACATTTAACTTGAAACTCACTTAGGATAGACAAGTACTGCCTGGTTGATGGCTTAGACCAGCGGCTCAGCGCGTCTTCAGGGTGGTCAGGGGTCATTCCAGCAGTGTTCTCCATTTGTGGGTGGAGAGCACCCACAGTTCATGCACTCCCCGTGAGACTCAGCTCCTCACCATTGTGTGTCGGTGACTTTGGGGTGCAGGCAGACGCGTGTCCTGTTTCTTGTTGCTGTCTCAGTACCATCAGATCCATTCTTTGTCAGGGTATCTGACATCTGATTTCCCAGCAGCTAAAGGGGAGGGCTTTTGCCTGGCCAGGTGCCCTTGGTCTCAGAGAGGCCAGCTGGCACACACCAGGCTGTGGGAGAGGTGTTAATTGTCAAAGGGGTCTGATGAGCCACATGGTGGACCCTGGCAGGCTTACCAATCATACCCAGGACTGAACTCTCTGACAAAGAGTTTTAGTGCCTTGAGTCAGAGTGGGCAGTCAAGGGTGAAACCGAAGTTATGGGAGGAGACCAAGTGGGTGAAGGATTTTGCTACCTAACTAGGAGTCTTTCTGGGGGAAGACATAGTCCCTACCACTCATAACTGAAGTTATCATCTCCCTGGTGCCTTCACTGGGTTCTTGGCTGTTGTGATGGACAAGTTGATCTTTGGGAATGTGGTTAAACACAATCTCATTTTCCCATCATTCGAATCCTCTAGCATTGGTACAATCTCATTAAAACTGAGGGGATTTGTTCAAACCATGCGTATCTCTAACACCTTAGGCAAAACACATTAGCTGATACACATCTTTACCCTCATTACTTTTACGAGAGCTTCACGCTCTGAAACCCAGTGAGGTGGCTTCACTGCATTGTCACATGAAACCTGAAATGTCGACTTGAGAGAGAGGGTAACCAGTTGATGGCAGTTCTGTAGCTATGAGGGAATGAGGACTGTGTGACACAGAGGACATCCGAAAAGGAGGAAGAGTGAGAATCAAGGATACAGAGGGGAACAGAGCAATACCAGGACCCCAGAATGGCAGTACTGCCATCTGTTTGAAGTACATATGCCTGAGTTCTCATCAGAGGAGGCAGATTCCACCTTTCCCACAGTGGCCGATTTAAATTAATTGGAATTTTTAACAGCAGCATTATTTCTTACCATTTTAAGTAAAAACAAATTAAAAAGTCTTCATGTGACTCAGAAACTGCTTGAACTTGAGAGAAATGTTTCCTCTTTCCCTTTCGTTGGGTTGTGGCCAACATTCCTGGCAACATGGAACCTGGTATCAAAAGAATGTGCCTGAAATATTTAGCTACTGACCTTTATAATCACGAATCACAATGCATGGGAAGGTGTTTACCACACCACAGTTTTTACTAACTGAAGTCCTGTACTGTCTACTTGTTTTAGCTTTAGCTTTGGTGACAGGCCAACTATTAGAATGACTCCCTACACTGTACTTACAAATGCTTTATAAATAAATACTCAAGAGAACTCTACTCCAGTTTCCTGGTAGACTGTGGTTTTTATTAATTTTTAAAAACTTTTTTAGTGGGGGTGGAAGGTAATTAGGTTTATTTATCTTTAATGGAGGTACTGGGGATTGAACACAGGACCTCGTACTTGCTAATAAGCATGTGCTCTACCGCTGAGCTACATCCTCCCCCTGACTGTGGTTTTTAAAGAAGTTTATATATGGAGAACAATTTTAATTCAAAAAGGGTACCACTGCTTCTGTTGGTGATCAGAGGGGCACTAGAGATGTGAAAAAGAGGCCGCCTGGTGGTTCAGGTGCATGCGGTAGTTAAATGAGCTTGCTTTTAAAACTTTTTAAAATTTTTTTTGCCTTTTCCCTAGTTTTACTCTCTGGCTAATTCATCACTTATTTTTATTCGTTTATTCATCCATTCACTCACTCCCTCATTCATCCATCGGACAGATATTAGGCGCTTACCACGTTAGGCACTTAAGATGCAAAAGTATATGACATCATCCCTATGCCTGGGAGACTGGATTCAGCAAGAATCTGTACAGATGTCTAGTACTGAAATTAGTTTCTTGGGTTTTGTCAAGACTTAATGCGAGAGGCTTTGAAATGCAGGTTGGAATGCGTGTGCCCTCTATGGGGAATTGATATTTGTGCTAAATGGGAATTATGTCATCACTCAGGTGATCTACACTCTCATCCCTCTCATCGCTAGGCTGTAGGTGGTTTGAGACTCTTGCCCCAGACTGGAGTTTGAGAGCCTGCAAATGGGCACAGGAATGGGGCTGAGCTGCGCAGTGACACAAAGAAAGAATCGGAGGTGAAGGCAGACTCAGGGGCCAAAGAGTCTGACCTCTCAGAGGCTTGAACATCAATTCCAAGGCAAAGAGTCTTCAACTGGGGCCGTGAATAGACACACTGCCCCTTTAATGTATTAACTAATTACAGCTGTTTTTTTGCAGCTAATTTTATAGCTAATTTTGCAGCTGTGAACTGCGGGAGGTCTGTGCACATTGTCAGCCTGAGTTCTCACCATAATTTTAAAGTTTGATATTTTCATTTTTATCATGTTAGTAATGAACAATACGAATCAAAGTCAGTACATGTTATTCTGGGTTATTGTTATGACCACCTTATGATGGACACGCTCAAGTTAGCGCTTGGATTTATGATTGTGATGGCTCCAGATCAATTGTTTTTGAGCCATTGGAAAAATGGCCAGCTTGAATAGTACACAATGCATTTGACCAGAAGAGAGTCAGATGATTTCTCAACACACGATACAAAGGTTTCCTGAATTTGAATAGAGGAAAATGGCGGCAGAGTCACCACATTGCTTAACAGAAGGTGACACAGTGAGCCCAGAGAGCCTGTACAGAATTCCTCATCTAAGTTAGTTTCAGCAAAACAACCTCATCTTTCACCATAAGTTAATGTGGTTATTTCAGACTTCTGTTGGTTGTATAATTTTGCTGTGGTTGATTTGTGAGCATATTTTGGTTTTGTAACTATAAGTGAGCTTTGAGCATGAGAAGTTTATAATTGGCTTTATGTGCGTGAGTATTTAAATCACACCATTTGAAGGAAAAGTAGTACTGAGGAGGATTGTGAGAATGATTCTACCTTTAAGGTCTTCACATTTGGGAAACTTTTGAGAAGAGATTGCAAATGATAACCCTTAGCGGCTCTCCCTCAAGCGTCTCCTAATTCTTGAGGTTGATGGTTTGCTAATGTGCTGAGCAAAAGATGCTTTTGACACAGTCACAGAGATACTTTTTACAATTTAAATAAATTTTGAGTAATAATATATTCATATGGTTCAAAAATCCAAAGATATTAAAATGTATACAGTGGAAAACATCTCAGTCCTGTTCCTCTTGTAACCACTGTATCCATTTTTTGTGTATCTTCCCCAGATCCTTTTTGCACATTCAAACAAATACAAAATAGAGCCTCATCCCACCCTCCCCTCAGCCCTTTGTACAGAAAGCTTGTCCTGCACCACCACACTTTCTTTTCTCTTTTTTTTTTTATTGAAGTACCATCAGTTATGGTGTGTCAATTTCTAGTGTACAGCACAATGTCCCAGTCATGCATATACATACATGTATTTGTCACACTCTTTCAGTGAACATCTATTTTCCTACAGCAAGACATAGAAGGTTGCCATTCTTTTTTCTTTTGTATGGCTGCCTCTTATTCCATGATATGTCAGTGCCATCATTTATTTAACCACTTCCCTATTAATAGATACTTATGTTATTTTCAAATGTTTAATATAAAATTAATGCTGCAATAAATAACCTTGTATATGTCATTTAGCCAAGTGGAACATATCTAGCACAAATACCGAGAAGTGAAGTTGCCGGGCCACTGGATAAGTGCATTTGGAATTTTGGTAGACCTTGCCAAATCACCCGCCCTCGAGGTTTTACCATGTTTCACTCCCACAAGCAATGTGTGAGGAATGCCTGTTTTTCCAGTCTTTTTTTTTTTTTTCTTTTCATATTCTTTTTCATTATAAGTTATTGTAAAATATTGAATATAGTTCCCTGTGCTATACAGTAAAAACTTGCTATTTATTTTATATATAGTAGTTAGTATACACTTTTGTATATATTTTATATATAGTAGTTAGTATCTGCAAATCTCAAACTCCCAATCTATCCCTTCCCACCCCTTTTCCTCCCTGGTAACCATAAGTTTGTTTTCTATGTCTGTGAGTCTGTTTCTGTTTTGTAACTTCTGTTTTGCAACTAAGTTCACTTGTCTTTTTTTTTTTTTTTAAGATTACACATATGAATGATATCATATGGAAATTTTCTTTCTCTTTCTGGCTTACTTCACTTAGAATGATGATCTTGGGATTCCGTCCATATTGCTGCAAATGGCATTATTTTATTCTTTTTTATGGTTGAGTAGTATTCCATTGTATAAACATACCACAACTTCTTTATCCAGTCATCTGTTGGTGGGCATTTAGGTTGTTTTCATGCCTTGGCTATTGTAAATAGTGCTGCTATGAGCACTGGGATATATGTATCTTTTTGAATTAGAGTTCCTTCCAGATATATGCCCAGGAGTGGGATTGCTGGATCATATGGTAAGTCTATTTTTAGTTTTTTGAGGACTCTCCATACTGTATCCCATAATGGCTACACCAAACCACATTCCTATCATATGTTTTCCAAGTCTCATGCAAGAAAATGTGTTATCAGACAGTTTGGATTCTTGCTACTTGGATCAGTGAAAATGGTACCTCAGTGTATTTCTAGTTTGCATTTCTCTTATTTGTGATGTTGAACATTTTTTCGTATATTTACAAGCTATTTCTATTTCCTCTTCTGTAAACGGTTATTGTTCTTTTCCTGTTTCTTATTGGGTGGCTGTTCTTTTTTTCACTAACATTTAAGAACTATTTTATATGTTGGGGATGTGAGCCCTTTGTCTGTGATCTGAGTTGCATCTCCCCGTTCTTTCTCCCATTTTGTCTTTTGACTTAACACATAGTGTTTTTGCCGTGTAGAGTTTCGGGGGTTTTACGTAGAAGAATCTCTCTTTTTTTTTTTTAAATAATTTTTTTTGGATTGTGAGGCATAGTTAGAAAGCCTTCCTACTCCCAGATTCAAAGGGAATTTTTTGGGGAAAAAAATCTTTCTAAAAGCTGACTCACCAGCTCTGATGAGGTTGCTGTCCTGGGCTCTGTCATAGCCCCATGACATAGGCACTCACTGTGGCTCATCTTGTGTCATTCTTGTTGATAGCGTAGCTTTAGAGACCTAAAGCTGGATGAGGGCATTTTCAGTTGCCTATGAACCAGTAACAGACCAACTCTGTCCTTGTCCTGTATCCTGTCTCCTGTTCTTGGGCAATTTTTGAGAGGGTGGTAAGAGAGAAAAGTAGAGCAGAAATGGCCAGATGATCCTGGAACCTGTGCAGTGACCTTCCATTAATTGTGCCTGTTTGCGTTAATCAGGAGCATTTCACAAATATGCCATCAATTGTTATTTTTGTGGCTTTTGTTAACGTTACTCAGAAAGTGATGCTACTTGTATAGTTAAAAGGTAGCACTTTGTAATTATTAAACTTGACTTTTTTTGGAGCCCATACATTAATATTTTCTGATTTCAGTGATTCCGAGAGCCTGTCTAGATTGGAAGGAAGCTATCAAAGACTGCAAAGTAATTACGTGAATCGGTTAGTTCGAGGCTGGTTCTGTTGATGCCTTCTCATGTCAAACCTTCAAAGAAGGTCGTGATGATTAAGTTGTGGTATCTGGACATCTTTTTCTTTATGCCTACCACTCAGGGTCTTGAGAAGAGAACCTGAGAGTTCACGGCATAGAAGGGGTAATTACTAGGAATTACTAGAGTTTGTAATTCAGGATGCCATTACCAGTCAGACGTAGTGTGGCCTTTCTCATTGGAAAGAACTCTAATGAGTAAGTACCATGATTTACATCGTATAGTGTAATTTGATAGTCTAAGAAAAATAAAAAGCTCACCCCCCTCCCTCCCAAAAGAACTTGAAAGAAATGAAGAAGAGGGGGGCAAGGAGGAAAGAGAAAGAGTGAAAGATGATGAGAGAGAACCCCAAAGATTCATTAGCCCTAATTCAGTGACCAGGGAGGAGAAATAACCAGAAGAATCCAATATTCTGGGAAGGAAGGAAGTGGGGCCAATCAGAGGCACACTTGGGAGGGGGGAGGATGATGACATATCAGACAGAATGGTGATGGGTGCCTTTTCGAAGTAGAATGAAGACGAACAATCAAGTAAATAACTCCAGCATGGAGCAGAAAATAAGGGTTTGTTTTAATAACAGTCAAAAAGTGGACAAAAGTATCACTTTTAAGAAATATTATTAAGAGGCCAGAGTCATAGTGGTATCTGTCATGTATTTTTTGCCAAACTGGTTACTCTCCACTAAACCAAAGGTTTCTTAGGATTAACATAGGATTACCTTGACCCAGCCCCATACCAGACATGTGTTAAGTCACTGTGTAAATGTTTGCTGGATGAATGAACGATTGAATGATAAATGAATTATCTATTGGAGGCACATTTAGGTCTCTAACCTCAGTTCACACTGAATAAAGGTATTTTTGGTCTTGGCTTTATTATGACAGTGATCTACCTGTTTATAGAGCCAGATGGAGGGGTTAATGGAAAGGATTTCAGCAACCACACTTGGGTGTAGTTTACATTGTCCCTGCTCCTTCTTTATTTCTGAGGTTTTTTTTCCCCCCCCCACTTATGGGAAATGAATGAGTGGAGATGCAGAATGATCAGCGATCAGTGGAACTTCTCAAATGACCAAATAGCTTTTTTAGTCATGACATCTGTGGTTGGTCACTTTGACAAACAGTAATTGGTCCATATACCCAAGTGATACTGTGTTCCCTTCTTTGATTTTATGTCATTCGGAGCTATTTTGATGGTTGAAGCTTGGCCTGAGTAAATCTCTCCTCCCCCAAAGATCCTCTCTACGCCTTTGAATTGGGCATCGCTTACTACTTTCATTGATTGAAAGATAGGCTGCAGGCCTTACAGGAAACCAGGACAGGGGTGGGATAAATCCTGGGTTGGAGATGGACAGGCCAGCCCTGGGAGAATGGAGTTAGCAACTGATACCCACTGAGGCTAGATGTGCAGTCTGAGAAAGTGTCAGCGGAAGGCAGCTGGTTAAGACCTAGGCAGAGATGAGCAGGTGTTAGCAAGCAGGGAGACGATGTGCTCAGGGAATTGGAATGTTGGGCAGGTTACCAAGACAGACTTCAGCCACAGGAGAATCGTTCTAGACCCTGGGCCAGGATGATCTCGATATGAATAAGACGAGCAGGAAGGTGGCAGTTCATCAAATACTCTTTGCCACAACACAGAGCCTGTAAGCCAAGGGCTGGTATTTTATGTTCCTCCACTCAGGGATTTAGGTGGTTGAAGGAGAGGAGGTGAAGGAATTCTTATGGACCCCTGCAGGCACCCTGGCTGGGGGCTACATCTGGGTCAGCAATAGGCTCACCAGTGCTCTCAGCTGCCTCATGGTTTCTGAGGTGATGCCTGCTGTCAGTGTTTCATCTTGACTGGGAAGCATCTTTCTTTATGAAAATTTCTAACAGTTACACAAGTGGGGGTTAAAGAGAACACTGCCATTTTTATAGATTGTCAGTTTAAAAAATGGAAATGGGAAGGATGCTGTGGGATCTAATGTATGTAAGGGCTGAAATCAGATTGAATTTTCCGGGAGCTTGAAGAAGCCCTTATTATTACTCCTTTATTTGTACCACTTGCCTTTGAACAGCCTCAGCTCCCTTAAGGAGATGATTACAGGAGCTGATACAGTGAAACTGGCACAGGCTTTGGTGCCCTATCCTGGGCCCGGTGATCAGGGCTGCCCCCTGTCCCAAAGTGGCTGTGTGCCGCCTGGGCAAGTGGCTTCACTTCCCTGAGCCCCAGATTTCTCATCCATCAAGTAGGGATAATAGTTGCATACATGTCATAGGATGTTGTGAGGATTGAATTAAAAAACGCATGTAAAGTGATTAGGAGAGCAGCTGACATATGGCCTCTGCTGTTAGCATTAGCCGAGTTGTTTGGTGGTGTTTAGAAAGGTCAGTTGGAATGATATACATATGCTTGGCATGTGTAGTACACTTCATTTCATTTCTCCAACTAGCGTGTTGTAAACAAGGCTTCTAGTGGAAACGTGGACTCTGCTCCCCAGACCCTTAGGCTCTCTAAAGTCTTCCCCACTCTTTGGATTTAGTTGTCTATTGCCAGTTAGGTACCAGGGTAATTCTGGAAACTTCCTTTGCAGGAAGGCTGAGCTATAGTGAGGACATTTATCTCAGAGAGAAAGCACCTTCTAGGAACCAGGAGAGGAGCTGTGTGTGCTGGCCAGGCCACAGTGGCTCCCCCTGGGGTGTACACACACACTGGTCTCTGGTCCCACCCACAGGGTCCCTGGTTCCCATCTGGAGAATAAGCAGAAAATAATGAACTTGTGAGGCCCGAACTTGCCACTGTCGGTAGAAGCTTTTGGGCAGCCTTGGAAACCAGCTCTTCAAAGGTTAGTCTCCCTGCCTCTCTCCCTACCCCCACCCCGAAGAGAAAGAGTGGATTAAGAAGGCTTCTTCCTAATAGAAATAAAAACAGCAGAGAATGTGCCACCTTCCCTGGGGTGGCCAGTGTTACCACTGAAGTAACGCAGTGATGTCCGGTTTCTCTTGCTGCACCTGCCACAAAACGGCCCTCGTCACCCTGCGTGCGGGAAGCAGCTTAGTGGACTCGCTTGGACAGTTAAACGCATCCTGGCTTCATTCACTGAATGTCTCCGAGCCTCCATTTCCTCATCTGTGACATGTGGATAATACCTTGCTGGTTTTTTGCAAGGATGAAAGAGGTGATCTTGTGTAAGGAACAGTACCTGATACGACAGAAGGGGTGAAGGGGCTCAATACATCTCCTCCTCCTCATAGTTTCCTAAGCGGTTTTCCTGTTTCTGTTCCCCCTCCCCTAACAACTCCACGCTGCCGCCGGAGAGATTTCTACACAACACACATGATGGCCAGTTCTTACAAAGTCCAAACAGTGCAGCATGGGGCCGCCAAACCGCGATCTGCTCCTTCCTCCAGACCCGCAGTCACTCCCCAGACAGGCCGTGTGCCTTCCCGCTGTGCTGGGCTGCCTTGCCACACTTCAGCAACCACCAGCAGTACGATTGCTGAATCCTTCCCCAGTGCCG
The DNA here is from genome assembly GCF_009834535.1 of Camelus ferus. Classification (NCBI taxonomy): domain Eukaryota; kingdom Metazoa; phylum Chordata; class Mammalia; order Artiodactyla; family Camelidae; genus Camelus; species Camelus ferus. The sequence continues at coordinate 99,982,032 of NC_045697.1, read as the reverse complement.
GCACTATATGTTTCATACGCCTTGTGTCCTTTACTCCCCACTGCAACCCTGTCAGGAAGATACTATTACCTTCATTCTATGGATGAAGAAACATTTTTTACAAATTATATACCTCGGTTCAAGGTCATGACCCTAGGGTTCAAGTCAGACTGGGGTTCCACTCAGGTTCTCAGTGCTTTGAAGTGCTATCTTCTACCTAGTCCAACTCCAGGATGCTGTTCAAAACAGTCTCTCACGTGAGCACCCCAGCCCTGGGTGATCACCTTTTAGCATCTGTTGCACGTACTCTTGAACCACCTGAGCAAATGATCACTTTAATGGTTGCCATTTGTATGTGGTGCTTCTGCCTTCCCAACCGGATCCTGGTCTCCTCAGAGACAGCAGACATAGATTCTAATTCCATTGCCCAGCAAAGTAGCCTCTCCTTGGTGCTCAGTGTCCATTTCGTGATGATAAAGATGAAAACCTGTGCCTGCAGGAATGAGATCGTAATTATTCCTTCACCTCTTCTGGGTGCTAATAACCATGGTAACTACTTACTCAGATTCAAAACATAACCTTGGCTATACACACTACCAGGTATAAACAAGATAAACAACGAGTACAGCACAGGGAGCTATATTCAGTATCTTGTAATAACCTATAATGGAAAAGAATCTGAAAAAGCATAGATATATTAACCAAATCACTTTGCTGTACACCTGAAACCAACATAACACTGTAAATCAGCTATACTTCCATAAGGAAAAAAAAAAAATGGAAAAAAAGAACCCTCATAAGCTTGGCAGGCACTTTTTCATCTGTCATTCAGTCTCCTCTATAATAGAAGATGGAAGTGTTATGACCTAAAGCTCCTTTCATGCTGTAAAATTAAGCATTATTTTAAAAAAAATCCTGCATACATTACATGGACAAGATACTCTGCAGTTCATGTGGCACTTTTATGCACATATGTCACCTGATTTTCCCAACAACCCTGGGAGACTGGCAGAGGAGATGAATGATCTCTGACTTAGTGGCAGGAGAGTAGGGCACAGAGAGGCCAGGTGACTTGTTGGAAGTCACACAGCTTGTGAGTGGGAAGGTGGGAACTTGAACTCACCACCTGTGACTACTTTGTGCAGCCCTGGTGGGCCCTGCCATGTTGGAAATGTTCTCACTCCCACCGAGGAGGCAGACCAGTGCAATCTAAGTGTTTCCTTTGTACTCTGGCACTCTCCCAAGTGTGAAAAGACTTAGTTTTTCTAGGGGTTTCCCTGATGATCTTTTTGGAAATTAGTTGAAATAGGCATGTTGGTAATTTCCTAACCTCTTGGCTTGCTTATTGAGAAAGTGTTAGGTCACTGTGGTGGTTTATTCATTGGACCTTCCGGGAAGAGCTAGGAGGCCTGAGACCCTGGCCATAGGTTACATAGGGTGGCCCTGACTCACTTTTCCTCCAGGTCCATTCAGAGGAGTGAGGAATGAGGATCAGAGATCCTGAAACTTTTACAAGGGGATTTTTCTGGTCTAATAAAAATTTTCAAAGAATGAACAGAAAGGGAAGCCAAGATGAGGCAAATGTCACATGAGTCACGTCCCAACATACACAGCTAGATGTATTCTTTTCCTGTAAAAAAAAAAGAGAGAGAGAGAGAAAATATATATTGCATTCAAATAAAGTAGAGCACATTTAATGTATTTTTATAGGCAGATTCTTGCAGAACGACATACTATCAATTCAATTGAATGATGTCCGTATATATCAAAAGTAAATGTATAGGAATTTTGTAATGTGCTGTTATCTTAAAGACTTTTCTCGCTTTGTTTCACCCAATCCAGAGCTTTCCACCTATTTTCACATCATTGCACACTAAGGAAGTGGGAGTATTTGCATGACATGTGGGCAAGGCCCCGCCCAGCCGCCCTCAGGGAGTCTGTGTCACTGTCTTCCTGGGCACCACTGGGAAGCCGTGCCTCATGCCAGACAGTTAAGGGCTGGGCACCTGGAGGCACCCAGAACCCTGCTCTCCTGTCTCATCTCAGAGAATGCACTGGTTGCCCCTGGGGGAAACCCTGAGCGCCTCAAGAGCACACCTTTCCTGATCATATAATCTTCACGCCTAGACAGAGCCGTGGAAACAATCTGTTCTCCTGATCTGAGGTCTAGGTTTCAGAGGCCCCGGCCCCCCACTGGCAGAGGAGAGGTTCTGAAGCCTGGAAGCTCGGTGATGACATGCCTCCTGCTGCCGGCTTCTCCCACAGCCTTTGCCTCCTTGCCACCCGGGGTCACAGCGGACATGCTGCTGAGAAGTTAGTCTCAGAGCCGTAAATGAGATATTGTCACAACAGGAAATGGAGAGTCGTGTCTAAAAGGAAAAGGGCTGGTGAATTAGCCATCGAGGAAGAATCATCGGCATTCCAGACTCGTTCGTGTGATAGCTGTCCCCTAAGAAGCCTGTGCTGTTTGAAACAGCATCATAAATGCTGTTAATTTATAACTGGAAAAATTTTCAAACTTAGGCTCTTCCACTTTTCCATGTATTTCTCCCTCTTCCCACCTCCCTCCCAATATAAATGACAGAAAGAAAAGTTGAGGCAAAAATCTTCTGCCTATGTCTTTTGGATTCACGGAACATATGCTGATTCTATACAGAATCAGGGCATTTAGGGTCACATAACAGAATCTGAGGGAGAGAGTGTTTTATGTTTATTCAAAAAGTGTATTGGTTGAGAAACATTGCATTAAAGGAGTTCTTGAAGGTGATTATATGTAAAGGTCTTAGAATATTGATTTTGATTTAATCCTATTCTTTTATACATATTATGTTTCTTTAAATCCAAAGATAGAAACCAAAATTTGAGGGTTTTTTTAAGACACTTCACTGCTCTAAACTCATTTTAAATGAGCAGATTGTCATATGTGTGTATTCATATATATGTGTGCAAACTATGTATGTATATATGTATGTGTATACATTTTCGTGTGCATCTATCATATTTGCTTAGAGATTAAGGAGCTAGGTATAGGAGATGTAATTCAGGGTGAAAGAAACATAACAAGACCCTCATTACTTTCATTTCCCCTACTCATTAATAAAACAATAATATAAAAAATAATTTCCCCCAGCTTTCATCTTCCTTCGTCAGTCTCTGCTTGAAGATACATGAGTCCGTGACATTGCTAATACCACACAACTGGTTGCCATCCTTCTCTGTGTCTGTTGTGTCAGGTTTTATAGCATGAAAAAAAACCCAATTTCTTGGAAATGACTTTGAAATCACTTTGCAAAGGTTATCCCCCCTTACCTCACAGTACACTGCTTTCCATTATTGCTGGTGATCCTTTTTTCCATCCATTGTTGACATTTTTCAGAATAGTATACAAGCTATTTCCAGGCCATTCCTGCACTGTTTCTCAAGAAATCTTAATTGGATTTAATGTATTCCATAAGGGACTCACCTACATTTGCAGGTCGTTTCCACGTATTGAAAAACACATCAGGTCATAATATATAACTTGACAAAATACAGACGTTACTTGCTGCCACACACCGGGCTTTGCAAAGTCAAAGCCTCTTTGGCAGGCTTCCTAGTTTGGTTTCTCCCACTTGTTGGCACTGTGATTCTCTTTATTTTCAGGTCCTTCCAGCTTGATTTTTCTCTTTAAAGCTTTATCTAGACCTTAGGTGAAGATTGCTTTCACTTGATCCATCACAAACTGAGATGTCTCTGTGAAATAGACCTTAGTCTCATCCAGGTGACTTAAGGCTAAGCTAGACTCAGAATTCTTCCGAAGAGGGAATGCAGGTGAGGTTGGATGCCCTAAAAGTGAGAAAGTCAAGACAAAATGCCAGGCTGCTATGTACTTCTGCCCTGTAAATAGCATGATTGTTTTAATCACAGTTCTGTTTTTATCTGTTCTGGAATATTTGGATGCAAGGCTGGAAGGCGTATTATTAACTTGCTGTTAATGCCTTGGCACTGTGTTACATAACACTCGCCTTGCTGTCCTACCAAAGGGAACGTTTACCAATAGTCCATCTTAGATGGAGCCAAGGGGGTAGTTAGGGTTTTAGTTGGTCACTTTTGGTTGCGAGGACCAGAGACTCAAGTTACCTTAGGTACTTGGGTTTCGTTGGCAGGATGCATGGACCTGGCACCAGGCCTGGAGAGCTGACAGGAAGCAAGACAGCTGAAGGGAAGTGGCTCCCTGCCTCCCCCTCAGCTCCCGATTGCGTGGTCCCTCCTCTGCCCTCTCCATTTCTGCTCACTTATCCTGCTGACAGCTGGCTGTCTCAACCTCTGCTTTGTATCTCTTCTTTAGCTCAGTGTTTCTGCCTCTGTGGCATCTGGCTTGCTTGCTGCCCTCCTTTCTCACGAAATCGTTTCAGCATCCATTTCTCTAGCTACTTGGCTTTCCTCCTAGTCTGCCTCAGCTCAGACTCCCTTGAGAGGGTGTGATGGGCCGGCCTCATCTTCCACATAGGCCACACCTGAGCCCCGTGCGTTTGCCCTGGTGGAAGGCAGTCTTATTTTGTGCAGTGTGACGGTCCTCCTGCCCACCCCAACGTGAGCATCATAGGGTGACCGGTTCTTAGGGTGGCCGGTGCCCATGGCAGGAAGTGGTAGCCGGAGCTGACGGGTCACATAGTCTCATCTTTTATGAAATCTTAAAATGATGTTCTGTTATTCTTTTATTATTGCTATATTATAACATATGCAAATTGTAAATAATTATGAATACAAAGTTTTATAAAGTATAGTTCCAACGGCAGAACAACTACTTAAAAAAATGCAGTTCTAATAATTCAGAAGAGTTCCTGATTTCTTCCCTAGGGGACATCTCCCCAGGCTGGTGTCATTCTCCAGCGGTCATCAGTATGAACAGTTGGGTGTGCCTCCTTCCAGGCGTTTCCTCTGTAGATATGAGCACATATTGCCTCTTTGTTTGTCTTGCTTATATGTAGCCAAAGGAAACACTATGGGTACTTAAAATATAATGAATGTTCAGTTATAAAATATAATGAATACTCAGTGATAAAAATAACAAAACTAATTTCATTCAGCTTTTGTGGTTTTTATCCTGGGACTACAAACTTCCTGTCTTAAGATAAGCTAGTTATTAAACACCTAGTCACTACAACTGGGTTAAGCAGTATGGCCCTATGTGTATTAATATGTACCAATTTGTTGTATTGGTGTGCTTTGTCTACTAGAGGGAAAATATGAATTTTAAAAGAATTTCTAAAGACAAAGGCCAGGCCCCTCTCCACTGGAACTTGTTTTGGGGATGCCATTCACTTAGCTACTGACCCCAAGCTGGCACGCTGCATCCTAGCAACAAGACCACTTACCTGTGGTTATCTGCCATGAAGCAGCAGCTTTGCTGTAAACATGGTAACCGTCTGTTTACTTGATGGTACGCTTTCTCTTTGAGTAAACAAAGCCCAAAGTAGGAGGTTGGAAATAATTGAGAAAACAACAACAACAACAATTTTTTACATCGTAAAAGTATTGAATGTACATTTGAGAAACTTTTAGAAACACAGAACAACACAAAAGAAAGTAAAATTATTTTGTCCACCAATATGTTCATTTTTGTAATCTTTAAAAATAATACATATGTTATAATTCAATATAGACAGTATTGTACTTGGACAGAGTGGGATCATATAGAACAAAAATGATAGTTTTGTGGTTTTTTTCACATAACATACTAGATACATCTTGCCATATCATTAAAAAATTATTTGAGGACGTGATTTTAAATGTCTAAGCATCATTGTATACCTGTACTATAATTTATATAGACATTCTAGGTTATTGCCTAAATGTAATTTTAAATTCATAATAACTTCATGCTGTTATTTCATTGCGGAGAAGGGGGTTAGGTGAATTAGGAGAAGGGTGGGCAGTCGTTTGGGACAGTAAGTGGCTCCTGCAAAACTTGGCCCGCCTGACAGAAGGGGTCCGAGGGGTGTCAAGCCCAGGTTTCACCGAGGCAGTGGGTGTGGCTCGTCTCTTAGAAGCAGTGGGCTTCACATCAGTGAACTGCTCTCAGCAGCACCGAAAGGGCTTCTGCATCCTTGTTCTCGTGGCTGACCTTGGCCGGCCTTGAGCCATCAGTTTCAGACGTTCAGACCTGCCTCCACAGACAAGATGGGAATCAATACCCCTTCCCGTCGTATAAATGGAAGCAACTGAAAATGAAATGAAAATGCATCTCCCTTCCTCTTCCTGGGTTGAGGGCTTGTTTGAGGAGTTGGATTGCACAGGTGCCTGGAGTGTTTCTGAATCAATTCAGTCCATTGTCCTCATTGATCTGTGTCAGAGCAGACTTGAATCCCTGACAAAAGTCTGAGCATCATGTTCGTGGAGATGAAATCACCACTGCCTGCTGGCGTCAGGGCCAGCTCTGGGGTCTGTGGTCCGTGCTGGTGCACCAGGACCTGCACTTAGAAGAGCCCCAGGCTTGATTTAATGTTTTCCTATGGCTGTCTAGAAATCCCCAAGAAATTATAAGCAAGGGAACCTGCATTTTCATTTTGCACAGGGCTCCACAAATTATGTGGCTCATCTTAACTAGGGTGTAAAGTGAGGTATTAAGAAGTTATTTAAAATAACTAAAATAAAATGATTCCTTCTCAGATGCCACCCCAAAGAGAAGGAAAAATCAATTCCACCTGCCCTCCCTTTGTGCAGGAGGAGGTGCGTGTGACTTTAAGAGACTGGCCTGCAGGGTAAATGGAGCAGCTCCTGGAAGACGGGCCTTCAAGGATGTTTGGGAGATCTGAGCTGCGCGCAGCTAACTGGCTGCCGGACAGAGGCCCTGCAGGCCAAATCCTCTTCAGATTTCAGTTTTCTGCCCAGGTTGTTTAGTTACAAACCAGTCTGTGCTTTATCTTTTGTAGAGGAAAATATGGATGTATATTTTGAGCCCTAACTTTCTGGGTATTTATGTAAGCTTGGGTTTCAAAGACCCCATTATCCAGAATTAGTTTGAAGTACTACAGAGGGGGTGCCCTGCCTCTCCAAGTTTTGTCTTTCTGCCCTCTTCAGCCTGATCCCCTCTTGGTAAGATATGAGTCAAGGGTCTCTCAGGGACCACCTCATATGCTAGGTCAGAGTCTCCTCACTTTTGTTTATTCATTATTATTTTTAAATGAAATATAGTTGATGGACAATATCATGTTAGTTTCAGGTTGGTTCTCCACACTTTAAAACCCGGGTCCCTTGAGATAAATATACAGGGAAACCCTCGTGCCTCCCCCCCATTCATGTATTCTTGCCTTCAATTGAAAAATAATTTTGTTGAATTTTATTTTAGTTTGCAGTGGAAGAACTATGATTTTTTTTCATTTCTCAAATAAAAAGTTATGACATAGATTTGACTATCCACTTTAAAAGTATATATGATTCTAATAAACACAGTCCTGAGCAAATTACTGCCCTTCAGCCTCTCCTTCCCTAATTCAGCATTATTTAAAGTGCCAGTTTGCAGCCTGTTTGTTAACGACTGCCTTGAGCTCAAGAATGGAAATTGAGATTAAGCATTTAGAAACCTGGAACAATTTGTCTGTTGAGTTAAATAATGAGAAAATTGAAGGCTTATATTTTCTTTGTCTTTTTTCATATTCTCTAGATATATTTTAGTATTTCATAGGCACTGTATTTTACAGACATGTCAGTCTGCAACACATTGGAAATTAAAAACTGATTCTTAACCGCAAATAGTTTGAGGACTGTCCTAATTGACAGAATCAGCAATGTATTTGCTATGCTAGCAGAATTCTCATTAATTCATCTTTCCACAGACAGTCACAGGTTCTCCTGTGTGTGTGTGTGTGTGTGTGTGTGTGTGTGTGTACGTGTGTAGATGGGCTCCCTCCCCTCAAGTAATTTGTCTTTATTTCACGGCAACCATGATATACGTCTGGCTGGACTGGTGTCCCGAGAAGCAGCTGTGAAGGGGAGGGGGGTTTTGTGGATGATCTGTTTCAACCAACAGTTTGAACCATGTTGAGAAACCAGTTTTACTTAAATGTGCTAGAAGGGGTGGGAAATGTACAAGACTTAGGGAATCACAGACACTTCCAGACTGTTCTACCTTGAAGGTAGGATCCCAGTGTCAGCGTTGGTCTCTCCTTTTTGCCAGGAGTACCCACGCTTGAGAAAGGCTGTTAGACTTTTTGAGGTTATGGACAGGGAAAACAGATTGCCCCCATCCTGATCTTCAGCCACCTCCCCTGCAAACCTCTCGTGTCCCTTTTCTGCTTGGGTGGAGAGCAGCCATCACCTGTATTTGTCTCTTGTGCACACTGTATCTGGCCTGCAGTGGCCGACTGGACCCTCACGTTGGTCACGGTGATGCTGCAAGCTCAGGTGCATGTGTAGGTAGGGAGCTGACCCTCACCTCAGCTGACCCTCACAGCCTTCTCCTTTGCGACTGTGCACACATGCCGGTCCCTAATCTCTCTCCTGGTCTCTGGCCAGTATGGTGAGCAAGCAAGTGTTTAAAAATCTGTGTGCAGGATGCAAGAGTTTAAATTGATTAAATCTTTGGGTTTTCTTGGTTTTGGGGCAACCAAATCTAATCTCTGGACTAGTTTCCAAAAGTAGGAGAATAGAAAGACTTGTACTTTCCCTAAATATCTCTGCTTTCGCTCCAACTTCATTTCAGATCAATCTCCACATTTAGTAAAAAGGGACAGATTACTTCCAGAAATTAGAGAAGTTAACGTCTCATGGTAAATTTCAGTTTCAGATATGAGTTTGAGCAGCATTACCTCCCACAGTCTGAGATGAGATTTTCTAGCCTTTTTCTCAAGTCTTGGTCCCCTTTCATTGTCTGATTCTTTGTGGCAAATGACTAGAACTTATTATATTGGGTCCCCTGACACAGAGGTGAATAAGCTCTGGAAATAGTTCTTGGTTTCTCCCAATGTCCATCAGGTAGAAAAGCTTGTGGCCCATTTTATAAACATTCAGCATGATGTGCTGGACATCATTCTAGGCTTCAGGAATTCCAAGATAAATAAGGCCGTGCCTGCCTCAAGGAGCTCACAGCCTGATAGGAAGAACCGACTTTTTTTCTGGGCAAGAAACAATGTGATAATTACCTTAGTAATATGATGTGCAAGGTGGTTGGCAGACCACAGACAAGGGGACAGTTAATTGCCAGGAGATTTGGGGGTTGAGTGTTGGAAGAAAGCAAAACAAATGCCTTAGGTGACACTTCACCTGGATATTGAGGGAAATAGATGTTTGCCAGAAAGAGAAAAGAAAGGACATTCCAGATGGAGTAAAACAGCTGTGTGAAGCCTTGAAGGCTTTAAAAACAAACAAGCAAGATTTATTAAGAGAAGTGTAAAAATTATGGTGTGGCTGGAGTTTGTGTATCTGTCAGCGGCTGCTTCAGGACGTTACTGTTTAAGCCTTTCTGCCTAACGTCATGTGCAGACATAAGGGCTGAGACTAATAGGCGGTGTACCACTTACATCAAGGCAGCCGCAGGCAGAAGGACAAGGTAGAAGCCTGCAACCCACAGAAAACCTACATGGGAGGGATGCAGAGGGATTGCAAATACTGGTCCCAAGGTCTTGCATCTGTAGAGAATATAAATATATCGAAGTAAATCCAAGTGTACAGCCCCTCTGGCTTTAGAAATATCAGTGTGTATTTGCTGAAATGAATCAAAATCCAGCGTGGATATTAGGAAGTCTCTAAGTAGTGAACTCTGAATTTCTGACCTGGATCTCTCAGCAAATGTCAGTACGGAGGAAAGGCAAATAACTCACAGAATGGAAAATTGGAGTGGCCGATAAGCTGGAAGAGATACCCAAACTCATTAATAATCAGAAAAATGCAAATTTAAACAACAAATAGATATCGTTTCTCACCCTTGAGACTGGTGAAAATGAAACAATCTGATAATACTAAGGGTTGCGGAAATTACGGATAAACATATTCTCTCACTTTCCTGGTACGATTGTGAATTGGCACAGTCACTTTGGAGACCAGTTTTGTAATATGGAATAAGATTTCAAAATATACTTACCCTGTGACCCAACAATTTCATCCTAAAAAAGTACTCATATGTTTAAAGACCAAGTACAGAGACTGATTGCAGTGCCCATTATAGCAAAGAAAAAAAAAAAAAGGAGATAAACCCAAACGTCCTTTATTAGGAAATGGATACATTACAGTATATTTTAAACAGTGGAATATTACACACTATTTGAAGTGAATGAATCAGATTTATAAGTATAACCTGGGTAAGTTTTATAAATATATTATTGAGTAAAAAAAAATAAATTGCAGAACAGTATCTGCTCTTTATCCTTAATGTAAAATTGAGAATATACATCAGTGTTAAATCTGTATTTCATGTACATACATAGGGGGCAATAAAAATATAAGGACCTGGATGGGAAGAATAAAAACTTTGAGGATGGTGAATGGAGAGGGAAATAGGATTAAGGGGGGGCATTAAGGGGACCTTTGCTGTCTGTGTTATGTTTTCTTTCGTTAAAAAAAAAAAACAGATCTGAAGTAGATAAGGCCAAGTGTTAAAGACAGAGTGGTGGGACGTATATTTTGTAATTTTCAGTAATTTTCTGTGGTTTTGAAGTATTTTATTAAACAGTAGTGCTCAATACATCCCAGGCGCTCTCTGAATGGGTACTATTAGAGCATCCATGTCGGGACACAGCCCACCTCCCAGACCACTCCGGCATGGTCTCTGTAGGGCTCAGCCTCATCTGACTGCTGCAAGGCTGAGGGGAGAGAGGGAGGTCGAGTGAGCTTTAGGGTCTTGTCCCCTTTGACACTACATTATTCCAAGATCACCAGCAGATGGATTGATCATTGTCATGGGCACATTCCTGCATGTCCTGTACTCCCCTGACACATCCTTGCCCCCAGAAGGGTGAGGGGCTGCCCAGGAGTGGAAATGACTGTCTGCATCACACACCCCCTAGCGCCCACAGCTGGTGGGACGCCTAAATGTACCAGTTCCGTCGTGTGTTTTCTGAATCTCCTTGAAAACAGCACGTTTATGTTACCAGCTGCCCCTGAACTAATGTAATAGGTAGATGCAGAGAAGAGCTATTTTGAGGGCTATAATTTGATTCAGTTTTCTCAGGCAATCAAAGATTGTTTAACACCAGAAATAGCTGACTAGAACAGCTGCTGAAACAGTGCTTTGTGTGGGAAATGATGAAAGGTTCAGTGTTTTGACAGCCATTTCAGAGGGGTGAGTAGTAAGACTTCTAAGGAAATCCTGACTGCTGCTTTTGGGGGATTCTCTAGGCTAAATTTCCCATCTTCTAGTATTCTGTGTGGACAGAGAGTGTAAGAGGAGTTTCTGTTTTCCAGAGTCTTGACTCCTTGTATCAATAGAGTTTAGACAGTGATAAATTTACCATATGGGTTTTCAAAAAATACCTAACTTTTCTTGCCACCAGACATGTGTTCAGGGCTTCCTGTGCTCCAAGCAAAACATTGGACCTAGGAGTCCGAAGGATTCATCCAGGCCTTGCCATCAAGGAGCTCCCAGCCTGGAAAGAGGAGAAGTGGAACTCGGCGTGATGTGCAGGTGGTTTTAAATAACAGAATAGGTATCACAGCAGCAAAACTCGGAGGGGATCTGGGCTGGAAAGAGACGGCGTTAGGTAATTAGGAGTTTGTCACTGGAGGTGGTGGGAAGTGAGAGCCGATGGACCAGCACAGTACTGGAGGGAAGTGGAGGGAAGATCCTGGTCAGTGTTACAAAGCGAGAGGGCACTTCTGGGTTAAGGCAGCAGAGTCTGTTTATTGCTTTCGCTGGCCAGCTGTGGGCCTCAGTTCACAGTTCACAGTATTACTTTCTGTTGGGCTATCCAGCGCCCTAAGTTTTCAAAGGACTTTCACATTTTTAAATAATATTATGTGCACCTGATGTGAGCATTGCAATATTATACTGTCTGTAATTCACAAATATTTCAGTAGGGACCCTCTGGTAGATACGAATCTACCTGGTAGTGTCCCTCTAAATGTTAGTGGAAGTTGGTGGCTCCAGTTGTGAATGCACACTCAGGGTTGGTTACTGGCGTCTAATCAGAAGCTCTCACCCCAGGGGAGTCTTCCTGAAGCCACTCAGTTTTCTTTACTTGTGAGTGACAGTGGAGGTTTTGTTAACTAGAATAATAGATATTGGAGATGGATTTTAGTTGGGGACATTCCTGGTGGTCAAGATGTGCGGATGGGGTTGGACCTTTTCAGAGGCTTTCTCTCCTTGGTGTTAGAGAGTAGAGAAGTCTAGTGAGACATTAAGCATGGGGAAACTGAGGCTTGGAGAGACTGGGTCTGGGAGTTGGGCAGTGGCAGAGCTAGGACTGGAGGACGCTCGAACCCAGACCGCCTCTGTCAGCTGCTCTGCCCAGGGAGCTGTGCCTTCCCTCGGAAGGGTCTTTATCTGCCATGACGCTCTTTCTGTGGCTCATTAAACCACACGGGCTAGTCCTCGACTGCAGCTCCTAATTCCAGGCTGAAGTCTGTATGCCTTAGAAACAACATGCGTGACACTTCCAGTATTTTGATTCAAGGAGACAGAAGTTTTATTATGAGTGATGCATTTATATTTCTGGTTCACATGTATTTGTACTTCTAGATCACATAGAAGAGGATCCAGTTTAGTGGGCACTCTTGCTTTTCCTATTAATATCCTCCTCCATCTGCAGATAATTAAAGAGTAATTAGAGGTCTTTGCAGTAAACCTGAGTCACAGTTGAGAAAGCAAAAATGCACGTGTGTGTGGCGTTATGTGGAAAACTACCCCTTGGGAAACTCTGCAGGCGCCAAAGATCTGATTTCTGATGTGTTTCACACAGGCCGGAGCAAACACACAAATTCATTTCCACTTTAATGGAAGTTTGTTTTTCCTGATGTGGGCAGGGCAGCTAATGGTCACGGCGGTTTGGAATGAACCTAAATGGATTCCTGGCCTTAGACACAGACCAGGAGGACAACTGTAGGGCTTCCTCATGTTAAGCTCCCTTAGGCTCCTTGATTAATACCCCTGGTTCAGGAAGGCAGGTATATTACAGCCACTTTACAACAGAGGAAATGAAAGGCAGAGAAGTTAAATGGCATGTCCATGTGCCCCGGACCTGGTCACAGCAGAGTCAGAGCCAGAACGGAGCTCTTCTGAACACTGGTTGACTGTCCACTGCTCTTCACGACTCCAGGCTGACAGAGCAGAAGGAAGGGCATTTCGATGGTATCGTGTGTTACTCAGTAGCGTCAGAACAAGCCTCCAGACATTGTAATAAGACAACACCCCAAGAGAGACTGGTGGTGACAGTTTCAGAAGAACCTGTGGTTCAGACTCAGCGGAACTTTGTGAGAAGCCTGCTGGGGGCCAGGCCCTGGGCTTGGTGCTTCCAGTGAGCTAGTTATTTCCAATTGGCAGAGCAGGGGAGGCTGGGGGCCTTTACCACCCCCGTCCCAGCCTCAACCACCGTCAGCTCCATCCCAAAGCCATCCTTAATAAACATGCACTCTAAGTCAAAGTCACACTAAATAAAGGCATGTCTTGGTACTGCTCGCCACCTGATAGGCCAGTCAGCCAAGAGACCAGTTGTTGGGGTAAGGGATCACAGCTTTGTTCAGAACGCCAGCAGTCTGAGAAGAGGTGGATTAAAGAACCATCTTGCCCAGGTTTGGATGCTAGTTTTTATAGAAAAAAGAAGGGGAGGTGAGGAGGTAAAGTAAAAAAGGCAGTAAGTTGTTGCAAGTATTTCCTGTCCCCTGACTCCAGAGGGGATGTGTTCATTTCTTCTTTCCTGCAGCCATTCACAAGTAGCCGTGGTCAGGAGGTTTTCTGTGATCTAAACAAAGGTGTTTTAGCATAGGCTCAGGCCTGGGAGGCAGGGTTCCAGGGGATGGGCCGTTATGTATACTTTAAGCTACTGGCAGCATCCCTTTACTGATTAATTTGTAGCAAAAGCAACAGAATACAAAGTATTCTTAAAGTAAAAGAAACAGATCCAATATGGAGTCAGATTTGTTCTCCCCTATCGCAGTGCTGGGTAGTTTGACTAACCCCTTATTCCAACCAGCCTCTTGCCCCTAAGTCCCGTTGTATTCAGCCTTTAAGAACAAAACTCTAATTGTCATATCATTGTCAGAACACAAAGGCATGGGAAATAAATGTCCTAAGATGCTTCAGCTAATCACAGTTCCTAATTGGTCCTTCTGAGTCCAAACCCTGCTCTATGCTGGGTTCCATCTGACTTTAGAGTAATTATGGGCATTTACTTGATAGCAATCTTTTGGATTCATTCTGCCAAGGAAGGAATGTAGTTTATTTGACCTTGTGGAATTTGTGTGTGTGTGTGTGTGTGTGTGTGTGTGTGTGTCCATGATAGTCTGGAATAGTGTAGAAAATGTTTGGTATCTAATCCAGGCAAGAGAAGGCACTGCCTCTTCTTAAGTGAGCATCGGTACGCTGGGCATTTGTATTTCTTACAAATCAATTGCTAAGTTCACTTCTGGAGTGTACAGGCTTGCCTTAACGTGGATGATATGAACGAGTTTCCCCCAGGTCCTGGCCAGATTGTTGAGCCTCCTGATCCAGAGAACTCAACATCTTGCTACCACAGTCCCTTTCCTGGTCCTCAGCATAATTACTGCATCTTTGCAGAGTGTAGACCAGGCTCCAGTCATCTCTGTTTATAATGATTGATGTGACAAATGGCAGGGGACTCTGACGTTGAGATGGGCAAATGCATATTTCACAGCCCTGTTCCTTCCTAAACACAGCCCTGGAAACATTGCTTGGCCCTCTCCCCTGCTGGATTATAAATGCCTTAGGGGGTCTGCTTTATTCAGCTTCAGGCCCACAGGGTTTGCCTGGCGCATAGTAGGCATTTCTTATTTGCTGAGCGGAACTGTACCTTTTCAATACAAAAGAAAAGTGAGGCACATGAAAATAATACCTGGGGCAGCCTGGCACACAGACTCATGTACATGACTGGTTCCCACGGCCTTGGCAAGTTACTCACATTAAGGATTGGTTTCTTGGATGAAAAGGGTGAGAAAATCATACACACTGGACGTAATGGAGGTAAAGCAGAGATCCCCACGTATCAGTCTTAATACCTTGCTTTTTAATTTGAAACAGGCGTTTATAAATACTACCATATGCCAGACTGAGCTAGAAGCTTTGCTGGTTTTGTTTTTGAAACCAGCACTGTCTTTCTGTTTGTGCACTGTATCTTGGAGGTTGATGAAACGAGTAATGTAGAGTAGAGCCGACGTCATCGTGTCTGAGAGGGTCAAGCTTTGTCAAGGTGGAATGCGGGGGGAGGGGGTGGTGGGGAGGCCCAGCAGAAGGGCTCGTCCGCACTGCTGCCTCTGGGAATTTGGAGGAAACGCTTACACACTTCTCCCCCTTTCTCTGCCCTCAGGCCTCCTGGTGGGTACCCTTGACGTCGTGCTGGACTCCAGTGCCCGGGTGGCTCCTTACCGAATCCTGTACCAGACTCCAGACTCTCTGGTCTATTGGACCATCGCCTGTGGTAAGTACGGTATTTGGAAATACGGCAAACATTAGGATTCGTGACTTTCTGTCTGAAGGGAAGGAACATTTATTTGCAGAACGCAATCACCTGGTATTACAGGGTCAGTGACCATAGCCGTTGCAACAGATGAACCCTAAATCTCAATGGCTTAACACAAGAAAATTTCTTTCTCACTCTGCTGAAGTCTTGTTCAGATCCTGTGGCCACCTGCACCTGTAGTGCCACCCCGTAGAACACAAAGCCTCCAAGGTCCACTTACAAGGCAAAAGTGGGAGGTGCTGACACACCTGTGTTTAACTTGCTGGGCCCAGAAGTGTCACCACTTCCACTCACACTCCACTGGCTAGAACTAGTCACGTGGCCCCAGCCTGTCTTAGGGGAATTTGGGAGGTGAAGAGGGACACGTGGAATCCTGGGTGTACCAGGGAATGCTTCCATGTCCTAGTACGGTCCCTCCAGCTGAGTGGGGTTGTTTATTTCTCCTGATGACAGTCTGTACCAGGGTGCTGTGTGTAAGATGGTGACAAATGCCCACGCTGTTACTGGGTCACTAGAACTGTGAGCGTGAAATGGCTCGGATACTTTTTAGTTATTTGTTTGCAAATAACCATAGGAAGAGCAAGGTCACTGAACACTGTCTTTTTTTTTTTTTTTTTTAACCCTCTTTTGATTTTTGTTTTTTAATTAATAGGTTTTATTTTCTTAGAACAGTTTTGGATTTACAGGAAAATTGAACAGATAGTTGAGAGAGCTCCCATATGCCCTCCACATATACAATTTTCCCCTGCAACGAACATCGTAGTGTGGAACATTTGTGCCAATTGGTAAATCCACGTGGATGCTCTATTACTAAACAGAATCCACAGTTTATTTAGATTTCCTAAAGTTTCACCTGATACCCTTTTCCTGGTCCAGGATCCCAGCCAGTATACTATTCTGTATTTAGTTGATACAGCTCTTTAGTCTCCCTTTTGGCTGTGGAAGTCACTCAGACTTGCCTTGTTTTTGAGGACCCTGCCTGTTTTGAAGGACAACGGTCAGGTGTATTGCAGAATGCCCCTCTGTTGAAATTTGTCTGATGTTTCTCTCATGACTAGGCTGGGGTGATAGATTTTTGTGAGGGAGATCACAGCGATAAAGTGTTGTTTTCGTCATATCGTGTCAAGTGAGGGCACTTACTATCAAGCTGCCTTGTGTCTGACGATGTCCCTGATCACCCAGCTGAAGGAGTGTTTTCCAGATTTCTCCGTTGTCACGTTACTCTTTTCCTTCCCCTTTCCACACTGTCCTCCTTGGAAGGAAGCCACTGTGCACAGCCCACACTTACAGAGTGGGGAGTTCTAATTTATTCAATTATTTTTGTCACCAGGGACTTATGAATACTTACTCTATACTCTGGGTTATAATCCAATACTATTTCCTTTATTTTGTTACATAAATTGTTCCCGGTTTCGCCATTGAGGGCCCTTTCAGTTGACTTTGTTCAGGTTTTAAATTGATCTCTGCTTGGTAGGAAGTGCAGTGTAGAGATCTAAGGATGTAAAGATAATTAGATCCAGCTTCTGCTCTTGAGGATACCAGGAAATACTCAGTTTTAGCCCAGGGTGAGTAAGTGCCAGTGGATGGAGGGGCTCCCAACTGAATACTGGAGTCTTGACCAGCCTTTTGCAGGGATAGGGGGAAATTATCTGGGAGTGACTTCAGGCTGCCGGAAAGCTCCGGAGCCCTAGCCATGCACTCTCAAGGATTTAGCAGCACCTGAAATTCTAACACTGTAGTTGTGTCCTTTGAAAGTTCTTCTGGTTAAGATGCAAACAGCCCCATGAGAAACGGTGACACATCTCAGCATTTATGCATTGTGGTGAATGAAGGAGTGGTATTGGGAGTCCGGGCACTGAGGAAACCACCTAGGAGTAAAGGATGGGGATTAAAGCGAGAGGAAGGGGATGACGGATCAAGGGAGAGGGGGCTGGGACCCTGAGGAAGACAGACTGATCAGTGTAACCCAGGCTGGGTAAGACAGCGTTCTGGCCTTCTGTGCCATTCATCCGGCATGAAGGGAAACACCACCGCATAGCTACTGTAGAAGGGAAGCGCCCTGTGGTAGTTGGCGGGGAAAGTGTCACCTTTAGTTGGAAAACAATGTAGAATGGTGTTAAAATAGACGTTGTAGCCAGCAAGTGAAGAAAGAGAGAGGAAATTAGAAATCAGGCAGGAGCACTAGAACCCCTGGACTTAAGCAGGGTTTGACACTCCTCCCTCGCTGTCCAGCACTTCCGCACTTGTGCCCGGAGGCTTCTGAGAACCTGGGGAGCCTGGAGCGCCTCAGCGCCCTCGGGTCTCCTGGCCTGCCCAGGTCAGGGCGCCATTTCCCGAGCTGCGAGGAGCTGGCTCCCATCTGTGACTTCCTGCTCCTCAGCCCTCTCTTCTTTTCTCCCCTGTTGCCCGACATCACTCCTCCTCTGTCTGTTTCTGAGGCTTTGCCATCCTGCGAAGCAGAGGCTCCTCTGAAGGGTCCTGTGGGAAAGAGCCCAGAGTTACAAAGCTGAGTTATTCCTGAATAGTTTGCCAAGCCAAGGCTGGCGGGACACTGGGCGGCAAATGCCGATGCCATCATTTATACCTCAAAGAGATGCACTTCCCTTTTCCCAGTAAGTAATGCCTGTCACAACGGCATGATCTCTTTATAATAAACCCAGACCGGTTGTAGCTTTTGTATATATTGATTACACGCAGAGACAGCTCCAGAATTGCCTCGTGGAAGACTCCACGGAAGTGACAACCACTGCAAAAGTCCCACTCACCCGTTAGTTGTTCCTTCTTATCGATTTCCCTTTAAAAACCCAAATGGCTGGCTCTCTTTCCTGAGAAGATTTTAAGAGCGGAAGCTGCTACCTTAGAAAGATTTCTTGGCTATGCTGATCTTTTAGGTTTGTAATTCTAATGCTAATGTAGTTACAGCTACAGAGTTGGTATTTGGTGGGACACCACACCAAGAGCTTTTTAATGTGCTCTAATTTCAGGAATCTTTGCTATAAGAGAAGCTTCAGCAGAAAATTGAAAGTCTAATTCACTTCCCTGTTAGAATCCACAGGATCGCAAAAACCTTTGCTTTGTGCCATGTGCCTTGTGAATCTTTGATATGTGTAAATATAACTAAAGGGCGCATCCACCATCAACATCTTCACCTAGGTCACTGTCTGCACGAGAGCAGTCATCGTAGTGGTGAATCCTGATCATACGATGGCTTTAGACTTGTGCCACTTGGAGCCAGGCAGGACCTAGTTTTTTGTTTGTTTGAATTAAAGTATAGTCAGTTAACAATGTGTTAACTTCTGGTGTACAGCATAGTGTTTCAGTTATACATATATGTATATTCCTTTTCATATTCTTTTTCATCATAGGCTATTACAAGTTATTGAATACAGTTCCCTGTGCTGTACTTTAGGATCTTGTTGTTTATCTATTTTATATATAATGGTTAGTATCAGCAAATCCTAAACTCCCAGTTTATCCTTCCACCCCCTCTCCCGTTCCCCTTCTAGTAACCTTGTTTGTTTTCTATGTCTGTGAGTCTGTTCCTGTTTTGTAAATAAGTTCATTTATATCATTTTTTTGGGCCCCACATAATAAGTGGTATTGTATGATATTTGTCTTTCTCTGTCTGGCTTACTTCACTTAGTATGAATTCAGGTCCATCCATGTTGCTGCAAATGACATTATTTCATTCTTTTTTATGGCCAAGTAGTATTTCATAGTGTGTGTGTGTGTGTGTGTGTATGTGTGTGTGTATGCCCGTATAGTAATCACCCAGCCCTTGGCAGTATGAAGCATATGGAAAGAAGAGGGGGTAAAAAGCAAGAGTTATTTGGTGAAACATTATTTTCATATGCTGCTTTTTTTATTATCTTCCTCTATCAGTCTGTATGCAGTTGGTTTGAAGAAATTGACTTTTTATGTTTCTTTGGCACTGAGACCTTTCATTGGGAAGGGGAGCCAAAACTCTGTCTGACAGATGACTCTTTCACTGCTACCCAAAATGAAGCCACTGTTCTCTTTGGCTGATATACTGTTGAGCCATCGATTCCAGCCTTCTGAGCTGCACTTTGTTCAGCGGTTTGCTCAGTGCTGTTTGCGCCGCTAAGAGCACAAAGGAAGCAGCACCGCGGGAACCGGCCCGACTGGCTTCGTTGCCCCAGTTATGCTCTGCCAGGTCGGCCTCCCTCCCACCAGTAACTGACTGTTTTACACCTGTGCCCCCACTAGGGCACTAAACAGCTGCAGGTGCTCCCCCAGCAGCTGGAGTTGTGGACTTGGTGCCCCAGAAGTAAGAGAGCCCAGTCCTCCGCCCTCCTCGACCTTCAGGGGGCCTGAGTAGAAGGCGGTGCATTTGGCTCCCCCCAGGAGAAGAACTAGAAGGTACGAACAGTAAGAAGGCCTATACAGCCTCATGAGAACGTGGACTCTTAGGAATGCAGAGAATTCCACGGACACTGCTTGAAGAGCTCTGGGACAGCAGAGGAGAAGAGTTACCATCAGAAAGATGTTGACGGTTCCCTCTGGATACATGGGACCTTCCAACAGGACTGATAATGGAAATGAGGTGGAGGGTATGTGCCTGATGGCCACCTCGCTGATAACATGGCCCTGAACCCTGCCCTGATTTCATTGCCCTCTGATTTCCTTTCCTTTTTCTTCACCGTCTTAGAATCTCATCTGGGCCTAGATGGTCATTCATTTTTGGAACTGAGAGATAGATTTGCCCTTCTTGTCCAGCACTCTGGTTTTGATAGGATGCAGAGGCACAGTGGACTGCCCAAGTTCACATGGCTGGCTACAGCTAGTTAAGTAGAGCTGAGATCAAGGTCCCAGGCCACCCCTGCTCCCCGCCCAGTCCTTTTTCAGTGGCATCACACTGGCTTTTATGATTAAACATTCTTTTAGTCAGAAGCTGGTAAGACCCAGAGTTTAATTAAAGATTGCCAGTTGTTGCTGCTTCTGCTGTTTATTTACACTAGATGCAAAATGTTGGGTAATTTAGTTGCCTTCCACATGAGACACACGTAATGTGGAAGTTGGTCAGTTTTTTTTCATCCTTTCTTGGTCTGTATACCTCAGGAACTATTCCTGTTTTGTTGGGAACCTAGCAGCTTAAAAAAAAAAAAACTTGGCTTTTTTTTCAGTAAGCAAAACATGTTCATTGCAGGAAATTAGAAAATATAGTTAAGCAAAGAGAATAAAATATTTAAGACAGTAATAACACTTTAAAAATCTTTACCTTCCAGACTTTACATATATGTGTATGTCTGTGTGTCTGTACATACACATATATATGTATTTGTGTGTGTATGCATATATGTGTATAGACTTTCTATGTCAATAAAATGTATGCCTATAATGTCAGTTTTAATAGGTAAATAGTATTTTATTGTGTATCAAATGTAATTTATCTAACTATTCAGAAAATCTAGGGTTTTTCTCTCTAATATTAACTGAATTTTGAAAAACCATAGTGATTATCCTCTGAATAAAATATTTCCACATTCCTTTAATTATCACCTTAGGGTAAATTTATAGGAGTACATATGCTGAGTCCAAGAATATGCATGTATGTAAGGCTTTTAGGATCATGAGCCTGTTTGTCCTCCAGAAATAGAGCCATTTATGTTCTGCCCGTCAGAGTTGGTGAGGACCTTGGCATTTTAAGTAAAATAAGCAAACTGACAACACCAACCACTAATTCTTACTGCTAAGTCTGGATGAGTTACCTGGGCCTCTCTTTTCTCAGAGTGATTATAAAGCTATGAACGTACTGTTATGACCTGTAAGAGATCACAAGCAGAGCTATGTAAGCAGCTTATAATAGTTGCACAAAGAGTTGTTCTAGGCCTGCTTTACTTCAATTGTACGTACACTTTGCAATCCAAATGTAACAGTGTCAGGGCCGGAGAGATCTGCGCTGAATGTATGATGATGAGACAACAGTTAAGCAGCCAGTTTCTTAGTGCTCTGACATCAGAAGTTAGAAGTATCTTCTGCATCACATTTCAAGAAGAGACGTTTGTGTTCTGTTACTTGTGGCGGTCATAGCAAAAGTTACTGTTTGTTTAGTGCTTTGTATATTCTAGACCTGTGCTAAGGACTTTACATGTATTGTCTTCCTTAATCTCCAGCACAAACCAACGTGGTAGGTGTTGCTACCTACATTTACGGATGAGGAATCTGAAACACAGTGAGGTTAAGTCACTTTTCCATGGTCACAAAGCTAATATGTGGCGTGGTAGGGATTTGAAACCATGTGTACTCTTTTGACATCCAAGTCTGTGGTCTGAACCATTAAGTGATGTTGTCTCCCTGATAATCAGGCTCCTTATTACTTCATATCATGTATCCCCCAGGTGTACTTAACCGCACTTCTAAAATAGGTCAGGGGGTGGAAGTGTAGCAACGAACAGCATACATTTTGGAGACAGAAGAGTCTGAATTTGATTTCATAGAATGTGAAAACTTCAGTTTCCTCATAAACAAGAGGACTGTAATTGGCCTGCTTATAGGATTGCTGTGAGAATCCGTGTCTGTAGTTAAGCGTGGCTCCGGGCCCCGGTGAGCACAAGTAAGTCATGGAAAACATTATCATTATCACTATTTAACCTGTTTATAGTTTTCGCTTTAATTGGATGTGGATTTTTAAAATGTAAATCTCCCTTTTGTTTCTAAACTGTTCAAATCACCACATTATTTTGGGTTGTATCTCTTGCCCTCTCTAAATATGAGTTTGTCATTTTTCTGGATGTAGAGAGTACAGTGGTGGCCTTGTAAATACTACAGGGGACAGTAAGTGTCACTCCAGTGTGTTGGGTATTACTCTCACCTTTACAGATAAAAGTATTTAAATTTTGGTATTTAAAATCCAAAATTATCATCTCTGTGAATAAGACTGTGTTTGGATAAGGCCGTAAAAAAGATGATTCCTTCTATTTAAGTAGCTTCAAGTGCTGTTCATTTGAGGACTAGATCACCTTTGGGATCCAAGCATCCTGTTCTGATATCTGAAAATACTAGGTTAGCTGCTTTTTAATCTCTGGGATGTCTGGTGGATTTGTTTTGCTTAGTTTTGTTTTCTGCTGTCGTGAGTGGTTATTGTTTTTGCACATACACACAGATATATACCTACACGTATGCGTGCACACAAGCTCCATCAGTGGGGATTTACCATTTTAGATATTCTCCAATTCATGTTTTTAAATCAGGCCCACAGCTCCAGAACCAAACTGTATTACTAATTATGCATCGCAAAGAAATATCCACCGAATATCTGTCAGTGGGGAACCTAAGGCTTTGTTCCTAATCCTCAGAGGCCAGATACAATAGAATCAATTTGTGGGTCCACCTTAATGCTGCTTCCTTTTAGTTTCAAGTAGATTTCTTGTGCTTTAAGGTACATCTCAAACTAGATGAGAGATTAGACTAGGCTGATTTAGTATTTTCCACATCTTAGCGAGGAGTATTTAAACTTTGCCCAGATATATGCACAGAGCCTGTGGCTGGTATTCTAAAAACAAAACATAACACTGCAAATGATAAAGATTCTCATTTTTCCAAAATTAATTTCTCTATAATCTTAAGCCCATGAAGTGTTGATCCAGTTTTGACCATGGTGGAAAACTTTACCTTGGATTTCCTGAAGGAGTCTCATACCCGACACAGCTTTCTTTGTTGTTCTGGCTGATTGCACAGTCAGGTCAGCTTGTTTTTCCTGCTGTATCTCTGTAAATGCAGCCTTTCCAGAAAGTTGACTGCCAAGCCCTTCCTTTCTCTTCTGAGTGCCCAGCATATTTTGCTCAAACTGTTGGGTAAATAGACCTGCCTCTTTTCAGAAGTCATGGCAAAACAGTCTCATGTTATCTCAGTTTGCACAATAGCAAAAGGAACGTTCCAAGCTCTTAAATATTGCAGCCCTTGTAATTACTTTCTTGAGAAATGAAAGAGGCATTTATACGGAACATTAAGGATTCCAACATGTTTCTTCTGGAGTCTTACTGGTTCTTAAAGAGTGGGTTGGCAGAAGTGACAGTTGCTCTCAAACTGTTAGCAGGATATTTGCTCCGTGGACCTGACGTTTGTTCTGGGATGAGAAGTGGACACCTGCTCCTAGAGATCATTTTTACTAGATCAGCGTCTTCAGAATGTGTCTGGTCTGCGGGGGAGGGACTCCAGCCCTGCCTTATAGGTATCCTCATACTTCCAGAGCCTGGAGCCTTGAGTACCATCCTCATTTATTCTTTGTGTATTAAGGAAAGTGTTCAGAGAATATGGTGCATTTGCACAGTAAATAGAAATGTAAAAGGTACATTTACATCACTCCCCCGACAAGTGTCTGTTGGGTATAGATAGGAATCCATAGTTAATTCCTGAAGCTACCATTGGCTGTTGGCATATGTGACTTTTTCTTTCCTCAGTGATGGTGATAATGGTACACAAATTTCTTTGTTATCTACAGCCCAGTCTTCTGGAACTTTAGAACCTTAGGTCTGGATAGAGGCAGAAGAAACCTCAGACACCTCTTTGGTGGTATACAAGCAGGCCTCAGGCACCAAGCGGTCTGAAAGAGCTGGAGAACTAAAGATACTGAGATTTGCCATCTCGCACCTTTCCTGTGCATGGGAGCTGTGAGTGGCTGGAGATAACTCCAGAGAGCCAGCCTTTTCACGTGACACTGACAAGCCTGGGAGAAGCAACAGGAGATGCAGGACAGCAGAGAAGCAGCTCAAGCAGCAGGAGTTGGGGTGGGGGCAGAGGGGGTAATCGCAGACAGGAACTTGGGGATTTACATCCTGGGCAGCAAGAAGTAGAGAAAAGAGCTGGCAGTGAGCATGGTGGCAGGTGCTGGCAGGTGGAGATTGTGGACATGATGGACAGCAGGACAGGGTGATGAGCAGGAGGTCCTGGGGCAGCAGAGAAGCCAACAGGTGGGGAAACAATGTGGCGAGTAAACTGAAGTTCAATACAGGAGTGCTCCAGATGGCTACTTGATGACAGGGATCCACCCCGTAGACTTTCATGGTATGCCCATGAAAATCAGAGGTCTGAGTGAATGTTTGTTGAATGAGTGCATGTGCACACACACCATTTCCACAATGGCTGTGTGGCAGGATGGGAGGATGTACCCGTATGAATATGCACATAGAGAAAACTGAAGGTAGCACCTGCAAAGGTGGAGGCACACCTGGTCTGCCCTGGGGCTTGTTATCCTGGACTTTTTTGTCCAAGATGACCGAGGAACGGTGAGGTTGAAGTGAGGTTGGATTCCAAGACCGGAGTAACAGGGACTCTAAGGTCAAGTACCTGGTGTGACCACCTGGAAAAGGGCAGTGCATGGAGGAATACCAGTCAGCAGCCAGACTGCCCAGCTGAGCTAAGAGACGTGTGCAGACCGGCCTGTGGAAGGCACATCTGGGATCAGTGCAGGCAGGGCTGGAGGAGAGGCAGAATCAGGCTGGGAACTGTGCCCGGCGGGTCTGCAGAATCTCTGCCATCCTGCGGGTCCCTGGAGTGCCTCCATCCTCAGGTGCGAACCTCTCACAGGGCCAGCAGGCACAGATGGGACAGTGGGGTGCAGGGCATGTGGCCAGCATTCACGCTGGACTGAGCTCTATCTGTAACGCACAGCCAGTCACAGCTGGGGATGGGGGGTGACCTGTTTACAGACAAGGAAGGGCGCAGTATGTTTTAGAAAATTTTCCAATGCCAACTTAAAATTTTTATGCCTAAAATGTTTGAACACTCCTGGCAAACTCCAGAGTGACTCATTCCCTAAATATTCCAAATGGTCATTGTACTTTGCATCTGAAAAGTGGTTTCTACTTTCGAGAGTGTATCTGTAGACATTATTCCTTGTGATTTTTACTAAATTGCTCTGAGATGAGTCAGGGTTTTGTTTTGTTCTTTTGTCTCCATTTTACACGTAAAGAGTTTGAGACAGAGAGAGATGAGGCAAACTGTCTAAAGGCACCCACCAGGCTGGTGGCAGGGACGGAGGGGGACCCAGGTATCCTGAGTTCTAGCTCTTGCCGTGACAGCACAGTAGAGTCATGGCTTTCACACACGATTGACTGCAGCCCAGGATGAGTGAGCTGCAGAAGCTGCAGGAAGAACTCCAGACAGTCTCCTCTTACTTGTTCTTGCAGGGCTGCCTCTCCACTCGGAAATTTGCTCTTCGTCCTCTGCATAAGCATAAAGTCAAAGAAAATGAACGTTGAGTTTGGTTTTGTTCTTCCTTTCCTCGAACAGTGGATCTGAAACTCCTCAAGCCTGCCTCTCCTTTTCTAAGAAATTTTAGTTCTGTTCCTCACAGTTCTGAGTACAATTCTGGATACATTTGTATCTCCTACCTTTCCTGGCCAGGAATCAGAGTGAGATGCTGAGAGACCTTGAATTACTGGTGGCAGAGAAGAGAGAAGCTATTTTTAAGAAATCAATAAAAAAGATAACTTGGAAATCTAAGGAGGAGCATGAAGGGGTGAATCAAGGGAATCACAGAATCACTCTTTAATTCTGGAATGAGTGGTGCCCACAGTTTACATCTGTGAGATATATGTATGATTTCTGACTAAGTGTTCTTCTGCAAGATCATTAACCTTCCCAGGGCAAGAAAAGAAAAGAGGAAAGGAATTTATTCCAGTGCCTTGACAACCACATCGTGAGAGCATCCCTATTATGCCCTGCAGTTGTGAGCAGAAGCAGGGTTCCGGGTTACATATGCTGCAAGGCTAAGGTTGCTTAAATCTAGAGGTTGCCAGGAGAGGTGACTATGCTTCTTGTATCTGACTGAAGTGTAGTGGCCGGGATGGAGGCTGTGAGGATGACCTCATCCCGTTGCGTTTCAGGGCAGCTGTGCTGGTGAGAGCCGGGCTGCTCTTCCCTCGCTGTAGTCCATTTTCACATCTCATTCATAATTGAAGGGAGTGAGGATAATTTTTTGCCCATTATAGGAGGTGGTTACATCAGCTCTCCAGGGGCATACCAAAGCTCTGTATTGTTGCAACTTAACAACTGTAACCTAGTCTCCAACAAGATCTACATGCCAGTCCTAGGAGGGAGAAAAGAGGATAGGGCTAAACTCCCAATCCAGAAAAGCGAACGGGAGAAACATTGCTGCCTTCTACTCTGGAAGATTGTCCTGAAAACTTTCTGGACTTACCTGATCAGATGTGACCATAACACAATACTTACTCTCAGGTTTCCACATCCTTGAGCATTTCTGTGTGTCTCCCCTAGAGAAGAGAAAGCATTTAAAGGCAGAGCTGGTGGGAACAGTAGTTCTCTTTAAAGGCACTGCATATGGATGAAGTTAACCATGATTTTTAAAGTGTCTTTTAAATTCTGACTTCTGTTATCATTTTACATTCGAATAGGTGGTTCCAGAAAAGAAATCACCGAACACTGGGAATGGCTCGAGCAAAATCTGCTGCAGACACTCTCCATCTTTGAAAATGAGAATGATATCAACACATTTGTGAGAGGAAAAATACAGGTAGTGGTTTATTTTATTATATTATTATTTTTTTTATTGATGTCTGATTGACTATAGCACTAGTTAGTTCTAGGTGTACAACTTAGTGATTTGCTCTTTCTAGAGTAGTGGAGTTTTTTTTTTTTTAACCTTCCACTGGGAATAACTCCAAACTTACAGAAAATTTGCAAAAATAAGAATTGTATAAAACACACCTGTAGACCCTTTACCCATATTCCCTGTTGTTAACAATTTACCCCATTTACTTTACCATTTGTGTGCTCAGTTACTCTATTTTATAGGAAATTCCCCCTAAATACTTCAGTGTGTATTTTGAAGAATTAGGACTATTCTATTAAATAACAACACTATCACCAGTGGTAAATTTAATACTAATACTGTAATAGTTGGCGCATTTTCTGATTTTGTTAATTGACCCAATAATGTCATTTATAACATTTTTTTTTTCCACTCCAGTGCAAGAGCCAGTCTAGGAAGCTATTGGATTAGTTTTCATCTCTTTTGTCTCCTTCGATCTGGATCATTTCAATAGTCTATCTTTTATGACATTGATACTTCTCAGTGTATAGTTCTGTTTTTTTTAATGGGACACTTTTCCTTTGGGACTTTATTAGATGTCTCTGGAAGATTTGCTTCAGATTATGCATTCTTGGATGGGACATCATAAGCGATCTTGTGTCCTTTTCAGAGTATCATTTCTGGAGGCACCTGACACCCATCTGCCACCCACTGGTGATAAAAACCCAGCAAGGTGCTAGCCAGTTTCTCCACTGTAGAGTTACTAATTTCACTTTTGCAATTTTCTGTAGGAAGACACTTTAAGGCTACCCAAATATCCTGCTCTTCATCAAAATCTCCCCCTTGATTTAGCATCCATCAGTGATTTTTTGGTGGAGCCAGTCTTTGCTCTTACGGTTTACAGTATGATGACTCTCCAATTCCACTACCACTGAGCTATATCCCTCCCCCTCTTCATTCTTTTTTAAGCTGCATACTATGTGTGTGAACCATAGATAATCCAGCTACTCTTCTATTCTGTGACATTTATGTAGTTTCCAATATTTTGCAATTATAAATGATGTTCCATATGTACGTTTTCATGCATATGCACTTGTGTATGGTTGGGGCTGTATCTTTAAGATACACTGGTAGAAATGGGGTTGCCAGGTCAAAGGGTAAATGCATGTATGGTTTGGCTGAATACTGCCAGTTTCGCCTCCCCATTTTACATTCCCACGAGCATGTATGGGAGTGCCTGTTTGCCCACAGCCTCGCCAACAAGGTAGATTATCAAGCTTTCGAGTTTTTACCAGTCTGAAGGGGAGAGATATTTTAGTACTGTTTCCATTTGTATCATCTTATTTATGACTGAAGTTGAACATCTTTTCATGTGTTTAAGGGCCATTTTTACACCCTGTCTGTAGACTGTTCATGTCTTTTGCCTCTTGTTCTGTGAGACTTTTGGTCTTATTTTTCCTTAATTTTTAAAAGCTCTTTTTAATAAAAAAGGCCATTAGCCCTTTATCAGTTATATGTGTTTGTTGTTTTTCTTTTGACTTTGCTCACAATAGTTTTCACCAAACTTAAAATTTTTTATTTAGTCAAAATCAGCCAGTTCTTTCTGTTACAGCACCTGGTTTTTTCAGTTATAGTTAGAAGCCCTTCTTTAAACCCGGGTTAAGGAGGAATTCTAGGAAGTGACCTGACAGTGTTTCTCATTAAAATTCCAGAGTGGCCAGTTTGTATTTTATTTCTTCTTCTTTGCTGAACTTCTACATGTATATGTAGTGATTTTGATGTGCTTGTGGAGGGAGGCAAGCTCCAGGTCCTCCTCCTCCACCAGCTTGAGCTGCCCTCACATGTAGTAATTTTATGATTGAAAAGAAGAAAAGTATAAATGGATTTTCACTGCTCTTTGGATTCTGATGTTTTTGAAGGGGAATTTTAACTGGACCACATAGAATTAGTGAGGACCGAGGAGTACCACAGCAGGTGCAATGATACAGCCCCTTCCTTTATTCAACCCCTTACCTTTCAAAATGAGCAGTCTATCAATGCTTTAAAATTGGCGATTTAAGCTTCTGCTCCATCCTTACTAAAGAGATGATTAGAAGAGTAGTGAAGAAGATAAAAAAAATTGAGAGAGGGGAAAACCTTGGAAAGGATCAGTCAAGCTAGGAAAAATGGCAGCTTCTGAGTAAAAAAATTATTCTTAACTAAATTAAAGAAGTATACTTAATGACAGACAGCTGTTTGGCAAATAGTTTACTGACCCACCAGACTGAATTCTGATCCTGCTGGAAAAAGAATCTATCTTTATTCTTCTGGCTTTTTACTGGTAGTAAAGAAAAGAATAACATGTTTTCCTTGTTTAACTGGTAGTTGAATATAGAACTTAGGTATAATAGATGACTTTTTTCTTTTTGGAACGTTTTGTATTTGAAAGTTAATAAAACAACATGCAAAAAAAATTCTTGAATCATTGAGAGTTTTATTGATAAAATTAATCAGATTTGCTAACATCTTCCTGTGGTTTCTAAGTTCTGTATCTAAATTTCTGGGAAGTAGATGAATTTCTGGATTTCTGTAGATGAGGAGAGTCTGAGGAGGGGCTGGGCGAAAGGGGGCGGTGACTGGTGGGGGAACAGACGCAAAGCATCTTCTCTGTCCCTGAGCTACTACTGAGGTTCTCAGTTACCTTTTCATAGTCCTCCCTCAAATGTTGTCTTCTTTGGGAAATAGGTACAAATAAAGAGCTATAGGAAGACACTGAAGCTTCAAAGTGACAGTAGTTAGGAGAAATAAATAATAAAGCAAGGACAAATTATATCAAATAGCCATTCTTCTCACCATTTCCATTACACCAGAAGTGTCAGATTTAATTCCCCTGAAACCGATTATGAGGGAGGAATTGCTACTAATGCAGTTAAGTGTGAAAGAACATCATTCATGTGCAAATGAATGGTTTAAACATGCACAGATTGTCCAGTAATGAAGGGAACCAGCCTATTTGTTTGTGTTGAGATCTAATTAACTTTTATAAATTATAAATGAAATAATTAACTACAGAGGTGACCAGAATCCAAATACCATCAATAACTTTTGTTTGTTTCTTCCTAGATTTCTAATATGCATATTTATCATAACGGTAGTCTTGCTGTACATATAACTTTCTAGCATATCTTTCTTCTCTGGTATCTACTGTGTTGTTATATAACTTTTAGTTGTTACTGTAGTAACTGAATATTATCCCACAATTGACCTTACCATTCCTCTCTTTCTAGACGTCACCCCAGCTTTTAGACTCATGGGAGTCAGGCACAAACAATACTATAGTGAATCCTTTGGTGCAGCTTTTCCTATAATTTTTCACCCCCTTTTGGGATAGATTACAAAATGTTGGTTAATGGATTAAATAAGTTTAAGCACTTTTCGTGGACCTTAGTAGATATTGTCAGTCCATTAGAATCCTTGTGCAGTTTTCCCATTGCTTACTTTCAGCATTTCACTTGTTTAAATGGTTTTTCAAATTTAATAAGTAAAAAGACTGTGTCTTATTGCTTTAATTTTCTCTTTGATTATAATGTTGAACTTCTTTTTTCATGTCTCCTAAGTTAATTTTCCCCCGTTTGTGAATTACCTGTCAATGTCGTTTGGGTATTTAAATTTCTATTGGACAGCCTGAATATTTGGATTGTAGTAATTTCCCAAAGTTACGCGGAGCTGTTGCCTAGAACCGGGGTGACCTGTTTTATATTATGCAGAACCTTTAGAACATACAGGAAGGAGATAATTCCATCCCTTTGTTCCATCATCTGGTCCACCTGGCTAAAAGACTATGGTAAACTAAAAAGAGGTTCTGCATTCGGGACTCTCTCTTTTCCTGAAGGTAGAGACGCTGGGAGGGGGAATTTGGGGACTGTTATCCTTGCCATTGAAACCAGTTGGTAAGGCCTGGCCTGTTGATGTTAGTGTATTGGGCCCCAGAGTGTTTCAGAGTGATGTTTCTCACTTCTGTGTCTTCATTAATCTTCTCGTATTTAAAAACATTTTCTCTTTAAAAATTTCAATGAGCATTCTAGAGATTGTGGTACTTGTTCTTTAGAGAGCATAGTGTGAACCTAGTGTTTTCCCACTCAAGACATCTGGGCGTGATTCGGTTTGTTACATGTCTCTCCCTTCTAATAGTCTCCTTATTGTGACTTCAGGTAAGAGCCCAGCACAGTAGCCCGGGAGAAGAGCAGGCTGGCCTTGAGGGTCTCCAGGTTACTCTGAGTTGAGTGGCCATTGGGATTGTCTAGGGACCCAACTGCTACTTCTTATTAGTGGTTTTTTATTCAGTTCTTTTCATCTATTCATTCATTTATTTCTTCATTCATCCTTACATATTTTTTGATGGCCCTCTGAAGGCACTGATAACTTTGAAATGTCACATAGGCTGTAGGTGTATTTGCCAACGGGGAAAGGTTTTTCCATCCCTTCTCTCTCTGAACTGACTTCTTCTCCTCCCCGACTCAGAGGTCCAGTGGCCTCATGCTGCCTCCTGGCTGTCTACAGTTCCCTGCGCTACCAGAGCCTGCTCACCCCCAAAGCAGCCCAGCTCTAAAACGCGTCTCCCCTGGCCTCCACCAAAGTGGACATCTCTGTTCTCTCACGTGCTAGTATCAAAACTGACTAGAAAAAATAACCTTATCGCAGATGCTCTCAGGGAAGTGCATTGCCTCTTCCAGTGCCAGCCATTCAGCCCTCCCGAATGACAAAGGAACAGCAGTCGACAACTTGGTGCTTAATTTCCCAAGGATTGCAAGCTCTTAAACAATTTTAGATTTAGATATCTGTGACTCTGGAGAACAAAATAAAGACTAAGATATGGCCCCTTAAGAATGCATGCTAATTTGGAAAGACAACATACACTCTTTTAATAATCTTTTTATTAAATTTTAGGTGCTAGATATGGTGATTAAAAAATACTTGAGACATTATATTTGTCTTTGAAATGCATATTTAGTGGTAGAGGGACATATAAACAAAATACTTTCACCCGACGTATAAATTAAGAGAACATAGAGACGAGAATGCTAGTTCTTATTTAGTCCTGGGTTAGTTTCACAGTGAGTGTGATAGTTACACTGAACCTGGAAAGGTTGATGTGGGCAGATTGAGGAGAGGTTTTATGGCATAAGACGCAGATTGGACTTTTTCCTTCTTTCACTGATAGCGTACAGACATTTTTAAGGTGGAAATGGTACAGTGAAAATCTCTGTTTCAGAAAGTAGTCGTATAAAATATGTATTAGAGTGTGGAGAGACTCGTGAGGAGGTGCCGATTGGGAAGCCATTGCTGTAATTCCTGGACTGTGTAAAGGGGCCTAAGAGGTGGTTTCTCAATAGAAAATAGGTTGGAGACTTACGTTGGGGTTGTGTTTGCTGTTATGGTATTGTTTACAAGTTTGCTTTTTTACTAGAATTGAACAGTGATGGAGATGGCAGAAGTCTAAAGCCCTCACTCTCCTCCCTCCCACCATCACTTCTGATTACCACAACTGCCGGTGACCGGAGTGGAAAGCCTGGCAGTGAAAATAAAATTCAGGACATAATTTCAGTACATCAGGCCGAGAGAATCAACAGTACTTAAGATGAGGAAGGACAGTCATAGTTGGGAAAAGACTCGTAAGGAGGTGGGCGTTGGACCAGACACTGAGGTTAGGCGGGATTAGTGAAACAGACAACAGTTTGCTGCTAGTTTTTAGGCACACAGAATGGCAGGGCCCCAGGCAAGAAGGTGGCGCACAGATGACACATTCTGGCCCCGAGCGTGCCTCAGGCCGGCTGGGGCAGAGTAACTAACAGGGAATCTTGTCGAGTGTAGCACCATGAGAGAAAAGGTTGCAGTGCTGGTTGGATCAAAAGTGTGTCTGGTCTTCAATTTTGGACGTTATATGGTGGTAGTAGGGAAACACTCAGAATTTGATTAACAAGAATTTTCCATTTTAGGAAGATAAAATATAGAGAGCATCCAGGATATCCTGGAAGCCTGAGAGCCAGGAATTGTAGGTATGAGACAATTGCAATTTTCTGTCCTTGAAATACAGAGGACTCAGTCATGTCAAGGGGAACCCGGGAAGTTGCCCAGATTCACACAGAGCTGCAGTGACACTGTCAGGGTCCAAACCCAAGACTTCCATGCTCAAAAGTTCATGCTTTTCTCGTGCCACCTTGATATCAGAGGAAATGAAGATGAGGTGAGAAGGATTTGGTGATTACAAAGTCAAAGGTGGAATTCCACTGAGCATTTTCTATCCAGAGACATACACAGAAGCCAGTTTCCAGGGAGCTCTGGAGGAACTGGGTAACAATGAAATGGCCTCTCAAGCTTCTATAATGATTAAACAGATTAAGCCAGTCACTTGCTATGCATATATTTTGTTTCCTGTGCAACTGATCAAAAATCATGTATCTAATATAAGTTTTTGCTCTCACATTCACTCCTTTTCTGCTCAAATGATTGCTTGTTCCTTTTTGTTAGGTTCCCTGGTGTTATTCACGGCCCTGAGACAGTGAGTCTGTGGCCAGAATCAGTTAGTGACAGGTGTTTCGGTCTTTCCTCCCTTCCAATTCACGATGAAATTTCATTGGTTTTGTTTTTTTGTTTTTTTTTTTTTTTTTGATAAAGATGGAAGTTGACCTTTGGGATGACTCTATCATGATAAGCTAGGAAAAGCAGTAGAACTAACAAAATCCTTCCATGTCCTCATTGGTCAAATAAAACTATGGGCTTCATTCTATGTGAATTTATCAAAATGATTAGTACCAGTAAACAGATGATAAGATCTCTGTTGCTCTTGTTCACTGGCTTAGAATTTGGGAGTTGGCTTTGAAAATACTCTGTTTTTTAAAAACTCTAGCCTTTGAAGTTTGTCTGCCTCCACCCCTTTCCAATATGTACAGCATGCGGAAAAATGTAGCTCTAGTCATATTAATACCAGTTGTGTGTTTTGTGCTTTACCCCTTAGGGTATCATTGCAGAGTATAACAAAATCAATGATGTGAAGGAGGATGATGACACAGAGAAGTTCAAGGAAGCCATTGTGAAATTCCACAGGCTGTTTGGAATGCCGGAGGAAGAGAAGCTCGTCAACTACTACTCCTGCAGCTACTGGAAGGGGAAGGTCCCCCGTCAGGGTTGGATGTACCTCAGTATTAATCACCTTTGCTTTTATTCTTTTCTCATGGGTAGGGAAGGTAAGTTCTCTAGGATCTTGGAGGGAAGCTTTGCAAAGTCTGTTGAGGTTTGCCACATCCAAACATCAACAATTTATCTGTAGTTGTAACTGAGCCAACACTATTTTGTAACGATTTTAACAATTGAATTCGATCATTTTTGATCCCACAGTTGTAAAGAAATTGATTACTAAGTAATAAAGAGTCACCAAAGGTATAATCCGTTTAGCAGACATGGACTTAAATCCACAATAATCATAGCTCAGAATTTTTGTGGTCCAGATTTGTCTCTTAAAACTAACAGAATAATGATAAATACTGGCACAGAAACTCACAGGAGTTCAGTGAGATTGGGGCATGGGGTTGTGAAATTACAGTATCTTGAAAGGATTTTAAGCAGCTGCATGTTGACCCAGCCTTGTTTCCTACACTCAGCCAAGCTGGTAATCCGGTGGGTGGACATCACTCAGCTGGAGAAAAACGCCACGCTGCTTCTGCCTGATGTGATCAAAGTGAGCACAAGGTCCAGCGAGCATTTCTTCTCCGTATTTCTCAACATCAATGAGACCTTCAAGCTAATGGAGCAGCTCGCCAACATTGCCATGAGGCAGCTCTTAGACAATGAGGGGTTTGAACAAGACCGATCCCTGCCCAAACTGAAAAAGAAGTCTCCTAAAAAAGTGTCTGCTCTAAAACGGTGAGTGACAGAGACTCTGAGCCTTCCAGACTTTAGACAAGAAGCTCATCCATTCATTTATGAAATTTAACCTTCTCTGAACAACTTCAAGGGTTTCACAACACTTTGCTGGGTGTGGATACAAAACTGAAAAAGACTTTCTAAGGCACTCACAGTTCAGCAAATGAGGTAGACACGACCAACTCCAGCATAATGTGCTGGGACCTCTTCTGGTCCTCTGAGCACAGTGCCATGAGCACACAGGTGGGGAGGTGGGCTGAGAGGGTAGGAAAGACCTCTTAGCAGAGGCTGCTGGGAGCTGGGCTCTTAAGACGTAGAAGAAATTACTCATGCAAATTCAGTAGGATGGAATAACATGATGGGAGAAACAGAAGGGGAAAGCACAGGGGGAAGTAAGTCCATCACATGTGTGGAAGGTGGCTGGGCATGGGATGAGAGGCTGCAGAGAAGTCTGAAGACTGGATGTGGGAGGAGGGCTAGAGAAAAGACAAGGGAAAAGTTGATGCCCTGAGGTGTGACAGTATGCATGGAATTACTGAGATGGGGATGAGGGAAGGATGAGTGTTTCCAAGGGAGATGAAGCCTCAGTTTTGATCAGGCTGAGTTGAGTTGCCTGCAGGACATCTAACTGGACATTGGTCCAGTAGGATATATGGAATTGGTAATCATCGCCACGCAGCTGATAGCTGGAACCTGACCAGAGGTCACTGCAATTAAAATGTCTGGTGATATGAGACATGTTTTGACAGAGTGATAAGAGGCTGGGTCACCGCAGTGGATCGACTAGCACGTGAAAAGCAAGGCAAGGGAAGTAGGGGCAGGTATAGACCGCTTGCTCAAGAGATTCAGTGGTCAAGGAGGGGGCTTGCTCTTTCTAGACTAAAGAAGGTTTGAAAATAGGATAGTCTGAAGTAGGCAGATGGGAAGAGTTTACTGGTGAGGGCAAGCGCAGGGACAGGTGTGGGTGCAGGTGCAGAAGGGAGCGTGGAGATAAAGCTATAATAAAATGAATAATTTTAAAAGTGGCATCTCGTAGGGCATGGAGAAGGATGCGTGTGTGTGCTGATACCTCTCCCTTTCAAACGGGGAAAGGAAGCAAGAGTCGGTGAGGATGGAGGCAGTTTTGGAGACAGCAGGGAGGGAGCTGGAGGGCTTCTCTGTGTCCTGTGAAGCCAGAAACTCGACCATCCAGGGGCTCAGGTGGTGTAAGAGCTTGAGGGGAGAGGTTTAAATAACCGCCACTGTAAACAGAAAAGGACCTGATTCGGGAGGTTGTAGCCTCCCGAGGACCCAGAGAGGTTAGAAACGCGAGTTGTCCCGAGCTGGGTTGCTCCTGTGTTTCAGGCAGGTTTGTTGTCTGTTCAGAGCAGACAGTGACAGTCAGCTGATTCATGTGGCTTTTGTGCCTTCCCATTTGGTCATTCTTAAAAGATAAGACCCCGAAAGTACATCTAGATGAGTATAAATGTAGTAATCTCTTTAGCAATTACCGTATTCTTTTAGAAAGAGAATTATGCCTGTCTAGGCCTTGTTTTCCTAAGATCCTTGAACATTTACAAATACTGATTGTGAAAATGACAACCCAAGGGGCCCTAAATATATTAAAATAATTTTATTATGTTTTTGGGTCCTAGGTTGGAGCTAACTCCCAGGAAGGTAGGAGTAAGTCTGACAGGCTGGAGGAGGGGAAAGATGGGCTGGGGAACCTCCGTTGCTGCATCATTTAGAGGCACTGAAGCTCTTCTCTTGCGTAAGCTGCGTTACTGTTGTTGCTTTCCAGCGATCTCGATGCCAGGGCGAAGAGCGAGCGATACCG
This sequence comes from Camelus ferus, assembly GCF_009834535.1. Lineage (NCBI taxonomy): Eukaryota > Metazoa > Chordata > Mammalia > Artiodactyla > Camelidae > Camelus > Camelus ferus. The sequence continues at coordinate 99,945,221 of NC_045697.1, read as the reverse complement.
CGCACTTTTCCGGCTGCCCAAAGATGAAAAGTTAGACGGCCACACGGACTGCACCCTCTGGACTCCATTCAACAAAATGCACATTTTGGGGCAGATGTTTGTCTCCACAAACTACATCTGCTTTACCAGCAAGGAGGAGAACCTGTGTAGCCTCATCATCCCGCTCCGAGAGGTAAGCGTCAGGTGAAGATGGGTATTTGAAGAGTTTAATCTGTAATACTTCTTTGTGTATTTTTTACCAGCGTTGGGTGGCTTTTAACCATAGGGTGATTGTTCACAATTCTTTGATGGAATCTGCCACTCTTTCCTGTGTTGTCATTGCTCCAAGTGACCGTGGGACCTGCAAGATCTCTTCTTCTGGAGGCAGCCTGGTGTTTTAAAAAAAAATGTAGGTTTCATTCTTGTTCAGGTGAGGTGAGGCCAACAGAGCAGATGACTGTCATGGAAAAGATTGCTTGTTATAGTCGCAGATCCCTCTAGGGGGCGCACGCCATGCCACAGGGACCACACGGGGACCACACGGGGAAGCACCAGGGCGGGTCAGCAGGCAGAAGAGCAGGGGAAGTGTGGAGAAGAGCCTTTACTGTAGTTTCCATGGGAAGAAACAGTGGAGGCAGGGCAAACAGGCTTAAGACTGGCAAGTTGGATAGTTTTGGCAGGCCCTAGGGCAGAGGGCCTGTCTCCAGTTGGCTGGTGCCTGGCCCTAGGGTGATGGGGGCAGGTGAGTGGTGGCCCTGAGTGTGAGAGCAGGTGAAGGAGGTCAGTGGAGTGTGGGCTCACTGGTTGGTCTGCCTATGGAAGGGCCGCTCACAGGTGAGTCCTCTGCTGTCCCTAGGAGTTGGCTGACTCTGGGATGGGTGGTCCCTTCCAGGGTCAGCAGGGCCCCAAGATGTGAAAACATCAAATACAGAAACTAGAATATGTGGTTAGTACACCTGGCTCACAGCCTGAGCAGCTTAGTCTTTAGAGGAGACAGTCCAGGTTGTGAACCAGAAAGCCAAGTGCTGAGATCTAGCTGGTCTGTCGATTCTCTGCATCGGACCCACTGGGACCGCCTGCCACGGTGGCAGACTCCTAAGTCCACCCCGGATCTTCTGAATCTGTGCAGGCTTTGGAGTCTGTAGTTTAATAAAGTCCCAGGCTGACTTACATGTGCAGTGAAGACTATGAAACATCAATCTTGTGTCTGCGGTGGAGGTGGGTTTCTGTCATGTCTTCACAGTGATAGGTTATTCTGGTACTTGCGTGGAAGCCTTGCTGTGCTGTTTGGGGTTGAGAAGGAACTCAGGTTAAGATGTCAGGGGCTGGCAGGCCTGCACTTTCTAACCTGGCAACTTTCAACCTTCTCTGGTCATTTTCTAGAAGTTAACATGGTTGGAAGCTTTGGCTATTAAATTAAGATTGACCCTTTGTTAAGATTCCCTATAGTAAAAGATTCAAGTTTCCCTCTGCCTTCTTTTCTTTTCTTTTTGTTAAATCATTTATGTAAGCAGATGTTCTTGGTTTTTTTGTTTGTTTGTTTGTTTTTAAACTGTTGCATCATTATTACAGTAAATTTGTAAGAATACAGACAAATAAAAAGAAAGCAAAATTCACCCCTAGTCTCACCATTCAAAGATGACCACTTTAGTTAACATTCTGCTATCCAGCTTTCCAGACTTTCTATACATGGCTGTGTATATGTCATTTATATTATTTACATATAAAACATAAAGAATTTTTATTATTTGCTTATTTCCCTTAACAGTATACACTTAACTTTTCCCCATATTATAAAATACTCTTTTACAATGTAACTTTTAATGACTGCATATTATTCCATAAATGGATACACATATAATTTATTTCTTCTCATGTAGGTGACCTGTGGTTGGACCTTTGCATTGTTTTTAGTTTTCTTCTAATAATCATATGTATAACTTTCCTTAAGTTATAAATTCCTACAAGTTGAATTGTCAGATTAAAAAAAATGAGAAATGTTAGGCAATTGATAAAGTGTACAGCACTTTTTGAGGCCAGGAATTGTTGGGGGTGAATTCTGAGATGGATAATTCATCAGTACTTACAACTGGCTCAGAAATGCATTTTATGACTTTTTCCAGCAAACTTACCTTCTTTGTCTTAGGGAGTTATTATACGCGTGTGTGTGTGTTGTAATTGACATATTAGTTTCAGGTGGACAACATAGTGATTCAATATTTGTCAGTATTGCAGAATGATCACCACAGTAAGTCTAGTTAACATCTATCACCATACACAAGACTGTCACTGAAATTTTCTTGGTCAAGTCCTACCTGACTGTAGTAAAGCACAGTAACCCGGACTGGCTAAGGAAACCCATCCTGGGATTAAGAATGTTCCATGGATGTGTCATTTATGACTCTGAGTGAGTCACCACTCTGTTTATCCAGAGGGAACTGAGGAGCAGAGAGGGGCTGGAGCTGCTGTCCAGACGTCTGCTCTCCTGTTCCCCACCTCTTGGTGCGGTCCAGCTAACTCTCTGCACATGCCAGTGCAATTTACAGCATGATAGTGAGAGCTCAGGGAACTGAGAGAGTGGTGGCTGATACCCTCAGCCCATCTTCTGCTTGCCAGTTTTCTCTAACAGGTAGTAAGGCAGAGATAATTCAGTCATATTTCAGCATAAATCAGATAAGGGACAATGGTGGGGGTAGCGTTTAGAAATAAAGCATTCTGTGGCTGGAGGATGCAGCTTTAACATGATGCTCAGTGAGACAGCAGTGCCCTTTCCTTTAACCTGATGAATCGCTGAAATATATTAATGGTAGATCTCTAACCTCGACTAATGGAAGAAGCAAAAGACTTAATGTAATTTTTATTACCTGTAGGTAATGATAATGACAGAAAGCAGTAGGGCAGGGCTCCCACCCACCAGCGAGTCTGTTTGAGCAGACACTGGTCTTTCTGTGAACTGAGTTAAACTGATTCTGTGAACTGAGTTAACTGTATTTATGATCCTACTAGACATAGGACTTTACACTTTGACTTCAGCAAGATCCACGTGGTGTCTGTGTTTTAGGCACAGAACTTGAACCTTTCATTCTTTTTGCATGTGTCATTTAGTCCCAGACACCTGGTGACCAAAAGAATCAGAAAAAAATCCGTTGGGAGAAAAGGAGTTTTTATAGGTCTTTTAAAATGAGGATTATTCAACACACATCTGAGGGGTCATGGGAAGATCCTTTTTATGATAAAGAGGTTGTTTTTGTTTTTGTTTTTCCATTTTTCTAGCTTCATTTGCATTGAGGAATAAACACTTTTATGTGCAACTCCGAGTATCTCAGAGGATTCCTTTAAAAATGTATAAATATGTGGGTGGGGGTATAGCTCAGTGATAGAGCGTGTGCTTTGTATGCATGAGGTCCTGGGTTCAATCCCCAGTACCTCTGTTAAGGGGAAAAAAATGTATAAATATATATCTAATTCTATGTATGTATAAAATCTGAGGATGGAAGTCAGGTCCTGCAGGTTTCCCTTTATGGACCCCAGTAATCCCTGTTTTGCATTTGTGACCATGTAATTTTTTAGGCAACTCCAGTGGTTTCCTTAACCTTGAAGTTTTCAAAGTTCTGCTTTGGTGGTTCACATGAAAATGCTGATGAAAGGGCTGAAGTTGAACCTGTCTAGATGACTTACCAGTGGAAATGAAGAGGGGAAGGAAACTAAGTATTTAGTCAGAGCTGCTGCAAATAAACCACTGATCTAGGGCTGGCCTTGAGGCGTTCTTCCCAGTGGGCTAAAGAAAAAACTTGTAATGCATTTATCCTAGTTTCCAGTTGATGAAAATCCTATTATAGAGCACCAAACACATGCCATCATTTCGAAGCTAAAGCAGATGCCCCCTTTCCTATTTTTCTCCCAGTGTGGTTCACTTACTCCACCACACACGCACGCTCCCTCTCTCTCTCTCGCTGTCTCTGTCTCTGAGACCCAACCACACACCTACACACACAGCACCCCACCTCCACACACACATAGAGTCAGCCGGTGCAGATAAGGTTGCAGTTAACTTGTTTACGTCATGTCTGTTCAAAATGGAGCCTTTAAAACTTTGAAGTGGTGGGAGGTGAGGGATGCAAAGCCCTGGGGTCTAAATGAGACGTTTGAAAGATTGGTGGTGTTTTGAAAGCCTTCTCCACATTAAGCTTTGTAAAAAGGAACCAGTATCATGCCTGTTTCTGTCTCTTAAGGGTGATGTAGCAGCTGGGAGTTCTCTCTCTTATGGCTCCATGAAATTTTAATGAAAATCAAAGAATTCCTTCACAGCAAGGTTTATTCATTCTTGGTGCCACTGACCTGGACTTGTCTTGGCCTGGGTGTTGTTGGGGCAGCTGCCCTGTGTCCTGTGCACTGCAGGATGTCTAACAGCATCCCTGTCCTCTACCTGCTAGGTGCCAGTGGTACTTCCACTTGTGACAACTGAAAGTGTCTCTAGATGTTGCCAGATGTCTCCTGGGGGGCAAAAATTATTCTCGATTTAGAACTACTGATTTAGAAAAACCAGCCAGATAATTCCAGCTCTACTTTGATTTGTTGTGAGCTGCTTTATTTTATGGGAACAGAGTTAAAGAATCTCAGCTTGCCTCAATAAAATATGGGTGGTTCCTATAGGACTTAAAAATGCTGTGTTCCTTCTTCGGTGCTGCTCAGAGATTGCTGTTGCATAATCCCCAGAAAGTAATGCTCTGTGTCCTCTTTCTTTTCAGGTGACGATTGTAGAAAAGGCAGACAGCTCCAGCGTGCTCCCCAGTCCCTTATCTATCAGCACCAGGAACAGGATGACCTTCCTGTTTGCCAATTTGAAAGACAGAGACTTTCTAGTGCAGAGGATCTCTGATTTCCTGCAACAGACGACCTCTAAAATATACTCGGACAAAGAATTTGCAGGAAGCTGCAACAGTTCAGATGATGAGGTCTGTGGAAGGCACCTGCGGGTGTTTTGGTTCATCTTATTACTCTTCCCTGGAGGTGCTCACTTCCTTGTCCCGTTTCTTGGATCTTCAAGCTTTGCAGCTGTGCTGAGATGAACCACCTACCCTCTGCCCAGAGCAGTATCTCATTTAAATCTCATGGAGTTTGTATTTGGGATCATCTAGGGCTGGACAGAACCTTAGAGATCATCTGGTCTAACCCTCTTATTGCACTGTTGATCTTGTTGGGAATGGTACAGAGGTCATTTATTATGATAAGATACGAATTGTATCCCCAGTTGAATTGAATCAGGCCCTGGACCAATATCCAGGGAAACTGAAGCCCTGAAAGCTATGTGACTAGCTCAAGTCATAGCACAAGTTACTGGTAGTTAAAGCAAGTTGTAAAAATAGTGAGCACATGAGTAACAGCCCTGCCCCTGTCCTCCTGCTCTAAGACTATGTGGGCATTTTTGAGGCACCAGAAAATAGAGAGGAGGTGAGGGAGGTGGTCCCATAAGCAGTTGATTCAACCACAGTGTGCTTGGCATGCAGCATACTAATCAGAGAGATGTGTGGCCAACCACTTGTTGCAAAAATACATCTAAAATACAGAGGATAAACAAACAAACAAACAAACAAACACAGAGGAGACCTCTTTTGGGCATTGGCTCTGAGTCCCACGACCCCACCAAAGTGCTGGCTTGCTGCCTTTCTTCTGCTTTGTGACGTAGCAAGAAGCCTTGGGAGCCAAGCTGTTGGTATCTGTCCAGAGTAGATCCTACAGCCCAGACCATCCAGCGGCTTGCTCCTCTCTGCACCTGCAGGTGTACTCTCGGCCCAGCAGCCTGCTTTCCTCCAGCCCCCAGAGAAGCACCAGCTCTGACGCTGATGGAGAGCGCCAGTTCAACCTCAACGGCAACAGCGTCCCCACAGCCACCCAGACCCTGATGACCATGTATCGGCGGCGATCTCCCGAGGAGTTCAACCCGAAATTGGTGGGTGCCTCCTCCTCTTGCCCAGAATGTTCTTATATTAGAACCATAACGTTTGAAAAATATGCTCTTAATAAAAGCAAACTTTTTTTTAACTTTAAAGTTGCTAAGAAATTAGATCTTAAGTTCTCACAACCAAAAAGAAATGATAATTGAGTGACATGGTATGGTAGTATCATATTGCAGTATCTAGTAAATCAACACACTGTACACCTTAAAAAAAAGTAAACTCAAATACGTCAATATAACACATTGTAGACCTTAAAAATAAACTCATAAATCCGTCAACAGATACTTTCCTGCAAGTAAAGCAGATTTTGTCAAATATGTCATTAGGTTTCAGAGTGGCTTCTTCACTGAAGGAGATGAGTTAGAGACAGTACAGATGACTTTTTTTGGTCATATTTTTAACTTTTTTATGCGTATTTAAAAAATTGAAGTACAGTTTTGATATACAATCTTGTATTTAACTATTGTTTAGTCAACTAACAAATAAGGACATAATTTCTCAGACCACGTTTTAAAAACATCAGCTTACTTTCACTTGGAGGTGTGGACATAAAGCCATAAATGTGGTTTGCACTCTGCTGACCCATCTCAGGTAAGCGGAATTCTGACTCTGGTACAGGAAGCGTCACGGCAGAACCACAGGCTGTGATCAGTCAGGGAAGGACCCCAGAAGATCTGAGTCCTTTATCCTTATGTCCATTCTGTCCAGAACTCAGCCGCTGTGTTCACTAAGGAAGATGTTCTGACCTTCCATTGAACTTCTTACCATCCTCCAGGTACTTTGGGATGTACTGATGTTTCATTATCTATTTCAGGCCAAAGAGTTTTTGAAAGAGCAGGCCTGGAAGATTCACTTTGCCGAGTATGGGCAAGGGATCTGCATGTATCGCACAGAAAAGACGCGGGAGCTGGTGCTGAAGGGCGTCCCAGAGAGCATGCGCGGGGAGCTCTGGCTGCTGCTGTCAGGTACGGCCGGCGGGGGTGGGAGCACCGGCCCCAGAGCCCGCGGGGCCGTCGTGCACCAGGGCCCTTTCACCATGTCGGCCCCCCATTCAGGGCTAAATTGCCGTCCCTTGCCAGAGTCTTGAAACCCCCCCATGACTCTTCCCTCCATGAAAACACAGGACACGTATTCAACAGATGTTGAAGCCACCATCCCTTGAGTCCTCGTAACCTCTTCCATTTTTCCTCTAACTCTATTTAGGGACAAACAGAACCCAAAGAAAAAGAGTAGCATTCTTTGTGATTTTTAGAGTCTTCTTTTTTTTTTTTTTTTTCTCCTTTTTCAGCTGTGTCAGCTTCATTGAGGATGTTTAAATGTGGCACTTGTCCAGAGCAGTCGTTGGGGTGGGGAAGAGGGTAGAAATGGAGGAATAAGAGAACCTCATCAATGAGTTTTGGCTTCTCTTGATTTTGCGGGTTCTCACTGGAGACAGGGAAGAGAGGCCGGAATGGGCTCTGGAGCTAAAAGCCTACCTGGATTATACTTACACTCCAAGCTGGAGATGCTGGGAAGGACAGAAGGGGACGATCCCAGAGCCGTGGGAGAGGTGTGTCCATCTTCACAGGCCCACCACTAGGCTCACGCCCAGTATGACGCCATCAGGTTAAACCTCTGAGTCCGCTACAGAAGCCAGGGGTCCTTTGGGGATAACCCCCATCACTCCTTCCTCCCAGCCTCAAGCATCCCGTGTATCCCAGGGATCTGTTCTGTCACAAACATCAGAGCATTTCTTTGGGTGTCACCAGTCTTGTCTTTAATATATAAATCAGTTGCTCTACCTGATTAGAGGGCTGAAATGGAATCGTTTTAAATAGGCTCATGTGAAAATTTTTATTTGAACCTGAGCTGGTCTGACACAAGTGCTTATATCAAAACCTTTTATTTTAAAGATGACATTAAAATGAAAAGAAGTTACCAGACTTACAAGAAAGCCTTAAAGAAAAAACTTGTAGCTCTTTCTAAAAGTAGATATAAATGGTAATTACCAATGAGCTGTTTTAACAGCTCAGAAGTAGGAGTAGAGAATCCTGAAAAATAATTGGTCTTCTCTGTTTCATGTAAAACTGGTTTATTCTGTCCTCATTTACATGTCTTGTTTTTCATTTGCCACAAGTGGACCAGCCATAGCTCCTCATTTACAAATCCAAATTTGAGTCAAATTGTCTCTAATTTCCAGTCCATCTCAAGAAGATCCTTACCGTCCAGTCTGCCATCTTTCCTGTGTTTGGTGAGCTACTCACCTGACAGCCTGATTCAGATCACTGCTGCAGTGAACAAAACAATTCCATTTTCATCTTCCTTACTCAAATGGGGAGTTACTTACAGCTGCATTTTAGATGAAAATGAAACTTACGGTGGGCACTGGGAAACAGGATACAGCAGTCCACAGCCTTGTAGAGCCCTGTTTAGAGTTAGACCCAGTGTTTTCCTTTTTTTTTTTAACTTTTTTGGGGAGGGCAGGTAATTAGGTTTATTTATTTTATTTTGTTTTTGGAGGAGGTGCTGGGGATTGAACCCAGGGCTTCATTCATGCTAAGGATGCAGTCTACCACTTGAACTATACCCTCCCACCCGGCCCCCGTGTTTTCTTTAACTATGATGGGCTGCGTGAGGCCAGAGGTGAAGCAGTGTACACACCACGTTTGTTGGGTATAGAAGTGAGCCCATGTTTCCACCCAGTGCACCGGGGGGTGGGTAGGGTTCACGCGGAGGCCAGCTTGACCACGGGGAGAGCCCAGCCTCCTGGGACCTGCCCTGCTTCCCATGACTCTGAGGGCCACTGTCCCAGGACCTGGCTTGGCTACCCACTAAATTGAGTGCAGGCCAGATGGCAAGAAGTGCTTGTAAACCATCCTTGAAAGGAGTGCAGAAGCTAGTGTTAAGCTAGTGTTAAGTCAACCAGACTGCCTTTGTGGGGCAGGTGTGAGTGATGAGGCTGGCTCTCTGGGTGACCGTCAGCGACAAGGAGTGAGTAAGCCCAGGGGCTCTAATTTCTAGTCAGTTTACCCTGTCATTAAGTGTGTGTGTGTTTGTGTGTGTGTAGAGATAACACATATATATATACACATATTTAATTATATAGTATGTACATATGTGTGTGTATTTTCTATGTATATTTATGTGTGTGTGTGTGTATATATAATTTATACATACTTAGATTTTATTTAACTAGATTTAGATTAAGGTATTTGTATCCAGGGCTTTTCTGTGCTCCGGAGTCTTACAGGGGGAGGATATAGCTCAGTGGTAGAATGCATGCATAGAAATCCTGGGTTCTGTCCTCAGTATCTCCATTAAAGTAAATAAATAAACCTTATTACCCCCCCCCAAAATAAGAAGCAAAAACTTTAAAAAAGAACTTAAAATGTAAGTATCTCAAAGCAGTGATTCTCACCACCACCTGGCCCTCATCCCCACCCCTGCGGGGCTCCCCTCGGTGGCAGGGGCCCGTCACTGCAATTTTAAACATCCCTCCAGGTATCTGAACCCCACCTCCTCTTCACTAAGGCGGTTTGAGCCCTTCGAAGCTTGCACCTTAGCAAACAGTTTCCAGACTTGTTTTGAGATGCAGAACCTCCTTTTTCAAGTGAACGCCTAAGGAGGAGCCCCGTCAAACGCAAGCAGAGCTGCCGTGGTTGATGGGAGGGCTGAGACCCGCGAGCCTCAGCTTGGCGCAGTCCGCCCCCCTCCCTGCCCTTCTCGGAGCAGCCCCTCGGGATAGTCTGGGGGAGTTCCTTGAAACTCTACCTGAGGGAGGTTTCTCTTATTCTTTAATCATCATTATTTTTTACTGGAGTATAGTTGATTCACAATATTGTGTTAGTTTCAGGTGTACAGCAGAGTGATTCAGTTATTTTTTTCTGATTACGTTCTGTTATGGCTTATTACAAGATACCAAATATGGTTCCCTGTGCTGTGCAGTAGGTCCTTGTTGCTTATCTATTTTATGTATGACTTCTATCTGTCAGTCCCATACTCCTGTTTTACCCCTCCCCGCCTTTCCCCTTTGGTAACCGCAAGCTTCTCTGTCTGTGAGTCTACTTCTGAGTTGTATGTGGATTCATTTGTATTACTTTTTAGAGTCCACACATGAGTGGTAGCATATAGTATAGGGAGGTTTTGAAATAGAAGAGGAAGAGGGAGGGAAGCCAGGAGTGAACTGACAGCCTGGCCGTGACTGCAGCACACGCACCGTTGTGGGATGTCACTGTCACCTCACGCATGTCCTCTGAGGGGTGGGGAAGGCCACGAGGCTGGGGGTCCGCTTCCACTTTCTGACGCTGGGTCTGGTGGGTGTTTCCCAGGTGCCATCAACGAGAAGGCCACACACCCTGGGTACTATGAAGACCTCGTGGAGAAGTCCATGGGGAAGTACAACCTCGCCACGGAGGAGATAGAGAGGGACCTCCACCGCTCCCTCCCAGAACACCCAGCTTTCCAGAACGAGATGGGCATCGCTGCTCTGAGGAGAGTCCTAACAGCTTACGCTTTCCGGAACCCTAACATAGGGTATTGCCAGGTGAGTGTCACAGACGGATGAGGCTTTAAAGAAAAGACGTGTTATTAGCCACTGAGGAATGAGCAGAAAGGCTTCATGGCCAAGAGAGCTGTTGCTGCACGAGGGTCTCTCAACCTTGGTGCTGTTGGCCTTGGGGACTGGATAATTCTTTGTGTGGGGCTGTCCTTTAGGATGTTAAATAACATTCCTGTTTAATAACATGTTTAATAGTATCTACCCACTAAATGCCAGTAGAACCCCCTAATTGTGACAACTAAAATTTCTTTAGGTGTTACCAGACGTCCCCCAGGGAGCAAAGTCTCCCTGGGCTGAGAACCACTGAACTGAGCAGAGGAACCAGGATACAGGGGTGTCCTTCCTGGACCCATCACCCTCTGGTGACCTGCCTGGTCGCTAGCTAGTCGTGAGCACGCCCGCATACCTACCTGTCCTTTATTTCTGGATTCTAGGTTCCACGCTGCTCCTCCTTTGCATCTTCTAAGCAATTAGTGACCTTGAGAATGTAACTTTTATGTGCTATGGTTATATTTTAATGCACAGTAAAATAAATACTTAATTCAGTATGAAAAAGATGTTGCTCATACACCAGCTAAAATGATCGTTTGTACTAGTGCCACAGTTTGGGAAGCTCCAAGATAACGTGACCTTAGATTTAAAGGCTACATATACAGAGAGGTCTTCTCTGACCGTCTAGCTAAATGCTAAAGCAGGCTTAATTCCTCTGTACACACACACGCGCGCAGAGCACAGGCCTCCTTGTACCACGTTATTTTATCTTTTTGATAGCACTTAATTTAAATACACCCCCAAATTAATGCATCAACTTTTACATCTTTGTTCTGTCTCTCTGACCCAAGCATTTATGCCCTGTGAGACTTGTCACCACTGTGTCCCCGTCTTTCCCCAGTACCTAGTCCAGAGCCTGCTACCAAGGAGACTCCCAAAAGAACGTACCTTGACTGAATGATTCAGGCACTAACTGTGACCATGGTCATGTACTAGGCAGGTTAATCATCAAGTGGAATTTTAATAATGGTTTCACCTGGGAACATACTGAGTAAGGCTTACAAGAAAGAGCCTATTAGACCAAAATTCCTTTTTTGACATTTATATCGTAGAAGCCTGATGAACACTTACTGGTTTCTAGAAGATCAAAAGCAGTCCAGAAGTGAGTTGGCTTCTAATATTATAAAGTTCATATTTATCTTTTGATCTTCCTCTTTTTAATTAAAGGGACTATTAAAGTAGTTGAGCCTTGAGTGGTTATGAGCTGTCTGATAATATCTTTTAATAAAGTCAGTTACTTTAGAATTAAATTCCTGTTACTTATCACCTTCCATCCTTATCCAGATGGAAATAGTGGGCGAGAACTCCAACTCTGAAAGGTTTCATTGTTCTCGAGGAGAGCCTCAAGCCGTGTGTACTCAGTTATAGAAACAATTATGGAAGATTAAAAAGGAAATATTTACCTCACTGAATTGAGGATTAAAAACAAGGAGATTTCAGCAGGTTCAAAGCTTTGTCAAAGGGCCTTTGGACCAAGTTCTTGAATGAGGGTTTGCAAGTGTCGGGGGCTCAGGCCTTGGTGAATGCTGGTGTTCATGGAGGCCCTTTAAAGTTAACAGGTTCAAGGACTAAGAGTTTTTACATTTTTAAAAGGTTGTAAAGAAAACAAAACTCAGAGGAATATGTGCATATCCCTTGCAAAGCCTTTAAATATTTATTATGTGTTTTTCTTATGGAAGAAGTTTGCTGGCCCCTTGGGACTAACTCGGTCACTTTTTAGGTTAACAAAATGGCTTCTATGTTCAAATGTGTCTGATGTATTTAAAATGTGTTTCATGACATCTCCTTCCACTCATTCAGGCCATGAACATTGTCACATCAGTGCTGCTGCTTTATGCCAAAGAGGAGGAAGCTTTCTGGCTGCTGGTGGCTTTGTGTGAACGCATGCTTCCTGATTACTACAACACCAGGGTGGTTGGTATGTGGTGATGCAGCTCACATTTTAACCCTTATCTCACAGGAAGGTGTTTCTAGAGCCAGGATATCATTTCCAGGCACCATTAGCCAAAAGAGTTTTAGACTAATCCAGTTTTCCAAAATGGGGATGAGAGGCTTGAATCAATACAGGTGGTACCCAAAGGAGCTCCAAAGAGCTTAGGAGAGTATACATGTATCACCTTGACGGAAACTGTTTCCTAAGACACCTGATGTGGGTGTCACTCTGTGGCATGTGAGAGCTACACCAAGCACACAGATCATCAACCCAAAAAGGTTTAGCAATTCTTTCATGAGAAGGATGGAATCTACAAAAGGCAGAAGTATTCAGAAAAGGAATGGAGACAATAGCATATAAAATGTTGCCAAAGCTAAGTTTCTAAGGTATTTTTTGGAACTGGTTTCTTTGCAAAGCAAACAACAATGGGGAGTACTTAAATAAATTATAATCCTCTCACGTGTTAGACATTCATTTTAGCAGGACACACTTTTCATTGCTGGTGTAGGAAAATGTATGCTTTACGTGTCCCTCTTGCATTCTGTCTTCATTTCTAAACTTCTGCACAGTAATTTAAATCATTGGAAGTACTCTCCAGAAATATCAGGACGTCGATCATGAGTGTGTTCAGCTGGAATGCTTTTAAGTTTAAAAAGCAATCATTTAAAGAAACAATTCCTGTGTGAGGACCATGCATCCAAAAGAGCAATTTGTTTTTAAAAGAGTTTGCCAAGAAATGAAGCTACTTAGATATACTTTTCATGCCTAACCATTTATGTTGCCAACAAAATAAAGAATTGTGTGTCATGAAAATTTTGTAAACTGACCCTTCCAACAGTCTTTGTAATTGTCATGCTATTGCTCCTTTCTGGTAGACAGCCAGGACAGGAAGACCTCCCAGGAAGAGAAGAGGCAGCCAGAACTCCTCTGGTGACTTGGCTGTGCCGACATGTTGGTCCAGTAACGTAGTAACTGGAGTTCTGTCTCGGCAGCAATTGTGAACTGGCTGGTTTTAGTCAGGCCATTGGATTGGGTGCATTCGTGAGAAGCTGTAGTAGGTTAACCCATGACCTCTGGTGTCCACCCCCGCTACAGGTGCCCTGGTGGACCAGGGTGTCTTCGAGGAGCTCGCCCGAGACTATGTCCCGCAGCTGTACGACTGCATGCAGGACCTGGGCGTGATTTCCACCATCTCCCTGTCCTGGTTCCTCACCCTATTTCTCAGCGTGATGCCGTTTGAGAGTGCAGTTGTGGTTGTCGACTGTTTCTTCTATGAAGGAATCAAAGTGATATTCCAGTTGGCCCTGGCTGTGCTGGATGCAAATGTGGACAAACTTTTGAACTGCAAGGATGACGGGGAGGCCATGACCGTTCTGGGAAGGTATTTCTCACTTGGAGAACCACCTCTGGGGTTTCTTCCCTGTGCTCTCCATCTGTCTGTCTCCTTGGTTTCATGAGTCTTCATTGCCCACATAATTCATGAGTCAAAATGCCCACTTCTCTCTGCGGCCGAGGATTTATTTTCATATGCTCTGTCTTTTAGTGAAGGGAATTTCATTCTGCTCTTAAGGAAATTCTAGTCCTTTGTTTTAATGTGCAGAATTTGGAGAAAATGGCTGGACAACTGTAAAAGGGGAAATTCCAGGTTAGCCTCCCAGTGACTCCCGATTCCTTCTTCCAGATACTTGGACAGCGTGACCAATAAAGACAGCACGCTGCCTCCCATCCCTCACCTCCACTCCCTGCTCAGTGATGACGTGGAGCCCTACCCGGAGGTCGACATCTTCAGACTCATCAGAACGTCCTATGAGGTAGGTCTGGTTTCCTGCCTGAGTGTTCCAGCACTCTGAGTGCTAGGAGGGGCTCAATCAGACGGGGCCACACACTTCATTGCTAACCCAGGGTATACTTGCTTCCTTCCACCTTCTGAGAACTTGTTGCTGAAGCAAGCAGCTACCTGCCACCTGCCAGCTTTGAGCTGAGGGGGTCTAGCACCACGGAACAAGTGGCATGAGCAGCTCTGTGCTGTGCCCACCCTGACGCCTGATCACGCAGCAGCTTGTGTTCAGCTCTGGTTGGGGAGGGGCTGTTGAAAGCAGGAGTGGGGAGGTTGACCTGTACAAATCAGTTCACTTCCTGTGCTCATGTCAAGTCCTTAGATCTTCTGGGAAGCAGACAAGCCAATCCTTTTCAGTCCGAGGCATGTAGAATACTCTAGAGCATCCTGGAGAAGAACCAGAGTCCTAGGATTCCTCCAAAGTTGCTTGGCCTGGGTTGGGAGGGCGCCTCCCGGTCCTTGATGCCCCCAGACCTGGTCTTGAATCCCAGAATAGAACTAACAGGCGTCCAGGGGAGAAGGACCCAGCACGCTGCGTACCCCTCAGCACTCGGGGTGTGTAGAGCCCTGCAGGCTCAGTGCCCGTAACGCCTCCTGGTTTGTTCACTTCCTGATCGTTAAGAAAGAGTGTGAATGTTCTGCTGAGAGCACTGTGCCGTCTGTAGGTGTTTTGGGATCGTGTGACCAGTGATCGTCAGCATTTCAATGAGCAACAACCTGGATAAGGGAGAAATGGTGAGGGACAGGCTGAGGTCATAAAGTCTCACTTAAACAGAGTAAAAATGTGGTGCTTTTTTTTTCTGCATATACATGCATATATTCGTTTCATTTTTTTTTCATTAAAGGTTATTACAAGACACTAATGAACTCATCATCTACAGAACAGAAACAGATTCACAGACGTAGTAAATAATCTTACAGTTCCTGAGGGGAAGGGGGTGGGAAGGGATAAATTTGAGAGTTTGAGATTTGCCAATGTTAACCACTATATATAAAAATAGATTTTAAAAAACCAAGTTTCTTTAGTTTAGCACTTGGAAAAATGTGGTGCTTTAAAAAAAAATTGGTACGGCTCTGGAAGCCTTTTCAGAAATATGCATCCTTAACTCATAATGGGAGAAAGACTGGTAATTTATTATTTAAAAAAACTTTTTGTTGGTACCCCATATACATTGTAAACAAAACATTTTTGCTATGTTTTAAAATTATAAAATTTGTGTATGTTAATAATAAAAAATGTAGAAACTGTGGGAAAATATCAAGGAAAAAACTGTATCCTGTGAGCATCTCACCATATTTCCCTCAAAAAGGTTTTTATATTTGCATTTTACGCTTAAAAACAAGTTTCTACTGAAAAGTGTTTTGTAACAGTCCATTTTCACTTTAAATATATCACCAGCATTCTCTAATATTTAATGTATTGTTTGCAGATTTTCATAGATTCTTAATATTCTGCTTTCATGAGGTGTCAAAACTTACTTGGCTGGTCCTTTTTGTTGGACATTTTCTTCGTTTATTTTCACATTTTCAGTACCATATGGCAAATTCACATGCTATTATTCCATGTATATCTATTATATGATATGTATGATATTATATATTATATGATAAACTTGTACACAAGCAACACATCTCTGATTATTTTCTTAGAGTCCGTTCTTAGGAATAGATTCACAGCAGAGGATCAAAAAGTATCAATTATTTCCAAGCTCCTGGCACAATTTTCTGTAAAAATTGTCCCAAATTATATTTCCTCTAGTAGAGATTAAGGATGGCTGTTTCACTTCATCCTCTCCAAAACTGGTTATCATCATAATGCATTTAAAAAATGAATCATTGCCCTAGGACTTGTGGATGGTCCTCTGTCAGAAATTTTGGATGATTGTTTTTCCAGAAAAAGAGCCCATGTGATTAAAGGCGATAGTTATTATTGTAGCTGGGGGTGTTTTTTCTAAAGGCGTCTCCTAAAACCTTTATTGTGAAGAGAATTCTAGACCAAAGTAATAAAGCTTGGTATGTGGAAACTCAGCTTTGTTCTTGACAGCAGATAAGCGAACATCTTGCTGAGGTCAGCGCCTGGCCCATTTTTAATGAGAGAGAGAGGAGAATGGAGCCACGACCAGGGCTGGTTTCCACTTCCATCCTGTCTGGCTGGTCCCTTACGGTGGCCATAGGCTGCCAGACATCCTATCGCAGTCACAGCAGCGGTTTCCTTCCTTTGCCTGGAAAGACAGCCCCGTGTATTTGTACCAGAGCCTACATTACTGGGTCTTTCAACGCATGACGACTGGTTTTTTATTTTCTCTGCTTAGTGTTGCCATTCTGCTCATCAGTTTCCAGTGGCTTCCCGATGCCCTATAGATCGTCCTAAAGAAAACACTACAGACCTTGCCTTTCTTCCCCTCCTAGCTGTTAGGTTGGTGGTTCTGCCTGTGCATTAAAATCACTCAAACTTTTTCTTAAAGCCAAACTTTTAAAAATATAAATTTCTAGGCTCCATTCTAGACCAGTTAAATCTGTATCTCTGGCATAAGGCCTAAGAATGAGTATTTTTTAAAAGTTCCCAGGTAATGGCAGAGCCCGGTGAAGGCTGAGAACGCAGAATGCAGAGCTGCCCTAGACGCAGAATGGGGCACTTAGACGCAGACGCCGGTTATAACCTGGTTTGGACCGTGGCATGACACCGGGTTCTGAGACATGCTACTTCTTTCTTTCTGTGCTTCAGGATCATCAGGAAACTAGAAACAGGAAAAATACCAAAAGCACATTCAGCCTTGAGATCTGAGCAGGGGTGCCCCAGGTGGCTGCCCGTTGGTCAGCCTTCTCCTGATGCGTAGAGATGACTCTGCTCATAAATGCCTTGTAGGAAAAATCTCCATCATCGTTAAGTTCTCCCAAGCTCCTGCTGGAAGGAGTTGTACGGACCATTTGAGAGACAGTTTTCTTCTGTGTGGGCCTGTGTGCGAGGCGCTGCACTTTCGTTAGAGCTACACAGAAGGAGAAGACCCAGTCCCAGCCTTCAAGGCTGACTCACAGACTGAGACGAGCCTCTGGAAGGCACTGGGGCACGTTAATAAAAGCCCTTACAGCAGACACACGACCAGAGGTTCTTCTTGTTCAAGATGACCCAGCCTGGTGGGTTTAATCTCAGAAATGTTAAGCAGGCAAAAGAGGTGGCTGACAAAACACAAGGAGTAGTTTGTGCAGAAGGACAGACAGTTTTGAAAGCTCAGAATAATGTGTCGGGCTTACTAATGATGACAAAAATAGCTGCCACTCATGGAGAGCCTGCCGGCACTTCCCAGACAGCCCCACCAGGTGAATGTTAATACACTTTAAGGTGAAAATGTAAGTTCAGAGAGGTTGAGCTAGTTTTTCAAAGACACAGAAAGTGGCAGAGTCAGGAGCCAAATAAAGTGCCCTGGCATTAAATCCAGAGCCAATAGGATTTGTCTGGATAGAACAGAGATGGAATTGAAGACATACGTATGGGCATGAGGTCAGTTGGTCCAATACAGACTGGTTAGTGGGGAGTCTTGAAACCACTAATCGATTTGCAAGGCCCCCAACAGCCACTGGAAACTAAGGGGAGATTTCCTTCAAGTACATTATTTCTGAGACTCCCTGTGCAATAAATTGAGTGGGGAGAACTAAAAGAATAGACTAAGAAGGGAGATACTACAGTTATGTCAGTGAGAGAAGACCCAAGAGATGCAAAAAACAGTGTGTGTCTATTCATTTATTCAGAAAATCTTTAAAATTTCATAATGCTTGGCCTCGGAGATGTGAATTGGTGAGAATTTGGTGTGAATTTTCTTCTTTCTTTACTTTTAATGTGTAGATATTTTCAAGCACAGTATAAGTCAAAAGGATAATATAATGCATTTCCATTAACCCATCGCCCAGTCCCAGCAGTAAACAACATCTTCCCGATCTCTGTTTCATCTAATGCCTTCTTTTTTTTTCTGATATATTTTAAAGCAAACTCCAGACCTCATATTATTTCACTCATAGACTCTTCATAATATATCTCTAATAAGCATTTGGGGCATGACATTTTTTGCTAATGCATAGCTTTGATTTCCAAGTGTAACTTGTACAAGTTTGTTGATCCTTCAGAAACCACATAGACCTGTATAATAGTTATCACCAGTTGTCAGTGGACCCTCAGTTATAACATTAGCACATTTTGCCTGATTTAAAGATTCGTGCTTTTCTTCCTCTTCCTCCTCTTCTCCCTCCTCCTTTCGCTGGTAACACCGGGAACAGTTCACAGCAATCATGCTGCTTGCTCTTCCTGAGTAGTGCATAAAATCCTTTCACCAACCCAAACAGGCAGAAAATAATTTTCCCTTTCTTGCTGATAAGCAAGCCGAGGAACATCAATTTGTGAAATTTCTGTGGTATCTGGGACTTGCCTCCAAATCTGAACACAAAACGGTGCCCTTTCTACAATGCCCAGTTGTCAAAAGTATGTCTTAATGAAGCTGAACGTGAATGGTGTGTATTTAAAGAAAACGGTCTGTTGTAAGTTAGCATGACTATGGGGCCACGCACATGAGGCGAACACCAAGTGAGGGGCGGTGGTGGGGGTGGGAAAAGGTGGTCCTCAGGGCACCAGACAGCAAAGGCCTGCTGGATGGGGGTAGTCTCTTTGCCACCTGAGATGGGGAACCATTGTTGCCAGAACTTTTGGTTTTTCAAGAGAAGTTGGAGGTCTTGATTTTAATTATCCTAATTTTCAAAAATACTTCCTGGGCCAAACAATACATATCATGAACTTTCTAGCCTGTTTATAATTTCTGCAACTTTTCAATCACTTCTAGGTAAATATTAAAATGATACTGGGCATTGTGCTTAGAGTTTTCCATGCCTTGTC
The DNA here is from genome assembly GCF_009834535.1 of Camelus ferus. Classification (NCBI taxonomy): domain Eukaryota; kingdom Metazoa; phylum Chordata; class Mammalia; order Artiodactyla; family Camelidae; genus Camelus; species Camelus ferus. The sequence continues at coordinate 99,926,048 of NC_045697.1, read as the reverse complement.
AAAATTAACGATCACAGGCCTGAGAGTCAGATGATGTGTTAATGCCCTTTACAGATAATAGAATGGCAGCTTAGAGAGGTTAAGTAACTTGCCCAAGGTTCCTCAGTAAATTGGAGCAGGGCTTCAGATCCCAAGTCTGTTTATCTCTAATGTGCTTCTCATTATTTCTTGTGTTTCAACCAGCATGTTCAACCCACAGCTAATATGCAGGCAGTGCACAGAGCATATCTGACACTGACGCTAACATGTTTTGTGTAATGTTCATATTTACTTAATGTGACAATGGCTTTTTGAGCCCTTTCTGCTCGGCAGAGACTTCAGATGACATAGTCCTTTGAGGAGCCTCAGAGTAGTTACAAAATATGGGCCTGCTTTCTGGCAGAGTTACAAAGGTGTCCCATAGGTCTGGATATTGCTGTGAGTGGAGACTTAAGCTCAGAGGGCCTTAGAGGGCAGCCCGCTCAGCAGACGTGGGACTCCAACAAGCAGAATCCTTGCACTGACTGCATATACTGGTCCCCTCCTATCTTCTTCTTTCTTGTCCTGCTCTTTCCTCCACCCAAACACCTTCCCCATCCCCTACCCCGGCACGTGAGCACACAGGTACACACAGGTGCCACCACCACAGAACAAGGCAGGGTGGAGCTGGGGGGAACGCCCCTTCAGCTGTATTTGAGAATCTCTCTCCCATCTTGGGCTCAGCCTCTTGTAACTTTATGCTGTTTTCTGGAAATCCAAAGACCCGCATGTCCCCCACCCACCATTTCTCCTGTCTCTCCACGCGGTCTTCCAAGGCAGAGCCTCACTGTCTGCTCTGGGCATTTGGAGACCTTCTCATACAGAAAGGACTGTTCAGTGTGAATGGGGCTCAGCCCTCTGGCTAACGGGAGTGAACCCCATTCTGTATACTGGGAAAATAAGCACCCCATAAACTAAGAAACATGTAAAAGGCACTTTGGGCATAATTCCCACGACCTAGTCTTATTTAAAAACAGAAATGGACTATAGAATTAGGACATCTGGTGCAAACGGTCCCAGCCTAAAAGGAAATCATAAATTCCAAGTTCCGGCCTGGCTATTTCTGGAGATCTTCTAAAGGAAAACGGGCCATGAGAACAACGGGGTGGTGGTCTCTTCTCCCCTGCCCCTCACCTTTTTGAAGGGGCTACTGACAGACTGAAATGCTAAAAACAAGGCAAAGAAAAGTTGGCTCAGTAGATCCAGGAGCCAGCATTTCCAAACAAGCATTTCCCATCATCCCCAAACAAGGGCAATTCCCGAGGAATTTCAGTTCCATGAAAAGAACCGATTCATTAATTGAATTATGCTCTTTCTAACAAACAAAATTCACTGATGGGCATCAGAGAGCCTAACGTTATTTAAATTTCCTAAAATCCCCCCTTCCTTAAACAATAAACAAATTAGCCATCTTCATTTCTATCTCTTCTCCAACTCTGTGTTTCTCTGTACATTTTTGTGGCCTGTGTCTAACTCTCCAGTCTAATTCCTAACATCTTTGTGAGCTGAGAAGCAATTTTCAGTGCAGGCAGACCCTCCTCTCTGTGCTGCTTTCCCCACTGGTTGCTGACAGCAACTAAGTCTTAGGTTTGCAGACCTTTGTTTCGTACCACCTCACCCACCCTTGCGTGACGTTCCCCCCCCCCTCCCCCCCCCCCCGCAGATTTCCAGATGAGGAGCAGGAGGATCAGATATGGGAATGAGGTGGAGACAAGTCTGTCCCAAGTTCCCGGTTTTATGCTCTGTGGCCCTTCCCACCCCTAGAGCATTCCTGGGTGGGACAAGCAGTCCCCTTCCGGTGCTGGGCACCTCTTTGTGATTTCCTTCATCCTCCCAAGCTTTCCTTCGCATTGATGGGAAGGCAGGGCTGATGGAAAACAGATACATACACATTTGAAAGACACCACAAGGGCCAGGCTTCACCAAGTGCAATAGGTCCCTCCTTTCTAAGTCCTCCAGAGAGAGGACTTAGAAATATTTAAATGCTGGAGCTTAAAAAAAAAATTCTTAGTTTAGGCCGAAGTCCATGGAATGATCTGAACAAACCTGCTGACCACAGCGAAACTGAAACCAAAAGAAGGCGTCATTTCTACTATCCAGATTCTGTGGTCCATTTCCGTTTTTAAACATTTGTATGTGTTCCATTGTGTTCTGTCCATGGCCAGTCCCTGGCCCTGCCTAGCAGACAGCTGGGCCCATTTCTAGTTGAGAAACAGATGTCAATTAAATATAAATTATATCAGGCTTAGGGGAAAGAACTCTCTCTTTAGCAATCTGCAGAGATCACCACGCCAATGTCTACTACTAGTTACTATTATTTGTACTTTATTTTTAATTTTTTTTGTACTTTATATATTACTATATTTTTATTTCTAAAGGCGGTTCCACAAGGACACATTTGGGGTTTCATTTTACAGAGGAAGAAACTGGGAGTCAGAAGACTCAACTGAATGGCCCAGTGAAAGAACAAAAATTCAGATCAGATTTTGTCTAGCTCCAAAGTTTATGTTCTCTTCTCCCCAGACACAAGGAAGAACCTATTGGCTGGGGGGACAGGAAGTAGTGGAGTTATGAAGCCGGTGGCTGGGCCTCACATTACAGCGCAGCCCCTGTGGGACTCCAGGCAGCTTACATAACCTCTCTGGACCTTGGTTTTACCATCTGTATAATGGAAGTAACAGGACCAACTCACAAGGAGTGAGTTATTGTAAGGAGCCCATGACATGGTTAACGTCCCTGCCAGTTGTAGATGCCAGGAAATTTAGTTTCCTTCTTCCTCACAGCTGATGTTTTTGGCTGATCAGAGGCACACTGTGGCGCGGTTTGAGGTAAACCCAGTCCTACATCTTCAGCGTGAACTTGGCAGTGGATGCTCCCCACCCTTCCGTTAGGATCAGAAGAGTTACCTTCCCTGGTAACTTTCCCCTTCAAAGGTGTAATAACCCCAGAGAGAATTAAAGGTGATATTTTCCATCACCAGTGGTAGCTCCTACCAACCACCTCTGCATTCTGGCTTCTCAGTGGAAATAAGTGTATTGCATCTTTCTTTACTGTCAAGAGAATTCTTACTTGGTCATTAGAAGCTGCTTCTCTGGAGAGGAGACATTTCTTCCATAAACCCTGCATTCATTAGGTCAAAACCCTCTTACCACGTAAGTGGTGAGAGATTTCACTGGTCAGCTTTCAAGATATCAGTGCACTATCCTGTCTTAGTTATCAGAAAGGGATGCCTGAGTCAAAACTCAATTCTCTTTCAAAACAGGTAGAAAGTACTAGAAAGGTGGGGTCTTTAGCTGTAAACCGCAGTTTGGGGAAATTCTAAATTACATAGTTCAGAGTCCACCACGTGGAGCCACCTGTAGGGAGATACTGTCTCTAGGGTTGTCAGATAAAACACAGGACTAATATTAGAGGAGACAGTTATTCATTGCTTATCTGAATCAGTAATGTGACTGGGCACCCTGTATCTCCTGTACTTTATTTACTGAATCTGGCAGACCAAGGCATCACTGAGCACCAGCCGTGCTTGGAGGAAGTCAGAGAGGTGAACCCCTGGGGCGCCCCCCAGAGGTCGGGCTCTGGGTGCGAACCCTAGCATCGGACAGCCTGCATTCACACCTGGCTGCACAGCTCTGCAGCCTTGGGCAAGTTAATGATTTGGTAAACATCCATTCCCTCGTTTCTGAAATGCAGGTAAGAAGAGCACGTCTTTCCTGCTGAGGATTCAGTGTGTTCAGCCAACATGTGTTGAGCCCTTGCTGTGAATCAGACTGTCCACTCTCTACCCTCATAGTACAGGGCGAGAGGCAGACAAGTCAGAAAGAACACAACGGGTGAAAAGATAGGGAGCGCAGTTTCTCTGCGTGTCTGGTGAAGTGACATTTAGCAGAGACACAGGTGACATGGGGACACCAGTGCATGGTGTCTGAGAGAAGCAATTTCCAGGCAAGAGGGGGTGGCCAGGGCAGAGGCCCCCGCTGGCAGCGGAGCCAGCATGGTGTGTCTGAGGGACAGCTGAGGCCATTGTGCCTGGACGGGGTGAGGAAAGGGTGGTGGCAGGTGATGGAGAGCTAGCTGGGGGAGGGAGGGGGAAGGTGGGGGCTGTGGGCCTTGGTCAGACTTGGAATTTGACGCTGAGTGAGCTGTGAAACCACTGGAGTTGAAAGCAAGGGAGCAGTACATCTGACACAGGTTTTAGAAAGACCACTCTTGCTTCTAGGGGAAAAATGAAGGTAGAGGGCCTCGAAGATCCGTGTGGGGACTGTTGTAAGAGACGGTAGTGGCTTAGACCACAGTGGTGACAGGAGAGGCAGTGAACAGTGCTGGGAGTCCCTGGGGAGTCAGTGTTGATGGAGAAAAGAGGTTTTAAGACTCAGCCTGGAGTTCCCCAAGGTTTCAGGATGGAGGGGGATGTGCAGAGGAGACAGAAAGGGAGTAGCCAGTGAGGCATAAACAGAACCAGGAGAGTCAGATTAAATGGAATGAACACAAAACATGTAAATTTATGCCAAACACCATAGTCCATAGTAAGCAGTTTATAGGTTTTAGCTCTTGTATTAGTTGGAGCACAGGCCAGGCTGTCATACAGCAGACCCCAAAGTAGAGGTCAGCACGATAGAAATTTGTTTTCCTCTCACTCTGAGCCAGCAAGGCAGTTCAGGGCCGGTGTGGAGCTCAGCGGCACCAGGGACTCGGGCTTCTTTTAGTTCACTCTTGAGGAGTGTCTCCTCCCTGCAGGAAGGAGACAGGGAGTGTCTACCCCTTTCCCTTAATGGGCCCTCCTCAGTCACTTGTGCTCACATTATTTTGGCCAGAAACAAGCCACCTGGCACAGAAGGGGAGGGTGGAAATGTGCTCGTTTGCTGGGTGTCCGGATGCTCAGTTGAAATTTTGAATTTTCTGCATGCAGGGAGAGCAGATCTGTGGATCTTGGTGTGGATCTTGGTGTGACTGTCTGTGTGACAGCCATGGGGTGTCTCTCACATGTGACTTAGCTAGATAATGCTAGGCCTCATTTCATGATTTCAAAAAGCTAGTGTTCTCTCTCTATACCCACAGTAGTCTTAGATTCAAAGGTAATTTCTCAGCTGCCTGATGGTCGCTTACTTTTCAGATTCCTTCATCATTTTCTGTCATAAAATGTTTCATCATAACTTCAAAAAACAAAACAAACAAAAAGCCGCTTTAATTTTTAAATCATAATCGATTTATAAGAGATAGCAAAGAAACGTACAGGGAAGTCACATGCCTTTTCTCCCCAAGTCGCTTCCTCCCCAGTGCTAACATCCCAAACAACCTCCATATGAAATCAAAACCAAGACATTGACATTGGCCCAATCCACAGGGCTTATTCAGGTTTCATCAATTCTGCATGCACTCATTTGTGTGTGTGTGTCTGTGGCTCTGTGCATCGCCTTGTGTAACTCCCATCACAGCCAAGGCACTCAGCTGCACCCTCACCTCTAGTGTTACTCCTTCACAGCCACACCCACTCCTCCCTCACCCCCCGGCTAACACCAGCAACCATTAGTCTATTCTCCCTCTCCTGTTCTCCATCTCTATAATCATGTTATTTCATGATTGTTACATAAATAGAAATATGCAATATGTATCCTTTTAAGATTTGTCTTTTTTTTTCTCTCTCCCCTTTCAAGCTCTGTGCCCCTTTATAATGTTTTTTTTTATTGAAGTACAATTACAATGTGTCTTTCTCTGGTGTACAGCAAAGTGTCCCAGTCATGCATATACGTACATATATTCATTTTCATATTTTTTTCCATTAAAGTTTATTACAAGATATTGAACATAGTTCCCTGTGCTATAAAAAAGAAACTTTTTTAAAATCTATTTTTATATATAGTGGCAAACATTTGCAAATCACAAACTCCCAAATTGATCGCCTCCCACCCCCATTCCCTGATAACCATAAGATTGTTTACTAAATCTGCAAGTCTGTTTCTGTTTTGTAAATGAGTTCATAGTGTCTTTTTTTTTTTTTTTTTTAGATTTCACATATCACATATGAATGATATCATATGATATTTTTCTTTCTCTTTCTGGCTTACTTCATTTCATTCACTTTTTTCATTCAGCATGAGTTCTTTGAGGTTCATCCAAGTCATTGTCTACATCAACATTAGTTTTCTTTTTTTAAAATTTCTGTGTAATATGCCACAGTATGGATGTGCAAAAGCACTCTTCAAACTGTCCATTTAACGTACCCATGTGACCATTTTCCAGATCAATACCACACCCCAAAAGTGCCCTTTGTGTCCCCTTCCTGTCCCTATCCACCCAAGCAAGGTTAATAATTCTCCTGACTTTTAGCACCATAGATTAATTTTGTTTTTGAACTTCATGTAAATGGAATTACACAGAATGTGCTCTTTGGGTTCTGGTTTATTTTGCTCAGCATTATGAACCAAATTGCTCATTTCCATTGCTGCTTAGTAATCCATGGTGTGACAATACTACAATGTATTTATCTGTGCTACTGTTAATGAAGATTTGAGTGGTTCTGGCTTTTGGCTAGTAGTGGCACTAGGAATATTCTAGTGTATGTCTTTTGGTAAAAATATATATATACACTTTTTTTGGGGTATACTTAGGAGAGGAGCTTCTGCGTCATAGGTATGTATCTGTTTAGATTTAGTGGATACTGCCAGATGGATTTCCAAAATGGTAGTACCAGTTAATACGCTGAGCAACAGCACATGAGAGTTTTGGCTGCACCATGCCTTTGTCAACACTTGCTGTTGTCTGTCAGCTCTTCTTGTACCCTTTACACGTGTTTGACCATTGCAGCATTGCTTCCATGAGTTGCACTTGAGGCAGAATTTCTTTGTTTTTCTTCCATACCACTAAGGGAGAGGAAACCTTACATCTTTCTCTGCCTTCTACTTGGAAGGCTCATTTGGCTTTTGAAATGTAGTTCAATAAACATTCAGGCAATGCTAGGCATTTTGGAGTTTGAAAAGGTAGCTAGCCCTCAGCGTCTGCCACCCAGAGACAAATGCTGTTGAACTTGAGGTCTAGACAAGGAGCCTCACACCAACATCCCTTCCAACCTCCCAGTTTGACAGTTGGCCATAGATAGTTCTTTTCTTCCTGTCAAGAAAGTTCTTCCTTTAAAGCATTTTTTAATACACAAATGGTCCTTGTAGCCTTATTTAACCCTTTTCTTCCTTACAAACTGTGCTGTGTGAGACTCATTTGGCTTTGAAATTTAGTTCAGCTGGTAAGAAGCACGAGAATTTTCTGTTATTTATTGATGGCTGTTAAATGGTTTTAAAATAAACAAAGATAATACAGTAAATCAAGATGTGGTCTAGGAGGCCTCTGACTGGACAGGATATTTCCTGTGTGTATCAGGGCTGTGCCTCCATCAGTCCTGCTGAAAGGGCACTGTGTGCTTTAGCAGATTTCTCAGACCTGTCAATATTGCTCCTTTCCAGAAATTTGGAACTATCCGGGCAGATCTCATTGAGCAGATGAGATTCAAACAGAGACTGAAGGTGATCCAGACACTGGAGGATACCACGAAGCGGAATGTGGTGAGTCCTTCGAGAAACGGCACGTGGCCTTCCTTCTCCGTCCTTCCCTGCACTCCTGGCGACTCATAAATTCCTGTCTGACAGACTGAAGATGATTTAAAAGGAGAAAATCAGGAACTTTTCCCATTAGGATATTTTTGAGTTTATGAAATTCATTGTGTTTATTCTTCTTATAGGTACGAACTATTGTGACAGAAACTTCCTTTACCATTGATGAGCTGGAGGAACTTTATGCTCTTTTCAAGGTGAGTTTCAAAGAAAACTTGTGTACATTCAGGGAAATAAAGGAGTTGAATAATTCAGTGAGTTCTAGATTCTTCTGTTAAATTATGAAGGGACAGCATGAGTGCCAACATGCATAAACAGGAAGACAGAGCTGAGAGTATAAAAATGGAGTGCTGAATATGAAAAATAAAGGTGTTTGTAGAACTCATTTAAGTTGATCTTTTAGCTTTCTTCCACTCCATACAATATTTTAGACGTCTCCCTGGACTTAAAAAACAGGGGATCACTTTATAATATTCATTAGAACAACAGCAATCAAGTTTAAATTCTGCCTGAAACTCTTGTAAATTATAATTTCCTATATTAAACTATATTAAAGCATCCTAATAGCTTTCTATACTAAGCTAGGGCACTTTTTATTGAAGAGAGATAGGTAGCTAGAATAAGACCAAAGCTGCTCAGATGTCTGAGCAAAAGCCTAATTGTTTAAATTTCTGTTATTTCCATTTCTAATTCAGCCCATTACCAATCTTGATCCTGAGTAAGAAAATATTATGTTAATAAATACAGCAGTGTAGAATGTTTTTCCTTCTAGAAAAAAATACTTTTGTCATAGCTGTCATTACCAACATCAGAGGTACAAATGTGGCAATTGATAGAGAAAGTCTTAAAAAGATGCCTTTTGTACAGGTACCAATTTTATCACTATCTCTAACTGGCTGGTTTCTTGTATACAGTGCCTCTTACTTCCAGAACTAAACTTGGCTGTGTTGAGGACTGCAACAGTAGTTCAGGGACAGACATAAAGGGACAAACATAAAGATCTGAACGGGACACTGACAGACCTCAGGATCAGAGAATGTGATGATAAATAAAATAAAAAGTTTTATTTACTTTTGTTTCGCTAAATGCCGAGTCTAGTCTCCCCCTGATAGGTGTTCCAAACATGCATGTTGAATGCCTGCGTAAATCAGTGATCAGTTTTCAATTTAGTACCATCTCTGCATGCCTCTGATGTGGGTGCAGAGAGATTCAGGTTTCATAGCTGGATAGCGATGCACTCTGTGCAGCCCAGCAGCCTGACCGAGGGAGTGGACAGCAGTGCCCTCACCAGCCGCATTCAGCCCTTGACGGTGAAGTCTCTACTCATTCGTGTTCTGTTCATACACATAAAACTCTGTAGTTAATGGCTCGGTGTAAGTCGGCTAGCCGTAAAGAAGGGGTCCCTCTTTGTTTCATGGAGGAAAAATGTAACGACCCAACTGGGTACAAAACAAACAAACAAAATACAAGGATCCCATTGAGATCAGATTTTAAAAGGATACTGAGAACCAGAAGAAATCTGCTTCCAGGGTGGTGAGGGTAGGGCCAGGATTTGGGGTAACTAAACAAGTGGGAGTAGCAGCTGGAGGCAGCAAGACCATGGACAGATAATGGGAAGGGCTATGACATTTGAAAGAGGAGGCTGACTTTGGGGGATACCAGGAACTGGAGGACCAGGACTGGTTGTGCAGAAGTCCCAGATTCAGAGATCACTAAAGCCATGTCTTCTCTCTGGGCACCCCTGCCGTCTCTAGTCTGTGCACCTCCAGGTACCGGGTGTGGCATTTGTATGCTGAGGATATGCCTGAAGAAAGCTTCCCTTATGTACCAAAGTATAAGGAAAGTGCTTAGTACACTCTCTCCTAAGCGTGTGTTAACAAACACGAGCTCCCCATGTCTGCTGAGCACCCCGAGACGGAACCCAAGGCCCTTGGTTGCTGTCAAGATGGGAAGGAGCCTTGTACTGCAGAACCCAAGATAAAGATTTCAGTAATGGACTCTTTCTTGAGTCTTCTGAACACTTCAAATGGCTTTATTTCAACTGAACAAACATTTATTGAGGCATTACTGTGTGAGACACCCTGCCAGACTCTTTAGTCCTTTAAAAAGCCAGTTCCTAGGGGGGTTTCTGTGGATACAAAGGAAAGAGACAGTCATCTCCCACAGAGCTTTCTGCTTGGGCTTTGGGCTAAAACTTGTTTAAAAACAAAAAAGGTGAAAGGCTGCCACCCTGAGGCAGATTTGGTGGAAAATGTGGCTCAGGGCCCCTGTGCCTTGGTTTCTCTTGAACTCTTTCTCAGTTAGTCCTTTTTCAATCTCGGGTCCCCAGTCCCTAAGTGATGGAGTAGGAGGTCTCATCAAGGAGGAGGGACATGCTCGATCTGCATGGCTGGTTGTTTCGTGATGGGGTGAGCACCGTGAAGGTGCCTGCACCACAATCCTCTGGTTCCAGAGGAATGTGGGCACTCCAGTTAGAGGAAATGCTCTGGGTAACCTTTATCCACTGACATAGCTCAAGTAAAGAGGACCCCTCCCGGAGGTTGTATCACCAACACCGTCCCACCCACAGAGGGCTGCTGGGCATCACTGATAATTCAGAGTAGAGCTTAACCCACGTGGCCCTCGGACCTCAGCCTCTGCCTCCCTCCCTCTGACATCACCACTGTCACCACTGCCCACCCCACGCCCAGCAGCAGGGGTGCAGCCCAAAGCCAGGTGAGCTTGACATGCTTCCTTTATTCTGCTAAGGCTGCACTGCAGAAACCTCTCCTTCCTCCTGTCCTGCCACTCCCACTCCTCTCTTTTTTGGGGGGTTGTTAGCTACAACTGCAGTAAACAATCAGGATAAAGACATTGGTCTTCTTTGCTCCATTCTAAGTGAGAGCAGCACTGAAGGACTACACACTCACCACTGACACCCCCTTCTCAGAGCCCTCAGGCAAGAGGGAAAGATCTGTTTTCAAAGTGCTTTTTGCTGTTTGAAATATTATACATGCTGATAATGAAATAGAGAGTACAGCAGGGAATAAAGTAAAAAATAAAGGCTCCCTTTAGATGCCCAGTGCTCACTGTAAACACCTGTGTAGTGGGAGGAGGGGGGATTCTTCCTGGCCTTTCTGTTAGCTATTTTATCTTTGTGGTCTTCCTAGAATGGGCATGGATATCTGCCAGAATCAATATGACCTCATGAATAAAGAGGCAGCCTTGTTTCCAAGGACAGAAACAGGAAGCCTTTTGTTGGATTTCTGTTATCCTCACCCTAGTGGTCCCTGCTCACGAGTTTAATGGAGCTATTTTCAGATGTGTGAACCAGGAAGACCGCACACCTGTGGCCTGAATACTTGATGGCTAGGATAATATCTGTGTGGTTTTTGGTGACCTGGAAGCTGGGGGTTTACGGGACACAACACTGAACTAGGAATTTGGAAACCCAGAATCGCATCATGATTCTGCTCTGACTAGCTGGCTGGATGACCTTGTGGAAGCCACTTGCCCTCTGGGCTGTACCGTCCTCACTTAGGAAACAAGGTGATCAGATTGCCTGAATTACTGATCCTTTTCAGGTTAACATTCTATGTATTTCTTAAAAAAAAAAAAAAAAAAGAGACTTGTTTGTCTTTACAGGAGTTAACTTTTTTTTAAACATTTTTTATTGATTTATAATCATTTTACAATGTTGTATCAAATTCCAGTGTATAGCACAATTTTTCAGTTATACATGAACATATATATATTCATTGTCACATTTTTTTCTCTGTGTGCTACCATTAGAAATTGTATATATTTCTCTGTGCTATACAGTATAATCTTGTTTATCTATACTACAATTTTGAAATCCCAGTCTATCCCTTCCCACCCTCCGCCCCCTTGGCAACCACAAGTTTGTATTCTATGTCTATGAATCTATTTCTGTTTTGTATTTATGCTTTGTGTTTTTTTTTTTTTTTTTTAGATTCCACATATGAGTGATCTCATATGGTATTTTTCTTTCTCTTTCTGGCTTACTTCACTTAGAATGACATTCTCCAGGAGCATCCATGTTGCTGCAAATGGTGTTATGTTGTCGGTTTTTATGGCTGAGTAGTATTCCATTGTATAAATAGACCACAGCTTCTTTATCCATTCATCCATTGATGGACATTTAGGCTGTTTCCATGTCTTGGCTATTGTAAATAGTGCTGCTCTGAACATTGGGGTGCAGGTGTCATCCTGAAGTAGGGTTCCTTCTGGATATAAGCCCAGGAGTGGGATTGCTGGGTCTATTCCTAGTCTTTTGAGGAATCTCCACAGTTTTCCACAGTGGCTGCACCAAACTGCATTCCCACCAGCAGTGTAGGAGGGTTCCCCTTTCTCCACAGCCTCTCCAGCATTTGTCATTTGTGGATTTTTGAATGATGGCCATTCTGACTGGTGTGAGGTGATACCTCATTGTAGTTTTGATTTGCATTTCTCTGATACTTAGTGATATTGAGCATTTTTTCATGTGCCTATTGATCATTTGTATGTCTTCCTTGGAGAATTGCTTGTTTAGGTATTTGGCCCATTTTTGGATTGGGTTGTTTGGTTGTTTCTTATTAAGTTGTATGAGCTGCTTATATATTCTGGAGATCAAGCCTTTGTTGGTTTCATTTGCAAAAATTTTCTCCCATTCCATAGGTTGTCTTTTTGTTTTACTTATGGTTTCCAGGAATTAATTTCTTAAAATGCTTGAGCGTGTATGTAAAGGAGAAGAAAAAAAGGGGGCATTCACTTTCTTTCTTCACCTACTCCAGCAATTGAACTGGGTTTTTCATGTCAAATGGAAACCGCAGAGGTGGTTGCCATGGAGTTGGTGGAGGGTGGTCAGGTGGAGATGTATATAGAAGAGAAGACGAGGGTGCCCTGGGACCAGAGCACTGTCCCAGGACATACACATGGGGGACCTAAAGCCTTTTTCCAAATCTGAGGGAAGATCTTTCTTCCTGGTATTTGCTGTGAGATACAACCCTGTTCTTTGATTTTTCAGGCGGAACATCTAACCAGCTGCTACTGGGGCGGAAGCAGCAATGCGCTGGACCGGCACGACCCCAGCCTGCCTTACCTGGAGCAGTATCGCATCGACTTTGAGCAGTTCAAGGGCATGTTTGCTCTGCTCTTTCCCTGGGCCTGTGGAACTCACTCTGATGTGCTGGCCTCCCGCTTATTCCAGTTATTAGATGAAAATGGAGACTCTCTGATCAACTTCCGAGAGTTTGTCTCTGGGCTGAGTAAGGACGTGATGGTGTTGCATGAGTAGTTGGGGGGGAGGGGATGGGAGAGTAATTGCCCTGGTCTTCTGTGCTGCCTCAGGACCACAACCCCACTTGCCTCAGAAGATGGGGTTTAAAGGACAGAGGAGCACACTTTAGGGTTTGCAAGCTGATTCCAAAATTTGTTTTTAGTTAATGGATATATGATTAAATCACTGGCGTCTACATTAGATAGTAATCTGCACTAGTTAAAATACATTATCAGAGAGTTTGCAAGAGTGCCGACTTAAACACTGAAACTGAAGACGATAACTTTATAAGGGAAGAAGAAATGTTTGGATGGATTGCTTTTCTCTGTCAGAAAAAAATATTTATAGTACATATAATTTCATAAAATTATATAAGATATTGCATAGTGTTTTTAATAAAGGGCTGGAGAAAACCCACAACAGCTCTGCAATATAAATGGAAATCTTTCTCTCCATTTTTCAGGGAGAGAGGGCCATCCATCGTGAGAATGCATACCCTCAACTCACAGGCAGCATCTGCTTGTCAGCCTCTCTGTCTGACTGTTTACTGCCCTGTTTCTGTTGGACTCCTGTTCGATTAATATTTGAGCAAAAAAGCCACATGGCTGTTGAACTTAGCTTGCCCAATGCAAGGTTGTGGATGTAGCAGGCATTATGTTGTCAGGCTGCCAGGAGAAAAGAAGGAAAAATCTTTTTAATTCTAATTGTGCCACTCTATGATGTTGGTCCATGCACTTCAAAAATGACCTGCCCAGGGAAAGGTGAAGGTGTCAGGTAGAGTGCTAACAGTGATTCCAAAAACTACCCTACATCTGTAATGATTGGAAGGCTTAAAGGCCAGAGGAAGATGATGGCATTTAAAAAGGCAAAGGGGTATAGATGAGGTCCTCCGAGGTAAGAAAAAACAATTTGTGTAAAGCATCATATGTATGTTTAGAAGGGAGGACAGGGAGGAACCTGGCCTTTATTAAGAATGCAGGCACTGTTCTGATGCTTTAGAACTTGTACTTTAGCACATAATCCAAACAATAGACCTTTGAGGTAGTAACAGTACCGATAACTAACATTTATACAGCACGTGCTCAGCCAGGCACTGCCCTGGTGCTTTACGTGCATCTGATTCACCGACAGCGCACATCTGCAAAGTTGGAGTTTGAACTCAGGTGCCCCGGAAGCACAGTCTGTGTGGTTGCTGTTATGCTTTACTACCCATCTGCTGACTAGTACTATCCCCACTTTCAGTTAAAGAGATGGAGGCTCAGAAAAGTTAAGCAACTTGCTGGGACATTTGTTTTTAGCAAGTCAATACATCTGTGTTATTGAACTGAACTGAAAGGCACAGTGAGTTCTTGCTGACTCAGGATTCAGACAAGGGCTGTCTCAAAAGCTCATCCTTTTCTCTTTACGCTGTGCTGAGGACAGCAAACAGGATTTTTTTTTTTTAAGGGAAGAAGGAGGTGTTAATTTTTAATTACACAAGTAACACATAAATACATCCTGCTTTTTAGAAAAGTGAAATAATCCAGACAAGGCTGAAGACCCTTTTGATCCTCTCCTAATCTTTTCTGCCCCAAAGTAACTACTTACTGTCACATTGGTGTCTGTCAAAAAGGAGATTTTTTAAAAATCACCTTTGGGCAAGAATAAGGAGGAAGAAAAAGAGATAACGTTCAACACATAGAAAGAGTTCTAGGAATTTTTGCCATAAACATCTCTGCCACAAGCAGTTTCACAGCACAGCTAGTTGACCATAAAGCCATGCTGCCCTAAGAGATAAAATAACTGGTTGACAGGTAGGACACTAGAGCAGGATATCTTTACAAATCCTTCGGTGACACAGTCATCCCTCCCACTCGTCAAAACCAAAAGTTTACCAACTATGTGGCAACTGCGAAAGAAGCGGCTACCAATCCACAACAGCCCTCGAGAGCACTAACGGTTGGTTCTTTAGCTAATGTGGATACAGAAGCTTGCCCTCTGCTGCCATCTTTACCGAACTGATCACACGATACTAGAAGTGGGAGGCAAAGGAAGACTCAAGCTCCTCCTTTCCCCCAAGAGGAGGTGGTTGTGTGAGTCTTGATAAGCATAAGTTTCTTGAAAGTGGTGAACATTTTAGCAGAACCTGCCTTATCTTTTTTAAATTGAAGTATAGTTGATTCATAATGTTATGTTAGTTTCTGGTGTACAACATAGTGATCCAGTTATACACATATATACTCTGATTCGTATTCTTTTCCATTGTAGGTTATTACAAAGTATTGAATATAGTTCCTTGTGCTGTACAGTAGGACCTTGTCGTTTATCTATTTTGTGTATAGTAGTTTGTATCTGCTAATCCCAAACTCCAATTTATCCCTCCCCCTCCGCCCTTTAGTAACCATAAGTTTGTTTTCTATGTCTGTGAGTCACTTTTGTTTTGTAAATAAGTTCATTTGTATCATTTTCTTAGATTCCTCATATAAGTAATATCATATGATATTTGTCTTTCTCTGTCTGACTTACTTCACTTAGTATGACCATCTCCAGGTCCACCCATGTTGCTGCAAAGGGCAATATTTCATTCTTTTTTATGGCTGAGCAGTATTCCATTGCATATATACCACATCTTCGGTATCCAGTCAACAGAATCTGGCTTAGATTAGCTCACTGAAGGATTCACAGAAATTGATCCCTTATTTTCTAGTATAATATAACTGCCGACCAGTTACCTTTGTCTTTTACGGCAAAATGGCCTCCACAGCCAATTAGTTGTGGGGCGAATATGCTTGCAGCAAAGATGTTTAAGGTGAAAATACCAGACACGTGTAGAAAGCGATAGGAATAAATATAAATATTTAACTTATTCATGTTTTGTCAAACCCCAACAAGGTAAATACTCTTCAGAATCTTCAGAAAAGGAAAGAGAAGCTTCCAGTGCAAGATGGTGAAAACAGTGGCTAAGAGTACTTAGGCTTCTTCAGTGCAGTTGAGTTCTTTGAGCAAAGGAAACTCCACCCAGATTGCTAGGAGTCTCAGAGCTGTAGTCAGTTATGCGGGTTGATTATAGCTAGTGGAGGTAAGTGGACCCAGAAAAGAGAAATTTGGTTCAAGTCTTAAGAAACTAAAAGCATGAATTCTGGAAAAGATGGATGAGTAATCTTAATGTCAATCCCCAGAAAGATCCCTCTAGAAATTAGTGAACAGACAGTCTATATGAAGGTAGAGATGAAGGGCTACTATTCAAAGCCACAAATTAGCTGTACCTCCTTTTCCAGTGGTGTTGCAGGAAGGCAGCATTTCTAAACATGCTGTAGGTGTCACGATGCAGCTGGTCATTTGACAGATAACTCGCTATACATGGAAAAGTTGGAAGGATGTGGAAGTCAGTGAGTCCATGTCTGGCTGAACCCTGCACCCAGAGCTTGGTGGTCAGCAACAAGTTTTCTAGTACCTTGGCTTGGTATTTAAGCTCTGTGGTTGTTCCCTCACTTGTAAAATAGTTCCTGTCAGGACTAAAAGAAATAATTCAAGTAAAGTTCCTACAACAGTGACTGACTCAAAAAGTGTTAAGTTATTATTGTCACTATAATTACGATGTACTGGATAGCAATTTAAACTATGAAAGTAGGGAAGGCATACTACCCAAATGTGTCGGCTACACGAAGCTGGGAGAGACAGCCAATGCATTGGAGGACAACAGCAAGATTAAAAAATATTAGAGGAGGAAATGATTGGCAAAAACAAATTGATAGGGATAAATCATGAGTCTTAAATTTTGAGAAGTGACTGTAAAAGAACTGTATGGCTGCATAGATGGTATAGTGGTTTCAATCTTGGAATCTAGGCTCAGACAAATCTGAGTTCAAATCCTGGGCCTGCCACTTACTAGCTTATGACCTTGAGCCTATTACTTAACATCACTAAGCCTGACTTTTCTCATCTAAGTTGGGGTACTAATTGTGCCCATCTCCTACAGTTATTGTGACAAGGCAGTGAAATACATGTGGAAAGCAGTTAACATAGGCTTAACACAACGTGAATGGTTAATAAAGATCTGTCGTTCTCTTCATGATTAGTATTAGTGAGCATGCAGACACTCTGGGGTTTAGTTAACCATGCGGTCCGTACAAAACTCCAGAGTGAAGAGCAGGAAGAGTGGACCACAGTCCTGGGCTGCATTAGGGGAAGAGCCAAGAACAGTTCCACTATTGTCTTCAGTGGGCAAGAGGCTTCTGGAGCTCTCTGTCCAGGGGGACACTGCTGGACTAATTAATACACAAGGTGGATGTGGGTAAGAATAGGGAAAGGTGTACAAATCAGGTCACATAAGAAAGCTGAAGTATGTAGAGAGGTGTATCCTGGGGAACGTACATTTGCCTTGAAAAGATAAGCCTAAGGGGGACAGGACAGCTATCCTTAAAATCCAAGGACTGTCGTACTGAAGAGGTGAAGGACCTATTCTGTCTGACGTGAAAGGGGGAGAGGAGTTGTTCTAAAGCTTTTCTTTGAATCATGAAGTCTGAGATGTGATGAGTTCTAGGCACAGTGTCTTCCCCCAAAATGACACAGGCACGTGGACACAGCATTTCACCTTTCACACGGCCCATGAACTTGACGAAGCTGAGGCTGCAGGCTGAGGATGCTGTCCAAAGTAAAGATGGTAGAAGCACTTTCAGTGTTTGGAGAACTCCCCAGGGGCGTGAGGCGCCTCTGGTTGGGATGAGCTCCCCGTCGATGAGGACGTTCCAGCAGGTGCTGGGTCCTCTCTTATGTGGATGTGGACGTGGATGTGTGACGAGGTCCCACGTTAAGTGGGAGGTCAGATAAAATAACCCCGATGTCCCTGCCAGCCAGTCCAGATCCTGTGATTCCTCTTTTCCCAAATCCAGTTAATCTTCAGCTAGGTGCTCTGAGAATCCGTATTTACAAAGGGTTTTCTGATTCCTGATGTACGTAAGGGCAAAAGTTACAGGATTCTTTGGATGGAAGCAATGGTGATATAATGGCGGCTGGGTTAGGCTAAATTAAACTGAAGAAATATTTAACAGAACCTAAAAGCAGCTGAAAAGGATTTCTAAAATGAGTAATCTGAAGCACTCTCAAATATGTATTGAGATTATTTCTGAACTCTTTACAGTAATCTGGGGTATTGAGGCCCAGTGACCTGAACTTGCTTATTGATAACACTAATTTATTTTGTGCCAGGCGCTATTCTCAGTGTTAACACCTTTAGTTCTCACATTTTATGGGTCCTGAAGTCAAGACCCCCTGGTGGAAATTTCTGTTTATCATCCTGCCTCACAGAGGGGAAACTGAGGTACAGAGAGGTTCACGCTCCCAAGGGCACATAGTAAGTACAAATCCTGGTTCCAGAGATTTTGAACAAAATGTGTCCTGGCCAGACTTTCTGTCACACAATGTCTTGGCTTCAGTTTGTGTAGGGCAGACTCTTCGGGGGGACACTACAGCCCGGAGGGGTTACCAGCACGTATGATGCATTTCACATTGGTACTCGTGTGACTCCTAGGTGCCGCGTGCCATGGGGACCTCACAGAGAAACTCAAACTCCTGTACAAAATGCACGTCTTGCCTGGTAAGTGAGCTCCACAGAGTAACATGTGTAACCCCGGCCTGGCCTGAAATCTTTTTTGGTGTGACCTGTTTGCCTGTTTGTCTCTTTGCCTCTTTTTTGATATACAAAGCCACTCATTGGTCCCCAGGAACAAACTGAACAATACTATTTACATGAGTTCCTGAATCAGCTAGATTCAATAGTCATTTCCTCATTTTCCTATGAGTCGTGGTAACAGAAAAGAGCAGAGTACCAGAAGAGAATGAGTAAGTAGTGTTGGGTAACCCATGAGGTACAAGGACTGAGATTCTGAGTCTAGGGGGAGCAGTTTTACCACTGACAGAAACAGTGCAAAAGATGGTAAGGTTTTGAGTTCAGTTTTAAATAAGGTTGGCCTCCAGCTGGATGTATGCAGCAGACACAGAGAGAGAGAAAGGAAGGAAAGAGGGAGGGAGGGGGTGGTGGGAGGAAAAGAGAGAAAGAAAGAAATGAAAGAAAGAGAGAAATGAAAGGAAGAAAGAAAGAAAGAAAGGAGGAAGGAAAGAAGGAAAAGAAGGAAGAAAATGAGGAGGGAATGGCTCTAAGGCTAGAGATACGGTAAAACTATAGATTTGGGAATTATCATAGCACACAATTTCCTAAAATTTGGTTTGTAAAGCATCGTTCTATAGGATTTAGGAAAGTCTCCAAAAAAAGGAATACAAAAAAAGGGATACTTTGGTGTGGGGTTGTTAAAAAGGAAGGTAGAGTTAGAAATGAAGTGAGCCCCTCCCCCATATGGTTTTAGAGGCAGGGGGCCTTCAAGGTCCCCCAGTGATGTGACCCCCCCACCCCAGTTTTGTAACTTTAGCTTCTCCTGCTCCCCTGTCATTTCTTTAACAATTGAAGCACACTTTCACTGAGTCATGGCCCTACCAGAATGAGAATCATCTCTCACCCTCTCCAGAACCATCCTCTGATCAAGATGAGCCAGATTCTGCCTTTGAAGCAACTCAGTACTTCTTTGAAGACATCACCCCTGAATGCACACATGGTAAGTGACTTTCCTTCCCACAGGGCCCTCTGTTATTGGAAAAAGTTGCCTGCAAAGCTGGTCAATCAATCACATGTGACAGGGTTAATCAGGTAAAATATGAGACTCCAGTAAAATCTGGATTTCAGATAGACAAAAAATAATTTGTTTAGCCTAAGTATGTCCCGTGTGGTATTTGGGACTCACTTAATGCTTCAAAAAATCATTTGCTGTTTATCTCAAGTTCAGATTCAACTCGATGTGCCATGGTTTCATTTTTGTTTCTGTTTTGTTTGTTTAGCTAAATCAGGCAACCCTACCTACATAGAGGCTTTTCTGTTTTCTATGACACGTGCTAAATCTATGGGTTTATCATGTGACATGGTCCTGTTTTCTTCTGAATCTTTCTTGGCAGTGGTTGGGCTGGACAGCAGAAGCAAACACGGTGCCGACGATGGCTTTGTTACAGTGAGTCTAAAGCCGGACAGAGGTACAGACTTTCCCTTCTCTGTATTTCCCCATACTGCTGGTTCAACAGTTGCTTCTTGACCCTTGATTTCTAAACATCTGGGTTTTAGGGAAAAGGGCAAATTCTCAAGAAAATCGTAATTATCTGAGACTCTGGACTCCAGAAAATAAGCCTAAATCAAAGAATGCAAAAGATTTACCCAAACTGAATCAGGTGAGTACTGAACAGTTCGAGTCATTCATTTCGAACCTTGAAGCTCTGTTTTCCAGGCATAGATACATGTAGAGTAAGTACCCCTCAAAGAGAATGGCTACTTGGGGCACTTAATTAATACCTGTTTGGGTCTGTTTTGTGCATCAAAAGTATGCTCTGTTTTGAGAAAATGACCTTCTCAGAGAAAATGAAATACTCCATTTTGAGAGTACATGCATTCTCATCCTAATCATTAAAAACACCTTCAGAGACTCAGAAGACAAGCTCATGCTGTTTTCAAACCACTGTGCTCAGCTCTAAAGGTGTCTGACTTTTTTTTTTTCCTCAAAAAGTTGAAATGTAATGAGGGAGCTAAAACAATATAAATAATTATAACACAGGGTGAAAATGCTTTTTTCTAACAGAAGAACAGATAAGTCATCTGGGTGGGGGTGGAAGGCGTTACTTCTGTCCAGGGACCCCAGCAGATGTGTCATGGGAGACGGGATGTGAGCCGACCTTGGAAAAACTGGGCTGCATTCTGATGTGTGTGGGCGTGAGAGGCGATGAAGTCTGCGATTTACTTTAGATACTTCAAGAAAGGATAGAGTTAGTGAAACATTTGTATAATGTGGTCCTTCTTGACTCCAGACTATGGGTACCATTATGAAGGTGTATTATTTCATTCTTTCTACTTCATGGATGTTGGAAGTTTTTCCAACTTAAAAAAAGGAACCATCAATGAAGCAACTGAACTACACATCCATCTACCCTAACGTAGGACTTTCCAGGGATCTTGTAGGAGTCCTGATGTTAAATGGCATTGCAGTCCACCTTGGTCCCGCCTCTCTGCTCACCGGTGAGGCGGTCACAGTCTTGTGTTTTCCCAAATCCCTTTTCAGGGGCAGTTTATCGAGCTGTGTAAGACGATGTATAACATGTTCAGCGAGGACCCCAATGAGCAGGAGCTGTACCACGCCACGGCCGCGGTGACCAGCCTCCTGCTGGAGATCGGGGAAGTGGGCAAGCTCTTCGCCAGCCAGCCTGCCAAGGAGGGCGGCAGCGGGGGCAGCGGGCCGTCCTGCAACCAGGGCCTCCCGGGCGTCCTCTTCCCCAAGAAGGGGCCTGGCCAGCCTTCCGTGCGGGAGTCCCTGGAGCCCCTCCCGGCCAGCCTGGCGGGGGACGGCGAGGAACACTCCCTGGGGGGACAGATGGAGGACATCAAGCTGGAGGACTCCTCGCCCCGGGACAACGGGGTCTGCTCCTCCATGCTCATCTCCGACGACGACACCAAGGACGACAGCTCCATGTCCTCGTACTCGGTGCTGAGCGCCGGCTCCCACGAGGAGGACAAGCTGCACTGCGAGGACATCGGGGAGGACACGGTCCTGGTGCGCAGCGGCGAGGGCACCGCGGCGCTGCCCCGGAGCACCAGCCTGGACCGGGACTGGGCCATCACCTTCGAGCAGTTCCTGGCCTCCCTCCTGACAGAGCCGGCCCTGGTGAAGTACTTTGACAAGCCCGTGTGCATGATGGCCAGGATCACCAGTGCAAAAAACATCCGGATGATGGGCAAGCCCCTCACCTCGGCCAGTGACTACGAGATATCGGCCCTGTCCGGCTGACTCCGGCGCCTTCACTGGGGACGCGGAGGTGGGGGCGGGGTGGGAAGGGTCTTTTTTATGTTCTTCTGTGTTGGGGTTTCTTTCCTTCCTTTTAAATTAAATATTTATTAGTACCCGGCTTGAAGCCTAGTGTTTTCATAATATAATACAATGAAAACTGTTGGAGAAATATTTAAACGCCTCAATGTAGGTAGAGTACACTCTCGTTGCGGGGAGGGGGATTTACCAGAATGCAGTTTATTCAGTGAATTCCAAAAAAAAGATGACTCTGTCTGTGATATGTGTGTATTATAACTTCTTAATCTTGCTGTTGAGCTGTCCACATGGTTTAAAAAAATACATAGTGCTGTTTAACGCTAAAGAAGGCAGCAGCCATTGTGCATTTGGGCTTTTTTAAAAATAGAATTAGAGCTGAAAGGAAAGTGTAATGCCACAAACACAGAATGTTCTTCAATGGAATGGGCATTGTCAGCTAAGGTAGATCTTATACCACTTTTAGGGAGCATTAAACATATTTTTTAAGATTTGAAATATATTTCATAAAAGTCCTCTATTCAAAAATCATGTTCAACCAGTATTCCCATTTGAGGTTCTAAGCAGTTACAGAAGTGTGAGTGATTTCTGTGTAATGCCAGAATCACACTTCTATTTGATCAATTTGGACAAATACCAGACCAATTTTGCATTAAAAAAAATGATTAGTTAAGTCAGCTGGCCAGAATTCAGGGGATATGAACAGTCTTTTGCTGCAGAGAACCTCAAAGTGGCAGCAAAAATGATAAGCGGGCTCAGGATTTTGGGGGGATTTGGGGAAGAGTAAAGAACTGATGCTTCTCATGCTGGATTTTCAGCTTCTTGTTACTCATTGCAAATAAAGCAAAAAATAAAACAATAAACTTTATCATTTCCATACTCTCCATAGGTTCAAGAAATTATACCATGTATCACATATGACCGTCGTTCCAGTTAAACCAATGTAGAGATAATGTAAACTGAAAAAAAAATCTGCAAGATAACATATCTGAATGTTTAAAGCGGAACTTGTCACTTTATATTAAAAGAATAGTATGCTCTATTTCCTGAACGGACTTGGAAGTGGAAACTATCGCACCTGCACTTTGAATTCTTCCTTCTTTTTTATTGGAGTTTTGTTTTTTGCAGATGTTGGTGTTTTTTTCTTCTTATTGTAGAATTCATAATCATGGTCACATTTCCTTTGCTTATTCAGAATATTCCTTCCAACATATTCCTTTATTTTAGTATCCATCATGTCCTTATTTTAGCTGTTGCTGCTGTTTTTTATTTTGTTTACAGAATGATTTTTAAACGGTCCAATGAAGTAGTGTTAACCTCAAATAGGATAAATGTGAACAAATAAAATACATCAGATACTCAGATGTGGCTTTTCTCTCGGTGCTTGAGTGCCTGCCTAAGGGAATAACATTATTCTTTTGACAACTTTGAGGGGAAATTATGTTAGGCAATTATTTTGACTAAGTAAACAAATTTTATAGGCAATATTTTGAGATAAGAAATATAGTACGTAGTGACATGCATACGGATGAGTATATTTAAAATAAGACAATTGTTATCAGTCATCAAATTATTTAACTTACCCTACATAAGTGGTAGAGGGGTGAAAATCCCTCTGTTTAACTCTCGTTAGTACACTGTAACACCACTTGGTATGTATTTAACCAAGTAGTCGTTTTTTGATTTGACTCTTAGATTGTTACCCAGTATTCCATTGTTTCTATAAGGTCACTTAAAGATGCCTCAAGAAATAACTCTGTAAAGCCTGATACTCTGTCTCAACTTTACTTCTCCAAAATCAAAGGTGGGTTTGGGAGGGAATGAGCTTGTGTAGGGAGGAGCCCTGAGCCTTTGAGTTGATTATTTCCAACTCAACCTATGAGACAAACAGGCTTGTTGGCTCAGCCCTTCCTTCCTCCTCAGCCTCCAGAAGGTGGACAGTGCCTTTCAAAGAGCATTAAACTTCCTGTCTAGTTTTTAATGGTTGCATTATGTCTTTTTAGTATCTCCATGGATCATTCTCCTTAATTTTAGTGTATTGTGATGGACCATCTTCTTCTCTGAAAGGTCACTTCCCATCCAGCTCTGTGATGATGAGTTTCTGATGCTGATAATCTTTACACTGTCACAGACGATGGGCTTAATGTCCGTATCTTGATAGAATTGAACCAACATCCCAGTGCACTTCTGGCTCCAGAGCTTTGGGTACTGGCCTCAGTGGAGTGCTCATGTATGAAAACTCAAAAGAGAAATCTCCTGCTGGAGGAAAGGGAGAAATGCTGTGGAGCCTGGATGCTGGGGAAGTGAGTGCTGCAGAGAAACCACAGATGCAGCCACATGATTCCATCCTGCCTGACTTCAAGTCTGATTCTGGGTGGGAGGGGGATACACTGTGCAGGAGTGGCTCCAAGGGCGCCTCAGGCCGTGAGAAGGCTCAGCTCGGAGCCACTTAGTTCATGAATCCAGCAGTGGAACTCGGGGAGGAGGGGGGAGTCCCACCAGCTGCCTCCTTTCTCCTGCTCCTCCAGTTAAGGGTCCCTCTGTGTCTTCTTCATTACCCATCCTGTAAGACAGCTCTTTTGTTTCAGTATCAACTTCTCACCTGAGAAGAATAGTAATTGATGTGGTGAGTACAAAGCACTTCACACAGTTTTCTGTTAAAATGACTCTTTTGCCTAATGTTTAGGGCTGTCTGCCTTGTGTTTAACACCTTCTTGACAGTCTCATTCTTCAAAAAGAAAGCCTAGGCAGCCAGAGAAAGGAATTCAGAGGAAGACACCGAGTGAGAAGTGGCGGCAGGGACTGGGAGATCTCCCTGTGGGTTTTGTTCCTAGGACTGGCTGCCGGGAGACGGTCTGCACGGCCAGGAGGAGCAGGCGGCTGAGGGCGGAGCTGTGGGTTATTTGGGCTTCCTGGATTCACAGCTACCTCCCCTCCTCACCTCCACGGAGAGGCCAGAGCTGCAAGTGTAAATCCTGTAGCTGTTCTTAGACCACCTCAAGGGCCAGGTATCAAGGACTGGTGCCACATCGCGAGGACTGGGTTGAAGATAATCTACTGTCTAGTGGATTCACTTATTTCAGGAATGTCCACCACCCACCGTGTTCCAGATACTGTTTGTATTAGGCACTGGGAGTACAGCAGCAAATGGTGCAAATCAGAAATCCCTGCCCTTGATACAAACTACTATATATAAAATAGACAAACAACAAGATCCTGCAGTATAGCACAGGGAACTATAGTCAATATCCTGTAATAACCTATAATGAAAAGAATATATGTATATGTATACCTGGATCACTATGCTGTACACCAGAAATTAACACAACATTGTAAATCAACTATACTTCAATTAAAAAAAATCCCTACCCTTAAGAGAAGTTTGTATTCTGATCAGGGAGACAGACTATAAGCAAGATAAACAGATGTTATGTTGGTGACATGGGCAATAAAATAAATAAATAAAGCAGGATTTGCAATTCTGGGCTTGGGAAGATGGTGAAATTTTAGATGGGCTGATCAAGGAAGACCTCACAGAGAAGATGACTTTTGAGTAAAAGCTGAGGGAGAGAACCACGCCAATATGTCAGGGAAACAGACAAAAGGAACTGCAAATGCAAAGGCCCTGAGGTGGGAGGGTGCCTGGTAAGTTTGAGGAACATCCAGACAGCTGTGGATGAAGCAGAGGGAAGGTACTAGGCAGAGAGGTAACAGGAAACCAGATCACACAGGATCTGGGAGGTCAATGAAGAGACTTGAGCTTTTAACTCTGAGTGAGATGTAGAACCACTGAAGGGTTGGGAGCAGGAGAGACAAATGACCCAACGTAAGTTTTACCAATAATTCTGATCACTCTAATGAGAATAGAGGTAGAAGTTCAAGGATAGAAGCAGGCAGACCAGTTAGAAGGTCACTGCAGTAATTCAAGTAAGAGTCGGACATAATTTTTTCTCCACCCTCAATCCTGAGGTCTGGAACCAGAGGAGGGACACACCCACCATATCCTAATGGTCCAAGGCCAGGCTCAAATGGAGGAGTTAGACCTCATCTCTCAGTGAGAAGGGTGTCTAAGAATTTGTGTCCTCCTTTATTCTGTCACATCTACCAAACTTCTTCTGGGTTCTCCTGAGCCTTCGCCAAAATTCACTAAATACCGAGCAGCTGGTGCACAGATTTCCTCTGCCCCAATGTTTGCTACCCTTCAGGGAACTTCATCTGTACAGAGAGGCCTGCAAATGCTCCAGCCTTGATTTCCTGGATTTCCATCCCCTGCTGTACCTTAGACAGGTGAGCCCCTCTGTCCGTCCCACTGCACCTATTCTTGGCACTTCTAGGCTTTTAACCTTTCTATCCATTCCCAATGTCTCTCACTAACTTTCCTATTCAGATTCGATCTTCTGGTCATCTCTTCAACTGCTGTCTTCTCAGGTCTCTCAACTCCATTTCCCCTCATTTTCTTTGGCTGCCACTTGGGGTGACCACTCGGCAGTCCCCAGATCTCAAATCATCACAAAGTTCTGCCTTCTTCAGTCACATCTGGGCTGCTGGGGGAGAGCATACACACTCCGTACATTTGCGCTGCCACAATGTCATGTCTTCAGTCTTTAGACGAGTCCTGAATGTCACTCAACAATCCCTTTCCTGTCCCTGATTCAACCCTCCTAAACCCCTAAATAGCTATTCTTAACTAGTCTCTTCAAGTCCCCTGTTCCCACTTCCTTCCCTCTCTTAGGTGAAAATTTTGATTCTGAGTTCACAGAAATCATCGGTGCAATTGGTTGCAAGTCTCAGCTTTTAGCCCCTCGACTACCAACGTGTCTGTTCCTGCAATCTACTTTTCTCCTTCCTCCACCCTGGATAAAAATCTGGCTTCCTTTAACCCATCTCTCTTTTATTTTCACATCTCCTTCACAACAGATTTCTTGGCCTCCTATTGTAAGAATACTTATTCAATCCCTCTGGGATACCCTGTATTTACTGACATCAACCATTTCACAGCCAAGGATCATGAAAAGTGAACATAACCTTGCTGCCTCGGTTTCTTCACTTTCAATCTAACTTCGATTCACCTTCAATATGATGCCTGGATTCAGCACTGCGTGGAAGCTGCTCCTGCTGAGGGCACCTGTGATTTCTTAACTGCTGAATCCAATAGATCCCTTCTGGTTCTTAACTAACTTACTTCTTTCAGTGGCATTTAGATATGCTGACATTCCCTCACTGAATTCCCTAAAACTCTTTCCTTTCTTGCACAGTCTCTGTGACACCAGGATCTTCCGGATTCCTTTTTCTCCCCCTCTGACAAATCCTCCATCTACTTTCCTAGGCTGCCTTCCTTTGAATCCTTTCAACACTGGGTACCACAAAGATCTGTTCAAGGTTGTCTTCTCCACTGCTTGCCCTGATTTCGGCTCCTGCCTGTCAGCTGCTGACTCTCAAAGGGTATCTAAGCTCAGGCTTCTCTCCTGACCTGCTTCATTCAACAAGTAGACAGTGAGTGCCCTGGGTGTTTCAGGCATGGTCCACACTCTCATTCCTGAACTTACTGTATACACTTCAAAAACTGGACTATTTTCTCCCCAAAACTTGTTCTCCTTTGTTGTTTCTGAGCTTAACTAATAACACCAATATCCACCCAGTTCCTGAAGCCAGAAATGTGAATCACTCTTGATTCTTCTTGCTTAAGTATGACCCACCTTGTGACTGAGACCAACCCATTATTTCTTCTCAGCCCCTATCTCTGTTCTTCTGTCTAGTTCCAAGATACTGTCTTATCCAGCCTGGTATTTGTTCATATGCGCAAGAGGCTTTTATTAGACTTATATTATATTTGATGTATCCTCTTTGCTACAGACTGTACTTTAAAAAAAAATAGGTTATCTTTAAAGTAACAAGCTTAACTCCCTGCCACATACTGGGAGAAGCTCTATTGCCTTTTACTTAAAGGAACAAAGTATGTCTCAGCCTTCGGTGATGGAGCAGGCTCACAGCAGCTTGTCTCATCTTGATATCTTTGCACAATATCTGATGGTCCAACCCTCTGCCCCAAAGTGTGACCCAAAGGGCGAGCTTATAGGTTGATGTTCTGATGGAAGATTCCTGTGGATTTATAGTCTCTGACACTGGCAACTCCAAGGCAACTTTCCTTATTTTTCCCTTTTCCTTTCCTTCTGTTTTTTAACAACTGGAAGGCAGTCATTCAGAATAACCCTGTGGCTATCAGTTAGTCTGAGTGGGATATACTTACTCTTCCAATCACTGGCAAGCAAGGAAGAAATGGTCCAGGATGTAAGTGCCTGGTGCCGCACTTTCGTAACATGTGTATGATGTTGATGGCATGTGTTTGAAAAGAATAAAGACTTGATTACAACCAAGGTGGCTGGACTGTAGCCACTCTATCTGTCTGCCCCTAGGCCTTCCTCTCACACCCCCCAGTTCATCTTTTTAAGCTGCTGCTTACACACTCTTTCTAAAACTTCAGTGTAATCATGTTTTCCTCTGCTTCAAACCTCCTCAACTTCCTACAGAATAATAAACAAGCATATAAGAATGTTTATAATCAGTCACTGCCTATTCTCCATAGACTAATTTCTCAGCCCTTATTGATATTCTGTGGGGTAAGGAACCTAAACTCTATGAGGGGTTACAGTTTATTCCTTTTTCCCACTTACTGGTTTTGGTATATAATTTACAGCATCCTTTGTCACACTGTCAAAATCCATGAACCACATGCAATATGCCAACAACTCTAAACCCAAATTTAGACCTAAGAGTGAGAAATAGAGGAGAGGGTTGACTTTTGAAGTTTTGGAAGTGAACAAAACCTTGGTATAAAACAATGTATGATCTATGTGTGTATAAGCATGACTGGGACACTGTGCTGTACACCAGAATTGACACATTGCAACTGACGGTACTTCAATAAAAAATATATATATATGATCAATATTAAATTTCATCAAAAGCCAAAAAGGAAATCTTTGCATCAGATATTTGGACAATACTCTTGTATAATTTGTATTGAAATGTCAGCTATTTCCAGAGAGAAATGAGAGACTAAAATGAAAGAAATGAAAGAAAACGGGGAAGTTATTAAATATAATAAAATGCTCTACCCTCACTGAAGGCTAGCAACTTTCTAAATGGGAAACAAATTTTTAATTTTCTTTTTCCTTCTTCTTCTTTTTTCTAGTCTTAATAGCCACTTGTATTTGCCACAGAGCAGACCTGATGCAAAATCTCCAGTTACACCTGTTCAGTTGCATCCCAGATACCTGATTCTATTGTATCCCACTAGAGGGTAATATTGGGCTAAAGACCATTCATTCCCTGTGACTAAATTTGAGGCCCACATTCAATACACTCTGGTTAAAGTTTTACTTCTCCAGTAAAAGCTAGAAGGGTACATTCCCCCTTAATGCTCCATACAACTAGGGCAGAAAAGGAGGGCAGAGCTTTGAATGCAAGTGTAACTCAAATAATCATCAAGAAGAGCTTGCAGAAGCACTCAGCAGAGACAATGCACTTTATTCCATCATGAACACAGGAAGCCAAAGGATCGAAGGGAGAAATGATTATGTGGAAGACAGATGACGTCCTTCATGACGCAAACATTACTTAACATGAAATATTCCCACAGGATTTTGTTTCAGCTTAAAATGTAATTTCTTTTTGGGTCTGTGGCCTTAAACTGGCAACATTCCCCTCTACAGCCCTGCTAGGGCAAGCCTGTTCCCAGGGGCACGGAGCCTGCAGCTAGCACGCCTCGGGCACCTTCCATCCGGCTGGCCCGGTGACTTCTGGTGGCCTCCCCTGACAGTCTTAAGCTCGTGCAAAGCCTGTACAAAAATCTCATCCAAAAGCACGGTCTAGGTCAGATCCTTCAGCTTTCAAAAGCTCCCTCCCCACCAAAGTCTTCCTTCTCTTGCACTTTGTATTTTCTCCGCAAAAGAGGCAACCTCAGTTGCTCTTTTAAAAGCTTCTTTAAAAATATGGATGGCCTGAATGAAGAAATAAACAAAGGTCAACATGATCCACATGAAATGAGACAATCATTTAAGAATCCGAGGGTGCTACTTTTAAAACAATAAAGCCTTAACCTTGACAGCGGGCTCAATGCTGAGCAGGCCTTCCACCAAGAAAGCTCTCAGACAGCGACACCAGCAGACAAAACTGGGTACTGTTCTTTCTCAGGTTGGCAAGAGGGAGAAACACAGGAGAGGACGTAAAGAGTTCACTGAGTGAAAAAGCTAGGTCAAGTTTCAGAATCATTCAGGCCAGCTCCCTTAGAAAAGTCCAGGTTCTATTTCTGATTGACATCGCTGGCTGTGAGTGGCGGGGATGGGGCAGTGCTGCCTGAGCCAGGACCAGCAGGCGAGACAACCACAGGCTCACCCTCCCTCATATGTTTCTATGGCTCTCCCTCCCCCATCTACAGATGGAGTCTTTGGAAACGGGAAGAGATACTCTACCCCAGTGCAAAATCTCTAACCTAAGAGCTCTGGCAAAAAAGAAAAAAGATTCACAAAAAAAGACAAAGCAGAAGGCAGGTCACTGGCGCCACCTCTTATGGGAAGAAGCATCTTCCCCCGCACACACCTCTGCCCTTTCCCGTGGACTCCCTCCTCTGTCTTCTCTCCCTCCTCCCCTCTGACTGCAGCTGCCATGGAAACTCTTGGGAGAAAAAAAGCAAACCTGAGGATTTTAGTGACCCCTCTGGTTCCTAAGAGGAGGAAAGGAAGAAATTCAGTAAAAACGCTCAGTGAAGCTAAGTTTGTGGGCAGACTTTACCCCAGATATCTGGCCTTCCCTCTGCCTGTACTTTTAAATATATATTGTTTAATATAATACAACCTCAAATGCTAGGAATCAGCGAGCCATTTGGGTTCAGTGCTGGCCTCAGACCTGGGCCATTGCTGTCCTGTCTTGGGCACCATGCTTTAAGCGGGCCCCGCCTGGTCCACCCACCCAGGTCAGATAGCCTCCGACGACTGCTCCAGAAGGACCATGGACACTGTGCTGAGTGGAGCTAGGTCACCCTCACCAAGCAGACCACACTCCAACCCGGACCCTATTGTTCTCTGCCTGGTGTCCTTCCCATCCCGCTGAGAGTAGATCCATGTACCCAGATGCGGGCATCCTAGGGTACAAAGGTGCCTGTGAGTTGCCTGTTGAGCACACTGTTCATGGAACTTTGATGTATAAGCTGGGGTGTCACATCATGTGCACAAGGTCACTCATGGTGAGACTCGGAGGGGGCCATAGAGAAGGGGGCGAGCCTACGGCCTCCTGTGTACCCTTGCTCCACCCAAAGTGCTTGCAGTGAGCCTGCCTGGGATAAAAATCGTTCTTCAAAAAAGGATCACAGTCAGTTATTTCTAGTATGAAATCAAATTTTAAAGGAACCATTAGACCATAACACTTTGCATAAGCAGGGGCAGGGCAGGGATGGAAGGCAATCCTGCTGTATGACTGCATCCTGCACTAATGCTGGGTACCAGAGGATCTCTAATGAGTCTAACCTCTGGGCTGACACCCTTATTGGCATCACTATTCACCTCATGGCAAGCGGTGCCCCATTTGCATGCCTAAGATGGGCATGGTTGATCAGTTTTATCCTGTAAGCCAGGTCCTGGCTTGTGTATTACATTTGCAAGGATTCTGAGACATTCTCTAGACTCATGAAAAAGGGTGTCATTATCTGTTACCCGAGTCCTGCCATCTGTGCAGGATGGAGAAATAGCAGCACCTGTACCAGGTATCTGCTACCACCAGTCAAAGAGAGAACATTTTCAAACTTCCTGAGGATGTGCTTGTTAGACTTTATCCTATTTTAAACTGGAAACATCCTAAGGAGCCTAGATAGTTGAAGATTAGACTCCCATCAGGAGTATTTGGGTTTTATTTTCTGGAAACCAGAGATACCTCCCTTCTGCTAACCCCGAGTTGGGCAGGTTTCGGTCATGCACTTGTTATCTTATCCTCAGCCCCTCCTTATACTGGTAGCAGCTTGCTTTTCTGTCCTCATCATGAGACATTCACATGGCACCTCTTGCTACCCCAGCCTTGCCATTTTTCTTGGCTGAGCAGCCTCAGGCCCTTGAGAAATATAGGTGGACAACAAAGGATTCTCCGAATTCCAGACTGTCCTACTTCAGCCGAGGTGGATGGAGGAAGATCAAAATGGCCAGGTGCCAAGCTCTCAATGGTTAAGGCAGTAATGACGGCAAAAATTTCTTCTACCCACAGTACAGCAAAACCCATCTGGATAAAATCATGCTTTAATATTTAAAGATTATCCAGTCCAAATTCCACAATCTTACAGGGGAAGAAACTAAGACTGAGAATAATTAAGCTTTACTCAGTTTGAGGGAATAAAAGTGGATCTGGTCATTTCAGTTTCAGGCTTGTCTGATTTCCAGACAAGAAACTCTGAGATATTTGGACACTTTGTGATATGTCAACACATTTGTTAGGCATAGGGGAAGGATATAGCTCAGTAGTAGAGTGTGTGCTTAGCATGCACGAGGTCCTGGGTTCAATCCACAACATCTCCATTTAAATAAATAAATAAATAACCTCTAATTACCTCCCTCCTCCTCCAAAAAAAAAAAAAAAAAGCATGTGTTAGGCACAGATATTAATGGTCAAGTTTCCCCTTTGAGAACTGCTAGTATTTCACAGTGCTTTTCACTACAGCCTTGATGGCAGCCTTCCCCCAGGCAGCCTTCCCTGACTGCTTATGTGCTGAGTGCTTTCCCTTAGCACACACTAGACAGTTGTGGGGGTGGGCTCTCTCTGTGACTACAGGTTGACTTCACCCCCTAGAAACAACAGAATTCATTTATAATGGAAATTTAAACTTCTCTGCTGCTTCTCACTATTTACAGTAAAAAGAGTTTTCTTTGTTTTTAACTGGCAGTAAAAATTACATAATTTGTACCAATGACATCGAAATATAAGTTAAATGGCTGCAGAGTACCATAAAGTTTCATATAGATTGTAATTTAGAATGCCTCATATATACAAACAAAAAATTCAGAGAATGTGTGGGAAAAGAGATGCTTTGCTTCAGATCATTTGATATTCATAAGGATTTCCCATACAAAGCAATTTTTAAAATCCAGACAGACTAATTTACATTTAAAGGTATGAGTATATTTTAGTTTTTTAGTTTAATAATAACTTCTAATACCTTAAAGATCAAGCATCTGCTCACTCTTCTTAATCTTCTTAAAAAATACATTGTTGAAGACTTCTGCTTCTAGGTACAACAGACAACCCGTGTCAGACCAATTCTATTACAAGAACAACTAGAAAAGCTGGATAAAATACCAAAAACAAAACAAAGCAAAGAACTTATCTGAAAGCAAACGGAAGCTACCCAGGCAGCCAGGACTTCAGGGACTAAGGTCTTGGGAAGAAGGAGTATGCATGGAGGTGATCCCAGTATGCATAGACCTGCTCAGCTTTTCTCCTTAGAATTTGTCACTTATTTATCAGTGCAGGGTTAAGAGGTTGAGAAGCTAAGCAAAAAGTAGTGGCAAAGAGGTAAAGGTGCAGAACAGAGCTTTGAGTAGCCCCTCAAGGCTGGAGAGATGAAAACTGGAGTGTGGGAATGACAAGGTAGCAAGACCATGAGTCCAGATCCTGGAGAGGATGTCAGTGAAGAGGAGCAAACTCTGCACTGGGTGCTGCTTTCCCTTCAAGGTTTCAGCATGTGGCCGGAGGTTACGAAACTGAGCAGAACCTCAGGCATTCTCACTGAACAAGGTGAGCTCAGATTCCAGGGCCTGCCAAGGAGGTGGAATTCTGGTAAACACCCCCAGGCTATTAGTTAGAATTTCTGAAAACCTTTATTCCAAAATTAAATGTGAACCAAAATAGATCAGTCTTAAGATCAAAATCCAGAAATAAACTTAATCTCTGGAATAAGGAAACTGTGTCTACTTTTACTGCTATCCCTCCAAAAGGTACACTTTCTCTGGATGAAGAAAGTATCATCCAAAGACTGTATGCTTTTCATATACAACATCTGGCATTCAATAAAAATAAGCAAAAAAAAATTAGTAACCACACTATGGGACAGAACTAAAGTAAAAAATAGTGGACTCAAACCTACTATTGACACAGATATTAATGTTATTGGCATAGACTTTTTAAAGATTATGTTTAACTTATTTAATAAGATAAATGATTAAATGGAAAATTTCATGAGAAAACTAAAATAAAGAATCAAATGATAGAAAACAAACTATGGTTATCAAAGGGGGAAGGAAGGGGAGAGATCAACTATGAGTCTTGGAAGCCATTCTGCCTCTATCTGAAAACCCTCTCTCTTTCTGGGACTTGGGTTCTTGGAAACAAAAGCTGGGAAGGAAGAGTTTTCAGGACACCTTATCCATTTCATCCTACCTTTTATCTCCTAAAGCAATGAGCATAAAGCCAGCTATATGCTTGAATGAGACAGAGGGAAAGGGAAAATATAGGAAGGAAAAAAACATAAAATAATTTTTTAAAATATTAAGTAGCCCTAAGCAAATTCTGTTGATTTCTTCCATCAAATCAGGTTTCCATTTGGCCCCTGAAATGTTGATGTCTCTGCATTTTTCTCATCTCCCACAGGTCCCTTTCTTCTCAGTTTGTCTGCATCTCATCCTCTTTTCATTTTCATCTAGGCATGATTTCTCTTTGGACTTTCTGCTTCTTTTTTTTAAAAAAAAATTGTGTCTTCTTTACATCATGTTTAACAGGTTACATAATTTTTCTTGCATTTTCTTCTGGCTCCTGAGGCAAGAAGTCCTCTTCACCACTGTGTTTCTTCTTTGTTTGTTTTTCTGTTTATTCATTCTTAACCCAAGGGTGACCTACCCTTGGACTTGCCAAAAGAGGCTTCTGCAGCTTGTCATTAGCACCTGTTATGGGCTGAATTATGGCGCCCCCCTCACCAAACTGATATGTTTAAGTCATAACTCCCAGTATCTCAGAATGTGACTCTTTTTGAGAATAGAGTTATTGCAGGTATATTTAGTTAAATTAAGATGAGGTCATTAGGTAATGTGGATGAAACTAGAGGACATTATGCTAATAAACCAGACATAGAAAAAACCTGCATGATCTCACTTATATGTGGATACTAACAAAGTTAAAAACATAGAAGCTGAGAGTTGAAGTGGTTAGCAGGGGTGAGGAGGTGGGGGAAAAGGAGAGACATTGGTCAAAGGGTACACAGCTGCAGTTCTATGGATGAGTAAGTCTAGAGATCTAAGGCACAGGATGAAGACTAGAGTTAACAGTACTACATGAATACTGGAAATTTCTGGTGCTCTCACCACACACACACAGAAAAAGAGAAAAATGGTAACTTGTGTGAAGGGATGGATGTGTTAATTAGCTTGACTGCAGGAACAATTTCACTATGTAAATGTATATCAAATCATCATGTTTTATACCTTAAATATATATACTATTTATTAGATGAAAAAAGATGAGGTCATTAGGGTGGACTCTGACCCAATATGTGTCCTTATAAAGAGGGGCTATTTGGACACAGACACACACAGGAAGCACACCACGTGAAGGTGAAGGCAGAGACTGGGATGATGCTTCGAACTTCAAAGATGGCCAGCAAACCATTAGAAGTTAAAGGAGAGGCATGGAACAGATTCTTCTCACAGCTCCCAAGAGTTCAACCCAACGCGACATAAATTTAGCTACAGTATAAAATTAACATTGTCACTTCCCTAGTTAAAGCCTCCTCAATACTGAGGAGCATCTCGGACTCAATTATCTCTTGCTTTCCCCTGCCTTGCCTTTGATAGTCCAGAAATACCAATGAGCTTTTATTTATTTGAACATATTATGCTGTTCCTTGGCTCCATGTCTTGGCTGTGCTGTCTCATCTGACTGGCATGACCTTGCTCTCCACGTCCCATGCCCCTGTCCCTTGCCTGGAAATGCCTGCTCACTTTTCAAGATGTGGATCCATCTCCATCTTCTTCAGGAAGCCTCCCAAATGCCCAGAGTCTGGATCAGGCACCCTTCTCTGCTCCCCAATCACCTGGCTGTATCTCCACATCCCTAGCACTGTGCCTACCATATTGTATCATCATCTATTCAAGTGTCTGTCTCCTTAGACCTCAGCCCAGTACATGCAGTGGGTGCTCAATAAATGCACCTGGAATCCGACATTCATTGAACAAACAATTACTCCAAGAATGTTAGAACAGCTCCGCCCAATGGACAGATACCCCAAATACCAATCCCCTTCGTACCTAACCAAGGAATGCAGAACAAGATAATTTAGCAAAGGATCAAAACAAAGAGGGTACATCTCAAAAGAAACAGAGTAGAGCATGTGACAATTTAGAGCTTACAGCTTCTAAGTAAACTAACCTCCACGTGAGCTATTTTATTATGAAATCCAGCTGGGCAAAGAAAGCCTTCTGGAAAGCCCTCAAAAGGTCATTCTAGAGATTACAGGAAAGTAAGGGAAAGGAAGCTTTATTCTCTCGTCTGTGAGGATCAGGGATCTTAAAATCAGTCACATGTGTGTTTCTAAATAATCATTTTAAACATACAAATAAAATGTAAAAGAGAGCGCTTTTACAGAATTCTATGCACACACATAAATGTGCGTGCACAGCACAAAGAGTGCACATACCCTGTCCTCTCACGTCAGACACAGCACTGTGGGAAGTGGGGGATGCTGAATCCCTCGGTGGGTTCCTCATGACCCGCTCCCTCAGCATTTCACACTCTGTACTCAAACAACAAAGTGAGAATGCTTAGGGGCAGTACTTCCCTTCCTTTATTTTGCCCTGCTGCATCATGCTGTGGATGAAGTAAAATCTATCTGTTCCTTAGTGTCAGAGCTTCATCCTTCCCAAATACTCGGGATCAACAGCTTGTCACCTGGGCTCACAGCGTCCACAGGCTGCACGCCAGCTGAGAGGCCCCTGGCCGGTCTCTGTTTTCCACACAGCGCTGGAAATCGGCAAACAGTGTCGAAGCAATAGCCACAGACATCACCAAGGACACTTGCAATGTAACCCCAGTTGGTCTTTGCTCCTTTCCCCAGTGTCTATATCACATTCGCACCAGGGCTGCAATCACTGATCTCTGACCAAGTCCTCTCTGCCAGGCGGGACACACCACTCTGACATTTCCACTTGTCCAGGAGATTGGGAAGAGGAGGGGTGAGGGGAGGAGAGGGTCCTGGAACTGGGCTATGACCTCTAACCCGGTAACCACTTCCCCATCAGAACAGAGGCCCAGCACCCCCACCCCACGCACCAGGAGCGACAAGGATTTTCCTCAGCTGGAATGTCCCCATTTCACCCTCATCCCACTCCTGGCCGCCCTCAGTAAAGAGATCTGGGATCCAGCCCCGCTCCTCCTATGTAGTAACTGTTTCCCAGGATGGGTCACAGAGTCATGGACTCATGGTCTCACAGTGTGAAGGGATCTTTCACATCTTTGAGCAAACCCTTTAGTTCAATGCTTTGGTTCCCTACAACCTGCAAAGTGGTCATCCAACCTGTGTTTAAAAATGTAATTGAAACAATCACCTATTATGCCTTTTTTAGGTGCCTCTCTGTGCTTGTTTTGCTAAGATTTTTACTAGTGTTATTTCATTGTGTCCTCACAATATCACAGTAATTATGACTCCTGTCCCCACTTTACAGACAGGATGCATGAGGTCACATAGATTGCACATGACAGATTCAAATCCAGGTCCTTCTGACAAGAAATCTGATACTCTGAATTAATATGACACCAAACTACCTGAAATTTAATACCTGCAGTGACAGAGAACTTGTTATCAAAAATAGCATCACAGACCATCTCTGATCACATGGACTAAGTAGAACGTTATTTACACTTATCTAAAATCTGTCAACCTGCACTCTCCACTCTGAAGCGCTGATTCTTTTCCTTAATCGTGTACAAAGCAAATCTAACTCTCCATTGGCTATGCCTTCAAGTTCTGAGGACAGGACTGTCCTGTTCTCCAGGCAATCACTTCCTCTTCATGCTCTGCTCTCTCCACTGGGCCTCGATCCCTATAAATTTCATTTTTCAAAATCCCACATATATTACCTTTCCCACCTCTTCCACCAGGTTCTACTGAGATCAAATGAAATAAAGTGATTTTTAGAGTAAAAGTGATATAATATTTATTCTTCTCTTTGTAAGTCCCTTGGTAATGTACATAAACCAAGTAAAGGATATGTATCTCATGTGATTTTTTGATAACCTTTGACATGACTTATAGAAAAATGTACATGAGTATATTTAACAATTATACATCTTCAAATACAGTAAAGTATCATGTCACAAATATATCGGGAAGGCAGTTTGGGTATTGTTTAGTGATTGAGATCTTGGAGGTCAGACAGATCCCAAGTGTATTATGAAATGGTCAGGTGACCTAGAAGTTACTTAACTCCGCTGAGCCTCAGAGTTTCCTCATCTGTAAAGTGGGGTCACAGCAGCGCCTACCTCAGACGACAGCGATGAGGACTACACGTGGTGCATTTTGTAAAGTGCTTAGAAAGTGTCTGGCACTTGTCAAATGCTGTACAACTATCTGTTAAGGGCATGAAATGGATGAGTCTCTCCTAGCATTAGGGGGATTGTGTTTTTCTGGTGCTAAGCACAAGGAGCGGTCCCCTAATAAGAACCACCTAACGACTCGGGAATACTCATCACCAACGTGAAGGATCTGAGGTCAGAGAAGTCATTTGTCCCCGCTCACCTGGTTAGTAGGCATCTTAGAATCCGAACACAGGCCTGTTGCTCTCTTAATCACTAGGCTATACCACCTGAAGCAGAATGGAAATGCAATATTTTCTCCTTAATGCAGAACTTGAGGGGTTCCCTCTCTTTGGGCTGGGCTGGGCTGGGCTGGACCCAGAAAACCCCATCCTGTCCTCTCCCTACTGTTTCCCTGCTCCTAAGGGCAGTTCCTTGCCCCGCTTGCAACCAGTGCCCATCAGCAGACACCCACAGGCTGAAACATGCACAGCCCTTCAGACAGACCCAGACACGCAGGGCGCAATCCCAACTGAGCTTAGTACTGCCACCAATCTGCTGTTTTAAATGTTAAGCCATATAAGTATCATCCTACATATGACTTTCTCATATTTTGGCTAGTGGTTTTAGGGTAGATACCCAGAAGTAGAATTGTTGGAGCAAAGAATATGGACATTTTCTTGGCTCAATGCTAACTGCCAAATCGTTTTCCAAAAGAATCATGTGACTTTATAGTGCCATCATTAATACAGCACTGATACTATAATTACCATATTTTACATATTTATAATTTATAGTTATAATAGTCATAATTTATTAATATGTATAACAGTAAATTTAAAATGCACATGTAAGTGTTATAATAATTATAATTTTGGTAGAGACAAGTATTAATGTATTAGATGAAAAAGGTACAATTTTTTTATTAGTGATAGTAAATATAGCTCCCTATTTTAAAGGTTGTATTTCTTCTTTTATAAACTGTCTCTTCTGTCACTTGCCCATTTATCTATAAAACTACAACATGACATTTCCTACCAGTGGTTAGAAAAGTGTAGAACATTATTCAAATGCATAGCATTGTTATTTATCACTTATTTATTTAATACAAAGACGTTTTGTTCAGAGATTCCTCCTTGACCACAGCTCATCGTTCTAAATTTTAAAAGAGGAACATAGGAATTTAGCACAGTGGGAACCTGCTGCCACCTGTCAGCTACATCATACAAGGTCTGCCACCCTTGCTGACACGGACCTGTTCTTTACCGCTTTACCTCTTGTGCTAGAAGAGCAGACGTCTGACCCTTTGGGGATGCCACCCTCTCCCCTACTGTTCTCTCCAACTTGGGGCAAACTTTCTCCTACTTCCCAGAGCCTCTCAGAAGTGGGTGAGGTAGCCTGGCCCTTGGAATCCAGAATCTTTCAGAACCTGGAACTCTTGTGACCTCTCAGGGTCTTCCCACAGGAGGCTTTGCCTTCTGCTTCTCTGGGACCTTCCGTACTGGCACTGTGCCTCGCACGTCTCACTCACCACTGAATAAACTGCTAGTGTCTCCTGCAGAAGGCTCTTTCTATCTTAATTAAGAAAAATTTTTATTGAAGTACAGTCAATTACAATGTGTCAATCTCTGGTGTACAGCACGATGTTCCAGTCATGCATAGACATATATTTATATATTTGTTTTCATGGTTTTTTCCATTAAAAGTTATTACAAAATATTGAGCACATCTCCCTGTGCTGTACAGAAGGAACTCCTGCAGAAGGCTCTTACCTGGCCACAGCTAACCAGATGTCTATATGCCAGAGCAACACTGCCCGTGAACTACCTGAAAGCCATTGCAGCCTGTTCTCTCCCACAGCCTCAGACCACAAAGGTGGGGAAACAAACTTTCACGTGCCCAGCATCCCTTGCTGTCCTTTATCCTCGTGGTCTCAAATCAGTCAGCCACTCTCCCCCTCTCCCTGCGTGTCTTTACCTGGTTTGCCCCACAACCCTTCATGTTTTCTGACAGATCTTTTTCTCATATTCCCTCCCCTCCTAATAGCTCTCATTTCACCCTATCATCTAGTTTGTTGTACTCTGACTTTTTAAAACATAGGAGGAAACAAAACAACTTTTAGTTTGCCCTGCTTCTTCAAAGATGTAACGTGACGTCTTTTTATAGTCCAAGTTCAAAATCCTCCAGCCACCCACTGCATCCAACTCCTCATCATGAAGGTAGTGTTGGAGGAAAGGGTAAGCAGAGTGTATGTCACTCCCAGCTTCACAAAAGAGACAAGGTGGTTTCAGCTTAAAACCACAACCACTGCACTGCTCCTCACGAGTTCCCAGGTCAGGAATTTGGGCAGCGCTCAGCTGGACGCTTCTCCTGCCCTACCCCACTGGTGGAGATTACCTAGTGTATTCAACTGGCAGGTTGGTTTATCTGAAGAGTCCAAGAGAGCAGCCCTCTAATGTCTGGTGCCTTGGTGGGGAAGACTGGAGGTGCCTACTTGGGGCCTCCCCAGCATGGCAGCCTCAGAGAAGTTGGATTTCTTATATGGTGGCCCAGGGCTCCAAATATTACAGTGAATAAGATGAAAGGACTTTAAGGTTCGGCCTTATAAACCACATAGCATCAATTCTATCTTACGCTATGGTAAAGCATTCACAAGCCTGCCCAGATGCAAAAAGAAGAGACGTGGACCCTCACCTTTTGATGGGAAGAATTTGCAATTATGCTTTAAAACCACTATAGATGGAACCACTGTGAAGGACAGTGGGTAGAGTTGGTAGGGTTGGGTTGTGGGCTGGAGACTAACCAGTTGATAGCAGAAGTTCACTAGAGTTATCAAGGAATAATGCCCCCTTTTATACATTTGGGCATACTCTACAAAACATTCTAAATCTTTGCTTAGCCATCAGCCTTACCACCTAATAATGCCTCCACAGTTGTACCCCTAAGGGGGCCAATTATGTTAGAGCCAAATCCAATAGGCTTTTCTTTGTTTTTGTCTTCTTTTGACATTTTTTTCTGAATAGTACACTTGTCGATCTTTCCTTAATTATATTCTTAAATACCACAATTCCATGACAGGGGACGCTGTTCCTTTCCTAATTGTACCTTTGACAAGGCCATTCTTCCTAGACCATAACTCTTGGTACCCCTCAGTACCCCTTGGCCTTGACCTCTTTTCCTAGCCCTTTTATACTCACTCCCATGTAATGTGTAGCCTCTGTCATCACCTCCATACTGCTGACTCTCAAGTACCTCCCAGCTCTGATTTCTCACTCTTTGCCTATTATATGCAGTTTCCTATGGTAGCTCTATAAACAACCTTCTCTTCAAACAATTCCAAGAGTTTAAAATCCGACTTCATGTCTTTGCCCCTAAAATCACCTCCCCTTATCAACTGTCTCATGACAGTCAGTTGGCACCATCACTGAGCCTACTACCATGTTCTTAAACTTAGAGTCATATCTGAAAAATCTTTGACTCCATACCTAGCTATTCATAAAGCTGTCTGCCAGATGAAATGTGACATGTAACGGAGGGCATCTGACAATCTGTAAAGTACGAGACAGGCATGAGTCCACATTCAGAACAGATTTTCTCAACTGGCTTCACTTGGCTTCTACAGCCTTATCTCTTACCAACTTCTTACCCTGTCTCTCTCTCTCCCCTCCCCTCCCTGTCTCTGTCTCTCTCTCTCCCCCCCCCTCTCTGTGTCTCTGTTTCTCTTCTCTCCCCCTCTCCTTCCCCATCGTCTGCTTTCCCAGTCAGGCCAACAGAATGCATCCCCATATCATCCCCCTGCTTTCCCAGACATCTTTGCCTTCCTGCCTGCCACTTACTTGCCCCAAGCATTCTTTATTTCAACAGGTTTTTCAGAGGACAAACCCACTGTCTCCTCCATCTCCTCTGTTTATCCA
Organism: Camelus ferus; assembly: GCF_009834535.1. Lineage (NCBI taxonomy): Eukaryota > Metazoa > Chordata > Mammalia > Artiodactyla > Camelidae > Camelus > Camelus ferus. The sequence goes on along the minus strand of NC_045697.1, from coordinate 99,883,837 downwards.
GAGCCCACCTACCTTTAACGCTGACTCCCTCTACATCTGTCCCTCAACCCGGACATCCCCTGGAATCTCCTTAGGACTGGCTTCTTGTACAGTACAGTAGTCCCCCCCCGCTCACTCCATCCACAGTTTTACTTTCTGCCATTTCAGTTACCCACCGTTAACCACGATCAGAAAATTTTAAATGGAAAATTCCAGAAATAAACTATTCATAAGTTTCAAAGTGCATGCCTTTCTGAGTAGCATGATGAAATGTCATGCCATCCCACTCTGTTCCCCCCGGAACTATCCCTTTGTCCAGTATAACCTGCCTGTTAGTCACTCAGTAGCCAACCAGTTATCAGATTGACTGTCACCTTATCTCACTCAGTAGCCAACCAGTTATCAGATTGACTGTCACCTTATCACCCTTATCACAGCATGTGTGCTCAAGTAACCCTTATTTTACTTAATAATGGCTTCCAACTGCAAGAGTGGTGATACTGGCAATTGGATATTCTCTTACTATGCCTAATTTATAAATTAAACGTTATTATAGGTATGTATGTAAAGGAAAAGAACATAGTATATACAAGGTTCAGTCCAACCCTGCGGTTTCAGGCATCCAGTGTGGGTCTTGGAATGTATCCGCATCAAATTAGGTGGCCTACTATACACACAACCTATTCTTAGGGATGCTTTGGCAATTATTCTTATTTTCCCTGCTCCTGGACCAAAAGGAGAAATGAACACTCAAAACAAATCCTTGTATAGGAGCAGAAGTAGGAACAGCTCCTCCTCCCACAACAAACACACATTACATGGTTTCATTTATAGGTAAGTTAGCACCAGGATTTCATACCTGGGATAGATGTGGAAACACATCCCACTCGGACGGAAGCAAAGGCCGGAGTACAGATGACCTGCCCAGGGCCACAGAGAAGGGAAGCAGCGGGGCCGCACGTGAGCCAAGCGACCTGCCCCTGTCCTCTCCTCTGCACGCCCCTGCGCGTGAAATTAAAGGGAGCAAGTGATTATCTCATTTTACATAGTGCTTTAGCCATTTACTACAGATTTGCTTTCTAGTATGTTTATTATCTCATTTGATATCCTCCTACAAAAAGTATTCAAATGAAACACTTTAAAAGTTCTGAGAGCTCTTGTTTTCTGACTGGGATTTTTTTGCAGTCTGGTTTTAGTGTTTGAAAGGAGGCAGGAGGAAAATGGAGTCTAGCTCAAAGGGTGCCTGCAAAGCTTCTGGGGAGCCAGAGAAGTAAGAGGAGCCCCATTCTTGCCTTGGAGAGCTCTGGCTGGGCGGGACCTTCCACCAGGGTCACTGAGCTCGCGCTTGTTTCAGGGTCTCCCGCCACAGCGCGCCGCGGAAGGTGCCGGAAGCCTCGGCAGCAGCCGCGCGTGCGCGGGGCGCGGGGCGCGGGGTGCCCGCTGCGGTGCGCGCTCCGCGAGGCGCCGACGGCAGGGCGCAGTCGGCCAGGTACGAGCGCAGCGAGGGCTTTCGAGGTGAAGGGCGGCTCCCCAGGCGCCGAGCGAGGATGGGGAGGTGGGCGGGGCCCGGCGTCCCAGGGCACGCCCCCGTCAGGCCCACGCCCGGGTCCTTTGAGATCTGGAGCTGCTCAGCCCCCGAGCACCTCGATATAAGTCACCCGGGGAGGACAGGGGCACCGCGCGGCCAGCCTGGGCGCAAGGGAGGGGAGGCCGGCGCCGCCAACTCCTTGCTGCCTCGGCGCGGAGGAGTGAGGAGCCAGGGCGAACTTCCACCTTCGGCGCTGGCACCGGTGCCTCGCTCCGCGCTGGGTCAGGATGGTGGGGCTGACAGCCTCAGACGTGCCCCCGACCATGGCGGTCAAGATCTTCTCAGCCGGAGTGGCGGCCTGCGTGGCGGATGTGATCACCTTCCCGCTGGACACGGCCAAAGTCCGGCTACAGGTAGCGAGCGCGATGGGGATGGAGAAGCAGAGAGCGAACCCCTAGTGTGTGCGCCTCTTTGATTCTGTCTTTGGTTTAAACATCCTTTCTCACTTTAGGTAGGGCAGGTGGCCACCCTGAAAAAGTTGGACCTGTCACAGGATGGATGCGTTAGGGTGGGAAATTGGAATTTTTCCGAAATTAACTGAAGAACCACAGGGTCACCGAGGATGTGTTCACCATGACTGTTGCCAAACTCCCCCAAAGTTAGGGAGCGCTAAGTGTTCTAAGAGCTAAGGATATCAGCCTCTCCCGAGTTTACAAGCCAAGTTCTTTCTCCTTCCTTCTAATTAGGCGGAAGCACCTTCGGATCCTACTTCCTTGGGTTTCTGGAAAGTTCATGGGAGTGGGAATGTTCAAACATGCATAGTAGCCAGATTCTCTCTCCTTCCCCTCTTTCTCTCTGGATAGATAGAGAGATAAGGGGAGATGATGCTGCGAAGGGAAAAGGAATTGAAAATAGTGAGAAATAATGGGAAAGAATCTTGGCTAACGGTTTCTCTACAGAGGCTAACCTGATGCCAGTATTTTTTTTTTTCTCACCAGGTGAGACTCCCTTACTCAATTTTCACTGCCCTCTGACCTGTACCCTTTCTCATTTCCAGATCCAAGGCGAATGCCAGACCACCCGAGCTGTTAGGTATAAAGGTGTCCTGGGAACAATCACCACTCTGGCAAAAACAGAAGGGCCAGGGAAGCTCTATAGCGGGCTGCCTGCTGGCCTCCAGAGACAAATAAGCTTCCCCTCTCTTAGGATCGGCCTCTGTGATACCGTCCAGGAGTTCTTCACCACAGGGAAAGAAAGTAAGCAAGCATGGAGCTGTCCTGGGAGGGGCGACAGTCAGAGACTCCTCCGGGACCCAGTTCTGTTAAAAAAAAAAAAAAAAGTGGTGCGCACAGAGTAGTGGTCTTCATAACAGACTGGCAAGCAAACATCAATATTTGAAATTCCTCCTCTACCCCCAAAATACTAGCTTGGTACTCACTGTTCATAGGGAGAGAAAGAAGTGTTCAAAATCGATTTTTCAGATGCAGTTTATCACTCACTCAGGTATGGAAGGCCTGGGCCTAATTTGGATATCCATCTGGAGAAGAAGCATACTTTGTGAAATAATATTTAATTCAAAGTCCCCCCCAAGTGAATTCTGTCAGAAACACCTGCGGAACTTGTTAGACATCCAGATGCTGAGGACTGCCCTGTACCCTGAATCTGAATCACTCGGATTAGGCCCGGGGAATCTGTGTTTATCACAAGTTTCCCTGGTAATTTTAGTATGCAACAAATCTGAAAACCTTTGGTTTGAAGAGAAGAAAACCAGAATTCCCTAACTCCAAACCCTAAGGGCTTATTTCCTTTAAGAAGACTGGGGAAGACCAGAGTAAAAGGAGTGGGCTTAAGTTGTAGTGAGTTTGTTTAGGGAAAGAAGAAACTGAGTATATACCAAGAGTTCCTGATGGCTTAGTTAGCATTTATTTGAGTGCTTACTATAAACCAGATACTGTTCTAAGTGCCTCAGATACATCATCCCTGCAAAGATTACTATTAATTTTATCCTTTGATAAAACAGGAAGCATAGAGCAGTTTTATAACTTGCCCAAGGTCACACAGTTGGAAAGGGGCAGAGTGAGAGTTCAAATCCAGGCAGGCTGGCCTCTGACCTCAGCTTTTAACCACAGTACAGTCTTGCCTCCTGCAATTTGCATGTGATTCTGTGTGTCACTCAATCCATACAAAAATGCTGTTAGGTGCAAAGTGCTGTCCCCATTTTCAGATGGGGAGACTGAGTATCAGAAAAGTTAAGTGAAGACCACCCAGCTAGCAAGTATCTGAAACATTTCCATGTAAAGCACACAATCCAGAGAGATGTACAGATGGGGAAGTGAATATGAGTGACTACCTTGGCAGATTTCATCATTTCTGCTTTAAATGACCTTTGGATAACGTAACTTTATGGGACACGTTATAATTATTATTTATACCAACAATATAAATTTAAGTTTATCCACACTACACTTTCAAAGTAAAGATAAAGTCTGGATGTTTCTAGATCAATACTGCATTTTCTTATTTACAAGTGTAGCAAGAGAGGAAGCATAAAGGATGAAAAGCTGCCTGTTCTGGTGGTATTGTTCACAATTGACTGTTCTAACCAATTGCTGGGGTCTTTCTTTTTCTTCCTTCCTTCCTTCCCCCTTTCCATTCCATTCCATTCCTTTCCTTCTTTCTTTTTTAAGTTTTATTGAGATATAACTGAGATACAGCACTGTATACATTTAAGGTATATAGCATAATGGTTTGACTTACATACATCATGAAGTGATTATCACAGTAAATTTAGTTTAAACATCTGTCATATTCCTATTGCAAGACCCTATGTTAAGTGCTGTATTGATATTATTTTAACGCACACAATAGATCTGTGAGGTAGACATTATTACCTCTATTATACAGATTAGGAAACAGAATTAGAGAGACTGAGAATGTCCTTGATGTGTAAATGTGATTGACCATACTTTAATTATAGGAATGGGTCTTGGACTTCTATTTGGAATTTTACTAAATGATATCTGTCTTGAGTGACCTAAGCTAATTTTTCAAAATTGCGAACAAACAGAAAGATCACTTCATTAGTTTCCTTCTTGTTTTTGTCCCCTTTGTAGCCTGACACCACTTGATGTCCCATATTGGGGCAGGTTGTCCACTTGGGTTCTTCCTAAGACCCTGAAGTCCAATCATTAACATTCTCATTGATGGGAGGAAGACTGAGCATCCCTGGTGCCTCCTCCCAGTTGGGAAATACTGAAAAACAGAGCTAAAGATAAGAAAGAACTGAGCAAAATATAGGAAAGAACTAAGACGCTATTTAAATAGGCAGTGTGTTTTCTTTTCCTTGAAAGCCTTTATTTTAAAAAATTTCAGTCACCTTTGAAGTCTTCTAGCCCTGCTATGATTTAGTACATGTTTAGCATATGATTGACACGTGTACCAGTATTAGGGAAGTACAAAAGATACAATGACACAATAATATTAACCACTAAATTAAAAAGACAGTACATTCTGGGTCTTGTTTTTTGTTTTTGTTTTTTCTTTTTTGCTTGACACATCGTTTTTCTCTCTGATAACAACAGCTAGTTTAGGAAGCAAGGTCTCAGCGGGCCTCACAACTGGAGGCGTGGCCGTGTTCACTGGGCAACCCACAGAGGTGGTGAAGGTCAGACTGCAAGCACAGAGCCATCTCCATGGTCCCAAACCTCGCTACACTGGAACCTACAATGCTTACAGAATTATAGCCACTACAGAAGGCTTGACGGGGCTGTGGAAAGGTAACTCACTTCAAGATGCATTTTACCATCTTCAGACACGTGTATCCAACTGGCACCTTATCATATAATGGAGCCATTAAGCACTTTCTTTTCTTCCAGGGACCACTCCCAATCTGACAAGAAATGTCATCATCAATTGTACAGAGCTAGTGACGTATGACCTGATGAAGGCGGCCCTTGTGAAAAACAAACTATTAGCAGGTAACTTTTTTTTTTACACAGCAAGTCAGCACATTTACAGTTTCATCTTGGAGTTTCTCCAGCCATATTATACTGAATCCCTTAATTGTAATAGTTTTCTTTCTTAAAAAATTAAGTACTTTTGAACAATACAGTATAACTAAAACCCTAAGTTTTAGAAGTTTTGCTGCAACAGTTTTTGGCTTTGCAACAAAACCAAGAGGCAACTGTATTCTTACATCAGCATTATTCTCATTTAATACTAATAGATGAGATTTCTGTTAGCATCTTATGCTTTATAAAGCAGAATTCAGGAAGTGAGTCCACCCTACACTAAGTCCAGATGAGCTAGTTACATAAGGAGCTCCTCAGTGGTTTCGGCAAAAAAACAGTACCATTGAATAGGTTCCTAAAGTTTTTATTCTAACAGGTTCTGGAGACATTGAAATTCTCCTTGGACAATGACTTTAATTCAATAAAAAAGTATTCGATGCCTATGTATCGAGCATTATGTCATGACCTAAGGACACAGGGAAAAGTGACAGGTTATTTTCCTAAAGCACTTACAATGTAAGGTACTTATACTTAACCTTCCTTATTGTATTTATTGATAAGACATCTGTGTTGATCTCCTGTTTACAACAGGAGGTTTACAAAGGTTTACAAAGATCTGATAACTGAAAATGAGAAGCCCCTCCCAAAGTCTGGTGTTGACCTGTTTCATTGGTCCGTTTCAGATGACGTGCCCTGCCACTTTGTGTCCGCTGTTATCGCTGGATTTTGCACAACCGTTCTGTCCTCTCCAGTGGATGTGGTGAAAACCAGGTTTGTTAACTCTCCACCAAGTGTGCCCAACTGCTCAATGACGATGCTCACTAAGGAAGGACCATCGGCTTTCTTCAAAGGGTAGGTCTTCCGCATCTGTAATGCTGTGGTCAGGGTATCTGTGTGCTGCGGGGTGCTGTCTCGTCTAAACAATTGACAATTAGCTGACCAGCCTTAGTATGTGCAGTACACTTAGTGTCTACTTTTCCTCGCCATAAATTTCTCCAATCCACCAATTCCACTGTGCCAGAAAATTTAAAGCTGTGATATTAAAATTCTCCCAGGCTTTGAAGAGGCTCTTTCAAAGCCAGTGACTTCCTCCTTGGTCTTAAACTATCGGAAATGTAGACAGTATTCTGCCTTCCCTGGGCAGAAGTATAAAATGGAAGGAAAGCATAATAGAAGGCTATGAGAAAACAAGATTTGATTTTCACTATTTTAATTTAATAGGCCCTGTTTTTTAGATTGTATTCAAGCAAAACTAGAGAAAAATCATTGTTATTGATCTAGAAAAGCTATGTAGAAAACGATGTAGTTTGGTGATTACACTTACCTAGAAACTATTATCACATAATGGATCATATTTTTCCATAAAGCAATATTATATTAATATTATAATCACCTTCTTAAGAAAATATAGTATGAACTAATTTATGGGTATACTCCACAAGGATTACATGTGGTAAAATAACAGAATTCTATGAACTTAAAAAATTGTAAGGCAATGCCTCAAACCTTATAAGCATAAATGCATGGCACACATTATACAAGAGCTGCTAATTCACCATAATCTGCATTTACGACACATTAACACAAACGGAATATATTGTAAAATTAACTGAAAATAGATGTATCAGTTATCAATCAGTAGCCATTTAACAATAATTTTATTTTTTTCAAATTTAAAAACTTCTGGGGGGATACATGCTACAAGGGTGTACTCTGAAAATGTTATACTAAACAAAATGAGCCAGATACAGAAGGACAAACATTGTATGAGTCTACATATATGAGGTAAAATTCATAGAAACAGGAAGCGCAGCAGTGGGTACCAGGGGATGAGGGGTGGAGGAGCAGGGAGTTGTTTTTTAATGTGTGCAGAGATTCCGTTTGGGATGACCAAAGGTTCTGGAGATGGAGAGTGATGATGACTGCTCACAATGAGAACATACTGAATGTGACTGGATTATACACTTAAAATGGCTAAAATGATAAATTGATGCTATGTATATTTTACCACAGTTAAAACACACACAACACACACACATCCAGGAGTCAGGAGAAATGTTAAGAGAGCTGCCAAAATCTTTGGGGCTGATTTTTATGGGCCAGATTTCTAAAATATCTATACAAGGCAGACTGAACTGATGACATTTTTCTTCTGGAATATTTCATTGCTGTGAACAGGAATTCGAAATCAATCATTAGGCCTGCGCAGTTGGGCAGAATTCTTAAAAATAATAAGAGCAACAACAACAAAACGCAGTTAGATCCTGAGAATCTTAGGACAAGAATCGCCAAGATCTAGACTTGGCATTAATTTCTTGACTCCAGAAAATGGTCCTACGTACTCATCACTTTGCTTTCTCCTCTTACTTTCTCTTCTAAAGTTTCCTACTTCCCCTTCAGAAAGCAAAGCAAGACACAAAATTTCCTTTTCTCTCAAAAAAGGAGAAAAGATCACGAAAAAGGAGACAAGCTCTGGTTTGGTGGGACTGTTTGTACTGATGTGATCACCTGGGTATGGTTCTGATGCAGGATAGGGCATCTAGATGAAACTTCATGTTAGGCAGAGGAGGGAAAGATGAAGAATAGGTACTTCTGAGCATTTGCACTGGAGAAGAGTGGCGAAAGGAGACGCATGAACTGCCGGTACTGTAATAGCTCTGAGAACTTCATGCAAACTAACGGAATGTTGACATGTACTTTTCCAGATTTGTACCTTCCTTCTGGCGACTCGGATCCTGGAACGTCATTATGTTTGTGTGCTTTGAACAGCTGAAACGAGAACTGATGAAGTCAAGGCAGACCGTGGACTGTGCCACATAATCATCTTCAGTGAAGGGATGTAACAGACCAGTGGGCATCTTTGCTAACTGCATAACTTTAAAAAGCAAACAAACCTATTGACTTTATTTCACCCTAAAAAGATCAGGGAATTCTGGTAGAGTGTTTTGGACTATTTTTCTTTTTTTCAAAGGAAAACTAATACCTATTTCTTTTGACTTTTATTCTGTGTTTTAAGGAAGGGAAAGCATACACACTGGCAAATGTAGTATCTAGATAAGTTACTGCTAGTGATTGACCATTTTTATGGGAGGGATTTTATAATTGAATATGAAGAACTTTAAAATGTTTTAATTATTAATGCAAACTGATGGAAAAGAAAAACTGAGTGAGATGCACTTTATAAATACTTAAAAATGAAGTTACCAAAGAAAATATTACTGTCTCCTTTTTATTAACCCAGTTGTCAGTTAATACATTCAATAAAGTATTGCTAATACCTTTTAGTTTGTCGTTTTGGGTCTATAGTGAATGTAAGAGTTGAAGTTCACCGAGATTATAAAATTGCCCAAACAGCAAGGGAAGGTCTTTAGAATCAATAGGCATAAACTTACTTTAAACGTTATTAAGTACAGATTTTTAATTTTTAGAGTCGATTTTATGGCATCTAAGACAACCTCTCATCGAAGACACCATATTCATTTGGGCATTGTTGTTATTAGAGTCATTGTATCTGTCCTCGAATCACAGAATTTTAGAGCTAGAAGGTACCTTTGGTTAGAGGAACAGCCTGAGATGAAAATGAATGTTCACGGCATCTTTCCAGCAAAGCCAGTTGTTACAGTGTTAACCGTGAACGTGTCTTGCAGCAGACATTGTGTGCTGCAGGTATCACTTTGCTCAGAACACTTTAGTGCCCGCTGGCTTGACTTCTTGTCAACATGTCAGCACCTGTATTTTTTTAGGGTCTTCTGGCCACTGGAGACATCCCTGCCCACCTGTGCATGGGGCACTAGAAGAGCAGGGCAAGTAACACACCCCTGGGAGCAGCCCTTGACCAGTAACTGTGGGAGTTGGTGTGAGTATCTCAGGCCCCTTGCTGTCAGGTGGAATTCCTCTGAGGGGTCGAAATCCAGTGGCAGAGTGGTATTTTGCCTACCTCAGACACTGCTCAGGGATGACTTCAAGTCCCTCGTTCAGTTCCACACTCTCTCACCAGGGTTTCCTGGGGTCACCTCCCAAATGAATTACAATCCTTGTTTTGATGGCTGACTCTGGGAGAATCTAAACTAAGGCCAACCACAGCCTTAGAGTAGCATGTTTCAAGAACAAGGAAGGAAACATAAAATTTCATTTCTTTGCTGGGATCCTGGTCTGGCATGGGCAGTAGTGACAAGTTGTTCCTCCTTGACCAAATTTTAGTCAGGAGCCTCAGTGTTTATCAATACTGTTAAGTCTTTTCAAACAACATTTTATTCTTGTTGATCCTTTATTTTTATTGTGTTCATGTTTTCTTTTTTATGCATCTAAGCTGTTGTTTTTAACATTCCCTTCTCTATTTTCTTCAAGTTTATTTTGTACTTCCCCATCAAACTCCTTGCTTCATCTTTCATTTTAAGCTCTTCTTTATTCTAATATACATTTAAAATTATAATTAGTACTAACTATAATAAGTACTGCTTTAGCTGTACCCAGCCAATTCCGTATGTAGTATTTTTTATTTAGTTCAAAATTAGATACACAAACACACACACACTGGAATGCTTTGCAGCTGTAAAAAATACAGAATAAGGAAGCTATGTGTTAATATAAAAATAGATCTTTGATACATTGTAAAGTTCAGAAAAACAAACTGCCGTACTGTATGAATATTCCTATCCTTTCTAAGAATGAGGGAGTAGGGCGGTGGTTTCTTTTCTGTTCTCATAACCAATTGCTCTTATCCAGTAACATCTTAAATAGGTAATTGGTGGACAGTTAAAGTCACAAAAATTTTAACAATATCTATATTCTGACTTACTCTATAGGAACATGATTAAAGGATCAAATAAGAAAAGTATTATTTCATGAACATAAATGACTTAAATAAAGGATGGGGAAGATGGGAAGAGAGCAGAAGTATTAACAGAAAGGCTTATAACAATTTCAACGTGTTTTTATTTGCTCACAACATTCCGAACAAAGTGACATCACATTTCAACTATTGCTTTTACATAAGAAGTTAATTGCTTTATCCAAAGTAGACAAAAAGCTATTTCTTTAAGTTGCCAACCAGCACTCTTTCCCCCAGGGAAAGCTACTGCTTAAATATTTTTTGAATACTTTTGTTTAGCAGAAACATAGACTTGCCCTATAACAGTGATGTAGTAGCTGGGTCTCACCTGCACTACATTTGACATTTTTCTTATCCAAAGTTGAAGCCAGGGGGAAAAAAGCTCGCTCATGGGTTCTCTCAGATTTTTACCAATTCCATTAATCTTAATTAAAAAAAACTGCTTGTATGGAGAGGTGCATAAATATGAAAGTGGAAATTAAGCCTCCCCAGAAGTTGGGTGGACTATTTGTCCTGAGAAAGTAGCTGCTGGTCCCCAATCATTAATTCAAGAAGAAGAATAAACATTATTGCCCTCCAAGTCAAACTTCTCTTCTGTGCCAAGACAACATGCAGCCTTTTCTGCTCAAGAAATGAACATTCCACTTTCACACTCATGTAATGCTTCTCCTTTGAGCAAATCTTTGACCAAGTTCTGTTTCACTGAATGCAAAGGGGAGAAATGGTACATAAACAATCATGAACACTGGAATAAAAATGAAGAGTACATATATTCTCACATAGAAAAATACATACAAATCCAAGTAGCTCCTAAAATAGAAAAAAATCAGGAAGGGCATTTTTAAGAAAACGATTCTGTTTTCCAAATTGTAAGTGGTGCTAGCAAGACACTGAGTTTTCTATCTAACTCTATCACCACATTTATATACAAAGAGGGGTTGGTCTAGGTTCACTGATATCCCCTGATTTCTCTCGTTTCTTTAAAGATTGTCTTTCAGAACGTATTTGAACTACAGCCACTGTAATTATATTCTTAGACTATTTTTGTCACTGGTAGACTCTTTAGTCTGGCACATACAAAAATTCATTTCAACACTGATGCACTTTTTTGATGCTAAAACAATTTTCCTGCTACTTCAAGTCTATCACTACTTTGGTATTTTATTAATTATTATAGAAACAGGTTAAGATTTTGTTTATGGATTTTTAGACTACCTAAAATTCTAACATACATATGTTGAAAGCAAGGAAAAGTAGGAAGGCAGACACAATTACCACATTTTTCTTTTCATGTACATCACTATCACATAAAAGTCAGAAGGCTCATGTTACATTCTAATTTACAACTGGTGACACTTGGCTTCCAGACTATCAAACCTTAGAATCTGTTGGTGGCTTTTACTACCAATTTACTACAGAACTATTTGAAATGGTTACTAATTATTTTAAGCAAAAACAGAACAATATCTATTTATACAAAGAGGTGGACTTAGAAGACATATTATTGAGCAAAATTTCTAATGACATTTAAAAAACATTACTAAAAAGTTTTATTTTTCCATAGAAGGGGAAAACTTAATTGAAAAGTTTCCTCTTCCCTACTTGAAACATTCTTTTATTAAGGACACTGACAAGGTTTAAATCAGTTCAATACCTCATCTGTTAAAAGATTAAAACATAAAAGATAAGTATTTTCTAAACAAAAATTAGAAGACTAACAAAACTGCTTTCCATGTAATAGTAAACATTTGGATAAAATGAACTTTAATGGTTAGTACCTGATCCTTATTTCACAGAACTCTAGCTGGATGATAAAACACAGAAAACATTTAAAGAAACTAAGTTAAGATAACTCACAAGGTTGAGAAGTCTCCTACAAAAAAACAGTTTTAAAATTCCTATAATACTGAAAAGCTAAACTACCACTATTGTAATAAAATGAGCCCAATTTTAAAGTTTTATCTTGTTGAGAAAGTAAGAATTTTAATGCATGCACTTTTAATATATGTGCTCAACAACACTGCATCTGTTATTTTCCAGTAGGATATTTTTTTTAACCACTCTTCTCCTTGGCAGGTTTGAAGAGAGAGGTTTATCGATGACATGAATAAATACTTGAAAGTCTCAGGTCTTGCTTTTGTCACATAAAAGACAGTCCTTTAACACCTGATATATACCACCTTAAAGGTGTGCTAACTGTGATGTTTTAGATTAAATTACGTGTTTAATAGGCTGGTTTCTGTAGGATTTAAGGAGAATTAAGTAATCAGATGAACCTATCTTTAAACTCTTTTAGTTTTGCTATGAGTACAAATGTCTAAAACACACAAAGAAGAACTCATTCCCATTAGAATCTCATCACTATATAACCCTTGACAGCACTTGCTGCTCTCCTGAGGTTTGGGGGGAATAAAGCTATACAAAATGCACAGTCATCATTCTCAGGCTGCTGTGGAATCCCACAGACTGTTAACTCAAAGGATACCCACAAAGTCCACTCATCATTACCTAGAAACCCAGTGGAGTCAAAGCAAAGAAAAGCAAGACTTAACAGCAAGTAAAATGAACCAACTGATGTTTAACTGAGATATTTAAAAAGCTTTGTTTTCCTCTTGTTAAAAATTCCAACACAGCTTTATTGAACTAGCACCTGTCCTTTGAATACAATCAAGATTTTCTTAGCAAATGCATCTCTTTTCATAAACATATAGGGAAGTCTCATTAAAAGGCCCTGACACCAAGCACTAAGGTTCTTTAACTGATAAAAAGCAAATGCTGAAGATGAGAAAATGACTTTAAGCTTTAAAATAACACTGTGATATTTTAAAGTGTGGTATTAAAAAAAAAAAGCTAATCATCAATACTGTCATTCTCTGGTTATCTATTACATGAAATTATCAGAGAAACCAAAAAAGAGGCTATAATTCTTTGTCTTCTCTGATATTTCTATATGCTCTTGTTGCTCCTACTAAGGAGACATTACGATGTGTGATTGAGATGCAAAGAAAGAAAACCATGAACTATTCTATTAACCTAGAAATAAAATAAGACAAAGAAAATAAAAAACAATCATTTCCAGACTAAAAAACAAAGTCGTAACAGAGCTTTGAAAAGATACCAACTTCATGGCTACAACATATAAAAATTAAAATTGATTTTTACACATTTTAATCAACCAATTCTATAAATACCTGATTTGTACTTTTACACTAAATGGGCTAAGTCCCAAGTTCCAAACTGTAGTTCATATGACTCTACAGAGAGGATCTTTGGAAGAATAAGGTACCTTTGGAGGACAGTGTATAAACAAGTGTAAACATACACTGATTGTCCACTAGCTTTCTTAAATAGAATTTCTGAAATATTTTTGTAGGAAATTATATATAAGGAGTGTAATTGATCGGATAATTTCTATTACAACATATAAATTCTGTCGTGTGTGCAAAATGTGGTAAAAATAGAAGATGCTACAGATGATTCATATGTTTAAAGTAAGTGATACATTACAATCCAGTAAGAGTCCTTTAATCTTTTCATGAAATTTCTCTCTATACACGTTGAAATACATAATGCTTTCTGGTTTTTCTTCAAACCAAAACTTGTCAAATTCATAGACAAGATAACCTGCAGTTAAAAGAAAAGAAACACACACACACAAAATATAGTGCTCAATAGGGAAATCACATCCAACCATCTCATTTCAAAAGTATATAACCATCCTTTAAATTCCATACTAAGATTCAATAATCAGAAACCATATTAAACTACTATAAACCTGAGGAACTTCATAGGAAATATTTTTGTATGTTCAAGATAAATAGCAATTTCAATAACATATCTAGTGAACATTTACTTTGTCTCAAAAAGTCAACAAAATCCCTTAAAGAGATACTGTCAAAGGATATCTTGAGAATAGGAAAAAAAGTTATCCCTAGAAGCCTGAAACTACAAAAAAATGTTGGACGAAGGTGAAGTACAGGGGAGCTGTTTTCTACTTGATTTATAAATCTGAGTCATTTCTGCTTTGTTCAATGAACTATCAGCACCATCTCTTTAAAAAAAGAATACATGAACTCTAAATACACTTAATATTTTTTCAATATCCTTATTACAGTAGCTAAACTAATGCTCAGTTAAAAGCATTTAATGAAAATAAATATGTAAATAGACATATTTACCACAACAAAAAAAAATGTGAATTTTAAAAGCACTCCTAAACCTTATTTGGATTCAACCAAATGTATGAATTTAATTATTTAACAAATGCTACTAGAGTCCTCGCCACATGCTCATTCACTCTCACAGCAATCTTGTGATGCACTATGGCATAATTCCCATTTTTCCAAAGAGGAAACAGAGAAGCAAAAGAGGTTAAATGACTTGCCCAAATCACATAGTTTGCAAGTGGTCTCTATTATGTTATAAATTAGACTTTGTTTCCATCAGAATCTCATTCCCTCTTCTGAAAGGCTGTTCAAGAAGGGATAGAAATGACTTAGTTCAGATAAACAGGGGGATAAAGCCAGTGACCTTACACAAAAGTGTGGCTAGACTATCATAATAGCCTAGTATGAAATAAATGGAAATTCCATTTGAAAACATTAGTCCTAAAGCAAACATTTAAGAACCATGACATTTCAACACTGAAATATGACTTCATAAGGTCAATTTAAGAGAGAGTTCAGATTAATCCCCTGATATATGATAAAATGGATTTTTATCAACCAGGACATGTGACAAAATCAAAGAATAAGGCCTCTTTGAGCAGAGGGGGGCCATCTGCTTCCTGTTCCCAAAAGACAAGCTGAGAATGCTAATCTTATAATTATTTTTAACTAATACTTTAAATATTTATTTCATTCTAAATTTATTTTATGTATACATCAGGACAATAGTACATCTATAGAAATTACTCATCCAGGTTTGGATGGAGTTTGTGGTCTCCCCTACCCCCATGCCCAATATACTGATAGGGATTTACAATTAAAAACTTTGGAAAGTAATGTTCTAGGTAATATGAAAAGTCAAACATCCACCTAAATTTTATAGAATACAATTTGTTTTAGTATTTCTGGCTATCAGCTTTAGCTCTTTACCATTCTTTTAAGTCCTTTAAATTGCTTTTCATTACCTATTCAAATGATGATACAGGTCTGGAATAAACTCAACAGTAAAATATCAGAAATTACTTGCTTCAGAGTGAAGTTGTTAAAATGTAAATTGGTGTCAGAAAAAGACTGAATCAAAAAATTGAGACGGTAATGGTTAAGTTGATTTAATGAGACCTCAGGAAACTACAAGAGATAACACCAAAATTCTAGGATGCTGGCAGGCCCATACATGGCATAAGACTCCTAAAGCTTTGCAGAAAGTGACAGAAAAGAGTTGTTTCCATAAAGCACATCTATTGTCCTTTTGACTCTAAGAGGTTTAAAACATCAGACTTAGTAGAAACACCAAACAAAATTTCTAAACTTAAAATGCCCTATATGCTTCTACTGCCCCTAATCAAAACCCCAGGAGAATTTCAGGTTTTCTGACAGGGATTAAAAATAGGAGAACCAAAGAAACAGGGATTAACTGTAACCTGGTGTAAGGGATCTTACTGGGGTGGTAAAAATGCTTTAAAACTGGATTATGGTAACGGTTGTACAACTTAGTAAATTTATTAAAACTCACTGAATTGTACACTTAAACTAGGTAAATTTTATGGTTTATAAACCTCAGTAAAGTTGTTACTAGTCATAACTTTTTGTTATACAAATTTGAGGCATTATTTTTTTGGAAGCACCAAACCAATGGTCAGTGACTTCCCAGGATGAGTGACTATCTGCTTACATATCAGATGTACACAAGGTGACGATGGAGCCAAGAAGCTACATTACCACTCACTGCGTCCAGCCTTGCCCACAGAGAACAACAACAACAAAATGGCAGGAGGGATAAATGGGGAAAGGGGAAATGGAGACAGATCACAGGGAAATAAAAACTGTGAAAACTAATCTCTTTATAGCTCTTTCTTCTGGACAGAAACTATGACCTTGGAACAGATCTGTACAAACGAATTGGGCTCCGTCCCTCAACAAAAAAGGGTATGTCTGTTCAAAAAATAAGGTTTTCATATTATTTTCTAGTTAGAAAATAGGCCCCTTCTAAGAAAAGCAGAGGCTTAATTAAGACATGAAACTTTACTGGTAAAGGGTATAAAAATCAATTTGGGGGTGGAGGGGGAACTACTGCATAAATAATGGATGTGTGTGTGTCTACGTGTGTGTCTGTGTTTTTGCTTTAAATGTTTTAAGAAATTTGAAAAACATAAGCTTCACTGTTTCCAGGATGACCCACAGCTCTTGTGGATCTGACTGACAGAAACAAGGCAACTGAGAAGGTCCTATAATGACCTTTCAATCTCAGATATTACTTTGATGCTCCTCCTAGTCAGGAGCCAAACCATGTTGGTGTTGAGGGCACTAGAAGCAACAGTGCCCAAAGATGTCCCAGTTACCCATTTGCAGGGGGAAGAATTACAGGACAGAGATCATTTTGTACTTCTTTTCTACCTATCACTCTCCTATATTTATGTAAATATAATAAAATGCTTAATTTGGGGGAGAGGAGTTTTTTGCTTGTTTATTTTTATACTTGCTTTATGTTTGATGGGCAGCATTACACAAGCATGTATTTTGTAGAGACAGCAAATATCTGGAGGCAGTTAGCAAAGTCCCGGGAGTTTAGGCACTGTGCTAAAAGTCAGTGAGAGATTTAGGAGAGGAAATCAAACAAGACTAGTAAAGGGACCAGTTCCCAGCAACGAGATGAAAGAAAATGACTAGATTTTCATTTCAAATAACTATACCTTCAGTATGGAGATCTAGAAGAGGGTCATCATTGAAAGACTGGGGAAAAGATTATTACAGTAACCTAGTAACAAAGGCCTAATGTTGTGCAGTTACAATGGGAATGGGAAAAAGCAGACAAATGCAAGAGAAATTTAGGATTTAGACAAACCCAGAATTAAGGATTAAGTAAGGGCAGAGGTGGTTGTGAGAAAGAGAGACCTGGATGACTCCTTCAAGAATGGAGCTGAAGAAGTTATGGTCTGGCCACTTATTATCTAAGTGCTTTCCTATATCCTAGCAACATGCAAAAAACCTTCTAAAGACACAAAAAGATCAAGAAAAAGTAGAATATGAAGCCAAGCTAGGTATGAATTCTTTGCTTCTGAGCAATATCTTCAGAAAATGGGTTTATTCAATTAAAACTTCAGGGATCAAACATCACAATAAAAGTTAATGGAATAGTGGTGATATGATTGCTTTAGGAAAAGTTATTAAGTAACTTACCACAAGAAAACCTGGCCTTGAAATAAGGTGGTGTGGGGTGGGGAGAATGTGTGTGAGAAGTTTCTTTAAATTAAATCCCTCACAAGAGTAACCAAATGATCTATCCTTGACTCATAGCATTCATTAACCAGTACACAAGAAGAAAAAGTCACTTTATAGTTGACAGGAAAAAGGATGCCCACAGAAAAACTGCATAAATCCTAAATTTGCATACATGTAAAAAACTGCCTCACTGAAGTTTTTAAATTTGCAAATATATAAACTGAAATACATAACACTCTTGGATAATCTTCCATTATTTTCCAGTTTTTCAAAGATCCTAAATAATAAAATGATAAGCGTAAGTTATACATCTGATAGCAGTACATATTATATATTTTACTTTCCTAATGATTTAAAAATTCTCTTAGAGATATCTATTTTTAACTCATTTTAATACTCACAATAAAACTGATGAAAGTGTTCCATTGTTGGCATTCCAGGAACAAAGTTATAGAGGTGAAATTTCAAAGCGTCACTCTTCAGCAAGCTATAAGCCATCTCTGTAAGATTGATTCCAACTATTGCATAAGAATACCTATGTCAGAAATATTATCAGTTATACCAGCTAGCCAAATAGCTCATAAAGTAAATTTTAAATTATGCAAGGAATTAGTAAAAAGTTATTTTGATCCATTTCTAACACAGTATTGATTTCACAATAATCTCTACATATTAAGAAAGTAAACCAGAATAGATGAAAAATTTTGTTCTTTATAGGCTGTTGATTTTCTGGATATAATCTAAGAAACAAAAATAAAGCTCTGGTCACATGAATATCTAAAACCAAAATCCTTACAAAAAACTAAAGAGTACTACATACACTCTCACTGATTTCTAAAATACACTGGGTAATCTGACATTTCCTCCTCCATTATCTGAGTATTTATTTTTATGATGAAATAGTGTTGTGTGATATTTTTTCAAAGATAGGGATCACTGGAATATAAAAAAAATGATAAGACTAATAATATGACCTCAATTTGCATTTTGCTTTACAAGTTTCAAAGCTATTTCTCATTTTCCTATTCCTATTTCAAAGCTGTTTCCTCTCTATTTTTAAATGTTTCTCAGAAAAATTTTTATAAGGTCCTTATTTCTATTTTATAGACTATATCTTGTGCTAAAAATATACTGAAATACATACAAAATTGGTTTATGATCACACTCAG
This sequence comes from Camelus ferus, assembly GCF_009834535.1. Lineage (NCBI taxonomy): Eukaryota > Metazoa > Chordata > Mammalia > Artiodactyla > Camelidae > Camelus > Camelus ferus. The sequence goes on along the minus strand of NC_045697.1, from coordinate 99,864,935 downwards.
CCTTAAAAATAATATATCATGTAATAGCCTTTATAAAGTTCTTATTAATTAAAATCTCACTTTAAAAATACCTTGAAATAGTTTCAAATTCAGATCCTCCAATCAACTTAAATTTATGAGCTTACAGTTTCTTTAATATATCCAGCTTACCCTAATTTTGGATGATTTGAACGGGAAAGAATCTGATGAGCTTCACTGGTATAATTTTCACTGAAATATCTGAAAAATTTTGAGAAAAATAATGAAATTAACATGTCATTCAAATTGAAGATATCCAGAAGCAATTTTAAAAGCTACTGTCAAAATGACAGTCCTACTGCCAAATCATCCTGATCTCCATCTCAGACCACTTCAATGACTAGAGATGCTTCTGAATCAAAACTTAATTCTTACAAAAATGAATATATGTGTGTATATGTATGACTGAAACATGCTGCACACCAGAAATTGACACAATATTGTAAATTGACTATACTTCAGTAAAAAAAACAAAAAACACAACTTAATTCTGAGCTATCAGGCCTATCTAGTATGGGACATAGGCCCTTGGCTAGACTTTGAAGTATTCTGACAAACAAGTGGTCTAACAAGAGACTTTTTATCTGCCTTAAAAAAAATTTAGACTTCCATTTGTTTGTTCTAAATTTTCTATAAAATAGTCATCGTGTACCTGTTGGGACACTTCCTTTCACCTGAGCTTATTCCTTCTGTTGCAGTTTATATCTGTATTGTTTAAAGCTACTGACAGTGCAATCAGAAGAAAGTCATTAACATTCCTCCTACGTTACGTAACTAAAACACTGGCCATAAAACATAAGTATCAGCTGGTACAACAGAGAAATACATAAAGCTATTTGTAGGTTCATATATCCTAATACTAGTAAACTAATGCAACCTCTGAGTTCTTCAAGATAGGCATCAAATCTTCCGTTCACACTTGGAATCTCCTCGTAAGGTACTGATACTCATACACAAAAGACTGACCGCATGTTTATGTAAGAATAACAAGTAGAGTAAAACATGGATTTCTGTGGTTTATTTAAATTTTAAAGGGCATAATCATTGAAATTTCATGAAGCATAGAAATTTCTAACTAAATGTTCCTTCTCTATTTTTCCTTCTGTAGATTAATACTACAGACTTCCATTTTTTCTTCACTGGCTCTGATTTTCAGCCCATTAAAACAGCGTATGTTAACTTAGAAGCCCACGAATAAAGGATCATTCATGAATAAAAGGGGATCCATGAACCACCTTAAATTTATTCATACATTTTTCTGTGTGTACATTTTCCAGGCAAAGAATATACACAACTTTCATCAAATTCTCAAAGGGGACCTGTAAATCCCCAAACAGAAAAACGTCCTGTTTTAGTGCAATGCTCTCTTCACACACTCTAATTTTCTACTTTATTCCTAGTCTGGCTCTAAAATGCCCTTAGTAAATAGACTATATTTAATTTTTTTACATGATACTCCTAATACAATTCGGTTTTACATCACTATTTCAATAATCAAGCTACCTTAAAAATATTCAGTCTGTAAAACTTTTAATTTCCTTGCTGGGCCCCTATCTTAACAGTGTCTAAGGAAAATCAGCACGTATGCAGCAAGGAAGCGTATTCCTTACAATCACCTGGACTGACTTATTTTCCTTCTTTCTTCCCTTCTCCTTCTTCCTTTCTACCCTCTCTCTTGTCCTATATAACATTTTTGGCCTTAACTTGTATATTTTACTTTCTGCTTCTATTTCCTCATCTATTTAGGTTTTTCTAATCTCTCTTGAATTAATTTTTCTGTACAATATCCTCTTTGCTTCTACACCTGCCTCAGCATTCACTAGCATGGTTATCTATCAAACTACCAGCTATCCTTTAAAGCCACAAAAATTTCAAGAGATTTGATGACAAAGGCCAAGAAATTTTTAAAATTCATTATGTAAGGGTGTCTGAACAGCTCTCCTGCTTCTTGACTGTATCTTTATTTTGACCCTGAAGAGTCATAGCTCCATACACAGAACAAAAATAGTCAGAGAGGAATTAGAGCTAGTTTTATGTTTTCAACCATCTCTAGTACGTCAATGGCAATCAAATAATACATCTGAATTCTGGTCATTTTTCAAGTTAGTAGATACTAGCTCTAAATAGAGTAAAAATACTTGTAAAGCATTTAAAGATCTATCAGAATCCCTTCCGGAGTCTTGAATGAAATCCTGTAAGTTATTTAAATTTTAAGCTAAATTAAATTCTCTTCTAGTGAAACGCTGAAAAATCTTGATTTCTGAGGAAACGAGCCAAAAGCAAGGTTACTCAGCAAAAGTGAAGAAAGGAAACACCAGAAGAATGTGTATCTAATTGAAGTTCAATTATCTGTGTAGTTTACAAGTACCAAGAAGACAGATGGTCTTTAAAGGCTAAGAACAAAAGATCAATATGTTCTGAACAATGAATTTTAAAATATTTTATAATTTTTCCAAGTGAAAACACATTGCATTTATTCTACTTAAATTCCGAATGGCAGTTTCTGTTTATCAAAGTGGAAAACTGGCAATCTCACTTTTGTAATTATAATTATTAAGACTACTGGGTTTTATCTTTGAGAAGTAGACATACAAGGAATTTTCATACTCATAAAACTTAGGTATCATGGAAAATTAAATACTTTTATAATTAAAAATAATTATAGATGGTGAAGCCCTACTGTGTCTTCTATTTTGCCCCACAACACCCTTATCCCTACTGACCTAGGTATTTTTCCTCAATATTAACATAATCTAGCTCAGTTTCAGGATTAATTTTTTCATGGTAACAATTATCCAAACTTTGTTAATGGCTAGGGTTTCCATTCTAGGTACTACAGAGTCTATAAATCACAGTTCAAGGACAGACCCAAACACTAGAATCTCTCCATCTGCATATTCATATCCATATTAACCTTACAGTTTATTTTCTGAAAACAGTTTTGACTACCAATTCTGATTTTAGTTGCATATTTTGAGATTTCATATGTGTGCCCAAGCATAAGTATTAAAGAGAAAAAAAAAGAGGGAGCTCATATGGCCTCTGAAAAGTGAGATGTAGATCGCTCAGTCACAGATGGCAAAGAATAAGTGTGAAGAGGCTTTACTATCATCTCTGGTTATATCTCCTAACTAGAATCAGAGAGCCAAGAGAGAAGAGGCAGGAGGATAAAAAGAGTGAGAAGAGAGTACACATAGTCCCTTAAAAGGCATCAGAAAGGAGGTCAGGAAGAGAAAGAAAGAGGAAAGTTACTGGTAAGTAAAGCAGTCACACACACACAAAGTATGTGGTCAACATCTTCATATTGTTGCCAGCACATTAGTAAATACTTTAAGCATGACAGCTATTAAAATTCAGAGATAGTATGAAACAACTGGATTAATTCTTACTAGAATTTAACAAGATTGGAGATTACATGTAATTTCATTTACAGAAGAAAAGAAAGTTTATTTTCACTTACACAAGATTGATTAATCCAAGCAGGCCCATGCCTCTGAAGTCTGTTTTGGGATCATCACCCTGGAAACCAATGTCAGCCCACTGCTTGGAGATTCTGGCCTTCAACTTTTTCGTGGGCATTAGAAGATTCCAAAGCTGTACAAACATGCTTCCATATTACAAATAATAGTGAAGCTCTTCATTTACCAAGACATTTTCCTTCTCATAGCTGATGTACTAGTAACTTGAATGCTTTCAACTAAGCAACTTTTGTAGACAAATCATAGGCTCAATGAAGGCTGTATTTAAAGAACTTTTCAATTATCCTAAAAAATGTAACATACTTATTCCAATTCAAAAGATTGATATAAAGAACAGTAGATTTTAAAAAGGCAACAAATACACAAAATTCTAAGACAATGAGATGTCTTTACTGACTAAGTAACATATATATATCAGAATTGGTAAACTGCTTCCTGGAGAAGAACACAGTGCTAGCCAGGCACTGCTGGCAACTGGCTCTTCACCTCTAAAGGAGTTTCATGATGAATCACCAAGATGAAAATTCCCTTGACTGAAATGCTAGGACTTGTGTCTTACCCCTTCAAAAGGGAAAGTACTGCACAGAAAGGGTCTGAAGTTAAGGAAATAGTGATGACAAGGAGGATATAAAGAGTGGTCCAGCCTCAGGGAGTGCCAGGCACTATTCTAACACTTTAAATATAAAAATTCAATCCACAGCAACAGCCCTTTAGTTACTTTTATTATCCTCATTGACAAAATCAAGTTTTATTTTTAATTTTAAAATTAGTAGAAGTGTATATTTATACTCTTTCTGAAAAAAAGTAAAAGGTTTTATTGTTCTTAAGCTTGTCTCTTACTGTTACTCAGATGCTATCAACATACTTTTCCCCAGCACTTTTAGTTCTAGCAAATGCCTAACTCCAGGAGCAATGTGCCATTTTCCCTAATTTTAACCATTTAAAAACACAACCAGAATAGGTGAAGTGGATGGGCAGGTGACTCAGCTGTATTTCAGAATTCACCATTCTAGGACCTTCTAAAGCAAATTACTTCATCTCCTCTAGGCCCTAGAACTGACCTCATCCCTAAAATGAACGTTCTAGATCAGATGATCTGGAAAGCTTACTCCAGGTCTAATATTCTCTCATTTCGGCATCTCACTGGCCTTATGCACTCATACTTCAGGAACAAGAAACAGGAAGGTTCAGGTAAATTTATTTACTCTCCAAACATACAACACCAAAACTTACCTTGAGAAGGAGCTTTTCATGTTGCAGGTTATCGGAATCATACGGCCTTTTTCTCACATTCTCTACAGACAGATAGAGCTGTTTATAACCGGATATCTGCAGTAAGCATGCCTTCATGCAGATTTTAAAACTGAAAATGATAAAATTATTAATTTTTAAATCATACCTTCTTACCACAATAAAGTAATGCCTTCCCCAGTCTGTGGGTCATATGTTTATTTAGAAAGCACTTCCTAGCCTGCACTTTAACACAATAAGCATCAAGAGCTTCTGTAAACACAAAACATTATACAAGGTATTATCACGAGGATACCATCAAATAGGGCCTAGAAAGAGAGCAAGACAGGGTAGGAAAGGCAAACCTTGCAAATCCGTGATTTGTCCTCTTCTTTTCATGTTTTCTCTGGGCAAGTCCAGGCATTCCCAAATCTCTATTACCAGATGCTACCAACAGACCTAAGTTTCTAAGTATATAGAAGCACACAGCACACACGCAACAGCTTATCTGCCCTGAAGAAACATGCCGTTTTTTAACTGAGGCTTTACATCTATTAATGGGCTCACTAAGCATGTAGTTCCCCAAGCTAGAATGCTCCGAGTTCTGAACTTCCTCTCCATCAACAAGACATCAACAGGTCCCCAAGCCCTTATCCTTTCTATCTCTGAAATGTCCCTCAAAGCCCTCATCATATATCCTCTTACCCTGGTGTATTTATGGCTTCATTGTCTCATACCTGAATGACTCTGTTTCCTAACTGTTCTGTCTTTATTCCTTCTACCAGCCTCCAACATCCTCAAATTTACCCTCCATCTTCCTAAAAGATTTATCTGATAATATATCAAGTTTGTTCGCTTGAAAAAAAAACAAATCAGAGGAAAACATCTAAATCTCAGTGTGGCACACGAGACTCCTTGCAGTGGATCTCCAAGCTCACACTCCACTCATTTCTCCAACCTCTTCTCTGCACCTATTCAATGCTCCAGCTACAGAGGACTCCTTGTCATTCCCAGATACTCAAGGACTCTGTAACTTGTTGGCACTGTTCCTCTGCACAGAATGTCCTCCTCTACCCATTCAACAAGATCCAGCCTCTGTGGAATTATAGTCTCAGTTCCCTCCTGTACCCTTCCCTGTTCCAGCCAAAATAAATGACTCCTTCCTCAATATTTACATAGAAAATAGAGAATGAAGAAAAAAATTGCTCAATACTATCTCAATATACTTGAGCTGGTAACACAAAAATGGAGTAAGTCCGGTCCTTCTCCTACAGAACTTAGAATTTACTAGGGGAAGAACAAGAGCAAATCAATGCCTACAGGACAACGGGCTAAATGCTATGATCGAGGACCTTCCTGGAGGACAGAGGAACTGAATCTTGAAGGACAAGAAGGACACAGGAGCCAAAGTTATTTAACTTTGGGAAAGTGATGGTAAGTTTCCTTAAAGAAGGCAGGTGACTAACCGGCAAGAGTACTGGGTTGGGAACTAAAAGATAGAGCCTTTAGTCCTACTTCTATCACTCACCTCTCTGGACCTCACTTCCTCAGTGAGGGAGGAAAAGGGATAAATTTGATGACCTTCCAAATCTTTCGCTCTAATGTTTCACAACGTGTGTGATCTCCAACCTCACAGGATGCGAGTGCATGAGAAACAAGAAAACTGTAAAAACACATACCTGATGTCTTTCTCAGGGTTAATATTCTTTTCCTTCATTATATCTTCTACACATCTGTCCACTTCACTCTGAACAACATGTGTCGCTTTCTGTAAAATCTATATATGGGGAAAAAAAGCTGAATGAGAAAAATTCCTTAGAGCTGAAAAACAACAGTAAGTTTGAGGTGTTTGGCCAACTTTATAATGCATGTATTAAAATGCAAAAAAAAAAAAAGAAACCAAATTTGTTTCAAATTTTCAGTAGAGCTAAAATCATAGATATATACATATATACATTCATAAGATAGAAGAAAGCAGCATGATGTATCAGATGAAGTCCTTTTAACTGAGAATCAACAGGTTCTCAGCTGATAGTTCTTAGCAAATAAGCTACCCCAACACTGTGCTTATGAAGCAGACACTTTTCATAAAATTTAAGTTCCATAATAAAAATATATGTACAAAAATGATGCAGAAGTAAAAAAAAAAAAAAAAAAAGTAATGCAGAAGAGCAAAAAGAAGAAAAGTCAAGTAATCCTGTAAATCCTACCATGAGAGACAGCTACTAGTAACAGATCAGCATATGTCCTTCCAGTCTTTTTTTCTATGCATATAAAACAGACTTCTTAAATAATACAGCCTGTAAATGTCCACCAGATCCTTCCTTTCAACAAAAGCAAATTCAGGCTTTCCTTACCCTTAAAAGGTTTCTTTAACTTTTATGCCTCTGTAAGCTACTATGAAAATTCCCTGATATTCTTTATACTCCAGGCAAAATAATCTAATCCTACCTGGAGTTCAGCCTCTGCATATCCTGGGCCTTTCTTCTGAATGCTCCTTTCCCCAATCTCTAAACATATTAATCCCTCCCAGTTTTAAGCTAGCTCACTTACCAGATCCAGGAAGCATTCCCTGATTCTATTCAAGTGGAATTAATCTCTCCTCTCTTGGAATTCCCATAATAATTTATCTGTAACCTTTCTATGACTCCTACCACTTTCTATATTATAGTTATTTGTATATATTAAGTGGAAAATTCTCTGAGGACAGAGACTATACCTAGCTCATCTTTTCACATCCTGCATTTAAGAAATAACTGACAAATAATTATTGAACAGAAACATTCAATGGATGAAAACCTTAAGAAAGGCAACTGTTTCAGTGAAAGACATGTATAGCAATGCATAAGATTATTTTAAAAGAAGGAAGGAAGAGACAGAGAAAGGAAGGGAGGGTTGGAGGGAAGGAAGGAAACTTAGGGTTGGAAGGAAAGGAAGGAAAAGGAAACTAAAGCAAACTAAAAAAGTGAGAAGGAAAATGATCAAAGACTTATAATCAGTAGGATGCAGATATGGTCACCAAGGTCTAGTTGGTCAAACCCTGGGATAATATGGCTAAAGGAAATGTCCTGAAGCTAAAAACACTAGAACCAGTAAAAGGGTTACCTTCACCATGGGTAGAAACTTTTGCACAAACTACAAACACCTAAAACATGAAAAACCCAGTCAAACGTCCCCTCCTCTGTGAAGTCTTCCACCCTGGAGTTAACTGCCACCCTGACGCTCACCCCTCAGGTAGAGAGCACTTGCTACACCATAGCTGTTTACTCTTCAGTAGACTTTGTCTCTTTTATTTGCTCTTATATTGTGAATGAATGACTAGCTAATTGAATGAACTTACCCAAAACACATAAATTTAGAGACAGAGTTCAGACTAGAAATGATGTCTTATCTCTCAGGAAATTCTTTTGCCATTATACACTATTCCATTCCTTTTCTTTAAATTGAGGTGTAATTTTAATACAATGAAAGGAAGGATGTCATATTCAGTTTGATCAGTTTTGACAGATCCACATACCCCAATAATCAACATCCTGATCAAAATACAGAATACTTCCATTGCCCCAGAAAGTTCCCTCATGCCCCCTTCCCAATCAATCCCTCCTCCAAAAAGCAACCACTGTTCTGATTTCTATCACAACTTTGTAGTGTGCATATAAATAGAATCATAAAGTACATACTCTTGTGTCTGGCTTCTTTTGTTCAACATGTTTCTAGGATTCATCCATACTCTTGCTTTTATCAGTAATTTGTTCCTTCCGATTGCTGAGTAGTACTCCACTGTATGAATACACCTCAGTTTGCTTATTCATTCTCCTGGTGATGGGTATTTGCATCATTTCCAATTTTAGACTATTACAAATAATATTTTTTTTCTTTGTGAAGTGACTATTTGAGGCTTTTGCCCTTTTAAAAACTGTTTTTTATTACTGAGTTCTAAAAGTTCTTTACTAGGTATAAGTCCCCAATCAGATATATGTGCTGCAAATACTCTGTCTGTCGCTTGCCTATTCATTTTTAAAAGGCATCCTTGATAGGTAGTTTTTATTTTGATGAAGTCTAATCTCTCTTAAGCGATAGCACTGTGTCTTCTCCAAAAGAAATTTTTGCTTAACTTATGGTGGAAGATACATATTCTCCTGTGCATTCTTTGAGAAGCCTTAAAGTTTTAGTTTAAACATAGGTCTAAACTCCATATCAAATTAATTTTTACATGTGGAGGGAGACAGGAACTAAGCCTCTCCACCCCACCCCCAATTTGGGTATCCAGTTGTTCCAGCATTATTTCTTGCTTTTCCAATACTTTCCTGTACTCACTGAATTAACTTGCTTTAGTATCTTTGTTAAAAAGTATGCATGTATTTCTGTTCTCTCATCTGTTATATTTATCTACTTGCCTAGAAAGTCTTGAAGTCAGGTAGATTAAGTCTTCTAACTTTATTCTTTTAGAAGTTTATTTGGGCTAAACCAGGTCTCTTAAAATTTTGTATAAACTTTAAGTGACCTAGCCACTCTCTTCAAAAATAGCTTGCTATGATTTTGATTGGAATTGCATTGAAACCATAGGTTTAGTTTGAGGATTAGCACCTTAACAATATTGACTCTTCCAATTGATGAATACAATAATATGTTTCCATTTTAAGTTTTCTCAGGAAAAGTTTTATTGTGTTAGTCTTGCATATCTTTCATTAAATGTATCCCTGAGTATCTTATGTTTCTGGATGCTACCATAAATGGAACTGTTCTTTTTTTTTGTTTTCCAAGTTTGTTTTTAACGTATAGAAGTAGACTGTGCCTCATGACATTGCTAAATTCACTTAATAATGATAGTAGTTTTTGTAGATTTCTTAGGATTTTCTATACTCACAAACTGTCATCTGTTAGTAAAGACAGCTTTCCCTCTTTCTTTTCAATTATTACGTCTTAGATTTCTTTTTCTCGCCTTACTACGCTGCCTAGGACCTCTAGAACAATGCTGAACAAAAGGAGAGTAAACATTCTTGCCTTGTTCTCAACTGAATGTGGACAGCATTCAATATTTTAGCGTCGTCTATCATGTGAGCCGCAGGTTTTCCATAGACAGCCTTTAATAGGATGAGGAAGTTCCTTTTATTTCCTAGTTAGTTGGGTGTTTTTAATCATGAATGGGTATTGAGTTCTGCCAAATAGTTTTCCAGTAACTACTGAAATGATCCTATTTTTCTAATTTACTTTGTTAATGTGGTAAGTTGCATTCATTGATTTTGAAAACTTAATCATGATATATTATTCTTTTCATACATTACTAGGATCAATTTGCTAATGAAGAATTTTTGCATCTATATTCATGAAGGATATTGATTTGTAATTTTCTTTTATTATATTGTCCTTGTCTGGTTTTAGTATCAGGATTTAACTTGCCTCATAAAATGTGTTGCTTCCTACTTGATGTTCTAGGAGTTTATGTAATAGCTGTATTATTTTTTTCTTTTACTGATTTAGTCTTTTACTTAAGAATGGTCAATATAAGAATAACATATACATGAGTGAATTTTTAAGGGGGAAGAGTCTAGAGTCCTACTCTTTTGTTCAAAATCTTATAGAGTGATTACTGTTTTGTTTTTTTTAAATGAGATTGTAGGGATCTAGAAAGTTAACAAGTTGCTGGTTCCAAAATTTTGTTTATATGTATCTACCCCTATAGTTCCACTAATTGAAGTTTAGGATGCACTTTCACAAAGTAACAGTATCATAAATTGTAGCTGAATCTCTGGAGAGGTTCTGGAACTGGGAACTCAGTTTCAGATTTTTGGAGGGCATACTCCAAAAGAAATGTCAACAAGTGGGTAGTTAAATACTTACTGAATTAAGTAACAGGAGCTTTGTTTCTCAAAGTTTTAAATCTAAGGTAAACTTGTCAATAAGCTAATGGAGGAAGTCTCATCAGTTTAAACATGTACTTTATGGTGTGTATTGCATCTCATTTGTGTATTTCATTTATTTTGTAGAGTAAAATTGAATTGATTTTGTGTTTTTCTTATTAATCTGATCTACTTTTTTATTTCTATGAAAAGTCTGGGTGCAGATTCTGATTTTATTATTTCTCAGTTGTTTGACTTTGTACAAGTTACTTATTTTCTCATGGTAAAAGTATTAATACCAACATGGTTGTTTTAGGATTAGTCTAAGAGAATGCCCAGCATTTGATTGGTATCCAAAAAATAGGAGTTACTAGTAATATTAGTGATGATGGGATTAAATCAATATATACTACACAGTTTTTAGAAGTTTGAAATATACATGAAAACCTCTTAGTTATTTAAATACTTTACTGATGATTGCTGTGCATAAATGTGATTTTAATCTATTAAGGCCAGTTCCTAATGCAATGGTAGTGTGGTCCTATGGAGTTGTGAACTGTTCCATATGGGGATTCTTTCTTTGATTGTTAAAGATTGAGTTTCATTTGCTTGTATTTTAATTAGGACCACTCATCAGTTGTTATTTAGGGTTATTAAACTTTGGGATTTATCAATGAAAATGAAAACCTTATTAGAACTTGAGTCTAGTTCAGTATTCTTCTAAGAGGTCTGGCTGCTAGTCAACGTATAATTTTGCAAAGCTCCACTGTACTTATGGTTATATGAGTATTTGAAAAATCTGAAATTTAGGAAAAAAATACTTTGTCAGTCTAATAGTGTTTTTGATTGGTTGTTTTTCGATTGCAGCTGCTGTATTAGCTCTTAAATATTAATGACAACATTCTAGCTACTGAATGATAAATTAGTTTTATGGCATCAGTTTAGTGTTCTGTGGTTTGATGGTATAGTAATACACATTTGCATATTTTTTGTCTCTATAATTTTCCAAAAACTAGATTTCAAGTACCTAATCTTCAAGTATATAACCACATAGGCATTATGATTCAAAAATGAAACATTCACATTCTGTGAATATATGAATACAAATGTATATGTAATTTCCCCAAATTTGCTTGCAGAGTGAAACTCACTGTTGATGCTATAAATGTGTGCTAGCCATATAATTTGGAACCTACCATCAGGGCAGGTGTAATAAAAGACTATGTTACTTTTATGTTCATTGAATGTTGTTTTATAATCAAATCATATGCATAAGCATGTATTATTTTCTTATAAAATATATGTGAGTTGTGTATATTGCTCTCTTGTTTATTATCACCTACTTTTTCTTCAGCTCAAAAGTAAACATTGTTAAGAAAAGGGTCTTTGAGTGCTTACATAGTTTGAGATTAAGAAAGAAAGTTTTAGAATTGCTGACCTGCGTTACTCTATATTCCAGTATTGAATGAGATCCATGAGAACTTAGACAGTGTTGTAATGGGTTATATTTCTCCTCCATTCAGCATGTTAATTTGTTTTTGATTGGGAATCAAAGACCTACCAAAAGTTTAGAGAATAAACTGGAGATTGACAGTTGAATAAAAAAGCAAGACCTAACTAACTGCATGTTGTTTCAGGAAGCATATTCTAAAGATAAACACACAAACGTATAGAAAGTAAAAGCATATACTATGCAAACGATAAGCATAAAAAGGCTGCTGCAGCTTTCTTTCAGAAAGTATAAACTTGGAGCATTAACAGACACTAAATCTTTTTTGTTGTTATTGTTGATTATAGAAGGGTTAATTTATCAAGAACATGTAACAGTGTTAAAAGTGTATGCACTTATTAACAAAGCTGTCAAATACTTGAAGCAAAAACTGACTTAACCAAAGGGAGAAATGTATGAATCCACAATCGTAGCTGGAAACTTTAACACACTTCTCTCATTAATTGATAGTACAAAAAGAAAAAAAAAAAATCAGAAGGGTCTATATAATTTGAACAATACTATTAACCATCTTGACCTATTAACATTTATAGACTGCTACACCCAACAAATGCGAAATACATATTCTCAAGTACACATGGAACATTCACATAGATACATCATATGCCAGGTCTTTAAACAAGTCTCAGTAAGTTTCAAAGGGCTGAATGTTTACAGAGTATGTTTTCTGTCCCCAATAGTACTAAATTAGAAATAAGAAAAATGTAACATCTAGAAAATCCCTAAATACCTGCAATTTAAAAATCTGAGTAACCCATGGATCAGAGAAGCACTAATAAGGGAAATTTACAAAGAAAATTGAGCTGAATGATAATGAAAACACAACATATCAAAATTTGTGAAGTACACCCAAAGTAGTTTTTAAAGGCCTGAAATCAGTGAGCTATGCTTATTCCTTAAGAAACTAGAAGACAGAAAACTAAATCCAAAGTAAATAAAAGGAAGGACATAATAAAAATAGGATTAAAAAATTAACAAAATAGTAAACAGATAAAAATAGGAAATATCAACAAACTCAAATTGTGATTCTTTGAAAAGATTAATACTACTAATAACCCTCTAGCAACACTGATCAAGAAAGAGAGGAAACCCAAATTGCCAATATCAGGAATGACAGAGGGGGCATTACTACAGCCTATAGTCACTAAAGTATAAGGAAATACTATGGACAACTTTATGCCAATAAATTCGATCGCTTAGATGAAAGAGATAAAGTGCTTTTAAAAAACATAGTTTATCAAAACTAACACAAAAAGAAATGTAAGAAACCTAAATAGTCATATGCCTAATAAATGGAATCTGTAATTTTAAAATTTTGCATTAAAAAATCCTCTGATATTAGCTTTGCTAGTGAACTCCTATCAAACTGATATGCCTGTGACATTCAACAATGTCCATTTTCTTTCTGGCATGAATCAGTGACTTGTATCAATACCACTAGACAGCAGCAAGTCAATATTTTTTAACCCTACATTCTTGATCCACAATGTACACCATGACCAAATACAAACATACATATGGATATCTAAAATACAGATGCACACACATATAGATAACTAAAATTAAATTTTCATAAAATAGTATTTAACCTTACTATGACCAGTGTTTCTAATTATTTTCTATTCCATTCCTTTTGTTGTGATTTACTATGGGATTTCAAACAATGGTCTAGATGACCCATACTCCACCTTTGCCACAGCAAATTGAGAGAAAAATATTGTGAATTACTACAGGGAAATACAGCATGAATTACTGGTCCCCATTTTTCACTCCTCTATAATTGAACTATATACCCACATGCCTAACACGGCCTTATGGTGGGGATAATGCATGTCCACCCTGTGACTTGGGCTTGGCCATGTAACTTACTTTAGGGATATTAATGGCCATGACACAAGGAAGCTCAAAATATGTCTGTGTGGTTGGACCCTCAATGATCCACTGTGAGAAGAACGTTTCCCAGGTACCTTTTCAACCTGGGTCCCAGAATGAGACAGCTGGAACAGACCTAAACTTGGCAACAGCTTGAAGAAGAGCCTCTCCAGTTGGCCCATAGACACAAGAGCAAGAAATGAATCATATGTTGTTATAAGCCCTGAGATTGTATAACTTTGTTACACAGCATCACCTGATTGATAAATAGCATGAGGTATAATTTATTTTGGATTAAAAGGAACATGACCCAGGGTTTTCTATAATTATCCAAAATTCGTTGCTTTTCTCTCACATAAGAACCTACCCTAAGGACACAGTCCATGAGAAGGTTTTCCCAAGACCCTGCTTTCCCAAAAGCTATCAATTTTTGAAGTCAAAAAACAAGCAAAACTTCAGAATAGGACAAATTATTCAAATACTTTCTTTGTGCAGGAGTAGCACACATGCACACACACATACAAAGAGAAAAACGTTTTAAACATAGAATATTACTTCTAAAGTGTGAAGGTTTCATTCAATACTCTTTATAGCAAAGACTCTTCTAGCAGGACATTTAAAATAATTAATTCTAAAAGTGAGGCATTCTTTTAAAGAAAATGTATCTTCAAGTTAAATTTTCTAGAATTGTTACCTTGATATGATCCTACCTTATTCTTGGAGCATGTCAAGGAATTTTCTGAAATGAAAAAGGAAAAAGAATATTATTACTTAAATGCTATTTGTGATTTACCCCATAAACAAATAGTATAAATATCAAGCTAGTAGTAAGTTAAGTTCTAGAAGACATAATTTCTACATGAATAACATAGAAAACAGTTTACAATTTTATCCTTACAGTATTAGTATAATTCCAAAATCTTCAACCCTACACAACATACCAGAGCCAAAGAGGTGAGACCAACCTAATTTCCCCAGAATCATGTTTCTGTGCAGACTCCAAAGTGTCTACCAACATGGCTGCCTCAGAATAGCTTGGGTTCCAGAAACTCATCTTAAGAACAGTGAGAGTGCTCTATATTACATTTTATTCACGTGTTAGCCTTAGGAAGTAAGCATTTATTTTTGAGGAGCTAGCAAATGAAGCACACAACAATAAAGGGACAAAAATGAAGACTTTAAATTATTTGGACAACCATCCTCTAATCAAAGAGCAAAATAGCTTTTCTGTTCTTGTTTTCTGCTTCAAGAATAACAAGAATAGTTTTTACTGGTCTATTTACAAATTTTTCTGGCAAATAGTAAACAGTCTCCTTTTCTCAGCAATTCGAGAAATTCAAGAAAAAATGCTCTTGCCACAAAATAAAGCCTTAATATGTTCTTCCCCCATGCTATAAAACACTAACCGATGTTGCTAAGATTTCTTATCAAGAGGTACTCTGTTCTTCTCAGAGCAGTCAAAAGGGCAAGAGGAGGCGATAATTTCAGTCAGCCACAAAGTTGTGAAAAACCTAGGGAAGGAATTAAACTTCAATCATCCAGCTGCCCTGAGGCTTACTCCCTCTTTATGTCTGTCATTTGTCTCCTGTCATCTTGGATACCAACACCCACTCCTCAGATCTTACAGGGGTGGATCTCTTACTTGAAGCACACTTATTCAACACAAAAGAGGCTCTGGTTGAGTCATGATTTTTCATTTAACACAGTGAACATGAACTGTAGCTGATCCCTGGGATTCCTGACTCTGGCCAAAGGGAAATGACCTCCATCCTACTTCTCACTCATCTGTGTTCTAATTTACAGCACTGTTTTCAAATTTAAAGCAATATTTTCTATCAAGCATTAAAAGCCGATAGTTTAGAAGGTCCTGGAGCAGTACCGTTCAACAGAAATATCACACAAGCCAAATGTGAATCACATATATACTCTAAAATTTTCTAGTAGCCATGTTAGAGTAAAAGAAACAGATAAAATTAATGTTAATACATTTTACCCCTATATATCCAAATATTATTTCAATATACAATGAATATAAGTAATTATTGAGATACCTTTACATTCTTTTTTCATATAAAGCCACTGAAATCCAGCGTGTATCTTACACTTCTGCACATCTCAATTCATATTAATCACATTTCAGTGTGGCTACTGGCTATAGTACAGGACACAGCAGATTTTGAGTTTAA
Organism: Camelus ferus; assembly: GCF_009834535.1. NCBI lineage: Eukaryota > Metazoa > Chordata > Mammalia > Artiodactyla > Camelidae > Camelus > Camelus ferus. The sequence continues at coordinate 99,848,800 of NC_045697.1, read as the reverse complement.
TCATCTTTCCCAGGGATCACTAGATATCTACTATTGTTCTTTTATGAATTACATAAGAGATTACAAGACTCTCTGATGAAAGATGAATATAAAAATGGATCTAGATCCAAATACTCTCTTCCCCCTCACTTGAGTAAAAATTTCAAAAGGCTTATATAAAGCGCAGAGATTTTTCTCTAGAAAGTTGGCTGCAAGTATAATCTAAGGTACAACTGATGAATTTCAGGAGCCAGAAAAGATAATGCTTTGCATGGATGAATAATCAAATAATAATTCGCTTCTTTTATATAACCAGTTTTAGAGCTGGAAGGATTCAAAGCTAGATTTCAAAGATCATGAAACTGAGATTAAGTGCCTTGCTTATGATACACAAGTGCATCTGTCACTATCAGTACTGAGAAAAAAATATTCATTCAGAGTTAAATTTTTATTTTTTTAATTATTTTTTGAAAAACATTACCTATCCTGTGTGTCCTTTGTGCACCTACATAGGTATCAAAAATTCGCTGCAATTCACATTTTCCAGTCATCTGTCGTAAGAGCCATTTCATCCAAAATCGAAAAAAGTGCCCATAGAAGAACTCCCACAAAGAAATAAACATTTTTTTTTCCTGGAAAAGGAAATATATGACAGGTTTAATGACCTTATATTGGATTTTTAAAAAAGGAAAAGTTACAGTTTATCCAACTCATTAAATCCCCAAATTATATTAATATCTATCATATCATTCCATCGTGTCTATTTTGTAGTAGTGTTAAGTCATCTAAGGAAACGATAGGTGTAATATATACTACTTAGGTTAATTAAATGATGGCTGGTCAAATGGTCAATTTATCACTTTTAAACAATTTATCTGTAAAAGTCAAACTAGTTAGATTCAAGCTCTCAGTTCTCTATCTTAATTTCTCATTCTTTGAGAATGGGGCTCAAGAACAAAAGGACCCCAACTAAGCAACAATTAAACCAAATATACGATATCTAAGAATTGTTTGTAAAAGGAATAAGTCTTCATAACCCCTCTGGATAATTCCAGTTATATCTGTCCCACGGCCAGGTGATCCCAGCAAATAAGAACACTACATACGGCTTACAGGTCGAAGTACACAAGTTGAACACGGAGTAGATTACACCCTGGCTAATTGCTGATTTTCCATTCAAGAGGGGAAAGGCAGAAATGCTAAGAAGAGTAATAAACAAAACTACACCCTCTATAAAACTAAACCTTTATGCCATAAGAAAAATCTTCAGCTCCTAAATGAAGCAGGGGTCGGGGAAATCCAAGTCAGGAGGAGTTACTTAAAAACAAACAAAAACAAAAATGACCATCTCCTTCCTGCCTTTTAAACATTCCCATAGATACGTCATCTCTTCTACGGACTGTCAAACTCGAAATCCCCGCAGGTCAGTGCAGAAATCAGTGCAATCAGAGACAGGCTGTGACTTTAAAATGAATCCAACTGGTCCGCGCTCATCAGGACAAAAGAAGCCGGACTGCCAAGCGGAGGGAACGCAACCCTCGCGGCGCCTGAGCTCCCCAGCCCTCGGGGAGTCGCTGCGCCGAGCCCCCCTTCCGAGCCTCCCGCCGAACCCCTCTTCCAAGCTCGCACCCGGCCGCGAGTGGGAGGGAACCGCTCGCACAAAGCCCCGCCGGCCCGGGCGCCCCGCGGACTTTCGCAGGACACGGTGGGGCTGAGCGCCCTCAGCGCAGCAGCACCCAAGCAGCGCGGGGCGAAAGGAAAAGAAACAGCAGCCACCTCACGGGAGCGGAAGAACTAGGGGGAAAAGCTGGAGCTGCCTCAGTTTCCCCCAACTGCAAACCGCCGGCAACGGAAACGACGCTACTCGCCGCGCGTTCCCTGCAATCACCGCGACCCGGAAGTCGGGGAGTGAGGCGGCGGGAACGCCTACCAGGGGACACGGTCCGCCCCACCCCGCTCCCCCGGCGTCTCCGATTGGCCCGAGCCCCACCAATCGCTAGCTCTGAAAGGATGTCCAGCTGCGTTGCCGCTACGCGCGTGCTCGGATTCTAGGGACGCCGACGATTGCCCTGGCAACGGCTGCCTGGAGGCACGCCCGGCCCCAAAGGTTGGTCTTCGGCAGAGCGGCTCTGTAGACTTTTCTGGACTTAAACTTCGGGTCGTTTGCGCAAGTTGAAACCGTGTACTGTTTCGAGACTCCAAGCACCGGAGAAGCGGCGGGGTGCTGTGTGTAGCTTTCACAGCACCTGAGTTACAAAAGTTTTTCCACCTACATTTAATCTTCATTCTGTGAGAGAATTAGTACCAGTCCGACTTTATACGTAAGGACACGGAATTCATGTTGAATGACTTGCCCGTGGCTACTACGTGGCACATAAGGTGAGCCCTGTATGTTGAGTAGAGAAGTTTGGATTTTGTCCCATAATAATAAATATCTAATAGTTAATTCATTGAACATTTATTCCTTAACTAGTTATCTTTCTTGAAAAAGTAATTTATGCGCGTGATTTAAAAAAAATTCAACCTCAAACAGTACATTCATTAACTCAAGTATATGCTGATTGCCTGTTATGCACCAGGCAGCATTCCAAAGGAATCATACACTAAATAAACACAAATATTTAGTATGTCAGATGGTGCTAAAGTAAGGGGTATAAGGGAGGGAGGGAGAGTTTTTACATAGCGTAGTCTGGGGAGTCTCCGTGGTAAGGTGACATCTGAGCAGTGTCCTGAATGGAAGTAAGGGAGTGAACCATAAGCGTATCCGGAGGAAGAGTATTCCAGACACTAGAATGGCAAGTGCAAAGGCCTTGAATCAGGAGCATACTTCATAAGTTGGAGGAATAGCAAGAAGGGCAGTGTGGCTGAAGGAGAAAGACCAAGAGGAGGGTAGAATGTAAGCACAAAGGACAACTTACACTGAAAAATAGCTTCTACCCACCCACACACAATTCCTGGTCCTTCAGCCTCCATGCTCAAAAGCAACCAGTATTAGTTCCTTTTTTTTATACCTCCAGGGACATGAAATCTGGACATACACTATAATAATAAAACATAGAATCTTAGATTTTGGAAGGAACTTAAAAATCATCTCATTAAATATTTTTATTATACATAAAAAGATTCCAAAAGGCAAAGTACACAGCCAATTTGGCAAATTAAGAAGTAGATATGAACTTCTATTTCAGAGGTCTCTCCATTATTACACAAGACCTTCATATAACAGAAAGTGAGGTGATTTTTTCATAGTACGATTATAGAACCTTTTTAGCTTTTCAGTGTGCAATACTGAGAGCAGGGGGTACAGAGAGGAACTCTTCTCCTTGTCTCCATGCTGCCTGTTGGCTCACTTCTATTCATGTTTTTCTCCAAGAGAAGAGAGTGCTCACCTGTTTGGTCAGAACCTGAGAAGTTGATTGAACTGTATTTATTGGAAGCAGGATCAGTGTACATTAAAATGTCATGTGCATATGACTTCCTCTTCTCTGTTCCATGAATTCATTTGCATGTAACTAGCAGATGTGTTAAACCTATCCTGTCCCTCTGGGAAGGCTGGCCTTCTCTTTCATTCTGTTTGGCTTTCTTCTTCCGTGTGGCTGGCTCAATGGTACTTAAATCCTAAGACTAGGATTCTGGCTTCAAGGAGAGGGTGGGATCTACTTAGGTCTCTGAACTAACTTGTGTGCTTTGACCAAGCCTTATCAGGTATACCTACATGGAAAACAAAGGCTATGGTATAATGGAGTTTGGTTATATTTTTGAGTAGCACTAAGAAATCTCTGCTTTCTTGAATTCCCTAACTAAACACCCAAGGCACTGTTGATTTTAGAAACTACTTAATGGAAACAGTTGTTTGGTATGACTGTTAATCAACAATTTGTTACAGTGTTCAGCATTTGATCCATAGAGGACCCAAATAAAATATCAATGCCCTCATTTGGACTGTGTGAAGTTTGGAATACAGCAAAGTTACACTGAGAAGGAAAACTGTACACTCCTTTCATGAACAGTGAAATGAATTACCTCTGTCGAAGCACTGAAAATACTAAGGACAGTGGCAACCCGATTGGTTTTATGATGACCCATGTTGCACTTCCCTGAAACTATGTTAGATACTGTGATTAGGGGGAACCCCTTGTGTAAGGACTCCCCATATACTTCTTTCAATGGGAGAACAAGGAAATACACAGAATGCCAAGGAATGTTTGTTCTTACAGCTACTAGTAATGGGCATTACCAGTGAAGAGGAACTTTCAGTTATGCAGAATTAAACTGATGTGCTGGCGTGAAGACAGTAACCAGACCAAAGGATAATAAATACTGAATCGGGCAGAACAGTTTATATGATTTTTAAAAAAAACAGGGGGATGAGAGGTAATAAATAAGCAGGAAATTTGACAGGGGCCCTACAGAGGATTTGTGGCACATTAACAATAGTTGGGAGCAGGGAAACCTACTCTATCTAAATCTGATAGTTAACCTATCAGATCTGTTCCAATTATCCCAGCCTGGATGAGTTTAGAGTCAAGGATGCTGAAGATAAATAGGGAAATAAGGTGTAGCACAGGTAGTTATTTTAATACACCGAATAAGGTTGTGAGGGAAAAGGACGATTAACTTGAGGGTCAAGAAATCTTCAGTTGACCCCTGGTAGGAGGTCCAAGATTGTAGGATATAGTTAATGTCAAGTGGCAAAGGATAGTGTAAAACCCGTGAGGGATTACTAACGGTGATGCAAAATGTACCATAACATCATCAGAGAAATGGAAGGGCAATATTTAGGTATGAGGATTGAAGTTTAGGGCAAATGAAAATGGTATGGTAGGTAGCACCAGAGTCACCATGAAGCTGAAGATGGAGAAATAAAGAACTATCCATCCAGTTCTTGCCTTTACTGGAATATGTGAGTGGATGAATATATTAGAATGGATGTGGTGAAGGTCTTTGTCACTACCAGCTTAAAGCCAAATGCCTTTAAGAGACAGAGAAGTTTGTTCTTCATGTACTTTCAGTTGGACTTGCAAAATGGGAGCCCTGAGGATTGCTTGAGCCTTCCTTTGTAGTACATATCAGGCAGTGTCAGATTCAGGAAGGACACAGGAAATTTCCTCTCTCATTAGGAAACAATGGGATCAGGAGTGCCAATCTCCACCTCCTGTTAATCCTCTGTGGACCAGGAGAAAAGATCCTTGGAAGTAACTGCTCACTATCATGATTTAAACAGGGTAGTTCCCATGATTTAAATTAGTGTCTGTTGTGCCAAGCATTGTAAAAACTGTTTAAGAGGTTCAACAAGCTGACTGTGACTGGGATTTGTCTGTGATAGATTCGGTTATGCTATCTTCTTCTTTAAAGTTTACTTAACTATAGTTGATTTACAATGTTGTGTTGGTTTCAGGTGTATAGCTTCAGATTGTTTTCCATTATGGGTTATTACAAGATACAGTTTGAATACAATCTCATGTGCTATGCAGTTGTTTATCCATTTTACATATAGTGATGTGTATCTATTAATTCCATACTCCTAATTTATCCCTCCCCACCCCCTTCCCCCTGTGGTAACCATAAGTTTGTTTTCTATGTTTGTGAGTCTGTTTCTGTTTTGTAAATAAGTTCATTTGTACTATTTTTTAGATTTCAAATATAAGTGATATATAAATTTGTCTGACTTACTTCACTTAGTGTGATAATCTCTAGGTCCCTCCATGTTGTTGCAAATGGCATTATTTCATTCTTTTTTACAGCTGAGTAATGTGTGTGCATGTGTGTATATATATGTGTGTGTATATATATTTGTATGTTTGTATGTATATCACATCTTCTTTAACCATTCATCACATTTAGGTTGCTTCCACGTCTTGGCTATTATAAATAATGCTGCTATGAACATTGGGGTGCATATATCTTTTCAAATTAGAGTTTTCATCTTGTCCAGATATATGCCCAGGAGTGGGATTGTTGGATAGTATGGTAACTCTATTTTCAGTTTTTTAAGGAACCTCCAGACTGTTTTCCATAGTGGCTGCACCAGTTTACATTCTTATCCAACAGTGTAGGAGGGTTTCCTTTTGGCTAGGCTATCATCTTGATCTCACTCTCAGAGAGGTCAAGCACAGTTTGCTTGGACATGAGAAGGAATGTAATATATGTTTATGGTCCTTCCCCAAGGACGTCTGACCTCTCCAACTCACTGCTACAATTTGGTGAGACTGGATTTAGACATGATCACCATTAAAATTAAGTTAATTCATTATATTTATTATATTATGTTCATTGTCCTCTTATAAGGAGAAATTCAGGATATTTGAGAGCTGTCATGGCACATATAACTAGCCGAATGGTTAATCAATCCAGTTAAGATTGAAAGCTTAGCAAAATTAGTGAAATTTCTAAAGATAACTTTGGGCCAGGAGAAGTATTCTATGCATGGTAAATAATAAATTACTCTCTCTCCAGGACCCTGCCAATAAAAAGGGGCAACACCTTGAAGGAATATTTGGCAATGAATATTCCTGAAAAATATATAATGAGTAGTAGCCCAAGGATGCCGCTGAGACCTTACTATTCTAATACATTCACAGATAATTTTAGAAGTTTCAGACACCACAATCTGTCCAAATTGAAGGCTTTGAATGAAGTATAACACTGCCACCTCGTGGCGACCACTGGGATTTTTGGACTCAAAATGTTCCTAATGATGGCGCTAGAGAGCCCGTTTGCCAGTACGCTGCTGGGCTCTGACAAAAACAGTCCCCGTAACCTCAGAGCGGCAAATATTCTAAGATCTGAACCACCTAGGATATGATATGAGTGATATCAGAAAGAGGTTGCGGTAAAGAGGAAGCTGCACAACAAAATTCTCAAAAAAAAAAAAATGGAATTCGTTTCAAGAGAGGTGTCCTGAGGAGTTAGAACACGTGAGCAGGTAGCACCTCTGCTTTCCAACCATTTCACGGTTCACTTCTGTTGTCTAAACCTCATGACTCTTTCCACTAAAATGTAATGAGTTTCTTGGTTTACCCATGAGAGGTCCTGTATAGTAGAACTTCAATATAAAAGTCAGCTACTCTTTGCTAGATGGACAGTAAAAACCCAGTCAAATAATGTTAAGGTAAGTTCAAGCAATGGGCAGAGTTGACAGCAGTGCACAAGACAGTGAGGGGAGATTTTAGTTCTTTGCTTCAGGGCTATGCTTGGACATTTAAAGAGTCATAGGCAGCAACCAACAGGGAAACCATGGTGAATGAGAGATAAAAATGCTTCCAGTATAGGGGATACAGCTGTTGAAACCCTTGTGGGACTTCCAACGGAGGAGCATAGTAGGTCACAAAGAAGGCCTCTCTGAGGACTGAGCTGGTTCAAGAAGGGTAATGGAATGCCAAGCTGATGCCCTGCCGCTCTCTGGAAGTAGCCACCTGGATGACTTACACGGGTACAGTGGTGCCAACACCACGTTACTCTGGGTAGAATAATGACATATTCCACTTGTCTCTTACCTCAGACATGAACATGGTAAGAGACTGTTGAGTGCTAACAAAAACAACAAAAAAGTAGCCATTTGAAGGTGGCATTCGGAAAACTCTCTTGGGAACAGAGATCCAAGCATTTAAGCCAGTGAACTACATAGGATTACTATCTGCAGCCCCTAGAGGATTGAAATGAGTTTGATATTTATTCTATATTGGGTTAAAACTCAAACACTGTCAAGGGCTATTTGGTTCCCAGTCATCCATCTGTCTGGACCCAAGTGTGCATTCCTATATCCCAGTGTGTGGAAATGGGCCCCCTAAATCCCAACATGCTCTCTGTAAAGTAGTTGTTCAACTGATACTAAAATTGGTCATTGAAATACTATCGAAAATATAGTGTAAAGATATGAAGGGCTGGCTAGATCAGTTAGGTAACTGTGTGTTTTGTCCAAATGTGAGGAGTAGTGAAGTGGGAACAGTTCTAAAGTTTTTTGGGTACTGGAGATCCGTATGGTTCTGGCCATCAATTTCACCAAGCAATTCTCAGACACCAGCTGGGTGACCTCTAAGTTAACTCAATTCTGACACTATCTACCTGGAGTTAGTGTCAGATCCTACAAGTTAAGAGCTCCAAGACTGACAGCCCCCACCCCCACATACACAGATATTTCAGACACCAATCACGAGTCCAGGTTGTCACTCACTAGCATAGATTAGAGGTTGCAACGACCCCCTCCTTGGATTTGATTAATTTGCTAGAGCAGCTCACAGAACTCAGAGAAACATTTTATTTACTTGATTACCAGTTTATTCAAAGGATATAACTCAGGAACAGCCAGATGGAAGAGATGCATAGGGCAAGGCATGCGGAAAGGGCTCAGAGCTAGGCACGCCACTCTCCTGGAATCCCCACCTATTCATCAGCCTGGAAGCTCTCCAAACCCTGTCCTTTTTGGTTTTTATGGAGACTTCATTGCATAGGCATGATTGATGAAGTAATTGGCCCTTGGTGACTGAACTTAATCTCCAGACTCTCTCCCATCACTGGAAGTTGGTGGGGAGCGGGGTGGGACTGAAAGTTCCAACCCTCTAATCATGTGATTGGTTCTTCTGACAGCCTGACAGTAATTGGAACATTACCCAATGCCTTTGCTTCCAACAGTGGGTTCCTTTCCTACCCCATCTCGCTGATATTACTACTCTCCTGAATTATCTATTTATTGTTTCTCTGCTTCTTAGAATCGTTTTAAAAGTCAGTTTATGTATGTCCTTATGATATGCTGTTTAGTTTGTCTTGTTCCTGGACTTTCTAAAACTCTTACCTACTGACAGTCTTTATATGCCCTTCTAAATTCTCTTTGGTGTGATCAGAACCAGAAGTCTGTTACTTGCCACAGTCACCTTGCCAGCTGCGTTCTCATTACCTGCTGCCAGTGGGAGGCAGCTGTGCCAGACTGGAGCGCAGAAAGGATCTGACACTATCTCCAGGCAGCTGTGGTTATTTTTCTGCTTCTTTTCTAGGTACCCTATGCAGTCACCTATGTTGCTTTCTAGTTTTCATGGGGACCAGGACAATGCCTTGTCCTTGTCCCACTGCTCCCAGGGCTGGTGATATTCAGCCAGCCTACATGATGCTTTTGTGTGAATTAGTATAAAACGCTTCCTCACTCTGAACAGACACAGTCCTGCACCCAAGTGCACTTGGGGCGAGTGCTGATTTCAGCCCTCCCCCAGGCAGGGCCCCTCTTGTAGGAGACAGCCAGCATTCCCATACCCAGCGATCCTGGGGCCGGGAATCTTATTTCAGGGTACCAACCTTCCTGGTAGTTATTTTCTGGTGCTGGCTGCACCTATCGGAACCTCCAAGCTGTCTCTTATTTCTAGATTCCCTATTCCTGTCCTCTACGTATCTGCTAGCCTCTGTGGATCAGTCAAAACTCAGTTACAGGTGATAGGAATCCCAGCTCAAACTTAATTAATTAGTGAAAGAAATGAATTGGCTCATGTAACTAAAATGGAAATAAACATAGATGTAGGCATGACTGAATCAGGTAGAATATCAAATGAAATCCTCTTAGCTCTGCTTTCAGTTTTGCATTGGCTTTATTCTCAGGCATGCTCTCCCTTCATACTGGCAAGATGGCCCTAGACACTCTAGGCCTAGACTAGAAATTCTCATAACTGAGTCTCATTGACCAGCGTAAGTCAAGTGCTGAACTAATCTCCATGTGCAGGGTCATGAATATGGTGGGGCTACATGTAAGCCCTTTCCACAAAAACTAAGAGGAGAAGCTATTGCTTCCCAGATCAGTTATCTACTGCTGGAACACAAGCCATTCCTGATTTTGTGGCTTAAAACAATAATTTGTTCTCTCTTATAATGCAGGGGTTGGCTGGCTTCAGCCAGGCAGTTCTGCTGGTTTCCCATGGGGTCCCCCACACAGATGCATTCCACTGGAGCACGATTATGCTGGAATGTCCAAGATGCCGCTCTCCACGTAGCCTCTAAGCATTCAGTCATCTGGCCTGGGCTTCCTTAGGGCATGGCATTTGGGATCTAAGAGGAAGCACACAAAAGCTGCCAGTCCTCTTAAAGCCGGCTCATGAGCTCCACAACATCCCTTGTGCTAATTTGACGACAATTTTGATGACAATATAGACAGTATAGTTATAAGGTGGGCCCAGAAGCTCCACTCTGCATGAGAGAAGCTGCAAGCAGAGATGGAAGGTTTGCTAAGGAAAACTGGAGTGCTCTTCCCAAGGGAAGGGCAATTAAAAAGAGAAAGACCACTCAAGTCCTTGTGGAACCATGTTGGACCATCTGACGCCCGCTACTTGTCTGTACCATATTCCTGTTTGTGTTCACATGGTTGTTGGACCGTGGGCTTTGCTTGCTGGAAGGGACACCCTCCATTTGCCTCCAGTTGGGCCTCTCAATTTAGGGAACAATCCTAGAAGCTCGATAGCTCTTTTTCTGTGAATCAGGCTAGTCTTTGTACCTTCAAGGGATATTAGAGACAAATTTTCATAAATATTGTTAACTTCTAGAATATAATGTCCAAGAGACATGATGGAATCATCCTCACTGGTGGCAGAGGAGGTGGGGTCTTTATTAAATATGTATCTTGGGATGGTTTAGGCAGAGAGGACAAACTTGGCAACCTGTTTTTCTAGGTCTAACCTATGACTCTATGGAAGGCTAATATGCAGTGATTCTCAAAGTGTGGTCCCTGGACCAGCAGCACCAATACCATCTGGGACTTGTTAGACATGCAAGTTCTGGGATCTCAGCCTTAACCTACTGAGTCAGAAACTCTGAGGCCCAGCAATCTGTGTCTAACGGGCTTCCTGGTGATTCTTGTGCATGCTAAAGTTTGAGAAGAACACTGTCATAGATAACCCATTAAAGTCTCTTAGGGAACAGTCATTTTCCTGAATTGTGCTGAACAGATAGCACTCACCCCGGGTTCAGATGACTCACTCCCAAGTAACTTGAGAGAGAAAACAGGGGCCAGGACAACTGGCATTTTATCAAGAGTCATTGTCTTTCAGATTGTTTCCACCTTCAGGACCCTATATAGCTATGAGGCCAGAATCATCTGTCCCTACTAAGTTTATTTTCTGTGCTGATAGCAGTGTGAGACCACTGTTGAGACTGAGGTTGACTAAAGAGGCCTCAATGGCCGTAGCACTGGTAATACCCCCACAGGACACTCTTCCCCTTCCTGTAATTGTAGCAACTCTTTCTCTTTAGCCTGGCCATTCTCTGCTTCCCATGGCTGAATGTGACACTAATTTTAACAAGCAAATCACAAAAGGGAAGCCTGAAGGCCTTTGAAAATGCTCCTGCATTCTTTATCTACTGGATGCCATGGAATGATACGTATTGTTGGCTCAAATGGAAGCAGGTAGCGAATGTAAGTGGTTGGTTGTGAATATAGCTCAGTTAGACCATGGGCTTCTGTTTCATTCAAAACCTCTGACCTGTAAATCACCCTGAAATGGACAGTGGGGAAAATACGAAAATGAGGAAGACACGCTCTTTCTCTTCTAGGGGTTCATAACATGGTAGAGGAAATAAAATACAGTTGACCCTTGAACAACATGAGTTTGAACTGTGCAGGTCCACTTACAAGTGGATTTTGGAATTTCCAATAGATAATGTGCTACAGTATGACAACATCTAAAGTTCCTCTGGTCTGCTGCTGTGGGAGGAACAGGGGCTACACAGGGCCATCTGTGAAGTTACCTTCCACTGCCCAGAGTGTCAATGCCCCTAAGTCCCACGTTGTTCAGGAGTCAACTGTACATGCACAACAATGAAACAGGTTGCAGATTGGGTCCTGAGAGATAACCCAAGTGCTATAAGAGTTCAAAGAGAATAGAGATTCCTTTAGGTGATCAGTGAAGGCTTAACAGAGGAAGTGGCATTTCAGCTGAGTCGTGAATATTTCATAGGTCAGAATATGAGTGTGTGTGGGCGGCAGCCCATGTTTGCCTGTGAAGAAGGCAGAGCCAAGAACCTTCAGGTGATACCTGTACCTCCAGCACCTGAGTCAGGAACTGGCACACAGCAAATGACCCACAAATATCACAGGTTCTGACTCAGACAAACACTAACTGACTAGCAAGGTTTTGGTTTTTCCTTTCTTTGGAAGAAAAGAGTAAAGAAGTAACTGTATAAAATGTAAAAATTGATTGGAAGACACTTGCAGAATTCACAAACATTAAGATGGGAGAGCGAAGTGCTTTTTCTGAATCTTAAAAACATGGCATTTGGTGAATTTGAGCGGAGTGAACTTTCGAGTAGCACATGAGAGGCATATACACAGCTGGGATAGACAGAGGAGCCAGAGACCCAGATGAACCAGATGGCATAAGGCCCTGGATTCCAGGCTAACACTTCTGACTTTTAATAGGGAGTCGCTGAAGGATCTCTGAGCAGAGTCTGCTGTGGGAAAAGTAATAATCAGAGTCAGTGAGAAACTCAGCACTGCTTTTGGTGATCACAATAGGAGAATGAAAATGCATTAAGCACTCAGATAATGACAGGAAAAATGCAGGCCAGTTTTGAATGTTATTCTATTGAACTCAAGCAACCTTGGACAGACACGACTCATCCCATCTACCGGTTGAGGAACCCAAGCTTTGAGAGGATTAAAAACCTTTTCAAACATTACACGGCTGGTGGATGGGCACTGTATCCTTTCCAACACTGTAAAAAAAGTTCCATATTTTAACATGGATAGTTTGTTTTCCTTTCTAATAATACTCTACTTCTTCTTCGTTATGCTGGTTTCTTGAACCCAGAAACTAGTAACTGACTTATTTGGAGGTGGGCAATATTCTGAGAAATATTATAATTTTGATTTGGGGGAAGTTGATGGGGCAGAGATGGATAGCAGACCACTGAAGATATGTAATCTCTTTCCAGAAAAAAGTGCTGATGGGAAGCAGTTGCCCATCCAGGACTACCTTACCCAGTTCTTTTACATCTGGTTCTTGCCAATAAAATTTGAGCAGAATTAAAAAATACAGTAAACCAGTGTATATAACAAAAAAGCAGACTCAACAGATATAGAGAACTAGTGGTTACTGGGGGAGAGAGGGAAGTCGGGAGGGGCCAGATAAGGGAAGGGGATTAAGAGGTATTAGATATAAAATAATCTACAAGGATACAGGGGAATATAGTCAACATGTTATGATAACTATAAATGGAGTATAACCTTTAAAAATTGTGAATCACTATATTGTACACCTGTTAGTTATATAATATTGACTCTACTTCAATTTTTTTTAAAGTGTGTTAACTCTGGTCTGAGTGTCTTCTCCACACACTTCCCCTCAGTCCCCCAGTGGAACAGAAAGGATTCCAAAACCCAAGAGGAGAGGGGAGCCACACACCAGTAGAGCCTGGGACTCAGTGATCACATGGAAAGCTGCTGGTCAGTCGACTGCTATTTGAGCAAGAATAAAACCTCGATTGTATTAAAATATTGAGGTTTAGGAATTCATTTCTTCCTGGAGTCAATCATAATTTAATTAATCAGTTGTTACTATATTTATATCATCATTACAAAGTAAATATAGCAGATATGAGGAAAATGTGTTTATGTGGATTTGTGGCTTGGATTATATAAAGATATGACTTATAATAGCATACAGTTTACAGCAAAATGCCAAAATGTACAGAAAAAAGAAAAGCAGTAAGCTGGCCTTTTCACTATTTGGATCTAAGAGTCTTGATGCAATTACAAAGTGTTTCTACAACCACAGAGTTTGTCACACAAAGCCTAAGTGTTTTGAATAAATGAATTATTCTTCCATGCTTAGCATCATGGTCTCATTGGGTTTTCCAACAGAAATGAACTATGTGGATAAATTAAAGCACTCACTGTTCCTCCATTAGACCTCTTGGTTTTCTCTCTCTGATACCAATGAAAATCGAGTGATATTCAGAAGCAATTGGAGCCAAATTGAGAGATATTTAACAATTAGAAATTCTCATTTATTAAATTGCTTTCCTTTAGTTTAGCAGTATGAAAAATAACCCCAGGACTTTTTCTGGGCAAATGTGCTTGTTCGAGACAACCTGTTTACACTGAAGTTTTTCTTTATATATACAGTAGTGGCCTTGTAAGTGATTAAGATAATTAAGCTGAGCAGAATTTTGTTTGGCTCTCACTCAACAGCTTTTCCTCCTCTGTTTCCCACGGTCCTTGTGGAAACAGATCTCCAGCTTCTGCCCACAACCAGCTCTTTTTTCCCCAGAGTGTGTCTATCTGGCATGGCAAAGAAACAAGGAGCCCTCTGTTCCCAGGCACCCACGCACCAATGTCCTTCTCTAGACCATTATCCTCCTTAAACGCTGACACTAATGTGTAGAAGTATATTTCTTAGGACAACCACCAATAATTCAATCTGCTTTGAATCTATTCCTCCTTCAACCATTAGTTGTAACTTAGGCTCTTTTTGGGGACCCGTACCCCCAAGTACATATGGATATGTAGCAAAATGAAGGAATTCAGAGAAAGGGAAATCAGAGTGGTCTGGTGTAGTCACTTTTTTTTTTTAACATTTTTTATTGATTTATAAACATTTTACAATGTTGTGTCAAATTCCAGTGCAGAGCACAATTTTTCAGTTATACATGAACATATATAAATTCATTGTCATATTTTTTTCTCTGTGAGCTACCATAAGATCTTGTGTATATTTCCCTGTGCTATACAGTATAATCTTGTTTATCTATTCTACAATTTTGAAATCCCAGTCTATCCCTTCCCACCCTCCACCCCCTTGGCAACCACAAGTTTGTATTTTATGTCTATGAGTCTATTTCTGTTTTGTATTTATGCTTTGTTTTGTTTTTGTTTTTGTTTTTGTTTTTTAAATTCCACATATGAGCGATCTCATATGGTATTTTTCTTTCTCTTTCTGGCTTACTTCACTTAGAATGACATTCTCCAGAAGCATCCATGTTGCTGCAAATGGTGTTATGCTGTCGGTTTTTATGGCTGAGTAGTATTCCATCGTATAAATATACCACCTCTACTTTAACTAGTCATCTGTTGATGGACATTTAGGCTGTTTCCATGTCTTGGCTATTGTAAATAGTGCTGCTATGAACATTGGGGTGCACGTGTCATTTTGAAGTAGGGTTCCTTCTGGATATATGCATAGGAGCGGGATTCCTGGGTCATACGGTAAGTCTATTCCTAGTCTTTTGAGGAATCTCCACACTGTTTTCCATAGTGGCTGCACCAAACTGCATTCCCACCAGCAGTGAAGGAGGGTTCCCCATTATCCACAGCCTCTCCAGCATTTGTCATTTGTGGATTTTTGAATGATGGCCATTCTGACTGGTGTGAAGTGATACCTCACTGTAGTTTTGATTTGCATTTCTCTGATACTTAGTGATATTAAGCATTTTTTTCATGTGCTTATTGATCATTTGTATGTCTTCCTTGGAGAATTGCTTGTTTAGTTCTTTTGCCCATTTTTGGATTGCGTTGTTTGTTTGTTTCTTATTAAGTCGTACGAGCTGCTTATATATTCTGGAGATCAAGCTTTTGTCAGTTTCATTTGCAAAAATTTTCTCCCATTCCGTAGGTTGTCTTTTTGTTTTACTTATGGGTTCCTTTGCTGTGCAGAAGCTTGTAAGTTTCATTAGTTCCCAGTTGTTTATTCTTGCTTTTATTTCTTCTAGGAGAAAATTTTTGAGATGTATGTCAGATAATGTTTTGCCTATGTTTTCCTTAGGAGGTTTGCTGTATCTTGTCTTATGTTTAAGTCTTTGATCCATTTTGAGTTGATTTTTGTGTATGGTGTAAGGGAGTGTTCTAGCTTCATTGTTTTACATGCTGCTCTCCAGTTTTCCCAACACCATTTGCTGAGGAGACTGTCTTTATTCCATTGTATATTCTTGCCTCCTTTGTTGAAGATTAGTTGACCAAAAATTTGTGGGTTCATTTCTGGGCTCTCTATACTGTTCCATTGGTCTATATGTCTGTTTTTGTACCAATACCATGCTGTCTTGATGACTGTAGCTCTATAGTAATGTCTGAAGTCTGGGAGAGTTATTCCTCCAGCCTCTTTCTTTCTCTTCAGTAATGCTTTGGCAATTCTAGTTCTTTGATGGTTCCATATAAATTTGATTATGATTTGTTCTAGTTCTGTGAAATATGTCCTGGGTAATTTGATAGTGATTGCATTAAATCTGTAGATTGCCTTGGGCAGTGTGACCATTTTAACAATATTGATTCTTCCAATCCAAGACATGGGATATCCTTCCATTTTTTAAAGTCTTCTTTAATTTCCTTCATCAATGGTTTATAGTCTTCTGTGTATAATTCTTTCACCTCCTTGGTTAGATTTATTCCTAGGTATTTTATTACTTTGGGTGCTATTTTAAAGGGGATTTTTTCTTTACTTTCTTTTTCTGTTGATTCATCATTAGTGTAAAGAAATGCAACTGATTTTTGAACGTTAATCTTGTAACCTGCTACCTTGCTGAATTCTTCGATCAGCTCTAGTAGTTTTTCTGTGGACCTTTTAGGGTTTTCTATATATAGTAACATGTCGTCGGCATATAGTGACACTTTTACCTCTTCTTTTCCAATTTGGATCCCTTTTATTTCTCTCTCTTGCCTGATTGCTGTGGCTAGGACTTCCAAGACTATGTTGAATAGGAGTGGTGATAGTGAGCATCCTTGTCTTGTCCCAGATTTTAGTGGGAAACTTTTGAGTTTTTCACCATTGAGTACTATGCTGGCTATAGGTTTGTCATATATAGCTTTTATTATGTTGAGATATGTTCCCTCTATACCCACTTTGGTAAGAGTTTTTATCATAAATGGGTGTTGAATTTTATCAAATGCTTTTTCTGCATCGATTGAGATGATCATGTGGTTTTTGTCCTTTCTCTTGTCGATGTGATGTATTACATTGATTGATTTGCATATGTTGAACCACCCTTGTGTCCCTGGGATGAACCCCACTTGGCCATGATGTATAATCTTTTTCATGTGTTGTTGGATTCTATTTGCTAATATTCTGGTGAGGATTTTTGCATCTGTGTTCATCAGTGATATTGGCCTATAATTCTCTTTTTGGGTAGTGTCTTTGCCTGGTTTTGGTATCAGGGTGATGGTGGCTTCATAGAATGAGTTTAGGAGTATTCCCTCCTTTTCAATCTTCTGGAAGAGTTTGAGAAAGACTGGTATGAGTTCTTCTTTGTATGTTTTGTAGAATTCCCCGGTGAAGCTGTCTGGTCCTGGACTTTTATTTGTAGGGAGGTTTTTTTATTGCTATTTCGATTTCATTTCTAGTGATCAGTTTGTTCAAGTGGTCAGTTTCTTCTTGATTCAGTCTTGGTGGACAGTATGTTTCCAGAAACTTGTCCATCTCCTCTAGGTTATCCAGTTTGGTTCCATATAGTTTTTCATAATATTCTCGTATGATACTCTGCATTTCTATTTTATGTTGTAATTTCTCCATTATCCTTTCTTATTTTGCTAATTTGTGCTCTCTTTTTCTTCTTTGTGAGTTTGGCCAGAGGTTTGTCGATTTTATTTAGTTTTTCAAAAAACCAGCTTTTGGTTTGATTGATTTTTTCTATGGTTTTTTTAATCTGTATTTTATTTATTTCATCCCTAATCTTTATAATTTCCTTCCTTCTGCTGCCTTTTGGGGTCTTTTGTTCTTTTTGTAGTTCATTCAGCTGGTGGGTTAAATTGTTTATTTGAGATTGTTCTTTTTTGAGGAAGGCCTGTATCGCTATAAACTTCCCTCTTAGCACAGCCTTTGCTGCATCCCATAAATTTTGTATGGTTGTTCTTTCATTTTCATTTGTCTCAAGGTATTTTTTAATTTCAGCTTTGATTTCCTCATTGACCCATTGGTTTTTTAATAACATATTGTTTAATCTCCATGCTTTCCTTTTGTTTCTGTTGTAATCACGTTTTTATTCACAAAACAGATAAAACTTGAGCGAGACCTTGAGATGTGGAAAGAATTGAATGGTCAGGGAGAAGGCTGGGCCTCCTGGACAGAGGGTAGACATCAAGAGAGAAGGCACAGAAAGAGAAGAGTGAACATGACATGTTCAGGGTGGAATAAAGAAGAGAGTCTGGGAGGTCTTTGAGGCATGTAAGGGAGTATTGGGAAATAATCTTGAGAAAGCAGAGAGCAGTCTGATGGATTGAACTTTATCATCCAGGAAGAATGGAGCTGCTTAAACAAAAGTCACAGCTAATGCTAGTGAACTGGGAAGATTTCCTGGGATTGGAGTGAAGAGTGGTCTGCAGTGGGTAAATGCTGCAGACAGTACTACCAGTTTGAGTATCATCATAAGAATCTGGGGAATGGGGTAGCAGAGAGCAAGAGAAATGCAAGTCTGGAAAATGAGACATTGCAAAGGAGGGATGTAAAGATTTATAAATGATGGGATACAATGAAAAAGAGTAAATTGATCAGAAGAACGGTGGTGCCATTGATAAAAGTTGAAGGACTCTGGGAAGATAGCTGGTTTGGGGAGGAAGTTTGGCCATCTTGAGTTTAATGTGGGACATCCAAGCAGAAGTGTTGAGATGGCCTCAGAAAATGTAAACCTGGAGTTCAAGTAAGAGAGCAGTGGAATACTGATTTGGAGATACTTTTGTGCTTCCTTCCCCCACCTCAATCTGCTAGAGTAGATCTTTCTCCACCCTGCTTCATACCCCAGGAGGAAGGTTCGTATGATCCAGTACATCAAGCTGAAATCCCTTTCCCTCTGGCTTCCAATAGGGCCTAACCAATGGAAAGCATTGGCAAGAGACTGAAGAGATGAAGGAGAATAAAGTTGAAGTATTTATTCCTCCCATTTCCTCTTTTAGGCTCTGGCTGGGTCACTGCTCAACTGAAGGCCACAGCTCCAGGCTGTTAGCTCATGAGAAAATACAGCTTATATTGGCATCCTCAGGCTGGCATTGTATTCAATGTATTCAAATCTTTTCTCTTCTCCTGGGGCCAGAAACTAGGCCAGCCAGTGGTGCAGTGCTGATTTGAAGTAGAATGCTTGTTACCAGACACTGCCAGGGAGTCCTAAGTAAGAAGAGCAATCAGAGCAGAGAAGCCAGATAACAAACCATGTTCAAGCTGCCAGAAGAGAGTATCACCCTACTGACGTTCAGCCTTGGGTAAAGGTCTGAGAAACTGACCCCTCGAACTTGGCTTGGGTTGCCGCTCACCAACAACTTTACAACATAGCATTTTGGCGTTTATATAGTTTAATTTTTATTTATAACTCTTTTCTTTCACAAAGTTGACTCCCTGCTCCTTTCCTGGGGGAGGGACTACCAAAAAATTAAAAAATAAAGGTAAGGGGATTAAGCTGAAGGTTTCAGCTTGCCGCCCTCCCCACCCCCCAACCCCCAACACACACACACACACACACACACACACACACACACACACACACACACACACACACAAAGTCTCCTAAGTCATTTGGGCATTTGATAGCTACCATTTAAGACTAGTAACCTTCAAGTAAAGACATTTTCTTTAGGCACTTCTCATCTATGGACAAGGTTTGTAGAGGAACCGCTTTCAGCTGTGCAACCTGCAGCAAGTAGCTCACTTCATTGTGGCTCAATTTACAATGCTATTGTTATCTTCATTTTATGCTTAAAAAAAAAAAAACTGGCAAGTTGTGAGGGCTTGAGATAATACATGCAAACTGTTTAGCCCAGAGTCTGGCACAGGAATCTCTTCCTATTTCAGGACAATAAAGTTACTGAGCCACTCACCTCGAGCCAGGCAGTGGGGAGCTTTCCCATAGTTTATCTCTTTTAATAGCGGGTCTGGCGAGTGGTTCAGGAGTCTAAGGGCTGAGCCATAGGAGAGGAGGCAAATGGTGCCGAAATTCTGTGATGGGAGCTCCTAGAGGGCGTGCATGATGGAGTCCCCGGCCGCACAGGGGAGGGGGGGGCGCGGGGGCGCGCGTCCCGGGGCACAGGCGCGGCGCGTGCCCGTCCTCCACGGCGCAGACACTGAGTGTCTGCTCCGCCCCGAGCTCCGCTGCCGGCTCACGCCCGCCCGGACAGCTTAATGAGGACCAGGCACGGGAACTTGTTGATAGCGCTCGTCGCCGTTGTGCTTTTCAGTTTCTCCTGCTTCTGCATCTCCAGGATGACTCAAACCAGTTAAGTGGCGTGTGGCTTCTCCCGCCTCCTTTCTCGCCTCCCGGGCTTCAGGGCTCCGGGACTGCTGAGGCGTGGCGGCCGGGTCGGAGAAAAGGGGGCGACGTGGGAACCTGGCGGCTGTCGCCCGCTCTCTTGTTAGAGGCTCTCACATGTAGCCCTCCACGCCCTTTTCCGGCAGCAGTTAAGCTGTAACGGGCGCCCCTGGTCTCCTGGGCGGCGCTTACCCCCGCCCCGTGCTCGCGCTAACGGCTTGGCCTGCCGTTAGGGGTTGGGGGGCTTCCTGGCCATCTCTTGGCCCAGGCGCTCTTTTTCCCTCCAAAGGTTCATGGATCCATTCAGGGCCCAGCTTTTGCCCTACTTTTTCATCGTTTCCAGAAACATGTGAAAGTCTGACTCCAGGAACTCCTCTTATGCAGCCAGCATCTTTCCTTTTTCCTCTTTCCTATTCTACATTGTATTTTTGAGCAGTATTTCAAGGCTCCCTAAAGTTTTTTGTTTGTTTTGTTTTTTTGAGAAGTTGATAAGGGGCAAGGTGACGGAGAGAGACAGAATCAACAATTTATAGCACTGGTGTAGCACCTGAACTTTCTTCCATGGACAACTGGGAAACGCACCACAGTTTTATTGCTGTTTGTAGGGTTGCCAATTTAGCAAATGAAAATAGAGGTTGCCCAGTTAAATCTGAATTTCAGATGAACAGCGAATAAGTTTTAAGTATGAAAATTGCATAGGATATATTTATACTAAAAAAGTTGTTTTTCTGAAATTCAAAATTAACTAGGTTTCCTGTATTTTGTCTTTCGACTCTAGTCCATATTAAGCATTGTAGCATTCATATAGTTGAATTTTGAATTTAAGACTTAGGAATCCTGTAAATATATTAACCCAGCCTTCCAAGATTGTCGTCAGGTTGTTTTCCGTTAAATTTTCGTTATTCTTATTAAACACCTTCATGACTCAGAATGCACACAAAATAATCTTGCTAGTAGCATGGAGGATCAACTTTGGAGGTAGCTTTAGTTCTTTAATTAATGTTTATGTCGTCTGCTTAATGTTAAAATTATGTTTTAGTCCTCTAATACTAAATTTTGTCATGTACACACAATATCAAAAATTTATCTCATTTGTTTCAAAGCCCAGAAACGTATATTTATTTATCTGATTTATACTACTAATTTCAATCATTTAATACACTTTTATTCTTCTTCATTTCCTATAAAAACATTAACCAAATATGTTTTTCTTTTAGAACAGTTAACGTGCACTTTTATAACAAAAAATAAACTGTTACTCATAATTAGAAAGCAAAAATAAACTTATTTTTCTAGTAATTTTGGATGGCAATTTAGATTGGTAACCTTAGAAGGCATTTAATACAGTTAGTATTCTTATAATGAAACTGTAGACTTTTGAGATATATACAATCATTTTGATGTGTTTTCCAGTTATGGCCAGGAGTTTGGTTCCTCAAAGCGTTTATATTCCTGTCATTCGTATGTTCAAGTTTGGAAAATGAGGTACTGTTCTTGAGAATACACTACTCTTAAAAGAGCAGTTAAAACAGGATTTTCGTTTTCTATGTATGTGATTCTGTGGAATCTAGCTCTAAAATAATTAGGAAATCAATTCTAATACTATAATGATGTTTATGCTGCAGAGCTTACCTGTGTACTCCATGTTTTTCTTTTGTATGTATAACATTTTTAAAAATTGAAAGAATTTGTATAATGAGATTACAAAAGCAAGAAAACTGAAATGATAGGAGGCATATAGTATTCAGTTCAGCTGAGAATATAGAAACGATCGATCTTTTGCAAAAAGCTTTTAAAATGAAGACTAATACTCTTACACACATGCGAAATCGATTTATTAAAGCTTTCAACTTGTTGGGATATAAATGTGAATAACTTGTTTTTCCAATAATTGACCATATGTGTTCTATCAAACACCCTCTTCTGATAACCACAGGTTCATAGTAATATTGAAGACCTCTTTTGGTCACTTCTGGATATTCCAAGAGTTTCATTCCTGTTTTTAAAGACTCTGTCCCACTCTTTTTAAAATTTTTCATCTCATAGTCAATTAAAAGCTTTGTCTTCCTTTCCCTACTGGACAGGGACAGGCTAGACTTGTGGTTCTAAGAAATGCAATGGCAGGAGAGGAAAAAGGTCTGTTTTCAGACATTTCCCCTTGTTTGGTGTAAAACTTCCCAAACCTTACTAGTTTAAAAAAAATCATTTTTTTTAAACTCTTGATTTAGTAATCAGAAATTCAGGAAGGGCTCTGCTGCGTTTTGTGATCTGCATGGTGTCAGCTGGAGCACTTGGGGCTGGAGGATCTTCCAAGAAGATTTCTCAGAATATTCTTGATAACATTTAAAAATAATTTTTCATTAACAGTGATAAAGATGTTGTATATTCAAATCAGTGGAGCATTTTACAGTAGATTAATTTTAGAACATAAATTGAGCAAAAGAAGTAAATACATAAAAGAATAAAAATACATGTGTTTTATTTATTAATGTCTAAAACCAAATATGAGTCAGCTTGCAGAACTGGTAAAACTTTAAAGAAGAACAACACATTGTTAATACAAAATTCAGAATTCCACTTATTTGGGAGTGGGGAGGAAGGGGAATTTGACTTTGGAAGGAGATAGATAAAATATCTAAGGCTAGGGTAGTAGAAGTTTCATAGATGTTCATTTTTATTATTGTATTTCAAACTTTTATATACTGTAAAAAATTAATAAATAGAAATCTCAGTTAAATAGAGGTGACCAAAAGGGAGGGCTCTCATACCCTGTGACAATAGTAGAGCCTGACAGGAAGAAGGAAGATTCCTCTTTTTTCCTGGCAAGGACTCAGTCAATGGAAAGCCACAGACCCTTTGTTTACTACTGCCCTCCCAACTTCCTTTCCCCTCTATAAAAGCATGCTCCTTCCTTTTCTGTGGGGGGACTTGGCACATGGTTTGCAATGGCTGTAGACTCTGAATTGCAATTCTCTGCCGATACTGAATAAATGGCCCCCCTCCTTTTTTTTTTTTTTTTTTTTGCTAGAGAAATAACTAGCAGTCTGTTTGTTTTAGGTCATCAATACTCTTTGTAATGTTGAAATATTTCACCATAAAACAAACACATAGAGGAACCATTTGTAGGAAGTTTAAAGGGTGTGGTATATAGTTTATAGGGTGTGGTATATGATTTGATTATTGCAAAGCATACGTGGAGGGGTGTAATCTGGCAGCTTCCTCTGCTAACAATTACCTCAGATATTCTTTTTTTGGAACTATATTGAGTATACAAATAAATGAATAATATGTTTAAAGTGGGCCAATATTTGAACTCAATGCTGTTTCCCCTCCTTTCTATCCCCTGAGTTAAGGACTTGCTTTCCCCTTGATACACCATACTATTTTATACTTATGCATTTATGTTGTTGTTTTCTTAGCCTGGAATGCCCTTTTCTGCTCTTTGCTGTATGCAAAATTCTATATATTCTTCGAATTCTCAAATACTCCCTCTTCTCTGAAACCTTTCCCATCACCCTCCCCGACTCTTTAGTCCCGCTTAAGAATTAATCATTCCTACCTCCCTTTGCCTGTGGCACTTGAGGATAGTTCCATTTTAACAATTACTTTATAATTAATTGTTTAAATATATGCTCCTTTCTCTCATCCCTTGCAGCCTGATTGTCAGTTAATTTTGAGCAGAAACTTGACTTTATCCATGTTTGTTCACCTATCACACAACACAGTGAGTGACACATGGTGAATATTAAATGGAGGAAAGCATGACTTCCACAGCTTGCTTCTCATTGCTGCAGGTGTTTAGTCAATGAAATAGTGTGAAAAGTCAGGTCGCGGCCGTACTATATGGGGCCTCCTGTATTAAGGCAAGTGTTTTGATTTTATCCAGTAAGCACCCAGGGAATCTTTTAAAGCCTCTGAGCAGTGTTTCCAGAAGATTAATTGTGGATTGGAGGTGAGAGACTAATTAAGAGGCAATTATAACAGTGCATCTAGAGGCAATAAAGACTTGAACTATGGTAAAGTGAATGATGAGAAAGATAAAATAGTTAAAGGGGTCTTTGATGGTGCTTCTCAAGTTTTAACGTGCATACCAATCACCTGTGAATCTTATTAAAATACAGATTCTGACTCAGTAGGTCTGGGGTGAGGCCTGAGATCCTGCATTTCTAATGAGCTTGCAGCTGGTGCCACAGACCTATGCTGTCCCATATGGTCATCCCTAGTCAAGTGGTTATCAAGCACTTGAAATACAGTTAGTACAACTGGGGAACTAAGTTATTTTATTTTATTTTATTTTATTTTATTTTATTTTATTTTATTTTATTTTATGTACCTTAAATTTTAAAATGGAAGCAGTACAAAATATTTCTCCATTAAGCAAAATTTTATTGTTTTGGTAAGACTGCATTTTTACTGTAACTATCAAATTTGAGCATCTGAGTTAAGATATACCAGAAAAGTATAAAATATACACAGGATTTAGAATACTTAGAACAAAAAAGCTATTCTATTAATTATGTTGATTACATGTTGAAAAATATTTTAGATATATTGATTACATTACTTATACTATTTACAATTACTTTTATTTGTTTCTATTTGGTTTTTTTTTAATGTGGCTACTAGAAAATTTTAAATTACAAATGTGGTTTGCATTTTATTTACACTGGGGAACAGTGCCTTGGACCTCTGCTATGAGAAGCAAAGGTCAGTGGTGCTTGAGATCTTACCTGGCCCCCTTTTTATGGGTGGAAGTGACATTGGCCCATTGTACACATGGGCCGGTGTTTGTTTTCACAGTTGCGCTACAGTTGACTCAAAACACCTAATTTTTCAAACTTTTGCAAAATAATTTTGTATCATTTCATCCTCACGAAATACCTGAGTGAATATGCAAGTAATATGTTTTAAATAGAACACTTATGAATTATCAGGTAAAAATGTACAAGAAGCAGATACACGACTAGAGATTATGTCCTTTATTATTTTAGTATAGTTGTTTCTGAAAATACTACTTCCTCTAGAGAAAACTCTTCTCATGTTTACCAAATTGATCCCTCAAGGACTGACTTACATTGTGGAAGTCCAGATATGTTGCATCATCCATGATATATCAACTCCAAACACATGACCCATTTTGCAAAGAGAACATTACCCTGGAAACCCCAATAACATAGGGCTATACTGGCTAAACCACACCCACTGTAAAAATTTTAAGCATCATCAAATAGTATTCACCGCATGAATATTCAAGATTTACCTGGGATAGTTGCAGTTCTTTTGATTAAAGCGTGGTGCAGTTTTAGAACCATTCACATCAGTTCCTATTTGGGCAAATCCATTTATTCATTAATTTGTTTATTCATTCATTCTGCATATGTTTGTGTAGAAGCTGTATCCCTGCCATTGTTTCAGGCATTGGGAATTTTGTATAAAAAAAACTAGAGTTCTTGGTGTTCTCAAGCTGAAATTCCAGAGTGCTCTGGAGAGAGACATAAAAATGGTAAATATGTAATAGAAGTCAGGGAGTGATAAGTGATCTGAAAAAGAAAAAGAAGAGAGGGAGAGTGCTCTGTTTCACGTAGGGTGGCAAGGTAGGCTTCTCTGAGTAGGTAAAGTTTTTGCAGAAAACTGAATGAAATTAAGGAGCGCTGACTGGATCTGTATCTGGGGGGTGAGCTGAGAACACTGCAAAAGCTGAAGTGCTGAGGTGGGAGAGTGGCTGGCGTGAGGAACAGCATGGAGCCCGTGTGGCTGGAGCTGCCCCCCAGAGTGAGGTAGGAGGGGTGGGGGATGAGGCAGAGAGAGCCAAGGCCCCGGGCAGGTAGGCTCTGGCATAGTGAGGGCTTTGGCAGTTTGTCTAAGTGTGATGGGAAATCTCTGGAGGGTTTTGAGCAGGGCACTGGCATCATCCAGCCTTTGGCACAGGTTGCACATATGTGTGTTCTTGTTCCTAAAAGGCAGATGAGTGAAAAAATATTAAATGTTTCAGCTCAAACATATCATCATTCCTTTCATGTTTTTATATTTTACCCTAATTAAAACAATCCATCTGGAATTTATTGTCTTCCAACCAGTGAATTTATTTTTATTCCACCCAAAATTGACAGCCAATTTCTGTGCTTTCCTTGTGAATAATAATATAATTTCCCATATTCTTGAGTCTCTGAATAGTTTTTTCTGTATATATTTTGATGTTTCACTATCTAACAGTTACTTTGTTTTCATCATAGATTATGCCTTTTTCAACATAAAATGAACCACTGTACCTAACCTAATGTTTTTTTTCCCTCTGCATTATTATATTTGACATTTATATGCCAAAGCAGGAGGGGAAAAGTAAGCACAGTCTAGAACCACATAAAGCTAAACATTAATAGTGGTTCTCTTTGAGCAGTGGGATAACAATGGATTTTTTTTTTCTTTTCTGTGTTGTTTTCTAAAATTTTAACCCAGGTATTGCTTCTCTAATTAGATGTTCCATATTTTAACAAAGCAACCGAAGTTGGAAGCCACTTTGTGCCCTCATTTTTTCTGAGCCATGTATTTGCCACACATTTGGATGCCCCTCTGGCCCTGCTCCCTTTCCTGTGTGCCGATCCAGATTGAACACCAGATTAGAAATCTAGAGTCACACCGGAAGTCTAGCAGGGGTTCTAATCTCTTCGCTCTCAGACAGTTGCTGAGTCTTTCCAAGAAGAGATCTCAGACATCTCTCATATCCATCTCCTGCTTCCTGATCCTTTCTGCCCTGGTTTATTCTTTATCATCTCTCACTTGGAACTAATATCACTGTAGGTTCCCAATGGGTAATTTCTCTGGCTTTAGTTTTGCCTCCCTGAAAGAATCTTCTGCGTGGTCACCAGAATGATCTTTCTGAAGGATGTGTCCCACCTAATAGTCTTCTGCTGTGCTTCTCCATTGAGTGAGTTGTTCCTGTGACAGTCTGTAGTGGCATTCCAAGGTATATAAAGTCATCTGAAAAAAAGAACTTGGCGGGGGGCAAAGAGTGACTCCATTTTCTTTCTATTAAAGCAAATTTGTACTATGGAATGGACTACAAAATTTGTACACTTTTTGAAAAATTGAAGTTTCGTCAGCTACAATGTGTCAAACTGGTGTACAGCATGTTTCAGTCATACATATACATACATCTAGATTCTGTCTTCTGTGAATACTATTGTCACTGCACACAGGGGTTGAAACCTTGTTCTGCAGGGCTATATTTCCTTCAAGGGGATATCTTTCATTCCATCCTCCTAGAGAGGGCATTTTAAAGTGAACACTTGGAACTTTACCCAGTAGCTCATTACCAATCTCAGAAGACTAGGAGATTCATCTGAATGGTGAGATTGGTCAGACTTGACTTCTGTGGGTCAAATTAACAAGGAGGCAGAATCACTTCCTTAAAAAGGCAACTCGGGCCATCTCTGGCTCTTTTTGTTACAATATCTGTCCTGTGTACTTTCTACATAGGAAGGGCCAGACTCCCTCTTTACTTTTCCCTCCTAAAGTAGTTAGCACAGGTGGCAAGTCATCCCCTTTGTGCATGTGGCCCCACTGTTGTCCAGCTCCTCTTTCAATAATGGGGTGGGAGTAGGGGTAAGTTAACTTGGGTGGGGAATTAGGACAATCCCAGTGCACTCTGCAATATGTTTATTATCAGAGAGCCCCAAATAAAGCTGATAGTCCCTATTTGGGGCTGGTGTTACCAGTGTATGTGTTTAATCAGTTAAAACCCAAGAAGGGAATCTATAACATCAGAAATATCACATTGGTTTAAATTACCAATTAAGTTAGTTCTACCATTTAGCCTATAAACTT
The DNA here is from genome assembly GCF_009834535.1 of Camelus ferus. NCBI lineage: Eukaryota > Metazoa > Chordata > Mammalia > Artiodactyla > Camelidae > Camelus > Camelus ferus. Next base: position 99,820,810 of record NC_045697.1, on the reverse strand, counting down.
CCTAAAGGCTAGAACTGACCATATCTTACTTATTTCTGTATTTCCATTGACATAGAGTAGTTGGTAAATACAAGGTGTTTAATTTTTTAATTTATCAATTTTTTTTCTGATTACAGAAGCAATGCAACCTAATTTTGGAAACAAAAGAATTTTGTGAAAATAGGAAATAAAAAGTGATTCAACAAACCAAAGATTATATATTAACAAAAGATAAACTTGTACACTTACTCTTTTTTTACTCTATGAATGTATTTTTTTGCAAAAAGGAAATTATTTTATTGTTTTGTTTTTAAAAAGCAATTGTTTTACATTAAATATTCTTCTACAAGGTGATTTTCATAGCTCCATAGTATTTAATTGATAAATGAATAAAGAGTAGCCCATTGATAAATAACATTTATTAGACATTTGTTGAAGCATTTTTTTCTCGTGTGCTTTGCCGTATGGTTTATGTATATAATAGCATTACCACTTCCAACAGCTCTGCAGCAGGGATTTTTATATATCCATTTACACCTGAAGGAAGAGAGGCTAACAGAAATTAAGTAGCTTGCCCAAGGTCACACAGATAAGTGGCAAAATTGGGAGTCACTTACATGTGGTTTAACACGAGAGCCACCAGAACTCTTAAAAGGACATTCTGTAATTTATTTAGCATAGTTCCATCATTGGGCATTTAGGTTATTTTCAGTTTTCTTACAATGAAAAATAATGCTGCCTGTGTTGAACATCCTTAGAACCAAATCTGTGTACATATTTCTGGTCATTTTCTTCAGGAAAATTCTTAGAAGTGAATTTTTTCTCTCAACTGGTTTTTCCCTCTAATTACAAATCTAATACATGCACAAAATGGGAAATTTGGAAAGCACAGAAAAGCACAAAGTAATAAAGCAAAAACCATTGATAATTCCCACCTTCCAGATATTACTATTTTTAACATTTTATTCTTTTCTCCAGAATATATATATATATATATATAGTGCTATATAAATATCCATAGTTATATTGAAGCATATATTTTACATTTGTTATATATTATAGAAAACTGTATGATACCATTACTACATATAAATGTATATACATATATGTTTTCTTTGTAGGTAATCAATTAATTAATTGTAGAAACCGTATTTTGGAGTTTAAGGAAGGTATACTACATTTAAAAAACAGAACTGAAAGAAATCGCCAAGAGCTGATTAAAGCCTTGAATAAAATCAAATATGAAATCACACAAGGAGAGAATATATCAGTAAATTCGGGTTTGTATTGTTTTTGCTTTTGTATATGGTGGTTCGTTGGTTTTATCTTTTGTGCTTGGAAATTTAGATTTTATGCTTTCTGATTTTAGGGCATTTCTTCCCAATAAATATAACTAAATCAGTACTCATTCTTTCACTATGAGACATGCAAAAGTCAGGTAAGAGACATCACTGATGAACTTCCTCTCATCTCTACCTCGAAAATGATTTCCCTGTGTTTTCTGTCTCTGTGAATTGCAGCACCATCTGTGATCCATCCAATGGCCGCACCCAGAAACCTGAGCATCTTCTCTGAATCCTTCTCCCTCTAAATACTTCCAGGGCAGTCAGTAAGCAATCTTGTTGACTCATAATCCTATGTATCTCACAAGTCTGTCCACATTTTCCTATCACCATCTCTACTACCCTAGTCAGGCCACCTTCGTGCTTCATCTGAATGATTGTTAACATACTTCTATTTTTTTTTCTCTCTCTCCAACCTGTCCCCACCTATTTACTCTCATTATAGCCAAAGTGAAGGCTACACTGTCCTATATATCAAACTTCAGTGGCTGCCCATTTCTGTAGGATAGAAGTCCTGCCTCCTGCTTCGCTCCCTGTAATACCTCCCCCTACGCTCAACCCCGGCAGCCACAACTGATCAGTTCTCTATTCCTATAGCTTTCTATTTTCCAGAATGCTGAACAAGTGAAATCACACATGTGGAACCCTTTGAGACTGGCTTCTTTCATTAGGCATAGATTCATTCATGTTGTTATGTGGCCTTTTTTTGCTGAATCACATTCCTCCGTATAGATGTGCAAAGGATAGTTGTTTATCCTTTCAACATTTGAGAGACATCTGGATTGTATTTGGGGTTTTTGTTTGTTTTGTTTTTTGATGATACTTGTTGCCATAAGCAATCATCTACAAATTTTTTATATGAAGGGAATTTTCATTTTTTTAGGATAAGTATCTAGGATTGATGGGAATATAGTAGGTGTACGTTTAACATTATAAGAGTCTGCCAAACTGTTTTCCAGAGTGGCTGCACCATTCTGCCTTCCCTGCAGCAATGTATGAGAGTTAGTCACTCCAGTTAATTATAGTCATTCTAATGTCATGGTATCTCATATTAAGTTGTATTTCTCTGGAAATTAAAGATGTGGAGCATCTTTATGTGCTTATTTGCCATCCATATATCTTCTTTGGTGAGATGCCTGTTCAAATATGTTGCACATTTTTTAATTAGGTGAATTTTTTCCTTGTTGTTGAGTTTTGAGAGTTCTATATATATCCTGGACATGTATCAGATGGATTTGTGATTTGGGAATATTTTCTCCCAGTCTGTGGCTTCTTATGATATCCTTCAAAGAGCAGACAATTATAATTTTGATGAAGTCCAGTTTACCAGTTTTCCTTTTTATATATTATGCTTTTGGTGTTGTATCTAAGAACTTTACCTAGAACAGGGTCAATAAAGATTTTCTTTTCTTTTCTTTTAATTTATAGTTTAAGATTTTGCATTTAGGGCTACGAAACTTTTGAGTTCATTTTTATAAATGGCCTGAAGTATAGGTCAAGATTCAGTCTTTTTCATGTGAGTGTCCATGTGTTTTAGCACCATTTGTCTAAAAGGTCCCTTCTGTATTGATTTGCCTTTGTGCTTTTTTCAAAAATCGATTGCCCATATTTGTGTGGATCTGTGTCTGGATCTCTGTTCTGTTCCATTTGTCTATGTTTCTGTTTGTTCTTTAATACCACACTGTCTTGATTACTGTACTATGTATTATGAATTAAATTGGGTAGTGTGAGCACTCCAACTTTGTTCCTCTTTTTCAGAATTATGGGGGCAAATTCAAATGAATGGTACCAAAAAAATCATTAAATGTTGAGGGGCTACGAAACAAAGTTATGAAGAGACAAACTTTAATGATGTGATATTAATCAAAGTAGGAGAGCAGGCCAGTTAGAGCATGTTTCAGTTCTGCTTCCTTCGTTTGGAACTGTTTTAGTTCTGTTAGCCTCTGGTTGTGTTGCTCAGTGTGTGAGACTTAAATTAAATAGTACTTTTAAAGTAAATATGAATTCATAATCTTTGAGCTATATTTTGTAGTCTTATGATTTTGATAATTCACATTTAATAGTATTTATCTTATATATTGAATATGGAATTAATCTGTGATAATTTATTCATCCTCATTTAAAAAAATTGTACCAGAAGAAGAATCCCTTTAGTCATGAACTCAGAGACCCTATTTTTCCTCTCTTTCAGTTAAGAAGAAAGTGAATGCATTGGATAGGAATGAAACAACCCCTAATGCATTTGAAGTCCTGAAGTTCTTTTTCCCTCATCTAAGGAAAGTAGGCAGAATTTATCCTGATGTAATTATTGGCAAAGAGAAAACAGGTGGTAAGTGAACTTAGAACTGGAAAATCAAATACAGATATTTTGATCTTTGGGAATATCCTTTTAAGTTTTAAAATGTAATCTATTAATATGATATTCAGATTGATATATACAAACCTGTCTGGCATTAATTTGGATTACTAGAAATCAGTATATTGTCTGGCAGAAAAAAATTGTTCTATTTGGAGACAAATTTAAATTTAATTTTAATATAGATGCTTTGAAAGTCAGTATAAGCCAAACGTACATTAACCATCTGCTGAGCGCTTGGCGACTTATTTCTCCCTTGGTTTTGATAAATCTATTTCTTATCTGGTTATCTTTTTATTTCTCCATCTCTCTGAAGACCAAAGTCAGCAAAAGCTTTACTGAAGAGATGATGATTGAGCTAAGCCTTGAAAAATGAGTTCAAGTTCACCAAGTATAGAAGAGAAAAAGCATTTTCGTTAGAAGCAGGGCAATTAGGCTAAGTCTCAGAACACCTTTCATTCCCACAAACCTATTTCAGTCCAATGAGCGAGTCACTCTCTGCCAAAGGTCAGCAAACTAGAATGCACAGGCCAAATCTGACTGTTTTTAAATACACTTTTGTTGGACTGAGATTATGCTTGTTGTTCACCTATTTCCTGTGGCTGCTTTCATGCTACATCAGCAGAGATGAGTAGTTGCAACAGAGATGATACGGCCTGAGAGCCAAAAATGTTTACCATCTGGCCTTTCATAGACAAAGTGTGCTGACCTCTGTTCTAGGCACTCCTTGGGAATAAGCAGTGCTGATCTATGTCACATGCTTCTGACAAGCCAACTGTGTTGGGAAGAGGGTGCCAGAAGACATGGTTTAGCATCAGGGATCCAGGAGAGTGTTCTGGCAACAAGGAAAGGCATTTGCAGAGGCCTGGAGATGAGAAGTGGGGTCTGGTCAGTTTGAGAAGCTAAAAGACACTAAAGAAGACTGTTTTGGAGAGCAGGTGGAGGAGGTAGGTCAGGACCAGGTCACTGAAAGCTTTACAGACCTTTGCAAATGTATTCCTTATCTTAAGCTGTGGGAAGCCATTCCAGGAATCATTTGAGAGTGGATCCTGAAGCCTGAGACTTAACTTCTGGCTCACACCATTCATAAAAATCTGTTCCAGGTGGATTGTAAATCTAAATTTAAAAGGCTAAACAATAAATCATCTAGGAAATATTCAGGAAAACATCTTTATGACTTGAAGATAAGCAAAGATTTCTCAACAGGAATCAAAAAACACTAACTATAAAGGAAATGATTGATAAATTACACAATATTAAAATTAAGACTTTCTGCTCTTAATTTTGAAACGTAAAACATTGAACTCATGGTGGGGGATATTTGTAATACATGTAACTAACAAAGGGTTCATACTCAGAATCTGTAAAGAACATCAATAAATCAGTAAGAAAAATACAGACAACTTGAGAAATTGACAATATCTTAAACAGGGATTTCACAAAAGACTACCCAATGGCCAATAAACACATGAAAGTATGAATAGTGATCAGGGAAATACTGATTCTTACTGTTCTCACTGAAGTTCAATAATTTTTCTTAAATAAATGCCTCTTAGTTTGTTATGTCCAGGGCTCTGATTGGTTTGACAACTTCTTTCCAGTTTTATTATTGCTTTTTAGGGAGAGGATTTTCTGAGTTCCTCACTTAGCTATTCTGTAAGTCCTTATCCTCATCTTAAAGATGGAGAAATTGAGGCTGCAGAGGCTCTAAATCTTGACCAAACTCAAACAGCCAGGGGCTGCTGCAGCCAAGATTAAGTTTGGACAGACTTCACTAATAGAGCCTTAATATGTATGTGGAATAACGTGGAGTCTGTTCTCCCGGTGCCTGTCATTAATACACTGTAAAAATCACTTAGGGACATGGATTCATTCCATCAAATCATTTGGGAATTACTCTATACAATTTTTTCACAGATGAAAATATTTCATAGTATTTTTCCCACTTTGGGTTCCATTGTCTCCGTAGGAAGAAGAATAGAGAATCAGGTAACGTGTGAAGTTTCGTACCCAGTTAGACAAAAACTATAATAAATGGAGAGTGGCTAGTTTTAGTTTTCACCACATTGAAATTCTCCAACATGAGAACGTCTTGGAGTCTAATGCTTTAACTAACAGCCTATTGCAAATTGGAATTTCCTCAAACAGTAAATGAAATATGTGATAAAAATTAACAGTGATTTGTATTAGTTTTGCAGTAGAGTTTAAACTTTTGATGACCATACAACTAACCTAAACAGAGGAATAAGTGTAAATATTAATGCTAAATTGTGTTTTCTCTGTAGTATGAAATGATGATTTTGTGCTCCTACATTTGCAGTTTCTTTTGCACTGGGTATTTCCACTGTTGACAGAGGAAATCGTAGTTACCTGAAGCAGACGCTGACCTCTGTTGTCTCCAGGATGACTCTTTCAGAAGAGAAGGACTCCGTGGTGATTGTCTCTGTCTCAGACGTACGTATGAAAATAAGGAGCTCTCCTCACTCACAGCCTTAGTCTCTAAATACTCTTCCTCCATGGTAATCACTGTATCATTTTGAATTTTTTTCTTAAATTTAAAAAAGCAATTCATAGATGCTTTTTTTGAATAGCACACAATGTATTTAATGCTTGTTTGGTACCACTGCAAAAGAATCAAATATGTCAAACTAAAAAGGAAATATACTGGTTCCAAATGGGAGAAATATGACTATATTGTTAAGTATATTATTGGGAGCCCTGCACACTATATGGTACAGAAATTATATTTACAAACAGAATATTAAAATTGATGTTGTAGTAATAAAACCTGTCCAGCCCAATAAAAGGTTGGTACACGAATCAAGAGATAATTTATATTAAGTCACAGTAGCTATTGTCAGTTGAGAGACTCCTTTCTATATCTGAAGGATGGTGGACAATTTTTATATACATTATTTATAATCTGCATTACATCCCTGTAAAGTAGATATCCAGATGAAGAAACTGGAGCTTAAGGAAAGTAAGGAGCTTGCCCAGTAATTAATAGAGCAGATTCAAATCTGTGTCTCGCTAATGGCCCCAAAGTTTTGTGTCCTGCCTCTAATGCCATGTAAAATTACAAAGTACGGTATAAATATTACCACCATAAGACCTTTTGGTGGGGAATCTGGCAATATGTGTCAGATTTAACATATGTTACCCTTTGAATCAGAAATCTTAATTCTTGGGAGTTACCCTAAGGAGATAATCAGCCAAGAATTTCAAAATAATAAAAATATGACAGTACAGTAGACTAGTTGAGGACACAGACTCTGATCTAGATTGCCAAGGTTCAAATGTCCGCTTCTCCACTTCCTGGCTCATGAATTTGAACAAGTCGCTTAACTTCTCTTTGCTCTACTTTCCTTATCTGTAAAATAGTGATGATATTGCCCATGTTATAGGGTGGTTTTGGCCATTAAATTGGCTAATATATTTACATTATATACAATGATGGACCGCATGTAGTAAGTGTTCAATAAGTAATAATTTCAAGGATTTCAATGCACTGTTGTTTTATAAAAGCATTATGTTAGAAACAACCAAAATATCTATCAGTAATAGGCTGACTAAATATTTATATCTACATTGCAATAATCTGTAACCATTGAAAGGAGAATGAATATCTGTATTCACTGAGATAAAACAATGTCCCTATCATATTATTGACTGAAAAAAGTTGTAGAGCATCATATTTCATATAATATTATCTATGTAAAATGTAGTAGAAATAAGGAAGGAAGGAAGGAAGGAAAGAGAAAAAGACGATATACAGACAGATGAAATATATAAAGAAAAAAGAGAATGAGCTAACCTTCATGCTTGAAAAACCAAAATATACGTAATGGTTGTCCCTGACTCAAAGGAAATCTGGATTAAAGGGATCTTTGTTGTCCTTTATTTTTTCCCTGTTGTTTGAATTTTTATAATAAACATATCTTTGACTGCAAGTTTACTCTTTGAATACAGTTTTAGGAAAACTCTAAACCAAACAAGCAATAGGAAAACTAATATGAAAACATAAATAAAAGATTAAACAACCATTCTTTCTAAGTTTACTTTCTTAATATTGGAAGCATATACATAATCTCTAAAATGTTATATCACATTTCCCTGTATTACATACTGTAATCTATTTCTTTGCTGCTGACACAGTGCACATCTGCCTAAAATCTTTGGACCAATAATAAAATATTGGGAGACAAATTTTAAAATGGAACATAGAATACTTAAGAAGAAGTATAACTTTAGTAGTACTATATTTCACTGTGCAAGAAATAGCTGGTGATTCAATTTTTGGCTGTCTTAAGAACCTGAAGTACTATAATAGGATTTTCTGCATCGTACTGATAGTTTTAAACAAGCAATCTAACCATATACATTCAAAGTTGCCTTCCAGAATACTTAGATTTGTCAATAGAACTATTATTATTCAAAAATTTTCAGAATTTTATATTGGACACTGAGGCTACATCTTGTAAATACCATAGGTTATGTTTTTTTTAAAAAGTTACCCGAGAGAATAAGTCAGCAAAAGCAACTTACAAATGAATCCGTCATCTAATCTAGCAGAGTAGATACAAAAAGTTTGTTGATGGAAGAAAACTTGAGAATCAAGCTGAGAAATACTATCTGGAAAAATGTGGTATAATTTTGAAGTAAGCTTATTGCGTATAACACTCATACAATCAAGACACTTCCAGAAAAGAGCAATTCTTTAAGCCATCTCCCTTTTAGGACAAAACTGTTTTAGATATATAAATTTTTGTATACTAATTTTTAAGTATAAATACTGTGTGGTGATGTGTGACCAAGGGAGAATGAAATATTTTCAGTGTTCCAGTAAGATCTTTTAGACACATGGATATTTTAAATTCTTTCGTTGAAAGTGAAAACACTAGAAATTAAGACGTAATGACATTCCACACATGAACTAGATTTACAGGTATTAGTAGATCTATGAGACATGCTCAGTTTCAGAAAAATATTTTTCTTATTTTTAGAGTAACGAAGATTATTTAAAATCTGTGGTTGACATGATTACAAAAAAGTAAGTACAGTCTTATAAAGTTAAAAATAATTGTTCTTTCATTTTTCTATTCTATATTTTCTGTCCAATTACATAATTTTATTAGTGGTCATACTCTTTTTAATGAGTGCGGCTGTGCAGGAAGAACCTGTAGTTCTGTCTACGCTGTGATGAAATATAGCTTGCAATTTCCCCCCAATTCTGTACATTCTCTGCCTATGATAATCCATATTTGTCATGTTGTTATTGTTATAGTATCTGTTCCTCATGAAATCCATTGCCTCTGAGAGAAGCCTGCTGGGCTGTTTTTAAAAAGTCTTGTGTTCGTTACTGTATGAGGTTACTTTTGCTGCTTCTGCTTACAATCTCCTGCTGTATGCAACCGGGGAGGCACAAGCACATGCTATGAACTCATATGAAGTTACCTAACATGCATGATGCTGTGGAATGGACCCAGCCTTCCAAATCCTCACATTCAAATGGTCGGTGCAGATGGTAAAAACAAATCAGAGCAAGGAAGCGAGTGATATTGTAATGGCAGAGGAGGTCAGCATGAGAACAGGTAGAGGAGGAAGTATTTCCCTCCACCTGCAGATATCAAGAAGGACTTTCTTGAGAAGGTAATAGTTGAGCTGAGTCCAAGCATTGGTAGACGTGCTTTGGGCAGATGGGAGAAGGGAATGCCTGGCAAATAGAATTGCTTGAGAAGACAGAAGGGCCAAAAGGGGAGTGTGCTATATTTGGGGGAATGTAAGCATATCCTGGAATGTAGATGTTTGAGATTAAGGAGGAAAGATTGATGGGAGATAAGGCAGGCCGTGACGAGATCATGAAAGGCCTTACATGCCTTGCTGAGGAATATATGTTATTTGTGCTACAGGATAGGGTGCAAACATGGCCTTCATGCTGAATCTGGCTAACAGACATGTTTAGTTTAGCTAGCAGTATTTCACTTTATTTTTTTCCTCATCAAATAGCTTTAGTGGATGAAGAAAGGTTATTCCAGTAAAAAAAAAAAAAAAAAAATTCCAGCTAGTATCTTTAGAATGAATAGAATTAAAAGATCAGCATTTTGAAACATAGCTGATTCAGGCATATCTCTAAGTGACAGGTGGTTGGGGAGCTTTACAAGGAAGGTGTACCAGTCAGCTTCCAAAGAGGAAACTTTTGGTAGTTCAAAAAGAAGGAACAGAGAAAATTTAATACGAAGAATTGGCCAAAAAAGCTTACAAGGGCTGATAGAAGAAAAAGGAGAAGAAAGGAGACAGGAGAAGCATAAAGGGAGTTGGGCTATACCCCAAGGTCTGACGTTGGATGCACGGGCTGCTGCACTGTGCTCAGTGCCCTGAGAGCAGGTTCTGACGGTGCCACCTCTGTCAGAGCTGGTGCCTCCACCAATTCCGTTGCTCCTGCCAGTGCTGATGTTGCTGTGCTTCATGCTGCTGCTGGAGATTTCACCATAAACCAAGTGTGGGAAGCATGTCTTCCTCTTTTACTGCCTTCTAGTCTCTTGTTACTTACTTCCTCTCATAGGACCTACTACATGGAAGCTAGCTAGTAAGGGGCCTGGGATTGCGGGGTGCAGACCCCGCCCTACAATACTGGGCAGAGCAGGAGTGTGAGAGTGTGGGCTGAGAGCAGATGGACAGTCAGCAGAAAGGGTTCGAGTCCCCTAACCTGAATCTCTGATTAGTTTCAGTGTCACTGCAAGTTAGAGAGTCAGGCATTCTGTGCCTCCTGCTACGATGCAAATGAAACACACCAGGAAGGAATTATGTAGGGAGTCATTGCCCACCATCCTCCAAAAAACAAAACAAAACAAAAGGAAATAAAACGACCTTGAATCTGCGGATGAAAATTGAATTAACAATCAAGTTAAGAAGAAAAAAGGGAGTCTTAATTCAAGCCAAATTGAGGATTATAACCCTGGAGACAAACTCTCAGAAGCTCTGAGAACTGTTCCACCTGTTAGAAACCAAATGCACAGTTATATACATTTTTGAGACAAGGATTGTACATCAAAATGACATACTGATATTCTAAGTGAAGTTCATTAAAGATATATAGTCCAAGTAAGTACATACAAAGTGAGCAATAAGTTACTATGACCCCTTATAGAATTGGGAAAGGATGCTAATCTAAGAAGTTACATCAGAAGAAAGGGGCGGAAAAAGCTTTCCAGTTGCGCAGGCATTCCCATCTTTGAGGAGGTCTGGTTAATGTGTAATACAGATGCAGATTCAAGCTAGGAGGGAGGGTTGGGTCAGAGAATTGTATGCTTAAATTTTCTCATTCTGCCTTAAAATATAAATTTTATTCTGTCAAATCTAATCAAGTCTTTTAAACTAAACTCCAGTTTAGAGTATACACAGTGAATAGAGGAAGCAATCTAGAGCAAACCTCCAGGATGTGGGACATTGTTGGACTACTGACCCACTTCCTTCAAAAAGACAGCTGCATGGGGAAAAAGAAAGGAAAACTAATGTGACTGGTCTAAACAATAAGTTTAAAAAAGTAATAACAGATAACCAATTACAGTAAGGAACTTAAGTGGATACTCATTTGAACACCCCACCCTCCAACCCCCACCATTAGTTAGACTACTGGGGATATGTGAATATCAACTAAGTATTAAGTGATATTAAGTAATTATTCTTAGTTTTGTAGCATATGATAATGTCATGTAGCTATGTAAATAAATGAATGTTTATAGTTTTCACACTGAAGTCATCTCCCACCTATGAGAATGGCCAGGATTTGTTTTAAAATACTTCAGCGAAAACTTGGGGCTGCATAGATGAACGAGTATGGTGAAAAATGAATGATTGTTGAAACCAGGTGATTTGGGATTTGTTGAATTTCTACTTTTGTGTGTTTTTGGCAATTTTCATAATAAAAAATATAAAAACTTAGACTTTTCTCAACAAGCCTAACTGATGGGGAGAAAAGTTAAAACAGACTCGCTTGAGGGGAGACGTGTTTGGGGAGTTTTGAGATGGGAGCAACTTGAGTGTTTTCCTGTGTGCTCCAGTGAAGAGGGAGGACGCTGATGGAGTAGGGTCTACGGGGAATTGGATGCAAGGTATGCATGGAAGGAGATTTAGGCAGGACTAAGACTAAAACAAAGAGATAAGAATGAGTGAAGGAGTAGGAAAAAAAGTAGTTTGGGGAAGGAAGGTGAAATGAAAGAATTCTCTGCTTAAAGGCTTTTCTTTTCTCTGTGAAGGAGATAAAATCGTATTATTGAGAATGAGGGATTTATTGGCAGTAGATGAACTTGAGATCAGAAGGCTTGAAGTAGATGATGTGTGTAAAGGGAGACAGCTGGGCAATAGGTGATGTGTGTAAAGGGAGACAGCTGGGCAAGATTGAATAAAACACCACGTTTGTCTAGTTTTCCCCAAAGAAAATTCCCTATAGAAAAAAGTTGCCCTATACTTGAGTCCTTAAAATGTTCTCATATTCCAGGCTCTCCTCCTCAGTTGCTTTATTCTGAATAATAATCCACTGTTTGGAGCCTGAAATGACTTCAGTCTATGCTAGTTTGGTATCATTATAAGAGATTCTTAACAGAATCATTTAAAAAGAAGGCAAAGGTTTACAAATAACTCCTGGGGTTATGAGCATATCATTGCAAATCTTGCGAAGATGACTTTAAAAAGAATTATAGTATGTGGTTACTGGTGGAGATCACAAATGAAAATATTACTGAATGTGTAAGAATACTTATGTTTTGCTATACAATATTCATATACAACATTATTAGTTTCAGAAGTTGCCGTATTTTAGTTAAGCTTAAAGATCAAGTGTACCAGAGAACTATGTCTGATGATTCAAAAAAATAATACCAGAGATGATAAGGAGATTTAACAATGTAGGATAAAAAGTTGGTATAAAACTCTTTATTTTTTGTGAGACTTAAATTAAACCATAATTTAAAAATAGCACATTATATAATATGCAATTTTAACTATGTGATTGTACCTAAGTTAATATAAACACGTGTAACTTTTCACTTACACACCCATTTTATATATTTAATTTAGCCATGAACTGTTTTTTCTAGATCTTCTCTTTGGGGGTAATGAGGGATTGCTCTTAATTTTGTTGGCCCTAAACTTGAGACTATATAATAATTTTTAAGGGACCCAATTAAGGTTATGTGTAACCTTATATGAAACTGTATATAACTATGTACATTATGTAAAACTATAGAGCTTTAAACATTCCACTCTTTTCTATAAGGTAAAATCACTCATTTATAATGGCAACAAAGTACATTTATATTATGATCTCCAGTCAACTAATAACTTTGGCAAATAATAATTTTGTCAACTAGTAATTTTGGTATCATTATCTCAAGAACTTTTGATGCCATCCATAACTTAACAGAGTATATGCTTTCTTCTGTGTGTGTGTGCGCCTTTATACATATTCAGGCTATCCTTGATTTGCACCATAGGGCGAGAGCATGCAAGTTGATATTAACAATCACTGGGAAAGAATTACAATTTTTCCATAACCTTTAACATTTGTCAGAGTTTTTAATACTCTGTCAATTATAAATGTATAGAAAAATGAAAAATACAGTAAAGCTAATATTCACTTAGTACACTGAAATTTAAAACATGGAGGCACATGAAAAATTGCTCAACATTGATAATCATCAGAGAAATGCAAATCATAACCACAATGAGATGTCATCTCCCACCTGTGAGAATGGCCATCCTCAAAAAGATCACAAATAACAAATGTTGGTGAGGATGTAGAGAAAAAGCACACTATTGGTGGGATTGTAAATTGGTGCAGCCACTATGGAAAACAGAATGGAAGTTCATTAAAAAACTAAAAATAGAACTTCCATATGATCCAGCAATTCTACTACTGGGTATATGTCTGAAGAAAATGAAGATTCTAATTCAGAGAAGTATGTCTGTCCCAATGTTCATAGCAGCATTATTTATAATAGCCAAGATGTGTAAGCAACCCAACTGCCCATCAACAGATGAATGAATAAAGAAGATGTGGTGTATATATACAATGGAATATTACTCAACCATAAAAAGAATGGAATTCTGCCATTTGCAACAACATGGATGGATTAGAGAGTATTATGCTTAGTGAAATATTAGAGAAAGACAAATACTATATGTAATCACTTATATTTGGGATCTAAAAAACAGATGAATGTATATAACAAAACAAACAGACTCACAGAGAACAAACTAGTGGTTACCAGTGGGGAGAGGGAAGGGGAAGGGGTGAGATAAAGGTAGAGGATTATGAGACACAAATTACTATATATAAAATAAATAAGCAACAAGGATATATTGTACAGCAATATATTTTGTAATAACTTTAAGTGGAGTGTAATCTATAAAAATATTGAGTCACTATATTGTACACCTGAAATGAATATAATATTGTAAATATAATATTATAAAATAATATTGAACTATATTGACTGTACTTCAATAAAAATAAAACATGGGAATCATTTAGAATAAAGTATTTCCTTAAGAATATTTATCAAAAGTAGTTTAAGTAGTGTTTGCCTTCTTTTTGTCGTATAACTTAAAATTCAGAGCGAACATCTTTTTTATGCCTTGGATAAAGGATATACCCCTTTTGAGTCTGAATTAGCTCCTACATTTTATCATTTGCATTTCAACGTCATGAAACATCTCTGAGAGTTTCTTTAATATGAAGTTCCTTGCCAGCATCACATCCTACAGGACATCCTTTTCTCCTTTTCTTCACTTATATCAGGTAAGTTCACCTTCACTAAGTGCCTGTGGCTGCACGTCTAGAGTCTCTGGAGAGCAAAGGTTTCAACATGCCCAGGGCCCGCTGTCTTCTAATCACGCCCAGAGTCACTTCCAAATTACCACTTTCTGCACGTTCATCTGTTGGCCAATTCTCTCCCTTGGTTATTTATTTTTGTTCACTGTCATGTGGGTTTGTTTATCACTGGAAAACAGGGAGGCTACAGAACTGCATGTTTTGCTGCCTATCAGTGAACTGAGTAACAGATGCACGGGGACCAATCACCAGCAGACTTGGAGAGAAGTAATGCGATGATGGAAGATGATGTGCATCTGTCGTTTATGTAGTGATTTGTGAACTGAAGAGCCCAGAAGCAAAGTTTGTGCTTTATACAATTATTCACAGTTAATATACCATGATGGCTCAAATTTGAACAGTGTTGTTGGGGAGGCTGGTGTTATTTAACAAAAATGTGGTAATTGAAATTCGTGCGTATCAGAATTGTGTAAAGCGAGAACTATTTTGTACATAATTGAGATCGTGCATATAAAACTCTGTCCTGCTCCATTTTAATGAATAATGCCTAAATTTAAATCTCTCTACGGTCATATTATCTTTCTGTAAAGGAAAATCATTTAAAATGCTCTATCTGGTCTCTATTCTTGACCTTGATGGTACAAGATTTATATTACAGTTTTTGTGAGCAATATTTTATGCATTTTAATGATGTCCTTGTTGGTCTATAAATATTAACTTTTAAAAATAGAGCCTAAAATATATACATACTCCTGCAATGAGTTGTGGACAAGAGTCACACTTAATCCTTTCTGTGGCAGTTTGATTTCAGGAGCCACATTGCTATTTGGTAGGACTTTTACTAAACTCAAAATTAAGCACTTAAATCTTCTAATGATCTTGCTCTTTTGTGGTTACTGTATTATGCTAAGTGATTCTATTATCTTGAATCTGTTAGAGTACATATCTGATTGTACACTTGAAAAATTCGAAATACCTATAATTTTATAAGGGGAAATTAATTTTATATTGTACATTTTAATGTTTTGATATGCCTGTCACTAAATTATAAATTAAATATTTTTAAAAGTATTAGTTTTATAATGTTGATATTGGGTATATCATGAAATAATTCAAATAATATTATGTGGACATACATAAGGAAATTCTTCTTGAGTATTTATGTTATTTTGGCAAATCAAATATTCAGTTATAAGCCTCCACTTCTGTTTATAGGTTCAAAAGGCAACTGAAGTCTGGATCCTTAGAAGTCATTTCAATACCTGCTTATTTTTATCCAAACATGTTGCATACCAAGCAATCAACTGAGGACTCACAACAACTAGAGAGGTATGACATATTAGAGAATAGTATCCTTAAATAAGTAACTTCATGTGATGAAATGCTAGAATCAGCATCTGATGGATAGTGTTTCCAACACAGTGGTGTGCTGGAGCCAACTCCTGTTGGCTTGCACCTAGATTCTAGTCCCAGCTTTTCTGTTTGCTAAGCATCCTAGGCAGTAATTTAGCCTTTTTTTTCTCTTAGCTTCCTCAACTTTCTAGTGTGTATAATAAAATCCATATTACATCTATGGAAAAGACACTGTGAAAATAAAATATGGTAGTATTTATGAAAGAATTCTGGAAAATGGAAAGCTCTATACATAATACAAAGGAGTGCTGTCGTTTGGTTAGAAATGTGGTATGTGTTACAAGAAGTATAATAATTTGGTTCCTCAAAACTTAATAGAGCAAGATGTTAAGATTCAGGAAAAGGTCTTATCCCAGGAAACTTATTAGTACTGTTGTTGTTTTAAATATAAATGGTATGTCAATCTAGAAATATTTTAAGGGTTTTGTTTTGCTTTTAATTAATGACCTGTATTATACCCAATTTTTAGAGTCATAAAGCGGGGAGACATCCTAGATCCTCATTTTTCCTTCTACTCTTTTCATCTCTATCATCATTTCTGTTTTAAAGATCTCTCTCTCTATGTCATTCTTCTCATCCCCATTCCTCTGCCTCAGACTTAGTTCAGCCCATTAAAGATCTATTGACTTTCCTTGATTCCTAGCCTTGCCTCTCCTCCAAGTCATTCTCCATACTGTAGCCAGAAGAATCCTTTTTCGTATGAAAGCAATTCTAAAGTTTCCTGCATATCATAAAAGACCCTTCATGATCTGGTCTCAGCTGACCTTACCTTCACCAGCTTCCTTTCCATCATCTCTTGGTGCTCTGAACCCAAGGTGGTATGCTCCTTCACACGTGAGTGCTTTTTAACACCGCTCCTCTACACCGAATGCCCTACTTCCTTCTGCTCCGTCCTCCCCATCTTATTGTAACTCACCACTGTCAATGTCTTTATATAGCACTTATCTAATTGTTCCAATTTTATGGTTTTTCTGTCTTTCATGCTAGATTATGAGACCCAGAAGAGCATGAACTACACTGTGCTTTGCTCTCTGGATCGTCAGGACCTGGCCTAGTATCTAGCTTAGTATTAAATTAGAAGGACATTTCTTTATACTTTCATTTGAACAAGACCTAAGATCAGGAAGAATGTTAACTTTATTATAGAGATCATAAATTAACTAACCAAAACATAAAATAAATAGATTGTGCTTATCCCATTCTAGCAATGGCAGACACTGTCCACTGAATAAATTTGGGAAGCCTTCTAGTATAACTTTTTAGTGTAATGTATTCAATTTCACTTAATGTAGGCAGTACTCTCTGTTAGTCAAGTGTAGAAAAAAGTTATGTTTTTAATTACTAAAGTGTGCTTATAAATAAATAAAAATAATAATGAAAAGTATTAACAGATTTTATTGCTTATCTCTAGTTGGCGAATCAAACAAGTATTGGATTTTTGTTTTTTGATGCTGTATGCCCAGCCTAAAGCCATGTATTACTTACAGGTAAGATCTTGTTATATATGTAATTTAAAGTGGAAGTATTATGTTCTCCGTCTCTCCTTCAATTCTTTCCTTCTTCATTGTTTTCCTCCACTTACTTTGTACTCAGAAAACAGAAAATATTCATTATATTAAAACGCCAAAAAGAATCTTAAAATTGATTCTATATTAATCTTCTTGCTGGGTCACTATTAATAGAGGAAATTATTGTTACCTGAAGCAAACTGAAAATAAATTATTTAATTAGAAAAAAATAGAAATTGTACTGCTTACATTTCTCTACCTGCAAGTATATTAGATTAAGCAAACATATTTTGAGCACTTATTGTATGTCAGACAGTATATATGCTTATCATTGCTACCCTGCACTGCCACATTTCGTGAGTAATGCAGTTCTACAGTGCCTGATTGTATCTGTGAAATAAATCAATTATGTATAATTTCTACACCCTACATTCCTGCATATTGTTAAATAACAACACTATGTTTCCCAACACGACGTATGTACCTCACTACATGAGAAAGTGTGCAGCTGTGAGAAAAGTTTGCAGAGTGTCGTTGGAGAATAGAGAGAGGGATTAGGAAAAGGCCTGAAGCCAGGTCTTCTCCTTTACTGGAAGAAGAAGAAACCCCCTTTGATTCCTAGTTAGTGGCAATGGAACTGAAACGTGAGGTCCAGCCAATGTACTCTTCCCATTTTGAAACAACAAGTTCTGTTTTGTGCCCTGGTGTTGTGCCCGAGGACTTGTGCAGTTTTCCTGAATCATTTAGGAGGCCCTCTTAATCTATAGATTCCACATAATATGTATTAAATTTAGAAAGAAAATCCTAGTTTCCCTTTCCCCCATCTCTCTTGTGGAGGACTGTTTTTGGGCTTACTGGCTCCGTCCTTCTAGCCAGCTGGTTGTAGATGAGGTTGCTAGCTCCCTTTTGTCACCTCTTTGCCAAGCACAGGATCTGGCACTACAATATGGCACCCATCATCTAAACGTAAAGCCAGTGATTCGTATACTAGAAACTCAAGTATTTGTGAGGATGAAAATGGTTCAGATAGACTCTCCCAAAGAGAATTTAGATTACCTGTTACTTTTTAGTACTTAGGAAAGAAACAGATAATCTCTGGTCTCAGAATCAGAAAAGGACAATTGACTGACAGGAAATTCCCTCAATGAAGTGAACTAGAAATCAACCTTCTACCTCATAAAGACATTTTCCAGTGTATTCTATCGAAAGTGTTTTCAATTTTGAAGCTAACAGTTTGTTCAATGGAAGCATCAAAGGTACTAACGTCTTTTTGTGTTTTTTTTCCAGCTAGAAGATGGTATTATAGCTAAAAAGATGTACCTTACAAAAATCACAGATTTTGTGCATAAAATCACTTCAAAGAATTGGTTTTACATTGAGTTTTCAATTCTTGGATTTATAGGTAAGCAGTGGATCTATTTTGTGGGGTCAAGTTTTTTAGAACACAGTAATCTTAAGTTCTTAAGAACTTACCAGAGAGTTTGTTACTAAATGGCAAGGAATGGCATGATTTCTATAAAGATACTTTTACTTTAGTAGTGAAATCAGATTCATGGATCTGAATTTCAGAAAATGTATTTTTAAACCAAATTTTTTTCTAGATGGACAATAAAAATAAGCAGGTTGACATATATTCACATTTTACAAAAACCTAAAGTAGCTACCTACCACATGTTACATACCAGCTATGGGCCTGGCACACTTGTCCGCAGTGGCTCAGATGTACTTCTCTCTGTTTTACATAGGAAAATACTGAAACTCAAAGACTTAAAGTCTGTTTTTTTCTCAGCTTTGGTTAAAATAAGAAAAATTCTAGGTAACAGTAATACCTGCTGAAAAGCTTGGAGAGGTAATAATTTTATTGATGTATTACTTTCAGAGTTTTAAATTCCTTTTATTTTTCTGCACAAAGTCAGGTACCAGAAAGATGGAGAATATTCACATTCTGATCATCACAAGAGCACACTGAACAAGGAACATAATGTGATACTGAAGTCTTATTTAAGCGTTTATTTACAAAGGCTTTTTTTTTTTGGTTATCATAATAACAGTACTGTTATTTAACATTTTCCAGAAATTTGAGCTTGCTAAATAGAATTTTCAGAATGCTGACAGCAGATGAAGAAAACATAAATATTAAGTCAACTATTTCTATCATTATATCACTTGCTTTGGTTACTATATAAAAGGGTGCAAAAAAATTCAAATACAGCCTTACACTTGATCAGATGACCCAGACAGACTGAAGTCTTAGTGAAAAAAAATGAAACTGCTTACAACCTACTATCACGTTTATTTAATGGCTAAATGTGTTTCACACTGTTTACTTTAAAGTGAACATTTACCTCCAACCTATTATGCCTCCAACTTTATTTTACAATTGTAGACGCAATATTTTAGAGATAAATAATTGGATGTAATGAAATAATACCCCAAAATGTAGTAAATATTTAAGAATCATAAATATAAAAGGAAAATAACATTCTTATAAAATAATTTTTAAATAATGATAGAACCCTGTAATCAAAATTAAGTATTAAAATTTAAAAATGTGGTAGACTAATACAGTTCTACAAAAGTCAGTTTACAATTCACAGTTTCTGAAAAACTGAGTAAAGATTACAGCTCCTATAGTTGCCATTTTTATTTACATATCTTACACTTGGTCTTCATTAGTTTTCAAAGTTGATTTTCAGAGAGTATTCACTATTCTAAACTTGTTTCACACTTTTTCCACCCAGAAGTGGTAATTTTTAATACTGAAACCATTATATTATTTTGCTTCATTATTCTCCAACTTCATTAATGCTTTAATCTTTATTTCTAAGAAATATAGCATATAGTTGTTTTAATAATTTTTACTCTTTTCCCATGTTAATGGAATGAACAATTATATATAAGGGTTATGATATATAAGTGTAAACACTCAAGGGTTATTTGTATTGTTTACTTTTTCTCCATAGGAAAGCTATTCAAATCTGAGGACTTAACTGACTTCATACGTTTTTTTTTAATGTTCTACAAAGATAAACCCATAGACTTGCTCTTGGGGGACCTTTTTCAGGTAAAGATGTGTAAACCAGGAGAAACTCTTGTGAGTATTTATTTACTTTGTAAATATCAAATATTTTATGAAAATACTGTTTAACGTAATTACCTAAATTTTGTTTACCAAACCAAATCTGATGAGTGCATCAATTTTTAACTTGCCATATGCTAAAGTTTTACTGACATTTAAAACCAACTAGAGGAAGTAATGAGAAGCCAAAGATGCAGTGAAAAGTGGAAACAAAGCGACAGAAAAAGTGAGCAAACAGAAAAGAACAATAATAAAATGGTATATATAAATCCAAACAAATCAATATTGACATCAAATATAAATGGCCAAAATACACCAATTAAGAGACAATTCATCAGAATGGATTGAAAAACACTGTTCAATTACTTGCTGTCTCTACTCAATTCAAATATAAGATCTAAGTAGCTAAAAAGTAAAAGATAGAAGAAGATATACTATGCAGATATTAATCAAAGGAAATCTGTGGTAGCTATATTAATATCATAGTAGACTTCACAGCAAAAGAAAAAAAAAATTGACCAAGGATCAAGAAATACTGACAAATATATATACTGACAAAAGGGTCAAATCACCAAGAAGACATAACACTCCTCAAAGGACATACATTCAACAACAGAATCTCACAACACATGAAACAAAAGTTGACAGGACTGAAAGGACAGATAGATTAGTCTACAGTGACAGTTGGAGATTTCAGTGCTCCTCTCTGTAAGCAATAGACCTAGTAGGCAGAAACCAGCAAGGAGATAAAAGAACTGAACACCATCTACCATCTGGATTTAACTGCTATTTTAAAAAACACTACATCCAACAGCAGTAGAAAACACATTCTTTTAAAATACACTTAGAACATTCACCAAAATAGACATATCTTGTATCATAAAACAAAGCTGAACATATTTAAATTGAAATCACAAAAAGTATATTCTCTGACAACAATGGAATCAAAATAGAAATTAATAACAGAAATATAACTGAACCATCTAAAAATATTTGAAAATTAAACAACACATTTTTAAATAAACCAAAAATGAAAGAGGAAGTCTCAAAGGAATTTAGAAAATGCTTTGAACTGAATGAAAATGCAAATATGGGGTGTCGATATTTGTGAGATGCAGCTAAAGTACTACTTAAGGAGAAATTTATAGCAGTAAAAAATCTTCATCTTAGAAGAGAAAAAAGATCTCCCATTAAAAATCTTAGCTTCTACCTTAAGAAACTAGAAAAAGAAGAGCAAAATAAACCCAATTTATGGAGAAGGAAGAAAACAACAACCGTAAGAGCAGAAAGAAACAAAATTGAAAACATTAAAACTGTAGAGAAAAATCAGTGAAACCAAAAACTTGTTCTTTCAAAAGAGCAATGGAACTTACAAATCTCTGGCAAGGCTGATAAGAAAAACCCAAAGACATAAATTACCAACATTAGAATGAGAGAATATCATGATATATATATATATATTTTATAATATATAATTATATATATAATAAAATATATATATAATATATTGATAAATTGGACTTCATCAAAATTAAAACCTTTTGTGTTGCAAAATTTACTGTTAAGAGAGTAAGATGCCAGAAACTAGGAAAATTTTTTGTAAATTCCATATATATATTGTATGTGTATAATTCTAACAAAATATGTACATTATTTATATGCTGAAAATTCCTAAATGCTGTTGAAAGAACTAGACATACCACGATCATGGATTGGGAGCCTCGACATAGTAAATATGTGAATGTTCCCTAATTGATCTATGGATTTAACACAATTCCAATCAACATTCCAGTAGGATTTCCTTTGGTGAATATACACAAGCTGATTCTAACATTTTTAAGAAAAGGCAAAGGAACTAGAGTAGCTAAAAGTGATTTTGAAACAGAAGAATAAAATTGGAGGCATCATCATACTACTTGATTTAAAATCTTACTGTAAAGCTACAGTAGTCAAGACAAGGCTTTAGAGGCAAAGGGGTAAACATATAGACCCATGGAACACAACAGTCCAGAAATAGGTCCACAAAGTACGGCCAATGATTTATGACAAAGGAGCATACTACAGTCAATGGAGAAAGAATAGTCTTTCAACAAACATGTATTGGACACTGGAGATTTCTACTTCCAGTCAAGATAAACTAACAGGTGGCAGATTTATCCTTCTGCCTCAAAGTGCTAGAAAACTGAACAAAATATGTGAGACAACAGTTTTCAAATATTACACAACAGACAATACAGGATTGTGTTACCTGGGAGAAGGAAAACAAACACAGTGATTTCTACAAACTTCCAGTTTATTGCCCAGGAACAATTTCCAGAATGCAGCACAAGGAGGAGGACATCTCCCCAAAAAAGCCCAGGAGTCCAAGTTAATTGAGGGAGGAGACTCACAAAAAGAGAGCTCCCCAGAGATTTATAGAAAGGTCCATGTGAGGCTCTGGCCAAGAGCGGACACGCACATGTGTGAGACCAAAGCCACCCAATGTAGGTGAAGCTGGAAGACAATATGCTATGTGAAATAAACCAGATACAAAAGGACAAAAAAAAAGAAACCCAAAACAAAAAAACAACAAATGTGTATTGGATCAGTTGGATATCTATAGCTATATCCATATTTAATAAAAGAATCTGAACCTAAACATTGCACCTGATACAAACACTATTTCAAAACAGGTCGTCTATCTAAATACAAAACATAAACTTTTAGTAGAAAATATAGGAAAAAATCTTCAGGACCCAGGGCTAAGTGGAGAATTGTTAGACATGACATTAAACACTTGATCCATTTTTAAAAAATTAATAAATTGTACTTCATCAAAATTAAAACCTTTTGTATGGCAAAACTCACGTTAAGAAGTTAAGACATCACAGACTAGGAAAAGACATTTTTAAATTCCATGTACAGCAAGGACTTGTATTCAGAGTATATAAAGAATCTTCAAAACTCAACAATAGGAAAATAAACCAGTTGAAAAATGGGCACAAGACTTGAATAGACTCTATTAAGGTAGTTTCTCCCTTACTGCAATAAGCAATGAACTCAGTTTCACTTTATCGACAGGTTATTTGGTGGGTATTTATGGGGAGCCAGCATTTGATAATACCATCCCACTGGAACTATTATTAATAGATTAGAAAATATTACCATATTTGCTAAATTTTAACTCCTCAACTAAGTTTATCCAACCTTAATTTAGTTTCAAATTAAATTAGCTCTAGATTATTTAATTACTTTACAGTTACAAAAGCAATTTTTAATGTTTTCCTGCATGTTAGCATTGAGTAGAAATGCATTTAAATAAGGCTGCTATTTAAAAATTCTTATGTACATAAATCTGAGATATATTTTTATGAATTTTCTGTGCATACATATATAAAATACATAAAATAATTCTCATAGCAATCATAATAATTTCAAATGTTTGTCTTTAATAGGAGCAATGTCACAGGTCATCTTATCTTTTTTCTTTTTTTTAAATATATTTTTATTGAAATACAGTCAGTTTACAATGTTCTGTCAGTTTCTGATGTACAGCACAATACTTCAGTCACATAGGAACATACATACATTTGTTCTCATATTCTTCTTCACCATAGGTTACAAGATACTGAATATGGTTCCCTATGCTATACAGTATAAACTTGTTGTTTATATATTTTATATATATTAGTTAGTATCTGCAAATCTCAAACTCCAAATTTATCCCTTTCCACCCCCTTCCACCTTATTTTTATTTTTAAGGAGATTATCCATATATTTTTTCATTAAGTATAATATTGGCTCTTTGTTTTAATCATACACTTTTTAAGAAGAAATTGAGGAGGGTGTAATTCAGTGTAGGAATTTATCAATGAATATGAGGAGAGAATAATGTAGTCTGAGACAAGTGGATAGACAGGAAAATACTAAAAACTTTATTTTACTGGAATATAGAGAAAGGAGAGGAGAATTATTTGTTGGTACAACTGTAGCCTGATTTTCTAATGAACTAACAGTTCATGAAAATACCTGCTTTTGTATCTTTTTTGTTCCATTATTCTTACGAAGAAAAATCTAAGAAATAAATGTTTAAATTTTGAAGTAGTAATATAGAACTCAGGCAAAATTTTTTTCTTTTTTTAACATTTTTTTAATTGAGTTATAGTCAGTTTACAATGTTGTGTCAAATTCCAGTGTAGAGCACAGTTTTTCAGTTATACATGAACGTACATATATTCATTGTCACATTTTTTTTTCGCTGTGAGCCACCACAAGATCTTGTGTATATTTCCCTGTGCTATACAGTATGATCTTGTTTATCTAGTCTGCATATGCCTGTCAGTATCTACAAATTTTGAAATCTCAGTCTGTCCCTTCCCACCCCCTGCCCCCTTGGGAACAAGTTTGTATTCTATGTCTATGAGTCTGTTTCTGTTTTGTATTTCTTTTTTTAGATTCGAGCAAAAATTAATGTAACAAAAGATTCTTCCATCAGTAAATGCAACAAAAAGGAGTATTTGGGTTTTAACATAAGATTGTTGTTTCTCTTACTTCTTCTCCAGGAAAAATGTACAGAACGAAATAAGCAAATTCGTATTCGATATAAACCTTCTCTTTTCCAGCATGTGGGTATACAGTCATCATTCCCTGGAAGAGAACAATATTTCAAAGTAAGTAATTTGAAATGTAAGTTGAGTAATATACAATGTTTCATGAACTTATAAGATATTTAGAAAAGGATTGTTGAGAACATTAGAGACTATAAAAATTGTTTAAACACAATTCATCTTATGACCCAACTGTTTTGAAGAGCAGTTATCTTTACAAGACCCAAGTTACCTATCATGCTTAGAAAAATCCAGCGTACATGGACTTCTTTGCCTTACTGTTCCCAGCTGTGCAATTCAAATAATGAGACTAAAAAAATGTTTTTAAGATTATAATAAAATTCACTATTTTAGTCTAATATTTAAAAGTACAAAAGAATATTTCCCCCAATACCTCTATTATTAAATGTAAATGTATCAGCATTCTTATTTCAGACTACTGTCTACCAGATGAACAAAAATTCAGCATTATTTGTTTTTTTAACATTTCTAAGTTTTCCATGATTCTTGAAAATAATATTTTTTATAATTGTCCTAGCTCCCCTTGGTGGAGTAAAAGAAGCAAAGACTACACACAGAGTCAAAACATCTATAGTTTATCGTGGTGATCTGTGTACATGATACTGGGAAAGCCCTACCATTCCTCCGAGCTTTTGTTTTCCTTCACCTATAAAATGAGGAGCGTAAATTAAATGATCCTTAAGATTTCTTCCACCTTTGAAATAATATTGGCGTCTCTTTCTTGGTTTCTTCACACAACAAAGCAAATTACTGCTTTAATCCTCTGTCAAAGAGAAATGCACATATACATCCTTCTCCTGTTTATGACGGCCCTCTTGCCACCTTTCCCTATTTCTATGTTTATTGCTCTGCACTCTTGAGAACTCTACCTCATAGTGTGAACTCAGTAAACATTAGCTATTAGCTCTCAGAAAAGGTGGAAATCAAGATTAAACATGTTTGCCTTTAAATAAGACAAAGAAGTGTCTGGAATAATGAAAACTTAAGTGTTATGAGTCTTTATGCAAAAACTAATACCATCAAAATACATAAAACATAGCCACAGATGATGCAGAAAGAAATTAGCGTATACCATTTTGTTTGTTGATGCAGTTATAATGGGATTATTTTTTACATTTTTTTTTTTGCTGGATAAGCTATTTTAACCTTATCTTTGTGAAGTCATGACAGATTAAGGAGAATGTACATCTAATCACTTTTATTTTGATGTTATAATCTTAGCTTTTTTCTTTTTTATTCTTCATACAACATAAAATAGAAAGTAATAGCAATCTAGTATGTCAAGTGTGATTATATTTAACGTATTTTTAAAATTTCTAACAGGATATCTACTACTAGGAATTTCATAATTCTAATACCTTCTTTAAATGGTCAGAAGCATTCTTTGGAAAAAATGGCATCACAAGGATTAGACTATTTCTCAACTTTCTTCATAGTGGATAAGAGATTTTATCATATTTAAAAAAGTTAAACCTTTAATAATAAAATGGTAAGTGTAAAAATTGATTTAAATATATAGAAAATTATCAGATATTTATATACCTTATAGTATTTTATATTCTTATGTTTTGTGTATTTTTTTTAGTTTTACGCATGTAACTTTCTGAGACATTTGCCAATATTCTGTTTTAGAAGAACCAGTTAGTGTTTCCTTTCATGTACTGTAGATGTACAATGAATTTGGAGATAATAGATCTGAATTTGAAGCCTCATTCTTACCAATAGATGCAGCAATATGGATGAATCTCTAAAACACTATGCTAAATGAAAAAAAAGAAAGCAAGGTGCAAAAGACTACTATTTTTATAAAGTTCTAAAATAGGCAGATCCTGATATCTCATTATGATATTAATTTGCATTTCTTTAACATCCAATGATGTTGAGCATCTTTTCATGTGCTTAACATATTTTTATATATTTGTATACATATATAATGAAATATATTTTTATGATATATATTTTTATGAAATATATATACTTTTATGATATGTTTATTCAGATATTTGCCCACTTAAAAATTGGGTTGTTTGCCATTTTACTTTTGAATTGTAATAATTCAATAGTTTGACCACAAGTCTCAACTATGTCTTGCCCTTTCATTTTCTTAACAGTGTCTTTTGATAAAGTTCAATGAAAATTTTAATTTTAATAGGGTCCACTCCACTTAAACCTCCACTCTCTCAATATAATTTTATCATTGGCTAGCTCAGTATTCAGTGATTTTTGTAATTATAAGACTATAAATGCTATTTACATTAAACCTACATAGTATAATCTTTCTACTCTTTCCTTATTACACAATGTTTTTTCTTTGGAGTTTTAAGTTTTCTTTATTTCAATGCACTTATCACTAATTCAACCTCAGATTCTCTGTGAATTCTCTAAATCTTTTCTTGATACATTCAAACATCTAAAAAAATCATAAATGAATGTTTAATATTATCAAATGCTTCTCTGCATTTCTTTCACTTTCTAATCTTTACAGGTCTCTCTCCTGCAGCCTTCTGACCAGCTCTGGCAGATTTTAGGCACCTCTGGGGTTCCTTTTGTCTCTTGAGTTGATTCCTCTGTTTTCTGGATCCCAACCTCCACCATTCTTGGTTTATTTGTTTGCTTTTGTGAGGCATGCCTGTGAGTAATTTCTTGAGAAGGACTGTGTGAGAGGTAAAGTTTTGGAGAATTAAAACATCTTAAAAATGACTGCAGTCTATTAAACTTAGTTATTAAATTGGCTGGGGAAACAGTTCTGAATTGGAAATGATTTCTTCCATTTTTGAAGGTATTCAAACAATTCTAATTCCTGTTTCTTTGTATAAGACCAGTTTACCCGTTTCTAAACCTTTGAAAATGTTCTTGTATTTGGGCTCTACAATTTCATGAGGAAGGTATGGGTTTATTTTTATCTGTGGTGCTTCTTATTCGGTGGGGCTTTTTAATCTGAAAACTCATTCTTCAATTCTGGAAAATATTCTCTCAAAGAATATTAGTTACACTTAAACATCAGTATATTAGTGTAAGTATAATTTGTTATTTGAACTGCTTCCTATTCTTATTGTTTGTTGTTAATTCTGCATTGTTGCCATCCTCCTTTCCATTCTCCTCTACTTCTTGGGGAAAAAACCTCATGGAATGTCTTTATCCGAAAAGTTACACGTTAGGTTCTGTGGGCGAGAGATACTCGCAGTAGACATGGTGGACAGCTGAGAAGGCAGCAGTTGCCTGCTGTGGACAGGAATTGAGATCACACTCACTTCCAGGCAGCTTCCAGGGTTCTCAAAATGGCCTGTTGTACTGCTGAGACATCTAAAATCATCTGCAGTGGCTTCCAGATCTCCTGAGAGTGGCTTCCTGACCTCTGCTCCCCAGTCTTTCCAAGAGTTGAGTTCACCTCTAGTTTATTCTATCTGCAGTAAATCTATTTCGTTATTCAAAATACCTCAAGTGGCTTCCGTTCCTTGACTGATCTCAGTTTGATTCTGTTGCTTCTTGTGTTTCAGGCTCCCCAAAATGAAAATTTGTTTCTTACTTGTTTTTGAGATTGTCTGCTATTTAGTCTGTGATTAGTGAATCTATTTTCTGCAGCCTTTCAGCAGAAGAAGGAAGGGAGTGGGCAAGGGATGGGGCGTTCTACGTTCTGTTGCTCATAGTGTATGGTAGCTTTTCTTCCAAGTAGGGAAGACTCATTCTTTCTTGGGTTATTACTTCTTCTCCACATCAAATACCTACAGCCACTATTTCTTCCAGGGAATAGTCACTTCTGATGTCTGTTGCTTAGCACAATCATGGATATTCCAACTGTGGCTCTGCAGTCAACCCCAAAGCCCTTGCCTGTTCCCACCACCTCTGAGCTTAGGTCCTCTTAAAGCCACTCCCATCTTCTTGGCTGGCTCCATTTTGGAATTTGAATTTCTTCCCTTCTAATCCAGTCTCATTCACTTTCCACCTAATACTGCCCTCTGAATGATTTATGTGGATGGAAGTGTATTCATACAAAATTATCTTTTCACACTTTAACAGTAAAAGAAGCACATAATATATAATCAAAAATGTGCTTTATTTATATACATACCATTTCAACATGGAAACGTGGGTGCATTTCCATGAAGATAACGCTGCACTCTGAGTTTCAGTTAGACTTGCATCATGATGAAGAATTTTTTTTTATGTTTTAGTGAGACTAAGATCAGCCAAAGTTTGAAGCAAAGTTGAGGTATGGTAAAGCGTATGTGGAGTTTAAGAGATATCCAAAACATACTCAGGTATCAATTTTCCCAGGTACCTTCATTCATTACCCTATCAGTCAAGTGTCTTTCTCTTTTCATTGCTCCTTTCAGAACATTTCCCTTCTTTTCTGCAAAAACAAAATGAAGATCATCACTACCCCTTTTTACCCTCCTAACATAGGACTTTGAAGTGCTTTCAGCATCCTTCACTGAAACCACATTTCCCTATCAAAAACAACTTTCTGGGAAATAATGAACTGTCCATTTGCTAAGACTTTTAGATATTTAATATTAGGTGTTTCCAAACTGATGACAGGGTTGCAGAATGGATTATCCCTTTCATTTTCCAACAGTGCATTTCAAAATGGAATAAAATTCAGTGATACAAGATTCTTAGCTTTGTTTATATTTATCAAGTAATATACATACATATGGCTAAAATTTAATTAAAAAAAACCACCTCATAATTAAAGGCATCAGTCCCCTCGCACTTCCCCAGCCCTATCTGACTCACCAGAGGCAATAACATTTAATCATTTCTGGTTTAAGTTCTAGTAGTTATCTTTATACTGCTAAATAATATGCTTATACTGCTAATTTTTATTTCTACACATTATCATTCTTCCTGTAGGATAGATGAATATTTAGCTTAAGTTCTTACTTATTTTTATTAAGTCCTAGTCAGTTTGGGCTGCTGTAACAAAAATACCACAGATCAAGTGGCTTGACCAGTAGAAGTGTGTTCTCACGGTTCTGGAGGCTGGGAAGGCCAAGATCAAGGTGCAGCCTGGGAAGTTCTGGGGAGGGCCCACTTCCTGCTTTGCAGACAGCCGTCTTCTGGCTGTGTCTTCACATGGCCAAGAGCAGAGAAAACTCTGGTCTCCTTATCCCCTTATAACTGCACTATCCCATTGGTGAGCATTCCACCCTCATGACCTAGTTATCTCCTAAAACCCCACTTTCAAATACATTGGGGATTTAAGCTTCAAGATATGAATTTGAGGAAGGGTGACAAATATTTAGTCCATGGCATATTCTTACTTTGATTATTTTGACCTTCCTCTTTTTAA
This sequence comes from Camelus ferus, assembly GCF_009834535.1. Taxonomy (NCBI): domain Eukaryota; kingdom Metazoa; phylum Chordata; class Mammalia; order Artiodactyla; family Camelidae; genus Camelus; species Camelus ferus. The sequence goes on along the minus strand of NC_045697.1, from coordinate 99,790,401 downwards.
GTTCTCTTTTCTGAAAATCTTAATAATCAGACATTAAACTTACTGAACCAATCCTCTATATGTCATAACTTTTATTTACTGTTTTCTGTCCCTTGTTTGCCTGTGTACTAGGTGGTTTCCTTGACTAACTTTTCTATTGAATATTTATTTTATTTTTATTTTGTTCCCTTTTCCTAGCATTGACTTGTTTTGATGATACATTGTTTTCCTCAGATCTCTATTAGGTCTTTTCGCCAAACTTTTAAAAATTCTCTTCTGCATTCTGAATGAACTGTTTTTTTCTGTGGTCAGATCAATCTGTCTGCTTGTTTATTTGATCTTTTTCTGTTATGTTGCACTTTCTCAAACGTTTAGTGATTCTTAATTGTCTGGGGGCAAAATGGGTAAATTTTATTTCCTCTCCCTCACCCCATCCCTGCCCCGCATTTATCTTTATATTCCTTCATAAAATTGAAAGGGATGAGGCTTCCTGGGCATTTTTGGTACATGGGTAGGATTTTTGGTTTGCAAACCATGTTTTAGAGTATGTGAGTGGCTAGATTGCGATTGTTTTATGTTGGAGGTTTGGTTGTGCTTTTTTTCCCCAGTGGTTTGAGAGAAGGGCACCACTATGCCAGAATATAGTGGGCTTTGTTCTGGGACACCGGTACACACACTGCCTGTGCTGCTTACATGTAGATGGTGCATCTAGCCTTCATTAAGAAGACTGTGCATGTGCTTTGCCTGGAGCATAAGTCCTGGCTGCTCACGTATTCACTGTGGGTCCTCCTGACACACACTCTTACTTCAGTCTCCAGGTTTTGCCCCATTTAGCTCCTGTCTTCCATCAAATCGTCCAGCTCCGCTGTAGCTCTGGTCCTCCATGTCTGGGTCACAGATTCCTCATCTCCACTCTGTCAGTCCCCATTCTTCCATCAGTGTCATTAATGTCTCCTATGTTCAGAAACCCCATCCATTCTTTCGTCGTTTGGAATTACTCCCTTTTCTGTTCATTTATTATCATTTCCATGGAGTCCTAGCTGTCTACCACCTTGAATCAAGACTTTGGATATTTCATTTCAATTTTTTTCAATTTGTAACTTTATTGAGTAAAGTAAGATTTACATACATTGGCCCTCGGAGAGATAAATGTCACCCTGTTTTTTTTTTTTAAATGGGGACCAATAAAGCAACCTTTTCATTGCTGTTTTCCTTAATATTTATTCCTTTAAGTCCTTTAAAAAACCTTTATGTAAAATTTGTTCCTTAACCAGTTAAATTATGTTATAACTCTCATAAAACTTTTTATAATGTAAGATAAATTATCTATAGTTCATCAAGTAGAAAAGTAATTTACCTTATCTCTCTATTCATCTAGCTTATAGTTAAAAAAAAACAATTTAATAGAATAGAAATTCATCTTAGTGATGAATTTTCTCCATTTAAAAATTTTTAAAATTTTGCCTTTCAATTTAAATGTTTTTTATCATTTCATGTTCTACATCTATAATAAACATAAAGAATTTCAACTAAAATATTTCAGTATTAATAATTTCTGAAAACTCAAATAAAATACTTAAAGATTTTCTGTTAGTTGATAAGCTAGAGAATAGTGTGTTTTATAATTTGCTAGTGCTTCAGCCTGCATGAATAGCCAGTTTCCTTTTACTGCAGTACACTGGGCATAGGGCAAAGTGTTTCAATGTGTTGGAGGTAGGATTGCCAGATAAAATACAGGACACCCAAATAACTTTGAATTTCAGTTAAACAATGACTTTTTGTGTATGATGCATTTGTTTTGTTGTTTTACTAAATGTGGTAAGCCTAGTTGGAGGTTATGGAAGGAGAGAGAATAGACAAATACTTCCCATCAAAATACATTAACTGAATTATTTTATTAAATACTTTTATTAAAGAATGATATACAGCATGTTTGTATTTTATTCAAAATTATTATTTAAAGTTTTATGTGTCTATTTTATGTTAAGATACAACAGAGGGAGTTGATACAACAGAGAATAAGAAGAGTATTGTCAAGAAATTTTCATGAAAATAATTACATCCTTATTAATTAATAGTATGTTATTTAGAGATGTTACCGATTTCTTATTTTCATTACAGAAAATATGAAGAAAAAAGCTTAACAAGAAGAAACTCCGTAATACATGGAGCTTCAGATCACCATGATTTCTAATGGCATCTTTCAGAAATTGTAATAATGAAAATACATAGTTATATAGAAGAGGAGAAAACAATAAACAGACTAGTAGACTTGAAAGTATTAAACTACGTCTTACATCAAGAAAAACTAGAACATTTATTTATGATATTTGTACCTTTACGATTCCTTAATATAAAAATAGTAAAGGCAGGGAAGTTTTTAAAAATTAAGAAATATATTTTGTTGACTTAGGGATGCTATCATATACTCTCAATAAGTCATTGAAAGTTCAGAAACTTGCTATTGTCATGGACAGGTTCTGTGTGAACTGGTGTATATGCTCTTATCCATTTTGTTAAGACATTTAAAATAGAAATTTAAAAAAATTTAAAAATAAATAAAACAGAACAAGTTTAAGCAAGTCTGGGTCTGGCAGTGCCACAGTATCTTCTTGTCTTTTTAGTATATGCATTTAAAACTCTAAAATTACCCCTAAGTGCCATTTGAGCTGATTACCAAACATCTTGATGCATATGTATTCTGATAGTCCTTCAGTTCTAAAGGTTTCATATTTTCTGTTACTATCACCTTCTTTATGCATGGGTTATTTGGGAGTGTGTTTTTTTTTTAATATATTGGTTTTGCCATCTTTTATTGTTGATTTATCATTTAGTTACATTGTTGTTAGAGAACTTTTTCTGTGATAAAATTTGAGAATTGTTATGAATTCTTGTGTTTCATATGAATTTGAGAAGAATGTATCATCTCAGTATGCTCCCTTTAACATATACTTCATTCGTTTCTTTTTTAATTGAAGTATAGTTGATTTGCTTCTTTTCATTCGTTTTTATAAATGTTAGTTTTGTGCTTTAAAATGTCTTTAATATTCCTATTCAGGTTGACAGGGGCTGCATCTCAACATGTGCTTCCACAATCACTGTGGCAGGAAAAGGGTGGTTAGAGATGAGCACTGAGTTGAATGCTGACACCTGGAACTGACACACATCACATTTGTTCACATTTCATTGGCTAAAGTAAGTCATATTCATCCTTAAATTCAAATGGGCAAAAGTGCCATCCGGCCAGGTACCCAGAAAATAATTACCACAGAAAAAGCTAAAGTTTCACAGAATTATGTTGAATAATATAAGTTGGAAAGCCTGAAGAAAGAAATTAAGAGGATAATATTGTCACAAAATACCTCAAATAAAAATTGTCTTTTTTAACCAATAAATTAAATGCTATCCAAAAACACTCCAGAAGATGACAGCGTCAAAAGTCTAGAAATAGTGGCCTTATTACAGATGCAGTGTGAACAATATTCAGTGGTCGTGACATCTAGCTAATAATCATGTCTTGTGCATGGAGCATCATAAACTCTGTTAAGCTGAGACTCTAACGGGGATATCACAAGTCAAACATTTTATTCTTCCAATAAAATTGAAATCGTGAATATCATAGTCAAAGTCAAGATTTACTATCAAATACAAGTAGTAAAAGCTGCATGATCCAACATCTATGGGGCAAAGAAGCTTGTGACTGAATATTAGGTTTATGCTGTATTTTTATTTTTAGTGTGCTGGTTTAAACGATAGGCTCTGAGGGAGATAGACCTGAATTTGACTTTGTTTCCACCATTTACTAGTCAAAGGCAAGTAATCATCTTCACCTGGGTTGTTGGGACGGTTAAATGAGATAATGTAAAACCGTTAGAGCAGTGAGTGCAATAAAACGTTATCAATTAGTAGCATTTCGAAAAGAAAACATATAATGCATTTATTATGTTAACATTTAATATACCTATATTTATCATCCACTTACTGTCACCAATTAGTAAGCCTCCCTGATGACCACAATGACCTCTCATCAGAGCATTCAGAATTCTAGGGAAGGCCTAGGGTACTAACTGGATGCCGTTCAAAACGTGATTTACATAAAATTCAGGACCCAATTACGTGCACTAGGAGGCAAAACCTCACTGGTTGTAGAGGCCAGGCGCTCCGCGGGAGGGAAAAGTCTTCGGACGGATAAGGAGGAATTCCTCCAGGGCTCGACCGGGAGCCGGATCCGCGCTGCGATTGGCCGGCGCGGGCGGCGCGGCGCGTGGTCGGGAGGAAGCGCCTGGTAGGGCCGCATCGCGGAGCGGCGCCCCTCCGCGGCCGTTGAGCCCCTAGTGCGCGCGGCACGCGCCTCAGGCCGCCGCCTCAACCCGGCCAGCGGCCGCACGCGCATGCGCAGTTGGTAGTTGCGGCTGCGCGGCTGCCGGCGGGATCGGTCTGGGAAGACTCACGGACCAAGTGGCAGCCACTCGGACATCTGAGCTGCCCCTGCCGAAAACAGCCCGCAAGACAGGTACGTGGGCAGGAGTCCATTTCCTCGCATCCTTTTGCACTCGGGCCGAGGTGAGGTGAGGAATCGGAGTCCTCGCTCCTTCCCTCAGGGCGGGGGTGCTTGGGTCGCGCCCCTTTCTTCGGCGACCCGTCGGGCGGAACGAGTTGGGGCTAGTGAGGGGTGGGTGTTGAGTTCGGGGATGGGGGTGCCGCCAGCGAGGTTCTTGGGCTGGAGTGGGGAAGCCAGCCCCGGGCGGCGGGAGTTTGATGCCACCTCAGGTCGGTTGGGTCCTCCAGAACTGCTGTGCCCACCTGCTGCTCCGGCGCGGGGAAGGCCGGGCGTCCCCCCGCAGCCCGGCCCGTCTTAAGCGGCCCCAGGGAGCCGAGGCCGTTATTCCAGCGGTTGACATTTCAGCCCCGTTCCACTCTCGAGCCGGGCTGCCGGCTCCCGAGGGGTGGAGAGGGGGCCCGGGTGTCCTCGGCGCTGCTCGCCCCGCCGGCTGCTTCTCACAGAAGCTCGAACACCACCCAACTAGGCTCAGCTTATCCCACCCCCGCCTCTGTAAAGGCCGAGGGACCTAACGTTACCTCACAGCGGGGACGCCGGTGCCTGGCGGCGGCTCCCTCGAGGCGCTGCCTGGAGCCCCGCTTGCGCCGCTGGGGAGGGAGCCAGAGGGTTGTGTTGAATCCGACGAAACCTTAATGAGTAGAGACTCATTATCGCCGAAAGCCTGTTTACGATCAGATACCTTAGCTGATTTTATTTATAGCATTGGCCCAAGCAACGAGGAGGAAGCGTTTTCTTGGAATTTAAAAGCGAATGGCAGCAGATACACATTATTATATATAAAATAGATAAACAGCAAGGATTTACTGTATAGCACAAGGAACTATATTCAATATCTTGTAATAACCTATGATGAAAAATATGAAAAAGATTATGTAGGTATAATTGAATCACAATGCTGTACACCAGAAACTAACATCGCATTGTAAATCAACTATACTTAAATTAAAAAAAAAAAAAAAAGCAAAATGCGAGGAAGCTCACCAAGGGGAAAGTAAATCGAATGACAATGGGACGAACTCTGAAATTAGAAGAGAGTTAATTTATATTGAAAATTTTTGATGCGTAAGAGCCATTAAAACCCTGATCTAGCCTCATGATTGTGCTTGCTTTAAAAAATTTCCATCACTCTAGGTCATTTAATCACTCTAGGTAGCCTTCCTTTTGGCAATCATTTGACTGCTTTTCAGTTTACTGTTTTGCCTTTACATAAAATTGGTTTGACTTTCCAGTCACATTTAGGTCTTATCCCTAAATCCTTAGAAGATAGTCAATATTATTTATCTAGTTGATAAAGTTAATTATTGTGTGTGAATGGTGTATGTTGATGGATCCGTAGAAATTGAACAGTGCTATTTAGTAGCCTCATTACTTGTTTTCAGTACCTAGTAAGTTTTAGTGCTCTTATCCAGAAAGCTAGAATTGTCAATTTTAATGGACTTTTAGATCATCTAGCTTAATCCTTTCACGTGACAAATGAAACAAAACAAAACAAAGACAAAGACAAAGATAAAGACAAAAAAACAGGCTTAGAGCAGTTTTAACCCCTGGCCTTTTAAAAATAATACTGGAATCTTGGTGTGATGGTGCCAAGCTCAGTGTACCTTCTATAATATTTTGTAGTTGAGCTCCTAGTCAGCATGACAACTAGAACTTTTAAATATTGATTTTTCATACACTACTTTTGAGGCATAATCGTGCTGAGTGAGTCCTCAGCCATTAAAACTGGATAGCTGAAAGGCATCTCAGTTACAAGAAAGCATATAGAAAAGCATGAATATGTTAATAGGTGAGTGTTGAGAGTGAAAGAAATGAGTCTTCTAAAAGGGAAGAATTTATGCTGAAAACTATTTAGCATTTTTATAACAGGTAGTAAAATAAGACTTTTGTTTGTTTTTTAGAAAATTCATGCTAGAGAGAAGGTGGAGGATAGATTGATTGGCAAGTCTGGAAGTGAAGAGGCAAAGTGGGAGTTTACTAATCTTTTTCAGAAATGGTGGATTCCTAAATTAAGACTGTGGCATAGGGATAGAAAGAGACATTCAAGAAATACCCAAATGCATTTAGTTACGAATGATACGGAATATCAACAAGAAGGAAGACTTTAAGATAATGGCAAAGTAACTTGGTCAATTTAGTTGATCAGAGGTGTAGTTAATGGGAGAAGGGAATTGAGGAGATGGAGAAGGGGTTTGGGAGGAAAGACCAGGTTCAAATTAATGGAGGGCTTGGGACATCCTTAAATATGGATAGTGATTTGAAACTAAAGAGTGATCTCTGTGCTATGGATAAGATATGGGAGTCCTTAGCTAGCGTTTATAGGTAGAAGTCAAGAGTATACGTTATGTAAGAAGGAAGCCTGGGGACAGAACCGTAAGGAACAGCAACATTTACAGAAGATTACAGAAAAAGCCTGTGAAGGAGGAGGATAAAATGAAAAGAATCAAGAATAGTGTCATCGAAACCAAGGGAGGAGAGGGCATCAAGAAGGAGGCAGTCAGCAAGGTCAACAGGGAGCAGGAGGCAATAGGACTGAAAAATGTTATTGATCTTACCAACTAAGAAAAGAAGCTAGAATTGAGTACAGGAATGATAAAAATGTTAGTTTTTCCTTGCTACCATAACAAATTACAATAAACTTAACAGCTTAATGCAACACAAATTTATTTTCTCACAGTTCTATAGGTCAGAAGTCTGACACAGATCTCAACCGAGCTAACATCTAGGTGTTGGCAAGGTGCATCATTCCTTACTAGAAGCTCTGGGGAGATCTACTTCCTTGCTCATTCAGGTTGGTGGCAGAATTCAGTTCCTTGTGTTGTAGACTGAAGTTCCTATTTCCTTGCTGACTGTCAGCTGAAGGTGGTTTTCTGCTTCTAGAGACCACCCACAGGGGCCCCTTTCCTCCATCTTCAAGGTCCCTATGGTAGATGGAGTCCTTCTCACTATTCAGATCTCTTCTGCTCTCACTCACTTCCTCTTCCACTTTTAAGGGTCCATGTATTATATTGGGCCCATCCATAAACCAGGATACTGTCCCTATTTTAGGGTCAGCTAATTAACAACGTTAATTCCATCTAAAAGCCCCCTTTGCCATGTGAGGTAACACAGGATCCAAGGATTAGGGTGTGGACATCTTTGAGTCATTGCTCTCTCTATCATAGGAAGTTAAAACAAGAAGGGAAAAGTATTAACAGTTAATGAAGACAGTATTTCTAGGTGCTTCTGTTAAAGAAAGGTAATGCCTAGAAACATTTACATTATCTAGCATGTGATATAGTTCCAATAGTAAGCCTTACTGTTTATCCTTGAGCTTTCTAAGAAATGCAAGTAACTTCTTACATATCCTAAAATTTGTGTGAACACTGTAAAATTTTAAAGTGTCATAGGAATATAAAGTAATACTATAAAGTTTTTAGTTTTTTTATTTTTATGTAGCTTTAAGCTGCTTTAAAATCTTTGCTGGAAGGATTTTAAAGGCCATTTAACCAGCTAACTATATGTACATGCTGTATAACTTGGATGCACATCAAAATATGGATTTTAAAATATAAACCCCACAGAAATTGGAATGTATGTGTAAGGCATGAAATATACTAAGAAAATATTGACCTTATTTTATAGGCCTATAACCTTAATGCCATTTAGTGAAGATTAAATTGTTAAACCTTCTAACCTTAGAGCCTTAATGAAAGGAACGTAGAGTTTGAAGCTAGACCTGACTTTGAGTCTTGCCTTTTCTGTTTAGTAGCATTCTGTATTCTTAAGTAAGTTACTTATCTCCCTGAGCCTCACTTTCCTTATGTATAATGGGCTACTAGTATCTTCACTACAGAGTAGCTATAATGGTTGGAATGAATATGCTTAAAACACAGTCAGTACTCAAAACAGTTCTTTCTGTTCTCCTTCTTCCACTCTTCCCTTTTCAGTGCCTTTTCTCACATGCAGCTTCCTTTGTCCTTGGCCTAAGGAAATCAGTCCTTTCCATCCCTTGTACTTCACTTTGTAAATTTCTCAAGGAGGTTTTTCTCCAACCCTTCTCCCACCATGTAAGTTCAGTTCCCCAGTTACCAACTATTAAAATTTCTTTGTCACTCATTAAAGTTTACATGTTATACCTGGGTAGTTTGTTTAATATCTGCTTTCCATCCCAGACTCTAAGCTCTTTGAGATCAGGGCCATTTATGTTTTGCTAATTACTGTAAATTCAGTATCTGACATCATGCCTGGCACATAATTGACAACCATAAGTATTTGTTAAATGAATTCATGAATGATGAATTATATTGTCTACTGACTAACCTCCCCTGAATTTCTGGAAACATGAGCTACCACAAAATTTATAAATCTCTGGTGCAGCTTATTCTGAAGCATGCTTGTTTTTTCTATGAGAAAGTACCTGCATTTCAAATGGAATCTTGGAGCTTCTTTGGAAGGAGGCTGCTCTTTAAGATGCCACTATTACCTACCTCTTCACCTTACTTGTGATCCTTTTTTTTTTTAATGTGCTACATAGCCAGATATTTCCAAGAATACCCTTTTATTTTGGTGAAAATTTATCCAATTTTATTTTTGTGATGTGGTAACACAAAATTTTTACTTTTGTTTACTAGTAAATTATGAATTAGATTGTTAAAATGCAGCATGTCTATAGCAAGATTCTGAAATAACTCACAATAAGAGATGTTTATTTATAGATATAGAGTAAAATTGAAAAATATTATTAATTCCCCCGTATTAAATTGGATCATAAAGCTGCAATTCTAGATTGTTACCTCATTTCTCTATAGAAATGCTTTAACTGTGTTAACTTTTAACAATGTTCTAAAAGACTTCAGGGGGCCAATGTTAGAAGCATTGACATAACCATTTCTCTCTCATAAAACCATAGTTAAAGACATTTATTGTGTAAGGATTCAATCCACAAATTTTTCTAGGAGTTAAATTCTAGAAGAGGATTTTTCCCTCCAAGGATCTTGTAGACTTTTATAGACAGTGACAACTCCTTCATTTTATTTCTGGCCTTCCCCTAATTGCCTAGAACCATCTTGCCAGATTTATTGTTGCTATGCAGCTATAGCAATAAACTTATTCTGCTTGGTTGCTTAGTAACATCTATTTCCCTCCCCTCATAACCTTTTTTACTGTTATTTATGCATTCATTCATTCATTCTATGAACATATATCTGTCCCTATTTATCATGTACTAGTACTCTTTGGCTAGCACTGTGAATACAGAAATGAGAATTCTAGCTCTCGATGAGCTTGTATTTTTGTCTGTTTTTTGTTTTGCAATTTGCCTCAAGCAGTTCTTTTGGAACTATGTAGAGGTAATATAAATCTTAAATAAATATTAATGTATCATTATAATGGTTACATAACCATTATTTTGAAAATTGTGCTATTTAGTCAGTTTGAACTTTAATCTGTAGTGATCGTTTTAAAACTCAGTGCAGATTTAATTCATTCTTTCTGTAATTACTACAACCAAATAATATTCCCATATCCAGTATTTCAGCTAATCTCAGACTTCAGTAGTTTCTCAGTTTTATAGGATCTGGTGGTTTGTTGCCTAAACCATATTTTCATTGTTTCTGGGTACTTATGATTTAGAAAGAAATACCCAGTTTTAGTTACCAGTATGTATTAATTAAAGTAATACCCAAGTAGAAAATTAAAAAATCTCAGAGGCCTAACATAATTCCAGGTGTCCTGAGGAATAGATGGCTGTGATGGTTAATTGTATGTATCAATTTAACTGAACCACTGGCTGCCCAGATATTTGGTCAAACATTTTGGGTATGTCTGTGAGGATACTTTTTGACAAGATTAACATTTGATTGGGAGACTGAGTAAAGCAGTGTAGAGAACATACATAAAATCAAAGATACATGCAAATAGATGTACTTCTTCACTGCCTCCCTTCTTCCTGATGAAGGGACAAATATTTTGTGATACAGCAAACTGTATGGAGTGGGGAACACACAGGAAACTTAGAACCCTAGGCTTGCTATCTTTTATACATTTGTAAGGAGGGAACAGGGTGAGTAATAATTTTGTATATTATACCATATAAACAAATTCTTGCCGCACTAAAACTGTATAACTTAGGACAGCTACCTAGACCAATGAGGAATTAGAAGACTTGAACAACACTATAGAGCAGTTGGACCTGATAGTCACACAGAACACTTTACCTAACAATGGCCGAAATAAAAATTAATGCCAGTCTTCCTCAAACTCTTCCAAAAAATTGAAGAGGAAGGAATAATTCAAAATTCATTCTATGAGGGCAGCATTACCCTGTATCAACAAGATACTCCTAAGAAAACTTCAGACCAATATCCCTGATGAATATTGATGTAAATACATATTTTCCTTAAGTACATATGCAATATTCTCTAGGATAGACCATACATTAGGCACAAAACAAGTCAATAATTTTTTAAAAGTTGAAATTATTCAGAATGTCTTTTCCAGTTACAGTGTAATAAAACTAGAAATCAGTAGCAGAAAGAAAGCAGGAAAATCCACAAATATGTGAAAATTAACAGACTTTTAAAAAACAAAAAGGTCAAAAAAGAAATCAGAAGAAAATTAAAAAGTACCTTGAGACAAATGAAAACAAAAATGCAATAGACCAAAACTTATAGGATAGAGTGAAAGCAGTGCTAAGAGGGAAATTAATAGCTGTAAACACTTACATTAAAAAAGAAAGATCTTTAATTAACAGTCTGACTTTACATCTTAAGGAACTAGAAAACCTAAAACTAGCAGAAGGAAAAAAATAGTAAAGATTAGATAACAGATAAATGAAAAAAATAATAGATAAACAATAGAGAAAGTCAGTGAAACCAAGAATTGGTTCTTTGGAAAGATCAACAAAATTGGTAAACCTTTAGCTAGATTGAATTGAAGACTCAACTAAAATCAGAAGTGAGTGAGGAAACATTACAACCAATTCTATAGATATAAAAATATTATAAGAATACTGCTATTATTTTATGCATTTCTATTTTACTTAAATGTTATTGATAGTGAGTCTAGAAAAGCACCTTTTACTACATTATTAAGTTATGGAAGGCTCTTAAACTTTTAGAACAATGAAGCTTTTAGGGTTATTAACAATTAATAAGCAATTTGCAAATATACTTATTCCTGTGCCAATAAGGGAAAAGTTTTTAAAACTCAACCTTACTGTTACTGAGTCAAATTGATCCCTTTACACTTACTTTCTATTCCAGTTACACCTTTTCAATGACTCAAGAGAGATTAAACTCTTCTAATTAAATTGTGATTAGTATGCATCATGTTTTTTGTTGCCTGGGTGCATAAAAATGATGGCATTAACACACCTTTTAATATAGAATGTTCATATTATGGTAGAATGGTGTTAATTTTTTTAAATATGCATTTTCAAAGTAAACTTTAGAGTTGTCACCAGTGGCCTCTAGAAGAAATCAAGTCTAACTGACCCTATATTCATATAGAGATTTCATCTCATTAAAAAGAGTTAGTTGATAGATAAACAACAAGGTCCTACTGTATAGCATAGGGAACTATATTGAATACCTTGTAATGGCCTATAACAAAAAAGAAAATGAAAAGGAATATATATATATGTGTGTGTATAAATGAATCACTATGTTGTACACCAGAAATTAGCACAACATTGTAAATCAACTATACTTCAGTTAAAAAAAAAAGGTTAGTTAAACTAACTATATGGAAAAATACTTTTTATAGTCTCATGTTTCTTTTCTAAAAATAGCTTTATCGATATTGATTAAAAATAGCTTTATTTGCATACCTGCAAGTTCACCTGTTTAATGAGTGCAGTTCAGTGGGTTTAACATATTTACCAAGTTATGTAACCATTTCCATATTCCAACTTTAGAACATTTTCATTACTCCAGAAGGAAACCTTGTACTCCCTAACCCTTTCTTCCGACTCCTTTCTTTAGACTATCACTAACCTATTTTCCAATATTCTATGAATTTACCTATTTCTTTTAAATGGGATCATAGAATATGTGGTTTTTTTAATGACTGACTTCTTCTACTCAGCATGATGTTTCACATTCTTGTAACACATCAGTACTCATTGCTAAATAATACTCCATTGTATGAATATTTCACATTTTGTTTATCCACTCATCAGTTGATGGATATTTGGGTTGCTTCCACTTTTTGGCTATTATTAAAATGCTTCTTTAAACATTTATATTCTAAGTTTTTGTTTGCACATCTGTTTTCGTTCTCTTGGGTAGACATCTAAGGAGTGGAATTGCTGGATCATAAAGTAATTCTATTTTTAACATTTTGAAGAACTGTCACACTATTTCCAAAGTTCATTTTATTTTCCTGCCAGCAGTGTATGAGGATTCCAGTTTCTCCACATCCTTCTGACACTTGTTATTGTCTCCCTTTGATTGTAAGCATTCTGGTGGGTGTAGAGTGCTGTATTGTAAATGCAGTGTTTCTTAAGTAGACTCGTATAGGTCTGTAGATACAGGTTCTAGAGGATCTAAGAGTTCTAAGAATTTACTTTTTAAATAATTTTTTTCATATTGTTGGTAATATAACTATACTCTGGATCATCTGGATAACTGACCACCTTATAACCAAGGACTGTCACAGTATTTCAGGATTCAGATTTACTTGTTTAAAAGTCCACTGTCAAAGAAATAAAACTTGAATTTTTAAGATGCTAATGGGAGTAGAGGAGGGTGTAATTATTTAAATAGTATTTGGCTTCTACTCATCTCAATTAATGCTGTAAGAAACAAATTTTGCAGTATTTGAATAGAGAAATGGTTATAAAATTGAGTCATCATAGTGTTATGAGGGTAATAAATGCAAAAGAAGTTTGTTTATAGCAGTCAGCCTGATTGCAGTAAACCTATATTTGCTTGATTTTTTTTTAGCTGTGATTTGATTTCAGTAAAAGATTTAACACATTACATTGTGATAAAATTACTTTTCTGGGTTTTTTTGGTGTTTATATAATTACTTGGTTTTATAATTATAAAATTTCCAATTGTATGTTTATATACACTTAAGCAACATTATAACAAAAAAGTAACTTGAGCAAACATTTAGGAATCATGATCCTTTTTTCCTTTTTTTTTTAAAAAGGGCTCCACATATTACGAGTCTGGTGATCACTGTTATCCATATCTTTAGGTTTGTGCTGTTTGCTCTTTGCTTTTAGAAGCAGGCCTTCCTTCAGCTGTAGAATCCTGTGAGATTTGAAGTTTGTATTATCACTTGTTCAAAGCATAATTTAAGTAATTTTGTTAATGATTTGTTTTAAAAGCCATCCCAGGAAAAAGAGAAAGGTATTAAGGAGAAATTATTTCTTTATAAGTATACTTACACATGTTTTTCACTACTTTGTTTTACTTTCACTGATTACTGTTAATTTCACAGATAATCAATATGCATTTCCAAGGCTTTCAGCTATGTTTGGGTCTTCTATTCATCTCAATTAATGCAGAATTTATGGATGATAGGGTTGAGATGGAAGATTTTGATGAAAATTCAGAAGAGATTGATGCTAATGAAGATGCACTCTCCTCAGAGGTAAGGTTATTGAGAAATAAGCTTTAAGTTATTCCTTTACATAATATATAGCGGTGACTAATCTCTTAAGATCCATTTCCATTTCAGTAGTCTTTAGTTTTTACGTAAGTAGAAAAACATTGCTTTTTTCCAACTCTTTGTTGCCGTGTCTTTTAGGGTGCCTATGTACTAAAGAAATTTGTGCATGGCAACTAGCAGAGTTTTATTACTAAGTAAATACGCAGAAGGTTTTTACTGTTAAACTAGGAGTATGTCACTGGCTAAAGGGGACTAAATACTTTAGCTAAGAGAACGGTTTTTAGTCTTATTTCTGACACAGCCAGCCTTTTTCAGATAAAAGAAAAAGTAGCATAATTTTCAGTTCTTCTAGAAGTAAAGTAAGTAGCTTTTCTATATTTCTCTGAGAAAAGAAAATGCTAAATAGCAAGATGAATTAGAAAGGCGAGTAATGATGAGGTAGACATTTAGTAAGGCTCACAGTGTTTCTGTCTCAGCCTTCAGATGTGTGTTTTGAGGTGGTGACTGATAGGAGTCTGTAAGACTTTATAGAGGTTTTTGTACATTCTGACAATCCATAAGAACTTTCACATTGAAGAATATTCATATCTAATATTGGAACAATCAGAAAATTTTTTCAGAAATATTGTTTGTGAGAAAACATTAATTATCTTGTGCTAGCTGCTGTTTAAAGGCCAAGGAGAGAAACATAGCTGTTATAGACTTCTTTGCCTCACTTCCTTTTAGAGTTCTTTATTTGCAAATGCAAGTGTTCTTTCTCCTGTTGAGTTTTAAGCTCCACAAGGACATTTCTTTTAAAACTTGGTTCTGTGATCCACAGAAAGTAAGTAGTAATCAAAGTGCTAATAGACTGACTTAGATACAGCTACTACAAGGGTTTCTGGGGATTAATACTTTAAAGAAATTGACAGATATCTACATTCTTAATTACATTTGGTGATAATTTGAAAAGATGATAAGGAATGGAAAAGGATCATTTTTAATGCTTCTAATTTTATAGCATGAATAATCTAGATATGGTAAAGTACAAGTAAAGTATAAAATGCTGGTGATTGAAAGGGTTGTCTAACAGATGGAAGCCTCTTGTGATACCACTGCCCATTTTTGCATAAATCCATAAAAATACAGACAACAGTAAAATTGTAATTCAGTACACTTCATAGGAGATTGGCAATTTTGGTAGCCGAATCTTGACCCTGTTAGTAATTATGTGGAATTTTGTTTAATTATTGATTTTCCTTCCTTAAACAGACAGGAAATATACTATTATGGAAGAGTAGGGACAATGAATACAGAAAAAGTTATTCTGCATCCTTTTCTCTTAAGACTGAGAGACGAAATCTCATAATCATATAGGTAAAATCACAAAGGCTGACTCAGAAAGGACAAAAATTTATTACTGTAGGTGAAATTTTATACATTCATCATCAATTTAAATTATCTTTTGATAATTTGTCAATAAATGTAATCTTTTAAATTCATTCATTGGTGCTTTCTGTATAGTCCAGTGATTAAGTATATAACTTTTAGAACCAGACAGCCTAGGCTAGTATCTTTAAGTCCTGTAAGTGTCTAACTGTGCAACAGTGGGCAGATTATCTTGCCGCTCTCTCACAGTTTCATCATATATAAAATGGGAACAATAATAGTACTTCCTGCATAGAAGTATTATGAGGATTAAAAGAACCATCATATCAGCGCCTCCACCACCATTATCATCTTTGCAGTTAAGACTTACATGGCACTTGAAACAATGCTTTGTAGGTAATTGCTTTTCAATCCTTTCTTTATTGAATCTTTTTTCCCCCCTCTGGGTTCCTAATTTCTCAGAATGGTGTCATTGTTCTCTAGGCATATAACATGCAAAATTTAAGAGTTAATTTTAAACTAATCTACCTGCTTACTAAGTTTTTCATCTTATATGCTTTGGATCATGCTATTTCTTTTGCTTCTAATGATTTTTATCCCCCAATATTGTCACCTGTTAGAATCCTTTCAAGGCCATGTCAGCTGCATCATGAAGCCTTGACTTCCTTCCATTCTTCCGGTGTTAGGAGACAGTGTATTCTCTGTTTGTATATACTGTTTTTTCCATCATGTATCTCTTATATTCTGTATTTTATTTTGAGGTTAGAGACCATGTCACCTTCTATCTATATTATCTATATGTGCATTCCATACTAAGTTCTTAATTAGTGAGATTATTTAATTAAAATATTTGTAAGATGAATAACTTTAGCTTTTTAAAATCTGTTTTCTAGATTAAATATAAGACACCTCAACCTATAGGAAACGTATATTTTACAGAAACTTTTGATAGTGGAAGGTTGGCTGGGTGAGTATTCATTCAAGAGAATTTTTTCCTTGATTAGCTTTTTCGAAATTATTGGTTGTTAGCCTATGAAAATTGCTTCTACTGCAGAACTATAAAAAAATGTTAAATTGCTTTATTCGACGGTATAAACCAGTACCTTAACACATTTTTGTTATTGATAGAAATGTTTAATTTGAATTGTTACTCATTTATACAAAGAAAATATACAAATGAATTATGAATGCAAAGTGAAAACTTATTTCTTCATTTCTTAGTACAGATATTAATAATCTAATTTCAAATGACAAATTCAAGTTAATGTTCAATCCTAAATAATGGTTAAAAAACAACAAAAGTTATTATTTATTATTATGTGCCAAACACTGTCCTAAGTAGGTAGGTGAGTACTATCTTTATCTGCCTTTTACCAGTGAGGAAACTGAGGCTTATTGTACCTTATCAATGATCATACAGCTAATAAATTGCAGATTCCAAATTTAATTTAACTCTAGCCTTGCAGGATTATGTATAGACATCCTTATTTAGCCTCTAAGTATTCATTTATCTTAGAATGAAAAATGAGTGTTAGATAATATTTTGTTGTGTTTCTGATATGCCTTGTATCTGTAAATTGTTAGTTTTATGTTAATGATATACTTTTTTTCAATTTTATTTATAGGTGGGTCTTATCAAAAGCAAAAAAAGATGATACAGATGCAGAGATTTCTATATATGATGGTAAGATATTTATATAAATATCAATATAACCAGTATGACCCAGAGTTCACTAGCTTTTTAAAAATAGATTATATTTTTATTAAATATGTATATATGGGGCCTGAGTCCTGCCGTCCTGCTTCACAATATTTTTTCTTGTCTCCTTTCCAATATTTCTAGATGTCCCTGGGTAATCCATACTTAAGCCACCAACTAGTGTTCTAACTCTGAACAGTTGAATTTTCATTCCTTTGCAGTTAGGCTTTTACATTTCCTGAAGCAGGATTTCCCAGGCCATAGCTATTCTCTACTGTTTCATATCAAACATGGGCCTACCTAGACCAAGTTAAAACTTTTATAGCAAGATTCTCCTAGAGAATGCAAACAGGAAATTTACGAGAGCTGCAAGAAATGTGGCTACTCCTGGAGCATGCATCTCCTGGCCTGCATCCATTATCACTGGGTCTTTAATAGGATTAACCATAGAAAGAAAAGTCCTGTGTGCAGGGGTCATATTTTCTTCCCTAACAGGACTCTCTTGGAGTATGACCAAAGAATTTCTTCCTCCTCCTAGTCTAAAACCAGCCTTCTCAGTTGTTAAATCCTAAAGCAAGATCAGCCTCAGTCAAGGTAACAGATAGGGGGAATTTCCTCTCTCTCAGAGGACCTCAGACCCATGAGGATATGACCTCACACTTTGACCCCACTAGGCATTACATGAGACAGACAATAAAACAAATAACAGCATGTGTAGGATGCCAGCCGTCTACTTCCTTTTCATAGTGTTCTAGTGTGAGACAAAGATCATTCCTGCATGTCTTCCTTTGTAGTGTTCTCCATCCCAACAAATCCTCTGAGCCTGTATAAGCCTGTATACTCAAACAGAACTCTACCATATGCACAGAACAGCAATACTGTGTTCAGTCTAAATCCATTTAGAGAAAAGAAAAACTTCCCTTGAAGAAGCAACAAGTATACAGAGATACAACGCTACCTAAAGTGATACCCACAGAAATGTACACCATCAAACAGAATGCTAGACTTAAAACATCTGTATTTATGTTACTTTTCAGTTGTCTGAAACAACATTGGGTAGATATTTGCTTTCCATTTGTTAGAAGGATCCATTGATGGAATTTTCCTAAAATTAAGATACAGTCTATTTTATGAGTGAGTTTAAGTCTCTGTTTCCTTCCAGACAAATATGAGTCTTGGTGTTTAAATGAGTTTTCCCCAGCTTGAAATTAGAAATCAAACTAGCAAGCAAAAAACAAACTTTGTAACATCTAAGTTTTTTCTGTAGTCTTACTACCCAAATAGCCACAAAAATAATTTTTAGCATAATAAATTTGGTGTGGTTGGTTGACTGTTTTTAATTTCTTGAAAGCAACTTTGAAAAATATGAAATCCCTCAAAGTTTCAGGTCCTGAAAATGGCATTTTGTGTATCAGTTTTAGGAGTGTTGTTTACATAGTGGTTACTTGAGACCAATATCAGTTTATTTGCATGAATATTTAATATTTGTAGTCTTTAATCACAGCCTCTGTCAAGAGCCACTTGAGTAAAACTAATTCCTAGGTTTTCAGGAACAAGCAAATCTGTGTAAAACATTGTGTGCTGGGGAAGAAGTTTGCATTTGGAGGAGA
Source organism: Camelus ferus (assembly GCF_009834535.1). NCBI lineage: Eukaryota > Metazoa > Chordata > Mammalia > Artiodactyla > Camelidae > Camelus > Camelus ferus. The sequence continues at coordinate 99,771,584 of NC_045697.1, read as the reverse complement.
CTTATGTAAAATTTTGAGATTAAATTATTAATAAAAATATAGAGGTTTAATAAATCACCACTTCTTTAAGTGACTAACTCTCAGATATCTTATAAAATTGTGTGAATTCTTTTTGAAATTTCACTTACATTAGAGTTTATATAACCTGGCATTGTGTAGAATTTGAGTAAATAGTTAATGAATAGTTATTGTTGATTTGAGATTGGGAAAACTTGTCATTGAGGTATAATCACCTTGTCAGAGGTTTTCTAAAATTAAAGTAGTGCCTTTAGATAGTACCTTTTCATAGCTAATAAATGTATGCACAATTGCAAAAAAGGCAACATAGTTTTAAAAGTCCTTTACTATCAATATCCTGAAAACCCTAAAGTTGTTACTTCTTAAAAGAAGACCTTTTTGATTTGGTCAAACCACAGGTTAGTAGTGATAATACAATTTATCATTCATGTGAGAGAAGAAAAACCAAATGAGTTCATCTTTTTAAGAAAAGTAGTGGTATAACCAAGTTAGAGGACAAAAAGGAAAAGAAACCTGAAAACTTTAAAAAGTGATTTTTTAAAAGACCAATAAATTAGGCACAATGATAGACCAAAAAACACCCCTCTCTGATTCATAAGTCTGTTCAGGTTCTTGCACTGTTGTTTTTTAGGAAGAAAAAATATATATAAAATACATTAGTAATTCAAAAGTGCCCATTGATATTTCATGTTGGCACAATTCCAGGAAAATAGCTAATTTTCCCAAAATTGAGTTTTCTTGGAATAGGCAGTACCTCTAATTTTCAAAACTAGAACATTTTATACAAATTAAAGTAAATTAACTACTTTCTGTTTGTTTAAAACTCTTACTCTTTTAGAGTAAAGGAGGAGAGTCAAACCTACAGCTTTTGGGCTGCAGGTAACCTCCACCTAGCTTTGCACTGTATGCAGCTTGTGATCTAATTTCAGGAGCTTCCTGATCTTTTTTTTTTTTTTAATTTTATTTTATTGAGTTATAGTCAGTTTACAATGTTGTGTCAATTTCCAGTGTAGAGCACAATTTTTCAGTTATGCATGAACATGCAAATATTCATTGTCGCATTCTTTTTCATCAGAGCTTCCTGATCTTAAACACGGGAAATTGCAGCCCAGAGAGGGCCTACCTCAGCTTTGCTGTGCTACAACCTAGTGCTTATCCCAGCGCTGTGTGCTACTTTCTTGGCCAGAAGTTTTGAGAACTGGTTGGCTTAGCCTGGGTAGGGTGTTCTTTGGGCATACAGTTTTCAAAATAAAATTTAAATCCCTATGATAACTTTTGCAAAGTAAGAAAAGTAGCTGATGAATACCTTAAAAATAAATAGACTGAGGCAAACTGCTCATTTTGTATTAAGGATGTACTTTGTCTCATATGTAATTTTAAAGTATCTCATTTAAAAAATACAATGTTGATAGATTCTATGAAAAAAATCACATTTTGTAATTTCACTGATTTATAAATCTTTTAGAGAAATCTTAACTAAGCCAGCTAAGTGCCTTAATCAAATATTGTAGTGTCTGTTATTTATTAGTTTCCACAATTTTAGCTAAGAAAATGAAACCATTCTCTGATAAGAGAAAAAAAAAAAAGAGCAGACATACATACAGGTGCAGATGTTATTTCCTGATTTAAAATCTGGTTTTATTTTTCCCAAATCAGCCTTCATGGAAAAATCTTATTGGTCACCCCTGCTGATAAATCTTTTAAGTCAGTATTTTTTATTTTATTTAATTTGCTTTGTTTTATATTTTAGGAAGATGGGAAATAGAAGAATTGAAAGAAAACCGAGTACCTGGTGACCGAGGACTGGTTTTGAAATCTAGAGCAAAGCATCATGCAATATCTGCTGTATTAGCAAAACCCTTTGTCTTTGCTGATAAGCCTCTAGTAGTTCAGTAAGTTTTTAATATTATGTTTTTAATATTTTTTCTGACATTTATATTTTATGTAATTTGGTTTCTGAATATAGGTATAATGGGTATAAAATGGGCAAAAATTCCAGAATTTACTTTTCCGTATTATTTACTTAAATACACAATGTGTGTATATACACAAACAGCCTCAGGTTTTGAGTGAGTGAAAAGAAGGTTAGTTGAAAAATTATATAATATATGCTATAATATGTAACATTCCACTGCAGTAAACTGTGTAATGCATACTAAAATCACCATTTTAATTTTAACTCTTTTCTTAAAATTACTTGCTGTTAAGATATATAAACATCATTATATTCAGAATGTAACCATAAATATTGCTGTTAAACCAGTGATAAGATTCAAAGGGAGCAAATTTATTTTTAAAAGGAAATGCGCTTTTAAAGGGCACACGTTCTCACAAGACAGTTCTCCCCTCCCATGCAATGTGACATAAACTAGTTTTATTGTGATGTTGTTTGCATGTGTAACTGTCATAAAATCAAGTATAAATTCCTCAAGCTTATTTCACCTATAATGATATAAAACCATAGTAGATCTATATGAACACAATTACAAGACCAGTGAAACTCAAAACAAAGAAAAGGAAATGTAGAAATGTTACTTTCTACCTTATATCAAAAGATTGTCCAAAGTTAATTACAGTGTAAAGAAATACCATTAACTGTAAACTTATCACTTCAGAACCCCTTCAGTTTTTTGTTAACATGTTAAATATGTTCCTACCTGGTTTAACTAAAATGGCATTTTGTATTTTAGAAATTTAAAACGATATGGCATTTGGAGGGCAGGGTATAATTCAAGTGGTGGAGTGCATGCTTAGCATGCAAGATGCCAGGTTCAATCCCAGTACCACCTCCAAAAATAAATAAATAAACCTAATTACCCCACATACACACACACAAAAAGCTTAAATAAATAAATAAATAAAGTTACCTAGAAAATGTAAAGAAAAAAAGCCAATATGGCATTTGGTATAATCAGCTTAATTTTTCAGTTGTAATGCTTTCTTTGTCTCAGTTGCCTTGTTATTTCAATAAATTTAAAATATCAAATAATATCAGAGTATACACCCATTTAAACAAATTAAAAATACTGTAAGTACTTACAGGGATTAATATTTGAGCTCTGTATTATTTATCATTATTCAGAGTTTGGTTTCTTTTTTCTTGAAAATTTGAAAGTAATCTTACTTGTTGAACTTGGGTGAATATAATATTTTCTATTTTAATTTTTTGTGACTTGAATGAAAAGGTAAAGGAAAATAAATTGAGTTTAATTTATCCAGGGTAAAATGAATCAAATTTGGTATTTTCAGAAAGTAGAAATCACTGCTAGACAAGTAAGCGAAAGATAGCTTGCAAGATTAGAAGCAAAGATTGGATAACAAGTCTAAAAAATTATTAAAGCAATTATGAAATTATTATCCTGAAAAAAGAAAAGGAGAATCAAGAAGAATTGAATAGCAGTCTTTGATATGCTTGAAAAACAATTCATAGGATAGTGAATATTTGTATTTCTTAATATCGATAAATAAAATGAATTTAAAAAATGAAATGGGATAAATGAAGAAATTTTGTATTAACTACTATAAATACTATAATTTTACTCTAAAGCTGCTTTTCCCAAATTATGTACATATTAATATGCATTATGTGGTCATATAAGTTTTAGAAATTAAGAGTATCTATACCTTAGAGATAAGGAAGCATATTTGTCCATTAAAGACTGAGAAGTTCTATGTATAAAAACCTGTTTTTAACTTGAATATTGTGTTTCTCAAACATATTTGACCACAGAAGTTCAAATATATACAACAATAATTACTATTTCATGGGACAATTTAGGAAATGATAGTCTAAAGAAAATAGGGTTAACATATACTCTTGCATTCGTCCTTATTTTTCCTGTGATTTAAGATTAGCAGCTGTCCAGCTCTATGACATACATTTCATTGATCCTTGAATCCACTGTGACTATTTATACTAGGCACAAGATAATGATTTGAAAACTTTTGAAGTTTGCAGTGTATGAAATAGACATAGTGATTGAATCTAGTCATCATAGGACAGCAGAGCTATGTTTACATGTAAAGAAACCATTTACACAGTGGTTCTTTCTAGTTCTTATCTTTTCATAGAACCCTTTGTCTTAGATCACCTATAATAAAGTTGTATCTCTTTTTATTTTATTTTACTTAGAATAGCGAACATTTACTTTTAATTCAGATTGTGCACCATTTCTTTTACTTTATAGTCTTCAAAGACATGTTTCATGAAAAAAAAGTTTCTTACCATCTACTGCTTAAGGTATTGATAAGGCTTTGAAGAAAATAAAATTTTTTATTTAGAGAATGAGAAAGAACAAAAGAAAACTTTTCTTCTGATTATAACAGAAGCTAATATTTTTGAGCATTTATTTGCCCATCATTCTGCATGACAGTCTCTAATCATCATAATAGTCCTTTGAGGTGTAGCTGTGGGCAGTGTCCTCCCTACATTATAGACAAGCAGATAGATTAAAGCTTTAATAAAGTGCCTTTAGCCAAGGTGTCACCAGAGTCAGTGGCAGAATCAAAAATAAATCTCAGGTCTTTCTGACTCCAAAGCACATGTTTTTAACCACTATTGTAGACACCTTGAGATATAAAGCAGGGTAGGAAGTAGGAAGGGGAAATCACCATAATCTCCAGCAACTCAGAGATGTTCACTTAGAATTTTACTATATTTTCTCTATTCTTTTCTATGCAAAATACATATACTAGTTGGGCTCAAATTGTCAAAGTTTTTTTTTTTTTTTAACTTTGTCATGAAAGTTTCTTCAGAAACACTTTAAAACTACAGTCCTTTATTAAAATTATCAATATTTCTGTTGCTTCTCTGGTTTTCATCTCTTTTTGTTTTAATTTTTTAAACCAAATCATAACCTTTTTGGTTTTCACTTTGATGGCCATTTCCTCGTTGATTTTTGTCATACTTAATTCACCAATTTACTGAAAATCTCTTCTAAATATTGTTCACTAAGTCTATCTCATTGCCTAAACAAGACAACAATAACAGAACTTTTACTGAGAGTTAGTGTTGTAAATCCATGAAAAGACTGCCATGTCAGTACACTCTTTTAACTGTTACACTGTATTTCACCTGTCTCCTGGCTTTTAAGATCTGAAATGTTTCATATTATTGACTAAGATTATGAAATCTCTTTGCTGGTGGTATTTAATGTACAACTTACTTAACATGGTTTAGGTATAGCTGAACTAAAAGACAAATTAATAGTGAACTGGATATCTAAGATCATTAGCAATTTCTTAGAAATCTATATTGTAGCTATGATCCCCATACTCTTTGTTTTGTAGTTTATAAAGAATATGTATAGTGCATACCTTATTTCAATTTGAAGTTTCTTGTTAACAGTTTAGTCAGAGTAGCTATTCTTAATTCAGCAGTTTTGATAAAAAAAATTATTTTCACAAATTGGTTGGCTTTTCTATAGCTGATTATAATCATTCTATTTTTAATATGTCAAGGATGTGCATAGAAAAGGCATTTCTTGCTTATTCCCTATAGGTTGTGGATATTCTTTGTATGAGCTTTCTGGTAATGTAAAGTGTTTATGTTTAAATGAATTAAAAGTAATACATTAGATTTTGAAGAACAATTAGTATTTTTTATTTATCAGCAGTATGATTCTTTTTCCCTTCATTTAGATATGAAGTAAATTTTCAAGATGGTATTGATTGTGGAGGTGCATACATTAAACTCCTAGCAGACACTGATGGTTTGAATCTGGTATGATATTTTAATGTTTAAGAAAACATTGTTAAAGTTAATAAGTATTTTTAAGGAGTAATTGACACAACTGAAATTTTCATTTTCAAATGAAGTAAAAAATAACTTTGAAAATTTTAATTCAACATGAGTTTATATAGCTTTTACAGTGTGCTTTCAAGTTTCGTACACAGCTGTTACTTGATAGCCATCAGTTTTGTAATCTTTGGCGACATAAAAAAAAAGTTTGCCATGTCTAAATAAAAAATAACATGGTGCTTACAAATGTCACTGAAAGATCAGCTTACAGTTATTTTCTTTACAAAATAATGTCATAAGTTTGTTCAGAGGAGTAAGATAATGGAGCAAAGCAGTAAAAACAAAATGACCAAAGAACCAAATAAAAAAGTTCAGGAGTTGGCAGTCTGCAAAAATTAACTAAGTTAAAAATGTTTTCATAGTGAAGCAGGTTATATTAGGACCATTTGAAGTTTGGAGACATTTCTTATAGCATCTTCCTACAGGAGGCTGTGTCAGGGTTTCCGCGTATAACAAAAGTAAGATAAATGAGACAAGACATTAATGAGATATTTGTCAGAACACGTGGCTATGAAGCAGATTAAAGGATTCATGTATTATTATTAGGATCCGGTAAAGGGGAGGCCATTTGTAGTATATGGTGAAGCTCTAGGTATTGTAAGGTGATGATCACTGAAGCTACAATGACAATGGTAAGGTCAAATGCCAAGTCTTTTTCTGAGCACTTTATCTGATTAACTCAGTTAATCCTCACAGAAACCTTATAAGGTACATACTATTATTATCTCCACCAGAGGTGATAAAACAGAGCTACAGGGAAGTTAAGAAATTTTTCTCAGAGCCGCATACAGCTGATTTAAAGGCAATGGTAGGATTTGACTACCAAATATCTGACTTCAGATCTCCTGCTCTTAACCAATAGGCCATGCCAAATGAAGAGAAATTAGTAGTAAAACAGGGAGCATGTCTCTGTATCTGTTTTTGAGTCTGAATCTCTTCTTCACTCTGTGCTAAGGAGTGCCATTTTCTGGTGTCTTACTGATTAATAGTAATGGATAAGTAAGCATTGTAGTCTTAAGGTTAGAGTATGCTTTTCTCTGTCCTTAATTTTCTTAATAAAATATTAATAATGTAGATCTAAGTAAAGTAATTAAAGCTTACTATGATGTTGCTAGGGTGGTTCCAGCTTCTCTCCTACGTCTTCAGGATGGGAGTAGTGTGTCTGTTTTTAAAAAAATCTATTTTGAAATAGTTTGTCATATTTGACAAGTAGAAAAATTTGTCAGGTTTCCACATCCTTTACTGTCAACTGTGTCAACTAATTTTTTAGTAAATTAGCATTTAATACATTTTTATACACTCTACCCAATAAGATAGAATAGGGAAATTCACTAAATATTCTAATTCTGGACTAATCCCAACACTCATCTCTCTTTGAAGGAAAACTTCTATGATAAAACATCCTATACCATTATGTTTGGACCAGATAAATGTGGAGAAGATTATAAACTTCATTTTATCTTCAGACATAAACATCCCAAAACTGGAGTTTTTGAAGAGAAGCATGCCAAACCTCCAGATGTAGACCTTAAGAAGTTCTTTACAGACAGGAAGACTCATCTTTATACCCTTGGTATACCCTTTTAATTAATTAATTCAGAATATTTGCTGACTACCAGTGTTTTCATGGCAAGTGCTTTGGGAGAAACAAACATGGATCCTTTTGTTATGGAGCTTATCTTTTTAAGAAGATGAGACACACATACTTATAGCTCAGGTAGAAAGTAAAATGCAGTGTGAGATGAGGTATAGCTAAGAGCTCAAAAGCAATATTACTTCCAGTTTGGAAACTTGGAGAAAACCTAGTGAAGGAGACTATATTTGGCCTAGTCTTGAAGTGTAGATACAATGTGAAAGACAGGAAGGGAAAGGGATATTTTAGACACCCTGACATTAGTGGTGCTGAAAGAATAGAATACTGGAGAATAAGGTTAAAGAGGAAAGAAGCCCCTAATGTTAGACTTTGTTTACAGGCAGTTGTGGTCATTTTTGGCTCCTCCCTTGGTTGTGGCACATTTCTAAACTTTGACAGGGAAAGCATTGAGCAACCGTCTATTAACATACTTAGCTTTGCTTACATAACTAGGAGTTTGCGTAGATGTTGATGGGGAGAAACATTATATGGGATTGTTTCTCCTTTTCCCAAGAACATATGGTTATAGAGCTTTGGTCTGCTCATGATTACTTAAAATCACAGCATGTCAGAACCTAACAGGACAAATCCATCCAAGACAAAGATATTTCAATTTTCTTTCCAAAGACTGCAGTCACAGAAACATTTATTTTGTCTGCCAAGGCAGGGACCAATTTTAATGTCATCATTGATATCAAAGACCTTTTTCTGAAATAGCAAAATAGTACCGGACATTTTGGGGAACATTATAAACTGTAGAAATATAGAGATAATAATAATTAGAACAGAACAAATGAATTTTAATTAGACTTTGTTCAGGCCTGTTCAAAAGCAATTTGGTAATGTATATCAAAAGCTATAAGAAGTTTATGTCCTTTGATACCACAGTTCCACTTTCAGGAATTTATCCAAAGAGAATAATCCAGAAGAAAGAAAATTACCTGTGTATAAAAATATACTATACATTGGAAGCAACCCAAGCATTACAATAGGGGTTTTCTATACAATACAAAATGATAGCTATGAAAATGTTTAGCAACAGGAAAGAAATGCTTATAATATTAAGATGGAGAAACAAAATAAAATTCAAATTGGAGGCACATAATGATGACCACTAGACAAGTTATGCAAGCAAATAGAAAAAGACTAGAAAAAAACTAATTTTTATCAGTCACCTGATAGGTACTGTGCTCTATGCACTTTACTTAGAACCATTATATGAGGTGAGCAGTTTCTATTTTGCCTTAAGGTTAAGTAACTTGCTCTAAGAAACAAACATAATTGGTAGGACTGGAATTGAAGTTCAAGTCTGACTTCTAAACATTTGCTTTCTTACTGTACACAAAAACTTTACTGTATTAGGATTATTGAATGACTTTTTTCTTTTTAAAAAAACTTTCTGCAATAGTATTATATTTTTATAATATTATTCTGTAGTTGTTCTAAGAACCTTACAGGGTATCTTAGAAGACTTTGTAATCCAATGCCTTTAATTGTAGATTCATTTAAAATATTTAATAGTTTTCTAAATGGAAATTTTTTTTTGGCTGAAGATTTTGGACAAGGATGCCTTTTCACATGTGCATAATTGTTGTGTGCTTTATTTGTTTTATTGTAACTTTAAAAAATTTCATTTGCAAAATTTATTCAGAAAATATTCTTTTCAGGATTTCTCTTGAGAAATACCTTTTTTTTTTTAATTAGGAAGGATCTAGTACTTTTTTGCATTTAAGATCTTACTGTTAGTTCTACTTTAGTCTTAACTTTTTTCCTTTGTATAGTAATATAGTTTTATAATGTCAGCTGTAATAGAAGAGAAAATAGTGGAGAAAAAATAAAAGGGAGAAAATACCAAGTGTTCATTTACATTATTTGATTTTGTATATAACTGGCAGTATTTAATTTTGATATAAATAATTTGGTATTTAAAATTATTGTGACTGCAACCTCTGGAGATTGTTATTCTTCAGAACTATTTTTTTTAAGAAAGTGGTAGCCACTTACCTAGTTAAGTCAGAATGAGTCTGACATTTATTGACAACTCCTACTTCCTTAACTTACTGAAAGCACATGATAGGCAGCTGTTTCATCTATTGTTCTTTCCAAAGGTAGAAATTATACTGACTCCCCACCCCATGTTTACAGAAGGGAGAGAGAACTTTTATTTTGTCATTACAATGATAAGGGAGTGTTTTATAAAACTTCTGGCTTAGGGACTTTTAGAGCTAGAATTTACCTCAAAGCAAACATACTAAAGTCTGAGCTTGAATATTTTCAATCATCCTTAAGATATTTGACACTACAGTGTATGAATCATTGAATTTGAAATGCCAGTGAGCTTTATAGATTTCTAGGAAGTAATAAGAATATTAAGGAAGTAATAAGTATATGTTAAATTCCTGATTTTGGTGCCTAGATTGGGGTTATGAAGGAGAATGTCCTTGTTTATAGGAATTATATGTACATTAAAACATTCAGGGATAATATGGATGAGGTTAGTAATTTACTGTCAAGAAATTCAAGAAAGAATAGTTCTTTATAGTATACTTGCAACTTAGAAAGTTTGAGATTGTTTCCAAAAAATTATTTTAAAATATTGAAAAAGATTGGGTTGTATTCAGTAACCATAAAAGAGTTAAGCTGACTGGTCATGTGAGTCCTAAACTGAGGTATTGAGTATTTTTTATTTGAGAAGTAATGAAGCATTTTATTAAATTATTATTATTATTACTTAAAACTTCACATTTGATTTTAGAAAGCATTATATCTAGTGATTTCAGCACATTTTGACTTAATACATTGATAATTTCTCTATTCTGGTTACAAGAAAATTTTACCCATGAAGTTTAAGGTAGTTTGATTATTTAGAAGATTATCTTTAAAATGCCTATCAATATGATAAGGGTAATATGTTTAAATTGGTCTTTAGTGATAAATCCAGATGACACATTTGAAGTATTAATTGATCAGACAGTTGTAAACAAAGGAAGCCTGTTAGAGGATGTGGTTCCTCCTATCAATCCTCCCAAAGAAATTGAAGATCCCAGTGATAAGAAACCTGATGACTGGGATGAAAGAGTGAAAATCCCTGATCCTTCTGCTGTCAAACCAGAAGATTGGTAAGCAGAAAATTTAGTAGCAAAACATTATTCTGCATTAAGTAATGAAATGTAACATATAAGTAAAATTTACAACCATGGAACTTATTCTTTCAAACATCAAAACTACTTATTTTGACTATTTGGGGTGTAATACTTCTCTAAAATGGATTTTGTACTTCCCTGCTTTTTAATTGTCTTAATTTTCTTTTAAATCAGTATTTTAGTTTTGTTGCCTTCAGTAAAGTATTTTTATTTTGTATGTTTTCAGTGTTGTGGGGGAAAAATTCCATGAATCTACAACGCCAGTACTTTAATTCCTAGTTTGATCTTTATCATGTCTGTATGTGCATACTTAAACACAGTTGCAGTCTTTTCAGTTATTGATTAGCTGGATTACAATAGCAATATCCTCTCAGCATCTTTTAAAACTCTGTAGGAGTCACTCATACCAGCTTGCTTACTCATACATTTTTCACTAGCTCAGTACTTGTGTGCTTTCCATTCTACAGGATTATGAATATTTTCCTTAAAATAAATGTATTCAGTTCCTGAGTTCCCATAGTTTAAGTTCAGATGATTGGAATTACCTTTGTATATCTCCATTTACTGAGGTATTCTTTGTCCTTCAAATATGTTTTGTAATTTCTCCATAAAGACCTTGTTACCTGTATTCCTAAGAACCTTTTTATTTTAACCTGCTGATTGGGTAACTCTTAATTATGGTTTTGCTAAGTAGGTTATCTGTCTTTACATATTTAACCCACCCCTATTAGTTACCTAATGCGGTGTAACAAATTACCAAAAACTTAGCAGCTGAAGACAACAAATAAGAACTCAGTTCCTGAGAGGCAGGAATCTGGGAGTGGCTAGCTCACTTGTTCTAGCTCAGGCTCTCCTGAGGTTACAGTCACGCTGCCGTAAGAGCTGCGTGCCTCGGAAGGTTTGACTTGGGTGGCTGGAGGATCCGCTTCCCACTGGCTTTTGTGGCTGTTGTCAAGAAATTTCAATTCCCTGCCACCTGGATCTCTTCTTAGGTCTGCTCATGACAAGGCAGATGGCTCCCCCAGAAGGACTTACCCAAGAGGGAGAGAGAGAGCACAACCACAGAAATTGCATGGCCTTTTATAACCTATTTAGAAGTGACATGCCATCACTTCAGCTGTGTTCTGTTTGTCACACAGACCAACCCTGGTACAGTTGGGAGGGGACTAAACAAAAGTATATGTGCTAAGTATGAGTAAAAAATGTTATGTGTGGGTTCTGACCGGCAGAAGTCCCACCAAGACGGAATGAATTGCTGGAGACTCTGGAAAGTCAAGAGAGCTAGAGGGACTCAGGGACCAACTCCACAAGCCTCTCAAATGCTCTCACATTTATTGTGTACAATCAAAGGAAAAATCACTAACAGTTGTGTGATGGAATGCAGGAATTTAGGGAAAGACAGGATGGGATAAAGATTGTAGAATCCACAATGAGTACAAAGGCTTAATTTATCTTCAGGGAAGTCATGGGGAGAGGGGAACAAGATACATTCTTTAGATATGTGAATTACAAAGCAGACCACCAGACCAGCCAGTTCCTTGTTTTGGGGATAACAGACGATTTAAACAGCAAGCATGCCCAGCATTTATAGCTGAGGGCCTGGGCCTTTGCTTTCCTAAGGGCAGAGTGCTATCTAAAACCTCAACTATACACACAAGGCATCATTGTCTCTACTTTTTAAGGCCAGGAGACAGGAGTGTGGAGGCATAGGTGCCTGCTAGTAAAGCAGTTACTAAGCACATTTGTTCTTCTTAAGGTGACAAGCGGCTGGAGTCTGTTACAATTTGTTAACCCAACCATGGGCTCCCACGGTGTTATGTTCTTAGTTAGCTAAGAGGGTTTTTTTTGTGTGTGTCTGTGTGTGATTGGGTGTTGGATTTTGTAAATAGCTTTTTTTGCATTTTGAGATAACCGTTGGGTTTTCTCCTTTATTTTCTTGGTGTAGTGGATGGACTACACTGATTTTCTAATGTTGGACTAACCTTGCAATCCACTTGGTCAACAAGTATTGTCCTTTTTATATTTGCTAAGTTCTGATTGCATGTTTTTTCTGTCAGATTTATTGAAGTATAATTTTTGTACAGTTAAATCCATCTATTTTAGATATACAGTTCTGTGAATTTTGACAGATATGTACAGTGATGTAACTACTACTACAATCATGATATAGAATATTTCCATCAGTCCAAAAAGGTCTCTCATATCCTTTTGTCATCAATTCCCTCCTTCCACCCTCATCTGGAAACTACTGATGTGATTTCTGTCCCTTATAGCTTTGCCTTTTCAAAAATACCGTATAAAATGGAATCTTACGGTATAGCTTTTGTTTTTGCTTTCTTTCACTCAGAATAATGCTTTCTGAGATTTATCCATTTTTATTTTGCTTGTGTCAGCAATTAGTTTTGTTTTATTGCTGAGTGGTGTTCCATTGTAGGAATGTATCATAATTTGTTTATCCATTCACATGTTGATGGAAGTTTTAGTTGTTTCCAGTTTGGGGCAATTATGAATAGAGCTGTTACAAACATTTGTGGACAAGGCTTATGGGGACATAATTTTTCCTTTTTCTTAGGTAAATGCCTAGGAGTGCGATTGTATAGTAAGTGTGTTTAAATTTATAAGAAACTGCCAAACCTTACCAAAGGGCTGAATGATTTTGCATTCCTACCGTTATATCAGTTCCACATGTTATACAGTAACAGCATTATCTGTTTTTTTAATTGGGATATAATTGACATAGAACATTGTATTAGTTTATTGTGTAATGTAATGATTTGATATATGTAGTTATTGCAAAATGATCACTACCATAAATTTAGTTAACATCCATCACTTCACATAGTTACAGGTTTTTTCTTGTGATAAGAACTTGCAAGGTCCACCCTTTTAGCAACTTTCAAATATGCAGTACAGTATTGTGAACTGCAGTCACCATGCTGTGCGTTATATCCCCTGGACTTACTTACCTTATAACCGGAAGTTTGTACCTTTTGACCTTTTGGTATTATCTGTTTCTGTTTTTCTTTGGCTATTCTAAAAGGTTTATAATGGTATCTAGTTGTAGTTTTGATTTGCATTTTCCTAATGACTAATCACTAATTTCCTTGATTTTCATTTACTTGCCACTCATATCACTTTCTTTGGAGAAATGTCTTTTCAATTTTTTTGGCCCATGTTTTAATTGGGTTATTTTTTATATTGAGTTATGAATGTTATTCTAGATACAGGTATTGTATTAGTTATCAAATTTGTGTAACAAATTACCCCAAAATTTAGCGGCTTAAAACCACATTTATTATCTCAAAGTTTCCGTGATTCAGCATTCTGAGTGCAGCTTGGCTGAGTCTTCTGGCTCTGGGTCTCTTAGGCTTCAATTAAGATGTCAGCTGGGACTGTAGTCATCTAAGGGCTCAAGTGGGAATGGATCCATTTTCAACCTCACTCAAGTGGGTGCTGGTAAGATTCAGTCTCACAAGAAACTGAATTGTTGTTGGACTGAGGGCCTCAATTCTTTGCTAGATGTTGGTCAGAGTCATCCCTTGGTTCCTTGCAATCTAGCCCTCTCCATGGAGTATCTCACAATATGGTAGCTGTCTTCAAAGGAAGCAAAGGGAGGGGAAGGGAGGGAGAAGAGAGTGCGAAGAAGATAGAAGTGACAATCTATACTGGATCAACACTGTCCTCCCAAAATCCATGCCTACCCATACCTGTAATTGTGACTTTATTGGGAATTAGGATTTTTGCAGATGTAATCAAGTTAAGATGACGTAAGACTGGATTAGGGTAGGCCCTAAATCCAAAATAACTAGTGTCCTTTTAAGAAGAGGGAAATTTGGACACAAACATATAGGAAGAACACCATGTGACAGCTGAGGCAGAAATTGCAGTGATGCATCTACAAGCTAGGGAATGCCAAAGGTTGTCAGCAGCCACCAGAAGTAAAGAAGCAGCAAGGAAAGATCCTGCCCTAAAACTTTTAGAGAGAGCCTGTCCCTGCCAAAAACTTTGATTTCTGATTTCTAGTCTCCAGAATTGTGAGATAATAAAATTCTGTCATTTTAGATCACCCATATTGTGGTATTTTGTCACAGCAGCCAAGGGAAACTAATATATAATCTTTTATAACTTACTCTTGAAAGTAACATCCCATTACTAATTTCTGTTCATTAAATAGCAAGTTATTAGGTCACACTCACTCTTAAGGAGAGGGGATTACACGTGGGCGCATGGGTACCAGGAAGCAGGATCATTGGAAACCATTTCAGAAGCTGCTTACCTCAGTCCAAGATGACTACAGTACTGGCCAGTGCCTTGATTGCAACCTGCCAGAGTCCCTGAGCAGAGGACCCAGAGCTGGTAACCAGATTTTGCAATACAGAAACTGCGATAGTAAATGTTACTTTTTAAGCCCCTAAGTTTTGGAGTGATTTGTTATGCAGCAATAGTCAGTAAATACAGATACGCAGTATGCAGGTACTTCATCTCGCTCTGTTACTTGTCTTAATTTTCTTAATAGAGGAAGTTTTAAATTTTTATGAAGTCTAGTTTGTCAGTGTTTGTCTTTGATGTTTTATGCTTTTATGCATCTTACTAAGAAGTCTTCCTAAATGTGACAAAGATTTTTTTTTTGTTTTCTAGAGAAATAATTTTGACTAAAGCTCTGTTCTGAGTTGTTATATGTAGTGTGAGGTATAAATCAAGATTAATTTTAAAAATATGAATGTCTAATTGTTCCAACATCTCTTATTATCTATTTAATGTCTGTGATTGTCTGTATTGATGTCTTTCATTTCTGATGTGGTAGTGTTTTTTCTTGAATTGCTTAGCTAAAGGTTTATCAATTTTATTGATCTTTTTGGAGAACCCCTCTATTGGCCTTTTTGTGTTTCATTATTTCCTTCTTCTTCTTACTGTGGACTTAATTTACTTCTGTTTTCTGCCTTATTAAGGTGGTAAATCATTTCTGATTGAAGCAGCTGTAAATTTTCTCTAAGCATTGCTTTAACTATACTATATAAATATATGTTATTTATGAGAACATTGAGTTCATACTGTTTTCCAATTTCCTTAGTGATTTCCTCTTTGATTCATGTATTTTTAAATATATTGCTTTGTCAGTTATTTATGGATTTTCCAGATACGATTTTCATTTTGACTCCCAATATAATTCTGTTGTGGTCAGAAAACATTCACAAATGTCAGTTACATCAGATTGCTTGAAAAGCTTTTATATTCTTAATGATTTTCAGTCTATTCTCTTACTGAGAGAAGAGAATTAAAATCCTCAACTATGTGGATTTGTCTTTATCTCCTTTGAGTTCTGTTAGTTTTTGTTTCATGTGTTTTGAAGATCTATTACTGGATCAATTCAAAGTATTTCATGACCTCTTGAAGACTGACCTTTTTATTACTATAAAATATCCTTCTGTTACAAACTCTCATACTGCTCTGTCTTGAAGTCTACTTGGTCTCATATTAAATCAGCACTCTCATTTTCTTTTAAACCTTGTTTCCATTGAACAGTATTTTGCATTGTTTACCAGTAACCTATATATATGCCTTTATTTTTCAAGTGATTTTCTTGTAGGCAACTGCATTTGGGTCTTGCTTTTTAATTGGAGTGTTTTAAACCATCTGCATTTAATGTACTTACTGATATGGTTGGTTGTAAACCTACCATCTCATTACTTGTTTTTTGTTTGTCCTATATATTCTGTGGTCTTCTATAAATTTTTTTCCTTTTTTTATATTGAGTTATTTTATTTTATTTGAGTCTTCTATTTTTTCTTCTCTATTGGTTTATTGGCTTTTCTTCTGTGGTTTGTTATTTTAGTGGTTGCTCTTGGGTTTACAATATACATCTTAAACTTATTTCAATCTACTCTCAAATCATTATGCCACTTTATGTCTATGTTAATAGTATGAGTCTTATGTTTTCTCCCTTCCATCCTTTGTGCTGTTATCATGCACAGTAAATATATATGAAGACCACACATATTTATTCTTCAGTATCTTTTAATCTGAAAGTTATGAGGGGAAAAGTCCTTTTATTTACCCACATATGTATCATTTCTGGTACTCTCCTTTTGTGTAGGTAGAAATTCCTATCTGTTATTTTCTTTCTGCCTGATAAACTTGTCTTAACATATTGTAGTGCATGTCTGCTGTCATTGCATTCTCTCAACTTATTTTTCTGAAAATTTCTTTATTTTGCCTTCATTTCTGAAGGATTTTTCACCATGGGAAATAGATTGATAGTTATTTTGCAATAGCCAATCCTTGTCACGAGGCTCACACTGATTCCGATGAGAAGTCATTTGTTATTCTCATCCGTATTCTCCTTTACCTGATATGTCATTTTATCTCTTTGGTTTTAAGATTTATTTTTATTATTACTAGTTTCACCAGTTTGATTTTGTTGTGCCTTGGTGTCATTTTGTGTGTGTGTGTGTTTGTCTTGCTTTGGGTTCTTTTAGTTTTTTGGAATATGGTTTTATAGTTTGTATTGATGGGTAATATTTGACCATTATTTCATTAAATATTTATATAAGCCTCCCCATCCCTTTTTTGGACGCACCTTAAATGTATGTTAGGCTGCTTAACATTTGTGCTGCAAGTCACTGAGGTTGTATTTATTTTTTAAACCAGTTTTTCTCTGTGCTTATTTTGGGAAGTGTCTGTTTGTATTTCTTCAAATTTTTCTTGTTTGTAAACATTGGGATTACCACCTATTCAGAACATAGACTGTTGCTCCTGGATAACCAGAAGTGTTAACTTGTTAACTCTTGTAGATGAAGAGGGGTAATGATTAGCAATGAAAATGTCTTTGCCTTCAGGAAAATAATATAATATGAAAGTAACTTGTGCTAGGAATAATAATACTTTTTTTAAAAATTAATAAACCACTTATTAATGCAGCATTTCCATGAATTCATACTATCAGAAAAGGTAGGATGCAGTCCCTCCATATGGGCTTTCTAACATTGCTTCGTATTTGTTTGCCCATAAAGGGTAAGGCTGGGAAATAAGTTTGTCCTTGAATGAGAGAAACTGCATAACAACCTCAGTCTGGTTGGTGATATGTGTCAGAATTTATTTTCTGAAGTGCTGAAAGAAATGTGCCTTTAAATTTTAAACTCTACTTACTTTGAGCCCTCAGAGACTTTAAGATAACATTGATATCAGGCAAATACAAGTCTTTATATATAAAGAGTTGATTATTTCAGTTTGTTACTCAGTCTTTACATATAGAGTTGATTATTTCAGTTTGGTATTCAACTTTTGTTTGGAACATCATGATGTAAATTGTTGTTTAAAATTTCCGCTTTTCTATAAAGATGAAAATTATATTAGTAATTCCATTTTGTACTTACTATGACTATGTTTATATACTTCAGAATTTACTAAGTATTATTTTTAAATGAAAATATGAAAAATTACTAGAATTAAATATGGAGAGTTTTTAAAAAATAACTTTGGAGTAGGGAAGACCTTTCCAAATATGACAAAATTGAAGAACCACAAAGAAAAATATTAATACATTCCAAATACATGAAAATACGTTTTTTTATATAGCAAAAAACCCCACCATAAACTACATAAAAAATACATGAGAAACTCGAAAAAAAATTTCGATTCATGTAGCTGACCACTAATTTCTTACTGATTTCTAATATATTCCAGGATATTAATTATAGCATTATTTGTAATAGTAAGATTTTAAACACTAAATGTCCTCAAGAATAGATACATTAAATAAATTATGGTATATTCACAAAATAGAAAACTATGCAACTGTTAAGAAGAATGAAGTAGATTTATATTTTTATAAAATAGAGTGCCTAGATCAGTGTTGACACGTAGTAGGCATCCCATGTATGTTTGTTGAAGATTGAGTTTTTAAATAAACGAAAGCAAGATCTAACATACTCTGTATAGAATGCTATCATTTATGTAAATTGTATAAATCATTTTTGTAAAAAAAAATATACATACACATAAGTGCTTGTATGAATAGAGCATAACAGGAAATTTATACAAAAAAGTGTATAGCAGAAGATTTAGGTAGATGAGAGATGGTGGAGGTAGTAGGCACAAAGACAGAAGGGTCAGAAATATGTTTTGGTACCTTCTGAATTTTGTAATGTGCATTTTTAAACAGTTCAAATAATTAATAATTAGCATGGAATATTGTATTTATAGGGATGAAAGTGAACCTGCCCAAATAGAAGATTCAAGTGTTGTTAAACCTGATGGCTGGCTTGATGATGAACCAAAATTTATTCCAGATCCTAATGCTGAAAAACCTGAGGATTGGTAAGCATTCTTCATATTCAAATGTCAATTTCATGTTTCTTACTTGCTTTTTTGTTCCTAGTTTACATGACTGACAGGAGAGACTTGAGGTTACTATATTTGCTTTGTTCTAATATCCTAAGGAATGAAGACATGGATGGAGAATGGGAAGCACCTCGTATTTCTAATCCAGCCTGTCGGATTGGGTGTGGTGAGTGGCACCCTCCCATGATAGATAACCCAAAATACAAAGGAATATGGAGACCTCCAATGATAGATAACCCAAACTACCAGGTAGTAACCACTTGTTCCAATCCCACAGTAAAGTTTAAAATGTTGTGCTATTTGTATTACATGTCTAGTTATTGGTAATGTTATATTAACTTTTAGGAATTTGATTTGTAATAGTGTGCCTTAGCTATCTTAAGACATCAAAGAAAAGAGACTTCAATTAATTTATATTTAAAAAGTAAAAGTAAAAAAAAAAGTAAAGCATTCTTTATTTAATTTTCTGGTGGAATAAAATGAAGAACTAAAGATCAGTCACTTTATACTATATTTTTCCCTAGTAATCAACTGATGATCACTTTGGAATCAATTTTATTTTAGAATTAAATATAAGAAATGAGTTCTGATCAAGAGAACTCATATTATACATTTTAGTAATTAAAATCTGTGCTTAATGTGCTCCTTACTTTCTGGTGTTATTAAAATTGTTTTTTTCCTAATATAAATGAGATATTTCTTCAGTATACCTAGTTTTGGGGGTAGAAATCCTTACATTATCCATTTAACCCTGTAGATTTATCTAATTAGTCATTGACATTTTCTAACATTTATTTTATATGTACAGTTGTATATTCTAATGGCTCATTGTAGTTCTTCTTCATAGCATTTATCACAAAATGCTTATTTTAGTAACTTTTTTGTTTAACATCTGTCTCTGTCTTTAGACTTTAAACACCATAATGCAGGGACCATGTTTGCCTTGATTATCACTGTATTCTAGCATCTGGCATAGTGCTTAGCACAGAATAGATATATATGATGGCAGAATGAATCAGTGAGTGATCCTATCGTCCAGTTTGATTTGGTTAAATTTAATCACGTAAGATCTAATGGAACTTATGTGTTAAATAATTGTTTTGAGATTCAACTATGATTGACTATTGATGCCTATCATGGATATATGTTAAAAGGCACAGTTCCATATAGTGATCTCTCTGGTTTGAACAGTTTTAATGACATCTTGCCTTCAATATCTTTACTAAATGTGAAAAAAAATTATCTGAAATAGTGTCACTTGTGAAATTTCTGAAGCTTCTGTGTGTGTTGGATTTTCACTCTGCCTCTTTTTTTTCCCCCAGAGTTTAAAGTCAGTGTTATTCATAGGGAACATCATGTACAGGATAGGAAGAAACAAGATTTTACTTCCAGTGAATTCGTAATAAATTAATTATGAGTTTAAGTTTTCTTTTTTCCCAGTTAGTGTTGCTAATTTCATTCAACAGCAGCTCTTCTTGAGGAACATTTATAATGAAATTATTTTATTTGAAAATATCTTTAAATTATTTTTTCTTCCAGGGTGTCTGGAGTCCTCGAAAAATTCCTAATCCAGATTATTTTGAAGATGATCATCCATTTCTTCTGACTTCTTTCTGTGCTCTTGGTTTAGAGCTTTGGTCTATGACCTCTGATATCTACTTTGATAATTTTATTATCTGTTCAGAAAAGGAAGTAGCAGATCGCTGGGCTGCAGATGGTTGGGGAGTGAAAATAATGGCAGAAAATGCTAATGAGGTATAGTATTCACCGTATAATAACAATAGGACTTGGTCCTGGTTATAGGTTATACAAATGGCCTTAAAGGTAAATAAATGTGCAATAATTACTAAATGCTAAAGAAACATATTTAAATAAATTTATGTAGGCAGAATATTTAGCTTTACCAAATTATGATATAACTTCATTATAAACTAGGTAATGAATGTAAGTCTTTGTTTCATTTATTAAAATATGATAGCATAATGGGATTTAATGCCTTTTGGTGTTTATAGAAATGAGACTCCTTAGTATCTTTGTCACCTTGTCAATTCAAGGCCTAAGTGAGAACAGTAACCTAAATATTCCTTATTCATTTTAACTACTTTTCACTTAGAGGAGTGCAGAAACTTTTTAAATTTAATATTATTTAATTATGCTCTAGTTTCAAATTTTAACACTACCTAGAAAAGATTAAGCTAAATATTTCTACACAATGCACCTTGGAGAATATAACTTTAAAACTCATTACTATAAAGAAAAATTCATACCTTATATTTGGTTTCTTTGGATATTAGCAAAAACCATCAAAAGAGTAAGTAAAGGTAAGGGAATTCTAATTTAACTAAAAGATTTAATGATTTTAGTTTTATTTTAATAAGAGAAACAGTTTCCTTCCTGAAGGTTGTGTACAAAATTTGTTAACAAGAAAATGAAAACACAGTAATTCTCAGGTTGATTTTTTTAAAGTAAGTCCTTTAAAGTGCAGAATGAGTTATCAGAGAGTTGTATAGTTCTAAATGAACCAGATAAAACATCCATAAAGAGTAGTTCTATTGTGAACCTTACCAAAAAAGAGAATTGTCCTAATTCTTGCTGGTAGGTTAGCAATATCCACCTATGTAGTATAACATACCTCCTACTATAAAGTGTCAAGCAGTGATGCATGCAAATAATTAAAGATTGTTTAAAATTTATGAAGTATAAGACAGGAAAATATTTTTAGCTTACAAATTCATGACTGCTTAATATAAAACATCTAGGTGAAATTCTTGTTTTTGTAAGTTGTATTTCTGATTGAAGGTTTATAAAATCTGAATTGCATTTTTGTGCTTGTTTCTTCTTTAGCCTACCGTGTTTAAACAGTTGATGGCAGCTACTGAAGATCGCCCATGGCTTTGGCTCATTTATCTTGTGACAGCAGGGCTTCCAGTGGCATTAATTACTTTATTTTGTTGGCCAAGAAAAGTAAAGGTAAAGAAAATGAATTTCCTTCAACATTAAAAAAAAAAATGTCTTAGTGTTTAGGAGTTCTGTGAATAGAGCAGGTAGTTCTTAAAAGTAATAAATTGCCTGTAAGCTTTTACTGATAGTTCACTGTATATGGTATCAGTTATTGCAAAAACTTTTTTAGTAGTGCTTTGCTTTTAGTAAGAATAGCTTGTGTTAAATTGCCATAGAAAAAATATGAAGATGCGGAGTTCAAAAAAACTGACATATGTAAACAACAAACAAAGGGAGCACTAGAGCAAGAAGTGAAGGAAGAGAAAGCAGCCCTGGAGAAACCAGTAGACTTGGAAGAGGAAAAAAAGGAAAGTGATGGTGAAATTCTTGAAAAAGGTAAGATGATGATGGTGATTTATAATGGCTACCCTGGGCAAAGCTCATTAAAAATAGTAGATTGTCTGGTAAACCCTAGTCGTCACACTTGTTTATTGTCATATTTATACCATCGGAATCCCCAAGAATGCGTGACTATGGCAAAGAGGATCCTTGCCTGGATTGGTCCTGAGCAGGCATCCTACATATGATTTTTGTCTTCTAAGGAGAAAGAATTGTAAAAATTATTCAGTTGCTTCAGAGCCTAGCAACTATGAATCTCATATGACATAGCTTTTTGCAAAGATTTTTCTTGCCTCCAAGAATGTAGTTTAGGTGGGAGGTGCAGACTAGACCATGGCTTCTGTAGAGGAGTGATCAGTTTAAGGAAGGTGATTGCAACAGAGTCCACACCAAGTCTTCCAACTGCTGTTGTTTATCAGATAGTTTATCATATTGAACAAATAGTACTGTCTTTTGAAAGGATTGCTGAATCATGTCTGCTTCCCATCTTCTATTAAATTCCAGAAGATGTTAAAACTGAAGAACTGAGGCTTTTTGGTGACTCCATTGAGACCTCCTTATACACATTTAGGTAGCAGTAAAACTATTGATGTTTGCTAGATATCACAAGCCAAGTTCCAGATTCAGCCCTTTAAAACTTAAATTATATCTTGAGCACTATTTTTAACTCAATAGTTGATGAAACAATTGACTTAGAAAAAATACTGATTCACAACACACACATACATATTTACATATATATGTGTATACATATACACATACACATACGTATATATATTCTTTGGTTTTCATTCTGCATACAGATTGAATGCCTTAAAAATTTCTAAATCTGTCCCTTTCCTCAGATATGATTTGTTTATAAAATGTGGTTAAATAGTGAGTATTTGTATTTCATTTAAAAACATTTCTAATGGAAATTGCTTTTAAATATTGGAATTTAAATGCATCCCCTGACTTTTATGTAATACTTTTCAGTAGCAAAATGCTAATTCATCAAGTCTTTGCCTTTAATAAAAATCTGTGTTCTAGAAGAGGAAGGTGAACCTGAGGAAAAGAGTGACGAAGAAATTGAAATCATAGAAGGACGAGAAGAAGGTAATAAATCAAATAAGTCTGGATCAGAGGATGAGGTAAGCCACTCTTTAACAGAAAATAAACTAGTTTTCTATGTATGATTGTTAATCCATAAAAAATTATTTCAATAAAAGCAGCAATCTGGTTTGTGACGAATTTTTTGCTGTATTTCTCCCAGCTTTCTTTAGAGTGCCCATATTGTTTTAAAATGTATCAATAAGGAAAGCATGAAAATACTATGTTATATCATCTTAATGCCTGATGAAACAGTGTAAAGTAAGTTTACACTATAGTTTACAAAATATAAAGAGATCTGTGTCTGTGAAAAAATTATGATTATCATTAAAGTGTTGTGTTGAAAGGTATAATAAGCAGACCATCTGAATTTTTAAGGTAATTCTGTTTATTACAAGACAATTTTATTTATAACCATTGTGAAAACATTCTCATTGTCTCAGTAACTTACTTTCAAAAGATTTCATTCATTGGGTAGTTGAGTACTATCTACCTGATAATGGTGTTTTTCTCAAATCTTTAGTAAACTAGTTTTCCCATTAACTTGGTATGTCTGCCCCTTTTTCCATTCTGAGGTATAGTAGGACTTTCTACAGTGCCTCTTTTTTAAGTTGGATATTATGGAATCAGAAACTATTCAGGATATAATTCAGAACCAGAGCTTCCTTTTTTTTACCCAGAATATACCCACAAAAGCCCATTTTCTCTACCCTTCTAGCCCTGTAAGTACTTTATAATCTTACTCTCAGAAGTCACCATCCTCACCACTCTCATAGCTTAGAGTTAGGTAGGGTAAAGATACCCTGGCTTGATGCATGTGATAAAATAAATTTTCTATTTTGTCTGTTTGAAGAAATCTCCCAAATAAACTTGTTTTATTATTATTGTTCAATTGTTTTCTAAAGTTTATGCAGTACATATACCTGGTTACTGGTTCTAAGTGCCTTGTGAGATATTTAAATGTGTTTTGTGGATCATTATCTAGTATGAATATCTTTATTTAGAGGGAGTTGGGTGAAGATAATTTTTTCCAGAACAGAGTTTTAAATAGTCATTGTTTCCTGCTGTCACTGTCTTAATAATAATACTTGGAATCATTCATTGAATGTATACTCTAGTTATATTTTGCTTTATAAAATATTTTGTGTATCTTTAAAAATGTCTTAATTCCATCATTTAGTCTTATGTTTTTTAGTCTTTTAGTCTTACATGCTTGTTAGTGACCTAAAATAAATCCATTTTTATATAATATATAATTATAACTATCTTGTATAATACCTTCATTATTTAATTTTGTTACACAAGTTTTTAATTTATGTCAAAATGATTATTCAAGAAAGATAAGAATTAAAGGAAAGAAAAACCCCAAACCATAAATTTGATGTTCCCTTTTCTTCTCTCCTAATTTTTCTCAAAGCACTACATGCCAGAAATTCTGAAAAAGTCCCGGTAAAACCAGCTCAGCAATTTATTACTTACAGAAACATTGTAATGTATAGTTAACGCTTAATATCCCACAATGAAAATATCATGTAACCTTTAATTAACTGTGAGATTAGATTAAGTTCTAAATCATAAAATCATGAATTGAGTTGTTAGCATTATTCCTTGTCAGATGCATATTTGACAAGCAGAGTTACTCTAAAAATGTAATAAAACCCAAAGATGAACAAATTGAAACATATCAATGTATATACACATTTTTGATCAGTTATTAAGCAAAGGAACATAAAGATAAAGCATGTGATTATTTGAACATATATTTTAGATAGTAAGAAATACATTATTTACTACTATTAGTTGCCTACTGTATGGAAATGGACATTTTCATAATTTTTTTCCTAGATGAAAGAAGCAGATGAGAGCACAGGATCTGGAGATGGGCCAGTCAAGTCAGTACGCAAAAGAAGAGTACGAAAGGAGTAAAGTATATTTAAGTATTTTTCATTCCTAAAAGAGAGAGTTGGCATTCTAAAGTTGGTGTGCCAGAACTGAACTTGAATCAATCTGCACATCCTGTTTCTTCTATCTAGCAATGTTATTCTTTCAGACATTTGTTTTAGTCTTCTTTTTCAGGAAAGAAAAAAAAAACACTTTGAAGTTACCTGGTCTTTGAATTTAGAATAAAAGAAAGGTGCATGTTACATATCAGATTTTAAGAGATTAATATCATTAGAAGTTACACAGTTTTAATAGTTTGGAGAGATTAGTTTCTACAGAGCAAAATAATATGCAGCAGCTTCACCGCTGTTAGAAGAGTCAGTTATTGGAAATTCCTCTTAAATGGCTATACTATAATATGACTGGTAGTTCTATAAATAAATGACAGTTTGTTCTGTTGTACAGGGCTAAATGCAATAAAGTTCCTGTATGGTTGTTTGATTCTATCAACAATTCAAAGTGTTTGTATGTGACCCACATTTACCTAGTTTGTGTCAAATTATAGTTATGGTCCATTGTTCACTTAAATTATAGAATTCTTTAAAGAGGTGCTTTGTTGACAAACAGGTCAACAAAACAAATGTCTATATGTCATTCATAGAATCACTGGTTAATAGTGCAGCGTATTTACATTTGAATACAAAGAAAAGAGGTTTATCAAAGTGAAATGGTGTACAAATTTTTTTTCAAACTTTTATAGTTGTTTTATGCCAGAATGGCTTACCCTATTCACAAGATTGCTTATGCCTACATTGCTCTTGAAAATAAAATTTAAATATTTTCTCATCTTTAAATGATACCCTCTTTAATAGGTAGATTATTATTGGAGAGTCTTTATTTTCTTTGATTAAAGAGATTCTAATGGCTGATAAATGTCGATCATCATGCTTTGTATTTTTATCTTTTTTCCTGACAAATTCAAATCTGTTTTCAGTCTGTTGTCTCATCTAGCTTCAAAACCGCCTCTACGGTAGATAACAACTATGTCGTTCCTCTTTTTAAAGTACAGTTGACCCTTGAAAGCACAGGTGTGAACTGTGTAGGTCCGGTTATACATTGATTTTTTTCTTCCCAATAAACTCTAAGGTTCTATATGATGTTTGGTTGAATCCTCCAATGCAGAATCTGCAAATATGGGTGGTCAACTATGGGACTTGAGCGTCCGTGGATTTTAGTATCTGCCACGGGCCCTGGAACCAATCCCCCATGGATACCAAGGGAAGACTGTAGTTACCAAAAGCCACAGAACTACATTATAGTGGAGCTGTATTGTTCCATTTAACATATACTAAGAGTTTTTCATGTTTGGGTGACAGACGCTTTGGAAGGTGATGTAAATCTTTGAGACCATGGAACTACTTCACTACTGTCTAGAGAAGTCTATACTAGTTGGGTAATGTTTCGGATTCCTTCATAGACATACAACTGCATCCTTGGGCCCCTTCCCATCCAGCCCCCTTCCCAGTAGTACATTTTAGAGCTTATGTATAAGGAAAATGAGTCTCTAGCTTCTCCTCTGA
This sequence comes from Camelus ferus, assembly GCF_009834535.1. Taxonomy (NCBI): domain Eukaryota; kingdom Metazoa; phylum Chordata; class Mammalia; order Artiodactyla; family Camelidae; genus Camelus; species Camelus ferus. The sequence goes on along the minus strand of NC_045697.1, from coordinate 99,744,761 downwards.
CTAAAGGAAGCCAAATATAGCCAGTATAGTCACTATTCACTCTATTTCAGGGAGTGAATTGAAAATGAAAATAAGTGCTTTATTCCATTGCTGTGTTCTGAACTTTCCATAAATTAGTGATGGAAAATCTTAATACACAGTTAACCATACTTTGTATTTAATACTAACTGAACTTAATACATCTTGCAAGGATTCCCTTTCTTACTCTGCATTTGGAATGTCGAAGTGAACTAGACATTGAGTAATTCTAGATGAGAATGTTTCTGAAAGTAAACTACTACTTCATGGGGTAAATCCGTTCTTATTTTTATGGAAACCTCCTTTCCTGGTAAGTGTCTTGTAAGTGATCTTTTTTTAAAGATTTATTAAAGCTCTTTTTTACTTTCTTGGTTGCAGATTCATTTTAACTTTAACATTTGGTTAAACTCCATGAGCCTGCAGTGGTAAAATCTGAGCAACCGGTTTTGCCAGTTCACTGCTCCTACCTGTGGATGTCCCCTCTGTGGATGCACCATGGCTGAAAAGTTTAACCCGAACTTAAACTTTATAAATATGTGTACTAGGTCCATGTAGTAGACAAAGCATTGTCTTCCTTAATAACAGGATGGCTTTTTCCTTTTACCACCCTAATCTGACTTTATTAAGATGATTTAAGTTCTATCCTTTTCTCTAAAAAAGGAGAAAATGAATGTATTTTGCTCTTTATTTTAGTTGGCTTTTCTAGAGGCTTTTTAATTTGACCAAGCAAAGTAGCTTCCTTTTTCTTGAACATTTTTTTAAGGTAGCCTTGCTTTCATTGGTCATTCTTTAGAAAGATACATATTACAAGAACTAAGAGCCAGTCTACATTTCCAAGAGACAGAGGATGAAATTGCTTATTACATGTTTAAATTAACTATTAGCAATGAATTTAATGTACCTTAGCAGTTCAGAATACTACTTTAGAAAATTAATAGTTTTCATTGAAAACTATTATGAATAGTTTAAAATATTAATATATTACACTCTAGGCATCTATGAAGTTTATTCATTCTCTTTTCAACTGTGGCTATGTTTTAACTTCAGCAGGATTTAGAGATGAAATATCACATGGCTGATACCAGATAACTATTTAAATCTCATGTAAAGAATTTATTTAAACATAATAATGGCATTTCTACATTAATTTTAATAATCTCTTCCCAAATTATAGCTCTTATTCCCTTAGTATGACAGCTGTGAGGAGTTTAGGAAATAAAATTACCCCTAATCTGACAGGTCAGATGAAGTAGGTTGATGGAAGAGAAAATGTATTTTTGAATGCATTTGGAGTTTGCAGCGATCCAAATGCATGGAAGAGCAATGGTAATTTTAGGGAAAATGAAGAACAGGATAATTTTTAAAATTATCGTTTAACACCTAACAAAGTATCTTACCATTTATTTTGTGTTTGTTAAATAAATAGAATTTTACTTTCTTTGTAAAATTTGGAAGTAATTTCAAGTTTTAATTACTTAAACATTTGATAAGCCATCTATAGATAATACAGAAAATTTAAAACAAGGTAAATACATTATACAAGTGATTACTATATATTACTTTAGCTTCTGTCATCACTCCTCAACACCCCCTTCAATATATGGTAAATTAGGTCCTAAGGCCAATGTAAAGACCTTGTTATAGAAAATGTCCTTATATACAATTCATCTCTATGATTTAAGTGAAATAAACTGTAGCTTTTTGGGGGGGTAGATTAGCTAAGAGGTAGTTAACTCACTCTTCCAATTTTGACCTTTCATGTAATCACATTCTCTATTCTTTAGTGATTTACAAATTGTCTTAACAGCTAAAGTAATCTCAGGTCTTTGTTGGTAATTTTGATTATATCAGCATTAAAGAAATACAACAACCATTAGAAGTTGTTAACTCAAGATAGGAAAAAACAAAATTATTGGGGAAAGTAAAGAAAGACTCCATTCTAAAGAATTAAGATCAATTTTGCTTTGTTTTGGACCATAAAATTCTAGAATATGTAATTCACCTTTCATCTTTCTTTTGGAAAAGGGACTAGATCAGAGGGAAGAGTAATGGACAAGGATATAAATGTGGTATCATGAATTGGTTGGAACTGCATGCTTAGATGATTTTGGTTGCTTTTCTGCAAATTTTCTTGTTACGTGAACAATTCCAAATTCCAAAAATCTCTGAAAATCGAAAGTTTTTTCATGTTTGACATCAAAACTCATTTGGCAGCCAAACCTGACCTCCCTGATAGGCTATATATAGTGTATTTATCACACTTAGTACTAAATTAATATATTTTGCTACAAAAATGTTAATGTATTTGATTACAGGTGTTGCCCAAACTGTATTGGTGTTTGAGTCATAATACTTTATGAAATCTGAAAAATTCCAAATTCTGAAACATCTGACCCCAAGAGTTCCAGATAAGGGATTGTGAGCTTTATTAACTTGCTATAAGTAAAGTCCAAAGTGACTATAGAGGACAGATTTTGGATGGAATGCTAATGTATGTATTGAGGGAAGTTCTACAGGTAGACCCTGAGGAAAAGGAGTATGGTGATTTTCCCTGCCAATTATCATTCCACCAGCATTTGGAACTAGGAAGTATTTAAAGAAAAATTTATTCTGACATTGGTTAAAACAGTAAGAAAGACTATTCAGGGATGTTGCAATAGGGGGCAAGAATATTGCAACAGGGGAGAGAGATGGGGCGCACCTCCAAATACAGTGAAGACAGCTGGGAATTTTTAGTTATTGTGCAGAGTTGGGGCAGGGAGGTGGATAGAAAATTACTAAGAGGAGACATCAGGGGTAGGGAGATGCTTGCTATGCTGATTTAACAGGATTCTTGCTCAAGACAGGCAGGGTGATCAGATTCTGAGGGTGGGGGATTTCTCTAAACTGACTCAGCAGGATTTTTACTAAAACTGGACTAAGCAGGCTGAAGACAGGGCCTAAGATGAGCTCTAGTCAGAAAGAGGACTCAGAAGAACATGGCTAAAGTTTGGTTGAGGAGTCTTTATCAGAAGCTACGCACAGTCCCTGTGCATACTGTTTACCGCCTGTATTTCTATTATAGAAATTGATATCCTGAAGGACATTGCTGTAATGAAAACAAAATGTGTAGCGCTGGTTTACCATTCATATAACAAGCAAGTGGGGCATGTATTTCGGGTAACATTTTGTCACCTTCTGATTTAACAGCTGTAGGGGTAGCAGCTGGAAAAGCCAGAATGTGAAATAAACTGGCTGTTCCCTTATGCTTTTTAGCAAGGTATCACAAGAAGGAGCTTTCCAGTTTCCAAGCAGAGATGGAAGGAAATAGAGAAAGATCATTATATTAGCTACCTCACATGATTAGAAAAGCTAATTGTTTCTGTACCCTGAAAGCAGAAAAAAATTCAAAATGGTTTTATTTTTGAGGTATGGGAGGTGGAAGGGGAAGCCCAGTTAAAACTTTTCTGCCAAGTGTTAAGCCAAAAAAAAGAACCCAGCCCTGCAGTGATACTTGGGTGTTGCATTCCCAGTGCAGTCTTATTTTCAGTTGACTTCAAAGTAGCCTTTATTAGAGGGGCAGAAACCTATGAGGAAGGAAAAGGAAAAAGCATACCTTGAGAATTTGTTCTAGAAAAGAGCTTGATTGTGGTTCCTAGCATATGCAACTGAAGCATATAGACAGCAAGGCTGTTTTTGAGGGAATTGTACTGCCAAAGAAACGTGAGCTTGGCCTTCCAATGATGGGCACCAAAATCACATCAGCAAGAAGTGGACTGTTTCTGCAACTCCCATAATAAATGGAACACTCCCAAACTTTAGAGTTACAGGAGGGTCGGGGTGTGGGTAAATAAGGAATAACTTTCCAGACAGGGGAAGCCATGGAGAGCAATAAGGGAAGTCCTTTGCCAGAGATTAGAATCAGGGTCAAATCAAGGAACTTTATCCACTATCATGGGACAGAATCTTCACAGGGTCTCTCTCCTAGTATTCCACAATTGCTTTGAATTGATGTTTCCCTTTATTCCATATTCCAAATTGAGAGTTGTTATTTGGGTATCCTATCCCCACTACACCATTACAAATGGGCAGAGCAAATAGTCTGTCACTAGTTTAGTGGTTGTCAGACTACTAGAAGCCACATCTACAACTGACAGACCTTGATAGAGACCCTGGATTTTGAGCTGAATCAGTAACTGGAAAAGGAGAGGTTAAGTATGTTCTGTATATGGGAAAAAGGTTGGGCAAAGATACTTAACAGCAAGAGAAGGGGGCTGTGGCTGATGCTTCTAGGTACCACCAATATCCATTTCCACAGTAAATTTATAGCTGGAATATGGCTTCCAGCTAGGAACGACATTTCTCAGCAATTCTTGCATCTAGGTGTAACTAAATCCCGACCCACTGGAATGTGAGAAGACATATGAGCCATTTCCAGGCAGGCCCAGCCCATAAAACCCTGCATATATGCACCATGCACTTTTTCTGCAAATTATAATGGTGATAATTAGTGACTTGGAAGCCATGTTTGAAAATGGCAGGGCCATCCTTAGCTCACAAAGCCTACTGGTTTACCGTGCTTACCTCAGAACCATTAGTTGGATGAGAAACATTAAAAAAATTTTTTAATTGAAGTATAGTCAATTTACAATGTTGTGTTAATTTCTGGTATATAGCATAGTGATTCATTTATACTTACATATACATAGAGATTCCTTTCCATATTTTTTCATTATAGGCCATTGCAAGATACTGAATATAGTTCCCTGTGCTATACAGTAGGATCTTGTTTATCTACTTTATATATGGTAGTATCTCCAAATCCAGAACTTCCAGTTTATCCCTCCCCACCCCCTTTCTCCCCTGGTAGCCGTAGCTTGTTTTCTATGTCTGTGAGTCTGTATTCTATATTATTTTATGTTTTTTTATCTCTGTGTCTCATTGCAAGAGCTTAGCCTAACTTAAAAAATGCAACCACCATTACTTTGGCAATCTTGGATCCTTTGAATTCTTTGCTTTTATTTTTTGAATTAATATATAATATCCTATATTTGTTTTAATAAAAAATAGTATTCCCTTAAACATCTAGCAACTGGTACTTAAAAATAAGATACGTTACTTATCTTGTGGCTTTGAACAACCCTGAATACACCACTGCAGCCAGTTACTTTGGCAACTATATCAAAACACACACAATTTTTGAAACAGCCTTTTTATTAAACAGCAAAGCATAACTGCAACACAATTTTAAATGTTTGAAAATTAGGTCACAAAGGGATGCAAAATGTTTGCGTATGACTATTATATATTCATACAGCTAAAGTCATCAAATCTTATACCAATACAAACATAAGATTACTTCATGATTAGCCTAAATTTAGTAACCATAAGCTATATTAGTGGATCTCTTTTCCTGTCTAACACTTTAACATTACTCGTGATACTCATTTCCTTACCAAATGGAATCTACAAACTAAATTTAAAAAAACTGTTAAATGACTAAAACTTTGCAAACCAGCAGCTGGGTTTACAGAAGATTCTAAGTAGTGAGATAAAATACTGAGAAAGCATCAATTAATATACATGTAAAACTCTCCCATTTTATTCATGATTTTGATACTAACACACTCTTAAGGGATTTTGCAAAGTTGATCTGCTGGGTACTACAAATAAACCTGAGAACAAACTTTGTTCTCTTCCAGGTCTTGTTTACATAATGTTAGCCAAACAGTCCATTTTCTTATATATTCCCAAATCTAATCTGTGCCAGAGATTAACACAAATCTGAAGTAGAAACATTTGGAATCCGTTACAAGTATTTACCAAGTACTTTTCACACCCTATTTCTATTTTTCCTCAAATTTTAAAATTTCAAACACACACACAACCAGAGCACATCTTTTCAGAAAACCAAGTGGGTAGCTTTGTGCAAGGGAAGTCTTTAACAACAAATCTTCCCCATTTGACAATTCAAAGAAAAATCTTCATTTTTATAGCCTCCGTTTTCACTGATTAAAGAGAAACAACTATCCTATCTTACTCCTAAATACAACAAATAAGCCCTAACTGAGAAAGTATCTTATTTTGGTTAAGTTTACAGTTAGAGTTCAGATTACTCCCTATATGATTAACTATAGAAATTACTTTTTACAAATGTGAAACCAATTTTTTCCTTGGGGAAGGAAAATGAGAAGAAAGCAAACGGAGAAGAGGCACACAATGGTGGACAGGGTACATAAAGCTGTGCACTCAGTACATGATTTTGGTCACTTTTTCACAACACGGTGGTTATTTTCTTGTATCTCTAACTATGCCTATAATAAAGTCAGTGCTAAACCTGTAAGTCAAAGCAAATATGATAAAACATTCATTTTCAAGTTTCATAAATATATGCATTTCTAATTATAAAGTCTCTACAGCACATTTGCACGTTTTCATAGACTAACATAATACACAAACTCATGGGAGTTTTCTGTTATGCTCTTAATTTTGCCTAGATCTGACATTATCTTCATAAATACTCAGTGAAGCCACAAACAAAAGTATTATAACGTCTGGAATCTATCCAAGTTTTAAAGAAAAAAATGATCAGCAGCAATTCCATAAAACATAAGGGATAATCCCTTACTTTCTTTTGCTTTTTGTGTCAGTTGTTTGAAAAACACTAGAAGCTGACATGAGGTTTTCTATATATTGTCCAAGAACTTGGTTTTCTGATTTTAGCTTCAGATTTTCTTCCTTAACTGCATCTACTCTTGCAGAGAGATCTATATTAAAAATAAAAAAGCGTATTATCAATAAAATGATGGCAATGATGCCACATTATAAAGTGCTTATTAAGATTCATTCTTAAAAGAAATACCACAGTCCTTAAATTTTCTGCTTTTAAATTCAGGCTAATTTAGAAGTTAAACAAAGTGAACTGAGTACCAATCAATAGTCAAAATTCCTACAAAGAGATGTCACATTAGATTAAATGTTATTCTTTGTAAACAGCATTTTTGTTAAGTAGTTAATTCTTAAAATGGTTATTTTTAAAAATACAGTTTTAAAAATGTGAATTTTGGTCCATATCTTACCATCATAAAACCATAATGTCTTTACAGAAATGTTTAAGAAAATGTAGTAGGTGAACATAACTGAATTCACATACTGGATATAGGCAGTCAGTTTCCAACTGATCATTATGTATTTTCACATTAGCAAGAAATTCAAAATAGCAGTTCTTGATGATAAAAAAAGATATTACCTCCATTCAGTAAGGATTGGCTGCCTTCTAAGTCATTCAGTAAGTATTAAGTGCCTGTAACAGGCACTGGTCTAGAGGCAATAGTAACAAAAAAGAAAGGTCCCTGCCCTTTCAGAGTTTACATTTAATGTGCATGTGGGCACAGGTGCATTAATGGGGCTCAGGGCGTGTAAGGGATCAGGAGAAAAAACAAGAAAGGTAAGGGTCATAGGAAGCAAAAGGAAAGCTGTTCTTTTATATAGTATAGTCAGGGATAGCTATTTTGATTAAGGAAATTTCACCAGAGATCTAAAGGAAGTGAGGGAATGAGCCATACTGACACGCAAATGATCAAGGGAAAAGATTCAAGCACAGGGAACAGCAACTGCCAAGACTCTGAGTTAGAGGCTTAATGAAAGAATAGCAAGGAGGTTGGAGTGTCTGAGGCAGGATGTATGAGTCAGAGAGTGTGACTGGAGTCTGAAAGTAAAAGGAAAGTAAGAGACTTCTACAGAGTAACCTGGCTTTCATTAACTGTGAAACGGGAAGCTACTGGAGTGACATGATCTGTTCAATCTGATTTCAAAAACAAACAAAGCAAACCACAATCCCTTAATTTCCTTAAAAACCAAAGTATATTTCAGTGGTAGAATTAATTTAATGCGAGACATTCAGAAAATGAAAAAACTCAGATCAATTCCCTTTTCATTTTTGAGGCTAATGTGCTATTCTTACTTTCATATAAGCTTTATTAAAGTGGACTTAGTATAACAGTGAGGGGACTTAAAAGGGCTCTCATATTAGGTCAGACCTTAAAGAGGGAAGCATAAGAACACTGACTTTCTTATTGAAACATCTCTGTTCTTTAAACTGACCAGCCAAAGCTACTGGCAGGAGGGGAAAAAAACTATTGAAGTAGACTTGAAGTTTATACTTTTAAAAACTGTGCACAGTAAAACACAAAATTTAGCAACATAAATGCTTACAATTTCAATTACCTGGATGTTAGTCAAGAAAACTACAAAATACAAGCTAACCTTCAAGTGTGTGTTGGAGTTCCAACACTTGATTAATAAGTCGTGTTTTTTCCTCCAGTTCCACCTGATTTTCAGCATCAACTGCTGTAATAAAAAGGTTCAGATTTACTATTAATTAACATTAGCTACCATTTGCGTAGTATAGCACTTAAAAATCTGTAAAATGTTTTACATTCATTATCTTATTAGACTTATACAAGAGCCCTATGAAGTAAAAGGTTATATCCCACATTGCAGATAAGGACACCAAGGTGAAGGCAAAATGTTTTGCCAACATCTCACAGTTAAGGAATGGAAGTTGCCTTATATCCTTTCTAGAACTATATGGGATTATAAATAGGTAAATTGCACAAGATCCAAGCCTTCTAAATATTGCTTCTCTGTTCTTTCCATTGCTTAATAAAGCAGTGTATGTTCCACAAAACCAGGAACATACAGAAAGGAAAACAAAGAACATACCATCCATGTCAGCATTCATCATCTTGGGCCTTGGATACAAAATTCTTGATAAATGGTCTGCAATAAGAAAGTCAGAAACACAGGCATACATAGCAATGAAATATAAGCTTGTTTTTCAAAAGAAAATTAAATGACCCAGTTGGACCCTTTTCGCATACTTTACTGTGTCTAAGAATAAAATACTCAGTGGGTAAATAAGCAAAGAATATGTACAAATAGTTTACAAAGAGAAGTATTCAGTAAACAAGAGGAAATGTTGATTTTCTTGGTAATCAAAGAAATGCATAGTAAAATACCACTGTATATTTCTCAAAATATTTCTCTAAAAGAAGATAATGGTCAATGCTAGAAAAATTATGGAAAAGCAAACACAAAATATTGGATACAAATTATAAACATGTAATCTTTTTGGAAGGCAGTGCAGTAATAAACAAGATTCATAAAAACATTTAAATATTTTTTACAAAGCAATTTTACTCTTGGAAATGTAGCCCAAGGAAAATTATGAAGGAAAAAATTATATCCATAAAAATCTTTACTTCAACCTTATTTATAACCCAGTAAATTGGAAACAACAAACTGTCCATTCGGAGTCTGGTTAATTGTAGTTGCCATTTCTAATAGAGTGGCTACTAAAAATAATTATGATGACTATAATAACACTAATGTAAATTATTTGAAATATAAGCATGGATAAAGAGAATACAGCAAAATGAAAAAATCTAACATCATTATGTGATGGTAGCAAGGAAGACATCTCTTAAAATAGTCTTCATTATTAAAGCATTGTTTTATATATAGCAATTAATACTTTTTAAACATAAAATTCTAAAGAAAAATACTAGGTATCTGAAACACTAATATGGATTAAATGAAAACACGTCCATTGTCACCTCCTGGTTATGGTTAAAACAGATTAATTAGGATATAAATAAGTAAATAAATATTAACATTTTGTTTCTATAAAAGGCTCCAAAATATTAGAGCACAAAATTCTTGTGAAACATGTCCTGCTCTATAGCTAACATTCATTCACATGCAATGTGCTCAAAATTTATAAATAATGCTACCAGATTATTACTGAAAACAGATTTGTTAACCAATCTAATCTACTCACTGAAGGAACTTAGACCTGTCAGTTTTGTTACTCTTTCAACAAGTATTTATTGAACATCTACTATATCCAAGGCATTGTTATGCCTCCAAATGCTGAACAGTAGAACCCAAACCTATTGAACAAAAACGTCTACTACTAGAACTATAATCACAATCAAAACAGTGATCAGTGTGTACTACCTCACAGTTTCAGTTAATATAACTGTGTGACACTTCAGATACTAGTGTGAACATGGGAACAGAATGCTCTGTACACAGGTATAAACTACATCTTGGTGAAGATATCAGTCTAAAAAAGAAAGATATTAAACTTCCTTTACACATAGCATTATTAAAGAATTACTAGCTACAAACAGTATAAAAATAACGCTTAATAAATCTACCTCAAGTATTCTGGCATCTTTCCACTGATCCAGCATAAGCACTGCTCTCCCTCATATCTTTTTCACATGGTTTTAATTCTCAGGTTCTTTGTACTTCAGAGAAAGTTTTAAGTAGGTAGGTAGGTAGATGGGTGGATGGATGGATAGAAAGAAAGGAAAGAAAGAAAGGAAGATATAGATGCAGAGTTGACCGCTGAACAGCACAGGTTTGAACTAGAATTTTTTTCAGTAAGTACTACTACAGTACTACACGACCTGCAGTTAGTTCAGTCTGCAGTTGTGGACTGCGCATATGTAAGGCCAACTGTAAAGTTATATGTGGATTTTCAACTATGCAAAGAGTCGGAGCTCCTAACCCCCTTGTTGTTCAAGGGTCAACTGTGTAAATATGTGTGTACATATACACACACACATCTACATAAATCCAAATACACTGATTATGAAAATTTTTTCAGAAGTTCTTCAACCCTGTGTAGTATTTGAAAACTACACTTCAAAAATTCCTCTGCATTCAAATAATGTATCTTTATAATTGAAGAGGAAGAGTGTTAGCAGTGAAAACTTTATTTGGCACTTCCCCAAGAGAAGAGCATTTTCATACCCCTTCAACTACTGATCTGGCTAAAGTCTGGGAAGAATAAGAGGTAACAACCAAAAGCAAAAGTAAGTGATCTTGGGAATACTCAGCAACAGTAGACTTCAACTTGGCTATTTACTCTGCTACATAATACAGGTATCCCCCATTTTTTGAAAGTTCACTTTATGCCACTTCATTTGTATGAAAGACCTACATGAGTACCTGTTTTTGCTAAACAAAAGTCTGAAGCAGATTTTCGCTTTCATGAAAAATGGCAAAAAGCAAAAATAGCATTCGGTGTTTGTTTTGCAGCAAGCTATAATAGAGGCAGCGTTCACTCTGAGCAGTGAGAGTGATACCACCAAGCTCCTTCCCTGAAAACACACAGCATCTCAGCATCAAGCCACCATAGCTTTGAACTGTGTCTGTAAGCTCCTGTGCTTTTATCTCTATTTTGTGCATCTGTTCACAAGATATGTCTTAAGATAATTGCTTCTTCACTTTACACCAATTGGCTTATAAAAGGTTTCACAGAAACACTTTCAGATAGTGGGGTAAGCCTATATATTAAATGCTTCAAATTTCTATTTATACAGTGTTTTGAAGACTACAGAGGAAACAGAATTTTCATGACAGCTAAGAAGGGTTATATAATATTCAAGCTAAAGCAACAGAAAACGACAAAATCTATGCACTTGATTTTGAAATTAGATCGAGTATAGGGATGGGTTATACTTCTTTTGCCTGTGTTTTAGCTAACACTAAAATTGAACCAAAAAGTCTTCTACAAAAGTGAAGTGTTCCAGATTAACCAATATAGTAGGTAAGGAAAGAGAAGCCAGTTTCTGAAGTTTTGGCCACATATAACCAGAACAATAGACAATTTATGCATGGCTTATCAACAGTTTGAATTCATCTGAAAAAAATAAAAGGAAAAAAAAACCACAGTAAAACAGGGTGAAGGGAGCTTATTAGAGGAAAAATTACTCTTAGAAAAATACATTCAAGGTTGGGGTGGAAGAGCATGGTGCGAGGACAGTGCTATAGGATACACCACGCAACCCGAGAGAGGACTACTCACACATAGTTACACACATAAGATTACACGCTAATGGTTGAACAGTGCAAAACCTGCCTAACTAGCATGGCAGCCCTGTGCAAAAGGGCAATACCCTTCACTAAAGTAGACCCGAGCACTACCAGCTGCCTCTGCACAACAATGATAAAAGACAATTTTTTCCTGTTGTGGTGTGATAAAATAGACTGACCTGAAAATGCTGCTCTTGAATATATTCTAAGAGTTTCAGGAAATTTAGAGTAATAAACTGGTTTATTTTATATATGTGATCAAAAGGTTTGTTGAGCTCTTTATGTCAAAATATTTGAGCCACGGATTTTACTTTCTTCAAAATAGGATCAATCTTCATACTCTGCAATGCCTACGTTAGCACAGTACTATGTCAGAACGTGCACTCCATGTAAGATTGAATTTTTCAACTATAAAATTTTTTCTCAAACTACAGTTGCTATCAAACCACTTCTACGTCATATGTGCTCTTAAGAGTTCATTTTCAACTCCTGCTCCTACACATAAAAGCAAATATGACATAAAAAGAGAGAGAATCCAGACCAAAATATCTCAAGTGTGGGAACACTGAAATAAACTTAGGATGCTAAGATTGATCTATTTATCCAAAATCGGCCTGAGTTCTGAAATAGATATGGTTGTCTGATATTCTTCAACTCTGACCAAAGCTGAGGTCAGATATCATAAAACTTTTCTCAAAAATCAGTCAATTTTGGCAACTATCTTCTTCATCTAGCCTTGGTCAGTGGAAGAGAATCTAGACTTACTTTGATAATTTAAGTCCAAGAAGCAGAAGAATGGAGACAGCAAGGATCAGGAAGTGTGGCACACACCCAACTGATCAGAGATTATCATTTGTATTACCAAATACACATCCACCTACTTTGCTAGTACCCCCAGCAGTACCACAACATCCTTCTTCAGAAGACGCAGTTTAGCACAGTGATTAAGAACATGGATTTAGATTACCTGGATTCAAACCCTAGCTCTGCTGTTTATAAGCTCTAGAATTTTAGGTAAGGTTAGTTAACATCTTTGCCTCAGTTTCCTCATCTGTAAAGTGAGGATAGTAATAGTACATACCTTATAGTTTTGTTGTGAGAATTTTACGAGCTGATATCCATAATGTGCTTGCAACAGTACACAGTAGGTGTTTTATAGTATTAGCTCTTATCTTCTCTACTTTTTAGCTGTAATTAAGGTCATAAGAATTTTAGAAAAATCACCTAGTCTAACTGCTTCAATTTTACAAATAAACCAAGGCCACGATGATAATGGCTTACCCAAGATCAGAGTCAAGACTGAGATTTTGAGACTTTTCCCTGATACCCATCCAATCTCAACCACCCAACTTTTCTGCATCTAATACTAATTTTCATCATCTGTCATCTACCTATTAGTGAACTAGTAATACTACTAAAATAATACCACTATGCATTAATATACTAAATGCTTTGCATACATTATTAGTTTATCAAATCAACAGGACATTACAACTTACAAATGGAGACGCTGTATCTCAGACAGGTTATGTATTTTGCCTTAGATTTCACAGGCAAAGTTTGTACCAAGAATTTGAACTCAGGTCTACCTATAAAATCCCTGCTTTTTCCATTATGCAATGGAAGATACTTGAATATGATCCTAATCTAAGTTTGTCAAACATTTTGCAACCCCTGATACCAAATTCCTTTGATATTTCTACTATCTAAGCAACTGAAGGTAAACTTCATTCCCTTCAAGCCGCATCAAACTTCAACATGGTTTGTTCAGGTTCCTCAAATTCTGACTTGTCCTGGTTAGATAAATCCCAGTTTAAATTCCGTAAGATTAAGAAATGTTTGGCCAAACAAGAATTTGATCAGAAACTAGATCCCCAGAGTGGCTAGCTATATTGAGTTTAATCAATGGGTTCGTACAGGCACAGAATATATAGGCATATCTTTGGAACCTCAGGTAGATACAGTGTTGAGAACATAGCACCACATCTGTTCTTAATATTACGTCATAGTACTGGAATCAATACGTTGAACAGCAAAAGTCCTGCCTTTCAGGAATGTGTCCTCTTTCTCCTTTCTAATCCTAACCCTGAAAATTGTCCAGGAGGAACTCTGAGATATGCCCATTGAAGAAACTGACCCGGACTGCTTTCAGCGCCTGGAAAGATGTCGCCAGCCCTTGTTTTACCGCTCACTCGCTTCCCCCCCCACCCCCGCCTCGGCGTCCTCTCCCCGCATCTCCGAGTTCTCGGCAAAGCAGCCACGGGCGAGTCCAGGCGTGCCAGGGCCCATCCCACCCGAAAGCCCCTCCCGCAGCCCCATTTCAGGGCGGGCAGCTGGACTGAGGCCTTCGGCTCAGGCGCTGCGGGGTGAAGGCGGCAGGAGGTCCTGCCAGGGACCGCGGACGACCTTCCCCAAAGGAACCTCTGGGCCAATGAAGAGAAGATGAGAAAAAGAGGTTGCGCAGGGGTTCTGCAGAGAGCCAGGCCTCAGCCGCCCACCAAATGCCCAGGCCCGGGGACGCTCTTCCCCGGTCCCCGAAGCGCTGGGCCGCGTCCAGCCCGCCCCTCCCTCCCGGCTTTCGGCGGTACCGAGGCCACAACTCCAGTCGCCGGGAGCCAGGCCCTCCGCGGCCCATGACTCCTCTCACCTGCCGTTTCAGACGCCGGCAGGGGGAGGGAACAGGAGGACGCCTCAAGCCCCGACTCTTGGACCAACGGGCACCGGCAGCCCCGTCCTCTCCGCCCACAGAGCGTGCGCCGAGATGGGAGTCCCGCCCCGTCCCGCCCGCCGCCAGCCAATCACCACTCAAGGAGGCACGCATGCGCATTAGCTGCCCTATGTCCCAATCGTCCTATCTCAAGCCCCGGGATCCACCTTTTGCCATAACAAAAGGAAACTGGCATCCAATCAGGATTGAGGCCGTTGTGGGCGGTTCCGGGAAGAGCAACAGCGAATGACAGTTCAGAAGCTAAATTAAGCGCGGGAAAGCCAGTCCGCGAGAAGCAGCTCTTCAGTCTCAGGAGGACCCTGAAAATGGAGTCAGAAATCCAGTCTGGAAAATTCTGACGGCTGACAGGAAGGAGGTTGGTAAAACTGAACGCTGAACGAGAAACAAATTCAAGAAAAGGGCATGTGTGGACGTAATAACAGGGAATGTACAGTGGTTCTTCAATTCTGAAAGCAGACTTTTCCCTATTTTTAATTTCCCAAATTGGAAAACCCGTAAGTGTACCTCTAAGGAAGTATACCTCTCCGCATCTTCCCCAAACTATTATAAAATCCATAGTGCTCCTGACCATTTCATAATATTTTAGAATTGAGAAAATACCTTAATACTACTTCAGTATATAGTGCTTTTGTTCACTTTAACCCGTTCGTTCCTCACAGCAACCCACAGAAAGAGGCTTAAAAGTAAATTAATGTCCTGCTCGAGGCCATAGGCACAGTGTGAAATGCTATGTGTCAGGCTTTGGGATGTAATGTAATCTTGCTTGATATCTTTCACAGTTACCTAGCACTTTACACAAAGCAGCATCCTGTTTGTTTTTAATATTTGTTATTGTTTTGGCTTTGGCACACTCTCCCAAGTTGTAGAGGTGAGCCCTATGTCTCTGTTTCTTGACTTTTTACTTCTAGCAGTTTCCTGACATAGGGTCTTACTTCTTTTAAGGAATATTTTTAAAACTTTGTTTCAGTGTTTGAGAACTACATATTTGGAGCTAAATTACACAGTATGAGGACATTTGCTAGACAGTAGTGCAGGAGCTAAATAAATGGAAAATAAGAGCCAACATAAATCTAATAGTGTCAAAAAGAGAGACTAGAGAGAATGGGTGTGAGCAGGATTCAAAGAGTAATAGCCAAGAATTTGTCAGGGTTTTAGAACATTTGAATTAGCTTCAAGAAGCACTTATTCTTGAGCAGGATTAGAATAAGGAATTCCATAAAGGGACACATCATGGTGAAGCTGCAGAATACCAAAGACTAGAAGTATTAAAAAGCAGCTTTTTTTCCTAGAAGGTTTGGGGTGGGTTTTTTCTTTTAGTTTTAAATAGAGTAAAATACACATAAAAGATCTGCCACTTAAACTGTTTTAAAGTGTACAGTTCAGTAGTGTTAAATATATTCTCATTGTTGTGCAACCAGTCCCCAGAACTCTTTTCATCTTGCAAAACTGAAACTCTTTCCCCATTAAACAACTCCCAGTTCACCTCTACTAACAGTCCCTGGCAACCACCACTCTTTGTCTCTATCAATTTGACTATTTTAGGTACCTCGTTTAAGTAGAATCATACATATTTGTCTTTTGTGGCTAACGTATTTCACTGTGCATAACATCCTCAAAGTTTATACATGTTGTAGCATGTATCAGAATTTCTTCTTTTTTTTAAAGGCTGAATGTTATTCCATTATATGACATACCACAGTTTAGCCATTCAGCATTCAGTGGACACTTGAGTTGCTTTTTGCTTTTTGCTATTATGACTGCTGCTATAAACATGGTCTGTGCAAATATCTCTTGGAGACTCTGCTTTCAATTCTTTTGGGTATGTATCCAGAAATGGAATTGCTAGGTCATACGGTAATTCTATTTTAAAAAGCAACTTTTAAAAATGTGATATTAACACAAAAATAGACAAAAAGAAAGTTAGAGAGAAGCTGTACCTGGAAGTTGGTATACAATAAGGGTGTCTGGTAAGAAAGAAATGTTGGTGAGGTTGTGGGACAGAATTGTTATTCATTATTCTTGGGAGTAAAACTGGTACAATAACTTTGTTAATAGAAACTTTGTTTCTATAGAAAAGACAAATCATGGTGGTTTTAGTTAAGTTAGCTATTTATATAAAAATATGAAATTAGATCCTCATCTCACACCACAAGTAAAATTAAACTCCAAATGAAGTAAATGTGAAGTGTGAAAAACAAAACTAAAATTCTAGGGAGAAAAAAACAGATGTCTTTGTGACATCACCATGGGGAAGAATTTGTTAAATCAGACAAAACAGTGCCATTCATTAAGGAAAAGATTTTAAATTTTGATTATTTTATACACAGAAGAGTTCTAAGTTTTATAAACAGAAGAGAAGACAGTTTAAATCAGGTTAAAAACAATGTACAGACTGGGAGAATATAGTAAAGCTCTGAGAATATAAGGAATTCTGAGAAAGATAAAAGTTCAAATAACATAAACAGGCAACTCACAGAGGAGGAAAAATGGCCAGACAGATTTCTTTACTGTTTACCTTCACTAGTGATCAGAGGAATTGATATTAAAACAAGATAAAGGAGCCAGTTCATTAAGAAGATGCAGAATCCTAACAGTGCTACCAAATGGCACTGAAGCAAAAACTGATGGAACTGAGATAAAAAGAAACTAGCCCACAACTCTAGTTGGAAAGTTCATCACTCCCCTCACTGTAATTTGTAACACAAGTATACAGAAAATCTGTAAGGATACAAAACCCAGGTCCCTTGCTTGCCTTCACATGAGAATCACCTGGGAATCTCCTAATAACGCCAAAGAACAGGCTACATCCCAGACTTATTAAATCACAATCTCTAGGGTGGGATACTGGCATTAATATTTTTGGAAAATACAAAGATAATTTCAACAGAGTACAGGCAAATGTGGAAACTATTGATAGAGAAGATCTGTATGGAAAGTTCTATCAACATATTTGACCTATTTGACATTTATAGAAAATTCCACCCAATAGCTGGAGGACATGGCTTCTTTTCAAGTGCACATGGAATGTTCACCAAAGTGGACCATATTCTATCATAAAACAGCATCATCAAATTTTAAATGATCGAAGTCATAAGAAAATATTTTCTCTGCCCACAAAGGAATTAAACTAGAATTCAATAACAAAAAGATATTTGTAAAACCCAGGTAGTTGGAAGTTAAATTACATGCTTCTAAACAAACTATGGGTCACAAGAGAAATTAGAAAATATTTTAAATTAACTTAAAATGTTAACATGTCAAAATTTGTGGGATGCAATAGAAGCAATGCTTACAGAAATTTCTTTACCATTAATTGCTTATATGAGAAAACAAAATAAGAATCTACATGTTCACTTTAAGAAATTAGGAAAAGAAGAACAAATTAACTCAAAGCAAGCAAATGAAAGGAAATAATATAATATAGAGCAAAAATTAATTATACTGAAAAGCTTTAAAACAATAGAAAAAATCAATGACATCAAAAGGTGCTTTTTTGTCTTTTGTTTTTTTAAGGAACAATAAAATTAAAGGCTCTAGGCAGGCTTGTCTAGGAAAAAAAATAAAAGACACCGTAAAATACAGGTAGCAAGAATGAAAGAGGGGACATCTTTAGAGAATCTGTAGACATTAAAAGGCAATTAAGGGAATATTATGAACAACCTTAGCCAATAAATTTGAAAATTTAGATGAAATGAACAAATCCCTTGAAAGAAAAAAAATTAAAAATTCGCTCAAGAAGACTAGATGTTACGAATAGCTCTATATCTATTTTAAAATGTCATTACTAGATTACCTTTCCCACAAAGAATGCTCCAGATCTGAATGATTTCACTGGTAAATTCTTCCGTATATTTTAAGAAATTTTATCAGTTCTCCACAAACTCTTCAGAAAATAAAACAGGAAAGAACACTTTCCAACTCATTTTGAGAACAGCATTACCCTGATGCCAAAACTAGACAAAGACATTAAAAAACATAAAACTGAACATAGATACAAACGTCCTTAATAAATTACTAGGAAATCAAATCTAACATTTGCCCCTAGGCAGAGAGCCTGGGCCGTTGTGATTCTGGCCCCAGGAGTTTCATTTCTTCAGGGATTATGTTCTCAAGCTGATTCTAAAATTTGTATGGAAATACAAAGGATCTACACTGGAGATGTTCTATAATATCTTGATTGGTGGGGTGGTTACACAGTGTATCCAATTGCCAAAAGTCATCTCCTGTAACTTAAAATGTGTGTATTTCATTATGTATTATTTTTCCTCAATAAAACTGTTTTTTTTCCTTTAATGAGAAGACTACCCAGGATTTCTTTAAGATTTGCAATATGCTAGGTAAGCTACATGTGATATTTTACTCAGTCCTCAAACAATCCAGTGATCTAGGTATTATCAATCGCATCTTACAGACGAGGAAATCAAGGCTCAAAGAGTGTCTTGTTCCATAGCAGATAGCTAGTGACAGACTGAATTTAAACCTATCTTTTTTACCTGGGAAATGAGTATCATAATACCTACTTTATTTAATTGTTATTAGGATTGTTAGAATTAAATGAAAATAAAGCACTGCAAAGACTTTAAAAATTGACTTGGAACTGCAGCCCAAAGAAAGTGGGTTAGAACCTGCATCCTCAACCTAACCAACTGAAGTTCCTACTAAAACAAAATCGACATTCTTCATAGGGCTTAAACAAGACCCAGGGACCCCTAATGTAATAGTCGAAATGTCCAGGATCCCAACCACAGTTTTTCAACTTATGAAGAATCACGAACATCTCAATTCACATGAGAATAACAATCAACACAGCAACTCTGAGATGTCACAAATGTTGAAATTGTATGGAAAAGATTTTAAGCAGATATTTTAAAATACTTGAACAAGCAATTATGAAAAATCCTGAAACAGAAGTTATAATTGAAAGTAGAAGCAACATAATAGAGGCTATAAATAAGAACCAAATGGAAATTTTATAACTAAAAAATAAAAGAACTGAAATTTAAAACTGTCTGCAAAGACTCAACAGCAGAATGGCAAGGAAAGGGGAATTAGTTAACTTGAGGATACCTCAGTAGAAGTTATCCAATCTTCCAACACGGAAAAAAAATATGGTAGAAATGGAATAAAAAAAAGTAAACTCAGGAGGAAGGGATAACAAAAAAGATCTAGCATTTGTGTCATCAGAATCCCAGAAGGAAAGGAAAAAGAGTATGGTACTGAAAAATATTTGAAGAATTAATGGTTTTTCAAATTTGGCAAAAGACAGTTTCCTAAGGGGAAAGGGTGATTAGGAAAATAATGTCTAAAAAGCTCTGAAGGTGGAGCATAATGGAAGACTGTTGAGAAATGCTGATCTGGACTCTGGGCACCAATGTCGCCAACATCACACAGAGAACTAAGCAGATAGCATTTACTGTCTGATGACAAAAGAATGCACCACTACCTATAAAGGTCTTTCAGAAAAACAGCAACAACAACAGAAAGCAGCCTGACCTGATCACGCCCATAAACTAGCAATTTAACAGGAAATAGAGAGGACTGAGAAATATGTTAAATCTACCATCTGGATAAAATTAGCAAAATCTGACAACAGAACAAAACAACACCAGGACAAGAACAAACAACAACAAAAGTAAAGCCCCTTTCTTTCCCAAATAAAGTGCACTGGGCATAAAAAGGATGGAAAGAAGATCTATAGATTAAAAGACACAAAATGTATTTTTAAAAACAGATCAAAAGAACCTATGGCTTATTTTGGATGCACCCTTGAATGATAAAACTACCTTTAAAGTGCAAGAAAATGATTGCCATTAAGTAGGATATGGTAATTTTAGAGCATTCACCTTTTTAAAAATTCAGAATCAAACATGTATCTTGCTAGAGAATTTAAACTTTAAAGAAAATCTTTAGACAAACTATCTGAAAAAGATAACATACAAAAAGGTAACCATAACATTAAAAGCAACATATTATTCACAAAATTTTGCAAATTGGATGAACAGTGTTGCTGATAATTAAGATGTGTCCTTGAATAGAAAAAAATTCTTGAAATGGCAAAAAGGTGACAAGAAAGGACAATAAACCCAAGTGAATATTGAAAGGGAGCAGAAACTTTGGCACACTCGGCATGAAGTGAACATTCAGTAAACTGTTTATTTACTTTATACAGTATTCCATATTTGCATTACATTTTTCAATAAAAAATGGTTTAAAAATAGCCACAAAAATTCCCTTCTTCTGAATAAGGAAAACATACTAGTACAAATAGGAAACACTGAAATTGCATAGAAATATTTGATTATAAAATGGACATTCATGTGCTCTGGAATGTGCATATATTAATATTATAAACCATCTAAATAAAAGCACAAATTTAAATATTCATCATAGAGAATGGAAAACTCCAAATTGAACACCATTGTTACAAGGCAAAGTAGTCTATGAGGAAGAAATGATAAATAATAGCGAACTTCCAAGATCATTTTGATGTTCTAGTCTGACATTCTCTCATCAAGAAATAAAAACTTTGAGCTTGTTTTCAGTAATTAGAGGGTTCTAAACATACTGTGGATATTTTAAAGTGAAATATGCTAACTGGAGACATTTTGATAACTTTCAAGTGTAACCAGGTGCATTCTCTCATACTTCCATGCTCATTAATTTGCAAAATATGTTTCGTCTCATTCCTAAAAAAGAACTCACTTTTTCCTTTTTACTTATTTTTTTTCCCTTGAAAGGTTATTGAATTCATTGGAGAGTGAATATTGTCCTGAATTTGGTGAGTGAAGAATATATTCTGCCTGTTGAAACTTGATTTCAAAACTAGACTCAATAGTATACTACACTGCTATTTGGTGAATTAAGTTGTGCCTGTTTACTTTTCTAAAGATTACAGTTTTTTGATAATAACTAATCATTGGCTAATTTGAGCAGAATCATTTTCATTCGTTTGTTCAATAGACAAAATGTAAGAAATTACTAGTGTATTTTTAGTGTTTCTCAAATGAAAACTCAGAAGGATTTCCAGGTCTCCATGGAATCAAGCTTTGAAGATTTTGACAAAATTGAAAATAATGAAGAATGACTCTGCAGGGTCTTGATGCTTATTTTTCTCTAGACAAAGTATTGTCTTAATCGATGTTCCTCAAAGATTGGTGCTTATACCTCTGGTTGAACATTATGAGCTTTTAAAAATAGTTATACATTTTATCATAATAAAAATATGAATAATACAGCTAACGCTCAGTTTGCAGATGTTGTTGCTTAGAACAAGAAGCTAAGTTCAAAAGTAACGTTAAGTGAATGGTTAACTTAATGTGGCAAAAAAAAATTGCAATATTAATACGCAGATGAGTGGTTTGGAAACCCTGGTCTGTCAGCAGTGCAACAAGCATTGGTTTGAAGAAGAGGGAACCTGGGTTCCAGTTCTGGCTTAATGTATATGTGTTCATTTACTTCTTCATTTCCTAGTTCAAAAGTTTCATGTAGTGTTCATTATGAGCTATATACTGTAGAGGATCCAAAGATTTGATATTGACCGTAAGGCTGAGGGGGATGAATTACCATACACCCTTGTGTCTTTAGATGAGGGACTGGCATGAAGTTAATTCTGCTTCTCTAATATTCTATAAAATGACATTGAGGAATTTACCAAGTAACACTACCAGTGAGTTAGACTGGATGGTTCCCTTTGATGGTTTGGTTGTGTCAGACAGTCCAGTCCTTAGTACTGTGCCTGCCTTAAGATCTGAAAGGTTTCCTGAGTGAGTTATCTCTAAGCCCCTCCACTCGAACCTTTTTGATTTTGAGTTTCTGTGATTCTCTATACATGAATCTACCACTGTCAGTCATTTCAGCTGAGTACATGTTCTACTGAATTTTTATAAAATAATCTGCTTTAAAATCAAGACTAATCACTGGGCTCTGAGAACGTAAAAGGTGTTCTGTTTTAGTAAGACAGCATGATTCTTTGAAGGGCGTAGGAGTCAGGGTCACAGGGAAACTAATATTTTATAAAAGGCTGCACATGAGTTGCTAGCAAGGTGCTAAAATGCTTGGTTCCTAATGGATTTTCTTACTTTCAGTACACAGACATAATCCTCATAGTTTTGTGTTTCCCCGGTAACTGTTTATACTAATAATCACCTTGAGCGAGTTCTGTCAGGCTGTGTCAGAATCTGGGATTTTACACAACTTACAAGCTTATAAGTTAGCTTGATTTCACAGGTGCTGGGAGGAGACATGAGATGCCCGGGTCAGAGTCTATTACTCACAGCTCACAGCAGTGTGAGCTTCATGATGATTTGCTTCTGTTCCCCATCTCCCCCGAGTCCCCCAGGTAGGTGTCTGCACACACAGTGGGTTATTGTACAGGGAGGGAAGCTGAGCTCAGGGAATCTATTGTTTTTACAGCAAGTGGAAGCAAGTTCACTCTTCTACCAGGGGGAGAGGAATGACCTCATCCCGTATAGTTGCTCTTTGCAAACACACCCTAAGAAATGGCCTGAATAAAGGCCAGGCAGGACCTTGTGCTCTTGGCACACCAGAGACACTCGGGGCCCTGGCAGACACCTCTCCTAGGAACCTCTAACCTCTTTAGTTCTGTGACAAATTCCTACTTTCCCTCCTCCTTCCTTATACAGTAATCTCAAGGGAATTACTGCAGAATGTCTCATAAAGTGTTGGTGGGCTGCCTATCAGTCAGAAAGGAGGAGAACTACACTGGCTGGCATTGAAGAAGCATTAGTAGAAGTCAACAGCATAATAGTAAATACAGTTTTAAATAAATCAAGTCCTATTTTGTAGCTCTCCCCCTACCCTTTCTTTTTCACTGTTTTACCAAACATTGCAACAATCAGAAGAAAGGACAAGCCTGTCTGTAGTTCAGTTTTGTTTTTGTTTTGAATATAGTTCCCTGTGCTATACAGCAAATCCTTGTTGTTTATCTATTTTATATATATATATAATATTTTATGTATTATATATATATTATATATTATATATACACATATATACTTTGTATCTGCTAATCCCAAACTCCTAATTTATCCCTCCCCCCTTTCCCCTTTGGTAACCACAAGCTTGTTTTCTATGTCTGTGAGTCTGTTTCTGTTTTGTAAGTTGATTTGTATTATTTTTATAGGTTCCATATAAAAATGATATATGATATTTGTCTTTCTCTGTCGGACTTACTGCACTTAATATGATAAACTCTAGGTCCATCCAAGTTGCTGCAGATGGCATTATTTCATTCTTTTTGTGGCTGAGTAATATTCCATTATGTATATACCACATCTTCTTTATCCAGTCATCTGTTGATGGACATTTAGATTTTTTCCATGTCTTGGCTGTTGTAAATAGTGCTGCTATGAACATTGGGGTTCATGTTTTTTTTTTTTTTATTTAGACCTTTTGTCTTTTCTGGATGTATGCCCAAGAGTGGGATTGCTGGGTCACATGGTAACTCTATTTTTAGTTTTTTAAGGAACCTCCATAGTGTTTTCCACAATGGCTTCACCAATATACATTTCCACCAACAGGGAAGGAAGGTTCCCTTTTCTCTACACCCTCTCCAGCATTTATTATTTGTAGACTTTTTGGTAATGGCCATTCTGACTGGTGTGAAGTGATATCTCATTGTAGTTTTGATTTGCATTTCTCTAATAGTGATGTTGAGCATCTTTTCATGTTGTGGTTTGTTTTAAAACAAGTGCTTAAGATTAATAATTGCCAGAATAGTTAGTAACACTCATCATAGCAAAAGTAGATCAAGTCTTCCCCAACTTGAAGCAGAGATCTGACCAGACTCCGTTTCTTCTTCTTCTCTAGTGAAGGCAGAAAACAAAAGAATACCTTGCTGCTAAGGGATAGGGTCTTGCCTGTTATGCTCAGAAACAGACTTTGTGTCTGGTCTAAAGGCTGATGATAACTAATTTAAAATCCCCCTTAAAGCTGTAGAATAACTAGCTCTTCAAGGTATGGAAAGAGCCTAGAACCCCTTGCTATTCATCCTTGATGGTAGAATTGTGAGTTTTTCCATTTGCTAGGTTTTCTTTATGTACTGCATGAAGCAAAATATAAGAAAATGTAGTTTTCATTTTGGGAGAAAATTGATATGCCCTTCAGAGGCCTCCTGGAGTCTCTCTGTCTCATGGAAGTTTCTTCAGCGACCTCTACAGATCTTTATGTTTCAGGGCAATAATGTCTCTTAGAGCATTGTTTCTCTCATTTAAAGATATTAGGCATTATTTTTTTTTTCTAACAAGCATCATTGGCCACAACCCAACTCAGCATTTTAACATCTTCTCACACGTATCTTTGTGGTTCAGTTTTGGATTTGATGTAAAAGGCATCTAGTCAACTCTTAACTTCACCTCAGAAAAGTGTCATCAGCTTTAAAAAGTCACTGGCTTTACCGTGCTGCAGGTGACCACCTGCGCTCGAAATGGGACTTATATTGCTTGTCCTAACGGTCTCTGGGGGAGATGCGGGAAGAAATTCTGAGGGAAAGTTGCCTGGCATGGTGGTCTGTAAGTACTAAGAGCATCTGGCTAGAAACCCTCCTCTGCCCGATTTCTTAGATTCCTCGAGGGCACCAGCTGGTCTCCTTCATTAATGTGGCGCCATCGCCAGCACACTGGCTACATGTGAGCCCATAAATATTGGTTGAATGAATGAATGAACGTTCTTCTCTAGATCCTTACTTTTCCTGCCTCTTAAAAAGGAGACATGTCTGTGCTGCCTCAGAGGGTGATACAGTGTTTCCACAATGCCTTTTCACCTCAGAGCTCATGTATCTTTCTGTCAGATTTTCTCACTGCCCCTTAACGCATCCCAGTGAGAGGGCAGAAAAGCCAGAGAATTAATTTTCCTTTTGGTTCTGGTCGTGGCCCTTCACACTTACAGAACCCTAGGCACATGTGAAACATCATCTACAGTGATAACCGATGTCACCCCATCATGACATACGTCAGGAGATACTCTGAATACACTAAAAGACACCATGAACGTCATTTAGGGGCCATGGATAAGGAACTTGACGGCATTTATTCTCTTTGAGATGGTACACTAGTGACCTCTAGTGGCAAAATTGATTCAAGATAAGTTTCTGTTTCACCATAAAAAAATTGTCTTTATTATTTTCAGTCCTTAGGTTTTCCCTTCATTTAGTAACATTTTCTACTTGTAGAATAACCTTAGTTATGCACAGTGATTTGTAGCTGCTCATATCCAAACTTTATTTTTTTAATTTTTTGTGGTTTTTTTCAAACTTTATTTTTGCATTTTATAGAATCACAGGACTTTTGAGCTGAAAGAGCTCTCAAAAGAATTTGTTAGTTTTATCTCATTCTGTGTGGAAAATGAGACCCAGAGAAATAAAGTGACTTGCCTGAAGTCTCGCTTCATGCATAGGACTAAAAGTCTAATGAGTCTGAGGCTTTTCTAACCAGAGGACTGCAGCCTAGCTGACATCTGGCTGCAAGGGCAGCAGGAATTCTCAAGGCAGAACCGCCCAGCTACACCCCCTTGAATCTCTGAGCCACAAAATAGTGAGCAAATAAAGTGAGTGTTGCCTTACAACACTAAGTTTGGGGGTATGTTACACAGCGATAATAATCAGAACAAAGAATTTATTTAGGAAGTTTCTCTGCTTCTATGAAAAATACTGAATGAAAAATACAAAATAATGTAAACCTATCAGGTATGAGTAAAATCTGTTAATCTTCTGTTAACAGTCAAAAATATCAGCTGTAATAAATCAAAGAGCTCTCAGTCCAAATGAATACATATTCTAATTGAGAGAAATATAAGTTCTTCCATTAGACTACAGATATTAGAGATATGTACGTTTTGAAATGAGGGACCCAAAAGAGGAAATGTGTTCTACATCCTGTAAAAATCAAATGAGTCAATCTCAATCAAAAAGCATAGTTTGAACTCCTCATGTGTTGGTCACTTAAGAGAATACAGAGGTCTCGGAGGGTTCACAATCTAGCTGGTAAGACACATAGTGTCCACGTTAGAACACCGATAAAGCAGGACGGCACTAAGTGTGATAGAGCTTTGGAGAGAGTTGGGCTATATTAGGAACACATGTGGGGGTGAGGACGTGACAAATAGACTTTCTGACTAGTGTACTTGCTATTCTCCCAGCAGTAATATTTATGAGAGTGGCAGCGTTTCTCTCTTAGTTTCTCCTGTATCACCAATACTCGGCCTATCACGGGGATGCAGTGTGAGCATATTGAAGAAATGGCTGAATGATACATGTTTGGAAATAGTAGGAAGTCAGTTGGATATTTAGAGTTTGAACCAGAAAGAATTAATAAATTAAAGAGTGAATGAATGAATCAGCTGAGAAGAACATGGAAAGTCAAATAGGAATTTGATACACTGGATTCCTAAGGTAGTGAGGGACATGTTTTCTGGAAAGATTTGTGTAGAGCTAGTATCCATTTGTAGGAAGAATCCACAGCGGGTGAAGGTGGGACATAAATAACAATAGTAATAGCTAACATTTATTGAGTTCTAACTATTTGTAAGGTGCTGTACTGAGCACTTAACATAAAATATCTCATTCAGTCCTCACCATAATCCTATAAGGCAGGTAGTATGATTATCTTTATTTTGCTCATGAGAAAACTGATATTCCTAGAGGCTAAATTCTATGACTGTACAAAGTCATAAGACTATAGAAGACTGTTACAAAATTCAGTCATGAGTGGTAGAGGCAGTGGAAATGGAGACAAGGGGATATTACCATAAACATTTTCAAGAAAGTAGAAGCAGGATGTGTTAACAGACTAAATCAACTATGGAAGATAAAAGTGAAGGAAGGGTCCAAGTTGAGCATGGTTTTCAGTCTCGGGTTCTAGAAAAAAAATGCTAGAAGTGTGTTGCAACTCTGTCACATGGATGCGTCACCCTATGGGACCTCCAGCCCCTTTACACCCCAGGTTCTGAGAGAGCTAAGCCTGCCTAAGGTATCCATTGCATGAAATAAAATAAATTCTCCCCTTGCATCTAGAAAGGTACTTGTTATGTGCCATCTCTGGGAGAATTGAGAAAGCAGTCACTCAAATCCTTTTCCACATTCCATGGTCATTTGAGGAAGCCTAGTTGAGAAAGGATATGATTGTTTAGCAGAATATTTCCTTTTGGAAATTGTATAATATTTAGCCTATTCACCCTTGTCCTTCCCCAGTCTAATAAACTACCTCAAAAGACTGTAACTTTGACCAAGAAAGAACTGGTTCCAAAGTTCTAACTTTGAGCAAATTCCTGGCTCTGAACTCCCAGCCCATTTGATGGCCAAGTCCATTGAATTTAATTCTTCTTGAACTCAAAAGCTTGAACTGCTGGTTGTTTTGCTTTGTTTTGTTTTTCTGTTTGTTTTCTCTACAAAGAATTTTCTTGGAAAGATTTTCCCCTTCCATCAGTAACTTCACCTTCTTAAAATGGTGACCACAGAATCTAGACTTTGTAGGTTGGTCACACTGTACCACGGTGTAGAGAGCCGAGAATCTCCAGATTCTCCAGGCCTTTCCTGATGCGTTGAGTGCTTCCTCTCTCACCACTTGGGTTTGGTGCAGTTTACCTGCCCTGCAATCCAGTGGGTTGGGAAGGGCTCACTTCATGGTGACATTTCTCTGGAAGAGTCCTATGTGTTGACTGGAACATCTGTAAACCCCTGTAGGTCAATCACCAAGCTGATGGGAAAAGGTTTCTAAAGCCTCCTAACCATAAGTCATTCACCTTTTATGTCTTTCAATATGTAAACTTTATGGAAATTTCTGGAAGGGATTATTCGGACTGAAGTGGTGACAGAAAAAGGAAAAGAATTGCTATTTCAGGTAGAACAATAAAGAACTGTGGTGGATTTTAACTGACTACAACACAAAGTTCCTATTCTGAGCTTATTTTTGGTATGGTAGCAGGGACAATTTTTTTAAAACTTCAAAAATTATTTGTTTAGTCAGGAATATTCATTGTAGAGAATTTTTCATTATACAGGTATTTTTTTTTTACTATATTTATAATATATATAACATATATTCCACATTTACCAGGTGCCACACAGTTTTACAAGAACTGTCTTACTTAATTCTTACAAAATGTTTAGGAAGTAGGTACTTGGCATCCCCATGCTATGGATGAGGAAATGAAAGCTTAGAGAGGTTAAATAACTTGCCCAGTGCTACCACAGCTAGCTAAGCCACAATTTGATTCCAGGGACTTCAGCTGCAGAGCTTGGAAACTTAATTATTACTCAGTGCTGCCTAAGAAAAAGCCATCCTCTATAAGTGCACAATAAATAAGGGAAATAACCAGCCTTAGCAGCAGTATTTGTGTGTGAATAGTTAATAGACGCAGCAGCAATCATTGTAATACACAGATTCTAAGTGCTTAAACCTAAATTTATCTGAGCTGAAGACTTCTTTCCATGTCCTTAAAATGATAAAACTAAAACTTTTCTCAAAAAGTTATTCAGCTCAGACTAGTGAGATCTTCCTTCATCTCCAGACCCTTAAGCCAACAATACAATAGGGAGTGGCTGGACCAAAGGAGCAAAAAGTGCAAAGTTCAGGCCATGAGATTAGGTTGGAGGGAAGGAGGAGGAGGACCTTGGACAGTGTAGATGAGAGAGAAGAAAAGTGGAAAGGAGGGAGGGTAGAGCAAGGCAGAGAAGGGCAACACAGGACCAGAGAGGGCAGTTGAGAGGAGATAAAAGGTAAGGTAAAGACAAAGAACAGAGTGGATTTTAAAAAAACACATGGAGGGAATATGGAAAATGGGAAGGAGAAAGAAGGCACGAGGTACCACAAATTAAAGATGTTCCTGTGAATCAACCTGTGTTAGAATGTTGAAAATGAGACCGAATGTAATGGTGTTTTTAAAACCAGTGTAGGAGGAAGGGCTATGAAAAGTGGCCTAGTGAAATGACAAAGTCAGCTCTGCTCTGTGTCTTGATCATTTTGTCAGGTGGCATCTCTGGTATGTGAAAGTTAAGATCATGATCCTAACGTGAGTCATGAGTTTGAGAGCCATAAGGAAATACCAGCATTTGGTTTATAAACATTCCATCTTCTGAGAGAAATTAAGGTTAACAACTTCTCGGAATCCAGCCACATGGTAATAGGAACATAGGCTGTCTACACCCGCCTTCTACCCGGTGGCCAATCACTGCCGGGGGAGCCCGACTTGAGGTTCAAAGCAGACACACTGAAGTGACAGCCTGAACCGAGGAGAGCCTAGTACCTCGTAGGCTGTCATTAAATGGGTGAATGAATAAAAGAATATTTGATTTTTCCTCGTTGGCCATCCTTCCCTATGACTCTTTTGGAGACTAATTTATAAGAGAAGAAGAAATGAAGTGAAGTTAAGTGAGAATTTTAGTAACTCAAGGCAGTAGGAAGAGAATCTATATACACTTGATTGAAATACTGCCTATAAAAGATTTCAGGGCACTAGGTATCTCTTCCTCTTCTCTAAGGCTATATTGAGGACTTTTACTCAATAAAGTAGGAAGCCATGAGGCTATTCTCATATAAATACATACATACATAGTTTGATGTGAAATGAAATATTACCTAGTTTCAAAATATCTCCCCCCAAAAGGCTTGCTAATTATTAAAATAAAAAGGAGCAAGACACCACCATAACCAAGGCATCAAAGTGAACCTCACTACTAAAGGATAAATGGAAACTATGGACCACCCGTTACAGTACAGTGAGAAGAACACAGCATTCCTTCTGTGATGTTCTCACCAAACATACCGATATTGAGGAACATGTTACAAAACAACTGCTCTATAATCTTTAAAATTATCAAAGTTATGAAAGTCAAGTAAAGACTTGTTCCAGATTGAAGGGGGCTAAAGCGATGTGACAACTAAATGCAACGTGTGACTCTAACCGGGTGCTTTTGCTGTCACGGATATCGTCAAGACAACTGGTGAGATGTAAATGCACTTTGAAGATTAGGTGATTGTGATGTCTGAATGTCATTTTCCTGACTTGGTTGGTTGTATTGTGATTATGAAGGAGAAAGTCCCTGTTTGTAGGAAATACGCACTTAAGTATCTAGGGGTAGTGGGGGTGTTGGATTGGCAACTTACTCTCAAATAATTCAGGAAAAAAGAATCCTTCTTAATGTACTTGCAAATGTTTGATACTTGAGGTTGTTTCAAAATGAAAATAAAATTTCAACAAAAAAGATATGACTATGTTGAAGGGTGGCATTTACAATTTAGGTCTTATCTCCCCTGCCCCCCACCCTCAGTGCTTTGTGTGTCCTATGGCCAAATCTGCCACTTTCCACATTTTATTCTCCTAAGACAACTTTTTGCACACATCACTAAAAATGCAAAAGGCGGTAGTGATGTGTTGATAGATGTCTTCAATCCTAGCACTGGTATTTTCACATGCTTCTCAAAAATCAGCACTCTAGTTAGGATTGATATCTTACTTCCATAGATCAGAAAAACTCTAATGTTAACCTTGTTTTTTAGAAAAAAAAATGATTGTATAAATAGAACATGAAATGTAATAATTTATAATCCCTTCACACTAATAAAGACATTTTTCCACATTCTCTTCCCATCCTAGTCCCTATACATAAATTACTTTCACATGGTTGTAATCACAACATAGATACAATTTTATATTCTACCGTCCTTGTCTGAGCATACTCCAGTATTGTTAGAGAGCCTCTGGGGCGCTTCCTGCCCTCTGAGTCTGTGATTACATTTTGAACATTGACCTCATAACTATGGGACCATATTTCACTGTTCAACACCTGCAATGCAGGCACCTTATTGTTTCCACCTTGTCAGTATAATGCAATTGTGCTATCTGGTAATTTCCATCCTGATGCATTGTCATTTGACAAAGGCTTTGAAGTCGGTCAGACCTGGGCTGCTATCCCGCCCTGTTTTGGACAAGTTACTAAACCTTTTGAGTCCCAGTTTTCAATGTGGAAACCAGGGATAATAATATCTATCACATGCTGTATGTGAGGATTAAATGAGATAATGAATGTGAAGTTCTTAGCACAGTGCTTGGACGTATTAAGTTCTCAGTAAATGTCATTAGCATCCACCTAAGAGATACATGATCAGATAGTAAAATATGGGCTTACTCCGAATATTTAATTTTGTGACTCTTAGTTTTATTTGTGATGAGTGATGAGTTATTTTTTAGCTGGTATCAGATATCCAAAGAGTTAACTAGGATTTCTAAAGAAACCAACTGATTTTCTAATCATCTTCAGGAGTGAGAACCTATAGGAAAACTGGAGTGAGAACCTATAGGAAAACTAGAGTGATAGCTGATTAATCATCTTTCTTCAACATCTGCTTTAGTTTTTCTGCCTCCTCCCCCTCAAAAAAGGTTAAAAAAAACCCTTAAGGATATTATCATTGGAACATGACCAAAATATTACACACAGTTTGTTTCTTTAAAATGACCAGTTAGCTGTAAATTTGCCTAATTCCTTTTATAGTCAAATGACTATATACTATGGAAAAAGGATGATGTCCCCACTTACAGACTGGACCAATAAAGGAATTACTGTTTGTGTTAGCAGAAAAAATTCTACAAACACTATTCTTTGAGAAATTCCTTGAAATATAGGCTCTCCCTGTGTGTTTGATGATCATCAAGTATTTTACAGAGAGGCACTGAATGAGAGAGTTAGTGTTTTCGGGCCAACAGTCACTGCCATCTGAGCGAGTTGCTCAGATGGTACATCAACTACATCTTATTTACAGAAAATTCTGTTTTTACACTCTTTTAAAGCAGAAGGGACAGGAATCCACTATAAGCTGAGGGACATTGTCATAGCATAAAGCTCAAGCCACTTAAAATTCTAAAAGAAAGAAGGCTAAGAAGCATTGTTGAAAATAATATTCTTATAAACAAAGCTTTCTGAAGAGTTACCATGACCTTAGAGAAGCCCACTAACCTTGCCACAAAGAATGCAAATGAAAGCAAAATATTCACGTGGATGAACAAATTATAGTTGTCTTTTGTTTGCTAGGAAAAGATAGTGAAGATTCTCAGGAGGGATAAGAAAGGACGAACGTGTTTTAAAATGCAAGCTTTTTCAAACAGCTTTTATGAATGTCAGGCTACCAGCAAGGACAGAACTACGCATGTGCACAGCCAAGTATCCTGAGCCAAAGTCATTAAGCTAACAATGAAACGTGTGTGTGGAGAAACAAGAGAACAATGATTAAATGGGAAAGAAAGCCAGTTAGGGCTGAAAAGAGGTGGCTGCTGGCTGTGTACATCCCAGGGAGGCCGGTGGAGGGAAGACCCGGGTCCCTCTAATGGAAGGGCTGCCAGGGAGGCTCACTGTTCTCCTGGACCATTCACATGGGCTGCCACCAAGCCCCTTCCGTTTCCAACGTCAAATTCGAGGATTGAAAATGAACGCTAATGTCTTCTGTGAAAGCAAAACATGTCTCTGAAACAGCTTTGAGCAGAATCTGATTCTGATTCTGTGATTGGAGTACGTATCATTTCCCATAGGGTCACTCAGAGCTTTTGGATCATTGAAACATTTGATTCCTAGGGTTGAGGAGGACAGCTGAAGCTGGCTCATCCAGTTGCCCTGCTCTGTTAGGGTTACCCTCCTTCTCGCTACACTCCAGATTCTCTTTGCAGGCTCAAAAAGAACCTTCAAAGTGTCTCTCCAGGGAGCCCCAAGGGTCTCTAAGGACCCTCAAATTCTGAACAAAGCAGGCAGGAGGCCTTTGAGGGGAAGCGTGTCCAAAGTTGATCCAGTCCAACTAGGGCCTTTGTGAAATAAAGGTCCCTGTATTGGAAAATAGCCAGCTGGTCTCCTTCTCAACAGGAAAAGGACCTGGGAGAGTTCAGCGTCTCATTAGCTCATGAGCTCAAGTAAATCAAATTCACCCTTGATCCTTTGAATCTCCTCTGGATTTTCCTCTAGAAAAAAAATTAGCACATTATGAAGGATTTCATATAAATTTGACAAAAAAATTCCTACTCTTTTTGTTGTTAATCTAATAAAAAACACTGCTGATACAAGGAAACTGATGGATGGTTTTGTCTTTTAAAGGAAGTCAAAATATTAATACTTATGTTTTGATGAGAAAATCAGAGAACACTCTAGATTACTGAAAACATTTTGATGCTGCCCTAATATTCCATTTCTTAAGCTTGTTTATTAAAACTAGTTCTTGCACTATGGTAGACTGTTTATTTCAGGTAAGTGGATTTCCTCTGACTGAAGCTTTTTCATAGAAAGAGCACTTACAGTTTCTAGCAATACATTAGTGACCCCAGAGCCATTGCGCTCTCAGAAGTGACTGGGAAGCAGAGTTAATCTCCTTTTTCTCGTTGAATCTCTTCTGCTAAGTCTCTAAGGCATTTTGCTGGGCCAGGGAGGTATGCCTAATGCCACTGTCCACATTATCTTCAGTTTACAGGAACAGATATTTCACTTGGCCAATGTCATTATCTATACTTCTGTGGATCCCAAATGCCAATTAAGATTTGCTGAAACTTTCTGTCGTTGCTGATGCAATGAATACACTTGTTCAATCCACTAAGAACAAAAATATTTCCATCATACTAGAGGTGATCTCTTTTGATATCTCTAAGGATGTCTGAATAATCTTCTGAATTAATATCCATGGCCGGATTCATCAGAGGGTGTCAACTGAGATGACGCAGGAGCCACTCCACTCTCCCTGCCCAGCACACACCCTCGCCTAATCCTTGTATAGTTAATTTAATGATGCCTCCACTCCAGGACACTCGTCAGCACCGCATCCTCCCACGAGGTCCAGTGTACCCAGGAAAGCCATTACCAGCATTGCAGGGGACACTCTGGAGCATGGTGCTGGCTGCAAACACAGGCTCCATTCAGCAACAGAAAAGAAAAACCTGCACCCTTTTCGTGGACAAACTCCTGCTGTGGCTCAGTGTGTCTCCCAGCTGGGGAGCCACGAGTCTTTTTCCTTCTTTAGCCCGAATAATAATGGAGGGTAAGATGAAAAGGAACACAGACCGTTGATACCTTTTACTTGGAGTGCTAACTAATGCAGGTCCTCGTGTCTGATCTTCCACTGGGCTGAGGGGATGGCAGATGGCCTTCTGAAAGCTCTTCAAACCCAGACTGCTTTCAGCAGGGCACGAGGCGGGTATTGTTCCATTTTCCGTATAGTGGTAGGAAGCGGCATCAAATAAAAGCACAAACAATTGCGCCACTTCTCCGGGAGGCTTATTACAACCTTCCAGTGAGGGCTAATTGGCTGATGCCAAAAGCAGATGCAGAAGCAGCTTTGAATATTATTCAGGAGAGGTTTTAGAGAGCAGAGTCAGGAAGGAGGCATAATGGAGGACAGTGATGGGAAGAACATCAGCGGGGAAGAGGTGAGGGCCAGGATGAAGAGGAAAAAGAGGAGCTGTACTATTTGTATCAGAAAAGAATCACATTCTTGTTTAAAGAGTCTGTTCACACCCACCTCCCTCTTCTATCACAAGCCTTTTTATCAGGAGGACGTCAAGAGTCCCTCCCGGCTTACAGAGAGGCATCCACAGGACACTGCCGTTACCATGACAACTGATGTGGCCAAATCTTGGAGCCTTTTAGGAAACTTTTGTGTGATCTCCTTGAAGTGGGTAGAAGAGGAACTAAAACGTACTGAATATTCACTGTAGGCCAGGCTGGTTCAAGAAGCTGCCTTTATTATTTCATTTAATCTCAAGACAATTCTGAGACATATTCTTATGATGGTTTTGCAGCTGAGGAAACTGAGGCTCAAGGATGTTAAATAACTTACTCAAAGTCTAACAGATTCAAATCTAAGCTTTTCTGACTCAAAGCCCTTTCTGCCTCACTACCCTGAGCCAGTTCTCCAAATAGCCAGGTCCTGTCTACTACCTGGCATGTGATAGTATAATAACTCAATAAATGTTAACTTATAATAATAATATATATAATATTATGATAACTCAATAAATGTTTTCTGAAAGCAGAACTGACTGACCCAGGAGTGGATATGGGAAAGAAACTCTACAAACTAGAAATAACTTAGGAAAGCTGACCCTAAAGTTGATTCTCAGCTAGGGGCCAGCCTGCCTAACTGGCCCTCATCCCAATATACACACAGACTCAATCAGAATTCTTTGGGGAAAATGGTTTTAGTGTCTGTTAGTTGCCAGACATTTGGCTAGGTGTCAGAGTGCAGACATTTTAAAACCCAGGTTGCATCTTCTCGCAGCTCACAGTCTTCTTAGGCGGGGTTGAGGGGGGTACCCATATACAAGTATAACATGCTGTGAAAAAAATATAGATAGAGATAAGTTTGGAGTTCTCAGGAAGGAGAAAGGAAACCTAACTCAGCTTGGGAAGGTCAAGAGATGCTTCCTAGAGGAGGTGATGCCTGAGTGGCTTCTTTAAGGATGAACAGGAATTAGCCAGGCAAGAAAAGGTGAGTGGTGTTATTCCAGGCAAAGAGCAGCACAAACAAAGTCCAAAGGCATGAAATAGACAGCATGTGGGTAGAACATTAAGTATTTCTTACTGAGGCCAAACTGTGTGGCAGGAAAGGACGCTAAAGAGACAGACAGAGCCAGGAAGAGGGAGACTTTAAATGCCACATTAGTGTCTGGGACTTCATCCAGCAGGGGATGCAAGGCTCTGATTATTCTCTGCAGGGAAAGGGTGTGATATGGTCAGTGTGGAGGAGAGATTTGAAGGGAGAAGAACTGAAAGAGGAAGAACAGTTGAGAGGTTGATGCTGTGGTTTATGTGGGAGATAGTGAGAACTTGATCAGGGAAGTGATGACAGGGATGGAGAAAGCCAGATTGATCTGAGAAACATTTTCAAGGTCAAGTCAACAGGAATCAGTGATTGATTGGGTTGTGAGAAATGAGAATAGGACAATGATGTGAATTTCTAGCTTAAGGACCTGGATGGTTGATAGGATCATTCATTAAAATTATGAGTCAGAAGTGGGAAGCAGATTAGGGGGTGGGCACGGGGTAAGATGAGTTCATCTGACCCCGTACCTAGGTGTCTAGCAAGCAGTAGGATTATGAATCAGAAACTCATATAAAGACAAATGATAAAGACTTGAGAACAGAAATCTGAAAGTAGTTTCTTCTGCAGTTACACCTGTCCTGCACATGTGTTTTGTTTGGCTTCCATGATGTCATTTTTAAAATTAGGATTAAGTGGAAAACATGGAAGAATCAGGAAGCTGCACCAAAAAAAATTGGTATTTTTGGTGTTGCTTGAGAATGCTGCTTATTTGCATTTCTCTTCTTCCATGACAACAATCAGCTAGAAGGGGGAAGCAGCTTGGCTCTCTGAGCAGGACCCCTGCTCTCCAGGGGCCTCAGTCCTCACCTGGCCAGACCCCGGGCCCAGAGGGTCCACTTGGGTTGCCATTTCCTCATCACCATTGCTCTGGCGCCCTTCTCACAGTAGAGTTAAGAGAAAAGTAAACTTTTATTGTTCTCTTATCTTAATCAAAAGTAGAAAATGAAGTCCAGTCCAAGAGGACTGTGTGTTTCAAGGAAAATGGTGGCGAGAAATGAAGAATGTTCCCATATATTCGATGTGCAAACAAAGCTTGTCCCTACTGAAAGAGTGAAACCTGAGGCACCATTGTGAAGAGTAATATCTGCTATATTTAAAAGATACATGATGATTCACTATTTATTTGTATCTTCTTTAATTTCTTTCATCAGTGTTTTGTAATTTTCAGGGCACAAGTTTAATATTCTTAAAATTTCCATCCTACCCAAAGCAATCTACACATTCAGTGCAGTTCCAACTAAAAACCCCACTGGGATCTCAATTCTTTACAGAAATAGAAAAAACAATTCTAAAATTCATATGAAACCATAGAATACCCCCAAATAGCCCAAAATATCTTGAGAGGAAAAAAAAAAAAAAAGAACAAAGCTAGAGGCATCACATTTCCTGATTTCAGTGTAATTAAAATATATTACAAAGCCATAGTAATTAAAACAGTGTGATGCTGACACAAAGACTTATAGACTACTGAAACAGAATATAGAGCCCAGAAATAAATCTATACATATAGATCAACTGATCTTCAACAGGGTGCCAAGCATACACAATTGGGAAAAGATAGGCTTTTTAATTAATGATGTTGGGAAAACTAGCCACATACAAAAGAATGAAATTGGATCTTTATCTTACACCATACACAAAAATCAACTCAAAATGGATTAAAGACTTAAATGTAAGACCAGAAGCTATAAAAGTCCTAGAAGAAAATATAGAGGAAAAGCTTTGTGACATTGGTCTTGGCAATAATTTCACAGATATGACATCAAAAGCACAGGCAACAAAAGCAAAAACAGACAAGGAAGACTACATCAGACAAAAACACTTTTGCACAGGAAACAATCAAAATGGTATAATGGCAAACTACAGAATGGGAGAAAATATTTGTAAATGATATATCTGATATGAGGTTAATTTCCAAAATATATAAGGGGCATCTCAATAACCAAAAACCAATAATAACCCAATTAAGAATGGGCAAAAGACTTCAAAAGATATTTCATCAAAGAAGACATACAAATGGCCAACAGGTAAGTGAAAAGATGCTCACTGTGACTAGTCATCAGGGAAATGCAAATCGAAATCATAATGAGATATCACCTAACACTTGTTAGGATGGCTATCAAAAAAAAAAAAAAGACAACAAGTGTTGACGAAGATATGGAGAAAATACAACCCTTTTACACTACTGGTAGGAATGTAAAATGGTACAGTCACTATGGAAAACAGTATGGAAGTTCCTCAAAAAGTTATAAATGGAACTACCACATGATTAACAATCCCACTTCTGGATACTTATCCAAAAGAATTGAAATCAGGATCTTGAAGAAATATTAGCACTCTCATATCCATTGCTACACTATTCACAATAGCTAAGATATAGAAACAACCTAAACGTCCATCAACGGATGAACAGATGAACAAAAATGTAGTATATACACGCAATGGAATATTATTCAGCCTTCAAAATGAAGTTCTGAAATCTGCCACAACATGGATGAACCTGTGGACCTTATACTAAGTAAAATAAGCCAGTCATAGAAGGACAAACATTGTGGATTGCAACTTATATGAGGTATCTAAAATAGACTCATGGAAGCAAAGAACAAATGATGACTGCAGGGGCTGGTAGCAGTTGCTAATCAATGGCTATAAAATTTCAGGAATGTAAGATGATTAAGTTCTAGAGATCTGGTGTACAACATTGTGCCTGTGGTTAACAATACTGTATTATACTGTACTATATTATACTGTACTGTATCCTGGGTTCAATCCCCAGTACCTCCATTAAATAAATAAATAAATAAATACATACATACATACATACATACATACATACATACATAAATACATAAACAAACAAATCTAATTAACTCTCCTCCCCCCAAAAAAGCCTAAAAAAATTACTGTGTTGTTCACTTAAAAATCTGTTAAGAAGGTAGATCTCATTTTAAGTGCTCTTACTGCATTAGTATACAATTTTTAAAAACTGAAAAAAAAGATACATGATGAAGGACCTAGGAAACTGAAAAAAGAATTGAAATGTCAATAGTTTGTTTGGGAAACTGAATGAAATACACATTCATAGACCGTTGCCTCTTTCCCACAAGTGCATGGCTTGGCCCTAAAGGTGTTTGAATTTACAAGCTCTGTTTTAGAGTCACTGGAATATAATATAGGTGGTAGGAATGGAACTAAAGAGGAGTGGATGAGAGCATCTGGAGCGTGTATCCAGAGAGAGGAGAAAAGCAGGCGAAGGGCAGAATCTTGGGGAAACGCTTGAGAGAAGGGGTTCCCAAAAGAGCCTGCGAATGACAAGGAGAGGTCAAAGGAGAACCTGAGAAGTGTGGCAGCACAGAGCCAGGGGATCAGAAACACAGGAAGGAAGGACAGATCAATACTATCAGATGTCTGTCCTGCACTGTGTGTCTCACCCAGAAGCAAGGCCAGGGCAGCCGCAGGACAGCTTAGACCAGAGATTCCCAAACTACCTTAGTTCACAGTGCCCTTCATTTTAAGTAATTTTTTCACGGTGTTTCCAAGGCCAGGAGAAATACAAAACAGCTCTAAGAATTAAGTATTCAAGTTCAGACATCTTAATAAGTATTTGTATCCTTAAAACTTAGTAACCATTTGAAAAAACTATTTCATCTAAGCTGAAAGAAATTTCCGTCTCTTTTTAATTTCATTCTGAAATAAACCCACTCA
Source organism: Camelus ferus (assembly GCF_009834535.1). Lineage (NCBI taxonomy): Eukaryota > Metazoa > Chordata > Mammalia > Artiodactyla > Camelidae > Camelus > Camelus ferus. The sequence goes on along the minus strand of NC_045697.1, from coordinate 99,704,861 downwards.
CTTACTTCATAGGATATGTGTGCCTCTTGGGCATTTCACAACTTCCTCAGTCTTCTCAAACTGACACCCTTACTACCTGTTCTACGTTGATTTATACACAGAACTTGCTTTTTATCACACTAACCACAGGAAACCCAGCCTGGAAAGAGATGCCATTGAAAGAAGTGCAGCTCCATCTAATGTGAAATTATGAACAAGCTGTATTTATTTCATAATACTTTGTCTTCCTGTTTTTATTAATCAAAGACCAAGAACCTCTGATTAACAACAGGAAACCAGTACTATCACATCAAATCGATACAGTTGTCTACAACCACCCCCCCCCCCCCAAATGGGGTGTCAGTTCTTTTCTGTTACCAGAACGTGAATTTCCATTTGCCATCTTGGAATACTGAAACAGCACAAATTAGTGCTAGTGCCTCAGCCCACCTTGTTCCCATGCTGGACCATCCCATAAGGCCCCTGTGCCCTAAGATTATGTGATTCGGCCAACCAAGGATGAGGAAGTCTTGAGTGAGAGCAAGGAACCATCGGAGCCCTCGCTGGGCTGCCATGTCTCACCACCAACCCGCTTTACACATCCCAGTTTATTGTAAGCAAGCAACTTTGACGGAGTCCCATTCAAAACCATTGCCAACAGTGGATTGGACACCTGAATTCAAATCCCCGCCCTCCTCTGCTTTTGTCTGCCCTGGAAATGTGAGGGTGGCTGAGGATGAGATGTGGAGGGCAGAGCTGAGGCAGTGCCCAGGGCTGGAAGTGAGAGAGAGTAGTTATGGAAAGGCTCTTGCCCAGCTTCAGGCTTTCAGGCCCAGCCCACGTTTAGACGGAGAAAGAATCCTGGGCGGGGGCGACTTTGGAGCAAGCAAGCACCCTGTCTGAACTGCACCCGCCCACAGCATCTAAGGTTCCCCACGCCCATGTTCAGCACTCCTAACTCCTAGAAGCTAAGTAGCAGGTTTCCCTTGGTCTTTGTTTCTTTCGCTGCTGACTGCAGCTCTGTCGTTTTTCTATAACACCCTGGTGAGAGCATGTTAAGACCAGCGGTATCCCACTTCTTCAACAGCCGCAGTACTTTGTACCTTTCCTCCTGTCAGAGAGCTGAAAATGCTCCTCTTTGTTTTTCAAAGCCCCTGAAGCATGTTTATGCGGTGCCAGGAGGGGAGGCTTAGCCCGGACGGGCTGGCAGTTGGTGCTAATTGTCTGGCCACAGTTTAGAAAGAGGCTTTTTGAATCTGAGCATTTAGGGAGAAAGTGAAGAAGCGTGGCTGTATGAAAGAGCAATTGATGTTAAATATTCATGCTCTGCTCTCTGTTAATCAAAATCAGTAACCCCCGTTGCTTAGCTGCAGTCTTGCTGGCTTCTTACTATGTATGATTGTGCTAAGGGAACTTGGATGCAAAACACTGCTGCCAACACACGCACACACACGCACACGCACACACGAGACGTGGGTGCTTATAGGTTTGAAGTGTTTCCAGTTAACATGTGACTCAGCATTGTCTGTTTTCTCTGGGATGTTGAATGAGCCATGTTACCCTTCCATCAGCATTTTAGAACCACTACTCTCCCTTTTTTTCCTTCTCTCATGTTGAATTCAGCAAACTTGGTCCTTGCTTAGAAACCAGACGTTTTCTGACATAATTTTAAAAGCAAATTGCAGCATATTCTTGTTCATTTTTCAGAAATGATCAAATTATTTCACAAAATAGGAAAAGAATGGACTGTAATTGAACAAATTATGGTAATAATAGCATAGGTTGTTTTAGCAACTTTAACGTCATGTTTCCAGAGCTTTTGTAAGTAAACATTTTCTATTTGTCGACTTATTTTAAAAAGTAGAGAAAGTTTTACAATAATCACTCAATTTTAATGGAAAAAGAAAATAGCTCTTAAATGAAAACTTTTTGTTTTATTTTTGTAGTTATATTTTTTCAAGTTTTCTACAATGAGTATGATTTACCATATAATAAAAACAATAAAACTTATATTTTTTAAACAACTGCTGAGCAGTTGCTGAATTTTATGTTTCAGAATTCATCAGCTTCTTCCTTACCTGGGTCGTCTGCAAGAGAAATGTTGGTGAAAGTACTATCCTCCTCTTGCTGTTTGCTGGACCCATCCATCTTGTTCACTTTTCAGGCCTGTTAGTGAGAAAAATGAGGGCAGGGAAAAATGGCAGTCCTCTCATGTGATTGCCCTTGATAAATCATTAATAAATGAGTGTCCATGCAGGTGCTATCTGATCCTTGCACTAGCCACCCTCTTCCTGCTTTCCACCTGAGGAGTTCTTACTGAATGTTGTGTTCCTCGCCGGAAATGGTTAGAGATCAAAGTTAAAGAGTTACAACCCTTTACCTGAAGCTGTTGAGTTGCACTGCTGCTGTACTCTGGCTAGATGCCAAACCTTGCCTTCTTTCCAGTGTCAGTTTCCTTGGGCTGAATTGCCCAAGAGCATTGCCCCAAAAGCCCTGGATAAGGTTGGGGGTAGAAGTTGAATTTTATATGATCAACATATCTTTTGGATGCCTACAATAAACTTCTTTGGGATTTGGGTCAGTGACCTAGCAGCATGACTTGGTCACCAAGCCTGTTTCCTGTCCTGTATCAGGATAAGTCTTTAGTAAGGATTAAACGTGAATAACATGCACTTAATAAGTGTCAGTTACAGTAATGACCACAGACAATCACACATATGTGAGAAAGTAAGATTCTCTACATACTGAGCTCATCGGTGCCTTCTCATATTACTGTTTATATACTTCACAATGTGGAAGCTTGTTAAAATGCCAGGATCTCCCTTTTCATTTCTGGAGGAGCTAAAGGGAAGGGAAGTTGCCTTTGCCAGCCCTTAGGCCAAGGGCCCTTTGTTAGAGGAGGAAGCATTCTTTTACAACTATTTTTCTTGATCCCCTAGTCCCCATTTATATATACAGACAAACCCAAAACTGTTTTAGAATTTCACATCATCTTTCCTTTGGAGGGGGTGGGAATCAGCCAAATTTGGTGAAGAATTTTAAGCAGATATTAAAATTGAGTTACTACATGCTACATTCTACCCTAAGTACTTGATACATAGGATTTCTTTTTATTCATCTGAGTTCATTGCTGCCATATCAAGCAAAATGGATGTAAGCTGTTGGAAATCCTGAATGTTAACAATTAAATCCTAGGGAAGAATTCCCCCTAATTTTCCAATTATATCCTACAAATATTGAGTGCCTATTCTGTACAAGCTGGAGACTTTGGAGGGTTCAAAGCAGGAGATAGTTATTGCTGTTAATAAGCTTATAAAAAGCTCAAAGGCAAGGGTCCTTGCAGTTTAGGTAAGGGTATAGAGTATACCTGGTTGGCAGATCTTGAAAGGCTTAGAGAAGGTGACATTTGAGATACATGATCAATGACAAGTGGCATCCAATAGGGAAAAGTGGCCAGGAGGTAAGTGCTTTCTCAGTGAGGGGGCATGGGCAAAGGCTCAGAGATGGGAAGCATTAGGTACTTTAGGAAACCAAGAGGGAAAGATACACGAAGCTAAGAGGTAGGAGATAAGATGGCATGTGGCTTAAGGTAGTATGTAAGAGAGCTTTGAATGCCAGACTTTATTAGTTCAAGTCTTCTAAGTATCAGGCACTAAGGTGGGATTAAAAGGGTGAAAGAATACAGAGAGGGAACCAGGAAAGTTTAGGAGAGCCATCAAACCATAATGCAAGACTGTCCCAGAGTGAAGACAAAGCAGGATGGAAAGTCCAGCTTGCCTTTCAGACTAAATTTCAACAAGGTTGTCAAAGAGTACTTGAGCCAAAATTAACCATAAGAGGAGTCCTGTGCCTCTCAGGAATGGCCTTCCTGCAGTACTTAATTACTGGCTGGAGCAGCTGGTAGGAAGTGAGACCTTTGTGCAATGTGGTCATGGATTTCAGAGCACAGCCTCTGGGCCCTTAGTCAGTTACACCAAAGTTGGAGGTCTACCAGGCACATGTTCATGGCCACCATAGAAGCTGCTCATTCTAGCAACTTTCTGTATCATCATGAAAGCATAGAAACATCTCTCTTGCCTGATCCATCATCTATCAGTCCTAGAAATAATAGCACACACTTAAGTACTTACTATGTGCTAGGAAACAATGCCATGAAATAAGCACTAATATTATTCTCATTTTAAAGATGAGGGAGCTGAGGCATGGAGAGAGATTAAATAGAAGACAGGCAGTGAAGTTAGTCCGGGATTGGAATCCAGGCCCTCTGGATCCAGGGTCTATGCTCTTAACCACTGCATACCCTGTCCCTGGCTAAGAGTTTAGAAATCAAAGGGTGCATTTGGTTCAAATTGTGTATTTTGGTTTTATTTTTGTTACTCATGGCCAATTTTCATTAGGATTAGCCTAGGCATTTGATTTTTTTTCCTTCTTTCTAATTACCTTCAATTACCTTCTAATTACCTTCTCATGAAATATCTACCCTAATGGACAAGAGGATGAAAAGAGATTAAACTCAAGTCAGTCATCCTTGCTACCATTCCTGTAGTCTTTGGGCAAAGTTATGATGGAGAAGATGTTCTTTTAATTGGAGTGTAGAGTTATCTGTGGATTTAAATTATCTATGGCAAATACTTACTCCTGTGTTTTCTTCTACTAGTTCTATTGTTTTAGCTCTTAAATTTGGGTTGCTGATCCATTTTGAGTTAATTTTTGTATGTGGAGTGAGGTAGGGGTGCAGTTTCATTCTTTTGTGTTTGGATATCCAGTCGTCCCAATGCCAATTCTTGAAGAGAATATTCTTTCCCTCATTGAATGGTATTGACATCCTTGTCAAAAATCAATTGGCCATAGATGTTTTTGTTTATTTCTGGAATCATGGTTCTGTTCCATTGGTATGTATGTCAGTACCACACTGTTTTGATTTCTGTAGCTTTGTGGTAAGCTTTGTAATCAGGAAGGGTGAGTACTCCAACATTTTCTTCTTTAAATAATGTTTTGACTATTCAGGGTCCCTTGCTCTTCCATATGAATCTGAGGATTCCATAAATTTGGCAGTGAATTCTTAGATTTGACACCAAAAATGTGAGCAACAAATGAATAAATAGATAAATTGGATTTCATAAAAATTAAAACCATTTGTGTGTTTTGATAATGTCAAAAGACATTATCAAACTGTGAAAAGGCAGTATACAGAATGGAAGAAAATATTTGCAAATCACATAGCTGATAAGAGTTTAATATCCAGAATATATAAAGAACTCTTAACAACTCAGCACAAAGAGATGAACAACCCAATTTTAAAAACGGGCAAAGAAGATGAACAGACATTTCTCCAAAGAAGATATACAGATGGCCAATATGCAAGTGAAAGATATTCAGTATCACTGACCATTAGAAAATGCAAATCAAAACCGCAATGAGATACCACTTCACACCCATTAGGGTGGCTTTAATAAAAACAACAAAAATGGCAAATAAGTATTCGCAAGGATATGGAGAAATAAGTACCTTTGTACATTGCTAGTGGAAATGTACAATGGTGCAGACACTGTGGAAACCATTTTGGCAGTTCCTTAAAAAGTTAAACATAGAGTGACCGAGCAATTCCACTCCTAGATATTTACCCAAGAGAAATGAAATGTCCACACAGAAACTTGTGTATGAATGTTTATAGCAACATTATTCATAGAAGTCAAAAGGTAGAAACAACCCAAATACCCATCAATGGATAAATGGATAAATACATTGTGATATGTACATACAATGAGATTTTATTCAATAAACAGAAACAAAGTAATGACACATGCGACAACTTAGATGAACCTTGAAAACATTATGTTAAGTAAAAGAAGCTAGATACAAAAAGTCACATATTTTATGATCCCTTGTATATGATATATTTCAAATAGGCAAGTTCTTAGTGACATAAAGCAGGGAACAGGGAAGGAGGGAATGTGGAATGATTATATTTTTCTGGGGTGATGAAGTTTGAAACTGGAGAGAGGTGGTGGTTGACCACATTGGGAATGCACTGAATGCCACTGACTTATATACTTTATAATGCTTAATTGCATGCTATGTGAATTTCACCTCAATAAAATTTTTAAAAAGATAAGGAAAATCAGATCAGGTAAAAAAGTATCTGTGGGTTGCTTGTCTCTCCGTAATATGAATGAATGAATGGAATTAAGTACCTTAAATCCTAACATAGCCTACAATTTCAAATTCAGCATGACTAGTCTCCCATGTATCATAGAATTAATAAGACTAGAATGGACCTTGTAACATATCTACCATATCTCACAGAATTAATAATGCTAGGAAGGAGGTTAAGTTAAGGATACAAATCTTTATTAAAATAAAATCTTCCCTAAAACAGGATTCAAAAGCATAAACATAAAGGTCAATATAGTTATATAACAAATCATCTTCTCTCATTTTTAAATGGGGTGTGTGAGATATAAGTGTGTGTGTGTGTGTGCACGTTAATGGGTGTTGGGGGTAACATAGCTGAAGAAAGTCCAACATGAAGAAAGTTAGTAAACTAATCAGGATTCTCACATTCTATCATGATCTCAAAATATCAGTATCAGTAATGAAGCACATTGGAAGCTAGTGTTTACAATGGGATTTCTCAGAGCTTTTTCTAAGCAATAACCCAAGAAACATCTCTAAGGGCTCTGAGTACCAATTATGACATTTGAAGTGTGTGTTATCAGTAGATTCCTGGAGAGAAACTGGCATCTCTAAAGAAGCTGCTAAGCATTCCTCTGCTGTATAAAAGATTCTCTTCTTTTAGGAGTGATTTCACATGAAACTATTTAGATATTTTTGACATTAGAGCAAACTGGATTAATTCAGCCCATTAACTACAAAGAGGGGATATGATGGCAGAACTTTGTTTTCATTATGTGTAGCTATTAATAACAGCTAGTATTTGTTGAGTGATTACTCTATGCTAAGCACTATTCTAAGTGTTTCACCTGTAACCATCTCACATTTCCTCGCTACAACCCTTAAGAAAACAGACACACTTGGATAAGATACTTTGCCCAAGACCCACAACCAGGAAGTGGCAGAACCAGATGCACATCCAGGCCCAAAGCCCATATGCCAACCATCCTAATGCTTGGCCTCTATAGTCACAGGCATTAAAATACACAATCTGATTAATATTGTATTTTTACATCTACATGTTGAGTTTAAAGATAAGGATCAAACACTAAAATATGTAAGGAAGGAAATAGGAAATTTTAGATTTGTACACTTCTTTAGGCTACTGTGAACTAAGTTAGCTATTAGTGTGGTATTTTAAGTAAAGTTTTTTCCTTAGTTATACCCTGTTTTAAATGAATTTATCTTTTGGTTTTCACAAGTGTATTTAAATTGTATGTCATTTGAATCATGTATTGAATTTCAGAAAATATTCTTTAATATGCTAACAGCTTACATTAAGAAATCTTTATATACACAATTAGCTTTGGCAATAGGGTGGTAAATAGAAACACGATTCCTGATTTCGCTGTTGGATATTCCCTCATAAGACATCAGTCTTGATTCTTCAGCATCCACAATAGTGAACCACGACATAATATACTCATTTAGATGGGTCCTACATGTACACAAATCCTGTTTAGTAATAGAATTTGATGGCAATTGGTGAAAACAAACATGTAGTAAATTTAACATTTTGTAATTCAACACAAGGCCAACAAAGTGTTAAGTAATGTTAGTTAGTGGCTATTGTTTTGCCTAATTACCGCTAGGCAGTCTACTCGCAAGGATGGTGGATTTCAGTCCACTGTTCATCGAAACGTGGCTTGAGTGTGCTTCAGAGGTAAATACCATATTTCTTTAAATGCCTTTCAATTATGTCCAATTATGGAAATTTTTAAGGTAAATTTTAATGCATTTTATTTTAAAAATTGCATGTAACTTTTAGTCAGTGTATAAACTGACTAAATTCATTCAGGAAGTATGTATTGAACGCCTGCTATGTGCTAGGCATTTTCCTAGGTGCTGGAGTTAGATAACAATGAATTAAAATGCTTTATGGCACAGACCTTACATTCTTGGTGGGGAAGACAGACAATGATCACACACACATATACATACACAAATATGTATATATATGCACTATATGTATATACAAATATATATATCAAAACACACACACAGTGGAGAAAAGCATTGTGAAGTCCTATGAAGGAAAATAATGCAGGGTAAGGGAGACAGAGGGTGTTAGGAGTGTGGTATTATTTAATACAGTGCATCAGGGAGAACCTGTCTGAGAAAATGATATGTGAGCAGAGACTAAAGGAGATTGAAAGAGTTAGTGTGAGGACATCTGAAGGATGAAAGACCAGAAAGTACAAAGGTACCTCCCAGAGGTGGGAGCAGGGTCGGCATGTTCACAGAAGGTTCCCAAAGGACAGTGATGGAGTGATACCCAGATATACAGCAGAGGGCTAAGCCTTCCATATAGAGCCTTCCAGACTCTTTCAAGCTCCTTGAGTTTCTCTCTGGGAGGTGGGCCACATGCAGAGGAGACACACAATCTCACTTAGGTTCACTTAGCATCACTCTGACTGCCAGCAAGAAAGTTAACTCCGCTTGGAGAGTGGGGAAGGAAGGAAGGGCAGAATTAGGGAAGTGAATTAGAAGACTGTTGTGATAATCCTGGCTAAGAGGTGTTGCTGACTTAGACCTGAGTGATAGCTGGTATGAAGTAGTCCAATTCTGGACATATTTCAAATCTGGAACCAACTGATGTTGCTGATGTGGTTAGACAGAGCAAGAGATGAGCCAAGGATGACTTCAAGGCTTTCTGTGTGAGCAACTAAAAAAGGAGGACCGTTTGCCCAGGTGGAAAGGGCTGTCAGGTGTGAATGGTTGGGGGTGAAAATTAAGATGTTTGCTTTTGGGCCTGTCAAGTTTAAGATGTTTTTAAATATCCAATGGAGATGTTGAGGAGGCCATTGAAGATGAGTCTGGAGTTCAGAGCAGGAGCCAGGGGAAGATATAAACTTGGGAGTTGTCCGGAATGGATGGTGTGTAAAGGACCTGGTGAGGTCGCAGAGGCAGTGGTGTAGACAGAACAAAGGAGAGGATGGCTAGTGGATGTCAACCCTTGGAAATCAGGAAGATGAAGGGGAATCAGTGCAGGAGACTGAGAAGGAGCAGCCAACATGGAGAAGGACATGGGAGAGCTGTGTCCTGAAAGAAACTTTCCTCCCTGTGTCCAAATGAAGAAACTTTCCAAAGGACAGAGTGATCAATAGGGTTAAGAGCTGTTGTCAGGTCAAATAAAGTAAGAACTGAGAATTGGTCACTTATAAGATGCAAGCCTTCAGGCCTACATGCAGACCTGGTTTCAGTTGTCTCCTACAAAAATTTTTGACCCATGAAAGAATTCATGGCTACAAGAATGAGGAGGTAGGGAGTGATCAGGAAATGGGATATTATAAAGGAAAAGGCAACTTGGAAAATATCAGCAAGACCTTTCCAGCAGGGTGGATTGAAAGCAGAGGAGAACAGGATGGAAAATGTCTGTTTCCATAGAGTGATGGATCCAGAATTTCTCTTTAGGAAAAATTTCAGGTCGGCATTCTGATTGGAAGGGGGCAGGTGGGCCACTTGTCTTGGACTTGCACTTTAGGTGAGATAAAAAAAATTCCATTCCATTCTTATCAAATAATTGGGGAGAGGGAGGATTAAAAACTACCCTCAAGCATCCCCTTGGAGCTACCACTGCCCAGACTCTAGGGCTGCCGAATATGGTTGTGCGATTGTTCCTGTGCAGAGCTGCCTGCTAGCGGAAAGCAGAGCTTAAAATCCATCCCTTGCTCTGCTCACCAAGCCATGCCCCAGGCTTCAGAGGTGTACCTTTTTCTAATTTGTTTATATGCTACTCGTGGTCCTACATGGTCCTACAAAACTTTTTTCCATCTCTAACAGGCACAAATTGTGTTTATAAATTAAATTCACGTATTGAGGAGGAAAATTGCCAGCACTCACTTCTCCACCTGAAAATTCTTCCTAATCTGTAAAGTATTTTTCAAAGATGTACTCTCCTTATTTTCATGTCCATAGACATTTATTAGCATTAATGTCTCCAAGGTCAGTTGCCTCTTACTATTAAAACATGTCTACTGTTGAGGAGAAAAAAAAATAAACCCATGAATTAAATCTGACTTCAATAAAATTTCACATACCTTCCTAGAAACCAAGAAATTGATACTTGGTTTGTGTGTGGAAACTGCAGTCCTTGTCTGAAAAGCTTGATTGGTTGGCTTGCTGGGGTCAGTATGTTCCTATTATTTGGGCTCTGTTAGTTCCCTCTGGTGGACAGATTATGTGAACATTAATTTTGGGTGCTCTTTAGCTAAAAGCTTCAGTGTTTTGGAGCCTTGAGGGCTTTGCCTGTTAATTGTGAGTACAGGAGATTTCCCGTATTTGTGTATACTGTGTATACACAGGTTGCCTTTGGGAGCAGTAGGTTGGAAGTACCAAGGAAAGGACCGTCGGGGTAGCCATGGTGATCTTGTGAACATGTGTCAGATGGAATTGCTATTGATGGGCCAAGGGCCTTCAAGACTTTGGAGGCTTTGGAGACTTTGTTTTATATAGTAAAGTGTGCAAATTGTGAGATTATAGATATATAATATATATCCAACACTCAAATCAAAAACATTTCCAGCACCTTGGGATAAGACTTTTTAAATATTGGTTTGCTTATTAGCATTCAGGTCTATTTTGCAGCAGCGAAAATGACTTGTAGTTACAGAACTGCTCCCAGTAGTCTACCCAAAGGCTCTGTGAGGAAAATTTTGTTAAATGCATTGAGATGAAATTATGTCAGTACAGAGGTGGCACACTGCTATTAGTGTCTTCCAAAGTGAAAATTATTCATTTCTCTCCCTTGCTTGGTTACAATCTCTTTGCTCTCTCGAATAATTTTCCAATTCTATCCCCTCTCTTCAGTTCAAAACACGCTGATTGATTGTTGTGTGCTCAGGACTGTGGATACAGAGGAGAGGAAGTTATGGTCCCCGCCCTCCCAGAACTCATAGACCACTTGAGTTTAAAGCAAAAGTGGACATAGGTGATTCCAACCCAGTGTGTTAAGTATGACAGTAATAAGAGCTAACATTTATAGAGTGTGTGTTCCAGTATCAAGCTTTTCTCTCCGGGTGTTACGTGTGTCTCCTCATTTGAACCTCATCACTATAACCGTTAGTTTTGAGAAGATGAAAGCACAGAGAAGCTGGTGATTTGCCCAAGGACAGTGTGGCTGGTGACTGTGGCTGCCAGGATCCGACTCCATCTCTCACTTCCCTGAAGCTGTTTCTCAAGCCTGGTGTTGGGAGCACGTGCAGGGCACAAAGGGAGCAGGAAGATTGCTGACTCTCTTGTCTTTTGAGCTGCCCAATCAGGAGCCACATTCAGCGCTAGAGAAAAATATGCCAGTCAGTATCTTTCTCTGACACAGCCTTAGTCCAGCTTCCTAACTTGCTTTCTGACAGACTCAATTAAAAGCTGGCTGCACCATTATAAAACTTCAAGTGTGTTTTCTTTTCATATGAAATAAAAGGAAAAATTATTCCAGAATTAACACTTGACTATTCATTGTTAGGGCATGAATTTCTCCAAATCATGAGCAATCAACAGAATCAGATGTCAAACAATTTTTTAAAAATTTCTATTCAAATTGATGTTATGAGTGCTGCCCACTAGTAAGTGACTTTCCTTTTTTTTTTTGGTTTTTTTTTTTTTTTTGCCCAACTTGAAAGCACGGTAGAAAACATTGCTGTAACCTTAGGGAGTCCCAGATAGTTCAAAACAGATCAGTGAAGTGGTGCGAGATTTTGAAATCCCACCTGAGGGTGGTATTTGCCTCTTTCTCTCGTCAGGACTTTCCAAAGCAGGCAGAGACTCAGGACAAAGATAGCAGAGCCTTCCCTCACGATCGCCAACAAAGTCTTTTCTCCTTGAACATAGAGTCGTGTCCATCTGCATCCTTGCAATGGGCTTCACACTCAGGCTCCTCAGAGGACAAGGACCAAGTTTAACTCAAATTAAATTTCATTTATCACAGGCTAGGTGCAGATGGGAATAGAATAATTATAACAGGGTCTAGTAGTAGTCATGATGGTGTTAACGTGGGAGGTGATTCCCAAACTCTTCAATCCATCATATATGACATCAGAGATGCTGTAAAAAATGAGGTTTGTGTAATCGTTTGCAGAGAAAAAATAATGGCAGAAACATTGAGTAGTCCTAACGGTCGTCAGGGATGCTTGCTTCAAAGGACCCAACCACATTGTGAGGAGTGATTTGAGTTCACCAATTTATTGGTATTAGGTTGAGTTTTATTAGGGTTACAGTTTTCTTTGTGTCTGATTTATAATTTTGTTGGGGCTTCATAGCTGTATATAAATTATAATAAAAATTTATATATTTGTTTGTTTATACATATTCTTAAAACAAGATGATAAAGGACATCGACATTGTGAGTTGACAACCCATAAGAAGTTTTTCTCCTCAAAAGGGTTGTCTGTAGATTACTCAAGGACTGTAACCCACCAGCCTCTAGAGGGAGACAAACACAGGCCTTGCTCCTCTGGAGCTTCCATTAGCATAGCATTGGTCCATCATTAGGAGTGGGCAAAAGTGAAGACTTTTTTGAAGTCATGACACTGTATTTAATGTTGTTTGTTTTTTCTACTCTTTGACATACTTTAAAAGTTGCTACTCAGCAAATAGTATTTTTCTGCATCCCTTATTCCAATAAAAATCTTGACATCCTGGTTGATTTTTTTTTTCAATATGCATACAATAAAGTTAAGTAAAGTGCACAATTCTATGGGAGTTTGACAAATGCACAGAGTCTTGTTTCCATCACCCTAGTACCATATAGAACATCCCATCAACCTAAAAATTACCTGGTCGAGCCCCTTTGTAGAAATCCTCTCCCCTTTCCCCCAACCCTGGGGCAACCACAGACCTGTTTTCTATCACTTTAGATGTGCCTTTTCAGTAATTTCATAAAGATGTAATCATATAGTATGTAGCCTTTTGAGTCTGACTTCTTTCACTTATAGAATCAATTTATGATTCATCCTCATTATTGTGTGGGAATCAAAAACACATTCATTTTTATTGCTGAGTGATAATCCATTGTATGGATATATCAAGTTCATTTATCCATTACCCTGTTGAAGGACATCTTGATTGTTTCCAGTTTGGGATGACTATGAATAAAGTTATAAACATTCTTATATAACTTCTTGTGTTATACATTTAGGTTATACATTTAGTTTTGTGATCCATATTGAGTTAACTTTTGTTCAAGAAATGAGGTATATGTAGAGGTTTATTTATTTGCATATGGATGTCCAATTGTTCCAGCATTGTTCTTTGAAAAGACTCTCCTATGTTCATTGCATTGCTTTAGCATCTTTGTTAAAAATCAGTAGACTATTTCTGTGGGTCTATTTATGAGCATTCTATTCAATTTCATTGTTCCACACATCTGTCCTTTAGCCATTGTGACACAGTCCTGATTATTGTAGCTTTATACTATGTCTTGAAATCCTACAGTGTGAGTCCTCCAACTTTTTTTTCTTTTTCAGAATTGCTTTAGCTTTTCCAGGTCCTTTGCCTTTCCATATCAATTTTAGAATTGGCTTCTCATCATCTATAAAATACTTACTGGGATTTTGATTGAGATTGCACTGAATCTATAGTTTAATTTTGGGAGAAATGATACCTTAATAATACTGATGCTTCTAAATTATGAACACAGTATATCTCAAGATACTTAGATTTTCCTCACTATCTTTCATCAGTATGGTTTTTAGTATATAGATCTTGCACATATTCTGTTAGATCTATACCTAAGTTTTTAACTTTTTTGTATAATTATAAGTGGTATTGTTTCTTAATATCAAGTTTCAATTATTCATTGCCAGAATATAGGAATATGATTGGCTTTTGTATATTGACCTTTTAAAACTTACTTGTTTGTTCCAGGAATGTTTTTGTAGATCTTTGGAATTCTCTGTGTTAACAACCATGTTGTCTTCAAATAATGACAGTCTTACCTTTTTCCTTTTAAATCTATGTGCCTTTTACTTATATTTCTTAGCTTATTTCACAGGCTATGACTTCCAGTATGATGTTGAATTGGTATAGTGAGTGAACATTCTTATCTTATTCCTAAACTAGGGGGTAAGCTTTCAGCATCTTACCCTTAAGTCTGATGTTATGTATAAGTTACTCATAGACTCCCTATATGAGATTAAGGAAGTTCCCTTCCATTCTTAATTTTCCAAGAATTTTATCACAAATGGCTGTTGAATTTTGTTTTCACTTGTATTGAAATAAATGTGTGTGTGTTTTTTTAGGCTGTTAATATAATGAATTATGTTGATTGAGTTTTGAATTTGAACCAGCCTTGGGATCTGGGATAATCCCATTTGGTCATATATTCTCTTTTTTATGTATTGCTAATGTTTTGTTGAGAAGTTTTTTCCTTTATATTTATGAAGAACCTTGGTCTATAGTTTTCTGTTCCTGCAGTATACAGTTTGGTTTGGGCTTTAGGATAATGCTGACCTCATAAAATGAGTTGGGAAATGTTGCCTCCTCTTTATTCTGGAACATACTGTGTACCGTTGACATTATTTTTTCCTTAAACATTTTATGGAATTTACTAGTGAAACCATCTGGGTTTTCTTTTTTGAAATTTTTTAACTACAAATTTAATTTATTTAATACATATAGGACTATTTAGGTTAAGCATTTCTTCTTGAATGAGTTTTGGTAGTTTGGGCATTTCAAGGAATTGATCCATTTCATCTAAGTTGATAAATTTATAAACACAAGAGTTGTTTGTAGTATTCCCTTATTATGCTTTTAGTGCCTATGAGGTCAGTAGTGATGTCCTTTTGAATTCCTAAAATGGGTAAATTCTGTCTTTCTCTTTTTCTTGGTCAGCCTGATGAAAGGCTTATCAATTTTATGACTTTATAATTTCAAAAAAATCAGCTTTTGTTTTTATTGATTTAATGTATTATTTTTCTGTTTTTAATTTCATTGATTTCTGTTTTATATTATTTCCTTTCATCTGCTTGCTTAAGATTTAATTAGCTCCCCTTTAAGTTGGAAGCTTACTTTACTGAATTTAGATCTTTCTGGAGCTCTTTTTTAATATCAGCATTTAATGCTATAAATTTCTGTCTAAGAACACTTGAGCTGCATCCTACAAAATTTGATATGTTTTATCTTTATTTTCATTTAATTCAAAATATTTTAAAATTTCTTTGGAGGCTTCCTCTTTGAACCATGGATTATTTAGAAATGTGTTGCTTCATTTTCAAATATTTGGGTATTTACCAGATACCTTTCTATTCTTGATTTCTAATTTAATTACACTATGGTTTCAGAATATACTATGTATATTTCCTGTTCTTTTAAAGTGTTAACAGAATATGACTGACAATACTCTTTGTGCACTTGAGAAGGTATGTTCTGCTGCTGTTGGAGTCAGTGCTCTATAAATGCCAAATGAGACAAGTTGGTTGATGGTGTTATTTAGGTCATCTATATCCTTACTGATTTTCTGCCTACTTGTTCTAAGAGTTTCTGAGAGAGGAGTGTTGAAATCTCCATCTAAAATTGTAGGTTTGCCTATTTCTCCTTTAAGATAATCTACCAGGTTTTGCTTCGTGTATTTTAAAGCTCTGTTGTTGGGTGCAAACACATTTAAGAATTTTTTTTTTGAGAATTGACCTTTTTCATAATGTAATATCCTCTTTATCTCTGATAATATTTCTTGTTATGAAATGACTTTGTGTTTGCATGATATATCTTTTTCCATCCTTTTATTTTTAACCTAAATATGCCTCTATATTTCAAGTAGGTTTCTCATAGACCACATATACTTGAGTCTTGTTTTGTTTTTAGTCAATTCTGATATTTCTGTCTTTTAACTGGTGTGATTACCCTCTTAACATTAAAGATAGTTATTGATATAGTTGGATTAAAATCTACCATCTTACTAGCTGCTTTTTATTTGTTTCACTTATTTTTTTTTTTTGTTTTTACATCCTTTTCTATCTTCTCTGGGTTTAATTCAACATTTAAAAACTTTTCTAATGGTTGCCTCAGGGTTTTTAATATGCATTTAAAAAAATCTGAATCCACCTTTAAATAATATTATACTATTACACATGTAGTTCCAAAATCTTATAACACTACATTCTCAGTTCCTCTCTCCCTCTGATGTGCCATTGTTCCCACACACTTCACTTGTACATAAGTTATAAACACACAATACATTGTTAATTTTGTGGCTTTAAACAGTCATCCTTTAGAGCAATTAAAATAAGTTGGAAATGATTTTATAAGCCATTTATTTATTCCATTTCTGACACTCTTCATTTCTTAGTGCACGTCCAATTTTCTGACATATATCTACCTTGAAAAACTAATTTTAATATTTCTTGTAAGATAGGTCTACTGCTGGTACACAGGCCCCTGCATTTTTGTTTGTCTGAGAAAGTCTTTGTTCTTTCCCTACTTTAGATGGACACTTTTTCTGGATATAGAATTCTGGATTGACATTGTCCCACCTTTCAGCATATTGAAGACATCACTCTGTTTTAGTTTCTCACAAGAAGTCTGCTGTTAATCCTTACCCTCATCCCTCTGTAGATAATGTTTTTTGCCCCTCTCCGGTCTCCTTCAAGATTTTCTCTTTGTCTTTGGCATGTCTTGGTGTTTTACTTTTTGTTTTGTTTTGTTCTTTTATTTACTTTGTTTTGTTTTTGTTGTTTTTTTAATTCTTCTTGGATCTGTGGTTTGGTGTTTGCTTCTAATTTAGAAAATTTTCAGCTGTTATTCCTTGAATATTTCTTCTGTCCATTTTCTCCCTTTTCTCCTTCTGAGATTCTAAATCACACGTATGTTAGACTGTTTGATGTTGTCCCACAGCCCTTAGATTCTTTTTCTATTTTTTTCTTATTCTTTTATCTCCTTGTGTTTTAGTTTGGGTAAATTTTGTTGACCAATAGTCAGCTTCACTAATTCTTTTCTTAACTATTTTAAGTCTGTTAATGAGCTTGTCAAAGATATTCTTCGTATCTGTTACTGAAGTTTTGATTTCTCACATTTTCATTTGAGTCTCTTATTTCTATCCCTCTACTGAAATTATCTGATTTTTGCATTTTGTCTACTTTTTCCATTAGATCCCTTAACATATTAATCATAGTAATTTTAAATTCCTTATCTGATAAGTCCAACATGCATCTGATTCTGATGATTGCTTTGTCTTTCCAGAGTATGTTTTTTCTTGCTTTTTTGAATGTCATGTCATTTTTTTTGTTGAAAGTTGAAAATATTGTATAGGACAATATATACTAAGTAAACTTTTTTTTTATTCTCAGGCTTGAGCATGCCTTTCCCCTGCTAGGCCTTTAATGTGGGAACTGTGGGAATTAGACTGAGAGTTCGTTGGTACTATGGTTACCCTCTGGAGCCCTCTAGTGTCACTTTGTTTTTGTCTCCCCTCTTTTTTTTTTTTTTTTTTTTTTTTTTATTTTGCGGGGAGGTAATTAGATTTACTTACTTATTTCTTTTTAGAGGAGGTACTGGGAATTGAACCCAGGACCCTGTGCATGCTAAGCATGCACTCTACCACTTGAGCTACACCCTCCCCCAACTTATCTCCCCTCTTGGTTTGGGGTCTTCAATTGGGCTAACCCACAGAGAGAGTCTACATCTTGTATCTCTCCCAGCTGTGTCTTACTGCAACTCTGGTTAGTATGCTAGGAGGAGATGGGGGAGGGTTGACCCCTTAGGTTCTCATCTCAAGCCTAGGTCTCCAGCGGTAGTGCTGGACCCAGGGCAGGAACTTCTTTTTCCCCCTGTTCTCCTCTCCTCGCTGCAGTCAGTTTCCAGTAGGGCCCTCAGGATACAGTTTCAAACCCCTTTCTTCTGCATGTTAAGGCTTTGTTGGGTTGGGGAGATCAAAGCTGTCTCAGGGTTTGGGCTGTGGCTGCTACTCTCCTTAGCCAACTGGCACCTTAGAGGACATTTTCATAGGATTCTCCCCATCTTCCCTGTGAGCACCCAATATTCCAGGAAGAAAAACCTACAAAAGAGTGTGAACCCTCCTACTTCTGCAGCCCTCTGGGACTTCACACTCTCATGCTGGCCCATACTTGGCCTTTAGCAATTCTGTCAGCATTTCTAGTTTAATCTTCTTACCAGCTTTTATGGCATTTGGCAGCATCCGTCTCAGGTGAGCAAACACTTGAAACCCATTTCTCCCTGCAGTCCTCTGTCTTTCTCTTGGTTTTAAGTTAGTTGTTTGCCTGCAATATCAGTTCTTTGATAGGTTCAAGAAAAGTTGTTAGTTTTATATTTATCCAGCTTTTTTCTTATTGTTAGGATGGGAAAAATGCTTTTTCCAGCTCTTAAATCTTTGAGCTTTAACCAGAACCATTATTTATGTTTTAAAATTTCAATGTCATAAGCATTAATGTGATTTTGAAAGTTTTGGAGAATTTTTGCAACAGCCCCCATATATCTCTGTAGGTATATTTGGACACTAGAACTGGGAATCAGCCATGAAGAGGGTATACAGATATGACGGGATAATATTTTGTGTCACTGATTTATTTGGATTTTCCTTTCCATATGTTTCTCTCACTCAAACTTGGAGCTGATTCTGTGTTTCAGTGCCTCAAGGGAGGTATGTGGTAGGACAGAGAGAAGTAAGTTCCAAAAATTTCTGGGTTTTGTTTCCTGAAGCCTGAGCCTGCAGTATAACTTAGCAGGTTTGCTGAGAAAGAGCACTTAGGAGTTTGTGAGAAGAAGCAAAGAGAACTGCAGAAGGAAAAAGAGCCTTTCCCAGACTAGAAAAACGGTTCCTGTCACGGGACTGTCAATCAAAGGAGGCCTTGTAATAGAGCAGGAGGAGGCTGCAAGAACCCACAGGGGAAGCACCACATGAGCTATGCAGGCAGACAGGACCCCTCAGACATCAAAAGATGCCCCTGCCTTAGGTATGACTTGAAAGTGTAAAAAAATTAATGAACCGAAATCTCAATTAAAATCGTCGTGAGTCCAGATGGGGGCATGCTCATGCTCAGTGATAATAGCAGAGCCCAACAGGAAGAAGAAAGATCCTCTTCTTTCCTGGCAAGGACTCAGCCAATAAAAGATCAGGGACTCTTGGTTTACTATCGCCCTCCCCACTTCCTTTCTCCCTCTATGAAAGAGTTCTCTCCATTCTTGCTGGGGACTTGGACATGACTTGTCATGGTTGCAGACCCCAAACTGCAGTTCTCTGCTGATATGGCATGAATCCATCTTTGCTGGAGAAATACCTGGCAGTCTGTTTGACTTAGGTCAACAGAAGCATCAAAGTGCCACCAGTCCTGAAAAGCCCTTAGGACCAAAGACAATGATGTCTCCATGGAAATCTGTGGGACAGATGGCAAATACCAGAGTACTTCACCTCCACAGACACCTTCACACTGCAGAATGCGCTGTGAAGGAGGGAGGGACCTTGAGGGAGGGAGGGGCAGTCACCAGAATGACTGAAATTATATCTTCTCATGAGCTGGGACGTATTGGGGCTCAAATTCAAATTCAGCCGATTTCTAGAACTAGACATTTAGGTATTGCTTGCACATCTTAATTTGTGGACTGAGGATCATACCTGCTACTAAAGGATTCCATTCCCAGGGACCTAGTTATCATTCTGTTCTGTTGAATATGTTTTGGATTCTACTGACTCGAGATTTTTTTCCACTTAGACGTATTGGAGGGGTTTGATGTGCTCTCAGTGGTAATGATTGCTCCGTTCCTGGGGTGGGGTTGGTAGAGACAGCAAGGGAAAGGCACTTTGAATGAATTCCCCAGGTGATTCTGAAAGCTATTCCTCCCCAACACTAGCTCGCCTTGGCCACCCTTCCCTGAGAGCCCCTTGTTCTCCTGGTGCGTGTGCTACTTTTCACTTGGGACCCTGAAACAAAGACACAGTTTAACTCTTTCAAGCAGGAGGTGTGTTCTTACACAGGTGCAAGTAAAACAAACATATTTCTGTGAAAACACCTAGTGCTCCATGCATCAATTGAAATGATGACCATTATTTGCATTACAAACAACTAAAGAATAAGTGTATTTGTGAATCTGTGGCTGGAAGAGAAAAAATAGTCCCTGAATTTCCTTCTTGAGTTGTTGTTGACTTGGGCAACTGTCCTCCTTCTGACCCGGCCTCCCACCGAGGCTGTAAGAAGGATCCTCTGAAACACACATAAACATCTGAATGAAAATGTCCTCAAAGCTCACAATTGAGAGCATTAAGCACTTCTCCCCTTCAGTTCTGCTGACCGGGCCTGCCACTGGCATACTGGGGAGCCTCCTCTATGTGACCACAGCAGCGATGTGTGTTTTTCACTAGTGTTTTTACCAATGAGACCGTACCTGACTGGGAGTAAGTGTTGGGGGCGGATAACACATTTTGTGTTACATCTTCTGGAGCTTCTGTCTGATACCACTGTGGGGAAACATAGTTAGGGACCCGGTTGTGGGACTCATTTTCTTATTTCTGGAAATGTTTCATGGCCACACAAGGCCATGGCAAAACCTGACAGCTTACAGCTGCTGCATGTGTTGAGTTTACCTCTCTGACCTAATAGCATCGTATTATAGCACTTCTCTCCTCTAGGGGGTAAAAAAGGGAAAAACCAGGTAATGTGGAGACTTCTAAAAATCTAGGTTAAAGTGTTCAAAAGTCTCCTGAGAGAGGATGGTTATTCCTTGTGATTCCACCAGTGTGGGTATCACAGTGGTCGTGCTGGCAGGAGCTGGGTGCTGCCCAGAGAAGCAAGGTGTGGGCTGTACTTGGACCAGGAAATGCCCATCCAGAGATGGGATGAAATGGGTTTTTGAGCATTCATTCCTGTTACAGAACACCGGTTAGGAGCTCAGGCTCTGGAGTTAAAACTGAGTGGAGTCGCAGTTTTACCTCTTACAAGTTGCGTGACCTCAGGCTAGTCACTAAAATACAAAAAGGGGACAAGACGGCACATCTCTCACAGGGCTCCAGTGAGGATTAGATTTGGGCCTGCAGAACATACTGGGGCCTGTGGAGCTACACACTAAATGTTGGTATTGTTCGCCACATTCTTCCCTTTTAAAATATTTAAGCTACGCTCTACTACTTTGTGTCATTACTCAAAGGTCACTTCCCCCTAGAAAAGGAATGTCTGTTGACATCTGCGGGAAGAATACAGACTTGCGTTGTTGTTATTTCACTCACTGAGAAGAGAGAATATCGCATTCTGTTCACGGGATTTGTCGGGGTCAAAGAACCAGGTTCTTTCCTGTAGGAGTCCCAGCATATTATGGGGACACTGACTTGCCACCTGGCCCTCAGGGTCTTGATAGAAAGTGTAATCCAGTGCTTGATTCTCTTGATTTCAAGGGACTCAGACCGCTTTGGTGGCAGGGGGTTATTGCAGGAATAGACAGGAAAGGAAAAGATGGCAGGGAACCATCTCAGCGGCCACAGAGCCATGACTCCTAGAGAACTGGATGGGCGCTCATGGCTACCCAGGATCCCAGGCCCCAGGGCTCCCCTGGCCTGGGTCATCTCATTGCCCTCCAAGACCACCTTCTCACTGCTTTGACCCTAGTGTCTTCACCAAACACCTGTCCAGCTTCTCTGCCAACTTCTGAATTTACTGCTCATGCTTCCCCATCTCTTTGGGATTCATACGCAAGAGAAAGAATTGGCCCGGGCTATTCTGTTATCCTCCAATGTGTAGGGCTTCTGATTTGGCACTGAATGCTCACTCACAGGAAGCACTGAAATCCCAAAAGGATATAGAGAGCAGGACCCAGTCCTCTCTCAAAATGATGACGTACTGCCTTTTCCCTTGGCTCTAATTTATAAATCAGCAAGAGTCTGGAGTTTAATGGCTACCTTCCCCACAATACTAGCTTAGGCTCTTGGATCTGAGACTCCTATCTCTCAGGTGCACACCGAAGACTTGAATTAAAAGAGATCAATTTTTTGCTCTTATTAATTTCACTCTAGCTCATATGCAAAGTTTAAAATCCACTTTTGCAGTTCGATACTTTCTGCCTGCAGGATAAATTCCGAGGGGTGACCGTTAGCAGAATAAGCTCCAGAGGGGTGACTGTTAGTTTACTTGTTCAAGTAGAGGTACAACAATTGATGACAGTGCATCAGATGTTACGAGGATCCCCGGCATGAAAAGATGGAGCACTGACTCAGTGAGAGGTGATCTGAGGAGCCTCTTACCTGGACATTCCAGCTGGAGGACAGGAATAGAACCTAATCGACCATCATTTCTTATGTCACCTTTATTTAGTTAACATGTAAAATGTCATCTCAGTTTTACAGAAAATTCATGTGAAGGCTGATGTGACCTTCAGATGAATTTCTTTCTTGGTAGTTCTATAGGTTGCAGAATTCCTAGATGATACAGTGAACAGTGCTTTGAATTAAAAAACAATCAGTGAATTAAAAAAAAATCAGCAAAGAGGCATTCTGTTCTGTTGTAGTAACAGCTCCATGTCTGAGATGAGACCACAAAAATCCATAGATTGAAAGGATAATTTTACTCTACACTACAAATTAAATATATAATTATGTAATCACATATGTAAATTTGGGTCTCCTTTTACTTTCAGTGCCCTAGTTCACACACAAAGGGTATTTTTAGTCCTTGTTTTTCCTTTTTACCAAGCTTGATCAGTGAACGAGAAAGTCTTATCAATCATCTACTTATTGGGAAGCGTAGAGCTTTTGAACCACGTAGCTCGTTTCAAAATTAGAAATGTCCCCACTTAGGGCCCCGTGTCAAGGCTTTCAGGAGGCAGTTGTCACCAGATCTTAGATCTGACATGTGTCTTTGTATAAAAGCAGCTAAGAAATGTTCCTTGAGATGGTAGGGGTGGAGAAGCAATAAAAATGGTATTTCTATTTTTTAACAAGTAAATTCCAATTTTTGTTTGCTAGAAAGCTGAGTATCTCTTTCTCACTTAACAGTGTTCCTCCTAAAATATTTGTAAAACAAAATTGTATTACCAGCAAAGCACATTTTCCCACTGATACGTTCCAAAGATGCACCCTCATGGGATATTTTTGGTGACAGAAAACTATTTTATTGCTGTGACTAATAGTCACATTTATGGAGGGCTTACTAGCTGCCAGGCATTGTTCTAAGGTCTTTACATAATTCTCTCATTTTATTCCCCACAATGATCCTAAGAGATATTGTCCCAATATCCCAGATAAGGCATCTAAGGGAAAGAGTTTAAGTGACCAAGCCAAGGTCTTGTTAGGATGGAGAAAGGATGAACTCAGGCACTGACCCTGGGCTTACCCCGTAACCATATGTCTGTGCAACCACCAAAGCACACCAGGCTCACCAGGAGGGTGGGGAGGTTTCATAGTCTGTTAGGCAGTGACAGAAAAATTCACTGTAAATTGGATTGTGGGCTTGAGGTCTCCAGCCTCACCTTTGATATTCTCGAAACTTAATCTAAGATAGCCCTACCATGTCTCTTGGCTTTAGACTCACTCATGGTGGATGGTTGGGAAATGTTAATTGCATGAAATGGATTCACTCATTATAAGGGTATGAGTTCTCTTGCTCCCACCCTAGGGGTATTTATATTATGGATTCACAAGTGCTACTGAGAAACAATAGCAGAAATCAGGCAAATGATTTTTAAAAATGTGTTTTATTAATGACAGAGCTGGAATGAAGAGTAAGGCTTCATTGTGGCCATAGTCAGACTCCCTGATGCTTTTCCCCAAGTCTAAAACTTAGTGCATCTCACCCGAGAAAGGGTTGGCCCCGCAGAACATACACACATAGCAAACCGGTGCATGAGCTGCCTCTTCTGGCAGCTCCATTGAAACAAAGTGAGAGCTAGGTCTTCAGACCTGGTCATAGCAGCAGATGGCCCTGAACCCCTCATGATTGTCATCCACGTGGCAGGAGGTAAGCAAAACATATCCATCCTCAGACGGGGAGATTTAAAAGCATTGGAGAAGACATTGGAGTTTTTCATGCTCAGTCCTTCAGACATCACAAAACAGATGAAGTGTGACTTAGCCTCCGGGGAAGAATACACAGGGTGAGAGAGGGGCTGAAGCTGCTACCCAGTGCTTTCAAAAGGGCTAAAGTTCCGATCATGTGTTCCAAGGCTGGAACACTGTGAGGGAGAGGAAATAGTCCCTCAAAGGCCAGTTGTGTCGAATGCTCTGAGCATGCTGGTTGCTGCTTCTGCAGTGAGTTCTTATTGGTGTAAAACAGGGACACAGATCCATTGCACATGGAGTGAAGGTAACTGAAGGGCCTCCTGTTCTTTGCAGCTTATTTAAGATTTGATCATACCCTATGAAAAAGGAGATACAAATCCAGCTGGCAGCAGTTAGATAGCTGGGAACACACCCACCATGGCATCCTAAGAACATCGTTGTCAAGGGGAGAAGCTGGCTCATTTCCGTGTCTGAGAGGCAGCAGCAGCTTATTTGAAATAATGAAGCATCCAATTTAGGGAGCCTTTAATTAATACTGTACTACTTCCAGCACTCTAGGAATTCAATAACGGAGCAACCCAACCAAGTACAACTAGTTGAAGATCAATTTGACATGATTTTTCCTGTTGCAAAGGTAAAAAAAGATCACATATAAGAATTTACAACCATTCCTCCTCCCACATTTTAAGGATGATTGTTGTCGCAGTTGCTCAGTTCCTATGCCTCTGGGGGTTGGTCAGGAAAATGGGTAGAAAGGAGAATTGGGAGAAAGTGAAGAGAAATAATTTGATCTACACAGGAAAAGGCATAGAGTCACCAAAGGAAGCAAACACACAAAAAAAACCCCCAAAACATCCAGGACCCAAAAAGATAGCAATAGAGGGAGGTGGGAGTGACAGGAGAGGTAGCCTGGGCTGGAGATTTTGGAGATTTTGGAAGAGAGAAATTTGAGTTGCTGCCATGGGCTGTGGGATTCGGGGGAGAGGGATGGAGATGGGGATTTAGTAGTAGGTTTGTCTTGGGCACTTCTGAGTCTCTCTAACCTACATCAAGGAAAGCTTTAATAAAGATCTTCATCACTCTTCAGGGTTTTGGAATGGGATTTATTTTTCTCTTGGATAAGTTATCATGAGGAGGTAGGCTTTAAGGAATGGCAAAGAAGCCCAGATTTATTTGCATCTATCTATTTGGGTCTTTCTAGAGTGAGTTACCCTGTAGGTACTGGCACCAAACTTGTCCATACGGTATGAAGTGGTGGTTGTAAAAGGATGTGTGCCTGGGAGGTAGCCAAAAGGCACAGCAAGCTGTGACAATGGCTCCAGCACAGAGTGGTGACAGGCTATGTTAGAAGGTAGCCCTCCACAAAAGCTGAGTGGGCAGGGCACCATGGGTGTATCTGGGGAAGAGAACTGGCCAGGAGATCTGAGGTACAATCACCAATACCAAGCCTACATGGTCTTTGGGCTTTCCATTTTGGAGGATGTTTGCTGAAGAATGGCCTGCTGGTGAAGAAGGTTCGAGCTGCTGGGGACAGGGTTGTAGAAAGTCACTGGTCTAGGATCCAGTAGTACAGAGTTTCAGAATCAGCGCTGGTGCTGGATGGCTTCTCACCTGCTTCACCTCAGCATCCTCAGCGGCAAAACCACAGTCTTGGGAAGAGGACATCAAGGATGCCTTTCAGCTCTAACATTCAATGACACCTTGCCAGGTTCATCTTTACTGCTATTGGTGCCAACTGGTCCTGCCCCAGAAGCCCAGCCAGCTCTCTTCCCCCACTACACGCATGGTGCCCTTCCCACTCAGAAACCTGCCAGGGAGTGAGCAAGGACAGGAGTCCCTGGCTAAAGCAGAAAGCTGCCTGCTCCTGAATCGTGAAGGCCAGGCTGGCTGGGGATTGGGGTGGGCGTCTCCCAGTGACCCTGGTACTCTGCGAACCAGGGCTCCTGCACACACACACATACACACAGACGGAGACATCAGAGCCTGTCTCAGGAGTTCAGACAGCTTGCAGAGCAGGAGGAGGCAGCTTTGTTGTTTTCCAGACACTTCACAGAGCCACTGAAACAGCAACTGGATAAATATAGGAGGATGACGCATCAGCTCTGAGTACATGTGCCTGCACACAAGCCCGGGAGCTGCAGACTGCCACGTGGCCCTCAACCTCCAAGAATCGACATTCGGGCTCTGGGAGCCAGAAAATCTGAACAGAATGTGGCTTCATGAAAGAAGCCTGGCAGCAGGGGTGAGATGAGGCCGCGGGTGCAGTGGTGCCCTCGGCTCCTCCGAGCGTTCTCAGAGGTCGCCCTCAGCTCGGCCCTGGCTATTTATAGCCTTGCTTACCACAGTGCACACGCGATCTTTCTGAATGAAATACCAGACATCCTTCCAGGGTCTGTGAAAGCCGCAGCTCAGTGGCATTTGAAAGTCCTAGGAAATGAGTGGGGGAAACAGAGCAGGTGTTTTTGCTCGTTGTGAAAGGCAAACGCTGATTTGGAAGGTTTCAAGGGTAGGGAACGTGGGCCAAACTCAGTACTGCCAATTTTTAATTACCAGCACAATTAGCAGCCTGGCTTCACAACAAGCCTATTTTGTCAAGCTCTGTTTAAGAACCAGTGAATTGCAGCACTAGCACCAAACAGATGAACAGCGCAGTGATCATATCTTACTCTCAAAAATCAGTGCTCTGCCCAGAGTCCTAGGCTTGTAGCAGCTCCTGCCTCTAACAAATATCTGACACCCTCTTCTTGGCCTTGACTAAATTACCGTAAGGGCAGGGATCATGTCTCTATAGGGCTGTCTGGCCTGTTGTTGATCAGTCCACATTATGTGAACTGTATTAAATCAATATGATATACATCAGCTTTAATTTCTTGGGACAAGACCCAGCAGAGCCTCTCTGTCCTCTTATTATCATCCCTAGTGATGACCATCACTAGAAATAATTTTGAGCTATTTAACGTGAAAGCATACAACCCCTACAGCTTACTAAGTAGCATCTCCATGGGGACAGGAGTCTCCCATAGGACCTTGGAATGCTTGGCAGAACATGTGTGTGGTTTAATCTGTCACTCAAATCAGGCCTAAGAGACTCAGACAGGTCAAGAGTGCTCCTCTGGGGTATGTGAGGTCTCAGAGGAACAAGAGGGGCTCAGAAGCAAGAGCAGAGGACCTTTTTGAGGAAAGGGAGATGCAGACTTTTCTGGACCACAAGACCTTGCCTCTGGGGTTGAGTCGGAGAAGCAGAAACCACAGACTTTGATCATTTCCTCCTCAGCTTTCACTGAGCCTGCAGCCCTTTCATTCCCAGGCCAGATAGGGTGGTGGCTGATTCTTCTCTAGAGCTGACCTGAGGGCAGTCACGATGGGAGGAATCTCAGACTCCTCGGGAGAGGCCTGTGCAGCTCCCTACCTGCACCACGGTTCTGGTGTCAGCTGCTCTCCCGTCAGACAGGCAGTGGACTGAGTAGTGCTAATTGCAGTCACTAAGAATGTCTTGCCCCCAGATATTGCCTCACTTGATGCCTAATTCCACCAATTATAAATCCATTTGGGAGAGACAGGCATTGCTTTTCTTTGAGTCTCCTGCAAATACTGAATGAGGGAATGCCAGTCATTCCCCACCCTTCCTGCTGAGACGGACAAATGTACGAAGTGCATTTCCTAGGTTTCTGTACCAGTGGGCTTCCAGTCAGGTTAGGCCAAAGGGAGGCCCTAGCAGAAGTTAGGGAGCAGGCGAAGAGGAGAAGTTGGGGTATTTTCCTCCCTCTGGCGGCATTCCTCATGGTTTCCTCCTGGTCCCAGCTCCCGTGGCAACTTGACCATGGTTCCAGTATCCTCCAGACAGTCCAGGCTCTTCTCCCTTGGTACCTCCAGCTCTAGCTGCTACTGATCTCTGCCTCACCATCTCTTATTGGCTCTTCAGCTCTTCCAGTCTGCTTGTAGCTAGGTCCCCTGTTAATTCCTTTCATGGAACTATCTGATTTGGGCTCTGTTTTCTCACCTCCACCTTGGCTTATTCAGAGGGTTATACGCAAACATATTATAAGTAAGCTTAATGATGATTTTTTTTTTTCTCAGCAAGACCTATAGTAGCAAGGAAGTGTTGGGAAGCTTAAGAAATACTCGAGAGAAAAAAGATGAAAATTTCCCCCAGGCCTTGCCTACCTACAGCAGGTCCCTCTGACTGCAGTGTTGTGTAGGAAGGCTATAACCCAGCAGCCCCCTTCCACCATCCTGACTTGTTACTCTCTGGCTTTACACCACAAATCTCTTCCCCTTCTGAAATCTGTTTGCTGGCACCCATGGTCCGTGAGTTCCCAACTGCAGACTATTGCACAACCATCCTCTCCCCTATGACAGCATCTCTGCCACTCACCTCTCTGTCTATATGGCACTTCCTTCTTTGCAGCCCCGCTTAAAGCCTAAAATCTGAGCACTCTGTTACGGTTGTAAGTCCTTCAGCAAGTTATAGATGCAATCTGAGCTCCAATGCCCTTGCGCGCTTTTGTTTGTTTTTGCCAGAGATCTTGTAGTTTTAATCATACACACTTTCCTATCTGACCAATAGAATTTTTTTTTAATTGAAGTATAGTCTATTTACAATGTTATGTTAATTTCTAGTATACAACATAGTGATTCATATATATACATATATTCCTTTTCACATTCTTTTTCATTATAGGCCATTACAAGGTATTGAATATAGTTCCCTGTGCTGTATAGTAGGACCTTGTTGTTTATTTTATATATAGTAGTTAATATCTGCAAATGCCTAACTCCCAGTTTATCCCTCCACCCCCTTTCCCATAAATTTGCTTTCTGTCTGTGGGTCTGTTTCTCTTTTATAAATAAGTTCATTTGTGTCCCTTTTTTTTTCATCTCACATATAGGAGATATCATATGGTATTTTTCTTTTACTTTCTGGCTGACTTCACTTAGTAGGATGATCTCTGGGTCCAGTAGAATTCCAGGGTCTATACAGCGATGCAAGCATGTCTGCTATTTCTTCTGCTCCCTGTTCCTCCTCCTCCCTTAGCCCTTCCAGCCCCTGGCAGTTATAACATCTAGCACTGTTCTCGTGTGTTCAACAGATATTGATATGCTGCCTAAACAAATCCCCTCAGCTAGGAAGATGGGCTTATACCTATTTGTCAGTACAGCATGCTCTCTGTGGGAGCAACACTGAACTGAAAAACCTCAGATCTGTCCTCTCTTGGACAGACCACCCACAGTAGAATGCAATCTCCAGGCATGAGGTTTGCTCAGTCATTATTTTTCGGTCCTCCCAGGGCCTTGTGTGTTTAAACTCCATTTGCAAGGCAGTTGTTTCTTCCCCAGCCCAAACCTCCTGAAGGGGATTCTTGCTGATGGCATCTGTGCTGGAGACAAGCTCATGCCTGAAGAGATAAATTATTTATGGTGAATGGTGCCTGAATGGATTGTGTGATCAATAATGCTTATAATAGTACAGCACTGGACAAATCACAGAAGGGCTGGAACGTGTGTCTGCATCACCCTGAAAAGATAGGGTCTACCAGATATCAACAGGGGAATAAAAGCATTCTTATGATGTCAACCTCAAAACAGCTCAAAACAGTTCTAGATGAGGAGGAAAGTGCAGCTTTTTTTTTCTTCCATTTAAAGAGACAAATCAGTTTTTGGTCATGGGGATCACTGCACCAAAATGCCCCCAACAGTATCCACTTACCAAGACCAACCTTCCTGCACTGATCTAGCAAAAAGCCTCCCCAGTGTTTCTGAGCCTTCCCAGAAGCTCTGCAGAGAGAAAGCAGAATTTCTTCCTGTGTGTTGGTATAGGACCTGACTGCCAGTAATGAAGACATTAGTATCTGTTGCTTGGAGTGTTAATTGCGTTGCTGTATTGCTTAGCTCCAGTTTCTAGGCAACGTCCAGTATCTTAGGCCTCTGTGTGCACATATGATCCCAAGTCCAAACTTCCTTAAGACTCTGCTCGTTTTGTCTGCTGGGAAGTTCCACTGGGATGTCCACCTGGTATTTGAGACTCCACATGTCCAGAATCAGTTGCATTATCTCCATATCTCTCTCCATCTCCTGCCTGTGACCTCATTGCCCAGCAGCTCCCATCTTCCAGGCAAAAAATAAATCCCTATTTTCCTGCTTCATCTACTGTCATCCTGTAAGTGGCCCTGACATCCTACGGTTCACCATGCCAGAGCACTGTACTCTTCCCTTTCAAGGCCCAGCTCAAATGTCTCTCCCTCCTCTGAAGTTGGAACCCCCATCGTCCTTGGGTTTCTCCCACAGCCCTCATCACATTCGAGCTGGTGGTAGGGATATTTGTGCATGTGTGTGTCATCTCTAAATTCCACAGTGAGCTCCTTTAGGGTATGAACCACAACCAGTCATCTTTGAATGTCCCGAAGAGACGAGCACCACACGATAGCAGACTTCCAATGAGAGTCTGTTGAGTGGATGAATGAATGATCTACAGGCAGGCTGTGGAGGTGGCACAGGCAATGTTTGTTTTCTTCCTCACCTGTAGCCCTGAAGCGTGCTGTCGAGAAGAGTGGGAAGGGATTAAGAGGAAGTCTAGGTGAAAAGTCTCTCAACACCGTTTCACTAGACGGAGCTCCACTCCCCCTTCGTTGGATTCTCACAGGTGTTTCACGAAGACAGTAGGAGTCAAGGGTATTGGTCCCACCATCCCAGCTGAGCTGTGGAGCTCAGGAGACAGTCCTAGAGAAAGGGGAGAGGACCCTGGGCTCTTCAGGGCTGGTTTGAGTGTGGGAAAGCTATACCAGACATCCTCAAGACTCCAGGAGGCTGCTAAGGAACAGAACAGATCAGCACCCCAACCACAGTACTGAAAAGTGCTGTGGCTTCTCTAGTCTCTCGTGGGCTCCAATAATCTAGCCAGCTTGGTGGCAGGACCACAGGGCCTGAGGTTTACTTCCACATTCTCACACTGGCTTTGCCTCATCTTTCTGAAGGGATGAGGTTGTCTTGGTAGACAAGGTGTAGGGGACAAAGAAAGACAAAATTATTTTTAGATAGAGGTTTCTACAAGTGTCTAGCCAGGAGGAGGACACTCAATAAATGGTCATTTCTTTCTCTCACCCCCGTCAATTGGTGCTATCCAAGATGCCACTCCTGGGTGTAACTCTCAAAATAAAGGCTCTTTGTATAATCCCTAAAGAAAGCTTTCCATCCAGCTGTAGGAAAGGTGCAGGAATGGATTTGCAGGCAGTTCCCCACTCCAGGTTTTAGTGCACACATCACACTGAGTTCCAACATGTGTGGCAAAATCTCTCCTTGTTACTAGGCACTGTGAGGCTCAATTGTTGCAGTGAGAACTTTAATTTTGTATTTTCTCACTTGGGTGCAATTAAGTTTTCAAACATAAAATTGAGCTAATGTCATCTTTGAGTGTTTCATTTACTTTTTTTTTCTTATAAAGGAAACCGCCCTTGAATATATTTGGCTGTGTGATTGCACAGTCAAATAAGGACACATTTAAATATTCAACTGGGTAACTGCATCTACAGTCTACTTTCATAACTGGCTTCCAACACTGTACGTGGATAGGAACACCTACCTTGATAATGTCTCTTGATACTCACTTTGGTCTCTTGTGAATGACATAAGCATTACTTAGCTGATTTACTTCCCCTTCTAATCTTAGCGAATCACCTGATTATCATTGAGGATGATATCCATTCTGGAGATGCTATTCAGGATGACTTCAAGACTAGAAATAGTATCTGGCTTATTTTTAGTGCATTTTACCGAAGGATTTTTCATCTGAACAGGGAAATGAAAACCTTTAGATAGGCAACCAACTCTACACAGTCTTACACTGATTGGTTCAGTGCCCATGCCAAAAATCAAATCCATGATTCCTGATTGTTCCTTCAATTTCTCTAATTCTTTAAAGGCAAGAATCTCAGAGCACCATATCTCTTTAATACCTTTGGTCAACTGTGTTCTCCTTTCGTGTATAACATATCCCCTGGTCCATAGCAGGTCTTTAATAAGAAGGAGGGTGTGAGGAGGGCATGAAAGAGAATGAAAGAAAAATGAAATGACAGAGACCCCCTTGCCCTTCTGTGGACAGGAAATGCAATGACCTTGTCTCTAGTTTGGTAATCTGAAAAGAAATCCAGGTGATCCAAACCATTATTTGAGAAATCAAAAGCATGTTCCATGTGCTTTTGGAGAGTAGGCTTTTTTAGAAACATAAATCCTCAGGAAAAGAGTGTTTATGTAATTCCACAGCAGGCTGACAGTGTATGGGGAAATGTGGACTTTGCATATATCAGCTTTCCACTGTAACTGTTTGTAACTTCACAGCCGAGACCCAGGCTCCCATTTGATTTTCTAAGCCAGGTAGGATTGGGCAAGGATCCTACCAGAAGAAAGTTCTCAGGACCTGACCTCACTCCAGTGGGAAAAGGTGTTGCTGGGAGACCCTTAGCATGAATCTCTTTGGAGCCAACACATGGCACAGTTGCCATCTCTGAGGAAAGCTTGACCCTCGGTGGTAAATAAAAGGGTTATGAGGTTGTATGTAGCAGCGAAGAGTTGGTTGGACTGGGTATTTGTGAAGCCCATTGGTAAAGAAGTATCAGAGGGAAGATACTTTTAAATTCAGTACACTCCATCCCCCGTGATTCTGTAGAGACGAATGGAAGATGGAGTATTTTTTAGCTGAAAGGCCCTAGGAAGGAGAATTCAAAACCTTCCCGTTTTAGAACTAATGAGAAGTACCAAGGAAGTGAAAAACGGACGAAGTTCCCCATTAGATATATTCATGCTCCTCACCTACAGTTTCAAATATGCCCCCATCATGAAGTTGCGAGAAAAACCCAGGTTAGTTCTTTATCGTTTTCCATCCCCAGTTCCCACTCTAGGGTGACGACCACCTTTTCCCTGGACTGTGACCTCGATATCCTTGCTGCTTTTTGGTAAGCAAAGCTCATTGTGGCAAACATCCCTTCCTCGGGCCCCAGTTTTTGGGGGTGCGTCTAATGTAAGACAGCGGCTGCTGACGCCGACCAGCTCCTCAAGCTCGATCCATTGATAAAAATGTCACCGCCATTAAGAAGGTGCCAGCTCCCTGTCCTAAGGTGGCGGCTCATTCCAGGAGAAGGCTGCCTTGCCTGTATACTCGCTGTGTCTGAGTCTATTTTGTCTGAAAACACCAAGTTAATCCATTTCCTTAAAGCCACTCAGATGCTAAGGAGCAAAAGCAGAATTCCCATCAGCACTGTTGACAGTTTTCTGCGCCGTAACGATTTCAGTCAGCAACCTGAGTGCTTTACAGGGCCTCAGCTTGGCTCAAACAGCACAAGGAAGACCAAAATACCTCCCATCAGAACCCTCCTGGTGCAGACTGTCCTCCATCCACAGGCTCAGTAGGTATTAGGTCCTTCCTACCCCACTTGCCCCACATGGCTACCGGGCTTTCTCTTCAGGGCCGTCTTGAGCCTCTGCCAACATTCAGTGATGAGACTGGCCTTCACTGGTGCTGATTATTCATGTGCTGTGCTTTCGGATCTGGAGCCGGGTGCTGCGGAGCACCTGGAGGAGAAGCCAGGCTCTGACGGCTGGTGCCTCCGCTTTCTAAAGAAACCTGGAAGGTGCCTGCGAGTGTGCACATGCAGGCTCTAGCCTTGCCTCTCCATCCTCCCAAGGAGGGCAGAGCGAGATGAGGAAGGGGGAGCAGGAAGCAGGAAGGGAGCTCACATGGAAGCATCCTGCCACTCTGACCCTCCAGCTCTCTTCAGGTAGGAAACGATTCTAGTTCTGTGCTAACAAAGCTTTCGTCGCTGGGAGCCTTGCACAGTCAGAGAATTTTGCTCACAAGAATGGCAGAGAAGCTGCGATGTGCTCACAGAACCTGTTACCTGTTTCTCCTGGGCCCACAGATACATGACACTTCCCAGCCTCCTTTGATTAGACGGAGCCATGGGACCAAGTTTTGGCCAGTGAAAGATGAGCAGAGGCCATGTCATTACCTGTGAGGCAGCCCCCTAAGACACCCAGCCCGACCCTGAGCAGTCTCCCGTCTTGTCAGGGGCTCGATGTCGACACCCAGGATGCACTTGGGAGCCATGAGTGAAAGGCAGAGGCTAGGTCCCTGGATGAGTCTGGGGAACAATGGACTGTGAGGTGGGTGAAAAATAACCTTCATTGTGTTCAGGCATGGGGATTTGGGGGTCGTTGTTGTAGGAGCTAGCCGGATTTACCCTGACTAATACAATCATCTCCTTTTACCCCAGTCCCTAAATTATGTGGCTGCTGCTCTAGGTGTTTAATATTAAAAATAAAGCCTTCAAATTCACAGATCTTTAAACAGGCAGATGACATTCAAATTCTAAAGGGGGCGTTCACATCCTTTAGTCTTAGAATTCATTTGTATCCAGTTCCACACACAGTCAGTAAATTCCATGGTAAAGCTTTGTTTTTTCTAGTTTAATCACAGATTTGAGCTATAGTCATATTTATTGATAGAGTCTGACCAGTGTTCTATTTGGCTTCTAACTTTAATAAATTGCCACTGAGAGCCTGAATCCTAATTCATTGAAAGGGAAAAGGGAAAAAAGGAAAAGAAAAGGGAAAGTGGGGTGGGACAATTATGAACTGACTTCTTTTTTCTTTATAAATTCATTTGACTCCCGAATTGGTATTTAGCATTACCTTTATATGTGTAAGGTTCTTGCAGACAAGACCTATGCTTTCCGATACTTATCCCTTCTAATGGCTAGCATAGGATTTTATAGTTTGCTGGATGTTTTATAACAAAATCCTTCTTTGTCCACCTTTTTCTGGCATCCCTTGGCTCCTCCCTCTATTCAGTCATTTTGCATTTTTGACCTCAAGAAAAGGATAACACAGCAGAAATTAGAGAAAAGATGAGTAACTAATTACCCATGGGGAGGAAGGGAATCAGAAGAAAGTTCCAAGGACTCAGAGGCTGGTGGGCCCCTGAGAAACGTTCCTGTGCCCCTTCCACAGGTTCAGCCTGGAGCAGGATTAGGGAGGAGACAGATGCCCTTCTAATACATATTGGTCAGTTCTGCCTAGGGAAGAAGGGGTCCTGCATCCAGGTTCCTGGCTAAGTCCAGGCATCAACGTGATCCGACAAAAGAATGCTCTTCTCATGCCCCTCCATGTGGGGCGCTGCTAGGATCCACACAGTGGCAAAGACATGGGGCAGCATTTTGGAAAGCCTCTTGGAGATTTCTGAGGCCTGGACTTGGGTGGCAGAAGCAGTTAACACCTACGTGCCCAGGAGGTCCCGGAAGTGGCTGAGAGAGAGCTGAGTGGGAAGGAGTCTCGTGGTCAGGAACAAGGAATGACTCAGCAGCCCCCCCCCCCGGTGAACCAATAACCCAAGACCAGATGGCAAGGGGGCCATCTCAGAGGAGGCCAGCACGGCTAGAGAATGATCCCCAGGACCAGATGTCCCCTCCCAGTACCTGGCATTATGCAAGCCTCCAAAATTTAGATGCAACCCAGGGAATATGGGAGGGGAGAAGCCAAATTAATTGAAATTCAATTTCTGCAACCCCAGAGGAACGGAGGCTTAGAAAGAAAAAAAAGGAAAGCAAAGAATTGTGTTTCTGACACATGTGAACATGTGGAATGAAACTGACACCTTTCACGTGTGATCCAAGAAACAGGTTTCTATTAACTTTAATGAAAAGGCAGAAGGATGTTAACTAGTATGATGATTTCAGAACAATGAAAACCTCACTTCCCCTCACCTCTGTGCTGGTGTGTGAATATCCACTATCCTAATATTTTTTGCCCTTTGATTTAAGATCGTCCTCTTCAAATAGCATGCTATTAAAGGGATGTTAACTGTATTAGTCACTTATTCCTCAATGTGAATCAGTTTATCTTATGTTTTTCTGACAGCAGGGTACAGGCAAGGAATGTTCCCTAGAGAAGGAGGGAGACAGAGGGTGAAGGATAGAGAGAAAGGAGGGGCATGGGAGGACAGGAGAGAATGAATGAATCAAAGGGCAAATAATGTGCAAAAAAAGAGAAGAGTGGTACCTCTGGATACAAATTTTGCCTAAGTCATAATTTTGGGTAGGAGCAGCTATATGGATGGAGATAATTCTGTTATTAAAAACTGCCCTGCTTCCCCTTAAGATGGCTGCCCTTCCTGGGGGTGGGGTGGGGTGGGGGTGGCAGGTGGGGTTGGGGTGGGACACTGTGTGATTCATCTCTTAGTACTCTGTGGGCCCCAGCAGCAGTGCCCACATGTCTTCATCAGACCTCATCCCCTCTGTGAATCTCACAGAAACTTACAAACTAATGAATTTGTTAAGTCCAACTGGACACCTGCAAGGCAGGTGACTGTTAAATCAATTAAGCAGCGATAAACATTATTTTAATAGAGAGATGGTGCTCCTTACAGGCAGGAAATGCCGTTCAGAAAAATCCCAGGGCTGGTGAAGAAAAGCTTTCTCTTGAGGAGTTAAACCTGCCTGTTGTGCGATGAGGCTGCAGCAGGGCCAGAGCATATAAAGCAGGTGTTGGCTGTGACATGAATCTGAAAAGTTAAGCCAGAGGAGAAACAGGTAAATAACAGCAAATGTAAGACCTAAATCCCACAGCAAGGCCAGTGATGGGGGAGAGTCGCTTGGCAGCCACAGAAAGACACTATTAAGAAGGAAGAAAACGATACCTGATGCTTTGTGCACCAAGAGGGTGAATTATTAGATTTTTTCCCTCATCGTGACCTTGTGATATTGAGTAGCCTCCCATCAGACAATCAGTGTTGACATCAGCTACATGCTCAGATCAATAGACATTTCATAGGCTGTCGAGAAACTGTTCTCAGAGGCAAAGGTGGCAGCCTGTGTACCTTGTCAACCGCCGTGTCACCTGCTTTGCCAGGAGATTAGGATGTGGAAGTGGGTCAGCGTCCTTCAGTGGCCTCAGCGAGAGCGGCTTCTCCGCTGCACTTCAGGGATGAGCCAGTCTGCAGGTTATTTTCCACTCACCCAGGCACGTGGCCATTCATTAAATCCGGAAATAAATCATGCGCAGGGCCCCAGGGGAACTGTATTTGTTTTGCATGGTTCTAATTCAGCACATCCAGCTAGAAAAGACAGCCGCTCCACCCTGACCGGTTCCGAGGAAATAAATTGTTGCTTATGTCTCAGCCTTCCTGCCTTAAGAGATTGCCCATTGCTGGTTGGGGATTTTGAAACAGCATTTCTCAAAAAGATCATGCTCATTAAAACCCATTTTGGATTTGATCCTGGCGAATATCAGTGCCACTGGGGTTGTGAAGACATACGTGCCCCCCACAGTGGTGAGCCGGCCGCCATCAGCTACGGACTCACACCTAGGCAGGTGGAAGTCCTCCGCTGGAGTGTGCACAGTGTGCCCAGAGAAGTGTGTCTGAAATATTCATTGCATAGGAATCACCCAAATTCTAATGACGATGTTCCGAACTTTCCAAAAAAAAAAAACAAAGAATCACCCAGAGAACTTGTTAAAATACATACACGTATATTCTGGGCCTGGATCCCAAAGATGCTGATTAAACAAGTCTGTGGCAGGGACCCTCCTCAGGTGACTTCCCTGCATGTGGCCTTGTGACCCTGCTCGGAGCCAAGCTCAGCCAGCAGGCAGCATAACGTGGAGGACAGGGCATGTCTCTTTTCATCGTGGGTATCACCTCCCCTGCCTGCTGGTCTTGCTGACTCTCAGACCTTGCCCTCAGGATCCTTCCTGCCTGGATTTAGTCTGTTAACTCCACTGCCAGATTGCACTTGGCCAGCCTGGCTCTGACCACTGACTCCTTCTGGAGAGCATGCGTCTGTGTGACTTCACCCCTAGTGTGGCTGTGTGTGGCAGATGTCATGTCCACATGGGGTGGTGGTGAGCAGTGATAGTTAGGGCTTCAGTGATTTTTTTTCATGGTCCAAGCTTACATTTTTCTAGTACTTTACCCTTTACCTGCCAATTAAAGGTACCAGACATAAGCTCCTACAAACTCCGACTCGGTGTCAGCATAAAGGAGAGGGATTCCCATCATTACATTAGAAGCATTTTCTTCAAGAAGGAAGGAAATATACTACTAAAATCTCCCAATTATCTTCACTAATGAAGAAAGCCATGCCACAGATAATCCAATTATTTTTTTACTTTGAAATTAATTGCATGGTTTCCTGACAGCAGATATGCTCCCTAACTGTGCCTTGTTTTTGCTGGTGTGTGGCAGATATATCCTAAGCCATATGCCAACTGATTGCATGGTGACAGAGGAGAGTGTGGGATGGCCAGGGGAAGTTAGTATGGGATTTGATTTCAAATTTATTATTTATTATGATAACTACATTTACAGGCAATGTGTAAGCTCTCAAGTCACAGGGCCCAGACATTTGGACACAGAAAACTTTGGACAACAATTAATTGTAACAGCCAGAACATGGGCTAGTCACTACTTCTAGCTGTGTCCAGAGCTGCATAAAGGGAGGCAGATGTGACACCAGAGTTAACGTGGATGACGTCACCAGGTCTATACTTCTACGTGACAGTCTTGTCAACATTTTGGGTCATGTCAGGTTGTGTGGGATGGCTTGTATGGTCCCTTCTAACCTTGAAATTCTACAAACTTAGAACCGCAAACCCAGTGGTCAGATGTGGGTCTAGAGATGGTGACTCTTAGCATGGTCTCCACTAGCCCGAGAAACAGAGCACAGCCACTAAAATGTCCTGCTGTTAGAATCTGGACTCATTCCTTCCAGATTTTTGAGCAAGAGCATTCAGTCCATTGGTCAGCCAATTAACATGTACCCAGATGAACTCTCCAAGTCCCAGTTCCTTCCTGGCAGTGGGCCCGGTATCAGGGAATTACATTCACGCAGGCAGGGAAGGCTTATGCCGAAGCCTACACTGAAGCAACAGTGTCTTAAGTCAGGGATCACTTAGTCTTCATGTTGGCATCAAGTGCTTCACTGGGAGGAGAGAACTGCAACACCGTGGCAAGTATACACCATGATGATTCCCCTAGTTCTTTCCCGGAGTCCTGCATACACTGGGAAAGGAAGATACCCAGATATTTTGAGGCCATCAGACACAAGTCTGAGTTGGCATTGACACCTGGAGACCTGAGGTGTGATCACAGCTCCTTTTTAGAGTTGGGGCTCACAGCGCCAGGAAATAAAGTCCTGGCTAAAGCCTGGCTTATAGGGCGTCCTCTGGGTAGGCCTATAGGTCCACCTAGTAGTCATGTCTCCAGGTCCTGAGTGGATCATCAGAATTGATATACTGGGCAGTTGCTGTAAGCCCCACATTGGACATGTGGCCTGTTGGTTGGGGGCTCTCACAGCAGGAAAGGCCAAATG
Source organism: Camelus ferus (assembly GCF_009834535.1). Classification (NCBI taxonomy): domain Eukaryota; kingdom Metazoa; phylum Chordata; class Mammalia; order Artiodactyla; family Camelidae; genus Camelus; species Camelus ferus. The sequence continues at coordinate 99,665,429 of NC_045697.1, read as the reverse complement.
GATGCCTCTGAAGGTGCCCTCTGCCCACCCTGTTCCCAGCTAAGAGAGTAAGATCAAAAACAATATCATATTCCAGGGGTGGAGATTTGTGCCCATTCAAGACGTGAAAAATACTTAGGTGGTGGTCCCCAACACACCTCCTTGCCAGTCTGGCCCCCACAGAAACTAGGTGTGGCCTTGAAAATGACAGTGGTCCACTGCAGCCTTAGCCAAGTATAATCCTGACCAAAGCTGCCGTACCAGATGTGACTTCATTGCTAGAACAGATGGATGTGCCTCAGGTACATGGTACATGACCACTGATTTGGGGAGTCAGAGACAGTATTTATTATAATTCAAGTATATTCTAGGGCTTTTTTTTTTAAACTCACTCACCATCTGCCACAATCCGGTCCCAGGAGGTCTGGACTCTCGGGGCGTTCTGCAGAAACGTCCACTGTGTTGCTGGCATCATGTTGACTGGGAAAGATGAGCAGAGGTTGCTATACACTGGAGGCCCTGGGAAGACATGGACGTTCTGGAGGGGAGATAGATGAAGGATCTATCAGGGAGCTGCCACTGCAGTGAAGCCTCCAGAGGTCCAGGATACCCCTCTACAGTGAAAGACAAATGTCTTGCATCCTCTAGCACAAGGAAGGAAGCACAGCACCTGATAGGCCTCTTTGGCCACATCCCACACCTTTGCTGTTCTAGCCTGTGTTCCAGGTGACACAGAGCCAGCCAGCTTGCTATGAGGCCTGGCGGAGGAATGGGCCCTGGGGCAGCTCCAGGCTGTGGGGCAAGTGGGCCTGTCACTTGGACCGTACGATCCAGGAAACCTTCTGATGTTGGAAGTGCCCATAGTAGAAAAAGATATAGTGTGGATTTTACGGTAAATCCTAGTGAAAAAACAACTCAGGCTGCTGGGGTTCTGGAGGAAGGCCATGCTATGTATAGCAGAATTGTATGCCTTTTGAGAAAGCTCCTGGCATGTTTCTAGGCATGATTCTGATAGAATGCTAGACCATGGAGCATTGTGTGGCCATGTGTCTGGACTGCCCAGTCGGATCTGGGTTCTAGTAGAACTGCCACATCATGAAATCAGACAGGCTCAGATGTAACTTGCTGTAAGATGCAAATAAGTGGAACCAGAAGCAAGAGGAATTTGCATGAGCAGGGAGCCCAGGTCCCCTTGTCACTCATACTGGTTGCCCCAGTGCCTATCCCCAGCTCTCATCTATTGCCAGAGGAGCATCCCATATGACCAACTGAAGGAGGAGAGAGAAAGTGCAAACTTGGGTTATAATGGGTCAGTTTGTCAGAAAGAGTCTGAGATTTTACCCTGCTTGTCAGCTAGCAAGTTGTCCTGCCACAGTTGTATGGAGGCCAGCAGAAGATACAAGGTCAGAGACAAAGAACTTTATCACTCAGCACAATAGCAGTAGCCAAGGGGTCGGCACTTTTGAGTGCCAGTTCCCTGAGCTCCAATTCTAGTAAAGCAATGCAAAGAATGCTAGGGGATACCTGCACGTGGAGTGGGCTGCGTTACCGGAAAGAAACCTTGAGCTGAGGAAACCCAAACCTTCTATTATGGACAGTAAGCATGTCTGCTCTTTGCTCAGGAGGGAGACACTCTCTCTTCTTCCAAGGCTGTTCACTGTCCAGACACACTGGAAAAGATGGTCTAGGACCAAGGCAGTCAGGGCCTCTCCTTGCAAACATGCAGAAACAATAGAGACCCACGGAGAATTCTCTCATGTGGCTTGACATGGGATGCAAACCAAAAATGAGTGGCAGCTGTATTACAGTCATGTTCAGGGCTGACCTTGAAAGACAGAGGGGAAGGAAAAGCTTCCCAGTGGGCACAGCAGTGAGTGGTGCACCCAGCCATCTGCTCTGTGACCCCAGGTGAGAGTATATAGACTCCTGGACTGTCCAGAAGCCCGGGGGCAGAAGACCTGGAAGCCTGGTGAGGAGCCCTGGGGTGGAAGCATGCAGATGGACATACGGGATTGAGCATGAAGTGTCAAGCTTGCTGTATCACAGTTGAATGCCCGCTAAAAAAGCGTCCTCACAGAAGAGGTGCTGAACAACTAAGTGGACAAAATGGATCAGCCAGTTGGTGTTAGCCATTTTTTGTCACCAGCTGTCTCAGAAACGGCGTGATGGACACAGGAAAGGGACGGCCACAGGGACAGAGACAGAGACTTCGGATGGACTCGGTAGTATTAGTTTCCACTTAACAAGGCTGATCTCGGTACTGCTGCCTTGGAAGGCCTGACAGGTCGACAGCAATGATCCCTCCTAAGTCCCTGAGGTGGCACTATTTCTCAACGAGACCAATGGGCCATTTGGTGACGTCACCTACATGAGGACCCTCCCATGTCGGAACAGTCAGGAGTTCCTCTTCACAGAGATAGATCCATATCTCAGTATGAATTTGTCCTTGGTGCTTACAGAGCCTCAGCCAGGACCACTACCCAGGGGTTTACAGTGTGCTTGATCCACTGACTTGAATCCCGAACAACACAGCATCCAACACGGACCCACTTCACAGTGAAGGAGAGAAGGGAGTAAACCCATGGGATCTGCTGCTGTATCACATACCACACCTTCCAAAATCTGCCAGGCTCAGAATTCTGGAACCATCTCCTAAAAACACTGCTGAAATCCTCTGCAAGGGCAGGACACCCTTCTTTAGGACGTGGGATGTGCGTGAAGTAAGGGGTCCCTTTACGGTGCTGTGTCCCCGGGAGGGAAAATTAAAGGGTCTGGGAATCAAGAGATGGGAGCAGTAGTGACCCCACTTAACATCATCCCCCATGACTTACTGGTTCAATTGGTGATCCTGTCCCCGCTGCTCTGAGTTCTGCAGGTTCAGCGTCCTAGTCCTTGATGGGTCACACACTTGCAAGGGGAGATAGCAAGGCATATTCTGTGTGTTTATGGGGTGTGTGTGAGGTTACTCATGTGTGTGGTAGTGTGCGTGTTATGGACATATAAGAAGTTTCAGCCTGTGTGTTGTGTGCACGTTGTGTGTGATCAGGGGTATGGTATGTGGCATGTGTATTTCTGTGCTGTGTGTGCATGGTGAGGCTGTGTATGCATGTGGAGTGGAGGTGTTGGTGTGTGTGTATGTATGTATGTGCTGTGGGTGGGTTATATGTGTGTGTACACATGTATGGTGGTGTCGGTGTGAGTGGTGGTAGGTGGACTGGGTGATGCATATTTGTTCATGTTTGTATATGAATATGTGTGTGATGTATGTGGGGCATGGGAGGATTTCTGTGCATATGTGAGGTGTATATGTAAGGCATGTGTGCATGGTGTGTGTGTGTAGTGTGAGTATCTGTAGTGTGTAGAAATGTGTTTTCATATGTATGATGTGAGTACCTCTGCATTTTGTGTGGGGTGTTTGTATGGTGCGTGTGTGTGTACAAGTGTGTACTGTGAGGGTTGTGTATTTGTGTGATATTGCAGTGTAGATGTGTAACTGTGTGGTATGTATTTACGTGGCGTGTGTGTCTACATGGATGTCATACGTATGGAAATGTGGGGGGACACAGGTATGTACATGGGGGTGTGATGCGGGAGTGGATGACTCATGTCCATGTGTGGTGTCTGTATATAGTGTGTGGTAGATGTGCATGAGGCTGGTGTGGGGTTGATGTGTCTGTGTGCTGCATGTGGCATATGTGTGTGTGGTATGTGTAGTGTGGTGTGTGCATCGTGCATTTGGTATATAAACATGTGTGATGTGTGACACATATGGCATGTGTAAATTTGTGTGATATGTGTGTATGTGTCTGTGGTCTGTGGCAGGTGTGAGTGATGTGTGTACATGTGTGTGGTATATGTAGAGGGTATGTGTTTTAGGTGTGTGGACTGTGTGGTATGCATGTGGATATACACGCGTGGTGCATGTGACGTGTGCACACGTGATGCACGGTGTGTGTGTATATGTATGGTCTGGGTGTGGCATGCGGACGCGTGCTGTGGGGGAGGGTGTGATCATCTAGCTGGGCAGCAAGCCCTTTGGGAAACCAGCTAGTGTCTCCTCTCACTCCCAGGCACCTATTCACTAAGCAAGCTCTCAAGAGCATGGTTGGCTGACGAGAGTCCATTTCCCAAGTCGCTGGAGGGCTGTGTGACTCCCACAGTTGTCCTTGACAACCATCTCTCGCACACATCCCACCGCCCAGCCCAGTGCTGGGCTGGGAACTAACCAACCGTGAGATTGGCGGTCCTGCCCGTGCGCTCCAACCGCCCGCACGCACGGGAGGGGGCGTGCACAACCGCACACACCAGCCCATCTGGGCTCCGCGCCGCACTGCGCCCTTAACGAGCAGGCTGGCTCATTAGAGGGAGATGTGCAGTCTGTAACTCCACGTCACGTCACCTCTTGGCTCGGGTTGTCTGTGCAGACACCAGGTCTCATCCATCCAATACTGCACGTGGCTTGTTAAGAGGACAGAGTTAGGGAGAGGCGACAGCAGGGCTCTCGGGCTAGATGCCACCATCCCACCCCTCCCTCTTTTTCTTGTTCAGCCTTTTACAATGTCCTCTCTTGGTTTAACTGTGTCCTGCCCACCCAGTTAAAACTGGACCTGTAGTAACAACCATTTATCAAGTACCTACTCAGCGCCAGGTACCATCATACATGATCTCCCATCCTTATAAGAATCCCGCAAGGTCAGTGTTCTCATTCCACGGAACCACAAAGGAAATGGAGTGTAGGGGCTTAAGGGGCTTGCCTGCATGGAGTAGCGTGGCTGGAAAGCCAGGTCTCTCTGGCCCTTCCCACTGTATTGCTTATCTGTGGGGCTACCACATGGTAGTTAGCGTCAGCATCCTCTGAGGCCACTGGAAAGGAGAAGATGGCTTTTCCCTACCTAACCTTTGTTTCCAGGGAAATACTGCATTCGCATCTAAATTTTTTCAGAAATTTGAAAAAACCCTATTTTCATATTATTTCTCTTGGCATCCCCCATCAGCCAAAAGACAAAAATTAAAATCTAGAGACACCCATAAGTGTCCCAGTTTTTCACGACCCCTACTGACAATGCAGTGACCAAGGGCCCTTTTCCTGCTGGCTCTGTCCTCAGTCTGTCTTCAAGGGACAGGCCCCTGGCCCATTGCTGATCTGCTGTGGCAGTAAACCCAGCTCCGCATCCAATTAGCACACTGTTTATTTCAGTTCAGCCACCTGGGATCTTCAAAGACCTGTTTGTGATGGAGGTGCGCTGTGCCACAATTTTCCTCCCATCATCTAAATTGGCTCTTCTCTCCTTTGGCTGCTTCAGAAAAACCTGTTCCTGATTGCAAGGATGTGTCTGTTGCCCAGAGGCAGAAGAAATATAACATAGTGGGTATGAACACAACTTTGGAGTTAGACCTCAGAGATTCAAATCCTGTTTATACCACATACAAACTTTGAAATGTAGTAATTCGCTTCGATCCTCTAAACCTCAGTTTTCTCATCTGTGGTGTGAGGAGACTAACATGTGCAAAGCTTTAAGCACCCAGGAAAAGTTCAGGATGTTAACTATTATCATTGGAGTTTGCAGTTGGAATGCATAGGAAGCTGTGCTAAATTTGCATGATTTTATTTTTACAGTAAGCCATTAATGATGCATCTATTTAGTTTTCTGCTCTGAAAGAGCATAGATTTGATTAATTATAATAAGCATTTAAAGTATATCCATTATTCAGAAATAACCTACAGAGAGTCCAAGTTTGTCCCTTCCTCAATCTTCCCTTCTTTCCCAGTCTTTTCTTTTTTTAAGAGAGAGAGAAATAGCAATTATGTCATCAGATTCACTGGCTCTTCCTCTCCCTGGTAACAGACTAAGGCTTTAACCCTGATTAAGCAGCATCATGTCTGATCCAAGTTCTTTCCACCTTCAGTGCGGCCCCTGCTTCCGGGGCTCAGCCCTGCACTAGACTGTCCACCTCCTCCTTAGCATCAGGACACTGCCAAGGCCAAGCACCCAAAATTGTTTCTTTGAAACACTTGTCTACCTACATGGAGTTGGACCGTTTTATCTATTCTGCAGGACAGTTCTGCCCCTCAGAAAATGCTTGAGCGTGTTACATTGTTTTTGAAATGCATTTCAGAAGCAGGGTCCTGAATCCAGACCATTACTCTCAATATGTTTCCCAGCCAGATCGCACTGGCATTCTCTCGTGGCCCTGAAATGCTTTCCACTTACCTGTCCGAGGCATGCAAGGCAAGAACAGTCTCCTGACACAACAAATTCAGAGAAATAGATGGGTTTGGGGCATGTCCTGTGACTCAAAGCAAACCTATTTCTAGATTGTGAAGTATGAAAAGAGAGAGAGATCAGGCTGACACTGAGGAAAATTGAACATTGATAAATGAATCCCTTTCACTCAGTCTCTCAGATTCTCTCTCTCTTGCACACACAAACACACACATGCACATGCATCTTTAAAGGGTACCTGTTTACTGCACATCATCCTTATGTTCATCTCAATTCAAACATAGATGCACTGATGGCATTAGGAGTCAGTCATTCTCACTGACTGAAGTATTAAAATTGGACAATGGACTTCCACTTTGGGGTCCAGACCTACTCACTAATAGAGTGACCTCCTTGTTATGGATGAAGACATATTTGACACAAAATTTGTCACAAATTTTAACAGCATTCAATCTTGAGACTGTGAGTTACTGCATCCTACGTGTGTTGGTACCTTACTTTGATTAAAATGGGATAAATCAATGAAAGAGTCATTTCACCCAGGGCTATGTTCCTTTTACACGAAGATCGTATATGCACTAATTGGACAAAATATAAATCTTGTTTCTTTCCACATTCAATTTTAGATCCTGACCTGTTTTGTGTTGAGAAATCACAGGGAGCCCAAGTCATGTCATCAGGTTGGCTTGATTCGCAGGTGATTTCCTTAAATCATAGAGTGATATTAAACGCAATTCCAAAATAAGGCATGTAAAGTTCAAAGGAACATTTATCAAAAAGCCTATAGTGTTACAGAAAAGACAAGGGGGAACCTTGACTCCATTTGCTTTCCTGTGTCGTAAAAACTTTGAGGACAGGAGGAAAATATAACTCCCACTGGCAACACCTGTCACGTCCTTCCTGGGAGAGAGGGTACGGAAGAACTTATATCATTTTGATCAGTTGAACAGCTGGCTTCTCCTTGCCGTAGGATTCATTGATCTGGTCTCTAATTTCTATCACATTTAGAAACTTTGACCTTGAATAAAGTGGGTAAGACCCCATTTATATTTTTCCTGTTAAATATTTATTTTGAAGATTTTAAGAAAAGTGTGCTGGCATAGTTTTCATTCCAAGATGCCCATTCTCTAAATTTAAAAATAAAGCAGGCATACTCACAGAGAAAGGAAATATACAAGCTTGTTTGCTGAACACTGGGTGCAGTCTCGACAGGCATGAACAGAAGCCAACTTCTTCCACCCTTAGCCTTTTGTCTCCCCAAAACACAGGTGCCCACAAATAGGATTAACAGATAAAATATGAGATGCCCAGTTAAATGTGAACTTCAGATAAACAACAAATAATTTTTAGTATAAATTTCTTCCAAGTACTGCATATACCTTTGCTAAAGCTGGCCACCCTAGTCCAAAAGCCTTTAAGCAAATGCTCCACAGCTGTCCTGGGGAGTCAGCGCTAAAGAGGCTGATAATCCCACAGAATCAAGAGCAGGGAGGTACCTACATGTCACTAAATCAACCTTTCATTTTACAGTTGAGCAAACAGAGGTCAAAGAGGTAAAAAGCACTTTCTGAGAACACATAGCTACTTGCTCCTGTCTCCCAGGGCAGTGCTGCACCCTCTAAGAAGCCTGCCTCCTTCCACTGTTCCTTGAGGAGTTGGATTCTGACTTTGGAATTAGCGCATGGGCACGTACACCACGTTTCTCTGCGCCTTCCTCTGTCTACTAAAGCAATAAGAACACAGTACAAGTACATTCTGTCACCTCCCAGAGAAGGGAAATAGGACTGGCTAACATCATTACAGAGAACAAAGCACAGATTAGCATCTCAATAAATTATCCTGCCACCTAGGCTTCACGTGTCAGGCTTTCTTAAGGTGGGGGCACACTCACGTTAGTAACTTGTGATTACTGTGGTTGGTTACAGAGTCTTTCCCCTGGAGACATTTCCGAATCAGATAGAAAACCATTTGTCTTTGTTAGCCAAGTTGCAGCCCTACCTAGAGACCCGCAGGAGGATGGATTTAAATGACTTCCCCAGAACTCTTCTGAACCTTGGAATCTATGAAAATTTAAACAACTAATATTATAATGTTCAAATCTAAGACTAGAATAAATGCAAAAGTAGCTCGGTATTATTATAGAGCTTCAGTGTTGCTCAGGGCTTTGCAAAATCAGGGAAAATCCCTCTAAAGGCCATGGGAATGCCCTGCTTGCTTTCTTGAAACATCTCAAGGAGGGTGGGCAGAGTGCATTGGCGGTTGATGATTAAGGATGCTATTTTTATGCATATAGGACACTCAGTTTCCTTACAGTTTAGAAAGGATGCATTCCAGAGAGCGCCTAAAATAGGAAAATGCATAGTTCACCTATAAACTGGGATAACAGAGGTCAGAGAACAAGATGCCCAGAGACCCCAGTTTCCCAGGGGTTCTCTGGTGGCTCAGGGGACTTCATTTCCAACTCTCTCAGTTCCTAGTTCTTCTTCTTTCTCTAAGTAAGCTGATTAGGGGAGCAGAGAGAATGTTTAAACAAAACTCCCCATGTTCCATTCCCTGTGTCTCCAGTGGTCCCAAACTGGAGATACTGGGAAGGCTACCCGCTTCCCAGCCCTGGTTAGCTGGATGAGGGACTTGCAAGGTAGAGACAAGTTCTCTGGGACCCAAGTGATGAAGACGGGGGCTAGAAAGCAGGAAATACAGCACTGCCTGTGGAAACTTCCCACATAACCCAAATAACCAAAAGTTTAAGCCATGAATATTATAGTTGGAATTGTTTCGCATATTTGGGGCCTACCTAGTCTAACCTGTTCACTTAACCAGTGAAGAAACCAGGGTCTCATGCCAGAAATATTTTTTCAGCTTCCCTATTAGGAGAGACCCCTTCTTCCCCAAACCCATGGGAGGAGACTCAATGGCATAAAACCCCTGGCCTTACCCTCACTCTGTACTTTGCCCCAGGGAAGAAAGAGCCACTCAGTATAGAGATCGGTCCACCCAGCCTCTTCCTCCTCTGTCTTTCTTGGGTACAGTTGGTCTACTGGTAGCATGCTCCGCTTGCGTCCTTCAGGGAAGGCGCTCACCTTGTAGGGAGGGGACATGATGGTCTGATCACGTACAGGGCTTTTCAGTAAGTTTCCTTAAATCTAGTGTTCAGTATTTGGATGACCATTTGTCTTCCAAAACATATATGCCACATTCTTATTTTTTAAATTGAAGTATAGTTGATTTGCAATGTTGTGTTAGTTTCACATATACAGCAAACTGATTCAGATACACACACACACACACACACACACACAAATATGTATTTTCTTTTTTGGATTCTTTTCCATTATAGGTATTACAAGATATTGACTATAGTTCCCTGTACTATACTGTAGGTCCTTGTTATTTATTTATTTCATATATAATAGTGTGTATATTTAATCCCAAACTCCTAATTTATCCCTCTCTACCCTCCTTTCCCCTTTGAAAACCATAAGTTTGTTTTCTATGGCCATAAGTCTATTTCTGTTTTGTAAATAAGTTCATTTGTGTCATTTTTTTAGATTCCACAATTAGTAATATCATATGGTATTTGTTTTTCTCTAACTTACTTCACTTAGTTTGATAATTTCCAGGTCCATCCATATTGCTGCAAATGGCATCATATCATTCTTTTTTATGGCTGAGCAGTATTCCATTTTATATATATACCTATGTCACATCTTTATCCATTCTGTCTGTCAGTGGACATTTAGTTAGCTTCTATGGCTTGGCTATTGTAAATAGTTACACCACATTCTTGAATATCAGCTTTGTAGTAATACAGGAGAAAGTTTGGTCTCCATCTGCCTTAGTCTTTTGCCTTATTTCTCAATTGGTTCTGAACTCCAGCAGATGTATCAGGATCCCTCAAATCCCACATTCACACCAGAGGTTCTCAAACATTCTCAGGTTACAAACCATTTTCAAAATCTCATCGGCTCTCTTCCCAGAAAAATGGGTTCCCTGAAGCCCGTATGTGGGCTTAAACACCAGTTCAAACACCCCTGATTCATTTTCATGATGAGTTATAAAAGCTGATACGTAGAGCAAGTCAGAAAGATTTAATAAGCTCTTTCTAGGAGTTTATAAAAGCATTGACATTTGACAAACATGTGCCAAACCAATATTCAGTTATTCTAGGCCCACATCAAGTTTGACTTACTCCATTAATTAAGCAATTACTGAGGAACTCTTAAGTAGCTGGCTCTCACTAAGCAGAGACACAAAGAAGGACAAGATAATATTCTTAACTTCAAAAAACTCAAAGTCTAATGGGAAAAGCACAGTGGTAAGTAAAATTTCACAATAAAATATACCTTCCATTAGGTGTGGCCTTTGTCATCCAGCTCTTACCAAGGGAGTGAAATTGGATCTGGTATGTGCAACCATCAGTTCGTGTCCCTAAAGGGAAGTAACAATACCTCCCCTTCCATTTTCTCCCTTTCGTTGGAAAGCTGGCATGTGGCTGTGGTGGTGAAAGCTGGAGCATCCTTCATGGACCTCAAGATAGAAGCTATAGATTGAGGGTGGAAGGGCAAGGAGATATAAGAAGCCTGGGTGAAATTAGGAGTTTGAGATTAGTAGATACAAACTACTATATATAGAGTAGATAAACAGCAAGGTCCTACTGTACCACACAGGGAACCATATTCAATAGTTTGTAATAACCTATAATGAAAAAGAATATGAAAATTAAAATACATATATATATATGACTGAATCACTATGCTGTACACCAGCAATTAACACAACATTGCAAGTCAACAGGACTTCAATTAAAAAAAAAAAGAAGTCTGGGTTGTTGACACTGTTGAGCTAACACACTAGCCTGGGAATGCTTACCTGGGTTGTTCTGTGAGAGGGAAATAGATTTTATCTCCTTGAAGCACTGTATTTTTAATAGGACTCTTTGTAACAGCAGCGAAACTAGCATCCAAAGTTTGAGCTAATACAATGTGCAGAGGTATGGACTCACTGGAGAATGGTCCATTCGTTGTGATGAGCCCGGTGGCAGCAGGAATTTTTATTCTTGTGTTATAGACATGAAACCAAGGCAAATCAATTACCAAACAAGTAAGCCAAAAGAATAGTACCAGAGCTAGAATTTTCCTCTTATGTTTCCAAGTCTGGTACTTGCTTCATTTAGAATGTCCTGTATACAAGGCTAGTCCTTAAAGCCAATCCTTCCAAGAAATTCCAAGCAGTTGATCAGTGGCTGCCATGTGCCCATCACTTTGTTGAGCACTGGGGCTGAAATAGCAAGAAAACAAAGCTCCTGCTTTCATGGCCCATATAGTTGGTAGTAGAAGTTACTTAATCACAAAAATGAATTTGTGATTATGTACTCATACTAGCTTGCTTAAAGGAAGGAACCTGGACTTAAGACAACATATCAGAAAAAAAATCTGACCTAAGTAAGGGTCCCTGGGAAGATTTCTCTAAGGACATGTGCTTGAACTACACTCTGAAAGAATAAAGGATTTAACCAAGTGGAGAATGGGAGAGACAGAATGTTCCAGGTGGAAGCAACAACATGTGCAAAGGCCTTGTGGTGAGAGAAAGCATGGCAGGTGTGAAGAACGGGATGAAGGCCTGGCTGAAGTGCAGGGAGAGGGGAGAGAATGATGCATGATAAGACAGAAAGATAGGTGGAACCAAACGACAAAGGGTCCTGAGGACCACATAAAGGTCTTGGTCTTCAACCTCAGAGTACTTCATACCCAAGGAGGGATTTAAGCAGAGAATGGGGAGAAAGAGGAGGGTGACATGACCATAAATGCAAACTGAACATTGACTCTGTCTATTGTGATGAATAGATGGGGTGGGAGTGCAGAGTGAATGCAGGGAAATTATTGCAGTTGCCTGGGTAAGAAATGAGGACCATTAAGACCAGGGTTATGTCAGGGTGTGGAAATGGTTGTTAGCTAGCAGTTAATTTCCTGGTATAAGAGAGAATCATATCCTTAGCTAACTGGATGTAGTTCACATAGATATCTCAAAAGAGGCAAAAATGAAACCACAAAATTATGCAAATGGTGTGAATTGTGAGTGTGCCAAAATTCCAGAATCCACTGTAGCAAACACTTGTTTTTCTAGAAGTTTTGTCACCTTTGACAAAATTTAAAGTTTCGTTTTAAATTTTTGTATTTGTTTTACCTTCTTCCTCTCCTTAGAGAGCAAACAGATCTCTAATCATTAAGTTATATCCAGGATAATAATTTGAACTTCTCCCTAGAAATAAGCATGCATCCTCTGTGGATATTTTTTAAGTGACTAATACAGAAATCAATGGCAATCGCATCCTCTGGATATGTCTCTACTATTTTGTGTTGTTTCAGGCTCTGTTTGTTTTTATGCTGCTTTTCTACTAAAATGGGAAAATAATAATCTCTTTGTCTAAAAATATCTCTTTGTAAATATTCTTCCAAAGCTCATAAGCTACTTGAGTGAAATGATTTCCCTCCCTTTCCCACCAAAAGCACAAAGATAAGTTATTCCTTGATGAAATTATTGACTGTACATCCCACATGATTCCCTTCAATAGCAAGTAAATATTCCGTCAATAACAATGGATGTGGAATGGAATAAAAATGGAGCAGTGTGGAGAATACGAAAATTCTTAGATTTAATAAAAGATTTCCGAGGGTATCCAAAGAGGTTGGGCTTACATGAAAGGAACTTGGTGACTGACAGCAGCCTCCTCCCCCAAGTGGGAGGGGCTTGCAGCCTAGGTGGGGTGTGGCCTCCACCGGAAGGTGCCAGGGGCAGCAAACCCTGCTAGGCCCAAAAGTCACAGACTGGAGTCTGTGTTGAGCTCTGTCTCTTTAAGCTCCCAGAAGTGAAATCCCACTCTGAGAAATGCAATCTCTTGGTTGCCTTTCCAAATCTCACTAATTTAGACTAGAGGGAATAACAATACATTAAAAAAAAAAAAAACTCCAAAGAGGCTGAATTTTTTTTGAGATTTCTTACCTTTTATTTTAAAAATTTAACCATAAACCAGGTACAGTACAAAATTTACTAACTTGTAAACAACAGTTGGAATAAATTAAGTTTACTCGCTCTCAAAGAGCCTGAATTTTAGACTAATCTTCAAGAAATTTTTCAAAGTCACTTTCAAAAATACAGAAACTCCACTTAAGATTGTAAAAGTTGTCCTTAAAAAAATTTCTAACTAGGAGGGAGAATAATATTAGCATTTGTGCTGTTGGTATGTGCACGAGAACTCTATGCTGACCAACCATCCTGGTTTGTCAGGGACCCAGGGTAATTCCTGGACAGAACTTTTTGTTTTAAAACTGGGACAGGTAGGAGAAAACTGAGATAAGTTGGACACCCTCCCTAATATAGAGGGCTTGTTTATCTTCTGAAAAAATTTACGCACCCATCAATCAATAAGTCTTTATTGAGTACTTATATCTGCTCAGTACTTTGGTAGGCACTGAGACAGAACAAGTCGTGAGGTCCATCCTTGCCTGAAACTCTGTGGCTCCTTCACTGTTTCCCAGGAGTTTATAATCTAATTTCCCTAAAATACTCAATGACTGTTTGCTAAACATTATTTGTCTGGCACTGTGGTTGGCACTTGAGATGCAAAGATGAATGAGAAATAAAGTCTGGCTTTAAGGAACTTAATCTTTTTCAGGGAAAACAGACCCAGTAAGATACAAAACAACTTGGTAAGGGCTATTACAGGGCTTGGATGAAGCCTGGAGCATGAGCTCCATAGCAGGACACAGCTAACTGTGGCTGCAGCCCTGAGCAGGTACAACCATGACACCAGACAGTAGGCAGTATGTTTCATGCAAGCGGTGGTCTGGACTCCAGCTAATAAACATTGTATTAGTTCAAAGGAGAGAAAAGGTCATCACCCCTATGTGTCCAGATGAAGAGCTTATTGGAAAGATAGGATTTAAGGTAGACTTGGGTCAAATTTTAATATGTACTTATATGTATTGTAATTATACATTGTACATTGTAATATGTACAACTGTAATATGTACTCATATGCATATACATATGAATAAATATAAAAGAAGCTCTTGCATGGACCAGTCATAATAGTGTGATATGAACCAGAGATTATGACTTATCCAGTTCTGTGCACCTGAGGTGCTGAAACTAACCAACAGCCAACAGCAGTAGATTGAGAGGCAGAGATGATGTAGAGAAAATTCTAGGTAAGTGTAATGGTATCACCAAAAGTTTACACTAGAGGAAAGAAAGATTAACACCCTTTGGTGGTAAGTGGATTGGATTTAACAAAAGAGGAGAGTTTCATGTAGAAGATAACAATTAAGAAAAATAGGTTAAGGTCAGATGGTGAAGGATCCTGAATTGCTGAGAAGTTTGGAATTCCTTCTGACACAGCTGGAGAGCCATTGAAGACTTTTGAAAAGGGAAGTGTTAGGGTGAAAGTTATATTTTAAGAATCTTAATCTGGCAAAAGTGATAACCAGGGCTTGCATGACTGACTGAATGCATTAAAACCAAGGAAGTTTTACTATGTGTGGAAGGGAATATTTTTTAAAGTTCTCCCTTTATACTGCAGAATGCAGCTGCTGGCTGGAGGGAGGGGTTCTTGGCATTTCCCTAAGAGTGCTGGGGAGTCGATGCACCTGCAGAGAGAAAAACTGGGTCCTCCTGTATGGAAAGAATCTTGGCAGCCAGGACTGAGCCTTCTCCTCCACTAAGAGCCATCTCACAATTGGAGGAGGTCACCTACAAGGAGAAATCAAAAGGTCAAGATCTTCCAGCTCCAATTTCAAATAAAAACCACCCAGGAAAATGGTTACATCTATCTATGTATGTCTAGACTGAATTAAGCAAAAGAGAAAAAGGCTCTGTATCATTTTATATTATAGACTCCTTCAAATTCCTTTCTCACAGTTTATTTCCATTTCTAATTCTACCTGTACAAAATATAATCATGCCTGCTTGTAATTACTTATGCATACATGAATACTAGTAAGTTAAACTTGTTCTTCTATTTACAAAGACAGTGTGATACAGAGTAGCTTAGGAATTACTTCTTTTCCCTATGATTTTAAATGTGCAATGAGTTTCTTTCTAAAACACGTATTTGCAGATGTCACTTTAAACACTATTTTCTGAGATTATATTTTCCATAGAAAACAGATGTCTGCAATTATCCCTTTTTTGACCTCTGAGACTTATCAAAGTCAAATA
The DNA here is from genome assembly GCF_009834535.1 of Camelus ferus. Classification (NCBI taxonomy): domain Eukaryota; kingdom Metazoa; phylum Chordata; class Mammalia; order Artiodactyla; family Camelidae; genus Camelus; species Camelus ferus. The sequence continues at coordinate 99,650,010 of NC_045697.1, read as the reverse complement.
GGTAATCATCCAATCAGACGGGCTATCATTATCAGAAGAAAAGTAATTATAATCTGAATATGTTTGAAATGATTATTATAAGCTTTAAACTGTTACACTTTTGATTGGGGCAGAATTGGAAGACATTATCACTTCATAATTCAAATGATGTAACTTCACTTGTTTTTGTCATTTAGAATCTGGAGAGCTAAATTTATTTAACAATATAATTCTTTAAACATGAACAAATTATGCAATAATCTCTTTAAAACCATGAGAATGCTTCTCAAAATCTTGACAGTGAAATTAGCGGAATTTTTTTTTTTTTTTTTAACTAGAGCAAATCAGAGCTCGGCACTGAGCCCCATCAGAGTGGGAAGCTTAAGGCAGACGTGTTCATTTGACAGACATTTTGTGATCTGCCTGGTCCTGTTAAAGAGATCAGCTACCTTCCTGCCTACCTCTGGAAGCCCCATTGCTGGCCCACAGCAGAAGGAGGACTAGGAGAAATATGTAGAATTGATGAGCGAGAAAGAAAAGGGGGGAAATGTATAAGAAAATAGTATCTTTCCCAAGAAAATGTTTAAATAGAAGAATGAATTAGATTCCAAACCGGAACTGAGAATTGTTTCAAGGACATAAGTATTTAAGAGGGAAAAGAAAAGGCTTGAAAAATCTCACACCTGATAGATACTGAGTAAAAACAGCATTTCCCATTGAAAAGAATTTTACAAAAACCTGATAATGCAGTCCTTCAGGTTACAGATGTTTGATTAGGTGTTACTTAATTTGGTGAGGTGTCCCGATTTTTCTCTTCCATCTTTTCCAAGATCTGTTCCTGTCACACTGTGCTTTCAGGCAGGCATGGTCTTCTCTCCAGGAGGAGGTGGGAGGAGGCAGGGCATTCCTGGGCCACTGCGGAACTTGAGTTCACATTGACCTGGTGAATGTGTATAAGCACATGGGACCCTGAGAAAGAATTCCTGGAGCATGGAAATGTTGGCATTGGTACTCTCTGCACGTGGCATGGGCTGAGGGTTAGAAATAGTCAGATAAAGGAGCCTTTTTAGGATTGGAGAGGTACTGAATGGTTATTTTTCCATAAGCACAGTGCTTCTTAGAACAGTGGTTTAAGAGGTGCCATTTAACCTGTAATTCTAGTTCTGCAGGGTGAAGATCTGTGACTTTCTCCCCCAAGATAGCAGAACTTAAGTAAAAGACAAGTTCAAAACTAATACCCTCCCTGCTCCCTTAGCCAAAGTACCCCTTTCTTCTTGTTCTTTCTTGATGTGACTTATTCCCTTCCCCTGCATCCACCATGCCTATGTGTCCAATTTCTTCATTCAAGGAGGACCTAGTAAGTTCAGAATATGGTCCAAACAGTGTGGATATAGCAGTGAACAAAACAGACAAACATCTCTGCCTTCCTGGACCTTCCTTTCTAGTTAAATTCAATTGTGCATTTTAGCTACTGAAATCTTAACTGATCATAAGTAATTGACTGAGTGATCAAAGGTTTAAGATGATGCTTCCTTTGTCACCCAGGGAATCAGCATCTCTGGGGGTGAGACCCAGTAGAGTGTGCATTGCTAACCCCCTGGTGAGCTGGACCCATCTGTGATGGTGCAAAGTGAGGGCCCCTCCCCAAAGATAGTGGGAGACTTGTTCTGCCGGGATCTTTGCAGATGCCTCTTGGAATTTCAGCACACAGATGGATGTCCATTCGTTACACTTTTCCAAGGCTGCACAGAAGCCTCCACTGCTCTGCCTGGTGCTGGAGAGACTGTGAACTCACTGCTCTGTTAGTCCTTCAATGGCAGAGATGCTGTTTTATGAGCATGGCTAACGGTTTATAACTACCTATCACCTAGACAGTGCCTGGCCCAGAAACAGTGACATGAACGAACGGTTGTCAACTCCACCTGCCAAACCTTTGATACTCTGTTCAGTCCAAGTAGAAAGAACTTTCTGTCTGTGTTCTCCCTGCTGGTCACAGATTCCCCGCCTAACTGATTATCTTGCATGATGTCAAAGTGGAAATTTCCAACTTGATTCTTACTCTCCATTTCCTCTTGCCCAGGCATTTAAATGCTACTTTTAGGTGGGGATATTTTGTGGATATTTAGTCCATCACACTGAATGTTTTGTACATCCATGCACCACTGCTGGTAGATTAAGCCTGTTAAAGTGGGTGGCATCCAGCTGCAGCTCCTTTTTCTCTTCCCTTCTAATTGACTTTCAACTAACCAAGGCAGCCTATTAACGCTTGGGTTTTTTTTCCATCAGCCTTGGCACATTACTGCCTTTGAGTCTTGTGATCACATCATTTCCCATCTTTTCAGAGTATTCTCCATGCTTCATCTGGTCTGGCCTCATTCTATCCAGCTTTTAAGACCCACCCAGCAAGCATGACGGCGCTGTCATCTCTGAGTGGGGGTACAAGCAATTCGAATGACTTTTTTTCCCACAAAGCCTTTTTTGACCACTACAATCAATCTCTTCTTCTTTCATTGCTTAGCATAATTATTTCATATAGAAATTATTCATCCTCCTCCTTTGTCTGTTAATTATCTTTTTATATAGTTATAGATGCTCCCATATATACTTAATTAGCTAGACGTGTAGCAGGATAGCTCACAGGTCAGAGCATGGTTGGAGGGGTCCAGTAGGCCTAGGTTTCAATCTGGCTCCTCCCTCAGTGGAGATATGACTTGTGACAGGTTACCTCTGTGGACTTCAGCTTTGCTATCTGTAAATAGGTAATTGTGTCCACCTGTATTAAGCATTTTTTTTTTTTTTTGATGCTTTGGCATCTGGGGCCTTGCTGACTCTGGAGACACTGTCCCTCCCAGGGCTAGCCAATTCCTAGGATTGGTAAGGGACTAGCCTGCAAATACACCTTTCATATGCAGACCGACCAGTCCACACCCCTTACCTCCAACCGCCTCCTTTATTTGGACCATGAGTCCCCTGCCCTGATTACGCCAGGGCAGCTAGATACAGACCCCAGGCCCCACTAAAATTATTCAAACCAGCCAATCGTATGTTTGTTTACCCTGCTTTGCCCATACTTTCCCACAGAAGCCACAATAAATGCTCTTGCCCACGATTTCCCCTGCTCCCTCTGCCTCCTGGCTGACCCCAGTGCTTCCCCAAATGGCATGCCAACCTCTGTTTCTAAAATCTTCTTCCTTGATGGCAATCATTTCCATGTCTGCATGTCTTCCCATACATAACTAAAACCAACCTGGGTACATTTAAAAACACTACCTCATAGGGTTAAGGTAGTAGTTCTCAACAGGAGGTGATCTTTAATCCCTGGGTAACATTCAGCAATGTCTGTTGACATTTTTAGTTGTCACAACTAGGGAAAGAGGTGCTACTGGCATCTAGTGGGTAGAGGCCAGGGATGCAGTGCACAGGACAGTCCCCACAGCAAGAATTCTCTCTCCCAAAATGTCAATCAAGAAACCCAGGGTTACAATAAGGATTCAATGAGGTAAAGTAAGTAAAGTGCTTACTACAGCGACTCCCAGACTGCAGCATGCCTTAGAATTAATTACCTGTTGGGCTCATTAAAATACATATTGCTGGGCCCACCCCCAGAGTTTCTAATTCAGTAAGTAATTTGCATTTCTAACAAACTCCAAGGTGAAGCTGACACTGCTGTTTCAGCACCAACTTTGAGAGTCATTAACCTAATTCATAGCAATCATTCAATAAATGATATCCCATAATTATTATTTTATCAGATCCTTAAGGTCAGAGACTGAACCTTATACCTTATATCCCGCACATCACTGGGGTTTGCAGTAGGCACTCAGCAGAAGATGCTGATGGCTCTTTGACGTTGAAACATGACTGTGTGGTAAACTCTACTTACTCAGGTACCTTTGGGAGTAGATTTAAAGACTTGTCTATTGAGGAATATCTCCGAGTTAGTTATTGCTGCCTAACAAAAGACCCCAACATTTAGTGGCTTAAAATAACAGCCATTTTATTATATCCCATGATTTTGTGGGTCACAGATTTTGGTAGAGCTTTGCTGGCTCATCTTCTGTTTCATGGAGCATTGATGGAAGCCACTCAAAGATATTGTCCTGGCCAATGGGATGATTCATTTGCATATCTGATACCTTGCTGGGACAGCTTGCAGGCTAGACACAGCCTCTGGAACTGTCACCTAGAGCTCCTTTATGTGATTTTTCCATGTAGCCGCCTCAGGGTAATCAGACTCCTTACATGGCATCTCAAGGCTCTAAGTAAGAGTGTTCTAGCTAATGGGGTGAAAGCTGCACAGCCTTTTATAACCCTGTGCCAGAAGTCCCATTTCGTCACTTCTGCTGTACTCTATTAGTCAAAGCACTTACAAGCGCCAGCACCCCCCCCCCAACTCAAGGGTAGGCAATAAGGATCCCACATTTGGTTGCAGCCCTGTTTCTAGTGAAGGGAGATCAAATAAACAAATGACCCTGGGACTTTCTAATTTTACTGTTATTCTCTGTTGTGAACTTTTGCTGTTAAACCCTCTCCCCAAATATATCATTGCAAGCCAGGCAGCTTGCCCACTCCTGTCTTCATCTTATGACTATGAGGGGGAGTAAGTGTCCATATACCTGTCAGAATTGCCCAGTGCAGTAAAAGCCGCAGAGAAACGCCCTTCCCTGTTGCAGGTTCATTACACAGTAAGACAAAGCACATCCCCCAAGGACACAGTCCCAGATGGTATTTCTCTTTCCCATTGTAGCCTCCAGTGCCTGTGATACAGGTATGCACCTGTCCCGTCTGCAGCGAGATGATGGGGTCCTATTCAGCCGATTCAAACATGATCGTTGTTCCTGTTGTCTCTGACCTTAAGCACCAAAAGTCTGAATGACGCCCCCTCTCATGTCTCCAGGGCTGGGCTCCCTGAGATCCGGCTCTCTGACCGACGCAACACATCAGCAGGAGCTCAGTGATGACCTCGGCGGCAGCCAAGGGTTATTTTGGTTGCGTTACTCTCTCTGATTCTCCAAAAGGGAAAACAGAAAGTCATTTAAAAGTGCAGCTTGTGCTCTTCCAGTACAAAAAAGGATCTCATGGAAATCTTTTATTTTTTTAAATGACATTATAATGTATGCTTTGTTTTGTTTTCATCACTTTTGTCAACAATTCTTAGCTGGGGCCCAAGTGGCTTGTCTGGGGTAAGAGGAGAAAAATTATGATTCACTTTGTATATATTTGTCCTAGTGGGAATCTGATGAGGTGGAAATATCAGAATATTAAATTAGAGGCACTCAACATTATTCTCTATTCTATTTGAAACCAGATACAGGGTAAAAACATTACCCGGGACCAAGAGTGCCATGATAACTCAGTGACCCATGAGCCCCCACCTTGATTATTTCTAAACGAAGCTGACATAAGCTGTATCCTCCCTCTGGTGTCCTTGGTTGCACTGTTCAGTGAATTCTTTAGCTAGTGACCCCTCTGCTTTCTTCCTCTATTTAAGTCCCTTCCTTAAGGCAACAGCTGCTCTGGTTCTGGAGGGGATGGGATAGGCCAGCACACACCCAGCTGTCCTGAAGACCTTGTGCTTTGCAGTAAATCTCTCCCAGCAAGGTGTTCCCATGCTAGTCCTTAGCAGCTCTCCCCCAAATCAGAGCAGACCAGCTCCCAAGTACAGAGCAGCGTGTCAGTCAGAATCTAACCAGAAAACAGAAACCACCAGAGAATTTGAAACAGAAAGTCTTGGATGCAGGGATTGATTACACGAGGGATGGAAGAGCCCAGAGTCTAGACAGGGAAAGGGCAGTGAGGAATCTAGGAATCGCAAAGATAGGAAGCTGACACTGCCTCAGGGCAGAAAGCAGAAGGGAGAGGGTTCCAGAGCTCAGAGGGCCTTGTCATCAGGTGCAGGGCTGGAACCACAGTGGACCTGCCCAGCAACAACTGGAGCCAGGGAGGTTTCACAGCTGCAGCGATGGAGGAAAGGAAGTACCTGCTTCTCCCTCCCTACCCCACCCTCCATTCACCTGTCGGTGCTTCCCATCCTCCAATCTCAGTAAAGCAACCTACAAGGGTCAGACTCTTTGATTCAGAAAAGGGTAGGGAAAGGGCAAGAAACAGACCCTGGGAAAGCAGCCAGGATGTGCACTGCAGTAAACATGGGAGGCTATTCTCACTCAGTCAAGACTTTGCACACATCTATCCTCCAGCCCAAGGTCAATGTCAGCTGCTCAAAGGTCTCAACCAATGACATTTATGCTGACTGCACTGATGTAACCAATAATAGCCTTTCTCTTTAAGGCTCCACCCCAGTCACATCTCCAGCTTTGGTCAACCTGCTTCTCCAGCCTCCCAGCCAGGGTCTCTTCTTCCTGCCTCCATCTCTGCTGTCTTCTAGCTCACCTACTCTCACTGTCTCTCCAGCATCTTTACTAATTTGCCTTTGTCAATGATCCATTTTTGTAGGGTGAGCCCCAGTTCGAGTGGATACAGCCTGGGGCTGGTATCAAATAATTCTCTTTCTCACTGTGGAAATATTCTTGCTTTTTCTGTTCTCCAGCGGAAGGTGACATTTTGCTCTCATGATGGGTCTGATTCAAAGGGCAATAGGGTTAGACCCCACTTCTTTGCGGAAGAGCTTGTGGGATGGGAAATATTGTTGTGGCCGACTTTGAAAGTACAACTAGCACCCAGCAGAAGCTTTAGAGATCTCCTCAATCTTAATTAATAGTTTTTCTCAGAGATTTTCACCCTCCTTTTACCTCTCCCTCCCTCACTTCCTTTTTATTTTCTTATAATTCCTAGAGACAGGAAGACTTAATCTTTGGGAAACAGTACATCTCTTCATATATCTTAATCATGGATTACGATTTAATGGTTCTTTATTGTTTCTTGATTTTGCCAGACTAGACTCTAACATCTTCATCATTAACTTACTGTCATATAGCAATAGAAAGAAACTGAAGCAGAGTACAATCATCTTAATTTATATGATTGTGTAAAATTCAATGTGTATTAAAGCAATGCAAAAGTGACTCATGTAAACTTTTAAAACTACATTAGGTTTGTTAAAAAAAAAAAAAAAGGCAACAGGCCCCAAATAGAGTCACTTGTGCTAAGCCGCACACCACCAAACCAAGACTTATTATCTAATTTAATTACAGTTTCAGCCTTTTCTAGGAATGGAATCTTAAACCAGTCAATCTGGAATTACCTGGTTAACGCTAGTGAGGTAATCTGCCTGATAGACCCTGTCTTCCCCTAAAGAAAGATGACCTTGCCACAAACAGTCGTTCTTTGCTAGTATAATTTCCTTGTTCATGCTGCCTTCTCCCTGTACAAATCTTTCACTCTGTATAGCTCCTCCCAGCTCCTTTCTGTCTGCTAGATCGGATGCTGCCTGATTCATGAATTATTGAATAAAGTCAGTAAGATCTTTGAAATATATTCAGTTGAATTTTTTTTTAATAGGTTTTAAGTTCCTGTAATACCAGTCAGATTTTTCACCTATGGAGATATCCTGTAGATCACTCAAAATGCATGAGGGATATAGGAGAATCTTGTTGACTTCCACCCACTAAACAGTAGTAATACCCCCTATTTTTGTAACAATTTTAAAAGTCTTCCCAAATTTCCAAAATGCCCTCAAGGGCATTGAAAAATTTATTCTGACGTGCTAATCAGCTAGCCTTTGTGAGTGTTTTCTAAGTTCTAGGAACAATTCTAAGAGCTTTTTTTTTTTTAAGTATAGTTCATTTGCAATGTTGTGTTAGTTTCTGGTGTACAGCAAAGTGATATATATATATATATATATTCTTTTTAGATTCTTTTCCTTTATAGTTTGTTACAAGATATTGAACACATTTGCAGGAGGACCTTCTTTATCTATTTTATATATAGTAGTTTGTATCTGCTAATCCCAAACTCCTAATTTATCCCTGCCCCTCTTTCCCCTTTGGTAATCATGTTTGTTTTCTATGGCTGTGAATCTATTTCTGTTTCGTAAATAAGTTCATTTGTATCATTTTTTTTTAGATTTCACATATGAATGATATCATACGACATTTGTCTTTCTTTGACTTACTGCACTTAGTATGATAATCTCTAGGGCCATCCATGTTGCCATAAATGGCATTATTTCATTCTTTTTTATGGCTGAGTAGTATTCCATTGTGTACACATACCACATCTTTATCCATTCATCTGTTGACAGACATTTAGGTTACATCCATGTCTTAGCTATTGTAAATAGTGCTGCTGTGAACATTGGGGTGCATGTATCTTTTTGAATTAGCACTTTCTCTGGATATATACCCACGACTGGAATTGATGGATTATATTGTAACTCTATTTTTAGTTTTTTAAGGAACCTCCCTATTGTTCTCCATAGTGGCTGCACCAATTTACATTCCCACAAACAGTGTAGGTGGGTTCTTCTTTCTCCACTCCCTTTCAAGCATTTATTATTTTATATATTAAATTATTAGTACACTTATTGTTTCCTTATCAGTCGTGAGGAAACTGAGACACAAAGAGGCTAAGTAACCTCCCAAGGTCACAGAACAGCAAGATGGTCAGAGTGGCAGTTACACATAAACAGTCCAGAACCCATAGGAAGCATTACCACTTCCTTTCTTCATTTGCGTCTCCATTTATAAGACTTATTTTCCCTCAACCTATTCCCTACTGACAGGTCTAGGCTCTGATAACATGAGAAAGATCTCCAGATAATCACAGAAAACTGTGTACTTACTCTGTCCTGTTTCTCTTTCTAAGCGTGACCCTCTGGCAGCACCATCTCGGCTGGCCCTGGGAAGTCCCTCAGTCCTTAGCTCACCCCCTGGGTCCCTTCTGATCTTGCTTTTCAGCCCTGGGTCGTGACCTATTTCATCCACTCTTGCCATATGATAACTAACCCAAGTAAAAGAGGCATAATTTACTGCCTTTCCTCTGCTTTTCCAGTGATCCCACTTGAGCCTCGTTAATTTTCTCCTCACCGCTCCTCACCTCACGGAGCTCTTCCATTTGCTGTCAGATGTATAAGGTATAGAGAGCATAACCTGCTTTTACTCCCCGGGACACTCAAACAAGGGCCACTTCCCCAGTGGGGCAGACAATTAGCTCAACGCCCCCGCCCCAGGCGGCTCAGCGAGCGTCTCTGAGAGCAGCTCTGGAACACAGAGGGCATTAGTACATTCTCGCTGGCCTCCTGGCAGGTGGGTTGTAGGCTCTCCAACACTGATGGTCCAAAATTAAGTTGCAGAAGACAAGATCTCATTTTCCTCCAGGGAACTTGATGTCAAGTAAGTAATAATAAGTCGCTAGGTCTTTGAAAATCTACTACAGTTGACCCTTGAACAACACAGGCTTGAACTGTGCAAGTCCATTTATACGTGGATTTCTCTCTTCTCTCTCTCTCTCTATATATATGCATGTGTAAATATATTTTCTCTTCCTATGATTTTCTTAATCACATTTCTTTCTTTAGCTTACTTTTGTAAGAATGTAGTGTATAATGCATATAACATACAAAATATGTGTTACTTGACAGTTTATGTTATCAGTAAGGCTATCAGTCAACAGGCTATTAGTAGTTATGTTTGGAGGGAGTCAGATGTTATACTGGGATTCTTCTATGGTGCAGGCATCATTGCCCCTAACCCCCACGTTCAAGTTTCAATTAACTGTAGTTACTTTGGCAAGGATCTCCAATAGGACCTCCTCCAAGGACAGCATCCATCTGTATGTCATCTTTTCCAGGGACACAAATGCATTGGAACAGGATTACGCACATGACTTTCATTTGCCTGTGCCTCAAACAGTTACTCTAAGGGAATTTTTTAATCAACATTTGATGTTATTCTCTTACAGCTATTTCTTCTTCCCCACTTTCTCTGCTCCTATGCAAGCAGCTCAAATCATTGAGCCCAAAAAACTCGATCAGAAATGAAGAGAGAGAAAGATATAAAAAGACAAGAAAAGAGAGAAAGCAAAGCACATGAGGACTAAGGGGCAGTTTTGGAGATTATGGCCAAAGAGAAGGGGGTCTTCAACATGGAGCCATCTGAGACCCTAACAGTAAACCCAGCCTGCTAAACAGCATATCATTCCAGTCAAGTCACAGTCAGAAGACATGTTTTCCTCAGTATCGACAAATAGAGGCACCATGAGAAAGCGACCCTGTTCCCTTTCTCATCTTCTTTTTCTTCTGTTTCTCCCCTCTTCTATTTCCTCCTGAATGAAACAAACACAGAGGGATTCAGTGGATACTAGAAAGCCTCTCTCTGTCACAATCTAGCAGAGATATTGGTCAGGCTACACGGGGATATTTTAAGCTCGTCATCCAAGAAAAGCAAAGGGAAAAAATAAAATACATTTTGTTAGTTATATTAGTAAATAAAATATTTTAGTTCGTCTTTAAGTTCCATCTCCCAGTAATTACAGTGCTGCCAAGTAAGAAAATCTGGTATGTCTGAGTCATCTCTCATGTTTCAGTTTCCCTTTTCCTGTCGGCTAGACTCCTTTGACAATAAAACCTAGTCTCGTAGCTTCATAGGCCACTACTGTCTCTTGTCTTTACTGCTTTCCAAGCTCTGGTCACACACTTTCTAACTACTCACTGGCCATCTTCAGCAGGATGTCCCTTAACATCCACAATTCGACACATCTACACTTGAACTTGTCTCCCCTAGACACAACCTTCTCACTCCTCACCCCTCCCATGCTTCCAGCCCCCTTGGTCCCAGTCCTGGCTGGAAGTAACCCCATAGTATGTTTACTATGTGACATATTTGACTTTGTGACAAGTTATTCCTGTACATGATGTATCTCTGTACTGGATGTCACTTCCTTAAAAGTAGGATCTGAACCTGATTCATCTTTATATTCATCCCATCATTTAATAAGTGCCTTGCACATGGGGTACTCAATGTTTATTTCACAAGTGGAGATGGTATTCAGCCTTTATAGTTGGTGTCAGTGAAATCAAAGGAACCTAGACAAACAGGGAAGGACGATGGCACTGTTATGGCAAAGTCTAGGGCAGGGGGAAGGGAGGACGTTCTTCTAGACATGCTTACCCAATACTAGTCATTCCAAATGTTCAGTAAGGCAGGATTGACTGACTGACTAATGCTCATCTCTTTTGCAAAGCTGTTGGAGTGGTGGGGTGATGGCATTTTCTTCTCATTATCTCTGAAGTCACAAAGTCAGGAGCCAGAGCAAGGGGACATGTTATACCCACTTTCTACCTAGTGTCGTGGGCCATGGACCCCAAGTCCCTGCCCCTGCTGGACTGCCACAAACGAACATAATGTCAACAAACCAGTGACAGGTGACAGGTCAGCACTGTCATCGTCATAGATGTTCACTTTCCCCACTCTACTATGAGCTCCCTGAGAATGAGGATCTATCTACCTTATTATTTATTCATCTTTATAACTCTGATGCCTGTCACATTGGTGTGCAGTAAATACACGTGGAAGATGAAATGTTTCTTAGAGCTTAATAAAGATGAGGTTTAAAATGCTCATGTAAGGACATATAATTACTAAGGAAAATTATTAATCAGCTGTGTGTTAATATTCACAAAAATTGTGGTAGAATCAATATGCCTGAACTAAAACTTTTTTAAAAATATTAAATCAGAGCAGATTTTTTTCCTCTCACAGTATGTTTTCCAGACCACTTGTATTAGAATTACCTGTGATATAGTACATATACATGTATATTATTTATATATAAATAATTATATTTACATACAGTATATATAAATAATATGTATTTCAGATTCATGTGCCCCCATCCCAGAATGACTGAATGTCATTCTTTGGGAATGTACATTTTAGACACGCACTGTAGGAGTTGCCAAAGTAAACTAAAATTTCAGGACATTGACCTAGAGTGACCAGTGAGAGAGCTGTCACGGGGTCATGGGGAGAGTTGATGCAACTCTGAAACACAATTATCCAAAAGAGCCAAGGAATTCTATCTCTGGGTTCTTTAAGCATGTGATAGATCTCTTTTGGCCCTAGATGGCTTAGAGCCAGGAAATGGACAAAGTGGCCGCACAAGAGTCTTCCTGGATATGTGATACTATGAAAAACACATTCTCTATCGGCCCCCCAAATTTAACATGCACGGGAACAAAACTCTGGATCTGTCATTTCTGTGTCAGTGATGAAAATGGCTTGACTGGTTTGTTTTCATTTTTCAGCTGCATTTTCTTCTGTTAATTCAACCCAATCTTCTTCAATGACTGCTTAGTGCAAGGCTGGGCAAGATACTTTGGAAGAAACTTTGAATATGAATCAATCTTCTGTAAGGAACTCACCAGGGCATGAGAGTAGAGGTAAGCATATGAAAGTTAGGGAGCAACTCAAAACACTAGATATGCGAGACAGTGTCTGTTGAGTCTGTGAAATTAATCACGTAACTCATAACACCTCAGGAGGTTCTAAGGAAAGCAGTCGTTTCAGGGTGGCAGTGCATTTGAGCCTGGTCTCTACAAATGGGGGAAGATTTGGAAAGGCAGGAAGGAAAAGGGAAGGGTGTTTCCAGGACTTAGATGGCATGAGCACATTTTAAACGAGAAGGGGTAAAACCATTTGATGGGGTGGAGGTTTAACAACAGTGGGAAATAGATGAGTAAGTTGGAGACTGGCTTTGTTGGGGGTGGTGTGTGGGGGTTCCTAATGCCATGCCAAGGGAATTGTGAGGAAATTGGAGGATGTAGGGGTCAAACAGTTTGGAGAAAGTATTAATTTGCAAGATTAATCTGATGGCAGTTTTAGGATGATGTGAAGAGAAAAGATGTGACGTAGATAGACCAGTGTTCTAACTGGTGGACCAAACATCGGGTGAGACAGCTTTAACCAAGATGGGAGTATGGCAGGAATGAAAAAAAGAAGTGATCTTGAGAGATATTGTGAAGTAAGGGAGGATGAGAGAACTCAGTGACCAATGGAAGATGGGGCTACATAAATGAAGGGAATCAAAATGGGCAAACTTTTTCATTGTCTAAGTATGATCACTGGTTATCCTTTTGTAGACAAAGATGTTTCCTCTGTGTCTGAGCCTTGCCAGTGCATTTTTCCATGGACTTATATCAGCTACAGTCATACCCCTGTCTGTGTGCATCTCCAGGTATTTCTCTACTGCATTCTAATGTGAGCTGTTACCAAGAGGTGTCCCTTTCCACTTGTTGAGAGCAAACCAAGAGTCTGGCAAAAACCAGGCTATTGTATCAGTGATCGGTCATATCTGGGCATATCTGCCCTTCAGTGAAGGTACGCTGGGTCAGATGTAAGGAAGTAATTAGCAAAAAACCATAGAAAATGACAGATGGATGGATGAATGGGTAGATGGATGGACGGATAGATGGATGCATAGACAGATTGGTGGATAGGAGAATTATGATTAGGAGGAAATGGTCAGCACATAGGATGTGCCATCATTTCAAAAAACTGAACCTGAACTCTAGCTTCCACATTGGACTTGTTTCCTAAAAGAGGAAAATGCAAGCTATTCTTGGGGTTTACTGAATAGCTCAGAAGAAGAAGAGAAAGCAGAAGTCCTTAAGGGAAGGCTGTGCTCCAACTCCCACATCATCTAAGTGAGTTCTGCTTCTACAATGAATGAGTGTCTGACCAAGTCTGAAAATAAGGAACTTGAAGTAATGAGATCAAATGAGAGACAGGTTTGCATGGCACTGGCCTTCTATTCCGGAGAAAAGAGCCAATACCTCAGGTAAGGACAGTGTAATTATACAGATTGTGTCTTATCCTAACCCTCAGTCAAAAACTAGATGTCTGATAGAGATGAGGAGGAAGAAGTCTCTCAGAGATTTGGAAATGGAAAGTGGCCTCAAGAAGGAGCATAAGAGAATGGGGCAGAAAGTGGTCAGTGAGGATGTACTTCCGGAAAAAGGGACAAGATGAAATGTCAGTTCAGATATGAGTAAAAGCTGGCAAGAACTTGTTAATAAACATCACAGCCAGAAAATGGGGGTAATTTCCACATCTGGGCTTTCTGGAGCTGTGTGGGCAGAAGGAAAGAATCTATGGAGCTGGCAGAGTGCTCAGCAGAGGTGGGAAAAGAACATCTCCTGCAGACTGCCTGGGTCAGAGCCCCCTCTGTGGCGTGGGTCTGGCAGGCTGAGCCAGAGCTGTGTGACCACCTGTGTGAGGGGCAGTGGCAGTTGGCAAGAGGAATAAGAGGCAGGACTGTCCAAGGACCCCATCCCCACATTGATTCGGGATTTCAGCAGCTTTGTCAGCACTTGTGCCTGGGAATGCCCCTGCCCAAGGAGCAGAGGCTGATATACCCAGAGGCACAGAAGACAGTGGTGCATGGATTCTTCCGGCAGCTCTAGGATCCTGCTGGGGCAGAAGGCTGTCAAGTAGAAACAGGAGGATTGAAATGGTTGGTAATGAGGATGATGCTGGCAGGCACTAACTGAGTGCTTATTATGTTCCAGGCACTGTACTAAGCCCTTTATACTTTCTATTGCCTTAAATCCCCCCAATAAACTTATGAAGCCCTATTATTTCCCCCAAATGAGGAGACAGGCACAGAGAGGTTGAATCACTTGTCTGTATTTACACAGCCTGTATTCCTCAGCACTGCCAGATAATCTCAACTCTCTCTGGTGTTTTTGTTTGTTTGTTTGGTGTTTTGGTCTGAAAAAGAAACTTGGTTGAGGGGAGCAGAGGCACAGATTAACTGACTTTCCCTAGGCTACAGACCTCTCCCATAGATGTTTACACTCCCAGAGGCCTTGAACAATGTCTGTGAACAGCTAAGTAAAAATCTTCCCTTATCTGCCAGATGACACCCTGATGCAGGCAAAGGGAAAAAATAAATTTGCGAAGCTTCCCATATAGCCATCGTCCCCATCATAGGCAAGAGCATCTCTGTAATGATGAAGAGCACTATAATTTTAACGTTGTTATTGGACTAAGCACAATTTACGCTAGTGATGAAAAAAAGGGAAAAGATTTATGAGATGTAAGATAGAAAGATAAACTCTTGTCCCTTAGTGGCTATTAGAAACATTGCCAAAATACCATAAACGTGTGAAGGATGACATGATTATTTTTGCATTTCCACTGGGCATTCCCTACACTGCAAGAATTTATGGGGGCAGAAGTCCCCTGTACAGCTGGTAGAGCTGGAGGGGAGAGACATGAATCATGGCCGGCCCCACCTCTAAGAAGGCCCCCCTGACCTAGTCCTGGTCTGAGGGGCATGTAGGGCAGGTGACTTTGGGCATAGAGAGCCCACCCAGTTGCTTAAGGCACCATGCCTGCCAGCATCCTCTTTATCTCCTGGTCCAGCCCCCTGCACTTAGGGCAGCTTCAGTGGTAATACCCTGCCCTGAATTTCATCAGGTTTAGGTGTCAGATTCAAATCCACTTCAAAAATCGGGAACGTGAGCGAGCAGGGCAGTCAAGGATGCACAAAGAGAACCAGGTGACACTCATCTACCTGCCCCATAAACAGACGCTTCCAAGAAGTTAGAGCCACCAACTTGGCCCCAAGGAACCACAGGAAGTTTTGTAAAAGAGAAAGGAAATAGACAGCAGAATGTGGTGTAACTGAGGCCACTTTGGAATGGTTCTTGCAGCTGGCCAGTCTGGGCTGGTCATCCTGGAAAGGACATCATCAACATGCACATCTGAAGTTCTGATCAAAGGACGTCAGTCATGGCTCAGGTCTGGGATGCAGGCTGTGTAGAGGCGTGGGGTTAAATTAACTCATGGGTCCCAAACTCCCCTGACCCAGCAGCCAGCCTCACAGGCAGGAGGTAAATTTGGGCATTGACCTCTGGAGAAACTTTTAGTAGGATAGGACAACAACTGTTGGGGAAATTGGGGGGCCGAGACTTATTTGTCCATTGGTAGCATCAGTCATGGCTTCCTGCGGAGCCAGGACGGGGCTCTGCACCTCACGGGCCTGTAATACAGAAGCCAGCTGACAGTTAGGTTTCACTTTCCATAAACTGAGTATCAGCCCAATGGATCCATATCACTCCAATACAGATATTAAGGGAAATACTTATAGAACATCTGCACATCACTTAGGGTGTCCTGAAGAGAGATGCTATGGGAATAGGTGCTATGTAAGTATAGTCTTGTGACATATGTACTGGTGAACTTAGTGATTGGGAGTCCTTACACCTATAGAAATGAGGGCCATATATGTGGGGTCCTGGATTGAATTATGGTGACTCCTATACCTGACCAAGAGAGTACTTTAGTTGCTGTATTCTGTATTTAAATTTTAGGCTGCAAATTTAAAAAACTGTTTTTACAACTCTAAATACACTTTCTACTACAGAGAATGGTGACTAAAGCAAAAGCAAAAATAGCAGCTGGCGCCATGATTTGAGAAAACCTAAATCTGAAAATGATCATTTCTATTTACATACTACCAAATAAGGACATGGGGGAAGCAGTGAGTCACCAGGGCTCTAGCATTTACCCTATTCCAACATGTTATTGGGGTATTATTAAAGATGCGATTTGGATATTCTAAAATTTACATTAAACGTGACCCCTGACATGTAGCCTCAAGTTCCTATCAGAAAAATGGGCTGAATCACAACCTTACAGAAGAGTTATGGGACAGCTACAAATAAATGATTTCAGTACTTTCAAAACTTCAAATACATGGGAATAATTCTTCACATCTGAAGAATACTTCAGGCTTTTTTAATTGAAGTATAGTCATTTTATAATGTTGGGTTAATTTCTGGTGTACAGCATAGTGATTTATTTATACATATATATTTCTTTTCATATTTTTTCATTATAGGCTATTACAACATACTTGATATTGAATATGAATATAATTCCCTGTGCTATACAGTAGGATCTTGTTGTTTATCTATTTTATACATAGTAGTTTGTATCTGCAAATCCTAAACTTTCAATTTATCCCTCCCCCTTCCCCTTTCCCACTGGTAACCATAAGTTTATTTTTTTATATCTGTGAGTCTGTTTCTGTTTTGTAGATAAGTTCATTTGTGTCATTTTTTTAAGATTCCACATATAAGTGATACCATATGATATTTTTCTCTCTTCCTGGCTTACTTCACTTCCAGTTAGTATGACAATCTCCAGATCCATCCATGTTGCTGCAAATGGCATTGTTTCATTCTTTTTTTATGGCTGAGTAGTATTTCATTGTGTGTGTGTGTGTGTGTGTTTGTTTGTGTGTGTGTGTGTGTTTGTGTGTATCACATCTTCTTTATGCAGTCATCTGGCTATCCCAGTGGAAAATTAGTTTGCTTCCATGTCTTGGCTATTGTAAACAGTGCTGCTATGAACATTGGGGTGCATGTATCTTTTCAAATTAGTTTCCTCAGCATATATGCCCAGGAGTGGGATTGCTAGATCATAGGGTAAGTCTATTTTCTGTTTTTTTAAGGAATCTCCACACTGTTTTCCATAATGGCTGCACCAATAATTTAGGTTTTTAAAAGCACTTTCACCTACATCATCTCATTTTATCACACTTGATTCTCACAAAATCCTTGAGACAAGGTATTTGTAGGTGTGTGGTTGTCATATTAAAATACCATTGAACTGGGGATCTTTTTGTAGAGACAGGATGAATCACTACTGGGTAGGAATAAAAAGGAACAAATGAGAACTAGGAGAGTTAGAGATCTAAGTCCCTGTTAACATATCACATGACGCCTGTACAAACCAAAGCTCTTACAGTGCCAAACTCTGCAGAAAGCTTTAGGAATTTCTTGCGATCCAAGTGTGTTTTCTTCTTCTCTGTGCTTTTAGAAGACAGTTTAAAGAGAGTTAGGGAATGTTCTGGTCTTTTGTTTTGAAACCTCTTCAGCTTGTTGTCTCCTTGTCTGCAGACTGTGAGATTGGTCGATTTGCTTTAAACAGACCAAACAGCCTTTAAAATAAGCAGACTTCTATGACGGGTTGACTTCTTTTGGATGTGCCAAGATCTTTACTGAGCTTCTCATCTACGACTTGAAAATCCACTGTCTCGGTTACTGTGACACAGTTAAGAGTTTAAAGGGGAGCGCCGTCTGTTATAGCATGTTTTGGAAGGTGGTAGAAGAAAAATGTTTCTGTTCCACAATATGATCAGCTATCTGCATCTCCCCAAGGATTTTTCATGAACCTTAGAAGGAAATCTTGTTCAGGTTCCTGAGGGCAAACTACCTTTGTCAAGAGACCTTGGAGAACAATGTCCTAAGATGGAAGACATGCTTTCTGTGTTCCCAGCAGCCAGATTAGCTCTGTGTGTGTGTGTGTGTGTGTGTGTGTGTGTGTCGTGGGATGCGGGAGGGATGTTCAGGTCCTACATTCCAGGAAAATCACTTTCTGGAGAATTGTGGATAATTGCATAGGTTTTGACATATTAACTTATCACAGCAAAATAAAAAAATAAATAAATGAAGATGATTTCCATACCCTCCTCCCCCACTTAGCTGTACAGAGGGGAAGAGGTGAAAAGGGAATGAAAGGGTTACCACCAAGCAAGGAAGTTATACTTCTACCCACCCCACCCCCACCCTGAATTATCACCCATCTTTGTGCACACAGCTCACTGTGCGGGTTTCTGAGGCCAGAAAGGAGACCATGAGGGTGAGCAAGTCAGGGGGTGTTGGGCATCAGGACATCAAACAGCAGGTCATAACAGAAACCAGGGCTTGGGATCCAAGAGTTCTGGTCCTGGCTCCATCTCTAATTGTGTGTGACTTTGGACAAGGCATTCTACCTCTTTCATGTGTAAAACCAGGAGGTTGGACTAAGTGTTCTCCAAGGTTCCTAAGGGCTCCTAAAAATGAGGATTCTTTTGGTAAGGAATGTGTAGGGAGGTTGTGAAATGAAGCACAATTATCCCTGTTAGCTGTAAAGGAATAGACCTTAGAGGAGGTATGAAAGTAATCCACAAGGAAGCCTTGTGATGGGTTGGAAAACTATATAGAAACAGAATTGTGTGTACTGCATAACATGGTGAGGGGGAGATATATGAGGCAATATAAAATGGGACTCATGTAAGAAAGCTCACATCTTAAAGAAGAAAAGTCAGGCTTTTGAACAGAAGCTGTGCCCTATCCTTTTGACAATCTGTCCCCATCATAATGTAGCACCTTGTGCACACAATTAAATGTCAGCCACAGAAAACATTTCCCTTGGCTTTGTTGTTCCAGAACGGGATTCTTTTGTCCTCAATATAATGGATATGCAGAAACAATGATAGAACAGAGATTTTTTCTAAAGCGATGACAAACACACTGCTGCTTCCTCCCTCCCTCCTTCCTCCTTATCCCCACCCCCAAAATAAATCATTGTTTTTTTTAAAAAATCCCATTGTCTATTGTCCACCGAAATCAAGATCTGCCTAGGAACAGCCGCGGCGGGCTCGCAGCGGCCGCGAGCAGCCGGTAGGTGGCGCACGAAGGCAGCGCAGGCAGGAGCCCGGGACCGATCCCGGCAGAGGGGGGCTGGGGTTTCGCCGCCCCCACGCCCGCCCGCCGCCGTCTTCCACTCCTCCCACCCCTTTCCACTCCTCCCACCCCCACCCCATCGTGTGCTAATTGCTGGATACTCTACTGGGACTTCGGTTAGGGGAAAAGAAAGCAGGAATGGGAGGCGGGGAAGGGAGGTGGGGAATCCGGTTCCGAATACACAAAGCCTCCGGGGTCTCGGCTGCTCAGGAGCCCGGAGCCCCTTCTCTTCCCTGCGGTCACCCACCACCCTCCTGCCGCGCCTGGCCGATCAGACAGGCCACTACAGGGGAAATGGTGATCAGGGTGCAGAGCCCCACGACCCGGTGCTGGGGCCCGCCGAAGGCTGGACATCTGCTTCCCCAGCTCACCCATCCCGGGCATCGGAAGCCAAGCCCATCCCAAACTCTGTCCAGCCAGGCAGCCTTCTGACTCGGGCAATGCCAAGGCCAGCGAGAGGAGACCAAGTCCCCAGGCAGCACGTCCGGTGAGCCCCAGAGCAGGAGGGACCCATGTGGGTGCCTGGGCCCAGCTGGCGCCATCAGCAAGCTTCCTTCCAGGAGTCCGGCGACCCTGCCTCTTCTGTGTCGCGCGAGGGCTGGCGCTGTCAGTTCACCGACGATGAACAGGCCACGCGGTCGGCCGACCCCCAACCTCTGTCTAGTAGAACATCGTGTTAAGATTCTTGATGGCTCTAAAGTCGTGAGGCCTGGATTGAAACGTGAGCATTGACACCTGGGGCTTCCTGACCTTGGTGATGTTCCTAAACTCCCCAACCTTCCACCTCCCCAGCTGTAAAAAGCATCAGTAATACTTATCTCATAGCAATGTTGTGAGGATTTTTAAAAAGTGGTGCTTAATTTAGCAGGAGCCCAGGCTGGAGTAACTGTTACTATGAACAACCGACTCTTCCTTGGACAGAGAGGGAGATATAGTTTGCTGCCCCGAGACAGAATTGGCATCACTGTTGCCTAGAATGAGGAGAAGGGGCCCAAGAGGAGAGCCAAGGAACACTCTCCGATTGGTCATTCCCAGCAGAAGATCCCATCTGCCCCTCTGTAGCCTTCAGCCACCATCCCTCTTCCTGCCCCTGAGTCTGGCCTGTGGGCTGTGTTAGGTTCTTCCCTTCTTCCCTCCCTTGAATACACATTCTCCCTCCTCAGTTGGAAGGTCTTGAGAGTATAGAATATGGGCTTTGGAGTCAGACACACCCAGGTTGGAATTCTGACTGCCCCATTTGCTAAGGGGCAAGGTGGGCATGTCATTTAACCTCCCTTAGCTCCAGTTTGCTGCTCTAGATAAATGGTGGTCATGATACTCACCTAAGGGTTCCTGTGAAGATGAACAGAGGTAATGCATATAAACTGCCAGCCATGTACTATCTGTTCAGTAAATTTTTAAGTTTACAGTTGAAATTAGATTAGATTATCTTGCAGAGACAATGGACGATCCCTGGGATTTCTACAGACATCCACCAAAGTTGAACCCAACTACTAACAATTAGCTTCTCTACTCCCTTCTGAGTCAGCAAGGTTTATTTCCCCTTCAAAAAAAGAGAAGAAATCCAATGAGGGCACATTCTCCCCAGAGCCTCACAGGTATAGCTCAGACATTTAAACAGGCTCATTAACACTTTGGGGGCACCAGATGAAAAACCATTTAAGTCTGTTTTAGGTGTCTAGATGCTATATAATGACTAATTTAGCAACACCCAGAAGAGCCAGGGGGCTTCCATTGCCCAAAGTCGGGCTGGTAGTGAGGGTCCTGCTCCTTTGCTTCATCAGCACTGCTGGCTCCATATACATGGCTGGGGTCTAAAAGCCAGCCCCCGTGTTGACCTCACAGGAAGGCCTCACTTCCAAATGTTCTGGAGAAAAAAACCTCAAGCTAGAGTCTGCCAGCTGCTCTGAGTTAATAGTAGCCCTGACCTTTGTTTTTGAACCGGGTTGAGGGGTTGAGGGGAGGGCATCCCTCTCCTCCCCTGAGCCAGCTCTGGCATTTGGCCCAGGTATAAAAATCCCAGCACTGTCACTGCTTTTTGGTCTTATTATGAGTGTGTCTGTTCTGCTGTGCTGGTTTCAGCATGTCATGGGGGAAGTGTGAGCACAGAAAAGGAGACTGTGTCAGATCTTTTGCTCTTGTTAGGAGATGGCTGCTGAAAAGCCCGTAGGTCAGATGGGAGGAGACAGGTTACCATGTCCTGAAGGGCTCAGAGCCGTGCGGCTCCATGGATCAGGCGTGAAAGCCACAGTGGCCAGTCACTTTGCTTCTTCCTGAAGTTTTCTGGAGAGAAAAGTGGGCAGCTGAGCCTCTGTCCCTAAAAGTGGCAAACTCACACTTGTACACCACCTCTGGTAGGGGTCTCACACGTGTTCACTGTTAGTCACAATTGAGAGTTGTGTGCTTAATTCAAGCAGCATGAATTAAATGAATTCCTAGATAATAGTCGAGCTGACCAAATGCTACTGGAAATGCTGTTCTTTCCTGAAATATCTGCCAATGAGTGTAGTCAACTCATAGTTCTGTTAAGGCTAAACAAATCTAAAATCTCCTCCTCGGCATCTATACCATTCATCTAGAAGTCTGGGGCTGCCTGTTTTGGATAAACCCCTTAGGTCCCCTGGATCTAGGGCCAAAACAGAGCTGGCTTGTCAGGAAACCTCAACTTTTGAAAACCATCCTGATCCCTTAAAAATCCATTTCTTGTTTTTGATGTGATTCTAAGTTTCAGGGTTTTATTTATTTTTTTTCAGAAAGTTTTATTTCTGCTATATTTTTAGATTCAAAAGTATTTATTTAAGGTGAACAAATGATACAGCACACACAACTGCTGGAACTGCTTTTTAATTGCAAACAAAAAGGGAATACCTAGGACAGGAAGATGCAATTACCACAGTTATTGTTTTCAGTGAATTTTTGTCAAGTTTGTTTATCTTGTTGTTAATGTGATGATACAGCAGTCCTTGGCAAAAGAATAACATTTGCGTTGAAGAACAAATCTAGATAAAAATGGAAAACGGAGTTAGCCACAGCCCACAAGGCCTTCTTTGGAAAGAACTCTTGAAGAAAAACCGACTCACACTTCACTGAAGAACATGGCTACTGTCATTTTTCCCTTTATAGTACCAGAGTGTTCCTGAACAAAGGCCTCAAGGCATTATCAACTCGTCATCTATTTTTTGATGTGATTTCTATTTTCGGGACCCTGCTCCCTTCCCTCTTTGTTCCTAATGCATCTGGTCATCCATGCCTTCTACTTTGGTCCTGTTATATTCAATGTGACCAGCCCCCACATGGGGCGTTCACCATGGTGACCGCTAGTCAGACCGGCAGGGTCACTGTCCACCCACAGGACCAGAGGAAGAACTCAAGGATATACCCACTGCATTCAGACAAACTGGAGATCTGTGGAGACTGCAGGATGATCATGTTATTCAAATGATCTGGAAAGGAGTTGATAGACTATCCATATATATCCAAGCCTGGGGTATTATTTAAAAAACAAAACAAAAAACTTCCTTTTCTCCTGCTGGGATTTCTGATGGTATAGTACACAAGTCCCAACATGCAACCTAATCAAAAATAGCTATGTAGTGCTTAGAAATTTTCATAGCCATTTTCAGCCATCAACATTGTAGAGTAAGGAAAACAAGAAACTGAAGACATTTATACTTCACTGATAAACGATGGAGTAGACTGGCAATGGGTATGTCTTCCAGCTCAAAAGTTCTGCAGCTTAGATTCTATAAATGACTTTAATCTGATTTTAATAGTCATTTGCCCAGTCAGACATTCAACAATTGTTTAAATGCCGGTTATGTGCTAAATACACACAGAACATTCATGAATAAAACAAAAATGTATCCCCCCACCTTGCAGTCTACAGACAACCAACTCACAAACAAGTATTGATGTACCCACAAAATGCATGCATTTTAGGGGGGAGGAAATTAAATGGATTCAGAGATAGAAAACAATATAGTCTACCTCCATAGACAGAGATTAAAAATGGCCTCTCTAAGAAGGAAACATTTAAATCAAAATCTGAACAATAAAAAAGGTCAATCTTAGCCGTATGTTGACCTTCCAGGGAAAAAACACTGTGTGGGCAACAACCCTAAGAAGAAAAAAGTGTGATGTGTTTAAGGAGTAGAACATTGTGAATACAAAACTTTGCAGACTAGAGAACATGCTAAATCATAGCCTGTCAGGGTTTGATTGGGAAATTTCATCTGGCCACCCGACCAGTTCTTAAATCCCCTTCATAATCCTCCCTCTAAACAACCAATCGCCTTGTGCTTGAGGCTCTTCATAGGAAGGAATGTTCTACCTCTTGAAGCATTCATGCCACTTTAAGTTAAAAATATGAATTTTTTCTGACCAGGAAGCTGGAGTCATGAATTATAATCATGGGCCTGCACCTGAAGAAATTCTCAAGTTGAAATGGAAGAAGCTACTCAGATAGCTGTATTTACCATTCTTTGTTATGGAGAGTGCCAAAAACATACAACAGGACTTCAAGTTCTTCACCGTTTTGGAGGAGAAAAATATGTGAGAATGTTAAGACAGCTCTTACAAACTTCCAACAGTTTTCTGTTGTAGCAAAGTTCATGTCAGTATCCTGGCAAACCAGTGATTGCATAATAAGGTCAGTTGTACCCTTGAAAGACGGCTGTGTATTTGGGCTGCAGGGGTGAGGTGGGAGTGACTTTCCTGTGGTATCTGTGGTACATCATGTAGAGGAAGTGCAGTGTATCCACCAATTTTACAAAAATCTTTAATAATGTGAGTTGACTTACACAAGACCTGTTATTGACTTGCCTGAAGAAGTGCAATGGGATTCCCTGAAGATTCTGCCAGTTGTTTACTGGTATTCCTCACAGCCAGTTCACACCATTAATATTTGGAGACTGGCTTGAGTATTTATTTGTTCCAAAGTACATCAAGAAGCCTAAGTTTCAAGTTCTTAGGGAGGTGCTTCCAACTTCACAACCCACAGGCGGTTCTCTCTTTAAGCCATTTATGAGCTGTTATATGGTGACAGCTAAGCCACCCTACTTGAAACAGCCTCCAAAGACTTTGGACCATCCTGCAAAGTTATAATTCTGCTAAGGGTGTGAAAAGTCAAAAAGCTGACCAAGATTAAATGCTAACCCACTTAATGAAAATCCTATTAGTAGCCAGAAGATGTTCACCACTGTAATACAAGAAAAACACCTCCATTGAATTTTTTCTTCTCAGATAGCAGTAATGCTAAAACTATCAAAGCAATATAAAAGTAAAGCAAAAAATAATCAAGATATCATGATAAGGCTGGCAGGTAGAGTATGGTGCCTATTTGGCACCTGGTTCTAGACCATAGTAAACAGACATCTACAGACCAGTGCCACAAACATCACAGCCAGCTTCTTGAGTCAGCTCATGAGGATTACCTACCAGAACTTTAAAGGAACAGATTCACCAACATGCCTGGAATGCAGCCAGCCCACCAGGACTGAAGGGATGTCCGCTGGGCAGACCAAATGTCAAGAAGGAATGTCAACAGGATGCTCTCGACGTTGCCCTGTGGTGAGCTGAGGTGGGACAATTCCAAGAAGTAGACCACAGGACTCCTTTCAGAACTTGCTCAAGCATGACTTTCATGATGACTTCTAGCTGAGGCAGCATAGCAGAGAGAGCAACAGGCCTTGCTGGCCAGAAGCAAGGAGAAATGGAGCTGATCCTTCTGAGCATAGGCATCTGACAATTGGCTCTTTGAGAGAGCCCATCTGGAAAGTGCAATCAGCCCTGTGAACAGGGATTGGAGTCATAAGCCACAGGTTAGTCCTTGCCTTTTATACAACATAGAAGCAGCAGCCAGTGAGTCACCAGTGTGGCATAGTGGATTGGCACCTGGCTTCTAAAATCAGACTGCCTGAGTTCACATCCTGACTCCATCATTTACTACCTGGGTGACATTAGGACAGTTTCTTAACCTCTCTAAGTTCATTTCTTCATGGGATAAATGATCCTCCCTACCCTATAGAGGATTCAGTGATTTCATGTGTTACTTGTCAGAACAGTACCTAGCACATAGTAGGTGCTCCATAAATATTAGCTATATTATCAGTCTTTATGGCTCCTTACAGAAAACTAGAACTCATATTATAGTTTGCCATTAACAAGTCTGTGTTCATGTTTCTGCCATTTACTATGAAACCAAAAGGCCAAATTACTAAGAATGTTTGACATCAGTTTCTTCCTCTGTCAAAGGCAAATAATAATACTTCAAAGGTTTCATGATGATTGATGAAATAATAGGCATAAAACATCAACAATAGGGCCTGGCATGCTGTTGGGGCTCAGTAAATGGTGGCTGTTCTTTTCAGGCCCTGATGGCCTGGGGCCTGGCAGAGCTGTCCCCTAGAAGTTTCCATGGTGGAAGAAATGCCCCATGTCCGGGTTGCCCAGTGTAATGGCCTCTAGCCACTTGTGGCTATTGAGCACTTGAAAGGTAGCTAGTGCAACCGAAGAACTAAACTTTTAATTTCATTTAATTTTAATTATTTTTCGTTAAAATATCCACACATGGCTTGTGGTTAGTGTGTTGAGCGGTGTGGACTGGGTTGTTCAGGCCTCATCCTGTCTCTCCCTGTCCTGTCTGTGCTCATACCACATCCACCTTGCTGACCACTGGTATCTCTGTCTACCAGGGGTTGGACGAAAATGAAGAGAGGGTGTAAAACCCAACTTTAGCAGGTTGGTGTTGTGGCATAATAGAAAGAAGAAAAGTCAGTGAGTCTACGGGGACCATCCCATTCCAGCTTTGCTAGCTTTTCTTGGGCAAGTTGCTCACCCTCCTCTTCAGAAGGAAACAGTTGATACTGACATGACATCAAAGCTCCCACCCATCATATGATCACCAAGGGCAGAGCATAAGAAATATCACACAAACTTAGATTATTTTTTAGGTGCTGTGGGTTGCATTTAGTTGTGTTTAGTATCTCCCAAATTTAAAGGTAGTGTGTTTAAGTCTTGGCATATATACTAATATAAGTGAGTAGACAGAGATAAAAGAAATTGAGGCCAAGGAGAAATTAACCTTGGGGCAAAGGAAAAGGACTTTGATTTAAAAAAAAAAAAAAAAAAAGAACAGATGCCCTGTGGGAGCAGAGAGCTCCTGCCATATCCTTATGCAGATACGTGGCCTTCCAGCAGCCTGGGTGAGAGTGGAGCTGGGGAACATTTGATTGGTAAAGACTTTGGATACATAAACCCATAATATGATTCATTGTCTCCAGCTGAGTACAAAGCGGAATGGAAGTTCTGCAGAACAAATCTCCTGGAATCCACCTGGGTGGAAAGAGCACAGGACAAGGAGGCTAGAGACCCATGTTCCTTCTCTGGCTCTGTGGCTAACCAGCTGGGTGACCACACTTAATCTGGCTAAACTCTGGGCCACAGTTTAATCACCCATGCAGTGAATTGGTTGGACTCTACTCCTACAAGCGTGGAAAACCTGTGATCATGCTCAGAAAGCCCTAGAAATCTCAAAGATGCTTCTCTTTGCCAGGAGCCAAAAGTGTGAGAAATTACAGCAGCTCAACCAGGAAACAACCCCCTCCCCCAGCACGCACCTATGTACACATATTGTTTATTTGGGAAAGATTGAGGCCACACTCTATTGGATATGTATCCTCACTCCTGATCTGAAGCAACTACTTATGAACCATAGGTGATGAGATCCCACCTGGTTATAAGCATAATTCTGACTGATTAGCCTCGGCAGTACCCAAAGAGTTTTCTGGATTTTTTTTAAAGAGACAGAGCACAGTAATTCCTCAGACTATTAGGGTGGTGGTGGTTGTGTGTATGTGTGTGAAGGCCAAGTGAGAAACCTCACCAGCTGCTTCCATCAGTGGTGAAATAGTTGTCATTTAGGATGATCTGGTTAAGAGCAGGAAAAGGCAACAGTGCCATTCAGGATAGGAAAACCAGTGGCTAAAGGAAACTACCCAGGATAATTGGGTTTATTAATCTATCTGACTTTAAATCATCTTTCCTCCACCATTTTTATAGTCTGTAAGTCTACAAATTGTTTTGAAACTCAGCCCCTCCTCCTCTGCCTCTGTCCCAAGGCTGCTGCATGATAGCCCTCCCTTCTCCCCCCCCCCCCCACTTCTTCCCACATTCCTCTCCAGCCATGTCAATTCCTTCCTGAGACTAGGGTAGGAGTCTCTACTCAACAGTCTCTACTTGCCTGGACCTTGTGTCTAACTTTGGAAAGAACTGGTTTTAGAGAACACTCAGGGAGGGAGTGATTCCTATAGACATACCTTTCTCAGACCAGATGTCCCCTGGAGGCAGTCCTAGCTGGACATTGAACCCTGATAACATTTGAATGAAAGTGTAGAGGCTGTAAAGCAAAGCAAGTCCACTTTCCATATTAAGTCCTGCTGCTTCTCGGCTTTGCTGAGTCCTCTGGCCCCCAGGTTAGTTACAATGAACATAAGAACAACCTTCCTAGCAGTTTCTGTGTCCTGGTGACAGCCTGTCCCTCTGACCTCCCTGGTCAGGAGAGGATCCTTCTCTTCTGTTGGGGCCCTTACAACCAAATGTATGGCTCTTTTATTAAGTTGCCAGGTCCTGAAAGTGAGGGAGGAAACAAGTGGCCTGCTTTGCCTACAGTTTCAGTTTAGGAAACAGGGAAGTGGAAGAATTTATCCACGGTCCTTCTCTGCTAAAATATTGCAAAATTCTTCAGCCACCATTGAGAAGAAACCTCCCTACTTCAAGCCTAGATTTCTGGTACCCTAAGGCTAGAAGGGATTTCTAGATCATGAAAACTTCTATTGATAGGGAAGGGGACCTGGGGAGAGAGAGTAAATAACAGGCCCAAAAGATTACACATTGCAGAGCTAGTCTGGAGAACCCCACAGAGGGCGGCTGGATCACCGATTTCCCCAGATCTCACTACACACACACACACACACACACACACACACACACACTCTCACTCACTCACTCACACTCTCCTCTCTCTCAGTCTCTTTCTCTCCTTGACCATCTTCAAAAGGGACCTTCGGTGGGCCTGGAAAAAAAACAGTAAATCTCTCAGAGAGATAAAGAAGATTGGCAACCTTGTGTCAGCTTCCCTTTCTTTCTTTCTTTCAAGATACTCAGTATTTCACTTTGCCCAGGAAATAGAGAAGAAGAAAAGAGAATCAGATATTGTTATAAAGAAGACAAAGCAAGTAAAGAAATCTGCTTTTTAAGGAAAAGTGCTTGCTTGTGTGTGTGTGTGTGTGTGTGTGTGTGTGTGTGTGTGTGTGTGTGTGTGTCCAGGGCCATGTATTTTTTGGAGTAAGCTATATAAAAATGTAAGCGGCCTTTTCATTAAGTGAAACACAGAGAACAAGGCCTTCTTTACCTGTTCCAGTCCTTAAAAACCCTAAAAATCAATGTGAGGATAAGTGATTCACTCTGCCTCAGATCCCGGGGCTCTGCTCTGCCCTCTATCCTGCAGAATATTCTCTATTCTGTTTCCTTTAGGCTTCTTTTGGCGTATCTCTCTTCCATTATTAGTCATTCTAATAAACACTTCTAATAAACACAAATCCAGGATGCTGCTTTTGGGCTCTTGTGCTGCCTTTATCAAAGGCTGATACCTGCATTAACTTTGTCATCTGTCCTGAAGAAACCCAGCTGAGGTCCTTAACATATTCTGTTGCAAGCCGTGATATAATGTATGTATTTCGTGTACATTCTCTTGTTAAATGGAATCTGCATTCCTAAGCGAACTAAAAATGCTTAATTATTAATAAGTCCCTGAGGGATTGGTGACATTTGGGATGATTTTATCATGCTGCAGATATTTAACAACATAATGTGTATGGTGGTAGTTAAGTCAACCCCTTTTGTTTAAAAGAACGTTCCTTCCCAATTCGTTTTGACTTCTCTGCCATGGGGATTAGTCCCTGAATATCCAGCCCCAGGTGGAGGCAAAGGGGAGTCCTGAGGAATGGGGTGGGATTGAAGCTGGGGCAGTGCAGGGAAGACCAGGAAGAGGCCCCAAGGAGCTGCCTCCTGGGAGTTGGAATTGGTTTGGGGTAGACTGCAAATGAGGTGCTTCTATTCAGGTAGAGGCAGTGGTGGCAATAGATGGAAGTTTCTGGAAGATCTAGGGATCACAGGACTAAGTGCCAGGTTTACGTGTCACACCAATTTGCTGTGTGACTCTGAGCAAATTACTTAAACTTTCAGAGACAGAGTTTTCCCATATATTTGGCAAGAATAATTACACACCTCTTAGCTACCATATTGAATTGTGTGCAGTATATATGAAAGTATTTCCAACAATTAAAGCACTTTATAAGGAATATATTCGAAGATGGTGAAGAAGGAAAAAGCATTTACTAAGCACCCTCTATGTACCAGGGATTGTGTTCGAAACTTTTACAAACATGAAGCCATTTAATCTTAGTGAAAAAATCTGAGATAGGCCTGATTACCCCACTGACAGAGAAGAAATTTGAGGCTCAGAGCTGTTGCCTAAGGTCACAAAGCTAGTGAGTGGTGAAGCCTGCTGGAAAACCTAGAGATAAGGTATGAATTTGAGTACACAATATTTAAAAGGAAAATGGGTCACAACTGCAATTTTTAAGTAGAAATGTTGTCAACCTAAGCATTTAGTTGACTTATACACGATGATATGCATTATCACAACGTATGAACATTCACATGAAAATTTCATTATTTTGTCATCAGCTTATTTCTCTGCACAGTTCTGATATTAAAGAAGGAAAATCTCTAACTATAGTGTCAAAAATAGGTTATTAAAAAAAGTAAACATTTAGGTAGTCCTGTTGTTAGATTTATATGATCTTGATCTGTTAGCAGTTGATGGACTGATCACAGGGGGCTTTCCTCTCATCACTTCCTTGTTTCTGGCACATCACTGTGAGTTTTCACCTCCAGTGGTAACACTCGTCTCTCCTCCGTTTCTGCTCAGGCCCTGGGCTCTGCGTAGGATGGAGATCCCTTTTGCACTCAAATGCTGTGGGTCCTGGTTTTCAGTGTTTGGCCTGGAGATAAAGTTATTGGCTGTTTATGAGAGAGACACAGTGGAGCAGGGTTAGGAGCAAGAGACCAGAAGCCAGTCCATCACCTGCTCCCTCAGTGACCTCGCTTCACCTGTTCATGCTTCAGTTTCTCCATCTGTTGGTGAAAGAGTGATACACGATACGTGGCTCTCAGAGTGTCAGAACCATCTTTGTAAAGCCCTGGGAGATGCTAGAAGGGGCCTGAAAGACTTCATGCTTCCCTTTACGTGGTAAAATAAAACCCCATCCCATGGGTGAAAAATTACAGAACGTATATTTTTTAAATGAGAAGATGATCTTACACCTGAAAAAGGCCTTGTGTGTCTTTATCAGTGGCTGCTGTACCATGAACCTCAGGTCAAAGGTAGGACCTAAATATTTGTTTAAATAATAAACGAATAAGCCTAAGCATGTACAAGATGCACATGTGGCTGCTGTCATTCATACTAGTTTACTCTCCTACTACAAAATGGATTTATATTACTTTTAACATTCTCAGAGTCCTTGTTCTCACCGCGCGCGCGCACACACACACACACACACACACACACACTCCCTCATGGTAGATTAGCAGCAAGATGGGATCATCACCCCTATTTTATAGATGAGAAAACTCAAACCAGGAGAAGTAAATGGATTGCCAAGTCCACACGGATAATTAAGGACAGAGTTAGGAAAATAATCTGTCTCCTGTCTCAAAATCTGGTGCTTAATCCTCTCGACTTCATTTTTTTATAATCCTGAAGACCAAACTTTTTTCTCTTTCTGTTCTTGTACATCTTTGTTCTCCACTTACCGACAGGACAGGTCTGTCGGTGCCTTCTTCCACTCCTCCTCTGGGAACGGAGCCCTCTAAAGCAACACATCCCTGATGTCCTCGAGCAAGGTCTGCGGTAAAGTGAAAGCTCAGACATGACTGTTCGCTTGTTAAGCTTGTTCCTCTTTGCAAGCCCCAAGAAAAACCTGCCCCAAATCACATTACCCAGGCTCTGTGATCTCCCAGCTGCTCTAAGTGGAGGAGCCAGTCGAGCTGCACAAGTTATATTCAGGCTGTAATAGCTGCGTCGTGATGCTCTCACAGACACGCATTTGCTTTGTATGTGCTTCTAAAGTGTACCCAGGCTTACGCACCAGAAGGACGAGCGTGGGTTGAGCACCAAAGAGCACTTTAAACTGGTATTCTTTTCCCTTCCTTTGGGGAATTAAATTGCAAAGATTATCAGAGACTGATGAAGAAGCAGAAAAGCCGCAGCTGATGAGGCACTAACCCCATTTTTAACACACATTCAAGAGTGACTAGTACTCTGCATGCTCCTTGCCAATCCAGGTAGCTTCAAAATTCCTTCCAAGGATGAACCTTCCCGCCCCCATCCCCGTGCGCAGTATCACTCTGCAAAAAAGTTCTACTGAGATTTTTAAACAGGGAGACAAAGGAGGCTGCAAAGGGGAACCCCAGCGTGATGGATAGACAGACGGTTGGCCCGCTGCTGCTGCTGCCCAAGGTCTGGCTGCTGAAGCTCAGATGGAGAGGATGGGCCCTCTCGAAGATGCTGCTGTCTTCCCCACTTTACCTGCTACTGCCAGGGCCAGCATCCCTGAGAAGTTGCCCTGTAAAATGAGCAGCTACTTTTCAATAGTAGGCTCCCAGCTGCTCCCCACCTCTGTGGCTGCTGTTGGACCCAACAGAGCCAGCCTGGCTTGGCTCTCCCTGCTGAAGACCTATTGGGAGCCCAAGCTGGAAGGCACAGGTGGGCAGAAGCAATGTGGGTAGCCTGGGTGGCATGCCTGCCCCACCTGCAGAGTCTCCTCCAACTTTGGGTTGATGGGGTGAGCAATTTGAGGGTTGGGTGTTCTTCCCAAACATCTGTCTCCCCTCCTTTTCCTGTATAGCCCGTGCCCCTTCACCCACCCTAAAGCCCTGCCTGGAAACAGAACACTGCAGCTGGCCCTGCCCCCAGGAGCCAGAAGGGCCAGGTCTGGCTCGGAGCCAGGCTCTGAAGAACCGGCAGAGGGCAGAGAGAGGCAATGGGTGGGGCATGCGTTACACATTCAAAGCCTAATTTTGGATCAGTCATACTTGTAGCCAAGCCTTAAAGATCACTGAGGCCCCAAGATGAACCCACAGCTTGGAGGTGGGTCCTGGGTGAATCCTCAGCTCTCGTGCCCACACACTGCTCTCCTTAGTTAGAGAGGCTCAGTCAGGCTTGTTTGGATTTTCACTGGTGGTTTTTTTTAAAGCAACATCAATTGTCTCTCTGCCTGGCACTAGCTGAGGGCAGGGTGCATGTCCCACCCTCATCTCGCTGTCCACGTTCACAAGACTGCCCCCGCTGAGATGCTGACCGGAAGCCGGGGTCTCATGCCCCTGCCCCCCAGGTTAGGCCTAGGACATGCCATCCTGCTTTGAGGTGGCACCAGCACAGACAATAGGCCAACAGGGAGAGGGCAGCCACAGGTGATGGAGCGGGTGCCTTCCTCTGAACAGTAAAAATGACCCTCTCTGACATGAAAGAGAGAAGAGACAGCTGGCCTCTGGGAGCTACAGGAGCAAGAAGGGAGGGCTGCTCTCGCTTCTTCCAAGGGTGTGGGCACTTCCTTCAGAGGATTGGCGGCTGCCAAGAGCAGGCTGTTGCCTCCCTGGAACTCCGGGTATCAGGATGCTTGTTTGCAGAGCTGGCCGGCCAGCAGCCTGGAGCAGCTGGTTGTAATTATGCATTGCAGCTTCAGAGGAAGTTGCTGGCTGTGGGAGCGTGTGCTGGGCCTGGCTGCACACTGGCTGCTGGGCTTAAGGGAACAATGGAGATGGAAACCAGTGGCAGCAGGGGAAGGGGAGGAGCAGGACAAGGGTGAAGACAGGCAGAAAGAAAGGGCACAAGCTGCTCCCACCGCTCCCTGGGCTGAATACGGAGAAACCCGTGTCTGCACACCAAGGACCCCAGCTCTTGTTCCCAGACTTAAAACCAAAGTCTGTGCCCCTGAACAGCCTTCTGACTTTTTTTTCCAAAGCTGTACCTGCTGAACGCTGGATTTCGAGAAATGTGCCTGGCTGACATATTGAATAGCACTCCTCAGCTGTTTAATCTAAATTGACTGCATCTTTGTAGCAGCTTGGCCACAGGGAAAAACAAAAGAATTCATGATGAAAAAGGCAAATCTCTCCTGACTAGCAAGTGCTGCAGCCAGAGCAGCCGCTGTTAAACATTTCGGTACCATGCTTAACACCGTGCCCAGATGCGGACATCGGGGGGAAAGGAAAAACGGCAACTTCACAGAAGTGAAATGTGGGTTAATTTACAAGGTTTTTTTTTTCTCCCGGAAGGAGAAAAACTGATTAATGTCTGGTTCTTTATACTTTCCAAGATTTCTCTGGTGTTTCCTAATTAGAAGGTAGATGGGAAATGAACCTAGGGGAGCAAGTGGGGAAAAGGAGCGGGGGGACTGTCTTCCTGCTGCTGTTTGGAGCCCCCAGCCTCACACCAGCAGGGATCTCCCCTCACACATACAGAAGCTCCCATCCATGTTTCTCCCATTTCTCGGCATTTCCTTCCTCCCTTCCATCAGGAGGTTGCCTGCAGCATTCACAGGGCTTGGAGTCCCCCAACAAAGTATTCAAAATCCTGTGTTTTTGCCAGCTCAGGGAAGGATTTCAAGGCCCATATCAGACCAGCCCAGTGGACAGGCCTGAGATTCCTGTGGCCTTGTGATGACCCCTTTCCAGTTGTACAACTCCTGATTTATGTCGCTTTAAAGGGGCGGGTGACTTACCTGGTATAAGGCACCCTTGATGTATAAAAGTAACAGCCATGCACCATGACATGTGATTGGCTTGGGCTGGTCAATGAGGAGGCAATTTCATTACCTTTCCCCCTTGTCCATTGCTTCGCACACGGTTACTTGACATGCTATCCATCAGGAGGCGTGAATGCAGGGAAGTGCCAGCCTGTGTGTGGGTATGGCAGCCTTGTTCCTGAGTGATTAATGGAAATGCACGATGACACTGTTCTCTTTGGGACTGATTGCTAGAATCTCCTTATTGCCTGGGTGGAGATATTATGGCAACAGGTCAGAAGGATTTTTCCAGTAGGATCCAAGTGAGCATTATTTTTTCTTCCATTTCCTCTTTTTCTTCCACATCAGATTCTATATTTTCTAAACACACACAGACACACAGACACATACATACTGTTAATTCTTAGAGCCATGAGTGCCCATACAGTAGCCACTAGCCATTTATGACAATTTAAATTAATTAAAATTAAGTAAAATTGAAAATTCAGTTCTTCAGTCATTCTGAGAATATTTCAAGTGCTCTGCAGCCACATGAGGCTGGGGGCTACTGTACTGGACAACACAGAGTTACTGAACATTTCCATCATTGCAGAAATTTCTATCAGACAGCCTGTCCTAGAGTATCTATTTGCTCTTATATCTCAAGACTCTCATCCCTTTCACAATCCTTTACCATTAGTTTTTATGAAGGTGACAATTATTTTTTTCTTTAACTACAACTTAAATCAAACTAATTAGCTCCTTTTAGGCTCTTAAGGGAAAGTTCCCCAGCTGCTGGGCTGGTAAAACCTTCTCAAATAGTTGAACAGGGTGTGGCGTCACAGACATTGAAAGGACCTAAAGTCCACAGGATTTTAGTCTCAGGCAGTCTTGACCCTAACCTATTCCTGTGGATAATTTTCCTAGACAGTCCTTAATCATCACTAGGAGAAGCTACTGCAAGGCTAAGTGGTGAGTCAAGAAAGATACCAGGGTATCTCCATAAAAATTTGCACAATAACTAGAGAGTAATAAATCCTTTAGAACTACAAGGTAGACCACACTGCAAGTTCCTGCAGCTAGGCTTTGAAGTTGGGCAGAGATGCACAGAGCAATGAAGCACTTTGATGCAGCTGGAAGCACCTTCAAAGCTTCCGGGGGAGAGATTAGACAACTACCTGTAACCGATTGTTCAGGTCTTTGTGTGTGTGTTGGTGGAGGCGGGGCCTGGACCACACAAAAATTAAACAAACCACAAGCTACGCTGGAAGCACTGTCCCCAAACTACCTACAACCACAGGAAGGATATTGAATTGAACACTTTTGCTGGAAACTTAAAAATTCCACTCAGAACTTTTATTTACTCCTTTTATTTTCTGATTTAGAACAGAATCTCACTGGCAACTGGTATATCCTCTTGACCTTAAAATTTTGACATTTCAAATTCTTTTTTTGCAAAATTTCCAAACCTGCTTTATTCTCATCTTTAACTGGCATGATACACTTTGTATCTTATCAACAAGTTAGACAGCCTGAATGCAAACTCTATTCTGAGCCTCCTCCAATTTAATTTAAGATGAAAGTGTCCACAGTACAGGCTCCATGTCCGTGTTATTACACGCAGATTTTTAGGGACTTTCATTTGGCTCCATTGTGGTGAGGGTATGGGTGGGTGACGGCACATTCCTGGAAGCAGATGAACAGGATATTACCCAAGTTGCTTTCTTAGTCCAAGCTACTCTGTCACAAAGCAGCTGTTAGGTGTCACAGCCACAAACCTGGGCTGCCCACTGGCCTGATTTTCCCACTTCTTTCAAGGAATAAATGTAGACCTGGCCTTGTTCAAAAGTAAAAGCTGAAACAGAGAGGGAGAATAGGAAAGAGACAAGACTCGTCAATCCAGCTCGGGAAGTTTCAGAGGATAGGAGTTAGAAATGTTTCAGAATACGAGATCCTGGCACTTTCTTTCCAATGCCAGTAGGGAATGTGGGTGGGACTAGGGGAAAGGAGTCCTGCTGAAGTTTCAGGAAGATCCCGTGGGGGCGGTCTCCTGATCAGGGAGGCAGGGAGACAGTGTGACAAAATTTGCCAGCCTGGATACCAATAAAACCTAGTCCCTTTTCAGCCTTCTCCCATGCCAGGGGGCAGACCCCGTCTTGGAGGGAATCAGCTCCAGGCCTAAGCAGCACCTCTGACAGGGTGGTTTGGCCCCTTTCAGAGTCGCTGAGCCTCCTGTGGCAGCGACACATCTGGGGCTACAACTTTCTCACTCGCTCTCTTTTTTTAAATTGAAGTCTAGTTGATTTATAAAGTTGTGTTAGTTTCTAGTATACAGCATACTGATTCAGTTATACATACATACATATATATACACTCTTTCATTATAGGCCATTACAAGCTATTGAATATAGCTCTTTGTGCTGTAGAGTAGGACCTTGCTGTTATCTATTTTGTATATAATAGTATCTGGCTCTTCTTACCCTAGAGGCCTCCTCATTCAAGCTGGGAATCAGGCTGGGGGAGGGGGAGGGGGAAGCTAGACGGTGTCTTCCAGCCCATTGCTGGTGGAAGCAGCCCCACTGTTTCACTCAGAGATCAACAAATGGCACCTTGGTCCTCTGTGAACAAATCCTCTGGAAGTGGAGCTCCTTCATAATGAAGCTGGCTGTTTTCTTCTTTAAGTCTTCATAAATCATGTGCGCCAGTGCTGGCATGACTCATGTGGCTCGGCAGCAAATCTCCTGCTCAGCCACACAGCTGCACGGGACAAAAATACCTCAGTGAATAAAGCATGTTTGTCCTGCAGGGTTTGGGGTATAAATATGAAATCAGCAAATATGTTGGGGTTCCCCAGCCTCGCGTTTCTGACTCTCATAACCCCTTGGCCGCCTCCTCTGTCCCTTCAGCTGCCCCATGTCAGCCTCTTTCCCCACTTCCCTGCTTTTGTCAAGGAAGAAAAAGGTCTGATCAGGGTCACTGTCATCTACGGATTGTCTGATTCCTTGATGAGAGGAACTTTTGTCTCAGTGACTTGATGTCAATGCGGAACCTCAACCAAGCAAGTATACTCAGTCTTTTCATTCTAATGGAAAAATGAAAGACATCCCCCTTGTGAAAGGACTTGCAAATGGATGGGGGCGACCTGGGATGCAGTGAAATCACGGACATGTAACCCCAACACTGAGCTTGCACTTGGTGTGCTTGGGGGCCCTTGTGGGATCAGAAGTGCCTTCTGTCTCTCCTCTGTGGGTAGTCTGTGTCCTTGCAGAGACTTGTCCAGGCCAAGCTCAGTTCCAGCCCCTCCAGACCTGGTCTGGGGCTGCTGGAGTGACCGAATCAGGTGGAGTCCATTCTCCTACAGTCCAGGCCACTCCAGCAGGCTTCTTTAAACCTTTTCTCTGGCTAGTGCAGATTCGCCCTGAGGGTCCCATCCCCTCTTAATCTCCTCTCTATCTCAGAACTTCCAGAATCTTGTTTCAGGCAACCTACTTATATTCTTTTGGTTAATATTTACTAATTTTTCACCATCCCCACTTCTTCTCTGTCCTCTTTGGATGGGTCCTTATGATTTCTGTGTTACCGCTTCATTGGATAATGAAGTTTCTGACACTGAAGTGTGCTGTTGGAAGGCATTTTGCCTCATTAATGGAGGTATTACTGTAAATGTGGGTCACTTAATATCTGTTAGGTGACATATCTCATTTACCTTCAGACTAGGGTATTGTTTAATATGTATTTAGGGCTTTGGTTTTAAGAGATGTATTTTTTTAATTAAACACATATTTTGAGTCCTGACATCTGACATGTTTTGCCTATATATAAAGTGTTTATATAATTTGCCTATCTAAGTTCAGTGAAGTATAAAGTACACTAATGAACGATAGTAAATCACTCCGCACATATAAACCTCTGTTTATTTGTGGCTGGACCAGAAACAGCCTAAAACTTTTCTAACACACTAAGCACTATTGCTTTCGGATATGCTTACCCCAATATGCAGGATAAATCCTTGCCTTTAGGACAGATTTCCAGCCACATTGCTGCTTTGGGGGCTTTAGATGTGGAAAAACCAGGAGAAAGGTGGGAAACAGGACGTTCTCAGTGATCATCCTTTCCCTTTGAACGATCCACTGACTTCCTCAGGGAGGCATCACCTGATGTGGGGAGAGAGAATGGACTTCAATGTAAAAGGGAACTGGATTTGAATCTATTAGCTTGTGGCCTTGAATGAGTTGCTTAACCTTTCTAAGCCTCACTTTTCTCAGCTTTAAAAAAGTGGCTGCTGATACATGTTTCCTGCGTAGGCTGTGAAGTGAAAGCACTCGGCCAGTCTCTGTCTACAAGGGGATTCAATAAATGCCAATTCTCTATTTATTCCGATCTTAGCATAGATATCTCTATTAGATAAACCATTTTTAGCAGATAATACGAGGAAGTATTTTTGTCCTGCCCCCACCACCATGAAGGTAATTAAGCTAAATCGTCAATTACGATGTGCATCTAGAAAGTGACATTCGTTTCACACTGTGGATGTCACAGCAGCAAGCCACTGCCCCAAGACTCGTTCCTCTACTTACCAGCAGTGGTCACGTGTAATCAGTCCTGTGGGGAAGGGTCCCAGCCAGGCTGCAGGTTGGAGCAGGACCACGTGAGGCATACACCCACCTGCTACAACCAGTTCCATTTGGGGATACTTTTGGAAGTCCATGGAGAGTTACTTGCCACCTACCCACACATCTGCCAAATTTCTCCTCAAGTACTATCGTGAAAGGTTCATTCCTTTTGTTTAAGAGCTTGTCAGTGGCAAACACACAAGTCAAGCTAAGGTTTTTAAGGAATGGAAACATCTTGGCTTATGTACCTTGGAAGTTTAAGAAGGTGACTGACTTCGAGTGTGTCTGGAGCACATGTCCAGCTACTAAACCAGTAACTCTGGCTGGAACAGGCAGAAATTTCATTGGTTAGATTTCATAACCCTTTCCCTGGAGCAGTCCTACCTAAACTCCATGGACACAGAGTGAGTCTGGGGAGGCTTGCCAAAATAAGATGATTGGTTTCTGGGCAGACAAATGCAATAGATGTTGCCTACAAGCGACTACAGAACAGAAACTACTGTGGGAGTGTCAACACATGAATCCAGGCCGTCAGCTTGTTCATCAGTCAGGGACCAGTTAGGAGATGGAAACTCCCTAGTTATTTTAACGGGGAGAATTTAATAGAAGGAATTCATAACTAGGTACAAAGTTGTTAACAAGGTAGCTAAAAGTGTTAAAAAGAAGATATTAAGATACTCGGGCTGGCAAAGGGAAGGGAAGAGGGTGGGACTATTAAAATCTAGAAGCTTGGAGATGCCCTATGGACCTACAACTCACTTCTGGAGAGGGGTGATGCTTGGCTGGTATTGGTGACTAAGGATGCACAATGTGGCTGGTTCTGTAGGTTTTGAACAAACTGAATCCTGGATTCACTCACTGCTGTGGGAAAGAACTGCTTCTGCCGAGTGAAGAAATGTGGCTGGGGCTGCTCGCAGCAGTGGCATTCAGACATCAAGCCAATAGGGAGCAAATGGAAAGGAGTAGTCCCTTTTCCTCCTCCAGCCTTACAGTCTCCCTCTAATGCTCACAGAGCCTAATATGGAGCTGCTGCCAAAGGAGAATCAAGGTTTGCAGAATCCAAGTCCAGCATCATAAAGGCAAGAAGATAAGGGCAGGTGTGGAGCTGAGAGACTGACTTCTTAACCGGGAGTAATCACACTTTAGAGTGCAATGGTTGCTTCCTTCAAGATTAGCAGACAGTAAGTGTACTAGAGACATGGAAGTTTGGATGGCACTGAGTAATGCTTGGAGATATAAATCATGATCCTCTCCTACTTCAAGTTTCCTTATTCCTTGGGCAGAGCAGACATGGTGTCAGAAGGACTATAGTAACTGTGACCAGAAAACAAAGGGACAACATCCCCCAGGAAAGCATTTAATTAACTTGAGTTATTCTTTCAGGTATCCATGTGACAAGTGGGTCAAGCTTTTCCTTTTCTCTCTAGGCTGTAGGCAGTCAAGGTGTTGGTAGTTACTGAGCCATGATGATCAAAGTTCAGCTGAAACTTTCTGATGACTAAGCATAAACAATCTTGCCAGAGGAAGGAGCTGGTGTGTTTACACAAAATGTTTGTCCTTTTCCTAAAGTAAGATTCTCCTCTTGGTCAAAATTTTTCATTAACTCTGTCACCTGAGATTAGCTCTTGAAACCCTGAAATTTCAGACAAACTGAATTTCTCTAGTTATTCCAACCATACTAGTATGACTACTTTGGTCAAAGCAAGTTTGTGTGTGTGTGTGTGTGTGTGTGCGTGCATGCACGTGTATGACTTAAGTCCAGGTAGAAAATACATATTCTGTGTAAGCAATAAATGTCAGAACATCAACTACAATTTGCTGAACTTTAGCAGAACAGTTATTAAGCTATACAACCCTTTCCTTTGCTCCAGCAAATTGTGAAGACTCAACTTTTCAAAAAAGGAGAAAAGTTGAAGAACACTATGAAACCATGAGTCCATTTTTGATTTATTGTTAGCAAAAGGCTGTCATCAAAACAAAGTTTATGCCTATTAATAAATGAGCCATAAATAACAATGGTTCCCAATACAAATACACTTCCAAGGGCAAAAAATTACAGAGAAAGGAATCTGTCCCCATAAGTGACTTTGAGCCTAATAAAAATTGTAAAAATACTCTAACTTATTTCAACTAAATGCTTTATAGTTTTCAAAATGCTTTCACATCTATCTCCCCATTCAGTCCTCACAGGAACTGTGTGAGGTGGATAAGATTTATCATTCAATTTTACAGATTGCAAAAACAAAAAACAATGGAGGCTCAGAGAGGCTGAAGCAATTTGTTTAAGTGGTAAATTGTGGAGCTGGGTCACAAACAAGGTTTTCTAAATTGCACATTGGCCCTCTTTTTATTTCTGCTTCTTTAACTAATTCTATGGTCAGATTTCAAAAATATGTAGTAAAAATATGTATAAAAGGAAATGATCATAGCCTAAAATTTCCTACATGTATAAAGTAGTAAGATCTATCCCATTAGATAGTACTGCATCTAACACATAACTCCCTGGTAATTGGGAAGCAAGATTTGGAATTTGAGAAGAAGAATAGCTAACATTTATTGTTACTACTTGCGAAACTCTCTTCCTTATGCAACACCTAAAACTACTAATACTACTGAGGTATGTATTTCTTTTAGCCTCATTTTACAGATGAATAGACAGAGGCTGAGATAACTCTCCAAAGTCATTTAACCAGTAAGTTGCGGAGCAAGAATCAAATCAAGGTCTGTCTGGTCCAAAACCCACCCACGCTGGTCCCTGCTCTTCCATACAAGCTCAGCTGCCCCAGTAAGAAACGCTAATCCATCCTGTTCTCCCAGACCTGCCCAAACACAGAGTCTCTAAATAAAGAGGACAAAGCCACAGCCTAACAAACTGCTAATACAGCCTCACCTGCAAAAGACATGAATTTCAGCTTTGATTTGCTGAGTCATCTTGGTTAAGACCCTCCTTCCCATCCCTCCTCTCTTAGCAGGAAATGACAATATCAGGGCTGTCTTCATGGCCATTTGCCTCTGGTTTATCTCCATGAGAGCTTGCCACCACAAGGACAGACCATGGACCAGAAAAATGGGCGTTTCCCCTTACTTTATTTCATATCCTAGAATGAGAGATGTCGGCTCGACTCCAGTTATTACCTAATTGGCAATAGTGGATCGTATTTTTTATATTGTAGGCCTGGAGGCGGGCAACAGAATTTAATGCTGGTGTAAGTAGTAGTGTTTTTTGAAACATTCAGGCACAATACAACATATTTCCCAACAAATAGTTCTTGCTAGCTTTGTGTCATGTTCAAAACATACCAGAGGCATTAATCCATATTATGGACTTGGAGCTTTCTTTTTTCTGCTTAAAGTCTAACTTATTTTCAAATTATAAAACTTATAAGTGCCCCAAACCACAAAACTTTTTTTTGGCACTCATAACCAAAAAAGAGCTGAATTTTGTTTTCCCTAAGATTTTTATAAGGAATTTGCTCTTAGGCTGATGCTTGTGAACTTGAGCTCTTTTTTTTTTCTTTTTTTTTTCCTGACCAACTTTTAATTTACTGAAAATTGGGGCTTATGACATGGAGAAGGCACTAACAAATCCTAATCTGGGCTAATGAGCTGGATGGGTAAATGAATAGGTGGCTACCACCAAAAGATAATAATGGCCACGAGAGTTTTTTCCCCTCTCAATTAAGTATAGATGTGATTATCTGACCATGCTGCAATATTCGTTTAGTAATTGTGCTAGACTAACAGTCTAAATTTATTTTATGTAATAGTCTTTTTAATAACAATGTCTATTAAAGACATCTGGTGAAAGTCTGTAATGCTTATTTCATGGATAGCCAGCGTAAGTGTGTGCTTCAAGAATTCTGTTTTCAGTTTAATGTTATGGGCTGTTAAGGAGAAGGTTTATGGGTATAACATTATTAGTTGGAATTTGACTCAAATTGAAATCAGGCCCAAGAATTTACTTCTCCATAATATTATGAAAGGCTTTTAAAAATATTAAAAAGTTTAACTAAACAAGAATATTAGTGTAATTTAATGTTTTACCTGCAGTTTTCAAGGCCATTCAAAACACTTCCCAATCACCAGGTTTCAAATTCATATGTTAGCCTGCCTCTCATGCTACAAGGCTTTTAAAAATCAGAGGTTTATGACATCAGGTCAATGTTTTAACCACAAGAGGTAAAGAGATCTGTGTTTGCTGAATTGCTTGACTGTAGATGAAAAAGAAAAAAATCCTATATGCCACGGACCCTTTGCTAGGGTCTGAGATGCTAGCTGAGCCACGGGGGTGGTGGTGGAAGACAGGCCCAGGGTCCCCGGCCCAGGCTTGGCCTGGACAGAAGCCACCACGTTGACACCACTGCCAATTTGAAATGAATCACCCTACCCATTGGCTAGGCTTAGCGTCCCTGTAATTTCATTTTAAAACCTCAATGATCAAGATGAAAAGAAAGCAATAAAACATATCAAAGTTTTCCTCGTGCAGTTTGAAGCGCCCCCTGTTCTCCGTATCTGTGGCCTTGCCACTTCTTTTGGCATTGCTATTAGTGATGCAAGGAGTAATCCACCACTGTCAGGGAACTTGGCTGTTTCATCACCTACATGAGAGACCTGCATAACTCCATGGTGACTGCTGGCTAGATGAATTATGTGGCTCCTTCGTGCACTTTTTGATTGAGCAGTGATAACCCAGATAATGCATTATCCTGTGCCCCTCTCTGCCCTGAGAAAAACTTGCTCTTTTTTCTTACAGGGCAGTGAAAGAACAACCTCATTGAGACAGTTTAAGTGACATCACCATGCCAATCCCAACTTATTACAGTCAGGAAGAAGCAATTGCTGGGCCAGATTAAATACAGGAAAGGAAAATATCAGTGACAGCTCTTTCAACTGTTTAGAACTGGTGATAATTGTTCATCAAGCTCTTAGAAAAGAGTAGGTGAAGCAATGCCCAAAATATAGCTGCTGAAATTTATTTTATTATCTCATATTCATACTTGCCAGGGAATCCACTGGCTTTGCCATTTATCCATTCATCCATCCATTCACCATTTATTCATTCAACATATAATGTGGCATGCTCATTAAATGCCTGAGCTAAGCACTAGTAATTCAGCAGTAAGCCAAACTGATGGGTGTTGCTCTTCAAGGGTTTATTGTCTATTGGGAAGACAGAAATTAAGTATTTACAAGTGTGATGAGTATTAAGAAGGACATATGCAGGACACTTTGGAAGCATGTCACAGGAGAATCTAATCTCATCAGAGGAGACAGAAAGACTTCCTAAAAGAAATGATGCTTAAACTGAGACCTAAAGGATGAGAGACTGGGGAGAGAGCCCCTCTGGTGGAGGAATAGCAGATGCAAAGTACCTGAGGCAGGCAGGAAATGCAGGACAACCATGAGAACCTGGAGATACAGTGACATCCATGATGAGTGGGGCATGGGAGGGGGAAACTGGTACAAGATGTATCACATCCTGATGGCCCATCCTGACCCATGAACAACAAAGGAAAAAGGAATTATGTCAATAAGATTTTATTAGAATATGATTCTAGAGGCATGGAGAATCTTAAACATTTTTTATTATGTATATCATATATACTGAGTGTGTGTAGATTAAAAAATATGTATATATGTACTATACTGTGTCTGTGTGTATATACATATAGGTACTGCCACATGTAGTTTAAATAACTATATTCTTATATATTTTTTGAGACAATGGGTATTTTTTTTTATTTACAATGTTGTGTTAGTTTCTGGTATATAGCATAGTGATTCAGTTATACATATAAATTCTTTTTCATATTCTTTTTCATTATAG
This sequence comes from Camelus ferus, assembly GCF_009834535.1. Taxonomy (NCBI): domain Eukaryota; kingdom Metazoa; phylum Chordata; class Mammalia; order Artiodactyla; family Camelidae; genus Camelus; species Camelus ferus. The sequence continues at coordinate 99,605,268 of NC_045697.1, read as the reverse complement.
ATTATTACAAGATATTGAATATAGTTCCCTGTACTATACCATAGGACCTTGTTGTTTATCTATTTTATATATAGTAGTTAGTATCTGCAAATTTTGAACTCCTAGTTTATTCCTCCCTCCCTTCCCCTTTGGTAACCGTAAGTTTGTTTTCTATGTCTGTGAGTCTCTTTCTGTTTTGTAAATAAGTTCATTTGTGTCATTTTTTTTAGATTCCACATACAAGTGACAATATATATATTTGTCTTTCTCTGTCTAACTTACTTTACTTAGTGTGATAATCTCTGGGTCCATCCACGTTGCTGCAAATGGCATTATTTCATTCTTTTCTATGGTTGGGTAGTATTGCATTGTGTATGTGTGTATGTATATGCCACATCTTTATTCATCTGTCGATGGACATTTAGGCTGCTTCCATGTCTTGGCTATTTGTAAATAGTGCTGCTGTTTTGGGGTGTGTGCATCTTTTTGAATTAGAGTTCTTTTCCAGGTATATGCCGTGAGAGGGATTGCTGGACCACATGGCAACTGTCTTTTCTCCCTCGTATATTATTGCCTCCTTTGTCAAAGATTAATTGACCGTAGGTGTGTGGGTTCTTATTACAGTGTTGTGTTAGTTTCTGGTGTACAGCAAAGTGATTCAGTTATACGTATAATTCTTTTTCATTGAAAGTTACTACAAGCTACTGAATATAGTTCCCTGTGCTGTAGGTCTTCTGCCCATTTTTTGATTGAGATGTTTTGTTTTTTGTTTTTGAGTTGTGTGAGCTGTTTGTGTATTCCGGAAGTTAGGCCCTTGTCAGTCGCATCGTTTGCAAATATTTTCTCCCAGTCCATAGGCTGTCCTTTCATTTTGTTTATAGTTTCCTTTGCTGTGCAGAAGCTTATAAGTTCAATTAGGTCCCATTTGTTTACTTTTGGTTTTATTTCTATTGCCTTGGTAGACTGACCTAGGAAAAAAACATTGCTACAATTTGTCAGAGAATGTTTTACCTGTGTTCTCTTCTAGGAGATTTATGGTGTCCTGTCTTATGTTTAAGTCTCTAAGCCATTTTGAGTTTATTTTTGCGTGTGGTGTGAGGGAGTCTTCTAACTTCATCGATTTACATGCTGCTGTCCAGCTTTCCCATCACCACTTGCTAAAGAGACTGCCTTTCCTCCATTGTATATTCTTGCCTCCTTTGTCAAAGATTAATTGATCATAGATGTGTGAGTTTTAATTAAACTATTCTTAAACTATTATTATTTAAAATATAGTTTAAATGAAAATAAAAAATGATCATACTTGTACCCACCACCCAGGTTAAGAACACATCTCTGTAACTTTTAAAACACCCTTTATGCCCTCATATTCCTTCTCCTTCATTTCTGATTGTAATTTTACTACATAAGTGCATATGTGTGCTTCCCTGAATTTTATATAAGTGCAATTATATTCTGTGTATTAAGACTTTCTTTCTTGCACAAAATACATTGCGATTCATCCATGTTGATGTGTAAACATTTCCTTTTCATGGCAGAACAGAACTTCGATTTACAGCTCAACTTCAGTGCATGGTGAGTGAGGCAAATAGTACAAAGTTTCAAAATCTATAGTTAGTTCTCAGATTTCTTTTTATTCATTAGTATCTGTGAACTTCTTCACCCACTTTTATATGAAATAACAATGGAGCTGATAATGAGCAGTAAATTTGCCAAGTAATACTTGATACTTTCAAAAAGCTTTGTAATTTATGCCATGCAAGCATACCATTGCATTTAATCCCTCACCGCAACTGTAGGAGGTAGGCATGCCCCAAATTTCTAGTTTGACAAGCGAGGGAATTGAGGTCTAGAGAGAAAAGGTGACTTGATGAGGGGCCTTTATGTGGCAGAGAGGTACAAAATCCTGTCAGAACTGGGCAATTGGAAGTGGCTTTAACACTGCAGTTACTTATGGAGCTCCCACCTACTTCCAAGGACTGTTACACATCTGTAGCATAAGCCTTGAGACCCACAGGAGTCCCATGGCATTTGAAGGGTTTAGATTCACTACTTGAATTACTCCAAAGAGACTTGGGGACCCTTGACCTGTATTAATTTGCATTTTAGCTCAGACACATTTGATTAAAGTGAGCCGCAAGGTTGGAGAGTGGACACCCAGATACTTTAGCTATTAAATGAACCTGGTTAACTGCTCATCATCTGAGTCTGGCAGCAGGTTCACCATTCTCTCTCCACTCTCAAGCAAAGTTATGGGAGACGTTATACACTAACATGGTATTTGCTGATTTAGGCATTTACCAAGGTCTTGGGTATCCTTCTCAAATGCTAGGAGCCTGCTGCAGCCATCCATAACATTCTTCGAATGAAAAACACAGAATTCAATATACATATACATGTACATATAACATACGAAAAAGATTGCAACAGACTACTCAAATATGAAAGGAATAGTATTTAGTTGGTATGATTAGAACAGTGGTTCCTAGCTAGGGTTGCTTTTTGCCCCCTGGGGGCTTTTGACAAGACTTAGAAATATTTTTGATTGTTGCAACTGGTCAGAGGGAATCTGTGGGGTAGAGGCTAGGGGGAGGCAGAGGATGCTACTGCATCTCCTGGGCAGAGGCTACAGATGCTGCTGATCCTCCTTCAGTGCCTAGGGCAGATCTCTGTAACAAAAAAGTTGTCCAGTGCAAAATGTCAATAGTGCCAAGGTTAAGAAACCCAGGATTAGAATAATTATTTTCTCTATTGTTCCAGAATTTTATGACATTTTCATAATACAGACATACCTCAGAGATATTGCAGGCTCAGTTCCAGACTACCACGATAAAATGAATATCGCAATAAAGCAATTCACACAATTTTTTTGGCTTCCCAGTATATATAAAAGTTCTGTTTACACTATATTGTAGTCTATTAAGTGTGCAATAGCATTATGTCTAAAAACACAATATTTACACCTTACTTGAAAATACATTATTGCTAAAAAACGCTAACCATCGTCTGAGCCTTCAGCGAGTCATAGGAGTAATATCAAAGATCGTTGATCGCAGATCACATAACAAATACAATTATAATGAAAAAATTTGAAATATAATGAGAATAGCCTGTATATACATTATTACATAATGTCATTATATTTAGGTTTTTTTTCTTCCTCTAGTAAGTTTTGTCATCCTAAAACGAAACTATTATTATCCTTACTTTCTGGAAAGTTTATTTTATGATTTAAGCCCTTTCATTAAGGGCTGATCAACTAAAAGCCAAATGGAACCCTCTGCATTTTTGGCAACTCTACTGTTGAGGACAAAGTTCACAACGGTACTTAATTCACCTTATGTAAATATGCTTTCAAAATACATTTTTCTTAGATCTCAGGACCAGAAACGGTTCATCTGTCTTGTTAAACTGCTATATATAGATATATACATATATTTTTTTTTACTTTTGGGTGATAAGTACAAAATTTTCTCTCTTTACCTTAGCTGCTAAGAAACTCAATGCTAAGTTTTCTCCTCCCATCTTCCTCATTGCTTCACCCTGTTCACTTTTGGATTCTTCCTGTCTTCTTAAGTCTTGTTCACTTTTCTATCTGCACCTAACATGGTACTTTTAGAATTCATTAATTAATTACTTAACTGAAAATGTCCCCCTCTCTCTATGTCCTCCCTCCCATTCACTCTTTGTGTTTTTCCCCCATAGATTCTTTTTTTTAATCCCTCATGGTTTTTATTCCATATCTTATCTCTTTCATACTTTTAAAATGTAGCTGATTTATTGTCTCCTTTGGGTTGTTATTTTATCTCATGTCCCTGTTCAGTGTTTCTGCTGACTCTTTTTTCAGAGCCTATTGCTACCTTTGTGTGATTTGTAATTTTTAGGTGTGAGTTTATCTTCCGTGGTGAGTATTGTTTGCTTTTTGTTGTAGGAATCCCATGCATCGTTGTTAGTTGAGGGACAAATATATACATATTCTTTTTGAAAGTTATTAGAGTAGTTTAAAAATATACACATATGCCATATTTCATAGAAAAATTTAGTATAATAAAAGTATGAAAAATTACTTAAAATTTTTTATCACATCATCATATACATAATAATGGAATGAACCTGGTATCATTTAGCTGGGCATTATTAAATAAAAAGCATGTGGAATGTTAAAATATGAAAGTTGAGTCTATGATTTTTTTAAAAAAATCCTGGCCTAGAAGAAATCACTGGTCTTCATATTCCCGAGGCAACCATTCCAATGGCCACACTTAGATGCAAAGGGATTTGTAATCTCTGGCTGAGCAGATGCTTCTCTGCTTTGAGGGAAGTGTGAATTTCAGTGGTCAGCTCACCATATCTCCCACAGTGGGCCTAATCTCAATGTCAAGGCCATTCTTCCCTCTCTTACTTGTCTCCTCATGATTCATCCTTTAATATGCTATACTGTCTCCCCATCCTAGCCCTCACTCTACACTCATTGCTTTTCTAAAGATGGCATTGAGGGTTGGGAGAAAGATCTGTGTGCCCACCTGTATGCTAATGAAGTCAATCTTTCTCTAACCATGGAGAAAGAATGGTGACAAGCTCTGCTCTGTCCAAATAGAGCCACAAGAAAATTAATTGTATTAAGGCAAGGGCTCTGCCAGTCTTGTTTGCCATTGTATCATCAGTACCTGAAGAGTGCCACAAGGCAGAAGGCATTATCTAGTAAGAGCTAGCATTTTCCCTTCAGTGCTTCGTTCTCAGGGGCCACAAGGGCCCCTCTCAGGAGATGCCCCACCTCCCCTCTGGTTGCCAAGCTCATAACTAGGGTTACATCCCAGCAGACCTGGCTAGGGATGTGCTGTGTCTGCCAAGGGAAGAAAGAGTTTATATACTGAAGGTGTTGCAAGAAATTAGGCAGCATGTACCAGCAGAAGCCAGGGGATACCCCTGGAATTGAATTTTGAGAGTGCTTGATCAATAGGGTCAAATGTAAGGCAAGATAAACACGAATTTATTGCCTTGGAGGCATTTTCTTAGGACACTGGCTTAACACCCTAGCAAGGGCCCTGGGGAGCAGGGTGGTTCTTAGAAGCCTGGAGAAATTGCTGGATGATGCTGAGAAAAGTGCAAATGCCTGAGTTACCCTGGCAGATGGCAGAGGAAGGAATAAAAAGGCTGTGGGCAGTGGGCATGCTGGAATGGATGGATATGCTACATGAGTTCAGAAAAAACATCAGAAGATTATGTTGGGTTCGAGGGCCCAGAGGATACACTATTTATCAAGGCCGAGCTAGCTATTGTTGCCTATAAATGTCCAACCTGTCAGCAACAGAGACCAATGCTGAGCCCCAACATGGAACTATGCCTCAAGGAGAACAGCAGGCCACTTGGTGGCATGTCAGCTACACTGGGACCCTCCTATCCCAGAAGAGCCGGCTCTCTATAATCCTAGGGTAACTTCCTGTTCTGCAGATGAGTTTACCTTTCCTTCACATAGAGCCTCATCTGGCACTAACAGAGAGCTTACAGGATGCCTAATCCTCAGACATTATATTCTACACAGCATGACCAGGGAACCCATTTCACAGCAAAAGAAGTATAAGAGTGGGCCCATGACCACAGGATCAAATGGTCCTATCACGTCCTGAACCATCCAGTGTCATAGAACACCGGAGCGACCTTCTACTGTCACAGTGGAAGTGGCAGCTCAGAGGCAACACTGAAAAGATAAGGTGCCACCCTTCAGGATGCGGTATATGCACTGGATTAGAGAAATACCTCTCTACAGTGCTGGGTCTCCAAGGAGAAGAATATATGGGTCCAGAAACAAAGCACTGGAAGCAGGTGTGATTAACATCACTCCCAATGACCCACTCCAGCTCTGAGATCTTCAGATGTTCTAGTCCCCTTGCCAAGGGATGTATCAGGAGTCCATTGAACTTTAAGATGTGACAATGGCCAGGGCAATTTGGACCCTTAATGTCCAGGGACAAGCAGGCAAAAGGAAGACTCACCATAGTGGCAGGAGTGATAGACCCTGATCCTCAGGAGGAGGGAGAGCTGCTTTTAATCACAGGTCAAGGAGGAACATGAGTGGAGCTTAGGCACGCCTTTGGTGCTTCCTAGAACTCCTTTGCCCCTTTGGAACTGAGACAGGGGTGGTGCCAAGAGCTTAGAGCTTTAGGAATGAACATCTGGTCACATAAACAAGTAAGCCACCAAGGCTTGCTGAAGTGAAGGCTGAGGATGAGGGAAATTTAGAATGGATGGTGGAAAAGGGAGAGGATGAGTATCAGTTGTAGCCCTGAGATCAATTACACAGATTGACCAATTGCAGTTGGTACCACTAACTTCCTTTTCTAAGTTTCCTCTTGGGAAGAGAGACCCACAGGAACCATGGAAGATCTGCTACCTGAACGTGCAGTGGGAAAGAAATCTGTATGGCACAGGGAATAGATCCTGGTGCCTTAGTCAGCTCAGGCTGCTATAACAAAATATCATGGACCGGGTGGCTTAAACAACAAACATTTATTGATTTATTTCTCACAGTTCTAGAGGCTGAGAAGTCCAAGATCAAGGTACCAGGAGATTCAGTGGGCTTCTTGGTTTAGGGAGGGCAGACTTCCTGCTTTATCCTCACATAATGGGGGGAGGGAGAGGGAGCGAGAGAGAGCACGTTCTGGTCTCTTCTTCTTATAAGAGCATTAATCCCATCATGGGGCTCTACTCTCAAGACATCATCTAAACCTAATACCTCCCAAAGGTCCCCCCTCCAAACACCATCGCGTTGGGTTAGGTCTTTACATGTGAGTTTGGGAGGGATGCAAACATTCAGTTCATAGCATCTGACAACCATGAAAATGTACGTCTCAGATAACAAGGAGTGTAAGTGACTGATGGTCCCAGCTGCTGCCCTTCTGGACCCAACATTGGGCTTGCACCAAGGCCGAACCTGTGGGCTCCCAACCCATGACTAAGCATGGTGGGGATGCTAATGACAGCCCATTCCTTCAAGATGCAGGATGCCTCTAACAGGTGACTTTGGTTGGAAGACTCCCCATAGACCTGGCTGAAACTTTCTCTGAACTGTGCTAAGTTCTTGACTCTTCCTACTCACCTCTCCTTCCTTCCTTCCTTCCTTCCTTCCTTCCTTCCTTCCTTCCTTCCTTCCTTCCTTCCCTCTCCCTTTCAGGGATGTCAGACCTGCAACTGATGGCTCTCCTCAATTCCTCCTGCTCCCTCTCCCTTTACCCATCACAGGTATTCCTCCAGTAAATCTCTTGCATGTTCAATCCCATCTAGGCATCTGCCCCTCAGCAGACAAGAATTAAGATCTTCCATAAAATATATAGGATGCTGGATGCTGTGATGGAAGAGAATGTGGTGGTGATGGGGAGGTGATTACTTCACAGGGCAGTTGGAGGAGGCAGTGGGGAGACTGATCCCAGGCTCTAAGGAAGTGACTGCTGAGTTGGGATGTAAAGTGAGAGGAAGGGAAGGACCACACAGAGAGCTGGGGGGTTGTGTTCTGGCATGGGGAAGGTCAGGAAGGCTGGAGTGTAGTGGGTGAGGGAAATTGGCAAGAAGAAGATGGAGAGGTCAATGGAGATCAGCTCCTGTGGGGGTTGTTGATTGGATAGAATGGTCAACTAGAAACAAGGGAGAAGCAATCTCATGTGTACAAATAACTTAGTGACGCAGGATTTACAATTCCGTATGGCAGCTCCTTTCAGTACTAATTTATCCATTCATCCATCCACTTGTTCATTCATGTTGAAGTTTTAATTCTCCAAAACAGAAAACTGCTTTCATTTCATGCCTATCAGGCCCTTATCACAAAAGCTGGTTTGTAGATTATAAGGTTCTAGAGTTTGGACCTCAGCTTTTAGATCCAAAACTTGTTTTCTGTCTGCCTGGATGAGATCAGTCGCTCAAGGATTCTCACACAAACTGAACTCAAGAGGCTGATGTCAACCCCCAAATAATACATAGAAAGGCTAAGGTGTTGGTTAGTCAGAACAGTACTCTTGTTCTATAGAAAAATCTATCCAGGGAGTTAAGATTTAATTCCAGGGTTGTTTTATCAGCAACCATCTCCTAACAGTTGAAACTCTCTCTGATTTCCCCTAATAGATCCTTTTGTAGTTTCCATAGAGATCATACTCACGCTCCCATTAACACTTTCTTCAGACAGAGCACAACACAACTGATTAGATTAAAGCTTTCCTAGTTATAATCTCATCACACCTTCTTCCCTGAGCTTAACCTCCAGGTTATTGTAAATGAATTTGGGGTGTTCCTATAACTTTTTGATTGCGTATTTCTTGGAAAATTTCTTGGACTATAAGTAATAGTAATCAATAATAGCAAATAATTATTATTATAGATGTTGTATAATGCTTATTTGTGATGGGCTGAGCCCTTTACATAAGTTATTTTATTAAATGCTTAAAAGTGCTCTGTGAAGGAAACATTAAGATATCTATTTTATAGGGAAAAAAAACCCTGAGACTAAGTTACTTGTCATTGTGGCTTCAAAGCCCATCCTGATTTCTTCCATTCTCTGTGATTTCTGTGCCCTTTTTTCTTTCCCTTTCTTCCTTTTCCTTTTTTTTTTCTTCTGTGATTATTAAAAACTATACATGCATTGTATACAGATATTTCAAAAAATACAGAAGAAAATAAAGTGAAAAGAACAGTGCCCATTCTCACTTCCTAATGCCAGCTCTGGCCATCCTGTTTCCCACTGGAAGTAAATCACTCCTGAACAGTTTTCTTGAATAAAGCCCACCATATTCTTCACACATGCACACACACACACACACACACACACACATTTTTTACTTTGCGTATTTTCCCCCAAAATACAAATGCTGTGTGTAACTGGGTATCTCAAACATGCTTCCTCCTCACTACTAACGGATGCCTTTTATTCTTTCAAATTGATTCGTCTAAACTCCCCTATTTTCCATTGATCTGCCTATTTGGACACCAGAATCAAAGTGTTTCAGTTACTATAGATACATTTTAATGTGTTAGCATTATTCCTCCCCTTTATTTTTAGAACTTTCTGGACAATTTTCACATCTTTTCTTCCAAATCGATTTCAGACACATTTCTTCTTTTAAAGTTCAGAACAACAACAGGATGGAAGAACAAAACCTATTTACATTTTGAGCGGGATTGTATTGAGACTATAGGTGAATTTAGGGATAATTGACATCTTTATACTATTTTTGTCTTGCTTTCTAAAACCAAAAAGTACACAATTTCTCCAGGAAAATCATTTTCAAAAACTAATACAATGGAATGTGACAGTGTCACAGCAGCACATGTGCAGAGTATTATAGATGTGTGGGAAACGAGTAGAGGAGGGACCCCCAGTCTGGCTCATGGTTGACTTCTGGATTAAAATTCATCTCCCAACTATCAACTCCTTGGTCCTAGTTCTGACCTCTGAAGTGTTTAATTTATCTTCCTCCTGTGTGCTGAAAAAAATTTGGGGGTCTCTTTTAAAACTTCTCCTGGCTAAACATCACCATTTTCTTAAGTAACATGATTTTCCAGACTCTTCATCCATTTCTTTCCTTCTGTAGACATCAACCTCTTAAATTGTGGTGCTCAGAATTTTAATACAGTAGTTGTGAAGATTTAAGATCTGCAGCTTCTAGAATATGTGTGAAGTTTCGTGACGGAATTTTTTCTTAAGGCACAAATTTGAATCATATAGGCTCACGTAGAGGATGGATGGAGGAATGGAGAAATAACATTCATTTACCCATCCATACATTCATTCCACAAATATTTCATTGACACTTGTGCAGGAATCATTCCTAAGTGAGTCTAGCTGGTTTTCAATCATCTGCTTGTGAGCCCAGCCTTCCTGTTCTCTACTCTAAAGCGCTCATGCATCTTGTGAGGGAATTGGGTGAGGATTCTGTGTGAGGATTTCCATGACACTGCCAAATACCTTGCTTTGAAATGTCTCCTTTCTCTCTCTTTCTTTTCTTTTCTTCCTTTCTTTCTTTGATTCCACTACATATAAGTGAGATCATACAGTATTGGACCTCCTCTGTCTGACTTATTTCACTTAGCATAATGCTCTCAAGGTCTGTGTTGTCACAAGTGGCAGGATTTCCTCCTTTTATAGTTGTACTGTATCATCTCCAACATTTCATATGGTCTTTTTTTTTTTTTTAAAGCCATTCTAATGTATGTGTTGAGTATGTCATTAGGGTTTTAATTTGCACTTCCCTAATGACTAATTTTATGGAGTGTATTTGCCACCTGTATATCTTTTTTGAGAAATATCCAGCTTTTTTACCTTTTTGTATTAGGTCGCTTTTCTTCTTTTTTACTGAGTTATAAGAGTCCTTTATATATTCTAAATACAAGTCCTTTATTGGATATATGCTCTCCAAATATTTTCTCCCAGTCTGTGGCTTGCTTTTTAATTTTGATAATAGTGACATTTAAAGATTAAGTTTTAAATTTCAATAAAGACCAATGTATTTGTTTTATCTTTTATAGTTTGTGTACTTTGTGTCCTATTTAATAAAGATTTGCTGGATCCAAGGTCACAAGATTTTTTCCCAGATATTTTGTCTGTAAGTTTTACAGTCTTAGCTCTTAAAGTTTTAGCTCATTTTAATTTAATTTTTAGATATGGTGTGAGATAATAGTCCAGTTTCTTCCTTCCTTCCTTTCTCTTTATTTCTTTCTTTCTCTTTCTTCCTTCCTTCCTCCCTCCCTCCCTTCCTTCTCTCACTCTCTCTGTCTCTCTCTCTTGCGTAGTTATCCAGTTGTTCCATCATCATTTATTGAAAAGATTGCCTTCTCCTACTGACTTGCCTCAAACATTTGTAAAAAATCAAATGCCCATTGTAGGTTTATTCTGGACTCTATTCCTGTCCTCTTGACCTGTATGTTTATTTTTATGCCAATACCACACTACTTTGATTACTGTAGCTTATAAGACTTAAACTTATGTTGCCTAAGTCCTAGAAATTTGTTATTTTTTAAAGTTGTTTTGGTTATTCTAGGTCCTTTGCATTTCCATATACATTTCAGAACCAACTTACCAATTTCTATTTTTTTTAAAGCTTTCTGGGATTTAATTTAGATTATATTCAGTTTATAGATTATTTGGGGGATAATTTATGTCTTAACAACATTGAATCTTTCAATTCAAACACATGGTATATCTCTCCCTTTAAGTCTTCAATTTCTCTCAGCAATATTTTATAGTTTTAAGACTATAGGCCTTACACATATATTGACAAATTTATTGCAAACTATATCATATCTTCATGCTCTTGTAAATGGTATCATTTAAAAATTTTCCACTTCTAAGTGTTCACTGCTGATAAATATGAAAATACAATTAATTTTGAAATTAATGTTGTAATTAACTTTGCTAAGCTTAGTCATTAGTCCTAGTAGGTTTTTTAAAAATTCTAAAGATTTTCCACATAGTTGATCATGTAGACAAATAAAGACAGTTTCATTTCTTCCTGTCCAATCTTCTTATTTCGCTGGCTAGTACCTCCACTGCAATACTGACTAGAAAGACTGAGAACAGACATTCTTGTCTTATGCCTGATCTTAGGGGGGATGCAATCAATTTTTTACAGTTAAGTATGATGTCACCCATAGGTTCTTTGTAAATAACTGCCTCTTACCAGGTTAAGAAACTTTCTGTTCCTAGTTTGCTGAGAATTTTTTTTTTGGGGGGAAATGAATTTTGTCAAATGCTTTTTCTGCATCTTTTGAGTTGATCACATCGTCTTTCTCTTTGTCTCTCAACATGGCGAATTACATCTATTTTGATATGTTAAAGCAACTTTGCATTCCTAGGACAAATTCCACTTGATCATGATGTGTTATCCTTTCTATATGTCATTGGATTCCATTTGCTAAAATTTTGTTGAGAATTTTAAAGTATTTTTATGAGGGGTATTGGTCTAAAGTTTTCCATTCTTGTGGTATATTTATCTTCTTTGATGTCAGGGTAATATTAGAGTCATAAAATATGTGAAGAATGCTTCGATTTTCTGGGAAATGTTGTTTCATATTGGTATTAATTCCTCTTTAAATATTTAGTATACTCACCAGTGAAGCTACGTAGGCCTGGAGCATTCTTTGTGAAAAGGCTTTAAACTCCCCATTCAGTTTCTTTAGTCTAGGATTAATTTTGCCCCCCTTTGAAGGATTCCCCTGTGAGTATTATATCTGATGTTCCATGTGCTATGAGAGTTTTCCACTCTAGCTGCTGGGAATACAAATTATCCCAGACCTGTGTGATTTCCAAACATTGTCGCCACCTCTCTCTTGGAGTAGTTCTTTTCCTTGTCCCAGGTTATTTTCTCACACAAGTGCGCCACTCAGTATTGAACTGATGACTCAGGGGCACACTCTGCCAATCTCTGGGATTCCCTCCTTGTGCAGCTCTCTTCTCTCTGATACCCTGACCATTCAACTTCAGCTATCTTGACCTCCTTGAAATCCCAACTGCATTTCCTCAACTTAGGGAGATTGCCTGGCTCTGGTTCCTCCTCCCTGTACTGTGGGCTGAAAACTTTATCCAGAGATTCCACTGGGCAGTTGTAAAGATCATCTATCTGTTTCTCCTCTCTCAATGATCAGTTTCCTTTGCTGCTTGTTGTCCAATGTCTGAAAACACATTGTTTCACATATTTTGCCTCATGTTTTTAGTTATTTAAGGTGAGAAGGTAAATCTGGTCCTTGTTAATTCACCTTATCTAGAAGCAGAAATCTCTTACATATTCTCATTTGTATAGCCCAAGATTGCCTGACCCTTTCTAGAAGTCAAGTTCTGCTGAGCTTGCAGTCTATCACAACCTATACGTTTCTCATTCTTTAATATTCAGGTTCCTAAAAAGTAAGGTCTCCCTGATCTTGTATTTGTGTGATTGATTCATTAACTTAAAGTCAGCTCTCAGTATTTATTCTATCAGATTTCTTCATATTAATTTTGGTCCTTAGGTGTCCTGGAATCCTGCTTCTACCATCCATTCTGCTGTCTATCTCATTTATTAAATGAATATTTATCAGTGCCAAGTACGTGCCTGGCATTACTACAGTTGATACAGGGGATACAAACACAGTTCTTGTTCTCATGGAGTTGACATTTTGGGAGTGGGGGAAATACACAACAAACAGAAACCGATACACAAAATAATTATTTCAGATAGTGCTACATGCTGTGAAGAACTGAGTACTGTGACAGAGAACAACCAGTGTAGGAAATTGGCTGCTTTAGCTTTGGCTTTCAGGGAAGTTCTTTGAATGGGTTCTTGGTTGCAAACAATAGAAAACTCTGCTTAACTTAAGCAGAAAAACATTTTGGGGGAGAGTTTCAGGTAACTAATACCACTGATACGTAGACTGCAGAACCCAGCTTCAGTGGGACCCAAGGGAGGCAAAAAACAACGAAGAAAAAAAATCACAGAGTCATCTGCACATCATCTCAGCACCAACCAGCCATGGCCACTGCTAAGAGCACCACCATTGGACAACCATCACTGCAATGAACTCCACCAACCTTCCATACTACTAGAACCCTGCGGGACTCTCCGTGGTACCAGAGCCACCATGAAAACTGCACCTACCTCTGTGCATCATCACTCTCTTCAGATTTGAAACCCAGGAACAGGAAATGACTGGCTGCATTTGAATCACAGTGCCCGGGTCTTAGCTTCCACAGGTAGGTTAAGAGAAGGACCTGACCCTTTGAAGTTTCATGGTAGGAGCATGAGATATTCAGTTGCTGGGTAGATAATAGACAATGTCTCCATGGCCTCTCTAAAAAGGTGACATCTGAAGAATGGGAAAAGGCAGCCCTATGAAGAACTGAAGGAAATGCATTCTAGACCAAGAAAACAGTAGGAGCAGAGACCAAAACAGGAATAAGCCTGGTGTTTTCAAGGGATGTGAAGTCCCTGGGTGGCTGGAACACAGGGGACAAGGGAAAGAGACTCAACAGATGAGATCCAGAAGATGTCAGAAGTATGATATCTACAACTTTAAAGAGCATGGAAGGGGATTTGCAGGGTACTTCTGTTGCACAAGGAAATCGTCGGCATGTTGAAGCATTACCGGAAAGGAAGTGATATGACCCCTCCTGGTGGTGTTCACTTCAAATTTAGAAAGCATTTTTTTTTTAACGTTAGATTGTAAAAATGTTATAGCAACACTGAAGAATTTTAGGAAAAAATAATTTAAAACTTCATTCTTTTAAGACTGTTTTCATTGCTGCCTATTTTCTTCAAATTTTGCCCATATGCACACTTAGTTTTGTATCTCTTCCCATTGTACGTAAACTTTTATGTTTTATTCTTTTTACTGAATGTTGCATATTACACATTGTTCAACACTAGGGATAGTGCTGTATTGCAAATTTGTCTTTACAAATTTTCTTTAGAATGCACATTTAGGAATGGGATTACAGAGCTGCAAGATACACACAGTTTATTTAAAATGCAATACATATCTCCATAGAGCTTTCTGAAAGAGTTGCATTGATTTATAATGTTACCGAAGTCCATGAGTGTATTAATTTCACCAGTTATGTAACTGCTGGCTTTGCAGCACTAATCTGACTCAGGTTGTTCTCATTTTCGTGTCTTTGATAACTACTGCCGTCTTTGTGCATTGAGGCTCCAAGGAAGCCATGGGTAGGGCAGTAGGAAGTGAGAGGGAGGCATAATTTCTCTGGTCCCACCTCCACTTCTAGGACTGTGAAATCACAGCCTGACATTCCACTCTGCCTCTTCTCTGGGACTCCTAGAGTGTCTCACCGGTGGCATCTCCTTTGCTGTGGCTTCCCCCGTTGATGGCTGCTTCCAGTCTACCTCTATCCCCAGGGCCTGGGTCTTTGTGCCCTCTTCCCCCTCCATGACTGCTCACTCTTCCTCTGTCCTCTGCCTTGTTGGGTAAATAGCCACTCCTCCCTTCTGTGCTCCCGGTGTCAGGTTACCCGAATGGAGAAAATTCCCACAGCCACTACCTTTGCTGCAAAGAGTGCTTCCTGGTGATCTCAGTTTTCTTACAGAGATTCAAAACCATTCATACATCCAACAACTAATTATTCAGCAGTGTATCAGTCAAAATCCCAGCAGGAAACAGATGGCACACTCAAACTGGGAGGCTGAGAAGGGTTTAATAAAGGGATTATTTGCAAATATGGGCTGGAGTTAAGGAAGCCAACAAAAGATGATGTAGTGCCCAGGCACTAGCAACAAACAGGAGTTACTGCCACCTAAAAGGACTAGAAGAGAGAGTGGTTACAGAAACTTAGATAGAGGAGCTTGATAGAGAGGGCTGCCTGGCAGAATCTATGACATTGGGAAGAGGGTTGAAGGAAATCCATAGCAACCCATCAAGGAAGACATCAGGGGAGTACATACCCTAAGCTCACTCTCCTCCTGCCCCTGGTATCCTGCCACAGCCTCCATTGGCTGAATACAATCAGAGGCCATAAAGGAAAAGAGACTCTTCATGGAGGCAGGAGCTGGAGGACACAGTGGTAGCATACCGCCCATGGGAATAAGACTCCTGGGGATGGAGGATGTCCTGAGCTCCCTATCATGACTGAAGCAGACAGGAATAAAAGCCATGATGGGGTTGGTCCAGATGGTCTCAAGGTGAATACTGAGGCTGCCAGTGTTTGGAGGGGATGAAGGGAAGGATGAGGGTCTTGCCAGAAGTGTGCAAAGTTCTTATGCCACCTCTTAACCCTTCCTAATGATGACGATATGTCCAGGGAGAGGCAGTGTTTTCCTGAATACCGGAGATCCAATGGCTACTCTTAGATTCATAGTATGGAGGTGTGAAGCCCTCGTCATATTAGTACCCACTCTTTAATTTGCTATGTTCATTTACCCCATGTCCTTCCATGACCCACTGTTCCTCGATCAAGAATGTGCAGGCTACTTATTTCATAACTAGCAAGTATTGGCCCCTATCGTGGTGCTAGGACTGCAAAGACACACGCTATGGTCCTTTACTCAAGAGGGAGAGATCTAGCACGTAAGCATGTAGTAATTAGAACAGAAAGTAACAAGCACAGTGAGAGAAATACACAAAGGATACTATGGGAGCATGAAGGATGTCAGGGAGGTGATCATCTCTTCTATTGGCAGGGATTCTCTGCTGAGAGCCCTCCATCCATCATTAAGACAGAGCTTCAGTTCATGGCGGTACCCAGAGACTCTCTGAGACTCCACTGCTCTGCAAAGTGTGGACTTTCTTCCTGTGAATGTGTCTTTTAAATATGTTGTGTATTTCCTCTTTGGTGAATTATTGTTTCTATTCATCATGTTTTTTTCCTGGTAAATTTAAATCCCATTTTTTAGGTATTATAGATATTATTCTGTCATACTTGATGCAAATCTTTTTGACAGCCTGATTTTTTTCTTTTTAATATTAGTGATGTTATTCTGCATTGTATGGCTATTTTAAAAGTCTGCTTATTCAAACCTGTCATTTGTCAGTCTTTTCTGTTTAGATTGTTTATGTTTCTTTATAGCTGAGAATATTATCATTCCTCTACAGATCTATGAACATTTTATTCTATTTTCTACCAGACTTTCATACAATTTTGAATTATTTAGCACTTTTAATCTATTTGAGAATGATTCTGCATGCTCTTTAACATATGAACATACATTTATTCTCCTCTCAAATATTATAATATTTTCTATATTATCACGCAACTTACCAATAAAACTTTGGGGAAGTCCAGAGCCAAGTCTGCCACCCAAACCACTAGAAGGTTCCTTTTGGGCTTACACTAATCCATTATCAATATCATTGGCAATTCCCTCATGGATTACCCAGCTCAGTGTGTGTATTTTGCATGGTAATTGTCTCATCCCTGGTAAGTTCCATAAAAGCAGGGATCATCTATACATCCCCATTACCTAACAGAGTACCTTACACATTGTTTATTTGGCACCTTAAATATCTGTCAAATGAATGAATAAATAACAGAATGAATTAAATCCATCCACTGTTTTAATATTCACCTTCCTGTAAGTCCATAAGGAGAAAGTGAAATGCTACTTAAGCCACCTGGCTTATATTATTTCCTGGATCCACTAGTCTAATAACCTTACCCAAAGAGAAGATTACGTTAGACGCAGTGCATCCCTAGTGGACACACACGGACTCCCAGTAATCACTGCTCTCTTATCTGAGTGCTCACAGAACATCTGCTCACTGATCTTTTCTAAAACCTTGTCTGAAATCTTCTTGATCTCCAGAGTCCATTCTCACCCTGCCCTCACCACTTTTTGAAAATGAGGGCAGAGACCAGGTCTTCATATGGCTCAGTTTCCTCCTTGCTGAGCAGTATTCTGAAAAATAAAAAGTAGTTGCTTAATAAATGTTTAATGAATGAATAAACAAATGAACAAGTGAAAAATAACTATTACCCATCCAAACCTTCTAGACAGCTTAAATGAAATAATCCAAATAAACATGTAACACTGGGTAGTGTGCACCCACAAATCACCTCTGTTCTGTGTGTGATGTAGACGCAGCTTGAAAATACTCACCGCATTAGGAGGGATTCACAGAGAGGCAAAAACAATGAGCTGGTCCCTGACATGGGAAAAGCACTTTCTGGCCAATGCGGCAATCCTCGACTTTAGGTCATTTGAGCAAGAAGTGACTCAGGCTGGAAAATGTTTGCAGACATCTGGCTTCAATTCAAATTTTGCAACTGTTTGAGAGGCATTTAATCTTATTCCTTTGTCCATAAAACAAGAAAGAAAGCAAATCTGTGTGTATCACAGTTTCTTCTCAGGTCTGACCACTTGTGCAAGAGTCTGAGTCAAATCACTAATTTTTGGTTGTGCAGCAAGAATACGAAAAATAAAACAAAGTCTATGATAAGTCATCTGCTTTGACTCTAACTGAATTATTTAATGTTATTGCATGTGAATGGTGTTCAGTAACATTTGTCATAAAGCAGAATCAAGCTGATCTTACTGAAGGTCAGGTTGAAAGTCCTCCAGTTTAATGAAGCATCAATATTAAATTGGACTGAGTGAGTTTTGTGTTGGAGAATCTGATAAGCAATAACTAATCTAAGAAGAGGAACAAATGCAAGGCCAACTAAAGCTATGTTCAGTCCTAATGTGTTCTAACAAGATCATTAGGCCCCTCTGCTGGTCTAGAGACTGGTTAGTACCAGTGAAGGCAGAGAGTGTGTGCTCAGAGTAAGCTGGCCACTCCGCAGGTGACCAGCAGCTGGGGTCAAGGGCGAGTCCCTCTCGCTTGCAGCACTCCACACCTCCTGTAGGATTATTATAAAAACAGGGGGGCCCCAGGCTGTAGTTTGCTGACAACTGCCCTATATTCTCAGCCTCTTCAAAGAAGAATGTTTCTTGACCTTCCTCTGGCTGTCACCTGGCTTTCCCTGAGGACATATCTTCCTGTAACCCTCTCAAGTGGTCTGGTAGTTATTTACTCTTTGTACAATGGAGCCAGGGGTGGAACAGGTGTTCTCCATCTTCTACTGTGTGGCTTTCAGACTGTGCTCCCTCTCTCCCTCCTAAAAATGCTCAGCTTTGAATCTCACTCATCTGATGCTCTCATCCTCTAGTTTCAGCTGCCTCCTGATTCCTAGGCCAATGTCCCTCACTCCTTGGAGATGTTTGCAACCCACACACTGTCACTGTTTCAAAATCAGTCCAATGATTATTCACATAATTTCCATAACCGGGTATTCTTTCCAAGACCCTGGCCTTTCAGTCTTTCATCTCCTTTCTCCAATGGCCTCGTCCTCTCTTCAATGTCTGCAGCTCATTTCTATGGTCATATCTTTGACTTTCTCATGATCAATAAATTCAGTACCCCAAACTTAATTTCAGACATCCTACTCTCTTACCGCTGCCTATTATCTTTCGGGTTCATACCCCAACACAAACAATTCTTCTGTACCCCCAGGACTTTAATCCAATGCCCCTGCTACCTTCCCACTCTTCCACCCCATTGACGTCCTCTCCCCCACCCCTCTCCACCCAGTTTAAATTTCATAGTCCATCTTTAGAATCATCCCCTTGGGT
Source organism: Camelus ferus (assembly GCF_009834535.1). NCBI lineage: Eukaryota > Metazoa > Chordata > Mammalia > Artiodactyla > Camelidae > Camelus > Camelus ferus. The sequence continues at coordinate 99,586,216 of NC_045697.1, read as the reverse complement.
ATAGACTTGACTCCCTTGCCCCTCTCCCTTATATGGGCTTGACTAAACCAAAACCTTCATTAAATTTTCACTCTGCCTACTGGATGCTTATACCCTCACAGTAAGACCAGAAAAATCACCCAAACATGATGAGTAATTTCACTTTAAATTTGTGGTCAAGTGGCTTTGATATTGCCTGGAACTTGTCCTTGTTCCATCACTTGTCATATTCCTAGGTGGCCATCGTGTCTTCTGTCTCTTCAAACATTCAACATCTCCTCCATCTTTGCTCTCAGCTGATGGTGTTGCTTCTTCTTTCACTGAGAAAACAGAAGTGATTCTCCCAATACCACTTCCAACCACCATCCACCTGTGCCCACATACTCTACCTTTGGTTCCCGTCCTCTCTGACCTATTCAAGGATGTTGACCCAGCAAGTATCCCCTTTCTGCTCCAGTATCACTAATTGTTCCTTCTCTACTGGATAATTCTCATTAGTGTACAAGCATTTTGTTATTTTCCCATTTGAAAAAATCCCTCTTGACTTCAGCACATCCCATTTATCTTCCTCCCTTTATAGAAGAACTTAAGAACTGGTTTTTCCCACTGTTTACAGTTTCCTTCTCCCATTATCCCTTAAACCCATGCCAATCAGGCTTTCTCCACAACCACTCCACCAAAACTGCTCAAGTCACCAGTGACTCCACGTGGCTCAGCTAACGGGCAGTGCGTGGTCCCCATCTAATTGATCTATCGGCACCCATTCTCTCTACATATGCCTGAACAGTCCACAGCACGCTGTGCTTCTGAAGAATGGAATAGGATTCTGGTTTTATGAAATGAAATTTGTGGCATATGAACAAACCAATCTATAAGAATATGTCTTACAGCTACTCACCCATCTGCCTTCTCTGAGTTAACGATGATTTATGATAGAGCAGCAGTAAGGAATGTTAATTGGCTTCATTTTAGTACTTGGACTTCTTGCCAGGGACCGTGGATTGATGGGAGAATGTTTTAAGGAACACTGTAATTTTTGTTTTCCAACTGAAACCAAGCTCGACTACTCTTCTCTCTCTCTCAGTATTTTGAACCACAGAGTAGTGTTAGACTTTATCTTACAGAACAGCTGGGCAAACCTTTCATTTGCTAGAGAAGGTCCTGAAAGGCTAAATGACCTCCTTAGAGTCTCATGGCCAATTAGTGACCCATGTGAAACAGAACCTGAGCTTCTCACTCTAAATTCAGTATCAGCTCTACACACTTGCTGGGGAGCTGCTTCCTTACAGTTCTCTCAGGGTCCACATTCTGTAGTGATACTTTCAATTCATTTTTCAAGGAATCCTTTTATTCTCCTGGACTCCGCGGGGTCTGTAAATCCAGCATCCTTTCCAACACACGCGCTGCTGATAGGTTTTCTCACAGTTCTTTCAATGCATGCATTCTTGATGGATGCATTTCATTCCCTTTCAAGGAGTCCTACTGTCCTCCTGGATGGTTTGCAATCTTTGGTTCCATCAAGGAACATACTTCACTTATCAGGGCTAAATTTGACAGTGGCTTTGATTTGTTACTTTGCCCCCAAGTTGTAAGAGAGAGATGCTTGGCAGGATCCCAGAGTGCATTCCAGGGCCAATACTTAAAGATGGTCTCAATTGTGCAACATTTGAAATTATTGTCCTGACCTACCATTCTAGACTCCCCACTTATTCAGCCATCAGTCCAATGCAGCTGCCTTGCTCCTGTTCCAGACTACAGGGAGCCCTCTGGCCTCTGAACCTCAGTGCATTTTGTGACAGTCTCCTGAACACTGCCCACGTGGTTCTGCAGTTGAATTGTTTTTTTATTTATATGGGTAGTGAGGAAAATGGGAGGGAAACTAGGCAGTCCTCCTCTCCAGCATACAAATGGCAGACCTTTTAGGACAACAATAAGCAAGAACACCTTAGTGAGATAAACTGGTTCCAAGAACAGAGTCAACCTTGGTAAAAGCAATTACCATACCTAAAGAAACACTGTGTCAACGTAAAGAGGGGTTCTAACCTGTAGCTTTAATGATAACTAACACTTAGCTTCACACCAAAAACTGTTCTGGACTCTTTATATGTATTATATTAGATGTATTAATTTAATCCTCACAAGTCTATAAAATAGGCACTGTTATGGATGAGAAAACTGAGGCACAGAGATATGAATTAGCTGCTAAAGTCACACAGCTAATACAATGGTAGGATACAATCTGAACCAGGTCCTGACTCCAGAGTCTTTCCTTAACCACGGTCTACCGCGTCTTTCTGGAATCCACAAATAGAAGAGCTAGCATCCATCCTTGGCAGAGCCAGGTGGGGACTTGAGGGCAAACTGTTTCCCTCTAACCCTACAGGCAAGGCCATCCCTTTGGTGAAAAAGAGTTCCTCAAACTATCTCAATTAAGAAGCAATTCCTAACAGCACCCAGTTTTCTGAATCTCTGTGTGAAAATCCACTTTAAGGTTATAATGTGGTTTTTCATGGCACTCAGCCTACTCAAGGGAAAATACAAATCAACACACAGAATTCTAGTTTTTCACTCTGACTCTCTGGGCCTTGGTTAATATGAGTCTGACAGCTCCTCTGAATTCACTCTCTGGATGCTGACAGATCAGATGCAGGGCTAAGAGCCAGAGGCCCCGAGGTAGTGAGTGCTACCCCGGGGACATCCAGGTGCTGATCTCACCTTGAAACTGCAGACATCTCGGCATCATAAACCTTTTCCTTTGAAGCTTCACTGTCTTATCTTCCGTATTAGATTGGTGGCTTCTTGATGGAAACTACTGTGTTTTAGATGTCTCGGTATTCCCCCAATGGGTCTGTCATTTCCCTGCCCATGCCCCTAAAAATTTCAGACTGTTTTAGCTGATTCCAGCTGCCAGAATTGCAGGGTTTCCCCCCGAGAGCAGTAGAAGGCAAACATTAAGCTGGGATTGCCTGGCAATTAATCTACTCTACTCCCAGTAGCCTTCAACCAATAAGTCTTGGAACTAGGTGTATCAATACCCCAGAACTCTCCTCCCTCAGGTGGGATAATGCTGAGGATCTGTGTTGGATTGTTTCCCTGCAGGATTAAGTCCCAGTCACCCACACTGATGTCCATCTTAATAACTTACCCTATTGGCTGCGTCCCAATCCCTGTCTCCTTTCTCCTCTGGAGCATCCATGCCCTGGAAACCTTGTCTCAGGGCTGGCTGTGGAGGGAAACCCCAAATAAGACAAAGGGTGAAGGCAGATAATGGTTGCAGAAAGCCTGCTGTGCCCAGCATCATGTTAAGGTTGTCATAGTCATGAACTTATTTCATCCTCTCCACAGCCATGGGCTATAAGGAGTTATTTCATAGATGAGAAATTTCAGATGACTGTAAGTTGCTTATAGTCATGTAGCTGCTCGGCAGGTCAGCTGGCTGAATACTCACTATTCTCTGTGGCATCATGGTCATCCTGTTTCCATCCTACCCTGTGGCCCAGGGTAGGGCTTCACATTCTCTACTGAAGACTCAAAAATGTGGGAATCAACTTGTGGATATTTCTGGAATAACCTCTGGTGATTTGTCATCCTATTACCTATTCTGTGGAGAGATCAGTGATGCTAAAACATGTATCAACATAAGCAAGTGTTTTCAAAACACCTCTCCCTCCTCTCTTCTGTCTCTCTTCGCGGAGATTGAGGCTGTGCCAACGTTAAGGCAGGGAGCGGGCGTGACTCACTAACAGCCTGCTCGGCAGCCTTGTTTGTAAAACTCTCCACATACAACTGGCAACACAGGCACAGAGGCAAGAGAGGAGGGAAACCGGCTGGGGTGTGAGGACCGATGCCCACACCTCTGTGCCTGGCTTCACTCCTGCAAAAGTGTCTCTAAGTGTGTGGACATAGCCTGAATAATTCCATAGAGAAAGATAGCTTACTGAAGTTTTGGTGTCTTCTCATATTTGGCAAGTAAGTAACCAGATTTTTTTGAAAAAAATTTTTAGTCTCAGAGGAAACCTATAGTTTGTTGTTATTTTTGCCCAAAGATCTCTCTAGGGTCACCCCATCAGCCTTTATTGAGCACACCTAGAATTTAAACTTAGCAACAAGCTCTTATCCTTGAAAGCATTAAGGTCTAACAGCAGAACTGACCAACCTCATTGACGAAAAGTCCCCACTTTCTCCACTGTGGTGCCTCATCTGGGTCTCAGAGCTCAGAGTGACTTCCACAGTCACCCCGGGATGCAAGATCGCCAGCTCTGCTACCTTGTCAGTGATAATTTTGTGAATGCCTAGCTGCTGGCCAGGCCTCAGTTCTGGAGGCAAGACAAGCAGTGGTGGACAGGGGCTCTCCGTCCCGGCCACCTGTGAAGCCCCTCCCTTTTGACATGACGAGAGGGATTGTCTGGGAGGGAGTCATCGTCCTAGAACCACAGTTGACTCAACAGCAAGAAACATGCCGAGGTTGTATTTGCTGACAGCCAAATCAGTGATGGCTCTGGGTCTTCCTGCAAATTCTTTTCCAGCTGGTGTGTGGGTGGGTGGGTGTGTGTGTGTGTGTGGGTGTGTGTGTGGGTGTGTGTGTGGGTGTGTGTGTGTGTGGTTTAGTATTAAAAAAGACGCTTCCTAATTAGACAGATCTCTGTCCTGTGGATCAATCTGAGAACTTCTGTGGTATTTTCACATTAGATATCTCTTCACCCATCAGCCCTATGCTCTCCAGCCTTCCTAAATCATAACTCACTGAATAGCTCCTTTAGCAGGCAACAGCCACATAACTAGTAATTAGTGTCCTGTCAGCTGATATCAGCAGCATTAGTTTTTAGCTGCTGACATCAGCAAGTCCATCACATATTTAAAGCCATAGCTACTTACAATTGCAATGAATACATCTGAGATATCCAGTGAATAAGAAGCTCAAGAAAGAAAGAAAGAAAGAAAGAAAGAAAGAAAGAAAGAAAGAAAGAAAGAAAGAGAAAGAAAGAAAGAAAGAAAGAAAGAAAGAAAGAAAGAAAGGGAAAGAAAGAGAAAGAAAGAAAGAAAGAAAGAAAGAAAGAAAGAAAGAAAGAAAGAAAGAGAAAGAAAGAAAGAAAGAAAGAAAGAAAAGAAAGAAAGAAAGAAAGAAAGAAAGAAAGAAAGAAAGAAAGAAAGAAAGAAAGAAAGAAAGAAAGAAAGAAAGAAAGAAAGAAAGAAAAAGAAAGAAAGAGAGAAAAAGAAAGAAAGAAAGAGAGAAAAAGAAAACCATGTTTGGGTGAAACTATATAAAACAAATTAAAATAAGAATTAATAAGCCAAATTTTAGCCCAAGAACGAATCTGTGAGAGCCCACAGTCCTAGACAGTCTTCCCAGCTCTGGCACAGACATCTATCATAAATCCACACACAAGTCTGCTCCTTTCTGATTAGAGGATGGAGTGCTTTGGTCAAGGTTATAGAGAATATCTGTTTTAATGACAGAAGTAAGTAGAACAGGAGGACTTTGAGTCTCTCCATTTTTTTATTCACTGATTGCACATCAGAGTTAGTAATTATTTTAAAAACATGTTCTGATTAAAAATAAGGCCAAATAAATACTTCACTCTTATTCTGAAGGGAAAAAAATACAATGTAAAGCTTGCATTTATTTGAAAATTAAAAATTGAAATTTCAGAATAAGTGAACACTATCTGAACAATACCTATAGAGCTTTTCAGAGGAATTTCCAGATAATATGACCAAAATGCAGAATAGGAAAAATAGAACCATTTTAAAGAAATTAAATATGAAGGAAAATACCTATTTTGTTGGGAAAGTGATCTTATACTTAGGAAATTATCAGAAAAATAATAATTTTCTTTAAGAAATGTACTTCATCTATTATTTAACTTCTACGCCTCCAAAAGACTATCAGAGTGACATCTATTTTTAGACTTTTCTGAGGTTTTGCACCAAATTGATGATTGCTACACCTGCAAAGCCTTACCTATCAAACTGAGTTAAGCATGAACCAGATTGCAATTGCAACTAAGCTTATCAACCTCCAGGAAACTCAGCCCACTGCCACCAAAAAACAATAGCTAAGACTTAGTAAAGGAATCCTAAACAGGTAACATTTTTCTTTCTCCACAATTTGAGACAGTGTTTGTTCATCATATAGAAATAGCAAATATGCATGTTGGAAATTCAGAAAACAAATATGTCAGGAAGCATGTTATGCATCATTTAAAATTATATTTAAACAGTTCCCCAGCTATAAATTAAAAAAGGAAAAATTATGTGCCTAAGCTTTCATAAATGTCATATACCAAATTCACAGAAATTAATAAATACAAATCAAGTACAATTTATCTTTTTTTTTTCATTAAATAAAACAGTAATTCACTGAGTCCGAATGAGAGTTAGAGACACTCACACATTATTAAAGGGAACAACGATACTGTATTACCAGAAATGTTCATAACACATTAGGTATGTTGCTTCCACTGAACAGGAATAAATTAGAAATAGCATGTATTTTATGACATATAGATAGTTTTTCTTCCTTGTTTAATCCACTCCCCTTTCTCATACATTAACCCTTCCCCTGGGGCGAAAAACTGCTCATGTCACAAACCAGTTCAGGGCGATGCAACAGCGATTAAACCAGGACCAAAGGATAATAAGGAATATTTATAAACTTGGGCAAGATTGGGGAATAAAATGTTGATCCTTCACTAACTTTTCTCATTTGTTGACCTGTACAGGCATCTAACCCTGCTTACATTTTTGAAAAAGGAGTCTGGACAAGAGGGCAATTTATAATGGTGGCTTGTAATTACCTGCAGTGAATTGTAACCCAGGGATCTGTCTGTGCTCTGTGGTCTAGTGCAAGTTGGACTAGAGAGGGAGATGAAGTGCTCAGACAAGAAGGGGGCAGAGCTGAGGGTTATTTTCTTAATTAAAAAGTAGCTTTTTCAGATAGAAAATGCATGTTTGTTATATGATTTAAAAAATACAGAAATAGATTAAAAAGTAAAAATCACTGATCATCTAACCTTTCAGAGATAATCACTATTAAATTTTGACATGCTTCTTCCTGGTCTTTTAAAATATATATATATATGGCAAAATTTGTAGTATATCTTGTGTCTCACTTTTATTTGTGGGCATATTTCATCTTATTAGATATTCCTCAAAAATATGCTTTTTATTGACTACATAGTATTTTCTTGAATTTACTGTCATCTGTTGAGCCATTCCCTGTTGCTGGACATCTAGGTTGTTTCCAGTTCTTTAATGCTCTGAGTAATGCTGTAACAAAAACATCCTTGCTTGTACATTCTTGTGCCTATGCTTGGTTATCTCCTTGGGATCATTCCCTATTATAGTAAGCGTGCTCTTGTTCCATATTGCCAGATTACTTTTCAGAAAAGGTGATACTAATTCACACAGCTAACGTCACTGATTGAGGGTAAAATTTAATTGAAGCCTTGTCAGCACTCAATATTATAAATTGAAAGGAAGACAGTGAAAATTTAAAGTGAAAATTGGCATTTCTTTTTCATTTTAGCCTCTGTAATTTATGAATGGGGCCCCAGAAGCCCAGAGAGGGAGAGGAACTTGTCTGGGCTCACACAGCAGTTAAGGGCAGAGCTAGGACTGCAACCCAGGCCTCCTGGCTCCCAACCCTTTTCCCACTGGGCCCGCCACTGCCCTGCCATTCTTTTCCATTTTAATTTACAGTTCTATAGTAGGTGACTTCCGAAGAACTATTTCAACAGTTTTATTATATTTATAAAAATACACATGATCATTAGGAACTAGAGAAAATAGCAAAGAACATCTACCATCTAGGTATAACCAGAGACAGCCACTTAGAAATTTTTGTTTAACATTTCTGATATATATATGAGTATTATGTACATATAAAATAATGCTGTACATAATATTTGTAACCTTTTTCATTCAATAAAATGTTTAGATATCTTTCCTTATTGTATAAATATAAAGCATCATTTAAAATATTTGCATAATAATTCATTATGTATTAACATTGGTTTAACTAGTTCCCTATTCATGGGCATGTAGGTGGTTTTGGAGAACATTTTGACAATTTTTCCTGATTTTAAAATAAAATAACAAATGTTAAATATTTTAAGTGAAATATTTCAAACATTCATGAAAGTGTAAGGAATCATGTAATAACACTCTCATGCCTAACACTGAATTGTAACAAATCCCAGAGTTTTGCCAGTTAGTTTTTTTAATAAAACAACATACATATCATTAAAGCCTCCTGTGTACCCCTTTCCAATCACATTCCCTTCATTCCTCCCCTCAAGGGAAACTGTTGTATAGCATTCCCATGAATGGCTTTATGAGGATTGTATCTGTAAGTACCTGATATATCCACAAACAACAGATAGCACTGTATTTTTGTTCTTAAACTTTAAATAAATATTATTATATGCTATATATTCTCCAACTTACTTTTTTCAGCATTAAATTTTTTAAGCTTTATCCATATGGAAACATGTAATTTTAGGTCATTCATTTTCATAGCTGCACAATATTTCACTATATGACTGTATTTAACAATATATACAGTCATTCCTCTGTATTGAAGGGCATTTAAGTCATTTCCAATATTTTGCTCCTACAGATAACACAGCAGTGAATAGTCTACTCCTTGTGTAAGAGTTTACCTCGACTAGAGAATATTTTCTAGAAATGGAATTACTGGATGGTAAAGTATAAGCATCTTAACTTTGCTACTTGAACTGTCCACCAAAGTTGTTCTACCATCTGTAACCCCAACAGTAGCACATGAAAGTCCCTGTTAGAGTCAGATGTTTTATTCTTTCTAATCCAGTGGGTATGAAATGGTATCATTTTAATTTTTACTTCCCTGATTATTAGTAAGGTTGACCATCTTAACATATGCTTATTTACCATTCAGTTTTCTTCTGCTATAGATTGTTTATATCTTTTGTCCATTTGTCTATTGGATTATTTGTCTTAATAATCTTTTGTGAGGTCAACACACAGCAAATATCTTCCAGTCTGTAGCTTATCTTTTTACCTGTCTGGGGTTTGGTTGTTATTGTCATGTGGTTGGACTTGCTCTTGATGTTGAATTTTAAGATGATGATATCACATTTATCCATATTTCTTTATGGTCTGGAATCTTTTATCTTATCTAACAAGTTCTTCCCTAAGCTGATTTGTTGTGATTAAAATTACGTTTTCTTCAAAAAGTCTTGCTTTTCACATTTGATCCTGTAATCCATCTGAACTTTTTTGGTGTGGTATGAGGTAGGACTCATTTCTTTTCCACACAAATTGTTTTAGTGCTACTTACCAAATATTGATATCAATCTGTGATGTGATCTCTGGCCTGAACCAAGCTTTCCATAGTCTAGTTTCTGGGTTTTCATGTTTCGTTTCATTGGTTTGTCTCTCCTTTGCCCTAGAGTCATGTTTTCTTAAATGTTCCCACCTGATACTGGGTTAAGATTGTACCATTTTGTTCTGCTTCAAAATGTTTTGTCTATTTTTTACCCTTTACTGTACCAAATGAATTTTAGGATTAGCTTGTCAAGTTCTGTGAAAAACTCCATCATGATTCTCACTTGAGTTGTATTTACTTTTTAGATTAATTTGGAGGCAATTGACTTCTTAATCTAGTAAGTCTTCCTGTCCACCATCATAGCATTTCACCCTGTTTTTTCAAGTCTCTTGCATGTTATTCAATAAAGTTTTTGTAAACTTTTTCCAAAAGTCTTATATACCTTTGTTAGACTTATTCTTAAGTAGTTATAGTTTTTATTACTCTTATAAATTATCTTTCATTTATTATATTTTCAGATTGATTATTAATTGTGTATGGAAATGCAAGAGAGCTGTACTTTCATCTCATTTGGCATAAGCCAAATTTTCTCACTAGGTCCAATCAATTGTCTGAACACTTTATTTTGCATTTCTTTGGGAGACAATCATATAGCTTACCTATAAAGATAATTCTGTCTCTTCTTTTCCAACTCTTATTCCTCTAATCATTATTTTAATCTTATTGTATTGTTGAACAGTGGGGTAGTATCAGATACCTTTGTCCTTGTCCTTAAAGTTCTAAAAGTGCACAATTAAGAAAAGGGCTCCTATTGTTTTTTTATATTTGATGTCCATTATCATGTGTATTTAGCCTTTTATTCAGAACATTTTTATTCAGCGCTTACTACGTGCCAGGAGCTTTTCTAAGTGATGAGGACAGAGTGGTGAATGTGACGAAGTCCTTCATGGAGCTTAACAAGGTAGAGAGAGAAACACACACACACACACACACACACACACACACACACACACACACTCAGGAACTGGTACACGATATGAAGAAAAATAAAGAGTGACAGGGGAATGCTTATTTAGGTGGGGTTCAGGGAAGGCCTCTCTGAGAAACGAATACTTGAGCAGAGAACTGAATAAGTGAGGTGAGTTGTGTGCTGCAGGCTTGAGATGGAACTCAGCATGCAGGGCACATATTAAGAAATGCCCTTGGGACCAACACCTGTGCGAGTGAGGGGAGACAGGGGAAGAGTGGGCAGAAGAGAAGTGGAGCTTCAGTGCAGGTCCAGCAACAGCCTTGCCCGTTTCACTAGAGAGCTCTAGAGCTCCTATGACCCCACTCAAGGGGTAGAGTAAGTAGGGGCAAGGAAGCATGGCCCTTATACCCTTGCAAGGACCAGATGTTAGATGCGGCCATCCCAGGAAGTAGTATGACCGTGAACAAGGTGGTTTTCTTCAGCTAAAGTGGAACAGGCCATCCACTGCAGGCTGTCCACTGAGATTCTAGGAGGTGAGGTAACAAGACCCTACCAAAGGGGATCTGGCTGAGCAGCACAAGCCATGTGACAGTCTGGAAGAAAGGCAGTCCATGCAGGGGGCAATGAAAGAAATGCCTGAGTTAGGCATAACCTACTGTGACCAAGAAGCAGATGAAGAGCAGTGTGACCAGAAGGAAGCCAGCAGGGATAACAGCAGTGGGAGATGAGTCACTGAGGTAGCGCTGCCAGGCCACATAGGTTGGAATTTACTCTAACTACCAACAGAAGGCTTTGAGGAGTCACAAGAAGGGACATGATTTGAATTGAATTATGTTTAAGAAGTTCTCTCTGGCTGCTGTTGGCAGAATTGTCTGTAGGGAACAAGAATGGAAGCTGAGAGACCAGTTGGGAGGCAATTGTGTTCAATTGTGTAAGACATTATGCTGGCTTGCACCATGTTGGTAGTTAGGGGGGTAGTAAGAACTGCTTGGGTTAAGGATCTATCTGAAGATGAAACTAACCAGGTGTGGTGATGGATTGGGTGTGTGATGGAGGGAAAGAGAGCAGTTCTGGATGATCCAATGTATCTGACCTGAGCAACAGTAAGTGAAGTTGCCTTAACAGAGTTAGGAATTCCCTGGAGAGGAAAAGGTTGTTTGTCAGCAGAAGAAAAAGGGAAACCAAGAGTCCTGCTTTGGACAAATTAGGTTTGAGATCCTTATTTTACATTCAGTGAAGATGCCAAATAGGCGGTTGGAGCTGAATATGCCTTTGGGTGTTATCAGTAGACACATAGTGTTTAAAGTCACAAGAATGAATAAAATCATCAGGATGGCAAGTGTAAAGAGAGGAGAGAAAATAAAGAGAAGAGAGGGCTGAATTCCAGGGAGCTTTAACATTTACGGTGGCACCAGTGAATAGAATGAGAATGGATGACCACTGATCTAGGAGGAAAACCCGGGGAGTATAGAATCATAGTTGTCCAGGGAAGAGAGTATTCCAAGAAGGAGGGAGAGATCCTCTGTATCAGAGCTGCTCAGACTAAAATAACAATTTTCCATTAAACTTGGCAGTGAAATGGTGACGATTATAGCCTGAGTTAGTTGCGTTGAGGAGAAAATATTAGGTGATAGAGCTGAAACAGTGAATCTAGAAACAGTGAGTCCACATCTCTTTTATTCATAATTTACTAAGATTTTTTAAAATCTTATATATTTAATTTTATCCCAACATATTTTTTGCACCTGTTGAGAATGACTTCTCTTTCAATCTGACAGTGCTAATTACACTCATATATTTTATGATGTTGCAACATCCTTGCATAATGGAAAAATTCTATTTAATTAGGATGTATCATTTTTATCAATAATAGATATAGGTATGTTGAATTCAATTTGTTCTTATTTTACTTAGGATTTTCCTATGTTCATAAATGAAATATAATTGTTTCATGATTCTCTCATGCTATCCCTTTCTAGTTTTAATTTCAAAGTTATACTAGCTTTATAAAATGAATTAGGTGGTTTTTTCACTTTTTCAATTATCTGAAATATTTTTATAATATTAGGATTATCTGTTTTAATTCCTATAAAACTGTCTGGGTCCAAGATGTTTGGAGGTTAGGAGGTTAAGGAGGATATAGAGAATATTTTACTTGCAGATGGTTGCAGGTTTATTGTTGTTAGGTTTATTTTTCTCTTGAATCAATTTTGAGGATGTCATTTCTTTCCTATTTGCTCTCAGATCATTTGTCTGTCTTCCTGCTGCAAACTACATTTCTGAGATCCCCTATCCAATTAGCTAGTTTTGGTCAATGGTGAACACTAGCAGAGGACTATTGGGCAGGAGGGAGGGAGAAGCCATGCCATTTCTCCCATCCTCTCTCTGCCTCCAGCAATGGCTGTCTCCTCTGGGGTTCCAGCTCCCACTAAACAGCTTTTCCCCATGATCCAGCTCCCTCTCGGCGCCCTGTCACAAATCTAGCTCCCACTGGTAACTGGTTCTTAACCCTCAGTGATGCCAACTCCCACCTTGATCCCTCCAGCCCTAGTGGTGGTAACAGTTTCCTGATGGTACTAATCTCAGTGTTGCCTCACCACCTGCTGCTTAACTTTGAAGTTCTCCTTTTGAAGCAGATCTCCTGTATTAAATCCCTTTTATTGGACTACCTGGAGAGGCTCTGTTTTCATGACTGAACTCTGACTAGTCCAGATAGTTTATATTTTTCTGAAAAACCACCTACTTCACTTAGGTTTTTAAGTTTATTGACATACATATGAAAAATTATTGGCATAATATTTAATTAGGATGCTTAGAATCTCTGCCATATCCATAGTTATGTCCTCTTTTTCATCCCAACTATTGTTTATTTGTGTCTTCTCTCCCTCTCTCTCTCTCCCCTTCTCACTTCAGTCTTGCTGAAGGTCTGAAAAATATATCCAATTTACATTTGAGCTAAAAAAAGGAAAAGGCTACTATCTATTTTATACTGGCTCAATGTACAAGTTACCACTGGAAAGATAAAAAAGAAAATAATATTGGTTGTCTGTAGAAGGGAAATTGGGTGGTCAGGCAAAAGAAATGGAAAGAAAGCTTTTAATTATATACCAGTTCATACATATAAAGTTTTGAACTATATGAATGATTCACTCACTTAGTCAAAGAATTAGATTTAAAATAGTTTAAAAGAGCAGATTTTTTATTTGCTTACCTTATTTCTGTTTTCTATTTTATTATTTTCTGCACTATTATTATTATTATTTTCTCCCTTTCATTCTATTCAGGTTTACTCTGTTCTTCTAGCTCACTTATTTTCAGTTTTCATATCTTTTTAATAAACAAATTCAAGGCTACAATTTATCTTTAAAATACCATTTTGCCTATCTCATTTTTTGATGGGTGATAATTTCATTATGTTTATTTCTGAAAATTTTATTATTTCCACTATGATTCCCTGCTTAATCAATGGATTACTTACGTGTATCTTTAGTATTACAAACATATGTGCCTTTTAGGTTTTCTTTTTATTGTTGGTTTCTAATTTGGTACCATGGTTCTAATGGTACCATGACAAGAGATAGTGGTCTATTTGGCAACTTTACTTTGAAATTTATAACCTTGTTTGAATGATCCATTTTTTACAAGTTCTACTAGTGCTTGAAATGAAAACGTATATCCTGTTAGTGGAATATAACATATGTGTGTATGCACATACCTTAACTCAAACTTGATAACTTTATTTTAAAATTTTTATTGTCTTGTAATCTTTTTCTGATTGATTGATTGTTTTTAATATAAGTGTGTTCAAATAACCCATCATATTTTGCAAAATTATCTTTGTAATTGTCAGTTTTTGCTTTACTGATATCAGGACCATGTTGTTAGTTGCCTAGAAGTTCATGATAATTTTGTATTCTTGGTGGATTGATACATATATTATGTAGTACCCCATTTTTTTACCTTTACTAATGCTTATATTCTAATGTTTCTTATATTATTAAGTCCCTACTATCTGGTGTGTGTGTGTGTATTTGCCTGCTGTATCTAGTTCCATTCTTTGTTTTCAGATTTTCAGAATCTTTTTAAGTGATGTGTCTTGAAAGAAGTAAAGAACTTAACTTTTAAAAAATATAGTATAATGAATGAAAGAGATAAAACTATCTCTAGTTTCAAGTAACATGATTGTACACCTAGAAAATTTGTGGGAATCTACCATCACCACCACCACCAACAATAAAAACTCTCCTAGAACCCACAAGTGAGTTCAGCAGGTTCACAGGACATAAGATCAACATGCCAAAATCAACTGCCTTTCTATATACTAACAGCAAACAAGTAGAAACCAAATTTTTTTTAAAAATGCAATACCATTTACAATTGCTCCAAAGAATATTAAATATTCAGTATAAATCTGACAAAAACGTATAGAATCTGTATGATGAAAATTACAAGAAGCTGATAAAAGAGGTCAAAGGTGATCTGAATAAATGAAGAGACTTACTGTGTTCATGGATTGAAAGACTCAACATAAAGATGTCAGTTTTCCCAAATTGATATACAAGTTTAATGCAATTCCTATGAAAATATCATCAAGATTTTTTGTAGACATTGTTAAGATTAAACTAAAATGTATGTGAAATGGCAAGGGACTAGAATAGCTAAAAGAATGTTGAAAAAGAAGAGTAGAGCAGGCAGAGTCAGTGCCCCTGATTTGAAGACTTCTGTAGCTACAGTGATGGAGACTGTGGCGTAGGTGGAGGGATAGACACGTAGATCAGTGGAACAGAACAGAGAACCCAGAAAGGGACTCGCACAAATATGCTCAACTTATCTTTGACAAAGGAGAGAAACAACTCAGCGAAGGAAGGATAGCCTTTCCAATAAATGGGTTGAACCAACTGGTCACCCACAGGGAAGGAAAAAAGAAAACAACCAAACAAAATAAAACAAGAAAGCAAAACCCACCTAAACCTAACACTGTACACAGAAATTTACTAAATTAACTCAAAATGAATCACAGACTTAAATGTAAAATGCAAAACTATAAAAGTTTAGAACAAAATGTAAGTGAAAAATCTGTGGGACCTAGAGCTAGGCAGAGTTCTTAAATTTGATACCAAAAGCTTATGTCCATAAAAGGAAAAGATAACAATTTGGACTTTATCAAAATAAAAAATTTTGGTTCTGGGAAAGACTCTCTTAAAAGGATGAAAAGATAAATTACAACCTGGGAGAAAATATTTGCAAAACACATATAGGCCAAGGGATTTGTGTCTACAAAATGTAAAGGGCTCTCAAAGCACAATAGTAAATAAACAACCAAATTAGAAAAATTTGCCAAAGACATGAACCAGTACTCTATCAAGGAGAACAGACATATGGCAAGTAAGCACATAAAATGGTGTTCAACTTCATTAGCCCTTAAGGAAATGTAAATGAAAACCACAATTGAGATATCACTACACACCTATCAGTATGGCTAAAATTACAAACAGTGACTACACTAAATGCTGGCAAGAATGCAGAGAAACTGGTTCACTCATACAATGCTGGTAGGAATGTTAAATGGTACAGCCGCTCTGGAAAATAGTTTGGCAGTTTCTTTTCAAAGTAAACATGTACTTACCATATGATTCAGTAACTGCACTGCTGGGCATTTACCACAGAGAAATTAAAACTTACATTCATGCAGAAACTTGTACATGAATGTTCACAGCAGCTTTATTCATAATAGCCGCTGGAAACTATCCAGTTTTCCTTCAGTGGTTGAATGGATAAGCAAACTGTGGTATATCCATGGCAGAGAAAGTACTCAGCAATAGAAGGAATGAAATATTGATAAATGCAACAACTTGGGTGAAACTCATGGGAATGATGATGAGTGAAAAAAAGTTACATATTGAATGATTGTATTTACATAACAATCTTGAAATAACAAAATTATAGAGATGGGAAAAAGATTAGTGGTTGCCAGGGGTTAAGGATGGGGGTGGGAGGGTGTGGCTTTAAAGGGGTAGCAGGAAGAAGCCTTTCAGTTGATGGCACAATTTTCCATTTTGATTGTAGTGGTAGTTACAGGAAGCTATGAGCAGGCTGTTTGTTCAGGAATCTTTTGCACTTTGCAATCAAAAAGGAAAGATAATGACAAAGTGAAAACTTTTTGAGAATGTTGTTACAACTGAAAAGTTTCTACAGAAGATGCAGAAATTTGTTTTCTTAGACTTAATGATGACATGGAATCTACAGTATTGATCAATAAGAATCAGAGTTTAATTTAATACTCATACAGTACATGGACAATAAAAATGATTCCTGCTGTTTCAGTATGTAAAATGATGGAGATCATCTGTGTTGATATATTAAAAAAAATCATTCAACTTTTAAGAAATATGTAGACATTTGGCCTTTTATCGAGATTTCCTGTAATGTTGATTGGTTGGAAAATCATTCTGATAGCAATCCATCTAAAATTTTATGAGGTAAAAGATTTAAGATTGCTAAATGTTTTCCCTTTGACTTACTCTGGAGTACCATTAGGAAAAAATGTAATTCTAAAATAATTGTTCTCTAGTTAAAGAAGAAGTTGGTAAGGACTTCTTATTTCAAGTCTTTTCTTGAAATATCAGTTTTTATAAATATCCATCTGTTTGGGTTGTAATTTCCCTTATCATCATGGTTACATAAACACACGTCTCAGTTTTTAAATATGGATTTTTAAATAAGAAATGCAAGCTACAGCTCTTGAATGTTCTCAATATATCATCAATTAAAATGATACTAACCTGTTGGAGGCAGATATAAAACTTGGATAATAAAATTTCTTGGCTAATTAAAAAGATACAATAGATTAGTAAATTCTTCTAATAATTAAATTTCATTTCACAATTATTTATTGTGATTAGTGATGCATTTGAATATATTTTTACTACTGCTTTTGTTTTGTTTTCTTTTTGCCTTCCTTTCCCTTTTTATAATTTTCCTTCTTGTTTTCTGCTGAATTGGTAAATTCCTTTATTTCATTTTAAATATTCTTCTACTGATTTTGAAACTATAAATTACAATTCTAGCTTTGTTCTTGTTTTCCTTATATTTTTAACTATGTAAATATAAATTTTCATTAAAAGTTTTAAGTTATTCTTTACCACAATTCTCCTAAACACACAGAAGTTCTTGGTATGATTCAGCCAAGTTATGGAACAACTCCTGATATTACTGTTACAGACAGTTTTAGTTTTTCCTCTTTTTTTTTAAGTAAAACAGTGAATTGTTACAGTCAGTGGTCAATTAAACTATATCCACTTATTTTGTCAACTTCTTGTTTATTTGTGATTTCTTTCATACAGTGTCTTCCTGGCCCACCTGGTTTAAATCTCCATTCTTAATAGCAGGGCAATCTTAATCTTTTTGAACCTGTTTCCTCACTGTAAAATAAAGTTAAAAATGTGTCCTCCTCATAGAGTTCTCGGGAGGATTAAAAGTAGTTGATGCATGTAAAGTGTTAGCCATTGTTATAATGATTATTATTAGGCTCTTTTCTTTATATTCAAGTTAACCCTTTAATGGAGGGGTAAACTTTTCAAGGCTGAAAGATCCTTATTCTGTCTTTTTTATCAATGATAATTTAGTTTTGGCATGAGAATCTAGCTAGATGGAAAATTCTTTTCCCTCCACAGTTTGGATAATTATTTCATTGATCAATGCTGATGAGAAGAGGCCAGCCCAGCTGTAACTCTTCTCTCAGTGACCAGTCTTTTTCCTCTGGTAGCTTTTAGGATTGTTCTATTTGTCCTTGACGTTTTACCATTTCCCTACAATGTAGGTTTATTTTTATTTATGTTGTGAACTTTTCGTTTGCAGGCTTGTCTTCAACTCTGGAAATTTCTCAGCCTTCTCTCTTCAAATGTTGTTCTTCTGTCTTTCTCTTTCATCTGTTTTCCCCTGAAACTCCTAAATATTTGTTTAGGAGCCTCTCTGTCAATTATTCACGACTCTTGGCTTCCCTTAAGTAGTTTTTGTCTCCAAGTGGTGCATTCTGTGTGAATTCCGCAGCACTATTTTCCAATTCTATCTTTGGCTGATCTCAATCTAGACTTTAATCCATATATTGAGATTTTTAATTTCAAAGAGTGCATTTTTTTCAAAATTCCTAATCAGTTCTTTTTCATATCTACTTGTTCTTGAAGATGCTCATTTTTGTTGTTGTTGTTGTTGGTTTCTATAAATAACTACTCAATTGTAGAAATATCCACAGTCATGCACTGAGGTTAAGGAAAATTCAGGACCTTAACCGGCTAAATTTTCAAGAGGATAAGTGCTTTAAATTCATTCTGTCTTATTTAGTTGTAATTTTCATAAATCAAGTGCCTATTGTATGTAGGCAGTGACAAGGATTCTTAAAATGTCTTTTCTTCTACTTAGCTCCCTATGTCATTAAGCTTAGGGAATCAAAAATTTATCTGCATCAAAAATACTCCCACTGCACACACCTTCCCAGAAAAATCAAACTGAATGGTAACTGGCATGCAAAAATACAGTCCCTTATTTTACTGATTCCTTATTTTGTTTCAGGCAGTGCAATGGGCCCAGGTTAATTTGCCCAGCTCACAGAGGACAGTAACTAGGAGCTCCGTGGATTCAGAACTCTACCAGCTTAGCCACGATCCTGACAACCTATCTCCAGCCTCCCTTCAGAAAGCACCACGGACTGATTCTTCTACACAAAGGTGCCTAACTCTCAGAGAATCAGAGGGAATATTATGGAACATTTTTTCTGGCCAAGAGGATGCTAGCATCAAAGCATTAATCAATGGCCCCTTTCAATCTGCAAAATATAGCCTGTTGTCCAGGGTGAGATTTATTGTTTCCCAAGGGTGAAATGGTTTTAAGCTAGCACATTTTATTAATTCTGTTTCATTAGAAGCTCAGACTGAAAGTGTCCCTTTTATCTCAAAGGACTCTAAAGTCCTCAAAAAGTTATGTGCTGGATGATAACTCCTAATGCAAAGACCTGCTTCCTCTGACGTGCTAGTCTGGACTGATTCTCAAATCTAATACTGATTCTAACTAAACATGCTGTGGAGTTGGTTAGAGTCAGTGAACAGGAGCAAGGAAATCTTCAGTTTTCACCTTTTTGTACATGGTATTGGATATATTAGCATTTGCATTTTCAATAGGTCATTAAGTCCAATGTTTTTCAAGGAAATGAATGCAGCCATTATGCATCTTTATACTTAAAAAAAGATGGATGCATATTATTACTTTAACCCTTATTATTACCTCGTTGTATGGCTATAGCAGTGTTTACGACATGAAATACAAGAGCCCCTGTGCTCATCTGTTCCTTAATAAATCCCTGTATCCTCACATTTAGTTCCATGTACCAAGTAGGATAGGTTTCTTGTTGATGAGTTTTTTTTATGTACAATTGTAGAATTTTAGAGTTGAAAGAGGCTATAGACATTAGTCTTCTGGTATAGATAGATCAGGTAACAAAGTACCAGTAAAGTCAAGATCAAATAGTTAATTAGTATCAGGTCTAGAATTAGAATTTATGGTTCCCACCTCCTGGTCTAATGCCCATGAAGGCAGAAGAGCCTATAAATAAATACAAATATTTGGTGCATTCAGGAACCACCTGAGATATCCCTTATGCTTTGTAGTGAGTCTATTAGTAGTATGAAAATTGTTACTTCTGACATGTTACAAACAAAATCAACAATCTCCTGGACCCATTATGAGGCTCTTAAGAATTTTTTTGAGGGCTTTGAAAGGCAAAGGAATATAGCCAAAGAAGCTCTCTGCAAATGGGCAGCTTTCCCAGATAGCCCCAGAAGGAAAAAAGAATGAACAAATTAGTGAATCAGAGTTCTTTTAATAGTTCTATTATGATGTGTAGTTGTTAGTGTAAGACCCTATGACCTCATCACAAGGTTTTAGTGTGCTGGTTGAAAATCTTGGCTAAACATGGCTTTTTTATTCACTAAAATTAAAAAAAAAAAAGCTCTTTTCCCTTAAATGAAGAGACACCTACAAAACTCCGAAGTTCATCATACGTGCAAAACCATACTCAAAATCAGAGATTTTAGAAGCCCGCCCTCACCATAATGTTTAGTGTGTATCCGGCAGTCTCATGTCATCCAGCTAGTAAACCAGTGCGATAGAGCTTATCATCGATATTGCCTCCATTTTATAAACAAAGAAACAGATTTAGACAAGTTTTTGACTTGCCAGAGGTCGTGTAGCCAGTAACAGCAGGGCTGGGATTTGTACCCAAGACTCTCCAACTGCAGAATTTAGCTCCAAATCACTATAAACTCCATTTTGTCACAGGTGGAAGTGAGTTTAAGAAAGAAGATACTGCTATAGCCCCAGGGCCTAGAACTGTGCCTGACACCTAATGATACTTAGTAAATAACTGTTGGATCCATAAGTGAATGCATTCAGCAGGGTGAAAAGGACGGCCAGCATCTCCAAATCGGTTTGCAAAGTTCCTACCAAATTTAGGAGGTATGTATGACCCAAGAAAGGTTTTCAATCAAGTCTTTGCTGTTACTTTGTTAGTCTCTACCAAACTGCTTCAAAGGTGTCACAATGTAACCTGCAAGGGAGTCCCCTGAACTTTCCACTAACTTCTCTGTTATGCTGTTTAGTTGTAAACTGGTGAAGACATTACAGAGTAGGAAATATTTTTATCCCTGGAAAATAAATTCAGAGAATAAGTCTTTTTTAATCCCTACTGTTCTTCAGTGTCTTTTAATGAATTTTCAAGAAGTGCATTCTGAATAGCTAAGCATGGCCTCTGGAGTTGGCCTGGGCTGTAAGCTAGGCTCCATCCCTTATCAGCTGTGTGACATTAGTAAGGTTACCTCTGCCTGTTTCCTTATTCAGAAATTGCTGGTTTGTTGCTAACAAAATGAGTTAATTTAGATCAGAAGCATAGCATCGTACCCAATACCTGATCAATAAATGTTAAGTATTATTACATCAAAAATATCCTGTTTTCTTCAATGCGTGGAAAGCTCATTTATTCATTCAACAGCAAACAGGTATTGAATGCCCACCATGTGCCCGCCTCTGCTCCACGTGCAGAAGACAGAGAACAACGTAATTGTCTGCTTTTATGGGCCTCACTTCCCAGAACAGAAGAGGACTCGGAAAATAAAATAAGATGCACTATATGCCTGGTGGTGAAACATGGCTCAAAAAGAGAGGTAAGATAGTGGAGGAGGATTATTTCACACAGGGTGGAGGGGAGGTCTCTGAGGGACACATCTGATGGGAGTGACGGAGATCTGGGAAAAGAGCATTTCAACAGAGGGAATTTCTGGCCTCTTAGAAGAAGAAGGAGAAAAGGCAAGGAGGCCAGAAAGCAGAGTGAACGAGGAGTAGTAGGAGACAGAACCAATGAGGTAGGAGCAACCAGACCCTGCAGGGGCTGGCAGGCCATGGTGAGGATTTTGGATTTCACCTCAAATGAGATGGGAACCGTTCGTGAGTTTTGAGCAGAGGATGGACATGATCTAACATGTTTGAGAAGGGACAGTCTGGCTGCTGTATGGATAGTTGACTGGAAAGGGGCAGGAGTGGAAGTTAGGTCGTTATCACCTTGGTCCAGGTGAGGATGGTGGAGGTTTAGAGCATGATAATAGCAGGGGGCAAACTAAGTCGAGGCCAGATTCTAGGTAGTGTAAACATAGAGCTGACGTGGTTTGCTGTGAGTTGGATCTTAGGTGTGAGAGAAAGAGCACAGTCAAGGATGACCCCAAAGTTTTTATACCAAGGCATTGGTGGACTCATTTTGCCATTTTTTTGTTGTTGTTGTTGTTATGGGGACACTGAAGAGGAAGCATATATTAGTCGGGATTTTCTAGAGAAACAGAACCAATAGGATGTGTGTATATATACACACACATATATAAACTTATATACATGTATATATACACATAAACATACATATACATACAGAAATTTACTATTGGGAGTTGGCCCATGTGATTGTGGAGGCTGACAAGTCCCAAGATCTGCAAGGTGGGTCCGCAAGCTACAGACCCAGGAGAGCTGATGCTGCCGTTCCAGTCCTAGTCCAAGGACATGCCAGGGTGTTTCAGTTCTTGTGTGAAGACAGGAGACATCCAGTGTCCCTGTTTAAAGGTGGCCAGGCAGGAGGTATTCTCTCTTACTTGCAGGAGGGCCAGCCTTTTTGTTCTACTCAGGCCTTCAACTGATCGACTGAGGTCCACTCGCATAAGGGAGGGAAGTCTGCTTCACTGCCTATTGATTTAAATGTTAATCTCATCCAAACACACTGTCAAGAAACACCCTGAATAATATGTGACCAAATATCTGGGCACCCTATGGTCCTGTCAGGTTGATGCAGAAAATGAACCACCATGGAGGAAGAGCAGATGTGGAGAGGAAATCCAGAGTTCTGCTTTGGACATATTAAGCTGGAGATATTTATTAGACCTCAAAGGAGAGATGTTGTTAAGCAGCTGGGTGTAGAGACCACTGTCCTTGAAATACATTATTTTTCTGTTCTCTTGTATATCCCATATGCAATCCTGATATGAAATTCCTTGTATTAACAGTGACTTTAATTGGTCCTGCCCTAGTTATTTAGATTAAATACCAGTTCACTAACACTGATTTGCTACATCAGAAAACTTATTTCTTAAGACATCATGGCTTCTCACTTTCCTGAACCCCTTCACCTTTTTTGTTTCACTTTTTCTGGATGCCCCCTCTTCATCTGTCCATCTAGAAAATACCTTTTAAAGATTCATGAGATGGTTTCACCTCCTCCTTGAATCTTTTCCTGAATCATTTCAGCAAACTTCAGACTAGAGACATTCCCATTTTTCGTTCTCTTCAGATTCTCCCTCCTTTCCTTTCTTTATTTTTCTTTCTTTCTAGAAAATACAGTTTTCCTTTTCTTTCTATATATATATGTATACACACACACACACACACACACACACACACACACACAATTAAAGCAATAAAGAAAAGAATACATGATAGTAGAAAGCACCTAAAATCCCAGAGTAATGATGAATAACCAGTTTTCTAGAGTTTGCTAGATTTATATACACAAAATTTTGTAATTTTATAACATAAGGGCATTTTTGTAACTTATTTTTATAAACTGCTTTTTAAAATCAATAATATGTCATAAATATTTTTTAATGACAATCCCTATACCTGAATATGACTCATTTTTAACACTTGCTTATTTTAGTGTATGAATATAATATACTTTATTTATCCTGTCCCCTAATAGTGGTTTTCTGTTTGTTTTCTTTTTTCTTTTTGTGCTATGATAAGCAATGCAATAATTCATGCATAGCTTACATGAATCCTTTAAATTATTGCATATAATTCATTATTTGGATATAATGTAATTTATTTAACCAGTCCCTAACTGATGTATATTTCAAGTATAAAATACACACACATACACGCACGCACGCACGCGCACACACACACACACACACACACATACACACAGCTGAAAGAATGGAGGGAGGGAAGGAAGGAAGGAAACAAGGATGGAAGGAAAGAAGGAAGGGAGGAAGGAAGGAAAATGAAAGAAAAGGGAGAATTATTGGCTTACATAATTGAAACTTCTAGGGCATCTTGGCTTTAAGCCCAGCTGGATCCAGGACAGAAATGGTGTCACGAGGACTATCTCCATTTCTTGGCTCTATTTTCCTCTGGGTTGGCTTTATTTTCAAACAGGCTTTGTCATTGTTATATCAAAGCTGGCCCCAGGCAGCTCCAAGCTTTTATGGTCCTTAACTTCCAGGATTTCTGGAGGAGAAAATATTCCTTTTCTGTATTTCCAGCAAAATTCCCAGAGAGAGCTTTAATTGAACCAGTCTAGCTGCACACCCATCTTTGAATCAATCACTATGGTCAAGAGGAAGGTGACCTGAGTGACTAACCTGCCCCTATAACCAGGAAGTCTCCCCTCCCCACCGTACAATTCATGGGCTGTGAACGTGGGTAGGAGGGTTTTGAAAAGCTATGAAGGTGTTCTGTTACTAGATGACATGAGCATGGTAATTGAGAAGCCCAAAACAACAATACTTAAGATGGATTAACATAGTTAAAAAAAAAAAAAACCACCAGTGCTTTTGTAAAAACAACAACAAAAAGTGTTTTTATGACTACAAATCTGTATAACATCAAACTGTAAAACGTCCGTGGTTGGAACATCATTTTAACCAACAGATGCCACACTGCTTCTGCTTTAAGGTTGAGTGACTCCTGCCCCTTGCCAATCAGCCTTGTCTTCTCGCCTTTTTGCAACATCTGTCAGTTACTAATGCACGGATGGTAAGCAGAAGTGGATCAATAAGCTTCCTCTGTCCTGTGCAGCCCTCACTTCATCCCTATGCCTGGTCTGTTCCTTATGGCACCTGAGGCATTACACACCTTTTCCTTCTCCCATGCTGAAGATTTTCTTTAACAGAGAACTGGCAGGAGGGGATGCAGAAAAATGAAAAGTGTTGCAGCCAAAGCTGAGGCCTTTGTTTTAAATCTCATGGGCACTAACTAATACTCTGATCCTAACGTTGTCACATTTCACATTCAATGATTTTCTGGTCTCCCCACTAGCCAGCATATAACCAGACACATGACTAGACCAAGGTATATGGATGCCTGGATAGGTTAATCATTTAGTTGGACCTTGAAATCACTTTGTTTGGCATTTACTCAAAGGAGAAACTGAGGGTAGGGGAAGAGCCTAGATCACTAGTAGCTGTCTTTCCTCCATAGTCCCAGCCTTGCATACCCCACTCAGTAAGGCAAAACCCCAGTGGTACCAGGACACACCCTTCTTAGTAGGCAGACTATACACGATCTATCTACCTTTGCATGACTCTAGGGTCTTGCAAACCCTGCCGTACCACTGCAACAGGGAGACCACGCTAGCATGCTTTCTGAACATGCACAGTGCTCCCCAGTGGAACTCTAGACAATACAGTTTTCTCCATCTCATCACACTTAGTTGGATCATCCTTATATCTGCCCAGCTCAGAGGAATGAAAAGAAATTTGAGGAAGCTAACATTAACAAGCAGATCACTAAACTCTGGAGCCAAAGTTAACCAGTCCTGAGCCACCGTGAAGTAAGGGTGATGACATCAAGAAGAGTGAAATGATAATCTGTGTTGATGAAGGGTGGAGACTGGGTGGGGGAGAGAGGGAGAGTTGGCCAGCAAAAACAAGATGAAACATAGAACTGTTTTCAAACACTTTTTAGCCGTGGAACCCTTATTTCAAAGGAAATCTTACTCCAATTTGAGTTGAGTTGAAGAACAGCCAAGACCCAAACAACTCCGCTCCCCACCACGCACAGCCCCTGAGGCCCCTCCCAGGGAATTCTTAGGGCTCAACGTGGCTTAAAAAGCGCTGACCTTGACTGTCTACTAGAGTAACAGTGAAGAATGCAGTTTGCTCAGAGTCAAACTGATGTTGCTCAGGCTTTGTTCCAAAGTTTAAAAGGGAGCACTAGGCTGGGAACAGGCAATATCAAACCATTAAACAGATACCTTTGGGGGATTTTTCGTTGGATGATGAAAGTGATGTTTGTATTCTTAAACTGTCGAATCTTACTATTTTTTACCTTTTGAATGTTAGATATAGAATGGTAAACCTTTCCTTAATCATTCTAACTAAGCTTAGGTTAATTGTTTTTTCCAATCCCCTTCTCATTAGTTTTTTTTTTTTTTTTTAACCGAGACAAACCCATTCTTAACCCTCCCTTAAACTCTGCTCAATCAAGAGCTAACTGCAACACTCTCATGTTGGCCTGTTGTATTATTTATATTTCCTTCTCCCCACTAGATTATTAAACTCCCTTGGGGAGGAGAATATTTCTGTTCAAGTCTTCATCCCTTGCACCTAACATAGGACTTGTCAATAGTCAATAAATATTTGCTGAATGGATGACAATAGCAGCAAGGGAATAGCTACAAGGCCCCTACCACCACCACCACCACCACCACAACAACAAAAGCACACAAAGGGGATCCAGACAGGTACATAAGACGGAGGCTTTGGAGCTGATTTGGATGCAAGTTATGTAAACTCTTTAAGCCTTCATTTTCTTATCTGCAAAATAGGAATAATAATGTGGTGGAGTTATATCTTTCTCAGCATGTAATTGTAATCACCTTAAAACCCTCACATCATCATCCATGAAGTGAAATAAGTATACATAGTTTGGTACATTCCTCTGCCGACTGAGCAGCTCCAAAATAGTTCTCCCCTCTCTTGTTTACTTTTGAGCATGGATTAGATAGATGGACTATATATATAAAATACACAAGACAGAGCATGTAGTTGAATTCATATTAAAGTTGAATTCATGTTAAAGGCACCTTTGGGCCGACTCTGGTTTACATACCTCCTAGGGTTGTTGGGATTATGAAGTTGGTTAACATGGGAAAAGCCTTGCCTAGTATCTGACACACGGTCCCGGGTGTCCAGTAGATGTGACAGATACAGATGCTCCAATAGAATCTGTAAGAGGCTGGCCCTGCTCCATCTACCTCTCTTCCACTCCACAACTCTCCAAGCCAATTTACACACTACCTCAAATCCCTGAGAAGCTACATTTCGAACAGATAAATCACATGTTACTGTGATTTTCTCGTACTGCATTCACATAGTTTCTACAGAATGGCAGTGCAGTAGTCGTCTCCTCAGGTCTCCTGTTCAGGACTGGTCACAACTCCCTTCCCATTTTGTAACTTTGGGAAATTGAGAATCATTCACTCTTTCATTTAGTCATTCCCCAGACACAGTTCTGGAGCTCTCTCATGGTTAGGTCCAAAGACCAATAAAACCTAAGTGAGAGCTAGGTAAATAGACAGAACATAATGTGATTATGTAAGTGCCAAGACGGAGAAAAGCACATGGTTCAGAGCTCTGATAAGGTGACTAGCCCAGAATAGGGGCTGAGGGAGGCCTGGCTTCTGGAAGAATGACTCCTGAGCTGAAGCCCTCCTAAACACTGCAGCAGCAGCCTCAGACTTCAGCTGAAGTGACATCTGGATAAAAGGCAGTGATCTTAGTTTCATAGAAATGTAGACCCTTAAAATAAGAAGGCACCTTAGGAACCTACTTCCATGTCATGTTCCTTCAATAGCGTGTGCTCCGGGGTCAGATCTCCTGGGTTCAAGGTCAGACTCTGCCACTTTGCATCTGTGGCTTGGGGGAAGTTCTGTAAGCTTTCTGTGCCTCAGGTTCTTTACCAGTGAAGTAGGGGCCAATAATAGAACCTGGACTAGAGCAAGTTTTCACTGAGCGTTGACCATTAAAATGATATCTGAGGCTATTGCTGATCACCCGTAAATGTTTATAACAAAAAAAGTACAGTTTTTCAGTTCTTCAATTATGTGTTAAATAATTGTCTTTGAAGTCAATGGTTTGGCTGCTGGTAGGCCTCAATAAATAAGAGATTTTATAAATATTGTCCCCAAATTTCAGAGGTTTTCAACATCTTACATGGAAGCTAGACCTTGTTCAAGGCAGATGCTTTATTATATCAAATTACTTAGCCTGAGAATAAAGGTACATATACGTGAAGCAGAACAAAAAGCTTTTAAAGAATTTGTCTGCCATGGACTTTAGATAGATAACCTTTCTCCCTATAACCATAAAATGATTATACACATATTTAAAATACATAAATAAGAAAATAAACCCATTAATTCATATTCCTCTCAAAATTTATGACATGATCTACAGCTTAGTAAACCTCTTTTTAATAAAAAGTGAAAATTAATCATGTAAACAGGGTCTTGATAGGGATATTTAAATACTTAAGGAAACCAACCTTCGAAACACCCCTTGCCTATGGGGCTGTCATCTGCATACAATTGGTTTTTTTTATAAGTAGAAGGAGCACATTAAAATAGCTCCAAGAGGCCAGTAATGGTTAGACTGGAAGAATGCATGCTTCAAAAGTTATGAAACTATCTTTAAAGATATTACATAAGTAAGATTTTCAGTTAAATAAGACTGACCTTTCCCCCTAATAAGGAGGTTTTATTGTGCAGAGATGGATATTAAGATGACAAACTCAGAGTATTAATACTGAAAAATGCTGGTCACATTCACCCTTCTGGGATTTTTGCCTCTGGGTTGCTGCATCCCTCCTGCTTAAAGGTCAGAATTCAACACATTCAGTTAAGGTTGGGGAAGGATCTTGAACCCCAGGTGCTAGTGATTCTGGCAGAGCTGATGGTAAGGGGAGTGTGGTCTTTGTCACAGACTGCCTGTCCAGGCAATTGTCTTGAACTTACATAGATTTACAACTGCCTTCAATTTTTACTCTCTCCTACACAGAGCTTTCTAGAGTGTGTTTCATTCTGTGGGACAGAACAGGATTTTGGCAACGCTAGGTTAAACAAAGTTAAACATGCTTGGTTGCAAGATTTCTTGTGGCCCTCACCGTGGTAATGAATCTTCGAGAGAGAGATGCAGTACAGATCATCTCCTAAACGTACTTGGCTCAGAAGCCTTTCTGGTGAAACCTCTTACAGGACCAGGTTCTTCAGAACACTCCCTAGAAAACAGTATAAATAACATAACCACTGCATCGCCAAAGTAAAAAGTAGACATCAGCTAGAATCCTTTCAATGGCAGCATTGTCCCAAAGATAGAGTCTAGGCTTCTGGAAGATCTGCCTCTTGCTTTTCCCCCAGCCTCATTTCTCATCACACCCGCTCACACTCACGTGAGACCCTGTGAGAGGGAACTCCTGGTGGGTTTGCCTCAGGGCTTTACTTCACTGTCTCCTAGCTCCCCACTTTGGACCTGCCCCCCAACTTTGCTTGGCTCACTTCTGCCCAGTTTTTAGAGTGCCCATGGAGACCCCCCAGGCATGTCCTGAAGGCCTCATTTACATGTTCCCAGGCCCACTTCTTTAGTCCCATCACTGTATCTACCGCCCTGAATCGAGTTGGCTATCCCTGAGGTTGGGATGGTGTTCCATACACTGTTGTGTTGAATTCCCAGTGCCTACCACAGTGCCTGGCCCACAGAAGGCCATCACTCTCTTCATGGAATTCCTGAAGTGATAGCTCTTACTAGGTAGTGGAGGGCAAACTCCCCACTGCTGCTAGTAATTCACAGCTTCCTGGGCCCACTCTGGGCAAATATAAAAAGGTCTGCTTACCTGTAGATGGGCAGCAGAGGGTTCCTACTCTACCTTGGTCACCAAGTATTCTTTTAGGGGACAGTTATGAAGCCAGCTCTATTGATCCACATTAATAAGGATGCAGAAGCGGCACTTACACGGTAGTTTTACACAAAGCCCTCTTTCTTAGCTCTGGGACACTGGGCCCTATCAGAAGGACATGCGAGGATGATGCAGAGTTGGCCTAAAGAAAAGGGAATCTGGTTCAGCTCCTTAGAACTGTCAACTTTGGCTCAGAGCCAGAGCCTTAGGACAACCTGGCACAGGGACTTCCTCAAGCCCTTCTTCTCTTTGGCATCCAGGGAGAGATCATCAGTGTCTTGAGATGCAACCACGTAATTTCTTTCTTGTCACTGCTATGGCATCTGAGATTTCTTTGCCTTTCTAGAGCAACAGTACTGAGGATATGTCTATAGCTCCCATCCAGAGTTTTGCTTTGTAGCAGGTGCATATAAAAGATCAAGATGGTCATGCTACCAGGGTGCTCGGTAGGGAGAAGGAACCAAAATTGCTTCCCCACATCTTGGACTTCCCTATGACTTTCAAAGAATTCTTTAGTATGGTGACGAAGAAAGCTGGCAACCTTGTAGGAATATATATCCTTATAGGAGAGTCTAGAAGTAGCCAGTATAAAAGCCTCTGCTATTTCTAAGGTGACCAGAGTAGATAAACATCTGTAGTTCAGGGTAACTTGCCTGTATTGCTCAAGACCCAAGTCTTGTTCACTTCCTGCTTCTTTCTTCTAATCGTCCTGCACAATTAGGATGGGGTTTCTGATCTCAAGTATGTCACAGAGGAGTACTTACCGCACAGGTTAATTTCCTCAAAGACTCACCCCTCACCCTCCAGAGGGCCATTACACAGCTTCGCAGCCCTTCCTTTCCCACATTTTGGTCTTGGAGCTTGTGGCTGCCACTCCTACCATCTTGACAAGATAAAAGATGGGTGGGGTGTGTGTGTGTGTGTGTGTGTGTGTGTGTGTGTGTGTGTGTGTGTGTGTGTGTACCTATACCCATAAACGGTCAGCCATTCTTTTGTGTTTAGTCAGTCCACTCATGCACTAAACTCGGGCGGTAAACTATACTGTGGTTGTGCAAGAATAGCTCCACTTGTCTTTGGGGAGCTCTGGGGTAAAGCCACAAGTATGCTCCTCCATCTGCTGGTCCCCCAAAGGGAAGGATGCAAATTTTCGTGTATTCTTGGCTTCCCTTCATGATAAGAGAGGTAAACAGCTTGATGGGAATGTGTGTTGCTGCTACTGTTGAAATTTTTTTTCAGAATGACAAACTCTCAATGAAAAGTTAAATTCTGAGGCATAGGAAAAAGTTAGAATTGGAACCCAAGTCTCTAAACTGAAGACCCAATGCTCAAGACCCTCAAACTTGCTGCCTCTGTAAATCAAATTGCAGGCTTGTATGGGTGATGTAGGTAGGAAAAAGAAAAATTCTAGTGAAGAAAGAGCAGTGTGAATGCAGTCATAGCTTCCTCTCTGCAGTGAAGCCATGTGTTTCCTGAATTAATAGAGATATTATTTAGTGAACATGTGAAACAGACAAAGGCCACTTTGTGATGTCTTTTCTTATAATTTCTTATAATTTTCTGTTTTCAGAATCTGAACTGCCTTTTTGCTATAGAACTCAGTTTAATTTCCTAACAGATGTGAAGGAGGGACAGTTATGATACAAAGTTGTATGTTAACTAACTAGCCCTCTGAAAAAGTATGGCAACTTCAGTGAAAGATACTCTCTCACATTGATTTCACAACTTAAGAGTTAACCTCACACCACGTTAATCAATATTTTCTGCCCATTTTACCATATAATCCAATGAATGTTAAAGATACAGTTCACCATATAGACCTGATTAATTGGAGAAAAATATAGCTTCTTATTGCTCACATTATGAGGTTAGAAATAGCATCCTATGCTAATCTGCAATGCCAAGAAATGAAGATGGTTTAAATCAGATCTCATGACTAATGCATGAGATCCAAAGTTCTTTTATTTCTGGCTATTTTAGAAAACTGGGGTGTATTTTTACCCTAAAAACTAATTCTGTAAAATTTATTGAGATAATACAAAATGCCTTATTATTAACAGCTCACAATTAAGACTTTGTCCTACTGATGATCACAGCAATGCTCTTACTCTATATTATAAATTTTTTCAAAATTATGTATATGCAATAGGTTAAGTCCAGATTCAAGGATGTTATATTTGATCCTTAGTTCTTGTTAGTGTGGGTTTTTTTTTTTTTTTTTTTGATACTCAATATCTGGGAAATTGACAGAAAGTTTAGATTGCTTTCTGGGATTGCTTCTCGGTTTTAATTGTACTTACTGTGAATTCATTTAAGCAGAAAGAAATTATCTAGCAAGAAAGTAAGCTTTTTAGTTTTGCTTGTTTTTGTTTTGGTTATGACAAACTGTGAAATGCTGTGTTTTTCCTATAGTTCTAGTCCATGAAATCTGCAATCTTTCCACTTGATTTACGAAGGACCCTTAATTACTGCTGTCATTAGCACCTAGTGTTCGAAACAGTCTGTTAAAATGTACTGTGAGTCTCACCTCCAAGTCCCTGCTTGCTTTATTTTAATTTTTTCCAAGGGTAAGTAAAACAATAATTGCCCTAATAACAACAATCATTATGTACAGTGAATTAATATTCCAAGTTTTTTGTTGCCTATTTTTGTTCAGGATTTGGTATTTATGTTTTAAGACTGGCCTATAGTTGGAACAAGTGTCCATAAACAGGGTTATCACTAGCTAGGACTTATTACCTGGGTTTTTAAAACAAGCCACTCATTTGCCTTTTTCCTTCCACATGGATAGGGATGATAGACAACTGCTGTGAAGCTTCAATGTTTCTGCCTGGTCATGCACAGTTCTGCAATATAATGCATAAATGTATAACAACAACTTGGGCTCGCCTGATACCTTGCTTGGAATAAGGAAATCCAGCCAGGCGCGTCCACGCGGCCGTTCGCGCGCGCACACACACGCACGCGCACACACACACACGCCAAAAGTTGATTCATTCCCGAAATCCTCCAGAATCTTTCTTTTTCTCTTTTCTGGCAGCGCCGGCTTCCCAGTCTGGCAGTGAGGTTGGGGGCGTGGGAGGGGCAGGGAAGGCGAGCGGAGGGAGGCGGGAGCCCGGTGTCGGATGCCCGTGCGCGCCGCGCCCGCTCCTGCCGGCTGAGAGTCCGGGCCGGGTTTTGTGCCGTGTCCCCGGGCTTGTCTCACGGCCTCCAGCCGCCGCCGCTGCCGTGTTTACTGAGCTCGCGCGTCCTGATATCACTCCGCTGGCATGGAGGAGGAGGAGGAGGTGGAGGAGCGAGAGGAGGAGGAGGAGGCGGCGGCGGCGGCGAGCAGTTGATCATTGTGATGGTGGCAGGAGCAGCGGCGGCAGCGGCAGCCCAGCCGAGCGTTAGGGGCTGCTCTCTGCGCGGCGTTTTGCAAAGGACTTCACCGATCTACTTTTGCAGTCGCCTCGGACTGTCCATGTGTTTACTTCCCCCAGCCCAAGGATTCGATATCTAGGTTCCTGTGAAATGCAACTGAGCAGCCAAAGTACTTTGAGAACACGGGGCGGCATAAACACCAAAACTTTTTTGTGGAACGAAAATGCAATAAGCAAGCTTGCTGTTTTCCGATACGGTGTGGAGTGAGTGTGTGTCGCGCGTGTCCTCACTGGAGGCATATGCTTGTGTGTGTACATGGGGTGTGTTTTTCGGTACGTAGGGAGAAAATGCTTGCCAACCACCGGAAATCTCCTGGAATTTATTAGAAAATAATGGATTATAAAAAGAAGGCAGGCGAAGAGCGGATCTCCCCTTGAGTTGCAACCCGATTTGCTGCTGGCTCAGTTTGTTGTGATTCTTTTTGTTGATAGGTGTCTGATGGTATTCTGATAACACCCCCCTCTTTTTTCCCCCTCGAGCTTTACAGTTAAAAAAAAGGAAACAAACAAAAAAAACCACCCCAAAATCTCTCCCCCTTTTTTTTTCGCCCGGTCGGGATCGCTGTTTCCATCCATGTGCTTGCGTCTCCCCCGCGTTCCACTTAAACTATTTTAATCCTTGGACCCAAGGAGGAGGCTGATAGGGGGTGGATAAAAAAAGTTCTTCCAAAATAGTGTGCCCGGGGAGCAGGATGGGGGATTTCGCAGCCCCCGCTGCTGCCGCGAATGGCAGTAGTATTTGCATCAACAGTAGCCTGAACAGCAGCCTCGGCGGGGCCGGGATCGGTGTGAATAATACTCCCAATAGTACTCCCGCTGCTCCAAGTAGCAATCACCCCGCTGCCGGCTGCGGCGGCGGCGGCGGCGGCTCCGGGGGCCCCGGCGGCGGATCGGCGGCCGTCCCCAAGCACAGCACGGTGGTGGAGCGGCTCCGCCAGCGCATCGAGGGCTGCCGGCGACACCACGTCAACTGCGAGAACAGGTACCAGCAGGCTCAGGTGGAGCAGCTGGAGCTGGAGCGCCGGGACACCGTGAGCCTCTATCAGCGGACCTTGGAGCAGAGAGCCAAGAAATCGGGTGCCGGCACCGGGAAGCAACAGCACCAGAGCAAACCCCAGCAAGATGCGGAGGCTGCCTCGGCGGAGCAGAGGAACCACACGCTGATCATGGTGAGGGCGCGCTGGCAGCGGCATGGGGCGCGCGCGTGGCGGGGGGAGGCGTGGAGCTTCTTACAAGGGGGCACGAGGATCTGATTTGCACGGCGGGGGAGGTGGGCTGAAGCCGAAGGGTTTAACATCAACTTTTCTGAGGTAAAAGCTGCCGTCGCCGCTACCTGTTAATCTGTCAGGGTTGTCAGATTTGGGGAAGAGGGGGCGAGAGGGGGAGAAGCCAGTCACGACTGCGAGGGGCGGAGGGAGCCTGGAGGAGCGTCGGAGTGAGGCACTGGAAAAGTCCCCCCCCCCCTTTCTTAGATACCGATTTGAAGGAGTGAACCCAGAGTTGAAACCTCGCTCCTCCTCTTCAGCGCTCTCACCCCACCCCCCAGAACCGTCCCCCCTTCGCCCACCCCTCTCAGCACATCTGCCGGGTGCAGGGAGATATTGATGCTGTCGCAGATTCTGGGCGGGCACCAGGCCTTCGAAACCTGGGGGAGAGGAGGAGGAAGGGAGATGCTCTCGCCTCCTCTCCCCAACTCACCCCATTCGGGCTGAGAAAGTCTTGAGAGTTTTGTGAATGAACTTTGAAGTGGGTGAGAAGCAAGCGAGGGTGGTTGCGCGCGCGCACGCGTGCGCGCGCGCCGATGCGGGATGCGGGTGCGCTCCCTCGCCTCTTGAGACACCGGGCTGGCCTGGCAGGTGGAACGGCCCAGAGGGCCGAGGGGGGAGCTGCTCTTGGGGGCGGGTGAGGAGACCTAAGCCCTGGGCTTACGCGGAGAGTCCCCGCAAGCAACTTCGGTGGGGATTGTTTTCTCTCCTCCTCTTAAACTTGCTTGCACAGAGCTTTCTCCGCTTCTCTCCCGCCCTGCTCCCCGCCAACTTTCCGGGCCCGTCTGATAAGCCTGGAGGAGTGGAAGGTAGCGGGGAGGTGAAAGAGGCTTAAATGTCTGGGTGGGTGGGTTCGAAGTAGGAGGAGCAGCCAATGGCTTAACTTCTCCGGGAGGAAGGGGCAGTTCCCACCCCCTAACCCTGAGGGTAGAATCCTTTCTCTTATCTCCTCTCTCCGGTTCTTTTGCTTTCCTTTCTGGGTTGGGGGGCGGGGGGAAGAGGGAGCCGGAAGCTTGGGAAGGTGTCTGCGGCCCCCATCCCCGCCGGGCTGCCCGGGTTAGGGCTGTGCGCGTGTGCGGGGTGGGGCGGGCGGTGGAAATCCGGGAGCGCGGAGGGGCCGCGGGGCTTCTCCCGTTTCCCCCGCAGACCGCACCTCGATCCACGTCGCAGG
This sequence comes from Camelus ferus, assembly GCF_009834535.1. Taxonomy (NCBI): domain Eukaryota; kingdom Metazoa; phylum Chordata; class Mammalia; order Artiodactyla; family Camelidae; genus Camelus; species Camelus ferus. Next base: position 99,550,851 of record NC_045697.1, on the reverse strand, counting down.
AGGCCCTCTCGGTGTGCTGTTTATAAGTCGCGCGCGTCCCCGGTCTGGGGGTCGTCGGCGCCGGGGGTGGTGCGGGTGCCGGCGCGGGCTTTCGCCGGGCGCTCCGTGACAAAGAGCCTGCTTGGGGGAGGGGAAGAGGACAGGCCGCTGCGCTCCTTCCCCACCCTCTCCATTTTCCCCCACCCCGCACGTGAAGAGGAACAATTTGTTTATCTTGGGCTTCAAGAATCCTTCCCTCCTCCCGGTTCTCCGAGGCTGCCCAGTCCCTCCCCTCTCTCCTCCCTTCTCCCCTCCCTCCACGGCGCGATCCAGTCCCAGTCCCGCCGGCAGCACCTTCTCCCCCCACCCTTCCTCCTCCTCGCTCCCTCGAGCCCGCCTTCCCCCTCCCTTCTGGAACGCGGCCGTGGGGGGAGGGAGCGGGAGGCGCTTTGTCCGCCTTGCGGCCGGGCTTGGCCCGGGAGACCGCGGGGCTGGGAGGGGCGCTACGCCCCACGGCCCTGCCCCCACCCCCGATGCCGCCCCCGCCCCGCGGGCCCGACCTCCCCGTGCCGCCGAGCCTTCTCGGGGCGCGAAGAAGAGGCGGACTCGGTTTGGAGGAAGAACGACGGTCACAGAGTCAGGGAGGGAGGTTCTCGCTTTACAAACAGGAAGCTGAAAACCACTTACACAGTGTAGCTTTCCTGATTGTACCCGGAGGCGGGGCGGGACCTGCATCTTGACTGTATCTCGCGTGCCCTGCTGGTACCTATTTCTCTCCAGGTCCGCGCCTTCTCCCACTCCCCCCCCCCTTCGCTCCCTTACACGGATCGGGAGACTCACTTTGTGAACCTAAGACTCAAGTAGCATTTGAAAGGCACTGAGAATGTCATCCTTGCCTGTTCCACGCCCTCTTTTCTTGTGTTTGTACACCCCACACGCATGGATTGCGTCGGGATGGACTTCGGTTTGAGGCTTCAAAATCTCAGCCCCACGGACTCTCTCTTGACCTTTCGGGATGGAGGACTGCTGTGGCGTTACCTCGCCAGCTGGGCAACGCTGGAACAAAAGCCAGTGCCCTGTCCCTTTTGATCGCGGGCAGGAACAGTAGAGTTTGCTGCCAGAAAGTTTAAGTGTTTGGGTTGTGTTCTCTCCAGGGTGCCGTATCGGCCCTGGGAGGAGTGGAGGGAGGACTCCGAGTGTGTGCGCCTGGGTTATAATACACTCGCAGGTGGGAGCAAGCCCTGGATCCTGGCGTTACCTGAAAGGAGGTACCAAGCCCAAGCCAGAGCTTACTTTGGGAAATGTAAAGATAGTGCTTACTTGAATGGACGAGATGTAAGCTGTAAATTTCATGGTGAATCCTTGTTCAGCAAGTTAACAACAGATAGAGTTGGCAAATGATTGTCAGAAAATAACACTTTTCTATCAGTTTTATGACAATACTTTAGCCTATTGATTAGACTGATGTACAGGAGTATATATTAGCTTCAACTGTTATTTCATATATTCACCTCCCATTGATATAAGTAGCAAGTTATGTGTGATGAGTGTAACGAAAATAAACTGCTTTAAATCCTAAGCAAAGAGTTGCATGTAAATGCTGTGTGGCACGAAAAGAAAAAAAAAAGTTAACATCCTCCTCTACAAGTTATTTTTCCTTTAAAAACAATTAGTTTAAAAATGTACATCGGTATTTTAACTTAGCTTGTGTGTGAGATAAAAATCTTGAAAACACATTGCAAAAAAATGTTGATCTTTTCTTGAATTAGGTGCTGGATTTTAGTTGGGCTCTTGGGAGGTGGGGTATGGAGCAATTATATTTAGTTCTTAGAATGAGATCTCCATTTGGAAAGCCCTAAAGAAAAGCAATAATCAACCAGAGCCTAATAATAATAATAATGGTGATGATAAAAATGAAGATGAATAGAATTCTTTTCTGTTTTATTGCTATTGTTTACCTTCGTAGGGCCAATATGTCTAAAGTACTAAATATTGATTAGCTCTCTTTCCGCTTGGCTTGGGTTAGGAAGGCAGTCCAATCAAGGCTTTACCTCTTTTGATTTATTTTCTTATACATTTACATTTACAAGTATAGGCCTGAAAAACAAGCAAACCAGAAGCAGGGTGGCTGAGGTGAAGTAGAAATCTTCCTTGGCACCAGGCTGCTGCGAGGGGCCTGGGTTTTTTGGGAGTCCCAAATAGCCCTGTTAAAGAGCAGGTAGCCCTGGCCTGGGTTTGAAGCTGCATTACCTCAGGTGAAAAGTAGTTTATGGAGTAGTAGCCTAATGACCCCCCCCCCCCCGCCTCCATGTTATTTATTCAGAAGGGTCCCCCCACCCAAGAGTTGTTGATGGAAACTACTGATTTTACCTATTAGTGAATTGCAGTGACAAGGTGTCTTTTCCTAAAATAGTTCTAATTATTTGTGGTAGCAGAATGAGACATTATCACTGTCTGTACTTGGAACTGAAGTCCTGGTTAAAATTTTAAGATAAATGCTAATTGACAAGTTCATGTTCAAGCCAGGGATAGATTGGCTTGAGCAAGGTGTAATCACTCAGGCATGCCGAAAAGCATGACAATGCAGTCTTCAGAATCAAAATGGTGGTAGTCTTACTTGACCTGGATAAACCCATGTTTTCATGACCTTTCTACTTATTAGCACCATTATAACTTCCAGAGTGTGCTTAATTCATACACAGCTTACAGACTATGTAAATAGATGTGATTCCTGCTCTGCAGAGTTTATCACATAAAATTCACTTGATAATAAGTGTATTAATCACTGAATATTGGAGAGAATTGCAACCTATCTGAAATGTTCTCCTCTGCTCCTGGAAGAGATCTAGGAAATGTTAACATACCAGTCCAGGGCTAAATCTCCTTATAAATGAATCTGGTTTCCCATTTCTTATCCTGTTGAAGGTAAATTACTGGCTTTGTAGCCAGGTTTTTTGGCAAGCTTGTAATGTCAAGCCATTTCTAAATCTTTCCTATGAACCTTTTCTTTGCCTTATCCTGTTCTCCTGTTCTCCTGGGTGATAGGATTGACAGTGTCTCTTGAAAAACCTTCTGTAGCCCACACAGGGTGTGCATTAAGCATGTGAAAAACTTTTTGAAATTGCATTTCCCTGTGCTTCACAAGTGTTTGTCTTTTCTTTTAATTCTCAAGAAGCACTAAAAAAAAAAAAAAAAAAAGCTCCAGTACATATTTAATTATGTTATTTACGTTCTTTGGTTGTGGTACGTTTTCTTTAGTCCTGGGCAGCCAGTGATCAGAAAAGTAGAAGCATCGTTAGTTCATCATTGATCATCATCTTCAAAATGCTCTTCAGGCTGAATTCCTTCCCAGGGAAAGCGGAGTTTTCAGGCAGATTGCATACTTGATACTTTCCATACTGTCTCAGAATTACAAGGGTAAGCTTTAGAATCTTTGTAGGCTTTCTGTCACCTGATATGAGAAAAATGAACACGGACATGGTGTACTGACATTTCTGTAAGAAGGATGAGGATTTTAAACATTAAAATGGAGGTATTTTCTATTGAGACCAATAGCCAACTGTTGTTAAAAAGGTTTCCTGACAGGGTTCTTCCATTTGGTTAAGATAAGACTGGAGGAATTTTCTTTCATTAGTGCTGCTACCATAGAGGGAATCTAGTATAATAAGCCATTCTGCACACTGCATAGTAATTTTTGGACCCATTTGAAGTACTTAACATTTTCTTTAAAGTCATTTGTGTTTTACTTGTGATTAGTGCTCCATGTATATTAATCAACACTTCTATATTCTTGAGCTTAAGATGGCTAAGTTCTGTCATCTCTTTCCACTTTTCCCATTGTAGAGAACTGTGAAATCAATCAGATGTCAGAATCTTATAAAGAGGAACATATTTAAAACTCAGTCCCAAGATTTTCATAATATCTGCCTTTTAACTCTCCCAAATAGTTTTGCATTTTTCACTCTGTTATTCAGAAGTGGATTATTGAGTTTTCGGGTCCTCCAGCTGTTTGTTTTTCTTTCCTCCTTCTGCTGCCAGCCTTTTGGTCTTTTCACTGATCTTTAGCACCTTTACCAAGGAGTGGGAAGAAGCAATAAGAAGAGAAACTTAATTTTGGTGCTTCCTCCTCTCACGACTAATGAAACAATTTGGGTAAGATACCAATTTTGGGTTAATTATGGATTTGATCTTTTATACCATTTACTGTTCATTAGCACAACTCTTAGAGAGTAGATTGAATTTTTAAATGTTACTCATTTATTCAACAATACTAGTACACAGTCCATAGGGCTTCAGAGAAGTTAAAATGCTAAATCACACTCTTCCATCCAAGACTTTGACAATGTAGTATATTCTTTGTAGATTTTCAGTATTATTCTAGCTAGGTTTAAGGGAATAATGGGTTTTTGTTTGTTTTTTAATCAGTATTAGACTTGATGCCAGTGACTTCTCAACAGTTTCAGGCTGAGTTATACCCCCTTCCCATGACATTGTAAGTAAAATAATATTCATTAGTTTTCTGTTGTTTCAAACTAATTAGACATTTGTTTCTGGGGAAACAAAAAGTTGATTTACAAATGACAACATCAAAGTTATTGGATCCCCTAACTTAAATTTTCATTAAAAATAGAAGCATGCTTTTCAGACAGACCCATTCCAAAAATTCATTGCTCATGTCTGTGAGATAGAAATGGAGGCTTTTGGAAAATCAGCTTTTACCAAAAGCTAATTGCTTTTCCTTAACTTAGAAAAAAACCTTTTTTTGTTCTTGTTTAAATCTAACGAAGTTTAAAGAACTAAAGTAATACGGTTGGATAAAATACTCAGAAGATGGAGTTGAGGGCCTACTGTATAATAAATACTTAAAGATCATAGGGTTCCATTCCATGAATCAGAGAAGGAGCGCACTTTTAAAAGTCTACCTGGCTGTTCCATCTGTTAAACAGTTGAGGGGCTTTTGAGTTGTGGATAAGCAGCTCCATCTGGGAAAGAAGCACAGTGTTCCTTTAGGGCCACCATACACACATGTGTAGAAAAAGGAAATTACTATGGCTCAGGTTTTTACTTAAAAAAATTTTTTTATGGCAAGCTGCTTAAACTGTTCCTGGGAGAATTTAATAAAAATCTCAAAAGGCTTAGAGTACTTCCTCTGACTTAAGGAAAGTCATTTCTTAAGTGATTTCTTAAGGATAATTTAGACACCTCTTTTTAATTATATTGGACCTCCCATTGGTTGGAGGGACCTTCATGCTGAAGTAGAATCTTTTAAAAGAATGACTAACATTCATCCTCCTTAAGCAATGGCTTAACAACCATAGCAAACTTGAGTGGAATATTTAAACTACCAACCTCCAGAGTTTCCTAACTCCTTAAATCTCTGTCCAGCTGGGTAGAATCTGGTTGTGTAATGTTTCATATTATGGACTCTCCAGTCCTTAACTATCTAAGTGTTCACTGTGCATGTGAAGACATCATTAGGATACATTCCTGTGTCTCTCTCCTTCCCTCTCCCAGTATCTTTCTGCACCTCTAGAAAACTCATGTCAGGACAGGGGCTTCTTTCCCTTCAAAGGAAAAGGCTGAAGTGCTGAGTCTATTTGTGCAGATTCAGCCTGGGTCATAGCTGGGACTCAGAAGCATTGCTCAGCTGTAAAAGACAAGCTCTCCTAGTGCCCTTTATTCTCACAGTGGTGGGTTATTTTTCTTTCTTTGATTATTTGTTAGATGCTGAAAGTAGCTCAGTGATTGAGAGTGAATCTAAAGGGACTGGAACCCAGTAAAGGGCTTTAAGGGACTCCAGTGGTAAAGAAGAGAGCCAAAAGGGGATGAGGATTTTGGAGGCAGCTCCTGGAATAGATGGCAAGTGAAATAGAAGAGAGGTGATTGGTTTTACTCCTCTGGGGTAAACAGAGAGTATCCTGGTGCCTTGGGAGTTTACAGTGATAACCTATGCTTTTACTAGTCTATTCTGAAACTGCAGACCTTACTAAAACTCAAATATATATTTTCCAGAGCTAATGGCAATATTGTTTATATCTGGAAAAAAAATTACTTCCTAAAATATTTCCATGCTTCCTTAAATGACTACCTCAGCCATTTAAATTGATTTACTGTAGAATTCCTCTAAATCAGAGATTCTCAGTTGGTGGATATTTTGCACCACCCTTCCCAAAAACATTTGGCATTGTTGGGAGACATTTTTAGTTGTCACCACTGGAGGGGTGCCACTGCTGTCTAGTGGGTAGAAGCTGAGGATGCCATTAAACATCCTGCAGTGCGCCCACAACAAAGAACCACCCTGTCCAAAATATCAGTATTGCTGCAGCTGAGAAACCCTGCCTGAAACAAGGAGCTTTCTGAGGAGAAGGTTGAAAGTACAGAGTGTGACTTTCCTCACAGCTTTTCAGAGACACTCTTACTGCTTACAGGGTGGAGGAGGGTGGGGTGCTACTGTGAGGTAGAGGGTCCTGGGAAGAAGTTACAGCACTGCCATGTCGTGTTTCAGCTCTGGCCCCATGCTGGTCTGGCTCTTCCCTTCATGACTGTCTGGTTAGGAAGGTGAACACAAGTCATTCTTTTTGCCTCTCAGAGTGATTGTTCAGCTCAAAGGAATTAATATATGTAAGAGCCCCAAAGACTTTCTGGGGTTACACAAATGCTCGGCTTATTTTTATGAATTACTTTCCTGTCACTTAATTGTGTGCCCCTCACCCAAGTGCAGACTTAAAGTTGAGTGATTTAAGGTTTATTTCACTCATGCATAAACCAAAGTCTCATGGCTACATATGGAGTGACTGCTACATACTGGACACTATTTCTAGGCACTGGGGACACAAAGTGAACTGAGGTCCTTGCTCTAGTTGGACTCACAGCAGAGCATCAGTCCGTGTCTCAGATTAGCTGTATGAAATGGTCTTTGTGGCCTTCTAAGAACATGTTCATGTAGGTCATTAATAAGCTAACATTTAGGAAAATCCTAAGGGTACTAAATGCTCAGTTATCTTCTTGCAAGCTTCCTACAGCTATGGCTCCCTTGCATTCTCTCTATAGCAACATTTATTTCATTGTTTTTCAAATCAAATCACTTTGTAGAGGGGAGAGGATTAGTTGGTGTGGTGGAGAATAAGATTAAAGGATGGTTGTTAAAAGTGAGGCAGATGATCACCTTTCTTTCCTTTTTTTTTTTTTTTTGAATAGGTGACACTTGTAGCACCATAATCACGACTTGCCATCAAGCTCTTAGAGTAAATTAGACAAAGAGGAGGAGCATTTAGAAAGAAGCAGGCAGGAGCAGGAAGGTGCAAGGACTTGAAGCCGTATCACATGAAGAATAGCTGGGAGACCTGGAGGTGTTTAGTCTGATTCAGGGGATGATATGATTACTTTCTTAAAATATTTGAGGGGCTGTCATGTGGAGAAAGGATTAGATAATGCTCTTTATGGCCTCAAGGGGATAGAGTTAGGATCAGTGGTTGGCGGGTTGTTAAGAGCAAGGTTTGGTTTAATATATATATAAAAAACAATTATATGACAATTGAAGCTGTTCACAGATGAAAGGGCTGTCTTGATGAGTGAAAACGATCCAGCAAAAGTTCAATTAGCTGAAAAGCTGGAGAAGAGATGACAACATCTTTCTTCTTTCTAAAATTATAATGTTTTTAAGCAATATAAAAATACAATCCCAGTTAGAAGAGGACAGAGCTTTGTCTCTTTGTTCATCTTTAAATCTTCGTGATAGAAAAAGACCTTCCTGTACATGAGAGGAACTCTAAATATTTGTGGAATAAATTGCTAAATGAAAATGAGTAGACAAAGTGACTTAATTCCTCTGCCTCAGTGTTTCCCCCTCCTCTCAGAAGTCACCATGGTTTAGAATAACTCTCCAGACCTCCTGCTTTTTGTATATGTATATACTATAGGATACATATCACTACATGTTAGTTTTTTCCTACATAAATGGAATCATATTATAAATACGGTTCTGAGATTTACTTTTTCTACATAATGTATTTTGGAGATCTGTCCAAGTCAATTCATATAGACCCTTAACTCATTTTTTTAAACTGTTCTATTGCATTTCATAATATAAATGTTCCATAAGTTGTGGAATGATCCCCTTATGAGAGAGACTCTGGTAGTTTCTCATTTTTTGCCAATTAAGCGTTACTTTATTGCAGTGAACACCCTTATCCATATGTCCCTTGTACATATGTGAGCATTTCTGTAGCACAGATTTGGACTCTTTTCCATATGTAATATGTATAAACAGAAAAAGTTGGCCAAAAAAGTCTCTTAACCTAATATGGTTCAACATAGCACCCAAATCTTATTACAGCTCATTTTAGGGCAAATGCTAAAAAAAGTGTCCACTGTACCAACTGGTCTGGATCTTTGCTGTCTACAGTTAACACTGTTAATTTTTAAAGGTTGTGTATTTGGCCACACACTTTCCAGGAATGACTTTTTCTTTTCATCTGGTCCTAACGATGGAGTTGGTGGGAGTCTAGTTAACCGGCTCCTGCTCGTGCTGTGAAAGTGGGAAATTCACTATCTTGAATGAGTTTGTGGTCTCTTTACCATTCCTGAGCTTTGTGTTTCCCAGGCCTGCGTGGCTTTATTTGTAAAAGGTATTTCAGCTATTGCTAGAGTTCGGTGGGGGGAGGGCAGTGGGTGCAGGTTTGAGTGGTCGTAAAAACCACAGGTCTGTGAGTTGCCACTTCCTACAGGTTCAATTACCTTGACTAATCCAGTCATCTGTGTAACATGGTAATAACAACCTGCTGACCTGGCCCACTGTAGAAAGTGCATCAGAATGGGCTTGCCTCAACAGTCACCTTAGAGCGTTTGTTTCAACAGTGAGAAGTCCTATCAGTTTTAATTATACATGTGGGCTGACATGGTCTGAAGACTGCCCTTCGTCGGGTTTCTTGGTCATTTTGATTTACCTTTGCCCTGGCAGCTTCCCTACAGCGAGACCCTAAGAGCCATAGTCTATGTTTTTACAGAGCGGGAGCAGTTTGGCTCCAGAATCCACACTCTTGGCTACAGCATTATTCTGCTTTCATCTGACTGAAGGGTTCGCTCTTGAAAAGGTGGTGTGGGCAGCTGCTTTTTCTAAATAACTACTCTCTCCCAAGGAGTCATCTCCACCTACTTGACTTTCCTTTAGGTCTTAAGATCAGTTTGAACTGGAGTCCAAATGAAGCTACGTGGTAGTGCTGCTCCTTGGCTGGCTCTGCTGTTTTTGAACGAGGATCCCCCACTTGGCTGTCTCCTGGCCTCATGTACCTCTGGCATCGAGTGTCTCTCTCTCCCTATCTCCTTTACCAACACCTCATGTTTTACCTTTGGCACAGTGATGGCAGGACCTGGAAACTGGTACAAAATGTTGAGCCACAGAAATAAACTGAGGGTAGAGATGCAGATGATTAGCCTCAACCTTGGAGGTCATTCTCTCCCCAAGTGATTCCAATAAACCAGGCATTCTGCTTCAATTGATGGCCTAGATACTGATAAGTGGCAGGCATTTTCTGTCTTTTAGCTGCACCATGTAGCATCTTAGTGAAGAAAAACCCCTTTGGCCAGTGAAGCTAATGCAGCCATGTGCTCAGTGCCGACTTTAGAGGAGGGGGCTTCAGTGTAAAGACAGTTAGACTATGTTCTGCTTTAGTAGCTTGAATAGTGAGAGTTGGTTGCACATAAAATAAGAAACTTGCTTCTAATCTTGAAAGTAGGCCAGCCAGTATGATCAACGAAGACATCCTTAAAGTTGCTGCTCTGGTCATGCAATACAACTTCAGTCTTTGACTCTTCCTGCTGACAGCCAAGTTTAAATGGTCAAGTTTAGTTTTTGTGAGTCTACCGTCCCTCTGGAGAGGTGTCATCTGACTTGCATTTTGCATCAAATATAATGTTTACCTGTACATTGATTGTAGACAGACAAATGGTTCTCTGTTTTGAATATTAGTTATTCCATGGCTGTCTGATTATAGTGATTGAATACAATTGCTTTCCAAAGACTAGTGAGATTATGGCTATGCAGCAGTAAACTTCTAATTTCTAATTCCTTTGGAAATCATTCTTTTATTTCTTTTTGGAAGAGTCCAGAGATGATTTGTAACAGATAATAAATGACCAGAATCAAGTCTTACCTTATCATGGAGTTTTTTTTTTTTAACATATCTTACAAAAAGTAAGTGTTTCAGACTTATTTTTTGGGAAGTGGATATAAATTCATACAGAGGCATATCTGGAGGTTAATGTTCACATTCACACGAAGAAATTGGACATATGTCAGAGCTTGACAAAATTTTCTGGATGCTAAGTAAAAGAAATAAGACCGTTTTAATTGTTCATTCTTGAGTTCTGGCTTCAGAACAGTTGAGTGATAATAATGCTGGAGTTCCCAGCATGGGTAAAGCAGACATGCCCTGTGCCAGCTCACATCTTCTTTTCTGGGCTCCTTCTGTCCCTGGTTCTAATTCACTGGTTTCCATCCTTCCTCCTGGCCGCCATGGGAGGAGCGTGTGTCTGGAGCATGGACTCCTTTGAGCGCGTGCATGCCTTTAAGAGCATGCAGATGATGTGTATCTTTAATCACTTAAGGTATTTCCTCCCAGTGGTGTGTGCAGAACAGCACCTCCCGGATTGTAACATTCTCTCCCTCTTCACATCCTGCAGTAGCCCTTTCCCTGGAGATTCCCTGATGTTGGGTAAACAGAGGTGGTTTATATAAAGAATCAGCTTTCTCAGTTGAGAAGTTGTTACGGGTAAACGGTTGAAAACGCATTTTGCGGTTTAACTGGGAATTCCTCAATGGTTTGCAGCTGCTATTGGATTTTTAAAAACACATACGTTTGTCTTCTTCAACGAAGCCTGGAAACAGTGAGTTTAAATTTGGATTTCATGCTGCTTACTTCTCAGAATGTGTTGAAGGAGGATTTGAAAAACTTATTTGTCATAACATTGAATAACTATACTGAAAAAAAATGTTTTTGGCAGGTGGCGTGCATTAGAGTGGAATAGGTTTGGTGCCCAGGATGAACTTGGACGATGTCATGGTAACTTAGAGGGTGGCAAAGTAGGATAAACTGGACTTTGGGGATCTGGAGTATCTGGGGCCTCAGCTATTGAAATTCAAATGGATTGTATCTCCCCACCCCCCACCCCACCCCCCAGTGTTTGATCCTGTTCTTAGATTGAAAGGATTGATATGAATCATTCAGGGCCTTTTCTTAACTTTAAGTTTGTGGTCTGAGATTGGAATTGGAACACTCAGAAATACGTAACAATAGTTTCAAGGAAGGGAGGTTAATGATAGTGTATGCTTGGGAGAATCAGGTCTTTGTTCCCTCTGCTGAGGTGCCGGCTGTCTGTGTTACTGGTTTGGTAGGCTTCGTGTTTATCTGCGGTCTGGAATGTCAAAGGATTGCCAACCTAAGAATTTTGCTTCCCTCTCTACCCTAAAATGATGGTGTAGGAGTTTCTGGTATTGGCTCATGAAGGCGGGGACGACCATATATGGAAGAGGGAAGGGGGACTGGCTGGCTTTGGTATTCTCATCCATTCTTCCTAATGCCATTTTCATTACTCTATTAACAGAAAGTGGATACTCTGGATAATTATTTATGTATGTCTCTTCCTTCACAGTGTAATGCACACTTCACTTGTTTTCTTCAACTTTTTGTAATGTGTGTGTTTATGATACATTGAAGAGCAATAAATTTGCAAAGAGATAATTAGCTTTGACAGACTTACAGAAATGAGACTGTAAAAGGAGGAAGCAAGAGGGTTGCTTAAGCAAAGGATTCCATTACTGGCTTGGAGGGAAATTATCCAGATAAGAAATTCTTCAGTTTTAAAAGTTCCCAACCACTTGGGCAGCCATGGTTTTAGGAAGAAGTGGACTACTGTGTGATATTTAAGAATTTAAATATTTTCATAGTTTAAAAAAGTCTTTATTTCTTTATTCTCAACATAGAATTTTTAAATGGAGAAATTCAAGATACTGAGGAATGAAAATGGGAGGAAGAAACAGGTACTCAGCCACTCGTGCTAAAATCCCTTATGTTGTTCTCAATGCCCTTTAATCTGCCTCTTAGCATGAGCATGTATCTTTTTACCTTAAAGAAGAGTCCTCCTTTCACTTGGGTGACTCATGCATTGGGGGAAATGGCCTTCAAGAAAAACGGCTCATTCAGCATTAACTTGACTTAGTAGTCCCTCCCAAGTTGGGCATCCTTTGCAAAGAGGACAATTAAACTGTCTCCATGTCTGTAAAGAAAGAGATTAACCATGAGGTTGGGTTAAATTATTCCTATTATTGTACATTATTTTGTATTTTTTGGATTAAAAAGAAAACTTGTGGAACAGAATGTGAACGACTGATTATGGCAAAAAGCAGGGGGTACAGTTCACATCCTCTAAGTAAAAGGAATGAGTCACTAAGTCTCCAGCGTCGCCATTATTCCTACAGCCCCTCTTAACTGGGCCAAATCCTGCCTGATGATACGGGAAAATAAAGGGCTCATCTAGAATGTTCTGAGGTATACTGGTTTAATGCGCATAAGAGAGGGAAGAGAAGGTGTTTTAGGAACGTTTACCTGAGAAAGAAAATGTTTACGGTCACGACTACGGGATGGGTGACTGTAAGCTCTCAGTCGCAGGATCTCCAAGCACTGACCAGGGACTAGCTTGAAGGTGAGCCCCACGAGAGTCGGGAGAGAGCAAAGGTTTGGATTTCCGGGGCCGTGGGACCGTGTCTCTGGGCATCAGAGCGAAGGGCTCCCGTAAAATGTCTAGCTCTTTTCTCCCCACACCCAGGAGCGGCTTCTGCTCCCCCCGCCCCCTCCCCTCCTCCATCTTCTGTTCCATGAATAAATATTATGTGGTTTGGTGCTCATTACTCTTTGATATGAAAAAAGGCAATTCATTAGGTTGAAGGAGGAAGGGGAGGGAGACACCATTTTTCACCCGGTGCATCAAGCACGGTTACCCTGATTTGAATTCCCAGAAAAGTAATAAAACAGTGAAGATAATGATAAAACAGCTCCTGGCTGACAGCTGTGCAGCACACGGGAACCCCGCACACAGGGCCCCGTGCTGCAGCAGGACAATATTGTGGAGCATATGGCGCATTGCAAGCCAGTTGTTGAACTCGGTGGCCGGCTTTTGTTTGGGTGACTCTCCCAGCGTTGGGCCTGGGGTGGCTCTTCAGAAACTTCTAGTCTCCTCTACAGGAGGGTTCTTGGCTCCCGGCCAGCCGTTCCGTATGGTGGCCGACTCAGGCCACGCGGAAGAGCTGGGGCCGGGGCAGCGTTCACGCCTCCTTACTTCGGTCCCTAATCAGATCGTCTGTTCAGCAGGGAGAAATGGGGGTCGTTTTTCCATGCAGCCCAGTGGCTGCATTATCAAAGGGACATTTTCTACGGGAATGTCAATTAATTATTATCGATGCATTCATTCACCGGAGCTCACTTCTTCCTGTGAGAGTGAACATGGTTTTGTTTTTAGTGCTTTTAAGTTACACTTTGCACATTCCCTTTTCATTTCTAGAGCTAGAATAGCTAAAACCAGCAAGTACGTTAGGGCCAGTGTTGCTGCCCGAAAGGAGCGTGTGTACCCGTCTATCTAGTTTTTACAAGACGGTGCTAAAATAGGCCCTTTGCTTAGCATGGTCTGTTTTTCCAAATGTGTGAAGCTGGCATGTGTGTGTGCATAAAAAGACTAATTAACTCCACTTTCCTCAAAGGGGTGTCCTTGGCTGCCCCCCCCCCCCCAGGAATGTGCCCTACGCTGGCCAGAGCTGCGCTGTCACCCTGAATCCTTTTACCACTTCAGCCTCTATAGAGTCATGGTCACTCGTTCTGGTTCCTGATTGATTCTTGACTCCAAAGTGCCAGGGAGGGTCCAGAAGGGCCCCACAGTCCTGGGAGCGTGGTTCCTGCAAACGTGGCAGAAGGCCCGTCTCTGAGAGAATCACACTCCATGCGGAGGGGCGGTAGCCAGTGCTATTGTGCTGCGTGCGTGAGAATATTTTTACTTCAGGAGCTGAGAGGCGAACATGGGTGGTGTTGATCTCCTGATTGGGGAGCACCAAATGTCACCATATTCTTGATTTCTGTGGGACTTTTTTTTTTTTTTTGAAGAACAGCTGTGAAGTTTGTGTTCTGGTGTTGGGGTCAGTGAATTTCTTTCTCTCAAATACAAATGTCATTCCAAGGCCGATTCTACTGTCAAAAAATATACATATGTATGTGTATGTATATTTATTTATTTCTGTGATGTTCCACTAATGACTAATCAGAGGTTACATTTGAACACTGGGGCTCTGCAGGGGGAACTGATTTATTTTTTCAGGCCTGGATTGTGCATGTGTGATCACTGGCCTTGAAAATAATGTTTTTAAGTGGAGGAGAACAGATCTGTTACAAATCTGCTGTAGGTAGGGATGGACTTGCTGTAGCATTTGGGGGCTTGGAGAGTTAATGCCTGTGGCCTGGATGTGATTCAGAGCATCCCTAGGAATAAGTGAGTCCTGTTTTCTGTGTACTTGCTGGGTTGGTGGCAGGAGCTCCTTGCCAGTGTGGACACCCTTTGAACCTTTTCTTGATAGTGTTTTTTCACAAGTCATAGTCAGGGGAGAGGTATTTCAGCTTTTACTTTCCCAAGTTTCCTGTGTTAGGGAAGTGATCTTTACCTTCTCTCCCTTTAAGAGATGAAAGCAAGAAGATTATGACTAAAAAAGATCTACATTTGACTCTTCTTCCCTTTCCTTGCCCTGAGCCACGTGGAAGCCAACCACAGCCACCCTGGAGGTTTTACTACAACTATCACAGCCTCCCACCGAGGGTGAGCTGATAGAGAAGGCAGAAGGGATGAATAGGGGAGAAAGAAAAAGATCTGGAAAGGAAACCAGGAGAAAGGAGGAAGAAGATGAGGGTAAGACATGATAAGATATTTTTGGCTGTTAAGAATAGATAACCATTTGGATAGACGAAATATCCTGGTTTCCATTAAGTTAAATTTGTAAATATCTTTATAGCCATTTTATATTTGCACAATAATATTAGACATTCTAATTATGCAGCATGTTTATGGGGTAAGTGGAGCTTCAGTGAAATTCAGCTCACTCACTAGGTCACCAAATTAGTGGGTGGCAAAGGAAAAGTAGAAACAGGCTATTGGTGTTCGACCTTTGGTACAGCTTTTCCAGTTGAATGAATAACTGTGAATCTGAAAATCCAGCTGTGTTGTTTACAAACTATTAGGAAATATAATCTTTAGGGGTTATGGGGACAGTGCAATTAAAAAAAACTCTTGCCCCCTAATGTGAATTGTATTATAATTATTTAATACCTGAAGGACTCTTATAATTGAATTTTAGGATGCTTCATTTACATTCTAGCTAGAGAGGTAGAAATACTGTCATTTTGTGGTCCTCTAATCGCTGTCCCAAACATTCACAAAATGCCCTGTGATTCAATTATAAGTATCTTCTGGGGACCGTGTAATTATATACTATCTAGTTATCATTAGGAAGCACCAGGGGACGGTGAGACAACCAGGTAGCATTAGTGGCTGGTTGTTCATAACCCTGTAATTGATAGGACAAGGTGCTTTGAGTAAAACTACACATTTTCTAAGGGGGGATGATCAAGTTTCAGGGACAGGAAAGGGTTCCATACTCGTTTTTAAATTATACAAATAGGACTTTTGAAGGAAATGCTTAGTGATGCAATGATACTAAATAATTGACAAATTTGTTTAGCGTAAATGAAATGTGAAGTCTAAAGGTGTAGACCAGAAACCCTATTGCAGTGAAAGAAAGAGACAGTACGATGTGTATATAAAGCTATGTCTTTGTGAAACGATAATTAAAGGACGATAGAGGAAAATGTGCCATGTATAGGAAATAATTACTAGATATGAGTACCTAGTCATCTTTGCGTTAAAGAATGGAGAACGAATGTTTTCCGGGATGTTTGTGCAAAAGAAGAGGTCTTTAGCCTACTCCTCCCAGGGCATCGCTGAGGCATCTACTGGCAGACTCTTCCAGAGCTCTTTAAAGTGGTCGTCACCTCTCAACAGCAATTGCTTCTGAGTCGTGTTCAAACAGCCCTGACGTGAGTCCCTTGGTATATCATTATCTAGTCTCATATTTAACCTTTTTCTAATAGCCTCCCCAAAGTCCAGAGTTTTCTGTTAGCACTGGAGGAAGTCAGGAAAGGGGTTTTTCCTTCTCTTGACTGCACAGCTGGGAGAAGCATAGTTATCTGCAAGTCATCTTTGTTTTTCCTTTTTTTTTTTTGGTCCTATGAGGGGACCAGGTAGATGTGGAAGGAAAGCGATGTGTTGAGATAGGCCAGACTTTGTCGCAAGTGTCAATGCATGAATAAGATCTTCTCTTTTTCCAGTTTTTACTTAGCCTCTTGCTTGATGAACTCTCTTCTTCTGGGAGAGAAGGACAAGGGAATGCAGGCATTCTTAGAGCATGTGGCTGTCCTCCTCTTCTCTTTCCTAAGCTTGTTATTAGTGACGCAAACGAGATGCTAAGAGGGCAGATACAAGCTTCTGAGTGTGGACAGGCCAGAGAACAGGGACGATGGTTACACTGGCATAGGACCCACCTTAGCACCTCCTTACAGTAGGTAAACAAAACCTGTTTGCCCAAACACCACACAATCTCATGACCTTTGTGCCTTTGGGATGGTCCTTTCTTATTAAGAGAAGCATATGGTGATGATGACATGTCTGATGCCTTACATAGAAATCAGAGAGGGTACTCATGAATTTAGGAGAGTGGGGAGTACCCAGAAGGTCTCATCTCAAGAGAAGGCCAGAGGTGGATAATCCAAAGAACCTTCCCCTTTGCTGCTTCCCAGCCTCTGGCCCGGTGCTGGGGACTATGGGCTGACTGCAGATGTTCTGGCCCCACTGTCACCACCAATGGAGGTGGAGGAGATGGGCCACGGAGAGGAGAACTAGAGAGAAGAGGAAAATGAGGTAGGCAAGGGCAAGGGCCACTAGGAGACATTTGGATGTCGACTCTTCATGACCTAGAATTAATTTTTGAAATAGTGAAAGGGAACGCTTTTGCACGTTTCCTAGAGATACGTGGAATTTCTTGTGGAAATTTCATTCTGACTTTCTTTCCTGGCTTGATACCGACAGAGGCACCTTTTTGGTCCTACCCAGATTCCCAGGCACCTTCTGCCTCTGCGCCGAGTCCTTCTCAAGCAGAGCAGCTTGTGGTTCTGGAGGGAGAAGTGAGTCCACCTCTTGAGAGGGTCTCCTCCCCCCAACCCCTTTCTCGGGGATCCCATCCTTACCCTGATGAGGGCTCTGCCTTATGTTCTCTGCCCTTTCTTCTCTGTGCAGTGGAATAGTCCAGCCTGTGGTTTCAGTGGAAGTTTGCAGCTTTGGAGGTTTTCTCTGTTTTTCTCCTGGCCTGTTCTGTAGGTTTCTCAGGCTAAATCAACACCAGGTTGGTAACTTCCTCTGGATGGTTATATAATCCCTGTTCTATGTATAATACAGACAGAACTTCTGATTATCAGATGTAACAGATGGTCCCACTACCCCTCTGTCTCTGGCTCTCATCCCATGACTGGGATGCGGTTTGGTCTAACTCAAAGAATATTATATTGGGAGCCAGGAAATTGGGTCTCGTTCAGGCTTTTCCCCAACAAACCGTGTGACTTTAAGCAAATCACTTCATCTCTTAGGACCACAAGGCTCGAGGTTTGATTCTATTGATTTGTAAGGACATTGGGCCATAGGAAGGAAACGTTTCTAAAGTGCAAGTGTTTAGTAACTTTGCGTAGCCATGCTGGTACCACCTTAAATCCTAGGAATATCTGCTTCCTTCTTCCTGGCTACCTAGAGGCCCCGCCACAACAGACACAGAAGAGGGCTCAACCTTTACTTGAAATAGCCGGACAGTTTTGTCTAGCAGATCACAGTGTGTAAATTTAATGCATATGTTCAAGTGCCCTGCTTGGAAATAGGATGTGCAAAATTAGGCAAGTCAGCTGGACAAGAAGGAATGTTTCCTAATTCTGCTGGTCCTCTCTTCAGAAGACTGGGCCTCTCCTTCCATCATTGGTGCTGTCCTAGCACCGTATGCATGAGTGGTCCTTGTCCTGTGTTGCTTATGGGTGAATGGCCAACACTGCATGATGGGCTCCTTTAAAGCAGAGATTGGGCCTGATGTGTAGGAGGAGCTCAAAAGATATTTCTTGAATGGACTGAACTGTAACATTGGCTGAGATATTTCATCACATCCTTACTAATTATAGCATTAGTCCCAAATTTCAGGGCTGGAGTCATAAACATGGCTAGAAAACCCAGCTTTTCTTCTAGTTGGTTGAAGCCTTTTTCTCTTGTCTTTCATTTGGCCCTTATCCATCTGCCATCCAGTAATGAAACCAAGGTGTACTATTTTTATACTATTTCTTAATGATTTGTAAACAAAACCCTTCTTCAATAAGGCCAAATGATATCCCAAGGATTTTAATCAGTTTTTGAAAATCATTATACAAACTTCAGTTCACAGGCCTTTGTGGTAGCTTATGTGTAGGTGACCCACAGGGTGATGTTTTAGACTCTCAGTTTCTTGGTAGTAGACTGTCTCAAACAACGTACTACCATACCACTTTTAGCTGAATTTCCTTTAGAAAAGTGCATTTGGGCAGACAAAATTATGTAGATGATCAGTAGGCTGTTTTATAGGAATCTATGCAAACAATGAGGACATAGTCTGTAAACAGATATTGTTTCTTCAGTTCTAAAGATTTTTACTTTGTAGTAGGTTTACCAGTAGATTTTCTAAGTAAAGAATTTCACAAATTAGAATGCTTGAATAAAGCAAGAGAAATAAGAGAAAACTTTTCAGATGGAGTACACCGTCTAGCGGATACATAGTCATTTTTCGGTCCCTGCACCCTCCTCTTTGGGCAGGCAGACTTTCTCTCTGGTTCACTTGGAGTAGTTTTGACAAGCATATGGGAAAAAGAGGAGAAGGCCCCAGAATTAAGGCAGGTTCAGATTGTTTTGCTCACAACTCATATTCTTTTATAACTCCAAGGTGAAAGATAAAAGTCACTTCGATCAAATTAAAGGGCAAGAGAGATGAACTTCGTTGTGTTTAATGTTTGTTGTAGGCCTGGGGATTTTCACAGGTGATTCTATTGCTGTGATACATTGATAAACCTCTTGTCCCATGCCACAATTAAAAAATAAAACAAACCAAAACGCCCCTAAAACAAACAAAAAAACCTTACCTGCTTGGCTTTAAGTTTGCAGATGGGTTTTTTTCTAAGTTAATTTTTTTTTCTCATCCATCTCTTGTGTCTATGCTTCAGGTAATGCCTGCTTAGACTTATTATCAGGGCCCTTCCACCATTGCAGTTTCATTAGAATAGTGACTAATATTAGGGTGTTTTGATTGTAGATGACCGCTTATAGTTTGGTTCTTTTAGTTGCTATACTGATTGGCTACCAGCCTGAAAACTCCTCTTGTTCCCATTTTGTTTTTTATTTCTTTCAGCTCTCTGGCAGACAGAGACTCATCCCATCCTTCCAGAGGGCCAGGGGCAATAATTAAGAAGGAAAAACCTATCCTTTGCTTTGCTTTCACCTTTTGAAAATATATATTGCAGTCAAAATCAGTTTCGACTTAATCTGTTGAAAAAAATAGTTGTCTCAGAGAAAGAAGGCATGTGTGAGAATTGGTGGGCTGTGGGTGTGTGTTTAGAAATTTAGTTGAATTTTGGGTTTTCCTCAGAATGGGACAGTTCATGCTTCTCAGCTGTTCATTTATACAACAGCTATGGAGCTTCTAGAATTTGCTATGGCCTGGATGGGGGCCCCCCTGATCCTACTGATGGAAAAAGTGATAATAGTAACAGCTCACATTTCCTGAGTGCCAGACACTGTTTTAAATGCTTTACATGCTATCGTCTCTTATAATTTTCACAACCATCCTATAAGGATGTTATAATTATTGTTTCCATTTAAGAGATGAGGCTACTGAGTCCCAAAGAGCCTTGATTACTTGCCAAGGTTGATGAGTGGTAGAACAGGGATTCAAACCCAGACAGTATTGCTCCAGAGTACATGTGACTAACCATTGGGTCTAATTACTTCTCAATGTTGATCCTAGGAGGAGACTGGTGGATTTAGGACTTTGGAAGATGATTTCCTTGTTCTGGAAGAGCATGGTTGAAGGGAAATCTTGAAGGTCCACTCCAAGCTGCTACTTTTTACCAATTATTCCCTGACTGGCTTCCTCTGCTCTGCCCTGACCTTAAGAACCGGATGTCGGTTCTGGGTTGCTAGGGGTCACTTCTGGGTTGCCTGACTCCTATATGTGGCCTGAGAGCCATGGCTGTTCTCAAAATGTACCATGTACAATTTGTTCCTCTCCCAGATTGCCAAAGTCAAAATCTCATTTGGGTTTTGGGCACAAATCTAAAGGTCTAGTGTAGCTGCCTTTGGAGCTATGCCTGGTGAGAGCCTACATGTGTGCACTTTTTTTTTAAAATAAAGTTGCACAAACTATTAGGTATAAAATGTGCCTTTTTCTTTTTTTCCCCTTTGGAAAGCACACAGAGAGAGGATTTTCCAAGAGGGCCAGGTCCTCAAAGTTAGGAGGAAGCCGCTGCCTCACAGATCTGGTTGCATGAGGTGCACAGACGCTCACAACAGCAATAACTAGTGGTCAGAGCTTGAAGCTCCACAAAGGCAGGGAGTTTTGTCTTATGTTCCCTGCTGTCTTCTGGGTGCAGAATTGTGCTTTGGACATAGTTGGTGCTCAGTACACACCTGTCGACGTACTTAATCTTATAGCCAAGCATGGTTGTACCTTGGCACAAGGTTTCCTCTTCAAGTTCCATACCTCCCTCTCCATCCTTCCCTTGTGTTCTCTCCATAAATTTATCTAAATCCTTCTTTATGGATACTTTGGGCTTCTGCACCTCCTGACATGATGAGTGTTGTTGCCATGAAGAAGAGATCTTGCCTCTTTTATGTTCTAAAACACCCTTCATCATCAAAGGTGGGAGGAGAAGTTTGGAGCAAACCAGAGAGGAATGTGGACAGATAAGAAGACTAAGGAGAGTCGGGGCACAGGGAGAGGGGCCTCACTGGGGAGAAGAGGAGCTGTCTGTCTTGTCACTTAGACCTTGTGTCGGTGACACTGTCTGTGATGAAGACAGTGATTCTGTAATTTAGAAGAGTGACTTTATTTGGTGAGAGCAGTGGCTCCAAGGGTTGGTGACACCATAGGTTCTTCTGACCTTTCATTCATGGTAATTTCTTGATACACACCTACAGTTTTGGAAACTAAGTGGAATATGCATGGAGGCTTGGCTTGCAGTCTACTGAATAGTGTTCTTAAGAGTAAATCTCTGCCTTAAGTGAAGTTACTTACTTTCTGGGCCTCAGTCTCTCCACCTGTAGAGCAGGATTAATGATAGTTCCATCCTCACGGTGCTGAGATGAAGACTGAGAGGTATAATTCATGCAGAATTTTCAGTAAAGTTCTAGATACACAATAAACATTCTATAAATGTCAAAGGTTATCAGTAGCACATCACCAAGATGCCCACTGTTATGACTTGGGATGGCAGGCTCAGCAGGGAGCCAACATGTCTTCTCCCCCCGCCAAAAAATAAGTAAGAGCATGACTCTAAGTGTGTGGTGGGTGTTGTAAGGAGGAGTCGAGCTTTCGTAGGCTCTCCTGTACTTTTCGTGTGGGAAGTATTTAGCATGTAGAGACCCCATTGCCGGGACTTTCAACACAAGTCCAAATTCCTTCAACACTTTCTATCAGTGTCATTCATTTTGGACTTGCCATATACTGTCTTCCATTGTTTATCACTGACCATTCACAGGGAAGCTTTAATGAGGCAGATGCTGGGCTAAGCGTTGAAATGACAACCACAGTTGGGCTACTGCCCCGGCCCTGGAAGAGCTTCAAGGGTATTTGGGTGGATGAAGGATAAAAGTGTGGAACAGAGGGCATCAAAATGGAATCAGGAGTTGCTTAGTGTTGTTGAGACAGAAGTTTGGGTAGAAATGGTGGAAGAAGAGGCTGGTAAGATGGACAGGTATTAGGAGGCAGAGGGCCTTATATCCATGCTCAAGAGCTTAAATCTTATAGATGAAGAGAAACCATTAAAAGGTTGTAAATAAGGGAGTGAGATGGCCAGCATCTGACTTTAGGTAAAGCACTCTTTCAACCATGTGAAGGATGGTCTTGAGACAAGGACTGGAGGCAGGGAGGTCAGTTAGGGGATTATTGAATAACTCCAGCAGGAGATATTGAAAAGCTTGAAGTAGGAGAGTGGTAGGTATAGCGACATGAGACCATTTTCAAAAAATATTAAGGAGGTAATTTATTGAGTACAGGGATTATTGAGAGCAATCAGAGATGACTTCTAGGTTTCTGGCTTGCTGATGTCATCATTACTCAGTATAGGAAATGCCTTAGGTTTTGGAGGGAAGCTGATCAGTTCATCTTTGGACATGCAAAGCTTAATGAGATTATGGTCCATCCTGAAGGGATGTCCAATGGTCATTTGAATATACAGGCCTAGAATTTAGCCCAGAGGTCTGGGCTGCAGGTGGAGACATCAAAGGTGTTTTCAGAGTAGATGAAATTGGTGAAGGGTGTATAACGTGAAAAAAGAAAATGAGGGGAGGAACTTGTAAAACAGCATTCAGTGTGTTTTTAGAGGAGGAGATTCTCAAAAGGAGATAGAGAAGGAATAGTGCAGTTGGTGAGGAGTCCCAGGAGAGTGGTATATTGAAAACTAAGGAGAGTGTCATTGATGGTATCACATCCAGCAAGGTGAGGACCACACAATGTCCTGGGATTTGGCAACTGGGAGTTTCTGGCTTTTTGTCAGTGTCATTGTAGTGGGGTGGTGTGTGTAGAGGCAGTGAATGAGAAGAGTGGAAGAGAAGAGGCTGGCTGGACAGGAAGAACAGCATGCGTGGGAAGGTAGGGAGGTGGCTAGGAAATCTCACATTCAAGAGAGGGGCTCCTTGAAGTAGTTGGTAAGCTTCTTGGAGATAAGAATATATTCAGTATTTGTGGTTTTGCAATAGTTGTTGTTTTTGCAATGCATATTACAGTCTATTATTATTATTGTTTAAAGGGTCTGTTAAATTGAATTATGGTGTTGCCTTTTTTTGTTGATGTATAGTTGATTTACAATGTTGTGTTAGTTTTGGGTGTACAACACACTATTTCAGTTATACATATATATATTCTTTTTTAGATTCTTTTCCATTATAGGTTATTTAAGATATTTAACATAGTTCCCTATGCTATACAGTAGGTCTTTGTTGTTTATTTTATACATAATAGTGTATATATGCTAATCTCAAACTCCCAGTTTATCCCTCCTCCCACCCGTTTCCCCTTTGGTAACCATAGTTTGTTTTCTATGTCTATGAACAGTCTGTTTCTGGTTTATAAATAAGTTCATTTGCATCTTTATTTAGGTTCCACATATAAGAGATATGATATTTGTCTTTCTCTGACTTACTTCACTTAATATAATAATCTCTAGGTACATCCATGTTGCTGCAAATGACATTATTTCATTTGTTTTTATGGCTGAGTAATATTCCATGATACATATGTTACATTTTCTTTATCCATTCATGTGTTGATGGACACTTAGGTTGTTTCCATGTCTTGGCTGTTGCCTCTTTAAAACTTGTACATTCTCCTCTACTTGGGAGTGCTGTGGTCAGTTGGTTTGCCTTGTGTCTAAGTAAGTATACATGTATAATATAATTTGGATTCTTGTGAAGGACATGAGAGGAAGTAAAGCCATGTAATTACTAATAAATTGTGGTGAATTCTTTATTGTTTCTAAATATACACATTTTAATAGCTTTTATTTTGTCAAAAAAAGTTCTCTATTGAATATTTATCAGTTTATATATATTAATATTAATTTGTTCTGATATGTGTTGGAGTGTCTTTTAATAGAATCTGCACGAATTGAACGTCAAAACTTCAGGATATTGAAAAATTAAGTTAAAGTTGAGCTTAATTAAAAAACCAAAGTCTTTGCCCAGTTTTTTAAATTAAAGAACATTAGAGGAAAATTAATTTCTATGAGTCATTTCTTTTAGAAGAATTTGCCTCTCCTGCATTATAGACTCTTGACTGTTTGCATTGGATGTAGGGCATTTGTAGACTGGATATCAGCCTGGTAAGACTTGGCTGTTGTGGGATTTCAGATGCTGGACAAAAGTTACTCTGTTCATGATGCTAATCATGGAATTCAGGGTGCTCAGGGCTCTGCTGCCTGCACCACGGGCTTCTCTGTAGTAAGGACAATGTGTGATCCTTGTGCTCTCAGAGTTTACTAGCTAAAGGTGTGTGAAGAAGGGTCAGCTCAAGACTAATTTGAGTTGAAATAGGCCTGGTCAGCCCTGAAAATCTAAATACTAAATCCACCTTCCCTGGTGGTTCTGCTTTTTTAAAGAAGTGCCTGAGCTTGTATTTTGTGATAACTTTTGGCTGCTGTTCTTTCACCTAGATTTTGTTGTGGTTCTCAGGGATATCTTGTGCAGGGTCCCAAAGGCTCTTGAAAGAGCACTTCCTAATGGTTATTATTTCTCCCCAAATTAAGAGAGACTTGGAAATGTCTGAGTATTTTTCCCTCCTAGAGGCTTTCCCAACAGACCTACTCCGTGCAGCTGAAGGAGGCTGCGCCATTGCATCAGGGACAGAGCACTGCACTAGGCACCTGCTGGGAGCTGCAAAAATAAATCAGTATGGGCTTGGTCTTGGATACATTTAGGAGCTAATCAGGAAGGTAGGATCTTGGGTATTGTTTCAGTGTAGGTATCATTTTTTAGTGCTCTGTTCATAGATTCAAGGTACTGATATGTACATGGCGGTGTGCACAGTGGTAGATGAAGACCAGGTGTGCAGGAAGCGTGGAGGCTTTGGAGAGAAAAGGCAGAAAGTGTGATGGTGAAAAACCGGAGAACAGGGGAAGGTAAGGCCTCTGGGAAGGAAAAGCATTTTGACTGCTCAAGTTGGAAGTTTGAGAAGAGAGAAAATGAGTAAGTGATTATCGGTAAATGTTTAGAAATGTTCAAGGGGAATCTAATTGGGTTTTTCCTTAAAACTGGAGTCAAACTTAGGGATTTGCACTTCAAACATTGTTCACTTTGGAATTATTAGTGAAATGTGATACATGAGTGTCTTGAGATTGAATAGAAAAGACCTCACCTTGCTCTACCCCAAAAACCTTACAAAGATTTTCCCCCATCCCTTTCCCCCTTTTTTATTTATAAGTGCGTTCTCCTCTCCCCATCTCATTTCATTATTCAGGGAGTCTATGCAGTGTCTGGCTGCATAAAAAGAAATCAACCATCCTTTAAAAATGTTGCTCCACAAAATCAAATTTAGGTTTTTTTTTTCACTCTTTATATGCCTTATGTCACTCAGATCTAAGTAGTAGGAAGTCATAATGGATCCTATACATGATTTTTCTGATGGAGTGGACAGTGCTTTGCCTTTTTTCCTATGGCCAGATAAGTGACCCCTCTGAATTGATCAGACTTAGGAACCAGAAAACAGAACACTGAATGAAAGTTACACTTGAGAGAGAGAAAATATGAAAGTATGTTCAAGAATGAGCGAGCGAGAAAAGTTATTTCAGGAAAGGTTAGACCTTATCAGTAGAATCAAAACTCTAAGCACTTGAAGTACTTGTAGATATTCACTTAGTATTTAGTTAAATGTCGCTGTGCTTTATTTTAAGAAATGATGATACTTTCAGTTTCACAAAATGATTTTACTAAGTGGATTCAAGGTTGATTATTCCTGTCACCAAAGTGTTTTTCTTTAAATAAATTGTTTGCCTCAGCGCCTTTTAAGTACAGATACCATGATATTTTCTAAATTTTGTTTTGGTTTATAAAACTTGAGTAGATGCCACTTTGAGGGAACAAAGGCAATTCATGAAATAAGTCTACCTGTAAAACTCTTTGCTTTGACATATTGAGTCTCCATCAATACAAGTACATCAGTGGCTAATGAAGTAGAGGCTTTCCCTTCACCTCCAGAGTCTACTTAGCCTGTCACCTCTTTTTCCCTTTCAAAATGGGGGACTTGTCATGATTGCCAGAGGAAGAATTTTTCTGACTGATTTCAGAAGAACGTTGGAACTTACTTACTACTAGAACCAAGGGAAAAAACACGATAGGTTGTAAAGTGGCCAAGATAGGTTTCTAAGGCGTCAAAGGTTGGATTATTTATGTGAACGTAAGGAATCTTTAACATTTTAAATTGTACCTGGGCCCAGGGTAAGTCCCAGTGAGACACTAATATTTGAGCCTCTTCGGCCCAACTAGAGACAGACCACTTTCTTGCCTTCAGAGACCACTGTGCAAAATAAAACAAACAAAAGCTGTAAGAAGCCAAGAAATTGAGTCTGAGCTCATTACAGTTTATGTGCCCAAGTGAAAATGACTTTGCCTTTTGATGTTTCTCTCTGTAGCCTACCCAGTGGCAGAATTTTCTGTAAAATAGCTCTTCTGTAAACTTAGAAAAATGCAGACTATTTTAAAAGCTTACCGTTAAGTCTGTCCCTTAGTCTGGATTCAGAGTTTTTAGCCCCAAAGATTTGCTTTGATACTAAAACTACATTTTCCCTAAAACCACCCTGTGTTTTTTTTTTTTTTTTTATGAATAATATTTAAAGATCACAGTGTAACCCATTCCTAAGGATGCTGTTGAGTTGTAAACCAGATGTTACTGTGATTCTTTAGCTCTGGGAACAAGAGGTGAAGGACACCTTTTCCCTAGATGTCAGTGAGTAATTTCAAAACAAAAAGTGAGAGTAAAACGAACAGTTAATAACATAATCCATATGTTTCTCCGTGTAGGGAAAAAAAAAAGATTAAGGAGAAACTATTAGATCTTAGCTGGGACCAGTCTTTATATTGGAAAAGATTAATTCGAGTGGACTAACTATATCTAAAATTAGAACTGTGGGAAAAGGATTATATGCAACAAAATGCAAAAGATTAATGCGGAAGCATGAGGCCTGAGGATTAGATATCCTTAAAATATTAATCTATGTTAGACATATTCACCAGTTCCCTGTTATCAATAAGGAAATAGAGAAACAAGAATGATATCGCTTTAGCCAAAGGTTTTGTTAATTAGTCTTTGGTTAATAACTAGTTTTGTAAGACATCATCTAGTGTGGAAGTGCAGCTTTTTGTATAAGGTATCGGTAGTAACCTGTAATTTTCTACTGCTCCTTACTCATTAGGAGAGGCACTTAGATTCACATGGTAGGCGTCAAACTTTGGTTAGCTTTTAACCTTAGAAGACAAACATAATTGTGATTGGTAGTCTTTTTTTCAAGTCCACAATAATTATTAATTTGCCTCTCTGGAATAGCTAATAGTAGTTGACTAAATGGTGAGATTTAGAGACGTTTGACCACAGAAGAGTGCCCTTCTTGAAATGCATAAATACTGTGTAGCCCAAAGTCTCCTGAGAGGGAACTCTAGAAGAAGTCTGTAATGGCTGTACCTTAAGTGAGCCACCAGTTCATACCCATAAATGGATTGTGAGGTGTGAGGAAAGAAAGGTGAGAAAGTGTATCCAGGAAGGTATCAAATTATTTGAATTAAATTGATTTCTGTAAGACTTTAATGGCTGAATCTAGGTTCCTTTCATGTCACCTGAAATGAGTAGACAAATGGTCACATTTCCATCACAAGCGTATCTATTAAAAATTGTTTATTACAGTAACATCTTTCTAAATGATCTCTAGATTGGGTTAGTTCATGGAAAACTGAGTTACTTTTTCTATCACATGAGATTGGAGCAGAGGACAAGACCTTGAGGTTGACCTTCTCAGGGTAAATTTTGAAAGCACCACCCCTAACTTTTGCCTTGAATTCTATGGGAAATGCTGTCATTCAGGCTTTGATTTCAGAATGTCTATTGAAGCTGCCTTTAACTGAAGCTGCTACTAACTACCGGTCCTCTAGCTACAAGCCTACAAACATTTCCAAATCCCTTGTCAAAAAATAATTTGGTTGGTTTGGATGACAGCATTTAGAACGTAAGACCCTGTGTCCTTCCCCTGTGCCATCAGAGGCCAGAGGAGGGTGAGAACCTGGTCAACCTGGATCACTTGATCAGAAGTGGCTCTCAGGTATGATATTTTTGCAACTGGAGAGAGTGTTCTACCCTCTTCGCCTGCTATAGCTTGTTCAGTTCCAGTGGGCTGGGATATAAATATTGACCAGAGGAAGGACTCACGGCTGTCCAACATGTTTGCGATGTTATAGACTTCTATCTTGTTAGGAACTCATTTTTTTTCATACTGGTATAGAAGTCCTTGTAGAGATTGTCAAGGTTAAGGTTATGGTTCTACTACCAGATCCTTAACATAGTATGTATATATATAATTGTTTTTAGCTAATACGTATATGGTGCTTACTATATATCAGGCCCTGTACTAAGCATTTTATGCTTATTAGCTCATTTAATCTTAAAGCAACCAATGAAGTAGGGGTACAGATGAAGAACTGAGATGCAAAAGAGGCTAAGTGACGTGGCCAGGGTCATACAACTAGTAACTGGTTCAAGCTGTGGTTTGAACTCAGTCAGTCAGCTTCCATAGTCTGTGCTCATGACTATTATTTTTTTGAAAGACTGAGCACAGGTTTTTCTCTTTTTCCACAGGAAAAACCCTTATTTATTTTGCCTTATGGGTTGTAGATGATATCGGAGAGAAAATCTTTTGTGGCAAACGTCTGGCTATAGATGCTGAAGACACCCCTGCTGTGGATGTCATGTTTCTCATTCTAGATCATTTAAAAATGAATATAGTGTGTTCTTTTAGGGTTGAACTTCTTTGTATATTTGCATATATTACTGGGTATGATGATCTGAGAGAAGCCTTAAAAAACATTTACACACAAAATGCTCAGAGAGTTCCTAGAAAAAATTACCCTTTTAATCTGAACTGTTGACCTCATATTGTCTGATATACTCAGAGAATGTATTTTCCTCCTTGAATAATCCCAGGCTTTTATAACTTCATTAAGGATATAGCTATTTTTTAGAAACTTTTTTTTCCCCCTAGGAAGGAACTCACTTTTTTTTTTCTTTTTCTTTTTTTTTTCACTTTTTCTTGGGGAGGTGGTAATTAGGCTTATTTATATATTTTTAGAGGAGGTACTGGGGATTGAACCTAGGACCTTGTGCATGCTAAGCATGTGCTCTACCACTTGAGCTGTATCTTCCCCCTAGAAACTTTTAAATGTATATTTAGTGAACTTGGGAAGGTAGTGTCAGATTAGAACAGTTTCTCTATTCTCTTATTATTTTAATATGTTTATTATATTATAATTATTAATATATTCTATTATTTTAATGTGTTTCATGATTTAAAAAAATTTGTATTTTACAAAGGATTTCTGATTTGCAGCACTTGCTTTGTCACTGATGGATCATTTGAATATTTTCTGAAGGAAATAAATATTACATAAATCACACTTTTTAACTTTTATTTTTAGGATATGCTTGAAAACATAAAATTACATTCAAGTTTATTTTTGGAGATTTGAGTTTTATGTGGTCAGCAGCCCTAAATAAAAGTATAAATGTAGACATTCCCTTTATTGGAAACACTTTTTAAAAATCTTACTTGAGAAGCAAATAATGAGTGAATAAGAAAATATGAGGGAAGTATTTGGATCAATATAATTAAGAACCCCAAACATTTACTTTGGGATTATAGTAAAAAAGATATAAGATAATGGCCTCCTCTGTAATGAGGATTTTACTTATACTAAGACCCTAAACATCACCACAGATCACACTAGAGATAAAACAGAAGACAAATAAACCTGCATTTTGAGAAAAAAAAAACAAGTAGAACTTTTTCATGCTGCTGAGGAAGGGGAAAGACGATCAGTCTGGCAGTAGGTAGGCCTATTGTGCGAGTGGAGATTCCACCAGGAGGTGAGGTGCCTGGGGTATTAGCGAGAGCACTCAGAGCTGGTACTGCAGACAGACGTGGTCTCAGGAGCTTGTTCTGTATCTGGGTGAAGTGCCTTGTGCTTTTTAAAAGTCTCCTCTGTCTGGGGAGATGTAAATCTGAAGTGCTAATCCTTTGTCATCAATAACAATCCCATGACACTGCTTTACAAGATAAGTGCTACTGATTCAATTTGGTTGGCTGTGTTTAGCTTCCTGAAAACCTGCTGCAGTTTCAGTTGAGTAAAGCATGATTCACTTCCTGCCCTGATGGGTAGTAACCAGCTCTCATGATTTCGTCTGGAAGTGGCCAAAGCTGTGGAGGATGGAGGGAATGGCAACTTGGAACCAGGGGCTGGCGTCTGAGGTTAGAACGGCAGTTTCTAACCTGACTTTCTAAAGGAATCAAATCCTTCAAGGCATCCAAAAGGCAGCTGGCTCCATGTGACTTGTGTTTTCTTTTGAGTTTCTTTGTCAGCCTCCCCTGTCCTTGTACTCAAGTAGAATAGACTCCCTGTTGCTTTCTGAGCATGCCAGCACCATGTTCCGGGTGTCAGTGTCTTCTCCAGGAGACACATGAGTAACACTTAAGGGCCAGCGATGCGTAAGGAGCTCCCTGAATCTTTAAAGTACAAAAGGGCCGATTCTCTGGGGACCCTGGATATAGGATGCAGTTGTTTGGAATACATGAAAAAAAGTATGACTTGATCAATTAGAACCCAGATGTTCAGAATTTGTGGTCGTTGTTATATGGCGTTTTACCATATACGTGAGAGTGTCAGTGAACAAAGTAACTGAGAAAGTAAAACAGAGATAGGGGAGGATATTTAACCCATTAAATAAAATAAACTGCTTTTATGTTTAATCATCTTCTTTTTTAAATAGAGGAAACAATATAATAATTACAAATAAAATCACCAAAATGAGAATCTTAAAGGACATGTATTTAGTATATATGTGTAGTGTGTGCAGTTGTGTCTGTTGCGAATTCCTAACTCTTTATTAGTCTGTATCACCTTACCTTCAGTTAGCGTGCATTAATAAATGTTTTCTATGTTTAAGTTGACATCTACATTTGTAGTGACTCTGTATACTTGGTGGGAAGCCTTCTAGATTAAAACCTTAATTTTAAAAGGATGATTTTTGCATTATCAAAAAGAATCTTAATTTCTCAAAGTCTCCACCTTAGTATTCCTCTAATGGTAGGTTGTTCATATATAAATGTTTGGTTATTTGTATTCAGTTTTTCATTTCAGTGGCATAAATTGAATGTACTTACTTTGTGCTCTTTATGCATATTTCCAATTCCAAATCAAAGAATAGATACTGTGTGTCCAGGGTCATCAAGAAATGAATTTAGGAAACTGTTCTTAAATCTCCCACTTGCTTCTGAATATCCCTGTAGTCCTAGGTTCTGCCTGAGGAGACTGGTTACTTCCCATGTTTTTACTGGTGTTGGTCTTTTGTGCTCACTGACTTGTGTTACTGTGGTTGTAAACATTTTTGTGTTAATGTACATGCCCAAGTAAAAATGACAAGAGATAGTTTATAGATTTGCAAACTTTACTTGCGAGTTGTTCATCGAGGGCATTTCTTTTCTAGCCATAGTTTTATTTTAAAAGTGAAAATTTAGAGTGAAGGCACAATGTTAATTAAGAGTGAACACCTGAGTTCCAGGAAGAGGAAAAACTTGTACTTTAAGACTTAATAATAAAATGTATTTTTATGGGCTATGAATAACTCAAAAGTAGTGCTAAGTCATGTGGAAATCTTTGTGGAATAAAAGCTTTGGGTAGAAAGGTAATGAACTGAAAACAAATTATTTTACATATCTATATAGGACAAATGTTTAACAAAATTTCAGCAGCATAATTAGTGCATTGCAATGAAGTAAGGCTTCATGAGTCTTGTCCTATGGAATGTATGGCTCTATAGGATATAATTTGGAGGCTTTTTATTTTAATAGGACAGTTTGTTTATGAGTTGTGCGAAGTAACAGTTATGTTTTCCCTGTTCAAAATCTAGTGCAAAAAAATTGAGATAATTGGAAATTTTAACACTAACTGGATATTTGATGATACGTAGGAATTATTATTAAGTACTTTTTAGATGTGATACTGGTATGATGGTTTGGTTTTTGGAAAAAAGAGACAATGACATGTAAAGGTACATTCTGAAATATTTACAGATATGATATGACGATTTGGATTTGCTTTAATATATATAGAAGGGAAAATGGATATCGTAGTCTGACTGGCCTGCTATAACAAAGTGCCAAAGACTAGGTGGCTTAAAAACAGCAGAAATGTATTACTGTTCAAAGTTTTGGACTCTGGAGGTCTGAAACCAGGGTGCCCCCATTGTCTGGTGAGGGGCGTCTCCTGGGCTGCAGACTTCTTGTTGCATCCTCATGTGGCAGAAAGGGTTGGGGATCTCTCTGGAGCCTCTTTGATAAGGGCACTAATCACATTCATGAGGGCCCACCCACCTGATTTAAGCATCTCCCAAAGGCCCCACCTACTAATACCATCACTTCAGGGGTTTAGAACTTCCAAATATGTATTTTAGGGTGGACACGAACATTCAGACCATAGCATTGGGTATGAGGTATAGATGAAACAGGATAGGCCAAGGGTTGAAGCTGGGCAGTGGGGATTCATTACATTATTCTGACTGCTTTTGTGTGTTTGAAATTTTGGATCATAAAAAGTTTAAAAAAGGGGAAAAGACACATACAGACACAAAACTTATAGTGTAGAAACACACTGGTATTTTGTCAAAGGTAGCTAAGAAGAGTTTCAAGGGAAGGAGTTACCTAAAAACAGCAGTTTGATTTCATTGCAATTATATACAGCTATATACAGCTACATGATTATAAAACCCAATAATATTGTAGTTTTATTTTAATTAAAATAAGCCTCTATTTAAGTGAGAGGAAAAAGAACACTTGCAGTTTTGGCAACAGTCTTTAAGTCAGTAAACTTTTTTTTTTAAAAGCTCCACTGTACCAGGTACACTAGAGATTGCTGGAAATGCAAAGGAGAACATGGGTATGGGTTTTGTATTAATGTAGCTGGTAAAATTTTTACATGTCATTCCCCAGTATATTGTGATAAGGGCTCTAATAGACTTATAAAAAAAAAACTATTAGAGGAACACAAAGGCTGGAATGATTTAATTCTACTTTTGTAGGCCAAGGGGAGCAGGTTAAGAGCATACCAGGAAAGAGTGTGCAGGGAGCTGGGCTCTGATCTGGGCCTTGAGGGATGAGTAGGGTTTTTCTAGGCAGAGAGGATGGAAATGCCTTTACACGCATAGAAAGCAGCACAATCAATAGAATGGAGCTAGTGAGAATGAATTCAGCCAATGGTCACAGGCTCAGGGAATGAAGCACCAGGTGACACGGCGTGGGTACAGTGGAGGATGAGGCTGATACAAGAACGTGAAAGTCATATCTAAAATGTGAGTTCTTTATTTACAAAACAGAAACAGACTCACAGACATAGAAAACAAACTTACAGTTACTGGGGATGGGGAGGGGTGGAAAGGGATAAATTGGGAGTTTGAGATTTGCAGATACTAACTAATATTCATAAAATAGATAAACAACAAGTTTATACTGTGTAGCACAGGGAACTATATTCAGTATCTTGTAGTAACTTATGGTGAAAAAGAATATGAAGACGAATATATGTATGTTCCTATATGACTGAAGCATTGTGCTGTACACCAGAAATTGACACAGCATTGTAAACTGACTATACTTCAATAAAAATACATATTAAAAATAAATAAATAAAATAAAATGTGAGTTCTCCCCACAGCCTGAAGAGCAGCATCACTTAGATCTGTTAGCCTGAATTTCCAGGTTCAGCTTCAAGCTGCACCTATGACTCTGGATGGGATTCGTCACCTGAGTTTGATCGAGGGGGTCTAGGTGCCTCGCTGTGGTGTTACTTCACTTGGGTAGACAGATTGGCATGTGTGTACAGATGAAGTTGGCTAACAAAACAGCCAGCAAGATTCTCCACTTCTCTGCCAAACAAGTTGATCGCATGCTTACGTGGGAGTTCTGGTCACTTTCCGACTTTGCGTTGAAAGATACTGGTGGGGTTTGAAACTCATCTGGTTAGATGTGTCATCGGTACTGTTTCCTGGAGTAGAACCTGGAGGCTCTGACTCTCTCAGACCAGTGGAGACGGGCCTTGTTGAAGAATTATTGTCCTACTACTGGACCATAGGGTCTGCAGAGAGAAGTTGGAATTTCTTCTGTGCAGGGGTGGATTTTTACCATGAAATAAATGAAGCTTAAGTCTCAGGTCCCCTCCCTTGCACAGCCCTTTACAAAGTTCTGGGAGGGGCCCTAGAAATTTTCATATAGGCAGAAGAGTTAAATATTATAGGCAGCAGGCTCCCCAAACCTGAAACTGCTCTTGCTTCTGCGCATCTTACAGAAGGTTCTCTGCTTTATTTTTTCTTTCTGAAAAGAACAGGTAACAGTATCTTCCCCCTCACAGATCAGTCAGAGATTACTAAGAAATTGTATGTAAAATGGAACCAGAAGCTATTTTCTGAGCGCATGAAATATGCTAAGTGATTTGGCACTGACACAAGAAGGGAAGGGTCTCTTCCCTGTAGGTTCCCTGGGTAGGCTCTCCTGGTCCGGCAAAGAATCTTTGCTGAGTTTGGCCCTGCCCAGGGCAGACTGGCTGCCATGCTGTGCCTTGTCTCCGCTGTCCTGCACTGTTGCTGTGGAACCCTAATCCCTGCATTCTCTTCTCCTCTCTGACATACAGCTGCCCCATGGCATTTACAGCCCAGCTCTGTGTAGCCAGGTGCCAAGCCAGTTCTGGTGTCACTGGGAGTGACCACCTGAAAAAGGTGCACTAGGCTGCTTTCTCTAGATTGACCAGAGATGTTTCTATTCTATATTGAACAGACTAACACTGATTTTTACATTGATCCTTTTAATGTATTTGCATCATAGCCTTGGAAACCATCAAGTCAACACATTACCTTTCAAAATATGGAGCATGACTTGGAGAAAAGGCTGCTTTCTGGGCTAGGGGAGACTGGGGTAGGACCTAGAACATCCTTTTGAGCCAGAAAGAACTGGGAATGGTCAAAGTATAAAAAAATACGAGAGCCTTCTTGATGCACTCCCATTGGCCAAATTGGGAGAAGTTGAATGTCAAAAAAAAAAAAAATGGTAATGGGTTATAACGAATTGAATACAATAAAAACCCGTAAGTCCATACTGATACAGAAATTGAATAAATAAATGAGTGGGGAGAGAGAGAGAAATTCACTTACTTAGAAGGCCAACTAATAAATACAAAAGGAAGAACAGAGTTGCAAAATCACAGATGTATAGTAAGACTGGTAGGTGAAAGTTTGGTGAGGAACAGGATATTTACATAGTCTCAGAGTAGTATCTCCCAACAAATTGCTCATTAATTACAAAGGCAAATATGGTCACTTCATTGTAGAGAAATCTAGGGGCTATCACTTGAACCAAATGATCCAAGTTAATATCTCCAATATAGATACAAACCGACATCATGTGCTTCTTGGTAGGATGCACCTAGGACACACTGTGTTATTCTAAAAAAGAACTACCTGAAACTAATCATGAGGAAACATCAGACATACCCAAACTGACAGTCATTCTATAAAAGAATGGGTCTGTAATCTTCAACAGTGTCAAGATCAAGAAGACAAAGAACTGCTGGGGAAGGCAGGGTGGGCGCTGGGACCACGGGACTGGCCAGGCTGGAAAAGGGAGAGCAGATACTTCCACTCTTCACGTTGGTTGTGGGTGCTGCTGGCCTCCTCAGAAGGAGGTTTCCGAGCCAGTTTTCAGAGTTCACTCTTCAAGTGAGGTGGTGTAGTAGGGAAGGTCCTTTAAATGAAGATTACAAAAGACATTAGAAAAGACTGTTACAAGTTGGATCTTTTCCCACAGTGGGGGCCAACAGACAGGAAATTCTTTGCCGATGGCAACTTGAGTTTACAGGCTCTACTCTATCAAGACCTTTATATTGATCTAGCTCTTGTTATCTAAATGATGGTTTTCAAATTCCACCATCGGGGGAAGGGACAAAGCTAGGATGACAAAGGGAAGTCCACAAATGATTATGTACAAACGTTCCATCCAAGTGTTTAAAGTTGGCTGAATGGATTGGAATGTTCTGGTCACGGGTTAGCTATTTTGACTAGATTTACTCAACACCCCTGTGTTTGTTAGCATCTATGTCTGTGGTGTCCTGTGGGAGATTACACAAACTATTGAAGTTTTCCATTAGGAGGCTCAGGCTCAGTTTCATCTCGGACCATCTTTTTCTGGCCTCCAACAAGGACTGTTAATGAACAGCATTGTGGCCAAAGGATGAGCAAGGGACATAAAAAGGCTTGTCCACCAACCACCAAATAACTAAAGTGGCTGCGTTACAGAGGCCTCTAGCTACTCCGGCTCTCCATGTTTGTTGTATAATGTACATAATGCCATGTTCAACACGTAGTGCAGGTAATGTTGGTTCACAACTGCGTTTTGACAGCTGGTTAAATGTTTTATGGCTGTAGTCTTTAGGCTTTAGCCTAAATAAAAC
Organism: Camelus ferus; assembly: GCF_009834535.1. NCBI lineage: Eukaryota > Metazoa > Chordata > Mammalia > Artiodactyla > Camelidae > Camelus > Camelus ferus. Next base: position 99,514,215 of record NC_045697.1, on the reverse strand, counting down.
ATTTTAAAATCATTCTGACAAGTGTACGAATACTAAATCTAAGAATTAATTGTTTCATACTTTAAAATTATATCACTTTCGTCCTTTTGTGGATTGGTATTTGTTCCATCATACGCACTTGCTTATTTTGTCTTAACGGAGGTGTTTTCTGTTAGTCATGAAGCTTGGTAGCATTTCACATAACTATGTTGGTAGCTGGTGAGTCGTTGATGGGCATGACTTTATTTCGGTGAAGATGACTTAAGTTAAGGAAGGGTGGAGCAGTCTCACCAGAAGTTGAGCACCTGCACCTGAGGATTATCTTTCCCTGTGTCCTTTCATCCATTTTTTGCTCTTGGTAGTTTGCTTTTAAAGTCCATGTGACTTTTAACTTTGTCTTTAAATTGAATTACTCTTTCCTGTCAGTGCTTTTCTCACAGGACTTTTCCACAAAAGTGTTTACTGCACTTTTTCATACTGGAAGATTGAGACTTTTCTCAAACACAGTGTTGTACTCACCACTGAGAAGGTGCAGTGCAAAATCTAAAAATTGGACAGTCGAGTATTCATTTGTTATGCTTAGAGTGTGAAGGAGAGGGGGTGAAGAGTACTGGGACAGGTGACTGTGGGAGAAGTGTCCATTCTGAAGACCTCTGCTTCTTCCTTGGCGCCACTCTTGTGAGCTGTCATACTGTTCTGTGTCACCGTGACTGCCACATTCTGTGGTAGGGGAGTCGTGATACCTGTGCAAGGTTTGCAGTGGTAGTAATGAGATGCCTTTAGAATAGGCTAGAATTGGGAAATTTTACTAATTTCCTTGCTCATATTTTAAAAACTCTTCAGGTGATACTCAGTGAACTCCACGTTTGTGTATTCCTCTTGCTGGCTGGTGCCTTCTTCCACGGCAGAGGGACAGTTCACACACAGTCAGCTACGTTTACACCAGTCACAGCCTCCTCTTTCTCCCGCCCCACCCTTTCCACTTAAGGTTTCTTTTAGTTTTTGCAAAGCAGCCATGTGAGAGGAATATAATAATTTTGAAGAGCATTATATGGTGGGAATTTTGACAATGAGTGGAAGATGGTAATTACTCTCTTCCATTAGACTCAGTGGCTTTGGACAGATAAGCTGTATTGAAACGTGTGACCAGGGCATGGGATCATGGATTGTCTTTCACTGTTGTCATGGCGACAGTGATGCAGGTGGCCTATAACTGCCGGGCTGTCAGATCTTATACATCAAACTGGTGCTAAGTGAAAATATGTTAGAGGCATTGGGGGAAAAATTGCCAGCAGTGTTTATAGGATCAGCTAGAGAAAAGCTAGCCTAGTTGAAGAAAAGATTTCCGTTAAAAGCTCTAGGTGATTCTGAAGAAATCAGAGTTTTTACTTTTTATTAATAAGAGGAAAGTGGACTATTAAAAGAAAAAAACTGCTTTCTGGATGTTGTGCTGCTCTCTCTGTCCCCATAATTAACTGCCTTTCTGCTTCTCCCTTGAGCTAATGTGATAATGTAGTGGCTTCAGAAAAGGCAAGGAGACACTGTATGGTCAAGAAGCTTTGCTTGGGGGCTAGGGAACCAGTTGTGCACAACGTGAGAGGTTTGAGTCCCTCTTTTTTCCCAGAGAGCTTCACTGAATTCTTGTTAGAAGGAAGTGGTAAGAAATCATTCTTGTGGAATTCTAATACAGCACCTGAAGTATTACGTCAAATTAGCGTTAGACTCAGTTATTCACGTTGGACTAAATCTCTTTGAATGTAGGAGGATCTATTCAAATCTGTTCTTTGTCAGTTACCACACCTATTTTTCCCTCTTTCTTTTTCTTCTCCTCTCCTCTTCTCCTCTTTTCTCAGTGTTTTGTGTCTTTAAAAAAAAATTTATACGTGCCTTGAACTTGAACTTAAACCCTCAAATTCTAAGCAACCATGAATATAACGTGTGTGTGTGTGTGAGTGTGTGTGTGTAAGTGTGTTGTGTCTTGTCTCAGAAAGTTGAAACTAGCTTTATAGTTCTCATTTAGCCATGCTATCTTGGTAAATAGGAAAAAGAAAATCACATATGTTTCCATTTCCATCAAATATTTGAGGAAAAGAGGTATTGTGAAGTTTAAAAAGAAGTATTTCTGGGTGGGACAGTCTGCTCACCGGTGAGTCACCCGCAATAGATGAGACAGTGGATAATTTCTGGTAGGCCCCTGAGTTAGGCAGCATGGCCCCAGCTTCTGACCTTTTATTTGAAGTATCTTCTTTGGTACGTTCTTCAGCATTGAATTCTAATAACAAGAGTAGGTGAAATCACCTTTGTATGCCATTGGCATGTAACTGACCAGTCAGAGTAATGGGGATTCAATTTAATCCACACACATGTATTGGACATGTACTAAATAGTAGGTATTTTGCCTGTACTGGTCTTCAGAAGGAAGTAGTTCAAACATTTATTGAGCAAGGTAATTAAATGTACAAGGTAATTAAATTATTTAATCCTAACAGTATTTGTGAGAAGTAGACATATTATTATCATTTTGTAGATAAAACCTTGTCAAAACCAAGATTGAAATATCTGACTCCAGATTCCATGTGTTTTTTGTCTACCATGTGGTTTCAAGAGATATGCAAGACCAGCTTTGCCTTCAAGGAGCTCACAGTTTCACAGGAGACCCAGGAAAGCATTTAATAATGACAGTGCAGCTTGTTAAGTGCTGTAATAGACATCCACAAAGCAGGGGCATCTAACTCTCAAGAGGAGCTCATGATGGAGCTGGCTATTAAAGGAAGAATAAATAATTTGAAGGTAGATGAAGAAGAAAAGGAATTCCAGGCTAGGGGACAACATGAGTAAGGACACAAAAGAATGAGACCATGGCACATTCTGGAATGGCAGGTGTGTGTGTGTGTGTCTGTGTGTCTGTGTGTACACACGTGTGTTGAGTTAGGTTACTTAGCTGAGGGATGGGAGTGGGGGAAAGGTATATAAAGAGATTTTCTAGAGTTAGCTTAATATATATGTGTGTATGTGTCCTGGAGTGCCAAGATTGTGGTTGCTGTTGTTAAGTATTTTCAAGCTAGAGGTTGTTGATATGCATGATACATCCCTCTAGATTTTTCGTTTTGTTTAATTTCTGTTTATCTCTACACCCCTTCTCTTTTTTCAGAGTATTTTTTGCTCACCCTGCTGTCATCTTTTTTCCCCCATCACTCTGGTTGAGGGCTCTCATCTTTCCCTAAAGAAATCTACATAAAAGGAACTAGTAGGCAGAAGAGGTAAAGAGTCTGGTCAGCCATCAGTCTAGACAAATAATTGAAATAATTAAGATGAGGAAGATCTGTATGTTCAAAGTACTCAATAGTGATAGTTCTTCAGACTTAAGCCCCAGGTAACTGATAGAAAATTAGACTCAGACTTAGTCTCTTTACTAACAGCTGACCAATATATTTTTATCATGTAGATTATATACATAATGGAGATTGTGGTCCTTCATTCATAATGTTCATAAATTCTCTGCTTTTTGTTTTTTGTTTTCTTGTTTTCATAGAGGCACTACTCCTTTTAAACCTAACTCCTCGATTAATAGATTTTATTCTGAAATTAATCTCAGGATTTTGCTAAGCCTTGTCTGTTTTAGATAAAAAAAGAAAAATAATGAGTTTTTCTCAAGTTGTGATTGTTTGTCAGTGATTTACAAATAGTCCAGGCAATTGTGATACCAATGATTAAGAAAAAGGTGAACATTATAGCCATGAAAAGTGATGAAATTTGAATGCTGGTGTACGTCAATCTCCATGCCATAGTAAACTAATTTGTTAATATAAGATTCCAAATCCTGATACTTTAGGGGTATTTGGAAATACCATTTTAGTTTTGTTTTGCTAGAAGAAACCAGAGTCAAAGGTGCCAGTTGCATAAAGAAGATTCTTCTTGACTTTCACAGCTCACTCATCTGTAGGTGCACACACACAAATGTATATTCTGTTGGATTGGTATGTCTGAAACTAGTGCCTATAACAATTTTTAACAGTGTACTGTGTAAGGATATTTACTCTTAACAGCTATAACTCCATTGACCAGAGCGGAGGCTTATGATAGTCAGGAGCAATTGGAAGGAAAAGAACATACCTGTGCTGCCCAGGGCTGAATAGAAAGGTTAGTCAATCCAGCCTTGCCTCCAAATGGGGAATGTCTCACCAAAGAGCGAGATTTTTGTAAACAACAGGAAATGGAAAATTAATTTGAGCCTCCCCTCCTGCAGTCTTTTTACATGTCTCTAGTTCCTTTTTTTTCTCAGAAAAGTCAGTTTTTACAGAGAAATATCCTGAACTATTGATGACAAATGAGTCATTCATTTGCACCCTAGTGGTAGAGCACAATGCAGTGATGGGATTAGAAGTAAGGAGTCTTAAAAGTGGGAGTAGGAGCATTGAGGTGGAAAAACCATATTAGCTCATGTAACATCTTTATTGAAATTGGATTCATCTTCAGTTATAATTTTTTTCCAAGGACAGAAATGTTTCCCTAGCTATTCTGTTGGGTATTTGCACACCACGCTCTCAGGATTTCAGCATCAATGGGTCAGTATCTCCATCACTCGATTGATATGTCATGGATACCTTGACCAGATTGTGGAAGAGGGTCATTTTTTTCCCTCCATGTTCCTCACTTAAACCTCTTAGAGTTACATGCTCACTTATTAATTTGTCAATTAAGCTATTTAAACAGGCAACTGTTTGTTATTCTTTATCAATACTAAGCTTTGTAAACAAGCAAAATGGATGTGATCTAACTTGAAGATACACTGTGGGGAATAATTCTGTTTTGTGAGACAGAGGCAGGGCTGACCTCTTGGGTCTTTTCATGTTTCATTCCTATCATTCATTCCACAAAGTGCTAAGATGTTCTGTCGGAGCCCTTGACACTTACCTGCACTTAGGTTAGCTCTGAAAAAGTAGAGCAGGAGATGTAGACTTGATGAGAATTTGAAATGGAGTGTCAGGCCAAGATCGTGATAATCCAGTTTCACATGAAACCTCTGGGTCCACCACAGGTTAAATCTAGTATAAGATAATCTTGATCACCATTTTAAAGTGCTTTTTCTCAAGTTATGAATAAAATGCTTTATCTAACAGTGTGGATTACCAAAAAAAAAAGGGTTTTATTTTACAAGATCTTTTTCTGTGATAGGATACAAACAAGGCATAAGGAAGTTACATGCTGGTGGTGGTGATTGTGAATAGAGTGGAAGGCTTTCTGTGATCAGCTAAGTCAGGGAGCTTTGGGACAAGGACCCTGGGACATATTCCTGCTAAGCAGAAGATCCTGGTGGAAATAACAGGGTTATCTTTTACTCGTTACATAAGCTCTTAGGACCCTCTATACTCACTCAGAAAGTTGAGAGAGAAAAGCTGAGACTTTGAATTAATGTCCCTGATGACAGTGCTGCTATCAGACCATTAAAATATACACATTAAAAATATTTGTGTAACTGAATCACTTTGGTGTAAACCTGAAACAATGTAAATCAAATATCCTTCAATAAAAAATTAAAAAAATGTAACTTTAAATCCCTTTGGCTACTTAAAAAACAAGTTTCATAATGATGCCTCAGTTCTTTTATTCTCTAAGGTGTGGTATTACTGGTTTTTAGTACCAAAGGAGCATTTCTGTTTCAAGAACAGAGAACAGAATAGTAATATGATGCGTACAACAGTACATACTGTATCTTTACTGGGAGAAAACCAGTGGAGAAGTATTATTGTTTGAGTCATTTCCTGACCAGTAGGATGGGCTGGTCTCTGAACCAAAATTTGGTCTCTGCTGTGGTGAAGCTGACATTGTGGTTTTGACGGTGATGTGCTGGTAGCCAATAAAACTGAAGATGAAGCAGAATTTTTACCTCATTAGCCATCCCTGGGGTTAGCTGGTAAGGCTGGACCATCCTGCAGAACCCAGGAAAGCAGTACTGTGAGGATAGGTAATGGGCAACCCGGATTTCATCTTCTTCTAAGTTACATCAGCCCTGCTGTGTCTCATATTTGTTATGGACTGATTCACACAGAAAAGCCATTTCAATTTTTCATATCTTTTTAAAACAATATTTTCAGCAGGTCTTAATGCTTTATATAACGTTATATCTCCAATAGGCTGGTTTAATTTTGTATGAAGCTGGAATTTCAGATGAAAGGCTTCCTCATGCATAAAAGAACCTCAGCTCCTCCTCAGAACCAAAACAAACACGTACATAAACAACAACAAATAAAAGAGTTTCAATTAATATCTTCCAGAACACAAATACCTGTTTAAATGCACCTAATTCTCTGCTGGCAGCCACTTTCAATGATTGTTCTTTTTAAAAGGAAAATCCAATATAGTTGAAAGCATGTGCTTTTATAAATATAAGATGCTTCCTTGCTTTATCTGATAGAAGGAAGAAAACATGTCTAGCTCTTTTTGGATTTAACATGTTTTAGCTAATCAGGAAATCTTTATTAATTACATTTATGAGTTATATAGCACCAGAAGAGGATTTTTGAATTTTTTTTTTGGTTACAAAAATGTGATGGAAAAAATTAGACTCTGTATTATCTTGTAATTTTGGAAAAAGCATGTTATTGTGTTGTACCCAGCTGGTGGCTGCTAGTAGGAAGCACTGGTCCCCAAGACCTTCCTCATCATCTGAGAAGATGAGGGAGTTTCCTGCTGTTAAAACAAAGCCAGCATGATGGGGGCGGAAGGGGACTCTTGGCTGTGGAAGAATAAGTTTGGGTGTGAGCTGCATTTCCTACTTTGCAAAGAGTCAGTTTTTCTTGATTTTCTGCATTTCAGTTTCCTTTCCCTCCTTTATTCCCTTAACTTTGTATAATGGGTAGTTACCCAGGCCATTTTCTGTGGACACAGACCCAGGCAGGGGTGGGAAGGCAGAGCAGCACCGACAGCAGTTGGGTGGATTATAGGCAGGAGGCTGGGATGCACACCCCGGCTCCAGCACTGACTAGCTTTGTGACCTGGGGAGATGTTATGAACTCAGTTATGTCCCACCAAAATTCATAAGTTGAAGCCCTAACCCCCAGTGTGACTGTACTTGGAGATAACGCCTTTAGGGAGATAAAGTCAAATGAGGTCAAAGGGTGGAGCCCCTAATTCAGTATGACTTGTATCCTTGTAAGACAAAGAGACACCAGGTGTGCCTGCACACAGAGATGAGGCCAGGAGAGGTCCCAGTGAGAGGGCAGCTGCCTGCAAACCAAAGAGAGAGACTTGGGGAGAAGCCACACGTGCCAGCTCCTTAATCTTGAACTCTCAGCCTCCAGAACTAGGAGAAACGAAATTTCTGTTGTTTAAGCCATTCACTCAGTCTGTGGTATTTTGGGATGGCAGCAATAGCAAACTAATACAGGAGAGTTATAGAATCTCCAGGCCTCAATTTCGCCATCGAAATTGAAGATGGAGTCAGGAATCATTCTTAATGTTGTAGGGTTTCTGTATGAGAATAAGGGATACAGTGCAATCCACATAGGGCCTCAGCAGATGCCATCTCCTATATGGAGGGGCTGATGCCCACGAGAACAGGCTAATGGCCCAGGCTTTTTGCTAAGCACTCAGCATTACAACAAAACAACACACATCATTACACAGATAAGTTTGGAGGTTCCCACCACATTTTTCCTGGCTGATGTCTTACACAGAAGACCTAGACTTAGGGCACGAATGTTTCTTTTCTGATTCCAACACATGTTATATCTCCTTCAGAAGTTAGTTGAAATCTCCATATGTTTTAGTGTTTTATTTACTATACTTTAAAGACAAAAAATCTAGTAAATGTTACACAAGTGCTCGGCTGACCCAGCACATGGAACTGCATCTACTAATTCAGGCTGCTTTATACACGAGAATCACATATATCTGCAAAATAGTGTAGTAGCTTGGGTTTACCCACCATTGTTTGGCCAAGGAACTGAAGGTGTTTTCAATCCTTAAAATCACTTCACTTCTAATGTATACTGATCTAAGAGATATCAGATGTGATCCTCCCCTTCAGATAGTTAGCAGATGAAGGCACAAAGATTTCTTCCTCATAGGCATAAGGAGGTGTGGGTGGTTAAGGACAGGATGGAGAGTCTCCTGGCTTCCCCTACAGCATTCTACTGGATTGCTCCTAAAGTTCTGTTAACTATGTCTGTTCAGATATTAGTGGACACGTCTGTCTTTTCCCTTTTCAAAGTAAAGAATAGAGCTTAGGTTCTGTACCTCCAGTACGATGCTCTTTACTAAACTGGCAGTCAATAAATCAGACATTCAATAGTACAGAGCCCCTGCTGTGCACGTTGTCCTGCAGGACAAGGTGTATGTGGTGTACGCCTTGGCTGCTGCCCTCAGCTTGCGGCTTATCTAGTTGAGATGAGCAATCTACCAGGCTCTACGACAGCGGGGGTCATAATCCACATGTGTAATGTGCAGTGCACATTTCTTTAAGATAAGTTCAGATTCCCCCAACTAGTCTATCTATTGATAAGTAAGAGAAGTGTTCCCTTCGGAGGAAAAGTATTCTAGTAGTTAGGTTAGGGTGCTCAGCTAAAACTGATTAAGATGGTGTTCTGATTCCCCATTGCTGCTAGCAAACCACATCAACACTTGGTTTAATGTGCTGTACACCAAAAATTGACACAACATTGCAAACTGACTATACTTTCATAAAAATATATTTAAAAAATACTTGGTGGCTTAAAACAACCACCATTTAATCATATCTGTGATTTTGTTGATCATGAATTTGAGCAGGGCTCAGCTAGGTGACCCTTCTGTTCCCTGCAGGGTATCACAGGTCACTCAGCAGTATTCAGTCAATGGTTGGACTGGTCTGGAGGGTCCAGTATGGCTTCACTCACCTGCCTGGCACTTTGGCAAGGGATTCCTGGAAGGCTGATCTCCCCTGGGTCCCTCTGACTCTCTGGGTAGACTCAGGGCCTCTCCATGAGATTTTTGCATTAGGGTAATCCTGTGTCTCCCAGGGAGGCTCAGGGTTCCAAGAGACCAAGGCCAAAGCTGTTAGTCATGTATGATGCTAGGCTTGAAAATGGCATAATGTCACTCTGTTGGTGAAACTGGTTACAAGCAGTTCTGTTTCAACGGGAGGGAAATAAACTCACCTGTCAGTGCAAGAAAGATCAAAGAATTTGTGGCCATCCTTAATCCACCACAGATGGCAAACACCTCTGTGGTTTGCTGGGGTTTTCTTAATTTTTTTTTTCTAAATACATCCAAGGCTTCATTTCCAGTGCATTTTAGTTTTCTTTTGCCATTGGAAACACCTTGGGAACGTCTTGCCCCACTTTTACCTTTTGGTTCTATCTTCTTCATGTAAGGAATGATCAAACGTGAGGATTCTTCTTTAAAACGTATATAATGTGGAAGAACTAACAATCCAATGGAGAAGGACCATGATGGATGTGGGTAACTCTAGAACACAAAACTTAAGTAATAAAATTGAGAAAGGTATCATCAAGGTGTGAGTGGAGTGCTGAGTCAGCCGGGAAAGCAGGAGGGTTTCAAAGGGAGGTGGCATCTGAGCTGAGCCTTGAGAAGGATGGTGGTCTCTACAGATGGGAGGGGGTGGAGTGAGGATGGCATCCGGGAGGAGGGGCAGGGAGAGTCAATGAGTCAACACACAGAGCAGATGGTGTGACCTGCAAACCATGGCTGGGAGCCTGGAACGTCATTCAGGGGGCAGAGGTGGGGTGGGCATGGGCACTGAGGCTGAGCAGATGGGTGGTAGTGGGGCGGCAGACTTTGCTCTGAATGCAGAGTTGTTCTGAATATAATGGCCATGCAGGGATTTGTGGCAGAGGTGTGCCACAATCAGATTGCTGATTCTGAATGCTTTCTAGCAGCAGTTTTGAGGTCGGTTGGAGGAATTGCATTCAAGGCCAAGAAAACAGTCAGAGGACAGTAGTCCAGGAGACCAGTTACTGGGCAGTAGAATGGAAGAGAAAGGTTCTGAGAGTGGTGTGCTGGGAGGGGCGGGGAGAGTAACTGCTTTTTCTGAATGCCTCACTTTGGTTATATCCCAAATCTAATTTACTTCTCTCAAAAATCCATTTTTCAGATGAGGTCGCTGAAGTTTAGAAACATTTAAGACCCTCCTTGACTCTGGATAGCTAAAAGTACAGAGGATTGAGATTCAAAGCCAGGCTTCTGTGACTTTCCACAAAACCTCATTGCCTCACCTGTTGAAAATAACCAAAAATTCCCTACTAGGTGGACGGTTGTGCCAGTAACAAAAATAGAGAACACAGATTTCGTTAAAGACTTTATAAAAATGTTTGCCCCTGAGTTGTATGTCTGGATCAAGCACATACATACTTGAATAGAGTTTTCAAATGTTTAAAGTTTTCAGTAAGTTTCTTTCATTTATCAATTCTCTTGCCTTAAATGTTAGCAATAAGAAAGCAAAATACACAATTCATGTCTGTTTACCTGATACTCTCTTTTTGGTGCATAAATGATTGTGGGCCTAATAACTGGTCTTATTGCATATTAGAATCTTGTACACAAAGAATGTATTGTGCCACATCTGGAGCCGACCAAGACACCAGGGAGGGCTGGGATGGAAAATAAAAATGAGTCAGAGAGTAAGAGCAACAATGTAGCAGTTCATTTGGGAACTTCCTCTGTATAGAGGTCCCCCGTCCCCACCACAAAATAAGTCACCTTTCTCATCTTAAGAGCACAAAGGCAAAAGGGACAACAATCTATGTCTCCTAAGTTCTATTTCTGCTACACCCCGAAGGCCAGGGGCTGGGCCACCCCAGCCATCTGCGTTTGGTTTTCCCAGTGAACAGCCTGACACGGACCAGGAATCACTGAGCCTTTGCGCTCGAGTGCTCAGGACTCGGGGCCGCAAGCAGACGCTCCCTTGAAAATGTGATTCCTGACTCAGGTCAAAATGAGATATTGAAAATCATGACATCTGGAGTATCGGTACAGCATCCACTGGGTTTCAGGCCCCTTCACAGGTTTTCAGAGCCCTGCTTAGTCCCGGTGGTGATACGTGAAGGAGGAGGTGAGAGGAGGGATCTTGCTTCTTTTTTTTGTTGCTGAGGCTCATGGCTAGATCAGGACCTGCATGGAGTAGGATGCTCAGGAAATAGTCACTGAATAAACGATTGCATAAATGCCAGGGGCCAGGTTCTGCTTGGAGCTTTATGTTCTATGTCTCTTTTAATCTTCACAAAACAGTGACACCTGGTCCTCCTTTACACAGAGGAAGGAATTGACACCTATAGAAGCTAAGTTACCTGCCCAAGGATAAGCACCTTACATGTAATCGAGCTGGAATTCAAACCTGGATTTGTACAGTTCTTTAACCTTTGCCCTTTTGAGTGTACCCTATATTTTTTATCAGAATACTGTTTGGGTATAAATTAATACACTTCACGCAAGCAAAACAGAAGTTACCCCAGTTTGAAAATGTGAGAACTCTTAAGAACTTGGACCAAGCACATAGTAGGTGCTCAATGCATGTTGAATAAATGAATTACTAGGTTTCTTTCTAGTCTACTACTCTGTTGTTAATTATTGTGGAGAAAAATATGGAAGACTTGAAGATTTTAGCTTTAAAAACGTTATTTTATTTTATTTTATTTTTTATTGAAGTATAGTTAGTTTACAATGTGTCAATTTCTGGTGCACAGCATAATGTTTCAGTCATACATATATATATACATATATTCATTTTCATATTCTTTTTCATTATAGGCTCCTACAGTATATTGACTATACTTCCCTGTGCTATACAGTAGGACCTTGTTGTTTATCTATTTTATATACAGTAGTTAGTATCTGCAAATCTCAAACTCCCAATTTATCCCATCACACCCCCTTTCCCCCCTCTGATAACCGTTAAGTTTGAAAAATGTTATTTTTAAGACAAGTTTCTTAACATGGGGGTTTTGACAAAATGCCAAACCAGTCGGTGATAGCTGGTTAATGGTCCTATCATATGCCTGTTTGGAAACATTTGGTGGAAACACAGTACTGGGAATATTGCAGTAGTTTCTCCCATCTTGCTAAAAGTATTCGCCTCCTTGTTGTCACCAGGAAGCGAAGAAAGTGAGCTGGAAGATGCTGTTGTGAAATTTCTGGTCTTTCAGGAATAGTCAGATGAGTGACCAAACTTTACCCTCTTTCCCATCATTCTCTTTACTTAACTCTTTGCTATTGTTCAGAGGATTAACCCATTTCTTCTTTCTGGCCACCCTCCACCCTCTCTTTCCCCTCGGTGCATTCCCTCTTGCAATATCCTGTTTCTAAAAGAGCTTCTCTTTTAGTATCTTCTAAGCCAACAGCCTTTTCTTTTAATCCCATTTCCAACTTCCGTCTTTCGTGGAAGAACAACCAGGTATCTCCCGCCCTCCCCTTCTTTGGATTTACCTGGGTGGTACCTGCTGAACATGGAAGAAATGATTCTGGCATGAAGTGAACAGAATCTAGTCTTCGCTTTTTCCCTCATCTGAGCTGCTCCACTACATTTGAGGGTCCGAGAAAATGGTGAGGGGCTGTGGGAGGCAGGAGAGGAGGGCAAGATAGGTACCTAGCAGGGGAGACACCACCATCAGGAGAGGAGATGCAAGAGGGACAGAGGAGCGAGGATTATCCAGACCTAAAAAAAAAAAAAAAAAGTTTCAGAAGTGGAATCTGCCTTGAAATAGATCCACCTCTTGTGCTCTTGACCTGAATTTAAATCTTAGTCTGCGTTTCGCATGGATGGGGAGGTGTGGGACAGGCTATATCTGGTCGTTTTTTTGGCAGATCGGGTTTCCGGTTTCATTGTGTTTTAAAATAAAGCTGCCCATACAAATGAGCTCTCTAGGGTGTTGAGTCGTTTTAGGTCGTCGTAGGTCTTGGTGGGCAAGGCCCGTGAAGCGGTTACGTAGTTCCAGCTGGGTGAGGGTGAGCAGTGGTTCATTTGTCTCAGTGTAAGATTTCCCCATAAACACAGTGGGCCCCAGTAAAGTGCTAAAACTTAAAGCAAACAAACAAAACAAAAACAAAAACAACCTAACCACACTCTTTGATAGAAGCCATTCTTAAAATATTTTGCATTTCCTTCCCTCTGCAGGAAGAGATTATTGGACAGAATTCACTCTCTCTTGCTATCTCAGCCATTGTTATCAGGGTAAATATCGTACCTCTGTTGTGTGATGGTGTCATTAGGGTCTGTTCATATGTGAACTCGTTGTCCCTAAACGTGAAATGTCCCCAGACTGCTGAGTACTTTGTGTTCTTTTACAATTTGTCTCCTCTTTCGCACGTCAGTAGCCCTTGTACTGCTACCACTGTGTTGGCCCCTGGGAGTCTCTATCCACCCCACACCCCCTCATATTTTACATCTAACTTGCTGTGCCTGGGGGTGAAATCACACAGATTACTGGAGGTGCAGTTAAAGCGAGAGCAAATAGCTGTGAGTGCAGACCAGATGATCCCTAAAAAGTTCTCTCTTCGAGCTCTCGTGTGCACACTTTCTGATACTAGGCTTCTCCGGAGTGTGTCTGCTTAAGGTTCCAGCCTGGATTCTGGTTAGCTAAGGCTTCAAGACAAGCTGTCATTCTGTGACTCACCACGTACTGTTTTAAGCAACAACGCAGCATCAGAGAATAAAAGGATGTCTAATCGTCTCCAGTTTCCTGCCACAGTTGACGTCATTGTCATCGTCATCACCTTCAACTCCATCACATTGTTAAGTACCTGAAGCAGATAAGTTGCCAGACAAAACATGTTACGTAGACACAATCCTTGGTGTCTGGGAGTCTGTCTCCTTTAAATAGATAGCATGGAAATGGATCTAATTCTGGCTAAGGTATGGATTGCCCTGCGGTAATAGATGGCATTAACCTGTCATCTGAAGGCGTAAGTGCAGTGTCCCAGTTGCTGAGAACCTGCTGTGTGTAACAGGTGTGCCTGTGTGAACAGGGTGCTGAGACCACAAGCAGAAATATTATGCAGGCACTGCCCCTCACCCCTAGGTGCCCAGGAGGAACTAGGTGCAGTGACAGAAATGTGTGTGAACATGATGGGGGCCCAGAGGGGCAGCACGTAGCGTGCTCTGCAGGTGAAGTCAAAGAAAAAGACTAGGCAAAGTTTAGTTATTAGATGCAAGAGGTGGGGGAGGGGCCGTTCTCAGGTGAGCCAGGACAAGGGGGAGGCAGGCACTGCAGGTCATGCTGCTGGGAGTGACTGCAGTGACAGTGGAGAGGCATATGGGTTCGGACCGTCATGCTGAGAAAGGGGCACTGGACCATGGAGTTATGTATTAGGTCTTTCCTCGGGGGCAGGTGGGTGAGGATTATGAATGGCATGGGTTTGGGCTTGAACTAGGGCCATGGCCTCATCTCTGGATTCTGGGAGCTGGATTTGAGACATGGGTGTGAAGTAAAATTCTAAAAGCTTGTTGATGGCTGCAGGGGGTGAGGAGAGGGAGCAGTGAAGCCTGCACCCCAGCCCTAAGGGCAGGGGTGTCACTAAGGGAAGGGTCACTTTGGAGAGGAAGATAATGGATTCCACTTTGGATGTGCAGGTTTGGCCTGTCTGTGGAGATGGGCAGGGCAGCACTGGCAGTCCAGGCTGAGCTCTCGGGATGATCTCTCAGAGAATCTGGTTTGGGGTGGGGGGGTCCCACGGCTTTGCTCTGTGAGAGTTGGAGAGAGCAGCTGGCGTGGCTGGAAATGGATAGGTAGGAGCAAAGGTTCTTCTCGTTCAAAGTTAAATCTGACAAAAGAGAATGGAGAAAGGTATGTTGCACCCCAACTGCAGGGGACTCTGTGATGCTGAGAAAGGTGGGGCTCCTGGCTGAGCCACACCCGCCAACCCCCAGGGCAGCTTCAAGGACGATGGGGAGCAGCAGCCTAGGCTGTGGCCGGGCAGCTCCTTTGCAGACGTGGGCCCAGATCCGCCCTGCTGATTGGCCTGGGTTTCGTTCTGGGCCATCGATCATTGGCAGGCTTCCAGACCTCAGTGGGGCGGCCACTCACGGGGGAAGGGCCGGAGAAGAGGAACTTGTTTCTCTATCAAATGACTTTTGGCTTTCAGACAAAAGAAAAAGGACAGTTTATTGCACACTCTGTAACCCAGAGAGAAGCTACTGCTCAGCTGAGAAAGAGAGAGACAGAGACAGAGAGAGACAGAGGAAGGAGGGAGGGAGGGAAGGGGAAGATGTTTGAATAGTGTGTTCAGCTTGAAACAGCACTTTTAAAAACATGAAAGGAAGGGAAAGTGACTTTTGTGTGGGCCCCTAATTAGGAAGTTCACACTCTGGCCACTAGCCATCTCAGGAACCACACTCTCCATCTTTTGAAGTGCTCTCTCTTTCTCTCAGCAGAGCTGGGTCAGGGTGATGACTGAAAAGGAGCAGGAAAGGAGCAAATTAGTTCCAAGTTTAAAGTTTTCTTAATTAGAAAAGGTGAGAGAAGATGAGTGAGGGCCGTGGGGGTCTCCCCCAGCCAGCATTGGAGGCACCTGGTTAGCTTTATTTGACGTGTAATTTTTCTTGGTTATTCACTGGACAGACTCCCTTCTCTGGTATTCAGTGGGGAGTGTAGAGCCTGAGGATGGCAGTCAGCTCAAGCTAGGCCATCTCATTTTTGCACAGCCGAAGATGAGGTAGACAATTACTTTGGCACCTCACCAGCCCTTTTAGCCCCTCTCCACACACTCAGCAGGAGGACAGGTTCATCTTCCCGTGCCCCCTCCCCCTTTCCCTCCCAGATTTCTACCTTAGCTGGGTGAAATCCTGGTGTACACGGATCTTGCCTGCAAATAGAGCCAACAGCGCCTGTTAACGTCATCAGGCCTGTGAATACTCATTGGCAGAGAAGTTAGGAGGAGTATTTTAGACCCAGAGACTGGGCTGTGTAGATCCAGCTAGAACAGATCTCCTCCAGCCTCAGCTGCTGGCCCTTCCGCTGTGGTTGCTGGAGCTTTGGAGGATGGAATGTCAGAGGGAGCTTGCTGCAAACTGCAGGGTGAGCAAGACAACCTCACTGCTATTCAGCTGGGGAAACGAAGATGCTGACAACCCAGAGATCGCCTACCACCCAGCCAGCCAATAGATACTCTGCCCTCTACATTGGCACATGCTGCCTTCCTAGTTGCTGCCAACCATCTGTAGTGGATCAGGCAGGAGCCAGTTGTAAAAGACTTGGTCTGTTCCTCAGCCTCTCATCCTTTCCCCTTTGCTTCCCATAGTAGTCAGGGTTTAAACCACATGCTTTTACGTCCCAGGTAGATCAAGTGCATTCCAAAGGATGTCTCAAGCTAGGTTAATAACATTTCAGCTAAGATGCTTCCTCTGCAAACAGGGGAGGTTTAAATCTTCTGGGATAAAAACCTTAAGGAAGTGAACAATGGTATATAGATTTGATCCAGGAAGGCAGAGTAAACAAAATATTTGCAAAGACAAGACTTCACTTTTGTGGTTAGGACCCACTGAGCAACCAGAGAGACATCTTTTCAGAAACTAAAAATCTGGACACAGCAACTGGCAAGGTGTTGTGTTTGTTTCTTTGTTTTTCTGATTTAATTATAACAATTCACATCTGGTTATGCCTTTAAGGAATCTTTTTAAATCAAATTTTATGACAAAGTACGAATCTACCACAAATCTGTAATATGGCAATAGTCTACAAATACAATTTTTAGATATTTCAACTCAGAAGTGCCTATGAAAATCCACACGTTCCCTACACTTCAGGGCCAGATTATAGGTAAATAACCCCCCTGTGTGGAAATCTGAGTTTGAAAAAGAGCAGTGAGAACTGAGTGAAGGCTTTTGCTGTCTTCATAATTGGCCCTTGTGCCTGTCTTGATTTCACAATAAAACATTGCAGTCATCCTGGCTACTTCCCCTGCTTGTCTCTTGTCTGCTGTCACTCTCAGCAGCTAAAATTTCTAGTGCTTTAATACCACTATCATCACTGTTGACTTGGGGCTTTTAAGGGTCAGATAGCTCTCTTTCTGGTTGCCTCGGTGTAGACCAGGCTCAGAACAGTGCAGGTAGGGACCCTTGGGTCCTTGGGTTCCTCTGGAGAGGTTTTGTGGGCCTCTCTTCAGAACACCCCTGCAACTTCCACAGAGCAGCCCCTGCAAGCCAGCGTCCTGTCCTGGTGTTTCCTGGTCCCCTGTCGCCTGGGCCGGGCCCCTGACGGCACACATTGAAACGCAAATGACAGCAGTAATTGGCTGAGAGATAAACCAGGACAAGTGAGTGAGCAGTGCAGCTGGGAGTTAAGTGGCTAAGTGACAATTACTGCACTGCAGCCTCCGGGATCAGGAGCTGCCAGCCGTTTGTTCTCTGTTTTAAAGGAGCTATAACGCATTAATTGGAGGAGGGCTTCTCGGTTAAGGCAAACATGCCTCACCTGGTTTCTCCTCTGAGTCTGTTTTGAGGAGGGGGCGTAGGTGGCCTAGAGACGGATGGCTGTGTTGACTGCCTCTTCCCAATGCTAACCCCTCCCCTCCTCCAACTGGATTAGAATTTTGAAAGTTTAGGTCCTTGACCCTGGGAAATCCATAGTTGGCTTAGTTTGAAGATTTTGTAAAGGCTGTTTTGCAGGAGGGACACGTTAACTCTTGGTCACAAGATTCTGGTGTCTACATCAGGAAAAAGCTGGGCCTTAAAATCAGTCTAAGTTCCCTTCTTTCCCCTAAAGAACTCCATTAACCCTGTGATTTTTTTTTTAAGTTTTATTGCAAAAATGATGTATTAGCCAGATATAGCTATGAACAACAGAGAAGGTCCCTGCCCTTTTTGGAGGTTATAGTCTGGTTTGAAGAGAAGGATAAGACATAAATAAAACTATTATCTGTTGTTTTACTTGCTCTGTGTGGAGATTCATAATAAGAAGTTTGGGGTTCTGTGGAAATTGGGGGAAGTGGGGAAAGGGGAGTTGTGATCTAGTGTTGGCTGGGCTAGGCCTGCCCTGCTTTCTTTGAAAGGCCATTTTACCCCTTTTCTGTTCATAAACAACCATTAAGATGATTAGCTTGGACTTGAGATAAGCAGACTAAACAAACCCAAGAACTAGCTGAGAGCCCTTTCTCTGTATAATCTGCCTTTCTGCTACATTCAGACAAAGTTCTCCGGGTCTGAACACCTCACAAGTACTGTCTAATGGACTCTTTTTGGGTTGGTTGGTTTCCTTCAGCCTAGCTGAATTTTCACTAACCATCTCCTCTGGTCCAAAGGGTTCTAACAGCTTCTTTTGCCTTGTGCAGAGAACTGGTCATTTCAGGAACAGACACTTGTCTGCTTTGGGACACGTTTCTACACAGAGGCCTAAACCTCTAAAAATCAGCAAAATGATTAAAGAAAAAAGTAGACCCTTTCTAGTGGCTGGTCAGAGAAGCACATTCCTTCTCTTGCTTAGTCTTGGAAGGCCTCAAGAAAAGCTGGCCTCTCAGCCAACGCCAGCTCTGCTGCGCACCCTGAGGGCGGGATAGAAGATGCGGCTGTGCCTGGTTGTGAGCCATGGTCCAGGCAGGGCTTTTTGCTACAATGCCCACTTCTCCGTGAACTCACCAGGGCTTGTCTAAGGAGAAAAGGCCTTCTGTTCAGTTTCTGAAGAAAGCCTGGATAAGAATTTGTGGAATCACATAGTAGTAGTTATAGACTGTCCAAAAAGATGAATAAATTGCTCCTTTGAATAAAGCTTTTCTACATAGAATTTTAGCTTTGTGGTAAGAGTTAGACTCTAGGTTTGACTTTAGACTCTAGGTTTGACTTCTGACCCTGCCATCTACTTGCCATTTGACTTGAGAAATTGTTTAGTCTCTCAGTTTCTCCACTGTCAAATGAGGATAACATAACCCATTTGGGGACTGCTCTGAGAGGTAGATGAGTTTCTGTAGCCCTTAGTCAGTCTGTGTGTGAGCACTTAAAACAGTACCTGGAACACAGTAAGTGCTAATTAAATGTTAGCTGTTGTTGTTACTGCCATGTTGTTACTATTATTCACGCTCTGTACCTCATTTCTTTAGTATGAATCACAAGAGTAATAACAACATTCCAACATTCCGTGAACGCCATGCAGGGCCAGGGCAGCCCAAAAATCATTCCCACTTGGGTTCATTTTACTTTTTCATTGTTAGATGTACCACACTAGAAAATGAGCTTCACAGAAAGGATTCTGTAGAATGTTTGTCTAAAGACTAAAGACAACAGTAACACCACAGAAACAAGCAGCAAATTATCTGGATACAAACGTGGTTCATCAGTCTTAGAACCAAATGGTGATAGCAAATACAGAAGGTTAATATTAACTCCTTAGGGGAAACTGCCCAGCTATTATGTTGTTGAAAATTGCATTGGATTTGGAGAAATAGGTTTTTTCATGCCTTAAATCATTTGATTCACATACAGCACAACTCACTCTTTTTGGTGTAATGTTCTGTGAATTTTGGCAGATGCACAGAGTAATGTAACCACTACAGTCAAGACACAGAACAATTCCGTTACTCCAGCTCCAAAGAAAATTTCCTCATGTTATCCTTTTGTAGTCAGACCCTCCCCTCATCTTCAATCCCTAGGAACCACTGATCTCTCTCTCTCTATCCCTGTAGTTTGCCTTTTCCAGAACATCATGTGAATGTAGTCACAGAGTATGTAGCCTTTTGAATCTGACTCCTTCACTTAGCATAATGCATTTGAGGTTCGTTCATGCTGTTGTGTATATCAGTAAAAAGTTTATTTTTAACTCACAAATCATTGGATTCTAGAGCTGAGTGGAATCTTAAAGATCAGAGCCAAACACTCAGTTATCAGCTGAAGAAACAGAGACCCCTACGGTGAAGTGACTTACTCAAGGTCATGAAGCTAATTAAAGAATGCTCAAGAATTTGGAATCTCCTCATGTTAGTCCAGGCAACATCTGTTAAATCATGCTGGGAATAAGAAAAATGGGTAGCTGATTGTCAAGGGGGAGTTCCATCCTTTTTATTTTTGATCAAAATCTGATCAAGCAAACTGAACCTTATTTATAATAATTTTGGAAGGAGTAGATTTCTAGGAGGAGTCATTTCTTCATAAAGCAGTCTTTTGGTAACACATTTCTCTCTGTGGCACATCTGTATGTTAATTATGATTTGATAATAGAGCTTAACCTGAAGTCCTATTATTTATCTATGTCTACAATATCTTTTTGATATCTGATTTATAGGAGTATTCTGATTACTGTCTTCCTTTTAGTTGACATTTTAAATACCCTTGTTTCTAGGTGGCTTTTTCTAGAGCACACAGCTAGTGGATCCAGGTTGGAATTAAGAGCTATTGATTCCTTGGTTCATTTGTTAAACAATTATTTGTGGAAATTCTACTACGTAGGAAGCACTGAACCATGGGAGATATAATTAAGACACTGTTTTTAAGAAGTTTACAGTTTGAATTGGTACAATGAAATGGGTACACAAGAAACTCTAGTTCAAAATAGTTCTTCTGAGTACACTTAGAATCTTACTAAGCACTGAGAAGATATAAAGATGATAATGCAAACTCTCTTTCCTCAAGAAGCTTATAAATACCAAAGAAAGGTACAAATTGAGTGTGATTGGTTAGGGACCAGTTGGAATGTGTTTTAGTGATGCATAAAGCACCCCAGAATTTTGTGCCCAGGAGGGACAGGTCAGATCTGTGCTATAGGAAGTTTATTTGGTAGCAGCATATGGGATGGATGGAGAAGCAAAGACTAGAATACCCAGAAAGCAAGTTTGCTGGGAAATGCGTCGGTCTGGGCAGAAATGAGGAAAGTCATGAGTGAGAATGGAAGAGAAAAGGTGTTTTGGAGAGAGAGTAACTGGCTGAAAGAAGGAACATTCAAAGAAGATTATAAGATTGTACCTGGATGACTGGATGGGCAGCCCTGACATGACGGAGAAATTGGGGGGTGTCTGCGAGCAGGGGCCAGGTGGAAAGTGGATGGTGGAGAATGTTGTAAGGGAGGAGGGAAAGGGCTTTCTCCCTTTGAACAGATCAATTTTGTGGGAACAAAATTTTGTGGGAACAATTTTGCATATGTGGGAACCTGTTAATAAGTATTTACAAATGATTGTTACTCATATCTAGAAGGCTAAGTGTGTCCCATTTTCCTTAACATAATTCCTTAAGAATTGTGGGTTTTGCCCTCAAGAGTTGATGGCATATTTTGTTGTGGTTACATAATTGTTTTTGACCCCATTTCCCACCGGTGGCACTACTCCATGCTTAAAAAGAGGCAGTGCGAGTCTTGAAGTGGATAGACAGTTTACATAGGGTGAAATACAGACCATAAATTATCGCTCTGAAAAGGACACACCTTAATTAGGAGTTAAAGGAACACATATTAAGACAAATTTAGGGTGAAATTTCGTGCCTAAGAAACTAGAGACAAAGTAAATAGAAGTTTTAAACCCAGTGTTGGTCAAAATATGGGAAACCATCTTCACTTACACTTTGTTGATGTTTCTGTAAATGAATATGTTATATCTAGAGAAGAGTCTTGCAATAATTAAAAAGAGCTAAAACTTTACTTTTCATAGCCTTAAAACCACAGAAATCCTCAAATACTTATAAAGAATGAAGTTTCTTGGGGCAGCATTATTTACAACAGTGAAAAACTAAGAACAGTACAAATCTCCAAATAACAGAATGTCGAGGTAAATATTGCTTAATAGGATATTTTATTTGGCTTAGTATGGGATTCTATGACAGGGATGAGTATCTAAAATCATATTCAGTGGTGAGATGTACAAGATAGATGGACCCTCCGCTGACAGAGAACATGATTGCTTAAAGGACTTAGAGTCACACAAAAATATGGAAGTTTGTAGTACAGGAAAGAGGCTGGTGGAAGAGTCTGTTTTGTGTTTTTGTTTTTTATCCTGAGTCAGATGGATACATCTTCAAAAACAGGAAGAAAATTTCTAGTGAAGTAGTTTACTGTTCATTCATTCCTTCGTCCCTTCCCCCTTTCTCTCTTTCCGCCTTACCCTCTTTAAGTGGTTCAAGTTCCATTTATATTTACAATATATTCACAAGACAGAGTGATATGACGAGTTAACCCTATTGGCGAGAGTCTGAAAGCTGGTACTTTGGTTCCAGTTCTGTCATACTTGTCGGATCTGGAGCCAGTCACATCCTTTCTGATACTTTAAATTTCCTAGACTTTGTCTCACACTGATGTGGAAGCTCATTAAAATAAAACGGGTAAGAGCCCTTGTAGCATTCAGGCAATCAGATAGTGTATTGTTTAACTCTATTGTGAAACAAAAGAAGAGAAAAGAAAAGGATACCAGAGTTTAACTTATGAGAGTTTGGGTCTGAATATGTGTGTTTACCCAAGTGGAATTAAAGAAAGAAAAGTTGCAGTTGGATACTGAGGGGACAAGATCTTAGGGCCACACCTGTGGGGCAGAGCCTGTGTGGGGACAGTAGAACCCTCTGTGAAGATCAGCTATTCCCAGCTTAGAGCGATTTTGGACACATCACTGAAGCCTTTAATGTTTTCTGTGTGCACAGAAAGATGCTCTAATATCGGAAAACAAACATGCATGGAGGGCCGCTGCTTAGATTCAGAGAAGGCTTGTGCTGAATCCAGAAAGAGAAAGCATCGTGGTGAATTGGAAAGTTTACATGAGTTTATTAGGGTCGGAATCCTGTAGTCAAGTAAATCTAGACCAGTAGTAATTCAAGGAGAAAGCATAAATTTTGACAAAAATATTAGAGGCCTAAGAAGCCATCTGTAGGACAAATGGCCACAGATGTAAAATAATTTGAAGTGATGGTTTTCAGTACATCTGTAGCTAGAGTTTCTGGGAAAATGTGGCTCCAAATGAAGGCAGCAGCCCTACCCAATAGGTGGGATTTCAGGTGTTTCTAAACAACCTGGGTGCCTTTTTTTTTTAATTTTGAAACTGTATTGTAATTTAAAACTGCAAGTTGTGTGTTGGCTAAGCGCGCTCTTGGGTGAGAGCCAAGGAAGGAAATTGTAAGTATTTTCGGATTTTCCAGTTTCAGACAGTGTGCCTGCTTTGGCTGAGCACCTCTAAAAACATAACTTCTCTCAGTAGCTTTTGACCAGGCACAGAGAGCAGGAGTTAGTAAGAAATGGGAGGGACCACGGCAGGGACCCATCTTCTGTTTTCCTTTTCCAGAGGGAGTCAAATAGGGTCGAGCAGGGACCCCTTCTGGCTTATGATTGGAGGGTAATAGCTACTGCCTGTGTACAGTGTGGCTCAGGTAACCAGGCGCAGGGAATGAAGTAATTGTCCTGAGTTTTACAAGGACGCCCTCGGGTCTGGCCTCTGTCCCCTGTGAAACTGATCCAAACTAAGGGTGTCCTTTGAAGTTACTGGCTGCTCTGCTGGGAACAGCCCTGTGACTGCAAAGCAAGATGAGTAACTGGTCCCAAATGCTGAACTACCCATTACCTGTTTGTTAAGAGCTTGGGGAGAAGAAAGCAAAGACAAGAACAGGTTAGACAACAGCCAGTTAGATCTTTCGGTTTCTCTCTACTGTGGCTGAAACATAAACAAATCCTCGATTTTGTGAACTTGTTCACAGCCGGCTAGGCTAACAGCTTCCTTGTGGTCCTGGGAGCAGATCCTCCAGTGCAGAAGGCTGTAGAGGGGATTTTAAAGGGGAGCATTTCCAAATTATCACTCAGCAACTGCAGCCTCTGTACAGCAGCAATCACCTGACACTAACCTGTGTGGATTGTCCTTTTAAAAATAATATTTTCTAAGGTTACTATTGAACTAGGTGGTTAACTGTGGGGGAAAAAATTACAGCATTTTAAATATTAAATCTTTGTTTTTTTCCCATCTTATGATAAAACTTTGAACCCCGTGTGCTCAAGCTGTGCTGTAGTCCTCAAAGTAGGTTAAAGGATTCTCCTCTGGAAAAATAAGCCTTGTTTATGGGGTCCAAAAATAGTTGCTAAAAATTTCTTCCTTTTTTTTTTTTTTTTCGTTTTTTGTTTATGAGTCTTTTTCATTTTGGAGGTCAGGAAATAAATGCTGGTTTGAGGTCATGCTTCATAGTAACTTGAAGTAAAAAGCAGAATATTAGGAAAAGCTGTGGGAAAGGAGGTGATGGGGGAAACCCAAGACATAAACACCCAGATACAGGAAGTTGGGAGATGTAAGAAATAAACTTTGAAATGGCTGATCTACTCATACAAATGTATAATGAAATCAACAACATTCTAATTGTCTTTGAGGAGTCCGATCTGTAGATTCCACACTTTGATTACTGGTATCCACGTTGCAGGTCACATGGCTCCTATGGCAGCAAATCATAGGAAAATAGTTGAGAAAAATTTTGTAAGTGAGTAAAACATTTAAATGATTGTAACAAGACAAATAAACATGGCTTGAAAGTTGTACATGCCACTAAAGGGTAAATAGCTGAGTGGTCATTGACCCTTAGCTTGTTCAGTGATTTATATTTTCAGTCAAGAGTTTGGAAAATTTTCTCTTAAGTCGTTCATTCATTCATTCCTTCTTACTGAGTGCTGAGCGATGGGGACATATCAGCAGAATTAGGGAGATGGTTTGGCCATTCTCCGCTGGCAGCAAAGCTAACAGTGAGTGAGTTGCACCTGGTATTCCCAGGGCTGAGTTCCACTATCATCAGGTTGGTTTTTTAAAAACCTAGAGTGTTTCTTTTGCCACTGGGCTTCTTTGAAGGCTGCAGGAGCCAGCGTGTGGGAGAGAACGTGGGCCTGGAGGCGGAGTGGAAGGACCAAATGCCTGGGGACAGGCAGAGAATGGCAAGTTGATTTTCAAACGAAACGAAACCCCCAAACCCTGCCATTAACAAAACATCATTTGGCTTAGTTAAAACAGGGAAGACTTGGGAGAACCTTTTGGTAAAACTGAGAGGGAAAACTAAACAACTGAAGTTTCCAGAGAGGTGGATGGCGGCCCAGTGGGTGTAACTTTTCCAGACAGACCTGCATATTAGAAAAAGAACACAAGTCAGGAAAGTCTTAATAGTCCGGTCTGAGGAGCCCAAATGACATTCATGTGCAAACAAGGAGCACATTCATCTGTATTCCTTCTTGTTTTTCTGACTGTTAGGATCCCATATGCGACACACGGAACGCCCTAAATCTGGCCCAGGGCAGGAGGGATGAAGGTGTATTGAAATGCGGTGGAGCCGGAGTGTTCATCGATTCAGACATGACTTGCTGAGTATCAGTTGTGTGGATAAAAGTTGGGGGTATTTTCTTCCCATACCTCTAAGGAGAATGGGCAGTATGGGGAAAAATAAGAGAGATGCTTTGCTGCTTCTAAAAAAGCAAAGATTCTTTCTGAGGTGAGCCGTGGAGGGAGCTGAGACCTGAATTTTTGTTGTTGTTGTTCTCTACTCACTAGTCAGATTGTTTTGGAAAATCATTTTGCCATCGTGAGCCTTAGTTTCGTCCTCCATAAGACAGAGCTGATCATGTCTACCCTTCTCCCTCCTAGATTTGTTGTGAATACAAGATGAAACTGTTCAGAGAATGCAAGGTAGACTGGTAAGCACTACAGACACATGTCAGATGACTGTTATTTTAAAAAATAATAATAACATACGCCCTTTACTAGCATGTTGGCCTGCTTCATCTATTTCCGGAGATTGCCTGCTGGATGGAGCTTCAGGAGCCCAGCTGACTTGTAGACCTGAATTTTTTCTGGTTCTGTTTGATTTTAGGGCTGTTGGTAGGAGTTGAGTCCCAGTGGGGCCCAAGAGTTTCACTCTGGTCTCCCACTTTAGGGTGTATTTGTAGCAGTTTTGACAAGTCCCAAATTCAGTTTCTTCGGGGAAAAAAAAATCCTGAAGTGTTCTGGTTCTGACCTAGGGAGAGCCTGGTGGGTGCTGCAGCGGCTGCCTCATTTGAACCTGAACCTCCCGACCTCCGTCACTGAAACAGACTTGGCCTGTGGGGTTGGAAGCCACACGCAGTGGATTCCGGAGGCCTTCCAGGGTGCAGGCTGGTGGCCGTGGTCACAGCACCGACTGTGGGCAGAGCCCCACAGGGAAGGAGGTTGGACCCTGGGATACAGATGGAAAGAGGCCATTCGTCACGTTGTGGTGGTCGGGTTCCGTCCCGCAGCCTGCCTTCCATCTCGGTGTGAGCAGGCTGCCTTACCGTGGGGCCTGTGGTGTCTCCATGCGGCTGGTTTTCAGTTAGACCCTGCTTGTGAAATGAAAGGGCAGGAAGGGAAGAATTTCACCCTGAGAACATATGGAGATGACCCAACTCGTCCCACGTGGGCCCCAGGCAGAATAAACTTGCGCCGCTGGTCGTGAACAGCAGTGTGTCATAAACCATTCTTTCCTTGAACCCTTTTGACTGGGAAGGAGGCACAGGGGGAGGACACAGCGGGGATTCTTTCTCTTCAGCTGCTTCCTACTCCGTTGCTTACATTCCCTCAACAGATCTTATTGGGCTGCTACTGTGTGTGTGAGAGAGAAAGAGAGAGAGCTTGTGTTTTATGGAGGAGACTGATGAGCTGGGGCCCTGGCTCCTATTTTATGTTTACTGCCCCTGCCATTTCTTAAAAAGGAGCCTTCAAAGTGCAAAGTCCTATTCTGAAGACAGGTTTCTGGGCAGTAAAGTTGACAGGGTTTAACATGGGGAAAGTAAACCTAATAGAAAAAGAAAGCGGGATAAACAACTCCAGCTCCGTTCCACAAAGGCCTTTGATGGGAAAGGGGCCTGTTTATGAAGATCTGGGGGCAGGCCAGCACCATTCACATCCTCAGTAGTGTAGGGCGTGAAGCCTGTTTCTTACCTTCCTAGTAGATGACCTCAGCATTCGTAGTAGCAGCTGAATACTATAGCTGTTAGTAAGATCACGCCCGTGAGACTTCAGTGTTTACTAATACAGGTTTCTCAGATCGAGCCACTGCTGACTGGTTCTCATTTCCCCATCTATTTCTCCCTCGGCTCACCTAGTATCAGTGGCCCTGTCTTCTTCAGCCAGCCAACGCAGGCTTATTGAGTGAAATTTGCATTTACATATTGAACTTGAACCTGACTTACTAAATATCTCCAAGGCAGTAAAAAAAAGTTTCATTTCAGAAAATACTCAGTGTTGGTAAATATTGAGCCTGTTGTCTTGTGGTCCCTGGACATACTGTTTCTCTTCTCAGTGATAGACAGTGAGCCAGGGAAGGTTTTGCTGGTGAGACTTCAGGAGTGGGTTGTAAGTGTGTGTTTACACTTGTGCTTGTGTACAAATGTGTATAAGTATTTTGGTTTTCTTGGTATATTTAATGTTATGACAGGGACATCTTTTATACCCACACCTCTGCATAAACAGAATTCTAGGGGAAAAAATATCTAGGCAGAGGAAGCCTCAAATATTTTGAGAAGATAACTATGATACTGCTGTAACTACAGAGAGTAAAACAAAAAATAAAGAGGTCGAGAATGTAAAGCATTCCATGTATTGTAAGATTCATGGGGGAGAAATGAACCCACCGAGCAGTTCCTGGATTTTGTTTTGAGTGATGTATGAATATTTGGCTGTGTGTAATCATTAAAAGCCTTAATTCCTTTTCCTCTGTAGTAGACTATTCAGTTCAGAATTCAGTTTTACACACAAACAAACAGGGAGATCACATGGGGTTTTGCCTTCTGTGGAATAGATCAACAGTTTAAAGTCAGGGATTGGTTTGAGTGGAATCAGTGTCTTCAGCTAAAATAGCCATCACATCTTGCTTCTCTCATCATTTCCTGCACCAGCCAGGCAGCCTTCTGCATTGGGGAAACATAAATCAAAGGTAAAAACTGAACAATGGAAGATTTTCATGTATTTTCTTAACTCTATGTTGAGAGCTTACCGTCTGCAGTTTTAGGTTTCAGGTTTTTAGCAGGGCTCTCCACACTGCCTCTGGTGAAAGACCGGTTTCTTCTATTTCCAGTCCATGGTGGACAAATACATTGAGAAAATACAGTAAAAATGAATTGCTAGAAAAATGATCACCTGCTTGGATGTTCCTTCAATTACAGATTGCTTAATGGCTGCCAAATGCCTGCTCAAAAAACTCATACTTATCTTGGGAGTGTGGGACATTATCAGTTTGGGGATGAACTCCAAGTCCAGGAACCATGCTTTGAATAACACTGTCTCCAGGCACATTCTGACCCATGACTGGAACTTCTGTCTGTGATGGTTAAAGGAGGAAATGCACTAAAGAAGAGATACTTCAGCCGTGTGTCATTTCTGCACGCACTTCTGTGCTAACTCATTCTAGCTTCTTCTAGTTCCTTTGTTAGTCTTTACCTTCCATTCTTTATATTGTGTACCTTTGGGTTAATTACACGTCTTAACTTCCTGTTTCCTGCAGATTAACCTTTACTTCAAAAATGTATGTAATCACATGTGCTTCTTTTCCCCCAAATTAACTACCACACACTCTGGCATTCTTTGTGCAAGAGAGTAGTATATATATATATTTTTTCTTAGATACATTTGAAATAAATCCAAGCAACTGTCTTGCATTTTGTAAACATGCATTTTGGGCTGAATTACACCTTCCATAGTTCCATACGGTTTTACAGGTCAGTCTGAGACTTTTACAGAACAATTAAAACATGAATATTCTGCTAACTTCCTGTCTTTGGCTTTGAATGCCTATAAACAGGGCAGTAAATAAGACGAAGGGCTCGGGATTTAGTAACACAGTCAGTCTTTGGTCTGGGGTCATCTGGGAAATATCAACCACTCTTAGGAATGGCTAAACATCGACTAAACTTTTTAGGATTCAGAGGAAACTTTCTTTTGGAGATGGAGGTTGTTTACTCTTTAGCTTCCCCATAAAAGGAGTAAAAATATAGATATGCAGCACTACTATTTGCTTCTTACGTTAACTGTATTCATTCATGAATTTAATTTCCCCTGCTTCCTTCCATTTTTAAAGACCATTCTGCTGAAGAGTCTGACTTCCTTTTTGGAGAGGGAGGCAGGGGTTTCCTTGCCACTGGTGAACCCCAGAATAGAGAGGGCACTGAGCTCCTGGTTCTGGTTTTGCCTGCTTTTCTTAGTGACCCCAGCATGGAATTCAAAAGAGAGTTCTCATAGCTGGATGAGCAGAGCCCTTGGGGCGTTTCATGTGCCCTCGTGGACATAGTTTAGTAACAGTCACCATCCAGACTTCTCTGTCTCTCTCTCCTGCCCATCTTTCTTCCCATGGCCACAGTCCCCAGGTCCCAGGGGCTGGAAGTCCCCCTTCTGTCTTCCCTCCTGTCCAGTCCTCAGGCTGGGCCCTGGGGAACTTGTGCTGAGTTGGGAGCTTCCCTCCCCTTGAGCCCAGTGCGAAGCAGCTCTTGTCATCCTGACAGTGGGTGCTGGAGACCAAGCTGGATGTAGAGCTGCCTTTTCATTTTTACACCCTTTTTATGTGTTCTAAATGGGCTCACCAAGTCCAGGCAGGCTTCTGGAACGGAGTGTGGGGTTCTTCTAACAGTAAAGTTCCACGCAGCCACCCCCATCACCAGGGCAGAGCTGGTGTCACATTAACAGCCCTGAGCTCTTGTAGTTCTCCTCAGAGCATGGTGTGGGAGGCCCAGAAGTGTCATAAAAACGGTAATGATTAAAAGAGTCCTATTTTTCTCTAGGGTTCTTCTGCCATTTCTAAACTAAAGTTGGGGTCATAAGGCTCATGCTTCGCAGTTTGATCAAGCTGGAAATGATTGGTGTGGGAGTAGGTGATAGTTTTTTAAATTCCAACATCTTATTTCTGTTCTTTGGTGCTGGAGTTGACCATGACGGTGCCTTCTTGTCCTTTGCTGATATTCTTTGTCCCTGTTATTTTCAGGCCCCTTGGAAAGAGTGAGAGGGAGGGAGGAAGGAAGGGAAGTTCAGACCTCAACTTCTAGGAAAGACTGTTGATTGCAACTGATTGATTCATTTCCAGAAGAATCAGGGGACAGAAGGAGCTGACTTGTTTTTTAACCCTGCTTTGCTGAGAAGGGGATAGTAGCTACTCTGATAAATACTACTAGTCCTCCATGCAAAGATTTCATACGCATTATCCCTAGTAAATACCTCAGGAACCATGAGATAGCTGTTATCATCAGCCCCGCTTTGAGGATGAGTAAACCAAGGCTTGGAGCTTTCTAATGACCTGGCTGATGTCACTGAGCTTTGCAAGAGCTGGAATTTGAATTCAAATCCATTTGACTCCAAAACCCAGCTGCACATTGAGAAGGGGCAGTGTGATGGATAAAGGCTGGGCCTCCCCAGCAGAGCGATGCTTCAGGACTGCCTTTGACATGGGGCCGCCAGATCTTGTTGAGTGTGGAGGGAACAGCCTCTAATTCCCTTCTGTGGCAGTGCCGACTGGGCAGGTTCATAGAAACAGCACTTACTGAGGATGAGAACGTGTTCTCTGTGTCTGTATGTGAATGGGAGCTGACCCTATTCACGTGCAGACAGCCCTGGGACAGCCCGTCTTCAGGAAGGACAAACTGCAGTGGATGGTGAGAAGGGACAGAAAAGATGCAGGCAGGTTTCTGGGCAAGACGGCTCCCGTGCAGAGGCTGTGGGTGAGAGAGGACAAATACTAGCTCAGAATAAACAGCAGAGAAAAAAGAGCTTTTGAGAAGGGTAGAAACAGCCTCAGTGAAGCGGGATGAACCAAAGGACACCAAGAGAAGTAGGGCATAGGTGAAGTCAGGGCTGCCCGGGGCCCGGAGACCGGGACCTTGAAGAGACAGAGAAGAAAACTGTGAAGTCAGTACAAAGTGACTGGAGACTTTCCTGACTCTGAGCACAAAAATCTCATTTGTCCCATTTCCATGTGTATCCTTCCTCTTAAGATCTCCACCAGTCAAGGAGATTAGTTAACTTTATTTCTGTTGTTTGTTTTATAAAAGCAATAGGTCCACATTTTCATTTTGAAGATAGAAAATTTAAATGTGAAGTATCTTTTTTTTTTTTTTTTTTTAGATGGCACCAAAAAATCTAGAGCAGAATCCTCAGCCATAATACCTCATTTGATCCTCACAGTCCTGAAGTTGAGGAATAGAGAGAGACTATTCCTAGAAAGAATCAATAATACATAGTTTTTATGTTGTGTTTAAAATCTGTGAAGTGCATATACATGCATTAGATGTTCTTCATAACACCCTGGGAGGAAAATTGGTTGGTGAATTAATTAATTGATAGACATTTAGATTTTGATATTAAGAGCACAAGAGATTTGCATTTTAACTTGTTCTTTTCCCCCCATGAATTTCTATTTTGCTTTTTTCTTAATTCTTCAGTAAAGTTAAATTTTCGAAAATCCCAGCCATGTCTTGGCCAGGATATACGGAAAGACTCCTTATAGAGAAGCAGTTCGGGGCCCTGACACTGGAAGGGGACATACCCTGGATCTGGTTCCTGCCACTGTCACCTGCTAGCAGTGAGACCTTGGGTTAGTCACTTAACCTCTCCAAGTCTCAGTTTTGTTATCTGTAAACTGGCAATAATACCAGGCTCAGAGAGACGTTAAGAGCATTAAACGAAGTGATGGACCACCAGCATTGAGCCTAGTGCGGAGTCTACAGTAAGCACTGGACACGGGAAGCAATTATTGTTACTGTTGTTATTAGTTTTCTCCTGCTAAAGGCCAGTTATGGTGGCAGCTGAGGATTCTGCCTGAGATGTTCTCCAAGAACCAGGGGGAGCTGGAACTAGCGGGAGATAGACAGTCACCCACGTGTCCTTTCTTTTCTGATTTCTTTGCTCCCTTCTTTGAACCTGGCCCCTTGTTAGGCTTTGATGACCAAACAAGGTTCCTACCTAACCCATAAGATTTCTCACTGATTCCTTAGATCTTTCCAAAGTACCAGTGTGAGTTGTTGGCAAAAAGCAATGTATGAGTGATTATGATGACAATTTTCTCCAGTGTCTGAAACTATGAATGTTGATTGATGTCTGTTCCTGTGCACTCTCTCCCCCGAAATGGCCAGCTGGTGACCCCACACCTCTGCTCCTCTTGTATTCCTGTGGGTTCCCGGTGGAGCACCTCACACCCAGTGGGTGCCGAGTGCCCAATAGGAAGACAGATCCAAGGGGCCAAGGAACTCATTTGCTGGTCCCAGAGTCCCTCTAATGGAAGTTCATAAGAGATTTAGCTGGAAAGGTAGATATAAATTGGTACAGAAGACCCAGACAGTTGCAGATCTGTTGATTCTGGTCCTCCCATCAGATTCACTAAATCCTGTTGTCATCCTCTGCCTCCCCCTTCACACACACACACACACACACACACACACCCTGTCACCCAGGTGGAGTGGTGACTTAAACTTGAGACATTTTACCCTGGAATCACTATTATTGAGATGAACACATCAGACTCCCTGTTTCTTTTGACATCTTTCCTGTGAACCCAGAAGAGGTGCCAGAGAGGTGACAGTTTCAGTGAACATAGCCTCTTCAGGTCCCTTCATAGTTTTCCAAGGGGGAGGTAGTCACATCTAGAGAGGGAGGAATTACTGGCAGCAATGGTGACCTCTAAATGGTTTTCTTCACTATTAATACTGCTGAGGGACCGGCAGGAATGGAAGGCGGAAGTGTCTGGGTGACATACCGCTGCTGAGGTGTTCGTGGTTGCTGCTTGGATCACAACTGGCTGTGTGTTCCTCCCCCTGCACCCCCACGCCCACTGCCTGGCCTCACATCTCAGACACACACACATTCTTCAAATAGCGCATTCTGGGACATTCTTGCCCCCCACACCAGCCTGCCCAAGGGACTTTCAGAGAATGAATGAGAGCTTTCTTAACTAATGATATTCCTGACCATCTGTCCAGCTGGTCACTGAGAACATAAGGCAGATGCTCTTAAAAAAAAATCCTGGTCCTTGTAAAATTATAAATATGAAAAATTCAGTTATTGAATCTGACAGAGGATGTCTGATGATACATTTTCATCATTTTTTAAAAGTATGATTATTGTGAGGCTGTGGATGTAAGAAATGAAGTGATTTTTTTTTCTTTAAGTCCTGGGCTGGTGTGTGTGTGTGTTGATATTTACTCTCTGCCACTTTGGATTTCTCAGTGTTCAAAAAGTGGGCCTCTTTATCCCTCTGTTGTTAATAGTTAAAGCTCAGAGGGGCAGTAGGAATGTGGGAGTGGGTCTCACTTCTGCGTAAAAGCTGTAAAATTAGACAGCTGGGCAAGCGTTGGCTCCCACCCGGTTTCCTGGAGGTGCAGGAATGTATCTCCAGGAAAAAGCTGGCGGAATCAGCTGGGTGGCGCAAGTTCAGGGCAGCATGCAGCCCGTGTGGATGGTGTTTCTGAGGATGAGGTTGGGGGGGGTAGTGAGTGTGTGTGTGTGTGTGTGTGTGTGTGTGTGTGTGTGTGTGCGCGCGCGCGCGTGAGTGCCCGCGCGCGCGTGCGCCCCGATCGGCGCACACGTGTCTCCTCCGCGGCAGCGCTTCCAGACAAATGTTGAGAAACTACGAGTTGTTTTTGTCCTCCCAAACAATGACAAGGCACTGTATGAATCCCCAGGAATTGAGAGATAAAGGAGGCTCCAGAGGTTGAGGCTTAGGGAAGTGATCCTGGAAGCTGGAGTTGGGGGCAGAAGGATGCCGCCCTTCCATTTCCGTGGCTCGCTGTTGTCTGCAGTGGGAAGTTTGGCAGTTCTCATAAGGACCCCAGGCTGGCAAGCAGGCTGGCCAGCCAGACACTGCTGTGCGGTCTGTAGCATGAAGGAGGTTCCCCCACAGAGAGGGAAGGGGCATTTCTGCTTTCCTGTGATTTTTTTAAAAACTAACTACCTTGACCGGAAGCAGGAGGGGGAAATCATTTCTGTGTGTGCTCGAGGCTCAGTCAGGTTCAAATACAGATAACAATAGGCGCAAACCTGGAGCTGCCTTCGGTAGGTGCCCTCCCCTCTCAGGGGCTCACTTGAAGACACTTGCCTGCTTCGTGTTGAGGCTTTACAACTTGTTCATTGTCTTGTAGGTGCCATTTTTATTTCAAGGACTTATTTTTCAATGTTCTAATTTAGTCTTTGCTAAATAATCAAAGGCCAATTTCATTTTGGTTCTTGGGTGTCGGCTGCAGAGCTGCTGTGCAGTTTGTTTGCTTGTTTTGGGGTGCTGCCTTCACTTTTGATGCTTGCCTTTTTCCCCTCCGGAATGTGTTCTCCTTTTTCCTGATGATTTTCATCAGTGAACTGAAAAAGTAAGCTCCTTTTCAAAAGGGAGAAACCTTTTCATAATGGAAAAACAAGATTATAATAGACTAAAATAAGATGCTCTGTAGGCCTCAAAGTCAGAGTACTTACTTAGATTAAAACATTTAGAGGGTTCCTTTCCTAGGCATTTATTTTAACATGAATGTATGCAACTCATTCAGCAAATACTTCTGAAGCCTTTGCTAAGTGCTAAATACTGAAGTGGGTTTCAGAAATGCAACGGTGAACGTTGTCACAGAATTTAAGAGTCTGGCTTGTGTTTAGATTAGCATTAAAAAAAAAAAAACACCAACTAGCAGCACTATTTTCAGTAGCCATGACATGGAAGCAACCTAAGTGTCCATAGACAGATGACTAGATAAAGAAGACGTGATATATACACAATGGAATACTATTCAGCCATAAAAAGAAAGAAGTAATGCCATTTGGAGCAACATGGATGGACCTAGAGATTATCATACTATGTGAAGTAAGTCAGACAGAGGAAGACAAGTATCATACAATATCACTTATATGTGGAATCCAAGAAAAATTGAAACAAATGAACTTATTTATAAAACAGAAAAAGAAGACAACTGCAGTGTTATCCTTCTCTGTAGGATGATTTAATTACATATGATGATAGGTAGGCCCTCTGCTACAAAAGTCATCCCTCCTCCTCCTTTCTTAGCATCACACCTCTAGACATACCACATGAATTTTGCTCCTTGGTGCTCTCTCCTCTGCTGAAGAAAGAGGCAGCCACGCTATAGTTGAAACTCATCAAAAGAGAAAGACTCCATACTTTGCCTTCTACAGGATAATAGCATTTTGAAGTTGCAACAATCAAGTTGAAAATTGTTTTCTTAGGTCAAGTCCAAGCTGATAAAATCACATATTGATTATATGGTTACTCAAGGAAAAAACAAAGCCTGATCTTTCTTAAAGTTACCCATCTTTGGACATTTCCATTGTTCTTTTTTGCATTTTTCAGAACAGAAAGAAGGAGGGTATGAAGTTCTGAAAGTCTGATCTGTCAAATTGTGAATTTTGTCAGCAACCCCTTATTTTTTGGGTGTAGAGGAAAGGTAGAGAGAGGATAGAAACTGGACAAGGTGAGGGTTAGTTGGGTTATATTAAGAGTTAACCTTTATGGAGTGCTTACCACATACTATGGAATGGTCTAAGAATTTTTGAATAGTAATAATGATACAAAACCAACACATATTTACTGTGTGACAACTATGTGTCTGGTCTTAGTCTTAGCCTTTTATAGGTATTTACACATTTAATCCTCATGACAGCAATATGAGATAGGTGGTATTTTTGCTATTGTTTTAAAAATGAGAGACCAGATTTTAAGAGGGATGCAGCATCGCATTTTAGGGCCCAGTTTATAAGTGATAGGGTCAGAATTCAACTCCACGGTTTTCTCACTTAAAAGCTGATAGAGTAAGCTCTTGGTTGGATTCTCTTTACTGAATATGCTTGTTTTCATTCTTACAAATATAAGAACTGGCCCAATTAGTCTGAAAGGTGCCTAGGCAGAGACCCTTGGTTAAGCACTCAGATACACCCCAGATTTTTGAACACTCCTTTGTGAGTTGACTTCAAGTTCATGGCCATGCCCTACTCTTCCCTCTAAGAAAAGTACTCATGATATGCCTTTTAGGCATTTATCAAACACCTGTTAGGTACAAAGCCTGTGTGCGCTGAGGTTTATGGACACAAATTAAACTATCTACAAAAAATGATGGAGAACGCAAAGACTGACAGAACCATTGTGACAGTTGTAAAACATGGCACCCAAACTTTCTGACACTCTTCCCATTGAGAGGGGAGGTCTGTATCTCTCTGCATCTGGGCGGACTTGTGACTCCTTGGACCAATAGAATACATGGAAATCATGCTTTGTGACCAAAGGTTTCCAAAGCTAGGTCAGAAAAGGCCGTGGTAACTTTCTTCTAGTCTCTGGGACCCTTGCTCTGGAGGAGGCCAGTGTAGCCTAAGAAGTCCGGCCACCTTGACACTACTGTGCTGGAGAGGCTGGAGGTAGACTCTGTGTTGACAGCTCCAGTAGAACCCCCAGCCAACAGCTCCTGTCACTTGCCTGCCATGCAGAAGAACCATGTTGGGTGGCCAGCCCTGTGGAGCCTTCTGCTGATGCAATGAGCCTTTCCCAAATTCTTGACTCACTAAAACAAAATGGTTGTTGTAAGCCACTGAGTTTTAGGAATGGCTATTATAATTACAGGAATCAACTTTGCATACAAAATTTTAAAATCTTCACATTTTAATGCTAAATATTGTGTGGTTTAATGGTTTTTTAAGAAACTAATTTTATTGGGAAGGATTATAGTCTATAATCTGTGTATAGTGCAGTGTGAACAGTGGTCACTTAATTTGGAAGTGAGTTGAATTCCAAGTAATATTTTCCATGTAGTGATTTCTATAGTCATTAAAAAATTACCAGTATTTTTTGTAGTTATTGTATGATCTTTATTCCTCAATTTATCCTTCCTTTTCTGTTCACCAAAAGCAGTTAAAATAAGGATAAGATTGACATTTATGTAGTACCTAAAGTATACATTTTAAATGTTTGAAAACTCTAAATACAGGGAAAAATTCAGTATTGTTTCTATTTATTATCACAAATAAAAGAGCTGCCTGCACTTGGCAGCTGAGTGTGTTTTTGTAGAATGGTAGAGACAGCACAGAAAACTGTGCTGTGTTAAGAATTTAATACTATCAACCATACCCTCCCCACTCCAATGACCTTTTTATTCTTGGGCGTTACAACTTAATAACATATAGAAATTGTTAGCAAGTTGTGTGGTAAGTACCACTTATGGGGTCTCCCTCCCCTGATTTTGTGGCTACCCTCAGCACTTCTCTGAGAATCTGTGTGACAGATTTGCAAACTCTCGGCCATTTTGATAACTGAAGTCATGTACCTGAGCAGTAGAGGGAATGGAACCCTTTCTGAGAGCCTTGGATCTCTCTTCCTCTGTTCCTTTCTTTTTCCCTTTTCATCTTTCTCATTCATTCCCCACCACCCCCCCATCTCATGCACACACACTTCCCATGACCCATTGCAGCTGTAATGTTTAGTGATTTCCTTCCTTACTATCCTGAGTGCCTCTCCCCACTTCCAAACTAGTGAAAATATTCCAAAAAGCCTTGGAGTTTGGAGAAAAAGCATCCCAGAATGTATCATTCAGGGATTCATAGCTGAACATTGTGGATATTGCTCATGTAAGGGATGCTGGCCCTAATCCATTTACGTAAAAGGTTGGAAGTCTTTGAGATGAAAAATAGCCTGTGTGGTATAAAATCCCCCTCATTCTGTGTCGGAATAATTGGCACAAAAAGATTTGTGGTTCGTCTCTCAACACTGATCAAAAGATATTAGGTTCAAAGTGATACTAATCAAGACTTAAACTGGGTGGGATCACCCAAAAAGGAGACGGCAGCTAGAAGGGGAATCTGGGGCAGTCCTGGCCGTGCCTGCCGAGGGCTTGGCTATTCCAGACCAGGTCAGGCTGTAGGTTTCTACAGCAGCTCCTACACCTGCCTCCAGTGATACACATGTTCCCGGCCTCTGGTGACCTTAGTGGTAATACAGGGGGATTCACTTAACACCATTTATTATTTTGTGATGATTCAGCTTTGAATCCCCAAACTTCACATTTGTCATTTTCAGCAGTACGATTTTTTACCCTGCTCCTATTTTTATGGATATACTTGTATTCTGAACTAAGGTGGAACTCCTTCTTAGATTAATTCCCAGGGCACATCTATCCACATGCATGTCAAATTGGGCAAGCCATGGATCTCTGGTCTGAGAGGTGGATATTTGAGAGAGAACTCTGTACCTGTCAGAATGAGGCTTCTTAAAACCTCTGTTACGGATAGCAAGCAGAGAGAGGCAGACGTTTATTCAGGGAACCAGCGCACGTTAGGAGCCGGCCTTCACTGCATGTCTTCTACGTGAGCTACTTAATTTACTCCTCACTGCAACTTTAGAAGTAATATCCCCCCTGCCATTGTTAGAAAATCAAAGCTCAGAGTAGTTACAGCCCTGGCCAATAACAAAGTTGTGAATCACACTCATCAGGCCTGTTTACTGCTCAAATCTGTGCCCTTTCCAGATTCTGATTCTAACACACCAGTTTTGAAAGGCAAAGGTCTAATCTGGGATGTTTTGTACATCTGATTCACTTATCTTCACCCATCCTTTGGATCGCCTAGTGCATGAGACACATGGATGTGTCCTTGAAAACTGGGATAAATCAATCATTGCTAACAGTGTGCACTGCCTCAGAGGCCTGACTTTGAAGCTCTTAGGTCAAGGAAGACCTTGAGTAAATTCTTCTGCCACTCACTGATTGAGCAGCCTTGTCATGCCAGGAGCGGGGCTTTGGTGTGCTTCTGTCTGGTGGAGGTGCTAGGAACCTGGTGGCGAGGGGACTGGAAAGAGGAGAGTAATCTCACATAGATCCAGCTAATCTACAGCTTTGGATTTTCACATGTTAGATTACTTGTTAAAGAAGGAAAAAAACTTACAATGCCTGTGTAGGCTTGGAGAGACTCTGAAGGCTAGGCTCTGCCAAAGGTTTCAAAAATCTTAACACAGATGAGTCAAAGCCCAAATTCTCACAGCAAACTCTGTTAGCTTTGCAAGGCTGATGATTTGTGAAGGTCAGCAGACATTGTCTGGACTGAGTTTAATCCAGAAGGTCTCGAAGATAGTAAAGCAGAGAGACATTGATTTTGAAAAGTTACAGCTCTGTAGGTGAAAGGCTGCTCCTATTTCCAAAGGCAAAAGGAATCAGCTGCATTTTATATGAAAAACAGCATCATCAGTAGAGCCAGCTGATATGTGCAATTATTGTATTTATTTTCCTTCTGCTTCAATAAAATAAATACTAGCAATGTGTATCAGAAAAAGAAAAAAGCTTAAAAAGAGATGAAATTTGACATTAATGGAATTTTACAAGGGAAAGTCAAAGCAAACCATAATTCCTAACACAACTGAGAATTTAATAACAATTCATACTTTCACTTCCATATATATACCCGTCACAAAGTGGCTGTTGGATTTTGCTGGCAAATCCTCTATAGAAAAACAAGTCTTTTACTTCTGCTTCGTTTTGAAGATTTGGTATTTAATGGTGGAGATGCCTTCAGGGATGATGAGTTCTGCCCTGTAAGTATCTTTACATGTCAGTGAAAGAGACCGCCTCAATCCAGACAGAATGGTGGTCTGAAAAACGTGATTCCTGTGATGTAAACATTTGTTGATTTGGGTGAAAGAATTTTCAGTTTTAGGAGATGGGAAGTTTGGAGTGGTTGGAGCCTTCCAGCAGTTTGAAAAGAGCCTCGAGAAAACCTTCTGGTAATTAGAAGAGAGCTTTAAAGAGTAAAGTCTCCCACTTTAATATGAGGGCATAGTTGTTGTTCTCTTGTTTTGGGTAACATAAGGAGGGATGAGGGTCATGAGAAAGGAAGCGATTGTTTTTGTGATAAGGAGATAGAGGAGGAAGGTGTGTGCGTCCGTTGGACAGCCTGAGCTGATCAGTACACGATACTGTGAAACACTGGCTTCCACAGAGGATCAGGCCACAGCTGTGTCAGAAGGGCCCATGTCTTCTTCTTTACTGATCTGCCAAGAACCAGAGGGCCCAAGCCCAATGCGTACTCTCTACCTCTCCCCACTCATCTAGACAAACTAGTTCTTGAGGTGAAGAATGGCAAAAAGCCACCTCTAGCCCAATCACAAACAACAGAAACATGTACAGCAATAGCAAAAGCCTTTGATAGAGCACTTTGAGACACTGCCAATTCGCTAAACTTTCTATAAGATTGTGTTCCCCTTACATTTTGTCTTATGTCTTCCTCATCAAAACACACAAGGCTTGTAACGCATTTCTTACGTGTCCTCTGGCATGAGTATTAAATCAGAATGTGACAATATCTCACTTATGAAACAATTAGATGGTTCCCCCTCAATTTGATCACTCCTCTAGGTACTTTGGAAGACGCATTTTTTTTTTCTTGAAATACCTCCTTAAGGATCAGTTTCTTCAAAGAATCAAATCAAAGGGGATTGTTTGAAATTTAGAAAGCAGGAGAGACTCATTTATGTGATTAAATATGGATTACAATCCAGTTGATGAAATAAGAAGTTTGCTTCTGATTTCTTCAGTAAGAAATAGAGTTTTCCCAGCAGCTCTAAGGAGGGAGAAGAGAGGAGCACACAGCCTGCCTTGATCCTTCATGACACGCATTCTTAAGGGATCTCTCTTTTCAACGTGCCCATAGCATCTGTTTGTACATGAAATATTTTAGAGAGCGCTGACCATCGCTTCATAATGCTAATGTATGGTTAGTGAAATCTTAGGCTAACAGAGAACATGGAGTCCCTTTCCTTTTACTTTTTAAGAAAAGCAAGTAAGCAAACAAAGTAAGAAGTAAAGAGAGGATATTTCAATTTATAGAATTCTAGATGGTCAATTATTATCAGTTATAGTATCTCTGCCATCTGCCAGAAGATTCCGACCTCATGATGTTTATGAATATAAAGATTATGGATGCTTTAAACAAGCTTAAATAATAACTGTAAGGGCCCCAAAGTAGAGTATAAAAGGGAAGTTGGAACCCTGTGGGAAATAGATCAGGAAGTCCTTTAAGGCCATCCCAGATGTGGGTCGGCTTCACACAGGAAGCAGAGAAAATGCTGACAGCACCCCACAGTGAGTCCCTGGCAGGAAGTGGGGAATCCTCTCTTACCGTGGACACTGGCAGGTTTTAACTTTGCAGAGAGAATGACATGACTTGAATCATTTGTCTTTCTTGATTCTTTCCTAGGAAGGACGCATCTATTCCTTTTCTGAATATCGACCATTTATCACAGTCTTGTCCCACTCTTTAGATTCCTCCCCACCCCCACCCTTCTTCTAAGTTTTGAGTTCACCCTTGGCTGTCTCTTTGCTACACAGCCCATTGGTATTGAAAAGAAAAAAAA
Source organism: Camelus ferus (assembly GCF_009834535.1). Taxonomy (NCBI): domain Eukaryota; kingdom Metazoa; phylum Chordata; class Mammalia; order Artiodactyla; family Camelidae; genus Camelus; species Camelus ferus. Next base: position 99,473,027 of record NC_045697.1, on the reverse strand, counting down.
AGAAAAAAGAAGAAGAAGGAAAAAAAAAGGAAAAAGGCAGCTTTGGAATCTGGCTAACCTGAGTTCTGGCTTGCTTCTTAATAACCTTGTGATCATATGTAAGTTTGAATAGCTCTGTGCCACTTGTTTCCTCATGTAGAATGGGGATAATAATACCTTACTTCTTCTTGTGTGGATCGAAGTAAACAATATATGTAAAATACTTAGAGCACAGTGTCTGGCACAGAGCAAATATTTAATGAATGGTAGTGATAACACTTATGTTAAAAATACTAAGATGAATGTTGCAGTGACTCACTTATAAACCGCAGACACATTTTAGCTACTGGAACTCAGTTATTCAGTGACCTTCCAATACTGATTAGGGATTAAAACAAGTAAATATTGCACAATTAAGAAAGTAAGCAGAAAAAACAGATAGCCAAAATAGATACTGAAAATCTTTGTCGGAAAACTATGCACTTCCCTCATAGGATGCTTGCCCACTTCTCATGCAGTTCTTGCTTCATTTCATTTGTACATATTTGTATTTTACACATGATTTTTAACAACTGTGACAACTGATTTCTAAGGCTGTAGCACATTAGAAAAAACTGGAAAGGAGCAAATTGGAAAGGAGAAGAAGGAATAGAGGTAGATCCACTGGTGGGCAGATAAAAGTAATAACTCAATAGCAAATAGAAGGAAAACCCATTGAAAGCAGACAGAAAACACTAGGAGCACAGACTTTCAGAGCCATTTAGTGGATAACACTGGTCTTTAAACCCTAGGTTGGGTCAAACTCACCTGGAGGGCTTGTTGAAACACATATCGCTTGGCCCCATCCCAAGAGTATCTGAGTCAGAAGGATATTATATTCAAAATAATAAATTTTAAAAAGCCCGTTTTGTGTGTAAAGAGGGAACTTTCCACCCTCCAGAAGAGCTAGCTGTCCACAGTGATGCATTGCCAGAGACTCCTGGGTAGCCACATCTGCTGGGTGGTGTTACAATGGTGGGGGAGGTGTCTGTTCCCCCTTGACAGTGCTATTTATGATTTTTTGAAAGTATTTGTGTTTGTGTGATTGCTGTGCTTCCTCCTCCTTTTCTCAGTGACTTTCTAGACAAAAAGACTTCACAGATGTTTTTTTCTGCCACACCAACTGTTTGATTCAACTTAGCTCTCATAAATAGTTGAGTTTGTTTCTGTAACAATGTCAAAACACTGGGCTCTGTGGCGGTTGCAATATACAGGCACCATATTGTCCTTCTCTTCTTCGTTCCTTTTGCCAGTTAGTGGCAATTTCTGCCAACACCAAATAAAGTCTTAAGTAACAAGCCGTGGACTAAGGTGACCATTTGTGAAGAAAGAGGTAACCGCCTTCCTCGTGAAGACCATTCCATTCTGAACATCAGATTTTTAAATTTTTCATTAAATAGGAGGCAGATAGATCTATGTTGGCAAACATTGCTGGCGAAAGTTGAATTTCAGTAACTGGGTATAAACTTGGTCTTGTTACTTTCCTTGAATCAACATATTGTAACTCTTGCATCATGGTGCACGTTGATCATTGTTTTGATTACAGACATTGTTCACGATTCTTTCATACCAGACCTTCTAAGAGCAGCATTTTGTTTCTTGCTAATCTTAATGGTGCCTGAGTGCTGTCTGCTTCCTGTGTCAGAGGCAGTATGTTTTTTAACTAGAAAGAGAATGCAGTCTTCCGTGTCACGGTTAGGGGATTACTTTCATTAGGCAGATCTCTCTCTATGATAAATCTCCTTGGTGCATTGAACTGTTTAACTTACTTAGGGATGGTGTTTTCTTTTGAGTCCAATTCTGGGAAAAAGTGATGACTGTTCCCAGGGTGTTCACCAAATGAAATATGGCTCTAGGGTTTGGTGCTGGTGGCTGAGAGAGTAGGGGAAAAAAAGGGGAAATGAGTAGAGCTTTGAAAATCCATCTCATACCCCTCTGCATGGGAGTGCCACGTAGAAATCCACATCAGATACACATGCTTTATTGTCACCACTAATGATTCGAAATCTGAGCCATCATATTCCTTGATAACTTGGAATAAAAACAAAAACTTCTGGGACCACAGTTGCTTATTCTCCCTGCTTATTTAGCTGAGCTGATTACTCTCTACTGGTATCATTGAATTTCAGCTAGAACCTGGACCCTCGGCAGAAATCCAGTGGCATGTGTAGTTAGATTTCTGTTTACACATGATCATGCTGATCATCGCATTAATACTGTAATTAAGAATAGGTCAAGCCTTTTACTTCTCTGTGAACAATACAAGATATTCAGTACCTGTATTTAAATAGATTCTGGAATCTTTAAGAATGCCAGAATATCATTTATACAGTGATATTTTAGGTAGGCAATGGCTATTCAAAAACTGTTTTATAACATTAATGTAGGATCTGACACTCTCTGTAGGGGAAATCTATATAATAAGCAGGACTTTAATTTTCCTTTTAATTTAGTATGTGTCTTTGTAATGGCTTTCTATGTGTTGGCTGTGACTGGCCGTGTTAGCACTGATCTAATGCTCTGTCCAAAGAAATCTTCAGACTGTTTCCTAGGATCTGTGTTACTAAGCTGTAGCAGAGGCAGGGTATGAGGGTTAAGTTACCCATCTTGGTTCACAGTTTTTACTTTGATTTCAGGCTTGTGCTAATGATGTCTGTGACTTCTAATGGCTTTACTGTCCCTTTTTTGGATGCCCTTGTAAATCCCAGGTAGACTTTTCCAGATCTTTATTAATACAAATAAAAATTGAAATTGCTTCATAGATTACATCATATATCAAAAATTAATGAGCTTTTGAGTTCTAAACGTAGTAACTATTTTGTTGGAAAAAAACATTTTTGTCTATGTTTTAAATGCTAGTGAAGAACAGAGCCAGGATTTAAACCTAAGATGCATATTTGATTTTGCCATTGCAATGCTACGGAAACCCTAACAATTTCTATAAAACTAACGAATCCTTTTTTTTTTTCTTATCTCTAAGCCTGGTCTTTAACTCTTACAGACACTTTTCAAATCACTAAGGTTAATTTTTACCCCAGCCTTCCTTATAACATTTGGCTCCCTTCAGTGGGGAATATACCAATACAGATTTATAAAATCTGACCTATATCAGATTGGCTTCTGGTTCACACTCAGTATTCCCTTTATTGATCAGTCACCCATTTCTTTATGCATTTATTTTATAATGAGGATTTATTTTATTTCCTTAATAGTCAGATAATGAGAATGTCAGAGCACTTCTGTGCTCCTTTGACCTACATCTCCCAGCACTAAATGCTCCTAAAGCACATTCCTTAGGAACTGTGCGTTACCAGATGTCAAAACCTTCTCCATCCATAAGTACGCTATCCAGTAGGGGAAAGTGATTTCCTTCAGGGAAAGGAACCCCTCTGCCACCGTCATTTCTTTAGAAAGTGTTTGCTGTGTTCCTGACTTACCCCTGTGACTGTGCTTACCCACTACCTACTGTGTTCCCGTGAATATGCCAGGATATTGCAGCGGATAAGAAAGGTGTTTTTTTTTTTTACTTCCAAGCTTAAAGTCACCCTGAAAGCTTTGGATAAAATAATGACAGCTGTTTCTTTGTCGTATCCAACTACTTTTAGACCAATTTAAAAAAATGAAAACAAACTTCAAGTAGAAATAGAGGGAATTGTTCTAGAAAGCACTGAACTCGGATTCTGCTCTCCATTTAGAATTTCTAGGCGGTACATGAAATCAGAGAGAACAGCAGCCTTCATCTGAGTCCTAGTGTCAGTATTCAGAGAGGAACAGATGATATAACCAGCATTTTACATATAAGACGTAGCCTTCTTGGGAGCACGATGTTGAAAAATGGAAACATGAAATAACATAACTGAGACAGGCAGAATACAGATGCTATGAACATATATAGTAACAGTAATGCCAGGTATATTTACACATAACCATCCATTTCATGTCAGATATCTAGCTGTCCATCCATTGACCAAAATCAAGTAGGAATGATGAAAGAATTACATCAAATATTAGGATTTTTTTCTTACCAAAGTAACTTAAATTTTTAATTAAAAAATACTCTAAGCTCGAGGGACTATCACCAAAACCAAATGATGTGTTTAAGGGAAAACAACATTCTATTTTACTTTTTTAAAGAATCATACTTTTTTCCCCTTCCTGTTCTGTTGTATGTTGATATTTAATTTTACAAGGGTATGGTCCTGATTTCTCAGATGAATAAAATAAAACTTCTCCAGAAATCCACACTCTGGTTTTCAAGAAAGATATTTTTTAAAAGAAAAAATTAGAGTAACCCTACATTTAATTGGAGGTTAGGCTTCCATCAACCTCAACATCTGGAACCGGGAAGTGAGTTAAAAAAAATAAATAAACATTATAAGTAAAAAGCCCAGGGAGAGGTAGTTGGGGTAAAGCTTTCATAATCAACCCTGGAGAGGGTAGGGAGCCTCCGTGAGGTCCTCAGCAAGCCGATCGTGTGTAAAGAAGAGAGCACACTAGACGCAGCCTGAAAGCAAGAAGTACAGCGTAAGAAAAAAGGGAATATGAAAAGCAGACTTGGGACGAGTGGGTGTAGCTCAGGGGTAGGGCATGTGCTTAGCATGCTCGAGGTCCTGGGTTCAATCCCTACTACCTCTTAAAAGAAAAAAAGGCAGACTTGGAGACCTGGAAGACACGGCAGTTTGGGGTCACCCAGTGGTCTAATGCAAGATCAGAGAGCTCTACCGAGTTTAACACTGCCCCCACCCACCCCCTCGAAGGTAATTGTATAGCAGCCTGTTCTTACTAATAATATTCATAATGATGATCCTGTAATAAATCATCAAGAAAATGATATTTTCTGTTTAAGAATATGTGAACATAAGTACGTCATGTTTTAAAAAGATTTCCATCAAAATGGCTTTTACTTCAGTGACTAAACTTCACTGTCTGGATAATTCAACTATGTAGAATACCATATTTTTCTTAAAGATGAAGTGTTATCTTTTTTGCTGACCAAGAAGTCTGTTCCTTAGACATCTTTTTTTAATGTCAATAAACTGGCTGATTTTTGCTTTTCCTATAATTTAGGGAAAAAAGCCTCTAATAAATAGTCCCTGGAGTCTGTGTCAGTCTTTGGGGGCAAATTTTGTTTTGGATTCCTAGGACATGGTCTTTATTAATTGTGGGTTTTGCTTTTTTTTTTTTTTTTAAGAGAACTTTAAAAAAATTTTTTTCCCCAAATGTTGCCACTTTTATTCAACATAGGTTTTTGGTTTTTTTGAGGGGGTAAACAAAGTTTATTATAGGAAGAGTAACTCATTGAGAGATAAACTGTTTTAAGATTTGCATATATATACTGTTCATTGTTTCTAAGGAGAAGAACGTTTTAGTCAAACTTTTATTAACAAGTTAAGTAAATTTTTACCGTCTCATTCTCTGAAGTTCAAACATTAAATAGCTCCTGCATGACCTGAAGGTGCGAAGGCAAGCCAAGAGGGTATTTTACCACATTCTAACTCTGTGCTTGAGAGCCCTGGATTTGGAGTTAGACCACTTAGGTTTAAATCCTGGCTCTGTTCTTCACTAGCCTTACGATGCTGGGCAAGTTTCTAACCTCTCTAATCCTCAGTTTCTCCCTCTAAACTATGGGTTCTATGTAATAGGGCTTCGTGCCTGCACACAGTAAGCAGTTAATATTGTAAGCTCTTAATATTACTCCCTGATTTTGTTTTTATGGCCAGAACATGATTGAATCTTAATGACTCAAGGAGACTTTGAAAAGAAAACGAACATCAGCTGAAGATGTGCTCATTGTCCCCAGCTTTTTAGAACTTCTGTCAGGACACTCTTAGAGAGTACTTGGGAAACGGAAGTTTAGAAAGATTATCCCTGATTCTGAACACCAGTTGGTTTGCTAAAGTGAACACCGTAGGGCAGGGTTGATGTGGAGCTGCGGGCTGTGTATACATGAAATAGGTGCCCTGGTGATTTCTGGAAGGTTCGGTATTAACCACCAGGTAGCATCTTGGCTCCCCCTCTCCTCTCAGTCAGCGTCTGCTGCTCGCTGTCCTTACCTCTAATGCCACGTGGCCTGTTGCTGCAGCTGATTCTCGTTCTTTCCTTTTCTTCCTCTCACGTGCCTTTCTTGCTCCTCCATTCTCTCTCCTGTCACCAGTTCTCCATTTCCAGGTTTTTGAATAATAAAGGTTGGTCTTTTAAAGACACTGAAAACCAGTCAATGTATGTCTTTCCTTTTTCACATCTCCCTGGCCTTTCTTGGTGAGTGTGTGAGTCCTTGGGGTTAGAGTCTGTCCCCAGGACTTAGCGCACTGCCTGGCCCAGGGTGTTCAGTAGGAACTGGCCGAAAGAACTCAGGACACGTCATTTTGGAACTTTGGTTAATACAGAGGAGTGCTCAGAGGTTACATTTTTACCTCCAGAGAGGTGGTAGGATATAGGTTTCTAAGTTCGTTTTAAATCTGGGATTTTCCCAGAATTCTAAAGGATCTAGAAAGTTAGATGCAGGATAAGCAAAATATAGGTCTGACTATGATTTACATGTTGTCATTCAGACAGCTGATTAATGACAGCAACCCAACAACCTTTATAAAAAAGAGTAAGCGAATAAATGGGTAAGCAAAAACAATAAGAAAGCCACCCCCAGGGGAGCTATCTAAAACAAGGGGCAAATATTCTCACTGCTCTGGGGTCTTTCACATTACTGTTGGTGATTATCAAGAAAAATACTAAGCCTGCTTAAAACAAACCAATTATACCCACACAGTATACCCACAGAATAGCAACAAATGCAAAGTAGAATTTTTGATGATCTGAGTTGTGAACTTGTCACCCCTGTTACTTTAAATCACTCACTTTTAACAAATAAATGAGATATTTGGGGTAGAGGCATAATGTCAGTAAGAATAACAAATTCTTGAGTGAGAAGGGACTTGAGAGCCCATGTGGTCTGACCTAAATAATACAGGAATTCCTTCTACAGAATCCCTGACAGATGGTCACACACTTGTGTTTTGAATACTTTTTAGTGTCAGGAAATTTGTTATTTCAAGAGGCAGTGTATTTTATTTTTGGACAGATTTAAAAGTTAAAAAATAATGTTTTCATACATCAAGCCAAATTTCTATCTTTCTAACTTCTGCCCACTGATCCTAGAGTATTTATTAGATATTCTATAGTTGTATTTTAGCATAGGGTGACGAAAAAGCTGTCAAGTGTTTGTTGAACACCCAGGTGGAGATTCCTTATTGGTTGGTGTTACAAGGACACTGAAGTTTCCAAGGTGGTCCCTGCCTGTGGGGAACTCATGGACTAATTAGGAGACAAGACAAACACACACTAAATTAACTGACGAGTGATGATCGGGGAACTGAGTTTTTCCCTGTACTATCTTCAGTATGGAATTCTTAAAAGAGGAAGTTAAGACTAGGAAGTAAGCCTTGAAATGTGACTATGATGTTTCCAGGCAGCAAAGGCATGAAAATAGGAGGGGGGCATAGGGTTTTAGGCAAATAACGAAGAGATGCAGAGGATAGTGATGGAAATTAAAGTTAAGTAAGAAGGATATGGAGGAACTTGAAAGCTCTGAAGAAGTCTTTCAATCACATCACATCTTCCATTATTGTTTTTCAAATCATAAAAGTAGTACATGCTTGTAATAAAAAGGTAAATAATATAGAAATGTCTTAATGAAAAAGTGAAAAAAAAGCACTTAACATTTTGCTCTCCTGCCTGTTCCCTCAACCTAACCACAGTTTTAACCACTTGGTGTAAATTCTAGGAGTCACAAAACTATGGCCCATGACCCAAAACAGCCCCACCACCTGTTTTTATGCAGCCTGTGGGCTAAGAATGATTTTTAGTGTTCTACTTTGTTTATAAAAATGGAATTGTAGGAGCCATTTATGGCAAATCTCTTTAGGTCTGAAACAATTAAATAAATAAAAACCACTGTTGCTCGTGAGGACAAACGGCAGCGTATCAAAGCCACATAGCCCAGAGGAGAAACCCAAGGATCTGCAGTGTGGTCCCTGCATACAGGTGTGAAGTGATGTGCCTCTAGCCTGGGTTACCTGAATTTAGATGGGGATGGGAGTCAGATGTGAGACGTTCCAAAAGAGCAGTCCAGGGGAAGAGGTGAGTCACTGAGGGAGATGAGGTGGGGAGCCGTCACAGGTGCCCCCCACCTCCAGGTTGGTGCTGTGTGAAGAATACTGGAAGGGCCTCTTTGGAGAGGAGAGCATCAGACTGGCCGAATTTGAGGTGGTCCATCCAGCCCTAACTAGGAACACTCATCGTTATTGCCGACAGTTTCTGTTACCATCTGCAGAACGTGGAGCCCCTCAAAGGTGCATCTGCTTCTTGCACGACTGATCTCCTAAGATACAACTTTCACATTTTGCACGAGGGGAGTCCTAGGTGCCTGTTTTCAGCTATCTGTTTACAACTCAGAAGTGATGTCCATTAGTTTAATGCTGGATATTTGGGGTTCGTGTTGAAACAGTGTCTGGGAAAGAAATGAATCATGGGGACAAATTTATCACCATTGACTTCCCTACTAAAGGGAAGCAGTTGTGGGTTTAAGAATATTTGGCGGGAAGGAGACTCTCATAAAAAAGCACGTGAGGTGTGTGAGGGATATTTGCGGGTGCCGTTTCTACCACTTACCTCACAGAGCAGATTTCTACATGTGGGGTTGTGTGATTCGTAGCATAGGCACAGGGCTTTACTGTGCATGCGCAGTACGGGCTTGTGTTCTACCAGTGTGAACTTCTGTGAAAAAGAGTGAAACTTTCTCTGTTGTGTTATAATTAGACCACATAGCCAGATGCCCCAGAGCAGCTCCACCTTGTGGATTGTATCTCAGTGGTGAGTCTCTCCAACTACTTTTCAGAATATCCTCGCTAAATACTCCATTTAGTGTTAAAACGCTAGACAGTTGAGAAGGTAGAGGGTAAATGTAGCCTTTCATGTGATGTATGTTTGAACCATTTCTGGGTTTTTGGTAGGTTTTACTCAAGCCTCCCTCACACTAATTTTTTCTTCCTTAACCCGTTTGGTGAAAGCATTCAATAAATGAGATCACAAGATAAGAAACTTTAAGGAGAATGTCAGTAGAATGACATCTCAACTCTGAGACAGTAGCAGAAATTAACACACAGGGGTGAGATGTCCATAAGAGTATGAGAGAGACCTCACTGTGATTCAGAGAATTGCCTGGCACTAGTGGCCCAGTGGCTAAGCCCATGGCCTTGAAATCAGGAAAGGCTGGTTCTTATCTCAGCACCTCCCCTGGCTTGCTCTGTGACATTGGGTAAGCTGGGAGACTCTTCTGTTTCCCACTTAGGAAATGGGACTATCACAACTTAACTTTCCAAATGGGATGTTTGGGAATAAAAAACAGAATATTTTGCAAAGCATTTTGAACATCCTTAAGGATGAGTGGCATTTGAATTTTCTGCATTACTAGTGTTCTGTTCAGTGGGTACCTATCTTGGTGAAGACTCATTAGATTTTTTTTGCCAAAAATGAATTGAGCTGTACTTCCTGACCCACGACTTTTATAATGATCCTGGCACCTTAAATATGGTTTTAAAGTTAGTGCCTATTTTGGGAGAAATCATGGATTCTGTTAGTGACATTGTCTCTTGGCATTACTGAAAAAAAAGAATCATAAGACTTATAGATTTTTGTAATTAACATAAAGTCATTTTTGCTATGCTTTCAGAAAAATATAACATTAACTTTCATAATTAAATCGATTTTTTTCTCAATGGGAAGAAATTTCTGGGATCTGACTAAACACACAGAGTAAAAGATACGTGGACTGATTAACATACTATTATATAAACTATAGAAGTGGAGTGTCTAAATACTTCTATTGTACTAGTGCTTCACTGTCATAGTTTTCTCTATAGAGTAAAACTCCATGGATACTGGATAAAAGTTTCATTTTTCCTAGGATAATTTTAGCAGGTATCAAAATTAAGATTGTTACTAAAAGTGATTTCACCTTAGTAGTAGTTCTGAAGAAGATATGGGCTTTTATCAAACACTGTTTTCTCTCTCTCTTGTGTAGAATCACTGCTCGAATGAGTCAGTTTACCCATGGGAGTGTTTGTATGCCCAAGGGTGAGGATGCCTGGCCCCTGAGGAGGTCCTGAGTGACAGGTGCTGAGGCCAGCCCAAGAGTGAAGGGCTGAAAGCATCCTCATTGAGGTGTTAGTCCAGAGTAGAGAGAAATGTGTTCAGTGGAGTCCACATCAGTTGTGCAAATGGGTGCTTTTGAGAACCTGATAGGTGATACCAGGTTGTACAGCTGTGCCCCGAGCAGTAGGTGTCACTGTAGTCAGTGGCTTTTACTGCTCAGAGCTGAAGGGGTTAATTGAGTCTGGTGTATTTGGGCAGAAAGAGGTCCATCTGTCCCCTCCAGGCTGCTTATCTTTGTCTCCAGGGCCCCAGTTGACACCAGTGAAAGGCTCCAGTCCACACTGAGAGGTACCATTCTTCTCTAAGAAGGGAAGAAAGATTGTCTCCCATCTGTATTTTAGAGTCCAAGGCTGGGCTGTTTGATGTGATGGGGTGGATTGAGTTGAGGTGGAAAATAGGTGAGAGAATCCTTTTAGAGTTTGGTGGGGGACCTGAGATGGAGGGGGAAGGAAAATTCTATTAAGAGAAATGAAAGAATATGGACTAGCGGAATACATTTCCTTGTTATTATTGGCCCTGAGCCCTGTTGTATGCAGGCAGTGTGAGCTTTTAGAACTTCTATTAGCATCCTTGTCAGAAATTTCCCTTTTACCACAAAGGAAGCAAAGAAAAAAAAATCTCTTTAGCAGAGATGTAGTTCTCTTCTGCTACTTTCCACTCCAGAAAGATAATTTTCAAATGCTAAAATGGAATTTAGGATTTAGAAATAGCTGTGTTGACTAATTTAAAAAAAAAATCCTGTGATTACATAGCCAATTGCTTTTTCAAGTACACCCAATTTTACTTTTGGTTTTCTAGTAGCACCCTGGTGTGAAAACAAAATAAAACTGAGTAAACTCACTGTACAGTTTTGGATTCATCTTATCTCTTTTTTTTCTGCCTAGAGAACCCATCTCTCTCCCCACCCAACACCCATGCAGCACAGTGTAGTCTGTCCTTTAAAAAAAAATAATACATGAAGGCTTTCTGTATATGATTTAGACCTAGATACTCATTAAAAATAGCTCCTGTCCAGTGTCTGTGTCCCCTCATAGACTGCCTGTTGGTTGTAGTTAACACTCTGATTAAGCCTTGCTCTTAATGTTACAATATGTTAAGCTCAGACTGCTCTCTCTCTCCCCTTCTGTCTCCCTCTGAGTGAGTGGCTCGTTTTAAGCCATCCGCACACTCGCCAGAGCCAGGTGGTGTCGCTTCCTGCCTCTCCTGCTCGCTGTTGCTAAGTGAGAGGCACCAGATCACACATAAAGCTGAACCAATAGCATCCTGACCCCCACAGGCTGGTAAAAGCTGAAGAAAAGAGACTCCCACCGTGTTGTCTGTGGCCAGTGGGTCCTCCTCCCCCTCCCTCTCCCCTCCCACCTTTTCTTTTCCAGCAGGAAGGGGCGGTGGTGAGGGAGACTGTAGGAGGAAGAAGGAAGAAAGAGGAGAGGCTGGGGGAGGTGAATCCTAATATGCCTCACTGTACTTGAGATAAATGCCATTTTTTTTTCTTTGTGAAGAAAAGGAATGGGCGCTCCTCTTGAGCAGTCACAGACGGGCAGATGCGCTTCTTTCTGCCCCCAAACTGCCTGTGTTGCCAAAGCTCAAACTCTGAATAAGACGTCTGTCGACCTGCATATCTGCTTTGCTCTCTCTCACTGGCTCTCTCCTCTCCTCTCCTCTCCTCTCCTCTCCTCTCCTCTCCTCTCCTCTCCTCTCCTCTCTCTCTTCTCTTCTCTTCTCTTCTCTTCTCTTCTCTTCTCTTCTCTTCTCTTCTTCTCTCTCTCTCTCTCTCTCTCTCTCTCTCTCTCTCTCTCTCTTCTCTCTCTCTCTCCCCTCTCTCTCTCTCTCTCCTCTCCTCTTCTCTTTCTCTCTCAGCTATGAATCTTTTAATCCCCACGGTTTTGCAGATCTTGGCCACCTCTGTTTATTCTTCCTCTTCTCCCTCATTCCCTCTCTGTCTCACTGTATTATTCTCCCATTCCAGAATGCATTTCCTTGAATGTATCAGTTAGCAGAGAGTATTTTATATCTTGTCCTGCAGAGGAAGTCATCAGATCATCCTAGGGAATGGGGCAGGAGAAGAGAAATATTTATGAAGGCAATTAAAAAAAAAAATCCCCCATTAAGAATGTCGTCGTCTTTGGCAAGGGCTGTGCAAGCACAAAGTGAAATGAAAGGCTCTTCTTAAACTGGATAACTGCCAATGTAGACAGCCAGTGGTATAGTTGCGATTATCCAGAGGAAATGACTTTTCTCCTGTAATTACCTGGGTATTTTGGGCAGCATCAGGCCCAAGTTACCTGGGTAATTATGGCTTTGTAGGTCTGACCTTAGAACAAAACAGATTCCAGTTAAGTTCTCTGCAGAAAGTGTTTGCTATCTTTGATGATAAAAGTAGCAGAGGCATCCACTGGTCTGGCAGCCAGGTGAAGTCCAGGTACAGGGAGACTTCCTTCGGTTCTGTGCCCAATAGATTCTGAATAAATTTCTACTGACCTTTTGGAGGTGGCTTATTATTTGGTCTCTCATGAGCCTTTGGAAAAAATAACCTGTGTTTATTTCTCAGTCAAGGGTGTTGTGGTTTCCTGTAATCTCTTCCTGGATTTGCTTGTGTTTTGGTGGGCTATCAAAAGGATGATATTCATGGTTAAACCGTCCATTTCCCTCAAGATATTTTCCTTTCATACTTGAAATGCTCCCGGACTACTGGCCCAGAAATCCAGTCCACTTACTTAATATCACACAGAAAAGTGATCATTATTCTCTCATTCCACATGCTTTTTCTCCTTTTATACTGATTTTTTTTGTCTTTCTTTCTTTTGAACTGAAACTAAAATGTTTTCATAAAGGGAAGTATAGGGAATCAGATTAACCAAAAGGGAATTACCAGTGAAAAACCTTCGCAAGTGCTGAGTAACTGGAATGTTTTGCTTTTTGAGTTTATCTTTTTATTATTATCATGAGGTAAAAGACAGTCAGTATCATTAGTTCTCATATATACCATTTACAGCAAAAATGATTATTCGATAATCTCCAGGCATCATTTCACTCACTTTCGATCTCTCCCAGGTTAAATCAGCACTATTTACAGGTAGGCCGGTGCTTTGAGTGAGCTTCAGAACTTCATCCTCTGCTGTGCTCATTTCTGGGAGGGAGACATAATTACAAACTAAAGCTCTAAAAGTGGGCAAAGAAGTTTGAAGAAAGGCGAGGACTGGCTAGCACATCTTATAGCACTGCCTTGCCCCTCCATTGGTTAGTAGGTTAGTGTTACCAGCTACTGTTCATTTACCACTCACCTATTTTATGTTAAGCCCTGTGCTGGGGGGTTTTGAGCTGGAAACATAGTGGTAAGCCAACTTTGCCTTGGTGCCTCCATCTCTGGGGCTTGCAGCCATCTCGGTTTTATCAACTTCACTGTCCAGACACAGGCGCCATGTTGCAGCCACACCAACCTGCCAGGACCAGCTACTCCTGCTTCCCTCCTGGTTGATAATTCTCTTCCTTCAAACCCCTGGGTCACGCCCACCTCCGCCGCCCTGAATATCCTGCCTTAGCAGTTCCAACACACATCCAGATCCCTCAGAACTTCCTCCCCAAATTTGCACTTGTTTGACATACTTTTAAGTCATTAATTATGACTTCTCTCCCTGGATACCTGATGTGTCCTCTGTTTCTTCTCCTCTGTGCCTTTGCTTAAGCTGGGCCTTCCTTCCAGAAGGCTTCTCTTCCTCCAGTCTCTCCCTGTGGAAATCTAGGCCCCCGAAGACTTTCTCCCTAATCAGCTTTGAGTTGTACAAAGTGTATCCTTGGTGGTGCCCAGGGCTGCTCGGAGGAGGACATTAGACACTCTGCAATATCCCCATCAGCCTCCCTGTGAAGCCACTTCGCATGGAAGCATAATTACATACCGAATGCATTTGCTATGCAAACACAGCTTCAAGATCGTCTCCCAAGTGCCCTTTTCATCCCAATTGCTAACCCTAAACTTCCCTTTTATAGAAATTCTGAAACTGTATCTTCTCCACTTAATTTTAATCTTCTCAGGGCCACAGCTCTGTCTTCCTCATCTTTGTATTTCCCAAAGCACAAAACGAAAGGGCCTGGCACCCAAAAGCCCCTGGAAAATACCTACTGAATTGTCATATCATAAAGCCCAGGAAACCTTAAAGATTATGTCTGTAACTCTCCCAAGTTTTCCAACTATATGTGTAGAGAAGAATGGAATTTGATGTGAATATTTTAAATCAGACCATGAGACAACAAATGTTGTCTCTGTTAAGTATTACTGTATTTATCTGTCAGGAGAAGGAAGGTGATGAAATAGTAACAAATCTTAGTGGTATGAAACAACACAACCTTAATTCTTGCTCATGTTTATTGTGGGTTGGTGGGGGAGGGGGACTGCTTATCATCCTCACTCAGGGACTCATTCTGACAAAACTAGCCATTATCTCACACCAGTGGTTGTACCAAAGGGAAGAGGGGGTTCTAACAGCAGCAGTTTAATGTTCCTGCCCAGAAATGGTACTGGCATTCTGCTCACAGTTCATTGGTCAGAACTGGTCACATGACCCCATCTAACCACATGAGAGCCAGGAAGTGCAGTTCTGCTGTGTGCCTGGAAGATAGCAAGTTAGAAATATTTGGAAAATGGCTTACATTTTTTTATTCAGTGAAAGATTTTTTTAGAGGAAATTTACATTTAATATTGAGCTTGGGCGATTAGAGACTGTTCATATAATTCCCCTCCTTTTTATATATAGTATTCTTTCCCTCACCCACCAAGACTAGATTGCTTTGCTTAACTCTAGGAGGCTTAGCTGCAGCAATTAAGGATAAGTGGTTCTGTTGTCTTGAAGCATAAAATGAAGAACTTGACCATTGTTTATACCTCTTCAACTACTCTTACCAATACTTCAGAGGCTCTTATGATGGGTAAATTATGCTCTAGACACCCACCTAAGGACTGCCCCCAGGTTCACTTTGAGTGTTGTCACAGTCAGGGTCATAGAAAATCAGTAGAGGTTTTTATGAATTTATTCCAAGAAATTAGTCAGGGAGTATACAAATATTACATAACAGGTGCATTATGTTTCATACTGAAAATTTGAAAACAGCCTAAATGTCCAGCAATAGGGAATTAGCTATGTTAAGTTACGGTATATGTAGAAAATGGAGTACATGTCACCATTCAAATTATATTTTAGAAGAATATTTAATGAGATTGGAAAAAATGTTACAAAGTATTGATAGCTAAGTTTTTAAAAAGCAGGCATTGGAACCAAACAAAGAGCAGATTCTACTTTTTAAAAATGCATTGTAACTGGAAAGAGAGATACTAATATATGAATGTGAACAGGGCTTATCTTTTAGTGGTATCATTATGAGTGGTTTTTGTGCTTTTTCCCTTGCTTTTTTTTTTAAGTAAGCAGGAATGACTTCTATTGCATATAAGGAGATAATGTAAATATCTTTGGCCTCTGACGTGTGTTAATTTCAAGGAACATACGTGGTGTTAGTTTTTTTAGGTGTATGAGAGGCACACAGATGTCTCTTGTGTATAGTGGAATGAGGCTGGTTCCAAGACAGAGGTTCAGAAACTGTGTTCCTGCAGATCAGGAGACAGTTTGACGTCAGTTCACACTTGTCCGGGCATAGGCATTTTGCCGTTTCTTGCCCTTTCTTCTGCCGAGGCGCTGTATAGATCTTTCGTGGCATTTTGACTTGACATTTCACAGCTGCTGCAAATCCACTAAGCAAGGACATGACACTGGCACTGTGAGGCCGCTGGTAGCACATTGGTTTGTCAAGAGATGCTAAATTTGCTGAGATAGTGAAAAACTGGCATGTATTTATTTTGGGTTGATACAAACTGCTGTGAAATAGGGGCCCATTCTGGAAGAACTTGTAATGCTCATTCATCTTGTGTTGTGCACTGAGCTCTAATGCTACAGCTGTCATCCACTCTCAATGAACGATTGTCATATTGTCAATCCACGATAATACGGAACAATTTTCATTCCCCATGTTGAAGTATCACCATTGTAATATAATTCAGTTCATATTAACAATGCTTTGATGACAATTCCTTTCCACTCCACCCTTTTAGCCCTCCCTCTCTCCTTTTCTTAACCAAAAGGAAGTGTATTTTGACAACATCTCCAGTGTTAACGATTTTCTGCTTTTAAAACATCTTGGGCCCACAGCCCTCATTGAAACTTCGGAAAACACACCAATCGTTTGTTTGTTTCTTTTTCTTATAGAACTAAGGTAGTGCCTTACGCAGAAGAACTAAAAGTATTTTTACCCATTTGTCTTGTTTCCTCTTAAAACATCCTCCTGGAAAAAGATGATGTATTATGATTCCCTTTTTATTAGGAGCATAATTAGAACTCAACTGTCTTCAGTCTGTCTACAATTTAGGGTCTACAGTCTGTTCATTCTATAAGGCTGCTTATTTTTCCAAGTGTTAGCAGTGATGTCAGGAGCTGCTTACATGGTAGAATTAACTACCCTAATGAATTTATATGCACTGATTTTCCCTAGAGGGGAAGCTGGTTCTATGTATGAGTCTTCACCAATTTTCAAGGTACTTTCCTGTCACAATAGACTATTTTAAACTGATTGAGAGTGTTGTCTTTGTTAGACTTTTCCCAAGGGCTAACTCTAGGTGGGCACAGTTGATATGATTAAAATCTATGGTGCATACTTGTGAAACTGTTCCAGCTACAGTGCTGCCATTCTAAAAGAAAAAAAATTATTGTGGTTGTTGGATTTTTCACTTTTCTCATTTTTAAATTCTTCGCTCGTCCAAATACTTGCTCCAAAACATGCGGCAGAATGTGTGGAGATGGAGAGAGTTCAGGGGAAGGAAGGAAGTTGGATGTCAAAAACCACTAGAAATTTTTGTATGGTCACGAATCCCCCAGATGACTGCGTGGAAAATATTACAGTATTGCCTTCTGGGGGCCTCTTCCTCTGCGTTCTTCTAAACTAAAAATCAGGGTTGTTGTAACAGCACATTTCTCAAAGGTAGGAAAACAAAAAGGAAGCTGGGTGAGGAAAAGAGTGCTGTTTGGGATCTAAGAGTTGAAGAAGCCTGAGATAAATGCATATAGAAATGTCTCCTCTTCTGCCTCCAGGAGTGAAGAGTTGAGAAATAAAGGAAAGAGGGTGAGAAGCAGAGGGGAAGGGAGAAAAACATTCGTAAAACACGCAGGTCACATTCAAACTGTCATATGCTTGGTGCTCTGCGGCATCTTGGGACAGTCCTGGATTTGAACACTCTGTCTCTTTGGCCCCATAGGGGAGACCTGTTTTATCAGCCATGGGTCTGAGCCTTTCAGGGCATTTACCGCCCAAGTGTAGGCACCTCAGGGATGTGAGGTACAAGGCTGTTACTCAACAGCCTGGAACAGGAAGTGGAGACCCTGCCACTAACTGAAACTTCAGACTTCACATAAAGTGTGTACCCACTTGGAACGTTACCAGGGCACCAGGACTGCAGGACTGATCTCTCTCCTCCAGCAGGAAGCACCATGGGGCCCACAGGAAGCCCCAGTCACTCTTGCAGTGCAGCACTGCCTTGTCACAGGGTCCTGATGTGATGGGGTCAGACAAATGAGACATCAGCCTCACTTCCAACTTTGCCCCGTTTAAAAGGGAAGACTAGGTTGGGATGGGGATGCAGTGGGGGTCGGGCCATGTGTGAAGCATGGTTTTGGTGACCCACGTTTAGAAGGCAATTCTTCCTGGTACGGACAAACTGTCAACAGCCTTTAAAGCCACAAGTTAGAAACAATCAGCATAACTTTGCATTCATTCATTCACTCCCTCGCTCACTCACTCCCTAATGAAATGGCTAATAGTGCTGGGTCTGGAATCAGACTGCTGGATTTGAATCTCAGCTCTGCCATTTCCTGGCTGTGCGATTTGGGTGCACTCCTTACTTTTTACTAGTAAGATGTGGATAATAATAGTTCCCACTTCCCCAGAGCTTTGTGAGGATTCAGTGAGTTCATACCTGCTCCGAACAGTGCCTTACACTTAGTAAGCCCGTATGAAGGTTGGCTGTTTTATTCACTTATCTCATGAACAAGAGATGACTATGCACCTGGTCTCACTAAGATCTCTAGTTAGAGGTCTCTCGTGAAATACTCACCCTCTCCGGATGATGGAATTGCAGCATTCCCTTTAAATCCTAGTTTGTTTTTTCTTTGCATTTATCAGTCTGAATCGTTTTTTAAAAAATATTCTCCCATCTTAATCAGTGCTAGAGGTGAGATCATGCCTCTGATAGTTTGTGGGGATGGATTTAATTCCATCTCCCCAATTTTGAACAGTTGAGCCTCCTGACTTGCTTGCTCCCTCTTCCTCTCTTCTATTTCTTCTATTCTCTTTCTTCCTGCCTCTCTTGATCATTGTCCCACCTCTGCCCTACTCCATGGAGCCTGGGCTAGTGAAGGTGGGGTATCCAGTGGTGGGTATATAACTACGCTCGTTCATAGTTGGTGCTTCAAGACTTGCTCCCAAAGCAGTGTAATGTGCCTTTCTAAAATTAGGATGCCTCAGTATACATTTGTATAGAAATGCTTGCATATTATTGGACATTAAATAACTCCTATGGAAGGAAAATTAAGTCTTATTTTAAATGTCAGGAATATAAAAATTGAAAAATATTCACAGTGTGTCATACGACACAGTGATTCCATGAAAGTTTCATAGAATGCATTTCAGAGACAAGCAGAACGGATCCAACACTTGCTAAATTGTAATTGTAGTTCTGTTCTCTCAGGGAGTTGAGTTGAATTAAATGCATTAGCTCAGATTGTCATAATGTCTCCAGAATAGAAGGAGGGTGATATTTTATGTTTATGTAATAGTGGGAGAAGACTATCATTATGCATAATATATATATTTGAATCCTATTTAAATCAGCGAAGGGTTCATTCCTGACACTGATTCCCATACTCTGGCAAGATGAGGTCAGCGTGAAAGACATAAATCTGGCAATTACTCTGTGTGTAATTTAGCATTGGCATTTTTCATAAAATCGTGATGTCCTTCTGTTAAGCACTTTACCCTATGTATTGTTGATTTTTTGAGCGGGTATGCGTTGGAGTTTCAAATTTCTGTTGAACATCATATTAGATAAAATGTGGTACACAAGGGTTAGAGGATGGAAGGATGGACACATTAATGGATATCAACCATATTAACCTTATAAGGGAGGGGGAGGGTTGCATTAATTGTGCACATTCAGGTGGGAGGGACCCTCATCTTCTGCCTAGAGATGAATTCTGTTTGTGAATTCTAATAGTAGTTGAGAACCACACGATGAATAGTACCTCTCTCTGGAGAGTTTTGGGAAGCTTCTTTTTAATTTGAAGTTTAGTTGATGTACAATAATGTGTTAGTTTCTGGTGTACAGCAAAGTGATTCAGTTACACATATACCTATATATTCTTTTTCATTATAGTTTATTACAAGATATTGAATACAGTTCCCTGTGCTCTACAGCAGGACCTTGTTTTTTTAATCTATTTTATATATAGTGCTGTGTATCTGCTAATCCCAAACTCCTAATTTATCCCTCCTTCTCCCCTTTCCCCTTTGGTAACCGTAAGTTCATTTTCTATGTCTGTGAGTCTCTTTCTGTTGTATAAATAAGTTCATTTGTGTCATTCTTTAAAGATTCTACATATAAGTGATACCATATGATATTCAGCAAGTCTTCTAAGTTCAAGATCTATTTCTTTGTCTCTGTCTTCTCCCCAGATAACAGCTTAATCATTCAGATGATTGGAGACACTCTCAACACTATGATGGAATAGAAATGAGAATGAAGAGGCATCCCTCTCTCCTCCCCTCTTCCCCTCCTGTCTCCCTTCCTCTCCCTCTCCCTCTGTTTTTCTCATATGAGACTCAATATTCACACTAGATCAAAGGAAAGAGCCATAAGTCAAGCAGCGTGCCTCCTTTTCCTTTTCTACCCTCAACTTTCAGTTCTCCAAGTACATCGTGGTCTTCTGAGTGTGTCCACCTGGGTCTTCATTTCCCTCATACTCTTGTTTAGCTGTGTGAGTGTTTGTTGTCTGTCTCCTGCTCCAGCGGTGGCAGAGGAACTTGCCTTTGTTGGCATGTGTGTCTCCTTTTTCTTTTTGGGGAGACGGATTGTAGTGGTGATAGTAATTTGCTCTTAAAAGAGAAAAGTCTCAAAAGCATTTTCTGCCAGCGCGTTGAGCACTCCGTATCACGGTGGCTCCTATTGTTTGGTGCCTGTGGCATCGGGACAATCCACTGAGGGTGCCCTTTTGTCAAATTCCTGCCTGACCTTGGGTTCAGGAAGCACTCTTGGGGAGTAGGAAATACAGAAATGGAATGAGTGGGGGAGTCCTAAAGTAAACCAGCAGTGACAGTGAGGCATGACGCGTGCCGGTCAAGGGGCTAGTTGGAAGAACAGGTGTGGGGAGCCTCATGGAAGAGGTGATGTCACCCCCAGGATCAGGGCCTGGGGACTCCAAGAATGGGGATGTCCTGAGCAAGGAGCTCTCAGGTTGAGCTCTTGGACCCCTCGAGTGCATGAGAGGAAAGCTTACCATGCACAGCCACCTGGAACATCACGCCTTGGCTGGGGGGCTACAGGAGTCAGTGGGCACACAGATTTCCCCCTACTGTGTCCAGGTGACCCTACTGGGGCACATCCCACCAGGCAGGCAGGATGGATGGCATCATCATCCAAAGCTTCAGTGATACCTTTCACAGACCACTGTCTCAGCTCTGCCAGCCTCACCTCGGCTCTCCCTTTGGAACCTAGCTCTCCTTTCCATCATTCCCTCAGACTGCATCCTCAGGACATTTTGGAATTTGGGAATTTTGTTTCCTTTTACCCCAATTTACCGCAGCATCATGGCTGTGCACACAGAGGTAGCCCCGCCATTGCAGCTGTCATCCCAAGAGCACCTTCTCGAATAACAGCTGAGCTTGCACGTGCCCATTTCTGTTCTCTGTGTTTTGTGGAGACTAATTCCTTGAATCCTGAGGGGTAGGTTTTATTATTATCCCCATTTTGTAGACGGAAAAACTGCAGCCCAAGGGAGTGCTGTGCTGGCCCAAGGCCACACATTTAGTAAATGGTAGAACTGGCATTATGGGCTCAGACAGCACAGCTTAGAAATCATTGCTCTAAATACATGAAGTGCTTCCTCAAGACGCCATAGGTAGTCGTTGTGCTTAACACCTAGGAAGCTTGGGATGTAGAACGCAAGATCCTGTGCCCAGTAGAGGCAAAAGACATATAAAAATATCGGGGTTGTCAGGGTTGGGGACATCCTGCATCACCCGGGAGGATGTTTGTGTGTGGTGGGACAGGCGTGTCTCTACCCTAGGTGAATTCTACCTGGGTTGTCAGGATAGGGTGGGGAGGACAGCAAGGAGGACTTGCCTGGACCTTTGTACGACCTGGAGGAGGGTCAGCTCAAATTAAAAAAAAAAAAGACTCTCTCTCTCTCTCTCTCTCTCTCTCTCTGTATGTAACTCAGAAGCCTTGTAGGTGTAGGATGTATGGTCTTTTGTTTATTTGTTTTCAACAGCCTCGAGTTTTTCCATTTAGAGCCAGTGAAGGTGCACCTGTGCCAGCCAGCTATGTGACCTTGGATGAGTCATTTTGTTCCCCGCCTTATCCAGAAAATGAGGGAGTTGGATCAAATTGTCTTCAAGGTCACTTCCAGCTCTGAAGTCTTTTGGTTCTGGTTTTTAGTGTCTTTGCACAGAGTGCTCATGGTACCAAAAACATCTAGCGCTTCCCAGTGCGTTGCTCTCTGATTTTCTTCTCCACCATGTAGAATTTCTGAAGCATCCTGTGATCTTTATTAATCACACAGAGACTGTCATCTTCCCAGACTCCAGTGGAATGGCTAAGGTGCCCTCTGCAGAAGATATCGTGGCTAATGTTCTCATTACTGACTAATTGGCTAAAGAGACTTCTCTCACATTGCATTTAGCCTGATTGATAGTTTTCTATCACCTGATGGGTGGAATGGACAGCCAAACCAATTATCCCCGCACAGAGAGCCCCAGACAACAGAGCAGCACTGCCTAAGACAAAAGGCCCTTGTAGATTATGTCCAGTCGGGGTGCCTGCTGAGGGTTGGTTAAACGACATGGTTTTCTGAAAAGTACAGTTTGACCTGCCTTGAGATACACGTGCCTTGGGTCACCCCTAGGCGTGCTGGGCCTTTGTCCAGTTGAAGGAGGGTGTGATTCTGTTTATGCTTCAAACCTGGATAGCTGGGATGCCTAGTTAGCTGTGAAGCTAGCCCTAGTTAGCCTTGTGCTGAGTGAAACTGGGCATCCTTTGTTCAGAACCGAAGCTGCATGCCCCCCATGAGTCATGTCACATGGAGACACGCTGTACTTAGATGAGATCTTGTAGACGTAGGGCATTACTCAGATTCCTTTCTGTATTCATTTTCTTTTTATGTTGCCCAGGCTGTTGAGAGGAAATAATATTCAGGTCACTTGCTTAGTCATTTAAATTGAGCCCATTTCTTTTTAGCTAATGCATTAATTTATTGAAATCTCTGTTTAAAGTGCAAACTCTGGCTTTAGAGCGGAAAGGTAATCATGTGTTGAGGATTCACATGCAAACCTTTGTAAGGAAACTTCTCTTTCACTTCCTAGTCCTTTTTTTTTAAAAGCAGAGGGTCAGAAGGCATTTATCCTTCACTGTAAACAGCCTTGATTTTTGAGATATTCTGGGAAAGAAAAATCAGGGTTCTTAGTGCTTCACTTTCCCGGTAATCTGCTGAATTGTGTTACAAAATCAGCAGCAGGGTAAGAGATGCCAGTGAAATAACACGATGGCTTCCATTTCCGTCGCCCCTCAAGCAGGGCCACAGTGATGTCAGCTTATGCTTGGGATCCTTGGAACCTGTGACATATCGGTCTGATATTCTTGTGGTTGAAGCCAGTTTCAGCCCGTGTTGGAATGTGGAATTGAGGAGCCCAGGAGAATGGCTGTAATTCCAGGGTGTATCTTTTTGTGCTCCTGGGTCTTGTCATCTTCCAGGTGTTTTCTTTGCTTTTTCCCTTTAAAACTGCATTACTGAGGCCTGACTGACATACTAAATGCTATACGTATTTCATACCTGCAGCTTGAGTTTGGTAATAAGAGTCCACCCATGAGACCATCACCACAATCAAGACCATAAACTTCTCCATCATCTCCAGAGCTTTCCTTTTGCCCCTGTTCAACTATTTTTTAAAAGATTGATTTTTTTTCCTTTTGTGGTAAGAACACTTAACATAAGAGCTACCCTCTTGCAAATTTACCTAAGTACACGATTCAGCATTGTTCATTATAGGCCCTGTGTTGTATAGAAGTTCTCCAGAACTTACTTATCTTGCATATTGAAACTCTATAGCCTTTGACAAACCCCTCCCCAGCTCCCCCTCCCCACTTAGAGATGTTCTAAAATACACACCAAGAGTTTGATTCTTGAGATCAACTCTAGGGGACCCACTGTTGGGAAAAAAAAGAAAAGAAAGCGTAATTTTATTTGTAACGTAACAACTTTTAAGTACATTGTTCTCGTACGACTTTAATCGAAATAGGAAGAAAAGACATTTCCCTTGAAGTGAGAAAAGACGGATCAGAGCACACTGTGTTTGAGGTAGGAAGCAGGATCCGTTCCTTCTCATCATCTCTGTTCCTTCTGCCCGAGGAGATCCTGCTCCTGTAGCTGTGCTGGGAGCTGGGGGCGCGCTGTGCAGTCTGCACCGAGCTGTGAAAGGGGTCGAGGCCGAGGTGCGGTCTAGCTCAGCACCCAACTTGAAACGGTCGTCGTGCGGCATGGCAGTGGCATGGCCATTCCTAAAGGGACAGGTTTGAAATTATTGTAGCTCTTTCATCCTCCGTGTGGTATCCCTGACGGTGCAGGTGCCGCCAGTAAATATGCACGTTCCTGCATGTTGGGTGACTGAGGTCTCTCCCTACATCCCTCTCCCAACTGCTGCTTCCACCTGCTGCCTATGAATCCAGAAAGGCAGTGGTGCATCCTGTGATGTGGTCAGCTGGTAGACCCTCCTCTTGCCTCACATGAGCATGTACTGTATCAGAATGGGCCTCAAATGCATGAGAGAAACACACACACTTGGTATTTAATGAACACTTTGGGTGGCAGGGTGTGTAAGCAGAAATACCATCAACAGCATAAGGCTGTGGGACAATGACAAGCCATTTAGAAAAGAAATATGTCCCGATCCTCACTTTCCTACGCGAGCCATTCCCTGTTGGAGATGTGCTTTGTTTCTCCTTTGAGTTCATCTTAATCCACTCTCGACTCTGCTGTTTGGTCTTCTATGAGCTCCTCAGTAAGAAATACAGCAGGGAAAAACTCTAAGAAAAAAGTAAACAGCTTAGACATAGAAGACAAACTTATGGTTACCAAAGGGGAAGGGGCTGATAAATTAGGAGTTTGGGATTAACAGATACACACTACTCTATACAAAATAGATAAACAACAAGGTCCTGCCATATAACACAAGGAACTACAGTCAATAACTTGCAATAACCTATAATGGAAAAGAATCTGAAAAAGGAGATATATATATATAAAACTGAATCACTTTGCTGTACACCTGAAACTAACACAGCATTGTACATCAACTATACTTCAATTAAAAATTAAAAATAAAATAAAAAATAAAAGTGGTGAGAATAAGGGGGAAAACTAAACCAGCCAGTTCTGAAAGGAAATAAACTTAAGATTTACCCCTCAGTGTTAGATGGAGCAATTTAGTGTTAGACTTTTTTGTTCAATTAGCATTTTAAGGGAGAGATTTCCATATATTTCCTAGAGGTAAGGACATGGTTTGTCTCTTAAGAGCTATATTTTAAAAGAAAGAGGCCAGGAATTTAAAATATATGTTTATATACTATATGGCTCAATTTAAATAAAGTTTAAAAACAGAAAAAAAAGAGCTCTATTTTATTAAGTGATGATTCCATTAATTGTGCTATTGGATAAAAAACGGGGAGAAAAACCTGGGTTGTGAGTTCAAACATTAGTCTGAAAAGGACTGTATTGATTTCAGCCACTTGGAACATGAACATTCCATCCTTGAGGGTTTAACCTTAGATCTTCCTTGACTCAGATTGTTGAACAACTAACCACATTTTTGACCTTTGTCTGGTAAATTGCCTTCCAGTGGGGTTTGTGAACATTACTCTGCCTGCATCTACCCATGTGTGACCCCCACCAATGCATGATTTGGTTTGGTTAGATATCATTAGGTGAAATTTACTGGAATTAAAAAAGCAGGAGTCAAAAACAATCAAACAAGAGTAATGCCTTCTTTATTACTCCCTCTTCAAGTCCAAAGCAAAACAAAACTTTGCTTAGTTACTGAATAGTTGAATTTATAGATATATGAACACTGGACAGTAAACCTCAACAAATTACTAAGGGTTTACATTTTTTGGTAACCTACTCCATTTCTGTCAAAGTCAGATCACAACCAAACTATCATACATCAGATGTTCATTTTTAAGGAATTGGCTTCCAGGGTGGGGCAAGGGACCAGGCTGTATTCAGCTCCCTCTCCCATGAGGCCACTTGGCAAGCAGTAGGAGAGCCCGGCCAAGAGCATGGGGACTCCGCGTCCTCACCTTGCCTCCTTCAAGATGCCTGACTGCCTTCCCTTAAAGGATTCTTGTGAAAGGGACAGAAGCTTTTTGTAAACACTTGGGTGCCGTACCATGCGAGTGGTGTTGTTTTGTTGTTGTTATTATTATTATTAGTCCACACTGTGAGAAGTGTGTGTAGTGATGACTCTGAGACCCATTGAAGATGATTAGGCATCAAAAAACAATTTGTTTATGTTTAGGCAGTTGTATTTCCAAAAGCTGGTAAGGCATTTAATGCATCTTACAAAGATTTTAAAATAAGAATTGAAGAAAGTTTTTAAAGTCTCATACCACTGCTTAACGCAGGCAAACTTCCTTTCATTTGATGATCAGTGCCTTGCCAACACGTGACCATTTACACCGCTCTCACGTATAAATGACTTCACCGTCTTGATGGCCCTATGTGACGGGCACTGTCCTCATACCCATTTTACACATACGGAAACGGAGACCTGGAGAGATGAGGGGACTTGTCTAAGATTGCAGAGCTGGTAAGTATCAGAGCGGTTTTGAATGCAGATACTCAGCGCTCTTCACCACTGCACCATCCTGCCTCATGTATCTTCTGGCACAAAACAGATACCTAGAGAGCGTTTGGTGACTGATGATCGAATCCCACTAGAGACACAAGGTGCCCAGTCAGCCGTTCCATCTGACTCTTGTTTCTCAGTATTCTACCCCTCAAAACCAGTAAAACCTTTCTTAACCCTGTCTTTCCAAGTTTTCACTTTTACTTACGCTTATTCATTCACTTATTTATTCTTTTGATAACTCTTTTGACACACTCCTCAAAACTAATAATACAGAGACTGAGAAACAAAATAAAGTACTGCATGGCCCCATGCCTGTGGGGTTCTTGGTCAAAAGGGGGAGGCAGAGTCATAAGCAGAGTAATTACGGTCCTCTAGAGAGAGAAGCAATAATAAGAGCGTGAGCAGGAGAGGGTGTCACAAGCTGTGTGGACAACTTGGGGAAGCCTTTGTGGGGCAGGTGGCACTTGGGCTGGACTTTAAAATATGTAGGAGTTTACAGGTGGAGAAATAAGGGAGAGCAGAGGGAACAGCATATGCTAAGGCAAGGAATCAGAAAATGGGAAGAAATTCAGAACAGCAGGGACAGCTGACGTGAGAGGTTTGGGTGAGGTTGGGAAGGGCTCCGTGTGCCATGGGTCTTAACGTCATCCTGCAGGTGAAACATTTGAAATGTCTCATGAATATGAGGCCCTGTAGACCTTTTCTAAATCAAAGTATAGTTGATTTACAAGATTGTGTTAGTTTCAGGTATACAGCAAAGTGATACACATTTTCTTCAGATTATATTCCATTATAGGTTATTATAAAACATTGACTATAATTCCCTGTGCTATATAGTTGATCCTTGTTGCTTATCTATTTTATGTATGGTAGTTTGTATCTGGTAATCCTATACTCCTATTACGTCCCTCCTTCCCTCCCTCCCCGTTAGGTAACCAGAGGTTTGTTTCCTGTATACCTTTGTTTACTCCACTGCATCTCCCAGCTCGGTCCTTTCCCATACTCTGCCTCCATCTCTTTTTCGAGGCTTGACTTCTTCCTGCTTTGCAAAGCCTTTCTGTCTCATCTAGTTCTGCATGAGCTCCTCCCTTTTCTAAATTCCTCCATTTTGTATTTGGAAACCCATTACTGCCCCTCCTTCGTGGTCATCTTTTCATGGGCTATGTCACTGCTACGGGGCAGAGAGAGCCAGGAAGGGCGAGGAAATGCAGCTGAGGTGTGTTTCTACAGAGCTCTCAGTGCCATGCCGCTCCGAGGCTGTGTTCGGTGAGTATTTTTAGGTCTACTGATTATGTGAAATCCATATGGGAGAACGGGTTCAGCTGGATCCTTCTGCTTCTATAGCTTTTCAGAAATTCAAACACCATTGAATGTTCTGAACACCTATTCACAGTTACAAGTTGGTGACCTCTTCTGGAGAATTCCACAGTTTTTTCCTTTCTATAACCTTTTGACCATGAGAGCTCAAAAGGACCTTGCAGGGGGAGCGACCAGTTCTATTCCCTCATTCTTTACAATGAGAGGTTTTTGTGTTTGTTTTCCAATGGCAGAAATGACACAAACTCATTGCAAGAAATCTTGAAATGTTTCCAAAAGTGAAAAGAAAGAATAAAAATTGGTCATATTCCTAGATCTCTAGTAGGTTTTCCTTCGAATACACTTTTAGAGATGACATTGACAGGTCAAAGAGTGTTCACATGTTGAAAGTCTTGTATCATGTGGCTAAATGCCCTCAGTAAGATTATGCACGTTCACCCACCTGTACCAGCAATGTGTGTGTGTGAGTCTGGTATTCTTATTTTTACGTGCTGTGCAGTAGAAAGTATTCTCAGATAACTAACAGTTTTTATAGTCAAAGGACTTTGAGCTTGCTTAGACTTGGTGAGGAACTGAACAGAGAAGTGAGATGATTTTAAATTTCTGGCTTAACTATAACTCATTAACAATTTCAGTCTCCTTGAGAAGAGAATAATGTCAATTTTTCAGTTTAGTCTGAAGTTTTCACTCAGATTAAACTCGCTCTGCATTCAGTGATAGAGGCTTAACCAATTCCAAGACAAGGTCATCTGTAGCCGTTTTGTCTGAATTTTATCACCAGCTGATAAAAGGGACATGTAACCTCTTTGAGTTTCCTTTGCCTTATCTTTTAAAATAAGTGGGTCAAACTAAATGATACCTAGACTATCTCCACGGATGATTCTAGAACCTAACTTGATATGGGTACCCCTGGAGTTATGGGAGTGCTGTTTGGTGAGTGAGAAATGAGACCTGTCTAGTTAAAAACTGAAGCAAATCTGAGGCTGAGTTAGAGTTAGAATCCAAAGTTCCGCATTTTCATTGGACAGTTTTTTTTTAGTACTCACTACAGAAGGCCCTTGGCCAGTTGCCAAGGCTGAGACTAGTTCCCAGTTCGTTCCAGTTGCTGATACAGTTGCTTCCAGTAAGGCTTGGGAGTGGGGATAAAGTACGGCTGGAAATAGACCCGTAAGAGAGTCTGAACACAGTTCTGAGGGTGGAGAGATCACATTCAATTGGGAGAGAAGGAAAATCCTTGTGAAAGAAGAAAATTTTCAGGTGCTGCATCTTGGCAAGTAAAGATGGTAGAAGGCAGTTGCAAAGAATCTTGTTATTTCCAAAATATGATGACTAATCCTATGAAAGATTAAAATTTATGGATAAAAGTTTCCATGCCGCTATTACAGGATTATTACAAAATTTAAGTTAGATTCCACTTCAACATTGTCATTCATTGAAAATCTTTGTATAACCCATATTGTGAAGCCTTTGCCAATGGATTACCTATTTGAATCCAAATTTAATATAACACAGTTTCGGTGGAAAGCTTGTGACAGGCTCATAGGGTTTGTTGTCTATCCCCTAATAACTTTATAGTCCCCTCAAATACAGTTGCAAACTTCCTCAAAAGTTTGAACCAGTGTGAAACTTTTTGTTCTCTGCCGTTGTCTACAAGAAAGAAATGCCATAGTTCATTTTTAAATATTTATTCTTTCTACAATAATATTAGACACACACACAATCTCCGCTTTGACCCTCAGAGGACAGCTGAAGGTCCAGTGTTCTGATGATCTCATATGGACACACACCGGCTATATTTGCGGAATAAATATTTAAATCATAGAATGAGTAAGCACTGGAAGAATAACGGACACGTTCTCTTTGTTGTTAATCTCTTTGTGTTCCAACTTGTTTTAAACACCCAATTTTTAAATTTTCCCATGTAGTAGACCAGCTAGAATAATCCCAACTAGTGGCAGTGCTGAAGGAAAGGGTAAGAAGCCCAGTATCACTAGATCCTGCAGCTCTTTTCGGGTTGGATTCTAATCTGCACCGTCGCTGCCTAGCATGAGACAGCTGGAGCTGGAGGTTTTCAGACGATGTTCTATGCTGATGCTGTTACCAGCCTATGTAATTTCCGGGTTTCTCATTATCAAAGGTGGCAGCTGTAATCTCTGTTGAATGCTGCAGTACCCAGAGAGGTCATAATGATGATGATTTTACCATCCCTGGGGTTTAAACTGTCTTCTCTGTTATGAGGCTTGCTGAGTGGCAGGGGGTAACGTCAGAACTCCCCCCTCCTGAAGCACTTAGCTGGCAGTGTTGGCAGTGTGCATCTGTATCTCAGCTAGCTGGGAGACTAGGACCGAGAGCCAGAAAGGTGTGGCAGGGTGGGGGTAGCATTTCAGTGCCTGAGAGTTGAAGGGGAAGGAGCTGCCATGAGGTAAAGGAACCTCTGGTTTTAAGCAATACAGAAGCAAAAATGGATGGGAAAGAAAAAAAAAAAAAAAAAGGAGAAAAGGAGGATGGGAGGAGGTGAATGAAATAAGGCTGACATGCCTTGGAATAAGCTGTTCCAAGCTTGGCTCCTGTTTTTGACCAGTTAGTAAAAGCTGATTTCATCTTCCTGTGTCATGTCTCCCCTGCCCAACCCAACAATCTTATCCTCTGTATTTGTGTGGACAATTTAGGGCAGGCCCCTTGACAAAGCTGGTGTGTGTTATCCAGTGTCTTATGTGTGGTAGTTTATCAATAAGTGAGTGTAAATTTAAAATAATTTAATCTGCTGTCTCCAGTTAAGCTGCCACTAAGCTACTAATGTGTGGTTGGTGTGGCATTTACAGACAAGAATGCAATTATCCTAAACATGGGAGGGAAGGGGTAGAGTGACCTGTGGACAGGATAAGTGCCAGAACTCATGGGAAGAAAGGAGTTGTAGGGGAAATAAGTTGGGGGCCACATGGGCACAGAGAAACCAGGATGGGCAAAGGGAAAGATGTGATGGGAAGAAAAGATCTGTATGGCACTTTATTCATTCCTTCTTACTCATAGGAATGCTATATCCACTTCCAAATGAAATAAGTTGATTATGTAAGCAGCTCTCACTCAGACTGAGGGAAAAAAATTCCACTTATTTTGTCTCCATCATCTTATTTTTGTCAAATCACGCAAAGAGTCCTCTTTAAACTGTCCACAATAACTTTAGTTAAAAATACAGATTTGGGACCAGAAAATTTAGATTGATTAATTTGGTATAAATTTTAAAGAACATAATAAATTGGCACCTTTACTTATCTCAGTTATGAAATAAAAATGTGCACATTTGCTGAGCTGATATAAAAAATGACATTTATGTAATAATTATGGGTGTCTTATTTCAGTCTTTTTAAAAGAAGCATGTAATTGAAGTGATAGATGTAATATTTGCAAATAGTATTACACTTACTAATATAGTTATAAGCCCTCTTTTTCTTTAGTTTGTGCTTTCTTTCTAGTTGGACTCTTTGATATGAATCTTTAAAAAAATTTCTCTATTTAAAGAAAACGTATTTCTATGCTATCATACAAGGTGAAAATGACTTGGTAATTAATCTAGCGTAGCAATTAACAGCCACAAGTTCAGATACCACACAAATAAGAAAGGGGTAAGGAGAGGGAATATCTAAAATCAAATATAAGCATGGATATTACCAAGAAAAGAAAGATAATTTAGTGTTTCTCTTGGTTTGTGATCTTTGAGGTATGATTGATTAATGAGGGAGATTATTAGTTGTCCTAATTGCAACACTGGTTTTGAAGAACGGGACCATTGCTGGAAGTGGTCAGGTCTGCTCTTCTGATGTGGGACTTGAACCAATAGGGCTCATCTCCCTTTTCCCCAGTTGCGTCGACTCTTTAGCTTCAGTGAGGAGAGAGCATCTGTCCACGGGGGCAGGAGCAGTGGATCTGAGCAGTGTCTGACACGGGAGCTGGGTCTGTGCTTCTGCAGCCCTTCTTACCTTGTAAAATTGGGGCTGGGGCTGCAATCAGGGTCAGTGGTTTCACCACAGAGGCCAGAGGTCATTGGGAAGACCAGAAGCAATATCCCAGTGACAATGACAGCTGTGCAGAAATAGGGGGGAAAAATGGAGAAACCTGAGAGTAAATGAAGTCTGTGGGGAGGACTCTCACTAGAGAGCATGAATCATCAAAGAGGTTCCAGAGTTACAACCAAGAAGTATTTGTGGCGATCAGTGGTGCAGAGGGTAATAATACAAACATAATAAAGAGAGAGGAGGAAGGCACAACAGAGATAAAAGAGGCCTCGCATTAAATGAATAGGGAGATAAGCTTAGTGATTATGCTCAAATGACTGAGTTCTTGATGGCAAAATGGCTGAGCTTCTGAACTGCTTCTTAAAACTGGCCTTTAAGAAGATAAATAAGGATAATTAAACAGTAATGAAGACCTGTTTCATTAAAAAAAAAAAGAAGAAGAAGAAAACAAATAAATAGGCAAGGTCTTGGATGATGTGTTAACCAGTGTTAATGGAAGTAGTAATGAATTCATCAAAATATGGACACTCTCCTTTGGAAATCACAAAGAATAATGAGGGTGAGAGAGAGAGACTGACACTATCCAGTGTCCAAGAATGAATATCCAGTTGTTGGCAGAGATAACACAGATAATCAAAGCACAGATTCATTCTCATATCTTATTTTGGCCTCCTTTTTTCAGAATTCTTGCCCCCGGAACCTGTTTATCAGACCTTCCAATAAGACTCCAAACTTGGCTTTCTCTCTTCTTCCTACCCCATCTATGATCCAGTGTTGCTAATATATAGTGAAAATAGTTTTAGAGAGCATTGCCCTGTATAATTCACAGAACAAGAGTCCCTGAATAATTCATTTCTAAATAGAATTAGTTTTAAACCTGTTCTAAGCATAGTACCTGCCCATAGTAAGCACAGTCATCCCTCAGTATCCACCGGGCGTTGGTTCCAGGACCCGCTGGGGATACCCAAATCCGCAGATGCTCAAGTCCCACAGTCGACCCTTGTATCCACAGTTCAACAGTTACATATTGTGTAGCACTGTATTAGTTATTGAAAAAAATCCACATGTCAGTGGACCTGTGCAGTTTCAACCATGTTGCTCAAGGGTCAGCTGTTCCATAGGCAGTTGTAGAATAAATAAATGAATTAGGAAAACTGCATTGCTAACAAATAGAACCTTTGAGTGGGTAAATATATGAACATCTATCAGACATTAGAGCTATGAGCCACAGACAGCATGGATTTATAAAACTTTTTATGTTAGATCAACTTAATTGATTTGGGGGGGGGGAATCTGAGAACAAGTGGACAAAAAGAATGCAGTAGATACATTATTATTTCTAAATACATCCAGACGTGAATGGAAGAATTGATACCAGGTCTCATAAAATTTGGTTTGGAAAAATGAATTCAAATTGACTTGGATGTGTCAAATTGATTGAAAATTGCCTGAAGGACTGAAAGTGTAATGATAAATGGCATTGCATGGAGTCTGGAGGAGGGTAGGAATCTGTGTTCGACGTGGTCTTACGGAAGATCTTCATTAATTATCTGAGGAAGGATGTAAACAGCACATTCATTAAACGTATAGAAGAGGCTAAATAGAGAGGAATTTTAAGTGCTGGGTAGGGTTGAGGACAATAAAAACTATAACCTGCTCAGGAACAGAATGATGCTAACAATTGAACGGAAATCAGTTAATGTTCTGGCAGTGTTTGCTCTCTGCTTAGCACAGTCCCCGGCACTGTTGAGGATTTAGAGATGAATTCAAGAGACTCAGCAGACAGATAACGCAAACAACTGACTAGCGTGAGGGGGACTGAGGGAAGTGGAGGTACAACAAACTGCTGTAGGAGTGAGGAAGGATGATGAAATTCTAAACAGAACAGCCAGGACTGCAGATTCATGTTATTACACTGTAAGAAAAACAAGACAGCGAGAAGCATTCAGGGGTAGTGACTAGGGTTAGGTCAAGGTTAACACCACGTGCAACCAAGAAGCACCAAGCAGAGAGACATTTGTCTTCCAGCACATGGTACGAGCCACAGATTACAGAGTCAGGACATTCGGGCTCGTCTAGTGCAAACTCACCTCTCAATGGGACCTTTTTTAAATTATTCTTTTCTTTCTTGTGTTAAGGTAAATTACTAGATACTGTTCTTAATTTCATTTTTTTATTATGCTCTGAGGATCAATTCTATGGAAATACGTATAATTATGTAAGAAAGTATTGCACGTAAAGATGTTCATTAGAATATTATTTATAATATTAAACCAGTGGCAACACCCTGACATCTAGTAGTTGGGGAAAATTTAAGTTTCCTACCTCCAATTGACAGGATATTCTCCAGCCATTCATGGGTGCTTATGAAGAATTAGAACAGGAAAATGTTCATATTTTAATGTTATGTGAGAAAAGTAGGATGCAAAATTTACCATAGGGCTTAATTAAAAGCAAAAGGCTAGCGTATGCTTAGAAACAAAATACATCAGTGGTTATCTTTGTCACTGGGGTGAAAGAGGATGTTAGAAAATGTAGTATTTGGTGAGTCTGACCAACTAATTTGTTCAGAGTGTTTATTCCTGTCTCTAAAGGTTTTTATTTGTATTTTAATATGTTTTGATGGGCTTCTAGTAAAAGCACTTAGGGAAGGTATAGTGATGTAGCTATGTGTTTTTCCTTTGGGAAAGCAAAACTTGTTTCCTAATTATTGAAGGATATTCGCTTACCTGAAGATGGATGTATAGTAAGCACACCTGGAATACCAAATGAAAATGTGGCTCATGGTCTTATAATAAAGATGTAACCCAGTGGATGAAAGACAAGGATGTAGATTATAACCACCACGACAGAGGACGGGCTGACCACACACAAACACACACACACACACACACACACACACACACACACAGTGATTACACCAGTCACTCCTCAGGACTGAGAACCAGTGGAGGATGGGTGAGACACCAAATGCTCAAAGTGAAGGAGGATACCAGGCTTGTTCTATGTAGTACTTTTCAAAGTGGTGGAGAGTACTGGGTGAGAAGCACGTTACTAAAGGAAGTCTAAGCAGACCCAGCAGAACTAGAGCTGACAGGCTTGTCCTCTAAAAGTCTCCTTGAAACAGTGGAGCTGTTCTTTTTCCTTCCCATCTCTCTCCATTCCATAGTTAAGTCTTGCTCTTCCCTTTAATTCTCACTTCCCTTTCCCAGCCTCAGTCTTAGGAGAACTGAACTATATAACCCAGGTGTGTATCTGGCCATTTCTAGAGTAGTTTGTTTTCAGAGTATTTGTTTTTCAAAGTATTTTTCATCGGGAGGGAAAAATCCTTCCATACTCTTTGTCAACATATTTTATCCTGGAAGTTGTCAAACATGCAGCGGCCGAGGAGGTATGATGATCTCGGGCACCGTCACTCAGAGCCTGCGGTTGTCAAGGCTTGCCACCCTTGCTTCATCTAGCCTCCTCTTTTTTTTTTTTTTGTCAGAGTAAAAAGCTCAACCATCATGTTGTTGCACCCTTATTTACTGCAGGATGCGTCTCTAAAACCTATGGCGATTTCTCATATAATCACACTGCTGTTATCTGACCTAACAAAATTAGCAGTAACTCCTTCCTATCATCTGACACCCAGTTCATAATGGGATTTTCTTAATGGTCTCAAAAAAGGCTTTTCCTAGTTGGTTTTTTCCATCAGGATGGAGACAGAGTCCACACAGTACACTGGTTGTTCTGTCTCTTAAATCTTTTTAATCTCAGTCTTTGCTTCCTCTCCTCCTCACCATCCTCCCCCTCGCCCCTGATTAACATGTTGAAAACATTCTTTTAACGTCTTGGGAAAATATTCATGGAGTACTCCCAGGAAGGACTTGGAATAACAAGGTTGAGGACAGTTAACTTAGCCCATTTCCATTTCTGTGAGAATTTTTCCAAAGTATTTCAGATGGTTCTCTCACTTTTATTATTAAGCATTTGGGAAGATTTCCCAGCCTCCTTAGGTAAGCCAGTCTCGGATTACTGAAAAGACAGAATGTGTTTTCTTATCGCCAACCAGTAACCTTTATAATATCGGTCAGGCCTTTCCCCCTTCATCTGACTTCAGTAGAACCAAGAGGTCTTTAGTTATATCATGGAGTTCATGTAACTCCACATTGTGTCCTGCAATGATTTATATATTTTTATGGTGATGGTTCTGTTGTTTTACAAATGAAAGCAAGATGTGGTACATGGTGGTTAAGAACACAGATGGCTGGATTCAAATCTCAACTCTGCCACTTCCTAGCGATGTGTGCCTTGGAAAGTCACTTATCCTCTCTGCACCTCGGTTTCCACATCTGTAAAATTGCGGTCACAGTAGTACCGATCTTGTTGGGTTGTTGTTAAGATTAACGCACATGTTGCCTAGAGTAAAGTCTGTCATATACCAGGCCACTTACATAAGTGTTAGTTTTATAGTGTTTATATGTCCTTGTTATAAAAACAAGAAAATCAACCTCAGCTTGTAGACAGATAACCCTTAGTTTTCCTTAGACTGTTTGAAAGGAGAAAAATCTGTAAATAGAAGGAAAAGGTGAGTAATTTGTGGAACTGTATAAAAGTTGCATTTTCTCAGTATTAGGAGGAATTCTCTAGATCGTCATCACTTTTCCCCAGAAAAGTTGAAATATCAGAGTTAACAGCATTTCGAGTGAAATCAGCTGAGAACAGAGCCTAAGAGCATATGCCGAAAGAATCAGTTGTAATACGAGTTCGCATCATTTCTCTGTTTTGGATGAATAATGTTTATTAAACTTGCATATTTAAATGAAAAAGCACAAGAAACTATTTTAAAAGCCACGTCTGAATGCCAGCAAATGTTTCAAAGAACAAATATAAGCTTGTTATAACAATTTTCTACAAATTCCCTCCCTCCCCTTACCCGCCAAAGCAGCCTTTACAATCTTAGTGCTCACTAGGCCTGGGCGTAAAAGGCCGAATGTGAAGGGTGTAAAAGAGCCCATTGTCTAGGCTGCTCCTGGGTGATGTGAGGGCTTCGGAACCCCAGCAGGAGGGGTTCGCCGGTCCGAAGTGCCTGCCCAGAGCCTGGCTTCCATGCTGCTGGCCACAGCCACTTAAGCAGACGAGTTGGAAATTCTTAGAACCTTGTGGCTGGACAGACTCCCGGTGGCAGGGGTGGGTGGTTAAGGGACTTGGGTCTCACAGGAAGGAGGGATGGGAACTCAGTTTGCTGTCCTCCTGGTCCAGAGTTCTCACCTTCATTCCGCACAGAGATGTTAATAGGGGTTAAGAAAAAAAGATTTGATGGCCAAAAGGCTTGGGAAACACTGGGTTACATGTGTCAAGCAAGTGTCTTTCCTGAAAAACTTCTCTGAGCCCTCGATATCTTAAAAGGGGGGTTGTTGTGCAGCTTTTCTCAGACTTACTTGAACATGAAACCCCCTTTTTAAAATTGAATATGCTTTGGGTAAAAACTCCCTTGTGCAGCCCTTTACTTAAATAGAGTACACGACACAGGACCAGAGGGAGAAAGTAATAGCATAGGTCGGAATATTTATAATAGTCATCCTGACCTGTGTTTGAACTAGGGTTATCCATTCTCCTATTGAGCTAGTAGTGGCAGATGCAGACAGGGAGGGAAAGGTAAAAATTGATTAAACTGCTTATTTAGTGGGTAGAGCCAAAAGAGATGGGCATATTTTATTGTCTGTTCTCAATTCCTTGAATCGTATAAGGAAGAGATGAATTTCTCTCTGACTACGCCTCTTGTCCCATGCCTTCCTCCCTGGCCTACACGATTTGTGCTATTTCTAGAACCAAGTTAATCCGTTGTTCTTTGCTAGGCATCTTATTGATCTTCTATGTTATTAATATTCACTTTTGGCTGCCAGATTAGCTCTGACAAACCATTTATGTTTATGTTTAGCACACTTAGAAAGCCGGGATGTATTATCCAGATTGCATGCTAAATTGTATCCACAAAGAATTTGAAGTGTCTCCTTTCCCCTCATCTTCCCGTTTCCCCCACTTTAACTTTATCCTAAATGGAAATAAAGGAAATCTCCAGCTTATGAGCAGACTATCCCAGTAGTTTTGTTTTGTTTTTTTTTTTTTTTGGAAAACCCAGAACTTATGTTCCCATAAAAACAATGTCCCTGGGCTAGCCCACTAAAAAATAATTTTATCCATGGTGATTTAAAAATGCACATTTACATCAAGAAGGAAGCACTTTTTATATCTAACATCATAAAATGTTTGGAGTACCTGTCAAATAGGTACTCCTCGCTCCTGCTCAGATTCACTTGCTGGAATTAGGAACTTCCTTTGGGTTTCTCTGGGGCTGTGGAGACCTGTAGCGTAGAGTTAGACCAAGAACTCTGGAGCCAGACTGCTGAGGTCAGTACTCCATCTCTGCCACCTACTCTGAGCCTCTGGTAGGCAATTAACCTTTTCAGTGACCCAGTTTCCATATCTCTAAAATGGGGACAATAATAGTAACTATCTTATAGGGTTCCAGCACATAAAGAAGTGCTAAATAAGTGTCTGCTATTATTATGATGGTGGTGCTGATGGTGGAGGTGGATCTGATAGGAGCCTTGAGGACAGGGCTCAAGTCAAATCAAATTAGGCAGAAGTACTGGGGTCAGTGGTACCAGGAAGCAGGTGCAGGGGGTGATTTTAGGAAAGTTAAATGGGTCAAACAAGGGAAAGAAGAAAGAAAGACTCTCAATATACTTGTGATCTGGAATACCACTAGGAAAAGAGGCATCAGAGAGGGAAGGGAAATTCTTGGCTCATTTATTTTTAATAAGAAAAAAAATGAAGTAAGGAATGTAGGTAGATGGTTTTGCCATTTTTCAGCTCTGAGACCAAGTCTAATTCCTTAGTTACTTTGAACTTGACTTTTCTTACTTTATAAACTGGGAATAATACTATTAACCTTGCCAGACTGTGTAAAGTTTAGAATAATGTATCTCAAATGCCTGGTGCATAGAAGACCCTCATTAAATGGAGGCAGTTGTTCTTGTGTAAGGTTATGTTGCTGAAGTCCTTTCAGAAAAATCACTTTTTTTTCATCTTAAGTTTATCTCTTTTCTATAAGTAATCCATGCTCATTTTTAAAAAATAGAAAATTAAAAACAGTTAAGTACTTTGTCCAAGATCACACAGCTCCAAAATGGTTAAATTGGGATTTGAAGCTTGTAAGTGAACTCCAAAGCCCATGTTCTTAAACAACACGCAGATTTGTAAATCCCAGTAGAAATAGTAACATTGCTTCATTTCTTAAGGTTCTACACACAAAAAAGTCTTCTATTCTCCACACTTTGTCTGTTTTCCTTTCTTTGTAACTGCTTGGGTGCTTTAAAAATGGAAAGGTGACCTACATCTTTACTTTCTTGCATCAAATCTTGTCCAGGAAACACGTATCTGGCTTCATCTTATTTCATTGGTGGTTCCCTGCAGCTGTTTGAGGGTAAAATTTTGCCTCGTGACCTGACCCAAACCTAAACTTCAGTAAGTTTATAAGTGAGCCGATTTTTACAGAAAAGCTGACTCTAGTGAAAGGTTTCTCCCCTCAAGTCAGTTTTGTATTTGTATTCGATTTTCTGCATGATGTTTGGCCCTCCTCTTTGCACGTTTTGCGATTTCACTGTCCAACAAGCAGTATCTGTTAGGAGTTTTAATGAAACCCTTCACCCGTCCTCATGCTCAAGGAACTATTGTCAGCTTGCTGCATCCCCTCAGAGACAGGCTCCCACCCACTCTGACATAGCTGTTCCACACCAGAAACCAAACATGCAAACCCTAAGCAAAGAAAGTCCAATGCCAAAGGCTTATTTCTTTTCTCTTTATTCTGTAAACTATTATACACTGTTTACTCAGTAGCAAACTGTTTGAAACTATTATAAACAAACCCAGAAATCTGTGCTAAATTATCGCCCCTATATTAGTAAAAACCTGGTGGCCAAATGCACAGGCAAAAATCAGCCACGAACAAGATTTCATGGTGCCATTAGTTTATGTGTTTCTGAAAACGATATTTTTAACATAGCTACTGTTTTCTTCTATCCTTTCAATTGTTTCCAAGTCTCCTCTCTGCCCCCACTTACAAAAAGACAAGGCTCCTGTTTGCATTAGGGCATTTACATAGGCACGTCTTTCCTGGAGAAATATGGCAGCAGCTGAAATAGCACAGGCCTTGTTAATACTTAACACTGAATAAACAGGGCAGGTAATGACCATTGTTAATACTTCCAAATGCAGTGCAGCAACACTGTTGACAAAGGTCAGGAGGGAGAAAAATCACGCTGCTGTTTGCAGTGGGAAGAACCTTCTGAAATGAGACGTGGGAAAACGAGGGGCAGGCATCCATCCTGTGTCTTAAGGCCTTTGTCCCTGGGAGTACTGCCGAGCTCTCTCAGAACTGCTGTTTAAAGATCTGCAGTCTCAGTACTGGGAAAGATGGAGACTTAGTGGCAGACTCTTAGTACCAGAAAATCCTCACTTGAAAGTACCCAGGCCTTTAATATTTCTCCAGGAAAAAGAAGCAGTCAGATTAACCTACATAAATAATACATTGCAGGCAGCCTTTTATGCCAACTTCGCTGGGGACACTCCTGGCTGCCCGTTGCACACTGAACTTATGTGAGGTATCTTTTCCAGGACCTTGAAGTATTTGCCATAAAGGACTATTTCCAAGAGTAGCTCACAGGAGACACCTGTTAGATTCAGTGGTGTTTTCTGCAAAGATGCTTAAGCTTCTAGATTGTGCGGCAGTGGAACGATCGAGCTCTAGGATGGATCTGAGGCATCTCCAGGGAACTTGCTCATCTTTGTATGAGAGAACCAGTCATCTGGGTGACTAAAGAGTTGCCCATCTTCCTGTGCTAAAGGTTTAAGAATCTATTTGTTCATTCATTCATTCTCATTCTTTCATCACTCTTAGATATTCCCTGAGCATCTGCTGTGGATCAGACCTTTTTCTCAATGACGGCCATTAAATAGTGAACAAAACATCATTCTCGCCTCAAAGAGCTTTAGGCCCACTGGGGCAGACAGACAAGTAAAGGACTAATTACAGTAGGGTGAAACAATTACAGGACACATGAGGTATGCTTCACCCAGCCTTCGAGGGATCTGGGAAGATTTCACACAAAAGTGTCTTTGAAGTGCAGAGATTTAGTAGGAGACAGTTAGTGGAAATGTTGGGTGGGGAAGTTTTCAAGACTGAGAAAACACACCAAATCACTAGAAAAGAACATAGCTAGTTAGGGAAATTGAAAGGAGTTCAGCATGGTTGAAGGGTAGAAGTCAAGGGTAAATTAAAGATTATCAAACAGAAACCAACTGGAACCCAAATTGGTCAAGAAGCTGAGGTTTAAACAACAATTTGGAAGACAAAAAAACCCAACATTTTCCAATTACTAATTTTTCACATGTTACCAACTTGATTGAAGAGGTTAAGATTTCATCTCTCTTTAAGTAATTTTTCATTTTTTAGTTTTTGGTCTTTTAAAATGTTTTGTTTATTGTCAGTTATTACTGCTGTGCATTAATTATAATCATGAAAAGTTGAGAAAACAGATAGATGCCCAACATTAGGGGATTAGTTACATAAATTGATAGTAAGCAAATAAATGCTATTTACAATACAGAGAAAAATTATAAAAAAACATTAGGCTTTGAGGAATCATTCATTTTTCAACCTGTTTTTTTAAATTCATTAAAACATGAGTAGCAGAGACCGTTTCTAGTTTATCTTCCTGCCTCCCTCAGTACCAGGCAGCACCTGAAAACAGACTATCAAAAACGCTTGTGGATATGGTAACGAATGAATGGGGAAGAGTAAGTGTGGCCACAAGAGATGTTGGATTTTCCCTTTAACAAAAATATTAACTGCAGAAAAGGAATTGCATGAAATCAGACAAGACTATTTTGATTAATGTAATGGTTGAAGTTAGTAATTCAGGGCCAGATAATTGTCCTTTGCTTTTTTCTATTCCTTTTCATTTGATGAAATTAGTATATTAAGAAAAACAGGATTGTTTAACTTATTTAGAACATTCACTCTATTACTACTACAAAAATATTAGCGTGTACTTTTGTTTGTCTTATGTATCATATTCCACAACTAGATATGTGTGTCTTTGTTTTCATCATTCACACATTTATTTTCCACTTTAATACTGTTGTGTAAAGGGTTCTGATTTTTTTATACTGTCTCATACATTTGTTTGGTTTTTGTTCAGTACATGTATCAGCAGAAGCTGCGACATGGGGGAAAGGGACACCTAGAAGTTTTAAATTAGAATCAAGGTTAGTTCTCAAATTAAAATTATAGGTTACTTAAACTTGGGGTATCTATACCAGCACTTGTCTATAGACAGCCGCTTAGATTTGGTAGAAAGTTAGCTGACTCTAACTAGCACCGATCTTCATTTCCCTTTTGATTTTTCAAATTAAACTTCTAATTTTAAAATGATTATAGATTCACATGAGTTGTAAGACATGATACAGAGAGATCCCATGCATCCTTAGCCCTGTATTATGTAATATCACAACCAAGGTATTGACAGTGATACAGCCAAGACAGGGAACACTTCCATCAGCTCCAGAATCCCTCGCGTTGTCTTTTGATAGCTACACCTACTCCCTTCCACTTTTTAAACCCTGGCAACAACTAGTGTGTCTGTTTCCCCATTTCTATAATATTGTCATTTCAAGAGTGTTCTGTAAATGGACTCATGCACTTGTAACCATTTAGGATTGACTTTTTTTTTACTCAGCATAAATCTTCGGAGATTTGTCCAAGTTGTTGCATGTATCAATAGCTCAGTCTTTTTTATTGCTGAGCTGTATTCCGTGGTATGGATATCCACAGATTTTTAAACTACTCACCTGTTGAAGGACATCTGAGTTATAGCCAGATTATGAATAAAGCTACTATGAACACTCATGTGTAGGTTCTTCTGTGGTTGTAATTTTCACTTCTTTAGGATGAATGCCCAGGATTACAGTTGCTTGACTGTATGATAGTTGCATGTTTAGTTCTTCCTCTTTAAGAAACTGCTGAACTGTTTTCCGTGGCAGCTGTCTTACTTCACTGTCCACCAACCATGTGTGAATGATCCAGTTTCCTTGTATCTTTGCTAGCGGTGTTTTGAGAATTCTTACTGCTTTGTTTTGAGAATTCTTCATATATTCTAGATACAAGCCCTTTGTCAGGTGGTTTGCAGTTATTTTCTCCCAGTCTGTAATTTGTCTTTTCATCCTCTCTTTTAAGAGTCTTTCACAGAAGAAAAGCATTTAGTTTGGTGAAGTCCAATTTATCAATTTTTCCTTTACTCATTCTGCTTTTGGTTTAAAGTTTAAGAACTCTTC
This sequence comes from Camelus ferus, assembly GCF_009834535.1. Classification (NCBI taxonomy): domain Eukaryota; kingdom Metazoa; phylum Chordata; class Mammalia; order Artiodactyla; family Camelidae; genus Camelus; species Camelus ferus. The sequence goes on along the minus strand of NC_045697.1, from coordinate 99,429,888 downwards.
ACCTAGATTTTTATTTTAAGATTTTTTTTCATTCTCTCTGCTTTTTCTAAGATTTCTGTAGTTTGACATTTTGCATGTAAGTCTGTGACCCATTTTGGGTTAATTTTTGTATAGGGTGTGAGGTTTAGGTCAAAATACTTCTTTTCCTGACCTATGAATGTTTAGTTGCTCCAGCCAATTTGTTGAAAAAGTTATCCTTCCTCCATGAAGTTGCTTTTGAACCTTTGTAAAAATCATTTGAACTTATGTTGTGCAGATCTATTTTGGGGTCCTCTGTTCTGTTCTACTGACCTCTACTAGTCTGTCTCTCTACCTGTCTGTCTATTAGTGCTACTGTCTACCAGTCCTATATCTGCTACTGTCCTACTATCTGGTAGTCTAGCTTTCTACTAGTACTGCAGTCTTGATTACTTTTAAGTCTTGGGATTAGTTAGGCTGATTCCTTCCACTTTATTCTTCTTTTTCAAAGTTATTTTAGCTATTTTAGTTTCCTTGCATTTTAATGTAAATTTTAGAATATTCTTGTCTTTCTCTACCAAAAAAAATCTTTCTGAGATTTTGATAGAAATCGTATTTAACTTTTATATATCAATCTGAGGAAATCCAACGTTTTTACTATGTTGAATGTTCCAGTCCATGAATTCAGCATGCTTCCTCATTTATTTAGAACTTGATTTCATTCATCAGTGTTTTTAGTTTTCAGCATATAAGTGCTTATATGTTTTGTTAAATTTACATCTTTTTCATTTTTAGTGATCATAAATGGCATTATAGTTTTAATTTTGGTGCCCAAATTTATTGCTATTATGTAGAAATATAATTATATATTTGTATGTTAATTTTGTGTTTTGCTACCTTGCTGGTCTCGCAAGTTCTAGAAACTTTTTAATTTTTTTTGTGGATTCCTTACTATTTTCTAAATAGGTAATCATGTTATCTGCAAATAGAAATAGATCCTTTCTCAACGGTATAACTTTTATTTTCTTTTTCTGCCTTGTTGTTCTGGCCAGCACTTTCAATACTTTGTTGAATAACAGTGGTAAGAGCAAACATTCTTGCCTTGTTCTTGAGTTTAGGGAGAAAGCATTCAGTCTTCCAATATTAAGTATATGATATTTTTAGGTGTTCTTTATCAGCTTGAAGAAATTTTTCTCTATTCCTAAAAGTTAAGAATTTGAAAGGGTAAAGAGATTTGAATATTATAAATTTTATAGGTTATTATTATTTAGCTTAAGAGATTATTAGAGTTTATGTTCTTGCTGGTTAGATATGTCTTCAGGACTTATGCAAAACAGGGCAACCCAGAGAGGTAGATGTCCTCTTTATTGCCATTTCATAAGAGATTTAAAATTTCATTTCTTTTTTTGCTTTTGGTATTTGATTCTTTTGTCTTTCTGTTTTTTTTTTTTAACACATCAATAGACAATATCTTAGCATCATAATTGACTAATGGAAGACTTTTAATTCACACTTTAAAATAATATATATTTATAATGAGTATATAAAAATATTTCAGAAATCTATCCTAAAATTAGTTTCAGTTGGGATTCCAATACACCTTTATTTGATTTATACTTGCTTCCTTTTAACTCAGAATTTTGTTTTAGAATGTGCAGCTTTGCTTTCTCCTATAAAATTAAATACTGCCAGACCTACTCATGAAGATGTCTGTTTTCTTCAGGCAGGCTATGAACATAGAACAAATGTATCTTCTGTTATGAAAAACAGCAACAACAAAAAATTCATATATATCATATTCCATTGTAACCCACGGTATCACTCAACAATAAAAATTTTTTTCCTTACACATTCTTCTGTATCATCATCTAGACTCTTCAGTACCATGAAGGCAGGTGTCATTTCTTTCTAATGTATCTCATACAAATGAAACATTCAATATATATTTGTTGAATGACTGAGTAATCTGATGGCTGTGTAGTATTACATTATTTAGATATACCATCTTTTATTAAGCAGTTCCTTTATGTTGAACACTATGTAGGCTGTTCCCAGTTTTTGCAACAATAGACATGTAACTAAATCTTTGTACTTCCTCCTGCTTTGATGAGTCACCTCATTTCAAATTAAGTTACATCTGCATTAGACTTTCAGACATCCTTATTTTTTAAATCCTTTAGAGTGTCTTGTCACTTTAATGACTCTACTGTCTGGTTGTCTGATTGGATACTTCTGTCAAGTTGTTTAACAAATGAGCATATGGCATTATCTTACTGTTTACTGTGGTGTTGGAAAGTCAGAACAGTGTTGGATGGTGAGCTCTTCAGAAGAATTGAGAAGGAGGTGGACCAGGAAAGATTTGAAAGCTGTAACTAAAATGTATAAGACTAGTTTAGCAGAAGATCATGAAACGGTGGTTCCAAACTGTATAGCTTCAGCAGTGCTGCTCCTGCAGAGATTGGCTTTGCCCATGCAACTGAAGGAAGCCTCCTAACATCCTGAAGTGTTTTCAGAACAGTGGAAGATGTGGTGGAATATACGCAGCATTTGTATCAGAAGAAGCACAGAGTCCCAGCACCATTGTTAACGAACATTTATTGACTCTCTCTGGTGGTCAAGAAAGGGTCTTTTTTGGAGTCTGTGGAGAGGCACATGGATACCAACAATATGATGCCTGCCCTCAAATAACTTACACCAGGGCTGGGGAGTTAGACTGAAGTTCTGTGGCATTGTGGGAAGAGCTCAGTCTCCAGAATTAGATACATCTGGGTTTAAACCATGCGCCTTCCTGGATAGATGGCTTTAATCAGGTTATCGAACTTCAGTAAATCCCAGTTTAGTCATGTGTAAAATGGAAATAAAGATACTATTATTTTGAAAAATAAATTGAAAAAATGCATTTAAGACTCCTAGGACAGGGGTTGGCATGAGGTGGGTGGAAATTTTTTCTTAAAAAAAAGAAAAATGGCACAAAAGACAGTATGGTATTGTGTCAGAGATAATACAAAATTTCAGAGGACAAAGAGCTGGCTGATGGCTAATGAGATTAAGAAAGATGCCCCAGAAAAAAAGTAGAGTCTTAAAGGACTGTTGGAATTGTGGATGGCTGAGGAAAAAAAAGTACGGGAGGTAGTTCTACAGGAATGAATAACATGAGCCCAGGAAAGACGAAGAATGGCAAGGTGTGTGCATGGGCTTGTAGGTAGACCAGATGGTAAGGGTGGACTGAGATATGTGGGTGCCCCCTGGCAAGCTAAGCATCTGGCTTCTTGAATATTTGTTCAAAATATTCTAGTGGGAGAGTAAGGGAAAATGATTTTCTATTAAGAGGATCAGTATACCTTTCTTTCTGTCTCTATGTTCAGAATAAGATGTCTATTGCATCCTCTGAATGTAACATGACATTTTAACTTATTTGGACTTGCCCTTCATTGTACAGTTTTCTTTAATCACTCAAAATCAGATACAGTTAGTGGTACTCACCATGGACAGAGGTGATCTACATGGATACAGTCATGTGGTTTCTTTGCTCAGGGCATTGTTTGCTTTGAGGGGAGTGGGTCTGGTTTACATTTCACTGGTGAGTGAGGCGTTTGAGGGTAGAAACCTGAATTGACTGGCACTGTATTTCTGATTTATTAGTGGTGTTTCAGTGCCCCCTATGGGATGATGCCAGGGCAGCTGTCTCATTGGGTGTCTACGTAATTGGACAATGAGGATGAGGGGCAGGAGTAGAACCTAGAGTTCCAAAGGTAGGGTATAGCCACATCCTGGGAAAACTTGACTTACTGGTTTAAAAGGTATGGACTTTATTTGTAAGCAAAGAGGTCTTTTGGAAGGCTGTTAAACAAGTGCCCAGGTGGATTTTAAGAACATTTTTTTGGTAGTGAAGGGCATGAGTGGATGAAGGCGGAAGCTCATTTGGTGGTACCTTCAGAAATGTGAGTATAATGTCGTAAGTTCTTCCTTTGGATGGGGGTACAGCAGCTGGAAGGAAATGGAGAGCTGCAGGCAACATGAAACAGCTGATGGGCTTGGAAGGCTGGTGATGTAGAGGAGGCTGGAAAGTGGGAGTGAGCCAGGACAATGGAGATCTTAAGTCGCGCTGACCTTCCAAGTACGTCTGTCACCACAGCCTATAAACACTCACAATTTATGTTTTCTGGCAAATACAATATAATAGATTGTCATACATCATGGGAACTAAAGCTTAGATTTTAGAAGCAAAGCTCATTTTTAAATCTTAACAGCATTCCTTTTATCTCCTTTTCCCCATTGAATTAACTCCAGAGTAAGATTTTTTTGGTTGCCTAACTTGCAAGAATTCTATTTTTCAACACTTTCCATTTAAAGTCCCCTTTCTTATGAGAAAATTTTTCTGATTGAAGAGGTGTTAAATAATAGGTAAGTGCCTAAAACATCTATAGACTTTTTTTTTTGAGGTTTATATTACTTGTCTAATGTATGTGAAATTAATTTAGACTTACAAACTCAGCAGTTTTGATAATTTAGGCAAGGAGAAATTTTCATTATAATTCTCCATGAAAAAAATTTTCCTTCCTTTTCCCTTTTTCTCAGAGGTGGAATGTTTAAGATCGGTTGAATAAGAGAATAAATTATAAATAAATTATAGCTCTTTGGAAAACTGATTAATATGCTAATGAAAGCATTTCTTCCCCACGTGTACAAAAACTTTCCAAGCTACAGATGGGCAGAGAGGTTAGATACATATAGCCAAACATTAAGCACTAATGAAAATCATTAGTCCCCCTAGTATTTACTCATGAGCCAAAAAAGGGGAGAGGGGAAACTCTTTGGAGAATAACTAATGAGTATCCTTTCTCTACTTTGTCAAGTCATCAAAGTAAAGTGTTTAGGGCCTAAATGTCTCTTATATTTTGTTTAATGGGATCATTATTTCATTTGTTTCCCTTCTTTCAAATTAGAAATAGCTTGATATTTTTTTATCAAGTATATTCCCCTTTCAAAATATTTTGACACTTATTTGCTTCCACTGATTGTAACGTGAGTAGATCTTACGAAACTGTTGCTGATATGTGAATATACTCAACAAAACGCATTGCAGCAGGTACCTTATGGACTTATGCTTGGCAACACTTAACATTTTATTGGTTTCATTCTAGTTAGTCATGTACTTGAAAACAAATAGCATTTCCTTAAATAAAAAATTCTTAGTTCTAATTTTTAAATGGTTCAGACTGATCTTCCCCCTACAAAGAGAATGAATTAAAGAGCAAATATGACTATACTAGCAAGTAAGTGTATATTTACATATTCACTTTGAATGAATGCTAACATTTAAAAAACATTTCTACCTTATGGCACAAACATAGATATGTGTGTATATATATAGGTGTACTTATCAGTGGTACAAATTTCCGATCACCCCAATCAAAACATCTGATTTAAATTTGTTCCCCCTGCTGAATGCCAGATAAGCTATTTGGAATCAAGGGATATGAGCCTCTTTTAGAGAGGTCTAGAACTAACTTCTAAACAAGGCCCTCGTATCTAAAGCTAACATGCATGATTTTTTAAAGGTAGAGCGTGGTGGAGAATGAAGAATGAAGTTCCTCTGATGTTCCCTCCCTCTACTGAGCATATTCAGTGTTGCTTCCATGCATAGGACGGTAAAGTTCCCTTTTGCACTGGGAAACAAAATTTTTAGAATGTGGAAGAACCCAGTAAAATCAGTGCCTCTTTCCCCACTGTCTTCATTGCAAACAGTATCTCTGAATAACCAAAAGTTCATTCATTTTCTATAGTATTCAGGCATTTGCTCAACACATGGTAAACCCAACCTCAGGATGTTTAAGTAGTGGTATTATGCTAAGATCGATTCTGCCTCAAATAAATTTAGCTTCAACTGATAAAATTCCTGTGATTTTAGACACCTTTCCAGGTACTCAGTACATTTTTGCTAAGTGAAGTAAATGACTAGCTCTTGTGCCTGGATTACCGAGAATAGTTTTCCTTGATTTAAGGAGAACTTCTTAGTGAAGTGATGTTTAAGATATATTATTATTATTATTATTATTATTATTATTATTATTATTATTATTATTATTATTATTATTATTATTATTATTATTATTATTATTATTGTACTTGTTACGGTTGAGTAAGAGAATTCACTCATATAAAGAATCTTAAACATTGATCAGATTGGTTGATTGAGGACAAAAAAACTTTATAGGAAAAGAATGGCTTGCTACCCAGAATAAGAGACCAAGGAAAAGGCTGGGAGAATGCACTCTCTCTACACTGAACCGTGGCACAGACTGGGGAAGTGGGTCAGGATTGGCACCACGTGTGATGGAAGGGCTGAGGGAAAGCTTTTTCTGAAAAAAAAGTGAGACAGCTCAGCTGCAGAATGAGGCCTGGGTCCCCAGGGGTTGTTGGTTCCTCACTCTGGTCCTCTCTGTGTCTTCCTGGCAATTCCCAGTTAACAAACCAAAATTCTAGTGACTAAAATGCACATTACACGTGAACCACCATGGGCTGCCTGATGTTCTATCCCAGCATTAGGTGTTGTCAGACTTGAGCAGAGAGATGCCAGTATCTGTACATTGGTGCCATACAGGCTGGATTTGGGCTATCTATCAAAGTATTATAATAAGAACTTAAACTCACAGGAATAACTACCATCCAGTCACAGTTTGGAAGGTATTAGCATTTTATGGAAAGATGAATGTTTTAGATATTCAGAGAACTCAAGATTAAGACAAATATACAAATGATAATTTATGAACATTTTCACAGTCCCCTTTCTATCAAATCCATTGGTAAAGAGTTTGTGCCGTGGGGAATCATACAGGTGGATCTATACCCCTGTGAATGCTGGCAGGAATGTGTGTTCTATGGCAAAGAGTCAGTTGTGTATCAGGTTAATGTGTGTGTGTGTGTGTGTAAAGGTTATTTACAGATGTAGATCCATCTCATTTTTCCATTCTCATCAATTTTATTTGCTTATTAGAGTAAGACACATTGAGATTATCTGGAAGATGAACTATGTATATTCAGTATCTGAAAATCAATATAAAGGCAGGCTTTTAACTTGTGGTGGAAAAAAGGATGAGATTTGTCGTTTGCTTTTTCGTCTCTTATCTGCCCATAGTTCCTTCAGGGACCATTGCCGTAAGGGAATGATAAGTGGTAAACTGTGTTTCTAATAAACCTACTTTATTTGAAAAAATATTTGGTCAGAAAATGTTTGGTTCTCACCATGTGATATGATTCTGAAAGGTCAGCAACCTGTAAACACCATGTGAAAACATTTAAAAAATATTCTAACTCTAGAGTAAATATCACAAATATTAATCCTAGACATTGGAATCTCTTTTCCCAGCAGTCCAAATTGACTTAACAACACCCAACAATGCCGTTTCTCACTGATGAAAAATTTTCTTTGACAGTAGGGTCAAATGAATGATTGTGATCTGCTGGATTACTGTGACCTGAAGGGCCATGTCCCTGAACAGGCAGGCTTTCTTAGAGATGTTAGTCAAAGAGCAGGGAAGCAGCGTTGGTGGATGGAAGCTGGTGGCTTCTCTGGGGTGGTGTGGGAGAGGCACAGGTCAGGAACTGGAGTCTGGGAATATTAGTATTTTCCTCCAACTTTCCCAGTTAGCTGTTGCTGGAAGAGTGTGATCAGCCTGGTCTTCCAAGGCTGTCCCAGGCTGATGGCTTTAGAATATAAGCTGATCATCCTTCTGTCCCTTTTGTTCCAAAGAGCTGAATTTAAAATCGGTGGGAAGGCAAAAGTGACTGACACTGGAGCCCTTTATCCATTGTGATTTCTTTTTCCTCTTTCTTTCTAGATCTCTGAGGCTTCCCTGCCCTGCCCCCAAATGTAATGAAATACAGAAGCATTTCCTGCTCTCCCTTTGCCTCATTTTCCATATCCTTATTATTTTCGCTACTAGGAATTAGAATTAGGAAGAATCCCAGGAAGTGAAGGCTGTAATGATGATGATTTCTAAGAAAAACCAGCCCTGTTTTCTTTTGAGATTTTCTTTTGCTCTTTAAATGAGTGTCAACAATTTTCTCAAGTTGGTGGTAGATTTTTAGCTACTGTGAAGTCTCTTCACCCTTTATTACATCTCATCTTTTTTTTCAAATGTTAACTTTTTTTCTCTACGGAGATTAGCATTCTCTTCAGTGGAAATTTATGAGCAACGTTATTTAAACAAAATGCAGATGAGCGATCCCTGTGTTTTCCTTTTGTAACAGTTGCCCCAGCAACATATAGGGCAACATCCTGTGTTATAGGGTATGTAAGCTTCAGTTTCCTTTTCAAAATTATAACTCATCTCTACCCCATCATATCACCGATATTATGGGGCTTTTTATCCTTTCTCAGGTGTAACCAAGTTTATATTCATGTGTATACAGTACCTGCCTCAGGGGGTTGTTGGGAGGCTTAAATAAGTTAATATATGCAAAGCACTTAGAATAGTGTCTGGCAGAGGGTAAGACAGATGTATGTATTTGCTCTTATTCTTACTACCTGTTTTATTGTATTAACTTGATAGAAGAATATAGAATGTCATTTTCAATTCATCACCAGCTATGGTTGGATACAAAGTTGGCCCGGAAATTGTTTGCCTGTTAGAGGTCAACAGAAGTACTTCCATTAGGTGTTGTTCACACGAATACCAATCAGGAGAGGGGAGGGCCACAGGTCCTCCTCCTTCCTCTCTTCTTCTCCCTGTTGGCACCTTAGAATTAAGAGCGAGGCAGAAGAATATTTTTTGATGCCTCATTTGCTCTGATTAAAAAAAAAAAAAAGTCAGCTTATTTTATAAAGTCCACTTAAACTTGAAAACCCTTGCATGGCACGTGATCTCAAGTGGCAGCCTCTAAGCAAAAGATGGAGTAAACAACCCCTAAAATTCAAGGTCAGGTGACTAAATAATGACTGTTTACCCACCTGCTGCTTTAAAACTGACCTGTGTTTCCCACAGGATGTCTTGAGGTTGAATTATGTCACAGCAGTAACATCTTTAACACGGTAGGGCGAGCTGATTTGAGAGAGATCAGATTTCATCAGGTGAGTGACAAGTCTTCAACTCCCTCTTGCAGTGTATAGAAACAATCAAACATTAAATGCATTTTATTGCAGACTGTTTGACTCACGTGTGCACGTTAAAAATTTTTTTTCAAAGACCTGTGAAATAGGAGCGTATCTCCCTATGAATGGTTAGAGCGCTCATTACTAAAATTCATCTCCAGAATGTATGTTTTTCTGTTTTCTCTAATCTCCTTTTGGGAGAATGGAGGGTGGGTGGAAATCAATTTTTCCAGCTAGAGCCACATGTTTCTATGAGGAGGGAGGGGAGAGGGTTCACTTTAATTTGTTGTCTGATGGCATTGAAATATTTTTTCCCAATCTGTTGTTATTTAAAAGAGCAAACGCTATTCCTGCCATCAGCTGTTACCTGGTGTGTTATTTAGCAAGTGCTTTGTTTGTAAACAGACAGTGGTTTTTGAAAGATCGAGTCCTGTGGTTAGGTGATCGTGTTTCCAGCCTCCTAGTGTGGCTGTTAAGCAGCTGCACTGTTTCCCTCTTTTTCATGTTTTAGTTTTAGATCTCAGTTCTGAGTTGATTTTTTCCCTAATGTTTTCTAGGTTAAGGAAGATTTTACACACATTACTTGTGAAAGTCCCAGTTCTTTTTCTGTCAAGGATGACTAGGAATTTCTAGTGAATTAACCTGTTCCAGATATTTCTGGAGAAAGAGGAGAGATGAAATATTAAAAATTCTACTCCTCTGCATTGTCTGTCACTACAGCTAAACAGGACAAAGGGTGGTGACACCATTAAGTTAAGATTAATTTACAGGCATTAACAGCCCCTGTCTCCCAACCCCCGTTACACTTAGAACCATAATTTCCCCGGTGTTCTTCAGAGGAGCACAGATTTGGACTACTTTGCTGAACTTCTTTTTTCCTCTTAATTATTTATTTCACAAGCAATTCCCGACTCTTAAAGAAACCAAAATCATTGTTTGGATAGTTGAACATACAGATGTGTCTGGGGCATGTGGGGATGGAGAGGTGTTATTTCTTACCTTAAAAAAAACAAAAACAAAAACAAAAAAAAACCCTAATTAAAACGGTAGAAATCCTTTTAGCCAGGAAGTGACTGTGTAAGTCTCTCCGCAGTGGAGCAGCTGCTGGGAGCCCGTCAGCTGGCACTAAGCGAGCGGGTTCGCGGAGGGGGCTGCGCGGGGGGCTTCCCTGCCAGCCCCGCGCGCTCTGCGTTTGCTCTCAGCCTTCATTGTCTCCCTTCCGTCGCCTGGTGTTCTTTGTCTGCGGTGGGTAGCTCAGCTTGTGTCACACACTCCACTCCGTAGCCAGTCTCCCTCAGCCTCTGTTCATCCCATTTTCTTTCTTTCTCTTCCCGTTACTCCCCTCACCCCCCCACAACGGGTCCCTTCCTCCCTTTACTGGTTTTATGATTCAAGTGATTGGAGAGGATTTTAGTAAGTAAACGCTCAAAAAGTCCAGCCTCCAAAGAAGCAGGACACAAGATATGATGCCTTTAAAATTGACGGTTGTGCCTGTGTGGATTTGGGAGTTATGTGTTCTTGATATAACAGTTTATGGTGAAAAATATATAAAGGGGTGGTGCTGGTCGTTAAATAGCACATCAGTAATAAGTAAAAGCACGAGGCTGGTGAGTAACACCCCCTCCCCCAGTATTCTGGGGTACTGGGAGAACTGTCAGCATACCCTGGCTTCTGTGCCGTTGTTAATAAGAGATGAAATGTGCCAACAAATGGATGGTGACTTTAAATAGCCAGGTACATGTTCAGAAAGTCTTCAGAAATAAGTACGCAGACCCGCGTCCTGGCTGGTGTAAAGCATTAACAGCGGCTTGGTGGGGCTTGACTCTAAAGAGCTCGCTTACAGACTCGATCTTGTCTTCTGCCCGTTACCTGCAGCTCACAATGCTTTTTAAGTGATTCTCTTGCTTGTGCTGAGGAGGAAAACAGCAAGGGGAGACAGGATGGGTTGACAAGGCTCTTAAAGCCATTTGTAATCGACACAAAAACTTTCCTTGGGGGAAACTTGAAGCACGCCACATACAGAAATTCTATAAGCTGGGGCAGACTTAATTCAAGGAGCCAATTCCTTATTGTTAGAGATATGGAAAGTGAGCTGAGAGGATGCTTCAGGATGCTTCCTAGGACACAGAGGCCACATGTGGCCACATTAGGCCTTGAATCTGGTGCTCTTTGAAGACTCTTTCAGAGGTATATGCTAGTATCTCGTCCCCTTTGAGAGATGTCACTGGCAAAATATTATTCCCAAACACAGAGAAAGAGAGCATTGTCTGGAGTTAGCCCTCTATGGCAAAGCCAGTGAGATGAGACCCTGTGTTTCTCACAGCTCTTCTAAACTATTTGAGGTTAGTCACATTTGCCTTACAAACATCAGTCCCGTGGCCCCGGCTGTTCCAGAGTTCTTGTTTCTGCTTGTTTCCTGCACTGCCCCCTGACCTAGCTCCTACCCCTTGACAGCAACTAACACCTTTTCTCCTTATACCCAAGGTCTTGTCCTGTATTTTTCTTTCACTAGCTACTTCCCTCCCAGTGTATCCAGAACTCTGTCCAAGAGCTCCTCCTAAAATCTTCTCTTAGGTAACCCAGCCCTAACCCATGTTCCCAAAGAAGCAATGCTAGCATCATTTCTAAATGTGCCCCAACCTAGTGTGGCAAGATCAAAACAGGGCAGGCCCAGGGGCAGGAGATCAAGTCCTGGCTAATGCCAACTTAAGAAAACCTATTAACTCCTGTGGACTCCCATGCAAAGTTCTTTCCAGCTCTAGAATCCTAAAGCCTCATAAAAATTTACAGAGAGGACTTTTGAGAAAGAGTTGGTCAGTCGAAGCATCAACGTAGTCAGATTGTGTTATTAAGCGCCCAGGCTCCTGGACATCCAGATCTTTTGTCCTACATTGGAGCTGGGTACTGTGTCCCTGCACTACTCTCCCAGTGCCTCCACGGAGCATCTCCACCTGGTTCTGCAGTGCTTGCTCAAGGGACCGCTGCTGCCAGGAGGACGGCTGGGACTTCTGCAGGACAAGGGATGCTGTATAATTGGAAGAGGAGTTCTAATACACACAAGTACTTCTCTGCCAAGACGGGTTGGGTATTTCTAGCAAGCAAATCAAGGGATATGTGTAACCATGTCCATGCTATTTCGGTTTTCTATGCTGTGTGAATATTCTGACCCAACTCCAGAGTCTAAGTTCCCTATGGGCAGCCATGTGATGACACAGTGTTAGGGCTGCGTTGCAGCTTAATAAATAATTAATGATAATGACAACAGGTCCTGGGTCTTTGGAGTTGGAGTCTAGTATTTAGAACCTATAGTTCGGTGGAACTTGAAGTTTTAATGTCTTCTGAATATTTACAAATGCATCATGAAAATAAATTTGATAGGAAGTTGACTAATCTTACCCTTTCCCATTGTGACTTATTAAAAATCATGATTTGTGTTTTCTGCTTCTACTTCTGCGTAAGTTTTCCCACTTCAGGCCTCAACTGGAATAAGTTTTCAGATTTTAAACTTATTCTGAATGTAATTAGAAGTCCAGCAGAAGAGATTTCAGGTAGAGAAAAAACAATCATGTTCATTTGAATGATTTTCATCTTACCATGTTGTGGAAAAGGCATGGTAGTCCAAGTGTGACCTGGTTTTGTTGTTTCTTTGAAAAGGAAAATGGCTCCCAATGTAGACTGACAGTATCTTTTAAGTCCAGGATATGATTAAATAGTGATAAACTTTTGTGAGGCAAATACAGATTTCATTATCCAAATAAATCCTCGTATATGGGGCAAGGCTTATTGTGGTGTCTGTAGAATTATCTGGATAAATTGGGAAACATTGTTGAGTAAATTAATACACAAAATAATACGTTTGATGAATCAAGAGGTTTGTATGTGTGTGTATGGATATGCAAATAGGTGAGAGTATTCATCTGGCTTTTGTATTCAGCTGTAATTTTGACCCATTTCTTATAAGGACTTAGGATAGGGGGCAGCCCAGCTTTCTAGACACAGCCCTGGACCAACCTTAGCAACTTTGACTTGTCACTTAGCTACTTAAGAACTCTGAGAATATCTTTTTTCTTTCTTTCTTACCTTTTAAGCTCTTGGCTTTCCTTTCATTGGAATTATATCTGCTCCCTACCTTTCTTAAATGAGTATTACAACAGTTATCAGCATACATGGGATAACATCCCCCATGAGAAAGCATTTGGAACCTTTAAGGTGGTTTCATTATAGAGAAGAAGCTCTGAAAAGGTGTTTTAACATGGTGAGAACTGGTTGTGCAGGGAGAGTAGAGCTCAGTGGTAGTGTGTGCTTAGCATGTATGAGGTCCTGGGTTCAATCCTAAGTACCTCCATTAAAATAAATAAGTAATAAATAAACCTAATTACCTCCCCCCCAAAAAAAACCACATAAAAATTAAAAAAAAATACAAACTGATGGTGGCCAACACTGCAACCACTCATGGGGAAAATTGGAGTAGGATGTTACAAATTTAACAGACATCTAGTACATTCTGGGCTGAAACAGCAGAATCAATCTGTGTTTTGTTAGTTTATTTGAGATTTTGTTTTGTGATCATACATGCATTACATTGGAAGGGAAAGAAGACCAAGTATTTTAATTCTTGGTTCTTTCTCCATTGAGGGCTGTTAACACAGCTGGGTCTTTGACGCAATCTCTTTTCTCTTCCCCACCACCATTCTTCGTTTTTAGGAACATTCTCAAACAGAAGTGTAGCTGGGATAAAGGTTTGGGTAACTGGCCCTACAGTTTGGTTTTGATGTAAGTAGAGAGAGATTGGGACATGGTGATTAAAGGACAAGCATTCTGGTCTACTTTTCTGGTTGTTGTACCAATTTGTTACATGATCTCAGGCAAATACGTTTATGTTCCTTTAAGGGGCTGGTATTGAATTTAACTTCACCAGCTGTGGTGAGTTTTAGTTGAGGCTGGCAAAGCTCTTTTTATTCCCAGGTTGAATCATGCCATGGGAAGTGCTGTGTTGTTTTTTTATTTCAGAGACAGGGAATAGAGGTTACAGATCTTCTACTGCTTTGTTGGCTCTTTTTCTCTCATAATTTCAGACATATAGCAATAAAGTGCTGCTGAAAGTAATGAACCGTCTTTATTGAGGTAAATGAAGATGACCGTGACAGTTTTAATATATTAATCAAATAGTATTGCTGCTTAACATGAACATCTCCATCAGATGCTTCCTCGAGATTGAGTGGAAAACCCACTTTCAAGAAGAAGATCATGTTAAAAAGTAAAATGTAGCTATGGATGTTTTCGTGGGAGATATTTTTTAAGTAATCCTTAATTATATCCTTACTGTAGCATTTGTTATAAATGACTGATGAAACATAGTAGACAGAAATACCGTAAAAATGGGAGAAAATAAGCCATTTCTCCTCAAGATGGAAATCCACGTCACTGAGGCAAGGGTCATTTACTGAGTTCTGTATATCCAGAACTGGGACCCCAAATGGTTTGACTTGAATCTTTAATTTACTAGTAGTGTTTTTATTCTGCAGTTTCAAGTTGGCCCTTATTCACTTGAAAAGATAAATGCTTTATCAGATCTACAAAGAACTGTATAACATTTGACACTATAAAAATCATATTGGATGGGATATAAATAATCTGAGTACCAAGTTTCTGTGTAGTATCCACAGCATTTAAAAATAAATCCTGGGGTGGGACTTCTGGCAATGCCAAATCAGAAGGTCAACAAATCCTCTTCTTAAAAAAGCAAGTATCAAATTGGACAAAATGAACAAAAACAATCATTTCAGTGCTCTGGGAGTTGAATAAAAGCATAAAACCATCTGAGAAATGTTTATACTAGAAAAACTGTTGAACTTCTGTTAAGAATAGTGGGAGTTTGTGGGACTCTTGCCTGGGGCTGCGCCCATCCCTTACTCAGTTGTCATGGAGGTTCTGGTAGTGGAGAGACCACAGTCCATCAGAGCTAGCAGGCTGGTGCTGCTGTCAAAGAGAACTCCATTTGGAATGGTGGGCAACACTCATGACCAGCAGCATTGTCAGTGGACATAGTGATCTTGGTGGCTGGGGTTTGGGGAGGGCCAATGGCTCTGTTATCCTGAGGTTGTAGACATGGTTGCAGTAAGCATATTTCTAAATGAGGCTGCCCACATATGCAGCAGACAACAGAGGGCCAAGCTATCTGTGCATTTCTGGCCAATTCTGAGGCTGAGCACATGCATAGAGGAACCGTGGAAGGGCCCAGTAGAGAGCCAAAGCTGAGACCCACTTGCCAATGACCTGAACTTTGAGCATGCTCCTCTATCCACAGACAGATCCATCTGCAGAGAGTTGGAAGTCTTACTGGCTTAGGGTATTTGATCATGGTGTCTGTCAAATCATTGGCCAACCATTAAGCTACGCAGACACTGGGGTGATAACAAGGAAACCAGGATTACAAATAAAAACAAGAATTTAAAAAAGAAAATAAAACAGAGAGGAGACATCAGTGGCCTCACCACTTCAGAGATGGTAGGTTTCATGGAATTAATCCAGTCAAATTACTAAACAACTCAAGAAATAAACAGAAACAGAAACAAAAAAAACCTTCAGGGGGAAAATATAATAATACAGAATTGCTACAATATATCCATCCTGAATGTTCATTTTCAACAAAATATTATGGGATATGCAAAGAAGAGAGTGTGACCTATACTCAGGAATACAAGGAGTCCATAGGAACTGTGTCCCATTAATGTAAAGTTGGTTTAACATCTGGAAATTAATTAATGTAATATACCATATCAATAGAATAAAGACAAAAAACATATTTCACCTCAGTAGGTACAGAAAAAGCATTTGAAAAAACCCATTAGCCAACCACGATAAGAACTCTCAACCAACTAGGAACAGAAGAGAACTTCTTCAACCTGCCGAAGGGCACCTCCAGAAACCTATAGGTGATAACATTGTACAGGATGGTGAAAGATGAGATGCTTTTCCACTAAGATAGGAAACAAGGCAAGGATGTTTGCTCTTGCCACTTCTATTCAGTATTATACTGGAAGTTCTAGACAATGCAAGGCAAAAAGAAAAGAATCAAGAATGGAAAGTTTATTTGCAGATGACTTGATCTTGTATGTAGAAAAATCCACTCCCAAAAACTATTAGAACTTCTAAATGAGTTCAACAAGGTTGCAGGGTACAAGATTAATATACAAAAAAACCATTCAACTTCTCTTATAAGCAAGCAGCAAACAATCTTAAAATTAAATTAATTGATACTATTCCAAAAATGTATCAATAAATGGAAAGCCTTAGAAATATAGCTAATGGAAGTATAAGACTTGTACACTGGAAGCTATAAAATGTGGCTGAAAGAAATTAAAGGTTTTCATAAATGAAGAGACAGTCCAGTTCTTACATTGGAGAAGTAAATATTGTCAAGATGGCAGTTCTCCCAAATTGATCTATAATTTCAATGCAATTCCTATATGAAAATCCAAGCTAGATTTTTTTTTTGTAGAAATTAACAAGTTGGCTCTCAAATTTATAGGGAAGTGCAGTGGACCTAAAATAGCTAAAAGAGTTTTGAAAAAGATAAAACAAAGCTGGAGGATTTACTCTACTCTACATAGTATTTCAAAATGTACTTTTATAAAGTCAGAATATTGAAGAAGATGTGTTATTGGTGCAAGGAGAGGCATATGGAACAGAATTGAGAATCCAGAAATAAACCCTTACATTTTAAACCTCCATTAATATTATTTTCAAGGACAAGATTAATGTTGTAAATATGTGTTGATTGATATTAATATTATTACTTAAAGCTAGTAAATATTATTCTTACTATACACATATCTTTTTAGCACCTGTGATTCACAATCATTAGAAATAAGGTAGTGACCAGATTTTATTACATGTGATTTTTAAGTCTGTCTAGGTGGGTAAACACTAAGATTTCTGAGTAGAGTGGGGTTAGTTACTCATATAACTTTAGAAGCTGTAGTCAGTAGTTTTAAGACTCTGAAAAGTGTGAAAAAGTGAAAAAAAATTTAAATTACTTCATGTTAGAGCAAAATAATTAACATCTAATTCTATCCTGTAGATTTTCTTAGTCCTCATTTTTTCTTTTACCTGTCAATTTACTTTAAAATAATTAATATTTAAAGTATTTAAAGTATTCTTTTTTAACTTTTCATTGAAATATACATACAGAAAAGTGCACAGATCTTAAGTTATAACTTGATGAATTTTCGCAAAATGAACACATCGTTGTCACCAGCACCAAGACCAAGAAATAGAATGTTACCAGAAACCCAAAAGCTCTACTTACACCCTCTTGCAGTACTTACTACACTCCAAATGAAAGGAACCACAATCATGACTTTCTAAAAATTTTCATTTTATTGTGGTGAGAACACTTGAGTTCTATTCCCTTAACACAATTTTAAGTGTATAATACGTATTATTAACCGTAAGTGCAGTGTTTTATAGCAGACCTGTAGAATTTATTTGTCTTGTTTAACTGAAACTTGTTGATTAGTAACTCCCCATATCCTCCCCACCCTCGGTTCCTAACAACCACCATTCCACTCTTTATTATGTAAAGTTGACTATTTTAGGTACCTCATATAAATGGAATCATGAAATATTTGTCCTTCTATGACTGGCTTATTTCACTTAGCATAAGGTCCTCAGTGTTCATCCATATGGTCACATGTTACATAATTTCTTCCTTTTTAAAGACAGAATGGTATTCCATTTTATGTGTATACCATTTCCTTTATACATTTATCCACTGATGGGCCTTTAGGTTGTTTCCACATCTGGGCTGTTGTGAATAGTGCTGCGACGAACATGAGAGTGCTAGTATCTCTCCAAGATCCTGATTTCAGTTCTTTTGGATAAATGTCTAAAAGTGGGACTGCTGATCACGTGGTGGTTGTATTTTTTTATTTTTTGAGGAACTTGCATACTGTTTTCCATAGCAGCTGCACCATTTTGAATCCCACTAATAGTGAGCAAAGGTTCTAATTTTTCCACATCATTGCCAACACTTGTTGTCTTTTGTTTTTTGGTAAGAGCCATCCTGACAGGTGTCAGGTGATATCTCACTGTGTTTGGGGTTTATGTTGTCCAGATGATTAGTGACACTTCACATCTTTTCATGAATCTGTTGGCTATTTGTATGTTTTCTGTGGAGAAATGTCTATTCAGGTGTTTAGCCCATTTTTTAATCAGGTTATGAGTAGTTTTGCTGTTGAGTTGTAGGAGTTCCTTATATGTTTTGGAAATTGACTGCTTATCAGATATATGGTTTGCAGATATTTTCTTATATTCTGTAGTTTGCCTTTTTCACTCTGTTTATTGTTTCCTTTTCTGTGCAGAAGCTTTTTAGTTTTGTGTAGTCCCACTTGTCTATGTTTGCTGTTGGTGTCAGATCCGTGACATCATTACCAAGACCAATATCATGAAAAATTTTCCCCTGTGTCTTTTTATAGGAGTTTTATAGTTCCAGGTCTTTAGGTCTTCAGTCTATTTTGAATTGATTTTTGAGTGGTATAAGACAAAGGAACAATTTCACCTTTTTGCACATGGATATCCAATTTTCTCAACACCATTTGTTGATAAGACTATCCCTTCCCCATTGCATATTTTTGGCACCCTTGTTAAATAGCAGGTGTTGACCCCATATGCATGAATTTATTTCTAGGCTCTCTATTCCATTGGTCCCATGTCTGTCTTTATGCCAGTACTGTATTGTTTTGCTTACTGTAGCTTTGTAATGTATTTTGAAGTGAGAAAGTATGATAACTCCAGTTTTGTTCTTCTTTCTCAAGATTGATATGGCTATTCAGGGTTTGTTGTGGTTCCATAGGAATTTTAGGATTGTTTTTCCTATATTGCTAAAGAATGCCATTGGAATTTTGATAGAGATTGTTTTGAATGTGTGGAGATTGCTTTGAGTAGTTAAATTATTCTTGAAGTAAATACTTTGTGTGTGTGTGTGTGTGTGTGTAGGGAGCAGTGATGCTACATGCAGGAGCGAGATAAACAAAATTATTAAAATACCAGGTTCACAGTTCTAGCATTAATGTGTTTACGTATTCCCTGCTATTACCCAGCCCTCTAAAGGCCTCGGCCATTGGCTTTCAGAGAAAAAGAGCAGCGTGACCAAAGCACCAGGGTAGAAAGACAACCAGAGTATGTATCCTTTTTAGCAGGAGGAAGCTTAACACAAATCACTTGGTGAGGCTGGTGGGACAGGAAGTAGGTGGAATTTCTGGGTTTCATGGTGAGTCCTGTGGGCTCTGTGACTCACATACACATAATAAAATCCTGAACTGGAGAAAGTTCAGCTGAAAAGTTATACACATTCAGTGACAAGTTCCACAAAATCTCTGTCCAGGTTTGCATAATAGAGTTACCAAAATAGGGACAAAGAACAGGGAGAAGGCAGCTAAAGCCACTGAAGTATTTTGTCCTTAAATGTCCACTCAGGGGAGGCTGATGGTTCTGATTTGCCTGGCGTTCTCTCTGGGAAAGTGCACCAGGGGCTCATTATTTCATTAATTCTCAGAGTGCCCTTGTGGCATAGCTAAGGTAGCACATACTATTAGGAACACTCTTGGTAATGAAACATTAGTGAGTCCATTCCGAACATTCTTTTGTTGGAAGGCAACGTCTTTGGTGGTCCTGAGAGATTTGCATCCTTGGCTAGGATTGTCTTCTCTCCCTTCCAGAGCCCTCCTCTGGATTGCGCTCTTGGATGGACAGAGTTCATAAATCCCAGGGAAGAGGCAGTTCTGCCAATGGAGGCGACTTGCAGCTTAGTAAATGTGTACCCAGCAGCTGCCTCTGAGAGGCAGCAGGAGAAGGAACAGGTTCAAACAGCGAGCACACCCTTAGAGTCTGCATTGCTCCTCCGAGAGCAGAGCAGAGCCTGGTGATTCTCCAAGGAATGTGTGGTATTTGAAAATGATCACCCCTGTTTAATAGAGGATAAGATAAGGACATGTTCATCTCACTTCCCCATCCGAGGATCTAGCTCGTTTGTTGGGAGTTGTCAGTCAGGAGTTAACTCACTTTTATTGAGATAAAATTTACAGGCAACCAGTGTACCAATTTGAAGGGTACAGTTTGATCTCTGACAAATGTATACACTCGTGTAACCCCCACCTGACCCAAGATAGCAGACAATTTCCACCACCCTAAAATTCTCTCTCTTGCCCCTTCCTGTCCTTGTTTTGTGTAAGTTTAAGCCAGGACAGCTAAAGAACTGAAGTGATTTGTAAACAGCAGTTTAATGGAGGCTTTTAATGGACTTAGACTTTGCTGTTCTCTCCAACTCATGAAAAGGGAATTTATACTTGTCTGGAAAAACTGTTAAAACACAGCAAAAATAAACCTTAAGAATTAAGTGTGGGACAGCTCCTCTGAGGCTCCCTCCCGCTTTTGATTAGTTACCATTATTGTCAAGCCGAAAGATCCATCAGAGTGTCTTTGCGGTTCAGCCCCATTATGTCACAGAAGACCAGCACTGAAAAAAAAAGGCAACAGAAGAGAGGGCACCAGAAGCTGGGTGAGGGTTGGAAGGGATTCTATAAACTTACAAATCTGAGTTTCTTCCTGAGAACTCACATATTGTAGATGAAGATGACCATGAAGGGAGGAAAAGAGATGCCCAACCCAAGAAGAGATGGAACTGACATGCTGGGAACCTGGAGAGGCTGATTTCTTTCTCAGCTTCTCACGGACAACATGGAGAACAGAAGGTGCCGTCTGGACACATGGGGCAACGCCCGGCGTTCCCACCACAGAACAAACAAGCAGGGAGTGACATCATAGCAACAGAGCTCTATGGTGACTGGCAGGCTTCCGAAGCCATAGGTTGGCTGTTTTTCCTGCTTTACCACAGCTTCTGTTCAGTCATTTTCCTCGAGGCTGTTTTGCTCACATGAAACTGCTGACCAGGATACTTCAAATTATGCCCAAATATTTATAAACGGTCATCCCCTTGGGAGGGAGGGAGAGAGAGAGAGAGAGAGAGAGAGAGAGAGAGAGTGAGAGAGGGAGGGAGGGAGGGAGAGAGAGAGAGAGAGAGGGAGGGAGGGAGGGAGGGAGGGAGAGAGGAAGAGAGAGAGAGAGAGAGAGAGAAAGACAGGGAAAGAGAGAATAGTGCTTGTTTGAAAAAGAAACCTTAATGTAGGGCAGGTGAGTGGCTAATTTATCTATTTATCTTTTTCCTATGAAGGGAAAGAAGCCTGCTTTCCCCCAATCTAAGGGCTTTGCAGTGGCTACCTCACATATCACTTCTCACACAGCCTTAAGCCTTTTCAAACTGGCAGGTTGGTAACCCTCGGGTTGCTAGTGCAGAAGTGCTAAGTGCGTTTGATTGGTGTCATTACTGGTCCCTAGTAATTGATTACCGTCCGCGGTGAAATATTCAGGGCAAGCACACAGCCAATAGCAATCACTTAATCCATCATGGCTGTTTGTTCCTCATCTCCTGAGACCTATCAGCCACATGCTATCCGACCCCACCAGGCAAATTGCTGATGGCTGCTTTGTGTGTACAATTTACTGTGTATTTACTGTGTTTCCTGTGTTAACCAAAACCACTAGCTTTGGTGAACAGGGAAACACAGGGGAGGTTCTTGCTCTGCAGTGTCAAGTTCACTCTCTGGTTAACCTCTTTGGCCTCCTCTTCGAGGGGATTTGTGATTCATTGGCCCTGGTTTTGTTGCTTTAAAAAAGAAAAAGAAAGGTCGAATGGCATAGCAATTGTAATAGGAATATTAATTGTACGACTGGAGATAGGTTGATTGGAATAAGATCCTGGAGGGTTGTTTGTAATGCAGATTTTTTAGAAACAAGAAGTGGGAGAATAATGAATAACAACCAGAAGCTAATCAGTTTTGTGCATGTGTGCTTGTGCATGTGTTTAATCCAGTGATAATGACTAAAAGTAGTTATAAAAAAAGTAGAAAATACAGTGGCTACACCGTTTTCTCAGCTTCCTTCCAAATTGCTTTATCCTTGGGATCTTAGCAAATATGCCTGTCCCTGATGTATACTACGGAACTTTGATACTCAAGCCAAGGAGACAATAGGAGGATGGAGGAGGAGAAGTAGGTCAGCTGGGAGAAGAGTAAAGAAATGACCATTCCATGTGATAACACTCTGATGACAAGTGATAATACTGTCTGTGACCAAAAACAGAAAAAGCACAGTTTATATTCATCAGTCTGAAAAAAAAAAAGAGAGAGCCCTGGAATGACAGCACCTCTGCTCATCCTGAGACTGCTTTTGGTCGAGCTGGAAGAAACAACGTGATAGATGCCACTAGGTCTGCCAGTGAACTTGGGAAGCCAGCAGGAATGAGATGGGAAGGGCATAAGGAGGTGTCGCCTTAAAGTCAGCAGAGAGATCCAGTCTACTTCCATAGCCACTCTTCAAGAGCTTCTATGCTAAAATTTATGGAAAGAAATTGTTGTAAGGATCTCAGTGGAGATCTTTGTTGCTTCTTTTGGTGTGTTTTTGGTTTGTTTTTTCCAACTCTCCTTGGTATCTGTAGCACACAGTGGAATGCTACCTGATTCCCTACAAATGAGAGCAAATATGTCCATGTGTGCTGTGCTCCTGGATGAGGGTTTCTGGACCCCTATCTATACGTGGTCATTTCTAGACAGCACATCTTAATCCTTGTGTATATTCGTTCCTCATTTGGGGCCTCTTAGCCAAATGACATGGACAGCTGGTTCAAGTGATTCCCAAGTTAGACAGGCATGTTTCACTGTTGATCACAATTCCGTTTAGAGCAAATAAATAAACACATCTAAAACACTGACATTTTCTTGTGTGCTATGAGACTTAAATTATTGCAAAGTATTGGCTCATACTGCTGCTTATTATCCAATGTGTGATATACTTTGTAATTTGAGGATCTTTGAGATTTAATCTTTCCTTCTCCAGAGCTCTGCTCCGTGGTAAGAGGTCCCTTCTCCAGTCTGGTGATACAGTCCTCCTCTCACTCTTGAGTCACTGACATTGAGAACTAAAACAGCAATCGGTAATTTCAGCTCTATAGCTGGAAACTTCTAGATCAAGCTGGTGATGTGCTAATACCTGTGACTCTTCTGTACTTATTTACCACTCAGCAACGGTGAACACTGTTAACCGTCACCTCTCTATAGAGGGTGTTCAATGATCTGAAAAGGCTACAGATTGTATGAGTCTACTTTTAGGACATTCTGTAAAAAGGAAAACTATAGTGATAAACAGAGTAGTGGTTGCCAGGTATTTGAGGGGAGGAGAGGATTGAATAGGTGAAGCACAGGGGATGTTTTTAGGACGGTAGACTATTCTCTGATACTATGATGATGAGTACATGGCACTGCATTTGTCAAAACCTATTGCACTTTACAGCAGAGAGTGAAACTTATTGTATACAGATTTTTAAAAATATATATGTATATATGGAGTCAGAGGCTCCCAGGATAGAATGCAGATTGTGACAAAAGAATCTTAACCATTTCAAATATATGAAATAACTTCACTGAAGGGAGTGGGGAGTAAAGGTGCTGACCTAAGTAGCTTTAGAAGTGAGTGAAGACTGCAAGACTAAATGCAAAAGCACTGTACTCTAATTGATAGTTGTTTTTGCTACAGAAGGTACGGATTAAGAATTCTGAAACAGCTATAATGTATAGTGAAACTGAACAAGTAAATGGATGGCAAGTTTCTCACTGTTGAAGTCGGGGGTCATAGCAAAGTAAGGAGAAAAAACTGGAATGATCCAGATAACAGATGGAGTTGGAGATTGGTATGGACTTGTGTTTGGCTTAATATAGACACATTTGGATACAAGTAGAAATATTTATAGATGTGTGTCCACACACACGTTGCTATATACACACATGTATTCCTTTGCTTTATCAGTTGAGAGGGCCTCAAAATGACACCCCAGGAACAGTGAACACATCGAGGGCCCACATCTTGGTTTCTAATGCCATTCTCCAGTAAAAGGAACCAGGGCTTCTTGAAGAAATGGATGATTGTAGGGCTGGAGCAGGAAATACGGAGGATGAACCTGGAAAATCTTGTAATGTCAAGAAGTAAGGAAGTGTTTTTGAAAAAACCCCACAACAATGGGGGTATGCCAAAGGGACACAGGAGCCAACTGAACCATCTCCCAATGGCCAATGCTGGAACAATCTGAGCAACAAAATAAATAAAGTAGCATTGGATTATAACCCAGAGTATAAAATAAATATCCATCCTTTTATAAATAAGTAAGTAAATGGGGAAAAAGACATATCACCTGCACAGAAGATTCCAGATAATTTATGTAAATACTCCACTGACAAGGAAGTGGACCATAATTTCCCACTCCCTAAGTGTGGTCACATAGTCACATAGTGACCTCCCCCTGAAGAAGAAAGAGGGGGAAAGGAGTGACTTTACAGTGAGGAAATCTAGCAAACACTACGTCAACCAGATGATCGAAGTGCACATCAGCAGTGATAAGTCGTGTTGATATCATGCACCCTTGATGAGATGTGATTAAAATGACACTTCACCTCTGCGGACTCCCTCCCGAAAACTCATAATGCCAGTGTAGCCATGAGAGAAACGTCAGGCCAATCCCAAGTAGTTGTGACCACTTCTCTCCAAACTGGTTATCAAAAACAAGGAAAGTCTGAGAAACTCTCACAGCCAAGAGGAGCCTGAGGAGACACAATGACTAAATGTAACGTGCTATCCTGGGTGGGATCCTGGAACAGAAAAGTGACTTTAGGTAAAAAACTAAGGAAATCGAATAAGGTATGAACTTTAGTGATAATGGGTCAGTATTAGCTCATTAGTTGTGACAAATGAATCATACTAGCACGTTAATAATAGAGGATGGGGTGGGGAGGGTATAGCTCAAGTGGTAGAGGGCATCCCTAGCATGCACAAGGTGCTGGGTTCAATCCTCAGTGCCTCCTCTAAAAATAAATAAATAAACTAAATTACCTCTGCCTCCTACCCCCTCCCCAAATAATGGAGGACAGGATATTTGGAAATTCTCTGTACTATCTGTACAACTTTCCTGTAAATTGAAAACTCTTTTGTTATGGACTAAATTATATGCCACCCCCACCATATTCATGTGTTGAAGTCCCAATCCCCAGTACCTCAGAATATAACCATATTTGGAGATAAGGTCAGGATCGAGTTAAAATGAGGCCATTAGGGTTGGACCCTAATCCAATATGACTGGCGACTTTCTAAGAAAAGAGACACTGGGGTGCACGTGCACAAGAGAGGACGGTGTGGAGAAACAGCAGGAGAGTGGCTGGCTGCGAGCCGAAGGAGCGAGGCTTCAGAAGAACCCATCTGCAGCACCTTGATCTTGGACCTCCAGCCTCTAGAACTGTGAGAAGATGCATCTCTGCTGCTGAAGACATCCAGGTTGTGGTATTTTGTTAGAGCAGCGCAAGCAAACTCACCCACTGTTCTAAAATAAAAGGTTGTTTTGTAAAAACACAGCACTGGCATTCTTTCTATTCCCAACTCAGGACCTTTGCCTGGATTTCTTCTTGTCATTCAGATCTTAGCTCAGAGTCACCCACAGAAGAGCCTTCTCTGCCCCTGTCATTCTTTCTCACATTACCTGATTTTCCTTCTCTGCATGGAGCTAACCATCAACAGTTATTTCTCTCATTTGTTCATTCACTTATTGCCTATCTTCCTGCAGGTGAATATGAGTTCCTTGAGAGGAGGAACCTCCTCTGTCTCTTTCACAAGTGAATCCTCAGCACCAAACACCAGGACCAGTGCTGACCACATGGTAGACACTCTGTAATTATTTGTTGAATGGATAATGAATCCCCCCAGAGAAGGGGAACTCTTGATTTGGACTGCTTATTCATTTCTGTTATTAGACTAAAACGCCTCTGTACATCTTTCTAAGTTACTGGGATCTAGAGGGCAGACTGTAAACCCTGTGGCCCAAGGTGTTCTGATTGTTGATATGTTCTCCTGTCAGAGAAGCAGCTGGAGTCTGAACCAGGAATGGAAGGCAGGGGATGCTGACTTGGCCAGAAGTCCTCACCAAGCCTCAGAGACAGGGACAACATCAAGTTAAAATAAGGCAGTGGTAATAGCCAAGGGAGGGGTGTGTGTGTGGGCAGGAAAGAGGGAGTACCAAAGGGAGCAGGAAGGAGGGGGGCCTCTGATGTTGAGGGGGAACAACAGTCTTTGTTACCCGTGTATAGAGATGTTGAAAACCAAAGAGGTCCTTCAGGATGAGGCTCCTGTGCTAGGGTAGAAAGACTGGTAGGAACTGGGCCTCCAGATAGTTAGCTGGGTCCTGGGCTGGGCTCAGACTCTGCATGAAACTGAATGGATGGGGTACCATATTCCAGAAGCTCTGTGGCCGGCCTGCCAAGCAGACAGCAGGATGGTCCAGGGAAACCACAGCTTAGTGCTCAGCCAGGCCCTGAGACTCGGTCCATGTGCACCCGGACCCTGCACGGGACAGTAGGATAGTCCCAGACTCTATGTGCTAATGGTGGTTGCTCTAGACATTATGTGCTAATTAACAGTGGACTGTCCAGCTGTTGGTGGCTGGGCCCTGGATAGAGCTGAGAGGGCAGGTGGAGAACACCATAGTGGGCAGTGGGGAAGGGTGCCGGCAGAAGGGGGCAGAGATGGTTGGTCTCCACAGGGGCAGGACTGATGAGCTCAGCCTCTAGGCACAGAATGTCAGAAGGCAGGTTTAAGTGAACACAATGAGAGAGATTTACGGAGGGAGCTGTGAGCCAGACACATCTAGACTCGTTGACATCATGTGGCAGCAAAAGGCAACTTAGACTAAAATGATTTAAATTTTTATTTACTGGCTCTGTGATCTTCAATCATTCTAATCCTTGGTTCCTTCACCTTTTAAAATGAAAGTAAAAATACCTACCTCACCCAGTTGTTGAAAGGTTTGGAGATAATGTACGGACAACAGCCAACTCAGAGCCAGACACATGCGAGATGCCTAATAAGCAGTGGCTGACACGATTTACTGATACCCCACAGGAAGGTTGCTGCTTTTGTTCCTGTCGGTTTCTCTAAAAGTAACTAGTCAGAAAGCCCTTTGAAAGTGAAAGGGGAACAGGTACTCGTTTCAGTGCCATCTGGAGATGGAGAAGTGACAAATCTCCTTCCTGTTCTACAGCCGGTTCTGCGGGGAAAGGCCAGGTGGTGGCAGCTGGAAAGGGGCAGGCTGACCGGCAAGGTCTGCGGGAGGGATGTCATCCGTGGGGGCTGGGGGTGGGGCAAAGGAGCCACCCAGAGCAGATGGTGAGCGGAGAGGCAGGAAGAAACCCCAGGTTCTCTGACAAGCCACCAGGGCCTAGGTTAGAGACCTCAGAGAGACAGGATGTCGCAGATGCATGGTGCACTTGTGTGTTCTCTCCCGTCTTAGGATGTGGCTGGGATGGGAAGTCATGGGAAGCATCTGGAGGGTGTGGTAAGGGTGCAACTGCCCCTTAAGCAAGAGGAGAAATAGCAGAGAGGCCACCCCCAGGCCACTTGTTTTTACAGTGTTTCCAGATCTTCATGTTTTGGTAGGACTTTCCCTTTAGAGGGAGGTGCCCTCAAGACACTGCCCTTGCCACCTGTTGGGTCTGTTCTGTCCTCCCATTAACAGACCCCCTCGAGAGGTCCTGGGGCTGATGCTAGCTGGGCCCCAGGAGGAATCTTTAGCCAGAGTTGGTGCTGAATCCTCCTGTATTGGGGCGGCTCGCCACTCCCAGGGATAGAGAGCCCGGCATACCTTATGTCTCCCTCTTAGCTTATTGCCTTTTAAGATGAAATCAAGAGGTCCAGCGATTTCTTTGTGACCTCCTTGGGCTCCACTTTTTACATCTGCTTCTGATTCAAGTAGAAGGAGCACAGACCTAGGGGATGGGGTGAGTTCTAGTCCCAGCTATAAAACTAAGCAGACGTGGGCCGGCAAGCGAGTCCCCCGACCTCTCTGGGCATCACTCCCCACTGCACCTCCCACCCCCTTGGTCAGAGGAGAGGATTAGCCTGATAACCTCCAAGGGCCTTTTCAGTTTTGGCGGTTTCCAGATTCTGTGATGACAAATTTCCCTGAATTTCTGGTTAAGAACAGAAGAGAAAATAGCATATCCTTTTAATGCTTATCTGGAGAGTTTATCTAAGTGTTCCTAATTAGGATTACCAAGAGGGACAAAATGTTCCAGAGCAGAATCTGACTGCATTTTTAAACAATGCGAGTTGCAGGTTTTGACTTTTCTACTTGGTCTTATTTGAAGGACACACTAAGACTAAAAATGTTATCACTTCATCATAATTCTGTGACCTCTATCAGAGACGATTTAGGGCAGGACTTCTCACCCTCAGCACTACTGACATTCTGGGTCAGATAATTTTTTGTTGTGGGCATTGTTGTTGTTTAGCAGCCTCCCTGGACTCTTATCTACTAGATGCCAGCAGCTGCCCCCTCCCACAACTAACATGTCTCTACACGTTGCCAGTTGTGGCTTGGGGGCAAAATCGCCTCCAGGTGAAAGCCACGGATTGAGGCCCGATTTGTGGGATGCATTTGAAAGGCAGAGAAATAAACATAGAAGCAGACTTAATTATGCAAATATCTCTGGGGAAAAATACTGAATTTCTAAAAAGATAATAGTAAAATCTGAGTTAGCAGAAGAGTAGGACTCTCCTTGAAAGCTCCTTTCCTAGATATATACCATCCATATATACCTTCTCGACTGCACTTGAGATATTAAATAGTTAAGAAGGACCATCTACGTTTTTTCTCCTGAAGATATCACATACGGTTCCAAGTAATATTGGATGACTGAATGTTAATGTACCACGTTTGGATAATTTCATAAGAAACGCATGACTAAGACGTGGACCTCACACGTGCAGTATTTTCTTGCCGTGACTCTAGGCAAGTCTTCCAACCTGCATAGACTGGTAGACTATGTCACAGACCCTCTTGCTTTTTCCCTAGTTCCAGTGTGCTTAATTACACCAAAGCTGATATTAGAAAGATTTATTATCATCTGCATTGATTACTGTCTTATAGGAGGAGAAAACATAATGAAGAGAAGAAAGAAAAAAAAAAAAAACAGAAAAACTGGATCTGTCTTTCTGTATTTTGTGTTCCTGAGGGCTTATAGAAAAGAAATCATGAAAGTGGGTGAGGTTTGCTCTGCAATTCAGGCTGATGTTGCCTTAAAAGGAAAACATGGCAAGCTGTACCTTCCCCCCTTTCTTCTCTTTTAGTTTCCTTTCAGCCATTCTCAGAAATGTGAGCAGGAAAAAAACTGCCATCAATTATGTTGAGAAACAACTGACTGATATTTGTTTATAAAACCATGCCACATTTTATTTTCAGTGCATTTCCATTTCCTCTTTATGCCCTTGAACACTATCCTAACTCCTCCCCTGTTGAGTATCTTTCCTTTAATCCACACCTGGATGTTGAATTTGTGAACAGTCCCTTCTGGTTGTTACTCCTTGCTGTGGTCTTTCGGAGTCAGCACTTTCCCTCTTCCCCAGCCCTTCCTTAGTTCAGGCTTTCATAACCTCACCCTCCCATGATGGTAATAACCTCCAGGCTCTCCTCCTTGCAGATCAACCCGGGAGATTCATTGGCCTCACACCTTTTTCATCATATCCATGCATTCATTCACACGGGCTGCATTTTGGGCCAGACATCATTCTAGGCTCTGGAAATACAGCTATGAGTAAAGCAGACAAAAATCCCTATCCTCATGGAGTTTACGTTCCACTCAGGGCGGGAGGGAGGGGTTGCAGATGGAGACAGATATTTTACAAAGTAAATAAATGATACAGAATCGTAGAAAATGGTAGGCAGTATGGGGAAATAAAGCAGAGAAGGGAAATAGGGAGGGGGGTGTGTGTGTGTGTGTGTGTGTGTGTGTGTGTGTGTGTGTGTTTATGAGAGAGAGAGTAGTCTTGTGTGTCTGGAAAGAGTGGGCTGCAATTTAAAATATGGTGATAGGGAAAGCTTCACTGAGAAAGTGACTTCCAGGCAAATATATGGAGAGGTTGCCAAACATGTAGATACCCAGGGAAAGCACAGTCCAGGCAGAGGAAAAGCGTGTGTAAAAGCTGAGAGCATGTTGGGTGGTTGAGGGAAAGGCTAAGAAGGCTGGTGTAGGAGAGAAGGAGGAAGTAAGGTGAGGAGGTTAATGGGGTTGGGGTGGAGCTGATGATACAGTCCTTGTAGAGCGCTGCAAGGACTTTGGCCTTTATTTAAGAGAGATGGGTTGCTGCTGGATGGTCCTGAAAAGCACAGTGT
The DNA here is from genome assembly GCF_009834535.1 of Camelus ferus. Lineage (NCBI taxonomy): Eukaryota > Metazoa > Chordata > Mammalia > Artiodactyla > Camelidae > Camelus > Camelus ferus. The sequence continues at coordinate 99,399,517 of NC_045697.1, read as the reverse complement.
GATCTTTCGGGTTAATAGGATCCTGTCCTCGAGTCATTACTTCCCCTACTTAAACCCACCACTTGACAACATGTAATCTTGTTATATAGAGTCAAACTCCTCATCCTCCTTGCCCCTACTCAAGAACTTTCCCACTGATCCTGCAAAAGCCCTCGGAAATTCCTGAGTGAGCCAAGTAGCTTGATTTATGGCTACCCACTGGACTCTTATCTAACTAGTCATCTTACAGATGAATATCAGTGGCCACAAATCCAAGATAAAATGTAAATGGTTCAATGAACTCATCAGAAATAGTCTTACTGGAAGTACAAAGAATGATCCCCATCATCCCACTACCTTCAAATTCTGCCCGTCTTTCAAGTCCAAGCTGGAGTTTCTGCTTTTCATGAAAACCTTTGCACCCCAAAATTGACCTCTCTCTGCTCTGACCTCCTATTGTATTGCTTATTTACAGTATGCATTTGGACTTGATCATATACTGTTTTACCTTGTTTTCTAAGCAAATCTTATATGTATCATACCAAAAGGTCTATGGAATTGGAGACCTGGAAGGGCCTCACAAATCATCTGCTCTGACTCCTTCATCTTACAAATGAGGAAACTGAGGCCCACAAAGTTTAGGACGTTGCTCAAATGCACTTAGCTAGTGGTTAACGTGTAGTAAACAGCCTTTTGTAATGACATTGTCTGCTCATTAATGGATGACACGATGTCTCATACTTCTCCAAATTCCTGTATAATAGTAGTTAGCACAGTCCTTATGTAACAGGTGCTTGTTAAGTTCAATTAAATATAAAAGTAAATTGATATTTTTGGTTTGTTTGTTTTTAAAGGAACATTATAGGCCCTTAATTCATCAACCACATCTTGAATTCACAGATATTCTGATGCAAAAAGCCACGTAAAAATATTTGTGGGTGATTTGACTTCGGATTTTAGGGATTTACTTGTGAATGTAGTTGGATGAGAGAATGAAAAATGTTGCCTTCCTTGTAGGTAGTTGTTCTGATGAAATGGTAAAAGATAATTCTATCATACCTACATGAGACAGCTATTTTCAATGTTTCAATAAGATTTATCAAAGACATTTGGATTGAAAACAAATTTTTTTAGCATTCTTTGTCCAAAAGGGAGAGGCAGTCATGGCTTAGTCCCATCCTCTGAGCTTTTTCTTTGGAGAATTATTGGTTTTGATGGCAGACATGAACTTTCGATGTTCATAGAGGTTGACGGCCTTTCAGGAGTATTTCAGGAGCCCTAAATTCATCCTGTGACCCAGAGATGTCCTTGTGAAGCATGGGGTTTTCTTGAAAATATAGCTTCATGTGGGGTGATGCTAAGTCCCTGTTCCAGTAATAAGTACACAACAAAATGAAGTGATTCCCAAGAGTCTATGGTGTAGGGCATATTAACCTAAGCTTTAAATGCAGACTCACCCACAGAAATTAGTAATGATTTTCCAGTGTTTAAGTCTGCCAGTACATTCAGCACTGTTTTGAGTTTGGCCCATGTATGATCAAAACAACTGACAGAAGGATGGACAGTGAATTCAGTCTGCCCATTGCTGCTCACACACGGCAGCCAAAGCAAAGCTCCTGAGGTTTGAAATAACTTGTGGAGAAATCCTGCTAATTTTGGAGAACTCTAAAAGTCCAATGTTGGTGACCCATGGTCTGAGTTTATGACGAGGTCATAACTTAGCCATGTGATCATGACAGTCATGCTAAGAGGAAGCAGGAAATTCCTGAGTGAGCCAAGTAGCTTGATTTATGGCTACGCACTGGACTCTGATTCTAACCAGTCATCTTACAGATGACTATCAGTGGTCACATATCCAAGATAAAATGTAAATGGTTCAATGAACTCATTGGAAACACAGTCTTACTGAAAGAGAATCCAGATATGTAGTCATGAAAGATGAACTGAAATATCTGGTATTTTTCTGCACATTCTAGGCAAAGTATCCTCTGTTCTGGTTCTTTGTGTGTTTTTGTGTATATGTATATAGTTCTCTAAACACTCTAATTGAATGTTGTTCCTTTAGAGTTGTCAAACACTTCATACATTTATCTTCAGACTTAAGATATGAGCAGTTCCATTTTGGAAATTTTCTTCAGAGTTCATACTTTGGTCCATTTTTGAAATTGAGGTATTTACATAAAATAAAATTCATTACTTTTTAGTGTAGATTTCTATGAGTTTAGATAATGTATATGTTTTTGTCACTACCATCACAGTTATGACACAGAGCATTTCTGTCTTCCCCCAAAGTGCTCTCATTGGAGCACATTTTTGACTATTACTTTTATTTGGTGGCAACTGCTGTAGTGGATTTGACTTCGAATTGAAAAGCATAAGGAGCCAAGTCCAGCAGCTAAGGTAGTTGGTGGTCTCGTCGAGTGCTGTGACTTTGGGTCAAAACAAGATGTGACTATAAAACCGTGCATCTGTTTTCTGATGAGGCTTGTAAACTGGCACTGACAGTCATTTCGAAGTTGAGCTCCAAAAACATTTTGAGCAGTGGATTGGATATATTTTTGTTATAAACCTTGGTATTGTCTTCCAGTGTGACTACTACTGTAAAGAACAGCACTTATTTGGTTCCTTAAGAGGCGCCTGGTATTTGCAGACTTAACATTTTGTGTACTTGGAAAAACCCAAAAGATCTGAGAGAGGAAGAAATTTGTAGTTTTGTCAAGGAATAAGTTTGTGTCTCGACTTTACAAGCTGGGTAGTACAGGAATAAGTGGGTTCACTAGCGAGTGAGCCAAGCCCACTGAGAATCATCCCAGTCACAAAGAACTGACCACTATAAAGGTCTCTTCCAAATCTGAATGAGGCAATTTTCATAGAGTGATAGAAACACGGTGTCTTGGTAAGAAATGGCTCCCCAAAGAAAGTTAAGTGTAATATTGGAGATGGAAGTGAAGACGGCTAAGAATGTAATTTTTCTTAACCAGGAAAATGGAAGTGTGGTCAGGTTACGGCCATTAATGAATTTACTATAGAGAAATTTTTTTTTAATGTTAAAATAGTTTCAGAGAACAATTAGGCTAATACAAAAATAACTCCTTAAGAGAGGAACAAGTCAGTAGGAGTTGAAGAGAGCGCTTACATTTTCCATCATATTTATGTTACTATGATACACAGGGCAAATTACATGCTATTGTGTTTCTGAATTTGGGCATTCATGAATATTGAGGGCTTTATTCTGTAAGCTCTGTTATGTTAGTTTAGGTGCAGGCATCATTAAATATGGTTATATCTGGTGTTTCCAAGAATATGGGGGAAGTTGGCATTTGAAATAGAATCTGAGAGATGACGAAGAGAGTCCTTTGGGTACTTTTGGTAGATTAGCGTACAATCGCTGGATTGGTGGTTGACAGAGAGAAGCCCTGTAGGTTTGGTGGCGAGTCATTGCTGCAGTCCCATTTAAATAGCTCAGAGGGTGCAGCAGGGAGTGTTCATAACTAGGGGAGATAATTCAAAGGGGACGGAGGCTGGTGGCTGGACTTTTGAGAACCAGAGAGGAAAACTGGAATATGAAGTGATTGCAAACTAACCCCATGGTCCTTTAAACATAGACATATATATAGTCTAAAGCTTCCTTATCATTAGTGTGACAGTTTCCAGTTAACAGTATAAACCAAAGATATAGATTCTTGTTTTCTCAGTGCTCATGGGAAATTCCAGGTCTTTATCTGGGAACTGGAAATAATAGAATAATTCATACATTTGACTACCCATTGGGTGCTCGGTACCCTTCTAGGCCCCTGGAAATAGAATGAAAAGGTGTAGGCTCTGCTCAGACGGCACTTCTCAGAGTGAGCAGACAGACACAGAAGTGAACCACAGAACTCCATGGAAGGGGCGGAAACGAAGGTACGTACCAGGCACAGTGAGAACCGAGAAGGACCAGCCCGTAAGGCTGCCTCAGGATGCTTAGGCTCATCTATCCAAGGATTGACTTTCCTCCTCATTTGAAGAAAAGAAAATGATGCTAAGGCCCTGAGAAATTAAATGACTTTCCTATCATCTGTCATCTAAATGACTTGGACACCCTTCTGGTCTCTCTTCTGCTTACTAATCTCTTGATTCTCTGGTCCATTCTGGAAAGCATTGCTCCATTTTCCTCTTAAAACTCAGAGTGGATCTTTATTGCCTCCAGAGTCAGTCCAGCATCCCGGCCATGACTTTCAGAGCCCCCGTCTACTTTCCTTCCTCCGCATTCCTCCGCAACCTGAGCTTCCATACCCGCCCGCCCTCCTGCCTTTTTAGCACACTGCCCATATTTCTAACTCTGCTTCTTCCCATGTTTTAGCCCAGCTTCTTTCTGCCATCAAAATCAACAAATTCATTCAAAGCTCAGCTCAGGTGCTGCCTTGCCTACGAAGCCCGCTCGGATTCTCCCTGTTTGATTTAATCATTGATTCCTCACATTTCCTCAGCGCCTGTTTGCAGCTAGCTTCTATGACAACAGTTGCATTCTTTTTTGATTATGCTGAGTGTTTATAGTTCTAGCTCTTTTACTAAATTCTAAGTCCCTGGAAGACTTAGGCAGGGATGGCATCCCACAGAACCCATTGACCTCAAAGCCCATGGTCAATAAATAAACCCTCATCAAATGCTGTTGAATATTGCTCCAGGTCAGATGTTAGTGAAAGATGCAGGTCTAAAAACCTGATTCTTCTGATCTATTTCAAGATTTTGTGAATTCCAAGGTGTTACCTAGCACATATCCATCCAGTCCATAGGTTGCTTTACTTTGTAAAAACTTGTTTGTGAGTCCATGGTGCAGGCTCGCCAGTGTTGTCATGGCTCCCGACATTTGCAGTGGTGGCCAGGTTGCCGGGGTAGTTGGGATGGATGTGTTTATGTTGAGCATAATTTCCCCATCTACAGTAGGCCCTATGAATATTTGAAGGGGAATCTGGAAGCTGTTTCCTATGAGGGAAGTTAAGTTGAAATGCAAGAAGTAAAGATTAAGGAATATTAACATAAAGTCTGTATTGTGAATTCTTTTACATAAATATGTTACCATTGTCGGGAGAAGTGGTGTCAGGGAGCTTTTTAGATGTCTCCATTTTAATACCCCAGTGAGAAGTTGGTTGTAAATTATGAAATGTGGAAATTCTTCATCCTTATAAAGGTCTTTGACAAAAGAATGTGCTGAAAGTAGAGTGTGTGTGTGTGTGTGTGTGTGTGTGTGTGTGTGTGTGTGTTCATTTTTCCAAGTGTAATTATCTGATGCAAAAATGTAGGGCAGCAGAAGGGAGTCAGGTGAAGTGAGGAGCGACTGCCTCAGTCTTTGGTATTTTAAACCAATCTCTCTCATTATCTATCTATCTATCTATCTATCTATCTATCTATCTATCTATCTATCTATCTATCTAAACTGCAATATGGCGATCGTGTACAAGTCTCTGGTCAGCCCAACGTTATCTGATACGTGGTTGGGGTTCTGGAAAGAGGAAGAGGTTGCAGACCATCCCTCCCTTACACTCTGCAAGCTTCTTCCTCTGCAGGTCAGAGGAGGATCCGTGTTGTTATCATGTTACATGATCTGTGCTGTGGGTTCATGGAGCTTTTCCCTGAGGTCTCCCATTTACCAGCTGGCTGGCCGTGCTCCATCCACCTCCTTTCTCCTCCTCACTGGGCCACCCAGCCTCCTTTACCTGTTTCTGTTGCTCACGTTTGCCATCTCGTCTGGTTTACAGTCATTTGTCTGAACACTTCCAGGCAGGTTTGGGGCCACACGCTGGTGGGCTTGCTTCCCCAGAACAGGACAATCCTGGGAGAAGCCTCCTTATTCCCACTCTTCAACAGAAGGGACTTGCTTCCTGTAATTCCCGCCACCACTGAAGTACTTGAAAATGAAGGCATTTAAACAGTCATCTTTGCTGAAAAAAGTTCCTACCCAGAGGTAGTGTGGTGGCACTGTAGGATTTTAAGCCCCTCTACCACTCAGGATGGCAGGTGCTTTACCTCTCTGTGCCTTAGCATCCTCATCTGTAACATGGGGGCATTAAAACCAACTGCACAGGGAATTTATGAGGATTAAGTAAGCTAACAAAGATGTAGCACATAGAAGAGTCTAGCCCATAATCAGCACTATGTAAACGTGAAGCTGTTGTTACTGTAAGAATGGTTCCACCTGCTGCTCAAGAATTCAGTTCGTGGTAGTTGGAATGGCCTTGTCAAGAGGGATTAGCAGCCTTCTTGACTGGAGGAGAAACTGAGTCAGGCACTGAGAGACAGCAGTCAGCTGATGGGTCAGATGCAGTCTGTAGCGCTGCTTGACTAAAAATGCATGGGAGCCCAGTATGGGCTTCTGCCCACCCTCTGCAGTATTCTCAAGGAAGCATCAACACCCTAATGTGACTCTGAAATCAGATGGAGCCTGGGCTGCGTGTCTGTTGGGATGTCCATTGGGAAAGGGGTTGAATTTGGATGAAAGCATAGCAAGAAAACAATACGAAGTGAAACCTGAAGGCAGTACAGGGCTGGCCGAGAGGTAGAGAGGCTTCGTTCCCCTTTGCCCAGATGTTTGAACAAAATCATCTCCAAACCTGGGACAACCGGAATCCAGTCCTTCTGACACTATGATTTTGCAATTTGCTTGCATCAATGTTTTGCTAAAAAGCTTTCCAGTTTTAGGTGCCCTCAAGAACTCTTCAGACCTGGCAGGGAGAGCCTCTCTCTCACTGCCTTATGCAAGCAGCCTCAGGACAGCAGATTTCATTTGGGAGACTGCTGGGGATGAAGAATAGTCCGTGTGTGTGTGGAGTGTGTGTGTGTCCCTTATAAAGAAGAGGGAGGTACTCTAGGCTGCAGGAAGATAGAGTAAGATTGTACTATTTTAATGCCAGCTTTCTTCTACAATCCCTTTTCCTTCTTGTGTTTCCCAAATGCTGCCAACAAGAAGGGCACAAATGCAGAGGCAAAGAGATGACCTCAGGGAAAGAAATGTACATTTAACAGGGGTGACTGCGTTCACTGAACACCTATAAATCTGTCTCTCCTTTCCATCACCTTCTCTCCTTCGCCTCTTACTCGGCAATGAAGAATCCCCAAATATCTGTGAAGATTCCCTTACAGAGTTCTTTTCCATTGCTGTTAAATATTTTTGTCTACTTCTTTTTCCCTGACTGAGAATGTAAGGATTTTTTTTGTTTTGCTCTTAAATTAAGTATAATTGAATTTATTCCCAATTGTTAAAAATGGCATGAATAGTCATTTGTTTACCAGAATGCTTCTATGTCCACATCTATTTCCATGTCCCTGTTCATTCTATATATTTTCCTCAACTAGAACTTTTATTCTTCACGTATCTTTTTTAATGTCTTCATTGCAGCAGGACTAGTGCACTCATTAATGGGGAGTCAAGGTGTCTCTGTCACAATTATTCAAGAACATTGGATATTGTGAATACTTCTTTCATGATGAATATTTTTGTCACTCTTAAAGCCTATTAGCCAGTCTTCTAGTTAATGTAAAAATTTCTGTTAAAAAAAACAAAACTGGCCTCCAATTTAGTAATAATAAGGTTACCAGTCTGACTCTGTTAGAAGCTGAGCAGCAGCCAGAAATCTCTGGTTAATGCTAAGATTAGCTGGCAGTCATCAGGCACTGGTAGGAAACATCCAGGATAGTAAAAGGCTTTCCTATGGCTAACAGATTCATCCACAGGAGTGGTGAGCCCATCCCATTAATAATCCTGTCAAACTAGAGACGAACCTAGTGAATTTAAATGCATCTTAGGAACAGGAAAGGCAGGGACAGAATCTGCCTGTTTTACCTTTGATGAGCTGACTTCCACCATTTTTCTAACATGAAAAATCCTTGCATGTTTCTAGTTGCTAACATCTGGCGAATGGCAGGGGGTATACGGTGCTGTGTTCTGCATGTGTTAAAACCTAATGCATTCATCCTAAATGGGTACTCAGTAAAAAAGAGAATTTTAAAAGTTCAAAAAATAGGAAGACTTGACAACATACATTTTTTGAAGAGTCAGTAGGTGCATAGGGTACCCAATTAGAAAGATACAAAGTGAGCCCAACGGGAGCAAGCAGGAAGACTTGATCTGAAGCAGTGTTTTTCCCCTGATTTGCATCAAGCAGTATCTTTTTCATGTCAGCTGCTCTGCCAAAATCATTTGTGCTCAGGGTGGTGGGCGAGTGGTGGTGGCTTTTTGTTTGCTTGGTTTTGGCTTATGCTGATGGAAAAAGGCATGAGTACAATCCTGATGCAAATGTTTTCCTTCAAGTTAATTACATTACTTGGCCAGCTATTTTTCTCCAATTCCTCCCTTCCCCCATCCTGTGAGCTGAAGCCTTCTTTGCTTTTGTGTCCTTATAAGAAGCTCACTGGCAAATAAGCAGGTATACACAAGTAAAAATATGAAAAACAGTTAAAGAGTCTCAGATAGATTAAAAGTAGACTGAAGGAATGATACATTAGAAAGAGCTGTATATGTTAAATATTGCAACAAGCACACCTATGTTATAACTTTTTATTAAAAATGCAGTTTTCTCATTCAAGTGCCCTTTTTAATATAAAATAGTTTTTTAATTTCAAGCAAATCATTTCGGATATAGAGGAGGAAATAAAGATATTAAGCTGCCATTAGTCTCAGAAGCAGTTGTAGGGAACAATAAAAACCATGGGGATGGTGATTTCAGCCTGTTCTGCAGATCCAAAGGCCACAGAGGCCGACTGAGCTATGCCTTCTAGTTCATGAAAGGAAGAGCTTAGAGTGAGCCAAAAACAAAAATGGAAGAGTTCAACTCTCAAGGTCATAGGGAAGAATTCTGAACTTGCAGTGTGTTTGTGTCATTAAAATCCAAATGGCTTACTTTGTAAGATTTTGTGGTGATTATACAGATCGTGAGATTGTCATTTAAAAAAAAAAAACTAGCAGGGAGTTATTTTTGGTTTATAAAGACACAAGCACTTATGGACTTCTCTTCAGTAACAAAGGGAAAACATTTTAAGAAACCAGAAACGTTTTATAGAAACCATTCTATAATTTTGGAATTATAAAATACATCTCGCCCTCCTGGAGTATTACAGTTTAATTATGAAAACAACCGTGTTTTATGTCTTTGGGGTCACTTCTTGTTGTGTACCCGAGCTGCCTTGTACAGGTTTGTGATCATGCACATTTCTTTCTAATTCTTTGTTCAGTAAAGTCAGGTTAGTACTTATATTGACACCACAAAAATTGGCAAAAGCTACATACCAGGGCTTTTTTTTTTTTTCCTGGAGAGCTGGTTATTAAATATTTACAGCACATCACTGGACATGAAGCCTAATTGAGTTGCATTAATCAAGATATGGGAGAAAGCCAAAAATAAGTAGAACCATTGTTTTGAAATTCAAAAAATGTATTAGAGGGACAAAAAAAAAAAAAAAAGAAAAGAAAACCCTAATGGAGGAGGATCAGAAATGTGGCATTTGTGGCAATTACCACAATACTTTCCACGAGTTGTAAGAAATATGTTTTTCTGTTGTTCAAAGTAGCCAGTGGCCCGGTCTTCCCATTTTGGGTAGAATAACGTGAATCATATCTTTATCAAGTGAATATCACATGCAGGGCCAGGGGTCCTCCGTCTTGCAGTGGTCCCCCTCCTGGAACAGAGCTCAGATCCATCTCTTAACATGACATGGTGCTGCTGGGGAGGCTCTGGTTCCATGACAGTTTTGCCTTAACCTCAAAGTAGTACCAGTTGTAATAGCTAACATTTTACAGATACAGAATTTGAAGTATGAGGAGACATAAAGTTAAAATAAGAAACAAAACCCAGATAACTGCTTCCTCCCACCCCTCTCCCCACCACCCATTTTCCCTGATTCCCCCCCTATCACGGCTGGGACAGTTTGAGCAAGAATAGTTACTTCTGTTATTGGGGTCCTCTGAGCTAGTAGACAGTCTGACCCCCTGGTATAATTCCATTCTACTGATGTATTTAAAAATTTTGACACAAGGGGTTATTGGCCAAGGAAAGTAGAAAATGTTTTTCTGTTTTGTTGGGCACTACTTCACCCAGACTTCTCGTTGTCAGCCATATAGGCAAGATATTGTGATTCTGTTTCTGGCTGGGTGCAACCACTCCCCCAGTTACTATTCCTTACACCCTGGCTACTCAAAAGTGTGGACCAGCAGCTCTGGCACCAACTAGGAGCTTGCTACAAATACAGAATCTTGCAGGCCACTTGAACCCTAACGAATCAGAATGTGTAGTTGCACAAGATCCCCAGGTGACTGGCATGAACATTAAGGTTTAGGAAACACTGCCTCACCAGTTCACTGACTATCTGAAGAGCTCTTTGAAAGCTCTTTGAAAGAAATGGTGGGTTTAAGAGAAACAAACTAGAAGTTTAGATAAATGGCTTTCCCTTCACCTGGCTCTAGTTTCCATTACAGACTTACTTGCAGAGGTTAAAAAAAAAAAAAAAAAAAAAAAGAATCACAGCAGAACCCCCAATGTAAAGAACGAATAACCTGGAATTTCCAAAGGGAACCATATTTTCTGGACTATTTGATGATTTCTAAGGCTTAATTTTACATGGTAAAGTTGAAGCCTCACATTAAATATCAGTTCTCTTTCTCATTCTCTCTTCTTCCCTCTTTCTTACTTTTTAAAATTAAAGTCTATTTGGCAACAGTTCCAGATTTACAGAAAAGTTGTGAAGGTTGTACAGAGAGTTCCCATATACCTCATGCCCAGCCATCTCTCTTGATTTTTGACGAGAGTTGTATTTCTCCTTCTCCCTGACTGGCAGAGTTTCCTGGCGTAGGAAGCAAAGTTACAGCACCTAACACAAATGGTATTTGATTAAGGCTAATTACAGTGCTGTCACATAAAAAGGGGAGAAAAGAAAGCTGGCTTTTTCAACCAGCAATGAAATAACCTGCTGTCTATCTACTGACTTAATAGCTTTAATTGCCAGAACATAATCAAGATCTGGTGAATTTGTTTGAACATATCAGCAGGCACCAAATATTTCAATGAGATCAAGTTGTATAACTAGTTGTTCTCTAACTCGAGCTGAAATTGCTCTGACAAAGTGAGCTTTGTAGCCTGATAGGCAACACCTGTTGGGAGAGGTGCTCTGTTAGGATGATTTGAGTTATTAACGTTCTCTGGACTAAGAAAGTTATAGGTTTAACATGGCTGCCTTAGATGTGCAGTAACCTCTGCTATGTCCGACTTCTTAATTTGCATGATGAATTAGGTCAAGACTGCATTTACACTTTATTTAGAGATTCATTCTACTTCCCATTTATTGAGAACTTTTTGTCCAAAGAGACATAGCAAAAGTGGGCATTTCCTTTAACAGACTTGGTTAGTACACATCAGGCCGTCAGTAAGAGTCATACATGAAAGCAACCACCCTTCTTCTCTTACTGACTTCTACTTTCTGGTTCTTAGGAATGTAGAACCAGAAATTGAGGCACATGTAAGGTAGTCTACTTCCAGGAAGCTAGACTAGGAAGTGAATCTGACGAACAAATGATTTTGAAAAACGGGGTCCCAGGATGAGTCCATTTTGAGACTTTGCAAAGACAGTCACTTCTGACGAGTGCCTCCTCCCATTCAGATCCTCAGTACCTGCTTCAGGATAATCTCATGGAGGGTTGTCTGTTGGTAGTTAAGTATGTGTACCCTTGAGATTTCTGAAAACAGATGTTCAAGTGAAAAGAACCCTTTTTGTGGAATAGGATGAATAATTCCTTTCCTATTTGGTAATCATTGAACTCAGACTCTACAAACAAAACACCCAACCAAAATAAAAGAAGGTGAAGGTAGGTAGTGCCTTCTTAACTTTCAGAAACAGAGAGGTAAAATTGCAGAGGCAAAAAGTAAACCCAGCGTGGTTGTTCCCAGTCACTGCCCCAGAGACGACCTCTTTCTGGAGGATGGTGGTTGTGAGCGGGCAGGGCAATGGAGAGGTGACAGTTTCTGTCTGTTGCCCTGCGGCCCCAGATCTGCTGCTGGACTGGACTTAGAAGTGACTTAGCTGCACTCTAAGAAGGCTCCATGCATGCACAGGCCCATATCCTGCGTGATTCCTGGGTAACTGGTGGGCAGAGCCACGGGGACTTGAATAAAGGGATTTGGGCTGCTCCCTCATTTCTTTTCCTCTTCCTTCTTTCTCCACCAGCCTTTCCTGATCTCTTTGCCTCCAGAATTTCCTCACAGGCCCTGAGAGTCTGTGGTGCCTATGAAGCTGCTGAGGGACTAAGAGAGCTTCTTGCAGCTGATGTTCAGATGTGCAAAAATCTTAGCATGTCAGGAGAACCGTAAGAAGGGGCAGAAGTCTGGAGGTTTTCCTTTTCAAGTTCCTACTGTAAAAAAATTTTTTTTTAATTTTCCTTTGCCTCATCTACTAACTCTTTGAGGCTTAAGAGGCCCAAAGTGAAGTCTGTCCTAATTTTAAACTTGCCTCTGTGGCTGCCCTGTAATTTTCATTCCACAGCCTAAATTGGAACGTGTCTCCATAGGTTGGGCTCAGAGCATCTCTTTTCTGTGAAGCTTTAACAAACTACATTTGGTAAAGCAGAGACATTTCAGCATAAAAAATCCAGGATTCTGTCTTTGTCAGAAGACCACCTTGGGAAGGGCTTTGTCCAGTTTTAGGAGGCATTGAGGCAGGAGGGGTAAATACAACCATTGGCTGCAGTCTGCATGATCTCTTAAAACAGATGCGTTTCAGTAGATGCCCGCAGGAAATGTTTATATTCCTTCTTTGACACAAGTAAATTTGAGAAAATTTTTACTGTGATTATCTAACTCAGATTCTTTGTTTGTGTACTTCCAAGATTCGAGCTTTTGACTTTGACCAAGAAGATCATGTAACTTTCATTTTCTGTGGGACCCAACTCCGTATCTTCCTTCCCCCACATAGGCCTCTTGAGGTGACCTCAGACCACCATGAGCTTTTCTTCCCTCTGAATTTCTAGGACAAGTGTAACTTGGATCTCTGTGGTTCTCTTCAACTAAATGATACTCTCTTCTTTCTGTATGTGTCCATTACCCGCCAGGCATGTGGTGGGATATATAACATGACCTTAGTGAATGATGCTTCAATTAAGTAATTATTATCCACTATAATGATCTAAGAGTCAAGAATTTTCTTACCATCTTTTTCATGGGTACTAATAGCTTTAAAAAGTTCTGCCATTAGAAAAATGGAATATTTATACTTGCTGTACATAAATCTGCCCTAGAAATAAAAGATAGATTTCTATTTACCTAGGAGCATGGAAGAAATCAGAAGTCATCATCCTAGTTTTTTCCTTCAATAACAGTCAATGTTTTTCCAGGTTAGTCCATTACAAGTAACTTGTTCATTTCCTTCAGGACCCACATTGCCACAGAAACTTCAATATCTGCCAATAGCTGAGGCCAAAAAAGGCCCGCACACTCAGGAAAAACTATTGCTGGCCACTTAGTTTTTTAATTCCATGAGCACTCCTGACCTTGATGGTCACCTTCCTTTCTGCCATCGAGTCGTACCCAGTAGGAAGCAGGTATATCTTGACTCCTATCTCTGCTCTGGAGGCCTCAGGATAAGGATTTCAGCCTGAAAGCCACCCCACAACCTGCATCCCCATGGGTGCAGTCTCAGGACAGCTAGGAAAAGCCTATGCTCTGGGCATTGATCTGTGGGCTACCTGGTTTGTACAGGTCGATGTCAAAAACTGTGAAGGCACTGAGATTTTACCATATTTAGAAGCTATCTAGTTGGCTTCCTTTCTTCATATAGGCAATTTTGTTAAAATACTTTTGTTCTGCTGGAAAAGACATACCAGTAAAACTCATATGGTTGGTGCACTCTGGTGGTTATAGTCTGGTGCCCCAAAGACCAAGCTCTTTCTTTCAGTCCCCACAGTGATATGTTAGCCCCACCTAGGAAAAAAAAAAGGAAGAAAGAAAGAAAGAAAGAAAGATCTAAGAACTGTAAATTCCAGCTTTTATCCAGGATAGCCATCTTACAAAAGTGTGCCACTGGTCCCAAGAGAAATCAGCAGAGAACGATGTGCTGGCATGAATCCAGTACGACTGCAAGAAAACAATGCCAGCACAGCTCTATGAAGTAATTAGTATCACTGTCGTATATGTGAAGGACAACAGAGTAGTATTATCATTGTGCTCCTGATACTAGTAGCTTTCCAGAGCCCCAAGGGGACAGGTACTTTAGACACATTGGAAAAATGAAGGAGGAGTCCTGGTGGCTACAGAACTAGCACAATTCAAGACCTCAGTATGAAGATGGACATTGATTCGCCTCTAGTTCCGCCATCAGGTGACTCTCTTGACATGGCCCAGACTTTGCCAGATCTTCTTCTTCTACTCCTCCTGTTTGTCCTGCTTAAATGCCACCTCCTCCAAGAAGCCTTCCCTGATCCTCCCCCTCCCACAAGTAATCTGTTCTTCCTTTAGTAGGGTTGGTATTGGTAGTCTTTGGCAGTGTAATTCTCTACCTTACATTTTAGCTTTATGTGTCTACTTTATGTCCCATCTTTCCTGCTACACTATGGAGTCCTTGAGAGTTAGAAACACTGCCAAATACGTGTATGTATTCTCCACATTGTATTTGGTACAGAGATCACACCCAATAAACAAGTAGTGAAAAAATAAATGGATGAACAGTAACAGAATGCAGATAGAAGCAGAGCATCCCTAGAATATCAGCGGTAGTGCCACATCTAAGCTTTCTTAACAGGAAAGGATCCACACACACAGCCCCCAACAGGTGGAGTCAGTAGAAATATAAACGAGAGGAAACAGACAAATGAGGACACTGACCGATGAAGAGTTTAACTTCTTCCACTGTGTCCAGTTCTGCTCACAGAATCTTCTCTCTTGATTTTGTTTTTGTGATCCAGGTAGGGTATTGTTTGTGGAATTCACTCAGGAAAAACTTAGTAATTTTCCAACATAGTTAATATTCAGATATGAAAAAATCTCTTACAGTTTAAATGGTGAATAGATGCTAATTTATACATATATACTTATGCTCCGAATGCCTAATTAATGATCTTCCAGTGTCAGTCATGGGTATGTTAATGAGCTTCTTTTGCTCCTGTGTCATAATTGCATTGCACCTCTCTTGCTTGAGGTTGGGAGAACATTTTAGCTGTGGATTAGCAAATGATGCAAAATAACAACAACAAAACAACTAACAATTATTCAGTGGTTCATAAGTTTAGGAAATGTGGAAGTATACGATCATAACAATTTAGTGTGAGAAGATGTAAAGACAGCCAAAAAAAAAAAAAAAAGCTGTCGGCTACTTTCATAGTAACTCTCCATTTGCTGAATTTAAAAAAAGGTTTTTCTTGATATGCAGGACTGTCTCTCTTTGGTCCAAACAGTCAATTCACCATCTTTCTTACTCTGAGGACAGAAAGGCTCTGTGATAAAGGGAACTCTATAAATAGGTGTTATCCTATATTTAGATCTGTTATATTTCTCGGAAGTGCCAGCTTCTAGCTGCTTTCCTTGTAGTCTTTCCTTCCTCTACCTTCTTGTATTTTGGTTTCTCCCCCAAATTTTGGCATATCTTCCAGCCATAAACCTTCCCACTTTAATCTGGCAGAGTCAGGTCGGATTTGATTCCTAACTTTTCACTTTTTAGCTCTGTGACTTTGGGTAAGTTCATTGACCTCTCTGAGCCTCTGATTCTTCACTTGTAAATGAGGTAAGAATACCAGCTGTTAGAAAAGATAGGACATTTAAGTGAGTTAAAGTGTCTGAAGCCTATTGCAAGGCATGTAGCAGGTGACAGGATTGCACCCATGTTTTCCCCCTTTTTCTGTCCCTCCCTGACAAATGTAGCGGTTAAGACCGCAGCATCTGGAGCCGGACTATCTGGGTTTAACTCCTGGTTCTGCCGTATCCCAGTTCTGTGACCTCAGACAAGTTAGTTAGCCTTGCTGGTGCCTCAGTTTCTGGGCATCTAAAATGTCAGTGCTTGGCATTTGAGTAAGTGCTCAAAAAAAGGCAGCTGTTATTATCTGACAATCCAAGCAGCTGGGTGAAAACGGCCCTCTGCAAATCAGTCTGGGGATCGGTGTCATCTGCTGTAGGGGTCAGAAAGCCCTTCTCCTGCGTTAGAAGCAGAGTGCCGCAGCCTTTGTCAGGGACAGCAGGCTACACGGACTCCTGCCCTCCTTCGAGATCTCTGTGTGGAGGCCATCTCTTCCGTTTCGCCTCTCCTCTGCGGAGAAATCAGTCTTTGTGAGAGTAACGCAAGAATAGATTTGTACTACCCCTCCTGACTGTGGCTCTCGCGGTCTCTTTGTGCGGGGTGGAGTCTGGAATGCCCAGCTCCCTGTTCCTCCCCTGTGTTCTCCCTCCCTCCTCCCCTCTGACAGGCTGTGGGAGGAAGAAAGGGCTTTATGCCAAGCCTTTCACTTCGGGCCTCTATTTTTCCTTTCTTTTTATGCCAGAGGCAAATAGTTGAGTTTGCTTGCTGGAAGTGAGGCTTCTGAAACCATTCAGCTGGCCCGGACGTTTTTAAGATAACAAATTATTCTCCAAGTGGTATCAGAATTTGACTTTCTATCATCCTGATCTGTTACCAGAATGTATTGCTTGGCTATTTAAGAATCAAGAAGCCGTGAATTCTCATAACCGACCCCCAAATAAGCAGTCAAGTTTAGCCCCTTAAGTTCTCCAGATATAACCCCAGCAGCACCGCCTGAACTTTACATCTAGGGCTGTGATGTACAGAGTTCAAAATACTTTCAGAAGAACTCATTTGAGCCTCACCTATCCCTGACTGGTAGACATACCAGAATATATCATTCCCATTTTGCAATGAAAACAAAACAAAACCTGAAGCTCAGAAAGATTAGGTGACTTGTCTAGTAATTATATGCATGGGAGGTCCAGTGTCCTGACTGAAACTCAGAGATTTTAAACCAGTAGCTTTGATGGATCAGAAAAGGCAAGCTGATGCTGCAGTAACAAATGGTACCCCACTCAGCCCTCGGTTCCACTGGCTTAGCTCAACGAATGTTACTCCTACTGCCTTTCCAACTTGAGGTTCATGGGAGAAGGGTGGGGAGGCTCTGCTCCACCTAGTCATTCAAGGACCCAGGCTGACAGAGGTTCCACCATCTTGTGGCACTGCCATCTCATTATGTGACCTCAGGGTTTGCTGCAGCAGAAGAGAAGGGGGACAGTTCACAACCGCTCTTTCTCTGCTCGTAGCCCATTGGCCAGACCAGTTGCATGGCCCCCACTTAACTACATGGGAGCCTGGGAAATCCACCCATATCTTCAGAAAGGGAGGAGCGCCAGGTCTGAGGAGCCCCAGGAATCTCTGCTGCAGGTTTTTAGGTGGTCCATTTAAAGACATTGTGCAGTACATGAGGCCCATTTGGAATTAAGCAGGCTTTATAATAAATATTGTAGCCTGGGCATTTCATTGGTTTGAGAAGGATGGAAAGAGATAAAACAAATGTAAACAGCACCTGATGGGTGTGGTAGTCGCCAAAAAGAGAAAAGATATAATTTGTAATCATAATAGATCTTGTTAACCTTTCCCTTTGTGAGTGTTTGTTTTAAATTTTAGCTTTATTGAGGTATAATTGACAAATAAAATTATAAGGTATTTAAAGTGTATATCATGGTGATTTGATATATATATACATTGTGATAGATATGTATGCATCTAATTCATTAACATCTATCACTTCACATCTTTATCTTTTGGTGAGACTCCTTCCCTTTTTGGACCTGAATTTTCTGTAAACTAATGGTCTCCAAAAAGTAAACAGAAAACTTAGGATTTAAATGTACTGATTTTCTCCCTCCTCTCCCCTCTGTTTTACAGAGATACTTTCAGATTAAAAAAAATTTCTTCAAATTATTCCTTAGAAAATATCAAGATTGACTCCTAAGGTATTTTAGAAAACTCCTCACGTCATTCTAAACACGTTTTATCAACCACTCGGGTTATTTGCCAGGAAATAAACATCTCGCTGGTCTGCCCTCTCTCTGGATAATTGATGTAGAGGAAACTTGCAATCAGGGACGTGTACCAATGTGACTCAGAGTTACATAGAGGGCTTGGCTGTGGATGGCCTTTTGGTGTAAAATATTTTAGACTATTCAGAGATAAAGCTGGGACCTGTGAGCTGAACAGAAAATAAAATGGTCCAGGGCCAGCTGGACTGCATTTGACACGTCTCATGCAAAGTGAATCTCTCGCATCCATCCCTGTTCCATATGGTAACCACCTCAGAACCAGTTGCTGCCTGGATATACTTGTGTTTGAATTGCCCTCACCTCCAGCCCATGGACTCACCTGTGGAGCTTCCCTATGTCTCCTGCCCTGCGCTACACACTCTGGAAGCAGCCCTACTTGCATGGGTAGAGGATCAGCCCGATGTGAGCTCCCTGCTAAACACCTGTCAGTGCAGCAGAAATTCTTAGAAGAGCTTTCCAGAGAAGCAGACATGTTTTTCACCCCCACCCTTCTCTATTAAAATGAAGACTTTTTTGTTGTTGTTGTTAAAGTGAAATTTAAATGTTAAGATAGCAGTCTAAAGCACACATGCTAACAGTAATGATCATCATAATTGGCACTTGTGTATGAATCTCATTATGTAGGGAGTTCAGCCTTTTTCACAGGCATCACCTTAGTCTCAGAGGACACTTTCCTGTTTCATCGGTTGTAAATTTCATTATCTGTATCCAGGGATAGAAAATGTGAAAGTGAAGCAGCTGATCCCAGGTGGCAGGTAGGACATCCGGACAGATGAGAATGGGGTTTCCCTCGGCGCCTGGGCACGGGAATCAATGGACACTTGTTAACAGTGTGGTCCCCAGACTTCACCCCAGAATTACTAAATCAGCATTTTCAGGAAAGAGGCTCAGGAACCCTTCTTTATAACAAGATCTATGAATGACTTGTGAGCCGCACAGTTAGCAGTAACCCGTTCCAGCGTAAGGGACAGTTCCACTCTCATTTCAGCCTCCTGTCACCATTGCAAGGAAAGGAAAGTCTCTAAGAAGATGAGAAAGTTAACCCTCAGAATTTAGATGTCCTGGGGAGTAGCAGCTACTTCTGCCCATCCCTGGAGTTTTCCAGAAAAGTACAGTTTTATGTATTTTTAAATGTCAACACTTTGTACCACTGGTTCTCAAAAAAGGCCCTGGGGACTAATAGTCGTGTCAGTAAGCATTCTCCAGGTGGTCTGAAAATGGGATTCTTTCAGAATTTGTGTTTTTTAAATGTAACTTTTGACAGGGTGATAAATGGACAGAGTACAAAATTCAAAAGGTTAAAGACAGTATATGGTGGAAGATAAATATCTTTTCCACCCTTTTCTTTCTGTCTCCCAGTCCCCGTTCCCAAAGACAGCCAGTTCCTTATGTTTCCTTCTAGTGACATCCCAAGCATTTGTAAGCATGTATGTGACCTTATATATATATATATTTCTAACCCAAATGGTACCCACACCATGTTTAACATCTATGTCATTGTGTTTAATTAAATTGATACTTTCCCTTTGATAGCACCTTGATTTTGTACCATAGCTTTTGTGATAGAGAATGCTGACATCTCCAGTGGCTTACCAATGCAAGTTTATTTCTCTCTAATGAAATAGTCCAATGTGCGCGTTCAGTGGACAAGAAACCAGCTCCTTCCATCTTGAAACTCTTCCATGGGTTTTGGAACCTTTTACTTCCAGCTGGTGGGGAAAAGAGAGAGCCTTAGAAGATCATGGGGAATTTTGCTACGGGTTTTTATGGGTCAGCCCTGGAAAATGGCATACATCATTTCTGCCCACATTCAGAATGAAGTCAAATATCCCCATCGAGATGCAAGGGGAGCTGGGAAATGTAGTTCTTTACTGGGCAACCAGTCACCAGTGTCGGATCCACACAGGTGCACACATCTTTGGTGAACAGCTAGACATTCTGCTGTGGTTTTCATCCCCAAATATACCTAGTTTTCTTGTAGTTATAGTGAATGGGATTTTTTTCCTCTTGGCACATGGGAATACAGTAGGCAGTTTGAGAGGAATGTTTATACCACAGATGTGACCTATGGGAGTTTGAGAACCAGTGCTTTATTTGGGAGGCCAGAGATCAAGTTCAGCTTTTGCCTCTGCTAGTGTGGGAGCCCAGGTCCCAGAACTGCCCCCTCACTGGTGTCTGTGGACAGGGAGACCCACTGTCTACCTGATCGCTCTGTTTATTTGACCTCCAACTAAATGATTTCCCTATTATCTAACCCAGATAAAGCCAAGAAGAGAGGGATTTCAGAATCCCCAAATCCCAATCTGCCTATAAAACATTATAGCGATCTTCTAATAGTCCTTTTCAAGCTGTAATTTAATGGTCCCTCCCCGGCCCCTCCTCTCATGCTAGGCTTGCTACCCAGCAGTTTTCTGGCACCCTGTTTGCTTACAAAACTTTCTTTGCTGCTAGAGGAAAAAAAAAAAAAAAAAGAACAGTAACACATCAGCAATATAAAGAACTTTTGTAAGTTAAATATTGGAGAGGGAGGCTTTCCTGAAGCTGCTGGGAACGTGGCAGCCTGACCCGGTCCTCCCTCCTGTCAGCATAGAGGGCCGGCTCCCTCCTCCGCAGCACTGCCTGCGTCAGCCCCCAGAATAGAAACACTGGGATGGGGCTGTGATGGAAGGAAAAAGCAGGAGGAGGTGAGCCGCTTCCCTTCCCTGCCATCCATCCCGATCTCCACAAGCCTGTGACCTCACAGGTGGACCGTGGATGGGCAGACAAGGGAGGAGAGAGGCCTCTGGGCTTTTCTGCCTGGGTTTTCTCCTCTGTGCTGGTTTGTGTGGACTCTGTGGTCACTGTTCTCCATGTCAGCACATTCAAAATTGCTGACTGTAAACACTGAAGGCGGCATGCCTGCTACTGAAGAAGCCACAAGGAAAACAGCTTTGGGCAACTGTGGATGCTCTTGGTGTGACATAGTCCTAGCTCCCAGCTCTGGCCCTTTATCGGGTACGGGGCTCTGCGGTTTGGGTGGGGTGAGGAGAAAGACAGAAGGAGGAGGGGAAAGGAGGAGATCGGCCATTTGAGATCTTTTCTTAAGGAGCAAGGATTGCTTTTCTACTGGGTCCTGTCTTTAGGAGTTGGGACAGCAGAGGAATTCGGACAGCTGGGATGGGAGGATTACCAGTGAGCAGAATGAGATAACATCCAAACCCACGTGCAGATAGAAGTTGGGAGCCATTAGAGTCATGAGGTCATTGGCCAGGATCTTGGGAGGAAATGGTTACTGAAATACCATTGTAAACCAGATTGCCTCTTCAAATCTCAGGCTGGCACGGAAAGCCACGATGGTGGGTGGTGCCCTTCCCACAGGGCGGGACTTGGATGAACTCTGAGCTGGGCGGCAGTGGGCCTCTGGGGCCCCATTTGGGGACTGCCACTGACCAGGGTGTGTGTCTTTGTAGCCTGTCAAACCACAATCATTCACAGAGGGCAGATGGATTAGAATCTGCCATGATCAAACCGGAAAGAGTGTGTTACCCAGCTCCAGAAAGTTTGTCGGTCTGTGTGCTAGTCCTTAAAGTAGCCAGCTTCATCTTTTCTTATAAGAACTATAATGGGAAATGAGGAAGGAGGCTCTCCATAGAACAGTTCATGACTCTATATTGAGAGCCTTCTATGTAAAAGATGATAGAGGCTGGATTCTGGGGTGTAAGAGTCAGTTCTCTAGAGAAAAAGAACCAAGAGGTGATAAATATGTCTATGATATGTATATGAGGATATATGAGGCATATAAGATATATGTGCCAAGAGGTATGTATGCATATGTGTGTATGTGTATGTATCTAATAGAACATATATATATATATATCTCACATATGAGATAAATATATATACATATGTATCATATATATTATATATCATATGTATCTCCATATATATCCTATATCTACATGTGTGTATGTACATATACATATACATATACATATACATATACATATACATATACATATACAAAAGGAAATTGGCTCACATGATTGTGAAGACTGGCAAGTCAACAATCTGTAGCAGAGGCCGGCAGCCTGGAAACTCAGGTAAGAGATGACGTGCAGTCTTGAGTCCCCAGTCTATGGCTGGAAACTCAGGCAGGGTTTCTGAGTTGCAGTCTTAAGGCAGAGTTGCTTCTGCAGGAAACCTTAGTTTTTGCTCTTAAGGCCTTCCAATGGTTGAGTGAGACCCACTCACATCAAGGAGGATAATCTGCTTTACTCAAAGTCTGCTGATTTAAGTGTTAATTGCATCTAAAAAAAGAACCTTCACAGCCACCTCTAGACTGGTGTTTAACCAAAGAATTGGACACCATAGCCTAGTCAAGTTGACACATCAAATTAGCCATCACATGGGGAATTTGTACCTTGGAAATGGAACGTTATATTGCAATGCCCATAATAGAAATTTCTCTAGAGTAAAACATTTTATGAGCCAGGCTGTCTTAGGGATATGCTTGTTGGTTTTCTTGTGACAGACTGTACTTGGCGTGATCTCTGATCGAAAGAACATTCATTAGAAATAGTTCTTTTTACCTTGATGTCAGAGGAATAGTCCATGGGCTAGCAGAGAGCACAGAGGAATCAGGAGTTCAGTTCCTGATACTGCCTCTGTCTTACAGTAAGAGCCTGAGAGCAATTAATTTCCACCAGCACTTCTGTTCTTGGGGAAGCACGTTGATAAGGCACGGAGGCTGTGTTGCCAGAGGGGAGAGTGTGAATCCTGACATGAAACTGCCCAAGTTCAGATCCCAGCTCTGACACTACTGCTATGCTTTTTAACCTACCAGTGCCTGTTTCCTCACACGTACGATGGGGATGATGCGAACAGTTCCTACCTCATGGGGCTCTTGTGACGATTAAACGTCTTAACATATGAAAGTGTCTGCATATAGCTAGTGCCCCATAAGTGTTTGCTATTATAATGATTGTTTCCTGGGAGTATGAAGAGGTAAAGTCTGAGTAGAGGATGGAGATGGCTGAAGAAAAGTCTTTAGAAACAGATTACACACTAGAACTTTGCTCTAATTCAGTCCACATTGAAGGCCACTTTCTAATGTACTTTGGGGAGTTCCATTCAGAATCCCGAGATGGCGCCTCCTTGCATCCAATTCTGCACAGTAGTTAACAGTGTCATGAAGAACTTCCAGGGTATTAATAATGAGCTAATACACCTATGAATGTTAAATGTCTTGGAAGCAGCTTCCTGATGAGCAAATAGCAGATGTGGCAATGGTCGTGGTCTAATTGCCCGAGAGGCAGTTAAATATAGTTTTTAGTCCTTTTCTAAGCAGTTCTTTGAAAGCCGAAATATTTTTCCTCAAGGCCCATCCGTTGTTCTTAGCCGCCAAATGAAGTGTAGCGCAGAGTAGCAGGCACGCTTGGGAGTGTTTCCTTCCTAGACATCTAATTTATCTTCGTAAATTGTTGGGTTTTCTACGTATGTTTTTGTTTTGTCTACTTCCATGTTGGACTTTTTGGTGTAGAGCAGTAGCTTATATTGTCCTGCAAATTCTAATTAAAAATAATACTAGTTACCTTGTATTAAGATCTTCTCTGTGTCCAGCACCATATTGAATGTTTTCTTTGTATCATCACACGAATTGTCACAATAATCCAGTGATGAAGGTACCATTATTATCATTGTTTTCCACTTGAAAAAACTGAGACTTACAGGGGTTAACTTGCTCCACGATCATCTCAGGTAGCTGGATTCTGGATGGCAGGAATACCAAAGCCCAAACACTTACCACTCTCCTCTAATGTTCTTTAAATTCTGTAAATTAAAATCAGCCCTACCTTCTGCTAGGGGCTGGGAAATGTTCTGCAAGGCGTGTATTGAACTGCTCTCAGGTTAGTTCTTTCATTAAATAGGACTGAGTCCAATCTGGTATGTTAGGAAACTGTCATTTTCACGCCAGTATTGGTGTTTCACTGAGCAGGACCTTCCCTGGGTGCTTGACAGCCGACCTGTGTGTGTAGGTTCTCTGCCGCGGACAGGTTTCCTCCCTGGAGATCTGGGGACAGCCTTCGTAGAACACTGAGACCTGGGAACTGGGCGCTGGATACCTCTCATGTCCATTTAGCAAACGGCACTTCACTACCTTGAGAATAAGAAGGAAAATGCTGTTTAAATAGCAGTTTAGAGCTAGAGCAGGGACCAGGAAGGAAGAAAATTTACCAGAGATGTTAAGAAAATCTCTGTTGCAAATGAAAAATTGACACAGTACAATGCTCATGTCTCCTGTATGTGTATTTTCAGAGTGATTCTTTTATGTAACAGAGACGCTGACATCAATGACTATTTTAAAACAAAAGTCAGAGAGGTTCTGCCATGTGGAGAGTATTCCTCTATATTTAGAAGAAAACTTTTTGTTTTTACTGTCAGGATATGAGCTTAATTATAGCATGTTGCAAACTCTGCCTTTGTAAAGGTTGTGAGTGTGCACGTGTGTGTGTCTGGAGAAGTTCAGGTGCTATTTTTGTCTTCCTTTTGAAGCATCAGTAGGAGTGGATGTAAGGTAGTTTAAGAAGTCTATTTTTTGACCCTCAGTGAATTGATAAGCTCCCTGAAGGCAGGAAGAATGTTTTATTCCTCTGCTTTAGCTCTTACCATACTACTTAATAATATTTATTTACTTGAATAAAACGAGGGGTGTCAACTAGGCTATTTGGAAGGCTTTCATTTTGATTTTTACTCAAGTAATGCACTAATTATTCTACTGGAAATAATTTTTTTTTCCAGCATAGGTACTTACATTTTTTAAAAATCTGTAATTATTCATCATATTATTCCCAGAATTAGCAGTTATGTGTTTGGTATAGTTATTTTTTGACTATGCAGGGATTACCTTTATGTGTTTGTACATACTTACATGTTTAGCACTAAAACAATTATTGCATTGAGATTATTCACATTGTCAGACTCATTACACAGACTGAAAAGCACTTGATTCTAGCCATTCGTCCTTCATATCAACCATGAAAATTTGCTCAAACCCACTTTCTTTGAGTCTGAAAAAAATAAACCTGGGTGGTTTGTCTAGGTAATTAATAATCCTACCTTACCTTTAAAAAACCACCTTGTAGTATAAATCTGAGGCATATATTATCTTTAGCTTCTGAATGTATGATTTTGCCACACTTTGCATATAGAAAGTTTTCACTATTGTGTATATTGAATGATTAGTCCAAAAGACATAAAGATGGAACCAGGAAAGATGAAACCATTTACAAGCTCACTTTTGGCGGGGCAGACTGTTCACAAGGTTTTACTGATATTTTCCATTCTGATTCTACCATCACACCATTTGGGGAAGCTTAACATTTTCTCACTAGAAGATGTCTGGTGCTAAAATAGAATGTAGTTAATCAGGACTGAGGTGATGTGCAGTGCATACACTTATTAAGGAACAATCCACTGGCTCCTTATTGTGGCTGTTAGTTCCCAGGAAACACCTCCCTCCCCCCCTCTTTTGTTTGTTTCATACAGTGGCTTATTAGGAACCACTGCCTGGTTAAATGCTTTAGTAGGATGTACAAGAGCAGGTTGATGAAACTGTGCTGGTAAAACCATGATCTGAAGGAACTGATAGATTTCAACAATTTAAATAAAATTATGACTTAGTTTTATTAAATGTAGGGACAAATCTGCCTCGTACAAACATTTACTAAATATCTATCTGGTATCGGGCTATTTAAACTCGGTAAAACAAAGTTGGTGAAGCTAGTTTAAAGTTATCGTGACGATCTGTTAACATTTAAATATCTCCATGCAGTTAAAACTTTGACTTTTATCTGAGTGTTGTGGAATATGCTGTTTTTCTGTGGTTCAGTTTTAGAATTAAGGATAAATGTTTGGCTATTTAAAAAAAAGAACCATCATCAATCCATAATAACAAGTATGAATCTTCAGGGCTTAAGGATACATCTTTCAAAAAGTCTTTCTTTACAAGGTTTTAGACAAAGTCACATCAGTGTATTGCTGGAGATCATTTAAACATCTGAATTCATCAGAAGCAAGTAAAATGATCATTCAAATAATCTGCAGAAATAGGAAGAGTCCTATCTTAAAAAAAATCTGGAATTCGCCATTCTTCCAAGGAGTCCTTTTTCATCTTGGTGTAAAGTAGTTTTTGGACCACGAACTGGGCCCGAGGGGTGCTCATTGCTACAAGATTGTCATTGCTCTTAGGCTTTTTGGTTGACAAAGCTAGGAAATATGTGTGTGTCTTAAGAAAAACTGTCATGGATTTAGACTGATATTTTAAATTCAAATTTAACTTTAAATGATATGTACTTAACCTTTTAAAAAATTATTTTGATCAATTCAGGGTTTGATAGGCAAGTATTTATTTAAGATGTTTTTTATTGAGGTGTAATTGACAGACAACATTATATAGCTTTCAGGTGTACAGCATCATGATTTGCTATTTGTATATATTGCAAACCGATCTCCACAGTAAGTCTAGTTCACATCCGTTGCCACACATTACAGAATTTCTTTTTCTCGTGATGAGTACTTTTAAGATTTACTCTCTTAGCAGCTTTCAGATATGCAGTAGAGTGTTATTAACTGTAGTCACCATGCTGTGCCCTATAGGAAGAGTTACTTGCCTTGGGATAATTCAGTCTTAATTGAGAAACTAAAATTTAAAAAGCAGAGAAGCTTCTCTCTCCTTAATTGGCCAAGTAAATAAGAAGGAAAAAGGGAAGCCTGGGAGAGTGAAACTGCTCAGAGCCAACCGCAAGTCAGAACTTCCTAGCAATTGCTTTCACCCTTTCCTAGGGCTTGGGGGTGAGGGACTCCTCCATTTTTAAACTTTTGCCGTTGGGCTGCAACCTAACCTTCTAGTAACATGTTGTATTTCAGACTTTCTGTAGTGAGTAACCAACAGATTGCAGATAATCCACAGAAGGGAGCTATTTAGCATATAAAATCTGCTACTGCAAGATACCCATTGTACGTATTCTAAACAAGAGTATCACATACATTCAGTGTAGGTATTAAATCCAGCTCCACACACATCCACGCTTGGTCCTGATTCTTTCTACTTGCATTTTAACCAGAATGCTACTCTACATAATCAGTTGGCTCCAGAGCTCGTCATACCCTGGAATTCCAGGGTTGCTGCAATGAGCTTATCCCCTTAAATAAACCCTAAGCATTCTCCTGCGCCCATCCCTCATAACCACCTTCCACCCCAGGGCTCAGATTACATTGGCTTCCTTTTCTTCTTCTCTAATGCTCAGCTTGTTTCTTCTCTACTTCTTTCCTCTATTTTCAAAGCATGGACACTTTACTTTTCTGGCCTCTGGCAATTTGTGACCTCTCTAGAGCCCTCCCCAGGCCCCATCAGTTGTGGATCCTCTTTATTCTTTTCCTGTCAGTCATGCCGGGCTTCTCCAGTATCTTCTTTTACCTTCATATGCTATGAAGATTATAAATTCTTTTTCTATAATAGAAGAAGCTTTCTACTCTTTGATGTTATATGATTGGAGGGGCAAGATGCTGTTCTAAACAACCCTATATTTTAAGTTTTTCCTTTTGGAAAAATCATTTTATGTAAATAAAGAATTCTTTTTTTATTTTTGTCAGCACCCCATTTCACATGTATAAATAAAATAACATGTGATTTTATATTTTTGTTAAAAAATTGTATGTGTTTGTTGAAGAAAACGATCAAAATATAAACACATTTATATAAACATTTTACCTTAGCAAAAATTTAATATCAATTGTTTTGAGTTATGATGGTTGTTATTCTAATACAGCAGAGTGAAAAAGGTTGCCCAGATTAACCTGTCAACCTGAAAATGCTTTGTCTCACCATGACTTCACAGATGCTTGCTTTATTTAGCTTTAAGGAATAAAATAACCAAGCCACGACTCAGTTTTGTAATGTAACTGCTCCAACGTGTGTTTCTAAGTAGTTTGCAGATATTATATGTATCTTTTTTACATGGAAGAACTGGAAACCTAAATTGTTTGTCATCAATGTTAGGAATATATACCACAGGAGGCATACCTTGGTAAGAAAAAAATTCATGAAATTGTATCTTCTTGAAGGTTGATTTAAATCCTCTTTCTGATGAGTGATTTAAGTAAGATACAACCTAAGACAGAGGGGACCCAGGGGCCTCATGTCATGGTCATAGAGTGCTGGCTCTCAAATGAGATGTCTGGTTCGTCTCTTCTGGTCAGTGTCCCACCCATACTGATCACAGAGAACTTACTTCCGTAATCCCACAGTGGTTCCAGACCACAACATGTCTGTAACCGGGCAGAGGATGGGAAGGAGAATGCTGCAACCCTGTGTTCGTCAGCCCATGGTGAAATGGGCGTGGACTCCTGAATCTGTCACTTGGCTACTAGACAGTGAAATGAAGTCCTCTGGGCTGCATCCCCCTTGATGTCATGCCTCTTTGTTTTGGTGTTAAAGGTTTCTAATGTGAAGTAAGAGAGGACTGATTAATTCATTCAATTGTGTGTTCCATACTGAAATATGAGGGCACATTAGATCAAAGGTCCCAGAGGCTGACCATGTCTCATTTTGTCTTGCTCAAGTGAGGTTTAGCATATATCTCAACTTTCTGTGCCTGCACACATGCACACAACACCTGCTTACACACATATGTGAGACATATCACACATGTGAGTGCACGTACCTTGTTGGTGTCTGGTCATTGCTGTCATTCTGTCTGCCTCCAGAATTCTCCCCCAACCCTGAAAAAAAAAGACTCCAATACCACCACCAACAATGACGGCAAATTAGGATTATCCTAGCTTTGTGCACCAGAGGAAGGCTACAGCATGACATTTGGGGAGAAGACTTCTTAACAGACGTAATACAGGTACTGTTGAAAGTTTTATACCTAATTCACCGACCTACCTTTGTGTGTTGATGGCTCTGTTTCAGAAGCATACAGTGATAAATTCATAAGTCTGTGGATTTTTTTGCAGAATCTACAATACAGTAGGAAAACCAAAGATTAAACACATATAACAACTTAAACTAGAAAATCTTCCACCCTGGAAAGGATTTTCAAAGATAGTATAAATATAAGTTATTACCAATTTCTGTAATTTGGGCAGCCTATGTTGCCAATAATGTACAGCTAAATCTAGAAATAGAAAACAAAATAAAAAAGCCAGCATGTCTTTATGAAAATGAAGAGTATTATGTCATCATAATGAAACCCTAGACCAAATCTACATAGTAGAGGTGGAGAACATTTTAATTTATGATTGTAATTGAACTAACACAAATGTGACATCCAACTCATTCATCAGCATCACTCATGATCTATATTTAACATAGATTATGGGACAATATCATTAATAACAAACTCTGAGAATTGAGCCAACTCCTAAGTTATATAAGTAAATCTTAATGAACAGCAGATCCCTGGTATTCTATGTCTGTGTCTCGGGACATGGCAGAAATGGAGACTGGACTGTGCTGCGCCTGTTGAGTGAAGGGTGCTATGTGCCTGGCATTGTGTTGAGTACATGTGAGGAGAGACATGTAACAGCGTGCAGGTGAAGGAATTTAGAGAACCAGTGTGCTGGGGGGAAGCCAAGTGGGCCCCCAAGGAGGGAGCCACGTTTTTAGTTCATTCATGAGGCAGCTAACACAGATTTCAGGAGACAATTTGCTTTCTTTCTCAACCAGATTTCTTTGGCCAGGTCTGAAATACACCACGTACTATTTGTTGAATGCCTTCCCTGTGCCAGGTGGCTTACCTGTATTACGCCGCAGCAGTCCTCAGAATTGAGGAATTGCCAACCTTTCTACGGGTGTGGAAAGGCTCAGAGCAGTTAAATATATTGCTTAAAGTCACATGGTAGGAAATAAGGGAGTGTGGATTCCACGCATCCTTTACCCTAGATGCCCTAGCAAATCTTTAGATATTGCTTTAGGCTGACTGTGACCCACCAAAATTCATATGTTGAAACCTGACCCCCAAGGGGATGGTATTAGATGGTGAGGACTTTGGGGTGATTAGGTCATGAGGGCAGAGCCCTCGTGAGTGGGATTTGTGCCCTTGTAAAGTGGCCGAGAAAGCCCCCTTCCCCTTCCACGATGTGGGGATTCGACAAGTGTGCAGCCTGGAAGAGGTCTCTCACCAGAGCACACTGGCACCCTGATATTAGACTTCTAGTCTCCAGGACAGTGACAAATAAATCTCTGTTGTTTATAAGCCACCCAGTCTATGGTGTTTTTGTTACAACAGCACAAAAAGACTAAGACATATATTGTGCTGATATGACATAGATTGAGTTGAATAAATGTGGAGAAAATAAGTTCGCTAAATACAAGTGAAGGTGGTTGCTGGCAAATTAAATGAAACAACAACAAGCAGTATTAGTGGTTGGGGCGGAGGAAGGGCAAGGAGGGGAAAGCATCAGGATGCACCTAAAAACCAATTTTCAGCAATGCAGAAGAGGTATGGCCGATTGGAAAAGGAGAGCACCAACAAATGATCTGGCATGAAGAAGTGCATTCAAATTCAAGGACCGTGCAGAGGCTCTGTGCTGGTGCCTCATTCAGACATATCAGAGGTATCAAAGCCCTCAGGAAATGTATAGGCGAATGGAGAAAAAAGACATCCAGCAGCGTATTAAGAGCTGTCATTAACGATGTTAACAGAGTGCTATGGAAGCACAGGAGAGAAGAGAGGAGATTGTAACTGAGAGATTTGGGGAAGGATTGTTTGAGAATGGGGCCTTAAAAACAGACTGTGCTTTGGCTGGTGGTGATGGAGGCTGGGGTGGGGGTGAGAGTGTGTGAAAGGGCATTCCAGGCACTGAGATCCAGAGGAACTGACGGGAATACCAAGGGAGGCCTAGAGTCAGGGCTGTAAGCCAGACTGAGCCATCTTTGGAGAATGGGGGATATGATGCCAAGAAGTTTGGACTTCACTTAACCGTAGGGAGCCATGGAAGACTTCTGAGCAACTTAATGACGTCTGGAGTTGTGCTTATATGATGATCATTCTGATGCCTCTGTCAAGAGTGAAGAGAAATGAGAACACTGACATGGCTTTTGCATAGCAGTTTATATAAACGTTTGCTAAGGGAACCTCAATGAAGTCTATGGTAGTGGACAAGGAAGGAACACATACCAGAGACAGTCCCTGAAGAGTGGCATCAGACAAAATGTGAAGAATGGAGAGTAGCAAAGAATCGGGGGTGTGGCTCTGGGTCTTCTTGAGTAAAGGTCTCCTGTGTTCCAGGAG
Source organism: Camelus ferus (assembly GCF_009834535.1). Taxonomy (NCBI): domain Eukaryota; kingdom Metazoa; phylum Chordata; class Mammalia; order Artiodactyla; family Camelidae; genus Camelus; species Camelus ferus. Next base: position 99,368,235 of record NC_045697.1, on the reverse strand, counting down.
GGAGAGGAGGGACGCTGTTCGTAGAATAGACTTAAATTAGGAGCCAGCCCTTCACAGTATGCAGTGTGGGAGGCATTATTGGTTACAGATCCTTCTTCTGTCACACACACCTCAAGGTTATAAAAGATGATTAGTGAAGTTGTGTCTGGGAAAGACGATACCTGTACTACTGGTTATAGTAACTAGGTCTGTGTATATCCAGAAGAGGTTGTGTACTGGGTGGCACTGTGAATACCACTGGCCATCCATTCAAAAATTATTTTTGTTTTTATTTATTTTGGGGGGAAGATAATTGGGCTTATTTATTTACTCTAATGGGGGGACTGGGGATCCGGGACCTCCTGGGCTAATGCTGAGTGGAGCACTCTACCACTGAACTGTACCCTCCCCCCATCCATTCACGTTAGTCTCACTGTTTTAACTGCAATACATGTTTTGCACATCTTTGAAATATATTCCTATATACCCAGATATATTACTTAATATAAATATGTTAAGTACATCTTTGATATATATATATGAAATATATTGTATATATCTTTAAATCAACTTTATCAAGGAAAAGATGGCCTCCCTTGTCTTGAATTAACTATTTTTGTTTTAACTTGGAGTTTTATCTCGATTCCTTGCATAACCCTTGAGGCAAAAGGAAATTGTGCCATTATTTCCTAATGCAGCAGGCTATTAAAATACTTCACCCTCTCTCATAACCATCACAACCATCACCACTCCCACAACCATAGTGTATCTTATCACCCAGGCACGATTATGATATGCAGTGTGCTAATGTAATGTGAGCATATGCATTCGAGCATCTTTCTGTTTTCTGATTTTCCAGTCTAGAGATGGCTTGAATAAGTGTGAGAAGCTGACTGACAGCAGACACAGGTTCTGGCCTTAGCTTCTCTCAAACTGGCTCTGTGACCTTGAGCAAGTCACTTTGTGACTTTGGATCTGAGTCTCCTTTGTGGTAAATGGATGGAGTTGGACTAGGTGGTCCCTAGGGTCTCCCCCACCTGGAGGAGACTGTGCTCCCGATGCCTGGGACTGAGCATCCCTGCCCTGTCTCTTCCCACCTCTGTCTAGTACTAAGTGCCTACGCAACGTCTACAGACAGTTCAAAATGTTTGCTGTTATACGTTCAGAATATGTCGTTGCCTGTATTTTAAAATCTCTTGGCCTCAGAGACTACGCATAGCCCTTGGCAACCAGACTCCATAGGGATGTAAGTGTGTCCATGCTGGCCCAGGAAGACAGGGGGCGCAGTGTGTGTGGTATCAAAGAAGTGGTTTATTTAGCAGACGACCTCTAAATCAGGGTTTGTTTGGGCTCAGAATCTAGCAGGGATATTGAGTTGAAGTCTGTGCATCTTGATTTGTCTGGTTGGTGAAATTTTGAAGTCTGGGGAAATTGCATGAAGGCAGGAAAGGTAATGAAATTTATTGGGGCAGTCCTCCTAAATTCGCCGGCAGAAATCACATCTGTGTGCAGAGAAGCAAAGGAAAAAAAGAAACATTAGAAAGGGGCCAAGGAAGCTACAGGAGTGTCCGAAATAAAGTTGAGTTCTACTGTTGTTGCCTTTGAGGTTAAGGAATAAAAATGTCCCTTGACATAGCAATGTCTAGATCAGACTTTTGCCATTAACCCTTAATTCACTTTAAATTGCTGTTGATGTTAATGCTGTGATGTTTTGTTGTGATGGGTTCAATCTATGACTGAGGTTAAGAAGAAGATATTTAGTTATAGGAAGCAAGAGTGCAACAAGAATTACATTTCCAGGAGGGGCAACATTTGATGAAATTATTGCAGATTTTAATTCTGTACTGAAAGAAAGTATCTCTGCAAACCTTTTTACTGAGTGTATTTTTCAGAAAATTGAGCTAGTTAGAAATAAAAGTTGGCAAATAGCATTGAAGACTTTCTTTCCTGTTCCCTTTGTCTAAAAACACAAATAAAAATAAACAAATGTTTTCTGATATATTTTTGGATGATAATGTGGTATAGTTGTTTGACACCTGGTAGAAACTTGACCCTCCCTTGCTTTCATAAAGTAACAGAATAGACTACTGGCTCCTGAATGCAGCCTCTTGGCTTTCACAAACAAGATAAGTTTCTAATGTTTTTGGTTCTCAAAAAACTCTACTGAAGCCATGATTTCAACATGACTTCCTTTCAGGGGGTCACTTTTTAAAAGCTGCTTAATCTTAGGAATACAGTATTGAGTGAGAAAAAAAAAAATCAACTCCCTAAAGACTGTTTAAAGGATGTTATTCTTTTGATAAATTGCAAAAATAAGCCAAACTTCATAGGTAAATAGAGAAAAGAGACAAAGTACTTTCAAGTTTAGGGTATGTCTCTTCTTAAGGTAGAAGAAGCATATAGGTCAGTGGTAAAGGCCAACCTAAATGAAGAAACAGTTCCTTGAAGAAGATTTTTCAATAGGAAGTGAGGCCCTAACGATCTTCCAGTAGAGTCTTTAATCAGGTCATATCTGAAATCTAGGGTTCAACTCTAAGAACCTAAATGTCTATACAAAACAATTTATTGAATGAAACTGGAGTTCCGTGACTCAGTAGTTTGTTACCACAAATGCCCTAACTTCATTACTTAATAAAGATAAAATTTAGTGTATTATTAATCACCTGCAACACATTGATTATAAGGGATAGGAAAAAGCTGAACAGTGTGTTTTTATGTCTACACACATGTAATAAAGCTGTTAACATAATAACGAAGAAAATGATTTTGAAAAGGCTGCTCAAGTGACGTTGTTGAGGGGGTGGGAGACATAAAGGAGAGGAGGTAGGAGCAAAGATATCTTGGAAAGTTTCTAAATGATTCCTTTAAAAAAAGCAAGCTAGCTGAAGCCTTGAGAATCAGTGTTGGATAAAGGGAGCACCATTTTTGCTAAGAAAGGAACGACCCCAATATTGAACGTGATGGATTTGTGATTTTATCAGGGAAGAGAGGGAGGACAGGGAATGGGGGTTGGGGGTCCATTAGCAAGATATTGCCGAAACTGCTTTTGCTGGGTGAATAGGAAGCTTCCTGACTATTGTTTGTTGAATATATGTTTATTGCTTAAATCTATTTTGCGTATGTTATTTATTTATAACTTTAAAGATAATTTAATATGTAAAACCTCCTCTGCTGAGATGTGGGTATTAATTTACAAGCATCATTTATTGCACTTATGGCTGATGGATTGTTATGAGTCAGATCTAATAAACTTGTAAGGATTCATAGAATATCGGTCTGAAAAACAAAATAAGTATCTGTGTGGTTGCCACGTAACTGCATCTGCCAGGAAGGCTGGATTACATGAGAAGACCGCTGGGCCCCATGTCTTGCTGAGGCTGGGGTAGGGGGGTGGTGCGGGTGATGGGCAGTAGGAAGAACAGTAAAATGGATGATTAATACCTTCTAATTGAATGGATATTGGCAGCAGTCTGTTGCCCAGGACATTAAGTGTCTGGCAAAACAGAGATCTCTTGCTAAACCTGGTTACACCCGCCTGGAAGCGCCTGGTCTGTAGATGGGGCCAGGTGACGCTAAGGAAACCGGAGCTTTGTTGAAACAAACCAGGCACGAGATTCAACAAGCAGAAAATTGCTGTAGGCCTCAGGGTTTATTTTCTCTCTGCGGATAAAGAATCCTGCCCTCCGTGGACATTACAAAGTGGTGTTAGGGCCAAGAGGTTTAGAAAAACGGCAGCGGCATCCCAGCAGATTTCTTTGATGCGGAGGAAAGTTTGCGCTGAGTTGAGTTTGGTGTTTTCCGCTTTGGACGCTGAGGTCCCGCTGAGGTCCCTTCTCTCCACACGCACTTAAGTGAGGGGTAGGGAGAGCCACGTGGTTCGTGTTTGTCTTTGGATGGACCTAGAAGTCGGAGAGCCCCCCTCCCCCAGCCTCAGCTTTCCGATGAGCAGAGAATGACATCAGTGCTGCAGCGAGGCTGAGAACCCAGGCCACCACTGGCTTTTTACATGTTAATCTGCATTTCCAGTTGTGACAGGATTTCCACATGCGTTTTCACACAGCCTCCCATTTCCTTTTTTGTTTTTCTCCATTCCCTCCTCCCTCAACACACACTCACCCTCACACATTCACACACGCTCTCTCTCTCTCCCCCTTTCTCTCTGTGGGTTTCCCCCTCCCTGCGTTGCCGGCTCCTGGTTTTCACACAAAGCCCCCGGCTGACCTCGGGAAGTAGAAGGGGACACTGGGTTAAGAGCTGCCTGTTACTGTAATCATATATTAGACCTGAAGCTTGATTGGCCAAATTGGATTAAATAAATATTTAGCAGGCAGAAGCTGTCCTGCCCGGGAACATCAGAGGAGTGTGACAGACTCCTCGAGCAGCCCTGGCGTCAGGCCCCACAGTGCAGCCGCCACTGCTGGTTAACCCAGGTCTCGGCCATCCCGGGAAAAGACCCTTCTGCGGTTCTGTACCAGCGAAGGTACAGACAGATGTCAGCAAATTCTCATTTATAAGAAGGAAGGCTCATGTGTGTACAATGCACTCTGTGTTGATGTCTCTCCATCCTGCCCCCCAGCCACAAACACACAGTCCAGGGCCCCTTACTTTGCTCCTATTAGGAGGATGTTTGAGTGCATTTTAGTTAATCTCTGGAAGCAATTTACAGAATAAGGAACAGTGACACATTCAGTTTACCTCAAAAGACAAAGAGGTTAACTCTAAGAAGGCTTATGGGCTGGGCCTGAGTGGAAAAAAGCCAACAAGGAAATCTCTAGGGGCAAACCATGCCTTCTTAAGGGTCACCTGGTCCATCTGTCATCTGTCTTGTCTGTGTGTCTGTGTATGTATGTTTCTCTCTCAATTTTTCCTCCTTTCCTTCCTTCCTTCCTTTCTCCTCTTTCCTCCCTCCCTCCATTCCTTCCTCTCTTGACATCTCTGTTTCCTCATAGTAGTTTTTTTGCACCCTGGCTCCCTGCACCCACTGGCCTCTCTCTGTGTCTCTGTCCTTTTTGTTCTGCCACCGTAGCTAACTGCCTCTTTCTCTGTGTTCCCGATACATTTCCCTGAGTCAGAAGCTGATGGATCAAGTTCGTCTTTTCAAGCCAGCCTGTGTCACACAGAGACCGCGGGCTTTCCTCGGACCAGGGACTCCCCCTGGTTCTATCAGCTATAATCAAAGGGAGATGGCCTCTTGCATAGATCTTGTAGAATTTGGTCATTTCGCTTAAAATGGAAATACGGGAGATCAACACTGCTGGTGAAAGTGTTTGAAACTAGATTAGGTCTTTGAGTATCATAGTGCCTTTTCCAATCATTTGTTACTCATGCAAACCTACTTTTAAAAGGACTTTGCGTAACATTTTTCTAGAAAAAAAAATTACTGGTTGACTATACTTATTTGGAATTTGTGGTGATTTTGGCTTTTTGGTTGATGTTTCCTTGGACTAGAAAAGACTTGCTTTAAAAACAGTGTCTGTTAGTATTGAAATAAATGATTTGCAGGGGGATGTTTAAAACTCTTAACAAGCTGCTTTGTAGCTCCGCTCAAGCACTTCAGAAGCGCTCTTTATATATAAACAGTCAATATGCTAATTACAAATAAGCCTTATATACTTATTAAAGCACTTAACTGACTCCAAGTCACTGTTAACTAAGCAACACTTTGTTAACCTTAGTTAGCTTGAGGTGTTGTGTAATCCTGAGATCAATGAAACTTCTTCTAAAGTATGTTATGATTTATTCTTCCTAAGCAATGACATTTCTCCATTTTCTGTCAGTCTGAATTAGAGGGAAATAACAAAAAATATCAAGATAACAAAAACGTCAAGACGAATAAGGAACTAATGTACAGCCAGCCCTCCATATCCACAAGTTCTATGTCTGGAGATTCAACGAACTGTGGAACAAATATATTAGAAAGGGGGGAGGGTATAGCTCAGTGGTAGTGCGTGTGCCTAGCATGCCTGAGGTCCTGGGTTCAATCCCCAGTACCTCCATTAAGTAAGTAAGTACATAAATTAAGAAAGAACTCTAATTACCCTCCAAATAAAATACAAATAAAACAAAACAGATCAAATATATATATATATATATATATATGAAAAAAAATTCCAGAAAGTTCCCCCAAAAAGGAAAACTTGAATTTGCTGCACAAGCCAGCAACTATTTAGATAACATTTACTTTGAGTTTACAACTACATTTGACCATTGAAGAACTCGGGGTTAGGGGCACTGCTCCCCACTTCCCCTCAAAAATCCACACTCATGTAACTTTACGCCTGGCCCTAGGTGTCTGTGGTTCAGCATCGGTGAATTCCGCCAGCAATGGATCCTGTAGTCCTGTAGTATTTATTGAAAAAAAAATCCACATAAAAGTGGACCCCCGCAGTTCAGCAGGTCCAAATGTGTTTACATGGCACTTACTTTGTATTAGGTATTATAAGTAATCTAGACATGACTTGAAGTATACAGGATGATGTGCATGGGTTATATGCAAATACTACATCATTTTATATAAGGGACTTGAGCATCTGTGGGTTTTGGTATCCACAGGGGATTGGTCCAGATATGGAAGGATGATTATAAATTAAGCAACGAAAATCTGACCACAGGAATAGAGGGTATATGGGAAATCTCTACCTTCCCCCTCAATTTTGCTGTGAACTGCTCTAAAAAAATTAAATTTTAATAGTTTTTTAAAAAATCAAGCAAATATAAAAATCTAAGCATCAGAGAAAGTTAGTATCCTGATCTGAGAAATAGGAACAGAATACCTTTTATTTACATGATGTTTTTCTTAAGTTTGTTCAAAGAAAGGCAGCCAAAAAATGTGCTATTCAAAGAATTCAGCAAATGAGGAAATTTATTTCTAAAGTACTTTTTAAAGTTCTTTTCACTCTCCAGAAAGTGATTCCAGAAATAAGGATTACTGAAGGAGACTACGTGGAAGGGTTGTTGACACTGTGAAGATGTTTGGGTGGGAGGAAGACAAAAGAACTTCAGTTTGGTAGAAAAAACAAAATTACAGGAAGCATGGGGGCATGCTCCAGAACATCAGACGTCTTATTTAAAAGTGAAAACGTAATTAAATATGACTTAAAATAGCAAAACATCATATAGAAAACATTTTCATATGTCTCTACAGTTCTAGGTGGTACGAGGTCTGAAGAAGAAATGACATGATCAAGTAGTTTCTTAGCATGTTGGTGAATTTTAGTGCCAGGAACCCCCGGCTTGCTCAGGGAAGAGGAACTTAAAGGCAGAACAGCAGGGCCTCATGGCTCCTGGAACTTGGGGTGTGATTTAATGTTCTGCTGTCGCCGTCCTGAGATTCTTAATTTCAGTGAACTTGTGCATCCATCAGTCAATGATTTAGCATTTCACACTGGATCCTACAAGTTGTATAATTGGTCTTGCTGGAATTGAAGTTTCCTTCACAGAGTCTTGGGATACAAGAACCATAACCTGAGTCATTCCAGAACGAAAGAAACACAGACCCCACCTTTCTTCCAACTCTGCCACCTCATTTCTTTTTTTCCCTTTTTAAGTGAAGTGTAGTCAGTTTACAATGTTGTGTCAATTTCTGGTACACAGCATAATGCTTCAGTCATACACATACATGCATATGTTCATTTTCATAGTCTTTTTCTTTATAGGTTACTAGAATATATTGAATATGGAGATGTGACCATGTTGTCCTTCTCACCACTCAGTTCACACAGCCTACAACTGGCTGAGGCTTGAAATTCCTCTAGTAATGATGAAGCCCTCAATTTTGTAATTAGAAACCAAAAAAAAAAAAAAAAATCATGGAATCAACTAGTATCATGATAACCTAAGCAACCAATATACTAAAGTGTGGTTAATCAGTAAATAGTAGAAAAGTCTACTGTCACATTCCTCCCCATTTAAACATGGAAAAGGGACGTAGAAGGACAGAGAAGAGGGAAAGTGTCATGAAGGGGAGGAGGGTATTGAGGAGGGAACAATGACATGTGTCTTCACCATTTTGCGGTTTTTGCCTTTAACTCTTCCTTGCTGCTGTGTTTCAATGCTTGTAATTGACCCTTCAGTCCTTCCAACCCCGCTTGCCTTAATTGATAAAGCTGTTTTTTAATATGGCAGTTTTGTAAGGAGGGCACTTAATTCCTGCAGGAATGGCTGTTCGGTGTCTTCAAAGCTGCTGACTCCTCAATGGTGGAACTGTCCTCCGTCCTTGCCCTGCCCCTCACTGACCCATTTTTGTACTAGTGAAGGTCCAGGGCAAAGTCTTCCTTAACCCCTTTGTCAACTCAGGGTATGAATCTGGGTCCACAGACTCTGCCTGGAAGTGTATTCTGGTGGTGGACCACTCCTGTGTGGTCACAGGGCTTCTCTTGGGAGTTGATAACCTGGACTTCTTTCTGGCAGTGTGGCTCCTTTGATTCCACTGAAGAAGAAAAATAGTCAGGTTCTGTCTTCCACCTGATTAAAAGGATCTGCATTTCTACAAGAAGAATGTCTATTTTAGAATTCGTTCTAGCAGCTTCATTCTGTGAGAGCCGTTAGGATAGAAGAGACACATTACCTAAGACAAGGCTTGAAGGTCCTTCACCTCTACAGCCAGGGGGAGGACGAGCAGATGACAGTGGATGCTGGCCGGTCCCCACGTGGTCACCCGGCTGGGCATCCACACCAGATTTTCCTTACAGCCAATGGGTCTGCAGTTTCAACCTTCATCACAATCTAATGGAAGAAAAAGCGTGGCTCTCTTTTCCTCCACTTCTGTCTTCTCTGTTGCCCCATGGCATGATTAAGGGTCTAGCATCTTGCAAAACAAATGAACAATTTTAGCTTTCCTTTCTTCCTTAAAAAGAACACCATCGACAGACTGTGGCATAACAACAGATGACTCGTAGTTGCTTCTTGAGCCTGAAAGCCCAGTCTTCTCCAGCAAACAAACACAGCCTGTTCCTGTACCTTATGCACGAGCTAACAAGTGCTGTCACGACTGGATAGATGCTAGTATACTTGAGTTTCAGCTGTTCCCTGAGATAAACCGTCACATCTGAATAGTGATACAACACTAATAGAGGAGCCGTGAGGGTTTCATTGTAACTTCAGTGTTCTAAAGCTCCCTGGTGATGGGAGTTATACGGCTCTGTTTTACTAGCCTCCAAGTCGTAATGGATAAAATGTGGGCAGTTTCCAGTTTAGAGAGTGATGACTATCTCACTTCAAAGAAAATACCCTTTTGTGGTGAATATCAATAGCAACGGTGAGGCAGCATCATGGGCAAATTAAATTTCACTGTCACCTAGAAATTTCATTCTACTTTTTAATGCAGTTTTCTATTATATTGGAAAGTTAGTGTTGCTTCTAGAAAGTAACAACATCGCTTGATATCATGTTCGATTTTTCCCTCCTTTCCTGTCCACTCATAACAAAGCACCAAAATGGTCACGTGGGATGTGCTCTATCTCAACCTTGCATTTCAGGGGCTGTCGGGCACTTTGCCCCCGTCTTGCTTATTGTGCATCAGAAACTATCAGGAGCTCTCTGTGGCCCACAGAACTGAGCCCCATTTCCACCATAGCCAGCTGTTCATGCTGCTCTGTGGCCCAGCTCCAGCCACCACGCTGCTTTCGTGGGCCTGGTCTCCACCCAGACACGGCTGTGCCCTTTCCATGCCTTGCCTCTGTGGCCTCCTTCCATGGTTTTGTTCAAGCAGTGTCCTTTTCCTGGAGTGTTTCTCCCTAATCTTTACAAATCCCATCCTGCCCATCCTTCAAGATCCACAGCCTCTACAGGAGGCCTTCCCTCATGCCTCCAGTAAGAGTGCCTCTCCTTCCTCTGCATGCTCATCGCAATTTGTTTGTTCCTCCTAACACTCCATGCTCTCTGTATTTTTATATATTTCCTGGTAGCCCATAGACTACCTGAAGGCAGGGTCCAGGGTTCATCCTTGTTCCACCCAGAGTGCTTTGTACGGAGCCTTAAACAAGCACAGTACGTACCAATTCATGTTTGCTAAATTAGTAAATTTGAAGTTGGTTATTAAATGTAACTATGTTTTAAGTTTAAAGGAAGCTATTATGGGCATGACACTGATGGAGAAAGAAGGTATCAGTAAGGAGAGGGGAAGGTTCAAATGAATCCTGTGATGCTGAATTAGGATCAGAGTACTAGTATAACCTACTGTATATACACGTGCACAGAGAGCTATAGAAATATGCATATCCATGTATAACTGGGTTGGTATGTATCCATATGTTACCTAGCTCCGTCTGCTGAGGAAGCCTAGAAGCAGGAAGCTCACGTAGCACCTTCTCAACACTACTCTCCAGTAAAAGAAATCAAGCCTCCTTGGAGAAGCAGTTGTCTTTCAGGGCTCAGGTGGGGAAAATACAAAATCTACCTGGAACATCTTACAGCGTCAGTTAATAAGGAAATGCTTTCCCCAAAAGACAGGGGCTTCTCAAAAGGGCACAGGGGTCAATGTACATGTGTTTCCAGTGACCAAAGCTGGTACATCTTGGGCAGAAAAATAAAGATGTTATGGAATTTTAACCCATGAAATAAAATAAATATCCAGAAATCCATACCAATTTTTAAAAAGTAGAAGAAGTGACAGCTCTTCTTTAAGGAGAATTCCAGATAATAAATGTGGAAGGCAGGTGGGATCACCATTAGGCAGATGCCACAGTAATAATTGTTTCAGGCAAGACCCACGGATGGATGCTAAAATTAGTGGGTAACATTTGAGGAGAAACAGGATTTGTATGGTGTCAGCATATCTCCCTCAAGATACTTTTTGACGACAAAGGGAAAGATAGTAACTTTTCAGTGGAAAAACTTGCAGACACCATGCTAACCAAGTGATCAAGGGAAACAGCACGGGTAATAAACCATCTGACATCATGAAGCCCTTGCTGTGATACACGGAAAGGAACACAGCATCATTTTTGTAATGTTCTTACGAAAAAAACATAAGCTCATTCCAGTCATAGAAAAACATTAGACAGACCGAAACTGGGGGCCATGCTACAGAGTAACTGTTCAGTATCCTTTGAAAGGATCAAGGCCAAGGAAGATGTGGGAAGATGGAGGAACTGTTACAAACTGGAGGAGACTAAGAAGAGAGGATAACTCAATGCAGGGTGGGATAATCTTGAATAGGATCCTGCAACACAAAAAGATATTAGTGTAAAAAATGGTGCAACTCTAATAAGGTCTGGAGTTTAATTAATAATATGGTAGGAATGTTAATTTCCTCTTCTTTATAATTATACTAAGGTTATGTAAGACAGTAACATTAAGAAAAGCAATGTAAAGGATTAGAAGTGCTTTGTACCATTTTTGCAACTTTTTGATGGATCCAAAAATAGTTCAAAAATTTAAAAAAAAACCTTTAAAAGGGAGGCTATTAGTAATTAATTTTGTAAAGTTTCTTTAATCAAAGAGGACCCAAACTCCCTTTAAAGAAAATCAAGCAGTCAAACAGCCTCTGTAGTCTTTCTAGTCATCATTCTTTCCCATGTCTTACATCTCTTGTGTCCACTTGTTTCTAGATATATGGGTCTAACAGGCTGTGCAGAAAGCTCTTTCCCTGGGCAGAAACTACAGAGCATATGCCATTTCTGTATGTGGATGTTTGGGTTTTCCAGCTGACCAGAGCTCTGTCTGAAATCTCTCCTGAGAACATGATGCAAACAGCAGTATTTTCTCCTTTTCCTGCGCCTTCCCATCACCCTGGGAAGTTCTTTGAGCAAAAGCAGAGGCTGCCCTCTTTGTACCTGTGCTCTATCCACCCTCCTGTTTCTTCTTGCATTGTGACTTGGTGGAGTGTTCACGATCTCCAGTCCTAAGATGACTGGACTGGTACAGTAGCCACTTCCTTTGCCTTCTGTGCACTCTTCTTTCCCAACAAACCAGTTGACATACTTTTTTTCCCCCAAAATGTTTTATTTTGGAAATATTCAAACATACAGAAAAAATAGATTGAATATAATAAACCCTTTGTCAACTTGTTCTCAACCAGACAGGTACCATTTCCAAGAGTCATCAATGGTCTCTGCTCTGCATGGTGAGGATAAAGGTGACTCTACTGGACTCAGTTCTTACATGTCTTTCATACTTATTTATAATCTTGGTTTGGAGACAATACTGTGTTCCTTGGCCACTTTATCTTATCAGTAGGAGCTACTGCGCCAGTGTAGGGACCCGCAAAAAATCTTCTCTCCCACCTCTTTGCACAATGCAGATTGAGGTCATTTCTGGGATGGCTAATGAAAGAAGGACCTCTTTAAACATTTGCTTAGGGGCCCAAATTGAATTTATGCTTTTACTCTAATCTTAAAGTCATTTTTTTGCTCTAACGGTCGAATTCTTCTAACAGAAGCTGAAATCATGTTTTGCTGATTGTGTTACCAAACACTGAAGGAAAAGGGGTAATGAAAGGTCACCAAACCAGAGTCCTTCCAGTTGTTAATCTGGGCAGTAACTCAGGTTTAGGAATCTCAGTTTATATTCCTAACAAAGAATTCCAGCAATTTTTGGTCATAGAAAGTGATGCTCTAAATGGATACTGAAATGAGATGAATAAGATGTTCATTTCCTGAGGGTAAGAGAGGTCTTTTTTTTTACATCTGTATTGAAGTAGGATATCAAAGCATGAAGCCACATCCCTTTAGTGTAGTAGTTGGGAGTGAAACTTGCCAGATGGGGAAAGTACACTTTAGAATAACTGACTTTAGTGATTTTAATAATCATCTAACAGTTTTTCAATAGCGTATGATTTTTATTTCATGGTGGTGAGAAAGAATATCATTTCTTGGTTCAGGATAACAGAATTCAAGATGTTTACATGGAGAGAAAATTTCATGTGTTACAAATTAGAAAAAGAGAACATTTTTCTGTAAGTAATTTGAAAGGTAGAGATTGCAGAGATGGCTCTTCATATATTTTAACTTAAAACAACTTTTTAATGTACACACAAAGATGCAATCAAAAGAAGAGGAATATCCTTGTGTCCACCTGTGGTTTTGCCTCTACTTTGACAATCTCAGAATTGCTGTTACCTGCATATTCTCTTTTACCATACTTCTCCACCTTGGCAGTAGAATTTCTTTCTGTGATTTTAGTACAATTCAGCTGCTATCTCTGGATTAGAGTGACATTATGGGAGCCCAGAGATTTTAAGAGTTTCTGTTTCTGGGGAGAGAAGAGAGTAGGTTGAAGACATTTGGGGTCAGTATCATGTGTTTTATTCCATGGTTATATTCAAACATTAAGAAGAAGAAAGAAATTAAAATGTGCTATTTCTGCTGAGTGGAGATGGGAAAGAGCTCATGTCTTGTTGAGAAACAGATCTCGCATTCCTACAGACGTCAGACTTCGGAAATATATAGCAAGATGGTCGCTCAAGGCAGGGTCATAAGTGAGTCTCCTAAATGTATTGGTCTATCACTTTTTGCAAAGTTCTCTTCTTTCCTAATAAAGGGAGGTGGTAATCAAACAACTAGCTTTTTTTCTCCTAGCTAAAGAAACTAAGCAGCAGGCCTATAACCAACAACAGGGCCAGTAACTTAGGACCCTATTATGCATTATCAGAAAAAAGTCATCTACCTTTTAATAAACTAGGGAAGCATCTAAATATTTTTAGAAGGCTTTCATTCCAAGGTTTAAAATCTTTAAAATTTATTTTAGCATTTAAAGGTGTAGCCTTGTGGGGTGTGTGTGTGTGTGTGTTAGTGTGTGTTAAGTGGAAAACTTCATTCCCCAGTGTGCAGGACAAGCAAGGCATTTACTATAATTTTTAGGAGGGTTTTACTGTAATGCACTCACCCATATTTCCAGGCCTGAGATTATGAGGCAATTCTGTGAGTCAGGAAACCAAAAAGAACACAAGAACCAAAGACACCACTGGAGGCTTATGTAAAATCAGTAGTACGTGACGTGCCGTCAACAGTTACAGGCATTGAAGGTTACAGTCCTGTGAGTTGCCACGACTGTTCCGGGTCAGTGACACAGGGAGGTGCAGGAGTGGTGCCCCCTGCAGGCGGGCCAGTCAGCCATGCCTCTCACCTGGTAGATTGTCAGTGCCCGGTTGCCCTGCCACCTGAAGCCTAGGGTGCAGGAGCCAGAGTTTTTGCTACGGTAGGTGCAATGAGTAACAAAAAGGCAAGTCTAGGGGAAAAGGCCAGGTCTTCTGTTGTCCCAGAGACTCAGTGCTGGTCTGGAGGCTACTTAAACAGTCTTGTAGACTGACTACTTTTCAGCATGTTAATTACCTTCTGGAAGGACCCTATCATGCGCAGAGCTCACATGGACCACAGACACCCTTAGGACTCTGGCCCCATCTGCCTTGAAGGGCCAGCTTTATCCTTACACCCATTGGATCTGGGCTGCTTCTGTCTTAGCTGACAGCAGCTCGGCTTCATCTTGGCTGTATCCCTTGTGCCAGGAACCCTCAGGGAATAGACAGAGATTTGGCAAAACTCCTGGCAAATGGATGGCGCCCCAGTGAGCACTGAGTGCAGTGTTTCTTAGTGTCGCCTGACGCATCTACAGCTGCCTTCTCACTCTTCCTCGGGAAACAAGGGCCACTGCAGGGCAGGTTTTTAAGTGAAAAACAGGGAAAAGGAAAAGAAACTAAAGCCCAGAACTTAAAACATAGAGGGAAGGGTTCACTTTTCCAAAACTTTTGCATATTGGGTGAGAAATAAATTTAAATCTTGTGCCTAATTCCCCTGATCTTTCAGATTTAGCTGAGGCAGAAAACCAATCCATTGTCTTATCGACTGGTATCATTAGCCTGAGGTTAGGGACCCACTGTTTTCTCTAAAGCAGACCTGCCTTATCTTTGCTGGTATATTATCCCTCTATCATTTTTGCGCTCTCTCTCTCTCTCTCTCTGTCTCTCTCTCTTGCACACTCTCTCTGCTGCCTTTGATATGGTAATGATCTTGCACAAGAAAAGCCATTTTTTAATATAAGTGCTTAAGGAATTAAAGGTGAGTGAGAGGTGGAGGGTGTTAAGAAGGATGACAGTTTGTCATTAAAAAATAAATAAGTATACCCCTTGGAATAAAAAGAGAAAGAAAGAAAGAGGAAGGGAGCCAAAGTGGGAGGACAGGCGGGTATCTCTCGGCGAGGGCTGGAGCCAGTGTTCCTAACAGGCTGGCTTTAAGCCCTTTAATGTCGTGCAGGTGCCCCCACCCTGCAGCCCATCATTGATTTCCCTCTGCCCTCCACAGACCTGGCTGCAGTTAAGCCTTGTGTCCTCCACGTGATGCTGAGCCGAATCAGATTTTCCTTTTAGTTGTTCGATCAAATTTTCCTTCCTAGAGCTTCGAAGGCACACTTGGGACCACCTAGTAATTGCCTCCCCACACTGAACTGCTGATACCTTTATTGGATTGGCATAGGGTTTCCGAGGACTGTGTTTAACATGCAGTGAGCCGCAGCAATGCAAACAGCTCCAGTGTTTAAACAAGCATCCATTAGGGCAGGAAACAAGGCGGTGCCAGCCCATTTGGTGCTCTGTAGTGCTGGCAGCTTGAGGTGAGCAGGGCAGCCGGGGCGCTGGACTGGGAGAGGGCAGGCGCGAGGGGACAGGGAGGAGTGACAGTGTCAGAGAAGGAGCAGATTCTCTTTAGATTTGCGGCCAAGGGTGTGCGGGGTTGGGGGAGGGGGAGAGAGATATTGTGGCTAGGGACATGTGCAAAGCTCATTAATATCTCATTATGTTAGAATTGCAGTCTCCCCGCAGATAGGCGTTAACATTTGCAGTGCCAGAGGAAGGGCTTTGGGAAAGCAGCATCCCTTCCCCCCGACTTTTTTTTTTTTTTTTTTTTTTTGCAAGCCCCAGCAAGCTCCACACACTTGTTTTGCACCAAGGGAGTGGTGGTGTTGAATTTGTGAGGGAAGTCTGCTAGCAAACCCCAAAGGCGTGACAGTGAGCGATGCAGTAGAGTGAAGTGAGACGGAAAACTGTAGTGTCTAAATAACAAAGTAACGGGCCTTCTCAAGGTGCTGGGAAGTGATGGAGGGGGAGAACGACTGACCGGCAGCCAGGAAATGGAGATTGTGGGTCTTAAGCATGAGCCATCCAGGAGCCTGGGTGTGAGGAGTGGTGGACAGACAAACTCCAGTTCAGACCCAGGCCTCACAGAGAGTCTGTCCTTTGTATCCTGAGTTTGCCTGGGGCTCCTGGGGGCTCCCTGGTGTCAGCCAATGTAGCATAAAGCAGAGAGGAAAGAGGAGACCACTGAGAAGTAGAGAGGAGAAGAGGGCAGGGGGATTCAGCCAGTGGGATTTGGGGGGACTATATTCTCAGCTGCCACCCCCAGCCCGCGTTGGTGTGGGCAGACCAAAGGGAAGGTTTTAAAGCAGATAGACGTTTCTGTGCTGGGGGGCCTCATTCTCTTCAGATCCGACCTGGCTGGGCGCAAACCAGTCCAGGCTTCACCCCAGGATTAAATCCCTGTAGGCCACAGCTTGGTAGCCCTGGCCCAGGCTTGACCCTGCACCTCACTCACCCCAGGCCATAATCCCAGGGACTCCAACACTGAAACAGGAGCCTCGTGGGAAGAAAAGTTGGAGACGTGTTCTGTAGCAATTACAACTTTCATGCAGACACTCAATCCTGCTTTGCTAAAGGATCAGTTATTTCTGCCCTGAACCAATGTGTGTCCTCTATCCAGTAAGGAAAGGTGGGTGGTGGCCACTCTAGCAAATAGTTACACGACAGAATGGACCAAAACACACTGGGTATGGATTTTGTATCACGAAGGCGCCTTAGAGTAAGTTGAGTTCCAGTTCTTTGAGAATATCCCGTTTCTGCCTTTTTGTTTCCTAGAGTTCTGATTTCTACCTTAGAATGTTCTTTCTATGAATGTCCGGCACTCGGGTTCTGTTCACAGCACAACTGGACAGGGACACACACAGAGATCCAGAGGTGTGGCCCAGGTGGACACTCAGCCCACGTTCTGGAGGCAGTGAGTGAATGAGGGAGCTGCATGGACTTGATGGACGTCCTATAAAGTGACAGGGCCGGCTTTCAAGTATGGTTTGTGAAGACCTTTATGGTCACACGTTGTTCTGACTTATTAATGCAACATTCCATAAAAATATAGATTATCCATTAACTTGCAGAAAGGCAAGAGTTCATTTCACCGTTGAAAGCCATTTGTGTTCCTTTAGGAAAAAAAGAAAAAAACAAAGCTAGAGTCCTGTTGGCCATTAGTTTGTTATGTACAACAGTGCTTATAATGAACACTTAAAAATAAATGTGTTTGATAATCATAACCAGGTTTATTTAGGTTAGAAATACAGTTATGGCATATAGATACTGCTGAGGTGCATTAAACAAGGCTTTTTATGGTGTGGCCTCTATAGTAAAAATAGTCAAATTCAGCCTCTGTGTATTAAAATCTATTATTCTTTTGACTATACGGCTTTGACAAATCAAGCCAGAGTCATAAGAACAAAGCTAGGAAACAGTTCAGATGCTATCATTTCATGGCTAAATATAAGAAAAATATGCCTTATGCAGTTTATGTGTTGACTTTCCCAAGCTTGATTCCATTAAAAAAAAAAAAGGAAAAAAAAAGAACTAAAAAACAAAGAATTGTTACAAACAGAAGAGTAACTTCTGTACGTAACCACGGCAGGTCCCTGTGGCAGGATGTACCACGTTCTACAGGGTCATGCATGTTTTTCCTGTGCAGCTCCTGTCCCTCCAGCCTTTTCAGTGGCTTCAGTAAGACCCACACGGATTTGTGCTCATCAGGCTGTCATCTCCCAGTATTGAAACACTTCCCTCTTATATTCCTTTGCTTTCCTTTCCTAGGAAACAGAATGGAAGTTAAGTTTCATCCAAACTTTCTACATCACACACACACACACACACACACACACAAAATGATGACATCCAAATTGCCCATTTGAGGAGAGGAGAGTCATCTGGCAGAATTACAGCTCAGAGTAAAATGGGATACCACTTTCAGTTAAAAAAGTGAATGCCTAGCTCCGTTCAGGATTTTGCCATGAATAAAATCTTAAAGTGAATTATCAGAAAATCAAGGGTGAGATGGGACTTAGAGAGATCTTTCCTTCCCTCTTCCATCCCCCTTCTTCAGTGGAGACCATCTCTAAGTCATCCCAGATGGCTGTTCTATTTTTAAAGATCTCCAGAAAAGGAGATTCTGCCACCTCCTCAGTAACCACTCCAGCTCTCTGGTTCCTCACGGCCAGTATAGTTTTTTTCCGAGAGCCCTAGGAGGGAGAAAAAGGCATGCTGTCCTAGCTTTAGGGACTGGGCTGTTCCTCTCTCGGATTTTTCTCCTCAGTGGACACTCTGAGGTATGGGCAATGTCTTTCCCTCTTCAGTGAAAGAAATTTTTTTTCTCTAACCTTTGGCTTTAAATGAGATTTGCGGGCTCCTTAGGAGTCAATTGAAAATTCTCAAGGGCCTGCTGCATACACAGCCCTGTCCTAGGTAAGAGGATGAGCATCAAGGAAGTGTACTTACTACAGTCCAAGAGAAGAACAAGGTCACACCCACCCAGAACTGACTATCTGTCCTGGACAGACTTATTTACGGAATCACTCATTCATTCTTTCATGGCAAAAATACTTACTGACCCCAACCATGGGCCCGTCCCCGGGATAGACACTGGGCACAGACACATCAGTGAACAAGAGAGGTGAGGTCGTAAACATCAGTGCACCTACACTCGGATGCAAGAATACCAAGCCCAAAATAAGAAGCAAGACAATTATAAATTGTGATAAGTGAGATGAAGGAACTAAAACCGTGACATGCTCGAGGGCAGGTGGGAGATGTAGTTAACTGGGATAGGGTGGCCAAGGACAGCTTTCTGGTTGATACTTGAGCTGAAACCCGAAGGATGGTGAGGATCTGGGAGGAGCGGGTTTAAGGCAGAGAGGAAGCAGGTGCAGGTGCAGATGCAGAGGAAGAAAAGGGCAGGAGGAGAGGCCCGTGTGGCCAGAGCGCAGTGGAGAGGGGAGGCTGGCATGACATGACCTTGGAGACACCAGCTCATCCAGCGCTTTGTAGACCATGGTCACGAGTGTGACTTTAGAGATTAGGACTCTATGGAAGGACGTTAGGCAGAAAGACATGCTCTGGTTAATCACGATTATGCTGGTTGCTCGTGGAGACTAGATTGGAGAGATCATAGTTGGGAAGCAAGGTGAACAGTTACGAGGAGAGCCCCTGAGTCCTGGGGAGAGACGAGGGTGGGGTGAACGCTGATGGGGGCGAGGAAGACTCAGACAAGGAGGTACCTGGGTAGAGGGGGTGCTGAAAACACAGACAGCATTCCATGCATAGGTTTACCCTATTTTAAGGAAACAAAATACATTGAAATGAAAAGTTTTTTAAAAAGGAGTAATTATCCCCCTTATAAAATGATTCACCACAAGTATCTATTATATGAAGTAAGGGAACATGTGTAAATGTCTTTGACTATAAATGTTAATAAGAGACATAAAATCTTAATAGACAGATCATGGAATTAGAAGGAATTGTAGAGGTCATTTTCTCATACCTTCCACGCAATAAAGAACCCCTTTTATAAGTCCCTGGCAGATGAACGTGCAGCCTGGTATGAAAACTCACAGGACAGGAAGCTTAGTAGCCTCACAGGGAAACCTCTCCTGTTTTCAACCTCCCTAATCATTTTTAAAGGTTCCTCCTTACAGAGAGGCTGAATTCTTTCTCCCCGTAACTTCCAACCATTGATCTTAGTTCTGCATTCTGGAGCAACATAGGTTCTAATGTATCCTAATCTAATCCATTTCCTACGTAGCAATGGTCAGCCATTTACAGAGGAGCTCTGGCGTTCCTACTCCCCAACTCTTCCCTTTCTCCAGCAAAATGTACTTGGCTCCTTCCCCTGTCTCATGTGGTAGGGTTTCTGGGGCCTTCTCTGCCCTGGTTGTGCCCTCTTGCTGCATTGAGAGCTGATAAGAATAAGGACTCCAGTATGAAGCCCAGCCTTCCAGCTACCATTGGTGTAGAACATATCCAGTCTCCCTGGATCTGAAGAACGCACACTCATTAACGCAACCTAGAATTTCAGAAGCACGTGGCTTTGAACTTCAAGGAAATCGAAGCTGCTTATAAGACAGAGTTCACCCAACCTTGTTTGTTACTGCTAACCTGTAGGAGAGTGGTCTTTGGAGGCTCATGAACCATGCTGAGAATCTGATGAAAGCGTTAGATCCTCTCTCCTGAAAAAAAACAAAAAAAGAAGGCATATAGCCACAAAATTTTGCATACAACTTTTTGGCGTTCTCAGAGATCCTAAAATCCATTTTTGTGTAAACTTCAAGTTTAAAAACTCAAGCAGTATTCATATCGTGGACCCCTGGTTCTGTCATCTAAAACTGTATGTTTGCATTATCTTTTTCTTAATTGATGTACAGTCAGTTTCCAATGTTGTATCAATTTCTGGTGTACAGAATAATGTTTCAGTCATATGTATATATACACATATTTGTTTTCATATTCTTTTTGATTACAGGTTACTATAAGACATTGAATATAGCTCCCTGTGCTATATAGAAGAAATTTGTTGTTTATCTATTTTATAAATAGTAGTTAGTATCTGCAAAACTCGAACTCCCAATTTATCCCTTCCAATCCCCTTTCCCCCGGTAACCATAAGTTTATTCTCTATGTCTGTGAGTCTGTTTTTGTTTTGTAAATAAGTTCATTTGTGTCTTTTTTTTTTTTTTGGATTCCACATATAACTGATATCACATGGTATTTTTCTTTCTTTTTCTGGCTTACTTCACTTAGAATGACATTCTCCAGGTCCATCCATGTTGCTGTAAATGGCATTATTTTGTTCTTTTTTATGGCTGAGTAGTATTCCATTGTATAAATATACCACAACTTTTTTATCCAGTCATCTCTCAATGGACATTTAGGTTGCTTCCATGCCTTGGCTATTGTATATCAGTGCTGCTGTGAACATTGAGGTACATGTAGATTTTCAAATTAGAGTTCCCTCCAGATATATGCCCAGGAGTGGGATTGCTGGATCATATGGTGAGTCTATTTTTAGTCTTCTGAGGAATCTTTATACTGCTTTCAATAACGGCTGGACCAAACTGCATTCCCACTAACAGTGTAGGAGAGTTCCCTTTTCTCCACACCCTCTCCAGCATTTATTGTTTGTGGACTTTTTAATGATGGCCATTCTGATCGATGTGAGGTGATACCTATTGTAGTTTTAGTTTGCATTTCTCTGATAATTAGCAATGTTGAACATTTTTTCATGTGCCTATTGGCTATTTGTATGTCTTCATTGGAGAATTGCTTGTTTTTGGATTGGGTTGTTTGTTTTTTTGTTGTTAAGTTGTGTGAGCTGCTTATATATTCTGGAAATTGAGCCGTTGTCAGTCAAATTATTTGCAGTATATTTGCATTATCTTGATACTTGATAACAATATTGTACAGGGGGATAAGGAACACCCACTTAAAAATCCCTACAGCTTACTGTGAAATTATTAATGGAAGAGGAAAGTTACAAGAAGTCTTCAAGTGGCATTGTTGGACGTGTTGCTTGTGTTACCTCATTTAGTGTTTACAACCATCTTCTGAACTAGAGAATATTAGTCCTGTATTATGAGGAACATGAAATTAAAGTAAAAGATATTAATAAAGAAAAATAAAGAGAATTGGAAAGATTCAGGTGAAGGTGAATCTTGGTTGCTGGCCCTCGGTACTTTTAGGAGCTTAAGGTCGTGTTTACCTAGAGCACAGCAACTCAGATGTTATGAACACATTTGGTTTCCTGGAAAATGTGTTCTTGTGTTGGTGCTTTTGTAGTGATGTTCCTGGAGAGAGGTCGTCAAAGTGATTGGTCATTCCCATGGCCCCCATGGACAGCATGCCAGTATCTACACCATTCTCTTTAGGATTGGACCGGGGTTGGGTTAGTGGCCAGTATGTGTTTACACCTGAGCATCTCCGACAGCTGCAGAACTGTTCTGAGAACATCTGAAAGAGCTTCAGCCCTCACAGGAACTCCCCTTTCAGAGGGTACCTCCTGATGTGCCAGCCAACCCACTGCAGGGAGAGGGCAGTTCTGAAGACGCCTCCCTCTTTTTCTGTCTCATTTCAGAGCCACACTCACAGCAGAATAGTTTGGAAATGAGAGGCACATTCCATTCACAAGTGGAGAGCCATGTAACGGAAAAGCATAGGCTTTGGAATTCCAGTCTCAACTCCTTCACATGAGCTATGTGACCTTGGGCAATCTGTTTAATCTCCCCAAGCCCTCATTTCCTCATTTGTATAAATGATGTTATTACCTTGCAGGGTTGATGTGGGAATTAAGAGGAAGAATTTTGGATTTGCCTGGCATATAATGGATACAAAAATACATGGTTGCTATTTGCTAGTAACTTCAAGGAAAGCTTAAATTGTTAGGGTGGGTCTAGGTAACAGTAGATTTGGGTTCAGTAGTACCATCAGGCTTACCCTGTTTTGGAGCTGGATTCCTGGGCAATTCCAGAGGGATTCCTGTCCCCATCTTCAACCCTCATCACCACCAAAATTTTGCTGAAGGTAAAGAGAAAGTCAGAGTGTGTCCACCAAGAACCCATCCTCCATGCAAGGTGCCATGTCAGAGCGGGGTTCAGAGGACTCCCCAATGCTGGGCTGTCCCCAGCCTCCCAAGGGTACCAGATGTCATGGTACCTTGGACTCACACACACACACACACACACATAAACACACACACACACACACACACACACACACACACACACCTCTGAGTTGAAGCAATGTGCAAATTTAGCAGTGAGCAGACCTCAGTGGTAGTTCCCAAGGACATTTCTGAGAATCCTTGGTTCCACAGTCATAAAAGCAGAACTAAATACTGGGCAGGGCTAGTACTGCTTATGCAAGTTCTATGAGGCTCTATCTAAAAGTCAAGTTTAAATATAGAGATGGAGCTAGCTAACCTCATCATTCTGTGAGGCATTAGATGTAGACTAGATTGGGTCGCCTCCCTTTGCTAATAAGGAAACCGGCTTCATTAACTGAAGGAAATTAACTTGAATAATTTTGTAGCCTGAATCTGTTTCTGAAGAGGGGCAGAATTTTCCCCTTCCTGTGAGCTGATGCTCGTACAGCAGTCAATTCAAGAGGCTGTGTTAGCATGCTGTTACTGCGACTGACGAATGTGATACTTTCCCCATCAAACTCTGAAGCCTTTTTCCTTGCTCCTGGAATACCTGAGCACAGAGTAATAAACTATCCAGAATGATTTTGCAACCTGAGAGTCATTTACATGGCTTCGTAATATGAGAGTCAAATACCTACTCTCAGGAAGTATCAGCCTCCCAGTTGACTTAAGATAATTGAATGATTTTAGATTTATTGTGTATATACTTTTCTCCTCAGCCTCTGATTCTAAGCAGGCATAAAAATCACATCCGAAAACCTGAGTTTTGATATTTGAGTTGACTCACCTGAGTTAAAACCAAAATATGTAGAAATTTGGTTATCAATTCCAGACTTGGATTCCTTTGTCTCTTAAAACCTCAAGTTTCCAGTGGAGCTGAAGGTACTATCTTTCCTCTGATGCGACTCTGGGGCAATTCTGCAAGGGGCAAGGAGAGAAAGATGCTTTTGACTGTGTTCCAATTTGTTTCGTTTTCCTTGTGAACTGATTTGTACGCTGTGCATGATTTTCTTTCCCAATTAGTTTTGAATTTCTCTCGTTTAGCTCCAGATGTCTGTTGTGGTTGGATCTGGTACAGTTTGCTTAGGTGTTTTGCTGTGTTCTTTTCTTTCCCTGCCCTTCGTTTAAAGGAGGTCTAAGCTCGCAGACCAGCTATATTGCTGGAGAGACCTGCCACCTTTACAGGATTTACTGTGGTCATTTTCTCTTTTTTTCCTCCCTACAATATGGCTCTTTGTGAATTAAAATCAAGGTTCCTGGAGCTGGAGGTAGCAACAGGGCATGGGAACCTAGCCACATTATAATGAATAATAATAATAACTGTCTCCCTCTGTTGTGAGCTCTTCCAGGCCAGTTGTGTCCTGTGCATCTTTGCACCCCCAGCTTCTCACGTGGGGCCTGGTGTATAAATGACGCTCAATGAGTGTGAGTTGAAGGAAGGAACTAATTTTTGCAAACCACTTTATAATTTATAAAGAGACTCCACATAGCAACATGGGGTGATTGTTTTCAAGACCTCGACAAAACCATTTCCTCCCTCATTTCATTATGATTATGAAATTGCTTTGGAATTTTGGAACAGTGATACTTTTACTGTATGCCTTTCATGAAAAGCCAAAGTCTAATTGCTTTTATTATTATTTTTTTTAATGCGAGGGGCTGTGGAAGGGAGGGTTACAGGAGGGAAAGGGTTTGTTAACTGGATACGTTTCTTGTCAAGAAATTTAAATATTGAGTTATCTCTGGAATTGTTTTTATAACTGCAGTTTACAGCTCTTTTCCTCCTGTCTTACTAGGATGTGGGTGAATCTGCACAAGAGTAAGAGGTATGTTTTCAAGGGAGAAGAACAAATAGGCAGCAAGGAAAAGACTGTTTTTGTGACTTGTGTTTTGACCTGGCAAACGCTCAAGGTTATTCTGCTCAACTGAATAATCCACGTTTCTTCCATGTTAGCCATAGCTGAGCTCTCCTTCCAAGATACCCTAACCAGACTCTCCTGCTGAGATATTTTGAAGGATTTTGACCGTGGTCTTGTGCTGCAGCCCACGGCAGTGCAGACCCCAGCCTCTTCACTCCCCCAGCCACAGCGCATAGGCCTCGGACAGAGACTCACCCAGGAGTCGTAACCAGGCAGCTTTTTCTTAAATGGCTTAATCTCTAGGCACTCATTACCTAAACACTTTCTCCCGTAAAACTCAAGTGTAAAAGTAGGAAAATAATTGAAATTATTGGCACTGTGGCTAAAGACCAAAGTCAGCAAAAGCAGACAAACTTAGGAATTTTAAAAAATTAGAAAAGTCTTTGATTTTTACAGGTGAAGCAAGAGATATTCTCAGGCTTACAACCCAGAAAAAAATTCGGGGGCCCAATGTAGGTGAAATAAAATCCAGAGGAGCTTCCAAGTAATGACAGCCCCAAGGTATTGCTTGTACACATCTACGCCACCTGCTTCTGCCCTGAGACACTGAGATGTCTTTCCTTAGATGCCTTTCCCTTGGTTTTTAGAAGCATGCAATTTATAGGCATGCCCCATTTGTTCCTGTGAAAGACAGACAGAAAGAAAATCTTTCAGCAAGGGCTATGATTCAAAATACATATTGCATTGACTAATTCCCTGTATTATTGCAGTATGTCAGAAAGCACATTGCTCAGAGGTGGGACGCACAGTAATTTGGAAATACTCATTTTGGCCTTGGTTTGGGATGACCTTGGCCTGTTGCAGACTTATACTGAATTAGTTCCTTGGGCTGCCGTAACAAAAGACTACTGACTCGGTGGCTTGAAACACCAGAAATTTATTGTCTCACAGCCCAGGAGGTGGGAAGTCCAAAGTCAAGGTGTTAGCAGAGCCATGCTTCTCTGAGACTCTGCATGGATTCTTGCCTCTTCCTAGCTTCTCATGGCTTGCTGGCATTCTTTGGCATTCGTTGCCTTGCAGCTACATAACACCAGTCTCTGCCTCTGTCATCACATGGTGTTCTCCCTGTCAGTCCCCATGTCTCCACGTATTCCTCTTCTAAAAGAATCCACCTATGTTGGATTAGGAGCCCAGTCTACCCCAGTATGACCTCATCTTAACTAATTACACCTGCAGTGACTCTATTTCCAAATAAAATCAACTTCTGAGGTACTGAGGGTTAGGACTTCAACATATCTTGTCAGAGGGGAGCACATTTCAGTTCTGTGGCAGTGGCTATACCTCTGCTGCAGAGCCCTGGGAAAGTTCCCCTGGTCTCTTTTTTTTCAATTGAAGTATAGTTGATTTACAATACTTCAGGTATACAGCAAAGTGATTCAGTTCCATATATATATGTACATATATATTCTTTTTCAGATTCTTTTCCACTATAGGTTATTATAAGATACTGAATATAGTTCCCTGTACTATACAGTAGGTCCTTGTTATTTATCTACTTTATATAGAGTAGTGTGTACCTGCTAATCCCAAACTCCTAATTTATCCTTCCCATATTCTCTTTTGGTAACCATTAGTTTGATTTCTGTGTCCGTGAGTCTGTTTCTGTTTTGTAAATAAGTTCATCTGGGTCATTTTTTTTAGATTCCACATATTAGTGATATCGTATGATATTTGTCTTTCTCTGTCTGACTGACTTCACTTAGTATGATAATCTCTAGGTCCATCCATGTTGCTGCAAATGGCAAAATTTCATTCTTTTTATGGCTGAATAGTATTCCTGTGTGTGTGTGTGTGTGTGTGTGTGTGTGTGTGTGTGTGTGTGTATTTACCATATCTTCTTCACCCATTCATCCTGTTCTTCTCTTAAAAAGGACCAACTGTACAAAACCTTCATTCACTTCTCTCCTCAAGCCCTTGGTTTTTCCTCCTCAGCAGTGTTCGTCCTTGGAAGTGAGGTCATTGCATCAACATCAGTGAGAAAATTGAAACTATTAAAGCCAAGCAGCCTCGTCCATCACCACCTCCATACACATACACTTCTGTCTTAACGTACCTCTTCCTCATGTTTGTCTTTAGGTCAGTCTTTTGATGACTCTGATGTGCCATTCTTCATGGATTCAAAAGCAAGTATCTCAATGGGAATGTAAAATAGTACAGCTCTATGGAAAACAATGTGGTGGTTCCTCAAAAAATTAAAAATAAAACTGCTGTATGATCCAGCAATTCCACTTCTGCATATTTACCCAAAGGAATTGAAAGCAAGGTCTCAAGATGTTTATAAACTCATCTTCATAGCAGTGCTATTCACAGTAGCCAAAAGGTGGAAGCAACCCAAGTGTCCATAGACAGATGAGCAGTATATACATATACTGGAATGTTAATTCAGCCTTGAAAAGGAAAGAAATTCTGAGACATGCTACAACGTGGATGAACCTTGAGGATATTACGCTAAATGAAATATTTGGTCACAAAAAGACAAATACTCTTATGATTTCACTTAGACGAGGTATTTAGAGTAGTTAAATTCATAGAGACAGAAAGTAGAATTCCGGTTGCCAGGATAGGGGAGAGGGGCAGATAAGGAGTTACTGTATAATGGATATACAGTTTCAGTTTTGCAAGATGAAAAGAGTTCTGGGGATGGATGATGGAGATGATTGTAGAATGATGTGAACATACTTAATACTGCTGAACTGTACACTTTAAAATGAATAGGTGGTAAATTTAATGTTGTGAGTATTTTACCACAAGTAGACATCTCCAATGCAATTTTTTCTGTGTCCCTCCTTCCTTAGCCTCCACTTCTCCTGCTCCCTGATTTCTCTCACCTTCAAAGCCACTCAGGACTTCCTTTTCCAGAAAAACCTTGACCTCACCTCCTCACATATAAGCCTTTTCCCTCCTGCTTTTCCAAACAAGATTTCTTCTAGAGAAGATGTCACACCCAGCATCTCCATTCTTCACTATTTGCTTCTCTTACTGACCAAAAACCTGGCATCCATTTACAGCAGAATTCTAGAACTTTGCCATCCAATAGAGTAACCGCTAGTTGCATGTAGCTATTTTAAATTTAATTAAACTTAGTGAAATTTAAAAGTTGGTTCCTCAGTAGCAGTAGCCACATTTCAAGTACTCAACAGCTGCCTGCAGCTAGAGGCTAATGTGCTGGATGATGTGGATACAGAACATTCCCATCATCTCAAGAAGTTCTGTTGGACCAGCAGCACTGTTCTTGAACAAGAATTCTCAACCTCAGGAGAGTCACTTAGAGGGCTGGTTAAAACACAGAGTCTGGGCCCCACCCTCAGGGTTTCTGATTCCAGAAGTGTGGGGACCCAGCCAAGAATCTACATTTCCAACAAGTTCCCTGGTGCTGTTGATGCTGCTGGGTTTCCTAGAGAAACCTTCTCCTAGATGCCCACTGAATTACCCTGATACTAATTTAATGGTCCGTTAGTGCTCATTTGAAAGCTGCAACTGACATGACAAGTCTGACCACAAACTGTTCTTCTTTGTTTTGTCCTACTTTCTTGATGATGTTTTATTTTAATCTCTCACTGATACTGTTTCTTCTCTCA
Source organism: Camelus ferus (assembly GCF_009834535.1). Classification (NCBI taxonomy): domain Eukaryota; kingdom Metazoa; phylum Chordata; class Mammalia; order Artiodactyla; family Camelidae; genus Camelus; species Camelus ferus. The sequence continues at coordinate 99,340,050 of NC_045697.1, read as the reverse complement.
TCTAATTAAAAGGGCCCACCTCCAACCATGTGTTCATTTGCTTTGGGAATTTTTGCACTCACGTTATTTCAGCCACCTCATAGGTATGGATGGATGACTCTCAAACATAACCTAATTTCCAAAGCCCTATCTTCAGGTCTGTGAGCTAACTGGATTTGGATATAGCACTACTTTTGAACACTCTGATGTTAGAAACAAAGCTTCTTTGTCTCTACCCTCTCTAGCCAATGAACTGATGCTTCCCAGATCTCTGATAATTGTTGCCATGCATTTCTTTAAGTGATCTTAAGACGCTTTGCATGAAAAGCTCCATAGACATGTCAAGTATTGAGTGTACCTGTTCATTAAATATTCATGCAGTTGAAGAAGGCACCACTGCAGTGTGCTGAGTAATTTCCTTACTGCCTTTCATCCCAGTGACCAACTGTTTTATAAACTTAATCTGCTTAATCCTTTCCATGAGGTATAGTAGGGGTCACACACAAGTATGCCCATTTTCAAATTAGAAATTAAGGTGCAGAAAAGTTGAAGAGTGACCAGAGTCACAAAGCTGGTTAAACTCCAGCCCAGGGACTCCAGCTAACATGCATGACTCCCATGCTAAGCCCCCAATCCCCTGCAAAGCCCCCAACTCTCTAGGAAGGCCCCCAATTCCCATGCAAAGCTCCAACTATTAGAGACAATAAGCTTCTGGGTTTTAAACATAAAAAGAAATTGCTCGATGTGATTCAACGTGTGCTTCGCATAATGCATTTCTGTGACACTTCATAGTAATGAGATAATTACCATGGGTACAGTATTAGAGTATACATATTCTGATAAGTTACAGCTGTAAGAAATCAGTAATGGCCATTAATCATGCCATGTTCATTCTTTACGAGTCTCAGACTAAAAGGTAAGTTGCAGATCTCCAACAAACCTAAGACGAATTTTATAGTCATCATTTCTGCCATTTAGAGGAGGAGTTCATGAATACAATAGACTCTCCCTAATTTAAACTAATTTGGGCAAAATGCTGCCTGAATTGAGAAAAATCAGCATTGACGTATAGTAGTAAATATGTACTACCTGTGATGTATTTAAAAGTAACAACTGCAATTCAAACTAGACTATTAAACTGTTAGTAAATAAACATCCTTGGCAACTACTTTAATTAATATATGAGAAGGAATCATAATACATGTATCAATCATTTATTTAAATTTGTCTCTTGAGTCCTTGAGTCTGTGAGACCCATTTCTGTCTTAAGTTAGCATTCCCCTTGTAATCTTTATTATTCCTATTCTTTTACATAGTAAGCTCTCTCTCTTTTTTAATGAAGTATGGTTGATTTACAATGTTATGTTAGTTTCAGGTGTAGAGCACGATGATTCAGTTACATATATATTTTTTTCAGATTCTTTTTCTTTATAATTTATTGCAAGATACTGAATATAGTTCCCTGTGCTGTACAGTAGGACCTTGTTTATCTGTTTTATGTATAGTAGTGTGTATCTGCTAATCTCAGACTCCTAATTTATCCCTCCCTCCACCCCACTTTCCCCTTTGTAACCATAGTTTGTTTTCTATGTCTGTGAGTCTGTTTCTGATTTGTAAATAAGTTCATTTGTATCTTTTTTTGATTCTACATATAAGTGATACCATATATTTGTCTTTGTGACTTACTTCACTTAATTCATAATCTGTAGGTCCATCCATGTTGCTGTAAATGTTATTTTATTCTTTTTATGGCTGAGTAGTATTCCATTATGTAAACATACCACAACTTATTTATCCAGTCATCTGCCGATGGACATTTAGGTGGCTTCCACGTCTTGGCTGTTGTAAATAGTGCCACTATGGGGTGCACATTGCGGTGTGTGTATCTTTTCAAATTGTAGTTTTCTCCAGATACATGCCTAGGAGTGGGATTGCCGGATCATATGGCAACCGTTATTTTTTTTTAAGGAGCCTCCATACAGTTCTCCATAGTGGCTGCACCAATTTACATTACAACCAGCAGTGTAGGAGGGTTCTCATTTCTTCACACCCTCTCCAGCATTTATTATTGTAAACATTTTAATGATGGCCATTCTGACTGGTGTGAGGTGATAACCTCATTGTAGTTTCAATTGCATTTCTCTAATAATTAACGATGTTGAGCATCTTTTCATGTGCTTATTGGCCATCTGTGTCTTCTTTGAAGAAATGTCTATTTAGATCTTCTGCCCATTTTTTTATTGCATGGTTTGGGTTTTTTTGATATTAAGCTATATGAGCTGTTTGTATATTTTGGAAATTAATCCCTTGTTGGTTGCAGCATTTGCAAATATTTTCTCCCATTCTGTAGGTGTCTTTTCATTTTATTTATGGTTTCCTTTGCTATGCAAAAGCTTTTAAGTTTACTTAGGTCCCATTTGTTTATTTTGCTTTTATTTCCATTACTCTAGGAGATGGATCCAAAAAATTATTGCCGTGACTTATGTCAAAGAGTGTTCTGCCTATGTTTTCCCCTGGGAGTTTTATGGCTTCAGGTCTTACATTTAGGTCTTTAATGCATTTTGAGTTTATTTTTGTATATGGTTTTAGAGAATGTTCTAATTTCAGTCTTTTACATGTAGCTGTCCAGTTTTCCCAGCACCACTCACTGAAAAAAACTGTCTTTTCTCCATTGTATATTCTTGCCTCCTTTGTCGTAGATTAATTAAGAGTAAGTGCATGGGTTTATTTCTGGACTTTCTATCCTGTTCCATTGATCTATGTGTCTGTTTTTGTGCCAGTACCATACTGTTTTGATTACTGAAGCTTTGCAGTCTAGGCTGAAGTCAGGGACTGTGATCCTTCCTGCTCTGTTCTCTCTCAAGACTGTTTTGGCTACTTGGGGTGTTTTGTGTTTCCATACAAATTAAAAAAATTTTTGTTCCAGGTCTGTGAAAGATGCCATTGATAACTTAATAGAGATTGCATTGAATCTGTATATTGCCTTTGGGTAGTATGGCCATTTTAACAGTATTGATTCTTCCAGTCCAAGAACACAGTATATCTTTCCATCTGTTTGTGTTGTCTTCAGTTTCTTTCATCAGTATCTTATAGTTTTAAGAGTACAGGTCTTTTGCCTCCTTAGGTAGGTTTATTCCTAGGTACTTTATTCTTTTTGATGCAATGGTAAATGAGATTGTTTCCTTAATTTCTTTTTCTGCTATTTTGTTGTTAGTGTATAGAAATGCAACTGATTTCTGTATATTAATTTTGTATCCTGCAATTTAAACTGAATTCATTGATGAGCTCTAGTAGTTTTCTGGGAGCATCTTTAGAATTTTCTGTGTATAGTATCTTGTCATCTGCAAACAGTGAAAGGTTGACAGTTTCTTTTCTGATTTTGATTCATTTCTTTTTCTTCTCTGATTGCTGTGGCTAGGACTTCCAAACTATGTTGAATAGAAGTGGCAAGAGTGGACATTCTTGTCTTGTTCCTGATCTTTAGAGGAAATTAAGCTCTCTTTTTTGTATATAAGGATAAATATCAGGTTGGTCCTTAGTGAAGCTACAGCTAAAGGCAAAATTAGCAGGAATTGAATTAATCATGTCTTACTACACAATGCATAGAAACAGCAATAGTAGCAAACTTTTTCATTCTTTTAAGTTTAGGAACTAGTTACATATTTTAGAAAAGAACCACAAAGTTAAGAAGAGACCTAAAATGTCAATTGATGCATCTTCCAATTCTATCCTAATTGACCTAGAGAGATTAAAATTCTAGGCTGTTAGATCTGTAAGGGATTTTAGAGATTATTTTGTCCAGGCAAAAATGGAGGTAGAAAATAGTCATCTGACTTGCAGAGAACACACAGCTTGGACATGAGAGAATTGATTCTAGGATCCGGAGCCCATGACTGTAAGCCCACACCTATCTTCATCTTCTTGGTGAAATACATGATAATCCATGCCCAGAAAAGGTGGACAACTCTTACTTGCAACCTGGTGCAATTACTCAACTGGCACATTTAGCTTTTTTATGGAATTTAAGGCCATTTATTCAAAATCACTCATGTGGAGGTGGAGAAGCAACCACGCTCCGTTCTGTTAATTAGCCAGCTTAGCCTAGTTATGGTGGCCAGAATGGAACATCACTGTTGTCTACATCAGACAAGTGCTAAGCGTAATGGGAACATTTCCCCATAGATACTTAGGAACAAAAGGAAAAAGTGCACAGGCTCTAAATTTCCTTGAAAGCAGCGATCTTAGGCATCTTTCCCATCTTCTGCACCCAGCCCAGCACCTGACACCAAGCAGACCATCCTAAAGTGAGAAATTCTTTTAAATGAACCATGTAATTTACACACTTGGGTTTCCTTTTTTTTTTTTTTAAGACCCTTGTGATTAGGATTCAGTGTAATTTTTCTTTCAAATTTACTAAAGCCAAGAGACCTTTGCAGAAGGATGTAATGAATTCTTCCTCTCTGACTTAAAATGAGGCCCTTAGTTACTCAGTAACCACCTGCCAAATTAAGCTACCCTTCTGAGTTAACAGTGCCTTCCAGGGTGATTTTGAAAGTGAGTCATTGATTTGAATCCAGAGACCAAACAGAGTGAAACAAGCCTTGGAGATCAGGTGGCCCAGCCCTCTCCTTTTGTAATTGAGGAAACGAAGGTCCAGAGAGGTTAAGTCACTGCTGCTCGATCACATAATTAAGTTTGTTTAGTTGCTGTGCTTTAGTGAGATCTGGAAATGCCACATGCGTAGTTTTGCTTTTCAAGTTCCTGACGTTTTCTGTTGTGTATGCACTGAAGGTATTTTTAAATACTGATAAGCATCTGAATGCAAACCTCATTTAGTTAAATCAGGCAGTGTGGGCAGTCTTCAGTGAAATCTATTACATTGCCTTGTTTGATGACTTTATGTTCAGCTCTTTTTGATTTGTGGTGTTTGATTGGACAAAGGGTAAGAAAATATTCATTGCAGTGAAAAAAACAATCCTTTCTTTTGCATTCACATAACTTCAAAATATCCCTAAAGTCATCACTGGTTGTTACTAAAAAAATTTTATTTTGAAACTGAGAGCAAGGTGAAAAACATTCTGTCCCAGTGGAGTTTCAGAGAGCCATAACCATGCAAAAGTAGGTGGTTACAGAAAATATTATGCAAACTTAACTGTAGCATTATAATGGAAACCACATAAATGATATCTGGATGGCTAGGTAAGAAAGATAAAACCAGTGAAATACATACTTTTGACTCTATATCGTTACAGTACATTTACAATGCACCACAATTTGAACAGCAAGTTGACAAACTCTGGATCTGTTACAAGCAAAGTGATTGATTGCACAGGGCATTGGGCTGGAGCAGGAAATTCTGACTCTCATTCCTTGTTCTTTCCCTGAATTAGGTTGTGGCCCCACTCTCTGTGCCTTGGTTTTTCCCTCAGTGCATCTCCCCGAGGTCAGATGGATTATCAGTGGAAAGTAACATTTACTAAGCTTCAGAAAGCAAACGTCACCATTCAGAGTCTTCTAAATCATGACAGGCTACTTCTGAGGCTTTGCTTGGTGTCATCTCTGACTACACCTCTTTGCTAATAGTTCAGGGGCAAATATGAAGTGGTTTTTGAACTTGGCATTACAATTGGGAGACAAATGCTTTAAAAAAAAACAAAAACAACTCTTGTTAAGCTGTGTATCAAATAGCAACTGTCCAGCTACTTGCCTCAGATAAGTCTGTGCTGTATTGATTTATAAGTTAGGAATAACTTTAGCTATTTGCTTAATCAGCCATGCAGGGAATGATATTGGATCATGTTATGGTCTGAATTGTGTCCTCTCCCAAAATTCAGCTGTTGAAACGGGACTGTATTTGGAGATAGGGCCTTTAAAAGGTGAGGAAGTTAAAAAATGAGGCTGTTAAGATTGGCCTTAATCCAATCTGACTGGTGTCCTTCTAAGAAGAGAAAATTTGAACACACAGGAAGACACCAGGGATACACACACACATGGAGAAAAGGTCACAGTGAGAAGGTGGCCATCTGCACGCCAAGGAGAGAGGCCCCAGGAGAAACCAAAACTGCCAACTCCTTGGTCTTGAACCTCCAGCCTCCAGAGCTGTGAGAAAATACATTTCTGTGGTTTAAGCCTCCCAGTCTGTGGTATTTTGTCATGGTAGCCCTAGCAAACTAATACAGATCACTTCAAACACCTTACCTTTTGCAACCAATGTCTATCACTATGAAATTGGAAGTTAGCATTGCAAAGGGACTCTTTTTCCTCCAGGGTCTCTAAAGACCTTCTGGGGAAAGTCCAAACATCTTACCACGGCAGACAAGCTCTCCATGATCTATGTCGCTCTGCCTTCTCCAGCCTCATTTCTCAGTGCTTCCCCCTTGACACAGCTTCTTAAGTTTCACTTAGAAGCCAGGCTTTCTTCTCCTTTGGTGTCTTCTCCTCACTATGAATCCATCCTTCAAGTCTCAGCTTACATATCAGTCCCCCCAGGAAGCCTTATCTCATCTGGACTGAGGAAATGCCCCTCTGTGGTGTTTCCACAGCTCAGGCGTCTACATCCAACTACCTTGTCCTTGCTCATCTGTTTCTTTCCCCTTCACTCAGAAGGTTCTCGAGGTCAGAAACCAAAACTTGTTCACTGTCACGTCCCTGGTGCCTGATCTGGAACCTGGCACCCTGTAGGTGTTCCGTTAGTTGAATCAAAGCATGAACACATCCGTGCAAGATATTCCTTTAAAATAGTGATTGAGCACCTAACCTGTGTAAGACACTGAGAGGACAGAGATACGTTTAAATCAGGTTAGTTGCATTAGTGTGCTTGGGCTGCCATCACAAAGTAGCACACAGACTGAAGGCTTAAACATCAGGAATCCATCTCCTCACAGGTCTGGAGACCAGAAGTCCAAGATCAAGGTGTCAGCACGGTTGGTTTCTGCTGAGGTCTCTCTCCTTGGCTTGTCCGTGGCCATCTTCTCCCTGTGTCTTCACATGGTCTTCCTTCTGTGTGTATCTGTGTCCTAATTTCTTCTTCTTAAAAGAAGGGCACCAGTCAGATTGGATGAGGGCCCACCTGCAGGACTTCACTAAAGATCCTATTCCAGATACCCTCACATTCTGAGCTGTTGGGGGTTAGAGCACCCACATATGAATTTGGGGGGATACGGTTCACATTCATCATAAGCACCGACTTCATAGGTTTTTACCACCTTGGGGTACCCCTGGGGTGAATGTAGACTACTATGTTGCTGTCTCCTTTGAAAGGTTATTTACTATAAACATTCAGTAATAAGTCATTTTCGTCAAGAAAGGGGCATTTTGGAGTTGATTGTTGTTTCCAGGGGTTGGAGTGGGCTATTATATTGGGAGTTCCACACCCCCAAGAATAAAATCCCAGAGGAGGAGTTGATTGTTGTTTCCAGGGGTTGGAGTGGGCTATTATATTGGGAGTTCCACACCCGCAAGAATAAAATCCCAGAGGACTAAGGTACGTAGGCCCTTCAGAATGTGATGGTGATGGCCAACATGACCAAACTCACTGGAAATTAGCAGTCTGCAGTGGCTCATACTTGGTTAACCCCCAGGAAATTCAGTGGCCATGTGTCCAGTTCCTACCCAAGAGATGGAAACATCAGATGCAAAGGTTTTTCTCTGATCTTCACTGCTCGACTTTCAGGGCTGGGAGAACTCTGCAGGACACGAAAGTCTGGTCTTTGGGCTTCAGATTGGATGTAGAGGATTTAGGTTTATGCTCCTTAAAGGGCAAAGAAAGGGTCCACCCAGGATCAGCCTTGGTCACTCCTTGTGCGTCACAGAAATCGCTGCCCATGGAGCCAGAGTGAGGCTGTGGGAAGAGGCTGTGTAAGCGACTCTGTTGCTATAACAACAGTACCTCGGTCTAATTTCTTTTGAAAAATGAATTTCAGCTGGTGGGATGAGGCTGGGCAGCTTCTCCCCACAGAGGAAAGCTCTGCCGACGGCCTCCGGAGCTCTGCTGTTTTGTGGATCCAGGGCATGGTGCCCCGCGTGCCGCTGCTCGCTGGAACATTCTCAGAGCTGGTTAAGTCATACCCACATTGGCCTGAATGTGAGAAAGCACCTGCCTACGTGTGGATGTCATCACGCACGGGTGATTCATCCTGAAGAGAAAAATCCTCTCCTTCTGCCTTGTCTCATATTTGGGCACAAAGTCACTCTAAAGACATGTAAATAATGGTGCTCAATTGGCTGGCAAATGAAGGCGAGTCCTGTAGCTTTCAACTTTGGGGTAAAAATCTGCTCAGAAACAGAGATGTGAGAGTCAGATGCCGTCCAGAAATCAGAATAACGTCCTGTTTGCTCCCTGAGATGGTATGTGAGTGTGTGTGTGTGAGAGAGAGATGAATTCCCTTCCAGGAGGTAGCTCTTAGCTTTGCTTTATGTAAACTTCAACTCACAAGGAAGAACAAGGTCTGACCTCTTTGAGGGAAACTAGAGGCTTTTTATAGACTGGACGATCTTATTTCGATACTTCTGTTTTCCAAAGGGAGATAAACCCAGGCTGGGATTTTATTCAAAAGCAGTGTCAGGCCCAGGTGCTGTGGGCTGTTTGCATCCTGTAAGCAGCGTGTGCAGGACTTCAGTGCCTTGGAGGCCCTCCTGGAAGGGGCTGGAAACAAAAAGAAGGATTTCTCGTTAAAAAGAAGGGACATGTTGAGTAAACAGTGAAATAAAAATATTCTTGATTCCTACCCAAGGGAGCGAAAAGTACTCAGCCTCCCTGAAGTATTTCTCCCCCCGCCTCCCAGAAAATGAGCAGGTTGAAACCTCCTGCTTCGTTCTAACACGCCTGTTCTCTGGTCTGTGTTGTCGGTGTGTCTCCAGCTGTGAGTGGTGCAGATAAGATCTGATCTTTTCATTGGCCCTTTACCTCCCTATGGTTTTTCCCTTCTTTCTCACCAACCTCCTTGGCCGTCATCTCTTCGCAGCTCAGCTCTAAATAAAATCCCATTAGGAATTTCAGATTTAATACAAGGTCATGAATACAAGCAGGTTTGACTAGATAATGTATGCATGACTTCCAGTGGGAGATATTCCTCGGGAAATTGTTTCTTATCCTTAAAAATAAATGCAGTGTAATGTGTGTGTGAGAGAGAGAGTGTGTGTGTATGTGCGCTCGCACGCATGTGTTTATGTATCTGAAAAGACAGAGCAGCTCAAGGTTCAGGTTGTGGAATTCTGACAGCAACTACAAATCTCCGTGGAGCTTTTCCTACAGAAAGCTACTGAGTGAAGGAAGCTGCCACCAGGACGCACACATCTGCTCCCTACTGAAGTTTTCAGGGCTGCAGCTCTCATCACTTCTCAAACACATGCTAAATTTGCAGAGTAACATCTTTACTCTTGGAGGAGTGCGGAGCTTTCCTGTGAGTCAGGCAGATCTAACTCAAAAACATGAACACATCCTGCTTAGACCGTCACGACCCAGATGTCTAGAACACTTCCCAGAATTTCGCAGCAAGGTTTGCTGGTGTTTGATCAGGATAGGAGTCATCAGAGGCAGAAGAACACAGTAGGTGAGAACACATATTTGAGGGGCAGGCAGCACAAAGCAGGGCTCTGCTGTGTACCCTGGGACAAATGACTACCCTCTCTGAGCCCATTCCTCATCCATCATAGGGGTATTGTGAAGATTCACTAAGTGAATACAGATAAAGCATTTAGCTTGATCTTACATCCTAAGCTCTCAGCCAATTAGAATATCAAATAACAATAATATCTTGAAACATTTAGTAAGCAGTGAACCAAATTCTCTAATAAAGACTTGGAAGTTTAGAGTTTTCTACTGAAAACTATGTGAGGAGAATTTGAAAGTCATAGAAGCTAGGCATTTACAGAGATAACAGTCTCATTTTTAATGAGTAGTTAATAATTTCATGGAAACGCCCATTTGAACTATATGGAGCCTGTGAAAAAATTTTATTACTTCAGATATAAAGAGTACACGGGGTGGAAGAGTATAGCTCAGTGGTAGAGTGCACATCTAGCATGCACAAAGTCCTGAGTTCAATCCCCAGTACCTCCATTTAAAATAAATAAATAAATGCACCTAAGTACCTCTCCCGAAACAAACAAAATTTTTAATATATATTAAAAAAAGAGTACACAGAATTCCTGTGACTTGTGATGAGAATAGAATTTATTCATTCAATTGAGAGAAAGCCAAGAGCCTCTATGAACATTTATGTGTTTGGAAATACAGGGATGTGAGATCTTGGGACTGAAGCATTTCAAAACGTCCAGGGCATTGACTGCCACTGCTCCTGGTGTTTTTTGATCCATTCTAAATGTGTTGTTGTGGATTTAGTCGGTGCACTTTAGGCATAACTAAAGGATAAAAGCATGCCTAAAAATTCAGCCACACACAAAAAAGATTTAAAAGGCTTTTAAAGAGTTCCTTCCCTTGGTGGCTCACAGCTGGAATTGAGTGGGTATCCACCTTCCAAATACTGAAAAGAGGAACCACCACTCTCGTGTATACACACCGAAGACTACTTGGGAATAGAATTTTAAATCTGACTCATAGCAAAAAAGGAAAAAGATCATAGTCATTTCTAAAAATAAACTCAAAGTCTCCCAAAATGTTCTGAATGGTCCTGTTCCTTTGGGCTAGGGGCTCAGCAGTATCCAGCATCCCCTTGGGCCTCTCAGATGCTTACTAGGTGGCAAGGCCCATTTTAAGGTGATCCTTTTCTTCCTGGAGGCTTTCAGAACAGAGATTTTTGACTGACATCCCCTCCAGAGCCCCAGAATTTCCTACAGACTAGGTCCAGAGAAGCTGTATTCTGGGATGGTCACATGTAGAGGTTTTAGATTCTTGGCTCTCAGGGAAATGTGTGTGTTCATGTGTGTATTTTTAAATTCATGTGCCTTTCATTACATAATAAAATTGTTTTGTCTCTAAACTAATGTTAGGAGTGTGTAAGGCTGACGAGGCAGATTTCAGGAGTCGTGATAAACTTTCTCTTTTTCTTTTGTGTTGCTCTACTTTTCCTGTAGACCCCCTTAAAACAAACATATTCACCTTTTGACAATATATGTCACATGTGCTCACTTCCTGTTGTGGTCTTTGTTCTTGGGAATGAATCCATCCCTTTGCACCTGACACACAGGCATACAGCGCGCCCTCAGTTCATGAGGAATGAAAATTAAAGTAAGAATATGATGTGGAGGGAGAAAATGATCTAGGCTATGACCCTACTCAGAGAAACCTAAAATATAAAAAACAAACATTTTCATGTCAAATCTTGTAGAAATGCAAAAGGCTTCTGCAGAATTCTTGATAGTCTGAGCTTTGAAATATCTCAACTGAGAGCATTGTTTTTTTAGTCCTGTTTATGAGCTGTCCCAGAGTATGACCAATTAACTCGGAAGCATTTTATATTGACAATTGAGTTTGTGTGTATTTTTTTAACCAAACCAACAACTTCAGAATGTTGGAACTCCAAAAGAATTATGAGTCTAGATTAGAATTTCTGAAAACTAGGGACACTGGACCAACTACCTCAGAGGAATCTGAGGTTTTTGTTATCTTTCTTGTGTCATCAGCCTGTGTCCCAATCTGGGCCCCACCTTTAGTTACTAAATCAAACTGTGGAAGTGGGACCAAGAAATCTGCATTTTTAACAGCTTCCCAAGTCACTTTAAAGTTGGATAATCACTGGTCTAGAAAACTGAACCTTTAAATAAACCTCAAAAGATCCTTATTCTAAGGGTGCTTAAATCTCAAAGACAGTTCTGGAAATGTTTTGCACACTATTCATATTCTACTAATTAAAATATCTAGCACATGAGTATTCGGGGTCACTCATCAAATATATTAAATAAGCAAGTCAAATTTTTCCATATGTTCATATGCCTATTATCTGTTGGTAGAATGACAAGAAAATAACCACTTGAAAATTGATTCAGTGAATCATCTTCTGGTTTGACCAGAGCAGATCAAAATGACCAAAATATTTATTCTCTGCGAGCTTCTAAATTAGTTATAGCATCTGTAAGCTGAGATTCCAATTCGTCTTCAAGTCTTGAGAAGTAATTGTGTTTCTAATGTTTGGTGAAGGAAGTGCATTTGGTTGGAGAGGGTGCTTTGGCAGGTGAAAACCCCTTGAAACCTTTGTAAGGAAATTTAAAATTCAACTATGAAAATACCCAACATGTTGGGTTCACATGGTTGACAAAACATGTGACCTTGGTGATGTTATATAAAGTCTGAGTTTCAGTTTCACTCTGCTTCTCCATGATTCTCTTCATAATTCTCTCGAGTTGTTCTCAGCATAGGCTTCCTGGACCCTTAGAGTCCTCAAAACTATTAAGGAGGGGACAGTCTACCAGCCATTTCCAGCATTTTAAAATAGCCAAAACAAATTGTACATTTACTCAATTATCATTAAAACACTAGACAGGCCAACATTCTCAAGTGCCTGCTTGGGGATCTGTTACATAACCGAGTGTGGTTATTTGAGAAATCTTTTTAGTATTCATTCATTCGAACAATCACCTGAAGGAAAAGGAAACAGTTGTGATAGGATGTTAGGATGCCATGGGAGCACACAGAGGGGTCTCCAAGATTAGGAGGTATGGGGAGGGGCTGTTAAGAGAGACTGCATCGAACATACTGTTTCAACTGAATCCTGATGGACACATAGAATTGGTCAAGTGAAGAAGTTGGTGAGAGTATAACACATGCAAAGACTCAGAACAGTGTGTCCTGAGAGCTACAAATAATTACGTGTAGCTGAAGGTTTAGAGTTGATTGGTGTTGGAGGGCCAGTGGAGGGGAAGAAGTTTGGAGGTGAGAGCTAAGACCAGAGAGGTAAGCAGGGATGAGGACCAAGTTGTGCAGGGCTTGGGTGTGGGACTTTGGTGATGCTGAAGACAGCGGATAGCTCCGGAAGAGGGGGAGGAGTTCACATTTTATCAAGAAAACCACAGCCACGGTGCAGAGAATAGGTAGAAGAAAGAGTCAAGACTGGAGCAGAGAGGCTCGTCAGGAGCTGCTGCGGAAATCATGACAGAAGTGTTGATTATCTGAACTGAGGTGCTGGGTTGGGTTGGAAGGATGAGAATGAAATCCATTCATAATGAGAACAGATAGCCTTTGAGGTTTAACTGAGTATGGGTGGTGGGGAGAGGGTGGAATCAAGGATGATTCCTGAAAACAGTCTGAAAGAACATGACCATGATGAGCATTGGAGCCCAGGGCCATTGATGAAGGCAGGACTTCACCGTCTGCATGAGGGGAAATTGTGGGCTATGTAGTCAGACCTGAGTCTGAATTTGAATCCAGGTTGAGCCACCCCATCCCACTCCCAGCTCTGTTATCTGAGGCTTAATCTCACTATGCCTAAATTTCCTCCTCTGTAAGGTGGTTATAATAAAACCTACCCACCTTTTAGAATCAGTAAGAGTAAGAGACAGGAATCTTGATAGTTATCCCAATATCTTCCATCCTAAAATCTTCATTATTTTAATAGTAGGATCATCATCTTCATTCCAAGCTCCCTGATCCTGCCCAATTTTATGCAAAGTCACGGAGAAGGCAATAAGAGCTTTTTATTTTTAACTTTACTAAAACTGCTAAAAATCTAAAGGAAAAACGAGTATCTTGATTATGGACACACTGGCCCAGGGGACCCCTTGGACTCTATTGGGGATGGGGCCCTTCTGTGTCGGCAGAGACCTACTCACCTTAGCCACGTTCCTCCTTGCTATGGGTGTCGTCCACCCCTCCCCACTCCACCTCCTCCAAAATACTGCCCTTTCCTCTGTAGAACCATCAGACCAGCACATGACCTGCCCCAGAGGTTTGCTAAGAGGATAAAATAATGATTCTGTGTGAAAGTACTTTATTACCCCAAAGGCACAGCTCTTCTTATTACTACTGGTCTGGGTGTCATATCACCCCTCCCAAACCATTGTGTCTCTACTTGCCTCACATGTTGTTTCTGCCTCTCAGCCAGTCTCTCTGTCTCTGTCTCTGTCTCTGTCTCTCTCTCACACACACACACACTCACCCAACAGTTCACAGAAACACAAGCCATCAAGCCATACGGTAGAGGAGAGACTCACGCTGGAGCTACTGTGCAGGAGGGATTGTTTCCTTCAGAGCCCTTGACACAGGAGAGCTGCCCCCATTGTCACAGGCAGTGTATGCGCAGCAGACTTAAGCTCCGGGCCCACAGCGTCCCTTAATGGGAGAAAACATTTATATGTGATGGTAATGATACCAGAACAAGGAAGCTAATGCTCGGTCAAGAGTTCCTGTGACTCTTCCACGAAAGCACAAATCATACTAAGAGGCTCCAGCTTTGTGAGGCAGGAAGGCCAGGGACTTCCTAGAATAAGGCCATTTGGGAAGAGACCCTGACGGGAGTCCTTGGGAGGATGGAGAGTCCCAAGGACATTTCCCGTGCAATCAGCCTTTCTCTGCTCACTGAGCAGAGTGCTGGCGAGTTACTCCACCTTCTCCCCTTTTCCCGCCCACCCTCCTCCTCTCTCCCAGGAGGGACATAGGAGAAAGTTAGATTCTCAGACCACCTTGCCATCTAGCAAAGGAGGATGGGACACGGGAGGGATGCTAAGATTGCTCTGCTATTTTGGACACAAACAGAAACTATAACAGGGCTTCAGTGTGCCTTCAGTGATGTCGTTCTTGTATTCCCAGTGCTGACATGTTAAATATATGTCAAGATTGGGGTTAAAAGGGCCAGCAGTGGAGAACTCTCAGCCCTCAAGGAAAAGGAAGCAGTCAGTAGCTCCATTCAGGTCGCAGCCTGGAAGTAGATTTGCTTTGAGCCTCAACAATCCAGTCTGTTGTACAATCTAGGACACGAATGCATTAGCACTTGGACTCAGACTTGAATTGCAAATATGATTTTTGTTGTTCATATTTAAAAAACCACGCAAGATGCTTGGAAAACATTAGGCTTTTGCAGGCTAGGGAACAGAAATATGATCACTTTATCTATTTGTATTTTAGAGATCCAGAAACTCATCTATCTTGGGTACAGTGTGACTATTGGTGTCACTGTATTTTAAAAATAGAGTAAGCTAAGGCTTAGTTGGTGCTTACTAGATCCCAGGCCTGAAGCTAAGTGCTTTCCGTGCTATTTCATTTAAGTTCATCCTCACAGTAACTGTATGAGCTAGATATTGTTAACCCATTTTGCAGATAAGGAACCAAAGCTTAAGAGAGTTTAAATACATTTTCCAGGATTCATTCATTCAACATGTATTTATCGAGTGTCTACTGTGAGCTACTAGGGGACCAGTAGTGAAAAAAACAGAAAAATCCCTACCTTCATGTAAATAACTATCTACTGGATGGTGTCGTAGCTAACATTTATTAAGCATCAGACAGCATTTATATGTATTAACCCTTAGGTGGGGGGTCTGGGTTTGAACTCAGGCCTCCTAGCCCCAGGGCTGTCCGCCTGTGTCTGGGTTCCTGCTCTGTACTGCCTCACCCATGGAGGCCTGCTCTGTGGGTAAGAGGTGGGACTTGGGGTTCCCAGTCAGACCTGTCTGTCTCCATGGTCTTGGCCACCACTGTTTTCCAGAAGAACAAATAGAGCATTGTCTTTCTCCATCTCTGCCCCATCCATTTCACGACCTGGAACAGAGTTGTGGATTTGTACTTTATAAAATAAAGTCGGGTTCATTTTTAAGACAAGTGCTTACTTTTTTAAGGTTAACATCCCTTCAGGAGGTGCCAAGGGCCCCAAACCTTATTTCCTTTAGACCCTGAAGCTGTGATATCTGAACTTGCCACTGTGTGTTGGAGCTACATTCAAGTATCTGCCGTACCTATGATCAGAACCACAGTTTCCTGGTTTATTCAATAAATAAGGTAATTTTCTAGCAGTTTTTACCTAATAGGATGGATTGAGCCAGTATCTTCTTTGAAGTCAAATTCCAGTGTGTCCTGGCTAGAGCCTTGTTTTCAGCAATTCAGGGGCTTCTGCCAAGTGACTGCAGAATGTTTGGTGTTGTGATTAAAAATATAAGATTTAGGAACAAGGGTTAGACTGGGTCTTTACTTAAGGACCTTTTCTGTTTAGTTTTGAAATAGAATGCTCGACTTATGAGAGGATAGCAGTAAATCCCCCACGTCATCTCCGGATTGGGTTTACTGTATGTAGGGCTCTTCCGGAGCCTTAGCAGGTCTGCGTGTGAGTGCGGAAGTGCAGGGTCAGAGGGAGCCCGCGCCTCTCTTCCGCGCTCTGTGATACGCAGCACATCTGCCAAGAATAGGTGAGTGCACGAGTAGGGGGCTGTTCTGCCTCCCCTTCCCACCATGTCACTCTACCCTGTGCCTTCAACTCTGTAAAGCTGCTGAAACCTCCATCTAACCCAACCTCGTCTTCCCTTTGTCACCATCCAGCAAGCAGTTCATCAGGACCTCCCCTATGTCAACCTCTTTCAACTGGGGCCCTAGGAATTAGCCCTTTCTGAAAGAAAGGAAGGGGGCAGACAGATGAATTAGGTTTGGACTTAATAGATCCATAGTGTTAGCAAGACTTTTCTTAACTGGACTTTTAAGATGAGTCCATTTAAGTGGGCACAACACTCTCCAGGGTTAGAGATCCCATTACCAGGAATGTAGAATCTCAAAGTCAGGCATTCCCTGTGGTCAGTGGAGTTGCCTCCTGCTCTGATCCAAACTCACCTCCTTCAGCCTCTGTGAATTAGACAATAGAATCATTCAGTTTTCCACCATCTATTAACCAGTGCTAGGAACCTGAACACTGGATGCAGCCCTGGATACACAGTAAGCAAGTCAGCCATAGCCCCTGCCACCTTAGAGCTTGCTAAACAGACACTTAAGCAGTTGCCCCAAAGGATGGCAGAAGCTATGATGGGGAAGTTGATGTTGCTTGGAAAAACTTACTCCAAGATTTCTAACCCAGTGTAGGTGGGGCAGAGGAGGTGCCTAATGGAGTTGGTTTGGGGAAAGGATGTGAGTTGAAAGGAGATTTCCTAGAGGAAGTGAAATCTAAGATACAACCTGGAGGATGAGTAGCTGTTACCAGGGGAGGGGGAGAGGGAGGGAGACGAGTATGTTCCAAGGAAAGAAAACAACATTACAGTGGCATAGAGGCAGAAGGAAGCTTAGCACATTTAAGAAACTGAAGGAGTTTCAGGAGAGTTGATAGAAAATGTTTGGCAGGGCCTGGGGAGTTGATGCTCAGCAGAGAGGCATGAAAATGAGCCTAGAATGATGAACAGGAGCCAGGTGAAGTAGTTTGGATCTTAATCTAAAGACAGTGGAAATCATTGCATGGTTATAAACAGGAAGGGTAATAACATATAGATAAATACATATCTATTATTGAAGTATAATTGATTTATAGTATATTATTTTCAGGTATACAGCATAGTGATTCAGTATTTTTACAGATTATAATCCATGAAAAATTATTATAAGATAATGGCTGTATCTATTTATATATATAAAATAGCTAAAATAGCTTATCTATTTTATATATTGTAGTTTGTATCTCTTAATCACATACCCCTAATTTGCCCCTCCCTCCTTCCCTCTCCCCATTAGTAACCACTAGTTTGTCTTCTATGTCTGTGAGTCTGTTTTGCATATATTTCATTTGTATTATTTTTTTAGATTTCACATATAAGTGATAATATACAGTATTTGTCTTTCTCTGACTTATTTCACAAAGCATAATATTGTTTAGGTCCAATAACATTGCTACAAATGACAAGGTTTCATTCATTTTTATGGCTGAATAATGTTTCATTTTGTGTGTGTGTGTGTATATACATATATACATATACAACATCTTCTTAATCCATTCATCTATTAATGGGCATTTGGGTTGCTTCCATAGCTTGGCTACTATAAATAGTACTGCTGTGAACATTGGTTGGGGGGAGGTATCTTTTTGAATTAGTGTTTTCATTTTTTCTGGATATATACCCAGGAGTGGAATTGCTGGATCATATGGTAGTTCTATTTTTAGTTCTTTGAGGAACCTCCATACTATTTTCCATAGTGGCTCCACCAATTTACAGTTCCACCAAGAGTCTACAAGAGTTCCCTTTTCTCCACATCTTCTCCAACATTTGTTATTCATAGACTTTTTGATAATAGCCATTCTGACAAGTATGAGGTGATATCTTATTGTGGCTTTGATTTGCATTTCTATAATAATTAGTGATGTTGCGCATCTTTTCAGGTGCCCATCAGCCATTTGTATGCCTTCTTTGGAAAATTTCTATTCAGGTCTCCTGCTTATTTTTTGATTATGTTGTTTGTTTTTTTGATACTGAGTTGTGTACACTGTTTACATATTTTGGATACTAACCCTTTGTCAGTCATATCATTTACAAATATTTTCTCCTAATTTTGTAGGTTGTCTTTTCATTGTTTCAGTGGTTTATTTTGCTGTGCAAAAACCTTTAAGTTTAATTAGGTCCCATGTGTTTATTTTTGCTTTTATTTCTTTTGCCTAGGAGACACATACAAAAATTACTATGATTTATGTCAAAGAGTGCTCTGTCTATATTCTCTTCTAGGAGATTTATGGTTTCAGGTCTTACATTTAGGTCTTTAATCCATTTTAAGTTTATTTTTGCATATAATGTGAGGAAATGCTCTAATGTCAATGTTTTACATGCAGCTGACCAGTTTTCCCAGCACCACTTGTTGAAGAGACTGTCTTTTCTCCCTTGTGTAGTCTTACCTCCTTTGTCATAAATTGACCATGGGTGCATGGGTTTATTCTTGGGCTCTCTATTCTGTTCCACTGATCCTATGTGTCGGTACCATGCTGTTTTGAATACTGTAGCTTTGTAGTGTAGTCTAAATTCTGGGAGAGTGATGCCTCCAGCTCTGTTCTTTTTTTTTCAAAATTGCTTTAGCAATTTTGGGTCTTTTATGGTTCCGTGTGAATTTTAGGATTTGTTCTAGTTCTGTGAAAAATGTCATGGGTATTTTGATGGGGATTGCATTAAATCTATAGATTGCTTTGGGCAGTATGGCCATTTTAACAATATTAATTCTTCTAATCCAAGAGCATAGGATATCTTTGTGTTTATTTGGACCATCTTCAATTTCAGGAAGGGCAATATAATTTTTGAAGGAGGTGGCCGTACAGAGAATAGATTGATAGAGAGCAAAACAATGACTAAAATAGATAGAGAGTGAATGGATGGATGAGTGGAGGCAAGGCAGAGACCTTTTAGAAGACTGCTGCAACAATCTAGCAAGAGACAAGATTGCCCTGGACTAGGATGGTAGCAGTGAGGTTGGAGATAAGCAGGCATATGAGAGAATGTTTTGGATGCAGAATCCATATGATGTGGTGATTGTGATGTGAGACATTTCAAGAAGAATGCTTAGGTTTCCATTTTGGGTAACCAGGCAGATCCTGAGAGAGGGACAATTGGTGAAAAGATAATTAGCTCAAAGTTGAGACATGTTGAGTTTTAGATGCCCGTGAAACATCAAGGGAAGAGAATGGCAGAGTTAGTGGAACTCAGCAGGGAAGGCTGGGCTGGGCATGTTGTTGTGGGTGCATCAGCCTCAAGAAGGTAGTTAAAGCTGTTGTAATGGATGAAATCATCTAGGCAGGCATGTAGAGTGGGCAGGGGAAAAATGCTGAAGACCAAATGATGAAGAATCCCATCATTTAGGGGAACAAAAGAGGAATACATGAGAGAGAGCGAGTGCAGATGGAGAGAAAGAAGGAAATCTAGGAAAGTGGGATATCATTGAAACCAATTATCATTGAAACCAGTGGAAGTGTGCTTTTATTTTATTTTAATATATTTTTATGGAAGTACATTCAGTTTACAATGTTGTGTCAATTTCTGGTGTACAATACTTCAGTCACGTAGGAACATAAATACAGTTGTTTAGAACAGAGCAGGCTACTGTATCACTAAGTGCTGGGAGGTCAAGTAAAATATGAACCAAAAGGAAATTTCAGGTTCCATTAACCATTAATCTTCATTTCTATGCTATTCAGTAAATGTGTTAAATTCTATATTCTTAGAGGATTTTTAGTGTTCTTTAGAATATTGTTGATTTAATTTCTTGATGTTCTCAATTAAGATGTGACAAGAATTTAAGATAGATATTAACATCTTTCTTAAATATGACACATTTTGGTCCACATCTCATGGTTGTATTCATTTGGAAAATAATAATAGATGATTCTCCCCTATAAGAGAAGTATTGCCTTAACTGATTTTTTTCCTTTGTTCCACCCTCGAATCTTTAGTTGCTTTCTATCTCTTAGCCATGCGAGTTCTGCTTTTGGATAAAATCTTTTCCTATAGAGTTTGAATTGAAGCCCAGCCAACTTTGAAATTTGAAGTGTAACTTTCTGATGTGTTCTAAACCACTTAAAAATTAGTTCATAGCCATGCACACAACCATGCTTAAAGAGTAAACTATGCCTTGGAAGTTTAGTCATTCTTTTCCATTTCTTTTCCAGCTCCAGGAGACTGTGAAAAGGAAGTTGGAAGGAGCCCGATCACCACTTAATGGAGACCAGCAGAATGGTGCTTGCGATGGGAGTTTTTCTCCAACTAGCAAGCGAATACGAAAGGACATTCCTACGGGGCTGGAAACCATCAACAGCTTGCCCAACATGCCACTGCCTTCAGCTTCTCCTCTTCACCAACTTGACCTGAAGCCTTCTTTGCCCTTGCAGAATAGTGGGACGCACACTCCTGGGCTTCTGGAAGATCTCAGTAAGAATGGGAGGCTCCCAGAGATTAAACTTCCTGTTAATGGTTGTAGTGACCTGGAGGATAGCTTCACCATCTTGCAGAGCAAGGACCTCAAACAAGAACCTCTAGATGACCCTACTTGCATAGACACATCAGAAACATCTCTTTCAAATCAGAACAAGCTGTTCTCGGACATTAACCTGAATGATCAGGAGTGGCAAGAACTGATAGATGAACTGGCCAACACGGTTCCTGAAGATGACATACAGGACCTGTTCAACGAAGACTTTGAAGAGAAGAAGGAGCCAGAATTCTCACAGCCAGCGACGGAGACCCCCCTGTCCCAGGAGAGCACCAGCGTGAAGAGTGACCCATGTCACTCTCCTTTCACACATGTTTCCATGGGGTCTCCCCAGGCCAGGCCGTCTTCTTCTGGTCCTCCCTTTTCTACTGTCTCCACGGCCACCAGTTTACCTTCTGTTGCCAGCACTCCCGCAGCTCCAAACCCCGCCAGCTCACCGGCAAACTGTGCAGTCCAGTCCCCTCAAACTCCAAACCAAGCCCATACTCCAAGCCAAGCTCCCCCTCGGCCAGGAAATGGTTATCTCCTTAATCCGGCGGCAGCAGTGACGGGGGCTGGTTCGGGGTCGGGCCCCGTGGCCGGGCCTGGCTCCGACCTGTCGCCAGCAGAGCAGCTCAAGCAGATGGCGGCGCAGCAACAGCAAAGGGCCAAACTCATGCAGCAGAAGCAGCAGCAGCAGCAGCAGCAGCACTCAAATCAGACGTCAAGTTGGTCTCCCTTAGGGCCTCCCTCCAGTCCATACGGGGCAGCTTTCACTGCGGAAAAACCAAATAGCCCGCTGATGTACCCCCAAGCCTTTAACAACCAAAACCCCATAGTGCCTCCAATGGCAAACAACCTGCAGAAGACGACAATGAATAACTACCTCCCTCAGAACCACATGAATATGCTCAATCAGCAGCCAAATAACTTGGGTACAAACTCCTTAAACAAACAGCACAATATTCTGACTTATGGCAACACTAAGCCTCTGACCCATTTTAACGCAGACTTGAGTCAGAGGATGACACCACCGATGGCCAACCCCAGCAAAACCCCCCTGATGCCCTACATCCAGCCGCCGCCGCCGCCGCCGCAGCCGCAGCAGCAGCCACCCCCGCAGCTCCAGGCCCCCAGGGCCCACCTGAGTGAGGACCAGAAACGCATGCTTCTCATGAAGCAGAAGGGAGTGATGAGCCAGCCCATGGCTTACCCGGCACTTCCATCCCACGGTCAGGTAAGTGTGAAAGCGGAACACACTTGAGCAGTTCTCGCGGTGCGTTTCAAGATTGTCGGTGTGTGATGCACTCCAGGCTTCAGCGATACGAGGCTTAATTACCTGCAGAAATCCTTCCTACACATCCTCATGTAGTTGCCAGGTTTGTTCGGGGGGTTTTTTGTCCTTTTTTCTAAGAGACAGAAAAAGTGGCACAGTAGACTTTCTTGTATTTGAATGCCTAGGAACCAAACTCCTTTTATTCCGAGCAGCAGAAAAGAAACCACAAATTACATAAAAGTCTCATTCTAGGAAGGCAGGCTGTAGAGGCGACATGACAGAACATGGGGAGCTTCCTGTACCTTCTCTCCTAGGTCAATCGGTCCTGGGCTGGGGTGGTAGGAAGGTCAGAGCATTTAGGGATCTCTGCCAACAGTCTTACAAGGTCCTGAAAAAGCCTCCATCTAACTGAATTATGAATCATGAAAATTTGGATTCTTGGTATTCAAAGGTGGGAGAGTTTTCTGTATTTTCAAAGTGAAGTTGAAGAATAGCTTTTTGTCTGACTGCGTGGTGTTTCAACACTGGTTGGTGAACTGGAAATTAGAAGCTGTCTCAACCTCATGGCTTGAGGGTGCAGTAAAACCTCTCCAAATCATTCGGCTGTGATTCAGGAGAATGTAATGATGAGTATCTCTTAGTGCTGTATCAAAATAGTCTTTTTCCCCACTGTCTTTCGTCATGTCATCCCAGTGTAGGGGTGGAGGGCTCTCAGGGATCCGTGGTGAAAATAAGTGGCAACCAGTAGAGAGTGAATGCTCATTGACAAGCATTGGCCCTCCTCGCCCTGACCAGTGTGCCACACAGCCAGAGCTCCTTTAACACTTTATCTGCCTGCAAGGAAAGGGGAAATGGGGAAATGCGCCACCTGTTCTACTGACCTGACCTGACGTGGGTGAATTCAGGAGCCATCATTTTACTGCCAGTTGCTGTCAATTGTGGGGGCACAGTTCTGTGCCTCAGTCCTCTCAGGATGCGTTGCAGTTGGAGATTTTGCAGAAAAGTCTCTGCTTTAGGGACCCTCGTGTGCAAACAGGTTCTAACTAGTGCTTGACTGGTCAGCCACAGTGGGATGCATGAGAAACACCGCAAAGTAATGCAGGGAGATCTTGCATCACCGGATGCTGTTTGCATCATATGTCCTGGTGTGCCCGCCCCACTCCCACCCCACCTCCCCAAGCTTGATGCCGGCTGCAGGGCTGGAGATGGTGCTGGCCTGCAGAGACAGGCCTGGACTCTGTGGCTTGATTCTTGTCCTTCACAGCGCTTCCAACCCCAAAACCTCACAGTGGTTTCTTGTCTGCACATGCCAACCAGCTCTAAAGAAATTCTGTCTGGAGAAATAAAAATGTAACTTGCTTTACATCAACTGCAGTCAGTAGCAGGTAGAAAAACCTCATTGAAATGTGAACTTTTATGCTTTATCTTGGTTTCATTAAAATATATATATACCATTGGAAAATGCAACATTTTATACATTTCAGTATTAATTTCTGAAGCTGGCAGAAATAGAGCCAATACACAGGGATGTTGTTGTAGCCCAGACGCCCATCAGAGGTTTATGAGATCACAGGCTGTCAGAATGGTCTGCTGTTAATCTTAATACAAATTGTGCTTCTGCACCCACTGTTTTTCAAACGGGCTACAGTAAAATACTTCCTCCAAGCCAGACCAAGGATGATTAATTCGAAATCTGCAGACCTGTGGGCGCGGTGTGATCCATCCTCATTCCCCATCCTCACTAAATATCTTTTGAAATTCGCTACCATGGGACAAAGCTCCTGTCTTTGCTGGAACATGAATTTTGTAGGTGCTTATTTCGGGTCCTTGTGCTTGCCTGGCTGTGAGTAACGGAAACCTTGAGCTGCTAAGGTCTTGTTTTGAAAGGGCTCGGTCAGGTGATGAAGAAACAAAAGTGATGCTTTTCTGGGTTAAATTCATGGGCTCCTCCTCTTTTTTCATCTCACAAGGTGCTTTCAGGATGAACAGAATCTTCCCCATTAGAATAATCACTTCTTAACCTCATAAAGAACCATCAAGGAAAAGTATGCTTTTTAATGAAATACTAACTCACCACTGTTTGAAACAAGCTTCAAAATACATATATAAACATGTGAATATCTTTCTGCAAACACACCATTTGTTTCATTGCTTTTATCTGATTGTGGAGGAGTATTGACACAGCTCTCAGAATAGTTAATTACAAATACGAGCATGAATTACAGGCGAGATCAAAAATATAATTATACACAGGTGTGGTTCTTATTTGTTTTCTGCTGTTGCTAGTGAAAATTCACTTTATTCTTTCTTGGCCACAAGGACCATGATCAACACTTAGTTTTAATGAATGACTTGAGCACAAAAGCCAATAACATGAGAATATTTATTTTGAAATAATTATCTTACACAGATGTTTACTTATTTGGGATATTTGCAGAAAATGCCATTCCTCTCCGAAATGAATAGAACTTCACTTTGTTCCTGTAAGTTTCAAAAAAGAGAGAGCCAAAAGGAGATAAAAAAACTTATTTCAAAATTGTGAATGTTTTATCTGAAAATTCCACTTCTCAGAATTTACATATTATTCCTTATAATTAGAGAATTGAACAAAGATTTAGATAGAAAGATTATGCTCATGGTGTTACGTATGATAGTGGAAAATTAGGACCAAAATAAACATTTTGGAAAAATAAATGATGTACATGAAAATCATGCTATTAATGAATGATTAATCACATGGAACTCCTCATAATATGAGTGAAATATGATCATACAACAGCTCATATGTTAACGATCCAAATTGTGTTTTTAAATAAGTATAGAAAATACTGAGTAGCTAAAATATTAAGAATGGTATTTCTGGTTGGTAAAATTATAAGCAGTTATTTTTTTTTTCTTTATACTTTACTGAATTTTTTAAAGGTCCCATTATACATGTATGTTTAATTCTACCATTAGGGGAAAAAAAAACTTTTTTAAGGACGGAAAATACCTACCCTATTTTTTTTTTAAAGGTTTACACTTTGCTAATTCTTTGTTTTAAAAATCCTTACTATCCAATTTGCCAGTAGGGTTGCGGTGATACCGTTGCTTTCTATTCATTTACATATATGAGTTGTGAATCCTTGCTTTAGGAGGTAGTTCAAACCCTTTCTCTCCACACTCACTCTTTTTTCCTTTCTCCCTCCATGTCCCCTTTTCACTCCTTACAGTCTTCTCTTAATTTTTATGAAAATCAGCTAAAATAGTGACAACAAAGGTCTTAATAAAATTTCCACCATTGTAAGCTTTCACATCCTCTCTGGGTTATAATCATTTCTCCCTTCCCTCTTCTCTTTTTCTTCTTTCTGGAACCTCTCTTCATCATGTATGTGGACCTTCTGAATTGCTACTGCACGCTAGTTTTTAAAATACATGTTAAAATATGTGTTTCTGTACTGAAAGGACAAGAACACACTTTGGTTGTGTCTATCATTATCTTTTCCTGATCTTGTTTCTCAAGGACAGTATCTCTCTCTCTCTTTCTGCTTTTGCTAATTTTTGCATAGTACTTAACACTGTGTCTTAAATGTAAGGATGTTTCATAAGTCATTTGATGACACTGAGCAAAGTTTGGCCCCAAAATATGTTTAGAGTTGATTATCAGCTCCAGGGGAGAGAGTGTTAGCACAAATAGCACAGAGCTGCTATTGAGATCAAACAGAAGAACTGGAAAGGCAAGTCTGAAAAGAATCCTTTGATAGGAGGTGGTTATCTTGAGCCAGTGGAACAAGGAAATCACTGGGATGGCAAACTCTGTCACTGTGTCTGACGAACAAAAAAACAATGGAGCAACTATGAAAGAAGTACAACAAAAGCAAATGACTACTGGCTGGTCAAGGAAGGATACACGGATACCCAGAGCCCAAGAATAATTCCTACAGGCAAGAGTGGAAAGTGAAACATTTCCAAAATGTGATGTTAATTTTTACTACTTTAGTTGTGATCATAGGACTAGATGAGTCATAGACACTCTCCTACCTTACTCTTTATCTGTGTATTTTCTGTGGGTGGCTGCGTATATCATAATGATTCCATGTATGCTTATACTTTACAGAATGTCTTCCCCTTTCAATTTTATTTTATCAAAATCTGTTGGATCTCATGTGCAGTAGCCATAAAATCTCCACAGAAAGAACAGAGTGCTTATATTCACAGACATCATGGAAATCTCTTTGAAGATACATTTCCTTTAACTTTAAAAACTTGGAGCCCCTTTGTTTAGTTTCTGTAAAATATATATTGTTTATTTTATCCAAATCATACGTGACATAGTTCAGAAAGTCAGATGGTACTTTAAGGCTCATGATGAGAAAGAGCAGCCCCTGCTTCGTCTCCTCCGTTCTAATTCTGCCTCCCACAGGTGGCTGCTTCAATTCATTAAGTTGTTTTCTCTTATTTATCTCCATAAACTGCTGTTTCCCAATATTTCAATTATTTGATACCACAGAAGACACGGATTTAGCTCACTTCCACTACCCTCACACAAAAAAGCCCACCCCCCTTCACATAGTCTCTCTTTTTCCTTACCATACTCAGTATAACTAGATGTATCACAAATTATGATTTGAAAAGTATTCCATGTTTACATGACTGACTTTTGCACAGAGCCTCACAATTTAGTTGTAGCTTACTATGCTTATATTTCCTTTCTTGTGTAACTTTTTATTTTCCCTGGGATTTATAACTGCCTCTTTATTTAATTTGGTATTATCTCTGCACCTGCCTTCAATCTATCCTCAACCTGTCTGACCCTGTAAAATTTTCAATATGATCAAACACATCAAAGAATTATTTTCTTCTTTTCTTTTTTTCTCTCTCTCCCTCTTTCTCTCCTGCCCTCTCTCCCCTCCCACCTCCTACTTCTCTTTCTTTCTCAATTTCTTTCTCCCTCTTTCCCTCTTTGCCTCTCTCCCTCTCTCCTCTTTCTCTTTCTTTCTTTCTTCCTTTGTTTCTTTCTTTGTTTCTTTTTCTTTGTTTCTTTTTCTGTTTCTTTGTTTCTTTCTTTGTTTGTTTGTTTGTTTGTTTCTTTCTTTCTTTCTTTCTTTCTTTCTTTCTTTCTTTCTTTCCTTCCTTCCTTCCTTCCTTCCTTCCTTCCTTCCTTCTATTCTTTTACATATATGAATAATATACAGTATCTCTCCCCAAGGTTTACACCCTCTTGTTCCAGTCTTCTTCTATCCTGCACTTTTCTTGGTCTGCCTCTTATTCTTGGTCTGCCTCTTAACTGAGGTCCCACAACTGCCTCTCACCATCATTCTTGGAATATCTCACCCCGCTCCCCTTCTATGTTGCATTATCTGCTTTCTTGATCCCTCCTCCTCCTTCTTGGCTTAGTCGCTTAAATTGGTGGAGCACATCCTCAGAACTTCTTAAGAAAGGGTGCACAGGACATTGTTTTTATGAATACTATTTTTGAGAATGTCTTTATCCTCACACCTGAGTGATAGTTTGCCAGATGTAGCATTAAAAATAAGAAAACATGTTGCATCTGACTTGCAAAGGCATTTCCTCACCATCCTGTGGCTCTCATACTGTTGAGAAGTCCAGTGACATTTGCATCCCCTTCTCTATGTGCGTAGCCTGTTTTTTCACTCTGAGAGTTTTTCAAATCTTCTATCCCTGACATTTCATGATGATATGCCTTAAAGTAGCCCTTTTTCATTACTGTGTCTGGGACTATGTACCTTGTCCTTTTTTACTTTGTAAATGTGTCCTTAAGATATGTTCTTGTATTATTTCTTTGATCATTTCTCCCTTCCCTTTTCTCTTTTTCTAACTTTCTGGAACTTTTATTCGTCGTGTATTGGACCTCCTGGATTGTTCTCTAATTTTCCTATCTGTTCAGTCTTTGTCCTTTTGTTCTGTTATGTGAGATTTTCTCAGCTTTATGCTCCAACTCTAAAATTATTTTATTTATCACATTTTAAATTTCCATAAGCTCTTCCTTGTTCTCTGATTTACCCCTGTAAGTTTAAGGATATTAATTATCATTTTTAAATTAAGTTTTCTTGTGCTCCCTGTTTTGTCTCTGTTTCTGCTAAGCACCCTTTTCCCATGTGCTCATTTTCTTTTTCTTTCTTTCATGTTGGAAGCTTTTCTCAAATGTTCGCTTTTTTAAAGAGGGGGGCGCAATGAAGCAAATCAGTTGCTCTGTGTGCTCAGCCAGAGCTTGTCAGATGTGGGGCTTTTTGTAGGCAGATTGAGCTAGAACCCAGCTACTTCACTGGGTCAGTGTCTGCAGATTTTTTTTCCCTTACAGCCAATTGGGAAAAGACTTCCACGATCTCACTGCAGAAAGTCGTAAATCTAGAGGCTGGCTTTTGGGAGCTGAGCAGAGGAAGCTGAGTGGTTGTAGTGATGATGAGGGGTGTCTCACTAAATATTATGTAGACTTTCCCTTAATCTCCCTGTTTTTTATGGCTCCTCAACCCACCCTCCCTGGGGCTGAGCTCCAGGATTCCGGAGTCTCGTGGCTTAACCTCTCCGAACTCCTTCTTTGCCTCTGGGCTTTTGTGTCTGGTCCACCTCTTCCTTAAACAGAACTTTGGCCAGTTTTCCTTTAAAGTGCACTCCACACCTCCCACCCTGGCATTCAGAAGTGCTTCTGATTCCTGAGAATTTACAGCCTTCTCTAGCTTGAACCATCTTGCTTTAATTTTGGCTTCCTGTGATGCAGGGTTAGAATTAGCTTTCTCAGTCATTCACCATTTAGCTATATGATTTTCATCTTCCAAAATTTTGTTGATATCCTTTTAATGGCTATTGCCATCTTCCATCCTCCTTGAATGCTGGTATCACCTGTATTCCTTTCTTGTCATTGTACTGGGGAGTTGGAGAAAACCGAGATGAATAGAGGTGTTCAATCTACCAGAAGCTTCTTCAGTGACTTTCAACATCTTTCTATACAAATATTGAACATTGTCCAATATTGAAATTCATACGTTACAGCATATTTCACATTATTGCTTCTGACATCTTGGGCTTTAGCAGAACTGGTTTCATAAAAGCTAAAATGCTCTCTTAACATAAAATTTACATGTCAAATACAGGTATTCAGGACAGCAGAGTCAACATGGTCATCGTGCTAGTTTAGAATATGATCTTGTGATTATAACCTGAATAGTTTTTAGAATCTTGAAAATATTGACTTACTTCAAGGACTATAAAAACAATTTAGGTTGCATGACCCCGACTAAGCCAACAGAAGCTGGCAACTCAGATGCAAGGTAAAATATTGACAGAACACTCATCACTGACTGAATCCAGGGCCTCCCAGCTGAGGGGAAACCAGTGGGCAGAAGCACTACAAAACTCAGGATAATAAATGAAATGTTCCAGTTGATTGGTATAATAAGTCATTTCCATCTGCACATTGGCATATTTTGAAAATCCTGATTGATATTCTGTCAGAGACTTAGAAATAGGATGAGAGTAAATAGCAGAAAAGGAAGAGTTTGAGGAAAGAAATTCATTTTATGATAGTATTGAGGAAGAAAGAAGTTTTAATTAGCCCCCTGTGAGAATACTTTTTTAAAGGTTTTGTGGGGTGAGAATATTCTTATTTACTGAGAGAGCTTACAACCCATCAAACAGTTCTGAAACTTTTGGGGGTCTAAGGATCACCTGGGGAAATTGTTCAAGATGCAAGGAATCAGATTCCACTGCCAAAGACACAGAATCTGGTCTGGGATGAGGCTTGAGAAGGTGCATTTTTTATTTTTAATGACAGTACTGGGGGTTGAACCCAAGACCTCTTGTATGCTAAGCATGCACTCTCCCTCTGAGTTATACCCGCACCCCCTCCACCATTTTTTAATGGAGAAATAGGACATAAGATAATTGTGGAACTGCAATTAAAGCAACCTATGCTTATTTCATTCCTCAATATTTGCATATGCGTAAATATGATAGTTATTGTCTGTGGAACTATAAATTCTGCAGGGTCTAAGTCTCATATCATTTCAAGTAAGATTGAGGAATTAGGGTACAATGTGGTTTAGGCTAGAGAATTTTTAAGAGATCAAATCCTGTGGACCCTAGCTATGTTTTGTAAATCACAGAATTACTCCTGTTGATCCCTTAGTAGGACAAAGCAGTTCATCCTCCATACCTCCTGCCCACTCCCACCATGGTGAAGGGTGGAATTTCCCTTTGCCTCTCCAAGAGAGGGCTGGTTATTCAATCTTCTGTTTTAGGACCTACTGAGGGCACGGCCTTGTGTGTGCCGAGCTGCTTTCCTCGGCATCTGTAGGAAGGGAGACTGCCGTGGTGTGGATAGTGCACACATTAAAGGAAGCACAAGTGTACTTAGGACCACTTTTGGGAGATGCTTCTCAGGACAAGGCTGCTGGCAGGCACATCAGTAGGCTCACAACTTGGTGTTCCATGCTCTGACACTGTTACATCAAGAGTGGCATCCAAGCACATTTCCCAGATGTTCCTGGCCTTTGAGGTGTTGCCTCGGCCAGGCGCTCAATTTCATTCTGCTTCCTGAGTCTTAGATTCCCTTCCTTGCAAGGTCATTCACTGGACCCTAAGTGCCGGCCAGTGCTCCCCAGTGGATATCCAGTGTGTTCACACAGATAAGAGTAGGTCTGGCTTTATTTTTACCCCAAGCCTCCTATGAGCCTAAGGGTCTATCACAAGGATATAAAATTGTGAAACCTGACCAGGGAAACCCTCCTTGAGTATATTCACTCCTCAAGTTCTTAGAATGATAGTTATAGACTAAGAAGATATACTAAGATAATACCATTTACAATGTCCGGCAGTGTGCAGTCTAGTTGGGGAGATACGGAGGCACACAGTTAAGTCAATATAAGGCAGCAGCGATGAAGTGCCACCTTACTAAGGTCTATGTCAGGGCTCCTGGGCAGAGAGAAGCCAGAGAAAAGCCAAAGGTCAGGACTGCTGGGAGTGAAAGAGAGCAGCCTCCAAGGGGAGATACTCTTTGAGGTTGACCAAGAATGAGTAAGAGTTAGATGTGGGGAGGGTGGTGGAAAGGCATTCTGGTACATCTAAGGAGTTTGTCCTTTAAGTGGTTGATGAAGATTATGGCCCGGCTGGAGGGAAGGCTCAAGTTGGGGAGTAGTGAGATGAAATGCATGGGAGAACAGTTAGGGGACTTTCTACTATTTGAGGTGTAAGATGATAAGAATATCTGGATGTGGCATTTTAAATTTAAGGAAAAACAGACAGAGCAACATTTAGAGGAAAGGAATAACAGAACTTGGTGATTGAATATATAAGACGAAAGGGAAATGAATCGAATGCTTCTGACCATCAGGTTAAATATCAGAGTGGTATGGTGGTTTCTGAAAGATGATGGGCATGTCATAGATACATCTGAGTAGCAAAACTTATTTTCTTTAAAGCATCTCAAACAGTTGTTACTGTTTATCTTGTTCTTCTGATTTGTATTTCTCTTTTGCTAAGGTACATGTTCCACACTCAGCAAAAGGTGTGAAGTAGGCTCATAGCAATTTTTTTAAAGTTTGTGTTAAATTGAGCCACAAAGCTTTTTATAATTGGGCTTTTTGTTATTTATAAGCATTTACTTTTCAATAAATTCATAGTATTATGAAAATAGTTGTTTTCAGTAGAGTAGTAATAAACTATCATATGTTCCTTTTGCTTAATAGTTCTATCATAAGGATTTACTTGGTCACATCTTATCTATTACTTGAAGAGAGTACTCTCTAAAAATAGTCATTATGCAGGATTACAAGAAAAGCAGGGTTCCAAGCTTTAAAACTAGTATGTCATCATTAACTAGTCATAGCAACTCTGGACTTTTCTTTGAAAAAAAAAAAAATGCTGTTTTCCTATACAAAGATATTCTATTATATCTTGGTTCCTGAGCAAGTTTCTATGGAGTTAATCTTTCTTATGACACCAAATGGTTTGCATCTGACCCAGTGGATGAAGAATCAAAATACCTTTTATGGGGGAGGGTATGGCTGAGTGGTAGAGTGCACACCTAGCATGCACAAGGTCTTGGGTTCAATCCCCAGTACCTCCATCAAAATAAATAACACCGCTCCCCAAAAATACCTTTCTTTCATGAGTAGTTACATTTCCAATACCTTGTCATGATTAGTTAGTATGATTCGTGAGTTTATGCAGGTTTCCATTACATGTTTATTTACTAAACACTTTTGACCCCAAATGGTATACAAACTGATAACTCTCGGTATTTATTAATACTATGATTCCCTAGAAGAGGTTGTATAAACATACCTGCATTCCCTAATTGCTTTTGCATCTGAGACATTTGCAAATTTACATGAGCCTCTCTCTTGCACTGGGCTCCAGCCAGTTCATTATAAAGGACATTAAATGGGCTTAAACACTTGCGGTGCCAAGCTGAAGTTAGGCAGTGGTGAGGGCAAGGAGAAAGGTCTTCTCTGGGTGGAGAGAGCGGTTCACCTTGGGCCACCACTGTGCTCCTAGTGCCTGGGTGAGAATTAGGAAACAGGCACCCCAGGTGTGACGGCAGCCCCCTTGCACCCTCCACTGGACACCACTGTGCTATCCACCAACTGCACAAGCACAGGCTGGGGCTCTGGGTACACCTGCTTGTTCCCCAAAAGCCACTAAGCCCAGAGCAGAGAGTCAGCATCTCAGGCCAGTGCTGTAAGAATCGAGAATCTGAGTTCCGTGTGCCACACATTGCCGTGCTGTGCTGTGGTCCTGGGGGGCCTGGAGTGTGAAACTCTCAGGCTAAACGGTAACCAAAGGCCCTAGAAGGCAGGGTGGTTCACATCTGATCATAGAGCAGCCGTGATGGCAGATAATGCTAGTTTCAGTATCACCTCTTCGTAAGATTGTCATTAGGGTGGCAGAAAAGCCCAGAGAAAAATCGTCCTGCCTCTCAGAGCAGTGACAGGTTTAGATGTACCAGACTCCAGAGCAGCCCCACCAACAGAAATATCGTCCCAACCACAAATACAAACCATGGAACTGAAAAATCTCTATTGGCCACGTGACAAAAGGCCCAAACAGATGAAACTGATTTTAATATATTTGGATTTAGCCCAGTATATGAAAAGATGATATCAACATGTAATCCATATAAAAATCATGAATGAGATGTTTGACATTGTTTTTTTCATGCCAAGTCTCTGAAGTCAGGTGTGTCTTTCACACTTTTATAGCACAACTCAATTGGGACAGGTCACGTTTCAGGTGTTCAGTAACCGTACGTGGCTCGTGGCCACCATGTTGGACAGGGCAGGTCTGAAACAACAGCAGCAAAAATCTGCTCCGTGATCAGAAGGACCAGAGGTGAAGCAGAATGACAGTTGAGGCGGGGTGGGTGTGCTGTTTCAGAGCCGCTGATTCTTTATGTCACCTCTTTTTTTATTTTTTGGCTTTATTTTTGTTTTTTGGCGTGGGAGGTAGGTAATTATGTTTACTTATTTATTTGAATGGAGGTACTGGGGATTGAACCCAGGACCTTGTGCTTGCTAAGCACACACTCTACCACTGGGCTATACCCTCCCCTCTTTATGTCACCTCTTAACAGATATATAACCCTAAGCTTGACAGAATAGACTGTTACGGAAATGACAGGCCAGCCAAGAAACAAGCACCACTCGGAGGGTTGGAGTACTCAGATTTATTACGCCGGCGGGCTCAGAGGGGCTTCTGCTCCGAAGCTCTGAGCACCTCCAAGACGTGCACATAAGGTTTTATAGGGTTAATTACAAGTATGGGGCTATTAGCCAATAAGGTTCAAACAACAAAAAGCAAGGAATCAGTACACTGGAGCTTATCAATTTGGAACAGATCACATTACTGACACTTGTTGAGCTTGGATTTACGAGTTAGCTTGTTAGCCCAGTAAACTGACACTAAACTTCAGATTTATGAGTTAGCCCAGCAGAACTTAGATCAGTAAACCGACACGTATCACACTTAGATTTGTGACTTAGCTCGTTAGCCCAGCTGGGCTTTTCCTTCACAAGACTAGTATTTCCCATTGCCCAGCACCTGATCGGGAGCTGCACACAGCAGGCTCTGGGCCCCTGTCATTAGAACTTACCTACTCTGTGTGGCCCACTGCCTTCAGATACTTCCACAGCCACTTGTGTGTAACGTGGCTGCATCTCAGCAGAAGGAGCATGGCCCTTATTCATCCAACCCCATCATCAACACAGAATGTTTGTGAGCAGCCTCGGGGCCATATAAACATCCTGCGGTGGGTCGGGAGCACCTGACCCCCTATTAACATGTCAATAAGAGTGGCTGGTGCTCTGGGCTTGTTTTCTAGGGTTTTGATGAGCTTCATTAATTATGTTGAGGAAAAAAAAGGTGTGCAGCTGGAGGAGATCCCACTTAGCTCCACGTGAACATGAATAATTGGACAGTTGGCAGAGTGTTAAATTGGTGGTCTAGTGAGAGAAACTCATGAATAAACACAGTTCCCCAAAATGCCACAAAGTAGGCACCATTCTCTTGCCCTGCGTTTCTACCTTCCCTGGACTCAAGAGCTGGCTGGTGGGAGCCAGTGTAAGATCAGTTAGGGAGCTGCCTCGGCAGGGCAGGAACGGACTCTGAAGCTGGGACAAACGCTCAAGTCCCTCCTTCACCCCTTCATTACCTGCAGGGTTGGGAGCAGGTTATAGAAGCTCTCTCTCAGCTTTGGTTTTTCATCTAGAAAATGGGGACGACAGTAATAGGGTTATTATGACGATGCTGTGTCTTAATTTACATAAAGCATTTAGGATAGTATCAGACCCATAGTATATACTATATGCAGATTTTTAAGGTAAAACATTAATCATATCATATGTTAGTCATACCTTTTTAATCGTGTAGGAGAGTATAACTTTCAGTTTTCCTCTAAGTTAACTTCATTCATTCATTCATCATTCATTCATTCATTCAATAGACATTGATTATGTTCCTGACATGTCTAGGTATTGGGCATACAAAGATGGAAAGATTCTAAGAGAAACATATTATCATATGTGTGAAAATTATATGGACAGTCTACAAACAAAGTGGCAAAAGAGTATTATTCTCTTTTAAAAATCCATGGTTTACAAGTTTTAAATGCTGATGAAAAGAGTTTCTTTTCATCCTGGCTATGACAGGATTGTTCCTCCTGCAATTATCTCTGTTTAAACTTAAAATTATTTTTCATATTTTAACATACACTATGAAAATATATACTTTTTGCTCATTTCTGTTAAATGAGCAAAAAACACCTCCAGAGAAAATCTAGCCACTTCCCCACCCCCTACTTTAGAAGATACCTTTGAATTTGAAGCCTAAGTATTTCTGGAACTTTACTATGTGAGAGAAATCATTTGTCTTTGTCAAAATCAGAAGCTAAAAAGGAAGATGGGATTTAATTCAACTGAACACTTAGAACATCTAACTTTTTGGGTATTAGGAGCAGGTAAACAAGTATTCATAAAAATAATGAAAATTATTATTACTTTAAAACTGCTTCTTTCTCTCTCTCTCTCGGGAGTTATTTAGATGAAAACAGGCATTTTAGTAAAATGTTTAAAACAACTCCAAAATAAGTAAGAGCTCTATTGGAAATTTTACTATATTATTTATCTATTCCTGTGTAAAAAATTATATCCAAAATTTAGCAGCTGAAAACAACAAGCAGTTCTGAGGGAATCCAGGAGCAGCTTAGCTGGGTGGTTCTGGCTCAAGATCTCTCATAAGGTTGCAGTAACATTGTCGTCTGGACTGCAGTCATCTGAGGGCTGGACCTGGGCTTGGGAATCTGCTCCCAGGGGGCTCCCTCCCATGGCTCCTGACTGGAGGCCTCAATTCCTCCCCACACGGATGTCACCACTGCTTGGTGCTTCAGTGTTCTCATAACATGACAGCTGGCTTCCTCAGAGCAAGTGATTCAGGAAAAAGCAAGGAAGGAGTCACAATGCCCTTTATGACATAGTGTTGAAGTCACACAGCTTCGCCGCTTCAGT
The DNA here is from genome assembly GCF_009834535.1 of Camelus ferus. NCBI lineage: Eukaryota > Metazoa > Chordata > Mammalia > Artiodactyla > Camelidae > Camelus > Camelus ferus. The sequence goes on along the minus strand of NC_045697.1, from coordinate 99,304,001 downwards.
ATTCTATTCATTTGAAGCAAATCATTAAGTCCGTTCACACTCTAGGGGAGAGGAATTAGCTCTACCCTCTGAAGGGAGTGTCACAAATTTGTGGACATATTTGTGGATGCCATAATTACCAGGAAAGGCTTTTGACATTTCATAAAGTGCTTAAGTGGTATGGGCACAGAGACGCTTAGGATGGGAAGAACTGAGCTGGCAAAGATGAGCAGACTCATCTGGGGGATGTGCGCTTCGGCGCGGTTGCCAGCGTGGTGGAGAGGAGGGGAGGGAGGAGGCAGGCAATCATAGACACCAAGCATACCAGAAATTTGTCTCTTTTCACTTTGCAGCCCTGGACCTAATATCAAATATGCCTCGTGGCAGGGAATTCATGTAGAATTCTGTGGTCCAATGTGAAGAAGGCTTTGCTTTTATTTAAAGTGGGAAATAAAATGTTAGAGGGCCTAGCAGCTGAGCTGTTACCTCCTCGGCACTAAATCCAACCTTGTTATAGTTACGCGGTTTTTCACTTGGCTTGCAGAATGCCTTCCCTCACCTTCTCACTTTAAGGCGTTTATTGTTTCTGCCCTAGGGTTTCTGTCCTTTCCCTCATCCTCCGTACTGTCTTTCCTGCTGAACTGTGTCCCCCTGAAAGGCATGGCACGCTGATGCTGCCGTTCACCTCGCGGTACCTCGGAGTTCTTCCAGCGCGTCCGCCGCTTCCTCCATTTTCCATCTCACCACCTGGGCGCTGCTGTTAGTCGCATGTAACTTCCTATTATTGAATATTTCAGGGGCCGAAGCCCTCGGTGCCCCATGCTGTCCACTTAGTCATCTCTCTCCACATTTGTATTATTCACAGCAGGATGCATGCACGCAAATCCTTTAAGTCCTTCAGGCTTTTCTTTCCATTTCCCCTTCAAATATGAATCACCTAGCAACATTTGAGGACCAGTTGCATAAGAACCAAGCTATATTCCAGTTACTGTGAGCATCACAAAGGATGTAAAAGAAATGGTTCCTCCCCTTAAGAAGTTTATCCTCTAATAAAAGCTGGATTGTTAAAAAAAAATTAAGTAATAACAGCATACAGATTCCTATTTATATTCAATAGAGTGACATGTTGGCCAAGTTACAATGATCAAATTCAAAGGTTATTCTTTTGTATACCTTTTAATAGAGAAAACCAGCTGTCTTTTAGATTAAGTAAATGCATGTGCCTTGATGAAAAATATTGCTACAAGAAATCATTTAATGGGGTTGACTTCCTAGTATTATAAATATATTCCATCCAATCTGGTTAAAATGCATTTTTGCAACCAAAATAAAGAAAGAAAGCATTTATTAATAATTATAAACAAAGATACACCCTATTAATATAATAAATAATTAGCTATGACTGGTGGCTGAAGGATAACTTATCAATGTTCTGATTTTTCTTCTGTTTTAAAACACCTGCCCTGTTTAAAAGATCAGCCCTGTGCTTTGATTTACTTTACTTTTAATGGACTGTTGTTCAGAAAAAGGAGTTGGGATTGTGGGTTGTGAAGAGTTGATAAGGAATAAAAGTGTAAGCTGAGGAGTAGTAAAAGAGGACGCCATGGGAGGAGAACTGAAGACGGCGAGGAAGCCCCTTGGAGCTCGTTATTAAGATCTAACCTGTGATACAAGAAGCAGTGGCTAGTCGTTGTAGGTTTCTGAGAAGAGGAGAGTACTATCTTGATCAAAATGACTGTGACAGAGGAGATGCTAGGAAACAGCACACTTGGAGGACCTGACTGATATGACTCCGGAAATAGATCCAAAGAAAAAGTGAAAGATGAGTGGAAGTGACCATGGGCATGAGTTGGGACAAGTAAGGCAAAGAGTCATCAAATTTGACTTCCAAGCCTCTAACTTAAAAAAACTGAGGAGAGCCATCAGTTGCTGGTGAAGGGAGAGTTGTCCAAAGGGGATGGTTTGAACACTGTTTAGCTTGTCTGTTGGACATTCAAGATGTCTTTCAGTGGAGGAATTAAGGACTAAAGCTGTGGGCTTTAGGTTCGTTTATGCCCAAGCAGTAGTTGAAAGTATGCGTTGATGAACCACTTCTTGAGGGAAGTCATACGTGGTGAGAAAATATAATGTCTGGCACTAGGTCTGAGATAGCTAGAATTAATGATTAGGAAAAATGACAAGCATACAAGAAATACTTGTATGCATGTGCATTGGATGAGTGTATATGTACATGTGTATTTGTGTATATCCACACATATGTATTTATACAATATCTGAAAACACATTCATTGTAATGTTAACCCTAGTTAGTTTTTTCTAACTACTGGGATTATAAGTGATATTTCTTTTCTTTTCTTTTCTTTTTTTTTTTTTTTGCTCATCTGTATTTCCTTATTTTTCCAGTTGAATATATATCACTTATATAAGTTTCCTCATAGGGAAAAATCGTTTTTTAAGTCCTTGGAGGGATGAAAGAAATAGGAACAGAATTTTCAAGATCAGAATAAAAGGGAATCCTGAAATAATGGTCTCAAGATGAGGAAACAGAGACCCCAGTAGCTGAGTGATTTATTATTAGGCTTTCAAAATAAGAGCATGAATTTTTTAAAGCTGGGGCTTAAAATATATACATGTCAAGGAGAAGAATTGAGTTACCCTCATCTTTTAGAACCTAGACTGATCCAAAGCAGCAGTTCTCAACTAGGGATAATTTCATTTCCACATCCCCCAGTGGACAGTTGGGAACATCTGGAGATATTTTTGGTTGTCAAAACTAGAGGAAGGGAGAGCTGCTGCTGGCATCTGGTAGGCAGAGACCAGGGGCACTACTGAACATCCTGCAATGCACAGGACAGGCTCCCACAACAAAGAATTATTCAGTTCCAAATGTCAACAGTGCTGTGGTTGGGAAACTCTGATCTAAAGGGTAGTTCATATTAGTAGCTACCATAGACAGAATGCTTTTTGTGCCAAGATTTGTGCTGCGCTAAGCACTTCACGTGAATCGTTTCATGTCATCCTCAGATGACCTGGAAACTCAGGCATATAAGGTTAAGTAGCCTGTTCAAGTTCACATAGATGGCATTGGAACTGGGAACTAAAGCAAAGTCTGTTCAAATTCAAACCTGAGCTCATAAACATTATGCAATTTTGCCTCCAAGTCGACACTCACAGAGTGAAATGGGAACAAGACAACCAGCTGAAGGTCACATCTGACATTCTGGTTTCATTTTTTTCTACCCTTGTCAAGACAGTGGCTTCAGAACCACTTTTATTTAAACACTTTTCTGTGTCCGTTCCCCTTCCCCCCTCCCTCCGTACCCATCTTCCTGATGTTTCTTTTGTGAGAGTATTGTTTGCTTTTTTTAGAGGTGGGGGTGGGAGGTAATTTTGGTTGGTCGTGCAAATGGGGACTGATATGTGTCTGGTCTGCAGGATTTTTGGTCATGGAGCAGCCATCTGAAAGTGTCCAAAAATTCCCACTTTATAGCATCATTTAAGCACACTGGCAACAACACAGGCAGACTTTTTATGTTATTCTCACCCAGCTTCCTGGATCTCTTCATCTTTATCTCCGGATGATGAATTCTTGTCTCCAGCATTCTAGAGTTACCTCAACCTCCTTGCCACTTTCACTGAAGGACACTGCATATTAAGAACAAAAATTGCATTGCTTTTAAAAACTGTCTTCTGTGGGTCCTTGAAAACATAGATCAACAACTCAGCGGATCTAATTGGCTTGCTTGTCAGCTGGGAGGGAAGAGTGGCGTTCCCACTATTATGTACATTCATATGTCTCCACTCTGTTGCCTGTACTCACCACTTCTTTTCTGATTGAAAATTAGGATTTTTAGACTTTTGTCTTACGCATACTGAATTACTATAGACACAAGAATTGGGAAGTACCAATGAGGCTCTTGAATCTGTCTTCCCTTTGCCATGTTTCCCACACCAACATGGAATTGAAATACAATCATCCCTCAGTATCCAAGGGGGATGTTCCCAGGATCCCCCATGGATACCAAAATCCATGGATGCTCAGGCCCTTTAGATAAAATGGCATAGTATTTGTATATAAACTACACACATCCTCTGTACACTTTGAATCATCTCTAGGTTACATATAATACCTACTACAAAGTAAATACTATATAAATAGCTGCCATGTGGCAAGTTCTTTTGCTCTGGGGAACTTTCTGGAATCTTTTCCCCACATATTTTTCATCCACAGTTGGTTGAATCCGCAGATGTGGAACCAACCCACAGATACACAGGGCCCACTGTAATGAGTCCCAACATTGACATGTATGGAAAGACCATAGTGCATTTCAGAGTGTCCCACCCATGTCTGTGGCTCCCTCTGGATCACACAAGATTATTTTAAGTAGTAAAATGTCAACAGTAATAAATATAATTAGGAAGGAAATTTGGATAAACCTGTGCACAGGAAAAGACTTATTTTAGACTCTTTTCCTGTGAGCTTTTTTTTTTTTTCTCTTTTTGGTCAGGATTAAATTTCTTTTTAATACCAGTGCTATCACTCAAGGGGAAAGAGAATTTATTTGTATCCTTTATCCTGTTTTGATTTTGAGGGAGAAATTTTATGCATTCCTTTCCTATTTCTTTAGACTTGAAGTCATAAAAACAAAACAGTACCTTTTTTTTTTTAAGTGAATACAATGTTTCTGGACATTGTTCTACACGGTCTCCCTTCAGGTCTTCATTTATGTTCACCAAGCTTGTCATAACTGTTATCTGCATTTATATGTGAGAAGACTGAGGCGTAGAAATAGCAAGTGATTTTTTTCCTAAGAGCACTTAGCTAGTAAATGAGAGAGTGGAGAATTGAACTCAGATCTCTTTGAATTCAGGGCCCAGGCTTTGCTTAAATACCGGGCAAACTGCCTTCCAGATTATGTGTTAAACCTGAATTTCAATATGGTTTTCTTTCAGAGAGCTAATAGCACTTTCACATGTTAATCTACTCTCATCGTATCAAGCTGAGTAGCTAAGTGGAATGAATTCATAATATCAAATAAATCTTCAGTGATCCTGTGGCCAACCTTCCATATATATCCAGTATCCACAGTACTGCCTCTGAGTTCCTGCTCCATGGGGAGGTAGTATCCCCTGAGGTTTGAAGAGGGTCTGTTATAGCTGCTCTGTTGAATGCACAGTCATCATTTTCCTTTACAGCTGTAAGTACAACCATGTATCAGAAACAGTATCCAGAATTTTGGTTTAAAAGTATTATGGCATATAGAAACCAGGAACCAGTCCACTGGTTTTTGTATAAGAGTCATGGGGAAGCCAGGCTGTCCCCACAGCGAGGCTGTGAAGCAGGGAGGAGCAGTGGGCCCAGGAGATGGATGGACCTTAGTTTGAACACTGGCCCCTTGGCTTACCAGCTATGGGGTCTTCCACAAGTTTTCATCTGTACTTAAATTTTAAATATTTTTCTTAACTTAAGTTTTCCCATCTGTGAAGTAGGGATAATGATCTACTCAAAGCTAATTTATGTATTATTATCAATTAGCAGTATTACTATTTGAGATACGGCATCAGAGAGAAACAGAAACAGTTTTCATGAAAAACTTCCTAATTTGGAATCCTAAATGGAATCCTGGTTCAAATCTCACATTGGGTGTTTACTAACTTTGTGCCTGGGGTGGGTCTCTTCAGTTTCTTCACCTGCAAAATGAGACGATAATGCCTGACTTGCAGGAAAGATTAAATATGGTGAATGTCAAATATTTGGTGTGGAGCAGAGGCTCAGCAGATGTGAGCTTTAATTAGCATTTTCTACTTAACCAAAGCTGCTGAAGTATTTTCCTAGAAGCTTAGACCAACTTCCCTAGCACCTTCCAGGCTCATGGGTTCTAACTTTTTTTTTCTTTTTCGAAAGAAAAAAAAGCACATCCCTTTGAAAATACAATGAAAGCTACAGCAATATCACTAGAAAAAAAAAAAAAGACACATTCCCCAAACAAATGTGGATACCATGACAGGGGATGCATAGACCCTCACCTCCCCTGTGGAATGAGATTCCCAGGTTTAGACCTAAGAGTTTAAAAATGTATGACAATCCAAATAGAATTATTTTCTGCTTTGTAATAAGACTTATCATAGTATTCCCATTGCAGCTTTCCCAGTATCATTAAAATAAAATTCCATTTACAAAAAAAAAAAAAAAAAAAAAAACTCCCTTGATTCAGAACATTTCAAGAACACATTTATTTCATTAATGGGGACAAGCCTCTTTTTAACAAAACATATTTATCAAATGCCTATTATGTGCCTAATAAGGTGGTGGGTGTTATGGGGAACAAAAGAAGCTTAACATGTGGTCCCTGCCCTCTGTGTTTCCTCCTAATTGGAGAGGCAAGTGAACAAGGCAGCGTTAGATGTATTAGTGCTCTATGCTGATATAATCAAGCACTAAATTGCGTGTGCTTGTGTGGGTGGGCGCACGGGCCTCACATATCATTCTCTGACCTTGAATTGTACACAAATCATTAGCGTCAAACTGGAGTCGCCGACTGCTCCCCACCTCGCATCTTTGCCTGGCCGACTTCCATCAGAGCTGCTCCCTCTGTGTCTGAAACACGTTTTAGAAAAGAGAGGGTGAAATCATACAGCTAGGAAAGGGCAGAAATCTGTAAAGAAAAAAGAGGTCACCTGTCTGTCTCTGGTTCTCCTGGCCGGCGGGTTCCATGTTGGAAAGGATCTGACCCGGGAGTACCCAGGCTTCGTGAAACCCTCTCGGTGGCTCACACGACAGCTTCTCTTCCCTGTTTACAGGTTTACTGTGGGGCCTTCTGTCAGTGACTGAATCTGAAGAGGGAGAGGAATGGTGCAAAGAGAAAGGCCTGGCCAGCAAGAAGGGGAATTCAAACATGCTGAAGTTCCAGACTTTGTTCAGTATTCACTGCTGAGATGGCACGGGCATTTAACACAGGAGAAGAGCCTCACTGGGTGAGGATAAAGGGCACTTCCCCCTAACATTTATGGGCCCAGGGCAAAAGTACAGAGGTGGACTACATACTGTCTGCTTCATATTTATTTGTTCTACATCAAGCTATTAAGTAAAATATATTCCATCATCTGACCTTGACAATTGTAACTTTGCAGCAACCGGGAAGGCCAGGTTTAAATGCAGTGTGGGTTCCCTGGACCACGCAGTTCCCTTCCCATCCCTGGCTCTGTACTGTAGACCACAGGGGCCTCCAACACTTGTGGGACCCTCCAGTCCATACCTCCAAGGTCCATACACACCCTCCTTGTCCACTCTTTGGGCCAGGAGGTGCCCACAGCTGTGTGTCTACCTTCCAGAGGAAAGACCTGGGGAAACAGACTTGAGGCTCCCTGGGCAGGGAACATGGGGGTTCCAGGTGTGCAGAACACAGTCTAGAAAGGAAGACATGGGCTCTTGTGTAGATGACTTGCCCGGTAGGGAAGGGTGGCCAGAGGAAGACCCAGCTGGGCCCTCTAGAACTGGTGGTCAGGGCAGGGGCCCCTCAATGCCTGTGTCTAAGGCCATAACCAAAGGTGGGGAAGACTTAAGGAGGAACGAGTTTGTCACAGTCATTAAGACTGCTCAGTTCACTTGGGGGAAACAGGGGTAAGTCGGGAGCAGCCAAGCAGAGGGAAGAGAGGTTGGTGAAAAGAAAGGAGGAGCCCAGACCTGGACCACTTCTAATGAAGATAGGGACTCAATTTATTATTGTGTTATTTAGAGAATGAAAAAAAAAACTGCTTTTACAGAAGCCAAAGGGCTCTATAATTCAATGATGAGATATGAAAGGCGAAAGAATGATGGTTTGGGAGCTAAAAGCAGGGGCTGAGAATAATTTTCCTGCAAGGTCACCTGGCCCCATCTTGCTTCTGTACCTTGTGACATCTGCCTCCTGTATACTAGCCCCTGAACCCATCCACAGTGAAGCATTCCACCATTATTTTACTCACTGAAAGAGAGAAAAATTGAAGGTTAATTTTGATTCCCCAAGGAGAAAAAAATTACTTTTTGGAGTATTAAATATGTAGAAAATTGAATATAAATATTGAAGATTAAACTACACAGAGTATAGTTGCTCTGTTTGAAATTACACTCTTTGAAGAATTAAAGAGAAAAAGGTACTTTAAATTCTGCAGGAATATGCTTTGTAGAAATTAAGAAAATTTTAATGATATTTATAATTTATCTCCATTTCATGAATTCTTTTTTTGCTTTATGAATAAAATAATTGAGAGATTTAGGAGGGAAGAAAATGAGTAACAATTTCAACTTTATAGCAAAAAAGAAAAAAAATCAAGATGCAACTTTGTGTTACTATTGTCCTAAAAGTATTTTTATCCATACTTAGCTTTATTCCCAGTCAGGTTAGTAGGCAGGGAATTTGAGAGTCCTTGAGTCCTTTAAACCCCTCTGCATTGTCCCTTCGCGCCTAAACATGTTGATGGCAGTTGTAAGGGGGAAGTAAGTGAATACAGTTGACTTCTGGTTTTCAAAAATTTATCATTCAAGAGGGCGAGGGTATAGCTCAGTGGTAGAGCACATGCTTAGCATACACGGGGTCCTGGGTTCAATCCCTGGTACCTCCGTTAAATAAATAAATAACTAAATAAACAAACCTAATTACCGCCCCCCCCCAGAAAGAAAAAAATTTGTCATTCCAGATTTTTTTTCATCACAAATAAAGCCAAAGAAAGAGAGTATAAGTAATTATACTGGAGTATGAATTTGAAGCCAGTCTGAGGCGCAAGCAAATCAGAGAGTTTGTGACTGAGCCCACAGTGGCCCAGAAAGGCCCAGGGTCTGAACCTTCTTTCCACTTCTGTGTTCCTGCTTGTCATCTACCTCAGAGTAGTGCTCAAGAAATGAGAATTTGTTGTTATTTATCCTACTGTTTAGATTTTCCAAATGTGATTAAGTTCATGTCTGTCCTTACTTTGAGAGTGATGTCACTGACACCTATGGTAGGAAATGATTTTTGTGGCATACATATTATTTTTAAAACTTAAAAAGTTCTTTCAGTCTTGTATTTGTCAAATCATCATTGATCTGAAGGTGTGACCCCAATGAAATATTCACTTATAATTGGTTGTATTTTCTGGGGAAATGTGTCTGTCTGGCAGTATTTGCAAATTTGGATGTGAGAATGTTTCTGAATGTATTCCCCTCACGTGTCAACAGTTTGTGGTGGATGTGAGGGCGATCTGGCTGCAACAAATACCCCTGATTCAGCTGATGTGGGTGGCTAGGTGGGTGCCGCCTTCCTCCTGTGCGTCCCTCCCGAAGCTGCACACTCTGTCGAAGAAGACGATCTTCCTCAGTAGAGGAGGATCGTTCTTCTCCATCAAGGGTACATGAGGAACTGCGCTCCCCTGCTAGAACCTCCAAACGAGCTTTCGAGAGCTTGTGGTACAAGAAAAATGCTTGCTCTGATATTATCATAGAAGACAGATGAAAGGACAGAGATTAGGAAGTAAACACAAACGTACACAATTGTAATGTATTGCACTTGTAGAACATGTTATGTTCTTTCAAAATGAAGATTTCGTCTTCCTTTTGAGAGAGGAAGAAACGATATTACTGTGAATATTTCATAGATGAGAAAAAGATACAGAAACATTATGTAACATTCAAAAAAATCTCACAGCACACAAATGAACAAACCAAGGCTAGTGATGTCATAATAAAGTTAACATATTTTTAATACTTGAGTGTGAGATGTTATGCTAAGCATTTCACAAATATTAATTCCTACCTTTACAGCCACCCTATAATGAAAGGTATTACTATATATTCTATTTTGCAGAAGAGGAAGCTGAAACTCAGAGTATTTAATCACCAGCCTAAGAAGGATCACATACCTCGTAACTGGAGCCAGTGTTCAAATTCAGGTCTGTACGGCTCCAAATCCGAAGCTTTTCCACTCCATGTGCAAATTAGATTGGGTCTCCAGAGAGTCCTAGTCCAGTGTCCCTTCTGCTTCTTATATAGGTATTTACTGACTCATTCAGTCATCTGTTCATTCATTCGTTCATGCACAGAGCAGGTCCTCTTTGCCAGGCACCGTGTTCTGGGAGTAGACACAGAGATGGTGAGGAGGAGTATCCACTCTTACCCAGCACGTGTCTGGGGAAGCCACTGTGTAGACAGCTAGATTACAGGGTCACATGTGTGGCCAAGGATGAGAGCAAAGGGCGGCATGGGTGGTTGGGGCAGAGAAACTCAAAGGCACATTTGAGCTGAATAGCAAAGGAGGTAGAAGTTGGTCAAAGAGAAAAAGGACTCCAGGACAGGGAACTGGATGGTCAAATCCACAGCAGGGTTTGTTGCTGGGGATATACTTTGGTGCTGGAGAGGGAGGAAAGAGTCAAAATGTGAGGGGCATTGGTGCCTAACTCAGTGCTTTCCAAACTTGCTTGTCCATTAGAATGACCTGGAATTTTTTAAAATGTCAAAACCAGGCCACCTCCCAGACCAGTGAACTCACAGTCTCTGGGAGTGGTACCCAGCGTCAGTATTTTCCACAGGTCCCCAGGTGATTCCACTGTTCAGACAAGTTTGATAACCACTGGCCAAACAAGCAAGGAAGGACTTAGTCCTGGAGTATAATTAACAGGGGCTTCTAGAAAATAAGAGACATGATCATTCTCATTTCTGGAAAAAGTAATTCTGTCCACACCCAGGGAGTGTCTGGAGGGCAGGATATGCAAGTGTGCCGGGCCTGACGGTGGGCTGCAGAGGGGCCTGCCCTTTGGTGTTCAAGACCTCGATTCAAAATAAAGACCCTTCTTGACCAAATTTAAATTTCAGGCTATTAACTAAACTTCTGTGAGTTCAGTTCCCCTATCTGTAGTAGGAATTTGTAGGATCTGTTTTGCTGAATTGTTATAAGGCTGGTGAGATAATATATATCACATATCTGACAGATTGTGTGGCTTTGGCAAGACACTCATACATATTAGTACCCTTATCCCAGTGGAACAGTGATGGGGAGGCTGTATTGCGGCAGGTTGGTCGGAATTTCGATGGTAGGATAAAGTTGGAGGTGCAGGGAGAAAAATAAGAAGGAGGAGCCAAGGCTGCTAAGGTTCTAGCGTGAGGGAGTGGATGAAATCCTACAGGGAGAATGTTCACAGGGAGAGGAGAAGCCGTCAAGGATAAGCCTTTGGGAACACCAATATTTAAGGATTAGGCAAGTGCGGAGGAAACAAAAGGAGGAAAAGAGAAAGAAGCAGCTGGGAGTCCCGGAGGCCTGAGGGTGGCCACCCGGCAACCCCACAGAGATGTCAAGAGGTCAAGGGCTGGAAAATGACAGGTGAATTGCATGGTGGTCCCATGTCTGCCAGGGAAAAGGGGAGTTTCCTCTTCAGTCCCAGCAGTTTTACACACACGTGTATACTATGTGTGTTTACGTACGCATAGGTAGGTATGTACGTGTAGGCGCGCTCTCAAGACTTATTGGGTGCCCTGTGTGTGATATGTGCGCCCGGCCTGAGCTGGAGCCGGAGCTGAGAGGATGGGTGAAGTTGTACGTGACCGGGTCCTGGGGCTTCAACAACATAAAGGCAGTGGATATGCCACATTTCTCTTTATTTTGTGGGAGAGCAATGGCTGGCGTGATGGAACAAGGGGAAAATACGAGAAAGAGAAGATTAATGGACAGAGTGTTGACAGCATCTGCTCAGCCAGGAACCATTCCTGGAACGTCCCTACCTGTTTCCGTGAGATCCATTCATAGCAAGTCCTCTTTGGGAACCTTCTGGAATACGGCCATGAGAAAACTCTTTCCAGATGCTTTTCAGAGTGTCCATGAAACCGTCTGCAGAGGGACATTCTTTAGGAGCAGAATGATTAACCTGAAGTGAGTCTGCTCCGGATGCTGCTAGGAAAGATTCCATCCTCCCTTCCCAGGCTCTGGGGTCCCGCTCAGACTCCCACGGGCCACGTCCCTCCACCTCTGTGGCCTGAGAGTCAGTGATTCCAGCAACTCAGGTGTAGAGGTGAGATGTCCTCGCTGACGAAAGGAAATCCTTTCTGATGATGCTTACATTTTACACCTTAAAAGACTGAGGGCCTCTCTCCCAAGGCCTCGTGGAGGCAGCATGAGCTTATGCCTGGCTGACCTTGAACTCCAGGCACTGCTACAGTGGTTCCCAACCAACCACTGACCAAAGCCGACCCGCCCTGGATAACCCAGGCTCCTCTGAGGGCAGACTGACTCGGGGGCTCCCCAGGCTGTGAGGCTAAGACCTTCCCACCGACCTTGCCCCTTCACTCGAGGGCAACTTGCATTGTGACCTGACGCCTCTCTCTTCATTTTCTCTCACACAAGTGTTTTCCCTTAAAACAAAAATCTTGGCACATTTGATATCATCTTTGTGTCTACATCTTGGAAGACCTGGACAAACAAGCACTGTATTTAAGAGGATAAACATTCAAGCTTTCAAGTCAAGTCAAGCTTTCACACTCTGCTAATTAACCTCTCTGTCTCAGTTTATTTATTGGTAAATCGGGAATAGTGTTATTGTACTTTTTTGTAAAGTTGTGGTGACTATTAAATGAGACAATGCATGTCAATCACTGTTCCTGACACGTATTAAGTACTCATTGCTTGTTACTACTTTTGAACTTAATGCTATTTTCAGGGGTCTTTACTCCAATGTACTTCAAGGTATTTTATATAAAATATAGTAGAACCTCTGCTCACGCTGGTGTCAGAAGACAAGACTTTTCAAGGTAAAGTCAGAGATGTTCTTCCTGTGAGTGCATATCTGGGGACCTGAACTGACCTACCATAATGGCAGATCCATGGCACACTGAGATGGATGGTGATTCTAAGGTCTCCAGCTGCCCTTGGATGTTGTGGTGCTATTATGTTTTGCGAGTTGGTGGAGGAATAATGCATGGTGGCGTCCTCAGAGGTGAGGGATATACCTCTGTCTTCTGTTTATTTTCACTCTAGCTTCTGGATTCCAGGCTTGTCATGGTAGACGGATAACTTCTCATCATGACTTTATTACAGAACACCTGACTTCTGATCCAGTAATGATAAATTCAGTCATAAAGGTGGTTCATTTTCTAAAATTCTCTGTGTCCCGTTATATCCTCGATCTCGAAAGCATTATATCCTGAATTTGTTCACCAGTGTAACTGATTTGTGGGAAGCATGGAAGAGCCAACCGAGCAAAGCTGGGCTGATGACAGAACAGTCAGCAGTGGAAAAACTGTTTGCATATTACCCTAAAACTGCGGGCAGTGCAGGAGCTGCCCCCATGCACCTTCCCTATGGCTTCATATTTCAGAACACAGTACTTCTTTCAACAATTTTTACTGAGTATTAACTTGCTGTGTGGGATGCAAAGAAATATGTGACAAGCATTCAAGGAACTTACAATGAATTCATTTTTTAAAATAAAGTCTCATAATTTGACCAAATGGAATAATTTCCACTGGCATGGAAAAAAAAAAATAAGGAGCCAAGAATCATTAGGCAACCCAGCCATAGTTCTGTCCTGGTCACAATTTCATGAATGACTTGGATAAAGTTATAAAGGGCACGTTTATGTAGTTGGATACGGTGTGGGGCTGGGAAGAATAATGAATACAGTACATCAAAAGAAGGAATGGAGATTTAAAGAGAGCTTCACAATTTGGCTGTTGGACAGAATCTATCAAAATAAAGTGTGTCAGGAGTCAATGGAAGGCTTGCCGGCTACTGTGTGACTTTAAACAAGTTCCTTATCCTCTCTATGCCTTTGGGCCCTTAGGTATAAAATGGGGATAATGGCAGCCCCTACACACAGGCTTGTTCTCAGAATTTAACTCAATGCGTATAAAGTGCTTACTGTGCCTGTCCCATCACAGATGCTCAGGAAATGTAGCAAGTCCTCCTCTCAGTCTGCAGCTGCCTGATGGAAGTGTGTAGTAGCCCAGAAAAGGTGGGGATGGTTCACTGTGACTGGTGCTTGTCAGACCACAGTATGTGGCATATGTCCAGTGAATACCACACTTTACGAGAGAGAGAAAAACTAGATTGAGTGCAGAGAAAAGTAGCCACAGTAGTGAGAAAGCTTAAGATCATATGATGAAAGGTTAAAAGAACTAAGTATATTTATCCTGAAGTAGAGAAGATTCGAGTAGTCCACAATAGCATTTTCTAATATTTGAAAGGTTCACACATTGTAGATGGTTTAGATTTGTTCACTCCCCAGGGGCCAAAGGTGGATATTTCAGAAAGACGAACTTCAGCTCAGTCTAAGGAAGATTTCGCTAATAATCAGAGCTGCTCAAGGATGGTGACAACTGCTTCAGGAAGAAATGAGGTCCTTGTCACTAGAGGCGATGCTAAGCAAGGTGGCCATTTGATGAATTGATGAGTGGACTTGGTGACCTTGAATGTCCAGTCTCTGAAATTCTGTGATGTTGAGAATAAACAGGGCTATTGTAGTCAAGACAACAGGCAAGGACATTTACTATCAAGAAAAAGATCCAAAACCATCAGATCAGAGGCTGAGAGTGGCAAATTTCCTTTCATGTTCACTGAGTAGAGGTGGGGTGGGAGGAGTGGGGTCTGGGCACCACCATTGGGCTCTAGAGCAATCACTCCCCCGTCGCCTGTCCTCATGGCTTTGCTGGGTGGATGTGAACCCGTTAGCTCCAAAACAGACCTTCTGCCGGCTGGATGCATGCAGCCAAATAGTAGCTCAACAGACTGCTTACTGTTTATCTTTCTTAATCTCCTTTAAACCTCTTCATGCCTCAGCCAGCAGTAAACCCCATCGCAGAGGTTAAGCCAGCTCCTCACTCCTCTTTCCTTTTGGTGTTTAATGTCACTAATATTTGTGTTTCCTGTTTGCTTTCGGCTCTGTTTGTTGTTTAAAATTACAAAACTTCATTACGCCTATGCTAATTAATTATCTGCTTTTATGTTGTGTTTTCATGTTTTCATGTGTTTTCTTACTTGAATTTTCCTTCGTTTTTCCACCACTAGGATTTAAAATTTGAAACCATGTGGACTCTCCTGAACAGTTTTGCCTCCCTTTGCATATATGTATTTATTGTTGTCTTAAAAATCTTTTAACATAACAAAACAGCATAGAGATTTATCCAGTATTATATGGTTTATTAGTTGTGGTCTCCTGAAAGGTACAAGTAATGTTCTTCAATAATAGCAAGGATTATCATTGGCCACCAGAACGCTCCAGTACTCGTCCCAGAATCACAAAGTTTGGAAGTGAAAGATAGCCACTTTTCTTAATGGTACGAATTTCTCTCAGCTTACGTGTGGCCTTAGCTCAGACTCCGTCCCTTCACAGAAGTTGCACAAGTGGCTTTTCTCCAACCTTTAGCTGCCTGGGTATAAGACATCAGGATGAAGCCATTCCCATTCGTTTGCTTTCTGATGACTGGCATTTGGCTCTGCACGCTGCCTCCTCATTCTACTTCCACCATGTCTTTCTGTCCAGAGAATTTCTGGAAGCTGGAAGAGAGAGTTAAGGTTAGTCACTGCCTGTGTCCTTCCAGATTCCCTACATTGCAAGTCCTTGTAATTGTCCTCTTTCCAACAGGAGGATCTTTCTCCTGACTCCTCTTCTCTGCCCTGGTTGAATCTGACTTCATAAGTGATAAAAGCTCTATTCATCTTATTGCTTCCAAATCTTCTTTGACTACATCAGCAGGCACCCAGTTCACCCTACACGCTTTCCATAAGGTACTCGTTGCCTATGGGCGTTTCTCTCCATTCATTCCATATATACTGAATCCCTCCCAGGCGCCTCGCCCTGTGCTGGGTAAGAACAAGGAAGATCAAAGCAAAATATTGGCATTGCCCTCAAGGAGCTGTGGTCCATGGAAGGGGAGATAGATGGTGCAGTGCAGTGTGGAGTGAGACTGGATACTGGCAAACTCAGGTGCATCTGGAGACCCAAGGAAGGACGCACATCCAGACAACAGAGAAGGGGTCAGTGGAGGGTGGGTGCCCTGAAAGAGGCTAGACCTTAGCAGTCTTCTAGGGGAGTGGGAGTTTTCCAGAGCTAGCATTTGGAACAGAACAGTTTTTCTAAGGAATTTTTATAAGGAAGCGTGTAATGGTTTCCTCATAATGAGTTTATTTTGTTTTCCTGTAGACTCAAGAAATGTTTTGCCACCATATGAAAGTTAAAACTTAGAAGGAGTTTGGGATACAGTCTCCACAGACCTGACTAGTCTCACGCTCTCCGAACAGTATCAAACCTTTGACGCCCATGAGAAAGATGAGATAATGTGTATCAAAGCATTTTATAAAGTTAAGGGAACCGTACAATGTAAGGTTTTCCGTTTAGGATTATCAAACAATCTTTTTGGAATATTTTTCACTCCTTATAAATTCCCTGATGGTTTTAAATCTGAAGAACTGAAATCCTTGGGAAATAGGAAGCAAAGAACACTACACAATGCATGTAGTTATGCCACTAGGATGATAAATCTAGTACGTGTGTTGGAAAATGGAGAAAAATAGAGGGGTTGGTGCTTTTTAAAATTGCCTTAACTGTACACATCCCTGAAGCCGTTTTATTTGGACAGTTTTTTTTTTCTGCTAACATATACGTTGATAAACTTTTTATTCTGACATTGGTTCATCTCTTTGCATGAAATTCTTTTTATCTCGCGGCAGCTTCATTCCCTCAGACCTCCAAACGTGTCAGACCCTGAGATTTATTATCCACCAGCATGTAGCACAGGATGAAGTTCACATTCAAATAGGGTGAGAACAGGATTGCTTACCATATGACACCTGCTCCAGTGACACCCCATTCATCCTCTGGCGAGTCTTCTAAAAACCTCAGATATTTAAGCATATCCAACTGTAGGGGTAGGAGACAGAGCTCAAATCACAGGGTTACCCCCAAGACCAAGTCCATTTGATTGGGAGTTGAAAGTAGATGGGGGTTAGTGATTACACAAGCTCGATTTCCCTTTCTCCAGGGTGAGAGCACATTTAGAAAATTGAGGGAAGCTGGGAGGGGAGATTTGAGAAGGATCACAATGAGCCTTCAGAGGGGCATCTGAGGCTCAGATTCCACAACCAGGTGGAGGCCATCCACAGAGGAGGTCATCCCTCTAGTGGAGTTTGTCTGACAGCTACCATGCTGCTGGAGAGAGCCCTAGAGGACCAGAGTGCCCAGCATCACATGTTCTGCAGTAAAGGGCCGGCCTTAATCCCTCAAGAGCCCTGAGCTCTGAGAGATGATCTTGAGCACGGAGTGGGATCACGCCCAGGACAGAGATCTCCTCCCCTGGAGACCAGGGCTTTGCTCTCTGCTGTTACTACCCAGCCCAAATTAGCATTGAGTGGATCATCTGCAGCCTGGGGTTATCCATGAAAACATTACACACCATTAACACAGAGCGTGGAGAGATGGTTTTATGTGGTTCTCTGCCATTTAACAGCATTAATTCTGTAGACCTAGAAGGGGCCTCAGAGCCCATCCACTGGGGTGCGGCACAGTGGGCATTGGAATCAACATCAGATGTGGAGTAAAATGTACTGGAACCCTGGCAAAAGGATTTGGTGTATAGTCCCTATTTCGCCATTAACCCGAGCCTTGTGGATTTGAGCGAGCCGCTGTCCCTTTCTGGCCCTCAGTTTTCTCATTGGGAACAGGAGAAGCTGAATTTGTAGCAAAAACAGGTGACATTTCTAGAACACTTACTACATGCCAGACACTGAGATGAATGCTTTGTAGACATCAGACTTAATTCTCAAACAACCTAGGAGGTGATTTTTCTGTTTTCAGGTGAAGAAACTGAGGCACAGAAAGGCTAAGGAACTCACCCAGGTCTCATAGCTGGTAACAGGTGGAGCTGGTATCTGAACCCCATCCAGTCCCTTAACCTTGGGGGTACTGAAGTTTCTTCCCCCATTAACATCTCCGATTTTCTGACTAGGATGTCTAAAGACCTTAGCAAGGGAATAAACGCTGAGGGGTTAGTACCAGCTTTGCTGCTCTCCTCGCACAGACGTGATCAAAGAGCGTTGCCTCCTGAAGAGCCTTTTGTTTGCCTATCACCCAGGCTTAAAAACCCTGCACCCTGGGGACCTCCAGGCTCTCTCCATAATCCTCAAAGCATCCTTCCAGCTTGGCTCCCTCATCGCACTCAACAAATACACCTGCAGGCTCCTACCTGCTCCTCTTTCGCTCTGCTTATTTGAGCATATAAAGGCTATGTATTCTGTATCTGGAATACACGGGCATCCTCAGCAAGGTTAGTTGGGGTTTTTTGTTTTTTGGTTTTTGTTTTTTACCATTTTCAAAGGGAGAACATACTATTATGAAAAATGAAGGCACTTTTTTGATGGTACCACTTGAAATTGATGAAACTTTAAGAGCATTTGAAGCCTGTCCTTAGCTGCATGTATAGGTGGAAGCACCAATGAGGGGGCACACGTGGCCCAGATGTGTAGGTGCTGGCTGAGTGCAGGTCTGTGACGGACTCACTTCCTGATTCAGGTCGCTTAATTGTCTTAGTCTTTTGGTGTCATCAGTCCTTCACTTGTAACGTAAGAGGACGGTGATAACGTGCGTACTGTGTGTTACTGTTGACAGG
Organism: Camelus ferus; assembly: GCF_009834535.1. Lineage (NCBI taxonomy): Eukaryota > Metazoa > Chordata > Mammalia > Artiodactyla > Camelidae > Camelus > Camelus ferus. The sequence continues at coordinate 99,285,424 of NC_045697.1, read as the reverse complement.
TTATTTCCACATATGTTATTTCTCTTAATCCTCACCTGCGAGGACAAGTATTTTATAAATAAGGAAACGGGGGCCCATAAAGGGTACAAGAGTTGGCCAAGATCACCCAACTTATGAAGGGCAGAGCCAGGAGCCAAACTTCCTGTGCTCTTTCTGTTTCACAATAGCTGCATCTATGAGGAAGGAAGAGACAATGAACCAGAAAGCTTCTTACGCACTTTGACAAAGGTGAAGTTCCTGGAATGGATCACTAACAGTCCAGAACTGGGAGAAGTGGCACACAACTAGAGATACACAGCCTCTGAGTCTTCGTGAACATGGGGAATAAACTGAAGCTACAGATGATAAGTTTCACACACCTTTAGACTCAAGAGGCTTTCTATATTTTGTAGGGTTTACTCTATGACCATTACATGGGCACAAGTTGATTTGCAGAGAGGTTATGAAAACTATGAGACTTACCCCTAAAACTGTTATGCTTTGCAAAGTTTTCATCAAGCCTTGCTCAGTAACATGGGGATGATACAGTTGATTAAATGATTTTTATGGGTATAGAAGAAATGTTCCAAAATGTGTTTTCAGTGGTTCCAAAATTTGTACCTCCTTTGAGCCCAATTCCTGTAGGTGGTGAACCTATGAATCTCTTACTCGGTATGGTTAGTATAGCCGGTGTAACTGGTGGAACCAGGGTGAGAATGGCTGTGTTGACAGCCCAACTCAAATTTCAATTAGCAGCATGTCCTGAGGTAATCAGGCTCTTAGAAACACTTTCTATGTTTGAGAGCAACCAGGTACAGACTTAGAAGGGCAGCTTTCATGTCTCTACATCCAATCAGTGACCCCCTCGTCTATTCACTCAAGAAGACACTAAGTCAGTTTCACTTGGGGACAACCCTTCACCCTCATTGCATGATCAGCTCTTCACAAGTGGCCATTGTTTTCATTTGAGACCATCTGTCTACAAGCCAAAATGATCACGGTCTGCCAACACAACCATGCTTTCCTATTTCCTTTGCAATCTCAAGAGGAGTCCTGAAGCCAGGTACACAAATGCACTTTCTGCATAAGGGCCTGAGCCAGTGTGCCCACCCAAGTTGTTTCACTTATTCTTTATATCAGCCCCATATTGCTAGGAAAGAACATGGGCCTTCAGTATGGAAAATGGGAATAATGGACTATTTATATGTTGGTTGTTAGGGTTTGAGAAGAGATAAAGCCTGAAGACATTCTACATTCTCAAACAATTTAGTTGCCCTTTCTTGCTCTTTTTCTTCCTTTTATTCTGTATTTCCCTCTGAGCTCCAGCATTTACAGCTTTGGACATTGGCAGTATAAACTGGATTTTCAGAGTGAAAGGAAGCTGGCCTTCCTTTGAGAAGCCTCAAAAGCCCTGGAGAAGAAGGAAATTGTCCAGGTGGCATGTTAAGTCTGTGGTAGCAAATATGCCAGCCAATAGCAATCCTAGGCCATAGATAAACAGCACCCCAAAAGATTGGATTGTTATAACTGTGATGATCTGTACCTGAGAAGAGGTTGGCCTTTAGTTCCTAGTTCTGGTCAGCTATTGGAGCCCCAGTGGGAAGTCTGCAAGATTATAGGGCCATTGGTACTTTCAGAAAGAAGGTACCTAATGGGACTGAAAGGAGAATGTAACTAGAGAAAGTTCTGGAACTTAACTCACTCAAAAAGTGAATGTTAAAAAGCCAAAGAAATTTCAGTTTCAAAACTACCATGATTTCCCACTTTTCTGGAAAGAGGCTCTTAAAATATGAGTACTCTTCTAGGGGCAACTGTAATCTTCTAGGTTGACTACATTTTAGTAAAATGCTCCCTGTTCCCTTTCTTTCATCTTGCAAATAGCCTTAGGTATACATGTGTAGCCAAAGCTCTATTCTCAGCAATCCTTTTGGAAGCAAAGAAAATGTATGAGGTTGAGGTTTGCACCAGTGCTAGATGTTGACAACCCAACCTTGCTTATCTTGTGGGCTCATGGAAAACCTTGGACAATTCCATATAATTTATCATCCAAATCAGGACACTTGAGGTACACTAACCAAACAGGTCACCAGGACAACTCTGTAATCAGAGAGATCCTGGGCAAATCAGGAAGTATCATCTTTGTAATAATGTATAGTGAGGTTAATTGGATGAACAGGGAGGGCTAAGATAGTAATAATGACTTCAAACTATATTTTAGGATTTTGTTCTGCCATTGTTTAAATGTTTACTTTTCTTTTACATAGAATCCTGTAGAAGTTTAGATTTCATAAAATACTACTTGCTCTTTTTTTGTCTTTTGTTTTGATACAAGCTACAGGTCAACTAGCTACAAATACACAGGGTCTAGAAGGAAAACCAAAACAAAAAAACAGTGAATCTAAATAAAATTGGATTTTAGGCAAGTGAGAATTTTAAGGAAACTGAAAAATCACGGTCTACAAAACCAGGAGTTCTATTTGTCTGTAAACCTCATAGAAGTCATGGAACATGTGGGTTTTTTACATAGTTTAAATGTGCATATGTGATTTTATTTCTAGTAAGCATCCTGAGCCATGTTTTCCTATAAGATAGTTTTCTCTATAACTTCTTTAAATAACAAATATTAGTTAGAATGTTAACAATTATAGAAAACTAACTTTTAAAAATTTTACGTAAAACTTCAAGGACATGAACTGAACCACGAATGAACTGTAAAGGGGTATTTTGATAGGTTGGAGCCAACACGACACATTAAAATCTGAGTGGGTAAATGACAGTGGATCTCATCTGGGTTGGTAACTAGTCTGTACTTGAGGATTTTGTTGCCATCAAGCACAATATTGTTACGATGCAAATGATGTCCATACTCTAAATTTAAAACTATTCTTTCCAGTGAGGCTCAGTTGGCCTTCACCTTTTCCCGTACCTTCTGGTTCTCCTTCTGATCAGCCTCTTGACTAGGGAGAGCCAGACCCAGATGTACAGTTTAACCCACTTATCAGCCACCAGGTCAGACATTGTCTTATTTTTAACTCCCTCCTGTGCTTCTTGTAGACACAGAATGTGGGCCCTCCTTTCAAGGTATTTGCTCTAATTCTTTTCTACAGGAAGTTTCTAGGGACCAATCAGAGCAAGGCAGTTGATACAGTTTTCCTATTAACCACTTAGTCTCTGGTCTGGAGAACTAATAGACTCCTATTAGAGAATGACAGGCCTAAGTATTTGCTCACACACACGGAGCAGGTCAAGTGTATCTGGTTTTGTTCTCTCTGATTCCTGTGTTTGTTCATGATTTCTCCCTATGCTGGTGATCAGGATAGTCACATATGCTGTTAAATAAGTGTCCATCTGAAAAAAAAGATGGTATGAATGAACAGTGCAAGAAACAGTAGGATTTAATAATGTTCAAATATGTGTGTGAGGAAGATTTCCAGAAAAGAACAGTAAGAAAGGGAGCAGAGAGATTGTGGAACAGGAAGAAGAGAGACGCAGGAAAGAAACTGGTTCATCCTAGCAGATAGAAGCCGCAGGCATTTTTCAGTCCAGCTAATTATTCTCAGTTGTTTATAATCTCAGCCTCAAATCATGGCCAAAGAATACATGTGGTGTAATTTCATCTCAGAAAAGGTGTCTCTTTTCAGATCACTTTAGCCTCTCTATTGAATTTTCTCTAAAAATTGACTTCCATTTTCTCTATTCTTGGAGGAAAATTAGGCCTTATTTCATAGCTAAAACTTAGGCAAAACTTATTCTCTTCTCTTCTTTTGTGTTTATTTTTATAAGCTGTAAGTGCATATTTCTCCATGAAGAATTTTTTTAATTGGTCAAAATTTTATCGTAATATTATTCTTTTTCTTCACATGGGATTTTTAAGTTATCTTTTGTCTTACTACAAAAATAATTTGTGTTCATTGTAGAAAACATCTTTGAAAATACAGACAAGCAAAAAGTAAGAAAATTAAAATCACTGAAAAATCACAATGTCCCAAAATAACCACTAGCGTGTTCAGTGGTTTTTTTTTTTTCTTTAAATAATTAAAGGGCTGTTTTTGAGGGAAGGAGTCTGCCCATTTCAACATTGTATATTTGTGAACACGTGTATCTCACACATTAATGCTGCTGGATCTATATGATAGAACCATTTTTTCTAATGACTGGAATATTTAACCAGAAAATATCTGACACACGCAGCTTCCTGCTCAGCTCTAACGGTGCCCTGGTGAGAAGCAGCCGTCGATGCTGTCATTTCTGTGCACACACACAGACATCCATCCATCATGAATATTTAAAATTCAATCATTAGGTGCAGCAGCGGCGGCAGCGGCATATTTGTTGCAACTGATCAGCCATTAATGGTTTAAAAACTTAGAAATTCGGGGCTGCTTTTGTCAATTGAAGAGGATTATTCCAAGCCACTGAAGCTCCTTGTCAGAATGGAAAAGTGTATTAAAAGAGATGGGATTGCACACCCCAAGGTCGCTTACAATATATATAATTCACTAAGCACACATGCTTAAGAGAAAAATAGACCAAACGGAAGAGATTGGAGATCCGTCAAATAGTCTCCTGCCCAGATCAAACATACTAACAAACAAACAAACAAACATTCCCAATTCTGTTTCTCCCTGAGCACCATGCAGACAGAGGTTTCTGCCTACAAGGGCACCGGGCTTGGTGTCCTGGGCTTGGCTCTGGGCTCATCCGTTCCTCCAGATTCACTTGCCTTTTCAAGTGAGACTTTCACAACAATGGGAGCAGCAGTGCACTCTGTTGTCATAATCATCAAGTGAGATCTGTTTTCTCTCATTACCAGGAGCTTAGTGATCAAGTGACTAGGCATGGTTGGAAAGTATTTCTGAAGATTCTATTTTCCGTGCTTCATTGAAACGGTTGACCAGTAGTACCCTGCGCTTCCAAGTGCTGGCCACAGCACTTTTTTGTTTCTAAAACCTTCCCAACCCTCTCAATCATATTTAGAGGGCTTTGCATAGAGGCTCAGGAAAGGTGTTCCAGTTTACCTGACCCTTCCTTGTAGCCTGAGCTGTCAGAAGTCCTTGAGAGAAAATGACACTATCAGGAATGCATGGAAACCCGCTTAAAATGGGCATTCTGAAATTCCTTATGACTCTTGTGGGAACCACTTTAAAAATGGTTTTATGATGTGCTCTAGAGATTGAATCAGTGCAGAATCTTGTTGTTTCCACTCTGCTCTCAGCACCCAACTTTCCACATTCACCTGGACTGTCAGTGATCTGTGCTTACCTGGAAGTAAAGAGCAGCCTGGGTACTTTTTTAATAAAGGAGGGAAGAAGGGAGGAAAGGGGACTGAGAAAGGGAAGAGAAGGGGGAGGGAGGAAGCAGAAACATTTAAGGAGTGAAATGTGTGCCTGTTTGCAAGTCATTTAGAGCCCAGTTCCATGACCCTGTGGCTGGTCTGCCTAGATTCAGAAAATCGTAAGTATGAACTGTGAAAATCTTGTTGAATGATGTGAGAAAAAGCCAATCCAGTCTCATTATACTGTTTTGGGTCCCCTCGTCCCCCAATGCCTTTCTGTTTTCAAAGAGCTGTGACACATATCAGTAGCTTCACCAGAAAACCACATAATTTTCCTCCAAAATATCAGAATGAATCACCTTGATTTTCTAAATTGTGGGATACCCTGAGAAAGCCACGTGAAAGGTATTTTTAAGTATAGAGGAGAAGCAAATATGTTTAAAATGGAGCTGTTTTAAGGACTCTACATCTAGAGAAAAGCTCTGCCTGCCACCACCAGTCATAAACTAATGACTATTTTAAAATACATCCCTGAATATAAAATAACATTTAAACTTATGAATAAATCATTTATTTCTTAAACTCTTCCCCTTATGGACAGAAATGCTTAGTTTTGTGAGAGAATCTGGCCGGTAAAATACAAATAAGGTGCAGCACTAGCTTATTATAATCTACAGCTTAGTCAACAAGGCTCCCGGCAATCTGCAGGAAGGGAAATTAAGGCACAAAATGATCTGTAGAAGATTGCATAAAAATTCAGCCACAAAGCTGGGGAGAAAGCATTCTAGCTCCTGATTTTTTTTTTTTTTTTTGTCGCTGTCAAACTGTCACAAATAACTAAGAAAGTCTGCTTGGGGCATTTCAAACTCTGAATTCTCTGTTTATGTGGATGTTGGAATTTCCTCCCACTTCTAAACATATATTCTAGACTTAAGGCTTAAAGATCAACATTACTCTGATAAACCTTACTCTGACTCGAGATTTACTTAACCAACTGTAATATTCCTACTACCCAGATTCAATCTGTTGAGCAAATAAAAATCATGTTGCAAATGACCTCCCTATGTATTTACTCAGTTTGTGTTTTAGAAGTATAACATTGGGCATAGGAGATGGTGGTGCCAATGAAACTATTACATACCATACTTACTTACTTACCATAGATTTTTAAATGGGACTACAACAGAGAAACCAAGAAACCACATCATTTGTGAAAATAAGAAATCACATCGTAAATGCTTCAGTTCAGATAAGCATCTGTTTCAAATCCAAAAACACAGAGAGAAGTAAAATTGTATTCAAAGAAGTTTCCTGCTTCGTCTTGATCTGAAGCCAGTCTAACTCCTGATACCGCTTACTTGTGTGAGATCTTAGGACAGTCATGAAGAGGATGGGGAGATTTATTGAAACTTTCTGACACATCTGTGTTCAGAAATGAACTTGTCATACAGCAAAATGTGATTTCTTTGCTCTTATTTAGTTTCCTACCTGGATATCTCTTCCCATTTGAGCTGATTCAGACACCCTGACCTTGGATAAAAACACTTAATCTGAGTCTTTTCCCATTCCTGTGTTGGCACACCCCTCTATGTTCTCTATCCTACAGCCACGTGTCCAACCCCTTCTTCCTCTCTGTGACCCTCCCCACTTCTCCCCTTCCATCTTCTTACTTCCTTGGTGTGTCCTCTCTGTTAGACATCGGGCGACTTCTGATTCCCCCCCACAGAGACTCTCTCGTTGATAGCTGCCCTCAGAGTTAGATTCTGGAAGCCATTAGGCTTGAGTGACTATTTGACTGAAAAGTCAACACCCATTTTCTCTTCTAAAAAAAAAAGTCCCCTCCAGGAGAAAAACCTTGCAAAAACCACATCGACACTATAAAGAAGGAAAGGAGTGTGAGTAGCATGGACCAGATTTAGACTAAACCAATGATGGGCTTTTACCCAGCCTTCTGGCCTCTGAGCAGTGGTTCTCTGTCTCTCTGCTCACCAAGCCCCCAGTCTCTCTGCTGCCTTGTCTTCTGGTCCAACTCTGTGTCATCTCACTATTGATGGCCTGCACAGTTGGGCCATTTCCCCATAGTTCCTCTGTCTCACCCATGCTGTCAATGCCAGCCCCTCAACAACATGGGAAGAAAAGCAGTGGCTGGATGATGGGGAGGGTACAGTCTACGACGGAGAAATGGAGATTTCACAAGGCACTAAGCAGACGATTAAGAGCAATACATGCTGCTCTGACAACCTAATTGTCACGACCGATTTCAAATGTGTCGGCAGTGATTCTGAAGCCTGCTTGGAAAGGTATCCGGTCTTAAGAGATTGGAAGGTTTACCAATGGTCTACTCTTGGCGAAGGAGTATGCCCAGCTTGGCACTGTCACCCCCACATCTTATCTGTGCCTAATAAACAAGAAAAAGACACCAGAATGCCACCACCATCTAAATGGTGGCATCTAATTGATTTTAATCTTAGCTCAACAGTGTGACCAAAGGGATGTTCCAATTACTATCACCATATGGGACACTAAGTGTCTGATTAGTAGGGATGCTCTTGTTCTTCATTCTTTCAAGCGACCGCTCATTATTCTGTATGTCTTTGGCCCCGTCGATGAATAGTGTGCATTGAAGGTGCTTTTTAGCTTACAGCCAGAGAGGGGCGAAGGTTTTGGAACAAGCTGGGTCCTACGTAAGTGGTTCCTACTAGAGCCAGTGGTGTAGCAGCTGCAGACTTCCACTCTTACCCCACCTCACATATTAGTTGTGAATTTGATAAATGCCATCCTGAGGAGCAGTTGATTTATTAATTAGCTGATTCAGAATGTTCTTAGGACTCATTTGGGATATGGAGTCATTATAATTTTAAAATGTCAGTGCATTGCAGTAGAAGATGAAAATGGCACCTCCCAGGGGCCCCGTGGGCAAAGCTGTTTCCTCTGGTGGGTGGGTTTTTGTCCACGATCACAATGCCACCCACTGAGGTCATCTCATCAGGCCTTGGAGTGAGGTCTCTGGAAGTGAGGAGTGGTTCCTACCAGGAACGGTTGGGATCTGGACTAGGACAGGACCAGACCAACAGGGATAGTTCTGGCTCTTAAAGTGGGATAGTAGCCACTATTTGTGTTAGAAAACACAAATGAATGAAGGTACTTTAGTTTAGAAGTAACTTCCAGGAAAAAAAATCAAACTGTGAGTCATTGCCTATATCTATGACTAGATAGTCCATAAATTTCTTACCAACAAAAGATTTGATGAGCTGAGAAGGTAAAAATATGAGCTAGATTAAATAATCATGAATGTCAACGGGTTTCTGTTTTTATTTGTGCATTGTCCTTAAACATGGGTAATTAAGACCTGACAGTAAGTTGGCGTTTTAGTTCATAGTGTTTGAAACACTCTACTTCTGCGTGCTGAGGACTGAGTAGTAAATCTAAAATTGCAGTAAATCAAGTTATTGTCCGGTGTGTTTTCTAAATGTGACCCACGTGACCCAGAAAAGTGACATGTCATAGTAATATACTCACCTTTGGGCAAAAGATAGGCAAGTTCTTTCTGTTGGATGCTAAGATCTTCAGTAGATTAGGAGTTGGGTTGGGGGAAGTAGATAATGGCCAGAGCCCCATTGTCAGATGGTACACGTAGAACCTTGGGGAAGAACAGATGTCATTAGTTATAGTTTTAGTCCTACCTGTTCTTTCGGGGGAGAAGCAGTTGAAGAAAGCATCTGGTCTAATAAAAGGAGCCAGGCTTGTTTATCTTGTTTACTGTCTTGAAGCTTCACCAGTGGAGCAGGACTACAGACAGACCAAAAGCTTCCTGACGGCCCCAGTGACTTTCAAAAAGTACTCAAATAACTCCAGAAATCAGAACACCTGGCTTTTTGCACGGGTTCAGCATTCAAAATGACATTGAGCAGCTTAAAGTGGGATGGAAAGGACTTGAAAGTCAGATGGATCAAGATGTGAGTCTAGCCCTAGGAGAGCGATTTTGAGCAAATTGTTTAATCTTAAGCCTCAGTTTCTTCAGGTGTGTGTGTCCCTGTGTGTGTGTGTGTGTGTGTGCGCGCGCGCACCTGTGTGTGTGTGTGCACCTGTGTGTGTGTGTGCCTGTGTATGTGTGTGTGTGCCTGTTTGTGTGTCCCTGTGTGTGTGTGTGTGTGTATCTCTGCATCTCTGCACATGTGTGTGTGTCTAGAAGTCCCACCTCCTAGGACGGTGGAAGTGATTCAACTAGAAAATGTGTATGAAAATGACTGACACACAGTAGGTACTAGGTAAATGCAAGTTCTCTTCCCTTTTTGGACATGTGGTGCAGTCACTTACCTCTTCTGTACTTTAGTTTCCTTGTATATAAAATGAGGGGTAATCATGTCAACATATATTTATCTGCTTAAAATTCTTCTACTAAAAAGCAACGACTTGAGCATCAGTAAAACAACCCTCCCTGCTTTTCAACTTCCCTTTCTTGTTTGACATCTTTCAAACCCCTCCGCTTTCTTCAAAGGAGGACTTCACCCCGAGTCCAGTCAAGGTGCACGTGCAGGGCTGCGCTCTGCACTGCGTATGCATGGGTCGCCGCTGCCGTGGCTGGACGCCCATGTCCTCCCAGGGGACGCCTTGTCTGCAGGTACTGCCCCCAGCCTGCAGTGAACCCGGGACCTTTTATTGATCTTGTGTGCATCTGGCTCCACTGTGATACCAGGAAGAATGGAGGTTTCTGGCCCTGGACTTGGTCCTGGACAAATAAATGTGTTTGTCGAAGCCCTTTCCTGACACGGGCTGTCTCAAGCCCAGGTGGCGTTGTGGAGGGTAATGAGTTCTCTTTATTGGAGGGAACATCAGGAGCTCCGGCCTGCTTGCCGTGGACACGTGCAAAAAGGGTTTGTTAATACAGCTGTTACTTGCTCTTTCATCATGCTAATGGGCAGCCTGGAAGAAATTTAGCTTCCTATCACGGGCACCAAGCAACACCCCTCACACAAAGCATTGTTTCTTCTCACTGTTGATAAGTGTGACTTGTGGAGGCCAGCGATAGCATGCTCATTTTTATCTGCTAAGTGCACAGCGCTTGTAAAAAACCAGCAGTGGCCTTGTTACCACTTGACATGACACTAGGTTTAGCTGTTTACACTGACACACTGCTGCACCCTTTTAGAGCTGCAGCTGGGGGTCAGATTCATTAGGGAGCATCAGTGCCGATGGGGAGGCAGCAGCCAGTAGAATTCTCTCTGCTCCTCTGTCGGAAGCAGCAAGGCAGGGAGACTGCATCTTGGAATGGATGACTTTTAATTCTCTTTGTTATGATTGTTTGAGAAGCCCTGTTTGTTCTTTGAGCATCCACAGAAAAGATGCGAGAGAAAGAAAGGTCTGGGGCTAGCACTCGCCCCCAGTGATGAAGCAGAGGAACACTGGACCTGCTGTGGGTTGCTTTTCTCTTTGCTAATGTGTGGCTTTTGTTGCCCAGGAAGGCTGCAGGGAGGGAGTAAAAAGCACATGTCTTTCTTGCCACAACAAACAGGGCTGAAAAGCGGAAGTAAATTGAGTGGAACTAGATCCTTGGTCCTTTGTTCCCTCCTTTTTCCTCTCTATTTTATGAGTATCCCCTTGACAAATTTGGGGTCCAGACTGCCTTTATAATGCTTGAAGCCACTTATATTTTGCTTCTAATGTTGCTATCCCTCTGGATGTTAAGAAATAGAGGGTGATACTGCAGAATACCTGGTTCATTTTGTCATCACCGTGCCCAGCCAGGTGGCCGATAACCTGGAATGGCTAGAGTGCTCATGGCATCAAGAGCTGAAGAGCAGGCCTCTACTTTCGCCACATATGACCCTCGGTCCATGAGTCCGAGTGCAGGAGAATGCAACTGACGGGCCACGCGGCGCCATCAGAATGTCGTGTGAGAGCATATGAGCTGCAAAGGGCAAGCAGGGCCAGCATCCTCCGCCAGTTCAGGAACCTCTGGCATCACTACACAGCGCAGACACATCTCACACCCTGTCACAGCTTCTTCGTCTGACAGGCTGCAGAAGCCCCTTTCCACCTCTACCTTTCCATAAGGATGTAAGGATAATCAGTGCAGTTCCTTGCATTAAATAATACACCCATTTTCAAAAGTAATCCCCACATCATCCTGCCCTTGCCCATCCTGACTGGATCATTGCACTTGGCAAGAACATCCCTTGCCAGGCCTTTTCTTCTAGCCGTTGCTGCTAACACTGCACCCTGGATTCCTCTGCCTGAACGATCCTTGTTGAGTCATGCCAGGAGATTTGTGGGCGTCTTCCTACAGCACATCATATGCCATACAGTGCCACCAAATCATGAAGCTCTGAGAAGCTTTTTAGGACCTATCACGGCTTTCTCTGTCCAAGCATATATTTTTTAAGATATTTATTTATTTGTGTTACACTGTCTTTTTTTTGGAGGGGTGGGGGTAATTAGGTTTATTTTTATTTATTTACATTTTTAACGGAGGTACTGGGGATTGAACCCAGGACCTCGTGTATGCTAAGCACACGCTCCACCCCTTAGCTCTACCCTCCCAACCCCGTCCAAGCATTATGATACCCAGTTTGCGAGCCCATTGTTGTCAGCCTGGCTAGGGATTCACCAGCTGCTCTGAGGAGAGACCCTGTCCCATCAACTGTGTTAACATCTGCACCTTCTTTTCCTGTCTGCCCAGTACAGAGCCACGAAGGAGGGATCCCGGGGTCTAGGGGCCTTGGCGCCATTTAGTGGCTTAACATGGTTTATGTGTCCTTGCTCCGTCCCAGTTCCTGGGAGGCTGCCAAGGATATCCACGCACAGGAGAGGGGTGTTCACGGTGGCATAAGTATTTATACACAAGATGCTTCTCCATCTTTGTGGGGCTTTTGATACCTTCCTATTCACTTGTATTTACACAGAGTAAGTCACATGCTCTTCCGGGGGAGTTAGCGCTGGGTCAGAAAAGCAGGGGGAGTTGATTCCAGGACCTCATGTCCACCGCCTGACCCCAAGGGCGGCAGCACCCACCAGCAGCTCCTCCCTTCACCCCCTGCTCCCACCGTCTCCCCTTCGTCTCCACCATCTCCTTGTCTCTTTGCGGGTCATTTATAATCAGCAGTCATGGCGTACAGGCCTCATTAGTGATATAGCCATTCCTTCAGTGCTTCAGAAATAATCATTTAGGAAAAAATGCACGGTTTTCTTCCCTTGAGAGCCCATGAGTGATGAATTTATTTCAGTTTGGCTGGCTTGGCTGTCTTGCTCAGCCTTATTTCCATATTTATTTCAACAAACAATGTAGGGTGGGAACGCGAAAACACATGCTGGGTGTACACACGCGCTGCATCTCTGCTCCCAAACGCTGTTCCTCTTGAGGGGGACGTAAGAGGCTCATCAACAGAAGTACCCTCTGTTTTGAAAAAGAAGAAAGCCATTGACCAGGATGGGGACCACGCAGCAGAAGATGAGCCAGTTCATGATTGTATTTGAAAGACTGTGGGTAACGTGCCCAAAGCAATTCATGCTTAGCCCCCATCTTGGTAAAGCAGGTGTCCCAAGAGTGCTTTAGCCCTTGACCCTTTGTTCCTGTAGGATCTGATTTGTGTGACGGTGGACAGGGATGAACTTCTGCTGCCAACTGAGCCTCCAGATGCCTCTGATGCTCTTCCCACGAGGAGTGGGGAGGGGCATGTGTGGGGATCGTAGGCTGCTCTGACGAGGAATGATGCCAGCAGGTCCTTGATGGCAAATGGTGTCCTCAAGCCAGACTTGCAGATGTGCAAGCCACCTGGCTTCCCAGAAATCTGCTCCCTGAAAAGACTTTTCCATTTTGAGAATGTGGCTAAGGCTGGTATTAGCCCACCTGAATATTTTAGAGTGAAGGTTTTCAAGTGATTTCAGCCATGGGTCTGATGGGAAGGCCTTAGAAATCTGTTTAGAGCCATGTCGCCGACACTGTGTCAGGTGCCAGCCAAGCCACCACGCCATCATAAACCTCACTGTTATAAGCCAAGAAAGAGAGGTGTGCACCACCTCTTGATTCCACAGGAATGCTTTGAAAGCAGCAATTAGTGTTTAATAATAATAATATTGGGTTTTCTGTTCTGGGGTGAATGGGACAAGAATGTGCCAAACCATATCTTGTCCTAAACGTAACAGCATCTTCCTACAGAAAATTTAGACAATTCATCCATTTTCCAAGAGAAAAAATGGAAAAAGCAAATGAATAGAAGAACCAACAATAAAAATTTTTGATTTGGGGACCTCAACAGCAACACTTCCATGGTTTCCCCTTCTCAGAAGTGCACTTTATTAAGCTTAGGATTCCTTTTTCTAAGAAAGACATCTTGGTTTCCCCATAGTAGTTCGGTGGACAAGTAGGGATGCTCAGGGGTGAAGAAAAAGATGGACAATATCTCAAGGATACTATCCTCCCCAAAAATTAGACTCAAAGTGATAGTAGGCAGGAGGGAAAATTGATAGCTTAGGTAAATCTCTACAAGGTAGGGAAATACTGCTGAAATGCAGTATTTTTTTTCAGAAATAAGCCCCCAAAATAAAATGAAAAATCTAGTGCCTCACTGAAAATTAATAGTAGATTCACATGCATGCTAGTTATCACTATTAAGAGTAAATCCTGGAAGTGTTGCTGTTGAGGTCCCCTTGGAGAGGAGGAGGGTGTAGGTCAGAGGTAGAGCATGTGCTTAGCATGCACAAGGTCCTGGGTTCAATCCCCAGTACCTCTATTAAAAACAAACAAACCTAATCACCCCCCGCAAAAAAAAAAAAAAAAAAAAAAAACCAGAAGAATAACTTTAGAACCAAAAAGAGAGATCTTTTATTAACAGAGGAAGATTTGCTAGAGTGGCACGTACAGCATGTTATCCCAGTAATGATGACCTAGGGAAGTGTATCACAAACTCAGTCTTTGCTGGTCCAGACTGTTCCCTTTATGGGGCATATAATCTAGCAGGGACAGATCTTTCCACCACTTTATCCTCCATCTTTTTCACGTAAAGCAGACAGTGCAGCATAGTTTTTATTTATTCAGCCAAAATAGTTTTTATTATCCTTACAATTAATAGTGTTATAAAATAATTGTGTGACACTGGAGAAAGTGTGTTCTCTTACCCTGTCCAAGAGAGTCGAACTGTGCTCTTGTGGGAAAAGAGATGAAGAAGGGGATGGTGTTGGGGTTAGTCCTGGGGTGAGTAACTTTTCCAGCAAATTAAAGGTGGTCTGTAAGCATCCTATACCTTCTTGGAAAAACAGATGAATTATAATAAAAACAGTATTGTTTTGTAAGTGGGAGTGATGCTGTGCTCCACCATGAATACAGTTAATCCCTGCTCTCCAGCATCCCTTGACCTTCGGAGAAATGCACAGGGGGCCAGGCAGCTGAGACGGGCCCCTTGCTGCGCCGTCAAAGGAGACCTTCTGCACCTTGCTGAGCCCCTGGGGCTTGCTTGCTGGAACTGTGGTATTCCTGTTTTAATCGGTAATCTGGCCACCCCTAAACATGGCATTAAGACAGCAGAAGTTGATAATTGAATCAAGTTGATCATTCTTGTTGTTCTGGATTGGAAATGGTTCTCATAACAGCCCTCTGAGAGTATTTCCTGTCACCAGCCTAACTCCTGCTCATGTAACCTTATACTGTATAGGTCTGTGATTTTTACTGTATTGATGCATTTCTCTAACTGCCCTTTGTAGATTCTTTGCTTTTACTGATGAGTTGGCAGACGGTAGGCGTGTAAAGCAGACAAATTGATTGAGTGGCTGAAATGTAGACGTTTGGCTTCTAGAACACTTCTCTGCTTCTATATGAATTTCTGTTTATTCATGTATCACTTACTGTGGTGCCTTTTATAATGTGGTTTCTGTACAGAAACTGCTATGGAAGTACGGAGACAGAATAGTGAGTCTTGACATCTTCTTGCTGGCATTTCACACCCAGAGAGGCAAGGGTCACAATGAGCCACCACCTTCACTCGCTTCCCTGAGAAGTTTCTGTACAATCTGCTCCTCTTATAGAACCCCAGTAGTACCCTCTGTTGCAGCCTCCAAACCCCCTTACTCGGAGCTCCTGTGTCTTCAAGGATGAACATAAAAACATGTTCCTGAATATCAGTTCCCTGAATTATCCAGTTATTCTCATCTGTTATATAAGTGGAATTTCACTTGTAATCTTTGCATTTAGACTTGCTTCTTTTGAGCCACAATAACATCCTTCTTCATGCAAATAACATTGGACTCTTCTGTTATTATATGAAGGAAATGAAGGACTGTTTTGAAAAAGCTATATTGAACAGGCTGAAAGGCATCAGGATGTGAATGATAAAAACTCCCAAATGAGAATTAAGAAGGTTGAGTTCAAGTCAAGGAGCTGACACTACAGTTACTCTTTTTCCCTCAGTGACTATAGATCGTTGAGTGAAAATGGGGACTGTCCCCATTGGTAAAATGGGGAGGTCAAATTACGTCATTTCTAGCCTCTTTTCAGCCTTCCAACTACTTTTCCAGTCTGTGAACGTGTAGTATTATCCTGGGGATCTTTGTGTTACTACCCACTGCTGGATGGACTTGTATACCCAACCACAGGCTTGCCAGAGATTTCTGGTTCATGGAAACTGGTAGGCTTAGAGTCTGGAAGGAAAATGGCAAGGGCCGAAATGAAGTCAGTCTTAGGACACCTCAGAGTGTCCCATAATAAATGAAAGCTGAACTCACACATCTTAACTGGTCAGGAACGTTCGCTGAACACTTAGTGTTTGCAGCATATTATCAGGTACCCCGAGGCATAAGCCCAAACTCATTCACTACCAACACAGGACAGAGGTACAAAGGTGCAGGCAGCCAAGGGGATGTGTGCAGGTCACTGACACACGGGGCCATCCCGGAGCTGGGAAGAAGGGGTCACTGCTCTGCCTCAGCCTCTGCTCTTAGTGAAAACCTTTACGTTAGCCCAACTTTAGTTAAATCCAAATCACTGTGTAAGAACACGTATCAGAAGACAGGAGATCCCCTTGTCTTATTCCTCTGTCGCTATAACTGGGATTTTTGCCAGAGCTATTTGCTTCTTCACCCAACTGGGAACATACTGGTGGAATGGGCATAAAAGCCTGGGACTCCTTGAAGATGACTTTTCCCTCGACACTGAACAGTGTTAACTTCTTGGGGTAGGCATAAAACCAGGGCCTATTTCATGTTTCACACTGTCTCTAACTATACCTAACTCCCCTCCCCTCTGTCCCTGGAAGGGGTGGCCACCCTTTCATGATCTCTGTAGTCAATCCAGAGTTGTTGAAATTCCTTGGATTCAAAAGTCAGTAAACTTCCCAGAGCAGTTCTATGCAGTGCTTCCTGTTCCAGAAAGTCTCCTTTATTTTCCACCATTCCCAGTGGTGGCCCAACTGGTATTGGGAGAGCTTTGCTGCTCTCCACGAAGCCAGCAGCATTAACTTCACTTTGGAATTTGTTAGAAATGCAGACACTCAGGCCTCAGCTCAGGACCTACTGAATTAAAATCTGCGTTTTACCACAGACCCAGTGATTGCTGTGTACCTCCAAGCTTGAAAAGCACTGTTGTACAGATGGCACGGGGGATGCCCAGGCCTTGCAGACGGGTGTGGCAGTCTGGGTTTTCAAGAGCAGGACCAGGCTGCGTCTAGTGGTGGCAGCAAGCAGAGGCTACAGGGTAACCCTCCCCTCTGGAGAACTTCCAGCTCTTTCCAGCCAGCAATTGTGACCCATGGAAGATAGTATTGTTCCAAGGGGAAGAAAGATCGATGTTTAACCACACTAGAAACCCCTAATGTCATCAGTTGTTTAAAATAGATGCCCATACCACAGAAGAGTGTACATCCTCTGGCAGAAAGCTTTTGTGTAGGAATGAAGATAAGTTTTCCTATTAAAACCCACAGTGGATTGAAGTCTAATTCCAAAATGGCAGTATGCTGTATTTTCCATTTCTGTTTCCCTTATACCTGTCACCAAGTGACCGAAGTGATTTTGGATCTTTGTCAGGATAAAGTTTTAATTTCCACCAAAATTAGGGGGAGCATATTCCACCCCACCCCCAACCCCCAACCCCCAGCTTCTTTCACTGATTTTTCCTCTTAGAAAATCCCTGGTGTAGATTTCTTCCCACTCTTCAGACAGCCCACTCTCACCCGCCGGCTATCAAAGATGCCTCTTGGGGAAAGTTATAGCTCAGTGATGGAGTGCATGCCTAGCATGCACACGGTCCTAGGTTCAATTCCCAGTACCTTTGCTTAAGAAAAAATAAACAAATAAATAAACCTAAAAAAAATTACCCCTCCCCATTAAAAAGTTAAAAGAAAAAAAGGAAATAAAACAAAAAAGACACCTCCCTCTCAGGCAGTGTCTCCGCGTGAGGATGGATACAGCTATTCGCTTTTCTAAACAGCTTCAAGGAGAACCCCCACCCCCACCCCCACCCCATCAGCAGCCTCACCCTGGTTCAGGCCAGCTGCCTCTCTTTATAAGCCCCTGGAGACCGAAGCAAATGGGCAAGTCGGTTTGTCCCCAAGCTGCAACCCCGGGGTAATGGTGATGGAAGATCGTCCCGACCAGCCCTGGGCACTGCCGCCTCGGAAGAGGAAGGAAAAGCAACAGCTGCGAAAACAAATTCTCCGCTCTTAAACTTGGGGAGTTGAAACATCATCTCTTCGCGAGAACCACTATCATCTTGCGGGAAGAAGACCTTATTTCTTGGGTTTTCTCCTGCCTTTTCTCTTTCCCCTTGGCTGCTCCCCTGGCCTCCCACTCCAGCCTCCACACCCCGCTCCCCAAATCGAACATGTACAGATTTTACGGTTCACTGGAGAATAAGTGGCTGTCATTTCACAGACGGGCCAGGATGTAATTAGCCACAATGCATTGGAGTAATGGAACAGATGTCTCTTTGTAAACTGAGTTTGCTGCCGAGCACCGGCATGCGTGTGACCTACCGACTGCTCCAGGCGATTCCACGCTGCTCCCCTCCCCCTGGCCTTCTCTGTCTGCCTTCGGCCCCTCTCCCGAACCAGAAGCTGGGCTAACTTGACTGTGGCTTGGCTGTTTTTGTTTTTCCCCCTCTGTGCTGCCCGGCACGTTTCAGCTGCTGAAAAGCTGCTGGAGACATGACGGAATTGGGAGAGAGCTGAACCTGCCTTTATTGATGTAGTCACTCACAACAGAAAAGGTGATACCCCTCTTACGAGATAATTGGCAGTTTCAAGTTGCACTTATTACTGGATGATAATACACCAGCAAAATCATAAATTACTATTATATTCTGGCCTGTTGTTGTTTTTCTTAACTAGAAATAAATGAGATGTGTTTCCTTTCTTCCAAGGTTATTATTTAAAATTTAAGAGGAAGAACCCATGCTGGTTACAGAAGGATGATCCATCCAAATTATCAGATACTTAAACTTACTGCCAAATAACCTTTAAGATCATTTGTTTACACAGATTATGGGATCACTTGGACCCCTTCTTTTCTATGTGTTTTCACGTGAATCTGAAGGCTTTTCCTTTAAAAAAAAATTTTTTTTTTTATTGTTAAGTAATAACTTTTTGCACATCCTGACTTTCAAGGCTGCAGGTTTCATGAAAAGGTACCAGGCAAAACTCCTGCTGTATTTACTGTCTCTTCTCTCTCCAGGGGAGTGAGAGGTACAGCCAACTCCTCCCTCAAGCCTCCTGCACATTTGGAGGAAAACAATTCTGATTAGAATATGTGGGGAAATCAACTCCCAGGGATGGTGCCGCCCTTTGTTCCTTAGGATATCATGTTCTGTTTGATTGATTTTTTTTCTCTCCTGGCCACATGCTCAGAATCTCGGCTTTGGCCACACACAGAAGGTGATCCCAGGCTCGGGTCTAAGGTTACGCACCAGTGTGTACATACATTTGGTACCTTTGTCAGGTGAGAAGTACTCTTCTGGTTGTCACCTTGGTCACTGGAATCAGGAAGGCCACAGCCTCTTGGCCAGTGATAGAAGATGCTGCTATGTAACATGTCTTTATTAATAATCAGGGAGCGGTGTATTTATCATGCCGGAAAACTGACCACAGTGAGATGAGAGTGTCTAATCTTGAAGGCTCTTATTAGGACCTTGGGTTTGGGTTTGGGACTTGGTGTTGATAAATCTTAAAATGTTTGGCTAATTCAATTTTTCACTTTTTAAGATTTTAAGTGTTGATTATTTTTCCCCAAACAGAATCAAAGACCTTCATTTGGGCTTTTAAAAATCATTTTAAAAAATGTAAAACATCGATCTAAAAGTTAATTTTTACCCTGAAGCATTTATAATAAATAATAGGTGGAAATGGATCTCTGGTGTGTGAAATTGATACTTCTAGTGGTTTAGCAACAAGTAATTGGAAACCTCCTCACTATGACCTCATCGACTATCCCTTGCTTATGAAAATGGAAACCTCCTCTGTTCTCTGAGGGGTTTTGGTGATCATGATTGTGTCATTGGTACAAATTTGAAAAAGAAAACTTCTCAATATTTTTGATAATCTCCTTATAGCAGAGCAGCCAGAATGTGGAGCACCTGATACACTCTAAACACTCCTTCAATATCACTTTTATTATTATGGTTTCATAACTCAGGGGAATCCTTTGGATCCTCAAGGTATGTTAAAAGCTCCATTGTTAATAAAACTATTTCTGAATGATTTCTGCTTCCTAATTAATGGCAAGGTGGGATCAAGCCCCAGTTTCATAAAAGGTCGCTGATTGTGCAGAAAACCATGGTGCTGCCTTGCCTCCTTGAGGATAGGAGAGATGAGAGGATCATGTCTTATTTTCTTTAATCTTCCTCAAAAACTAGCACAATGTGCAAAAACAGTTGGTGATTATTTTAACAAGAACTTAAGATTTCCAGGCATGTAAATTGAACAGGATCATCGGTTATTTTGAAATTACAGGTATATTGCTGATAGAGCCAGGATGTATTGCCGTTTTATAGAATGTATGGTTAAAAAGGACAGTCAAGGTCACCCAGTTCAACCTCTTGCCAAGAGCAGGATTCTCCCCTAAAACTGTTCTTTGTCAGGATAGATGAATCCTTGCTTGTCATCCATTTTCATTTTTTGGATATGGAATGATTTGAGTGTTATCCCTTGCATTCATCTGAAATCTATTTCCATACAACGGCCACCTTGTTCTTCTCTTGTGACACAGGGTAAACCTACTCCTTTCTCCATAGAGAACAAACAAAAATCTTTCATGTTTCTCCATTTTCTCTTTCCCAACTTGGACATTCCCAGTTCCTTCCACTATTCCTTGTATTAGAATGATTACCTGCCCCTTTGCCACAAAGCTATCCTCTTTCTGACATGCTGTCTTTTTCCCAGAGATTCCCAGATCTGGATACAAAACCCCACATGTCATTTGACCAACACCAAGTTCGATAAAAATGATCACACCGTGTCTGCAGGCTAAAAGAGCTTGCATCAATTAAAAATTTCAAATATTTTAATATAAATCACATTTAGACAAGATCTTCCTAACACAATACAAGAAAGGCTAGTGTTTATGCATCTGTGTGTTTGAGTATTAATACTCAACTTTCATGGCCTGGTAATGATTTATTTTTTTCCTTGTGGTTGTCATTCTTCCTGCTTACTATGCCAGTATTCAAATCATTAATATAAAAAGAGGGTAAAATTCCTTCAGGGGTTGTCCGTCAGCACACAGGAGAATCCAGACCCTGTGATATGTCATCCAACTTCATTACCTGCCTCCTGTCAACCTTAGCAGTCTCATCTCCTTCCCCTCGCCCCCACCCCACCACTGCACATTGTCTGCAGGTCCTCAAACACACATGTTCTTCCTGTCTTCCACAGTCTAGTTCTCTGCCTGGAAGGTTCTGGCCATGTTTTCTCTGACTCATAAACTTCTACTTGTCTTCTAAGGCTTAAGTTAAGAATCACCTCTTAGATCAGACTGGAGGTGGGTGTGAGGTCACAGGGATGGGAGAGGATTGTACGAAGGTGATTAAATGGTACAAACTTCCAGTGATAAGATATTTAAGAACTGGGGATGTAATGTACAACATGATGACCAGTTAACACTGCAGTGTGGTTAATTTGAAAGTTGTTAAGAGAGTAGATCCCAAGAGTTCTCATCGCAAGGAAAAAAAATCTTTTTTTCCTTTTCTCTCTCTTTTTTTTTTTTTTGGTATCCATATGAGATGATGGATGTTAACTAGACTTTTTATGGTAACCATTTCATAATACCTGTAAGTCAAATCATTATGCTGTACAACTTAATATCATACAGTGCTGTATGTCAATTGTATCTCAATAAAACTGGAAGAAAAAAAGATGCACGCACAAATGAACAGAGTTAAGAAGAGTAAAAGCAAAAATAAAATGACTTCTGGTGAAAGAACCACCTCTTAAGCTCTGTCAGGACCATGAAGGGGTGTACACCAGAGGTTTCCACCCCATAACTAACCCTTGAAGCCAACATCCCATGTCTATTTTTGTTTTGATGTTATAAAGACCATAATTAATCAGCAATTAAAATACACTTTAAAAAAGAGAGAGCGAGAATTGCCTCTTCTGCAAAGCCTTCTCTGGCCCACTTCCATCTCCTTGAAGCACCTGTTCCACGCAATCATTGCATCATTTATCACTGACTATTCTGCATTTAACTGCTTGTTCATTTTTTGGGCCCTCTAGACTTTTCAGCTCCTTGATGCACAGGGTTCTGTTTTTTCTGTGGCTTTCCATGGTCTTAGACAGTGCCTAGTGTTTATAGTAAGATTATATGTGTATACGATATCTCTGTAGGTCTCCTCGTAGACTTAACTCTCTTTGTTCAGAAGGACAGTGAAAGAAGTTACATCGAATGCTTTGCTCAAGTCAAGACATCCCGACCTATGAGTGGAGTAATACCACTAAAAAAGAAGTGAGCTTCAATGGTTTGCTTGAGTGTTTTCTTCCCTCCTGTTAAAAAGCTCAGGCTCGATCCTCGTGCCCTAGTGTCAGGGCTTTCTAACCATGCTGAACATCCACTTAACTGATGATTACAAACACCATTATGGCTCTATTCTGAGCCATACTATAATCGTTTTTTCTAAATGTTAATGGGTTTATGATGAACTATAATTGCGTATAGGATTCCACATTGAGGAATAATTGTAGGTGCTTATTCACTCACCTTTAAATCCCTACTATGTGCAGAGACGTCAGACGAATAACATTCTGACAGCACTGTAATGGCACTGTCATCAGCAGACAAGACGATGCTGGATTCTTCAATTACATGCTCACTTTTTCAAGAGTTGACATACCACCACTATATTTATCATCAATTAAATTTCCCTATATTAGTTACTTGCAGTAATTTTTGAGGCAATCACCTCAGCTCAAATTGCCATAGCAAACCATGTAATATCACCAAATAGAATTATTATCAGCAGTCATCATTCTCATCAATTCTTTATTAAAGACTCATTTCTCAAACCATTTTAAATTGGGGCTTACAGTAAGTCATTTATAACCACATTTTGGAAATAGGCACATTATATTTCCATTTCATAAATATGTTTTATTAGTCATGAGTAGTATAGTGTTAGATTACCATTAGTATTCTCAGCAGAGGTTGGAAAATGCTTAATTAACAAAGATACTGGATTGGAAAAAAATGATTCTGGGCATATTTCTTCTTGACCAAATTATTGTCTGTTCTTTTCCTCTAGTCCTTGGTAATTTTTAATTTGCATGCACCTCTCCTACACAGTGTACTTCTAAGGGAAATGTAGGGAAGCCATTGTATGTAGGGAAGCCAAAACCCAGTAAAAGCAGATTTTCTGAAGACCTCCCTGTTATTGTGTATCTCTCAGTACCTTCACCTGAACCCAGTTCTTTTTAGAAACCACCAGCAGTCAAGCTTTGTTCCTGAAGGGCATCGCTGGGAATCTTTTACAAATCACAGAGCACCTAGATTCCTGTTCTGGTTGTGATAACCCAACACTGGTATTTGAAGTCCAGAGCCATTTTTCCATCACCTTCCAGGTGTCTTTCATTCTGAGAACATGTAGCTCCCTATTTTCCATGCCCTCTTCTCGATCAGTCTTATTTTTGAGAAAAGCAGCAAGCAGCAGAGGATTCATCATGCCAGGGAAGCCACAGAGATGTTGATACCCAGACTATCATGTGCAGAGACTGTAGTAACCTTGGGCAGATACAGGTCTGCTGTGGACAAAACCTTTTCTTTCTTCATTGTTATTGTTTTTAATTAGAGCTTCTGGCTTACTTTCTTTTTGTCCTCCACTCTTGTTGGGATTCTTCCACGTTTTTTATTTTATTTCATTTGTAGTCCTGTCTTTTGTATCCTTAAATTCTCTTGTGTGAGATGTGTTTTGGTAGTTCCCATTATTTCCCAAGGGATAGGGCTCTTTTTATGAAGGTGTAACATGTTCCAACAAAGACATGTATATATTCTCTGAAGAAACAAACTGATGGCTGCAGGTTTGGATGCTTTGCTAACGCAAAAGAGCAGGAGTTTGTTTATCAGCCAAATACTGAAATACCAGACTTGTGGATGGCTTAAGCCCGAAGTGGCTTGCTGGTTCCCTAACAGCAGGCAATTATGTTACACTCAGGGAGCCTCCACACAGGCTGTTCTTATGCAGATAGTTGCCTGAGTGAACAGGAAGACCCGTAGAAATATGGGAGAGACACGTGACTTCTCTTTAGTGATTGATTGCCCACAATTGTACGCTAATTGCTGACGACACTGTTCTATCCATACTTAATGTTTTGTTCAGATATCTTTCCCAAGGCCCCTAGTTATGGGATTCGTGTTCATAAAAGTTTCTAATATGGCCCTTCTGTTCACCTAGCAGGTGAATAATCCCCAAGTTAATAAAAAGGTAAGCACTCTTATGAACATGGCATTAAAAGACTCTACCCAATGCAGGTTCATCCTGTGAGGGAAAAGTAACCTTTCCTGACACCCCTAGTGGTATAACCAAGTCAGCTACCCCACGCCGGCTTTCCCAAGTCCTTAGTAAGGTTTTGCCTAAAATGATGGGGAAGAGGGCATTCACTTGGGATGCTAAAGTGAAAGGCAAAGATTGGGGATGGCTAAAAGGGGCTTCTGGGGGAGCTGCTCAAAAGCAACAAAGAAACTGACAGCATGTATTCTTCTCAGACAGGAAGGGAAGGAAATGGCTTCCCCATCAAGCGGCCCCTTTCTTTGAATCAGAGACCTGCCCTACACAGTGAAGAGACCAGACTCCTTTAACCAGGGAGACCTGGGGCACATGGTTCCCTTCTCTGGCAGGGCTCCTGTGGAAAAGCTGGCAGGGACACAAAACCACTCCCAAAGCAACACAGGACCCCGGGTTACAAATGAGGATTGATGTTAAGCTGAGCAACTGTAATGGCCTTATCACAGCAATCATTCTAGAACACCCGTCTCTCCCCTTCTCCCTTCACATCTGACTGGTGATCTATTGTTCCTCATTGCCAGTGCTTGTTTGAAGAGCTCTGCCGCATTTGCAGGTAGAAAAGAATGTGCAACTTTTTTTTCCCCCTTGAAGTCATTGTCTATATTTAGGTCAGTGACGTGGTGAGAGATGTTGATGTGTTTTGTACCTCGCGCTGAAAACTGCCTCCCCGGATCTGGGGGAGTGCGAGGCGCTCGCTAAAGGCACATTCTGCGCCGGGAGCCTGCAGCCCACGCTGCCCGCGGCCGAAGGTGGGGGTCTGCTCTCTGCCGCCGCCAGCCCTCTGCCCGGTGTCGCGGAAATCTCACCCTGGTCTCCCAGATCCTCTGTGTGAGACAGGGGACTGTCTTATAAAACGAGGAGAGGGGAGGTCGCAGGAAGTTGCTTTATCCTTCACTTGGAGTCGTCACCCTGCACTCTGCTCTGTCAAGTGGGAAACGCGGCCCAGATAAATCCTGCCCACAAAGGAACTGCGCCTTTTTAACATGCAAATGTTCAGTCGGGGAAAGTAAATAGACATCTCCTCCATCAGGAACTCGGAGACAATCGCAACAACCCCCACCCCACCCCCCAATACCATTTCCCCTTTCTCTTTACCTCCTAAGAGAAAGAAATTTGATTTTTCCCCCATTATTTTTTTGAAGGGAGGGAGGGGCTTGCATTGAATTGCTCTTAAGCCACTGTCTTCTACTCCAACTTCCTCCTGTCGAGATAGGCTTCATTAATTTGATAAGCCGACACCAAAAGAGAGGGGTGGCGGGCAGAGCGAGGAGGGGGATTGCAGGAGGGGCTGCCTAGGGGCTGCCCTGAGGTTTTAGAAGATGAACTGCTAATGATGTTGAAGACGTACCTTTTCAGACTGCCTGGTCCCTCTGGAAAATCAGGGTCTTCTTTCACTTACTCTGATTGTACTGCAAGAACTGAAAAATAGGGGCCTGGCTGGAGCGAAGAAGGGGGCTGCGGGCGGGGAGGGGTGATAAGGAGACAGATGCGTCTCCGAGGAGGAATCAGAACGCGTCAGTTACACAGCGTGAACGGCCTTTGCTTTAACAGGATATCTGATATTGTCATGCTAAAGAGTCAGAAACTAATGGGGAGAAATAGATTAATTTGCTAGGTCATTTATTGAACAGTCTTGCCTGATACTTACAAACTAGTGAAATTAGTGTAAATTGGCAGTATGAATATTTTGATCAACATCTGTGACCCCTGAATTCAAACTGAGGAGGATGCAAACCCCAGTGCTTTGACATTTCAGATGCACGAATCTTTGCTGGCCCTTTCCCATCTTCTAATGTGACAGAAGCTGATTATAGCTCAGATAACCATATGTAGAATCTGCCCAAGAAATCCAGTTGATGCCACTTAATCTTGGTTTGGGCAAAAATTATATATTTGCCCTAATACTACCTCTCAGGAACTGGGAGAACCTTAGAGATACCCAGCTTCCGTATAATTTTATTTTTTAGTCTCTATTCTCTTGACTACTTTCAAGCTCGTTCTCAAACATTTACTGAAAACAAAGGCATGAAGCCATCTAAGGATGGAAAGCCATTTAAGCAAGGTTCTTTTCTCATTTGAGTTAGTAGCAATATAAACAATTTGCAGATTTAACAAAAATCTTGAATATTTTTGAATCACAGATCAAACTGTTACACTGGCTTGTTTTGCTTCTGAAATAAATACCAAGATGAGGGTGGCATGTCAATGGATGTCAGTAGTTAAGTGAAAACAACTCGGGCTACTGCCCCCCAGAGTTTCTGCTTCAGTAAATATTTTACTTCCTCCTCAATTTTATCAAGTGACAGTGATTGTTTGGCAGTGTCAGAGCTCACTGCTTTGTGGACACCAGGAGCAGCTTGGAGCCTGAGGGGTGGAGGATGGGAGTACATATTTCAAATAGATGAACAGGTCTTGGCCTGCAGACTTGGCAATTGCCTAACTAGAATCTCAGTTGCAATTAGATTCTAATGGCAAATAAACATTGATTCAATAAACACCTGTTTATTTAGTCCCTGTTGTGTGCCAGCCCCTCTTCTAGGTGCTTACAATTTCTAGGTGTTTAAAATATATCCGTATATGAAAAAGATAAAGATTCCTGCCCTTGTGCAGCTTACGTTCTAGCAGACATTAAACATAATAAATAAGTGTAAATTATACAGTATGTTCATTGTAAGTGCTGTGGAAAACTTAGAAGTAGAGCAGGGTGAAGGAGGTGTTGAAAGGTATTAAAACTGAGGCATATTAAAATGTGTAAAAGTTTATTTGAGCTAAAGTGGATTCAAATCAGGAAGCGCCAAATCAGAAGTGGTGAGGAGGGCTCCCCGACAGGAGCTGGGGGAGGACTCTTCTAGAGAAAAGACAGAAGCAAAACAAGAAGATTACTTGATTGGCTATAGCTTCTACGTTTGCCTTATTTGGGACAGTATACTTGGCTGGCTGTAATTGGTTGTCCTGAGGTTTGAGTTTCTTCATCTCAAAGCATTAAGGCTTGGGTTTGGGTTTGCTTACATTGGTTGCTAAGGTATTAGAACACCTCAATCTAGTGGTGTCTTTGTTTAATTAATTTAACACAGGCTAGCAGGTAGGTCCTGTCCAGGCAAGGGGTTTATGAGCTGCGGATACCTTAAAAATCCCACGCCTGTGGAGCCACCTCCCACCAGAGCAGGCCCACACCAAACACAAGGGACAGGTGAGGCCATCACTCACCCGCAGACACATGAAGCTGCAGACCCACGAGAGGTGTGACATGAGTGGCAGCCACCACAGCTGGGTTTCTTTGCTGCACCAGCCTGGGCTGCCATGCCCAGTGGTTCTCTGTGTGTGTGTCTGTGAAAGAGTGCAGGGTAGAAGGTGGGCGACATGGTTAAGGCCCTCCCTTTAGAGTCCCAGTTCAGTTCAGGATTCCCAGCTAGAGTTCTGGCTTCCTTTTCTGCTTTGGCCAGTGGTTCATCATGTAACCTGCAGCATGAGCTTATCTCTTCCTGACAATGGTCATCGTCACAGAATCACAAGGTACAGTTATTAAAATGTCTGACCTGGTTGATGAGGAATTATTTATTGATGTTCTAAGAAGGACTAAACCAGTGTTGTGAGTTCCTTAATACCCAAAGACAAAACTACAGAATATCCAAGTGTCCCCCATGTTTGGTCCATTTTATTCATTTAAAAATTATGGGTTTTTTTTCCTTCCTACGTATGTTCTACACACAGGTAAATAGGAAGGATCAAGGCAAACACCCACACACACACCCCACCTCCCTCCAATTTTGGAGCACTCCCGGGAGAGAGAATAGACAAGCATTTCTTCTGTTCTTCAGAGTCAGTGCTATGCTTCCTGCATCCCTGTAAAGATGATGTGATGTCATCGATTTGGTTGAAAAGCAAAGCAGATAGAGATTTGATTAGCCTTTCCACTCTTTAATGGGGACTGAGATTAGGATTCCTGGCTTCCTTCCTGATTAGGGTTTGAGAGTGGAGCAGATCACTGAAGGGGGTCCATGCTCCCCAGCACAGGCAGCCATCCTGCCCAAATCATGATGTCTGTGTGTCCTTCTGTGGCTGCTTTCTTTCTGTTTGTGGTCAGCAAAAGGAAGGAATGGATTTCTGATGGAGCAGATGCTGTGCTTAAGTGTGGACAATACTTACCCTGGCAGAAACGCCCTGCCCATATGTCTAGGGCCAGGAAGGGGACTCCTGAGACTCAAAAGCATGAGGCTCAAGTCTTCCTCCAGGAAACCTGTTGCCCAGAAAGGCAGAGTGGGGCTGGCAGGAGGCCTGAGGCCCAGGACTCACACTAGAAACTCAGCAATAAGCTCAGAGTAGGAGGCATAGCCCAGCAGCTGTTCTTTTTGTCTTGTCTCTAGGGCCCCCGACCCCTTATTTGCCACCATGATGATGAAGATGATCCTGACTTTCTATTGCCTTACCAACACAAAGGACTATGGAAGCTGTGTGAACTCTAGCAACTTTGGGTCCCAAATAGATGGTTTATTTCTGGTTTCATCTGCTCTCCAAACGTTAATGTTCCATGGGTAACTGTGAACATGGAATTAATAATTTTGAAAAATAAGTACTTCCCGGATGCTTACAATTCACCTGGTACTGTGATAAGTGTTTTTATTACACTTGATCCTCGTGCATTGTTTGAATTTAGTGCTATTATCCACACTACACAGATGAGGAAAATGAGCCTGGCTCACAGCGCTGCAGCTACCAGGATACAGAGTCAGGCTTTGAACTCAGAAAGGGTGGGTTCTAACAGCCAGGCCAAGTTCCCTAAGTCTCCTGCTGAAAGCCTCTTCTGTTCTCCTGGTTGATGTGTGGTAGAAAGACATGCCTTGCAGCTGGGCCCTGCTTTCTTAAGTTGCCTAATACATGTATTTGACAACCTTTGCAGTAGATATAGTTCATCTAATTAACTAAACTGAAATTCAGTGATCAGCTCCAGTCAAGCAAACAAAATAATGCATTCCTATAATGTTAACAGTAGATTTGCTGTGATAACAGAAGTTGCTGCTTTGACAGTGGATATTCTCATAGGAACCTTTAAGCAGTGTCACCAAACATTTTACACATGGGAAGTGGGCATAGAAGTGGGCAGTAGATAGAGAAGTTCTCAGAGGTACTCCTGTCCCCTGATCCAGCAGTTCTACTTAAATTTATCCAAAGAACGTAATCAGAGATGTGATCAACAACATATGTATATGTACATGTATCTGAATAAAAGGCTGTTCACAGCAGCATTATTTATAGTGATGAAAACTGGGAGGGGGGAAGCACTATATGACCAAATGTAGAGGATTGCTTAAATAAATTGTGGTCCATTCAACTGAATATTTCAAAGCTGTTATTTTAGAAGTATATTTAATAACATGGGGTAACGGCCATGACAGAATAAATGACAAAAGGTAGAATATAAAACTACATATGATCGATCCCCGTATTTTAAGAAGATTGAGAATGTGAACAACTTGAAATTGGATTTTTGGTTTAGTGAAATGGAGGATAGGTGTTAGGATTTTTTTCTGTAACAAAATCTGGAGAAAAAGGTTTTAAGAAATAACCTAGAGAGAATCATGACTATGGGAGAAATACTTTCTCTCGTCAGCCTAAATTCCCAGTGAAATAGTGACAGGATAGCTCAGTGTTAGCCTTAAAACTACTTTATGTTTCTCTTTAATTTTCTCCTTTACTTAGAACACACTTAACCTGTAGTTATACTTGATAGAAGCTGATGATTTTGCAATTTTGCGTCCTTTCAAAAGCAGTCTCTTTCAAAGAAAAGCAGAGATCTCTGTGCCGTTTGTGTAATGGTTGCTTCTTGCCAGGTTCTTAAAACAAGTTGGTGAAGTGACTGACAAACTTTCCTGATCAGAAAAATGGCAGGTCAGAGATTCACTGCTGACTGGGAGGCAGGTGTCATAGCTACCTTCCTCTCATGTGGCTGGAAAGAAGGCAATTTCTCTGTTACCCTAGGGATGAGAGAGAGGGAGAAAGTTCGGGCACTGGAGTGTTGAGCACAGCTCCAGGGACCAAATGAGAAAGCCCAAGTCATCAGAATCGTCTCTTACCAGGGGTGTCAAAACAGAAGGAAATGAGCTGGTTCTCTGACACGTGAGAAGACAGCTATGGAAGAGGACCGTGCGTGTCCCCTAATTTTGACAAAGTGGGAAAATGTGAAGAACCAAGAATCAGTTGAAGGAAGTCTTCACATCTCAGTAGAGTTAGAGTGGAGAGAGACCTGAGTAAGAAAGCTACCTAATTACATCTAGATATTTGGGCTAATCTTGCTTTCATAATTAATCATCTCTCTGAGAACACTTGAGTGGTTAGAAAATAAAGTCATAATTACTACCTGTGACCACTTACCTGTTGGCAGTATGGCTCAACTGAGAGAAAATATCCCAAAAGTAAAGGCAAATGGAGGGCTAGCCTTGTAAATCCAGCCGATCAAAGGATTAGAGACATCACACCTGTCTACCTGTCTAAGCCAAACCTGAGAAAATATGTAACCCACAAAGGCAGTGTCATATAGGGGAGGCAGTTGGAACCACGTTACCCATGGAACAAAATGCTAACTTCTTAGCATTATGTTGTACAAAATCTGACCCCAAATGCCTTTCCAGCTTCCTCTCCCTCTCAGTATCTCTCATCTCTGCAGGCATTCTGTTTTTTTCCCTTTACCCTGAGTCAGCCATGCACTTAAGGGAGTCAGAGCCTCAGCCAATTACATTCCCTTGGCTTGGAATGACCTGAAACGCCCTGCTTCTTTGCTCATCAAGATCACTCTCTGCTTTCCAGGTCCAGTCAGACACCGCCTCAGTCAGACATGATCTGACTTCCCTTTCCTTACCTGCAGACTTTTATAGGTGCCCTCATCTCTTGTTTATTTCATTCTGCCTTACATTTGAGCTGGTTATTTATGTTTCTCTCCCCCATCAGATTGTTACTCACCTGTGAATGCCTCTGACAGATGCCAAACCAGATGACCTCATACAGTAGTCATTAACACACACTGGCTGAATTTGGTCAAATATAGGATAATATATGAATATTAAGATATGTGCAACCATGTTTTCCAGACCAAAAATGTTAAGAAATGTGACCTGGGGACAGAATATTTGAAATTAGATGAGTCCTAAAAGACCCAGATTGCCAAGGCTACTTTAATACCAACCCGTAATAACAGCTAACATATTTGAGTATTTGCTATATTCTGGGCACTACACCACGTTGTTTCCATATGACATCCCACTGGGTCATCCTAGCAACCTTATGAGGTTTAAGTACTATCATTATCCCTGTTTTGCTAATAGGAAACCAAGACTGGAGGCCCTTCTTAACCAGGAAACCAAAGGGACGCTGGGTCTGCACCTTTCTCTGCAGGGTTTCTCCCTGGCCTTGGAGGAGGCCCTGGTGGGAGCTGATTGCCATCATTCATGCAGTATAGCTGGGTAGCTGCCTAATTCAGTCACAAGGAAGTGGGCCTCACAAAAGCACTAGTAGCTTTTGTAAACAGCTTCTCTGGTTCTGACATTGGTCAGGTATTACTGGCATTCAGCACTATTTGATGCTTTTCCTACTCTAGGGACGCTCTAGAGTCTATCAACTGTGAAGTGAGATAGGCTCCTTGCAAGTAAAATCGTCATGCATAGGCATTAGGGTTCTCCAGAGAAAAGAATCAAGAGGATATAGATACTGTTTCAGATATAAGAGGAGATCCATTATAGGAATTGGTTCACGTGGTTATGAAGGCCGGGAAGCCCCACAATCTGCCATCTGTAAACTGGCCAACCAGGAAAGCTGGTGGTGTTATTCAGTCCCAGTCTCAAGGCCTGAGAATCAGGGGGGCTGATGGTCTGAGTCCCAGTCGGAGTCCAAGGCCCGAGAACCAGGAGTGCCAAGTCCAAGGGCAGGAGAGATGGATGTCCCAGCTAAAACAGAGAGGGCGAATTGGCCCTTCCTCCACATTATTGTTCTATTCTGACCCTCAGTGGGTTGGATGATGCCCACCCAAATTGGTAAGAGGGATCTTCTTTACTCAGTCTACTGTTTCAAATGCTAATCTCATCTGGAAACACCTTCACGGACACACCCAGAAATAATGTTTTATCAACTATCTGGGAGTCCCTTAGGCCAGTCAAGTAGGCCAGTCAAGTCAACAGAGAAAATTAACCAGCACAGGATAACTAAAGGAAACACCATAGAAGAGATTAGTCTACACTTAGCAAATATTTATTGAGCACACACTATGTGCCAGGTACTCAGTAGTCGATGGGGACAGGATGCTGAACAAAACAGAGATGGTCCCTAACCTCATGCCCAGGAGTCTAACACAAAGATAGACATTAGTGAAATAACTACACAGATACATAATTACAGCCCAGGATGAAGGCAGGTGTTAGGAAGAACGTGTACAGGTGGCCATGAACAGGTATAGCCTAGCAAAGGGCAGGACAGTCGGGGAAGGCTTCTCAGAGATCTAGAAAACAAGGAGAAGGTAAGTAGGGCAGTGTAGTTACAGGACCAGCAGCATCAGCATCACCTGGTGGCTTGTTAGAACTGCAGATGATCGGGTCCCACCCCAGACCCACTGAATCAAAAACTCTGGGAGTGGGGCCCGGCATTCTGGGTTTTATCCTAGCCCTCCAGATGATTGTGAAGGACCCTGAAGTCTGAGAACCACTGCAGCAGGAAATGAGGCAGGATGGGGTGGGACGGAGGGCAGGGCATTCCACCTTGGAGAAATAGTGTTTGAGGCCCCAAGGCTGGAGGAAGATGGCGAGAAGTGGAGGTGCCAGGAGGCCCCGCAGAGAGGATAGCAGGGTGGCATGAGGCTGGGAGACACACCGGGGTCAGATTGCTTCAAGGCCTGTCATAAGAAGGCTGTCCTGAGAGCCATGAAAGCCACTGGGGAGTTTTAAGCAGGAATGGGATATGCTCACACTGCATTGTGAAAACATCCTTCTGACCACAGAGGGGAGAACTAATAGAGCAAGTAGACGTAAGTCCTCTAATTTGAAAGCTGATAGAATAGAGTGATAGGATGTTGAGACAAAGGGAAGTGAATGGGATTGAGATATATTCCAGAAGTGACAATGGAAGGGCTTTAGCAAAATTCTGAAAGAGAAAGAGTCTGAGAGAGAAAGATGCTTCAGGATGGAGCCCTGCTTTCTGGCTTGTGAAACTAGACTGATGGTGGGGGTTGCTGTCGCTGAGATTCAGAGGATGAAGATCATGCAGTCCATTTGGATTGTATTAAGTTTGAGGAACCTTTGAGATACGATCTAGACCTTGGTAGAAACTGGATGGATGAAAGTTAGGAAAAAGTAATTTTGAGTGGGGAGTTCTGGTAACTACCTGAGCCAAAGGATCAAAATGGAACTGAGTTTTCTGAGGTTTCTTTGCCTGTTTTCTTATTTATGTATGTATCCATTCATTTACTCATTCATTCTACCTATTACACCCTTCCCAGAACATGGAAGCATTTGAGATAGAGGAAGATTAGTAGGGGAATGGGACTAACTATGGTAGATCTTGAATTCCTAGCTAATAATTTCAGACCACCATTGAAGGTAGGCAGGATTGCATCATGTAGGTAGGTATGTTTTGGGAAGATGGACCTAGCAGTGTTATATGCAGGCAAGAAACTAGAGGAAGACCATCACAGTAAGTCTAAGGATGCTAAAGGACTACCTCATTCTTTCTAATTGAAATATAAGGTTAGCATGTGGGGACCACAATCAAATTCATATATATTCATTCACTGTATTCCATGTATATAACTATGTATCTTTAACCTCTCTCTCCATATAGGTTTGGGAATAGGAAAAGATAAACTTTGAGAGTGTGGAAGCTAGGTCTTTTTCCCATTTCAGTTTTCATATCAGGTAGAGGTAGAGTGTTTTTGTACGAGCTGATGTTAATGAGAAGGGAAAGACGCACAGGTAGTAGGCACTCAAAAATCTCTGTTAACTGGAAGTTGGACTGACGTCGTGGAGTAGCAAGGGAAGCAGCAGCTCCACACTGGACCCCTCAAGGGGGAAGGGGAGAGCAGGGGGCCCTTGCATGAGAATCAGGACCTTGGTGACCCCCATCTGTTCCTCCTTCCCTCTCTCCCTCCCCCACCGCTGCCATGGCGACTTGTCTGGAATCACAGTAAGCCTCACACCCCAGAGAAAACAATACTCTGTCTGAACACTGGAAGTTGGCCTCTGAGGCTCTCGGTCTGCAGGCCCCATCCCCCACAATCAGGGGCTTCTTACAAAAGGCAGCTTTTTACCAGAGGGTCAGCGGCACTGCTGCTCATCGATTTGAGCCCATTTTATCCCTCAGCACCTTCCACTTGTTTGTTTTTGAACTGACACCACGGCCTCAATGCTGTTGGCCTCGCCATGGCAGAAAGTTACTGATGTGGCTGTCTGCATCCATCTGCATCCCCTCCGCTCAGCCCCACAGAGCATCGGGCCTCTTTCTTTCTGGTGTCTTCTTGCCATTGCCGTTGACTCACCAGGCTGGGGCTGTTTGAGCTCAACTGAATTAGTAACAATGCAATCAACATCTCTATTTTTATCTTCGCTCCCCCCACCCTCTCTCCCCTCCCGACTGACTCACCATTTCTAGGTCTCAGAGCTTGGCAGCCTTGAATTATATGGGGGCTAAGGTGAATATATGCACAGATGTGATATTTCTACCATTCGATACGACGAGTGGTTTCTTTTTTCTTCTAGTGACACAAGGGTTCACACGTTATAAGTGTTATTTATTATGTCATCCTTATTGTTGCTGTCTTACTGTGCAAGCTATTGTTTATCTCTTGAGATCTAGGATAAATTGCAGGCGAGGGAGGGAGCCCTGATCTAAAGCTCATCTTCAGCTTTGAACTGAAAGTTTTAACTTTACCCCAGTTGAATTCTGGAAGCCTGAGCTGGAATCCATAAAAACAGAATATGACCTGTGAAAAATAGTACTTGTAAAGATTGCACCATTGATGCCAAATACCTTTTCCTATCTAGGCTTCTGATAATTATTTTATCATTTGTTTATCATCATCACGTAATCTTATCATTTATAGAGATGATGTAAATTAAGAGCCTGGGTTTTTGGAGTCTGGATTTGAATTCCACTCTGCCACTTATTACCTGTAACCTTGGACTAGTTACTTGATTTCTTTGATTCTTAATTTTCCTTTCTATAAAATAGAGACTTTTTACCTCTCATACATACATCATAGTATGTATCTCATAGAATTATCTTGAGAATTAAATAAGCAGATGTTTATAAAGTACTTAAAACAATGTCTAGCACATAGTAAGTTCTCAATAAATGTTGGCTATTATTATTCCACAGGCCATAATTACCTCTTTTAAGAGCAAAGATTCAGTCCTCAAAAGAGTTTTCTTTCAACAAGCATAGTACACTTCAGGATTTTACCTTCCCTTACTTCTGAATTTACAAGCCACCCGTTTTATGGACACTTAGATAGACACCAAGTTACAGAACAGACCTCTTTGTCTTTCATCGAAAAGTCGAGCTTTCCCGCTTTCCAATCTGCCTTGCTTATATGGCCAGAATTTTTCATCTCATTTCATCAAAATTAGGTTTGGGTTCTCATGTGGTCTAAATCCAAGCGCACTTACTTCTTCTCCAAGTGATGATATTTTACAGATGGTGACTTTTCCTTAGCTTATCTGATGCTACCTCATTAGTCTCTAAACCCTAATGATACTCTTTCATTTCAATAACAGAGCCGTGGAAACTGCATAGAAATCTCTCTGTGGAAGTTCTCCCTTTGTCTTCCAGCACTTGGATCCTTCTCTGACTTCCAGCCCTGCCCCCTTGACTGGAGGCAGGAAGGAAGGCCAGCTGCTGGGCTCACATGGCAACAGTCCACGTGAGGGTCCAGTGGAGCGGCCAATGGAAGGTCATGGATCCAGCCCAGGTGCAGGTGGGATCCACAAAGTCCTCAGGAAACTCCCGGCAACTCTGAGAGCCCCCATATGATCACTCTGGCTGGCCAAGTCTAGGGTGGTTGTACTGCCCACCTTTCAGAGCTATACCAAAAATTATCTGAACCACAGTTCACCACCATGCGGTCATATCTACACAACAGCCACAAGTCAGGACTCAGAGAAGCTTAGGCACCAGCTTGTGGGCATTGAAATGTTCCCCTGGGACAGGAAACACCCTCAGGATGGCTTCCAAAGCCTGAGGGAATTAGACATATTCAGTATCCTTCATCCTGTGTAGGTGCTCAGTGGTAACTAGCCGGCTCTCTTGTTTTGTCACTGACTGCAGTGTCTATCACAGTAATATGGTTTCATACAGTTCTGTACAATTTATATGATGGAAAGTGGCAACCCTGCCTGCCCTACCCCTCTTCCCTTCCTGATGTCTGTTCCCCAAAGCTTTAACATATTCTAGCTGTTTCTGCTGGTATGAACCTCTGTATTTTTAAATAACGTGTTTCTCCAGTTATCTTTTGATTATCGTGTTTTAGATATTACCTGTTGATGCCTTACCATGGAAAATATGGATTTAGCTCACTTACCCCTTCTACCTCTCCAACATGCTTCATCTTCCTCTCTCTTTCCAATTATCCTTATATCCCAACTTCTGGTGAAATTGTGCGTGTGTGTGTGTATTATCACTCCCAGGTTGGATCCCTGTTCATGGATCCCAGGTCGTCTCAGGCTTGGCTTAGTCCTCATTTTAGTGCAATGTATCCTCTAATAACTGCCTAAGAACTCATGAATTTACATGAGAGGTAAATTTTTGAGGCCTGCATGTATGAAAATAGCTTTATTCTTCTCTCTTATCTGACTGGATATAGGATTCTAGGCTATAAATAACTCTCAGAAGGAGTTTTGAAGCACTGAATGCATTTTCTTCTGGCTTTCAAGGTTGTTGTCAAAATGGCCGTTGCCATTCTAATTCCCACCTTTTGGAAACATAGAATTTTTTTAAATTCCTGACTTTCTGAAATTTCACAGTGATGTACCCTATTGTGGCTTTCTTTGTATTCGTTGTTCAGGGAATTTTCTAGGCCCTTTCAATATGGAAACTTATGTCCTTTAGTTCTGGGAAATCTTCTTGTGTGATTTCACTGATAATTTCCTCCACTCTGTTTTCTCTTCTTCCTGAACTTATTATTTGGATGTTGTACCTTCTGGACTGATCCTCTATTTTCTTATCTTTTTTCTTCATTTTCCATCTCTTTGACTTTTGTTTTACTTTTCAAAAGATTTCTTAACCTCACCTTCTTACTTTTAGTTTGATATTATTTCTCGACCATACTTTTAATTTATAAAAGCTTTGTTTTAACTTTCTAAATGTTTATGCCATCTTGTTCTTAATTCATAGGTTCAATACATTTTTTCCAAGAATATATTAATGATTTTTTAAGTGTCAACCTGTTGCCTTTACTGTCTCTATTTTCTCTTTTTCATTTGTTTATTTGGACTCGGGATTTTATGTTAGAGGCTGTCCTCCAATGTGAGGAGGTATTGCCTGTATATTCAGTGTTAAGAGGAAAGTATTAACAGTAACTGGGAGTCCTATGTTTATATGTCTTTCAAGTGGTGATGATTGGCCTGGAACCCAGCCATGGGACATCCAAGATCTGTTAGTCATTTCTCTTGGGCGGGTTAATTTCCCTTGAGAGGAGTCTGCTGATCTTCTGTCTAGGAGATACATGACTGACTGCCAGGGTTCCTGAAGCCAAGTGGAGGAAGGATTTGGAGTGGGGTAAAGTTGTCTCACCACTGACTTGTAGATTTCCATTTAATTTCCTTATTTCCAGTATAGCAACCCCCTTCAACTATGCTTTGTGTCCATGGGCCAGATCCCTCTGCTTCTACTTCTATAAAGAGGAAACCACCCACTCTTTCAGGCTGGAGAAGAAATAGTTGCCCGGCCATGCATAGGAGGAAAAGGATCTCAGAGTCTAATGCTTCTTATAAAGACTTTCAACCAACCACTTATACACCATCATCAAAAGTATCTAGTACCTCCAATTTCTGAGCTTTTAAAGATTCTTAATATACATTAGCTCCTTCTTAGCTTTCCCTTGTTGAAGTTTAGATTTTAGCTCTTTCTGTTCTCCTAAATTAGTTACCACTCATACATCTGCTTTCCAGTTTCCAAAATTATGTTGACATCTCATATCTCTGCTTTTGGCTCCTTTCCTATTCTCTCTATGTAGAATTTTGCTTTTTTAAATAAACAGTCTCTTTTTTGTCGTTTTTGTGGCGTGTAAGGAGGTAAGATAGAAAAGAAGTGGAGATAAACATGTATTCAATCTGCCATGCTTAACTGCAATTCCTGAGCGGACTCTTTGTTTCTAAGGGATACACTGTTTCTATATTCATCAAAATAAAACTGTCTGGGTTACTTGGCAGGTCCCTTGTCCTGGAATATGTCCACTTGGGGCTGCAATAGTGATGTGGGTCTGCATCAGAATACTCTTAAGAAATGCAGTGAAAGTAGGGGAGGTGGTAGAGTGCATGCTTAGCATATACAAGGTCCTCGGTTCAACCCCCAGTACCTCTTCTAAAAATAAGTAAATAAATAACTACCTCACCCCACCACACAGAAAAACCCTTAAAAAAAAAAAAAAAGAGAAAGAAAAAAATGCAGTGAGATCTAGAGCTATCCCAGGTAATGTAAGTCAGATTTCCCTGATTTATCAGTGAGTAATCTAAAATTCACAGAAGATTAGAGCCAACCAATTCCCTGGATTCTGGACCAAACCCAAATTGCAGAACAGTCTAAGAAATTAGAATTACTTAAGTTATGAGACTCCCATATGAACTGAAGAAATCCCACCATCCCCTTGTCCGGGGCTTTTCTAGCCTGTGGGCGCTCTGGAATCACAGGGTATCATCGTATGATAGTGTATCAGAGTGTATGACCGACATCCTTAGGGATATCCCATTTAGGTTCTCATTCTAGCTTTGCCCCTTAGTAGGGTGTCAGTTTGGATGACATCTGTCTGTGCAAGAAGCCCTAGGTTAATTTAAGAAGATGTTTCATTTTCCTCATGTACTGAGAAGCCAGAGGAAAGGAAATGCAACTGATTCGGGATGTCAGATATTTCCCACCTCAGTGGCTTTTGTCCTTGTACTTGTTATCTCAAGGTCACAAGGTGGTGTCTCCACCACCCGGCTGACACCTGCACTCCCAGGCTGAGGAAACAGAAGAAAGGGACAAGGAGAGGGGGCAGGGCCAACTGCAAATTCGCAGCATACTTTCCATGTACCTCATTGGCCAGAACCAGCTTACATATCCATCCCCAGCTGCAAGGGAGGCTGGGAAGTCCCCCCCTCAAATATAATAAGGATTTTAATGAACAAAGGAAAAGGAATATTAGCTAAGCAGCTCATAGTGTCTGCCACACTAGGTGTACATCCTTGAGCAATTTACTTAATCTCCCTTGGCATCTATAACCACATTTGTAAAGGTTATTTGTGAGAATAAAAATACCTACCTTACAGAGTTGCAGTGAGAAATAAAGGAGAAAATATTCAAAAGACACATAGCAGCACACGAGACACACAATACGCCCTCCATCCACGTTAGTTCCCTTCTCTGTGAGCCCCAGCATCAGTCAGATTTCTGAACTCACCACGCTGTCAGCATATGCTGTGAAGACCTATACAGATGTGTATTACTTGGTAAGACTTAAGTTGGTTTTGAGCATTACACAGCACCTGTTGGTAGAACATTTGGTGCAAATGAAATCTGGGGATCACAAGTCAAAAAGTGTATTTTTAGCAAAGACTGTCTGAATCTAAGACAGAACGCAAGACTATAAAGATGATTTTACAGTCCATGTCTTTTATTATAATCCTTAATCTTTCTTTATATCCCTTTCCTTTATAGCTCTCCTACCCATCAACCTCTTTTTACCACGTTCTTCCCTTGATCTCTTGAGAGGTTCCTTAATTTGTATTTACTATTATTTATCTACAAAGCTTTATTATGCAGTCATTGGACCATCACTGTATGTGTGTGTGTGTGTGTGTGTGTGTGTGTTTAAGTGTGTTTAATCGGCCCCAGTGACTGATTGCCCTGTGCTCCCTTCACCCAGCAAAGCTGTGTGATGACCTTATAAACCAGGTGGGGTCAAGGAGGTGGGGAGGCTAATGGGAGGGGAGGGCTGTGGCCAGCCAAGCCACAACCGAGGATTTATGAAAACTGCAGTAGTCTGTGAGAGTTTAGGTGTCAGAGGGCATGAACACATATGGCTTCTGTTTTTATGTCCATAGACTTGTCCTGCCTGTACATATGATGAGTGCTTCTCGCCCTGCCTTGTTTTACACCTTGTGCCCTGTCACACCCGGGCCCTGTCACCATGCTCCCCCTTGCAGAGGACAGGGACCAGGGTCACAATTAATAACCCAAATTAGAAGGGACCTTTCTTTTCCTCTCTCCAGCTAAACAACCCTGGAAACAGAGGGGAGAGGTTTGGTGCTGTGGATGCTTCTGTACAGTGAGAAAGGAAACAATAACCCATCCACCGTGAGCCAGACTGCCTCCTCAGATCAGCAGCTACAAACACATCCTCTCAAGATAAATGCAGAAGGGAGAGAAAGAAGCTTCTCCCGTTTAAAAATGTTTCCCTTCCCTTGAGGCCCTTTTCTAGCTGGTCTTCACCTCCATTGAGTTCTGGCTGTCTGCGGAGAAACCAAATGCCACAGTCCAAAGGAGAAGCTCTTTCACAGGGAAAACAAAAGGCAGCTGTCAGTTTAATCCCAAGCTCCCTGATAACATTCCAGCAGAGTTCCTTTTTCTGGAGATGAAATAAGAACCCTGGCAGGCCCTCTTGACTGGCCACATAAATCATTTGTAGTAATTGCTCTGAGAGAGGAGTGCCTCTCAGGCTCCGCAGTCAGAAAGGGGGGGACATCACACACCGACACTCTATTTCTCCCTCCCTCTCTCCCTCACACACACACACCAGCACATGACACACGCACACACACCCGCTGTGCCTCTCACTGGTCCCACACACACACACACATGCACGTGCACCCACATGCACGCCCCCTCTGCTCAGGAGTTGCTCACACCGGGGTGGGCTCAGCGATCCGTATTAGGAAAAAGAAAAAAACACGCACAGAATATAATGAATAGTCAGTTTTATGTTTCTTTCTCTTTGAGCTTGAGCCAATTTAAATTCTTCTGGAGTACAGTTGGGGAGGGGATCTCGGGAGGGTTGACAGGGAAGGTGGGAGGGAGAGAACACAAAGGTAAGAGGGGGAGGGTT
Organism: Camelus ferus; assembly: GCF_009834535.1. Lineage (NCBI taxonomy): Eukaryota > Metazoa > Chordata > Mammalia > Artiodactyla > Camelidae > Camelus > Camelus ferus. The sequence continues at coordinate 99,243,934 of NC_045697.1, read as the reverse complement.
AGGATCTGGCTTTGTTGGGCTTCTCCGTTGCTGTGTATTCTGTGATGTGTCACCTGTTTCCTCCTTTTTTGCCTTTTTTTCTGGTGAGAACTGAGATGTGGTCATAAAAATCCCCCACACTGTGATCTGGGAGCTGCTGCTGAGGCTTGGCAGTTCACTAAGGACCGAACTCTCAAAAGCCACAAAGCTATAATATCCCTTCCCCTCTGTGGCCAATAAAGATGGTGATAATCAAATAACAGGGCTTAGAAGTGGTGTGGTGCCTGCAGCGGTTGGCCACAGGCCGGTGATATACACCCTTCCCTTGTACCCTGATGTATGTTCATTGAAAATATTGAGGCCACCAGAGATGGGGGGGGGGTCTAGGCACACACAGCTGTTTGAAGAATGAATGGATGGATGAATAAGTACATGAATGGATAGACGGATGAATGAATGATGGATGAGTGGATTTCAGTGTTGTGTTATGAACACAGCTTGAAAAGCCAGGAAAATTGCAGTGCCTCTGTGACAGATGAACGCCTTGTCCCTCTGCACACACTGTAAGTTATAACTATCCTGGCATTGTGCCCCTGGACAGAGAAGAGGAAGTGAGGGAAGGGAAGAGCTGGATGTGAGTAGAGATCCGTACATCTCCCCATGTGGCCCCTCAGTCCTGACCATCCAGTAGCCTGAGCTGTGAACCAAAGCCCTCTACCCTCAACAGGAACATAGAATTTGCTAAGCTAGAATTCACAGTCTTGTGTTTTGTTTGATAAGAAAAATATCCAACTTGGAATGCATCATTCATGCCCAAAGCCCATTTCACCTTCATCAAGCTAATAATAAAATCAACCTATATGCGTTGGTCTTTCTCTTATCTCCTCCACCCTAGCCCTGAAAGTAATCAATCCCTCCTCTCCTGGCTACCAAACCAGTTGTCATAGATCAGCACACGTTTGTTCACAGGACCAAAGATGGCGCCTCTGCATGAGGAAACACGTACATACATTTCATGTTAAGATTTTCAGGACCAAGGCTTCTCAGGTATAGGTTAGTAAATTTTTGCTGTAATCTACAAGGCCCATTTAGGTTGGAGTTCTAAATTCAGTCACACACACACACACACACACACACACACACACAACTAATAATAATAGCTTCTACATATATGATAGTTTATGGTATGCAAAGCAGGTTCCATATAGGAAGTCTGGTTGGTTGCCATTTTTAAGCTGAAGAAACCAAAGCTGAGAGAGAGACAAGTGACTTATGTAGGGTCATAAGCAAACAAGTGGCAGAAACAGGTACAGAAGCTGGCTGATGAAACATCTAGTCTCATTTGCCATTGAGCATATATTGTCTCTCTCAATTATTGTGGCAAATTTTAGCAAATTATTGTTTGCATTATGTTTTAATACTAAACGATGTTGATTTTAGAAACTTTTTCAAAATATCCACATGACATATTTTTTTAAATCATGCATAGTCGTACCATCCAAGATGATCTCTCCAACATCATTGGAAGCGATTCATTCTAGTCATTTCTATGCACATATGACTAATATAAGGCCTTGATATATTCAGCGTTAAGTCAGGCAGCATTTGGTTTTGTATCTTATTTTTTTCACTTATTTTATTGAGATTTTTTTCAGTGTCATTAAACATTATTTATAAGACATGATTTTTAATGCCTGCATAATTTCTCCTGCTATGACTATACCATAAATTATTTAAAATTTAATCTGTCTCCAACTGTTGAACATTTCATTTGTTTACCTTTTTTGTTTACGAACATCCTTGTAAACAAATCTTCAGTGGAATTTCTGATTATTTTTATAGTATAGATTCCTAGAAGAAGAATTGCTGGGTTGGAAGTTATTAACTACTTTTTAGGATATTGACATGTGTTATATAATTGGTTTTCAGGAAGATCTTATCAGTTTATACCAGCCATCTGAGTGAGCTCTCTCTCCATACTCTTTCCAGCTTTAAGAATTATGAATTTTAAAAATATTTTTGGCCATATAATAGTAAAAAATATATTTTGATACTTTAATTTGCATTTGTATGATCGTTAGTGACATTAAACATCTTTGCTAAATGGTACTTTTCATTCATAAACTGTCTTGTATTCATGCCTGTTCCTCATTTTTAGAATGAGATATTTCTTCTTTTTAAAAGCTTACATATTAAAATTTGCAATTTTTTGGTAACTATTTTAACCCAGCTTTTAATCTACCTCTTACTTTTTAAGGGTTTTTTTTACATGCAGTTTTAAAAATTTTATGTAATGAAAACTACTAACTTCTTCTTTTGTAACTCTAGTTATTTTATTCTCAGAAAGACTTAATGCCAAAATCATTAAATATTGACTTTTAAAGCATTTTTAGAGTTCACTTTTTAAGGTGAACTTTCCAGAAAATGTATTTTTGTGTACTTGTGAGGTCCAGATCTACCTTCAAATTTGTCTCCCAACCTTGTCTATTTAATAATCCTTCCTTTCCCCATATTTTTAACCTATAGAAAGTTCTTAAGGTCTCTTTGACTATCATTTCTCTTCCATTGGCCTATCAATTCTTACCTTAATAGCAGAATTCTCAGTTACTCTGGCTTTATCGTAGATTTTATTATCTCACATTGTTTGTCTTTAGCTGCTCTAGCTCTCCTCCCAGTTTGTTTTTTCAGATATCTATAAAAGTATTTCATTAAATTCATAAATTTATCCCTCTGGAATGTTGATTTGAATTACATTCAATCTATAGAGTAATTTGGGGAGAATTGACGTCTTCACAACAGTCTTTCCATTCAGGAATATGAAATTTATCTCCATTCATTCAAGTCTTCTTTTATGATTCTCTAATTTTCTTCATATAGTTCCTATTCATTTCTTATTAAGGTTATTCCTGGGTAACTCAAGTGTTTAATTATTTCTGTTTCTGAAATCACTGCAAAGTGGCATTTTTAAAAGGAGGGTCCTGATTAGCTCAATTGGGGTTAGACTATGAGAACACCCAACAGAACCTGACAAGCTAGAAGTCATTAGTAATTAAATAATTTCCATTGGAAAACTAATTGGATTAAATTAACCCATTTCAAGGTATTATTTCTCAGACAAGAACTGTCCAACTGCTATTCTTATATTATCATTCGTGACTATCCCTAATAATACACCACTCTTAGTCAATGAGTAAGTGAGAAATAAATGAACTTCATGCCTATAATAAATTCATTTTTAAACACATTGGTATTTGTCATTACTGAATGGCAATGTCCTAGACCCATTAATCCCTAAAGTCACACTTCTTCCTAAATCAAATCTCAGGCCTAACCTCAGGAAAACTTTTTATTTCCAAAAATATACTTTTTTTTAATTCTTATTTTTTATTGAAGTATAGTTGGTTTACAATGTTAGTTTCAGGTGTACAGCAAAGCGATTCAGTTATATATATACATACATATATATATATATTTTTTCAGTTCCTTTTCCATTACAGCTCATTACAAGAAATTGAATATAGTCCCCTGTGCTCTACAGTAGGTCCTTGTTGTTTATCTGTTTTATATACAGCAACATGTTTCTGTTAATCCCAAACTCCTAATCTATCCCTCCCCCATTCTTTCCCCGCTGGTAACCACAGTTTGTTTTCTATGTCTGTGAGTCTATTTCTGGTTTGTAAATAAAATTTGTATCTTATTTTTAGATTCTACATATGAGCAACATCATATGATACTTGTCTTTCTCTGTCTGACTTAATTCACTTAATATTCACTCTGGGTCCATCCATGTTGCTGCACATGGCATTATTTCATTCTTTTTTATGGCTAAGTAATATTCCATTGTGTGTGTGTGTGTGTATCACATCTTTTTTATCCATTCATCTGTCAATAGACAATTCGGTTATTTCCATGTCTTGGCTATTGTAAATAGTGCTGCTGTAAACATTGGGGTGCATATGTCTTTTCGAATTATAACAAAAATATACATTTCTCCAAAACAAAAGTGAACATGTTAGTGCAGCACACTTAAATTTACACACACAAATGAGACTATATGCATATATAAATTACTATGTAGAAAGAGGATGTATTACAGAATTTTAGAGCATAAACAGACCTTAAAAATCAACTAGCCAAAAGCCATCTAGTTTTACTGGGATCAGTGAATGCACTGAAATTGTTTATAAGACTGTGTGTGTGGGGGGGTGTGTGTGTGTGTGCGTTTTGCTAAGAGGAGAGTCTATAGCTGAATTTCATGTGCTTGTCCACTCTCTAAAGCCCTAAAAACAGTTGAGAATGACTGGGCCACTCTAAGCCTCTCATTTGTCAGATGAGAAAGCAAAGGTATGAGGAGAAATACCTTTGGGCACACAGTTCTTCTGGGCCAGGGCCAAGGCAGGAAGTCGAGTCTCCCAGTCCCCAACTTTTTCTGTGACACCTTGCTGCACACTCTATATGGAGATTATGTTACATCCCTGCACACCTAGGGGGCCTGCATCACGTGAGCTGGGTGCAGTGCAACCCATGTGGCGTTTAGAGTCAAGGCCACAAATTGAGATTTGGCCCTGGACTCACCAGTTGGGTGACCCTGGGCAAGGTATTCAATGCTGGCCTCAGTTTTCTCTTCTGTGAAATTGTGAGGAATAAGAGCTACTCACAGAGTTTTGAGAGGACACAGGGAGATGATGATGCACATGCGTACCTGGGTACTTTACAACCTGCAAATTGCTGGGGAGTTGGAGCTTTCATCATGGCCCTGGGGGACCTGCAGTAGGGGAGGCACAGTGGAGACGTGTGGCAGCATTAGGTTCAGCTACCACCTTGTATACACCAGACATCTCCAGCCTCCACCAGAGCCAGCCTCCCTGTGCTAATTAGTCCTCTCCACTGGTTTGATAGCAAAACACGGTCATTAACTTACACATCTCCCAAACACCTGCTGACAAGCATTCTCTTTATGATGCTATACCTAGGAAAAAGAACATATAATTCTTAGAACTTCATAATAGGGGTTCTGTTTTTGTTTTGTTTTGCTTTATAAAAATTTTTTCCAAAAGGAAATGGTATGCTGTAACATTGGAAGGATTGTGATAAACTATGTTTTTTTTTTTAAAGAAGTCTTTTGAAACTTTTTTTTTTAAAACTATCTGGCAGTACTGCATTTTAAATTGGTCCAAAAACTTCATAGAGAGTTCACCAATTCATACTATTAAGCATCTTGGAAAAGCCACAAATCTAGGTATTTGAGAAGGAAATATTTATGAAGAGGAGTAGTTGTATATTCATTTAACACTACTTGCTATAGAGTACAATTAGACATTTCTGTTATTTAGGTAATAATACCTCACATTTGAAAAGTACTATTTAGTTTCCAAAGCACTTTTACAACATTATATTTAATGTAAAAATACGCATTTTATTTAATGCTCTCAACAGTCCTGTTAAGAAGGAATGGTTATCCTCATTTTTAAAATGAAGGAATGGAGGTTGACTGGCTGGAGACCCACACTTAGCATCAGCAGGGCTGGGACTTGACCCCACTCTTCGGACATCCATCCCTCTCTCAGAAGCTGCAGCGTCACTGGGAAGACTCTGGTCCTATAACAAATGATTATACTCAACTTGATTTTTTAAAAGAATATGATTTTTTGCAATTTGTATCATTCCAATATATTGAGTCAAAGGAAACATGGAGAATTACTCAGAGGATGAATGAACAAAAGGAAAAATAATAAGGCAAAGCCAAGGTAATGAAAAGAGGACAGGCATAGTAGAAGGCAAAAAGAAGTGAGTTGTTCATGGGAAAACAAACAGTGAACAAACTCAACAGCAACCTCAACAGAGAAAAGCAATAGGGAAGCAGGGAGAGAGAAATGAGCACAATGGCAGACAAACACCCAGCTGTCGCCAGGCACTCTGGGGAGACAGGCGCATTAGGGATGTATACAGTCAGTCGTCCCTCAGTATCCACAGGGGACTGGTTCCAGGACCCGCTGAATACCAAAATCCTCGATACTCAAGTCCCTTCTATAAAATGGCATAGTACCTTTGGCCCTCTGTATCTGGGGGCTCCAAATCCACCCAGAGATCCAAAGTTGGTTGAATCTGCAGATTTGGACCCCTTGGATACAGAGGGCCGACTATATGATCTTCCAGTAGGAGATTCTGGTCAGTTTACGAACGAACTAGCTCATTTCAAATGTCCCCCGTGATAGGATATCTTGAGGCTTATCTATCCTGCACTCTACGTACCCCATCCAGGACCAGCTGGATCCCAGTGGGCTGGAGAGTTTGAGCTCCCTTGCTCACTAGTACCTGGGATTGGAAAGTAGAGTGATGCTGATCTGAGCCCTAAGATTGAAACTTGTTGCTTAGCAAAAGAGAACCTTGGTGTTTAGAAATAACCAGACCACAATTCTCTGAACCACACACCCAGCGTCATCCTGAAAAGGGCAGTCTGTCTGTCCATCTGGCCCCTTTCTGCCCAGGTCACAAGGGCATCTGGGGAGCCTAGACCTGCTGTAACCTGCTCTGTACTTGGGAATTAACTCTGTACAAGACTGTACTCCTTCCTGTTTACTATCGTTTCTTCCTTTTGAACAACTTTCACACTTCAGTTCTTTGCTCTGCTCCTGGTAGTAAGCATCGTTGCTGTGAAATTTCCAAAGATGTGGACATGAACAGAGATGTGTATACATGCCCCCTGGTTCCTGCTCCCTTACACTCAGTCGTCCCTTGGATGCTGACCCAAGTCAAAAATCCATCCTCAATTTAACCATCTTCCCGCAGACAGATTTGTCATGGCCTTCCTTTCGGTGGAGAAAGTCCACTATTCCTGAGCCTGTGGTTTAAGCTCCTCCTCTGCCCCCTCCCCTGTCCCTACTCCCATCTCAGGGCTTCGGCACCCCAGCAGCAATGCAGCTGAACCCTGCCCTGGGGCAAATCACCTTATTTGGAGAGTAGGGTTGCCAGATTTAGAAAACAAACAAAAACAAGAAGCCTGGTTAAATTTGAATTTTAGATAAATAATAAACATTTTTAGTATATGTGTGTGTTAGTATAAGTTGTTTGTCTGAAATTCAGACTTAACTGAGTCCTATATTTTATCTGGCAGCTCCCCTCGGGAGAGCACTCAGTGCCCTTCCAGGAAGAGGTCTGGAGATGGTCAGAGCCCTGTGCTGCAGAGGGTCTTTGCCATGGAAACCGGCCTGTCCTGTGGTGGGCTCCTAGGTCCCTTAGAAGCTGGCCTGTTTCTAAGAACGAAGCAGATTCCACTTGATCTTTCAGGCCCAGACCCATCTGAGGCCCAGGGAGCACCAAACCAGATCCCTCAAAAGTCTTCCCACCTAGTTGCAGTTCTTTCCAAGTATCCAACTCTTTTTATTTTTCTCTCTGCCAGGATTTCCTGCAACTTTCCAAATAAGGCCCCAAAACATTGCAGATAATTCAAACAATTTGCCTACCCTGTCTCCTCAACAGGATTACTGGTTGCAAAATAAATGAAATCAGTGTTGTTTACAACTCATCATCCAAAATTATTACTCATTTTGGGCAAATGGCTGTTGGTAAAACTAGTCTGCCATATTTTGAATCATTCTTTTCCATTCCTTTCAAAAACTAAAGCTGACTTTGCATTTTCAAATGAAAACAAATCTTAAGCCTTTTGGATTCTTTCTGTTTTGTCCTTTGTGGGCTCGCACGCAGGCTTCTGTGCAACTCTCTCTGGGGACTGTGGGACTCTGTCTTTCACGGAAGAGGGCACAGGTGATCATTAAACAAAGCTAGGCGTAAAAATGCCCTTCTTCCAGTTCAACTTGCACCAGGAAGCATTTAAAAATATTTACTGTAGGTGGTACATGTAACATTAAAAAAAAGTACCTGCTGTTAAAGTCTGAAAGAAATAATAAGAAGAGCTACTCTTTTCCAAAATTAAAATAATCTTTGGCATAGATTTAATCCTATAATAATATATGCTCTTTAGTATGGTGGAAGAACAAATACAATCTTCCACAGTGCAGTTACGTTTTACACAAAGATTTACACTTTCTTCTTGATTTTATAAATATTTGGTCTCATATTCCCCTTTTCCTCCTATTTCCCTTACTTCTCCTGAAACTTGAAAGGGTAAATATTAAAGTGCATTTGCTTCTGTTTAAATATGAGTCACAGGGCTTACCAGGAGCCCTCCCCTCTGGAAAAATAGGTGTAAAGTCCTGCAGTTGAAATCAACTGTAGCCGCACTTGGTCCTCACTTGATGTGGCAGAGAACTGCTTGATGCAGAAGTCCAGTCTCAGTTTCTTTAGAACAGAAGACCTGGATCATTTCAACCTGGAGAAAAGAGGACTGAAGCTCCGTTCTGTCTTCCTTCCCTTCCCCTGCCCCAGTCTCATCCTGCTTCTAGTTTAAAAGCTTCATTTCCTATTTCCTTACATGAAGCTGATAATGTACCATCATATGAGGACAAAAAAGAGTTAAGTGCCTTCCTTGGATTTTCAAGTTTCCCTCCCACTGTCCAGGGTTTAAATTAACCAGCCATTTTTCCTCAATACACACACACACACACACACACACACATGCACACTCTATCTGTGAACATTTGTCTAGTTATTTTCTGAGTTCAGTTGTTTTAACCTTGAAAGTAGAATAGCCACCTTTATCATTAGGAAATTTGTAGCATTAGGTGATGTCAGGGGAGTTTTCCTGGCAAAGATCACTTGAATGGTTGAGCCTAAACAAATAGAAAATAGTTATAACTCATGGAAGTGATTCCATTTGGAAGAAGGCGGTCATTTATGGATGTGTAGTACTTCACACACAAGATGGGCCCTACTCACCTACAAACATAAAGATCATGCTTTTGAATGTTCTCTCACCCAGGCTTGAAACCTGGGGGAGCAGGGGTTACAACAAGGCTGGATGGGCTCGGAATGCTCTCATTACCCCGGTACAGAGAAGAAAGCCCTGGAAAGAAACTCAGAACCTTACCCATAGTTGAGACTGCTTTAACTGCCTAAACTAATTACTCATAGAGCAAGAGATTCAGCTGTTTTTAATCTGCCCAGTTCAGATAAAGAGATAAACTTATTAGGTATTAAAAATTGTAACATTTAATGGGTGAAAGTCACAAACAGGCTACGTAGAGGATCAGGATTGAAAAAGAAATGCTTATAGATCCTACTTAAATTGAATAACTTTCCCTACTTTAAAAGTACGTTACCAAAAGTAGTTTTGTTATTTTCTTTAATTTTGGAGGTGAGGTCTGGACTCAGTTTAGAAATGGCCAGAATGTCAGACTCTGCAGGATTCCACTTTCTACACTCAGAGGAAGCAGTATTTTTGTGGTACTGGCCCAGATCCGTCTTACCTCAAAGACTATAAGTGATGTGACACTGTATTTGGGAGATTCCTGGGATAAAGAGCATCAGGAAGGCGCATCATGACCAGTGGTCAGTGGGCTCGACCGTAAAAAGCCACAGCAGGGAACAGCTATGGCCTTTATGGACTTTATCGTTTGGTTATTACACTTTACGATAAGTAAGATGTGGGCTACAAAAGGCAAGAAAATTCGGGGTTTTTTACTCATGTTTCATACCCTACATTCAATATTTCTGAGAGGTTTAAAGGAGACATTTTAAACTAACCCCTTTTAAAAATTCATTATAGTTTGAACTAATTTGTGAAAAGAGTAGCATTGTTATCTGCATTTTAAAGATAGATGTGGAGCCTCCTGGAGGTAGATAAGTACTTTCCATGTAGCAGAACTACGGAAAAGTCTAAAGCTTGGTCCCAGGTGTAGTTGGGCCCATGCCTTTCAATTCTAACAACTGCAGTACAGTTGTAACAGAAGCGGTTACTGAAGGTGATTAGCAAACCGGCTAACATTTTGTGCCCATCCCTGTAGAGTAATGTCCAACAACTCTGGATATTGAGCTGTGTGCAGAGTTTAGCTCTGTCTAGGGTTAGGGGTAGAATGTCAGCAATAACAGGCACTTTGAGAATCTTTGGATTCGGTTGGATTGAACCATATGAAGGTGCTAACATTCAACTTGTTTGAGCTACAGAAATGGCAGTTTCATATGACTCAATGCATACCACTCATTTTAAATTTTTGGCACCAAGTCACAAAAAGAATAGGTGAATTTTTTTGTATTTTATTAAGAAAAGTGTTAAACGAAACAAGTATTGAGGAACTCCTACAATGAACTCCTAGATACGTGCCACCCCAATTCAGTTATCAAGATGCTGTCACCCTTCCTTCACTGATCCTGCCACCCTTTTTTTGTGCTGAAATATCTTAAGTAAATTCTAAACCTCGGTCACTTTGCCCCTACGTTGTAAATATATATATATATATATGTATATATGTGTATATATATAATCAATTCTAAAAGATGAATATTTTCTTATGTAACCACAATCTCATTATCACAGCTAAAATTATTAGTAATTGCTTAGTCTATACAAACATGGCCTTAAAAGTGTCTTTTATGGTTGGTTTCATGGTTGGCCATGATCCATAGTCCCCCTGTGGGATTTAGGTGTTACATCTTTAAGTCTCTTTGCGGGGCGGGGGTTGGTGGGGAGGGGGAAGCACATTTATTTCATTTATTCTTTTTTTCCCTCTTGCTGAAATGTTTTTAAAGCAAATTCTAACTACAGTTGAATTTGCTCTCTACTTCTCCACGTGGCCCCTGGCCAGCCAGCACTGCCCTCGCTGGGAGGATGCCCCTTTCCACCAAGGATGTGCTGTTTGGATTAAGTCTCTTTTTAAAAAATCTAGAACAGTACATCCCCTCGCCTCCTTTTTATTATATCCCCTCGACTTGTTGAAGAAACTAGATCAGTTGTCCAATGTTACATTCTAGGTTTATCTCTTCACTGCCACATGACGTTTTTTAGCTTAAAGAGAACCTAACCATGGCCTTTCACTCCGCTCTCCTGACCCCAAGACCAGTGCCTCACAACACATCCACAGCACGATCGTGCTGACACCGGCAGAACCCAGATGGCCAGGACCACCCCTCGACTGGACTCTGATTATAGATATCAGCATGTGTGTGTATGTATGTATGTCTATTGTGGTTTTATTACTTTAAAATAATGCTAACTTAAATTGAAGTAAACTATAAAACTGTGAAGTTTCACATGACATTATTTTCTTCAATTACAAGAACAAATTGAAAGCTGCAGTTTCAAGCAGTCTAGTCTGGAGCACCTGCACTGGGCCAGGCCCTTGGACATTACACTTTTAGGCATCACAATAAGCCTGTGAATCAGCAGCCTCACTTTACAGATGAGAAACTTGAATGTAAGGAAAATGAAGTAATCTGCCTAAGGCTCTCTGGATCCGAGTTCATCGCTCAGGTGTAAAACAGTATCTGCTAACCCAACTACCGAGCCTTTGTGCTAATCACCATTCATTCATTCATTCATTCTTGCTATGTCCCGGGCATTACACTTGGCTTTGGTGAATATCCTGCCTCTTTTGATCTGTGATCATTTTAAAGCATTATATATTGTAGCCTTTTTATAATTGCTACTGGTGAAGAACAGAGCTAGCCTCTGCCTTCTGGCTTCCTATTCTAATATTAAGTGTTTGCTACAGTTTCTGAAAGGGTGAGCTAAACCATGGCCTGGAAATCCATGTTGGCTTGTTCATGTTTTTTGTTTTTTTTTTAACACATTTGTGTAACTATATTTTCCATTATAATGGACCAATTCCTTTAGAGTTTGGAGCCACACAGAGCTCACACCCGCAGGAAACTCTGATAAGGTAGTAACTCCAGCCTGGAGGACTTCTAACTGCTGCTTGAAAGGCTTGGAAAGAGGGTAGCATCTCTTAAAATCCACGTAGGATCTTCGTACCAGCTGGGCTTCATTTCAGAATCTACTGCTGTCATTACAAAATAGCTGTTTTCTCTTTAATCTGTGTGCCACATTGCAGCAATTTTCATCAAAAATATATTAAGCCCCTGCTGTAAATTGGCCCCACATACCCTTGTCAGACACGTGAAGTGGAAAATATCTTCTTTTTTCAAAGTTTTTCCTCTCTCTAAAGCCCTTGCAGATACCAGCACTTCCTAAAGCCTCATGAGAGTCCATCATGTCTGTAAGCCAAGGATTATAACGCAAAATGAATCTGATTCAATGTCAGAGACTGATATTATCCTTTGTTTGTTAAAAAAAAAAAAGAAGAAAATTACAGAAAAGGCATTGTAGAAGAAAAAATAAAGCCGCTCCATTTCCATGTCTGATGAACTAACTGTCTGCCCAATAGAAACTAGTTTCCAGCCTCAGAGAAGAGGTTTCCATGTGCTCCCTGACACCCTATCCAAACACGGGCGTCGTAGACACCCGGGCGGGAGAACACACAGTCTCGCTTAGACGAGGCAGGTAGGTGGGCGCGTGGAGTGGGCGTGTCTGCCTGCATGAAGGAGAGAATCTGCCTTTCTGCACGCTGAGAAGCGTGGGAACACACAGTGGACTGCTCTCTCCTAGAGTAACTCAGGATTCCCCAGAAGTGTTTTCCATCCCGACAGCAGCACTACCGCGTGTTGTAAGTGGCGGCGTCAGCTTGAAACCTCATCCATGAGGGTCTGCTTAAAAGACCCAGCCTACAGCCTTCAAGACACTGCACCTCTGTGGTGGGGAGGTTTGTCAGCCTGATGCCCAGAAGCGCTATCTGTGTTATGGAGAAAAGAACAGAGTCCTTTCCTTCCTAGAAACCGTGACTTGGAATCTTTCTTCCACTTTTTTGGTTTCTTGTAAAAGCGAATACGTGAACTGTGGTGCCTTAACCATTCCCCAGAAGCACCTAGCACAAAATAGCTTTGACAATTCAACAGGAACTTGTCCCCGATTTTTAAGCCATTCTGATTTCACCCTTAAACTCACTAAAATGCATTCAAAAACATTTCATGTATAATATGCATGACGCACAAAGCATGACCCATTCAATTGAATTCAAATTTAGTTGACACCCTTATATTTTTTGTTTTTAAAAGACAACAGACACAAGTCTACATTTTAAGGAGCAGCCAAAGTTACTTGCTTTCCTTTTCAGTAAAATGTCTGTGAAATTCAGCATTATACTAGGGTGGTTGTTGGCTTAGTATTTTTTTATTACTATTATTAATGCAATTTCAAGTTAGTCTTCCAGGCTTCCCTGAATTTCAGGATGGATTATTGACATATGTGACAGGTACGATGCAAATCTTTCATCGCTTCCCCTGTGCTGTCTCACCTAACTTTGTGCGCCTGCCCTTTCTGAGCCCTGGGGAAGCAGCAATATAACTTCTGTCTCAAGTCACTTTCTAAGAGAGATAACTATATTGGGGAGGCAGAATGATTATCCTGGAAAACTTCAGCTATTTGGGAGTTTCTCCGTGTCATTGCCATGAATTCTTACCTTCTTTCAGAAAACAAGCCTTCAGGGCAGGCAGCGTCTTGGCACCTGACCCCAGTCTATTCAGCAGTGTGAAGACAGGGATAATCTTGGCTCCACTGAGGAGCAAAGGCTGTTGCAGTGCCAGCAGTGAGAGGAGAAGACAGATGTGCTCCTCCAGCATAGGACACAGATGTGCCCTCCCACCTCGAGCTACATTTTTGCCACAAAACTGGGAGCAGGAGAAGGTAGCATTTTTCCCATGGGAAGTCACTTGGAAAACTGGAAGACAGCTTTTCAGACCAAGTGGAAGCCCAAATTAGGAAGCCATCTCAGTAAGTCATAGGGGTTCATGTTACAGAGCCAAGGAATTGCTAAGCTGAAGATGGAAGTGGTGGAGTAGACATACAGGCAGGGCCAGGAACAGAGCAAGGCGAGTAAGGCACCCAGGTGTTCAGTCACGGGCAGCTCGAGTGTGAAGACACTGGCCACCCCATTGGTTGTTTGGGTTGATGCTGCTGATCCAGCCAGCTGACTCGGTGACTGGCCTCCCTCCTAACCATTCTGCATGCGACCCTCCTGGTACTGCACACCAAGTCAGAGACGAGGACAGCCGTCCCACGTACAGCATCATTCTTTGGCCAAAGACAGGTGATGACTTAGTCTATGATCTGTCATTTTAAGGAAACACAGCATTCTGGTTAATCTTTTTTTTAATGGAAGTACTGGGGATTGAACCCAGGACCTCGTGCATGGTAAACACACGCTCTGCCGCTGAGCTATATACCCTCCCTCCACAAAGATCAAGCTGTTCTGGTTAATCTTAATGGAATAACTAGAATACTGAACACTGGGGGAAAAATACTTTACATTAAAATGAAGTAAGTACAATGTAATCTCTATTTGATAATGATTTACATGTTACTTCAGGATCAGAACAAAGCCGGGGGTCATAGGCACAAACATCAGTTACCCAGGTAGGACTGTTCCTGGGGTACATGAGGACTTTCTGACAAGGAGGTCTGGCTAATGTTAAAAGATGAGTAGCCAAGATGTGCAGTGCAATTTGTTTTTTCTTTTTCCTTCAAATTAGGAAAGAAATGTATTCTCAGCACACAGCTGTAGTACTGTTGTTCTAGGGTTGTGCCCCACCAGGAGACACTCTAGGTGGAACCTGCAGACATCTTCCTGTAGATGCTTGCTAATAGCACATGAATAACCTATGCGAGAATGTGTATAATACCCTCTGCGGTTGAAGAGCACATTTCTGGACTCAGATCGTGTCTAAGCTAGGTTCTTTGGTAGAAAGCAGTAGAAACCAACTCAGGTGAACTGAAGGCCCAAAAAAGTATCGGAAAGCTAGCTGTAAGGTAGCGCACAGATTCCAGAATGCTGGAGAACCATGGAAAAGCATGAGAATAAGGGCAACTCTGGGGCTCTTTTAACAGGAAGTGGTATTTAGGCTTTTAGGATGCCACCACCAGAATGAGTCAACTCCAGCTGTTTTGGTTTTTTTTTTTTTTTAAATGGAGGTACTGGGGACCCAGGACCTCAAGCACGCTCTCTACCACTGAGCTATACCCACCCCCACCAACTCCAAGTGTTTTCCATCCTTGCATCCATCTGCTTGAGACTCAAAGACCAGGGAGAGAGTGTCTGCTTGGCCAGTGGATCATATGCAGACAGACACCTTGGAGACAGGTGTACTGGGCACCTTAACCTGACAGTTCCACCAAGTTGGTGGAACTCTGGCTCTGCAAGAGGTAATTAGGGTACCAGTACCAAAAAGGAGGTTACAGAAACTAACATCAATAAATGTCCTCTACCGAGATGTCCCACAGCCACTCTGAGTCTTCGGGTTCATGCATCTGATGTGAGCAGGTGGGGTTAGTGCTTTTTCCATGCATCTATAACTCTTAAGTTTAGGCCACATGAGTTGGGGGAGGAGGGGTAGCCCAGAGAATATAATTTAATAGGTTGCTCTTATATGAATAAATAGATATCCTTTCTTTGGAGAAGTAAGGATGGATTCTACCAGGGAGGTAATGCCACTCCTCCTTATTAGCATTCTTAAAGAAAATAGTTCTATCAGAGGAACAATTCCACCATTCAAAGAAATGTTAATAGTGTTAGTAGCTTCTAAAAATCTTGTAACAAACAAAAAGACAGGCTTTTGGCATAGTCTGGCACTGAGTACGTTGCATTAATCTTTAGTCTTCTTGCTATCTGGGTGACTTATATATACAAAGTGCGTGACATTTTTAATGCTTTATATCTGAAAATACAATCCAGAACAGAAAAGCTTGTGTAATCTTGGTTAATTCACTTAAACTCTGTGCAGTTGTGAGATAGTATTATTGTAGAATGTTGTAATTCATAGTATATTCATTTATAAGGAACAGAAAGAAGTCAGTGTTGAACAGAATTTCTTTCCTTAATATTTTAAACCTGAATTGGTGTTAGGACATCAGCTTAAATCTTTGTTCCAAAATCATCTACCCTGTGTTAAATATGCTCTTTGTAAAGGATACCATTTGCCCGTTGTTAAGGGAGGCTTGAGTACACTCACAATAGACATGTCCACATCCTTCCATGCCTTTTGCATCGCCCTCCTCCTTTCAATGTTCACCAACATTGCCCTGGTTAAGGTTGTACAGTATCTTTGAAGTAACCTCCCCTCTGATCTCCAATACTTCCTCTTTCTAAGACTCCTTTAAAAAATTGATTACATGTCACTTCTTTGGTCAGAAAACTTGGATGGCCTCCCAATACTTCAGACTAAAATAAAAACTTCTTACATGACATTCAAAGCCCTAAAGACTCAGATTCCAAGCTCCCATCCAGGCCTTGCCCCGGCTGCATCTTTACATCTCCCCACATCTGGTCTCACTGGACCACCGGCAGCCCACACCTAGACTGGATTTGCCTGCTCTTCACCTTTCTTAGTTCACAAGATTCCCTCTGTCTAGACTGTATATTTCCCTCTGCCCACCCTTGCTATGAAATGCTACCCTTCAAGGCTCAGTTCAGATAACTTTTGTGAAGCCTTCCCTGGTTCAGGCCACTTCATCCTGCCCCCTCATCAATTGTAATCCTCCCAACGTTTCTGCAGGAGACTGTGTGGTCCTCTCTTACAATATTTGACATATTCTGCCTTATATTATTTTCGGTTGTGTGATGAAAGCTCCTTTAAAGGAAAAACCATATTTCACAGCATTTCGCCTCCCCTTTGGCACTTAGTCAACTGCCTTTCACATAGTAGACTCAACAAATGAAATAAATTGGACTATATTTAAAAGAATTGTACTTGATGATCTCTAAGGCCACTTTCTAGCATTAAAAAGTCTTGGTTATATGAAGTAAACCTAAGCCAACTCTTTCTGAATTGGTAAAAATTAGATACAGCTGCAAAAACAGAGGTTCCCCACCCCCATCCTCGCCTCCTCACTCCCACAATAGTGATTTAAAAATACCATAGTTTATTTTTCTTTCTCATAAAAGAAGTACAGGAGTATGCAGTCCAGGGCTAGAGTGGCAGCTTCAGAAAGTCAAGAACTCAGGCTTCTTCCAGCTCTCTACTGTGCCATCCCTAGGTTTCGGCCCTCGAGGTCTGTAATGGCTTCTAGAGCTCCAGCCATCACAAAAGAGTTCCAGGTAAAACTTTCAAGAACAGAAGAGCCCTCTTTGAAGAAAATCTCCGAGAAGCTCCACCCATACTTTCCCTTACATCTTACTTACTTGCATCACTTACATCACTTAGTGTCTTGGCCACCTTTATCTGCAAGAGAAGTTGGGGATTATAGCTTTTTAGCTGGACAGCAGTGGGCCCAGTTAAAAATGGAGAAAATGGATACTTGATAGGCAACTAGTAGTCTTAGCTGCATTCTTTTTTTCCCCCAGCTTTACTGAGATATAATTGACAGATAACATTGTGTAAGTCTAAGATGTACAACATGTTTATTTGACACATTTCTGTATTGCACAATGGTTACCACCATAGCATTAGCTAACACCTTTATCACCTCAGGTAAATTACCTTTTTTTTTTATGGTAAGGACATTTAAGATCTACTCTCTTAACAACTTTCAAGCATCTAATACAGTATTATTACCTATAATCACCCAGGTCTTCGTTAGATCCACAGAAATTGTTAATCTTACAACTGGAAGTTTGCACCTTTTCACCAACATCTCCCCATTTCCTCATCCCTAGTCACTGGTAACCACCATTCTGCCCTGTTTCTCTGAGTTTACCTTTTACAGATTCCACATATAAGCGAGATCACAAAGTATTTGTCTTTCTCTGTCTGACTTATTTCACTTACCATAATGCCCTCCAGCTCATCCGAGTTGTTGCAAACAGCAGGATTTCCTTCTTGCTGATGACTGAGCAGTATTCCAGTGTGTGTGTGTATATCACATCTTTATTCATTCATCCACTGACAGACACTTTGGTTGCTTCCATACCAGCACCGTTCTTAATGGTCATTTTAAAACTGGGAGGATTTCATTCTATCAGTTCCTCTTCCAGCTATATAGGGGAAAGGATTGGAGACAACTTGGAGCAAAGAACTGGTGAAAAAATGCAACATGTTTATCTTTCTCTCAATATCTGAGAAAAGAAACCCAGAAATAACCATGGAAAAGCATGCAGTGAACTCATTGATCCTAGTTTCCATTCAACTAAAACTGTGAAGAAGAGGGACCCCTGTTGCCACCACAGATTCCATAGGAAGCCAAAATAGAGGGTGGCTCTACAGGAAAATTGGCTGCCTGCTAGGATTCCTATCTGAGTTTGTAATGTAATATCCCAGTGAAAGGGGAAACATTTTAGGATCATTTATTCTCAGCACAGGAATGATGGTGCTTCTTGAGGTTGAATTTGGTACCTCACCTTCAGGTGTGTTGTCATTAATTTATTGGGATCTTTTACGTATCCCTTAGCATAGCATCTTTCCAAATAGTGCTTCATTCCACACTTTTTAAAATGCACTGACTTCCAAAAGTGTGAAAGGCAAAAGCTCTAAAGCAGAGAGTTAAGTAGGAAGCTTTGAATTGGCACAGTTAATAAAAAATTAAGGATTGCTCTGAGACACTTCAGGCAAAGCTAAGCAAACTAGGGGATTGGGTAGTGTGAAAGCAGATGAAATTTAATTTGGTTAAGTATAAAATAATGCACTTTGGGAAAAATAATCTAAACTTCTCATAATCTCTGATAGGCTCTGAACTCATAGTAAAATAATTTAAGAGTCATGGCTGATAACTTGGGGAAAATATCTGTCTGGTATCCAGCAGCAATTTAAAAAACCAATAGGATGCTTGGGGGGGTTAAAAGAAAAGATAATATAGAAAATTTAAGATAACATATAAAACCTTAGTGCTATTCTGTGTCCAGTTTTGGTTATCATAGGAGATATTAAATCCCAGAGAAGGGACTTGAAAACAGTTTAGGAAAGTAGTGCGACTTGGGATTTATATAAGCTTACTGACTTGGAAAATGGCATTTTGGAAGAAAGTAGAAGAGATGAAATACAGAGAAGAGGAAGAGCATTTTAGAAAGGGATGCTTCCTCCTTGGTTCTGGTGTCCATGATAGGAGAAGGCCACACTTAGTGAATTCAACAAAAAAAAGAATGTGAAACAAGAATTTATAGAAGATGATCTTTAACCAGTGTTCCTTCAAGTTGTAGATCACCCTGTTCCAGGAGGGGACTTGTATTTGATTAGGGGGCACAGAATCACATTAACATGTGTGTCTGTTCAGCTGAGAATGAGTAAGTGAAGTGTAGGGAAATTCCCCGTGGGGTACCTGACCCAGTGGGGCTACAGAATGGGGAAGGCTCAGCTGAGCGCTGCCTGCAGCCCGGGAGAGAAAACGCAACCAAGAGGCTCGGCAGCCAAACCCAATTAAGTCGTGTCCACGTTTCTCTTAGACACAGAATATTTATTTTTCCTCTGACTGTGCTCTCATGATTCAGCGCTTCCTACAGCACCAGTTGGCAGGGATACTTCCGAAAAGCAGAGGGTGTTCAGACTCTGCCAAAGGACATCTCTGGATGGATGAGAAGCAGGGTGAGGAAGCAAGGCTAGGAACACATATCATCTCCCTGAAATCAATACATTGTGCTCGCTTTCTCCAGTGGAAACTGTACTAGCATTAACCTGGCCCTTGACCCCGCTTTAACCTCACCTCCTGAAACACATAATCCTGGGTTATCCATTTTCCAAATATAAGTAACTGCTGAGCCGTGCTTCCTGCTGGGAACACAGCCTGCCCAGGGACACAGCCTGCCCAGGGACGGCAGGACTGTCGTATTGACAGATATGTCTGTTACCAGCTGACACCTTGGAGAACCGATTGATTGGTTCAAACAAAAATCTAGAGATTTATTTGAAGGGCCAGTGAGGTCCTTTACAGCATTTTCTCAGTTCAAGATGTCAGTTCTGCCTTAAGAACAGGAAGCCAGAGAGCAGCCACTCTTTTACAGGTATTTTGCCTGACAGAAAACCCAATTTCTACCTAATCTCTGTGAAATTAGCATCTGGGCTGAGATGTATGGGTCTTCTTAAGACAGATCACTGAAAATGATGCTTGAAATCCTCCAGATACTGTGAAATGCCCCCCTTACCCCTCTATTGTTTCTCACATCCTTGAAGCACACTAGTACTCATCGTCCCTGTATTAGTTTGCTCAGGATGCTGTAACAATGCACCACAAACTGAGAGGCTCAAACAACAGAATTTATTTCCTCACAGTTCTGGTGGCTGGAAGTGCATGATTAAGCATTAATCTCTTCTGAGAGACAGTCTCCTTGGCTTGTAGATGGCCATCTTCTTCCAGTGTCTTCACAAGTTCTTCCCTCTGTGTGTATCTGTGTCCTAACTGCTTTTATAAGGACACCAGTCATACTGGATTAGGACCCACCTGAAAGGTCTCATGTAACCTTAATTACCTCTTTAGAGATCCTGTGTCTAATACAGTCACATTCTGAGGTACAAGGGGTTAGGACTTCAGCATATGAATTTGGTGGGGGACACCATGCAGCCCAAATTAAAAATCAGGATTTAGTGACATTCCGTGGTCCGCGTGGCAAGTAACTATTGGAATTGAGATTCACAACCCCCAGCCTTCTCACAGGCGTGAGAGGCTTGCAAACCACAAGTTGGTCCCCACTCATTTGTCAATCAAGGAGCTTTCTTAAAACACAGAGTAGTTCTGGGACTAAAAACCCTCAGTAGCATTTTTAATTCAGGAAATCCATTTGTTTTATCACAGAAAAAGCAAAAATCAGTGAGGAGCTACGTGAACGAGGGGACAGATCTCTCCACACACCGCCTCGGGCGCTGGGTAGCCATATTGTTCTTGCTGGGTGATAGCTTTCCAAACAATGCTCTGCAGTGTGACACCAGCTGAGCAACAGCCCAGCAACCACATGCAGCCTGTTCTTGTCAGTGGGCATCACCGTCTTCCATACAAAAATAAAAAGCCGCATTTCCTGCCCAATTCACTCATCAGGAACACTCTGATCCCAGACCAAGTCTTGGTAACCATTTTATTCCTCCTCACAGCCTTTCCAGGGGAGTTAGGACTACGGCTCCGCTGTCGGTTTTACTTTCTGCCCAGAGCCTGACTAGAATGAACTCTGCTGTTTAAATAGCAAAATTTCATCCATGCTCTTGATATCAGGATCCAGCTATGCCTGGGAGAGCCCAGAAGCTGAGGGGCAGCTGATGTGCAGACAACGGACACCCCAGAGGCATGTGGCAGGGTGGCTGTCCTTTAGGAAGCTGGGTGTCAGCTCTGGGCTCCTAAGCTTTTGTGTCCAAGGTAGCCTTCTAAACCTGTCCGATATTTCTCTGGTGGCAACAAAGAAATGAAGCAAGAGAGCCCCTCAGGCCCCGATTTTAGAAGCCCCCACTGATCAGAGGCAAAAAACAGAGGGCTACTGCCTTGGCCAACCCATAGCCCGAAGTGAAGGCCCTAGAAAAATGGAGAAAATATGGCACTGGGGAACTAAATATGAACAGGCAGGAATTTTAAAAAGCAGTGCAAACGTGATTCCTCTGTAAGGAAGGGAAAGAGATCCTGGAGAAAGGAGATACGCACGCACACACACGCACACACACGGGCACACACACGTGCACGCACTCACATTCACAACACACAGGAAACATTGGTGTTCATGCAGTAGCCGCCTAAGGCCATACAGAAATATTCTTTGCAAGCAGAAGTAAATTGCACTAGGAAGAGAAGAGAGAAGGGGTGGAAAGGGGGCCCCAGAGCCTCCTAGGTAACCCTGGAGCCCCCTAACCAGACACTGTGCTTGCGCACATGCAGTTGGCTCGTCCTATCACTCGCCAGGATTGCTTGGAATGCCGCTGGAGATGCAGAACGGTTTTAGCAACAGGAAATTGTAAGTGTTCTGCTTAAAATACTTCAGGCTGTGTGTGTGAGAGAGAAAGAGGGAGTCTGTGTGTTGATAAGAGGAACGCTTGTGTGGAGGCACCCAGGCAGGCTAGTGGGCAGCCGGGTGGGCATCAGGCTGGTCCGGCCTAGCTGGCTTCTCTCTGCAACAAAGCCTCCCTTGTTCTGCACAGCCATTTTCCTGGAATGGCAAAACCAAGGGTCTTTTCTTTTCTCCTCCGTCTTCTCTTGCACTGAGGGAAGCAGTTGTGTGTGAATGCTCAGGAAAGTAAACATATGCATTTTAATATCCGTGGCTCCCCCACAGTCAGTGAGCTATTTCCTCCACCCAGGTGGAAAAAGGATGGCGGGCCTCTCTGACATGCTGGTTAGTCTGAAAACAGACCGCTAAATGCATAATGAAGAGCCTCCGAGGAGTCAATCTGCATGTTAAAATGGTGTTCAGCAGCCCGGGCTGTCACACAACATAATTTGAAGATGAATGTGCATCCAATCAGACGGCCAATCGCTGATGGGCAGGGTCCTGGCTAGGAGGATTACCTGTCTGCACGTGGCAGCCGGGCTTCTGGGGGGCCACAAGTTCACCACCACCTATCTGTGACAAGACAGATGGACTCTCTCCTGGCCCTGCCCAAATTTGCACGGTCAGATGGATGCCAGGAGACAGCATGAACTAGCAAGGAGCAGTTAAGGAAGTGGCTGTTGATCCCAACAGAAAGACACGGGGCTATCAGCATGCTGGAGTCCAGAGGCTGCTGGCGATAACAAAGGAAAGTGTTCCACTCGAAACTTGGAAGCAGAGAAGCCCCCACTGTGCAGCCCGGCACTGGCAGGTACAGCCCACCACGCAGCCTGGGCTGCGGCCACCACCGCCATTCCCAGCCAGTAGCTGCCTTCGCGGGAATGGTTTAGCAGGCACCACTTTTGTCTCTGAACATTTGACAGGAATCAAGACCTGACTCCAAGGGCAGGACATCACAGGCACACAGTAACACTGGGGAGATGAGGTTAGAGCAGAGAAATTAGCCATCTGCCTGGCAAAGACTGTATCCTCGAGGTGGCATTTACATAGAAACAACAGGCTACACGTAACCATTTCCATTGTCCTGTGCCACAGCTAGTCGAGCACAAAAGGGCTTATAAGGACCACGTTGTCTCTGAGGCCCCTGTACTGAGGGAGGCTGCATGTGCTGGGTTTTTTGTTGTTGTTGTTGTTGTTGTTTTCCAATTGTAAATACGTGATGGAGCTGCAGCTAAATGCCAAGCCCCGGGGAAGGATTCACTTTAGCTGGAGGTTTTCTGCGTTGCTCCCTTCTTGAGGTTCCCAGACACTGAAAATAGGCAGCCTACAGCCAAATCTGGCGCGTAGGAAAGAACAGCAGATAAAACTGTAAGGCCCCACGTGGGATGTTGTAAATCCCCACGTGAAAGATAGAGAGGAAAACTGCTTCTGGGTGAGGAGTGATTCCCAAATTGAGCCCCAGACACGTTCTAGCCCGCCCACAGCTGTGGGGTTGACAGCAGAGCCCCCTGTTTAAACTAAGCCTCACCCCCAGATGCTGCGGGTTCCAGGCACACACACCGCTGGGCTCCGTCCAGCTCCATCCTCCTCCGCAGAGAAAAGCACAGCCCGCAGGTGCTCTGGGCCGCTGTGCCATTCACACACGCGAGGTGTGAGGAAGGCTCACGTCCACTTAGCATGGGTACTGCCCTCTCTGAGAGCCTGTTAACGTGGGGAGAGCCAACCGAGCAAGTCTTTTTTACAGAGGTTTGTGAGCCAACTCTTGTCTCTGTGTCCACATGAACTGTAAGTTTCACTATGCCAGGTTGGCCCAAAAGTCACTCAAGTTCTTCCAAAAATGTTTTGGCTGCTTTTTAAAAACCAATTTGACTAAAAATGATTTATGAGTTGGGCATATAGATCTAGCCTTAATTCTTGAATGTCATCATTTTTCCTCTCCCTTCCACGTCCTACCAAGTTACCTCAATGCTTGTGTTCCGTAGTATAGTTCCCCGTGGTCCCCCCACATCTTTCTCTATCCAGTCAGATAAAGCTTCTGTTGGACCAAACGGATAATCAAATGTCTTAGTTAATCAGATGACATAAACGGGGTGCTTACAGGTGGGGACAATGTTGTGAAGGGATTTTGTCATCCTCACCATTTTATGCTGGTCATTTTACTGAATTGCCTTGACCTTAGGTTGTGCACTATTCGAGAAGAGGCAGTATCACCATGAATGGAGTAGCAGGCATCAAAACTAGTGCCTAAACATGAAATAAGCTTGGCTTGTGTTCAGTGTCCTGGAAGTAAAACCACAGTTCACTGCCCTGTGGGGGAAGTGAATATTTTACCTCCATTTGCCCACCTATGACAGTAGAATAATAATCACTAATCTTGCCTAATTCAAGAACAAATAAGACTAGTGCAGAGAAAACGGCCAAAATGGGTGTGCAGTGCAGCTTGTTTGTATGAATGCTCCAAATCATTAGAATCAAGCTCTTACCATAAATCTGATCTAGTAGTAGAAATGCGACTTCAATGTAAAGCCCATGAAGTTTATCAAATTTAATCTCCACACCTCAACCTTTCAATCTATAGAACTCCCAGTTTTATATCAATTTGTAGGTTTAAAGGGCTTTCCCACTCATTGTTCACACCCCAAAAGCTCAGCGAGTGAGTTGTGCAGCATAAATTCTGATCCAAATTGGAAAGGGTGGGTCATGTTGCTTCATGTTTTAGTGTTTCTGGGTTTTCTTCTGCAACTTCATTTTTCAACGATGACATACAACACATTTTGAGGATAGTAAATAAATCGAGAACTTAGAATTCATAATATGCAATGCAAGCAACATCCAGAGGCTCATGCATTTTAGGTAAGAAGTTAGTGGAACAGTTGTAGTGATTGTTAAGCCCTGAAATTACGATTTCAGTGACCCTATAAGCAAGGGTGAATTCTTGGAGCTTCTGGAATTCTTTGTCATCAGAGATGGGAGACACGTGCATAGCCTCATGGAGGATAAAGTGCAGCTCTGTCAGGGATCACTGGTGAGGAATGATGAAAAGGTAGCAAATTTAGGGTAAAGCATCCCACGTGCCTTTTGCAGTTTGGTGGAATAAAAGCACAGTTGTGGCTTTCATTGAAAAATTCGAGATTAGGTCAGTTTGTCCTTGGTTTGCGATTCCTCAAGCTGCATCACAGATCTGTGGTACCCACTTTTTGCAGAGATGCACGGCACCCAGAGAATTTTTAAATTCTAACAGACCTAATTCTCTTCTTCACCACAAAGGTAGCCATCATCTCAGAAGCTGTGAACAGAGAAGGAAGGGCCTCTTGGCATCAAGTGAGTTTTCTGGATCAGGGCCATCTGATACAATTTCCTGGGATGTGAAAGATGTTCTTTATCTGCACGGTCCCACGCAATAGGCACTAGCCACAGGTGGTTATGAGCACTCAAAAAGTGACTAGTGCACTGAAGACTGAGGAACTGACTTTTTAATTTAAATGTCAGCAGTAGGGGATGGGGGGTATAGCTCAGTGGTAGAGCATGTTCTTGGCGTGCACGGGGTTCTGGGTTCAATCCCCAGTACCTGTGTTAAGGAAAAAAAATGTAAATAGTAGCACTGCATTGGACAGCACGGCTCCCAATTTTCATGCGCTTCTTCAGGAGCCTGAGAGTCAGAAACAGCACCTCAGCCGCCTGGAGGCACAAGAACAGCAGAGTGCACGAATTGACAGAGGACAGCACTTACACGGGCGACATATGGCTTGTGCCCTGCAAAATAAACTAAGACTAATCTGTGACAGAGCAGGGGAGAAGCCTTCCCCAGTCGGCCTCCCCTCCTCCACTCATTCTAATTGCAGAGAGTGGAGAGGGGGGCCTATGTAGTCAAGCCTGGTTATTGTCAAGCTCAATTTGCCATGACTTTTATTTTCCAATAAGCAATCTGGCCAGCTGTGGCTGAAAATGAAATCACCAAAGCGGACAGTCCCTCACCCATCCTCCAGTTATTGATTTATAAAGAATCCAGCCCCTGCTCCAGTCTGTCATCATATCCTATGGTCATATGTATCACTGGCAAATCCCAGGGTACCGATAGAGCCCCAGAAATACTTCTTGAAATGGACAGCAGACATTAACTTGTATTTCTAAATTTGAGGAGATTTTCCTGACCTTTCTCAAACATTTTAGAAACACTGTTAAATAGAATCAGGGCGATAAGCCTTAATAAACACGTTTAAACTTGTGACCACTTGGAGGGTTTTTTAGGGGGAGGAGGTCATAAATTCTTTTTAAAATTAAATTTGTAAATTTATTTCAGTTTTCTTCAGTTACAGTCAGCCACCTGATGACAGATGACACTTCGGGATTTTGAAGTGAAGGGCAACAGAGCCTACTAAAAACCTACTAGAGTCTGCATTCTCTGAGGTCTGTGAGTCAATCAATCACTAACATTTATAGAGTCCCCAGTCTAAGACTGCCCTCAGCTCTTTGGGGAAATTAAGGGCAAAAATAAAGTAGAAGCTGTTGACCCTGATCTTAAAGCCTCGGCTAACTGGCTGGGGCGATGGAAGGTCATTGTGTGCAGTACCTTCAGGAATCTTACAGTCATGTCTTGCAGTGGTCCTCCCCACCCCTCCTTAGTCCAATTCTGATTCAAAGAAAGCAATGTGATGGTAGGTTTAGGATGACTCACAGCATTTCCTATGGGAACCTGAAACCATCAGAGCCTTGTAAATGTTACAGAGGCAGAGCTAGGAATTAGCTTTCAGGACAAGCAAGGGAGCAGCTCTGCCTCTCGTGACTCCTTAGGAAAAAGAAAGAAAATAGACACCTCAGTTCATCCTAAGAGGTGATCCAGCTAAATGGTTTTTGAGTAGGGTAGTGGGTCTTACATCCGCATTCTTCTCTCCTTCTACTGTGACTGTCCTCCAAGATCGAAGGTCAGCCCTCTATGCTTTTTTTTACTCAGGGAAATTCCTAAAATTCCCTGACTGTAGTAAGGATGGTGCCCCACTTGGTTTTACTCTTCTCTAACACCAGTGGAGTAGGCTAGCCACCCCCCCCGTCACACACATGCACAATTCAAAGGTACACAGCCCAATGCATCAGGTACCTGTTTGTGGCTTGAGGACACCACTGGGAACAAGATAAAGTCCACAGTCTCAGACTGTACATGTCTAGTGCCTGGAGAAGGCCAGTGGAGTTGACACTTGAGCTAAGACCGGATGGACAAAAAGGAGCCAGCCAAGTGAAGAGGTCAGACAGGAGTGTTCCCCACTGAGAAAGCAAAGGGTGCAAAGATGGAACAAAGCTGGCTTGTTCAGGAACAGCAAGGAAGTCAATGTGGCTAAAGTGAGCAGTGGGGAGAGAGGGATGGACGCGATGAGGACATGGCAGTAGGCAGGAGCCAGGTGATACAGGGCCTCAAAGGCCATGGGAAAGAGCATGAGTTTCATTCTAAGCATGATAGGAAGGTTTCGGATGGTGTTGAGCAGCGGAGCAATGTGATCTGACTTATGCTCTAAAAAGCAGCCCTATGAAGAGTGGATTGAAGGAGGATACAGGGATTCTCTTGGTTCAGGTCCAAGCAGGCAATGCCATGGCTTGGATGGGGAAGGTGGTGGTGGAGACTGAGGAGTAGCCAAATTCAGACTTTGTTCTCGAGGTAGAGCTGACCAGAACAGAGCAGCTGAAGCACTGGATTAGGGTGGGTAGGGAAAGGAAGAAAATGTGAATGATTCCTAGATCTTTTTCTTTGGCCAACAGGGTCAACGTTAGCAGTGTTTACTGAAATAGAAAAGACTTTATGAGTGGCAGGAGTCAGGGTAAAAAGAACCAGAAATTGTGTTCTGGACATGGGAAGTCCAAGATCCATAGTAGCCCATGAATAGTTTTTATTATCCTGCTGTTTTTCCTTCTAGTCAACTGAACGTGCTCCAGCTTTCTATTTAAGCCTCTTGTTATTTCTCATCAGCCTCCCTGCACATGGATAAGCTGGTCAGTGCACCTCCAAAACCCTTCCTGTACTTGAATATGTCACTGTCACCCCTTAACCTTTTTTTCTCCAGGATAAACCCAATTCCTTTCATCTCACTTCGAGAGCCCTTTTTCTATCTCTTTAATCATGGCTGTTGCTGGCCTCTGGGTCCTCACCAGTGTTCTCCGTGTCATTTTGTAAATGCCAGAACCAAAGTAGGACACGGAATATCAGTCTAACGCTGATAAAACAGAAGGATTGTTTCCTGCCCTTTGTAAGTCATTTTTTAGCCACCCCGGGAGAGTGTCCTTTTCTTCCCGAACTCCTTGACTTGGATCCACCAGTGATCTCTGCCCCTTTGCTTCTGTCTATACTTGTGTTCTGCTATCTGGGGTTTGTGACTTTTGTTTGGGGGTTTAAGTGCTCCACTTTGCAGATGTCCGCTTTGGGCGTATTTCCATCCTGCTTTTGTATGAGTCGTCCGAAGACAGTTCAGGGAAAGACTCGACTTGCAAACCTCCGCCAGAATGGCCGGTAGCCCTGCTGCAGCCCTGAGCTTTTTCCAACAGCGGCCAGTAGCTTCATTATTTTCCCCTTATCCATCAGTGTGCATCTTCAAAGTGCTCTCTAACAGTCACTTCCTTGACCCTCTCAAGAAAGGTTCAAAAGAGAAACAAAAGTAGAAGGGGGTGTGTGGGTTTTCTAGGGTTTTGTATCAAGACAGTGGCCACTTTGGATGCAATCAGATCTCAGATATATCTCTGTAGACATGTCAGCCTGTTTAGTTCTTGCTAGACGATCGCAACACTTCTGCCACAAAACACAGCAGAAATGAATATTCCAAAATAAAATTAGAGCAAAATACCATAAATTAACTGCAATTGATATCAAAGAACTGTTGATTTACAAAATAATCATTTTTTTCAACCTAGATGAATTGGAAAATTGTTTATGCGTTTATCATTTATTTGCCTTGGGTTAATGCATTCACATTTGGCAAGCTATTTGGGGGAAAGTATTTATGTAAGATTTCCATCCCCCATAAATAAGTTAAATGGCAGAGGTAGAAGCAGGGCTTCTCATACTCTGTTCGGCTCTGCCCTTGTTTCCCTGAGATGGGGGAAGGTGCAGAGACTTCTAACGGCTGCAAGCTGTACTTTGAGCATGAAAGAACTGAAATATTTCCTAAACAGCTGAAACCATAAAATACTTTAAACTAAGCTGAAGGTAACGGGCTTTGGAGGGAACCCCAAGGACAGTGGAAAAACAGGATGTCAAAGGATGTCCACCATGCCTTTCACGTAGTCAACAGATGAAAACAACTATTTGATTTGATATCTGGGGAGGATGTAAACAGTCACAGTGAAACCAGGATGGGGTGAAAAATAAAATGCAAGCCGGAAATCAAACAGAAATTGAACAGAATCGGTCTCACCCCAGAAACATTTCAGTCTGCTGCTAACTGTCCCTTCTTTGGCTTTTCAGGCTCACAGCCCATGGTTTAACCTGGGAGATTGTACACTCCAGTTTCATTCCTCATCCTTCATTTAGCTAGACAGAGCTTTGAAATGGCAACTAAATTACCTTTTGGTGAAATCAAATCTTCCCTACTAGCTTGAAGCAGAGAGGAATCCAGACCACGAGGTCCTGGCTAATGCACCCCAGCAGCTCCCAGTCCCTCTCCTGGAGCCCAGAGAGGGTGTGTGCACTGTTGAAAAGGTTACTCACATCCTTTGTCCACTGCAGTTTCTCCTGTAGGGGGTTAGTCTATGCACTGGCTTTTGTCTTCTGGCTGCCCGCCTAGCAGAAGGTTGCTTAGGGCAGTAAAATGTTTATTACCTGTTTATTGTGTGAGTAACTGCAGTCTAGGAGGAGAAAATATTTCCCAGTTTACCTAGGGCAATGAAATTAGGATTAAGAGTTCTCAGGGCTGAGGAAGGAGCAGTATAAAACCCAGAGCATCATATACCATGCAGCCCTGAGAAGCCCAAGTCCCCCTGCATTATCCTTTCATTCTAGTCATGGTGACTTTTCCTCTTATTCTCAGACCCGTGTAATTCACCATTATGGATTTGGAGATGGCTGCTATTCTAAAAGTCGGTCCTCCCCTAAAGAGAGTCTGGCTCATATCCGAGGTGGAGCTATCAACCAAAGACCCAAAGACAGGTCATTGACCTGATTAACTTCTACACGCACATTTATTTCTCTTTCCTCCAAAGTTAAGTTACAAACAGCTTAATTCCCACCAATTTTGCAGTGTGAAGATTCAATAAAATATCACGAAAACAGCTCAAGCCATCCTACAGCCACCATTTGCACTGAATTCAGTTACCATGGTTTAGATAATTCATGTCTAAGATTTTAAAACTACTAGTATAAATCTTCAATTAGCTCTTAAACATGACTTTCCTCCTGCCCTCCTCCCCTCCCTTGCCTTTTTTTCCCTTCTAAGGAGTCTTTCTGTCTTGATCATTAATGGAGTAAAAGAAAATTTAAATCCTGCTCATATCTCACAAAATTATACTCAGTGATGTCTGAATCTGAGATACTGGGATCTTCTAAAATGCTGTCATTCTTAGAAGTGGGCTACAAGAGTGAACCCTATTACTTTTGGAATCTATTCTTGTCTCTCTATTCATTCACTCATTTATTCCTTCATTCACTCATTCTTTCATCTTTTGACAACTATGGATTGAACTTCTGCTGTGTGCCAACCACAGTGCTAGGACAACCAGGTGTGGTTTTAGATTCCATTTGTTTTAGATTCCAAAACTTGAAAACTGTTTCAGACGTAAAGTGCTCAATTAGGAACAATCCCTATATGTGAGTTCACAATGGTCCTGTTGTAATTTCTCATCCGAATATCTCTATTCTCAGCCATTGTCTCAAAGTGCCCTTTTGAAGCCTGAGGTCCAGATCTGCCACAGTGCTTGTGTACAATCCATACCCCATGAACAGAAGTGCAGCAGTTTGGCAATCACTTTATCAATTGGATACTTGTACATGATTTTACCAGATAATTCAGGCTCCACAAATTCACTCTGCACCTACTCTGAATTGTTGGTATAATTAGTTGGGGAATTTCAAGACCTCCTTTTTATTTTTGGCACAAGCCCATCTTCCATTCCCATTAACACTGAGCCTTTTGGTAAGCTGCAATCTCACCCTCACCACCATTTCTGCTGGAGTTCTTTTCCTGGAGTAGCAATGATCCATGCACACACACATTCTTGACAGTGAAGAGTAACTCTAGGGCGGTGGAAAACAGCTGCACCAACTAGCACGGGTGGGCATTTATCCTCTTGAGAATTGTGATTTCCTAATCCTTTAGTGATATCCTTCTTTAGGGTTGAAGAACCTAAAAGCCTTGGGCGGGATGTAAGGTCTATGATCCGATGAGCGCCAAGCTGAAGGGTGAGATGGCTCAGCAGTCATTTCAGTGCCATCAGATATTGGGATGATTGGAATGTGGAGACCATTGTGAAGATGACGGACTCTGCCCTTTATCTGTTCGTCATCAGGAGCACATGCTCAGCCAATAAGTTTCGGAGCTAGAATTAAAGCTAAGAATCCCCAAGTTCATTGTTGGTTCTGTTCTCAGCTTCTGGACTTCAGATTTATAGACCGGTTTTCTTTCTGCTTTTACAAGCTACCAGTAAAATTTGAGTGTATGCTTAGACTTTATAAAATGTAGTACTTGATATATTAAAGCTGATGTTGTTATAATATTATCATAGGACCACAGCTGGAGGAAATGTAATATATTAGTTCAGGTTTGGGACCCTCTACCTATACCTGACACCTTTGTATGGTATCCTTGCTAAGTATTCCACTAACCATGTCCACTGACGGAAAGTTCACGAACCCGTTCCATTTTTGGACAGCTCATTCTTTAAGTCTTGCTATAATACATGTAAAAGTTAATGGAGGGCCAGTAATGTTAAGATAACTTCTTTAAAATGTCTGTGAACTGGGTGAACAAGAACTATACCTGAAGAACTGTAATACCCTTTTTTGTTTGTTTGTTTGTTTGTTTGTTTGCTTGCTTGCTTTAAAGAATAGGGGGATGTTAAAGACATAGCAGCGATTCCTAAACATTAATGTGCAAAAGAATCACCAGGTGAGCTTGTTCAAAATGAAGATTCTCAGGCCCCACTCCTGAGATCCAAGTCTATGATGGGCCCCTGGAATCTGCATCTTCAAATACCTGTAGCTGATTTTGCTACAAGTGGTCTCTCTGGACCACCTAACGAAGAAACTCTGGCCTAGGCTGGGAAATTTGCACTCTGATAAACTAAGGATTCCCTGAGACATCTTTTATACCTTCTATTTTCTCAACCAGAAAATTATTTCCAAAGGCTAAACTCTTGAGGCATAGTTTGTAGATTAACTGGTGATTTTGCTCATTATTTTATATCCTATAGTCCCAACTACTTATACAGGAAATAATAATTCAGGTTTGAGTGAATCTTCTTCCCAGTGTTTGCTGATGGGCCAAATATATTGGAGCATTAGTGCTAATGCTCACAGACTCTTTTTCTTCTTTCAGGGAAAGGAAGGTCTTCTTCACTACCCGACATTTTTTTTAATGCATTTAGTCTTAAAGTGGCCGCACAATGGGATAGTTAAGAAGGACAATGCAAAAAGGATCCCTTTGTGTGGTGAAAGCTCTTTATACAGAAGAGTATCAGCCCAGCACATGAGGCTCAATCTTAGATGAGCTCTGAAAAACAGCTTCCGTTCTTGGGTTCATCACAGCATGGAGTCTGTCTATACAATGGCTGCCCAAAACCTTCCCCAAATAGAGCCTCTTCAAAGGAAAGGGGTTATGGCCCTTCTGTTTGTTGTCTATGCAGCATAATACATCACTGTCATTTTATTACCCAAAGCTGTAACTTTGGGTGAAGACTTCATGAATGGAGAACTCTCTAGAAGGAAGGTGTGGTATGGCTCCTTCATGGGAGGTCTTTCTATGAGGCATCCTTGCCACCTAGTCCTCCTGGAAAATTTTCTAAAGCCATTAGTCCTTTCACCACCTCTAGACAGCCTTTCTGACCTGGTTTTCTCTCCCTAGTCCTACCCACCCACCCTTTCTGTTGAGCCCATTTTGCTTGACAAATCTACACCGCAGCTGTGTCCTTTCAAGAGAACCTTACTCCTACGTCATTTACTTTTTTGCGTAGCATCGTACCAGGGACCAGAAGATCTGGAGGATCTTCAGGGTTCACCTTTGGGCTGAGGGCTATTGAGCTGATCATAAAAAGAGGCCAGCAGTTGGCTGGCTTCATTCCAGGGAAGAATCCAAAAAGGGAGGATCAGACATTTTATTTTTAGGAACAAAGAGCAACTTTCTAACCAAGTGCCTGCCTCACCCTCTGACGTCAGGGTCCTATTCTGTCCTGCTTCACCCCAACTATGGCCAACTCTCTTCCTCCGCCCTATCTAACAGCTCTCTTAGGAGTCTGGGAGTGGCTGGTTACAAGGGACGCAAAGAGACAGTCCTTAGTAAGTTAAGTACTAAAGTGAGGACTCTCTTTTCCTTCCTTGCCCTTGGAAGTAACTGCTAGACATTAAGAGCTTCCACCCTAAGCCCATTCAAGCCAGGAGGATTCAAAATTTTTTCCAGTACCGTTATTTATTTTATTCATATTCAGAGGTAATGAGAATATTTCTCGGGATGGCTCCGAATCTTTCTGTCTGAGAAAAGCAGCCTGGACATGGGAGTTCTTCAGAATCACTCAGATTGTATTACTGGTTGATAAACATCATATGCACATATAACTTCCTGGTGATTATACTATTAAATCTTGCAGCCTCTTGTAAGGTAACACCATTCAAAATGGTTTTCCTGGAAAAGTCTCATTTCAGTAAACCAGAGAGTGTCCCTGTTGTGCAGATGGTCTTCACCCCTGGATTAGAGCACAACCTGACAAGAGAGCGCACAACAAAAGCAGCTTTTTGTGTGTTCCATGTCCCTGAGACGTGTCTTCAGGAGAGTGTGATTTGACTTAATCTCACCTGCTGCTACATCAGGACTTAGGGACCTCAGAGCCCCTCTCAGTGTGAGGGAGGCACGTAACAAAATAATCTTGTTTGACGTTTTGACAGTTCTCATCGAGAATATTATATGCCATTTTAGCCATTGTATCTCAAGAAATAACTAGCCAGAACTAAGGAAGTTTCTAGAAAGGGCCATCTGATCAGCCATCAAAGTGGTGTTTGATAACTTTTTTGGAGTCATAGGTGCCTTTGAGAATCTGAGAGAGAGCTGCAGGCAGGCACACACAACTTTGCTTGCGATTTCGTGCCCAACCATGGCTAATTCGTGGTACCCAGACCAAAGTTCAGAACCTTTAGTTTAGAAAACACTATGTGAGAATGAATTTTTAAGTTTAGATTCTTCTGTCTGAATATAGAAATACTGAGAGAAGCTGTATGTAATCAATTTCTTTTTTAATTACCCAGGGTGTGATCTGTGCCAACACAAAAATTTTCACCAAATCCTGATGTGTTGAGACAAAATCAGGAAGACCAGCCTAAAGTTTGAAAGAGGCAAATTCAAAAAAAAAAAAAAAAAAATAGCACCACTGATTTACATAGCTGGTTTCATAAGCTTATAGAATTTCATTAACTGAAGATGTGGTAAATCCAGAATTATAAATAGCTTTTAAAACAGCATACACCAATTTCGTGGCTGATAGGTCTGTGATAAGGGGTGTTAGAGAAAGCTCCATGATTTGGTGTGTGGTCCTAACCATCTGAGCTTCACATCAACATAAACAGCCACCTTTTCTAACATGTTCCTCAATGTGTCCCTTGGTGTCACCAAAAGAGATTCAGTGCTGAGCTAAATGGACGGATGGTGGCCCTGACCCAGAGTGGAGCTTTTAGGTTAGAATAGATCACTGGTACCAACCGGAAAGTTGTTGTGGCGCTGATGTTTTATTGTGTGTGTTTGTTTCTTTGGGAGGCAAAGAGATTTCTTTGTGCAAGTGATTTCTGCAAATGACCAAACTGGTATGATAATGAAGTGAGCGATGATGATGATGTGTACACCTGGTATGTGCCCACAAGCCATGTTTGTGAGGTAGGGAGGAACGTATGTCATAACCTCCAGTGTTTCATGTGTATATTCCGAAATACGGAGAGGGAGTAGGTAGCTCAGCCTCACACGTAAAGTCTCCTGAGGCTCCCCAGTTGCCCACAACTGCGGCGATAGAGCCGGGGTTCAAGGGGAGAATTCAACAGGAAACTTGGTTCTTTCCTCCGTTCCGATCCTCATCTGCTGGGTGCGCTGAAGCTGGGGACCAGGTGCACCTCATCTCCACTTACCTCTTTGTCAAATTGAGTCAATGATTTCTGAAATCAAGCTCGAGGAAATGGAAGCTTGGAATTGTCTGGATGAAAATCAGAGGATCTGCATAGTTGTACCTCTGAAAAACTCCTAAGGCTTGCCCTAGGTGCAGTGGTTTATGGTTGTTGATTGGAAGAACTCCAAGTTTTTAGAGTTCCCCTCACTTCCACCATCTTGACAGATGCAGCTTTTAAAAAATCGTGCATGAAGCAGGGTGACTGCTAAGTACCTGACAAAACAACCAGTGATGATTCCTTTGCGGAAGGAGAATAGGGGGAAAGTTGAACTAAGAGGGAATGCACAGCCTAATGTTCGGCACATAGTAGGTGCTCAATAAATACTTCATTCTTTATTAATTGAAAAGATTATAGATGGAAAACGTTTTCCAAATAAAAAGTCTATGATATGATACTCAGTTTTTTAATATCTCACTCCTTTGGCCATTTACTGCATAAATAATAATAATAATAATAATAATAATAATAATAATAATAATAATAATAATAATAATAATAATAATTAATAATACCACCTTGAAATGAAGGAGGCCACCCTTAAAATTTTTTCAATGCTGAAAATATAATTATTACATTGAAATACTTTAGCCTATGTGGCATTTCTTTAAGTTTGCACTTTCAAGCCCAGTAAAGACAAAATCAGGGTAGCCAGGTGCCGTTTTATAAAATGTTAAAACTCCAATTACAGTTCTTTTCCTTCTTTATTTTAAAGACTATTTAACAACATTTAGACAGTGTGGAAAAGAGACAAGGGAAGCATTCATAGTCCCACCCTCCTAACACAAGTAATTCACTTTTTCATATTCCCTCCTGGATTCAGATAACACACGTGCGTATTTTATAATCACCTCAGTTAAATGATGGCCAAACAGCAGCTGTTAGTGGGGCTGCTGAAGAGATGAGCATCTCTCGTCTTCCCAGCTGGAGCTCCTCAGCCTGGGGGACCAGTCCCGGGGGAGGCACTGATGCTAGCCTAGCTGCCATTCACCTCAAGGCTGGGCCCACCTCTGCCTCGGTCCCTGCTTCCCAAAGACTCCGGGCCAAACCCTGCTTTGTGAGCCGCCCAGAAAAGGAGCAGCTACTGAAACAGGAGCAGAGCCAGCGATTGTGACAGTGAACCAAGTTGAGGTTGAAAGCAGGCAGAAGTTTTCCAGTAGCCTGTGCTGCTCTGGACGGGGATGTGGACACTGCTTTTAAGCTGTGAGAGATGGCGCCACCCCTCAGGAGAACACAGACTAGCAGTCGGTGTGCACAGCACTTCCTAGTACCTGAGATGTTGCTGTTCCTTCCCTGCCTGTCCAGTAGGATGCCCACTCACAGCAGCCACATCTTCCGTCAGGCTTTCCAGATCCACAAAATGCTCTCGCCTGCATTAGCTCATTCTGTCTCCACGACAGCCTTACAAGGTCATCGGGGTGATCTTTATTAGCTCCGTTCTAGGAAAATTGAGACTTAGAAGATGAGCATGCCCTAGGAATGAAGTTCATGAAGGAATGAAAGTGAACTTGTGCTTGGATCCACTGGCCATTCTAGAAGGGGCAGTGGCCTGCTCTCTCCGGCAGCCCCACACACTCACCTTTGTCCATGCCCAAGCCAGCAGCTTTGCCAGGCGTGTGACACAAGTCAGTAGGCACTTTTCCAGCCAGGCATTAGTGAGCGGGGCGTGGGCTTGCTGATAAGGGAGTCTGGCAAAATGATGTTTAAAAATAAATGGTTTCTGACCAAGATGGAAAAAGCTTGCTTGTCAGCAGGATTGCTGGTCAGCAGGACTACGGATCCGGGTGTGCAGTGTCTTTTTTGGTGCTACCATTTCTGTCTCATGTTATTAAAAAATAATACACTGATCACTGCCGTTTCCGTTTACTCCGCTTAGGGAAGCTGTTTATTTTTGAAAAGTGGCAAAGGTAGGAAATTACTTCCTTCACTTTGGCATGGTTTCTCACCCTCTTTTTGGAACCTCAGAGCCCATCCACTCCCCCCACCTCGCCCATTTCTTTGTTAGTTTAGAAAAGGGATATATCAGTTCCATGTGATTTTAGCAACAGAAGTGCTTCCACTTTGGCTATTTTTAGCCTGTCAGGTGCACTCTGCCTGCCATGAACTTGGTATATTCAAGTGTTTAATTCAGCGGCCTGTCTCATTTGAAAGGGAGCCCTTCAGCCCTCTGACCGCCATCGCACCACTGTTACAACTGCTTGTAAATTTCTGAACATGTCACGATATCTTTAGCTGTGACTCCAGATATTTCCTGTTGAGCTGCAAGATGCAATCCGGCAAGCACCCTGAGGCTAAAATGTCTTCCCAGTCCAGCACTCAGCCACATCAGCATGGGCAGCATCAACATGATTTTTTTTAAAATCCAATGCTGAACAGGTTTTTTCAATTAGATTAATTCAGTAATTTTGTTCACTTGGGCAGCTAAAGTCATTCCACCTTTCCCTGAGCTTTGAACACCTAAGCTTCATTTTCTCTCTTGATTCAAATCCGACCAGAAGCCCAGATATAGGGACCTACACCAGGTATGTTTTATTTGTGGAAGAGGATGAGCTCCACGTCCTCCTATTCTGCCATCTTGAAGCCCCTCCCCTGCTATGTTTTACTTCTGTGGCCTCTTAGCCCTGGACTTGGACTTGGTTAAACAGATGGCCCCACAGCAGCCGACTCAGAGCAGTGCCGTACCTGTTCTCACAGAATCTAGGCTCTTCTCTAACTTTGCCTTGGGCCTTAGTCATCCAGAGGGAGGAGAGATGCCAGGATTTTCTTTAAGGAATGTATCCTTTTGAGACTTGAAAAAGGAGAAGGATGTTCAGTTCTTTCCAGGCTGAATAGGAGGCCCATGGTAGGAAAAATTTCCCCTCTGTAGTTAAGTTCTTGCACTGACCTTTTTACCAGACCCTTAAAAGTTAAATAAAATCAAATTGTTGTTAGAGGGAAGGTATAGCTCAGTGGTAGAGCATGTGCTTAGCATGCACGAGGTCCTGGGTTTAATCCCCAGTACCTCCATTAAAAATAACGATAAGTAAATAAACCTAATTTCTTACCCCTCTCCAAAAAAAAGGAAAAAAATTAAATTGTTGTTCCTGGTTAGTCCTTGGATTCTCAGAGAAAGTTAATCGTCAGAAGCAACAGCATACACCAGACACCCCTGGTCAGTTTCCCTATAACCAAGACCAGCCAGTCCTGGGCCGGGAAGACACTACATGCAGAGAAGCCAGAGGAATGTGAGAAGCCTGGATTTTGTCCTTGGACCACCAAATGTGCATCCCCGACTCCTGCCCTCTTTATGGAAGCTGTGGAATTGTGCCTGCCCTCACCCTCCCAGATTAAACTCCCTTCAGGTTGTTAGAGTCAATGGGGTCTACAGATGCCCGTCTGTTCCCACCAGTATTCCACCTGCCTTTTATCCAGAGGTCACTTTGGGGGCACACTTTTTGGCCATCAGTCTAGCAAGGGGCACTTGCCTGACACTTGCACTCTCTTCTAAGAGATGCAGAGATGGGCCTGAGGATCCCATCAAGGAAACCAGTCTCTCAACTGTCTCCTTTGCATGTCATTTTGTGGTTTCTGATGCTGAATATTTCTGTAACTTTCTGTACTTTGAGGATTTCTTTGGGGGCTGTTACTGTTTGGCAAACACTGTTACTCATCAAAATTTATTAAGCAAGGGTGGCCACAAAAGCAAAAGTACTAAGCAGAGTGGGCTTGCAAAACCAACAAAACAGGAGAACTAGAAATGCTAATGAATACTAATAATAATAGCTCTCCCTTATTGGTGCTTACTGGGGCCAGGGGCTGCTCGAAGCAAGATATATATATAGTAACATAGAGAAACCTCACAACTGTCCTGTGAGGTTGCATCCTTTCTATTCCCAATCTTTATTTCAATGAAAGCATACAGCACCTACTATGTGCCAGGTACTGGGCGAGGCACTGGGGATATAGCAATAAATGAGATAAACAAGGTTTCTGCCCCCAGGGAGCAGAGCAGACATACGGTAATGAAACAGACAGTTGCACAATAAGTCCTAGAGGGCAGGGACCAATGGGACTCTGCACCTTGAGGAAGCATCCCGGGTAACGTGAGTTCATGTATCGGACATGTGAACTCTTACACACCTGTGGGGAACTATCTGGGCTCTCACCCAACTCCAGCCCGGTTTCCCTGCTGCCCCATGCTCTGTACTTCCCAGACCAGCAACACATGAGATTGTCCGCAGGGCTGATTCTTACCTCCATTCCTTTGCTCATATTGTTCTCACTGTCTCTGAATCTTTCCTTGAACAATCTCTGTACCACTTCCAAAGTCTGCTCCCCCAGAAAACCCTCCTTGACCATCCTTGCCCCAGTCAGGCTGGGTTGGCTGAACTTTCTCTGTACCCTCAGGGACCCTTGTGCTGATCTCTGTCACTGCACTTGGCCTCACCCCTTTACAGGCATCTGTTTAGGAGTCTGTTTTCTCAATAGCCTGGGTGCCCCCCGTGCACACGCTGGTTTCTTCTTCGTTGCCCCTGTCCCAGCCTGCAGACGGCTACTGATGAATGCTTGTTGGATGAATATGTTTCTGTACATGAGAACATACCTTCTGTGCCCTAGTGGGAAAGGTTAGGAAACGGGAGACCCTCCATTTACCTAACTGTAGTTAATGGGACAAAAAGGAGCCTGGTTGGGTAGAGGCTGTTACTGCTGGATTACGGAAGGGAAAGAAGGGGGAGCAGCTGCAGTGAAAACCTCTCCATCTCCCTAAGGGATGCCCACCCAGACCCTCTCTGAACAGTTGCAGTGACCGAGAACTTGCTGCTTCGTCAAGCAATCTGTTCCTCTGTCACATCAGTTGAAAAGTGCTCCCTTTGATTAACCAAACTCTGCTGAAGACTTGTAGAGATTTGTCTTCGCGAACAACGGAGTAACTTGCTTCTCTCTTGAAGAACGCTTCAAGTATCTGGAGAGCTTTATTGTGATCCGTGTTAGATTCATTTTTCCTTACCAAATAATTTTAGTTCCTTCAGCTATTTCTCACTGTCGTGTCACACAGCTGGACACCCTCCAGCTTCCTGATGTCTCTCTTAAGACATGGCGTCCTGAGCTGAGCGATGGATTCCAGATGGTTTCTGATCAGTATGGGCTATGATGGTACGATTTCGGATTCCCTTGTTTTACAGCCTCGTCACTTTGTCAGTTCTTACTGCTCTCGTGGGTGGTGAAACTCCTTCATGGTACACATGTGACAGACTCATCAGACCAGGTTTAATAATGATAATAATAGCAGCTACCAGTTGTTGAGCACGTCCTGTGCCCATGAGCCAGGCCCTGTGCTGGTCAATGTACTGTCAGTACTTCCTTCTCCCATCTACATGGAGGCTGAGTGAGGTTGTAATTCACCCAAGGTGCTAGGATTTGAACCCAGCAGACTGTGTGACTCCAAAGCCCACATTCTGTTTAACCCACTGCCCTGCCTCCCATTCTGAACTTGCACAGCTGATTTTTTTAACCTAAATTCAAGACTTATCTCTGTTGAGTTTGATCTGAGTTTCTACTGAGGTTTCCAGCATCTCAGAAACTCCGCAGGTAGGGTCTTGACCTCATCTTCTCAGGTTTGTATCGTCACATCGGCTACCTGCATCCAGATCAACGACAGTGACTTGTCGTTCCCCATTAGAGAACTCCTTCCAGGATCACACCATCTGGACCTCAGTAGGGCCCAGAATTTCCATCAGCTTCCAAGCAGCCTACCTTTGAATTCTCTGCACCTTTTTCCATTTTGTCCAGAAGTCATCACGAGAGAGACTATTAAATACCACCTTGGCTTGAGAAACGTGATATACATAGCATGCCTCCGCTGCAGCAGATTAACAACAAAGGAATGGTGCAAACAGTGGCTTCCTTGTTTTACATATTTTCACAGATTCTGTGTTTAATCTTTTGTCCTGAATTTTTGCCAGAAATCAGTATCACGTTCACTTTTATCCCTCGTGTGAAAGTGAGCTATTGCTTTGGCTCTAGGCTTCACGATTCATTCCTTCATTTCAACATCAACGACAGAGGCAGAAAAATGTTTTATCTTTCATCATTTTCCTCTCCCCCAAATATTAAAATAATGCATGCTTCTTATGAAAATAGCAAGGTACAAATAAAGGTAAAGAAAACACAAAAGTGTCCAATAATCCTAGAGATAGCCTCTGACATCTGCTAATTCTTTTTATCACCTAGAAGGCAATTGGCCTATGTGCTAAAGTAATTTATGGCAAGACCTAGGGTTGGTTTCCCACAGACTAATAGCAGCTAGAAAGTTAGAGAGGGAGAAATGCTGCTTGTTCAACATGCGGAGGAAGGCTGGGCCCCCGGGCAAGACTGGGGAGTGGTGGGAGGCAAGGGTCTTCCTGCTGTGTGAGCCCTCGGGACATCTCCCTGTTCAGCCACATTTGCTCTGCTTATGCTGATATTCAAGGCAGCACATGGTGGTCCCCAAAGCCCTTGATGTTGTTTCCCAAGAGAAATTCCTTGGCTGCTCTCCTGCTGTGATTTTTCTCTTTTCTGTCATAACTGTAGGGCCCCATACTATTCAGCTAGAGAGTTTGATCTGGACACATTTTTCTCTCTGCCTCAAATGTCAGTTTGAACATCAGACATTAGAAGAGGAATCATATGGGCGAGAAGGTTCCCTCTGGGTGACTGTGATATGTTGGACATCTGTCTCCAAATACATTATGTTCAGTGTAGGACCCATCTCTCAATCAATCACCGTGATTTTTCACAGATGGATGGATGGACAAACATCTAACAAAATGTCTTGTAGAGTCTCATCAAGAGACGTTCAGGTACAGTGCTGCCCAGAGGTCCCTTCCAGCTCAGTGATTCTTTGAATGGGTGATTGATATTTTGGAAACAGGGATATCATTTGCTGTATTAGTCAATGGCTGGTGCTCTTCATGAGAATTCAGTCCAGGGAGAGCCTTGAGGAAACATGAATCGTGTGGAGGAATTTGGAGAAGAGACAAGCTAGTCATCAGGTGGCCTGGGTAAGAATGTGGAAAAGCCTGTTCTGGGGAAGTTGTGATGGAAAATAAAGGTTGAGGCGGGGGTGGACAAAAAAGGGCCAGAAGGAGTGT
Source organism: Camelus ferus (assembly GCF_009834535.1). Lineage (NCBI taxonomy): Eukaryota > Metazoa > Chordata > Mammalia > Artiodactyla > Camelidae > Camelus > Camelus ferus. The sequence continues at coordinate 99,201,689 of NC_045697.1, read as the reverse complement.
CTTATAACACACCAACCTAGTCCTGCATTTCCCACAGCAGGAAAGGATAAAGGAAAATTGCGGTAACCATTATGTCAAGAACTTCACCGACAGTAGGTTGTATAAGTAGAGGTTTCAGACACCGGTCAAATTATACGACTGGTATCAAATGAACAGGTGGGGACACATTCGTCTTTCTGGCCACTTTGGCACACACAGATAGATAACCATCAGCTGTAGTAGCCCCATCTTAAAATGTTGTCTCAAAAAACTTGAAAGATGTATTCAGATTCTACAATGCTTCCTCAATTCTTTTATATAGTAATCTGTACACACACCCCATCTGCCAAGTAGGAAAACACCCCTTCTCTTCCATGGAACAATGATTTGGGTAGGAGCTCATGAAAAAGCAGATGGCTCTCTCCTAAGTCAAAAAAAAAAAAAAAAAAAGTTATCCTGAGTTGACCTGAGGAGGGGTCAGGAGGGAATCAGGAAGGTTATGTGAAACAGCTAATCACGGACCCATTTTCTGGCATTAACTCATTCACTCTTTCATCCGGTCCCTATCTAATGACAGGCACTGCAAGAGGCAGGTGAGTCCAAAGATGAAGTCTGGCCAGGGACTCACAGCCTAACAGGGGAGATGGATGGGTGAGCACATGGTTGTCATCCAGGCAGTAGGAAGGCCAGCAGAGAAAAAGCAGAGGGTGCTTTGGATGCTCAGAGAGGAAGCAACAGCTGAGCTGATGATAGGGAACACTTCCTGCGTGTGATGTTAGAGTTCAGCGTTCAAGGATAAGTAGAAGGAGTTAGCCAGGTGAAGAGTGAACGTAGGGGGACTGGAGGCGTTGTGGGAAAATAGGTTCTTGCCTCGCGTAGGAAAGAATTCAAGAGCAAGGCATGGTAAAGTGAAAGCAAGTTTATTTAGAGAGAGACACACTTCACAGAAAGTGGGGTCTGTCTCACTCAGAAGGGAAAACAGCTTAGGAGATACAGACACACTCCATAGGCAAAATGTGGCCCATCTCAGAAAGGTGAGAGGGAGAGAAGCCGAGAGGGGTGGGGGAGTTTAGTTTAAAGTAAAAGTAGATACACACTCCATAGACAGAGTGCGGGCCATCTCAGAAGGCGAGAGAGAGAGTGACAGTGCAGAGGGACCATGAGGTGCAGAGTTACTAGGTTTTATGGGCTGGGTAATTTCACATGCTAATAAGTAGGAGGATTATTCCAACTACTTTGGAGAAGGGGTGAGAATTTCCAGGAAACCGCTCCCCCCTCCCCTACTTTTTGACCTTTTATGGTCAGCCTAGGAACTGTCATGGCACCGTGGGTGCGCCATGAGGTTCAAGGTCTCCTGGAAGTCAAATCTTCTGCCATCTTGGTTCTAACCAGTTTGTTCTGTCCTCAATTGCTATGTCATTCCTTCAATGGTTGTGACCTGCCCCCTTTCCTCTCACTTCAGAGGCAGAAGAAATAGATAGAGGAACAGAAGACACATTCAGCTAAATAAAAGTAATTTGGTGGGGCCAGAGTTAGCGTGGGGGCTGGGATGGGGCAGTAGACAAGTGGGGCTGGAGAGCCAGGTCATGAAGTGTGCCCTGCTAAGGAATATGATTTTTACCCTGCATGCAGTTGATGAGGGGAGGACTGAAGAGTACAAGCATCATCCAAGAGCTCAGCCTCGTAGCTGAGAGTGTATTAAAGGGTAACAAGAGAGGAAAATGGAAAACCAGTGAGGAGACTAGCAGAGTGACCCAAGGGAAGTGTTGACGACCTGGACCTATGAAATACCAAGTGGGATGACACTAAGGAGATAGAAGTTACCAGATTCCTTCATGGATTAGACCTGGAGGATGAGAGGGGAAAGGAAGAGTCTAGGATGACCCACTGGCCCACACCTGAGGCTGCCAAGGCGGCAGCACCATGTTCAGAGGCATGCGTCTGAGGCTGGCGTGGAAGCGGGCAGGGGGGAGTAGGGGAGCCGATTTCATGCTGGTCCCACTGTGAGTATCCATTTGCTGTGAGAATTTGCCTCCAAGCCGCTGATGGTGAGAGCTGTCCTAGCAGGAGACTTAGTCACACCTTCACATCAGGTCCTGCAAAGTCAGAGAGCCTGCCCCTGAAAAAATCCTTAGCAAGAAGGGCAGGGGATTTTAGCTTTGCAAAAACCCAGGTGTTTCCTTAAGGAAATACTTGGTTCTCAGTTACCTGGTTCTCAAAATTACTGTGGTTCTCAAGAACACTGTGTGCGGATACTCCTAGTCACAACTGTTTCACGGGTGCCAAGCTGTCAGACACTGACCCAGACAGAACAAAAAGGTGCGGGTAGGGCGGGGGCAGGTTGCGGAGGGGTGCACAGTAAACCAAGAGCTGTCCATGCTGGTAGGAACCTAAACCAGCTTAGCACAGCCTAAGTGCAAAGACATATCCAAGTCATTTCCAGAAGAATTTTATTACCAGTAGCTTGAATTTGCACACCGACTTCTCTGAGGCAGCTTCCCTGTGTGTCAAAGTTGCTGCTGCATCTGGGTCCAGTCACGGTCTAGGCTTGGAGTACTTCACTCCTGGGTGTAGTTTGTGAGATATTCTACCGGAATGTTGAGGGACAACTATTTAAGGCCATCTTTCTCTCTTCAACCAAATGTGATTCTGTTACATAGGCCAACCTACTTCTGGCTTTAGTTTGCATTGAAGGGCATAATAAAAATATTCTCAAAATCAGAGATCCATTTCATTCTACACCGTGGTAGACCTTGAAGTGAATAACGCTTCATCAACACCCATCTTATTTTTCAAAAGCATCAACTTTTTCATGACAAGGGAGTGTCACTTCTGAAACATACTAAGCAGCTAATAAATTGGGATTCAAAAGTTCAAAGAACATTCTTCTGCAGACAACCTACATGCTTCAATAGTCTGCAAAAGTTGCTTCTTTCCTTCTATTACGTGCAGTTTTTCTAATGAATTACATAGATGAACAAATAACTTCTAATTTTCCATTTCCCATTCTCACACTTTGCTCTGTTCCCCTCAGACCACTGAGGATGTCCCAGCATAAGGGAAATTTAATTCCAAACTTGCAAAAACTATTCTCGACCAACTTGGGACCCCACAGTGCCCATTAAATATATTGAATTGGAGAGGCAGGTGGTTTCTATTTTAATTATTGCCCTATCCTGATGCACTGCCAAAATTTTAGACAACCAGAAATTTTGGTAGAACTTCATCGCCTATAGTAGTCTCATCAGCAGAACCACCCAGCACCTCTTTGTTATGTGCATGGGTGTCATCTAATACTGACGTGCGGATGCTCACTCTTTCTCTTTCTTTTTTTCACTATTGTAGTAAACCGCATATGGGGAACCAAAAAAGGTAATTTGAAGCCTGAGTCAAATCGGTTGCAGTTGTAACAGAGCAGTAGATTCAAACTTGATCAGTTGCCCTCATTGCTGGCATAGTTATCTTTGATCCAAGATGCTAAGGTAGTGGGAGGTCCATGCCAGATCACAAAAGCAGCCTTTCTCTTGTGTTGTTCTAGTCGCTTTTCATGCCCAGAGCCTACAGGTGTTATCCTGGCTTACGGCTGTTGAAATATGGAACAGCAAACCAGCTGTCATTCATGAGAATTGGTGCTGGCCAGCTGGCCAAGCCAACTCCAGGAATAAAGACGTGCCTTTTCACTCTGATACACAGGGGCCTTGCCTCTGAGCAGACAGCTGAAGAATCTCAGGTGACAGCCCCCGTGAAGAGTGTTTGTGGCATCCAGGCCTCCACCACCCTGAAGAGGCAGGGCGGGAGACATCTGTTGTCATCATGCTGATTAAGGAAAGCAAAGACTGACCAGTCCTACTCCCCAGGCTTTGGGTAGAGGAAGAGAAACTGAGGGAAAAGCTGAGATGACTACATGCTATAACTGAATCTTATACGCAGCGTCTTGCATTGTCTTTCTTAGGAAGGAAACATGCAGAATCGAAATTGCACTGGGAAAACTGGTCATTTTTAAACCCTGAATATAAAGTGTAATACTGAGACCCTTGTATATTCCCAGTGCACATGTAAATAGGTTAAATCTTTCCAGAAGGCAATTTGGGAATATGTTCCAAAACAGGAGCTTTAAAAATATCCATGCTCTTTGACACACAACTTCTACTTCTTAGAAAGCTATTCCAAGGAAATAATCAGAGATGTGTACAAATGTTTACATACAAGAGGGTTCATTTCAACATAAATTAAAATGGTGAAAATTTGAAACTAACTTAAATATCCAACAATAGACAATTGGTTAAATGAATGATAACACATCCATTCAATGGACTAATATGATCCTTATTTTATTTGACTGAATACTTTGGAAGGAAATTTACCAAGCGATTATTACCACTTTTTGATAATGATTACCAGTGCTTTTGCTTTCTGGTTTTATATTTTTTGTGTTGTCCAAATTTTCTATAATGAATAAATTTATAATTAAAAAGAAAAACAATTTTAAGGAAATTAACATTATAATAATATAAGAGCATGTTTCCATTTCTAAATTTTAAAAACCCACCATAATTCAGCAACCTGATACAACAAATTTATCTTTTGCACCTTATATACCAGTTGAAGTTTTAACACAGTAGCAGTCATTGGGCATGTGCTATTTTATTTTTGTTTGTTTGTTTTGGGGGAGGGAGGCAATTAGGATTTGTTTGTTTGTTTGTTTGTTTTTAGAGGAGGTCCTGGGGATTGAACCCAGGACGTTGTGCGTGCTAAGCATGCATTCTACCACTTGAGCTATATCCTCTCCCCTATATGCTATTTTATATTCTGCTTTTCAACTAACATTATAGCTGCATATTATACATAGTCTATGAATTCATATTCATAACTTTATAACAGTATAAAATATTAATGTACAAATCACACAGGAGGTATATTAAGTCTACCTTGGGTGAAGAGGGTTTTCATTCCTACCTCCTGCCCCCACCCCAGTCCAAGGACAGAATTAATCGTCCCCTCATCTGTTTCTCTCATTACATAATTCTTTGTTTCAGTATTTGTCTCCCTCCTGACGGAGGGGTTACTTGGGGGTGAACCAGTGCCTGTGTGTCTCTGTAGCCACGATGCCTAGCACTGTGCTCACCACATGCGTAACGCCTGCTGACTAAAGGTGGACACGTGCAGTGAGGGAGATGGACCGACAGATGGACAGGAGTGAACAGGACTAAGATCTGATGAGTTAATATCTACTTGGCTCGAGCAGCCATGCAGCCCTACTAACTCTGACCTCTGCCTCAGGGAAGTGGGTGGGTCAGGAGCATAAAAGGTCTGCAGTTGCCCTAATACAGATTTTCTTTTTCCCTTTAGTCATTTTGTAAAATCATAATTTATTTTCACAGTAAGTTTTAGACCCTGGGTTATAAAGCCCTGTTTATAGTAGTTCTCTCCCCAGCTTCTAGAACTCATCTTTCCCTTTTTGGTCAGGACTTTTCCCATTTTTGCATTTGTCACATTCCTTTTCAAATTTATATCAATACAAACACAATACAATACAACCATTATAGCACTTACAATGCTCTTAGCAAAACTAAACAAATACAGTAAAAGAACAAAGAAAGGGAGGCTATTGAGTGTGTACAGAGATTCTCTTCGGGAGGATGAAAAAATTCTGGAAATAGATAGTGTGAGGGTTACACGACCGCACTGTACACTTTAAAGTGACTGAAATGATAAATGTTATATGCATTTTACCACAATTAAAAAAGAAGGGAGAGAGGGAAGGAAGGAAAATAGAAATTGAGTCGTGTGGCTCCCATCCTTTTTATAAATCTGTTTTTTATTAGTTGAGCCCTTTCCTGAACAAGATTCAAGTCGGCAGTAAGTCTTTTTGAAGACAGGAAGAATAAATTCCTCAGGTTTGTAGTATATCCTATTATCTTGACCTAGCAGATAGCTCCAAAAAAAAAACTCCCCCGCCTGCAAAAACTTTGCTGTTCCATTTTCTTTCTCCCTTTCAGCTCTCCCAGTGTCACCACAAGGCAGCCACCGAGGACCATAAGCATTAGCAGCCTGAATAACTATGGTTATAAATGTAGAGGGTCATTTTTTTTCCTTTAAAATGATTGCCCACCCCTAGCCTTTTTTCTTCCAGAATCAAACTAAAATGATTTCGGTGCTAGTCCTGTGAATTTGAGTGGCTGGGCTACCTCTTATCTGTACACATGCTCTCTTGGAAGAAATATGTGCGATGCTAAATGGTAACGTTTTTGGGTTTTTTTCACTATCATTTAGAAAAATACAGAAAGTGTTTGTAGCACATCTTGCTCTGAATGAAGCTGTGAGGGGGAAGGCCTGGCTTCCGAAGCCCCCGTGACCCATGGCCACTTTCCCCAGCTGTCCTCTCCTTGTTCCCACAGAAGAGGAGGGAGGTGGGTGTCATCATTCACCCCTTTTCAGAGGTGGGGCCACGAGCACAGAGAGAGCATGGCTGGGTCCAGGGTGCACGCCACACGTGGGTGGAGGAGTGACCGCCACTCTGGGCCTACTGGTTGTAAGGGAGCCTAGGCCCAGGCCTGGGCCCATGTAACCCATGGCCCTAAAAACCGTCTCTCCTTGAGCCCAAGATGCACCTTTTTGCAACTCTGAAATCAGGATGAATCTTACACTTGATGACGTGCCATGGTTTAGTGGGTACCATCTTTTTCTTTCTTTCTAGCACTACATCATATATGTCTTAAAATTTATGAGTCTTAGAGTTGATGAAATATGATATATCAGGGAACCTAAAGCGAGCCATCTGTACCATTCTGTAGAAATCACTGCAATCCCTACCTGCAAGGAATGTTAGAATGTGAATCACCGAGTTGCAGGCAAGCGAGAAGACAAGTCTATTCTTCAGAGTCAGGCTGGTCATTATGAGCCTCAGATTTCTGCTGCTGGGCCCAGACCGCTGTCATATAAATGCAGTACAGGCCTCCTTTCACATGGGGGCTCCATGGAGGTCTCTGCTTGAATGTGTATCTTTCTTTAACAAAGGGGCTGCATCATAACCTTGCATGTAGACACTCTGAGAAATAAGAATGGATCCTTTGTGGATCCATTAGATTGTGGTCAAAGATGCCATTGTAACTCTGTGACTTGCTGTGGGCAGAACCGTTCACTGGGCTGGGTTTATCTCAGTGTCTTCTCCTCCCTCCTGCCAGGCACAGGGTCCTGTCCCCTGGCTCCCTGGGGTCCATCAAACCTACCGGTCCTGTATGTCCCTCCTTAGAACCTTAGCACTCTCTAGTGTTAGGGGCTGTGGGGGTTACATGTGTGTGGACGGCCATTCCAAGTGGTATGTGAAGTACCATAGCAATCTTCCAGAAGACCTATTTAGCACATAGGTGGCAATGTCATAGTGAGATTGAGACCTGGAAGAGAGATTTTTAAGAGGCATTTTGTTATCTGGCAAGTTATACCGACAGGTAACTACCCCACCACCACCGACCCTTAAGACTCGTCTTTAGCCTACTCCACTCGCCAGATCCAGAATTAGAGCCTGAAGATGGGGGCTGCCTTTCAGGTCTGCGCATCTTTGACGTGGGGAAAGGAGTCACTGGATCACAGGAGACAACTTGCTAGTTGTCCCAACCAGGAGGAGACGCCTCCGCTCCTACTGTCCGTAAAATGTTAATCATTTTCAACTAAGGCTGAAGTCAGAAATGTGAAAGCAAAACAAAAACCCTTCTTCCCAAACCTTCTCTCAATTCCATTTAAAAAAAAAAAAAAAAAGGCCAGTGAGGGGGGAGATGATAGTAGTGATGAGATTTGCAGATGAAATGTATCACTGACTTTTGAAATTCAAAATACAGGAGTCTTAAAGAGATCATTTTTAGGTAAAATGTGAAAAAAAAAAAAAAAAGTTAAGCCCAAGAGAACCTAACTGTGTCTTTAAATGTCCATCTTTCTCGGCTGCTCCAGAGCAGGCTTCTGCGCTGAGGTCAGAGTGAACAGTGGAGGAGGAAATCCAGTGGGTCAGGTTTCACCACGTGACGCGATATGGTTTAGACACAGCCCCATTGGTAACTCGGAGTCAAAGAGGATTTAAAGCTTACGATTTCCAGGGAACAAAGGGGGAGAAAACCCAAAACTGCACCAAAGGCCATTGTGAGAGTCGGCCTGGTTTGCATTTAGTGCACAGGCAGCAGATGCTGGATGGTCTGCAGGAGAATTAGTGACCCTCCACCGGGACGGCCTTTCCTTCCCTCCGAACCCATTGATTTTATTGGAGATGGAGAGTGACCTATGGGAGAGGGCTCCCCCCTGTTAAGTTTCTCAAGCTCCTAATGCCACTGAGGAAGGGGCTGGGGCATTGTCACCCTCCCTTCTCTTTCTTACATGGAGGCACCCAGGGAAATCTTAAACCTCTCTTCCTTTCCACTTATCATTGAAATATCACGTGGGCAATGAGCTACCTCATCTTGGAGGCCTGGAATTCTTGCAGATGAATTCCAAAGCATTCTACCATTCAGAGTTTCTTGTGTTTTTCCCGGCTATGTTTGGCATCCTATTGGCACTTCAGGGTAAAATCAAATTCACTGTCACTCTAGTGACATGAATAATCCATCCATATTAATGAAATGATAGCTGTTCCTTACCATGTCTTTTCCTATTCGTAAGCTGATTTCAAATAACATGAATCCCACTTTTTTTTTTTTTTTGGTGCAGGGTGGGGCGTTGGATTTTCTTATTCAACTCCACTATGGTAGGGGGAATGGGACAAAGAGATAATGGAATAATGGAGATGCAAAATAACTGTAAAATAATTACTGCATTGCTCCAAACTCTGTATTATTCATCCGTGTAGCGAGAGCTGCTGTTCTGTACCACACTTGAGTGGCAACCTCACCAATTAGCACTGCCACTGCGGGTCTGTGAATTGCATGTGAAAACAGAATTTGTCCAGAAGTGTTCATGCAAATTGTGCAACACGAACGTGGCCTCCGTGTCAAGTCCTTTCACGTGTTCTGACAGACTCATGTCTTCCCAGATTTCTCTGATCGGTGCCCCCTCCCTACCCCAGCCCTTGACAGTTACCAGAGCTCAGAAGCCAAAGGAAACAGCTCCTGTTGCCACGAGTACTGTGTCTGTGGTGAGGTTTACGAGCTGTTCCTGCAGCTGGGTTTTTACCTCCCCCAAAAATCAGATTTTCACTCGGATCTGTGAGACAACAGATGAGGAAGGGAATGTATGCAAATATCTATGTTAAGGCCACCAAGCATTTACCTTGGCCCCCTAGTGCTTGAATAGCCATCTTTCTTAGTGGAAATTTTTTAAGTATTTTAGTGTGAATATATGTTTCATGTTTTAAAAATTGGCATTAAGGCAAAGATTCCTGAAAAGCAAAAGTGTCAGGTCAAATATGAACTTTGCTGTTGTTTTATTGTTGTTTAATATAATAAGTATAGCATATCTTTGTCAATATAGTAACTGTACATTTATAAACCATTCTTTGTTCTTCCCCAATATGAAGAAACTCCTAATCTTTCCTTTTTTTTTCTTTTTTTTTTAATGGGAGTACTAGAGATTGAACCCAGGACGTCATGCAGGCTGAGCATGCGCTCTCCCGCGGAGCTGTACCCTCTCCCTCCAATCTTTCCTGAAGGAGAAAGTATTTGCTCAATCTGAGCTCTGTTTAGAACTGTTGGGTTGTTCCTTGAGGACAGCTTGGAGGGCCTGGATGGGGAGGAGGAGGTGTCCTCCGACGCTTCCAGGGCTCAAGCGGCCACAAATCACACCCACACTCTGGCCAGTGACACAAGGCCTTCTGAATGGCGCTCACTCAAAGGGAGGCCCCCAAGACAGGCTGTCTTCTGAGGCCAGCAACACAAAGCCGGGGTGAGCTTGCAGCCGTTACAAATGGCTGCCAACAAAATATCTGGTCAGGCTGAGACCTTCCTGCTCTTCCCCCTGCCCTTCCACAATCCAGACCCTCAGAAGCACTCCCTTGAAACTCCTCGACTTCCCAAGGCCTGCTTGCATGAGGACTGAAAGAAAACTAAGAAATGCCCCCCCAAGAGTGCCTTTGATTTCCCCGCCGAAAGACAGAGGCAACAGAAAGCACAGTTTGGGTTAAGAATTTCTCCCAGCCAAACCTCATCCTGCTTTGGGGGACAGGGATGGAGGTGTCTGCCAGCTGGCGTCTGTGTTTGGACTTTCCTCAGCCTGACTCTTCTCTGGCTCCTTCAGTTTCAGTCACCTGCACTGATACACGATGTCCTCTGCTCTCCCTGTGCTGGCTGGTTCTGGTTCCGTCCCAGATTTCCTTTTCTCCAGTAGTCTGGATCTGACTTCTGTTCCTCTCAGCTTCTAGCCCATCCTCCTGGTACTGAAGTCTTTAGTGCCTCTGTTTTGAGGGGTGGGCCTGTTTCTCCAGAGCCCGTGAAAGGAAGGTGATGGGCAGAGAGACTTGCAGTGCCCAGCACCAGAAACCCCAGCCTAGAAAGTGGCCCACAGGCCCTGAGCCTCAATTCCCAAGGACCCTCTTCTGTGAGCCCCTTGACAATTTAAAGGGATGGCGGAAGGCACTCTTCCAGACAGCCTGTGAGTAGAGGGAAGCTGAGGTACCAAAGGCCCAGCTACCATGGGCCCGTCCTCAAAGGCCCACCAGCTCTACATGTGCATGTCTGCCCCTCTTCACAGGCGTCATGATAAAAGCCTGTGTGCAGGGAATAACCATCATACCATATTTTTTAAAATTCTTCCCCCACCCCTAAATTCATTCTCTAACTGAAGGGATACAGACATTTGAAGGAAAAAAAATCTTTATCTAAAAAGGAGATAAGTTTCCCCATGCTCTGTACACCCCTCCCCACAAACTCCCAAGTTACATTTCCTTGCTCAGCAGTACAGACAGTGTAGATTTGGTGGGAAGTTTTAAGAGTTTCAATGAATTCTTTTCCCCCACTTACTAACTTCCTTTAAAAGCAGCCCATTCTACAGAAACAATATTTAAGTATTTAAGTGATTTTCCTGCTCGTTTTTTGAGGGTAGGGCCTCCCTTTGCCCTCACCCTCTTCGCTTCTCCGCAAGACATGGACTGAGCTGGTTCAGAAGACAGAAAGAATGAGGAGCTATGGTGGCTGGCCTTTGGCCACTGAGTAAAACTGGGAACCAACCGGTCGCCTAGGATTCCTTCAGAGGAACCGCGGGGAAGAGCGGGCCCCGCCCAGGACAGCAGCCTCCGGCAACCCCCTCCCACCCTGCTTTCCCTGGGCCTTTGATTACCTTTACGTGGTCAGAGGAAAAAAGCAATCTGTCCCTCTTCCGCTTGCTAAATAAAAGAAAACATAATCATAGTTTGACACATTACTTTTGGTGGGTGCGCAGGAAGAATCCCCTGTATTAGAAAGGGATGGGGGAGGGGCAGGCGAAAGGAAAACAAATTGGCTGCCTGCAGAGGTCCAGTGTCAGACGTCAGAGGAATCTTGTTCCTTCAGACACTGTGGGAAAGACCATGGCAACGAGGGGCCCCGGCCAGCGAGCGAGGGAGACAGATGGGGAGACGTGCGGCCCCTCCCTCACGTTAGAAGACAGAACAAATAGGTGAAGCAATCCGTTTTCCAGAGCCCTGTGGTGGTTTCAGAGGCTGTGGACCGAGTGCCTGCTTCTCCTCAGCGTTGTCTCAATAAGAAGTAGGAAGATTTTCAGAGAGGAGATTTTTCATTTGTTCAGAGAGGACACCTGGTTTCCAAGTTGCTGATAATAAAGCATGTTTTTACCTGGAACCACCAACGTATTCTTCAGTCATGCATGGGAAGTGGCCAGACTGGTTTTTTTAGGGGTTAATGATTTGGTTAGAAATTATTTTCACTCCCATCTCTAGTGGAGACTTAAAAGATGGGTGGAATAAATGCAAAATTAACTATTTTATGAAAATATATCACACCACTACTGTTGCAAGCAAGAATTTAGCATTAAAACCAAAGAGTGATTTTTCTGACTTTTTAAAAAATCCATTAGAGACCATTAACTCACTAATAGCCTTAGTGGAAATACTTAGTTATCATATTTGTTATGAATTCTCCTTGTCATTGAAACCCGAAAATTGGGTCACCATCTAACTTTCGTCATTTCATTAGGCCTTCTTGAAAAGAGTTAAATGAAACACTTAGCAGGAAGTAGGAAATTGGGGGAAGCAACTAAGGAAGCACAAAAATGGAAAGGTTTCTTCTTCTCAAAGTGGTTTTGGGCATATTTTCTGTTATTGTTTGGCATCTTCATCCCCAGGATATAGTGTCAGAGATTTGAAAATATTCAGGGTACACACCTACCATCCTCTGCCAGTGGTATGTGTAAAATTCCTTATACTAAATTCAGATGTAAATAAATTCAGTTTTTAAAAAAGTAGAGAAGACAAGGAAAACTGCAATTACTTAAACCCAATTTTTTGGCAGGGATCACTGTCTCTGCCAGATTTCTGGTAGCCCCGTGAGGGCAGAATGAGAACCAGGATCTGAGAGTGAGAGGGAGGAGGTGGGGCCAGTGGACCAGGGAGTGACCCCAGACACCTGCATCCTCAAAAGGGCGAGTGAATCCTTATTCTTGCCGGAAAATATACCTTGCAGTTAAAGTTGACTCTTCAGTTCCCACAGTCACTAACCGAGTCTCGGCTACCTTCCTTTCAGGTCCTGGGTGGATTTCTCCCAACCCTGCCTCCCCACTTCTCTCCTTCTGATCCAACCCTGTCCTAATCTCTGCTTTACCTGATAGCAGCCTAATCTTATTAAAGTAATGCTTTTATTATTTTAGTCCCTCTAAGAGCCTACTGTGGCTCCTTGGTTGCTGGTTAGGTCCCATGTCTGTGCCTCACTCGGACCCGTCGGTGTCAGACCCGCCCTGCCCCGCATGGCCTTCCTCCCACACACCCTAGCACATACCTTGGGGTCTCGTGTGTGGCTAGCTCCCTCCTTTCAAGTAGCTGCCTTTCCCTTCTCCTCCTCTGCTCCTTCAAATCCAAATCTACACTAACATCCAGGCTTCCACTCAAGTCCCACCTTATCCGTGAAGTTCTTCCCAGAGAATTTTAGGGCAGGTAGGACCCTTAAAGATCACCTGGGTGGATGTTCTCACTTTATAAAGGAGAATATGAAGCTCAGAGATGTTCAGGGACTCACCTCGACTCAGACACTCCCTAGAAATCTGTGTGTCCTGTGTGCCCCATCCCACCCCCTTTCTGCAGTGTAACTCTCCATCCCAGGTCTGACCGGGCGGATTTTATGGAAATTCTGTGGAACCAGAGCATGTGCCGCATCTCACCCTTGACAGGCTGGGATCAGCCATGAGCTTTCCAGTGAAGGGGAACTTGGTGTCTCCGCTGGGATGGTAGTATCCCTATGGGACCAAGGCCATGACTGCCCTTCTCTTAGACTCCACCCACAACCCCTGCCACTGTGCTGGGGTGCTGGAGGCCCTTGGGGACTCCCTGAGCAATCAAAGCTTTTTTAGAAGTGAGATGTTATATCTGAATTGGAAGAAAACTTTCATGGCAACTTACACATTCCACACGTGATGTTCTAGTGCTCCAACTGCGGGGGGAGGGTTTGTAGTGTGTACTTGTTTTCTGGGTAGTCGATGCATTTTAGCCATGGAGTGGTAGTACCTTACTGCACCGCAAATCAAAGTTGTAAACACAACACATACCCATGGATTTGGGGTATTTGATTAAGAAAATCAGCTGTTTGCTTTTTTGTTTTGTTTGATGGTTTGTTGGTTTTACCAGTGATCAGGGATTCTCTAGGAAAAATCAACTCTGGGATATGGAAATTGAACTGGAAAAAGTGCCATTCAGGATTGTGTAGTACTGTCCAACTTCCAGTGACAGGCATAAGGCTCCGTGTTCTTCATGTTCTTGAACCGGATCTTGAACTTACGTTAGGTTAGCAGCCTTGGCAATCTATCTTACTGAGCTAGTCACCCCTTTGTCATCTGAGTCCCTCAGCAGAAAGTGAATCAGAGTATTCCAGACCTCTCTAGGTTCCTACCCAGGGTGTGTGTGCATCTGACTGCAGGATATTTGGGCTCTGTTCCCAGCAAACCTCTGGACACGTTGAGAACGAGCAGGACCCGGCTACAGCCACACATATGTCCACGGTGACTGGGCCCTGTGGCACCCACGGGGTTGGCCCCTCCATGTTGTGTCATATCTCTCAGCATCCTGTGTAGTCAGCCCTCAGAACCCACTGGTTCAAATCCACAGATTCAACCAACCACAGATCAGAAATATTCGAGGAAAAAAATCCAGAAAGTTCCAAAAAGCAAAACCTGAATTTGCTGTGCCTGGCAACTTTTTACATTGTGCTTACATTTATTTACAGCTACATGTAGCATTTACATTGCATTAGGTAACAAGTAATCTAAAGATGTTTTAAATACAGGGAGGAGGTGGATAGGTTATATGCAACTACACCATTTCATACAAAGACTTGAGCATCCGTGGATTTTGGTATCTGCAGGGGGTCCTGGTACCAATCCCCCTCAAGGATACCCAGGGGTAACTGTACATGAATGTCCACTCCTGAGGGCTTTACGTTTACTGACTAACAGGGACTCAGTGGCTGCTTCTTTGCTGGGAAATTCTCTACAACTACATCCAAAAAGAAATGAAAAATTGGCCTTGTCAACCTTTTTTTTAACAAGCTTCTAAATAAGAATTAAGAGGTAGTGTTCACTGGGCCTTACATGGAAAGTAATCTTTGGTTAAAATTAAGCCCTGAGAACCTAAAGTAAATAAAAGCTGGCTTTTCCTGTGTGTCACGTGACAGGAACCGGAGACAGACTTAAAGTTGAATTTGGGCGTTCATCCCCCACCCCGACCTTCCCCATTCTCAACAGGTTTCCAGCCATTTATATTTAATCTCAGCTTCCAGATAAGGTTTGGTCAACTTGGGAAAGACTTCATCATTGCCGGTGGAGAAATTCTCTATTAAGATAAGGTGGAGGCTAAAGAGGAGGAAGTAAAGTAATTAGTTGGACGGAGGTAAAAGAAACTAAGCACGTATGTGAGAGAAATGGTCAAAAGGTAAGGAAGTCTGGAAATGCACTCCTTGGTGCTGGGGAAGTGCTCCCAGGTTGATAAATGCCCTGAGCAGCAGGTTAGATCTCTCCAGCCGACTCCAGCATTAATCAGCGCGACCCTCCTGTTCTGATTTTGACCTCCCACGAGCAGTCAGCGTGGAGAGGAGGCACGGGTATGGGAGCTCTTACAGGAGGCGTGCGGTTTAGGTGAAGTGTGCGCACGAGTCACACGTACGCTGTGAAGGAGCTGAGCTGGATCTGGGAAGAGGTGTTAGGTTGGCTGAGCTAGAGGAAGAATTGGCACAAGAAACTTTCAGGAAACAGAGAGAGAGGGTGGGCATTTGAGTTGACATTATGAGAAAGGGGTCAGTTCAGACCAGGCTTTAGCTCCTGGAGAAGGGGGCAGGAAACTAGTGAGACATCCCAGATGTTTAAGCAAAAATGCTTGGGCTTTTAGAAGGCATACACGGCAAAAGATACCTGGCACATAACCCCCATCTTAGAAGATCTCTGTTGCTGCTGTCGACACAAATGGATTTCTTCCCGGGTAAAATGAAAGTGTCACAAAAACTTCACCTTCATTCTAGGGTCTGCTTCCGTATTTAGTTATCAACTTAATGTTTATCCTGAGCAAAAGGTGGTCATTTGTGAACAGGGATATTTTCCTCGGTGCAGCTGAGGAGCTGGCCTGACCATTAGGAAAGAAAAAAATATGAGCTGAATATATAGGCCCTGCCTAGAGTTTCTAATTCCTAGTTTTTGCGAAAATTGATGATAATGAGAGAAAACATTTATGAGCACTTGCTGTATGCCAAGCCCTGCTGAGTCCGACTACTTCAGAGAAGTTCTGGTGAAATGAGTGGAAAGTTTAAGATCTTGGAGAGGATAATTTCTAATTGCTTCCAGATTCCTTTATCCAGGTTACTCCGTGTGTGTGTGTGTGTGTGTGTGTGTATGATGCAGACTCAGGTGCTGTGTTCACTGCCACATAATTGCAAGCAGGGAAACTCCCTTTGAGGCCCATACTTCTAAAAGCACTTTTCGCCCAGTTTGTCCCAACTCGTCTCAAGGTTAACCAAAGACCTGGGAGATTTCTATTTCTTGGAGTCACCTGGTATATTTACAAAATGAAGAAAGACCAATGCATTTTTTTCCAAAAGAAAGTAATGTTTATTTTTAAAAATACAGTGTAGTGTAATCATACCATTCACAAGATAAATATGGGACTTATGAAGATATTATTCATCGTGGACTTGGAGCAGTGGGCTGGAGTTACAGGGCATGCCTTAAGCGGTAAAATAGGAGGCATCTTTCACTCCTATCAGGGTTTCTCAGTGACCCCATGTAAAACCTTGTGTGAAGAATATATCAAAAGATCTAAACTCGAGGAATCTTTGTGGCTGTAAGGCCCAGGGTCCAATGGTCTTTCAGAAAGGTCCCCCTTTCTGACCCTCTGTGAGCCCCTCTCCCAGACCTGCTTCCTCTAAGAACCTGGTTCTCAGCACAAATCTCCTAAGTGTTAAAGTACTAACCCTGGATTTCTAAATGCAACTCCTTTTTCCTCCTCTCTCACACCTTCCCCCGAGTCCTGACCTCCTGCAACCCCACCACGACAACTGGCCTGCCTCTGCTCTCAGGAGTGCGGTGAGGGCTGCCCTCCCCTCGAGTCTCCCTGTGGTCACACCTGGTTTGCCCGCAGATAGGTTCAGCCGTGAGAAAATCAGCAAAGCAAGCTGACACAGACCCTCCCACTGGCAGCATCTCCCAGAGCGGGAGGGAGACCAGGGGACGGCTTTGTAGAAGTGGCTCTTCCCAGATGGTCAGAGCCAACATCCCTGAGCCATCCTCCCCAGGTTGCGGAGAGGATGGAGGGGATGGAGGACGCCCAGGCTTCTCTGCACAGCATGCCCTCAAGCCCCGAGCTTCCCTTCCTTTCCCTTCCCTTCTTCCTGTCTTGTAGTGGTTGCAGCAGAGAGCTCTATTTGGCAGCGTGGTGGGGCTCTTGTCTATAAATGGAAACATTGGCCTGACTCCCAGTATAACACAAGATAGGCCTCTGCAGCAGTTATGCAATCTTTGCCGTGATGACTTCATCAGAAGGAGGGGAGGCAATGAAAGAAAAATGGACGGTGTCGGGGAACAGTAGCTCCGGGAGGAAAACTCTTCCCAGCAGGTCAGCGGAAGACCGTTTCCTTCCCCCTCTCAATTTTTAAATCAAGGAAACAAAGATAGCAGACGTATCTGCTATCTGGGTAAAAACCCTAATTCCTGGTGAAGCTGACAAACCATTCGCAGTCCACGTGTCCAGACAGCAGCCATGTAGATGGCGGGCAGATGCGGTGTCCACCTCTGTAGGGCTAGGTTTTCTTACAGCCCCGCAGAGGAGACAGACTCTGGGGTCCAGCGATGGTTTTCACTCATCTCTCAAGTTCTTAAACTCTTAAGGTTAGGCTGGTACTGGCCATGCTCTGTGGTTTAAAGACTAGAAAGGAGAAGAACCCCAGAGAGCAGGTTGGTGCCCCAAAGAGAAACTTGTCCAGGTGGAACAGAGAATTCTTGGAAGATGGTCGGTGTCCTTCGGAGCCTTCTCTGGGACGTGGGTGCTCTGGCTGAGTTGTTGAACCCGCGGCCAAACCCAGTGTGTTCACATTCGTGCCATGTCTGGGTCTTGACGGGAGGACTGCTGGTTAAGAATGTCTACTGCACACTCCAGAGCATGAGGTGGAAATAGCCCAGGTCCCAGACACAGCAGGAGCCACTCTCAAGCTTACTACATTCCATTCCTTGTCTCTTTAGCCTAAATATTCCTAATGAGGTTTTGTGGGTTTTTGGCTGGACGTCAAGGGAAGGCAGGGCAGGTATATTATAGTTTAATGAATTCTCTAAATGTTGGCCATTTAAGTTTCTTTCTTTATTCCTTCCTTCCTTCCTTCCTTTCTTCCTTTCTTCTTTCTTTCCTTCTTTCCTTTTTCACTACTTGAAATCATTTAAGCTATTTAGGATAAATCTTTACACAAGCTATGACTATTTCCAGGAGATGAATCCTTAGAAATGGAATTTCAGGGTATGATGCAGTCAAGTCTTTGATCACCTTGTCCTTCTGCTCTGGAAGCCACTCCCCTCTTGGCTAACAGAGCTGTTCCGAGACATTACTTCCTCTGGGAAGCCTTCAGACCCCTCCCCAGGCACATTCAGCTGCTGCCACTGCTGGGTTCCCTTGCTCTACTCCTTGTAGAAGGTCCAGGGATGTGGCTGTGCCACGTTCTCTACAACGATGCTGTGAGCTGCCCAGGAACTAGGGGGTCCTCACCCCGCATCAGAACTGGGGACTCCCTGAAAACAGGCAGATATGCCTTTTTTCTTTTTCTTTTCTTTTCTTTTGTCAGTATAAAGACTATTTTTTAGAGCATGAGACTTAAAATAATATTATGTTTGTAACAAACTGAAAGAGCATGAAAATATAAATCACTTATCACCCTCGTCTAACACATGTATTCTGTGGCTGTTTTTTCTTCCCCTCTTAACTATATGTTGTAAGTTTTTTATGTGATTAGATAGCCTAGGAAGGCATGATTTTTATTGGCTGCCTAGTATTCAAGGTATAGATGTACCATAATTTATTTAATCAGGCTCCTATTGTTGCACACTAATGAACTTTTAACCAGTTTAGAGTAGCTGTGGTAGTGGAATTAATCACAACAAAGGAATCAAAAGGACTCTATAATTTACATCAAAGGCAGCGGAGAAGCCTAACTCTTCATGTTGTGTTTCCACTGGAGGGACCTATGGTAACTATGTTCAAAGCACTGATAAGGACAAACGGTATTTTTGTTGTTTTTACCCCCAAGTAAGTCCTTGAAAGCCTGACCTTCCTGTGGCTGACGGCACTCTCCCATCTCGCTCCGGCCTACCAACTTTAACCCCTTCTTTCATCTTCAGCTGAAGCTCCAGGAGCCCGGGGAAGCAGTCCATTACAGGGTAACTTTTTATCCTCCTCTCCAATCATACGTGATGTCAGTCTAGGCTACAGTTCAGCACAGTCGGTTCAGTTCAGCAAAGATTTATTCCTTTGCAGCTGTTGACCTAGCTCTGTGCCAATGCTGGAAGACTCATAACAAAACCGAAAGACCTCACAGGCATACTGCCTTAAGGATCATATCCTACCAGAAAATTACTGCTTATCATAAGCATTTGGAAAGTTAGAACTTTCTACCTCTCTTATGTTACTTAGTAAGAAATAGTGGTTCAATCATGTATATGGGGCGGGGAGCTGAGGAGAAACACAAAACGCATCAAAATATTAACATGGTTGCCTGTGATTGTTAAAAATGAATATTGCCCTTTTTTTTAATACTTTTAGACAATATTTTAAACTTTTCCCAGTGATCGTGGGGGAAATCAGCAAAACACGTATTCATTAAAGAGTCAAAAGTTTGGGTAGGAACGCCGTCCTGCTCACTGAGAACCTAGAAAGAAAACCAAGTTTAGAGTGTTAGTCCTCATTATCCTAGGAGCTAAGCTAGAACCAGAGACACAGCATCTCTCTCAACCTCACTTTCTAGAGCTGCATGATCAAGAGCTCATAGCAGTAATAGTAATAACAACAAGCTATGTGTTGTGTGGTCAGGGTGTGCCAGTCACTGGGCCCCTGATGGAGCCGAGTTTCTACCCAAGCTTGTCGGTTCCCCCAATGCAAACCACTCCTTAGAGGCTGAGCAAAGAACTTTGCTGAACCCATTTAGCAGGCTTAGCATTGGGCCCGAGTTACTGGCCCTTTCAGTGATAAGCTTCCTAAATTGGTCAACTGCCTCAAAACTCAACCATCTTGGGGACCCAACCACCACACATCATATCCACATTTATCCAAGCTTCTTCAATAATCTGCCAAAACAGGGGGGTTTCTTTGGGGTAGGCCCTGTTGGGGCTCTACTATGAATTTATCGTAAGCAACTCTTAAAACCCACAGTGAAAAACTGTTCTGGATAAGGACAAAGAAAGTCTGTAAAAGAAGCCACCCTCCTGAAACCAAGTTTCTGCCCTGAAACTTGATCAACTTCAAAGAGAAGTCTAGGGTTTGATTTTATTTTATTTCTTCCTTCCATTTATGGTTGAACGGTCTAATCTTATGCCCTTTCTTTAAATGTCGAAGTTGATACCACAAAGGCATCCTAATTTTGGGTATCAGGCAACATATAAAAAAATGATGTATATTTTTGTGCTCTTTCAGCTTCATCCTTTGATCCCAACAGAGTTCCTACCTTTTCATTCTATGCCCACTTCTCTCTCCCCCACCCCCTTCCCATTTCTCTTTACTCCAGAGTCCTCTTGGGTGGTCTGCTCAATTTAGACCAGATGCATGTTCTGGCCAGTGGAAAAGTCAGAATCCCAAAGACCACCATCAGCTGTGGGACATCAGGCGAGTTACTTAACCTCTCAGAGACTCAGATTTTTTTAAATCAAGAAAATAAGTTTATGTATAGCACAGATATTCAATATCTTCTAATAACCTGTAAAGAAAAAGAATATGAAAAGGACTATATATGTATGTATGTATGACACATTATGCTGTACACCAGAAATTGACCCAATATTGTAAATTGACTATACTTCAACTAAAAAAAAAAAAGAGTTTAATTACGCAGATGAAAACACCCAGCAGTGCATTTTGCATACAGTAGGTGACTCATAAGTGTTAGTTGTCTTCTTCCATTGTTGCTTCTGGTCTTATTCATGTTTGAAGAGTCTTTTCTGACCAGAGTGGACTTTCCTACCTTATATCAGACCAGGGGACAGAAGGCTAATGATGTTTGATGCTCCCTTCCTGAGCAAGGGAGTTTGGCTTCACCTCTTCCTCAATCTTGGCTGTTCCTCAGCCTCCAAGCAGAGCAGCAGGAATACTGATCTTTCTGAAAGAATCATGGCCATAGGCCCCTTTTAGAATTCTTGAGTTTACATTGCCTGAGCAGCCCTCTGAAAATTTGAGTTTTCTCCCAAATGTAGAAGAATCGGCAACAGAAATCTAAGCAACTCAGCATTCTGACTTACTTTTGAAAGTGCAGGGTCTGCAGTCTGATCAGGGCACAGAGAGTGCTGATACCCTAGGCTGCAGTCAGTGCCCATAAACCAGGAATATTTGCCGCAGTGATTCTCAAAACATGGGGCAAGGTAATTATCCGAGGGCATGTTAAACTGCTCCCAGAGACTCTGATACCTGAGGCCTGGGGCAGAGCCTGAGAATCAGCATTTCTAACGAGCTGCCAGGTGATGCCGACGCTGCTGGTTCCAGAACCACACTTAGAGAACCCCTGGTTTAGCCGGTTATCATTCCGCAACAGCCCACATTGGAAGTGGGGAGGTTTTAGCCTCTTCTTAACCATTTTCTCTCTATAGGCCTTTCATCTCCGAAGTCTCCATTGTCGAGGGAATAGTTCTGTGGATATGATTTTCATTTGAGGAGGTGGGGACTGAAACCCGAGAGGTCAAATGGTTCCCTGAGCCTCAGAATGCCAGTTCACCATCCTGGGCCTCTGAGAGTCACAGCCGGACGCCTCCATCCAGAGCTGCAGTGGGTGTCGGATTCTCTGACATGAAACTGCTGAACTCTTTCCCAGCAAACGTGATGTTCTGCGTGAAACGTCAGCTTCCACCTTTGAAAAGACTCCCTCCCTCCTTCTGAAACTTAAAACTTGAATAGTACCTCTGCAGGAGAAAGCCCTTTCCCCCGCCCCCCCTAGTGCTGAAGGGTTGGATATAGCAGTGTCTCCATGTATAGAATCTAGGCAAAATTCCTTTGGAGCTGAAGTTTTTGTTTTTATTATTTTTCTTTAATTACTTGAGTCTCTTCAGTGTGTGTGAAAAGCACAGATCTGTTTTCTGGGACATGCTTGTGTATGTATTAATTTCACTTTTTCCTACCACAAACACACCCCTCTCCCTCCTCCCCCGACTCGCGCCCCCTATGCCCTCGGTTCCCAGTTCCTTCTTAGCGGCCCGCACACACGGCGGGCGTGGTGGGGAGGGGAGTGGGGGCGGGAAGTGCGCCCCCGGAGCGCGTCCCAGCCTCACCAGTTGCGGAGAAGCGCGCGGGCCAAGGATGTCGGGGCCCCTGGGCGCCTTGCCAGCGGCTCCACGCCCACCCCCAACCCGGCAGCCCCTGCCCGAGCCCCTACCGCCTTGTCGGTTTCTTTGTTAAGCACGCCTGCGCCAAGAGGCATCTCCGGGCCTGCCGGGGGCGCACGGGCCCCACTCCTGACTTCTTAGAGTTCCCTGAGGACTTGTAAGAATATAGGCTTGAGTCGAGAGGCTAAATTACGCCCCAGGGGACTTTTTAAGTAAAATTCTAAATTTCATTTAGGCTCTTCGTAGTCCTTGCGATGCAGAGACACTGAGCCCACGCTCGCCCCCACCGCTGCCCTCCCTGCGCTGGCTTCGCGCAGCCAGGACTACGGGAAACCCTGTCCCTGTTGGACGATCCGCCCCAGGGTCTGAGTTACGCCACTGTCCCTACACTCACGGGTCGCCATCACCCCCCATCATCTCCTCCCGCTCTCAGCCCTTCCATTTCTTTCCACGGCCTCCCCCACCCCAACGTGAAATCTCCCTCCCCTCGGGCTAGAAGCAAAGTCGGTAATAAGAAACCAGTTCAGTGTCAGTCAGAGAGAGGGGGGAGATAACCCTAGAGATACACGGCAATGGAGAGAGAACTCATTTTGTGTAAAGAGGGCCTCGAGTCACCAGGGAATTCCTGGATTGTCTCAGGCTGTCGTGTGTGATGTCCATCACGCCGTGCGAACACCATCTGCTCGGTATTATGCTCTCAGTTGCCAGGCTACCTGCTGTACGCAGTAACACTTGACTGCCTGGCTCCACGCTCGCAGCGTTAGCCCAGACGCGCAGGGCGGGGGGACGGGAGGGGGAGGAAGGCGAGTCATGATTAAGCCATCTGCAAGCTGGGGGTGGGGGGACACACCGCGCGGGCGGAGCGGGCGGGCTGGCAGCGAGGACCGGGCTGACACCACCATCTGCTGGGGCAGAGGGAGAACAGCAGCTGCTCCTTGTTCTCCGACGAGAACACCTGAAAAAAGGCTGAAGCCCTGGGCGTCCTCCAGCCAGTTCTCCGCGAAGTCCCATCACCTCAGTCTCATCGCCGCTGGCAGCCTTTTGCAACCCTTTCGCTAAGGAGACTACAGTCTGGTTCGCCGCAGCATCCTGGGCCCATCTCAGCCAAACACGGTTCGTGTTCTTGAAAACACGAAGGAGAAATAAAGCTTCCCTACGCTCAGATTTATAAATAAACAGCTGGCTGCTCTTGGGAGATATTTTTACCACAGCTGTTTTTTGAAGTAGAAAACTGCCTCTTTGGGGGAGGTCGGGTGTTTTTTACACCTCCTACCTCTCTCCAGCCCTTAGAAAATTGCTAAGATCTTTTCCCTGGAGCAGAAGATAAGTAAAATAGGTTCAATGGTTTTGATTTTTTCCCCCTCCCTTTATTTTACTGAAGAGTGAGAGCTTTGGGGAGCAATGAAGATCTATGTAGTCAATTGGATTTCTGAGGGGAAGAGGCTGAATTAGGATTCTGGGTAGAAGGCAAGGGAGGTCGTTGGGCAGGGGGTGGAGTGGAGAACAAGCTAGTAATTAAAACTAAAAATAATGTATCATTTGGCTTCAAGGCATTACATTTCTGGTGACGAAAGCACAGCCTGGTTTTCTCTAATTGCACACAGTGTGTGTCCTCCTTAGAAATGAGAGCAGTGGTTTGAAGTCCTGAAATTCCACAGACTATTGCTCATTAAGCCCTCTTAGACTGGAGGTTAAAAGCCACCATGTCATATGAAACGGCTAATGGCCTCAGCCAGCTCAATTTGTAAGGTGAGTCACTTGGTTGGTTTTCACATTTGGCATACACACCCGAGGCTGGGGCTCTAGGTGTCACTCACCTGCTGTTGAATGCAGCAGAGATGGCTGGGAAAGTCCTAAAGGTGTATCAGCGTAGACTCGGGGATGTTTCATATGGAAGGCAGTCCTTTAAAAATGCACATAGCCCTCCTGCCTCTTGGTCTTCAGGCCTTCAGTGAGAAACTTGAAGGCAAAACCTTTGAGAGAGAACCATTTGGGAAAATATATAATTCTGAAAAGTAATAACTGGACTATCCCTTTGGGAAGGTTTTTTCCCCCTACTGTGCTTTTGAAGTACATACAGGTCCCCTCCTCCCGCACCCATCTGAAACAGAGCTGTTCCTATGAAACCTTTCCTAAGCCGAACCAGCTTAAAGTGAAGAAGCAAGTACCTTAGAACACATCTTGCTAAGAATGTGCAAAATAATTATAGATAAAGCATAGATGCTCACAGACACTTCAAAGCTATGGTAGCTTGATACTGAGATGCTGAGTGTAGTTCCCAGGGAAGCAGCTTGGTGGCGCCACTCTCGCCGCCAGGGTTTCCCGCTGCCTCTGTAATCACTCTGCAAAACAAACACTGAACGCTATTTTAAATTTTCACCTTTTTTCATAAAAGCGAAAATCCTCTTCAGATTTCTTTTGATTAGCCCAAACAGGTACTCGTGTAGGTCTTTCATATAAGTGAAGTGTTGTAAGGTGAACTTTCAAAAAGTAGGGGATACCTGTATTTCTTTTTGCTCCAAAAAGGCAGGGACTGCAAGTGCTCAGGTGAGTAGACGTCATCACCTCATTTGCCTCTCCCTTTCTTTCCGAGTAGAGAGAAGGCTAGGAAAGCAACATATCACTACTTACCACTTCTGGGCAAGCTCACCAGTCACATGGGGGCTGGTCACACAGGACAAGAATATCTCAAAGTGCACTAGGATAAACGGAGCCAGCCCAGACCAGTCCTCTCATAAAAGCAAGCTGAAGAAAACTTAATCTTCCCTTGGGTCTCATTTTCTTTCCAACTCTCTCCTCCTTATCAAAATTGAGAAGTAGCAAATATACTGAAATACACATAAAAAAACTGTATTTGTATTTTTGCTGATTGGTTAACTATCTATACTTCAGTGTGAGTTCATTTGTTAAAGTGTTAGGTCAATCAGACATCTGTCTCCTAAAGTAGTGACAAACAGCTTTATCCCATTGGAAGGAAGGGTTTGGAAAACAGGTAGCAAGTTTGGGGGGAAAGAAAAGACTGAAATATCTTGACCTCTGCAGGAGTCAGTCATAAAGTAAATTTATTGGTAGCATAAAGTTCCTGGCACTGTTGAACATAAGGTCTTTTATTAACATAAATATTTCATAGCTCTCTACCTCATAATTGTCTGTGTCCAGAGAAAATAACACAAAGACAAGAAGTTTTAACTTCAGCAACAACACACTGACATTTGAAAACTAGAACACAGTACATTTATAGGAGACATACTATCTATTTAGTCTACAGGCAATTCTTAGGTGCATACTTGGCACTACGGACCCATAGTCTGGGACAGGCCTGTGCTTGTGGAAGGAATACTCAATACTTGTGAAGACTCAAGATCAGTGTTCCAGGTCTGCAGGTTCTGGTTCTTCCATTTACCGACCATGTGACCTGGGCTACCGCACTAACGCACCAGGACTGCTTAGGCTCTTGTTTCCTGGATGAGAGGAGTAATGAATTTTTGTTTGTTGTTTGTGTTGCTGGTTTTATTTTGTTTGGGTGGCAGAGGGAGGGAAGAAGGGCCCCTGAAAATGCAGTTTAGGAATCTCACAGCTGGAAAGAAGAGCATGAGTGGCTGAGCACCACGCGGTAGAGGGCAGGGGTACAGCGGGCCCGGGCTCCAGGGACTCCAGTGCAGGGCCATGTCTCCAGGAGGGACAGCGATCAAACACAACTGTATGTTTTGAGAGGAGGCTGCAGTGTGACTGACTGCACCGACACTGAAGAGGGAGCAAAGCAAAAAGAGGAAAAATATTAAAATCCCATTTGACTGCACTCTGTTTGTCATTTAGGATGGCTCAGAAGAGACAGATAAAATTCATGTTGTTCATAAAGCAGGCTAGTTGAATGCACTGATGAAGGAATGCATCAGTAATGACGGACATGCCATTGCAAATAAAAGTAACATATAAATTGTGATAACTACTACAACATCCAGTTAAGGTAATCACTTTTGTGTGTACATCTGTATAATATTAATTTCCTTCACCCCAAATAACTGGAAATAATACCAGTGTGGGGGGGGGGAATGAACATCTGGATTTTACAATGAAGAAATATTTTAAAGTCCAGTTTGCCTGGATTAAAAAAAAATGTGAGTAACTATGGATTTATTCACATTCATTTCTCCTGAGCTAAGTCTCATCATCAGGCCTCAGTATGACTATGTATGTCCTTACACACATGCCCATTTCATTTGTGTACCTCTCAGCGGCCAGTCTTTGTCCAGATAAATTACTTGAAACTTGAGTGAATCAAAAGGAACCTTTCTGCAGAATGTTCAGACTATACTTGGCTGTTGCCAGGTATGCCTGATAGAATGAACAGGAAAGAAAGAAAACGAAATCTTATGGTCACACACCTACTTTTCCCATCAGCTATTTCCCCCTAATGGTCTACACCGTGGGCTGTTACAGGGTTCCCCTCTGAGTACTTTCTCCCAGTAGTCACTTGGGCTATGTGTGAGTAGTTCTCTGCCACTTTACCTCCTATTCCTTAAGGACAGTCCTTAAAACTTGCCATCATTGACTGACTGACACATAATTGTAGAATCGAGACCCAGTTCAACTCCCCACATTTAAATTATCCCAGACATAGGAGACTCGATTCTATTTTTAAAGATGTTAGGAGATTACATGTCTTTGGTCTGTGTAACACACTCCCAGTTCTCACCATCAACAATTCTCATTAGCAGGATTTTTTTTTTACATATGTCAAAGTTTTCAAATAGCACAATTAATTAGAATTCCATCAAATAGCTGATCTGTTGATTAATAAATTCCAGCAGTCTTCTGTAAACGTCTCTCCTACCAGCAAAGAAGCCCATTTTTTTTCTCATTTTTCAGTTTTATTAGGTAGAATTGTTACAATTTGGCTGCACATATACAATATATTGCATGTAAATACATATATACAGTATACTGCACATATTTTTAAATTTACATATATGTACTGTTGGTTGTTTCTAAGAACGTTTAGAGCTTTAGCTTTTTAAACTTACATAGTTATCAAAGGAATAAAGCCAACCACAAAATAAGAATTAACTCAAAGAGATACTTACACCCCACTAGTAACAGCAACATTATTTATAATTACCAAGATATGGAAGCATAAGAAGCCCATTTTGGCCAGGTAGGCAGGAAGGATTAAGAGGTAAGGTCAAGGCTGTCTCATTCCAGGTTCAAGGTGAGCCCCGCCCCCAAGGATTTATTCCTTTTCCTTTGGAGGCACTCGGATTATTAGCTGAAAACCCAGTTCTTGTTCCTTAGCCAGTCCCATCGAAAACAACTGGACCTGGTCTCAGGTTCCCCAGAGCCCTGCTCTATTACTGTCCCCTGTAGCCTCTCCACTCTCACTGTGGTCAGGCTAGGTTTGAGGACCACTGGGTTATTTTATGGAAATGTAACGTGTGCCACTCAGGATCCCGCAGGTCCACAAGCCGGGGACCTGCCCCATCTCTCTTCCCCCACGCTTCCCTTCAGATGTGGAATCGCTGCGTTCTCTTCTCTTCCTGTCCTCCCAGGAGCAGCACCCGGTGGGGCTTCCGAGGACCACGGGCCCCATGCAGTCCTCCATGCCCCCAGGCTCCGGCGGCATGGTCTCGGGAGCCAGTCCCGCGGGTCCCGGCTTCCTGGGCAGCCAGCCCCAGGCAGCCATCATGAAGCAGATGCTCATTGATCAGCGGGCCCAGCTGATGGAGCAGCAGAAGCAGCAGTTCCTGCGGGAGCAGAGGCAGCAGCAGCAGCAGCAGCAGATTCTGGCCGAGCAGGTAGCACAGCGCCCATGGTGTGAGTCATTCGTTCAGCAAACATTTATCCCGCGCCTGGTGTCTGTGAGGGCACCTCAGTTCATGTCCTTCATCAAGAAATTCACAAGCCAGCCTTTCCGAGATCTGCAGAAGAACCTGCAGAATTTAGACCCTTCAATTAGCTGGGCTTTTTCTTAGAACGAATTCATTTGTTCTTAAAAGACAGGCTTCCACCATCCGTTTGAAGACCCATTTGCCAGAGACCCTTCTTCCATTTAAGGCTGGCTCTTTTCTTCTGGTTTCTGGTGCAGGGGTCTGTGTAATCAGCATGGGGGACAGTGATGGGAGGGGGCTGGTTCACAGTCTTCGCAAACTCTAATATTTCCAGCCTGGAGAAAAAAGAAAATAATTCAGAGAAGTTTGTTTCTTGGAGGAAAGTGTCAAAAGGAGGGATTGAGGAGAATTCTTAGAGAATTGGTCATGAACAATGGAACGGGAACAATAGCAGGATAATAGGGCCCACAGAACTACCTGGAAACCTGAACTCAGGGTCACAGAAAGGGTGCAAACTTGAGAAAATTCCCAGCAGCTTTTAAAACAGTTCAGGAAATCTTTGAGTTAAAGGAAGGCCTAATACACAGAAAGCTTTACCCTAGACATCTTTGACCACCCTTGACATATAATTCCTTCAGCTTTGAAAGAAAGCCTTCCCTGCTGGCTGCCCTAAGTTTCAGTGCGTTTTGTTTTTTCAAGATGCCCATGCCTGATTTAGTGTTATCCCAGGAAAGGCCTGAGACCTTCCACAGGAGGTCCCTAGTTAGCTTCTGTGGGGGGTGGTCCATTGCATCACACCCTTCTATTATAGGAGATGTGAGGCTGTCATCTAAGGCTCACGCCCACAGTTACCCTTCTAGAATGTTCCTAGTAGGATCAGAATTTTGGAAATTTATTAAATATCCTCCACCATATCTATACAAGATACTGTGTAGGACACAAGGTGCATTGAGGTCCTTACTAACCAAGAGCAGCCATTCAAAGTGACACCAGTCATCCCCCAAATAGAAAAATTGTACCATTGAGCACAGTTCACTTATGTTCCCTTTTTGCTTTTGTTCCTGAACAGCTGTGTAATTATCTCCCTTTTTACCGAGGTCAGTCAGCTGCCTGGCAGCTCTTGTGCAAACAAACCTCTATCCCTCTCACCCTGCATAAGGTGTGTGACAAGGAGCCACGCTAATCTCTCTGAGGCAGTGGTAAATGGAGCTGCTGCAGGGACGCTGGGCTTTGCAAATCCTCTCCTCAGCCAATCCCAGGCAATTTCAAGTGTGCCTGATACTGTGACCAAGATGCAGAGGGAATGGGGGGTAACCAGGCCGAGTACGGCTGTACCAGCCCAAGGGTGTCCCCACATGGCGAGGTCAGGCAGCCCCAGGAATGAGGGAGACAGGGGAGTTGCCACAGGATGGCACCCACAGACCATGAGGTGAGAGCATGTGCGACCCCTCAGAACCCAGGACACGGAAAGACAGACATAGGACTCCTTAGAAAAGACGAGGAAATGGGAAATTGCAAAAAATAATAGTAGTAAGTATAATTCCTTAATGACTGTGTGTAACAAGAGATGAAGAGGGACCGAGGAAAGAACAGTTTACTCTGAGTCACATCTTTTGCTTGTGGTATGATTTTGGAAAAACCTAACCTCACTCCTCATCTGCCAAGTTAGGTTTTCATCATTTCCCAGCCTCCCTCCTGATGCTCCCATGAGTCATGTGTGTAAAATCCTTGAGAAACTGCACAGACGTAGGTTGGGGCCTGTCACGTGACCCCGGCATCACAGAACGCGGTGCAAGAGCTGCAGCCGCACGTGCCAGCCGTCCTGTGGGACCAGCCCGGAAACGAAGCCGCGAGATGTGGCCCCTCATCCTGCACCTGGAGACAGTGCTTATTGACGTGGGCGCCCTGTGGCTCTTCGCTCATTGTTTTAGAATGACTGTGGCCACATCGACGCCACGCTGATTTTCCTGGGCCGTGCAACAACAGTGAAAGTCTCCTAACACTTTTCAGTTTTGCAAACCGCCTACTGGGAATGCTTGGGTTTCCGAAAGGGCATGTGAGGGGAAACAGAAGGACTGGGAGCTTGCATATCTTTGGGCACTTTCAAATGATTCTCAGCGGACTTAGCAATCAGAACAGAGCTGGTTGAAAGCAGGTGGGAATTAACATTTAATGCATTATTCTCAGAGAGCACAGAGG
Organism: Camelus ferus; assembly: GCF_009834535.1. Taxonomy (NCBI): domain Eukaryota; kingdom Metazoa; phylum Chordata; class Mammalia; order Artiodactyla; family Camelidae; genus Camelus; species Camelus ferus. The sequence continues at coordinate 99,171,528 of NC_045697.1, read as the reverse complement.
TGTTGACTCCCATCTATTCACAGAGTTGCAATGGAACCTGATATTTTAGATATGAAACAAACATTGGGGATCATGAAGTCCCTTTATTTTACACAGGAGGAAACTGAGGCAGGGGCTTATGTGATTTTTTTGAATCAGGCAGAGAGAGGCAGAGCCAGGACTATAACCCGGGCCCCCTGACTCCTGACTGACAACCCCCAGCGCCTATTTGCAGCTGTAAGTGGAACAGTTACATTCTTACATAATCTAGGAAGTTTGGACTGAGAAGAAGCTTTTAAATGCTCAGCTTACTCTCAATCACGTTCTTATTATTGCTGCCTAAAAGATTAGCATGGTTTCTTGTCTACAGTGTGTCTACACAGTTAATTCATTTCACTAGTTTTGTGCAAAACACCGTGGTAGGCACCACAGGATGGGGTGAACACAGGCTCTTCTTTCCTTTGGTTGCCAGAGTGCTGACTGGCCTTGTCAAGAAAAAGGGGAAAAAAAGAAAGAAAGAAAAGGAAAATTACAGAGCTGCCCAGGAACAAAAACAAGAGAAAAAATAGAAATAAACACATGTGTTAAGAAGTGGTCAATGTGTGTTATTTTTGTAATGAACACTCTTAAGAGCCTGGCCCTCGTCTATGTTTTTAGAACCCTTGCAGATGAAAGGTGCTTAATGAATATTTAGCAGCTGCAGAAGGAGGTTAAGCAACGTGCCAGAGGTCACGCAGCTATTTGACCGCAGACCTAGAACTAAAACCCCTTCCTTTGCTCTTTCCACCATATTCTGATTTTCTCTCCCTTTTTCACGTACAGCATGATAATGGTCATAATAGCCTTCCCAGTATATTGGCAACAGGGTTGACCGAGCAGAATCCCCGTGACAGTAAGACGAAAAACTCAAACGCAAGCCTCCTGGCCCGCGGTATACGTGGAACCCCTCACGGTCTCCACAAGGCAGTAAATGCTGTGTATCTGGCTTGTGGAGATGTGTTTTGCAGGCAGTATGGCTTCCTGGGAATAAAAGGAGACTTTTGTGTAGTTTCTGAGAATCCCATCTTCTTATACCCGAAGCATCTATTTCGGTCATTAAAAATTAGTTGCTTGTCCGTTTGAGCTCAGTCCCCAGCATGAGGAAAGCATGCGGGCTGATGTTGGAATATCAGAGTCAGAGCTGCCTCCTTCACTGCTCCTTCCTCATAAGCCAGCGAGTCCACACAGCAGAAGAGCCACAGATGTTGATCAAGGATGCTCATAGCAGTGGTATCTGTGACAGCCTAAACCTGGAAGCACCCTTAAATAACCATCCCTGGTGCACAGGTAAATAAATCTTGGTGTGTTCATGTGAGGGACTAGTGCTCAACAGTGAGAATTAACAGACCACACTGCACGCATCACTGTGGATGAAGCTCTCATATACAATTAAACCAAAGAGCCAGACACAAAAGCCAGACTCGAATACACTGTGTAAACCCCCTACTATAAAGTACAGAAGCAGACGTAACTCATCTGTTGTTAGCTTGGGATAGTGGTTCCAGCGGGTCAGATGAAAGTAATGACTGCAAAGGGGCATGAGGGCTCCTCGCAGGGTTCTGTTTCTTGATCCAGGTGCTGTTTCCCAGGAGCGTGTTCACCTGTGAAAACCCATCACACTGTACACGGATGCTATATGCTTTGCACTTACCTATATGAATGTTACCTTCAATTCAGAGTTGAGTTTTTGAAAACTGCCTTCCTCAGCATCTCCAGGATCTTTAATTGCACGCTGTCTCTCATCTCACCTTCCCGCCCTTCTCGTCCTCTGTCTTTTAGCAGTTGCAGCAACCACATTTACCCCGGCAGCACCTCCAGCAGCAGCGGAATCCGTACCCAGTGCAGCAGGTCAACCAGTTTCAAGGTGAGGCACACCCCTGCTGTTGTGTACCTTCCAACTGGGAAGCATACGTGAATGTAGAGCCAGTGACAATGCCACGTGTGCTGTGTTTGTGTCCCAGTAACATTAACAGTGTTTAAGAATGAAAGGTACCAACCAATCAGAATGCCAGGTGATAACCTTTTGGTCACTGGGCCCCAGGGAGATGTTGGTGGGCCCACGGAGGGGTCGGGTGGCTGTCGGGGTGGGACTGGGACAGCTGTTCCTTACCAAAAGTACAGAAGTATTTCAGTAGTTTAATAACCGAAAAAGACATGCAGGTGTCTTTTCACCCAATATCGCCTGGTTTATGTCTTGTCATCTCGGTGCCGGCGGTGGGTGGGATTTGCCTGTCTCACAAGTTCCCCATGTTGCTGGCCCAAGGGCCACACTTCGAGAACTGGTCCTTTATATTATGAACTAACTAAAACCATTGAATCTGATAAACCTGGCATAGTGTCCCTTGAGTTTTCTAGGTTTGTAACTCATGTATTATTTTTTAGAATAAATGGACAAAGGAGTTGAATAACTCCTCTATATTCTTAATGCTTGGGTCCAGTTTAAAGAAAAGGTCTGCTCTTTGATCTTTTCTGAAACCCCAAATCACAGGTAATTAACCTAAAAATGTAGCTACACTGAAGCTAAACAACCCGTGACATTTCAGAGTTCCTGAGCTGAATGGTAATTTTGTTTTACTCTCTTCAGTATTTTCACGTATTTTACTAACACCCAAGGTATCATAATGTTATGTACCTGGGAAAATAGCAAATTGATAGATAAGAAGTACTGTCCTTGGAGAGAAGTTCTGTTAGGAACCTATAGGTTCTCTCACCACTACACTTTTCAAAGGTTTTAATGACTATCTTTTTCTTACTGAGTTTTGTGCCTCTGGGCAGTGTTACATGCCTATGGGGAAATGCTTGTTTTTCATAAATATAGACTTCTTGTGAGTGAAAACAGACACGGATCCTTTTAGGGAATAAATTGCATATTACCATTTTTATTTGAATATAGAAAATTTTCTTTGACACTGTGATGTTAACCAGCAGACAGGAAAATTAATTTGACTATGGTGTCTCACAGTAATATCTGTTTTAGACAAAAATTTAAAAAAGAAGGAGAAAAAGTAGCCTGTTGTTTAACGTATGTAGTCATCAGGTAAAGACAAGTTAATTCTTTGAATGCATTTGAATTTTTTTCCTTTGTACATTTAAAATTCCTAAAATTATAAAAACTAGATTAGTAAGAAGCTTTTTATTTTTCCTAGGTTGAAAATACGGTGCTGAATGCTGATATTAAAATGTCCTTTTTTTAAAATAAGAATTACATCTGGATAGCATAGTCATTTACACTACGTAAAAATAATGGTTGGCTTGGATTAATGTTTCAATACCTCTTAAAAGACACTGCAGCATTTCTGCCCTCTAAAGAAGAGAAACTATTTCTCATTCACAAAATTAGTCCAGACAGTATCCAATCCCTCAACATATTTATTTGAAAATTAACAACAAAAATGTCCAAAATATGAAAGTCCTTTCATCTGTTTCCAGCAGCCTATTTATGTAATTTGGTCTATCCAATCAATCTCTGAGTCAGCAATATTTTTCCCTTAAATTTTTTTTATAAGCAACTCAATAACCCATTTACCACAGTTGATCAAATGGGCCATGCAGTCGATATAAATTAAGTCATTAAGGTCACAAAACTTCATAACAAGATTACAAGTTGCAATATATACTACCATCCAGTGTTTAACCAGGGACTTTTGATTTTTTTTTAAATCCACTTAGATATGATTAAGCTTAAAACAAAAAAACGGAAACGTTTCTAGGGATCTCCCCCAGATCTTTGAGGTTTCCACACAGTGACCATTTCATTTTTCAGTGCAGTGTGGTATTGATCTCAAGCCACAAAAACTTAAGTCATAATCAAAATTCCTGTAATTTTCTTTCTTAAAGAAAGAAAGAAAATATGGAGACATATTTGCTGCCCAGAAATCAATAACCCCATCAGGAAGACAAAAACACACTTTAGTTGCCTGCCAAGGTGCCAGGCTTAACCAGGTTACACTATTCTCATCTGGTTTCTCATCCCAGTTCCAGGGAGGATCAAATTTGCTTAGAATATCAGTTGGTTCCTATGCTGTACCTTTTTTAAATGTCCAGGGAAAAAAAATATTTTTCTTTTTTTTTTTCATGTATTTAATCATTAACAGGGACACAGAAAAACCCATTTTTGTATACCTCCTAGACCTTGACAACATTGACTGAGGTTCAAAGGGTGACATTTTTATCCTCTTGGCTAGTTTAGAAATTTCCTAGAAACATTTAAAAAAGGATTCACTCAAATGCCTAAATAGAATTGAGTGACTTGGTTGAGTGACTGGCCAACTTTTAAGGCAGCATCATTAAAACCGCTTTAGTGGTCCCTGCTGATTTGAAGGAGTGGCCTTTGCTGGAGAAACACATAAAGTTCATTGCCAAGTAGCAAGTAACAGGATGATTTCTTTTTCTGACTCAGGAAGCTGGCCAGTTCTCACTGACATGTTATGATTCAGAGAATCTGGAGCATGTGAAAACCTACAGAGGGGATCCAAACAAATGTCCCATCTGTCGAAGCAGCTTCTTAGCAGAAGCGATGGCCTTTAACCTCTCAAATCCTACTCAAGTCTTAAGGGAAATTAATCTAATGGTCTTTATTGATAGTATTCTCTACTGAACCATGTTCCACTTCACAAACAGGATATGCAAAGTGACCAGCCATTTCTTGCTAATTTAGCCCAGGAGGTGAATTTCCTCACACCTCCAAAAAAAAAAAAATGGTATCTTACTGGTTGAGGATGGTATCATATTAAGAAGAGTAAGAAACAATTTGCTTCTGAATGTGAACAAAAATAATATCAGGGTCTATCAAGTGGAAAAGTCAACTGCAAAAGCATGTGTACTGTATGATCCCAATTTTTGTGTGTCTATTTATATATTAATGTAAGTTAGCAGTGGTCACCTCTGGATAGTGGGAGTTAGGGTGACTTAATTTTCTTCTTTGTGCTTTTCAGTATTTTCAACTTTTTCACAATCAGCATGTTATAGTCAGAAAAATAATCATCATTATCAGAGTAGATCCTTTCAGATAAAAGAATTTTATATTCCCAAAGGGAAGTCCAGCAGCTTGTTACAGTGCATCGCTGATAGAGATGCGTGAGTAGGTGTGTCCTTTTCTCCCTGCAGGGTCTCCCCAGGATATAGCAGCCGTGAGAAGCCAGGCAGCTCTCCAGAGCATGCGAACTTCACGGTTGATGGCACAGAACGCAGGCATGATGGGAATGGGACCCTCCCAGAACCCAGGAACAATGGTCACAGCAGCAGCCCAGTCAGAGATGGGACTGGTCTCTTATAGCTCCACGCCTCCCAGCCAACCGGGAATGTACAGTATGAGCACAGGAATGACCCAAATGTTGCAGCACCCAAACCAAAGTGGCATGAGTCTCACCCACAACCAAGCCCAGGGGCCGAGGCAGCCCACCTCGGGGCAAGGGGTCGGGATGGTGAGTGGTTTTGGCCAGGGCATGCTGGTGAACTCAGCCATGACCCAGCAGCACCAGCAGATGAAGGGGCCGGTCGGCCAGGCCTTGCCCAGGCCCCAGGGCCCACCGAGGCTGCAGAGCATTATGGGAACGGTCCAGCAGGGAACACAGAGCTGGCAACAGAGGAGCTTACAGGGGATGCCCGGGAGGACTAGTGGAGAATTAGCATCATTCAACAACGGTGCCAGCTACCCACTGCAAGCCGGCCAGCCGAGGCTGACCAAGCAACACTTCCCACAGGGACTGAGCCAGGTCGTGGATGCCAACACTGGAGTGGTGAGAACCCTCAACCCGGCTGCCATGGGTCGGCAGATTATGCCACCGCTCCCAGGGCAGCAGGGCCCCAGCCAGGCCAGGCCGATGGTCATGTCTGGCCTAAGCCAGGGTGTACCCGGCCTGCCCGCATTCAGCCAGCCCCCAGCACAGCAGCAGATGCCCAGCGGCAGCTTTGCGCCAAGCAGCCAGAGCCAAGCCTATGAGCGGAACCCCCCTCAGGACATGTCATACAATTACAGTGGGGACGCAGCAGGGGCTTCCTTCCCCGGCCTCTCAGACAGTGCAGATCTCGTGGACTCCATCATCAAAGGTGGGCCGGGGGATGAGTGGATGCAGGAGCTCGATGAATTGTTTGGAAACCCCTAGTCAAGAGGGGCCCGCAGGAGCCACAGCGCTAGTGGTTAAAGCTTCAACCACAAAAAACAGGATGTTGACTCATCCTTGTTTTTTTTGTTTTTTTGACCCACGTAAACTGAGCAAAACTGCAGCCAGCTGACAGTGGAAGATCCAGGTACCAATCCACAGCCCCAGTGGGCCTCATTTCACCTGACTTTCACACAGCAGTCAAGACGAGACACCCTGCGGACCCTGTGAGAGAGGGAGGCGCACCTGAGGCAGATGGGGGAGATGATTCTGCAGCCCCTCTGCCGGGCCCTCCCTGTGATCACCCGGCCCAGTGTGAGCCGCTCCAGCCAAGACCAACTGCTGCCCAGCACAAGGTGGCCATCAGCCCCTCCTGGTCCAGAACCGGAGGCTGCAGCTTTGGAGACACGAAGGAAAGAGCCTCAGGCTGGGGGAAGTTTCATGAAGGCTTCTGGGTGGTTGCACAGGCCAAGAGCGCACGTCAGAAATGCTGAACTCTGGTTGCAAAGAGATGTCCGGCTTCAAGACATGCTACTGTGTTGGGAAGGGAGGCACCAAGAATAGTGAGATGTCACAGGAAGACAACACAGGATCCTACAGGCCTGTCTTCTGCCCTCAATGACCCTCAGGAAGTTTAGAGACATTGCCTCCCAAGGACAGCCAAGCGAGCTTGGAGAAGGGTCCTCGCAGCCCTGGGCGGGCAGCCTTCTGCTGGTGACCGTGGTGACCGTCACTCTGGGGAGTTGGGCTGGAGCCTGCGGGGGCCCAGTATGACCCGATACCTCTCGGCAACTCCCATCTGCTCTCAGCAGCCACAGGATGGGGTGTTCCCAGCTGGATGCTGTGTGTCCGCCAGCACAGCCTTTCTCCCCATCCCTGCCCTTGCCCCTCTTTGCCTCCACCCCAGCCTGCCCTGGCATCTCCTTGCAGGCTATCCAAGAAGAAATGAAGCTTTTGTCTTTAGGGAGCCAGAGCAGAGGCAAAATAAATGCCAGAAGAACTTAGACAATGCCTGAAATATAAAGGCAACACTGGAGTTTTCTTTCTCTGCCTGGAACTGAGTGGGCTGCTCTGCTTTTCAGTGATGGGTTTACACAAGCCGCACCTGTTGCTTCTGGGACACCAAGGAGGGACTGGCCTGGATGTCGCCGGCTCTGGCTCCCTTTGGGAAAATCCCCAGGGTGATCCAAAATCGGCCCAGCCCTTCATCCCTACTTATCAGAAAGACTAATTGCAAACCCTGGAAGAAGATGAGGAACTGAAAAATCAATTGCCCCACCTCACACCTTTTGATGATGAAGAGGAGGAAGGAGGGTTCCTTTCATACGGGCAAAGTAATCCACTCCTGAAGTTCTGTACAGTTGTTCTCTTTGTAATTCACCCGAATCATCCCTCACTGAAGCCTGTGGGAAGGGATCCACAACCTCCACTGTCATAAGGCTTGTCCCGTTCGTCCTCGCCTCCCCTCCCACCGTCCCGTTGGCATAACCGTTGTCCTCGTGAGTGAGAGTGGTGTGAGCTTTTCTCCTGCCACCCCTGCCCTCCGTGTCTGAAAGGCAGGCTCCCTCCTGGGCACCCACAGGTCGTCACTCGCCACACCAGAGCCCCGGCCCCACCACTGGAGCTGGACTGGCTGCGCTCAGGGAAGGTCAGGAACGGGGTTTGAATGAAAAGCTGGGGCAGAGGAGGCAGATGGGCAGCAGGCAGGCCAACACTGCTCTTGACTTGCTTGCCAAGTACCAAGGTCATAGATCTACTCAGCAAAGGGCAGGACAGAGACCAGAGGCGGCCAGGTGGGTGAGGGTCCAGGCAGGGGCTGTGCTCCCTCTGGGAAGAGGTGGTAGCAGGCTGACCGTGAACTCCCTGCGTGGGGAGGGCTACCACCAGGAAAACTCTTGAGTGGAAACAGATGAAAACCAAAACCAAAAAAAAAAAGGTAAACACGAATACACAGAGTATATAATTACCTTTTTCTGAAAGGTACAGGAAATATATAAGCAATGATGAGAAACTGGAGGTGGCTGATGGAGGTTGGGTTGGGAGGGCTCCATTATCTTTTAAAAGCTTCCTCCAAATGCTCAGTACTGGGACCAACTAAATCGAGAGGTAGATTTTAATACGGTTGTTTTGTTTTGTTTTTGTTTTTACTACGGTGCTGATGTACATGTAATGTCTAAAAAAGTTATTTGTAAATAAGTTTTTACAATACTGCAGATATCACTGGGTCTACTATCTGTAAAAAATATACATATAAATATATATATATACTGTTTGTTTAAAATAGAGTATTTTTATTTCATTCCTTAACTCATCGTCCCAGCAGTGGTATTGCACTTCAGATGACATCTAATTACTAATTTGTACTGTATGACCTTTGGCAAATTCCTCCATTTTATTCAGATTTTTCTAGTTTTCTGTTTTTACTTTGTACATGAGCATTACTTATTTCCTTTTAAGAAATGTACAGAACTCTGAAATGTAGAAATGAAGTGATGTTGACATACCACTTTTAAAGAAAAAAAAAAACAAATAAAAGATCATTATCTGAACCAATCCAACGTTTAGTTTATTTTAGGTCTGTCGCTGCTGCTCTAATCTTAATTAAGCAAATGTATTACGCCTGGGTTTTAATTGATTAACTGCAGTTCTTGTTTCAAATTTTTGATATTATTTAAACATTTGTGTAACAGTAGAGATCTATCGGTCATCCCCAGCCTTTTTAATTCAACAGCACAACTAAAACGTTCTCTATTTGCACTCTAGGGGATGTGGCAGAGGTAGGAGAGGAAAGTCAGCTTTAGACTGAAGTCCATCTGTAGACTCAGTACTGTGACAATTCAAATTCCACCTGGTTCATTCTGAGAATTTGGAAAATTGATAGTAAACTCCTTATTTAGAAAAGGAAGAAAACCCAAGGAATATATTGGGGAAAGTAACAACGGGGCCTTGACACTATCGGTGCGCACGCACACACGCACGCACACGCACGCACACCATGTGTGCCGCAATGTTGCCAGCCCAGCTGCACCTCTTTGGAGGACGGCCTCGTGCCAGGGCCTGGCGTAGCCAGCACCACCCACAGAGAGCTGAACGGTGCTTAGCAGTTTATATCTCTCCAGATTGCTGTTAGTCAGTGACCTCCTGGTGCAGGAACGAGAGAGCCCAGTTAACTTGCCTGGAGAAACCCTGAGATAGGATTTCTGTTCTGAGCTCCCCTTCAGGATCAGGCAGAGGCTGGGAATTACCAGAAGGTGCCGCCTTGCTTGGCTTTTTGCTCTTTTGTAGGCAAGCAGGACCCTATGGGGGCCTTCCCGGGACAGACCCCACCCCCATAACCTCTACTGTAGGTCCTCTCTGATAATAGTAACTCATGCATATTTCCTGAGTTTTTCAGATGCTAAAAACCACCACCAAATGGAAGCAATTAACTACTTGGTTCTTCTTAGCACATAGCCCACAGACCATTATCAGTTTAAGAACTGATACTGTTAACCGCCCTGTTGCCTCACCATCAACCAATCAGAATTGTGCACGAGCTGATTGCAGACTCTGGGCCGCCCCTCTCTCACGTGGCCTTTGAAAATGCTCAGCTGAAACCCTTTGAGGAGTTTGGGTTTTTAGCCATGAGCCACGTATTCTCCTTGCTCGGCCCTGCAGTAAACCTTTCTCTGCTCTGGTCTCCGACTTCTCGGTTTGTTTGGCCTCACTATGCATGGGACACATAAAACTTGCATACAGTAACAGTTTTGGAGAAGCCAGCGAGGAGGCCGTGCTCTGGCAGGTCAGTCCCAGCCTGGGGCCCCTTCCCTAGGTCCTGCAGCTGCTGCAGCTCACTTCGCTCCAGGGAACCAGGAAGGACTCTCCCCAACAGGCCAGCTTCCCCAGTACAAAGCTGTTTGGAGCCGAGACACATCGGAGCTGCGGTCCACGGTCGTTGGCGCCTGGGGGTGAGTGGCTCCAGCTTGCTCAGGCTGGGAATTCTCTCCACCCATCTGGGTTCATCCTGTTGCGGGAAGTGAGTCGCTCTGGGCTCATTGCGAGCCACTCTGGTTCTGTTTTGTTTCGGGAGCTGGGCCCTTCAGTTTGGAGGCCTCATCTGGGAGTGGAGGTGGAATTTTTAAACTATACCTCCTCTGATTTTCTATGTGATCGTAGTTTATTTGTTGTTTGTGTTTTTGAGTGTGTTGTTTTGGGGTGAGCCACTCTGGCTTGGGCAGATTGGGGAAATTCTACCCACACACCCTGGGCTCATTCCCTTCTGGGAAGTGAGCCATTCTGGGCTCAATGGGAACCACTGTGGGTCCATTCTCTTTCAGGAGATCTTTTGTGGGACCATGTTTGTTGTTTGTGCGTGTGTCAGTACTTACATTGGTGGATTGAGATGTCTTTGGCAAGTAACGGAGCTCACGTGTGATGACACCAGCATATCCCTATCGCGTTGGCTTCACCTGATTTTTTTTTTTTCCCCTTTCTAGCCTTGGTCTTTCATTTAGCTTCATCTCTGATGGGGCGCTGGTTGGGGTTCTCCCCCTTTTAAATTGATGGTGCATTGGTTGGGAATTTCCGTTTTGGGGCTAGAGAACTGAGAATCTAAGAGACTGGTTTGAATTGTTGTGTGCTTGATATCTGATAATCTCGGCCATGAATAATTACCGTGCCCCTAGGGTATATTTTGCAAAACTGGGAGATCTTCAGCTATGCTCCCATAAGTGAAAGAAAATGATATTTTTAATTGTAACACTGTGTGGGCTCAGTACCCACTGAGATTTGGAGAACAGTGCACCCTAATGGCTCTGTTAGTGTATTAAAGTGGGCCTTTAGCAATCTGGCTTTTATCTGGGGGGAAATGTGTGAGCGTCTCAATACCTGTGTCCAAAAGGGGAAAAACTCTTGAGATCTCTGGTTCTGTCTTTATGTGAAAATTAATTTGTAAAGTAACTATTTGACTTAAAAGTAAGCACTTACAAGTGCTTATATATACTTATACTTCTAAGTATAAAAGAAGCTAGACAACAAATTTCAGGTTCACATAATCTAAGAAATATTTAATATTGAATTAATACCTGCTATTAAAGCTAGCTTAAGCTTGTTGGTATAATCAATACAGACATGTCGTTCATTGCAGCTGGATTTACTCAAGGTCCATAAGTTTATTTCTGTTACAGAGTTTGTCAGCAGAAAGAAAAAAATAAACTCGGTATGGTGAAATTCTTATAAGTAAATTAAATGCAAATGAGATAAGAGCTTTTGGGTGAACTCTTCAGAAATAATTATGTTTTAGTAATGTCTACTTAAAAATGATCTCTCCAGATATTTGATAAGTTGAAATTTTAGAGTTGTACTAAATTAAGTTTATTGAATAGATCACTCCCAAACAAAATAAGATACTAAAACATTATTTATTGAACATTGAAAGACAAAAGGTGTTTAGGACTGTTATTAAATATGTTTGGTGCCACTGTGAAGGAAGTTCATAATTGCTTGCTTCTTGGGTTTCACTAGAAATTAAGGTTTTTAGAGTTGTGAATTCTAATTTAAATGTCATTAAAGCTACTACAAATATAGTAAAGGAAACACTTCAGTATACATTAGGAAAGTAGGATATGTTTTGAGTAAAAGGTATGAGGAATGGAATTGCACTTTGTTAAGGGAAAAACAGTGATTTGGTTCTGGAGCTGGTTGCTTCTAGATGGTGGGGGTGGGGAGGACAAACTAATGTGGATACAGAAAGTTGTAGAAAGGGAGCCTTGAAAACAGAGTTTTGTGCATGGTTGGGCTGAGATTAAACTTTTAATTGGGTAAGTGGATTTTGTCATTAAAAGTAAGCTGGTGCAGGACTAGGTTTTGTTCCTCTATTAGGAGAACAAAGTTTACTCAGAGTGTTTCTGATAACAGATTGTGTGAAACTTTTTGGTATTTTGACAAACTTCCTGTCAAATTGTAATTAAAGTTCTTCTGACTTCAGCTAACTTTGGGATGCTTCAGAGGGCCCCTGAGGCATCTCAGAGAAAAATGTTTAACTAGGATTGGTTGGTATGTTAAATTATATGGGAAGCATTGTCAAATGAGTGATAAGCCTTCTCAGATTATACCATATGGATAAATGTTATTAATATAGACATTCTAGAAATTAAAGTCTCTGAAATTTAGGTATGTCCCGGTATAATGCTATCAGTCATAATTCTAATTATCTTGAAATGTTGAATGTCACAGCAACTTAAGATTCTTTGTCAAAAACATTGTAAGCAGATCTTTAACCTTGCTTTTTTAAGTCCTTTGTCATTCATAGCCAGTTAAAGCTGATGCTTTGCAAAACTGCTTCATCTTCAAGAAGATTCACAAAAAGGACTTTTTGACAAGCACAGCTTTCTTTTAAATCATATTGCTGAACTGGGTAAGATATTTAAAAGGTCTAATGAAAACTCTGATTTCACACTGTTGCCCCCCATGTTTAGGATAGAAAGAATTCTCTAATGGGGTTGTCACAGTGTAGAACTAATCATGATGAATGACAATACTTTCTTTAAGTCTGTTGCTAAAAGGACATGTAGAAAGCTTGTGTGACAATTGGGCATAAGTGATAAAATGTATCGCCTATAAAGTGTTTCCCCATTAACATATCTGAGCCTGTTCTGAACATCTGATTAGTTTTCCTCCAAAGTGGATACATAGGCAAATAAAGAGGAGGCCTGGCCCCAAGGGACATGATCTGAACCTGGGGCAGGAGCTACCAGCCCAGCATCGTGGGACAGATATTTTGACCATCAGTGCTTTCTACTGAAAGATTTACAATCAAAAGGGGAAATGATGGAAAAACATGCACGAATTGAGGTATGGGGAAGTCAATCTGGCTATGAGTGGTTTAACTTAAAACTTTACTGACCAAAGCGGTCTCTTTTATGGCCCTCTGGACATGGATTGTACATCTCCTTTGTCTTTGAGGAGGGGAATGCATTTGAAAGTCAAAATGGGGTAACTGTGGTTCAGACATTCAAGATAAAACTAGGTGGCCATTGTGCACACAGTTTCAGGCCCATGCCTGTGTTGTTGAGAACTCGCATTTTCTGAGCTGTGTCACACTCAGGATGCCACCAGCCATTCTCAATGCAGTGTCTGCTGGTAGATGGCAGCTGCAACCTTATGACCTAAAGTTCTTCTCTTGTAACTATTAAATTTTTAGACAATAAAATTGTTTTAGATCCTATGTTCGCAAAAAAAAGAAGACATACGTAATGGTCAGTGGCTCCTATTATGTATATGCTAACACCACATCAGAAGTTAAAACCTACTCAGAGAAAAGTAGACAGCTGGCTACAAGTCTCCCCAGAAGTGCCAGGTCCAGACAGGTTTTCAGGCTTACTCTCCTGAATTCCTCAGAGAATGAGATGCATTTTGTCTATTAAAGTTTCGGTTGTCACTCCTCCAACTACTTCTAAATTGGGTCTGTTTGTTGCTGAAAGATCAGCCCCCATCCCTGATGAGCCAAATAACTCAGAGACAGGGTCTTAGAGCTTAGAAGAAAAGAGGCAGCTTTATTGCTTTGCCGGGCAAAGGGGACTCACCGCAGGCTAGTGCCTTCACAACTGTGAGCCCACCTTGGGGGTGGGGTGGGGTGGTTATATAGCCATGGCTCAAACAATAAAGCATCAATAACAATCAACAATTATTTTCTTCTCATAAGACTCAGTGACGTCATGTTGTCTCCAGGTGACCAATTCTGTAGAGGCTAGTGGTTGTCACTCTTCCGATCTCTTAATCTTGTACGTGTCCAAGGCGTGGTCTTCTTGGTAATTCAGGCTATTTTGTAAGGTTACAGCCCCATGACCTTCTCCCTGGAGAACAACTCAAGAGATCAAGCATGATTACTTTCGATTACTGGAATAAAGTAGAAACAGGAAAATTAATAGCTTTATTTTAACAATGGGCCTGGAGCTGTGAGTAGCAACCAGTCAGTCAGGTTAGTTGACCGTTTTAAGGGCAAGCATAAGAATGAGCAATCTGTTAGCCTGAGTGCAGCCATTTTATTTATTCTCCTTCGTGTTGGTACAAAAAGGATGGATTTAAGGGACTGAGATCTTAAGACTCAGATCCAGGACTTGAAATTCGGGAATATTTCCAATTCGGTGTCCATTCCCCAAACTGAAGCAAGACTGTGCCCTGTTTCATTAGGAAGTAGGTAGATTGGTTGTCGCCCCATTCCCTGAAAGATGTGGGAAGGATGAAACAGTATTGGAGATTGAAACTGAGTCCTCCTAAAACCAGTTTCCTCTGCGGAGTTTATGATGAACTTCTCTGTCCAAAACATTCCCTTTCCTGTCCAACACCTGTTCTCAAGATTGAGGTGTATCAAAGAAAAGTGGGGATTTGTAACCTAGCAGGATGCTATGGGGCCTTCCCAGGACAGATCCCTCCCCCAGACAAACCTCTGCTGTAGCTCTTCTCTGATAATAGTATCTCATGCGTATGACCTGAGTTTTTCAAATGCTAAAAACCACCACCAAGTGGAAGAAATTAACTACTTGATGATCATGAGCACATAGCCCCCAGACCTTCTGGCGCCTGAGGATTGATAATGTTAACCACCCTGTTACCTCACCATCAACCAATCAGAATTGTTCACAGCTGATCACAGACCCTGGGCCACCCCTCCCTTACCTGGCCTTTAAAAATGCTTTTCTGAAACCCTTCGAGGGGTTCAGGGTTTTTTGGGATATGAATCACCCGTCCTCCTTGCTCAGCCCTGCAATAAACTTTTCTCTGCTCCAGACTCCAAAATTTCAGTTTGTTTGGCCTCACTGTGTGTCAGGCACACAAACTTGTGTTCAGTAACTTTTCTGCCTTGTTTCCCCAACTCCCTGTGTTTTCCCCTCCTGGGAGCCTTCATTAACAAATGACACACATGTGAATCCACTCCTCCACTTCTAGAAGACCTGATGTAAGGCCTTCTATCAAACTTTAAAGGCATGGTAAAACAACACATTTGAAAACTGGGTGAAGCAGAAAAAGAGGCCTCCAGAACAGACTAAGTTTATCATCAAAAATGATTCCAAAACAGAGGTGAGTTTTAATATGTACAAGCCAAGGGAAAGAATGAACCTGACTAAGGAAGAGGCCAGCCCCTCCCCGTGGTACGCTGTGGTCCCAGGCCAGCTGGCAAATAACACCATGGAGAAAACAATGCGACACTGAGCCTGGTCCCCACAAAATGGGCTTAGTGACATCAGATCAAAAATTAACCGATTCGAGGGTGGGGGTGGGAAGGCTGACAACAAAATTAAAACATGAATTCTGAGAGAGGTGGAGTATTCCTTCTCATCCTAATTAATTATAACACACATTTTTATTGACTGCACTAGATGAATGGAATACCTTTCTCCTTTAACATAACTCCTTATTTGTAATCCTGTTGACCTTTATAAAATCCCAGCACAGCAAGTGTGTAATGGGGGAAGAAAGAGGAAGAGAACAATCATCTTTCTAGGAAGTCACTAGGCATCTGCCTCCATGAGGAGGAGGTATTTTACTGCTGAAATTTAAGGAATATTCAAAAGCATTAAAGGAGCTCTCTCTGCCATTGACCATTCTTTTGAAGGCGGACTGTGTCTGGAGAAAAAAGGTTAAAAAACAAATGAACTGATGTTGTTCCTTACTGGTGACTTTTGTGGCCACACCCCATCTACCTCCAACCCTACAAAGAAAAGCAGGGGAGGATAAACACCTTGGAAGAGAGCGGGGCTAATTGTTTGCATAACCAGTCCTTCATCTTTCTGTTTTCTTTCCATTTTTTTCCTCTTTAGTTTTCTCCTCTAGGCTACTTTCTTTAAGTCCTTAGGGACATTTGATTTCCATGCCGGTGTCCTCTGGACAAGCTACCACAGACACCTGTCTCATTTCAAACAATAGGCAGAGGTAATTAAGGCAGCGTTCACACACTTGGTGCCCAAGTGTCCCTGCCACATCCAGGACAGCTGCTGGGCCAGCGCTAATGCTGCGGCTCCATCCCCCCAACCCCCCACGTCCCAGGCCAGGCATACAGGCTGAACACAAAAAGTCTTCAGAGCTACCAAGAATGTGACTTTAGGTCTTAAATTTGCTTCAGATTCTTTAACTTTTTTATTACAAACATTTCAAACAATCAGAAAATTGGAAACACTAGTACAATGAACAAATATACACTTACCGACTTGATTTGATAGTTGTTAACGCTTTGCCATGTATGTTTTGTGTATGTATTTTGTGGAGCTGTTTCAAAGCAAGCATTTCATATACACCCAGCCACTTCACCCCTCATTCCCTCAGCATGCGACTCCAAAGAATTAGGGCATTTTCTTCCCTAGTCACATCACTATCTCATCTAACACAATTCCCTAATATCTAATTCTTCTTATTCAAATTGTCCTAGTTATCTCCCAAATATCTTCCAGAGCTGTTTTTCTCTAACCAGGATTTGATCAAGGATCGCACTTTGCTATTTGGTTTTTATGCCTCTTAAGACTCTTAACAGAAAAGTTCTTCTCCATCCTTTTGTCCGTAACATCGAAAATTCCTTTTGAGGCAGAGAATCTGATTTCTAAAAATTAAGTCGGGCAATTGACTAATACACAAAAAAAAAATTTGTAACTGTCACAAATCAGAAACTCACATCTCTATGGCCAACATGTTTGCTCCCTGTAGCCAGATTTATAGGAATTAAATCATCAAGGGGTTGCCTTGGTGACAATAGAATTAGAACAAAGGAAACATTCTGTAATTCAGACGTTTTTAAAGATACAAAGTTTTGATATGCTGGTGGGCCCATTTTTTTTTTTTAAGTATTGTTGATTTAAAATGTGTTTCAGGTGTACAGCAAAGTGATTCAGTTAAACATTTACATATATATTTCTTTCTTAGGTCCTTTTCCATTAAAGGTTATTACAGGATTTCCCTGGGCTATACAGTAGGTCCTTGTTGTTTATTTTATGTATGGTAGTGTGTATATGTTAATCCCAAAC
This sequence comes from Camelus ferus, assembly GCF_009834535.1. Classification (NCBI taxonomy): domain Eukaryota; kingdom Metazoa; phylum Chordata; class Mammalia; order Artiodactyla; family Camelidae; genus Camelus; species Camelus ferus. Next base: position 99,154,418 of record NC_045697.1, on the reverse strand, counting down.
TCCTAACTTACCCCTCCTCCCAATCCCTTTCCCCGTTGGCAACCATAATTTGTTTTCTATGGAAGTTTGTTTTCAGTTTGCAAATAAGTTCATTTGTATTTTTTATTCCACATATAAATGATATTCATATGATATTTATCTTTCCCTGTCTGACTTCACTTAACATGATAATCTCTAGGTCCATCCATGTTGCTGCAGATGGCATTATTTCATTCTTTTTATGGCAGAGTAATATTCCATTGTGTATGTATAACCACATCTTTATCCAGTCATCTGTCTATGGACATTCAGGTTGCTTCCATGTCTTGGCTATTGTATATAGTGCTGCTATCAACATTGGGGTGCATGTGACTTTTTGAATTAGAGTTTTCTCTTGATATATGCCCAGGAGTAGGATTGCTGGATCATATGGTAACTATGTTTTTAGTTTTTTAAGGAACCTCCAGACTGTTTTCCATAGTGGCTGCACCAAACTGCATTCCCACCAGCAGTGCAGGAGGATTCCCTTTTCTCCACATCCTTTCCAGCATTTATCATTCGTGGACTTTCGAATGGTGGCCATCCTAACTGGTGTGAGGTGATACCTCATTGTAGTTTTGATTTGCATTTCTCTGATAATTAATGATACTGAGCATTTTTGCATGTGCATGTAGGCCATTTGTGGGTCTTCACTGGAGAGTTACTTGTTTTAGGTCTTCTGCCCATTTTTGGATTGGGTTATTTTTGTTGTTGTTGTTGTTAAGTTGTATGACTTGTTTATATATTCTGGAAATTAAGCCTCTGTAAGTCACATCACTTGCAAATATTTTCTCTCATTCCATAGGTTGTCTTTTTATTTTACTTATTTTATTTACTTTGCTTTGCAGAAGCTTATAAGTTTAATTAGGTCCCATTTTCAATTTTTGCTTTTATTTTCATTGCCTGGATAGACTGTGCTAGGAGAACATTGCCAAGATTTATGTCAGAGAATGTTTTGCCTATGTTCTCTTCTAGGAGATTTATTGTGTCTTGTCTTATATTTAAGTCTTTGAATCATTTTGAATTTATTTTTGTGTATAGAGTGAGAGAGTGTTGTAACTTCATTGATTTACATGCTGCTGTCCAGTTTTCCCAGCATCACTTGTTGAAGAGACTTTTTCTCCATTGTATATTCTTGCCCCCTTTGTCGAAGATTAGTTGACTGTAGGTCTGTGGGTTTATTTTTGGGCCCCCTATTCTGTTCCATTGATCCATATGTCTGTTTTTATGCCAATACCATGCTCTTTTAATTACTGTAGCTCTGTAGTATTGTCTGAAGTCTGAGAAGGTTATTCCTCCAGCTTTGTTCTTTTTCTTCAGTATTGCTTTGGCAATTCTGGGTCTTCTATGATACCATATAAATTTTAGGATTATTCTAATTTTGTAAAAATTGTCCTGGGTAATTTGATAGGGATCACATTAAATCTGTAGATTGCCTTGGGCAGTATGGCCATTTCAACAATATTGATTCTTCCAATCCAAAAGCATGGGCTATTTTTTCATTTCTTTAAGTCTTCTTTAATTTCCTTAATCAATGCTTTGTAGTCCTCCACATATAAGACTTTCACCTCCTTGGTCAGATTTATTCCTAAGTATTTTACTGTTTTGGGTGCAATTTTAAAAGAGATAATTTCTTTACTTTCTTTTCTTGTTGATTCATTGTTAGTGTGAAGAAATGCAACTGATTTCTGTATGTTAATCTTGTACCCTGCTACCTTGCCTAATTCTTTTATCAGATCTAGTAGTTTTGCATGGAGCTTTTATGGTTTTCTATATATAATATCATGTCATCTGCACATAGTGATAATTTTACCTCTTCTCTTCCAATTTGGATCCCTTTTATCTCTCTCTCTTGCCTGATTGCTGTGGCTAGGCCTTCCAAGACTATGTTGAGTAGAAGTGACAGTGGGCATCCTTGTCTGGTTCCAGATTTTAGTGGGGAGGCTTTCAGTTTTTCACCATTGGGTACTATGCTGGCTGTGGGTTTGTCATTAATAGCCTTTATTTATGTTGAGATATGTTCCTTCTATACCCACTTTGGTTAGAGTTTTTATCATAAATGGGTGTTGAATTTTATCAAATGCTTTTTCTGCATCTATTGAGGTGATCATGTGATTTTTGTCCTTTCTTTTGTTAATGTAGTATATCACATTGATTGATTTGCATATGTTGAACTATCCTTGCGTCCCTGGGATGAAATCAACTTGATCATGGTGTATAATCTTTTTTATGTGTTGTTGGATTCTGTTTGCTAATATTTTGTTGAGGATTTTTGCATCCATTTTCATTAGTGATATTGGCCTGTAATTTTCTTTTTTGATAGTGTCTTTAGTTTTGGTATCAGGGTGATGGTGGCTTCCCAGAATGAGTTTGGGAGTACTCTGTCCTTTTCAATCTCTTGGAAGAGTTTGACAAGGATTGGTATGAGTTCTTTGTATGTTTGGTAGAATTCCCCAGTGAAGCCATCTGGTCCTAGAATTTTGTTTGTAGGTATGTTTTTTTATCGCTGATTCTATTTCATTTCTAGTGATTAGTCTGTTCAAGTAGTCTATTTTTTCTTGATTCAATCTTGGTTGTGTATGTTTCCAGAAACTTTTCCATTTCTTCTAGGTTGTCCAATTTGTTTTCATGTAGTTGTTCATAGTATCTCTTATGGTTTTTTGTATTTCTATGGTATTGGTTGTAATTTCTCCATTTTCCTTTCTTATTTTATTTATGTTCTCTCTCTTCTTGGTGAGCCTGGTCAGAGGTTTGTCAATTTTGTTTATTCTTTCAAAAAAAAAGCAGCTCTTGATTTGAATTTTTTTCTATTGTTTAAAATCTCTATTTATTTCCTCCCTGATCTTTATTGTTTCCTTTCTTCTATTGACTTTAGGTTTCATTTTCTCCTCTTTTTCTACTTCTTTTAGGTGATAGGTTAGGTTGTTTACTTGAACCATTCTTGTTTTTTGAGGAAGGCCTATATCACTAGGAACTTCCCTCTTAGACTTCCTTTGCTGCATCCTATAGATTTTGTGAGGTTGTGTTTTTTTTTTTAATTTTACATTTTTTATTGACTAAAAGTCATTTTACAATGTTGTGTCAAATTCTAATGTAGAGCACAATTTTCCAGTTATACATGAATATATATATATTCATTGTCACATTTTTTTTTCACTATCACAAGATCTTGTATATATTTCCCTGTGCTATACAGTATAACCTTGTTTATCTATTCTGAATTTTAAAATCCCAGTCTGTCCCTTCCCACCCCTCACTCCCTTGGCAACCACAAGTTTGTATTCTATGTCTATGAGTCTGTTTCTGTTTTGTATTTCTGTTTTGTTTTGTTTTGTTTTTAGATTCCTCATATGAGCGACCTCATATGGTATTTTTCTTTCTCTTTCTGGCTTACTTCACTTAGAATGACATTCTCCAGGAACATCCATGTTGCTGCAAATGGCATTATGTTGTCCATTTTTGTGGCTGAATAGTATTCCATCATATAAGTATACCACCTCTTCTTTATTCAGTCATCTGTTGATGGACATTTAGGCTGTTTCCATGCCTTGGCTATTGTAAATAGTGCTGCTGTGAACATTGGGGTGCAGGTGTCATTTTGAAGTAGGGTTCCTTCTGGATATATGCCCAGGAGCAGGATTCCTGGGTCATATGGTAAGTCTATTCCTAGTCTTTTGAGGAATCTCCATACTGTTTTCCACAGTGGCTTTCCTTGCTTCCCTCTCCCACTCTTAATGATTTAGATGTCTTCTTTTACAATTTTGTGTTTATTCTTTTTGTAATTCATGGCAGTTATCTCCTTTCCAGTTATGAGTTTCTCATTTTTGTAGCATCCTGCTTTTCTATTTAGAGTAGACCTGTCAATATTTCTTTTAGCATGGGTTTAGTGTTGCTAAACTCTTGTAGTTTTTGCTTGTCTGGGAAGTTCTTTATCTCTCCTTCTATTCTAATGGATAGCCTTGCTGGATAGAGTATCCTAGGCTGCATCTTTTTTTCATTCAGGTCTTTGAATATATCTTGCCACTCCCTTCTGGCCTGTAGTGTTTGTGTAGAGAAATCAGCTGAGAGCCTTATGGGGGTTCCCTTGTAACTCACTCTTTGTTTTTCTCTTGCTGTCTTGAGGATCATTTCTTTATCTTTGAGTCTGGCCATCTTGATTATGATATGTCTTGGTGTGGGTCTGTTTGGGTTCTTCCTGTTTGGGACCCTCTGAGCCTCCTGTATCTGATTCCTTTAGGTTTGGGAAGTTTTCAGTCATGATTTCTTCCAATATCTTTTCAATCCCCTTTGTTCTTTCTTCCCCTTCTGGAACCCCTATTATACGTAGATTGGCACGCTTTATATTATCCCATAGGTCCCTTATATTGTTTTCATTGTTTTTTATTTGTTTTTCTCTCAGCTGTTCTGATTGGGTGCTTTCTGTTGTCCTGTCTTCTAGGTCACTTATTCGTTCCTCTGCATTATCTAGCCTGCTTTGTACAGCCTTTGTATCAGCTCTCATCTCAGCAAATGAGTTGACTAATTCTGCTTGGTTCTTCTTTATAGCTTCTATTTCATTTTTGACATATTTTATATCTCTAAACACTATTTCTTTCAGTTCCTTCAGCACTTTGATCACTCCTTTTTTGAAATCTTAATCTAGTAGGCCATCAATATCTATTTCCTTGATCTTGCTTTCAGGGGATTTCTCTTGATCTTTTAATTGGGAGTGGTTCCTCTGCTTCTTCATATTGCTCTTATCTCTCTGGCCCTGTGGCTTAAGGAGTATCAGTTATCTAGTTCTTCTGGAGATGGTTTGCTCTTAATGATTTTATCGAGAGGTCTTTGTGTCTTCACCCTGTTTCGTGTACTCAGCTTGCTGTTTCCAGAGGCCCTCTGTTGGCGCCCTAGTCTGTGCTGCTCCCAGTGGCTGCCAGCTAGCAGATCATGCCCCCTCCCAACACTGGGTCAGGTGCTGAGCTCTTACCCGGTGGGCAGGCGGGTCACTCCCCCTCCCGACGCCGCAGTCAGATGCTGCGCTCAGGTGAGGCAGGTGGGCTGATCGCGCCCCCTCCCAGCACTGTGGTCAGGTGCTACATTCCTGCCAGGAAGGTGGGGGGCTGCCACACCCTCTCCCGGCGCTGGTCGCTTCACTGCTCTGTGCAGCTGCCTGCTCCACCTTGGGTCAGGGCTCCAAAGACGGACTTGGGGAAGACCACGGAATGGCCCCACCCCTGCTCCGTGCCAAATCTCAGCTTCTTGTTTGTCTTGGCAGCGCGAGTTCTCTGAGGGACCAGGGCAGAAAGATCCTATCTGCCTCGGGTTGTAAACAAGTCTCAGTCCTGCCTAGGAGGTTGCGGAGCCCCTGGGTGCAGATTCAGGTCTCAGCCCCACCCCTGCCCAGGCACTGCGCACAGGAGGAGATGGCGGCTGTAGCTGAGCCCCACCTCTCTTCTCGCGAGAAGGGCCAGCATTGGTGGTGCAGGTCTGAGGAGACAAAGGCTATGGCGCCCCTCCCCACAGGGCACACCAGCTGTGTTGCTTTGCTTTTTTGCAATTTATGGGGGACCGAAGTGGTTCTGCTCTGTATCCCCTCCCAGCCACGGCACACAGCACCCTGCAGTCCCCCGGGGCTGCCTCAGTGCAGCTGCCCCAATCCTCCACCCAGCTCAGGCAGCCTGTCCCAGCCCCCAGCTGCCAGCTCATGTCTCAGGCTGGGTGTCGCAGGGACCCTTTGTGCCCATTTAACTCAGTTCTGTTGGTCAAGGGATGCTTGGGCAGATCTGAACCTTGGAGGCTCGCCCTCTGTCCTGCTGGCCTTTCCGTTGGAGAGAGGAGACCCAGTGAACGAGCGCCAGTCCTCCTTTGCCACTCCCTCCCCACAGGATCGGTCCCACACTGTTTTGCTTTTTCTTTCTTTTTTCCTTTTCTCCTACCAGATTTTTGGTGTCTTTGTTTTTCAAAGAGGGCGATGTTCTGTCGGAGTTTGGCAGGTGCTCTGGTTGGCTGAGTGGGTCTGTAGATGTGAGTTTTGGTGTATTTGTGGGAGAGGGTGAGCTACAAGCGTCCTTCTACTCCGCCATCTTGCTTCTCCCCCTCCTGTGAGGTTGTGTTTTCATTGTCATTTGTCTCAAAAGTATTTTTTAATTTCTTCTTTGATTTCGTCATTGATCTATTGGGTTTTTTAGTGGCATGTCGTTTAATCTGCATGCTGTCATTTTTTTCTCATTTGTTTTTCTGTGGTTGATTTCTGTTTCATGCCATTGTGGTCAGAAAAGATGCTTGAAATAATTTCTATTCTCTTAAATTTGTTGAGGTTTCTTTTGTGCCCAAGTATATGATCTATCCTAGAGAATGTTCCATGAGCACATGAAAAGCATATATATTCTGTTTTGGGGGGATGCAGTGTCCTAAAAATATCAACCAAGTCCAACTATTCTATTGTGTCATTTAGTATCTCCATGGCCTTACTTGATTTTTCTGTCTGGAAGATCTGTCCAATGATGTTAACAGGGTGTTAAAGTCTCCTACTATGAATGCATTCCCATCAGTTTCTCCCTTTATATCTGTTAGTATTTGCTTTATATATTTAGGTGCTCCTATATTGGGTGCATATATGTTAATGAATGTAATAGCCTCATCTTAATCATTATATAGTGTCCTTCTTTATCTTTCTTTATGGGCTTTGTTTTAAAGTTTATTTTGTCTGATAGGAGTATTGCTACTCCTGCTTTCTTGTCATTTCCATTCGCATGAAATATCTTTTTCCATGCTCTCACTTTCATTCTATGTGTGTTCTTCACTCTAAAGTGGGTCTCTTGTAGGCAGGATATTGTAGGGTTTTGTTTTATTATCCAATCTGCCACTCTGTGTCTTTTGATTGGAGCATTTAGTCCATTGACAGTTATAGTAATTATTGATGTGTGTTTACTATAACATCCTCTTTTACATCTTCATTTTTATTCTATTGTAACTCATTTTAGTTATCACATTTCCAATTAGGGTTTTCTCCTTTCTAAAGGGTCCTGCTGCTTTTCTGTTTAGAACAGACCCTTCAATATTTCTTTGAGCATAGGCTTAGTATTGCTGACTTCTTTAAGTTTTTGCTGGTCTGTGAAATTCTTTCTCTCTTTCTATTGTAAAGGGTAGTCTTGCCAGATAGAGTATCCTCAGTTGCAGCTTTTCTCATTCAGGACTTTGAATATATCTTGCCACTCCCTTCTGGCTAGCAGTGTTTGTGTAGAAAAATCAGCTGAAAGCCTTATGGGAGTTCCCTTGTAACTAACTTTTTTTCCCCTCATGCTGCCTTTAGAATCATTGCTTTATCTTTAACCTTGGCCATTTTAATTATAATATGTCTTGGTGTAGGTCTGTTTGGGTTCTTCTTGTTTGGGACCCTCTGTGCTTCCTGTACTTGGATATATGATTCCTTCTTTAGGTTTGGGAAGTTTTCAGTCATTATTTCTTCAGGTACCTTTTCAATCCCCTTTTCTCTTTCTTGTCCTTCTGGGACCCCTATTATGCATAGATTGGGATGCTTTATATTATCCCATAGGTCCCTTATATTGCTTTCATTAGTTTTCATTTGGCTTTTTGGTTTGTTCTGATTGGATGATTTCTGTTATCCTGTCTTCTATGTCACTTACTCACTCCTCTGCATTATCTAGTCTGCTTTTGACTGCCTTTAGCTTGGCTTTTATCTCAGCCATTGAGTTTTCTGTTTATAATTGGCTCCTTTTTATGATTTATATTTTCTTTTTATAGTATTCTGCATATTTATTCAGTCTCTCATTTCCTTCAATGCTTTTATCATCTCCTTTTTGAAGGCATGAACTGGTAGACTGTCGAGGTCCATTTCATTGATTGTTCATTCTGAGGTCTTCTCTTGTTCTTTTAATTTGGAGTAGTTCCTCTGCTTCTTCATTTTACTTGTATCTCTCTGACGCTATGGATTATGGAGTATCAGTTATCTACTGTGGTCTTGAAGGTCTATTTTTTGTTTTATATATTTTTTGAAAGAGGATGCATTCCTGTCTACACTGTGTGCCTCTAATAATTTTGTTGCTAGGTTTGTTTTTAGTATGGGTGGTTGCCACGTCTTTCTTCTCAGTGTTGGCTGTTATCCCTTTGATTGGGGGTGTGGCCGGTCTTGTGACCAGAGCCTGCCCTGGTTGTTGAGTGGGATCTCCTTTTTGTTCTGTGGTGGTTAAAGCACTGACAGGGGCTGGGTCTGTTCCCCTTTTGTTGGAATGGAGGCTTCTAGACCTGTTTCTGAGCTGCAGTGCGTGGTATATGGGGTTGGAGCACTTCAAATACTCTTTGCTGATGCTGCCTTTGTCCCCGCTTTAGCCACAAGAATGTCAGTACTCTGCTCAGGTGTCCCCCAGGTTCTCTGTCCTCAGAGCTACCAGTGCAGATCTGCTGACATCTGGGTCACACACCCTGAATTGTAGTGCACTATTGGGTCAGCACTGTCTGAAGTGCCGCATCTGCGAATGGTAGACAGGCCTGCTGAAAACTCTGCACCTGCACTCGCCCCCACCATGTGCCGGAACTCAGCTTCTTGCTCATTTGTCTTAGAGCCCTGGGTCCACAAAGGCACCCGTGGATCAAATAGGTCCCCTATGCCTGGGACTGTAAACAAATCTCAGTCCTGCCTGTGAAGTTGAGGAGTCCTTTGGTATGGATTCAGATTTCAACCCCACCTCTGCCTTGGAGCCACGCATCAGTGAATATGGTGGCTAAGGCTGAACCCTGCCTCTCTTCTCCCAAGAACACACCAGTGATGGTGCTGCAGGCCTGTGGAGATAATGGCTATGGCCCAGCTGCATTGCACCCATACCCACAATGCAGCAGTGTTGTTTTTTCTTTTTTATGGGGGACCCAGGATATTCTGTTCTATATACACTCCCAACCACAGCCCACAATACACTCCAGCCTCCTGGAGTCCCCTGAAACTGCCTCTGTGCAGTTGGCCCCAGCCCTCCACCTAGCTCAGGCAGCCAGTCCCAGCCCACTCCTGCCAGCGCATGTCTAGGGCTGGGAATCACAGGGACCCTTTATGTTGGTTTCTCTGAGTTCTGTTGGCCAAGAGATTGCTGTACACTCCTGAGTCGAGGTTCCCCTTCCATCCTCACTGACCTCTCTGTTGGAGATGGGACATCCCAGCATAAGAATGCTATTCCTCCTTTGCCACTCCCACCCTGCAAGACAGGCCCAACACTAATTTCCTTTTTTTTTTTTTTTTTTTTTTTTGTCCCGTCCTACCAGATTTTGTGAGGAATTTTGTCTTTTGAGAAAGGAAATGTTCTGTCAAAGTTCAGCAGGAGTTCTGAATGAATGGGTGGATCCATGGATGTCTCTCGTGGGGTATTCATGGGAGAGTGAGCTAAGAGCATTCTTCTACTCTGCCATCTTGGCACCCCCAATAATTAGCAGTATTGAGCATTTTTTCATGTGCCTGTTGGCCATCTGTATGTCTTTTTTGGAGAAGTGTCTATTTAGGTCTTCTACTCATTTTTTGATTGGGTTGTTTGGGTTTTGTTTTGTTTTGTTTTGTTTTAATACTAAGATATATAAGCTAACTGTAAGCTATTTGTATATCTTGAAATTAATCCCTTGTTAGTCTCATTGTTTGCAAATATTTTCTCCCACTCCATAGGTTGTCGTTCTGTTTATGGTGTCCTTTGCTGTGCAAAAGCTTTCAAGTTTAATCAGGTCCCACTTACTTATTTTTGTTTTTATTTCCATTACTCTAGGAGACAGATCCAAAAAAGTATTTCTGTGATTTATGTTAAGGAGAATTCTACCTATATTTTCCTCTAGGAGTTTTAGAATATTTGGTCTTCTTTTTAGGTCTTTAATCCATTTTGAGTTTACTTTTGTCTATGGTGTTAGAGAATGCTCTAATTTCATTCTCTTACATGTAGCTGTCCAGTTTCTCCAACACCACTAATTGAAGAGACTGTCTTTTCTCCATTGTTTGTATATTCTTACTACCTTTATTGTAGATTAATTGACCATAAGTATGTGGGTTTATTTCTGGGCTTTATCCTGTTCCATTGATCTATGTGTCTCTTTTTGTGCCATTACCATACTGTTTTCACTACTGTAGCTTTGTAATATAGGCTGAAATCAAGGAGCATGATCCCTCCAGCTCTGTTCTTTCTAAAGATTGTTTTGGCTATTCAGGGTCTTTTGTGTCTCTCTACAAATTTTAAAATTTCTTCTTCCAGTTCTGTAAATAATGCCATTGGTAATTTGATATGGATTGCATTAAATCTGTAGATTGCTTTGGGTAGTATGGCCATTTAAACCATATTAATTCTTCCAATCCAAGTGTGTGGGATATTCTTCCATCTTCATCAGTATCTGATAGTTTTCAGAGTACAGGTCTTTTGCTCCCTAGGTAGATTTATTCCTAGGTATTTTATCCTTTTTGGTGTGGTAGTAAATGGGATTGTTTCCTTAATTTCTTTTTCTGCTATTTCATTGTTAGTGTATAGAAATGCAACTGATTTCTGTACATTAATTTTGTATCCTGCAACTTTACTGAATTCATTGATGTGTTCTAAGTTTTTTCATGTTTCAGTTTTATTAGAATTGTTACAACTTCACTGCACATATACTATATATTTCATGTAAATACATACACACAATATACTGTACTTTTTAAAAATTTACATATATGTACTGTTGTTTCTAAGAACGTTTAGGGCTTTAGCTTTTTTAACTTACACAGTTATCAAAGGAATAATGCCAACCACAAAATAAGAATTAATTCAAAAAGATACACACACCCTGCTATTAAAAGCAACATTATTTATAATTGCCAAGATATGGAAGCATCCTAAATGAACCTCAATAAATGAATGGATAAAGAAGATGCAGCATATGTAAGTAATAGAATACAACTCATCCATAAGAAAGAAGGGTATTTTGCCATTTGCAGCCCTTCATTCACTTTTTTTTCACTTCAAAAACCAGAATTTTGTACCAGACATAAACATTTCCATTGCATCAAAGACAACAAAATACCTAGGAGGTATTAACCAAGGAGGTTACCTGTACTATGAAAACTATAAAACATTGATGAAGGAGATTGAAAATGATGCAAAGAAATGGAAAGATATCTTGTGTTCTTGGATTGGAAGAATCAGCATTATCATAATGGCCGTACTTCCCAAAACAATCTACAGATCCAATGCAACTCCTGTCAAAATACTCACGACATTTTTCACAGAACTAGAACAAACAATTCCAAAATTTATATGGAACCATAAAGACCCCAAACTGCCAAAGCAATCTTTTTTAGGTCTTTTTTTCCCTCCTTTTTTGTTCTCTTTTCTTATGGTTTGATGACCAAAGAAGTTCCTTTAACATTTGTTGTTAAGCTGGTTTGGTGGTGCTGAAATCTTTTCACTTTTGTTTATCTGTGAAGTTTTCGATTTCTCCATCAAATCTGAATGAGAGCCTTGCTGGATAGAATATTTTTGGTTGTAAAGTTTTCCCTTTCATCACTTTAAATATATTTTGCCACTCCCTTCTGGCTTGTAGAGTTTCTGCTGAAAATTCAGCTGATAAACTTATGGGAGTTCCCTTCTATGTTATTTGTTGCTTTTCTCTTGCTAATTTTAATACTTTATCCTTATCCTTAATATTTGTCAATTTGATAACTGTGCCTTGGTGTGTTTCTCTTCAGGTTGATCCTGTGTAGAACTCTCTGCACTTCCTGGACTTGGACGACTGTTTCCTTTCCCAAGTTGGGGACATTTTTGGTTACTATATCTCCAAAAATTTTCTCAGGTCCTTTCTCTTCTTTTTCTGGGACCCCCATAATGTGAACATTATTGTGCTTCATGTTGTCCCAGAGTTCTCTTAAACTATCCTCATTTATTTTCATTCTTTCTTTTTTCTGTTCTGCAGTAGTGATTTCCACTAATCTGTCTTCTAGCTCATTGATCTGTTCTTCTGCCTCATTTAGTCTATTCTTGGTTCCTTCTAGTGTGTTATTAATTTCAGTGATTTTATTCTTCAACTCTGTTTGGATATTCTTTATTCCAACTCTTTGCTAAAAACTTCACTCTGTGCATCTATATTCCTCTTGAGTTCTCTAAACATCTTCACCATCATTACTCTAAACTCTTTCTCAGATAAATTGTCTATCTCTTCATCACTTATTTCTTCTGGGATTTTACCTTGTGCCTTGGCCTGGAAGATATTCCTCTACCACCTCATATTGTCTGTCTTTCTATTTGTACTTTTAGGTGGGCTAGTTACATTTCTCGTGTTCTAGTAGTTTTCTGATCACGTTTTTAGGGTTTTCTATGTAGAGTATCATATCATCTGTAAACAGTGATAGTTTTATTTCTTCATTTCCAATTTGGATTCCTTTTATTTCTTTTTCTTCTCTGATTAACAGCTAGGGCTTCCAAAACGATATTGACTAAAAATGGTGAGAGTGGGCATCCTTGTCTAGTTCTTGATCTTAGAGGAAGTGCTTTCAGCTTTTCTCCATTCAGTATGATGTTAATTAGCTGTGTTTTTCATGTAAGGCCTTTATTATGTTGAGGTATGTTCTGTCTATGCCCACTTTTCTGGAGAGTTTTTTAAATCATAGATGGGTGTTGAATTTTACCAAAAGGTTTTTCTGCATCTATTGAGATGATCATATGGTTTTTATTCTTCAACTTGTTAACATGTTGAATCAGCACTGATTGATTTCTGGATTTTGAAAAATCCTGCATCCCTGGGATAAATGTCACTTGATCTTGGTTGTATGATCCTTTTAATAGATTGTTGGAGTTGATTTGCTAGTATTTTGTTGAGAATTTTGCATCTATGTTCCTAAGTGATATTGGCCTGTAATTTTCTTTTTTGTGTGATATCTTTGTCTGATTTTGGTACCAGGATGATGGTGGCCTCATAGAATGAGTTTGGAAGTGTTCCTTCCCCTTCAATTTTTTGGAATAGTTTCAGAAGGATAGGTGCTAATTCTTGTCTAAATGTTTGGTAGAATTCACCTGTGAAGCCATCTGGTGTTGGACTTTTGTTTGTTGGGAGTTTTTTAAATTACTGTTTGAATTCAGTACTGATACTTGGTCTACTCATATTTTCTATTTCTTCCTAGTTGTCTTGGGAGATTGTGCCCTTCTAAGAATTTGTCCACTTCTTCTAGGTTGTCTGTCTTATTGTCATATAGCTGCTCGTGATAGACTCTTATGATCCTTTGTATTTCTGTGGTGTCAGTTGTGATTTCTCATTTGTCATTTCTAACTTTATTGATAATGAGTCTGGCTAAAGGTTATCTTTTCAAAGAACCAGCTTTTAGTTTCACTGATTTTTTGTTTGTTTGTTTCTATTGTTGTCTCTGTTTATTTCTTCTCTGATCTTTATGATTTCCTTCCTTCTACTAACTTTGGGTTTTGTTTGTTCTTCTTTCCTTAGTTGCTTTAGAGAGCTTAGGTTGTTTGAGATTTTTCTTGTTTCCCGAGGTAAGCATGTATCTCTATAAACTTCTCTCTTAGAACTGCTTTTGCTGTGTCCCAGAGGCTTTGGATTGTGGTGTTTTCATTTTGATTTGTCTCTGTGTTTTTATTTGTTCTTTCATTTCTTCAGTGATCCACTGGTTGGTAGCATATTGTTTAGCTTCCACGTGTTTGAAATTTTTGCAGTTTTTTTTCTTGTAGTTGATTTCTAACCTTACAGCATTTGTGGTCAGAAAAGATGCTTGGTATGATTTCAATTTTCTTAAATTTACTGAGGCTAGCTTTGTGGGCCAGCATGTGGTTGATTCTGGAGAATGTTCCATGTGCACTTAAGAAGAATGTGTATTCTGTTGCTTTCAGATAGAATGCTCTATAGGTATCAGTTAAGTCCATCTGGTCTAATGTGTTATTTAGGGCCTGTGTTTCCTTATTGATTTTCTGTCTAGATGATCTGTCCATCGATGTAAGTAGGATGTTAAGGTCCCCCACTATTATTTTGTTATTGTTGATTTCTGCTTTTATATCTGTTCAACAACTGCTTTATATATTAAGGTGCTCCTATGATGGGTGCATGTGTATGTATGTATACACACACACACACACACACACACACACACACACACACACAATTGTTATATCCTCTTCTTGGATTGATTCCTTGAGCATTATGTAGTGTCCTTTGTCTCTGGTAAGAGTCTTTTAAAATCTATTTTGTGTGATATAAGTATTGCTGCTCCAGCTTTCTTTTGATTTCTATTTGCATGGAATACCCTTTTCCATCCCCTCACTGTTGGTCTGTATGTATCTCTAGATCTGAAGTGAGTCTCTTGTGGGCAGCAAAACTACAGGTCTTATTTTTGTATCCATTCAGCCAGTCTCTGTCTTTTTTCCGAGCATTTAGTCCATTTACATTTAAGGTAATTATTAATATGTTCTTATTGCCATTTTGTTAATTGTCTTGGATTTGTTTTTGTAGATCTTTTTTTTTTTCTTTCATTTGTTCTCATGATTTGGTGACTATCTTAAGTATTATGTTTGGATTCCTTTTTCTTTTTTGTGTGTGTATATCAATTATAGATTTTTGGTTTGCAGTTACCATGAGGTTTTGGTATAGCAGTCATATATATATATGAAAATTTTATATATATATATAACTTAAAAGCTTTTGTGCAGCTAAGCAATCATATAAATATGAATATATGATTGCTTTAAGCTGCTGACCTCTTAATTTCAAATGCATTTTTTCACTTTTCAAAAAAAGTTATTGATAAAACATATATAACATAAAATTTATCATTTTAGCCCCAAAGTTCTTGGAAACAAAGTTTATTCTAGGAAGAGCAACACTTTGAGTGAGAAAACCATTTTAAAATATACACATGTGTACCGCTGTTTCTAAGAATAGTTTGGAGCTTTAGCTTTTTAAACTTATACAATTATCAAAGGAATAAAACCAACCACAAAATAAGAATCAACAGAATGCAGTAATCCATTCATGAGAGACAGTCAAATGTGCTTACACATATTCAAGAAGTCAATCATCTAAGTTGTAAATAATAGTTCATTTGTGTCCTTTTTTTTAAAGATTCCACATATAAGTGACATCATATGGCATTTTTCTTTCTCTTTCTGCCTTACTTCACTTAGATGGACCTGGAGATTGTCATTCTGTTGCTGCAAATGGCATTTTATTCTTTTTTATGGCTGAGTAGTATTCCATTGTATATATACACCACATATTCTTTATCCAGTCATCTGTTGATGGACATTTGCATTGTTTCCATGTCTTGGCTATTGTAAAATAGTGCTGCTGTGAACATTGGGGTGCATGTGTCTTTTTTAATTGTTTTTTTTTCTCCTGGGTATATGCCCAGGAGTGGGATTGCTGGGTCATATGCTAAGACTATTTTTAGTTTTTTAAGAAACCTCCATACTGTCCTCCATAGTGGCTACACCAATTTACATTCCCACCAAGAGTGTAGGAGGGCTTCTTTTTCTCCACACTCTCTCCAGCATTTATCACTTGTAGACTTTTTAATGATGGTTATTCTGGCTTGTGTGAGGTGGTATCTCAGCCATAGTTTTGATTTGCATTTCTCTAACAATTAGTAGTGTTGAGCATCTCTTCATGTGCTTGTTGGCCATCTGTCTGTCTTTAGAGAGATGTCTATTTAGGTCTTCTGCCCATTTTTTTTATTGGGTTGCTTTTTTTTTTTTTTTTTTTTGATATTAAGGTGTATCAGCTATTTGTCTATTTTGGAAATTAGTCCCTTGTCAGTTGCATCATTTGCAAATATTTTCTCCCATTCAGTAGGTTGTCTTTTCATTTTGTTGATGGTATCCTTAGCTGTTCAAAAGCTTTTAAGTTTAATTAGATCCCATTTGTTTATTTTTGCTTTTATTTCCATTATTGCAGAAGCTGGTTCAAAAAATATATGGCTGTGACTTATGTCCAAGAGTGTTCTGCTTGTGTTTTCCTCTAGGAGTTTTATAGTATCTGGTCTTACATTTAAGTCTTTAATCCATTTTGAGTTTATTTTTTAATATGGTGTTAGAGAATATTTTGACTTCAGTCTTCTACAGGTAGCTGTCCAGGTTTCCCAGAACCACTTGTTGAAGAGACTGTCTTTTCTCAATTGTATATCCTTGCCTCCTTTGCTGTAAATTAATTGGCCATAAGTGTGTGGGTTTATTTCTGGAACTTTCTGTCGTGCTCCATCCATTGATCTATGTGTCTGTTTTTTGTGCCAGTACCATACTGTCTTGGTTACTGGAGCTTTGTAGTATTGTCTGAAATCAGGGAGAATGTTTCCCCTAGCTCCATTCTTTTTCAAGATTATTTTGGCTATTTGGAATCTTTTATGTTTCTGTACAAATTTTAACTTGTTTTGTTCCAGCTCTGTAAAAAAAATGTTGTTGGTAATTTGATAGGGATTGCATTGAATCTGTATATTGCCTTGGGTAGTATGGCCATTTTAACAATATTAATTCTTCCAACCAAAGAACATGATATATCTTTCCATTTGTTTATGTCATCTTTATTTCATGAGTGTCTTATAGTTTTGGGAGTGCAGGTCTTCTGCCTCCTTGGGTAGGTTTATTCTTAGTTTTTTTGTTCTTTTAGGTGTGATGATGAATGGTATTGTTTCCTTAATTTCTTTTTCTGTTATTTCATTGTTAGTGTATAGAAATGCAACTGATTTCTGTATATTGATTTTGTATCCTGCAACTTTACCAAATTCATTGATGAGTTCTAGTAGTTTTCTGGTCAGTTCTTTAGGGTTTTCTAAGTAGAGTATCATGTCATCTGAAAATCGTGACAGTTTTACTTTTTCGTTTCCAGTTTGGATTCCTTTTATTTCTTTTTCTTCTCTGATTAACAGCTAGGACTTCCAAAACTGTGTTGACTAAAATAGCGAGAGTGGGCATCCTTGTCTAGTTCCTGATCTTAGAGGAAGTGCTTTCAGCTTTTCCCCATTGAGTATGATGTTAGCTGTTCCTTTGTCATGTATGGCCTTTATTAGGTTGAGGTGTGTTCCATCTGTGCTCACTTTCTGGAGAGTTTTTATAATATACGGATGTGCTTATCAAAAGGTTTTTCTGCATCTATTGACATGATCATATGGTTTGTTACTCTTCAATTTGTTAATGTGGTGTATTACATTGATTGAGTTGTAGATATTGAAAAATCCTTGCATCTCTAGGATAAATCCCACTTGATCATGGTGTATGATCCTTTTTAAGGTATTGTTGAAGTCAGTTTGCTAGTATTTTGTTGATGGTTTTGCATCTGTATACATAAGTGATACTGGCCTGCAATTTTCTTCTTTTGTGATATCTTTGGGTTTGGTATCAGGGTGATGATAGTTCATAGAATGAGTTTGGAAGTGTTCCTTCCTCTTCAATTTTTTTTCGGGGGGAGGGGGAATAGTTTCAGAAGGATAGGGGCTAACTCTTCTCCAAATGTTTGGTAGAATTCACCTGTGAAGACATCTGGTCCTGGACTTTTGTTGGGAGTTTTAAAATTACTGATTCAATTTCAGTACTGGTAATTGGTCTATTCATATTATCTATTTCTTCCTGGTTCAGTCTTGGCAAACTGTACCTTTCTAAGAAATTGCCCATTTCTTCTATGTTTTCCTTTTTGTTGTCATATAGTTGCTCATAGTAGCCTCTTATGATCCCTTGTATTTCTGTGGTATCCGTTGTAACTTCTTTTTCATTTTTTATTTTATTAATTTGGGCCCTTTCCTTTTTTCTTGATGACCCTGACTAAAGGTTTATCAACTTTGTTTATCTTTTCAAAGAACCAGCTGTTAGTTTCACTGATGTTTTCAATTTTTTCAGTCTTTATTTCATTTATTTCTCCTCTAATCTTTATGATTTCTTTTCTTCTACTAATTTTGGGTTTTGTTTGTATGTCTTTCTCTAGCTGCCATAGGTGTAAGATTAGGTTGTTTACTTGAGATTTTTCTTATTTCCTGAGGTAGCCTTGTATTGTTATAAACTTCGCTCTTAGAACTGCTTTTGCTGTGTCCCAGAAGTTTGGGGATCATTGTGTTTTCATTTTAATTTGTCTCAAAGTATTTTTTTAATTTCCTCTTTGATTTCTTCAGTGATCCATTGGTTGTTTAGTACATTTACCCTCCACATGTTTCCAGTTTTTGCAGTTTTTTTTTTTTTTCTTGTGGTTGATTTCTAACCTTATAGCGTTGTCTCCCACGGAGGGCCACTTCTCCAAGGTTGAGAAATGTAAATAACCTATCTAAAAATACAAATAGAAAGGTAGACAATATGAGGCAATATGAGGCAGAGAAGTATCTTCCAGGCCAAGGAAGAACAAAATCCCAGAAGAACTAAGTGATGAGGAGATAGGCAGTTTATCTGAGAAAGAGTTTAGAGGAATGATGGTGAAGAGTCAGAGAATTCAAGAGGAGTATAGATGCACAGAGCAAAGTTTTTAGCAGAGTTGGAAAATATAAAGAATACCCAGAGCTGAAGAATAAAGTTATTGAAATGAATACCACACTAGAAGGAACCAAGAATAGACAAAATGAGGCAGAAGAATGGATTGGTGAGTTTAAGACAGATTAGTGGAACTCTCCAGCAGTACCCTCCTCTCTTGTCACCCAAGGGCCAGTGTCTAGCCAGTCTCAGTGTAGAGTCTGGCCTGTATTTGTGGATTCCTTCCACAGGCTTTGGGATTGTTTTCTTATTTCTGACATCTGCCCCCTGATGGATGAGGCTTATGCAGGTTTCCTGGCAGGAGGTGGTGCCTTCCCACTACTGTGTGAAGATTGGTGCTGGACCTCTGGTGGGTAGGGGTAGGTCTAGAGACATTTGTGGTTCAGGAAGTCTGATGGAGGGGCTGTGTTCCCACCCAGTATGTTGTTGGCCTGAGGATTCCCAGCCCTTAAGCCTACTGGCTGCTGGGTGGGGCTAGGTCTTGATGTTAATAATCCAATCAAAATGTCAGCCTCCAGGAAAGCTAAACACTCCTGGAATGTAGATAAATGCTCCTGGAATGTGCACTACCAGCTTTTATGTCCCCTGTATGAGCTGCAGCTGTCCCCTGCCTCCCCAGGAGAGAGTCCAAAGCCAGCAGGCAGGTCTGGCCCAGGTTCCTATGAAATCACTGCCTCTGCCTTCGGACCTTTGCATGAGAGATTCTATGTGTACTTCCCAAGAGAATGAAGTCTCTTCCCCAGTCCCATGGGACTCCTGGAGTTAAGCCCCACTGGCCTCCAAAACCAGATGTCCTGGGGTCTCCTCCTTCCAATGCCAGAACCCTGGGCTGGGGAGCCTGACATGGGGCTCAGAACTCACTCCTGTGGGAGGGCCTCTACAACTTAATTATTCTTCAGCTTTTAGGTGGCCCATCCAGGGGGTATGGGGCCCGATTATATCATGAGCACACCCCTCCTACCAGCCTGCTGTGGTTCCCTCTTTATGTTGCCAGTTGAAGAAGATCTTTTTTGCTAGGTTCCTTTTTTTTGATGGTTGTTTATCACTCAGTTGTAGTTCTGTTGTAGTCGAGAAGACATGTGAGCTCATGGTCCTACTACTCTTGTCATCTTGACCGGAAATCTCAAATGCATTTTAAATACCTTGCATTTGTATTCTTCTCCCCTCACAATGACTGTTTTTGATACCATATTTTAACACTTAATTGTTTTGTGTATCCTTAACTGCTTATTGTGGATACAGGTGATTTTTACTACTTTTGTCTCTTAACCTTCCTCCTAGTTTTGTGTGATTTCTTACCTTTATTGAATGTTTTGCCTTTACCAGTGAGATTTTCCATTTTGTTTCTAGTTGTGGCCTTTTCTTTTCCTCCTACAGAAGTTGTTCCTCCTAGATAAGTTCTTTTAGTATTTGTTGTAAAGCCTGTTCAGTGGTGCTGAATTCTTTGAGCTTCTGCTTGTCTGTAAAGCTTTTGATTTCTCCATCAAATTTGTATGAGCGCCTTGCTCGGTGGAGTATTCTTGGTTATAGGTTTTTCACTGTCATCACTTTAAATATATCATGCCCGTTCCTCCTGGCCTACAGAGTTTCTGCTGAAAAATCAGCGAATAGTCTTATGGGAGTTCCCTTGTATGTTGTTACTTTTCCCTTATTGCTTCTAACATTCTCTTTAATTTTTGTCATTTTAATTATAACATGTCTAGGTGTGCTCCTCTTAGGATTAATCCTGTATGGGACTCTGGGCTTTATCCACATGTTGTTTAACCAAACTCTGTGTGTGTGTGTTTGTAGTTTACAGCTTTAAATAATTCCTATTTAAATGCAAAACAAATTGTTTAAAAATCCTCAAGTGTAATATTTGGAAAATAGTGGGGTTTTCCCATTTCCAAAGAATGACTTTGCAGTAATTGTGCTTTAGAATGAAATTTGCATTCTCTCTTTATTGATACTGTCTTCAATGTATAAGACAATTAAAACGTTACAATATGAATCACCGTAACTGATCAGAATACCAAAAAGTAAAAAGACCATAGAATCATAGCATTTTAAAATATCAGCCCCTTTTTAGCTGAGAGAAAACTGAGGCAGAGAGCTACACCACACTGCGGTAGCACAGCCAGCAAAGGGTAGACCAGTCAAGCGCTGTCTGGGTCTGCAGTCTCCACTTCTTTTGCGTAAGGTACACCACCCAGAGGGCGTTATTTAGTAAGTTGGGGAACTGGGCTGGTATCCAGATCCCCCCATTCCCATACAGATAGAGTATTCTGGGATATTTAGCACTGTTGTTTGGGATGCCAGAGGTTGTCATGTCTGCTCCCTTACTATTCTGGAAATGCTAGTGTGTTAATGCCTTTCTTTTCTAGTATCCATAGCCTCTGTAACCTGTCTTTGCACCCACACACACACACACACAGAAGTTCCAATAAAAAGCTTCCTGAAGATGCCCACACCAGATTAGAGTCTGTCGAACTTCAGAAAAATTACAGACAACTCCTTATATACACTCATTAATTCCATTTTCCTAAGGTCCCTGAAGCCTGTGAGGTGGACTCACTCATTCCCATTTTACAGGTGAAGGAAGGCCATTTGCATTGTGCCAGCCAGTGACTGCACATCAGGGTCCAACAGCTGCAGGCCCCCAGTGCCATGTGGCACGGGAACCCAGCCTAGACACTCTGGCTAAGACCATCACCCACCTTCCACTGCCCAGGGGCCAGAGTCCCTGAGCACTCCTCTCTGGATGGTTCCTTGAAAATGACACGCCTTTTCCCCCTTTTCTTTACAAAGTGCATTTTCACAAATTCCTTTTGTGCTATTAGTTGATGACCCTTCTCTGGCTACTCCATGTGACCGCATGACTTCCCCCACGGGCAGCCATCTGTTGTTCTCCTGCAACCAATGAAGTGGGTTCAGCTGCCTTATCAGCATCTGTCTGGAACAAGAGAGAAGCAGACTCGGAAACAAGTGATGGCGGCGATCCACAGGCAGCCCTGCACGTGGACAGTTCAGGCCGCTTTCTCCCCTGTAAGCAGGCATGACTTCAGCATCCACTTCCAAAACCAGGGCTTCAGCACACTTCCACTGGTGATATGGATACATCCCCTCAGAGCAAACTTAAGTTCTTAAATGAACAGGAAATGTAATCTCTAAAGGGTATGCTTGTACAAAGCCATTTCAAAAAAATAACCCAGAAAGGAGCCTTTTATTCCTTTTCATTGAACAAGTGACACCATCTAACCTTCAGAATGGAACATCTGCAAGCATTTGAGTAAAGGGAGAGGGAAATGTTACAAATGCCTCAGTTTCTTGGCAACGTTGAAGTCCAGGTATTCATCCAGAAAGCTGTTGGCAATCCCCACAGCGCCTAGGATGGTCAACAAGGCCAAAACCCCCAGACTCAACCGGAAACCAGTGATCCTGTGGGTGGATATAAGAGATGAGAGAGAGGGGTGATAAATATAACCTGGGCTAAATTCATAGCTGGGGAGCCTGGCGCAGACCTCGCGTGTCTATAGACACTGCCCAGAATTTCCATGTTTTTTGCCATTTGAAAAATTTGGTTCATCACATAAATTAAAGGGGATGCCTAGCCCCAGAGGTCAGGTGGCTCCTTTGAACATACAAAGGACTAACAAGGTTAGGTGGGATTATTTCCCTTGGTGTACTTGCAGGAGACAATACAGAATCTTTGAAGAATTTAAACTGTGGTGGGCAAAGAGTGCACTCAGTACAATTTCATACTTGCAATTTCCTGTCTCACACCTAATTGTGCATGGCCTGAGGCAACAGCGATCACTTTTGCCATCACAGCCATCAGTGATGCTAATTCTGACTCCATCCTGCTAGTTTTTGCCTAAACACCCAATTCTTGGGTTCTCCTTACCTTTTTTTAGCATCTTCTGAATATCCCCAGAAATACTGGTAACGAGCATATATGTACACCAGACCCAAACAAGTCGCAAAAACTAAGAAAAAAAAAATAGAGAAGATACAGAATGTTATGGCAGCCTCTCAAAACCTAGTGTGAAAACTGAGAAAATGCTCACAAAATATGTATCTGACAAAAGACTTGTACGTAAAATATGTAGAGAACTCTGACAAGTCAATAATGAAAGGAAAACAACTTGGTTTTTTGATTAAATGGGCCAAAGCTTTGAATAGAAAATTCACATAGCAAGATAAACAACTGTACCAATAAGCACATGAAAAACTTTCTACATCTTCCCACATCAGCAAACTGCGACTTAAAACGACGAGATGATACCACTTCCCACCCACCAGAATGGCTAAATTTTAAAAAAGACTAACAACATAAAATGTTGGTGATACTGGCAACCTCTAATGGTGGTAGGAATGCAAAATGGTACACAGCCAATTTAGGAAAAGGTCTGGTAGTTTCTTAGAAAACTAAACATACTTTTTGACCCAGCAATTTATTCTTGAGTATTTACCCAAGAGGACAAAAAAAGCACATGTCCAAAAAACTCGCACAGAATGTTCACTGCAGCTTTATTCCTAATAGCTAAACACTGCAAACAGCCTGGAAATGTATCCACAAGAGAATGGCCCAACCGTGACCACCATACAATGGAACACCACCGGCAATGAAAAGAGACAACTGAGGACAGCACCGCGAATCTCAAAAACATCTGGCTGAGTGAATGAAGCACTGTACAAGGGGTACCTGCTGAATGGGCAAAAACTAAACTAAGATGAAAAGAAATTAGAGCACTGTTTGCCTCTGAAAGAGGCTGGGAAGGACCTGAGGGAAACTTTGAGTGGAGGTCATGTTCCATGTCTTGATAGGGATTTGAATGACACAGGTGTACATGTTGTCAAAACTCAGATGGTACACTTCAGATCTGTGCATTTTGCTAGATAGATTTTACCTAAAAGAAGTGTAAAATGTGGTGTGATGTTCTGCCACCCTGTCCAGTGAAAAATCTCAGGATCTTCCCTATGCTAGGGACCCCTTCTCTTTCTCAGCACTTCATGGATGCACACTGCCATCTTGTAAACACCTGAAGCCTGTCTGTGGGATTCCAATATGCTGGATAAAATTAAATTCATTGTTTTATTAGGTCAAACTTTTTTTTTGTTTCTACTATATACCAGGTATTCCAAGGATTGGGGTTAGCAGTGAAAAGATACAAGCTCCCTGCCCTTATGGGGTTATTAGCAAAGACAGGGGAAAATGAGAAGAAAAGTACAGACTTGAACGTGCTGGGAAAGGAATGAATGGGGATGGACAGTGGGAACTGGAGGAGGCCGCCTTTAGGAAGGGGTCAGCGAAGGCCCCTCCCAGGGGATGACGTTTGTGCCAGGCCCTAAAGGATGAGAACAGGGGGCCGAGCAAAGATGTGGAGGAGAAGGGTGGCAGGGCCCCTGAGGAAGCAGTTCTGAAACTTTGTCTGATCAGTTACTCCCACAAAGCCACTGAGAACCGTTCAAGGCAGAACCGAACGGGCAATCTGCTCTGGATGAGAAAGAATCAAAATTAGGACAAGATACCCAAGAAATCATTTCAGGATTTCCTGACAGGTGGGTGGTCTCATTCTGCCCATTACAGGTCAGATGGCAGAGGCTGAGTCCCATTATCAAAGGGCACTTTTCTGATTAGTTGTGAACGTGGTCTTACCTGACAAGGAACTACTGCCCTCATTTTTGCCCTTAATGGATAAAAATGTGAGCTGGAATAAAGTTAAGTCATTCTTGGAAAGACATTGTATCTGAAATTCCTCAGTCAAAAGTAAAAATTACAAGAAGGAAGTGATAGGGTTGCCTTTGAAAGCAGCTGGATTTTGGTTGATTCAAATCTTAACAATCAAGTGTCAAACCCAAATGAGGCCACGAGAGTTATCAAAGTAAAGGATTAAATTTCTCCAAATAAGGCAGCTGGTGCTAGTCTGACCTCCTGTGAAAGGGACGAGTAGAGTCTGGGTGAAGCCCTCAGCCCCCAAGGATACCCCGTTCAAATAAAGTGGGTGTTCACAGAGTTGCTACATCCATCAGTCACACTACATTCTTTGGGTTTTAGGGGTCAAATACCTATAAACCCTACTCTGTACTTGAAAGCTAATTTTCTCCTACACTGGTAAAGTTGTACAAATTACTTAATCTCTCTGTACTTCAGTTTCCTCACCTGTAAAATAGGAATTAATTATAGAACCTACCTCATAGGAAGGTTTTTAATCCTATAAATCCAAACATGAGATAATATATGTATGACACTTAAATAGTACCTACAACATAATACTCAATAAATATTAGGTAAAATAATTAGGGTGAATTGTTAATTCTGTTCTTATAGATAAACTGGAATTTAGAGTATTAGACTGAAGACAAGCACATGTCATTTTCATTCTGGAGTCCCCAACATACAGTTTGTTCCAATTTTTTAATCTAATCACTGAAATAAACTGGAATGAAGCCTGAGTTAGGTCATGTGCAGCTCACTGCTCTTTGTGCTTATGTTGTTTAAAGCAATTTCCAGGATCGGTAGATGTGTAGCTGCATACCTGCTGCTTAATACGGTAAGAACTGTAGTCGTCATTACAACAGAGTTGACTGTATTTTAAACTTACCTTGGTTGAAATACAACCCAGCCATCCACAATGTAATCATGAATACTGGGTAAAACTCCACAGCAGTTTTGTCTACAGAAAAAAGAGATGTGGGTTATTTTATGAGAAAACTATACACCAAAGCAGTGAGATTTCATCTAGAGGTAAATGCCCAGTCTCTTCTTACAAAAATATAAGAATTAACTTAAAGAGCTTAAATGTCCTTACAGGTAAAAATGAGTCTTTCAAGGTGGGACTCCACCACTGTTTAAACTTCAGAGAAGGGCCAAGAATCACTCTCCTACATATAAGTTGCCAGTAGAATGAATCGTAGCTATTTTCCAAAAGACAGGCCTCGAGATGATCCTGATCCTGAGCCTAGAGATCATTTGTATCTTACCTAAATAACCCAGAAAATAAGTCAATTCACATTAAATGAATTTCTTCCCCAGAATTCCCTCACTTCTATTGCCTTCCATTTGTGTTACTCAGCACATTAAAAATGGTTTTTAAATAATTTCTTTAAAACCTCCTGAAATAAATTAATGAGCATATTTCATTCCCATTTTACAGAAGAAAAAAAACTAAAGACTGAGAACCCAAACTGACTGATGCCTCACGGAGAATCATAAGTAGACTGTGTCATCTCCAGATTACAAAGCTCTGTCCTAATGTCAAATCAGATTGCTTCTATTCATAGAAGACTTGAATGGAAAATTTGATACTATTTTAAGCAGAAGGGAATAGGTTCTCTGGGAACTATAATTAATTTATCTGCACCTAGCAAAGGGAAAAAAGATGAATTCTATTCATCTTCCTTCCTGTGCTATGCCCCTAAGTGATCTTGGTTAGGTTGGCTGAGCCCTTTGCTAACAATATCACAACCAGAAAAAAACTTTAATGAGGTCCTGAGCTGATCCTGCTGGACTGGTCATAGGATTAGAAATGATCCTACCTCCTTCCTGAAGCCTTAAAGCTTGATTACTTAAGGTTATGAGGCAATTGACCCAGAAATAGTTGATTCTGGTTCTTGAAGACTGAGTCTTCTAACCCAGGTCACCATGAGTGATTCTTCTTTTCATAATGGAAAAGTGTTTTGTTTCAGTTGTTTGGTTTTGTTTTTGTGACCAAGATGGTAACATGGGAGGCTTCTGAACTTCCCTCCTCTCACAGATGCACTGGAAGTACAGATACACACAGAGTAGTTCCCTCTGAAAGATACCCAGAAACCAGCTGAATGATTCCCACACACCAGGCAAATGAGAAAACAGCCACACTGGAACAAGTAGGAAAGGCTGAGCCCCACCTTCCCATAAACAGCACGCCCAGCACAGCACCCTACATTCAGGGGGAAACCCTCAACCCCCAGCTTCTCCCTGAGGAGCAAAGGGTTTGGACTACATGTCTAACACCTCGACTTTTAAGACTCCCATCTGAGGGCTGGGTCCCCCAAACACCTAGTTCTGCAAGCCAGGAGGGCCTGTATCCCTGAGACCCATAGGACCTCAGCAAACAAAGCAGCAGTTCCTAACAGAGCAGGTGAGCACTGACTACAGCTATCCCTCTGGAGCTTACTGCCGAGGGAGCAGGCAAAACCACCTGTCTCCAGTCTTTATAACGGGTCTGACTCCATACTTTACAAGCTGATGCCTGAGGGCCCAGCTTCTAGTTTAGCATGTATCTAGGGGCTGGCTGACATTCTCTCTGGATCCAGGGGAGCTGATGGGGGCACTTCTCTTGCCTACTCCCTTTAGTTTGCTCCAACAATAAAACCAGATTGCCAGCATCTCTGAAAGGAGTTTATACACACATCTGGCACCCAGCTTTTGCAGCTGCTCTCCAAGGGACAGGTGTCCAAATCACCTAGCTCTGATAGCCAATGAGGCTTGCACAAGTCCCATAGAACCATAGTAAACAAAAAAGCAGTGACCTTCTGACCTTGCAAGCCAGAAGGGAGTGGGAAGATATATTCAAAGTGCTGAAAGAAAAAAACAGCCGACTAAGAATACTCTACCCTGCAAAGCTGTCCTTCAAAACTGAAGGGACGAGAAGGAATTTTACAAACAAAAGCTGAAGAAGTTCATCACCACTAGACCTGCCTTCTAAGAAATGTTAAAGGGAGATCTTCAAGTTGAAATGGAAGGATGCTAATTACTGACATGAAACTATATGAACGTATACAACTCACTGGTAAAGGTAAATATATAATTAAATTCAGAATACTCTAATATTGCAGTGATGATGGGCAAAACACTTATATACTCTAAAGGTTGAAAGACAAGAGTATTAAAACTACAATAATTTGTTAATGGATATACAATATTAAAAATATAAATTTGTGACATCAAAAACATAAAATTAGGAAGGAGTATAAAAATGTAGAGCTTTTGAATACTTCCAAGTTAGATTGCTAGATTGCTATCTGCTCAAGATAAACTGTTAAAAATATAGGATGTTTTATGTAAGCTTCATGGTAACCACAAATACAGTCAGAAACAAACACATATATGGTCAATTCATTTTAACAAAAGAGCCAAGGACATAGAATGGGGAAAGCAGAGTCTCTTCAGTAAATGATGCTGGGAACACTGGCCAGCCACATGCAAAAGAATGAAACTGTACCCCTGTCTTATATCATACACAAAAATCAACTCAAAATAGATTAAAGATTTGAACCTAAAGACCAGAACCCATAAAACTCTTAGAAGAAGACATAGGGGAAAAGATCCTTGACATTGGTCTTGGCAATGATTTTTTTAATTTGACACTAAAAGCAGAGGCAACAAAACCAAAAATAAGTAAGATCACATCAAATGAAAAAGCTTTTGCACAACAAAGGAAACCACTAACAAAATAAAAAGGCAACCTATGGGATGGAAAAAAAATTTTTGCAAACTACACATTCAATAAGGGGTTAATATCCAAAATATACAAAGAACACATAACGCAACAGAAAAAACCAAATAATCCAATTTAAAAATGAGCAAAGAACTTGAATAGACATTTTTCCAAAGACATAAATGATCAACAGGTACATGAAAAAGTGCTCAACATCACTAATCACCAGGGAAATGCAAATCGAAACCACAGAGGTATCATCTCACACCTATGAGAATGACTATTATCAAAAAGACAAGAAAAAGCAACTGGCAAGCAAGTGCACTCCTGGGTATATATCCAAAGGAAACAAAATCACTATCTTTAAGAGACACCTATACTCTCATCTTGACTATAGTGTTATTCACAGTAGTCAAGATATGGAAACAAGCTAAGTGTTTGAAAGTGGTTGAATGGATAAAGAAAACATCATACACATACACATACAATGGAATATTATTTAGCCTTTAAAAGGAAGGAAATCTTGCTATTTGTGACAACATGGATGAACCAGGAGGGCATTATGCTAAGTGAAATAAGCCAGGCAGAGAAAAACAAATACTGCATGGTATCACCTATATGGGGAATCTTTAAAAAAAAAAAAAAATGTAAACTCACAGAAACAGAGTAGATTGGTGGTTGTCAGGGGCAGGGGGTGAGCAAAATCAAAACAGGCTAGTAAAAGGGTATAAACTTTCAGTTATTAGATGAGTAAGGTCTGAGGATCTAATATATAACATGATGACTATAGATTTTATTGTATAATTGAAATCTGCTAAGAGTAGAACTTAAGTATTCTCACACAAAAAAAAGTAAACATGAGAAGGGTTAAATATGTAAGGATGTAATGGATGTGTTAATTACCTCAGTGGGGGAAATCCATTCACAAATTACATGTATATCAAAACATGTTGTACACTTTATATATATGACAATTTTTCAATTATACGTCAATCTGAAAAAAATCTCTAACTTAAAAAAAAGAAAGCATCATTACAGACTGTAGTTCTTTCCTCATTCTCCATAAATCTACAGGAAATTATGGATGATCAGTTCAACCTTATTAGTTTATGACACAACTACATGAGAAAAAAACCTCCCTGATAGTAATTTAACCATGTCTTAAAACTGGGTAAGAAAACTGCATAGTTAACTGCATAACTCACTCAATGTGCATAAAAGACTATGGCTGTGCAGAGTCAGAAACAAGTGGACATTTCTAACCCTGTGCCAGCAATGACGACCATAAACTTACGCCACTCTCCAAGGAGAGCCAGGAGAGCGATCATCAGACCCTTGGAAAATCAGAAATGCAGAATATGAATGCCAAGTGCTTTTCTTTTCTTTTCTTTTTTTTTTTTTTAACTGTTTGTCTTTAAGGCCTGAAAGGCCATAATGACCCAAGGAAGGTCATGACATTGATATCCTCACAAACCATAGCCACAAATTTCTTGTACTCAGGGAAGTAACCAAGATTCGTCTTTCTGCTGTTTTCTGTCATTGGCATCATTTTGCTTCTGATGATTGCCTTTTTACTAATATCTTTTAAAGTTTGTAAGTTGCTATGGCAGGTTAAGTGAAAAGACACTTTATAAATGTGAATGGTCAGAATAATTACAGCTATGTTAAAAACATTTCCTTTTCCTCAGCTAAATCCATAGACCTACTTTCCATGAAGTAAAAGAGATTACGAGCAGAAGAATGCTCTATTTTTCACACTCATTGGAGTTTTATATGATCCTTTTTGAAAACAAAACACAGTTGTCCCATCTTGTATCTACTATTGTAAAACACCTTAAATTATTCAAAATTTAAGGGTTAAGTTTTTCCACAACAGGACTCAAAATTAGCCATGATGAGATTCTAAAAAGTCACCTTCAAAACCAGTCCATTTTATTTTTCATAAAAGTCTAACTATTTAGAAGGTTTTATTCCCCACTGCAGTTCTAGTGGCCTTGAGTAGGTGTGTGGGACAGAGAGATATTATATAAAAGCATCCCAGCCAAGCCCAACAGGGGCTGGGATCTGCGGCCCCTGTGTGTGTCTGCCCCACACGGTGAGATGCACGTGCACTTTTGTGTGTCTCATCTGCAAGCGGAAGGAGGCCTCCGGGGCAAGAAAGAATGAGGCAATCAGAAAGAGGGATGTTCCGGGGTCTTTCTCCTTGCCCGAGCCAGGGAACCAGTTTCACACCCCAGTGGAGACCAGGCTGAAAGTTGCAGGATGGCCTTTATGAAAGGCTTGGTGAGACTCCAGACGCCTGCAGTGCCATGCCTCAAATGACAAAGTGACAGAGACTTGGGGAGAGCCACGGCCCTCACCTCCCTCTGCCACAGACCACTGAGCAGCCCCCATGCGGTCACAGAAGACTCTAGAATCTGGAGAGGAGTACCGCACTCCCAGGACTGGGGCACAGCCCCTCCCGTCAATCGCTAGCCAGCAGAGCTGTGTCCCTGCCCACATCCCCTGGGGCTCAAGGAAGCAACTGGGAAGGCAGGGGAAGTGGGTAGTAAGAAATCACTGACTCCCAGACTGGGAGTTCAAAATTTGTAGATACTGACAGGCATATGTAGAATAGATAAACAAGATCATACTGTATAGTACAGGGAAACATATACAAGACCTTGTGGCAGCTCACAGCAAAGAAGAATGTGACAATGAATATATGTACGTTCATGTATAACTGAAAAACTGTGCTCTACACTGGAATTTGACACAACATTGTAAACTGACTATAACTCAATTAAAAAAAAAGTTAAAGAAATCACTTGAGACACAGGCACGGAAGTGAGTTTAACTGCATTTGTGCTCCCAGAGGGCACAGCGTGGGGTACTTCGACAGTTTAGTGTATCTCTCACGCTCCTCTCCCAAGAGCGGTTAGTCACTCTTGGTCTCACCCAACCTCATGTCCCAGCTGCGCGCACTGTAACTTTTCTCCCGGTTCCTCATTTACTGACTTGCCTTTAAGCCCTAGGGCTGTGTCCATTTCTTGCTTTCATCTTTCAGAGACTGAAAATAATTCTCTGACAGCCAGGACTGGGGCCCTGCTATCGCTAATGGTCTTCCCTGCTGCTGCTTGCTGAAGACACCAGGTATTCCTTGGCCTCGGAATAAGTGGAATCTCATTCCAACACGCAATAATGACCCCCTTCGCCACGTGACCATGTCCTTCTGCTGCCCCTGCAGAACCCCCACACCACCGTTCAGCCGTCCATGCCCAGATGTGTCCCAGGTCAGCTCATTCACAGTAACCGTCAGCAGACACTTTAACTCAAGGGGATCAAACTCTGAAAACCTGTTCTTCACAACCCTATCAGTGACGAATTACAGTTACATTGACATGAAAATAATTGACAGTCTCTTTTTGGACATGAAGACAGACATATTACAGAAGAGCCTCAGGAAAAATCTAAGGGACAGAAATCAGCTGGCAGCCACTGTGTCAATGACCCCTTGCAGGAACAGAGGGGTAACATTGGTTCTGACTGTTGGGCCAAGTGATGTCCCTTCAAAGTCCAATGACCCCCATTTCTGGGCTCCCAGATAAAGTACATTCTTTACTGGGCATGATTCCCCTTAAAAACTAACAGCCCCAGGTAATGCCCACCTTATCAGGCCCCCACCGCCCTTCATGGACCCTAAACCTCTTACCTCACCTAAAACCAACCACAGACTTGTGCACAAGCCAGTCAGGCACCTTGTGACCCAACCTTAAAAAAGACCCCAACAACCAGCCCTTGGCGCTCACACAGGCACCTCTGTGTGGCCCACTCTTGCCTATGACAATGTACTCTAGTAAACTCCTTTCTATTCTTATGCTTAACTTCTGGTAAATTCTTTTACCAAACCTGTGCATGTCACCACGTCCTTGTTTGGGCCGCCATGTTATGCTCAAAACACTGACCACTGACGGATGCCCCCTTTCCTGCATGTCCACACTGAGGGAGAACTAGTCTGTCTACTCTTCCCTGGTGAGACCCTCTTTGCACTATAATCCTGTGCTCTTTGATAGTTAAGCTTCCCAGAAGATTAGAGAGCAGCTTATTTTCTGTTACAGGCAGGTGTCACCCGGGGCTCAAATTCCACCCAGGGATAACAGAAAAAGTCTTTGCTGGAAGGACAGTGGGGTGACCAACCATCCTGGTTTTCCCCGGCCTGAAAAGGTTTTCAGAATGTGAGACTTTGATTTTTAAAATCAGCACAATCCCTGGTAAATTGGCTTGGTTTGCCTGGAACTGAGAGATGTCCTGGGACACAGGAATCTGAGGGCTAAAACTGGAAAAGTCCCAAACTGGAAAGAGTCGGCCACCCTAGAGGATGGGCTGGTGGAGCCTGTGGAGACTGAAGGTTAAAGTCACTGAAAGCCCCCATGGTCCACCCCCAACTCCAAGGAGGCCTGGAGGCTCAGGACATGTGACCATTGCAGATTCCCACCTGGACCTGAGGGCTGGGAGCAGTGAGGGCAGACCCAAGCTAGGTTCTGCTTGGCCCCTGTCTCAGCAATTAGATGTATGGACTAGAAAGCTCACTTCATATTGGAAAAGAATCACACTGGGGTCTGACAGTTCCTAAAACCCTAGTCTCTGACTAAAATTGCATAACTGCCATAAAAATATGTACACATCCCACTGTAGCAGAGGTGGCCGGCTAACAAGGATGGCGTGAACTTGGCTCTGAGCAGTAGCTGCCAAGTCAGGGACTACACTTCCCAGTCTCCTGGGATTTGGGTGGGGCTACTTCTTGCCAATGGAATGTAAGTAAAATGAAATGTGTCACTTCTGAGCCAAAAAGCTGAGTAGACAGTGTGCCAAGCTCTCCTTTCCCCCACACACTAGTTGAATGGAGAGAACTCTGAGGACCTGGCTGGGGACAGAACCCTTAGATGGAAGGAGCCTATGCCACAAAAGCCCAAGTGGAAGTCCACCCAACCAGGAAGACCTTGACGTGAGCAGGACGTAACTCCCGTTAAGTCACTGGGAATATGGGGTTGGTCCACTAGCACAGCTAATGCATTTGACTAGAAGAGTTTATAATATACATTACAAAACAAATACAAAATAGAAATTTAAAGATATTTTAGGGGTAAATATAAAAAACTCCAATATTTTCCTCACCCACACAGCAGATTCCTTAGCACACACCCTCTGTGTGTGCACATCACTTGGGAGATCCTTGGCCTAAAGCACTTGAATATTTCTGCTTTTTGATAAGTTTCCCATGAACACTCAACACAAAACACTTGCTTGTAACAATCTCGTTTGTAGAAAATCTGAACCATCTGCCAAAGGGGAAAACCTGATCAGCCAGAGAACGCTCCCTAATGCCATGCTCACTGTATATCTTTTAAAAAATAAAAAGCATCAAAGCAACTAAAAGGAGGTTTCTCCCCTTTGAGATTTTTGTTGCTCCTTTTTCTTATGTCTTTTGTTTTGGTGACTTGTTCCAAAACACTAGGCTGCACACCGCCATGAGCAACTTGTACTATTAACCCAGATGACCCAGCCTCGGTCTGCTGGCTTTGGACCCTGGGAAGTGTCTGGTTTATTACACTGATGGAGGGGTCAGAGCAACAGGTTAATATGCTCAGAAAAGGCTTGGGGATGAGAGGTTGCTGGAGCCAGTCTTTTTGTATAGATCTGTAACTATCTAAATTGCTCCTTGTCAAGTAACCCTTATTGTGGGAACACGAGAGGGAGGTTGCTACTAATGGTGGAGGGCATGAATCTAACCAGCATTTTAGTGACGCGTTTGCTAAGGAACAGGATGGGCAGCTGAGGGAGTGAGGCTTGCATTTCATCCAAATTCTAGCTGCCACTTGTCCCCTGACTATCTGAGAATCATCTAGCTTGTGTGACAGAAGCTGTCTGGTAGTGGTATGGACTAAATGTTTGTGTCTCTCCAAAATTTAAATGCTGAAGCCCTAACCCCCTCAGTGAGGCTGTATTTGGAGTAAGGAATTAGGGTTAAATGAGGTCAGAAGGGTGGGGTCCTGAATCACTAGGACTGGTGTCCTTGTAAGAAGAAACACCAGAGAGCTCTGACACCTGCCAGACTGACCCTCTCTCCCTCCCCACCCCTACAGAGAAAAGGCCATGTGAGGACACATGAAGCCAAGAGAAGAGAGCTCTCACTGGAAATAGAATTGGCCAGAACCTTGATTTTAGACTTGTAGCCTCTAAAACTGAAAAATAAATACCTGTCATTGAAGCCACCCAGTCTATGGCATTTTGTTACAGTAGCCCCAGCTGAGTAATAAGGTGGGTTTTAGAGGAGGGTGGAGTTTGAAGAACTCATCAGTCATTCTCTTATCTTGGAGACCCCTTGCTGGCCCTTTATAACCCAGTGGATAAGTACACCTTGTGCTTTCAGCTGATGTACACTTGCAAGAAGAATGCATATGTGTTTATTGTCTCTCTATTGTTTATTTTTTGTACTTAATACAGAGGTAAGTGACTCAAATTACTATAATTTTAGTATTGCAGAATATTTGAAAAATTACTGTCCTTTTGAATTTTCCTTTTCTTCATAGTTTTTAGACATGCTTTATGGTCAATAGCTTTAATTTCTAAATTTCAGGTTTAGAATTCAAAGCGCTATAAGAAGTTAGTAAAATGGCAAACAAACAAAAAAATACCCCTCCCCCAGAACTATAGTAGAGTAAGAAAAGGCTAATATTTCTAAAGAGTACTCAGATTCATGATGATTGAGTTTACTTGTGCCCTGTGGCAGGTTAATTCTGGAACAGAAACTGAATAATTCAGCATTAAGAAAACAGTGGTGCATTAACAAGAAGGAAGTAAGAAATTCTTCTACCTTACCCAGAACTGATGGAACCACTGTTAGGATACTATATATACTTCCAGGTGCCAGGTTTAGAAATAATATGAAAAATTTTAGTCTAAAGAGAACAACCAAGTTTTTCTAATGATTGGGGGGGAAAAGCTGAATTGGTGCTACCTAACCTCAAAAAATTGAAGATGAAAGACATTTAATGATGGTCCTCAAGTGTATGAAAAAGAGTGAGGTCATCAGCAGCTGCTTCTTCCCGTAGGATAGAATCAGAGAGAATATATTTAAATTACAAGATCAACTTATTACTTGGATCTACTTTTTAGATTTATAAGAGCCTTTAAAGGGATCAAGGTGCTCAAAATGACTAGCTAGGATTTTCTAAGCTTAGTAATAACAAGAAGAAATGGCCCTTGGTGAAACTATAGTTGCTATTTTCATAATTTCAAAAAATGTATTCTGGCAAAAGACTACAAAACTCTAGAAAGTTACTCCAATGCTCTCCCTGGAGGAAGGGAAGAGGAATTGAATGGGGGCTCTAGAGAAGGGACCCTAGGCTAGTAACTAGGATAAGTTAGACTCTATAATCATCATCTCTGCTTGACAA
Source organism: Camelus ferus (assembly GCF_009834535.1). NCBI lineage: Eukaryota > Metazoa > Chordata > Mammalia > Artiodactyla > Camelidae > Camelus > Camelus ferus. The sequence goes on along the minus strand of NC_045697.1, from coordinate 99,119,132 downwards.
ATAAATATCCAACCTGAGGCAACCCGCAGACAGGAAAATAGGGAGTTCAGTAGTGGTCAGAGGGACCTTGAAGTGATTGCTATGAGATGTCAAGTTCCACTCAAAGAAAGAATCAGTCATAACACTGCACTTCTCGGCTATACTTAGTATAGGGCATAGGGCTCGGCTTAGGGCATAGCAGCAGGAGAAAAGAGTAGGGGAAAAGGCAGCATTTCTGCTGCTGACAAGACCATGAGACCATCAAGGGAAGCTGAAGGGACTCAATGTTTTGGTTCCGGAGAGCCAAAAAAGAAAGTGCATTCCCTCTTGGGGATCTGCAGAGCTCAGGGGAGCCTACCCTGAAAAAGAGGGTAGGTAGCCAAGCAGGCTTGGAATGAACTGGTTATCCCAGGGGTTCCTGCCCTAACCACCTTAGATAAAGTTGAAATGGCTTTATTAGCAATGAATCTACTCTGCTCTGGTCAAGTTTATCCTAAACCTTAGAACTTAAGGCAAAAACTAGGCTAGTGCTATGGAATATCCAAGAAGAAATTCAGGGAAGGGAGTAAGGACCATTTCCATTCACCTCTGAGAGAGAATCCAGAATACCCATACTGTGCCCTTAAAGGTATTTTATGGCTCCAAATCCCCCAACCCCACCCCAATTATTGGCTATTATTCTTTAACCCCTTTCTGTTCTGCCATGACTAATCAAACAAAATAAACAAGACACTTCTAACAAGGAAACTGGCTTTGTATACTTATAAACAACTTAAGTGAAATATTTGGAAATGGTGTCAATTTTATTCCTAGGACAAGAGGAGTCCAGATACAGAAAAGCCAGGAGACAGCAGTAACTTGAAAGAAAATCAAATTTGTGAAAACTACGTGAAGTAACAAGAACCAGCAATGGCCCAAGAATGTAACCTGCTGCAAGTCCAAAGCTCCCCAGCACGAAGTTCTCAGCTCATGAACGACAAAGTAGGAAGATGCAGAATCTCCTCCTATAATTTTATAAATAGTATGGTATCTCCCAAACTTCAAACATTATTATATTACTGTCAAAATTTTAGCCTCTGCATCTACCTCTTACTATTTTTCTATAAATCAACAACTTTTTACTCAAATAAATGAGGACAAGTGTAATTGTTCCCACTTGTGGTAGTGATGTAAGAGTGCCACTTTCCAAATAAAAGATAAGCATAAAAATTCCATGAAGGGCACAAAAGAAACCTCAACCAATTTAAGAGGATAGAAATTATTTCAAGCATCTTCTCTGACCACAATGGCATGAAACTAGAAATCAATCATAGAAAAGCAAGTGAGAAAAAAATGACAGCATGGAAACTAAAAAACATGCAACTAAAAAACCGATGGGTCAATGATGAAATCAAAGAAGAAATTAAAAAATACCTTGAGACACACAACAATGAAAACACAACCACACAAAATCTATGGGATGCATCAAAAGCAGTCCTAAGAGGGAAGTTCACAGTGATAAGGCCTTCCTTAAAAAACAAGAACAATCTCAAATAAACAACCTAACCTACCACCTAAAAGAATTACAAAAAGAAGGGCAAGCAAAACCGAAAGTCAGCAGAAGGATCAGGAGGGAATAGAGATTTAAAAATAGGGGGAAAAAATCAATCAAACCAAGAGCTGGTTTTTTGAAAGAATAACCAAAATTGACAAACCTATGGCCAGGTTCACAAAGAAGAAAAAAGAGAGGACACAAATAAAATAAGAAATGAAACTGGAGAAATTACAACCAACTCCACAAAAATACAAAAAATAAGAGAATACTGTGAACAACTATGTGGCAATAAATTGAACAACCTAGAAGAAATGGACAAGTTTCTAGAAATATATGGTCCACAAAAACTGAATCAAGAAGAAATAAATCATTTAAACACACCAATCACTAGAAGTGAAATAGAAGCAGCAATAAAAAAAAAAAAAACCTCCCTGCAAACAAAAGTCCAGGACCAGATGGCTTCACTGGGGAATTATATCAAATATACAAAGAAGAACTCAAACCGATTCTTCTCAAACTCTTCCAAAAGATTTAAGAGGGGGGAATACTCCCAAACTTATTCTATGAAGCCACCATCACCCTGATACCAAACCCAGACAAAGACATGACCAAAAAAGAAAACCATAGGCCAATATTGTTGATGAAGACAGATGCAAATATCCTCAACAAAATATTAGCAAACAATCCAACAACACATAAAAAAGATTATACATTATGATCAAGTTGGGTTCATCCCAGGAACATAAGGATAGTTCAACATATGCAAATTAATCAATGTGATACCCCACTTCAACAAGAGAAAAGACAAAAATCACACGATCATCTCAATAGATGCAGAAAAAGCATTTGATAAAATTCCACACCCATTTATGATAAAAACTCTAACCAAAGTGGGTATGGAGGAAACAAATCTCAACGTAATATAAGCTACTTATGACAAACTTACAGCAGCATAATATCAGAAATGGCAAAGCTGAAAGCCTTCCCACTAAAATCTGGAACAAGACAAGGATACCTGCTCTTACCACTTGTACTCAACATAGTCTTGGAAGGCCTAGCCACAGCAATCAGGCAAGAAAAAGAGATAAAAGGGATCCAAATTGGAAGAGAAGAGGTAAAATTGTCATTATATGTAGATGACATGATACTATATATAGAAAACCCTAAAGGCTCCACACAAAAATTAAGAGAGGTGATAAAAGAATTTGGTAAGGTAGCATGATACAAGATTAACATACAGAAATCAGTTGGATTTCTTTATACTAACAACGAAGTATCCGAAAAGGAAAGTAAAGAAACAATCCCTTTTAAAATTGCATCCAAAACAATACAATACTTAGGAATAAATCTGACCAAAGAAGTGCAAGACATATATGTGGAGAACTACAAAACAATGACTAAGGAAATTAAGGATGACTTAGAGAAATTGAAAGATATCACCTGCTCTTGGATTGGAAGAATTAATATTGTTAAAATGGCCATACTTCCCAAAGCAGTCTACAGATTTAACACAATCCCTATCAAATTACCTAGGACATTATTCACAGAACTAGAACAAATAATCCTAAAATTTATATGGAATTATGAAAGACCCAGAATTGCCAAAGCAATATTGAAGAAAAAGAACAAAGCTAGAGGAATAACCCTCCCAGACTTCAGACAATACTACAGAGCTACAGTAATCAAAACAGCATGGTATTGGCACAAAAACAGATATAATGGATCAATGGAACAGAATAAACAGCCCAGAAATAAACCCATAAACTTTTGGCCAATTAATCTTTGACAAAGGAGGCAAGAACATGCAAGGAAGTAAAGACAGCAAGCGGTGATGGGATAACTGGACAGCTGTACATTAATCAATGAAGTTAGAACAGTCCCTCACACCATACACAAAAATAAATTTAAATTAGCTTAAAGATTTAAACATAAGACAAGACACTATAAATCTTAGAAGAAAACAAAGGCAAAACATTCTCTGACATAAATCTTAGCAATGTTCTCCTATGGCAGTCTACCCAGGCAACAGAAATAAAAGCAAAAATTAACAAATGGGATCTAATTAAACTTATAAGCTTTTGCATAGTAAAGGAAACCATAAGCAAAACAAAAAGACAACCTACAGAATGGAGAGAAAATAGTTGCAAAAGATGAGACTGACAAGGGCTTAATTTCCAGAATATACAAACAACTCATACAACCTACTAACAACAACAACAACAAAAAATCCCAAACAACCCAATCCAAAAATGGGCAGAAGACTTAAACAAGCAATTCTCCAACAAAGACATACAAATGGCCAACAGGCCCATGAAAAAAGGCTCAATATCGCTAATTATCAGAGAAATACAAATCAAAATTATAATGAGGTATCACGTCACACCAGTCAGAATGGCCATCATTCAAAAGTCTACAAACAATAAATGCTGGAGAGGGTGTGGAGAAAAAGGAACTCTCCTACACTATTGATGGGAATGTAGTTTGGCGCAGTCATTACGGAAAACAATGTGGAGACCCCTCAAAAGCCAAAAATAGACTTACCATATTATCCAGCAATCCCATTCCTGGGTATATATCCAGAGGGAACCTTAATTCAAAAAGATACACACACCCCAATGTTCATAGCAGCACCATTTACAATGGCCAATACATGGAAACAACCTAAATGTCCATCAACAGATGACTGGATAAAGATGTTGTGAACACCCATTTATGATAAAAACTTTCACCAAAGTGGGTATAGAGGGAACATATCTCAACATCATAAAAGCTATATATGACAAACCTACGGCCAGCATAGTACTCAATGGTGAAAAACTCAAAAGCTTCCCACTAAAATCTGGGACAAGACAAGGCTGCCCACTATCACCACTCCTATTCAACATAGTCTTGGAAGTCCTAGCCACAGCAGTCAGGCAAGAGAGAGAAATAAAAGGGATTCAATGGGAAAGAAGAGGTAAAAGTGTCACTATATGCCGATGACATGTTACTATATATAGAAAACCCTAAAAGGTCCACACAAAAACTACTAGAGCTGATTGAAGAATTCAGCAAGGTAGCAGGTTACAAGATTAACGTTCAAAAATCAGTTGCATTTCTTTACACTAACGATGAATCAACAGAAAAAGAAAATAAAGAAACAATCCCCTTTAAAATAGCACCCAAAGTAATAAAATACCTAGGAATAACTCTAACCAAGGAGGTGAAAGAATTATACACAGAAAACTATAAACCATTGATGAAGGAAATTAAAGACGACTTTAAAAAACGGAAAGATATCCCATGCTCCTGGATTGGAAGAATCAATATTGTTAAAATGGTCACACTGCCCAAGGAAATCTACAGATTTAATGCAATCCCTATCAAATTACCCAGGACATATTTCACAGAACTAGAACAAATCATAATAAAATTTATATGGAACCACAAAAGACCTAAAAATTGCCAAAGCATTACTGGAGAGAAAGAAAGAGGCTAGAGGACTAACTCTCCCAGACTTCAGACAATACTATAGAGCCACAGTCATCAAGACAGCATGGTATTGGTACAAAAACAGACATATAGACCAATGGAACAGAATAGAGAGCCCAGAAATGAACCCACAAACTTTTGGTCAACTTATCTTCGACAAAGGAGGCAAGAATATACAGTGGAATAAAGACAGTCTCTTCAGCAAATGGTGTTGGGAAAACTGGAGAGCAGCATGTAAAGCAATGAAGCTAGAACACTCCCTTACACCATACACAAAAATAAACTCAAAATGGATCAAAGACTTAAACATAAGACAAGACACAATAAACCTAGAAGAAAATATAGGCAAAACATTATCTGACGTACATCTCAAAAATGTTCTCCTAGAACAGTCTACTCAAGCAATAGAAATAAAAGAATAAACAAATGGGACCTAATGAAACTTAAAAGCTTCTGCACAGCAAAGGAAACCATAAGTAAAACAAAAATACAACCTACGGAATGGGAAAAATTTTTGCAAATGAAACTGACAAAGGCTTGATCTCCAGAATATATAAGCAGCTCCTACGACTTAATGAGAAGCAACCAAAAAACTCAATCCAAAAATGGGCAAAAGACCTAAACAAGCAATTCTCCAAGGAAGACATACAAATGATCAATAGACACATGAAAAAATGCTCAGTATCACTAATTATCAGAGAAATGCAAATCAAAACTACAATGAGGTACCACCTCACACCAGTCAGAATGGCCAACATTCAAAAATCCACAAATGACAAATGCTGGAGAGGCTGTGGAGAAAGGGGAACCCTCCTACACTGCTGGTGGGAATGCAGTTTGGTGCAGCCACTGTGGAAAACAGCATGGAGATTCCTCAAAAGACTAGGAATAGACTTACCATATGACCCAGGAATCCCACTCCTGAGCATATATCCAGAAGGAACCCTACTTCAGGATGACACCTGCACCCCAATGTTCACAGCAGCACTATTTACAATAGCCAAGACATGGAAACAGCCTAAATGTCCATCAATGGATGACTGGGTAAAGAAGCTGTGGTATATTTATACAATGGAATACTACTCAGCCATAAAAGCTGACAACATAACACCATTTGCAGCAACATGGATACTCCTGGAGAATGTCATTCTAAGTGAAGTAAGCCAGAAAGAGAAAGAAAAATACCATATGAGATCACTCATATGTGGAATCCAAAAACAAAACAAAACATAATACAAAACAGAAACAGACTCATAGACATAGAATACAAACTTGTGGTTGCCAAGGGGGCGGGGGGTGGGAAGGGACAGAGTGGGATTTCAAAATGTAGAGCAGATAAACAAGATTATACTGTATAGCACAGGGAAATATATACAAGATTTTGTGGTAGCTCTCAGCAAAAAAAAAATGTGACAATAAATATATATATATGTTCGTATATAACTGAAAAATTGTGCTTTACATTGGAATTTGACACAACATTGTAAAATGACTATAACTCAATAAAAAATGTTTAAAAAAAAGATTTGTGGTATATTTATACAATGGAATACTACTGAGCTGTAAAAAAATAATAATAAAATAATGCCATTTGCAGAAACATGGATGGACCTGGAGATTGTCATTCTAAGTGAAGTAAGCCAGAAAGAGAAAGAAAAATACCATACCATATTACTTACATGTGGACTCTAAAAAAAAAAAAAAAAAAAAAAGATAAAGTTTTTTACAAAACAGAAACAGACTCACAGACACAGAAAACAAACTTACGGTTACCAGCGGGGAAGGGGGTGGGAATGGATAAATTGGGAGCTCAAGATTTGCAGATACTAACATATATATATATATAAAATTGATAAACAAGTTCATACTGTACTATATTCAATATCTTGCAGTAACTTACAGTGAAAAGGAATATGAAAACGAGTATGTGTATGTTCACGTATGACTGAGGCATTATGCTGTACGCCAGAAGTTGACACAACATTGTAAACAGACTATACTTCAATAAATAAATAAATAAACCCCCAAAATTCCATAAAAACAAAAATTGTCAGATTCTCATTAGATGTTAATGATGATTGAAGGCTCTGAGCAGGAGATCCTTCCTCTGCTGAGTGGGGGAAATGGGGTCCAAGAGGTGTCAAGAATACATTGAGGACTTCCAGCTAAACGTAGCAAAATAAATCCATGTTTATTTTTTCTCCCTCCCAAAGCTTCACTAAAATGCCAATAAAGGAATAAAAAATAGATACAAAGTTTTCAAGAACAAGGGAAATGGGAGCAGACACAGCAGTGGAAGAGAGATGGTAACAAAGTTCTTAAGGAAAGCCAGCACGTGGTGAACAGTAGCTGAATTGATAGAGCGCAGAAAACTAAACCAAAGTGCCCGCAGGAGGAAGAACAAACCAAGACTGAGACAGTACTTATCCCAGAACCCAAGAGGCTCAGGAAGCGGGGGCCCAGGCCCCTTGGAGGACCAATGCCTGATACGAAGAGTTGCTGAAAGACAGTATAAGGAGGGCTTTGGCTCCACTCCACCCCTGAGCCCCATCCCTATTCCTCCATCATAGGAAATGGGGGGATTATTGTTTGGAGAAACTGAACCAGAGAATCTCTGAGAGCTCCAGGACCAGTGGAGGGTGGGGGTAAAATTCTGTACTGAACAAATCCACATACTGCACAGTGGAAGAATTTTCCTTCCTTCACCCACCGCATTGTCAGACTACTGTAAGTCAGGCCTATGATACCTACCCTTCTCCATCACCACTCACTCTCTCCTCCCTTGTAGAAGGGTTAAGGGCGTTTTCTAGAGAAATGGTCCCAGAAAGATGACCTACAGATACTGACGTTTGGGGTCCCCCCAGAAGACAGCTGCCTCCTAATCCATCACCCTTTTATGAAGCTGCCCACCCAGTAAGCCCTGCCCACCACATGGAGCTCCCAGTTCACTACCTAGTGTCTCTTTCTTAGATTGCATAGACAGCCAATCAAGAATGACCTGACATTTGAGTAAGGCTTCCAGAATCTCTTTTGCTCAGATCTCCTTGCTGGACCTTTGTTTTCTTGGCCTCATAAGGCTAGAGGGCCCCAGGTTCAGTCCTTGGTCCTCTCCTTGTCTTTACCTACACCCACTCCCTTAAAGATTTCATCCAGTCTCATGGCTTTAAATCATCTCCATGTGCCAATGACTTACGAATTTATATTTTCAGCTCAGATCTCTCTGCTAAAATGCAGATTAGTATATACAACTGTCTACTCTCTATCTCTGCCTGGCTGTGTAAGCCAAAATGTGTTAGAAAGTTTACGATGCAGTAACAAATGATCCAAATTGCTTAGGAGAGCATAATGTTTAAAGCTTCTCCTTAGCTGTACCATAAGTCATATCTCCTGATCTTCCCCCCCCCCCAAAACTGCTCCTCCTGCAGCCTTCTCTGACTCAGTTAATCACAATTCCATCCTTCAAAATGCTCAGGCCAAAAATCTGGAAGTTGTTCTTAACTCTTCTCACCCTCCGTATTTATTATTTCAGGGAATCCTATTGGCTCTACCCTCAAAATATATCCAGAATCTGCCACATTTCATCATCTCTACTGCTACTTTCCTGGTTCAAGTCACTATCATCCCTTGCCTGAGTTTTTGCAGTAGCTTCCTCACTGAATTTTCTGCTTCTATCAATGCCTACAGACTATTCTCAGCAAAACAGATAAAGTGAGCCATTTAAAATATAAGATCATGTTATTCCTCTGCTTAAAATCCTGTAATGAATTTCCATTTCAGTCAGAGAAAAAGCCAGAGTCCTCACAATGGCCTTCAAGGCCCTGCCTGATCTGACCATCCATTACGTTTCTGACTGTCCCTCCCATCACTCTGCTGGCTTCCTCTCTCTGCCACACTAACTTCTTGAGAACTCACAAGGCTATTTCTTCTGTCTCAAGAGCAACTGTCCTGCATGTCCACATAGCTAACTCCTTCACCTGCTTCAAATTTTTGCTCAAGTGCCACCTTCTCAGTGGAGCCCACACTGACTATCCCCATTCAAATTACAAGCCACCCCACATCCCCTCAAATGCTTTCCTTTTTCTGGTATTTCTTAACACTTACTACCCCCTTACATAGAGTATTATTTTCTTATGGTATTATCTGCTTTTTGTTCATTGCCTGTCTTCCCTGGCTATAAGGTAAACTTGAAGAGGGCAAGGATCTTTGTTGAGTCATCCACTACTATATCCCAAGCTACCAGAACAATGCCTAATATGTAGAGGTACTCAGAAAATATTTAATGGGTGAATAATAAATAAAAATTAAAGACAGGGCCAAAGGAAGTCAGAATGGCCATCAGTAAAAAGTCCACAAATGATAAATGCTGGAGACAGTGTGGAGAAAAGGGAACGCTCTTACACTGCTGGTGGGAATGTAGTTTGGTGCAGCCATATGGAAAACACTATGGAGATTCCTCAAAAAACTAAAAACAGATTTACCATATGATCCAGCAATTCCACTCCTAGGCATACATCCCGAGGGAACTAATTTGAAAAGATACATGCACCCCAATGTTCATAGCAGTGCTATGTACAAAAGCCAAGACATGGAAACAACCTAAATGTCCATCAACAGATGATTGGATAAAGAAGTTGTGGTATATATATGCAAAGGAATACTACTTAGTGACAAAAAAGTATAAAATAATGCCATTTGCAGCAACATGAATGGACCTGGAGATTGTCATTCTAAGTGAAGTCAGCTAGAAAGAGAAAGAAAAATACCATATGATATCACCCATATGTGAAACCTGAAAAAAAAAAAGGAAGAATAAAGAAAGAAAGAAGACACTAATAAACTTAGCTACAAAAAAAAAAACAGACTTGCAGACATAGTAAACAAACTTATGGTTATTGGGGAAGGAGGTGGGAAGGGATCAATTTGGGAGTTTGAGATTTGCAAATGTTAAACACTATATATAGAAAGATAAACAAATTTCTTCTGTATAGTACATGGAACTATATTCAATATCTTGTAATAACCTTTAATGAAAGAATATGAAAACAAATGTGTATGTGTGTGTGTGTGTATATATATATATATGTGTATATATATACATGCAAGACTGGGACATTATGCTGTACACCAGAAGTTGACACATTGTAACTGACTATACTTCAACTTAAAACAATTTTAAAAATTAAAAAAAAAAAAAAAAAAAGACAGGGCCAAAGGAGGAAAATAAGAAACCTAGAAGAAACAAGAGATGATAAAGGAAGATTGTTTTTAAAACAGTATCATTGGGGGAAGAGAAATAACTCAGTGGTAGAGTGCGTGCTTGGCATGCCTGAAGTCTTAGGTACAATAACCAGTACCTCCATTAAAAAAAATTTATATAAATCCTCAGATATAAGAGAATAAATTGCATCCATGAGACAAAAAAGGAATGCTATAACAGCAGCAGCAACAAGAACTAAAGAACAATCAAAGGATTAAAAATTCTTAGGAATTAAAATTCACATCTGAAATTTTTTTTAAAAAATCAGTAAGAGGTTAGAGGTTCAAGAAATCCCAGAGAGAACAAAAGTCCAAGAAGACGAAAAACTCAAGATAAATCTAAAGGATCAATCCAGAAGGTCAACTTACAACTAATATATATTTTAAGAATGAAAGAACAGAGAAAATAAGGAGACAAAATTTAGGGGTATTTTAAAATATTCTAGAAAAGAAGGACATGAGTTTTCAGACTTTGAGAAAGCCACTTCTAGGGTTCAGCTTAGCGAAGAAAAATACCTCTGAGCAAACACAACACCATAACATCTTAGGACACTCGATCAGGGGAAGATCCCAAAGCTTCTACAGTTTCCAAGCAAAGGATCAGGAATCAGAACAGAACACCTCAACAATATCAGTGGAAATTAGATAATAATGAAACAATGTATTCAAAATTCTGAGGGTACGGATTTTTACTGTAGAAATGCCTAACCAAGCCATGAATCAACTGTGAGGCAGAATTAAGACATATTCAGAAATTCCAAAACCTGACATTCCCCTTCTCTCAGAAAGTGTCTGGAGGGTGTACTCCATCAAAACAAAGAAAAACCAACAAACAGGATGATATGAGATCCAGGAAACAAGAGATCCAAATCAGTAGAGTATAACGGAACTTCCTAAGATGTCAACAGGAAGTCCTAGGATGACAACCGTATAACAGACCTAAAGAGCAACCTCCAGATTGCAGCATAAAGAAACTAACCAACCAAATAAACAAAGAGGCAATTATTAACCCCAGGTAAAACAAAAAAATATACAAGAAGGAAATTTAATCATAGTATACCACTTGATTCAGCTTTGAACATTATTTAATCACAATAACATAAACATTGGCTATGGGTTTAGCTCAACAAAGTGATATAATTTTACTGGAAGGATGAGGTGAGGAAAAAAGGAAACAGAGGAGTATGAAATTCTTCCATAAAAGGAAGTCAAATGATAATGTCTAAAATTTGTGAATCAATAAATAGCAGTGAACTCAATAGTATTTAGAAATACAGAAATAAATACCAAAAGTAGTAGTCAAAAGGAATGTCATGGGTTATCTCTAGGGATGGACTGGGGGTCAGGAGAATTATTTGTTGTTATAAGGCTTATAATCTCACTTTATTTTCAGACTACATACATGGATTACCCTAATAAAAATAAATATTAATTTTGGAGTGTGGGACATATTGGCACCAAACCAATACTTTCCACTTAATATAACCATAAAGATTCAAAGATACTGGAAATGAATTTCTCATCATGGGGTCCAATATTATTTAAAATAATACCTTTTTTTCATTTTTCAGTTTTATTAGGTAGAATTGTTACAGTCTGACTGCAGATATACAATATATTGCATATAAATACACATATACAATATACTGCACATATTTTTAAACTTACATATATGTACTGTTCAATGTTTCTAAGAACGTTTAGAGCTTTAGGTTTTTAAACTTACATAGTTATCAAAGGAATAAAGCCAATCACAAAATAAGAATTCAAAAACATACATACACCCTGCTATTAATAGCAACATTATTTATAATTGCCAAGATATGGAAGCACCCTAAGTGCACCTCAATAGATGAATGGATAAAGAAGATGCAACATATATCTGTAATAGAATACAACTCACCCATAAGAAGGATATTTTGCCATTTGCAGCCCTTCATTCACTTTTTTTTCACTTCAAAAACCAGAATTTTATAACAGGCATAAACATTTCCACTGCATCAAAAACAACAAAATACCTAGAAATAAACTTAACCAAGGAGGTTACCTATACTCTGAAAACTGTTAAAACATTGATGAAGAAAACTGAAGATGATACAAAGAAATGGAAAGATATTTTGTGCTCTTGGATTGGAAGAATCAACATCATCAAAATGGCCATACTACCCAAAGCAATCTACAGATCCAATGCAACCCCTGTCAAAATACTCATGACATTTTTCACAGAACCAGAACAAACAATTCCAAAATGTATATGGAACCATAAAAGACCCCGAACTGCCAAAGCAATCTTTTGTAGGTCTTTTTTTTCTCTTTCTTCTTTTTGTTTAAAACCATATCTTGAACATAGTGTTTCAGTCGAGTAAGATGAATAAGCTCTAGAGATCTGCTGTAAAACACTGCACCTCTAGTCAACAGTCATGTATTACACACTCAGAATTTAGTTAACAGGGTAGAGCTCATGTCACATGTTCTTACCACATAAAAAATATATTTAAGCATGTCTATGCACCTCTTAAAATTATCTCTTGTACTGTCAGTGGTATTCATACTTTCAAGCTTAGGGAATAGTGTGTGCCATTCTCCTTAGAGCAATTCGATAAGCAAGAGACCAATGTTGTCAGCTCAAGGGCCACAACAGACCCAAGCTGATTCAAGACATTAAAAAGCCTGAATAATTTCATAATCATTAAAGAAGTCAAATCTCATAGTTTAAACTTTTTCACAAGAAAAACATCAAATCTAGATCATTTTACAGGCAAATTCTAACAACTCTGAAGGAACACACTCTTCCAATCTTATTAGAATTCTCTGAGAAAATAATTCTCTAATTCATTCTGTGAGACTAGTATAATCTTGATATCAAAGTGAGCAAGGACTATAAAAAAAAGGAAAATTATAGTCCAACGTCATTCATGAACAAAGATGAAAAATCCCAAAGTATTAACGAAAGAACTAAGCAATGTATAAATGTTGATATGTGCAATGTTTTTAAAAGCACTTGGTTTGGGAGATTAAATACAAAGGAAGCCTAGCATCTTGCAGCAGGCAAATTTATACTGAAACATTCTGTGTGGATTTGAAAAGGCAAGGAGCACAGGGTGATCAAAAACACTACGAACACATTGGGAATAGCAGATACAAACTACTATACACAAAATAGATAAACAACAAGGTCCTACTGTATAGCACAGGGAACTATATTCAATATCTTGTAATAATCTATAATGAAAAAGAATGTGTGTACATATATATATATATATATGTATAACCGAATCACTATGCTGTACACCAGAAATAACATACTAGAAATCAACAATACTTCAAAAAAAAAACCCACTATCAATGCAAATACATACGAGATAGAAAGCTTTCTCATTTCTTTGGGTTTCTGATTTTAGGAAATGGTTCATGGGCAGAGGATGATACTGACCTATCTCTGTTTTGAAGTGGAGAGGAAGAGATAACGCTTTCAGATGGAAAACTGATAGCATAACAAATCCAACGTAAGGCTACTGAACTCTCAGGGGGCCCCCTCCAGGCTTTTTTACCAAACTGCCATGCTTAGAGACATAGAGCAGTCACCTCTAAGATCCCAGCTTTCTGTGTAAATGTACCCTCTGAATTTGTAATATAGGTGGGTAGAAACTCCATGTGCTGACTACTTCAAGCCTCAAGGATCACGATAAGGGTCTTGGCCGTGAAGAGTGGTTTGTTTTATCAGCATACCTTCTCTGCACATCTTTCCCCCAATTAGGAATTGTGCTTATGTGGCAGGTACATATCCCTGAAGGGAGAAGCATTACTCACTGTGCACGAAATATTCTCTCAAATTCCAGTGACCCAGAGACTGCCGGGGGTATAACTTTGTATTTTGATCTTGCCTTTCCTACCTGCAAAGCAAAATAACCTGCAAGTAAAGAGGAATGAACATTAAAAACATGGCACATCATTATTCATTAGTAAAATGCAAATTTAAACCACAGCTAGATACCACAACATACCTATTGAAACGTCTCAATTTGGTCGGGAGGATTAGGTTTTTTTACTTTATTATTTTAATGGAGGTACTGGAGATTGAATCCAGGACCTTGTGCATGCTAAGCGCGCACTCTACCATGGAGCTATACCCTCCCCCTAAAATGTTTAAATTTAAAAAGACATCACACCAACTGAAAAAGGTGAGGATACAAGAACAACTGGAGTTCTCATACTCTACTGGTGGGAATGTAAAAAGGTACAAACACTTTGGAAAACCATTTGGGAGGAATCTGTTAGTTAGATATACACTGACTACATGATTCAGTCATTCCACAACTAGATATTTTCCTAAGAGAAATGAAATCATATGCCTATACAAATACTTGCTAGCATCTGGTCAAACACCAGTCTAGATGTTGCTGTGAAGGTATTTTTTAGATGTGATAAACATTTACATCAGCAGAGTCTGAGTAAAGCAGATTACCCTCCATGCTGTGGATGGGTCCCACCTACTCAGTTAAAGGTCTTAAAAAAGAGTCTAAGGTCCCCCAAAGAGAAAAGGATTTTACCTCCCTTTGGACCCAGGACTGTAATATCAACTGTTGGAATTTCCAGCTTTCCAACCTGCCCTGTAAATTTCAGACTTGCCAGCCCCAACTATTACATGAGCTAATTTCTTAAAACAGATGTAAAAAAAAAAAAAAAAAAGGTGTGTGTGTGTACCCTATTGGTTCAACTCCTCTGGAGAACCCTAACACAAATGTCTATTAACAAGTGAGTAAATAAACACTTTGTGGCGTATCCATACAACAGGATACTACTCAATAGTGAAAAAGAATGAACTACTAATAAACAAAACAACATGGATGAATCTCAGAATAATTATGCTGAATGAAAAAGGCAAGATTCAAAAAAAAGCACTACGCTACAGGTTTATATAAAATTCTGAGAAGTGCAAATGAATCTATAGTGACAAAAGAAGATCAATAGTTGCCTAGAGATGAGGAGGGCTAGAGGGGAGGGTCACAAGAAAACCTGGGGATGATGGCTTCCTGCATGACTCAGGTTCCCTATTACAAAATGACTTTCCTCTCCTTTGTTCACTGCGTGGAAACTACCTTAGATTATCAAATCCCGATGCCTGGAATCACCTGCCTCTGATCATTACTTCCGTGACACTCTTTCACTTTCAGGCCCACCATTCATCCTTTATCAGTAGTTTTCCCCTCCTGTCCTTATCTCCCTCTTTTTACCCCATAGTTAACTTCTGAGGTCTGTTATTTCCCTTCAGATTATTTCTTCCAGTTTCAGTTTCTTACTGGTTCTCTCCAACTTAGTACCTCAATATCCATTTCCTGCTTGCTAATATTTTTAAAATAATTTCCTTTTCCACACCAAGTTTGCAGGTTCAGTCTCCCATTGTGTGACAGTATTAGAGGTCATGTGTTTCCTCCTGTAACAGGATCCTCTCTCCCCTCCAACAAGAAGTCAGTAAATACTGGTTGAGTAAGGCTCTCATAGCTGGCCACTTCCCTTCCCCTGACTTCCCGCTCTGCAACAAATAAATGGTTGGTCTAGATTTAGAAGCTACAGCTGAACATCTAAAGTGTGTAAACACTGAGGACAGGCATCTTTCTCATTCAAACTGTAGTTGCATCCCCGAAGTCTGGGAGAGTAGAAAGAAGATAATAAAAGTGTGGGACTGGGCTCTGACGGTTTCCAACACTGGGCTGCCTTTTCAAGGCAGCATAAATCTGGAGAGGCCAATGGCTCATGGGCTCCACTGGAGCCAAAAGGAGATCTACCTATGGAGGGGAAAACTGGGACTTGGCCATTCTGGACCCTACCTGTTATCACTGCTTCTAACTCCACAGCCTTAGAGAAAACACCAGGCAAGGCTTCTTGTTTCACGTATAAAATGGAAACAGTGAAATATGTGTGCCCCTAAATTTATATATTGGCAATGGTGCCCGAACCTGGAGCTTCCAAATGAAGCCGAGTATGTGAGAGCTTTGCCATGCAGGTCTTTCCCCAGTTGTTCCCTGCACCTGGCCTGCCCCTGTGTGGAGCAGCAGCAAATGTGAGGATTGAGCTTCAGTAAATGGAAGGCCCAGCCCACCCACAGCCCCAGGAGGAGGACTCCGTCGGGCTGGCTCTGAGGTCAGGGGCCTCAGAGTGACCGTGGTTATCTCTGCGGCAGCCTGATGAGGGTGGAAAGGCTACTACGCTGCTTTTTCTGGAGAGCTTCCATTTTATTTCCCATCCTATGAGTTGATTAAAAACTACTTGAGAATAAGCTCCTTTGGCTTTGCCTGTCTTTCCTCTTCCTGTGCTTTCTCCAGGAGCACATGTGTGCTGGGGAAGTGAATCAGGGCCCCACCTCGTACCCTCCCAGCTGCAGCTGGGCTTCTTCACCACGTGGCTGCCTCTCAATCCAGCAGAAGCTTCTCTCTGTGGGGAAGCAGCCAAGGACCAGAACTGGTCATGCTGAGCACCAACCCTGGGCACTAGGCCCACCACAGTGGGCACGTCTTACCCAGTGTCCTGTTTAATCCTCTTTGAAGACTTTTGCTAAAGCAGCAAGTTCTGGTTCTAAATGTCAACTAAACAATTGTCTCCCTCCCCCTCTCTCTCTGCCTCACTCCACCATTATTAAACATTCCCTGTCCACCACCAACCACCACTGGCCCAGTCTCCTCCTCCCACCCAAGTACTAACCAGGCCCGACCCACTTTAGCTTCCGAAGATCAGATGAGATCGGGCACGTTCAGGGTGGTATGGCCATACACCCAGCTGCCTGACCTGGCCACAGTTCACACTGTCCCCTGCACCCACCAGCAAACAGAGCCTCTCTGCAGAGATGGCAGAGGCTGTGTCAGCCTGGGGGCATCCGTGGACCTGCCCCCGTGCTCTCTGCACACTCGGGTGGGCAGTGCCTACATGTAGGTCTCTGTGAACCAGGGGCTCAGTACACAGCGCTTCAGAAAACTAGGTGCTGCTTCAGTTGGCAATAAGTATCCTCCTTGGTGAATCAAACCACAAAATGTGTCTTAAGTATAACATTTTCGTAAATTCACAAACTGGCTAGCAGGTCTGCCATTGAGTATGCGTGCAGGACTTTAATCCTAAACCGTGTGCCTCCATCATTCTACCCTGTTTCCTGGTATAAGCACACTGGGGAAAATAAATAAATACATGTCCTTGGTAAGTCTTGCTCACCAGGGCTCAGTCCCTTTCCCCATTTTGCTTTTTAAGTAAGCATGTACCTACAATAATATGAATTGAGCAAATGTGACTCCAGTGGAGAAGAAGCCCTCTATTTAACCAGGCAATTGGGATATTGAATAATCCTAGTGGGAAAGCACTTTAAAACTTAGAATTAATTACTTAATTGGCAGCTCATATTTTTGCAGATTTTTTTTTACCTGATAATCATACCTGCCATAGGCAGCTTATCTTAGAAACACACATTAATTAAAAGGTTGGGGCTCAAGGTGGTGGGGGGTAATAGCTCAGTTTTGCTTAGCATGCAAAAGGTCCAAGGTTCAATCCCCAGTGCCTCCACTAAAATAAATAAAACAAGAAGTAAAATTAAGATTGCATTCAAGAAATCACAGCCACGGTTTATAAGCAGATACATTACGCCTGGAACACTCCTAATTAACATTTATAGCTCACCTCCCCCAGGTTAGCTAACTTCTATGCTCACTTGCACTGGGCTGTGGGTTGTAATCATAGGTGATGCAGAATCCCTGGGCTTGGAAGGCCCACGGCGTCCCCACTGGGAGAATTAATTCCTGGAATGTTCCAAACTCTGCCCGTCCGCAGAGAAGGAGACGCTGATGACCCTAAACACACTGTGCCCTGCAGAGGCCACGGGCCACCAGCAAGTGAGTATGAAACCCCCAAACCCTCCCTCCCCACGCCCCTCCCCGTCCTCCCCGCCTCCCCCTCCCCCAGCACACACGTGGCCTGGGGCTCTTACTTTGCTGACAAGCAGAGAGGACAGAGAGGGCAGCCAGCAAGATCGAATTCCAGGCCATTTTTCACGTGGAACGTTCTGGTTCACGGAACTATCTGCAGAAATCCAGGGGACGATAACGGATTTGGCAAGGCTGACCGGAATTCCTTACAAGGCAAACAGAGCTGAGAAAGAAAAAAAAAAAAAAATGGAGACTCAAGCGGCTGAGTAACCTTTGCCCTGGAACCTGAACCAGGAAGGCAGGCGGGTCCGGGCTGTCAGTGACAGAGCTGCACCTGGCGGGGACTGGCTTCGTGATCTGGCTTCACGTCTCTCGTATCTGAGCTCCGACCTGTGGAATCAGCCCTCCAGCAGCAGCACCTGCAGTTAAACCATCTCCTCAGCCAATTCAAAACCAATTTCCTCTCCTTCACTTCTAATCCCTGGATCTCTTTGGTCCCCTCCCTGGCTCCAAGGCCTGGCTGAGACCTTTCTCACCTCCAGTGGAAAAAAAGAGAAAAGATGGAAGAGTGTATTTAATCCTACTGAGATTTACATGCTAACTGAAACTGATTCTAACTTTATTCCCTAGTAGATGGCAGACCCAGGATTTGAACCCAAGTACCACGGATTCCAACTGAGCCCTCAGCCCTGTTCCATGCTGCCTCCACTGTTGTCTTAACTCTCCCATGATCGTGGTGACCATAACTTTTTTCATTGAGATGTGACTCACATATAGTATTAGTTTTATATGTACAACATGATTTGATATATGTACATATTGCAAAACAATCACAGTAAGTTTAACATCCATCACCTCATATAATTTCAATTTTTTTCTTGTGCTGAGAACTTTTAAGATCTACTTTCTTAGCAACTTTCAAATAACCAATACATTATTGTTAGTCATCATTCTGTACATTACATCCCTAGGATTTATTTATCTTGTAACTGGAAGCTTGTACCACAAATTAAAAAAAAAAAAAACTAGCATATGTTTTCTGAGAAGGAAGAGGGCCCTGGAGGAAAGAAGTAGGCCAATATTTTTTTTATTGACCTCCAGTAGCAAACACAGAACACGTGATCTCCTCGCAGGTCCAGCGCCCCTCCTTTGCCAGAGCAATGCCCCACACCACCCAGATGGAGCTGTCCTTCCACAGCTGGGGGCTGCTTCTGCAGAACCTATTCATCACAGCCCCTCCCCTCTGTCAACTTAATTGTTTTTCCCTTTAAAGATTCAGCTTCCCACAAAACAAAATTGGGGTCCCCCAGCTCACTTAGAGGGAGCCCCAGTGCCCCTGGGAAAACCGGCGTGTCTCAGCCTCACACAAGCCCTGACTGGGGCTCCCAGCCCAGACACTTAAGGATGACACAGCCTTGGACAGGAGTTGAACCTCAGTTTGATAGGATGGGCTAATGAAGGTTGAAGGGAACTTTAAATGAAATAGGACTGTTATGAGGATTGAACTAGTTAACATTCATAAACACTTCAAACAGCACCCGGCATCTAAAAATGTGTTCTGTGTGTTTGTTAAATAAACCCATAAAGTATCTAGAAAACTATTCAGCATATTATGTACCTAATGTTAAAAAATATTTTTTAAAGGTAAAAGTCATGCCTCTTGTACAAATATAAAATGAAACCATATTAAAGATTTGATTGAATTCTTTAACGAGAACTAGTATGACATCTTAACCAGTTCAAAGCAGAATTCAAGGAACCACTCATACATGGTGTTAAAAACAAAATCCAACTGAGTTCATTTTAAAGATCTTAATGGATCTATTCAGTGATTCACGATTCGGGTATCATCCAATCCAGCAGACAGAAAGGACCTCTGACGGAGCTGTACAAAATGAAAGACTTTACAGGCAGAAGGGAGCAGGAACGAGGAAGTTATACTTGGCAAAAAGTGAACGGGTTATTGCAAGGTTATTTTCCTTTAGAGAATGGCAGGGATCTATCAGGCAGGATACTTAACTGGTGCTGAGCAAGCAATTCCTGGTTTAAGATCCCGTCTCTGGGTGAGCAGAAACTGTAAGCTAAGTCAGGTTTGGTGACATGGGGCTTAACCTTAGCAACTCCATTTGGGGCCTGTTGTCTTGTTTTTAACAATAGGGAATCAGAGATTACTTTACAAATAGTTATAAACCAAGTCTGCTCCCAGTGCCCTGCTGGTCTCTTCACATTGTCTCTGCTTTTATTTGTTCTTGAAACCACTGGAGACTAAGATTCTGTAAGAAGACAAATGCTAGAAGCCCAGGACAGCCCCGAAATTTCTCATGTATTTGATTGAATGATTTTGACCTTCAGTACACGGCAGGATTCTAAACTGCAAGCCAGTCGCCCTGAACCCACATCACCATCTACTAAAATAACTTCCCCAAATGACAGGCCTCCAGGAAGAGGTCTGGGTTGGGCCCTGTGGACAAGCGAAGGCTCTCTGAGTAAGACAACTGCTCCAAGAAAGAGAAATAGCAGAAGGAAGAGGTGAGTCAGGGAATGGGGGGTCCTGACTGATGGCCACAACCTCTGGGTGTTATCAGCTGCTGTTCTGAGAAGCTCAGGTACATCCATATTAGGGAACTAGTTAAAAACAACAACTCCAGAATGACCTTCTTTAGCTCCTATTGATTTCCCTTCCTCTCGCTTTCTGGAAAAATCCTGACATTCCCTACTGACTTCTCCCAGCCAATCCCAGTTGATCCCCATCCCCAGGTCCTAAGAGATGGTTGATATAACAAAAAGTACCTCAAGTGCTTTGAAACCCCGTGCATTCATGTGTAATCTGCTTTCATAGGTCTTAAAAGTCAGTGGACAGAGAAAGACAAATATCATATGATATCCCTTATATGTGGAATCTAAAAAGCAATGGTACAAATGAACTTATTTACAAAACAAAGGGAGACTCACAGACATAGAAAACAAACTTAAATAAACAACAAGGTCCTACTGTATAGCACAGGAAACTATATTCAATACCTTATAGCCTATAATGAAAAAAATATGAAAAGCAATATATATATATATATATATATATATAAACTGAATCACTATGCTGTCCAACAGAAATTAACACAACATTGTAAATCGACTATGCAGAAAGAAGAAAGAAAGAAAAAGAAAGGCAGACAGACTTATGGTTACCAAAGGGGAAAGGGTGGGGGAGGGATAAATTAGGAATTTGGGATTAGCAGATACAAACTATTATGTATGGAATGGATAAACAATAAGGTCCTATTGTTCAGCACAGGGAAATGCATTCAATATCTTGTAATAACCTATGATGAAAAGGAATATATGTATGTATAACTGAATCACAAGGCTGTACACCAAAAACTAATACAACATTGTAAATCAACTAAACTTCAATTAAAAAAGAAAGAAAGTCAGTGTAGTTTCTGCCTCTAGGAAAGTATGAAACAACGGAACTTTGGATCTTGAAATATTTATCACCTTCTGTGATGATAAAGCTTCCAAGATGATCCCACAGTTGAAACACTGCCATAGCATTTAACAAACCAACAGGAACCAGAGCTTCTCTCTCCACCTCCCCTGGATGGGTGAAGGTGAAAAACATTTTCACTGAAGGTAATATAATACATACAGATCCCTCTAGTGTGGGTCCTATTCCTTACATTTTGGTAAGAAAAGAAAAACAAAAGAAGAAACAACATATCAAGAGTTGCAGTGTTTTTAAAGTTGTAAAGTTTTTAAAGTGTTTTTTAAAATATTTGTATTACCTATATAAACTCAAAGAAATCTGCAAGGGTTTCTGAGAGTTTCGCTTATTAATCACTGTTACAAAAATTGTACTCTGGACAAGGCAAAACAGAGAGGCCACAGTGTGGTAATAGAAAAACAATCCCAAACCACGTGAAAGAGCTGTTTTCATGAAATGTAAACTCTAAATGTAACTATTTCTGAATAGTTTTGCTAATAGATGAAAAGATATGATCTATTTAACTACAGAAATATTCTCTCTCAGACCAACTGCATCCTCTCCCCACCACCCCCACCCGTTATCCCCTGGCCTCACCCTCATGTTCTATCCCTGTCTCTCCAAAAACTACAGCTCACTGTCCTGGTTTCCACTGGCACTTCAGCAGCTATCTCTGCTGCCAACAGACCTGGCACAGAGAGAGACAGGAAACCCACCGCATTCCCAAGGATGCCCAGAAACAGAGCGATCGCAATTATCAAGGACCATAATACACCTGACCGAAAACTAGACTGCATAAGGCTCTCCGTGTGCTTAGTGTTTATTGCATTCTCTTGCTGGAAGTCCTGACCAACTGAAAATACCAGAACAACTCAGCAAGTGTTTAAACAAAGCTCAGATAAACCAAACTTGAAATTGTACCTCAACCTACATGTTGCAAATGTAGGGAATCGCAGAGGTCCTGCAGAATATTCTCTCCCCTTCAGAAGCTGGAGCACCTTGCTCTGTGACCCTGCGTGTGGAAAACCAAGCCAAAGAGGGCAAAGGCGTCTTCCCCCATCGGGGAGACCTTTGCCCTGGGACGGGCAGGGCACAGAGCAGGGGATTACAGACCGGTTACAGCAAGCCTCAGACAGAAACTGCCTGTCATCCAACACCAGGAACGTCCCAAGCAGGCTCAAAGTCAGGGACTTAAAAGAGCAGAAAGGAAAGGAAAGATCAGTCCCCAGGGAAGTGTTAGTGAGGGGAGCACAGGCTTCGAGCTGGTGATCTAGGCCTGCATCCCTGTACTTGTGGGCAAGTTGCTAAACGTCCTTGGACGTGCGTTCTCAAAGGGAAATAATCATACAGGGTCCCTCTGATGACTTAACGAAATAATGTGAGGGAGGCAAACAGCACAGAGCCTGGCACGTGGCAGGGGGTCCACGAGGTCCCTCTGCTGCACCACCCACCTCAGGCCTGGTGGACGCAGAGGAGACAAGATCAATTTGTGGAGAAGGACAAGGAAGTGGATGGTCACAGAACATCCTAATAGCTACCCAGACTGCGAGGATTTCCCAGAAGAATGGAAACAGAGCACTTGAATGGCTTCCAAATGGCCTTGGACAGTAATAGAAGATCTGAACTTGAGTTGTCTTAAGTTTCCATAAGATTTGGGAGAGGCTAAAGTAAAGCAGAATCTGGCGAGGGGAATCAGAAATCCTCACTGACAACCCCCAGCACACACAGCCCTCCTCACACACACACACACACACACACACACACACACACACACACATACACAGATCCACACACATCCATACACACACCCGCTCCTAAACACTCCCACACACTAACACACACATATACTCACACACTCACATACACTCATATCCCAAAACGGGGATTTGTAAGCTGAATGGACCTTGAAACACATATTCTCATGGAAGTAATATTATAAATGGTATTATAAATGGTGGCCATGTTCTCAGGTGGCTGAATGTTCAATGAAATTTTAACTAATAAGTGATGTTTATGCCACATATTGGCACTTGAACCACCACAAAAGGAATTAACACTACTCTTTTGCCTCTCGTTTAACTATTACTCATTTTTTTTAACTGAATAGCATTTGGAAGGAAGTGCTTTAAAACTGGGTTGTTGGAGTAAACTTCCTGCCCTGCCCCATGGAAGGAAGCCAGGCTCCCCATGGGCCATGCTCAGAGCTGGATTCATAAACTTGCTGAGGGGTGTAGCTCAGTGGAAGAACGTGTGCTTAGTTAGCATGCACGAGGTCCTGGGTTCAATCCCCAGTACCTCCATTAAAATAAATAAATAAGAAACCTAATTACCTCCCTCCCCACAAAAAAAATTTAAAAATTAACTTACTGGGACCAGAGCAGCAAGAAGCAGGAGTTCCCTGAACTCTGAGGGCCGAGGCACCGTGGACAGGCCTCCATCTGATGGGGGCTCTGATGTCTACCCCCACCACCAGCTCCCAGTTCCACACAACAGAAGGGGAGGAGCGAGCCAGGCCCTGGACAGAACTGTCTCAACTCACCTGCCTCACCAGCAATGAAGCACATGTTTTATTCCCATTTTTCAGATGGAGAAACTGAGACTCAGAGGTTAGTGACTTGCCCAAGATCAGTACAACCCAGTCCTGATGTTCCCAAAGCCCTCGCTCTCAACTTCTGCTGCACATTGGAATCACCTGGGGGTCATTAAAAATACTGGTGCTTAGCTCTCCCCCGACACAGCAACTCTGATTTACCTGGTCTCGGGTTCATCCTGGGCACCTGCATTTTTTAAAAGCTCCCCAGATGATTTTAGCGCTCAGCCAAGGTGGAAAACCCCTGCCTTAACCAGTGATTCTCAGTATGGTCCTCACCACGCACTGCCGTCACCTGAGGCGATGTAAACATGCAGATTTCCAGGCCTCATCCAGGATCCACTACTGAACATCAGTTTCATGTTGGTTAAGCAGCCACAGCCTCACACAGCTCACACAACACTGCTATGGGGTTGTGAGTTATTCTCATTTTACAGATAAGGACACTGAGACCCAGAGAACTTTGGGAACTGGTCTAATTACTCCATCTCACTGCCTCCCAAAGAGAAGAAAGATCACACACCCTCTCGGGGTGGGGGTGGGGGAAGGAAGGAACAAACTGGTGGAAGCCCAGGTGAGTGCCACAGGGGTCCAGGAAGGAGGAGGAACGGGTATGGAAGGTTCTGCAGCAGGAGGGAAAAGGTGAGGGTAGGAGGAATGGGGTCCTGGGGGCCTCAGGGTGCAGCCCAGGAGAAGTGTAGGGAGATTTCCACAGGAGGGATTTCAGGGGTGCCTGGGTGGAGGAAGGAGGAGAAAGCAGACACAGGAGAAAGATTGAGACTGAGGTGGAGGAGAAGGGGTGCCCTGAAACCCCAGCAGAGAGAAGTCTGGCTGGAGCCTGTGACAGCTAATTCCACATCAGGTCCGCTGGTACTCGCCCGCTAACTGGCTGTGATGTCCATCCAGACGTGGCCGTTCTCACATTAGAATCACCAAGGGCCTTTCTGAAATAAATACCAACTTAACTGAGAAATCTCTTGGATTTTGTGATACCAGCAGGGCCAACTACTGCCACTGAGAACTTGCTGAGATGTCTGTGCACCCAAGGAGGAGAGCTTACCTCGTCTGAACTAAAACGTGGCATTTTCTCGGGCTTGTCCTTAAGGCTTAACGTTAGTTTGTCTCTCGTGCGTTGCCCAGTGCCTTCATTAGGCATCCTCTGTAGGCAGGAAAGAAATCTAGCACAAAGAGGGTGCAGTGCGATTGGGCCACTTAAGGAAAAAGGAGGCACCATGGCTTCCCCTCCTGTCTCTCTGGGCTTGTTAGGGCAAAAGGAAAGGGCAGCTCTTCCCACTCTTGATAAGACACAAAATGTCACAGAATACAAACAGTTAAAAGCAGGTCGTGCTTTGACATGTGGCGCTACACCCACAACGGGGCTGACGCTAAACCACTGTAATTACACCGCAGCCCCACCTGGCATAACCTGACTCACAGCACACCCATCTATCAGATCGCACGCAGGCCCAGCCAGGTCGTGCAGAAGAAACGTGACAAAACAAAACAGGAAAACCCTAGTGTAACGTCAGCACGGGCTTCAGGGCCTGGGACTGTTTTGTTCTGCTGCCTTAGCAAGAGGATAAGGAATTTCACAGATTGCGTGCCTGGTTTTCTCTTTTCTTTTCCTTTCTTTTCGTTTATCCCTCCTGCTTTCACTTAGATTATGTTTGGTTCTCACCTTTATTTTGGGGGCTTTATCATAATTTCAGTCTCTGGCAGGTTTCTGGGACCGGAATTCCAGACAAAACAGCTTCATCTGCCCTTCTGCGCCCCTCACCTCCACTTCCCACCCTCTCCTCAGAGGACCTAATGGCTTATCATCTCTTTTCATCCCTGATTGGCAATCAGGAGATTCTGAAGAGCTGCACATTCGGGGCTGGGCGCTGTTGCTCAAACTTTGTCTTTTCCATCAACGGAAGTTGTATTTTGTCAAACCACCAGGGGGAGTAAATCCCAGGGTTACCAGAACTTCCAACCTTGGAAGGAAGCTGGGAGTTTTCAGGACCAACTGGCCTCAGGACTCAGTTGTAGCTTCCTCCTCCAGCTTTCCAGACGCCTCTTGGACCGCACATCAGCAAAACTGGAACCAAGTCAGTTAACAGAAACTGTTCGACAGAATCATTTCTAAACGATGCCCTGAAAAATGTCAGGTTTTCAGAAATAACATATTGACCATTTCCAGCAAGAGCCTTGTGGTAGGAGCAAAAACTACAGGTGCTTAAATGTAAAAATTACCAGGATTTAACCCTTCGTCCTGACCCACTCAAAACAAGGCTCTGCCCTAGAGGCTTACATTTCATTGAGAAAGGGTCCCAAAACAGGACACGACACTTCCAATTTGGCATCCCTGATGGAGGCAGCACAAGGTAGTCAGGAGCAAGCAGTGAAAAAGACAACAGAAACCCCATCTGGTGGGCAAACAGCCAACAGAGGAGATCGGTTCCATTTTCCAGTAAGTATTTTGAGGAATCAAGTATCAGACCTTGGATTTTTATTTGATCCTTCAGTGCACCTCTGCTTCTAGAGTAGTTTAGTAAAATTAAAAAGTACTCTGCCAAGTATTTGACATAAATTCTTTGTAAAGGAGCAGGTCAAAGAGCTGGACGGAGTCTGGAAAATTCTCAGGATCAGGCAGTTTGGTTGGTAAAACATCAGTGAATGGGAACTTCCCCCATGCCTGCAGTGACAGCCTACTTCAGTGACAGAGGGAAATCTAAAGCAAAGAAAGGAAGGGATCTGAATATTCTCAAGAATACACAGAAGTGGATCTGCCCATTCATTCATTCATTCTTTATCAAATGCACTGAGACCTGCCACACACGAAGTCCTGTGCCAAGTACTGGGACACTGGGCTGAGCAGGATGACAGCAGCTCTGCTCCGGTGGAGTTTACGGAGGTGTAAGGACAAGCATTAACAGGGCTTCCCGAGGCTAATTAGCTCACGATCACTGTGACGGACACTGTGAGTGAGAAGTCACAGCTGCCATGGGAACATTGCCTCAGGGGACTCAGCTGGTCTGGGAGGCCAGAGGCGCCTTCACAAAAGTGACGTTTCAGCTGAGGACCGATAATAAAGCGTGAGGTGGGTGAATGGTGTGCTGGTGTGTGTGTTGGGGGTGGACAGGCAGGAGAAAGGGGGATGTTCTAAGCTGAGAACAGCCGTCAAAAGCCTGAAGTGGGAAAGGCTGGGGCGTGGTCCGAGGATGCTGAGAGCAGCCCAGCGTGGCTGTGACATAAAGACCCGGGAGAGGGTGGCCACTATTCGGGGCCACATCAAGTGTGATCACATGAGACCAGAGGTTAACAACTAAGACGATTTTGCCTCCCGCCCCCCACCCCTACCAGGGACATTTGGACTTGTCACAACTGGGGAGTGGGCTGCTACTGGCATCTGGTGAGCTGAAGCCAGGGATGCTGCCAAACACCCTGCAGCGCACAGGGCAGCCCCACAACAAAGAGTTATCTCGCTCAAGATGTCAGCGGTGCTGAGGTGAAGCCTGGTTTTATAAAAAGGATGAGGAGTCACTAAAGGGTTTTAGGCTGAAAAGTTTGGTGGTGAGATTTGTTTCCAAAAGATCACTCTGACTTCCTCGTGGGCCAATGGGGGAGAATCACTAGTGTAGATCTAAAAGGCTCTGCTGGGATGGAATATTGTGGCAGGAGATGTGACCTGGCCTTGGGGAATGTCCATATGGATGGAGAAAAGTGAATGAATATGAAAGATACTTAAAAGAATAAATCAATGGAATTGGGTGACAGAATAGTCGAGGCAAGTATCTTAGCTCATGCTCCCTCAAGCAGCAGAGCCAGAAGCAAGGCTTCAATGCCAGTGCTTTATTTGGATGGCACAATTCCAGGACAGCAAGAGGGAGGGACGGGGAAGTAAGGCAGAAGGATGGGAAGCAGGGTGTTTCCACCTAGACCACTGCTTCTGATGAACTGTGATGAGGTAGAGATGGTCACTGAACTGGCACCCCTGCGGCCACGCAGGGTATCTGTGGGTGGGCTGTCAGAATAACCGCACCTCAGAAGAGTCCACTAGAGAGGGGGAAGAGAATGTATCTTCTCTCTCCTCTCCTCACTGTTCAAAGTTTCCTCCTGGGGACATTGTTAAACATGTCTGCAAATTCTTTTGACATTTCTCTCATCATGAGGCTGGGGACTACATCCTCAATTTGAATCTGGACCTGGCCTTAATAACATAGCCAGGAGAACGCAGCAGAAGTGATGCTGTAGGACTTCCAAGGCTGGGTCACAAAAAGCCACACGGCTTCTGCCTTGCTCCCTGGAGCACCTGTGCTTGGAGCCCTTGGCTGTCCTGGAAGGAGTTGACAACTCTAAGGCCACCGTGCTGGGAAGAAGCCCAGGCCACACAGACAGCCGACATGTGGGGGCTCTGCCCGACAGCTCCAACCACACGCCCAGCCAACCGCCAGCAAAAACTGCCCGACCTGCGAGTGAATATACTTTCAGATGATTCCAGCCCACGAGCGTAGTCACTCGTAGCCGTGGGTCTCCCAGCTCTAGCCTCAGACACAGAGGAGCAGACACGCCAGCCCTTTTGTACCCTACTGACCACATTATCCACAAATCTAATTAAATGGTTGTTTTAAACCCCTTAACTTTGGGGTGATTTGTCACATCCGAGCAGTCATTGGAACACCCTCGTTACAAGTCAATGACTCAACCTTCCAGGTTGCATCGTTTGGTCCCTCTAACATCACCCCATGCACTGCAGTGTGGCACTTCAGACTGAAGCCAGGGACACCAGGAGTATGGCCAGTGGTCCTCAGATGGGAGACTACAGATACCCCACAGAGAGCCAGTCAGCCGTGGCAGAGCCATGGTACAGCATGTGGCTGAGGACTCAGGAGACAGCTGAGGTCAGGAACACTGGGCACAGTGCACTAACATGTCTGATAAAGGGGGAAGGTAGAGGGAAGGCAGGAGTTAAAATTCTTACATTTCTGGCTTCTGACTTGAGCAATCAGGTAGATTAATAATTTTAATTTAAATCATTAGTGCAATTGACTTGAGAGAGGAATTGGGTAAAAGGAGGAGGTTCAGTTCAAAGTGTCTGTGTGTCAGTGGCAATAAGTAGCAGCCCAGGGCACCAAAGATGGTCCAGGTCATGGATCTTAAGGCTCCAGGGCTCCAAGAGGGCTCAGAGCCTGTCCCTGAATCTTATTCCCCGTGTGATGAGTATTTTTCAGGTCTTTAGTCAACATCTTTGTCCAACTGAATCATGTATTTGAAGGATAGTGTGTTAGGTAAGACAGATGTAGCCCCCAGGAAAGAACAACATGGCTCCCATAAGAGCCACCATATGTAAACAGATGCCTATCTCTCAGGGCTAGCAGGAGAGAGACCATCAGATTTACTTATTTTTGTTTTTAATGTGTGGGGAAAATATTTTAGTTACCTTCAAATAAGGTTGACATCCTTATTCAGCCTGCAACGCTCCTCTTTCTCCTTCGTCTTACTTTTAACCCAAATTGCAAATGTTCTACATGTGCATAACATTAGCCTGTTTCACATTACCTGTTTAGAGAATTGGTGCCTTTGATGGAGGTTCTTGTCAATGTTGCTTTAGTTCACAGACTTATAATACTCCTAGACCTGGAGGAGATTTCAAAAAGAAAAACTACAAATAATCACCAGTGCCTGGATGCCTGAGGTGATGGGAGCCCACCACCTCCTGTCCCTGATCACCGGTAGGCAGGCTCCTCTTCTGAAACAAGAAGTCAAGGTCAGGTCTGAGGACACCGGCTCCGATTCCTGCCAGTATCCCAGCCTCCACTGGGACTCCTGCGACCCATTCCCTCCTGCTCTCCCAACACACAGGCTCAGGTTCTCCCAAACCCCCGTCCCCCAACCCTTCTGCTAAAATTAAAAAGGCAGTGACTGCAGCAGTACTAACTTTTGATTATTTACAAAACCATGTAAGACAGGAAAAGACAAGGAGGAGTGAAGAAAAGGAGGGATGATGCATTTCCTGAGGCACCACGTTCCTGTTCTGAGGACCTTTATCACAATGAATCCTTCCAAAATCCTATTGGTATTCGTCACCTATATTTTCTACAGATTCATTAACTTGCCAAAGATTAGGCAGTTAATAAGATGCAAAGCCAGAGTTCACTTTTAACTCCAGTCCAGTGCTCTCCAATACCCCACTCTTCCCTAGAGTCTGTGTATCCACCCTTCGATTACTGTTAAAGAACAGAAGGCGTTTGGGGGAGACCAGGCCATGTGCACAAGAACCACTGTACCTCTCCCTGAGCGCCACCAGATGGCGCAGTGAGAGGCTACAGTCCTACTTTTCATCCGTGCGCTTGGCGAGACAGACAAGCGTGGGGGAGAACAGCTGCAGCGAGAGTGTCAAAACAGAGTTCTATTTAGGAAAGCGGAGCCTTCTGCCTGGCCCTGTTTCCCACCGGGATCCTTGGTTGGCTCTCCACAGACTATAAATGAATTTGCTTTTTTCTTCCTTCCCCATCCTACTGCTAACCCACATCTCTGATTCTATTTTCTCTCCACCCCTGACACAGGGGCACGATTCCCACCCACATCAGGGAATATACCATGTCCTGAAGGGAGAGGGCAACAGCCAGGCTGGGTGCTGCCGAGTCGGGGCCTGCAGTCAGTCCCCATGGCGACTGGTGGGCCATTTCCCACACACATCCTTCCCACCGACCCAACACCCACGCACATCACAGCGTTCACAGGACGCAGACATGCCCATCCACGGGGCCTGTCTCAGCCTACACAGCTGCCCTAACAAAGTATCACAGCTCTGGGGGCTGGAAGTGAAGATCAAGGTGAGGACAGTTTGTGTTTCTTCTGAGGACTCGCTCCTTGGCTTGCAGATGGCCTCTGCCTCCCTGTGTCCTCACACAGTGTTTCTCTGTGTGCATCCCTGGTCTATCTGTGTGTCTTACTCTCCTCTTCTTATAAGGACGCCAGTCAGATTGGATTAAAGCCCAGGCAAGCAGCCTCATTTTATTGTCTCTGTGTGTGTGTTACTATTCTTTTCTTGTTGAGGTGTGTTTGACTTACAATATTGTGTTACTTTCAGGAGTTCAGCAAACTGATTCGGATTCTTTTCCATTGTAGGCTATTACAAGATATTGAATGTGGTTCCCTGCGCTGTACAGTAAATCCTTGTTGCTTATCTATTTTATGTATAATAATTTATATCTGTCAATCCCATACTCCTATTTTATCCCTCTTCCCACTCCCTTTTCCCCCTTTGGTAACCACAAGTTTGTTTTCTATGTCTGTGAGTCTGTATCTGTTTTGTATATAGATTCATTTGTATTATTTTCAGATTCCACATATAAGTGATGTCATATGTTTGTCTTTCTCTGTCTGACTTACTTCAGTTAGTATGATAATCTCAAGGTCCATCCAGTATTGCAAATGGCAATATTTCATTCTGTTTTCTGGATGAGTAATATTCCATTGTATAAGTATACCACATATTCTTTATCCATTTATCTGTTGATGGACACTTAGGTTGCTTCCATATCTTGGCTATTGTAAATAGTGCTGCTATGAACACTGGGGCACATGTATCTTTTTCAATTAGAGTTTTTGTCTTTTCCAACACTGTTTACAATAGCCAAAATATGGAAGCAACCTAAGTTGTTCTTGGGTCACCTGGTCCCCCAAGCCCCCTTTACTGCAAGCCTCTAAGATAACGCTCTTAAATTCATATAGAGTGAATGTCTATGCAGCGGTGCAGCTCTTTCACAGCCCTTGCCACCATGAAGACCCCACCTGTTATCTCCTATCAAGGTATTTTCCTGAAAATAAAAAAGCTATCAACCTGTTAGAGGAATTCTGCTCCTTCCCCCAAATACAGAATTGCAGCAGGCATGGAATTATTCTAATGAAGCAACTTGATCACTTTCCTCTTACCCAAGATATAATGACATCACACAAGCGACAGTGTTTAAAATCTGAAAAGCACTTTTCTAATTCAGATTTAAGAGGAGAGAAATTTTTATGTGCAACCTGACAACCTAGTCTAGTAAGGAGATGATCCAAGAACCAAAGATCCATTTGTCTGCAAGCCAGGCCCCAGGTATGCAAACTTGGGGAAAGCAGATTGTGACTAAATGCAGTGCTCAGTTGAATGCATGCTCAAGTGAATGAAGAGTGCATAGGTGTATATGACCTTGTGACTGATAATAACAAATACGTGTTTGGTCTTCTGGCACAGAGCTCCTAAAACTCTTGGAATTTTCTAGCGATAAGAGCAATAGAAGCATCTTGTATTACAATATTTAGTCTTTTGGCCTCAGATCCTGAAATAGCTCCAGAGCCATAAAGGTAAAACAGTGTCCTATTATTCATAACGAACCCTTCAGCCACACCCGAGTGTGTATCAATGGGGGGGGGGGGGGCTTTTGTAAAGTCCCTAAGGATGGGGGCTGGTTGCCAGGAGAACCAACCATGTGATCAGAGGTTTGGAACTTTCAGCCCCTCCCCCCCACTCTGTGACCTCTGGGGAGGAAAGAGGGGCTGGGGATTGAATTAGTTACCAATGGCCAATGATTTAACCAATTGTGCCTATGCCAGAAGGAACTCTAATTCAAAAAGATACATGCACCCCAATGTTCATAGCAGCACTATTTAGAATAGCCAAGACAGAAACAACCTAAATGTCCACCGACAGATGACTGAATAAAGAAGCTGTGGTATATTTATACAATGGGATACTACTCAGCCATAAAAAAGAATAAAATAATGTCATTTG
This sequence comes from Camelus ferus, assembly GCF_009834535.1. NCBI lineage: Eukaryota > Metazoa > Chordata > Mammalia > Artiodactyla > Camelidae > Camelus > Camelus ferus. The sequence continues at coordinate 99,086,156 of NC_045697.1, read as the reverse complement.
TTGCAACATTGATGAAACTGGAGATTGTCATTCTAAGTGAAGTAAGCCAGAAAGAGAAAGAAAAATACCATATGATATCACTTATATGTAGAATCTTAAAAAAGATAAATGAACTTATTTACAAAACAGAAACAGACTCACAGACATAGAAAACAAGCTTATAGTCACTGGAGGGGAAAGAGGGGGAAGAGATAAATTGGGGGTTCTAGATTTGCAGATACTAGCTAATATACATAAAGCAGGTAAACAACAAGTTTATACTGTATAGCATAGGGAACTATATTCAATATCAACCTATGGTGAAAAGAATATGAAAATGAATATATGTATGTTCCTATATGACTGAAGTATTATGCTGTAAACCAGAAATTGACACAACGTTGTAAACTGACTATACTTCAATAAAAAATTAAAAATAAATCATGCCTATGTAATGAAGCCTCCATAAAAACTCAAAAGGATGGGGTTCAGATCACTGCTGGGACAGTGAACGTGTGGAGGTACAGGGGGAATGGCACTCCCAGAGAGAGTCTGGAAGCTCTGTGCCCATTCCTACATACTGCTATATGCATCTTTTCCATCTGGCTGCTTCTGACAGATCTTTTTATAACAAACTGGTAACCTAGGAAGTGAACTGTTTTCCTGAGTTCTGTAACCTTCTCTAGCAAATTAATCGACCTGGAGGAGGAGGTCATGAAAACCTCCAACTTACAGCCGGTAGGTCAGAAACACAGGTGACAACCTGGACTTGTGATTGGCATGGTGTGGGGCCTGGTGGACAGTCTTGTGGGACTGAGACCTTACCTGTGAAATCCGATCCTAGCTCAAGATAGGGAATGTCAGAATGGAATTGAATTGTAGGACGCCCAGCTGGTGTTGCAGAATGGGTCAGTGTGGAAATAAACCCACATCTGGTGTCTGAAGTGTGAAAATGCAGACTCACAGAAGCAGGTGTTCCTTTACAGAGTAATGCAAGGAGATGGTTAGAAGGCAGTTTTTAGCCATCTCAATAAAAACCTTTCGGGTTTGTGGTGGAAGCCAGGCTAGGCTGGAGATGAAGGGAATTGAAAAAATGGATAAAACAAGTGTGAGAAGCTGAATGTGAAAAGAAGTAAGACAGTGTGGTGGCCGCTTGGTTCCAGCACTCCGTGTTACCATCCGTTCTCTGCCCTGCAGTCTAGTTATTTTACACTCATCACACCTGGAGGGGACTCTAACAAAGGGCACCTCCCACACAACCAGTTCTCCACACCACCCCCTGCCCTGCCCAGATTCCTAAAGCAGTGCCAGCTATGCCCTTTCCTGAGTAAATATTTTGATAAGAGTTTTGTGGAGAGAAGTAAAAAGGACAGGCCTGCTAAAGTGAAAAGAAGCAGATGTGTTACAGACTGAATGGTATGCCCCCTAAATCCAGATGTTGAAGCCTTAACTCCCAATGTGACTGACTCTATCTGGAGATAGGACCTTGAAGTAGGCGATCAGGTTAAATGAGGTCATAAGGGTGGGGCCCTAATCCAATAGGACCAGTGACCTCACAAGAAGAGGCAGAGGCAGGAGGAGTTCTCAGGCACAGAGGTAAGGTCATGTGAGGACACATGGGACGGCGGCTGTCTGCAAGCCAGGAAGAAAGGCATCTTCAGAAACCAACCCTGCCAGCATCCTGCTCTTGGACTTAACGCCTCCAGAGCTGTTAAGTCACCCAGCCTGTGGTACTTTGTGATGGCAGCCCAAGCAAACCAACATAGGGAAAAAATTAATAATAATAAATATATAATAATAAAGGAGGGAGTTTTGTCTAGGATACTGAACCTAGATTTCTCTTCATAATTTTGCAAATCTCTGGCTCTAGGGGTAACGGGAGAGGGGAGGTGTGACAGATGTGGCTTTGTCACATAACAGAACACTGGCTCTCACCTGGTTAGCCCCCCCCCCCACACCTCCCCATTTGCTGTCCTCCAGCCCGTGGATTTCTGGGGATGGCTGTCAGACGGAGACAAATACTCTGCATCCGACAAAAGCAGTTGTTTGTGTTGGGAGCTCTCCGCCTTTATCGTAGGTCATGTTATGGTCCTCTCAAAGTTTTGCTTAGTTTTTAAATACCCCAGTTTAGGTAACTAAAGTTTTCCACGGTGGGAGTCGTGGATTTTTTTTCCTTCTGATTTATGCCAGGATCAAAAGCAGCTTTAGAGTCTTCCCTGTGGTTATCGACCCATCGAGAGGCGCTCTGCCGCCAAAGGCCTCGCTGTGATCCAGGGAACGCCGGGGATTAGAGAGGATTCTGCAAGAGGCTTGAAGAGCTGCACGCAGCGTGGGGACCTCGCATCTCTCTTTGCAGGCACATAATGGACCCAGAGTGGTGTATCACTCACAAATTCCTTCCCCCTTCCCTTCGTTTCTAACCTTAGGGGGAGACATGCATTAATTAGTTAAACAGTTGAGCCACTCAAAGGCTTCTTTTCAGCTGCACCGCTCACGTGGCTGCCTCTTTTATGGCCAGCAGGTCCCTGCTGCCAAGGGTGGGCGACGGAGGGCAGCCTTGCCAGGAGCGCTTGTTTAAACAAGGCCAATTTCCAGCCTACTTTGCAATGCAAATGCTTATAAGAGCATCTCGGCTTGCTCCTTAAAATTAGATGGAATAAAGACGCTATGCAGGGACGTGGCTTGCTTCGTATCCAGCCTTTTCTTCTTATGGCTAAAACCAGTTCATACTTGGTTTTGCTGTGTTGAGAGTTTATAGCACAAGGAAAATCACTTTGTTCTTCAGGACCAAGAGTTTAAAATAGGAACCATTTAATGTTGTCATTGGTTTACATTTATTTAGAATAGGGTCTTTTAAATGGGTCTCCTTAAAACCGTTTGCCTTGGAAATGTTATTTTTATGTGCACAATTCCAGGCTCCCTGGGCTTCTCCGTTCATCATCGGGGCATCTTGCTTTCAGAGACCTGCAGGTGGTAAACGGGGTCTTACTTAGCATTTCTGTGTCTGGCCAGGTGCCTGCCAAGCACACAGTAAGCACTCACTAAATAATTTCCTTGGTGAATTATTCATGGTGCAGTTGCATTAATCTTTTATCTTAGACTAATTCACACTCTAAAAAATGTTGGTTTGGCCATTTCTGTAAATCTTTTCCACAAATGGGCATTTCCCCTGTATTCACTGCATTATTAGCAGTTCAACCAAAAAGTGTTACCATGTGCTAGACAATGTTCTTCTCTGGTTAACTTAATTTTTTAAATTAACTTAATACCCATGAATATTACCAAGATGCCGATCTACTCACAGTTCTTCTAGCAGCAATTCTCAAACTCTTAAGAATGGTGAAGAACATAGTTTTGTCTCTGGAGCTCAGAAACACTTTTATGGGTGAAATAGAAGATGGTAAGAGACTAGCAGCATTATTTACAATAGCCAAGATGTAGAAGCAACCTGAATATCCATCAACAGATGGCTGGAAAAAGAAGATGTAGTGTATATATACAATGAAATACTACTCAGACATAAAAAAAAAGAATGAAATTTTGCCACTTGCAACAACATGGATGGACCTGAAGGGCATTATGCTAAGTGAAATAAGTCAGACAGAGAAAGACAAATACTGCATGAATATCACTTATATGTGGGATCTAAAAAATAAAACTAGTGAATATAACAAAAAAGAAGCAGACTCACAGATACTGAAAACAAACCAGTGGTTACCAGTGGGGAGAAGGAAGAAAGAGGGAAGGGCATGACAGGGTAGGGGATTAAGAGGTACAAACTACCCTGTATAAAACAAATAAGCTACAAGGATTTATTGTACAACACAGGGAACAGAGCCAATATTTTACAGTAACTATAAATGGAGTATAACTTTTAAAATTGTGAATCACTATGTTGTATGCCTGAAACTTACATAATATTGTACAATTACACCTCAATAAAAAAATAATTTAAAAAAAACAAACAAAAATAGAAGGAAAAAAGACAGTAAGAGGTAACCATAGAGTGGACAACAGGAGCCCTGGGACCTCCCATTCATTCTTTTACTCACACATTGACACAGCAATTGACTGAGATTCAGCCCTGTCTTGAGAAGCCCACAGCTTAGAAATATAAACAAGCCAGTGATTACAGGGTAAAATGATAACAAGGGACATTTTCATAGGTTTTTTATTTATTAAATGTCACCCTTTGGTTGGCCCAGAAGGATCTTACATATGAGCTGGGAGGCAGCAGACACTGGTACTCAGCTGAGTCAGTCTTAAGCATCAGAGCCCTTGGTCCTGGTGGCCTCACCCCTAAGGTGAGCAGGAGGTAGGTCAGCAGAGCCACAGTACCATAGGGTGTGTGGTGACCAGGATCAAACACACGGCCTCCCACAGCGCACTAGCCAAACTCTCACACCTGGCCTTGGCTAGGTTTCCAGGAGCAGCTGCCTCCTTACCATTCCAAGAAAAGAAAAAAAAAAAAAAAAAAAAAGAGGGGAGTAGGGCAGGTTACTTAAAAAGTCACTGTTTAGTTCAACCCTCGTCCATGCTGTGTGCTCAAGTCACCTGCTGTGTGGAAGAGGCACCACCACAGCAGACAATGGGGATGGGAAGAAAGCCAGCCTTGCTGGCAGGCCTTCTAATGCTCAAATATGAGGGTGACTACACCCCCCAGAACCTTACAGTTGGAGGCACGAAGCCTTCCAGTAAATTCACCTTGAAAGGCAATTCATCTTGGCCAAGTCCCTCAGAGACAAGTCTAAGGGAAGTCACAGTTGTTGGTGCAGCAGTAAAGACCTGGTTGAAGCTGGCCAGAACAGCCATGGGCTTGTGATCTTAACCATGGAGGCTTTGCTCCAGCTGTTCGGAAAACCTTTTGAGAGAATCAGGTGAAACACGCCCAAGCTGCCCTCCCTCTGTGTGCCCTTGTCGGGTTTCTCATGAAAGAAATGCAGCCAGCAGCAGCAGCATTGAGGGAAAAGACTCTGCACAAGCCAGTTTTCTCCATCCCCCACCCCGCTGCATCCCTCTCCCTCCCTCCATCACCTGACGAAGTCACCTTCTGTAATAAACTGCCTTTCATTCCTGCCACCTTCAATATGGCTCTGTAGCATGTGGTGAGGGGCTGAATTACCAAGAGAAGCAGAAGAATTCAATTCAAAGACAGGACAACGTGTGTTTGACTGTGCCAAGGGTCTCCCTTCCCCAGAACAAGACAGCCTTAGCGTTCCCTGCAGCTTGACTGAGAACTTTAAGACATATTTCTTCCTCACCTGCCTGTGCTTAGCCCATATTCATTAGAAAACTTGTAATTACAAATTTTCTCTGACCCTTTGAGATGTACGTATATCTTTGCAAAAGCCTCTTACAGTCTCACAAGGTAGGAACGTCCTTCTCTAGGACCTGGGGATCGTCTCTGAATTATAATCATCAGAGGAGATAACTTCTCTCTCTCTCTCAGCCTCTGAGGGAAGGGAGGAGCCTAACATGAGAGGAACACCTTGCTCCAAGTTGTAAAACTACTTTCTGCCTTAAAGATAGAAGTTTATGAGCAAACACAGCCCCCTGATGTCCTCTGGTAGTTTTCCACTACCTCACCCCAGCCTTTAAAAACCCTTCTGCCCTCTGATCCCCAGGAGCTGAGTTCTGGCCTTTCTCCCTTATTGCAGTAGCCTTGAATCAAGTTTCCTGTGCCTGTTTAACTTTGCCTGGTGCGATCTTTGCTTTGACACCCCTCTCCTCACCCCTCCAAAATCTGTCTCATTCCACTGCAGCAGTGGCTCTCAGACTCGTGTGTTTCAGAATAACCTGGAGAGCTTGTTAGAACACAGTGTCTGAAGCAGTCGGCCTGGATTCATTTCCAACGAGTTTCCAGAGAAGACATGGCTGGTCCAGAGACCATGCTTTAGCCTGTTTTTTGCACAGACTGCCTTTACCCCCTGAGGCCCCTGGAGTTCATGGTGGCCCCAGTACCCTGCCCTGTAATAGGATCATTTCCAGAGCCGATGGAGATGCTTTCTTTCCCACAATCTTCTCCCTCTCTCTCTCTCTTTTTTGTTTGGCTTTTTTGTTTGTTTGTTTGTTTTTGTTTTTTGAGAGGAGGTAATTAGATTATTTACTTATTTGTTTCAATCGAGGTACTAGGGATTGAACCCAGGACCTTGCACATGCTAAGCATGTGCTCTGCCACTGAACTACACCCTCCCCTCCACCTCTCTTTTTAATACTTGCTCCTCCTTTACTCTCTGGCTTTATTCCTCCCCCCTTCCCTCTCCTTCAACTCCCAGATCACAGTAATTCTCTTCCAATTAGCCTTCCCCTATGAAAAAAAAAAAAAAAAGTAGCCTGCTGCTCCTTAGGGTAGCTGTTAATCCTTCTATGTTCAATCCAGGCTGTAGTTGTTTTTGTTCATTTTTTAACTGACAAATCCTTCTTGGGGCCCCCTTGGCACTCTGCTTTCCTGGGGCTGGGGGAAGGGGCTTCCCTCAGACTCCCTGGTTACCTAGCAACTTGTCTCCTTTCTGACAAGTCCCCGCCCCTGCGGAGATGCCAGCTGATGTGCACACACAAAGGGAAAGTGACACCACTGCGCCTCTTCCCCCCTTAGAAGGCCTCCCTGTTCATTAGCACTGTGATAAGTGGCTGCTATGGGCAGCCCCCCGCCCCATGCCCTCTCCCCGATTAAGCCAGCCATGCTGCCCTCCCAGGGATCTTGGAGTGATAGCAGCCTGTCAAGTTCCTGAGACCCTGGGTATGTACTGGGAATTTCAGATTTAATCCCTAATTACATCCAGCCCATCACCTCTGTAATAGGAGCCATAATAGCCTTTTCATTGTTGTCTTCAAGTCAGTGGGGCCGCATGGAAAACGATATCTATGTTCACGCATATCTTCTATTTTATTGCTACCTCCTCTCCTTACACTGCAGAAGGAAGGGGGCTCTGCTTCACCCCTGCAAAAGTCTTTATGAAAGAAGCTGTTTGCTCACCACCCTTCAAGGCCCCCGCCCCCAACCATCCTTTGTTTCTTCTTTACACATTCATGAATTAACTGCTTTGGGCCCAGGATTGGTAACCGACTTTAATTTATTACCGAAGATAGAGATGCCCCCAGATCACACTTGTAGAGTAGAAAGTTGGTTGATCCTGGACCAACTGAGGAAGGAAGGTTTCTCAACCTCACTTTCTGTAATCCCAAAATAGACAGTAGAATAGCGGGATAAAGGAGCAAGAAAGAGAAAAACAAGTTCTACTCTAAAAAAAAAAAAAAAAGCTGTTCATAGCGGTAATAATTATAATAGACAAAAATAGTAAGTTACGCACATGTCCAATAGATGAATGCCCAAGTCAGTATAATAACACAGCAGATTATTAGATTGATTTTATAAATGGTAGGCCATTTATATGGACCACATCAATCATCGGGATAAATATGTCTTATGTATTTGAATATGCATAATCCATGTAACAGATAAATATATGTGATATATATTTGTATACCCAGTAATTCAGGGCAAAAGAATCCAAGAGAGCTTGAACAACTGGCTAGATATATGCAAAAATATTTGTAACTGTTCAGAAAAATTAGAATATGTGAAAACAGCAAAGGAAACCATAAGCAAAACAAAACAACAACCTACGGAATGGGAGAAAATATTTGCAAAAGAGGAGACTGACAAGTGCTTAATATCCAGAATATATAAACAGCTCATACAACTTAATAACAAAAAACAAACAACCCAATCCAAAAATGGGCAGAAGACCTAAACAAGCAATTCTCCAATGAAGACACACAAATGACCAACAGGCACATGAAAAAATGCTCAATAGTGCTAATTATCAGAGAAATGCAAATCAAAACTACAATGAGGTATCACCTCATACCAGTCAGAATGGCCGTCATTCAAAAGTCCATGAAAATTAATGCTGGAGAGGGTGTGGAGAAAAGGGAACCCTCCTACATTGCTGGTGGGAAACAGTTTGATGCAGCCATTATGGAAAACAGTATGGACATTCCTCAAAAAACTAAAAACAGACTTACCATATGATCCAGCAATCCCACTCCCGGGTATATATCCAGAAGGAACTCTAATTCAAAAAGATACATGCACCCCAATGTTCATAGCAGCACTATATACGACAGCCAAGACATGAGGGCAACCTAAATGTCCATAGACAGATGACTGGATAAAGAAGTTGCGGTATATTTATACAATGGAATACTAATTGGCCATAAAAAAGAATAAAATAATGCCATTTGCAGCAACATGAATGGACCTGGAGATCATCATTGTAAGTGAAGTAAGCCAGAAAGAGAAAGAAAAATATCATATGATATCACTCATATGTGGAACCAAAAAAAAAAAAAAAAAAGGACACTCATCTACAAAACAGAAACACACTCGCAGACATAGTAAACAATCTTATGGTTCTTGGGGGAATGGAGTGGGAAGGGATAAATTTGGGAGTTTGAGATTTACAAATGTTAGCACTATATATGAAAATAGATTTTTAAAAAAGTTTCTTCTATATAGCACAGGGAACTATGTTGAATATCTTGTAATAACTTAAATGAAAAAGAATATGAAAACAAATATATGTATGTATATGCATGACTGGGACATTGTGCTGTACACCAGAAATTGACACATTGTAATTGACTGTACTTCAATTAAAAATAAATAAAGAATATGTGAAAAGATATGAGTAGTATAGAGGTGCATAGTCCATTATGGTAGCCAATAGCCACATGCAGCTACCGAGTATTGGAAATATGGCTAGTCTGAATTGACATGTGTCATAAGTGTAAAACTGCATTCAAAGACTTAATATGAAAAAAATATTAAAAATCTTATCAATAATTTTATGTTGATTATGTGTTAAAATGGTTATATTTTTAATACACTAGGTTAAATAAACATTTCATTTAAATTAATTCCACTTGTTTCTTTTTACGTAATGTGTGGTTACCAGAAAATTTTAAATTATGTATGTGGCTCTCATTTGTGGCTTGTGTTATATTTCTGTTGGCCCATGCTAAGTTTAGAATTTAATGTTTATTAGGACTTTTTTAAAATAAAATTGCTAAATTTCTTGTTCTGTTTATATTTATAAAGTGTATGAGGTCTGGAACAGGGAGTAATTTGAAAGCAATATTTCCACAAAGACCAGTTCTATGGCTGCGTTCTCCATTCTACAGTTGACTTTCGACAAATACGGGAGACTGTGGCTTCCCTGAGAAGATGGGAAGGAGTGAAGGTGTGGAGGGAGGGGAAGGAGGCCTGGAAAGGAGAAGAGGAAGGCCATGTACTTAAGAGATGACAGGGTTATTGACAACTAAATGTTCAAAATATGAATAGGTGGCCTCCTTCTAAGATGTCACTTGTCATTCTGGAGAAGGCTTCTTTCCCAAACCAACTCTTTCCTACTGGCCTGTCAGCTTGACCTCCTGGAGTTGAGATGTGTCCTTCTATCTATTGTCATCAGAGGAAGAACAGATTCATTAAGCTAAAAGTAAATTATATTTCTTGGTGTGCAATTTACTATTTTGGTCATTTATGTGTTTGGTTTCACTGTTAGACCTCTTTCCTTCAGGACAGTTTGTTGACCGAAGGTCTGAATGGGAGTGGGTGGAGGTGGTAGAGTGGTGAGCAGAACACTGCTGGTGCTGAGGATGGAGCAGAGGCACCGAGGGCCCCAGGGAAGGGGACATGGCAGAGAAATGAGATGCTCACCTACCTAACCAATCTTTAGCTACAACTATTCATGGGTGTGTGACCAGGATGTTCTAGCAGCTAGAACTGTCCCAGCATATGCTCTCACAAACCATTTGGGAGAGAAGTTAATAGGAAAAACTAAGCGTATTCTACATTTCAGAGACTCTCCAGACTTAAGAGAGAATAATCCTTATATTCAGGCCTGATCCTAAGGTGGCTGCCCTGGGGGCCACTTTCATGGCCATGGAAAATGTCCCCCAAATTGACCCATGGTCATAGAAGCTCATTAAATTTGGAAGAATTACTTTTTATCCAACATAAAAAAAAAATCAAAGTGTAACATTTCTTCTTAAGAAAAAGAAATTGTTATTCAACTACTACATCCCATTTGTTCAATAAACATTCATTGAACTCCTACCAGGTACCATTCACCCAGTTAATAAATACTAAACCTCCACTATGTAGACTATTGTATAGCTGAGACTCTAGACTCTGAAGACTGCCTGGATTCAAATCTTGTCTCTACTACTTCCTGTCTGGATGACTCTGGGCAAATTACTTGATCTCTCTGAGCCTCTTTCTTCATCTGTAAAGTGTAGTAATAATATGTCATTGTTACAATTAAATGAGCTGGAAAATACATGAAAAATACTTAATACATGAAAAACACCGCACAAAGTAGATAATATGTAAGTATTTTCTGCTATATGTTAGCCATTGTGATGGGGTAACAAAGATAAGCACAACACAATTTTTGCCCTCAAGGATACTCCATCTGAAGGATACTCCATCTGACAGCCTTTCCAACACATTACTTCATTTAACCTTGACAATCAGCCCAGGAGTTAGCACTGTTAATCTGAGGCTCAGGCAGACTAAACTACCTGCATGAGATCACACAAATAATAAATGACAGATTTAGAACTGGTTATTCTGACCCTAAATCCAGGCCTCTTTGCTCAATAGCATGCTGTCTTTCCAGTCTTTCTAAAGGAAAGTCTTAGCTCAGCCCATGAAGCAGAAGGCTCCATCCCCAACAGCATTACAGAGATATTTTCTTTGCTGCAGTATTAGTGTGTCTGGGGAACCAAGTAACAGAAAGTCCTGACTGAATTTGGCTTATACATTAAAAAAAAAAATTCTCTCACATTTTTAAGTTTCACTGTAGGTTGCTTCAGGGTTTGATGGTTTCATGGTATCACAAAGGACCCAGATTCACTCCATCTCTCTGCTCTGTCAAAGCAAATGGGATACCATGACTGGCCCTGCAAAACAATGATGTATCCCCGGATAGGAAATAGGGTTACCTTTACAGAGCATATGAGGGTGGACACAACCGCAGAATCAGAGCTTCTACTGCTGGTTGTATAGGCAGCCAACAGTTCAGTACAGGCAAAAACAAAGCCAAGTGACACCAAGTGTCATCAAGAGTAGCATTACTTTGACAACTAATAGAGTCCTCACCTCAATTTAAAAGCAAATCCCCAAATCAAAGTAGACTATAGATAAGTTAAAATGGGATGTCTATCACACCGTAGTGATGAGATTTTTAGTTTTGCCCAAACCTTGTTTATTTTGAGAGCTTGGTTAAGGGATCATCAAAACATACAAGTAGTCCTAACTGATTCAAATCTTTTAAAACAAAATTTGTGACTGCTTCCCCTCCGGGAGTGCTTTTTTTTTTTTTTTTTTTAATCAACCACAAAAAGACGGTAGAAGATAGTAAAATACAGAAAGAGATGTGTAGCAACCAAAGGGAAATGTTATCCTTCCTAGGAGACAGGATTTTATAGGATTCCTGGATCTTTTTTGTATCTGATTGTTGAAGTCTTGACAGCTTTTCAATTGAGGAACACGGTCATGTCTGTTAAACTAATTGTAGCTGTTCACTCCACTATATAATTTTACAACATTTTGGCTTCAAATAGAATGGCTTCAATAAACATAAAGCAGACTGACACATCCCAGATTTCTGCAGTTTATTTTACACCAAGAAATTACATTTAGAGATTTCCAGACACATGCTATAAATGAAAATTCAACAGGAAGTTTCTTTCACTTCCTCTAGATCTGACCTACATTTCAAAAATATATGAGTGGGCTATAACTTCTCTCGCTGCCATTATTCACGCTGTGTTTTCTGAAGAATTTTTTTCTCCTCATTGACTCTAATGGCCCTTGAGGGAACTGTAGACTTCGGGAGTCCTTATGCAGCCCTAAGTGAAATGGCAGGTGTTATCAATGGGGATGGCCACATGGTACAGCCCTGGGCCAACTACATCCACCAGATTAACCAGAAAAGTCAGACCTCTGTGCTTTTTCATGGAATGGTTGAAACCCATGGCTTTTTCATCTATACAACCTTAGATATTTTTAGTGTGAGCAGCCATTTGGTGGCTACACCTTCCTCAAATCTATGCCACCCACCTCTCTACAGGAATCAGTGTGGTGATAAATTAGATTCAATACGTGTGGCATTTCTGGCTTTTTAGCAAATAGTGCCATCTAAAGTCAAGACCTTGTTTAAAAAAGCTAAGGCCCATAATATACCAACTTACTTAGATTTTATTTTTCTCTAGGTTACAATATCAACACAGAGAATTCCCACACCTCCTCTAACTCTCAAGAGTTCTGGAATTCAGTACAGGAGTCTGGTGTCGTCCCTGGGCAGATATGTGTGGCTTTGTGCCCGGCAAAATATGTGCTTCAAAGAAGCCTTTCTTTCCATTTCAGAGTGGCTTCCACAAGGGAGCTGGATAAGATGCTTACAGCAGAGCAACCGCTGCCCTCCGCATCCTGGGTAAACTGCCAGGAGACATGCAGGAAAGGGGGAAGCCAGCTAAGCGATAATGTGTTGATTCACTTTAAAGATCTAAAGCTGAAGAGGAATTCGGTGCGGAGTGAGGAAGTTAGAGGCACTTCCGTCTTTAGCAGGGATTTAAAACTCAAAGGCATCCAGGAACCAGACAGGTAATATAAATTGTCAAGTGGCGAAATGAAGCCAATAGGAAGTGACAAGGACTGGGGTAAGTGAGAGAGTACAAGACCCTGCCTAAGGGCATTCAAATTTTAAAAGTTAAAAAATGAAAACAAACAAGCAAACAAAAAAATTACTGCATATCCAAATAAAATGTGCCCTCCAGTTACTGCACATGATCTTATGTAGGACATCTAGGAAGAAAGTTGGTTTTTAAGATGGTGGGTATTTCTCCTTAAAAGCCAGACTCAACTTCTAATAAGGTACAAAGTATTGCATGTGCTGAAATTCATACTCAGTCTCGGGTTAAACAAGACATCGGTACACATACCTTCTCCCCTGGTGCTCATCCCCTAACAGCAGCAGCAGCACCCCAGTAACAATCACCAATGCTCCTCTAACCCTAAATATGTGCCAGGTGCTCCTCTAAGCACACATATTAATTCATTTTTTATACTCAAAACAACTTTATAAAGTGGATACTACTCATATTCCATCTTGTACATAAGGAAACAAAGGCTCAGAGTCAGTGCTCGTGGTTGGATTTGAACCAGGATAGAAGCTCAGTGCTTCTCTACTAAACTCAATACGATTTGAGCTTCAGGAGGATTTCAGTGGCTTTCCTCGTGACCTGGGGATCATCCCTATACCAATCCGGTCATTTCACTGACTAGAAGTCTGAGCTTCAAACTTTTCTTTGAAACGCCTTTCACAGGAAGCAATGCATTGTCCCTCTCCATCCAGTACACATGGATGTGATGGTAACACACACAGCACACAAGGCACTCTCGGCTGTTCTATTCGTTTCTGTTCTGTACCATTTTTCTTAATTGCTGGTCACAGACAATTAGATTGATTTCTGCAATTTGGAAATCACTAATAAAAGGATCTTTTCTCAGCCCCAGTACATATATGGTCAAATACTGATTGACGTGGCTGTCCAGAAAAAAACCTCGTGAACATTATTGCCACTGCCGTGAGTTTCACCTCCCGAAGACAGGCATTAGCATACCAACAAAAGAGTGAATTACTGTCACTCTTTGCAAGCACAAACGCCTCTTTCACAATTGTCACAGTCAAAAAGCAATTAGTATACAAACAGCACAAAAGTTAAATGGTTTGTCCTTACAGCCTAATCTTACAATACCACCCTCTATTCAAACGCCGCTCAGTATATATCTAAGGCAACTGAATAAAAAGAATCCACTTTTTTCTTCCCTCTTTATTTTTCTTTCTTTTCTTTTCTTTCCTTCTTTTCTTTCTGTCTTGCCATTTTTCTTTCTTGCCTTCCTTCTTTCTCTTCTTCAGCCTTAAGTCAACAAACAAGTATCGAGCGTCACCAAGACAGATACACACCCTGGCCTCAGGGAGCTGGCAATCCAGTGAAGGACTGAAACAAACTGGCAGCTCAGCCTAGACGTGTGTATGTTTGATGCCGGTTTGATTCCTTTTTCCTTTTTGTAATAAGTGACATACCAAAATATTTCTCAAGAGCAGTGCAATAAATATTTTCTGTCAAGACACCAGGCATCTAAAGTGAAGCCCAAAACAAACAAACCCACAGTACTTCTCATATATTCTGCTGTCTGCCCTGGAAAACGTTTGCCTGCAACCAAGACTGGAGAGGAAACAGGTGTTTGGTTTCATTTTTCATGAGCTTCTCAGTCTGGTTCTCTGTGTCGGTTGCCTGTGATGATTATCTTGCCCTGAGTTTTATAGATATCCTTGCAACTGAGTCAACATATGTACATAAATCAGATACGCTGGTGGCGGGGTGAGGGGTGGGGAACTCTGTTTTCACCTAATGTCCAAATGATTGACGCCAAGCTATTTATTATCACTTACACTTTCCAGTAACTTGATAACCTAAGTTCTGAGTCCTCTGCTTAGCGAAAATTCCAAGGAGCCTATAGATAGTACAGCAAATACAATATCACCCCCTGGATAGGAGGTGGCAGATATTACTCTGGGTTAAATTTCACTGAAAAATGTTTACAAGTATAGAAAAAAGGGGGTTGGGATAGGAATCCAAGGAACTCCCTCATCTCCTTCAATCTGTGCTCCATGATACCCCCTCAATGAAGCCCATCCACATACACCCACTCCCAGCCCCCATTACACCTGCTCTATTTCATTTTTTTCCACTATATTTAATAACTTCCAACATACTTTATGACTGACTTATTTAATATATGTTTAGTATGTTAATTGTTGGTTGTTTATTGTCTTGGCCCCCACTGGAGGGTAAGCCCCTAATAGGACAGAAAGTTTCTTTGTTTTGCTTACTGATAATTACTAAGCCCAATCAGTGAACAAACACCTACTGATTGATTGATTGAATAAATTAATTAATTAAAGGAAGAATGCATCTATTGAGTATCTATTATGATCCATAACGCAAAGTATGGGCTTTGAAATCAAATTGCCTGTGTTCAACTTCCAGCAACTCTACTTATTAGCTGTTAGCCTGGGGCAAGTTACCTAATCCTCCTGGTTTCCTCAAGAACAATATTGGTAGGATGATGGTAATGCCTAGCTCTCAAAGACACTGTAAGACTTAATTAGGATAATGCTCCCTATCCAGAACATGCTAAATCCTCAACAAATGTTAGCTATCATTAGTGTGCACCTGGCATCATCATATCTCATTTTAATATCTCATTTTAATACAGGATCTTATTTTAATACAGGAGCCTGACACTGTATCTGTGGCGTTCCCCCGAGAATTATGCGAAAACTCATGGCCAATCTGGACATGACCTGAATATAACCCCCAATCTGGGGATCCTTGCTAAAACCAGAAGAGTCAAAGAACAGTCTTAGAAACACAATGAATTTTGCTGGAAAATAGGAGGTGTTGACTTTTCTTCCCTCCAAATAGCAAGGAATCAATTGACTAAACATTCTACCTGTGTACTACCACCCCAAATCAGGGGTTCCAAAGTAAAATTCATGTAGACACCAACAGAAATACGATTGTGCATACAAGGATAAATTTTCTTATAACAAAAATAAGTTGGTCAAGGGCACATTCCAGAAAGATTGTCCTTGTAAGCCTCTGTTTCAACAACTGATGAGAAAATCACATGCAGCCAAGCCATTTTCCATTCCCACTGGGCCAACACATAGAGGCCCAAATTCAAGTACTATTGCCAACTAAGACACACTGAGCTGCAGGGCAGAGTAAAATGTAAAGATTCTTATCATAAATGTCATTAACATAATGTTGTTAAGATAGCAACACTCCCCAAATTGATCTACAGACTCAATACAATTTTTATCAAAATCTCAGCTGCCTCTTTGTATAGAAATGAATGGACAAACTGATCTTAAAATTCATACGGAAATGCAAGGGACCCAGAATAACCAAAGCAATCTTGAAAAATAAGAGCAAAGTTGGAGGACTCAGAGTTCTTAATTTTAAAACTTATTACAAAGCCATAATAATCAAGACAGTGGTACTGGCATAAGGAAACACATATAGATCAAAGAAATAGAGTTGAGAGTCCAGATTTAAGCTCAAAGGCTAGAGAGCAACCCTGTGGCAGAAAAATTCTGATGAGGACCCACCACTGGGATGAGATGGCACACCCGAGAGTCAGATTCCAAGGTGAGGCAGACATCTGACTGGCTTAACCGGGGTCACTTGTCTGCTCCCAGGCTAAGAGAAGGCAGGGCTTCTAATTACAGGCCTCCCACCCGAGAAGAGATAAGTACAGATAGGAAAGTCAGAATATCGTTAAGAAAACTTAGTCTAGGCTTTCCCTAGATTCTAGACTGTTCCTATGGATTTCCAAGGAATAAAAAAAGTGGAAAAGCCTACTCTGGAAGGGATAAGGGTTTCCCACTCCTTCTTGTGTAGTTTCGCCATTATATATATATATATATATCTATGCTGCTTTACATTTTTTTTAGTTCTGGTGCTTCTCTGCTTCACTTGTTCCCAAATCTTTTGCCACACTCTTTATTCTTTATATATATGCCTATCCCTGCCCCTCCCCGAACATCTTTACTACACCAGCCTCTCTCTCACACACACACACATTCATCCTACATTCTTATCACAGCAGCAAAAAGTTCATTAACTGCATGGATTTTTGATTTAGACTGAATGAACTTTGAATTCAAGTTTTGCTTTTTATTTGCTTGTACCCCTCAGGCATGTACCTAAACTCTAAGCTCATTTCCCTGTCCATAAAATGGGGGTAATACAAATACTGACCTCACAGGAGTCTTGTGATGTTTAAATGAGGTGTGTATACGATACTTAGCCCAGAGCCTGGCACAGTGTCAGTGCTCACTTAATGACGCACAGTAGCCGTGACTGTACTCTAAGACTGGTTTCATGCTGCTGAAGATCAGAGAAAGAGACACCCTGGCTTACCCACAGGAATTATATATGCAAAAAATAATTCCTTATTAAGGTAGAAATTTTCCTAGACATAGTATCTCCAGTGTCCTTGTACTGACCTGTCTTTGGATGCTCTTAATAAAAATACATGGTTCTATTAAATCTGTTGCTTTTTAAAGGGTGATTTTTAGGCTTGCATATAAAATTATTAAGGGGTAGAGAAGTATACACTGTGAAAGAGATAACAGAAGCGGGATTTCGCTTGGAAAAAAAGGCAGAGTATGTGAAATTAATAGCTGCCTTCAATAAGGACATTAAAAGCTATTATGACGAGTATAGTGGTCAGCTATTTCCACTAAGACAGAAATGAATTATGAGGCTTAACTGTGGCATTTAAAGTAGAGATTTAGCCAACTCTGGATTAAACACCCTTAAAAAAAGGAATCAAGGAATGGATAATGCAAACCAGTTTATAATGGAAAAAAACAGTTCGGCTTTGAAGTGAAGTCATTGACGTGTTAAGGGAACGTTTTTATGAAGACAACCATTGACTGTTATGCAGATTTCTTCCCCCTGCTGCATTCATTTATTGCACAGTTGACTGGACCATTTGGTAGACTATTTTTGGAAATTTTTTACGCTGAGACATCTTAATTAGCTTGTATCACAGTTTGAAAAAAAAAAACAGGCCATCTTTATACTGGTTTGTAGACCTTCGTCAGCCAGAGGAGCACCGTTTCTAAAGTCAGGCCAGCCTCCTGGCACAGGGACTCCTTATTTTCAAAACCCTACTCCATGCAGGCTCCCGTCTTCCAGTGAAGATTTTGGCTCTTGATTTAAGCTCTTTGTCTCCACTCCATGACCTGTCAGCATCTTAAGTCACCTCAGGATCCACCATGATGACTAGAGTTCCTCACTTCATGGTCACACCCTTGACCTCATAGCAGCAGATCCACTCCTCCTTGGAAATCATACCTACCACAGTAACTTCTCACCCTTCCAACGGAGGCAGACTGGGATCTGGTACTTGGGACCCTTTATTGCAGTGCTTGTACCTAGACAAACATCTCTGTAAGCAACAGAATACAAATAAACTATAAGGGACTAAAAATAACTGTGTGCATGTGCAGTCGGGGCCAGTCACGAACAACAAGATACAAAAAGACCAAAAACCCAATTGCCATTTCTGAGGTGTCAGGAGCAAAACCAGGCTACTAGGCATGATCCCTGCCCACAGCACCAGCAAGGGGGTGGGCAGACCACCTAAGCCACCCCTCCAGCCTGACCCTGGCCCCTACCCGTACCCTCACCCCATTTAAGGGACCAGCCCACGCCACCTCAGGGAGCGAGCAAGGGAACCTGTTACTTGTTTTCACTCCTTGTGCTGCAGCAAGAGTCCAAATAAAGCCTTGCCTGAATTTCTCGTCTGGCCTCATCAATTTCTATTGATTACAGAATCCAGGAACCCAGGTTGGTAACACAACTAGCTCACTCAATTACTACACAGGTAACATCTCTTCGACCTCTGCAGCCCCATCTTGTTTCTTGAGTCAACTCTCTCCTGATCTCCAGAGTGACTGCTGCAAACCTCCACCTGCAATCCTTTCTCCTTCCACAGCACCCTCAGCAGATCACCCCACCCCATCTGGTAGATGCTGCCAGAAAAGGACACCTGTAACATGTGCCACCAAATCATCACACCCATCTTCTTCCACCTTTCCCCTTTCCTCTGGTTACAATGGACAGGTCATCCTCATCCATCCTGTCCTCCTGGACCCTGAACTCTCCTCAACTACCTTCTCTGGGATGGATTCACTCCTCTTTTTCTCTTCAGTCTCTCCCTTTCTACAGACTCTTTCCATCAGCATTTAAACATGTCCATTGTCTGACTGGATAGAGAAGTTGTGGTATATATACATACCACATTATGTGTGTGTGTGTGTGTGTATATATATATATATATATAATGAAATACCACTCAGCCATAAAAAAGAATAAAACAGCGCCATTTGCAGCAACATGGATGGACCTGGAGATTGTCATTCTAAGTGAAGCAAGTCAGACAGAGAAGACAAATATATTACTTACATGTGGAATCTAAAAAAAAAAAATAGGACACAAATGAATTTATTTACAAAACAGAGACAGGCTCATAGACATAGAAACAAACCTACGGTTACCAGGAGGGAAAGGGTGTAGGGAGAAATAAATTGGGAGTTAAAAGTTTGTATATACTGATATATATAAAATAAATAAACAAAAAGGTCCTACTGTATAGCACAGGGAACTATATTCAATACCTTGTAATGGCCTATAATAAAAAAGAATATGAAAAGGAATATATATGTATAACGGAATCAGCAGATGGCCAAATTCTCACTGTCATCTCATGGCCTTTTCTTAGGAAGTTCTGATGTCTCTTCCTCTTAAGGCTACCAGTCCTATTGGATAGGGCTCACCATTATGACCTCGTTTAACCTGAATTACCTTAAAGGCTCTGACCCCCAACATGGTCACAGTGGGGTTATGGCTTCAATATACAGATTTGAGGGCACATAATTCAGTCCATAACAGGCCCGAAATGCAATCACATGCATCCTTATCATGTAGACACACAGAGAAGAGGAGGAGGCAATGTACCAAAGAGGCAGAGACTGGGTGATTCAGTCACAAGCCAAGATATGCCTGGAGCCACCAGACGAGGGACAGACAGGAACAGATTCTCCCTGGAGCCCTGGGAAGATGTGAGGTCCTGCCAACATCTAGTTTCAATTTCTGGCATCCAGAACTGTGAGAGAATAACTTTTTATTTTTCATGCCACCCGGTTTGTGATCATTTGTTAGAGGAGCCACAGGAAAAGAATCCATGAGCTCACAGACGAGGTTGAGCCGCCTGCTCGCTGCTCCCATGGCCCCAGTCTGCCCTTGTCATAACCCACATCATTCTGGATTGTAAGGTTTTATTTGAAGTCGCTCTTCACTTCTAGACTGCAGGCTCAAGGGGGCAGAGAACGGCTTTCTTGTCCACCACTGCTCCCCAGAGCCTGGTATGTAGCAATGCTCAATAAATATATATGAGCTGGATAAATACATGAGCTGGTATTGAGAATTTCTTGGCTGGGAGAGTTGATAAATAATAGACCGGGCTATGAAAACAAAGTAGGAGACATACTCAGTCCTCTGAAATAATTAGGTAAGGTCTTGTCTACAGACCTCAGAATAGCCTTTCAGGGATTTTCTAGTCCCCCGAGGCAGTGACTCTGTGGTTTGCAGTTTTCCCAGCAACTTGAGCTTTGGTGCCCTCTGGTGGCAGAAGTGAATGGTCGCTTGTCCTAAGTGGCAAGATTGACACAGATCTAGTTACCTGTAGCTTTATGGGATATTCTCATGAGGAAACTGAATTTTCTCCTTATCATTAAAAGAAAGCGACTGGAATGGTGTATTTAAGCATGAATTCAATAAAAGACATAAACCACATAACCTCCAAAGCCTTTGCTGATGTCGCTTTGAGTGTTTTGTTTTGACTATTAAGATTTTCTTGTGAAATATGAACTTTTAGGTTACTACGATACTTTCTCCTCAAATAGCCATAGTTTTTATGGTCAAGTTTAATTATCACTCGGAAAACTCACAATGTATTGTAAGTGGCTGTTTATGACAACTAAGACTTCCAGTGCTTTCCAAAGCCCTTAAACCTTTATTGAAATTGAAAATCAAGTTGTTATCCTTTAACAAACCACGTACGTAAAACGATTGCCTGTGTGCTGTTTATAAATGAGAAGTTATGGGTATGGCTGTCTGTCTGTGAACAGATTCACTTTATCTCCTGATCTTGTGAAAATGCTGACAACTACACAGTCTTCTGATTTTAATTCTGTGTGAGTTGCAATGCCAGACTGCTCCACATGGCAGCTGAGTGTATGAGTATGCTTAGCTTCACATCAAAGATGTGTTTTCCAAAGTGTCATTTGAAGCTGATTTGAGAAGACAGAGAAAATAAATTTTTTCCTCACCCATTACATTATCATTTTAACAACAACTTACCATCATTTCTGATGATTTTCAAAGTATCACACTGACCTCCTAATATTTGAGTTTGAAGTGTTTCTGACCCCAACCATTTTGTCAAATAAACAAGCCCTCACTTGCATCAGGAAGCCGCTATTTATAGGCAGTCAACACTGGTTTCCTTTCTAAATTAAAGAGCCCTTTTATGATGTAAAAAAAAACCACCCTCTGATTTTGTTTGTTTTGTACATTCCTAGTTTCACTTTCCTATTTGCTCAAAACACTGAGTAGTGGTACATACCCACGGGACACTGACGTCCCCAAAGTGCTTCTTACAAAGAGCCAGGCTGAGGCTTATGATGCAACTGCCTCCTGGAAGATGCAACTGTTTGCAAGATGATTCTTCAGTTGGTGACATTTTACAGTTTGTTTTTTCTAGAGAAAAATAGGTTAAGAAAAATATATTTATATTGGAATGGGGCAGAGACATGAAGACTGTTTTAAAGACATGGGAGGCAATAGACTATAATAGTTGAGTGTATATCTAGTATAAATCACTGTGTGTGTCTGAAAACAAGCGTTGCCCTTGGGATGTCATTTTATCTCCTATGCCTCATATTTCTTATTTGTAAAATGGTGGTAAAGATAGTAACTATCTGTTAAAGTTGTTATGAACCCCAAATAGCCAAAACAATCTTGAGAAAGAAGAGCAAAGCTGGGGGCATCACACTTCCTGATTTCAAAATATATCAGGAAACTAAAGTAATGAGAACAGTATGGGGGGAGGAATAAACTAGGATTTGGGATTAACAGATACACACTAATATATATAAAATAGATAAACAGCAAGGTCCTACTATATAGCATGGGGAACTATATTCAATACCTTATAATGGCCTATAATGAAAAAGAATATGAAAATATATGTGTATATATATATGTATGTATATGTATAATTGAATTGCTTTGCTGTACACCTGAAACTAACATTGTAAATCAATTACACTTCAATAAAAAATTAAATTAAATAAAAAAATAGTATGGTACTGGCAAAAAGACAAATATATAGATCGATGGAACAGAATAGAAAACTCTGAAATAAATCCATGCATCTAGGGTCAACTGATGCCTTAACAAGGGTGCCAAGAATACACAATGGGGGAAGAATAATCTCTTTTAACTTTGGAAAAACTAGGTATTCACATGCAAAAGAATGGAACCAGACCATATCTTATATCACACACAAAAATCAACTCAAAATGGATTAAATATTTAAACGTTAAGAACTGAAGTTATAAAACTCCTAGAAGAAAGCATAAGGGAAAATTTCCATGACATTGATCTTGGCAATGGTTTCATGGATATGACACCAAAAGCACAAGCAACAAAAGCAAAATTAGACAGTGAGACTACATCAGACTAAAAAGCTTCTGCACAGCAAAGGAAACTATCAACAGAGTGAAAAGGCAACCTATGGAATGGGAGAAAATATTTGCAAACCATCTATCTGATAAAAGGTTGATTTCCAAAATATGTAAGGAACTCCCACAACTCAACAGCAAAACAATTAATATCTTGATTTTAAAATGGGCTAAAGACTTTAATAGACATTTTTCCAAAGCAGACATGCAGGTACATGAAATGATATTCAACATCACTAATCATCAGAGAAATGCAAATCAAAACCACAATGAGGCATCACCTCACACCTGTTAGGATGGCTATTATAAAAAAAAAAAAAAAAAAAAGACAAGTGTTGTCAAGCATGTGGAAACTGGAACCCTTGTACACCACTGGTGGAAATGCAAAATGGTGCAGCTGCTGTGGAAAACAGCATGGAGATTCCTCAATTTTTTTTAATA
The DNA here is from genome assembly GCF_009834535.1 of Camelus ferus. NCBI lineage: Eukaryota > Metazoa > Chordata > Mammalia > Artiodactyla > Camelidae > Camelus > Camelus ferus. The sequence continues at coordinate 99,063,276 of NC_045697.1, read as the reverse complement.
GAATTACCACATAACCCAACAATACCAGCTCTGGCAATTTATCCAAAATAATTGAAAACAAGATCTCAAAGAAATATTGACACTCCCGTGTTCGTCACAGCATTAATCACAATAGCCAAGATGTGGAAACAACCTAAATGTCCATCAGCAGATGAATGGATAAAGAAAATATGGAATATTATTCAGTCTTTAAAAAGAAAGAAATCCTGCAATGTGCTAACAATATGGATGAAGCTTGAAGACATTATCCTAAGTGAAATAAGCCAGTCACATGATTCCACTTACATGAGGTATCTAAGAGTCAAACTTACAGAAGCAGAGAACAGAACGGTGGTTGCCAGGGGCTAGGGTGAGAGGGAAATGGGGAGTTGCTAATCAATGTATATAATTTCAGTTATGCAAGATGTATAAATGCTAGAGATCTGATTACAACACTGTGCCTACAGATAACAACACTGTATTGTACACTTAAAATCCTATTAAGAGGATCTCATGTTAAGTGTTCTTACGTCCATGCATACATAAAATAAAATTGTCATGAGAATTAAATGAGTCAATGTTGTGAAGCCCTTGGAACTGGGTCTGGCACACAGAAAACATATATAGATATATTTTTCTAATTATTATTGGACCACTTTCTCTGGCCCTGATGGCCAGCAATGAGGATTGCTCTTCTTTGCCCAAATTCACCCCCTCTGCCAGGAGGGTCACTTCTCCCAGGGTGTGAAATTTGTCACGACAGACTGCCTGACAGCTGGATTATAGATCATTTCATGGGATGATCAGCTAACTTGCACCTACTAAAATAGGGGCAAAGCCCCTTAAAAAGATCATTGGGGAGGAGTGTGTGAGTGCTGGAAAGTATGCTGTGGCCAGAAAAGGGCTTCTTCCAGCCTAAAAACCTGTGTGGTTCCCTCTGCGTTTCCAACAGGGAGCCCAGCAAAGCTGGTGGACACCATGGGAAACAGAGCTTGTGGGAAATCCTGTGATATGTGGTTTTCAACCTCATGGCTTCACCCTGGAGTCAAGTTTCGTTCCTGGTCCTAAATTACAGCAGTGAACAAAAAAGATCCCCCAAATGTCCTATCCATAGGGATCTCATCTTCTGGTAGGTAGAGAAAAACAATAAATAAACAAGCAAGAGATACAGTATGTGGGTGGCAATACGAGGATGGAGAGGGTGGACAGAGCATGTATAAGGGTTGTTATTTTAAGTAGAATGGTCAGAGACGACTTCATTGAGGAAATATGTAACATTTGAATGAGATACGGGAGTTGGCCATGGAGGTATCTGGGGAGAAGGTGTTTCAGACAAAAGGAAAAGTCAGTGCAAAGGCCCTGAGGCAGACATATGACTGGTACATACAATAAGGAGAAAGGGGGCCATAGTGACTACAGCAGAGTATTCAAGAGAGGTCATCTAAGACGAGGTTAGAGACATCAAAGAGGCCAGCCCAAATCTCAAAGGCCAAGTAGCCCACTGTTGATAAGATGTTGGCTCTTACTCTGAGATGGTAGCTAGAGGAATGACACGACCTGACTTCCATGTTAAAAGGATCACTGAAGCGGGGAGGTCCAGGGCAGGACCCGGGAGATTAACAGGATTGCAATATTCCAGGTAAGAGACGCTGAGAGCTCAGGCCAGGTATACAGCAATGTGGGTGGTAAGAAGCACTCAGGTTCTGGGTGTATTTTGTAAAAAGGGCCAATGGGAGTTGCTGGGAGGCTGGCTCCAGAGAAAGAGAAAGAAGAGAAAGGTTAAAGAAGACCCCACTAGAGTCTTGTGGCTGCTGAAACATAGCACCACAAACTTGGCAGCTTAAAACAACAGAAATGTATTCTGTCACAGTTCTGGAAGCCAAAAGTCTGAAACCAAGGAGTCATCAGGGCTGCCCTGTCTCCAGAAGCTCTGGGGGATATTCTGTTCCTTGCCTCTTCCAGTTTCTGGGGGGTCCAGGCATTCTTTGTGGTTGCAGGACTCCAGTCTCCACCTCCAACCTCACATGGCCTTCCCTTCTGTGTCACCTCTTTTGTCTCTTGTAAGGACACTTGTCATTGGATTGAGGGCCCACCCAGATAATTCAGCACAATCTCATCTCAAGATCCTTAACTTAATTGCAACTGCAAAGACCTTTTCCCCAAATAAGTTCAAGTTCGCAGGTATCGGGGGTTAGGACGTGGACATATCTCTTGGAGACACCATTCAGCTCACTGCCATGACTCTTCAGCTCTTTTAGCCTGAACATTTGTGACAGTGTGCTTGCCAGTCACTGAGATGGTGAAGGTGTGGACTGAACAGAGTTGAGAGGGGAGTCCAGGACCTCAGTGTTGGACCCATCAGATTTGAGGGGCTAATTTGACATTCAGTGGAGACGTTGAGTGGGCAGCTGGGTGAACAAGCCTGAGGCTCAGGGCACTGCAGGGCTGGAGGTGTATACACGCAGGGACCAGGACACGGGCAACGTGGAAGCCACAAGACCCACGATGGAACAGGGGAGCAGGGAGCCATGCCAGCCCTCGGAGGATCCAGCTAAGAGCTGAGGGAAGAAGCCAGGCAAGTAGGAGGAGAAACAGGAGAGTGTCGGGTTCCAGAAGCTGTGTGGAGAAACTGCTTCAAGGAGGAAGAAGTGATCAACTCCATATTCTGACCATGGCATCATAGTGGCAAACTCTCAGACCTCAGTTTTCAGGTAAATGAAATTTCCTCCGCAGTTTCCTGTAACAAGATTGTGCAATTTTCATGTCCCTCCTCTTTTATGATGTGGGAAAGCCAGTGGCCTCTGATTGAAATCATCACAAATACCCTGAAGTTACCTAAAATGAAGTATGTTTTCTAAGTGTGTCATTATTATTTTGATCAGCAGAGCTTTTCCATCGAGTCAGTGTTTAGTGCATTTGCATCCGAAGGGAAAGGAAGCCGTCTGTCTCAGCCCCACACAAGGTAGGAGAAACCGCCAGGACTGGAGCCCTGAGATGCTGGAGGCAGAAGCCTTGTTATCCTTAAAGGGACTATGAGGGGAATCACTCAGAGAAATTGTTTACAGAGGTTCTAAACTATTGCTAGAGAACCGTGTAGTCACCTCAGGAACCAAGACAACACTTAGACAAGTGAAAAAATGCCACTATCGTGACTGAAGTCTGTGGCACGGTGCCAAACATCTGGTCAAATCAATCAATGGTGTTAAACAAGCAGTTTGTCATTCAAGGGGGAAAGCAGCATGAGGCGATGGTTGGATTTTCCACCAAATGAGCATCTCGAAGACACAGCTTAAATCTTCAGTGGTTTTTGGCTTTTTTGCAAATGATAATAAATGGTTAAATTAGAGAATCAAGTAAGTCCTGGAGAATACATCTTGTGGAAATTGTTTCTGTGTCTCTGCAGCCGCAATATCTCAGGCTTCACTGGTCTGTGCCCACAAATGAGATTTCATCAGTATTAATATGGAAATCTCCATGACTCACAGCCTCCACCAGCTTGACATCAAAATTCCCCTCCCATGAGTGCATCTGGGAATGCCCAGGGTGTGTATTTATAGTGTCCCTAAAATTGCAAGCTTGGCTGAGAAGGGCCCTCAACCCTGACACCAGAAAAGCCCTTCCAAGCTGGTGTCTGCTCAGAGCCATTGCCCTGCCTGGGTGCCCGTGGGGCTGGAACGGCTCTAAAACTCCACGCGGGAGACAAGCCTCCTCCTCTTCCTGCGAGGTCAGAACATTCCCTGGTTACACTCAGTTAGAGGACTAACACAAGGGTCCTTGAGCCTCAGAATGTCACAAGCCTTAGTCACAAGCCCTTTCAATTCAGGCACAAAGCCCTTTTCTCCCCAGGGATGAAGTCAAGCTGCCTGGGTGGGAGGCAGTTCTGGAAACAGCCTTCGTTTAGCCCTTTACAGGGAGTCGTCCTCAAGGTCAGTAGGGACCTGTGTTCCCCAGAAGGCACTGCAGGCCTCAGAAGGTCAGTAGTTGTGACTCAACTGATGGGACCAAAGGCTAACCTTCCTCACCAGAATCATCTGAGTCTCCACTCTGTCCCCAATCGAGATACAAGACTTTTTTCTTTAAGGGCTGGAAATGTTATATTTGCTACTATGATAGCCCAGTAGACTGTTTCCAGTTCCAGCAAAAGACAAATTGTTGGGGAAATAGACCAGAGCCCTTTGGAAGAGAGTCACCCCCCAGCTCCTCTGTGGACCTCAATACCCTTGTACCCAACAGAAAACCCTCAGCTTTCTCAAGGTGGGGCTGGGGGACATCAGTGAATTGTTCCAGCCTGGCCCCAGCCTCCCAGAATCAAGTAAAGACAGTGACTCCCCAAGAAGAAACCAAATGTACTTCTTTCTCTCCCCCATTTCTCTCACTGCTGGGCTGTCTTGCAGAGTTTTCTCTGAACCTTTTTGGATTCAGCAGTCTGGAACTTTTGAACAAAGGGTCAGATTAATAGTAGTGTTAACAGGAAGAAATTTTATCACTTTGAGTCTTTACTATGTGCTAGGCATTGTGCTAAGCATTATGTATGTTTATATATTATGAAATATTGTGTATATGTATATACACACATCTTATTTAATCCATACACCATACTTACGACATAGACTGACATCGATTCTGTATCTCAATTGTGCAGAAAAGTAAACTGAGGCTCAGAAAGTTTCTATTAACAAAGCCACACAGCTAATAAGTGTTGAATCCAGGAGCCCAAACCAATATAACTCCAAAGCCTGAGCTATGAACCACAATACTATATTGACTCTAACATTTGGGTGTAAAAAGTCACCCCAAACCCTCTCTGAAATCAGAAAAGCCTTTCACAAAACAATTTTATTGAAGGCTTCTTTTGGACATCATTGCAGTGAATTCGATCTGTGTTCCAGGAAGACTAGCATAAGCGAGAGAGAAAAAAAAAATCCTGAGTCAGACCCACTGTAGCTGTGTGATGCTAAGAGGCTTCATGAGATCTGGTTCCCCTGCAATCTCCCTGTCTCTGAGGACTGGAACCGGGAAACTGCTGGTGTGTGACTCAGGAAGAGCCACATGTACGAGGGCAGACTCTCCCCAGGAGTCCCCAGGCCCCAGTTTCACTTGATTCGGAGACTGTATATCCTCAGAAAAGTTACAGCGCCTCCCAGGACTTCCCCAACCCACGTTGGAAGGCCAGGAGAAAGGTGGCAGCCCCGCGGGAAAGGGCCTGCCCTGGGGCGAGCCTGCTTAGACGGAGCTGCAAGTTTCTGAGAAAAATTCTAAATCACCAGAGAATGCTACTTATTACTATTTCAAAAACCAAGGAGTTTTGTCTCCCAGGCCATCACTCTGGTTCTGTTTAACCACCAAGCAATTTCACTAAAGATAGGCACAGAACTGAAAAATAAAATGGCCATTAAAAGTTTTATTACAGTACATGCCCAGTGGCTATTTTTAAATAGAATCCTTCTGAAATTTTATTCTTTACATTTTTTTTCCATCAACCGATTGGGATTGTTTGATGGATTAAGTGAAATTTCACTTTAGAATTATGTTGCTTTTTAACTGCCCCCCAAAATGAGGTATTCGTTTTAATTCTTCTTCTCGTCCAAAAGGTACATCAAATTCAAGTCTGGGGAAAAGAAATTGTGACAATTTCCTCCTTTTCTTCAACGTAATTATACGACTTTTTTAAAAAAAATCAGTTCAATTATTAACCTTCAAGAAATGAGAGAGATAATGAAAACTGAGATGGCACCTGAAACTCATCAGCACACAGACAGCAATCCTTGCAGGAACTGTAGATCGAAGCTTTGTGATAAAATGCACCAACTGAACCAATTCATTTGCATCCCATTTTGTAAGACACTACATAGAAGAGCTAGTGTCACAATTTCATTATCCCTGTCCCTCATGTGAATTGCATTATGAATTACCGTAGCGATGCAAACTCAAAAGCAACCTTAAAGGGGAAACAAGAGGCTCAGAGCAGCTTACTCAAAGGTGCATCATACTGTCAACTAAAATTTGCCATCGCTGTGTTATCTCACTCTCTTGCCATAACCTAATGACATCAGAGGCATTGAATCTGGGAACTGAAGTGACAGGACATGCCTCTGTGCTGCATATAATACTTAGAACTAAGCAACTGGAAAGAGAATCTGCCCCTTGGGGAATGGGCAGCCAATGAGAGAGGGCTTTGATGATGTAATGCCTTTTCTCCCTGGTGAGTCCTGGGTTAAAGGAAACAAAGATAACAAAGTGCTCCAGGAGTTTGTGAATTCCTTCTGCCTGAACAACTCCTGGCATTCTGCACACATCTCATTGATCTCAGGAGGTGGGCTCTCTACTTAGGGAATGGCCAAGATTTCAAACGAGCCCAAAGCCACAGACAGACCACAGCTTCCTCAGAACAACAGACTCTCTCTGTCCCTAGGGTTTGCTAGTCTCCCTGGGTTGGGTGGACACAGTCCCATGTTGGGTGGTCTGGAATGTTTTCCAACACCACCAAGCAATTCTCCAGTTCTCAGCAGACACCTGACTGGGTGTTCTCCAAACTTAACTCAATTCTGACACTCTCTACCTGGAGGTGACCTCAGATCCCACAGGCCAAGGGCTGGAGTCCCACACTCCCCATTTCAGACACCAATCGCAAGTCCGGGCTGTTTCTGGTGCTTCTGACCAACTTGTTGTAAATACGAAGTTCCCACAATCCCCTCCTCAGGTTCGAGTAACATGCTAGAGCAGCTCAGAGAACTCAGAAAACATTTACTTACCTTTGTCAGTTTACTGTAAAGCATTCAGAGAAGCAGCCAGATGAAGAGGTACATAAGGCGAGGTCCAGAAGGATTCTGAACACAGGAGCTTCCGTCCCTGGAGACTGGGGTGCACTGTTACCAAATACAAGGTCGTGTGCCGGACACACAGTGAGGCCAAACAAACCTAAATGTCACAGTTTGGAGCAGAGAAAGGTTTATTGCAGGGCCGAGCAAGGAGGACGGGCAATTCATGCCCCCCAAAACGCTGAACTCCTCCTCGAAGGGTTTCAGCAAAGCATTAAAAAGGCCGGGAAAGGGAGGGGCATACCAGGGTCTGTGATCAGCTGTGCACAATTCTCTGACTGGCTCATGTCACGGTAACAGAGTGGTTAACACAATCAATCCTTAGGCGCCAGAAGGTCTGGGGCTACGTGCTCATGATCCTTAAGTAGTTAATTTCTTCCACTTGGTGGTGGTCTTTAGCATGTGAAAACCTCAGGACACATGCATGAGATAATAGTATCTGGGTCCCTCAGAGAGGAGCTCAGCAGAGGATAAGGGGGAGGGGCCTGTCTAGGGAAGGCCCCATGGGGTCCTGGCCCATTACAGCACCACCTTCCAGGCATGTGGATGCATCACCAACCCAAAAGCTCATCAAATCTCATTCGAGAGTTTTTATAGCACTTATTCCCCGGCTCCCCCGCCCCAGTCCCCCGTCCCAGAGGTTGCTGTGTGGGGCTGAAAGTTCCAACCTTCTAATCACTTGGTCTTTCTGGTGACCAACCCCATGCTGAAGCCATCTAGGGACCCCACCTTAAGTCACTTCCTTAGCATAAACTCGGACGTGCTCAAAAGGGGCTTTTTATGGAGAACAGGAGATCCTCCTGTCATTCAGGAAATTCCAAGGCTGTGAGGAGATCTGTGCCAGGGATAAAGTCCAAATTTACTTATTATACCCCAGTGGGCATCCCCTGCCCTTTGCAGCGATAGCAGACAAGGACCGTTCCAGCTAAGACAGGGTGGTGAGCCTCCTGGCGTGAGGACCGGCTCTAGGAAGCCACCCTAGCATCTGGTCTCACTGCCTCCAGTCTCTCCCACCTGATCTATGCGAGACTCATTCCAAAAAAGCACATCTCTAATCACATCTTTCTTCTGCTCAAAATAAAGTCCTGGCATCACTGCCATCTTGTCTTTCCAGATTTATTTCCAACTGCTCTCACCCCACACCCCATGCTCCAGCCTAGCCCAACTCCCCCCACCCACACCTGTGCTCGCCCACCTCTGAGCCTTTTCTGTACTGTCCTCTCTGCCTGCCATGCTCCTGTCTCTCATGCCTGTCCAAATCCTATGTGCAAAACCATCCTCAATGCTTGTCCCGATCCACTAATTCCTCCTCGGAAGAAAACTCTCCTTAGCTTAAAGATATAAGTGGTGCAGATTTGGGTGTAGTGGCCCTCAAATATTTTTGCTTGTGTATGTCTCAAACAATTTGTTGTAAAACCATGTGTCCCCTCACACATTTTAAATGGACATAAAGAAAGGTTTGAGTAAGTTTAAGTCACTGCAAAGGCAGTAATTGCTGGCACTGTGGTCCTCATACTTGAGCAGGCCTCAGAATCACCTGACAGCAGGTGAAAACAGATGGTGGGGGTACACCCTCAGAGTGTCTGACTCAGTGGATCCGGAATGGGGCCTGAGAATTTGCATTTCTGTCAAGTTCCCAGGTGATCCCATCGCTGAAGGCTCGGGAACCACACTTTAAGGGCTGCTGTCCTGGTGTCTAGTAAGTACTGATATTTTAAAATAAAAGCATCAGCAGGGAAGGGTATAGCTCAGCGGTCAAGTGCATGCCTAGCATGCATAAGGTCCTGGGTTCAATCCCCAGAACCTCCATTAAAAAATAAATAAATAAGTAAATAAACCTAATTACCTTCCCTCCCAAAAGTTTTTTTAAATAAAATAAAAGCATCATCCTACCCCTTTAAATGCATCCATTGGAATCTAAAAATGGCATCAATGTGAGAGCCACCACCATCCATTTTTAAAAATACAAGAACAAGCTCTTTCTGACAATTGGAAATTTTATATTGCTCCTTTTTCTCCTTGAGCATTTATTTCCATTCTATTTCCTCCATTGAATTTTATGCTAATGTAATATATTTTATTCTTAAAAGTATTTTATTACTCATTCTTTCACACATCTCTGTCATAAATGTCTGCACAGAGGCTGAAATTGAAATTTATTTAAATTTCCTGTAAGTATTATGCTGTGAGCAGTTTAAAATTTTATTTTGGATTAAGTTGTTATTACAGTTAGTAGTATGCAATTGAACAAAATATATATTTATTAAAGATGAAAAGTGAAATTTTATTGGAAATGTATCTCTTAATAAGATGGGACTTTTTTCAATTAGTTCTTGTATTTTTAATTAATATTACTTACTACTAGAATGACACAGGCTTCTATATGAATTCTATCCCTGTTTTTATTTTTTATAGATATGGCACCAAAAAATTTTGTTGACATTAAATGTAAGTGAAAATGGAATGAATTATGTAACAGCAATTTTACTTAATTCTCTGAATACCTTCCAAGTTACAGACCAACAATCTCATAGTGATCTAACATCCATAATTATTTTCTATGATCTATCAGCTAACATTTTGATTGGGTTCTCCTTCAATACAGTTGAGAGCAAAGAATTAGAAAACACCTGGCTTGCAAAAGGATTTGTTACCCAGATATTTGAGTCATTCTCTTCTTCAGTATTGACACCATTATTTCAAATTATCCCTTTCTTTGCAGCACTGGAGGTTTTGTCTTATTTGTTTGCTGGGGTTTTGGGGGGGGGGTTAGGCTTTTTAATTATCTAAGACAGGGGTTGGCAAACTAAGGCCAGCTGGTACCAACCAAATTCTGCCCAGTCTGTTTCTATACAACCCTAAGCTAAGAATGGTTTTTACATTTTTAAAGGGTTGTAACACACACACACACAAGAAGAACATTCAAAGAGACAATACATGGCCCCAAAATTCTGAAATATCTACTGTCTGACCCTTTACAGGTGAAGTTTTTTGACCCCTGACCTAGGACAAAGCAGGAGGGTGACTCTACACCTTAATTTGTAAAGTGAAGACTGACCTTGGAGAAAGGGTCGTCTTGATGCTGGGTTCTTGAGATGATGAACTTTAGAAGAGGACACATGGAAGTTTCGAATCTGCGAATGATTTCCTACCACTGCGTAAAAATCTACCCAAAACTTGGTAGCCAAAACCAAGAATAATCATTTACTTTGCTCACAAATCTGTAACTTGGGCAGGGCTGAGATGGGAAAGCTTGTCTCTGCTCCACGTGGTTTAACTAAGGGCTGGGGGAGTGTGTTTCCATGACAACTCCTCACATGGATGTCAAATTGTCCACGGCTGTCAGCTGGGAGCCCAGTCTCAGTGGGGGTGGAGGCCGGAGGCTTCAAGTCCTCTGCAAAAGAGTTCCCACAACAAGTCCTTCTAAAGACCTTCTGGCAAGGTTGATTTTTGGCTTGGATTTGGGAATTTGGATTTGGGGGGAGATCCCACCTGGTCCAGTTATGAAGCCTTGAGAATTTCCTGATTTCCTTATTCAACAAATATTTACTGAGTGCTTTTTACAAGTTGGCACTGGTGAGGGCTAGATGTGCAATGTTTTGCAAAATAGACCCAGTCCTCATGGACCTTATAGAGGAGGGGAAAACTGACAATCAAATGATCACACAAATGAGTAACAACACACTGTACGAAGCTCAAAAAAAGGAGAGTCCAAAGCGTTAACTCCACCAGAATATAAGCTCAAGAGTTTAGTGGGTTTTATTCTCTGATGTATCCCTACTACTGAGAAGGTGGCCTGGTATATACTAGGTGCTAAATAAATATTTGTTGAATGAGTGAGTCAACGAATGAATGAATGAATGAGATTACTTCTAAAGGGTCAGTGTAAATTCCTTTAGGAAATGATATTTGGGCTGATGTTAAAGATAAGAAACTACATTTTCTTAGCTCAAAGTCTACTGAATTAATTTATATTAACCCAACTCTCAAGAAACTAATTTATGTACCAGGATACACTTACTATTTTTGCAGCAGGAAACATAGCTGATTTAATATTTCCCTAGGAAGCACCCCCAAAAAACAAAAAACTCCAAGGGGAACTATCTTTGGTATTGCTACAATTCTGCTGAGTTGAGCAGTAGTTAGAGACCTCTCAGGGAGCCAAATTAATTATCAGAAGGCTAATATAGAAGAACCTGGAATCAGAAAAATGGAAACTGCATGGGTTTAAAGGACATTCATGTAAGTCATTCATACAATTTACACAAAACCACCTTCCTACTAGGGACACTCTTGTGTAGATCAAAGTTCTCCCCTCTCTGGGTAGTGCTGAGGAACCACAGCAAAGCACATTGTTAGAATTATTCCTTTTCGTTGATTCTAAGCTGAGAAGCAGACTTACATGAAGTTCCAGAGCCCTATTATTTTGCTTTGGGCTGTCTGTGAGCCTGTGCGCTTCTCTGAGCTTGTCCCCATTTTGCCTTCCTCTTAGTTCCTGGCATCCTTTTAAATCACGTCTATGAAGGCGCTTGTTTGTGTAAGGGAGCAAAATTCACCACCCCAGACATATCTCTTTGGCATGTTGATTATTTCAAGTTGAAAACAATCAAGGCCCAAATAACTCAGGAAGAATATTTGACCTTCCCCTAATGGCCTAAAGGATGCAGACAGAGGACCTGTTCCAGGAAGGGAGCATCACCATAGGTAACTATAGCACGAACTAGGTGTCTAATCAGGGAGGAACCTAGCAAACTCTGTTAAAATTCCTCTCTGGGTCCCACTGTCACTGCATGGCCTGGCAAACATTTGTTCACCAAACATTTGCTTTTCAATCTCCATGTCAAATGCCTCCCTCCCTTCTGGGGTCCCAAACCACTACTCCCAACATCCTCTTTTGTCTTTAACTGAAAATGTTATTTAAGGTGAGGGTTTTGGCCACTTTGGTGAGTTACTCAGTTTTCCTGAGTCTCTCCCATGTGTACATGTTATTAAACTTCTGTTTGATTTTCTCCTGTTCATCTGTCTCATATCAACTTAATTCTTAGACCAAACAAAAGAACCTGGAAGGGTAGAAGGGTATATGTCTTCCTCCCCAGTATATGCCTCTTGCAGGAAGTCCTCCATGCATCCATCTACCCTCTCTGGGTAATGGATCTATTTCTGCATGGGTGAGTGCCTGTGTTTCTGGGTGGCTCTCTGTGCATCTGCGTTTAGGTGTGACAGCAATGTCTTGTGCTTTACTTTGCAAGCCCAACGTGAACACTTACCTCACCGTTTAGGTACATCACGCAGTAGGCATGAGTACATGCGCGTACCTGGGTGTTGAAACTATCTACATGCTCTGGCTATCACAAGTCCTCTGGGAGCCCTTTGAGGACTGCTGGCTCCCCTGAAGTGATAATCTGTTTAAACCAGATGACAGTGGAGTCAAGGGAGAATCTAGAAGACAGGGCTGGACTCAGACCCCAGAGAATTGGTCATTCGCTGAGCCATGGAAAAAAGAAGGGAAAGAGTTAATGTGAGTGCTGGCAAGTCTCAGAAGAGTATTTTGCTCACAAAAACTGAAAATAGCATGTGGAAGTAGGACATTTGTGCTTTATGGAAAAGAATTAAAGGATATTTTGTAACAAAATGCTGTTAGGAGTGAAGGGGACCTCTACAGACCCACGTGGGTCCACAGCACTATGGCCCCAAAGGGTCATTTTTAGTTCATGAAACATAATAAAGTTAAGTTCCTAAAAATGAAGATTTTCCCCAATCTGCCTGTGTAAAAACGGATGTTCTCAGTTACAGACTTCCCTATCAACAATAGAATAACAAATTATTTCCTTTAGGCAGCAGCACTGTGGAACTCTCACAGACACTGGAGCTCCCAATAATTTTCCCATGAGACCTGGGAAATCTTGTGAATGGAGCAGTAAGGCAAGGGTGCGAAGCTGCCGTTGTGCTGGCTGTTCTGACCTTAAGACCTCAGGTGTCAATGTACTGGACTTACTGAACCACCACCTCTGGCTCTGCCCTCCCGCCCTCCTTCCCTCTGGGACTGGGCTTTGCATTCTCAAGAGTGCTGAACGTGTCTTGAATTGCACCTTTCCTTTGGAAAAAAAAAAATCATCCCCATGTATTAATTGCCTCCTGTGACACAGTCATATTACATCAGAGCTGCTGCTTGTCCACACGGTACTTTCATGAAAATTAGAAAAGGCATCCCTTACACTTTATCTTCAGCTATTAAAATTTTATCTTAATACACTGATTTTTTTTTTAAGCCATCTGCAGGAGAATTGTCTGTGATGTCTAGGATGTGACTGGTGCCCTTTTAGAGTTAAGAGCCCAGGCCCTAGAACCCAGCAACTTGGATTCAAACTCTTCGCTCTCCCCCTTCCCGCAAAGTGCTGCGCTCTTCTGAACACTAGGTTTCCCCTGTTTCTAAAACGGGGATAATACACCTAACAATCAAGCTTGTTTTGAGGGGAATTAACTGAAATGATGTGTGTAAAGCACTTAGAGGCTTGTTAAATAGTATGGGTTGTACAAAAAAGGACAGGAACACCCATAGTAGCCACACACATGGTGTAAATGAAGAATAGGATTTACTGGGGGGAAACTTACAAGCATAGAAGTAACGAGTCGCTCGTGAGGCTCTGAGATCCCATTATCCCCCAGAGAGGCGTGTGGGACTCAGCGTAGGAGGCAGACACGTCAGGGAAAGACTCCAGGAGAGAAGCTCGATGCCTCTAGTGCTCTACGCACATTTAGAGGAAGAAGCGTGGGGACATTCAGATAACCGTGTAGTAATGGGGCTTCCTGAGCCATGAAACAGCCAGCTCTGCCTCCAGCATCAGCCTCTTCCTCCCTCAGCTACTGACCAACTGAGCTGGCTCCTTGCTATGAAAGAGAGGAAATGAGCTGCCAGGGCCATGTGGTTTTCTCTCCTCTGAGGGTGTCACACAAGAAAACATGTGAGGAAACAGGCATTTGCTGCCCAGGGCCAGGGTTGAACGCAGCTTTTCCAGTAGCCAAGGCCAGGGATCTTTCCATTTGGTCGTGCTGCTTCTACTAACAAGTCAGCCCAAAAATCCTTCAGCCAGTTTAATTGAAACTAATTCCAAATCTCTTAAAGTCATAAATTGAAAAGGACATGAGAGATAACGTAATTCCATCTGACATTTGCAGACAAAAGTGAGACTCAAAATGGGTGGTTGATTGGGTTACCAGCTGAAGCTGCAGGGTCAGGATTTGAACCTTCATCTTCCAAATCCCATTTCCTCCTAACCTGCAATTTAACCTTGTTTAGCACACAAGTCACGGTGATCCCGTTAAAAAGGGCTTTATGGCTTTGATCCACAAGGGTCTGAGGAAAAGACCTCAGCCTCCAGAGCAAACCAAGAGAGCAAGGCCAGCCAAAGATGACTGATTGATTTTCTTCAAATCCTTGGAATTTCTGCAAATAAGAAAGGAAAGCTAGATAATTTAGCAAATAATGACCAAGAGAACATATTGATTAACATCTATGAGATGTATGTAAAGATTTGTTCAGAGGAAAAGTCGTAATCTTAAAACATTTTTAATGTAAGAGTGAATGTGAAGAAAAAGAATATTAAAATGAATATATATATATGTTTATGTATGACTGAAACATTATGCTGTACCCCAGAAATTGACACATTGTAACTGACTATACTTCAATTTAAAAAAAAAAGAATGAATGTGAAGGAAATGACTATTCAATTCAAGATTTTTTTAAATTAATTTTTTAAATCTAGGGGAAGTAAAATTTAAAATGAAAGCGGAATATAATGAAGTTGAAAACAAAATCAGTGGACCCCCTCCAAGTACCTCCATTATAAACAAACAAACCTAATTACCCTTCCCCCCAAAAATAAATAAATAAATATATTTTTAAAAAACCAAAAACAAAATCGGTGGACTTGCTTGTTGGGAGCCAGTGCTCCCTGGGTCTCCTGAATTTCTGCACATCTCAGTAGCAGGCACACTGGCTGCTTTTGCTCTACCCCATCTTTTCAAGGAGGTGTGTGGAGCAAATAGCTTGACAAGCTAGAGAGAGTACCTCTGTCCAGAGGGCAGGCATTCTTACTTTCCATTATAAACAAGTTCGCAGTTTGTCTTGTGTTGCTGATGGTTTCTTTTGCTATGCAAAAGCTTGTGTAAGTTTGATTAGGTCCCATTTGTTTATTTTCACTTGTATTTCTTTTGCTTTGGGAGACAGACCCAAGAAAACATTGCTACAATTTATATCACAGAATGTTTTGCCTATGTTCTCTTCTAGGAGTTTCATAGTGTAAACGTCTGTAAGCCATTTTGAGTTTATTTTTGTGTATGGTGTGAGGGAATAGTCTAACTTCATTGATTTGCATGCTGCTGTCCAGTTTTCCCAACACCACTTGCCCAAGAGACTAGTCTTTTCTCCACTGTATATTCTTGCCTCCTTTGTCAAAGATTAATGGACCATAGGTCTGTGGGTTTATTTCTGGGCTCTCTATTCTGTTTCACTGATCCATATGTCTGTTTTTGTGCAAATACCACACAGTTTTGACTACTGTAGACCTGTAGTATTGTCTGAAGTCTGGAAGGGTTATGCCTCCAGCTTTGCTCTTTTTCCTCAGGATTGCTTTGGCAATTTTGCGTCTTTCATGGTTTCATATACATTTTAGGATTATTTGTTCCAGTTTTGTGAAAAATGTCCTGGGTAATTTGATAGGGATTAAATTAACAGAATCACTTTGCTGTATACCAGAAACTAACACAACATTGTGAATTAACTAAACTTCAATTAAAAATAAATAAGTAAATAATTTTTTTTAATTTTTAAATAAAAAATTCAAGATCACTCAACTTTGGATCCAGATTCCTCTCCTCCAACCCACTACGTGAGCAGGCATCACATGGCCTCCAGAGGTGGGAAGTGGTGAAAATACTGATGTTCTAGCTCTCTCGGACCGGGGAGGCTTGCGTGTTCTGCGAGCAGATTCACTAGCTTGTTAGTTTTCAAATAGGATAAAATCTCAGATTCTTTGCAGGTCTTCATATTGATAAAGAAGTCCATAGCTGGCTCATTGTAGAAAGAAAGAAAAGAAATAAAGAGAGAAAGAGAGAAAGGAAGGAAGGAAGGAAGGAAGGAAGGAAGGAAGGAAGGAAGGAAGGAAGGAAGGGAAGGAAGGAAGGGAAGGAAGGAAGGGAAGGAAGGAAGGAAGAAAGAAAGAAAGCAAAACAAAAAAAACCAGAAACAATAATAAATAATCCATTAAGCTAGCCTAATCAAGAAAAAGGGAAAATACAAATAAAGGTAGGAATTAGAAAATGGACTAATATACATATATAGGAATCTGTAATTCTTTTTTTAACTTTACTTATGTATTTATTGAGGTATATTTGACATATAACACTATATTAGTTTCAGGTGTACAAAATAATGATTCCGTATTTGTATACAGGAAATTAAAATTTTTATAAAAGAATCACTTGTACAAATATGTGCTCCTATTTTCAAAGTCTGAGCAAAATGGATTTTTTTTTAGGAAAATGTACATCAAAATTCATTCAAAAGGAAGCAGAAAACCTAAACAGGCCCATCTTGTATAAGAAACTGAAAGGCCAACGCTGAGGTCTTTGTCTACCCGGCAGATCAGCCACGTTCCTGTGGTGCCCGTCTGCTGGCTTTTCCCTGGCTCTCCATCAAAGGCGGATGCTTAGAGTTAAAAGTGGAGGTCAAATCTGCCAGCTTTGACTCCAAACATGACGATGTGATAAAATGACCTAATAAATCGCAGGTTTTCACTGGAGAAAGAAGAGAGATGTGGGGCCAACTGACATCCTTCCAAGTCCAACGACCTTCATTCCTGGGCTCTCAGATGTCTGCCTGAGATCCCTCAACAAATAAAGTACACTCTTTAATGGTCATGTTCGCCCTAACAAGCGAACAGCCCTAGGTAATGTCTAATCTCACGGTAACTCAGGCTGGTTTGTTTCAGCCCACCTTATCAGAGTCATACACCCCACCACCTTGCATGGACCCTAAACTTCTTACCTCACCTACAACCAATCAGAGAACTGTGCACACATGCAGCCCCCAACCCACTGTGGTCACCAACCCCTTACCCAGAAAAGACCTCAACAGCCAACCCTCGGGGCTCCCTCGGGCACTTCTCGTCTGTGTGGCCCACTGTTGTCAATGGCAGCGTAATGTAATAAAAACTCTTTCTATTTTTGTCCTTTACCTTTGGTAAATTCTTTTACCACCTGCACACCGGCCTGCCATGTCCCCCAACAAGAGAGAGGGGGGAAAGAGTTTTTATTTTTAAATAGTACACACACATTTCCTATGAGCCTAATCTTTTAAATCTTATGCCATTTTATTTATAAAATAACACATTTGCTCTGGAAATGCCGACTCAGAAGCGACTAATTCTGATTGCACAAGGACTGCAAGATCGCCAGAGAGAGTCTTTTGGTGCGTGTCAGTGCCTATCTTTGGTTCAGTCTGCTGCCCTGCATTGTGGCCCTGCCCGGTACACCCCACCCATCCTAATAAAGCCGTGGTTCTCCAACCTGCCCTTTAGCATTACCCAAGAACTTGTTAGAAATGCACTTTCTTGGGCTCCACCCCAGATCCACTGATTCACAAACTCTGGGGGTGGTGCCCAGCAATCTGTGCTTTAACAACCCCCTCCGGGTGATTGTGATGCACAGTCAAGTTTGAGAAGTACTGTAACAGACCTCATTCATGTCATCAAATTTAGCATCTAGCAGAGCCCACTTCCTATTGCTTGCATCCAAACTACTCAGAAGGAAAAAATTGCATTCCTTTGCAGCCCCTCTCTCGCTATAAATAGTGAACACTTGCTCACCAGCAGCTGGAGTTCCGGCCCGTCCTGGTTGGAGCGCTCCATCTCCACCAGACAGCTGCGGCAGAGTTCCGAGAGCTGGAAGAACAAGGCTATTCAGACGTGCTGGGGAAAATTCGACCATTTTTTAGGTCTTGTCCAATAAAGTCATAAAGCAGTTTTGCAGTAGAAGGTTAGGAAAGTGAGGGCTGCCCCACTTTTTTTTTTTTTTTAATGAGGAAAGTTAAGATGGAACTAATACCTAGCTACAGACCCTAATCCTAACCAAATGTAGGATTTAAAGATATAAATCTGACGCAAGATCTAAGGCTGAGGCAACAAAACTGGAAGGACCAGAAACCCGCATCCTCGCCCTGTCTCGCTTACTGATTCACCACGTGACCTTGGGAACATTACTTAAGCTTTTAATTCTTTACTATTCCTGAGTATGAAATATGAGAGATAATAACCCCTACTTCCCTCATCACCAGCTACTGGGTAGGTTCATTCCATGATCTAGAAAAGAGCCACAGGCAGAGCTGGCCGGAAAGTACCACAGCCATCTCACCCACCTCCTCCCAAACTCAGCATGAGTGAAACAGCAGGTCCCTGCAGGGACCCTCCGGGGCACAAATCCTTTCTGTGTTCCCTGTTTCTTGTCTGTAGGAAAGGGGCTTCATTCAGCATCCTTGACATACCCTGAGCCCCACAGCCCTGCCTGAGTCCTTTCCAGGGAAGAGGGAGTATGCCCTCAAGGTGTCAGCGGATAGAGATCCCTAAATTAGGGGTTCCATGAAAGTGTGGGTCCCTGCAGGCTGTGGCACTTTTGCTAATCAGGGAAGGGAGGGGATGCAACATTCAGGAAACAATAGTGCAGCCTTGGGGCAAGGTCCTGATTCCTCCTCAAGGATTATACATAACAGTATCTTTGAGTTCTGCTGCAGGAACCAAGGTCCCCACCCCGGTGGAGGATGGTAACTTCAGGCTGAGCACTGACTCCTGGACACTGCCCTATTACCTCAGCAGTAACCAGTCAGAAGAAAGTCACACACCCTGCAGCCCTACCCTCAGATTTTGCCTATGAAAACTTTTCCCCAGAAACCATCAAGGAGTTCAGGTTTTTTGAGTGTGAGCAGCCCATCCTTTGTACTTAGCCCTGCAATGAACCTTTCTTTTCTGATGTTTTGGTTTGTTTGGCCTCATTGTGCATTGGACACATGAACTTTTGTTGGATAACACTAGGACTTTAAAGACCCCCTAGCTCATACAGATGAATAACCTGAGCTTCTAATGTAGCACCGACACCCCCATCAAGGCAGACTGGGCCACTTCAGCCCTTGGCTTGTCTCTCTGACTCGGTGGTAGAGTGAGGAGAGGTGGAAGGGTACTTTTTCAGGATTCTCTCTTACCCTGTGGCTACCCTGATCAAGTGTTTTGAGCCCAACAAATACCCAGAGAAAACTCTAATTCAAAAAGATACATGCACTGCAGTGTTCAAAGCAGCACTATTTACAATAGACAAGACATGGAAGCAACCTAAGTGTCCATCAACAGGTGACTGGATAAAGATGTGGGACATATATATATAGTGGAATTCTACTCAGCCATAAAAATGTATGAAATAATGCCATTTGCAGCAACATGGATGGACCTAGAGATTATCATGCTAAGTGAAATTAGTCAGAAAGAGAAAGACAAATACCATATCACTTAAATGTGGAATCTAAAATATGATACAAATGAGCTTATTTACAAAACAGAAACAGATTCACAGACATAGAAAACAAACATGGTTACCAAAGAAGGAAAGGGGTGGCAGAGGGATAAATTAGGAGTTTGAGATTAGCAGATAGAAACTACTTGTATATAAAATAGATAAACAACAAGGTCCTACTGTAGAGCACAGGAAACTATAGTCAGTACCCTATAATAAGCCATAATGGAAACATACAAAAAAGAATATACATGTATGTGTGTATATAACTGATCACTTTACTGTGCACCAGAAACATTTTAAATCAACTGTATTTTCAATTTTTAAAAAATGTTTGAGCCCCAGATAGGGGTACATATCTAACAAGCGAAGGGTATCTCTGGGGAAGCTAGGCAGGATTTTCTAAATCAAAGGGCATAGGTTGCATTCCCTGTCACCTCCTGGACAATCTCTCCCCAGAACAGGCTCCTCTAAGAGGTTTGTGCTCCACCCCCACCTCCTTCCATCGACAGCTCCCGCAGCACCTGTCTTTTCTTCACAATTCCTTTATGCATTCTAAGTGCTCAATACATGTGTGTTAAACTGAAAGATGAAAGAGTGAATGGCTTAATTCTTCCCCTTTGAGAGAGTGCTCGACACACATTTTATCCTACTTTCCCCTGCTTGTTACAGCTGAGATGTGTCCCGTGTTATCCCCATCGCGGACTGCCTGGAGCCACGGCTTCTTGAGGCGTAGGATTTTATCACAATGAGCCTTAGTTTTTGTTCAGAGGAGACCTCCTTTTACATAGTACACCGAGGCTCAGAGAGAAGAAATGACCTGGATATGTTTTGTCTAGAAATTTCATTGTTAATATGCTAAGTGACTGAGTGATAATCACTATATCAAAGGGCTTAGAAACCTTCAGAAGCAAAGCATGGATTTGGGATATAAATAACATCTAGGCCTTGTCTTTGAGGCATGAAGAGCAGACTCACACATAATTCAGTGTTTACCCCTGTATTAATACAACTCAACAAACAGTAGCCGCAGTTACTGAGAGTGAATGATAAAGTTTGAAAAATAGGACTGGTGTCTTTGAGAAGGGGAGAGGGGGCAGGGCACAGCCACTGAAGGAGTGACACGGCAATTGAGGACAGGACAGATTGGAACCAGGATGGCAGAGGATTCGACTTTCAGTAGACCTTGAGCCTCACAGCACACCCACAGGCACCATGGCAGTTCCTAGGCTGACCAAAAAAGGTCAAAAAGCAGGCGGGGTGAGGGGTTGGGGGCAGTTTCCTGGAAATCCTCACCCCTTCCCCAACATAGTTGGAATAATCCTCCACTCATTAGGGTATAAAATTACCAAGCCCATAAGAACTGACAACTGCACCTCATAGTCTCTCTCACTCTCGCCTTCTGAGCTGGCCCACATTCTGTCCATGGAGTGTGGATCTCCTAAATCACTTTCCCTTCTGAGTGAGACTGGACCCTACTCTGTCTATGGAGTGCATATCTCTAAATAAACTTGCTTTCATTTTACTATGCCTTGCTCTTGAATTCTCTTCATCGAGGCAAGGATCTATTCTCTGGCAACACCTTCCCACAGCCCTGCCTGAGTCCTTTCCAGGGCTAGAGGCTGCCCCTTCCAACGCCCCAGGGGAGAGGGAGTGTGCCCTCAAGGTGTTACCAGAGACCCCTAAATTCGGAGGCTCATGAAAGTGTGGGTGCTGGCCGCTGGCTGTGGCAGAGGAACAAAGTGAATGGCTGTTTTATTGCTCAGAAGAGGAAAAGGAGAGAAAGAGCTCGAGCAGGGAGCCGTCAGCCAAGATGGCCGGTCGGGCCACGTGGACTTTTATGGGAGGCTTCTGCCATCATGTGCTCGTTCCAGGTGCGCTGGAGCCGATTGCCTTTCTTTTCTGTCCTTGTTGTCATGGTGCTGGGGGGGTGTCACTTAGTATGCTAATGCATTACAATGAGTGTATAATGAGGTTCAAGGTCCACTGGAAGTCAAATCCTCCCCCATCTTGGGCTTCGCAGGTTCTAATCAGTTCTTGTCTCTTTTCTTTGCAGCTGCCTCCTGAGACTAAGGTAAGGATAATTGGTTTCTATTCGAGGGAGGTGCAGGGGTATGATCCTGGGGGCAACAGCCTTGCTAACCAAACAGGAAAGTTGCTTTTAATCTGAATGCCAGCAATCTGGTGGACCCAGTGTCCCCTAGAAAACCATCTCTGAAGATCCTGCTCAGCCATAAATAAGAGGCAGGGGTGTGGGGGGGGGCCTTAGTTCCTACAGAAAAGCTCAAAGATACTGTTATGTATATTCCTTGAGGAGGAACCAGGACCTTGCCCCACGCCTGCACCGTTTTTTCTTTTTTCCTTTTTTAATATTGAAACTTAGTCAGTTACAGTGTGTCAGTTTCTGGTGTACAGCACAGTGTCCCAGTCATGCATATACATACATATATTTGTTTTCATATTCTTTTTCATTAAAGGTTATTACAAGATACTGAACATAGTCTCCTGTGCTATACAGAATAAATCTTTTTTTAATCTATTTTTATATGCAGTGGCTAACATACTCCTCCACTGTCTCTGCATCCCCTCCTTTCCCAGATTAGCAACTGTTTGAATCTGCCCTTTGGAACTCAGGGAGAGTCAAGGAGGCTGAATGAAGCCTATAAGCTACTAACAAGAAACAGGGAACACAGAATGATTTGTACCAGGGAGGACCCCACAGGATCTTGCTTAGTATCAAAGGGTCTCAGCGTATCCCTTGAGGGAAACAGTCAAGACTTTCACAGCTGTTCTCAGTCTATTACTTGTTGAATCAGTTTATAAGGGAGGCCTTTGGTTTTGTCCATCTTAGAGATAAAAAGGCTGGGACAGAGCATCCTGTCCCAGTGAACGGATCACAATTAGGGAAGGGATTCAAAGCTTAAAACGAAGTCCACCCAGCCAGGTGAGCCTGGGTGGAATTCTAAGATGCAGAAGACTGTCCGGTCTTTGCCGGCTCCCCTTCCTCTGCTCCTACTTTCTTTGTAGACGTTGCCTCCTCAACCTCATGCCTGCCCGACACCCCAGTATCTGAGTCTTACCCTCTCTGGTCTGGCACCAGGTCCTCTCCAGAGCCAACTCCACCTTTCTACTCTAGGCCTCCCCCTTGACCTCCCCTCCCAAACATACCTTTCTTCTCCTGCACTAACTCATGTTTGCAAAGTAAAAGGTTGCTAGTTCAGAGCCACCAGTGGTAGACCAGAAAGGGGGACAGGCGGCCGAGACAGCACCTCCCTCCTCTGATAGCAAAGTGGGGCCACATTCATGCGATACCACACGCTCTGCTGAAGTGGGGCACAGGCCCACTGTCTACCTTGGGAAGATATCAGCAGAAGGCTTCAAACAGATGACAGAAGGCCCCCACAAGTCCCTGAAACAATTCTTCCATGATAATAGCACCACCACTGTGCACTCCAAGCCTCACCCCCACCCTATGAGGTTACTACCCCCATGTTACAGGTGTGAAAACCGAGGCTCAGAGACATTAGTAAGTGGCTCACTGGTGAGAGAGCTTGAATCTGAACCCAGGTCTGATGGACTTCAACATGAGGGCTCCTAACTTCTACTTTCTTCCACATTCAGCTTAACTGAGACGGCTGACTCATTCCAAGCTGCACTGATAGCCAGACAGTGTCTTAACGTGCAGAGCGGGATCATGGTCCTTGCCCTCCTCCTCTTGCACCCCAAACTCTCGTCTCTGTGGGAAACTGACTTCCTGCAGCCTTTCTCTCTGCTCTGGCCCCACTCCCTACAACCTCTCTACCTTTCATGGGTGGTTTCTGATGGAAAGGTGTTTATGGCTCTTTATAACTATCCTTTCAGTTCTCCTTTAAAAAAAAAAGTTTATGTTTTAAAAGTGGAAGCATGGTTCAGCGATGTAAAAACTTATGTCAGAACAAAGAACATAAAAGACAGAACCCTTAGAAGGAGACATACCCACCTGCACAACCCGTTGCAAAGCTATTTCACACGCTGAAGAAATCACAAACACCTCCGGCACCTGCTGTGCCCTTGAAAGGCTCTCTGGAACAAGCCTCAGTGAGAGAGTTTTGCGCTCCCCTTGCAAACATCACCAGGATTAAAGCCCTGGCACCGCCGGAGAAGAAAGCTGGAGCAGTGGAACCAGCCCTTAACGGGGAGTCAGTCAGCTACTTAACACTGACCAAGCAAGAGCAGTGAGTCAGCCTCTCTGAGCCTCAGCTCCTCACCTACCAGGGACTTCCGATGCTGGTGCTACAATGACCGTAACCAAATTATGGGGAGAGCTTTTTAAAAGTCCAGATCTACCTTGCCACTCTGCTTGAGTCTCTCAGATAAAGCCTAGGAATCACTATGTTTAAAAGTTCCCTGAGTGATCCCACCCACATCCAGATTTGGGAATCACTGAACGAGATGATATCTAAGAGACTTTCCAACTCTAAGAACCTATGATATTTTCCCTTAGTCCATCAAGGGTAACTTGACAGCATCCCCACATTCCTAGCATTGCCAAGTACATCCCAAATACTACATAAAACACAGACACTGGTCTTTACTACAGACTAGAGACCACAAGGATGGGTTTGGATGACCATTTGAAATCAAGACCCAGGGAGGAGGTTGGCCGCCACCCAAGAGAAAATGGGGTTTGGCTCTTGCTTGTCTGGATGAAAGGCAGTGAATAGGGTCCCGTAAAGCATACTTGACAGAATCTTGCTGGAAAGAATGCCTCCCACTTTAAACAGAGTGCATTCCTTGCTTTCAAAATTATTGACAAACAGAACAAACTTGAGTTTATGTTTTTATATCCAAACATCCTTGATGAGCAAAATCTCAGTGATAATAACATCTTGTAGGGAAGAGATTTTATTTTCATTTTGAGGGGGGAGAGGTAATTGGGTTTATTCATTTATTTATTTATTTTTAATGGCGGTACGGAGGATTGAACCCAGGACCTGGTGCATGCTAAGCACGTGCTCTACCACAGAGCTACAACCCTCCCCACCAGGGAAGAGATTTTAGATTGCAAAATGTGAGACGCTAGTTCTTACTTTGGAGAATTTTTGAAAGAACTTCTATTACTGTCATAGGTCGAACTGTATCTCCCCTGCCAAAAAAAGATATGTTGAAGTGCAAATTCCAGGACATAAGAATGTGACGCTAGAAACAGGATGTTTGCAGAAGTCAGGTTAAAATAAGGTCATGAGTGGGGGCCCTAATCTAGTATTGACTGGGTCCTTATAAGAGGGGAAATTTACACATGGAGACAGACATGCACACAGGAAAGACCATGGGAAGACACAGGTGGAGAAAATGCCATGTGGCTGGAGGGGTATACCTACAAGCGAAGGATTGCTGGCAAACACTGGAAGCTAGGAAGGGACAAAGAGGGATTCCCCTACACGTTTCAGAGGGAGCGTGGGCCCTGTTGACACCTGATTTGGGACTTCTAGTTTCTAGACCAGCGAGACAATATATTCATGTTACTTTAAGCCGCTCATTTTATGGTACTTTGTTACGGCGACTCTAGGAAACTAATGCAATTACCAAGCTAGATTTTAAAATAATCACAACAATAATAACGGCCACGATCTGCTGCTGGATTTTAAATGCATGATCATTTTTAATCCTCTCAATAACCAATGAAGTGGGTTTATCATCCCCACATTTATTTTATTGTCATCCCCATTTTAGAAAAGAGACAGGTGTGACCAAGTACGATTAAGAAATTTGCAAAGATCAGACAGCTGAAAACGAGTGGAACTTGGACTGGATCTGGGGCTATCTGACCCCACAGCCTCCCACGTCCCATACTATAGCCTCCATGGCAGAACTAAACCTAGAAAAGGAAACCGAAGCAATTCCTCAACTATTGATGCCAATATTAATGGCCTAGTCTCATTATGTTGTTTAAAGTAAAATTGTATGCCGGATACCTACACTTCGGTAAATATCAAAATACATTAAGTAAAATGCAAAGTGGTTTTAAAATTGCCATCTGAGATTTAAATCAAGTAAGCAGGGATAAGCCCCTGCTTCTATTAGTATAAATTCATCAATAATTGAGTCTATATATTCATAACAGAGGTGATAAAAACAGTGATGTAAGAAGTGTGACTATTTTCACTTCACAGCTGATGAACTGGAGCCACTTCAGAGCGAGAAGGTTTGGTCTTGGAGATGCTCCCTAACAAACTTCCAGAATCAGTGTTGACTGGAGTTGTTTCAGGTTAATGGGCCTTCCCCAAATGGAACACCTTCTTTTTTCTTTAAACTTTTTTGGGGGGAGGTGGGGGCAGAGAGATAATTAGATTTATTTATTTATTTTAAATAGAGGTACTGGGGATTGAACCCAGGACCTTGTGCATGCTAAGCATGCACTCTACCACTGACCTATACCCACCCCTCACCAAATGGAACCCTTTCTTATATAAAGTAACACAAGAAATTTTAGAAGAACGCCCATCAGCGCTCCCCCTGCTTTCAGAGGTCTAACTTTAAGGCAGTGAAAGCTTTGGCCTCAAGGAGGCAGTACGAAGATCAGATACAGAGAGGACATGCCTGAAATTGCCTTGTGGTAATTTCAATGATAAAATGAAGATTTTCAATGACGAACCTATTTCAAAACTGAACCTATTATTTTTTTAAGCTGTATTGTCATGTTTATACTTAGATAACTCAAATGGAAATTTCCTAAGAAAGCTCATAAGCCACCAGTATTACACCTGGATCTTGGTTTTATGAAAGAATTCTCACATGTTGATTCTAGCCTCTAGAGTTCAGCAGGTAGAAGAGTTGGTGACAGCCCCACCCGCGCTGTTGCATGCAGACCTGCAAGAATGCTTCCTCAGACAGACTCAGACCTGCTGGTGCCTAGGAGACCTGGCTTTTGTCGAAGGCCTTGACCTATCAGACACAGTGGGCCAGGCCATGACAGCTGGGCTTCCCCCCTGCTCTCCGAATCCTCCACAGCCCTGACCCTACTGCCTCCTCCTCCTCCTTCGTCTGAAACTGCTATTCCTCAAGCACTAGTATTCAAGATAAATGTTTACATTGTATTTCTTTGCAAATCAAACTGTATCAGTCAGAATGGCCATCATCAAAAAGCTTACAAATAAATGCTGGAGAGGGTGTGGAGAAAAGGAAAAGCTCCTTCACTGTTGGTGGAGATGCAAATTGGTGCAACCACTATGGAAAACAGTATGGAGATTCCTTAAAAAACTAACAATAGACTTACCATATGAACCAGAAATTATACTCCTGGGCACATATCTGGAAAAGACAAAAACTCTAATTGGAAAACATACATGCTCCCCAGTGTTCATAGCAGCTCTATTTATGATAGTCAAGACATGAAAGCAACCTAAAGGTCTATTAGCAGATGAATGGATGAAGAAGATGTGGGGTGTGTGTGTGTGTGTGTGTGTGTGCGTGCGTGTGTGTATGTATAATCTCCAATCTATGGAATATTACTCAGCCATAGAATAGAATGAAAAAATGCCATTTGCAGCCACAGGGATGGACCTAGAGATTATCATACTAAGTGAAGTAAATCAGAGAAAGACAAATGTATAATATCACTTATATGTGGAATCTTAAAAAATAATACAAATGAATTTATTTACAAAACAGAAACAGACTCACAGACATAGAAAATAAGCTTGCAGTTACCAAAGGGGAGGGGAAAGGGGAGGCGTATAAATTAGGAGTCTGGGACTAACGGATACACACTGTTTGTTATATATGAAATAAATAAACAAAGTTTAACTGTAGAACTACATTCAATATCTTGTAATAACGTATAATGGAAAAGAATCTGAAAAAGAATATATATATATATATTGAATCACTTTGCTGTATACCTGAAACTAACACAATACTTCAATAAAAAGAAGAAAAAAAATTGTATCTCTTGTACCTTTTCCCTGTTTTGTTTCCTAGATTTTCAACACATTTTTTTTTCCTACTGAGAATGGTAGGTTAAATAGGCTTTTGTGGGCTAGTCTGGGAACATTGTTCCCAGTGAAAAATGCATTCTGTGTTGGAAACAAACAACATACACAGAGAAAACTTGGGGACACGACCTCTTTGTAGAGTAGGGGACTGCTTGTCCAGCCTCCTGTATCAGAGTTAAATCTTTGCAAATCTGGACAGCCCCCCCCCCCTTTTTTAATGTCTCAGTCTAGATTGGAAAGCTATGACTCTGGCCACATGTCGAAATTCCTAAGAAATAAGTGGCTTTTCTAACTGGGAGAAGGGGTTGGAAATAAAGTGATGTGACTACCTTCTTCCTCTTTAGGAAAACACCAGCCCTCTGAGGAGAACGTGGTGGGAGGTGATTAAACTGTTCCTTCACTTGACAGAGATAATTGACCTGATTAATTAAATCATCTGACAACTATATATTGAGCATTTATGATGTGCTGGACACCATTCTTGGTGTTCCAGGGGAAACTCTGACAAAACAAACAAGGTCTATGGGAGACTGACGCTAGGTAACAGAATAAT
This sequence comes from Camelus ferus, assembly GCF_009834535.1. Lineage (NCBI taxonomy): Eukaryota > Metazoa > Chordata > Mammalia > Artiodactyla > Camelidae > Camelus > Camelus ferus. The sequence continues at coordinate 99,035,395 of NC_045697.1, read as the reverse complement.
ACAAATAAACAAGAACATGTAGCGGCAAATGCTATGATGAAAACAGAACAGAGGAAGTATTAAACAGGAGAGGTGTGCCCAGGCAGCTCCTTTTGGTTGGATGGCTGGGAAGGCCTCCCTGAGGAAGGACTTTTATACTAAGACCAAAACCCAGCTATGTGAAGATTTAGGGGAGAGAATTCCTGGTAAAGGAAACAGGGAATGCAAAGGCCCTGTGGTAGGACAGACCTTGATTTTATTCCAGGAACAAAAGGGTCAGTGTGGCTGGAGCGTAGCAACGAATGTGACAGTTGCTTGCAGAGCTGGTGAGGGACCAGATCCTGCATGGCCTTGCAACCAGGGTGAGCTGTTTCAATCTGATCTTAAGTACACAGACAACACTGGGAGGCTCTAAGCAGGGCAATGGCTTATGTGAACTGACTTGAAAGGCCACTCTCTTACTCCATGAGAAAGCAAGAGCAGAAGTCGTTGGGATGGTGGCAGCCAATAGGTGCTGTGCACTCACCATGTGCCTGGGATTCTTTAAAGTGTTTTACCTGCATTACTTTGATGAATCCTCATGACCACTCTATGGAGTGGAAATTACTAGATTTTCCATATGACACATAAAGAAAATAAAGCTTAGAAAAGTAAAGAAACTTGCCCCCAGTTGGTAGGGTTTCTTTTTAAATAACTGCATTTTATAAGTATGTAAGTTAAGAATAGCCGTAAGAAAACTTTTTTAAATGAGCAAAAAGAAAATATTAAATACTTGAGATCACATCACCTCAAGATACCTACTGTTAACATTTTAGTTTATGTTTTTCCAGCTGTTTTGATAGGCAAATACATTATCTACTGCTCTCAGAAAGCAGAGGACTGCTTACTTCTATACATGAAAAATTCCCAGATTACAGATTTTTTTATATTTTTATTATTAATTTTAAGAATACTGCCCACAGATCCATTTTGAATGACAGTATAAAAAATGTTAAATCATAATACACAGAACAGAGAATACTATTGGTTAGTTAACTAACATGAAATACTGCTTAAGAATAGAGTTAACTGAAAAAAACACAGAATATTATGTATCCTATAAGCCCATTTTGTCTGTGCTTATCTATTTTTAGAAAGTGTCTGAAAGGATATATACCATATTGTTTACAGAGGTTACTATTGGTTATTAGGGTTTCAAGTCAGTTTTACTTTCTTCTTTTTGATATTCTACCTTTCTAATATCTCTAAAATGAGTGTTTTTCTTCTAAAAGTAATAACGAAAATGGTTATTTAAAATTACAGATTAAGACTGGATTGTTTTTAATTTAATGAAGTTCTCCAAAAAGCATTTTTCTGTCCTCTTCTATGTCCACAGCTCAAAAGTCATCTGTCAGACGTAAATTGCTCCCAAGATGGCCGTTCTCAGCAACCTGCTCTGGGTAGGCTTGGTTGGATTGGTCCCTCAATGGCAGAGAACACTCCCTGGCAACAAGCCCGCACACATCTCCTGGACACCTACGTGTCCAGACTGTACCAGGCACCATGAAGCCTAGTGCAGCAGCAGCAGACATAATTTCTGCCCTCCTCTTCAGCCACCATCACCAGAAAAACAAACTGAGCAACTTGAACCCAAGCAGCACGTCACCTCAAATAAGGGAAGGTCACCTGGGACACCTCTAAAAAGCATACCTCCAGAGGTGGTCGAAAGGTACAAACTTCCAGTTATAAGGTATACAAGTACTAGGGGTGCCTGTGTACAATGGGATGACTATAGTTAACACTGCTGTGTAATATACAGGAACATTGTTAAGAGAGTTAATCCTAAGGGTTCTCATCACAAGAAAAAAAAATTTTTTTGCTTTTTCTTTTTGTTGTATCTGTATGAGATGATGTGTGCTAACTAACCACATTTTGGTAATCATTTCACATCTATGTAAGTCAAACTGCTAATGCTGTACACCTTAAACTTATACAGTGATGTGTGTTAATTATACCTCAACAAAACTTGGCAGTGGGGAGCATACCTTCAGAGATAAAGTCAAAGCTCTCCTCTGCCATCCAGGGCCAGCCTTGTGTATGCTCTTGTGTTCCATCCTCCATGGTTCCATCTTGCATGGAAGGCTTCCTCAATACTTTTTCTTTTCTCAGCCAACTTCTAGAATTGCTTTTCCACCACTTTCCTGTCATTTTCCTTTCCTCTGCATGTGGTTCTTCATAGTTTGAACAGCTATGGCTCCAATCCCAATATCACTGCTGATGTGACCTCAGACAAGTCATTTAAACATAGACTCTCAGGCTGCCTCACCTATAAATGGAGATAATACTCCATAAGGTCATTTTCAGGATTAAATGAAATCACATAGGTCAAGGTAGACAGTAGACCATCTCTAAGCACCATTCTCTTCTCACTGATCTCCTGCCCTCCTATGGCCACCCTCTAAAGGATCTCATCCCTCTGCATGAGTTGTGTGGTATGGTCAAAGGCCCAATGAGCCTTGATTTGAGCCCCATTTGGCCACGTTTTTGTTGTGGGATCCTGGGCAAGTCTTTAAACCATGGTCTAGAGGATTACTTTAAGATACTAATGAGGTCATAGATACCAAATTGCTTTCTATTCAAGACAGAAACTCTCCAAATGCTAGAAGAGTATGGTAATGAGAGAAATAGGCCCTTGGAGAAAAATTAATCTATAAACTAGATAAATTCACTGTATAACCCCAAATTTTTCAATAAGCATTTTCAGAGGGATGATTTGGAAACAGGAACGTTATTGCAAAATACCCAAATCTTACACAGGATTGGTGAGAGGGAAAAGGAAATTGACTTGCCCTCTCTCTTATCCCATATATAACTGAGAAATGACCCTAGTCTGCTTCAAATCACAATCTTTTGCCTGCACCTGAATGGGCAGAGAATCACAGGGGAGGTCAGAGAGAGGGAGCACAGCCAAGGTGGAGGAGGCGCCCTGCCTTCCCAGCTGAGCAATTCCTAGGCTGCCCACTTCAATGGGGAACCCATGCTCAGCCAAGGCTTGAGACGCTGCCCAGGTGCCAGTTTGGGGAAAGATGCTCAGGGATCATAGAAGACCTGCCCCCATAACAGAGCTGCTCAACTAGCATGGTTCTCCAAGGAGACAGTGCAGAGCCTGCCACAGGGCTGCTGCTTTGTGTTCCTCTATCTAGAGGAGAGCACAGGAGCATTTGAGTTGGGCTCTTTAAATTGAGCTGAAATATATTCCAAAAGTTGGCCACAGCATCTTTTCCTGGGAATTGATCTCTGGACTCAGCAAAGAGGAATAGGACCTTAAATGACCTGAAAGGACATTCTGCATTCAAAAAGACTGCAAGGCAAGTCCCCAACAAAGGCCATCTCAAGAAGGGATGGCTTAGCATCAAGCCCCTCTGGGTGGAGGCTGTCTATGGGTCAAGGGTGTCATTTCAATGCCAGGGGTTCCAGAAATACTGTCAACCTCTCCTTGTTTATAACTTAACAGGGTCATGTCAGTATTTTCTTTTCTGGATATTGAATTCAAAATCAGAGTCCTGTTTGCTTTCCATCTATGTTAGAGTTAATGGTACCTGCCCCCTTAAGGTAAATTTTCATAGCCTAAGTCATCATAGCAAAAGGCCAGCTTCACTACTCCTGCAAAGAAGAGGAAAATATCCTTGAGCTGGGTGTCCAGGAAAAGATGGACAACACGGTCACATTACAGGACCTGTGTACCTTTATAAACCTGATCTTTTTATTCAAAATGCAAGGTGGCCTAAGGAAGATTATGTCACTGTTAGAAGCCCAGAAAGCAAAAAAGAAGTTCTTCTCCAAGAACCTGGAAACCAAGACACCCTCAGAAAGTTAGACTAGCAAAATCCTCACATGCAATGGATTTGACTAGAATTCAGTGGGAGTAAACCAAGACAGTGACTGAATTTGTAATTGAAGAATTTGGAAATACCCCAAATTCCCATCAAAGTGACTTGACTGTAATATCAGGAAGGTTGCAATGGAATGCGATTAGGACTTTAAAAGTGTAAATCTGCCTGATTGGCTGTATAGGATGCTATGTGCAGAAATGGGTTTGAAGAGACTAGAGCGTACAGAAAAGAAGCTCAAACTCCCAGAAGCTGGCATAGGTGGGGTGGATGGACTGCTTCATTCTTTCGGGGCATTGTGTCAGGACTATTTCTCTTTCAGACCACACAACTAACTTCATTTATTTTAACTCTAGGCTAAGCAAACATCTGGATGGAATTTGCCTTCTCAGGTACATTTATCTACAAAAAGAGACTGTACTTGCCATGAGTATTCTGGTCTGTTGGTCATAAATCAGGTATGTACATCAGTCTCTAGGGTCCGGTTAATGTAAGTTTATTTGAGGAAGGTCAGGGTCTGAGCCTTGATGCATGTTGTGACATTTGTGGTAAATAAGTCAGCTGGAAATGCCGTTCCATTCACTCTGCATACAGTAATGTCAAAAGATATACAATGTACCCTCCCCCTCACAATGTTAGCATTGGCACGTGACTGATTACAGGACCTAATAACCTGAATTACAGCCCAGTTAAAAAAATCTTTTTTAAGCAATAAAATAAAATGATACTTAAGAAAACAGTTTCGTTTTGATGGTCGTTGTATTTTTCAAATTTCTGCAAACTATTGATTTTTCTGAAGTACTTTCTAAAGTAGTCATTTCTTGGACATTGTTTCCAATTTTTTCTTTTTTTCTTTCTTCCCAAATTATGTCACTCAGCAGCTTCACCAGACCCAAGCCTGAAAAGAATTTTCATATCCCACAATGCAAAGACCAAAAGAACCAGGCACACTGCGGAGGAAGAATATTTGCCCAGAGTAGACCCAAACAGGGAAGACCTGGGCTGCGTCTTCACTTCCTCCATGCCCCAAAAAGGTCTAAATTTAGTTTACCAGATATACTGCAATGACATTAACATGTTGCAAGAACAAGAATCAAGCAAGAGAGAGAAAAACCAAGCTTAATGTGGTGCAAGATACTTAAATGCCATGGCAACTATGATGTCTTCTCTATTATTTAATTCACTTCCTCAGGTCAGGTTATTCTGCCCTCTCTCTCCTGCACTTCCTGTTGCTGTAATCAAATCAGGTCACCCTGAATTCATGAGTTCTCTTCACGACTGCAGTCGTGTCTTTTTCCAGCAGAATGAATTTTCTCCATCTCTTCCTTTGCTCCCGGACCTTTATTTGGTGCCCTTGATGTTCCCAGTTGCTCTCTGCAGTGCTCCACATGCTGTAAATGCTTCCCTTTCATCCACATCTCCTCCCCCACACCCTGCTCCTTCTCGGTGCTCCTGTCCCTGCCCCTCCCTCCGGCTTCTGCAGTTGTCACTAACACAGTTAGCCACTTGATTAGCATCTCAGTGATTCAAGAATCCAAGAAACTTGGTTCTCCTGAAAGGCTCCTGCTTCTCTTCCTAGAGTAAGATAAAGTCCCTCCCTCAGTGCCGTCAAGCTGAGATGACTTGGGGCGTGAATACTCCCGTTCACTGGGGTAGCCCCTGCTTCTTCCCCTTTCTTTTTCTGTGTGTGTCCCTGGAGCTCTTCATCGTCTAGTTAGCTTTTTCCCAGGAAAGGTGGACAGAGAAGGTTTAAGCTTAGAATTTTGGTAGCCCAAGCTCCTAGTTCACAGATGGGAAAACTAAGGTCCAGAGAGCTTAACTGACAAGTTGCATGGCTAGTCGCTGGAGGAACCAAAACAAATAGGGTGAAAACTCAATCAGATTGGCAGATAATGGTGGGAAAAAATCTTTTCAAGGGTTGAGCTGGGCCAAAATGAGACTTGATGATTATTTAAGAGTTCCTTCACTCATTCTGCCCCATCTCCCTGCCAGCAGTGTAAACAAAAGATCAAAGCAGAGCCGGCAAACCAGCCATAGATCCACTGGGACCCCTGGAAAGGCTCTGCCTCCCAGGATCATGGAAACCCTACAACTCCTCCAGCCCCTACCAGCTTGGACCCCTCCAGCCCCCTACCAGCAGGACAGGATGAGGCCTCAGCGACAGTCAGACGAGTAAATTCCACACAAGTTCCACATCCACTAGACTTTTCGCTATTTGCCAGCATGTGCAGTGGTGAATTGACAGAATTCTTTCTTCTAAATGTAGGAAGATGCATAAAATACAAGCAGCCTATGAAAATATATTTACTGCAAAAGTTATATCAGTCTTGTGTAAGTAAGCACCAGCCTTCTCTGGGGAAAGACATGGGTGGTAAAATGAATAAAATAACTCAGTATTTTGACTGCTTGCTGCAGTGTAAGAGGGACTTCTGTTCCCCAAGCTGAGTGTGAAGAGAGGGATTTATCTTTGGATGCAAAGGAAGCAAAGCAAAGCAGCCTAGAAGAGCCACTCCTTGGTGTGAGTGAGCATGGAAACAAGTCCCACCCTAGGGCCCGGCTGCTGGATGTCCCCAGCCATCCCTGTCCTCCCTGGGAGGGCTTGTGCTGGTGCACTGGGATCTGCTGAGTTAGAAGCTGAGCCCTGCTGCTGCCACGGCGGCACACTGTGATTAAGAGCTCGACTGATTTTCTAGCCCATGACCACACTGGTGGGGACAGAGTACGACAGAGGAGAATGGCCGGAAGCCAAGTGGAAAGAGGGTTTATGAGATGAGCTCTCAATGAAGAAAACTGTGGGAAAGAATGCAATGGAAGCAGATTCGGGGCCAATAGATGTGGGAAAGCAGCACAACTCAAAAACGCTCTTCAGCCGCGAACTAAAACAAAGCGTTTTGCCAAACACAGGAAGAGGATTCAGTCTGAGAAAGGCTCAGCACTGTTTATACAAAACAGAATATTTCTCTCTGCACAATCATCACTGACAAGGCTTAACCTTCCTCCTTCTGTACCAGGCCCTTGTGCTGGGTTCTGGGGCTCTAAAGAAGCAGCAGTCCATCAGTCTAGAGGAGACTGAAAACACACACAAAATGACTTGTAAAATGCAAATGGATCTTAAGGGAATCATCAAAACATTCTGCCTAAACTTTGGGCCAAGAGCCAGCAGGCATGAGTGATGGGGAAAAGGCCCTGGGACTGTATCCCAGCTGCTGCCTGCCTCATGTGCAAATCTGAACAAAGTTCTGGCAAGAAGACCCTGGCTACTTCTCACCCCAGCCCTTACAGGTCCAGAGGAGGCCTGCTGCAGTGACCGGGGCTGCGTGCATGGTTCCAGGTATTCCTAAGGCAGCAGGTGGAAAATGAGCACTTGACCGTTTTGGTGTGCAGTTAAGGCTGGAAAACATCCCAGCACCAAAGAGAGAGTTGGACATCCTCCTCTGAACCTAAAGTTAGGGCAGGACAGGACACTTGTGACTTGATTCCTCCCTTTCCTCCTCCCCCTCCACAACCATCTACCATGAACCTGTGTCTCTGTGACTCCACCTGAGTGTTTTGAGGGGAGATTTCATCCAACCTACCCTTGCCCTGCCTCAGCCCTCTTTGAGTAAAGAAATAATTTGTTTCCTTTAGCTTTTAGCCTTTTTTTTTTTTTTTGCCCCAGAAGATAAGCTGGAAACTGGAGATGATGATGATTATCTGGTGTGTTTTTGTGCATTAGCGTAACATGTAAGAGGGGAGATGGTATGTTTAAAAAGGGGGAAAGAATCATATAATTCAAAACCAGTGAGTGACTAAGGTCAGTACATGATGAGGTTTTTTTAAAATCAGAAATAAAATCCTGTTTCTGTGGTTCATGTTTGAAAATGATGTAACCTGAAGTGGCCCTTTCATCTTCCACTGTAGGAATCCCTGCTCTGTGTAGCTTTGGAGCCCAGGTCTCTGTGCTGGAGGACTTTAAGGAGGTTAAATTTAAGCCAGAAGGCTTTAGAAACGTATAGACTAAGCTGGACGACCTCTGAGGGCTCTAGACTAAGCCAGAGGGTCTTTATGTCAGTATAATCTAAGCCTCTTATCTCCTAGGGGAGGAATTCAGGCTGGCAGGGGTGGCCTCCCAGAGCCCCTCTGCAGGTGAGTAGCACCAGTACCCAAGTTTCCTAATTCCTGATCCAGGGCCCTTCCTTCTCTTTCAAAAGGGGATGAAATTCCTGGCAGTGTATGGGACAAATAACCCTGACATTGTTCTGTTTTTCACAGAGGAAAAACTGAATTTAAGAAGAAACTCACAATAGTCGATTTTTTTTTTTTAATCTGGCATTTAAGCACAAAGTCAAAAGCAAGGCGTGGTCTCCCGGGTACTGGAAGTACTTTGAAATCCCCAGTCTCACTCGTCGTTCAGAAAACAAAATGGAACAACTTTCTCTGCTGCCTCCTATTTCCCCCGCCCGCTCCGTGCAGTAGCTGTTCTTGGCAGATGCCCAGAGCGGCACCCGGTAATTCCACGGTACATTGTGTACATTTGCATCCATTTAACCAGCTATTTACAGCCGCCCTTTACCACCACCTGTAAGAGGCAACGCCATAATGACACTAAGTGGCTGGGCCGGGAAGCGGGTGCCCCGTGATGTTCTCCACTTGAAAAGCCCAAATCAGTGGAGGGTTGACACTCGGAGAATCAGGGAGACGGCTGGGGACATCACACGTACAGGGCGGGAGGCGCGAGAAGGAGGCGCGCCAGACGGAGGGTCTTTCCTCGGTAGCTCCACTCGGTGGCTCCTTTTCCGTTACCACAACCGCGAGGAGGGACCTGCCGGGCCTTCCGCGCGGCTTGTTTCCTGCCTGAGATAGAGCCTGCTGCCATTTGGATTTGGGGAATTTCTGAATCACCCAAGACGCCTGACGGTCCCGAGGAGGGTGGGGACGGCGCGCTAGGGTGGAAGCCGCAGTCCGGACTGGATGTCACCACCCTGAGTCTGGAAAACCTGCTCACGGATGTGATGCGGCAACGCGGGGACACCTGCGCTCCCGTGCGTGCCGCACTCGTGCAGCTCCGGGTGGCAAATGGGGTGAAGTAGGGGGCGAGGATGAGAGGAAGTTGAGGCGCTGGAGCGTCAGAAACGCTGCCTTAGCTTCCCCTGCTCTTTGGAGGCTATCCCGGGGCGGGGGGTGGGGCGCGCTGGCGGGCATTGCACGCGGACTTCCAAGTGGCCCCTGGCACAGCTGGAAGTCAGGAGTTCTGAGCCCCCAGAGAGCTGGTACCCGGGGGTCCCAAGTGCCCGTGAGGAGCCCGCGGCGCCCAGGACCGCGTGGCGCGTTGGACCGCACCAAGCGGCGCAGAAGCAAAAGATAAACCCTGATGGGCCTGGGAGCTGGTGGGCTGGGGTGCAGAGTCAGCGCGGACCCGGAGCGCCTTTCGTTTTAAGGAGCCTTACTTCTGGGAAGGGACAGGGAACTGTCAATCAGCGAGGGAGGGAGCGCACCGGCGCTGGGTGATGTCAGCGGATCAGCTGCTCGATAACAAAGACGGGGTATTACAGTAGAAAGTTGCAGCGGCGGCGGCGGCCACGGCGGCACCCCGGAGCCTCGGAGGCGAGGGGCAAGTGGGCGAAGGGAGGAGGGACGGCTGCTGCCGGAGCAGCTTAAGACCAAGGAATTGAAAGGGCTGTAGGGGGAGGCAGTGCGAGCCAGGCCCAACTGCTCCTCCTCTTCCTCCTCCTCCAAACTCGCAGGGTTCAGCCCCAGCGCTCGCTCAGCCGCCTGGAGCACCCGGAGGGACAGGAGGCAGCCGCGCGGCCCCGAGCTGGGCAGGGTCCCCAGCCGCCATGGATAGCGACGACGAAATGGTGGAGGAGGCGGTAGAAGGTACAAGCATTTCTCTGGGGCCGGGGGAGGAGTCGCGGAGGGCAGGGAACGCGGGAGGAGTGGCGGGCTGCGACCCGCGCGGCGCCGGGCCCCGCGGCCGCCACTGTCCCCTACGCGAGTGGCCCGCTGCCGGGCTCGGACAGGGGCCGGACAGCCACGGCCATGCCGCCGGGAGCTCGCACTGCGCGGCGGGGCGCAGGCCGGGAATCGGGCTCCACTGGGCCGAAGCCCCCAGGAGGACACGGCTGCTCCATTCCGCCGGGCCACCGCCTGCATCCGCCCTCGGAGTTGCGAAACCTGCCCCGCACTCCGGCCTTCCCCGTTTCGGGGGTGGAAGGTAGGGATGCGCAGGAGGATAGCCCCCTGCGGCCGACGGTCTCCGTGGAGCAATACCCCCGCCCGGTTTTGGCAAGCTCGACCCCCTCTCGGGCTGCCAGCCCTTTCCTTCCCCACGCCGCTGCGACCCGCGGTGACCGCGGCCGTGTCCCGGTCCGTCCCCCAGCGCAGCGCACGGGGTCGGACCAGGCACGTGGCAGCGGCGGCCAGGGCGGTCGCTCCTCCGAAACGATGAAATCATTGCAGGGCTGTGGACAACGCTCCCGACCCGGGGCTTGAACACACGCCCACCCGGAGGCGGTGGCCCCAGGCCTCTGCTGCCCCCAGGCGAACTCAGTCAAACCGCCCCTCCCCCTTCTGCCTCCGATCCCGATGCCGCCGCCGCCACGCTGTGCAGGCGCGCCGCAAGCCGGGACCGAAATTGCTGGGTGACACTTAACTTTCTGAATTCCATGCAGTTGGCTGTGGGTGATATCACCGCTTTGGTGTCGTGTTTCTCCGCCCCTTCGCTTCTAGCGCCCCTCCCCCGACTTTTCTCGCCACTTTGTTTTGCTGAGTTTCTCCACCTCTTTTTTATTTTTTTTTTAAATCCCTGCTAGTTCTAAAAAGCGAGGTGGGGACGTTATACAATCTAGTTGTTTGTATCATGAGATGTTATGTTTTTGTAACAGTGAATACTGGAAATTACTCTTTAGCGTATCTATTTATTTGATTCTACCCAAGACAGTACTTCGTGATGTTTTGCAACGTTGTGTGGTTATTATTCCGGAATATTTTAAACCAAGCATCTAAGTAAACATTTTTTAGCTTTTGGTTGAATCTGGTTTCTGTCTAATTTGTATAAACAAGTTCTCATAAGTGGTAAAGAGAAACAAAGTGGCAACGCTTACAGATGCATAAGGATGCATAGTTATTGCTACTTTGGAAGAAGAAACTGAATTTTTATGTCAGCATAACTGTGCTCCCGAGGTCTCAGGGAGAGATTAAGTAGAATAATATTCCTGAATTCTCTAAAAGGTAACTATCCTACTGTAACTATTAAACTTCCTATTTCTTTATCCAGCTTCAAGGAGTGTTGGTGTTGTTTTAATTTAACAATGTCCTGAACTCACAAACTCTTTATCTCTAATAAGTAAAGCCAACATTGGGACTTACTGGAGCCCAAAGACATTGATTGAGTCGATCCATTGGATGTCTTCTTTAAATTTAAATTATTGACTTCTTGTGCCTTATATTATGAAAGATAATTGGAAAATGCTTGTCTCAAATTGTTAGGGCTTGCTCTCATTCTTCAAAGTTTACTTTTACCCATAAAAACATAATGCACACTTTTGATCACAGGCAGTGCTCCCCAGCTTAAACCTCCCCTCCCTTTTGAAGCTGTTTAGAAACACAAGGCCCAGTTAGCCATAATCCCCAGCTCCTTGCTGAAGGTGAACAAGCAGTTTCAGAAATGTACTAATGCTGTTTTTGAGACTGTCCAATGGACAGAAGCAGAGAAATGTCTTTATATAAGCAAGAAAGTTTCTGTTAAGTACGGTGTTATGTACGGTGACCACATACATCGTCTGAGATCTGAATACGCTTGAGAAGGGTCACTTAAGTTGGGACAACTGGCTCAATGGCTTGAATGTCTGAAGCAATCTGGGACACATGGTTACTCAGTTGTACCTAACAGTTAGCGATCAGAGTAACCTGGACTCTTTAAAAGTCTTTAAATGCATCCCTGGCTCAAACTCACACAGTGTCCAGAGCATGCATATGTAAAAATGGGCTTTTCTGCAGGCTTTCCTGGGCTTTTAGGTCCTGTCTATAATCATCTTTACTTAATATCTAGCACATGCGTGGGGGACTGGTAAAAGGCTAGTCTGAATATCTTGGTGTTGAAGTACCAGCTAACCCACTTCTCTCCATAAACAGAGCCTGGGTTCTCTGCAGTTCCATTGTCTTCGCTGTACTTATCGCTGTCATTGTTTAGTTCTCACTACGTGGAGGCTCTGTGCTAAGTGTTTCACATACACATTCTCCATTCAGTCTTACGAGGTGGGCACCAATATTATTCCAATTTTATGGAGGAGGCAACTGAGGCTTAGAGAAGTTAAGAACAAATCCAAGGACACTCAGCAAGGTAGGAAAAAGGCTTGGACTTCCAGAACCCCACTCTCCCATACCAAACTGTCTTCCAACATTTTTCTTATTTATTTTTTTAATTTTTAACGAGTCAGTCAAATATATGAAATACTTAGGGACTGAGTTTGGAAGCAACAGTTAAATGTTCTGTCAGTGTCACTCTTTATCAGTGTCACTCTTAAGAGGTTGGTTCTGAGAGTTCAGTGACTTTCTGAAAAATGTATGTGGGAAAAGAGAATTTAATTTGTAGCCTCTGCAAGAGATACTCTTTTTCTTCCTCCTTAGAAATTTACCTTGGGGAAGAAATTGGTCTCTTCAGGTCTTGAGTGTAAACATCTTTTGTCACATCATATGCACTTTGGTTCTCTGTCGGGGTGGAACTGTAGCTTGGGTGAAGTTCTGAGCTCAGAGTAGATGACTCCCCAAGGACAGGTGGGTGGTAGAGGGGTTGTCTGTGTACAGGTGATGGCTCTGCTCCTTTGGGAAGGCAGCCCTGGGCCTCAGCGGGCCTGCAAACTCCACCTGAGCTCCTGCTGTGGCCTTTTAAAAACTTTGAGGCTCCTTGGTTCAGTGGGGAATGATGTTTAGCTTTGCAACAGAAATCTTTATTATAATATCTTATTTTTCGGTCTACCCATAGATACCAAGAGTGGTCCCTCATATAATTAGAAATAAATACATCATATCTAAGCAGACGAATGATGGTGGAGAGGAAGTAAAAATGGTGGCCAGTTTGGGGCAGTAGCTGGATTTTCTGGAAGAGGTGGGGTGGAGTTGAGTCCAGTAGAGAAGGGACATTAGGGAGTCAAGACAGAAGTGTGGAACTCTGCAGGCACGGGCAGAGAGGAATTGCTCTGCTGTAACAGGGCTCCTAGAAGGAGAAAAGTGGAGAGGAAGACAGGGAAAGGAGGCTTGTCAAGGGCCAAGAATGCGGACTGCGCGCCAGGAGCCACGGGGGCTTTGGAGCTGGGATGGAGGAATGGGAGCTCTGCTGGGGAGGATGAGCGGCCTGTGGGGAGCAGGTGAGGTGATCACCCTGAAGGCTCTTTGCCGCAGTCCAGATAGGCGGTTATGAGGGCAGGAGAAAACGGAAAGGCTGGGACCTAGCAAGGAGACACTGAGGAGGAATACTAAAAGGAGGGGAAATAGCAGAATCTCCACAACCAAGGAGCCGGAATGAAAACAAGTGTCTCCATGTTTCACTGCCCCAACACCCTCCAAATATTAAGAATATTTTTAACAGTCCCCCTCATATCTTATCCTGTCTCTAAGGCTGTTCATGCTCTGTTCTGAGGAAAAAATGCCTCCTAAGTATACTGGTAGCACCCTCTCTGTGTGGGCCTCATTAAAATTAGGACCCTCACAACTAATAATTGAGCTCTTGCAAAGAGTTACTCTCAAAAATCAAATTCTGTTTTTAACAACCAGCATTAAGTGCATCATCTTGAGGGTACATTCTTTGCACCAAAAAGAAAAAGTTGGCCTTTTATTATTACTCCTTTTTTTTTTAAGTAGTTTTAAACTACAAAACCAACCATGCATGTCAGGGTCTCTTGTTCTGAGGGAAACACACACATGCACATGAACAAACACACACACACATGCTCAGATCTCCTGTGAGCACGCCTGAGGCAGTAAGCAGCCGCTGTCTGATCCAGAGGGAGTTTCCTTTGCTGAGATGTACCCTCACTTCACAGGAGGCAGGCCTGGCTCTCATCAGGTTATGAAAAAGCTCAGAGGGAACTCGAGGGGAAAAAATCAAACTTTCTATCTTGTCAGTAGATAATGATCTTTAGAACAAAGTGAAAAAGGAGACTTGTGTGGCTGTTACATTTTCCCCTTTTTCCAACTTGTGTAAATATTTAAAGCCGTGCGGCAGACAGACAGACTGCACACGAGCTGGGACAGCATTCCCCACACAGAGAAGTCAGTCAAGTGGATTTTCCTTGCTGTTCGGGGCTTGCGTTCAACTTCTGTTTAGTGGGAACTGGCCTGGAGGGCTGTTGGCTGACTTGGTGCGTTTTACACATCGACCTCAATCACAGCAAGGAGGACTCGAGTTTCTCTGAGTTGGGTAACACTTGGGAGGGACAGGAATTTGCAGCCAGGATGTGCTGTTGACTGTCCTGGTGGTTCTGTGAGAACTGTCTTAACTACAAAGCCTTCTTCCACTTCTCTGCCTGGGGCCTGAGAGCACTGACCTCTTTAGAGGTCCCTCCTTCCACCATCCGTGGGAAAGAGGGGTGTTCTGCTAGTTTACTCTTATCTAGAGAGAAAAGAGATGGAAAGAGTGGGGGAAAGGGCTGTTGGCATCCGTTAGCACATTCAGAGTGGTGGTTAATGTCTTTCTTGGGCACACAGCAGTGGCTTCCTCATCTGTAAGATTAGAGTTGGGATTATTGTGAGGCTTAATTTAGATAACAGGAAAGTGCATAACCTGGTTTCAGGTGCCTAGTAGGGACACAGACTTTTTCCTTCTCTGTATGTCAATATCCCCCTCCATTAAATTGACTATTACTGGCAAGACAAATATTCCGTGATCTTACTGACCCAGTGGCGTTCGAGCAGGCGTGGTACCAGAAGCTCCTCTAGCTCTGCTGTCAGTGGGAGATGTGAGTCCACAGCAACCCAGTCTCCACTCCTCCCTGCATTTCTTTCTTTGGAAAGCCTCTTCGTTGCTGTTATTGTTTTGGATGGGGCTGTCGTTCTGGAGATAAAGTTCTGCTGCTTCTAGGAAGACCACTCCAGGCTATTAAATATTCCGGGTAGAAGTCTTGAATGATCACAACCCTTCATTTTTTAGCTCCTTTTAATTGCTCCCGGTAACTGATCACAACCTGTTAATGGATCACACCGCCCTCCTTGTGGAAGGAGGAGAAGAAAACAAAACAGACAAGCCAACAAGCGGGCTCTACTGTGATCTCACGGGGCGCCTGCAGAACTTTCTCACAACAAGCTGCCGAAACCTGCCTTTTGAAGGTCAGGGGAGCGTTGCGCATCCAAGACCTTCTTTCTAAAGACATGATGTCACCAGAGTAACAGCCATCATTCACCAGCTTTTTTCTTCCTCTCTCTCAAGACTCAGAAGATGTTGGGACTCCTCTTTGCTGGCCCGCGGAAGGAGGCGTGGGCACACGTGTCCCTCACGGAGCGTGTTGACGTTTTTGCTTTCATCCCAGTTGGATTCGGCTCTGTCCCTCAAGTGCTTTCAGTGTGTTACAGGATGCTTCCAGCTTTCTTAAAGATCTCGATTTCACTGCTGACGGTGCACCTGCAGTGTTTTATTCAGAAATAGGACAGGACGGTTGCGACTGAGGGAAGGTGGAAATGAATTTACGTTGGATTTTTTTCCCCTCAGTGTTCAAGTTTATCTTAATATTTCTCTTTATCTAAAGGATAATCAGGAATTTTATCAAACATTAACT
Source organism: Camelus ferus (assembly GCF_009834535.1). NCBI lineage: Eukaryota > Metazoa > Chordata > Mammalia > Artiodactyla > Camelidae > Camelus > Camelus ferus. The sequence continues at coordinate 99,019,800 of NC_045697.1, read as the reverse complement.
TTTTAAAGTCTGGAATATGTGAACCGTTTTCTGGGGGAGCGAAGCATTTTCAACAAATTAGTAAATACCTCACTATAAGGCTAAAATTATTATTCTGATAGTTATAGCTAAACCAAAAGTAGAACGCTAAATTGGTAGGAATGTTAATAGCTGAATTTAATTTGATCCAAGCAACATTTCATTAAGGAAAGCTTTTAGCTATACACTGAGTGGGTTTTTTTTTTTTTTTTTTGAATGAAAAGAAAAAAGGTAGATTTAATTTATTTCAATGAGAGAAATGTCATCCGTCGATATTTAGAAAATAATTGTCCAAATTATTTCATATGACTCATATGTCATTGAATTATGTCATGTATAGTTTTTGGTTTTTGAGCAAGAAGATAGCAATTGTGGCCTAGTTCCCTCCTAACCATTAATTTCCTGCCCTTGGTGGAAAAAATTTGTGTTAAAAGGAAGGGGAACTCATTGATTGTGATTTACTTAACTAGCCATGTTTTATTATATTTCAGGTAATTCATTCTATACAGAGTCAGATGTAGCAATAAAGCTGTACATTGGTTCATTGTTACTTGGCATTTATGTAATCAGTAATGCAAATAAAGAGCTTTCCTGTTCTTTTTGAGAGTGCTTGCTTACTATCTCTTCTAAAGGATGATATTCTTTTATCACTTTAGAAGAAATTATTTTAGGAGACTAAAGCATTCATTGTGGTGTTATGGTTTGTGTTTTCTTTTATGTCTGTGAGCCATCTGGAAGCCACATTTAAGTGTTTAATGTACCTGCACTGTACGCAGTATTTAATGCTTTTATACCTTTTTCATCCATGACTCAGGTCATTAACCCAGGAAAAAGCCAGTAGATTAACTGCTGCCTTCATTTCTACCCACCTCTGCAAAATTAGCTCACCAGAATGCCTGGGGAGACACGAGTGAGTGACTCCTGGGTTTTTTGAAATATGTAGGTAATAATAAAAACCTAAACATTGACTATAAACATAAATATTAGAATATACCAATCTGGGACCCAAGAAAAACCAGCAATTTAAAGATCACAGTATAATAACTGCGGTTGATATTCAGAATCACTGCTTAAATGGCCGTGTGGATACTTCTAGCTACACTGAAAGCACAAACCCTCTGACCACAGTTGTAGAGGCTCTATGACAGGTTATTACTGAACATTCAAAAGCTGAAAGATTTTGTAAAGTTAAGCAATAAGTTCAAGGTGAAGCTTAAGTTCAAGCTTAGAAGGACTCTGAGTTGATGTGTTAGTAAAATGAGGTGTACAAATATTAGGGCAGTTTTAGAGACTTGGCTACCTACATCCCTTGTTGTCTGAGTATAACAAAGAGCAGTGGGGTTTTAGAGGGCACCTGGCTAGCAGTGCTCCACCGCATACTATATAATGATACATAAAATCGGATTGTGTACTTAGTTCTAGAACCACATAACTTACTGCCAAGACAGGGTGCTACCTCAACCACGTTTTGGTGAAGCATGAAAGTTCAGGTGCATGAATTCCAAACAGGAGTACTGTGTGAGGAAGTAGTGGGTGCGTGGCACCATGCACTGCAGATGTTATCATTAACAATAACTGCCAGTCCCCGGTAAAACGCAAGCTTGTTTTTGGTTCATGTTCTCACATATGTCCGTTCACAAAGTGGACCTCCCAGTCGAGTTGGCAGTGCTGATGCAGGCAGAGAAACCTTGATGTTCACTATCCAGCAAGTGCCCTGAGCAGCCAGGCCCAGGAGCCCTTCCCTGCTGGCAGCGTCTGAGTGCGGACGTGATGGTGGGGGAGCTGGGGAGCGTTGAAGATGTGAAGGTTTGCCTTGTGGTCCCCTTTCTCCAGGGCACCTGGATGATGACGGATTACCACACGGCTTCTGCACCGTCACCTACTCCTCCACTGACAGATTTGAGGGCAACTTTGTTCATGGAGAAAAGAATGGACGGGGGAAGTTCTTCTTCTTCGATGGCAGGTACCCCTCACAGTTTTGTTTTGGTTTTTTTTGGGGAGGGGGTAGGTACCAAATTACTTTCTTTGGAGGAATGATACAAATGAGAGAATTTAAGTGGATGTTTTAGTACAACTTAGAGAAAAGGTCCAAGTATCCTCAACATACATGTACTGCTTTGGGGGCCAGGAAAGTCACTCCCAGTTACCAAACCAAATTTGGGTCCACTCACCCCCACAGTAAAGCCAATATACTGACACCGGGTTGTGGTAAAGGAAAGTACAATGTTTATTGCAGGGCGCCAGACAAGGAGTCTGGGACAGCTAATGCTCAAAACACCCGAACTCCCCAATGGGTTTCAAGGAAGCATTTTTAAAGGCCAGGTGAGGGAGGGGAGTCACAGGGAGTGTGATCAGCTGGTGCACAATTTTCTGATTGGCTGACGGTGAGGTAACAGGGCGGAGTCTCGGGTTAACACTATCAATCCTTAGGTGCCAGAAGGTCTGGGGGCTACATGCTCATGGTCATCAGGTAGTTAATTTCTTCCATCAGTAAAACAACTCAGGAAATCTGCACCAGATACTATTATCTGGGTCCTTCAGAGAGGAGCTACAGCAGAGGATATGGGGGAGGGGTCTGTCCCAGGATGGCCCCAAAGGGTCCTGCTCGGTTCCACCCCCATGGCTGTGGCCTGAGACTCAGCTCTGCCGTCACTGCCTCTTGTCAGAGAGAGCCCCCACCGTGCCAGATTCAGGGGCCCCCACCTGGCACAAGTTGGTTAGGTGGTCATCCAGCTCTTTGATGGATTTCACCTGCTCGTTCAGATAGTAAGTCTCACAAAGTCACCCAAGCGGGGATCTTTTTTGTCAGCGTCAGTTTGTAGAGTCCCAGTAATGACAGATGAATGCTTTGTTTCCAAGCACAACGCACACTCACTCCATTGCGTTCAGCCGCTCTCAGACATCGTGGTCTGGTTTCTTGATCTCCTGAAAGAAGATTCAGCCCCTTCTGAATGAATTGGTTCTGCAGCTTCGTAATTTTCTCAGAATATTCTCTCTCCTCATGAGATTGGTCAAGAGAATATTTAGCAAAGTCCTTCAAAGCCACATCATCACAGTCCAAGCAGGAAGACACGGAGAGGTAGACCTAGATGGTGAACAGCTCCAGACTCACAGGGTTTTAAGTGCTTGTCGTGGGGGTGACTGGACGTCATGTGTGATACCTTACTGCCGACGTCATAACTGGTATTTCCTGTGTGCTACCTCTAGTTAGAATATTTTTCACAGCAGGGTTCTTTTTACCTTGCTTTCACCTCCTGTATGAGAATGTTGGAGGCAGAAGCTCCTCACCGCCTTGGGATAGGTGGGAAGATCTAGGACTTTCCTCTTTCGAGAAGAGATGTGGTTGCCCAGCTTTCCAACAGTGACTTTGAAACCGTGTCAGCTTCGGAGATGAAGAGTGGCCGTATGAATTTCTCTAGCACTTAGAGGAATTCAGAGCCGCGGAAGGACCAGCTCTTTTCATACCACTTGATTGGGTAATACAAATGGATTTAGCCACGGCAGGCTCTCGGATTCTGTGGGACACAGCAGGACTTACTAAATCCCTGACGTTGGTGATGAGCTGAAGCTTCCTAAACCTTGGGATTCCTTCAGGAAAGGACATGTCTAAGCTGATGGTTGAAGGGTGAGCTCAGGGATTGGCTTGTGACCTGGAATCCCTTTTCTGTAGGTGGAGTGAGCTGCTTTAAAAAATATTAACAGATCCTCAGGCTCTCAATTATCTGAATTATCTGATATAAGGAGGCATGAGGAGGGCAATAAAAACCTATCAGAGAGCTTCTATACATTTTTATTTTAATTCTCTTTCCCATTGTCCCCAACTCCACGTCCTACCTCTTTTTAGCAGAACTTGACTTATAAACTGTACATTTTATTTTATTTTAAAAAGTTTTTTAATGGAGGTTTTAGGGGATTAATTATATTTTTATTTATTTTATTTAAAAAAAATTTTTTAACAGAGGTGCTGGGGATTAAACCCAGGGTCTCGTGCATGCTGAGCACACACTTTACCACTGAGCTATACCCTCCCTGCTTCCCAAACTGTACAATTTAAATGGTCAAATACTCTATTTCCTTTCTTCTGCCCTGGTGGATGCCTGAGTCCCGTAGAGCCTTCTTACTGGATGGGTATCAGTGCTTGCTTTTCTCACGATCCCCATAACCTGTCCAGAGGGAAACTTTTCCTGCCTCATTTCCACAGAAGTTTATTTATAGCTCGTTTTTCTAGAAAGTGTCACTATTTACCTCATGCTGCAGTTATTCCTTTATTCACTCAACAAGTATATATTTATATAAAAGTCTTATTTCCCCTACAGGGGAGAGGTTTCCTTGGGGGTAGAATCTGTGTCTGTTTCATCTTCTACGCTTCACAGCACTTTCCCTTAATTTGGTACTAAAAAAAAAAGTCTTGCTGAATGAGTATGGGGGTGAAAAAGAGGGTAGAATTCACACACACGCGGGCACATGCACACACACACAGGCTCATGCTTTAAGTCTGGTAGTTTGATGAGGAATGAGCCCTTAGGTGGCAGAGTGGGGTCCTGAGATTTTCCAAGCACCTCCCTCCCTCTGTCAAGCCAGTCACTCTGGCCCCGACCAGTTTCATCCAGTCCCCTCAGTGTGCCATGCAGATGCAGGGATTTGCATGTGGGTCATGACCAGGGAAAGCACTAGGTCAGGCTGAAGCACTAGGCCAGTAGCTACCTATGGAACAGAAAGAAATTCATTGACTCTCTTTTCTTTCTGAGGCACTAATTCGCTAATTTTTAAACCTACCCCTCTAACACCATGGCTTAGGTCCAATGACAGACTCAGAGAGTAATGGTATCAGCAAGGACCTGAAAAGGTCACTCTTGTTAGCTTCTCCAGATGGATGAGGGCTGATATCTTGAGGGGAGAAGGTCAGCATCACTGCTTTTATGACACGTGATGAAGCCATTTGGTGACAGATTCTCAAAGGTCATCGTCACCTTCTTCCTTAAGCCCAGGAATGATCATGTTATGAAACATATGCTGAAAGGATTTGCGGAAAAATTAGTGAAAGTCTCATGACTGAAATAAAAGCTGGGGTATCTATTAGGTCTTTCTAAGAGGGGTGCGGGACTTGGCCATGGAGAAGTCACTGTCTCTCCTTGACGCGGCAGCTTAGTTTACATTGCTGTGTTAATTTTTCTCCCTATTACTCTCCCCGTTTTTAGTGTCTGATGTATTGGGTAAAATAAAGTGGGCACTCAGTGCTTTTACTGCCAGACCGAAGGCTTTAGTCTGGAAAACTTCCTCCAAAAAGACCGAAATCAAGGTTTTGAAATAATAATTGAGGAAACAAAATTTCTGTTAGAGGGTTGTGTTTTTTTGGTTTTTGGTTTTTTTTTTTTTTTTTTTTGGTGTGGGGAGGTAGTTAGGTTTATTTATATATTTATTTCTTAAGTGGTTGTACTGGGGATTGAACCCAGCACCTTGTGCATGCTAAGCATGCATTGTACCACTGAGCTATACCCTCCACCTCGAGTTTTTTAAAAGTTGTTCGAGCCTGTAGTACTGACTTACATGCTGATCAGGGGGTTTGTTTGCAAAATCAAAAAGTGTAAGTGACACTTTTTGTCACTTAGAAGACCTGAGGCCTGAGGCATTCTAATCTTATATAAAACCTGAACCTGGATGTGTGATTTTTTTTTTTAACCCACTTTATGGAGGCCTCATGATTCACATCTAAAAAAGCTGTATATATTTAACAACTTGATGTATTTGGAGTTAAGTACATGTTCATGAAACTATCACCACAATCTGGTGCCATAAACTGGGTGTGTGATTTATGAGATTTTAAAACAAATACCAATTTAGGTTAAGAAAACTCTCGAATCAACTTTCCCCCTTACATAGAACATGATAAATCTGAATAAGAATTTTAATTATTCAGATGACCAGGAAAAATGGGCTGGCAAAACAGAAGTAGAATATTTCATTTTCTTTTTAAATTATATGTATAGCAAATACTTGGTAGAATAAAGAACTTTAAGAAATACAGAAATGTAAAAAGTGAACCTGCTCCCTTATTTTTTGACCCCACCCTCATGTCACAGAGGTGAACCGCTGTTGGCAGAGAATTCAAGCATCTTAATTAAATACATTCAAGGTAAAATAAAGAACTATCTAATTTCTAAATCAGTTCAAATAGCCAAAATGTAAATTTTTACCTTTTACTCCCATCTCAGCTTCAGAAGCTTCAGAATGTTTGCTAGTTTTGAGATCTTAACCAATAGTTGGCTCGTCTTCCCTTAAGTTACAACCAGCTTATTATGTTGGAAACCTCAAGTCAGACCACTCATCTTTTACCATATAGTTTATCCCACAAATGAGGAATGAATGAGAAAATTGACCTGATTTTTAAAAAATTATCTTTTCAAGCAGTTACTGTCTCCCACCCCCTTTTTTTTAAAGAAAGAAGATTGCCCCAAGATTAGGTAATTGAGACTTACTCACATCTACTCTGGTCCTGAGATAAAAGCATTTGTGCCATGAGGAGAAAACTTTGGAGACTTGGCTGGTGTGGCTCTGCAGCCTCTCTGGCACCAGTGGTGGAGTACTGTGGGGTATGACAGCATGTTTAGTGTGCAGAATACTTCAGTATACACATCTCTAATTTTTACACTCATCCCAGGTTCTGGATTTTCATGTTAATGTATTTTTTTCCCTTAATTGTTCTTATTTCAACCAAAATTTGTGGATGTAAAGACAATTTAGCAGGACTTCTTGAAATCTTAGAATGGTAAGGAGAGGTATTTCATTGCTGATTTCTTTGGGCTGTGTAATATTAGGGCGTCGTGTGGTTTTTAGCCTGATTATGAGATAGAGATAAGTGAATTCATTTTTTTCTTTAATATTATTGATACTTCCTCTTACCATGCCAGTTAAATTTCAAAGTATTATTTGCTACCCCACAACTCCATTCTCCTCTGCCCACGTCATTTCTGACATTGATTTGTTACACTAATGAGTCTGGCTAAGAGGGCTGCTTGTAGTGGATGGTTGACCAGATAACCTTAGTGAAGCTGCCCATCTGATGAGCTACTGGGAGGGCTGATTTTTTTTCAGGTGATGGGTCTGTGCAGGAGTCCTTGTGTTTGGTTTTTAGAAAGTGCTTGCTCTCATTTCAGAGAAGTTGAAGTTGGAATGGATTTCTGAAGTCATGTATTCCAACCTCCCACACAAGGCAAAAGTGCCTTCTAGGTTGCTGATAGTCATTCAGCTTTTGTTGGAAGCAGGTTCAACACGTATATTCAACTGTATTCTAAGGAACAGTTCTGAGTGAGGCAAACATTTTTGTGATGTGTGAGAAGAAAAGGAGTAGGGACGAGATGGATAGCTTTGAATACCTACCATTTGCTCTACACTGGACACGAAGCCTTCATAACCATCTGTGAAGTAGGTTTTATAATCCTTTCTTTACTAATGAAGAAACTAAGGCACAAGGAGATTAAATAACTTGCCCCGGGTCACCTCGCTGGTAAGAGCCGGAGCTGCGAGTCACGCCCAGGTAAGTTCAGTTCCAGAGCCACCTGACTTCTCACCACATCTGCCACCTTCCTCTAATAGGTAGCAAGGAGATCGCTCTGATCCTGACTGCCTTTCTTCCATGCTTTCATTTCACCTGAGGTCACTCATTAGCTATAATTGCAAAAAGTTGAAAGGAGTCCTGGGCTGAAGTCAGTTACTCTCCTGTGGGAGTGTGAACAACTTGGTGGAAGCTTGGCAGATTGATGGGAGGTTTTTCCTGAGGAATCAGCTCAGAAGAGCCCTAATCTAGCAGGCCTCCCTGAACTTATTTCCTCATTTGAAAATTGAGGATAATTGTATCTACTTCTCCAAGTTGATGTGAAGATTGAATGAGAAAACCTGTTAAGGCCTCGAAGTGGAGGATACCTCACAGGAAAGCCTACTTTTTTTTTCTATTACTCTGTATCTGCATTTTTTACAGCTTTATTAAGATATCATCGACATATAACATATGTAGGTTTAAGGTGTACAGCGTGATTTGATACAGGTATATATTGTGAAATGATTACCACAATTACACCTTCATTCCCTCACGTCATTGCCTTTGTGTGTGCAGTGATGAGATTTAAGATCTCCTGTCTTAACAACTTTCAAATATAAAAAGTATTGTTATTTATACTCACTATGCTATACATTCTCAGAACTTACTCATCTTATAACTGGAAGTTTGTACCTGTGACCAACATCTCGTTTCCCCCACCCTCCAGCCCCTGGCAACCACCACTCTACTCTCTGATTCCAGGAATTAGACGTTTTTAGATTCCACATGTAAGTGGGCACATACAGTATTTATCTTTGTTTGACTTCTTTCACTTAGCGTAATGCCCTCAAAGTCAAGGATGGAATATTATTATTATCACTATTATATTTTATTACTGCTGTTTCTAGTATTACCAGTTGGTAACAGTGGCCATCAGGGTTTTCTCAGGGTTTACTTTTAGAGGGCAAAACTGAATTTCACTAATTGCTCTTCAAATATTTTACTATTATCCTGGGCCTTTATAACAATCAGATCCTACAGACTCATACATCTTTTATTAAAGGATAAACTGCTGTGACGACACTGCACTATATGACACGGAAGCATGACAGTGCTCCAGTCAGTGTGCACATCACACCTTGGAAGAAGTCAAAGTTTCTGGTTGCAGGGAGCCCTAGCAGGTAGTTTGGGTTTGTTATCGATGTCCTTCTTCAGTTAGTTTTCCCTATTTTAAGAGATAATGTATAATGTTCTATATAATATATAATGTTCTATGTTAATTATATCTCAATTTTTTTTTAAAAAGAGATATATTGTCATACAAGTAGTTCCTAAAACAATGTTTTAATGCTAAGAGTCACAATTTAATTTGGTTAGAGATGGAAATTTAAAGTAGAATTATCTTTCATTTAAAATTTCCCTTCTGAGTCTACATCTGACAAAAGGAAGGGAACACAGTGAGGGGAAGGAGTAGAGTTTATGCTTCATGAGGCAGAAAGCTCAAAACCTTCTAGAGCCTAAAATATAAAGGAAAGCAGGGGCTGTTTCATTTCCTAAGAACACTTTTGTGTATTCAGGTATTAAAGGGAATTTTTAAATGAAAATATTTGCATAGAATGCAGATGTTATCAGTCTAGGTAAACAATTATAAAATTTTTTCATTTCTTTGTCAGTCAGATTTTCTAATTAAATTTAATACTGGAAATTTAAGTACAAGAGCTTTGGTAGAACAGATGAAAATGGTCTGTGTGTATATGGGAAGAAAGAACTTTAATTAAAATTGATCTTTAAATTTTCTCCATGTTTTTGAGTTACTTGATTCAGATGCTGGTACTGGAAAAATCAAACCATTTTTGTAGCTTCTTAACATACTAAAGAATCTGCCAAGATGTTGAAAGGGACTTTAAGAAAATACAAATCAAGAACATTGTGTATAGCATGATCCCATTTTTGTTAAAATAACCACCATAAGAGGTGGGAAGAATGCCTGATACACAAATAAGAACAAGTCTTAAATGGTATATGCCAAGTTGGGCAAGAGTACTGGGAATTTCCACTTTCTACATCTTTGTAGTGTTTGACTTGTGTTTTGTGTTTTTGTTTGTTCCTTTTACATATTACTTTTTTTTTTACTTAAAAAAGCATTTAGTCCATCCTTCACCCAGACAGAGAGAATTGTTCCTGCTTGTTTTATTTTTTTAAGCAGATGTAGAGCAGTGTTGTAAATTTCTGTCTATTCCAGTGTCTCATAACTATTTCCCTGATGCTGCTGTTTGAAGCCCAGTTTCTCAGTAGAAAACTCACCACCATATACATGAATGTACATGCTTAATATTAATAGCTGTTGTTTATTCGAGCAATCACCATGTCCCAGATCATCTTCTAAGCCCCTGATATATATTAACCCATGTAATCCTTAATAACTGTATTAGTAGCTGCAGTTTACAAATGGAGAAATACAGCATCGAGTTTATGACACTTCCCCAACTTGCAGGCTGCATGCGCACATACTTCATATAGAGAATCCTCCCTGCACTTGAGGAAATTGTTAAATCTTTGTGTTCCCTCTAAATCTTCTCTTAAAGCAAGATTATCCCAGTTCCCAGTTCCACTCTTTCATTTAGGAAATGCCACTTGCAGATATGCTATGTTTATTACGTGTTAGGGGAGGAATACAGAATGCCTGATTTGTTCCTATGAAAGGGCTTAACAATTGAGTTAGAGAAAAAGGACGTGTAAGCTCACCGTGGATAAAGACATGGCACATACTCGCCCATGACTAGGCTCCAGTGATGCTAGTTGCAGAAGTCAAGGGAGACTCTGGGAAGTCGGGCTCCGTGCAGGGGATGGGTAGGCTCTGAGGAGGCCTGCCATGAACCCACTTCCTCCAGAACACAAGTCCCCACCCAATATCAGCAAGAAAGATCAGAAACCTATTTTCTACATAGTTATTTCTCAGATATGACCAGATAGTAACAGTTGAGTGGCTACAAAATAGTGCCATTTTCTCATAGTTGATTTCTTTTTTGAATAGAAAAAGGCCAGAGGTTGGAGAATATTCATTGTTTTCCAAAAGTTGTTTTGTTTTATATGAAAAAAAAAAGGAAAAAAGAAAATGTGATCCGTAACTTTTTTTTCTCCTGAGTGTGTCCTCAGGAGCTTAAGTTTGGTCAAATATGTTTTAAGAGAAGAGGCAGGGAGACCGTGGTTTGGAAGCTACGATTCGTAGAGGTGTGCTCTGAGCCAGTGAGTAAACCAGTGTGAACAGAGGGTTCCAGAGCAGGAGTCAGCAAACTTTCTGCAGAGGGTGAGGCAGTAAATATTTTAGGCTTTGGGGGCCACATACGGCCTCTGTTGCAACTCTTCAACTCTGCTGTTGTCATGTGAAAGCCGCCACAGAGGATACGGAAAGGAATGTTCGTGGCTGTGTTCCAGTAAAACTGTATTTACAAAAACAGGCAGCAGGCCCTGGTTTGCCAACCTCCTTTGGAGGAAAAAGAAAGGTAGTGCCTTTAACACCCGGCTAAGAAGCTTTTAATTTCCTCAGTGACAAAAAGATTTTAAAGCCTTGTCATTGGTATTGCTCAGGAGACCTCAGTTCATGTGCTAGCATGACCCTTTGCTGTCATCAGATTCCATCCAAGCTCCCAAAAAAATTTTCCAAGGAAGTTAAGCTGTTTCCCCAGGCAGGTGCTGGACAATAATGCAGGAAGTTTTGCTCTCCAAACCCCAAGAATTTGCATTTGTGTACCTTATGTCAGTTGAGCTAAGAGGGGAATAGCAGTTTGTTCTCTGGATTGTGATACTAACAAGGTGGGCTCTGCTGTAGGGGAGGGTGGGACAAGCTACTGGGTACGGTTGCAGGGAAATGTGTGCAAATCCATACGATCGTTTAACTGATTCGCCAGACTCATGCCTTGTAGATTTGATCATAAACCTGAGAAATATTGGCAGACCAGTCTGTTAGGGGATAATTCTGTCCAAACACACACAGTAACATTTTGAGTGCTGCTGAGAATTCAAAGTCAATAAGGTCGCCAGGTTTAGCAAATAAAAATCCAGGGCACCCAGTTAAAATGGTATTTCAGATAAGTAACAAAAAAATCTTAAAAAAAACCATGTCCCATTCAATACTGGGGACACACTCATGCTAAAAGCTTATGTGTTGTTTATCTGAAATTCAAACTTAACTAAGCATCCGGTATTTTATTTGGAGATCCCCAAAATGCAGAGAGGCGATTAAATCGGTTTTCACACTGTATATTGCATCATGTCAGTTGATTAGTTATCCTTCACCAAGGTTGTCCTTCCTTTTTTTTTTCATTGAGGAGTCTAATGACATCGAATCTCATTAATTCCGACCTCCTAGATTTAGAATTTTGATTATTGATGCAAAGGCTACGCTAAAGTGCACTTTATTCTCTTCATGAATTTACTAGGCCGATTTATCATGGATCGTACAAACAAAACTGAAAGAGAACTATTTATCTCCTTGGGAGACGACAAATAGTGTAATTACAATGTAATCAGAGGCTACCATTTTTTAGACTGTGCTTTTCATTTAATAATTACAGATATGCTATCATTCATTACAGCAAGACAAGACTTTTCTAGGCAGAGCCAGGTGCGGCCACCTCGGTCCCCACAGCCCCCTTTGGGTCCCACCTGTCCCCAGTACATGTCTCTTGTTTTTCTGTTTGTTTTGTTCGTCATGCTCTCTGGATCCTCACCCGATGCTCGCTACTTGAAGTCATTCTGTAAATGTTTGTTAGTGAGTTAACGAATGAGCGCTATCTGCACATGTTAAAATAATCAGATTGTCTTTGTTGCTAAACATCTTAGGTTTTAAATTTAAGAGTAATTTGAGCTGGTCTTTTATTCCAAATTTCAACTCATGAAGGGAATTTTTTGGTCAAGTTAGTTTCACTGCATAATGGCCTCTGTGAGGTGGACACTGAAAAAAATGTTATCGAAATTCCAAAAGTGTTTTATGAGGGGAGAGAGAGTAGTTCTTATAAAATCACCATGAGCAGTTCTGTGAGCTTTCTTCTGTTCTAGGACCATGGGTATCAAACTTTATCAAGCTGCTAATGATATCAGCAAGCTTTAGCCTGCTGTCTTAAGTACTTGCGCCATTTCCCTTGAGATCACAGACATACTTCAGTAAATCCCCATATATCTTCCAAAGAGATGGAAGGAGATACTTTTGATTGGATACCAAGTATGACTGTCACTGATAAATAATGCGTTAATGGCTTAAGACAAATATGCAGACATCTACACATTCTAAGCCACATTTGTATTTTTAGAGACCACTCTGTGCAAGCCATCTGAAAGACCCTTGAAAACTGCTGGTGAATTCTGGACCACTCTTGGGGGAAACTAAGCATGGGTGGTTTATATGCGGAAAGGGTAACACCAGGATTTCTACTGCCCGGTATTGGTCGGCATCTAGCTTTGGAAACTTCTTTAGATGAGGCTTATTCTCAGTTTCCACCTGTGGCTTCTTTCTTCTCTGTTTCCTCCAGCAGAGAAATAGGGTTCATAGGAACCAGGAGATGAGGAGTTAAATCTCCCTCTCTGTTTCTAAGCCTACCCTTATCTCAGGAGTATTCTTCCTAGCAATCTTGGAGAATTCAGAGGATGCACTGCATACAGGTCAGCACTGAAACAACAGCTGGGCACGCAGTTCCTTGGATGTGATCCTTTTTTTCCGAGGCTTGAGTCACAGTCTGACTATTCCCTTTTGTTCTCCCTTCTCTCACAGCACCCTGGAGGGATATTATGTGGACGATGCCCTGCAGGGCCAAGGAGTTTACACTTACGAGGATGGGGGAGTTCTCCAGGGCACGTATGTAGATGGAGAGCTGAATGGACCGGCCCAGGAGTACGACACAGATGGGAGACTGATCTTCAAGGGGCAATATAAAGATAACATTCGGCATGGAGTGTGCTGGATATATTACCCAGTAAGCCTCGTGACTGTTCGTTTTGCTGGAAAGTAACATGTTTTCAGACAGTGCTTTGAGTCTGCGCAATGAAGAGAAAAATGTATTCTCTATGTTAGAAAATGTGAGGCTGTGAAATTTGAGAGTCACTGTAGCTGAAGCCAGCAGCTTAGGAGGGATGTCCTCTCACTGTTTTCACTATGGACTTAGATTGTTGCCCTTCAATCTGTTACGAATTCCTCTTCACAGTGGTTTTGGAAAGGAATGATTGGTCATGATTAGAACAAACTGGGACACATTGGTTTTACAGTACCACTGATAAAGATAAAAAACGATATTGCTTTTTAAAAATATTCCTTACAGCTGGCAGAAAGTTTCATTGTTGCAGTTAATTTTATTCTTTCTCATATGTAAGAACAAATGCAGCAATTTCTCATCTTTTTGGACTTATTACACTGTTGTTACTTCATTTTACAACCTTATTTCCTACTTTATAAGGTGCTTTCTTGTTAAATTGCTTAAATTAAGGTGATTAAAATTAACTTGCCTTTGAGTATTAAATAACACTTTATGATCTTCCTGGAGATGACTAGAGCAAAAAGATGTGGCAAAACCCCTAGTTGGGAATTAAAGCTCTCAATTTTGTTTGCATTTCAAATACCCTATCTGTTATTAGTGAATTTCTAGAAAATGTTTCAGAAAATAGACCTGAGAAAATATATTATCTAATATTTTATTTTGTCCAGAGCTTAAGTCAGACTACATTTTTTTCTTACTCTGAACCCAAATTGGGTTTTAATTAAAAACAAAATATCTATTACAAGTATAATGAGAAAAGTAGTCCCAGCTAAATCTACTTACACATTATTGTTCCTAAAAAATTATAGTCAAGGCGTACGGAAAAAATACTGTAAAACATTTTTTTAAATAATTACTAAAGAACTTACACGTGCTCTTGGTAGGGTCTGCAATAGATCAGAAGTCCTTTCAGTTTCAGAGGTAGAAGAGGTGGAGGGACTTACCAGTTTAGGAAGCCTGAAACTGTTGTTGCTTCGTGAGTAGGCAGGTTAAAGGTCCTGCTGCCCAGGGCTGGGGAGCTGCCGTTGTGATGGAGAGTCTTAAAGTCAGGGAAGGTGGATCTCTGCACGAGGATGGGTCTAGGAAGGAGATCAAAGATGCACTAAAGTGAATGGATCTGATTCACTCAATGTAGTTGTATTTTGAAACCTAAAATGTGCAGCTGCATGTAGCCTTGATTATTGTTTTTTTAAACATCAAGAGCAGACTCTGCCTCAGGAAGGAAGAGGCACTGGAGAGTTATAAGCTTTAAAAATTAACTTGGTTGATAACAGTTCGTATATAGAGTCTGTTGGCATTTGGAGTGGGGTGGTAATCACACCCCTCTGCTCTGCTTTCTGGAGTGGGAATCAACTAATGGACACAGGTGTCAGGGATCGAGATGTTGGTTTCATTATGGCACCTTCGACTGGAGATGTGGTGCAGTCTTCTACTCTTTCCCCTCTGAACTAAACCGGTGGACCGGTGGTCCGCAGAGCAGCTAGAAAGCTGCAGGTTCCCCTGGGAGAGTACGGCTGCCTGGGGCAGCTTCCCCAAGGAAAGGACAGAAACAGAGGGGGGCAGGTACAGCCTGTGAGCACTGCCAGTCCCCAGGACAGGTGAGCAAAAGTGCAGAACACGTAGGAGCAGCAGGCTTTATCCTGTTAACCCTCTGGTAGAGATGGGCATCAGCGGGAGTCAGATCCTGCCCTCTTACTAATCAAATGCATGATTTCTCCTTCCATGAGGGGAAGCCACTGAGCAGAGGAGACAAAGGGGCAGCTGACAGGGAGGTGTTTGTGACATGAGGTTAAAGCAGGAACAAAAGCAAGCAAAAATCATGATTTCCCCCAAAGGATTTATAAGCCCACTCTAAGGACAATTTATTTCTTTCAAAATTTTACCTTGGAACTGTGATGGAAAGTTTTTAATTAAAAACTCGTAACTCCTTTTGGAAGTAAAAGAAGAATCTCTACTTTATTATTCTAGACAAATAAATTCACTTGCCCCCCCCAAACTGGAAGTTTAAAGCACATAAGGGGGGAGAAAAGTGGGACCCTAGAAAGACAGCATTCTGTTATGAATACATAGAAATGCTGACGGCTTATATCAGTTACGGCGGCATGTAAGAAGCACAAATGCTCCAACATCCTTCAGCTCAGTAATCACCACTGAATGCCTGCAGGCAGATCTTGCAAAAAGTATCATCCCCATTCAGGCTGGGTTATTAAGAATTAACACGGGGAGGAGAAAGAGCATAATACATCCCTAATGCACTTCTCTCCGTGAAAAGTGCTTCCAAGTATTTTTATTTCTATGAAAGTGCTGTGATTCATTTTTAAATTTATAACCTTTTTTCTCCAATCAGACTATG
Organism: Camelus ferus; assembly: GCF_009834535.1. Lineage (NCBI taxonomy): Eukaryota > Metazoa > Chordata > Mammalia > Artiodactyla > Camelidae > Camelus > Camelus ferus. Next base: position 99,003,869 of record NC_045697.1, on the reverse strand, counting down.
GGGAGCTGTAGAAGTCCTTTACCTGGTGGGACTTCTGCCTGCTGTCTCTCAGTAGCAACATCTGGGATCACTCAGGAGCATCCCTCATCACTGACTTGAACCTTTGAGCTGGGGAATTAGAACCTTTGAGTTGGGCACCTAACCACGCTTTTAGAAGATGTCATTGCATTACTGTTGTTATGTCAAACCCACAAAGGTCTTAGATTTTCAGTTATACCATAAGGGCCTTCTGGATGGGGGAAAAAAAGGAAACATCTCTTGCACCCTAGATTTGATTTTTTTAAGTTAATTATTAGCTTATCTTTAGTATTCCAATTCAATTTCAATAGTAATTATATCACCTGCTGTGTCCCTCAAACTGATACCAGGATACAGAAAGCTATGCTATGATAGTGTGTGCCCTAAAGCATTTAATGACCCTGAGGAATGAAGCGAATGACAGTTAAACAGGAAGCACAGCTGGCTCCTCTCCTGGAAGGAGGCAAAAGGGAGCAGTAATCAAGAAGAGTGGGAAGAAAGAAGTGATGGGGAGGGAGTAGAACTGAGCTGATCTTTCCTCACTTTTCCTTCTGACTCCCTCCAAAAAATGACGGTATAGGAGACTCAGAAAGGCCGTGTGCAGAAGTCCGTTTGATCATCTCTTAGAAAGTGCAGACAGCTCTCTTTCCTCATGTACACTGAATTGATTCTTAAGTACCTTTAGACTAAAGATGTTCTTAATAGACCAGAAATCCAGAATTCAACATAGGATCATAGGAATGGCAAGCCAGCCTGTCTTGCTACAGACTCCTGTCTCATTTGATCTTGGCCCAAAGTGATCACTTAGTTATGTTTCCTTTAAATGGTTGTAACTAATGCTACAGATACAACATTTTTTCCTTAGATAGCAAACCAAGATAGAGTATCAGCAACTTGTCCGGGATTATAAAGTATAACCCCATCTCTGACTCTCAATCAGGCTTACACGCCCCCTGTGCATATAACTTAGAGGGGACGGGATGGGGAGGGGAGATACGCACCGTGCTTTTCACACTCATGTGCAAAGCTCCAAGTTCTTAAACTATTATGATCCGTATTAACCGTGGGGGTGCACGAGAGAAATTTCTTGAACTCGTGTCATACAGATAAATACTATATATAATATTTTCTGATTTTGGGTTTCTCCCATCAGGATGGAGGCAGCCTTGTAGGAGAAGTAAATGAAGATGGGGAGATGACGGGAGAGAAGATCGCCTATGTGTACCCCGATGAGAGGACTGCCCTGTATGGAAAATTCATTGACGGAGAGATGATAGAAGGGAAACTGGCTACTCTCACGTCCACTGAAGAAGGAAGACCTCACTTTGAACTGATGCCTGGAAGTAAGTTCAATCTGCCCCCGAAGGGTTGCTCTCATTCCCTAAAGCCAGTTGTTAGGGCTTATCTGAGAGAAGTGACTGTCTTTGCCTAGGCCACTTTAATGGTGTACTAGTCAACTGTGCTGCTTCACAGGCACCTCACACCTCAGCGGTTTACAACAGCAAACGCAGATCTGCTGACCGGCAGCACTCGGGCCAGGCTGGACTTCAGGCTTCTAGTCAGGTTTGAGTCTGCTCTATGTCTTCATTCTGGGGCCCAGTCTGAAGGGACAGTGGTGACCTGGGTCCACATTTTCTCAGGTGGTCACAGGAAGCCAGACCATGAGCAGACACCTATGACGCCTCTTAAAGCCTCAGCTTGGAGCTGATACGATGTCCCTTTCACCCACTTTCATTGGTCAGAGCAAGTCACATGGCCAAACCAAACATCAGTGAGACAGGGAAATATACACCATGCACTTTAGTGTCAGATGCTGAAAAGTCACTTGTCAGGGCACAGCTATGTAATTCCAATACAGAGAAGGAATGAAAAAATGACGCCAGTAAATTTAACCAATTGTGAATAGTGTATCTCAGGGGGGAAAAAAAACTACAGTTTAATGATTTAATTAATAAAGAATCAAGTTAGGTAGATCTCCAGGTGGGTACAGATTGTAAAGCTGATCCAGCTTGAGCTCTGATTGGAAAAGATAAATGCACATTCAGAGCCTAGCATCTTCTTGGAGGACCTAACTGACACATGAGTGAGTCTGTTGGAATCTATCTTAGAAAAAAATCCTATTTCCTTTTAGAAGCACAGTACGGCACACTAAACTTTTTTTCTGATTATAAAATTATTTATTGTAGGTTTTGGCACCAAAAAAATATAAATATATAAAATAATTTATTGTAGAAAATCTGGAAAATATACACATAAAATAATCGAGATTTTGTATTTTTGGGTGACACAACATAAGAAAGCCAATTGAATCGTTCTGATTCCTTGAAAACAATGTATGCATGTCTGTGTTTCCAATCCAAGTTGAGGCATAAGGAGAAGTAGAAAAAGTAATACATCTAGGCATTGATAGGCCGAAATAATATTTAGCTATTTGGTTCGGAAGGAGACTCTCCAAATAGCGGTTGTCCAAAAATAAGAAATCTAGTACTTTACATTTAGGTCCAACTTGGGTTGTTATAAATGTCTCAGTTTTTGTTTTTTTAAGTTAAAAACTGAGGCATTTTAAATGCAATGTGGGATTCTGGATTGGATCCTGGAACAGAAAAAAAGGATATTTGTGGGAAAACTGGTGAAATCTGAATAAAGTCTAGAGTTCAGTCAATAGTAGTGCAGCTATGTTGGTTTCTTAATTTGGACAAACGTACCATGTAACTTAAGAAATTAACATTAGGAGGAGCAGTGAGGGCTACTGGGGACTCTCTGTACTATCTCTGCAGCTTTTCTGTAAATATAAAATCATTCCAGAATGAAAAATTGGTTTTACTTAAGGGAAACAGTAATCTTTGAACTTCAAACTCTAATATCTGTGCTCTTCCCATATGTTCTCAAAGGAGACAGTGTTACAATGTTTAGAAATGAGGAGACTCCAATCAGGGCAAGATCCCAGTTGGTGATACAGATTTTAAAACCTCAGAAGTGGCATTATTTTTAGTGGCAAGAGTCTTGAACTTAAGAGTCCCCTCCTTTGAGTCTCAGCCCCAATATTTACTGTATTATGGTCTTAGGCAGGTTATTTATCCTTCCAGAACCTATTTCTTTATCATAAAATACTTAATAAGTCACTTCCCTGTCCCAAAATGTGTTTCATACTTATACCAAGGAGAATGTAATAACCACAGTAACTTTCATGATGGGGATTCATGGGAGGTGCCCACTTCCTCGTCAATTAAGAAGATATGATTAATAATTACATACCCCCAACTTGATTCATAAAAAGAATTGAGCCAGATCTAATACATAAGGGTTGAATTTTACTGAATTATATGTCTTTTAAAAGTTCATACCACTTTATCAAAATCCCCTAGGACAGTTGTTAAAAAGAAAAAACAAACCAAAAAGCCACGACTCTGAATCTCAGGGGGTGGGCTGGGTGCCTAAGAATCTGCAACTTAGTGTGGAAGCAACCTAAATGTCCACCAACAGATGACTGGGTAAAAAAGTTGTGGTATATTTATACAATGGAATACTACTCAATCATAAAAAAGAAGGAAATCATGCCATTTGCAGCAACGTGGATGGACCCAGAGATTGTCATTCTAAGTGAAGTAAGCCAGAAAGAGAAAGAAAAATACCATATGATATACCATAAAAAAAGAAGAAAAGAAAAAAGACACTAGGAACTCATCTATAAAACAGAAACAGACTCACAGAAATAGTAAACAGTCTTATGGTTACTGGGGGAAGTGGGTGGGAAGGGATAAATTTGGGAGTTCGAGATTTGCAAATGATAACCACTATATATAAAAGTAGATTTAAAGAATAACAAGTTTCTTCTATATAGCACAGGGAACTATATTCAATATCTTGTAGTAACCTATAATGAAAAAGAATATGAAGACGAATATATGTACATATATGCATAACTAGGACATTGTGCTGTACACTAGAAATTGATACATTGTAACTGGCTATACTTCAATTTTATATATATACAGTAAAAAAGAATCTACAATTTAGTAAATACCCAGGTAGACAGTTCTGAGTTTGAAGATCATTGCTTTAGGTTGTCAGAATTCATTAAAAAAAAAATAGACAAGATATTGGCACTTCCCATAAAACCCCATCAGGAAAGTTGTTATGGTTATTACCTTCTCCTTGGTATAAGTACAGAATACATTTTGGGAAATGCGGGTGATCATTCTCAGGGGAAATATTTTTCTTAGGACTCCTGGTTGCAAATAACAAACACCCTCTTCAAACTAACTTAAGGCCAAAAAAAAAAGAGGGGTTGCATTTATTGGCAAGACTCTAGCAGGCCTCAGTTATTTTAAGGATATGTGAACAATGTGGGTCTCAAAAGAGTCAGGAACCATAGCCGCTTTGGGGACTCGGAAGAACCAGATCCTTACTCTGTGTTCTGTCCCCTCTGTGTCTCCCCCTCCTCTAACCAGTTACAATGATAGAACCACTGACCAGCTGACAGATGAGGGCTTTCGGGGTCCTGTGGCCTCGGGTCCAGTGGCTGGGGGAGGAGGAGGAAAATAGATTACAAATATCTGAAGTCCTCCTCGCGGACTTCCCCCTCCACACCCTTCCTCTTCATGCTTCCGGAACCACAAACTGCTTCGGCCTCTCTACTTTCTCTGTGCTGATTTTCTCCTTGTGCCTCTGGCCGGAATTTCTTCTCTCCGCACAGGAATCCCATTCCCTGGCTAATTCCTATTCCATCTTTATGGCTTGGCTAACCTCTTAGAATTAATGTTTGTCAAGTGAATGGATGAATTCTAGTCTAAAGGTCATAGTATAAACGATAGGCCAAAGGAGGAGAAGTCAAGGATGCCGTCTGTCTGTCCGGAGCACAGGCCTGGCTGTCTAAGGGAGCAGAGGGAGGGACAGTGTGCGCTGGAGGAGATGCACCAACTCCTTGAGGGCAGGAAGAGACGTGCTCTCGTCTGTGTCTGCACAGCCCCAAACACGGTGCTTTCCCAGTAGCTGGCACTTAGTACATTTGTGAAGAAAGTTTTAGCCTCAGGAAAGGAGATGGGAGTTCATAGGAGAAATTCTGCATACTAGAACATGTATTCCACAGAAATATTTGGCTTTAAAGTGTAGTTTTTTGTTCCTCTTTTGAACTAACTTCCTTTCCTGGGTTGCGGGCTAGTCCAGATGCGTGCCTCAACCTTTCCCTGCCCAGCGGTTACTGCAGGGCCTTCTGCCCTTTGCGGGCTGCATTTCCCAGCCTCTTGTGCATCTGCCTTCTGTCTGGGTTTGGCCACAGGGAGGCGCTGGCCGGGGACACAGAGAGGGAAGGGAGCAGGGAGAAGCTCTCTGTGTCCAGCCAAGTCCCCCTGATTCCATCTCCCACCAGGACCGATCCCCATGGGGCCAGCTTCCCTGGGCTCCCCGGGGCTCTAGAGCTCTGGGAACACCTCTGCCTTTGTCCCTGTGGTTCAGACTTTCAGTCCTGCTCTTGCCAGTCTGCAGGCTCCTCGTTGCCCTGTTCGGCTTCTCAGCATTTCTGTGCTCTGTATAACCAATTCTCAGAATTAAGTTCTCTCTCTTTGAGATGCTCAAATGGTCTGTTTCCTGGTTAGACACTGACAGATCTGGATTGTTCTGACTTTTAGTTTGAGACATTAATTTGGGTTTTGATTGTATTAAAAAAACAGAACCAAGACCTGGTAACCATTGGTAACCACTAAGGAATTGTTTAATGGAATAATTTATGATGCCTTAGTGCCTAAAATAATTGACTTTGCAGGATTGAGCCCTCCAGTTCCAAAACTTGTTTCTTTACTTATTAGCCTTTGGAACACCGGATGTCTTTCCTGTACTCTGGGAGCATTCTCTGCAGCTAATTCTTTGCAGAGGACTGATGTTAATTCTAGGACGGTTGTCTGCCTTCGTTTCTGGAATAAATCACTAATTGGCTTTTGAACCACTTTAATAGAAATAAGATGACTTTGTTAATGCTTTATCAAAAGCAGTCTGTTCTCCTTAATTCTGGTGAGGCTGACTGTTTATTTTTAGTGAAGGAGACAATTGCCAAGGGTGGGTGGTTGGATTCTACAGACTGTGTCTAGGATGAAGAAGACCACAGGAAAAATTTAAAATTATTACCCAGTCTGATCTGCCAGAGAGATCTCAAATTTTCGTGACAGAGCATTTTCTTGATTAAAAAATATTAATGACACAAGCAGCTCTTAAACTATTTGAATAAAGAAAATGCAAAAGCAAAAATAGGATTTTAAGAGATACTTCTAATGGCTCTTCATTATGACCTGAAAATAAAACTCTAGAGCAAATCTAAATACTATCCATTTATATCGAAGAATTTCATTCTAGTTGGTGTAACTTGAATAACATCTTTCATTATTTACCTCTTTCTGGTCCCTTGAATGGAGAGAAATGTTTTAAATGTCCTTCCCTGACTCTGGGCCTGGGCTGAGCTTTTTGTTTGCTTTCCAGGTTCGGTGTACCATTTTGATAAGTCAACTTCATCTTGCATTTCTGCCAATGCTCTTCTTCCAGATCCGTATGAAGCAGAGAGGTAATTTTTTCCTTGTGGTTTTGATGGCACTGTTTCTGTGAGATTAAATTACCCCTGTGGTAGGAATTAATGCTCCTCTGTGGCTCTGCTCAGGCCGAGTTCCTGAGCAGAAAAACATACTCAGATATTCTGGGGAAGAGTTCTTTTATTCTCATACAGAATCTGTCCCTGTAAGAGAGTTTCTCCACCCATCAAGCACAGAACATGTGTCAGTCCCAGAATGAAACTTCTGCGAAGAGAGAGCGGTTGGGCCAGGCAGCCAGTTGTGCCCTGCCCAAGTGTCCCCTTTCTTGGGGCTCTAGTGCCACAATTTGTGTCTCAGCCCCTGCTTGCCCCTAGGGAGCATTTCACGCTCTGCATAGCTCTAGCCGAGGCAGAGACCGGATGCCTCCTTTTCTACCTCGCCCAGCCGATGGGGTCTGGAACACAAGATAATTTCTTCGGTCACAAAGGGAAGACAGGCATGAAATAAAGAAAATATAAGAAGCATAAAGAACATGCCAGCTTGTAAATGACAAGTTTCTTATTTTATGAGTTCCCTCCCAGAGGGTCAAGCCCTGTTCCATTTCATAACTTATCTAAACTCCACTCTTGACTCCTTATGTGGCTTTCTCTGGTCCCCTGCCTGGAATTCTTACTCCCCAGCCACTGGCCTGTTTGTGGGTAAGAGCGCCACCTGCAGTTGGCTTTCTCGTTGCCTTGCTCTGTAAGCACGACCTCCGTTCCATTTCTGTTCCATCTGTCTGAGAAAAGGCCTCTTCCCTGGTTTGACAGGGCTGACACCACAATGTCACAGTGAATGAATGGCCTCTTTCTTGCCACGAGGCTCTGGCCCGTTGACAAAGGGAAGAGTCTGGTCTCTTGTTAGCCACCCAAACACAACAGCACCGTAACCCAGTCTTTTTTTGTTACTGTCATTGTGGTGATGCCCCATAACAACACCTTTAAACTATCAGTGATTTAAGAAAGCAGACATTTTATTTTAGGCTCGTGATTCTGTAGATGGGCAGAGGCTCAGCCGCTTTGGACGGCGATCCTCTTGGCTCAGCCGGACTAGGCTGCCGTCCAGGTTTCACGTTGGGCTCCGGTCTGTCTCACATGCCTTCCTTCGAAGACTCAGGCTAAAGGAACAACAGCCCCCTGGGGCATCTTCTTCTTGTGGAGATGAATGGAAGCCAAGGAGGCTGGTAGAAACTTGCCGTGCTTCTTAACCCCCAAGACCCAGCCTGGCAGTCACTTCTGCCCACCTTCTAGTAGCAAAGCAGATCACACCAAGCCCGGAGCCCATCAGGCAGGGAGGTGTTCTCTGCCTGAGCTGAAGGAAGCGAGGGAGGTCACACAGCCAAGTGGCAGGGTGTAGAATTCTGTCCCAGGGAGGGTGTCAGGAGGTGGAGGCACTAATTCAGCCTTCTAGTCTGAATGAAGATGACCCGCTCCACCAGTCACTGCATCCCCAGGGCTCGAAGAACTGAAACTGTGGATGGGGCATGTCCTGGCTCACTAAATCCAGCTCCGGAGTTGTGAGAGCTGTTTTCTTATTAACCAGTGGTTGGCAAACTTGTTCTGTAAAGGGCTGCTTAGTATTTTAGGCTTTTGCAACTACTCAAGTCTGCCTTTGTAATGCTAAAGCAGTCATAGATAACACTGAGCAAGTGGGTGCGGCTGTGTCTCCAAAAAAACTTCACAAAAATGGACAACAGCCAGATTTGGTCCTTGGGCCGTAGCTGGCTGTTCTGTTATAAATTCCTTTGCTGATAACTGATAGATTGTGCTCTATGCTGGAATTTGACACAACACTGTAAAATGACTATAACCCAATTTAAAAAATGTTTAAATAAATAAATTCCTTTGCTGGGAAATGCTCATTGGATATATTTTATTAACTGTTTGTCACTCTGTCATGTAAAGGGTCCATCTTGAGGCTTCATTACAACAGCCTTTCCCTGCTACATGGCATAGAGAAACTTGGGTATAGCTTTAATTAGTTTGGGGAAATGTTTGCCTTGTCCTGGAAGATGGTGGAAATTGTCATTAACTAAAAACATAAAAATTTTTAAAAGCCTTCCATCAAGCAATGGGTGACTTTGTGAATATACACTAATAACCCCTGTATTAGGGAGCAGTAAGAGACATAAGTATCGGTTCTCCAATTTCCAATGCCAAAATCTGTGGCTTAATTTTTCCTTACTTCCTCGTGGAATTATTATGAACTGACATGTTGGATTCCATAGCCATAATGGCATTTTTGTGGTTAATGTAAGGAATGACATATCAAACCAAAAAAAAAAAAAAAGAGTCATTATTTGCCCTTTTTTTCTATTTAGGGTTTATGTTGCTGACTCTCTCATTTCTAGTGCTGGAGAAGGACTGTTTTCAAAGGTAGCCATGGGACCTAATACTGTTATGTCTTTTTATAATGGAGTCCGAATTACACACCAAGAGGTGAGTGGGGTAGAAGTGGAAAATTGGCTTGATTGGTTAAAGGGCTTTGTTTCAAACACCCTTAATTTTCTCATTATTTCCTTTATTTTAATATTCACTAGAAATATGGAGGGACAAAAAGCTAGGCTCTTTTGTAAATGCTTGGATATTGTGTTATAGCAGGGCCTCAGACTGCTGTAGCAAAAACACCACAGAGTCAGTAGCTTATACACAACAAAATGTCTTCCTGTGGAATGATAAAGGGCAAAATGCTGTGAAATGATCAAGTCCCTGTACATTCAAAGCAGTCGCACAGGCTGTCAGTGCACTCAAACCAAGCTGTGGTCAGCCACACAGTGTCCCCTGTGACAGTCAGTCCCGAGAGTCCAAGACATTCAGCCTATGGAAGGTGGCTCAGGATACTGATATGTAATTTATGTATTCAAAGATTCCACAGCTAAGGAAACTGCAGCCCACAGAGGTTAAGCAATTTGCCCAAGGTTACCAGCAGAGTTCAGGCAGGGTTTCAAATAGCAGACCCTGGCTCTGTGCTGAAACTCACTATGTAAATCAATGAGGTGCCCTCCCTGCCCTCACAAAATTTAGATTCTGCTGGGGAGATGAGAAAAATAACACAACTAGTGACAACCTAAGGTAAATGGTACCAAGTGCCACATATCGTATCTCATGACAGTTCTGAAATATCAAGAGCCATGACAATTTTTTTCACTTTCATCACTGCTGTGTCTCCTGAACCTGGAACAGTGCCTGGCCTATGGTAGGCGTTCTGTCAATATCTGTTGATTGAATATCAGATACAAATAAAAGTAATGGTAGTTTAGAGCCGGGAGAGAGGCTATACCTCTGAGAGTCAACAGCTTTGAATGGAAGTGCAATCCTATTTATTCCAAAAGGCTGTCATCCACAGATCCTGGGACATGTTGGTCGGGAGTGGTTGGGGAAGGGAAGCAAAAGGCTGTCATCCACAGATCCTGGGGCATGTTGGTCGGGAGTGGTTGGGGAAGGGAAGCAAAAGGCTGTCATCCACAGATCCTGGGGCATGTTGGTCGGGAGTGGTTGGGGAAGGGAAGCCTGTTGCTTGCACTGCAGATGGTGAGTCCTGTTGTGGATGAGAAAGGGCCCTGGTTGTCCGTGACTGTCTGCTGGTCACATTGACTGCCCACCTGCAACAAAGGTGTAGAAATTTCCTGAAATGCAGCTTTGCCTTCCTTCCGTTTCTGGTTCCATTTGATGTTCTTACTTTCATGTTTCTTTTGCCTCATCTTTCTCACTGTAGGGGTTCAAGGGATTGGGGGGCTGATCTGAGAAAAGACCACAAGAGGCGACCACGCACAGCCAGCTTTGTAGATGCTGGGTGGTGACTGGACAGGTTGCAATGAGAGGGGACATCCTCCCAGCATGAGACCGTTCAGAGGCTTATCACCGTCCAGAGGAGTGAAGGGCAAGGGAACTTGTGGGAAAGAGAGGGATCAGAAAGGGGCGGACAGGTCTAGGTGATGTGTAGTGTGGGAGGAGTCTCTGGGCCAAAGAGCTCCCAAGGACAGCTACATCTGGTGTCTTTATGGTCCTGGGTTTATCCATCTATTCCTAGCAGATGTGGTGAGGTTTCATGGGTTACGCAGCAGACTCGGAATGGCTAAAACTCTGCTCTATTTGGGCTATTTAAAAAACAGTGGGATGTGTAAAATTTTTTTATTTTTATAGTTCTTTTTAATTTTTTAATTATTATTATTTTATTAATGGTGGTACTAGGGATTGAACGCAGGACCTCCTGCATGCTAAGCACGTGCTCTACCACTGAGCTATACCCTCCCCATCTACAATTTTGAGTTTGGTGCGGGTGAGCTTTTGAGGTAACAGGTCTCAGCCCACAGTGAAGAGATAAACAACCCAGGGGCCAATACACAGAGGCCCTCTTTGACTCACTTATATAACACTCACCTGTTTTTAATTCAAGACATCTGGCTATATTTGTGTGTCTTTATAAGGGACTTTAAATCCTTTTTTTCATCTAAGATAAAGGAAAAATCAATAAAGAGTGTACCTGCCTGGTGCTGCCCACAACTGCCTCTTGCACCATTGGTGTTCAGTGTTTGCCCCCATCCAGGTGCCAGGGGTGCCTTAGGCTGTTTTCATGTATGTGGCACTCAAATCATGAATTTTAAGGATAAATGAGTTAACATCTCCAGTGTCGTTTGAGCTCTTGGGAGGAAGGTCCTTTCTGTTTTTATTTTATTATTTTTAAATTTTTATTATTATTTATTTTACGGGAGATACTGGAGATTGAACCCAGGACTTCATGCATGCTAAGCACGTGCTCTACCACCTGAGCTATATCCTCCCTGCCAACAAGATCCTTTCCAATGTTCGCTTTCTTGTTTTCTGCAGGTTGACAGCAGGGACTGGGCGCTCAACGGGAACACCCTCTCCCTCGATGAAGAGACGGTCATTGACGTGCCTGAGCCCTACAACCACGTATCCAAGTACCGTGCCTCCTTGGGACACAAGGCGAATCACTCCTTCACTCCAAACTGCATCTACGACCTGTGAGTACGACACCGGGCTGCCAGTGGCCGGGGCGGGTCTGTGCCATGGGGCCGCGGGAATGAGCAGGGCACCGAAAAGGTGTCATCCTGCCCCGGTGCAGACCGCTCCCTCAGAATATCTGAGCATCCTCTGCCCGGGGCCTCGTGCTTATGACTGGAAACTCAGAGTCTAAACAGCCCCACCCTTGGGCCTTGGCAGGCAGGCTAAGAAATGGAAACATGGTAGAAATGTTATGGAAACACTAGATTTAATGATCACTGTTTTATTGTGGCTTTTTTGTTTTTCGGTTGTCTCATTCTGGAAATTTAAGGATCCTGTTATTTGAAGTCATGGTACAAATTGAAATTACTCTGCACAGTGGAAATTAGGGGATCCCTCTATGATATAAAAGGAAGGAAGACAATAAAATCTCAAGCCTAGAGCATGAGGTCTTGGTGTTGGGGAAAAACTGTAAAATCAGAGTCCTTATCATCTGGCAATCAAGAGGAATGAAATAGTGACACGCTACAGCATGGATGAGCCTTGAAAACGTGCTCAGTGCAAGAAGCCAGTCACAAGAGACCATGCAGTATATGATTCCATTGATATCAATGGTCCACTCGAGCCATAGAGACAGAAGGCAGATCAGCAGTTGCCAGAGCTGAGGGTGGGATGGGGGGATGGAGGTTGATGGCTAATGAGTATGGAGGGTCCCATTAAGGGTGATAAAAGCTTCTAAAATTAGTGCTGATGGTTGCACAACTGAAAACCACTGAATCATACACTTGAAAAGAATGAATTTTATGAGATATGAATTATATCTCCATAAAGCTGTTATTTTTAAAAAATCAAATAATTCAACCTCCCTTTTGGTTTGAGCCTCCCCTTCCAACTGCTCAGTGAACCTCTTCTTGGAAACCTCCATGATGAGGGGCTTAGCGTTATGCACAAAGGCGGCTGGCTGTCTGAACAAACAGATATTATGGAATTAGCTGTTGGGCACTGATGATTATAAAGTTCTTTCTGTTGAGCCCAAATGGTTTTCCCTGTAACATCCAGCCTTTGGCCCTAATTATCTCCCTTTCTTTCTTGTGTACAGTGTCAGTCTGTCTTCTGCTTAGCAGCCCTACAAATATTTTGGTAGTTTTCACATGCCCCCTGAAGGCTCTCTTCCCAGTCAGGCGTCTCTGACTAGTCCTTAAAGGACACAGCTGGGATTCTCTGGAAGCTCATCGCTGCTGTCCTTAGCTCAGCCTGAGAATGCCAGTTCCTCCTGGGAGCCAGGCAGCCGTGTGCAGCCTTTTCTGCTCAGCTGTGGTTTGCATTCCAGCGTCCTCTAGCTTGTTAACATAAGCAGGATCAGATCATGTGCATTTAATCTGAAAATTGCCATGATTTGAATGTCCCTTCTTGTATCCCTGAGATGGCTTTAAAATTGCTCTGGCAGTGACTTGCTCTCCTTGGCAGCCACTAACAAGTACTGAAGCTACAACTTCTGTTTAAAGGGCGAGTAGAAATGGCAAAGGACATGTGTCATGTGAAATGAAACTGACACTGTTATTAACTCCAAGGCTTTCATGGCCAGCGTGAATTAGGCCAAATCATCGTTCCAGGCTGCACACAGCTTAACAACAACCCTTTAAAGCAGTGGTAACTAACGATAACAAATGCTACTTAGCTCCTTAAAACAAATGAGTCCTGTGATTTCATTGCAAGGACATGATTTTTCTCATCAAAAAGAAGAGAGCACAGGAGACAAGAGAAGGAACCGTTTGTGCAAAGCCACGTCCCTGTTTCGAGTTTTTTTCCAAGCTTCATGTGAATGATTAGTTATCTCGGGTCATGGGGAGACTACCTGAAAAATAATCAGATCTAACTCATGGCATTCATTTGTTTCTAAAATCACCAGTATTGTTATGCACACTTTAACATAAACAGAACAACACTTCTGGAAGCTGTTTTAACTGTAGTCTGGTACAACGTGCCAAGGGGACAGATAGACAGGATCTACTTTCCTTGTTGTAAATATAGGTAACTTATCAACAAGAGGCCGAACTACGTGGCCCAGAGGTTTGGTCTGAGGGCTAATCATGCGGCCAGTGTTTCTTGAGCACTTCCTCTGGGTGGGCGCTGTGCTCAAGGCTTCTGTGCATGATCTCATTCAATCCTCCCAGTCACTCCATGGGGCAACTAGTATTACTGCTGATCCCAGATCACCAACAAGAAACGCAGGGCTCAGGGGGAGGGTATAGCTCGGTGGTTGAGTGTGTGCTTAGCATGCACAAGGTCCTGGGTTCAATCCCCAGTACCTCCATTAATAAAAAATTAATAAATAAATAAACCTAATTACCTCCCCCCCCCCAAAAAAGGAAGAAAAACTTAGGGCTCTTGGTCAAAGTGGAGAAGCACTCTTAACTGTTGTGCCTTAGGGCTGCCTTGAAGAATCAACACCTGAGACTGAGTTCTTTCTTTTCAGTCTGTCCATTTTCTACTGCCTGAAAAGAAGGATAATGAGCAAGAAAATGACCAGAGAACAATACTTCTTAGGCTTCTCATGGGATTTTTTCAGTGAATCAGAAGGTTAACTAGAATTCCCATTTCAAGGGTATTATTTGTTCATTTGAAGTGTAGTTTGCTTACAGTGTTGTGTTAGTTTCAGGTATACAGCAAAGTGATTCATTTCTATATATTCATATATACACATGTGTATTCTTTTTCATATGCTTTTCCATTATAGGCTTTTACAAGATATTGAACATAGTTCCCTGTGCTATACAACAGGACCTTGTTTATTTTATATATGGTAGTGTGTTATCTGTTAATCTCAAACTCCTAATTTATCCCTCCCCCGACCTTTCCCCTTTGGTAACCATAAATGTTTTCTATGTCTGTGAATCTGTTTCTGTTTTGTAAATAAGTTCATGTGTAATTTTTTTAAGATTCCACATATAAGTGATATATGATTATTTGTCTTTCTCTGATTTACTTCACTTAGTATGATACTCTCTAGGTCCACCCATGTTTCTGCAAATGACATTATTTTATTCTTTTTTATGGCTGAGTAGTACTCCACTGTGTGGAATATTATTTTTTAACAAAATATTTAATATAGAGACAGGGAGTTGTGATTTTCATAAGGAATTCCCACATCCCTGGCTCAGTGATGTCCTCGGTGATGGAGCAGGTCTGAGAGCTGTGCGTGGCTGAGTTCTCCCCAACTCCCGTGCGTGCTGACCCACATGGAAACTGATGCAAGTTGCCTCCTCGATTTGTGCCAGGCACTGTGTGAGGTGTTTTATTTATGTGACCCTATTTTGTCACCACAAAGACTCTTGGAGGCTAAGGATCACTGGTGTTATCATGATTTTGCAGATGAGGAAAGTGAAATTCAGAGACACAGAGGTGAGCTTTCCAGAAGGAGGCAGTAATAATGGATAGAACCAGGACTCACACCAGAGTCTTCGGACCCAAATCAAATGTGCTTTGGACACAGAGGCTCCCTCGGAGTGAGGGTGAGATTGTCCCCACACCGCAGACATACTCCTCTCCCACCCAGTGCGTGCCATCCAAAGCAGCACCTGGAACCTTCTCCTTTGGTGTCTCAGTGCCCTTTGTTCAAAATGGAACTGTAAATGAGAGAGACTGATTTGACCAGATGCATACAGAAGTAAGGTTAGTATTCTTCTGGTCGTGCCTTCCATGTGTCCGTTTTGGGTTTCGGCAGCTGCTAGCAGAGACCAGTCTATTAATACTTCCTTGGCTCCTGTTCTTCAGCAGGGAGCTGTGCAGGTGAGCCAGGCCGGGAGCCTCCGGCAGAGGAACAGAATCACAGCGTTAGCCTGGCTTCTGAGAGGTTCTGAGAGGCCTCGTTATGGGATGAGATGCCGCTCCTTTTACAGGATGCTTCACAGGAAATAGGAAAGCAGCGGGATGGCAGAGCAGTCTCCGCTCTCCTCTGGGAAAGACATCGTCATCTACTTTTATGCTAGAAAATAACTTTCTCTCTAGTACAGAACGGAATACAGAGTCTTTTGCTTTTGAAAAGGGCTCTTTCTTACAACTCCAGGAGTGCCCTGGTAAAGCCTTGCCCCGAGGCACAGCCAGGTAGTCTGATGCCACAGGCCAGACGAGCTGAGGTGCTGACAGTCTGCACTGTCATTAAAGACACACTTTCAAGACATGGAAGCAACTTAAATGTCCATCGACAGATGACTGCTTAAAGAAGATGTGGCATCTATGTATACACAATGGAACACTACTCAGCCATAAAAAGAGTGAAATAATGCCATTTGCAGCAACATGAATGGACCTAGCGATTGTTATACTAAGTGACGTAAGTCAAAGACAAATACCATACGATATCACTTATATGTGGAATCTAAAAAATGATACAAATGAACTTATTTACAAAACAGAAACAGACTCACAGACATAGAAAACAAAATTACAGTTACCAAAAGGGAAAGTGAGGGGCAGATAAATTAGGAGTCTGAGATTAGCAGATACAAACTACTATATACAGAATCAATAAACAACAAGGTCCTCCTGTATAGCACAGGGAACTATATTCAATAGCTTATAATAATCTATAATGAAAAAGAATGTGAAAAATAATATATGTGTATAAAAATCACTGTGCTGTACACCAGAAACTAACACCACATTGTAAATCAACTATATTTCAATTTTAAAAAAATGAATTTTTGTTCTGGATCCTGATTGTTAGTTTAGAAATAGAGTGCCAAATATGCTCAAAAAGGAAGATAGAGCCATGCTTTTTAAACTTTCGTGTACATAGGAATCACCTAGAGATGCTGTTAAAATGCAGGTTCTGATTCAGCAGGTCAGGGTGGAGGAGCCGAGCGTGTCCAAGCTGGGAGTGTCCAGCCACACTGATGCTGGCTCCTCTGTGGCCCACATGCTGAGGTCCTACCAGTGGTGTCCAGGGCAGAGCACGTGGGTGAGTCCTGCACCTGCCCTCTGGTGCTGCATCGCACCTCCTAGCCTGGCCCGGGAATGACCATGTGCATCTTGATGTCTAGGTTTGTCCACCCCCGCTTCGGGCCCATCAAATGCATCCGCACCCTGCGAGCTGTGGAGGCCGACGAGGAACTCACCGTTGCCTACGGCTACGACCACAGCCCCCCGGGAAAGAGTGGGCCTGAGGCCCCCGAGTGGTACCAGGTGGAGCTGAAGGCCTTCCAGGCCACCCAGCAGAAGTGAAAGGCCTGGCTCTGGGCTTCAGAGACCTGGAATGGAAACTTGGATCTATGCACTACGTTCATCCGACAACGGGACAACCAGGGACTGCTCATGCTGTGACATCACATCCTCTCACTCTGCGTTCGCAACGACTTTCTCGAATACTAACTAGGTTTGACTGTATTACTCATACCAGATTTAAAATTAGCTAGCCTCGCAACGACGCCCTACTGAGAGGTATTGCCGAGCGCTTGACATCAGACAGCGTGATGTTCTTGGGTGGTTCAAGTCTAAATCTGTACCACATTCAGAGATGCCAAATGATTAGACTGAAAAAGGGAAAAGGGGGTTTTTCAGTCATTTTTAGTCAGTGGTTTTTCCATGAGGTTTATTTCTATGGCCATTGCAAACCGTGTTATCACGCTTGCATACGCGCCATCTGGAGGAGAGAGAATTACTACATTTTTATTCTCTAAATGTAGTATAATTTGCCTTTTAACCTTTGATCTGTATCTTGCAATAGAATGGCTTTGTTTTTTCCCTAGCAAACAGAACCCCACTTTTTTGAGTCACTTCACCCCTTAGTCCTCTATCTTAGATATCTTTCACAAGAGAAAGCTTCCAAACAGACCTCGTGTCAGTGCCAGTGTGTAGGTCTCTCTGGCTCTCTCTATATCACTGTTTCATTATTATGTCCTGATATAAAGGCCTGGCTCATAGGGCCGGGCTATTATTATAGAATTATTATTCTCGCATGTAAACAAAGATATCTTTGCTTTAAGATGTGAGAAGAAATGAATTTACTTTGTTTGCATTAAGTTATGGAAGAGTTGTAATATATACTTTAAGAAAGAAGAGAGGGAAATTAGTATTTCTAAGCAGTAACTGTGGCAATTTTGCAATATCTTTAATAGTGCTAGTTTTTTTTTCTCCTTGAGTACACATTAAATGTACATAACCTAGAGCAGTCTGGCTGGTAGCACAGTGAATTGAATTCAAAAGTCAAATAGCGAACTTGAATTCTCAAACAGAATTCAAATGTTCGTTGTTTTTTATTTTAATCGCTACTGTTAAGAGAGACATACTGATCACTAGGTACAAAGCAAACCTTAACGCTAAAACTCTTCATCATTGTAATTTCAAAGCACCTCCCTGCTTCAAAGCCTCGTGAATTAAAAATAACACCTGTATAGTTTAAAAGCAGCGGTATCAATAGCATTTCAGCCATTTTGCTAGCCATGTGTAATCACAACCGCAGAAATAAGGAGAAAATCCCTGTTTTTTAGTTTAGCTAACTAGGTATGTAACATGACTGGGATTGCTCTGAATGAATTCTGAGAATTTGGGGGTTTTGTCAGCGCCCTCACCACAAGCCATAGCTGTGTCTTCTTGAGATGCCTCTTGGAGGAGCGGGGGGCTCTGGAAAGCAGCACTTACTCTGACCTGCAGCTGTCCGCAGGGGCATCTGTCACCAAGTCAGTTTGGTCTTGAAAGCTGAAGCCTTCCACACTGTGGTGATAATGGCTGAGTAGGGAAGGCCTGCTGGAAGCAGGAGAGAAAAGAAAAGGGCAAGAGGAAGTTTGCATTTCATGTCAGTTACACGTCACTCTGAGGAAGAACTTAACAAAAGTACTTGACCCGGGGCTGCTCACAACTTTCAGTTCTGACAGCTTCCAGGCACAGGATTCAGCCCTCAAGACAGTGACAGAAGTGGCCCTTTCCCTCTGTGAGCTCCCCAGTCCCCAGCAGTGCAGGCAGCTAGGGGGCAATGATTTCAGGGAGATGAGAAGTTACGAGGGCTGCCTGAAAGATCTTCCATGAAGAGAACTGATCAGAGCTTGCAGATGAAAGGGCACCAGGATAGGATGGCTTCTATTCTGTAGGAAGAGACCGTTACAGAAACTGTGACAGACGGGCAGTCTTGGGACTTGTGTTCTGATAGGTGCTTTACTTTAAACAAGTCCCACAGTGAGTGACCGTCTTTGGGATGGAACGATGGCTTTGATTCACCCCAGTCAGTTGGGTCATGGAGCCAGGTCAGGGAGTCGGGGGTTGGGGGGCACAGGTCACACCTCAGATGCAGCTAAACTCCCAAGGATTTTCTGCCTGAGGCGATACTGTGCCATGGAGGCTGAGGCTGCCATGGGGTGTAATATCTATCCCAAGGGGCTACTCACTCACCCCATTCAAGTGGAATTCTTCCTTCCTTCCTTCCTCCCTTCCTTCCTCCCTTCCTCTTTCTTTTCTTTCTTTCATAAAAGTGATTGAAGAGTTGTCAATGAATCCATTTTACAAAGGAGATAGTGAACGGTAACTCTCTGGGTTTAAAACCGGGCAGTGTGTGTCTGTGAGGTTCAGACAAATCAGAGGAAGCAATACACCCAAGATGACCCACCCCCATCCTTCCTCCACTCTTCCTTGTCCTTCTGGCTCCTGTGTCTTCCACCGACCCTTCCTCTTTCTCTTCTGTCTGTGAGGATGCCTGGTGTTCCTGTATAACCACCTGCCAGCTGGCCCCTCCCTCTCTCCCTCCCCTCCTGCTGGTCTCTCCGGCTCTGTGTGTGCCCCTTGGACCCTCTCTCCTGCACCCTCTGCAGGTACCTCTCTCCATCACTCTGCGTCCATACCTGGCTCTGCTGTTCCCGTCCCCTTGTCTCTCTCTCACACACACACACACTCCCAGATGTAAGGCTTTGTCACAGGTTGGGCTCAGAAGGGGGCCTTGAGATTCACTGTGCTCTGTCGATAGGTAGGTAAAACAGTCGAGGGGGTTGGGGTCCCAAAAGGAATTAACTGGTGAGGAAATAAGGCTCTGTTCCCTGTGTGAGCCAAAGTCTGACTGGGGGAAACCTGGGGATGTGTTTTTCTACTGAATCTGGACATCTGCTGTGGAAGGAATTATGTCAGGAAGCAGGTAGTTTCATCAGCATCGTAACAGAAATGTGGACGATTCCATGTGGTGGGGAATAAAGAAGGAACTGTATGCTCGCCCCCAAAATGGCTGGCGCCGAGGAGGGCATACGATGCCATGGTCTCAGGAGATTCACTCAGAGCCGTCTCAGTCCAGCTCCTGCATGACTAGCTCTTTCCTTAGCTGCTTTTCTATGACAAAATATTATCTTGTGTTAGAGTTAGGAATAGGAACTAATCTGTAGGAGTATGTCCACAAATGGGCATCTGAATGGACTCACAAATAAACAACTGTAAGGACTGAATTTCCAACACAAAGGATGATGAGATTAAAAAAGCAACAGGCAAGGAAGACTTGAGTTTCGCAGGACCTGTTCTTATTTTAACCTGCTTCATCCCTGGTCTACCCGAGAAACTGAGAAGGAAACTGGTTGTTCAAGACCTCTTTGAACTTGACTGGGGCTGCAGTTAAACTGATTTGCCCTCTGGGGGATCTTCACACTTGAAAAATAATTTCCTTGTCACCAACAACCTGAAAAGGCCAAAGTGGAGGCCAAGTATAACCATTTACAACATTTAATTATAACAAGTGAAACTGCAGTGACTGTGAACAGTGAATTCAAGGCTTGTCTTCTCAGTGAGTCAGTATGTGGCACTTGAGTAAATTTCCTTTAATATATGAAATTTTAAATCACTCACTGCAAAATGCATTTAAGATCTTCCAGGAAAGGTATCGTTTTCTGTTTTGCTTTGTTTGAAAACAGTTGCCTCAAGTTTCTGTCTTAAGAGTAGTGATTTAGAATCCAGACATCTTTTGTTTTAGAAAAACAAGCAAAAACCATGTTGCAAGACTGATAGTTGTCATGTTTAGTTGCCACAGATCAAAGGTTTACAAAATATATTAAATTTACATCTACTTGAGATAACTTGATAGATTGTTTTTTTTTTTTCCCCTTTGATCTTTCCCTTCAGGAATTTGAAGCTTCAGTGTCCATTTTGATTTTAAAAATACTAAATTGTAATGGTTTTATTTTGCCAAGTGTGTGCAGACATATTCAAAGCAATGACACTATTTCAAGCCATACAACTACAGGGATGGAAACCCTTTTCACAAATTTTAATGTGTTTGTATGTAAATAGATGTTTGTATGAAATATTTTCATGGTAGAATGAATATATTTAAATGCAGTTGAATTATTCCAGTGCTATTTAAACAAATTACAAAATTTTTTTGGTGAGAATTATCTGAGTCTATTGAGATAGAACGCAGATCAACTTTGATTTTTACAAAATCAAAAGCCTACAGATAACTCTGACTCGTGGCAACTTCCCCGCGTTGTTGCACCTGACGTGGAGAGAGCTTGTAGGCTTCCCCAGTGCCTCAGCCGCTTCCTGGTGGAAGTTAGGTGCTCGTGGAGGTGTGTCACCACCTTTAGTGACATCACTCCAGGCCTCTGGGGGCCTGTGAGTGACTCAGAGGCATTAGAGACACCGGTGCAGTTATCCGGAGCACAATTTCTTTGCAGGGCAGCAGAATCAGAAGCCAGACGTGGCCGTGTGAACCTCAGAACTGGGTTTCCTGGCCACCATCCACCGCCACCCTTACTGCCTAGTCTCACACGGCAGGGAGGCTGCCCTCAGTGGAGTTGGGGTTCAGACCCCCGGGTGGGACTTCACGGTTTTGCCAGCAGTCCCTGCCTCCTGGCCTCCACCTCGCAGAGAGTACGGAGGAGGGTGCTGCTGGCCAGGGGCCCATTTCTCAGCACAGTACACTTCCTGTCTCAGCTCTGGGAGACTATGCACCCAAGCACCCAACTTCCAACCAGAGAGAGACATCCTTGGATAATGCAGATCCCTGCTTCCTCTGTCTGTGACTTTACACATCATTGTTAGAAGTCGTTTTAACATCAAGACCAATCACATCCCTAGGACATACCTCCCAACTCCCCTGACTCTTACTGGAACACTCCCTTACAATGATATTCAACTTGAGTGGGTTGTTTTTTTTTTTCCACTTCGGTCCTGGATATAGTGAAATGATAAATATGATGACAGATTTTCACTGTGTATACTAGCAATATGTACACACATGCCGATGTATCTTAACATACAATTTGGTTACATTTTGGATGACTGTCGTTAATCTCAATTCATGTATTGGGAAACTACAGGGACTACGTCATGTCTGCTTTTCATAGAAGAAAGTTGGGTTCATGGTTCTGAGTGCCCTACTTTAAATGTTTTTCCTCCTCGGTTTTCTGTATTCTCTTTTTATCCTGAAATGCATTGATTAGGTTGTGAGGTATGTTTAAGGATTGGAAGCCAGGGGAATGCTTTCGGCATTTATTACAACCAAAAGTTAACCTCATCACAGTTAACGAGCATCTTTGATTGGTCTTTTGTGGAATCTGAACTAAATCTATGAGCCTTATTCAATATCTATAATTCTATGATTTTTTTAAATTATGGGAAATTAATGAAAGATGTTTACATGAATAATGTTTGCCCTTACTGTGTTATGAATGAGTTTTTTGTAGTGTGTCTGGGTGCATGTGCAAGAGAGTAGGAAAAATGTTTCTGAAACAAAACTTGACAAATATTTGTAATGAAAAGTAAATTTAAAGATTGCTATAATTGCGCTATAGAAACAATGCAAGTATTAAACAAAATATACAATCACCTGTCATTGTCTTCCTTTGGGCAGAAAGGCAGTAACAATTCTCATATCATGTCTACCCGTATATTTAAATTACTAAGCAAACTTTACATTTGAAGTTGTTTTAAAATATTGTTAACCTTTACCATTTTCAAAGCATGATAGGAAGACCCAAGGGAGGGGTACAGAAAGGTTAGGAACTTACTGTGTACTTGGCATGATGCCACATACACCCATGAATCCAGAAAAATCAGCAACATCAGCCAAAGGTACCTGACTGACTACATAAATGTTAAGGGTGTTAAACATAAATGAGATATGTGATCAGGGGGAATATCTGAAGAATGGTCACCTTCAACTCGTGGTTGAAGATACAGGAATGTTGTTAGGTGGTGTGGCACCTCTTGATCTTAGGACAGCTTTGAACCAAGGAAGCCAGGAATCCCTTACTTCTGCCCAATCACAGTCAACATTCCCAGACTCTCGCCTACAACGTTCACAAAGCCAATGACAAAGTGGGTAGAAAAGTGCTTTGCTATCAGCTGGGCCATCTGCCCAGGACCCCAAAGCAGTGAGTTCTAGTAGGCTGTGCCAGGCCACAGGAGGCAGTGAGGGGTCAAACTGAAGTAGTGTGCGAGCCCTCCTGCTTTATTTTACCTCCCTCAGTTGCCCGTTCCTTGATCCTATCACACTTTCTTCCACTGAAGCAAGTGAGATGACTCAACCTAAACCGGTGCTGGGTTGGCTCCACCACCTGGACCAAGACACACCTACATTCTGGAGCTTCAAGGCAGAGTTTCACCTACTAACACACACTATTAATATTCTCCCCCCTTGTGGGGGAGAGGGGTGAGATGAAAATTTTGATATAACTAAGGTAAGTCTAAGAAGCTAAACTGGGCCGGGGGAGGGTATAGCTCAGCGGTAGAAGATACACTTAGCATGCACGAGGTCCTGGGTTCAATCCCCAGTGCCTCTGCTTTAAACAAACAAACAAACAAACAAACAACAAAACCTAAACTCTCAAAAGTAAAGGATTTGGAAACTGTTGTGGGTTAAGATGGGTATGGACTCAAGGGTGGTAGAATAAGGCAATGGGAGGGACATTGAGACGCAACTATTTTAGTTTCAGTGATGGTCCCACATAAACTTCTTACAGAATATCTGCCTTTGGATTTTAACATTCCAGACCATTTGGGCTGCTAATTCATACTAGACTTGAAATTATTTTAGTGGTCAGCTCTAGAATTAGAATTAGAGAACAATCATTCAGAAGGATTTTATGCATCTGACTGGTTGGGGGTTGTTCACTTAGAAAGTTCTGCCCCAAAAGTATTTTATAAAGCAAATGTTGCCTTTCTTATAAAAAGATGATGCAAATTCCCCTACAACATATTGGTCTGTGTTTTTCTTAAAGTTTTGTTTCTTTGTGAAAACCCAAAGCCACAGTTTTGAATTTAGAGCTTCACTTCTCATAATGTACATAAAGACAAATGGCTCCATCTAGACTGCTACCAAATTTTCACTTTTGCAAGTATCAGAATGCTTCCAAGCTTCAAGAAACAAAAACCCACCTCAGTACAGCTGAAGCAATTTAATGCAATCCCTATCAAATTATTCATGTCATTTTTCACAGAACTAGAGCAAATAATCCTAAAATTTATATGGAATCACAAACGACCGAGAATTCCCAAAGCAATACTGAAGAAAAAGAATAAAGCTGGAGGAAAAACCCTCCTAGACTTCAGACAATACTACAGAGCTACAGTAATCAAAACAGCATGGTATTGGCATAAAAATGGACATATGGATCAATGGAACAGAATAGAGAGCCCAGAAATAAACCCACACAACTATGGTCAATCTTCGACAAAGGAAGCAAGAATATATGATCGAGAAAAGACAGTCTCTTCAGCAAATGATGTTGGGAAAACTGGACAGCAGCATATAAATCAATGAAGATAGAACACTCCCTCACACCATACACAAAAATAAACTCAAAATGGCTTAAAGACTTAAATATAAGACAAGATACAGTAAACTTCCTAGAAGAAAACATAGGCAAACATTACCTCACATAAATCTTAGCAATGTTCTCCTAGGGCAGTCTACCCAGGCAATAGAAATAAAAGCAAAAATTAACAAACAGGACCTAATTAAACTTATAAGCATTTGCACAGCAAAGGAAACCATAAGTAAAACAAAACAAAAACCTACGGAATGGGAGAAAATATTTGCAAATGATGTTACTGACAAAGGCTTAATTTCCAGAATATACAAACATCTCATACAACTTAACAACAACAACAAAAAATCCAATCCAAAAATGGCAGAAGATCTAAACAAGCAATTCTCCAATAAAGACATACAAATGGCCAATAGGTACATGAAAAATGCTCAATATCACTAATTATCAGAGAAATGCAAATCAAAACTACAATGAGGTATCACCCCACACCAGTCAGAATGGCCATCATTCAGAAGTTCACAAATGATAAATGCTGGAGAGGGTCTAGAGAAAAGGAAACTCTCCTACACTGCTGGTGGGCATGTAGTTTGGTGCAGCCATTATGGAAAACAGTATGGACTCCTCAAAAAACTAAAAATAGACTTACCATGTGAGCCAGCAATCTCACTCCTTGGCATATATCCAAAGGGAACTCTAATTCAAAAAGATACATGCACCCCAGTGTTCACAGCAGCACCATTTACAATAGCGAAGACATGAAAGCAACCTAAATGTCCATCAACAGATGACTGGATAAAGAAGAAGTGGTATATTTATACAATGGAATACTACTCAGTGATTAAAAAAGAATAAAATAATGCCATTTGCAGCAACATGGATGGACCAGGAGATCATCATTGTAAGTGAAGTAAGCCAGAAAGAGAAAGAAAAATATCATATAGTATCACTCATATGTGGAATCTAAAAAAAGAAAAGAAAAGAAAAAAAGAGGACACTAATGAACTCATCTACAAAACAGAAACAGACTCACAGACATAGTAAACAATCTATGGTTACTGGGGGAAGAGGAGTGGGAAGGGATAAATTTAGGAGTTTGAGATTTGCAAAGGTTAACCACTATATATAAAAACAGATGAAAAACAAATTTCTTCTGTATAGCACAGGGAACTATATTCAATATCTTATAGTAACATTTAATGAAAAATAATATGAAAATGAATATATGTATACATATGCATGACTAGGACACTATGCTGTACACCAGAAATTGACACAATGTAAGTGACTATATGTCAATTTAAAAAAATATATATAGATAGATAGATAGATAGATAGATAGATAGATAGATAGATAGCTGAAGCAATAAAGATTTACTATCTCACATAACAAGAAGTGTTGAGTAACTCTTGAGGTGGTTAATTCTAACCAACTTGCTTTCTATCTTTCTGCTTTGCAATTCTTAGAATGCCAGGTTTGCCCCAGGGGGCTAACTCACCTCACAGTAACAATATAGCTGTCACAGCTCCAAACATCACAGCCAGATTAAGCAGCATAAGTGGGTGAAAAAGAAAGTCTCTGGTGTGGTCTCTACCATGGAGGAAACCTAGACCAATCACTTGCAAGGGCCACGGGGGCACCACGATTATCTGAGGGAAGCATACGGCTGGGTGGAGAAGGTGGGGCGGCCTAAACAAAGCTGGGATTCTCCCAGCAAGGAAAAAAGGAGAAACAAGAGTTGGGCTGACCACCCACAGTGTCTGCCTTTTCTGCATCACAGGTTTTGTTTTATTTTCTTTAGAGAAGAAAGGAGATTAGTTTTTTCAAATAAACAAAAGGATTTTCTAATTAAAAAAATCAACTCGTGAATATATGTATGTTTATGTATAACTGAAAAATTGTGCTCTACGCTGGAATTTGACACAACATTGTAAAATGACTATAACTCAATAAAAAAATGTTAAAAAAAGAATCAACTCAGAGAATTCTCCAGCGGCTGGGGAGAGAGGTTTTACACAAATACATTTGGATTTTAATGTTTTAAATGTTTTAGGTTATTCCTTTCTTTCTTATAGCCATGTGACATAGATACTGCTATCACCCCATTTTAGAGAAGGGAAAACAGAGACATAGAGATGTTCAGTAACTTGACTTGCAGTTAAGGAACCTGGTTCCAGAAACGAGAAAGTGGCAGAGGCAAAACATGAAGCCAGGAGGCTGGGTTCCAGACTGCTCTCCTAACCACAGCTCTGAGAGTCCCTCTCTCCCGCCCTTCACTTCTTCATGCTCTCTACAGAGTAAAGTGACTATTAATATCCTTAGTCTTCCTTTCCCTTGAACATTTGCTTAACCAACCAGTTAACTGATCTCCCAGACCCCAGTCTCTCGTTAGTCCAATCCATGCGATACCCAGACCAACTTCCTATAATTTTACAAACATCACCGTCCGCCCTAGTCCAGAACTTCCACACCCTCTGCCTGGATTCCAGCCGTAGCTTCTCCACACCGTCTTTTTTTCTCACCCATGACCACTGCCACCTGAAGCTCCCTCAGTGATGAGTTTTCACCATTCCTGCCTCTCCGTGGCCGCACTGGGGAGGGTCACGTGGTAGGAAGGACCAGGACTCTGGAGTCAGACTGGTTTTTATCAGCTCTGCCACTGTCTCCAGGATGGTGGGCTTAAGACTGCTCTCTAGCAAATGTGGATACTGGGATGTAAAGCTTGAGAGTTTGCAAGCCCTCCCCCCTCCCTCTTCCTTCATCTCTAGCTGCTCTCTCTTCTTCCTGTCTTTAGAAATGCCAGGCTCGCTCCCTCCTGCTCCCCTCTCAGACTTGGGCCTTTCTCCCTGGCTCCCTCCCTCACCTCCTTCAAGTCTTCACTGAACTGCCTTTTGTTGGGCTATACCTCACAGGCCTACAAGGCCTGTACTCGCACAGCTTCAAGACTGAAGAAAGAGCCCCGGTCAGCGACAGAGAGATCCATGGTTTCATGGAGGGGAACTCACACATCTGAAGCAAGGTCCCGGAGCGACTCCCCACATTGTGCAGAGTGGACGACAGGCAGGACATGGCAGCCGGCTTCACTCTGATCCCGGGGACAAGGGGAGGTCAGCAGTTAAAAGGGAATGGACTGCAGGTGGGTTTGTTTGCTACTAAGGAAACCAGCAGAGGGCACGCCCTGCACCGCCCCTTTGATAAGAACAATCACCAGCTGGGAACTTCGGCAAGTATGTCATGTGTGAAGGGCACAGGTGGAGCAGGCACTGGTCGAGCAGGGGATGGACCGAGAGCAGAGAGCAGCCACCTTGAGTGGCCCGACCATACACCTTCCTTGACTATCCACTTAAATTGCAACACTTTACCCTCCTTTCTTTTTCTCCAGACCACTTGTCACCTTCTAACTTTCTATGTAATTTCATTATCCGTGATATTGTTCATTGACTTTCTCCTCCCTCTAGACTGTGAGTTCCAGGTAGGCATGGATTTCGGTCTGTCCCATTCACTGATGGAACCTTAACATCTGACACACAAGAAGAAGCCCTCAACAAATGGAATGGATGGATGGATTAATGGGAGTCGGCAGACTGTAATGGTGAAGAGAGCTTTGGTAATCATCTTGGATTGACATCTCAGCTCTGCCATTTCCCAACTACGTGACATCACTTCTTTATGCTTCAGTTCCCGTATTTGTAAATTGAAACTGATAATGATACCTAAAAAAAAAAAAAAAAAAACGAGAGAGAGACAGATGGAGTGCTTGACCCATGGAGCAGGCTCTTTAACTGGGTCCCTTCTGCTTTGGAATGCCACCTTTCTAGGTGTAGCCAAAGCCAGTCTCCTTGCAAGAAGTCCCCAGTGAAGATACCTTGCCCCAGGGCTCACTGGCCCTTCTCTGCACCCATGGGCGTCCACAGGCCATGCTAGGCTCTATACTGTATTCTCAAATGTTTAATGAGTGAAACATCTTGCTGGCCTCCCCCTTAGATGACCGGCTTTGGGGGGCAGCAAATTTCTGGATGCAATGCAAAGCATTTGCCAAGTATCTGATGTAAGAATGACTGAGCTAGAGTGTCTTTTTCAAAAAATCACCTTCTCAGTTTGCTCATTCATTCAACACGCATCTCTTACCATCTATCAGTCACTATTGTAGGCCATCAACAAATCAGCAGTGAACACAAAGTTCCCTGCCTTTTGGAGCTTACATTTTCATGAGAACACTGACCATAAACCAGGGAAAGGCTCTAAGTGACATGGAACAAGGAGGGGGTGGGGGAGGAGTATCAGGAGTGGAGTGAGGGGAGGCAAGATTGGGGTCTGGGCAAAGTGTCCAGGCCAGGAGGGCGGCAAGAGCGCACTCCGAGTGGGAGGTCTGTGGAGGGTGTGAGAGCAGGGGGCAGCCAGGGCGGCAGCCAGCAGAAAGAACCAGGGGCTGTGCTCAGAGGGCGAGCCGGGACCCAGTTCTACAGGGGCCCCCAAAGCCGTTTTAAAGACTTGATTTTTAACTCTGTGTGCGATGGGAAATCAGCCGATGATGTAAAATACTTTGGTGTGTTTTTAAAAACGAACCAGCTTTATTCAACTTCGTTTCCTGAAGGTTCCAAAATATGATTTTGAAACTGTCATTGCTGTTGGCCCTTCCATTGGAGGGCTCTGAAGAGAAGAGTGAAAAAAACCTGCCTTACTTGTGTAACAGGCTTACTCTGACTGTTCACAGAGTGGAGAATGGACGGGAGTGAGGGGGCCAGGGACCCAGGGAGAAGCAGGAGGAACCAGATGATGGGGCAGTGAGGTGGGGACAGAAGGTGGGAGGAGTGGTTGAATTTTGGATCTGCCATAAAGGCAGAGAAAATAGAATTTGCTGAGATGTGGGGTTAGGGATTGTAAGATGTCGGTTTTATCATTACTTAGGTATGGTAAGGCCAACAAATCAGTGCCATTGAGAAGACAGCTCATCACTCACAGTTCCCCAGTTCCCCAGGGCGTGGAGGGTGGGGCACCAAGCCACAGGGGCTGCACAGGGATGTGCCAGGGTCAGTCTGGAGGCAGAGGAAGCAGGGGAAAACATGGGCCAGAGTCTTACTGTGTGGTTTCCAGGGGAAAGAACAGGCAAGGCAGGTTTAGGATTGGCTAGTTTGACAATTTCAAGAGGCTCTGGGGTGTAGGGGCTGCCTCTGTTGTCTGGCCCCTGACCCTCGGGTGACAGAGGCCTGGAGCATCAGGCCGCTAAAAGAAGCTGGTTGGGGAGGGCTCTGGATGGGTTGCTTTGCATATGAAAGGCCCGAGTTGTTTCTTTCTGTAGGAATTGAGGACCCAGGGCCACTGCGGCCCCAGATACCGAAGTAGCAGAAGAGAAAGACATGTTAATTCATTGGAAGTAAGGAGTCAAGGATGACTCTGATTTTTGGTCTAAACAACTAGGAGAATAGAATAATCACTCGTGAAACAAACTCTGTCGCTGCTGCCGATAGTGACGGTCTCACCCTGAATCACCTGCACTCTCCCCGTTTCACTTCTGTTTCCAAACCAACCCATTAATTTCTGCGTGTTCCAGCTCCCTCTTGTGGTGAAGATTTACTCTCATACCATTTCTGATATGAAGCTATAGAACAAAAAGAACTTTAGCAAAAGGATGGTTTAATATATTTTTAAAACAAACATGAGAACTGGGCTCATGTTTACTCCTATCGTCAGGTTGAACTTTGGGTAAGAAAATAAAGACAGAATTTCCAGGACTTTTTTATTTTTCAAATAAGCCCAAATTTCAAAAGGGCTAATAGTGATTTTGGAGCCTGCAATAAACTAAGTTGAACAAAGCTTGTTTTTCTCTTAAAAACAAACAAAAAGAGCATTTTTAAAGGCCATGTAGCTCTTTAAAAGCATCATTTTCTGTAAAATGTGGGTTATGAGTTCATTTGTCCTAAATCAATCTTAATCTTGTACTTCCCTTACTTTTTTTATTATTATTTTAAAATGAGTCATCCATAGTGTGATGAAAGGGTCACGGGTCACCAGGGAAATCATCTTCTAGTTAACCACGTACACAAACTATACAGGGGTAAATGGAAGTGCGTAGATATCTTTGTTGACAGCCAGCTTCCTGAGTTTCTTCTAGAAGATTCTAGAATCTGGCTCCTAGCTGGGGCAGAGGAATATAGTTTCTCCGAAACAAGGAAATCTTAAGTAACTAGAAGTAAAAGAATCATATTCAAGCTTGCCATATGAGGAGATATACACTGCGGGGAGTATGAGTGTTCATCCTGTAACTACTGAAATTGGTCCCTAAAAGGAAAATAATTTATCCCAACAGAACTGAGATATTAGAGAAATTTCTCAAAATTTTGTTATATAATAGAGCCACTCAAAATTTAGCACTCTATTACCATGTGATCCAGCAATCCCACCCAGGCATATATCCAGAGGAAACTCTAATTAGAAAAGACACATGCACCCCAATGTTCACAGCAGCACCATTTACAATAGCCAAGACATGGAAGTAACCTAAGTGTCCATCGACAGATGACTGGATAAAGAAGATGTGGTGTGTGTGTGTGTTTATATATATATATATATATATAATCACTTTGCTATACACCAGAAACTACCACAAGGTTACAAATCAACTACACTTCAATTTAAGGGAAAAAAAGGAAGCAAATATAGCACTCTGCCTGTGTGTTTGTGTGCTTATGTATGTGTGTGTGTCTGTGTGTATAGGAGTACCACTTACCTAGGTAAGACTTACAGCACCCATAGCTATGTGGGACACAGCCAGAAACCTGAAAGCAAGTGACTTCTGAGCAGCCAACAGCTATTTCAAAGTTCATGCACTTTGCTCTGCAGAATTACCTTGATACAGACACTGTGGAACACCAGATTCCAGCCTCAGAGCCTCTGACCTGAGAGCCAGCGAGAGAGGGAAGGAGGAAGTAGCAGAAAAATGAAACTGGTTTTCTAAAAATCTCTCTTCCAGTTTTTAAGCACTATGGCTTAAAGTCTAGGCGTTTGACACAACCACACAAAATCTATGGGACACAGCAAAGGCAGTGCTAAGAGGGAAGTTTATAGCGATACAGTCCTTCCTCAAAAAAGAAGAACAATCTCAAATAAACAATCTAACCCACTAGCTAAAAGAATTAGAAAAAGAAGAGCAAAAACACCCAAAAGTCAGCAGAAGGAAGGAAATAATAAAGATCAGGGAGGGAATAAATAAAATAGAGATTAAAAAAAAAAACAATAGAAAAATCAATCAAACCAAAAGCTGGATTTTTGAAAGAGTAAATAAAATCGACAAACCTCTGGCCAAACTCACAAAGAAGAAAAAAGAGAGAGCACAAATAAGTAAAATAAGAAAGGAAAACGGAGAAATTACAACCAATAACATAGAAATACAGAATATTATACGAGAATATTATGAAAAACTACACGGAACCAAAATGGATAACCTAGAGGAGATGGACAAGTTTCTGGAAACATACAGTCCACCAAGACTGAATCAAGAAGAAACTGACCACTTGAACAAACCAATCACTAGAAATGAAATCGAAATAGCAATAAAAAACCTCCCCACAAATAAAAGTCCGGGACTGGATGGCTTCCCCAGGGAATTCTACCAACCATACAAAGAAGAACTCATGCCAGTCCTTCTCAAACTCTTCCAGAAGATTGAAAAAGAGGGAATACTCCCAAACTCATTCTATGAAGCCACCATCACCCTGATAACAAAACCAGGCAAAGATACCACCAAAAAAAGAGAATTACAGACCAGTATCACTGATGAACATAGATGCAAAAATCCTTACCAAAATATTAGCAAATAGAATCCAACAGCACATAAAAAAGATTATACATCATGATCAAGTGGGGTTCATCCCAGGGACACAAGGATGTTTCAACATATGCAAATCAATCAATGTAATACATCACATCAACAAGAGAAAGGACAAAAACCACGTGATCATCTCAGTAGATGCAGAAAAAGCTTTTGATAAAATTCAACACCCATTTATGATAAAAACTCTCACCAAAGTGGGTATAAAGGGAACGTATCTCAACATCATAAAAGCTATATATGGCAAACCTACAGCCAGCATAGTACTCAACAGTGAAAAACTCAAAAGCTTCCCACTAAAATCTGGGACAAAACAAGGCTGCCCACTATCACCACTCCTATTCAACATAGTTTTGGAAGTCCTAGTCACAGCAATCAGGCAAGAGAGAGAAATAAAAGGAATCCAAACTGGAAAAGAAGAGGTAAAAGTGTCACTATATGCCAATGACATGTTACTATATATAGAAAACCCTGAAAGGTCCACACAAAAACTACTAGAGCTGATTGAAGAATTCAGCAAGGTAGCAGGTTACAAGATTAACATTCAAAAATCAGTTGCATTTCTTTACACTAACAATGAATCAACAGAAAAAGAAAGTAAAGAAACAATCCCCCTTAAAACTAGCACCCAAAGTAATAAAATATCTAGAAATAAATCTAACCAAGGAGGTGAAAGAATTATACACAGAAAACTATAAACTATTGATGAAGGAAATTAAAGAAGACTTTAAAAAATGGAAAGATATCCCATGCTCCTGGATTGGAAGAATCAATAGTGTTAAAATGGTCACACTGCCCAAGGCACTCTACAGATTTAATGCAATCCCTATCAAATTACCCAGGACATACTTCACAGAACTAGAACAAATCATAATAAAATTTATATGGAACCACAAAAGACCTAGAATTGCCAAAGCATTACTGAAGAAAAAGAAAGAGGCTGGAGAAATAACTCTCCCAGACTTCAGACAATACTACAGAGCTACAGTCATCAAGACAGCATGGTACTGGTACAAAAACAGACATATAGACCAATGGAACAGAATAGAGAGCCCAGAAATGAACCCACAAACTTTTGGTCAACTAATCTTCGACAAAGGAGGCAAGAATATACAGTGGAATAAAGACAGTCTCTTCAGCAAATGGTGTTGCGAAAACTGGAGAGCAGCATGTAAATCAATGAAGCTAGAACACTCCCTTACACCATACACAAAAATAAACTCAAAATGGATCAAACACTTGAACATGAGACAAGGTACAATAAACCTTCTAGAAGAAAATATAGGCAAAACATTATCTGACATACATCTCAAAAATGTTCTCCTAGGGCAGTCTACCCAACCAATAGAAATAAAAGCAAGAATAAATAAATGGGACCTAATTAAACTTACAAGCTTCTGCGCAGCAAAGGAAACCATAAGTAAAACAAAAAGACAACCTACGGAATGGGAGAAAATTTTTGCAAATGAAACTGACAAAGGCTTGATCTCCAGAATATATAAGCAGCTCATATGACTTATTAAGAAAGAAACAAACAACCCAATCCAAAAATGGGCAGAAGACCTAAACAAGAAATTCTCCAAGGAAGAAATACAAAAGATCAATACGCACATGAAAAAATGCACAGTATCACTAATTATCAGAGAAATGCAAATCAAAACTACCATGAGGTATCACCTCACACCAGTCAGAATGGCCATCATTCAAAAGTCCACAAATGACAAATGCTGGAGAGGCTGTGGAGAAAAGGGAACCCTCCTACACTGCTAGTGGGAATGCAGTTTGGTGCAGCCACTGTGGAAAATAGTATGGAGATTCCTCAAAAGACTAGGAATAGACTTACCATGTGACCCAGGAATCCCGCTCCTGGGCATATATCTAGAAGGAACCCTACTTCAAAATGACACCTGCACCCCAATGTTCATAGCAGCACTATTTACAATAGCCAAGACACGGAAACAGCCTAAATGTCCATCAACAGATGACTGGATAAAGAAGAGGTGGTATATTTATACAATGGAATACTATTCAGCCATAAAAACAACAACATAATGCCATTTGCAGCAACATGGATGTTCCTGGAGAATGTCATTCTAAGTGAAGTAAGCCAGAAAGAGAAAGAAAAATACCATATGAGATCGCTCATATGTGGAATCTAAAAAAACAAAAAACGAACAAATAGAAACAGAAACACTCATAGACATAGAATACAAACTTGTGGTTGCCAAGGGGGAGGGGGGTGGGAAGGGACAGACTGGGATTTCAAAATGTAGAATAGATAAACAAGATTGTACTGTGTAGCACAGGGAAATATATACAGGATCTTGTGGTGGCTCACAGCGAAAGGGAATGTGACAATGAATGTCTGCATGTCCATGTATAACTGAAAAATTATGCTCTACACTGGAATTTGACACAGCATTGTAAAATTACTATAACTCAATTTTTAAAAAGTTAAAATAATAATAATAAAAGAAAAAAATTTAAAAAATATAAAGTCTAGGTGTTTTAGCAATTTCTGATGACGTTCTCAGCTGGTGCGTCTCTGACCTCAGTGGGCAGAATCACTGGGAAATTTGTTACCCATGCAGATCCCTGGACCCTGCTGCCAGAGACTCTGCATGTGGATCAAGTGCCCTGGGCAGAACATAGAAACCTGACATTTCTGATTTGCAGTGCAGTCCAGTAAGTGATGCTCAGGGTGATATTCCTGAGTAATGAAGAAAAGATAAAACTAAGTGTAATGTAGTCTGCCTAATGATAATGGTAATTGTTGTCAGAACCAGAGACTATCCCCCAAGAACTCAAAAATCACTCTCTGGGAGCTGTTTTAAGATCAGAGAAGAGATACCTAAAGTCATCAGAAAGAAAAAAATGGCGCTCAAACCAGCAGGACTTGATTCAATTAAAAAAAAATCTTTAAAAACAATCAGGATGTTTCGAATTTTCTTCAAATTCCAATACAGGAGGTGGGGGAAGTGGATGAGGATGTAGATAAAACCAGACTGACTGATCACGTGTGGAAAATGATTGCAACTAGGCGAGGGGTACATGGGGGTTCGTTATCTTCTATTGTATATTTTTCTCTTTCAGAATCTCTAAAATAAAAAATTTAAGAAAAAAATTTTAAAGAGAATGTTATTTACTATAAACATACTGTCAAGGAGGAAGAAAATTTCTTCTATCCTTCTAGGTTCTTCTGGCTGGTCTAAGAATTACATTGACATGAGACAGAGTAACAGGAAAGAATCAGTCAAACAAATTTAATAATGTGTATGCGTGGGAGAGACTGAGTAACTCACCAAAATGGCTAAAATACCATCCTCAGTTGAAGACAAAAGAGGAGGTTGAGGGTGGGGAGAGTCAGTTATGAGAGTTTACCATGAAAAACACATTAAAAAGGATAAGGTTCTCACACAGATTTAAGTCATTGTCTTCTCCACTCATGAGAGTTTCTAGAGTTGGTCATTTTCCTCTTCCTGGTCCCGCCAGGGAGACACCCTTACAAATGGAAGTTTCTCTTATATATGCAAGTGTTTCTTACAGAAGGGTAACTCCTACTTGGTTGTCAGAGTTTTTCCCATGTCTGCTTTCTTAGAAAACAACCAACTTAATGACTAAGAGACATATTTGGGGGTTACAAATTTCTCTTCCCCCATAATACCAAAAAAAAAAAAAAAAAAAAAAACCCACAAGCGTTACAGAGGCAAACACATTGCCTGTCCTAATTCTGTCCAAGTAACTGCCTTCCTTGAATTTCCTGGGCACACTGGCAAACTAATCCCGACTGTGAAATGGATCTATCAGACAGCATTAAGCCTTCCGCGTGAGGAAGTGAAAACTCCCCTTGTTCTTATTCCTTGCTCACCAAACCATCATCCTCTGATTGTTGATCTGCCTTCAGGGAGAAATTCTTCTGATACTGCTAGCACGGCCCTTCAAAGTATGTGACAGTCATAGTCTCCATTATCTGTCACTAAACTGGGATTCTGGTTTTGATTCTGGCCTGGTAAGTGTGGTTAATGAATCTGTCCTGAAAGGTGGAGCTATGTATTATGTGCTGATAAAATATCCAGTATATGAGCCAGGAAAGACCAAGAAAGCCCTAAGCCAAGGCAAGCTTCTCAAGACAATGAATGTCTCCTGGTGTAACCCCTGGGAAGAAGCCAACCAAGTGAATAAACATCCCTCCCAGCTTGTGGTTGCTTTCCTTGATTAATTGAATGTTTACTATACACAGCAAGCATTGTACTAGGTACTTTCCATACTAGGTACTTTCTGTCAGTTATTTCACTTAATTTTCACAGTAGAAAACACTGTGGTATGTAATTACACACACCTATGTACGTGATATACCTACACTGAATACTCACTGCATATAACCTAGAACATGATATTCTCACTACACCACTGCATGAATATATACACATGTAATGATTATTAAGCATTGTTATTCTATTTATTTTTTAATTAACTTTGTGGGGGAGGTAATTAGGTTTATTCATCTATTTATTTAATGGAGGTACTGGGGCTTGAACCAGGACCTCGTGCATGCTAGGCATGCAGTCTACCACCGAGCTGTACCCACCCCTCAGCATTGTTATTCTAAGTGGAATTTCATTGAAACACTCTGTTTCACTACAAGCAATTGTAAAGTGTTTACCATCTAGGATAATATTACTAGCAAACCCACCTAACCAGGCACTTGTAAACCCATACTGTCACAATCCACTGAAGGGGAATGAGCAGCGTGGATGCCGTTGTTAACCTCGCTGTGATGTAAATTGCAGAATCAGGATACTTGAAATCCATATGTGTAAGGCCTGGCCTGTCTGATACCCCGTGTCAACTCATGTACTAAATATTAGCAATGTTGAACTTCTATGCCTGTGTCATCTATATACATGCAAACACAAAATTCTCAATGTCCTTCCCACACTGCTGTGGATTGTCTTCCAGACCCCTTGTGGTACATCTCTTTCCACCTTATGTTCTGTTTGGTGGAACAAAATTTTCTAGGATAATGGAAGACACTATTTATTTTTTTTCTTCTGATTTTTGGAAGACCATCCCAAAGTCTGGTCTGAGAACCTGATCTCCCTGCAGTGCCCATTCGGCTGTGATCACTGCTCAGGTACACCAGACGTGGAACGCAGAGTTGGAAGCATTGTTCACCAATAGACACACCAAGACACGTGTGACTGGGTCCAGCCTTTTGCAGACCCCAGAATAATGAAAGGTAATGAGAAGAGCACATTCAGTTTGAGGTAAAAAAATTGGGACTCAAGCCGTCTGAGCTTTGTACTCTTTAATGCTGTTTCCCTTTTATAAATGAGTCCAATAAAAATTGCCCTGGCTATTTCACAGGCTTGTTTTAGGAATAATGCAGATGACCCCGGTGACAGACGCTGGACTGGCTATCCAAAAGCCATTCACAAGCCATTTTCCCCCTTGCCTTCCTGTCCCTAAAATAGTCACATTTCAAGAATTCCTTTGCACCCCAACATTCATAGCAGCACCTTTTACATAGCCAAGATATGGAAGCAACCTAAGTGTCCATCAGCAGATGAACAGATAAAGATATAGTGTGTATGCACAATGGAATACTACTCAGCCATAAAGAAGGATGAAGTTTTGCCATTTGCAACAACATGGATGGACTTGGAGGGTATTATACTCAGTGAAATAAGTCAGATAGAGAAAAACAAATACTGTATGATCTCACTTACATGTGGAATCAAAAAAACAAAATAAACAAATATAACAATACAGAAATAGACTCACAGATATAAAAAACAAACTCGTGGTTACCAGTGGGAAGAAAAAGAGGGGTAGGGCAAGACAGGGGTAGGGGATTAAGAGGCACAAACTACTAGGTATAAAATAAATGAGCTAAAGAATATACTTACTGTACAGCACAGGGAATAGAGCTGATAGTTCATAATAACTTTAAATGGAGTGTAGCCTTTCAAAAGTGTGAATTATTATGTCGTATACTTGAAATATATAATATTGTACATCAACTATACAATAAAAACAAAACAATAAAACAAACACAGAGAAAACAAAAATTAAAATGCTCTATTGTGGCAATTCCAAAAAAAAGAAGATGAATCCCTTGCAGCTAGGGCTGGCCACCAGATCCAATTCTGGCCAATGAGATTTCAGGGAGAGGAGTGGGCAGTCACTGAGTGGAGCTTCTGGGAAAATGATGTAAAAGAGACTCCAGCAGGCATGCATGCTGCCTTCATCCCTTATTCTCCAATCTCCTTTTCACACAGCCACCAGGGTGGGCTTTTAAAATAGTGAAGCAGATCATGCCATTGCCCGGTTGAATCTCTTTCCACTGCAGTCAGAATAACATCCGGACTACGTACAGTGGTCTGGCTCCCTCTCCCTCCCCAGTATCATTCAGTCCACCCTCCCCCACTCCCTGTCCTCCAGCCAGACCTTCTGTTCCTCACACTTGCCAAAGGTTCTCCTGGCTCCAGGCCCTCACACCTGCTGATTCCTCTGCCGAGTGCTGCTCCAGCTCTTTGCACGGCTTGTGTGCCCTGTCAGCTCTCAACTCCTGGGTCTGCATTAGAGATGCCTTCCTTAACCATCCACCCTGTATCCTCTATCTCATCACCCAGTGTGCTTCACTGTTACCTTTTATCCCAATCCAGTAATTCTGTGTATTTGTTTATCTGTTAGTTGTCTGTCTTCCATCACTAGAATACAGGCATCCCTGGGTACAGCCTTGTTCTGTCTTGTTTATTGCTATATCCTTAGCCCCTTGCATGGCACCTGAAACGTAGGAGACACTCATTCAATATTTGCAGAGTAAGCGAACAGGTTTTCCCTATGAATCTCCATCTTCTATTCATTACTTCTTCATTAAAGGAAAGGAGAAGCTGAACAAGAGTTCACAGTGGGAATAACAAGTGTCTTAACATAGGATATGTATGATGGTTGGATGACTTCCAGGAAGGGATAATCAAGGAAGACAACTTACTAGCAAACAAAACAAAACAAAACAAAACAAAACAAAACAAAAGTTAAGGGAGCGATTGTAATTGGCTGAGAGTGGAATATAGTGGAAAATACTGTGTCACCCTCATCGTCCGATAGCTATTTGGTTTTTTTGGTTGCTGTTTTCTTTTGCTTTTTAACTTTTTTTAAAAACTGAAGTATATGTGATTTACAATGTTGCCTAATTGCTATTTGGATTGCCACAGCGGCAGACACCTTAGGGAGTCTTGGGAGGAGACGTCTGGAAGTGAAGGTGACCCAGCCAGTCAAGGTGGAATGCCTGCTTCTGACAGACTCAGCATCACGCGCCAGGGGTGAGGTGGCTCTCACTGTCCACTTAAATTCCCATTTCTCTTTACTTCCCCTCCTTACGCGCCTCCTCTGTTTAAAACAACTGCATGTGTGTATATGTATATATATATATATATCAACACACACATAGACTTTATCATTTTGCAGGAGTTTTTGAAAGTAGTGGCTGATATGCTGAGTAATTTTCAAATGGCATACACTTAAGAGGATGATTGTGTAGGAAACAAATGACAGTCAAATAAAAGATACTGACCACAAAGATATGGAAATTATTACCCATAATCAAGGCTACTATGAGCAGAAGACATGGCATTAGTTCCTCCTTTCTACCATATAGTTATTGTTTTGTAGAACCCTTTCAAAGCAAGATGCTGAATACTTGCATCTGGAGCTCCTAAGATTCTCCCACTTAACTTCAATATAATTATCACAACTAAGATAATTAATAGTCATTCCCTAATACCACCTAGCACAAAGTCTTTATTTAAATTTCCAAGCCCTCTTTTGAAAGTCTCACTCCACATCATATGAAATATATTAAAATGCACCCACAGTAGTTTTTACTGAAATAAAAAATTTTAATGATTTAGCTACAAGTAAGCCATTTAATTTGTAATCAATTTCTCAGCAAGCATGGTACATAGGCCTTTTGAAGGGAAATAATCTAAACTCCTAATTGTTTTTAAAAATAATTACAATTTTTGGAAATATTAACATTCTATCAATAATGTCAGTAAAATTGTTAGTTTGAGTCTGAGAGTATCTGATCTCAATTCAGTTCATAAGGCCGAAAAAGATTCTGGCTGTAGGAAACGTGGGGGTGAAGGCATCCAGAAGACGAAATACAATAGCTCACAGAGAAGTTTGTATTAGAAATGACTTTGTCAATGGCAAAAAGAAGCCCTACATACACTTCTAAGGGGATTTCATTAGTATAAATCAATTTAATAAAAAATGTGTTAAGGTACAAAAGGGGGCAGGTATTATTATAGACACATTATTGACCCCATTTTGCAGATGGGGAAACTGAGGCTAAGGGAGATGTAAGATGGTCTTGCCAAGGTTCAGCTGGCAAAACAAGACCTTGCTTGCCATCACAATACAAGAGAAAAAGAACTTCAGTATTTTAAGTTCATTATGTTTTTAAAATTAAGAAATGCTGGGTTTTTTTTTTTTTTAAGCTTAGCAAAGGAGTTAAAAGCAGAGTGACTTCATTTTCACTTTCATGTAACAAAACTCCCAGAAGACACACTTCCTCACCAGAGTCTTAATGCAGTATTGCTCTAGCATCCTGCCGGGCATGAATTGCTCATTTCAGCAAGCATGACTCAACCATCACATTGGGAATGTTTTTCCTCTTGAAAGCCCTTGGAGCCAAATTGTTAAAGAATCAAGAGGAATCACTTAAGGATATGAGTGATTTTCACATGGTGAACATTTTGGGAAAGAGGGTGACTGTGGAGGAAACAAATGACATTCAAAGACTAGATACTGATTGTGAAGATGTGGAGATTATTATACATAATCAAGGCTGCTATCGGCAGAATTAATGAAAGTAGTTCCTCCTCATTCCCACTGTAATATTCCAGGGAGGGATGAATCCAGGGGAGGATGCTTAGCATGAACCCTCAAGCAGTGGGTACTGCCTCTGTCTCTTCCCACAGCGGTGAAGAAGCATGTACCCACAAAGCCACGAAGGACACGCGTGCCACTGGCTTAGGTGGTTCCACAGATGCTGACCAAGTGTGTATGTAGGTCAGTGCTCTTCAGACGCTTCAGACCAGACACCCTTACCAGAAAAAGTGTGCGATCAGCACTTCCAATGCATGTTCATCTAAACCTGTGGTCACAATCTGGGGGGAGGGTATAGCTCAGTGGTAGAGCTCATGCTTAGCACGCAAGGTTCTGGGTTCAACCCCGGGTACCGCCATTAAAATAAATAAATAAATAAACCTATGGTCACGATCCGTACTGATAACATTAAGTAGATTAAGAAACACATACAAAATAGAAATTTCAGGGATGAGATGAAATATAGTTTTAAATAATCATTTTTTTTTCTTTTTACATAGTCTTGAAAAGCCTTTTTATTCTCCCACACACCCAGGCCTATTTTGCCAGTATTTTTCAGGGAAAGTAGTGAGATTAAATATGCTTCATTATTTTGAAAATCTTGGTTTAATGCTTCATGATAAAGCAAGGCAAAGGTCTATTTCTAAATCCAGTTTATATCGACACTTGACTTAATACCAAAGTTAAGGGAAAAAAAGAAAAAAAGACCTCACAAAGATCCTTACGTCCAAACAGAACAACATCCACCACCAGGCTTATTAAATCTGGAGGCTGAGTTTTCTGTTCCACCTATCAGCTATGCAAAGGCTTTTACTGGTATTCATCTGCTAGATGTCCATCTCCCCAACTTGTTCTTACAAACTAACTGGGTGCTATATATATGTGTGTGTGTGTGTGTGTGTGTGTGTGTGTGTGTGTGTGTGTGTGTGTGTGTGTGTGTGTGTATACATATATATATATATGTGTGTAACAAATGGATCCAAAATCTAGTGTAAGTCTTAGTTTGGGAAATTTCTAAACAGAATAGAAAATTATGACTTCTCAAATGCTCAACAGTATCTGCCATAACAAGGTACTTGCTAATACATCTCAGGGCACCACCACCGTCACCACCCTCGGCATTCTGTGGGGGCACCAGCAGGATCAGTATCCATCTTGGTTATTGTTTTGAGGGAATCCTTAGACACCTCTTTGCTTTTGATCA
Organism: Camelus ferus; assembly: GCF_009834535.1. NCBI lineage: Eukaryota > Metazoa > Chordata > Mammalia > Artiodactyla > Camelidae > Camelus > Camelus ferus. Next base: position 98,961,668 of record NC_045697.1, on the reverse strand, counting down.
TTAGCCTGTTTAGATGTAAATAAACACATAAATATATAAATAATTTTTAAATGCTCAGACATAAGTTTTATAGACTTTAGAAACAAAAGCACATCAGATGGGCCGCCGCGCCGCCGTAGCCCTCCAACGCCAGCGCCGCCTCTGGCTTGCCGAGCTCCAGCCGAAGGAAAAGAGGGGTAAGTAAGGAGGTCTCTATACCATGGCTCGTACAAAGCCGACCGCCCGCAAATCGACCGGTGGTAAAGCAACTGGCTACAAAAGCCGCTCGCAAGAGTGCGCCCTCTACTGGAGGGGTGAAGAAACCTCATCGTTACAGGCCTGGTACCGTGGCACTCCGTGAAATTAGACGTTATCAGAAGTCCACTGAACTTCTGATTCGCAAACTTTCCTTCCAGCGTCAGGTGCGGGAAATTGCTCAGGACTTCAAAACAGATCTGCACTTCCAGAGTGCAGCTATTGGTGCTTTGCAGGAGGCAAGGAAGGCCTATCTGGTTGGCCTTTTTGAAGACACCAACCTGTGTGCTATCCATGCCAAACGTGTAACAATTATGCCAAAAGACATCCAGCTAGCACGCCGCATACGTGGAGAACGTGCTTAAGAATCCACTATGATGGGAAACATTTCATTCTTTAAAAAAAAAAAAAAAAATCTCTCCTTCCTGTTATTGGTAGTTCCTAACGTTTGATATTTTATTCCATGGGGTCAAAAGGTACCTAAGTATATGATTACAAGTAGAAAAATAGGGGACGGAAATCAGGTATTGGCAGTTTTTCCTTTTTCATTTGTGTGTGAATTTTTAATATAAATGCAGGACATAAAGCATTAATGCAAGTCAAAATGTTTCAGTGAACAAGTTTCAGCAGTTCAACTTTATAACAATTATAAATAAACCTGTTAAATTTTTCTGGAAAAAGAAGAAGCACATCAGATGGAAACATTTTCAAACATCCAACAGGAAGAGATAAAGCATGTTTGTTTTTTCTAAAAGTAACTATTCCGGTAGCATATTCCTTAGGATGAAATACATTCCAGATCTTCGTCATTAGAGAAACGGTCAACAATTTGAATCATGTCTTTTTGTGAAAGAAGACTCAAAGTCTTTTAATTACTCTGCCAGGAGAGAACCAGTGAGTCATCTGAACAGCACAAAGCATGTTCATGGTCACTCTCTGTGATGCTTTTTTTTTAAAGGTCCACAAGTTTTCTGAAAGGCCCCCATACACAGCTGTGTCTCCAACCTCCGGAGGCTTGAGCGATTGCCTTTGGACATGAATGGAGCAGAACTTCCGAGCTAACTGAGAAAAGGCCCTGGGGCTTCAGCAGGGTTATCTCAGGGCGCTTGCTCTGTGCATCTTCAGCCACCCTAAGAGAAGGCTCGCTACCCTGAGGCCACCATGTGGAGATACCAGAGAGGAAGAGATGCTGGAGGAGGATCAGCTGTTTGGTGTCCCCTCCCTGCTGTTAGATGACAGCAGACCTGCCTCGCTGGACCACTCTCCCATTCCCGACCCACCACAACAGTGACAGATAACACGTGGCTGTGGCTTTACCTACTAGGTTTTGGAGAAATCTGTGCTGCAATAGATACTATCCATATATTAACTCATTCATTCTCACAATAACCCTACGAGTTATTGTCAGCCCCCTTTTAAAAATGAGAGGACACTGAGGCCTTGAGAGGCTTCACCATTAGAATATCTGGGATTCAGTCCCCAAGTAGTTGGACCTCAGAGTCTATGCGCAGTGTCCACAGCTTTTTGGAAAGAAGACAAATGCAAGGATCAAAGGCAACGAAAGTGACAGGTCCCCGGGAGAAACCAGATGTGGAAGGTGAAGGGAAGCCTCAAATAGAGCCCGGAGGTTTTGAGGAAATGTAGGGAAAAAAGAGTTCAGGGAGGAGGATTATGAGTTTGGATTTTGACATGTTTCATTTGGGTGTGCCACTGGTACCTCAAAAAGAAGATGGAACACAGGGATTCAGGGGCAAAGTCAAGGCCCTGGAAGTGGGTTTGGGAATCAAGTGCTGTCTGAAGATATCATAATGGGAAAGGCTGTTCAGCCAGAAGAGAAGAGGAAGCAGGACGAAGGCTTAAGGGGTGCTTCCGCATCTGGTTTATGATACACATGACCTTTTGTGATTAAGTTCCTATGTCTTCAGAATTTAAAAATGTGTGTTATTCAGCATCTGTGGATACAATGGGACAACAGACTCCATGAAGCAGACAACACTGACTAATCTTATATTTGCAGAACAACTTTATGAATTGCTGGCTTGAGAAACTGGATGTTCTCTGTCAATAAGCCAAAACTGCAGCAGACGCAACAGAGACTGGCAGAAATAAATGCCAGGAATACTGATAAACCACTTATAGACCTCAAGTGTCCCACAGAATGAATATATTCATTCCAGGTGAATATCTGGGTTTTAGGAGACCTGATATCTTTTTCACTTTAGTGGACCCTCTTTAAGAAAATGATTACATGACATCAAAAACAAAGGTAACGAAAGCAAAAATAAACAAGTGGGACTACATGAAATTAAAATGCTTCTGCACAGCAAAGGAAATCGTCAACAAAATTAAAAGGCAACCTACAGAATGGGAGAAATTTTGCAAACAACACATACAATAAGGGGTATTTAAATATTTGCCAATCACATATCTAATAAGGGGTTAATATCCAAAATATACAAGGAACTCATGTAACGCAATAGCAAAAATAAATAAATAACATAATTTAAACATAGGAAAAGGGCCTGAATAGACATTTTCCCAAAGACATACAAATGGCCAACATGTACATGAAAAGGTGCTCAGTATCACTAATCATCAGGGAAAAGCAAATCAAAACCACAATGAGATAATACCTCACACCTAACCTAGGATGGTTATCAAAAAGACAAGAGACAGCAAATCCTGGCAAGGCTGTGGAGAAAAAAGGATCCTTGTACACTGATGCTGGGAATGTAAACTGGTACAGCAACTATGGGAAACAGTATGGAGATACCCCAAGATATTAAACATAGAACTACCGTATGATCCAACAATCACACTTCTGGGTATACAAAGGAAACAAAACCATTATGTCAGGGAGGCACCTATACTCCCATGTCCACTGCAGCCTTTAGCCACAATTGCCAAGGTATGGAAACAACCTAAGTGTCCACTGGCGAATGAAAAAAGAAAATGCCACACAAATACACACACACACACACACACACACACACACACACACACACACACAGAGGAATATTATTGTCTTAAAAAGAAGAAAATCTTGCCATTTGTTACAACATGGATGAATCTGTAGAGTGTCATGCTAAGTGAAGTAAGCCAGAGAAAGATAAATGCTGTATGGTATATTCTTCTGTCAACATCCTAGTGAAAGTTCTTTCTTCTAGGCTATTACAGTAACCTGACTGGCCACCATGGCTCCATACCCACATATCCTTTCCCTTGCCACTGGAATTTCTCACATAAATCTGATGGTCTCACTCACTACCTTGCTTAAATGTTTTCATTGGTTACCCGCTGCCTAAATAGTAAAGCTCAAATGTTTCTGTGTGGCTATCCTCTTTTCCCCTTCCCTTCTTCAAAATTCCTTCTTCCCCAAACGTGGAATTCCCTATTTGATCTTTTCTTGGCTATTGGCCTTGGGCTGGGCACCTGACTCTATCCAGGCCATCCTAGAAATTTTGATCTGGGACTGATAATCAGTCAGTTTCTCTTTGGATGCCTGCAACAAGCAAAAATTCAGAAACAGTCAGTGGTCATGTTTTCTGCCAACTGAACCAGAAAAGTGGAAGTGAAGTAAGTTAGAAAGAGAAAGAAAAATACCACAAGATATCACTTGCATGTGGAATCTAAAACAACAACAACAAAAAAAAAAACAAACAAAGACAAACTTATTTATAAAACAGGAACAGACTCACAGACATACAAAACAAACTAATGGTTAACAGTGGAAAAGGGGGTGGGAAGGGATAAATTGGGAGTTCAAGATTTGCAGATACTAACTACTATATATAAAATAGATAAACAAGTTCATACTGTATAGTACAGGGAACTATATTCTTATAGTAACTTACAGTGAAAAAGAATATGAAAACAAATATATGTATGTTCAGGTATGACTGAAGCATTGTGCTGTACACCAGAAATTGACACAACATTGTAAACTGACTATACTTTAATTAAAAAAAAAATATATATATATATAGAGAGAGAGAGAGAGAGAGAAGTTCAGTTACAAAAGAGAGAAAATGAAGGTGTGCAGCAAAGCTGAGCCCAAAAGTAGGACACTGAGTGCTCAATCCCAGCTCTCCTTTGGGTCCAGCTGCATCCTTGTCCTAGAGTCTCACGTTGCACAAGTCAGATTCTTGGCAATAAATTCCCCTGTAGGTGCGTTTGAACTGAGTTTCTGACACTTGCACCCAAGTGCGTCCTAATTCCACTGCCTATGGCAACTTGGTGGTTCAACTACAACCCGCCTTGCGAGCTTCATTTCCCAGGTTCTGACCACCCCTTCATTTCACTGCACATTCACTCCTCTGCATCAGAGCCACAAGATCACACCATTCTCTGTGCTCACTGTCCTTTGTATTTGTCTCTTTAATTACATTTACCACATTATATTACAGAATTCCCATTTGTTAATATATTATTTTATAATGACAAATGCTTGATAAATCAGGTTATTTCAACAGACGAAGTGAATTAGTATTTGCCCCCAAAAGACTTGTCCAAATTACTGTCTTATTATCCAATTTAAAAAAGCAGTCTTTCCTTCAGACAATACTACAGAGCTACAGTAATCAAAACAGCATGGTATTGGCATAAAAACAGACATATGGATCAATGGAATGGAATAGAGAGCCCAGAAATAAACCCACACAACTATGGTCAATTAATCTTCGACAAAGGAAGCAAGAATATACAATGGAGAAAATTTAGTCTCTTCAGCAAATGGTGATGGGAAAACTGGATAGCAACATGTAAATCAGTGAAGTTAGAACATTCTCTCACACCATACACAAAAACAAACTCAAAATGGCTTAAAGACGTAAATATAAGACAAGATACCATAAATCTCCTAGAAGAAAACATAGGCAAAACATTCTCTGACATAAATCTTAGCAATGTTCTCCTAGGACAGTCTACCCAGGCAACAGAAATAAAAGCAAAAATTAACAAATGGGACCTAATTAAACTTATAAGCATTTGCACAGCAAAAGGAAATCATAAGCAAAACAAAAACACAATCTATGGAATGGGAGAAAATATTTGGAAATGATGTGACTGACAAAGGCTTAATTTCCAGAATCTATAAACAGCTCATAGAACTTAATAACAACAACAACAACAAAACCCAATCCAAAAATGGGCAGAAGACCTAAACAAGCAATTATCCAATGAAGACATACAAATGGCCAATAGGCACATGAAAAAATGTTCAAAATTGCTAATTATCAGAGAAAGGCAAACTAAAACTACAGTGAAGTTATCACCTCACATCAGTCAGAAGGGCCATCTTTCAATAGTCCACAAATGATAAATGCTGGAGAGGGTATGGAGAAAAGGGAACCCTCGTACACTGCTGGTGGGCATGTAGTTTGGTGCAGCCGTTATGGAAAGCAGTATAGAGACTCCTCAGAAAACCAAAAATAGACTTACCATGTGATCCAGCAATCCCACTCCTGGGCATCCCCAGATGGAACCTTAACTCTTCAAAAAGACACATGCACCCCAATGTTCCTAGCAGCACCATTTACAATAGCCAAGACATGGAAACAATCTAAATGTCCATCGAATGATGACTGGATAAAGATGCTGTAGTATATTTATACAATGGAATACTACTCAGCAATAAAAAAGAATAAAATAATGCCATTTGCAGCAACATGGATGGACCTACAGATCGTCATTGTAAGTGAAGTAAGCCAGAAAGAGAAAGAAAAATACCTATGATATCACTCATATGTGGAATCTAAAAAAAGAGAAAGAAAAAAAAGGACACTATGAACTCATCTACAAAACAGAAACAGACTCGCAGACATAGTAAACAATCATGGTTACCGGGGAAAGGGGGTGGGAAGGGATAAATTTGGGAGTTTGAGATTTCGAAATGTAAGCTACTATATATAAAAAGATTTAAATAAATAAATAAATAAAAGCCAAAAAAAAAAAAAAAAGCAGTCTTTCATGAACAATGTAATTTTGCGTTTGAACAATAGAGTGACTTACATATGAAATACAGTATGAATTTCAGAGGCCCCAGGTCCCAATCCACATTTTCCTAAAGGGCCTAAATCAGTAATCTGCATGTAGAAATGATCATCTTAAACCCACCACGTATTTCTTTTTCTTCTTTCTCATATATTTTATAGTTATTCATTCTGCTAAATTCATTTACCTGTAAATCTAGAGATGTCAACCACTTTTGTAGTACTGGCCATTTGCACTGAAGTGTTTGTTCTTAAACAAGTTGGATTACTCAGCCTCTCAAATAAAAAAGTTACCATATCAGCCATAATACTTCGGGCTTTTTCTTGAAAGTTTCTTTAACCCTGAAGGTATTTCCCAAAGAAATTTCCAGATGAGTTCGTTTCTGTTTGAGTCTAATGTATTACAAATTACCTGGAAGTCTGGGGAAAGAAGAGGTATGTTTTGTTTTATTTTGGATTCAACCTAGTAACCAAACAAAGAAAATAAACCACAATTTCCTTATGCCAAAGCTGGTTTATTGAACTTCATGAGGGCAAAGTTACAGTGACACTATTCCACAACAAAATTATTTAACTCTAGTTTAGACTTCATGAGGAAATGTATTAGCAATATACTGCCAATAAAGCACTGCTATTCATAGCTAACTGGATGAGCTTCCTTTGGTGTTCTCAAATTATGACTTTTCTAAAACATATCTGATGTTTTCAACTAAAGGTCACAGTTAAAATAAATTCACACAGAAGTTACAAAATGTGTGATTTGTGCTTTAAAATAATTAGTTGTTTGATAGCCACCATTTAGAAGTGATTTCTCAATAGTCAGTGAAGCATTTTATAAATATTTTGGAAAATATCTAAAAGCTTTATCCCCATTCAGCTGTTAAGTACGTTCTTTTTAAAAACAAAAGCATGTAGAAAAAACTAAAACCATAAATCACTATAAATGGGATACAAATATTTTAAAATTAATAAATATTAAAGTGAAAAAATCAGGCCTTTCACAGAACTGTAAAGGATACTTACTACTAACTTCTTACAAAAAGAAAGTTAAATTACCTTTTTTAAAAAACGATTAATAACAGCACTGAGAAAACATAAATGTGCTTGGAAAGTCTGTAAACTTTCTTCTTCCACTTTAGAAAAATGTTTTGATAAGCAATAAGCAGATTCCCTTCTTTAAAAAACTGTTACACCCACCACAATTGTAACAGCTGTCATTGTTTTACTATAAAAATAGTTATAAATCAACATTAATTTAGATAAAATCAAACCATTTTTAATTCCAGCATGGTAAGAAAACTGGATTAATCTCCTTAAAATCAAAGCCAATTTGTTTTCCTTTAAGCTCTGATGTTTAAAACAGAACGATTATTTCCTATAATTATTACTTTCAGTTAGTTCATTTAATAGAATTATCTTGTTCTATAAATTATCCAGTCAGGACCACCATGATGATTAAACAGAAAATTCTACACTAGATTAGATTAGATCACATATTTAATTAGTTTCCCACATTCTGAAAATATTTTAAATATAATCACCTTTTGGCTTAATTTCCTCTAAAATGATTAAATTCAGCAATCTTTCAGAATTAGTGAATATGCACACTTCAGTTAAAGGTCATGGCTTACAATTCCATTCATGTTAATAGCTTTATATGCAAGCTTACTATTTTCCATGTGCAAAGTCTTAAATTCAAAATAAAAGTATTTTTAAAAAAATTTTTAGGAAGTATTTAGGGTAAAAAACTTTATGAAATAGCCTTTCTACCACTGAGGGATAGACTAGATATTTTTCAATATTTAATTTATTTTTCATACTGAGGAGGAGTATCTTGTTACGACCGTAAAATTTAAAGATTTAAACAACCCACGTACTGTAACACAGTACTATTAGAGAAATACATGTAGACACTTAGCAATTAGAGGTATGCCCTCAGTCCAAGTGGAAGATGATTTGCTAATTCAGCCTTTAGGCATTACATTGACTGGAGAGTGGGGGAGAGCAAGAGATACTATGTCAGATACACAGCTTGAAATTACTAAAAGCCAGGAATAGGTCTGTTGTGGTAGCTGGAACCATGTTCACCTATTCTCTCCCAAATTACAACTCCTCAAATCTTTCAGTTAGTTTTTCACCGCTTAAAAATACCAAAACAAAGTATAAAGCACCTTATTATGTCATGTCTTTTGCATTAAAATCTGATTTACTTCTGCATATTTTAAAGAATTTAGTAAGAAAACAATTCCAAATTACTCTTTTAAAAATAACAATAATTTTTGTAGACCTGATTGATATTGATTAGAAATATATATCATCTAGAACTGTTGGAAAAGTCATTCTTTATGGACTGAGAACCAGAAAACATTTTACACCTTCTCTTCCCACTAGAACTAAAGTCTTGGCTCTAAAATATACCAATTATAATGCAATTACATAAACCAATAATACAAAGAAACAACTTGAGGGAGAGGCAAATATCAGTTTTTATCCTATTGAGAACACTTCTCATTCAAAGGACATACCAACAAATATACTAAACCCTTAATATATTTTTTCAATCCCAGGAACACAGGATTAAACAATTAGTGACTCTTAAAATTCCATCATGTTCTCATGTGAAGCTTCCTTCATTGGGCTCTCAATGGAAAGATGCTCTGATTCATCCTAACCTCATTTCAACCTCACTTGAAAACTTTTTCCTTGTGTTGTCACCCTGACAAACTTGATTAAGTAGGTACAAAACACAAAAATAAGCATGACAATGATAAAAAGTAAAGTGTCAGGACCATCCATTATATTTCAGATTAAATTCTATGACTTTTCACTGTCATACTTCAAAAGTATTTGTCGTCAAAATTAGATAGTATAATAAAGACTGTTATTTAGCACCAGCACGTCATTGAAGGCTTTGGTTCAGGCTTCAGGGTAATTCCGTTATCAGGGGGTTGACTAAGCATTAATGGTTTATGGCTCTTAAGCTTATGAGCCAAGGTCATAAATATAGCTTCCACATGGTCATTATCATTGGGGTTTTTAGCAGAGGTTTCAAACAAAGGCATACTGTGCGTGTCAGCGAATTTCTGTGCCAAGTCTGTGGGTACCTGAATGGCACTTCTCAAGTCACATTTATTTCCAACAAGAATCCTTGGTATATCGTTGGCTAGCAAATGCTGTTTGCATTCTTCTATCCAAGACGGCAGGCTATGAAAACTCGCCATGTTGGTCATATCATACACGAAGACAACAGCATGTACATTTCTGTAGTAGTGCTGTACCATGCTCTTTCTGAATCGTTCTTGTCCCGCCGTGTCCCATAGCTGGATCTGAAAGTAGGGTGAAAAAAAAGAGGAAAACTAAAATTTTCATTCCAATTATGCACTGGGGAAAATTTAACCACCTTTGCATGGTCTTTTGTACTTTTTCACTTATACAACTACAACGTCACTCCCTTTCAACATGCCTTTTCAGTGTTATTTACAGGATCCAGATTTCATGATACTAGTCTAGTTACCTCATAGTTAATTCAAGTGTCATAACAAAATACTTCAAGTTAGCACTTTAATTTCAGTAAATCAACTTTGTTTGGAAAAAATTATACCTCAAAAATTGATTTTTAAAGCACTAAGAGAAATACATACCAGATTTTAACAAACATGTTAAGTGTCTAATTTCTGTAAATTTGGTTACGATATGCCATTCCCTGCCTTTTACACATCTAATCTAAAATAGTACTTAGGACAGATGTGAAAAGTCATGAGATCTAGCCCCCAAATCAACATATATACACAGCCTATGAAATTCAGGCCCCTTTGAAAATTTTAAATGGCTAGAAAATCACTTATCTATCCTTACCATCTCTACCAATAAAAATATCCCAATACCTCCTAGTGTAAATATAGAGGGACTGGGGAAAATGATATCTAAAGCTAAATATAAGCCATATGTTATGATTCTCTTAAAACACTGAATTTATCCTGCCTTTGTTTAGTTCCTAAAAAACAGTTGAATGATGAGGATACTGGTCACAAGGGAAAAGACTAGAGGCAGATTTGCTCAGGTAACTTTTAACTGAAAGACTTGTACTATTTGTAGATACTCAGATGGAAGCCTAAGCCGGGGATTTCACACAGAGCAATACTGAAGTAGAGGGAGACGGGATACTGCAGGCGGCCCTGAAAGTAAGGAGGATGTAAGACAGGAAGTGCTGAACACATGGCAGTATATGGTAAGTGCTCAATTAAGATGTAATGAATGAATAAACACAGTTTAAAAAATGTGATTAGAGATGGAAATATTGGTCACCACTATCTTTCATGCTACCTTGATTTTCATCAGTTGTGATTTTTTCATCTTTTTCATGGTAGCTCTTTTTAGCCCAAATTTCTCCATTTTCTGAAAAACTCTCCCATTCTTCCTAATTAACATAAATCTAATTTTGTTCCAGGTAGAATTATAAAATACTATACAGGCATATCTCGGAGATATTGTGGGTTCAGTTCCAGATCTCCGCAATAAAACAAATGCAGCAATAAAGTGAGTCACACGAATTTTTTTGGTTTCCCAGTGCATATAAAAGTTATGTTTGCATTATACTGTAGTTTATTAAGTGCACGACAGTATTATGTCTTAAAAAAAACAAAGTACATACCTTAATTTTAAAATACTTTATTGCTAAAAAAAAAATGCTGACCATTATTGACAACACACGGTTGCCAAACCTTCAATCTGCAAAAACTGCAGTATCTGCGAAGCACAGTCAAACAAGGTATGCCTGTACAAACTTGATGTCTCACGCTCTCATGGAACTAGGGTCCAAGTGACAGTTCTGTCTAATAATCTGTAAACAGTTTCCTCAGTGGGAGTTTCTGGGTTTCTAGAAAAATGAACTGATTTATGATTTTTAAAAAAGAGCATTTGCACGAGCCTTTTACACTTCCCTCACCATACCTTTCTGCCTGGAATAGAATACAGTGCTTGGAGGTTCAGCAATCATTCTATAAGCATGAAAAAGAAAGCCCCACAAAGCAGAAGTGTAGCATAAACCTGGAATCCTGCTGACAGCATCCCACCATACAGACTGCTGCCTCTGGTCTCTTTATCACATGAGAAAAGTAAATTGACCTAATAAAAGCTGTTCAAAGAAACTGGAGCTGATCTTTTTTTTCCTCTTTTAATAACATTCCTGTAGCTCAGGTATTCAAAAATATTTTCACTGATGAAGAATGATTTATAATGTTTTAAGCAAAGTATATTTATAAGAAAAAAATTATAAAAAAGCATATAAAAAGAAATACATCAAAATATTAACAATGGTTGTCTTTATGGCAGCTTCCCCCTTTATTTCTACTTTTCTGTTTCCCATAACAAACATACATTTGTTTTATTTAACAAACTAAAGCTAGAAAAAAAGTCACCCCGAATTTAGACCTACCTCAAAGTAACTGTGGAAGTCCTCAATGTGTAAGTGGTGATGACGATGTTTATTCCTAAGAAAATTATTCTTTTGTTTCAAGCTAGGATTGACTCAACACAACCTCACCTTCCATCAGTCCTGCTCAGAACATTCTAATCATATCAAGACTTCTAGGAAACGAGTAGTATGAAATAACTCTTTACACTTTATTGGAGAGCCATAAAAGTAATTACTATGTTAATAAGGCACTTACAAAGAAATACAATTGTCTCTCAATACTCCCCAGGGGGATTGGTTCCAGGACCCTGCTCTCCTCGAATACCCAAATCCACGGATGCTCAAGTCCTTTATATAAAATGGCATAGTATTTACATATAATCTTCACACATCCATAAACTTTAAATCATCTCTATATTATTTATAATACCTAATGCAATATAAATACTATGTAAATAGTTGCCAGCAAGGGGCAAATCAAGTTTGCTTTTTAGGAACTTTCTGGAATTTTTTTTTTTAATTGAAGTATAGTCAATTACAGTATGTCAATTTCTGGTATACAGCATAAGGTCCTAGTTATGCATATATATACATATATTCATTTTCATGTTGTTTTTCATTAAAGGTTATTACAATATACTGAATATAGTTTCCCTGTGCTATACAGAAGAAATTTGTATATTTATATATTTTTATATATAGTGGTTATCATTTGCAAATCTCAAACTCTCAAATTTATCCCTTCCCACTCCCTTCCCCCATAACCATAAGATTTACTATGTCTGTGAGTCTGTTTCTGCTTTGTAGATGAGTTCATTAGTGTCTTCTTTTTCCTTTTTCTTTTTTTTAGATTCCACATACGAATGTTATCATACGGTATTTTTCTTTCTATTTCTGACTTATTTCACTTAGAAAGACGATCTCCAGGTCTATCCATGTTGCTGCAAATGGCATTATTTTATTCAAGTATTTCCCCACGGATACGGAGGGCTGACTGTATTTAAAAGGAAGCTTCAAAGTTTTGCTCACAGAACTGCTAGAACAAGTGCAGGCATAGGATGCAGACACTGCTATGCTGCCTGCTGCCTTTCAGGTCTGCGCAGGACACTGAGATGAGGGCAAGGGGACAGGGAAGGAGCAGGGAGAGACCTGGCAAAGAAAGGTCAGGACAACTGATAAAAACTGTCAGCGATAAAAGGCTGGAGAAAACTTTGACTAAATGAGAGACACAAATAGATACCCAGTGGGGAACAAACCTCATGATAACCTAGAAAAATCTTGAGGTTTAACTCTGAGTGAAGTGGTTCACAATGTTTAAAAAAAAGAGAGAATGACACTTTGGAACCTAAGGAAGTGACATACTGTTGTCTGGGAAATGTTAAGTTAGGGAGTATTTTCAGAGCTGTTTTCCCCAATTTAATACTTAATATATTAGGAAAGAAAATGACTCATAGGTGTGTCTACAGATACTACTCCCATTTTAAACATTACATAGACAACATAAAATACACTAATAATATTTCATGAAACTCTAAATTCTAAAATCAGGTTCCAAGAAAAAGGCAACCTATTTGCTAAATCTAGATTCTTATTTTTCATGAAAGCACTTTTGGTTGTTTTATTACCAAAGTGAGAAATGATCTCACTAAATTAATTTAACACTTCTTTTACTTGACTAAAAAGAATAAAGGTATTAGCCCAAATGATCTTTCCTTGTTTGATCAGCTATCAAATTTCCTCTTCCCCTGTCTTTTCAAAGAACACATTTTTATTATTTTTGCTTCTAAGCAGCCTATATAAAAGATCATCTGATAATTACATAAACGCTGATATAAATCAACATCATAACCAGTATTAGTAACGTTTCAGGAGAACTCTTTTTGCTTTTGGTACACAGTAGAAATAAATATGTATATCTGATGTATAGATCCAAATGGCAAATTTTTAAAATAAATTTTAGCTTCCCTAGCAAGGAGAAGCAACAAATTTTGTGTGACTATTTGAAAGGAATACTTTAAATGAAGAATTTAATTATAGCATAATGAAAGGGACAGGAAGAGAGCAAGCAGGGAGAGAAAGGAAGCAAGAGCTGGAAGCCCTGGGTTATAAATTCCACACTGCCCCCAACTTGTGTGACCTTGATCCAGTCATTCACCCTTTCAAGAGACTGTTTCAATATTAAAATCAGAGCTAATTTATGGGACACTGTAGGCTGATCTTTTTAGTTTTTTTTTTTTAAATTAGCTGTTACTTTAGAATATATACAATTTGGAAACAGCAGTCTTAGCTATTCTCTTTCCCAATGCTTTCTCTGTTTATTTACTTTTCATTATTGCTATCTCTCCTGAAGGTATTAGTGATTACTCTTAAACTACTGATATTTATTTGGGGCTTAGCACAGCCCAAGCACATTCCAGTCACTATGCTAAGTCCTTTATATGCATTATGTTATTTAATATATACAACCCTATGTAATAATTACCCAATTTTGCAGTAAGGTCAAATTTAAGGTTAAAAAATTCACCTGAGGTCACAAAGCTACTACAAAGTCTTTTTTTAAGAAACTGAAGTATAGCTGATTTACCATATTGTGTTCATTCAGGTGTGCAGCATACTGACTCAGTTATACCGTGAAGTCTTAAGGATTTAAACTTGGGCTGATTCTGTAGTGGATGCATGCTGGTCTTCTCAGCCTAGCCTCCACTCCCACTTTTGTTAACAGCACCTCATTTTCCTTGGGGAACCATCCCTCCCCTGCCTTCAATTCATGTGAACCCCTGGCTCCCCAGCTAGACACATGACCAGTCCCACCAGCTCCCGCATCACCACCACAGCTCAGGAATGGTCATGTGTCTCAATCATCAGACTCACCGAGTCTCCATTTTAGGACTGGTGTCAGAACTCGCAGAAAGAGAACTTTTTTACTTCTGTGTTTTCAGTTATGTGAAACAAGATTTTCATTTTGTGTATGCTAATTTGAGTACAGAGTCCTAACACAGACTCCAAAGCAAAAGATCTTAACTGATCAAAGGTTCCTGGGAAGTAAATAATTCTATCATGTCTCACCACCTGAGGACACACACCATGTTTCCACCTTCGTAAGAAGAGGTACAAGAATCACAGGCTTCTGAAATCAGGCTGGAAAAACAATGAGAGCTCTGAACTGGTTCCAGGGATCCTTCAGATAGTGGAAAGGCTTGGGTCTTTGGAAATATACATGGCCTGTATCACACAGGCCAGGACCAAACCACCACAATACAAAATTTCTGTCAGACTAGACCCAAGTTTTCTGAGCTAAGTAGTCACAAACTAAGCTTCTTTGTAGGGTACCCCAACTGCTAATACTCTCATTCACTGAATTTCAATGCAAATCAAATCAAGAGGACCAATTTGGCATCTCCCTAGTGACCATCATTACATTTTAAGATGAATTAGCAATTTAATTCTAGTAAGGTAAGGTATAAGACGATGTCTTATAAAATATTCTTTGACTTACAAGCATCAGGTTACTTTTAATAAAGATCAAGAAAGAACAATGGATAAAGGTAAATAATCTGACTTACACCTGGCTTCAGCATTCATCACATACCATCTTCATCACACTATGAAACAAACCTCTACTCCACTGTCTATGCATGTTAACTGCATCAGGCATTCTGTTCTCATCTATCTGTGTGCCCAAACTTCATCTGCCTCTTCATGGTTATCTCCTCCAATTCCACACTTCTAACTGCCAATCATACATTTCCATTTGAATATACCACCATATCAACAACAACAACAACAAAAACTAAAATAAAACTTTTTATGGAGCCTCTGAAAATTCAATGTTCCATACTGTACTCCTCTCTACTGAAGGTACTACCTACCTCCAGTCAGCCAGAGTCCTCTTTCTTCTCATTACCAAAAGCCAGCTACTGAAGCCTTTTGGCTTTATCATCAGAATACCTCTTTTATTACCTCTTTCTTTCCATTAGCTTCCCTTATCACCTCAATTCTGGATTTCCAGAGCAGCCTACCAATTGATCTCCTGCCTCCATACATTCAACACTTATCCCAAGTATTGCATAGTTTAGAAACTGAACTACACACTAGAAGATATCTATGGACTCACCACACCTGGACCCTGTCCTGAATAAGATTGAATAAGACCTAACAAGGGAGGTAGACACATATACAATACAATGAGAAAAGAGATAATTTAAAGGGTCAGGCAAGGTGCTAAAGAGAGTTCACAGAAGGATAGAATGGAGAATAAGTGGTAGGGGAATTCCTAATAGAAACACAGAGTTGAATGAGGAAGAATTACACGTGGTGAAACACGGGAAGGGAGAATATTCCAGGCAGAGTGGGAAATGCAAGAGGAAAACATACGGATCAGCAAATAAATGGCTGGACTATAGGGTACTTGAAGGGTATAGCTCAGTGGTACAGTGCATGCTTGGCATGCACGCGGTCCTGGGTTCAATCCTCAGCACCTCCATTAAAAAAATTTTTTTTTTAAATATCAAAATCACTATGTAGTATGCCTAAAACTAACATAATATTGTACATCAACTCTATTTCAATTAAAAAAAAACAAAAACAAAACCGGCAGCACACTGTTTTGTTTGGCCCTCAAGCATGGTTTGTTGACCCCTGCACTGGATCATAATTCTTTGTTCCTAACAGAATGTCTTCTTTCCAGCAATTACTCATCAAGGGTTTGATTTACCAATGGGGGGATTGGGGTGAAGCGGCTGCTGATTATTTTCTTTTAGTTAATATTAACATCTTGTATTTAATACGGCAAAACTTCACACCACTACAAATGACAAGTAAGCTATCCCAATGTCCAGACAGGAACTGCTGATCCCTAGTGACAGGATGCATTAAACCCAACACTAGGCTTTAATGATTCTGTTGGTGCTGCCACTGTCCCATACTGATATGAAAGGAACGTAGCTAGTTATAATGAGGAAACACATAAAAGGAAGGAGCGTTAAGGATTTGAGTCTCAATTTAAAAATCAAATGTATGGAGGGGAGGATATAGCTCAAATGGTAGAGTGCATGCTTAGCACACACAAGGTCCTCGGTTCAATCCCCAGTACCTCCTCCAAAAATAAATAAATAAATAAACCTAACTACTTCCCCCCCTCAAAAAAATAAAATAAAATAAAATGTATTTCTATTTAAGGAGTTCACTTTATAATTTTGACTTCCAAAATTCTACAAACAAGATTTTACTCTTCCAATTTTATATATATAGTACTTAGGAACAGATTAGCAAATATAGACTTTACTGCATTTAATAAAGCATTTCAGGTGATTCAAAAATAGCACTGCTATTTTAATAAGACATGCTCTGAAAAATTTCTAGTCCACAAAACATTTAACACAGTATCTCATTTTTATCAAATAAATATAATGTCTAGAAGGTAATTTTATTAGCAAAGTAACATAGAGCTTTCCAGTTTCCACTTTAAGATGAAAAATTAGAAGAAATGACAGTTCAGATTAGGCTTATAATTTTCCAAAGCAATAATATGAACATTTCAGCAGTACTTAAGATATATTATAGGTTAACAAAAAAGAAGCAGCAGCAACACATGGAATAAAGCTCTTCTATATCACTTTTTTTTTTAGACACCAAAAAAAAAATTTCCAAAATAGCCCTCTTTTTCTACTACAGAAATCTCTGAACATTTCTTCAGTCTTTTCAATCACAATAAAAATCTCTCTCAAGTCTTACAGTTGGGGGTAGAAGTCAATAGTTAAGGCCTTAGTAAGGAGAAAAAGAAACTCAGTGTCCCTGTCAACTAGGATATCAACTCAGTGTCCCTATCAACCTATCAGGTTAAGATAAAGCTCAGGAAGAATCAACCCAGAGAAAAAGGTTTTCTCCTTGCCTCTCTCAACCAGAAGGATCAATTCTGTGCTCCCAGATTCATCACATCTGTGGTTCTGGTTTATTTATCAATGCCAGCACTAATCCCACTAGTTAATCATTCAATGATCTGCACTGGACATATTTTATATATATATTTTTAATATGCTGTAAGTATTTCTTAAATTTGCACCTGATTCACCTTTAAGTATAAATGGCAACTCAGACGCAGGTAAAGGGCCACTCAACCCCAGCTCCTCCCAGCCTCCATTCCCTGTGTTACCCTGATCCCATATGGGGCAATTTCTCTTCCCTTCAGCTGTCTGCTCTATCTGTGTTTCACTCTCTGGTTGTGCAGCCACAGAACTGATGGTGCCAAAGAGAAACAATGATGTTAAGCCACCAAGGAAGAATCTTCTTCAGATTACCAACTATGAACCAGGTGCCTCATATATGTTCTCATCTAATCCTCACATTAGCCTGATTCGGTATTATTATTATTATCTTTGACTGAATTATAGTCGGTTTACAATGTTGTGTTAATTTCTGGTGTGCAGCATAGTGATTCAGTTCCGATACATTATTACTACCCCAATTTTTCAGATGAGAAAATAGACTTGGAAAGATGAAGGAAACTGCCTAAGGAGTAGAGTAACCAACTACCCCAGTTCGCCTAAGATGGAGGGGGTTCCTGGGATGTGGGATTTCAGTTTTAAAACTGGGACAGTCTCAGGCAAAGTTCATCACCCTATCAAGGACAGACAGCCCTTTCACAGGTTCAGATCTGAGCTAGGCCAGTTGGGCTCCAAAGCCCAAACACTTTCTCTCAGAACTCCTTCTCCCAAACTACACTCCCTCTCAACCTCAGAAGCCCCGTTATTTTCCTCTTACACAAGTTCCTGGGCCTAACTTAATTCTGTTGAAAAATATTCAGCCTCTTATTCTACCTTTTCCTTTGCAATGTATACAAATCTTTCTTAACTCCCTAATACAGTGCATCCAAAGGACCACCACTGGCAGCTTGAATGGGACAATTAAAAATTAATGTGAAAATTAAAAGGCAAAAGGGCCTACAGAATACTGATTTCTTTTCAATCTTTTTTCTCCTTTACTGTGATTAGCAGTAAAATCCCTTTGTGTGTGAGGAGGTGGGGTAGTGGTTAGGGAACTAAAAATAAATTGTTCCTGCCTCAAGGACGTGAGGGTGAGAAAGAAGTTAGCTTTTTTTTTCCCCCACGGGGGACTGAGGTAAAGAGCATCCTAATTTAAAGTGAAAAAATAAATGTAGTATAAGGAAAGCAGAGCAGTTTTCGCGTCCACATCTTTTAAGCGATAATATTAGCAGGTGGTTGAAAGGTTAGTAGTGGCTCAGAGTGAGGAAGTGTGTCTAAAATTTACATCATCAGGAAGCCTCAGCCCTGTTACTGATCCTTATTCTCCAAATCCCTATTCCAACCCCTCAGAACCCCAGGCTTGGCCTTGGGCTTACTACGTGCTCCACTGCTACTGTGTCTCCAGTCTCAGGAGCCACCAATGGGGCTTAAAAAACTGAGAGGGTGGCACTGAGAATGTGCTTCTGGCAATCCAAGTAAGAACCAAGTAGGAACTACAGAATGTTTCCGCAGGAAAATAAATTTTTCTAAACAACTCAATGTCATACCTAAACTACTGTAGCAAAACTGTATGCACGAGGACACCTAAGTACTTCCTCAAAGGCAACAGGGCTTTACTTCCACAATACCCAAGGCAGTGCTCAAATGAATGTTTAATAAATAATACTTATTCCATGAAATTCCTGTACTTGAGAAATTTCACTGTTTTTTTCTTCGATCTTACTTCACTAACTCCCAGCACGTGAGACACAGCAGATGAGTCAGTGGATACCCTCTGCACCCTGGCTACTCAATTATGTGGTCCACAGACAAGCTGCATCTGCATCACCTGGGACCTTACCAAATCAGAATCTATACTTTAAAAAAAAAATCCCCAGGTAAATCGTATGCATATTGAAGTTTGAGAAGCACTGCCTTATAAGTTTGCTACATACACAGCCTTCCAATCCCCGACTCCAACATCCTCATCAGTGTGAGAAAAGACGGAGCGCAGGGCCAGCAGTTAACCCACGGAGGAGTTGGGACACTTGTCATGCCGGGGCTACCTGGCAGTCTCCCATCCGCTCACCTTGATACGCTCCCCATCAATCTCCACCGCTCGTTCTCGGAAGTCCACCCCGATAGTAGCCTCGGTACGGTCAGGGA
Organism: Camelus ferus; assembly: GCF_009834535.1. Classification (NCBI taxonomy): domain Eukaryota; kingdom Metazoa; phylum Chordata; class Mammalia; order Artiodactyla; family Camelidae; genus Camelus; species Camelus ferus. The sequence continues at coordinate 98,941,905 of NC_045697.1, read as the reverse complement.
AGCGGCCGGCGCAGAAACGGTAGGTCAGGCACGTTTTGCCCACATTGGAGTCGCCAATCACGATTATTTTGAAGATGCGGGAGCGAGCCGGAGGCAGAAACGCTGAGGCGCCTGACATAGCACCGCTGGACGAGAAGCTCTCCTCGAGCGACGACTCAATCTCTGAAGCCATTCTCCTGACCCGCCTCAAACTGAGGGAAGGAGACGCAGAGAGGCAGAGAGGTTACGCCACTGTGAGCGAGCGCGCCTAGCTCGCCGGCTCCGCTGCGCAACGTCCCAGGAGCCACCTCCCTCCAGACCCAGAGCGCGCGTGCGCACCCTCCCACGCCCGCCCCCGCAGGTGTGGCGCCCACCAGCCCAGCCTCGCTGACCCTCCCGCCCGGCCCACGGCCCCACCCCAGCGTCAGTCGGCCAGGCGCCCGTCTACCTGGGAAGGCACCGGGCCTGTCGGGGGCTTGACGGGGGCGCGGAAGGCCAGCTGCCGAGCAGCTAAGCAGAGCACCCGAGGCCCGGCGCCCAGGCTGGCCCGGCCCCGCCACGTCCAAGGCTACCGCCCACCGGAGGAAGCCGTGCGAGCACTCTGGGGGCGGGGAGAGAAAGACAGCTGAAAGGAAGGAGGCACCACCAGGCACTCTCTCGCGAGAGGGCCGAAGAGCCGTTTCAACGGGGGCGTGTACCTGGTGAGGCTACGTAGTCTTCGGAAGGCTCGGGCGTCGGGTTCGGTGCTATCATCGACGTACCGTTGGGGCTTCCCTGGACTTGGAGGTGGAGGCGGGTTCCCTTACCTTGCTGCCTGGGCCTGCGGTGTCGGCTGTGCTCCCTGTCTCCTCCAGGTTCTCTGGATCGGAGTTGGGACAGCGACAACGGCTGGGAGAGGTGGGGCCCGAGGAGCTGCTGGAAGCCCCTGGGGCGCGGGAGACACTTAAAAGCGACCTTCGGGCCGCGCGGAGCTTGAGCCTTGGCAGGAGCATGGGGTGTCCGGGAGCAGGTGTGAGTTCGAGGCCGCCCGCCGCCTCTGCACAGAGAATTTTATTAGTCGCCCTAGCAATATTTCGATATCCGCGGGACCCAGGTGCCCAGGGTTCGGGGCCCAAGAAGTTGAGCAGGTCACAGGTGGACCACCTCAGGGCATTGAACCCAAGAGCTGTTACTAGACGGCGTCTCTGGTGAGAATAAAACTCATTGTTCCCTCGTGCTTGGGTGACGGTGATGTAGCCATTAAATGTTACAGAGCGCACGCGGAAGTTGTCTTTGTCCATATATCTGAGGACAGTATTATTAGACGAGACCACTCAACCTTAAAGAATCCCTGGATTACCATGAATTCTTACGAGGGAACCTACCATTCATTGAGTCATAGAAAAAGTCCAAAATATGCAAACATACTGCTTTTTGTGGAAAGCTTTGTTTTGTCTTGTAATAACAAGAGTGGGTTTTTGGTTTGGTTTGGTTTTTTTCTGTTTGAGCGTATGGTTATGCCGTTTGCAAATATAAGGACTACAGAGAGGACATGGCGTCCCTTAAATAGAATGAGGGGAACAATAGAGCACTAGAAGTCCTAGGAAAGGAGATAAACTGCTTATTTCAATAGATAAAATGAAAATGTGGTCAGAGCAAATTAGTGGTAGAACCTGAGCATGCTGAGTTGCCAGGAATTTGCAAAAGCCTTATTATACAATAGTTTCTGTTGTGGTAAAAGAAAAACTTTATGCAGTTATTGATATACCAAGTTCTGTTAGCCAGGAGGAGAGTTTACTCACCTTGTTGACTGTGTATGCCAATTACATTTATTAAGTTTCCTGTGACAGAAACCAGACCATGGCCTGGAAAAGCCTAAATGTTCATCTGTGAGGTTATTTCCGTGAACATTAATCATCCCAGAAACTATCAGAGGGCCTTGAAATATATTCCTCTAATCTACTCTACTTATCCCATTTAAAGGATAGAATCTGAAGATTTAATGATAAAAAGCAGTTGAAGAATTCAAAGCTGAGGATAATCGGGTAATTTCAAAAGGTGGTGAAAAAAGCATCATGACTCTGCATCTCAAGACCCTTGCTCTTTCTTTTTTGTATTCTGGCTGTTTTGGTTTAGCCTGCACCAGAAATTCTTTTTCTTACCTGTTTATCCTATTTATATTCCATTTCTAGCTCAAAAGTCTCATCTCTGAAGCTTTTCCTGATTACTTCAGTTCAGAATGTTCTTGATTTATTCTAAATCTAATATGCTTTTTGGGTATTGCTCATTGGGCTTATACTGTCTTTGCTGTTTAAGTTTCATGGTTATATGCTGTGCCTTTCAACTAGATTGTCAACTCTTGACTACTGACTTTCAGCTCATTGTTATTCAGCAAACGATGAATAGTGAGTGAGGTGAGAAATTTCTTGTGAAGGATTATTAATTTGAACCCTTTACAGTTATACACAGCTCAGCACCACTCAGATGGAAAAATCATTGTAGACACTTGCCATTGTTATCTGGAGTTTGATATTTTCAATTTGCAGTTTGAGAGATTCCTTATGTGACTAAAGTGTATGTCACTCTTCTTAATTGAATAACCCCAGAACCTCCAGGTTTGATGCCTGAAGGAGATTCTACTGTCAGGAAAAGTGATGGATTATGCAGCCCTATTTCCTGAGAATTCATTTTGTCCTTGGAGTTTTTCACTACTTGCTGCCAAAGCATAAGCCACTTGGCCTCAAATATAAACATGAACCCTTCCTTTGCTTAATAATTTACCACAGAGCTGAGGAGAGACTGAATTCAGATCCTTTAGCAGTACAACTGGAACAGTATACATGGTTCAGGGTAAGATGGGTATTTGAAAGTATTTTTCTAGTAGGAAAAAAAAAACTGAATGGATATTAAAAACATAAAATAAGGGTAACCTTATGTACAAGATGTAACTACTCATTTTCCACTTTTGTTTACTGAAGAGATGCCACCTCCCTGTGGCAGAGCCATTTTTTAACTGGTATTACCAAGGAAAAGATCCTACACTTCACTCTTTAAATTCAGACCTGAGGATGGAGGACAAAAGAGAGTTCGCTTGCTTGCCTACTTAAGAGCTTATCAACCTTGGCATATTTTGAGCCATATAATTCTTTTTTTTTTTTTTTTGTAAGTATAGTTGATTTACAATATTGTGTTAGTTTCACATGTCTAACATAGTGATTCAGTATTTTTGCAGCTTATACTCCATTATAGGTTATTATAAGATAGTGGCTATAATTCCCTGTGCTATACAGTATATCCTTGCTGTTTTATTTTATACATAGTAATTTGTATCTGTTAATCCCATACCTCTAATTTGTCCCTCCCCCTTCCCCTCTCCCTGTTGGTAACAAGTTTGTTTTCTATATCTGTGAGTCTATTTCTGTTTTGGATATACATTCATTTATATTTTTAAGATTCCAGATATAAGTGGTATCATAAAGCATTTGTCTTTCGCTGTGAGCCAGATAATACTTTGTTGTGGACAGCTGTCCTGTACATTGTAAGATGTTTAGTAGCATACTTGGCTTCTGCCCATTATCTGCCAGTGGCAGATAGTAATATACTAGTTGTAACAGCCCGAACCATCTCTAGACTTTACCAAATGCCCCTGGATGTTAAAATTATGTCCCCTCCCCCTCTCATTGAGAACCACTGGCCTGTATAAGGGCTCTTCTCACAACTCTAGTTTCCTGTCCATCCCATTTGATAGCAGGAATCACCACTCCCTAAAAGACAGAACTCCAGTTCCCCAGAGAAGTATAACGTTGGTCTTGTTGGCCTCCACCAGATTACCATATCACTGTTTAATACTACCCCAAATATCATATGATGGATAGTACATTGTAAATAACAAAAACTTTAATTTTAGTACCTAAACAGTAAATTAACATCAACATTTTATAGGTAAGTTTACTGAGTTTCAGAATTCTTCAAGTCATATCTTCATAAGTACGTTCATTGAGGATTTATGTTTAACTGTGTATTCTATATATAGCACTGTGCTAGTGGTTGGGGCAGGGGATAAGATAAAATATGATTTTTGTCCGTGAGGAATTTATAATCTAGCCACCAAACCAAGTTAGCACGGAACCATTAATGAATAACATAGGATAAAACAGAATGTCAGATTTTTTCCCTAGAGGTGTTTGGGCCTAGACTTCAAAAATTCTAGATGTGTTAAAGTATGAAGGCACACTGGGAGCTAGGATGGAAGGCCTTCTTGTAGTGGACAGTAAGTTAAAGATGAGTGCCTGTGGTAGTGGCATTCATCTAGGTAATAAACTCAAATTATGAATAAGCAACACTTACAGATATTTGATATATGTGCAAAGTGTAGTCATGGTGGCCTCTGTTGTTTTCTTTATCTCATTCTCTTTCTCCCTTCCCTTTAGAATGTTTGATTTTATAGCATTTCCAGTGTTTGACACATCAAAGGCAAACTATAGACAATGATTTTGAAGAGGATCTAAATAACTATGAAATTTAAGTATTAAATGTTCTAACTTGCAGATAGAGAAGGTACTTTTTTAATGTCCACATTTATAAAAATTTATTTTTTAAATAACTACACAGAAAAATCTCAATTTTAAGTTATACTCTGATACTAGAACAATAAAAACATAAGCATTTTTTTCTTCTTTTTTTAAATAAAAGGATAAAAGGAAATCCATCTACTTTACTTGGAAGCCAAAAGGAAAACTCTTAAGTAACTGGTTCAAGGACAAAAGCCACAACTGCAGATTTACAAACTATTTAGAAATTAATGATAATGGGGACAATAAAATTGAAACATAAGGATTCGGCTAAAGTAGTATGTAGGAAAAAAAAACACAGATTGATGTTTTAATACTAACCAATACAGAGTGAATAAAAATAATTTCCTAACACTTATGCAGTATTTAACATGTCAGACACTACTGTGTTTTATAAAAACTAACTCATTTAATCTTCACAACATACCTATGAAGCAAGTAATATTCTCTCTTTTATCTATAAGGAACATGAGGATCATAGAGGTTACATGTCTTTCTGAAGTTCACTCAGCTAATAAGTGATAAAGTGTATATTCCATGATATGTGTTATAGTATGATATATAAAAGTAAACTGTGATAAGCTAAAGATGCCTATTGTAAAACTTAGAACAACAACAAAAATAATAAAGCAGCATAGCTAAGGCAGCCAATAGAGGAATTAAAATGGAATATACTAAAAATCAGTCAAAAAGAAGTCAAGAAAAGAGGAAAAATAAAAATGTAGATTCAACAAATATCAACCATATCAATAATTAAATCAATTGTAAGTGGTCTAAACACTGGAATTAAAAAGATACCCCTCTAAATGAGAAAGCAAGGCTCAGTTATGTACTATTTACAAAAAGCATCATCAACATAAAGACACAGATAAGTTCAAAGTAAAATGATGTGCAAATAGAGTAAAGCTGGAATACCTGTGTTAGTGTCAGACAAAGATTTTAGGAAAAAGAATTTGGCCTATCTTCAAGACAAGAGATAAGGAGGGATGTTTCATAATAATAGAAAAGAGTGAATTCATCAAGAAGATGTAGTAACAAAGCTTCAAATTCCATGAATTAAAAACTGACAAAACAGAAGAGAGAAATAGACAAACCTAAAGTTACAGTTGAGATTTCAACATTCCCCTCTCAGTATTTGATAGATAAGTAGATCTTAAAAATCAGTGTTGATATAGAGAACTTGAACAATATTAGCTTGACCTAATTGATACTTACAGAACACTACATCAAACAATGGAAAAGTACACATTTATTTCAAAATGAATATGGAACATTCACCAAGATAGACCATAAACTGGGAGATCTTTTAAAAATTCTCAATAAATTTAGAAATGACTGAAAGTATCAGTTAAGGTTCAACTGGGAAATAGAAACCACATAGTAATTTGACCATGCAAAGTTTAATATAAAGAATTATTAACTATGATAGGATTGGGGTAAAAAGGAATTACCCTAGTAGAGAGTAAAGAGAACTCTAAGTATTACAGGAATACTAGATACAAGAAGCAATTACTACCCCTAGAGCTGAGATAGATCCCGCAACATGTTCCTTGCCCTGCTTCCAGCTCCAGGCTGAGATCTAGAACTTGTTATGAAGGGCAAGGCCATGGCTTATTGACTGGCAGAGAATCTGCTTTGATTCTGTGCTGGTGAAGCATGCTGGAAATCCACCTTCTGGAATTTTCTGAAAATCCACCCTCTAGAGAAAGCTGTTCCTGAGTAGGTGTCTTGTGGGAGCCACTCTGCACCAAAATAGTCTGAAGGTGGATCTGGGGAAGCTGCCCATACTGTAGGAGCTCACTGCTGAGAAAGCCACTTCCAGTGTAGGAGCCAGGCATTAGGAAGCCGCCTATACTGCAGGACCTAGGCAAAGGAAAAGCTGTAGGCACTGCAGAAAGCAGGTGGAGGGGGCGTGGGGAGGTGCTAGGGAAGCTATGTGTGTTACAAGTGCCACCCAAGAAAGCAAGAAAGAACTAGGAAGGAAAATTCTTTCCAGCTCTCTCTACTGACATAGCTTAACATTGTGCCAGCTGGCAAAGGAAAAAATTTAAAGAGCCTAGTTCCAGATTTACAGCAGGTAATGAATCTAGGAGAGAAAAACAATTCTTAGTAAATCACTTAAAGGAGAAAAATTTTATGTCTTGATCTTTACAGATGCTGAAAAGGCAGTTGATATAAAATTTAACATCATTTTAATTAAAAAAATCTTTGGTAAATTGGAGTAAGATACTTCCTTTATTAAAAAAAGATTATCAAATATTTTACACAAACCTTTGGCCCAGATTGATCACCAAGCAGACAGGAGGACATATGTATGTAGCAGCTGCAATCCTGATACACAGCCCTGGCCCCGCTGCCAAGTGGAAAGCCATGCATGGGACTCCCTCATTGAAACAAGACTCTATGGGAGCTGAATTAATTTTAAGTATATGTTGCTCCTTGGCTATGAGCAGAAACAGAAGCAAAACCTCTGGAAGAAAACATCCCCAATTTAGGTCAGGAGGACTCTCAAGGTTAAGGTAAAGCAGTGAGTTCACAGTCAAAGAAGTATAAGCACCAAGAAGCCAAACTTCTATGAGTGAGTATCTGCAGAAATAATATTCAATAGATAAATAACTCCAAGGGCCATTATAGTGGAACTGATAGAGTATAGAATATCTGTTCCAAATGTTTAAAAAAGCAAAGGATGTATTCACAAAAATGAGCAAGGTCCAATGAACAGGCCGACTGGGAGGCAGGTGGGAGAGGGGAGACTTAGACATGAAAAATAACAATTGTTGGAATGATAAAACTCAAAATTAGACACAAATGAAAAGAGAATAAATGAGAAGATTTATCTGAAGAAATTATCTGGAGTATACTATAGAGAGACAAGGAACTAAAAATATGAAAGAGATAATTAAGAGATGGAGGCTAGGATGAAGGAGTCTATTGTATAACTAACTGTAATCTCAGAAGGATAGAAAGAATAAAGGAGAGGCAATATTCTCCCCCAACATTTTGTAAAACTTTTCAAACACAGAAAAGTTGAAAGATTTGTGGAATGAACACTCTACCACCTAAATTCCAGAGTTAACGTTTTGTTACATTTGCTGTATCCCTTATCTATCCATTCATCTATCCATCTATCAAAGGAATAAATTTTTTGATCCATTTGGGTAAGTTGCAGACCTCACCCCTGAAGAATTCAGTATATCATTAACTAATGTTCAATATGTTTTATAGTTTTTTTTTTCCTCCTAGGTAAAATTTACATACACTAAAATGCATAACTCTTAAATGCACCAGTGAGTTTTTATAAGTGCATATATAGGTATAACACAGACTCCTATCAAAAAATAGAACATACCCATCACCCCAGAAAGTTCCCTTTTGCCCCTCATCAGTCAATCCCTGCCCTCTACCTCCCACTGGTTACCACTGTTCTAATGAGATACAATATTTAAAGAAATATTACTATGACTCTTGCGGAAATGATGAAGAACACATACCTACAGATTTAAGAATCACAGCATAACCAAAGCAGGATAAATAAAAAGAAATGCATAATGACACATTGTAAAGAAATTGAAGAACTCACAAGAAAAGATCTTTTAAGCAGCCAGAGAGAAAGGTCAGATAACTTGCAAAAGAATAGCAACTAAGGTAACAATGGATTCCTCATCATTATTAATGGAAGCCAAAAGTTAATGGAATAATATCAAGTGCTGACAGAAAATAATGGTCAGCTAGAATTGTGTACCTACCAAAACTGTTGTTTGAGAACAACGGTTAAAAAGAAACATTTAAGATAAATGAGAACTGAGAGTTTACCTCAGAGACCTGCATTAAAGGAATTTATAAATGATATATGAGAGGCAGTATTTACTTTGGATCAGTGGAACAGAATAGAGAGCCCCGAAATAAACCCACAGACTTTTGGTTAATTAATCTTTGATAAAGGAGGCAAGAACATTCAATGGAGTAGACAGTCTCTTTAGCAAATAGCATTGGGAAAACTGGACAGCTGCATGTAAATCAATGAAATTAGAACACTCCCTCACACCCTACACAAAAATAGACTCAGAATGGCTTAAAGACTTAAACATAAGACAAGAAACTGTAAACCTCTTAGAAGAAAACATAAGCAAAACATTCTCTAACATAAATCTTAGTAATGTTCTCCTAGGGCAGTCTACCCAGGCAATAGAAATAAAAGCAAAAATTAACAAATGGGACCTAATTAAACTTACTAAGCTTTTGCACAGCAAAGGAAACCATAAGTAAAACAAAATGATAACCTAAGGAATGGGAGAAAATATTTGCAAAAGATGAGACTGACAAGGCTTAATTTCCAAAATATATAAGCAGCTCATACAGCTTAATACCAAAAAACAGACAACCCAATCCAAAAATGGGCAGAAGACCTAAACAAACAATTCTCCAATGAAAACATTCTAATGGCCAATAGGCACATGAGAAAATGTTCAATAGCACTAATTATCAGAGAAATGCAAATCAAAACTACAATGAGGTATCACCTCACACCGGAAGGAATGGCCATCATTCAAAAAGTCCACAAATGATAAATGCTGGAGAGGGTGTGGAGAAAAGGGAACCCTCCTACACTATTGGTGGGAATGCAGTTTGGTGCAGCCATTATAGAGAACAGTATGGAGATTCCTCAAAACAGTAAAAACAGACTTACCATATGATCCAGCAATCCCACTCCTGGGCATATATCCAGAGGGAACTTTAGTTCAAAAAGATATATGCACCCCAATGTTCATAGCAGCACTATTTACAATAGCCAAGACATGGAAACAATCTAAATGTCCATCAACAGATGACTGGATAAAGAAGTTGTGGTATATTTATACAATGGAATACTAATTAGCCATAAAAAGAATAAAATAATGCCATTTGCAGCAACATGGATGGACTTGGAGATTGTCATTCTAAGTTAAGTAAGCCAGACACAGAAAGAAAAATACCATGATATCACTTATATGTGGAATCTAAAAAAAAAGACAAAAACTTACTTACAAAACAGAAACAGACTCACAGACATAGAAAACAAATATAGTTACTGGGGGTGAAGGGAGTAGGAAGGGATAAATTGGGAATTTGAGATTTGCAGATACTAACTACTATACGTAAAATAGATAAACAACAGGTTTATACTGTATAGCCCAGGGAACTATATTCAATATCTTGTAGTAACCGATAGTGAAAAAGAATATGAAAATGAATGTATGTATATGTATGACTGAACTATTATGCTGAACACCAAAATCGACACAACATTGTATACTGATTATACTTCATTAAAAAAAAAAAAAAGAATATTTACTTTGGAGACTACTGAGGGTGTGAATCCCTGTTTTGCCATTTGCTAGTTGTGGGACATTAGGCAAGTAAGTTAACATCTCTGTGCTTCAGTTTTCTCATTTGTCAAATGTTGACAATAATAGTATATACCTCATGGAATTGTTATGAGGATTAAATAAGTTAAAGGAAAGTAGAACTTAGAACAAAGCCTAGCATATAGTGCTTTGTGAGAGCTTTTTAAAAAAATTTTTAAAGAAATTATCCCAGAAGAATGGTCTGAGGTACAAGATAGAATGGTGAGTGAATCAAAAGGTAAACAAACTTTTCAATCCAAACATTGTCAGTCTAAAAAAAAAAGTTTGATTTGTGGTTTAAAAAAATGGACAAAACTAATATCTTGAATAACAATAGTGTGTAGCCATTGGGAAGAGTAGTCAGTGGAGTTAAAATGATTGTAAGGATCATTCTTTTGTTTACATTTTAAGTTAGAGATACAAGAAAGCTTCTAAAAAGAACAAATATAGAGTGTAAAAATTCCAAATAAAGGGTGGCAAATGGAATTTTAAAAATCTGAACAAAAACTTAATCGAAAAAATACCCAATAAAGATAGAAAAATAGCTCAGAAAAAGCACGGTAAACTTAAACAAAAAAGATGTAGAAATAATTTAAAATACATCAAGAATCAAAGTAAATATATATGAATTAAAATTGAGACAGGAAGGAAGGGAGCAGGGCACAACCATTAAAAGAATGACACAGCCCTTGAGGATATGATAAAAACTGATTGGAACCAAGTAGGCCCAAGATGGTATTAGATTTGACTGGGGCCCAATTCTTGGAAATCCCTGTCCCTTCCCCAAAATAGTTAGAATATTCCTCCCACTTATTAGCATATAAAATTACTCAGCCCATAAAAACTAACGACCCCTACACCCAGGGGTCCATTCTCACCTGAGAGGAACCCGAATTCTGCCTATGGCACGTGCATCTCTCTAAATAAACTTGCTTTCACTTTACTTTGGCTCACTCTTGAATTCTTTATTGTGCATAGCTAAGGACCCTCATTTGGCGGCTTACCCCAGGAATTCGTCTGAGACCTGGGACATGACCATTCTCTTGCTCTCCCTTCTCTAGCAACAAAATTCAGTTAAAAGATAGAAATTGAAATAAAAAGAAAAATCTAGCTATGTACCATGTACAAAACACTCAGTTCCTCAGGAAATTGGTTCCAGGACTCTTGAGGATACCAAAAACCATAAATGCTCAGAGCCCTTATATAAAATGGAGTACTATTTGTATATAACCTACACACATCTTCCCATATAGCTGAAATCGTTTCTAGATCAGGTATAGTACCTAATATAGTGTAAATGCCATGTAAATAGTTGCCAGCACGTGGCAAATTCAAGTTTTGCTTTTTGGAACTTTCTGGAAATTTTTTCCCAAATATTTTCAATTCAAGGTTGGTTGAATCCATGGATGCAGAACCCTCAGGTAGGGAGGGCTGACAGTATATACGGGGAAATGGCTTTTCAGGCAAAAGGAAAAGCAAGGTTCAAGGAATGCAAATATTTAAATTCTAAAAAATCTGCTTAGAATCTGTATTTTTTTCCATTGCAAGTGAAATATAGAACCCTTACCACCACATAGGGGCATTTATCTTCTTTCTCCCTTTTATGTTATGGTTGTCATCAGTTACATCTACATATGTCAAAAACTTCAGACAATGTTGTAATTTTTGCCTTTATCATCAAACATGTTTTAATGAACTCAAGAGGAGAACAGTCTACTATATTTATACAGATATTTACCATTTCTGGTGCTCTTCCTTAATTCCTGATGTTCCATGTTTCCTTCTAGTACCATTTCTCTTCAGTCTCAAGAGTGTCCTTGTAGCAATTTTTTAAAAAAACAGACCTGCTGGCAATGAATTCTTTTGAGTTTTTCATCACCTAAGAATGTCACTATTTCACCTTAATTTCTGAAAGATACTTTTACTGCCTTTACTATTATGTGTTGACCATTCTTTTATTTCAGCACTTTACAAATGTTGTGTCACTTCCTTCTGGACTTCATGGTTCCCAATGGGAAATCACAGTAATGCAAATTATTGTTACCCTGTAGGTAATACATTACATTTCTCTGGCTGCTTTCAAGATCTCTTCTTTGTCTTTATTTTTCAGCATTTTGATGATGGTGTGTTTGGAAACAGATTCCTTTATGTTCATTATGTCTGGGTTTTGTTGAGCTTCTTGAACCTGGAGGTATCTGTCTTTTGCCAGACTTTAGACTTTTCATTATTTATTAAAAATTTTTCAACACTTATTTTTATTATCCCACAGGTCCCCGAGATTCTATTCATTGTTTATCCAATATTTTTTTCTCTGTTATTCAGGTTAGGTAATTTGTATTGATCTATTTTCAATTTCACTGACACTTTCTTCTGTCATCTTCACTCTGCTAATCAGATCATCCAGTGGATTTTTAAAATTTTAGCTACTACATTTTTAAATTCTAAACTAAACATTTGTTCCTTTTTATATTTTCTATTTCTTTGTTTATACTTTATATTTTTCCATTGGTTTTAAAAGTGCTTTTGACTGCTTGTTAAGAGAATTTTTATAACAGGGTTGAGAACTTTGAAAAACCTGAGATTTTACCTTACTTGTAAGTCAACAAGTTAGGCTGCCACAATTTCATGGATAGTGGCAGAAGACATTAGTCCCTTGAGTCAGACACAAAGGATAATTTATTACCCACAGCAGTAGCAGGAAGCAGAATATCAGCAGTTATGCCAGTTTTCTGAGCCCTAGTCCCCACCAAGTAATGCCAGGAAGACCAGGTGATACCTGTACATGCAGTGAGTTTCATTATACGAAAGGAACTCTATGGGAAACTCCAATTTGTAATAAGGGACTAGAGAACTTATCCAACTGTACCCTGAAGACATAATCTTTTTTATTCTAGACAGCAAACAAATCTGCCCTTGTCCCCAAAGGAAGACATTATCTCTGTCTTCCAAGAAAATTTGCTATGCAAACATCCCTGAAAAGATAGCCCAGGAAAAAAGCTGTTAATGCCCTTCCCAAAACACATGCAGAAATACAAGAGATCAATGGAGAATTGTCTCCCAACAAATGGCTGCTTCAAAGCCTTTGTCAGATCACTCTACCATCTGTATTCTCTCAGTATTGTCATCTTTTTTTCCCATGTGAATTGAGATTTTTCCTGGTCTTTTGTATGCTTAGTATTTGGATTGTATCCTAGACACTTTGACTATTTTGTTTCTGTTATGAAACTCTGTGTATTGTTTAAATTCTATTGAAAATGTTGACTTTTTTTTTCAGCAGGCAATCCACCTGGATAGGTTCATGCTATACTGTAATGGTGTGCACCTCAAGGAAACTAGGATTTGGGAAGGAAGGAGAAAGGTTGGGGATTGGCAGTGGGGAGCAAGCAGGATACCTACCTTATCTCTAGGCACTTTGGTTGGGGGGTGGGGTAAAGGATTAAAACAAACAAACAAACAAACAAACAAACAAACAGCTATAACTCAAGAGTATTGGAAGGAGGCAGTATTACCAGGAGATGGCTAGGTTTTTGGTTAGAGTAAGATGATAAAGGGAATGTTTAGAAAAGTTGTTAAGGATAACAGGATTTGACTGATGACAGCACAATGAAAGAATCAAAATAGATGAAGTGGGAAGTTAGGCTGGAGTAGAACAAAGCATTATGGGGTTAAGAATCTTTATGATGAGATGAATTTTGCCTTATGCCTTAAATCCTGATGTTTTCCCTTAAGTTGATAGGGAAACACACATGCTTCCTAAACTTACATGTTCATGATGTATCTTTGTTATAAACCTTTTGATGTCATTCGTTTCTGGCAGGTCTCTTATTACCAGCTTCTAGTTGAATGTGTTTTTGACCCAGTCTGTAAGATTTTGTTAGCAGGAGAATTTTACCTATTGCATGGCAAAATGTTCATTATATACTGTGAAGTCAATAAAGCAGTTTTAAAAAGAAAAAAAAAAGAATCTATATGATGAACTTGACTTGTTAAAAGAGGCCATTAGGCACATGAGGTATGATGGGGTTATTTCTAATTTTTTTTTAAGGAAGGTCTAATGATAGCCTGTTGGGATTATTCTATTAAGCAGTTTGTAACCTCTAATTATAGTCTCTTGTGACTGTTCTCTTAGGCAGTTTATATTAGTGAAGCAGGTAGATACTGCGATTTGGGTCAGGGAGGAGAAAGTAAACTTACCAGGAGCACACTGAACTCTGTGAGCCTCTAGAATCCAGCTGGGGTTGTGGCTGGAAGGACCTCTGGAGCCATTATCAAATCCAGGAACACTGAGAACCCTAGAAGCTTCCTTTACAGACTAAATCTTTGGTGTTGCTGCCACTGGACAGGCACTTTCAGGAGCGTGGGGATCCTGGTGGAAAGGGTATGATGATATAAATATTTACCAGGAAAACCCAAGAACAGCAACATCCTTTTAGGTCTCTCCTCAAACTCTAACCTATCAGAGGGGGCTTATTTGAACACATGATCTGAAATAGTATTTTTCATGGTCACTTTTCATCCTCTTAGTATGCTTCCCCCACCTTAACACTTATCACAACTTATCATATATTTATTTGTTTAGTATTTCCTCTTGAGAACAGATTTTTTTTTTTTACTGCTTACTTCCAGAACCCAGAATGGTACCTGGCACACTCTAAGTCCTCAGTGAATATTTACAGAATGAGTGAGTAGATAGATAAGAATATTGGACCCATTAGGTGAGTTCAGTAATGTGGCCAATTATAAAAATCAATAATCCTAAAATTAATAGTGTTTCTATATACCAGCAAAAGCCAGTAGAAAAATATTTTAAAAGATATTTATTACAGCAACAAAAAAATATAAAATAACCAGATGTAAACTTAAATGGAAACTAAGTAACATTCAAATTTTACTGACAGAAGAATTGAATGAATAGAGAAGCTTACCATTACTGCTGGATGGAAAGACATATGTAATGAGGCGAATTCCCCCCAAATTAATCTATAAATTTAAAATTAATGAAAATCTCAGCAAAATTTTTTAGGGGAAATGGAGGGGCAAATTTTGATAAAAAAGATTTAAAATTTCATCACGGAGAATAAATGCTTTAGAAAGGTCAATGGAATTCTGAAGAAAGGCACTGATAAGGAACCTTGCTCTACCAGACACAAAAACAGAAAACATAGAAAATGACAAATTATTGGTATGTAGTAAAAGCCTTACAAGAAAGAAGTGCATAGCCCAGACACCACTTCTGGAAATTTTTCCAACCAACGTTTGCTAAGTAAAGGATGGTTCAAACAAATCATGATTTAAACAAATCTCTGTGGAATACCATGGAGCCTTTAAGAATGATGATGTAGAACTACATTAATTGCTATGGAAATTATTCATCATTTTTTTGTGTTTAAAAAATTGTTTATAAAACAATGTTATCTCCATTTTTTATAAAATTGAAAAATAGTAACATATATGTGAAGAAATAATCTGGATGGAAGGTTATACATCAAAATGTTAATAGTAGTTCCTTGGGAATAAGGATTATGGATAATTAAACTTTTTTGTTGTTGTTTTGAGTCTGTACACTGAAAAAAATTGTTTCCCCAAAAATGGGATGGCAGTTAAACTCTTCACTACTGCCACCTGGTGGCTATCATAGAAAGATTTCTTACTTCTTTTCTATCACCTTAAGAAATAACACACAAAACATCATATTTGTAAAATTGTAAAGAAATCTGCAGTATCACCTAGTTCTATTCATCATTTTATAGCTGCAGAAATAAAAGGCAAAAAAGTTTAAGCCATTTGTCTAAAGTCACACTGTTAGTGAAACTTAGTAGTAAACTCTTGAGCCCTTTCACTAAATACTTTATGTAGACCATCTCATTTTATTCTTGTAGAAATATATGAGGTAGTTCCTATTTTTACCCTCATTTATCCCTGTTTAACAGATGAGGATCCTGAGGCTCAGAGAAAGTGACTTACCCGAGCTTGCACACCGAGGGTAGAACAGGCATTCTGAGGTCCACCTCCCTCTCCTGAACCTCCTCTACGGTGCCATCTTTAGTCTCTGAATTACCCTTTCCATCATTTCCCACTGCCTCTTCCTTCAGTGCTTTTGGTAACAACTCTCAGCATATGCCCGGTGTTAATGTTCCTCTGGGTTGAAAAGAAAGTATAAACATTTACAGAAAGAAATATAAAGAAAACAAAGTATCTTTACCCCCAGCTCCTTGTTAAGAATCTTACCCAGATAGAAAGAATGTAAGATACGGAGGAATCTTACATCAGAGACTTGGGACTATGGATAGGCTTCCTTGCGTTCCGCTGCTCTGGTTTTCCCCATGCTATTTTCCCCGCTTAAGTTTTCATTTACCAGAGCTTAAGAGTGAATATCACCATGTGCAGTCGTTCATGAACTTCTCCCCCTCTCTCTTTTAGCTCTTGCCCAAATTCTCAGGGAAAATGGTCTCCAGCTCTGGATCTCTCTATCTTTATGCATCAAAAACAAATGGCATAAATGCTAATAAGTGTAAAAACTGTACTAGGGATACATCTTTTGAAAGTGAAATTAGAAATCGAAATAACTACGTACCATTAGCCTTGGAAGTCCTTGAAAACCTAAAAAGTCTTTCAGAATTGCTCCCAAATGAATATATACCTTTGAATTATTATCTAATAAAAGCTGATTTTTCCTAAGTACCTGTTTGCGTCAAAATAAGTTAAATCTTCTAACTTGAGTTAGTACTGTGAAAGTGTTTTTTCCTTTATTTTCCAGCTATGTATTTTTAAAGGGCAGTGTAAGCTAGTGAAAAGAGCTTAGTTGTTAGACAGTCTTGAGTTAAAATTCACATATTACTTATAGCTTGAGTAAATTATTAAATTTAACTTAAATTTTTGTCTTATCTCTAAAAATCAAGGATAATAATATCACCAGAGGCACTGGAGAGCATTAGTGAGGTAACACATAAAAATAGGCACCTAGCAAATACACATTTCCTTCCCTTCTCCCTGCATTATGTACTTACCTCATCCAAATGTTCTTCATAAACCTAGGATAGGATTTCTTTGAAGGAATCAATTCTATCTTTAGCCAGTGTTCTGTCTGAGGTGTTTAAGGCTTTTTACTTTTTTTCACATCTCATTTTCAGCCTATTAATAAGTCCTGTGGGCTTCACTTTCAGAATAGATCCCCAATTCAACTATTTCCTACCCCTCCACAGTAACCATGCAAGTCCAAGCCATCATCATCGCTCATCTGACTGGTAACTTCCTAACTGGACTCCCTGCTTCCATTCTTGCTCCTCACCATCTACTCAGCACATGCAGCCAAATAATTTGTTCACAAATTATACCATGTCACTTCTCTGCTCAAACCTTCCAAGCGCTCCCCACCACTCTTATCCTAAAAACCTGAAGTCCTCACCAAAGCCCACTACACCTCTGCGACCTGAACCCCTCACCATTCTCATACCTCTCTTCCTACCGTACTCTGCTCCAGCTGCACTGGCCTCCTTTTTGTCTTTTACCTGAAGCGTAACTGATTTACAAACCTGTATTAGTTTCAGGGGGCCTCCTCACTATTATTCTTTGCTGCTGCCAAGCATACTCCTGCCTCAAGGCCTGATTATCTGTTGTTCCCTCTGCCTGCCATGTTCCTCCTAGATCTGTAATGCCTTGCTTTTTCATTTCCCACCTCAGAGAGACTGAATCTAGGCACCCTATTTAAAAATACCCCTCCAAGACTCTCTCCTTCAGCTTCTTTATTTTTTCTCATAGCATTTATCCTACCTTGGCATTGTAAAATACATACATATGCATTTCTCTGTCTTCCCACCTGAAATGTAAGTTCTGTGAAGATGGAGACTTTGTTTTGTTCTCTTTGTATCACAAGCATCTAGAACAGTGCCTGCCATGTGCCAGGCATTCAGAAATATTTGTTGAATGAATAAATGAAAAAACTTTTCACTTCCTGCTATCAAATCAGCAAACTTACTTCCTTCTACAGCCATTCTTTCCCTTCTCCTTCCTTTGAGGAGAGGTGTTTTCCTTCCTGTCTGAAGTTAATTTCTCATCTATGTCCTGCCTCCTCAATGATTTTGACTTAGCCTTCACATTCAACTTTCCTAGCTACACAATTTTCTTTCTAGCAGGCACAAGTCTATCCCATCTTAAGTAAAAATAAAAAAAAAATTTTTAAATTAAAAAAAAAGAGAGAAGAAGATTCTCTGTCTGCATCTCCTACCACCTGCCAGCCTCTCTCCCACTCTTCACAGCCCAGCTTCTCGAGATGAGATCATCCTGGATTTCAGACAGGCCCTAAATCTTAATGACTGATGTCCTTATATGAGAAAGGAGAGGAGGAAGGAGAGGGAGATTTGAGACACAGGCCCAGGGAAGAAGGTCATATAAAGACCCCTGTTAAGATGGAGGGAGTTACTGGAATTGTGCTGCTACAGGCCAAGGAACAGCAAGGATTGCCAACTTGCTGACACCCTGATTTCAGACTTCTGGCCTCCAAAACTATGAGCAAATACATTTCTGTTGTTTTATTCCCCAAGTCTGTAGTAATTTGTTACGGTAGTCCTAGGGAACTAACACATCTACCTTCTAAACATCTTGAAATCCATCCATGTTTCTCTATCATGATTGTCCCCAAATGGGGACAATGTTCAGACAATGATTACAGCAGTCCTCTGACATTTCTCTCTGCTGCTAGCCTCAGCCAATCTTTCTAAAATGCATGAAAGTTACTCCACTGTTTATAATCTGTGAGTGGCTTGCCAGTGCCTGCTGGATTAAGTCTAAATGCCTGGTCTGAACAACTTAGTTTGGCTTCTGCTTACTTGTATAGCCTTACTTCCCACCTCTTTTCACTCTCACCCTTTATTCTATGCTCCAAACACAGAAATAATTTCTGTTATTTATGGGATACTTACTCTGTGCCAGATACCATTCTAAAGGCTAAATCTCACAACCACCCTGTAAGGGAGGAAACAGTCTTCTTTCAATGTCTCTGCCTTTCAGACTTTGCACATACTGTTCTCTGCTTAAAACACTCCTACTTTCTCTTTGCTCTTTGTCCCCTCTCCTCATTTGGATAATTCACACCTACACTAAATTTAGGTCTCAGATTATTCAGCACTTCCTCCATGAAGCAGTCCTTGATCTTCCTCAATCTGGGTTGTGTCCCACCCCTACTGCCCTTATTCCCATTACATCCTGTGCTTCCTCTATCATAATATAAAATGTTGTAATCGTCTATTTACTGGTGTCTTAGTCTGTTTGGGCTGCTATAACAAAACACCACAAACTGGGTAACTTACAAATAACAAGAGTTTTATTTCTAACAATTCTGGAGGCTGAAAGTCTGATATCAGTGTGCCAGCCTGGTCAGGGGAGAGCCCTCTTAAAGGTTGCAGACTTCCCACTGTCCCCTCACATGGTGGGAGGGGTAAGCCAGCTCTCCCTGGGACCTCTTTTGTAAGGGCACCAATCCCATCCCTCACTCATAACCTAATCACCCCTCAAATGTCCCACTTCACGTACCATTATCTTAGGATTTTAACATACGAATTTTGGGGGAACACATACTCAGACCATCCAACAGGCCTATAGCTCACACTGCATTTTATGTTTCTTGTGGAAAGAGGCTGTTCATGTCTCTTGTCATTGTAACCCCATCCCCAGAATCTGGCACAGTGCCTGACACATGAAGAGATACTCATTTAGCATATTTGAGTAAGTGAAAGAACCTTGAATACAGGCTGCTAGTAGCTTATGTCTCTATTGACTCCTACTTGCCTGCTGTCCCCTTCTTCAGAATTCTGATGCCTCCTAGGCCTTTGCTTGGGCCAGTTCTGAAATGTCTTTTCATAGGAATTTCCTGAGACCAGGAGGCCAGTTAATCCTCACGTCCCTATCACACTCAGCACTTGGTCAAATAGAAGGCTCTCGAGGCAGCTATGTGCTCCCATTCCTCTGTAATCCTCTTCCTGCTCTGTCCTTTCCCCTGTGTCCTCTGGAACTCCTGCCTATTCCAAACAAACTCATCTATATTCTCCCTCCTTATAACAAAATATTCCTTCCACCTCCTGGCTTTAAACAGAAACCTGCTTTCCCTTTAGGAAGCTACTCTTTCTACTGCCATTTTGGGTGGAGGCTGTTAACCTGTCTCACTCTCATGGAGAAGCCTCTCCTTTTGGGCCAATATTTTTCAACCATCTACTTCTCTACTCCTGCTGCCTACTGTCATCTACTAAGTTTCTAGTTATTCATTTCTCTAGTTTATGATCCTTATCTCCCTGTGAGTCCCACCAGCATCTGGGATAATTTCATTTGGACAGCCCAATCTTACCTTTCCTTGAATCCTCAATCTGATGACCTTTAACACAGTACACTTGGTCTGTTATGTGACTGTACCTAAGTTTGTCACCAGGAACTGCTCTACCACTTAAATCCTAAATTTCAACATCTTCCATTCCTTTAGCTCCTCAGTTTTCTTGCTGGAAGTTCCCTTCTGACACTTCTTTCTTGATCAGCCTAGATGCATGGTCCAGCTTTTCATGATCCAGCTTTTTACAAACATCCTTACTCCCTTGTTCCCTTGTTTACATGGCTCAAATCCAGCTTGGGAGCAACATAATCAGTTACTTTCCATCCCTGTAACCAGGCTTCTGAGTACTTGTCTTGGCTAGAACTCTTTGGTTGGTTGTAACAAATCAATTCAAAATAGTTTAGAGAAAAGAAGAGTTTAATGGAGCTAGCAGAGCAGCTCAAGTAATCAAACCACAGGAAGGGCAAGAGTGCAGCTGGGGCTCCAGGAGAGCTGCAACTAGACTCCGGCTGCTGGGAATCACTCCCACTGTCTTTTCTGCTTCTCTCAGTGTACTGGTTTTCTCCACATGCCAAGAAATAGGCTTAAGCATCATATCCTGTGGGTTCCATCCCTAGAAAGTTACTGACTTTTTCCTCTTATTCTAGTTTAGAAAATCCCAAGGAAGGGCTTCTGATCTAGCTTAGGTCAGATGTTCCCTCATGGAGCAATCACTTATAACTTAGAAGGTATTTGAGTTGTAGCCTCCATTAGAACTAGATGACAGAGTCAGGGAAGGAACAGTTTTCCCACAAGGAGAGCGTAGTGGACACACAAAACAATAGATGGCTACCTGAGAACTGCTGGAGATCTATTAATTGAGGCCACTAAAAATTTATAATATCAACTTCAGAAGGACTCTCAGAACTGTCTGGAGAATCAGCTCATCCTTAAGGACTTTGTTGAATCTTTCCTGTCCTTACAGTTCCTTAAAATACAATTTTGAGCAGTTCTGTAATCCGACTGGATTCATCTTTCAGAAGCCTGTCATATAATACTTTAGGCCCTTGAGGTTTTAACTCAGTTATCAAATTTGACCATTTTTAAGTATTGCCTATTATATAACAGAAGAATGAGGGTTGTCTAAAAAGGATTTGAAAACAAAAGTAAAGATTTTATTTTGGAAAGATCCATGAATAGCTTGAAAAATTTCACTGGACCTAACCAATTGGCCTCTGAATTTCTCTCACAACTACCATGTTCAAAATGAAAAAACAACAAAACAAGTGATACTTGTACCCTGGAGAATACAGAAACCCCACGTACGCTGGTGATACTGCTCCTTAGCAAACACTGGGTTTCTCTAGGCTGTATGATCCATGGCCCACGGCATACAACTACTACTGGTAGGAATGGGGTCTTATCAGTTAAACGCCTGATTGAGAGCAGTACTTAAAACTACTGACTTATTTTCTAATGGCCCATGATATGTTTTAGCATTCGCTAAAAAGCATTACATTTTTCTAATTTATGTAATTTCTAACCTCACATGTTAGACTTCACAGCTGTTAAGCTCTATCAGTAAGGTTCTTCTAGCCCAGAATGCAAACTGAAATGACCAGTTATCTCTTTTGAGCACTTTCTGGTTTCTTCTTCTGGCTCATTGAGCCATCTTTTAACCTATGACTTGTTTAAAGTGGATTGGTCATCTTGTATGATGACCTTTCTCATGCTAAGTTAATATATTTAAGCTAGCAGTCTAATTTATTTAGCAGTTTGTGTAAACTGATCTCCCAGAGCTTTACCAGTGGATAAACTTTTCAAATACAGTTCCTCAACCTGTACTTAGCTGCATTTCAGGCCCAACCCTGCTGTCTACCTTTAATCTATCATTACTTAAGCAATCCACTAGCTGGTCATATGCAAATGCATAACTGCTACAGGTTATATGGAAAAAAATTTTTTTTGGTCTGTGTCTTTTAGAGGTTGATTTTGATGATGCAAATTATTCAACTTTTGCTTTATTAATTAAGGGTATATATAATGTCTTCATAACACATTTCCAGGTGAGATAAAATTCATCCACTTAATACTCAGTGAGGATTTTCCTTTGTGCGAGGCTTCATGGTTGGGGTAGAATGGGATGTGAGAAACTAAAATACATGGTCCCAGGTCCCAATCCAGTTTGGGAGAAAAGATCTCTATAAATTAAAATACCAAGTAATCAAGAACTAAATAACAATTTGAATGACACAAACATCAGATGTTCTGATGTGAGTAGAAAGGACAGTAAAGCTGATTTTTTAGGAGAGCATCACTGTGGGTTAAAGTGGTAAGGGATGCTTCACAGAGAAAGTAAGAAATATGCTGTGCTTTGGAAAGGAATAGGAATTGCATGGCGAACTCTATGCTGGAAGAATAGGATGAGCAAAAGCTTCAATCTTAAAGGTTGGTGTGTGACTCAGTTTGGCTGGAAGGGAGTTTTAGCTAGGGGAGTTGTGGGAAATCAGATTGCAAAGATGAAGCTAGACTGTGCTTGTTGCCAATAATGTCAGGTGTTGTGTGCAACTATGAAGATTCATTTTATGTGGGATGAATTTCTTTTTTCATCTTAGATGTCTCTGCCATATCAAAAGGGCCCATTCTAAACGCTTAGACCACAAGCCTGGAACATGGTAGAACATAGTATCATGGCAACAGTTCTCTATTTTTAATGTTGGTAAGGGGTTTAGTATAAAGCTCACATGGCTCCAAATATATTTAAGTGTTCAGTGGATGCTCCCTTTGGAATCTTAGCACTGTTCTCAAATAAGCTAATAATGGAACTACTTAAGACTTTCCTACTTATTGGTAGATTCATTCACTCATGTAATAATTTATTGAGTACCATCTATGTACAAGGCATTTAGAATACACTTTGGGAGACTTAAAGATGAATAAACATGATTTTTGCCCTTAAAGAGCTTACAGTAGTATTAAAAATAAGATACTCAAAAAAGTTTAAGATAACACTACATGTAAAGATGACTAAAAGAAAGATGGAAAGTGCTATGAAAGATCAGAGAAGGAAGAAATTCTACTCAGCTGAAAACCTTAAAGAATGGGCAGAATTTGCTCAGTTGGTAATAGAGGAAAGACATTTCAGCAAGAGTGAGAAGTATGAAAAAAGGCTTGGCATGGGAAAGCACTGGGAATGTTTGCAGAGCTGTGAACAACCCAGTGGTTGACTTGTCGGTTCATAGATTAATGGAAAGCAGATTTCCAGGGTTGGTTTTTTTTTTTTTTCAATTATATATTTTATTGAAGTGTGGTTGATTTACAGTGTTTCCAGTTTTTTAATTATGATGTGCTGATGCTCCACTTGGGAAAGACACTGTACAACAATGAAAGTGGCCCTTTCTTTTGTCTTTGAAAGGCAGTATTTTCAACAAGCTGCCAGTGTGGCCCTCTTGACCACACAATTAGTAACGCTAACCCTGAAATTTTCATGAGCAATGATGAAAGAGCACACAAGACTCAATATTAATACAGATTAATATAAGCCTATTTTTGTCAGAAAGTCTCATTTACATGTTTGAAAGACAGAAGTCTCAATATTTCATGATAGTTTCTTCTCCTAACAGGAGAAAGCTCAAAATTGTTTTTTCTAAAGCATCTCTAGGGGAATATCACTCAACATTAAAAAGGAATTAACCATTGACACATGCAGCAACACAGATGATTCTCAACATCATTATGCTGAGTAAAAGAAACCAGATTAAAAAAAGTAAATACTGTATGATGATCTCTTTTATATCAAACTCTAGAAACTGCAAACTAATCTATAGATACAGGAAGCTGAGATTGGGGCTGGGCAGGGTAGGAGGGAAGGATTACAGAAGGGCATGAGAAAACTTTCTGGAGTGATGGGTGTGTTCACTACTTTGTGGTGATGATTTCATGGCCGTGTACATGTATCAGTTGTACATATTAAATATGACTTTACTGTTTACTGTATGTAAATTATACCTCAATAAAACTGTTTTTAAAACATAACACTTCCCTTTGAGGACCATCAACTTCATCTTTTATACTATTTTATGTCACATCTGAGTAAAAGATTATGTGATGTTTAAATAAGATCAGTGTGTGTGTGTTTTAATTTCTGGACCAGATAAGATAATCATGGCAAAAAAGACAAAAGCACTTATATGACTAGGTATAAACTATTATAGTTAAATGAGTAAGTACCTTGCATAAGGTAGAATGGTCTACAATATCTTATTTCTATAGATTGAAACTGCTCAGCTTTATTAGGGAATACTAGGGAATACTTAAATTCAGAATACAAGTAGATAATGGAATAAATAGTCCTGTTACTACCTCATGTAATAATGTAAAAACAGACTATTCACTGACAGAAAAAATTTAATTTTAATCACCTTCTTCATTTCGGCATAAACTGTAGAGATGGCATCGCCATGTAGTTGTTGAATACTGGGTATATTGTTGAAACATTCCTGACAGTGTTCAATTTCTCTTTTATGCAGCTATTCAAGGAACATACAGAAGGCCCAAACCAAGTAAATTTCCTTCCTAAAGGTGTGCATGTGACTGTCACAGTGAGCCTTATGCTGTCCCCATGAATACAAGCCTCAACCCAGGCAGGCGATTGTGTATCCTCTGACTACCTCATGCTCAAGGCTCTCCCGTATCACACACACAAACTATAAGTAAAACAGTAAATAAAACAGCCAACCAACTTGATCCCTGCCCTGTGGGATATAGTCAGGGCCACAAACTGGGTATTTCAATACAACGTAGTGGGTGCTATGAGAGCAGAAGTACAAGCAGACCTGGCTTCAGTGTGCTTTGCTTTATTGTGCTGTGCAGAAATTATGTTTCCAATTGAAGGTTCGTGGCAGCCCTGCGTCAAGCAAGTCTATTGATGCCATTTTTCAAAGCATTTGCTCATTTTGTGTCTGTGTGTCACATTTTGGTAATTCTCCCAATATTTCAAACTTCATTACTATTATATTTGTTATGCTGATCTGTGACCACTGATCTCTAACATTACTATTGTAAAAAGATTATGAGTCGCTGAAGGCTCAGATGATTAGCATATTTTAGCAATAAAGTATCTTAAACGTATGTACATTGCTTTTTTAGACATAATGCTATTGTACATTTAACAGACTACAGTATAGTGTAAGCATAACTTTTATATCCACTGGGACACCAACGAAATGTGTGTGACTTGCTTTATTGTGATATTTGCCTTATTGCAGTGATCTGGGACCAAACCTGCAGTGCTTGTGAAGTCTGCCCCATATAGACACTGTGTTAGTTCAAAAGAGCACCAAGAGCAGTTGGGGGTTTAGGGAAGACAAGTGGGAAGAAGTTTATCATAAAATGAAAGCACTGAGTAAGAGGAAAAAAGTGATGAAATAATGAGGTTAAAGAGGTAAGGAAAGATGAGATTCTGCAGTGGCCTGTAAACTATTTTATTCTAGAAGCAGTGGGAAGCTCTTTTGAAGGATTCTAAGCCAAGGAATTAGATTTGTGTTTTAGAAATAATATTATGATTGCAGCATGGGGGAAAGACTAATTTAGGCAAGATATGATGATACTAATTACTGAATGATAAAAATTAATGATGAAGACAGACATGCCCATAGAGTGGAAGGAAGATGAGCACAGAAAACTGAGAAGGACCAGCTAAGGATACTCCCTGCCTTCTCACTCCACCTCAGACAGGCAGAACTTACTGTTGCTCCCTTGGGCTCCCACTGTTTTCCATGTATGCACCTATCAAGGCACCCCTCACTTGTCATTGCATGTATTTATCTTTGTTCCTCCTTCTACTAAACTGTAAGGGTCTTAAGGCAAAGGCCATGTCATGTTCATCACTGGATTCCCAGAACCCAGCACAGTGCATGGCAGATACTCTTTAATAGACTTTTATGAAATAATTAATGATGAGATAATTTTTATTAAAGTATTTTTTGTCTTTGGCATTTGTACAAGGTTATATTACACCCATGATGTAGTAAGACTCAGAAAAGTTAAGTAAACTGCCTGAGAAGCTTCCAGCATTATTCAGACCCAAGTCTGTATGAGTCCATGCTTTTCCCACTATATCCCTCCAAAGACTGGTGAATGAAATCTACCTTTTTCAAAAGTGGGGAAAATAGGGATTGTGTCTTATATAAAACAGATACTGATCCTTATACTAAAGAGGGTGCAGTCCTATAGAGAAAGTCCTTGGGTTCTGTCTTCCAGCACGTCTGCTACATGCCTGTCAGAGTGTGGCAAATCAATGGCTGCTTGTTTAAACCATAAGGCAGTCCAGCAGCAACTAGGCCACACTAACACACTCAGCATTCTGCACAGCAGCCCCTGCAAGGATCCAGCAATTATCACCACACCATGGATTTATAAACCCTTCTACAAAGATAAGGTCAAACACTGCCTGGGACCCTCAGTTCAACAGTTTTGTTCATAACAACTAGGCAAAAAGCTGAGAAACTAGTTTCATCCAACCTTTTCATTCCTGGTCACTGCTCAGAAGGCAGCCTCCCACCCATCCATCAGATCGCTTTTATTTCTTGTCTCCAGACTTCCATGTACCTGACAGCATGCCCTCGTGATCCGCTCGTCCCCACCTTTCCCACAAAATCCTCCCTTAGCCTTTTCCAGCCTGGTTCCACTTGGCAACCAATTCCACTATAAATAAATTCATCTATGCCCTCAGCTTTTTTCATGAATATGTCTTCTATTTCCTCAACCTCTTTCTCAAAGATACAGCTTCCTTTGCAGTTTCCTCAAACTATATGTACCACAAGGCTCAGAACTGGTATTGCCCATTTTTGTCCCAAAGCCTCTTCTAGAGCATTTCACTCTCCTATGAAAACTTCCATTCCTTTTAAGTCATTCCATCTCCTTTTGGCACCCGTTAGCTTGCTTTTTCCCCAATATCCATTAACGTCCACATCATTCTCCACAATAACATTACACCTAGATCATGTTATTCCTTTAAACCTCAATTCATTTCATCATTTCCTAGGAGATTTCAATATTCGTGTGGATGGTCTGACCCAAACAGCACAGTTCCAGGGCCACTTCAACCTCCTTCCCTGGGTCATACTCTGTTTTGTTATAGAGTACTTCTGAGTGATTTCAGTACCCTTCTCCTTCCATGCATAGTACCTCTGATCCAGTCTCATTAAGACCTTCATTCTTGTAATACTGCCTTTCTTCCAGTCTATTCTTGGTCCCACTTCCTTCCATACCTGGCCTGGATCTCTTAATTTGTCATATGATCTATTCTCTCACTAGTGCTTTCAACCTCCCTCCACAGTTTTCCTTCCCTGGTATCTGTCTTTCAACTCGCAATTCTAGAACAGTGCTATATTCTGCCAGGCACTAGGCACCAACACCCTCAACCCTCTTCCCTTCATCCTTGTCTTTCTCCTCTATGCATCACTCAACTCACAATTCTGGGTCAATCCAATAGGCCATTCAACTGAGGTACTAGAAATAATCATAAAACCACTGTATTTTCATGATTTCCAAACTCAATATGACGGTTAACACTGTTCATTAATGCTTCTGTCTTTAGTCAGTTGTCCGTTCCAAACCATCTCCATTTTTTTCTGGACCCCCCAACCTAATCTTTTAACCCTTCCTACTTCACAAATAACATGAGCTTTTCCTTTCTACTTCATAAAAAATACTGAGACCATCTAATATAAACCTCTCTTCTCACAGCTAGAACTTTATTTATACCATTCTCTTACTTCCTTCTCGTTTCTGAGAAAAGGTATCTTTTCAAGGCCCACCTTTCCTGTCTCCTTTGGGATCTGACTCCATCAATTTTCTCCCTTCTTCTCTATAGGTTCCTTCATTCTAATTACAGTCATGCTGAAGTCTCTCAAATATTGTATCTCTTTTTACCCTTTTATTTCCTTGTGGTTTCTGCCCTCCCATCTTTCCTTTCCATCTCATTTAAAGCTTTTCAAAAAAGTGGAATTCTCTTGAAGTCTGTCTTCACCTCCCATACACTGATCAGCTTCCCTGGCTTCAATTTTCACTACTCTGTGGAAATTGATTTTTCTAAATTTATGAAGGACTCCCGTAATTGCAAAATCTCATAAACCTTAGAATTTGTGAGTTTATGATCATTTTCAATAATGGTAATTTTTCCCTCCTTTTACTCAGGAAGAGTCACTCTTTGGCCTGCAATATAACACAGTAGTTGGGTGAAAGGTAAGTACAGAATAGACCCTATTATCTTGGCTTCTAATTATAATACTTCAGCAAGACAGCATGGCAATCTCTAATAATCAATACCTCTCTAACATACAGCTCTTGGCCACTTTACTACGGTCATCTTATCCACCGAAGTGGTTTCTTTTGCAGGACACTGTATTTTACTTAAGGGATAAAGGATAGTAGTTTCTAATTCACAGAATTAGTAAATGATCTTAAGACAGTTATTTTTACCCTGTTAAAAATCCACTTACCCACTGTAAAAGGAAATCCAAACTCCAGCCTAACAGGGGATTATTGGGGGAAAAAGGTAAGTCTGAAATATAAAGCAGGGTCAGCATAAAATATGTTGTACATATCAAAGGGCTAAAGAAATACTGTGTAAAAATGCACAGTTTGGAAAATATCCATTTTTTAATTTCAACAATTCTTTCTTCTAAGGCAATTCTAAATAGCACAAGGCATTTAATTTCGGTAATATAGGCAAAATAATGTGATCCAGGAACATAGTGTATTAGTTTGCCTTTAAATGAAAACCTCAGTTCAAGTTCCTGCTCTAACATCTGCAGTTTTGTGAACCTGAACACCCAGCTGATAATGGTAGAAGCAACACAGGGAGAGACATACACGGGTTCTTCGACCCAGCTCTCTGCTACTAGGTGGGTACCGTCAGAAAGTCATGTAACATTTTTGAGATGTTCATCTGTAAAGGAGGGGTAATAATACCTATGTATGAGCACTTTGGAAATTACAAAGGACAATAATGGTTTAGGCATTACTGGAGCCTCTTTTCCCCCTGAAAATATATGTTACACCTTCTGGGAATCCTCCTACCTACTTTTGATTTTCTCATCTCTCTTGATAAATCAGTAAAAGTACCCTTAACCTTATGGGAGAGTATAGGAAACAAAGAAGCATTTGTTTCCACTATAGATAGTTTTCCTACTTTCTGAGTGAATTAGTATATCTTTGTCCCACTTTTTCAGTGGGGAATAAAAAATTGTATGTATCTATTTAACTTTATAAAAGTATCCCACATAGACCCAAAGTCAACAAAATACCCAATATTAACATTTTGCCATATTTATCTCCAAACATGTTTTTTAAGAAATAAAAATTATAGACCACCTATGTGCCTCTCCCTCCTTTAAAGAGAAACACTGTCCTGAATTTTTTGTTTATAATTCCCAAACTTTTTGGGGGAAGGGGGTGGTATTTAGGTTTATTTATTTATATTTATTTATTTTTAACAGAGGTACTAGGGAATGAACCCAGGACCTTGTGCATGCTAAGCATGAGCTCCACCACTGAGCTATAACTCTTCTGCACCAAACTCGTTTTTAAACATGTGCTTTATGTGAATATATCCATAAACCAACTTAGTATTGTTTACTTTTAGTAAATGAATATTGCCAATTGCCCTCATAATGATTATGCCAATTTATACTCCCCAAGGCAGTACACCTGAGAGTTCCTATGTTGTTTTTCAACATCTTAGCCAACATTTGATATTCAGATTTCTAAGATCTTACCAACCTGATAAATGTAAATTATAGTATCTTTATTTTGACCCTGCAGACCACAAGTCACCTCTCTTCTAAGTTTCAGACCCAAATGCCTAGCTGCCTACTACACATCTTATGGTACTTACATGCCTAAAATTCATATCTGAAAAGACCTCTTCTCCCTCAATTTCTTCTTCCCAGTTCTTTACTGTTTAATGATACCGTTAAAGACAATGCCAAACACTGGGCATCACTGCTAACTCTTCTTACTCCTCCATGCACTGCTCCCTTCCCTCCAATACAGCCAGCTGACCCAGGTGCTACCCTCTTAGCCTCTTGTATCCTTGCTCTCCTCTCCATACTTAACTGCTCTTGTCCTTACCACTTCTCATCCGATGTTACAATGATTAGAAACAAGCACTTTGGAGTTAGACATACTTGGTTTAAATGCAGATTTTTATCACTTATAAGCTATGTGACCATGGGAAAATTACAGTCTTCAAGTTTTCTGTTAAATGGTAACAATATCTACCTTATATGGTTTTTTCAAGGATTAAAGAGCTGATGGGTACAAAATGTTTACATTGCCTGGCACATAGTAAGAGCTCAGTGAGTGATATCTACTATTCATTAGCTCAACTTGAGTCTTCTGATTAGTCTTGGTGCCTCCCATCTTGCTCCCATTTCCATCACATTACTAGCAGAATTCTCTCAAATTCTTGTCATCCTTCCCTAATTCGTCAATAAGTGACCTCTGCTTACACAAAGCCAAATTTAGTCTTTCAGTAGATCATCTAAGTCTCTCTTTAATATGAGTCCCAGCCTCATCTCCCAGATTCTATTCACATTATTTTACATACAGTTCCTGAATACATTATCTTCTTTCATGTATCTGTGCCTTTAGGCACATGCCATCTTTAGTCTGTGTAGGAAATGCATCTTTATCTTTCCAAACCCAACTGAGGATTCTGTTAAGCTTTTCCTAGTCCATCTAAATAGAAATGAATAGTGACTCAGAGGTTTATATATTGCTGCTGCAATCATTTCTTGATTTGCCTGTCTCCTTCACTAGCCTGTGAAAACTGAGAGCAAGGACTACATCATATATTCCTAATATGAAACATAGTTCCTGGAGGTGGCAAGCATTCAATAACTACTGAATGGATGGAAGGAAGGACATGCATCATAATGAAATCATCACCACAGAGTAGTGAAGGAAGAACACTGGGACTGGCCTTATTTCATATCTTCCAAATAACTTTAAACAGCAGCATCAAGAAATCTGCCAAGCTCACTAACACGAGTAAAAGTTTCCATGAATGTCAAAATGAAGGAGGATGCAGGTATTGCAGATGGTTTTATCTACTGTGTGAAATGGCAAAACAGTGTAAAGTGCTAGCACATGTAAAATACTAGGGGGGAAAAATCACAATTTGAGCTTTTAGTGTCTAGGAAAAGATTATAAACTACTTTCTGAGTATGCTGGCTCAATGTGCCAAAGGAGACAAGACATTCAAGTAGAACACTGCTCGATTAAGCAAAGCGAAGTGAAAACAGCTAAGAACATCCTCTGCAAATACTGATATTTATAATGAATGCTTACTATGTGTCAGTCTTTGTGGTAATCCCTTTAGATACAGTATGTTATTTAATCCTTCCAACAACTATATGAACTAGAAATTCTCAGTATTTTGCCCAAGGTACCGAGCCAGGATTTAAACTTGGATCTGTCTGATCTAAGGGCTTATGTTTTTAACTACTTCATACTACTGTTATGTCAAGCCACAAAATGTTCATGCCAGAAATTTGGCATCTAGTCATAAGGATCAGAGAAAAGTAGCTAAAGCATAAAGTAAGCCTTTCACTTGAAGAGATTAAAACAATTTTGACCTTCCAGTTTGCAAAGGTGAAGGAAAATCATCCACGTCCATGTACTCAAGAATGGCATATTAGTATCAACCAGACTCTTTTATCAAAATCTCTGGCTGTTAAGAACAAACTAGATAGACTTGAGGGTTAATCTATAAAACAATTCCTATTTTATTAAAGAAAAATACTAGGTTGAATAAATTTGGAGGGTCAATCCAGAATGTTATTTTAACAGATCTCATAAAGCAGGTTTTCATTTCATATATGATTCTGTAGCATGTAAATCTCCTTTCCAGGTTCTATACTAACAAGTCAACATTTGGTTTGAATTGTCTGTCCTAGACTCAGGGTTCCTATCACATCTTAGATTTGTAATACCAATTCACTCATTTATAGAAAAATGTAGTCCTTTAGGGAGAAAAAAATATGTATTTGATTGGAGGTTAGATATGTCTATTTGGAGTGTATGAATTTTCAGGGAGTAATACCTACCACCTATCCTTGAAAAGCCTGCTGACTCAGAACGCGTCCATTCAAAAACTCAACCATCTACCCAAAGCAGTTATATTCTAAAAGTTGCTTCAATGAAGCCAAATTACCATGACATCTAATAAAACTATGCAGAGGTATTTTTTTTTCTTTCAATACCAGCATCTCAGATAGTAGAGCAGCAGCATGATTTAAGTAGAGAAAAAGCATGGACTTCAAAAATAACCAGAAAGCTCTTGACAGAAAGTTCAATACAAATTCTTCCACTTAATGTAAGATAGGGGAAAGTTAATCTTTTTGCACTTACATAGTTGCTTGCCCCTTCCTCAAAAAGGACAGTGGTTCTCAACTTTAGATGCACCTCAGAATCACTGTGGGGTGGGGTGGGGGTGGGGGGGCAGGGACAGGGAGGGAAGAGGGGAGGAAAACAAGTGGGAGAAGAAGGAAGGCCAATGTCCAGGACTGACTCCGGATAATTTAAGCCAGAATTTTTGCAGGTGGGCCTGGACAGTGAAGTTTGCGTTTTTAAGTAGTACCCGTGGGATTCTAACATACAATTAGGATTAAGTTTATGACTTAAAAAGATCCAATTGCCAATTCTAAGTAGAGGAGATCAGTTGTGGACCACAGCTATTAGTTGTGATGAACACTGGCTACATATAGATCACGTCTCTAGAAATAACCACTGCAGGTCCCCACCTTACTTGTAATGATTATTAAATACAGATACTAGGCTACAGAAAACAGAGCCTCACAGGTAAGTGCCTTGTATGTTACCAGTCCCCTTATATGCTCTTTGAAAGATAAAACAACTACTGAGTGACAATGTTTGCAGTAACTTAATTCCACTGGACATGATTGTTACCTGGGTGGTTGGTTGCTAAAGACATGAAGGATGAGTAGATTCACTGCCAACTAATGCCACAGTGAACAGGCAACTGAGAAAGTTAGAGGATGGTCCGCCAGTCATCTGCTTCCTACAAGGCCAGCCACAACCATTCCTCTGAAAAACTATAGGAAAAAAACCAAAAATTAGATGAGAGAGATTCATTCAACATAAATAAAGTATCTGTGGTATTTTGAGGAAATTCCTTAAGACCAACAGAGAGAGACAAGGGGAAGAAAAATGGGAATACTCTAATAAATCAATAGACAAGGGATAAAAAATTCATGAGCCTTTGTAGGTGACCTGAAAGTTAATAGTACTTTACTGCTGTTTTCTACAATCTGTAGGGCATTACTGATACTCACAGCAAATGCAGCAAGGATTTGAGTATCTACTACTGTACTGCCCTAGTTACTATACCTTTTAGTATAATGTACACAGTGTAAATCCTCAAGATTTCATACATCAGATTAGAATGGATTTACATGTGTCTGAATCAACGCAGTAATCATTTAACTGATTACAATATGACACTGTAATTAGATATTTCTCTAAAATAAAAGCATCCTAGCAGGTCAATGAAAAACGCTATGTGAAATGGAATGACTGAAATAATGGAAGCTATTGAAATAAAATTTTAGGTTATAAAAAAATTTACAAGTGAAGCAGCTGGCTTATTCTTAGGTCCTTTTCAATGAGCATCTGAGCAAATAAGGTTAATAGTACAGCAATACTATCTGAATATGTTTCTGAATACTTCCAATACCGTTATTAAATTTAGCTTAGAAAAAACTACTAAGTTAATGAAGGGAAGAATTAGTATTTAGTATTCCATTCCATTCCAATTAGTATTTAGTTTAGAACTTAAAGAAGAAAAGGGAAGGATCTGGGAGACAGGTTTATTATTCACTTCTTTAAATGGTCCTCTTTTCATTTTAAAAAATCTCAACCAGCAGTTAAGACTACTTGGGGGCAAATAGTACTTCAAAAGAAAAGATGGGAAGTGGTAGCTAACTTAGATACTCACTAACAATTAAGAAACATCAGAGTTTTAGAATACTTTAGAAAACCCAGTACCTAGACCAGTTGTAATGAGGCATCAAGGTACTAGACAATGGATTTGATAAACTTGCAGATCAAAGTAAACAAGTAGCAAGTTTATAAAAGCTCAGTGTTATGAAACTATGGTAAATTGTAAAGATAGCCATAGAATGGTATGGAGAGAGGCTTCTTGTTTGTCAGACAATGCATAGGTAAGTATATATAGAAGGCAAATTTAATTACTAACTGAGAGCAAGCCATGGGATCCAGAATACTTTCCAAAAATCTCTCCACTCCTATGTTGTATCTAAATGAGAAGATAATTTGTACTTATTGAGGCCAAGTTAAAGATTTAGCCAACAGGAGAAATTACATCACAAATAGGAAATTTCCCATCATATATTCATCACCATCAATTTTTTTTTCAGTTAGGAAGAACCATACCACTTGTATGAAATAATACCGACACTTAAAATGGACACAAAGTCCTCATATTTTAAAAAGAGCCCTGAGGATTAAAATTCCAAGCCTATCTATATTTGACAATTTAATAAAAGTTCTAATTTAAATAGTACCAGTTTTTCTTTCTTCTGGCTACAATCCCACGATGGCATCAAATCAAAGGCAATTACATAAATCCAGAGGTTGGAAATCTTTAGACCCTCTTTCCTACAACACGTTGCTTCCCTTTCCTTCTATATATTTTTACATCACTGTAAGAGGGGGTATGTCTTTATGGAGGTAGCACTGTTAAATAGGCTGTATAACATAGAGTATGTAACAGATAATCTTCTGCTTTATCAAAATTAAGTATTCTTTTCTCCAGAAACTCCTGCACACTACTAATACTTCTATTTCAACATCATTGTGTAGAATGCATATTGAAAGGTGAAGGTGCAATAGAGTTGTAACTTTAAAAAAAAGTTTTATTGCTACAAATTGAGATTTCTAACCATCAAAAAATGAAATAAAACCTAAGGTTTCAGCCCCATATTGGGCCAGCATATAGCCATTTCATGGGACCGTTTTTAATTTAGGTTTGGCAGTGGATTTAGCGAAGTTTAGATAACAACAGAATGGTATCAAGAAACCCTGCCTGTAACTTAAAAGAATGGAGCATGAGCTAGAACAGGAAGAATACCTTCCACCTGAAAGGTCTTTCTTCGAATTTCAAAATTTAAGGCTAGTAATTACTAAGAGAAGTATATACATATCTTGTAAGAAAATCCAACACTTCACTTTTAACCATTTTCCAAACAGATGCTATATATGGCAACTGATACATTCCTAGAAATGGTGCAGAAGAGAAGAGTCAGCCCTGAATTTATCACAACCTACCTGAATCTAGACCACACTTCTCTGGCCTCTTCTTAACAATCACAGCTTTCATTTCACAGCTCTAACAGCAATATACCATGGAGTACAAACAACACTGAAAAACAAGGGCTTGACAAAACCCACAGAAAAGCTATTCACTAATATCGGGACTACTTTTACTCATGCTATTATAGATCACACTTTATTCTTGTGCATAATAAATAGATACAGAAAAAAATGTTGAAAATGTTAGGATTCAATTATCTAATTAAAGCTGAGGAAACTAACCTAGTCAGATTTTAGTTTTTAAATGAGAAATGACAAGAGTAGTAAATATAAAGAAAAACAAAAAGAACTTTACTTTCCTATGTTCATACAGGTCAAGGGACCCTTTCTTCTCAAAAGGGTTGATAACACCAGTTCTTAGCAATAAACATAAGGCACTTGTTTAGATTACAACATCACTGCATTTTCCCCCCAAGTTGTTTTTCTAACCCTGTTTTTTCCCACAGTATCATTTGGAATAGAGTGAATGAGGCAAATGTGAGATGATCCAGTTGGTACCACTCAGAGCAAGATAGTACAGTACAATGTTTTAGGGGTGATCTCTGGACATAAAATGAACCCTTGTCAATGTCCTCTGATACCAAACAATGTATCCACTATCAAGTAAACCTGAAAGAAAATAAAATATTTATTTAATAGTTCCAGTAAAATTGGGTTGGAATACAATATACAGGTTAGGAATTTAGCTCCTCATGGGTGGCATCTGCATCAATTCTGAGTACTTCTGAATATTCATTCTAAGACAATCTACATCATTTGAACATTGCCAAGACAAATATATGAATTTCATTTCAATATACAGTAGAGTTTAAACATAATTCACACATACACCCCTATTATATGGCTGGTGCCTCCTCCAAACACCTCATTAGTGGCAGAGGTAGCACTAGTGTTCTTTACCAACAATAAGAACTTCAGTTGCCACTCATAGGAGAAGTTGAAAAGAAGTTTTTGTTTTTGTTTTTGCCATCTGTTAAGATGTTCCTGAGACAGGGCCAGTTAATAAAACGTAACAAAGCACTGGAGTTCAGTTTGTACTTCTCTTTACATCACTAAATTGTTAGACTGGGATGTGGAATGCAGGTCATGTACTATGAAAGGTTGAGTTTAGCACAACTGTTCAGTCAGTAAAAGGATCAGGTCTCCTGAAAATTCCCTTTAGAATATACTTTCTATAAACTAAAAGTACCACAAAAAGGTCAATTATATACAATCAATTCATTTTACTTAATCTCCTTATCTGATGAGATCTTAAAAATACAATGAGAATACTGAGCCTCTGGCTAGTTCTTGGTGTAGAGGCTTAACATTTTAAGGCTCATTTTCTCAATCAAAATAGCAGTTCTTAGTTTTCCTTTCAGATTACAAACTCTATTCATAGTACCTGCTGCCATCCTAGCCCTCAATGAAATCTTAATGCAGGAACAGCACTACACTTGCATTATGGCATTTCCCTGACACCAGCATTTAGCCCATTCTAAAAAGCTCCCATCTGCACTAGCACATTACATTGCCTCTGGCTTGCACCTCTGTTTCCACCTGTGTATTTTCACAGAAGCCCAACACATAGTAGTTGAAATATTCACACAACTGTTTTTCAAAACAATTTATTGCATCATATTTGGTACCTTATGTTTGACAACAAAAAGGAAATTACATCTGTAACTGCAGGAAAAAGAAGCTGGTCTGTTATTGAAAAAAAAAAAAATCTTGGGCCCTTTAAAAATTACAAAGTCTTGGGCTTGCCTGAAACAACTGAGCAAGAAATATATTCTTAGAAATGTAGGGCTTCAAGTATTACAAACCTGTGACACTGTGGAAAAATTCCAGAGGTATCTAAACTGCAGCACTTTTTTTTTCTGCATATCATGAACAAGGCCTGCTGAGGTTTTTAACTATTAGTCTCTTGATCAGTCATAGAATGGTTGTCAGGAGTTCTGCTCTTTAACTTCAAGCCATAGTAGATTTTCTTTTTTCACTCTTGGGTGAAAAAATTCATGCTTGCTAATTAGTTGGTGCCACATCACAGTGCATTTGGTTCTTGCATTACAGTTTTAACAAGTTTGGCCAAAACAATGCTGAAAGGTTTGCATTGTTATTTTAGTTCTTCAAGTTTTAGTTAAAATTGAGATTGTTCCAACTGGTTCCTTCAGTTAAAAACTGTGGTACAAGAACACCAAACTGATCATGTACAGTGAATTTTGGAAACACAACAAGCGTATTGAACACCCTCTAGGTTTCTTATAATTCTGCTTGGTATCTATATGTCCCAGCTGCTACAACGTCAAGCATCTGTTGTAGGTTTCTCTGTAAATAGTGATTCACATTGCATACTTCCTATGGTCAGAATCAACCCCGTAACAAAATCAGTCAGATGCTAAAGCCCCAACAACTCTTTGTGCTCAGTGAAAGAATCCAGTGCTAAAACAGCATTTATGCTGTCTGAGATATAGTAAAATCTCACAAGACAAATTTAAAGTAATATTTCTGCCACACACCTGCTTTGTTAGCTTTAACAGCCTCCAGATTTTATATAAATTAGTTTAAAAACATGGGTGGGTAGGTAGGAATAGGATAAGGTATCTTTTTTTAACCTCTCAATTTTAGCAGCTTTTAATTTTTTAAGAAACTGAACCTATATCCTGTAATATGTTAGATATTTTATATATACTTTTTCAGCAGGATAAAAACGTAAAACACTATTTGAAGGCAAGAACATTTACTCTTCTCATTCTGTGTAAGTTAGAGCAATGCAGCAGGTGCGTGACAAAAATATTATACACTAGATATGGTCCAAAGTCATTCCATTTGCTTGTTTAATGATGTTCAGATTTCATTGGCCAGTTCTTCAGTTTCTGCAGAACTATCTCCATTAACTGTGATCTTCATATCCTCTTCATATCCAGGAGGCATGAAAGCCAAAGCATAAGGGAAAAGCTTATGACAATTTGCTCTATAAACTTCAGCAGCTTCTTTACAGTCTCCTAGGCTACCATCACACAAGGCTTCTAATACCTCCATACATGTCTAAAGAAAGAAAAAAGGTCATGTTATAACTTGTCAAAAAAAAAAAAAGATTTTCCTGTGAATTTATTAGACATTTCATTATCAACAGATTGCAAAAATAAGAGGCAAATGTACATATTAAAGATACACAAAAGCACTTACTCTATGTGTTCCATTAGAATTAGTTTCTTCAGAACTGAAGAGTTTACACAAAAGAATGGATGTATAAATATGGCCAGGACTAAGATGGGGCAAGCAAGGTATGTAGAGTGCTACATTTAAAGACACTCCCTCTCGGTAAGTGCCCATCAGCAACCTTGCCTCACGGCCTAGCTGGCCCTGTGTATAGATGTTGAAATTTGCATGCTAATGTCAATTACTACACTTAAGCCTTTGAATTTTAAAGACTTTGAATTTTTTGAATTACTACACTTAAGCCTTTGAATTTACAGCCAGTCTGCAAAACTGTTTTTCAACCATGTATTCAAATTAAAGAGAATCTTAAGGTATGTCCAATGACTAGGCAGGAAAGGGTATACACAAGGGTCAAACACAAAGGGTATACATACAAGAAGTAGTTGCTCATGAAAATCGATAATTCTTTCAACCAAACCCTTAAGTAGGTTTAGTTATATTTTTAAATGATTCATACTGACTTGCATTTCTCATGTTTTCTTTCTTCATCTTTACACTTGGAAAATACTACATAGTTTCCAGATATATAAATACCCCACAAACTGCCAGTCAGTCTAGAAAGGTTCTAATCTAAATGCTGCAGTAAATGGAATCCAAGAAGTAAAAATTTTCTTGCTTGAAGTTCTTTTCTTCATTTGCTTTTAAAAGAATATACTAAACTGTCTTTCAGTAAGCGCTTTCTGATCTGGCCTATTATCACACAAAGTGGTCTTTGTTTTCTGTCTAAACTAGAATCTGTATCCTGGTAAATACATCTTAAATGTCAGAATTGTCACTGAGACCACTGCTTGCTCAGAAATGTATAAATATGAATTGAAATCTAAACTTAACTGTGGAATGTGTAGATTTTACTAAAATATATTTGTAACAAATTATTCAAAACAATTACTCTGTTAAACTAAATGTGAAACTAGTTATTGAATGCCAAGTAGCCTGTTGTACATGTGTGCACAATATACAATCCTACATAAATTTAAGATAAGCTAAGTTTCTGACATAGATTCATAAATGGTTTAGAGACTAGCACACATAAACAACAAAAAAATATTTGGTGAAAATTATTCTCTTGGTGAAAAGAGAAACAAAAAATGGTCAGGTACCCTTACAAAGAAATTATGAAAAACTCTTTACCTGGAGGTTTCTGTTAGTGAGAGATTCATCAAGTGTTGTTGCCAACTCTATAGCTCGCTTCTGACTAGAAGGATCTAAATAATATACCATTTTGGCAGCTAAATGAGAAGGAAAAGGGAATTTGTTTTATTTCAAAGTAAAAACAGCATCTTATCTTCTATCCATTCAAACATAAAATGCAAGGTGTCGTGTGCACACACAGTGTGAAAATGATTAAGGCAAGAGAGACCTTGAAGAAATGCAAATAGTCTAATAATATTTGTCCTTGTGTAGTAGGACCATGGAGAGTTTTCTTTTCTTCTCTAAATAAGCATAATCTAGGGGTGAAGGGAATACGTGTGTGCGTGTGTGGTGAAGGGAATACGTGTGTGTGTGTGTGTGAGAGAGAGAGAGATGGGGGGTAGCGGTAGGGGAGATAGCCAACCTTAACAGTATGAGCCAAAAAACTGAATTCAGAATTCCACAAAGTTGCTGAGCTTCTTAGCTAGGTATTTTAAAAGCATTATCCATGTGGTCTCACCCAGTCCAGACTCTGGCTCTCTAGCACAGACCCTTGCCAGATGATCCTCACTCATGAGGTGTTTTTAGGTGTTTATTACTGCCAATTACAAGCTTGACATCTTATAAAAGCATGAAAAATGAAAGATGATGGTTGCAACCCAGTAAATTTTAAGAGCATGTTGTTGAGAGAAAGAAAATAAATAGAAAGCTCCTCTTTCGTATGTAACAGATAGCTAAATTCAGCTATACTTGCTTCTTTGTAATGCCTATGCAGAACCAGGAGAAACTATTTGCCTTGATTTATAGTCACAATTTTATCTAAGAAATTTAAAAATGTATAGGAAGCATATTTAAGCTGCCTGTTTCCATGAGATTAAAATGTGACATATACACATTGCTTCTTCCATTCAAAAAATGTGTAACCTTGTCATCGATCCATCAAATAAAAACTAGTTGTTTCAGAGGCTAAGGTAAGGGTGAAACAAAGCGAATACCTGATAATCTGTGTGGCAATGAATCAGAATTCCTTTTCAGAAAAGTTTCATTAAAATTCTTTGGATTCGTTGCTCCAAAAAGACGATTCATTTCTTGTTTTAATACTGTT
This sequence comes from Camelus ferus, assembly GCF_009834535.1. Lineage (NCBI taxonomy): Eukaryota > Metazoa > Chordata > Mammalia > Artiodactyla > Camelidae > Camelus > Camelus ferus. The sequence goes on along the minus strand of NC_045697.1, from coordinate 98,900,838 downwards.
CTAACTGTATCAGGTAAATCTTTACTTTCACACACTGCTGAACAAATTAAAAATAAACTCTATTAGTAGCTGGATACTCTGAAAGTCTGTAAGAGTTAAAAAATTATCTACTTGATGAGTCCAATGAAACAAAACTATATACAAAGACTAGAAAAACCTACTGACAATTCAACATTTAAAGAAGAGCTTACCTATATAAATTTGAAGAATGTGTATCAGCAGAATAATCTAATAATTTTCTAAAGGCTAGCAAAGACATTTCACTGAAAGATGATTCATTTCCAGAAAAGAATTCTACACTGAAAGCAATATAGATGATGAAAGATAGAGTTTCACAATCTTCTAAGCCCCTACCAGCTGCCCCCCTCAATTTTAAAGGGACTTTCTAAAGCAGGGGCTTTGATGGCACCTACCTGGTGAATAGTGTCACAGCAAATATGTAGTACTGAAGACAACAGAATTTTCCTTGTCCTCTCCATCTTCTTCTATACCCAAGTAAGGCATTACAAATTTATCATTTAAAAAAAAATGACTGACTTCATTGACCTTATTTTCAGGGGTTATGTGAATTGAACAATCACTATATAATATACTCCAAAGGAACACCAAAGTATTTTCCTGAAATGAATACACTGTAGTCTTCGTATTTCCAGGCACTGGGATTTGGAGATGGAAAGTTGTTTCCCAATCTCTCTAGATTGAATCATAGTTAAGTTTTGTTTCATTATTATTTGGGTATAGAGAGACAGTCTGGAGCTTTGAGCCAGACAGACCTGGGTATGAATCTAGGCTTGGACAAATCATAACCTCTCTTGATCTGTAAAACTGAGGTGATACTTAACCTGGAAGGATCACAGTAAAGAAAAGCTATGTGTAAAAGAGCTAATTATACGATTAGCTAATTATACAATATATTCCATATATTGTAGTTACTGTTTCTGTTGTAGGATTTAAAACATAGATTTTCTTTATAGTTAGGAATTACTGTTGTGCCTTTCAAACTTTGACGACAACCAAGTATCTTATACTGTAATGAACATGTATCCTATATACATAACTCATTATGTGTAGTAAAAGTTTCACAGAACACTGACCCTTACTCCGTGCAACACATGCTGGTGTCTTCTACTTTATTCTATTTCTATTTTAGGTTTTCAAATACTGGTAAAGACCCAGTAAATTGCTTTCACTGCCTCACTAATGGATCACTACCTTGTTTAAAAAAACACTGAACTCTTAAATAGTAAACATACAAGGAAACTATTCTGCACATAATTTAGCAACTGAGTAACTGATATGATCTTTGCTGAACAGCATTTCTTCCATCATTCTATAGAAGTCAATAGTTGAAATAACTTAGCTACTAGTTAAAGAATTTAGCTTAACCTCCATTATGGCTGTACTTTCAACTGGATTTGGCAATTAATCAATATTTGTCTTTTAGGGAGGAGGGAACGCATGAGTGCAGAGAATGGGAAGAAAAATTGTTTAAATAGGTTAAAGCCAATTACAATGAACATAGATGTCAACAGAAGTCATCTATAAAATATGTTATTTCTCTGGGACTCATTGCTTTGCTTGAAATGCTTTTAGGATACTTTATATGCAGACAGGAAAGTAACTGTGTAGTTTACATTATAGTTGGAAACCCCCTTTATGTTTTTCATTACTTTCATTAACTTGTTTTCCTCAAATTAAACAATCTCGAGAAATAAAAACTGCTGTTTAAAAAAAGCCCATATAATTAAAAACAAATATATAAATATGTATCTTTTGTGTTTGAAATGTGTAAAGAGGAAATATTTAAATAACTCCCAACATTGACTAACAGGTATTCCAAAAACATTTCCTTACTAATTCACAAACTGTGGCCAACTCAGTTTTCTCCCCTAAATCATGTAGACTGGAACCATAATTTCCAGAAAGATATTAATTACAATCAATCAATCCTACTGCAGTAAAATTAAGAGTGTCCTATGGAACTTTGTATAGTGAAATCTTACCTACACCTTTAAGGAAAGGAACAACCTCAAATTAGATAACCTTCTATACTAAAGACTAATTGTGTGTGTGTGTGTGTGCGCGGGGGTGTTAATCTAAAAATCCTCTGAAAGTGATAAAAAAAAAAAAAAAAACTATTGAGGTCTCAAGAAAGTAAAAAAAAAGACTATTTTATCTTCCATGACATAATAATAAGTTCTGTGGATGAATCAAGAAAAAATAATAACTGGTTGGGAGGAGGGGAATAAAATATTTTCTAAGGAGTTTTTGATTTGAGTCCTCAGAGATTCTAAAATTAAAATAATGTTTAATTCATCCTATTAGCTTATTAACAGACTGAATAAATTCAGTAATCACAACAGTTAAAAGCAACACTGAAGAGGGGGCCTGATTCTTAGCAAAAGGAGTTTCCCTGGGTTCTCAGGCTGGCTGACACTTCTTGTTAATAGCTTGGGTAGAAAATGTTCAAATTTTGTGTGAGGTAATGATTAGTCACACCTAGGTTATGGCACAACCTACAAAAAGATTACCACTCAAACTGGCCAAATAAATAAAACAGTATTAATTAAGCAAGGTTTCGGGGGGAGAGATACGTAAGTACAAAAGAAAAGTAATTTGCAGATAAAAGGAAGAAATGAGTTTGTACAAATGAGAGGAAAAACGATGCAAGATTCATTGTAGATAAAGGTGACCAAATAATAACTAAGCTCCTATCTTTTACTTAGCACTGACCAGAAATATAATTTAAATAGCTTTAAGTCCTACAACTTAAAAAAAAAAAAAAAAAGTGAAAACCTTGAAAACAGTAGTATCACCCTTCTAATCAAAAAGTAGGGAGGAGGCATCCTATACAGTAAATGACCTCATGTAGCAATTATTATTTACACTGGTAGTATAACAACATTCTGGAGATTTGGAAGGTACCCATAACCATGCTAAAATGAATAAACATTCACTTAGAGAAGCTTCTACAGCTGACTTTTTTTAAAGTGTAGAGGCGTTTTTTCCTCCATACTTCTTTGTAAAGCAGTTACTACAATGTAACTTAACACCACAAATGTGTTCCTGAAAAGTTACTTCAAAGTCAAAACTTTCTTTAAAGTACCAAATACATTAATTAAAGTGGGGTATAGTAACAAAGATGCCCCTATTTTGTGTTTCTGTAGTTTTACAAATGTCTTTATAGTATACACACCTGTGTTTTAGTTTCTGGTGTAGAGCATAGTGATTCAGTTATACATACATATATATGTGTGTGTGTGTATACATACATATATACTTTTTCATTATAGGTTATTGTAAGAAATTGAATGTAGTTCCCCGTGCTATACAGTAGAACCTTGTCTGTTTTACATATAGTAGTTTGTATCTGCTAATCCCAAACTCCTAATTTATCCTGACCTTCTTCCCCTTTGGTAACCGTAAGTTTGTTTTCTATGTCTGTGAGTCTATTTCTATTTTGTAAGTAAGTCCATTTATATCATTTTTTAAGACTCTACATGTAAGTGATATTATATGATATTTGTCTTTCTCTTTTTGACTTATTTCACTTAGTATGGTAATCTCCATGTTGCTGCAAAAGGGATTACTCCATTCTTTTTTATGACTAAGTAATATTCCACAGTGAGTGAATGTGTGTATCTTCTGGATATCATCTTTATCCAGTCATCTGTCAATGGACATTTAGGGTGCTTCCATGTCTTGGCTATCGTAAATAGTGTTGCTATGAACACAGGGGTGTGCGTTTCTCCGAATTAGACTTTCCTCCGGATATATGCCCACGAGTGGGATTGCTGGATCATATGGTAACTCTGTTTTTTAGTCTCTTAAGGAATCTCTATACTGTTTTCCATAGTGGCTGTACCAAATTATACTTCCACCAACAGTACACACCTATTCTTAACAGAGGTAATTAACAGTCTATCCAAGTTCTTGAAGGCTTTTAAAAGAGACAGAGCATCTTTATCACTATAAATTATCACTCCTTTCATTGCCTAAATTTAGTCAAAATGAGGATCACTTTGTAAATCTCTTCCTGACAATGATATCAGCTGAACACCTGGCACAATGGGCACAGCTAACATTTAACTCCAATCAGTAACTCTAACTTTTATGTCAGGATCATTCTGCTTTTTTTCTTTTAAAGTTCATGACCATTTTATTTTCTGAAACAGCTGTTGCAAGAAAATAGTCATATGTTCATCAATCTATATACTTATTACAAACAAATACATCTAAATATCACTTTTAATTTATATTTCAAAGGAAAGTCTCCAACTCTGTAAGATGTATACATATTATTTTATATTATCTTTCGGAAAGAACTGATTGTATAAAAACAAAGTATGTATATTGAAAGTATATCCTAACTGATAATAAATTAAGACTATTATTTCTATTCTTAATTTTCTGATTCATGATTTCAAAGTTTTTTTTAATACAAAAAGAGACTAAAAGGAAGAAACTTCTTCATTTTCTCTAAATACAGCAATTCTTTCTTCTACTTTCCATTATGTGGTTATAATATTTATTACTTTCAGAATTTTTTAAATTGAGGGAAAATTTTTCTTGTGTCTGTAACCAGGAATCACTTTTTTAATAAACATAAATTTAATTTAAATAAGGCTTTAATTTTTTCTTAGAAGTCAAACCAATGTTCTTAACTGGGACAATGTAGCATTTTTCAAAAGAATGACTGGGATGCTTGGTTTAATTTCATTATTTTTATATAATGTATAAATTAATATGGGGCTGAGTATATAGCAATGGGATAGCTAATTTAATTGTACTTCCAAATTCTGCAGATTGTTCTATTAAAGATTCAACTTCTCCTTATCCAGTCACTTAAAAATCAAAACAAAAACAACACTACTAAACTACAGGGGTACTTTATTCTAAATTTAAAGCTCTTGTAGTAGAAAGAACAATATGAAAACCTGGGCTCTCATCCCTGCTTCATTACTAGTTATTGATGTTATCTTGAATAAGCAATCTAACCTGTTAGGGACTCAGATTTCTCAACTATAAAACAAGAGATAATTAGCATAAAATTTGACCTTTCATTCTTTAAAATCTTGCAGTTTTACATCACATTAAAACGAATGTACAGATCTTACTGTCAATATATTTGAAAAGTACAATGATTGTTTTAAAGTTCTTTTTAAACTACATCAAATAACAAAAATTCTGACTCACATAATTGTGCTAAAAACAGATAAACAAGTGGATAACTTACCAATTTCAAAGAGATCCTTCAATATTAGAACAATTTACTAAGAAGTTCTACATAATGAAATACAATTCAAAACTTCAATTTACTAACTTTTTAGAAACAGAAACAAAGGTGATTCTCAAATATATGGACTGAACAATTCTATGTCAAAATGAGATAACATTTAGAACTTTAAAATAAAGACCTTTATTACAAAGAAAAGAACTCTGCTTTTCCCCTTAGCCAATTTAATCACAACAGCTTTAAAATGATTGAGTTTATGATAACCTTGTACAAATCACTTGTACAGTCACTATCAACTACTGTAATCAGATACTTAAGAAATGGAAAACAAAAACATACCAGTACTAAAGAGTCGAATCATACACTCATGCAGCCAAGGATGACTAGAATCAATAGCAAATGCCCTCTTTACTGATTGCAGCATCAAAAGAAATTTTTCTATAAAAAGAAAAAGTAAGATACATTTTCATCATTTGATAAAAAAGAGACGCCCTCTTTTGGAGGACTAAGATCTTACAAACAGAAAAACTAATTTAGAGTCAATCACATCTGAACTAACATGACTGAAGGAAGTGATTTCCTCAGATAAGCAACATTAGCTAATATTTTCCATACAACATTAAGAAAAGAAGTTTTAAGTATAAAAATTTTAGATAGCATTCAACATTATTTGAACTAATGCCATATAAACAAAAAAACTGAAGCCATTTCATTTCCTAACCTCCTTTAGTCAAAATAAACAAATTTTCCCCATAACTTAGAAAACGTCATTGTTTATACTTGAAACTATTTCCTTTCTTGCATTTTGTGACATGTGAAATGGTTTCCCTTTTATCTGACTGCTCCTGTCCTGTCAATCCCTGGTTCCTCTTTCTCCTCAAAAGGTAGAGTGTTCACTAAGGTTATGTTTTCAGTCATTTTCTAATCTTTCTCTACGTTATCTCCCCACTCCAAACCGTTTCCCAAGCTTCAATAGTGTCTCCACCTGGAATAGAAACCTGCACCCGAAAACTCACTACACTTCCAAGTCTCATCCATAACTACCTCTTTGTTAAGATTTCCCTAATCTGGTACAATTCTCCAAATATCAAAATTCAAACCCCCAGGCTCCTCTGATAATTCCTTTTCCCTTGTCCCAGCACTAAAATTGCTGCCATGCCCTTTGTCATTACCCATTTCACACTGTTGCAATGGATTCCAAGTTCTGGAGAGTGCTTCAAAGGTTAGTACACAGCCAAAAAGTCAACTGAATGGAATTTGGACTGCCCTTCCCTGCTTTAAGCAGAACAGCTTTTGTATTTTATACCTTAGGGTTACACACAAGAATATTTGTTTTTTTAAAAGAGAATTGTATTAAAAGTTAAAATTACTGGAGTATTTATTAAACTAATTTTCCAAATTATAATATAATCATTGTAGAAAATACAAAATATGGACGATAATATTTTAATCACTCAAATTTCACCAACAGATCATCTCTTTTATCTTTTGATCTATTTTCTTCCCAGCTACTTTTGTATTTTACATACCCATATAAACATCTTAATAAATGTTAAGATCAAACTATAGTTAGTTTGAATCTCATTTTGAAACAATGTTATATAGCACCCTTTCCCCAACACTATTAATTACTTTTGATAAACATGATTTTTTAATGGATACTCTCTACAGGTATCATTTTATTTTTTTAGTAGGACAGTGACACTGTGTGAAACAGTAACTTTCTGTCAGATATTACTAACCAGTTTCTATGTATCACCTCAGTGATAAACTCTTTTTTTCAATGAACCATTTGAATTAATCAATTCAATACCATAAATCTTTAATCTTTACCTGGCCCAGGTAATACAGACGACATCAAAATTATTTATATACGCTTGTGTTTTCTTAACGGCTCTTTACCTGGCCCAGGTAATACAGACAACATCAAAATTATTTATATACGCTTGTGTTTTCTTAATGGATACTCTTCCCTTCTATGCATCTTTTCTTTTAGAAATATGATCCATTCTTCAAGATACACCTCAAACATCACATCTTCTATTTATAACAATGACTAATAGCTGACACTTATCTAATGCTTACTGTGTACCAGACACTATTCTAAGCTCTATATTTATTAACTAAATTTTATCCACACATGTACATGATAATTACTATATCTGACCTTAATCCTAGTTATATACTGTACATCTATTTTTGATTCTAATATCCTAGAAGAGGTAACTGTATCTTTCTACTTTCCCCAAAATTTTGTACATAGCAGGCATTTCTGTAAGGAAGCTGCATTGGCATTTGCCAAAATATCCTACAGTGGTGAAGCTATCAGAGTTGGGCAATTGTATCTAAGAAATACAGTGATCAGTTTTATCAGGGCCACTATACCTAATTGCCTACCTTTCCTAAAGTAAATCTCAAAGGCAAAAAGATGAGTTTCTATCTTGTTCTTCACCAAGTTCTTCAATGGTGTTAAAAATTTAATAGCTTCTTCCAATGGGGTTTCAACCTAACAAAAATAAAAGATATTATACAAATGGAAACAAGGTTTTCAGGGGATGTAAATTACTCTTTCTACTAAAAACACTTTTTTAAATCACTTACCAATCACCCAAAAATACTTTCATATTTTACCCTCCCATTATCTAAAGGGATTCTGAACTCCTCACTGGTTTTTAACCATAGAGATTATACATTATCTAAAGTAAAGAAGATAAAATAGAACCAGGAAAAGAAAGTAAGAGAAACAGGTAAGATAGCCAAGGGGGAAAAAAGGCAGGGGGATGTGAAACAGGATGAAAAGGGGTAAGAACTGTAAAGAACATTAAAGAATGAGTGAATGCTGAGTATGACCAAGCTCTTTAAACAAGTACAATATTCATTCTCTGTTGCTTTGCTCCACTACAAATTCTATAGAAATCCTTATTTATTCAAATGCCACACTATTGGTGAGATAGCATTTGAAAAGATTTACATTTATAGAACTGTCTCTACCACTCTTTATTAAGTATATAAATGTATTAATTAATTACATACTTGTAATCATTACTGGGCAAGTGTAATGTTTACTACATAATTGTGCTACTGTCCTACTCCTAGACTGAGTACTGAGACAAAACTATTCTCTGTAGACTGGCGTGAAGGTAAGAAACAATACTATGTTTGTCACAAGAGCACTGAACATCTGAGTCCTGTATTTGCCTTCTCTCACCATAGAGGCAATAACAGTTAACCCTCGTGGAACTCAAGATACCCTACACCTGTCCAATGTGTCTTGGCCAGTACAGTAACTGGTTTTGCCAACACATATTCTAGCCAAAGAAATTATTTCACAGCATTTAAAAACAAAAACAAACAAACAAACCAAGTTAAGCAATGGGTGGTATCTATAGGATTTACCTTGTTCTAGTATGTAAAGCAGCTAGTATTATTCTCAAGGATACATGCTCTAAACCAGAAATCAATATATGGCAATATCACTCTAATAGCTGGAGATATCAAGAGACAGAGAAGAAACAGGGTTCTCATAAGTATGCCTTTCTCATACATTTGTAAATACTTTGCTTCTTATTCCCATGACTCTATGTTCTACTGAGTTGGAATTTGTGGTATACAGGGGAGAAATGGTTATCAGGGGAAGATTAGAGAACTGGAAACTGAAATTGCCACCCAGCTCTATCAAGCTTTTCATTTCTCAAGAGGTAGAAACTGAAATGAGGATTGACTAGGATAATTTATTATAGGGAGATATAGCTGGTATTAATAAAATGGTAAACAAAAAGGAATACTGGGACGCTGAAGCAATACCAGCATTACACTTACTGAAATTAAGTATTTGAACTTGGAAAGAGAAAAGAGAGAAATTAATTCTGTTTGCAATTCTAATAAATAAAAACATATGCTATGCCCCACCTCCCCAACCCTTGAGATCTGGAACTCCGGTCCCCATATGTTTCTGTGTGCCCCTCATAGGTAAGATTTTGTCAAGCTAAATCTAAGTGTTTAAAGTATATGTACATAACCAGAGGAAGGTATAGCTCAGTGGTAGAGCACATGCTTAGCATGCACAAGTTCCTGGGTTCAATCCCTAGCACCTCCATTAAAAAATAAACCCAATCACCACCACCCCCCACCAAATATATGTATGTACGTAACCACAATAAAGCTAACTACATTCTACATTTACATATACAAAATGCAGTACTGGGTTATATAAACAAAAACATAAATAGGGATGAGGTTCTACAACCAGTGCTTAAAGAGTAAAAAAAAAAAAAAAAAAAAAAATCAAAACTACCCTTGAAAATCTCTGAAGTTATAAAGACAGACAAGTAGATATAGATGTGAATATATACTATCTTTAGTTTACATTATGTGTATGAAAACCATATACATAAGTACCAAAATCACAATCATTGTAGTAAGATAATCATACTATGAGAGGCACACAAGAACCGAGATGGACTAATAAACAAATGGCAGTCACACCTTTCCCGTCTCAAACTCAGGTGGGGTCTTATGTTCACCTAGAGTGGAGTACTGAAGAGTACTGGATGTAATTGCCAGCATTAAGCATACTCTTTTCTGTCTCTCTCTCTCAAAAAAAAAAGTAATACATCCGGTCACGAAGATTTAAATGTACCTAAGTTAAACAGATGTAGAATAGAACTGCATTGTGTTGATGAGCAATTTAAGACATTTACAAAGGCATTTTTTAATTATGCAACTTTAAAATTTATAAACTGACCTGATATCTAATCTGAGTGTTAAAAATATGTTGTATAAGAGTATATCTCCCTATACTCCCAACATAGCAACAAAAAGTTTAAAACTATTAAACACTATACAGACAGTTAATTACCCTTGGTAAGGAACACGTGTGTGCAAAAGAGGAAGAAAAATGCAGTTGAGATGAATGCAGACTGAAGACAAGGAGTTACATAGGATAGATCACATAGGAGAGAACTCCTCGTAAGTTGGAGAAACAAGCAATACAGATTCCACCAAGCCTTCAGATTTATACTCAGTTAACTCAGTATTAAACTCACTAACTAAACCTCTTCCTATTTTCCTTCTCTGTTTCTTAATTAGAATAACTGCTAACTTAACAATGCTTTCATATTATTTAAATTATCCTTGTTTAGCATGCACGAGGTCCTGGGTTCAATCCCTAGTACCTCCATTAAATAAAATAAGTAAACCTAATTAGCTCCCTTCCACCAAGAAAAAACAAAGCACAAGTCTAAGATTAAAAAAAAATTTTTTTAATAAATAAATAAATAAATAATAAATAAATAAATAAATAATAAATTATCCTGAACTGATGAACTAAATTCACCATTTATCACATGGAAGAATGCCGAAATACAGAATCACAAAAAAAAGGAACTATGGACTCTAGACCCAGAATTGGCAGGCAGTTTTTTAAATAGTTTATAATGCCACTCCTGGTTACGACAGCTTGGTATAATTTGGCATTGCCACCACATGGGATACGGGATATGGGTGAGTGTGAATGCTATTAGATAGGAGCAACTTTGAGGCAGTTATCCTAGGAAGAGAAGGGTGATGTACCTAACAGGTAAGAATGGTATATAGTGAATAGCAGTCCATGACACTGGGTGTCTTCCACTAGGCTCCTCCCAAATAAAGCAGTCAGAAGCACTGTCTGTAGGCATGATTGTACAACCGTTCAGCTACAAATAATTAGACTTCAACTTGACATATGGCAATAAAGCAGCCATTATAGGCTAGACACAATGAAAACATGGTAATATATAAGGAGAACTGGTACAAGAATTCTGCTCAATGGGATACTCCTTATTAGACTGTGACTAAAACCAAACCTCTCTAAGAACTCTAATGCAAGATATGAAGCGTTGTAAGAAAAAAGTCATTAAGTCAAGTCATGGGACAGAGAGAAAGCAAGTGGAAAGGATGATGGTGGCAGTCAGTGACAGTGGTAAAAGTGGTAATAGGAAAGAAAAAAAAAGTCATAAAGATGGAAAAGGTGATATTATCCCTGAGTAATTTTTGCAATTCTCCATGAGGCCTGAAAGGTCAATTTTCTATGCTTCTTCACATCCCTGTATATTCTTCCAATAAACTCCCAACAATAAAAAGGTATTTGTTCCTGAAAAGTACACAATTATTTGTCAATATATCTTTGTGAAATCCAACATTTCTCTACAGTTCTTACCAATAACAATACTGCTATGAGACATTACTATCCATCTGCTCTGGTGTAATTCCAAAAATATTTTCTAACTCTATTCATTGGGCATTATAACTTTCCTTAATTATAAAGCAGTAAATGATTTTGAATTTTGAATTTTTGAATTGAGTTACTACTGAGGCTAAAACTGAACTCTACGACAAGGTGTTTATTACTATATTGTTTTAACCTAGTAAATTATGCAATTATTTTCACATGAAGTAGGAGGATGTCAAAGGCCAGAAGAAAAGTGCTTATGTTATTAATCAAAATGATTCATGTGATAATAAACACCTTGATTTCAACTTAACACTTTAAAATGGCAGGTAAGATTTTGGCTTGGGGGAAAAATACTTACGGATTTTTAAGACATTAGGTCAAACAGCAAGTACAATAAAGAAATACTGTAAACTGACAACATGGCTAAGTGTGAGAGATGCACACTTAGAACTCACAAGCTCAATTTAGGCTAGATACAAAAACTTGAATGTTACCGTGCGTAACAGACACTATATTCTTTATACGTATTTTCTCTAGTCCTAACATCTCTGCCCGGTAGAGATTTTTTCTAGTCCCATTTTATAGTTAAGAAAATCATCAGAGAGGTTAGACAAAGTGTCCAAGATACACAGTGAAGTGTAAGAGCTAATATGTGGACCCAGATCAGAATGACTCAAAAGCCAAAACCTTCCACTGTATCATACTAGATAACTCTGGATTAGAATCACTATTTCAAGTTTTAAATGTGAAAAAAAAGAAAGAAAGAGAGAGAGAGAAGGAAAGAGAGAGAGAATACTAACATTTAAAATGACTTTTTACTCTAAAATCTATGATCGAGTTAGCTGAATAAGACCATATAAAATGACAATATCCTGTCATGGAATTTTTTACTCAACTGTGCTAAACACTATTCTCAAGTACCTTGGCCAATTTCTCAGGGATAAGTTCTTCCTTTGGACCTCCAATTTCCTCATCATCATCATCCTTCTTCTTTTTCTGATTTCTCTGCTGCTTTTCTTTTTCTGCATTTTTTTTCTCTTCCTCTATCTGGGCTTTTTTCTGAGCTCTTCTTTGCTTATTACGTAGCTTCTTTAGCTCTTTGTCAGACATGTTTGCTGCAAGCATAAGTGTGAATAAAATTATTAACCTGTTAATCAGATTAGTAATGATCAATTACTGTGTAATATTTCCATACAAACTCCCATGAAAAATATTTCATGTTACCCATGTTCATGTGCCTATGTGTACCTTGCCTTTTAACAGTGCTACATTTGACAGAAAAACACTGTAATATCTTCAAAAAAAAATTTTTAAACCTGGTGGAGACCTGCTATGGCAACAGCAAAGCACAAAAGCATGAGTTCCTGCAATTCCAGTAATATAACAAGCTACTTCATACCTCTACAGCATTATATACTATGCTTTCTCTTAGTCGTGCCTTTTCTAATCTTGTTGAACAGTGCTGCCACATGCCTCAGATATTCTGCTCATCACAGTACTTTGTTTATACATCTGTCTTCTCACTTAGACTGTGAGTTTCTTGCTAGGAAAGACCTTGTCTTAACCATAACCTCTGTATTCTCTAGGCCTAGCAACATACCAAACCACACAGAAAACACTCAAATATTTGCTGATGGAATAATGGGTAACTATATGGTAAATTTAAAATTTGACATTAAAAATTAACAATATCCCTTGAGCTGAGAAAAATGCTATAACAAAGTGGAAAATCTGTACTGTTTAGACTTAGAGCAATAAATCTGAAAGCTGTATGTTCAATCAATATTTATTTGGAAAATATCTGTTAATAATGAGAAATGAAAATAGTCATTCTAACACTGTGGTGATTTTAAAACATACCCACAAATTCTTCCCTTCCAAAGTAAAGCCTATTTACCCTACCCTTAAAAGTGGATTATACTTACTGACTCATTTCTAACTAATAAAATATGGCAGAAATGAAAAGTATAGGACATCCAAGATTAGGACATAAAAGCACTGTGGATTTCTCCTTGCTTTCCCCTGGATCACTCAGAGGAAGCCAGCTATCATGTTGTGAAGAAACCCAAACCACCTTATGGGAAGACCCATGTGGCCAACAACAGGCCTCTGGCCTTGAGATTAAGCCATCATGGAAGCAGATTCTCCAACCTAGGTCAATCCTTCAGGTGCCTTGGCTGACATCTTGACTTCAACCTCCTGACAGAGACTGTCTTTCCAATCATACAGTTCGGTGATTTCTGAGTTCCTGGCCCACAGTAACTCTAGGAAATAAATGTTTGTATAAAGCCGCAAAGTGTAAGTAATTTGTTATGCAGCAACAGATAACCAACATACATTTTGATGCCTGAAAGTGGGGTGCTGCTGCAATAAAAACCTAACATGGGGGAATGGCTCTGAAACCAGATTGGCAAAAGGTGGAAACCTTGGAGAAGAGCATTAATGGAGGCTTAAAGAGCCTCAGACTATTAAGAGATATATAGATTTTGAAGAGGCTGCAAGTGAGGGCTTAAAGTAAAGTGAGGAACACGTTATAGTTACGTAGAGGCAGACAGCTTAGCATCGCTTATAAAATGTACCAAAGAACTGGGCCATCCAGCTAGGGGGATTTCCAGGCCAAAAGGAAGGGGTGGGAGTTCAAAGGTGGAACCTCATTCCTCTTGCTGCTTGTAGTTAAAAATGCAAGAGAAAGAAACTAAAGGAAGGAGGAGAGACTTGACCGTTTTGAAAATTCTCAGCCTCTCCAGAAATGGCTGCCAAGCAAAGATCAAATCCAGAGCGTTGCCAGGAAAACATGTCAAATGGGAAAGTGGAGAGTTTGGCTTTAAAATCTTTTGTTAGGACTCAGACTCAGAAAGATGGTGCCTCAGTGACTAGTCAAACAAAAAGCTCTCTTAAAAATTTTAAGGGTGTGACTCACAGATCCTCTCAATCAGACAAAAGACCTTTTAAGAAACTTAGAAATATTTGTCCTCTCACCAAAAGCTCAAGGTAGACAAGGATATCTGTGCATGTGAATTCAATAAGATTCACAAAAGAGCCATAAAATTCTAAAGAGAATTATAATGGCAGACACATAGCAAACCTGGAATGAAAGTAGCAGAGACAGTAGGAAATGAAAAGAAGCCTTTAGACCCCCCAAATTTTTGGAAGCAGATTAAAAAACTACTTAGCAGCAAACAAATGCTAACTTTCAAGAAAAAAGGATGATTCAGAAGTGGAACCAAGAACCCAGAGGACAGAGCCAAGAGCCATAAAGAATTATTTCTAGGTCTCGAGTCCTCATCAAAGAACTGCTAACCTGTACCCAACTGGACTTGAGAATGGAAATGAACCAGTAACTCCTGTGTGCCTCCAGTCTCTCCTCACCACCCTTTTTTGAAAAAGAACATCTACAGTGGGTGCCCTTTTCCACTCTGACCACTTTATACTGAATAAGTAAATTGTCTCTTTGGTTCACAGATTTCGTAACAAGAACTCTACTTGAAGAGCTATATTACGAACCATATTCAAGAAATTCGTTAGTACCTGCACCTCATTTATAAAACACTCTGGATTTTGAGCTAATGCTGTAATAGGATGAGACTTTTGGAGGCCTTGGGAGGGGCAGGTATATTTTGCATGAAAGAATAATGGAAGTTATTTGTGTCCAGAATGCAGAACATGGCAGTTAAAAATGAGTCTTTGGTTGAGGTCCATCCCGATGGGGCTTTTTCCGGAGACCTGCATTGTTGGAAATGCCTCATAGAGTAACTATGTGGTTTCCTTTACTCACAGAACTACATGTTAGATCTGTGGAAAGAACTACAAGACAGAGCTGCTAAATAAGCTATGAAAAACCTAACAGTCAGACTTTTTTATCTTAGGTATTGGCAATGATCAGTACTGTTCTAGGGTGTGATAAGCTTAGGAGTAAATGAACTTAATGCATATTTAGAGGGTGTCTGAAATTCAGAACCAGGCAGATCAATCTTCCCTGACCCCAAATATGTAATAGTCCTGTAGTAAATTGCTTGAGAAAATTGGATCCCAAAGATTACAGGTGAGTTGTTTCTAAAGTGTGCTCATGTTCCACTGGAAATCAAAGAAGCCCAACTAAAAGAATTATGGGCTGACTGACAACTGTTGATTGACCAAAAATTATTGAAAGGGCTGCCTTGAAGATTATATGACTCAGACATTCGAGGAACTAAGGGTTGATGGGCAATGGAAAGAATCAGAACATGTGTGAAATTCTTAAAAAATTTATTTACTTAAATTATGTTACACAATAAAAAAAAACTCTTTACAAAAAAAAAAAAAGTCTTTGATTCCCCTCCCCTACTCAAGTATAGGTTATACCTAGTGACCCACTTCTATCAATTAGAATGAGAAAGAAGTGATGAGGTGTTCCGTTAAGAGAACATTAAAGGTGCTGTGAGAGTATAAAATGAGAGCCTTTAGAGTCTGAAAATTTGAGAAGCAGATTTTAAAACTACTTAGCTGCAAACAGATGCTAACTTTCAAGATAAAAAAAGGATGATTCAGAAGGTAGAACCAAGAACCTGGAGGACAGAGCCAGAGGAAAATTCTACTTTGCTAGAGTGTGGGTCGGTGTATATGTATGTGTATGCATGTATATATGTGTATACACAGAAAATAACATCTGAATCTAGAAAACTCTACCCAGCCAAACTAACATACAAATTAGAAGGCAAAATAGGGGGAACGATATAGCTCAAGTGGTAGAGCACATGCTTAGTGTACACAAGGTCCTGGGTTCAATCCCCAGCACCACCTCCAAAAATAAAACAAATAAGTAAACCTAATTACCCACCCTGCTCAAAAAAACATTGTACACCTAGAAAATTGAACATTTCACAGGGATACCCTTTGAAAAGAGGTAATCTTTGGGTAGGAGAAAACTGAAAAGGGATTTTCACATTTGCTAGGTATTTTTCTGAGTTGTTTCAACTCTGTACAGTGATAGTTAATTGTGTATTATTTGCATAATCTGAAGAAGTGGGATGAGGATATTACACTTAACATATATGCATCCAATATATGAGCACCTAAATATATAAAGCAAATACTAACAGACATAAAGGGAGAAACTGATGGGAACATATAGTAGGAGATGTTAACACCTCATTAACATCATTAGACTGATCTTCCAGACAGAAAATCAATAAGGCAACGGAGATACTAAATGGCACAACCGAACAATTGGACTTGGTTGATATTTTTAGGACATTACATTCTCCAAAAAACAAAACATATATTCTTTTCAGGTGTGCATGGAACATTCTCTAGAATAGATCATACACTTGGGCACAAAGGAAGCCTCAACAAATTTAAGAGGATAGAAATTATTTCAAGCATCTTTTCTGACCACAATGCTGTGAAACTAGAAACCAACCACAGAAAAACAAAGGAGAAAAAAACAACTGCATGAAAAGTAAACAACATGCTATTAAAAAACCAATGGGTCAACAATGAAATCAAAGAAGAAACTAAAAAATACTTTGAGACGAATGACAATGAAAACACAATCACACAAAATCTATGGGATGCAGCAAAAGCAGTCCTAAGAGGGAAGTTCATAGTGATATAGGCCTTCCTCAAAAAACAAGAACAATCTCAAGTAAACAACCTAACCTATCACTTAAAAGAATTAGGAAAAGAAGAGCAAACCAAACCTAAAGTCAGCAGAAAGAAGGAAATAATAAAGATCAGGGAGGAAATAAAGAAAATAGAGATTAAAAAAAAAAAGAAAAAACTCAATTAAACCAAGAACTGCTTTTTTGAAAGAGTGAACAAAATTGACAATGGCCAGGCTCACTAAGAAGAAAAGAGAAAGAGCACAAATAAACAAAATAAGACAGGAAAATGGAGAAATTATAACCAATACTATAGAAATATAAAAAACTGTAAGAGAACACTATGAACAACTATATGAGAACAAACTGGACAACTCAGAAGAAATGGACAAGTTTCTGGAAACCTACAGCCCACCAAGACTGAATCAAGAAGAAACAAAGCACATGGAACAGACCAATAACTAGAAATTAGATGGAATCAGCAATAAAAAAAACCTCCCTACAAACAAAAGTCTAGGACCAAACAGCTTCACTGGGGAATTCTAACACACATACAGAGAAGAACTCATACTGATCATTCCCAAACTCTTCCAAAAGACTGAAAAGAAGGGAATACTTCCAAACTCATTCTATGAAGCCAAATCAATGTGATACACCACATCAATAAAAGAAAGGACAAAAATCACATGGCCATTGCAACAAATGCAGAAAAAGCATTTGATAAAATTCAATACCCATTTATGATTAAAAAAAAAAAAAACTCTACCAAAATGGGTATAGAGGGAACATATCTCAACATAATAAAAGCTATTTATGACAAACCCACAGCCAGCATAATACTCAATGATGAAAAACTGAAAGCCTCCCCACTAAAATCTGGAACAAGACAAGGATGCCCACTCTCACCACTTATATTCAACATCGTTTTGGAAGTCCTAGCCACAGCAATCAGGCAAGAAAAAGAAATAAAAAGGGATCCAAATTGGAAGAGAAGAGGTAAAATTGTCACTATATGCTGATGACATGATACTATATATAAAAAACCCTAAAAGCTCCACACAAAAACTACTAGTGCTAATAAAACAATTTGTCAAGGTAGATACAGGATTAACATACAGAAATCAGTTGAAGAAGAGGTTTAAGACAGGAGGAATAACAGGAAGGTAAACAAGAGAAGCCAGGGGATCACAGCTTCTCACTGTAGATTCTCACTGGCATTTTCTTTCTAGGTGAAGAAGCAACAATAGGTAGACAGAGATTCAAGTAAAATCTGTGCAAGGGCTTCAGTGTGTGTCCTTAGAAACTTCTAAACTGTTCTTAGGCAATAAGAAAAATTTAATTAAAAAGTAACAAAAGAATCTAAAGGTCTTTAGCAGGAGGAAGGATACAGAAAATAACCAACCATAACCTCAGAAGAGGAATAAACTCAGGACTGAAGAAAAAAATCTGACATATTTTTCATGCCCCAAAGCCTATAACATTTTTGCTATGAATAAGTCACAAAATATGTGGACAAACAATTAACTTTTATCTTTCTGCATGCCTGGGTCACTTTTATTCTGAGATCCTTTCCCAAATAATTATATAAGGAAGATTTCTCCCTACACATTCTGATACCTTGCCATAAAAATGGCATGTAAAAAACTGGTCAAACGATAAGTCACTGAGCAATTTTACTGGTTTAATTCTAAGCTGAGTTCCCCCCAACCCCCTTGTCTGAAGGTGACTGACAGCAATGACTAAATTAGTCATGCTGCTAATTTACCTCCAAAGGTTAATTTAGCACATCAGAAATATCTTTTCTCTTGACATAAAGAAAAAAAGACAATGAAATGTGCACTAAGCTGAGTTTTATCTTATTTTATTTTTCATTGAAGTATAGTTGATTTACAATGTTATTTTTTGCTATACAGCATAAAGATTCAGTTATACATATATATTCTTTTTCATATTTTATCAGTATAGGTTATTACAAGATATTGAAAATAGTTCCTAAGCTGAGTTTTAATGTTTAAGCAATACTTATCTTTTAGTAGGTTAATTATAAATTACTATTAAGAGGAAAAAATAACTAGAAAAACTGATGGCCAACACTAATGTAAGGTTCAAACACTAATATAAAATTAGCAGTTTAACTGGACAGCCACATGTAAAGGAATGAAATTAGAACATTCTCTAACACCATATACAAAAATAAACTCAAAATGGATTAAAGACCTAAATGTAAGATTGGATACTCTAAAACTCCCAGAGGAAAATATAGGCAGAACACTCTTTGACATAAACTGCAACAAATAAACAAATGGGACCTAATTAAACTTAAAAGCTTTTGCACAGAAAAGGAAACCATAAACAAAATGAAAAGATAATGTATGGAATGGGAGAAAATATTTGCAAACAATGAGACCAACAAAGGATTAATTTCCAAAATACACAAGTAGCTCATAATGCTTAATATCAAAAACCCAACCAACCAAGGAGGGAGGATACAGCTCAAGATAGAGCACATGCTTAGCATGCACAAGGTCTTGGGTTCAATCCCCAGTACCTCCATTAAAATAAACAAACAAACCAATTAACACAATCCCCCCCCAAATTTTTTTTAAATTTTTTAAATCTACAAATAATAAATGCTGGAGAGGATGTGGAGAAAAGGGAACCCTCCCACACTGCTAGTGGGAATATAAACTGGTGCAGCTACTAAGGAAAACAATGGAGATTCCTTAAAAGACTAAAAATAGAATTACCATACAATCCAGTGATCTCACTCCTGGGCATAATATGGAGAAAACTAACAAAAAGACATGTGCACCCCAATGTTCATAGCTGTACTGTTCACAATAGCCAAGACATGAAAGCAACCTAAATGTCCATCAACAGATAAATGAATAAAAAAGATGTGGTATATATATATATAATGAAACATTACTCAGCCATAAAAAAAAAATGAAAAAAATGCTATCTGCAGCAGCATGAATGGACCTTCAGATTATCATATAAGTGAAGTAAGACACAGAAAGACAAATATTGTATGATTAAATTAAATTAAAATTCCACATGTGGAATTTTAGGGAAAAAAAATAAAGGAACTTATTTACAAAAAGAAAGACTCACAGACATAGCAAACAAACTATGGTTACCAAAGGGGAAGGTGGGGCAGATAAATTAGGAATCTGGGATTAACATATACACACTATAAATATAAAATAAACAATAAAGACCTACTGTGTAGCATGAAGAACTATACTCAATATTTTATAATAACCTATAATGGAAAATAATCCAAAAAAGAAACTACATCTACATATACATACACACATATATGTATATGTATAACTGAATCACTCTGCTTTACACCTGAAACTAATAAAACATTGTAAATCAACTGTATCTTAGCTAAAAAAACATGTTTTAAGTAGCAGTTCACAGCATTGTAGTTAACAATTTATAGTATTGGGTAAATTAGATATTACATGTAAAATTCATGAAATTCAACTCGTTAAAAGCTAATGACCAGTTAGTTAAATTCTTGCTTAACGTTTTAAAGAGTAACATAAACAGTATTTTTCTTTTGTTGCTTAGAGAAATTCATAAAATGGCCATCACCATTTTCTAAAGCATGTATAACATCTTCCTACAAGGTG
Source organism: Camelus ferus (assembly GCF_009834535.1). Classification (NCBI taxonomy): domain Eukaryota; kingdom Metazoa; phylum Chordata; class Mammalia; order Artiodactyla; family Camelidae; genus Camelus; species Camelus ferus. The sequence continues at coordinate 98,880,168 of NC_045697.1, read as the reverse complement.
CTTAATAAAAAGCTCAGGAAAAATCTACATTACACAAAAACATAAATATACATCATACCAAAAAAATAAGAAATCTTCAAATATTATACCTGTATCAGCTTCATGTTCTTTATTCTCATCTGTAAGGGGGTTGTCGTGAAGCTTCAAATAGATCTCTATAGCAATTCTTGCTGCCTTGAAGTAAAATGGATGCTGTCGAAGTACATCTTCTAGTTTTAATAAGTCCACATATGATCTAAGGGTAATCTTCCTCATACAGTATGTATGAAAGTCAAACTGGTCATCAGTGATTTCTATAAAATGCTAACAAAATTATCTTTTTTATTATACTGAAGTATAGCAATAGCAAAGAAAACTACAAAAATCAAAGCCTTGGAATTACTTGTGTACTAGCCATGAAAAAATTAGTAAAATTTGAAAATATTAAAAATTACAGTAATTCAATATAAATATTTTTCATTTCAAATAAACAAATAAAATTGGCCATCACCTAGCACAGTATATGGCATACATCAGGCATTGAATTATTTGTTGAATGAAAGGAAAACAAAACGCTTTAAGATATATGTGTGTATGTGTGTGTGCGTGTGTTTATTTATTCCTTCCTTCCTTCATCATACTTAAATAAAGCTATCATGACAAACCTATCAGAATTTATTAACATACATAATGGTGCAGTACAGTAGATTTACACATTTAACATTCAGTTTTATATTTAGAACAATCTGCAGATGATTACAAATATGCGGTATTTGGTAATTTTTTTGAGAATACAAATCTGAATTCTATGCAATGTAATGCTAGTAGGTGGCAGAGTAATCAATTAGCAGGTAAATCAAGCAACAGAAACTAACACATTTCAACTAAACTCAGGGGTTCACCACTTGGTGGTAGAAAAAGCAAGAAATGACGCAAATTATTTTTATATATAAAAAACACAAAAAATGAAAGACAACTAGTCGTGACAAAAATGAACCAAAAGTGAAGAGGACTAGGAAAAGAATAAATTTCTCAGAAAATGAGGAATTACAGGGGGTGGTACAGCTCAAGTGGTAGAGTGCATGCTCAGCATGCAGGAGGTCCTGGGTTCAATCCCCAGTACTTCATCTAAAAATAAATAAATAAATAGAGCTAATTACTAACCCCTCCAAATAAAATAAAATCTTTGGGAAAAAAAAAAAGAAAATGAGGAATTACATACATTACAGAAATACTGTAAAAAAGCTTCAAAGCTCAAATCTAATATATATCAAGGGTATATGGCACCACCAATCAACCCCACAACAAACAGGTTTCTAGGATAACTAATAAGCTTTGTATGCATTAATGAAGAAGGGGCAACAATTAGAAAGAAACATGGAAAAATCAATGAAAACACAGCTAAAATACAAACTTTCCATTAAGTTTTCCACATGAATTCTGCCAGAAAGAGGAGACAATACGGAAGTCGTTGAATATAACTCTATATTTCCATTTTAGTAAAATTTGAAAAATGTGAATACGATTTTTAGAAATCATTTTCTGTGCATTATAAAGTGGGAGAAAAGAAAAAAATTACAGAATATTCCCAAAATCTTCAACATATAACAGAATGAAATGAGAAATTCTTATGTATGGAGTACTTACTCTTTCAATCTCATGACATTTCTTAAGTGCTTCACCAAATTTATTCATTGCCTTATAAGCTTGGGCACATTCTGTCTGGAACCACATGCATTGCATTTCATTCAAATTTTCAACTGCTGATGTTCCTTCCTAGATGAAAAGCACACACATTCAAGACAATTTCTTACCAAATACACTATTCCACCATAGGATTTAAGAAGGAAAGATGGTCAACTGGTTTGAATTCTTTCAAAATAGTTTTCTATTTTTTTAAACCATTCTCAGAGTAAGAGGGAAGAGTTAATATGTGAAAGAAATTAGAATTGTATTTCTAAAACAATGTTAAAGTACCCTTGTAAATGATTAATCAAAAAAGGTCTACATAATTGGTGTTAGAGAGTAACATAAGAAATAGGACACTAGCCATAACAGATAATTAACAGTAGTTCCCTTTACCCCTAAAACGGTCAACTAAACGTATATCAATATAAATCAAACTTAAAAAACCCAATGTATAACCATATAAAAAGAAAATGATGTTTTATATTAATACTGATTTCAGGTTTATTTGATAAGGCAATTTAATTAAAATCCTGACTATTTTGATATTAAAAAATATTAGAAGTAAACTTTGCAAAATAAACAAAGTATAAATATGAGCTATTTATTCATAAGTAAGAAAAGTAGCTGTACAAACCCTTGTAAACTTCGAGCACATTTCTTCAGCCTCTTTTATTAGGTTGGCTTTTAGCATGTATTTTGCACACTTGGAGTTGATAAACCTATCTGCTGTGTCCAAGGCCTGGGCCTCATCCATCCACCTCGCAGCTTCTTTAATATTCCCAGCATGCTAACATTAACAGGGCACAAAAGCACAATAAATCAGTCAGTACACAGATTTTACTATGCAGGTAGCTAGTTTCTTGTTCATAAATCACTAAAACACAAATGGAAGAAAAGGTAATCTTCAATTTCTTACAATCATAATCAATGTGGATGCATACATTCTATTGCAATATTAAGTTCTGATACCTTTGTATCATGTAGAATATAAGCTCTCTGATAGTAAAGACTTGTTTTGAAAATTTTGTCTACTATTGTAATCTTACTGACTACACATACAACACTGCCTGGCATATAGTGAATACTCAAAAGTCATGGCTGAATCAAAGAATAAATAACAATCAAAATCTTTAAGTCAGAACAACATAATTCAATGGGAAAAGGATGGCCAAATTTCTACTCTAAAGGAACCATGGAAACATTATGATTAGGACCACTAGCGGACATTTCACAATGATCTTCATTCTAATTCATCTATCTGGTCGATTTGGCAAAGCCACAAAACTAATAAGAATTACCTGGCTTTTAAAAAGTGCTTTTAAAACATTACTTAATTTCAATATTTTTGGTAAATAAATTATTGGTTTACAATCTCTTCCCTGAGAGCTTTTATTACTAAACTGTATTTGTATTAAGACAGAAAAGAGCTAATTTTATTTTAAGATGATGTTAGAACATATGACTAGATTTTCAAGCAGGACCCAGGAGTTGAAAAGGCAACAGAAACAGTATGCAGAATTCACAGTAGAATCTTCAGTTTCATTTTATTAAGATTACCAGATACTGACATAGGATCACACTGAAATGTTAATAGAAACAAACATTTCACAGCAAATATAATTACTTTTATCTATACGCTTGGTACTTAAAACCAAGAAAATAACCAGATATGTGTGTATCTGTGAATGTATGAGAATATACAGTATGAATAACCATAGATATGAATAACCATCTGTATTTATGCATGTATGTGTTCGCATATATATAGCTATAGATGAATGAGCTAATCAGCATGACCAGAACATGTCTAAAAGTAATCAGAGTGAGAAATATACTATATTTGTTATTCCATATTTTGTGAGGTATAAAATATGTCATTTTTCTTACAGCAGCTTGAATCTAGAACATTTTAAACAAATTTATGTCTCATTACCTTGTAAGGAAAAGGGGGGAAAGTTTTTACCTTATAGATTTTAGCTTTCACAAGAAAGAGCTCTATCAACGTGGGTGTACTTTCAATAGCGGTATTTATGTACTCCAAAGCAATAGATGGCTGACCAATTTTGTCATAATGTTGTGCCAAGTAGTACTGGACCCAAAGTAATGTGGTAGGTGGTTCCTCTTTTCCATCATCTTTAAAAAGTGGGGGAGAAGAGTAGGAGAGGAAAGAAACCAAGATTAGTCACTATATGTATTAAGAGAGTATCCACCTCAAAATGGCTCTATTTTTATTAATAAGGAAAGTAGTTCAAACCACGTTATTTATGCATCTAGTTATGAAACTACCTTTAAATTTATAAGCTCTTTGGAAGGGCCCACACTTTCTACTCTGTATCATTATAACTCCTACCACAATGCCTTGCATAGTAAGAATGTCATAGAATAAACAGGGCAGATAAATGAGATCAAAGCTCTAACAAATTACCTAAAAAGAAAACTGGGTGGGGCAGGAGGGTGGACAAGCTGTACTAGAACATGAGAGTATACTGATCACAATGTTACGTATAAAGGGAAAAAATAAGAATAAAGAGAAAATTTCCATCAATGTGAGGTTAAAGAAAAGAAAAAGAAAAAGAAAAAAGAAAGGCTTGACTGCTTAATTGGGTTTCTAGCTAATGTACTATGCATAAATATATCTGATGTGGTTATTTTGAATTTTGATGATTATAAGATTCTTAATATATTTTAATATTCTTACTATGTCTTAATATTATGCTGAATATGCAACAATGCATAATTTAGGTTAAATAAAAAGATAACAAAAAATTAGGTAAGTAAAAACGCTTATTCTGTATTTTAGTTCATAATTTAGATTTTTATATACTCATAAAAAAATGTGTAAGTTAAATATACAACCCACACATTAAAAATGCTTTTGTAATATAAATTTCTAAAATCTAAGAACTGTTATTTGCTTTCAAAGAAAGCAACAGATTGCTTATTTTTATCCTAGTAGAAGTAGGATGGCTCAGTGGACAAACAATAGGAGTGGAACTCACCAACTCCCGATCTGATAGATCTGCAACTAAAGTGCTGCATATTCTTGGGCATGTCATTGAACCTCTTCCACATTTGTAAAATATGTAGGAAAATGCTGATAATCAAAGGAACATCATGATGATTAACCAATGAAACCATGGTAACGCCTTCTAAAAAGAACTATTAAAATTCATCTGAGACCTAAAAACAGTGATCAACTCAATAGCAATAAGCACCCCAGGTCCCATACTGGGCTTTCCCACTGTACAAACCAGGGCTCCTTGGGAAAAACAACTGATTACAGGTCTGCTATGGGCAGTATACAAGGTGAACTGGAATATTTTGTCATACCAAACTACTAGGAAGCTATCAACTACTACCCTGGTATGTGAAGGCTGAAACCATTTAAAATTGCAGTGATTTAAAATATTAAATATGTTTAAATCCATGAATTCACAGTAATACTTTTAAAACTTGTATTGATCATCTTTGAAGGACGCTGCTAAACCAGTTCATTACTTTAAAAGCCGGTAAAAAACAACAAAAAAGTAGGAGGTAGGGGAGAAAAAGCCACATTTATTTTGCTTTTCCTATACAAACTGAAATACTAGATAAACAGATAGTAAATATATCTTTTAAGATAATAAAAAAATGAATGACAGAATACTACTGGTCTATAATTCTTTCTTGGGGGGGTAATTAGGTTTATTTATTTATTTTTAGAGGAGGTACTGGGGATTGAACCCAAGACCTCTTGCACACTAAGCATGCACTCTACCACTTGAGCTTTCCCTCCTGTCTACTAGTTTGTAACTCTTAACAGTTCCTAAGATATGAAACAAACACTTCCTGTCTTATCAAAGAACATACCCATGATATAATCTTGCTCATCCCTCTTTGTCTTTAAAACAAACAAACAAAAAAATCAAATCTCATCAAGCCTATAGTCAGACCTGTCCATTAAGAGTCTCCACAATTGATGAAATGTTCTGGATCTGCCTTGTCCAATATGGTAGGCATTAGATGTACAAAGCTATTGAGCAGCACTTGAAATGTAGCTACTGCAAATGAGGAACTGATCTTTTTATTTAATTTAAAAAATTTTAACAGCTATTTGTGGCTAATGGCTACCATACTAAACAGCACAGATCTACATCCAACTACCAATTTATAACAAATTCAGGACAGAGAAATAACATGTGAAGCAACACCATGTGGGGGTTATTCAGCAAAATCTAGACTGTAGAAAAAACTCAAGAAAAATAATCTGATTTCTTTAGTAAATAAACTGCAGGAAGAAGATAAGATAGCGGGAAAACCTATAGATTTATAAAAAAAAAAAAAAAAGAGTTAAGAGATGTATCAACCAAATTCAAGTATAGATTTCATCTGGATCTTCATTCAAATAAACTTCAAAAACAAAGAGAAAAAGTGACGTTTCTAAGATACTTGGAAATCTAAGTATGGACTTTTTTTCTTCGATATTAAGAACATATTAATGTTCAGTTATGGTGATAACATTATGGTTATGACCTTTAGAATATTAAACATTCATGGATGAAACAATGCGATGTTTGGGATTTGCTTCAGAATAACACAGGAACAGAGGGAAGCAGGTAAGAATATAGGTGAAGTAAGTTTGGCCATGAGTTAAAAATTACTGAAGTTGAGTGATGGGTTAATGGAAGGTCATTATATTATTAATTTAGTTTTGAAGATGCTTTAAATTTTATATAAAATTTTCTTCAATAAGCTACTGTTTTACCTTTTTACCAAGTATTTTCACACAATGTGCAGATGAATGCATATTCCTCTTAAAAGGAAAAAAAGTTTAAATACTAAGCTTACTGCCTAAATAATGAACACCATTGATCTTCTGATTAAGAATTTCATATATTTAGACTTCCAAGGTGTTTTTAAAGCATAAAACTTGAGCACTTACCATTGGGGTTAAATAATCGGCAGCTTTTTAGAGAGGTTTCATAACCTACTACTAATTCTTCTATGATTGCCACCTAGAGTACAAACACACAAGCACAGTTTAATTAAAAATACAGATAGATAGATAGATAGATAGATAGATAGATAGATAGATAGATAGATACTATGCTTGTTCAAAACGTGTTATTTACTATTACAGGGCTAAATAAACATTCCATCACACTGTCTTTCTCTCTCTCTCACACACACACACACATATACACACCCTTCTATAAATTTCTTAATCTATGGATAAAAATTTAAAAGGAAGTAAACCATACATTTTTGAAGGTATGTTTTCAGACATAATTTTCTAGCAAAAAATTACTGGCAACTCTTTCCCTGCTATAAAATAAAGCATCAAGCAGAACTAGAAACCAGGAAAAGGCTGGACAAAGAGAGGTAATGTTAGGGATGATTTCTATCTTGGTTCATTCTTATCTCAATTCATATAAACAACACCCACAGTTAACATCTGCACTTCCAGAATCAAGAATTAAATGCATTTGCACTTTAGGAATCAAGAATTATCAAATACTGAAAAGAAATTCTACAAATAGATGATAGCATCAACTCTCTATTTCATAATCCAGGGGAATGCACTAGTAAAACTGAAACATGCAACAGTGGGTGGGTTTCTGAGATCCAGGAGATTAAGTGGCTGTCCAGGTTCTGGTTTCTCCTGACTCATGACTATACTACTTGCTCCTGGCTTTGTAAGAGATCTGTGAATACTTTTAATTTATTAATTCCCTTCTTTGCTTAATCCATCTATAATGAATTTGTTACTATAGAAGCTCTCTTAAGTGACCTCAACTTAACTGACTCAACAGATTAACACCAGCTCTCTCCATTACATCAGAAAACTCTGGGGACTGAATGGTCACAGCCAGGTTATTCTGGTGCGCCCATGTTCTTCTGCTCCCACAAGTTGAGCTACATGCTTACTAAGAGTTTTGTTTTCCCAAACCTGTTTGAATTAGTTGCATTCATTATCATCATTGCAGAATTTAATTAATTATGTAAACTTAAGAAATGAGAACAAAGAGAAAGAACTGTTTCTATAAGTTGAATACTGTGGGAAGATTCAAAACTAAATTAGATATTTTTTAACAATTTAGGTTTAAATAAGACAACCATAAAGGGGAAAGTCACAATAACACATGTGATTCTAAAATCAAGACTCCTTCACAATGATCAAGTTCTCACTCTACCAAAACTAGAAGTAACACACCACATTTTATCAATGTGATTTAAGCAAGAAAAAAAAGGTGAAATAGTCATCAGTAAAGCCCATACCTTGGGCCTCTCAACAAAAGACTGGCAAAAAAGTACACTTTATGTGCTTTAGGTTAAATCTTTAGCATGTTTAATCTGTCCCATCTTTCTGATTCTTCACTGTAACTGAGGTTTCTTTTTTAATCCAACCAACATTTCTTGCTACCACTGTACTTGTGAACAAAATAATCTAAATTAAATCAAAACACCATTTAACAAGTATTTTGAATATTATAATACATAACTTAAAGAGTAAGCTGACTTACTGAGGTAGCAAATAAACTCTTACAAAAGAGTTTTTTTCTACCAAATAAAGGAGAAAGATTACTAAGCTAAAACCTAGTGCAAAAAGACAAACCACCAAAAACGATTTCTGGCTTTCACCATCAGCAGGGACTAGACAAAATACTTTAGAAATCACTACCTTACCAACTTTTCATACCTATACTGACTCGTTAAAAAGTATACACCAGGAACAAAAGAGACAAATAAGCAGTAAGTTACTTAGCTAAAGAGAGAAGAGGATGAAAAGCAAATAAAAGGCACAGAACGATTTAAACTGCAAGCTAGGAAGAACTGCTACCATTCACAAAGTGTGTATGTACTAAGTGCATAGGTAACCAAGAACCAATTATTCCAAATAGTGAGCAAGAAAATGATAGTCAAAAACAAAACAAAACCATCGTATTTTGCTTTACCTTTTCCTTATCTTTGTATAAAGATCTCAAAGTATTGAAGACTGGTGGACAACCCTTGCTGAAGTTCATCCTTAGGAACTTATCCAAACATTCTTTAAACTTCTCACCTTGGAAGAAAAAAATCCTGTTGATTTACATTTACCCAGACAACTCTAATAATGCATACATTAAAATTTTAATATGCATACTCATGTATTTAAAACCAAGGAAAGAAACTATATCATAACATCATTTTCATTCCTTTGTAGTTACTTTCACTTACCAGATAAAAAATTTAATGGCAGTCTTCTTGGCACCAATCCCCTGGGATATTTAGTCCAGGCCTCCTCATAAATTTTTAGTCGTTCTAACATATTAGCTGCAGACCAAAATAATATGAACATGGGAAGATTATTTATAATCCAACCACCTAAATATATCAACAATCATTTTAGAATATTTCCTTCAAATATTTTCGTATTTTAAATACCTGTAATCATACAACAGACATAATTTTCTTTACTCTGTTCTGGTTCACGTAGCCTTTCAAAATCTGAGGACTCCTTTACTTTAGTTCTGAGAAAGGATTACTTGTGTTTCCAAATAGGACTTCTCCACTATTCTCTTCAGCCTCTGCTTCTCTAACTCTCTCCTTTGATTTATTCTGGAGCTTCTGGATCTATGCTCCACCTCCGTTTCTCCATATTTCTTTTATATTTTCTTTAAGTCTCAGTTGAGAGCTTTCCTTCTTCTATCGATCTTCCACTTCACTAATTTTTCCTCAGCTGTGGCCTCTCTTCTATTTAATCTATTAAGATCTTATGTCACATCAATAAGTAAGTTTTTCATTTCCCAGATTCCTAATTGGTACTTTCTCGTAACTATTCACATTTCATTCCCTCTCTTCATTGTAGAGTCCTCTATCACCTCTACTCTTGGGCTTGCTGGCACTGATCACCGTGCCTGTGTTGGTGTTCCTATGGAGTATGATATTCTTTGTTATGAGGTTTCCCCTGCATTTATCAATATACTAGGAATAGCTCGCTATCAGTCTTGGAGGAAACACTGCTTCAAATCAGATCTTCCTAGCTGAGGACCCTGCCCTTTTGTAGATGATATGTTTCTGGACTTGTCCTCACAAGCGGGCCCATTCTTGGAAGACAATGGTTGGGGAGAAGAGAGTCTCCGCACCCAAGTTTATTTGAATCCATCTTCCCACAAAGGAAACGACGCTGCTGTTTCGGCTTGGCTACGTTCTGGCAGGCCACTCTGCTATAGTCACCGGTTACCACAGAAGTTATGCTTGCTTCTTTCCTTTAGGGAGACATCTCTATTTCTGTCAGTGAAAATTTCCCTTTCATGTGTTTGATGCTGCCATACCTTTAAGAATTTTTAAAAGTTGCTTCTAAAATTATTTTCCCAACTATTTCTATGAGTTTGTAGAAGACAGGTTTCAGAAAATGCCCAGTCTGCCATATTAAATGGAAGTTTGCAAATGTACATTTGTATTCAGATTTTGAACCAATTCTTTTCTTTTTCTTTGGGGGCTGGGGTGGGGCACGGTCATTAGGTTTATTTATTTATTTATTTATTTGATGGAGTTACTGGGGACTGAACCCAGGACCTCTACCACTGAGCTACACCCTCCCCGCCATACCAATTCTTAACCGTTATTTTTCTAGTTACACTTTTCAATGAATTAACAAAATATATATTAACAAAAGAAGCAATTAAAGATTAGAAAGGAAGTTTTAGTCAGTGCTACCTGGCTTGAGTGCCTTTTCTAAGCCTTTGTAATAGGCCCAGTTTTCAGGATTCCTCTCTTGTAATCCTCTATAAACATCAGCTGCATCTTCCAAACGACATAATTGCAACAGAAGTTCCCCTGATTGAAAAAAGAAAAATTCTATTAACCAAGTAACTTCTGATTGTAACTTTAAGTTTTCCTCAAACTTTCTCTTAAAATCTCTTCAAATATTGGGAAGTAGGTAGATTCTGCATCCTCCTGAGTTCTCAGTTCCCTTCAACAAAACTACTGACCACGTAATTCTATTGTCTCTCCTTTTTAAAGTTCTTATTTAGAAATGCCATCCTCCTCATGTCCTCTATTTATTCAAGTACTTGTCTAACTCTGCGCTACTTTCTCAAATGCACTGAACAGAGTCATCATCTACTACTCAATTATTTCTAGCAATGTATGGACAATTTCAACATCCAAATTAATGACCCAATCCAATATCCTAACCTTATGATCCCTTAATCAATTATACAATGATTCTGCTCTAGCAGTCCATAATCATGGCCACATTCTCTCTTCCAGCTACTGGTTTTCTCTCTTTTCCAACTACCAAACAGGCACCTTGCTTTAAGCTTAACGGTCTTGATTTTCTTCTTGTCTCACTAATCCTCCCCTTCAACCTTAGAAAAAAACATTCCCTTTTCTTCAGGCCTTTCAGCAACCTGTAGACTCACTGCTTATCTTGTCTGGACTGCATGACCAATCCCATCCCTAAGTGACATTAGCAGCCCCAAATATCAAAATCAGTCTCAAAACCTAGGCCCCCTTGCTAATCAATTTTGAGGCCTGTATCATCCCAATTATTTGCCTGATCGTTACCTTTTCACAAATGAATGGACTGAGGAATTGGTTTCACTAGAAACAGATGAGCTCCAAACTCACCCAAGCTTCAAGCACTGGTCAGGAATCCTTTCCTTAATGGCCTCCCATTCACCAAAGATACTATTTTCAAATGAGGACTTCACTCTTGCACCCTTTTATCTCATCAAATAATAAAAATGAACACCTATTGAGGGTGCCAGTGACTTTTAAATGTTTCACATGCATTAATTAATTCAATTCTCAAAGCTCTATCAGACAGGTTACTATTACTTTCGTCATTTTAAAGCAGAGAACTTAAACTTGTCAAGGATCTTTCAAATAGTTAATTGTTAGAGTTGGGATTTGAACCCAAGCAATATGCCTAAATGAGCGCATATTCTTAATGTCTATACCCTGAGTGGTTCTCAACCAGGGGCATTTTTGCCATCTAGGTGACATTTAGCAAAATCTGGAGACATTTTCGGTGTCACAGTAAGTGGAATGAGGTGGTATCTGATAGGTAGAAGCTACCAATGCTGCTAAACATTATGTAACATGTAAGAGACTTCCACCTCCAACATCTCCATCCTAAAATGTCAACAGTACCAAAGTTGACAGCCTGCTCTACATTAACCAAAAGCCTAGTTCACTAAAAACATAAAAACTATTCTGTAACTTTTCTCCCCTATGTAACATTCATCCATTTTTCCTTCCCTTAATCTCCATCCACCTTTCCCTTGCAGAAGGAACTGGTGGTATAGGAATTAACAATGAAACTATCTGCCTAACTATGTCCACTCACCTACTCCAGAAGTTCCTAAATTATCCTGACCATCCACCAATCAATGGTCTTTATTACTGGAATGTCCAACAATTGATGATTCTACTATCTTAGTTCACTTTTATTCTCTTTACATACCCTGTCCCCAATACCTGACTCACTGTAGGTATTCAATACATATTTTGTAGAATGAACAGATGGCTGTTTCCTATTTCACTGAATCAACTAGAAGAGAGCTCTCAAATACTCACTAGGTCTACATACCTACTTGCCCATATACTCTACCATCTCTCACTACTGTGGATGAACTATTCATGTTGTTATCTAAGACTAACCCTTCAACTTATCCTCTAGATCACATCCTCTCCACTGTACTGAATATTCTGTCCCTACTAGATCATTATCAAGTGAGCATAAGCACATGCTGTAAAAAACCTTCTTTTGATCCTGTAACCATTCCACTCACCACCACCTTGTATGTGCTTTCTACGCAGCAAAATTACTCGTATGAGTCATTTATGCATGCCATTACCAATTCTTCTACTTATTTAAATCTACTTGACCTGTTTGGGTTTTACTACCTTCCTTCCAAATGTTCAGAAAGTCCTTCTGTTAAGGTCACCAGTGACTTTCAAATTGCTAAAATCTATGGGTCAGTTCTGAGTCATCAGCTTGATTTGTCATTCTTCCTCACTAATAAAGTTATTAAAAGAATAAAATAAAACAATGAACTTGAGTATTTTGAACAATGTCACATATTTCCATAAAAAAACTGAGGCCCAGGTCTTGCCCTTCATCATATAGCTGGTAAATAGTCAATGCTAGAACTCAAACTAGGTTTTTCAATCTTGTGATCTTTCCATTAAGTCAGAAATCTATTCCTTTAGAACGAATAGACCGCTATGGGATGATCAACTCAAATGAAAGAGGATTATGGATCTATACTTCACAAATGAGATCCAAGTGCCTTAAACTTCCATTTTTTCTTGCTAGTAGCATTATCCTCTGCTGAAAAGTTCACCTGGCAAGAAAAGGCTATATCCACTATGTACACAGATACCATGTTTTTCCAGTATTCAACTTCAAGGGGAGACAAAGAAATATGAAACCAGCAAACTCCAGTTGCCTGGTCTAACAGAGGCAAAGCAACATCTCAGAAGGCAATTCTTGGAAAGCACTTTTTTAAAAATTCATTTTCACATTCTTTTTCACCATAAGTTACTACAAGATACTGAGTGAACTTATTGTTTATCTATTTTATATATATTAGTTAGTATCTGCAAATCTCGATCTCCCAATTTATCCCTTCCCACCCCATCCCCTACCCCAGCAACCATAAGTTTGTTTTCTATGTCTGTGAGTCTGTTTCTATTTTGTAAATAAGTTTGTCTTCTTTTTAAGATTCTACATATAAATGATATCATATAGTATTTTCCTTTCTCTTTAGAAAGTACTTAGATTTTCAATTACTTGTTATTTTTCTTTCATTTTCCATAATCAGTTCCTCAACTTTTAAAACTATGAAGACTCCTTTTTCTCAGTCCTCTAATAAACGGCAGTACTAGAGATCTTTATTTCAGGATGTGCTATCCTATCACAATCACACAAATAAGCCCCGATCTCTGGTTTCAATTCATGTTCTTTCTATGTATCAGAAAGCACTCAGATAAACTATAAAGAACCCTAGGAGTGCGCCATATGCACGTTAGTGAAGACTGATTTATCAATATATATTATTGGCAATAAAGAAATTTGGTATACACATTCAATTTTGCTAATAAGCAGTTTTAAGACCTTAATCCTGTCTTATAGAATTGAGCAACTGCCTCCTATGTTCTAGTCAAACCCTGTAATATTTTCAGATCAAAGATACTTTAAAGAAAAAATATTTTACTGAGTCACTTCATTACACAATTTATTGTTCACAATTATTTTTCCCATATCAACAATAACCATTGTTAAATGTATATTTTCCCATATTACAAATTATTTGAAGTACATGAGTAAGAAATAGATTTTTATTTCTTAAAATAAAACAGTTGTAAAATATACAACTATCAGCAGCAACTAGATTTTTCAGTCTTGCTCTTTGTCATAATTAAATAACAGAATAAATGACATTCTTTAAAAAAAAAAAAGATACCTTTGGTTTCTTCTACAGCAAGTTTATCACAAATCTGCTTTTCATAGGTACAAAGATGTTCCAGAGCTTCTCTATAGAGACCTGCTTCCCGAAGAACTTGATTCTGATATAAAAGGAGTTCACTATATTCATAATCCACTTTATCGGGGGATGTCTATATATGGATATAAGGAATACTAACAGTAAGAATTTTGTTTTCATATTAGAAAATTGTTTACATGCTTGAACACATACAAGAAGTCAAAGGATAATATATGATTGATAAAACTCATTTTTAAACAATTCCTAAATACCATGTCTAGGGAGCAACTAAGTAAATAATGACAATATTAACTTACAATCCACTGAATAAAGTAAGAATCCATAAGCTCTTACATATAATAAACAAACAGGGGAGAAAGGAAGGCTCTTAAGAGTAGACTGTCAAATAATAAATCTGAAAGGAATAAGACAAAATCACCATTTAGCAACTATCATAGGAACACTTGTTTCAGGCAAGAATCATAATAGAAGGCTAAAACTAGTGATGAAAAGTTTGGTGAGGAACAGCCTACTTAAGTCTCAAATTGTTTATTAAATACAAAGGGAAAATATAACAAGTTTATTGTGTAGAAACCTGGCAGACACCACCTTAAGCAAGTAATCAAATGAAAAAAACACCATGTGGCTCTTAATGTGGTGGAATGAGAAGGGTTCAACATCACCTCTGCAGTTTCCTGCCAAAAATGCTTAACAATATCTAATAATGAGGAAACATCAAACAAATCCAAACTGATGGACATTCTACAAAAGTACTGCCATGACTCCTCAAAAATATCAATGTCATGAAATACAAAGAAAGTCCTTTGAAACTTTCAGTTTAAAAGATGAAGAGAAGTGATAACTAAATGAAAGGCATGATTCTAAACTGAATCCCGAAAGTGAAAAGAAAATCCTAGAAAGGATATAAACAGGACAATTAGTAAATTTTGAATATGGGCTGTGGATTAGATAGTAACAGTCTATCAAAGTTAAATTTCCTAATTTTTTGATAATCTATATAGCACTATCTATAAAGTTGACTACTGTAGAGTTATTCTTAGGAAATATCACACTGAAGCATTCAGAAGTTAAAGAGCATGGTGTCTACAATTATTCTGAAACATCTTTGGAAAAAATTTAAATGGATAAGTTAGATATAGAGATCATAAAGTAAATGTATCAAATATTAACAATTAGTTAATGTGAGTGAACTTCTACATGGAGTTCTTTGTACTATTCTTGCAACTCTTCTGTAAGTTTGAAACTATTTCAAAATAAAAAGTTAGCAATGTATACTTTTTCTTTCAGTTATACCAAGAATCAGACCTAGTCTACCAGGTCTGACTTCTGGCTGTTACCTGTTGTGTTTTCCTAAATTCTTCTAAAATCTTTGCTGCCATTTCATAATCTTCTAATAAATGGTAAGCAATAGCATAACCAATCCATGATGCTCTCTGTGCAGGTCGAAGTTGAAGTAATTGATACCTCGTTTCCTTAAAGGGAAAAAAAAACCTTTTTCTTAGGTTTACAGTCTAAATAAATGCTCCTTAAAGAGATCAGGCTAATTTAACATATATACACATATGCATACACACATAAATATATATACATTTTTTTCTGAATTAACTCAATCCTATGCAGTAATCCAACTCTTTCTCATAGTAAAATAATTCATTTAAAAATATGATTCCCCAATCACTACTGGGGGAAGGAGGCAAGACTCAACTAAATTCTTTTAAAAAATGGAAAATTTTGTTATCAGAAAGTACTCACAAAAAGTTTTAAATATTTTCACAATATTTTCTCCCTAGAATAAAAAAATTCTCAATTTTACTTACCCTGTAACCCTCAAGATCTCTCATTTGAATCTGTAGTAAAGAAAGGTCCCTTAAGATTTGAAGATTGTCTTTATCCCATTTTAGAGCATTTCTGTAACACTTAATGGCTTCATCATATTTCTTGTCTGACCTCTGGAGAAGCCCATAAACATGCCAACCTAAAGGATTTAGTTAAGGATACAACCTATAAGTCAAGAAATAGTATCCCAATAATATTCCCCAGGAAACTCAGAAAACTATAGCTATTTATAAAATTACAAGCTTAAAAAGAGAATATGAAGATAGAAGGCAGTTTAATACAGTGCAAAGAGCACAGCTTTTCAAGCCAGAGAAAACAGGCCTAGCCTGTCTTGTTAGTTTTGTGACCTTAAACAAGTGAATGCTGTCCTATTAGGTTTCTTCAAATATAAAATATAAATAGAAAGTCTATACATCAAAGCATAGCAGTTTGGTGACAAAATGGAATAACACACATAAACTGCTCACTGGCACAAAACAAATACTCGATAAATATTAAGAATTATCTTTATCTTTAAAAGGAAAAAGAGGGAGGACATGGGTATCCATGATATGTAATTATTTTAAATCCTGTGTGTTTTCTTTTCTTCAGCTAACAAGGTCCTTAGGACAGACCCTCAGTGCAGTATAAAGTTCCTAAAAATCAAACTCAACCACATAAAAAATAAAAATATTCACTCATTTAAATAATAATTATCGGGGGTGGGTATAGCTCAGTGATAAGAGCACACTCAGCAAGGATAAGGTCTTGGGTTCAATACTGACCTCAGTACCTCCATTTAAAAAAAATCTTAAATAAATTAAATCCTAATTATTAAAATTTCTTAATAATTAGGGTGCAGGTGACCAAAATGGATAGTCTCCTGCATTCAAAGAACTTAAAGTCTAGTAAGGGACACAGATAAGTAAGTAAAATTATAGCGGGTTGTAAAATATGCTACAAAGGGAGGAAATATGTAAACAATCCCACTCCCCTAATACAGGTCATTTTCACTTTACATCTTGATTACTTTAACAGTAACCCATCCTCCTGCCTTCAGTCTCTCTGCTTTTATTCTCACCTGCAAGAGTAACCATCCTAAAACACACATAATCAAAAGAAAAAACGTCTACAGCCCTTTCCAGAAATTTGCAATGTTTCTCCCTCAGATTAGGTTCAAACTTTTCAATCTAACAACTTTTACACCAGGAATCCTCAACAGAGTTAGTAAATACAGAATGTCTAGGGTGGCATGTATAAGTGAAACTACATATTTAATATTATGAACTGTATTCAAAAAATAATGTTTTCATAATGCAAGAGACAAATTAAAGCTTAATGAAATCTCCTCAGTTGGTTAGAACATGGTTTTAAAAAGCCTGAGACATACTACCCTTCCTAATCTGGCCCCCATCATTTATCTTCCCATCCAACCTCCCTCACCATTTCAACCACCAATACTGAGCACTACAACACCTTTTAACTGCCTCTAATCTTCACCTCCTAAAAGATCTATCTTCTAGGAGTTTAATATTGATAAAATTTAAAGAAATTTACGTTCATCAAGAGGAACCCAATTAAATAAAGCATAGCAAATACATACAGAACCCACGCCAACATTAGAAATGAAGAAAAGATACCTGACAACAGTCTCATTAATTAATCCTTTGCTTACCTTTTTAGCTTCTCGTTATTCCCAACTCATTCACTTCTTTTTTTTCTTTCTTTTTTTTTAACATTTTTTTTCTTGGTTGGGGGGAGGTAATTAGGTTTATTTATTCATTTAATGGAAATACTGGGGGTTGAACCCAGGACTTCATGCATGCTAGGCATGCACTCTACCACTGAGCTATACCCTTCCCTCCAACTCATTCACTTCTGCTTTACTAGACTAGAGATAATTTTGAATAAGCTATGATGTTTTATGTAATACCCAGAAGTGTTTGGTATAAGTTTCTAACAAGTATATTCCTTTACTAGACTATATAAAATTTCCTTGAGAGCAAAATCCGTATCTTTTCTTAGTCTGTACTTAGTCTGTCTCAGGGGCCTGGTAAACACTTGAAAAATTTGCTAAGTGTTTCAACACTTAAAATTGTGTTAGCCCACAAAACAGGTAAAGAAACATTTGTCAAAAAAACTATTTAAAAGATAGTAACCCACAATTTCTTCTCTGTCTTCCCTCAGATATTTGTACTTGTTCCCTACTCTCACATACCGCTTAATAAAGTAAAATTTACTTATGAGCATTATCAGGGACTATGTTAAGCATAATTAAATCTTTACACCACCACAGTGAGGTGGGTATGATTATCCTCATTTTACACATGAGGAAACTAAACCCTAAGACTATAGTTAGAAAGAACTTGAGCTGGGATTCAAATCTAAGTGAAGCATACTCCAAAGCCTATGCTCTTCGTAGGTACACTATATTGCCTAATACTCCTTATTGTATACCCCTCTGCAAACTTGTATGATGAAATCTACATGATACCTCTTCTTTTTAAGTGTGGAAAGAGCTTTCATAGAGATTTTAAAAGGCAAGTCCCATTTATCTGTAAATAGATATATGTTAGAATATAGTAGGTATATTTAAAAGGTTCCTGAATGAAGGTAGTTGCTATTATTCAATTTAAGAATCACCTTCTCCGGAGTTACATGGTAAGAGGGATCTAAAACTACTGATTCCTAAACTGCTGCCTTAGTTCAAGACACCCTAGTCCAATCCTTAAATATATCTCAAAAAGGATACACACATGACTCTTCAAGTCATTTCTCAAACCTCTACGAACCAATTCATAAGCTTCTTCCTTTTTCCCCAAACAGTTCAGTGTTAATCCTTTCATAGCCAGGGTTTCTATTTTTTTTTTTAAAAAAAAAAAAAAGGAAGAAAAAAAGACAAATTTAAAGATAATCAACAACAACAAAGAGAACCATAATCTCAAAGACAAATGTTACATTATCCTAAGTATTAAAACTTCAATGAGTTTACTGGGAAATTATCCAGGGTTTTTTAGGATTAAAGTATTTTAAAAATTGATAAATGAAGTACACACATATTTCTAGATTGGAGGCCTCCCTATATTTTTTTTAGATAAAAAGATATAAAAATGCATGAACATCTGATAATGCATATGCTAACAATATGCAATGACTCTTCTACTGTTCTTTGGGGATGTTCCATAGGATGATCTTATTAAATCACTCCTTTAAAGTTTGAAAAATTTTATCTCCAAACAGATTTATCTCTGCGAATGTAACTTAATAAAGATTACACTCATTGTTCAATAATTAAAATGTACACATAAATTAACTACATTTCTGATTTTCATAAACTTATTTTTATATGATTCTTTGGGATTACTATTAAATATACAAGTAAAAGAAGATGTCAGACACCTATCATTCACAATCAACAGATTAAAAGAGAGCTGAGAGAAATATTAAGTTTTCAGAAAGGAAAAACAGTATTCCTAATTTTATAATGTATATCTTACGAGGCACAAATGAATACAAAATATTCATTATGATTTATTTGCCTAGCTTGTAGGACTACAATTTATAATTTATAGAAAAATTAATTAGGAATAAAAGATAATGATTAAAGATACTATCCTGAGGAAGAGTCAACATTTATAGTAAAATACAAAGAAATGGAAGCAAAAAAGAAGGGAAAAAATTATGTACAAATCATTATAAATCACGGATAATTTGAAGGAAAAGTAAGCAAACAAACGAAATATATTTGGCAAGTAGCAAATCACTATAGTAAGTAAGCCTTTGTTGTTAAACAGGTAAAATGTATTTTGGCAAGTTTTATTAAACAACTTAAAGTGTCTTAGTTAATGAAAACCCAGGTGGTCATTTAGTTTAAGACAAACCATAATTTATATACTCTTAAAAATACTTTCAATTAAATTATGACATTTCATATGCAACCTGATTTCAGATATGTTAAAATACGAGGGGAAATTGTATTATAGAAACAACGAAATTTGGTACTCTGCTTTACTGAGAGAAACTATGGTGACTACACTATTAAAAGCTATATTACCATTATGCATACTTTGGAAATGAATATAAAACAACCTAATAGCCAACTGGCCAACAAAAATATTTCTTACCAAGGAAAAGGAGAAAAATTTAAATATTTTTATTCCCACTGTTTTCCATTTTCAAATAACTATATTATAGTGAAAGAATAGAAACAAGAGTAAAGAAAACTACCAGAGAACTATTACTCTCTCCCTCTTCAATACTAAGAGAACATTATCAAATTAATTACCAAAGAGCCATGTTTCCTAACTACACAAATCAGACCAGGGAAAGCTTATTTTTCCTTTGTCTCTTCACAAGTTTAGCTACACACTCTGCCCTTAGTCTACAAACATCTTACCATCCAATATTCTATCATCACACAGGTAAAAACCTATGTAAACTTTCAGAACATTATAATATATAAATCGTATCTTAAACATGACTGTCTTGAAAAACTAATGAAGATACAATGCTAAATAAAAAGATGCTGGTTCATGAGCAAAGGACCAAATGGACACTTTCTGAATAAGCTTATTTTAAGGAGTAAAATTTCTCTACTTTGATCAAAGTTCTAAAGTAAAATTTTCTTCTAAAATCTTAACATAAACTTGTTTATTAAACTTAAATAAGCATATTTGTTCTACTACATTCTTTTGCCTTTCCTAGGGTGCTAATATGCAATCCAGGAATAAATCAGAACTCAAGTAGAATGAGTTATCATTTTCTTGACATTAAATTCAAAATATCAGTATTAAACATCTTCTCACAGGAGTCAAGGATAATAAGATCCACTCTATCTAGAAAATAGTTAAGGCAGCTAGGAGTGACAAACCCCCGTAAATGAAACCAGAAAAGTAAGCAAAGCCTTATCTGCTTATGCTTAGAAGTAAGTGTACAGTATTTGTACTTACCTCCATGCTCTGCAAATTTGGGATTAGAAAGGATCTGTTTACAGAATTTCAATCCGTTTCTATACTGTTTATGTTCATAACATCTCTGTCAAAACAAACAAAAAAACCCTTTACGTTTAGCAAGAAATGCAAACAATTTTAAATTCAGTGCTAAATTCTTGATTCTGTTAAATGCAACAAAATGATCACATGTTACTTCCATATTCCCCTAAATGCAACTAAAATGTCAGGAAAACAAACAAAAACCCACAAAAGGTTCAAATACAGAAAGTAAAAAAGCAAGACAAAGGGACAGAATGTACATTAGAGAAAACAAGAAAACCATTAGCTCACTCCAAAAGGTCCAACAAGTGTTAATATGTGAAAATTGAAAAACATAAAGATGTAAAAGTTACACTTTATAATTTCATTTTTTATTGAAATGCAGTTGATTTACAATGTTAGTTTCAGGTGTACAGCAAAGTGATTCAGTTATACATATACATACATATATTTTTTCTTTTCAGATTCCTTTCCATTATGTTATTACAAGAATTGAATATAGTTCTCTGTGCTATATACTAGGTCCTTGTTGTTTATTTTATATATAGTAATGAGTATCTGTTAATCTCAAACTCCTAATTTATCCCTCTCCCACCCTTTCCCCTTTGGAAACCAGTTTGTTTTCTATGTCCATGAGTCTGTTTGTGGTTTGTAAATAGAATTTATATCATTTTTCTTTAGATTCCACATATAAGTGGTATCATATGATGTTTGTCTTTCTCTGTCTGACTTACTGCACTGAATATAATAATCTCTAGGTTCACCCATGTTGCTTTCAGTCAAGAGGATGGAAAAAGGTATTCCATGCAAAAGGAAATCAAAAGAAAGCCAAGTCACAATACTTGTATCAGACAAAATAAACTTTAAAATAAAAACTGTTACAAGAGACAAAGAAGGACACTGCATAATGATCAAGGGATCAAACCAAGAAGATATAACAATTATAAATATGTATGTACCCAATATAGGTGCACATCAATATATAAAGCAAATATTAATAGACATAAAAGAAGAAACTGACAGTAACACAGTAACAGTGGGAGACTTTAACATTCCACTTATATTGATGGACAGATCATCCAGACAGAAAGTCAACAAGGAAAAGCAGACCTTAAAAGGACACATCAGACCAGATGGACTTAATTGGTATTTATAGAGCAGTCCATCCGAAAGCAGCAGAGTACACATTCTTCTCAAGTGTACATGGAACATTCTCCAGAATAGATCACATGTTGGTTCACAAGGCAAGCCTTGATAAATTTAAGAAAACTGAAATCATATCAAGCATCTTTTCTGACCACAAGGCTATGAGATTACAAATGAATTACAAGACAAAAAGTGCAAAACCACAAACATGCAGAGGCTAAACAATATGCTACTAAACAACCAATGGGTCACTGAAGAAATTAAAAAACAGAGACAAATGAAAAACGAAAACACAACGATCCAAAACCTATGGGATGCAGCAAAAGCGGTTCTAAGAGGGAAGTTTATAGTGATACAAGCTTACCTCAGGAAATAAGAAGAATCTCAAATAAACAACCTAATCTCACACTAAAGCAATACAGAAGAAAAGAAATCATAAAGACTAGAGCAGAAATAAATGAAATAGACACTAAAAAAAAAAAATAGAAAGGATCAATGAAACTAAAAGCTGGTTCTTTGAAAAGATAAACGAAAGTGATAAACCTTTAGCCAGATTCATCAAGGAAAAAAAGGGAAAGGGCCTAAATCAATAAAACCAGAAATGAAAAAGGAAAAGTTAAAACCGACATCACAGAAATACATAGCATCATAAGAGGCTACTATGAGCGACTATACACTAACAAAACGGACAACCTAGAAGAAACAGACAATTTTTTAGAAAGGTACAATCTCCCAAGACTGAATCAAGAAGAAACAGAAAATATAGACAGACCAATCACCAACACTGAAATTGAAACAGTAAGCAAAAAACTTCCAACAAACAAAAGTCTAGGACCAGATGGCTTCATGGGGGAATTCTACCAAAAATTTAGACAAGAGTCAATACCTATCCTTCTGAAACTATTCCAAAAAATGGCAAAGGGAAAAACACTTCCAAATTCATTTTATGAGGCCACCACCACCCTAATACCAAAACCAGACAAAGATATCACAAAAAAGAAGAAAATTACAGGCCAATATCACTTAGGAATACAGATGCAAAAACCCTCAACAAAATATTAGCAAATCATATCCAACAATACATTAAAAAGGTCATACACCATGATCAAGTGGGATTCATCCCAGAGATGCAAAGATTTTTCAATATCCACAAATCAATGTGATACACCACATTAACAAATTGAAGAATAGAAGTTATATTTAAAAATTACATTTTCTCTCTCAAGCCACAAGGGACAAACAACTGCATGCAAATTTAATGAAGGGGAAGAAAAAAGAACCACAGTAAGGCACATCATAAGGAAAGTTCAAAGCCTGGAAACTGAGGTCCTTAAAAACTTCCAGAGGAAAAACAAAGTCACATAAAAAGGATCTGTAATCAGAACAGTACTAAACTTAATTCCAAAGTTAACAATGGAATATTGCTGAAAGCAATAACTATATACAGCCTTCAAAATTCAGAATTCCTTACTTAGCAAAATTTTCAATGAAGTATATGAGTAAAATGACATTTTAAAGCTTCTCAGAAAGCTAAAATTTTATCTCTCCACACTCTTCCTTAGGAAGCTACTAAAAGGACTCAAAACAAACAAAAAAAGACAACATGGGACTTAGTAAATAAGTAATCTAATGCAGAAAAAAGGACTGGAGAATAACCACTTCAAAATGAAAGAGGACGCTGAAGGCCCTGGAATAGGTCTTTTGCAAGGGCAAAAATGGAACCGTTGTACTTAATATGGAAAATATTATTTATAAGCCCATGACAGAAATAAAAGCACATCTGGGGAAAATGAGCAATAAGTCTATAGAAAACCAGGCAAGTGAATAAGTAAAGACAGGAGAAGGCTTATATGAATGTATGGTTCAGTATAATATTTAGCTCAACAATAAGTAATACATATATAATTATAAAAATGTAAATATTTAGTACTGGTTTATCAAAATATTGTGATATAACTATAATGAGAGAATGAGGAAAAGACAAATGCGTAAATGTGTGAACAATGAAGTTCTAAGCCTTCAGTTTCCATAACTGAAAGTCAACAAAAGTCTAAAAGTCATTTATCAAGAAATAGTATTACTAAGCAATAGGAAAGCAAATACCAGAGAAAATGGCTAGAAGGACTGAAGATGCTTGACTCTGGAGTAGGAAGGTAGGGAAGGGGAAAGTTGACAAACTTTTTCCCATTATAAACCTTTTAGTACTATTTGACTTTTTAAGTACCAACATGTGCTTTTGTAACAATTATTATTTATAAAGTATTGAATTCATTACATTAAAAAAAACCCCGCATCTTAAAGCTATGATGATCTATGCCAGAATTCACTATCATGTGTTTAAACAAATTTTACTCAACTTTTGAAACAATACATTCAAAATCTGGGAGGGATAGTTAATGTAAACAATAACAAAAATCATAGTAGAAAAATGCGTAGAAACAAAACAGGAAGTCTAAAATTTTACATTCAGCATCAAGAAATCAATTGCTTAAGCCCAATGGTACAGTCAACTACAAAGCTGTTCTATAATCTATTATGTACTTACCATCTCTGCTTTGATGTTCACATCTCAAACCTAATATACTATCCAAAATACAAATGATTTATTCTTCAGAATCTATTCTTCACCATGTGTTCACCGTCTCAGCAGATGCCCTTCCTTAACTCGCTCTCACTCAGATGATGAAGCAAAAAATCTAATTATCCTCCATGCTTTTCTTCCCTCACACTTCCATTCTCTGGTAGATCCATCAATTCGTTTCTCTGCAATAGCTTCCTAACTCTCTGCCCCACAAAAATCAACAGGCAAATTGATCTGGGGATAAAGAGGGAAGCGGTATCTTGGGAGCTATCATTAATCATATTCAGCCAAGGAAACATAAGGCTAAGCGACTAAGTTAAGTGTTCCTATTTACTCAGCAGAAAGCCTAAAAATAATGGTTTTCTTACAATAATTTAAATAACAATAAGCACTAAAGGAAGCAATGATGTAAAGACTAGGCTACTTAAAAGGAACCCTCTTGACCTGTCACTGTTTTCCAGGAACTACATACATACAGAGAACAGTTTGAGTGCACTGTTCTTAAAACCCTCAATTAGCTTTCAAAAAATTTATTTCTCTAAAAATACAGCAAGGGAACTTCCGCTTTGGGCCATAATGGAGTAACTGAGGCTGAACTTGTCCTTCCACCATAAACAAGAAAAGCTGGACAAAATGTATGAAACAACTATTGTCAGACATTGGACAAGAGGCAGCATAGAACTGTGAAACATGGGGGTGGGGGAGACATGATTAAGTTTAGAAATGTCACTGCTTTATAGATCACAGCACAGGGAGAAGGATCTAACTCTGAGCACAACAGTCCACAGAGTTGAAAAGACAAAGACTGAAGTTCAAAAAGGCTGAGGTACTCCGCAAGGCAGATTACTGAAAATGATGGAACTATTCAGAGAAAGAGATCCAAAAATCTCCATGGGATCCCCATGCATCTGTTGCTGAAAATTGTTAAGAATTAAGTCTTGCATATACAGGGTGAAACTTCATGAGACCAAAGAATGAAGCAGTAGGTTCAACAATTCTCCACGCTCACATGGTACTGAGAGTTCCAAGCAGCCAGAACAGAGTCTTCAATGAACAGCTGCATAATTCAGAAAATTCTGTAGGAAGATCTATTCAATAGTAGACAAAAACTAGTCCTAGAATAAGTGTACTCTAGATGTTCCCTAACAAAGCCCTAGACTGATAGGCAGACAAGTACCTTCACTGCTTGTTGTAATAAAGATTCAACACTCTTAACACATTGATTGCCCACTGTGGATCAGGTGCCTCTGAGGAAACCAACTGTCACTCAGTTGGGTGACATGGTGGAAATCAATGTGTTAAAAGATAGTTAAATCCAGTAAAACAATATAAATTTCATAATCCTCAATATTCAATAAAAAATTACTAGATAAGCAAAGAAGCAGGAAAACATGACCCATAACCAGGAAAAATAAAACAGAGATGGTGGAATTATGAGATAAGGATATCAAGACAACTATTATAAATATGATTAAGAATTTAAAGAAAATATAAACATATGAAGAGAGAACTGAAACATGGGAAAAAGCCAAATAACACTTTAAGAGATTAAAAAATTTTTCTACAATGAAAACTTCATCAGATAAGATTAAAGCAATCATGACACTGCAGAAGACAAGATCAGTGAAACGGAAGACATAGCAATAGAAACTATCTAAACCGAAGCATAAAGAGAAAAAAGACAAAGACTGAAAAAAATAGATTACCAGAACCACAATGACCCTTCTTTACAACTGAAAATTCTGAAGGCATGACAACTCTAAATGTGAAAGGTAAAACAATAAAGCTTCCAGAAAAAAATATTTTTAAGTATCTTCATTACGTTGAGTGGACAAGATCCCTTAAACAGGAAATTTTAAATGTTCAAGATAGTGTTAAAAAAAATAAGGCAAGCTAGAGAAGACATCCGCAATAAACATACTTGACAAAGATCTTATATCCAGAATACATAAATAACTTGTGTAAGTCAGTAACAATAAAAGACAGCTTATTAAAAAATTGAGCAGAGAGCCTTGAAAAAACACACCCAAAGAGGTTATCTAAATGGCCAATAAACCTATAAAGGGTGCTTAATTACATCATAACCACAATGTCATACCTTTAAATTATACTTAATCAAAATAAGTTAGATAATATCAACTGATAAAGAACAATTGGAACTCTCAAACATTGCTGGCAGGAGAAAAAAATAATCAATTGGTCCAAGTGTTCAGCAGACAAAATTTTATGGTATGAAAATAATACCTCAATAAACCAGATTTTTAAAAAATAGTTTGGCAGTAACTAATAAAACTAAACATACACATACATTGACCCAGCAATTCCAATTTTAGGTATATACCCAACATATATTCACCAAAAGACAGGGAAAATGCGAACAACATTTATTAATAGTTGAGATTACAAAAAAATGAAAGTGTTAAAAAGGAAACCTAAAATTAATGACATGCCAGAACTAATAGTAGCAAGTCAGCAAAAGCCTAATAATCTCTTTTAATTTACTCTGCATTAAAGAGCGCTTTTACACTTAAGGCTTAAATTTACCAAAGCCAATACAGCAAATAAGATACAAAAAGAGTCTAGCTAACAGTCTTCTCTGT
Organism: Camelus ferus; assembly: GCF_009834535.1. NCBI lineage: Eukaryota > Metazoa > Chordata > Mammalia > Artiodactyla > Camelidae > Camelus > Camelus ferus. The sequence goes on along the minus strand of NC_045697.1, from coordinate 98,852,888 downwards.
CAAAGTATACAAATCATAAATTTCATCTCTCTATCATATTCGTAGCATTACATTCTGAGGTAATTTTTACATACTGGAAACATTATAAATGGAAAATTTTACTTCAAGGAATTAGGTAAGTAGTAAAAAGAGCTGCATTCAGAATCAAACAGCTCTGTTTTCAAACACTGACTTCAGACAATAAAACCAGTTACGTAATCTTAAGTACTTGCTGAGTTATCAAAAAGAAATCTTAAATCATGGAGATAAACCATGAGAAAAAGATGTGTAAAACAGTAATAATAGCAAATACTAAGCATTTACTATGTGTCAGGCACTGTGCTAAGAGTCTTATAGGGAAATCTCATTTAATCTTAACAATGGCATGAAGTAGGTACTCTTTTTATTCTCATTTTAGATAAGATAGCTGAGGTCCAGGGAGGTTTACATAATTTGGCCAAGGTCACACAGCTAAGTGATGGAAAAAGAGATCTGAACCCAGACAATCTGGATTCAGAGTCATTACACATAACCATTAAAACTCTCTCTCTATAACAACAGAGTAACCTAGCACAGTAAAAAAGGAAAAGATTGTTCTTAAAAAAAATAATAAAACCACTAATGAAAGTAAAATAAAGCCATTGTAGAAAGCAGAGAGAGAAAAGAGAGGGGAAAATTAAGCCATATTCCCATCACAGAAGCAACTGCTATTAACATTCTGACTTTTTTTTAACAAGAAAGTTTTAATGCAAAAATTACGTAATAGTCTGCTATCCCACAGTATAAATGTGAACTTATATCAATATAATTCATACCTAAAAAAATTCATAACTAGCATATAAAAATCATAGACATTTTATATTCTTACTTGACATGAAAATATGACTTTATTTTATATAGCTGAACTACTCAGGATTCCAGTATTTTTTTTCTTAGTCTTATTGGAAATATCTTATATTGTTTACAGAACCACATTTTTCAAAGGGATTTCACACTAACATCTCATTTAATCTTCATGATACTCCTGTAAACTAAGCACAAAAGGTTCAATCCTTATTGAGCAGGTGATTTAGAAAACAAGCAATTTGCCAGAGATTACATACCTTGTTAGTGGCAAAATACCTAGTTTGTATTGGAGGGCCTACAGTCTAGGTCTTCTGAGTCCCAGATGAGAAGAGCCCTTTCTCCCACATACAAAAATTTTATTAAATTTTATTAACATAGATGTTATTAAAGCCAAGAGTTTTCATCTTTTAACAGATCTTCTAATCAACAAATTTAACTTTAACCTCACCTTTTGTTTCTTTGCTTAGTCAGTATTACAATCAAATAGGTAATAAAAATGCCCAAAAAATAAGGTGAGAAAAATGAACACACACACAGAATAACTAATCAACTGGATAATTCCCCCAAACAACTGAATTTACCAAAAGAAAATTAAAAATCAAAGTCCACTTTCTTTGAATGAGACAATAATAGTATAGCAGCTTTTTATTTTATCAGACTTCAGAACAGTAAAGTTCCTAAAGATTATGCTCCCAATTAATGAAATCTGGAAGTCTTCCACCCTGAAATTGTACTCAATGCTATTAATCCAATTATCTTCTGTCAAAGTGACAATGTGTAAAAATAATTCAGAATGGCATACCCCTCCAAATAACTAAGAATTCATTTCTCCCCCATCAAGAATGAGTGTGTATTTAAAGAAACAGACTTCAATCTCTATTTCATAAAAGCACTACTCCTACAACAGGTCACTCATTACTAGTGAAAGTAGTATTCTCACAGTTTAATGGAAAGAGTAATAACAAATATTCAACTTAGCTTATCCCATAAAATTTCTTTAAAACTTCCACTCTTGCCCAAGGATAAACGTTAGCAATATACAGAGTTAACAAGAAAAATAGGAAATAGTGTATATTTCATTCAACAATTTCTTTCCCCAAAACATATAAAGCCAGATCTGTGTATAATTCAATTTTAACAGAGGTTTTTGTCTAATCAAAATGGAATCTTATAAAATCAGTCTTAAAATGTAATAGAAGATATAGTCATAAGGACTCCTTTTCTGAACCATTCAAAAGGTGTAAATGTACCAAATTTAAAAAATAAGTTTATTTGCTGGTTTTTAAAAACCCCATGTAACTCTATCACTAAAGTTCATTCTACAGAACTATATGGGAAGAAAGTTACCATGATAAGATTCTTAATGCTGCTTTAGCCAAACCCGTAAGACTTAAAGTAACTTTTTAGAGAATTTACTTGTACTTAGGGAAAGACCCAAAATAATACACACAGTACACCTTGAGCAAAGGTTTCACAACAATTCATTTAAAATAGGCTTTGTAAAGCAACATGGTGGGCAAACATATTAGGTTCTCCAAAACAGAATCGTCAAATTAAATAAAAATACATGTCTACAATCCCATCTCCGAAATTTTTATATTTGAGGAGTTCCTGAAATTTCAGAATTGTGAATAAGGGTTTTCCTTGGTATGGAATGAATACCACAGTATTCTATTTGTCACCCTGTCTATAACATGGGCATATGTTAATTCAAAATTAAACATAATTTCATTGTGCCCACCAGGGATGCCCTGCCTTCCCTCTCCATTCTGTTGATTCTTATTTTGTGGTTGGCTTTATTCCTTAGATAACTATGTAAGTTTAAAAAGCTAAAGCTCTAAACTGTTCTTAGAGACAACAGTAAATAAATGTAAATTTTAAAATGGTTTTAGCTATCAATGAGTTGCTCTTCCTAGAATAAACTTTGCCTACCCCTCCAAAAAACCAAAAAATTAAAAAAATAAAATAAAATAAAATCACAATAAAATTTATCTTGCCAGTAGAACTAAAAATAGTAATAGCTTCAAAAATATTAGAACATTATATAGACTGTTAGCTTTTATTAGCAGCTAAATTTTAAAATATTAACACTGTGCTATAGAAACAGTACAGCAAAACAGGATATAATTAAAACAGAATGAACTGTTACAATTTAAAAAAAAAAAATCCCATGAGCTAAATGCTAGCACATAGACTTCGAGATTCCTGCTTCCAAATGTATAGGAATAACTGATATCAGCTTATGCTCCTGCAAAGCAAAAAACTGGTTAAGTAAATATGAAACAACTATTTTCAGCCACTGGATAAGAGCCAACACAGGACTGTGCCCTCAAAAGGGAAACAAAGTAAATCCCAAGAAAATCTCCCCCATCCCCCCCCTTTTTTTTTTAAACCTAGAGGCTTTTTTCAGACTATAGAATAGGGAGGAGGAACACAAACAGAACACGGCAATCTTACTGACCTAAGTACGTAGCTAAGTTAGAAATTGCTTGAATAGCTGAAATTTATGGAGCAGGGTATCAGAAAGAATTGTACAGAGATGAAGTTCCAGAAATTTGCATAGGAATCTATGGTCAAATAGTAAACTGATCAGGTACACTGTAGTAAATTGATCAGGTACACTATAGAATTCTACTCAAGTTGGCAAAGAACAACTACCCAAGTAGCATGAGCTGAACAATTACTGATGTTCATACATGGCTGAGAGGTATCTCAGTTCCAAAGATCCACTTAAGAGACTTCATTAAACACTCCAGGATTCATCAGAGACCCAGAAAGGCCATACCTTAGGTGTAACGATAATCTAGACCCACTTTTATTAAAGCTTAAAAATGAACAAGTTGATGCACAAGCAAATTAACCATCCGCAGAAACAAAACTCTTACAAAAGACAAGATCCAGACACTCAATATCCTAGTGTCCATGATATCCAACAGTATGAAAAAAACAAAAAGTATTAGAAATGGAAGAAACAGGAAATTGTGACCCATGACCTATAGAAAAAAATCAATCAACAAAAACAGATTCAGAGTAATGATAGAAGTAGCAGACAGACTTGAAATATTATTACTATGTGGCACAAGAGAAGAGGGGGTCTGCGGGCAGGATGGCGGCTACTATGGCCAGTGTGGGCCGGTTAGAGGAAGAGGCGTTGCGACGGAAGGTAGGGCTGAAGGCCCTAAGGGAGAAAACTGGGCGCAAGGACAAGGAAGATGGGGAGCCAAAGACCAAGCAGCTCAGAGAAGGGGAGGGGGAAGGCAAGAAGCACAGGGAACTCAGGCTGCAGAACTATGTCCCAGAGGATGAGAACCTGAAGAGGAGGAGGGTGCCCCAGGCCCAACCAGTCGCGGTGGAAGAGAAGGTGAAGGAGCAGCTGGAGGTCGCCAAGCCAGAGCCCAACACTGAGGAAGTGGACCTGGCCAACCTTGCACCACAGAAGCCTGACTGGGACCTTAAGAGAGACGTAGCCAAGAAGCTGGAGGAGCTAGAAAAGCAGACTCAAGGGGGCCATTGCGGAGCTGATCCGTGAGAGGCTGGAAGGCCAGGACAGCCTGGCATCTGCAGTGGACACCACCACTGAACAAGAGGCCTGTGACTCCAAATAAGGCACGCCCTGTCCCCTCACCTGTCTATCAGGCCTGTCCTGTAGACAGATGGTCTTGGGCAAGGGTTGAGGCTGGGCTTGCCATCACCTCCAGTTTGGCTTCAGAACAATGATTCCCTGCCCCATCAGTCTGAACCCTGCCCCGATGCAGTGAGGTCAGCTCCTTGTCTCCTGAGTGGTCCCCACCATGCTGAGTGGGGGCAGGGCCAGCAGTAACTCTGTCAGCTTGCTGTATTTGTACGTATGTATGTACTTTGAACTTTTTTTTAATATCTGGAAAAAGGAACAAGCAGATTTGTGTGTGGTAGAAACCTACCAAATATTTCCTAGGTCCTTGGGGTACTCTGGGTTTGGGATATAGAGGTGATGTTTTGCTTGTTTGTTTGTTTAATTCTTTTTTTTTAAACTTCTTTTGTTGAATTGTAGTCATTTTACAGTGTTGTGTCAGATTCCAGTGTAGAGCACGGTTTTTCAGTTGTACATGAACATATATATAAAAAAAATTATTACTATGTAATATTAAAGGACTGAAAGGAAAACATGGACACAATCAGAAAACAAACAAAATCTTAATAGAGAAATGGAAACTATTAAAAAATGGAAATTATAGAATAGAAAAATATAGTACCAAACAAAAGTGAAAAGTTAACAACATGGGCTTAAAATATTAAACACTGCAGTGAATTTGAAACTGTGCAGTGAACATAAAACCACTGCAGAGAACTTAACATGGCTGCAGTGAACTTGAAAACGTATAACAGGAACAATTCAAAATGGAAGATGAAAGAGTAAAATGACAGAGAAAGGGAGAAAATGAACACAGAAATTCAACCATCTGTGGAACAATATCAAATGGTCTAATGGCCTAACACATACATGTACCAGGAGTATCAGAGAAGAGGACAGAAATACAAAAGTGGGGAAGATATTAAAAACTGCAAATTTGATGAAAACTCTAAACCCACAAATTCAAGAATCTCAACAAACTGCAGGCAGGATAAACTAAAAAAAAGAAGAAAACAACAAAATAAAAAGCAAACAAAAAAAGAGGGACATCACAATCCAATTGCTAAAAAGTAAGGATAAGAGAGAAACTGTAAAAGTAGTCAGAATAATGCCTATATTCTAAAAGGTCTCCAATTATCACCTCTGCTTCCACCTTAAGAAATCAGAAAAACAAGAGCAAATTAAACTCAAAGTAAGCAGAAGAAAGAAAAGAAGAAAAAAAAAGCAGAATCAATGAAATAGAAAAAAGAAAAGTAGAAGCAATCAGCGAAACCAAGAGCTGGTTCTTTGAGAAGATCAATAAAATTGATAAGCCTCTAGCCAAACATGGGCATAATCACAAAAGTACAGCACAGTGAAATAATTAGAACCCCCGCTTTCTAGACAGGGGATGAGAAGAGGAGCTTCTGTGAAACAAAATAAAGGGAAGATCACAGAGAAGGTGGAACTGGGGAAAGTAACCCCACAAAGTTGTTTATGAACTCTGAAGTTCATCAACATGTGTGGTTCGGATCCTATTCGCAACATGCAAGACTAAGAACTAAACTCAAAGATACATCGTCCAGGCCCTAGACCAGCTGCTGGATGGCACATAAGCAGGATAGATCCAAACAATACTAAAAACATTTTAAAAACTGAACTGATATTAGAACTACAGACCACAGAAAGAGTTGAGACTTGCAGCCTGAACCTAGCCTGATTTGCTAAAACAAAATTAACCTTCTCCAGAGGATTTGAAACAAGACTCAGAGTCTGATAAACTGTAATTCAAAAACATCTAGGATAAAATCCAAAATTATGCGGCAATGTGAAGAAACAGGAAAATCTTAACTTGCATGGGAAAAGACAAGAGATATCAATGTAGAGATGAGAAAGATATTTAAGACTTTAACTATTGTAAAAATGCTGGAGGAAGCAACTAGTGAACTCTTTGTAACTTTTTTTTCCTTGGGGGGGGGCAGTGTTTAGAACTCACTGTAAGGGCTCAATACCAGGATGAAGATAACAGGAAAGAACCAGCATACTGGAAAATAGATCAATAAAATATATCCAACCTGAACAACAGAGAGAAGAAATTTTTCAAAAATGAACAGAGCCTTAGGCAACTGTGCCAGAAGAATCCAAGAAGGGAACCCTCTAGGTGGCCCAGTACCATCCATCAGCACGTTGGCTGAGCTCAGGCACTATGATACCAAGAGATCATAGCATCTGAAACCACAATGTTAAGGCCTTTTTGCCATAATATGGAAAATCATTCCACTGATTCTCCTAGAAAAATTATCTCTAATCTCACTAATAAGAACACGGAGATTAAGAAATCTCTAAAACAGCTGGCTACTTATATAACTAGAACAGGGGGAGGGTATAGTTCAAGTGGTAGAGTGCATACTTACCATGCACGAGGTTCTGGGGTCAATTCCTAGTACCTCTCTAAAAATAAATAAATAAACCTAATTACCTCCTTCCCCCCATTAAAATAAAAATTTTTAAATAAATAAATTATATAAATTGGACAAGCTGTGAAAAGTCTAGAAAAGCCCAGATCTACTGCAGAAAGTTCATCATCCTTTTCCAAATCCTTGTTACAGAAAAAAAATAGTTCCCTAGAAGTGGGAACTGTGACATGGCAAATAAACTCGGCTATTTACATAAATAAAAGATAGTAACAAAAAATTTAAGTAAAATATATAATATGTAGATTTGGCATTAAGATTACATACTTATCTTTAATATTAAATATACCTTTCCATTGTTTTCCTTCAGCTAATGCAAAAAACATTTCATTCTTCAAAACTGATTAAAAAGAATGCAGCCTCAAATCAAACCAAACTTAGCTTTAAATCAGCCATGTTGAAATGATGCCTAGGATTTGACAAAATAATCCAGGGTGCTGGGATCACAGATAGAAAAAGAATGAACCGAAAGTTGGTTAACTGTCAAACCTAGGAGCAGGTTCATTATATTAATCTCTTGTTTTCTTATGTTTGAAATTTTCCATGATTAAAAAGTTAAAAAGAACATGAGTCTTAGATATGATAGAATCAACTGAGGAAACATTTATTAACTTACAAGGAGCCTGGCCAGCACTTAGTAGTGTCAGTGAATTGGAACTACGTTAGAAGTTTTATTTCTGTAAAGTAGAAAAGTATGCAGAAAGGGCACCTACAGTCTTTAGAGTCAAAGTGTCTAGCGTTGTGGCTATTTAACATTTCAATTAGCTAATATTCAATAAAATTTAAAATTCTTCAGTAAAGCTTCTCAGTCACACTACCCACATCTCAAGTGTTCAACAGCCACATGTGACTAATGGCTGACACACTGGAAATCCAGATATAGAACATTTCCATCATCACAAAAAATTCTATTGGACAACAATGGTCAAGAGCCTGGAGTTCAAATCTTAGCAAGCACCTAATAAACAGCTTTGTATCACTGGCTTAATTAAACTTATTACAGACAACTGTGTCACCTGCAAAATGTGGACATTAACAACCTTGCAGGGTTAAGGTGAGAATTAAATATAAACATATATAAAGAACCTGAGTAAGCACTCAAGAAAAATATTTAAAGAAAGCACTGTGATACCACTTACATCTTACAATATTTAGACCCAGCACAGCTTGACTGATTATAGAGATATCTGAAAGGAGAAACTTAAAGTGAATTAAAATATACAGTCAAGAAGAACTAGGGATCTAGTCTGAGATGATGTAAATGTTCTACATCTTGAAAGGGGCATAAGCTGCACTGGTATGTGCATTTGTCAAAACTAAAAGAACAGGACCCTCAAACAACTAATAGAACAGTACACTCAAAACCTATGATTTTACTGTACATAAATTATACTTTAATTTTTTAAATGTGTTTTGAAAAAAAAAAATCTCTCAAAAACTACCTTTAACCTACCTTCCCTTTAATTCTTTTAGCTGGAGCTTCCTTTTGCAAACAGTATGTTATCCTTTTCATATACAATTTCTGGCAAACTATTATAACCATGAAAATAAATCTTAAGGATGATTTTTCTCCATCTGGTTCTATACTGTTTAAAAAAATAAGTTTCCCTCACTTCTATAATAAAAAGACAAAATAATATCCTCTGAGATAAGACTTAACAAACCAAGGCTATTTTATGGAATCTCTTAGTTGGAAGAGATCTTAAAAGTCACCTGATGCAGTGGTCACACAGCTCTTGCCTGCTGCCAGCTCACACTATTGAAATGTTTTTAGTTATACTGAGCCAAACTCTATCTCCCTCTAACTTCTGTTTATTGATTCTAGCACTGTAAGAGTTCAGTTTTCTCTTATGCAAGCTAAACATCTTTGTTCTTTTAGCTGTTTCTTATACGAAAGTCCTTTGACATTCTGTGCCACCTTCTGAGGTCAATGGAATATTGCTTCCATACTTGTGTATTTTACAAAACTAGTAAAACTGTAAAAAATTAAATTAGATAATTTTAATGGGGCTGCTAGGTTTTTATTTTTCTGAATAAAACATTTTTTAAAGTCTGTCAGTATTTCACAAAACAAAAGGCGTTTCAAAGTTTTAAAGTAACAAGTACATAGTCTCAGAATAAAACAGACAAGGTTTGTGGGAATTTTACACCAATATTTTTGTGGCGTGTCAGCATTAGGGAGTCATTGGTCTGTATCTCTCCAAGTTTTGGGCTCAGAAGTTAAAATTACAGATAAGGTATTACCAGCAGCAGAACTGAATGTGACAATCACCATCTGCTTTCTGGATACTATAACTGTTAGTGCATTGTAAAACATACCAAGTTTATCTTACCTTTCTTTTACTTTCCCCCCAGTATTAACTTGTCACTTAAGAAGAGAAAGTTGAAGGAAAACTTAGGATTCCTGCTTAATATGAGAGAACTCTGCTATAAACTCTGATTGCTTAGGGATAGGACAAAATTCAATAAAACTCAAGGTACATGCATACGATTGAGAGTCACTTATATAACAGGACCTCATAATTATTTCAAAGATAAATAATCCCAGAGAGTTTAAAGAAAACAATGGAGTGGTCATGCAACATAGAAATAGAAGTATAATCAATTATTCAATTACATAAAACCTAAATTGCGAATTATTTTAAAGCAACCACTATTATTTTCAAGCATAGCACACAAAAACAGAAATGAATTCTTTACAGGATAGTGGCTGCCCCCTAATTTCTAAACACTACACAAACCCTCATAAAAACCAACAGAGCAAATAAAATCACTCATAACATTGTAAGATGAGAATGAGTCAACTAAAAACTCCAACTTACATGTATTACATAAACATCCAAGACCAGAAGCTCCAAGTTCCAATAGGAACTGTTCAAAAGAACAATACAGCAGGGTCCTAGTGGTGAGTGAATGTAATATTAACTAGCATTCACCCAAGTTCACCCAAGCAAGAGGTCGACAGGAAGTACTCTGAGACATGATGGATGAGAGTAATGGCTACTGGAGAGTCAAAATGCAGAGGCTTAGGAAGTCTGTAAGACCAAAGGTGGCAGTTTTAGCAAGGCACAGCTTTGGCGGAAGAGACATTTTAGAAGAGTTTCTTGAAGGCTTGATGGAAGGGGTGGCACTGAAGATAAAGGCCCTCTTAAAACTATACAGAACATTGGGGTGACGGGACTTATTTTAAAAAGTTCATTTCACTGTAGCAACAAATACGGTGTTCTTGAACTAAAAGACTGAAGAAACCACCCAAACCTCACCCAAAAATAAAATTGTCTATATTGCTGATGCAGTGAAATCCATCACATATAACCTGAACAGAAAAAAGAGCCCAGTATCTATACCAAGTTACTTATACAAAATTGTTTACAGTGACAATCTTTTCAGCAGATGAAAACACACCAAAACTCATAGTGATAAAAAAGAGGAAAGATATCAACACAATACTCCACCACAAATTAGAAATAATTAAGTAACAAATGCAGATATAAAAGAACATCTCAAATCAAACATGCAAAATTTAGAATAGTATAGACAAACAATAGGAAGTTGTAAAATAGGAACAAACTGAAGTTTAGAAACAAACCAACAAAAGCACACAAAATCATCTCAGAAACGAAGACTAAATTATAAGATATATGACCTAAAGAGAGAAAATAAGACTTCTCAACCAAACAAATAAAAAGAACCAAAGGAAATGTAATAGAAAAGAATCAAAGGAAATGTAATATAAAAGAGAGGCAAAGATCCAACAGGTGAAGATGACTGAAGAATGAAACAACAGAACTAATATTCAAAACCATAATTTTTGAATCAAAAGAAAACATCAGTTTACATTCTTAAACCACATACCAGGGAAAACTTATCCAAAACAGTTGACACAGAGACATATTCAATTTTACAGAGAAAGAAAAACTCAAACCTTCGAAAAGAAAGACTAAGTCATCTACAAAGAAAGAAACTCAGGATGGTATCAGTAACATATAAGCAAGACAATAGAAGCAGTTATTTTCAAGAAACTTAAGATGTGAGTCAAGGATTTCATACCTAGCCAAGATGTCCTTCAAACATCAAGACTGTAGAAAAACACTTTTAACATGGAAAACTTTAATAAGAGATTTCCACAAGCACTGCCGAGGAATCTCCACTATACAGTAAGCTTCATCCAACTGAGAGCTGATTAGGAAAACTTAAGCAAAAGGTCTGCTGGTTAATATTAACTATATTTAATTGTAGAAGTAAATCTAAAACAAAGGCATTGATGAGGAAGAATAGTACATAAAATGGCACACTCTCACTAAGTAAAAATAACTGTAAAAAGTCAGAGGAAAAGAGAAAAAAAATAAAGTAGAATAAGCTCATTTACTGTTTCACACATAAGAAAATGGAATTAATTTAAAACTGACAAATCAAATAGCATAAAATTCAGTCACAGCATAAACTTCCCTCCCCCCTACACCCTAAGCAAGAAAAAGAGAACTAATGGAATTTTTAACGGTACAAAATTAAACAACTAAAACAAAAATATAAACCTTTCTAAATACAAAAACATATTTAAAAAAACAAAATAGAAATATTAAAGCGTATAAAACACATGATATGGATAACATAAAACCAAGATGAGATCAAGCCAATGAAAAGGCTAATGATCTTTACAGATTATACCTATACTATCTGTGTACTAATACATATGCTTTACCGTTTACCAGTAATTTTCATACATATCTCACTACCTGACCAGCAAGGAAGGTCAGAAAATTATTGTTTTTCTCTTTTTATTCAGATTTAGAAACTAAGTCTCAAAAAGTGTAAAGGATAAAGTAAAGCAGAGCCAAGATTAAAATCTATAATCTTTCTTTTTCTTTCCACACCAGGCTTCCCCTATTGAGAATCAAAAATCATTTCAAATGCAAACTGAAGAAACGTGTAATATTTTATTTCCTGTTTTAAAAATGTTATTTAGCCACCCCACAAAAACCTTAAGGATGAATTAGTCTGAAACTTTTGATACTCTGGGTACAAAGCTTCTTCTAACAATGAAAAATGCTGAAAAAAAATTTAAGTCTCCCCAGGGGTAGTTGCAACCAAGTTGGCAAAGAATGTGACACTCTCAGGTACTAGATGCAAGAAGTTTTGGCTTAGTAAATAGACACACTTCAGAGTGAAGGAAGAGCTACCCAGATCCAGGGACTGTGATCTCCGTATCAGTTAGATACATGATGGGTATTTAGAGAACATTTCAAGCATACTAAATTTCAAATTTCTTGTTTGCTCCTGTGGGATTTTGTCCACCAGAAATACAGGGTGAACACAAAAATTTGCACCCAGCTGAAACGAGTTGCACAGGCATGCACAGCACAGACACACACCACAAACACCTCAGCTCCCTCAGTTCACCTGTGGGTTATAAGCCACACTCATCCACCTTTACTGTTACAACTTTCAAATTTAAGATAACTTTCCTTCCATCACTTCACAACAATTCACCAGCTGCAATCCTCCTGAGACCCATTTCCACAAGCAAACTTCAGGTCTTTTCCAAGGTAAAATGCAGTATTTATGTATTTGTTAGCCATTTACATATGTAAAACCGTGCTATCATTTTTATCAGATTCTTATCTTTGTTTTTGATTTGTCCCTAATGAAGTTTTTGAGGGTTGTGCCTGACCCACTTTTCCCACAAGCTCTGTGGTTTTTATCATGTGATACTGCATAGTACAGTGGCTTTTAGGAACCCATTTATCCTGATACAGCACAAGTAACTGTATATAAATCAATGAGAAACATACTTTTGACAATGTAATCATAAGTACTGGCTACACTTACTACAATTTCAAAGGAGTAATTCAAAGTTTGTATCAGCTAATGTGCCTAGCATAAAATCTGGCTCAAAACAGATGATCAATAAATGCCAGTTTATTTCATTTTCCCCTTCTTAAAGATTCTGACTCAGTTCCTGAGCACTGATAACCAAAGGAGATCTTCTAATAGTCAATGAAATCTCTCTGAAAACTAGGGTACCATATTAAGTGGAAGCCATTAACATACAAGGAAATTGTTTTTATTAAATCAGAACCACCATCATGTGTGGAAGTATACAACCAACCCTAAGGGTTTTTTCCTAGATCTATATTTTTAAAAGAAAACTTTCATTTCTCCTTTTATGCATAATCAGATAAACGAAGTCTTACAGATCACACACAGGAATGTTTAAATAATCTTATCTATAATAAAAACAAATGCAATCTTTAAGATTAAAATTATCACTGGCTTCAAATGAAATTATACTTTCTTCAGTAGGTTTTAGTAGAAATTTCAAGATTTTCTCAACTGAAAATGTGCTCCTATTACACTTACCAAAGAAAATCTCAGTGGAATAGAGCATATCAGGTAACAAAAACATTAATCTCTCCATCATTTATTTCTATACTGCAATTTATATTTCACTTTTAAATAGCCAAAAGATTGCTTTTGTTAAATTAAAATTTTATGTAATTATTTTAACTCTAAATTAAGCAGTGCACAATACAATTCATATCTTACCTAAAGGGGAAAACCTTATGCAACAAGTTAAACTAGTTTTTTTTTTAAGTTACAACTTCAATACAAGTTTGTACAGCATGTATCATAAAACAGCTTGGATGTAAATGTACAGCTGACATTCCAGGGAAATTCCCAAAAGCCAATACAGTCACAGTATAAAATTTTCTCCCCTTTATACCTTAATATATATACTGAGAACCATCAACCTTTTAAACCTCTTTACTTGCTGTTCTTATCACTGGCAACTGACATTCTTTCTAAAACCATTTTTCACTAAGAATCTTAAGTTCTTCTCTCTTCAATAGGGCTATTGCCTATATTGTTTGTTTTCTGAGAGGGAGGTAATGACGTTTCTTCATTGAGTTCTGCTTGGAGGAGGTACAAGGGATTGAACCCGGGACCTCTTGGATGCTGAGCATGCACTCTACCACTTGAGCTATACCCTTCCCTGGCTATTGCCTATGAACAGAGAGCAAAGTTGTACTAGATATGAATGCTAATGGTTGGCTAGGCTTACTGATTAGTTAAGTGGCTTGCTCGGCCACACCAGCTCTCCAGCATACCTTTCTCAAATTCCAAGAATTCAATTTGATTTTTAAATTTTCTGAAAAACACTCACAAAGCAACTCTAAATTACAAAAGTTTTCCCCTTCTAACATTTTATATTCTGTCTCATAATATCATATACAGTCATCCTCATCGCTGACTCTGTCAGAATCAGCTTTAGAGCTTTATGAAACTACAGATGACTGAGCCTTACTATCTGATTCAACAGGCTCCTCATGACAAACATCCTTATTTAATCCAGATGCCATTTTTCCTCCAATGCCGAAACCACCAAAACAGAAACAATAAAAATTTACTCTTATTATGCTTTTGTGCTGGGAGAAAGGCCATGTAAACAAACCTAATACTATGATTCATTCATAAATGAAACTTCCAAGGTCTTATCGGGTAATACAGGTTTTGCCTGATACCCTACAATTACCTCATATAATGATGTATTCTACAAAGCCAAGGCCCAGCTTAACTCCCTTCTCCAAGAATCTTTATGCAAGCACAAAATCCAAAGATCTCTCTCTCTCTTACCATGTAGTCACTGTCTTAACACTCATTTAATACAAAAATATTTATTCAATACCTATTATGGTCATTATTCTAACTAATGGGGGAACAGCAATTAACAAAGTCCCTATCCCATAAAACCTACATTTTAATTGTGGAAAACATGATAAATTACTTATACATATGTCAGATGATAATGTGATAGGAAAAAAAATTAAGCAAGGAAGAAAATAAGAAGGTTGAATTGAAGAGGACTTCTAGCCTCTATATAACATTTATGCAGAATTCTGAAAGAAACAAGAGAAGAAATGAGATATAAAGGTATTGGAGAGAGGGATTCTGAACAGTCCTTTGCATATGATCCCTTCTATGCCCTAGCTCTTTATGTCCAAAAACACTTTATGAACAAAGAAAATATATTTCAGTCAATGCTGAGAAATGCATTATTAGAAGTAGAAACATCAAAGAAAATAAGAATATGTACTAAGCAAAGAGATTACTATAGTTAAAGTCGGTTGACGAGTAGCTTTCCAGTCCTTCAATCATATAGAATACCATGTCTGCCTCTGTGGAAACTGCTTTTAACCAGTCTTCAAATTAATAGTTGGGATGGCAACTCTATTATCATCAAATAACTTAATTTGTGTAATCCCCAATAAAAGCCAGAGACTGCAAGGCTTTGAAATGCTCGCAGAATCAAATGTTAAATTCAGTTCCCTATTACGCTTCTGTCTGCTTTTCTGCACATACAGTGTTGTCTACTTTTGAAAACTAAACTGTATTCTTTTTTTTAACCAGAGTACTCTATTCTCCAAATAATCTACATAAACAAGAATTTTAACCTACTCTTAACCCAAAAGTATCACTTAAACATTTCAGTCTCTAACACAACAAAGCATTTAAAAATGTATATGCTTTCTGAATTTACATAAAAAACATATACTTATTTGTTCATTCATACTACACCCATTCCAGAAAGGATTTAGGGCAGGAATTGAAATGAAAACAGTGAACTTGCCACATTATCAAATAGTTTTTGCTTCCCATAAGATTTTTTATAGACTTAAAAAAAGTATTTTGTGAATTTTATAAGAATATAGTATATTTACATTACAGCAACATTGCATTTCATTTTCTAATACACTTTAAAACAAATTTATTGTAGTTCAAACATTTGATTATCAGTTGTATTCAGAAGAAAGGGGACTTAACAGCAGGTAAAACTTTGTTTCCATTTATTTTTTCTTTGTTATATTTTAAACACATGCACTACAGGCAAAATCAATTTCAAGGTTACTGTCCACACTCAGTTGCAAAACTATTATTGTTATACAAAGTTTAAGTCAGCTGATCTTCCATGTGCATATGGAAATCTACTTATTAACATCCTAATGTCAATTTCATCCGCAACTAAATCCAACCTAAGTATCATTAACTGTACAGACAGTACTTTTTTCCAAAAGCAATAAATAACAAAATAATTTACCTACATCTGTGAGTACCTACAATATACACAGCCATCTAACAATTACTACCACTCCTTTTACCTAACAAAAAACTAGGCAAATGTGGTGTTAAGTGCTCTGAAAAAACAAGTTTTGATTCCTGACTCTTACACTAGCTGTTAACCTTAATCTCAATCTGCTTCTTTAATAAAAATATCCCCATCTTGAGAAGTTTTGAGACTAAAGAATTCTAGTAAGTGCACTGTCCAAAATGGTAACCATTCACCACATGTGGCTATTTGAATTTAAATTTAAATTAATTAAAATGAAAAATCCAGTTCCTAATCACACAAGCCATATTTCAAGTGTACAACAGCCACATGTGGCTAATGGCTATCATAATGGACAAAGCACATACAGAACATTCCCATCATTGCAGAAAGTTCTACTGTGCTGTACAAATGCTAAGTTTTCAGTAAATCACAAATATTACCACCATGCTATGTTAACTTCTCTCACCACTTTTCTGAGAAAGGAAAAATTCTATTCTAACTTTTAACTAACAACATAAATCATTCAGGCAAAAGTCTAAAAATAGATTAACGATGTACAATGTTTAAGTACTCCCAACTTAGACTTTTTTTCTTATAGCTCACATTAACATCTGAAGAGAAGAGAGAATAAAACAACAGCAGCAACAGTCACCAAACTAGCAACTTGATTTTGAGGCATTAGGGTACGTCCAACTTGTCCAAGTGGGCTAAAATCCAGAAAGGTGTGGATTTCATTCTACCCTAGCAACCTCATTGCTCCTACCCTTAACTTATATCCTAAGAAAGCAGTGTAAAGATCTGGTAACGCCCCTTTAATTACTTAGAGAAACAAACAGCATCATGAGTAGGCAAAGCCACAATTTTCTAATGATTTAGTTTACCAAATTATTAAAATACTATGTAATTACAGCAACAAAAAGGCTTCTGACAAACACAAACAACTCTTCTTTAAACTAAACTCCTACATAATATCACATTAAATTCATCACCTGCCCTTTCTATAACAAATCATAGACAAGACACATTTTATAGACTTTTTGACCAACTTATGGCAATGCTTTAGCCAGAAAACAGTAGGGTAACATAGGAAAAAAGATGGGCCACATATGCAACAAAACTAACTTTAGGTATCAACTAGACTAGAACAAGCCAGGCAAATACACTACAGAAACTGAAACTTCTTGCAAACTGACGTGTAAACCAGGTTTCCTTCGAAAAACTAAGGCAAAAACATACTCCATTATTTTGAAATTGAGGTTTTTCAGATTGAAAAAAAAAATACAAACTAACTTCATTCTACCCAAGTTTCCTACAAACAAATATAGTACAACTAACAAAAACTGAATGCTCCTGGAATGATTTAAGTTACCAACCTAGCAACACTTGATTACAAAGGGGGAGGGTAGGGAGCAGCTTAAAATCAAAAACGCTAACTACTACAAATACTGAGGAAGCAGAAGCAATTTTGAAAAAGCAAATACTAACCATAATTTTGGTTAGTAACATTTTCTTCAACCTAAATGTAAAAGAATAAGGACATTATATTCCCTTTTGTTTAGTGGTATTTCACATTTCTCCCGCATACACCTTATAAGAAATCCTTTAGCACTTTGATTTTAGCAATGAACTTAAAGGTTTCTCCGCATTATCACCACCAAAAACAAAAAAAGTTTAAGATGTTTAATCAAAAACTGCTTTTCTGTGAATGGTTAAACAATGGTGCATCCATATCACCAAATTCCATTCAGCAATTAAAAAGGACAAACTATTGATTTCTCCAACATCTTGGGTGAATCTCAAGGTTGCAAAAAAAAAAAGCTAATCCTAAAAAGTTATATAGTGTATGATTCTTTTCAGTAAACATTCTTAAAATAACCAAATTATAAAAATAGAGAACAGATTAGTAGTGGTTGCCAGAGTGCGGAGGTGGAGGAGATGGGAGGGATGGGGGGGGGTTCTAAAAGGGCAACAGAGAGATCCTTGTGCTCATGGAACTGTTCTGTATATTGACTGTAGTGATGGTTATGTAATCTACACATGTGATAACATCGCAAATGACTACATATACACACAAATTGGTACAAGTAAAACAGAAAAATCTTAATAAGATTAGCAGACTGTATCAATGTTATGATATTGATAATGCTTTGCAAAGCATTAGCAAGGGAAAACTGGGTAAAGGGTACAAGGCAATCTCTATTATTTCTTAATGTGTGACCCTACAGTTACCCCAAAATTAAAAGTTTAATTTTTTAAAAAGTGCTGCCCTAATAACTGAAAAAACTTGAGTATGAACTGGATATTAGACAATATTAGGGAATGGTTGATAGTATTATGGTTATACAAGACAATATCCTTATTCTTAGAAGATGCTTCCTGAAGCATTTAGGGATAAAGTATTAGGCCTGCAACTTATTTTTAACTCTTGTACATAAGTATGAGGAGAGAGAGAAAGCAAATCTGGCAAATTGTTAAATATTAAATTTAGGTAAAGGGTTTATGAGGGCTCCTTGTACTCTTGTCTCAACTTTTTAATTTGAATTTTTTCAAAATAAAGAATTGGAGAGGAAGGTTAAACACAAACTGCTACCCTAAAATGATGTTATAGTCGAAACCACACACCAATTAGTCTTTTTAAATGTTGAAAAATAAACTGTTCTGGCAAAACTTTGCTATAGTCCCACCCACACGCCAATTAGTCTTAAAACCAAAAAAAAAAAAGCATTAAGAATTTCAAGGTAACTAAGAGTGATTACATAGTACTGGATGTGACTTTCATGTTTTTCCACACGAATTGACTAAATCTGTAGGCATATGGATGTTTTTGTAAAATCAAATTTAGTTCAACATGGATTAGTGTCTTGTGTCTAGAAAACCTGGATCCCCAGAATTGTTATACTTTTTAAACAAATGAAATAAATATAAATTACAAGAGGAAAAAACTAACACTTTGACAGACTCTGTAAATTTTACGTCTTAAGTTTGGCAAATTCTTTCTCGAAGAACTGTTTGCATGAAAGCGGCAACCCACACACTAAATGCCAAACAAAAAATGTGCTACAATTTATTAATTATAGTAGCCAAGCTACAAAGTGTTTATTACAATGTAAACAGTCCCTCCAAACATCATCGCATTTATGGTATTAAAAAATACGGGCTGCACACATTTGACATGCAGAGAATTATCGAGCTTGAGTTAGGGTCAAAAACATCCATTTCAAAAGTCCCTATATTCTCTTTTCTCTGCTGCTAATTTTTTGCATCAGTGTTAATGCACTTCAGGCTGTAAGAAAATCCGTGTCTAGAACTTCTCAACTAAAAGCTCTTAACTTTTCACTTCCTACTGGACCGCCCCCTCGCAATGGGCCCCACCCCCCGAGGAGGGTGATGGGGTGGGGCTGTTTCCCGCTCGGAAACTAAGAAATAAATGTCTTTTCCCCACTCCAGAAAGGAGGGAAAAAGAGAGGCCGAGAAGCTGCAGAGTCAAACATGCTAATGACTACAAGGGAGGTAGTGGCTTAGAAAGCTTCCTTTCCTCTTCCAACTTTTTTCTTCCTTCCCTTCTACCAGGTCATTCAGTGACCCCGAGTCGGGCGGGGACAGGTGAATCCCAAGAGGAGAGGAAGAGGGAGGGACGGACGATGGAGGGAGAGACGCGCTTGGGCAATGAATGAGCTGTGCCGCATCCGCACCACCTGTTCCTTCCATGGGTGCCACCCCGGCCTGCCGGCAGGGTTCCCGGACCGACCGAGCCGCGACTCCTGCCCGTGCTGTCCGCTTCGCTGCTAAACGACAGGCCTCTCCTCCCTTCGCTCGGGACGAATGAAAACCGGCAGTCTAGAAGCGAGGAGAACGGGGCCTACTCCGGAACCACGGCCTCCGAAGCGTGGGGACTCGAGGAGGAAGCCTGTGGTCCCTGGAGCGCGGGCCGAAGTGAGAACCACAAGGAGGGGACGAGGGAGGGCATTCGGCCTGACTAGGAGTACGAAGGCGGGGTCCCAGGCGAGAGTGGCCCGGTGCCCGGTGGGCCGAGGTTAGGGGTGACAGGCCCGTGTGCCGGCTAAATCCTCCTCGCTGCTTACCCGGAGCCTCACACTTACCAAGATCCGCTTGAAGAGCGCGTTCTCCTTGGGCGGGAGGCTCACGGCCGGCATCGTTCCGGCTCCTCCCGCTGCTCCCGCCACCGCCCGGCTCGGTCAGTCCGTTTGTCCGACCGCCGCCGCCGCCGTCGTTCCCCGGCTGCTTCAGCCTTGAGTGCCCCGATACACCGCCGCCACCAGGCTTCGGGTGTCACCGCGTCACCCAACCCCGACACCCCCTTCCCCTCGTTGTCTTTTTTCTTTTCTCACTTAACGCTGCCGCCGCCTCCCCCCCCCCCCCACGGGTCTCCGTCGGCGGTTCACGTGGTAACTGAACAGACCGACAGAGGCAGCCAAAATGGCGGACGCGGAGGGCTTTCCCACCCGGGTCACACCTCCTAGCACGCAGGCGCGATGACCTCCTTTCCCCACCTCCTCTGTCCCGGAGCTTGCTGGGAAACCTGGAGGCCGGCTGGCTCGCGGAGGCGGCGAGGGTCGCGGCCGAGCCCGCCCATCTTTTGGGGGCGGTGTCTGGGAGGCGCCCGCGGAGCGAGGGGATAGTGGCCAACTGCGGTTCTGACCGCCTACGCATCAAAAATAGCCTTTCTACTCCTTGCTAGATTGGCCTTTCGTCCATTGGGTACACTCTCCCAGTCTGTATAATCATAGTTTGAGTCTGAAGTGCTTAAATGCAGGTGTCCAAAAGCGCTGTTTGTGCCTAACTAAGCAGCAGAGGCAGAGGGGAAATGAAGGCTTCACCCAAGTGGGGACTTGAAAACAGATATGGAGAGGATGGGGTTTAATGGAGTCTGAAAAGCGTGAAATAGTTAACCAATTAAATGGATCTAGCTGGGGTATCGGTGATTTAGTTTATTACTTTAAGGCCTGGAAAAGTAGTCAGCCAGATCCGAAGTGCCATGTTTGCACTGTCAGAGAATCATCTGAAGGTTAAAGAGTGTTTTTATTTTATCACTGAGTTCACACAATGCAGGGTTGAGGACTGTATGAGTCACCTTGGGGTAGTGGAGAATTCAAGGTCACTGACTCCCCGTCACTAGAAATCTTCACATCTTAGGAAGCCGAAGAGTATCTGGCAAGAATACTAGAAAACTGCTTCAGTAAGCAAGGTCAGACTGGATATTGAATAGTGCCTCTTCCAAGTCATTTCATTAGCAATCGACAGTAAAGCCATTTAAAATGTGGCATTCTATTGATGACTACAAATTTTCACATCATATGAGCTATTTTCACCCTTGATTGTTTTTGATTCTCTCTCCAGATCCTGAATCCGATCAGTAGTAGCATTCTTTGCATCATGAATCATTAAATAATAAGTGCAGTAGCTTTGCTCTTTTAATCATATTTAAAGAGGTTTTTGGGGTGTTTCTGTTTTTTGTTTTTTGTTTTTTGTTTTTTTTACTGTTTTCAGCTTGCTCTTCTTTAATCCTCTATGGAAAGTGTGAGTTGAGTAAGATGTTTGCCAGTGTAAAAATCTGAGACTAATGTGTGGGTTTTCTAGCTGCTATCTCGAATGCTCTCTCCTTTTGCCTGGATCATAAATAAGGTTTTAACAGTCAAATCCTGGAATTTCCTCAAATTCTGTGATCTATCTTCAAAAGTTTCATTCAGAAAAGTGTATCTACCAGAAACCGTGTGTGAGTTTTGGAATATGGCTTTTTTAAAAAATAAGATAAAATTCAGAATTCATAAAAACGGTTGTTATTTAGTGATAACCTTCCAACTTCACTGTCCCCAACAGGTCTTTCAACTCTCTAAACTACTAAAAGGTAGAAAAATGTCCAATTTAAGGTGATAATTTTAGCTTAGCTACTAACTTGGGTTTCCAAATCTCTAGCTTTATATCCAAAAGCAAAATTATATCCCTAGAGCAATATTATTTCCTATGGTTTTCTAAATTTCTCCTGTAAATAATAGTCTATTTTCACCTTGGGGAAGAAAATTTCTAGTCTTTGAAACGAACAATAGTTTCCACCAGAAGATGAGTAAATGAATAGATGAGCCAGCAAACAATTTGGCAAATATATGTTCTTTTTGGCTGGTAACAAACAAATAGCAATTTTTATGACTCAGTGAATATACTTATTCAACATTTATTTGAGTCATATCCTAGTTAAAATGCACCTACAGATAGCAGTTGGACCACACAGTCAGTGACTTGATAACCTGAACTCAACAATAAAATATCTGGGAGGATAGATCACCACTATTTGACAAATAGAAATCCCATTTAACTGATTATGCTTTGAATGACAGCTATGCAGGGAGTTAATGTATCCAAGGCCAGATGATGATAATGATGATGATGATGGTGGTGGTGGTGGTGGTGGTGGTGGTGGTGGTGGTTAGCTCATTCATCTTACCCTCCATGTATTTGCATATCACTATTGTGATAAATTAACCATAAATAAATAAATAACTTTGCAAACTTTAATTCTACAAAAGGGATATGTAGAATAAAATTCCTCCACCTTCATATATGTAAGATGTTCTCTATTGACACTTTTACATCTTTACGCATTTAAATTTTATAGAAATAAACATAAAAGAAATCTATGTATTTGCCACCACACTTACAAAATGCTAACATTTTGTGATTGCTTCTTCTTTTTTTTTTTTTTTAATGAAAACTTGCAGATAAATCCATCCCTCTCCAGATCCTTAATTTGATGTGTAGGATTCTCATGCATCACAAATCAATAAACATGTAGGAACTACTTTTACACTTTATACTGTTTTCAACTCTCACTCTTCTTTAACCCTCCCTGGGAGGTGTGACTTGAGTAAGATGTTTCCCAGTGGAAAAATCTGGGAATAAAATTTGGTTTTCTAGCTGCTAATTCAAATCCTTCCCCACTTTGCTTGGGTCGTAAATTAGGTTTTAGCAGTCAAATTCAGGAGATGCTTAAATGAATGTCATGTAGCAACTTCCACCAAAATATCATAGCTATTAGCTCCTGGCTGGAATTGCTTCATCAGGATTCTTTTCAAGATGGAGTTTCATCTACAGCTGCCTACTCCAAGTGTAGGGTTCCATCAGCTCTAAAATGCTGAGAGAAATGTGCTTATACTTCATCACTTTCCCAAAATATACACTAGTAAAAGCATACAGAGGGGCAAAAGAACAAAACAGCCTTTTCCAAAAGCAGTATTGAAATTAGTAACTTTCCTACTGGCTCTGTATGCTCTGACTAAATGTAGCTTCTGTTCCAACTTGCTGGATACTAGCAAAAGCTGTGTCAGGACAAGCTTCCAAGGGATGGTGTAGAAAGGATATACAACTGACAGGTTGCTGAGTGGACAAGAAGCCAAGAAGATGAGAACCAGCAACTGACTCAGCATGTTAGTTGGGTGCTTTGCTTACTTGAGCATGCATCCAGAAGGCTCAAACTAGGTTACAAACTATAAAGTGACTTACAGTTTAGCAATGTATTTAACCATCAGTTGCATGTAAAAGTGAACCAGAAAACGTAGTACAATTATTTTACTCTTTGGTCAGTAACTTTTGGTTGAACATTTTTTTCAATAACATTGCTACAGAAAATATAGAAGGAAAAAGAGATTTGCTAATATTTATTTTACTCTTAAAATGAACCTAAATAGCATTAGGTTTAAAGGATTAAAGTATAAAAATGTATTACCTCTTTTACCTGTATCTATTTTTGCAGTCTTTAGACATCAGATTGAATTGAGAATTAAATACACAAAAAATTTCTCAAATGTGGAAGATAAAACCTGTTGGTCAGTACAATAAGTATCAAAGAGATAGGCGAAAACAAGTTGTTTGCAACTACCAGACACGTCCCAAGGTTTCCAGCGACCCTGTAGGAAAGGTTTTCCGTTACCGATATAAAACTGAGGAATAAAAAGGTTAAATAATTTGCCTAAAAATCATATAGTTAAAAAGAGGTGAGTAGGAATGGCGCTTTGAACTTGGTACTTGGAGACAGCTCTGGAGCTCATGGCCTCAGGGGACTGTCTAAGCCTGTTATGTGGGCTGATGAAGGTCACTAGGTCTGGAGTCGGAAGACCTCAATCCAAGTCGCAACATCTCCATCTATGTGATCTTGAGCCATTCGGGGCACTTTTGAAATACGAGGATTCTCTTTTCTTCATGGGGTTGTGAGGCTTTACTATGCTAGTGCGTATAAACAGACTGACTTTGGAAGCTGTAGGAGGGCTTTTCAAATACAAGGTATGTGTCAACTTTAATGAATAACTTGTCTTCTTTGAGCTTCATCTATAAACTAAGAATAATAAGCACAGCATGCCATGCGGTTGTAGTGAAGGTGAAATGAGACAATGCATGTAAATTATCTGGTGCTTTAATGCACAGTCCCTGGAATACAAAATTCAGTCAAAATGCTAGTATTCAACACGACACTTCAGTTTTCCCGCTCACGCAGGAAGATTTTGGTAAATCTCTCTGAGTGTCCCTAGGGTAGGGATCTGAAATAAACCTCTCAGAGTACAGAGATGTGGCTAAACAAATCTTTTTCCCCTCTTTTAATCATCACCTTCCTAACCCCACTTTTGCACACTGAGGGCTGGGACCAGGGGAGCTATTGTACTCGATGGTAACTGCGATTCTTGAAGTTAACACCCCCAACCCAGCGCAGCCTTAGAGCCTGGAATTCCGCAACTCTGCCCGCCAGGGGGCGCTCGGCCCGGCGCCAACCCCTGGAGCGGCCGGGCTGTGGGAGGCGGAGCCCTGCCCAGCAAGATGGCGCTGTCCGCGTTGTTGCGGTCCTTCTCGAAGCTGCTGGCCCCGGTCAGGCTCCAGAACGGCTGTAAGTGTCCCTCCTTGAGCAGGCCATCCCGACCTTCCATCCTGCCGCTCCCAGGGCGAAGCCAGCCCGCGGGGGCAGGAGGCGGCTCGCGGGCCGGGCTCGTCCTGCAGTGACCTTCGGCGGCCCGCGGCCCGGAGCCTACGCCCGCCTCGACCCCTGAGTCTCGACTCCGCATCACCGGCTGTCCATCCTTCTCCCAGTGCCACCCGACCCCTCTTGGTCTCTGCGAATGGACTTTGATTCCTGCCGATGCCGGGGCGATTGCTATCCGCCCACTCCCAAGTTGCCTGAGGGTCCGCCAAAGCCACAATATGAGGCTTTGAAGGTGTCTTGGACGAAAGGGGCCACCGATCTGGCCCTGCCGGTGGCCCTGGTTGAGTTACTTGACCTCTCTGAACCTCTCTTTCCGTGGCTGTTTAAAGTGAGGAGGTCGAAGGGGGAATTAAATGCGATAATACACGTGTAAATGTCAGCTTTATTACTACAAGGCGATAAGTTACAGATTTACAGCCTCTTTCTGTCCCGTTTCAGCTCCATCGAGATCAAAGTTCTACATTCGGGAACCGCCACATGGCAAACCTGACTGGCTGAAAGTTGGACTGACCTTGGGCACCTCGGGTTTCTTGTGGATCTATGTAAGTATTTACTCCCTATGTCGATTCAACACAGTGGAGAGGACAAATATCAATGTGAGATGGAGTATTGCTGAGCAAATCTCCCATACAATAGGATATTCATTTAACTACTAATTATATATTTCTCCATGGGGAAAATCCCAAGGACTAAAACATGTTAAGATTTCAGGGGCATCAAGAAAATGTGGGGGGAAGTTATAGCTCAAGTGGTAGAGTGCATGCGCATGCACGAGGTCCTGGGTTCAGCCCCCAGTACGTCCTCTAAAAATAAACCTAATTACCCTCCCACCAAAAAAAAAAAAAAAAAAATTAAACAATAAATTACATATTAAATAAATAAAAAATTTAAAAAAGAAAATGTTGAGGCTGAAAATTATCGTTGCTTTGCATTGTTTTGTCATGAATGGAAGTTTTACTACATATTAATTATCCTTTATTTCTTAAAAAGGATGGAGGCAGGTTGGCGTTTTATGAAGGCACTTTTTTCAGATGACATAGGGACAGACCATAAATGAACAGCTATATAAATTAAATCCCATTAG
Source organism: Camelus ferus (assembly GCF_009834535.1). Taxonomy (NCBI): domain Eukaryota; kingdom Metazoa; phylum Chordata; class Mammalia; order Artiodactyla; family Camelidae; genus Camelus; species Camelus ferus. The sequence goes on along the minus strand of NC_045697.1, from coordinate 98,826,827 downwards.
GCTTACAAAATGTAAGATTTTGATCAATGTTTCTGTAAATACATTGTTAATTGTATTTAGTGTGTAGCAACCTTTTTCTTTTCTTTTGGTCTTTGTTTATAGTAGGCAAAGGCTTTAATCTGTTTCAGAGTACTATGTGGTAGTACTATTATTGTTGCCTTTTACAGATGAAGAAAACATTGGGGAAATTAATTTGCTGAACCCAGTTCTCCCTGACTTCAGAGCTACACTGTAGACCATTGTGAAATACTGTCTCTCTATAGTTAAATTTTTTAAAAGTTGACTCAGAGTATCTGTGCTACATTAGTATTTAATTTTTTTGTTTTGTAGCTAATAGATTTAGAGCTTCCTCCACTGCTGCCCACCTCCAACTCTTAGATCTCCTGTTTTTGATTAAAAAATTTTGTTGAATGTATTTTTTATTCTTTTGAGGGGGGAGAGATAATTCGGTTTTTATCTATTTTAATAGAGTACTGGGGATTGAACCCAGGACCTTGTGCATACTAGGCACACATTCTACCACTGAACTATACCCTCTCCCCGAATTTTTTCATTAAAGTGGTTCAGCTCTTTGACATGGGAAGGAGTAAGAGATTTACACTTACAACTTAACAACAGTAACTAATTCTTTTTTTTTTAAGTATCATTGATTTACAGAATTGTGTCAGTTTCAGGTGTACAGCAAAATGATTCAGTTATACATATATATGTATATATCCATATTCTTTTCTTTTCCGATTATTTTCCATTATAGTTTATTACAAGATAATTGAATATAGTTCCCTAACTAATCCTTTTTCAATAATGTTTGTTATAATGAAATTTTATATGTTCTTAAAATTTTCTTAAAAAGAAGCTTGTTGCTGAGAGCTCTGACTTGATACTGGATCTTTGATTGCAACAAATGTGACCATATATCAGCCATTGTTCTAGCTGCATGTTCTGTCAGATAGTGGGTCTAAGAAAGTGGCTGTCCTCCTTGAGGTCTAATTAATATATACAGTTGGAGGATGTGGTTGGTCATTCATTCACAGTATCAGACTTCCTATGTTAGAAGTATAATACACAAAACCCAACCCCATTTAATAATCAAGTTCTACTTTACTGTATTGGTTTAGCCCCTCTGTGGTGAGGCATTCCATTCCATTAATTAGCCTCTGAATGGAGTAATTTGCAGAAGTTGAATTTGAACTTTTAAGGGTTGCCCTCTCAAATTTAGTGTGTCAGATTGTGGTGAACAAGTATGTATCATTAGCAGTTTGGGGACTTTTGTATCCCTTAGCCTTTTATTTCTAACTAGTATAGTTGTAATTCTTTCAATCTACCCTTATTCCTCTTGCAAAATGTTAAATATTAGTCAGTCTTCTCCTCTCTAAGTTGCCAGGAAGATTGCATTTCTAATTTTAACTCTTACCTACTTCTAGCTCATCAAACAACATAATGAAGATGTTTTAGAGTATAAAAGAAGAAATGGGTTGGAATAAACTTTTGAAATATTGATACAGTAAGTATGCAGTTTTATAGAATGAATAGATTATGCAAGTTAATTTGACCTTTTTTTAAATAATGTGTTTTGGTTGTTTTTTCATTAAGTGTATACTTTTTAGCACCTATACTCCTGTCTGTGACAAATTTATGAATTTTTAATGCCCTGGCTCAAGGATCTCTTAGCATAATCATTTTTAGTCATTATGCTTTGACTGTGTTCAAAGAAAGTTGTCTTTTAGAATGAAATCAAAATCATACTATTTTCCTAAATCTAACAGTGCTGTACACAGTGCCTTCATAGTTAGGACAAGATATCACTGTTTGTGTATGTATTTCTTAATAACTGTTTTGTCATATACCACACTTGATCATAAAGTCCATGAGGACAGGGCATTCAGTTGTTAAGTTTTTACTGCATGACCATTTCATTATGATTGTCACTACAACTAACACCCCTTTGGACAATTCCTGGTAAAACCTAGCTGTGAACAAGATATCATACACTGCATGGTCTGTGACTTGAAACAGAGAGTGAGTTTATTTCATATGAATATGTGTGCCATATTTCTGAAGAACCCTTTTAAAGAAATCCTGTATTAATCTTTTTCTAAAATGAAAAACTCACTGTTACAAATCTCAACTTTCATGGATTATGCTGATTAAAGTAGGTAACTTATATCTGTTGGATAATAAAATAGTAATCACTGATGTACCTTTTTTTTCTATCATTATCACCTTGCCCATTTCACTACTACAATCAGCCAATCAAGAGATAAAAATAAAATAGGTATTTAAGAGAAAACAGATGCTTTGGCTATACCTGTAGTTCAGATAATTTTTTTTCCCCTAAAACTTAAGTAAATGAGGGGTTGATATTCTTTGTGGACTTGTTTTCTAGACTTCATCTGATTCTCTAAGGTGAATTATTTACAGTGGTCTAATTTTAGTATTATTTCTGCTGGTTAATGCTATAGTTTTCTTTTTTCTCTCTCTCTGTTTTGTAGGTATGTTCCATATAGGGATTATAGCAGTTCCTCTGGATTCATCAATCTGTTGAGTTGTAAACATGAGAGAAAGAGTTATATGTGGATATATGTTGTCAGCATTTGTGTTTTAAATAATTAAATTTTTGAAAACTTTCTGTATTCTTCAGATTATATATATGGTGACAATGTGTAGAGTATTAATTCTAAGGTACATTATTAGAAGTATTTTAATGTGGAAGGAACCATCTGGTGATAGGGTCAGTGGTAATTAAGGATACATTGGTAAGAAAACTTATTAAGATAGATTTAAAAATCACTGCTGAAGGATTTACTCTACATCAACTTTTAGTTTCTAATTGGAACACTTATTCTGTAGTGTGCAGGGTGATAGAACTATTCCTATTCTATTATTCAAAATACAAAAAAGCTCAAATACTGTTTTCTTCTAGAGGAGAAAGTAAAGATGAATCTTATTACCAGAGTTTCTTCTGACTTCATTTCCTTGAGTCTGAATGATTTTCATTTGGGTGACTGTTTTTACACCAGTTATGGCAACACAAAGTTTGTAGGCCCTTTTTGCTAATATGACTTTCATCCAATTAATAGCAAACTCCCGACTATTTTTTAAAATGAGGAGGCAGGGTTGGTGAGAGTTAATAGATACAAATTTAGAAACACTTTATTCCTCACCAAAACCCTTTCTTGTGAATCAGTTAGAACTTACATGCCACTTCAGTAACTTATAATTTGAACACTTAGTGTACCACACATTTAACAATTCATTATTTGTATCCCCATTCTGATGTTTAAGTAGAAAGTTTCATTGTTTTATAAATGGTTTTGTGTGTGTTGTGGGCTCTGGTCAATACTTTTCTGGGAGATTCATGGCCCAGATATCTTTAGAAGTCACTTCTGAACATAAATTCAGAGTTACATTATTACAGAATAAGTATTTAATCCAAATTCATTGAAAAGCTAGATATAACAGTAACTATTAACTTCTGTCAATTTGGGGTCCTAGCCAGTAGAACTGGAAAGGACCTTAGGGGTCTTATAGACCAATTTCATAATTTTACAAATGCAAACACCAGAGGTAAAGAGTCATTTGCCCAACATCACTGTGGAAAGTAGAATAATGGACCCTTAAAGATGATCATGCCCTATTCCCTGGACTCTGTGTATGTGGTAGGTTATATGGCAAAGGGAGATTAAGGTTGCAGGTAGAATTATATTTGCTAAACTGCTGAGACATGGAGATGGAGAGATTATCCTGGATTATTGGGTTGGGCCCCATGTAATCACAAGGGTCCTTAGCAGTGAAGAGGGAGGCACCAGAGGGTGTCAGAGTGATGTGATGTGAGAAAGACTCAACTGGCCATTGCTAGTTTTGAAGATGGAAGTGGGCCAAGAGCCAAGGTATGAGAAAGTCAAAGAAATTCTCCCTTGGAGCCTCCAGAAAGGAAAACACCCTGCTGACACCTTGATTTTATCCTGTTGAGACCCATGTTGGATTTAACACCTACAAAACTGCAAGATAATAAGTCTGTGTTGTTTTAAACCACTAAGTTTGTTATAGCAGCAATAGAAACTAATATTGTCACATGGTGATAGACCAAGAAGTAAGGTATCAACTCCCAATTCAAGAAACTTTACATTAAAAGAAACACTTAACAATTCACATCCCTAAAGGGAAGAGAAAACTCTAAGACACCTGAAATTCAGGAAACTGATAGCCTTAGTTGGAAATAAGATACAACTTTAATAAACAGGATCTACTGCATGTCAGGCCTTAAAAATATTAGCTACCTTGTGTGGACTTTCATCTTGATTGTGCCTGTATAACTCCGGGGGGAGCCATTCAGGAAGACCAGGGCTGTCCAAAAGAACTGCCTGCAAAGATGTAAAGGTTCTGCCTGTGCTATCCAATACAGTAGCTACTACTCCCGTGTGGCTATTGCGCATTTTGAATGTGATTAATGTAACTGAATTTTTAGTACTTCATTTTAATTAATTTAAATAGCCACGTGGGGCTAGTGGTTGTTGTATTGAACAGTACAGATGTAGATTATGCTATGAGTAACACCTAGAGTTTTGTCACATAGTGGTGCTGGTAAAAGATACTTTATAAACTAAATATTAAAACCAAACTCAAATTATGTTAAACTAAAAAAAAGTTATAGGGATGCAGAGTGACTCACAGACTCTCATAACAGGAATGCACCTGGGCCTGGAAATAATTGGGGCCTGGAAATAATTGGGGCCTGAAATTCAAACATCAAGACTTTTGGCCTTGGATCTGGTCTCTGCTTTATTTTCTTGGTGCACAGACCTTCTCTTCCCTAATCCACATCGTTAAAGAGAAGGCTACAGTCAGTGGTTCCGGGGTTTACATCTTAGTTTAAGAGAACAGCTGGACTGAACAGGAATCATTCTGATTGTAAATTTCCAAGAGGTACTTGGTCAAATTATGGTTTCTTTAGCAATAATATAAAAGAATTTCCATAAAAAAGAAGATGCAGACAAAATCGTATGTCAAATGCCATCAAGTTTTTTATTAGAGATAAAATCAGAACTTTTTTCAGATTTAGTATCTGTGAAATAGTCATTTAAATTATGTTCTTAAATTGCCATAGCAAAAAACAAGCTATATGAACTCAGCTTCAAGTATAAGAAGTTGTTAGGGGTTGAATTTTGACCACTCAAAAGATGTGGAAGTCCTAACCCCCAGTATCTCAGGATGTAACCTTATTTGGAAATAGGGTATTTGCAGATGTAATGAGTTAAGATGAGTATACTGGAGTAGGGGGCCCTTAATCCAGTATGACTGGTACACTTACGAGACAAAAAGAAACAGACACACACAGAGGAGACAGCCACATGATGATGGAGGCAGAGGTTGGAGTGACGCGTCTGCAAGGGAAGGATTACCAGTAAACATCCAAAGCTAGAAGAGGCAAGGAGGGATTCTTGCCTATGGGTTTCAGGGCAGGCATGGTCCTGCCCACACTTTGATTTCAGACTTCTAGCCTGTAGAATGGTAAGAGAATAAATTTTGTTTTAAGCCATCCAAGTGTGAGTAACTTGTTATGGTAGCCTTAGGAAAATAGTCATGTCATGTTTATTTTACCACAGAAGAGAATGTGAATAGATGGGAAGAGTACTGAGGGACCTCCAAGAACACTTAAAGAATTTACCATCTTGATTACCCTTTCCCCTTCATTTAATCTAAATACTTTAGGCCATCAAAAGGGTGGTTATCAGGACTTTATTAATTGCTTGCAAATTTGTCTTCCTAGATACTCTTCTAAATTGTTTCACTTTATATCCATGTTGATCTGTTGAAAGTTCAGGTTATGTAGCCTAGGAATTTAGTATTAAGAAAAACAAAACTATTTGTAGCTTTCTGTGGAGCCTATGAAATCATTCAGTCTTTGAAAATTGCTTTTAATTATATGGAACTTAAGCCTTGAATAAGTATGATTAATATTGCTAGCAGAGGATTCTTACAATATGTTTCAAAACTAGTATCATCTTTGTCAACAATCACAATTAGGTGGAGATCATCTTAGATAGGTCATCTCTGACCCTAGATTCTTGTTTTCCCAACAAGACCAAGAAAAATGTTAAGGATGTGCTCAAGGGCAGTGTTATAAACAACGTGACTAACAGCTGGGAAACTACTGTCTGAGCGTTACAGAGTCTTTTATAGCCAAGATCTACTGTTAAAATTCTCTTGGTTGGGGAGAAACTGAACTTGACAACCCACAGGCATGTTGTCTCTTGGGAACTGTCTCAGTAAGATGTGATAAGGGTGAAGGGTGTAGCTCAAGTGGTAGAGCACATGCTTAGTATGCACAGGGTCCTGGGTTCAATCCCTAGTACCTCCTCCAAATATAATAAATAAATAAACCTAATCACCTCCCCTTCATAAAGCAAACAAAAAAGATGTGAGAGGAGTTTGCCATCAAAATGGAAAGCCACATATCCTACAGGAGCAGTAGAGTAAGTGGCAAATTCCCTTTGATCCAAGAGGCACGAGCTTTTAACTAGGATGAAAAGGGATTCAGAGATGTGGCACTGTTTATCTCACAGTTCTTGCCTCTCCTGGCTGGGATGGCTACATCCGAGAGGACGTAATCGAGTCTTCACAGGACGTTACCATATGATAAGATGGTGAAATACAACGGATCCTGTCATATGTGCACTGAAAGGCATCAGATCATTGTATGGGAGCCGTGAGCTTGGGCTTAGTCAGAATTTAGGACTGCCTCCTCCAACTAGTTGAGCATGTTTTATACCTAATGTGCTTTAGAACTTACAGAAACCCTATGAATAAAGGAATTATCCACATTTTATTCATATCAATAAATCAGACCAAGTATCTGACTCTGAAACTCAGGCTCTTAACCACAGTATTACACTACCTCGATTTTTTTTTCATGTGTAATATAAGGATAGTCAATATTCCTCCACCTACTCCTTAAGATTTGTTTAGAGGATAAAGTACAAAGATAGATGTGACAGTATCTTTGGGAAACGTTTTTAAAGCCCTATATGCATGTGTGTTATGTTTGCATTGTTTTGATTAGTTGGTTTGCATTGTTTAAACCAGTTTGGCTTTAACCAAAGCTCTTAGACTACATTTATCATTGTTGTCTGGTCAGAGATTTCTTTGTGATCATTGACCCTGTTGATGGTAGCCCAACACTCCTCCTGAGAAAAGATGTTGGTTCCATGTCTCTTTAACCTGAAAATATAACCTCTAGGAGTGGTAGCAAAAATCATATCTAGTTCATTGAAGCAAGCCCTGGAACAGTAGTAATAGATACTTGATAAATACTTGTGAAATAAATTATAACCAGTCCCTAGCATCTAGCATGATCCCTAGCATATTATAGGCATTTTGACAGATACTTATAGACAGTTTGACTGACTGATAGTAAGTGGCTGCTGTGGAACCTGGGGATGATCCAGAAGAGCTCAGACCAAACCCAGATCCGGAGTCTACATTGGAATTCTTAGAGGAGTCCAGAGCAGTGATCTAGGAGTTTTTACAAATGTTCATTATCATTTACAAATGTTTACTTAGAAAGAATCCTTTTTCTAGGAGCTTCCAACACATTAAATGAGTGTAATGGATGCATTAATTCAATTAATTTAAATGCATTTACTGCCTTTGACCATTCCCTCTTCCTTGGCAAACAAATCAAAATTCAGCCCTAAGAATACCAAGGAAAGGATGAGCCATAGTGGTAGACAGATTTGTTTTCTTTTTTAATTTTAAATTGAGCAGTGCCAAATTGGAAGTGGTTAGGAGCTCTCGTGACAGATTTGATTTGATTTGTCAATTTGTCCTAACTGCTAGAAGTTCACTAAACAGTCTATACTACCAGTGAGATAGGTAATCACTAGTTGCAGGACGATGTATACTTGATGCTGGTCAAAGGCAGCAAGTGTGCTAACCTATATTTTGTTGCTTTCAAGACTACCTAACTTCTTGGTGGAGGGTCTGGATCTGTCCCCTTCTTTGGGGCTTGGAAGTCTAAATTTGACCTCTCATTACCTAAAGATGACCTAAATGCTCTTAAGGTTTAATCACTAGGAATAGCTAGTTACTCTAAGCATCAGAAAGCCAGTTCTGACTTGTACTCGTTAAATGAGACTATGTTAAATATCACAAGAACTGGTTCAGAACTGAAGCCTTTGAGGGATGTTTAGTTATTCACATGGCAATTGAGCAAATATTTTGCCTGTAACATGCCAAGAGAACTTGGAATTAGAAGAACTATGTTCATGTTCTTTAAAAAAAAAATCATGACCATCAGTCCCTGAACATTCCTCTCCACCACCTGTCGTTTGCTAAACGGAATAAATGCCACCTCCCTCAGAGGATTGAAGTGAAAATTAAAGGAGAAAATTTGTGCGAAAGTACTTTGTAAACTGTCAAATGCCAAGCACACATAAGGGACTGTTACAGTAGCAAACAGTCCCTTCCAAAGATTAATCATTTAGAAAATGTTATAAATATAAATTATTGGTTTCCATATTCAAACCACGACAAATTCTTGTAGCCACAATGAGGCAAGTAATTGAAATCTGGAGGGAAAAACTAATAATTTAGCGTTTTTAGTTGATTTGGAAATACTAGTTTCACATCCCATAGAGGAATATACAGCATTTATGGAGTTTCAAAAGCCAAAAGCCATTGTAGCAGTCAATTGCCTAGACATTCAATCATTACCTGGGTCCCTTATGATTCTGAACATCACCCAGAGCAACAATGGAAGGCTAAGGCTACCCCTCTCCTTGTTTCATCTCCAGGAAACTTCCAGCTATCCTTTCCACTCCCAAGAAACCTTAACGGTGTGCATGAGATAAAGTGAGTGCAGATTTCATACGGCGTGATAAACCATGTCTGCAAGTCCTGAAACATTTCCAGCCCGCTCTGAGGAGTTCCACTAAATGGAACAGTACAGAGCAGGCAGGTGACGGGGACGTCTTGGTTCCGCATCCCTTTGCTGAGATGCCACCATCAGCTTCTTGGATCACGCAGAAATCAACAAGAGTCTAGAGATTGGGTTGTGTGAGAATGGTGGGGACGACCAACCCCTACGCACGTCCCCGGGAACGCCCGGACGGGGCGGGCAGGGGTCGGCGCCCCTCCCCGGGGCGGGGCTCGCCCGGACTCCCGTCGCCCCGCAGCCGGCGCGGGGTTACAGAGGCTGCTGCGCGGCGGGCAGCTGGCACGATGTATCTCCGCAGAGCGGTCTCCAAGACCCTAGCGCTGCCTCTGAGGGCGCCCCCAGGCTCTGCGCCGCTCCGGAAGGATGGTGAGTGTTAGGCGCGGGTCCGGGAGCCTCTCCCGGCGTCCAAACCTGAGGAGGGAGGACAGGTGCCTCGCGCGCGGATTGCACGGGCGCCCTGGAACCCGCCTGCCCTTGGTGGGCCAAACTTAACCCCGGGCAGCAGAGGCCTGAGATTGGGGATGCGTGGAGAAATCGGGGAGAGTGGCCAGGAAGACGCCCGAAATTCCTGGAGACTGAAAGTAGGGAACCTTTCCAGCGCAGCTTTTGAATCCGGACTAAACTTTCTGGGTTCGAATCTTGATCTTGGGGAAGAAATTTAACCTCACGTGCTCATCTGTAAAATGAGGACAATAATAGTGTGAGTTTTAGGGAATTAACATGTAGTTAAAAGCGCTTAGAAAAATGCCTAACTGTAGCCGTAGTTTACCACTTATGTTAATATAAGGACCAATGCGCTCTCCAGCTTCAAGAGGAAGATGGCCACTGATCTGAGGGCCAGGCAGGACGCGGGAGGCAGTGCTGGCCCCGCAGAAGTTGAGAAAATGCTCTTGAGTAAATAAACTCAAGACTTGGCGAGGGCTCGGCAGCCACAAGCCTGCGCCGTGGCATCCCTAGTGAGGAAACGGCCTTCGAAGCACTTCCCTTAGGAGCTGCAGAGAGATCTGGAGCTGTCCATCCGTTTGGCTGCGTCGCCCATGCATTTAGATCTTCTAATGCACGCGAAAAGGGAGCATATTTCCTAAAGGGGAAGTGGCAGTGCGAGCTGGAAGCTTATTAAATAAAAATTGACGTGTACGCAAGTGCCTAGCGTAGGGTCTGGGACATTACAGGTGCTTCAGTGTGGGCATAAGAGCGATTTTCCTGCCAGCAGCCGGCCGACCTGCGCCCAGATTTGCGCTCCGGTGCAGTTCTGCCCCAGCCGGCTCTTTCCTAGTCCTCATCCATCTCCCCTCTCTTTTCAGTCTCTAATTGGGGTGGCAGATCTTAGACAACCTCCTAGAAAGTTCCTAGTTCTCCCTTCACGTCGCCTCACTTCCTAAGACTTGTGAGGTAGCTTTAGCCCAGTTCGTGCGTTTGAGCCGGGAAGAGAGGCTCCTGCGGAAAATTCCATGGCCGGTTTTTTGTTTGTTTTTTCACTTTGATTAGGCCTGTGGTGGTGATAGTGGTGGTGGGAAGGAAGGGAGGTATGTCCAACTAGCTTTATCTCTCTCTTAAAATGCTCCTGGGAAGAAGTTGACTCCAGCAACAGAAATAAGGAGTCTTCGTTTTCCTTGATCTTTATAGCGAGTAAGATAGAGCAGAGTTTTCACTGGTAAAATAGGGGGAAGCCATTCATTTGAAACTTACGAAGATAAGGGGGCTATTGTAATTGAGGGTGGAGTGGGGAGAAAGATGAGCCCCCTGACCGTGGCCTTTCGCGCTGTGTGACCGCCACCCACACTGTCCTCATGCACAAACATACACATCTTTTTTCTTTTTTTGTAGATGCACGTTTCAGATAATTTCCTCTCAGCTTGTGGCAAAAAAAAAAAGTAGTTTAAAAATTCTAAATAGGTAGTTAGCAACACTGGTTGTAGCAGTAGTGGTCTTTTGCTCATTTTCATCTAATTGTTTGTAGTACTGATTTATATATGTATTTTCAGGACTACTATTGCCTGGAACTTTGGACATTAACCTTTTATTGGTACTTCCTACTTTGACGAAAAATGAAATTGTTTCCGTTTTATTGAAGGATAAAATTTTAACTGTGCTCATCAAATTTTGTTCTTTGGGTTTTGCTTTTAAAAATGTGAAATGTTAATGAATAAATAAATTAGATTTATAATAGATCACCAGAAAAAACACAGAAAGGCAAAATAGAAGTCGCCTATAATCCTACCACTTAGTAAACACCACTATTCGCATTTTAGTATACATAGTGTTCCAGACCTCTTTTCTCCTTTCCTGCATTTTTTTCTTATGTACATTCCACATATCTGAGATAGTCCTGTATAGACTATTTTGCTATAACTTTTCATTTACATTTACTGTATTGTAAATATTTTCTTGTGTATTTTTCTGCAAAAATTAAAATATCTATTTGTTTCACATTTATGAATATGCTAAAATTTGTCTAATTAGTCTTTACTGAATATTTATTTCCCATTGCATTTCTCTTATATAACTTTGCCATAACTGTGTTTTGTTTGTCTTTACTTAAGTCTCTGATAGTTTTATTTCTTCCTATTAAAAAAAACTTTTTGATATTTATGCCTAGTTGCCAACTATGAAAGCTATATATTCTCTATTTAATAACAGATGTATTTTTAAACCAACAAAAACCCCACTACAAGTCAAAGCTGTAAACCTCTTATAGCCTCTCTGGGCACATTTGTAGGAAAAAAAAATAGTTTTTCTAAGAGATGGTCATTTATCTCCAAACTAAGAACATATATACAAAAATCTTTCCAGTTTTGCTACTACAGATATTTGTAGCTAATGCAAATGTCTTAAGATTTGCCCTCTGTAAATCATAACCTCCTCCTGGTCCCTACACCCCTGTTCTCTAGGGCAGGCCACATCAAATTGCTTTCCATTTTCCAAATCACACATCTCATGCTTTTTGCACATGCTGTGCCTTCTGCCTCCAGTGCAATTTTCCCTTCCCTTATTTATCTGACAGACTCCTCCTTTCCTTCAAAACTCAGGTCATGTCTTTTCCTTCTTTCTTTTTTTTTTTTTCGTATAATAAATTTTTATTGACGTATAGTCAGTTTACAATGTTATGTCAATTTCCAGTGCACAGCACGGTGCCTCGGTCACATGTGAACATATATATATTCGTTATCATATTCATTTTCACCATGAATCACCACAAGATACCGAATATAGTTCCCTGCACTGTACAGCATGAACGTGTTTATCCATTCCATATATATATGTCAGTATCTGCAGGTCATGTCTTTTCAGTTGTGACAGCTACCTCTAGCCAACTAGCTGAATTCTTTCACTGCATTTTCCTGCTACTGCTGCTTCTACTTACCTCCATTACAGCATTTGTCATACTGCCTTGCAATTATTTGTCTACAGTTATTTGTCTGTGCATCGGTTCCCTCTTTCTAGACTGTGAGCTACTTGAGACCACAGACCTTGTGTGTCCTTTTCACAGTCACATCCTTAATGCTTCTTAAATGCCAGACACATAATAGTAGCTCAACTGTATTTAATGAACGAATAAATAAATGTCTCCACCTTTTTAATCTTTAAAATAAAGAATATGAGCTGTATGAACTTTAAGCTTTTTCTAGCTTTGAGTCTATTATAAAAATTTCAATTCCAGGGCATATGGTACATACAAATTCTAGCATGACAGAATTAATATATTTAAATATAATAATATAGCACCTTTATCTATTTTTATTAGTTTGTACAGAATTGTACTCCTATTTTAGATAAAACCTTATGGTAACATTTGTCTTTAAAAAGCTTGTATTTGCCCATCTCTAAAGACTTTATATTAAAAAAATTCAAGTTTCTTCCTTAACTACATTTGTATTACACATTTATAGAAATGTGTTGGATTTCAACATGTTTTATTTAACATATAAATTTGAAGCACAAATGTGCTTCATTTTTTAAAAAAATTATTTTTTTCACTGAATCCTGTGGTGTAGTACATACAATAAACAGCTTTCTTTTGCTAATATGCATCTCGTTTGACTGTTAAAATTGTTTAGTCCTTTTGTCATTTTTTTCTTTATCCCCGCCTGAACTCCCTCCAAGAAAAGCATAATGCTAAGCATCAAGATGACAGGTTTTATAAGTACTTATCAAATTAGATTGGGAAAATGTCAAGTGGAATTATTACCCTACCTTGTAACACTGTATTCCCTTAAGCTAAAATCAGTTGATGTTAATAGATTCTAGGTTCACTGAGGCGAAAATTTTAAAGATGTAATCATTTAAAATCGTTTTGCCTGTGGTAGAGCTAACTGTGTTTAAACTTGTTTTCCTAGCATCTCTTCGCTGGATGTCATCTAACAAATTCCCTGGATCATCTGGATCAAATATGATCTATTATCTGGTTGTAGGTGTCACAGTCAGTGCTGGTGGATATTATGTAAGTGTTTAACTAACCCTGTTCAGGAATTCATATATTTTACAACCTGTGATAAAACTCAAAGCAATGTCAAGGCTAGGACATGGGATTAACTAAATACATAAGATTATGGAAAAAAATTTTAAGTACAAAATACTGAATACCACTAAGTATGAATGACTTAGTAAAAGCAATGTTGTTATAAATACTAATAGTACAAATAGCTGACATTTGAATGTTTACCATATGACAGAATCATCCTTATTTAATAATTACAACAATTCTATAAGGTAGGTATTATTATAAACATTTAACAAGAACTATTTTGAGAGATTAACTTTAAAAAAATTAATAGACAATTTTTTAGAGCAGTTTTAGGTTTACAGAAAAATAAGCAGAAAGGACAGAGAATTCCCATACACCTCCTCTCACCCCTCTGCCCCCTTTTCCGTACAATCTTGCTTTAGTGACGTACATCTGTTATAACTGAGTCGATATTGATACATTATTATTAACCAAAGTCTATAGTTTGCATGAGGGGTCACTCTTTGTGTTGTACTTTATGTGGGTTTTGAACAAATATATGACATGTATCCAGCATTACAGTAGCATGCATAATAGTTTCACTGCCCTAAAAATACCCTGTGCTCAAAGTATTCATCCTTCCCTCCCTCCTCCTAATCTTTTTACTATCTCCATAGGATTTTGGTTTTTTTTTTTTTTTTTTTTTGAAGTTTTCAGTTTTTTTTTAAATAATTAAAAAAAAATTTTTTTTAATGGAGGTACTGGGGATTGAACCCTGGACTTCGTGCATGCTAAGCATGTGCTCTCCCACTGAGCTATACCCAACCCCTCCATGGTTTTTATTAGCTTTATATCTTTATATACTTTTTTTTTAAAGTAGTATTTATCTATAATTTTTTTAATTCAAAAGTCATATAAAATTAAAAGACTATAAAACAAAGCTTTAATAGTATGATTTTGAAGCTAAAAAAGTGAAACATTTGTGAGTTAATAAGATAAACCTATTTAATCATTCATCATTTTGTCATAAACTTTCTAAGTGGAAATCTAATCTTTATTATGAATAAAAGTAGAATAAATATAAATTCTTCAGAAACCATAAGACTACACAATCACTACATTTTGTTTTGGCCCTACAGAAATATGCATAAAGGGATTTTTAGTCATAACTGGCAGTTTGTAGGTCTATGCAGATGCCAAAACCAAAATACATATTCTAATCTTCAGAAATTTGAAAGCCTTGAGAAGCCAGGAAACGTCAAACATGTCACTTATATTATTACCCTACCCTAATCTACCAGCTTTCACTCATACCCAGATTCCTCTGCTTCTGACATCTTTCTACTGCTTAAAATTGAATTCACTGCCCAGGGCTACTATCATTGGATACAGGCCACTGGAAAAACAGATTAAACTAGGCCATGTGATTATGCAGGAAGCTGGAAGACTGAATTTCATCTGGGCATCACTACACTGCTTTCAGGAGGAAATACAGAACGTGAGGCACTCAAAAACCCATATTCTGGCCCTCCCCTTCCCCTCCATGTCCTGCACTAAAATAAATTCGATATTAGATTTCTCTGAATTAAATCCACAGATGCTTCATACCCAAGAGCCCGTTTTTTTTTTCCAAGTAAAATCTACTACTAGAGCCTCTTTGAATCTGAGAAAGGCCCAGGTCCCTTCAGTATTTTGAGGGTCTGATATCTTAAAAGACAAAATGCCAGACTGGTTTCTAAAAGTTGTGGTATATTTTAGATGCTAACATTAATAAATAAATATCATTTAGAAATAACTTCTAGCTCAAGTGGAGTGCATGCTTAGCATACATAAGGTCCTCAGTTCAATCTTCAGTACCACCTCTAAAAATAAATAAACCTAATTACCCTTCCCACCAAAAAAAATAATAACTTTCAAAGTCTAAATTTGAGACCCTCTCTTCTAATAGACCTTTCTTCTACTCTGTGCTTGACTATGTTCAATTTGGAAAAGTTAGATCCTCTGGGTTACATGTTACTATGAATTATTCTTGTATTTCACCTCTTTGATTCTGCTTTAGCAGCTGAATTGTGTTTTAGCCCCTTGAACAATAAGACTAATGTCCTTGGGATGTTGCGGCTGGATGGTCATTTCAAGGACAGGAATTTGGGCAGAGGTTCAGTTTTAGTGTACTGAGAACTGAGGGTGTTGATTCAGCCTCCTGGCCCTGTAAGCTGTCAGGAGATCCCACCCTATTAGGAAAATATTCCTGCTTTTATACAAAAATGTTGACTGTCATCCCTGCTGATCCTGTTTGTTCTGTGAGTTTCAAAGCCAGATGATTCAAGTCTGAATTCACCAAACACCGTGGGTTTGTTAAAGGGCCACTTTTGCATCATTTCCACCCCCAAGGTTATGGATTTTCCATTTTCACAGCCTAATTTTAACATACTATAAAATGGTTTGTAATTTGCATAGGATAATTTTTTTTTTCAGGGGAGTAGGTAGTTAGGTTTACTTATTTATTTTTGATGGAGGTACTGGGGATTGAACCCAGAACCTCATGCATGCTAAGCATGTGCTCTGCCACTGAGCTGTATCCTCTCCCTGCATAGGATGATTTTTAATGATGTGCTTGGTTCATGATTATTAAAAATTGAGAAAATACTACATATAAATATACAATTTTTTTTAAAATCTATATTCCTAAAAGATAAATCACTACCAACACTTTCTTAAGCTGAGATAATACAGACAATATTATCTAATTAGTGAGATTATCTTTTTTCTTTTAAAGTGAAAGCAAGTTTATTTAGAGAGAGACACACCCCATAGACAGAGTGTGGGCTGTCTCACTCAGAAGGGAGAGCAGCTTAGGAGATACACACTCCATAGGCAGAATGTGAGCCACCTCAAAAGGCGAGAGAGAGGCTGTGAGATGTGGGGTGTTTAGTTTAAAATGAAAGGAGATACACACTCCATAGACAGAGTGAGGGCTGTCTCAGAAGGCAAGAGAGAGAGTGACCGAGATTTTCATTTTGAAACTCTCATTGGCATATAGGAATACAGGCCAGAGATGACTACTTGAATATGAAATTAAAGAAAGCCTGCACATTGTCTCTATGATAAAGACAGCTTTATTCCCAATTCTGTTTCTCAAGTAAAACCCGCAGGCAGGACATACTGCTGCTTTTAGTGACTAACCCTAGCTTACTTAAGGGATCTTCATTAGGGTCTACAAATCTGTCAGTTTGGAAGACTTTTTGAAAACTTTTTATTGTGAGAGAATTGAGTTTCACATGCAGTTATAAGAACTAATACGGAGAGAGCGTGTATACCTTTCATCTCATTTTCCCCAGTGATAACATCTTTTCTAACTATAATGCAGTATCACAACCAGGAAATTGACATTGATGACATCCATAGACCTTATTCAGATTTCACCAGCTTTACATACACGTGTGTGTGTGAGTGCGCACACTCACATGCATGTACATAGTCCTAAGCAGTTTTACCACATGTGTAGATTCATGTATTCACCACCACAGTCAAGAGACAGGACAGTTCCATCACCACAAGGGTCCCTTGTGCTGTTCTTTTGTGCCTGTACTCACTTCCCTCCTGCTCTCCCCTCCCTCCTACTTCCTGGCAACCACTAATCTATTCTCTATTTCTGTATTTCTTGTCATTTCAAGAATGTTACCCCCCTAAAAATAATGTTACATAAATGGAATCCTAAGGTATGTAACCTTTTGAAGTTGGCTTTTTTTCACACAGCGTAATTTACCTGGAGATTCATCCAAATTGTTTCTTGTATCTATGGTTTATTCTTTTTATGGCTGAGGAGTCTTCTTTGTTATGGATGCACCACAGTTTGTGTAACCAGTCACCTGCTGGAGGACATCTGGGCTGATTCCAGTTTTTGGCTATTACAAATAAAGCTACAGTGAGCATTTGTGTACAGGTTTTTGTGTGCACATAAATTTCCTTTTCTCTGAGTTAAATGCTGGAGGGTATTTGTAAATTGATTCTAGCATGATTTTTTTTTCTTCCTTGTCTTTCTGTCTACTTTGTGTATTCAGTTATCTTTGACCTCTCTTAGAGCATTTGTGTCTTTCCTTTTTTAAGCATTCTACTTATGACAAAGATTTCCAAAGGGGAAATAAAAGAGTAGGTGGTGTGTATTGGTTTCTCTTCTTTGAACTGTATATACCTTTAAATTTGGCATGATGAGTCTTATAGCTCAAGAAATAAACTTAATCATACATTTACTTTCAGACTTACAAGGCAGTCACATCAGAGCAAGCCAAACCCAGTGAACATATAACAAATTTGAAAGAAAAAACCAAAGCAGAGTTACATCCACTTCAAGGTAAAGTGAGTTTACTATATTTTTTTCCCGTGAGGTACTGATTTTCATCATCTGTGTCTAGCAATGAACACTATTTGCTTTTGGCTTCTTTACTAACTAGTCCAGAATGGCACTGGGTAAGAGTCTGTTCAAAAAGGAAAAGTCCAACCAAAGCCTAAAGAATACTGTTAGACATTTTGGATGAGTGCATTTGATAAATGTAAACGTTGTACATTTGTACTGCTGACCAGCAGCTTTGACTTCTTTGTGTGGTGATATTACTTTTCCCTGCTCAGGCTTCCATTCATGCAGGCCTAATTTTAGTATCTGTCTCTCTCAGCAGCTTGACCTTTCATTTCCCTCAGTGTTTTTTAAGTCATAAAACTAATTTTGTTTCCATTTTGGCTAAGACCACCTGTGTAGTGACACTAGTAGATTTGGTCATGTCTGCTGAGTCCCTCAGTTGATCTGATTGATAAAATGGCAACTTATGGGAACAGAAACTTTACCTTTTCGCTCTGATGTATATTTCTTCCCTTAAACTGCTTGCTTTAAACCATAATTTTTCCATCTCAACTATAATGCCATTATTATCAAATACTATGATCACTATTAAGGGACAGAGGAAATAGCTGCTCATGGACCAGTTTTAACCTTTTAGTCATTTAACCTTTAGACAACAATAAGAAACAGTATATCATCAATAAACATTACTGAATATAATCATGAGAATGTTAATCGTAATAATAATAAAATACAGCATTTCCATAGCACTTCCTTGGTTTTAAACCCTTTTCATACAAATTATTCTAATCAATCCTCACAATAGCTCTGTGAGGTAGATATTATTAGTATCCCCATTTTACAGATGACAAAACTGAGGTTGAGAGAGGCGTAGTGATTCCTCAGTGTCATCAGCTAGTAAGTTGGCTACTTTTCCATGCTATTTCACATGACACGTTGCCTGTTTGTTTTCATGGTTTCTATCTGAATAAATAATACACGTAAATTATTATTTTTTTTAAGCAGGTTCAAAAGGGTTTGCAGAATAGCAGATCCTCAATTTTACCTCCACAGAGGCAACCAATAATACTAGTTTCTTTGTATCCCCTGGATAGAGTCTTTGCAAATATAGCTATCTAGGTCTATCTTACCCTTTTGTCCTAACACAAAAAGTACCATACTATATACATTGCTCTTTGCTTTGCTTTTTTTCACTTAACAGACTACCTTGATTCCATTTCATGTCTACTTATTGACCTGTCTTATTTGTTTGTTTGTTTGTTTGTTTGTTTGTTTTAATGGCAGTGCCGCAGATTGAACCCTGGACCTCGTTCATGCTAGGCATGCTCTCTTGCCACTGAGTTATCCACCCCCGCCCCCCTCATCTTGTTTGTTTTAATGACTGTGCAGTGTCCCACCATATTTTCTTGCTCTTTAAATTAATACTTTGCTTAATGGACTAAATTTTAAAGGTGAAAAAGAGAACGTTGCTGGAGCTGAGGAAACCAGTTCAGAAGTCCCTGGAGCATCTATAGTGGAAGCGCCGGTGGTGGGCGCTGAGGATACTCCGGATGCTACAGTTGCAGTCGTCACGGAGGCTTCCCCCTGCCCAGAAGGTGCGGAGGCTGCTCAGGCGGAGGCTGCGGAGGCCGTCGCCGTGGAGACCGTCGCAGTCGGTGCTGAAACTCGGCCAGAGGTTACATACGCGGCGCCCGGCGAAAGCGCAGAGGTCGGCCCTGAGATGGTGTCCCAGGTTACGAGCGCAGATCCGGAGGAAGCTGCTGCCATCAGCAGTGATAAAGGTACAACAGAGAACGAAAGCTGTGGCGAATATGCTGAACCAGAAGAAGAAAGTTCTCCAGTTGAGCTAGAACCCTCTGCTGGGAATGATTTACAGGAAGAAGCCAGTGTTGGTCCCGAGGGCGCCTCAGCCGGAGGCGAATCGCCTACTGATTGACACTTCAGCCAAAAATGCCCTAGAGGGGCTGATGGGTGTTTTTGTAGTTTTAGTAACCTTAGTTTTTAAAAAAGGCTTCTCTTCTAGAAAACGTTACTGTGCCTTGAGGACTGTTGGTGTCTACTGATAGATTTCAGGATTGAGAGATGAGAGATTTTACATGTCTGAATAGTTTTCTACTCTCTAGGATCAGAATATGAAAGCTGTAAAGAGTTTAGAGTTTCATCTCTGGATTGAAATTTTATATCAGAGGCATTGAGCTATTTATACAACCTGCGTTCACTTTAATTTTGCTATAACTTTACCTTTCTTTAATGTATGTAAATCTAGATTCTTGGGTTTTGATCTGAACTCATTTAAATAAATTTGGAAACTCTTTAGTGCTTCTATTTTTGTTTACTAATATTTATATATATAAATAATACATATTAATATACACACATGTGACATCACGTGAACATTGCAATGTTATCAAAGAAAACATATAATCTATGGAGAACTCAGCATATGACAATATTTCCTTTCTCACATTACATGGGGGCTGTGCCGATATTTTCCATTTTGGTTTAGCTCATTTCAAGCAATGTTTACTGAGGACTTCCACTTTGTGCCAGGGATCATTCACTCATTCATTCATTCACATATGAAACAGATATGTAATGTACCAAGCACTGTTCTAAGTGCTGAGATTTTTTTTTTAAAGATAATTCTTACCCATCCCAGCTCATGTTCTAGAGTATGATCAAACAATAAACAAGATAAATAAGAAAACTATATACTATGTTAGATACTGGTAAGTATTTTAAAAGTAATGAAAGTAAAGGGATTATAAGTGTTGGTTGGGGTGGGAGTTGTCATTTTATTTTATTTTATATTTTATTTTTTTAATAGAGGTACTGGGGATTGAACCCAGGACCTCATGCAGGCTAAACATGCGCTCTACCACTGAACTATACCCTGCCCTCTGGAGCTGTCATTTTAGACAGGGCAGCCAGAGAAGGCCTAACTAAGAAGCTGTCTGGTGAGTAAAAACCTGAAGGATGTATAAAGGACCTATTCATGAGGATGTGGGAGGAGGAAGCACAGCAGAAAAGCATTCCAAATGAGGGAACTGAGAAGTGGAAGGATCTGAAGCATGTTCAGAGAATGAGGACTTGCAAGGTGGCCAGTGTGGCTAAGTGGAATGGAGAAGAAGGAGAGTAAAAGTTGGAGATTTCAGAGAGGAAGAATGTTTATGCAGGGATGGGCTAGATCACGCAGTAAGATTTTGGCTATTCGAGTGAGTTGGGAAGTTGTAGTGGATGCTCTTGATGCTCTGACCAGGCCCCTTTAACTGTGCCATTTACTTTCAGCTGCTGTGTTACACACACAGCCCACCCCCAGCCTCATCTCAGGCAGCTCACAAAGGATGACTGGCTTATACAAAAGGTAGGGCCAACCTGTGGGACCACTCAGAGCTCCCCAGGGGCTCAGGCTGAAGCTGGTTTCCAGCTGAGATTACATCCTTGCTTAACTTTCCCTCCTGTTCTATTCTGCTTGCCTTCTTCCTATTCTCCTGAGAGCATCTCTTTAACAAATCACCTGTCCCCAAATTCCTGTTTCAAGCAGTTTCTAGAAACTCCACCTAGATAATTGGTACTGGACATAGTCCTAGGAAGCTGACTCTAAGAATAGGCTTCTGGAATTGTATCACTCTCCAGCTAGATGGGGATGAGGACCCCATCACCGGTGGTAGGTGGAAGATTGCTGGTCCCTGGCCTTCTGTAGCAGAGTGGCTGCTAAGATTTTCATCCATGGTAAACTAGGGTAGGATATAAACGGAAGGTGATATACTGGCTGGTTTAATGCCTCTGGAATTTGAGAGGTACAAAGAAAAAATAACTCTAAGGATTTAATCATTGCAGAGCAACATTCAGTTCTGAGGTACAAGATGTACCCTGGATTTGTTTTGAATTTGTTGCAATACCAACTCTGCATTAGACTCATAAATTAAGGGATGCTGTTTCACTAAACATTCTGTAAGATGCAGCAGAAACACAACCCAGTACCACTCATACAACGTCAACACACATACAAAAATGCATTCATCTCCACTGTTTCGGTTAGGATGGTTTGTGCTGCAAATAAAAGAAACTAACTCAAAATAGATGAAACAAAGGAGATAGTTATTATCTAGCCAGCTATCTGGAGTTCAGGCAGCTTTCGGATTAGTTTATTCTGTGGCTCGGTCATCAAGAACCAGATTATTTCTATTATTCTGCTCTACTCTCAAGAATGTTTTTGCTTTCTCCTTGGTAGGCTTTCCTCATAATCACAGGATGAAATCACCATAATTCTAGGTATTTTATTCAGCCACAATAATGCCCCCTGGAAGTCTTTCAAAAAGAAGAATTCCTTTGTCTTAAAAAAAAATTTAATATATATATTTTTTTCTTTTTAATGTTATATTGTGGAAATTTTCAAACAAGAGTAGAGAGAACAGTATAAGGAATCTTCATGTGGCCTCAATTATCAATTCTTGGCAAATCTTAGATTCATAGTCCTGCCCACTTAATCTTCTACCACCACCACTGCCTGTTTGTAAAATTTTAATGATAATAACAATAATAATTCTTTAGTATTACTAATTATCTAGTCAATAATCAAATTTCCTCAACTGCCTCATCAAAGGTTTTCTCTCCTTTTCAGTTTGTTGTTTAGCCCAGAATCTGAAGTCCACAAATTGCAATCGGTCAAGACATCCCTAAGTCTCTTTTTCTACAGGTTTCCCCTTTTGTTTTTTCTTGCAGTTTATTTATTTTTTAAAATAAACTGGCTCATTTGATCTGAACAATTTTTCAGTCTGGATTCTGCTTATTGCAACCACCTGGTTTTTTTTTTTTTTTTTTTTTTTTTTGGTTTATTTGTTTTGTTTTAACATGTTCCTCTCCCCTGTACTACCCATCAGTTGGTATTTAGATCCAGAGGTTTGATCAGATCTAGGTTTATTGTTTTGACAGGAATACTTCAGAGGTGGCATTCACACTTCCGTCAGGACTCACAATGTTTAATTGCTTTTCTCTTTGTGATATTAGAAGTCATTGATCCATTATTTCATTAGAAGCTGTGAAATGGTGATATTGTAATCATTATTTATTAGTGGGACTACTTCTGTAAAGGGGAACTTCTTTCACCAACTGTTCAGTTACACTGGGGTTGAATATAGCTGCAGATTCTTCCCCCATATGTGCACTCCTGGGAAGTGTGACTTTACATTCCTTCCCATCAAGAGATGGAGACTATTTTTTCACTTCTTTAAATTCAGCCTTGTCTTGTACTTTGCTTGGTAGAATGCTGTGGGAGTAACTTTGTGAGAGTTCTTCCAATCTTGGAACCCTGAGAACTGCCAAGTGAAAAAGCCTGGGCTACTCCATGAGGATGAGAGACCATGTGGAGAGAGAGGCCCTGCCTAGAGCTGGCACCAGCCCCAGCTCTGTGAGTGAGGCCATCCTAGACCAGACATGCCTGATGGCTGCAGTCGTCAGAATGACCCGGCAAGACCAGATAAGAACCATCCAGCTGAACACAGACTAAATGGCTGATCTACAGAACCGTGAGCAAAAAAGATGGTTGTGTATTAAGCCATGAAGTTAGGACAGTTTAAGCAGCGAGATGTAGTTAAGATGATCAGGAAAGAAAACTGAATTTGGTGCAGCCCAGCTTTCACGTGTTGTATTTAACTAGAATGAAGAAAGAATTAGCTGTGCCCGCAGATGCCAGAATTTGTCTGGTTTAACTTTCTGGCCAATAGTTTGCCTTTCCTGAAATTTTTTTTAGAACTACTAAATGCCAAGTGTAACTGCATACAGAAGGATTTTTTTTTCCTTTTAAAATTCAATGTTTATTCAAAACCACATTTTGAAGTCTAAAAGTAACCTATATTGTATTAACCTTTTTTGACTAACACCCAGTGTAATGAAAGTTTAACAACAGTATTCTATAAGCAGCATTTTAATTATCAGACCATTGACTGATTTTAACAGAATTAAAAAATACATTAAGAAAGTCAAAATGGGATAAATAGAGTGTGGGGCCTAGAATGGGAAACCCATTGCAAAAGATAAAAATTGGCAGCAGAATTAGATAACCAAGTTACTTCTCTTTGATAAAGACAGGAATATAAAGGAAGAGTAAGTTTAGAAAAACTCAACACGCTTTCTAACCAATGACATGCCCATGATATTTAAATGTTACTTAACTGTTGAAAGAAATGTATGGAGCAGTCTCGAACAATGGGTCTGCAGTAACTACTGTTTTCCCAAAACGTGAATTTTCTATTACAAAGTACAGTGTATTCCACAGCCAGCTTTTGAGAGTTGAAGCTGGATTCAGGGAAGATTAGTTTCTGAATGTGTTAGTAATTTCTGTGCCAAGTATGTGTCCTGGTAGATAGCATCTGTTGGCCAGAAGCAACACTGTCCTTCATTATACAGCAAATTGTCCCTCAGTTAGAAGTATCTCTAAAGAAATTTTTATTTAACTTTGGGGATAAGGTTTTACTGAATAAGTTGGAGGAATTTAGACAGTTTTAAATATTATTATTTGAATGTGGATATCTAATTTTAAATATCCATTATCCAAATTAATGATTAAACTAATACAAAAAGTTAACTTATATTTTCTGAGATCTTTTCATATAGATAGTGATTTCTGGGGTGAGGGAAGGACATGAAGAGAAAATTAGCATTTTTCTTTATCAAGTGACATGAAGATGGCAAGACTGTGGGCATTATTGCTGTCCCTTTAAGAATGAGAATCCCTCCTCACATATCAGAAATGCTTTCATTCAGAACTAGGGAAAGCCTCTTCCTTTAGAGGGGACGATTCTGTGTGGACTGTGGTAATATCTATTATGCCTCAATCAGAAACAAACAAACAAAAAACAAATAGAATGACCAATTAACCTGATTTTTAAATTTCATCTTTAGATAATAATTATGATAGTTGATTGAATTAATCATGCAGTGATTTTAGTCTATTATTGAGATATTTAGAATAATAGGTTTTACAAAGCCACAACCCAGTTATTCTATTCACATAGTAATTCAATAAGGAAAATATTACTTTTTTTTTTTTTTAAAGAACTCAAATCCTAGCGAAATATTCTGGAACTAAGCTTTTTAAAATTCACCACCATCGCACCTCTTACTCCTCCCAGTCAGAAGACTCTTATCTTCACACTGTCTCCAAACTGTTACCTTAGTTCAGTTTCTCACACCTGCAACCACTTAGCAAGTCTCCCTACTATTCAATTCAGAGTTATCCTTTTAAAATGGTTGAGTTGATCACATTACCTACTAT
The DNA here is from genome assembly GCF_009834535.1 of Camelus ferus. NCBI lineage: Eukaryota > Metazoa > Chordata > Mammalia > Artiodactyla > Camelidae > Camelus > Camelus ferus. The sequence continues at coordinate 98,801,815 of NC_045697.1, read as the reverse complement.
TTTAAAACTTTTCACGAGCCCACCAGTATCTGACTGAGGATATCTGAATTTGTTACTTCTTTACCATCAAAATTCTTATTTTACAGTATGACATTCAAGGCCCTCCACAAACCACAGCTGTCTAGTCCCTCTTCAATCTTATTTTTCGTCCCTATTTCTATTTGCCTGCAGCTTTCAGCCACCTTCACTCAACTGGTCCAGGCAGTCTGAATGATTTAGCAGCATTATGACTTGAACTTGCCATCCTGTTTTATGCCTCAAAGGTTTTGTACACGTCGTCCACTCCACCTGGAAAGACACTCGCAATCCCTAAACCGGCTCAACTTCTTCTAATTACTCAGCTCAAACATTATCCGCTTTACAACACTTTTCTTCAGCTGACTGAGCTGAAGCTATCACACCTGCCTTTGTGTCATTCTATCCCTTAGTCTATTATTGCATTTACATTCTAGTTTTCAATTATTTGTTCATATTTTAGAATCTCTGAATAGAAAGAGAGTTGCCTGAGAAGAAGGAACACATTAAGGCCCTCAATCAGTGTTTGTTTAATGAAATCATGATGCTCAGGGAGTTATGTTCTGTTTTATAGAGTTGATCTCTATGAAACTGCTGATATTTGGCCATTTTTAATCTACAGAAAGAGCAATTTTAATATATGTATGATCGAATCACTATGCTGTACACCAGAAACTAACACAGCATTGTAAATCAACTATATTTCAATTTTTAAAAAATCAGCACTTTTATAAAATTCAACCTAAATATATTCCAAGAGGTAAATCTTGAGAAAAGCTCAGATTGTTAACTTCACCCAAATACTTATAATTTCTAATGTAAACATAGAATTTACTCAGATTATTTGGAAAATCAACTGAAGAAATTCCCAAATATAAATGTGGGGTTTTTTCATAATCAGCCTATATTTTTATTTTCTTAGTATAAAGCCCACTTGTTATTCTGAATTGAATTTTCATTCCATTTACACTTTTTATATTTTTTGGAAAGCATTACATTTATAGATAACTTGCTCAGGTTTCTACCCAGATCCTTTTCCCTTCATATCTTTGTTAATAGTCTGGGGAGGGCAAGCATAGGGTTTTGGTTCAATAGGGCTCTGGGAAGCCTTTTCAGCTTTAGAACAAGCATCACCACATTAATCAATTTACATGAGAACTGTAGCTGCAGGCAGATTCCAGTGCAATTACATGTGCCACCTCACATTATTTTAGCTTCACTGTTCCCAAAGAGATGGTTTCCCAAGTATTTAAACATGACTCTTCATAACAAAGACTGTCTCTCTCTTAAGCTGAAAGTTGAACAGAAATACCCAATATCTTCATATTACTCCTTAAAACTTATTCAAAAATCAAGTCAATATAATAAAGTTGACATGAGAGATTATGTAAGCTCTTGAGGAGACATTTCTTGTCCAACAATAACTCACTTCAAAAGATTTTCCATGAAAACAGCAGTAATGAAGCAGGGTTCCCAGTACCATCTTAACTCTTTTCTACCTATTGGCTATTATGGTTTACAGTAATATTTTCTGTTTCTCCCTAAAAATCAATTTCCTTGTAACTCAGCATTAATTGGAAGCAGAACTTCTCATACTCTTGACAGCACATGCAGTTGGCCATCATCTGGACTGTGTGGAGTATTTTCATGTGGATGAGTTTTGTATAGTCAAGTTTCCATCGTTTTCTGTGTAATATAAATATATGGCTAAAATTGTAGGTTAAAAAATGAAGGTAGTTGTGTGTGGTGGGAGGACTTACTATACTAGATATAAAGACTTATAAAACTATAGCAGTTAAGATAGTTGGTATATGTGAATAGATAAAAAATAGCAATGGAAAAGAACAGGCAGCTGAGAAACAAGCTCACACATATATGAAAAGGAGTACTATGACTGATTTGAAATCAGTAAGGAAATGATGAACTCTTTAGTAAGTGGGGCAGAGACTATTAGGTATCCACATGGAAAAATAAAATAAAAGTAGCCTCTTACCTTACAACATACACACACACAAATTCCCAATGGATTAACAATTTAAAAGTGAGAAGAAAAACTCTAAAATTTTTGGAAGAAAATATTTCTTTGACTTCAGAAAAGGGAAAGATGCCTCAAGATACAAAAATGCTAAACAGAAGAAAAGGAGTGATACCTTAGATTACATTAATATAAAAACTTCTATACAATAAAAATAACCATGGTGAAAGTGAAAAGATAAAGAACAAGATATAAAACCAACAGAGTATAAGAATCTGGGATATTTCAAGAATTTCTACCAATGAATAAAAAAAGAAACATTCTAAGAAATTCACAAAGGATAAGAATTCACAGAAGAAAGCTGAATAGCTAACACATTAAAAAAAATTTTAATTTTTATTTGTTCATTTATTTACATGGGACGGAGGTAATTAAGTTTATTTATTCATTTATTTTTTGTAATGGAGGTACTGGGGCCTGAACCCAGGACCTCCTGCATACTAAGCATGCACTCTACCACTGAACTATACTCTCCCCTCCTCTGAACAGCTAACAAATTTATGAAAAGATCCTCAGTTTTACTGGTAACCAATGAAGGGCAAGCAAAAACAATAATACGCAAAAAATGTACACTTATCAGATTTGTGAAAATTTCAAAAATCTAATATGAGGTGATGTGTTTGTATAATCAATGTTTATTGATAGACACAATTTGAAAAGGAATTTAACAATATCTAGTAAAGATGAAGCTACTCATACCCTAGGACCCAACAATTCCATTTCTAGGTATGTATTTTAGAAATGGAAACTCACATGTGCTCAAGGTGATACATACCAGAATGGGCACAGAAACACTGTAATAATGAAAAAATTGAAAGCAACCTAAGTGAATATCAATAGAAAATGGAAAAATAATTTGTGGTTGGTCAGTAAAGTTTTATCCTGGGAAATTAAGATTCTATGTGGATATTAAAGTTATTCTGGTTGAGTCCCTTATTTATTTTTCTAGGAAAACAACTTACATATAATAAGAGCTTTATATATCAATTATATATTCCACATTAATAAGAAAAAGTTTAGTGTTTTACATTAACAGTCAGGTGAGAGTGGTTAAATATGACAAAGTTATTGAGCAAAATCAACCTCCAATGGAAACATAATTTATAGTTTAAACAAACTTAATTTTCTACAGCAAACATTTTAACTAATGTAATTACCTATTTAAGTAAACCTTGAAAGGGTGTTTTTTTCTTTGTTTGCTGCTTTTTATTAAACAAACTTAGAAAAGCAATTTTCTATTGATAAGATAGGTAAACATATATAGATTTCACTTAAATTTTTGGTAACTGGTATGCAAATACAGTATTTATCCTAATATTTCTTTCCAAAGAAAGGATAATTGTTAATCTGGTGCTTGAAGTTCTGAAAATCTCTGTTTCTTGTTTTAATAGCTTCTTAACAATTTTTACTAAGTGCCATTGAAATTTAGGATCTATTATTTCAAATTTTCTTATCGTCAGAAATGAGTAAGAAATTTGGAGGATTATACATTTGTATCTGTATAAGCAGGAAGGCCGCAGGGAAAAAAATAATGTGACTTTAAACCTTTCACTCAAAGTTAACCACTCACTACACTGACTTCACTTATAATTTTACTGTTAAAGGAGAATGCATATTATATTTCTTTAACATGGAAAAGAAATACAGTGATGAGAGTTCACTCAGTCATGATGAGATTGAATCCTTCTTACAACATCTTAGGCCTCAGTAAACGTCAGAGAGAGAATCCTTTTCTGCCTCCCTGCATGAGCCCAGGGTACTATGTAGGAGACCCAGAAAACATGAATAAATGGCATTTCCGGGAAGGCATTTCCCTATTGCATTCTCCACATTCAGAAAAGATAAAACCAGCTAGGCACTCCCCCAGGCTCATCACGCTTGGAAGCAGAGCTGCAAGTGACAGCCAAAATGTTCTCCACAGCCAAAAGCTGCAGACAAGAAGCTGCCTTCCCTCTCCCTTGGACTGCTGGGATGTAGGAGGCAAGAGAGTGTGGTCCCAGATACGAATGGTAAATAACTCAGTGAAAGAGGTGTCTAATTATGGTGGCACAGATAGAGGGATGATAGTTATTGGGGTTTGTTTTTTTTTCCTCTTTGGGATTTTAAGAATTGGACATTACTTACTTTTTATCTCCCTTTGGTAAGTTTTAATTTAAAAAAAAAATTCCTTTTCCCTGAATGGCTTGAAAACATTTGATTTTCTTCCAGACATTTTATTGAAGCAATTTCCTGCTTCATTTTTTAAAAATGTAAAATGTGGGATGGGGATAAAGAAAGATCTACCTGACTCTAGGACAAATAATACTTTTATATAAGGCCCTCTCTAAAGTATCCCAAGAAGGGAGGAGGGTATAGCTCAGTGGTAAAGCATATGCTTAACATGCAAGAGGTCCTAGGTTCAATTCCCAGTACCTCCACTAAAGTAAATAAATAAATATCCTTAATTACTGCCCCCCAAAAAAGTATCCCAAGAAAAGCACATGCTCACCATCTTTTATAATTGGTTAAAAATCTGTCACCTGATTGCCCTACAATCAACAATGAAAAAGATTCCAGCTTCATTTTTAGGTTGCCCAGGCTATATGACCGGATACTTGCCTAAGATTCCTTTCTGGAATCTGTGACAGGCTCTGTGATTTGAGTGATCAAAGGTGGCCCGTGGTTATGTCCCTCTGCATCTGAGTAACCCTATCAAGTGGAAATTTAAGAACAATTTTTCTCCTTGGCCATAGGTGTTGCAGGCTTGAGGCTAGATTCTCATTTTTTGTGGTCAGCAGGGAATTGGGAATGTGCCATCCTGAACTTGGAAGAGAAAGAAAGGGTCCAGATTCTCCAAAGCAGGTTATAATTTCCCGCCAGTTTCCCTGCCATACAGCAGAAACCCTTATTGAAAATAAAAAGAAAGATGATTATCCTCATTCTTAGGCTTTTCTGAGCAGAAAAAGAGAGCCGAGAATTTTGTGTCCTCTTTGAAAGAAGACAACTGAGCAGTGTTTCTCAAATTTTTTTCCTTTTGATGACCAGTGGAAAACTTTGCATGATCAAGGCTTGTCGTTAGTAGAGTTCTCTAAGTAACCTCGTTAACCAAATGTTCAAATCAATTAACTGCTTTTCAAGACTCTGAATAGCATTTATTAATGGACATTTATTGAACTGCCAGCTATGGTATTGGCATTGTGCTAGGTATGTGGATAGACTGAGAAGCTTAATCCAGTTAACCTGTTAAGGCAAGGGCTGAAAATAAACTGACAATGTCCACTTCATCTTTTTGGTCTTAACTATGCCAATTTAATTAAAATTCTCTTTATCTAAAATACTGCCTTTTATTTAATAATAGGCATTTTACTTTGGTTTATGTATAACATCAAATAAAGAATATTTAGCACTTCTCCAAAAAAAAAAAAAAAAAAAAGAGGAGAAAGACAAATAAACAAAATGTGCTACAAAATGTGTTACAACACAGAAATGTGAAAGCAGCTATGGGAGTCTATAGGAAGAGGGGGAAGTGGATCATGCTCATAGAAGGCTTCCTGGCTAAGATGATTTCTCACTTGCGCTTTAAAGGATGAGTAGGGTACCCAGATGAAGAAGAGGATATGGGTCAGTGGGCATTCCAGGTGAAGAGAGCAATCAGGGTGACCATTCAGTCTAAAATGTTTGGTGTCTGCAGGTGATTCCTGTAGGTGGCACTGCTACTGTTCTAATTAGGGTGTATGCCACCATGTACACTGGATGAGCTACCTGGAGCTCTAATATCGTGGAATATAACCCTAATCATCACAGAGCAGGGGCCTGTTTGGACAGGACCATTGCCTTTCTGGCCCTTTTATACAGTTAATGCTGTCTTCATGCCTAAAGCATTTCCACGCTTTCACATGAACTAAAAAAAAAAAACAAAAAAAACTTAATGTGGGTGTTACATAATCAGAACACCAGTACCTAGAGGCAACTCTTTTTGCCGTTAGTCAAATATTTTATTGACTACTCTGTCTCAGCTAAGCCACCTGGATTGCACTGTACTACTTTTCAATCACTAAAAGTTTCCCTTTATTTTAAGGTAATAGAATATATAACAATTATGATATTCTTGGGCATTTTCTTGGTTCAGAGAGAGAAAAACATAATAAGGCATTTTCTTAGATGTTTTGAATTTAAATCTTTACTTTTCAGGAGGAATAATACATACATCCATGGCCTAACCACTATATTCTAAATACAACCAATTTAAAAGGTAGTTTTAAAAAAGTATCGTTATTTTAAAGGATATTCTCTGACATTCTTCCCATCTCTCCCCACTCTCCCCAAAGGGGAAAAAAAAACAACTCTAAGCAAGATTATAGCTGTGTTTCTGAGCCACATAAAGGATCATTTCTGTTTCTGAAATTTGGCATAGCTCTATCTAGAAGCCCATCTGTGCTGTGCTCTGAAAGGTCGCTCTCTTGGAGGGCATATATTAGCAGGGGGGATCAGTTAAATCATTCCTGGGCATCAGTGGGATGACAGGGCACCCTCACTCTCGACTCTCTAGCATGGGCTAGTAAAAAGCTTTCCTACTACGTGAAATCATGCTTGACTCATTGCTCACTGACTTCCAGACCTCACCTGCCTTTCACTGTGGCCTCCAGGGCCCTTGCCTCCCTGCCAGGACAGCTGCTGTGCTGCTGAAAACCAGGTAGCACAGCAAGCCAAGGGCCTGGCTGCTGCCCACTCATACACTCATTCTTTCATTCATACACCTTTCCACAAGTAGTTATTAAGTGCCTAATACATGTCGGGCACTGTTCTAAGCAGACACCAAAACAGACAAAAGTCCTAGTCTTCAAGAGACTTCTATTTGAAGGTGTATTTCTGTTAGCTCTGGTGCCCTGCTTTCTGTTTCCATGGCTACTGATAGAGGTGTCTGCCAGCGTGGCTGGGGTTCTGTGTTTCTTCTAGGCACTTTGCTCCACTGTCACTTTTAGAAGTGGCCTTCTCAGTACAGTGTTTCTAATTCATTACATGCAGACATTTTTTTCCCCAAGGTATTCCATAGTATTTAGGTAGGGAGAAATTCCTACCTCAACTCATACTGTGCCCCAAGTCAACATTTACTTCCAGTGATTCAGGTGCTACGGAAAGGTCTGGGTCATCAGCTAGATTGTCCCTTCTCTATGGTAAATTTCTTCTCAACAATTTTGCTCTCCCACTGTCATTTTAATATCTGATTCCTACCAAGCTCCCCACAGCCATCTTTGCCATCAGACATGTGCTAACAAATGTGAAACGTAAAAGGAAAGATCTACATCCCAACCTCTAATCTCACAAAGGTTTCCCCCCACCAATCCTATATAAATTTGTAAATGCAGATAAAAATGACAATAGAATACCTTCCAGCTTCACTAGACAGAATTTAGCTCAAATGCCAGTGGGTATTACCTCTCTTTATCTAAGTGTCTAAGGCCCAGTCTTTGTTGAGCTAAAAAGTCTCCTGTTATAGATGACTGGATAAAGAAGTTGTGCGTGTATATATATATACACACACACACACATATACACACACACAATGGAATACTACTCAGTCAAAAAAAATAAAGTAATGCCATTTTCAGCAACATGGATGGACCTGGAGATCATCATTCTAAATGAAGTTACCCAGAAAGAGAAAAAAATACCATATGCTATCACTCATATGTGGAATCTAAAAAAAAAGGACACAAATGAACTTATTTACAAAACAGAGACAGACTCACAGATATAGAAAACAAACTTATGGTTACCAGGGGGAAGAGGGATAAACTGGGGAGTTTGGGAATTGTACATACAAACTACTGTATATAAAAGAGATAAACAACAAGGTCATACTGCATAACACAGGGAACTATATTCAATATCTTGTTTATGGTCTATAATAAAAAAGAATAGAAAAAAATGTATATATATGTATATGTGTGTGTATATATATAAACTTAATCACTATGCTGCACACCAGAAATTAACAGAACATTGTAAATTGACTATACTTCAATTTTTAAAAATTAATTAGAAAAATAAAACAGTTAAAAAAACTCCTGTTATATATGAAATACCATAAACATTTTACTAAAGGTGATTTTTAAAAAGTAATTTGAATATTTCCTGGTTTTTATTTTAAATTAAGCTTCTTCCAGTTTTTATTATGGAAGTAATATATAATAATTTATAATTAGAAATTAAACATAGAAAGACAAGAATATAAGCCATGTTCCACTATCCAAAGGAAATGAAACTTATAATTCCATTGCATTTTATGCATTTTGACTTCCTATCTCTCAAAAATGTTTTAAATTAATTTTAATCAATTATTGCCCCCCAAAATACAGAAAGACATAGAGTATCAAAAACTTCCCAGTTTTCCCCCACAATAGCATTTCCTAGAGTTAATCACTAAATAGTGGCTATCCTCCTAGACATTTCTATGCTTACATAAACTTATGTTTTCAATCTTTTTGAATGCATAGGTTTTTTGGGGGGTTGTTTTATAAAATGTTACATTTCTTTTTTTCCCCAACATGTCTTTGTTGAGGTCTGTTTTATAAATCACATAATCCACTAATTTCAAGTGTACAATTCAATTATTTTTAATAGTTATTTTACTATTTTATATGTGCAATTGTCAATATATATGCTTTGTAGAACAGCCTCATCACTCAGTAAGATCCCTCACACACATTTACTGTCAATCCCTTTTCCCCTGAGCCCCTACCCTGGGCAAATACTAATTTACTTTCTGTTTAGAGCTTTGCCTTTTCTGGATATTTCATATAAATGGAATCAGACAACATGTGGTCTCTTGTGTCTACTTTATTTCACTTAGCAGAATATATTTCTTTTCAGAGAGTGAAGAAAAATGTTTATGGATGCTGATGAGTTTTATTTGAAGATGATCTCTCACAAGCGAAAAATACAAAGAAGTTTCATGTACTGACAATGTTAGGGCAAGGACTAACAGCAATTCTTAGCCATTGGATCGCTAAGTTTTTTGACACTCCACTCTTCCCTCTAGTGGCCGGGATGAAAAAAGGATATTGTGTTTGTCGCTTGTTGGAACACATCCCAGATTCTTCAAAAGCTCCCAAATGAGGGGCATGACATTTGGGGATTTCAGGTGAGCCATATTTCCTTCTGGTTTATTAAAGGGCTTTTATAAAGAACATTTCCTGGGAGGCATAATTTATCATTTCTTGCAGTTTTCCCACCATCAGATCTACCAGCCTCCCCATGTGGAGGGACTTAGTATGGTATTAAGAGCTCAAAGTGTGGTTTCCAATTGCTCAAGTTCAAATCTCAGCCCTGCTGCTTCCTACTTACAGGGCCTGCGGCAAGCCACCCACTCAGTGGCCGAGTTTCTTTCTCTTCTGTACGATGAAGATGATAATAATACCTGCTTCATGGGGCTGTTGTGAGGACTGAATGAATTAAGATGCATGGAACGCCTTAGAACAGTCCTGACATAGTAGGAGTTGAATAAATCTTACATAGCCTCAGTTCCACTTTTTCTGCCTTCATTCCTGCTACAATAAATGCCCAAGCTAGCTTTCCCTGGGCTCTGCTGTTATCCCCACCCTTCTTCCCAATGATTTTGCTGTGTTAATTTTCTCATCTTTCTCCTTTTGTGATTTCCTCCTCTTTACCAGATTATCCCACTTCTTTCTGCCCCCATTACCACCTCTCCAGTTCATGACAAACACCATTGCTGCAGTCTTCTGATCAGTCACCTTACTCTACCCCTAGAGTGTGCTGTCACTCAGCAACCCAAGTATCTAAAAAATATTCACCAGAATTTCTTTCTTTCTGCTCAAAACTAATGTTTAATGGGAATGAGTAATTTGCATGTTGTATCTGATGGATACTGAAAGACCTTCTAGTTACAATTAGCTCCCTTATAGCCAACTACTGATGCTTGACTTCCCTGCTTTTCCAGGTCCAGCACCATAACCATGGACTTCTCAGTTTTGAAGACAGTCCTGACCAAGGCAGGCAATATAACTAGAGCTCATTTTCACTCACAGATGGTGTCTGGGATTAATTCTACTGTTATTAGCCCTACATGTCTGCCAATTCCACACTTCCTGGGTGAGCTCTGGCCCCTAATACTACCCTCTAAGCTGTACCCTTCCCAATAACCTGCTATGTTGGCTTAGGGTGTGTGTATCTAAAATTTGCTGCAGTGTCGGCTTTAGACACCAGGATACTCTGCTAGAAGTAGAATCTTCCCTGGCTACTAACAATGGATTCGGGTACTTGTAAGATGCCTAGGTTTTGTCATTTTTCTTTCCTAGGGATAAGACTGGGCTTTCACCTCCCTGCCCCCACAGCTTATCTGAGGTCCTGCTGGAAGCTAATGGACCACCCAACACTGCCCTTCAGCTCACGCTGCATCACATCTCCCCACTAGGAGACTCCCGCTGGCACACCCTGCCTGCTAGACTAGAACTCCTTGGATATTGGGGGGGGGGGCTTGGGGATGCTTATGCCCCTTCAGTTCTGACATATGCAACTGACCAAGTTCCCTGTAGCACGTTTTGTTTATTTTGCCCAAAAGCAGGGAATAAGTCCACCCCTCTCTTAGCCCTGTCAGTCCCAAAGCACTCCCACATGAGAAACTGACCAGGACGGGCCCCATCCCTCCAGTTCTTGCCACAGTGGGGCTGCAAGTTACTCAGGCTAAATCAGGAAAGTAGTACAAGAATTCAACCGGCAGCCCACACACCAAATGTCTACATATGTAGAGATGATCAATCACGTAGACAAACTGTGTAGTAAAATCTGTTCCATCCTCCAACCTTGAGAAATATACCTTCAGAGTAATAAAACTGAAATATATGTAAAGCTATGTTTCTTAATATGACTAAAAATTGGCAAAATAGTGAAGATGAATGATTTTAATTATTATTGCACATCTGGGTGTTCTATATGATGAGTGTAAAATAAAAGTGATCATAACTAATAAATTTTTATGTTTATTTCTCTGGTCTTCATTTCAGCAAATTTCTAATTGTGATGTTATAATCCAGACATTTACAATGATGGGCCTTGACACTCACTGCTTCAAACTATTCCGGGGAACGGGATATCTCCTTTGCTCTGGCTTCATGTCTAACACCCCTGGCCTTTCTCTGCCCTGTTCATGGTCTGGTCCCTAGGGGAGGAGTGAGGTATTTCAATGGAGATTTTGGGAGAATAAGCTGAACATCTTCAAGTTCTTCCTCCTTCTTTTGTCTTGAGTTTTGCCTGATCTCTGGGTGCACAGTCACCTCTACTTTTTCACGTGGTTGTCCAGCACCATCTACGAGGAGGCAGGTAAGTTTAATTTAGGGGTGAAATATTAAGTAATCCCCTTGGCTAACATACCTAATCTACATCCTTCAACTGCCTTTAATGGCAATAAAGGTGACATTTTTCTCTCTTGCTGCTTACCTCTTTCATTTTTTCCTCAATAGGTTCCACTTGTGGGCAGGAAATAGGGATATCATTCATTGGGCCCTATAAATTCTGACATGTGTGGTGGATGAGGTTCACATGGGCATACGGCCTGGGCAGTATGCTTCTTTCATAGATTTGCCCAAATGTGGGCATAAATTTTAACTAATTCCTCACAGCACAGATTAAGCCATAGTTTTACTGGAAGCTCAGGGAAGGAGTACAACACAAAAAATACTTTACAACTACAGCTCAATCCCAGATCCGCCCTGGGCTCTCCGGCCGAGTTAGCTCCCAGCCTGGCTCCTGCACTGGATCTCCAACAGCTTACCCTGTCACCCAAAGACGTGCTTGACCACTCTAACCTCTCACTTTGGCCTCAAAATACAGACACAACACCTTCCCAGCCCCTGCTGAGTCCCAGAGGGGAGAGGAAGACTTTCTCTCCTCTAAAAGACACAGGCCACCTCTCAAGTCCTCAGCTTCTTTCTGTGTCTGAACCAACTTTTCCCCAAGTTGAGTGATAGTGGGAACATGGTTTGTCGGAGAAAAATTCATCCCCATATATAAGTGTGAAATCTGTCCCTATGGTTCTTACAGTACAGTTCAAAAGTGCATTTTCCAGACACAAATGTATTTACTTACAGAATAGAACAGACTCACAGACACAGGAAACAAATTAATAGTTACCAAAGGGGAAAGAGGGAAGGATAAATTAGGAGTTTGGGATTAGCAGATACATACTACTATACACAAAATAGATAAATAACAAGGACCTACTGTATAGCACAGGGAACTATATTCAATATCTTATAATAACCTATAATGGAGAAGAATCTGAAAAAGAGTGTATAACTGAATCACTTTGCTGTACACATGAAACTAACACAATATTATAGATCAACTATATTTGAAGTTTAAAATAAGAAAAAAAGTTTAAAAAAAAGTACATTTTCCAGAGTTTGGGTTCCATAGTGTTAAATAATATCATGAGTGGTAAACCAGTTGATTAGACAATTCACAGTGAACTGGATCCGGCCTAGGCTAGTTCTTTTCATAGCCTTTCCTTCGGCCTGAAGAGATTAGGCCTGTAAAATCTCTTCTGCTCTCTTTTCTCTCTTAATTCTCCATCTCCAAAGAGCTACTCCAAAATAATGCAGGATTCCTTGGAAGTATGGGAGAGTCTGGTTGCCTAACATTCTGAGAAACTTCAGCAGACAATTAGTGAATCATGGCCTAGCAATTACGGCCTTTGTGGAGATACCGAAATAGCTGATCAGATATCCTTCACCAGATATCCCTAACCCCATTATTTGTCAGGTGTGTTGGTAGGTCCTAAGAAAGGCAGATAATGAGACTGAGTTTATTTAAATAGGAGATTTATTGGGGAATGAAGCCTATGAAAGAAAAAGGGAAAGGATACAGGATTGAGCAGAGACAGCCTTCAGGCCAGGATGCAGCTCTGACACTTGGAAAAGGAAACAGAAGAGGAAGCAGGAGAGAGAGCCTCAGGCCAACACAAATTTGATAAAGTCTCAGTCAACCTGTCTAGAGCAGACTGCCTGTTAGAGGAGTCCAGCCTTGGGCAGAAATGATCAGAGCTGGCAGCCCTGCCGGGATCAGTGGTTGGCTGGGCTGTCCAGAAGGAGCGTGGCCTAAGCCTGAAAGCCAAGGTGGACAGTTCCTTGTAGCTGAACAGCATGCTCCTCCTTGCAAAGAGATCCAAATGTGGAACCTCCTTGGCTTCCACAGTAGGGAACTTTCTATTTGTCAGCTGAGTCTCCATAAGTTAGAGGACCAAGTGAACCCTCAAAAATGGTTTGCTCATCACTTTAGCAAGATGCATTTCCTAACTATTCCCTTTCTCTTTTACTTCTTTCCATCACTAAAGCCAGAACTCCATTCCACGGCAATATTTCTTGCTAGGACTATTACAGTAATCGCCCCTGGTCTTCCCATAACCCACTCTTGTGCCTTCCAGACTGTTCTTTCCACCACAGTCAGAATCCTCTTTTCAAATACAATTCTAATTAAAAAACCTGAGCAGCTTAGCCTTACTCTTAAAAGACACAGTTAAATTCTTAACACCACTTTCAAGGTCCTGAGGGCCACTCCCAACTACATCTTCAGCCTAGTCTCACATTCTTCATTTGCTCTGCTCTAGTACAGTGGCCTTCTTTCTATTCCTAGAAAATGTGCCTTGCTTCTTTCTTTCCCAGGGCTTTGCATAGGCAAATTCCTCTGCCTGGGATGCTTCTCACATTCTTTCCATCTCTGAGAAATACAGCATGATGCAGTTGGTGTTTGTTTATTTTTAACCTATTCAACATACTCTAAATTTCTTTTTAAAATTAAGCAAAATGTAGGTCAGAGGGGAGGATGTTTATAAAAATAAAATTAAACATCCAGGGAGAGTATAAATAGACACATAAAATATTGAAGGACAATATTACCACACAGGTCACACGTAGAAAAAGTTGAATATGATGATTGTTTTTAAAGAAATAATTTACTAATTTTTTAAAATTATTTTTCAGATTATTATAAAGGATAAATTTGCAGCCAGTTATTTCTGTGGAACCATGAAAAATTTACGTACTGCTCTGTGAAAAAAGCAAAATACAAGTTGATAAATATAGGACTTCCATTTCTAGCAGTACAGACAGCTGGATAACTGGAAAATCTTCTTGCTATATAATATCTACAAATTTTGGATAAAATATAATAAATGTTCCTTTCAATACATAGTGGAGAAATATCTCTAAGGGAAAGAGAGAGAGAGAAAGACAGAAGATAGGGAGAGAACATACTAATAATTGATAAAATTAGGTGAGGTATATACATGTGTTCCTTGAACTATTTTTTAACTTTTCTATGTGCTTGAAATTTTCAAATTAAAGTAAAACAATAACAAAAAATAACAAGATAGAACCAAAATTCTGAACACAGTATCAGGTGAGACAAGGAAGAGGATGAGAGATGAGATCAAAATTATAGCATTTCAGGGGAGGGTATAGCTCAAGTGGTAAAGCACATGCTTAGCATACATGATGTCCTGGGTTCAATCCCTAGTATCTCCTCTAAAAAATAGATAAATAAATAAACCTAGTTCCCTCCCCTCCACCAAAAAAAAAAAAAAAATTACAGCATTTCAAGGTTGTTGTATTCTATAGGAGGAAAGAGACAACTGCTTTCTATAGATGTATATAGAGAATAAAGAAGCTGCACATATTTTTAATTTCTTTTAAGTATGACTTTGGGATTTTTACTGTGTTGTTAATCCCAAAGACATTAGACAGTTTCATTTAAATATTTGTAAAAGTAGTGAAAGATATGCACAAGGTATCTCAGCATTGCTTTTAGTAGCTTCACAAATCGGTGAAACAACCCAGTTTAGAACTGGTATGTGAATTATGATAGATATACTCAGGGTAATGCTATGCCTCCATGTTTATTGACTTAAAAAGATTTCATGCTTACAACTGAGCAACATAGGTCACAGAATACATGAATAAGCTCTTTTACATAAAACTGTTTTTATAGATCTATGAGTATGAAATTGGTTGTCTCAGTAGTAAGTATCTGGATGACTTCACTTTGTGCTTTACAATCTTCTGTATTTGAATTTGTTAAAATGGGCATTAAAAAATAAAAACAGTAAAGCTGTTCTTAAAGGTAAGTGATAAAATAAATTCCAAGTACTTTCTGCTCTTCCATTTCCACCTGGGGGCTCTCCCATTTCCACCTGGGCACTCTCCCTCAGCAAAGATGTTTGAAATCATTGTACCTAGAGATGAAGAGAAAGCCAGCAGAGACTAGAGTACAGCTACACTTTCTCTCTTGCAGGCGGCTGAGTCTGCAGTCTGTGATAGGACTCCAGTACGCACAAAAAGTGTACTGTCTGTGCCAAGCACAGGGGCTCCTAGTCTGGCTAGTGCCAAGAGGTGACCAGAACAAGGAACAGGTGGATGGTGTCAGTGTCCCACCTAAGCACGACCTGCTGTGGTTCCCAGAGCATGCTGAGCTGAGGCACCGGGTGGCAGCACTCATCCCTTACTGCGGTGCAGACCCAGCCCAGGCCAAAGTCAAGTTACTTAACAGCACTGGGATATAGCCACTGTAATGGTGCTGTTAACAGTTGACACCATTGTATTTTTAACTTTGTGTCCTATATCTCCTCAGCCACTTACTTATCTTAACATCATATGTGTCATCGTATCTCTCCGGCGGGGGCCAGGCTTTGCAGTTACAGTGCAGCACTTGCACCTTACTCTCCCCCAAATATCTACAATGAGAGCAAACACACTGGGAATACAGATGCTTTTGCTCTGAGCTACAATCACGGCTTTTCGGATATTACTTACCAAGCAGTGTTTCTGGTTAGGAATCACAGCTGGAAAACTGATTTCAGTTCATTACACTTCATTCTGTTGTCCCTAAATTTTGCACACTATATTCTTGTATATTATTTCAAATAAAATGAGAAAAATTATTTTTAAAAAAGTGTATTGCATTCTTCTTGTCTGAAAGTTAGGAATATATGGCCTATTCCTGTCTGGCTATGAGATCCACACAGAGAAAGGGGTCATTATTTCCCTGGTCAAGTAAAAAAAGGGTCCCTTAAAGGCCCAGCTGCCACTAGGGATTAGAAAAGCAGCTGTGATCAAACAAGTACCCGAAGGCTATGGAACTCAGTATCAAGGAATTCTTCTCAATTCCAGGATTCAAGATGACCCCTCCCTTCACATTCTTTCAATATTCCACCTAATTCATCCACCAGAATACTTTTTAGATCCTTCTCAGCAATTCATTCCCATCTTTTCTAAATCTTGCACTAAGGCACTGCTTCCATCAGGGATTTAACAAAGTATGTAGGTGCACATACTAATTATGAGGTGTGGGTGCCTCCTGGGCCCAAGGATGACTAAGGTTTGTAGGTGGTGTGGAACTCACAGGCAAGGAAATGCACCTGAGAGTCCAAGAAGCACTTAATATTGAAATGTGTATCCTGACCTAAGCCCCTTAGTTGAGCCTCCTGCTGTATAGCTATGAACACTTGTCCAACTCTGAAGGTCTGCAAAATCCATTTTCAAAGTAATCTAGATTTGTAAATGTTAAACTCCTGGTGGGAGTGCAGGGTAGGCACTCTCAAGCACAGCGAGTGGGAGTATTTTTTGTGCCCCCCCCCTCCAAATGCATATGTTGAAGCCCTAATCCTCCAGTGTGATTGTATTTGGGGATAGGCCCTTTAGGGTGATAAGTAAGGTTAGATGAGGTCATAAGGGTGGGGCCCTAATCCGATAAGGCTGTTGTCCTTACAAGAAGAGGAAGAGACACCAAAACTCCCTCTCTCCACATGTGCACAAAGGAAAGGCCACGTTAAGACACAGGGAGCAGGCAGTTCTCTATGAGCCAGGAAGAGCTCACATCAGAAGACAAATTTGCTGGCACCCTGATTGTGGACCTCGAACCTCCAGAATGGTCTACTGCTTAAGCCAGCCAGTCTGTGGTGTTTTATTATGGTACCCTGAGCAGACTAATACAGGTACCAAAACTTTAAAAAATCCTACCCTTTTATGCAATTATACTTTTAGGAATAATCTCCAATGAAATCATCATGAATATACATAAAAATGTAAGTTCAAGGATAGTCTTTGAAGTTCTATTTATAATGTGAAAAAAACAGAAACAAATATCCAGGACCATGTGACTGAATAAATAAGTAAATGGTGAAACTCGTTCTTTTAATATGCTATGAGAGGATATTTAACATGGAAAAAGAGTCACATACATACTATTTGGTGAAAAAACAAAGTTATACAATAGTGTATATAATATAAGCCAATTACTAGGGAAAATATTGTTATGCATAGAAAGAAGTGGAGATGGATTTACTTATACATATATTTATTTTTATACCAAAATATTAAGAGTAATAAGGTCAGGATGATGGATTGATCAGCAATTTTTAGTTTCTCCTTTTTGTCTATATATATATATGGGTTTTCAAAAACATCACAGTGAATAGGTATTAATAATTTTTGGAATAAGAAAGAAGCCTACAAAGCTTGTTGCATTCTTACAAATCTGAGCTTGATAGACTGAAACATTAAGTTGAAAAAATAGGCTTACATTTAGATTCAAAATCCATAATTTTTCAGAAGGGAAACAAACTGCTTGGATTGCAATCCTTGAGTTTCCGGTGACGATAAACTCACCTAGAGCCAACAACACAATATGGCTGCTAAAAATACTAATATAATCTTAGGTTGCACAACAGAAGTACAGTTTACCATACTTTGTTACTCTCAAGAGTGCCACATTTAGAGAGCGGGAAATGGTGTCCATAGGGAAACAACTGAAACGGTGTAGGAGCACATGGAGATTCACTGAGGATGCTTACTGGGCTCAAAAAAGAGAAGAGGAAGGATAGACAGACTTGGCAACTGGGAAATAGAGGGCTGGCATATAGAAGATGGAATTTTTTTTTTTTCTGTTATGCCCTTAAAAGAAGAGCTAGAGTGAGTAATTATTGGTTATAGGGAGGCAGCTTTCATATTAAATACAAGAAAGAAGTTTCCAACAATCATTAGTCTATAGCAACAGGATGGGTGGGAAGCGGTTGAGTAAGGGTTGAGATAAAGGAGATTTAGAAAGTTGTATATCCAGGTGGGAAATCAGACCAGGTAACCCGTCAGGCATCTTCTACATCTAGGAGTCCAGGTTATTTTTGGAGCGTGCCTCTGAACCTGCTGGACCAGTCTGCTCACAATGATGAAACCCATCTCAGAGAGTTCAGCAGTGGCCAGCCAGGCAGCCCAAGACCTGCAGCTTCAGGCTCTCGCCCACTCCTGACTGTCAGGCCTGTTTCTGACATATTGGTTTCTTCTTTTTTCCTCTCCCAATAGAAATACCTTTACAAAAAAGATTTTTAAAGCAATATATATGCTCACTGTAAACAATTTAAATTCTGCAGAAGTGTGTGACTACAAAAACCTTGCAGGTTCCCTTCTATGCTTCATTTCCGAATTCTTATATGTAAATGATACATTCTATCCATAGTGTAGAATAATATAATCCTTCACTCAATAATTATATTGGGGGTCTTTCAATGTCAGTACACATACTGGGTGTCCAAAAAGTTGGGATATCTAGGATAAATTTATTTATTTTTTATTGTGCTAAAATATACATAACAAAATTTACTATTTTAACTACTTTTAGGGGTACAAGTCACCAGCATTAAATACATTCACAATGTTGTACAACCCTGTCCATAAAGGTAAATTTATTTTAAAACAGTATGTTAGTTACAATTTCAAAAAATATGCTTGGGGGAGGGTATAGCTCAGTGGTAGAGCACATGCTTAGCATGAATGAGGTCCTGGGTTCAATTCCCAGCACCTCCATTTAAAAAATAAATAAATAAAATAAATAAATAAACCTAATTACGCACCCCCTCCCCAATATGCTCAATGCATTGCTTTCAACCTTTAGACACATTTTCAGGGACATTTAAAGCAATGGGACCTATGTCAGTCTGAACAAACTAAAATAAATATGCTATTTTCCCTGTGATCCCAAGCCTTGTCTACACTGTAGTGATAGAGGCAGGCAGAAGGTAGAAAGGAGTGAACAAGGGTTCTGTAGTCTTGGCTCAAACACTACTGAATATGTGGCCTTGGGCACATTATTTAACCTCTCTGTTATTCTATCATTGTTTGACTCTTCTTTCTTCGTACAACCCAGTGACCTCCAGAGAGCTGTACTCTTTTCTCCACTCCAGGAAATATAGTTTTACAAGTCATTTCAACAGAGACTGGCCTATGTGGTATGGTTTGAAAAATAACAGGAGAACCACCCACTCAAACCATCTTCTCTAACTGGCCTGCCACGTTCTTCAAATTCCAACCTGACATTACTGCTTTGCAGAGCTGGCCTCATGGGTGTACGAGCTGTGCAGCTGCAGGGTCCTCACACTTAGAAGGGCCCTGTGCTTCGTTTGATGTTCTGCTCTTGCTGTCTTGAAACTCTTAATTATTTTTGAGCAAGAGGCTCTGCATTCTCATTTTGCACTGAATCCCACAAATTATGGAATAAGTCCTGCTCCTTTGGATGAAAGCATTAAACTCAGAAGGGCCTTATTTTAAGAGCAAATAATTTTCCTGAAATGCATACCATATTAACACCAGTTAACACTCATTCTGTCATATTAATTAATGTGTTGACTAATTAATTAAGATAGCAGAAATATGAAGGAAAAAAAAAAGATAGCAGAGATCTGAAGGATTGAAGCATTGAACCTCCAACTTTTAATGTGGAGAAGAAGCCTGAATAGGTCCAGAGCATGAATATTGCCTGCACAGGGTATCCTCAGGGCATCTGAAAGGGTGGGTGGGAGGGGCAAACGAAGACACCAGACACCAGAGGACTTGATGTATTTTTGTTGAATGACAGTACAAATAAGTGAGTGAGTGAATGAACGAATGAATGAGAGGTGCTAAGGGGAAGAATGGAAGAGACGTGTAATTCAAGTTTGGCTATATATATACATACATACATACACACACACACACACAAACACACACACATACACACGTGTGTGTGTGTTCTATAAGGCACAGACTTACACATTTGGAGCACCATCCTAAAGGAAGAGACTAAATGACTGCTTCCTATCTGAGCTATTCTGCCTACTGCACGCACTTCAGATGAAACTCAGCCTGCTCTTCTGGTCATAGCAGACTCCATCCAGGACTGGAGCACAGGTTAAAGGCAGCGACATAAGGCATGAGGTGGGCCAGCTGCCACTGAGGAGGTCTGGGTAGCATTCTGTCCCAGGATACTATGCCACAATAAATGGTTACAAACTGACTCAAATAAAATATCTCTTTTGGGAATTATACAGGAAGATGAGTCGTTTTATACCAAAAAGGAGGTGAATCATTCTAGTTAAGATTACTGCTGTGAATAAAAGTCCTGGTTCCTGTAGCTCCTGTTACTCAGTCTCCGAAAGTAGGAGCAGCTGGATGAGGAAATTTCCAGAGCTACTTTCCTTTCTTGTCACTCCAAGTCCCCACATATCCCTGCAACACATTCTCTCATCGGAGGTGATGTATGCCTGTGTATTCCTTTGATCTTAGACAAGCTAACTAATTTGGAGCACACTATTATTAAAACAAGAACCTTCTGTAGACCATGTGGGAGCAATCCAAATGTTCATCAGCTGGTGAAAGGATAGACTAAATGTTGTATATATGTAGAGCAGAATATTATTCAGCTTTAAAAAGGAAAGAAACTTTGTCATATGCTATAACATGGATGAACCACAAGGACATTACGCCAAGTGAGGTGAGCCAGTCACAAAAAGGCAAATGCTGCATGATTCCACTTATATGAGATATTTAAAGTAGTCAAATTCACCGAAACAGAAAGTAGAATGGCAGCTGTCAGGGGCTGAGGGGAAAGGGAAAATAGGAATGGATATAGTGGTTCAGTTTTGCAAGTTGAAAAAGTTCTAGAGGTCTGTGTACAACAATGTGAATATACTTAACACTGCTGAACTGTGCACTTAAAATAGTTAAGATGATAAATTTTATATTAGGTGCTTACTACCACAATTTAAAAAATTAAGTATTACTAAAAAAAAATCTTAGACCATTCAGATCTGGGGACCATTTGATTTCACTACAGCCAAAACTTTTCTCCTTATATGTCTTGATCATGATGGTTTATAAGGTGTCTCTAAGGCCTTGGGGACAGTTGTATCAGGGTTACATTGCTGCTAAACTTTTATAACAAACAGAACTTTTTTACTATCCAAAACATCAAAGTGGGTTCCCAAATGTTTTCATCTTCAAATCCAAAAGAGATCGTTTAATTTTATATTTGGCTAGTAACACCTTTGGCTTTATAGTGTGAAGCCATTTTTACATGTTATCTCATTTGATCCTTATAACAACAAACCCACCAAGTTATAATCTGATTAGACTGGAGAACATTATCCTCTGACCCCCTCTGTCCCTTCAGCAGGTAAAGAAGGCAGTAATGGGGCTGTCATCAAAAACATGGTACAAATTTAAACAAACATCCCTTTTTGTCAAAACAACTTAAAAAAAAAGTCAACATTAGTGTAGCAAGATACACCCTGTCTAATAAGAAAGCAGCCAAACTTGGTTTAGTTGACTTTTAAAAGAATGTTGACGTTGTCTAAATCAGAAATATTGGAAATTTAAAAGTACTATGCATAGTTCTGGAAAAAGAAAGAGACAAATCTAATTTTCAGACACTATTGTCGAGTTAATGAAAACCGGTCCTTTTGAATTTGTTTGTTGACCCCACATTTCTCAGAAGCTTCCATTTATACAGCTTTCGACTTGCACACAAACCTGATAGATTTGCTTCCAATAATTTCAAGCTCTTTCAGAGCTCATTTTCTTTGAGAAAATGGTCAGTTGTCTGGATGTGCACTGAAAGCTTT
Source organism: Camelus ferus (assembly GCF_009834535.1). Lineage (NCBI taxonomy): Eukaryota > Metazoa > Chordata > Mammalia > Artiodactyla > Camelidae > Camelus > Camelus ferus. The sequence continues at coordinate 98,779,847 of NC_045697.1, read as the reverse complement.
AAACAGAAGAGGGCACTAAGTCAGACAGCTTCCAACACCAGGCTCACCAGAAATGTGAGAGGAAGAGAGTGTGAGGGGGAGGGGAGGAGGGGGTGCACACGTGGAGGAAGCAGAAGGATGAAGGGGCAATTGATTGATGGGAATTCATAATTAAACCCAATTGCAACTGCAATTCAGGAAGGAAGTGAATATTCATGTGATTTCTCTTTCATGCTAGAAAGCAATCGGGATTTGGTGCAAGGCACAGGGTTTGAGATTTTGCATGTGGTGCTCTGAAGAAAAGAGGGTGACTAGAGAGGACGGAAAGAGGTAGATAGCACACTGAATCTAAATGCTGCCTGTAAACAAAGGAAACAAGTAATTGAAGAGATCCTGTGTGTGTATTCATTTTCTAAGTACATGGACAAAGGCCAGAAGGCAATGAAACAAATAGTGTTGGTCTTACTACCACTCAGCTTTATTTTTAAAAAATTTTAAACATGGAAGTATTTCCAGAAATTTTATAAAGTTAAAGTTAAAATTCCATTCTAGAAGGAAAAATATTATACTGTTCTATTTCAAATATTTTGGGTAAATTATCTGGAGAAGTGTCAGAGGATTTAGCTTTTCTGGTTAAACCTAAAAAATAAAACATCATAAGATGATGGCTTTGGAATAGATTTTGAAGTCATACAGTTCAAGACAAATATTTCAGTATCCTATTATAAGAATAATTTCTTGATTTTCAGGTTTTAGGTTTTCCTTTTCTGGGAGAACTGCCCACATTGTCCCCCACCTCCCTCTCCCCAGATGAGACAAGAGTTAACTAAGCCCTTCTTGCTGTAAGAAAGTCTGTCCAGAGCAGCACTGTTCATCAAAAATACAGTGCCAGTGATGACTATAATTTTCAATGTTTTAGTAGCCACATTAAAAAAAAGTTAAAAAAAATGAAATTGATTTTTAAAAATTATTTGATTTAACTCAATATATCCAAAATATTATCAAGTCAACATGTCATTAATAAAAAAAAAACTACTACTAAGTTACTTTACTTTTTTTTTTTGCACTCTTTGAAATCTGGAGTATTTTACATTTACAGCACATGTCAATTTGGACAAGCCACAATGAAAATGCTCAAAAGCCACATGTGGCTAGTGGTGACAGTGCTGAATAGTGCAGATCTGGAATGTAATATTTTTCTCATGAAAAAATAAGCAACCAATCAGTGAAGCGGCAAACTTAATCATGTATCTAAAAGATGCACTTCCATCTATAAGTCTAATTCTACTTTACCCCTTTTTCAACTGTTTTTACTGTGGTAAAATACACATAATGTAAAATTCAACTTTTAAAAAAAATTTTTTTTTAAATTGGGGGGGGGTTAGGTTTTATTTATTTATTTAGACTTAGGTACTGAGGATGGAACCCAGGACCTCCTGCATGCAAAGCATGCACTCTACCACTGAGCTATACCCTCCCCCCAAACATTTTTAAATGTACAGTCTAACCTAACTTTTAAAACGATTTGTTTAACAGTATCATTTTCACTCAGAATGTTTACATAAGTTTCCCCCTCCTATGGATATAAAAATAAAAAAGGAAAGTTTCAATGTGAAAATACTCTTGTTTTCATTGTCAACAGAATTATTAAACTACTTTGAAATACCTATTTGAGGGGTCATTTCCCCATCACCTAACAATCTCAGACACAAAACTCAAAAACTCAAAGGGAAAAGTCTGAGACGCTGGCATCTGAGAACAGTAGCTCCTTTACAGCCTAAACATAAAAATTAAGGAAAAAATTTAGAAGCAACTTATATTAATTTTCTAAATATTGAAATGTTTTAGTTATATTGATGATGCTATTACAACTCTTACATTTCTCCATAAAGAGCAACATAATGCAGCAAATTTTCTTTCATTGACATGGTTTTCTCTACCCTTCTTAAGTAAATAAATACAAATGGAACTAGAATATTCAAAATAAAACAACTCAAATAATCCATTAAACTTTTTTTGTGTAAATCCCCTATTTTTCATTTCATATACAATTTTACGTTCAGAATTGAGTGACTTGTATATGAATAATATGGTATTAACCCTTATTGGAAAAACTCAACTTTTAAAACTTCTGAATTGTGTAAACTTAACTTCCTAAAACTTTTATATCCTTTAACTATATTCAAAAGTATAGTATTTTTGAGTTTTGCTACTCGTTGCTCTATGCATATAACTGTTTTCATGAATCCACTAAACTTAGAATGGTGAAGTAAAATAAGAAATTATCTGGGGGAAGGGTATAGCTCAGTGGCAGAGTACAAGCCTAGCAGGTATGAGGTCCTGGGTTCAATCCTCAGTACCTCCATTAAGAAAAATAAATAGATAAGCCTAATTACCTCCCTTCGCCCACCAAAAGAAATTATTTAACATGCTTGTTTACTGAGGAAGCATTGGTAGTTGCCTCTCCCAACCCCACCCCAGTCCTTTAGTTTGGTCACACCCAAAAGTCAATGCAGCATAGTTACATCACAGCGGGGATAGCTGGCTTACATATGGTCTCCCGCTACTTCGGCTTGCTTGAGGGATCCATCGGACTTAAATCTGAATACCAGAAAGGTCAGGCTGGAACCTAATTAATCTACTGTACTGTTCATCTTCTTGTTCTTGCTGCCACGTTAACATGCCTCCTTTTTTTCTAAGATGTTCTTTAGATACTGGCCCTTTCATGGATTTGCTTTCTTTGTCAGACATATTCATACTTATCAATGCGTTTTTTTATATTTGTTACTTCATAAAAGTAAAGGTTTTTAAATTTTGGCTAAAGATTCTCCTTAATAAAGAGAAGGATGCCCTACTCCTCCTTTAGGAGATTTTTTTACCCTCAGATCTGCCTAAAATCCCGCATTCAGTATAACAATAAGGTGTAAATGCCTACTGTAAAAGACAGCAAGAGCTTCTCTCCTTTGCAGGTCTTTCCTTCCTTCTTTTCCTTCTTTCTTTCTTTCTTTTCTTCTTTTAATTTATTTTTGGTTCCATTTTTCCAGTTTTATTGTAATATAATTGACATACAACATTGCACAATTTTAAGGTGTACAATATAATGATTTGATATACGTATATATTTCATCTTTCTTTCTTTTTCTAGTTGCCATTCAATTTAAAAGCCACTGGGTTCAATAATGTCCAAGCAACACTGGCAAAATTTTAGGCTCACAAAGCTACTGCATGGAAACTGCACCAGTTGTACCTTAGCTATAAATGTATAATTCTGCCCATTCAACTAGGATATTTGTAGACAGAGCCTTAGTAGTACCTTCTGCAAAGCTCCCTCCAAGATTCAATGCTCTGAGTCCACAAAGACTTGCTACCCCTTTCCAGGAAGAAGTGGTCTGTGCTCTGAGTGTTGCTTTCTCCGTTTTCCCTCATTTGAACATTCCTTTTGAAGGAATGTTTGTCTTATTTTTTTCTCCATCATTGTACACTTAGGTGCATTGGGGATATTTATATTTATTATTTATTTGTAAGCTGTAAGGAAATGAGGCCCCCATCCATCTTGATCATGAACTGAAATGACACAGTGAACTTGGAGCTGGGACAAGGATACGAGCGGCTGCAGAGTGCTGAGGCAAGGATTCTTTTGGAATCGCATGTATGGGAAGAAGAGTATTCATATGAGTGTATGTGGCAGGGGAGGTTGCAGCCAAAAAAAGAATAAACTATACTGAATTTTTTTTCTTCCGACATTTTTCTATTCTTCTAGAAATAACACTCCTGATATTTGTAAGAATTGCTCCACTCTCACTCTATCTATGAGGCCCATGGGCATGGTGAGGATGTGAGCCTGAAGGCCACAGTATCTTTCATGTAGCAGCTGGCTTGAGAGAATAAACCCAAACTAGTAAGAGAAGCAGAGAAGATAGAGAAGAAGCATCCTGAAAGTGAGAGGTCTTGTTACAATTGTCCTTGCCTTTCCTATGATTTGAATACATGAACCAATAAATTTATTGCCATATTTGGCTAAGCTGACTCAAGTCAGTTTCTGTCATGTGCCATCAAGAGTCCAGATAATTCAATGGGTAAACGGCAAAGTTCTTTCTTCTTTTATCTTTTTTCCCAAAGCAACAATGACACTTCCGTAACCTTCACCTCTAATTCACTCTCAGCATATGCGATCCATACCATACTGAGAATGAGCTTTACATTTAACAGAGGCTTGCGATTAATTTATTTTATAATTTTAAGAGACGTGGCTTTATTTTCTTGTGCTTTAAAACTTTAAAAAAAATGGTCATGTGTTATTTTTGTAATAAGAAAAAAGCCAAGTTTATTCTAAAAAATTAAACCTTCAGATAAGAAAGGATAAAATTTGTATTTCTGTTTTGATGACCCCTAATTTCTAGATAGGATACAAGTGGGTGTTACAAGAAAGTAAAGCAACCTCCATTTTTAAGTAGTTTTGCTCAAAATAGCAAGAAAGTATTCCAGCTCTAATGGTGAAAGTGGTCTGCCTATAGGCAAAAGGCTCTACAGTTTCACTTAAAAGTACTTAAAAAAAATGTTTATTTCTTATTTTCCCTCCAATTTGTTTAAAGAGTCTTAATACTACTACCAATGTAAACCAGATGGGACTGGAGCCTTCCCACCCTTCAGAGATTTAGGAAAACTTGATGCCAGCACCCATGTACTTTATGGACTGTGAGAGTCCAGATCCTGCTGTGAGATTTCTGTGAATCCTCCGAAGCTGTGGCCCTGCCTTAGGCAAAGATGGAACTTAGGATCACTCTCCTCACTGTTTTCACTGGATTCCATATCTGCCAAGCTCTCTGTGAGGTTAATAACCTTGCCAAGAATTTGTGGGGCTGCTGGATGGATGCATCTCACAGGGCACAGCTAATGTTCTACCATCTCAAAAGCTCCACCTCCACCCCCTGCCTCTCCAGCGCAGCCGACAAATCCCTCTCCTTGTTCAAGGCTGGACAGTTCTTTTTCACACTTAGGTCTCAGCTTCTAAGCAGGCTAACCGTGGAATTTTCCCAAGAGAAGTGGGTCTTATTCCTAAGAGAAAAGATCACACCCGTTGTTAGGAGGATAACAATTCTCCATTTCTTAAAGTAAGAAAGAGGAGTATTTGACACCTATCTGGGTAACAGAGCTCCGTCTGGCTGACACCACTGTCATCTCATTGATTGGAAAGGTTGTTTCAATATGATGCTGTCTGAAAGTCTCCCTTTCCCTCTCTTCTGTGTGGTCCCTTTGAAAGATGTGAGCTGTAGAAAGGGAAAAACCTTCCTAAATAAGCACTTGTATGAAAAAAATCATCTCTGACAATGGCTGTCTTTTAACTAATAGACTCCAGTCATACTAACTTCCTAAGCATTGTATTTATTATTATTGTTTGTTACCAAGTTTTTGAGGTCACTAGGTATTATTGTCTTTATTTAGAAAACAGGAGACCAAACATACAAAAAAATTTGTAATCAGGTACAAATGTAGAATTATATATTTCTTGGTGTCCTGGCATCATTTCCAAGGTAGTTTCAAGCCACAGACCATGAATTACTAGCTTTAAAGATCAGTTTTTATATACAAATGTCCTTAGTAAAACTCAGAGAAGCCAAAGTCAACATTTACCACCAAGCAATTCACAGTCCAACTCTGGTACTTGAATAACTCCTATTCAGGAAGTTATTCAGTGCCATCTGGGGGAGTTCTTGCAAAGAAGAATTTTGCAGAAGATGGTAAAGACAATTTAAGAGGGGAGGAAAGTTATTCAGGTATTCGTGAATATACATTTCTTTTATTTCTTTATGAACTTGCAAAAATTAAAATCAATGTAACAATGTTTTGGAGGGGGAAAACATTACTTGATTTTTGATTATTTTTTGAGTGACTCATATGTTCCAAGCACTATCTGAGTCACTGCAAGCACACAAAGTTGTGTAAGATAATGTCCCTGCCCCCAAAAAACGTGCAATAGGGAGGACACACTAGTGGGATGATGATGATGATGATGATGATGATGATGATGATGATGATGATGATGATGATGATAATAATAGCCAATCCTTATGGAGTACTTACTCTGTGATAGGCAGTAAGTGTGTCTTAGTTAATCCTTTACAAGCAGATGAGAAAAGACAGAGAAGAAATAATAATAGGTAATATTTATTGAGCACTAATACGTGCCAAGACACTTTTCTATGTGCTTTCTATACATAGGCTCATTAACTTTTATTAAAAAACTAGAAAGTACACAGTATTATTTTACAGGCTAATTTCAGCCCTTACAACAAGCTTGTTAATTAGGCCTTACTACTGTTCCTTTTTGCAGATGTAAACTGAGGTGTAGAGAAAATAAGTGATTAAATAACTTGGGCATGGTTACCTATCTAGTAAGTGGTGGGGTCAGAAATCAAAATCCTATCATCTGTGCATTTAATTTATATGAAGGCAACCATATGCACTGAGACCAAGAGAAGAATTTAAATGGAGAGGGAGGTTCCTCTTCTCATTCTACTCAGTTGTCACATGCTTTGGAGGGAGTGGAATGAAGAACTATCTTGCTCAGTTCCTGCAACTCTCATATTTGGCCAAGCTGAGGGTGATTTTAGCTTTGTAGTTGCCTATGGGGTCCCTCCCTGCAGGTCAATTCATTTCATCTTGTGGGCAACAGTGATGTCTTCTGATGCTGAAGGACAATGCCGTAGACCTAGGGAGAGCAATTGTTCTCTGAATTGGCACCTTCTTAAGAAATTTCTGGGGAGTTTTTAGACAATAACTTTTCTCCCCCTTGCTCGCTGAATTTGGAGCCTAACCTTTGTGAAACATGTAAGGCTACTGTATACAATGATATAAACTGAGGCCAAATATAGCATCATTGATAAAGTAAGAATCAAAAGCTATGGTGAGTCAAAGTGGGGCAAAAATTATACTTAGTTTGGGGGATGGAGGTTTGTTGGGAACTCAGGAAAAACTTCAAGGGAAGAGAGGACATTTGAGGCCGATCCTGAAAGATCGGTAGCTCTGACAGCCAGAGCAAGAGAAGGAGTTCATATAGGAGGAGAGTCCAGGGCGAAGGCAGAGGGGTGGGACAGTTCAGGGCAGGATCCTGAGCAGCCCGTTGTGGCTGGTGCCAGGACTCCATCAAGGAAGGTGGTGGGAACTAAGCCTGAAGAGATGGCAGTGGGTCATTGCACAGAGGCCTTTGTAGGGGAGGGAAAAGTTTTCCTCTGCCCTCTAAGGGTCCCTGGCTTGGTCTGAGAAGTAAACTGACAAAGACAGATTAAGAGAGGGAAAGTATACGTATTTGTTTAATATAAGTTTTATAGGACATGGGAGCTTTCATACAGAAATGAAGACCCAAAGAAAGTCAGATCTGTATGCTTTTACTTTAGGTTGGGTGGAGAGTGGACAGTTGTGGAGGAGTGTGATAGATTAAGGAATGGGAGGTAATTGTTGTAAACTGGGGGAAACCTAGCAAGGCCTCTTGGTGTCTTGGTACTTCTCTTGGTGTCCCTTTGTGTTTGGAGATAAGGATGCTCATTTTCTAGAGGTACAGAGAAGGCACCTCTCACAGGAGGGTTTTATGGAAGGAAAGAAGGGGTAGGTGAGAGGGAGTCAGAGTGACATTCTTGCTTCTGCTATTTAATCAAACTCCTTCAACTTAAAACACTCAATATGCCAAGGTAACACATTCCGCGGCAGTGTGTCCTGAACCCCATCACATTCAATGCTAAGTTGAGGACTTTGTACTCAGAGGTTCTGAGTAATGACATCATCGAAACTATGCCATAGGGAGCTTCATCTGGCAGGGGTGTGAAAAACCAAGTGGAATAGGGAACAGTACTAGGCATACCAGTTGCAGATCTAATGTAGTAATCTGGGAAAAATATGAGTCTTGTACGAGATACTTGGCTTGCAAAAGATAGGAACCAACTTGATGTAGCCTAAGCTGAAAAAAAGTATTTTACAACTGAACAGAAGTGATTCAGAGAAACTTGAAGCAAGTGGACAGCTGAGTTTCATGTTAATAAACCAAGTTCAGGGACTCTTACTTAAACTGACTGCTATAGAGAACCCGGAACAGGCCCCAGCAATATACTTTGCATGGTCAAGTGTTTTTGTAAAATTTGTTAAAGTAAGACATTGTAACCACAGTTGGTTAAGATCACTGTCTTTTCTACTCACTCATTCCTGGAGTCTGCACCAGCCATTACTGGCTATTTTTTCTCTAGGGAGAGACTTGGAATTGGGGAAAGTTGCCTCTGGCAAGCTTAAAGTTGTGGACTGCTTCAGTATTTTGCAACAGTTACATGTTTTATTTTCAGGTTCATATGTCAGATGAACCATCTCTAATCCTTAGATGGAGCATTTAAACACTGATGCCACCTTGGACTTCCCTTCAGGATCTCCATATAACAAGATAGCCTGTCCATTGTAAAACTATTCAAGCTTTGCAGCATGGGCATAATGACAAATTGAGGATTCTAAAACACATTTTTTGAAAATTCAGAAGAGAAACTCATATACAAACAAGATGTAAAATATTTATTCAAAAGGTTGATAAAGCTTGAATGTGCATTTTGGCTGTAATTTGAAAAAACATTTTGGAACATTCAAGGAAACAAATAACTAGATTCCTGATTTGAATAGATATGAAGGGTACCTTCTTATCAATTAAAATTTTATTTATTTGTTTATTTGTTTTTGAATACATGTTTTTTATTTAGATAAAAATTAAAGGACTATGAAATAAAAGTGATAAAGGTGATGGTCACATCAAAAATAGAAATTCAAGATCATAATTTCAGATCGTACCAAAGCAAACATTGAAAGGAAAAGATAAATTTGAAAATAAATGAGGAATCTCTGGATTATTTCATACCCAACTGATAAGGAGGAATGAATTAGAGGAACACACTGGCAAAAGATGTAAATATCTGGCTGATTTGGCATCAGTGACATCCAGAGATAACATAAGACTCATCATCATTACTCACTGAACATCAAATAGTAACTAATTAATGAGAGTTTTCTTTAAAAAATTATTTTTTTTAAATGAAGGTACTGGGAATTGACCAAGGACCTCGTGCATGCTAAGCATGCACTCTACCACTGGGCTACACCCACTCCCCTAACAAGTGTCTTCAAGTCAAATATCTAAGATTAGTCACTGTATAAGAAAACTGCAATGAGCTGAAATCTTATATCTATATGAAAGAAATGTGATAGAAGTTCCTGCAAATTGATAATTATCCTAAAACTTATAAGACATTATTGATAACAAATAGGAGGCTGATAGAAACTTTACTAAGTTATCAGGAATAAAAACCAAATTTTAATATTCTAAGGGAGGAAAAAATTATCTTTCTATTCTTTCCATAGAAAATAATATTGCAAAATCATCACATGAAGAAATGAGAGAGTATATAGCCAATGAATGTAGGAAAATTACTTTAGAGGCAAGTCAGGTAGTTGATTAATTAAAAATAGTATAGTATACTTTATTCGGGATTTTGTAATATTTGAGGTATTGATCAGTTTTTTAAAATCTGTCATTTTTTTGTGATTTATTTCCCATTTAAATAAGTATTTATATTCATACCTAATTTTGTATTCATAATTTTCTATTTTACAGAGGGTCCCCCAACTTATATAAGCATCAGGCCCTACAAAAGTTGGATTCACCGCCAGCCACTGGAATGGTGTGGATCCAGATGGCTACCAGGAACCCACACATTTCCTGCCTGCTGTTTGCTTCTCCTGGTGGCTGAGCCATAGCTGAAGGGCTTTCCTGGCTCTCAGTTTCTATATAGCTCTCTCACAGCTACCAGCATATACATACAAGGATGCACACAGAGTAAGAGACCGTAGGTGGCCTGTTGGTCCCAATTCCAAATTCCTGAAAGAACATATATGATAGGTCCAATTTAGGTGGGGTGTACCTTGCTGATAAATCAGTCAATGAGAGCCAATGAGAGCCAAAGAGAGCAAAGTCACATGGTACAAGCACGGCTACTGGGGGCAGGACCAGGGCCTGGTTGTCAAGAGAATGAGTCGGTTCACCAAGCTGCTCAAACCCCAAAGACCTCCCCTCGAGGTTGAACAATAAGGGTTCTGAACAGGAATGAAAGTTGATGAGAACAGAAGGAAAAGCTAGAGAGCCTCACAAGTGACAAGATTGGAATGGGGAGTAAAAGAAGAGTCTTAAGTGGGGGTGCACCCTTTATGGCCCAGTGAGCTGGCAGGAGTGATACTCAAGGTGAGGTCACAGGGAAGACTACCTTCTCCGAGTAGTGGCAGGTAAATCAGAAGCCCTTCCCAATCTGGAAGTTTGCTTTCTTGGGCTAATCTTTGGAGGCTTTGAGTTATATTTGGCTAAGTGAGGCCATATTCCTTTCAAAGCTCATTTGTTATCTGTGAGGACATTTTTAAAGGAACATTTTATCTCTTTGTAACACTTCAAGGTTTTTTCATATGCTACCTTCATAATACTATCATTTCTGATGGATGTCAACTTTATAAGTTCTAAAATTAAAAAAAAAAACAGTGTTTGTTACCTAGCATATGGCCTAAGGCTCTGACAAATATATGTATATTTCTTTTAATTTTTATTCTCTCTTATTCTCAAATCAGATCTTTTGAAATGTTTTTCCTGGAAGAATTAGAAACAACTAATATACCTACATAGAAAAAGACTCCTGCTTTCTTATCCCATTTTTTTTTTTCATCCCTTATACCATTTATTTACCTTATCCACAAAACTTACTTCTGGAAAACAGGATCCTGGCTAAGATGTTTTTGTGGGGAGAGGGTTCCACAAAGTCAACTGCATATATACCACACTCCTGTGAACTATTCATTAATCTCCTTTCAAGATATCCAGACCACCTAGAGAAAAACTACTGTTGCCATTTGAAAATTTTACCCTCAAAAAACTCTGCACTATCCATTTGGTCTGATAACCAGATGTACATCTTACTTCAATACAGATCTGTCCCTTGTTCTTCTCAGCGTGCTGTCATTTGAAAATTCAGTACTTCAAGGCCTGAGAAGCAGCGTTTACTGCCTTTGCCCTAGTATCTAAATCCTTTCTACTTCAAAAGTATTACATTAATGGTTGAAGGGCTCTTTGGGCTAATGGCAAATTAAAAATATTAAAGACAGGGAGGGGGGAGGGTACAGCTCAGTGGTAGAGTGCATGCTTAGCACGAACGAAGTCCTGAGTTCAATCCCCAGTGCCTTCATTAATAAATAAATAAATAAATCTAATTACTCCTCTCTCAAATAAAATAGTAAAAAAAAAAAAAAAATTAAAGGCTGAAAATTTCAATAGAACAATATAAAAATAATTACATTTTCCATCATAAAAGTGCTGCAAAAATACCAAAATTGGCTTACAATAAATGTAAACCATCTTATAAAAATATGCAGGACATCAAGAGAGAAAAACTGAAAAGCAAAATAATTAGAAGATATAGATATAGCTAGCTATAGATAAAATTATAAAGTAGGTAGTTGTCTACTTTGAGTCCAGAGTTTGCCTAACCAATTTTAGCTCTTTCCTGAGATTTGCCTTAGCTCCCTAATTTCCCTGCTCTCTCCCTGCCTCACTAGATTCCAGCCTGTCTCTGCCATTCTGTATCTGGCTTCCTGGCTCCAACCATCTCACTCCGGTCCCGCCCTCTCCTGCCCAGCCCTACCGAATCAATTAAAGGGATCCTGTTGTTGCTGAACTCCCTCCACTAGGCTAAATGGCATCAACACTTCCAAAGACTTTCCTCTTCTCCAGCTGCCACTTCAATGACCTCAAAAAGGAAGCTTATAAAAATAAGAAAACCTGGATTCCAATTCCAACTCTGCTAAGCTGCATTAACAAAAGTAAGTCACTTAATTTTTTAGGCCTCCATGTCCTCAATTGTAGGACAATTGGGTTAGAGTAAATATATATTATTTCTGGCAGATTGAAGAGACTAAAAGCTGGAGGTTGGGGACTCCAACCTCGACTCTTCTATCTGTTGAAGCTTACTTCTCTAGTTTGTACTGATCACAAAGGGACCTACTTTCTTCTCGGTCATCCTGGGTAATAATAGAATTAATCCTTGTTAACCTATTAATTTTCTTTCTCCGCTCAGGTAACCAAATAAGAATGCAGACTTTGTAAGTGGGCTGTAGAATTCTCTAGTAGAATATAAGCCACTTTTAGGCTTGTTGAATTGCTTTTTTTTTAATTTCGGGGGGTAGGGGAAGTAATTAGGTTTATTTATTTATTCATTTTTTTTTTAAATGAAGGTACTTGGGATTGAACCCAGGGCCTCATTGTGCATGCTAAGCACTCTACCATTGAGCTCTACCCCTCGCCTAAGCTTGCTGATTTGAGAACTGGGCTCCTTCATCTACCTCAAATCACAGGAGAGCACAAGACAGGGAGAAGCTGGCCTGACCACGCCTTCAGCCTTGGAGCCGACAATGAGGAGGAGCAGGAGGAAGCTGGGCGGAGTGCTGAGAGCATGGAGTCTGGAACCAGTCGGCTTGGTTTTCCTGCCTAGCTCCACTACTCACTTGCTGGTGGTCTTGGAAAAGTTGTTCTACCCCTTCAGTTGCCTCAGTTTCATACTCTGCAAAATGATAACAATACCTTCCTGACTGGGTTGGTATGAGGATGAAAAGGAAAGATTAAAAGAAAATACACATTCGATCAGCACTATTAAGATGATGCTAAAGTTCAAAAGCATTTTCTCGGTATGTAGGACTCTGACGACATATAAGTACAGATACTATCAATTACTATACCTATTCCTGGATTCTTGAATATTAATTTGAACCAAAGAACTATTTTTATTTCCCTCTCCCCTTAAAATTATGGGAGTTTCCAGCCTTTTATATTGATTTACAGTATTTTAACAATCTCAGCACTTTTCATTTATTCCATTTTTTTCTGTCTGGTATTCACATTTTAATTATGGTTCTGCGAACTTCTGTCCTCCATATTGATTGGCTTCTTATCCTGGCCTGAAATCTCTCTTTTTGCATAGCAGTCAGTGTCATCAGCAGATACGGAAAGTCTACTCAGACACAATGAGGCAGCAGGAAGAACAGCCACAGGCTGGAGTAGAGGGAATATGTTGGCAACCGGTGGAAAAGGGAGTGTCTGGAGAGACAGAGATAGGGAACGTGGCCAGAAATATTCAACCATCTGCAGCAGTGCCTGCTATGTTAGGCAGAACAGGGATACCAAACAAACAAGAGATGAGTAGGGCTGCAAGGTGGCAGCAGTGCCCTATGAAATTTGGGGAAAAGACAAGAGGCTGGTATCAAGGCTAAAACAGAAGGCAATAGTTTTCATCCTTGATGTTTGGACATGAACAGTTGAAACAAGGCTGCATTTTAGATGTACTAGTGGTCAAGAGCACATGCTCTGGAGAAGGATTCAATCCCCAACTCCACTGTCTACTGTGTAACTTTGAACAAGTGGCTTAACCTTTCATACCTTCAATATGAATTGTAGGATAGGATAATTATACAGACTCATAAGATTAACGAACACAAGTATCCAGCTGTATATTAATAGGGACAAATATTGTCATTACTACTGTTACTATTTACTATTACTAAAATACTGCCACCTACTCTGATTAGCTGCCCAGTAGAAAAAAATCCCAGAGAAGAAAACAAATAAATAATTAGAAAATCAAAGCCTTTGGTTTGCTTTTCTATTTAGGGTGATCCAGGAAATGAATGGAAAGAAAAATTTTTCTAATAACTCATTTTAACTTAGTATCATGGAAGAAATAGCTTAATGTCCTTGAAAACTAGCCAGCCCACAGATGTGGAAATTTATTTCAGATCTTTCTCCATGAAAGATATTTATCTTTGCATTTTAATTAACTACTGTAGCATTTATCCTGAATTTTATTAAGAAACCAATTTCAGAAACTGTAAAGATTAATCTTAAATCACTAATAAAATGTCTTCATGTACATTTCATTTGGACTCTTAATTTTACAATAAGGATAAGGAGGCAAAATCTGCTTACAAAAATTAGTTTTAACATTGAAAATATTAGAAATTCTAACTAGAATAAAGTGTAATCCATCTTCAACACTTCAAATATTTTCAAAAAGCAATAAAATGCTCTTTAAAAGTAATTCATTTATGGATGTTATTAATAAAACGCTTCCAACTAAAGCACTATTTTAAAGAGAAGGCTGATTTTTAAATATACCAAGAACTCAAGTTAGGAAATGACTTTAAGTATTTGTTTTCCTAGAAAATATTACATGGTAAAATTACACATGCAATTCATGAGGATTTGACTTCCCATCTTTATTAAAAACTTTATATGTTCTGCTTGTTTTACCTGACTGCACTTGATGGTACAAATTTCATTCTCAAAAATCATTTCATTGGATTCTGGACACTTAACATGTTCCTCCAAAATTATTTTGGTTTTCATCATTCTCTCAGGCAGGCCTCTTATAACTTGTTTAATATATAAGGTTTAAGAGTCTGATTCATAAAAGGCAAGATGGTACCTAAACAAAACTTGAGTTTGGGGACTGGGTTCCTTTGCAGACCCAGAGTATGGGAGAATGATAATTATCTTTGGAGAAGCCCAGAAAGGGGCCATGGTGGGGATGGATACAGCAGTTCACAAGTAAGGTAGGTTAATACCAACATATAACTGAACAATTGCCCAGAACCACTTATTCTTTAAAGAGAGGCAAAAAAGAGTGATTTTTCTGGCTGTTGTTACATAGTTGCTGGTAACCTGGGGTTTGCCCATCTGCAATGAGGGAATCCAACAAGTTTAAAGACTATGTTAGTCACTCAAAATTCACTGCTGTGGAAGGCCCTTGTGGTACCCAGCTTCCAGCATGGCCCCAGTGATCCTCATCAAGGTGATCACGTCCCTGTGTAGTGCCCTCCCACACTGAGTTAGTAGTGCCTTGTGTAACCAGTAGAATAGGGCCTAAGTGATGGTGTATGACTCCAGAGGCTGGTCACAAAAGGCAGCATGGCATTCCCTTTTTCTTACTAGGATTACTCACTTTGAAATGTTATAAGCTTTATTTAATCAACGGTAACTTAAAGTGTCCAAAGATTCACCCAAGAATGAGAATTTCCAGTTTGGGAGGGGAAAATGATTTACTGGCTACCACTCAGAGAATTTAGTCTTCTCTTGTGTTCCTCATGTTGACTGTCACTCCCACCCTTAAAGTGGGTCCAAAAGGGTCTTTCCCTCGCTTAACATTCTGGTATAAAAGTGGGGACAACCTCTTCCCTTGGTTAGCTTATCACAGTGAAGACAGGCTGACATTTAAAGAGAGACTTTCTTAGATAATTAGAGAAAACAAAGGGAAAATAAACAGAGAAAAGAAGTACAGAAAAGCATTCTACCTAGTCCACATATTATCTAATCTTTATATCTATTTACATGCATGTATATGTACATAAATGCACAGAAAAAAAGTCTTAAGCTTAATGCTAAACTATCATTTATCGTTATTTGTGTAACAGTGGAGGTATGGGATGGCTGGGTATTTGTGGAGTATGAGGGGTGGAAAGAAAAGTCGAGAAGGAAAGGAGACTTGGCTGTTTAAAAAGTATTTTGTATTATTTGAAAATTGATGAGAATATATTAATGAATCACTTGTGTAATTAAAAAATTAACTGTGTAATATGAAAAAACAGGAGCAAAAGCAATCTAGTTACTACATAAAGATCTCCTATTCTGTGATCATTATAGGACTACTGGCCACATCAGCCCTTTCCTACTGAAGCTGAGGTCTTTAGAATGCTTTGCTACAAACTTTTTGAGTTTCTTACTTTATCAGCTTCCATAAGGGATGTCTTTCCAAGACCACTACCAAAGAGTTGCCTGAGAGACATGCTTGGCACCTTCAAGGCCAAAACACAGTGCTTAAAACAATTCTTTTTTTTCTTTGCAGATCACTGGCTTTAAGCTGCTAGAGATGCTTCAGACCCACTCCATGTCTCTCATTCTGCCAGCAGACTACTCAGGCGCGTTCTTCACATTGTGAAAGTGTGAGAGAGGCAAGCAGCAACATGTGATAGCTCCTAAGGTCAGGCTCAGAACTGTCACACTGTTACCCATACTCCTTTGGCCAAAAGCAAGTGGGATGATCTAAGTCCAACATCAGTGGAATGGAGAAACATTGTCTCTAATGAGAAGAACTACAAGGCCACATTTCAAAGGGCCTCCACAGAGCAGTGAAAAATTGGGAACACTAATGTTATTTACCACTGGGACTTTCTACCTGGGACTTTCCAGCTTACTTTCAACTGACAGTAGTGGAGGTGTATTTCCTCTCGTGGTAGCTGAACAGGAATGATTTGACCCAGCAGATGAGATCTGTTCCTAACAATACAAATCAAATGTTGCTGTATGCTCCTTAATATGCCATGTTATTGTCACCGAGATGCAGCCGTACTGATTAATTCATTACAAATATCAAAGTGGGTAATGGTTCCCTTAAGTGATAGGTTATTTTACAGGAAATAGGGGATTAGAAATACTGCTCCAGAAAGGATGCTGTTTGCAGTATCCTGTTTAATGTGTAATGTTTGAATATTACATAAATTCTTTAGTCCAAAAGAATGCCAAGAACCGCCATGTTTTAGATCTCGGGAATCCATGAAACTTGGGAAGAGTTCAGAGGATCTTAGACTAACCCTATTTACTATCCAGATTTCCCCTATGTTTAAAAGTAAAAATCTCTTAAGAAGTCCCCAGAAGAGAGGAAAGAATCCCTCCCCTCCCCTCCTCTCCTTCCTACCCCCGTAAATAAACAGGCATTAATAGCTTAAAAAAAAAGAATGAAAAGATTTAAGTTCTTCGGTTCTTCAGAGTAGGGCCTCCCCCTGGTTCTCTGACATTTGAGCCCTACTCTAGGGTTATTTCCATGGTTTCCACGTTACTTTCAAGAACAGCCACCACTTGTATTCCTCAGGGTTTCTTCTTCGCTCAGGACTGGTTGTGGAGCCGCAAAAAGAGTAGTCTGGAGCCCGGAAACCAACCTGGGGAATACTGCACCAGGTCCACCGGAGTGCGGCTGCAGAAGCCCGAGAGGGGAGCAGAATCGGCCCCCACGCACACTGGGACAGTTACTGCTCTTTGTTAAACAAATACAAGAATATGCGGCGGCGGCGGAGAAGGGTGGTAGTGGGGGAATAGATGGAGGCGTTTGTATTCATAACTGCGTAAGAAAGATCATTAACAAGGCGCTCCAAACGCAGGACAACCCAGGACACCGTGTCATCGGCTTTTGTGCACTTGAAGGCGGCTAAGTGCCCTGCTCAGAGGTTCCCCTTTGTGTGAAAGTAGGGAAACCAGAAGCGTGCAGCTACTGCTGCGTTTTCATTTTCGAATTCGCAGGCACTTGGACTAAAATACTCCCGCACCAACACACTCCCGCATTCTCACACCGACATTCCTCGGACTTCAGTTACTTCTTCGTCCGTCGACGACCGAGCGAGGGGTGACAATGGCTCAATGCGGGGGCCCGCAGCTCTGGGGGCAGCGCCAAGGGGCCGCCCGCCGCGCTCCGCAGCTGCGCGCTGAGCCCCACCGTCGGCCCGTCAGCAAACGCGGGCACCAACCGCCGCGCAGCCCGGCCGTTGGGCGGGTGGTAATTTCTGGGAATGGGGCGGGGCCCGCTGGGTACAAGGCCCAGGGTTTGCAAGCGGGGAGGAGGAGGAAGAGGAGGAGGAGGAGGAGCGGGCGGCGCCGAGGGGCGCGTGGAGGGCCGGGTTGGGCGCCACGAGCGTCACGGGCCGGGAGGGGCCGGGGGCGGGGCCGGCGGCGCGCTTCTGCGGGCCCGCGCCCCCACCTTCCATTTAGCCTAGGCTGAAGAGTGGAGACCGGAGGGGTCCGGGCTAGGAGTTTCAACAACCTCCGACCCCCAGTAACTGTCAGGCTGCCCGAGTGCGGAGCCGTCTCTTGAGGAGAAAGGGGGGGAGTCTAGAGCTGGGGATGGGGTGACAGCTGGGGCCCGCGGGGGGGCCTCAGAGGGTGTGTGCGTGCGGTCCGGGCAGGCGGGCGGGCGCTGCAGGTGCACGGGCTGCCCCGCCGCCCCCACCCGCCTGCCTGCACTTGGGAACCCCCGCTCCAGTCCCGGAGTCGGGAGCGGGATGGGGGAGCCCCGAGCAGGGAGCGGGACAAGTGGGGAGAGACTTTACCTGAGAAGGCGGGTTTCAGAGAAGTTGAGGGCTACCGGCCGGGCGAGATTCGGGAGAGCCACCGAGGCATGTTGGGCGGGCTGGTGGGGGCCGAAGGCGGCAGAACCCCGCGAGGTATAAATAGCCGGCCAGGGTTTGACAGGCGCGGCGGTGACTGGCGGTGCCGCCCCCCCTCGCCGCTTGGGGAGGGGAGGAGCGCTCGGAGCGGGCGGGGTGGGGGAGGCGGACTCGAGTGTCCTGGTGGCGGCGGCAGGAGGCCGAGGGGGAGGAGCCGAGGCGGGGGGTGAGGGAGGGGGGCCGGGAGCGGGACGAGGGCGGGGGCCACCATTGCTCCCCGCGCCTGGCTCACTGTCGCCGCCGTCGCCGCGGCGGTTGGGGGTCGGTGGGGCGGCGCAGGCGGGGGTCTCTGCGCGGGGCGGCGCGCCGCTGTTTTGTCTCCTCCTCTCCCAGTGGAGCGGCTCGGGCTGCTGGGGAGGCCCCGGCTCCCTCCGGACGGCCGGCCAACGGCGGCGGCTAGTCCGCGGCCCTGCCGGGAGGGAAAGCGACGCCGCGGTCTTCCCGGGCGACGCGGAGAGCAGGTAAGAGCGCGGGCCGCTGAGGCTGGTGGGAGGGAGCTCGGAGGGTGCGGCGAGAAAGCCTCGCTGTCCCGAGTGCCGCCACCTCCCTCCGCGTCCCCGCCCCGCGCCTGTGTTGTTTGCGGAGGGTTTTCCGGAGGCTGTGGCGGTGACACCGACTGGGAGCTGGGGAAGGGGGCTGAGTGCCCCCGGGCAACGGTCGGGGAGCAGGACTTGGAGAAAGGGGAAGGCGCGCGGCGCGTCCGCCCGCGGGGCGCGCGGTGCGCGGGGCAGGGCTGAGGGAAGAGGTTACGGACCCCGGCGGTGGGGGGGGATGGGCCGAGCGCAGCTGGTCTCGCTGTGTTTACATCGCCGCGCGAGTCACCTCTGCCGAGAAGCGGACTGAACTGACCTGCCTTGTCCCGCGGGGAGGCCAGGGCGGGGGTCCGGCTCCGGAGGAAGCGCGTCCTGGGAGGGTCGGGTAGGGCGGGAGGCTGCGGCCGGCGCCGGGGCGGGACCTGGGAGGCTCTGGCCGCGTGGGGTGGCGTGGAGGGCTGGAGACCAGTTTCCTTTCCTGTCGGGCCTCGCCGCCCCCTCTTACCTTTCCTGCCCTCCGCGGCTAGCTGGCACGGCAGGTTGTAGTCGGTCATTCTTTTATTCTCCCTCTCCACGCCGGCCCCCTGCTGCCACTTCCCCCTATTCCCCGGGGGTGGGGAGGCTGGGCTCTGATAGGAATCTGTTTTTTGAACAAAACAAAAACGGGCTCTGTAACACGCGCGTCCAGTGACCGCCTTCTGGATCCTCTCCTCTCGAAGCTGGTTCTCGGGGACGGTGCTCCTGGGTGTTTCGGGGGCGCGGTAGGAGGACGGTGAGGGCTTTGCTAGGGTTGATACTGACTGCCCAGGCAGCTTTGCGAGCAGGGTAGCTGGAGTCCCCTCTCTTGCTCCATTTGGGCATTTTTATTCCATGTCAATAAAGGACAGAGAAAATATTCCATTACCCTAAGAGTAATCCAGATTGCACAGTTTCCAGTGTTTCTTATGTGCCAGCATCCTGGGCTCTTGTTTTCTAGGATCTAGCTACGCTGCAGAATAGCCTTTCTTTAAGTTCTTGGTACTTGATTAAATGAGTGAGAGGAGGGCACTTTATTGTAAAAGTGAATTTCACCCCCTTTCTTGTGCTCATGAACATTTATTTCAGCTGTGTGGTTTAAATTTTAATCCAGTGATGATAGGATAGTAATCTGGTGTTTGGTAATCAGATTTGCTTTTCTTTTTATTTGTGAGTCTGTCGAGAGTAAATAATGCACTTTGTCTAGTGCCGTAATCACAGAATAGTGGCAGAATCACAGAAAAATATACATTTTACCAAGATAGGACTGAATATTTGAGTTTCAGAGTTTATTCCTTTCTTCAAAAGGTAGAATGACATTGTGTAAGACTAGAAACTATTGAATTACTTTTAAAGGGTTTTAGGAATAAAGTTTATATGTAGTGTAATATAGTTTACACATTGAGTTCATATGAATATTGTTGAAATATCTCCTAGTAAACACGTAAAGTAGAAAATTGAAATACTTTGGGCATTTGGAATTTGAAAATTTAACGTCAACCTATTGTTTAATCTTAGTGCTGGAACTAATTACTTTGATTAATCATTGCTTTTCATTTCAGATATATGTATACTAATTTACAAAATAATCACAGTAGGTTGTAAAGAATTTATTTTTCTATCCTAAGTAGATAGTAACTGTGGCTGTGGTAGGGCCTATCAGTGTTGATGGCTTTACCTGCTAACAGATTGTACACTAAGGTTTGTTGTTTTTTTAGCTAACAGCTTTATTGATATATAATTCACCCACCATTCAGTTCACAATTTAAAATATACAGTTAAGTGGTTTTTTAATACATTCACTAAGGAACTATCACTATAATCAGTTTTAAAACATTTTCATCACCCCCAAAAAGGAACCTCACACCCATTAGGTGTCACTCTCCACTTTCCCTCCAAACCCCTAGTCCTAGGCAACCACTAATCTACTCTCTGTTTCTATAGATTTGCCCATTCTGGACATTTTATATAAATGGAATCGTACAGTGTGTGACCTTTCATGATTGCTTTCTTTGACTTAGCATAATGTTTTTGGAGTTCATCCATGTTGTAGCATGTGTCATTGTTCTATTTCTTTTTGTTGAAGAGAAATACTCCATTGTATTGATATACCACATTATTTATCCACTAATTAGTTGTTAGACATTTGAGTTTCCACTTTTTAGCTATTACAAATAATGCTGCTCAGCACATTTGTGTACAAGTTTTTGTGTGGACATGTTTTCATTTCTCTTGGGTATTTACACTTTTTTAAAAAAAATTAGCCTTTTGAGTTACCATTTAATATCAGAAATTCATTTTGAGTGCAAAATTTAATAATTTTTTAGTAAATTTATTGATTTGTTAAACTATCACCACAAACCAGTTTTAGAACATTTCTATCACTTCTAAAAATTCCCTCTGGCCTCTTTGCAGTTAGCACTTAAACTCACTTCTGGCTTAGGCAGCCACTGATTTCTTTTTTGTCTCTATGTATTTGCCTTTTCTGGATATTTGGTATAAGTGGAAACATACAATATATAGTCACAAACATAATATGCAGTGCTTTCACTTAGCATAATGTTTTTTGGGCTTCATCCATATTGTAGCATGTGTCAGTATTTTGTTCCTTTTTATTGCTAAATAGTATTTTATTATATGGATATGCCACATTTTGTTTATCTTTTTATCACTTAATGGGTGTTTGGATTATTTCCACCTTTTTGACTGTTGCAGATAATGTAGCTTGAAAGTTTGAGTACAAGTCTATGATGATGTACGGTTTCATTCTCTTGGGTAGATGCTAGGAATAGATTTGCTGGGTCATCTGTTTAACTTTTTAAGAAACTGCCAAACTGAATTCTAAAGTGACCTTACATTTTACCTTCCTAACAGCAATGTATGAATGAGAGTTACAGTTTTTTTCACATCTTTGCCAACACTTGTTATTATCTGTCTATTGTAATATAGCCACTTTGCTGGGTGTGAAGCATTTAACTAATTGTAGTTTTAATTTGAATTGTTCCTAAAGATGCAAGCTGTTGAGTATTTTTTCATATGATTACTCATGCCTATATCCTTTCGAGTGAAATTCAAGTCTTTTGCCTGTTTTTTATTTGTCTTATTATTATTGAGTTTAAAGAGTTTTTTATACATTCTGGATGCAAGCCCTTTATTAGATGCATGATTTAAAATATTTTCTCCCAGTCCATGTCTTTTTTCATTTTTTTATTGGAGTCTTTTAAAGCACAGAAGTTTTGATTTTGATGAAGCTTAAGTTTCCCAATTTTTCTTTTATAGATCATGCTTTTGTTGTTTTAAGAACTCTGCCTAATCCAAGGTCTTGAGGATTTTCTCCTTTGTTTTCTTCTAGATGTTTTATAGTTTTTGCTCTTATATTTAGATTTATGATCTGTTTTGAGTTGATTTTTATGTATGGTGTGAAATAAGGGTCTAAAGTCATCTGTTTTATATGGATTGTCTTAGCACCATTTGTCAAAAAGACTATCATTTCTCCATTGATTGTAAATGTAAAGATTTAATTCTGGACTCTCAATTCTGTTTCATTATCTATATGTCTATCCTTATGCTAGTACCACTCTGTCTTGATTACTGTGCCTTATGGTAATTTATGAAACCAGGTACTGTAAGCCCTTCAATTTTGTCCTTGTTTTTAAAAATTGTGGCTATTCTGGGTCCTATATAAAATTTTTAGGATCAACTTGTCAGTGTCTGCAAAAATGTCTTGAAATTTTGATGAGGAATACATTGAATCTATTCATCAGTTTGAGATGAATTACCATCTTACATTATTGGCTTTTCTAATCCATGAACATGAAAATTTCTTTTCACATACAAATCTTTTACTTTAAAAAAAAATTTACTGTGGTGAGAACACTTAACAGGAGATCATCTACGCTAGATTTTTAAGAATATGATATGGTGCTCTTAACTATAGGTACAATATCGTATAGCAGATTTCTGTATTTGGTAGAGAGTTCCTTTTTAATACTATTTTGTTCAGAGTTTTTATCATAAATAGGTATTGGATTTTATCAAATGCTTTTTCTGCATCTCTTAGCATGACCCACTGTCACAGTTTGGTCATAACCCTCCTGGTTTTAGTACTGAAAGTCCTGCATCTTTGGGAACACTTCAGTCCCAGGCAGACCAGTATGGTTTGGTCACCTTAATGTCTGAGATGAATATGTGATTTCTTTCCCTTACTGCATTAATTTGGTGTATTACATTAATTGATTTTTAGCAGTTAAACCAGTCTTACATTCCTAAGACAAATCTCACTTGGTCATGGTACATAATTCTTATTATATGTTGCTGGATTAAGTTTGCTAATGTTTAGTTGAACATTTTTGTGTCTATATTTATGAGAAATACTGTTCTGTAGTTTTCTTTTCTTGTGTTGTCTTTGAATTTTGTAACACAGTAATATGTAGTAACCTCATAGAATAAAGAGATGTTACCTCTTCAATTTTCTGTAAGAGTTTGTGAGGAATTGGTATTATTACCTTCTTGAATATATTTAATTGAATCCACCAGTGAAAGAAAGCATCTGGGCCTAGATTTTTCTCTTTGGGAAATTTTTAAACTATTAATTCAGATTTTACTGCTAAGTTTTGAGTTACTTTCAGTAATTGTGTTTTTTTAGGTATTTGTCCATTTCACCTAAGCTAATATTTTTAGCATATGTTTTGTAATATTCCTGTATATGCTTTTAATTTTGCTAGCGTAGGTAGTGATGCTGCTCTTTCCTAATTTTGGTAGCCCGTGTCTTCTCTCTTTTTCAGTTGGTCATTTTAGCTAAAGGTTTGTCAATTTTGTTGCTCTTTTCAAAGAAACAAGTTTTGGTTTAACTGATTTTTTTTCCAATACTGTTTTCTATTTCACTGATTTCCTTTTTAATCTTCATAATTTCCTTCCTTTGCTTGCTTTAGGTTTAGTTCACTTTCGTTTTTCTAGTGTCTTAAGGTAGAAGCCTAGGTTACTGGTTTGAGATCTTTCTTCTTTTCTGATGTACGCATGTGGAACTATACATTTCCTTCCAAACACTGTTAGCTGCCATACGTTTTTATATGCCTGCTTTTAAAATTTTGCATTTATTTTTCCTAATTTCATTTGTGATTTCTTCTTTGACGCATGGGCTGTTTAGAAATGTACTGTTTAATTTCCAATTATTTGAGGATTCCCTAAATTTCATTGTTGTTGATTTCTAATTTAATTCCCCTGTAGTGAGAGAACATACTTTTTACATGATTTTTCTCATTTTAAATTTATTGAGACATTCTTGTGGCCTAGCATGTAATCTATTCTGAAGAATATCCTATGTGCTCATAGAGATATTCTGTTGTTGGGTAGAATATTTTGTAGGTGTCAGGTCAAATTGGTTCTTTGTGCTGATTTTCTGTCTAGCCATTCTGTCAGTTATTGTGGTTGAGATATGAAAATTTCTATTGAAGTGTCTAATTTTCTTTTCAGTTCTGTCAATTTTGCTTCGTATTTTTGGGGCACTGGAGTTAGGTATGATATACATATACAAACATCTTACTGACAAATTGACTATTTTTGCATCATTATGAAAGATCCCTCTTTGTCTCTAGTAGTGTTTTGTCTGGTGTTAGTATAGCTCTCTTATGCATTGCATATCTTTTGCCATCCTTTTACCTTCATCCTATTTGTTTTTGAATCTAAAGTGTGTCATACAGACAACATGTAGTTAAATTGCTTAAAAAAAATAGTCTGACCATTTCTGCCTTTTGTTTGGAGAGTATAATCTGTTCTCATTTAATGTAATCATTGATTGTCAGATTTATGCAACTTTGCTAGTTATTTTCTATATGTTTCATTTCTTTTTTATATCTTTGTCCTTACTGCCTCTTCTGAAGGTAACAGATATTTTCCAGGGTATCATTTTAATTCCTTTGTTAGCTTCTTAACTGGATTTTTAAAGTTATTTTTTTTAGGTTGCTCTAGGGTTTATAATATATGTCTTAATTTATCACAGTTGACTAATTTAGTTATAGTAAAATAAAGAAATTTTGCTTCATTTTCTCCCTCCTCCTGTCTTAGTATTGCCATGCATATTAAATTTTTATGTATTAGATGCTCAACAGTACAGTTTTATATTTTTATTGCAATTGTATGTCTTTTAAAATAGTTAAGAGAAGAAAAAAAAATTTAAAGTGTTTCATATTTAAAAATGTATTTAATTTTTATGTATTTTTTATTTCTTGTTACGTATTTGCATTATGGGTTAGTTATTTCCTTCCAGTCTGGTGGGCTTCCTTTTGGATATCTTGTAAGGAATTTCTGTTATTAATGAATTATCTCAGTCTTTGTTTCTTTGAATTGTTTTTATTTTGTCTTTATTTTTGAAGAATAGTTTTGCTGGATATAGAATTCTTTGTTACAAATTTCTTTCTCTCTAGGCATTTTGAATATGTCATCTCCTGCTTTCTGGCCTCCATTATTTCTGATGAGTTGTTTTTCTCTTCATGCTTTAAAGATTTTCTATCTGTAGTCAACAGTTTTACTGTGATGTATGTAGGTATGGATCTCTTTGTCCTACTTTATCCTACTTTCGATTCATGAAACTTAAATGTATTAGATTAACATTTTTGACAATTTGATAAATTTTGACAGTAATTTCCTTAGATATTTTTTCTGTCCTTTTCTCCCTCTCCCTTTCTTCTGGAACTCTAATTAATGTATGTTGGTCTGCTTGATGGTATTCCTAAGTCTCTGAGGCTCTGTTCATTTAAAACATTTTTTTTATTTTTCTTTTCTGTACTTCAGAATTGGTAATTTCCATTGATATATTTTAAAGTGCATTGGCTCTTTCTTCTGTCGTCTCCAAAATGCTTTTGAGCTCAGCTAGTGAATTTAAAATTTGTGTTCTTCTACTTTTCAACTATGGAATTGTTATACTTTTCAACTCCAGGATTCCCATTTTATTCTTTTTTTAAAAATAGTATTTGTATCTTTACAGGATACATCTGTATCCTATTCTATGAGTTATAGGTCTCACACTCCTTTAATTCTTTAAACATGATTTCTTCATTTGGAGATAAAATTAAATTTTAGTTGGAGATAATATCTTAACTATGTGTTAAATTCTAAAATGGAGTTTGTTTTATTTTTAAATTATATTCACTATTTTTATCTATTTTATGACACATGTGAAAGTACATTACTCATAAATGCTAAATTGCGTGTATAGTTTATATTTGAACATAATAATTTACTATAACTTTATTGGTAAGTAGGATCAGTGTATAACTTGAAAGACATGCCATTATTAAACCTTAGTTCAGTCTCTGAACTGATTATACAGTATAACGTCTACTTGTTTTTTTTTTTTTTTTTTTTGAGGGGGGAGGTAATTAGGTTGGTTTGTTTATTTATTTAATGGCAGTACTGGGGATTGAAACCATGACCTAGTGCATATTAGGCATACACTCTACCACTGAGCCGTACCCTCCCCCCTTAACGTCTACTCGTTTGTATTTCTTGCTGCTTAATTCTCTCACAGTAGGTGCTAATAGGTAGACAAAAGTGGAAGAAGCCTAAGAGAGCAATATAATGTTTATAATGATTACAGAATATCAAAATCTTCATATGAGCCTGCACATTTATTAGTATAGTATTCATTCATTTTAGGCCCTTGAGAGATTGCAGTAAATAAGATAAATGCAGTACCTGTTCTTATGGAACCTTACATTCTGTTAGAGGAGGCATACGTTAAACATATAAACAAATAAGATAACTTTAGAGAATGATAAATATAATGAAGAAATAAACTAGAGTAATGTTATTGCAGTTAGAGAATGTTGGGGAGCTATCCAGGAATGTAAAATAATCTGGGGGAAGGGAGCCAAAAAGGAGATGTCTCTCTGAAAGGATGGTAGTTGAAGTGAGACCTGTATGATAGGTGAGGATCTGTCAATGATCTGAAAGGGCCATGTATCCTAGAGAACAGGAGGTGCAGAATAAGCTTGGTGTGTTGTAGGAATACGGCTAGTGTGACTGGAGCTCAGCAAGCCAGTGAAGGAGAAACAAGGGATGAGAGAGATCAGAGAGGTGGGGTGGGCTAGCCCTGGGTTGAACTTTATAAAGTCTATGTTAAAAAGTTTAGATTTTTTTCTAAGTGTGGTGGGGAAACACTGAAAAAATACTGCAGTGACCTTTATTCTTGACTAAAGAGTTAATTTACAGCTCAGTATATAATTTTATTCTTTAATAATTTCTGAGTGTGAGTAAATACCTGTAGGATTTTCTAAAAATGTTTTTAGCTTTATAAAGAATAGAATAGAATAAGATGATTTTAGTCCTTCAAATAAAAATAGGCTTGCATTTATTCGTTCATCCATTCGTTGTACATTCTATAGGCCTGTAAGCATCCATCTTCCAAGACCTATGGAACAAGCTGTAAACCTTGGCTTAGTTAGGTAAAGGGAGATAATCTTGTAAATAGTTTAGGTCTCAAAGTGAGGGACTGGGTGCACTTTTTCTTAGTTGCTTCTGCACGGACCTTTTTATTTAGCACTATAAAAACGTTTATATTTTGGTGCCAGGTAGTTCTTTTACTTAAAATATAGGTAAATTTTAATTAGGATATAAAGCTTATATCTGAGAATCTCTGTTTCTTGCTAATACAAAAGTGCAGGCCAACATTTCTAAAAAACAAACAAGCTCAACCCTAAAGAGAGCACAGGAAAAAGAATTTCTGATACTGTCCCTTTCTCCGTAAGGCCTACAGAACTTATGTGAGAGAATTTGTGAGTTAAAAAATTCATTCCTTCCTCTTGCCACCCTCTTTTTCTTTGGGAAAGGGAAAAGATATGTATACTTATGTAGATAAGGTATGTGTAATTCCCATTTAGTATATTTTAAGCCTACGTATCAGCCATGTGATGAGCCAATAAGGAAATAGGTAGAAAAATCTCCCAGGGTGGAGTGGGAGAGGTTCTATATGATTCTTTCAGTTTTAATTTTGAAAACACTTGTATGATCATGAGGCAGAAAAAACTTTAAGAGCGTAGGCTCTGGAGTCAGACTGCTTAGGTTCAAATTCTGATTCTATCATTTGCCTGTTGTTTGACCTTGGGCAAGTTACTTAAATTTCTCCGTGCCTCAGTTTCCCCAGATGTAAGATGGGGATAATACCTGTTTTGTAGGACTGTGAACATTAAATAGATTAATACATATAGTGAGTTTAGAATGATGCCTGGCACAGAATAAGTACTCTATAAATAATAGCTACTGTTACCCTTCATTGTTTGAAAGAAGAAGGAAAAATAAACTAAGCTAGTTATTGACTTTCTTCTGGGATAAATTCACTTTAACGGATTCATATTCCTGTCAAACCAGAATATTAAAAAGATTCTTGTGAAAGGCAGTTCTTTGCTTGATTTTAAGTTACAAAAGTGAAGAAGTTGATGAAGGTTTTAGAACTTTCTGTACTAGGGTCTTTAGGATGGCAGTTGCTGGGCTGGTAATTTTTATCTCCAGGAAGAAAAGTTCTTCCAGTTTGCTTTGTTAAATAAAACTTAAATAGATTTTAGTTTTTCTTTTTTTGATGACTGGGTATCTACCATATATCCTGATCACCTCTAGCTTCAGCCTCCTATAAAGGAGTTGCTTGACTACCTTAAGCTGGTTGAAACAAGTCTTTTATGTATCTCTTTCTAGATGTACAGGAAGCTATTGTGACCAGAGTTGAGACTTTTCAAACATTTTAGCAATGATCAGAGCATAAGCCTTGATTTTGAGTGTCACTTTTTCCTTAACCAAACCTTATAGTACACATACATATATATATATTTTTTTGAAGTATAGTCAATTTCCAATGTGTCAAATTCTGGTGTACAGCATAATGTTTCTGTCATATATATACATACATATATTCCTTTTCATATTTTTCCTTATAGGCTACTATAAGATACTGAATACAGTTCCCTGTGCTATTCAGTATAAACTTGTTGTTTATCAATTTTATATACAGTAGTTAGTATCTGCAAATCCCAAACTCCCAATTTATCCTTTCCCGTCCTTTTTCCTCTCTGGTAACCGTAAGTTTGTTTTCTGTGTGAGTCTGTTTCTGTTTACTAGTACGTATTGTTTTGTCTCGTTCTTAATTGATTTGGAAATTTGCTTATTCACAGAATATACATGGCTAAATAATTATTTCCACCATTTAATATTTCTTACTAATAGTTCATGGAGTAAGTCTAGAAATGGATATTCATATAAGTTTAGGATTATTAATTAATAATCAGACCTTTGTTGCTTATCTTCATCCTCAAGATAGGTTGGATTCTAAGATATGCTAAATGTGATCTCTCTTCCCCCATGTTCTTATTCTGACCCTTTTTATTACTGCCCTAGAATTTGAGCATATGTGAAATGGCAACAGAAAGTAGGCAGATAAAAATATTAAAGGAGTGTAGCTAGGCAGCAATATCATTTTTAGCTCCAGTGATAACTGTGGGCAGCCAAGTCAGGTTGATTTTGTCTTGGTCTCTCTTTGCTCATCAATTCTTTAACTAACTGTAACGTTTGATAATTCAGAGTGTTTTTAGATGATACTAACCTCATATATTTTCACCATAGTAAAATAAATTGAACAAATCAACATTTGTTAGGTTAGGCCTCAAATGGGAACCTGGCCATTTGTAGTTCTTTGGTTGATGAAGAAACCCACCAAAACATGCCTAGCAAGGAAAGCATCAAAATAGCTTAAACATAACTTAGATGAAGTCACAAATTATCTAAGTTGACTTCTTATCTATATGTCATTCTGTGTCTTTGTCTGTGTGTTCTAACCCAGGGCCATGAGTAAATGAGCATTTTAAGATACTATTATCCAAGGTGAGGGACCTTTGAAATGCAAAATTGTTTTTATGGTTGGCAAATCATTTTACTGACTTTCCTATTAGCCTCCTCAACCTATTTCTTTTTCTATAAAAGGAGCTCTAAAAAAAAAAAAAAACCAGGAGCTCTAAATCTCTTCCAGATTAAAAGAGTTTTCATATAATGTCTATTAGCCAGTAAATTTGTTGCATCCAATTTTAAATATCTGCGTCAATCACCTTGCCCTAAAGTAAGTCCTATGACATGATTTCTTGCTGCTCAGTTATTTCCAGCCCAGACTTTCGGGCCCAAATATTTCTAAAGTATACACTCCTTACACTTAGTTCCATTTTCACAAGGGAATTCTTCTTTCTTTAAAAAATTCATTAGTTTACTTTTTATCCCTTTAGAATGTACTGATTTTTCGTTTAATAGATTATAAGAATAAACATCTCAGTTTTGTATGAGGAGCAGTTAGGTTTTAGGTATTATCATCTGTTCTGTTACTGCTTTATTATATAAAGCTTTGGCAATATGATGCAGCACTGACTGATGTTATCAAAGAGATAATAACAAATAACATTCATTCAATACTCACAGTGTGCCAGGCACTTTATATAAAGAATTAAAAGAACTAAACACACCTACTTCCCAGAGTTGTTTTACTATCTTATTATGGATGAGGATATTAACTTTTAATGAGATAAGTTAGTGTCCAAGATTACATAGTCAGAGGTAAAGCCACCATTCAACAAATATTTATTGAGCACCTGCTGTATTCTCGGGATACAATGGCCACCAGCTCTTAACTATTAGTCACACTAGCTATAAAGCATACTGTTAAAATAGTCCTCATGTAATAGGGGATAATTATACCTATTTCACAGGGTTATTGTAAGGATGAAGGGACAGGCATAAAAATGGTTCAATAACTAGAAAATACATGGTTGAGACTATTGAGACTGTTACTATATTAGCATTATAAAATGACATATATAATTCTTGTCAAAGTTGGTTGATAATTTCAATAGGACAGTGAAATATAAATTAGAAATACTTCTGGAATTGAATTCCACATTGAAAAGGTTTACTTTTATCAGTGAAATGGCTAAGAATAGTAAGGTTTTTTAGGGGGAGAATTTTTCTGATATCACAGGCAGGAACCAGTTGTGAATTGAACTATATATAGGTTTAGATTACAAGCTACAGTTCTTAGTATGATGATAATGCTGTTAATACTGAATAAGAATATCTCTTTAATTACATTCTCATTTGCAGTATTGTCTTCCCCTTCTTTTGAAGTCAAGTTTAATGAAGTTTAATTTACATATAGTGAAATTCATCTTTAAATTTCCATGTTAGACAAATTGGTATCATTATGCAGTGACCATCACAATCAAGATGTAGACTATTGCTATCACTCCAAGAAGTTCCTTGTGCCCTTTGAGGTCATCTGCTTCCCATTGATCTGTTTTCTGTCCCTGTAGTTTTACCTTTTCTTGAATGTCATATAAGTAGAATCATCCTTCCTCTTTCTGATCTGTTAGGTTGTTTAGATATAGTTGCTGCAGTAGCAAATAAGATAACTGTGACCCCAGTTTTCTTACAAATTAGTAGGTATATTAAGAAGCAGTTAAATCAGAGAAAATTAACAGAACCTGCTGGAAAATTGTAAAAAAAAAAAAAAAGAGAGAGTTTGTCAGAGGATTAGTAAATATTACTCAATTTATATGACATTTAAAAAGAACGAGTTCAGGTGAATGAATTTCATACTTTAGATGGGAAGCTAATAAAATCAGTTTTAAACCTCTTTCTTTGGACCCCAGTTGTACAAAATTAGATGAATTACAGTCCTTGATTCATGATACACTTAAATAATTATTCCAAGCATGGCTGTTGTTTATTTTTAATAATATGATAAATACACACAAGTCCATCATTCAACATGAGAACTAAAACATGAGAACTAGAATTCACGTCACATTTACCCATGTGTGCCTTAATATAATTTATTTTAAGATCTTTATGAGAATTTTGGTTATATATATTTCTTACTAATTAGTAGGAATTCCTTTTTTCTTTGGAGGGAGGGGAATTACTTTTCCCAGACTTTTATTTTTCAGTTTTGTTTTTGGTTTCTATTGTTAAGAATTTTAAACCAAAAAATTGGTGTAGTCAAGTTTAGTAAATCTTTGGTTTTTTGCTCTCCATGTCTTATTTAGTAATTTTTCCTTAACTGTGATTTCATGAAGATAAAAAGTTATATATTTAGGTCTTTAGTACACCTGTAATTCATTTTGTGAATGGTGAGAGGTAGTGATTTAATTTTTTGTCTTTTGTCAATAATCACTTGTCCCAGCATCATATATTAATAGTCTTTTTTTTTTTTTTTTTTGCAGGGTGGTGGGGAGGTAATTAGGTTTTATATATATATATATATATATGTATGTATATGGAAATACTGGGGATTGAACCCAGAACCTCATGCTTGCTAGGCATGCGCTTTAACACTGAACTATGCCCTCCCTGCCTTCATTGATTTTAGCACTTCCTCTTCCTACATTAAGTTTCCAGTATGCATGGGTCTTTTTGATATACTGGGTTATATCTACACTGTTAATTATTGTCTAATTACCATAGACTAGGTAGGACAGTTATTCTCAGGAGGGTTTTGGCTAACTTCTGCCCTTTGTTCTTTTACATACTTTTTTTTCCCCCTTAACTACCTTTGTCAAGTTTTTTGTAAAACCCTTTTGGGATTTTTGACTGGAAATATATTGAATTTGTTAGATGAAATTTGGTGGAAATTGACATCTTTAAGATATTGAGCTTTCCTATCCAAGAACATGGTATCTCTTCATATATATAAGACTTCTTTAATTTCTTTCAATAGATTTATTCATTTTCTTCACAAAGGTCTTTGTACATCTTTTGTTAGATTAAGTCTTAGGTATCTTATAGTTTTGGTGGTTACTGTAAATGATATAGTTTTTTAAAAATTACATTTTCTGTTTGTTGTTGGTATATAGAAAAACAGTTGATTTTTATATATTGACCTACATCCACACATCTCACAAACACTCTTCTAATATCTGAAGATTCTTTTGGATTTTCTGTGTAGAGAGTCTTGTCATCTACAAACAATGATTCATTTCGTCCTTTCCATTTCTTCTGCCTTTTAATTTTTCTTCATCAAACTCTACTGGTCAGGATTGCCAGTGTGGTTTTGAATTGAAGTGGTAATTGTAGATGTATATGTTCTTTTCCCAGCATCAAGGAGAAAGTTCTAAATATTTTGCCACTGCTTGTCTTGGCTGCTTTTTTATTTTAATTATTAAATTTACCAAGTGATTTTTATTGCATCTACCAAGATGATGTATTAATTATCTATTGCTGCATAACAGATTACCTACAACATGTGTTGATGAGGATGTGGAGAAATTAGAACCTCTGTACACTGCTGATGAGAATGTAAGATGATGTAGTTTGGCATTTTCTCAAAATCTTAAGCATAGAATTACTATATGTTCCAGGAATTCCACTCCTAGGTGTATACCTAAGAGAAAAAGAAAACATATGTCCACACAAAAACTTTTACATGAATTTTTATACCAAAATTATTTATAATAGTGAAAAAGGGGAAACAACTCAAATTTGCATCAGCTGATGAACAGATAAGTAAAATGTGGTATATCTATGCAATGGAATATTATTCAACATTAAAAAGAATTGAAATACTAATACATGTTACTGCACAGATCAATATTGAAAACGTACTAAGTGAAAGAAGCCAGTCACAAAAGACTATATGTTATAAAATTCTCTTTATATGAAATGGCCAGAACAAGCAAATCTCTAGAGATAGAAAGTAGATGAGTGGTTGCCAAGGACTAAGGGTTGGGGAAGGATGGGGAGTGATTGCTAATGGCCATGAGTTTTTTTGAGGGGGAGAGGGTGCTAAAAATGTTCTAAAATTAGATTGTGATGATGTTTGCCCGACTTCATTAATATACTAAAAACCATTGAATTATATGCTTTAAGTTGGTGAACTGTATTATATGTGAGTTATATCTCAGTAAAGCTGTTTTTAAAAAGGTAGCTACAGATGTAGTTTTGTTAGATACTGCCAAGTTCCCCTCTCAAAGTGTTGTATCAGTTTGCATTCCCACCAGCAATGTATAGATGTTTTACCAACAGAATATAATGTTATGTATTTTAATTTTCACCAATCTGAGGAAAGGAATCTGTTTTTTAATATTTGCATTTTTCTGTGAGTAAATTTGAACATCTTTTCATATGTTTAAGGGCTATTTTTATATCTGTTCTTGTGAATTGTGTGTTTGTGTATTTTTCATATTTTTCTCTTGGATTTGTTCTCTATTTTAAGCATCGCTTATATGTTAGTGATAAGTAG
This sequence comes from Camelus ferus, assembly GCF_009834535.1. NCBI lineage: Eukaryota > Metazoa > Chordata > Mammalia > Artiodactyla > Camelidae > Camelus > Camelus ferus. The sequence continues at coordinate 98,745,743 of NC_045697.1, read as the reverse complement.
CCTTTTGTGATATAGTATCTTATTTCTAATATCATAGATGGAGTTTTCCTTGTTTTTGTACTTTGTACAAATAAAATCATGCACATAAACTTTTTTAATGACAGTATGATCTGTATTCTAGGCAACTAAATTATAATCTGAGCTGAATTTACTTCTGAGTGATACTTAGGTTTGCTATCATTTCTCAGAGGTTTTTTTTTTCAGTCCTCTTATTTTAGTTGCTTCTCTTATTGTTATACCAATTTTTACCCCTTATTCTAGTCTTAGACCAAATGGTGTTTCCTTTCTGAAGTCTTTCTAGAACATACCCACTCCCCAGGGCTGACTTAGGTGTTCCTTTTTAAAATATTTCCACTGTACTCTGTAGTTTCCTTTATAGCATTTATATTATTGTAATTGTTTCTATGTGTTTCTCCTTACTAGACTCTAAGCTGTTTGAAGGCTGAGTCTTCACTTCAGTTTTGTGTTCCTGGCATAGTGCTGTATTTGGTATGTAGTAAGTGCTAAATAAATCTTATTGAAAGACCTGGTATAGTAAGAAAGAGGAAAGAGGTGATGTTATTATAGGGAAAAAGTTGTCCATGAGGGACAAGTGGAATTTGAAAACCAAGAAAGAGGGCATTCCTAGTGAGAGAAGGGAACCAGCAAAGAATAGGCATGGGAATGAGCATGGTCTTTGTAGTGAACAGTGATAATATTTGTCTGATTGGAACATGTTTGTTTATTCTTGTATTCATCACATCGTTACTGTGTATCCTGTATGAAGGGCACTGTTTTCAGTGGTATAAACCACGGATTTTTAGAAACTGGACACACAGATATTTATAATTTGGTGCATTGGGAAAGCAGTAGGAATTAAGATTAAGATGGTAAGGAGAAGCAATAGTTTAGAGAGCACTGAAAGAAAGGCATAGATATTGGCCATGATATGGTTGATAGGAGGTGGCAAGTGAATGATTTGCTGGAAACAAAGGAGGTGTATAGTGTGGATTAGGGGAAGAGAATTATAGAAAATGACATTGAGCCCTTTGGAGATGAGGTTGCTTTAGAGTTGAGACCTGTAAAACAGCTAGGGATTGGCCAAATGGGCAAACAGGGTAAGGAAATCAAGAAAAGAGAGAGAAAAATTTAGACAATTGTAAACAACTGTGGTATAAACTAAGATGGAGGGAATAAGGGAAAATGGGCCAGACAAGTGAGTGTGGATTAGATTTGTGACTTCCATACCTGAGCATATCAGAATGAACATTTTATAACTTCTGAAAAATAGACCTAGACCCCTTGCTTGTTCCTCCTAAAATCAGTGTGCTTGCAAAGAGGTTGAGATTTCATCTTGCAGTTGATGATGAACTACTGAAGAATTTTGAGAGGGGCCTGACATTATTCTATCTGGGATCACTCTGATAATGCAGCTGTAGATGGAATGGAAGGGAGGGAGGATTAGAGATAAATAGGCAAATTCTGAAGCTCTTAACAATAATACAGAGAAATGGTAATAACGACCTCAAGCAAGGCAGAGGATATGAGATTATAGAGAAAGGGTCAAGAGAGAAGAGTATGATGGTGTTGATGGAGGAAGGAGTTGCAGATGACTTTAGCGTCTGTTTTAGGCAACTTGTGTGGGTGATAGGGTAGTTTACTGAGCTAAACATAATAGAAGCATACTTTGGGGGAGATAGCAGAGAAAAAGTTTAGTTTGGGACATACTGGACTTTCTCTCACACTTTTATTGATCCCATTTAATGACTAGTCCGGATACTCTGACTGATTTCTCTGGATTCATTCTTGACTCTTTCATTCACACCCCACATCCAGTTTGCTATCAAATTTTGCCCATTTTACCTGAAAAAAATTTTCCCCGAAAGTTGACCACTATTCACTCTCTGCAGAACCTACCACTCAGTACTAGCCACTATCACTTAATTTTTTGGGGGGTGGGGTGGGAGGTTTACTTATTTTTGTAGAAGGTACTGAGGATTGAACCCAGGACCTCATGCATGCCAAGCATGCGCTCTACCACTTGAATGTTACCCTCCCCACTCACCTAATCTTTATAGTAGCTTCCAAACTGATCTCTCTGCTTCTGTGCTTGTCCCCTTGTGTATTCTCAATCCAACATCTGAATGATCCTTATAATGAAGAGGTCATCTCTCTGCATAAACCTCTCCTTTTCCCTGGGGTAAAAGTCCTCACAGAGGGCCTACATGATCCCCTCCTCTTACCTCTCTGTCATCATCTTCTTTCTTCTTGCTCACTTCACTCCAGCCATATTGGCCTCCTTGCTGATCCTTGAACTAGTCAGGAGTATTCCCTCTTACGATCTTGAATTTTCTCTTTCCTTTGGCTGGAGGTCTCTTTCCCTAGTCATTGGCACAACTCATTCTTTTTTTTCATTTCTCACTCATGTCACTTTTTCAGTGAATTCTTCTCTTACTACTCAGTTTGAAATTGAAACCCTCTTCCTTGCTGAATATTCTCTCCTTTTGGTTCACTCTCCTTAGCCTTCATCACCATCTGTATGTGTGCTATACATATTTTGCTTATTTTCATCTCACCCTAGTGGAATATAAGATCCACAAGAACAAAGACTTTTGCTTTATTCACCACTGTATCTCTAGCAACTGAAAACTAGCATGTAAAAGGTGCTCAGTTAATATTTGTGAAATGACTGATTTAATTAATGGAGTCCCTGGGATATCCTGGAATAGATGCTTACTACTTATTTATACTCTATATAGTTTCACAAGGAAGTAGAGGCAAGAAAGTGTCTAGTAGACAAACTGGAGCCCATAAATTAGACTGAAAGAGAGATTTGAGGGAAGCCATGGCAGTACATGAGAAAGCTTAGAAGAGTGTAAACAGTCAGAAGAGGACTAGGGATGGGATCCTGGAAACACCCACATGGGTAAGAGTTGACCAGAGAGTAACACTGTCCTTAGACTTACCCAAGCGAGAACCTTTCTCTGGGCCTTGTGCTTTATAGGTCCTCGTTTAGCCTTCCTCTAACCATAGCCCTCCTGATAGGATAAGGATTTTGAGGGGCTAAGGGAACTAGTCCATCTGGTACCCATTTCTAGATTGAGCTATGAGTGTTTGAATCCCAGAATTCCTGTCCACGTGGCTTTTCACAGGTCTACTCTTTGATTCTCTCCTCTCTTGACTGTAGCATGTGTATGGGCTTTCATAGGCCTAGAGGATAGCCAAGTGGCAGCTGTTTGCGGTCCTATGGCCAGAGCTTGGACATGTTGTCTGGGATGTCCACATGCATGTATATGAGGTTCCTTGTAGTATGGAATGGAGCTAAAGGTGGGACAAGAAAAAGGGGCAGGGTGGGGTGGTGGTATGGTCCGCCCATGTGCCCCTGTAGAGCTTGAGTCTTAGAATTCCAAATCAGAACTTTGCCTTTTAGGTTGTTATAAAACTGTGTATGTCAAGATAGGAGGATAGAATAATAATTTACTGCTTTGTTAGGTTGGTTTATAATTTTAAACTATTTAGACATACAGTATATGGGCTTACATTTGTACTCTTCAAGTTCCTTGAAAATTAGGAGTGGGCCTCCAAGAGGGAATTGAAAAGGAGTAGCTAGCGAGGGAGAAGATAAATTTGAAGATAGAGTTTCAAGGAGGGAGTGATCAGCGCTGTCAAATGCTTCAGAGATGTTAAGTCCTATGAAGACAGAAATGTATGCATTGGATTTGATAAGAAGAATTTAGTAAAAATTTCATTTGGTGGTGATGGATGCCTAACTTCCATAGAAGGAGTACCTGAGAAATTAGGAAGTGGAGACAGCATATGAAAGATTTTTTTTGTAGAGTCTTACCCAATAAAGGAAGGAACTAGAGCAGTAAGCTGAAGGGGTATGTATGCAGGATCATGGAGGAGTCATGTTTAAGATGAGAGAATCTGTAAATGTTTAGATGTTGAGGGAAAAGACTCAATGTTAAGTAAGAGAATTAAGGGAAAAGAGGGAATAATTGATGGAACAAGACCTTAGATTCAGTGCATAGGTCAACAGATTAGCTTTAGAAAGGTGGAGGGCTATTTGAAGAGGCTTAGGAGGTCTGGATGTATATGGATGCCAAGTTTGGAGGGTGAGAGGGCAGAAAGTTGAGTAGCAGGAGAGTTAACAGGCAATAATATATCATTAATATTGTTTTATAATAGTTGTTTGGGTTAGTCTTTTTAAACTTGATTTTATACTCCTGGGGTTCTGGGGTTATGCCTGCAGCCACTTGTTAAAATCCTGTTGGTTGATTGAAATATAACCCATAATATGGGGCATGGGCTATATGTCTTGGGCTCTGTCCTTACTCAGTAATTGTTATTTAGTAGTGACTTAAAATTTCAAGTTTGAAAAAAGCTGCTGATTCCTCAATAGCCTAGGAATAATTTCTTTATATGTTCATTACATAATGTGTGCCATCAAGCTTTGGAGATGGTTTGTTGTAATAAGTGTATACTGTCTGAATCACACCTACTTTGGGCAAAATATTTTTTAATAGAATTATATTAATACTATCTTTTTCCCCCCACTAGTAGTTCCAGAGAACTGCTGGTCTATATTTTAGCTCTTGCCAAGTTGTGAAAATAGTGAAAGATGCTTAGACTACTTAACATTCAAACTGTAAGTAAAATTTATTTCTGCTATTATTATCTATATGATTAGAAATCAGAAATTGAAAATAGTTGTTTCCTAATATGATAATAGTGAGCTTTAGTGTGATGGGATTGTGGATTTTTCTTAATTTTCATTCTTAAGATCCAAATACATCTTATCCCATTTTCTGTTGATAAGATCAAAAAGAGACTAGTAGTACTGATGCGTCTTAGATAGTGAGGTGAAATTTCTGCTCTTTTCCCCAGGTATTTCTTTTTATTATAGCAGTTTATGAAAATTCTGTATTATTTTATTTCTATATCTGTATGGTACCAGTGTTCAAACTTAATATAGGACACAGTATTAATGGAATGATTAATTAGAAATGTATATTCTTTTCTCTTTAAATATACTTACATCTTCTACATTCTTTAATTTTTATATTAAAAAATACTATTAGAAATAAATCTCTAATTTCTCTATGAAATATTTAACATACACAAAATAAAATAAAATGTAACTTTCTAGAAATAATCTAATGTATAAATCTAGATGATGTACATAATGACACTCATCTCTACTGGGGGAAAAGCTTGAATTACGTTTACTGAAATCACTTGCTACATTGCATTTTGAACCAATGGCAAAAAAATTGAGGAAAGAGTGATAAAGTAATATGAAAGGCATTCTAAGTCATTTTACTACCTTATTTTCAAACTACTGTTTTTGAAAGTATAACTCAAATTAATCTGTTTTACAGACCTTATAGAATATTCAAAATGTGAACACAAAATGATTGCTACCATAACCAAAAGAGAATTCTAATTAATTATTCAAATAAACAAACCAAATGAGCCAAAGAAGAATGAAATATTTACAAACCAATAAATCTTCTAATTTGTTAGAGACGAATGATTTTAGAAGTTGTCACTGTCCCGCACATTTAATGTTTTCAGTGCATAAAAAATTGTTTAAATGTCAGGAATTTTTACCAAAATATTTCAGGAATAACAGTATATCTTCATCAAGAGAGAAGGTTACAACATTTTATGTCTTAGAATATAAATATAATAAGGTCATTCATGTGCAACAGAACATTATTTCAGATTGTAATCTTATTTCAAATTGTTCAAGAACTTGACAGTTCTAAGCAGAATGCTCATTAGTGCCCTCTTTTGACGCAGGGCTGTATAGGCCTATCTTCTTTTTCTTAGTTTACAAAAATGTTAAAAATTAGATTGCAAAATATGTTGTTTTATATCCTCCTTGTGTAGTTTTAATAACTTTTCAAATTCTTCCCTTTTTTAGGCTTTCTGGTTAATCATCTTTAGAAGACTGGATTTCTGGATATCTACTCTACTCCACTTCTGTTGACTTTTAAAACATGATAATGCAAACCTGTAATACTGGCAATCATCCATGAACCTTTAATTACATTGATTAATAGCGTTTGAAGCTTCCTCAGGGAATAAACAATGACATCAGCAGTGGTTCACAGTGGAGGTTCTATTTTGGAGCTTTCCAGCAATGGAGTAGAAAATCAAGAGGTTAGGCATCTAATATATTTCATTTCTGTTTTATTCATAGAAGTCAATGCATGAAGTAATTTTGAATTTAATGGGAAACAGGTATTTGAGAGTAGAAATGTACAGTGCATGAAACTGTACATGTATGTCATGTGTCCATGAGGTTTATTACTATACATAGGTAATAGAAGGTTGAGGGAAGGTATTGCTGGGTCTGAGTTGCTTGAGTTGTTGGAACATGCATATGTTGATTGGATTGAACCAGGAGGAAAATATTGAAAGAAAGAGTGTGGTAGTATTAGTTGAGAGAGAGATTGAAAATCTTGATAAAATCCGTTGTTTGGGATTTTAGAGTGCATAGTTATATGCTGTACCTAAATAACTAAATAAGATTCATTTTAATTTATGTTTTATTTATTTACTTATTTTTAATGGTGGTACTGGGGATTGAACCCAGGAACTTGTCGTGCTGAGCATGCACTCTACTACTGAGCTATACCCGCCCCTCATTCATTTTCATTTAGAATTTTGTATCTCCTTTAATTGTTATCTTTGTTTTTACATCTAATTCAGCCTGGAAATTCATCATATTTTAATCATATATTATATACTTAAGAATTTAGGTAATTTATAAATCAGAAAAGAAATTCAGTTTTTGAAATTTTTTACTTGAAGAATTTTACATCATTAGCATATTTGGTTATTTTCTTGTTATTGAGAACAGTAAAGAATAAGAGATGGGAGTAGAAAAATAACAGTACCAGAAATATATGAACTTCCACAGGGCCTGGCTTCTGTTCCCACCATTCAGTGAAGACTGAATATTGGGAAGAATCTAAATTAAAATATAATAATGCTGCACAATAATGGACAAATATTTGGTCAGAGATAAGATGGGAAGATGGAGAGTTTGTTGTACTTAAAAAACCTATTTTTTCTGTATTCTTTGAAAGACACTGCTGTTACTGGTACTTAGTACCAACACAGTGGTATAGTGACACGGCTGAGAAATGAGTTAGGACGTCAGGTTTTGTGTTCTGGAGTTTGGATTCTTTTTCTTGCTTGCTTGGTGTCTGTTCAGTCTTCAAAGATGGCTATGGTAAATTCAGTGGGAAGGGGGTAAAGTGAAGGTACTTTTCCTTTGTTTTCAATAGGCTTGATAACTTAAATGTTCCTGTTGTATTTGAATCTAAAACTGGTTCAAAGTCCATTAAGAGAAGCCCACAGCTAAAGGACATGCTTTATTCTCAATCGATTTCTACTTTTTCCTTAAAGATTCACTTTCCGCATGATCACTTCCAGGTATGATTCACCAAAGAAATGAGGGACTTTAGGGGACTTCCATTGCCTCCTACATCACCCAGACCAATGATTGCTTCTTCAAGTGCTTTCTCTTTTGTCCCATGGTTTTACTCTTTCGGTTTTTAATTCTGTAGAGGGAGCTGCTACGAACAGTAGGCAGAGTATATTTACCTTGTGCTGATTGGATACTGCTATTATGGGAAAAAAGAGTGTAACAGTTTGTTTCTGGAAGATTCTATATTTTCCTTCATTTGTATGCAACCCTAAGAGTTCATGGCTTGAAAAACTGATTATTTTGGAAGAAAGAATCTGATAAGTGAAATAATTTTACTAAAGCATTATTGACTAATGATTTATTTGGTAGCCTTATAAGGTGGTCACAGGAATTTTAGGTAGTGTGGCACCAGAAAGGAGGAAACTATTCTTGAGGACTTTTTCTTCAAATTATACCATGTGGTTACCCTCTTTCATTTCTTCCTGCAACAAATATTAATTGACCGTTTACTGTGTGTCAGATATTTCTCTAGACACTGTGGATAAAGTATTTCAGAATGGCTATGAAGAATAAATCAGGGCTGGAGATGAGTGGAGAGATAGTAGGGATATTTTAATTAGGGTGGACAGAGAAGGCTTCTCTGAAGAGGTGGCATTTTAGTTTAGATCTAAATAAAGTAAGGGGTTGGGCTATAGAAACATTTGGGGAAGAGAATTCCTAGAAGGAAGAAAACCACTAGTATCTGAAATACCTTCTAATTTTCAAAGGGAGTTTTGGGGATAGTGGTATTTGAAAGAGAATTTTGTCTAAAAGTAACTATTTAGGAATAAATTTATAATACATACCTATAATACCTATACTATAAAATGTAGGGTGGGGTGGAAAAAAGTGACCTGTCAGGAGTTTATTACCATAGCTCCAGAATCTGAAGGAAAAAATAAATATTTAAAAAGTGGTGGGCATTTGGAGAGTCCATTAGTGATTTTTAGGCTTTATTTTTTATAATTTTATTCCTGATTATAAAAGTAATGCATTTTATAAAATTAGAAAAATTCTATTTCTGACAAAGATACCAAAAAGAGTAAACTACAATCTTACTAAGGATTGTAAATACAAAAATCATAAAATAGTAATAAATTTATAAAATGTAGTCATATATTAAAAAATCCATTTACCAAATAGGATTTAGATACACAAAGATAATTCAATATTAAGAAAACCATTAATGTAATACATGTTCCTACTAATATGACATATGATATGTTAGTAGGGATAAAATACTTAATGAAATAGGATTTTATGAAATTCAGTGTCTGTCCTGATAAAAACTTAAGTAATATAAATTTGGATGTATATTTCCTTAACATTATTTAAAAAAAAAACTGTTACAAATCAAGCCAGAACCCTGTTTACTGGTGAATGACTGGAGAATTTCCTTTAAAATTGAAAAGAAGGTCAGATTGGGCACTGCCATTACTATTATTTAATATTTTCCTGTAATCATGCAAGATAAAATATGTAAATATTATGAAGAAGACCAAATTATTATTTGCAGATAATATGATTCTCTACCTGGGAAAACCAAAAGGAATCCATGAAAAGCCATTAGAATTAATAAGAGTTTGAGTACAAAATTAACATTTAAAATATTTAACTTTCTTTTGTAAGAAAACTGGTTAGAAGAGATCATGGAAAATAGGATCTCTTTCAGAAAATTAACAAAAAATATAAGGTAGTGAGGAATACATGTAAAAAATATGTAGGACTTGTTTGAAGAAAATTAATGATACTGAAGTAGACTTTAATAAACAAAGATAAACTTTGTACTTGAATAAGAGAAATGGGGAGGGTCAATATTGTGGAAGATGTCAATTTCCTCCAATTAATCCATATATTTAATTCTATCTCTATCAAATATTAGGGCAAGTTTGGGGGAAACTGATTATATTGGCCTAAAGATTGTATGGAAGAGTAAACATGTAGGAATAGCCAGAGCAGCTTTTGAATAGGAAATGTAAGTAGGTCTCATAGAAATGGGGAATTAATGCAGAAAAAAATGAAAAAGGATTTAAGTATTATTTTCAAAAACAAAATGAATGGAAGTTTTAGAGGGCATCTTCTTCCAGACAAATAAGATTGGGAATTCTTTCACTTTCGATTGTGATGGAGTAACTGAGACCAGATTTATACTCCCACTGTAAATAACTAGGAAAACGAACAAAACATATGAAACCATAGTTTGGAAACATTGGTGCTATGGTCTGAAGGTTTGTGACCCTTCAAAATTCATATGTTGAATCCTAATCTCCAAAGATGATGGTGTCAAGTAATAGGGCCTTTGGGAGGAATTAGGTCATGAGGGAAGAACCCTTATGAATGGGATTAGTGCTTTTATAAAAGGCTTCAGAGAGATCCCTTGCCCCTTCTACCATGTGAGGATTCAACAAGAAATCTGACCTGGAAGAGGGCCTTGTAGTCTGGTATTTTGTTACAGCAGCACGAATGGACCAAGACAGTTGGACAATGGGCAGCACAAGACTGTGCTTCCTGAGGAAAGAGAAGTGACTGTACTGACTTATTTCTTGGAGCCCTTTCTGAACCACAGTGAGAGAAGGAGGAATCCAAGCAGAGTGTCATGGTCTCACTGAATTGAGGAAACAGACTTTGGAATTGGAGAGGCTAATGGAACCACTTTGAGGACTCAAGAGTATTTGAGAGGAAGAAGCTGGTCAGAGAAAGAATATAAAAAACTCAGCCTTGGAGTCCCATAGTCTTTAGTTAAAAGAGCTGCCCAAGTGTAGTGTGAAATTCTAAGAAGCCAGGCAAAGAATGACCAGAAAGGTATAAACTCAATAATTTACAGAAAATAATCTACAGAGTTCACCCAGGGCTGGGACGTATTAGAGTTCCACCCAGTTAGAGAGTCCTTGTTAAGTGTCCAGGGCATTCAGTAGAGACTCCAGAGGGGACTTGTCTTACAGTAGAGCTAAACTAGCCCTAGAATAAAGGGTAGTCCAAACTTGCTCTAGAAAGTTTTGAAAATAGACTTTGAAAGCTGATCCATAATATAACTGTCATAATAAACATTATTAAAATAAGACAACAATGTGTAAATTGTACCCAACAATGTAAAATTTACGTATGTAATACCCATTCATGTTAAATGCAAGGAAGCAGGAATAATACAATCATTATGTAACTTGGAGAAAAAAATTGTCAGTGAAAATAGAAATACAAATAATATGATGAAATTAGATTTCAAGAGAGCTGTTATAAATATGCTCAAGAACTTAAAAGAAAGCATGAACCTGAGAGTAGAGGCATAAAAGATACAAAAGAACAAAATGAAACTTTTTTTCAGAGGGGAGGATTTAATTAGATTTACTTATTTATTTATTCTTAGAGGAAATAATGAGATTGAACTCAGGACCTCATGCATGCTAAGCATGCACTCTACCATTTGAGCTATAACCTCCCCCCCAATAAAACTTTTAGACATGAAATATATATGATCTGAAAAGAAAAATTCACTGCATAGGATTAAAAATAGGTATTGCAGAAGAAAAGACAAGTGAATTTGAAGTGGGTAATAAAAACTACATTATGAAGCACACAGAAAAACCGGGGGAAAAAAAAAGAATAGAGACTTGGTTTCCTGTGGCACAATATCAAGTTGTCTGACATAATGTAATTGGAGTCTCAGAATGAGAGGAGAGAACAGAAAAAAACATGTGAAAAAATAAGGAAAAGAAAACTACAAACCAATATTCACGAACATAGAAAAGAAACATTCTTGATAAGATACTAGCAGTCAAATCCAGCAGCATATAAAAGGGATCATATGTCTCAACTGGGGTTTATTTATCCCAAGAAGGTAGGTTAAATCAATCATTGTAATTCACCATATTAACAAAGGAAAAAGCAAAAATCATGTGATCCTTTCAGTAGCCATAGAAAGCCCATTTGCCAAACTTCAAAACCTATTATACAGATTCCCTAAACTAGTAATAAAGGGCAACTTCCTCAACTTGGTAAGTGCGTCATTTGAAAAACCCACGTCAGCATCACACTTACTGGTGAAAGGCTAAATGTTTTCCCTTTAAGGTTGATAGCAAAGCAAGGATGTCTGCTGTAACCACTTCTATTCAACATCACGCTGGCAGCGTTGCTACAGGGCAAGAGAAATAAAAGACTTACAGATTGGAAAATAAGAAATAAAACTGTCTTTATTTCTAAATGATATAATTGTGTGCATAGAAATTACTAAGACATCTACACAACTGTTAGAACTAAAAAATAAATGTAGGATAGGGGAATATGTAAAAATCATTGTATTTACATATTCTAGGAAAATGCAATTGAAAATGAAATTTAAAAAGCAAGACTATTTAACAGCAGCAAAATACCAAAAGGTTAAGTTTAATGAAATAAGCAATCTGTACATGGAAAACTACAAAGCACTGAATAAATCAGCAATGAATTAAAGCAATGAATTAAAGACCTGAATAAATGAAGAGATATACCACGTGTATGGATTGGAAGACTTATGGTGCTAAGAGCAAAGTTGGAGGGCTCACCTGTTTTAAAGACTTACTATAAAGATCCAGTAATTGAGACAGTGTGGTGTTAGTATACTGACAGACTTGTAGTTTAGTGGAAATCACAGACCCACATAAATCTGATTGATTTTCGATAACGGTGTGAATGTAATTCAGTGGAGAAAGGATAGAGTTTTTAATAGATGACGGTGGAACAAGTGGATATTCATAAGCAAATAAATGAACTGTGATCCTTTCTCACATTGTACACAATGACTAACTCAAAATTGATTATAGAATTAAATGTTCAAATGAAATTTTTGGAAAAAACCAGTATTTTCTCAACCTTAAAATAGGTAATTGAACACAAAAAACATGAGCTTTAAAAGAAAAAATGAATTGAACTTCATTTAAATTAAAAGCTTCTACTCTTTAAAAAACAACCCATTAAGAAAATGGAAAGGCAAACCAAAGATTGGAAAAAAAAATTTATAATACATATACCTATATTCAGAATATATAAAAGGACTTATATTTGGATTATATATAATAATAAGTTAGAGATAATCCATTAAAATGGGAAAGAAATTTGAACAGATAAATATGTGAATGGCTGATGAACACACTTAAAAATGCCCATTATTAGCCATCAGGGAAATGCAAAGTCAAAACTCAAGGAGATACTTGTATGCTTACACAGAATGGCAAAAATTGCAGAGTGATAGCATGTTTGGGGAGGATGTAGAACAACTGGAACTCTCATACATTGCTAGTGGGAATGTAACCACTTTGGAAAATAATTTGACATTTCTTTTAAAATTAAATGTACAATTACCATATGATCTGGTAATCTGATTTGTAGGTAAATATGGAGTGGAAAGGAAGGGACGAGGATAGCAGGACGTTAATAGGAGCATTTACAGCCATATAAAGACAAGTCTATCCATATAGTGGAATTCTCAGCAATACAAAGAAATGAACTACAGATGCATGCAACGGCTTGTATAAATCTTAGGATTTTGCTACTTTAAAGAACTCAGATACGAAAGAGCACAACCTGCTGAATTCATATATATGAAATTTTAGAAAAGGTATACTTATAGGAATAAAGAGATTGGTGGTTGCTCATGTAGGTGGATGGTGGGGGAGTAGGTGGTGATATGATGGTGGCTGTGAGAATTTGACTGGTTTAGGGGGTACAAGGGAGCATCCTGGGGTGATAGGAGTATTCTGTTTCTTGATTGTGGTGCTAGTTACAAGGATGTCTACATTTGTGGAAATCCATAGAACTGTATACTTAAAATGGATACATTTCATTTATATAAATATACCTAGGTAAAGTTGATTAAAAATAAGTAAGATTTATCTGTTGAGATAGATTATCCAACAAGTTTTCTATTATGCAAATGGTATTTCTTTTTAAATTACTCCTATATACTTTAAGGGTTTGTTTGGGTGTTTTTATTTTTTTTTTGTCATTGTTCATTTGTTATTTTAAAATGAAAAAAATGCATAAATATTCAGTCCATTTCTGATGAATATATTTTCCTTCTTTTCATTATGAACATCTTGGTTAGGGAACTTGTCTTAAAACTGTGCTTAGCAAGCACACTGTTTTTATTTTAGTGACATATTTATTTGAAACGGCTTCTGGGGGTAAACAGTTGGGGGGCGATTAGTCCTCCAGTGCCTACCACACTCTGTTTCATTTTTGGTAAGGCTTTGAAGGTGACCTTACTCTATCACAAAAGAAAAAATGAGAAACAAAAGTCTGTATTTTTAATGTATTCCTGAATTTCATGTCTTTCAGTGTATTTCTAACATAGAGTGATAAAAGGATTACAGTATCACTGCCTTCAGCCATTTTATGGTATATTTGTCTTTGGAAACTTGGTATCTGGAGAGCAGTGACTTGAGTGCATTATAAAAGTATTTCATAGGTGAACACTGCCGTATTGCGTTTGTCTTGCCTCTTTAAGCATTGCTCTCCTTGAAAGGAAGTTTCTGAGTACTACAAGTGCTTATGGTAGGATTGCCAGATAAAATATAGGCTGTCCAGTTAAATTTGAATTTCAAATAAACAACAAATAACTTTCTAAGTATGTCCCAAATATTGCATGGGCATTCTTATACTTATTATTTATTATTTATCTGAAATTTAAATTTAACTGGGTATCTTGTGTTTTTATTTGCTAAGTGTGACAACCTTCTCTTATGGAGAACTAGGTAGGTTGTACCAAGACCTGCTGAATCTAGATTTCATGCATTTTAATTACTGCATATTTTGAAGACTTGAGCAAGAGTATAGTGATCCTGAATAAAATGACCTAGAAGTTGTGTAAGTTTTTACTATATTATTATAAAACAAAGACTCCTAATTCTTTTATTTTCCACCCTTTCTCCAGTAAAAATAGCTAACTCCTCTGTACAGCACAAAGCAGTAATTATCTGCCTATCTGTATGCAGTAGCCTCTGGTCCCTATCATTTGACAGGAAAAAAACTCATGAAGTTACTTGCCATCATCGATTAGCAAATGTTGAATTTATGAATGTATGTTAATATTAAAATTCATTAAGCTTTATCATTCTTTGAACCAAGCTACAAATACTTAAATGCCAATTCAGTTTATATGAAGTGCATGTTGTTGAGGAGGATATAAAAATTGACTAAGATGTGGACTCTTGCTCCCAATCATCTTACTGTCTTGTCAAGGAGTTGGCTATGTAAACAGGTAATTATAATACAGGATAATGCACAGTGGTAATTATAGTCAAACAACTTGTTCTAGAAGTACTTGGGATGGGAAAATTGACTCAGATTGGGGGATTATAGAAGACTCCTGGAACTTGGCCCTTAGTGAGTGAAAAAGATTTGTACAAGCAATGGAAGGTAATTTCAGGCTACAAAATGAACACAAGCAAAAGTCAGGGAAGCTTTTACTTTTGAGAAATAGGAGCAAAGCAAATAATCAGACAGCTGAGAGATGTAATGTAGGAAAAAAGGCTACAAAAGTGGTATATTAGTTTATTGGGGCTGCTGTAATAAAGTACCATAAACTGATGGCTTAAACAGTAGATGTTTACTGTATCAGTTCTGGAGACTAGAAGTTTGAAATCAAGCTTTGACAGGGTTGGTTCTGAGAGCTGGGGGAGAGAATCTCTTCCATGCTTCTCTCCTAGCTTTTGGTAGTTTCAGGTGTTCTTTGGCTTGTGGATGTTGTTCTCCCTGTGTCTTTACAGTATCTTCCCACTGTATGTGTCTTTCTGTGTCCAGATTTCCCCTTTTTATAAAGACACGGTCATATTGGATTAGGGCTCATCCTAATGATCTCATTTTAACTGGATCATCTGCAAAGGCTCTATTTCCATATCAGCTCAGATTCACAGATTTTGGAGGTCAGGATTTCAACATCTTTTGAAGGACACAATTCAACCCTTAACAGCTAGGTTGAGAGTTATATTTCACAGAGTGCTAAAAAAAAACACTTAAGTATGTTCACCTTTCCTTTTAGACAAAAGGGGACTCGTGAAAGCTTTTTGTACAGAGAAGTAATATAAATAATTCTGATTGTAGTGTGAAAAAATGTCCTCCAAAGTTGGGAGCAAGTAGTAGGTTTGAATACTGTGACTGTTACAATATAATGATAGATATCACTAATTGAGTACTTCTGTGCTAGACACTGTGCTAAGTACTTTGTGATATTTGATTTTTAAGGGCCTTTGTGAAGTATGAATATTCTTATAACCTCTTTATTGAGTGTGAATAAATTGAGGTTTAAGGAAGAACAAAGGGTTGGGGGAACAGGGAGAGATGTTGATAATTTATTCCATTTAGGCACGTTAAGTTTGAAGTATTGGCTGAATATTCTTGTAGTGATGTTTGGTTGGTAGTTTAAAATTTGGTTCTGGAGTTCAGGACATGAGTCAGAGTGGAAGACAAATATTTAGTAATAATTAGTTTAGAGTTGTTGTTTGAAACCATAAAAATGGGTGGACATGCCTGGGAAGAGAGTATAGAGTAAAAAGAAAGGAGATGCCGAGCATAGAACCTTAGTAATGTGGCTGTATTTAAGTCACTGGGAATAGAAAAAGAGTCAGGAGATGCTTAAAAGCAGAGTGGTAGAAAGGGAACAAAAACGATGAAAGAATTTTTTAAATGAGGTGATGGTCAGTGTATTAGAGTCTGCACAAAAGGTATGAAAACTGAAAGAGAATTTGACCCTTATTGACATTTTGAGAGAATAGTTTCAGTGAGGTGGTAGACTAGAATATAAGTATATGTAGATAGAGAGTCAAGGAGTTGGATTATCTTTTTGAGAATTGTATAGAGGCTTAAGAAGCAAAGATCTAGAGTTCATTTGAAAGAAAGAGGAGTTGAATTTTTTTAATAAAAAAGTTTTGCTTTTTTATGGTTAAAGGCAAGGAACTACAGAAATATTAAAATAGGATGAAACCCACCTAAGATGTATGAGATAGAAGAGTTGGGAGGAGAATCCTTGTTGGTGGGGAGGAGAGTATAGATAAAGGAATTGGCCTTATACAGAATTCTAGTCATCAAGTATTTCATAGTTCAGCAAATTAGATTTATTTCCTACTGGTACAGTGGGAGTGGGGAATTCACAATAAAAAATAATCTCAGATTAATGTTATTATTAAATATACTGTTAGATTTTAAAAGAATAAAAAGTTAAAAATTTCTTGGGTTATATATAAAGAAAATATTCATTGCTTGGACCAATACTAGTTCAAAGGTGCTTATAATGTTGCTTTCTGAGTTTCTGATGAGTGGAGACCTCATCACTCTTTCTGTATCCCATGCTTCTCATTAACAGCTGTTGTATAGCTAGGTGGTGCTGCCTGTAGGCTGTAGTTATAAAGCTGATCAAGAAGCATGAAGAGTCCATTGTCAGCACATCCAGTTTGTGGGAAAGATTTTTTTTTTAACATTAAAAAGTTTGACTCACATTTTTTGCCTTATACAGAATAGCAAATTCAATGTTAATATTCAACATGTACTTTCTTTTTTAAAATTCACTGTATCTCTGTAATTTATCTTAAAATGTTATGCAATGTTTCATACAAAATGAAGAGTATATAAAAAATATATATATATATTTCAATTTAAGAATAGTAAGAGGATGTGTAACCTATCACTCCGGTTAAAAAATAGAAATTACCAGTATTTGAGAATACTTAAGTGTGCCCCACCTTATATCCCCACCCCTGTCTCCAGAGGTGCCATTATCTTGACTTACGTGTTCTCATTCCTTTACTTTTCTTTATAGTTTTATTGTTTGTGGATATATTCCTAAACAACACATTGTTTACTTTGAAACAATGAATAGTTGTACTAAGCTGAATTAGGAAAGGCAGCACTACCATAGTTAGATGAAGGCTTCCAGGAAACAGACTGACTAGCCTGGCATCAGTTTCACTGAGCTTCAAGGGTTTCTACTTGAGTAATCTGTAAGCAATATAATGAGTTATTTTGGAAACACAGGGCTGTCTTGGTTAGGTATCTGGCAGTGTCCAGTATGGACCTAGTATTGCAGGTTTGTTCAGCAGGTATCTGGTCACAGTGGAAAGAGTGTTGTTCTTTATTTTTGGTTTCTAAGCTCTTTGCGGTCTTCCAACACTTAAGACAGATCAAAGCGGAACACATCTGGGAGGTGAAAAGGAGTGTTCTTAGCTGAGCAGGTAGCAAGGCAAGGTGGAGTGAGTAGGTACATTAAGGCAAGCCAAATATGAGTAAATATCTAGAATAGGCTTATCTGGGCATTCTGCCTTTAGGAACAATGTCAGTGGTTATCTTGATGATGACAGTTTCTCATGCTGTATCAGGGGTCACATTGCTCCAATTGAACTAGTTACCCTTTAAATCCAGGGGACATCTGGCATCTTGTAATCTCTTCACAGTCCATTCCTCCTAAGATTACCATTGTCTCTCTCCCTTGTTGGGTATCCTAAGTTGTTGTCTTTATTAAAAATATACTTTTTAAAAAAATGGAATACACTCTCCAGTTGCTTCTTGAGAAAAGATACATAGAAGATAAATGTTTTGAAATCTTTCATGTCTGAGAAAATGTCTTTATTCTTCTTTGATAAGATGATTTGGATGAAGAATTGCAGGTTGGAAATAATTTTCCTTTATAATTTTGAAGAAATGGCCCCAGTGTCCTCTTCCTTCCAGTATGACTGTTGAGATGACTGAAGTCTGAGTTCTGATTCTTTGTTTGTGACCTGTATTTTCTTTCAAGAATTGTATAGAATCTTTTTGTGCTCAGTATTGTGACATTTCACCATGGTGTGCCTCAGTGTAGGTCTCATCCTTAATTTGTTTATACTGAACACTTGGTAGGTCCTTTTAAATGGGCAGCTCATATCCTTTGAGTCTGGAAATTTTTCTGGAATTCCTTCATTTCTTTCCAACCTCCCCCTCAACCCCCCGTTTTCTCTTTCTGGAACTTCTATTATTTGATATTGGACCTCCTGTACTAGTTTTGAATAGTGTCCTCTTTTCTCTCCTGTATCTTTTTTTCTGGTTCCTGGAAGACTGCTTCAGTTTTATCCTCCAAGCCACTGTTTCTTCATTTCAGCTATTGTGTTTTTAATTTCTAAGAACTCTTTATTTTTTAACGTTCTTTATTAAATTGTATTCTCTTCTTGTTTTATAGATATGTCTTCTGTTATCTCTTTGAGGAATATAAATACGTATGTGTGTATGCATGTATATGATATGCTTTGTGTCAGCAGCTTTTCCTTGGATGACAGAATGCCCAGATAATACTCGGTTGTCTGCTCATGATTAAAATTGAAGGACTGAAAAGTTAATTGGAAACTCTGTTTTTGGTACAGTACTGATATTAGCAAATGTGCCTGTATACCTCAAAGATGCTCTTGTTTTTCTCTCTCCAGAAAGTAACTCTCCAGTCTTCTGCTGAGGTGGGGAAGGGCCGGTTGCCTAGCATCATGGAAGAGGGAGGAGGTCTAGGAATAAAAAGTGCTTTTCAAACAACTTTAATGGAATCTTCCTTGTTTTAATCCCCTCCCTCCCCCTTCTTTCTCCACCACCTGCTGCTCCTCTATTTCCAGAAGTAATTGGTATTGCCTTCTGTGGATTCTCCAGTGTAAAGTGTGTTGTGTCTCATTTATTTTTTTGCTGCCAGGCTATGATTTGGCTTTCCTGGGTCTGCTAAACCACTTAATAATATTCATCCATCCACTTTCAGTCTTCCAAGATTTTGTTGCTCTTATCTCTTCTCTTTTGTTGCTCTTATCTCTTCTTATCAGTTTATGTCTAAAGTTTTTTTATTGCATTTTAGTGGGCTTTCATGAGAGTGAAAATATATGCATGTTTTTAATTTGCCATCTTAATCCTAAAGCCCTGATTATTTAAAATGTTTAATGTATGTCTCACTTTTTGAGACTTGAAAGGATTATTAAAGTTAGCCCTTTTCATCCCTTGTTTTAGTTTTTACATTCATATTTATAAAACATGAAACGTGTGGACTCCTTGAGACTATATGAACTCAAGGATTTATAAGTGAATCTAGAATTTGTGAATGAAGAGGTTGATTGTTTTTTAAATTTGCTCTTATAGGAAAGTGAAAAGGTTTCTGAATATCCAGCAGTGATTGTGGAGCCAGTTCCAAGTGCCAGATTAGAGCAGGGCTATGCAGCCCAGGTTCTGGTTTATGATGATGAGACTTATATGATGCAAGATGTGGCAGAAGAACAAGAAGTTGAAACCGAGAATGTGGAAACAGGTAGACATCTCATAAAATGTTCATTATTTATAACGTTCTCATTTTGTAAGTGTCAACATTACTATTACCTAGATGAATAATACACCGAAAAACCTCTTTAATGCTGTTTAGTAGAGCTTGGAAACCAGTGAAACATCTCTTGTTTAAGAGAATTTACATATACATATAAGAAGTTCTACATTATAATTCTTTGAAGTAGAATCTCATATCATGGACCTTAAGGACAAAATTATAGGCCAATAATAATGAAACTTTTTGTCATGTTTTTCTGGAAGTGGAAATATTGACTAGTTACTACTTGTAAAAGTCAGTAGGCTAGTATACAATTTTTTTTTTTTAATTCAAGAAATACAGTAATCTCATTCTGTAGTAGATTAAGAGTTTCTTTTGATTAGCATCGGGGGAGCAGTATGATTTCTTTTTTCTTAGGTCAAAAGCATCTTTGGAATAGTCTATCAGATTCTCCTTCTCTTTTGTCTTAGAAATTTTGATATTTCACTATGTCTGTGGTGAGATACCTGTATGTTTAATTGGGGATTAGTATATGTAATTCTTGGAGAAACCTTTTCATTTTTGCCATTGACCATAAAGAAAATAGAGGGGTTTTTTTGTTTTTGCTTTTTTACCAGAAGGTGGCAGTTTTATAATAATAAACATTAAAATTTATCTTCATCAGTTAATGGAAAAAATTTTTTATGCTTGGTTTATAGTCCTTATAAAAATTCTTCATAATTCAGATACATTTCTACAAATGTAGCAAAGTCTCATGATTAAAAGTGCTGTGAAAAAAAAAAGTGCTGTGTATTTGATGCCTTTCTGCTTACTGAGGCCCAGTAGCACTCCCTAGGACTGTTAGCTTTTTTGAGCTTAAAGCTGTTCTTTCTCCAGTTTTACTTTTCATTGAGCTGAGGGATTGGAAGTTACCTTGCTCTTTGGAGCAGTGATGACAACAGTGCCAGCAAACCCCATGTGAAGTGGTCATCAATTCTTTTCATCAGAACAGCTAGCTTTACACTTCATAAAGGCTTCGTGACTATAGTCTGGAATGGTACTTGATTCACAGTAGATAATGCAAGTGGCAGGAAGATACATGTGTTTTTTTGAGTTTGGAGAGTTTTCCAGTCTGAAGCTACAAGTTTAGCGGCGAGATAATTTTCCTCTTGAGGGAACGAATAGGAAGAACACTTAAAAAACTATTATGTAGGACGATATTTTGAAGTAGATATTGTAACTGATTTTATTATAGGAGCATAACTAAATAGAAAACCAATAATACAAGAAAAAAGTATGATAACTTAATACTTGAATGAAAAAAATAGAACCTGATTGAAATTTTTGGAAAATGTTTTGATCAAAAAAAAAAAGGAAGACTGTGATTTTGGTAGCAAATTGAAAACTTTGTAAAAATGAAAACTACAGTGCCAAGTTTGTATCATAGAAATTTAAATTCACCTTAAAATACCAGAACACGTTGGCCGAATCTTATTGGTGGTACAGTTTTTGATGGTCAGTGGTTCATTAATCAAGTAAAAATACTTCCAAATAAGAAGTGTATATAACCCACTTAAGGGACTTTATTTTTTTAGTCTTCTTGAACTCAGAGGATGATGATATCATTTGCAGGGCAGAGATATGAGTGACTGTAATATTGAAAAAGAGCGTATACAAAGTCTGGATAAAAGAACTGTTACTTTTAGGATATCTTAAAAGTGGTTTTTGGATACTTGATAATATTTTTTAGATTTCTTCTTCAACACTGAATGGAAATGTTAGTAAATAACTTACATTATTCTAAAATACTCTAAAAGCACCTGAGAAATTCATCTTACATTTTATTTTTAATTCCATTCTGGCCCATGAATGTAAAGAAAAAAAGTCTATGCTTGCTTTATTACTTCTGAAAATAAAGAATAGTGTAGCTATTCTTATCTCTCTTTATGGAACAACACTGTAAAATGTAGAATTCATATATAACTCTTCTAAAGGCAATGCCAAATTCAGACTGAAAACTTCTGGCTGACACATCTGTAATTAGAACAATTTAATAAACTCACATTTATTCATCATAAAGCATGCAAGAACTTGGAGACTATAAGATACTAATTAATTTTAAAATACTATGGGTCATAGTAACTTAGTAAGGATTGTTAGTCAATATATAAAAATAAGTTTAGAATCAGTTATTCTGAGCTTAATTTTGTTTTTACTTAAAGAATAAAATGCATTTTTAAAAGAGTTCAGATCTTAATAAATTTTTATTCTCCTGTTATCTAAAGCCTACATAGATGAATAGAGGTTATTATGACTTATTATAATGCATGTTTCCTTTTAGGTTAGATTAGGGTCTGGTTCATTTGTTGTGGTGATACAAATTTTAACTTCCATGTATGTGTAGGTTTGGGAGAATAAGCAGACTGGGAAGTAAAGAAAAGGATTATTTATTTATTTATTTATTTGATGCCTTGTTTCTTTTTTTGTTGTTGTTAGTACATACTTTTATTTTATTTTATTTTTGATTCATTTTTATTTTTAAACTTTTTTTTATTGAGTTATAGTCATTTTACAATGTTGTGTCAAATTCCAAGAAAAGGAATATTTTAAAGATGGCTATAGCAGTTTCTATTTGGTGAATTGGTGGCAATGAGATCTGTATAGAATAAGATTTCCTTTTGTATATCTAGGAAACACTTCCTGGAATGCTCCTACATTATAATTTAAAATTATATTCATCTAAAAAATTTCTTAATTATATTTATTGATCTGTTATATCAGTTCTCCACATGTTTACATTGAAGTTTTTCTTCTTTTATCCCTATATACCCATACATATATGTCCATAGGCAGGAGTACTGAAATCATACAATGGTGTACATTTAGCTATCTTCATTATTTTGTGCATAAAATTATTTCTTATTTTGTTAGCAGTAATTATAAGTCATTTTAATTCACCTTTTTATAGACTAAAAGTCTACATTTCTCTCTCAGAGCTCGTATGTAATAGTAAATCTCTTACATTATATAGGAAAAACAAAATGCATTTGAAACTTTAAAAATAGACATATTCATCTAAACCTATAAATCTATAAATTGCTTTTTGATGATAACTGAAGTTTAGTAATCATAAAGAGCCTTTGAGGAATAGTGATGAAGTATGCATGAAGGGTGGTCTTGACTCTGGCAGGCTAGAAATACTACCAGTTCTCGAGGCCTCTGGGGAAACTGGTAGGTTGTGGGTGGAGAGGAGTCTCTTGGATTCCCTAAGATATCAAAATTCAATTTTTATGTCCACTCTTTAAAAAATTATATATATATATATATATATATATATATATATATATATATATATATATATATATATATATATATATATATATATACAGATGCATGTATATATAAAGAATATATAAACTTTAAAAGGTTATTACAGATTATCATGTAAAAAGTAGAGTTTATACCAATGCACTCATTAATAAAGTTTTCTTAGAAATCTTTTAAGACTTGGCTGAGAAGATTGAGCTGTTAAGAATCTGCTTCTTCATCTTGCACCTTAACTTACTATGTTTATCATTGTAATCTTCCACCTTAATTTATGAGAATACATCAATAAATATTTTGCATTTGTTGTGTGCAAGGGCACTGTGTTCAACATGTTTTTTTCTCTCGAGGAGGTAGTAATTTAGTTGTGGAGATAAAATGTATGCATTATGGTCAAAATATAAAGCAGTATAGAATCAATTAAGCACTATTTACAAATTCAAAGAAGTTTTCAGAAGAGGAAATTTCAATTTACAGGATTAGGGAATGTTTTAGAGAAAGTGGAAAAGGAGGACAAATGGTAGGATTTGGACAGACAGGCTGTAGGCAAAAGGCATGTAGACTAAGGGAAATAAAATTAACAAATGTGTGGAATGTAGAAATTCAAGACATGTTTAGAAGATAATAAGTAAAACATTAACAGGAGGTTCCACTAAGAATTGTGAGTGATTGTGGTTTCAACACAAGGTTTAGTAATTAAGTATGTAAGAAGCAGAAAGATTTGAGAGGTTTTGAGTAGAAAGTGCTAGGTAATTAGCATCTGAGTAGGTAGAGGGTGAATTGTAGGGGAAAAGATAAGGCAGAAAGACTAGCTGTTACAGTATGAGTTAGGGATGGCTTGAGAAATATTAAAACAAGGTAGAAGCAATAGGAACAGAAGGGACTTGTATTAGCAATTCTACTATGTAAGATCTAATGAGATGTGACAGATTACGGGGAGAAGCATAGTTAGGTAAGTACTCAGTTTTCTCATTCTAAGTGATGGCAATGGTATCATATAAGGGTTTAGGAAGACAGGATTGCTTTTGGAAGCAGATAAGTTTGGTAATAAGCATGTTGAATTGTGAGTTGAAGCAGAGCATCCAAGGGGAAATAATTTAGTTATTTAAAGATATACAAGTGTATGGTCAGTGTCCCATCACAAAAAAGGGGGCATATTCAAGTTACGATAATTTAAGGAATATTTTAATAAATGGCAAGTGTACAGTGATAGGGCAGTATCCTAGAGCTAGCAATGTCAGAGCTGTTTCTGTCCTTTCGCCCAAGGGCCAAACAGAGGGAAGGGTTACCGGAACCCAGAAGAACAGAGAGCCCTGGAGAGAGCTCTGGGAGAATCTGGGACCTTTGATCAAAGGATATAACTGGTTTGAAGGCAGTGCCACAGAGGGGGAGCCAGGGGAGTCATCCTCCTGGGACAGAGAGTAAAGAAGGGTGAGGATAGATATGGAGAGAGAAATGAAATATTAGTACAACTGAAGCTTAGTACAGAAAAGTCAAGGAGAGATGGATTTGGGAATCATCCTCATTGAAGCCATGGAAATAATGAAAGCTCCAAGGGGAAAGGTATTTGAGAGATTTCCCTAAGGGGGAAGATTTTTAAATTCTGTATTTGTTTCTCTATGATCGAGAACAGAGGGAACTTTAGAGAATGTTTACATCTTGAAGAACGGGAAGAAGAGTAGTCAAATATGATAGAAAAATCCTGGATGACTATTCCTGAGCTTTTTTTAAAAAAAAAAAAGCCTTTTAAGTAGCTCTCTTTAGTAGGAAAGGGAAGAATATTGATTGGGTTAGTTAGTCCTAGTTTCAGACTTTTGCTTTATCATTTACTTGGCAGTATTTAACCTTTCCGGAG
Source organism: Camelus ferus (assembly GCF_009834535.1). Lineage (NCBI taxonomy): Eukaryota > Metazoa > Chordata > Mammalia > Artiodactyla > Camelidae > Camelus > Camelus ferus. Next base: position 98,720,846 of record NC_045697.1, on the reverse strand, counting down.
TCTAACTCACTGTCATAAAATAGGAATTCAGGGTTGTGAGAATTATATAAAATAAACCTATAAACACAGTGCTTGTGATGTAAATGCCCTTTAAGTGTTCCCTTAATTTCATTAAGACCTTTCTTGTGCCTTCACATGTGGAGGTCTTATACATCAAAACGGAAAATTTGTTTATTTCTATTGTATTTTTCTCTTTCTTTCACTTTGACTTTTAAAAAGGAGATGTTTTATACCTCCTGTCTGTACTTTTCCTCCTCATTCCTTCCTTAATTTACTGTGCTCTGGCATCTACATTTATCATTGTCCTGAAGCTTTATTTATCAGATTTCAAAGGCCACTCCTCTGCCAAATTCAGTGACCTGCAGATTAATCCAGAAATCTAGAAGTAGAGCCTTCCTAATCTGGCTTTATCTACAGAAACACTGTATTCTAGCTGTTTTCCTGACTGTCCCTTGCATGGCTGTGCTATTTATGCTTCCGAGATTTTGCTCAGGTATAGTTTTCTGTCAAGAATATCTTCAAGTATTGTTCATTCTTTGAGGCCCAACTACATGATACTGTCCACAGTAACTGTAGCCTACATTAAACATTCCCTTTCCTGATTTCTGTTAGACCATCTGGATTTAGGCACTTGATCATTTTCTTTCTTTTACTGTCCTTGTGTGTATACTCCTTTTGTTTTCAAAGTGAGCATATAAGTCCCTGGAAGACAGAGACTACAATTTTATTTTGTTGAATATAGTATATAATACAGTATTTAACACATAGCTGGTAGGAAATGCAGACTGAAACAATTTGAGTTCTGACTTAGAATTGCAGTATAATGAAGAACTATCTTTATAAAAACTTAAATTATGTTTCCTTTTTTGTTTATATATGAAATATTGAATACTTTAGGGTTATTTAAAATATAGAAAGTTGGTCATCCAAAAAAGATAAATATGGTTGTATAAAATATATCAAAGCTATAATGTCATACTTAGATTGACTTCATCTTAAAATGAAAGTAAGTTTTAATCATTTTTGCTTATATGTAAATTTGAGTTTATTTTCTTACAATAAAAGCAATACATGCTCACTGGAAAAACTGAGTATTGCAAAGAATAAACAAACAGTGAAGATCACGCGTAATCTTACCAGAGAGAGAACAGTAACTACTGCTTTTCTAAATTTCCTGCTGGTCTTTTTAAATGTATTTTTTAAGCATAATTAACATCATATTATGCAATGCAAGTAGCCTTACTAATTTTTACTAACATACATTGGCTGAAAGGGATCTGGTAGCTTCCTACTTCTCTCTTCTGATCATAGGGAGCAGGACTTTAGTTTTTAACCATATATCAAAACATAAAAAGTTGGTCTTATTAATTAGAATAATTGACAAGAGAACTTAGAAATCTTTTATTCATGATCAACAAAATTGTGTATAGGATTAGTTGCAAAGATAGATGAATGATAAGAATTTGTATATAATTCCAACAAGAAAGTAGTGCTTTTTTTAAATAAATGAAAGTTAAGGTTTTTGAAATGCAGTTAAAAAAAATAAAAACCAGATTTCTCTTGAAAAATAAAATAAGGAGCCAAAATTTCTTTCTGGAAGAATCTCAAGACTAAGTTGACTTCATGATGAGTTGTGATAACTTTTGTATTTGTTATACCATCAGAAATCCTCCCTGTGGCACAAAAGGACTCTTTTAATTAGAAAATATTGTTGCCACAGGGAGGTAGAAGATCGACATGAAAAACTGGGGATCTGAAAAGGAGCCCCTATCCTAGGATTACCTGAAGGTGAAACAGATTGAGCCTGAAGGAAGACAATGCTGGTAGGTGGGTCTTTAATTTATTAAGAATGTTTACAATTTACATTTAATTACATTATTTCAACTACCTATACCATATTTTTGTTTGAAGGGTGACAATGATTCCTCCTTATGGAGGGAGAAAGATCACAATAAGTATTTTTCCTCCTAAATAATTTGCTATCTAAGTTAATCCCCTGCCATGTTCCTAATATTTGGTTCTTTTTATAGATAAAGCTCTGGGGCTATTTCAGGCCTCCACTTCCTTGGAAGTTCCTACTGACTGAACATCTTCAAGTCTTTTTTTTCCCCCCACTTCTGTTATTTCTGCTTCTAATGTAGACTTTTTCCTAGAAAGTTTTTTTTAAGAAGTGTTTTTTTCCAATTGTCTGTTTTCTTGAGTTTAGCCTAGTCACTGGTTTTCTAAAAAGATAAAATGTGGATCTTAAGTTTATTTAGTTTTGATTCTAGGATTGTTTGAATTATAATTACACTGTAATTTAGTTAGAAAGCATTATTAGAGAAAAGTTTTAGATATTAACAATATTTCATTTAGTCTAAGATGACATCAGTTGTAAGAAACATTATTTTTAGACCACTAAAAAAAAAATGCTGCCAATTATAAATGTTAGGGTGCCATCAGTTGTAAAATACATCCTAATTTCAGAGATGTTAAAGTGTAGAAAAATGTACATCTTAGAATTAATGAAATATGTTAATTTATGACTCTTCCTGAAATTCTCATAATGGAAATTGGATATTAAAATATCAGGTTTATGAAAAATGGAGGTGAGTTGCAGTTATGGAAGTCCCTATATGTGCTGAGTAAGATCTCTAAATTCTTTACTGTCTTTTAAGAGAGGGTATTTAAAAAAACCATATAACTGTATTGTCAAAATATACAAAGTAACCATATAAGGTATTAAATTATGGAGGGTATATAAGATGAAAAAGTATTTTAATATGACACATTTACTAAATAAATAGTTTTCTCATAATTGTCACTTTTTAATTGGATTTTGTAATCTAAAAAGAAAATGAAATGAGGCTTCTGCTTTCTAAACTGTCATTTTAAATCAGGATCCTTTAAGGGCTTTTTAAAATAACAGTGATTTTTAGTGCGTTTGAATATATGTTACAGACTATTAATTACGTGAAGGAGAAAATAGTGTCCAAAAGCAAAGAACTGTCCTGTCAATTAATAAAACATAAATGAAAAGGAATGATTTTTAAATGGTATTTGTATACTTTTCAAGAAACATCTATTTTATAAAGGAAAGATAAGTATATCTAGACAATAGATCATTAAAAGATGTTTGGTTTGGGGAACTAGTAGCATTCATTCCTTTGCACTGAGACTTGTTTTTTTAAGCACTAATTAGCTTTCAGTTTTACTATTTAACACTGTTATCTAATACAATTTTATTAATTTAGATTGAAGAGAGAGCTAAATACAGATTATAAAGAATTTTAAAATGAGTAACACAAAGTTACAACTGTTGCCAAGTTAGGGATGGCGCAGACTTCTTTAGGTATACAAATAGGAATGCTAAGACATCTCTCTAGGAAAATCTATACATTCATTCCTCTACCAGCTCTTGCTGAGGTCCTGTAGCTTGTCAGGCTCGGAGATGAATTATCTTGTGGTAAACAAGACCCTGTCTTTGCCCTCACCAGGCTTTCAGCTTTGTGGAGAGGGTGAACAATTAAACGTTACTGCAGTAAAATGTTATGATAGGGAAGGTTTAGAGAGTATATGGCAGGGTAATGACTAGGAGGTCAGGGAATGCCTCCTGGAGTAAGAGATGTTTAAACAGATTTGAAGGATTTGAAGTAATTAGCCAAGCAGACAATAGCATGGCTTGAAAGTCTGGAGGCAGGAGAACATAGCCTGTTTGATTTACAGAAAGGAATTCTATATGGCTAGAATATGAATTATGAGAAAGAAAGGGGGTTAAAATGAGACTAAAGAAAGGGGGTTAAAATGAGACTAAATCTTATTGGTGAGGACTTCGAAAATTTTTATTTTGGGGAGCTTATTTAAGAGCTTTAAAGTATATTTTTTATACAAATTTAGTTGTCTTCAATATAGTGAGTACTGTAAATGAAAAATAAAATAAGACAATCAAACCATTACCTGAAATAAAGACTGAACTCTTTGGCTCTTTATTCACAGTTCACTTTGCACTAAATTGTTGCCTCTACAGATTTGAGCTATAGATGTACTCAGTGCCCAAACTAAGCTAAAAGTCACAGAGATTAAGGTAGTTAGAACAGCTAGCCTATCTTTTTGGAATCAAAAAATGGGTGCTTTGGTATAATGCTGTTTCAGGAAGAGGAATCATTGTCCCTTATACATCCTCCATGCCCCTTCTGTAAACTAGGAAAAGGGCCTATATGTTTTCTCAGATTTATGAAGGGGCCCATAACTTAGCACAGGTCAAGAACACTTAAAATAGCTATTAACTGTTAACTTTTGTATAGTTTTTAAGTCTTTTGTGTCATGGGCCTCGTTGGCTATATGGTGAAGCCTGTATACCTTCTCTTAGAATGGTGTTTTTAAATGTATAAAATAAAATACTTAGGATTAGCAAGGAACCAAATATATTGAAATGTAGCTTTCATACTATTTTTAATTGTGATATATTAATACATATACTTCTTTAATAATGCAGTAAATAATGAGCTCTAGTGGCAGATCTAATTTACTACTATAATTCCAAAGTAGTGATGAACATAAATTACATTTTGAAATAGATGTAATGACTTTAATATGATATGAAAATATCTGATCTACTGGTCATGAGGTCACAGTGCCAAAATGACCGTGGTTTGTACCTTTATTTAAAATTAAAGTACTAAATTTCAGTTAAACTCTAAAAAATAATTTTCCCAGGTCTCCTCCATGTCTTATTTTAGCTGTCCACCTTTTCCTTATCCTTTCCACCTCCATATCCTGCCCTACTTCTGTTCTCTTTCCTTAAGTAGGAATGCATTAAATAATGAGCTCTACTGGCAGTAGGGACCTGAGATAGTAGGGATCTGAAAGCCATTTTAAATGCATTACTTACTGAATATAGATTCATGATCTTTGCTAAGGAGAAAAAGACCTCTCAGCTATATAGTGGTAGTTTTTCATGTCCCTTAATTGATTGACTTAATTTAACTTATTCTAAAAACATTCTAATGTTTGAATATTTACTACATTTCCTTAAAGCCTCACCTAATATTTTATGACTTCTTTGTTGGTTTGAGATCCCTTCTATTTCCATGGCAACAATTTCTGTGGCCAGTGGTTCTCAAACTTGAGCATCCATCAAAATCATCTAAAGTGCTCATTAAATACAGATTGCTCAACCCCACCTCCAGAATTTGTGATTCAGTGGGTGTGGGGTGGGATTCAAGAATTTGCATTTTTAACAAGTCCCCACGTGATGCTGGTGTTGATGCTTTTGGCTCAGGAATCGTACTTTGAGAATCATTATCTGACTGTTGGGAATGATAGAGCTTATGCTATTGTGAAAACCCAATTAATACTGTAGTTTCTTAATTGTTATATTATACGCATCACAAGATTGCTGTTGAGGGTGAAAAGATATTAACGTTCTTTCAGGCTTATATGAGGTGATGTAGTGCTTTACTACTGTTAACTCACTAATAAACATTCATTGAGCATCTACTATATGCCAAGCACTACTTAAAGCATGATGCTAGAGCAGTAGACAGGACAGGCAATGTGTGCATTTATGGAGCTTAGAATTTAGTGGAGAAAACATACAAATTTCACTATACTGTAATATTACTATATCACAATCAGATTACATAAATTAACAACTCCTGAAATTGTTCTTTACAGTTAATATTTGCAATTAAGTTAAAATAGTAAACTCATAAGTTGCTTCTTTTCAAGCAGTTGAAGCAACAGATAAATTCTTCCTCTTCCTCCTCTATATGTTAAGATACTGGTAAACTTAATATTTATCATGTACAAACTACCCGTTATATTCAAAGTACTGTCATACCTCCTAGGGAGTAAGTGATTCAGAGTTGGTGGTTGGCCTCAAAGAAGCTTACCAACTAAGTTGAGAAAAATAAGCATTTGAGGAAAAAATATGAAATAGATAGGGTTGGGGAAAGGTGAGGAAAGACAAAGAATTGCCAAGTGTGGTAGCTAGTCTGTAAGTTCAAGATTGCATTATTGCTATTTTGGTAGGTCATATTTAAATTTTATCATAAGGGCATAGTTGACCATTAATGCAGAGGGTTTAGGGACAAAGGAAAAAGGCACATGGAATTAAGCATTCCTAAATCTCAGTATTTTATTTTTTTTATGTATGGAAACAGTACCATCAAAAACATGAGTGACTTCTTTTTCCTATTCACAGAAAATCAGAACAGTGCTAAGAACTCAACATGTTTGTAGTGGTTAGTTACAATTTGGGAGTGGGATTAGGAGCTGAGGTAGGACTAGTTTTTATTTTTTTAATTTTTTACATTTCTATAATTTTTTTTCATTGAGTGTATCAAGGGAAGAAAGAATGTAGCCCATTTCCTCTCTTTCCATTAGATATTATTAAGGTAGAGTACCAGTTTTTATAAGAGATATCTCATATTCTCCAAGTTAAAGTTTAGCATTTGGTCATAACTAGATGTTTGATTTCTTTTTACTTTGTAAGTCAGCCAAAATTAAATATATTACTTAAAAGGAATGAAGAACTAAAATTTTAAATTTAACTATAAATACTTTTCATGTGTTTTCTATTAGACTGGATGGTGATAATATGTGGTTATCCACCAGAACTTATTTAAAAATATATTTGAACAAAATAAATTCTTTGTTAGCCAGAAGTTGGGAGCGATTTTCCGATCACTAGATGAGCTTGCACAAGATCACTCTAGAAAAGTTTTTCATCAAAAAGAAAAGAGTTATATCTCTAATCTAATTAGCAAAAAGAGACTTCTTATTGTGCATGGTGTTTGACAAAGCTTTCAGGAAAATCTGAATCCTTTTCTTCCATATCATCTTTTTTTTCCTGCAACTTAATCCTCAGAAAATAAAAGTTTAGAATAATAACTTAGAATGAAACAGTTCTTTTGAAGAGGAAATCAAGGATTTGGTTCAAGAGGAGAAAACTCAAAATAGTTAACATCTGTTTGTGTTTACAACATTAAACGTTAGCCATTTGGTTTGGAAAAAACAAGACTGGCAGAATCACTTTTGTTTTTAATTCCATTGCTATATTACATACCTACTTAGGAGGCCCTCAGAAGTGCCAGTTACCTACTTGAGATAAGAAGACATTGATTATTATGTCTAGGCTTCTTCTGCAGGCCTATGTTCTGGGAAGAGAGGCCTCCACACAAAAAAAGGAAGAACTTGTGGTGGACCTCATCCTTGGGAATTAAAGCATGGAGCAGAAGCCAGTGCATTCAGTTTACCATTTTGTAAAGGAAGTCAGGAATTATAAATTAAGAGACCACCACTGTAAAATAATATAACCTTGTGTTTAATTTTGTTACCTTCTGTTTTTCAATAGTAATTAGCAAGCATGTTAACAAAAATAATTCCTATATACTTGTTTTTGGAGGCTTCAAGAAATGGGGAGGCTAGTGAGTGACTAGTTAATTCTGCAGCTAGTCTTAGGGGAAACATTTCCAAAAATAGAATAGTTGAAAGGGGAAGAGAAGAAAGCAGGCTGAATTTCCTTCCAAGGAAGGAAAAGAGCTTGAGGAGTTGCCTTGGCTCTGAGGTCATTTGTGGGGTTTTGCAAGACCGCCTGTGGTGCATGTAGCAGTTTTGTGTGTGTGGACTAGAACAAGAAGTTAGATATGGCCGTTAGTGTAAAGGAGCTTGTGTCTATTGGGGAAATTTTTTTTTAAAGAAAACCACTCTTTATAACCTAAAGCTTAATAAAATCAGTGTTTTGAGAGTGAGGAGGAGAGAGCTGTTAGCTCTTGTGATGGAAAGTTCATATGTTAGCAAGCCTGGGAAGATAAATAAAATTTCATTTGGGAAGTGTTACAGAAAAACATCTGTGATATTTGTTAAAGCACAGTAAGAAAGACTTTATTCAAATTGCAGGGGGCAGGGGTGTATTGTGAGAAGTCATCATTTACACCTTCTACCCTTTTACCTCCTAGTTCATTACCAAATCCTATCAGTTTTGCCTCCAGAATATATCTTGGATCTGCTAATTTCTTTCCAACTTCATTGTTACTAGCCTAATCCAACCTGTGGTTGTTTTTTACATGAGCTACTACAGTGGCCTTTGGCCTTCTAATTGGTCCTTTTTCACTACTGCCCCTTCTCCCAACAACCCTAAGCAATTCATTCTTCACATTGTAGCCAAAGTAATTTAAAAAATGTATTTGCAAATTGGATCATGATATGTCCCTCCCTAAAACCTTTTAGTGGGTTCTAATTGCACTTAGGATAATATTCAGGTCCCCCCACCCCAGGATTTTTAACATGGCCTCAAGACACTCAATAATTTGGTTTCTCTCATCTACCTAGAAACAATAAGAACAATAATAGCAACAAAACAACCCTAACATTAAGATTTCTTTCCTACATTGCCAGGAATAAGTTCTTAGGGCTTTATATAACAGTAGATTTAATACTTTAAACAAGTATAACCTTTTCAATGCTAGACAGTTATTTAAGTGGTGGAGCAAAGACTTAAAATCAGATGGTAAGTAGGGCTCCAGGGCCCAAGCTCTTAAGCATTGTACTCTGATGAAGTATGCAATATCCCCACCCCAGACATCCACACACGGTTGCCTTTTTACCTTCCCATTAATCCAGACTTTTCCTTCTCTGGGTGCTCACCTATGCTGTTTTCTTTTTAGAATGTTTTGCTTTCCCTTTTCAGCTTTTAACTCCTGGTCATCCTTTAGATATCAGTTTGAAAGTCACTTTCTGAGAGAGAGAGAGAGAGAGAGAGAGAGAGAGCAGCTTTATCTAATACTCTTCAATTTCAATTAGGAGTGTTCTATTATTTTTGTCAGAGACCCCCTTTCTTTTTTCGCTTTTGGTTAGCTCCTACAACTTATGATACAATAAACTCCCATGATAATGTAGTAAATAAATATTAAAAAAAAATTGAAATCACATAAAGTAATGGCATTGTAAGTTTAATAAAATGACCTGAGTCAGTGGAGGAGAATAGGTTGCAGGATTCAAACTAAGGTATCCAAATCAGTTTAAGGTCTGGCTTAGGTGGTTTGGTGCCACCTGCTGGTGGTTGTATATTCTAAGGACTGCTATTTGAGGATAGAGTGGAAGATGGGAGCCAATTCCAGTTATCTGAATCGAATCATGTATTCATAAAGTTTTACTCTATTATATTTCCATGCTATTGTATGTTTCCATGTGATGCTTCATAAAGCCAGATACCATATACGTTGTGTTCACTGGTATTGCTCAGAGCCAGGCACCAAGTAGGTTTTCAATAAAGTATTTATTTAATGAGTGAGTGAATCAGAAAAACATGGTGAACCAGAACAGAATTTCAGAAATCCTGTGTTTTATTTAGAGACTGACGGGTGATTTAGTTTAACTAGAGATTAGTAGAAGCAAATGGTTGAGAGAAATAAGCCTAGAAAGATGGAGTGGAACCAGATTTTGTGGTGGCCTTTGAATAAAATAGGAACTGTGTGAAACATGATCTGGAGAAGATGAGAAGTGAAAAGAAGGACATTTATTTTAAGCAACTAGAGCATACTAAAATAATAGAAATAGGAGGTATTTGTTCCAAAATACTAAATTGGGGGAGTAGATTAGGGAATAAATTAAACTTCTATTCGATCTAACAAAAAGGGAACAAGGAGAAAAAAAAGCTGTGGAAGAAATATATGTGATATATCAAGATAGTAGAAATACTCCAAAACATCAGAAATTATATTAATTACCAATTGTGATCTTAACATGAGTCTGCCTGCTATTTTTAACATATACAAAACAAAATTAAATAAAAAGAATGGAAAAATGTAATTATCAGAAAAATACTAACCAAAGGAAGCTGCTGTAATAAAATAGAATTCAGAGTATGAATCCTTAATTGGGACAAAGAGAGACTCTTCGAACTGTTAAAAGTTGGGGAAGGGTATAGCTCAGGTGGTAGAGTACATGCTTAGTATACACGAGGTCCTGGGTTCAATCCCCAGTACTTTCTATAAAAATAGATGATAAAACCTAGTTACCTCCCCCCTGCAAAAAATAAATAAATAAATAAAAATAAATAACAATAATAAATTAATTTTTTAAAGGTTATTTTAAAAAAATCTAGTCAAACTGCTAAAAGGAACAGTCCAGAAAATATAATTACACACCTATATGCCTCTAACAGTATAGATTTGAAATACCATTTAAAGCAAAAGCTTTCAGAATTGCAAGAAGTGGGCATGTCTACAGAACAGTGGGAGTTAAAAACACCCCTGTCAAAATTGAGAAATCAGGCAGACACAAAATTTAAAATGACATCAAACAGTTGAACTACAGGATTAACAAATTGCATAAACTGGAGATCTATAGAACACTATATATACCTAACTGAGTAAAATACAACCTTATACTTTTTTCCCAGTTGTATACAGGTCAGTTTTTAACTGTCCTAGGTCATAGAGGAATCTCAACAATGTCTGGAAAATCAGTGTCATTCAAAAATATATTATTTCATCATAATGCCATAAAATTAGAAAATCAACAATGAAAAGACAATCAAAATACTTTAGGATATTAAAACCTCACTAATGGATGAAAGAAGAAATAAAAATTATGAAATATTTGCAGCTAAATAACAAAGCATCACATGAAAATTTGAGATGTGACTTAAGCAGAACTCACTGGGAAATTTAACAGCTCTAAGTGTGTTTATTGGAAAATAAGAAAGATTGATGTAATGAACATATGTTCAACTCCAGATGTTAATAAAGGACCAACAGAATAAATCCAAATTAAGTAGAAGAAATGAAATGATAAAAATAAGAGTCAATATTAATTAAATAGAAAATAAAAGAATAGATTATTAATAAAATAAAATTAATAAAAATGGACAAATCTCTGTAAATGCAGATCAAGGAAAAATAAGCACTATGAAGAACAAAAATATGACCAACAGAATAGAGAGTTTAAAAATCATAAGAGAACAATACTGTAAAGAATCTATGGCCAAGAAATTTGAAAACCTACAAGGTGGACAATAAAAAATATATATATAAATTACAGCTGACTCAAGAAGAAATAGAAAACCTAAACAAATTAGTAACCATTTAAGTTCTTTAATTTTACATATGCATCTCTTCATTCAAATAAAACCCATCAGACCCAGGTCTATTACTAAAATTTAAAGGGATACATAATCCCTATCATATACAAACTATAATAGAAAACAGTAAAAGAGGGAAAGCTGGGAAAGCTTTCCAGCTTATTTTGTGAAGCTAGTATATAACCTTAACATTAATACTGATCCAGTATAAGAAAAGAAAATTTCTTGCCAAATTGATGTATCGTTATAGCTACAAATGTTCTAAATTAAGAATAGCAAATCAAATCTAACATTTAATGATTCATTAAAAAATATGGAATGACTAAATACATAATAGGAAGGCAGAGAAGGTTAAATATTAGAAAATTTACTGATGTAATTCACCATATGAATAACAGAGAAAACCCATATAATCATCTCAGTAGATCCAAAAAGCATTTGTTAAAATTCACCATCTTTTGAGGATAAAGACTCTGGATTGGCACTTGATAAGGGATATCTATCTATCTATCTATCTATATATATATATAGATAGATAGATAGATATATAAATCTTTAGCAAATTTCCTAATTAATAGGGAAACAGGATTCTATTTGTCATGTTTACTAGCTGGAATTATTATTGGAGGGTGTATAGCAAATGCAGGTAAGACAAGAAAAATAAAGGGCATAAAGATCAGAAAGGAAGAAACAAAATGTTATTTGCAGAAGATTTAACACAAATTTAAATGACTAGGTTTAAAAACTGCTCTTAGAAGGTTCATCAAGGTTGCTATATACAAAAGCGAGCAATAATTAGAAAATAAAACAAAAAATGCATTCATAATAGTTTAAAAAACTTAATTAGGATTTGGGAATAAATCTAACAATAATATGTAATACCTTTATGAAAATAAGTATTTAACTTTATGGAGGAACATAAATAAATGAGATATACAACTTCCTTAAGAGGAAATAAAAAACCTAAACAGACCAAAATCATATCATTGTTTCCTTTAATCTTTAACCCACAAGCATACATGGAAAACTGGGCATGGTAAAGCTGTTAATTATTCCCCAGTTAATCTTTAAATTCAATACAATTCCAATCAAAATTCCAAGAGGACTTTTTTTGGTGGAATTTGACAAACTCTTAGATAAAAGGTCCAAAAATAGTCTATAGACAATTCCGCAAAAGAACAAACTAAGGGGGACTATTCATAAAGAATGATTCTAAAACTATACAGCATTTTAAAACATGTTATTGGCCCCTAGACATAGTTGAGTAGGATAGAATAGAGAGCCCAGAAACAGAGGAAGCATACATTATGCCTGGTATATAATAGACATGGATTTATTGAAAGGAAGGACTACTCAATGAATTACAGTAGAATAGTTGGCTTTTTATAGAGCGAAAAGTAAAATTAGATCCCTATTTCATACGTTCTTGTTTTATTTTTCAATTGATTTATTTATTTCTCTTTATCGTTTTTATTTATACCACAATCCCATCTCCCTCCTTCATAAGCATCAAATTTAAATTGAACAGGGTTTTAAAAATGTATTAAGTATATATATCCTATTGCACATATTTAAAATTTATATAAATGGTATTATGTATCTTACTCTGTTTCCTACTTTTTATGTAAGTGCTATTCTTAGTATCTATGTTGCTTTGTGTATCTAATCTGTTGCATCTAACTGCTGCACAGTTCTCCATGATACACATCTACCACATTTTACCTTTCTAGTAGCCCGGTAATGGATATATCACTTCTCAGTTGTATCAGCTGTTGGTTCATAACAAACCACTCCAAAATTTATTGGCTTGAAACAGGAACCAGTTACTGTTTCTCCTGAGTCTATGGATTAGCTATGTGGTTCTGCTGAGATGGGCTGGGCTTACTCCTGTTGTGGTTTTCTGTGGATCCGCTGTGGATCTTACTGGTATAGGATGGCCTCAGCTCAGACAGCTCAGGTCTCCTTTTCTCTAATCTCCAGTCATCTTCTTTCTTCTTCATTTCTTATGATGTTGGCCAAGAACTCCAATATATTAAAGAGTAGTGATATTAACTGGCATTCCCATTGGGGTTATTTATTATTTTTTTTGTAGTGGATTTTCTTAAAAAAAATTTTTAATTAAAAAACATTTTATTAAGGTGTAGTTGATTTACAATATTACATACATTTCAGATGTACAGCATAGTGATTCACAGTGGCTAAATGTTATACTCCATTTATAGTTATTATAAAATATTGGCTGTATTTCCTGTTCTGTATAATACATCCTTGTAGCTTATTCATTTAGTATATAGTGGTTTATACCTCTTAATCCTCTTTCCTTATCTTGCCACTTCTCCTTCCTTCTCCCCACCAGTAACCACTATTTTGTCTTCTATATCTGTGAGTCTTTCTTTTTTGTTATATTCACTAGTTTATTTTTTAGATTCCACATGTAAGTGAAATCATACAGTATTTCTTTCTCTATCTGAATTATTTCACTAAGCATATAATACCCTCCAAGTCCATCCATATTGTTGCAAATGGCAAAATTTCATTCTTTTTAATGGCTGAGTAGTATTCCATTATATATATTTATACACCCCCCCCACATCTTCTTTATCCATTCTTCTGTTGATGTACACTTAGGTTGCTTCTGTGTCTTGGCTATTGTAAATAATGCTGGTATGAACATTGGGGTGCATATATCTTTTTGAAATAATGTTTTTGTTTTCTTTGAATGTACACCCAGGAATGGAATTGCTGAAGTGAACTGTTTTTAGTTTTTTGAGGAATCTCCATACTGTTTTCCATAGTGACTGCACCCATTTACATCCCCACTGGCATTTTTGTTTTGTTCCCAATCTTGAAGGACATGTATATGAAGTTTCAACTTGACGTTTAATGTTTCTTGTAGGTTTTAGTATATAATATGTACCAGAGTAAGGAATTTCCATATAATCCTTTGATTTTGCTTTTGTATTAGTTATACATGGAGTCCTATCAGATGCTTTTTCAGCATTCTTTGATAAGTCATGATTTTTCTTCTTTAATCTGTTAATATGACCAGTTAATTGATGTATTCTCAGGCATTGAACTCTCCTTGCATTTGAGAATATGTGTTTTTCATCATTTTACTCTGTTTTGCTTTAAGTTAAGGACCTTTCATAAGTAATATGGAGCTCTGATTTCTTTTCTTGTATTATTATTACTTGGTTTTGAATCAAGATTACACTAGGCTCATAAAATAATCCAGGTTGCTTTCACTTATTTTTCTTCTCTATTTTCTACAGCAACTTCTATAAGATAGTAATTAATTTAAATTTTTGCTAGAATTTGCCAAAAAAGACATTTTAAAAACTTGGGTTTTTTTTTTTTTTTTTTTGAGAGGAAGTTTTGGACTACATTTTAATTTCTTTACTACTTACTATTCTGTTTGTTCTTTATACATTTTATATAACTTCTTTATACAGTTCATACAGATTTCAACTCTAGTAGCATATAATCATTCATAATATTGATTTATTATTTTTATATCTATTGTAACTGTGGTTATTTCTCCCCTTTTGTTATGTATCATATATGTACCTTCTTTTCTTGGTAACTTTTGTAAAGGTCTATCTATTTTATTGGTCTTTCTAAAATCAACTTGTGGTTTTATGAATCTTTATTTTTTAAAATTATTACTCTATATTTCATTTTTCCTGCTCTTTATTATTTCCTTCCTTCTAGTTTCTTTGGGTTTGATCTGTTGATTTTTCCATCTTTATGAATTGAATGCTTAGCTTGTTTATTTTTAAACCTTTCATTTCCTGATCTCTTAAGTATTGTTCTGGCTGTGTCATATATAGTTTGACATGTATTTTTGTTATAATTCATTTCTAAATATTTCTTAATTCCTTTATGTTTCCTTTTTATTCCATGGGCTATTTAAGAAACACTGTAAGGGAAAACACATATTAATTTGACTGTATCAAACTTAAAAATTTTGTAGGACAGAGGATGCTATAGACCAACCAAAGTAAAAGTCAAACTGCAGGCTGGCAGAAGATATTTGGAACACGTATCTGAATTATTATCTAGAATATGTTAACATTCTACCAATCAGTAAGACAAAAAGTGTCATAGAAAAATGGCTAAGGATAAGAATAGGCAATTCATGGTGCAAAATGTTAATGGCCAATAAGTATATGGGAAAAAAAGTTTATCCTCAGTACTTAGAAGTATGTGGAAATTAATACAACAGTGAACATTTTTTTGTCATCCAACAGATGACAAAAATCTTTTAAGTCTGATTGTATTTTATATTGACAGGAATGTGAAAAAAATGGAAACTAAAACATCACTGGTGGGATTTTAGACTTATACAGCTACATTGGAGAGAGTAATGTATAAAATTAAAAATACATTATTCTGTGCTCGCTTCGGCAGCACATATACTAAAACTGGAAGGATACACAGATGATTAGCATGGCCGCTGTGCAAGGATGACACGCAAACTTGTGAAGCGTTCCATATTTTAAAAAAATACACTATTCTATGACCTAAAAATTCTATTTGTGGGTATAGACTGTGGAGAGACTCTAGCATACATGCTTGAGAAGAGGGAGATAAGAATTTTTTGCAGCATTGTTTATAAAAGTGAAAAAATGGAAACAACTTTTACTTGCCTACCAGTAGATAATTTGATAAACAAAATGGGGTATATTCATGCACAGGCAGGAATACTTTGAAGCATCTAAGAGCATAGCTATATTTACTTATACCAATATAGATATAATGTGAATCTTGAGCTAAGAAAGTAATTTTTAAAATGGTATATATAGTAAGATGTCATTTATGTACCCAGAGCATGCAGAATAATACCATATATCATTCTGGGAAACACACAGACAGAAGTATAAAAAATAGACTGGAAGAATTTACACAGAACTCATGATGGTAGTTTCTTTGGAGAAACAGAATGGCCAGTGAGGACTGGGGGTGGTACCCAAAGATGTTATCTTCACCTGTAATGTGTTACTTATTACGGAGAAACAGTATCTTCAAGTATAAATAACGAAATGATAACAGTTGTTTGATCTGGATGGTGGGGTTGTGACTGTTTGTTATGTATTTTTGGGGTAACTTCATATATGTTTTATATCCCCCTCAAAAATTATATGAGATGACTTCCTAAACTAGAACACATATGATTCAGGATTTCTAGCCTGGGATGATGGTGATGTTAAAGATAGAGGAAACAAAGGAAATTTGTAGATAAAAGACCTTTAGGTACCAGTGGGTTATCCAAATAAATATGTTTACCATATAACTAGAAATTAGAACGTGGAGCTAAACAAAAAATAAGTCAAGACTGGAAATGCTGATTTTTGAGTCAGTTCAGAAATATTGGAAGCCCTGGTGGTAAAGGGATACTAACTACCATTCTTGAGAGAGTGGAAAGTGAAAAGAGAAGGTGGCTCAGGCTCACACTTTGGGAGAACCATCATTTAAGGGTTGTGCTGAAGTGGGCGAAGTCAACTGAAAAGAAACAAATTGGAGAAAAACAAAGCCAGACAGTTTATTATCATGAAAATCAAATGAAGGGAAGGATTTTAATAAAGGGTGGTCAGTAATGTTATTTGTTTAGAGAAGAGTCAGGTGGAGACTAAGAAGAGGTTGCTGGGCTTGACGATTTAAAGCTCTATATTAACCTTGAAGAACTTTTCAGTGGGTAGGTGCAGAAGCTATATTTCGAGGGAAAGAAATTAGTTAATTTGAATATTCCTTTTGGAATCAATCAAAATAGAATTTGGCTTATAGTTGCGATATATTTTAGTTAAGAACTCCATTGTAAAGTTTTTCAAAAACATACTAAACAAGAATCATGTGTTAGTCCTTGTAAAGTTTCACAGGAATTGAAAAAAATCTCCAGAGTATTCAAGATACTGTACATTCTCTAATGATAATAAAGAACCCAAGCTCTTGAAATCAGCTGTCATAAATATTATTTAAAATAGAGAGATCATTAACCATTTCAACTCACTTTGCAGGGTGTCATGCACATATGTGTGCTTAATAAATGCTTTTTGAAGACAACTTTCTAAACATCCATTAGAAAAGACTAGCTATAAGAATCAGGTGACAGTCCTTTTGGAGTGACTGCTAAGAATTAGAAGCAGTGTTTTGCCTAGTATTAACCATACAGTGAAGAATCAAACTCAGGGAGAGTCTGGTCCAGGAATAACCAAAGTAAAATGCAGAAAACATGAACCTAAGCCAAATCATCAGTTTCAAAAATGGTACATGCTGGATCCTTACTCATTATCAGGTTTTCATGGTCTATAAATGCATATGGCATGGTCATTTATGATAAAATAACTTTTGGGAGTCATGGACCTCTTTGAGAATCTGAAAATAGCCATGGTCGTTTTCCTCAGAAAAATGCACATTTTGTTAACAAAATTTTGCTTTTGTGAACCCAGTATTAAAAATTCATGCCTTATGAACGCTTTTGTACATGTAAATAATTTAACTTTGCTGGGTGGTAGTGCAAAATGTAGCTTATACCCATTCACTACTACTCTCTAATTTCATGTATAAGCAGTTTTGTATATCATACTGTCTAAGAATTCTACCTTTGGTGGGAGTTCTGTATGAATTGAGAAGCCTTAATTTTTCTCTTTTGTTACATAATTCAGTTGTACTAGGTGTAGTAATGGATGCCTACAACAGAAACTTACTTGAAGTAAGTGCTGAATAATTATTTGTTGAATAAATGAGTGAATATGTGACTATGGGTTCAAACATCTTCATTTTAATAATATTTTATAAAACCTGACTATTAAATAAAACAAATCAGTAATGTAAAAAGACCAAAAATAGAGAATTAAGCAGTAGTATAAGACATATGAAATAAACCATCCTTTCTCTGTGTAAATATATAGAATTTCACTCCTGTGTCTATTGGCTATCTTCCAGGATTGATGAACCAAGCTTTACTTGATTCCAGCTTGTCCTTGATAGACCTAATTTACTTAGAGCTTAGTTTTCATGACCCGTTTTATTTCCCTAAACATGTCCAACATACCACACTCCAGCTTTGAATTTCATTGTTAGTTTGGCTGTATCAGAAGACTTGCTTGACCTCTTATTGTTATCCCACCATTCACTGCTCAAAAGTTTTTCCCATTTTTTTCATAGTTTCTCAGAAAGACACTTAACCATTGCTTTAGCTTTTGACATTAAAACACAAACCATCAACCCCTTTATAGTTTATAATTTATAAATATAGTAATAGTAAAATGGATTTAACTTTTCATCCATTTTGCAGCTTCTAAGTTTTATAGAAGATTGTTTCGTAGAAGTTTTGACCTTGAAATCATAAGATACTGTGTAACTTTGCTCAAATTATTTAACTTCTTGGAGCCTCAGTTTCCTGATGTGTAAAATGAGGGCACTGGATTAAACTGGTAGTTCTCAAATAACTCTACCATTGGTGGTTAAAGAGCTGTTATTACTAAAATAGGAAATTGTTATTCTTCTCCCAAATTATAGGAAGAAAACATTAAATGAATAGAATGTCTCCCTTTGATTCCTACCCATCATTTAAAAAAAAAACGTTAAAGCCTGTTGCCTTTGGTATTGTATTTGTTAGAGCACACAGTTATATATTTGGTTTTAAAGTGTGATATATCTAATTTATGCTAGTCAGGAAAAGCAGTCATGGAGGGGAGGGTATGGCTCAAGTGGTAAAGTGCATGCTTAGCATGCACAAGGTCCTGGGTTCAATCACAGTCCTTCCTCTAAAAAGAAATAAACCTAATTACCTCCCCCCATCAAAATAAAATAATTAAATAATACAATAGTAAAGAAATATTAAAAAAAAGAAAAAGCAGTCATGATGTTCAGGTTCTTTATGTTTTGAAAACCTCTAGGTGATGTGGGCTGTAGGCTCCTTTCCAACCATAACATTTTATGATTCTGTATACTAGATAAAGAAAAATACAAAGAAAATCCCCAGGATAAGCTAAAAGTAAAAGCATTTAAACCCTATATGGTATTGGAAACAATTGTATATTTACCTGTCTCTCAAGAATTTTTTCCATCTTGGTTACTACAGGACCATAAAATCATTCAAATAGCCAAGGATATCTAATTATTTTTGGTTATATTAGACTTTATGATAATGATTGTATTTTAAAGATTTATTTTCAAAATGGAGAGGTTGGAGGATAAAAGAACTGATACTCAGACGATACATTCAAAAAGAAATGGAAAGAACTGCTCAGGACTCTGTAGTTGAAAGTTAGAGATCATTTGTAAACTTTTCCCTTTTCTTTCTTTATCCAAGCTGTGACATGTGACAAGTTGGGAGTTTAAACTGCTCCTTCCTTCTGTATTAATGATCTTTTGCTGATTAACAAAATACCCCAAATTTAGCAGCTTAAAACAACAAACATTATATTGCCCAGTTTTTGAGGTTAAGGATTAGGGACTGGCTTACTTGCATGATTCTAACTCAGGATCTTTCATGAGGCCAGAGTCATCTGAAGGCTTGATTCTGGCAGAGGGTCTGTGTCCTAGATAGTTTAGTCACATGACTGTTGGCAGGATGCCACTGTTCCTTACCTAATGGTCCTCTCCACAGAGTTTCTTGAGTACTCATGACATGGTGGTTGGCTTTCTCTCAGAGTGTGACCCAAAAGGAAGAGATCAAGAGACAGTTTCTTAAGTTGCACACCATCACTTCAGCTTTATTCTGTTTATTAAAAGTGAGTCATTTAAGTCAAAGGAAGAGAGGAATTTGATTCCACCTCTTGAAGCAAGGAGTATAAAAGAATTTTCAGAAAAGAAAATCAGTAGGTACTAAATACATCAAATAGATAAACAGGTCTTATTACCTTGGTGCTTGAGGAGTTGTTTGAGAGTAAGGACTCTAGAGTCAGTTCATGGGTTCAAATCCTGGCCCTGTGTCCCATGAACTCTATGACCTTGGTCAAGATTCCTTATCTATAAAATGAGTGCAATAGTAATATCTATTTCACAGGAATATAGAGAGGAATAAGTGGGGGGAAAATGAAGGTAGAACACTTTGCATAGTGCTTTTATTTTAATAAGAATTTGCTATTACTTTTTTTTCTTACTAGAATACGGCAATTACTTTGAAATTGCTCTGAAGTATCTACCATGCTAACCTACGTATTCTTACTCAGTTTTTTAATTCTGCTTATGAATGCACTGCTTAATCTTGAAGACTTGAGAAATGCAGATGTGTGTGAATGTGTGTATATATACACACATATATTCACATTAACTACATGGTATGAGTCATATTGTGTGGAAGAAATAATACATATATTAATCCTGCCACATTTATATTTTGAATATTTTACCATGTTAAAAATTCTTCAGACTTTTTTTTAATGAAACAATCCATTGAATTTCTTGATTATTTCCTTAGGCTAGGCTCTGGAAATAAATTCTTGGATCAGAATATATTAACCTCTTTTAGACTCTTGATTAATAATGCCGCATTGCTTTCTTGAAAGTTTGTACCAGTTTATATTTCCAGCAGCAGCCTCACCTTACTTTGCTATTCCCATTATAGTGTTATTGGTCTCTAAAAAGTATTGGTGGCTTTTGAGAATAAAGTTACAGAAGCAAGGCAGAATTGCATTAAACCCCAGGGAATTGTGTTTCTGTAAGTTTTAAATATATAGACATATCTTCCTGTCTTTCTGCATTAATTCCATATTTTATATATATATAAAATACACACATGTATAAATATGTATGTGTATATATTGTGAAGTATTATGCAGGAGTAGATACAGCTTTTATTCTCTTGGAACTTAAAATACAAGGCTGACATGAATCCATATAATCAAGATGTACAGAAAATAAAATACACAGACAGTATTCACTTCTTAAGATATATCTCAAGAAGCAAATTAGGTGAAAGTTACCTATCAGGCTTCATACTGACTCTTGTATTGAGAAGGGTGCTCCTTTTTGAGCCAAGTTAAATCTGTCATCTCCAGAAAAAAATAAATCTTTGGCTTACATTACTCTCTTCCCTTTTAAATACAATACATGAAAATCTGTTAGTTGATAGGAGTGGAAATTCAGATTTGTTAACAATTTCAATGATCTGCCTAAAGCTAGCAGTTAGCCCCTTAGTGTTCCTGTTATCATCCCCCCACCTGGAAACCGTCTCAGTTTAAGATGCTTCCAATCAATGGATGGCCCTTATTTTAAATTGACTAGAAATAAAAAATAAAAGCTACCAGTCATATATTTTCTTTTTGTCCAATAAGTGGCAAGTTTACCTAATGCAAAAAAGAGGTCCTTATATAAGTTTAAGGGGAGCTGTACTTTGGAAATGGCATATAGGTTCTTTTTGGGGAAGGTGGGGATCATGGTGGTAGGGTTAGGGGAAATGACCAAGAGAATAAAATGGAAAACACAAAAAACAGAAATCAAAAAACCCCAGTCAGAGGCTATGTAAATCTATTCTGAAGTCACACTGACATGTTGGACAAACTTTTATAAAATGATACTAAATTAATATTATCACTGGGAAAAAATTTTTCTCTAGTTATCAGCACAGTTCATTCAATTTAGATCATAAAAATTACACCTTGTAATTTAGAATTTGTAACTACCAAGTCTTTTTTGTGTTTATTCAGCAAATACTGAGCACTTACTCTATAGGAGGCATAGTTTTACATAAATTTTGTGTAGAAACGACTTCAGGGCAACATTTTGTTTTAAATTTTTTTTTTAATTAAAAAAATTTTAAATTGAAATGTAGTTGATTTACAATGGTCTTTTAGTTTCAGATGTACAGCAAAGTGATTCAGCTATATATATTAAATTATATATATTCAGTTATATACAATTAGTGTGTGTGTGTGTGTGTGTGTATAAAATTCTGAAGCCAGTGGAGTACTTTTTGTTTGAATGAAGCTTCATCTGAGTCATTTTATTGGTTTGATTTCCTGTGTTGTCAGTAAGTTTATAGTCACTAAATGACAGTTATCCCCCACTTCTATTTTAATATGTACATTATATGCAATAAGGATAGTTTTATCAAAAAGATGTTTAAAAGTAGATGACAATATAAATGAATACGTTTGTTTCCAAATGAACTAAATAGAAATGCAAGAGGGTACAGAAATTTCATGACTGGCACATTGGGGAGGGATAATCCAATCTCTCAGAGGCTGGCATGTTGTTATTTGCTAATGAACACCTGTTTAGTGTGCTCTTTAACAACACTTCTGTAGAGGGAAAAAGACGAAGTCGGTCTTTGAGTAGTTGGAAGCTCCTTATTTTGTCCAAGTAAAGCTTTTGCATTTTGTAGGTATGACTCTTTTGGTTGGTATTGTTTTAAAGTACAGCTCTTTGAAGTAAACGGCCAAAACGAGTTAAATAACCACCTTTATTTACAGCCGCGGGACTAGGCATTTGATCTCCTCCAGAAAGAACATTTGACTAATGGCTCTTTTCTAGCGTGGGGACAATTGCAGACTTTTCTTCCGCAGAGCGTGAAATGTGCCTCTTCCTGCCGAGGGGCCTTGTCTTAGCCGCGGCTCCCGGGACGACTTCCAGCCTCAGGTGTCCCTCCCGCCGCGGGCCGCGGCCGCTCCCCGGGGCGGGCGTCCGGGACTTCCTGTCTGGGCGCGGGGCGGAAGGATCGCGTTGCCAGCTGAGGCGGCCGCCGCCGCCGCCCCTGCCGTTAGGTGGTGGGGTTTCTCAGCCCGGCGGCAGGAGGCGGGCCGGCCTCGGCTTCCTGTCGGAGGACGCGCAAGGATCCGGGCGTCTGAGTGTGTGCGAGTGCGTGAGTGTGTGTCGGCCGCACGGCGTGTGTCTCCGGCCGCGGGTTCCGCCTCCTCCCCTACCGCCGCTGCTCACGGTGTAAGTCAATGTGAAGCAGCAGCTCCAGCCCCGGGATAAACATGGCGACGTCTCTGCATGAGGGACCCACGAACCAGCTGGATCTGCTCATCCGGGCTGGTAAGGACAGGGGAACTTTGCTCCTGTGCATCGGTGCAGCAGGCGAGGGGGTGCACAGAAAGCGGGGAGACTTCCCTGTAGCGGTCAGTGCAGGGGGTACGGTGTCCACCTCAGTCCCTGGGGCGGCCGGGGGAAAGGGGGGTAGTGAATGAAGTAATGGAGGCGACGAATCAGGAAGTGATCACCTTGGAGAGTAACCTGCCTCGAATCTGGCGCTGTCGCTTCTGGGTGGGTTTGTGGAGCAGCGGCAGCAGCTGCCGGGCGGAGCTCTGGCAGCGGGTGCTGGGGAACCGAGCCGCAGTTAAGTTGGGGACTCGGGGGCGGACGAGTTGTGCGCTTCACCCCAGTTGCTGAGGAACCAGGAAGTGAGTGAGGCTGTTGTCTACCGGCTGCGCCTGCCACGCTGTCTGGCCGGAGAGGCCGCTACTGCTCGCGGTCGGGGGCGGCGGGCTTCTCCGGTGGACGCTCGCCACCCCCGCCCCGTTCTCCTTTCAGACTTGGTCCACAAATCCTCGACTTCCTCGTGGACGAGGTAGCCCCGGGCCATGTCCGGTAGACCGATACCCGCCAAAAAAAAATGCTCTGACCCTCCTCTTCACATCCACACCTTGTGCGGTCTCAGGAGTAACGGTTCTGGAAAGGGTCACTTAATAATGTGGAGCCGCCCGGGGTAGTGGTTCTCTCAGGGGCCCGCCTCCCTTTCCTCATTTAGTGGGCGGCTGTGAAGAAGTAGGTTTATGCCCCTTCCCTCGTGGGTTGTTTTTTGTGGGGGGGATATTGGGAAGGACACGGGATATATTTTGCACCTCTGACCTGGAGCGTTGGGGCGTCAGAGAAGAACGTTTATTTTTGTAAACAGTGGGTGAAGGTGGAGGAGTAGGGCGGGCGGGAGAGAGTCTTGGCCCTAGGGAAGTCTCAGCACGGAATTGCCCCCTTTTCCCCTCCCCCCAAGCCTCCCACCATAGCGGAAGCGCCTCGGAGAGGACAGAACGGACGGGATTGACAGGCCTCTGGTTCCAATCTGCTCGCTGAGATGTTCCAAATAAGAACGTTGGTTTCTGGGGGCGGGTCTCCGAGCCCGCGCTGGGCCAATGAAGATTGGGCGGGAGTGAAGCTGACAATGTACGCATGGAATTGGAGGGAAGAGGAGTGTAAACACGGAAGTGGCCGCGGGGGTGGGGGATGTGCAGCGCCACTGCTGCAGCGGAAGGGCACGGACTTAAGTTACATAGAAAAAGCAGCTTTACTTAATAGCAGACAGCGCAGTGAGGGCCTTGAATCGGCGTAGCAGTGCTTGAATACTGTTTGCTTACTGCAGTAAGCGTAAACGTTTCTTTCCCTGGGTTCTATGTCACAGTCGCCATCGTTGGGAATTGGAAAATGGGAAATATTCACCGAAGAGTAATGTGAAAGATCTATCTTACTCTCTGTTTCCCATCCATTGTTTTTAGGTAGGGAAGTTAGTGGTTTGGTTGGTGAAACCCTGTGATTTAATTCGATTGGGAGAAATCATGAACACAGGTATTTTTAACATAACTTTAAAGTCTGAATAAATACAACCATATATATCGTATAGCACATAATGAGTAACGACCTTTTACTCTGTAAAATATAATATTACGTTTCAAAGGTTCCAAAGAAAAGTCACAGTTTATTAAGTAGTGGTTAAAATACATTTGACAGTTACTTTCTGGTCAGAGCAAGAACTTAAATTTTAGTGAAAAAGAGGCAGAGTACAATGAGAACTTAGTCCCTTTGTGTATGTTCAGCCCATTAATATAACATGAATTAAGGGATGGAATTTTTGGCTTTATATTACTGGTACTAACAATACTTCTAATTGTTTGGGTCGGTAGTGTTGAGCATATATATTTCCAGAAATGTTCCCAGTGGTTGTCAGAACCTTAGAATAGTCTATGCAGTTAGAATTTTGCAAAATACTGTAGATGTAAGAGGGCTTAGTTTTGCCAATAGAAGGTATTTTTGGAATTATCCAAACTGAATGTGACCTGTAGATTCTTTGCTTGGAGTGGATGCATATAGACAGGCTACAGTAAATTATTTCTTTAATCTTGTTCATGTAATCTGAAGCTTCTTTACAAGCCCTATTTTAGAAGGAAATTTGAGACAGGTTTGCTAATTTACCCAAGGTTTACTCAGTGAGTTAAAAGTTGAGGAGGAAAGATGGTCCAGAAAATGAAGAATCATAGGTCTAAATTTTTATTGCTGCCAGTTTCCAGTGATGTTGGGAGAGTAATGTTTGTAAGATTTGTATTTGTAAAATGGACATAAATGTTAATATAACTACAGTGATTGCTATAATGGGTTGATAATTAGTGTAGAATGACTGATACTAAGGAGAACTAGAGGAGATGAACTTTAAGTTGAATATTGTTAGCATAACTTGTTTCTAAGTAAGTATAAAGCACTTAGTGTTATCATTACTGTTATGTGTTAAGATGCTAGAGGATGTATTTTTGCTTTTATTTTCCTCCTCTAGAGACTTATCAACTTCAGCTTTAGTTATCAACATTAATGCTGTCAGAAGTTGGAGTAAAGATTAAAATGAGTGTTTATTAAAAATCACTTTCATTTTAACATACAAACTTTTTGTTTGTGATAAAAACTTGACATACTTTTTAAAACTTTCGCTGGCAGTATGATGTATGAGAAAGCCTTGACCCTGAAGTCAGGAGATAAGGATCTTTATGTGTCACTAAACTAGCTCTTTAAGGCTTCATTTTCTGTAAAAGGACAGGATTGACTGGGTGGTCTCTAATAACTCTTATGTATGTATGCATGCATGCATGCTGCATTGTTTTCTTTAAGTTACATTTTTTAAAAATACATTTTTATTGAAGTATAGTCAGTTTACAATGTTGTGTCAGTTTCTGGTGTACAGCACAATACTTCAGTCATACCTAATAACTTTTAAAGCTCTAAGATTATAGGTGGCTCAGAAATACTAAATTTAATGAAGAGAAGGTTCTTTTTTTTCTTGGATTTCTTTACACCATGTGAGTGAATATGTCTTAAGGTCATTATGTAAAGGGGAGGTTAATTTCTTTTAGCCAATCTTTGTGTTAAATTGGAACTTGAGGCCATATTTATATATTGGATAAGATTATGATATAATTTAATAATTTAGGCTCATTTCTAATATATATAGCTTATTATAGGAAAATGAATATCTATAGGAAAAATGAATGTTAGTTAATAGTTATGCAGAAATGTTGTGTAATATGATCTGGGTTTTGTTTTTTTTTTTTAAGATTTTCAGTTTAAAATATTCTGTCTTAAGTATACTTGCCTTGACTTTTTTTCCTTTTTTTTTATTGAAAAAGTGGAGAATGTAAAAATAGGGTAATTAGAAATTTTGTTCTGTTTTAATGCAATTATTGAATGCAAGGGGAAAATTTTTCTGGATATTTCGCAGAAGTATTTTCACGGACAGAACAAATCTGTCTAGTTTGCAAAGTTCATGAAATTTGAACTTGAAAATCTTTTTTCTAATTTACTGTAAGTTGGAATATCTAGTATCAATCTTGAAAAGATCATCAATTTGAAAAAAATTAGCAGGATGTGAAAAGGTGAAGCATGTGTTGAAATAAAACTGGAAGAACAGCAGTAATTTTTTAAAAAAACTATTTTAAAATGTGTTTAAGAAATTGCTCTTCAAAATTTATTGCAGCATTAGTACTAAAATTCATGTGAAAATTGATTTAAAGAGTAACATCAGTATGTAATTAGTCATTCAGGATAATTAAACATCAGTTTCCTTTAGAGACAAATTTAGTTAGGGGCAGGCAGGAGACTGTTCTTAATAATTATTTAAACTTTTTGTGTTATAGCATAAATGTTCAAAGGGATGCAAAGAAATATTTATGAAAAGCTTAAAAAATCTTTGTAAGTAAGTGGGCAAAATACTGTTGTACATACCAAAATGGATCATAATTTTTCATCTACACACTGATGTTTATGTTTAGAAGCTGAAACTTAGAGAAAAATGAGGATAGAATTTGGGTTTATTATTTACACTTGATAGTAAATTACAGCTGCAGTTCTTAAAAACTAAAATCTCTGATATGGAGGATTCTGGGAGTGCCCAAGACCCTTTCAGGGGATCTGGGAAATCAAAATTTTTTTCATAGCAACACTAAGACATTATTTGCCTTTTCATTTTCTCAAGTGTTCAGAGGAGGTTTCTAGTGACTGCATGAATTGATATGTAACAGATTGAATGAAGAAGCAAGTATGAGAACCTAACTGTTTTTTACCATGTGTTTGCAAAAAAATGTAAAACTACTGTTTAAATTTTTCTTCGTTTTAGAAAAGTTATTTTTCTTAAAAATATTAGTTTTCTTAGTTTTAATTGCAAATAGGATAAATATCTTAACATAGGACTTAAATAAGCAAAATCTCTTTGTGATCTTCAATAATTTGAGTGTAAAAGGGTCTTTCACCAAAAAAGTTTGAGAATAGCTGAATTAGTTTAAATTAATCTATACTTTTCAGAACCATAGTCACTAGCCACATGTGACAGTTAAGTACTTGAAATGTAGCTGATAAACTGAATTTTTAATTTTTAAAACATTTAATTAATTTAAATGTAAAAACTGAAGCAGTGAAAAACTTAATGTTGTTTACATGTTGAAATGACAGTGTTTGGGATATACTGGGTTAAGTGAAAGGTACTAACTTCATCTTCTGCTTACTTTTCCTAATGTGACTACTGGAAATTAAAAAACTATATATGGCTCTTGATGTATTTTTATTTGACAGCTCTACTTAAAATAATTTTATACTCTTTCCCTTTTTAAACCCTATAAAGCAGCTTTATTGATTAGAAAGTCAAAGGGGAACAAGTAAAGATGGAGTGTCCTAGACCTTTCCCCCTTTTCATTGTGTTCATTTGTGTTCTTCACTCACCTATTACTGTTACAGCCTTGGGGCATTAGAGGATAAGCTGTGGTGAGTCAGGTGCGGTAGCTGAGTGATGCCCTTGTAATATTAGTTTATGGTCTTGCTTGCAGGGGACTACCACTATCACCTAATGAAGTGTTTTCTGATTTTTTTCCATTGCTCTCAAATTAAATTGCTATTAATTTTTATTTTTGACTTTTAAGAACATTGTTATGAACTAGATCCATTGCCAGCATTCTCTTCTGCAAAGCTGAGAGGTATGTCTCTTGACAGACTTAATTACCAAGTTTGGTATTTAGTAACAGCTGTTGAGTGAGTCTGGAATAGTCTACTATACAAACATCAGTTGATTAGAAAGCTGGAAATGGAACAAGAAGACTCTTATAAAAGTAAAGGAAGGCATAGGCAAATTTAGTTTTCTGACACTGATTAAAATCAAAATAGTTTAGAAATTTATTTCTTCAAGGCGTACTGACCAGCCAACTGCTCTAGAAGATGATACCTGTCAGATTACTTTCAACTTCATTGTTTCTAATTTTAAACGAGTTGCTTTTTAATCCCCCTCCAATAAGTTTCCTACGCAGGCATAGAAAGACACCAGTAAATCAAGTTTTAAGTAGAGTTAAGGAATTTTCAGCCCTTGCTTGCTTTGATTGCACAACACTGTTAAATTCTTATTCTTTAGTTGTGCAAAATTTGGTATTAATTGTATTTGAATTATTGATCTGAACAAAATAGTTTGAAAAGTTTTTAAAAATCACGTAAACTCGGAAGGGAGAAATATTTCTTAAATTCCTTTTAACAAAAACTGCTTGATGGCTTATGTTAACAAAAGTAACAGGAGATAGTGCTCACTTTTAAGAAAACGGGTGAAGTATTCTTGGGAACTGTCGTAAGTACATTATTATAAATTGATCTAAGTGTGAGCTCTCAGGTATTCATTTTTTGAAAAAATATGCTTGGAGTTATTTTAGTTAGTAAATAAAATTGACAAAAAGTAAAGTTATTAAGCATCAAAGAAAAAAAGAAGGAAACAAATGCTCTCCTTAACAAGCTCTTAATTTAGAGTAACTTTAAATTATTTTGCCATCTTTATTTGGTTTTGAAATATTTTATTTCCATTTATGTTTTGATACTCTGTACTATTAGTGTAAACTTCACAAGGCCAGAGATCTATTCAAATTTGTATCTCAAGTTTATAGTACAGCGTCTGGCATATGGTAAGTCCTCAACAAGCATTTGTTGATTGTACATAGAGTATTATTGGATTGATAATGCATAGAGAATTTATGCATTTTTGATACTCTCTAAATTTAAAGTATAAGTAATTAAATATTCTTCTTAAATTTGTATGTATTTTGTTTTACTCTGTAAATGTGAAATATTTTAGGAAAATATTTTGAATTTAAGGGAAAAGGGGAGGCTGATGTCAGAAATATAAGCAAGAAAATTTTCACTGACATGACCAACATGAAATCGTGGTTTTGAAAATGTACCTCAAACTACATAAGAACTAACGGCAGTATAATATGTAACTCTGGCAAATTTTGTTTTATGACTTGAAACATTAAAAAAAGTAGTAAAATCTTATTGCTGTATTATTATCAAATACCCAAATCACTGATTTTAATATGGTAGAATTTTTAGGATGTGTCTTAATAAAATTACATAATGAATTACTTTACCCCGGATGGTTTATTAATAGCACCTAAGACAACAGCTAAATTGCAATACAGGCAGACTTCAAAGAGAATGAAGTTCCTAAAAACCTGAGAATCTGCTTCCCAAGGTTCTTTAGTGCATATGGGTATTGTAGGGAGGTACTTTGGAAAAAAATACTTGAGAATGGTAATATATTTTATACTTACTAAGAGTAAATTTCTTAAAGTTGAGTTCGAAGGACTGATTGAATCCTTTGCTTTAGTGAAGCTGCAGATAAGAGTAAGCAGGGTCACCTAAAGATAGATTTACTTAGAGGTTTGGCTGCCTCTCTGGAACTGTTTAGCTTTGAGCAGATTTCCATAAATGGAAAGAGCAACTGGAGAGACTTGGTACCTTGGTTGAGAGTGTGGATGATGTGCAACAGGTGGTAAAACAGTCACTGGATTTTTTTATAAATGCTCTCCAAATGACTGGTGTGTTTAAAGCTGAGGCTTTAGCAGTTGGTGAATTTTGAGACTGAGTAAAAAAATTTTTTTTCAATTAAATGGTTACTAGAAACAGTTTTAAAAGATACCTATCTTTAAAGTGTGGAACTTGTGGATTTGTAATGTGGTTTTATGAAATTTGTACAAATACTTCCTTTTAGTTCCATTAGAGGACATCTTGAGAAAAATCTATCATGTTAGAAACTGTTACATATTCATGTTTCAGAATCTCTTACCAAGTAGAATATTCGGTATTGTAAGTCAGGATATGAAATTAGTGTATCATTAGTATATCATTAGGGTGCTTGAATTGCCACTTTTTCTATAAAGTCAGTGGATTGTCCTTTACTTCAGTGCATAAAAGAAATACTTGGATGCCTACTATATGAAAAGTCTATGTTAGGAATTGTAACATGTATCAATGAATTAAGATAACCCTCCCTCATCTCAAGGAGCTTATAATTTTATAGGAGTGATAAGAAATTATCACCATTTATTGAAATTCTTATCTATATATCAGGCATTGTTTAAGGTTTTTAAGGGAATCACTGCACTTAATTCTCACAACTGTATAAGGTAAGTAATACTCCTGTTTGGTGAAAAAGGAAACTAAGCCTTACAAGAAATTAATTTGCTGGCTTAGGGTAACAGAACTTATAAGTGGCAGGGGCAGGGACTGGAGCCCAAGCTATTGATTAGGCCTGGACACCCAGACCACTGCTGCATACTTTACTGTTTCACAAATAATTTAATCAACAGAGTGCTAGAAGAGAGTTGCAGAAGGTAGTAGAATTAGCAAAGATTTCATGGTGGGGGGAGGTGGGAACTGTAGAAACGCGCACTCTGTTTTTCTTCCCCCCACTTTTTAAATTTCCTAGGATAAAACCTAGGTAAAATCTAGTGAGATCCTGAAGAAAGCAGGCTATTGTGAAGAAAATTCCTAAGTTTCTCTGGTACTAAAGATGCACTCACCCAGGACAGTCTAAGAATTGAACTAATTCGTTAAATGAATTTAGTAATATGTGTTTCTGACTGATTCTGCTAGGTATTAAACCCCTGATTTTAGTAGCAGTATATCAGAATTGTAATTGACCAGATAGGATTGTTAATCTACAACCATCCCTCCCTGCCCTGCTGCCTCCCCCAAGTTAGTTTTGGCCTAAAATTGATACAGGGTTCAAATTTCAAGGGTTTGTCTTTGTTTTCCTTTGGATAAAGAAATTTCTAATCAATCTCAATAGTTGGTTTATATTCAGCATTCATATAGATACTAAATTGTTTTGGTTTTAAAATTATTTCCGTAAATAAGTTATATAGACTAATACATATCAATGACTTTATATTAGAGTTATTCATGTGAGAGTTAATTTATATTTATCTCTTACACCATAATGTGTTTTAATTTAGTAATGTGTTCAGTGCATTTTTATTGAATAGAACTAAATTCCCTTGCAGTGGAAGCATCAGTTCATAGCAGTAATGCACACTGTACAGATAAGACAATTGAAGCTGCTGAAGCCCTGCTTCATATGGAATCTCCTACCTGCTTGAGAGATTCAAGAAGTCCTGGTATGTGAACTGTTCTTTTTTATAATAAACACATCACATCACTTCAGGTATCTCGAATGAAAGTCTTAAAAAAAAAAAACCCAGGGGATTGTTGGTGTTCTCAAAGTCTATTATACATAAATACCTATGACAGGAATAATTGATCTTTATTTGTCCAAGTTCCCAAATCTTAAATAGTTTAATTACTCAATTTTCAAAATAAACGATACAGAAAATGCCCACTATAGATAGACAAATGTTTATTAAATTCCTATTTTTACTATCATGTCTTATTTCCTTACCCAGAGGGAAATTGTAAATGTTTGTAGTCCTTAAGTGAATGGCAGATGGAGGCAGTTGCCACCTATGACCACTTTCAGGCCTTTTTTCAGGGATAAAATGGGCATTATCTCCAGGGAACCTCTGTGCTAGAGAGAGGAGGTGGCTTCCACTGTTTCCTCACACTCCTTCAGGCTGCACATTTCCCTTTTTAAAATTCTTTTGGTCCCCCCTTTTCAAGACTGCCTTTGAGAGTCATTTTGTCCTAATTTTAATTTGTCCTAATTTTAATGTCCAAATGTTACAGTAAGATTGACCCTTATTTTAGGGATTTACGGTAAATACTAAGATCAGCCATACTTTTTAGAGTAGGAATTCCATGTATTTATTCAGGGATATGAGAAGAAAATTAGGGCATATTGGTCAATGTATTAATGTATGATAGTATGTATTAATTTTCTCTTGATTGAAAAAGAAATGTCATATCCTGATTTATCATGCACATGAGAAGAAAGCCAGAGCAAGAGCAGTGTTACTGCATACAAGAAGAATACTAAATAGCCATCTGTATGTACTGTTTTAGTGACCCAAAATATCAGGACTGTTCCATTAAATAGAATTTAACATTTTGAAAGATGGTATTCATTGGGCTGTAATGAGCAAGTTTTCTTTTTCTTTATATTTTAAAATGAACTAAGTTCTTACTTTTCACTGAAAACATGTTAATTATTTCAGTGTTATACCAGGTGCATGTTTTACCTGCTTAGAGAATAATGATGAGTACATGGAAGGAAAATAATTAACTCACTATTATACTATTACTTTATTTTCAAATGTTTTCTCAATTGTCAAATAATTCAAAATCTACAGTTTGAAAGCATGTAAAAGTGTGAAGCACGGGGGTTGACTACTCACGTTCCTCCCCCCTTACCCATAGGATTAACATTTGCTTCAGATTGACTTTCTTTGCATTTATTTCCTTACATACTTTAGATCATAATGTATATTCAGCAAATGAAATTCAAGTTCTTATCTTGCTTTGATGACTGCTTAATAACCTTACCTCTATTAAATATTGAATTGTCCATATTAAGAAGCATTGATGGGGGTGGGAAGTTTTAATTTTTCAACTTTTTTTTATAGTGGAAGTGTTTGTCCCTCCTTGTGTATCAACTCCAGAATTTATCCATGCTGCTATGAGGCCAGATGTCATTACAGAAACTGTAGTGGAGGTGTCAACTGAAGAATCTGAACCAATGGATACCTCTCCTATTCCTACATCACCAGATAGCCATGAACCAATGAAAAAGAAAAAAGGTAGAGTGTATTTTAAATTTTTGGAAAATTAGGTGAAATTTTTCCTGGTATCTTTTTCCTCATCATGGAACATAGGAAATACATGCTGTAGATTTATGATTGATTTTATCTTAACTAGATATTCTAAAAAAATGAACAAACTGAGATTTTAGTTTTGTCTTTTAGCCTTTTAATGTGTCATACTGTTTAAAGGAGTTAGTATTTGAGCCCTAAAAGTAGTTGCCTGAAATGAGATTATAGCAGGTTTTCGAAACACAAAAGGAAAATCAGAGATTCACTGCACCTTTTTCTACTTTCTGATCCTTTTAAGTACTTGGTTACTTAAAAATATTATTCTTTATTTTCTCTATTTTTCATAACTTATCTTCCTACACATTGTGGGCATTAAAATAAGAGGCCCAATTTTGTTCCCCGTAACTTCTGCCTTAAAACACCAAGATTGCAGATGAGGACTTCTAAGTGGAATGAATTCACCATTGGGTAAAGAGTATTTCCACTTACTATTTCACTTCTGCTGAAACTTCTGCTCACTTGATCCTAATGGGTGAGGCCCAAGGCTCCAGCCCATCTTCAGCATCCTGAGAAGATAGGCAATGTGGGTCCTTTTCCTGTTTGAATCAAAGGTAA
Organism: Camelus ferus; assembly: GCF_009834535.1. Taxonomy (NCBI): domain Eukaryota; kingdom Metazoa; phylum Chordata; class Mammalia; order Artiodactyla; family Camelidae; genus Camelus; species Camelus ferus. Next base: position 98,686,958 of record NC_045697.1, on the reverse strand, counting down.
AACTTGAAAGAAATTAAATCCTGTATAGATGGACACTCATCTAATTCCATTTCCTTCCCTATCTGTTTCTTCACATTTTAGAATGGGGGGAAAAAATTAAAGGCAAAAATAAGGGAAAACTTGTGTTTGGAAACAATGGTATTTTCTTTCATTTATTAGCAGTGTTTCAGATTGGTCTGTGCTCATTGCTGTGAGGGATACAATGAAGAATAAGAGTGCCTTCCCTCTTGTAGTATAGATTATATGTATTTGAGAAAGGCATCAATGAGAGAATTTAGAAGGAAGCATTACTTCTTGCTGTAAAAATTTAAAAATAAAAGGCATACACTGCCCACTGTAGCCTTTGGCTGGTTGTATCTTATAGGAACTATTCAAAATAAGAAATTTTTAGATTTAAATGATGAGGGAAAAGCCTGTGAACAGCTGAGATCATTTAGGGAACCAAGACCTCTAGATAACCAAGTTGATCTGCCTGTGTGGTGATATGATATAAACCTGGAAATGATTTGCCAATTAATACTAATCTTATATGTTTGAAAATAGATAGTCTGAATGAATGACCATTGAAAAATTACATATAACACTATTAATTATTTATTTGTGGTTAAGTACATTTGGGACATAGAAAGTTAGGTAGGTTATTTTTTAATTGTAGAACCTTTTAAAAAATTTCTACAGCTTTTAATATACTAATGTGCTTTGTGAATCTCCAAGAGAAGATAGCATGCTGTGTACTAAAAGTTAATTTGACTATAGAGCCCTTTTTCCTACTGATGAATAACCTATTTCTCAAGGAATATGATTTGGGAAATGCTGCTTTATAAGAAAATTAGCCTTTTGGGGCTAACCTTCCCATTAAGGAAGTTGGGCTTTTGTGCTTGAATTTAGGAGACAGTAAAGATATTAGTCTTCCTACTGACTGATTCATACATATAAATACTATTTAAATTGATAAATTAGCTCTATGTCAATAAGGAGACCAGTGAACTTTCTATTTTAGTTTTTGCCAAAGCATACTTCTTATTGATTAGAATTAACCATAGTGAAATCCTAGAATATAATAGCTATCTGTGCTTTTTGAAATATAAATTAAGGCACTTTAATTTAGCTTAAGATAATCATTGCTAATGAAGAGTAAAGACATCAGAAATCCCAGCTGTATGACAATCACCAAATCAGTAATAATATATTTAATCTGAAAATATGAAATACTTGAATATTCCCAGTCTCTTTTTTTTTTTGAGGCTTCCCCTCACCTGCTAGCATTCATCCATCAGTGCTAAGGATTGAATACAGTGTATTTCGGATTTATGCCTTCTTTACTACAGAGAAGCATAGCTCTTGCTTTTTTTGTTCATTGTGGATGCTAGTCTGTCTGAGAGCCTTATGGCAGAGGTGAGGAGAAACAAACGGAAGGGCACATTTATTAGATGTATGAAGTAATTACCTGGAAGAATTGTTTACTCTTATAATGTACCTGCACATTGAGGTGAGGAAATTTATGCTTAAATCTGGTGAATTGATTGGCTCAGAGCAGTAGAGTATTTAAAATAATATTTTTTACTTTTCCTTATTTGAGCTCAAAGGGCTTCGCAGATTATCAGATCCTCTTCAATAGGTAGGTAAAGCTTTTTCTAACAATTCTTTAGAACAGAAAACAAAAAACCTTGTACTACAATTTGTTTTCATTGCTACATTATTGGGAAAGAGGTTAGCAAATTGAGGCTCTCACCACCTAAATACAGGTCAGTAATACCTGACTTGCCGTATCGAGATTACTACCAACTAACTCATGTAATCTAAAATTGCTGAAGTGCTTTTAATGCTCCTTTTAAAAGCAACTTTTGTATATACTGAGTATATTAATCTATAAATTAATGTCTAGTTTCATGAGTAATATGCTATCAAAGCCTGCTATCATGCTTCTTTTATTTTTCCTATTTTCAATGTATGGTTTCAATATCTTATATTTTCAGTTGGCCGTAAACCAAAGACCCAGCAATCACCAATTTCCAATGGGTCTCCTGAGTTAGGTATAAAGAAGAAACCCAGAGAAGGAAAAGGTAATTTGGGGAGGCTGTTTTAGAGGTGTGATTTTTTTTTTTTTCTGTCAGGTGACATTTTTGCTTTTGTAGGAAAACCATTTCTAGTACATGCACAGGTGAGAGTACTGTCTGTGGTAGTGATTCTTAATCAGGACTGTATCAGCATCATGTGAGGAGCTTTTTCAGACTGTGCCCAGCCCCTACCCCACTGAGATTCTAAACTATGAGGAGTGGAGGAGGGCAGGCGTTTGAATTTGGAAAAGGTCCTAAGTGCAATCTGATGCACACCTGTATTAAAAGCCATTGTTCCAGAGGATGTGTGTATGTATAATAGTTCTCATCCTCATGTAGAGTCGCTTAGAATTTTAAAAGGTTTACAAAACTAAGACTTTCTGATACAAAATTTCTTAACTGATAAAACAATGCAGTAATTCAGTACAAGGTGAATTTAATTTTCCAGTCAACAAAATTTCAGTCATGTCAGTAAGGATATCTGAACAAAATTTACTATATTTGCTTTAGAATTTGCATGTTCTCACTAAAAAGTAGCAATAATCCTCTTATGTTTTCTGCTCTCTTAATAAGTTGATTTTAAGTGATTTTAATAAAGGTTTTAGATGTGTTCTGATAACCAAAAAGTCATCATTTCCATGAATATTTCCAATATGAAGTTGGATACATTTTAGATTAATATTTTCAAATTTATTCCATATTCAGGTCTGATATATCTCATTTTAAATAATTAAAGCAAAAAATAAGTCTCTAGTAAAAAAATTAAACCTAGTAACCCTACCAAGAAATATAGTTAGACAAAAAAAAAATCGAGTAACAGTAAACTCTTATTTACTCAGGAATTGTTTATTCAAATAATTTGGGACACATTTAGGATAACTTTTATTTCCTTGTGTGTCTTTCATTGTCTTGCATTTCTGACACCTTAGATTTTATCTTCTAATTTATATGGAAAACTTTGAAACTTACATAATAGTACTAAATATTAGGAAATTAAACTGTAAATATACAATTATTATTGTTTTTAAAATTATTCCTATCATCAATGGTATCTCTTATATACAAAGACTTTAACATTGGAAAAAAATTTTGTGACAACCTATTTTTACCAATCAAAATCACCTTTCATTAAATTTTCAATTGTGTATTAAACTTGAGACAAAATTTTTTTTTTTTTTTTTACTGGAGGTACTGGAGATGGAACCCAGGACCTCATGCATGATAAGCATGGGCTCCATCACTGAGCTATACCCTCCCCCCGAGGCAAATTGTTGTAATATGAAGATTAAAGTTATTATAGTCACACTGGGATTAAAAATCCTGCCACTGTTTCCTCTTCTGCAATTATGATCATAATGTCTTCATAGACTTAATGAACTACTTTGTCTGATGAAGAAGGCTTCGCTTTCTGAATTCTGTTTTACTTAAAACCAGAAATTGAATTATTAATTTTAACTTGGGAATGGGACTGGGGTGAAGCATTTAATGATAACTTGAGGAATGCTGATGAGTCTCATTAATTCAGCAGACACAGAAGCATTCAAATCCCTACAGTGTACAAGGCACGGTCTGTTTTGTACAAAAATTTCTTCCAGAATAAGTTCTCTGCTCACTTTTACCCTGTCCAGTTTATAGGGCCTGATAATCTCCAGGTCATAAACAAAATAATAATGCCCTAGCTGCACAGCTTGATGTAGTTGTAGTTGAAAATTATGCATGGTTTAATAGTGAGAGTTTGTAGGTATTGATGCTGATATACTTGGGCTTCAGAAATAAAAGTGTAACAATGTAAAGTTGGAGGTTAATCTTTTTAGGTCAGGAGATGCACACTTGGGTGCAACTGTGGGTTAATAGATTTATTGAATTTTGAGGGAAATCTAGTATGAAAATGAAATGCTGGAGGAAGAACGTCAGCATTTCAATTGAGTAGCAGGAGTGGCTTGATTTGGAAGCCCTGTCACCCTCAGGGCTCTTCTCAAGTAGCCTGTGACTTGGAGCTGGATGTGAGGATAGTTAAGGGGCAGTGCATCTATCCTGTCTCCCTAGGAGATGGCCTGGTGGCTCAGTGGAGGCATATGTATTGTAATCTTCTCAGGACTCTCTTCTTTTCTTTCATCAATTTAAAAACCTTTGCACCTAGAAGTTTATGAATGGAATGAGAGAAAAACAGCAGCCTGAAAAGCCTGATCTACTCTTCTGTCTCCTCCCTTCCCCTCCTGAAGAAAAGCGATGCTCTTATTTTGCCTACCCGGATTCCCTCCTTTTCTTCTATGCAAATCTTAGCCATCTTCTGACTTAATGATCCTCCTTACCAATCCACCTTATTTTCACCCCTGAAATCCCAGATATTATTTTCTGTCATTCATCTGGAACATAATTATGCATGGTCTTGTGATACAGCTTATAGTTTCAACTGTTACTTATTTCTTGTATTGTTATTTACTGGACAATTTCAAATGAGTGCTGATAGAGTCAAGTATTTAATGATAGACTCTCAGTACATTTGTGCTTTACCAGTAGTAAATGATTTTTTTATCCAGCGTAAGAAAATATTTGCTTTTAATTATGCTGATGAATTTTTAATCAGTGTCTATCACTGTTTTCAAAGGAAACACAACCTATTTGTGGGAGTTTCTGTTAGATCTACTTCAAGATAAAAATACTTGTCCCCGGTATATTAAGTGGACTCAGAGAGAAAAAGGCATATTCAAGCTTGTGGATTCAAAGGCTGTCTCTAAGCTCTGGGGGAAGCATAAGAACAAGCCAGACATGAACTATGAAACTATGGGACGAGCTCTGAGGTAAGAACATTGTCTATTAACTGTTTTAAAGAGAAGCTCTAAAAATCCCTTACTTACAACTTTTATTTTGGGGGGATTTTCTGTAGGAGCTTTTTGGATTTGGAGGCTGTTGGGGAGAGAGGACTTTGGTCTGATGTCTAAAATTTCAACACTTTTGGAAAGTCCCATTTTTGTAGAAAATGTGCATCTTTAAGAAAATTATACCCAAATAAACTACAGTTTCCAAATTGTGAATTTGCTCTTTAGTTCCTGCAAATTTGTTACAATGGATTTACCTTGATATGAAAATTTGTCCTCAGTTGTCAGTTTGAGAAACTATATAACTTTGTAATGTACATGGCTTCTTCTAATTAAGGGTATTTGTAAATGACCCACAAATTCATTTCTACTAAGCACAACTTAGGTAATTTTTCCACGTAATACCAGATTGTTTTTCTGACGTATGTAAATCAGAACTGAACTTTCACCAGTGTCTGTAAAATATAGTTGTTCCCTCAGTATCTGAGGGGGATTGATTCCAGGACACCCACGGATACCAAAATCCATGGATGTTCAAATCCCTTATATGAAGTATTTGCTTTTGACCCACTTACATCCCCATATACTTTAAGTCATCTCTAGATTACATGTAATACCTAACACAAGGTAAATGCCATTTAGAGTGGCCAGCACATGGCGAATTCAAGTTTTGCTATTTGGAACTTCTCTGGAATCTTTTCCCAAGTATTTTCAATCCACAGTTGGTAAATCCATGGATGTGGAAGCTGTGGATATGGAGGGCCAACTCTACAGTAAAATAATTCTGTATTTAGGTTAAATTATTTCCTTTAAGGAAAAAAATGAGCTTTTAGCTACATTACAGATCTCAAAGTTATAGGACTTACGGCACCAGGTTCCAATTTCAGCCTTTTGAACAATCCAGGCAGTAAGAGCTCTTCCGTGTCTCTTTTTGGAATAAGTGAATGTTTCTGTTAATATCCATTCTACATGGTGTTTTTTGTTTTGAGGGGACAAATGTAATATACTTGATTTATTTAGTACTTTTTCCTTACAGATATTATTACCAAAGGGGTATTCTTGCAAAGGTTGAAGGACAGAGGCTTGTATATCAGTTCAAGGATATGCCCAAAAACATAGTGGTCATAGATGATGACAAAACTGAAACCTGTAACGAAGATTTAGCATCAGCTACTGATGAAAAATCATTAGAACGAGTATCACTGTCTGCTGAAAGTCTTTTGAAGGCAGCCACTTCTGTTCGTGGTGGGAAAAACTCGTCTCCTCTAAACTGCTCCAGAGCAGAGAAGGGAGTAGCTAGAGTTGTGAACATCACTTCCCCTGGTCATGATGCTTCGTCCAGGTCTCCTCCTACTACCGCATCTGTATCAGCAACTGCAGCTCCAAGGTAGGTGAGGGGGAAACCATTAGTTGTATTTAATTTTTAGAGATCTCCTTGGCAGAAGTGATCTGTTCCCCTTTTAATATTTGCATTCTAAGAACCTGCTGGTGTCAAAACTTTGAAAAGTGCTTGATGTTTTAAATGTATTTTGTTGTTGTTGTTGTTAAAGTAGACGTCTCATATGACCTGAATTGGTTTTTACGGTTTTATAGATGGAAATAAATGTAGGCGTTAGTTTTTAAAACATACTCATTTCATGGTATTTTATAAACTTCAGGGATTTTTGGTACATCTGTAAAATTTGGGAGCACTAGTTTTATACATTTGGATTTGCATTCATCTTTTTGCTCAAGAGACCTGTTTTATAATTTAGCATTGAATATAATCAACTTTATTTTTTTTAATCTACTAGGACAGTTCGTGTGGCAATGCAAGTACCTGTTGTGATGACATCATTGGGTCAGAAAATCTCAACCGTGGCAGTTCAGTCAGTTAATGCAGGTGCACCGTTAATAACCAGCACTAGCCCAACAACAGCAACCTCTCCAAAGGTAGTTATTCAGACAATCCCTACTGTGATGCCAGCCTCTACTGAAAATGGAGACAAAATCACCATGCAGCCTGCCAAAATTATTACCATCCCAGCTACACAACTTGCACAGTGTCAACTGCAGACAAAGTCAAATCTGACTGGATCAGGGAGCATTAACATTGTTGGAACCCCACTGGCTGTGAGAGCACTTACCCCTGTTTCAATAGCCCATGGTACACCTGTAATGAGACTATCAGTGCCTACTCAACAGGCATCTGGCCAGACTCCTCCCCGAGTTATCAGTGCGGTCATAAAGGGGCCAGAGGTTAAATCAGAAGCAGTGGCAAAAAAGCAGGAACATGATGTGAAAACTTTGCAGCTGGTACAAGAAGAAAAACCGGCAGATGGAAATAAGACGGTGACCCATGTGGTGGTTGTCAGTGCGCCTTCAGCTATTGCCCTTCCTGTAACTATGAAAACAGAAGGACTGGTAACATGTGAGAAATAAAATAGCTCTCCCATGGGCTGTAGAATGTTGGTGATACTAACATAAATATTTGCAAGGATGTCATCAAGAGAAGTCAAAAGACTTTAAAACATTTTTATTGCATATAAGAAAACAATCAAACTTACTGGAAATAAATTACCTATCCCATGTTTCAGTGGGAAATGAACTACATATTGAGATGCTGACAGAAAACTGCCTCTTACAGTAGGAAACAACTGAACCCGTCAATAAAAAGGATTGAAAGGGACCAAGCAACTCACTACAATATCAAGTTACACTAAGACTTGGAACACTAACATTCTGTAAGAGGTTATATGGTTTTCAGTGGGGAGGGGTTGGGATGGGTGATCTCATTGTTACATATAGCAATTTTTGATGCATTTTATATGCATACCAGCAATTATTACTGTGTTCACACAGAACTCACTTAACTGGTGCTATGTGAAGACTGCTAATATAGGTATTTTAGAATGTGAATTGAAGAATGGATCCAAAAGCTTCAGAAAGAGGATAGCAAAAAAGATCTAGTGTGGGTTTTTTTTATATCATATAGCTTAAGCTGATTTAAAACAAAGGCCTTAGACTAATTTTTGGTTTTCTTTATTGAAATAAGCTAATGGCTTGTTTGTGTAAAGCTTTTTTTATTAAAAGAAAAATTTTAAAAATCTTGTACCTAGCACAGTATTGTTATAGAATTTACATGTAACATTTTATATGGTAGTTTAAGTCTGTCAGTTTCTTAATTGTGGACAAGTTAACAGTTGGCTCTGGCCTTTTGCTATAACATGCCTGTGTCACTCAGCCCTGGCATCTTGCAGACATATCAGTTTCATTTCTCCTGTCACTTGGAAGTTAAGACTCAGCATGAATTTTTGTCAGGTAGCTCTGATACCTGGAGTTCTCTTCCTTTCTCTTTTTTCTTTTCTTTTCTTTCTTTTTTTTTTTTTAGTTGAAGTTTAAGAGGGAAAGTACCAGTGTTCAGATTTGAACTATAATAGTTTGTATATTCAACATTTGAAGTATATTCTATTTTGTTGTACTCTTGTTTCAAAGTGTATTCAAGTAGGTTTTCTGAAATATAGAAATGAAATTTTATCTTGTGTTTTGGTCTCTGGTGATATTTATAATATTCAAAAGCTAGTAGAGACACATTGTTTTAGTTAAGAAGTAATAGAAGTCCTATTTCTCCTTCCCAACTACTGCGTGAAGAAATTCTACTTGTTTTGTTCCGTTACAGTAATATTTGGCCAATGATCTGCATGTTTCTACTTCCTTTCTAATTACTGTCATGAACTTATAATGTTCTACTTACCGTATGAATTTACTATTTTAATGTTGGCCACAGTTAAACAATTTATATTTAAAATCAGACCTTCTGTTTCTCAATCACACTTTTTGAGGGTTAGAACAAATAATACTCTAGCCCTTTTACAAATTAGGAAGTGGAGCTACCAGAGAGATTACATGATTCCTAATTTCACACCAAACTAGGTCCTGTGATTCCACATCTTAATGCTCTTTCTACTACAAAGAAAAGTTGTCTATTTTTACATCTTTTAGAAATTCAAATAAACTGATACTTAATATTTTGTGGCCTTTAATTGTGCTTTTGATCAGATACTACTTAGGTTAGGTCAGTAGATTTTTATAACACCTCCCTTTGTAATCTTTTTTCCATAAACATACTTAATGGTACTTTTTAATAAATGCTCAAAAACTCACTTGATTCTCGTCCCATTTGGGGGTTAATCTCAAATTCTACCTCCTTTTAAAACATTTCTCAATTACTTCAGCTTTCAAAATCTGTATTGTATGCCTTGGCACTTTTTTGTGTTGTCTTTTTTGCAGTTTCATTTGTTTGGACAGTTTAGAATTCCATTATTCTTTTTTAGGGGAAAGGTTGTAGCTTACTCTGTGCCCACCCCTTCCCAAGTGCAGCATTTTATTAGACACTCAGACATCTATTGGTTTTGTTAACATATTTGCTAACAATCTAAGTCACATGGAGGATAGCTAATGACATTTTAAGCGAGCAGTTCTATTAGTAATCGGTTCTAATTAGGTTAAGCCAAGGCTACTTGTTTACCTCCACCACTTTACCTGAACATTCTTGTCTCAATAAATACACCAAAGGTCTAGATTTGGAAACATACATGTTGACAGAATATATTGATAAGAATGTTTCTTCCAATTGAAATTATCAGTGGTATGGCTTTTAATCTCAACCCTTCCAAACTGTTAATCATTATAACTTGTATTTGCTTTTTGTGTCTGGTGTGTCAGAGAACCACCTAACAATGACTTGATGCCAATATATTTTCCAGTCTCACCAGGCTTTTGAACAATGATCAGCAGTCTGCTCATTTATTCCTTGGGTCATCTTCCAGCAACAGTTCCAGCCTTCACCACACTCCTTACCAAATGACCAGTATACCTCTTTGTAGAGAACAGAGGTCATGAGCTGTCAACTCCATTTCTGGACCCCTTGCTGTAAGAGCATCTACTTATTCCAGCGTCCATCCTCTAACACTCGTGTCAGGAAGGAGGTGGGTGTGCCTTCCTCCTGTACTCGGCAGCTTCTCCCCTTTCACACCATGGTTTCCTCATTCCAGCAGTTAATGGCCCCTCATTCTGTCTCTCTTCAGTAGCTTGCAGTCAACTCTGGCTTAGAAACCGTTCTCATTGAGGTCTCCAGTAACCCAGTAGTCAAATCATACAGTAATTCATTGTTTCATGTGGTTGCCCTACTTAAAATTCTCTTTTGGTTTTCCATGACACACCGCTTCTGGTTTACTTCCTGCCTGACCAACTCTTCTTAGTCTACCTTGTTTTCCTTCAGCGTTCCCATTTAAAGACAGTACTTATCATGGGGCTCTTTTCCTCATAGAATAGTTGTATTTACTGTTAGGATTTTGATTCAACTTAATTGTTAGATAATCTCACCCACACACATGGTTTTTACTACCAGATCTATTATTCTAGGCTAGACTGAAAGTCTTAGATGGGCTTCTATAATTACCTACTGGCTATTTCCTCCTGAACATCCAATTGAGGTCTCTGTCTAAAATCTGTTCCTCTTAGCTCGACAAATGACATTACCAGCAACCCGTTAACTCATGCCAGGAGAAACCTGAGGGCCATTCTGGACCTTATTTCTTATATCCAGTCTTTCACGCAGTCCTATTGATGGTACCTTCTAAACAGCTTCCTTTCCCATCCTCCCTACCTTACTGCTTGTCTTCTCAAGCGTTCCTCTAGTCCATTTTCCATGCTGCTAGCCGAGAGCTTTCGGAAGATGCGAATTTCATCACTTCCTTATGACTGCTTTAAATTCATATCTCTTACTAGAAAGACAAAAGTGCAAAGCATAACATTCAAAGTCCTTTGATCTGGCCTCTGCCCATCTTCCCAAGCCTTCCCAATACTCTCTTGCCACTCCTGTTTTAGGCATCTCTGGGCTACAGACATAGTGACAAATTTCCCCAAATATTCCTGGTACCTATATATTGTCGAGCCATGCCATTGATAGCTTCCCTCCAGATCACTCTTTCTTCACCTACATTTGAGTTCCCTTATATTTACTGCGTTAGAGGTGACAGGCATCAAAATATTTGTGAAATAGGCTTGGAAACTATTCAGGGTGAGGAGTGGTCTACTCTGAACTCTTAAGTAAGACTGAAAATATCAAGTATATAAAGACAAAGGGCTAGGTGAGCAGAAAAGAAATCAGCTGTGGAAATCAAGGACTGTTCAAAGAGTTAATAGGACAGATGTCACATTGCAAGATACGGTGGGCAACGGTTTGCCTCATTTGCTTGGCCCATCATGTCGTGCCACTTGACACTCTTGCCCACCATAAGGCAAGAAGAATCTGCCAGAATTGATACAGTGACTCTAAAGAGGCAGTTCCAGTAGGGGAGGTGGCTGTGAAGCCAGAATATAAGGGATGGGGGCACCTGGTTCATTACCAGGGGTTTACCTGACACCTAGCATTCTTCGCTCTGCAGAGTGCATCTCTGCTCACTGTATACAAACAAGTCATGTTTAATTGTAATTAATCAGATAAACTCCCAAAGACAAAATTTTGGCTTTTATTTACAAAGTATACTGAGATTCTTTATGTCTCTTGGCCTTTTTGAGGGCATTATAGAACACATTTTTGGGAAGCAAGAGAAACCCTACTTCTAGTTCCAAAGCCATTGCAGCAGCTCTTCCCTTCATTACAGCTTCACTGCTGACAGCACAAGTCCTCTGTGGCTGTGACTTGTCTGTACTTTAGCCTGTTGTAATCATTGTCCTCCATAATTAAAACCTGTTACATTCTGGGGGAACTCAGTGCAGTGATGCCAGTCCTCATGAGAATGAGCAGATACTCTTCTCCCTTTGCAAGTGCACTTCTCTCTTCATCATACCAACAGACCTTTGGAAAACTCAAGTGCATCAAGGAGACTTAAGACATACCTCGTTTTACTGCATTTCGCTTTACTGTGTTTTTTACAAACTGAAAGTCTGGCAACCCCAGGTCAAGCAAGTCTACCAGCACAATCATTTGTTGTTTTTCCAACATCATTTTTTTTGCTCACTTCTGTGTCACTTTTTGGTAATGCTCACAGTATTTCAAACCCTCCATCAGCAAAAAGATTACAACTCACTGACAGCATTTTTTTAGCAATAAATATTTTTAAGTTAAGGTATACACTTTAGACATAATGCTCTTGCAGCACACTTAATACAGGGTAGCGTAAACATAACTTTTACCTGCACTGAGACACCAGAAAAATCCATCTTACTTTATTGCGATACATTATTGTGGTGGTCTGGAACTGAACCCCCAAAGTCTCTGAGGTGTACCTGCATTTGAATTGACATGTATTTAATTCACTTTTACGCACCCATGACCATCTTTTTGGACACTCCATCTTGGCAGTAATGCTTTTGAGTTCAGGATTTAAATGATGTAATATATGACAAGTTAAAGTATCACATGACTGTTTAATGAAAATTTTCCATATCAAAACCAAAATTGAACTATAAATAGGCTGTGAACAGCAGGGTTGTCTTCTCCCAGAATATCGTTTCCTCCCGTCCCATTGTATGTTTAACTCTGAGAATATTTTGTCTACTTCAGAAGACTTCAATGAAGTGGTATCAGATAGATACTGAAGTACAGTGCTAACTTTGCTGTGCATTAGAATCACCTGTGAAGACTTAAATACTGTTGCCCAGGTCACATTCCATAGCAGTTCAATACAACATATGATAGTGGGGGCCAGGCATCAGTGTTTAAAAAACATATCCCTATAGGTGATTTCATTGTGCAGCCAGGTTTGGGTACCACTGCCATTCAGATAAAATAAGGAAAGCTTTACAATTAGAGATGTGTCCTAATCTAAGCTTTTAAAATTGTTTGAATAGAAAAAGGTAGTTTGAGATATATCTATTAAATATTAGTAATGGCTTTTAAAAACATATACTGTATATTTCATCAATTCTAAAGCCTTCTCACATTTAACAATTCTTTAATTAGGATGAGTCTTTAAAGTCTTGTGAAACAGTATACTGTGTCAATGTGCCTTGTCCCTTGGAAAGCTATATATTAATGCCAACAATGCTGCCATTGTTCAAAATATTTTTGAATTGCTTCTTGGAGCAGAACCTAAAATTTTATACATATTTAATAGGGACAAGTTTCCTGCTGAGGAAGATTTTAGTTGTAGAAATAACCAAGTCACTTGAGGTTAATAAACTGATGTGAACAAGCAAGTTACTGCCATATTTGGTTCAAAATGAAACGTGGCTATGAAGTTCAGTTTTCTTGAAAACTTCATAAAACTGGATATGGAAGCTGTTCCAGAAAGTTTCAAAAAAATTTCTTTGAGCAGTGGCAGCAGTAACACAAATTGTTTTTGAAGTGCAAATCAAAAGAGTTAATGCTAAAAGAAACTAGAGATTTTCTGGTCTATTCCCTGTATTATAAATAAACTAAAGTTCAGAAAAACTTGACTCATCAGTTTCAGTTCAGCTAGTCAGTGGCAGACCTAGAAACAACTTCTCCTCTGGTGGTAACCTCCATTCCCTTCCATCCAAAAATAGGGGTGAGGGGAGGGTAGAACCAGCTTAGTTTCTGGGTTAAGTCCATTCCATCATGTGATGATTCTTACTTTCTGACAAACTAAACTGTAAAAGGTTGCAGACTTTTGCTGTGTGTGTGTCTCTTCAGTTTTACCAGTGTAAGTCAAACGTCAGACATTTCCCATGTCCAGTCCATCATCTCTCGGTGTTTCCTCCATATGATACAGGACTCTGCAATCATATTTCAGCATTCTTATATTACACACAAGGGGTTTACACCTAGAAGCCTGAGGTTTAATGTGGCAAGATAATTTAACTTACACTTTATCACCAAAAGAACTTCAGATAGCTTACATATTGTAAAAATAAATCAAAGTCAGCAAAAATAAGCAGGTAAAAGAAAATGAGGCAAAGAAAAAAAAGGCAGAAAAATGGCAAAAGAAAATAGAATACATGCTGTAGAATATTACACAGTAATTAAAATTCATCTGTAAGGTGTCGTTTTGAATGTCTTGGCAGCCAAAATAAAAAAGGTACCAGCTGCCTAGAAGCAGCAAAGCTTTCCCTAACATTCCACACACACACGAGTGGGTGTGTCTACATTCCTAATGAATACTTTCTTAGAAGTGAGCTTTCCACCCAAATCCGGGGAGCAGGGGCCTGGGATTGTGGGTATTGTTTCATCTCTCGGAGGCAGATATTTCTACTTTACGAATCAAAGTGGGGTTGACATCCTCTCCTGAAATTAAAGAACTGAATCGCTAACCCACTATCTCACATCTGCCTGGAGGAACGGGAAAAAAATCTTGCCATTTTATCAGCCGCTCAGCTTCTTGGAGCTTAATTTTTTATTAATGCTGTTGGTTCTGCCCTTTCAAACTGAAGGACTATTCTCCTTGGAATAATCTTGAGAGGCTTATTAGGACATCCATGAATATTTTAGCGTGTCAAGTACAGTGCCCTTCCCTTTCTTGCTTTGAACCTTAAGCATTTGTTTACTCAATGATTTACATACATTTTTATATTACAATTCACAATACTGTTTTCCAAACCTCTCACAAATCTATGGGATCGACAAGACAGGTATGATGCTTATTCTTTGGATGAGAAAACTGAAGCCCTAGAGATGAGTGACTCTTCAGGGTCACAGCTAAGTCCTCATGCCCTTCTGTATGATTTGATTTTATAAGCCCAGCTCCAGGCCTCTGCCATTCCAGTCTCGATAAAAGCCTGCGTGTGCCTGTATTTTTATACACGGCATAAAAAAAAGAGTTTAACAGAGCACCCTACGCAAGCCAACTCATTTTTTGGATGCTTTTTCTTTTCTAAATTTGAAATGAATTATGATTATGAACATGTGTTATTTTCTCTTTTTAGAATTCAGATCTTGGAAATCTTTCCTCAAGTCTAAGACACATTATCTAATTATATGCAATGTTCCCTTCATTATAAAATCTTGAATGTTAGAAAACTGGTTCAAATACAGACTATTTTCATCAATTTCTTCCTTTAGTTTGAAACACAACTAGAGTAGTTGTTCTTACTGCTTCCTTTAAAAAAAAAAGCCACCATCACAGCACAAACAGTATCAGATGTTCTACTCTGGGCGGTGCTACTTCACTGCATCAGAATGACTGAAGTCTGCTCTATTAGCTACTGTTAAGCCTCTATCTTGCTTCTGTTCTATGTGGTGTACAAAAACTTGCATGTTTGACTAGTTTTAACAAATCTTTTCCTTCCCCACAACGTTACTTTTCTCCCCACTTGTGCTCACTCAAGGCCAAGGGAACATGGTGGTGGGGAAGGAAGTGAGCCCACTGGAGTCATGACAGACCGAGGCTGAATCCTGGCTCTGCTACTATTAGCTGAGACTTGGTCAATTACTTGAACTTTTGAGCCCCATTTTAGAGAGTAGTTTTAATATATGTAAAGCTCTTAGCACCGAAGATAAGGATCTCAAATGTTAGTTCCCTCCTATTATGCTGTATTTAAATAAATGAGGTGGTCATTCCTACCACTTAGTAGAATGGAAATCTACTGAACAATAGCCCGGAGGAAGAGAAAAGTCCATGACCACTCTCAGCCTGTCTTCAGATCGGCCCAATTTACCTTCTAAGACTAATCATAACCACAATCAACATATGGGATACGAAAGGAAAAGCTGAACCAAAAGGCACATAAGGATGGAATACAGGAAACCCATTAATAGAACATACTTAAAACTTCAGAGTACAGATTTGCTTACCAGTATTCCTTCAGGTGACTGAAAGTCCATAAGGCAAAGCTGTCTACAAAGAAAGACTTAAGGGGACAAAGAAATACATGTGCAACCTAACAAGATTTATATACCACTAAAAAACTGTTTAACATAGAAAGCTCACATAATTACACTTTAAGCAAGGACAATCAAGTGTCTGGCCCACTGCCATACTCGGAAGGCTGACTCTGAAGGAGAGCTCCACTGTGGGGTTCCTCCATCTCCATTTATATTTCAGTCACATGTTGGTATTCCAGAAGCATTTCTGCTCAGTGGCATTCCCACCCACCTCCAACCCATAGCCAGTTAACTCATATTGGGTGGACAACGTTTGAAATTCAAACACTATTTTGGCTTTCATTCTCATCCAGATTTGCTTGCTTAATTAAGGTTATGAACATTTCTCTTCAGGTTGGTGTACTCTGGGGAGGTAAATAATACTTAATGCCTGCACAAGTATGAGGAAGTATTCAGCTTCTTAACAACACAACACTCAGTCATGCAAAGATGTGAACCAAATGACAACGGGTACAAATGCTCTTCCTGATTGCCATTCCTTCCAGGTAACCCCAAGATTTTATGTGTACAATGTACTGAAAACCTCATTTGTTTCAAAAGTGGTTCTAATGTAGAATATCTGGATGAGCTATTCTGGGGATCCCAACCTTAGCACTAAGATACCTAGTAAGCATAGCGCAGATGCCTTTGATGTGCAGCTCAGATCCACCTGTGTCCATTTAAAAAATGAAGGTCTGATCGCTTATATGTGGAATCTTAAAAAAGGACACAAATGAACTATTTATAACTTAGATGATTGATTTCTTGAATATGTGCAAGCACATTTGACTGTCCTTTATGACTGGATTACTGCATTCTGTTGATTCTTATTTTGTGGTTGGCTTTATTCCTTTGATAACTATGTAAATTTAAAAAGCTAAATCTCTAAACTGTTCTTAGAAACAATGAACAGTACATGTGTAAATTTTAAAACGGTTTTATCTCAGTGAGTTGCTCTTCCTAGAATAAACTGTTTACCACCCCCCACCAAAACAGGTCTGCATGTAAAGGGATAGTGTGGGCACCACATTAACAGTATTGAAAGATCAAATCAACTCTCAGATTCTTTTTGCATTAAAAAGACAAGATATTAAAAACACTAGCTTTGAAAGACCATTTATTAATCTTGAATATTTACAACTCATGGATTAAAATACTTTTAATTTATTACCATTAGGCTATTTTGGGTGATTTTGTTTGAAAGGGGCTTTACCTGTTACCTATACCATTTTGATTTCTGATGGAAGAGAATTCTGGGCTGTTTTTCTAACTTTATATCCTTCTTTCTAGAATTTTTGAACCAGTAAACTTAGTAAATTTTAACGACAACCTCATTAACAGGCTAGAAATAGTTTCCCATCTCTGAAAAGGTCCCACTGACTTTTTAGCCACTGCCACATAAAAGCTCCCAAATAACCTATTGTGAAAAGCACATACCATTACAAATAATGGCACTAAGTGACCTCAGACACACACCACAACCATTCTGATGGAAAACTGGAAATGTATAACACTGATTAAATAATGAAGACTGGCAGTGGACTCACTTAAAGAAACACAGTAATAGGGAACATGGAGGCAAAGCAAGGATTCATGAAGAACCTATCAAGGAGAACTGATACTCCATTTAAATAACAAAAACCCCTCTAGGTTAAACAGTTTCTTTGTACACTACGATTGTTAGACCCTAAGTAAAAACATCTTTAAAGCTTTAAGAAAATTTCTATAAATTACTCTATAACTTAATGTTTTGCATGGTTTTAAAATGTTCATACTGCTTTAATTTACTTAATTTTACATGAAGATATAAAAAATAAATATTGCCATGCATAACTTGCTGACATTTAAAAAACCACAAATAAATAACTTGCAATGGTGTCTACAGAAACTACTCCTGCATACTTATTGTTAGTTATGGAGGACTCAAGCAAGTCTATTTTTATATAGCATCCTCAACTGAAAAAGCTTCAAAACAAGCCTAACATAATGCCCTTAAATGATCAAGAAAATGCTACAGGGAAGAAAACAGTACAAACCAGAACTGGAGTGCAAACACCTTTTTTGCCGTAGGTTTTAATGGAAAGGGGTTGTGAGCTATGGGGTTCCTTCCCGAGGGCATGCTGGAAACACGGAAAGTGAAGCTGGGGAAACTGGGAATCCTTCCTTGGTCAACTTCTTATCCTACTTCAGTTTCCTGAAACATCCCTGGTTAAAACTCCTGTGATTAAAAAGACAAGCACTTATAAAAGTCCATCAAGGTTCCTCATTAAAGCTGAAGTCACACACTAGAGACAGGTGGTCTGAAGGGTAATTGAAGGATGGTAGGCGGTTGGGTCCGATCTGTTCCTCAGTGAGCAAATCCAGAGCCGAGCACACACTGAGAGCATGCTTGGAATACCAGATGTAGTCCAGGGTGTGGCGGCACTCCCCCGAGGTCCGGATCTTCCAGGTCGTGTACGGGGGCTCCGACTGCCCGTCAGCACTCAGCAGCTTGTAGGCGCTGTTCAGGTTGAGGCTGGAGGAAGCAAAGTGTTTGTAGACCTCCTCCGTGGGCTCTGCATTGAAGTCCCCACAAACAATAAGGGGAATCTTGGCTCCTTGGGTGATGTTCTGCAGGTTCTGGAGAAGGTCACAGCCTTGAGCTGATCGAAATCGCTCCCAGCCAGTACGTGCTTTCAAGTGGGTGACGGCGATGCACAACTGTCGGCTGGACTCCTTGCACTCCAGCGTCTGGGCGATGGCCACCTGATTGGTTTTCAGAGTCATGGCTGTCAGCCTGATGTTGGCACTGTTGACTAGCTTGAATCGGTTCTGAAGAAAAAACAGGGCACAGCCATCCGGCCCGTTGTTGTGTTCTACGTCTAGACACGGTGACCAAGGCTTGGGGAAGAATGTGCCTTGATAGCCCAGTCTACTGAGAAGTGGGTGGAAGGTGTCAAAATAGTGGTCCACCTCTTGGAGGCACAGGATATCAGGCTGGTAGGCTAGGATTTCTTCCAGGATGAGACACTTCCTTTCTTCCCACTTGAGTGCTTCGATAGGGCACTGGACAAAGTTGTCTTTGCCTTCTCCAAGAGCTGAAATAAAGAAGCCAGTCAGCTGTCAGCTACTAAGAACATGACTTCTAGTACCTGGGAGTCACCTTAGGTTTGCTGCTACCTTCCGGTGCTTCCTCTGCTTCGGATGCTTTGGGTGATTCTTCTCTATTACTGCACTGATCTGGCGAACTAAATAAATAACCCTTTCCCATCCAGATGGAGCAAGCAACAGATTTTCTTTCATATTAAAACTATTTCATGTCACTACATTCTGGGACATAAGAGTTTAAATTTTAGCCTTAAACAGGGCTCTCTGCATTCCCAGCGATCTAAACTACATCATATGAAATAAATATATTCAACTCTATATACTGAGTTCAACACTGACTATAAGTCATATCAGGTCTATATGGACACCACTCAGAAGAAATGACACCTATTTTAAATAGGCATCTTTTCCTGTTTATGGATGAAAAGCTGGGGAAAAAAAAGCATCAAAGGTTGGAAACTCAGGGCATAAGAAAAGGGGGTGAAAGGTGACCCCAGTTCCTCTTAAAATATCAACTGCTGCACAATAGGCAATACAACAGTAAGTTGACTTACACACCTGCTTTTAATTCAGCAGACCCAGGAAAGGCTTCCTTGCTACCAGATCAAAGTAGTATCTTGGTGAACAGAAAGCTGAAGCAACATCTCTTTGGCATCAGGTTATAAAGATAACACTGGGATGAGAATCTGGCTACAAGAGTACCTAGCCACAGCTCCCAGCGCATTCAGTAGACTCAGTTTCTAGCAAATGTTATCCTAGTGTAGTGCTGTGGACTGAAAGCTGGAGACAACAGAAAGTTTGAGGCTGATAAAGACAGGGTCCTTTAAATCTAGGTGTGCTGTGAAGCACACAGACTTTCACTGCACTCAATAGACAGCCTACAAGCTGGAGGGTATGGAATCCATCGGGATTTGATGGTGAAAACCAGATGACTCCCTTTCCTAACCTCCCCCTCTGGAGCTCCCCCTGCTGCCCTGGTCACCGCCCCTCCTGCACCTCGGCCTGCCCACGCCTCTTCCCTCCACATCACACCTCAGTGCATCGGGACATGCAAAAGCAGGAAGGCAATCACAGCTCAGCTGCAGACGCATCAGGCATACCTTGGGCGAGGATGTTCCACTGCATGACCCTAATAGGTGGGTGGTGGCTACTGGGGCAGTCTGCCCTCAGATCCACAAAATCCCTCTGGAAGCGGGGAGGGCGAGTGTGCAGGACAGCCCTGCATTCCTCGAGGAGCTCTTTAGGATCAATGGGCTCCAGATGTTCTGGGTCAGGTGCCACCAAATACTCTGGGTGCTGGGAGGCGGCGCTGCTGTTCAGTGTCTTGGCGAGAGCACTATAGAGTCTGCTCGTACCGTTTCCCATGGAATACACTACAGGGAAGGAAAGCACAGTTACACACGCAGCTTCTTTGCCTGCCTTTCTTCCATTTTCATCCAGCTCAGCTACAAGATAAAGCATTTACTGCCCAAAGCCAAGAGCTCAATTTAGGGCGATGTTGTCACATGTAAAGCCAGCTCCACACAGTGGAGTGAAGGAGTTTCCAGAGTCTCACTTCTCACTAGGACAAGCACTTGAAATACTACTGTTGAAATACCTCAATCTCTATGGCTTATTTGAATCTAGAATTTGTCTTTATAATTTATAAACCCCGTCATATGAAAGCATGGCTAAACCAAATCCACACTCTTTTGTCTACGTATTGTAGTAAGAACTCGAAGTCCAGTTTGTAAAGAGGGAAATGACCGAAAGCCCAGTTAGTCCTGGAGAAGAGCTGAGGTGAAAGCAGGCTGCTGCTCCAGCCACGGCATCTCTGCTATGGGACTAGGTCCAGACTCCATCTCTCGTAGATGTTAACCCGACGTCAGGGCTCTGGCTCTCTGCAGAATTCTGTGAACATCACCGAGCAATGTAGTCTGTAATCTAATATCAATTGCCAGATGTTTTAAAAATCAGAAAAGGGGATGGTGAAGGGGTAAGCGACAGTTGTCCGCATTTCCTGGGATCCTGGGGGGAAAGGGTGAGGAGAGGGGCAGGAAGCACTGCTTCAGTACATTTTTATGTAACTAGATTTGAATTCACTGACAGTGCACAACCTTCAAGGAATTAGCTTGAGGAGAGCTGTACCTGCCACTTCACGGGGAGTAGCTGATAGCTCTTTTAGGTCAACCCTGTTTTCTCTTCATTATAGTGTAAATTAGGGGCAGGTTTTACTTGAACAATATCTAAGATTGTGTGCATGAAGAATCCTGGTACAGAGGAATCTGCATTCCCCTACCCCAACCATGTCTTGCCCTTTCTTGAAAGACACCAAGTCTTCTTCATAAAACATTATTTGGCAGGCAATCAAGTTCACTGGAGTAGGTCACAAAAGCAAATTCAAATATTCACCAAGTGTCCTTAAACACCAAAGTCAACAAGCATGCAAGCATGCTCTCTATGGTTCCTTTTCATCAACAAGTAGTTCCCCAACCCACCCTCCAACTATAAATCTAGATTAAGGCAAAGAAATGCAAACCAGTTTTCCCAACATACATCTTTGTGTTCGTGCAACTAACTGCAAGCAAGTCTGCTCTTCTCACAAGCACACATGCGCAAAACCACGCACACACGTTTCCAAACTGTTCGAATGGAATATATACAGTTCTTTTTCACCAATTTGCTTGCCTATCTGAGTACATGAGTCCAAAGAAGAGATTTCTTGGCTGGCAGTACAACTTTGAAAATCTTCCTTTTCTATTAAAAAAAAAAAAATCAGTGAAAGGTCCTACTGGTTTCTCAAGTGTGGTTTCGAGATGAGCAGCATCAGCATCACCCCAGCGGTGGACCAGACTGACAGAGTGCGCCGCAGCCAGCAAACACAGGCACCACGGTGTGCAACAAACGGCAGTATTTGATATCTGTCAGGCTCTAAGCAGACTACCAGCTTGATTTGATCCAGTTTCAACAGGATTGCTCTACATCCTTTTGATGGCATCATATCTTTGCCAAGCTGAGTTTTGGGGTGGTTACTCTGATAAAAAGCAAGTATGTGAAAATGTGTGTGAAAAAGACGCAATAGGGTCCAATAGGAGTCAAAGGTTTGAACAGTCCTGTGAAGCCAGAAAAACTCCTGAACCACACTTCCTTCTAAAAACTTAGAAAACCTTCACAGAAAGTGAATAAGAAGCAGAATAACATCCGTTTAGACAGTGAAAGCATGCCAGAAAGACATGATCAAAACTGTATCCTATTGCAAAACAAGCTAAGTCATTGAGAAAATGACAGAATAGCTTCAATCAGAATTAGAAAACACAGGCCGAGGCAACAAAAAGGATTTATAACAAAAAAATAACAAAAAGAAATGAGATAAAGTATTTGAGAGACAGTGGCAAATATTATGTTATTATATTAAGATACAACATATGGTAACAAAGGTTCATGTATTGGAAAAACCAATGCAAGGAAATAAAATAAATACTAAAAACTAAATCAAGAATACTTGAATCAAGAACCAAGAGTACAAAGTTTCATTCATGCAGGATGAAGTTCTGGAGTGTTAACATACAGCATGGTGACTACAGTTAGTAACATTGTGCTGTATTCTTAAAATCTCCTAAGAGCAGATCTTAAGTGATCTTGCCCACCCACTAAACACACACAACTATGTGAGTGACATGTTAATTAGCTCGACTGAGGTAATCATTTCACAAGGTATCCAAATAATACATTACGTGGTGTGTCTTAAATACATACAATTATTATTTGTTAAATACACCTCAATAAAGCTGGAAAAAATTAAAATGAACTGTTTAAAAGGGAAAAATTAATTATGAGGCAAAAAAACATGCATCGTGGACATACTCAAACCATCAACACATAAAGGTCTGCCTTATCTTTATTATTCTAAAAAGAATTTTTTTTAATACTTGAAACTATTTATTGAAAAAACACATCACATACCTGAGAATATCAACCAAGAATGACCAACACCAACTGGACTGTAAAGAAAAAGAAAGAAATCCCTTTGGCATCTGGGCAAAAACAGCAGGTAACTTAGAGTATCTATCACCAGACTTCAACTGCAGTGTTTCATACCAGAAGAAAATGAAGTTACATATCTGAACTGACAAACTATATACATAACTAAAGTGTATGATGTGTATATATATGGCTTATCTACATGTGAGTCTAGGATTTTATATCCAGCGAAACTAAATATTGACTCCATGAGCCCTTAGTGCAGAAACTACTAGACTAGGGATGCAGACTGCAGCCGGATGTATTTCTGTACAGTTCTCAAGCTAAGAATGGTTTTACACACACACTCACGCACATAGACACACACTGTGTGACAGGATCATTTTTAGCCTTCAAAGCCTAAATGTTTGCTATCCTGCCCTTTTCAGAAAAATCTTGCCACTCTTGGAACTAGACAACAAGCCTTAGACCAAATGACCAGAAATATTGATAAGAACAAGGTGGTACTATATTAAATATATAGCTGCTTAGAAAATAAAATCTAAATGAGGTTAAAAGAGAGTACAATAAGGGCTATGTGATCGAATAGTGAACAAAGATTTAGTAGGACCAAACAAAGAGCATGTGTTGGTGGGGGAGCAGGGACCAAAGAGGAAAGCATATTTAACTGTGATCATAGTAATGTAGTATTAGAATCGTTATTCTGAGACTGTTGTGCAGATGTGAGATGAAGCAAACTGGATATTCTAATCCCATCATTCCTTGTGGTCCTTTTTTGGTTTGGTTTTGGAAATACATTTATAAGCTATTAGCAACAACACTCGAGGAAAACATTCCTGTTAAAGCTAGCTCATTTTAGACCCATAGTGAATTATTAAATCTTGTCATCCATCTTATTTGTGACTGAATGACTTTTGGTAGTTTTCAAAAATTAAATCTACCATCAAAAGAAAAGGTTTTGCAGCAAAAAGATGAAGGACATACTGCAGCATGGGCTACAGTACTAGGTCCTTTATAATTCCAGTCCCAGCTCTACCACTGTTGAGCTTTTCCACATTCTCTAGACCTGCTTACAGAGCCTCTAAAACCAGGGCTTGTTCCCTGGGAACTATATTCAACATCCTATAATAAACCATAATGGAAAACTGTGTATGTGTACCTATATATATATAACTGAAACACTATGCTTACACCAGAAACTAACATGGTAAATCAATTATACTTCAATTTAAAAAATAAAAAACAAAAAATAGGGGAGAGGGTATAGCTGAAGTGGTAGAGTAGGCTCAATCCCCAGTTCCTCCATTGAAAAACCAAAATAAATCTAATTACCTCCACCCGCAAAAAACAAAATTAAGAAAAAAAAACCAAAAAAATTAAGATGAGGGCTTGTTAAGTGACCATAATTTCTTTAAGATTATTTGGAAAATGCACCTAGGTTAAAACTGGTAGCAACTTCAAAATAATCTCTACTACTTGCACTGGAGGAACATACATCTCTATCAAGAAAACTTGAATGTTACTCAGAATGACTTTTATTCCCCTCAAATTTGAGACCTCAAATGGACAATCTGTCATCTGTGATAACAGTACTCCGTGCGGAGTATTACTGAGGACTGTCTTTAAAAGTTTTACTAACATAGAACTTTTGCTCTTGTTTCACCACAGATTTATTTACCCAAGAAAGGGGTAATTAGGTTAAATTTTGACTGAGACTGGGTAGAGAGGAATGGTTTGGGAGTATTTACCTGTCCCTGTTCCTCCAATCTTGTAGGAAACCCAAAGATAGTCCCCAAGATGGACCAATGCAAGCCTGAATACCAGATTACTTAGTGACAAAGCGGCCTGGGACATGCCTTCTGATACCAAAGTATCTGGTCATCAGGCGACAAATCACCCTGTTGCACGGTGAGCATGGAATCAAGACAGGGAGACACAATGGTCCTGAAAGATGTTCCTGCTGGTCCGCCTCCCAGACAGTGGACTCCGCTCCCACTGTGCACGCCGCGCTCTGTCCACCTCCGCAGTTCACTCTCCTGGCCGGTTGTCTCTGGTAAAACTAGTATCTGCGATCTAATCCAACCTCACAGTCCTCAGTATGTTAATTTTACATTCTTATTTCCCTATTCTCTGAGTTTGGGGAAGGGCACTTCATATCTATAAAACATGAGCTGACCTTTTCAAGAAGGTAACAAGTTTTTGGCAGAGATTAATACATGTGAATAACAAAAGTGAGTGGATACTGTGTGGAATGGGCTAGGGTATAGGAAGGGCTAAAACAGTCAGGATGGGTAAGAATAATCAGAAAAAGACTTAAAAAATAGGACTAAGAGAATCACCCCTAATTCCTGAGGACACCACTCACTTGGTCGTAGGTGGCCACCATAACCCCCGCCTCACTCACACACACACACACTTGCCACCACTCTGGCCCACTGGAGATGCTCATTTATTATACAAGATGCTCAAGGAAGTCTCACTAAAAGATGGAATTTGAGAGACCTGAATGTGGTAAGGACACCAGTCTTATAGAAGAAATCCAAGAACACTCTGAGCAGGGGGAAGAGCAAATGCCAGAGTAAAAAAAAAAAGGCCCTGAGAAAGGAACATGCTTGGCAAGGCTGCGGTCCGGCCAAAGGATGAGTGACAGAATGAAGAGAAGATGAAGCCCGAGGGTAGCTCACAGACCCTTGGTGGTGTCTGAGACCCTTCTGCAGGAGGGCATGACCAAACTCTTCCCACAACACAAGACACCATTTGCCATTTTCACTGTGCTGGTCTTTGCTTTGCCTGCAGCCGTGGTGAGGCTGCTGTGTCCGCACAAATCCAGCAGCAGCTCCGGGCTCCACCAGTAGCTGCTGTGCTCTCCACCACCACACATGGGTTTTTCTTTTTGCTAATGCCAGTTTTACTTTAAAATGTCCTTAATTAGGCAGTAATAAGTACTTTTGTTAAATATAGAGTCTTGGTGACGTTTTTAGTATGTGACAAAATGAAAAGTCCACACAAACACTTTTGCTGCAAAATGAACTTGCCCCGGTCTTCACAGAACACCATCTTTACCTCCACAAACTGACAAACTACAGTTAACCAGACCTGGATGTCAGACAGAAACTAAAGTGTATGATGTGAGCCTGTCACTTTAAGGAAAACAATGGACAGCATTTGGGTCAACGATAAAAATCTCCCAGTGAAAATTTCGCAAAACATGTCTGCCATCAGGAGCTGAACAAGATGGGTGGTGATCTTACTTAAGGTTATTTTTATACTGTATAACCCAGTTAACCAACATTTCCCATACCACTAACACAAAATCACACATGGGCAAAAGACCCATTCAAAGTGCCAGGCAAATCAGTGGATTACAGGGTAACAGAATACAAATAGTTCATTCATCTGGTATCAGATTCCACACTGCAAATAAATACAGAAAACAAAGAATGATTTTCTAAAAAGGCTGTTAAAACTTTTTTCCAACTACGTTTCTGTGAGAGACTGGATTGTCTTCATTTATTTTAACAAAAACAACATATCACAACAGATTGAAGGGAGATTATGAGAATACAGATGTCTCTTATTAAGCCAGACTTTTAAAGAGATTTCCAAAAATGTCAAACAATGTCACTCTTTTCACTAATTTCTCTTTGTTTTGGAAAAGCTATTTTTTCCACAAAAATGTTACTTATGTTAACCCTGACTTTATTACTAAATTAAATGACTTGATAAGCATTTTAAAATTCTCAAGTTTACTATTTACATGATATACATATCATATATTACGTTATATATTAACCCATATAAACAAACTGTGGGGTACTCAATAGTTTTCACTAATGTCCAGAAAATGTCTATGCTGGATTAACCGTCATCAAAGTGTGGACATCCTGTTCGGGGACATAAACAAAGCAATCCCCTGGGAAGAAAATGAGAACTTTTCCATCTAAAAAAGATGAAATGAGGGGGGAAGGGAAGATATAGCTCAAGTGGTGGAGTGCATGCTTAGCATACAAAAGGTCCTGGGTTCAATCCCCAGTACCTCAAAAAAAAATAAATAAATAAATAAAAAATAAACCTAATTATCCCCCCCAAAAAAGTAAAATTAAGACACAATGAAATAATAAAGTAGGCATGTCTATAATTCATACAGACACAGAGCACATAACCAAATTTGTTTCAAACTGACAGCCTCTGACCACCAAATGTGGGACGCCACTGCTGCAAGCTGTCTCCACAGACCAGTACTACCTCCAATCATGGATCACTTCCCCTCACCTTTATCCCATCATTCCTAATATCCAACCTAGACTCTATACCTCAAAAATAGTCTTCTCAGGAAGTCAGGTTACTGAATCAAATCAGAAGGGATTTGGGGAAGTCCCAATTCTTCCTGACTTCAGTTCTTTTCTGCTTCTAGCCCAAGGAACAAATGAACTTACTCAGTTACTTCTCAACACAAAACTTTCTGGTAACATAACAGACATCAGTTCAAAGTACAAAACACCGGCTAGGGAATTAGGAACTAAAAGCGGACACTATGAGGACTCCACATGCTGTTTTTTACTTATAATCCTGTAAACCAAGGCTCAGATCCACCTAAGGTAGTAAGGCAATTTATTTAGATTTGAGGACAAAGGAAGGCTGAAGACTGGGGCACCCTCCTGTCCCTCTCCCATCCTAAGAATGATTCCAGTGACAACTAGTGACTGCTGAATGCTTACTATGCACCACTCACAAATTCTGCTTGCTTCGACTGTGGTATTTTCAAGTAATTCTCACCACAGTCCTCTGATTATGCCACTCTGATTATGCCTCTATAAAAGGGGTGGGCAATTATAACTGAGTAACAATTGTTACAACCTAGTAACAATTCCCATTGTCTCTCACCTGTTTTAAAAAATAATCACTTTCGAGTATCAACCATTAAAAAAAATCCTTTTCACACATAAATCAGACACATGTTTGATTCCAAGACTGCTTTCTACTGAAGTTTTATGCCTTAATAGGTGCTGCCATTTAGGGCTTTAAAACGATTGTCTGAAGTTCAGAATAGTAACATGGAAAGCCACTTTCCCGAAGGGAGGCAGCACAAACAATTCACCCAGATGGTAGCTTAAGATACTGGAACATATTATTTATTATTATTTTTAATTTTATTGAGTTACAATCAGTTTACAACGTTGTGTCAATTTCTGGTGTATGTGGAATGTATTATTTCTTGACAAAACCTCTGCTGAACTTAACTGGCACTCATACTGGCTTCTAGGTCCAATATAATGTGTTTGGAGATGGGCTATTTTTTATTTGACTCCATATTATATTCGGTTTTTGCCCCAAATTAATTTTTCCCAGACAGTTTACTAGATCGCAGTATCAGGCGTCATTCTCAATGTAATACATACACATGATATAATCTACACAGGCAAAAGGCCAATGAAAGCAGCTGAAATTCTCATGTAGCTGCACTGCTCCCATTGCTTGCCATTTCCCAGTTCTGTATTTCCAAATACACACAAAACTGGATGCCTGCATTCCATGATGATGATGATGATGATGATGATGATGATGAATACCTCACTGCTTTATAGGAATAAATAATTCTTATCCTTATATTAGCCTTTACCAGAGAATTCAGATTATTTAGATTCCAGAAATACAGTAGTGATTTGTAAAATCCCCCTGTTTGTCATCCCTTTATTTTCCTAATAAATTAAGCAAAAGTGGGCTAATCACTAAAATACAGAATGTTTATTCTTTATTCTACCAAATACTACATAAATTGCTGTTCTAAAGCAACAGGCAAACTACAATATAAGTTCCTAAGAGTGCCAACCATCAGAGGGCAATGATCAGGGACGGTTTAATGAAACACCTTCATTCAATAATCAGAATGCTGGGGGGGAATCCTAACATTGGAGACCCAGACTGATGGGGCTGACCATTCCAAGCAGTCCTAACAGCACGCAGATCACAGCAGAAGGACCTCTCTCCACACAATGTTTCTCTAGTTACCCAGCAATTCTAGAGTTTGCCCAAACCATTCGGCCTGTTAATAATTTCTCACAGTTAGTCTAAGCTTAGTCCTTTGAAGCAAAGGCTTGGCAAAAATGCTGATTAAAAGCAAAAGCTAAGCAAATGCCAGGATTATCTGGATACACACCTGAGAAGCTGCTGGAGCTGACCAACCTTGAGCCCAAGGAAACCTCCAAGACTAAAAGCACACAAAACTGTAAAGGACAGACGTCACAGGAAGGCATCACTGAAACAGCAATCCTATGCTGCCACCTACTGGCCGTGTGTTGAACCACCTCAGAAAGCTTAGCTCACTTGGCGACGAATATTCAGACTTAAGAGTAGGTTCTTGAGTTATAAATGTGATCACTAAGACAAGTGAGTGAAAATATTTACAGGATAACCATTGACCTAAAACAGCTTAGATGTGGACAATCGACCTAAAACAGCTTGAATGTGGATATGTGGTATATTTAATATTTACTGAAGAAATCAATACTCACAGCCCCTACACTTCACAGCTACATGGAGCAGGCCCCAGTGGCTCCCCTTTTCTTACCCCTGGCCTGATTCTCTTACTTAAATCACTCTTGATATTTGAACTACAAGCCCTGTCCTTTACTCATTAGACTAAGCTCCAGAGGACAGGGCCTATATCTACCTTGTCTACCACTTCCCCAGATACCCAGCCCCGTGCTTCAACAATGTTGATCAAAGGATGGCAAACAACAGAGTGTCAAGGATCCTGTCAAACACTGGCAGAGCACTTGCTGAGACCCTCAAGAACTCCTTAGCTATTTTACAGATGAAGACACCAAGGCTCACAAATGACTTGTCCTGAGTCACTATTAAATGTAACCATCTTTCTGGAATTCTATAGTCAGGGCCCTCTCTTTGTGTTCTGTACCCATCAGCTAGAAAACCAAACAGTGCAACATGCCCCCACAGGTCCACCTGGTAAATGAATGGGACCACCTTCAAATTTTGTGTAGGAGTATGGACTTGTAGTGCAATAACTAATCCCTGGTTCTAACAGACTGGATTCTAAGTGCCAATTTAGGAAAATACACTATTTTCTGGTGAAGGTCAAGTATCTTAGTCAGTGACCAGTCTTCAAATTTCATACTAATGACTGACTAATGACTGGCAGGCCTGGAGTACTTGGCAGCTGGGTATGTTAGCTTGTGAAAGCCTTATGGCTAAAGCTGACTTTTCTCTGAGTCCAGTCTACAGCTCTAGAGGCAAAATGGTCTTAAACACAGGCATTGTGTTTAAGTTAGGCTTCTGAGTGGGTTTCAAATCCCAGCTCCTCTTACGAATCGGATCCTGAACAAATTATTTCCCTCTCTGTGACTCAGTTTCTTCAACTGGGGATCACTGTGACCTACTTCATCGAGTTGCTGAGAATTGAGTTAAACTATATATACTTAGCACATCCTTAAGTGGTAGCTAAATGTTACCTATTTTGTTAAGTTTGATGAAGCTGCTTTCTGGGTTTAAAGAGAAGCTATTAACATTTAAGAGCCCAGCATGTGTCACACTCTTTCCATCTATCTTCATTGCTCTTTCCAATACTCCAGTGAAATAGTTATTTGCCATTTTAGAGACATGGATACACAGGTTAAGCGATGACACAGTTCTGTCAGGATTGCACAACTGACAAAGGTCTGGCCCTGGAGAAGGCTGCTTGCACCTTGGACCACTGCTCATCAGCATCTCTGACTACTGATCCGAAGCCAGGACAACTGGATGGAGCCGAGCCAGGGGCACACACAGGAATAAACAGAGGTCGAATTCCACCTCCTGCATCTGCCAGGTCACTACCATCAGTCACTGCCATTACAGCACACACATTGGCACAGCACAAAGTGTACAAAGCGGTGTAACGACCCACATGGCATTACTAGAGATATCAAGTGAAGGTCACGACTCTTAACCTAAAAATACAAGCTTCGAGACAGTGTGACAATCCCAGCGACCTTACTTTGCTAGGCAGCAGTCACAGACAAGAATGCCAAAGTGTTTTCTGGATAAGGCTGAGCTGTACCTTTAGTCATACCAGATTCTTCTAGAAGATATGGCTAAGGAAAAGGAAATCTCTCCCCATGAAAGCTCAGGTTAACACATTAAATTGGTGTTCAATTGTTACTTGGCTGGCCAAGCATCTCCACAAGCTGGGCTTTCCTAGCATAAGGCCCTGGATGGATTGAAAAGGCAGAAACTAAAAGAATCTGGTGGGACAAGTGCTCTCCACAAAGACATCATCAGGTCTGTGTTTCTATATGATGCCCATCACTAACATTTCTGGGGTACTCAAGAAGTGGCCAGGTTTACAGCTATAAATAGAAACATGGGAGCTGAGGAATATTGCGCTGATAGTACAGAGTTCTTCCCTCTAGACTGGGGATCCGCAATCCCGTGAGCCATTCTGGCTGGTGCCCTGTATTTGTGCTGCTTGTGATCTTTCACATTTTTAAATGGTTGGAAAAAAAGTCATATTTCATGACAAGTGAAAAAATATTAAATTCAAATTTCAATGTCTATCGATAAGGTTTATGTATTGTCTATGGCTGCTTCCACACTACAGCAGCAGAGCTGAATAATGGTAACAGTTATTTGGCCTATAACGCCTAAAATATTTACTAGCTGGCTCTTTAAAGAGAAAGTTTGCAGACTCCTGCACTAGATTATACTTAAATGAGTTGTAGTTTGTACATACTTCACATAACCAATGAACGATTCAGTCATTTAAAACAGGGAAAAACAATTTTCATATATAAATTTCGGTAGCCTTGCTTGAATAATTAAGGCACATGCAGGAATAGAATCATCTTTAAAAATCTGAAGTGAAACTGTCTGGGGTTTAAACATCTGTAGTCCAATGGCTCATTTTTTAAAATGGGAATTGATATGTTGCATACAATCGCAACAGGTCACAGCTCATCGGGGATGAAGCGGAACATTACTCTGCCTAAGAACTTCCAGGAATAAAGTACACGTATTCAAATTTTTTTAAAGATGAAAACAGTATGTAAAATACGAAAAGAATGCCATCAATGGGTCAAAAATTCCAGCAAGACAGAGACAGGTTTCAATTAAGAGAGAAGCCAGAGTGGAGGAAAAAAGAGTACCAGCAACTAAAGGTAAATTAAATATGGTTCTTCCCAAGGGAGCTCTGAGTCCACAAAGACAAAGGGCAGGAGAGGCTGAGGGGCAACTAGTGGGGTATTTCTTTCAAAAATGGCCTTTGAAACAGCTGCACTAGTTCCGCCACCTCCCTTCCCACACAGACCGAAGCTGGCATGGGTGGCTTCTGCCCGTGGGATGGAACCAGAGGATCCTTCAGGGAATGGGCGACAAGCCTTGGAAGGGCTCCCAGGGGTGTTGGTCCGGAAAGAAAGCAGCAGACCAGGAGCTAACTCTGGACTCAGGGATATTTAAAGAGCGGTTGGGGGTGGGGGACTAAGCGTTGTATACAGAAGGAAGCCTGCCTCGCTCGGGCAAAGGGGAAGGTGTCCAGCCTGCCCCCTTGGACGCTCCGCAGGAAGCCTGGCTGCCCCCGCCCCGCGCCCCGCCCACCTCGCCCGCCCACTTCAAGAGGCGCGAAACTGCTCTACCCTGGAGGAGCCGCATGAGGGAGACGCGCATGCAGCTATAGCAGGATATTATGGACACAAAAATGAGAGTACGCTTCTATGAAAAAAGAAGCGGAGAACTAGATAAAGTCCAGCAACTGTAAACGACCGCAAAATAGAAATATTCGGAAAACTTCACGAACCACGGAACAGATCCACACGGCCAACAGTCTAACGGGAGTTTAAACAACGTGACAACAGGAGATGACACAGTGGATAAAATAATCCAAGAAATAACAGAAATCTTTCCTGTGCTAAAGGATGGTATGTCTTTGACTGGGCTCACCTGACGATGAGACCGTTTATCCTGACAGAACTTTTGAACACCAAGGATAAGAAAAATCCTATAACCCTACAGAGACAATAACTACTCACAAAGAAATTTAAGTTCTGAGGAAAAATATTTTTATTAACGGGCATGTGTTACTTCTGCAATTAAGAAAAATTATTTTAAAACACTAACATGAAAATTTTCCAAACAAAACTCAGAATTAACTATTTGAGAAATTAATTCTGGAATACATCTCAGCCAACCTATCTGAACTATAAAATTTGAAAAAACATCTTCCTGAGCAAGTCCCTCAGTGACGGTTATTATCCATGGAAGCCAAGCATAATGGAAATAGAACTATCATATCCAAGGTATGAGAATCTGCAAAGTAATTTTCTTGTTCCTGTACTGGGTGAGGTACTGAGTCCCAAGCTGGTTTGCAGATGGCAAATGGACCTGCCCCAGTCCTGGAAGCTCAGAGTTGGGGGAAAGGGTGGGGAAGGGAAGGGAGACTATGCACAAGACTAGGGCTCGGCGGGACATCATACTGCAGCTTTTCTGTACTGGGATTTTAGCTGCATGTAACTTTGTACTCATACTACTCCAATTCTGAGCAGGAAATTAAGATGGTTTTAAAAAACTTTCCTCTCTATCATAAATTTTCCTTTCAATCTCTCATAATCCAATAGCAGTCTAACTTCAGGGGGCAGGAGAATTAACACCTAAGAAAATTCTGAGAGGCTTCCAAGCACTTAGTAAAAACAAGCCTCCTCTCCTCTGCCCGGGCTACAAATCAGAACCAGCTGCTCAGGGCCCACTAGCACAAGCTAAAATTCAGAAGATCCAAGTGGGGCCCAGTCTTTTTAATAGTGTTGGGAGAAACAGTCATCCCTAAGTTATCTGAGGGGGATTGGTTCCAGGACCCCTCCCCACAGATGCCAGAAGTCCCTCATATATAAGGATGTAGTCAGTCCATGGTTTTCACAGACAGGGTTGGTTGGGAGGATGACTGCATTTCACAGGGTCATTCAAATCTAACAGGAATAATTTTCTTTAGCCCACTTTCCCTGGGCACACCCCCACATCTGACACTGAACTCAGGGTAACTTATGTTTCAGGTGCTGTTTTGTAACCAAGTAGAAACAAGAGGGCAGCTAAGATTTTTGCTTGTGGTCTTACATCTTCCTGTGGGAAGGCTGATGCCCCCTTATAAGGATTTATATTCCAAGAAACCCAAAATATTTTATAGTTGCTTTTCAAAAATACAAGTGGGTTTACTATGCAGTCAAATACCCATGCACACCATCCTTCAAATTTCTAAGTATTCAAGTGTGAGGACCATCCAAGTGGTTATCAAGGTCCTATAAATCCTGATTAGAGTGACTCCTTAAATATATATGCTGCGAGCCTCCCTTCCTCCTCTTTCCAAGAGCCAGAATATACCCTCTTCACCTCTTTTTTAGCGAACAGCACAGGAACTGACGTGCAATCACCTACCCACTCTAAAAGGGAGACAGCTACACGGATCCACTCCCATCACTATGTCAGTGCCAAGTTTTGTCCCACTTTCACAAACCAATCATTTCCTTTCCTTGAAGTTCGCTTTTGTTGAGGTAAATGTTCTTGCTCAGGGGTCTCCTGAATTGTCTTAGGCCCCCAAGCTCAAAGATCTTAACACTCTTCCAGAATCCTCTGAGCTTCCAGAACTTTCCAGGAATAAGCACCTCTGGAAAGGAGGAGTGGAGATTTATAAACTAGTCCCTAGGCTTTTCAGAAAGAATCATCTGGGACACTTGTTAAATATACAACTTAACCAGGATTCCCTTCAGGAAAACCTGATTTAAACAGATAGGCCAAAGACCAGAAATGCGCATCTTAAAAAGCATCCCAGATGATTCTGGAAGTACCCCTTTCCCAACAGTTCATCACTGCTCCCCTATCTGCCATCTTTCAGGCACATGGTCTCCTCTCCCTGACCTACTTGTCCTATTCAAAGAAAAGTTTTTCCCCACAAAGTCAGCCACACTGATTTCTTTCTTCTCAACTTCCACAGCAATTAGTCAGGAGATGCAATGTAGTATCTGGACCTTTTAAATGAACTGTGTTCAGTAAAACTTGTGGGATCAATTGATACCAATTTACCTTATTTTTTCTAGGTAAAGTCCAGTAAGCAAGGTTAAATGATTTGCAAATGTTCATATAAGTGTGTTGAATGTGACTCTGGAGCCATGATTATTAATTCAAAAGCCCCCAATAATTCTATTTACTCTTACAGTTGGATGCTACAGCAAAATGATACCTTAGTTCTCCTACAAAGAAAGCAGTGTATTTCAGTAGAAGCTTGGTAATTACAAGCTTTTCCATTTCTTCTCATAAGCAGCTTACTCATGTTGTTAAGGGACATACTAAATACAGCCGCCTCTTCAAATGAGCTGGTACTTGCTTGTAAAATTGTACCAAGAAAAAAAGTAACATGTTCCAGTAGTGAACAGTAATTCAGCCAAATTTTTACTTTCTGAGGAAGGATCTGGAAGAAGGCGTTTATAAACCCACGGATGACTCCCGACCACATCTCACCCAGTACAACTGCTGCTTCTTTATGGGGGCTGCTGTCCTTCCCTTTGAAAAGCTATCCAAATACTGAGATCATCTCCAAGGTCCCCTTTAAATTCTAATAACCTAGTATTTGATAACTGCCAAGGGGCTGTACTCATCTTTCCCAGTGACTTCTGATTGCCAAGGGGCATAAATTAGGAATTGATTATCCAATGGAGTCAAGTGTTAGGATTTACTACCAAACCCTCCCCCAAAAGACTCTGGAGGGTAGAGTAGCTTTCAGCTCCCTGAAGGCTTCTCTAGCCAGATGTCTAAACTTACATGGGGCATATAATAATCTGGACTTTATTATTGTTATTTTGTTAAGAAATGTGTAATTTCAAAAATTCTACAGTAGGATTTATGAATCTGGATTTTTTTAAAGCACCTAAAGCTGGTTCTGAGGCTCTTTGGGAAATCAATTTCAAGGTACCTCTTCTCTCACCCTGCCACCTCCATGCCTCTTGCTTTCCAGTTGGTTCTTGGCTTTTCCCAAGTGAAGAAATGTTTTAATCTCTTTCAAGGCCCAGCTCAAACGCCAGCCACTTTTGAAGCCTAAAAAGATCACCATTGCAGAAAGGGAATTCCTGTCCTCCAGCACCTTTGTGCTATTTGCAAACCTTTAATTGTAAGAGAATGAAAGGTGTTTGATTTCATTAAATAGTCATTTCTTTCATCTCTTACTGGGCACCAAACTCCTTAGAGGCAGACTAAGTCTCATTCTTTTGCCTCCTATAATAAAGCACCTACAGAATGAGACATCCTGTAAAGACTTTTTGAATGAATGATCAGGCAAATGAATTTATTCATGAGTTTCTTCCAACAAGTAGCTGCAGTGAAAACTGCATGAAACCAGAAAACTGCCTAAATGTTGTACTAACTGTCCACAGTGGTTGGACCATCAATTTTTGCAATTTCTTTATAAAACTAGGGGATTTCAGGAGACTTTTAGAAAGTTCACTAAACTTTGTGTCAGAAGCCTAAGATTTAAAATGTTCTATCTGACCTGTTTCCTCAGCTAACATTAGAGCTATCTGTATCTGTATTACACAAGCTATCTGTCCCCAGGATGAACCTACTGACTAACCTATTGCCTCTGAAAGACCTGGAGGGAATTTAGAGTAAGAGGTTAAGATAATGAGATATGCTTCGGGAGACAGCAGCTAGTTTTCTTTTTACTTCTCCCACTTCTAACCTAACAACGTTCCTCTTGAAAGTTTCCAGCAAGAAAAAACACTAACAGCTATTAGATGGTACCTATCCTAAGTTATTTCACAATGTGCCAAATTCCTCTGGAACTGGAAAGAAAATCTCAATGTGAATGTCAAGTTCATCCTTTTAAAGAATATAGTCTCCCAGTAACCAGTTTAAACATCCTAATCTTGGAAGTGTATCTCAACCTAAACATCTGTCAATAATCTAAGTAAAGTCTTGGCTTCAATCACATTTTGGATTATCACTTTCATGAATTAAAAAAGCCACATTGCACGCACTCTCTCTACTGCTCAATCTTTCCTTAAGTTAATCCAAAACTTTTGGAGCAAACCGTAGTTATTTATAACCTAAGGTGCTCATACAGATGTCCTAAACACCAATAACCTAACTTGAGCACAACCGAAACACAATTTTTAGTGTGATGAATTACAAGTTTTGAAAGAGAAGTTTTACTCCTCATTTTAAAAGCATGACTAATTTGTCTGTAAATGGTGGCGGCAGTAATGGGTCCGCCAGCAGAAACCGAGATGGCAAAAAAGGGAAAGTCCAGCGCACGTGAGGTATAAAATTGGCTCTTGGCAAACGGATGGCATCACCTTTACAAGATCTTAACCCCAGGTATACAGGGCTCAATGACACAAATATTAAGAGTGGAAGGCTCCCCAAAATTTCAAATCAATGTAAAAAGAGTCAATGCTCATTATAATACATTGGTAATACGACATTTTTAAGGAATTCAGAATATCTAAGCCATAAGAGCCCCATGTTCAGATAAATGTAACTTTGGATTTTTTCATAGATTTTCCATCATTAGCGCAATAAGAAATAAAACCAACACAAATAATTCCCGGCCTCGGAAGGGGGAAATTCAACACAGGTCAAGAGCGAGAGACATTGAAAGCACTGCATTCGAGGATCAAACGGGAAGCTACCACCGGGTTCCAGTCCTTACCAGACGCGGTTCAAGCCCCAGGCCAGGGCGGGCGAGGGCAGAGAGGTAAAGGGGAGCGGAGACGGCGGCTCGGGGACCAGGGGACCCGCTCCCCGGCCCGACCCCACCGCCCGGCAGCCCCCGGCTTCTCATTCATTCCGCGCCGTCTCCAGGTGGCGGCCAAACGTTGGCCGCAACCGCGTTCTCCGCCCAGAACCGCCGGGCACTCACCTGTTCGGAAGCAGCACCTCGCGACGCCGCGGGCCGCTGAGGCCGCCGCCAGTAGCCGGGGGGACGCGGGCCGGGGGGCGGTCGCGGGCGGGGGCGAGCGAAGGCGCGGCCGCGGGCCGGGCGGGCGACACAGGCCGGGCGCGTCCCTCTGCAGCAGGGCGGAGCAGAGCCGCCGCGGGCTCTGATACATGCCGGGCGCCGCCGCCACAACCGCCGCGGCCCCTCGCGCGCCCGACCGACCCGCGGGGCCCGGGCGAGGCGGGCGAGCCGAGCAGACTCTCAAGCCCGTCCAGACGGCGGCTCCCGGGCTCCTTCTCGCCCAGCGGCGGCCCGGGGGAGAGTCCTGAGCAGGCGAGCCAGAGATGAAGAGGCTGGAGCGGCGGCAGCTGCGGCCGCTGACTAGCTGTCTGCCGCCGGCCGGCGAGAGCCGGAGGGTAACCCGCGAGCGCAGCGCACTGACAAAGCGGGTGCTACCAAGCGCTATCGGGAGGGGGATCCGCGGAACCCGAGCCCGGCGCGACCAGGCTGGGACTCCCAGAACCGGTGTGATACTGCTCTGAGAGGAAGCAGAGCTTAAGCTGCTCGTAGGGTGGAGGCCGTGGGAGGTTCCAAGTAACATGTATCCCTTGGAGCGGTTTTAAAGAAATGAGCCTCCCCTTCCGCTGGCTGGAATGGAAACGCCCACAGGCTGGGCCTCTCAAGACAGTTCCAGGGCTCTGGCCAGAGGACACGTGTGTGTCCCAGGGCAAGACAGGATTTGAATGTGCTTGTGAGTGTACGTGTGAATCCGGCAACGGGCGTCCGCGTCCGGCCCTTTCGGCTGGATGTATTGCGTTAAACGAAATTAAGCACGATGAAGCTGGGACTGTGTGTGAGGGCGATGCTGGCTAGGAACACGTCCCTTTCCTCAAGGATGTTATACTCAGGCCATGGGAGCCAAAGGTAGTGATAGAAATCAGACCTTACAGCTCTACAAGTAGATTGAGATTATTGCCATGGGGTGCCTCAGTTTGGCGATAAAGGTCGTAACAGGCCTGGGGTTTCTAGGAGGTGTATTAGAAGAATTGGCATTTGCGTTGGGCCATTACTTGGAGGCCTAGGATTTACACTTGCGGAATTTAGGAGGGGGAGTGGTGGTGGTGAGTTTTATACATGAAAAAAATAAGAAAGCCCTGGGTGTATTTGCGGAAACAACTCTTAGTTCTGTAGAATGGAAGCTAAGGAGTAAGAAGACAGATGCTCGGATAGGTTATACTGCGGAAGGCAGAGATCACACTAGACCTAATTTGGTAGGAAATGGTGAACTGTTCATGTTTTGTGAGCTGGGCAAGGATGTGACTTAGGGCTGTGTTTTAACTGGTGGTCATGTATCACCGAAAAGGCAGGAGACAGTAGACCAAATGATATGAGAGATATTCTAGACCTGCATCTGGTACTGGAAAAGAATGAATGGAAGAAATATCTCAGATAGACTGGGCAGGAAGTGATGACTAACCAAGGATGGAAGCGGAGTGAGGGGGAAGGATACTCAAGACAAGATTCCTCTCTGAATGACTTACAAGTTAGAAATGTTTTCTTGTTGGTTTTCCCATGATTTTGCTGATACTCCTGTCTTGTGGAGTTGGAAGCTTTTCACTACCAAGGATATTCAAAACATTTTTCAGACCTGGGCTCAGATCTAACAGCCAGAGGGTGTGGCTACGTCAACTGGCACAAACTGATCATAACTCCTGGGAGACAAGCTCCTTGGCAAATTACTAAGTCTCTTAGTTTCAGTTTCCTTATCTATAATAACGGATAGAATCATACCTTAGTCATTAGGTGAAGTCAAAGGTGATGATAAAATTAATCCATAAAAAGTGTTTTCTAAATATAGCAAAATGTTGAATTACAATCTATATGTGAGTTCACTTACAATTCTTTCTCTTTTCCATGTCTTTGGAGAAATTCATAACGAAGTATTGGAAGAAAAGTGCTTTGAAAAATGAAAAGTACTGTTCAAATATAGACTGTCATTATTAAAAAGGATTCGAAGAACGTGCTGTCCTGAAAGTAGCTCAATAGTATTATTTTTGTTGTATGTTAAATACTGTACACCTTAAGCTATCAGAAAAATATAAAAGCTTTATTCACTTCAAAAATGTATTCAGTAAGCATTTGTTGAGTACATAGTATGTGGCAGTCTCTGTGTTAGGGCATACAAAAGTGAGCTGAACAAAGTCTGCTCACAGTTAAGTGGATGAGACATTGCATAAACAAAATATTTATAATTATCTAGTAATAAATACAGTATCATGACATGAACAAGGTACTGTGGAAACACAGAAGAGGAAGTAGTTAATTGCTGGGAGAAGTCAGGAGAGGCTTTTTGAACAAGGTGACTTCCAGGCAGAAAGGGCTGACAGGGGAGATCCACTGAGAACAGAAAGGGAAGGAGAGGAGGGATGTTCCGGGAACAGC
This sequence comes from Camelus ferus, assembly GCF_009834535.1. Lineage (NCBI taxonomy): Eukaryota > Metazoa > Chordata > Mammalia > Artiodactyla > Camelidae > Camelus > Camelus ferus. Next base: position 98,646,881 of record NC_045697.1, on the reverse strand, counting down.
AAGTACAAGTACCACACTTTGATAAGGCTAGAGTACAGGGTGCCCATAAAGAAGTGGCAGAAATGAGGCAGAAGCTGTGGGCAAGAACCAAAGCATCAAGGGTTTTCAAAGGAGTTTGCACTTTATCCTGAAGGTTCTGGGGAACCTCTGAAAGACAGGTTGGAAAGATCACCTGTCAGCAGTGTGGAGAGTGGATGGGAGGTGGGGGAAGAATAAGAACAGTGCCAGTGAAGAAGGGTACCTGCTGGTTCAGAATCTCGGGGGAGGGGCTGGTAGGCATGCTTGTTTAAAACAAACCAGGTGATGCTGATGCACGTCCCTCTCCCTCCCTCAACACTACCTCCCAAACAAATTGGGGCAGTGATAGTGGAAAAGAGACAGGTTTAAGAACTATAAAGGAGACAGAAGCCACAGGGTTGAGTGACAGATTAAATCTGGGGGTCAGGGAAGGGAGGGCAGAGTCTAGGTATGACTTGGGTGATTGGTAGATAATGGTAGCAAATAAGGAAATTGGGTGGAGATGCCTCTCTCAGGGAGGACTCTGAGTTCAGATCAGAACCTGTCATTGAGATGTGCCCGTGGAACACCCAGATGGAGTCAATTTGTAGGCAAATAAAACTAAAGACCTGGAGTTCATAACAGGGTCAGGGCCAAACATTTCAGAGAGTTTAGTAGTTGTGATTCAGGAAAACAGATGTAGGGCATGAGAAGGGCCATGTCCCAGGTCTTGGTTGAGCCCCTGGAACGTGCCCCGCCAAATGTGGGTCCTTGGCTTCACACAGGAAGAATTTAAGTGTGAGCCACCATTGAGTAAAGGTAGAGTTATTTAGAGAGATACATACTGCATAGAGTGTAAGGCAAGAGAAAGGCAAGAAAAGAGGTATGGGAATTGGGTACTCAGGTTAGACGGAGTGTGGGCCATCTCCAAAGAGGAGGGAGCGAAAAAGTCCACTAGGCGTAGTGTTGTCATGTTTTATGGTCTCAGTAGCTTCACATGCCTCCAAGTGGGACCATTCCAATTGCCCTGGGGAAAGGGCTGAGGTTACCAGGAATTAGGCCATCGCCCATTCTTTGGCCTTTTTCGGTTAGCCTTGGGACTGTCACGGCGCCTGTGGGCATGTTATTTGATTACGCTGTTACAACGAGCATATGATGAAGCTCAAGGTCACCTAGAAGTCAAACCTCTTAATTCTCAAGGCCAACTAGGAGGTGAGTCTTCCTCACCTTTTGGTGTTAAATTGCTGTCATTCCTTGAGTGGCTGTGCCCCGCCCCCTTCCATCCTGTCTCAGCTGGATCCATGGGTAATGAGATCAGCCACAAAATGTCCTTTAAGTAAGATAAGAAAAGTGTTAAGGATGAAATTCCTGTGAAACACACACCTTTAAGGATGGTTGGAAGGGAAGGAGACTTGAGACCTGGTCAGAGAAGGAGAACAGTGAGAGATTAGTATCTTCGAAATAAGGTAACAAGGCTGAAACAGTGATGAGTGCTCCTAAGAGGTCAAGGTCCTTTGGATTTGACAATTACAAGGTTGCTCTTTATGTGAATAGTAGCAGGTTGGTGAGATGGTGGTGGAAACCAGATTGCAGTTGTCAGTGGGCCTGGAAGGCAGGAGACCAATGAAAAAACAGTGGGATAAAGAGCCAGGTGAATGTTCTTTTCCTCTGAAAATTGGAGCAAACTGAAAATATAAATTGAGGAGAAGGAGCCAAGAAACAGAAGTTGTAGTTTTTCTCCTATTGAGACGTTCTGCTTAGCGCTGCTGTTTGCGCAGCAGTTCCACTAGTTCCTTTGTCTATTAAAGTCTGACTTCAGCTGTCTGAAGTGAAGCTGTATATACACACACATGTATGTTACCGAACAAAATTCATGTGTCTGGCGCACAGTGAGGGCAAATAAAGGAGTTTGGAGCAGAGAAAGGTTCATTGCAGGGCAGAGCAAGGACAGGTGGCTTGTGCTCAAAAAAACCTGAATGGTTTTCAGGGAAAAGTTTTTATAGACAAAATTTGGAGTGAGGGCTGCAGGGTGTGTGACTTTTTTCTGATTGATTGGTGGTGATGTCACAGGGCAGTGTCCAGGAATCTGTGCTCAGCCTGAAGTAACCATCCTCCATCTGGGTGGGAGCCTTAGTTGCTGCAGAAGAACTCAAAGATATCATTAAGTATATCCCTTGAGGAGGAACCAGGATCCTGCTTTAATAGCTACATTATCCTTTCTTGACTGCTCCTCCCTTGTCTCTGCATCCCCTCCCTTCCCTGATTAGCAACTGTGTGAATCTGCCCTTTGGAACTCAGGGAACGTCAAGGGGGCTGAAGGAAGCCCATTTCCTATGAACAAGAAATGGAGGACACAGAAAGGATTTGTACCAGGAAGGACCCCTCAGTGTCCTGCTCTGTTTCATTTACACACACACACACACACACACACACACACACACACACATATATATATATACACACATAATGTGGTCATGAGGGCAAGGGAAATCTCTCTCCCTCTTCTTATAAGGCTACCTACCAATCCTGTCGGATCAGAGCCCTACCCTTATGACCTCATTTAACTTTTTTTTAGGTTTTTTTGGGGGGAGAGGAGGTAATTAGGTTTATTTATTGTGGAGGCATTGGGGATTAAACCCAGGACCTCGTGCATGCTAATCATGTGCTCTACCACTAGAGCTATACCCTCTCTCCACACCTTAATTATCTTCTTGAAGACATTATCTCCGAATATAGTCATATTGGAGGTTAGGGCTTCACAATATGAGTTTGGGGTTGGGGTGGGGGGACACAATTCAGTCCACAGCACTGTCAAAGACCAGAACTATATCAGTCAAAGAGTAGTCAAAACAAAACAAAGTAATGAAGGTTCTATCACTATAAATTATTTTTCAGCTTTTAATACTTGAAGTGATATCATCTTTGCCATATTTAAAAATGCAGAAAAATTCCAATTGCTTTGACTGTATTTTTATAGTCATTAAAGATATTCATTCAAAAATCTATGTTAGACTCTTTTGGAGTTTTTTTCCTTCATTATATCCCTTTTCCCAAATGGTAACACTGTTCCATGTGTCTTTTCAGAGGATCAACAGGTGTCCTGGACCAGGAGAATGTGGCTCTCAGAACTCTTACTGGGACTGCAAAGGTATGATTGATCTGTGCCCTCAGGGGCTTTGTTCTAACACTCTTCACCACCATGGAGCTGGGGCCTTGTTTCTCACAAAGTCCTCCAGGCCACAACTGAGCTCGCTGGGGACACTAAGGCAGGCGCGTTCCTTCGAGATGGGGGCAGGGGAGCTACACTGAAGGGTGAATTTGGCTGGAAAGCTCCCCAGCACCATTCCAAACTCATAACTGCACTGCCACCTATGGTCCCTCCTTCCTTTCTTCCTCCCTTCCCTCTTTCTCATCCTGTTTCAGACCCTAGGATGCAGACCACTCTGCAGAATGATAGCTGTCTCAGCCTCCTGCAGGCAACTTCCCCAGTTTCTCGCGCCTTGCTCTAATAAATCTTGTGCGTGTATCAAATGCTAATTCCCAAATATCACTCATGAGATAAAACCGAATTTATTGCTCACCATTGAAAGGGGAGTTACACCTCAGAGAGCCTGTTCATGGTTCAAAGGGGGAAGAGCAAGGCCTGGTTTTATTGAGATTTTGAAGTTTGGTTTAAGGCAGGTCTATCAATGAGGGGATCTGGTATGAATTGTGATGCAGTTGTAATTTAGGATTGGTGGAAACAGCAAGGCAAGGAATATGAAGCCAGGAATCCAAAGAGTGTTAGTAGGAAAACTGTGGATGCTTTTTATTAAAGAGTTGATGATCTTTCAAACAAGTTCCTGTAATGAGCAATAAAGTTATTTGCCTGGGCAAGAGTCTCCTGCAATAGTAAAGTTATGCTAAAGAAGACTAAGGAACAGTAAGTCATGTTAATGTAGACTATAAACTATGAAAGTAGGTGGTTTCGGTTTTCATAGTTAATTACTTCTTGGTGTCTACTTTTTGGATGACACAGACTTACACAGGTACCAATTTAAAAGCAAATTAAAAAACCTTGTTTTCTTTGACATAGTAATGAACACTCAAACTCTTACAGTACTCCATGATGAAAAGTTACTTTTTTTTTGTATATATATTTATTGAAGTATAGTCAGTTTACAATGTTGTATCAATTTCTGGTGTACAGCATAATGTTTCAGTCATACATGAACATACATATATTCTTTTTTACCGTAAGTTACTTTAAGATATTGAAAATAGTTCTCTGTGTTATACAGTATAAACTTGTTTATCTATTTTATATATATTAGTATCTGCAAATCTCAAACTCTCAGTTTATCCCTTCTTATCCCCTTCATCCTCAGTAACCATAAATTTGTTTTCTATGTCTGTGAGTCTGTTTCTGTTTTGTAAATAAGTTCTTTTGTCTTTTTTTTTTTTTTTAAGATTCCACATATAAGTGATATCATATGGTGTTTTTCTTTCTCTTTCTGGCTTACTTCACTTAGAATGACAATCTCCGATTCATCTATGTTGCTACAAATGACTTTATTTTATTATTTTTTATGGCTGAGTAGTATTCCATTATGTAAATATACCACAATTTCTTTATCTAGTCATCTGTTGATAGACATTTAAGTTGTTTCATGTCTTGGCTATTGAAAATAGTGCTGCTATGAAAATTGGGGGGGTTCATGTATCTTTTCTTTCTTTCTTTCTTTTTTTTGATTTTTAAAACTTGTTTTATTTTGTTTTTCCACTCTTTATTATGTTTTTTTTTCACGTATCTTTTCAAATTAAAGTTCCCTCTGAACCCAGGAGTGGGATTGGTGGATCATATGGTAAGTCTATTTTTAGTCTTTTGAGGAATCTCCATACTGTTTTCCATAATGGCTGCATCAAACTAGATTCCCACCGGCAGAGTAAGAGGGGTCCCTTTTCTCCATACTCTGTCCAGCATTTATCATTCATGAACTTTTGAATGATGGCCATTCTGACTGTTGTGAGGTGATACCTTGTTGTAGTTTTGATTTGCATTTCTTTGATAATTAGTGATACTGACCATTTCTTCATGTGCGTATTGGCCATTTGTATGTCATCATTGGAGAATTGTTTGTTTAGGTCTTTTGCCTATTTTTGGATTGGGTTGTTTGTTTTTTAATTATTAAGTTGTGTAAGCTGTTTATATATTCTAGAAATTAAGCCCTTGTCAGTTTCATCTTTTGCAAATATTTTCTCCCGTTCCATAGGTAGGTTGTCTTTTTGTTTTGCTTATGGTTTCCTTTGCTGTGTGAAAGCTTATAAGCTTAATTAGGTCTCATTTGTTTATTTTTGCTTTTATTTCTATTGCCTGGGTAGACCGCCTTAGGAGAACATTGCTGAGATTTATGTCAGAGAATGTTTTGCCAATGTTTTCTTCTAAGAGGTTTATAGTGTCTTGTCTTCTGTTTAAGTCTTAATCCATTTTGGGTTTATTTTTATGTATGGTTGAGGGAGTGTTTTAACTTCATTAATTTACATGGAGCTGTCCAGTTATCCCAACACCATTTGCTGAACAGACTGTCTTTACTCCATTGTATGTTCTTGCCTCCTTTGTCAAAGATTAATTGATCAGATTTTGAAATACAAAACCAGTGTTTTATAATTGTACACTGTTTTAAAGTCTATTAAAACTGTCATTAAAAAAAAGATTAATTGACCAAAAGTTTATGAGTTTATTTCTGAGCTCTCTATTATGTTCCATTGATCCATATGTCTGTTTTTGTACCAAAACCATGCTGTTTTGATCACTGTAACTCTGTAGTATTGTCTGAAGTCTGGGAGGGTTATTCCTCCAGCTTCATTCTTTTTCTTCAGTGTTGCTTTGACAATTCTGGGTCTTTTGTGAAGGAGAAGTTACATTTTACTCTTTATTAGATTAATTTCTACATGGGCTCAAAGGGACCATTAGATTTCCTCTATATTCCTGAGTCATAACATTATCCAAAGGTATCTCATGGTCTTATTCATGAAAGTTCAGGCCCAGTGCTGCCAAATGAAATTATTATTGTTTCCTGCTTCCTATCTATGAACCAAATATACTTTTTCATGATTAAAATTAAAGCATAGCAATGTCAGGGAGAAATTTTCCTTTACCCTTCTAGGTTCTTCTGGCTGGTCTAAGAAGTAAATTGACATGAGATAGATGAACAGGAGAAAATCACACAAAAGTTTCATAACATGTATACACGGTGGAGACCCAGGAAAACCAAGAAACTTGCCAAAATGGTAGAAACCCTCACCTCTAATACCACTGTCAGCTAAAAACAAAAGAGACTGTTGAGGGTAATCGTTTGGGACTTCTAAAGGGAGGAAGGTAGTTCACATGGATATGGAAAAGCAAATGTTCGGTAAATGTTTGCTGGGCCATGCAGTGATAGTGGGACACAGAGTGAATTGTGGTCTCTAGGCCCTGCCTGGAGTGTCCTCCACCTCACCACACCTAGCCCATATTCTTTGCAGATCTCTCTGGTGATAGCTCTATTCCAACAGACCCTCTATCTAAATTCTTTAGGCAGCTAAGGGAGAGGTAAAAAGAAGGACTTTCGTTTCTTAAAAATAATCCTCATGCCAAAGAGATTTTGGGGTGGCAAATTTTGCTCTCATACAGCAATTAGCTCAGAATAAAAAGTATAGATCTTATTCCTTAAAAGATAAGTATATAAAGCAAAAGATTTCATGTTGTATTAAAAGAACATTTATTGTATTGTTGAAATCTTCAAAGCTTTAGGAAAAATGACAGTATAATTTATCAGTTAGAAATTGTCTTTAGCTGATAAGAAACCTGAAATAACAGTAGCTTAAAGCAAGATAGAGCTTTATTTTTTCTTATGTTATATAGCATAGAGGGCAGGCAGTCCAGGGTTGGTGTGATGTCTCCACATCACCAGAGATTCTGACTCCTTAAATCTTTCTGCTCTGTCATCCACTGAGCAGAGATTCCATCCTTAAGTTTACCTCATTGTATAAGACTGGGCTGTTGGAACCATCCTGTCTGCATTCTAGGCAGGAAGCAGAAGAAGGAAAGCAAGGGGCCACATCAGCTATCTGTTCCCATTTCAAAGAGCCTTTCTAAAAGGACTTTCAACAGTTTCCATATATATATATTTTATTAATCATCTGGCCATACCTGTCGGCAATACAGATTAGAAATGTGGTCTTCCAGCTGAATACACTGCTTTCAAGAAAACAAGAGAACCTGAAATTAGGCTGGCAACTAGCAGTTTCTCTTATATATAAGAACTAAGGAATTCAACTTTTATATCTGAAGTAGGCATGCGATAAATGATTCAAAGTTAAACTGTGTCAGGGTAAATAACACCAGGGAATGGGATGGACATAGGAACATATTCACTTGACAGTTTTGTTGTCACCTGCTGTTAAATCTTGCCATTGACATAATAATGATTAAAAACCAAACTTTTTCCTATTTCAGTTGTTCTTGAAACAAATATTTAAATGTCTCCCATATGCCAGGCACTGTTCAGATGCTTGAGATAGATCAGTAAACCAAGATTCCTGCCCTTATGGAGATTCTAGCAGGGGTATGTAGACAATGAACAGTAAGTCAGTACTTCAATGATGAAGACATAACATAAATTTCAGGTCTTAAACCACACTTTGTAGCACACTAGGTCTGTCTTAACTATCTTCTGTCAAATGACCAAACTAAAACCATTTAGTTAGATTTGATATCCTTTGTTCAAGGGAACATGGTCCATAGGTTGGGGGAGGACAGTGCTTCCTGAGCAGTGGAGAATTCTGCCCGAGGGACTTTGAACAAGTTTTCTAGAGCTTTCAAAAGAGCAAGTGGAAACAGGGCGTGATTGGCCAGGAGGTCAGGGATTTCCCTGTAAGACTGGCATGTCCTAGTTCCTGGGGTAAGGTGAGCTGGCCAAAGCCAAGTTGGAGGACAGTGATTGGTGTCTGTTAGGTTTCCTTGACAGGGAGGCGTTGTGGTAAGTGCAGACTAACTTAGGTTTAGATTAATGACATGTGGAGGGTCACTGGGGTGGCCTCCATTTTGTGGGTCCCAATATACCAATTGAATTTATCACTTCTCAACATACATATAAGTTGCTACAAGTTTTTGGAAACATGCAATGAAACGGTCATATCCTTTGGTTCATTAATTTCTTAGGAATCAGAATCTATCCAAGGAAATAATCCTAAATATCAGAATGCTTTCTGTAGAAAGAAATTAGTCCTTTCCCCTCGTTACTTAAAATTGGAGATAACAGGAAGCAGTCTGTCCGTGATAGGGTGAAATATACCATAACACCTCCATTGGCATTAAGTGACATTAAAACTACCTGCTGACATGGAGAGATGCTTATAATATAGTGTTAAGTGAAGAAAAACAATGATGCAAAATTATTGGAAGAAAATACTCCAAAATATTAATAGTGATTATCTTTGAAAGTTGGCTTTTTTTGCCCCCACTATTTGGATACATTTTTCTAATTTTCTCAATTGATCATCTATAAACTGGTTAAAAATTAGGAGTTAACACAACTAATAGAGACTGGATTTACTTGATTCTATTGTGGGTGCTAGGTAATTAACTTCTACAAATGCTAAACTCACAGTGATATGCTTCTGGGGTTTTAACTTTATATGCAAAGATCTGATAAAGGTTTTTAATAATTGGCCCTGAGAACCATTTGAGTAAATTGAAATCACATCAGATTTTGACTACTTGGCTCTGAAGAGTGAAGAGCTAAAAAGAACCAACACTGCTTCCATTGATGGGATTGAAGCTCTTTTAGTGTCACAAGGAAGCCTCTTTAGAGATCATCTGCTCAATCCTTTTTACTTACCAATAAGAAAAGGGAGACCCTTAGGGTTAGGTGGGTGATAACTAGGCAGGGATTGAGAGTTAGGTTTCCTGACTTTCCAGGAAACCAAGCCCCTAGAATCAAACCAGAGCCTTAGGATTCAAGATTCAACTACCCAGTGCAGGCTGTTAAAAACAAACAAACAAACAAACAAACAAACAATCTGAGAACATTAATGGAAAGAGGGAAAAGAGTGAAAAGTTGTCACGATATTTGGACAACATCTGCTTGAAAATATAAACAAAGAGGCTATCTAGGGTTTCCTTTTTTAACAACTTTATTGAGATATAATTCATATACCATACAATTTATTAAAAGTGAACAATTCAATGGTTTTGAAACAGTCAATTTTAAAACATTTTGATAACCCCAAGAAGGAATGCCATAGATATTAGCAGTCACTCTGTATTTCTCTGTAAATCCCACATCCCTAGGCAACCATGAATTTACTTTCCACCATAGGGGAGGAAGAAAATTTCCTCCAGCCTTCTTCTCTCTGGTCTAAGAATTAAATTGACATGACACAGATTAACAAGAATTAAATTAACATGACACAGAAAATCAAACAAAACTTAATAATACATATACATGGGAGAGACAGAAAAACTGAGTAACTCACCAAAAGCTTGAACATTTGTGTATAAGTTTTTGTGTAGACATAATGATGTCATTTCTCTCTGATATAAACCTAAGGGAGGAATTGCTGGGTCATATGGTAACTCTTGTGTTTAGCCTTTTGAGGGACTGTCAGACTGTTTTGCAAAGCAACTGCACCATTTTATTGATTGATTGATTGATTGATTGATTGATTGAAATTACCCAACTTATTAATTTACCTGCATTATTCCTTATACCAGACCATAAGCCCCAAAGCAGAGCTGGGTTAACGGCTATCTCCTCAGGCACTACACCTGACCTCTCTTGCCCCCAAATCCCAGAGTGCCGAAGGGGCAGGAGTCTTGGGATTACTTTAGTAAACATTTCCTACAAATACCTTTTAAAATTTCCATTAAAAGGGTAGGCAGCTGGCAACCCCAGTCCCTGCCAGTCTACCCACTGCACCATTTTATATTCCCACCAGCAATTAGGATGGTTCCCAGTTCTCCCCAAACTCACCAGCACTTGTTACTATCTGCTTATTTATAGCCATCCTAGCTAGTAGGTGCAAAGTGGTATCTCATTGTAATTTTGATTTGCATTTACTTTATGATTAATGATGTTTGGAGAAATGTTTATTCAGATGTTTTGTCCATTTAAAAAGATTGGATTACTTATCTTTTTATTACTGAGTTGTATATATTTGGATAGAAGCGTCTTATCAGATATATGATTTGCACATATTTTCCCCTATTCTGTGGATTTTCTTTTCCATTTCTAGATTTAAAACACAAAAGTTTTAAATTTTGATGAAATCAAGTATATTTATTTATTTATTTTTGTCACTTGTGCATTGGTGTCATATCTAAGAAACCATTGCCTAATTCAAGGTCATAAAGATTTACTCCTGTATTTTCTTCTAAGAGCTTTGTAATTTTAGCTCTTATATTTAGATCTATAATCCATTTTGAGTTAGTTTTTGTATATGGTGTTAGGTAAGGGTCCAACTTTAAACTGTCTTGGCACTCTTGCTGAAAATCATTTGACATGAATGTAAAGGTTTATTTCTGGACTCTCAAGTCTATTCTCTTGATTTAGATGTCTATCCTGATGCTAGTACCAGACTGTCTTGATTATGGTAGTTTTGTGATGAGTTTTGAAATTGGAAAGTGTCAGTCCTTTAAATTTGTTCTTCTTTTTCAAGTTTTATTGGCTATTTGAGGTCCCTTGAATTTCTATATGAATTTTAAGATCAACTTATCAATTTCTGCTAAAAAGCCAGCTGGGATTTCAGAAACATTTTGAATCTATAGATCTATTTAGGAAGGATTGCCATTTTAACAATATTAAATCTTCTGATCAATGAACATAGGATATCTTTCCATTTATTTAGGTATTCTTTAATTTCTTTCAACAATATTTTGTAGTTTTTAGAGTATAAGGACAGCTTGGTTTTGTAGAAAGAGCAATGGTCTTGGAATTAGTCGGGTCTGGATTTGAATCCCAATTTTATCATTCAAAGAAACTCAGTGACACTGGGAAAGTTACGTAATTTCACCAAACTGCTTTTTTCATCTGTATGATGGAGGCTGCCGTACCAATTTCACAATTGTTAGATGAAATACTGGAAATACCCTCATCGATAGACTCTACCTCATAGTAGGTGTTCAACAATATTAATTCCTTTGGGAAAATTCCTTTCAGTGTTACATCATCTCATGGTATATTTTCTAATTGATGTATGTCATTGTTTTGTTTTTATGTGGACTTGTTTTTAAACAGTAAGCTATTTACTCTTGTCCATTTTCTGCATGATGGTAGCCAGACCAATTTCCTAAAATACTATTTCCAATTATGTTATACTTCTGTTGCATAACCTGCATTTCAGCCTGTTACTTTCACTATAGAATCTAAACTTCCCTAAATTTCCAGGTCTCACCCTACCCAGTCAACATTCTATACTGGGTGGTCTTCTCTCTACAAAAATTGGAGCAGAGATTCTATGTTGTATAGCAGGGCAAAGAGAGTTGGAATGCCATTTGGGCTTTCTGTCACAGATATCTGTTCCTTCATCCCCATAATATGTGCCCAACAAAATCAGGTTTGGACAATGCAGGCAGCTGTGTAGTCAAGAACATTCTGTCCTCCAGGCTTCAGGTTGTACGGCTCTGTGGTTAAGCAGAGCTCCTCTCTATTGATAGTGAAGTAGTAAAATATAGACTGTTTTTGATATACAGACAGTTGACAGGATTGGAAATGTAGAATGTTAAAACCAAGAGTCCATTATTATGGGATTATATGAAACCATGTCTGTGAAAATATTGAAAATTATTAAGCACTATAGAATTTAAAGAATCTTTCATTCAATAAAACAAAGAATCAAACAAACCAATAGTCCAAAGCCAATCATTCAAAATGGAAATAAATAAGCAAAGAAACTATTACACTGTAATTATGATTATAAACATTATGTTTATAATCCTTTTGCCTAGAGTTATCAGTCTCCAGCTGACAGCCAAAGCCTTCCATGGCAACCAAATCTCTGGTGTCCATCTGTGAAACTCATAACAATAAAAAATAGAAGCAAATTAAAATTTAAAAACCTACAAGATACCAATTGGTTTAATGACCATATGGATTCCACACCTCCCTGAAAGTGTTTTGTGGGGATAAAAAACCAGTTAAAAAGTTTTTCCTTGGATATCTTTCTGAAACTAGTGCACTGGGCTTAGAGGCAGGTGTGAGTATTTCAGCACAACCTAAAGACTTTACAGGCCTTAGATCCTCTTCTTAATGGACTCTTGTCTAATCACAGTCCTCCCACTCAGAGCTCCTAATTAACTGGCCTACGGTTTGTCCTGAGCACGTACCCAGGTCTTTTTCCCCCCCTTGGTTTGTTTTTCAACGTACCCAGCTCTGAATCTTGTCCAACAAAGTTTTTACCAACCTAAAACAATTGTCATAATGTTTTTGCATACATTTATTTCTGGCTTCTTTCCCAGTTAAGGAAATGTGTTCCCCAGTTCAGTCCTCACCTATGGAGCTATGTGTCATAAATTCTAAGATAAAAGTTTTGTTTTCCTCTTAACATTTTAACACCTTAGAAATTGAGATGTTCTCTCAAATGCAATAAAATTCAGTATTTATATTCATCAGATGTGTAAATGATAACCAATCCTTCCCTAACCCTTTTTTTGGGGATCTGCTTTTCTTCACCTGATACTAAGGAACCCATGATTTCTCTGCCCTATGCTAAATTCTCGTTGTGTGAGTTGGGCCTGACCAGCCTGAGCTGTGTTAGTAACGGGAACATCATGGAACCAACGTCCCAGGTCCCAAAGGATATAAGTTCTTTGAATTTTAGTATATTCTTAGACATTTTTTTCCTGGTGTCTAAATATTCTGTCCTCCAGTGTACAAATGCAAAGGCCCCAATCTTACTTTTTTGTTTGGCTTAAATATCATCTGTTTATAAGAGATCAAGCTGTAAGATAAGTACATTTCCCATGTCTAATATTTCAGATGCCGTCTCTACTTTTTCTCCATCCAGTGCTGTGTGTCAGCACTTAGGCAGACTAAAGAACCTGATACTTTGTTGACATTAGAGAGTCAATCTCTGAACTACTTGCTCATGTAAATAATAACCAAGTTATCTTATTATAATCAAATTTTGGTGTGCCCTGATAAGCTATCTGTATCTGTACCTTAAAAAAAAGGAAATAGAATGGGGAGGGTAATAGCTTAGTGGTAGAGCTCATGCCTAGTATGCGTGAGGTCCTGGGTTCAATCCCTAGTACGTTCCTTTAAAAAATAAAAGGGAAATATGTTCTTTGTGTGTATCTAAATCTTTTACTCATTTGCATATCCATTCATCAGATGTCTGGAACCAATATGATAGTCCTCTAAATTGTATTCTTAAACTTTTCATTAGCTGGTATAATAATTATAGAGAGCAATCACCAAAATTGGGAATAATTCTACCAAAGCTTTATTTAAAATTGAACAACAACCTTCAAACTGACATGTAATAGGATCTTACCAGACGCATGAAGCTCCACTATGAAAAGATCCACCCTTGAAAGATCTATCTGCAGGAAACTGCCTGGAAGTTTAGCATTAAAGGAACTGCTAGATTGTAAATGTAATCATAAGTAAAGACTGTGTGCCTTCAGGGCCACGTAGAATTATTTACATCAGAATTGAGACCCTTCCTTGCAAATGAGCAGATATCCTTAAACCTGTGTGAACTGACTGGGAAATTGTATTTTGTAGCATAATATTACTACATAGGCACTCTACTCAAATGGGATCACCAGCCACTTTCAAACTTTTAAAAGCATCAGAACATTTCCATTAAAACTCAAGGTTTTGTTGTTGTTGTTACTGTTTTTGTGAAATTAGTAGGCAATCTGTAGTATCCATACTATGTAAGAAGTGAGTACTGTTGGGGTCTAGAAGGCTATCAGTTCTAAGTGGAGTGAACTCTGCAATCGGTGATAAGGCCAGAAAACAGCAATGAATAGAGTCAACATATGACAAGGAGCAGGAGAATGCAGCAGAGACAGTTCAGGGCAGGGAGGGGCTTCTCAGGCTTTGCTTAGTCTATAGAGACTAATGTCTTACAAAACTTTCAATTCTCCTGTTTCATCATAAAAATCAGTGCAATTTGGCCTTCTGTGCCATAACATATCTGTTTGTTTTATTTTTTAATTTTTAAAATTTTAATATTTTTCAGTGTTTGTTTTAAATAAACTTGTTTTACTCCTAAATCCTGGCGTGAAATGTGTATCGCATAGAAGATGTGCTATATTTATTGTGTGGCTTCAAAGAATGTCCTGCCACATTGCCAAGGGTCAGACTCTTGTGCTGAGAGTGAGCCAGGTTAGTACTGAGTACTGGAAAGTACACAGCTTTGGAATGAGATAGAGCAGAGGTGAAATTCCAGCTCTGATGTGTAGAAGCTGCATGAATTTGAACAAGTTATTTAACCAGTCTGAGCTTCAGTTTCCTCAACTGTAGAATGGTTTTAACCACACCTGTCTGAGAATGGCTAGGCATTTTCCTTTTCTTCTTGAGCAACAGCACCCTGAGTTTTAGTGGGGCTTGGTATCACCAGTTAAAAGATGCTATTTTCTAGCCTTCTTTGCTCAAAGGTAGGGCCATATGACTAAATTTGGGTTTACAGTGTGTAAAAGGAAGCTTTATTTGGTACTTCTGAAGATTCGCCTTAAAAGAGAAGTGTGTACCCTTTTTTGTAATTCTCTGTATGTTTCCTGGAATGTGGTTGTGATGACTGGAATTCTGGAAACCATTTAGAATCATGAGAATGAAGGTTAGATCCTTGTTGAAAGAGAGACTTGAAAGGAGACTGGTATATCACCCCAGAACTGCCCACCTCTGGTCATTTTTTACATGAGAGAAAATGAACTTCTATCAAAAAAAAAAAACCACAATAGGAGGGATAAAGAACTCCTTTATAGCCAGCTGAACCTAACAGATTCTAATGGATTTTAATAACAGATTATAACCTAACAGATATTATATATATATATACACACACACACACATATATATATAAAATGTACATTATATATAACATAGATTTATAATATAGTATTAGTACATTACATTAATCAAAGAAGATAAAGTATCTAGTCCAGGCAGAATCTGGAACTGAATAAATATAGCTTCTGCAAAGTAACACAAAATAAAAGATGAAGTTAAGTGTGGTCCTAAGAATACCTATTTCCAGAGGACATCATCTGTCTAGAGCAAAAAACCAAAGAAAGTTGTAATTCAGTCAATTGTATGATAACTATTGTAATGTGAAGGCATGATGATCCGTTAACCAAAGGAAAGTCTATAATGGATAGAACCAAAGAATAAAAATTGTTATATATTACCTGTTGAGGTGATTGTGTTATATTAGCTACATAGAAATACACCCAGAGTGGACAAAGAGGTTCACCTAGCCACCACAGCTTGATGACATGATTCTTACAACCATGTTATTCCTTTTTGTTATAAAGCTTTATTTTTTATATACTTTCAAATGTATAGAAAAAAATTGCAAGAATAGTACAAAGAACTCTCATGTAACTTCTACCCAAATTCACCAATTAACATTTTCCCCATTTACTTTATTGCTGGCTGTTTTTAAAATGAACTATTTGAGAGTAAGTCATAGACATTGTGCTCTATTTCTCTTAATTACTCTGTGTGTATTTCCTGAGAACAATGACGTTGTCTGTCGTACATAACCACCAGTTTAACTTTGGTACAGCACTGTTGTCTGATCCACAGATACTAAAATTTTGCCAGTTGTCCCAATAACATCCCTTATAACTATGTATTTTTTCCCAGTCCAGGATTCAATCCAGGATCATGCGTTGCATTTAGTTGCTGAGTCTTTCTAGTCTGCTTTAATCTGAAACCTTAACCTTTCTTTGGTTTTCATGACTTAAAACTTTTGAAGAGTATAAACAAGATACGTGGAATGACCCTCAATTTGGACTTGTCTAATGTTTCATGATTAAACTCAGGTTGTTCATTTTTTGACAGGACTACTGTAGAAGTGATATTGTTTCTTTTTCAGTGCTTGGTATCAAGAGACTCATGATGCCAGTTTGTTTTATTTTTGGTGATATTAACTTTGACCCCTTAGTTAAGGTGGTATCCACCAAGAAGCTGTTTAATGGTACATACGGAAATTTTCTTTATAAAAAGAGTGAATGCTTTTCTGCTTTCCCTTTCTCCATCCTGCTTCCTGGAATATGGATAGAAACTGTAAAATTACTATTTTTCTCTTTTTAAGTAATAAATGGAGACGTACTTTCAGACTATGTTAATATCATGTCCTTCATGAAACTTTCACCTACTGGTTTAACATCCATTGATGATTTTGGCCTAAGTCAATTATTACTATAATTGTTGGAAAATAATAAATTTCTGACTCCACTCCGTCATTCTGTCTACATTAATAAATTAGCATTCTGATTTAAGGAAGAGCTTTTCTTTTCCCTCACTTATGGAGGTATGTATGCCAGTGGAGGAATATATGGACTAATGGATCCTTATTTTATTCTAATAGGTTAAAATCCATTACTATTATAATTAACTTCCATGATTAAACTGTAGCATATTTGGCCACCGGTAGCCCCTTCGAGTTAGGTCTTGTGTCCTTTTGACACATTCCCATGATTTTAGAGGGTCTCATTATTATTTTCTGGTGCAAAAAGATGTTCTAGGCTCATTTTTGTGCTTTCCCCGCCCAACCATGAAAGCAGTCATTTCTTTAAAGAAGCCTGGTTCTTTTTTGTGGGGGATGGTTTTATTTCTTTTTCAAAGATTTGTTTTTGGAATGATTAATACATTCATGTCATAAAAATTTTTTAGGAGAGTGTGAAAGGGTCAGTGTCAAATTAATCTCTGTCCCTCCCTTGTCCTCTTACTCACACGTGCAGTCCCCCTCCCTAGAGACAATCTCTGTTACCAGTTTCTTCTGTTTGCCTCCAAATACTCCACATGTGAATAAGCAAATACACATACCCACACATTTTGTACACATTATGTTGCCAAATCCAAACTTGTTTTGCTCGCTGCACGGCAAGCCAATAAATCGGGAGATGAGGTATTGGGGCAAGGAATAGCGACTTTATTCAGAAAGCCAGCAGACCGAGAGGATGGCAGACTAATGTCTTGGAGAACCATCCTGCTCTAGTCAGAATACAGGATCCTTTTATACAAAAAATACGGGAGGGGGAGGGAAAATGAGGGAGGGGGTGTGTTTGATTGTTGTAATCTTCTTGCTGCAGGCATTCTTTGTTCTTGCAGCCATCCCTGTGGGCCAGGTCATGGTGTCCCTGTAAACCTACAGCAAAACAAAGGTTGTTCTCAACTGTAATTACTCTGCATCTTGTTTTTATTAATGTATCTTGGAGGTCTTTTTTGTATTTTGTCCTAATGATATTGTTTCCATCCTACTTTCTTGATCCATGATCATTGTTTCTTTTATTTTTAATTGAAATATAGTAGATTTACAATGTTGTTTTAATTTCTGGTGTACAGCATAGTGATTCCGTTGTACATGTCCATATATATATATATTCCTTTTCATTATAGGCTATTACGAGGTATTGAATATAGTTCCTTGTGCTATACAGTAGATCCTTTTTGTTTATCTATTTTATATATAGTAATGTCTAAAAATCCCTTTTATATTTTTTGATGGTTTCAGGTTTAGTCCAGACTCCTTAAGTTTCTCACAATCCAATGACTTCAAACTTTGCCTTTATTTGTTATTGTACAGTTCTATGAGTCTTGGCAAATATATATACCACCACAATACAAATGAGACTATTTCCAACACTCTGAAAACTTCCCTTGTGCTCCTTCCTAATAAATCCTCCCCAAATCATGGCCACTACTCAGGTAACTATCAATCTCCTATCTACTATTATACATTAGATTTGCTTTTGCTACAGTTTGATATAAATGGAATATACAATATGTACTCCTCAGAATGCTTTTGTGATTCATGTGTGTTGTTACGTGTCTATTAATGCCCTCCATGTTATTACCGATTAGTATTCCATATACAATTTACATATCCATTCACCTGTTGTTGGACATTTAGATTGTGTTGTAGGGGAGCAAAATTTGCTGCTCCAAAATGTCCCTTTGGCATGCAAATTATTTCCAAATGAAAACAATCAAAGTTCATAAACACTCAGAAAGATTCTTTGACCTTCCCCCTAACTGCTTGAAGACTTTAGATAGAGTGTCTATTCCCAGAATAAAGCTGTCACTAGAGAGATCTGCCAAAAATATGGGCTAGGTGTGGTGGGGTGGAGGACACTACAGGCAGGGCCTAGATACCAGAATCCACGCTGTGTCCCACTGTCTCTGCATGGCCCAGCAAACATTTATTTGTCAAACATTTGATTTTCCATCTCCGTGTGAATTGTCTTCCTCTCCTTTGAAGTCCCAAACCACTAGCCCAACATCTTTTGTCTTTAGCTGACAGTGGTATTTGAGGTGAGGGTTTCTATCATTTTGGCAAGTTACTCAGTTGTCCTGGGTTTCCCCCATGTATACATGTTATTAAACTTTTGTGTGATTTTTTCCTGTTTATCTGTCTCATGTCAATTTAATTCTTAGATCAGCCAGAAGAACCTAGAAGGGTAGAGGGAAATTTCTTCCTCCACGACAATATGCTGCTTTGATTTTTAAGAATAAAGTGCTGTGGACATTCACGTGCTAGTCTTTGTGTGGACATACGTTTTCATTTCCTTTGGATAAATGCCTAGGACTAGAATGGCTGAATTGGATGGTAAATGCACTGTTATATAAAAAACAAACAAACAAACAAACAAAACTGCCATACTGTTTTTCAAGTGTCTGTTACCCAGGAAGACAGAGAACCTCACTCTGTTAAGTATAGGAGAACAGAATTTGCCACCCCAAAATGTGTCTCTGGAATATTATTTTAAACTGGTTATTTTCTAAGTAATAGCAGACATGGGAGAAAAACTGAAAACCAAGTAGGAGTTACCCTTTCTTATGTGTTGGAAAAAAATTCTGCCCTTAAGGAAACAAAAGTCCTTCTAGGAGGAGCTGGCATTTCTCTCCCTGTGCCTTCCAGATGTACCTGGTCTTCTCCAGGAACTCTTATCTGGGCCATCTCTTTAAAATGCAGATTTCAGGAAAGGAGAAAGTTCATTTGGAATGTGGCTTGTCAAAGACAAGCAAATCTTAAGTGTCTTCTGCACAAATATTAGTGGAAAGGGTTTTAGCCATTTGAACAGGTGACTGATTTGTTCTATCTGCTGAATACCCAATTTGAGTCCAACTTCTTTTATCACTGGTAGGTTTTATATTATTTTACCTGATTCATTGAATTTTGGAATGGGAGCTATGGGGTCTGTTTACATCTGTTCATATTTTTGTGCATGTCTACGTATGATACTGTAGATGTGTGGTATTTTCTACCTCCTGTTGGTATTGCCAAAATTAATTTATAAATGAGCTGTGTTTAACTGGCTTAAAGAAAATTAAGTGCTTATATAAATTCTCAGAAATATAATAGGCATTAACCCAAATTTTTTTTCTCAATTCATGTGATCTAGGATTAATACTTGTAAGTAAAAATAAGTTTAAGCTCATTGATTTAATCAAATAGGTTTATCTTTAGCATTATCATCATTAAATGTATAACTTTTATTCTATCTAGTTTACCGAAAGTCAAATAAGTTCATGTTATTTGGTACAAAATTTGTCAAAAAGAAAAGTTACTTGGTATAATAAAATTTTCATAAGTAAATAAATGTAAATGGGATGAGAGTCTTTAGGTGAACTCTTTAAGAATAATTATTGTTGTGGGACATATTGGGGTGGCCTGTTGGTGAGCCAGTGACTTGTGGGTTGGTAAAAGAATTTACCAGAGGTAAAGTATAGGAACAGAAAGGAGTTTATTAGGGTTCACCATCATAGACAACAGTGGGCCACACAGACAAGAGATGCCTGTGTGAGCACTGGGATGGAAATACAGGGTCTTTTATTAGGGGGAGGAGTTGGTGGTCACAGTGGGTTGGGGGCTGTGTGGTTAGCTCATGCACAAGTTCTGATTGGTTATAGATGGAGGTAAGAAGTTTAGGGCCCAGGAAGGGCAATGGGGTTTATGACTTTTATAAGGTGGGCTGAAATGAGTCACCCTGATCTATCATGAGATTAAACATTACCTAGGGCTACCAGGTGGTTATGGCAAACCTGCCCAGTAAAGAATATACTCTATCTTTTGAGGAACCACCAGCATCTGAGAGCCCAGGAATGGGGGTCTTTGGACTTTAAGGACATCAGTTGGCCCCACAATAATGTTTTATGGTATGTGTGTTTTGGGGAGGAAGAAATTGTCCTCTATCCTTCTAGGTTCTTCTGGCTGATCTAAGAATTAAATTGATATGAAGCAGTTGGAAAGGAGAAAATCACACAAAAGTTTAATAACGTGTGTATAGGAGAGAGACCTGGGAAAACTGAGTAACTTGCCAAGACAGCTAAAGCCCTCACCTTAAATAGCATCCTCAGCTAAAGAAAAAGAGAATGTTGAGTACTGTCAGTTAAGGGAGGCTACCAGGAAAAGCACAGCAAACAAGGGTGATTATGAAGCCAACTGTCATTGATAAGACTGTTAATGATAAGTGTTTCTAGAGATTTGGCCATCCTCCTCTTCCAGGTACAGAGAGGGAGACATCCTTACATGTGGAGATTTCCCTTACAGAGATAAGTGTTTCTTACAAAAGGGAAATTCCTACTAGGTTTTTCAGAGCCCTTCCCATGTCTACTGTATCTCAGAAAATAACCAGCCTAAAACAATCAAAATGCCAAAGAGACATGTTGTAGAGTGGCAAATTCTTCTCCCCTACATCTGTCCCAGAAAGAATTCAGAGACAAGACGTAGTGGTTAAAAAAGGTAAAGTGAGGATTTATTAAGGGATGGACAGTACACTCTCAGGGGAGAGCGGGCAGGCTCAGGTGAGCGGCTGCCCTGAGTTTCTTTGGCAAGTTAGTTACATAGGGTGTAAAAATGAATGGGCAGAATATTCACTGGGGAGGGAAGGGCTTGGGGTCGTATTCCCTGATTATCATCCCAACTCCACCTTCCCAAAGGGAGGAGGGATTTTTGTCCTCATTTAGTCTGGATGGGAAGTGTCATGGCTTCGGTGCATGATGGGTACTTCTGATCTGCAAGGCTAATTTTATTGAAATGAGGGCATAATGAGCAAAAGGTTACATACAGACACTGGAAATTCCTGCCTTTTCTCACCTTTTTTTGTTGGTCTCCAGGCCAAAAGACGTGGCCCTTTATCTCCCAAAGGTTCCTGCTTTTCTTTCTCTGCCCAGGGACCCCTGGTGCTTAAATGATGTGTGGTTTCCTGCATTTGGCCTGTGCCCCTCCTTTCTGCCCAATTCCTGCCATTTGTTCTGTGTCCCCCTTTTTCTGCTCATATCTAGCTATCTGCCTGCTCTAACACATCTACTTAAAAATATTTTCTCCATATCTTTTTAACTCAAAACTTTGGAGTTTTACTAAGTTAAGCTAAATGATGGGAGTCCATTGACTGTCTAGGTCATTTCCAAATAAGGTAAAATACTTAAAGATGAAACATTAATTGCTAAACAAGTCTGTTTACCTACTTTAGTCTTATTACTGAAAAACTAAAAACGTTTAGGTTTATTAAATACATATCACGTATCACATTGAAAAAAGAAATTATGTTATAAGGGAATATATGTTTCTAGAAATCATAATTTTGGCAATCAAATACTGATATAACAAACATTTCACAATTGCTTAATTCTTCATTTTCAGTATAAATTAAGGTTTCTAAGATTAAGAATTCTAATTAATATATGTAATTGGAGATACTAAAATTAATAAGGAAAATATTTTCATAGTCAAGGGGAAAAAAAGCATAAAGAATGAAAATGCATTTTGTTAAGAGAAAAAGTAATTTCTAAAGAGATTTAAGAGAGAGAGAGAGCAAGTATAGGACAAAATCTGAATGTAAAAATTATAGGTTTGTAAGAAAAGGAACCTTGAGAAAAGAGTTTTTTGTGTGGTATGGTCTGAACTGGCTAAGATTAGAATGAATTTAATTGAGTTAATGAATTCTAATATTAAAGGTAAGCTTTTCACAACAGATTGTAAAATTTCTTTGCCTTTAAGTAATCTGTTGTAACTTTCTATATTTACCTTTGAAGTCTTTTAAAGTCACATTGGTTAAATGGATAAGTATTATTTCACAGTTACCTATGATCCTTTTTGACCAAATGTTTTAAGATCTTTGACAAACTTTCCCAAGTCAAAATTTAAGTAAATTCTTTTGACCTCTAGGGAACTTGAGGCCATTTCAGAGGGCCCTGAAACATCGCAGAGATGTTAATTATGATACAAGAAAAACGAATGTGGGGTGAGAAGAGGGCCGTGCCCCAGGTCTCAGTTGAGTCCCTGGAATGTGCCACACCAAGTGTGGGTCCTTGGTTTCATGCAGGAAAAAATTCGAGACACAGCCACAGTTGAGTAAAGATAGATTTATTTAGAGAGATACGTACTACATAGAGTATAGGCTGTTTCAGAAGGTGAGAGAAAGACAACGAGGTGTGGGGGCTGGGTGCTCAGGTTAAAGTGGATACACCATAGACAGAGTGTGGGCTGTCTCTGAAGAGGAGGTAGCTAGAGAGGCCGCAAGGCGCCATGTTGCCAGGTTTTATGGGCTCGGTAGCTTCTCATGCCAAGTGGGAGGACCATTCCAACTACCCCGGGAAAGGGGCTGGGATTCCTAGGAATTGGACCACTGCCAACTGTTTGACCTTTAGGGGCAGCCTCGTAGCTGTCATGGCACCTGTGAGAGTGTCATTTACCGTGCTAATATATTGCAGTAAGCATATAATGAAGCTCCAGGTCTACTAGAAGTCAAATCTCCTGCCATGTGAGCCTCAAGGCCCACTGGGAGATGAATCTTCCACCATTCTGGTGTTAATTGCTGTGCCACTCCTTGAATGCTTGTGACCTGCCCCCTTCCCTCCTGTCTCAATTAGGCTTACTTGGATATTAAATTACATGAGAAACATTGTCAAATAAGTGATGATAAACCTTCTTAGGTTACATTAGGGTCCTTTTTTTCAAAATTCCACAATTTTATTTCTTTCCTTTTTGGGGGAGGAGGAGGAGGTTATTGGGTTTATTTATTTGTTTATTTAATTTTTGTTTTAAATGGATGTGCTGGGGTTTGAACCAAGGACCTCATGCATGCTAAGCATGCACTCTACCACTGAGCTATACCTTTCCACCTTCTTAGGTTATATTGATGAGTAATTGTTATTAATATAAATGTTCTAGAAATTATAAGAAATTCCTAAAATTCAAATATGTCCTAGTATGTTATCAGTCATAATCCTAGTTATTATCTTAAAATGTTTTATGTCACAGAAATAAGCAATTTCTTTGTCAATTGCATTATAATCAGATCCATGCCATGCCATCTAAAGATAGTCATTTATAAGCGGGACCAGGTATAGTTCAGTGCTAGAGTGTGTGCTTAGCATGCATGAGGTCCTAGGTTCAATCTCCAGCACCTCCATTAAAAGAAAAAATAAAAAAATAAATCTTATTACTTCCTGCTCCCCCTGCCCCAAATAAACAAACAGACAAAAAAACCTGCTAACAAAAGATGAAAATCAACAAGAATTACTTAGGACTGAATGAACTGATGAATATGATTATAATTTTTTACGAGTTTTTGTGTGAAATATTTCCGCCTTTTCAATTTTTGTTTGCTTTATATAAGGAAAACCTTTCTGTTATACTAATTATGACTTACAGCAATTTAGTAAATTATACCTTTGTAAGCAGAATGGGAACATTTATCTTTTTTCTCGTTATCTGATCCCTCCAACATTTGGAAATTCTTAATGTTCTGATCTTCATGGTCAAAGCAATTATCTCTGTACGTCTTACCAAACATAAGTTCATGTGCCCAAGGAACAGTGAGGCCAAGAGAACCAAAATGTTGGAGTTTAGAGCAGAGACAGGTTTATTGCAGGGACAAGCAAAGAGAACAAGTGGCTCATGCCCTCCCCAAACCCCAAACTATTTGGTGGTTTTGGGAGAGAAGTTTTTAACAGGCAGAATTTGGGGTGAGGGCTACAGGATGTGTGACTTTCTTCTGCTTGGTTTGTGGTGTCAACTGAAATAAATGCTCAGCCTAAAAGTTATTTGGCAGGAGGACTTGAGCAGGGATGACAGCCTCTCAGATCTCCCTGAGGGGCTGCTCTGAAGAGGTAGGGGAGGAGCTAGGATATATAGGACCTTTACAACAAAGACCAGGTAGTTGGAATAATAAAAGATTACTTGTTATCTAAAAAAAACCAGGCATCTCAAATTAAAGAATTAAGTGCTTTTCTATATATGAGAGGAAGCAAACCTTTGGGCTCATTGAATTCATTGTTTGACAAGCACCTAGCTATCTAGGGCCAGTATCCTGTCCTTTATTATTCTGAGTCTCCTCAGAGTGCACCATGGTGAGTGGCTGCAGAGGCTGGGCTGCAGGCTTGTCTTCACTGGGGGGTGGCGGCAGCTACTTATGACTTGATGGCTTCAGCATTCTTTGTTTACTGATATGGTTTGCAGTATTTTTCATTCACAGTGGTGACGTAACAGGGCAGTGTTCCAGGAATCTTATGTTCAGCCTGTGCTTTTCCTGGTTACATCCCATAATTGACTCTCCCAACTTTCAACATCCTCTCTTGTCTTTAGCTAAGGATGGTATTTAAGGTGAGGACTTCAACCCCTTTGGTGAGTTACTCAGTTTTCCTGGGTCTCTTCCATGTATACGTGTTATTAAGTTTTTTTTTTTGATTTTCTACTGTTAATCTATTTCATGTCAATCTAATTCTGAAGAATAACCTAGAAGGGTAGAGAATTTCTTCCTCCATGACAGGAGATAAGCTAAAAGTTGTTTTTAAAATAATACTGTTTTTTCTTTTTATTGTAAATGATACATGAATATAGTCTCACTTTAAGACATTAAATCATTCAAATAACTGAAGAGCAGCCTCACTTCCAGCCCCTCCTTCCCTTGCAGTTTCTTACTCACAGTTTCAGTAAGTTTCTTACTTAAAAGTTTATGTGCCTGAGGCACAGTGAGGCCGAAAAAACTGAAAAGTTGGAAATTAGAGGAGAGACAGGTTTATTGCAGGCCCAAGCAAGGAGAATGGGTGGCTTGTACTAAAAAAAATGTGAACTCATCGATGGTTTTGGGGAAGAAGTTTTTGTAGGCAAAATTTGGAGTGAGGGCTGCAGGATGTGTGACTTTCTTCTGACTGGTTGTTGGTGAGGTAACAGAGTGGTGTTCCAGGAATCCTGTGCTTAACCTGAAGTTACCATCCTCTGCCTGGGTGGGGCCTTAGTTCCTGCAGAAGAACTAAAAGATACTGTTAGTGTATTCCTTGAGGAGGAACCAGGATCCTGCTTGAATAGCTGCACTCTCTTTTCCTGACGGGATTCCCTTACTTCCCTGATTAGCAACAGTTTGAATCTGCCCTTTGGTATTCAGGAAGGTCTAGGAGGCTGCAGCCTTTATCCTGCAAATAATAAACTGGGGATACAGAAAGGCTTTTGTGCCCAGAAGGGCCCCACAGGATCCTGCTCAGCTTCCTAAAGGCACCTAGGAAGAACTGCAGCTGCAGTGCTCAGGCCAGCAGAACAGAAGGCAGAGGAGGTGTCCGAGATGGGGAGAGCTCTGGGCTTGCTAGCTATAAAAGGATTGCTTTTCTGCTTTGGGGGAATAATCATGTTTAAGGAAAAGCTGGCTCTCTATAAACATTCTTTCTCTTAGTATATAAAGTGTTTGAAAACCATAGGCAGATCCCTCCTTCTGGTGCTCATTATTTCTAGGCCGGGTTCCACAGCCCTTTGGGTACAACTCAAAAGAAGTTTAAGTTTCTTAGCACCTCTGTATTCCAGTTATATCCTGGATTCCTGAGGATACACTCTAGATGGAGATTTAGCAGACGCGTGGTCTTTTCCATAACACCCGAAAGATAGGGAAAACAACCATTATGTGTTCTGTTTTCAGATGTTAAATTCATCCCATTTTTATCGAACCTGGGGGTGGGACAGAGATGCCCTAACTGTAATTCTTAGCAGATTGAGTATTTGCCTTTTTCTTTAGGAAGAAACATTAAACTATAAATTAGATGGCAGGATACTTGTTTTCCCACAAGATGGTATGTATTGGGGAAGCTCAGTTTCATGGCCACTAACTCTTATTTGGGGCAGAAGGTAGAGGGATCTTTAAGCACTCATTCTTGTCCCTTCTATGAACGATTATATTGAGCACCACTAAATTCCAGGGCACAGTTCTAGGTGCTGGGCATGTTATCCAAAAAATTGGGTTTGCCTCTTGATGGATGTTGAGCCAGAAGACACAACCAAGCCAAAGATCAGAGGAAGGAAGAATTTATTATAACTTCCAGCATGTGAGGAGAACACTGGGGATATTTCCCAATTCAGTTCCTACCCGAACAGCAAATTTGGGGAAGTTTTAAGCTAAGGGTACATGCATATTATGAAGGAGCTTGAGCAAGAGAATTCAGCAAAAAAATTGGGGCCAAGGTTGACAGAGTCTAAACTTTAGTTGATTGAAGTCATGAGGGTTAGAAAGTGTCAACATCACCATCCTTTATGTTCTAGATGATCTAGTGGTTTAGTGCTTGAGGGGGGTTTAAACTCTGCAAAACTGGTCAAGAAATTGCTAATCTTTACCACTGAAACAGAACTGGGAGTCTTATGGCTGATTCATTTTCTTTTCTATTGTTACTTCTCTTGCTTGATAACAGTTTGTCCTTTTGTTCCCTTAAGATCCTTTTTACTGAGACCTGTTCAAGGACAAGCACTGAGGCCAGGCTTAGATCATAAGATGGTTTAGGTTAAAAATGGCTTCTCTTCTGTCAAGAAAACCATGCCTAGTTCTCACCCCTGAAACCTCATCTACTTAGAGGCATACAATAGTGAACAAGACAGACAAGGGACCCTTATGGAACTTACATTCTAGTTAAGGGAGAAGACAAAGATAATAGGTCAGCAAAATAAAGAGGATAATTATACAGTGTGGTCAGTGCTATGAAGGAAGTAAATAGAATGATGTGACAGAGAATGAGTAATACCTGAAGTGAGACTGAAGGTTGGGGATGAGACCCTTGGGGAAGGGTGGGGACAGGGAACTGCCAGGGTAATGGTCTTGAGGTGGGAAAGTCATTTGATGATGTTCAGGGACAGAAGGAGCCCATGTGATAGGAACCAGATCACAACTGTCATATAAAGAGCTTGGATTTTGTTGACTTAAAAGAAAAAGGCACAACATAAGAATTGTGAGTTTAAGTTCTATTCTGGGTCTTACTGGAGAGTATAACCTGAGAGACATCATCTCAGTAGCTCTGAGGAAACTGCTCTGGAAAGGTCGAGGAGAAGTCAGTTTCTATAGGATTTTTGGTGGGAAATATGTGCAGTCAGGCATACATCTTGGTAAAGATGACTGCTATTCACAAAAAGACCAGATATCCCAGGTTAATCATTTTAGTGGCTTTCTATGTATGGGAAGATGTGGGAGTCTGCATTCATTAAAATGCATCCTGAGGTATTCATCTAACTATCTAAGTGGCCTGCTTGTCCAAAGCACAGAGTAACTCATTCTGTTATTATCCTAATTTCCTCACAGTGCACCATTGGTCAGTGACTGCATTGGCTGACGTCCTAATCCTTGTGTGACTGAGTGGTGAGCGATGATCTGTGTTCTTCTTCATTTACAGTTTTATTCTAAGGCCAGTGAAAAGCTATTGAAGGGTAAGCAACCAAAAACAAAAACAAAAACTGACTTACTTCCTTAAGTATAAACCACATTTAAAAATGCAAAACATAAAACATAAAATGGGTGCTGGGCGGAGAAGGGGTTGTAAGGATGTGTGGTAAAAGTGGAGCAGACTCCGCTATCTCCCCAGTGACCTCCTAGCTGAGGACCAATGGGTTCCCTGCAAACAGTGGGAGGGGGAGACTCTGTCCTTTCAATCTCAGCCTCCATAATCATGGGCGTCTTCCCTTTCGGGGTCCCAGCACTGTGAAAAAGCCCCGTATGTGTGTGTGTGTGTGAAGAGAGCAGAGGCACCACAGAAGGACTAGGTGGGGCCCCAAAGGTGGGGTGAGGTCTTTTCCAGACTTCGTGGTTTCCTGGGCTAATGGAAAGCGCTAGTTGCATGGATGATGACTCAATGATCCGGCCACAGGACCTGTGTCACCAAGTCATATAGTCTCCAACAGGAACTAGAGAAATGTTACTTCATGATCATGAAAATGACAGTGAATAATGAAGTAAGAGCAAAATACGGGATGAAATTACAAAAAAAGAAAAAGAAAAAAAAATCAGCAAGTAGCAGGAAGATGACCTCTTAAGTTCTTTGAACTATGAAAGAAGCATAAAGGGAATTTAAAAAGCCCAGTCATCCCAGACAACTTGATAGATTATTTTATTTTCTCAGACATAGTTTGATATATAAATGAACTTAAATATAAAATAAGTTTCTTTCCTGAAGTAAATTTGCAGCATTGTAAGCAAAATCTTTAGGATGAAGATATAATTTATTCATGTTTCTCTGATGGGCCCTTGACTATCTAATTTATTCATTACATGACTTTCTATGTTATAAATCTCAAAAAAAAAAAAAAAAAAAAACCAAACCCAAAAGAACAAGAAACAAGGGTAGATTTAAAACATCTGTTAAGAAGCTGATGTTTTTTAGAGTATTGAAAATAGGAGTGGAATGTTAGCCATGTTTTCTTTATTCTTTATTTTTTTTTCTTTTAAGGAAAGCAGATTGAGAGTCAATCGTTTTATTATAAACTAATGATATAAAAATTCTTATATGTGTACGTATGTGTGTGTATATATATATATTTATGTGTATATATATAGATACATATATCTATAACATCTCCAACTGTTTTTTTGCCTTAATTGTAGGTAAAGTTACTACTTTAGCCATTTTTGAAGTGTACACTTCGGTGGCATTTAGTAGATTCATACAGTTGTGCAACCATCACCACCATCCAACTGGGTTGGAAGGCAAAACAGACTTCCTCGGAAATGATCTAACACCAATGGGAAAAGAGTTTGGATAGACTCAACATCCAACTAGGCTCCTGTGCTGTTAACTTCAGCCTATAACAGGGTTCCATCTCCCGAACACCTGGCATGGGATGGGTAAAGGTAGGCATTAATTATACCTGTTTTGTAGATGGGAAAGAATGCTCAGAGAGGTGAAGTGACTCGCTGAAAGCCACATCTGCTAGTAAGTTGCAAAAGCAGAATTCAAAGGCAGTTCTTTCTGACTTTATAATACACATTGTCCATCTACACTCTTGCTACTCTTCTGGTCCTAGCAGCATCAATATGGGGATTCAGTAGGAATGAAGAACCTGGGCCTCCATCCAGACCTCATCTTCCAAGGCTCTTCTCAGCTCTGCTCAAAATGAACCCTGTCCTCCAAAAGTGAGGCATTATCACCACCATTTGTATTGGAGTGTCTCCTGGGGAGGTGAAGGATGGCTGGCTGTGACTAATCCGAGGGATTAGACATGGTGGCAAACATCGGGGAACACTCATCTACATGAACTCCCCTTCCTGGAGGCTGACATCCTGCTTGGATCATTAGCACCAACCTAAATCACTTTGGAAAAAGAATAAAGTGGGAGGAATCAGTATACCCAATTTCAAGACTTATTATATAGCTAGAGTAATCAAGACTGTGCAGTACTGGTGGAGAGATAGACAGTTGATTAATAGAACAGTACAGAGAACCCAGAAATAAGACCCACATAAATATGCCTGATTTCTTTAAAGTTGATTTTGTTTGTGTGTGGGAGGGGGAGAGAGGTAATTAGATTGGTTATTTATTTATTTATTTATTTAATTTTAATGGAGGTACTGGGGATTGAAGCCGGGACCTCATGCATGCTAAGAAGGAACTCTACCACAGAGCTATATCCTCCCCCTGAATATGCCTGATTCTTTTTTTTTTTTTTTAATTCTACATTTTTTGGGGGCAGGAGGAGGTAATTAGGTTTGTTTGTTTGTTGTTTGCTTATTTTTTTAAATGGCAGTACTGGGGATTGAACCCAGGACCTCATGCATGCTAAGCAGGAACTCTACCACAGAGTTATATCCTCCCCTTAAATGTTCCTGATTCTTGACAAAGATGTAAAAGCATTTTAATGGAGGAAAAGTAGACTTTCAACAAATGATGCTAGAAGAGTTGGCTATGCAAAGGCAAAAAAAAAAAAAAAAAATGAACCTTGACCTAAGCTATAAAAATTAGCTTGAAATAGATCAGACTTAAGTGTAAAATATAAAATCATAACATTTTAAGGAAAAAAATAGGAGAAAATCTTCAGGATCAAGTGCTAGGCAGAGAATTCTTAGAATTGACACTAATAACACAATCCTGGAAAGGAAAAATGGATAGATTGGATGCCATCAAAACTGAAACATTTGTCCCCCAGAAGACTTTGTTAAGAGGATGAAAAGACAAGCTCAAAGTGGGAAAAAATATTTGCAAACCGTATATCCCACAAAGGCAACCAAACACATGAAAAGATGCTCAGGAGCATTAGCTATCAGGGCAATGGAAGTTAAAAATCACAATGGGATACCCTTGCGTGCCTATCAGAATGGCTAAAAAAAAAAAAAATAATGGAAGCATTAAATGTTGGCAAGGGTGAGGAGAAACTGGATCTCTCATACATTGTTGGTGGGAATTTAAAATATTACAGCCACTCTGGGAAATAGTTTGGCAGTTTTTAACAAAACAAAACATCCAACTGCCGTACAACCCAACAATTGCACTCCTAGACATTTATCCCAGAGAAACAAAGACTTAAGTACAAAAACCTGTACATGAATGTTTATAGCAACTTCATTAGTAATAGCCAAAACCTGGAAACAATCCAGATGTCCTCCAGCAGGTAAATGGTTAAACAGTGATACAGCCACATCATGGAGTACTACGTAGCAATAAAAAGTTACAACAACTGAGTGAATCTCTAGAGAATTAAATCCCAAAAGGTTATATACTGGATGATTCCATTTACATAACATTCTGTCTGACAAACTTACAGAAAAGAAGAATAGATTAATGGTTGCCAGGAGTGGGGGATGCTACATGTGACTATAAAAGTCCACCATGAGGATCCTTGTGGTGATGGAGATGTTCTGGTGTCAGTGGTAATTGACTGTATCATTATCAGTATCTTGGTTGTGATACTGTGGTACAGTTTTCCAGTTTGTTACCCCTGGGGGTGTTGCAGGAAAATGGAGCATGAAAGGATGGCCATGTCCCAGGTGAGTTCCTGGGATGCACTCCATCAAGTGAGGGTCCCTGGATTCACACAGGAAAGAATTCAAGAGTGAGCTATAATAGAGTGAAGCTCAGGGAGATACACACTCCATAGATAGTGTGGGTCGTCTCTGAAGGCGACAGAGAGAGAGAGAGCAGGTGAGAAGTGGCCCCAGGGCATGGGATCATCTAGAAAAATGAGACTGGCCACAAGGTGTAGGGGTGGTTAGTTTTTATGGGCTGGGTAATTTCATATGCTAACAGGTGGGAGGATTATTCCAACCACTTTGGGGAAGGGGCTGGGATTCCCAGGAATTGGGGCACTGCCCACTTTTTGGCCTTTTATGGCCAGCCTCAGAACTGTCATGGCACCTGTGGGAGTGGTATTTACCATGTTAATATATTATGATGAGCGTATAATGAGGCTCGAGGTCTCCTGGAAGGTGAACCTTCTGCCTTCTTGGTTCTAACCAATTTTTGTACTGTCTTCAATTGCTGTGTCCTTCCTTTATTGTTTGTGCTCTGTCCCCTTTCCTCCTGTCTCAGGGGGAACAGGGTAAAGCCACACAGGATCTCCCTGTATTATCTCTTACAACTGCCTCTGCATTTACAGTGATCTCACAATAAAAATTTCAATTAAAAAAAAAAAGACAAAATCTGCTTGCTTGGTTCTCTGGCTCCCTTTCCTGGCATTTGGCTTGACCTGTTGAGAAGCCTTGTTTTTATTCTCTTCCTGTGTCCCAGGAACTGTCAGTTCGCCAGAAAGTGCTTCTGATGACTCCTCCAAATATGTCAAAGGGGCCTGCTGCTTTGTCAGTCTGCATGGGAAGCCTTGCAAACATTTCCTTAGCAGATTTCTGTGATTTTCAGTGGTTAAAATTGGCAACAGAGACATTAGTGAATGACAACATGAATTCCCACGGAAAAATCCTCGGGGAGAAATACTTGCATTTGGAGTTCTCTGTTTTGGTCCCTGAAGCCTGGGAGGAAGCAGTGGGGAAGAAGTCAGTAAACAACTCTCAGTGGATTGGCAGCATTTTACAGCCTGGCTGTGACTTTCTCATCCTCTCCCTCGCCCTGCCCCTAAAGGAGGAGACATCTGGGTTTAGATGGTTGCCCCCGACCCCTAGTCCATCTTTTCAATTCACTCTGGGAGTATTTCTTTGTAGTCCTTGTCTTTTTTTTTTTTTTTTTATCAGTCTTTGAATTTTTAAAGTTAAGGATTATGTGTGCATGTGTATATCTTTCTTTCTCTGTTTTAATAAACAAAAAGGGAATAGGAACTCTTATTTATTGAGTGTCAGTATGTTGTGCTAAGCATTTGACATTTGTTATTTAATTCCTTCAGGCAAAGTAGGTAATATTTCCCCCCTCTTTCTGGGTGAGGCCATTAAAGCCCAGAGAGGTTATCTGCCTCCTCCAAAGGTCAGGCAGCCAGTCACATGTCAGAGGCAGCATAACAACACAGGTCTCCCTGGCTCCATTGCTCTATCTATGTATCCATCCATCAAGCCCAGACAGAAAAATCTACATGCGATATGTGCCAAACTGTCACTTTCATATGAATGGCATGTTAATTCTAAATTAACATATTAAGTGTATTCTCTCATGTGGCAAAATATGAGTTTTAAAGCAAGTTTCTATCTCAGGTAAATGCTAACAAATTGCCTTGGGGTCTTAATTGGTCTCTTTGGGGAGAGGGTATAGCTCAGTGGTAGAGTGTGTACTTAGCATGCATGAGGTCCTGGGTTCAATCCCCAGGTCTCTTTGATGAGGAAGATTATCTATGACCAAATGAATTTCCTCTGCTGACTTGCTTATGCCACCTATACTGATATGTTGTAAGTCACAGAATTCTAGCACTGGAATAAACCCAAGTTCAACCTCTCCAGTTTACAGATAAGGAAACTAAATCCTAGAGTGATTATGTTGCTTAAAATTGTATAGTGAAAGAGTGAGGATTAGAACCCAGATCAAGTGTCTCCAGTCCGGGGCTCTTTCTAGTTTACTATGTTGACATAGAAAGAATACTGGGTTCACTTTCCAGGCGCACACCTCTTTATAGGGAGAGAGCCTAGCCTAGTATTTAAGATCACGTACTCTGAAATCACCTGGCTCCACCTCCAGGACGTGTGACATGAAACAGCCTATTAACTCCTCAAGGTTGGTTTCCTCCTCTGGACTCCTTGGACTGTGGAAAGTCAATGAAATATTGCCTGTACGTGCTTAGAGCAGAGCCTGGTACACAGGAAACACCTGATAAGCTTTAACTAGTATTTAAACAAGGGGTTTGAGAGGAGGTCACAAAGAGATGCCAAGAGTTTATGGAAGATGACTTCTTTCTAAGGTATTGGTGCCAGGTGTCTCCCTGTCTTATGCTGCCTCTGACACTTGCTGGCTATCTGACCTCAGACCTACGTAACCTGTCTGAGCTTTAATTTCTTCATCTAGAAAACGGGGGAAATGGCACCTACTTTCCGAGAGAATTAAATAACAAATGTAGAATGCTTTGCACAACATCCTGGCACTCAATAAACAGGAGTTCCTTTCCCTCTTTTGTTTACTGAAACAGTTATATAACTTTTGGTTTAAAATGCTATCTTCTGGCTGCCAGGTGGCTGCAGGGTTCAGTCACCATGAATGTGGCCATAATTTAATCTGAAACAATAGTAGCCTTAAAATTCATGTGTTTAACCTAGAGTTAGCAAATGTAGGAGAACAAGTTTTATGTCAACTGTGCTTTTAGAACATAGGTGACATCCATCTCATAATTAATGTTTTGTTTATTGTTTTAAAACTTCAAGAGAACCAGTTGCAGCCTCCTGGAAAGTGTCAGGCTGTAAAGAAAAGGTGAAGTCTTTGGGCTCATAAATGGGCAAGAATGCCAAGGTCCTGTCTGCTATCCAATTACAGACCTTGGAGGGCTGCTGTGAGGGTCAAGCTATACATAACACGGGAAAGTAATAATGGCTAATATTTATTGAGCATTTATTATGTGCTATACATTGTTGTAATTAACTCACTTAATCGTCACAACCACCTATGAGGTAGGTACAATCACCACCATTTTGTGGGTGAAAACTCACCAAGAATTTATGTTATCTGCCCAAGATCACACAGCTAATTAAGGAGTGGACACTAGATTTTTAAATCTAGGCATGTGGTTCCAAAGCTCAAGCAATTAGCTGCCAAGTTTTACTGCCACCTTGGCACATAGTAGGTAGTAAATATTAGTTTCCCATCTTTTCACTTAAGATAGGCTTGTTGAATTGGAAGCTATTTTCAAAGTAGAGGAAAATAATGTTCCCTCCGCACCCCCACCATTAGAAGGAATAAGTCCAGGAAATAGTTTATTAATAGTGAGTGTCATTTCTTGGACTTCATGATGCAATAGTAAACTCTAAGAGTGCAGTAGAATTTTTAACTAGTAGTTAATGAAAGATGTATTTTCAACATTTTTATGGAAAAGTTTTAAACCAAAATTTCTTGAGAAGGAATGATTGTAAAAATTAGAACAGATTTAAAAAAGAGGTCACAGCAAAGGGAATGGATATTTATTGAGCATCTGCCATGTCCCCAGCACTCTGTTGGATAATTTACCAACCTGTTTTTTTTTAGTTTTCCTGAGAAATCGAGATGGTCCTGGTATCTGATGAGGAAACTGTGGTTGATGGAAGCTCAGAGACTTGCCCCAGCTCATACATCTGGCAAATGTTGGAACCAAGATTCAAATCAGTCCTGTCAGAGTCCTCAGCTGATGGCTTTCCCTCCATCCTTGCCTGTCCCTGAAGTCACAGGGCCATATTCTTCACGACTCTGTCAAGATTTGCAAGTCATGAAGTGTCTCTGGCTGGAATTCTCGGTGCCCGTGCGTGGGCTCTGTCCGGAAATCCTTGCTCTCTGTTGTAGCTGTTAGATGAATGGGTGCACGTGGAGCTTCTCTGCTCTGAGCCAGGAAGAAGGCTCCACTTGCTGCTCCTCTCCTCCCACAGGCACTGACATTCTGCCACTTTCTCTGAATTTAGCGGGGATCCAAGCTTCAGATTTAGTTCTGTTCACTTAAAATGCACACAGGCCTCGGGTAACTGGAAGGCCCCTTCGGTAGACCATGCAGGGGTCTATTAATATCACCAAGGAGGCTTCTGGCAAAGAATTCATTTGAAGGTTGAAGGGCGTCAAGGAATATGTAAGTGTGATCTAAGCTTTTGCTTCCAGACCAGATGGGAGAGGTGGGTATCTTTTTTTTTCTCCCAACCTTGAGGGACTCCGGTCTTGAGTCCTAGGGAGCAGGGGCTGGGAGTAAACATAGAAAGTATGGGTTGATGAAAATCTCTGTGACTGGGACCTGTGTATCATGGACAACAACTAAGATGGGTTTGAGGCACATAGAGGTCTCAGCAGCACATAGCTGCAGGGAGCCAGCACCCCACACAGAGACAGTCCAAGGACAGCAGGTGTCTCAGGACAGCTCATGAGACAAGAGGTAAGGGAGCAGGGCAAACCATTAAAAAAAAATAACACAGCAATTAGCACCAATATGGTGGAAGACTCAACTCCCAGTAGGACTTGAGCTTCATTACACACTTACTGAAATACAACAGCTGCTAAATGACACTCCCACAGGTGCCAGGACAATTTCAAGGCTGACCCTAAAAGGTCAAAAAGTGAGTGATGGCCCAATTCCTGGGAATCCCAGCCCCTTCTCCAGCGTAGTTGGAATAATCCTCCCACTTGTTAGCATATGAAATTACCCAGCCCATAAAAACGAACAGCCCTGCACCTCGTGGCCGCTCTCCCTTCTGAGTAAGATGCCCGCCTTCTGCCTATAGAATGTGTGTCTCCTAGGCCCCCCTGTTGCTCTCTCTTGCCTTCTGAGACAGCCCGCACTCTGTCTATGAAGTGTGTATCTCCCTGAATAAATCTATTTTCACTCTACCATGGCTCGCTCTTGAATTCTTTCCCGCACGAAGCCAAGGACCCTCACTTGATGGGGCACATCCTAGGGACTTGCCTGTGACCTGGGACATGGCCATCCTCTCGCGCCCCATTTTCCTGTATTACTGAGAGATCTCAAGTGTGAGCACATGGGAGACACACCCTTGAACTCCTGAACCCTGGAGGATTAATTGTCTTGAGTTGAGTTTGAAGGGCCTACGCCAGGAAGTGGGGCAGATTCAAAGGAATGAATTTAATACTATCACTCTGATCCTATTTCTACTCCCAGGTTGGTACTGTGGAGGAAAAATGGGTTGGGATGTGCTTTTAGAAGTCCTCTTATCTCTAGAGACATAATTTATGACCTCTTAATCTAATAGAGGAGCCAGTCTCACAGATGTTAATTAAGCAATCACACAGATACGTAACTTCAAGCTGTGATGACTCCCATGAAGTACAGGGGACCCCGCTGGTGTATAAAAGGTGCATCTGATCCAGCCTGGGGGTGAGAGAATAATAAGGAAAGGCTTCCCTGAGGATGTGATATTTGGTTGGGGGGTAGGTTTGCAAAGCTCCTGAAGCAGATGTGAACAAGTCAAATACATTACAAATCATGGAGGGGGAACAGAAGAAGACACACAGGATGTTTCTTCTCTGATTTGCATTTTAAAATGCAGAGTTGCATTTGTGAAAGCAGAGGTTAGTGGTCCAAGGGTCTGTCTTGCACAGCTGGTCAAGTTGTGCACATGGCCTTCCAGGGCATGTGGCCTGGGGGCATCCAATAACCTGGACTCTATTTATGCCTCAGTTACCAACAAGTTGCAGTGGTTTTAAGCGTGTTTTATAACTTCCATTTTTCTACACGTAGAAAGAGAGCTGAGAAAGGAGTGGAGTCGGTCTGATGTCTCCAATTCCTTCCAGTGCTGACAACTATCTAAGAGCAGCTTTTCAACAGCCCTCTGTAATTTCACTTTTAGAGGAAGGGCTTGTTCCATGCACTTCATAATTCCTCATCAAAGTCCAGTCTTTCCCTTTGACTCTCAGAATAGGCCTTAGGAGAACAGAGTTTATTTTGTTCTCATGTGAGGTGTCATTATTTTATTGAAGACACATTGTCATTCATCACTTAGCACCTGGTCTGGGTGCTGAGTATTCAAGGGAGAAAAGGATGTGTCATCACCCCCACCAACCACCCCCAGTCCACTGGCAGCTCAGAAGACAAACATTGTCAGGTCACTGCAGTGTAAAGTGATGAGTGAATTGCTAGAGATGTAGAGAAGGCATTAAAGGAGACGAGAGCAAGGCTATCTAATGCGTGTGTAAGAGGAATACTATTGGTTATAGTCGGAGATAAAAAAATAGTTGTGGAAAACATGGTGAGTGCTTAATCGATGGATGTGGCTGAACAAATGAATGAATTGGACAGCTGTTATTCTAACTTCAGATGGTTTGATGGCTGATTCCAAGACCCTGTTATTGTCCTTTCATGTCATAAAAGAAAAAAATTCAATAATGTTTGCAATTGTTCTGATTATAAAGAGCCACCAGGTGCTGTGCACATTCACACGGGTAACGTGTACTTGGACTGATTTTTTCTTCTTAACTTTCCATTAGGTGATTGTTTCTACCATTAATCTTTCCTCTCAGGGATGAGAAAGACTGCCTTTGGCCATTTTTGTTGTATTGTGTTAAATCTCAGAAAAAAATGAGTTCAATGTATATAACACCAGAGACAGGCAGGAAACTAAACTGGGGGTAGGGAAATTCAATAACAGTTTTCTCCCTGAGGATGGGAGCACCAGAGGGGAGTGATATGAGTCTGTGAAATGATTCGCTCATTACAGTACTGTGGCGAGAGCCAGGTTGAAAAATTGGAGTTTTCCCCCTCCCTTTAATTTGTGCTGAACACTTGCTATAGTAAAAAAAAAAATGGGATTGGAGGCTCTAAGTGCAAATCATCAACTTTAGAAGAAAAATGTTACTTTTATGCTGTCCATTAGAACATTTATGTGCTCCGTATGCTCCAGCACTTACCAGAGAAAGAGGAATTTGTCCTATGAAAATGGAGAGCTCATTTCTGAAAAATTGTTTTCCATAAATCTTACAAATTACTGTGCTCAAATATTCTAGGTTGTAGCCAGAGCGACCTCTGGGGAGTGATTATCAGGGAAATAACCGTGAACAGCAATAAGATCTTGCACAGATCTGACTGGCGACACCAGGATGTGACCTTTCTGTGCAGGAGGCATTCATGTGGGCCTGCCTTAGTTACCAGGAGCGCTGTAATTAATGGGGCACTGGAGACACCCTCTTCTCTATGAGCTGCTAATTAGTCCTCCTGGAGACACACATCCTGAATCAGATCCAGGGTGGCATGTTCCGACTACTGGTTGATAAGTGGAATCAGATGAATGTGCGAGGGGCTAATCTGACTAAATCCCAACACTGTCCCCTTGCAATCCTTTCTTTTCTCCCAGATTGATTCCACTCGAGAAAAACTATGGTGACTAAGCAATACCTATAATTTCTACTTTCCTTTTTTTGTGGGAAGGGGGAATGCATGATTTCATGAGTAATATCATGAGTATCAAATATACCAGATGGTTTTGAACGCACAGATTGTTTCATTTCCTTTTTACTGGTATGTTTTGGGTGGTTAATGTGACATGGAGAACACCATCACTTGTTGTCAGGGGAGGTTGAAACTTACCTGCAGGGTTGCCTTGTGTGGTTATACAGGTTGTGCCCTGACCAAGGATGTCAACCAAAGGGGTGAGTGGGGCCTGAAATCCAGCGTGCTTCTTTGTGCACATTAGAACCCAGCCATCCTGGTTCCAGAGTCTGAATTCTTTATTTTTTTACTTTGTTATTATTATTATTTTTAATGGAGGTCCTGGGAATGGAACCCAAGACCTCTTGCATACTGAGCATGTGCTCTACCCTCCCCTCTAAAGTCTGAATTCTTAACTACACACCATATTGATTTTAAAAACTAACAGCGTGTTGGGCTTTCATATCCTGGCTGCCAGCTTTATCATTTACCAGCTAGCAGTCCTTGAAGCCTTGGGAGAATGTGATGATTCAAGCAAAACTTTTAAAATCAAAAATTAAGTTTAGGATATTATCTGTGATTGGTAGTTGCTGGAGAAAGAATCATTCACCCTACTACATGTTTTACTTCTTCCATTTCATA
The DNA here is from genome assembly GCF_009834535.1 of Camelus ferus. Lineage (NCBI taxonomy): Eukaryota > Metazoa > Chordata > Mammalia > Artiodactyla > Camelidae > Camelus > Camelus ferus. The sequence continues at coordinate 98,607,338 of NC_045697.1, read as the reverse complement.
TGAAAGTCTAATGGTAAATAGATAGGATTATTTATTCACAGTTTCAGCATTATAGTTAATTTTTGGTTAAAAACACAGGGTTTGACTACTACTTGGCGAAGTGTGAAGTGTTAGTGCAATTAGCAACAATATTTGGCAGTCAGGAGATGTTGACATATCTTCCAGGGGGCCCATGAAGGTCTGGTTGACCTGGGTAAAGTTTGCATAGTTACTGATGCTTAACATCAGTGCATGAAATTCTGCTGAATCAGTCTTCTCAGGCCAAAATGTGTCCCTGGCAATGGTGCATTGGAAACATTGTGGGCTTTGGAAGCAGAACCTTAGCCTCAGCCCTTTCCAGCTGAGGGAACGTCAGCATATTGCTTACCTTCTGAGTGTCAACTTACTCATTTGTCAAACGCCTTCTTTCCACAGTTGTTGGAATTAAATTAAAAGAAGGATCCAACATGGAGCCCAGAACAGCATCATAGATTTTCAATAAATGCTAGTCTCCTGCTCCCCTCTTTAAAAATTCTGTGATGATTTTTGTATCAGTTTCCTAGGACTGCTGTAACACAGTACCACAAATTGGGTAGCTTAAAATGACAGAAATATGATCTCACTATTCTAAAGGGCAGAAGCCTAAAATCAAGGTGTTGTCAGGGCCATGCTCCCTCTGAAGCCTCTAGGGGAGAATCCCTCCTGCCACTTGTAGCCTCTGTGAACCTCAGACATTCCTTGGCTTGTGGCAGCGTAACGCCAACTCACCATAGTCTTCCCTGCGTGTCTCCGCGTGATATTCTCTCTTCATGTCTCTGTGTCCAAATTTCCCTCTTTTTATAAGGACACCAGTCATGTTGGATTAGGGCCCATTCTAATTACTTCATCTTAACTTGATTTCATCTTCAAAGACCATTTCAAAATAAGGTCACTTTCCCAGATACCCAGTGTTAGGGTGTCCATATCTTTTGGGGGGACACAGTTCAACCCATAACAATTTTCCATCACCTGTAGGAAAATAATAATCTAGTAGTTGTCTAGTGACTTTAGAGTTTCTAGAAGGCTTTTATTATCTCTGTCTAGGGAGATAGGACTTAATGCTTTTTTGTAAAGGAAGAAACTCCCATTAAAATTAGCTGGTGGTTTCGTTACAGGAGGTGAAGATGTCAATTTAAGTTTGGTGCAAAATTCTCTTGTTTTGCTAAAAATTACCAGAAGATACCATTTCTTTTCATTTAAGATTTCACCACAATCACGTTTCCATGTCACACCATAGTTTTTGTAATTTTCACAGTTGATATATGATTTAGTTGATGTACCATGATTTAGTTCCTGGGTTGTTGGATATTTACAAGACTCTAACCTAGAATGTCTTGATTGATTCAACAATTCAATGTCATATAACAATACAATACTGCCAGACCAGTCTTCCTAAATTGGTGCTGTGTTTCTCGGGGATTGTGCATAGGAAATAAAGTAAGTTCCAGAGCCAGACAGACCAAGAGTCATGTCTCAGTCCTAGGTCTTTCCAGCTGAGTGAACTTGGCATATTAAAAAAATAAAGCAGAAGACCAATGATGTAAAATGAACATATGTTTACATTCATATGAAAAGCTGTATTTGTGCATCTGCTCTGAGAAAGCTCTGGAAGGATGCATACCAAGACTGTTAAGCAGAGTAAGCCCTGAGAAGTGAGAATAAAAAATGAATGAGGGGGTGAAGAGGATGTTCATGTTTTACTATGTGTACATTTGTATTAATTATTTTTTTCAACAGGCATGTACTTTTCCTAGTTTTTAAAGAACCAATTCAGAACAAAAAAAGCTCCTATTTTAAAAACAGGTAATCATTTGAAACTAAGGGAATCTGACAATTTGAATTTTCTTCTACCATTCATCTCTACCAATCACTTTCCAATCGAAAAAGATAATTATGGAGAAAAGACAATTTGAAAAGAGAAATAGAAAAGAGAAATCTTTACTCTTTTTATTGTTGTCTCTAATTATGATTTCTTTGTAACCCACAAATAGTTCATTTAGGTATCCAAGTCTCTTTGACTGTCTTCCCTTTTAGAGAAAGAAAACACCAGGAAAAAAAAAAAATCCCACCCATTCTTTTACTAGAATTGCTGAAGAAGTATTTGGAATTTTGCTTTTGCTGTTGTTGATGTTGTTTTAAAATAGGCTTTATTTTCAGCTGAAACCTGATTTTGTATTGTAAGCAAATATTCTTACTTTTCTAGATAAGATTATCCTTCATTTAAGAAGTTCTACAAACAAAACAAAACAAGTTCTGGAAAGTATACATTCAGTAAAAATTCCAAAATGATTGCAAGTCTCCTCGATATAATAGTAGTAATAATTCTCTAATTATTTTTTCCACAATTCTGTTCAACAAATTGTTTCCTCAAATAATGCATAGCTCAGCATCACATATCATTTGTCATCATTAATATTTGCTTTTGAAAAAGCAGTGTGTATTCTGTGTATACTGGTTTTATTTTATTTATTATTATTTTTTAAGTGGAAGTACTGGGGATTGAACCCAGGACTCTCTACCACTAAGCTACACCCTCCCCTCCATATACTGGTTTTAAAAGATGAGGATTCTTCCATTTTATTTCTCTGCTATTCTAACAAATACTTAATAAAAACTAGGAAGTTAGTGGTGTAGCTAGAAAATGAAATTATTTTAAAACATGTAATTTTCTTATTTCATTTTCTTCAGTATCATTCTACTGTTATTCTTCTTTTTTTTTTAAATAACTGTTATTATTCATTTAATTTCCAATTGGCTTATAGAAAAAGCCTTTATAAGAAATCATTCCTTTTTGATTTATACTTATTGAAAAGCTACCAAAAAATTTCACAAGTAATTGGATCTGAAAAAATTATATTTGATTCATAAATTACATATTAATACAAATTATTAGGATATGTTTTCAGTAAAGACAGGAAATTTCATCGTCAATTATTAACAGGTTGAAACAGACTAGTTAATGTTATTTGAATACTCTGCAGAAAAGAAACTCTTATGCTATTCTAATAAGTGAAAACAAGAACTAAGTTCAGGTTGAGAGATCATTGAGGATATTTTGAAATAATTCCTACGTCACTAGTAAGAACAAAGGTGTTTTAAATGACCTTATGTACACATATGGTAGCACAGTGATTTGTGTAATGCTTCTTGGGTAATGCTTCTGCTAGTTCTCATTGTTCTTTAACACTGTCATCATCATCAACTTTATTTAAAAAGAATTTTGACATCTTATAGTATCTTATGGTGAAAAAGAATATGAAAATGAGTATATGTATTTTCATGTATGACTGAAGAAATGTGCTATATATCAGAAATTGACACAGCATTGTAAACTGACTATAATTCAATTATATATATTATATCCAGTCCATTATATATATTATATTCAGTTTTATATATATATATATATATATACACACACACACACACACACACACTCTTTTAATGTATAACTGAATATATTATATATAATATAATGTATATAATATAATATATAATGTAATGTATTCAATATAATATATAATATAATATATTCAATTATATATATATTCTTTTTCATTATAGGTTATTATAAGATATTGAATATAGTTACCTGTGCTATACAGTAGGACCTTGTTTATCTATTCTGTACATAGTAGTTTGTTTCTGCCAATCCCAAGTACTTATTTTTTTTAGAAAGAAACAAAATAAAAAGATATTCTTCTGTGTAACTAACATGGCTTTGGACATTGAAAAAGCAGAATACTTAGATTTTCATTTTCAAATCTTTAAAAATAATATGGGATAAAATACGAGACATTGAAAAATTGAGAACTAGAACTCCCAGGAAAATAATGAAATCTCAACATTAGGAAATCCAGTAATGCAATTCACATTAATAAACTGAAGGAGAATAATCAAACAATGATCTCATTAGATGCTGTAAAAACACTTGGTAGAACTCAATATGCATTTGTTATTTTAAAAGAAATTGTTAAGCTTTGATAAAGGCAGAAACCACTGCAAATATCATAATAATGAGACATTAGGAGATCACATTAAAGATGGGAACAGGATAGGAATTCCACCAGCACCATATTATTTTTGATTTTTGTTTCCAACCACACACAGAAGCATATTACAAATGCATTAAAAATCCACATATAAAAAAAATTTCCTAGGGAGGGTATAGGTCAGTGGTAGATTGTGTGCTTAGCATGCATGAGGTCCTGAGTTCAATCCCCAGTATCTCTGTTAAAAAATAAATAAAAATAAATAAACGTAATTACCCCCAAATTAAAAATAAATAAATAAAAAATTAAAAAATTTTCCCATAAATGTACTAACAGAAAGTATAGGAGGTTTTTGTTTTTTAAAATAATCTTGGGGGTGAAGAACAAAGCTAAATGTCAAGCAGCAGAGATTGAGGAAATGTTTTCCAGAACCATATGAGAACCACAATATATAAAGAGCTCCTTTGAATCACAAGAAAAAGTAAACCAAAGGAAAAATGAGCAAACACAAGGCGATTTCTAGATAAAGAAATATAAATGGCCAAGAAGCACATGACAAGTTGTTTAACCTCCCTAGTCTGGGAAATACAAATAAAAACAACCATATGTTATTTTCATCCCCTCAGTTCCCCCCAAAATAAATAAAAATATACTCTCATATTCAATTGGTGGGAGTGTTCATTGTTATAATCTTTTATGAAGAGCAATTTGGCAATATCTCTCAAAACAGTAATGCTCTCACACTCTGATTCAGCAACATATGCAGAGTGTACATGGATATTGCACACAGCATTGCTTGCATTTAACAAAAACTGAAAATAGCCTAATTGGGAAATAGTCAAATACTTTATAGTACAGTGTAACTACATCTGCTAAACAGAGTGACATAGCTCTAGCTGTATTGACATGGAAGATGCTTCTGACTCAGTGTTAAGCAAGTTTCAGAACAACATGTATAGTACAATCCAATATGGGTAAACAAAGAAAATTCACAACACCTATACGTGCAAATAGACACATACATAGAAAAAAAAGTCTAGAAGAGCACACTGCAGATGATTTCCAGCTCCCACCTCAGGAAGTCTGATGGGGTGAGTCCCACCCCGTGGGGCTTAAGGAGATATGAATAGGGATTTTGACTCTTAACTCTCTAGACCTGTATTAGAATTTTTTTTAACACAGCAAATGCATATTTGTAGTGTTAAAGATTAATTACTAGAAGAGAGGAATGTAGTTTATATAGTGCAGAGATTGTTGCTACTGTTTTTTTCTTGGTAAGCAGACATTAGGGTGCAATCAGAGTGTTTAAAATTATTTAGAACTTATTACCCACCAGGCTAAAAAAACAAAATTGCTTCCATCATAAGCAGGGGAGTTGTTTTCCCATTGATCAAATATTTATTTTATTTAAATATCAATTAACATAATTTGCTATTTCTTACTTTGGAAAAGCTGCCTACTGCACCTTTAAACTCTGACTGCTGACAGGGAAATTTGAATACAAGCAGAACTCAATTAAATGCAAGGTTTTTCTTATTGGAAATTAAATATCAAAAAGGAAAACATTTTATTTATTTATTTTTTATTTGAAATACATTTGATTTAACAATGTTGTGTTAGTTTTTGGTGTACAGCATAGTGAGTCAGTTATATATTCTTTTTCATTATGGGCTATTACAAGATATTGAATATAGTTTCCTGTGCTATACAGTAGGACCTGTTGTTCATTTATTTTCTATATGGTAGTTTGTATCTGCTAAGCCCAAACTCCTAATTTATCCCACCCTCCCTTTCCCCTTTGGGAACCGTTAGTTTGTTTTCTGTATCTGTGAGTCTGTTTCTGTTTTGTAAATAAGTTTATTTGTATCATTTTTTAGATTCCACATGTAAGTGATATCATACGATATTTGTCTTTGTCTGATTTACTTCACTTAGTATGATAATCCCTAGGTCCATCCATGTTGCTGCAAATGGCATCATTTCATTCTTTCTTATGGCTGAGTAGTATTCTATTGTGTAAATATACCACAGCTTCTTTATCCAGTCATCTGTCAATGGACGTTTAGGTTGCTTCCATGTCTTGGCTATTGTATATAGTGTTGCTGTGAACACTGGGGTGCATGTATCTTTTCGAATTAGAGATTTCTCTGGATATATGGCCAGGAGTGGGATTGCTGGATCACATGATAAGTCTATTTTTAGTTTTAAAAAGAAACCTTTTTAAGGCCTTGCTAGTTGGTTTAAGTCTGCTGTTGAGTATGATGGGTATTGTGAACTTTCAAACACCAGACGTTGAATTCATCCTCCCTTCCTCCTTTTCTTCTGTCCTTTCTTCCTCTTTTCAATTTTTTTTTTTTGTCCTGGGCAGACCAGGAAAGATGGGCAGGGAAATTGAAGCAATGCAATGATCTTGCCATGGGCCTGTCTGAGGCTGGCCTCACAATGTACTGCATATCCTTGAATTAAGTACCCTTTGGTGCGCTGTAATAACCTCCATCAATCTGGAGGCAGCCAGCCAGGAGGAAAAGGGAAGAATCGGGACTAGGGACAAGGAAAAGCGCCTGGCTAAGGAAGAGCCCACTGTGGGTGTCCAGCTGATCAAATGCTAAGCTGCAGGGGGTGGGGAGGTAAAATGGAGCTAGAACGTGGCATCAGGAGATTGAACCAAATGATATCTAGAATCAAGGGAGTTGCAGAAACCCCATGCTTACAAATTCCCCGGGAAGATTCTTTTCTGAGAATAATTCGAAAGAGACATTTTGAATTATTTCTCCAGAAGACACCTGGTTAATCAGAATTAGAGAGTTCAGAAACAAGAGTAGGAGGATATCTGTCTCTTCCTAATGAACAGAACACTTTCCTGATTCTTAGCAAGCCAGTTTATACAATACTTTTGTACAAGAGTGAAATCCTTACTTTCTTAAGGCAGGTAGTTCACTGTTTCCAACGTCGAGTTTTTTGTTATTTCTTATGTTTCTTTGTAGGTTACAAGCTCCCAATAATAGGGAGACAGGTCATCATCTTGTGTTCCTTGAAGTGTTTTGTTCTGTAGCACTCTGCCATTAATCTCTTTCCTAACTCAAGCTTTATAACACCTCTGTCTCAGTACTTCTGCTCTCCTGGCCCTTTATTTCCCATACATACGGGATTCTGGGAGTTAGTTTCTTACTCTTAGCGGAATCTATTTATAATCCCACAGGGCTGGCAGAGATGTTGAAATATTGTTAGAACAATACCGAGGTATAAATCTCGCTCTGTCCGTTGTCAAGTCTTCAGGACAGGTCAATCATTTGCTATTGCTCAACTACACACTGATGGCTTTTGGTATCGATCATAGGTCAATTATCTGGTTTTGGCCAAGTCAGCATTTTTAGTACTGTACGTGATGTTGGTTACTGTTAGGCTGGCTCCTAGGGGAGGAGGTATTCTGGAATCTGAAACTACAAGGTGTTTCAAAACTCTTATCTCACTTGTGGCTGCATTTTTAAAAAATTGTTTTATTTCAAATGATGTCACTGTGACCTTAAGTCTCCAAAGTGTTGCTTTTTTCTTTCATTTTTGACAGTCATTTATTTCTCAGGTGTTCTTGTTTAAAAGGCTAAGAAACCCCCCAAACATCTTGATATTTCTAATTTTACACGCATCTCTAAGGTGCTGGGCCCCCACTTTTGCTCCAACTGTCAGCAGTTTTGAGATACTGAGATTCCTCCTTAAGGAATCCTTGTCTCAGTGAACAGGAAAGAGAGTTCTAGCAGATGAGCCTTGGCTGGGCTGAAATCTCCTGCTTCCATACAGGATACTTCTAATTTACCCAAATGTTGAAGAGAGGGGATAGGGTATAGCTCAAGTGGTAGAGCGCATGCTCAGCATGCAAGAGGTCCTGGATTCAATCCCCAGTACCTCCTCCAAACAGAAGTAAATGAATAAACCTAATTACCTCCCCCTCATAAAACAAACAATACAAACAAATGTTGAGAGAGAGAAAGACAGAGAGAGAGAGACTGATTGACGTTTGGTTCCCTTTACCATGAAAGTGTAGGAGGCACGAGGAAGCCCAAATGTGGGCTGCTGTGACTTGCTCTGAGGTCAGATCTGCTTTCTTGAGCTGAGCAGAAGCCTCTGACACATCACCTACTTCCTTTTTGGCTTTGTAAATCACTTGGTGAAGCTGAATTAAGTTAGAATGGACTCCACTTGGTTGGTCAGAATTCAGTTATACTGGATGAGACATAAGCCAGCTTCAAAAACAATCAGTAAGATTTATCAGAGAGCAGACATGGGTTCAGAAACAGAGAGTCTAGTTACTGTCTGATCCCGCAACTCCACTCCTAGGAAGGTTCCCATGAGAGATGGAAACCTATAACCACACAAAAACTTGTACATAGGTGTTCATAGCAGCATTATTTATAATAGCCCCAAAGTGGAAATGACCCAAGTATCTGTCAACTGATGACTGGATAAGCAAAACGTAGTGATCCATGCAATGAATATTATTCAGCAATAAAAAGAAATGAAGTCCTGATACCTGCTACAATGTGGATGAACATTGTACAGACTAAGTGAAAGAAGCCAGGAATAAAGGTCATGTACTGTATGATTCCATTTATACGAAATGTCCAGAGCAGGCAAATCCAGAGAGAGAGAGAGGGGAAGTAGATCCGTGGCTGCTTAGGGCCAGAGGGTTAGGGGCGGATGGGGAATGCTACCCCTGGGTATGAGAGATTTTTTTAATGAAAATGTTCTCAAATTAAATTATGGTCATGTTTCTACAACCACGTGACTATATTCAAAAACATTTAATTCTATACTTCAAATGGGTAATGGTTTGTGGATTATATCTCAGCAAAGTTTTTTTTTAACTTTTTAAAGAAACAAACAGCTTATTTTGAAGGATTCAGTAAAAATATAGCCTTGACAGGGGCTGGGTATAGTTCAGTGGTAGAGCTTGTGCTTAGCATGCACAAGATCATGGGTTCAATCTAATTACCAACCCCCCAAAAGAACAAAAAATAAAATAAAATAGTTGCTTAAATAAAACTATAAATTAAAAGACTTAGAAATATTAAAAATATATTGTTAAAAAATACAGTATTGGCAACAGATATTTAGATCTATGTGGCAATCGGGAAGCCGCATGTGAATGGCACTTCCTTCCTGGCAATGTCACCACCAAACGGATCTTCCTTAAGTCCTGTGTTTCTTGCATCAGAGCTATTACTCAGAACTCTCATTGATTCCCCGCTACCTAAAGGGCTCCTGGTCTCTCTAACCTCGCATCCCCCATGAATCCTTTGTTCCAAGTTGCCTGGTCTGCTTGCCTTCTGCCAAACACTGTTCCCAATTCCTGTTTGCTCACACAGTTCTGCCAGCTTGGAATATCATCTTGCTAGCCTTCATTTTTTTTCCTCCTTCAAAGATAGTACAGACCTCACCATCTTCACTGAGCACCCAAATCACCGCAAATCTCCTTTCTTGGACTCCCATCTCCACCTTGTTTGCCTCACTTACTTTTCACAGTGTGTACACCATCTTTGCGAATATGAAAGTGTCACACATTTTCTTGTGTGTATATTCCCCTCCCCTCCCCCAGTACTCACATGCATCTGTTTTGGGGGTGAGGGGTGAGTGGAATTGAGTTTTGAAGAGTCCCTGACACTATTGCTCCACTCTCCAACTCACCACACAATCAGATGATAACTTCCAATACATTAAAGAGCTAGGGATGACAAGAAACAAAGTGGCCTTTAAAAAATCTTGTTTTCCTATTGCTGAAAGAAATGCATTTGAGTATGAAACATTTGGGAGCGGGTGCTGAATATAGCTCGGCATAGAGCGAGAGCTTGGCATGCATGAGGTTCAATCCCCAGTGCCTTCATTAAGGGGGGAAAACGTTTAAGAGATAAAAATTTGAAAAAGATAATAATAGATGATGTCTACTTAAAAAAAACCAAAAACATTTGGGAGATAGAGGAAGGCATAGAGAAGAAAATATTAATTTTCCCACTACCATTTTTTGTGTAACCTTGCATACGTACACATTCACAAGTGCAGCACTTTTAAAACTCAGATGAGCAGAAGTGTAATTTTTTAATGATTGAATCCAACCTGCTTGTCAGCCTTCCTTTCTGCTGATGGAGGAAAAACACTGTCTCTTGGTTAAACATTCACTCAAATTTGAGGATCTCCTTGTCCTTTTCTCCTGCCCTTGGACCATCCTTCCAGTTTCTGCACATGGCTAGACTGGTGAGAGGACGGTCTCTACAAAACACAGACTCCATCACAATGATCCCTGTCCCCATCCCTGCCACCTCTCCCAGCTTAAAGTCTTCAGTGGCTCCCACTGCCCACCAGAAAAAGTCCTAGCTTCATAAGACCTTCATACTCTGGCTCCAGTCTCTGTTAAATCTCATCTCTTGCTGCTTTTACTAATGCATTCTGCCCTCTAGACACCAAGAGTATTTACTTTTTCCTCAATATAACAAATACCTTCAAGCCTTCTGTTCACTCTGTTTTCTCTGCATGGAATACCCTTTGCAACTTTCATCACCAAGCAAATATCCTTGGCAATACCCGGTTTAAATGTTATTTCCCTGGCTAATCTTGCTTGACTCATTCATCTGAATTAATCCTTCCCTTAAAGTACTCTCTCAGCACCTTGTATGTACCTCTATTACTGAACTTAGTATTATTACACTGTATTAGAGTTTGTCAGTCTGCCCCCTCCTCTGAGATGTGAACTTCTTCAGGCTTACTTTTATTCTTTTTTTTTTTTTCCCTTTTTACTTTCCGAAGTGGAGTATTACCCCCAGAAAACTGAAGGTGCTAAATAATAGTTGAAAATAAAATGAAATAATATCTTTCGATATATATGTATTAGTTGATTAAAGAGTATCAGAATAAATAAGAGATACAGGAAGAAGTGTGGGTGCCAAGGGGAGGAGATGCAGGCTGTGTTACTTGTTAGTGGGTTATTCACAAGCTGGCAATGGAAAGATAACTGTCCCTTTATGACTCCTCATTGAACTTGGACAGAGAAAGTTACTGAATCCTCACATAAATGTGACTGACAAGGGACCACCACTGCACATTCTACAGAACTAATTCTAAAGCAAGAGCATGGCTTTCTAAATGGTTACATGCACTTTTTGTTTTAATTGAAGTATAGTCGAGCTTACAATGTTGTGTCAATTTCTGGTGTACAGCATAATGTTTCAGTCATACATATACATACATACATATATTCATTTTCATATTCTTTTTCATTGTAGGTTACAAGATATTGAATATAGTATCCTGTGCTATACAAAAGAAACTTACTGTTTATCTATTATATATATAGCAGTTAGTACCTGCAAATCTCGAACTCCCGGTTTATCCCTTCCCACCTCTTCCTCCCTGGTAACCATAAATTTGCTTTCTATGCATTTATCTTAAAATAAAAAATGTACAAGTGTCCGCTGACAGATGAATGGATAAACAAAATGTGGTATATGCATGCACTGAGATATTACTCAGCCTTAAAAAGGAAAGAACTCCTGTCATGTGCTACAACATGGATGAACCTTGAGGACACTATGCTAAGTGAAATAAGGCTTTCACAGAAAAGGCAAAGTGTATGATTTCAATCAGATGAGGAAGCTAGAGTAGTTAAGTTCATAAAGACAGAAAGCAGAATGGTGATTATCAGGGGCCAGGGACAGAGGAAAATGGGAGTTACTGTTTAACAGGTGACAGACTTTCAGTTTTGTCAGATGAAAAAGTTCTAGAGATGGATAGTGGAGATGGTTGTAGGACAATGTGAATGTACTTAATGTCATTGAACTGTACACTTAAAGTTGGTTAAAATGGTATCTTTTATGTATATGTGTATATATATACATATATATGTATTTTTTTTACCACAAATTTTAAAAAGATAAAAAACTTAAGAGCATATGATCCATTGTTCTACATGCTCTAGGAGAGAATCTAGATTTTGTGAAGCCCGAAGCTGACAGAACTGAGGGACCCCTATTACAGAAAAAAATTATGAATAGAAAATCAGGTGAAAAAGCCAGTATTTATTTAGAATGAGAACGGGGATGGGTTGTGTGAGGGTTCCTGTAGCTTAAGCTTCCTTAGCTTCCATGAGAATCTGCTTCTGCTGATCAGAAAAGTTCTCTATGTTTTCTGACACTCCTTTGTGCCTTGCACACATGACAGCTGAGACTGTGCCAGGGAAAGTTTTTTTGTTGTTGTTGTTGTTACTATCTCTATTTTATTTATTTATTTGTTTGTTTAAAATTAAAAAAAATTTTTTTTGTTATTTCTTTTTTTTAAGGGAAAGTTTTACTGTATGTCGTACACCATGGGTTGTAGGATCCACCAACTTTCGTGCGCTCACTAATGGCTAGATATGGATTAGATTCAAGTCAATATGGTAATCAGCTCCCTCTTTATTTTCCTGAGACAAGTGATTGAGTCTCTGTCCGGTGTGACCCATTTTATCTCTGTATCCCAATGCACTGTATAAGACTCCTGTAAATATAGCTGGGGTATCCTTTGTGTGTGAAGTTAATGCTTTTATACATGTGCCTTTGGGTGTTTTTTTTTCCCTAGCAAGGTTGGTGTGTTTAAATTGGTTGATTGTCAGTCTTTTGGCTCTAGGGTAGATACAACAAACAAAGTAAAAGCCAAGGACTGTCTTTCAGTTTTTTGGTTAATGCCTTTTTTGGAGAAAAAGCAGTGGGGAGTGGGTGTGGAGTAATTCACAGGGACTTGTCCTGTGCACCTTTGGGGGCTGCAGCTGCCTCACACAGCGCTGACCACCCTCCTCTCCAGAGCCCCAAGGCGGCACGGTGATGCTCAGCACAGATCAACACCTTGGGAATCAGCTGCTTCTAAATCTGCCGGATTCATTTTTAGTAGCAAAGAGTTCCCTGGAAAATGACAGTCAAAAATGCAGAAGAGGAATTCCTCCAGGGGTGTTTCTGGGGAAAAAAAGCATTCATTTTTCCTTACAAAGTCTGAACTGTAGAACCCTCCCCTTCCTCTGACTCATGTTTAATTGTAATAGCAGAGATCTTAATGGCTGTTCTTCAGAAATTTTGTTCGTGGGTTACACTTATTTTTAGATTCTGTTTAAACCACAAGACATAAATAATGAGAGATAATTACTTGGAAGTAGCAAGAAAGGTCATGATGTAAATTTTAAATTTAACTCAAGGAACATAGTGTGAAATAAAGTGGAGTAGATTGGGGCAAAGCACTACTTCAAAAATCAGATTTCCTAAGTTATCTTCTGGTCTCAGGTACTCTGGGTTGTAGATGAATAAATTCCTCAACTAATGAATGACGAGGCTACAAGTTGGAGCTCTTGAAAAGAAATTACTGTTTTATCTAATTATAGAAGCAATGTATATATATTAGAAGAAAGTTTTATCTACAGAAAAGGATGAAAAAAAAAAAAAACCCAAAGAAAAGTGTCCTGGAATTTTACTCCTCAGAAATAATCTCTATAGACTTTTAGGTTAATGTTTAAGTGTATTTTCCTTCCATGTTTAATGTAGATAATAATTTTTATCTAAAAATATACAGTTTGGAGATCTAGAGAATATGCTAAATAGTAGACTGCTTTCAGGAGGTTAGCATTCAGCATTGTGAATAGTTTTAGCAATCCATGACATGTAGAAACACAATTTTGCTGACAAGCTGGTGGGTAGGAGTGAGTGAACTGGCTGGTGAGTCACATAGTAGCTACCAGGTGTCTGCTTGTCAATTTGGCTTTGTTGCTCTTGGCAAAGGAAGAGCAACTAATTGACAATTTGTGGTCAACACTGCTTAGTGCCTCCCAATACACACTCTCCCCTTCTTCATTGGTTAGACATATTGTCATCCAACTAAAAGAAGACATTTCTAATTTCCTTAATAAATATGTGACTTAGTTTTGGTGAGTGAGATGTAAACAGAAGTATGCACAACTCCTGGGAAGTATTGTTTTTCCATTTCTCCTGGGGGTGGGATGAGATAGCTATGGATGGAGCTCAGCAGCCATATTGGACCTCGAGGTTGAGCACCTCAATTTAAAGAAGGCTGACTGTGAGCTGGAAAATATGTTGGATCCTGATAGTTTTGTGGAGCTACCATACTGGTCTTGGGCTGGCTACCCCCAGATTTCTTTTCTATTGAAGAGCAATACATTTCTAACTTGTTTAAACTAATGTGAAAAAAATTTTTTGTTGTTTTAAAAAAACTTTTGTTCTTGTATTCAGCTAAACTTAATACTAATATATGCAGCCTTGTTTACTATCATTTACCTAATGTGGGGAGTTGTTGACTCACCTGTGGGAATACCAGGATGAAGTGATCTCATTGTGGAGGACAGAGCCAGGAGGCTTCCTGGCCTTGTTTAATGTCTATTCATGTCTAGTCCTGCCTTGTGCTGTCTCCTGAGACCCAGGGCCTTTTGGCCAACCTGCAAACATAGCTCTTAGAAAGTGGGCCTTGCTCTATGTTTCTGTGGTGGGTAGGGTTTGGGCAAGGTGTCCCTTTAACCTCGCAGAGAAGGCCAGGACTGGCCAAGGGGGAGTAGCAGTCAAGAACAACTAGAAGGTGAACACATCCCCACATGGGTTTTAGCAATTGTTCTTTAAGGATGTCCAGGATCACTTGGGATTCCCGGAGACCATTTCAGAGAGTCCATGAGGTCAAAATTATTTTTATAATAATACTAACATGTTACTTACCTTTTCCAAAATCTTTGAGAACTGCTGTTCTAGGTTTTCCTTAAAGAGAGCTTGTCTTGGACACACTGACATCCCCAACAGCTAAGAGCAGCAGCTGGAGATAATAATCAAAACAATGAGTTATGAATGGTGCTATCTTAAGGACTCTCTTCCGGGCTCTGTGATCTTCAGGGAAGATGGACCCAAAGACCTGAGGGTGGAGGAAAGAATGCCAAGTCCAGGGAGATGAGTGTTATGGCCTGAATTATGTTCCTGATAAATTTATATGTTGAATTCTGACCCTCAGAACCCCAAAGTGTGACCTTATTTAGGAGTTCGGTGAATTTTTATTTAATTTTTTTTTTTTTTTTAGGTTTTGGCTTAGCAATATTTTTCTTTCTTTTAAAATTGAGGTATAATTGACCTACAGTGTTATATTAGTTTCAGGTATACAACATAATGATTCGATATATGTATCTATTGTGATATGTTACCACAGTAAGTCTAATTAACATCTGGCACCACACATAGTTAGAAATTTTTTTTTTTGTAATCAGAATTTTTAAGATTTACTTTCTTAGCAACTTTTCTTTTTCTTTTTCTTTTTCTTTTTCTAACAGAGGTACTGGGAATTGAACCCAGGACCTTGTGCATGCTAAGCACATGCTCTACCCCTGAGCTATACCCACCCCACCTTAGCAACTTTCGAATATGCAATACAGTATGCATTGTTAACTCTAGTCACCATGCTGTACTTTCCATCCCCATGACTTATTTGTTTTATAACTGTAAGTTTGTACCTTTTGATGCCCTCACACATTTCACCCACCTGGGAAGTAGGTGACTTAGGAGCTCATAGAGATGAGGTCATTGGGGTGAGCTCTAATCCAATATGACTGATGTCCTTATAAAAAGAAGACAATTAGACCAAGGCCTGTATGGAGGGAAGACCATGTGGGGACACAGGCAGAAGACGGCCGTCTACAGGCCAGGAGAGAGGCCCTCAGAAGAAACCATCCCTGTCGACTCCTTGCTGCTGGACTTCTGGCCTCCTGCCTGTGGTGCTTTCCTGGCGCCCTCACCAACCAGTACAGCGGGTTTCCTAACACCTTGCAGCCGGCTGCAGAGGAGAGGAATGAGGCAGGTCTGCTTGTCACAGAATCACTGTCCCTGTTGATGACTCCTACTATCCTGATGGCTATGACTCCACATTTGAAAAAAATTTTAATTGTCAGTTCCCCAGAGTTTGAAGAAAAGTTCTGAAAAGTGCAAGGGACAGAACTTAAAGGAGTTATTTTAAGAGAGTAAATACGGGCCAGTGAGGAAATCTCTTCCTCCCTCTTTTTACAGATAGGGTGATGCACTGGATGTGGCTGCCCCAGGGCTGGGCTGGGCTGGGTAACCAACTGGAAAAGGCTTCCTACTGAGCAAGCAGGGGAGAAGCCCTGCCCTTGAGTGCCTCACACCAATTTGGGTGTTTCTAAGGCCTTTGGGGCTCCAGGGAGGGGCCTGGGGTGTGGTTGGGGAAAGAGGGAAAGCAGTGACCCTGGGTGTACTTCCTTCTGTCCGATTCTATGTCCCCTTTTTCTCCTGACAGTTCCCCCAGACCGGAAAAAGCTAGCATTTCTCTTGTCTCCTCCTGTCCAGTTGGACAGTGAGCCCTATGGCCGAGTCAGGGTGATCAACGCCCCTGGTTTGCCTGAACCTGAAGGATTTGCTGTTGAAACCAGATCAGTCCTGGGAAAACTGGGATGAGGCGATCATCCTAGGCCTGGCCCTCTCAAACCCCTGGGGTCTCATTCCATACACATTGCGAGGAATCCTGGGCTGTGTTGAGTCAACTTAGCTTTTTTTTTTTTTTTTTTTTTTAAATTATATATAAAGCAAACCTTTGTGTTGAGGGCTGACTTTTAGTAGGTCTCAGCGAAGGAGCTGCTCTGCTACAGACGAAACGCTGACTCTCTCTGTGTCAACCTGGCTTTGTGTTAGCTAAAGACATTGAAGAAATCTCTTTGTCTTTGTAGTTCTCGGGGCGGGGAATTCCCATCTCCCTAAGAGGTATTTGGAAAAGATTGGGAGCAGTTTTTTCTTTTTTTAATTGCAAACCTAACTGTAGCGTGCTACCGGCATTCAGCGAGGTGGGGGTATGCCCGTGACAGTCCCCAAAATGAATCACTGTCCCACTTAAAATGCGAGTGGTGACCCATTGATAGCTTGGGCAGGACTGCCTAAACTCGTCTTTCGAGCTCAAAGTCTTGCCACCAAATCTCTCTTCTCTCTTGCTCTGGGGCCTTAAGTCTCAGTGATGTCTCCGGGGATGGGGAGGCTACAGCATATAATTTAAAGAAGGAAATTGCCTACAGAGGTATGATACTTGCAAAATATTACCTCCTTACAAAACAAGGGCCTCAAAGTCTCTGTGGTTAGTGAAAAAGGGCTTTGGAGCAAGAACTAGATGTCTCCTAGAGGATAAGAACAAGGTAAAATACTGAAAAGAAGGCTACAGAATGAAGCGGAATGAATCTCTTAGCCACTGGGGTTCAGTGGCAATAACCAACTCCTCAGTGAAGAGGAATTGGAGATTGAGCCCAGAAACTTCCATGATAACCCTTACAGGTCATTGTATAACTAACTATGTATACAGTTTTCATTGTAGTGCAAATCCATTTGTCATCTTCATAAAATTCCAACTTCGGTCCTTGTAACATAGAGCTGCTTGGACAGGACTAGGTTTAGCACGGAGATTCTGAAGCTCAGAGTGGCAAGAATGGGTGAGAATCACCCCTGATAAAATGTTATCTTCCCCAGGCTTTTAGTTTTCCCTGCAGGGGGTGCTCTATAGTACAGAAACTGAAGAGTCCCTACAACAAAGCCAGCTCAAAACAATTTCTAGTTTACATAGAGGCTCTTTTTATTGCTTGTAACATAATTATTATAATACTTACTTGATAATCTTCTTGGAATATGTTTATCCCTGAACTCTCTAATATTTACTAAACACCTACTGCAACCCTTTTCCTAGCCTGTCTTCTTCCTTTACTGCAGAGGCTGGAAAGCTAAAAATAATTCCCAGACTCGCTTGCAGCTGGAGTTTTAGGTTCCAGCAAGCACTACCACACGGCTGGTTTTCTGTTGTCACAGCAGAATTATTAAAAGTATCCCCTTCAAATGTAGTTTGGTGCAGCCATTATGGAAAACAGACATTCCTTAAAAAACTGAAAATAGACTTACCTTATGATCCAGCAATCCCACTCCTGGGCATACATCTGGAGGAAAGTCTAATTCAAAGAGATACATGTACCCCAATGTTCGTAGTAGCACTATTTACAATAGCTAAGATGTGGAAGCAACCTAAATATCCATTGACCAATGATTGGATAAAGAAGATGTGGTGTACACACACACACACACACACACACACACACACACACACACACACACACACACACACTATCAATCCATGTTGCTGCAAATGGCACTGTTCTTTTTATGGCCGAATAATATTCCATTGTATAAATATACCACAACTTCTTTAGGGATCCAGATGCTTTTGACATTGGACACCCTTGCAGTGAGCTTTCTCTCTCTTCAGAAAGGACCTCCTGATTCTATCCGGGGCTGAGGTGGTAGTGGTTACAGTAGATCTCCCCCACTCCCCCTTTTTTTTTAAATGGAGGTACTGGGGATTGAATCCAGGACCTCATGCATGCTAAGCACGCACTCTTCCTCTGAGCTATACTCTTCCCCTGCAGATTTCTCTTAATAGTGGTACAGTCCTGGGGGAGGGTACAACTCATTGTAAAGCACATGTTTAGCATGTATGAAGTCCTGTGTTCAATCCCCAGTACCCCCTCTAAAAATAAATAAATAAATAAACTGACTACCCTCCCCCCAAAAAAACCTAAAAAAAAAAATAGAGGTAAAGTCCTCCCTTAAGGGATATGTGTGGGTTCTTGCATCACCGGTCATGGTGACAGTAAGTTGCTACCAGAATTGATTGAAAAACTCATGTAAATCACCCTGGAGGGTTTTTGGAAATATACAGAAAGAGGAACCCTGGGAAAAGACTGGACTTCCTGTTACTCAAGCAGTGAGTGCTCAGAATGTTAAGACGTGGAGTAGTTTTTCAAATGTGGCCTCGTTTATGCTCTTAAGCAAATGAAACCTGAGCATTCCATTCATAGACTTGATTATGTTTTTATTATTATTATTATTATTATTATTATTATTATTATTATTATTATTATATTATTATTTTGCATAAGAAAAACTTTACTGGCTCCTCTTATTGCCAGGAAAAAGTGCAAACTCTTTTACATAATAATCAATGCTTCTCACGCCAGCTGACTCTAACCAACCCTTCACATCTAGTCTTTCCTCCCCACTCTCCATGCCCTGGCTACGCTGTATTAATTACACTTCTCCAGATGTGACAGGTATGTTCATGCCTCTGTGCCATTGCTCTGACTGTTTCATACGTCTGGAATGCCCTTCCTGTCCTGGACTAGTCTACTCACCCTTGAAGTCTCAGAGCAACTAATAATAATGATGACAGCTAGTAATTAAGCGCTTGTTACAGGCCTGGTACTGTTCTAAGCACTGCACGTGGTTTTTGTCTTTTAAGTTTCACAGCAGATATGAGATAGGTACTATTATTATCCTCATTTACCACTGAAGAAATAAAGGCATAAGGAAGGCACTTAGGAAGTGAGTGCCAGAGCCAGAATTTGAACCCAGCTCTTGACTAAAATTTGCATGGTTTTCCCAGCCCTGAGTCCTCTCCTGCAGCAGAATTCACCTTCTTTTCTGTGCTTCCACGAACCCAAACAGGGTTAAAGACAGTTGTTTTCTATCTTTGCAGTCTGCTTGTTGGTACTCTCCCTAACATGTAGTAGATGTCAACAAATGTGTGATGGCTGGTTTTAGGTATTAACTTGGCTAGGTTATAGTACTAGTTATTCAAACACTACTCTAGATGTTGCTATGCAGATGTGATTAACATATACAATCAGTTGACTTTATTTCTTTTTCTTCCAGTTTTATTGAGATACAATTGACAGACAGCACTGTACAAGTTTAAAGTGTGTACAACATGGTAAGTACAATTAACACTGCTGTATGTTACATATGAAAGTTAAGACAGTAAATTCTAAGAGTTCGCATCAGGAGAAAAAAGTTTTCTTGTCTCTCTTTAATTTTGTACCTATAAGAGATGATGAATGTTTACTAAACTTATTGTGATAATCTCTTCATGATGTATGTAAATCAAATCATTATGCTGTACACCTTAAACCTATGCAGTGCTGTATGTCAATTATAGTTCAATAAAACTGGAAGAAGAGAAAAAAAGTTTATGGTGTACAGGATAATAATTTGATTTACACACACCATAGAATGATTATCACAATAAGTTTAGTGAACATCCATCATCTCTTAGAAACACAAGATTAAAGAGAAAAAAATTTTTTTTGGTCGTGAGAACTCTGGATTTACTCTCTTTCATATATAACATACATCTGTGTTAATTATATTTATCATGTTGTACATTATATCCCTAATACTTATTTATCTTATAACTGAAGTTTATAGTACCTTTTGACTGCCTTTATCCAATTCCCCATCCCCACCCCTCTGGTAATCACAAATCCGATCTCTTTTTCTGTAAGTTTGTTTTTTGAAGTGTAATTGACTTATAACACTACATTAGTTCCCGTTACACAATGTAGTGAGTTTTTCCTAGACATTTCAAGATGATCACCAAGATAAGTCTAGTAACAATATGTCACCATACGAAGATGTTATTTTGTTATTGACAGTATTCCCCACACTGTACATTTCATACCTGTGACTCATTTATTTTGCAACTAGAAGTTTATACCTCTTAATGTCTCTCATCTATTTCTTTCCTTCCCCCACCTCCCCTTCCTCTGGTAACCATCTGTTCTCTGTACCTATAAGTCTGTTTCTGTTTTGTTATGTTTGTTCATTTGTTTTGTTCTTTAGACTACACATATAAGTGAAATCATACAGTATTTGTCTTTTTCTGACTTATTTCCCTTAGCATAATACTCTCTAGGTCTATCCATGTTGTCACAAATGGCAAGATTTCATTCTTTTTTATGGCTGAGTAATATTCCATTGTATATCTATATATCTATATATCTGTATCTATATATCTGACGTCTTCTTTATCCTTTCATCTATTGATGAGACACTTGGTTGCTTTCATATCTTGGCTATTGAAAATAATGCTGCCATGAACATAGGAGTGCAGATATCTTTTCTAATTTGTATTTTTGTTTTCTTTGGATACATACCCAGGAGTGGAATTGCTGGATCATATAGCAATTTTTAACTTTTTGAGGAATCTTCATACTGTTTTCCATAGTGGCTGCACCAATTTACATTCTCACCAACAGTGCACAAGTGTTCCCTGTTCTCCAAATCTTGGCCAATACTTGTTGTTTCTTGTCCTTTTGATAATAGCCATTCCAATAGGTGTGAGATGATACTTTGTTGTGGTTTTGATTTGCATTTCCCTGATGGTTAGTGATGCTGAGCATCTTTTCAGGTGCACAATCATTTGATTTTAAGGATATCGTTCTTGATATCTGAATGGGCCTAATTCAGTGAAATGAAAGGCTTTAAGAGTGAAACTGATGTTTGCATAAGGACTATAGTGACTTTCCAGCTTGCTGGCCTGCTCTTTGGATTTCCAACTTGCCTAGCCAGTCCCCATAATTTCATCAGCCACATCTTTGAAATAAATCTCTGTCTCTTTCTCTGGTAGAACCTGATACACATGTTGAACCTCACAGCAGGCTTAATTCAAGTTTGTATCTCACTAAATAACAAATGATTACATATCATGAATCTTTGGAGCTGCTTGAGTGTAATGGATACCTCAAGTGTTGAATTAACAAATTATAAAGGTAGTACAATGCTAACTTGAGACTTCAGGATCTCTCCCAAGTACCCTCATTTCATGATTGGATACCAGCTTTCAAATGTCCTATTCCATTGCCTTAAAGAAGAAAGGGCCTTCTGTCCTTAGAAATGGGAAAAGACAAGTCAAACAGATTTGACAGGGCTCAGCCCTTCCTTCCTTCCTTCCTTCCTTCCTTCCTTCCTTCCTTCCTTCCTTCCTTCCTTCCTTCCTTCCTTTCATGGAGGTACTGGTGGTTGAACCCAGGACCTCATTCATGCTAAATATCTGCTCTACCACTGAGCTGTGTCCAGTCCCCCACCCCCAGCCATTTTTCAATTGGATAGTATTTCTTGTCTCCCTTACCGTATCCAAAGATAACTTACTGAGAACAGGGGACTATTTTGAATGGAGTAATCCCTGCTTAAGCAAGCAGATATGGTCAGGCTACTGATGCGTATCTAGTTAGAAAGATTTTTGCCTTACTGGTGGAATAGATAAGGTTAAAGACGATAATCCCCCCTGTGAAGAAATGCTCAAGTTCCTCCTGTGGAATATCTAATATCCTTCTCTTTAAATCTAGAGGTGAGGAGTGGTCATGGGGGAGACACGACCCTGCACATCGCTCATTCTTAGTGATGGATGTTAGCAGGGGATGCCTGGGCTCTGCAATGACCGTGGCAGTGATGGACCTGGACTTACCTCTTTTAATTGTCATAAGTGACTGTACACTAGCTTTTCTGCTTTGCTTCATGCTCCTTTTATGGGCTTTGTGCATCAGAGAATGCAGGCATGCATCTTTAGTAAATAGTGTTGATATGAGGCACCAAGGACCTTATAGAAATTTCTCCATTGGCATGCTGCCAGTCAACATCACCTTCTGTGTCTCCTCCATATGTGCCTTGCATCTGGGTCAGAATATACCACTTACTGTTCAATAAAAGCAGGGCTGTACTCAAAACTGTTCATATCTGTTTTTGCTCATGGGGTTTCCTTGGCCTGGAATGTCCTTTGTTCCCATTTGTACATGTCAGAAATTTTATTCATAATTTGATCATCGCAACCAAATCGTTTCTGTTCCTTCTATAGGATCCCCTCCTCTGCTGAGTCACTACATTAGCACTTGATTTACATTTCGAGGAAGGCCCTTGCCTTGCTCCACCCAAGTCACTGCTGCACAGACTGTGGTGCACGTGAGGTATCCGCATGTCAGTGACATTGGCAGTGACCGCTTCCTCCTGCATTAGGTTCGAACTGTCCACCTGCCTAGCCCGGAAAAATTGCCACGAGGACAAGCTACTAGTGTTCAGGGGCGGCTGACCACCACTGATCCCTTTCACTGTAACTTTAAAGTGAAAATTACTTTTTTTTGACCTCAGGGAAAAGCCATATTTCATCTCTCAGGTGTTGTGACCTTACCTTGTCCCCATACAAATTGCTTTTAGGATCAGCATGTTTCTTTAGCCAAAATGTGCCTTAAAACATCCAAAATTTTCTAAATATCCAGAGAAAAGAGTCTGTCTCATAATTTCAGAACTTCTTGAAACTTCGATGAGGCCAGCCTTACATTTCCACCTAGCAGTTATTACTGTATTAGAACGGGAGCAAGTAAAAGTTAAAGTTATAAACCTAGACCTTAGGCCTTTCACCCAAATGCATGTATTTCAAATTCTTTGACTACACACTAGATGTCACTCTCTACCCAGTGAATTTCAGAGCTAAGCATTGTGAGTTAATTAGAAAAGGAGGCTCTTTGGAAAAGAGTTTGTAAGTGGCTGCAAAACATATTTTCAATTACTTCCAGATAGGACATCTCCCCCCAGCCCCACACACACAGTATGCAAGAGGCATTCATTGTTTCTTTGGTAAAAATAAACCCTTCAAAACTCATTAGAGGAAAGAGGAATAAAACTGGTGGCAATCTTTTATTTTTCCAGCCCTATGGCCCGGGGGTGTGTGCAGGTGCGAGGCTGGACTGAAATCGGCTGCCTCTGAAGTGGTTTCCTCAGCAGAGGGCGGAACTGTAGATGGGTGTCAGCATTTGAATCTGTTCCTGCAGATGTAGGGAATTCCCACACCCAGTCCTCTCAACACCATTTCCATCTGAAAAGACCCTTTGAATGTGAAGGAAGCATCACTGACTTAATTTCATTTTCTGGATTTAACTGGCATTTTCAATCATGAAACATACGTGTGGACTTTTTAATTGGATTACCCAGGTGAAGGAAACGTAGAGAATCAATGATGCATGAAGGAAACTCTTCTCTTTTTACCTTCTTTTTTTTTTTTAATTGAAATATAATTGACTTATGATAGGAAGTTCTTTATTTCCAGGTTGTTTAGGCTGGAGCAATAAGCAGTGTTTCGTTGGTGATTGCCACATCCCCTTTTATTCCTGAAGGTTGACTAAAGAGTGGTTCTCTCGGAGCTGGTGAACAGGGCAAGTCCACGTGGTATTGTTTTGTTTAAACTCTCTCATGACTTTTACACCACAGATGCTCCCTAAATTTCAAAATTTCTTTACGCTTTCAAAACTGCAAAGGGAAAGAAGGAGCATCTTGGTGATTTGCTGGTGATACTGCTTTTGATGGCTTTGGTCAACCTTGGGTATTTGAACTGGTCAAGAGTTCCAGAACTGCTTTTCATGTTAAGTAACTTAAACTTTTTAGATTTTTAAAAAAGTTGAAGTATAGTTGATTTACAATGTTGTGTTAGTTTTGGATGTACAGCAAAGTGATTCAGTTATACTGTTACGGAAACGACAGGCCAGTCAAGAAACAAGCACCACTCGGAGGGTTGGAGTACTCAGATGTATTATGCCGGCGGGCTCAGAGGGGCTTCTGCTCCGAAGCTCTGAGCACCTCCAAGACGTGCGCATGAGGTTTTATAGGGTAAAGTACAAGCTTAGGGTATTAGGCCAATAGGCATGGAACAGCTTTAGCAACATTATCATCACAAAAGTGGAGGCGTGGAGGCAGCAAACCAACATTCCAAAGCCAGATATGTGTCTTTGAAAACCCAGCTGGCTAGCAAAAAACATAAACAGCAAACCAACACTAATTAACCTAGATTTACAAGTTAGTCCAGCAGAACTCAGATCAGCATTCCAATACTTAGATTTGCGAGTTATCTTGTTAGACCAGCCCGGCTTTTCCTTCACAATACATATACATATAAATATAACTTCCAGGTTCTTTTCCATTATAGGTTATTACAAGATATTTAATATAGCTCCCTGTGCTATACAGTAAAGCTTTTTAGATCTTAACTTAAAATAACTCTCATCCCCAGCATTCCCCAAAGAACAATATCCCCAAAATGACAAAAATAAAGGTGACAGTTTAAAGTAGAGGCCTGAAATTTCAAGTGTGACCTGACGCTATTTCCTAGAAGTCTGCGGGCCAGCTGTACTTGGACCCACAGCGCATCTCTCAAAGATGTACTGCATTTATGAGTGATGTGTTATCTATTTTGCCAGACCTTTGAGGTCTACTTTGCACGTGCATGTGTGTGCATACACAGGTGCACAAAAACTGTGAGGTTTTACCAAAAAATCATGTGTTTTATATTTTTATGTTTATGTGCTCTGAATTTAAGAGGGTACTCAAATGGGTCTCGGCCTTTGGTGAGACTGGGTTACCTGTGACTGACCCCAAACCATTATTCCTAAACCATGATTTAACCTCACATGACTCATGTTTAGACGATGACACGTTCATTTTTCACGTGTATGTGTCTGTGTGTGTGATGATGTTTGGAGGCAATTCTTGGTGTTCTTGTTTGGGTCTCAATGAGACTGAGTTTGAATTACACCTAAAACTCTTCCTTCCCAAATTACAATTTTACATGTCTAGAGATTCCTCAAAGCAGGAGAATTATATAGGAAAATAAATTGAATCCATTTATTCTGCAGGTGTTTAAAGAGTGATTACTCTGTCTTAATAAAGAACTTTTTCTCATTATAAAAGTAGGAATTTGGAAAATATAGATAAGCACACAGAGGAATATATACCCCACTCATAGTTCTATCATCCAGAGATTTCAATAGTCATGTTTAGGTGATTTATTGATATTTGGTTGATTTGATTGATTTCCAGCTTGGAGATCTATCTATCTGCCTATCTTTCAATCTAAACTGACGTATAGTTGATGTACAATGTTGTGTTAGTTTTTGGTGTACAGCACAGTGATTCACTTACATATGTGTATATATATACACATATTCTTTTCCATTATGATTTATGTAAGATATCGAGTATAATTCCCTGTGCTATACAGTAAGGCCTTGTTGTTTATCTATTTTATGTATAGTGGTGTGTATCTGCTAATCCCAAACTCCTAATTTATTCCTCCCTCACCCATTCCCCTTTGGTAACCCTAAATTTGTTTTCTATAGGGATTTTAAGATGGCAACAATGGAGCATAAAATCAAGTGTGAGGCCCTTTTGAGTTGGGGGCCCTGGGTGACAGGTTGCAGCCCATGAAGCTGGCCCTTTGGGGACCCCATACTAATTCCCGCTGGTAGCTGGGCCTGGGCTATGGTTTAGGGATGTGGGCTGCTGGGGAGAAGAAGGGACTCTGGCTCTGCCAGCTGTTGGTAAGAAAGGCCTGAGACTTATAATTAGCCTACAACACCATCTCATCTCTCCACAGAACATGGTCCTCTCTGCACCCTAACTCTGCCCCCACACCTTCATACTTATCTCCAATTGGCTAAGGCATTTAACTTAATGCATTTTCACTCACTTGAATTATATCTGTAGGGGCAGGGAAGGATGTGGGCAGCAGGTCATTCCCCAGCTTGCTTGCATTGGAATAGTCCTAAGCCCTGTACCCACTAGCGGCACAGAAATGCCCCCCAAAAAAGAAAAATTAGAGAATTTCGTAAGCACACAGACAAAATAAACTTTCTTCCTGAAAACATATTCACTTTCCGGCAGAGCTGCTGTCTTTATTTGACCCTAGATACAACTGCATCCCAATGACTGGTGAGGGACCCTTTATACAAGTTTGTAAAATGCTTGAAGAAGCATCCAGAAAAAAAAGACACTATGCAAGCATAAGGCACTATTATCACTTGTTTGGAAGTCTGTGTTTTGGTTCCCAAACATTCTCCCCCAGTGGCACATAGATCAGCATGGCTTATTATAAGCAAGGCCATATGTGGCCTCTCATATCCTGTCACTTGCCTGTAGAGGCTCCTAGTCTTACTGACTTTCCAAATCAGAACGAAACCAGCCATAAAAGTACTGAGAAGCAAACACTGAGGCAAGGGGGATTTGAGTGTTCTTCACCCCGCCCCTGACCAACAAGTGAAGGCTCTACTACCCTCATCCACAAGATCTCCGAGACAGAAGCCACAAATCTTTCTTGTTTTGTTTAGCACGTTGGCACAGCAACAAGTACCTGTTACTCTGTCTAGAGAATCTCTCTTGTAACCTGGGTCTCAGCAAGTTCACAGAAAGGGCTGAAGAAAATAACCCTGGAATGCAGGCGATTATTTATTTATGGACTTACCTTGTTATATGCCAGTCTATACCCAAGGCCTTTCAGCAGAGCTTCATAAAAAGTAATAGTAACTGACATTCAACACACACTGAGCTTCTCTTTCCAGTTCCTGTTTCTTTAATGGATCCCTACAGAAGGTGCAGAGGAAAGCCCAGACCATGGTCAGACAATCGTATTACTTCACTCTGTCCAAGCTCATCAAACATTCTTTTGCTGCTGCTTGAGTGAGCCGTAGTTTTGAAAATACGACATGAGTCTCGTTTGTAGGGAACTTATCAACATTCAGCCACCATTTTTCTCAACCTCCCATTGTTCTGATCCGTTCCCAGCATTCTCGATTGTCCTGAGAGTGTCTTAGGGACCAGGGAGAAAGGTAGGGGACATTATAACACCTTCTTGCAGTTGACATCATTGCTCAGGAAACTTCGAAACACTTACCAGTGTAAGCATGCTCCATTTCTCTGATAAAAATAATGAAAAGTGCTTGGGTTTATGATGATGGGCTCTCCGTAAATTCTGAGCAGGGTGGACAGATACATTTATGGGAACAAAATTTCATGCATTTATGGGAAGAAAGTTTCTTTGTATAAAGAAATATTTCCAGCTCCTTTCTGCTGGGGGACTTAATTATCTCCTTCTTCTTCCTCTCCCCCTCATCCTCATTTTTCTCTTGTTTAGCTCTGAAAATATTTTAAAATATTCCACAATAGAAAAATATTTTGAAAATCGATTATTTGGTCATTCTGTTTGCTTCCATGTGACAACAGAGAGGTCTTTGAAGTGCTTGGAAGGACTCAATTACAAAGTACCTTTCTTGGATTTGTACATATTCAGGGTCCAGATTTATTCATTCCTTTCAAAATGGTCATATATGTGTGTATGCAGATACAAATGGAAAGGAGGAGCTGGAGTGGGGGGAGGGTAAGCTTTAAGGCTCAACTGAGTCTTCCAAGAAAACTGCCTCTCCCCACTCTGCCCCTCAAACTGCCTTCAGGACTCTCTTTGCAGCTTCCATAATAACCTCCACATAATTCAACCATTGCATTTGCCTTTTTTTTTTTTTGTAACTAACTGTATTACCTGCATTGCCAGTACAATTATTAATCATTGTCAAAGTTTAATGGAAAGATAAGAAAGAAATATTTCAATTGTAGTGATTTTTCTAAAATTATAATAATTAATTCAGAGTTGTAATAATTTCCAACATAGTAATAAAACTTCTTTACATACTACATTTTTCATTCTGTTAGCTGGAAATGCATACAAATCAGTATTGGTAGGGGAGGCCCTGTAGGAAGCAACCTGATCAAAAATCAGTGAGTGCAAATCTGTGTGTCTGCTTTGCTCGGATAGAGAGGACACACTTGCTCTCTGCAGACATTTGGAAGCAAAGGGAGGTCATTTGAGGGAACCACTGGATCCAGGGGCTAATTACTGCTTTCTCTTGTCTGCCTGCATCTTTTATAAATGTACTCTTAGGCTCTGTTGCTATTTTTAAAATGCTGGGTTCTGGATGGTGAGGTCAGAATTGGTTCTGAGTTTATCATGGCAACAGGCTATCCTTTCAACTCTCCTCTCTATTTTAGGCCTTGACTATTGAGATGAATTTTGGATTGTGAACAAATATTAAATTCATAATAATCAATTTGGGGCTCATTTGAAATTCTATCTGTATTTTCTCCTTGTGGCATAAATGGCAAGTCTCTTCAGGCACCTCCAGATTATCCCCTTGGGTTCCTCCCCTGGGTGTCTTCTTGCCCTGGTTCCAGCTTCTGGGAAGATGCGGCCCACCTACAGGTACTCAGGAGGGCACGAGGTTCTCTGGCCTCTGGGCGCCTGTGTGGGTGCTTCCTGACAAGGGCCTTGATCAGTCCTCATGTTGTTACTTCTTTCTGTCAGAAAAGATCCACTGAGCACCTACTCTGTGTTGGATTTTGGACTAGGAACTGGGGACACAACAGAGAAAAAAATAGATTCAGACTCTCGAAGTACTCAAATTTTCATAGCTTGTGCTGGTGAAGATCTAAATTTATGTATATTCAAGATGACATTTTTTTTCTCCTGAGCGTGATTTTTTATGTGACTTCACAGGGGAAAAAAACAGGACAGTTAAAATGGACAAATGCAAGAAAAAAAATTATGAGCATTTTGGGGCTCCTTTACCATTCGTAAAATTATGGTAACATTCAGAATACATAGATTTATAAATTTAAACTTTCAGCATTCTGTGTTACTCTGAATGAATGATTTGTTATATTACTTTGTATGTAAAAAAAAAAAAATTCTTGTTCCTTCCTACTCCTAAATACCCTCCCCCAAAGTGGATTTTATCTATGCCACACTGCCAGATATGACATCAACTATTCTGGTGCCAATGACTGTGAAAGGAAAATCAAAATGGAGTTGGTATTGCTAAGAGAGCTCTCCAAAATAAGCCAGGAGGCCACTGAGGAAGTGTGACGTACGCATGTCTCAGCCTGGGTGGAATCTGACCTTTTAATGCCAGAAACTCAAGATACTTATCAGACACTTCCCCTAAAACAACTCATGACAACCATCCTTTAAGGACAAATATTTCTTTTCTTGTGTCAGAG
The DNA here is from genome assembly GCF_009834535.1 of Camelus ferus. NCBI lineage: Eukaryota > Metazoa > Chordata > Mammalia > Artiodactyla > Camelidae > Camelus > Camelus ferus. The sequence goes on along the minus strand of NC_045697.1, from coordinate 98,577,598 downwards.
TACAGGCTCCTGACTTTTGTCTTTATATACTCCTGACTCTTTTCTTCTCCAGAACGTCTTTCAGTTTTACCCAAATCTGTGTCTGCAAAATTGCCATTCTTAAGACCCCAACGAAAGCCCTTTGTTCTTTGTAGCCTTGATACTGATTACTGTTCGACATTATGAAGAGACAAATAGAGACTAAATTTTATTATATAGATAATTAATTTATGTGTTCTCTTCCTAGAGGGTGAAGACTCTGTTTTTCATATTTGAGTAGCTGGACCCTAGAATACCACTTGGAACATAGTAAGGAGTCAATAAATGATTGCTGGATAAATGAAGGCAGGCAGGATTTAGGAAGTTGAAACATGAGACAATCCTTTTCTTGACTGGTATTTGGAATGGAAATAAGAGAGTAAAAATAGGAAGTGAAGGGTCCCTTATACACATTGCAAATTTCCTGCACCCTTATTTGTGCTAGTACTTTATGTTTATGACATTATTAATGCTCCTATTTAATTTCATGAATGAAGAAGCATCACTTTATTTTACAAACAAGGAGCCTGAAGCTTAGTCAATTTATGAGACATGTTCAAGTCACACGGCTGATTACCTGGCAAAACCACCACTGGGACCTGGGTCAGAAGGTCAGAGCCACTTCAAATTCCTTGCTCTTAACCATTGAAATGTACTCTATCTTACAGACTAGTTGATCCAATGCTTTGGTTTATGTGAACCTGCTGGTAGGGTCCCTCCCTGACACCCTCCTCCACTACCCCTTGGCGGGTCCTCCCAACCTCCAGACGCTCAGCCTGCAAATATTAGTGTTGGGAGAGAAAATATCAAGGGTTGAAAATCACATTTAGTTTGAGGGAAAGAAAGGAATAATTTGATGACAGTTCTAATTTTATTAACAATTTTGGGGGGCAACATTTGGTAACAGGTCTCACTGCATTCAAACATAAATCTCTAATGAGTTTTGGAAAGGAAACTTTTTTTTAAATTGAAGTACAGTCAGTTACAATGTGTCAATTTCTAGTGTACAGCATAATGTCCCAGTCATGCATATACATACATATATTCGTTTTCATATTCTTTTTCATTGAAGGTTATTACAAGATATTGAAAATAGTTCTCTGTGCTGTTCAGAAGAAATTTGTTTTTTGGTTTTTTAAATCTATTTTTATACATAGTGGCTAACATTTGCAAATCTCAAACTCCCAAATTTATCCCTTCCGACCCATCCCCTTTCCCCTGGTAACCATAAGATTGTTTACCATATCTGTGAATCTGTTTCTGTTTTGTAAATGCGTTTGTGTCCTGTTTTGTTTTGTTTTTGTTTTTTTTCTTTTTTCTTTAGATGGAAAGGAAACTTGCTGTATTTCAGGAGGACAGAGAGGAGGGGGTGGTGGGGAGAAGGAGGCATGACGGCTTTCTTGTGCTTGTGTATAGTATCAGTATTAATCACATTTTTAAACTATGGGCTTTAGAATGAAATTTCCTACTCATTTTTGAGAGTTTCTGTTTCCTTCTTTGCCTTGAGCCTTATTTATGTATTCATTTTTTAGGGCTTACAGCATGTATTTCTGAAATTCTAGATGGTTGGAAGTGTTTGCCCTTCAAAAGCAGAGGCTCCTCTGGGTACCCACTGATGTGTCCCTTCAAACCTGGAGTCAGAGAATTTTCTTCTTGGGGAAAGGGCTCCCTCCCACCTGCACCCGGTGCTTTTGACTTTGAATCACTTCAAGGTGAAGGGAGATCATTAGCATGTTTACTTAAAGCAGGTCTGGCTTATTACCTCAGTTCACAATGGGGTTGGGGACGTTTCCTCCCTTGCCTGTTTGGGTTTAGGATGGCTTAGGATTGATGTCATCTGCTCCTTGATATAAGGAAGGAAAGTCTAATAAAAGGCATTAAAAACATCTTTTCCTTATTTCACCTGACTCCTCGCGTCTGTCACAGATCTTGCTGGACTGACAGAACATTACGCACATAACTCTCCTTCTTAAGCAGCGAGGAGGCAGCAGTAGGCATTTTTTTCATTTCGAGTCTATCAACTGAGAATTGATAAAGTCATCACAGAACAACTGTAGTTTGACCCTGACCTGACAAAAGAGATCGAAAATGTCTCGTGTGGAGAGAAGCGAGGGGGCTGGGAACATCACTGGCTCTGAAAGAAGCTACAAGTCGAGTAAGGGCTGACACCAGGCGCTTCGCCGAGTATGTTTAATAACCGAAAAGTAAATAATGAAAGGGCAGTCAATAAACAACTGTGGTTTAATAAATTATTCATTTCAACAATACTTGCAGTGTTTGCCCAGAGAAGGGAGAACGTCTGAATGTTTTCTTCCAACCTGCACATCCGGTCTGAACCTGTCTGGATGCTGAGTTGTTTGCACTTAGGCCAGCAGAGGGCGCTGATGTTACACCAAAAAGGGAGGCGACGTGCCTTCCCGGTGCCTGTCTCTGTTTAAGACGGAAAGAGAAAAGATAGGAGAATGTTGAGAAGTAGAGAGGAAGATAGAACACGAGACGATTGGCATGGAAATGAAAAAACGCATTCTTCACAGGGAGATCATATTCAACCCCGTACTGAAACCAGTCATAGGGAAATAAGTAGAAAAACAGTCGTTCTATACTCCTCGTTAAAATAACTAATTTACTTGAAAACCCTAGCACGACAGATTTGGAAGCATCAGGGCGCGGGTAAGGAGATATTTGGAAAAGCCAATAGATTTATTTCCATCTTGAAAACCGCGCTCTGATTTTCAGGAAGTGCTCCCAGGAGTCAAGTGCTTCTCTGGGGCCTCACCGCAGGCGGACAATCACAAACGCACCGCTGCTGAGCGGCCGGCCCGAGCGGCCCGAGGCCATTTGCAACTAAATGCTACCGCGCCTTGAAGTCTGCCCTGCAAGGAGATGAATCCCGATCAGTCCAGCTCTGTGTTCCTTTTCTGTTCTCATGGCGCTCTGCTTTAGCCTTATTTTATTTATGAAACGGTGTTACATGAGGCAAAGCGCCTGTTGCGGGGCGAGAAGTGTCGTTGCGCTCCCTGGGATGTCGGCCGTATTCCTGAGGCGCGGAGGTATCATCTGTCGTCCGCAGTCACGCAGCTGCTAAAACGCATGGTATTTATTTATAATAACGCGCGAGGCAGCCCACAGGGAAGTGTCATCTTGTTTGTAATCAATCCCAGTGCCAGGCTGTTCTTGGGCAGCACAATCAGACTTTGTATTAAGTGACAAATTGGCCTCGTTTTCTTATTCTGACCGTCATTTTTCTTCAGTGGGGATCTATCATCTCTGTTACTAGGCCTTGGAGTTTAGTACCACACACGGACACACACAAATGCATCCCCCCGTGAGCGGGCTCAGGAAGAAAGCTGCACTCTCCCCTACGCCTGCAAACAAACCCCATTGCTACCAGTGCGCTGGTGAGGGCGGAGCTGTTGAAGGGAGCTGGCGGAGCAGACCTCGGTGTGGGGCTTGCGGTGAGGTAGACACCCGGGCATCTGGGGAAGGTGGGTGCTTATCGAACTACTGTTGGTGTTCTTTGATTGATTTCAACCAGGAGCTTGATAGGAAAGTGGTTGTCTCAATCAGTAAGACTAAGCTAGAATATTTATAAGGAGACATTTTAAATTTAATTTTAGATGAAGTCTTCTCTCACCTTGCGGCAGACTTGAGGTGATTCCCCCATAACCCTCACCTCCTCGTGTTCAGACCCTTACTGACCGCTCTTCTGTTGAGTGTGGGCAGGACCTGCGACATTCTTCTAACCCACACAACGTGGCTGAGGTGACAGGCTGTATGAGGTTATGTGTATGTGATTACAGGACCCTGTTACATAGTATTGTAGCTCCCATCTTGCTGGAGTCTCTCTCCCTTGCTGGCTTTAAAGAAGCCAGAAGCCACACTGGGGAACCACATGTGTTAAGGAGGTGCAAATGGCCTGTGGAATTTGAGGGCTGCCTCCAGCCGATATCCAGCAAAAAATGAAAGCTCACTGTCCTACAACCACAAGGAGCTGCGTTTTGCCGACAACTTAAGTGAGATTGAAACCAGATCCTTCCCCAGCTTAGTCTCAGATGAGACTGAAGCCTGGATCAGCACCTTGATTGTAGCCTCGTGAGACACAGAGCAGAGGACCCAGGTAAGCTGTGATCAGACTCCGGACTCACAGAAACTGTGAGATGATAAATGTATGCTTGTCTTTTTAAAGCTACTAAGGTGTGGTAATGTTGTTACACATAATAGGTAACACTCAAAACTGGATCTCGCTTTTCCTCCTTCTCCGTGCCATCAGCTGTCAAAAGCTGAACTACTTCTTAAGTGAGCTGAATGACTTTTGCTGCTTAATCAATATCAGCTTACAGGTCCTAAAGGCAAATCTGCCAGACCATCTGGCATAGGACTTGCTTTCTGTTTAGAATAAATCCAAACCTTAGGTACAAAGTGAAAATAAATTGCAATAATACTGAATTTACGTAGTTAATTGTAACCAGTTTCAGGACTGGGTCAATCTGTAAATTGGATTATGATCGCCTGGTTGGAAAGAGGTTCCCATGGAACAGGCTGAAGTGGGAGAAATAGTCAGGATGGGTGCTGCACTTGGCTCCTTTTGGAGAGCCTGCATGTTAAGTGATTAACATGTTTTGAAGTTGAGCGTCTTGATTGATGCCTGAGGGAAATGCTGGAGTCTGTTATTTGCTGGAGAGAGAATAGCAAGGAAGAGAACCCATAGAAGTGGAGGGGAGAAAAGAGAGAATTGGTAGGCGCTTCTGATCAGTTTAAACAATAAGAAATAGGGATGAGTAATTGGCAGCTCGGTGACCAGGAATGGAGCACAGTGGCTCTCTGAGTACGGCCACACCTCGAAGGCAGATTCTACAAGATGGGGGTCAGCACCGCAGGGGCATTCCTGCCTTTGCTCGGATCAGGCTTCTTTCCTGGAGTGTTCTCCCCACCGACAGATCACCCAGTTCCCATATGTCCTTCAGGTCCAGTCAAACACTAACACCCTCATGAAATCTCCCCTAGAAGTTCTTGATTTCAAACCACAGAAGTTTTCTCAGATTCTCTCAGATAATAAAGAAATGCTATTGGCCCACATCACTGAGTTGCCTGGAGGTAAACTGGGCTTGGTATGAGGTTGATCTTAAGGCATCATTGTCATCATGAAATCAACAGGACATGAGCTATGCTTTTTGTTCTGTTTTTTAAAAAAATTTAAGTTCTGTTTCCCTCTGGCTTTCCTTGTGATAACAAAAATGACTCTATTTCACACTTTTCAGAGGAAGAGATAAGAACTTTATCCTAGACTTCCAACCAAAGTCCTGAGAATCACTCTTAGCCTGCAGCACTCTTGTCTGAGTCTGTTGTCTTGGCTAGGGGGTAGGGTGCAGATTGGTGTGGACCATGCCTGAGGCTCCGTCCCTGGGAAAGAAAAAGGAATCCATGTGGATCCGAAACAGAAACCAGTGTTCACCTGACCTTTATTAACTCTAGCCATCATCATTGATCTACCTCTGAAATAAAATTTTAATTAAGAGTGTTGCTAGTAATGAATGATTTGGTAAGTTAGCATCATTCCTATTTTCAGACAGTTCCTTAGTATAGTTAGGATGTTTGTTTCAAATTTTGATCCTTCCACATTTCATGTGCAGATTGCAGGCCCTTCCTAATTAGGGTATATGCTTATTGAAAGCAAGGACCGCGCAGAACTCTTGGAGTACTTGCCCTAAAGCACTATAACCGAGGGGGACAGCACAGGTTAATTGAACTGAGCCCTTACAGACCAGCCTCACAGAATTCCCATCAGTACTTCTTACCGTTACTTTGAGATTTTTATTATGAAAACGAGTCTGACGGAACTCAAACGTTATCTTTACACTTTTATGTCAAACTCATAAAAACATATTGAGACAACTGAAACCTCACTTTTGTTCTCTTTCTGAACATACAACTCCATTAATAGTTCTTTTTTTAAATAATAAGAGACAGTTTGTGTTGGTGGTTAAACTTTCAGGTTCTGGACAGACCTGGGTTCAAATTTTGGCTTCACCAGTTCACGACTTTTTTTCCTGCAACAGTCTCTCATGTCCTCTGTGCCTCAGTTTTCATTTTTAAAATGGGGAAAATAATAACAATAGAAAAGAATGGGTAAAGGAAGTCCCCCAAAGGAAATAAAAGTCTCCTAAATATAAGAAAAGATCTGAGCCTTACTCATAATAAGAGTAAAGAGAATAATAATAAGAGAAAATTCAAGCTATGTGGAGATAGCCCATTTTTTTACTTATCAGATTGGATGGACTCAAGCTTTGACAATCCCTCTCATCAAGCTGATCAGGAAATAGGCGTTCTTGTACTTGCTAGTACACATTGATGTCTCTCCTATGGAGGCCAAATTGCTAATATAGGTCTTAATTGCAAACGTGTATATCTTTGGATCCAGCCATCCTGTTTAGGAATTTATTGTACAGAGATACTGTCACCTTTGGAAATGGTAATATGTTCAGAGTTGTTCATTGTAGCATTTTTCTTAATGGCAAAAGATTGGCAACAATCCAATTGTCCATCAACATGGGCCTGATGAAATCACTTATGACATGTTGATACAACAGAATACTCAGCCAATTCTATCCTGCAATATAAAAGAAGAGGAAAGCCTCTATGTATTGGTATGGAAGTGCTGATAAATCTTTGGTTAAGTGGGAAAAAAACTAGGTACAGAACAGGATGTAGAGTGCATTACTTTTTGTGAAAAACAAGGAGGAAAAATATCTATTCATATGTGCTAATATTTGCATAAAGGAACTCTGAAGGATTTCCTAAAAATCTAATAAAGTGGTTATCTTTTTTAAGAGAGCTGACTGAGGATGGTGGGGGAATAAAGTTGTTTCACTCTGTACCCCTGAAGATTGATTTTTAAAACCTGTAAATCTTTTACCTACTTAGAAAAAATGGAAAAACAACCGAGCATTTCCAATGTTTTCCCCTCTTGCCTATCTGGGGAGCGGTGGTTGGAATACTGTAGCCTCATTTATCATTTATACAGCATGTCTGTTGCCTTTTGCCTTAGGCTGGAGAACTAGTTTAATGTAATGATAAAGAGCATGTCTGGAATTTGGGGTCAGTCAAACCTGGATTCCAATTTTGGCTCCATTGCTTACTAGCTGTGTGGTCTAGGGCAAGCTACTTCACCTCTCTGAGCTCTGTTCCTTCACTTGGAAAATGAGGAGTCACCTCATTTTACAAGTGTGAAGAGTCAATCAGTGTTAGGAACATGCTTAGCACATGCATGGTGGTTACTAGAAACTCCTTAAATGATGACTACTATTAGGCAATAAATTCCTAGGTGTCAGGGGTTTCTGTTTTGTGTTGTTTTGTTTTGTTATTTCCTCCCACCAAATCAGTCTTGAGAGTGCTTTGTGTGGACTCAGACAGAGGGCTGTTCATGAACGTGACATTATGTGGATGGTGACACATTTGTTCTTTCCTGAGGGGATGCAGGGTTACATGTGTCCTTGTTCTTAACTCAAAATTAAAATGAATGCATCCTCACCTAGGGCTGGAACACAGGGGCAGAAATTGCTGCCTCTTTTCCCCCTCAAGGCATGACCTGCATTGGTTGGGACAGTGACTTGAAGACTCAGGGGCTCCTTGTGGGCTAAGAGCCCCACAGGATTCAAGGGGAGCAGCTCAGAAGCTGAGCAGGTGAGCCTCAGGTGTGTTTAACTGTTCTGTGGACACTTCTTTTCATGATGATGCTGGAGCCTGGGGCATATCATTGGTTCCACAAATAACTAGGAGAACCTATCTTGTGTCTGGCAACTGCTTCTGAATCTGAAGAGACAAAGACAAATGAGGTCTGAATTTTGATCCTTGCTAAAACCAATTCTTAGGACAGCTGTCCTTTGTTTACATACAGGTTTAAATATGTGGATTTCCCCCAGCTCCTTCCATCTCAGGTCCGTCCTCCCATCCCTCTTAACTTCGACATTTTGAATGTAGCTGAGGCCATCCTGTTTTTCGGCTCACCTAAATGAAAGACATTTAAATGTTTAATAGTCTTAAGACCATTAACCTGAAGGTCCAAATGTACAGATATTCAGACAGGGGAGGACTTCAGGTCACACAAGGATGCAGTAGCTGGATCCTCACCCAGGAGAAGTGATGTTGCAGCAGCCACATCCTAGAACAGGGAGGATGGAGGCGGCTAGCCTATTTGCATCCTACTCTCCATGTACACGGAGGGCAGGGAACAAGAGGTGTCAGCAGACTAATGAGATGATTTTGTGGCTAGGATCCAGGGCTTGAGACCTCTTTATCCTTATTTTTTTCTTTTCTTTTTCTTCTATTTTTAAAAAAGAATTATTTTACTTTTATTTATTTTTTTATTGGTAGATAATTAAGTTTATTTATTTATCTGTTTATTCATTTGTTTATAAAATGGAAGTACTGGGAATTGAATTCAGGACCTCATCGTGCTACGCATGTATTCTACCACTGAGCTATACCCTGCCCCCCATTTCTTAGAAAACGTTTTTTGGGGGGAGGTAATTAAATATATTTATCTGTTTATTTTTAATGAAGGTACTGGGGGTTGAACCCAGGACCTCGCGCATGCTAGGCATGCACTCTACCACTGAGCTTTATCCACTCCCAGACCTCTTTATCCTTAATTTGACATTTATGACCTCTAGCAGACATAAAACTTAATGGAACCGCCGATTTTTCCTGTTTGATTGAGATGATGATGACAGTGAGGGAATGGCATACAAATAATTAAGAATCTTTAAATTAGGGGACTTTAACACTTAAAAAAAAACTGCTGAGATGCTTTGTTGTTGTAATACTAAGAAATTACCGAACTTCCTTAGTGCTGGAAATAACTCTGCTTCCTTCTCTAGTTCGTTCTCTGGCCAGTAGATGGAAACAAGTGAAAGTGAATTAGACCTGTTATATACTGCGTGGTTCATACATCAGGCTGGGACTGGGTCTTTTTTCCTCCTTCCTTCCTTAGTAGCAAATAGTAGCTGTATGTCCAGCAAATAATGGGTCCCAATCATGGATTAATGCCCCTGTTGGTGGTAGATGTAGCTGGGATCCAGGTTCTTGTCCTGTCCCAGAAAGAATTCAGAGACAAGACATGGAAGTTAAGAAAGTAAAGTGGAGATTTATTAAGGGAGGAATAGTACACTCTCAAGGGGAGAGCGGGCAGGCTCAGGTGAGCAGCTGCCCTGAGTTTCTTTGGCAAGTTGGTTACACAAAGTGTAAAAATGAATAGGTGGAATATTCATTGGGGAGGGAAAGGTTTGGGGTCCTATTTCCTGATTATCATCCCAACTCCACCTTCCCAAAGGGAGGAGAGATTTTTGGCCTTATTTAGTCTGAATTAAAGTGTAATGGCATCTGTGCATGATGGAATCTGCAAGGCTAATTTTATTGAAATGAGAAAATAATGAGCAAAATACTACATTTGGACACTGGAGATTCCTGCCTTTTCCCACCTTTCTTTGTCGACCTCTAGGCCACTCATCACCCCCAAAGGTGTGACCACTTATCAGCCCAGAGGTTCCTGCTTTTCTTTCTCTGCCCAGGGACTTCTGGTGCTTACATGATGTATGTTTTCCTGCATTTGGCCTGTGCCCCTCCTTTCTGTTTGGTATGTGTCCCCCTTTCTCTGCTCATTTCTAGCTGCCTGCCTGCCCTAACACCCCCTCCGTCGCCCCCATGTCCTCCCCCGCCCCCATGTCTTCCCCAGCGCTCTGCATGGTAAGGGGCGGAGGTGTTGGCACCTCTGCAGCCTCTAACACAGAGGTGTGGAGGATGATGCTCCGTATCAGGGCCCGGACTTAAGAGACCCCTCTGCAGTGCTCCCTCCGTGGCCGTGTGGTGGCTGAGCAGCACTGAGGTGAGAGAGGAGCAAAGGCTTTAAAGAATTTGGAACATAAGAGAACAGCAGCGCCTCGCTCCTACCCCTCACTCTTCCTGCTGCAGAGGGTCTCTCAACCTTTTAACAGCATTCTGAGTATACTGCACGCTTTTTCAACGGTCTGGGAGATGGAATAGGGAAGCCCAGAGCTCTAGCCTCGGATGAATGGCTGCGCTCAGCCGGGCACGGCGCTTGGGAGCTGTTAGTTTCCGGGCATCTCTAGAAAAGCATCCTTCCTCACCTCAGCCGCTGACTCACTAAGGGCAAAAAGCCTGCCATGAGATCCCAGGCTCAGTACTTGGGTTGTTCGTGTCATTTCCTGCAATGTTTATCCGGTCCTCTCTGTGTACTTTTCCAGCTAGAACAAAACAGCGCTGCCATGGAAACTGCAAACACCAGGCGATCCTGGCCCCTGCACTTGGCAGCCCAGCCGGGAGAGAGATAATGGCTTTTGTTGTTATCTATTGGATGCTGATGCTCAGTCGGTTGTACCCTCAGGCCCTAACTAGGGACACGCTGACACTGCACCGTCAGCGCTCTCTTGTAAACCTCCGCGGCCTCGGGCTGCGGTGATGCAGGCTGGAGATAACCGCTACAGCCCTAATCCTGATGACAACCCGGGGCTTTCTGCTTCCCTGACAGCTTCGGTGGGCTCCTCACTCTCAGGTGACCCAGAACTCTCAAAATAGTCTGCCGAACCCTGTAACTTGCCCAGCCCAACCGGTTGGCAAATCTTGCATCCGCTTTTCCTTTCTTTTTTTCCTCCAATACTAATAAATACATTCTCCTGGTTGTGACTCAGATGATCGTGTTGGGGCTGGAGCCGGTTGGTAAAGTTCATCCCAGTAAGAATAGCTCATAATCTTCAGAACAGGTGGCTGTATTTTTTTCTTCCCAGAATAAATACAAATCCCAGCCCTCTAAACACACATTTAATATGAAACTCCAAAGATTTCTTAAAAATTCCTCTATTGGCTGCGACATTTAGAGGTCCGTTTACTATATCCGACATGAGCCATAATAATGCTGGGAGATGAGGAGTCCCAGGGACTGAACAACCGGGTGCGGGAGCCTTTCGCCCCTGGGTTGCCAGGTTAAATCAAACACGGCCTGGCAGGGAGAAGGTGTGGACAAACAGCTGTGTTTAGAAGGTGCTGATGTCTTGCTCTGTTTTTCCAATATTTGTGCTTTGAAAAGAGCTTTCTGCTTGAAATGCAGCCTCTCTGTGCTTGGAGCCCACATGTGTGGCAGAAAGTTATTCCATCTGTATTTCTGCGATTCTCATCCATCCCTCCTTACCTGCCCCCCGCCCCAGCAACACCCATTTTCTCTGGTTTCAAACTGCTGTACTCTGGAAGAGATAATCATGGAAACATCTTCTGACCCATTTGCTTGCAAATGCTTTTCTCTGGTTCTTAAAGCTCTTGCCACATAAAGTAGGGTGATTTTCAAATTCTATTTGATCTTTCTAAAAGCTGGCGAGCCTTTTTTTTTCTGAGAAAAATTGTAGTACAGGCACACAGAAAAATAGTTCTAATTCCTGACGTTATTTCACATTTGTAGGCTGTGGCTCACAGGAATATTTGGATGAGAGAGGTAGCTCTGTGTGAGGCTATAATCATGAATGGCCCTCTTGCCTCTTTCTCCAGAGAGGATGGAGCAAGGACAGCCCCTGCCTAAGAATTTAATGGAGTCCTTGCTTACAGTAATTTTTGAAATTAAAAAAAAATTCTTATTTTTAATTGAAATGTAGTCAATTTACAATGTTAGTTTCAAGTGTACAGCAAAATGATTCAGTTACACATATATACATATATTTTTCAGATTCTTTTCCATTACAGTTCATTGTAAGAAATTGAATATAGTCTCCTGTGCTGTGTGGTATGCCCTTGCTGTTTATCTATTTTATATATAGTAGTTTCTATCTGCTAATCTCAAACTCCTGATTTATCCCTTTCCCCCTACCATCCCCCCTGGTAACCACAGTTTGTTTTCTATGTCCATAAATCTATTTCTGGTTTGTAAATAAAATTTGTATTTTTTTTTTTTAGATTCCACATATAAGTGACATCGTATGATATTTGTCTTTCTCTGTCTGACTTACTTCATTTAATATCATAATCTCTAGGTCCATCCATGTTGCTGCAAATGGCATTGTTTCATTCTTTTTATGGCTGAGTAATATTTCATTGTATATATATGTGTGTGTATGTATATATATATATATATACACCACATCTTCTTTACCCATTCATCGGTCGATGGACATTTAGGTTGTTTCCATGGCTTGACTATTGTAAATAGTTATAGTGCTGCTATGAACAGTGGGGTGCATGTATCTTTTCAAATTATAGTTTTCTCCAGATATATGCCCAGGAGTGGGATTGCTGGATCATATGTTAAGTCTATTTTTAGTTTTTAAGGAACCTCCATATGTTATAGTAGCTTTAAAGCTTGAGGCAGGCCCTGGTGTAGGTAAGGGAGCTGCAGTCGATATACACATATATCTTGACTGATATATATATAAGACTTATGACTTATGCATGGATGGGATTCTTATTTCCAACTGACCATTGGGGCACAATTTGAATTTGGGCATATGGGAGGACTGGTGGTAAAGGAAAGATATTGGCCTTCATAATTCTATGGGATATTAACTTCACTGTGAGAGAAGGAGCCTTGCAAACTGTTAATCTAAAACTATAAAACAATAAATTATTTTACTAGCAAAATGGGCTTATTGAGAGCAATAAAGAATTGCAGTTTGGGAAATGCAACTATGGTGAACCACATGCAAGTCTGGTAAAACAAAGGGGAGAAAACTTTTATAGAGGAGAAAGGGAAGTTGGGAGGGGCTGTTATAAACAAAAGGTCCATTGGAGGAAACTGGGTGTTCAAAGTATAGTGACTTTTTATTGGTTGAGTTGCAGCAGTCTCTTATTGGCTGAGCTGTTGCCTGGTATGGAGAAGATCTTTCTTCCTCCTGCTGGCAGTAATAAAGTAGTGTCAATTCTTGCCAGAGATGCAACATACATCTTTTTCTATTGAGATCTGTACATGTGTGAGTGGTATGTGTGTGAAAGTTCCTTCTTCTGGACTCCTGACTCTCTCTCATAGTGAGGTTTTCCTTTATTAACTTTCACATTTTCCCGTTTGGATCAAGATTTTTCTCAAAAAACATCCCTGATCAAGAATCAGGTTTTGTTTTGTTTTGTTTTGTTTTAATTTATTTAATATTTTTTTTTTTACCAGCATTCCATGGCCTTTTGTCCCTCCATGCCAGGAAGGACCTCTTCTGGGTGTTGTATTCCACTTGGAGGGAAAATACACTGATTGGAAAACTATTGTGGTCACATTTGAGTAACAGTGAGGAAGGGAGATCTAGGCATTTTCCATCTAAAGTCTGTATCTTAGAATAGTGACTACAGCAAGGGCACACTTAAAACTGAAGGAATTAAGTGCTTTATGGAGACACGGTGCAGGAATAAACATGCAGTGATTAAACAGTATTGTTATCTCAAAAGAGACTGTTTGGCAGCAAATGTCTTATCAGTAATACAGGCTGTCTCATCTGCCTATGTTACTGATGTTATCTGCCTCATTTCTGGGAAATCTTTACCTTCAGGTCAACAGATGGTATGCAGGTCAAGTCAGGGTTTGGAGCTTTCTTTAGATGTGTCATGTGAATCGAGGGTCTATTCCTTGGACTTTGGTGGCATGAGGGTTGGTTATCAGTACCTGATAGGGGCATTTCCTGCGAGGTTGAAGAGAGTCATTCTGGAGGTGTCTTTGCTAATAGAGAAACATGTCCAGATTGAAAGGTGTGATGCTTAAAGTCTTTGTATCCTGAAAGCTCACTGTGAAAAAGTTGCTCTGTCAGACATGGTTTTTCTTAATGGAAGCAATTAGACCTTTACAATATTGAAGTGTATCTCCTTTTATCAGCTGCAGATTCAAAAGAGGCAGGGGTTCGGGTGCATTGGGCATCCTGTAACTGTGTCAAAGTGTGAGAGTTTATGAGGTCTGAAAGGGGAGGATCTGAGATTTACAAGGACAAGTGCAATGCTTTTGACTAGGGTATTTGGAGAATTTCTATGAGTTTTGCCAGTTGGGTCTTAATAGTGCTGTTAGTATGTTTGACTAATCTTGAGAATTGAGGATGGTGAGCACAGTGAAAATGCTGTAAAACCACCCAAACAGTTAGACTTGTTGAAGTACCTGCCCAGTAAATGGATTCCTCAATCACTATGAAACTTGAGAGGGGTTCCCCACGTAGGGATGATCTTTCTAACAAACTATTAGCCACAGAAGAAGCAGTGGTCTATCTACAAGGGAAAGCTTGTAGTGAGAAGACATACAGACCATAATTAAAACATACTTATATCCATGAGACAGAGGAAGCTGTATGAAATCTATTTGCCAAACCCTGAATGGCCCATTATGTATTCAAAATGTCCAGGAGCAGTGTGAACAGGTTTTCCTGGATTAGAATTGGGCAGGTGGCACAAGCAAGGTAGGCACTCTTTGTGGCATTCTTAATATTTCCCCACCAATATTGGTTCATGAATGTTATCATTTTGTCAGTGGACCAATGGTTCAATGCATGTACAGGGTGAGGAGTGGGAATCTTAATAGAAGGTGTACTGTGGATTTTGCCAATATCAGTCAGAGATTTTACTCGTGAGGAGGGTGGGTGCTGATTCAAAAGGGACAAATGACCCATGTTTCCAGAATTGGATCCAGTACTGTCAGAGACAGAGAAAATAAAAGATGTCAAAGCTCCATAATCCACCTGGTTGGCTATTTTGATGGCTATGGTCAGTTTTAGGATTGTTGCTTCCCTTTTTTTTGTTTATTTTGGGGGAGGAGGTAATTAGGTTTATTTATTTATTCTTAAAGGAGGTACAGGGGATTGAACCCAGACCCTCATGCAGGCTAGGCATACATTCTGCCACTGAGCTATACCTTCCCTCTGTTTCTTCCTTTTGAGAGAAAGAGATTGTAGTATGATAATTTTTCAAGAAGTCAGGAGGAGGAGGAACTAAGGAGAAAAGGGTGTGTCTCTTTCAAAGGGACTAGATGAAAGCGAACTGGTTCAGAACGGGCAATTGTTGAGGTTCATTAGAAATCCCCACTTTTGGAACTGTTTTGATTCTCTGAGGCAGGGGCTGCTCTCTAGCCCCAGGGTTGATCACCGATAGTGTGGCTCCAGTGTCAATGAAGAGAGAGAAACGTTCATCCTCAGTCTGGAGAGTTATTTCTTTGAGCTGGGTAAGGGGGAAATTGACAAGAACCTCTGTAGTTCTTCGGAGCCCCCTCGCTGGGAATCAGGAGGACTTTGGAAAGCCTGGTTAGCAGGCCTAAGGTGCCTGAAATGCTTAAATTTGTAAGAAATGCTTAACTCATTCTTCCAATGTCATGGCTCTTTTAAGTAATAGCAGAAACTAGAAGGTTTTGGGTTTCGTTTAGGGACCTTCATTTGTCAGAATTAAAGATTAAGAATATAGCAGTCTTTCTTTTTTGGTGGCTCATCTAGGGTGTGAGGGAGCTGATTTGCCAAATTAAGTAATCTGGAGTGGACCTAGTTTCTCATTCCATCCTGGTCCTTTTAACTAAAAGAGAAAGATCCCAGTTTTGCCATTAATAAACATAAAAGCTACCCTAGTGGAACCAACTTTAAAGAAAGACCAGAATTTTCTTTAAAGGTAATCTAAAGTCAATTACAGTAGTTATGGACAGGTTCATCCGACTTTTGTGTCTAAGCTTGAATTTTGTTCCCATCAACAGGCTTAGGAAAGGCTACTGGAATTGCTCTGTGGAGGTTTCCAGTGAGTGCTCTGGCCTCTTGCCAAGTTAAGGGTTTGCTTTTTGAATCCCCTCCAGGGTGTCCTCATTGGGCTTGTTTCATCCAATGTCTGCTTGACCTTCACCAACAAGATGTGAACCGACTGACAGGAATCTGAGAAACCAAGTTGGTGGGTTTGAATAACTATGTTAAATTCTTTAGCCAACCTATGGAGTTCCTCAGTTACTTTTTGAAACTCTTAACTATGGCTTACAGTTTGGCCTTAGTCCAGGGAACATAAGACATTTGGGATTTATCTGGATCCTCAGAAGATGTAACATTAAAGGGGGCAGGTTCTGATAGGGTCGTAGATGTCACTGGAGGCAGAGCCTGAGACAAATAAGCCGAGGAGGCAAGCATGAGACTTTGGAAGCCATTCTGTCTTCCTTTGTTTGTTTGCTTCAGTTAATTTAATTACTGCCTTTTGCAGAGAGGCACTTTTAGACTGCTGGTTATGTATGCAAGCCTCAAAATACCCATCCAAATAGGAGTCAAATTTAGTTTTGACGATTTCAGAGACATGTCAGTTTTAAGCAAGGCATGTTTGGGGAGTCCCCATAATGGACATTGATGTTCCAAATTACTTTTGGTTAAGTCAGCATTGAGTTAGAAATGAACATGAGGAGGGACTCTAGTTTTTAAACAAAAGATCAGCCAAGGTCTCTGAAGGGCGGGGGCGTTCTCAAAACATTTAGGTAAGTGAGATCCCACTTTCCAGAGGTTTTTCTCTAGAGCAAAAGAATAATTCTTAAATGGCCCACTGGCTAAATAACAGCACACTTCCAATAGGAACAGCCTGGTCCCGAAGGAGTCAGGCCAAAAGCTAAACAGCACAGTTCTAATAGGAACGACCTGGTTCCAAAATAGTCAGGCTCAAGTGCCAAATGAGTACTCACAGACAAAGCAAGGCCTTGACAAAAAAAGATGAAGCTTTAAAACAGGTCCTAGATAAAGCCTGGAGAGCTTTAAAAAATGCAAAAAGAGTGGAGCTCAGATCTAGAAGAAAAACTTACCCTCAAACTTCAGGGTTGGTGAGAAAGCTGTGAGCTCAGTGGGCTCTATGCGAACTGGCACCTGTTTGCTCACTAGCCTCAGGGTTTTCCGGGGTCTTCTGTGGCTCCTGGGGGGGGACCTCTATGTAATGTTAAGCTGAAACAATGAAACAGCCAATTATTTTATCAGCAAAATGGGTGTTTTGGGGAATAGCAAAGAACTGTAATTTGGAACAGGCAACTGTGGGGAACCACATGCAAGCTTGGTAAAGCAAAGGAGAGGAAAATCTTTTAAAGAGGCGAAGGGGAAGCTGGGAGAGGCTGTTGTAAACAAAAAGTTCATTGGAGGAAGCTGGGAGTTCAAAGTATAGTGACTTTTCATTGGCTGAGTTGTGACAGTCTTTCATTGGCTGAGCTATTGCTAGGCAAGGAGAAAATCTTTCTCCTTTCTGCTGCCAGTAGTAAAGTGTGACTTCCTGCTGGAAGTAACATCTCTTTCTGTTGGGATCTGTATGTGAGTGTATGTATGTGAGAGCTCCCCCTTCTGGACTCCTGATTCCATTTTGGTGAGGTTTCTCTTAATTAATTTTCACACAATTATAGGGAGGGAATTAAATAAATCATACAGATTTGGAAAAGAGGATGCAAAATGGTGATGTGATATCATAGGGGCAGATATAGCATGCAGCACAGTTTTGTTTGGTGTATAAAGTGTTTGTTTTTCATTTGAAGTAGTTGTAACATGACAAAACTGAAGATTTTATATAGAAACCCAGATTTCTATCTTCTTTTAAGCAACTGGAAGATCTGGCAACACTGGCTCCCCAGTCTGCATGGTAACAGTTGGGGAGATTGGTAGAGGCTGCTTCCTTTAGACAAGGATGCCCTACCTAATTTGCTATAGTTTTGTGCCCAGCCTGTTTCACTCATTGCCTTTAACTGTGTGACCACTCCAGGCATTTCCTGGTCTGAGGATATATCACTGTTCTCCTCTGTGGGGCTTGAAGTGCCAAAGTCATCACTGACTTTTCTGCTCAAGTCTCACTTTCTTTGGGGCATTATTTGAGATGAATAATTTAGATCTGGTTGAAGGTACAGCTGAGAGGAAGGAAACAGATTTTAGAGTAAGACTAATACCCGAGGATAAGATCTCTCAAAGGGTAGAGGAAGAGTCTTAGTCTGGGGTATACTTGTATGTGTAATTAATGTTATGCTGTGCTAACACATATGCCCTGGCTTTTGAGCGACCTAACACAGTGAGGGTTTACTCCTTGGTCACAGCCCCCCATCTGTCTCACCCCCTCTTCCACCTCATAGCGATGCCATCTGGAACAGGAAGGCTACGAAAAAGCTCTAACAGGAGGAGAGAGGGAGTGGATACTCTCGTGTAGGAAGTTTACGACCAGCTCTGGAAGTAGCAAACATGACTTCCAATCCTGTCCCATTGGTCAGAACCCAATCATGTGTCCCAACATTAACTGCAAAGTAGTCTGAGAAGGGGGTCTTCCTGTGGGCCCAGGAAGAGGAGAAGGAAACAAGGCCAGTGCACACCTCATATTGCCTCTGCTGTGGAGGCTAGAAGAAAGGCATGTTTTGAAAGAAGGGCAGCCCTGAGGGCAGGACAGCAGGGTTAGGAAGGGGGTGTGCCCCTCACTGAGGAGGAGATAACTCTCTGGGTCCTTTTCCCCCTGGATGGTGGGAAACGCCATCTTTCACACATAGCTTTGTGCTCCCTTCCGATGTGCAATTCCCTTGAATTCCCCCAACCTTTTAGGGGAAGCCGGTACAGCTCCCTCCGTGGCCACAGGTAGAATGATGCTGAGAAGAAAGAGACAGCCCAGTGAGAGGAAGCGCTGTCTGCCCACATCCCTCCCCGCTGGCTCCCTGAGAGAAGCAGCGGCAGCCGTCTGCAGTCTGTGTCCAGGAGTCCCAGACAGTGGCCAGCCATAAAGTGAGTGGCGGCCTGCAGGTCCCGCAGCAGCGAGCACTTCCCAGCTGAGAGCTCAGGAAGGAGGAAACTGAAGTTCCTCTTTGTTAATGTCGACCAGAGGAAGTAGATCTTTGTAAGAGGAGTGCTAACTGCTTGGGTTGTGCTTCACCATAAAAAAAGCTCAAAGCGCAGGTCTTATCGGTAGCCTTTAATGCTGATTAGTACTATTCAGTGAGTGCCTACATATCCAGGCACTACCTGGGTGAACACTTTGCAACGTTACTTCATTAGTCTTCACAGCAACCTAATGACATAGAGGGAATTGCCCCCATTTTACAGGAAATGGAGGCTAAGAGAGGCTATTTAACCCAAAGTCACAAAGGTGGTGAATGACAGAGCCAACAGTTTAACTCAATTCTGTTTGATTCTAAAGCCAGTCTTGTACTTTCCTAACTAGCAAGGGGTCAAATGCAGTTAACACCCCTCAGGGGATCCTCAGTAAATGGGCCTCTGTCCATGACTGTTTTGGGTCTGCAGACTGTAGTCCAGGATCTTAGGAAGCTTGGGGTTAATTTGGGGATTGCAGCTGAAATCAAAAGTCCTGCTTTGTGAAATGTTTTAGAGCCTGGATGTCCTAAAATTCTAGGAGAGCTTAGACAGGAATACTCCAAGCCTGTTCAGGAGTTTATATCACTTCTTAGCGTAAGCTTGATGTGTCCTGGAGATTCTGGCCTAAAATAGATGAAAGAAAGAGAGAAGGAAAGAAAGAAAGAGAAACACAGAAAAATATATAATAAATACACATATAAATTACCTAAACAACATGACTCAGTTAATATTTAAGCTTATATGCCTATGTGTCTTGTTCTGTGTATATATATTATATACATATACATATATCAGTATACATATACATACACATATACACACATTCACTCCTGTTCAAATTATATTTTTTACAGAAATGATACTAAACTCTAATTCCAGTTTTGCAGCAGCTTTTGAGTGCTCTTCCTTGAATGCGTGGGTGCTGGCAGGGACGTTGAGAATCAGTACTCAGTTGCGAGTTGATGTCAAGATCAACCATCAGGAGGACATGACGCAGGCTAAGTGAGAAGTGAGGAGAGAGCTCAGCTCTAGGACGAGGAACAGCGAAATGATACCGCAGGCCTGTCTGCCTGAAGTATGGTAGTGGCCTGGCTCTTAAAGTTGGTACGAGATGGATTTTTCGATTAAATATTTTCATATGATGATGCCTTGGAATTACTTGGGAGAATATCAGCGATTTTCTCTCCTTGAGAGCTGTTGTTCTATCAGGGTCTGTCTCATTTTAAAAAACCCAAAACTTTGCCTGGGCGTGAGTCCTAAAGATGGGTACAGAGCTGGCAGTAGTCTTTTCATGGATGGACACTGACAGAGACACAGAGCAGACGCCCTCCCTCCCTCCCACGCTCCTTCCTCCCTTTCCACCCCCTCACCCCTCCATCCATCCTCCTTTAGTTTTAGATCTTGTGTCTCTTCAGCACCCAGGCTATAAATACAAACACTCTAGTAGTAAAATTTGGCTTCTTTGGCCTTGGGTCTGAGGAGTGGCCAGCAGAGTAACACATAGGGCCTCAGTGGCTTATTAATGAATAAAAATCAATGAGTAGATGAAACCAACACCTGAGGTTGAAATTCAGAGAAAGTACCAAGGTTTCCTCCAAGTATGACATTAAAATGACCTCATTTCAGGGTGTGAGTCTGGTGCTTTTGCTTTTTAAATGAAGACTTCAAGATGTTCCATTTGGTAAGTCAGGCCACATTACCAAAAACATGCTGATTTCTGGAGGGTAGTGGGGTGGGTAGGGGGTGGAGCAGGATAAGGAGCAGAGGGCGTGTTGGAAGTTGGAGAACATACCTGACAGTTAAAGTGGAATCAGTACCCATTTCTTCTTGGGACCCAAGTTTATCGTTTAATTTCTAGGCATTCCAGACATTCCAATTCCAGACAATTCATTTTCTTTTCATACAGAATATAATGAAGCAAACACTGCAAACTTGACAAGGAGAGAGAGGAAAAAGAGAAACCATGAAATAAAACGTTAAAGGCAAAAATCCTGTCGCCCTAAGGCTAGTTAGGTGTTTTTTTCAAAACAAAGGATAAGGTAACCACAGTATGCAAAGTCTAAAACCAGGCTGCTTTTAGAGAGTCACCAGAATCCCAGAGGGTGGTAGGTGACAGGGAGGGAAGCTGGGAGTCAGGGGCTGGAGTCAGGAGTCCCCAGAACTGCTGAGTGGATGGGAATCCCTCACTGAGGAAGTGGAGGGGAGGACTCAAGGGCTCACCTGGACCTGTTATTCGAACACTAATGGTCCTAATTTATGGACACCCACTAAATGCCAGTGACTTTAGTGACCTCTAGTCCTTGAATTTCTGTAAGATGGGTATCATTTTCCTCATTTTGTAAAGTAGAAATGGAGGCTCTGAGAGGTTTATCCCACTTAATCATTAACGCTGTTGTTAATGGTGCACTTAGGAACCAGTTCAGGTTGTAGGCACTCTGTATGTAGAAAATTATTTAATCTTCATGGCATCCCTATGATTAGGCCACTTTTATTGTCCCCATTCCACAGATGAGAAAACTGAGGCACCAGAGTTAAAGGGGCTCATCCAAAGTCACATGATTAGTAAATGGGAGGGCTAGGATTTAAACCAAGTCTGTCTGACTTCCTAACCTAGTTTGTTTTTCCTACTTCACCATGTGTCAGCTCAAAACGTTGAGAAATATCACAAACATATCACAAATCCAGAAAATAACATCCTGTTTTTATTATTTTCTAGGATATCTTTTTTTTCCCCTAGTTTTTTTGGGCAGCTTGTTTTGATTGACTCTTTACATGACAATGATTTTGTAATGTCAATTTCTATAGTGACTATAGAAGGATAATACAATCCTTCCTTTAGCCTGATTGATCAAAGCTTTTTTTATTTATTAGAGTTGAGAATGCATAAATCATGTGATGTCACACACAAATTTGTCTAATACAACTATGGGATTTTGGCCTATAATAAAGGAGTTATGATAAATTCTATTTTGCACAATTCTCATCAAAAAAGAAAGAAAATCTAGTGCATCTATAATTGTATACTGTGCCTTGTTGAGTCTATTCCTGACAGAAACTTTTGTTTTGACTGGGCTTCAGTGAGAATTGAATCTTCCAGTTACAATTTTACTTGTCTGAAGACTAAAATAATTTCCCACAGACTAGCTTCTTGTTCCCTGCATTTCAAATCTTGTTTCTTTTTTGCTACTCCACACATTTTCAGTGCTGTATGCTATAGAGCGGGTGACAATACATTCTGGTTTATCTGGGTCAGTCTTAATTTACACCTGTTGTCTTGGCATAATTATTCATAGGGCCTTTCTTCTTCCTCTCAAAAGTGTCCTTGTGGGGAGGAAGGAGTTAAACAGCTCGCCTGTGATCCATTTCTCCTCTGATTGCTTGGGAGAATGCTTCTGGAAAAGAAAGGAAGTGGCCTGGTTTCATCTCACTGTAAACATGTTCTTAACTGGACTTCCTGGTTGATTGATGATATTTGATAGGAAAGTCCTGATATATGGAGTGTTCTTAGTTGGAGCTCCCTGGTTTGGAATTACTTATGATCAGCAAGCCTAGATGTTCTAGATTTAGAAGGCATGATCCCTGGGGAAGATCATGCTCCCTGTACAACTATCTGGGTATAAAATGGGGATGTTTCATAACCTAAAACCTCCTTGATGTGTGAAATGACACATAAACTCATCTAGAAACCCCATATATTATTCTGTCTAGAGGGCATGTGTCTGGTGCGGGAAGGGAAGACGTGGGGAGTCATGTAGGACATCCCAGACACCACCTTGCTTTGCCCGTGCCTCTTGCTTGCTTGTATCCGTAAAAGTACTAGTACAGCTTGATTTGGAGTAAAGTCTTGGATTTGTGTGAGTGATTTGACAACCTGATCCTTTAGGCTAGCTCACTTGGGTTGAACAATAGATTATAGCCATCCTAGCCTTCGGACACATTCACATGGTCGTGTGACCTTTAGTCCTGCATCTTTGTGTTGTGAAGTTCAGTGTGTCGGCATAGGAGGAGTTTTTCTGAAATCCTACCAATGACTAGACACAGAGAGGACAAACAGCTTCCTAGTTGGTGCTGAAATTGCTATTCTGAGTTCCACGTTTTGAGAACCACTGGTTTCAGACCACTGACTGGGCTCTCTGGGTCCCAGTCCCATTTTTGGGTCTTGCTCTGATGATGGTCTGGGAGTCTTTGAAACCTCACTTCCCATCTACTGCTTATGGTTGCTTCTGGGCCTTGCCTTTTAGGACTCAGGTATAAGTCTGATTGATTCCACAGGACCACTGCATTGTCAGTTTTTAAATCCCAGCTCCCTCAATGTCTTTTAGCATCGTTTAAGTCAGAGACATTTAATTTCCAGGGGGCCCAGTTGGAACAAGCACTTGATAGACACTCAGCAAGCTTCTGCTGTTTAAAGACATGGATTGTACCACTAGGCTGTTGAAGGCACAGAAGACCCAGGAACTGGCACCCTGTTCCCTACAGCCCTGTTGTTCAGCACAGCATATTGGAGAATCTATAAGGCGATTAATGATGCCAAGATCTAATAATAAAATGCCAACTACATAGAGATACCCCAAAGTGGATATAAAGTCTCTCCTATGATCAAATTCCTAGTGAGAAATTAAACTCCAATAGTTAAATCTCCTTGAAATTCCAAGTCCAGATATGTTAAAGCCTAAAGGATATAAAATTAGAAATATATATCTTTTGCCCTTGAATTAAACATTCTTATGTTAAAGCCTCCAGATCATTGCCTCTAATTTCTTATTCTGCTGAGTCACTGGAACTTCCACCCAACCCCAGCACGCACAGCAAGTATAATCTAGTTCAAGAAGCACCACTTCTGCTGAGACCTCCCCAATGGTCCAGAGCCTCAGCTGAAGGCCACGTGGACTAAACCTTTTGTAATGGACCAGGACCATCTGGGGCCCTCCTGGGACAGACCTCCTCCCCCATATCCTCTGCTGTAGCTCCTCTCTGAAGGACCTAGATAATAATATCTGGTACACCTTTCCTGAGTTGTTTTACAGATGCTAAAACCACTACCGAACAGAGGAAATTAACTATTTGATGACCAAGAGCACTTAGCCCCCAGACCCATCGGTGCCTAAGGATTGATCATGTTAACTCCGAGACACTGCCCTGTTACCTCACCATCAACCAGTCAGAGAATTGTGCACCAGCTGATCATACTCCCTATGACTCCCCTCCCTCACCTGGGCCTTTAAAATGTTTTGCTGAAACCCTTCAGGGAGTTTGGGGTATCTGAGCACGAGCAAGCGGCCCTTTCTCCTTGTATTGGCACCTTACAATAAACACTGCCCTTTCCTTCACCACAACCCGCTGTCAGTAGGTTGACTTTACTGCGCTCTGTTGAGTGCACCTGAATTTGGTTTGGTAACACTTTTCCTAGTGGCTTGTTTGCCTTGGCTAAAATCTGGGTGTCTTTGTGTAAGGCTAGCATGGAGAAAACATTTGCTTGAAGCCACCATGCAGGCAGCCTTCCTTTCATGGAAGCAGTCACTTGCCTGCGGACAAAGCCACCTTAACTGGCAAGAGGGGCAAGAAGCTTTTTCCATTAACACAGACTGATGGGCTTTCCTACTTCTTGTGGCCTTGGAGGACCACAGAGCTAAGGTTCCATCCCTAGAGATTCCAATTAAAGTTCAGGGCAGGACCTGGGAACTGGTAATTTACAAGCACTTCAGGTGATTTGGATAAAAGTTGTATCTGCTGCATTTGATTGCGAATTCCTGGAATGTAGTCCCAGTGTCTAGCATAGCATCTGAAACTTATTAAGCACTCAGTGAATATTTGTGTACTGAATAAAACAGTTTCAATCTGAAAAGTGAGAAGGGGTGGCAGAGGCTCTGAGGAATAATTTCATAACTGTACTGGTAGTTCTTCTGCTGCTTGGTCAAGGGTAAGAGATTCTTCTTCTTAGAATGTATTTGTTAGTAAGTTCTTGGGTTTTAGGTTTTGACTGAGGTGGGACTGGGAAGGAGAGGAGGAGGAGACATTACAAAGCCAATTTCTTTAAAATTACTGGGACTGTATATGATATCACATCACCCTGTTGTATACTTAAAATATATTACAATTTTATCTGTCAATTATACTTCAATACAGCTGAAAAAGATCACTGGGACTGTAGGAACCAAAGGTATGTCGGCTGTTTGTCAATGAGTGTCACTTTCTATACAGACCAGTGCCATTAAATAGTCGGATAGAATGTGCATTGGGTGCAGAATGTAATTTATTTTCTCTGTAATGCTTTAATAATCCCAACATTATACAGCTACTTCTACTTCTAGCTCCATTTTGACTTCCAAATCTGTTCTGTTAGACTTTATCATGTACACCCTGATTTTGAAAAACTTAGGTATTCTGTGTAAAACTCTTGCCTCCACTGAAGTTCCCTGCTTCTTGTTATGCTTTATTCTCTCTCCACACTTCTGCATGTCTCTAAAACAGTTACATCCCCGCAGCCAATTTGATTCTCTAAGAAATCACTGAAAATCCTTCGATTAAGGAACTTAGCCAACAGCCATCCATAGAGAATTAGTTTTAAACTTTTACATGCTCATACTATATATTTTTCAGAAAGTCACAGATTTTGCGTAACTTGACTTAGCGATGAGTCCTCAGAGGTGATGGCATGTTTTCCTACTGGTAGGAAAGCTGTCACTGGGCTTAACAAAGATAAGAAGTAGTTACACAGCAAAAATGTGACCCGAGTTGCTTGGCTCATTGGTGTTGTAGGGGTTGATAAGGTAATCCTATTGCATGTGAGAGCGTGTGAGAGCATGTGGGCCACTAGCTGCCATCTCAGGGGGATCAGGTGAGCCTCCCAAGTCCCCAGCTAGCGTTTGCATGCTTGGATACCTGCAGGTGAGGCTGACTGGCTCCCCTGTCAGGTGAGCCACGGTACAACAATCACTCTACTCCTTCCTTTTATTTCTGAGTCTCCCATTGTGAAGAGAAAACCTGAATTCTAAGATGTTTTAGATACTGCATTCTTTGCAGACATTCTAAATCTTTTGGACTTTTCTTCTTACACCTGTGAAACAAAAACCCAGCTCAAAAAATAACTCTGGGTGCTGACAGGGTCACGTTAGGACACAGTCCCTATCCCCTTAGTTCCAGCGTAAACAGATGCATAGCTTGTATCTTGGCCAGGCACAGACGTTGGGTCTCGGCCACTGCACTCATCTGCTGTCTCTGCTGGTCTCCTGCAAATCTATGCAAACCAGAATGCAGGAATAATTTGTTTTCATCCAAAAGTTTGTTTCCCATCTTCCATCTGCATTCCCAGTTTATTTGCCCAGAAACCATCTCAGTATGTCACTTCACTTAGTGGTTCTCAAATATTAGCCTACCTTAAAACAACCTGAAATTTGTTAAAGCACCTCCAGCCAGGCTCCACCCACCGAGTTCCTGATTCAGCAGGTTTGGGGTGGGGTCTGAGAATCTGCATACCTAGTAAGTCCCCAGGTGATCCCGATGCTCTTGCTGGTCCAGGGGCCACACTTTGAGAACCACTGCCCTGAACCAACTTTATTGATTCTGATTAACTACTGGACTGGGATAAATTTAAAATTCCATCAGGTAATTTAAAGAACATTAGGTGGAGATGATGTCTAGTTAAATTTGGTTAAATAAATTAGGTCAACTTAAAATGCTGTTAGATAAATTTAGATACTATTGGGTCAATTAAAAATACCATCAATCAGAGATGATAGTTCACCTACAGGTCCTATGAAAAGGGGCACAAAAAATTAAGAGTCAGTGAGAGCTATGAGACCTCTTGCTCCCATGAGTTTCTTCAAAAATATATAGGAAGTGGGTGGGAGGTGTAGGGTATAGCTCAGCAGTACAGCATGTGCTTAGCATGCACCAGGTCCTGGGTTCAATCTCTAGTACCTCCATTAAAAAAGTATATATATAGAGAGAGATGGAGGCAGTGAATTGTGCACATTTGTGTGTTGAAACAAGTACACCAAAGCATAGTAATGTTATGGTGCATTATTATATCAGCTCAGCTAAATTACGGGTTGGAATATAACCCTTACAGCCGATATAGGTCCAAGATGCTGATAAGGCAGGGTTTTAGTCCTATCTGTTAATTCAGAAAATGGTTATTGAGGTTCTATTATGTGCATGACACCAGATTAAACATAGGTGCAGAAGTTAGATGACAAGATACAGTTCTAAGAGCTTGGGATTCAGTACATAAGATTAGTCAGAACTACAGTATAACGTGTAATGTAAGTGCTGTAAGAGAAACACAAATACATTATTTTGGCTGCTCAGAGGCAGAAAGGATCATTTGAAGGTAACAGAAGAGGGGTCTTTTGAGGGGACAGTGAACTTCTTAGGTCAGGGACGGGGGCTGCTTGAGAAGACCTAATGTAGCACCTGGGCGGGTAGGTGATTACTGAGTGTTGTGGGTGCTCGTCTTGAACGATGAGTGTGACTTAGGTGGGAAGGGTGAGTGTCTTCATCAAAATAATGGGAAATTTGGAGGAGAAGAAGCAGAAAGATGAAAGGTACCATTGCAGATGAGAAATGCCAGCTTGAGGAATTTATTTCAAAGGCTTTTGGGGATTCATTTGGTATTTTTTGAGCTGAGGAAACAATCTGATAAATCAGAAGGATGCATTGTGGTTGGGTGAATATAACAGATTATGGTCAATGAACATTTGCTACTGTGCTAGGCTCTGTGCTAAGTACTCCAAGGGGAATATCTCTAATTGCATTACAACTCAGACAGATGAGTATATTATTGCTCCCATTTTATAGATGCAGACACAGAGGCATAGAGACCTAGAGGAAGTTGCTCAAGGTGTCAAACTAGTGAATGGTGGGGAAGTAGTGAGCGTCTGAGGAGGGGTGATGGTGGCACGAGTCGCAGTAGGGGACATGCTCTGAGTACACAACAGTATTGCAGAGACAGTATCCACAGGGCTAGGCAAGAGCCATTGGGAGGGGAAAGGGAGCTGGACAGGTCAAAGTTGACTCAAGATCTGAGGCTGGACAGCTTGGGGCAAAGCATTACCATCATTGTGCTTTCCAGTCCTGATAATATTAGCATCATAAAGAGGCTTCATTGTTTTTGAAAAGGAGAGTGGAAAACAAAAATGGAGAGAGAGATAATCAGTTGAAAAGGATGATGTGAAGAGAAGGAGCGTTATTAGGTGAAGGGGGGCCCTGCTACCCAGGACATCACTGAGTGTGTGAGAAGCCCAGATACAGCTTCCCCTTTTTTTAAACTGTAGTATAGTCAGTTTACAATATTGTGTCAATTTCTGGTGTACAGCATAATGTTTCAGTCATACACATACATACATATATTCCTTTCCATATTCTTTTCATTCTAGGTTACTACAAGGTAAAAGGATACAAGGTTAACATAGCATTCACTTTCAGCACCTGCAGTGCTGCAGAATCTTCCCCTGTCTCTGCCTGTATACCCTATGAATTTATGATTGCAAATAGTCACCAATTCTTTGCACCTCTGGCTTTAAAGAGGTAGAGTTCTTTCCCCGCCCTTTGAATCCTTGCTGTCCTTGACTATATGTAATGTGGCTGAAGTGATGTTATGCATGTTCTAAGCCTGCTCCTGGAGAGGGGTTGCACACTTCTGCTTGCTCTCTTGACATGTGCCCATCGTGTCAGGAAGCCCGGCTCACCTGGTGAGGGAGACCCTGGGGAGCAGAGCTGAGTCAGTACCAGCTCAGGCTCCAGACAGGTGAGTGAGGCCCTCCTAGACCACTTGGCCTCATCTGAGCCAGCTCACAACCAACATACCTCCTCCCATCCCGCGACCTTCAGAATCATGAGCAAATGAATGACAGTTATTTCAAGCCACTACACTGTGGAGTGCTTTGTTATGAAGCAAACTCTGATTCACCGAGTCACTTGATGGACCCCTCGCAGTATCTTCAATTGTGGGCTGATGATATACAAACCCAGCCATATACAGACCCAGAGGACTCAACAAGTTATTCTATCACCCCATTGTAAATGCTTGACTTCCCAGTCCTGGAGAGTTTAAATTCATTTCTTCATATTTTTAAAACAGAACAAAATAAGAAGTCTGACTTAGTTTGTCAACTTAGTGACAGACCTGGGAAAAACTTCTCCTGAGTCCAATTTTTCAACAAGTACACCACTTTAACTTACCTTGATAAGACATTTCCTGGTAAGTGATAATTACTGTTGCCTACGTCAGTGATTTCCAATCTTTAATGAGCGTAAGTATAACCTGAATGTTCCTGGGCCCCTTTCTCAGTGATTCAGTAAGTCGGGTGGGGGTGGGGCTCAGGAATCTGTATAGATCCTGAGGACCCAGGGCAGTCATGATGCAGGCACTTCACTGATTACACTTTGGAAGTATTCTCCTAAATATTGAAGATTGAATCTAAAATAGTCTATGTCTTCCCTCTGGTCTTGCTCTGTGATTTGCCCATAATTACAGGTAACTGGAAACAATCCCTGGACCAGGGCAACTTGTAAACAAACATCAGGATACTGAGAACACCAATCTCCCATGCTGATGCCAGATTTACTCACGTAATTCCCTCTGTTTTCTTTGATATTTTTATTCTAAGTGAGGTATATTGAGGGCACTAATATAATGAGGGTCCTGTTCTGCAGGCATCTTCTTTAACTTTCATTGATCATTGACATTCTCATTCCTACTTACCAAAGAGGCTTAAAAAGTTATATAGAAAGCAAGGGGGCAAAATCAATTGGTACCTAGATTTCCTTAAGTCTGTCTCCCTTTTTCTCAGTGTCATTTTTGGAATATATGGTTTGGATGAGAGGCTTCAAATTGTGTATAGAAGACAGAGAGAGGTGGTGGGTAAAGGAAAGTGAGAGAGAGAGAAAAAGAATGAGAGACAGAGAAAGAGCGAGAAAGACATAGTTATGCTAGGTAAAAAAAAGATAGGAGAGGGTTTGTAAATTTATGAAAAGGTAATGTTTGTCACTATTCTTTCCTTTCCTTTAAAATTTTCAAGTTTCAGGAAAGCTCGTGCAGGGTAAGGAGAGGAAGTTAGCTGTTTCAGTCTAGTTCATTACTTCCAGGATTCCTTATGAGTTTGAAAGTGAATTAGGACCTGAAGAAGTAACCCTGTCCTTGTCCAAGTGTGCACAGTGTCAGTTTCCGTGTTTCATGTCTGACCAATTTCACTGGACAACTCAGTGGTCCCTGAAAAAAACAGAGAGCGACAGGTGAAGAGAGAAGAGTTGGGGGTCTTTAGAAGAGTGACTGGTTTTCCTCATGCCCAACCAGGACTCTTTAATATATATAATTTACATCTTTTACTCATCTTTTCACTCATTTCCCCATCTGACTAGAATACAGAACTTTTCTTCCTTTTGTTGATGATTTTTTAAGGTTCTAATGGTCTCTGTTGTTTGAATGGAAAACACAAAAGCAAAGAGTACATTATATAAGGGGAATATCCTGACTTTTCTCTATGGTAGAGGGACAAAGACGTGTGGGTGAAAATGGGGAGGAACAGGAGAGTGACTTACCCATCTGAGCCATGGGTTGGTTCTCCCACAATGTCAAATCACATTCGGATTATTTCTAGATGGTTTTGGAACAACTGGTGACCTTTGTTAATTCAAACATCCATTCAATTTAGTGAAACCAAAGTCAGTCCCTCAGACTGTCTGATTGGGTTGGCCTGTCCATTTGGCCAAAGCCGTGGTATTTCATCCTGCGAGGCAGTGAGTTTGGGGGTAGTAGGGAACTCCAAATCAGAATCTACCAGGGAAATGTCTTTTTTTCTTTAAAATACATTTGTTCAGGCTTCTTCCCTCAGTGTTGGATATGCCTTTGGGGTTCTGAAAAGGCACTGAGGTCATTCTGACAGGCCTCCCAACCCTCGTTGAGAGACTTTGAGTTAAATAGTCATGTTAAGGCAATTTGAAAGTCTTAAGAGAGTTCCCCCGTCCTCAGCGGTTTTAATTAAGAAAAGAATGAACTGATGGTTGATTTTCTAAAAGAGAAAACAAGAACAATACTGCACTTATCCTAAATGATTGGAAGGATAATTTCTTCTGGGGGGTCTTGAGGGGCTGATTCTTCAGTTTGTATTTTAGGAAGGCGTCCTTGCTGACAGCACAAACGGGGACCATTGGGTCATTGGAATCCTTCTACTCTGAACTCTGTACGGAAGCCACTTTCAGGCTGGCTCTGACAGCGAGGGGCTTTCCCTTTTGAATGTTTGTTTTATGATCTAAAATCCAGCCTCACCGGCAGAAGAGTCAGTCCCCTGCATGACAAGGCTGTGTGCCATCCAGGGATTTACTCATGGCTAAGCGCACCATGAACAGAGATTTATGATCAACTTCCCAGTCAATTAAAATTCCAGATATTACTAAGGCAGAATTCAATTAAGGTTAATTGGGGCTTCTAAAAACTGCTTTTCCAAAGGGAAACCATGATGGGATTGTGACTCCTAGTGGGTTTCGATCAGTTTTAAATAACTTTCCGTGCCTTTCTTTTCTTGGCACAAGACGCCTCGTCTCCCTGCTGTCTGGCTCCTGCTATTATCATTCGATTCAGATGTTGATTTTTCTGTCATAAGTTATCATGGTGACTTATTTGGTTTTTGCTTTGTCTTTTCCTTAAAAACAAAGGAAAAAAAAAAACCAAACCAAAAACAAAACAAAACTCCCAAGGCTCTCAGTCAACCAGAACCCTGAACAAAACCGCAACCTGAACCAGGCGGAAACCACAGTGGTCTGACATGAAAGAAATATAGTCATTTGGAAGATTGTGACAACGTTTCAGAAGCAATTATCCAAACTGGAAAAATAACCCATTTCTTTTCCTTTGTCATTAAGGTGGATGAAAGGGTTTGCAAACATTGTCTACGACGGGGGCGGGGGTGGAAATGAAGCAAGAAGGAGGGTGGAAACGGTGCAAGCAGGCATTATGATGCGAGCCAGGCTTTCCATTCTGCCCGAAATTTTATTTTCTTGTCGTCAAGGGCTATTGTGACAGTTCTTAGCACAGTTGATTGAACTGGGAAAACACATGGGACGGGGCCTTAGTCACCGAATGCAGAACATGTATTCTGGAGCTCACAGAGCAATCTGGAGCAAGGGGTGAATAATAATTTCAGTGGTTTGTTTCCTCTGAATTTCCAACCTATTGTTCATCACTGGAGATTAATAGCACCAAGCTAAAGAGAGATTTTCTTTCTGAAAAGAAGAAGTGAGGAGTGTGTGAGGAGGGGAGGGACATCGCACCGGCTCAGACATTCACGAATTTTTCCAACCGGCAGAGCCTCGTGTTTGCCGCAACAGATAGGAGCCCGGCAGATTCCGCCTCCTTCTTGAATTAGTGACTCTTCCCGAGTTTTACACCCCCCTGCCTCTTGCTGTCCAGCTGCCTACTGGGGTGCACACACTGGGGGCAGATTCTCCCAGAGAGTGGCTTTGGAAATGGTCTCGCTGATGAGAGCAGAGGAAGGATTTAGGTGAGGTGAGCAGTAAAGTCTGCTGATTGACCTCATTTCCTTTGTGTATTTCAGCAGATGGTAAAACAACCGGTGGACCGGCTGTGACAGGTGAAATTCTCTGCGCGGCTGGTGTAGGTGGCCACGGACAGGTCTGTGTCATGTCACCTGTTTTAAATGAGCTTCTTTCCAATGTCTCTTTTGTTCATGTGTCTGTGAGGGCAGTGTTGATTGCTTCTGCCCCCTGGCAGAAGGACCCACGTCTGAATTGTTTTCTCAGGATAGTGATGGAGTGATGGGCTCATTGGTTCCCACAGTGTTCCCACCCCTGGCTTTCCTCTACAGCCGAAGCACCACCTTACCAGTGAGGGTCCCAACTCACATCCGTATCTTTGCCAATTTCCTCTCCTCTCCCTTTTTTTTTTTTTTTTGAGGCAGACAGGAAAAGGAGAAACTGGAAAATGAGAGGTTCTGAAACTGTATAGAGGTTAAAGGGAAAAGTTTCTGTAATCAGAAATCTGGGGTGTAATTATATGATCGCCAGGAGAAAGCTGAGGGTGGAAGACGTCTCCAGAGTGAGATTACTAATGAATTCTCTGTTCCTTGTGGAAAACAGCCACATTTGTAGAATTAAAAGTCAATGCCTCTTTGATGAGAGGATTTGCAGGCTCTGCTGTCCTCCCCCCCCCCCCCCCCCGAATATTGTGTGCTTGGAAAGAAGAGCGAGGAAGTGAAACCTCCAGTCAAGGGCATTGGAGCAGAGCTGGCTGCCTGTCCCTCTCCAGCCCCCGCATTTCAAGGCTGTGGGAGCATGTCTCAGAAAGAACTTGATAGGTGCTATGTGTGTGGCTGTCCTGAGGAATATGGCCTTGTCAAGACAACCTCAGAATCCCCAGTCAATTCAGGGGAGAAAAACATTTTAGCTCTACCAGATTTCTGGCATGGTGCAGCCCAAACAAGCGGCTGACTGGATTTTTCACTCTCTACCCCGAGGTAGCGGGGCCAGGCTCCGTTGGTGGGTCTGTGCTCCAGCTGACGAGGGCAGGAGCAGAACCACCGAAAGCCACAGCACACAAGGCCATTGTCTATCTGATGGGAGAGTCTCTACTAAAAAACACTTAGAATTTGAGAGGCAACCAAGAAATTAGTTCGCAGACCTGCCAAGTTACCTGAAATTTGACGTTTGTAGCTACTCTTTTGGGTCACATAATAAATGCCACCGACTAGCAGTCACCTTAGCAAAGCAGAAAGAAGGCCGGGGGTGTTGGGGGAAGGGGGGACAGTTGTTTGCTGCAGCCGGCCCCTGCAGCCAGAGAGGGCTGCCTCTTCAATTTTCAAGAAATCTGTGAGCTGCCTATTAAACACAGATGTCATTATTAAGAATTAAATTATATAAACTTATAATGTAATACATTACTCTCAGAAACAAAGGTAATCAATACTCATCACTTCCTGATATTTTACTACATTTAATGATGATCTGTATCTCGAGGCTATTTGCATCTGCTGTATCTTTGGGGTGGAAATGCCGTGTAACGATGTGCTGGGGTCCTCCTCTTCCAGCTCCCCATTCAGTGATGTCATGTTGGTCACAGGAAATGAGCCCTGGTGGCAGTATCTACCCCACAGAAATGGCCAATCCTACAAATCAGGGTTCTTTGTCTTTTAGAGAATGGGTTGATGACCATTTACCGGCACAACATGTGTGTGAATGTGAGAGAGAGAGAGAGAGAGAGAGGGAGGGAGTCGGGGGTGGTGGCATCAGGACTTGTGTACTGGGTAAGCAGAATGATTGTTTTTAAGTGGGGAGTGTTAGCTCCTGCTGCTGTAACAAGAATACAATAGACTGAGCAGCTTAAACAACAAACTGATTTCTCATAGTTCTGGAGAAGTTCTGGGAAGTCCAAGATCACGGTGCCAGCGTGGTGGGGTTCTGGCAAGGACTGTCCTCATGGTTTCCTCACATGGCAGGGGAGAGGATGAGAGAGAGGGAGAGAGAGAGAGAAAGAGGGCCCTCTAGTGTCTCTTCTTATAATGGCATTGATTCCATCTCCAGGGTGCCACTTTGATGACCTAATTACCTCCCAAAGGCCCTATCTCCCTATACCATCACACTGGGGATTAGGGTTTCAACGTATAAATTTGAGGAGGACACAAACATTCAGTCCACAGCAAGGAGAAAACACCCAGCAGGGGGCAGGCAGGCTGGGGTCAGCTACAGGGGACCCTGGGCTCCCTGGAAGGAGAGGGAGTGTGATCCAGGGACAGACGACTTCCCAGAGAGAGAAGAGGGGATCCGGATGAGCCCCCTGCACTTTGCTGTTCTGTCTGGGGCAGGCGGAGGTAGGAGGCCCACCCCTCGCAAGCTCTCCTCCCCTCCCCATGTCAGCTTCAGCCTGGAGTCTTTGTGGATATGTAGCTTCACGAGTAGGGAAGCTTCTGACCCACACTGGATGCTGTGGCTCGGGTTAGTTCTGGACTGAATGAGTACATCCCCCCCCCCGCCCCCATTCACATATTGAAGCCCTCAAGCCCAATGTCTTGGTGTTGGGAGGTGGGGCCTTTGGGAGATAAATAGGTTTAAATGAGGGCATGATGGTGGAGCCCCATGATGGTTATTAGAATCCTTAAAACAGGGGAAGAGACAGGAGCCTCTCTCCACGAGTCTGCACCGAGGAAAAGGGTCCTGAGCACGTAGAGAAGGTGACATCAACAAGCCTGGAAGCCGGCTCTCACCTGACACTGAATCTGCCGGCACCTTGACCTGGGACTTCCCAGCCTCCAGAAGTGGGAGAATAAATGTCTGTTATTTAAGCCACTCAGTACGAGAGAGATAATACGCATAATTTAGTACAAATAAGTTGATTTCGAGGTATTTATTTGTCTACGCACAGTGAAGGGAGCGTGTGAGGATTCTGGCATGGTTTGCACACCCAGCCAAGTTTCAGGAGGTTAATGGGAAGGACTCTGTGCTGGGAACCAGGGACTTGGGCTTTAAAGGCAAGCGCTGCATGTCTAGCTGAGGAACAAGTACTAGGCAGGAGGCAAGCAGCCTCTGTTTACTCCTCTATTAAAATGCAGGCTCCACGTGGTGCTGTGAGGATCAGAGGAAGGTCGGGAAATTGTAGAACTGTGCGAATATAAGGTGTGAGTAGACCGGGGGCACTTTTTAATTCACAAGCCAAAGTGATAAAGGAGAGTTTTCTGAATTTTTGGACCCCCCTTGTCCCTCTTTCTCCCCATCGCCCACCTTCTCTTTCCCTAATATTTAGTTTTCCTCCTTTAACTCTTTTATTTCCTTTATTTTGACCATCTCTTCTCCTTTCTCCCTCTAGTTTTCTCTCCAAGCCCTTGTCTTTCCCTCTTATTTCCTTAACTAATTATACAATAGAATTATGGTATTTTGAGTTCATTCTCTTAATAATATCAGTATCACCCTTTGTTGTTTGCTCTCCAACACCCACCCCTTCTCCTGAAATTAGGTGCCCAAAGCCTAATGGGGGACCGTCGGTGATGTTCTGACTCAGTGTCTTGCATGCTCCTGGCCCTGAGAGTGAGGTGTGGAAATTGCTAGGGGGTCTCTTCTGGGGCCAGGTGGGCTGATGCTGCCGACGTGGCGAAGTCGAGGCTCAGAATCCTACTTTTCCTCAAAGCAAGGACGGCAATTAACCTTGGCAGTGGAGCAGAACTCACTTGAATTTGTAATTGTAAATGTGCACCTCTCTTTAAGCAAATAGGATGGGAAAAATCCAGATTTTCATCAAAAATAAATTAAAAACGGAGTCTTCACATTATGAAAGAATTTGCAGGGAGATTTCTTGAGCAAGCCTCTTCCTCCCTGTACTTAAGGCATGCTTTGACTCACAGAAATTCATCACCGACAGGGCTTTTGCTAGCAGCACACCCACTGAAAACATCAAGCACAACTGGGTTAAGGGACAGTGCCGCTCACATCTTCACTAAGTTTATGAACCGGCATTAATCCTGACTTCTCAGGGCATTTTACTGCTTTTTAAGTTGCCTTCTTTTAAGGGGGTCGTTAAGCCCAGTGAGTCTGTTGTTTTACTTCTGCCCACTGGGGCTGAAGACACAACCCGTTTATTTGGACTCGTGGCTCTGCTCTCCTTTCCCTGAGGCAGGGATTTTGGTTTCTGTGATGTGTGAGTGAGAAACTAGGTCACTAATGAAGTGCTTCATGCGACGGATAAACGATCTGCCATCGGAACGGCACACAAGGGATATTTACCGAAGAGACAGTCCAGATAGAGAGCGCTCGGCACGCCGACCTAGGAAGCTTTCCAGGAACTGCCCAGGATGTCACTGCAGTGTGAGTGGCCAGATCTCTGAGCTGCAGAACTCGGGTCCAGTGGCAAATTCACACAACATCCCAATGTCAATAGCATTGGTGGTGGAGGCACCACCTTGCTTGGGGCAGAATTTGCCTGAGGTTAACTAGGGGGAGGGGAGCTGTCGAAGATGTTTTTCCAACTTGGCATTCACAACTCCTCTTCTCTGGTACAACCTGCTACCCTCTGACAATCTAGAATGTCGGGCTCCAGGGAGAAGATGCAGATGGAAGTGAGCAGTGGAGCCAGGGAAGTCCTCTCTACAGAGGCCATGATTCCCCTTGAAGATGTTCCCTACCGTGGCAGTCTCCTTTCCCTTCCTGTCTGTGTTAGCCTCCCGCTGCTGCTGTAACCAGTGACCACAAACCTGGTGGCTTAAAACAACAGAAATGTATTCCTTCTCTGTTCTGGAGGCCAGATGTCTGAACTCAGTTTCACTGGACTGAGATCAAGGGGTCTGCAGGGCTTCGCCCTCTCCAGAGGCTCTGACGGGCACTGGTTACTGGCCTGCTCTGGCTTCTGATGGACTCCAGGCAGCCACATCACCTTCTTCCTCTGTCTCTGTCAAATCTCTCTTTGCCTGGCTCTTACGAGGACACTGTGATGGCATTTGGGGTCCACTGAGCTGATCCAGGGTAATCTCCCCATCTCAGGATCCTAAACTTAATCACATCTGCAAAGTTTTTGCCAAGGAAGGTAACATTTACAGGTTGCAGGAATTAGGATCTGGCATCTTTGGGGCCATTCTTCAATCTACCACACCACCTCTCAATTTTTCAGCAGTTCTGTGTTTCAGTGTTAGGGTAGCACTGATCTTTTGAAATTATTGAGTGGCATTGGAAAGCTCTCCGTGGACTTCCTGCCAATGAAGGGCTCTCTGACCTGATAGCATACAGGCGTGTGTGTGTGTATGTGTGTGTGTGTGTGTGTGTGTGTATTTGTGTGGTCGTGTGATAAAATATTCTGGCAAGGAGGAGCATTTTAGCACAGACATTGCTTCCAATTGCCTTTGGGTGAGGATAATAATAAAAATGGGTCAGTTTTAATTTTGGTTAACCACTCTCACACCCCCTACCTTGGTACACCACTGCTCTGGCAATTTCTTCTTCTTCTTTTTTTTTTTTTTTTTTTGTGATCCAGTATCTTTGAATTAAGTACAGCTTGCATTTCCAGTTCAGGTTTTCCTTACCACATACTCTGATTTCTCAGACTTTTTTCTTTAAAAAAATTATTATTATTATTTTTTTAAATAGAGGTACTGGGAATTGAACCCAGGACCTCATGCATGCTAAGTGTATGCTCTACCACTGAGATATTTCTCTCCCCCAAGACTTAAAAAAAAAAAATATTGAACTGTAGTCTGTTTCTAATGTGCCAGTTTCTGGTGTACATCATAATGGTTAAGACATTCATCTATTCGTTTTCATATTCTTTTTGATTATAGGTTACTATAGGATATTGAATATAGTTCCTCATGCTATACAGTGTAAACTTGTTGTTTATCTATTTTATATGTATTAGTTAGGATCTGTAAATCTCAAACTCCCAATTTATCCCTTCCCACCCCCTTCCCCCTTGGTAACTGTAAGTTTGTTTTCTATATCTGTGAGTCTGTTTCTATTTTGTAAATAAGTTTATTTATGTCTTTTTTTTAAAAAAAGATTCCAC
The DNA here is from genome assembly GCF_009834535.1 of Camelus ferus. Taxonomy (NCBI): domain Eukaryota; kingdom Metazoa; phylum Chordata; class Mammalia; order Artiodactyla; family Camelidae; genus Camelus; species Camelus ferus. The sequence continues at coordinate 98,539,312 of NC_045697.1, read as the reverse complement.
ATATAAGTGATATCATATGGTATTTTTCTTTTTCTGGCTTATTTCACTTAGAATGACATCTCCAGGTCCATCCATGTTGCAGCAAATAGCATTATTTTACTCTTTTTTATGGCTGAGTAGTATTCCATTGTATTGTCAGCTTCTTAGTAAAGGAGCCAACTCCTGCTGTATGGATCACGATAAACACAGAGGGGTGAGAAGACTTGCCTACAAATGTAGATACAGAGTCAAGACCAGCACTCATGGCTCCTCACTCACAGCTCGGGGTCCTTCCCTCCTTGTGTCCCTCCTCAGGCCCCATGACTGGCTTCTACCTACAGAGCTGTGAAGGCTGCAGAGGCTCAGTCTGACCCTCATGCTCCTCTTCTGAGCTGGCACCTTCTGCTTTTTCTGAGGGTGCTTTTCCCCTTCCCAATCTAAGCCTGGTTGTAGAGTGGGAGGTTCTTTCTCTAGTTTTCCTGTTTCCTGGGGCAGGTGGAACATCTGGTCCAAGGGCCCCCAGGCTGCTCACCACAGGCAAATGGAGTGAGGGAAAAGAAATAGCCACAGAGATGTAGCAAAGATTTCAGGCATCTTAGAACATCCTTCTGGCCGTGAGTCACAACCCATAGTTCTGTGTTCTCGATCTTAAATTGTGTGGGAAGTCCCTCTGAGATGTTCTTGGATGTCCTTCTTACTTTATCTGGCCAGTCTTGACTACCCAGCTCTGATCAGGCTGGAGGCTGCCTAACTGCTCAGACTGGGGGGGCTGGCAGACCCTTCTAGCTCTCCTTCCTGATCTTTCCAGGCATGGGACTGAGGCCGGCCCTAAGTTTCCTGGGACGGCTCTTGGGAATTGCTTTGTGCAGTTGCTTTGTGCAGGCTATGAGCTCCTCTCTTGTGATGTCCACTCCCTCGTGACCTCCCTGAAAGTGAAGGCACAGAGCAGAGTCAGGTAAAGGCCAGTCGCCGTTGCTATTTGGATTATACCCCAAGCCCCAAAGTAGACCTGGCAAGCTTGGGTAAAATACCGACTTACTCTTCCTCTGCGGCCTTCGACACCAAAGGAGGCCAGGTGGCTGTCATGACCCGTTTGCCCTTGCTTCTGTGTACCCTACCCTTCCCTTCCTGGACCATTATTAGGGTGGGGGCAGCTCTCCCCCGAGGGAAGACCCCCAGGTTGTCTTCCTTCTAAGGTGTGAGTGAATCCAAGAAGAAACTAGCCATATTTACTGCCCCACTGAAAGCTCCATGCTGTAGCCCCGGAGGCCCCATTAATATTTCAAACTTTGATTCATCCATGTGGACACTCCTCTTAGGAAAGGGTGGAGCAGAGCACCCAGCACCTTGCAACGCATCTTTCTGTATGGATTTCCGGATACCCCCTGCCTCCCTCCCGAGGTGATCTTGCAGGCTCTCGCCCAGATAACTCGCTTTCTTTTCTCCTCCGGATAAGATTGACATTTCTTAAGACTCTCGCCCCTGGAAGGCCTGCTCCCTTTTGTGGCCTGCTTTCTCTGCTGTTTTGTTTGCCAGCTGCTCCTCATGGCCAGCCCTTAAGGCTGATTCTACGTTGGTTGAACATCAGTATCTTTTTCTGCCACTTGAAGCCAACGGGCCTACCCTCTGACATAGCCTGGCCCCTGGCAGAGGCCACCTTGCTTTACAGGAACCTGCATCCTGTGTATCTGCTCACTCCTTACAGCTTTGGGAGCTTCTCCTCCCACCCCCTTCCCATTCTCTCCAGATGGGCCTCTGGGTCCCAGCTCCCAGGAGCAGAGTGGAAGGACCCAGACCCTCCCAGCTTAGGTTACTGTGGGTGGGGGCCCCCCTCTTGTGTTACTTTCCCCTCCATTTTCTTCTCTCTCTGCTCCTCCCTTCCCCTTGCCCTCCACGGAGCTGTCTTTTACAATCACATCTTTAAACACAGAAAATGCTTCACAATACAGAGACGATAAAAGACATCATACCCACTGAGGGACCAGGAGATAATTTCCTCACATGCATTTTCTGACAATTTTGGCAAAGCTGCTTCACAAACACCTGCATTAAATATTCCCCACCGCAGGTGTCGCTTCACGTGGCCTTGGAGTGAGTAACACTCAGAATGGTGATCACCGGAAGGTGTGGGGCTAGCCCAGACATCCACCTGGATTCACTTCTTGGGAATCCGGGGTGAGGGAGGCCTGGGACCAGGGCTGCACAGGGTTAGATTGGCTTCTACTCAGCAGCACAGAGAAGGCAGTCCAGGCTCGGGCCTTCGAAGGAGACAGCACTGGCCCTTTAACAGCAGCACAGCCCTGAATACCAAGCAGTTGTTAATTTAACCACTTGCTATCACTCTTCTGCTGCACAGATGAGAAAAACGAGGCGGTGAGTAGTCAGAGATTAGATCCTAAGCACCTCCACCCCCTCGTCTTTGAGATGAAGAGGCTGGACCACTGTTTCTCCTCATTCTCAAACAGTCTGATTCTATAAAATCACTCCTTCCAAATTTATACACTCTTGCTGATGAGTGCGGCTGCCTCTCTAATTTCCGAGGGATGTGAAGGGTTTTCTAGCAATCTGCAGGCTGAGCTGAATGCCTCTTTGTGCTCTCCATCGCGATCTAAAAGAAAATCTTTGGAATTGGAGCAGAAGAAAAAAAAAAAAAAACAACCATCTGAAAAAGTCTCAGAGAAAGAAAAGTGCCTTCATGGTAGCCTCTGTTCCACAAAAGGAAAAAGATCTTGACATTTTCCCAGGAGTGAATGAGCAGGTGCAGCAATTGTAAGAGTTAATGGCAAGGTTTTCCCAAGAGCTCTGGGATGAGGACAGGATCATGACTGAACTTCTCAATGAGCTTTTTAAGGGATGATGTACAGGCCAGAATTGAGAGATGCCATTATGTTTCTCAGATGAGGAACAAAAAGGCTGTTTTAATGTGTCTCTTGTTTTACCTCCCTGCTCAGCAGCCTGTGGGTTTATGTATGTATGTACGTATGTATGTATGTATGTATGTATGTCTGTACGTATGTCTGTACGTATGTATCTCCATCATCTCATGTGTGTATGCATGTGTGCATGTCTGTATCCATCTGTCCATCCATCCCTCTGCCTTTCTTTCTCTTTATCTCACTTGCCTGCTCTGTCTGCCTCTTCTCACTTGTGTCTTGTCAGCCTGAAATTACTTGTCTTCCCAGTAAGGATGAATAATGAAGTCGTTTTTCCCCCACCCGCAGTATGTCAATCTTTCTCCTGAGTGGACGGTTCAGGTAGTTTTCATTGAATTAAAATTCCAAATCTGCCCTGAAAGTTGAAGCATACATCTAGATTGCTTCCTAAGGGTTTTCAGAAATTCTACGACAGGTGATCACAGCTGCTGACATTGGGCCCTCTTCTCTGAAGGGTCCTGGAAGCCTTTTAGTGTAATCATCAAGGAGGTGTCCCCAGGTACCTGTTCCAGTAACAGAGGCCACATCTTCCCATTCAGAGTCTTTTTGTGTGCTGAGGTGTGAGTGGAATTTGGAGGTTGCAGAAGCCCACACAGGATCTCTTAGTGCCATCCCTTCCTTAAAGAGTTTGAGGTCTTGGAAAGAAAATACACTCATTTCCTGAGAACAAACATAATCATGCAACCTACAGAAAGAATTTTTGAAGAGCAAATCATCCATTTTAGCTCCCCGGCCCTGCTCATTTGACTTGCTAGAGTGTAGTAACTATCGCTGACGTTGATGGAGAGCATGGACACTGTTATAAGCATTGTACACGCATGAACACACTTAATTCTCACAATCACCCAATGGGGCAGGTACTATTAATAGCCCTATTTTACAGGAAGGGGGTTAATGAAGGAGCTGATATCTTTCTGATGGTAAGGCTGAGGGATTAAATAGACAAGGGAATCCAGAAAGTGAATTTCTGTCCTACCCACATTTTACTTTTACATTCCCTGCAGACAGGCAAAAATAGTGTAAAAAATAGGGCAATAAGGATAAATAGGGCAGGGGAAAAAATAGAGCAATGATGGCTGGATTCGTGGTCTGCCAGGTTGGATGTGAGTGGAGGGGCTTGATATCATCTTGAGATCATCCTCGGCCACTGGTCAGCTCTTGAGAACATCTGGAAGACAGATGGGTCTCTTCAGCTCTGTGTCACAGCCACTCTGAGCCCTATGACACTGGTGATGCCTCTTCTCCATCTCCAGTCACCCTCTCCCCACCAGGAATACAGACTTGCTGGATGCAGTAGAATCTAGGTTTCGGTCGATGCCTGACTTATGCTGCCTTTACTCTTCAAGTTTCTTGAAGGGTTGAAGGGGGCAGACGGAAAAGGGGGCTCTAAGAACGGGCTCCCCACCCTCTGATCATTTTGCATCTCCTCTGCAGGCAGGGGAGGAACAGGGTTGAGGAGGGGGAGGGGATCGAGCCTGAGTTCACTGCTTCTGCGAGGCTGGTGGGATCTCCCTCGCATTCTGTCAATACTAGAAGTGGCTACTTGCCATCCTGGGCAGCACCATGAGCCGCCTGTGTTTTCCAATGGGCTAACCTTGGCTTCCATTTTTTAAGCCTTTAAACCAGAGTGTAGAGAAAGAAGGCCCCTCCAGTGCAAGATATTGACAGCTTATCTAAATTTAGAGGCCGTGTGGAGTGTGATTTTGCATATGTCCCTTCCAGATGCCAGTTGGCACCACAGAGCTCAGCACAAGCCCTGAGCATTTACGTGCTGCTCCCCCCGCCCTCCACCCTCCCAAACACACACTGCGTGTCCCAGATCGGGTGCTTCAAGCAGGTGACTAAGCAGAGACAGCAAAGCACTCTACAGATCGTTTTGAAAATGGCTCCTTTCGAAATGCCATGAGATCTGGGTGCAGCGCTCTCTCTGGAATCTGTAGGGACATGTCGTGTACCCAGCACAGTGCTCGTGTGTGTCGGCCAGCTCTGTCCTCTGCCAAACCTGTTTAGGGGCCGAGCTTTCCCTGCCAGAGCCTCTCAAATTCTGAGAGGAAAACGTTTGCTAGACCTGACAGGACATGGCCACTAGATGGGGCTAAAGGTCTGCGAAACTTTTTTTTTTTTTTTTGGCGTGTGCGCGCCTAAATCTGTAATTCCGCCCTTAGCTGAAGAATCCTTGTAGAAGAGAGAGACCTTGATCATAAATCCCACATGCAATAACAGGTTCATAATGCATGCCAGTGACTACATGTTGTATTTTTTTTCTCCCTGAGAAATAAAATTTCTCTTTCAATGGAGAAGGATGTTCCTTAACATCTAACATGTGCTAATGTTAAATCTCTTTCCTAGGAAACCTGCAAACTGAGCCTTTAATGTGCACTGACCAAAGACATCTGGGCAATGTCTGCAGTGAGATGCCGATTGATAGCTTGAGGGACTGAGAACACATAAGCCACAATCCTGGCAGCCTGGATAGAGAGAGGGTTATTTCTCCCCTAAAAAAAAAATGAATATTTGACTTGTCAAAAATGTTTTCTCATTGATCCACCGATATAGAATCTGCAGGTTAGAGAGGTGAGTTTACCGAAAAGCTCCTTCATTCTGGGAAGAGAAGTTAATGGAAAAGCAGAGACTAATTTCTTCCATTTAAATATTTTTGAGTGAGTTTAAGAATAAAATCTTGGTGGGACAGAAATTCATTTCTTTGTTGCCCTGACTCTTCCCATTTCATAGCTTTCCAAGTTACCTGGGTAATAGGGATGATAGATCATTAAAAAAAAAGCCTAATGAGAGAATCAACAGCAGAATTTATATGAAAACATAGCACAATATGTTCACCAACATCTCAATTTATTCTTAATATTAGTCCTTTTCTTAATAGTGCCATGCAACAAAAATGGGCTGAAATTTCCCAATTATGCTGCACTTTTTGGTACCTTATTGTTGATCTCTTTCCATGTTGACTGTTGATCATGTGCAGCATGTGAGATTAGATAAAAAGAAAAACCAAAAGCAAAAAGTCCCCACACACTAAAACTTAATTTGATGTTGCGTTGCAATTACTTTGAAATCTCCAGATGTCATAGGTTATCAGTTGATTCGCCAAACTGATTTCTTGGATCTACACTAGGAGAACAGGTGCCTTGTGTGTGTCTTTCACTCTTGTCTGCCTGGCTCCTGGCATCGTGTATGGCAAGTGTCTGGGCTCTCAAGCTACTTGCTCCATGGGCGTGAAGGTCTGGCTATGGGCCCAGTATGGAGGGAACATGTTAATTTCTATATTTTGTAGATGTCACACTCTGAAATCTGCCTTCTTCAGACTGACCCCTTCAGAGGCAGAGACTTACCTAGAGGTCTTGCAAGCTTACCATTGGGAAAAGTAGGGTCAAAATCACTGCACCCCCCCCCCCCCAGTACAAAAATGAGGAACAATCCTGCTGCCTTTCAGAGAAATCAAACCAAGATTCTCAAAGTTGAATGTGGCACAGTTATTAATTTTTTTGAACAGGCTTGTTTGTTTTTATTACTATGTATTGTAAGAGGCATTTACTCCATCAGTATTTTTCTTTTCCAGACTTTGATGGCGTTTTCCTGGTTTCCATAATGCTATATAGTCGTCTCATATTTTGTGCAGACACCTGGGGCCATTTGTAAAAGGAATGTCTGTGTATAATAAAGCATGTGGTCACTTAGACCCTGAGATAAACAAAGCAGGAGCTCTTAATGAGGTGAGAGAAGTGTTTATTCTCCCATAGACAGACTTCTTTGTCAGACTTCATTGCCAGAAATAGATTAATCCAGGAAGCAGATGGATGTGTTCTAGGCTTTGAGTTTCTCTTCCATCAAAAGACTTCTTAACCTACCTCCCCTTCCCTCACTTTCCCTCCCCTCTTCTCTGTTCTCCTTCCCCCTCCCTTCCCTCCTCCCTTCTCTCCTCTCCTTTCCAGACAAAGAGATAGGTCTCTTTCTTTCCCTTCAAGATGCAGTAAATCATGGTCTCTGATCTTCAAATGGGGAATAGTTCTGTCTCCTTGGGCTGCATTCCTATCCGGTGATGTGGAACCATAGGTCAAACTTGGGGGACGTACCATCTGCCTCTCAACAGCCGGGCCCCAGAAGCTGGGGTGTGACCACAGCAGGACTGGAAACTGCTACCTCCTCCCCAGCTGCTGAGGCTGCAGACCCAGCAATGTGGGAACCAGAACTGGCCTCCAGCTCCTTCTGTAGCCACTCTCTCCCCGTCTGCTTTCTGCTGAGGCTGCAGACCCAGCAATGTGGGAACCAGAACTGGCCTCCAGCTCCTTCTGTAGCCACTCTCTCCCTGTCTGCTTTCTGTTGGCGGTCACACTCAGGAAGCAAAGGGACTGCAGGGCAGGTCACATTGTTGCCGCTATTGCTTCTGACAGTTACTTACTCTGGTCAGGATGTAAGGCTATTGCGGTAGGGAGTGCTTTTCAGCGTGGTCCCCTGAGGTCCCCTTCTGCTCTGGGGACCCTTTTCCACAGGGGCCTTGCTGGGGACTCCCAGCACTCACAGCAGCATGGCTCTCTCCGAAAATACGGCCTTGTAGATATTCTCATCCGAACCCCTCACAAAATCCTCTCCTCTCTGCCCCTTGTCTCATCCTTATTGGGATGGGGCTCTGGGATCATCTCTGTAAACCTGCTGGAAGACATCTGTCCCAATCATCTTGATAGTTGAAATGGAGTCAGAAAGAGTCTCCTAATATCCCACTCCTTGAGGACTGAATGAGATCTTGTAAATGGAAACCAAAGGTGAGGAGATCTCTGTCAGCTATAACCTTCTGTGCTGATCACTTATTAGCATCTACATTCTGTGCTAATCTGATAGCAGAGTCTTATTACAACCACTACCAGGAAATAGTATAAAAAAACCCCCTTCCAGTGTGAAAGTGTACTTTATGGAAACAATGTTTAGATTCTGGGATTGGTGGTGAGTAATAATCTGTGGTGGGGGAGCAGTTAATTTCCAGTCCTGTGTCAGAGGCAGTGGGTGGTCCCATGCTCTGTGCAGTGAGCACTAGCCTCCCTGCTGGGGAGACGTCCCCAGGTCAGGTTGTGTGCTGGCAAACACACTCAAGTGGCACAACAATTGACTGTAAGACAATGCTTTGGTTGTTTTCAAAAGCCAAAGAGAAGTTCAGTCAGCTTTTCATAACTAAAGGAATGAGGGGGTAGAGGGATAAAGGTATTGCAGCCTGGGCATGCAGATGGAGAGGAGAGTGGCTGCACAAGGTGTGTGTGTGTGTGTGTATGTGATGTGTGTGTGGTGTGGTGTATGTGGCATGTGTATGTGTGTGTATGTGGCGTGGTGTGTGGTATATGTGTGTGGCGTGGGTATGTGTTGTGTGTATGGTGTGTGTGTATGAGTGTGGTGTTTGTGGTGTGATGTGTGTATGTGGCGTGGTATGTGGTTTGTGTATGTGGCATTGTGTGTGTGGTGTGTGTATGCACACCCACACTTGTGTACCTGTAAGTGGGCAAGGGTGTCTTCAGAGCATCAGTTAGATGCTTAACTGGCCTGACAGGAAGTTGACAGAAGGAAGGTCTTAGGAGCCAATATTGAGAAGGTTTGATAAATAGTGAATGCTGAGTCATACTGGTTTCTTTCAAAACCTGTTTCCCATCACAAAAGTAGTGCCTGCTTGTATCATAAAATGAAGACACTGTGAAAGGTTCCTAGGATGGGGCGGTGTGTTTCCATTCCTGTCCTGGCTGTGTGAGTTCAAACTTGCTCCGTCTAATTCCACCCCGGCCCAGAGCAGGGCTTCCTTTCACACTGTGTCCAATCTTTAGTGCTCACGTCTGGCCTGATAGGGGGCAAGGTGGTGGCTATCGAATGTCTAGTGTCGTTGGACCAGGTCCTGGGAGTTTTCCCCAGAAAGCAGGTGGGGAGGTGGGTGTGGGGCAGCACTGGATAGACTTGGGGGTGTAGGTCAGTGTCACTTCAAGATGGACACCCCTGGGTGACAGACCACACTTGGCCGTGGGTGGAGCTCACTGTGGAGTGAGGAGAAGAGCCCTGTCAGCCTCCTGCCCTCCACAGAGCTTGCCAGATTCCCTCCTGTGGGGTCACAGCCTCTCCTGTCCTCCTCTCCCATCTGCAGCAGTGTCTCAGCATCTTCTCCACCTGTCGGTCCTTTCCTCCCAGTCTCGCTCAGTCTTAAACCTTTGCTCTGTTACCATATGGCAAAATCTTCCCACCCTAAATCAATTACTTGCCACATTTTTCTTGTTCTATTGTGTGTGACTCATGCCTGGTTACCAGTAAAGGGTTTTGGTGCATCTAGTTAGGAGGAGAAACCTACTGATCAACCCTCTATGGATAACATAAGAGTGAAAGCCCTTCATTACACCATCCCTTAGAGAGAATCCCTGTGTCCATTTGCTATGTATTCTTCCGTATTATTCTAGGCACATATGGGCAAATAAGACATGCAATTATGGCTGTATTGTTTACTGAAACAGGATCTTACTACACGGACTCTTCTGCATTGTGTGGTTTTCACTTAACACATCTTGGACGTCTTTCCAAATTGTTAGCCGTAGATCAACCTATAATCCCTGGGGGAGGAGGAGAATGGTACTTCGGGAAAGATGCTCTGGCAATTCTGATAGGGAATCCTCCCCCACTCCCGGGTGCTGTCGGGCAAACCCCTGTGATCAGTACCCTCACTCCTTTGCTAGGTGCCCATGGGGCTGTGCCCAATGCCGTATCAACACCCTCACTGTCACTTTTTTGGATTTAAAAAATGTCCTCTAATCCCTTTCAAAATCTCTCTCTTTCCCTTTCTTTCCCTCTCTCCTTTCCTTCCCTCCCACTTTTCTTTCTCTCTTTACAATTAAAAAAGCCACTGCATATCAGGGATCTCCTTAATGGGGAAAAGAACCACAGAAAGGCTGTTCTCTACTTTTCCTTTCCTGTAGATAGGACCCTCACTGAACTCTGATCTCCCTGAGGAGGGAGGGGACACATTACAAATGCCCCCTGCATCTCTGAATGTGATGGTGCTGCGGGGCTGAGGAGAAGCCGGGGAGGAGCTTGCTTGGCAGGGACCCTCGGGACTGAGCTGAGGCTCCTCTGAATCCTTGGAAAACAGCATTTCTCTTCTGTCACTGCTATCAGGTTTCTCACAAGATGCATCTGTGCTTCTAAGAGCATAGCAGGAGAGCATGCACATGGCACTGGAGCAGTGATGGGATGCCTGTGATTCCATCACATCACTAAAGCAGTGCGTGGGACAGGAGCCAAGCTAGCACCTGGCTTCCCTGTCCTCCCCCAAGCCCTGTTGCTTGATCTTTCATATTCTTGCCTTTAATAATCTGGGGGTAGTGCCTCTAACTCATGCGGCCTCCATCCTCACGTAACCTCTTTTATAATCTTCATAGTCGGGGGCACCATTGGAATTCCAGCTTTTCCCTGAAACAAGGGACATAGTTCAGCACATATCTCTCTATCTTCAATATTCTGTCTCTGATCAATAAGGAAACATTTTTGACAAGCCTGATATTCAATTTTGAGGAGGAAAACGACCTTCTTGAGCTTGGAGAGCAAAGATTTCTGTGCCACGGCGAGAAGACACTGGCTTTCACCCTGAACTTGTGGAAGGAGATTTTTAGGGTAATGGACACTTGGCCTCTGTGACAGCTTCTTTCTACAAGGGCTTTCTTCTTAGGCTCAAATATCCAAGCTAGTAGCAAACATTACAACCCATGACACCAGCAATCACAGAGAAGAAAAAAGAAGAGCAAATGATGCCCTTTGATTTTCTTAGGAATAAGGGACATGGTTATATTATGAGGTTTCAGAAGGAGTTATTTGGACCCTTGAACAGAATTTCCATTTGGGGGAAGGTGAATTCCCTGGTGAATCTCAAGGAGCAGTTGGAATTTGAAGACTTTATTCAACTGCTTATTAAGATAGAGTCTCTGTTCACCTCAATTTTCCTATTCCTCCTGGTTTGAGATCAGAAGATATTGTAGACACCCAGGAGCCAGATGCCAGTTCCCAGTACAAAGAAGGTAGATTTGAAACCCTCTGTGGACCATCCCACTTCCTGTTCTCAAGATGCTTGGGATGCAGTACAAGAAACCATGGTCAGACAGAATCTTCATTATGGGCTTCCAGTTAAATGGGAAGTGCACACACAGCATTTTTTCACTCCCAGGAGACACAGAAGGGAGTTTGGGAGGAATCCATGAACCGCTCAGAAGTCTATATTTCCAAGACATTTGGAGGAAGAGCCTTCTCTCTGGGGGCAGACTAATTCCAACCTTGGGGCAGATATACTGAAATGATTGACTGGGAGTGTGGATAACTATTCAGGGTCTGAAAAAAAGAAAGCCAGGGCTTACCAACTAAGAAATGAACTGGTCCTTGTTAGAAATCAATACATTGAATGGAACTGAGCTGGTAGATGAAGCCCCAGCCAATCGGGGCCTGGGGTTTGGGCACCTGCGTTTATCAGCTCTGAGTCTAGTTTTGTTCAGTGATAATCTGAGAGTAGTTCTGCATGCTGATTGGCTGGGGAGGTTCTCTTCTGCAATGAGAAGATAATCAATCATGTTACTGGCTTTTGTCTTGGCGAAGGTATTTAGATTTCAGCCAGCTGGTGAGCTGCCTCAAGGCCACCTGCTTGACTGAAAAATAAAGCATCGGTCTCTTTCCCTTTGCAAGGAGAAGGGAGGAAGTATTGACTTGTGTGATAATTTTAGGTGGATGATTACATTTGGCCTCTTAGGCTCCAGCTGAAAGTTCAATTCAGATGACTGCTTTTTCTTTTCATACACCGTTGAGCAATCCTGTGTACTGCCATGGCTAATGTTCTTGATACTGACTGTCCCTTCACTTTAACAAAGCACAGAATCCCTGGCCCACTCTCTATTTCATGTGCCTCCCGGCTACTGGAACATAATGAGGAAATGCACTCTTTCTGTGTAAGTTAAGAATAAGAACCTTACACAGGCATGTGCAGAGAGGCTCTCCAGGAAACAAAATTGCTCTGTAGGAGAGAGTCAGAACAGTGAAGATGTCTCTGATAATAGTTTATAAAATCTACTAGTTTCCTCTGGTGCATTTCACATTTACAGGGCAATTGGTCATGCTTCTGGTGCCATTTGGCTGAAACATCACAATCTCAGATGCCAAAGTAGCAAGCAGCTTCCCTGTGTATGAGCTAGCCCCAAATTGGAGAGGTGTTCTTGACTCCCTCATTACCCATATCAAATACATCAGCAAACCCTGCCATTCCATCTGTATAACACATCTCCAAACTTCCCGCTTCTCTCCATCGTCACTAATTACCACCCAGTAAAAGCCTCCCTCGTCTCTCACCTGGATCATGGCAGTTGCCTCCTAAGTGACCTCCCTGGTTCCGGTTTTGCGTTCCAAAATCCACTCCCTTCACAGCAGCCAGGGTACTCTTTCTTCTTCTTTTTGATTTGGAAATTAGTTTATTTTTAATTGTTTTAAAATTGAAGTATAGTTGATTAACCATGTTGTGTTAATTTCTGATATACAGCAAAGTGATTCAGTTATACATATATATATATATATATATGTTCTTTTCCATTATAGTCTAATACAATACATTGAATACAGTTCCTTGTGCTCTACAGTAGGACTTTGTTGTTTATCTATTTTGTATACAGTAGTGTGTATCTGCTAATCCCAAACTCCTAATTTATCCCTCCTAGCCCCCTTTCCCCTTTGGTAACTTTAAGTTTGTTTTCTATGTCTGTGAGTCTGTTTCAGTTTTGTAAATGAGTTCATTTGTGTCATTTTTTTAGATTCCACATATAAGTGATATTGTATTTGTCTTTCTCTGTCTGCCTTACTTCACTTAGTATGATCATCTCTAGGTCGATACTAGATGGTTCCTGCAAATAGCATTATTTCACTCTTTTTTATGGCTGAGTAGCTACGGTACTCTTTTTAAAAAACAATTAGGTCACAAATTCCCCACTATTAAGAACTAATAGCTTCCCATCACAGGCCAAAATGAAGCTCTCCAATGGGGTCTTCAGGACCTCATGAGATCTGGCCTCTGCCCACCTGTCTGACCTCATCTCCAACCTCTCTTCTCTCCCTCGTCCTGCTCTTGCTGGGTCTTGAAAACATCAAGTTCCCTTCCACCTTAGGACCTTTGCACTAAGTGTTTCCTGTGTCCAGAATGTTCTTCCCTTAGTCAAGACCTCACAGGGTCATCTTTTTTTTTTTTTTTTTTTTTCTGGTTTCAACTTAAAAGTCAACTCCTCAGAGAATCTTTCTTGATCAATGTAAACTAAAGTAGTCCAGTCTTTCTGTATTATATTACCCTGTTTTATCTTCAAAATAGCACTAAACACTACCATACGTTTTTTTCTTGTGTACTTGTTTATTGCTTGGCAGTTGTATTCAGAGTATACCCAGTGCCTAGAATAGTGTTTTGTAAATGGTTACCTAGTAAATAATGGAGCCAAGCCTGGAGGAGAAGAGACTTTTCTAAGTGACACAGGACTAGGCTGCTTTAGGTGTGGCCCTATCAGAAATTAGGGAATGGGGCTGAATGACTTTTTGCAGGTTTATTTTTGATCCATGTTCTGAACTTCTAAGTTATCAGATACTTTCTGAGGCCCAATGTCTGCAGTGCTGTTAAGTGTATTCAAACAATGACAACCTCTCATCTTCAGGAGGTAAGAGATTGACCTCATTCTCAGCTGATCTGATCAACTGAAAAGCAAAATGTGCCATTAATTTTAGGATCCATTATATGTGACATTTTTGTCTTGCAAAAGGTTAGGGGTCAATAGGAGAACTGGAGACGCTTGCTAACCCATGTATCTTTTTTCACGTTTGGAAATTAGTTGGCACTGGGGACAGTCTGTGTCTCACCCTGATTTGAGGTCTGGGTCTTACTTTTCCAGGAAGGGCTGGTATCTATGCTGTGTCCTCAAGTGTCTAAAATATCTTATTCATGCATAAACAAAGGGCACGCGTGATTCAGACAGGATGAATCCCTGAACCTCACAGACAGGAGAAAAATGTAGAGTTGTGATACTTAAAACATTTCTCAGCCTCTGTTGTCAGGACTGGTTCCCACTTCAGCACATTTCTGAAATGAACTCTGCTAAGGCTGGGTCAGTGACACCATAAAAAAGAATTCTGCAATTAAAAAGGCTTAGAGGGATCAATGGAAAGATGGCCTTTTTTTTTTTTTTTTCACCCCAAACCAAGTCACTTAAAGAAGTAAACTCAGTAGAAGTACTTCCTTATATCAGTTTTACCGTCAGTCAAAATGAAGGCATCCAGGCTGGAAGAACCACCATTTGAGGAACTCTGAAGGGCAGTTTTTAGAACTTGGCCTTTGCTTGGGAAAACATTTTAACGTGATGAAGGCATTCATGCAGTGACTGCAGTGGTCCTTAAAGTTTGATAGTTTACAGAGAAAGATAATGGGATTAGGAAGTAAGATACAGATGAAACAGCTCATTGGAAAAGTCCTACCTTTCATGAACAGCTAGAAGCCTTACTATTTCAATTTACCAGCTGGTTGGTACTGATTTAACATATTATCATAAAAGAAAACAATCACCTCCACCAATTCACATAATATTCAATGTACATTTCTACCTTTGACGCAGCCGGGCCTCAGGACTTAGATTTCGCTGGCTGTTTAATAAATCTACCAAAATACCCCAAATCAGACACAACAAAATGAATGAAAAAGGAGCAAGAGTCACTAGTGTCTGGAGCCCTCTTAGTGTTCCAAGGAAGCAGCTATTTTCATGAGCCATCCTGTAATGATAAGTGGCTTCAGGAGTTGACAGAAGTCCAGCCTCTCACTTGAATGGAAAGCCATTAAGATCCATAATGAGAGAGTATCCCATGGGAGGAATTTTAAATCAGAAAGTTGATTGGTTCTTTCTGATGGTTTGCGATTACTGAATTACACGCATACACACAGAGCAAAAATGGCCACAGAACTCTGTGAGGGGACAGAATGGAAAGTTTAGAGAGTATTTGAGCTGGAAGAGCTTAGAGAGCATCCAACCTCAACTCCCTCCTTTTGCCAACGAGGAAACTGAGACCTGAAAAGTTTAAATGATGTGCCAAGCACCATGCAGATCATTAACAATTAAGTGAGTGCTAGCACCTGAGTGTGTGAAACAGTCTTTCTAGACAGAATGGAAAAGTAGAAAAAAGCCCCATTATTTCTAATGCTGATGATATTGTCTTTTAAATGTCTTTCTGCTACGAGATGGCATATGTGTGAAGGGCTGTGACGTCTGAGGTTGAACACAGGATCTTCTACTCTTAGCTGTCTGATTGTAGGTAAATCATTTAACCAGTCTGGGTTCCTGCTCCCTGATCTTTGGAGAGTACAAACACAGGCAGTGGTGAGCTTTAGAGACAATGTGTGCAAAAGCTAGTGTACACTAGACACTTGGTAAATGGTAGCTGTTCTTATTATATTAGAGGAAATATTGGTTACTAGTGGAGAGAATAGGTGCCAGAGTCAGACTGACAGGTCTCGAATCCTGCCTCCACCACTTCCTAGTCCTGGGACCTCATTAGTTCTGTAAGCCTTGGGTCCTTCTCTTTTAAAATAGGAGAAACAAAATACTTACTTCAGAGGGCTGTTGTGGAAAATTAATAATATAATTCATGGAACATGTGTAACAGCATTGCACATTGAAAAGTTTGATAAACACTGGCTATTACGATAATTATTTTATATTTTGCTGTAGAGGATATAGGGCAGGAGTCAGTAGACTTTTCCTGTAAAGGATCAAGTCATTAATATCTTGGGCTTTGCATGCCATAAGGGCTCTGTCGCAAATACTCAACTCTGCTATTATAGCAAGAAAGCAGCCGTAGACAATATGTAAATGAATATGTATGGTTGTGTTTCAGTAAAACTTTATTTACAAAAACAGGCAGTGGGCCAGACTTGGCCTGTGAGCCATATTTTATCAACTCCTGATAAAGGGCAGTTAAGAACTCCTGCTCTATGGCTTCTGGAAGAAGGCATCTGTTGTTATGGGTAAAGAAGTAGGTGTCTTTTTTCATGGAAGGAACTAAATAAGTCACCTTTAGGCACATGTTTCCTATCTTCAGACCCTGTTCATGGCAGAATTTACTAATAGTAGGGCAACAGAATCTCCTTTTTTGCCCTCTGACTACAGCTTGCTTTCTTCCACCAGATAGGGTCAGTCAGGTCCATAAAGAGACAAAAAAATCTAAGAATCACCTCACAGTCAGATCCATGATACACTCAGTTCCTAGGCTGTCTTTGAATTTCATTTCATGATGTTCGTGTATAAGATCATAGATATTACTTGCAAGTGCTGTGTGGTTCTGATATTGGCATGATTTGCACAGTTTCCCTTATTATAAACGCTAGAGGTTTTCAGTTTTTCTCCCCTCTGTTTGTAGAAGAGCAGATGGTTATGCCTTTGCTTTGAGTCCTAAGACACTTCACGGGCAGAAGGTCTTCAGAGACAAGGGGTTTTTGGCCTTTGACACGGCCTGGTGATCTTTCTCAGGTTGTTCCTGAACCCAACAAGTGGAAGGTCTGGCACTCCACTTCTGGAGATGATTAAAGGTGGCACTTTGCTCCAGGGTGGAGGTGTAAACTTATTAATCTAGTACCAGAGTACATCTTTCAGGCAGAGGAAAGAGAAATTTAATCTTAGCCCCTTTCACATATAGTATCGTGACAATTTTTTTCCTATCCACTGACCTAGGTTCTGGGACTGTACAAAAGAAGCATCTTGGGCAGCTGCAAAAATTAAGGTGTGAATGCTGATAAATAAACACTCAGTTGCTTTATAGAAAGCACGGTGATTGCCAACAACAGTCTAAATGGTAGTGAGCTAATCATTAGGGTGAGGCTCCAAGACTTTACCAACAGCAGTGACACAGAATTAAGTGTTCCCCACAGAGCACGTGTGCAGAGGAAGCTGTTTGTGGGAAAAAGGATCAGGTCCTTGTGGTCTCAGCAGAAACCTGTGACCAAGTTTCCCTGGTTAGAGGGCAGGGAGGACAGTTAAAAAGACACCACAACATTTAGTAGAAAAGGAAAGTTCTCTCTCATATTTCTGACAGTAAACCATAATATTATTTCAGGACCTTCATAGACTGATATTGATAATTAACTTCCCCAGAATCCTCCTTACTTTCTTGGTGGGGGGCATTAAATTTGTCATTTTTAATCAGCATTCTGGGGAGTCAGAAGGATATTACCTTGCCAGTTGTAAGTTACGGAAGATGTTGTATGTTTTAATTACTTGAACAGTGTTTCTATAGGTATTAAAATATACTTATTTTCTTGGGCATGAATTTACTTTGGTCTGTCCAGACAGTAGAATTGTCATTTGCTCCAAATGGACTCATTTTATATTCTATTTCTTCCAATAGAATACTATGTGCTACTTTCTGATTTCTGAGGTAACAGTTAATTGTTTACTAAATTAATTTCATATTAATAGGTGATGAACTACTGTACAATCTTTTTAAAGGCATTTTCTTTTCAAACAGAAGATGCTGTAAGATACAAGACTTTAATCTAAAGAGATGACTCTTCAGTCACATATTTCGTGTGGAGGAGATCTCTGTGTAGGGAGGTGGTGGGGGCAGTGGGTTTGGAGAGTGCCATCTCTTCCTCTCGGAAGCCCTCGCATGTATACCTGCTGCCCAGTTATGAATAAAGCCACGTGCCCCCGAGCAGACAGGTAGGACCAGACAGAGCTGAGCCAGAGAGGAACAGACAATGTGGGAGGTCAGCCTTGGGGAGTCAGAGAAATGGGCTTCCTGCCATCATGTCAGGTATTTTTTTATCCAAAAAGTCTAAAGCATTAGGTGTCCATATAGATGATTTGTTTGGGCAATGGTTGGATTTGATGATCCTGAAGAGTCGTTTTATTGGTGTGGTGGGTGGGTGGGAGAACTATATTTTAGATGTTTAACGAGAGAATGTATGGTGAGGTAATGAAGGTTTGACTAAAGAAAGGATTAAAATAAAGCAATCTTTGCAGGCAGTAGCAAGGCCGAGTCATGAAAATAGCTCGAGGGGACACGATGCTCTTACCAGTCTTGTTGGTGGCACCACAAGTGCGTGGAAGGGCAGGGGCTGGAGCCCATGTCTCCTGGTACCCAGGCTTTGGACGATTTTCCGCAGAAGAGGAACATGAGCATATCTGATGACAGAAGGAAAGGACCAGAGGACACTGGGTTGAGGATGCTGGAGAGGCAGTGGTTTTTGAGAAAAGAGACCTTTCTTCTTTGAAGTCTGTGAGGGAAGACCAAAGGGTGGATAAAGGGACAAGGAGGCAGATGGAGGACCACTGTTGGGTTGTCACACTCCTCAGGAGAATCCATATTAATGGTGAATGGAAAATCTGTCTCCACAGACACACAAGTACACACAAGCACATGCATGGTAACAAATAGTGAACAATGGATAGAAATTTAATAATTATTGGGCTGATTCTTCTCCTTTTCAAGGAGTAAATCTTCAAATGATTGCTATGACCTGCTAACGTGGACTTAGGTAGGGAGAGAAAATTGTTCCCATTTTCCTGTTTAAGTCTCTTTTAAGTTCAAGAGTTTTTAGGACGATTCTGACGCAGTTCTTTGCCCAGACGAGGTAGGTTGTGGTGGAGCTGGCTATATTTCACAGAGACAGGAGATCACCATCCTCCCTCCCTTTCTTTCTCTTACAAATTGATTTCTAAGTGTTGAATACACCCCAAGACTAGGATCTATAAAATAGTCTTAACGATTTTACCAGGACTAGTAACCGTGACAAGGTATCTCTTTAAGGCAGGATAACAAAATAATAAAACATCTACCAGCTCTACACTGAAATCATGCTTGGGGGCCCAGTGGAGAGCAGATACACTTTGTATATTTTCTTCCAATGCTATTGTGGTTTAGCCTGTTAGGAAAAGTATAGTGGGTGCTTTACCAGCACCATAAAAAGACCCAGGTCCCTTTAATTTCACATTTCTTGTGACGACAAGCCTTCGGTCCTGTTCTACCCACTTGTCCCCATGTGCAGCTCAGAACTGAGGACTAAGAGCCAAGAGGGTCCTCCTCCTGTATTTCTAATCTCAGGCTAAACCACAGATGCTAGAAATGAATGAGTAAGTTCACGGTCATCCAGAGTTCAGACACCCAGAGAGCTCACATCAGCAGAGAGTATTTCTAAAGGTGCTGGGCAGTGATGAACAGTTTTCATAATTGTCACCCAAGGCTTGGAATAATCCCGAGGCACCCTCTAGATTATCGCAGAGAATTTCTTTTTGCTCCGTCTTGATATTTGATTTCCTTCATTTGACTTTCTAATTTGCTGAAAATGGACAAAGTGTGGTTTATTAAACCTCAGCCAGATTATTTGATCCACGGGGGCACTGAACGCCAAGCCATTTTGTATGCATGAGGACAGAGGGGCAGCAAATCCTGCCGGAGTCTCTTTCCTGAAGAGGCCCCAGGGATGGGGAGAGAGCAAGTCCCTGCTTTAAAGGAAAGCTGCTTGTTGCAAACGGAGGAAGGACGGCCCACCTCACTAGCCACTCGAGTTCAACCACAAAAGGAGGCAACACCACAAAAGGGTTAATTCCGACACAAGACTGCTCCTCGTGAGGCTGACAGCGAGTAAAGCCCCTTTCCTTGTCTAATTACCTGCTGAATGCCGGGTGGGAGCTGGCCCGGCAGGAGGCCCTGCCCTACCTGCTGGAAGGGTTAGGCTGGAACACGCCTGTTTTTTAATCCTATCCACACACAACCCTCTCTTCTGTCAGTTGTTGTGTTTCCTTCCTCACCTCTGGACGCTTGGGCACGTTCACTCGAAACATCATCACAGGAGAACTCGGCTTTGACAGAAACCTCTCTGAAATTATTTTCTTTCCTGTTCTGGCTTGCACTTGAATAATTCCCCATCAACAGCACGTCTGATTGAGTTGGCATCACAAACCCTTTTGTATGCTATTTTTTTCCTTCAAGAAATATTAAAGTCTGAATAAAATTGGAAGAGCTGCCTGGTAATGATCTCATTATATATAAATACAGAAGTGCTCGCAGGGGAGATAATGACTCCAAGACTCAGGTATGCAGCGAATACCTATTATCTTGTGAGGAGTCCGCCCTCCTCCCAGCTCCCCCGCATCCCTTTCAGTTTAAGGTTCAAGTTTCAGAGAACGGATGGCTGATTGAAGCTGGGAATGGTTTTTTTTTCTTTTCCCCTTCATGACATATGTTAGGAGATGAAAGGAACCTGAGCCGTGTGTTTACTCTTCATTTGGGAGTTTCACATGTACTGATTGATCAGAAGGCAAGAAAGGCAGAAGGAGAGACATTTGGTGCTGGCTGCAAACCATATCCATTCTCAATGTGAAGTTCCCTCGCTGGGTGAGGATCATTGTGATGAGGCAGTTCTGGGTAGAGACGCTACTAAAAGACTTTTTTTAAAATAACAGTCTGGCCACCCAGTTTGAGTTCTTAGAGAACAAAATGACAGGCAGAGACGGAGGCAGTAGGGGTGGGGCCGGGGTGGGAAGGGCCCTCCAAATGTGGGATTTTCCTAGTAACTTAGCCCCAGTCATCTTTCTGGCTGCCAAGGCCTGAGCAGATGAATTTAGCACGTCACAGAGGGTCACAGAGAGGGCTTGGTTCCCCACGTGGGCTAAGCCATCCTGGAAAATTTTGACTCCCTGTGATTAGCATTAAAAAAAAAAGAAATTGGATAGGGGAGAGGGTGGCCCACATTGCTCTCAGCATGCCTGTTAGGTTCTAAAGGGGCATTTATCTAAAGAGTGATTGACATCTCCCATCTTAGACTTGAAAGGGGGATGGGGTGGAAGAGGAGGACCTGGCTGTTTCCATCGGCATGGGGTTAGAAGGCTTATTTTTTCTTTCTGTTGTCCATATTAGGCACTATCAGAGATACAATATAACATGATAAGCATAAGTTTTTGGCAAAAGGATGGAGTGGAAGGTAAAGATATGTTGCCCATAGTTACAAGTCTTTTATGCAATGTACATGGGAGGCAGTTGAACAATGACAATAAATTCCTGTTGACTGAGTGAGAGTTACCGCCATCAAACCTAAAGGAAGAGTTACTGCCATCAGAGACAGGGGCCCGTGTGGCCTAAGGGGCGCCCCTGCTATCAGGGAGGACATTCCCATTGTGGGGAGGATCCAGACAAATGTTCTTGACCCCAGTTGGATCCACACTATACACATGCTGTTTGATAAACCTCTAAGTTTTTCCTTAGTTTATTTCTTTAGTTCATTTGTTATGCCTTAGCCTCAGGGAAAGAATCTTCTTTTCTCCTTCCAATGCCACAGATACTGCTGGGATCTGGGAGAATGTTCCCCCCACTTGCACTCTGACTTCCCTGGGTGATGGCAATTGGATATGAACTCAATTGTTTGCAGAAATCAAGTGTGGGGACCCCACCTTCTTGCATTTTTCCAATTATTTGAGGAAGGATCTAAGAGAAATCTTCAATTCAGTAATTACATCTTCCACCCGGGATCCAGTTCTATCTCAGGGCATCTTCATTTTGATAATGATGACGATGATGGTAAAGAAACTACTGTTCTTTGAGAGTTTAACGTGTGCCAAGCACAGTGCTACGGGCTTTACATGCTTTATCTCCTTTCTGGGAGGTGGATACTGTTAGGTCATTTTAAAGATGATGTGACAGATAGAAGCTCGATGTCCACTGGGAAAAGGACTGATTTGTGGCTGCAAAAATTTGGAGGCTATGGAGGCAGGAGGGGAGATGGTTGACATGGAAGAGAAATCTCTAAAGGCATCCCTTATTTTCTCAATCCCTTTGCATTTATTAACTAGTTTTAATGATGACTTCAGTATCCAGCCTCCGTTGTTTGTGATACAACAGAAATACGAGGCACAATCCCTGCCCACAAGGCACCTGTAATCTAGTAGGTGGATGAGAGTAGAACAGAAAAACGCCACCATGTGGGACAAAGCTGGGTTTGGCCTCTCATCTCCTATTAGCTAGACTTTAAGCCCTTAAGCCTTTGGGCTAAGAGTCTTTTTAAAAATGAAATGATTGGATGAGATAAGAAGTTTGCCAGTGTTTTCCATAAGGGGCCAGATTGTAAATATTTTAGTTTGGGGGGCCCTATAGTCTTTGTCTGACTACTCAAGTCTCCCGTCGTCTCATGAAAGTGGCCATAGACAATATGTAACTAATAGGCACAGCTGTATTCAAATGAAATTTTATTTACAAAAACACTTGTAAATAAAAATCAGGTGGGCTGATTATAGGTGGGCTGGATTTAGTCCCTGGCCGACTCCTGGACCAGCGGATGGCTCTAAGCCCTTCACGGCTAGAAAATGCTATCGTTCCTTCACCTTCCACATTGATTTCAGCCTTGGAGTGTAGAGACATTTCTTTGGCTTTTCTCTTTTTGAGGAAGAATATATAAAAAATGGCAATAGAAGTGGTCCTGGAGAGACACCAGGAGGGATTCCCAGCAATGTTCTGATTGAAATTGCAATGGGAGGAATCCATTAAAAAAGGTGGGGAGAAAGGTCCCATTAATCAGAGATGGGGACTGCTGTTTTAGTTGGAGATCTGGCTATTAGCTCAGCAGGGAGACAAGGAAGACAAGATGGGGGAGGCTGGAAACACGGCTTTTCCAGAGGCAGAAGGCTAAAAAATTATTTTTAGAACACAATTTTTGTGCATTTCCTCATATAAGCCTTGGAATCCAAGGCATAGTCAATAATGACATTTTTGCTTACAATTAGGGAACATAATGCAGCATAGCAGTATAACTGACATAAGAACCTGACAATCTTAACAGTCTAACCCAATCTAAACATAGACTTCATTATTCTTGAAATTACATAGATACATCCGTTTGAAAACTCTCCCATTTAGTTTTCCCATATATTTGAATAACTGGGTTTTCCAAGGTGCTTAAATGAATGCACAAGCATACGGCTCTTCCTGCTGCAGTGACAGAAACACCTTGTTCAAAGTGACTTAAACAAGGGAATAGACTACGTGGGCTTAGAATACAGCACAGTCCAGAGGGGTGCTGGCTTCCTCTGGGGCGAGGGTCTGATCCTGAATATTACACGAGGGCTTTTGTTTCTCTTCTCTTTCATTTCTGCCTTCCTTGTGTGTCAGCCTCACCCTCAGGTGGACTCCTTCCAAGGTAGTAAGATGCTATCCCAAGACCCACCTTCTTGTATGACCAAATGCAGTAAAGGAACAAGAGCATCTTTTTTTCAGAAGCGATAGCACAACCTGCTTGTATCCTTGGCCTTGAATGGGCTACTTGCCCGTTCCTAAACCAATTCCTGTGGCCGCAGCCCATTAAGGCCCGCTACACAGCTAAGAATAGTAACAGGGAGGTTCCCCAAAGTAGAACGTCTACTGGAAAGAGGTGGGTGGTTTGGGGATAACCAACAACAGATGTCCAGTGCAATGATACGTCAGAATTTTCGGAATGCTTTAATGGAAACTGTCTCATATGATTACAACAATTTTGTGGGACTATGTTTGCCAGCTAGTATTATTTCCATTTCCATATTCCTAGTGTTCTGGAGAACACTAGGGCTTAAACCACATGACTGGTTCACATTCACAAAGCTGGTCAAAGAGATTGTACTAATTTCTTTTTCCTCATGGTGTGATGGTTGACCACCAAACACAGAACTATTAATCTCTTGTTTGGACTAGATGCCTATTAATCTAAACTAGAATTGGCATTTTTGGGTAGCCATATCACACTGGCTTATACAGATTTTATCAAAGTAAGAGCCTCGCTGATTTTTCACATGATTGCTGCTAAAACATACCTAAAATGGCTTTTTGAACCTAAGTGCAGGGCTACCTTTTTTCCTGTGATATCTCATATTGAATTTCCCCTCTTGCTCCAGCCTGGCTAGAATTTTTGAATCATGTGGAATAGGAAGTATTAACTGCTTCTCCCAGTTTTATGCCACCTTCAAGTTTAACAAATACACACTTCCATTTCATCTTGTCAGTAATTGCTAAAAGGCTGAACAATAAGATATATGTAATGTTGATGAATTACTGATTTAAATCTGGAATGAGATCTCTAGTGATATATCACAGGACTCTACCTTTGGATTTGTTCAGTATTTTTATAACTGATATGGTTGGAGGCTTAACTGATATGTTAAAAATGTGAATCACCTCACAGATGGAATATGCCCTCTCATTTGACCTCTTGTCCCATATTTCTGACACAAGCACCATTTTGATTGGGAACATCACCTTTTGGAATGGAAAGCCAAATTATTGGCCTGGAGTCAATGGTAACCATGATTTTGTGACACCGCCGCATCATTTATCCTGAATAGTCAGGAAAATTGTGGCCATTCAGTTAATGTCAAATTCCTGCAATGAAAATAAGGTAATCACAATGGTGATCAAGCATCACAATCTGAAAATTTAGGAATAAAGTAGATAGTACATATTCCCCTGGTGACTTAATTCTCTTTTTTTCAGATTGGAAAATTAAAATCCTATTCCTCAAATGTAAGTGATAAACAAGGATTTGACCAGAAATATTATCAAGGACTAAGCGTCTCAAGCAGAAGCGTGGTAGGTGGGTTGTAGAGTCATCTGGTGTTAGGAATAACAAACAGAGGCTTTTACACAACATACTCCTACCATGTAGCTTTTTTTTTTTTAACCATTTTTATGCATTAAACATTTTTGAATTATAGTTGATTTACAATGTTTCAGGTGTACAGTAGTGATTCAGTTATAACTATATCTATTCTTTTTCAGATTCTTTTCCATTATAGGTTATTACAATGGAATACAGTTCCCTGTGCTATACAGTAGGACCTTGTTGTTTTTCTATATTATATATAGTAATGTGTATCTGTTAATTCCAAATTCCCAATTTATCCCTCCCCCTGCCTTCCCCTTTGGTAACCATAAGTTTGTTTTTTATGTCTGTGAGTCTATTTCTGGTTTGTAAATAAGTTCATTTGTATCATTTTTTAAAGATTCCACATATGAGTGCTATCATATGGTATTTTTCTTTCTCTCTCTGACTTACTTCACTTTGAATGACAATCTCCAGGTCCATCTATATTGCTGCAAATGGCATTCTTTCTTTCTTTTTTTGTGGCTGAGTAGTATTCCATTGTATAAATATATCACAGCTTCTTTATCCAGTCATCTGCTGATGGATATTTAGGTTGTTTCCATGTCTTGGCTATTGTAAATACTGCTGCTATGAACACTGGGGTGCATGTGTATTTTTGAAATAGAGTTTCTTCCAGATATATGCCCAGGAATGGATTGCTGGATCATGTAGTAATTCTAGTTTTTTAAGGAACCTCTCTACTGTTCTCCATAGTGGCGGCACCAATTTACATTCCCACCAACAGTGTAAGAGGGTTCCCTTTTCTCCACACTCTCTCAAGCATTTGTTATTTGTAGACTTTTATCCATCACATAGCTTTGATTTGGAGTTCATTCAAAGCACTTTAATGAAGGATGAGAGATTTTTATGAATATTGGAATCAATTATTATTATCACTTAAACAAGATTGAGAAACACTACTGTACAACTTTAATTTCCCTAAAAAGACTCCTTTTAGGATTGGTTTCAGCCATGGAAAGGCGTGGCATGCTTCTTTAGCCCTCCTTGGGAAGGTGTGGGAGGGGGCACAGGTCACTCTCTCCAGGAGGACCACTCCCACCAGCAGAAGTCTTTGCAGCCACTCTCTATCCCAGGTTATGACCATCTTCTCCCTGACAAGGACCCAAACACAGCTCTTCCTGCTCTGCCTGGCTTCTCCCATCTCTACTCTCTCTCCCACCCTTAGATATCCCAGAAATGCTACCATCATGTAGGTATTTCATAGAGAAATTTTGCTTCCAAACTAATGACTAGGTTTCACAGAAGAGGAGCGAAAGCAATTGTCTTCTCCTCTTTCCCATTAAGTGATCTGGAAAATAGCACTTCTATTTAAAAGGAGAAATATTTAGAAAGCAAACTTCCTTCCCCTTTTCCCAACTGCTCTCAGAAAACAAGAAAACAGCAGCTTGTTCTCCTCCTGTTCAGGGTCTGACCCGCCCCTCCTCTCCCGGTGCTCCCCCTAGACCCCACTTCCTCATGACATCCCTTCCTTGGCTACAAGAACAGGTTATCAAGGTGATAATAAGCGAGAAAATGTTCCAGCCTTGTTTTAAGCCTCTGCCGCATTGCCCTGCTTTAAAGAGGTTAAACGCTGTGTGAACCCATGTTTTCCACCCCCGGCCAGGCAGCCCTAAGCCAGGCTGATCCGGGCTCGCCTCGCCCCCTCACCATGAGAGACTCGAGAGACTCGTGCTGCCGGGATGATTGAGGTGGCCTCGGCCTCCCCAGCAGCTGCTGACTTGCGCTTGGAAATTCAAACCTCTCAAGGTAATTCCTCGGCTTATAAAAAAAACTTTCAGCAATGAATTCTGAGTTTGATGCCTCCCACGCCAAGTGGGGTAATGGCAGGCTCACTGACTTCCACAGACGCAGGCCCTGGGAGGGGCAAGGAATATTGGTTATTAAAGTAGTTTTATTTTTTAATTTTTATTTAAATTTTTAAAAGTTTATTTATATTTTTTGGTGGGGGGAGTAATTAGCTTTAGTCATTTATTTATTTATTTTTAATGGAGATAGTGGGGATTGAACCCAGGACCTTGCACATGCTAAGCATGCGCTCTACCACTGAGCTACACCCTCTCACAAAGTAGTTTTACAAGTAGGACTTTTAATGTGGTCTCATTAGGAGATTCTAGCTATTTCTAAAACACCATTCTTGATCTTCATTCTATTCTGAGGTCTTTTAGATCCCAAATGACTTAGGGCTGGTCTGGGCCACCCACAGGCTACAAGTTGGGCTGGCTTCTTACATCAGAGAGAATAAAACTGTGTTTCTGCCTCCTCTGGGCTGGAGCTTCTTTCATTGACTCAAGCCGCACTTTGGTACTGAGGTTGGAGGCCAAACTAATTGTGAAAGGAGATGTGGAGGTGTCGTTTGATATGGTAACTGGGTCACCTCCTGCAAGCTGGTGGAAATGGACATCCTCAGCACAAGCAGATGTGGTACCAGGTTTGGAGCAGTTCCTCCCAATGCAGAGAAGTTGCCCAGAGATTCTGAAACAACCATCTGCTTTTAAGATTTTCTGAATCATTCTCAGGCAGGATCAATTTTCCCTTCTTTTCCTTCCTTACCCCCAAAGCTGCTCCTGTCCCCAATGGCAGGAAGTCCCTGGTGGTGGTCACAGCTGCTGCGGTGACAGTCCTCTGTCTCCTCACAGGGACAGCTTTGTTGTGGGAGGATTCAAACGTCCTGTTGTCTCCTAAAGCTTCAGCTCCGAGTTTCAGGATGTGTTTTGGCAAGTGCAAATTCCAATAGTCATTGAACTCTTGATAATCCTTTATGCCCTGTAGAAGTATGTTTTTATTCATCCGTTTCTTCAGGAGGTAAGAAGTAAAGCTGTTCCACTCTAGGCATAAATTAGCATTTATAACAATGCAGTGCAAAAATGTAATTTAAATAGAACTGATTAGAATTTTGATAGGGCACCTAGGAACCTCTAAACAAATGCTGATCAGGTAATGAGTGGAACAAGTCATTTATTTTAGTGGTTCAGCTATTTGTTCAATGATTGGGTCACAGTTTCCCAAACATATACAGTGACTGTTCATTAATTATTCACTTCTCGCCCAGTAATTGTCCAATTTAACTACAAACTGTGAGCGTATAGGCAAAGCCACAGAAGACAGCAGAGGGAAAAAGTAGCAATCTAGATAAAAGTATATTTTCTTTTTGTAATAACATTCACTAATTCAAGGACTCAGGGAGAGGGGAGCTATTGTTAGACTTTGGCCTTGGTCTTGTCTGCATGCAGTGGATTAAATTGCTCACCATTTGTTAAGCAGGGACATTTACGCTTCAGAGTGCCGAGCTTTACAAAATGAGGCAGTACAAGTTGGCATTCAGCCTGTCTTTGTAGGTAGAGCCTCACCTTTGGGTCAGCGAGCAACGAGCTGTAAGTGGGACAGAAACTTCTGGATGCTATCAATCGAGTCACGTGTTTCTCTTCAGGTGTCTCAACTTCGCAAATGTTCTGAATCAGCCTGAAAGGTTCATTGGCAGGGTTTTTCTCTTTTGATATTTTAGAGGCTCTTCTTTTGTTAAGAAGATGGAAATGTTTCCCTCTTATTTCATGAGGAGTTCAACTCACATCCAGGACATTCTTGGTGCAGCGGCTTCCCCAGTATGTCATCAAATTCAATGTCCTCTTTTACTTATTGATTATCTTCATTGGTAGTTAAAATTAGTTTAGCAGCCCTGTTATGTTGATGTAATTTTGATATTAGTAGGATGTCACTTTCTAGAATGCAGATTGGAAATTAAATCCCAAGAAAGATGGTAAGTTAAATAATTTTCTCCCAAGTCAGAATGAAGCAGTGTTTTATTTTTAAATTTTTTTAATTCTTATTTTTTACTGAAGTGTAGTCGATTTACAATGTTAGTTTCAGGTGTACAGCAAAGCGATTCAGATATACATATACATACATATACGTATATGTATTATTTTTCCATTACAGCTCAGTATAAAAAATTGAGTAGGTCCTTGTTGTTTGTCTGTTTTATATATAGTAATATGTATCTGTTAATCCCAAACTCCTAATTTATTCTCTCCAGGTAACCACAGTTTGTTTTTCTATGTCTGTAAGTCTGTTTCTGGTTTGTAGATAAAATTTACAAAAACAATGAAGCATTGTTTTAAAGGAAGAATCATCAGTTTATTATAGTTTTAACGTCGCCCTCCTTGCCCTGGGTGTTTTGTGGATGAAGAACTTCCAGGGATGGGGCTCTACAAAGTGGAGCCTGCATTGAATGAGCACCTGATATCTGGGGCAGGTGTGAGGACCGGGCTCACATCGTCCTGTGGTCTGGCGGGTAATGGTTGGTGTAGATTTGTGTGAGTGGCATTAGTCTTTATTCATGCTGCTGCCTGAAAAGAGAACATCTTTGTTCCTTTGGGTACCGGCTGGGTACAAAACAAGCTTCTTAGGTGGTACCCAGTGGAGGCATCTACATCGCTCATCATCACTGAATTAACAAAGCTGGCGACGAGGTGGCCCACATGCTGGCAGTGGACTGACTAGCACGTGTAGAGAATTTCCGTTGTATATGAAAACAACAGCACGTATCTCTGGGAGAGTCTTTGTTTCCCAAACTTACCATACCCATGGGAAGAAAAAGTAAAAGTTTGTCATTGCTGGAAGAATTTAGGGAGATCTGGCTCTGTGTTTGCAAAATTCGACCATCATTTAAATACCTACTTCTTTGAATAGGTCATTTTCTTTGTCAGGCCATTTTACAGCTGAGAGAGGTGAAGAGATTTGTCATCCCCACAAAATAATTCTGAAGCCCAGGAGAAATGGGAACCCATGGTCCACCTCTAAGCAGTTTTAAATCTCCTAGATCCGTGTGTATTCCTGTGTTTAAAAAAATTATTTATTTATTTTTAATTTTGGGGGGGAGGGGATTATGTATGTATGTATGTATGTATGTATGTATGTATGTATGTATGTATGTATGCATGTATGTATTTATTAACAGAGGTACTGGGGATTGAACCCAGGAAATCGAGCACACTAAGCGCACACTCTACCACTGAGCTATACCCTCCCACTCACCATGCTTTTCTTTTAAAATAAAGTAAAAAAGAATTAGCTATCCTACTAGAGATACTGGCTGATTCCGTTTTCTACAGTGATGATTTTGGTTCTAATGAACTCTGCTATTTAGAAATATGCTGAGAGAATTGACTACCTGTGTTGGGGGTAATTTATTTTCTCTGGCTATGTTAACTCTTGAGCAATTAACTGGATTATTTCCCTAATGTGAACAGTGACTCTCTTCATACTAAAACAATTAATTGGACACTTGTTCTAGGGTGAATATTTACTCTCTTATTTTTTTCCTCTCCTCATGCCACCTCTCTTTCCTCACATGTCTTGCTCCCTCTCTGAGAGCAGCTTCGACCACTTAATGTTTATGCGAAGATTGTAAGCTCTCAGAAATCATAGCGAGGAAACTAGAGCTGCACATTTGTTCTCAGCAGATCTCCACATCTCTTTGGATTTTCATGTTGCGCTTGCTTTACAATCACTGAATTCCACATGATAGCATCTCCATTATTTTGGTGGGCATATTAGAGCTGATTGTTGCTCGCAGCAGCCTTCGGCCGCCCCCGGTGAGACCTCCACAGCTTACCTTATCATAATATTGGAAAGCAATTTCTCTTGACTGCTGTGCGCCGATGCCAGAAATCCAAAATGCTGCCACAGTCATTAAGTGATTTCCAATTAGTTAATTGGTTTCACAGGCTGCTTCTTTCGAAACTGCACCTTAAATGAAAAGCAGAACCATCCATTTTTGAAAGAGGAAGAATCCCGGGGCCTTTGGGTTTTAAGATCTTAAAACAAAGCAGACTGTGGAAGAAACGTCTCTGAAAACACCAATCCTGCAGAACAGAAAATGTTCTTATTATGGTTACAGAAAAAAATAGAATCTCTCTCCTGGCTTTCCCAAATGGTCTAGCGTTTATTTTGCCCACTTTAACTTTGAATCGGAGGAAATGAGGTAGATTATCACAGAGCAGCATGGAACATGGAGAATTTCTAGATCAACACGGCTTCTTCTCTAGGGAAGCTTCCGGGGCCTCTGTGTCAGGTCCCCCAGGGCCGTATCGTCTTGGCCGCTCTGGGATGCTATGTAACCCTCATTGAGCAGTAGGACCAAGTCGTTGAGAATGGTTCTTTAAGAAGCTGCTCTTTGGAAAGGGAAGTGTATACGGTTAGGGATATGGACTGATGAGAGGAGTGGTGTGTAAAAAGGTAAGAGATTGCTCTCGAACATCTCAGGTCAACACATGTGTTGTTACTGTTGGAGGGCCAGAAATAGGATTTTTGAGCAGTAACTGACTTGTACAGTAGTATAAATATTTATCCAACAGGGTAAGTAGGGTAAAAATTACCCAGTAGGGTAAATCAGTCATGTATTTTCTCTGATACAGAAAACTTAGCTTTAATAGTAGATAGAATGCATAAAAAAATGAATGCAACATTTCTTCTTTGTGAATCAGACAAAAATGCAGTCAGTCAAGTAAGCAGCAGCAGAGTGTAGTGGTTAAAAACATGGACTCTAGAGACAAACTATCTGGGTGGAAATCCTGTTAGCTACTTTCCAGTTGTGTGACTTGGGGCAGGTTGCTTGACGTCTCTGGGCTTCAGTCTCCTGGGAAATGGGGGAGAGGAGAAATACCATCCTCTAAGAGTTGTTACGAAGAGTGAACAAGTGGTTAAAATCCCAAAGTCCCTTAGAACCGGACTTGATACATATTTTATTAAAGAAACCAAATTTTATCAGATGCTATGTTTTGAAAGATCCACCTTTTGATCTCTCCCTTGAAAAAATCCTCTCCTTTTATGGGTAATTACCCACAAGAACCAATATTCAAAGGAAGGCAGTAACTGAGATGCTGGCGGCCCATCCCGTTGGTCAGTCCGTCTGTCAGTCAGCTATGTTCCCTGCCATCAGCTCTTTAAGATAGTTTCTTTTCCCCAAACTCAGCCTGATCTTCTTGTTAAAGAGCAATGTTTATGTGAGAGAAGTAGATTAAATGGGGAGAGTAGAGGAGGCAGTGATTGGAATACTGGGTTAGAAAGAGCAAAGAACTTCAGTGTGTACAAGTGTACGTGTGCGTGCATGTGGGGTGTGTGTGTCTGTGAAAGACAGAGAGAGACAGACACAGTGCCAGAGATAGACAGGGAGAGACAGAGAGAAATACACAAACATGCACACAGACAGAGAGAGACACAGAGAAAGAGGCAGAGAGATGAGAGAGAGACAGAGAGAGAGAACAGTTGGGTAGCAATGGAAAAACTTGGGTGAGTGGGAGACCATGCATGGGAAAGACAGCACACTGCTGAGAAGGAAATGAGAGGAGAGGGGAATACGGGAGGCAAAGCAGAGAGCTGAGGACAGAAAGCCCTGACTGGCGCTGGTGGCTTCCTGTCTGCTGGAGAAGCAGTTGGTTCATCATTTCAGCAGCCTGGAGTCCTTTAGTAATGACTTTATGGATTAAAATTTAAAACCAAATTAGGTATGTTTACAAAACAGCACCTACACTGAATTGATAACAAGCTGCCAAATTTGGGCTCACAATGATCCTGGAGCCCTGGGGTGTGCTGTTCGGGTAGATTGTCCTGGTGGTTGTTCATGTGGGTAGAACTGCGGCCACGTGTCATGTCCCCCTGCCCCCGCTAAAGATAGCACTTTTAGGTGATACGCTGGTGGGCATAAGTAAAGCATTTATGAGCACATAGTTTCTGGTCTTGAAAGTAACTGTGGTAGAAATTTGTCTGCTTTTTGGGAGTGCTTTTTTTTAAAAATTATTTTTAAGTTTCCTCGTGCCACCCATCCATTCCAGTTGAAACCGTGGATCAAGAAACACCAAGTCTGAAATCTCATAATTATACAGGCGTTTTGAGACTATGTGCTTTGAAAGTGAAATGTTTTCAGGAATGATGAGTTCCTCTGTCTGCTTCTCCAGCAGCAAGCCCGTTTCCTATCACATAGTTATTTCAGAGAGGGGCAATCTTTTATTCCAGTTTTATGCAATGGAATGCAGTATTTTCTACTCATATATTTTTTAGAACAGGAGCTGCTCTTTCAAGTTGTTAATCAGTATAAAGGAAGGAAGGCATCAAAGGGAATGCTTCTTGGTTCTGTCTAGAGACAGCGATACTTCTTGTAATGAAGTGCATTGATACATTTATTTCTATGTTCCATGAAGATAGTTATGACTCAATAAATATTAAATCAATCAGCCAAATAACCTCTCCCTGCCCTCGAGGAACTTATGGTCTGCTGAAACAAGATGAATATCATGGGCCTTTATCTTTTAATATATTTTTTCACTTTCTTCTGTTGGGAAATAAAATCTCAAGAATTCCCATCCAGGGAGCCTGAAGTGGTTTGGGCTATGATACACTTAAATTCCTTCACAAGCCAATGAGATTTGGTTGGAGTTGTTACCTGAGTCTTAATAATGCTTGTGAAATGGCTTCTTTGTAAAAGAGAGTTAAGTGCTGAAAATAACACAGGGACTGAAGAAAGCAGTGACTGCTGGTGATGGTCCAAAGGGGTGTGTGTTGTGTCTCCGAGGGTAAGGAGAGGGGGTGAGCACACTGGGACAAGACTGTGCCATCTGTTAATCACAGGATTTAAAACCACAATTCAATTACATGGGATTCCATGCGAATATGAGTGGTTTTTCCATTTCAGAAGGCAGCAGGAGCCCGCAGTAGAGTCACTGCGTGTCTGAGAGCCTGATTAAATGTGTTGGGGCGCACATGGAATATTTTAGTTTCTGGATATTATTTGTATTGAGACAGGAGCATCTTGGAGAGCGGAGATGCATTAAACCCGCACACTTAACGGATGATCTTTTATTTCCAGAGAGGCTGCTTGTTGCTGTTTGGGCTCCAGTGGCACTGGGTAAGCTCTTGGCTTCTTGCTGACCTGCAGTAAACCTGCTCTCTGGGCTCAAGATGCTGGCTCAAAATGCACTCGTTTGAATCGATGCTGGGCATTAAAGTGGCTCCTGGGCTTTAGGTCAGGGTCTTCGTTAGGGATGGTTATCCTCTGGTTGTGCTGGGGTTTGGGTGACAGGAGATTTAAAACCAAATGGGCTAGGAGTTTAACCCCTAGTTGCACTTGGTCTTGTGACTATTCCTTGGCTCTTGAGTCTTTAGGAAGTTCCTGATCCAAGAGGAGGGAGGTTGACATCCTCCCTCAACATTTTATCCCTTCTCACTGCTCTGCCTCTTGCCTTGTCCCCTCTACCTGGGATTTCCTTCTTTCTACTTCTAGCTGTCTCAACTCAACTCATTCTTTAAGAGCCAGCTAAAATGTCACATTGGTCTTCCTTGGTGCCTTCACTAATTCTTACCGCCCCTCCTCCCGATCCTATAAAGCATCCAAGAAGCATAGGATCATAAAAAAGCATGGATTTTGGACTAGATAGATCTGAGTTTCCATTCCAGGTTGTACAGTTACTAGGTGTGTTTACCTGGTAAGGCTTCACGTTCTCTTTCAGCCTTACTTTTCCTTAACTGTAAAATGGGGACACTGCCACTCACCTTAGGGTTTTTAGAAGCATTAAATGATGTCACCAAGTACAGGGCTGGGGAGAGAATAGTCCATAGATCTTTGTTTCTTCATCCTTCATAGTTTATCCAGCTAACTGTAATTCTTAATCTTTTCATCATGGTTCTGTTGGAGAATCTGATGAAAGCAATGGTCTCTGTTCCCAGAAAAAATATACATGCGTAATTTTTCATACCATTGTAGGTAATTCGGGGACGCCTAAATTCCAAATAAGAGCCTCTTAAGGGTAGCTGGTCCCCAGGGTAAAGCCCTTCCTCCACCAAATAACCACTTCGGTAAGATTTTTACAAAGCACTTATAAAGAGACCTGGTGCTTGGGAGGGGCTGAAGAAATACTGGTTAATCTCCCCTCTTCCTAAATTGCAGTCGGAACCTACACCATACCCGGAGGAAATCTAGCTGTGATTTTTCATTGTATGTAGTTTTGAGAAGCTGTCACGGACAAGTGACAGAAACACCTCCGAGCGGAGAGTCTAGTCCTTGACTGACACGTCTTCCAGCTGGCCTGCCATACCTGCTATGAACAAATTTGGCCTTTTCAAAAATCTTCCCTTTCTTATCCAACTGTACCCTGCAGTCCTGTGTGTGCCGCTCCCCAGCCTGGCGATGCGTTTTGCTGACATCTCTGTCTTCACTCTCTGTATAGAATTTATAGCAATTATCCTTTGGTTGGTCCCCGTGTCTGTATGTTGGCAAGCCGCCCTGCCTTCCATGTGATAAGTACTCTGCAGACCATGCGGCCGGAGCTCTGCCAAGTCTAATGTCACCCTCATCAGATGCCACCTGGGTCCAGGGGTTACCTCCACCTGCCCCTTCCCTTCTAAGTCTGCTGGCGCAGATTCCCCTGGCACTGTGTTTAAAAGCACAAGTCTGGCTGTGATCCAGTTCATTTGAACCAACGTTAGCAGTGACCCTGAATAATTCCGGCACCTC
The DNA here is from genome assembly GCF_009834535.1 of Camelus ferus. NCBI lineage: Eukaryota > Metazoa > Chordata > Mammalia > Artiodactyla > Camelidae > Camelus > Camelus ferus. Next base: position 98,504,199 of record NC_045697.1, on the reverse strand, counting down.
CGAACATTTTTTACAGCCTGCGCTACCTGGATTGGTTTGTCTGGCTGTGTACAGCAAGTAAATGAACTGGATAATCGCCATATTTCTCTTCTACTCCGTGCTGGGTAGCCTGCGCCTCTGGAAACAAAAGTTTTCTCTACAACAAAGTCACTTCTCAAGAACAATTATGCCCCCCGGGGGTGAAGACCTTCGTCGATATGTGCCAAAGGATGACTAATCAGATTGGCTCAAAAAGCACCTTTTCCCCATTTGACTTTCACTTGATATTTTCACTGAAGAGCAACGAGGACAACAACAAAAACCAACCTACATCACCAACCCCCTCCAAACCGCAAATGACAATCTCTCACTGATGTGCCGCTATTTCAGCTGTACAAGTCAGGCTTTATTTCTTCTTTTTTTATTTTTTATTGAAGTCTAGTTGATTTACAATGTTATGTTAGTTTCTGGTGTACAGCATAGTGATTCAGTTATACATATATATACTTTTTCATATTCTTTTTTATTACAGCTTATTACAAGAAATTGAGTATAGTTCCCTGTGCTGTACAGTACGACCTTCTTGTTTTTCTATTTTATATATAGTAGTTTATATCTGCTAATCCCAAACTCCTAATTTATCCCTCCTACCCCTTTCCCTTTTGGTAACCATGAGTTTGTTTTCTGTATCTGTGCTTTTTGTACATACATTCATTTGTATCATTGTTTTAGATTCCACATATAAGTGATATCATATGACATTTGTTTTTCTCTGTCTGATTACTTCACTTAGTATGATAATCTCCAGGTCATCTATGTTGCTGCCAATGGCATTATGTCATTCTTTATACGGCTGAACATATACATACACCACAACTTCTTTATCATCTGCCTATGGACATTCAGGTTCCTTCCATGTCTTGGCTACTGTAAACAGTGCTGCTATGAACATTGGGGTGCATGTATCTTTTCTAATTAGAGTTTTCTCTGAATATATGCCCAGGAGTGGGATTGCTGGATGATAGGGTAGCTCTACTTTTAGTTTTTAAAAGAACTTCCAGATTGTTCTCCATAGTGGCTACACCAATTATATTTCCACTGACCATGTAGGAGGGTTCCCTTTTCTCCACAGCCTCTCCAGCATTTATTGTCCGTGGACTTTTTAATGATGGTTATTCTGACTGGTGTGAGGTGGTACCTCGTTGTAGTTTTGATTTGCATTTCTCTGATAATTAACGATATTGAGCATATTTTCATGTGCCTATTGGCCATTTGTATGTCTTCATTGGAGAAATGTCTTTGGGGTCTTCTGCCCATTTTTGGATTTAGTTGTTTGTTCAGGCTTTATTTATCCCACGGCTGCTTGTGAACATCTGCATCTGAGAGCTTGAGGATGCTGTGGATCACTATTTCTCAGACTTTATGTACATTCAGATCATCTGGAGATCTTCTTAAAATGCAGATTCCAATTCAGTGGATCTGGGGAGGGCTCAAGAGATTCTTCATGTCTAATGAGCTCCCGGGTGGGCTGCTACTGATGGGCCACAGGCACACCTTGGAGAATCGAGACTGTAGCCTCGTCTGTAAGGCATCTGCACTCAGAGATCAAACCAATTCCAATATGTGGCAACCAGTGTGGCCCATTAGGCCCTCGGCTTGGCCTGCCCTTCATCACAACCTGGTTCTATTTCTCACAGCAAATGCAAGCAGAAAGACTCTGGTCTTGAGAGAAGAGCAAACACATTTTCATGAAATCAAGGCAGAATCTATCTAAATATAACATATTGCTCGCAAAGACACCTCCTTGCCTGCAAGTCCTTATTGGCTTCTCACTAGTTATTTAAAGTTTCTAAGTAGGAAATTTTTTGTCACTCAAAATTTAGGACAGCCTAGAAAAGTGCAATGGATGTAAAACTTCAGAGTCTGGAGTATTTGTCACCGCAAAGAGCAAAGTTTTGGAGCTTGAGATTAAGACTAGGAAAACTAATCATATCCACACATTCTTTTTTCACTCCTATTAAATACCGTTCTTTTTTGGTTTTCTTTCTCTTAGAAGACTGCCTGAATTCTTTTCTGGAAGGAATCACATCTGTATTAACACATTAATTATGTAAACGTTTATTCTTTCAAACCAGAGTATATACTATGTGTGAAAAAATTGTGGTGGTGACTTTGCTTCTGAGTTAATAAAGCAAGCCATTAACCTCTGTGAGTGAGCTTCCATTTTCACATCTGAATAATGAGGGGCTGGACCGGATGACCCCGCCTTGTCTGGTATTATGCATTCTAAGCACCGGAGACACTGAAGTAGCAAACGTTGTCTGTTTGTGGCTTTTTACTGACCAACATGAAGGCTTTTTTTAGGTCTTTCTCTTTCATGGCAGGGTGGGGAAGGCACACGTCTTTCTGTGTGTGTTCCATGGTTTACAGGGTGATAAGTAAGGAGAGGAATTCAGTTCCCTGTAGTCATATTGCTTTTTTCCCCTTTCCAGTGGAAATGTATTCCCATCAAAGAAAAATCCCATGTAGAATTCCTCTGTCTAAAAGTGAGAAAGGTGAAGAGGTCTGAAGCCCATCTGGGGGCCGTCCCTTTGCCAAGGAGGAGTTGCAGAGATACCCTAGGTCTCTGCGGGAGCCGGGTGGAAAAATCATTGCTCTAAACTGAGTCTGCTAAGGTCCAAACTCCAAACCACTCTATCCTGTTTCTATGTAAATAAAGCCGGGGGTGGGAAATCTAATTCAGGGAACAAGTGTACAAGGAAGGGTGTGGAAATCTGAGTAGGGTTGGTTACATAGAAATAAGGAGGGTAGAGTGGCTATGTCTTTCTGAGGATGGTGAGGGAAAGATGTGGGGCCTGGCAACCATATGTAAAGCTGACCAGACTAGGTTTTGATATCTCAGGAATGAGGGGCAGGCAGAGAGAGAGAGAGAGAGAGAGAGAGAGAGAGAGAGAGAGAGAGAGAGAGAGAGAGAGAGAGAGAGAGAGAGAATGAGGAGGGAAGGGTGGAGAGAGAGAGAGAGAGAAAGAGGAAAAGTGAGAGACAGGGAAACTAGGTAGCCTTTGCTCTGGGTCTGGTGGGCAGGAAATAAAGCAGAGCCGCTGGGAGCCTGTGATGGATGGCGCGGAGAGGACTTTCCTGTCCTTGCAGTGTGTCTATTTTCATTGAGTTGCTTTGGAAGTCCCAGTCTGCAAACCACAGGGGCTGGGTTGAGACTCTAAATCAAGTACTTCTGACTTCATCGCCTTTAGGTCTGTGAAATGCTGAAGCACCGCGTGAGAAGAGGGATCCTAGGTGTCACGCAGGCCAGTAGAGCATGAGTCCTGCTGTGGCCTTTGGGCAAGTGACTTTTTACTTCATCTATGTATGAGGTAAACCCCCCCATATATGTGTTTTTTTTCCCCTTTTCTTACAGGGTGACTAAAGCGACGTGTTCCTTTCCTGTTGTTGTGAAGGCTGCTGTCTAGTTGAGTTGCTTCTCTAGTGAGAGCAGTCAGTGTCATTAATTTTTCCTCTGTACCGTGTGGGCTGTGGAACATGAAGCTGACTTGATTGATCACATTGCCACTTGAAAACGGGAGCCTCCGGAGGCAGGTGGGTGAGTGGGTTGGTGAAACACTTGGGAGAGTTAATGCGTTTGTGGAGTTAGCAGTGTCGCCCCTCGGTAGATGGATGACGTTTTGGATCAGCTTGTGTGGAGGGGCTGGGTAAGATCAGGGTGGAAAGAGAGAGATAGGGTGAAACTAAAGGGGGAAATGCCTCTGCCTCAGTCACACTGCAGCTGTCCTGTGAGATGGGCTATGTAGGGGCGCTCTCCTGACCTTCACGGTGCATGATGTGTGCCTGGGGGAGGAAGCAGGATGGAAAAGGGATTAAAAACTATGTCTTAGAAGAAAGAGATCAAAGACCAAGTGTAGGGGGGAGGGTATAGCTCAGTGGTAGCGTGCATGCTTAGCATGCACGAGGTCCTGGGTTCAGTCCCCAGTACCTCCATTGAAATAACAAACAAACAAATCTAATTACTTCCCACCAACACACAAAAAAAGACCAAGTGTATTTCATGGCAAAGGAGAAATTCTAAAACTTTTGTATGTGTCCTGTTTATTGTCTTCAATTCTAAAAGGCTGTGGGAGGGACAGGTGTGGGGTATCCTGTATAGCTTCCAAGGGAAAATTGGAGGCTGTTTGGCTTCGTTTGAGGGTGAAATGTGTGGATGGAATGGTTAGCTTCTTGTGGAAGTGAATTTCTCCTCATGTCCCCATTCAAGTCAATGCTCTAAAGGAAATGCGTGGTCTGGGACATATTTGGCCTGGATGACCTCCAGAGGTGCTTAGAAGGCTGTCAGACAGAGATTCCACCACATTTCTAAATTTCCTTCCCATGTCCAGTAACAACTCATGAACAGTTTTTGGCCTTGCTGAAACTAGATACCCTGCCGTGGACAGAATCTAGTTTGCTGTAGAGGAAGAATCATATAGAATTGGCCTTTTTTGTTCCTTCAAGAGATAAGAAGATGAAGTCTCAGTTTCTGTGTTGTTGTAGCGTGGGAGAAAGAACAGAACTCGGAATCGAGGGTAGGATCCTAGCTCAAACATTTTCTTGCTGTGTGATCTTGGTCAAAGCTTCAGGTTTTTGTTTGTTTGTTTTTGTTTTTAATTAGTGAATTGGAGCTCCTGCTGTTACCTTTGCATGGTTGTTAGAAGCATTAAATGAGGTGATACAGGTACAGTGCCTGAGACCAGGGCTGCTGCATAGTAGTCACTCAGTAAATGGATTTATTTCCTTTAGTCTCTCAAAGACAACTATAATAGAACAGTTGGACTATAAGAAACCTAAACTATAGGCCAATATCCCTGATGAATATAGATGCAAAAGTTCTCAATGGCACAATTCAGCAGTACATTAAAAGGATTGTACACCACGATCTAGCCTTGAATACAAAGATGGTTCAACCCATGCAAATCAGTACATGTGATTCATGACATTAATAGAATGAAAGATAAAAATCATATGGTAATCTTTCCGAGATAGCAGGCCAGGAGGCTGCTTAGCGTCTGCCCTCACTTAGGGTGAATGAATGTAGGTCATCGACCCCAGACCCATGGGAGGGATGGATGAGTGGTGGGGCAGAGGGACTGGATGGCGGAGTGTGGATGCTGGTGTGTGGGTAGTTCAGACTAGGACAGGGGGCCCATTTGCATCAGAACAGCATGTTTGTGTGTGTCTGTGCACATGTGTGCATATATTTTCCTTCTGCTTCTCCTGGGCTCAAGCTCTCTGTTGCATAATTTCCTCTTGGTCAGTGTTTTCAAACTCCAGTGTGCATACAGATCTCCTGGGGATCTTGTGAAAATGCAGATTCTGAGTCCACATATCTGTGAAGGGGCCTGAGATTCCACATTTCTAACAAGCTTCCAGAGCATTTCTAAGAAGCTGAAGCTGTTGCTGTGTGGATTACACTTTGGGTGGAAATGACAAGGCTGCCTGCAGAAAACCTCAGAGGCCAGTCTCTGGTTTGGTGATGACTGTGGAGTTCTGCCTGCCTTTCGATTCCAGCAGGATTCATGGAGGATGTTTCCTTATTTGTTTATTAATTTTTTTGCTAAGACCCATTATTTATGAGTGCTATGCATCTCTTTTTCTCCAAAGATGAGGTCTATAAAGCCCATATTTGGGCTTCTGTTAGTAAGACATCTTTTTCTCAGAGTGGTGCTAACATTGCTGGTGGTGAAGCCCTGAGTACAAACCTGTTTTAGGAAAGAAATTCATCTTGTTAGAGGGAGCTGAGTACTTACAAGGCAGATAACGTTCTGCAGCTGGCTGAATTGATGAAGAGAGGCACCAGAATTCAGACTAAGCTATTTTTCATTCTTTGAATGAAGTCTATCTTCTGAATTACATGAGCCATGTGAAGCAGGGAAAGACAGCAATGGTTCTGGAAACAAAAACAGAGTTCTTATCTTTTAATACAGGAGAGAATGCCTCGGGATATTATTATTTGTGATTTATGGGGTGCATAGCAATATGACCAGTGTCTTGCCATAGCAGACAGAGGACTCTGACCCTCTGCCTTTGATGAACTCTTGTAGCTTCCCAGGGGCAATTTTCCACTGCAGAATGGCTGCTGCATTTCAAAAGTTTGACTCAAAAATCATGCAGAATGAGCTGTTAGGAAACTTCAGTCCTGCTATTGACTTATTCTGACTTTGTCCAAATTCCTTAAATCTTCTGACCTGTTAGGAAGATCAGTCACACTTGTTATCAATATTTGCTTTTCAAATACCTTGAGATGTGCATTAGCTAAATTAGTTTCAACTATTTATGAAAACTCACTTTTCCTCCTGAAGATATGTCAGATTTCACTGAGAAGACCTAAAATGAATAAAACCACGTATACAAACTAAATGGAGGTGACTACCGGACCATCCTTTGTAAGGAAGGAGTAGAAGGGAAGGTGGTTTCCTCCCTCCCTCTCTTTCTCTCTCCCTTTCTTCCTTCCTTCTGTCTTTTTAAAAACTTTATTTCAAAATAATACCAGATTTATAGAAAAGTTGCAAAAATAGTATAAATATTTCCCAAATGTTAACATTTTACCACATTTGCCCCCTCTATCTATGTATCTCTATCTATGATTTTTTCTGACCCACTTGAGAGTAAGTAGAAGACAAAATAGATGCCCCTTTATGCTTAAATACTTCAGTGAGTATTCTAAGGATGTTTTCTTATATAACCATAGTACAGTGATCAAAATCAAGCCATTAAATTGACAACACTATTAAATCTATGGACTTTATTCAAGTTTTGTCAATTGTCTTTATATGTCCTTTATAGTAAGACAAAAAATAATTTTTTTTCGGTTCAGATCCAGACCAGGCTCATGTGTTATACATAGTTGTCCTGTTTCTTGTCTCATTAACCTAGAGCATCATCTCAATATTTCCATCTTTAATAGTGAAGGTAAATTTTTAAAAATTGAAGTATAGTTGAAATACAACATTGTGTTAGTTTCAGGTGTACTACATAATGATTTGACTTTTGCATACATTTTGAAATGATCACAATGACAAGTCTAGTCCATCCTCATACAAAGTTATTGTGATGTTATTGACTGTGTTTCTTATGCTGTAGATTAGATTCCTGTAGCCTGTTTATTGTAACACTGGAGGCTTGTACTTCTTAATCCCCTTCACCTATTTCACCCACCTCAAGACCCCTTTTCTCTTCTGGTGACTGTTTGTTCTCTGTATCTGTAAGTGTGTTTCATTTTATTTTGTTTGTTTTGCTTTTTAGATTCCACACATAAGTGAGATCATGTGATATTTGTGTTTCTCTGACTTATTTCACTTAGCCTAATACTCTCTAGATCCATGCATACTGTTGCAAATGGCAATATTTCTTTTTTATGGCTGAGTAATATTCCATTATATGTGTGCACATATATATATATAGTATAAATACACACATATACATGCATACCACATCTTCTTCGTCTATTCATCTATTGGTGGACACTTAAGTTTCTTCCATATCTTAGACATTATAAATAATGCTGTAATGAATACTGGAGTGCACATATCTTTTTGAATTAGGGTTTTTGTTTTCTTTGAGCAAATATCTGGAAGTGAAATTGCTGGATCATATGGCAGTTCTATTTTTAATTTTGGGGGAACCTCCATACTGTTTTCCATAGTGGCTGCACCAATGTACATTCCTGCCAACAGTGCCTAAGGGTCTCCCTTTCTCCAGATCCTTGCCAACATTTGTTATTTGTTGTCATTTTGATGATAGCCATTCGGACAGGTCTGAGGTGGTGTCTTGTGGTTTTGATTTGCATTTTCCTGATGATTAGTGATGTTGAGCATCTTTTTATGTGCCTTTTGGCTATCTGTATGTCTTCTTTGGAAAAATGTCTATTTTGTCTGATATAAGTATTGCTATTCCAGTTTTCTTTTTGTTTCAATTTGCATGGGATACCTTTTTCCATCCCTTCACTTTCAGTCTGTCTTTAGATCTGAAGTGAGTCTCTTGTAGGCAGCATATATATACATCTTGTTTTTAAAATCCATTAAAAGCCACTCTATAGTGTTTTATTGGAGTATTTTGTTCATTTACATTTAAAGTAATTATTGACAGGTATGTTCTCATTGCCATTTTGTTAATTATTTTCTGATTGTTTTTGTAGTTCTCTTTTCTTCCTTTCTTCTTTCTTTCCTTCTGATACGTTGACTGTTTCTAGTATTATGTTTGGATTCCTTTCTCTTTGTGTGTGTGTATCTATTATATGTTTTCGGTTTGTTGTCACCATGAGGTTCATATAAAACAACATGTATCTATATCTGTATCTGTATATAATTATTTTAAGTTGATGCTATCTTAAATGCAAACACATTCTAACTACCCTACATTTTTACTCTCCCATGCCCATGTTTACTGTTTTTGACATTATGGTTTATATCTTTTTGTGTATTCCTCAACTACTTACTGTGGATATAGATGATTTTACTACCTTTGTATTTTAAGAGAAGGTAAATTCTTGACCTTATGAGATGTCATAGAATTTGGATAGACAAATACTACTTTATTTTAACAAGCACCCATAGAAGGCAGCTAGGAAGTCTCAAGGTTGATTTCTAAGAATATTGAAGTTGGTTTTCAAGGTTATAAAAAAAGACACAATTATTATAAAAATTAAAATAATTCAAAAATGAATTGTCAAAATAAGAGTCATCATTTCAACCTTACTTTCACTCAAGAGTAAATACCATTAGAGATTTTTGTACATTTTTCAGATCTTTTACTATGCTCATAAAATATGTACATTTATAACTTGTGTTTGTGTTTTAATAAAAATGAGATTATACCATATATATTGTTCTATAACTTCTTTTAGAAAAATTAGTAAGTCATTGGCACCTTTCCCTGTCAGGCTATGCAAGTCTTGAGGATACACTTTTAGCATCTCTGCTGGGAAAGCCTGAACCTCAGAGTTTTTTGTCTTGCTTGAAGTCTTCCATCTTGCTTTTGGTGGTAACTTTGTTTTACTGATAAGCTTGAAAGTGGGCTTGTGCACTGGGAGAGATCATTCCATGTTCAAGCACACAAGTAGAGTTTGGGGAACAAACTCTTTTTTGGATTCTTGACCCTTTCTCCCCTTCTCTTTCATGATACCCTCAGATACTTCCCTTAATTTATTGGCTTCTCATGGAGGACGTCATTACGGTGGCTGCCACCTAGGAAGGCTTGATCACAACTTGGGTAATACAGCTTTATATTATATATTATATAGTATAATGTTGACCCATTTCAAAGGTCAAAATGAAATATGAAAAAAGGTTTAAAATGTCACTTTCAATTCATTAAAATCTGTCTCTTTGGCACTGAAACTAGAGTTCATGATTACATGACATTATATACCCACACATATATATCTCAATACTCACGCATGCACGCACACATTTTGTACAAGTTTTTGTGATCACATATCTGGGCATCATCCCCATGGGTGTTAATTTCTAACTGTTTAGATACTCTTTCTCATCTGTATCCCAGATTAGAAGTGCAGCTGTTCTCCAGTCTTAGACATACTTGCTTGATCTTGGAATGACATTAGGGGGTTTCTTGCAACTGTTTTGCTGAGATCGTTAAGAAAATCAGTCTTAATGATTAGTTTAGGCTAGTTTTCCTTTGGTTCTTGAGTGGACTTTCTCTGGACCTTTCTGACCTTTAACTCTATTCATTCTTTGCTTATCCTGACCTTACAGTGCCTTTAAATCCCAGAGGGCAACTAGACAGTGATGATCTAAAGTTATTTATGAGCTTGATGGCTGTATTAGAGGTTTTCCCATTTTGCCTCTCTCCCTGCAGCCTTTAACCTGAAAGCACTTTGGAACAGGGTCTGTTTTCCTATAACTGCCTTCTTGCACTTGTTGGGCAAAATCAGAGCAGTGATTGAGTCTTCAGCACCCTTATGGCACTGCGGAGTGATAACATTTATCACACTTCTTGTTTAAGCCCTTTAGAGAATGACATTTCACAGTGTAATTTTGCTTCACAGATTTTTCCCTTGTGAGTTTTAACTTTCAGGGTAGAATTCTCTCTTATGGCTTCACCTTTTTCCTATTTTGTGTATCTGTGAGAAGTTGCACAAATCAGCCTCCTCTCAGCATAGCAAATGAAATCAGGTCACGCTCCCACGTGCCCTTCACCTCGAGATTCCTGATGGTTTCTTCCTTATTTGTCGTGAGCAGGCCCAAATTGCCTCACCTCTAGCTGCCCTTTCCACTTTATGAAACAAGCAACTAATAGCAACACAGCTCTAAAAATTCCCAGATGACCTGCATTTTGCTCTTTTTATTATCCCTTAAGAAATGTCTCTGTAATTGAAATCTAGAGCAGCAGGGTTTTGTGATCTTGTCATTTAGCATTTTACTTATGTTTGGTTTATTCATACTGTGCCTTTAAACCCCAAGTGGTCAAAGTCTGCCTAAGGGACCTAAAGAAATGAAACCAAAAATATCATCGTTAATTCAAAGGCAAGAAGCTAAGCAGAGGTCTTGGTGTCCACAGTTGTTTGGGAGTCAGAAGGAGGAAAAGGAGGAGAAAAATGCTGGGACATTTCAGTAGGTAGCAGCAGAGAGAGGCAAGACATCTATGCCAAGATTTATACTGCATGCTACATTTTATTTATTTGTGGGGACATAGGTATCTGTTTTTGTCCCTCTCCAGTAATTTATCAGTGAGTTCATCTTGATTTAGTAGTGCACAGAGGACCCCCAGTGCTAATTCCCCTTTATTTCCTATATTTCTTTTGCCTTAACTCATAAAGCTTCAGCGTCGCGACTTCCTTTATCATCCATCTGTATTTCATTGTAAGTCCAACTTGTTTTGATCTATAGCACGAGCCCTCTTTCCCCACCTCTTTGTCCTCTCTTCACAGATTGCATTCCTCAGTATTGACATTTCAGTCATTTGATTTATCCCAACAGGTTCCCTGATACCAACCAGATCATAATTCCCTACCATCACTTCAGGATCTTCCTAGTTATTTCCCTGGGCTCCTAGTATTTGTGGATCGGCACCTAAGAGATTTACTGATGATTTATCTCCTCTTTTAGGTTTTTGTTTGCTTAGATCCAAACCACAGGTGGTAACTTAGAAGGCCTGAGGATATCTGGAATTATATGAAATGAGAGCTTTGTTCTGCTTGGTAGGGAGTGCTGGAATGTTCTATCACAAGCATCGTCACAGAAGGGCCATTTCTGGAATTGCTTTAAAAGGAAAAGTTCTACAGCTTTTGTAAATCAAATGCCATCTACCCAATCTCCATGAGAGCTTCTAGATGGAGAGAGTTGGATCATCAGTTTTCAAAGCAGATGTTCTTTTAAAAAGAGGAGCACACCTATAAGAAACTCATTATGAATTTTAGTTGGAAGGGAGTAGAATACTTTTTCCATTGTGTCCTTCCTTTTTCATTGGTACTATATTTTTGGGATCAGAGCCACACACACGAACACAGCCAGACACACGTTTAACAAAGAGAGAGACATAAGAGAGAGAAAGAGAAAAATTTCCCTTTTGTGAATTTTCATGATATTGGCATTAAAATATTGAATGCTGCATTACCACGAGACCTTCAACTGTCCTGATTTACCTTAGTGACATCTATTTCTCAAGTCAGACAAGAGAAAGCTGTGCAGAATTATTATTATTTGGTCGTTTTAACTTTCTGTAAATAGTTCCTATGATTCCACATGGAGAGAGGTTTTGTGGCTTGTGTATAATATATTAGAAATTGAGAATCTTGGGAAAAGTAGCCTTGTCCTTAAATTGACTATAATCTAGGATTTTCACCATTATTTAAAATTATAATGCTGTGAAGGGCACTCACAATTCTCTATTGCTTTACTCTGTGAAGCATGTGGGGCTGGGGTCTTTCAGGGCTGTTCTACTTGGGGTCTGTGAAGGTGATCCCAGGTCATATCATGGTGGTGGATAGAGGACTTTCTGCCTATGGGTAGGGATGCCCATCAACACCTCTGCTGTGACCACCGTCTCCATCCCCTGCCATTCGCCACACATTGACCATATGACACTGTGGGGTCTACTTTTCCATTGTTCTCTCATCTGTAAAATAAAGGAGCTTGAGGAGTCTCCCAGTCCTAAAATCAAATTAAAAATGGGCTTCTATTGCAGTTGGAGGGGTTTGGGCAACTATGAGGAAGAATTTCCTGATGCTGACGATGTCAGATTGCTTGAATGCTTGTATAATGACATTCTCAACAGACCTTAAAAAATATTTTAATCTCTGTCAGATACCTGAAGGCAGAGGAAAGAACCCTTTGACATCAGGTCCATAACTCAGTTTCTGTAGTAGGGGGAACCATAACAGGTAATACCAGTTTGTAATTTCTGATAATGGTACATGGATCTCTGCCCGACATTAATGTTGTATTGATTAAAAAATGTTCCTGGAACCCTATGAAATGGATCAAAGCTGATAGAATGACTAAGTAAATAACAGCAAAGCAGTGACCAAAAATGTCAAGAGAAAAAAACACGGAGGGGTGGAAATCCTAACGAAGAATATATGTTTAACATCCGAGGTAAATAATAAAAAGTCAAATTAATTTACTTACAAAGTTCATTGTTGAAAAGGAACAATAATTATTTTAAAAAAGGAAAAAAGTAGCATTAAAAGCTCACCTTTGAACAAGAGACAACATGGAGTAAGATCTGAGACGACAAAGGGAAAAATAGTATTATTTTTTTTCCAGACATCAGGAAGTAAAGTCATAGGGAAATGTGACCTGTATGTCTGAAAGGTCTACATTTCTTACCTGGCACCAGGGTTAAAAATAATACATACATGCCTATAAGAATCACCAAGTAGAGTGCAGTAGAAGAAACAACATTTGTCCCTAATCTCCAACATTTAGAATCATTTCTATATATCCCACTAATTCTTACCAATTGGATTCATGGGGTATTATGAAGAATTTAATTTTCCTATTATAATAGCATATAGACCCTGAAATTAGGAATATGCTGCAGGCATTGACTGAAAATGCATAGACTGATGGCGTTTAATAAGAATGGAAGACAAGATTTAAAAACAAAACAGACTCCTAAGTGTTGAGCTATGACTTCTCAAAACAGTTTCTCACAAGGAGAAGTGGGTAGCTCAGTGGTAGAGCATGTGCTTAGCAAGCATGAGGTCTGAGTTCAATCCCCAGTACTGCCATTAAAGATAAGTAAATAAACCTAATTACCTTCCCCCACTAAAAAAAAGAAACGACAAAGTGACAAAAAAAAAAAAAACAAAAAAAAAAAAACACACAAAAAACACCTTCTCACAGATTTTCTTTTTAAGGGCTGAGAGAGAAGTACTGATTCACCATTTATCAGGGGCATAATTTATCTGCACTGATTAAAATGATCAAGAATGCAATGACAGCTCTTTATATCCCAGATAAATGCTTCCTTTGTGCTTTTCAGACAAGAATTTCTGACATGACGTGGGAAATGCTGAAGAAGTCAGTCTTTAGGGTGTGTTTTTATCCAGGAGATGGCTTGAGATGGATTAATGGCAAATCACAATAAATTATTTATCAGATAATAGGTGTGATAATTGTTCTTATTTATCATCAGTATAACTTGCCTTGTTCTCCTGTCATGCTTTCAATCAAGCCCTCCCCAAAGATTTGCTGGTTAAAATATACAGCCAAGAGGTCATTCCAACAATTTTTACTCATAATGGCACCCTGATTATCTCCTAATTGAAAAATGTAAACTAGGAGCTCTGTAAGTAATGTGAGTGACCCTTGCCTTTCTAACACAATGAGGAGAGTCATTCCTTACCTCATTCATCCTACCTTGGGGAACAGCACAATTTTCAGTAATTTTGATGGTCTCCTGAATTAATTGGAAATAACTCTTTTGTTTTCTATGGAGAAGGAAAAAAACCCCCACGTACCCAAGTTTGCTGAAAAAGTACAGATGTAAAATACCACTCACTATCTACCGTCCTGCTGGCAGCTAATCCATTGAAGCTTAATTGTAATTATCCAGCAGGTCTGGGGCCAGGGAGGAATACTGATTACCGCTACGTGCGTTTCTGTGGGCAAGACTGTGTATTGAGCCTGTTGCAAAGTTTCAAGGAAATTTATTTCTACCGGCAGCTGTAATGGATCATTGGTCATGGACTATTTCTGGACTTGGTGCAATGGGAGAAAATAATTCCAACTTATTCATGCAGAATTTCTCAAATGGTTGCCCTTGTTATGAAAGGAGTCAGACACACACTCAGGCATCCCACACTCTTGCATCAGAGATTGTCCAGATGGTCCTGAGTTATTTTACTATGGTTTACCTGTTCTCCCAGAAATCCATCCTCAGCTAAGCAGCCCAGTCAGGGTTTCCTAAACTTCCTTAATGGGAACAGTGGCTACATTGAGCAACTAAATCTACATACTTCTCTGTGTCTCTTCCCTCCCTCTCTCACTTTTCCTCAGCTGTCCTCCTTTCTTCGCCCCTCACTTGTTCTGGGTAGGACCCCAAGGTCATAGCTCAGATAGGACCTTCTTCTAATGTACCACTGCCCTCTGAGGTGCATCCTGTCACACAGCTCACAGCCTCTTTAGGGCATGCTGCTCTGACGTGACTCTCTGAACCTTGCCCAATTCACGTGTCGGTTTCTTTCAAGTCAGTCTACTTCTCCTGTACCATCTGGGGATTTTCACACGTTTGGTTGGCTCACCATCTTTCTAAAGTTGCTCAGCATCCTTCAAGGCTCCCATCTCCAGGGCTCCTACTGATGCCCGAGGCCATGCCTTCTACATCCACTTCCTCTGATCGTGTTATCTTGGCTCCAGCCCTCCTTGCTTCTGATCATGTTTCACATCTCTGCACAGCTCTCTTCAGATCCTTTGCATTGTTTCTCTTATTCTCAATCTTGTCCTCATCCTTGGAAACCATTCAATTCCTCTTTCCTAATATTCCACGTGGACGAGCTGGATTTATGTCTACTTGCTTAGCTAAGTTAGTATAAAAGCCTTGATCCTCTGCTTTACCCCATAGTGGGGTTTAGACAATATCAGTGTCTCTCCCATAGCAGAGGCCACTTTCTGACTCTCAGTAATATGGTCCTGTTTTCCAAAAGGATCTTGATAGCTATCTCTTTGATTTTATCAGTTCATCGAGAATTTGCCTTGCCCCATCTAGGAAACAGAAGTTTTTCATGAACTGGGTAGTGATAGCATATTCTTAGAATGCCAGACAGAGCTCTTTTGGTCCTAGTACTGATTGCGATTCAGTGACTCCAACCCTGTGTATAAGGCAGACAGCTCTTTTGGTGATCAAATATTTTGAACCCCTAAGTTAGGACACATGGATGAAGAACAGGTCAGAATATTTGAAATCTTGAAAAATCTAGGATGCTGTATTAATGATCTATTGCTGTGTAATAAACTACCCCCAAACTTAGTGGCTTAAAACAATATACATTTATTACCTCACATAGTTTTTGTGGGTCAAGAATTTGGGTGCAGTTTAGCTGAGTGGTATTGGCTCAGGGTCTTTCATGGGGGTACAGTTAAGATATTAGCTGAGGTTACAGTTATCTGAAGGGTTAACTTGGTGCTTCTAAGAAGACTCATTGACATGGCTGTAGGACTCTTCTTCACCACATGGGTCTCTCCGTAGGGCTGCCTGAGTGTTCTCACAAGATGTCAGCTGGCTTCCCCCAGAGCAAGGGATCCAAAACAGCAAGTTAGAAGGTGTAATGTCTTATATGACCTAGCCTTGGAGGTTGCACCCCATTATTTCCACAGTATCCTATTAGTTACATAAGTCAGCCCTATTTATTGTGGGAGGGGACCATCCAAGGGCAGGATATTGGGGAGCAGGGATTATTGGGGACCATCTTGGAGGCTGGCTACCAAAAATGTGTAGACTCTTATTGTGCCTTATTCTGCCCTTGTTATCCTTCCAACTGTGTTTGGAAGGTGATGAAGTGCATTGTACCTTGCCCAGCTCAACTGGAAGAGACGCTGGGGTATATTAATTCTTTGAGCACTTGAGTCAGAAAACAAAGGCACCATCACGGTTAAAGTCATGTTTTGATTCATTTTCTCTTTTGTTCTCTCTTCCACCAACCTTGGTGTTTCCCAATGTGTATTATCCAGAGTACTAGTCCTGTCAAGTGCTCTACCAAAAATTATTTTGCAGTCAAGCTCAGAGATTCACAATTTTCATGATGACTCTGAGAATTCTTGCGATGGAGATACTTGTTTCACTTTGTTTAACCCAACATTTCTCAAGTTTATTTGTCCACAGATTCAAAAATTTTGTCATAGCTAAAATCATCCTCCAAACATAGTGTTTTCTAAAATATACATTTTGAAACCTGGGTCTAGAGAGTTAGATGTCCATAACCAATATTATTCCCGAACAGATTTAAGATGGTTGCAATATAAGAGCAGTACGTTGAACCTAACTGGAGTCCTATAGCTGAGGATGCTCCTTAGACTGAAGCCCTTGAAGGGCAATCTTGTATCCACAATACCTAACTCAGTACCTAAATCTGTTTGTTTGCTGGGGAACCCTCAATCAGCTGTCCCCTTTACTATGCTCTAAGAGCATGTACGTTGATGTTTCTTTACTCCTGTATGAAATCTCTATTGAAAACTGGCCCTCAAAGTCTTTCAAAGAGTGTTAACCCCCTTTCCCCTAGAGGAGAAAATTTTCGCCATATAAACTCCAAGAAGCATTGCACTGCTGAGATTAAGCATCTCTTAGCTGGTGTATTTTATGGCTGAATTGTTTGTCTTGGTATGTAAGCCTCTGGGGCATAACCATTTCTTCTTATGAGTCTGGTAGAGCACAGAGCACACCGTCAGCACTCAACTCAAAATAAATCATCATAATAATAGTCATAAACATAAATCAAGGGAGCACAATTCAGCTTATTTATAGCCTTACAGGAGAAGCACAATGGAGAAAGTGCAGTTATTTTCCATCATATTATCCTATATCATTTCCAAGCAAAATGTCATATTGTCCACTGGTGTGTAACCAGGTAATGAAGGATTCTGGTGTAACCTGCAAATTCCGTGAGGCCAGAGTTAAATGATGTGAGGCTAGAAGCTCACATTTCCTAAGTTTCTGTAATTAAAATCTGAATTTCTAGGGCTTATTAAGGTAATATTTAACATATAATTATCTTGACATTTTAAAAGGGAAAAGTGTTTAAGACAAATTATGTAGTAATATTTAATCACAAAAATCTACTGGTTCTGCTCATTTTTTCGAAGGTCTGTTCTCTGATTTCAAAGGTGAAAGCTTAACTCTTAGTAAAGATTTTAATCTAATGTTTAATCTAATGGATAATAGTGGATTAGTTAGTGGGTTATCCCTCCCATATAATATACAAGGTGCTTTTATCACATTGAAATCTGGGTCAGTCTTACAATTGGGTTTGTCATTCTATCTGATTGAATATCAAACTCTAAGTAACCACTTTTTCTACTTTTTTTTTTTTAAACTTCAGAGATTTGGAAAACACACCTACACAGGCACACACACACATACCCATATCATCCTCCCCACTCACATATAAGTGAAAATAATCCCAGATATATCCACCATCAAGCAAGGCACTTGAACATTTTGATAGATTTCTTTTCAGGCTTTTTCCTAAGCATCAACTTAAAAAAAATACCCAAGTAACACATGACTGTACTTTCCTTTTTTGTCTTTTATGAAAACATTTCAGATAAAACTGAATTCCTTTTCAGTAACCATCTAAGTTCCCCCCCTCCCTTTTTGGTAGTATTCATAATCATGAGTTTGGTTTACTGTTCTTCCAGGTGATTGTCTTTTGCACTAACATAAATACATATGTATTTCTATGAAATGTATAGGATTGTTTTATAACATGAAAGGCATTATGTTTACATTATATTTTATGCTTTTTATGCAAATTACTTTAAAACAAAACTATCTGTGGTGATGTGCACACACATCCAAGCACACTTTAGTTTATTCATTTTATCTGTTATGTAATATTCCACCTCTTAAATATACAACGTTTTACTTAACAATTTCATGATTTTATGTTGCAATGAACATCTTTGCACACACTAGAGTGTTTTTTATTTTTTTTAACTTTTTTTTATTGATTTATAATCATTTTACAATGTTGTGTCAAATTCCAGTGTTCAGCACAATGTTTCAGTCATACATGGACATATACACACTCATTGTCACATTTTTTTCTCTGTGAGCTACCATAACATTTTGTGTATATTTCCCTGTGCTATACAGTATAATCTTGTTTATCTATTCTACAATTTTGAAGTCCCAGTCTATCCCTTCCCACCCTCTGCCCCACTAGAGTGCTTTTTAAAAAATGAGTAAATATCTAGAAATTTAAAATCTGGATCACAGCTATGAATACTTTTTATTTTAACAGGAGGCGCAAAGTGAATGTTCTAACTGATAGAGTCACCACTGGTAAGTTGATCCTCTCTCTGTAAAATCTTGCCAATGCACTGTATTCTCAAACCACATTAACATTTCTTCTTATCTGATTGGTATAAAATATGACTAGTGATTTAGTTTGCATTTCCATGGTTATTAGTGAGGGCAGACTTATTGTTATATGTTTTTGGGCCATTTGTATTTCCTCTTCAATAAATTGCCTCTTCTTTGTTATATTGTGGTATATTCCCTCTAAACCAACTTTGATGAGAGGTTTTTTTTTTTTTTTATCATGAATGGATGTTTAATTTTTTCAAATGCTTTTTCTGCATCTATTGAGATGATAGTGATTTTTATGCTTTGTTTTGTTACTGTGGTGTATCATGATGATTGGTTTGTGGATATTGACCCACGCTTGCATCCTTGGAATAAATCCTACTGGATCATGGTGTATGATCTTTTTTTTATATTGTTGAATTCAGTTTGCTAATATTTTGCCGAGTATTTTTGCATCAGTATTCAACTGAGATACTAATTTGTAATTTCCTTTTTTTGTATTGTGTTTGTCTTGTTTTGGTATCAGGTAATTGTGGCTTCATAGAATGAATTTGGGTATTCCCTCCTCTTCAGTTTTTTGGAATAGTTTGAGAAAGATGAGTATTATCTCTTCTTTATATGTTTGGCAGAATTCCCCTATGAAGCTGTCAGGTCATGGACTTTTGTTTGCTGAGAGTTTTTAAATTACAAATTCAATTTCACTACTGGTGATCTGTCTGTTCAGATTGTCTGTTTCTTCCTGATCCAGTCTTGGAAATTTGTATGTTTCTAGAAGTTTATCTATGTCTTCTAGTTTGTCCATTTTTTTCTTACAAAACTGTTCATAGTATTCTCTTATGATTTTTTGTATCTCTGTGTTATCAGTTGTTATTTCTCCTCTTTCATTTATTATTTTGTTTATTGATATACCACATTTTATCCATTCATCAGTTGATAAAATTTGGGGTTTTCCCCACTCTGGTAGATATTATTACCCTTATTTGATAAGTGAGGAAACAGCCTCAAATTACTCAAGTGATTTATTCATGGTCATATAACCAGTCAGTGCCAGAACTTTAAATTAAATTTATAATTTCATAATTTAAAAATATATTTTTTCATATTTTCACTTTCTCCTTGTCTTTTCTTAAAATTAAGGACACCTCAGTATTTATGTTTACAAGTATTGCTATTAGCTTGATTCCTTTGATGCTAAGTCATTTTCTTCAATCTGCCTGGGTAAGGACTGAGTTTTTGGGCACAATGAATGTGGTGAGATTTATAGACATCTAAAGCCTCAACACAGACATACCCCAAGAAGTTGTACTTTGGAATCCCACTCATTGTCATTGTGCTAACCTGTTAAATTTTGATAGTTTGGTAGTTGATGACAGTTAAAAAATTCCTGGCTGACATGTTAGTTATGATTTGAAAGCCTGGAGGAGTAAAATGTCTTGAAATTTTTCCTAGTTCTAAATTTAACAGATTTAGAGAGCTCTCCTTCCTTCTTCAGTATGTTAAATGTGGAAGAATGTCTCAAATGTAAAAACAAACTTGATGCTAATGGTGAACAATAAAGTTTGTAATTTCGTACTTATTTTAAGATGACTTCGTAACTGGTATTGAGCATAGTTATAATGGATTTATTGAAATTGAATCTGAACAATGCAATAAAAAAATCTCTCATATATGGAAGAAAACATCAGTTAATTTAAACGACTCTCCTTGGGACAACGGATCATCTTGCTGTGCCAAATACATTATTAATGTTCAGATGAATTGGCCAAAATACTGGATATTCAGCAATATTACTTGAAACCAATGATTTCTGATAGCTGGTTGTAGGGCGAGTGGGAGAAGCTGGATACATATGCTTAAATTTCGTAGGGACTTTACATATCAGCTAATTTTTAAGCTTTTCCTTTTATAGTTGGGAAAACGAAGTTCTAGAAATTAAGTTCTTATTCACAGTCACAAAGTGAAGGTCAGTCTTCTTATGTTCTGCCTTACTAACAACTATCCTTAAAACTCAGCAGATTGTAAAACAGAAAGAGATTCCTGAAAAAATTAAAAATAGAACTGCCACATGATCCAGCAATTTAACTTCTAGGTATTTACCTAAAGAAAACAAAAATACTAATTCATCAAGCTATATGTACCTCAATGCTCATTGTAGCATTATTTATGATAATCAAGATATGGAATCAACCTAAGTGTCCATTAGATGAATGGATAAAGAAGATGTGGTTTACACAGAAAAAGGAATGTTACTCAGCCAAATAAGAATGACACCCTGCCATTTGCAACAATATGAATGGATCTAGCAGGTATTATGCTAAGTGAAATAAGTCAGACAGAGAAAGACAAATACAGTATGGTTTCACTTATATGTGGAATCTAAAAAACAAAACAAAGCAAAACAAAAGCATACTCATCAATACAGAGAACAAGTGGGAGGTAGCATAGTCAATAATATTGTAATAACTGTATATGGAGACAGTCACTGGACTTATTATGGTGATCATTTCATAAGGTATGCAAATGTCAAATCACTATGTAATATACCTAAAACTGACATAATGCTGTATGTCAACTGTATTTCAATTAAAAAAAGACTCAGCAGATGCCTCGAGCAGGACACACTCCTGACATCCTTCCTCAACGCTCCTTTGATTTTCCAAAATTTCCAAGCATATCATAACCATCTGTTATATAAACTTGGTTAAATGTGAGCTTGGCAATGTTCTGCTTATCTATGTATTCCCAATGTCCAGAACATACCTGAAAATACAATGGATGCTCTATAAATATCACATTTCCACGACACTCTTCCAGTGTCCTTTTCTGTTTTTCGGTCTCATGGTCCAGGCGAGAGTTTTTCTGTTTATAGCAATGGGACAGTTTCCTCCCCAGTAGCATCTTACAGAAAACCACAGTGCATAAGACAGATAATAGAAGAGCTGGCTTGATGAAACAGGAACCAGGAAGCCAGATGCCAGGCTTTTTGGCCTTCCCTCTCATGGCTATGCAGCAGGGGTTCAGGGGAAGAAGATACATCTCAGAGGGGTGCCAAGGCTCAGGGAATCACAGGACCTGAGTCACATCACCAGGAATGAAGACCTGTCATTCCAGACTCTTAAAGAGAACTAGAATTAAGATCCTAACTAGGAATAGCTAGTGCATATTCATTAGTCTATGTCTGTTTGAGAAAGTTAATCATCTGTTAGCTTATACAAAGTCATGCAGGAAGCTATATGTTCATTCAGTTCTCTTACCAATTATGTAATGAGCACCTATTCTATTTTAATAACTATGGATACAAAACAGTGAGCAAATGGGCCAACATACTTTCTTTCTTGGAGCTTCCATTCTGATAGGGGAAGACAGACACTAAAAAAATAGTTGATTACATAGTATGTTGGATGATGATGGTGATGTCTATATGGAAACAGTGTGAAAGGGGTACCATGTGTGTGTGTGTGTGTGTGTGTGTGTGTTGGGGTGTTGCAGTTAATGGGGTAGTAAAGGAAGGCCTAAGTGACATTTGCATGTAGTCCTGAAGGAGGTGAGGGAATGAGACACAGACTGTCTGGAGACAGTAAGTGTAAAGCCCTAAGTGAAAGCGTGCCTGGTATGTGTAAAGAGGGTTTCTCTCCTCACTCTCCTTTACATGAGATTCCTTAGATTACAAAGACCCAAAATGTGACAATGAATATATATATGTTCATTTATAACTGAAAAATTGTGCACACTGGAATTTGACACAACATTGTAAAATGATTATAAATCAATAAAAAATGTTAAAAAAAATAATAAACAGAGACCCATAGAATAATTTTGATAAAGGAAACAATTTGGTTGGATTTCCTTAGTTCAGATTCTATAAATAGGCAATAGATAGCAAAGTACTTTCATTAAGAATGATCTAAGAATAACTTACCTGGCCTTACGGAATTCAGTTTTCTTTGGCTAATTATGTTGATTCACATGCATGCTGATTTGGGATGCAAATAAATTCCCTTTCCATTTTTCTCCCTATTCCTGTGCAGAAGGGAAGCGTTGGAGGTCTTTAAAATAGGCCAGAGTCTCATCTGGGGTAGTTTAGGAGAGGCTTTGCCTGAAGGCAGATCAATCTCTCCAGTCTCATCACTGCCCAAAGAGTCTTTACAATAGACTGTGCCTCTCCAGGTGATCTCAAATTCTTACTATTAGCCAGGAGAACGTTCTTTGGCACTGTCATCCTTTCAGTTTTCCCTGTATCAGATGCAGAGAAAATACTGGGCGTCATAGACTTTAGCGTGTGTGGGAGAGCTGTTCTCCATCATTTAGACTGGAAGCAGCATCATTAGGGCAATGCCGAAGGAAACGAGTCCTGAGAGGTTGCTGTGTGATTCCTGTGACCACATTTGCTACAGACCCTATTTTCTAAAATGCCTCACTAGTTTCTTTCAAGGGAGGTTGTTATCTGCTTCTCTAAACAACTTGTTTTGTAGCCCAGTCACTTGTGGAGAGGACAAGTTATGAGGCTTCCGAAACAGGCTGGTGTTGAGGGTAACAGAATGGCGACCAAGGGCCTTTAAGACCTGTTCACATGTTAGATTTTGTTTGGAGCCCAATCCTGGCCCCATGGAGTATAATGTTTATGTTTTATTTAATGAATGCCCAACACT
This sequence comes from Camelus ferus, assembly GCF_009834535.1. Lineage (NCBI taxonomy): Eukaryota > Metazoa > Chordata > Mammalia > Artiodactyla > Camelidae > Camelus > Camelus ferus. The sequence continues at coordinate 98,481,037 of NC_045697.1, read as the reverse complement.
GAAAAATGGATGCTATATAACTTCCTAGTGTGAGGCTGGGGAAGGGGAGTCAAAACAATAGTGCAGAAGGGAGCTTGAAGTGGAGCAGATATACCCTGTCCTGTCATTACCAAGTTCATACTCTTCAGTTGTTTTCACCTGTTTATATGCCTGTCCTGTGGCTCCCCTGAGGACCTGCCTTCCATAAATGCTTGTCATTACTGGGGGGCTGTTAGTAGTGGTGTTTGTGGGGGGCAGGGTAAGGAGATCGATGACAGGAGTGGGGAACTTGTGTTGCATCATAAACAATGACCCCAGGCTTACACAACTACGCCATACTTCATGCAAGAGATGATTTATTTTTATTTAAAATATTCCACATGAGCTTTTTATTAGAGGAACTCAATGGCAAATTATTTTTAAAATAGAACTTTTTCCCTAATTAGGCTATTTTGTAAAATTGGATTTTCCTTGTGCAGATTACATGAAAACAGGAAGCAACTGTAAGATACCTTGTTAGATGTCACGAGCTCAGCTAAGGGGTGCGAAAAGTGCCTAGCTTTAGATACCAGAGAGATCAGGTTGGAATCTTGGATCCACCATTTGCAAGCTCCGGGACTAGATCAGTCACTTTCCTTCTCAGTCTTCAGCTGATTCATGTGCAGAAATGGAGCTAATGATTCTTCTCACACTGGGTTGTGGGGTAAAGGCTCTGATGCTCAATAAAGGCTCAACAGATGTGATTTCTTCTATTCTCTCCCCATTGGTGGGCATTCGCACACTCTTTTAGACTGAACTACTGCAAGCATCATCTTAGTTTATCAGAGAAGTCAGCCAGTTATGGTAAAGAAACCATTTCTTCCTCAAACCATTCCTTAGTGCTTTCCCTGGACCTTGGTGATTTATCCTCAAGTCTGACATCACCTGTAATCATTTTCTGACACCAGTCCCTGTGGTGGCCTCAAGGACTTCCTCTACTCGGGTCCTGCTCACTTCTCAGTGCCTTAGAAGTGATGTCACATTGGAGCTCATCACATTTACTGATGTCACAGTAAACATGACATCACATGTCAACCTGTTGTACTGGATTCTGGGTTTCTTCCAAGTGCCCCAGTTCAACATTTTTTTTACTGAGTCAGTTCCTTCATATTTGAGGAAAAGCTTCGGGTATCCAATAGGTTTAATAGAAGCTGGCAAATAGTTAGGAAAAAACCTTTCCCAACGTTTCTGTGCTTATTACATGTATTTTCCCTATAGACCAAATTAGAATACTCTAATTCTATAGCACTGAGGAATACTCTAATTCACCACCCCTAAGGAACTCCCACAATGGTGAATACCGCGATAAAACACAGGAAACTGGCCCGGATATTGTAAAAACAACAAGGTATTTGTCAATTTGACCTTCTTGGTGGTTGGGTGGGATGGTGCTTCTCTGTCTCCTCCCGTAGAGGAGATATATCCATTTACTGTTATGTCCCTGGATCATTTCCTTCTATAAAGAAAGGATGAATTGTGTGTATAAAGACAGTTATCTATTTAAGATATTAACATTTTTGTGTCTTCTTTTAAAGTATTCTTGCTATTTTGGGGCAAGCCTAAGGGGAGTAAGTGGGTTTCAGCATTTGCCAAGTAGTGGTGTTATCACCTTGGCCATGAGTGTTGAGTCTTCGGCTCTCCATGGAACATACCTGTATGCTGCACATCTGAGAACGCACCGTGTTTGCATTTCTTTATCAGGGCAAATGGCAGGATAGTGAATTTGTTCTGCTTGGAGCTCCAATGATCTAATAGTTGAGTCTCTGCTGCACTTACTTGTATACTTTCCACTGTGCATTGACCAGTGTCTACCACATCACTGTATTTCTCAGTTTCTGTGGAAAGGGCTATAGAGGAGGACCAATTCCTCCTGCTCCAATAATCCTGTAATGTCATTCTGTGACCAGTGCCTGATTTCTGGACTGCCATTCTTGAACTTGTATCCCCAAATGAGTATTGTCCTTCCAAAGAGCTACCCGGGAAGGTTAAACACTAACTCCAGTAATACCACGAATGCCGATGTGCAATTGTTTGAACCATTTCTGGGACTTCCCTTTGGAAACTGCTTCAGAGGCAAAATACTAGACACAAAAAAACCAATGTGCTGATATCAGGGGCTTTAAAATCTAAGAACAGAGTATTGATCTCTTTGAAAATCAGCACTGTATGAATGTATAAACTGTAGTTTGTTAAAAAAAAAAATCAGCCCTACTATTTTATGGTTACAACTGACAAGGATAGAAAAGAATATTTATGATAACATCTTAGCCCAGCTATAGCTGACGGCCTGGGACAGAAACGACAATCCAGAGTTTCAGCTTTTCCTTGACCACCAGCAATGTGCCCTTTTCTAGTCATTATGTCATGCATTGGTACTTGTTTCCCTTCCTCCTTGTTTAAAAAAAATTATTTTTCTTTTTCTGTTAAGTCATTCTCCCGCGGTCCCTGAACTGGCAGTCTCTCTTGTTTGTGGGAAGCTTTTACATTCCCAGTTCCAGGCAAATTCTTTGATGGTTCAAAACCCTCTGTTTGTTATTCTCTCCTTTCTAGCCAAGACCATCTTTACTTCTTGTTCCTGAAGCCATATGCCTAGCCACTGTTCTTCTTTCAGAAGAAACTGCTAACCACTTTTGCCTCCCCGTGATACTCACTGAGTGGTCCCCACTCCCTTGCAGCGTTGTATTTGAAATCTGAACTCATAGTAAGCAAGGATGTGGGTAACAGGGTTAAGATTTCTGAGTAGCCTTTCATATGTCATATTGATGTGTGTGTGTGTGTGTGTATTCTCTTTTCTGAGTTCTAATCTTTTTACATATGTCCCACTGGGCAAGTTTCTACTAATTACTAAGGCTAAATGAAAGCCTCCTCTTCAGAGGGAGGTTATTTTGGTTGAGCAGCATTTAGGAGTTTGGTCGCATGCAGCATTTGCAAGAAAAAGGAAACTCAAAGTCCAGAAGACGGATCAGTGACCCAGTCAACCCGAGTCCCGGGGCACCACACTTACTTTTTGCTTCAATAAAGTCTGCTTCAAAGCAATCTCAATCCTTCATCAAAGAGATTCCCAGAGCACTCCCCATGGGTTAACATAAATCTTACTGTTCTCGCTCTTTTTTTTTTTTTTTTTTCCAAGTTGCCTTTCAGAAAAAAAAAAAAAAAATCAGTCCTGTGTCTCCATTTCTTTAAATCTTTTATCCTCGGGCTGCTACCACTGGCTGTATAGATTACATATTAGCAGTTAAGAATATTCCACAAAGTCCTGGCTTGTTCTCACCCTGCAGTGCTTACAGTCACCGATTGCGATGAAAGGAATTTGAAAGGCACAGCCCGGCAGTCCTGAACCGGCTCAGCACACACCCTCTCTGTGGCTTATCGCGCTGTAGATGTTCTTTTGACCAGCCATCAGTCGTATTGGAAACTTTCCCGTGATTCCTGAGACATGAACCCCTTAGGTAGACGTTAACAACACAGCACATGAGCACGGGCTAAGGAAAATACTTTTGACTTCAAGTTCAAGAAATGCTTTGTTCCTGCTCAGAGTTTTACATTTTCTTAGGGTCTCCCTTCTCTTGGGCAGCCTCAGTGGCCCCCTGCTATATAAGTCAAATTCGAGAATCCATGGATGCTTAAGTGGCTACCATAACCAGAGAAGAAAGGCTCCTGGAGGGAGAGGGAGAGGAATAAAGAGAAACAGAGAAAGAGATGGAGCAGAGAGAGGAGAGGGATGATGAGAACAGGAGAGAGCTTATCATATTGAAGGCAGAAGTGATTGGGAAAGAGTCAAGCCCTGAGGGAGCTGGAGGTGCAGACAGAGCTCTCAGTGTCAAGGTCAGGAGCATCTAGAGAGAAGGAGGAAATCCTGTGAGCTGGGACATCTGCGTGCTTGACGATGAACAGATATAAAGGAGCCATCTGGGAAAATGTTCTGGGGAGCTGGAGGTTCACTTGTTACTCAGACCCTCCCCTGTGTGATTCCTCTGTTGTTTTTAAAACGTGAGCTTTGCTTTAAAAAAAAAATATGAATTTTTATGCCTGGTTCAGGGTACCAGGGCTGATGGGGATTGAGCTTTGAGCTCTGGGGCTAATATTTAAACATCAAAGAAGCCAGAGGAGCCCTCAGAGCAATCAGGCAGACTTCATTTTCAGTTACTTCTAGCTGAAAGAGAAGAGGGGAGTCGTCTGTAAAATTATGGGGCCTGGGACCCCCATATCATCATGCGTTATTTTGAGTGGACAGGGCACTGATTGCTCAGTGCTATGGGAAAGCTGTTCATCAACTGAACAATGGAAAAAGCAAGTGCCACCTGCATCCCTGCGGTGAGGGTTGAAGACAGGAATTAAAATGTCACCCTTTCTTTTATCTTCAGCTGCAGTTTGGAGGTACTTCTCTGGAGGGTTGACTTGCTCCTTCTTTCACTGGGTTGTAATAATTCCATTAAAAGTCTCTTGCTTACTCAAGTAAAACACCCTACCAAGTGAGTGGCATTTGGCAACCTCGTTTCCCTTTTCTTGATTATTCTAGTCTATTGATCTGTGTCTCTGGAGAAATTCTGGAAACTTCCAAGAAGTCTTTTGGAGTTTAAAATATTATCTCCCTGGTGATTAACTTGAATCAGAGGCTAATAAGATGAATTCCTCCCTTGCATTGGTGATCCCAGATCTTCCTCGCACTCATCAGTCCTCCAGCTCTCAGAGAACTTAGAAACGCAAGAGTACATTTGTCACCAGTGGGTAGCAAGGCAACAGAACTATTCAGATTGGTCAGACAGAAATAAATGCCTTTGCAGGAAAAGTAAAAGGCACACAATTGGTTGTAGGAAATTGGAAAGACAGAATTCTACATGAAATAGTGGAAGGAAAACCCCCATTCTGTAAAAACCACAGAATTACTATTATCCTGTTTTTGGTAAATTCCACGAGGTCTGGATCCAAATAATCTGCCACTGAGAACAAGGGTAAAAAAACGGAAGTGTTTTTCTTTGTACTTTATTTCGAAAACATCCTGATTGGCTTTTGAATTCCTGGAGCACATAAGGAAAAGAATGTAGTAAGCTTTTCCAGAGAGTCCACTTTCTCTTAGAGAGAAGAGAGTAGAAAAATGAATGATGGGTTACTTCTAATTTACAATGATGGGCTCATCTCTCCCAGATATTACTTTGGTTCTTGGATGATCGCTTTTCCCCACCTGAACCCTGATTGCTTTTTAAAGATGAAAAGGATCACAGGGGCTGTATAGTCCATTTCTAGTCTTTACAAGTTTGCAACTTACACATTGCTTTTGATGCTAGTTTAAAATTATTTGGATAATGAAAATTTCGGTTTGTTTTAAATGTTTTTGCTCCATGGCTTAATTAACAAATAAACCCTTATAAACAAAACTGATTAGTTCGTATCTCTTTTTAAGCTTTATTTGTATTGAAGCCCAGACTTCAGATGTCATTAGCAAAGTTATTTTGAACGTAACTAGTGGCTTACTTTATTAGAAGAAACCAAATAGCCAACATGAGAAATACTGCTAATGTGTACACGTCTACAAGAAACATGGTGCTTAACAAGAAACATGTAAGACGTGATACAGTACTGAAGTGAATTATCCTTCTGTGCTTGCTCTCAGATTTCACACTCTTTGTTTTTTAACCTATGCTATAGTTTTTAGATATTCTGAAGCTCTGACCACTTCATTCATACTTGTATTAAAAAAAAAAAAGCAACACCCTCCAAAAGAAATGGTAATGTTTCTGCTACTGTTCTTAGAAAGACAATTTGATCTTTATCAAAGAGCAAGGATAAAACCCACGTATTAATCATTCTCATCGCCTATGTTCTAGATTTAAGATTATTGCCTTTCTCTTTGCTTCAGTATCTTCTTTAACCCACACTACTTTCTTTTTGACAGGGAAGATAAGGGTACAGGGCAGAGCGTACAAGGCAGGGTGTAGGGCTCTAAGATGTACGTGTTCCTTAGGGGGCAGGATCCATGTCATTTCAGCGTTTATTCCACCCTCAGACTATCTCTCTCTGCTGAAAACTTAGAACAGAGCTTGACAATCATTTGATTTTGTTGACTGGATAAGTGAGTAAGAAGATGGAATTTGTGGGCAAGTCTAGACCAAGAGTTCCCAAAGGGTAGTTCTGTGTAACATTAGTCTAGATGTATATCCCATGAAAATATTCTAAGAAAAAAAGATTGAGAAATACTACAGATTATATTTGCTTTTGGGGGAGTCAAAATGCACATTAGTGTATTAAAGAGTCTGAAAAAGTCCTATAGGAAAGAAATCTGTAGTAAAGCAATAAACCCAGGGTTTTGCAAATCTATTTGACAGTGAAACTTTCTCCCCTCTTTTTAAAAACTTTCTTCTTTTTATTTTTATTGCTGTATAGTTGATTTACAGTACTGTTGTTAGTTTCTGGTGTACAGCATAGTGATTCAGTTATACATACATATATATATATATCTTCTTCATATTTTTTCATTATAGGTTATTACAAGCTATTGACTATAGTTCCCTGTGCTTTACAGTAGGACCTTGTTGTTTATCTAAAACTTCCTTCTTAATGTCCCATAGAACCAGTGCTCTAATTAACATCCTAGATTAAGATGGATTAAACTCAGATGGAACATTTTGCCTTCTTTGGGCATTGCATTTAAGATGTAGGTATTGAGTATGTAACCATGTCTTCAGGTATCACAAGAAGTCCTATTAATAAGAACAAGGAGACAATAAAGTAAAAGCATTTTCCATCAGTTCAGAAAAAAAAAAAAAATAGAAAACAGTTGAAACAAACATCTTGATGAAATATTGCTTAGGGAGGAACCAGATACCACTTGAAGATATAAATGTCTATTATGGGAAACCATGGTTAGGCCTGCCTAAAATATTTGCTATTGCAGAGTCCCACGCTTAAAATAATCTTACAGAGAGAAAGTGTGTACTCTCCTGGAATGAATAACAATTTAGCCTGGGCAAGTAGTAGAGATGGATGGTTTTATGTGTTTTTGAATTTTTTGTTTTTCTGGCATAAGAGTGGACTGACAGAAAAATCAGGCTACCTAAATATTTTTTCTTATGTTTCTAAGGCTTGTGAAAAGCTTTACCATGAAGAGGCCAGTGTACAGTTTCCTGGGCAAGTTTCGCCGTGACTTGTTCTGTCCTGAGTATCATTAGAGCCCTTGTTTGAGACAAATGGGCTCCATCATTTCTTCACTGCTCAGACCGGTAGGAGGAAGATGGCACTGACGTGAGTGAATCTTTCACACGGCAGTCACCTTCCCTTTATTTCTGCTCTCCCTTCTTTTTGGGTAATGAATCGGGGTGTCATTAGCTGCCTGTCTTGTGTTCATCACTGTCAGGACTGGCAGGGTAACAGATAACAGCAGAGATTCAGGGCCACCCAGGGAATGCAGCCTGACAGGACCTCATCTATCACTCCCCTTTTAGGGGGTCTCTGTGGTAGAGCTAGCATCAAAGCTGTAATCGAAGCGCACCGGGTCGCGCAGGGGCCAGGCAGGGCTGCTCTGCCAAGAAGCAACTTGAGCTGTCAAATCTGCTTTGTAAATGAAGTGCTTTTCTAGACACAGTGTGTTTATAATTGTCATACAGTATGTAGTCCCTCAACATCCAAGAGCTTCTCTCCATGAGCTCCCTCTCGTTATTTTCAGACAAATGAAACTTACCCCATGTAGAGAAAAGGTGTGCCAGAAAACGGATTTCTTTGACCTTGGGCTTACCTAAGCATACTCTCCTTCTGAGGTCTATCTTTTTGCCCTAAAGGACTTGAGTGCCTTCTCCTTGAACAGCTCAATTATTAAGGCAAGATAAGAATGGCTTGACCAGAGGACCACCTCTTCTTTTGTCCTTTTTCCTGGGTGAGTCTACCTTCATGGCTACTTCCATCAGCCTCCATCCATGTCAGCGACTTTCAGGTTTACATCAGCGGCCAGCTTAGTTCTCCAATCTCCATGTGTCCAAATCTCTACTTTCATGTTCCACAGGCACCTTAGATTCATCATGTCCAAATAGGATATCTCATCTTTGCTCCAAACCTGCTTTCTTCTGCATTCTTAGTCTCAAGAAATACATCACCTTCCAGCAAGAAAAGGAGGAGAAGCAACCCAGACCTGTTGCTTATCTTTACCCTCCTCCAAAATCCAATTAAAATTAATTCTGTTGGGACCAACCCCTAAATATCTTCAAGAGTCATCTCTTCTTCTTTATCACCTTGTTTCACCTGGATTTTTCAATAGCCTTCTTAATGCTCATCCTGCCCCTCTCTGTCCACACCATGGAGAGGCTTCCAACATAGAGAGCCGAATCATGTCACTTGCCTACTCAACAGTGACTCCTCATTGCCTGTGGGATGGGCTATGCCCCTTCCTGTGACATTCCAGGCTCTTTATAATTTGGCTCCTGACTCTCTGACCACTTTCATCTCCTGGACTCTCTGCCTTGAGCTCATGATCTAGCAATACTGAATTACCTGAATGTCTTAGAGGATGCCAGTCCTTTTAAAGTCTCTGTACCTTTTCACATGCCATTTTCTCTTTCAGGAATGTCCTCTCAGGACATGCCCACTCAGTAAATACTGTTCATTTTTTGGAGGTGAGGGTTATAATTATTTTTGTTTATCTAATTTACCCCTAGTGTGCTTTTTAAATTTAAGAATTTTTTCTTTCTTTCTTTTTAAAATACTGTTCATTTTTAAGTCTCAGTCCAGGGACTTTGTCATCTTCTTAACTTAACTTCTCTAACTCACTTCCACTCACTGTTATAAGATGATTTTTCATGCCTGCCTTTCCACTATGAAGCAAATACCATTTATTGAGTGACTCCAGTTGTCAGGCACTATGTTAGTTTCTTTATGTATTTGTATTTGATTCTTCAAATCTGCCCACTAGGCAGATACTATTTGACCAGTTATATAGATGATGAAACTGAAGCTCAGACTGATTAGTTTCCCTAAATTTATAACCTAGTAAGTGGTGAATATGGTTTCTACTCCAAGTATATGTGACTTTACAATGCTGCTCTTTCCTTTGTTTTAAACTCTGTATCTGTTCATATCTTGAGAATAAACACTCTTTTTATTTTTCTAATGCTGAACACAGTGTTTGCTACAGAGTAGACATTCAACAGACAGTCACTGAATGAGTAAAACTCATAAAGGATTCCATATACTTGTACCCACATGGCATATTATACACATTATCTCTATTTTTCAGAACAACCCTGTTGGAGATAATGATACTCCCATTTTTACAGTTGTGGAAACTAAAATTTGAGCAGTTAAGTGACTTTGCTAAGGTCACATGGGAGGCAGAAGCAGTGTTTTCTCATTCTATAGCCTATGTTCTTTTGAACACGTCATGCTGGCTGCCAGTGAATGAATTCTCTGATGACAATGAAAGCATCGACATCAGGGAAGGGATACAGAGAGACTAAGGGCGTATGGCTCAAGTCCACATTCATCACTGTGCCCTTTAAGGCATTCTGTGGTTTCATTATAACCTGCCCATCTAGCTTTTTCTCACATAACTCTCCGACCTCCATCCCCTTCTCTCCAGTCAGCCTGGCCTCTTCTCTTTCCCTCTTACTTATCCTGCCTGCTGTTCGTGTTCTCTGATTTTACTCACACTCTCTCCGCTGCCTGAAGTGCCCTTCTCTGCTTTGGTACCCAGCCGAATCATATATCCCCCAAGGACAAGCTCAAGTTCCCTCTCTTCTACCAACAATTCCCCGTAGCTCCACCCTGCCTGCTCTGACCAAACATAATGTTGTCTGTACCTTATATTTTGGTCTTGGTTACATAACTTTATTGCATTGCTCTATCCTAGCTTGCATCCTGTAATTGCTACAGCATCCATGTTTTATTCCCAGGAACATTGCAAACTCCTTGACAGGAGGGACTGTACTATATATTTCTTTTATAGTCCACACAGTGCGGAGCACAATGCTAGGCGGGCCCTCAATAAATATGTATTGAATTAAATTGGATATGGTACAGACTACATTTGAACCTTCACAGAATTCTTTTCATGAATTAGAGGGGACTAGACAGGAGGATTATTGGAGGGAACCACTCAAGTAGATTCAGTCTCAGCAAGTACACATGAGGATGCAGGACTCCATTGCAGCTTCTTGGAAAGACAAATAGGTAAACTGGGATCTGGAGCCAAGGGTGGAAAGAGGAAGACTCTGCCAGAGCAGAGAGAGAGCTCAAAACAAGCCCTGTGCCCCCTTAGCAAAGGGGCTGCCAAGAACTTCTGTTTTCAGAAGTTATTAACAAGTTAAATAATTTGGCAATGTGCTCTTATGTAGTCAAGAGATTTGCTAACCAAATATCTTGCTGGGTCAGCAAAAGAACATAGCTCTCAATAATTTCTGCACAGGTGGAGTGAAGTGTTTGCAGAGTTTTATTCATTTAAAACACTTCTATTTCTTTTTACTGCTCTCTGCTCTCAACTCTCTCTCTCTCTCTCTCTCTCTCTCACACACACACACTGATATGCACACACATAAACATTCTCTCTTTCAATTGGATAGTTATCACTGAATATTTGGGATGATAATATTCTCTCCTAAGTGACTAGATTCTTGGAAGATTCCATGATTGTTTTTTCTTTACTTCCACCTTGGATTTGCATGTTTGGGGCTATGGAGGAAGCCCATGTGTGGAATTCGACTTATTACAGGTAATATTGACCCTAAAATTCTTGTTCAAACACAAAATGACTTATATCAAACCATTCACAACATTGATATATCCCTGGGAATATGTCAGTGTCATTTTTTAAGTATCTGGCTTTTTTCCCTCTTGGCCTTATTTCTGTACTTGGAGCTTGTGGGTTATTGTCAGGAACAATTCCCCAAGCAGTTCCGAAAAGATAGAAACCTAATATTCCATAAGCACAGATTGGGATTAAACTCAGGGGACTATTTTGTCAATTTCCTTGCTTTCTGGTAGGAGAGAAATTATAAAACATTTCCATTCACTTGATTGCAATTGAAAATCCTTAAATATCTCCAGGGAAAAACATGCCACCAGCTCACTAGGAAACAGTCTCTGATGTCCCATAAATGCTATCAAATATCACGCAGTTGTTCTCTAGAAGGAAATATTTTTCCATCTCCTCTCTTTCCTCTCCCTCCTTTGCCTCATTCTTGGTATGTGATTTTGAAGCAATGACTTGTTTCCATTTGAAAGCTCTCCAATTCCGCTAAGGAGATAGTTTCATGGGATGTCACAGATATTGCTGCCTGGCTGGCCCATCTCAGAGCCTTATAACTTTACCTCCCAGCCGAGTGTGACCACATGACAAGGTTCTGGCTAAACAGAGGATGCTGTTGACAGACTTCCACAACAGTAAGGTGATTTGTGTTATTCAAGTGACTAACTTTGTAATAATTTGTTACAGTAGTGAAGCCACTGTGGAAAACAGGACAAAAGTTTCTCAAAATATTAAAAATATGATCGAGCAATGCCACTCCTGAATATGTATCTGAAAAAAATCAAATCACTAGTTTGAAAAGACACACTCCAATGACCATAGCAGCACTATTTACAATTGCCAAAGTATGGAAGCATCCTAAGTGTCCATCAGCAGATGAACAAATAAAGAAGATGTGGTTCATACATACCCTGGAATATTACTCAGCCATAATAAAGAGTGAAATTTTGCCATTTGCAGCAACATGGATGGACTTGAAGGACATTATGCTAAGTGAAATAAGTCAGAGAAAGACAAATACTATATGCTATTATTTATATGTGGACTCTAAAAGATATAACAAACTAAGTGAATATAATAAAAAAGAAGCAGACTCACAGATATAGAGAACAAACTAATGGTTACCCGTGGGGTGCAGAGGGGCAATACAGGGGTGAGGGGCTGAGAGGTACAAACTACTGGGTGTAAAATAGGCTCGAGGATGTATTGTACATGGGGAACAGAGCCAATATTTTGTAATAACTGTAAATGGACTGTAACCCTTAAAAATTGTGTTAAAACTATATATGAAGGAAAAACAAATAAAAAATTTTAAAATGCAAAAAAAAAAAAGGTTACAGCAATAATAGGAAACAAATATACTAGGTTTGCTTGTTTTCTGACTCAAATTCCTTATTCTGAATAACTCCCCACAATCTCCCTATTCTCCCCACTCTACTTTGTGTTATGAGACCTATTAGTCTTGTTAGTCCATTGGCATTTCAGACAATAAAATAAAAACAGGCACTTAAATTCTTGTTCCTTTGTGGAACTCCTCTCAGGTGCCTAGTAAATACAGCCATTACATGAAGATGGCGCTGCTGAGCCCACTTGGTCACATCCGTCCTCACTTTCAACTTGTATTACTATAGCAACCTTTTCTGTGTTCTCCATACTGTATTTTATCCCTGTAACTCTGAGTAAAAATATATCTTTCGAATATTCCACTTTTATCATGATAAAAATATGCAATTTTTATCACTTGCTCATGGCAGTCCCTGATCAAGGATCTACATTGGTTCTCTGTTTCCTAATAAATTGAGACAATTAAGACAGTCTTCTTCTTAGCCATCATCATCTGATCCTACTCTGAATTTCCAACCTGAGCTTTCTGTTTGACAGAGTTACTCTCTTCCTATCTAACCATATTCCAAGCCATAATAAATCCTTGTCTTTTTTCCTTTTTTCTTTTCTTTTAAAAACTTCCTTCCTTCCTTCCTTCTTTTTTTCCTTTCTTCCTTTCTTTCTTTCTTCCTTTCTTTCTTTCATTTTCCACTGACATTCTGTACATTCTTTAAAGGTTCACTTATGTTATCAAACATCTCTGACTCTTCTAACTTTTGGTGACTTTCCCTTACCTGATTGCTGAACTATACTTGGTACCACCTATGTGGTTTTATATGTGAATCAAGGGTTATATTCCTGTGATTCAAGGCAGAGCATGTGGTAATAACACAAATGGATTCATACTTCGTTGATCCCTTTCTCTCTCAACTTCTACACTCCTCCCTCATTACTGTGTAACCAATGCCAAAGATTCTCCATAGAGCTAACCGTAGATAGGGAGAGTGGGTTCAGAAGCTGTTAATGGACCAGATCTGAAACTGGATGCAATCAGGATTGTGTTCATTCCACCTGAGCAAACTGTCTCTGGAAGTGCTTGGCAAATACTGGAATTTTATCTGTTTACTTGATTGACTGAACAGTATTTTTAGAACACTCTCATGTCTTTTTCATCACATCCCCCTTTAAGTGTGTAAGCACCACCACCACCACCATCATCATTTAAAGCTTCCAGTATTTTCTTGAAAATGTAATCCAGATATCAGGTCTGAAACTCCTGCCTTACTGGGGGTCATCTGTCTTGGATATTTAAATAAAATTTGGTTTATGTCTCCATTCCAATGGGAAACTCGGTGTTTCTTCCATTATCTTTAGGATTCCAGGGAAGTCACATTTTCCATCTTCCCTTCTGGCTGTGAGTTCCTACTTTGGTTCCAGATTTTATTTCCGTTTTGCATTTTGCCCTCTTGGATGTTGTTTCTTTTCTTGCCTGATATTATCCTGATGCATACTGCCCTTATCCAATGTCTTTTCTCTCCAAAGTCCCACCAACTTTAGCTGCTGTGTATTGCAGACTTTATGAAGATTTAGCAGTTGATAGTGGTTGACCTGGAGGGTTAGAGTGTCTGTGTTTATTGCTTCTATTAAAAGCATATTAGACATTCATATTCTAACCTTTAGATAGACCTGCCTTAAAAAGCACTGGTCATTTCTTCTACCATGCCAGGGGCACCTCTCTCTTCTTTAATTTCTCCTCTTTCCTCCTAGGTTATGATTCCTGTCCACTTCTAGGGGAAAACTATTTAGATATTCATATTTTTAAATTGTGCTCTAAGATTTTTAATAACAATTGCTCACATGTAAGTAGCCGTGAAAGGCTACAGTGTTTATTGACCTGTAAATTATTTTTACCTATACTTTAGAATAGCTGTTTTTTATATCCACCAGGTTAAATTGCTAGTCTTATCATTGTTGCATAAAGTATAACTAAGGTAATTCAAATAAATTTGTCAACTGTTCTCTTAATTTTGGTTTGTTGTCTGGGCTTTCAAGTGTTGTTACACAAGTTAAGCCCCTCCTTTGCTTTTAAGGAATTCTAAAGAATCTAAGGAAATATTTATAAACTCACCTACAGTAGTGATGTTATTTATGTCAGAATAAAATATGATGTCACCTCAATATTTTCTAGTTTTTCTGAAATATTTATGACAGTTACTTCTAGGACCATTGAGACTTACGCATCTACACAAAGCCAAGCTGCTAGAAAGGGAAATTTTCTTTTCTTTCTTTTTTTTTCATTGAAGTATAGTAGATTTATAATGTTGTGATAATTTCTGGTGTAGAGCATAGTGATTCCTTTATATATGTGTGTGTATATTTATATATGTGTGTATATATATATATATATATATTATATTCCTTTTCATATTCTATTTCATTACAAGGTATTGAATATAGTTCCCTGTGCTATACAGTAGGGCTTTGTTGTTTATTTTATATAGAGTAGTTAGTATCTACAAATCCCAAACTCTCAATTTATCCCTTCTCACTCCCATACCCCGTGGGTAACCATAAGTTTGTTTTCTATGTCAATGAGTCTGTTTCTGTTTTGTAAATAAGTCCATTTGTGCCCCACCCCTTTTTTTAGATTCCACATATAAGTGATATCATGAGGTACTTTTCTTTCTCTGTCTGACTTACTTCACTTAGTATGATGATCTCCCAGTCCACCTATGTTGCTGAAAATGGCGTTATTTTATTCTTTTTTATGGCTGAGTAGTATTCCACTGTATAAGTATACCACATTTTCTTTATCCAATCATCTGTCAGTGGACATTTCGGTTGCTTGCATCTCTTGGCTATTGTAAACAGTGCTGCTCTGAACATTGGGGTGCATGTATCTCTTTGAATTAGAGTTTCCTCTGGGTATATGCCCAGGAGTGAGATTGCTGGATCATATGTAAGTCTATTTTCAGTTTTTTAAGGGCTCTCCATACTGTTTTCCATAGTGGCTGAACCCATTTAGATATTCTTTTGTCTTGTCTTAGAAGATTCAAGCCAAGCCTTGTGGGCTTCAAGTTTATAATCAAACATGTTTATTCAGAAGTGTTCCTAAACAAAGATGGTTTCTCCTTGAGAAAAATTCCACCAGAATGCACTTTTTTCTCTTTTACTATGAATGGATACCATACATCAGAATTGTGAAAACTATAAAATGTTACCACTCCATATCTTTGGGTATTGGGATTGTGGGTAATTCTTTCTTTCTTTCTATTTTAGAACTTTTTATTTTCAAATTTTTCTGTAATAAATATGTACTTATTTGCAACTAGAAAAATTGAACAAACCACTTTAATCCAAAACAAATATAAATAAAACAAAACTATTAAAGCTGATCAATACGTAAGTACTTATTATTTATATTTTGAAAGATTTATATGTCCTTTGGTTTTAGAGTCTAAACTTCTAAAAGAAGATAATTTTTAAGCAAGTTCTTTATAAGTATTTAATGCACTGTGGGTCTCCGATAAATGTGAAATGATGTCTACTTGATTCTCTCCCTCAGCTGACATACTGGCACTGCTTCAAGACATTAAACCATTTTATGAGGAAACTTGATGGGTACAAGTTATTGCCCCATTATCAGTGTAAGACATGGAATAAAATACCCTTCAGTTGGGCCCATGGGAATTGGACCTGTAAAGCAAGAATAACTTTGAAGAGAAGGAACAAAAGTGATCAAAATGGACACCAAGTATTGAAGGGACACAAATGTTAGAGAAAGATACAGTGAGACACAGCAGGGTAATGACTGTGGAACATGGGCCTTTTTTGGCCAAAAAAAAATTTTTTTTCCTGTTTTGTCCTTATTGCTGTCACTTTGTAATACCAACAATTCATTTTGGGCCAGCTGCTCTAGTGATGAAGCTTTAAATAAGGATACTGAAATAAGCAAGACACATGATGGAGTCATCTTTTACTATAATATATTTTCATAATGCCAAACAGTCCCCCATTTAATCAAGAGATTGGCAGGACAGGGAAGAAGTTGGTAAATTTGCAGTTGGGATGTAATAAAAATGTTATAATTCATGGATGAGACACCCAGACTACATTATGTATTATGAGTTTAACTTGACTTGTAACTCTTTCTGGAATTTAAACTGTCATATCTGACCATATGTGTTGACTTTTATAGTGATTTAATGAGTTGTTTGGTGAAAATAAATGTTGACAAAGTTACAAAATTTTTTTTCCTTTTTTTTTTTCTTTGAGCTGGCTATTTTGCAATAATCCAAGAGTTTCTCTTTCCCCATAATCCATGGATAGAATCTTGGCCTTGGCCTTGGATAGGTTTTGCTTATTTGCATGTTTGATCTTGGTGAATGGATCAAGGCAAAAAGAGCCTCACAGAACATAGTGATTAACCTCTGGTGGTAGCAAGATTAATAGTGTAAGTTTGAAAACAGGGGCCCCAAAGCCCTTATATCCAAAGTGTCAGCTGTTTCCCCAGGGAAGGGTCTTGTCTTCAGGATGTGGTTTGGCTTCAGCTTAGTTTTGAAAGGGGAGCCCTGTCGCAGCAATTCAGACTGATGGTCATGATGCTGGACTTGAAGGGTGAATGATTATCTTGTATGGACAAGCTCAATTTCTATGGAATCTCAAAGGAGCTTCTTCTCAAAGGAGGATTAATGCTGTGGATACTGAAAGAAATAAAATAATGCCAAATTGTAGCAGTAACATAGCAAGGAATCTTCTCAAATGAGCTGTAATCTGAGCAGGCACACATTATCCAGTCATTAAGAAAAGTAAGGAACTACTAATTGGCTTATTATGTACTCTTTAATTGGTTCAGCTGACTTTTAGTTACGGCATAAGGGAATAAACAGGGAATCCTGTTTGGGGATTTGGCTCGGCCAGAGAGACCTCATGAAATTTCCCTACGTGATAAAAATGATTAGATGTACCACCATTTAGTAAACATAATAAAGAAATAACCCATAATCTATTAAGAGCTGCCTAACCGTCCTGACTGTGTGGTCAATGATCCGGTATGAACGTAAACCTCCCTGGGAATAAAGTGATCTAATGTGTGGGAGGGGCTGACCTCCTTTAGGGCACCCAGTACCCTGAAGAGTGACTTATTCTCTTGTCCCACAGGCCATTTACCTCACAGGGGTGACATTTTTCTTACCCATGAGTTCCACCCCAGCTTCTGCTGTTATTGGCAGATGTAAAGGGAAGTGGAAATTTGCGGTAACTGCCTACATCCAATGGATGCCCTAAAACGTTTTTCTTCAATTGCCTAGATATTTCAGTCAAATGTTTTTTGGCCTCAGTGCTGAGTGCCTTAATTTTGCATTTCACTTTGGATATGCAGATTAGACGATTTCACAGGAGGGAAAAATAGTAAAGTTGTAGAAGGAAAAAGTTTTCCAAAGCTTTTGAGATAACCCATAATGCTATGTTAAAAGAAAATTTGCTTGTGTTACGCAGCCCAAGGATAATTGATACATTTGGATCTTTCAATGTTGATTAAGCCAAGGTTTTAATATTTAGATCAATACAGATGGCTTATTATCTGAATGCTAAAAAAAATGGAGTTTGGTATTTTTAGCATCAGAACCCAACCACGTCTCACCACCTCCTCTGATAACACCTCATCGGAGGCGCCATCATCTCATACCCAGATGATTGTAAGTCTCTCCACTAGGTCTCCCACTTTCACTGTAGATCTAGCAGCTGGGCCTCTTTTTGTCACTCAGCAGCCAGACGATTCCTATATTTTGCCATTCCCCCACTAGAAACTCTCCATGGCTTCTCATTTCACTCATAGCAAAGGCCATGGTTCTCATCGTGGCCAAAGGCCCTGTGAGATCGGTCCCCAGCAACCTCTCTGCCCGCCTCTTGAGTCCTGGCCTCTGTTCCCACCACGCTGGCTTCCTGGCATCCCCTGATCACATGAAGCACCGTCTCCCCCTGTGATCTTTGGACTTGCTGTCTATTCCACCTGGAATGTTCTTGCCCCACTATCTGCAAGGCTCAGTTGCCCATTTGGTCCAGAATCTCTGCTTAAATGGCCCCTTTTCAGAGAAGACTTTTGTGACTACTCTTCACAAAAATAGATGATACCCTCAGTACCCTTTTCTTTCCCTTATTCTTCTTCCTAGAATTATCATCACCTGATATTTCCTGTGTTCATCTCTGGATCTGCTTATTGCCAGGCTCCTCCTGCCCCTAAACCTATGAATGAGGGCAGAGACTTTATATATGTTTTTCACTTCTCATGGCAGTTTGAATTTTCCAAGATGGCCACAGATCTCCTGTCTTCTTAGAAGGTGACATTGTCGTTCCTCCATCAAGAGACGTGGGGAATCTGTGCTTCTTCCCCTTGAATCTTGGCAGGTCTGTGACTATTGGCAGAAATGATGCTCTGTGATTTCCAAGGCTAACTCACAGAAGATGATACAGCTTCCCCTGGTCCTCTTGGGATTTCTTAAAGTCTCGAAACAGCCACCATGCTGTGAGGAAGCCCAGGCTATGTTTAACTGATGTAGCGAAACCCCCAGCTGAGGTCCAGCGTTGACTGCCAGACACGTGACTAAGGAAGCCTTTGTGATGACTCTAGTCACCAGCTGACTGCAACTATATCAGACACCCCAACAGACAACTGCCTAGGTTATCCTAGTCAACCTCCAGAACTATGTGGTATAATAATAAAATGATTGTTTTTTTTGAAGCCACTAAATTTTGGGATCTTTCATTTAGCAGCAATAGACAACCAGAATATTGCTATGTCCCCCAAGGCCTAAAATCTCTGCTTAAATGGCCTGAAACATACTTCCTCAATAAACATTTTCTATTAGAGAAATGGGGCAGAACTCTGGAGGTGAAAAGAATACTATCTTCTTGTTAGAAACTTTCTTTAGTCTTCTCTAATCTAATGGCAACTCTTGATTAATTAATTTACATATCGTACATCCTCTTGTATATTTAGAAATTTCAGGTTAGCAGTCCCCTTTGGATTTTTAAATACATGTAAAAGAGTAGACATCTCACAGATCTCAGTAAAGGAAGGTAACTTAAGAGGAGGCCTAAACATGGTTTTTTTTGTATTTTTTTAAAAGTCATTAAGTTATATGTAAGTATCCTTGACAGAGGGAGTGTTAGTAAATCTAGAAAAAGACTTTGATGAGGAAGAGGCTAAGATCTTGGTATTTCCTGCTGATTGCCCTTATCCTTGCTGTACAGGTACCCCCGACTTTTTGAATGTTCGCTTTACGCCACTTGGCTTTTACAGAAGACTTGTATTAGTACCTATTTTCACTAACCTAGATAAATCCCGAGGGTTTTCACATTTCTGAAAAGAAGCAAAAAGTGAAAATAGCGTTCAGTGTTTATTTTGCAGAAGCTGTTATAGAAGCAGTAGGGGACCCTGAACAGCAAGAGTGGCGCCACCAAGCTCCTTCCCAGGGAACTACACTCAGCATCTTAGCATCAAGCTGCCATAGCTTTGAACTGTGTCTGTGAGAATCTGTGCTTTATCTCTATTTATTTTGCACATTCTTAGTAAGATATGTCCTAAGGTACTTACTTTTTTGCTTTATGCTGTTTTGGCTTACATAGGAGCCATAGGAATAGCTCTACTTTTGGATAGCAGGGGAATCCAAATTATTTCTTCTGTTGTAATTGCTAATCATGACTCATATAGAGAATAGAAAAGCTTTAGCCTAGTTTATATTTCATATTATTACTGTAGTAGCATTTCAGACAAAAGAAAACAAGCAAAGCAAAGCAAAAAGAAAAAAGAAGAAAAGAAAGAAACCGTTTTAAAAGTCACCATAACTCACATGAAGCAAAATTGTTTTAAAATGAGTTTGTTTCTCACTAAGAAAGATCTATTACACTTGGAGCTGTATTGTTTTCCTGTTCACTACCCAATGTCAAAGCAATGGGGTGTTCTCTGTTGCAACCCTTAAAAATGTCACCTGTGTCCAACTGTAAAAGTCACCCAATCAGATTCAGTCACTTGACTTTAGATACGAGGGAGTCAAGTTTCTATCTTGGGATGTTTCAGAGAGGTCCATGAATGGCATTTCTTTCTTCATTCTTCGATTTAGAGTTGCTTGCTCTGGGCAGGCCTCTGCATCATGACTGACAGCTTCTCTGTCACCAATCTGGCCATTCAAACATGTAACTTGGGTCTTGAGGAGATGTGAGGTAGGAGGCCAGTGTTGGCTGTGGTTCTTTTTCTCTGAAAACATGCAGGACACAGGAAAGGGCTGTCTCATTTTCAGTCTCATCCTGTAACGTGTAAATATCCCATCTCTGTGGCTCAGAGAGGAAACCTGAACAATGAGGGATGCCTCACGTAGGGGAACCATCTTCTCACTAACGCTTTCAACCCTCCTGCCTCTCTCTAGACTTCAGCTCCTGAGAGAGCAGAGCCCTTCAGGCCAGGATCTACATGTATTTCATGGCCCTTAGTCTGTCTTTAACCTTGGTGATTTTTTCT
Source organism: Camelus ferus (assembly GCF_009834535.1). Taxonomy (NCBI): domain Eukaryota; kingdom Metazoa; phylum Chordata; class Mammalia; order Artiodactyla; family Camelidae; genus Camelus; species Camelus ferus. The sequence continues at coordinate 98,460,455 of NC_045697.1, read as the reverse complement.
TGTATATCCAGGGGCTGACAGCAAGTTTGCAAAACAGCATGAAGGAAGAAAGTCACATTAGAAATTTAGTGTGGGCTTAAGGCAGAACACAAGGAGTCAGAATTTAAGACCAGGCACTCAGAGACTGTGTAGCTGTGGCCCAAGATGAGTTCTCCCAGCGGCCCTGCATAGAACAGAGACAGATCTTCCCTGCCAAGTGCCAACTGAAGAATGTCGCTTGCCACTCAGCTCTACAAAGATGAGATGTTAGCTGCTTCAGCCAATGACCTCCAATATACCCTGACAGAAAGGAGTTCAGGGTGGAGATCAGGAATGAGGCACTCTGGGCCCTGGGAAAAATGGGTGGGACAGGCCTTCAGATAGTTAGGTATTTTCAGAAGAAAAATTTTTGAACCCAATTTCTTTCTTTCATCTTCTCATACCTAGAAAAGCACTAAAATAATTAACGGAGACATCTGCTCCTCATGACTAGCGGCAAACTTCCACCAAGATGTGTGCTTGACTGCACATACCCGCCTCGCCAAATCATGTTTATATACTGACCTTCCCCGCTACCTCTTCAGGGCAGTCACTCAGCACTGTCTCCCAGGCTATTGTTCTCAGTAGGTCCCCAGATAAAAACTGAACTCATAGTTTTCACATTGTGTGCTTTTTTTTTTTAAGTCGACACAAGCCCTGCATTGTTTTTGTTTTCAGTCCTGATTCTTTTTGTTTTAAGCTACTAAGCTGTGGGATAAGTTTGTAACACAGAAGTACATATCAGAAGGCCATTCCCAGTCCTACCTCCTAGAGGAAACCACATCTGACATTTCTATTTTTGGTATCTTCTGGTGGTTACTGACAAATATGTGAAGAAATTTTCTATTTTATGATTTATTAAGTGTACAGATTTTTGTCCTTTGCTAGGTAGAGACTGTTAACTTTTTATTCATTTATATATTTTTGAAATTTTAAAAATTGATGTGTAGTTGATTTACAATGTTGTGTTAGTTTCATGTGTACAGCAAAGTGATTCAGCTATACATATACATATATATATATTCTTTTTCAGATTCTTTTATATTATAGGTTATGACAAGATATTGAATATAGTTCCCTGTGCTATATAGTATGTCTTTGTTGTTTATCCATTCTGTACACAGTAGGGTGTATATGCCAGTCCCAAACTCCAAATTTATCCTTCCCCCTATGCTGTTCCCCCTTGGTAACCATAGTTTGTTTTCTATGTCTATGAGTCTACTTCTGGTTTGTAAATAAGTTTATAAAATTTTATTTTAATTAAAGTGGATTTTTGTTTGTTTGTTTTTAAGACAAAGACAATGATAAGACTTATAGTGGAAGAGCACTACATGGCTCCATTCCTCTCTGCCCCCAATTTCTGCTCCCCAGTGTCAACCCCTTTCAATTCTTTTAGCTCTTACCCTGGTGTTAACCTTTGAATTTCTCAGTAATATACTTATACCACAATTTTTAAACTGCAAACCCTGTCATCCACTCCTTCCCTACTATACACCCTTTGATTTCTTTATACTCTAAGTAGAGTTATTACAGCTTAGGGGTAAATTATTACTATGATTTTATAAATATTGTTCACGTTTGGGCTACTATAGTATGTGCTTCAGTTATATTTTCTTTCTTGAACAATCTTCTTTTTTTGTCCCTAGAGTTAATAATTACAATTTTTCTTCTGCTCACCTTTTCATATACCTGTTAACACTTCAGCCTGTAACTGAAGTGTCTGTGAATGTAATTAAATATATATTTGCATTGAAGTAAGTGAATGCAACTTTTCTCTGCCATAAAATGCAGGAGATAATCTGTCAGTTCCACTTTCTTTTTTTTTTTTCAGACATCCTTCCCAGAGCCCTCTGGCTTCCTGCTCAGATCTAGATTGAATCTCTTTGAGATTGCTTCCTGGCTTTTGTCCTGGGGCTTCCTTAACTTGAGAATTTCTTTTACTTCTCTTCTGGAATGGATCCCCTGTGTATTAGTTGTCTATTGTCATGTAAAAAGTCACCCCCAAACTTTGCAGCTTTAAATAATAAACAATTCTTTTCTCACAGTTTCTATGGGTCATGAATCCAGGAACAGCTTAGTGAGATGGTTCAGACTCAGGGTTTCTCTTGTAATCATCTGAAGCTTGGCTGGGGCTGGAGAGTCTGCTTTAATGTTTACCCTTATTTTGGTAAACATTAAAGCTTTTGGTAGGAGGATTCAGTCCCTCACCAAATGGACCTTCCTATTGGACTGCTCACATCATGGCAGCTGGCTTCCCCCAAAGTGAGTGACTTGAGAAAGAGCACTAGAGCGCAACCAAGATGGAAGGCTCAGTGTCTCTTATAACCTAGTCTTAGAAGTGACTGATGGTTACTTCTGTCATCTTCCTTTTGGTCACACAGATCAACCCTTGTCCAACATGGGAGGGAACATTACAAGGGGGTGAATACCAGGAGGAGGGGCTCACTTGGGTCCACCTTGAAGACTGGCTACCATATCTTCTGTTCTGGTTTTCATGTCTTTTCTCCTTGGTTGCCTGCTTTCTTTTGGTGGATTATATTTTCTAGTAGCATCCTGAAAAATGTTGGCTGGGAATTAATCTTTTTCAGACATTGCAATTGTGAATATATCTTTAATCTATCCTTATCCCTAAGTGATGGTTTGGGTTTAGAATTCTAGGTTGACATCATTTTTCTTCAGAATTTTGAAGGTTTTGTTCATGTAGTCTTCAGAATTATTATTGTCAAGTCTGATGCTGTTATGAATCCCCATTGTCGTGTGTTCCCTCTTTTTGTGTTCTTGAAACTTTTAGGCTTTTCTCTTTATTCCTTGTATTCTAGAGTTTCATATTATATGTGGGTTTTTTTTTCTTCTTCATATATTTGTGTGTTTTCCTGGGTATGTGATGGGCTCCTTCAATTTGGAAACTCAAGCTCTACAATTCTGTGAAATTTCATTTTTATTTATTTGGTAATCTTAGTCATCTCTTTCTGGGGTCATATTTGTTACATGTTTAACCTATATTGATTCTCTGGTTTTCTTAGTATTATTTTTTCTATTTTCTACAATTTTTATTTGATCTACTTTATGAAGGATTTTCTCAATATTATCTTCCAGAACTTTTACTGATTTTCAAATTTCTGCTTTTATATTTTTAACTTTCAAGAAGTCCTTTGTTATTTGATCTCTTTCTTTCTTTCTTTCTCTTTCTTTCTTTCTTTCTCTCTCTCTCTTTCCTCCCTCCCTCTTTCTTCCCTTCCTTCCTTCCTTCCCTCCTTCCTCTTTGTTCTTTTATTCTGCTTTTATCATTTTGTCTAATATTTTTCCCCCATTGGGTGCTTCCTGAGAATGTTTGACTTAGTAATCCTGGACTGTCTATTAGTGCTGAAGAGTGATACATGAAAACTGATTAGAATTGTGTGTGCAGAGGCAGGGCTTGTCAAGATGTGGATTTAATTTAGGGTAATTGATTGGTGCTCTTTCATTGATGGGTATCTCAAGTTTCGGTATTTATAGGTCTTTTTTTTTTCCCTTGGATTGTTCAGTTTCCTCAGAGAAAAATGACCCAATCTCCTGCTTAGGGTGTGTGTGTTGGGGGATAGATAATAAACTAGGCTGCAGGATTCTAAGAACAGAGAGGAGCAAAGGGGACAGCAGATCTCATTCTACCTTATGCATGATTTCACCTGGTTTTCCTGTCTTAGTTCCTCAGCTCTGGCTGGCATCCCTGAGTCTGGAGCTTGTCTGGGGTTAGCCTCTCAGTAAATTGCCAACATGGAGAGAGAGAGAGAGAGACAGTCACCTGACTGTACCAGCTAAGGGAGCAGACTTACAGGGAGAGGTTTAACTGCTTTGTGGATAGACTTTCAACCAGTGCTGCTCTGGTTTAGACTCACCCGCCCTCCAGCCTTCACAGGCACTTGCTGTCCCTGTTTGGAGAATATTTACCTTGCCATTACTGGATGTAGAGGGGCTTCTAGTAGAACAGTGGTTCTCAGAGTGTGGTATGGGGGTCTGAAAGGTCAAAAGAATTTTTATAATGACACTGAGATATGATTTGCCCTTTTCACTTACACTCTCCTACACGCATACAGGGGAATTTTCCAGAGGCATCATGATATGTGATATCACAACAGATTAAATGCAGAAGCAGATATGAGAAACCAGCTGTCTTCTCTTAAGCCAAACATCACAGAGATTTGTAAAATGTACAACAAAGCCACTCTTCTCACTATATTTCTTTGTTTTGAGATATAGAATTATCTTTCATAAAATAAATTATTCATGTTAACACATACTGGGTTTATTAATATTGTTAAATGAATTAAAAAATAAAAGTATCAGCTTTATGGTAAATATTGAGAGATATATATAACTCACATGAACAGAAGCTCTTTGAGGTTTTTCAACATATTTTTTTTTCATTGAATTATAGTTGATATACAATGTTGTGTTAGTTTCTGGTGGGGTCTTGTGACCAAAACGTCTGAGGTCACTGTACTAGAATAATACTCTTGGATTCTTTCTTTTTCCTCCTTAACTTTTTCCCAGGTGACAAGAGTGACTTGATTGGAGAGGACGGGAGAAGAACTGGGCAGGCACAGCTCAGCCCTTTCCTCTCATCTTTATTTTTACATTATCCTGAGCTCTTACACTGAAGTTGTGCATGTCTGTAATTGAGCACGTGTTCTATCACAGAGGGGCCAGTCACCTTTTGGCCAGGGCCAGCTGAGGGCCTGTGGCACTGTCCTGTGATGAGACGAGTTGGCTTATCATGGTTTGTTGTTAAGCTTGGGTACATCTGTCTAATTCAGGAGTGGAGTCAGCAAATTTATCTAATTCTGGCAGAATAAGCTATGTTTTCTAAGAAGAGCTCTGTTTGTAATAAGTGGAGACACTTAACTTTAAAAAATCTTTTAGTTTTTGAAATGATGTTAGACTTATGGGCAAGTTGCAAAAATCGTACAGGGAGTTCCTTTATACCCTCTGCCTGGCTTCCCCTAATGTTAATGTTTTATGTAACCACAGGGCAGAGATAGAACGCGGGAGATCATGATACAGTACTATAAACTAACCCACAGACCTGTTTGAATTTCATTAGTTTTTCTGCAAATCTTTTTCTGGTCCAGGATCCAATCCAGGATTCCACATTAAAGTCACATTTTGATCTCCATGCTGGGCTCCTGCATCTAAGCCTTGTGCATTCAGTTGAGGAAAACTGAGATGTTAGTTATCAGTCAGCCTCGTTGGCCAGCACTTCCAGATCTTGAATTTTCTGGAACTCTACGGTGTGAAGAGATGAGTTCTTGTCTCCTTCCTCATATTCTCCCCTATGGTACTTTCTGCCTTCTCCCTTTGATAACTCAGTTGCCACAAATCCGCCTCTTTTCTAAGTTCCAGAGCTTTGCTGCTACCTCTCTTCTGCTCTTGTCTGCCTTTGTGTTTCCTGTGTTTTGCTTTCTGGGTGACTCGCACTCTCTCTCCCGAGGTGGGGTCAGGTGCCAAGCCCCAGCCATGCTCTGAGAACTTGGGAACTAATATATTTTTATCCCTTTAATATTATTATGGATTGAATTTTTAGAAAGAAGCAGAGATAAATAATAGGTTTAATCTCCTTGTTTAATTAGAAATCTGACCCCTGATACTTAATCCCTAATTTGTACATTATTTTTGTTTTTCAATTGAAAACCTCATTTAAATACTTCTAATCACTATTGTACTTAAAGGAAGATTTATAGTCACATTTAAAGTAAATAAAACTAAGGAAGGATTATGGAAGTATCGGGTGATTTTATTTTTATTTATTTATTTATTTATTTATTTATTTATTTATTTATTTATATTGAAGTTTAGTTAATTTACAATGTTGTGTTAGTTTCTGGTGTACAGCAAAGTGATTCAGTTATATATTATATATGTAAAATATGAATAACTGAATCACTTTATATATATTCTTTTTCAGATTCTTTTCCATTATAATTTATTACCAGATACTGAATATAGTTTCCTGTGCTCTACAGTAGGATCTTGTTGTTTATCTATTTTATATATAGTAGTGTGTATCTGCTAATTCCAAACTCCTAATTTATTCCCCCTGCCCTTTCCCCTTTGGGAACCATATGTTTGTTTTCTATGTCTATGAGTCTGTTTCTGTTTTATAAATAAGTTCATTTGTATCATTTTTAAGGTTCTACATGAAAGTGATATCATGTGGTATTTGTCTTTGTCTGATTTGCTTCACCTAGTATGATAATTTCTAGATCCATCCATGTTGCTGCAAATGATGAAGTATTGGGTAACTTTAAAACTAATTTTAGGTACATCTATTTATTGTAATCAAACACATGTGAGCCCTGATTAGGATGCGTTTTGTAGCTTACCTTGAATTTCTTAGCTTGGAATTGATAGCCATGCCCAGGGATGTATTTTATCCTGTAGTCTTGGCTGGTATCTTGGTGCCTCCAGCTACTGGCTGCTCAGAGATCAACTGTAGGTCTCTCCTGGTCTCCTCTTCTTTCAGTTTCTGAAGAGGAAGAATTGCTGGAAGGAAGAAACACTATCTTATCTCTGGTTCCCAGCTCCCAACTTTCTCCAATCATTTTCTCACACTTCCCTGAAAAGGAAGAGTGAGATTACGCCTATGTTATACTTTTCTATAAAGTATTTTGGCTATCCTTAATGACTTTTCCTTGAATTTGGAAGTAATCATGTTCTTTACAGTTTATAGTATTTACAGAAAGAGTAAAACATTCTCTTCCCATTTCTTATTTTAAAAATTTACCATGATGTATCTATTCCTTGTCTTTATACTTTTGCTTTCCATTTTATTTTTATTTACTATTTATTTACTTACTCATTATTGAGGTATGGTTAATTTAAAATATTATATACGTTTCAGGTGTACAGCATGATTCACAATTTTTAAAGATTATACTCCATTTATAGTTATTATAAAATATTGGCTATATTCCCTGTGCTGCATAATATATCCTTGTAGTTTATTTATTTTGTATATAGTAATTTGTACCTCTTAATCCCCTAACCCTATCATGCCCTACCCCCTTCCCTGTTGCCACTGGTAACCACTAGTTTGTTCTCTATAACTGTGAGTCTGCTTCTTTTCTATTATTCACTAGTTTGTTGTATTTTTTTAGATTCCATATGTAAGTGATACCATACAGTATCTTTCTCTGTCTGACTTATTTCACTAAGCCTAATACCTTCCAAGTTCATCCATGTTGTTGCAAATGGCAAAATTTTATTCTTTTTTATGGCTGAGTGGTATTCCACTGTGTGTGTATGTATGTGTGTGTGTGTATATATATATGTGTATGTATATATATATACATACATACTACATCTTCTTTATCCATTCACCTGCTGATGGACACTTAGGTTGCTTCCATATCTTGGCTATTGTAAATAATGCTGCTATGGACATTGGGGTGCATGTATTTTTATATTCATAAATGATGTGTTACATTATTTGTTGTATATTTACAAATTGCATCCACTACTTCCTCTTGGGGTGGAAGGTGAAGGATGTGAATGGGGGAAGAAAATGTAGGAGACAGTTTCCTTGACTGTGATGCTTTATTTCTTAAAAGATAAAGATCTGTGGTACATAAGGCAATATATTAATGTTTATTTTGAGTGGTAGAAATGGGTATTTATGGTGTCATTTTTACTCTTCTGCATTTTAAAAATAATTTTTCCAAATTTATAACTAACCATTTTTAAAGCTAGATATAGCTTGTTTTTACTGGGAATCGTAGTGATTACATGGCCTTCTGTCATCTGAGAATGAGTCATTTTCCGTAAGTGAAATGATTCTATCCAACTGAAACTAAACTTTATGTGTGTAAATATTACTTCCCAGGCCACACCTACCTTGGTATGGGATGGTATTGACAACCATTACAAAGCAATACTTCTACATATCTGTTTTTACTCAGTCTACAGAAATTTCAACCCTCTCAAGTTTGGTTAAATACTCTAGAGATCTCTAGGAAATGTCTGCATCAGGAAAACTTCAAAAACATCTCTCCTGGCTCATTATAATAATAACTCAAGTTACTGCCAGTGCCAGACCCAGCTGTGTCACCAGTGTTCACCAAGGCACCACAGCTGCCAGCGTTCAAGTTAATTGACAACTGGCAATGAGGACACTGACCTCTGTGCCCTTGATATCTAGGTCATTGAATCGGTCACCACCTGTGGTGACAAGGTGTTCAAAACTGCCGCTACCAACACCTCGCTATCATGAGCGCCAATATTGCTGATGTTTTAGTCTGAAGATCCCATGGTGACTTCAGAAAAGGAAGTATTTTGGCTCCTGTTGTGTGACCTGTGGTGGGTGTGGGTGGGAGGAGAGTCTGAGGGACAGTTGCATGCTATGCACTCACTCACTTCTCCCTTGCAAGCCTGGGCCATTGACTCTGTTATTAGAATAGGGTTTTGTTGTTGTTGTCTTATCCTGGGGAGAACCTTGATCATCATTGTAATAGATCCCTGGTGAGCCTGTCCCACCAGTCCTTGTGCTGTGACCAGATAGTAGAGTAGATTTGAGGGGAACATACTTTGAATTTAAACTGGGACCCTGTTTCAAGGTCTAAAGCATGTATTTTTTAAAAACGTGGTTTAAAAAGGGGCCTTTCCTAGTGTGGAATATTTACCATCCTGACTTTAGAGATTAGTTTTATAATTCTAATGCAGGTAACAGTAAAAAGAAGATATTAATGAGTCTCTGAGAATTATATATAAAATCAAAGCATAATAATGACTTTAGAATATATGCAAAATAGGACTTAAATATAGATACTGCTCAGGTCCAGAAGCAGGAAGTACAATACAAAACTGGCAATATTAGCATGTCAAAATGTTATTATGAGTTAAGTTGAATTAATGTGTTACAAAAAAAAACATGTCAATCAGAAGAAGAAGTAGATGGTCACTGATGGAAGGTCACAAAGTCACAGAGGCAGATTTACCACTACATCCTAGCTCTGACCAAGAGGATCTCCCCTGGTCTGTGGACTTCACCTGTTTGGGGACAGGACCAGCTTTTTTGAAGTGATGTAGCCCACAAGTCCCTACATAGAACAGTCAGTCCCATGAAACATCAGAACTTAAAGCCAAGTACTGTTGATCTGGTTCCCTGATCATTAAGATAACAGGGTACAACTGAGTTCCCTTTGACAGTTAAATTTCTCATTTTAAAGACATAATTTGCATTTAGATTTATATACTAGTCTTTTGTAGACAAGGTTAATTTGAGGGCATTCATAGAAGAAGAATCTACTCTCAGACTGTGAAAAAAAGTCAACTCATTGAGCTTGCCAAGTTGAGAAAAGATTCTAGAGAACTGTGAATTCACTGAAGTGCCCAACATGAAGGTTCTTGGTACCAAACTCTCACTTGGCAACACCCTACCAAAGCAGGTAGCCCACAGCAAAAGTAATACAATTACATTAGAACGTTTCTAGTACAGAAAAAGAAAGTCGTAACTTCACGGATGTTACAGTTTTGCTGTTACTGTCTGTTTTTGGCTGTATTTGCATGTAACCATTGTGTACATGTGTGTTGTATGTATCATTGAGGTCCTAACTTTAAATTTACGTGTACAGTCTTTTCACAAATTTTTATTGAATTGCTACTATATTCTAGGTGTTGCTTAGGTGCTGGATAGATAAAAGCTTTTGCCTTCAAAGGGTGTGCCTTCTCAAATGAGGGACAGGAAATAAATAAAGGAAAGATTCAATCCATGGCATGTCTGGTGGCAATCAATGACATGAAGAGTAAGTAAAGCAATGGAAGGAGGGAGAGGGTGATGGGTGGGGTCCAGGAAGGGGTGGGTCAGGGAAGACTTCTCAGAGAAAGTGACATTGAATCAAGATCTGATTCAGCTCTCAAGAGAATGCAGTATTAAATGAAAAGATGGAAGATATAGATTGAATAAGACTTAAGATTATTGATATATATTACTAAAAATCAATTTATTTCTTCAAGACTTGAGTGGGTTGGATATATTATGGCTATTAAATCTTTTTTTAGCTCTGGCATTTTAGTCTATTGGACACATTTATTATCTTAGTATACAGGCGTGTGTATGTGTATGCACTTTCACTGGAATAGAAAGGAGAGAGTAGTAATATGTGATTGTGGATGCTTCCGTGTGAGAGATTCACCTGGCCTTCCTGAAAGATTCCAGGTCTTCCAAGAACCTTACTCTCTCTGTGTATTAAAGGCTAAAATAAAGCAACCTACTTTAGTGCCCTGCAATACTAGGGCTATTCACACTCTTCCTGAGACCTTCCTGTCATTTATAAGATTTTCATTTTGTATTCCCCAAATTAGAGTCTACGTTCATGTTCTTGGTAAGGTTTTTCACAATCAGCTGATAAGCATCCGAATTAAATTTAATATAAGGTAATTTCCGACTGTCCCATTTGGAGCTAATGGGTCTTTCACCAAGTCAACACTTTCCAAGCTCGTATAATGTGCCAGCCATTAAGGAGCTGAGGCCAGAGATGGAAGACAAAGTTCCTATTCTGACAGAACTCTAGCAGGGCAAACAGTCAAGGTGACCACAACATGGCGGGACAGGTGCTGTGACGGGCGCAGTGCAGCGCGGAGAACACAGGGCCTGGGAGGCAGCCTGCGAGGCCTCCAGGGTCCTCACTTTAAAAGGAGACAGGATGGCAAGTGCATGTGCTGTAATTTAGGTAGCAGTTCCCTTATTTGTTGCACCTGATGATTACTTCTAATTTTTCGCTGATATAAAATAGAAGCGATTCTACTTCTAGGTAAACACCTCCAAGAATTGGAAGCAGGGACTGGAACAGATATTTGTACACCAGCATTCACAGTAGCATTATTTACACTACCCAAAGTTGGAAACAACTGAAATGCCCAATAATGAACAAATGGATAAACAAAATGTGATATATATGTATGTATGTATATATATAAAACAATGGAGTATATTATTCAGCCTTAAAAAGGAATGGAATTCTGACGCATGCCACAATATGCATAAACCTTGAAACATTATGCTAAGTGATACGCCAGACAGAAAAGGACAAATATTATGTGGTACCCTTTACATGAAGCACCTAAAGTAGTTAATTTTAGAAACAGAAAATAGAATAGTGGTTCTGAGGGGAGAGGGTAATGGGGAGTTATTGTTTAATGGGTACAGAGTTAATGTTGAGAATGATGAAAAAATCCTGGAGATGGATAGTGATGATGGTTGCATGACAATGTGAATGTACTTAATGCCCCCAAAATGGATGCCTAAAATTGGTTAAAGTGGTATATTTTATGTATGTATATTTTATCACAGCTTTTTTTTTTTTAAAAACAAAGATAAGCTGATAAGTCATCCCAATGCATGTGGGAAATGCATATATCCTAACGTGTAACACAGATTTTCCAGAATTGGGGTTATTTCCTTATTCTAGAACCTAGAAGAGATCTTATTGGATCACTTACGACATTTAATAAACATCACCAAATTATTTTGTGAAAACAATTGTGCAAATTTCCAGTTCTCCCAGGTACATACCCAAGTACAGATCTCATTGTTCACATCCCTAACCTTAACTAACGGAAACAAAATCATTTAAATAACTCACAGCACCAGTGAAGGACTAAGCATTGGGCATAGGATCCACATTAAATTATAAGTAAAACTGGTGTCTTGTTTTACTATACACTTCTTTGTGTGTTAGTGAGGTTTATACTCTTTCAGTATTTTTTTCTAACTAGATATATCTCCACTTGTGTGAGTTCTCTGGCTTAGAATATTTTGAGATTCATTTCTCACTTAAGACAGCTTAGCTAAATACATACACAACAACAGGGTGTTTTAAAAGTGAGGAAAATTGGAGCAGCGGAAAAATAATGGTAAGAAAATAAAATGAAGACAAGGTAAGTTATTGCATATGAAATTTGCCAAGGGATCTGGCTAGAGGAAGCCAGGTTGTCACTGAGTTTTCTGGAAGCCAATAGAAAAAAAGAAACAAGAGCCAGTGTTTCGTGAGTTCAACCAACATTTTCTTGCTTAACATCACATTAATCCCTGGTACAGGCTCTGAAACAAATTCTTCCTGTGGGTTCCTACGCCAGACTGCACCAAAAATCACAGGAGCAACATTTTACATCCCATGTGATTTTCGAAAACCTTGTCACTCCCACGCAAGAGGTGGAGTCTGTTTTCTCCTCTTCAACCTGGGCGGACTAGGGGCTGCGTGCCTTGATTACTAGAACACAGGGAAGGTAAGGCTGCATGACTGCTGATGCAAGCCGGTGAAGGGCAGCACAGCTTCCCCCTGGCTCTCTTTCCTGGAACATATGCCTGCGAAGCCTGGCGCCTTCCTGTGAAAAGTCTGGCCACTTTGAACAAGCAATTCTGTAGAGACCACGTGGTGGAGATAAAGCGATGTATCCAATCGGATGCAGCTGAGCGGCGCGGAGATGCGCTGTCCCTGCAGAGCGCTGCCGGGTTGCGGATTCATGGACAAAAATAAGTTTTGTTTGTTGCTTTAAACCGCTGGGTTTTAGGATGGTTTGTTTTGTAGCAATAAGTAACTGGAACAGTTTATTTAAAGAGAACTTAAAAACTTCAGCAGCAATCCTTTACAACATGGGTGTGCCAAACACACATGGGGTCAAGAGCTGTTTCTCAGAGGGCTCTGTACATGCTGAACCCAGAAGCCAGAGTGCCTGTGGCTGAAGCCTTTATATGGGGCTCAGAAACAAAGCAGTTAGTGTCTCTGAACTTTCCCGTGTTTTTTTTTTGGAATATGTGTTTCTTCTCTTAGCACTATGCTCACAGTGTCTTCAGCTCATAAATAATCTTTAACACAGATGCATATTCAAAATTTCTTCTTAAAGACCATTTAACTTTCGTAGAGAACATCTTAAATAAAACAATTTCCTGGTAGAGGCATATATTTATTTAATGGCAAACTATAGGATGTTCTAGACTTTTTAAAAAATTTAATCTAGGATTTCAGGTAAACCAGAAATCCAGGTATCTGTTACTTCCTCAAACCAAATGTGCATAATTCAAATGTAGTATTGGAAAGGTAGGGGAGTGTTTGATTCTTTCTCTTCCTTCTGATTAATACCACTGTTAAGCTCCCATAATGGGCAAGCTCTCCATGGACAGAACCCAACTAAGGGCAAGAAAATTTGGGTCTACCCAGGAAAATTATGATGGACTGAAGCTTTCCTTGGGACCTTCTCCATGTTATTATTTACTGCTCCTCCAGAACTTCCACTGAATGGAAAATTCCTTTAGGAAAAGGAGGAGGGGTTGGATATAGCTCAGTGGTAGAGTGTGTGCTTAGCATGTACAAGGTCCTGGGTTCAATCCCCAGTACCTCCATTAGAAAAACAAACAAACAAACCTGATTACCTCTCCCCCTCCACCCCCTGCAAAAAAGATAAAAATTTTAAAAAGTAAAAAGAAAAGGAGACTGGTCTTACTACAGCTGTGAAAACTGGCTAAGAACTAGAAGGTGCATGACAGGCTATTATCAGTTAAGAAAGCCTAAGTCTAAATCCTCTCCTGCTCATGCTACTCACTACCTGAATGACTTCAAGCAAAGTATTTAGGCTCCCCATGCCTCGATTTCCTCCTCTAGAAAAATAGGAGTACTTACCTCATAAGAGAGCAAGGGCTAAGTGATTTAAAAGTCCCTAGAACAACGTGTAGGCATAGGAGAAGTGCTGTGTGTTAGCTGCGGCTGCTGCTACTGCTGTTACTACTACGTATTGGTAATAGGCACTCAGTGAAGTTTGTTGAATGAATAAATGAGTGAATGAATGCCATTCTACTGTGTGCTAGATTCCCCCCTTGGTATATGTTCCTATAATTTTTCAACTTCCCAGCTCTTCACCTTAGTTTTTGAAGACCTCAACCTCCCCAGGTCTACTGGACTCTTTCATAACCTCAAGCTAAAGATTTGTCCCTATAAGTATTTGATTTGTCCCCTATTTGGCCTTCTGGAGCTCCAGGGCTTAGGTTCTCTTGTCCCTTCTGAACTTAGTTCTTTCAATGAAACTTTTTCTTGTTCATTCACAGTAAGATTTACTCAGCATAAAAAAGAATAAAATAATGCCATTTGCAGCAACATGGATGGACCTGGAGAATGTCATTCTAAGTGAAGTAAGCCAGAAAGAGAAAGAAAAATACCATGTGATATCACTCATATGTGGAATATTAAAAAAATGAACTTATTTATAAAATAGAAACAGACTCACAGACATAGAAAACAAACTTACAGTTACCGAGGGGGAAAGGGGGTGGGGAGGAATAAATTAGGAGTTCAGGATTTGCAGATACTAACTACTATATATAAAATAGATAAACAAGTTTCTACTGTATATATATCATAGGGAACTATATTCAGTATCTTGTAGTAACTTATGATGAAGAAGAATATGAAAAGGAATATATGTATTTATATATATGACTGAAACATAATGCTGTACACCAGAAATTGATGCAACATGGTAAACTGACTATACTTCAATTTAAAAAGAGAATATATATAACAGTGCACGGAGCACCCCTTTTTCTGCCACTTGTTCGGATTTCCCTCTTACTCACATGTCATTCCTTGTTCCCATTCTTCCTGGATCCCTGATCATTTGCCTCCATCAGTGGGTCATTTGTATAGTTTCTCCAGTTTCCATGCTTTGATCTGCTCTGTTGAACTTTCACCTGGTATCCCTTGGGTCTTTTCTGCTCATCCCCACCTGCAGGATGCCGATGCTGTAGCTGCTGCCCCCACGTTGGTGACCTTGTCAGCCAAAATGCCCTGACAGTTCTTAAACACACACCTCTGGGCCACCCTCCCAACTTTCAATCCCATCAGGTCTTGAGGCCCCACCCACCCCATCTTGAGAGCTTTTATCTGAACCCTCCATCAGTTTAGAGCTACACACTGGAAAACACATCGTATTGCATTTCTACCATAGCTCCTATTAATACTTCACTGTGTTTACTTAGCCATATGTCTGTTTCCTCTGCTTATATCAAAAGCATTTTGAAGGAAAGAATTGTATGTTACTGTGTTGTGGAGGTTTTGTCTGTCACAGATTTGCCATCTAGGGTCTTGACATAACCTCTCCCTTTTGTGGATTCAGGGTCTGTTGATAGAAATGAGCAGAGTATAAAGTTTAACCCTTGCGGTTGAGTTTTTATCGTGTTCTATCCAGCTTTGTATCGGTCTGCTTAACACCTAGTGGGGAGTTCCTTTGCTCTTAGGTTTCCATTGTGTACTAAACATAACATTGACCTAGGTGTCACAAGACCTTGATTTACACTTTAATCCCTTGGACAGTTCATTTTGGTGGAGTCTCAGTTTTCTAATTTGTAAGAGTGGGCAATAATATTTCTCAGAATTGTCTGAGGATTTAATGCAATATTTCTGGTCAGGCTCACTGCTGGTCCATAGGAGGGCTTTGTTAAAATACAAAAAAGGTGTCTCGGCATCTAGGAACAGTCCTCTCCCAGGATGTGTCCCCTGTGAGTGGAGTGTGGGCTGTGTTCCCCACTCATCCTCTTAGCTGGGGGCATGCCCTGGTACAGGCCACAAATTGCACAGCTGTGTGCAAAGACTCCATGACTTAAAGTTTATTTTGTAATGATAAAATATCATAGTGTGTTGAGAATTATTAATAATAATATAGACTCTGACTACCCTATCTCCATCCATTTAATCATTCCACCTCTTTCCACCAAATTTCCAAAGGATTTGAGGTGGCATTGATTAAATTACAGAATCACAGCTAATATTTGCATAATGCTCTTTCATTGATCCAAATTACCTTATTTCACTCTCATAATGGTCTTGTGAGGGGAGTGTCCTGTCTCTCACTTTACAGATGAGCAGACTGGGTCTCAGACACACATAATAAATGGTGGAGCCAGGATGGAAACCCAGATTTTCTGACTTAAACCCGTGTTCTTTTGCCAATACCATGCCATCCAATCAGCTTGTCACTATGATAAAATACAGTAGGACAGAACTATTTTTTATTTTCTGTACTGTAACTCAAAAATTGGAACTGCTCTTCAGTCACTGAAACTGAACAAAATCAACATCTATTATTATAAGCACAATGGAGACATACAGAACTGGCCTTCTCTTGGTTTGTGCACTGTCTTTAGCTGTTAGGAAATTTAATTTAATTTACATGTGAGAGAAGCAGCACATTCAACCAAAGGGATGTGGATTACATAAAAAAGAGCTGTGCTTAAAAGGGACTCAAATAGCCAGAAGAAAGGCAGCTGAGAACAATGTTAATACTGGTAGCTTAAGTCATCACTCACATCCTTTATTGTGGCTACTGTATATTTCTGTGTAAATATATCTTATACAAGGGGGATTTCTATAAGCAGTATTATGGCTAAACACAATTGGATTTCAGATAAATCTCATACATCTGTTTCATATCACCCTTTGTTACAGGATTTCAAAATGCCTGTGAAACACTCAGGAAATGAAATGATATCTAGCTTCTTATCAAAAGAGCAAGGGTATTACACTGATGGTTATGAGAAATAGGAGCAAAGAGATGGTTTGAAATTGCATGTATGCCACTCAGAACCACAACCCTGGGCTTCAGAAATCACCCATTGTTGGATATTTTCTTAGAAAATATACATTTCCATGATTCCTTTTACTGTAATTACTCCTCCAGTTTCAACATCATTTTTATTGTTCAGAGTAAGCATTGTATTTTTTATTTCAGTGATACCAGATTTGGGAAAACTTCACAAAGTAAACTGGATCTATTTCCATAATTCCAGGCCCTGGGGTTTTTTTTCCCAGAGGTTGAAGGTAATGGTTGCAACCTCATCCCTGGAGAAGTGCCAAAGTCAAGTGGCTTTCAGAACAAAGAGAGTCTGGGCTTCTTGTGACTGAGTTGAAATATGGGAAGAAAGAGACTGACCCCTTCTTGTAGCTCTTGTTGGGGAACAGAACAAACACTCACACTCTAGTCTAAATTTGTCATCAGTGTCATGGTGTCTCAGGAGACATGATTTGATTTGTGGCAACACTGAATCCAGATTACAGAGAGCAAGGAGAGCCCATATGGTGCTTGGCATTTTGGCAAGAAGTGTGAGTGAAATAGGAACTTACTGGTTTTAATTTCAGATAATTCTCAAGGAATTCTTTTCAGGATATAAGGGAGCTTTAGGATAGTTTAGTCCAACATTTTTGTTTTCAACAAAGAAATTGTAGAAATCCAGAGTGGCAAGAAGCCTTGGTGGTGGTGGTGACACCAAGACCAAGGCCTTTTGGATGCCAGTCAGTACCTCCCTCACCCCACCATTCAACTACTTCCTTTTCTCTTAGAGATAACGATAAATATATTTATTAAAAATAGTATAGATAAGATTTATTTAAAACTTCTCTTTTTTTTTGAATTTTGGGCACTATACTTTATTATTTCATTGAGTCTCTCTGAAACCTTATGACTCTAAGTATTACAATATTGTTACAGATGAGGAAACTGAGACATATGGAGGTGATTGAGGACCTTGATCTGAATTGCACACTTGTGAGAGCCAGGATTCCAACCCAGTCTTATCTCAGAGACCATCCTCTCAACTGCCACTGAAACTAACCCCCTTTCCTTCAGTCTCCTTGGGAAGGAGTTTCGGTTGAGTATGAGCCCAAGTATTAGCCAAGGAACCCAGGAGGAGAGACACACTTCACTCTCCATCTGGCACTCGCTGTCTCCTTTCTCATTTTTATACTCTTCTGTATTCTGCTTTCTATAAGTTTTTCCTTTGACATTCTTGAAACCAGAGGCAGCACACTTACTGACTTGAAGCATTCCACCTTGATTTCCCATTTCTAGCTCCAAGCTTCATCTGAAGTTTTCCTTCTTGTTTTATTTATACATTTGATTGTAAAGGTCCTTAAGGCAGAGACTTCACTGGGGTTTTATTGTGTGTACAATCTTATTTATTGTTATAAGGCTGTATATACTTTTGGCACACATATAAATATTAAAATAATGATATTACTCACTTAGATAGAGGAGATTTGTATGTAGTCATTCTTTACAAAGAGCAGGCAGTTTGATTGCTTTTGTGAGAGAGGTTATAAGTGGGTCCCTCTGCTTTTCTTAAACTTATGCACGTTCTTTATATTGAGGGTAAAGGAAGTATATTTTCCTTCTGACTTTATTGAAGTTTGGCAGTGGTGAGAACACTTGTTGCATTAAGAGCATTTCCCTGTTTAGTTGAACGGTTTGCTGCCTTTGGCTCTGTATTTAAGAAAATGCACTGTTTGTGGGTGAGAAACATAACAATGAGGTACTTCGTGCCTGAAAGCATTTCTGCAAAATGCTAGAACTTGATTTATGGTGTGAATATTGCTTGGAGGGTGATAAATATGCACTGTGGATCCAATTTTGATCCCAGCAATCCAAACCACACAATTTCATTGCGTCTAGGGTTGCTCAGTGACATTTGTATGCCCATAGCTGGAATACTGGTTTGCTTCTGAACATGGTTCAGGCATGTCCAACATAGCTAATGAACCAGGGGCCAGACAAATTGAGGTTTTCAATTTATTTTCTCAGGGACGGTGTAGCTTCCCAGGAAAGAACACAAGCGGTGTCCCCTGCTGGTGTGCCGACATGTCTGGGCATCTCTGCTGACCTGGCAGGGATGCCCAGTGAAGTCTATTTGCGGGGGGATGGAAGGGACTTCTGGGAAAGCACCCAACTTAAGTGATGGAGAGCCAGGCATGACTGGATTGACTCAGGAGCAGGTAGAGATGTTTTGAGGACTGTGTACTGCATGTGGCTTGGATTTGTCTCCTTGACACAGCCCCTCTGCCCTCAAGAGTGTAAGCAAAAGCCTGATTTGTTTGGTCAACACTACCAAACAATGGGACACATCAGCTGCTTAGGGGCCTTGAAGGGACTGTCCACAGAGGGGAGTGTTCCATTCTCCCTTCTTCCTCACTGTGGACCATTGTCCACTTGGCTTTATTAGGGCCCTTGGTTGTCTCATTCTAGAGCAGTAAGTTCGCTGACCACCACATCTGTCTTGCCTGCCGTGCAGAGAACTCCATGAGAGTGAGGACAGCTTCTCTCTTGTGTCCTACAGTATCCTCAGTGATCAGCGTAGGGCTGGCCTCTTAGAGGAGCTCCATCAGTGTGTTGTTGGATGAATGGAGTTTGGGTGGAGGAATGCAGTGATGGTCAAGGCTGCACTGGATGCCTGGCAGAGCTGGGATGAGCTTCTGTGCCTTGTACAGAAGTAGGAAGGACTAGGGAGTAGAGCTGCCTTGGATGGTGGGACCAAGTATTAACCAGTCGGCCCTTCCAAGTCAGAGAGGAGAAGTAAACCGGTACTTGCTTTTACCATTTTTGGTGGGTACGTATTTCACAATTCTGTCTTTCTTAGTTTCTGCCATGGGACGTCAAATTTATGGCAGCCTCTCAGTTTACAAGAGCAGAGCCTTTGATCGGCTTCACTGAGTGAAGCCAGTGCCGGTCACAGGTGTCGGGGACTGACATCACTTATGCTCCTGCCACTTGTTTCTCCTCTGTGTCCTAAGTTTCAGAAATGTCTCTGGTTCTCTGTGCTGCTCATCTTCTGGCCCCAGGATCGGAAGACTTTAACGTTCTTGTTCCAGCCGTTTCCAGGTTACCAGGTGTCACTTTGGTGCCACCTGCTAAGTCCTGCCCTTCTCTAGTATATTTTCTTTCTCCACTCTTCTTTTTAATCTGCAGAGCGTGTGTCTCAGGGCTCCTTAAACCTTCATGGCCAAGTATGGTTTTAAGACCTGCAGTAAGAGCCAATCACAGTTACAGATTAACCCAGTGACACATGCTAATGAGGCTGAACATGGACATAAGAAGGAGCATATTCATCATGAGGCCATTAAATCTCATTTCCATCAGAAACTTGAAAACCTCAGGGGGATCAAAAGTTCTATGTGATGACGCTGAGAAAAGAGAATTGCTCTGGCCTTAAAAACAATGTTCTGGAGATTACTAGACAGTTGAAAACGTAATGTTCTTGCACAGGGACAAATAATGACAGCATTTGTGGATGTTGTGAGGACAATAAGGTCAGAGTTAACTTAAAGAAGCTCCCAGTGTCTTTCTATTTTTCTGGAACCTCTCTGGCTCTGCCATGATTCTGGACTTTTATGCATCCATGTCTCCTTTTCCATCTGCCAAACTCCTACTTATTTTTTAAGACTTAGATCCTTAGTGAAGCTTCCAGAAGTTTCCAGACAGAGATAGATGCCCCGCACCCCCTAACACATGCTTCTATAGCTTCCTTTGGAGCATATATGTGTTGTAATAGTTACCAAGATATAGGGCACGAGTTGGCAAGTTTTCTGTAAAGGGCCAGATAGTAAACATTTTCAGTTTTGCCAGCCATATGGTCTTAGTTGCAACTATTCAAGTTGGCTGTTGGATGTAAGCAGTAATAGACAATATCTAAATGAATGAGTGTGGCTGTGCTCCAATAAAATTTCATTATGGACTCTGAGATTTGGATTTCATGTCCTCTTCAGAAGTCATGAAATACTCTTCTTCATTTGATTTTTTTCCCCTTAACATTAAAAAATGTAAAAAACCATTCTTAGCTCGTGGACCACACAAAAATAGGCACAGATTTGGCTCGTGGGCTCTGCCCAGCACTGAGGTAGAGCTTTCATTTGGCCACGTGTCTGTCTCTCCCATTTGACTGTAAGCAAGTTGAGCTCAGATAGTGGAATCCTAGACCATGGTGTAGTTCCCGGCACCCAGGAAGGAAGGACTCAACAAGTACTCGCTAAATGGATGCCTGGGCAGAAGTATGAAGTAATAATATTTCCCAGTATTTGCTGAGCACTTAAATGGTGTCAAGCATTGAGCTGAGCACTTTATATGCATTTCTCTTTTAATCCTCAATTTTGCCATCGAGAAACATTAAAGGCAACAGTTACCATTAGACACTGTTAAATATGTCTATGTTGTCACATTTAATCCTCTCAACAACCCTATGGTGAGTAAGGACTGATAATATCCACTCTTACAGCTGAGGGAAATTAAGTTTGGAGAGATTATTTGCCTAAGGTTACCCAGCTAGGGAGTAGTCTGGGGTGAGAAAGAGCCTGTGTCACCAGACTTGAAAGTCCCAAGTCATAAGCCCCATGCTGTACAGTGTCAAAACTTGGATGTCCTCTTGAAGAACTTGACTATGATGCAGCTTCTAGGACCATAGTGATGCTGAAACAGGCATGGGGGACTTTTCTCCCCCTAGCCATTTTGTTATGTTTAAGAACTACCATGACTCTGTTTCTGACTAGCTGTGTAATGTTTGGAATGTTGCTTAACTTTTCAGGGTCCATGACTTCCACTGGTATAGCCGAGCATTTGAATTACGTGCCATTAAATATCTCCTCTATGATGAGTTTCCATAATTTTGTTCTCTGCTGTTTTCTGCTTACATACTGCTATTATCTGTCTCCATTCTTCTCTCAACCTTGACTTCAGAAATTTCAGGTCCCATGGGGTAGCTTGGACTCAGAAGGGAGGAAGGGAGAAGGGAAATATTCATCTAGCCACAAACACATTTTTAAGTCCATAAAATGGTAGCTTTTAGGGTATTTGTGTTTTGGCATTTTCTGATGGAAAGGTAGCTGTTCCAAGAAAAACAAGTAACATTATTGTCTATAACTAAATGACAATAGTGATAGCATCTTATATTTCCCAGGCACCGTTTAAAAGTACCTTTTTGAAGGCATTATCTAATTCATCCTTTCGATATTCTTTTGAGACAGGTAAGAATCTTTTTTATTAGAGCATCCTTTTATATAGCTGCAGAATGAGCTTTTCTTTGTTGTAAACCAAAAGGCACTGAGTGTCCTAGAGAGATTTCAATAGCAGGCCACTGGGTGAGCGGTCACTTCTCAGACTGATGGTCATAATCCTTAAGAAAAAAAAAAAAAAAGCCAGGCTTCTCCTGACTTTTAGAAATTAAAAAATATATATATTTTCCACTTAATATAAATGTGGCCTTTGGTATTTAAAAATCTGACATCCTTGTCTGGCTGGTGAATATGAGTCAGTTGAATTGAATGGGGTGGAAATATCTAGCTCATTCCAAATAAATATTTGCTGGAGGAGTGAAGGGATGGTTGAGACAATCTTCAGAAAGGCAGGAATGGTATCTATGCGGAAGTTCCACTCAATGTGGCCATGTCACCAGGCCCAAGCAAACTGTACAGGCAAGATCTTTGGCCTCTATTAGATTCGCCTGTGCTTAAGTGACTTCTCTCTGTTTGTCTAGAGGGATGGACCTGTCAAAGTAAAATAAAGCAAAGCTTCAGAATTCTCTATAAATAAATAATTCAAATGATCTTTTCCGAATACAACTTTTAGATTTGTATAAAATATAACACCTCCACGGTGTCTTTGCAGTGCAGACATTGGCATTTAGCTTTGTTTAGCAGTGTTGATCACAAATATGCCCTGAGAGCCAAGGAAGGCCATTGATCACATGACTAAAGGGATAGAATTTGTTTGGGGGGCCTTTCCACTTCCCTGTTTGCATCCAGGTGACCAGATCCCTCATCCTGCCCTTGACCTCTCCCGACCCCATAGGAGTGCTCTGCCCATGCCAACCCTCCCTTGGGGTTCTACATCATCAGGACATCTCTACTTCTCTTCATCCCTTTCCCATTGCCTTCACTTCCTTAGAACATTCTGCCCTCTCAAGGTAGGAAATCAAGTTGATAAGTAAATTCACATTATTGTATAAATTAATGATAGGCTCTTGGATTTTATGAATAAGGGAAATTAAAAAAAAATGAATTGCCATTTTTTTCTATTCAACTCCTATCACCATAATTTTATCAGATAAAGGATAGCTGAATATCTTCAAATTAAAATAAATATAATCTTACAATAGAAGAAAGTCCAGCCTAAGAGAGGACAGTTGGCAACTTCATACTGACCTGTTAAAAAAATTGGATATATTTTAAAAAGATAGAATTTAATGAAGTTACAGCATTCATTTTTATTTGATAACTTTACATGTAGAACTGTCAACTGAGCAGTCTACATCAAGAGATCAAGACTGTCTAACATGATCTGGAACATCTTTTTTTTAACATAATCATTGTTGGATATCAAAATTCATGTGGAAGGGCTTGACACGGCTGGAAGTGGGTTTTTAACTTGTTCACTTCAATTTGAAGTGTTCTAGGTGAACACAGAGAAGCTCAGGAACCTCAAGTTGCCCACTGCTTTTCACCAACTTTTGTTTGCAGGGCTGGTGAGAAATGTGAGAAATTAAGCTGAGAGCAGGGTGTCTGGTTAGCAAAATTTCCAAAAACAGACTCCAGAGCAAGCACTATGTAGCATCTGCTGACATGTAGGTCTGTGTGACTTGGGTGCCCCATTCTGCCACCCTGGAGTCATACAAAATGTACTTAAGAGGGAGGCTTCAGACTGGTAAAAACATTCTGCATGCACGGGCCACACGCCGACCAGCCTTTGGATACTGTTTGTGTAAAAGGCATCAGTAATCTTCCAAGGGTAATTTGCATTTGAAGAGCTTATTAACCGAAGAAGTGTCCAGTGCCCTTAATTTTAGTGTGCTCAAAGATCCTTTTAGAAATCTGATAAGAGCCCTAGATACTGTCCCCAGGAAAATGCACAAGCTCATACTAGAATTGCACTTTTTTGCAGGCAATTTCAGGAGATTTATGGATTTACAAAGCTCTACTCTAATAAATGGAATTTGGGAAGCATAAGGACGAAGTGAAGATTTCAGAAATCTGGGAGAACTGTTAGGGACATGGAACCCTACCTTGCTTTTAAATCATACCCATGGTGGGTAAGTAACCCTATTCTTAATGTCTCAAGAGTCTTAGGTCTTCTTAATTACGCACCTTTTTTCCTATGCAATAGACATAAATAGGATGAATATAACTGTAATCTGACCTGAACAGAAAGATACTTTTTTGTTCTTCTAGAGTATTAAAAGGTTGCCAAGTGATAGCAAAATAGTCCCAGTTTATGCTTTGCATAGAAAAATATAAAAGAAATAATTGCCTTTTGATCTTTGAAACCCTCTTGGTGTTCAACCATTTAAATTTAGGCATCCTACCTAGATGGTCATGAAGAATTCATGCTCCGATGTAAGGCGGTGACACTGCCGGCATTGAGGTTGTCCTTATGCTAAGCTCTTCTGTCTTGTAACTGTGGTGTTGAGAAGGTACAAACATAGTTAATATTTTCATAGTACCCTTGGACTCGAATTCCTCCATGTGTAAAACAATATGTGCTTATTAAGTCCTGGTGTTTTGTTTCTGATGTTTCTGTTGGTGAAAGAGATGCTAACAATTAAAGAGAGATTGCATTGCTCAATGTGTGGCATACATTATGCATGATGCAGAGGCATGAGTCCCTTTCCCTTGCTGTAGACCATCCATAAGGTAGAGTGGTTGTCTATAGGCTCTTCTTTTATATACCAATCTGTTCAATGTTGTCGGACAGGATTTCTCTGGTTAGACACACACACACATACACACACTTTTTTTTGCTTTTGACTATTTCTGTTGTAAACATATAGAAAGTCATAGCATGATACTTTCACACCCACCCCCCAATTCTCTTACAATTTGAAACTTGAGAATTCTGGATTTTGGGGGTCTCTTAAAGCATCTGGGCTGAAATGACAAGCCATCAGCTAGTAGACAAGAGTACGTTTGGATGGGTCTTGTACTTGTGCTCCTTTCTGCCTTTCACCCCCTCTCCCTCCCACCCCCATCCCTCTCCACCATGCTCCCTGGTTTCCCAGAGTCTCTAGTACAAATAAGAGAAAGTTTGGACCCAGAATATAACTCATGATTACTTTTCTCATACATAGAGATTGAATTCTATGTTGACTTTGCAAAATCTTTGTAACCAATATGAGCATAAAAGATTTGCTTCCAAGTTAGGCTCTTAATGCAGCTCAGCCTCATCTGGATGAAGACATTTGAATTGAACTGACTTTCACCTCCTAAGATGGCAACATATCTGACTTGACTTAAAGACTGTGATGCTGTTTTGGCCTGTCTGTAACTAGTTAAATGCAGTGCGTTAAGAACTTGATATAGCTTAATTCAGGATAATAGGAAACAAGGACTGGGAAATCATTGCCAGACTATTGACTTGAGAGCTGGTGTGTCTGTATTTTAGTTACTGTTGGGAACTTTATTTAAAGAGGGTTTAGTTCTTCATTTACAAGGAGAGCAACTGGAGTGATAGCATCCTTCTGTCAGGGATTGATTGGCTAGATATTCACAGTCTGTTTCTTTCTCTGGGCATGTAGAAAGCCGACATTTTCCAGCCTTGTGTACAGCTGGCATGGGGCCATGTCAATGGTTTCTGGTCGGTGGGCTCTGAGGGGAAGTGATGGATGCCATTTTCAGTCCTGGTCGTGAAAATCCTTTTATAATCATCCATATACATTCTTATCCTCCTGGGGTGTTAGAGATGACGGTGTCCTACTGTGTGGATGAGAGCCATTTAGGAGAGCTGCCCTGCACTCCCTGTGACAAGAGTGAGAAATAAACTTTTATTATGTGAAGCCATTGAGTTGTTGGGTTTGTTAGTTACAGTAGCTGGTATTACTTATTAAAATTACACAGTCACATTGCCTTCGAGATGCCTGTTTCAAAACTGTGTTTCTGAACATAGGCTTTGTATAATTTCTATTATTACATAGCCTTAAAGTTAAAGGAATTGATCATACAACTAAGGATATTTGAAGAAAATTTCACATTCCTTTTCTACTTTTATAAATAAATCCTTACTGAATGCTTCCTCTGTAAGACTTATGTGAGACACAGCATCTTTTTTCTTTCTTTCTTTCTTTCTTTCTTTCTTTTTTCTTTTTTTTATTGAAGTATAGTTGATTTACAATGTTAGTTTCAGGTATACAGCAAAGCAATTCAGTTATACATATATATACATATATAAATATTTTTTCAGTTTCTTTTCCATTACAGCTCATTACAAGAAACTGAATGTAGTTCCCTGTATTATACAGTAGGTCCTGGTTGCTTATCTATTTTATGTATGGTAATTTTTTTCTTTTTTTTTTAAATGAGACAGAGCTTCTGATATAGCTCTCGATGATCCCAGCTTCTGGTACTCATGCCCTTGTGTAGTCAGTGTAGGCTGGATCTAGTGGGTCACATCTAACAAAGGGAACATGCACAAGTGATGGGATGTCGCTACCATGACAAAAGCCTGTAACTCCTGTCTTGCCAGCATGCTCTCTCTCTTGCTGGCACTCTCTTGCCTTCTCACTTGTTTGCTCTGATGAAACCAGATGCTATGTTGTGTGTTACCCTATGGAGAGACCCAGGTAGCCAGGAACGGGGGACGGCCTCCAGTCAACAGCTGATGTGGAACTGAAACCTGCCAGCCACCACTGGAGTGAGCTTGGAAAGCAGGTCCATTCCCAGCTGGGCCCTCAGATGAGACTGTGGCCCCTGCCAGCCTGATGACAGCCTATGAAAGACCCAGAGCCAGGAAACCCAGCTAAGCCTTGCTCAGATTCCTGATTCACAGAAACTGTGAAATAATAGTTGATGCTCTAAGCCACTACGTTTTGGGGTAATTTTTTTTTTTTTGCACCAATTGAGAACTAATACAGCATACAGCAATCTACGAGATAGTCAGGAGATGATGATGGCTAAAGAATGACGTCTGTCTTTAAGGAGCACGTGGTTCCATAGTGACTGCCAGAGTGGCCACTTGAATAAAGTGTTTAGGGATGGGGAGGAAAGTTCTGTTCATTCTGCCAGGGGTTGTTAGAGGAAATTGTGTTGAGGAACTGGCACTGGGTTTGATTAGGATTTGACTGCAAAGGAGTGGCGAAAGGACATTTCAGCCATGGAGTGCAGCATAGGGAGGTGAGAAAGTCTGACACGTTTGGGAAATGTCCGGTGGTCTAGTGAGGCAGGATTACAGGTGAATGAGGAGGGCGCGGTACGGGTGCATGGGGGACGCGAGGCTGCAGAGACAATAGAACTTTTTCCTTTACCAGGGATAAAGTGGCGGACCATGGGTTGAAAATTTGTCTGTTGAAACTAGTATCAACCAAGGGGTGAAGAACACAGAGCCCAAATTAGAGGCAAGAAAAAAAGTCCCTTTGGTACTTTATCATCCACATAGTTCAGGCCTAGATAATACCAAACTAAATAATTAAAAGCTCATCACATCATTTGGTTTGATATTAAAAATGGTTTTGTCTGATTTTTCATTGAGTTCTTTTTGTGCAAAATGAATATAGTTAAAATCTTTCTCGAGGTGAGGATGTGGTAACTACTCTTCCTGTGGTAATTGTTTTGCAAGTTATACATGTTTTACATCATTACATTCTACAGCTTAAACTTACACAATGTTATATGCCAATTATAGTTCAATAAAGCTGGAGGAAAAAAAATCTGTGTAAATATAAAAACAAACAAAACAAACCCTGTTTTAAGGTAACTTATCCCTTTTTTTGTGGTTTCAAGGGTCTTTTGACAGAATGCTATATTCCTCCCCTGGGAATAATGATGGAGACATCCTTCTTTTCACTGAACCTACAAGCTCACTGGGTCTTCTATTACTACATTCTTGAATATGGAGGTGGTGGCAGGGATTGAGCTATGTATTTATATTTAAACTCATCTATGGAAAGAATCCAAGCATCAGAAAACTATTGCAGCACTGAATTTCTTTTTTCAAAAAAATTCTTATTTTTTATTGTAGTCAATTTACAGTATTAGTTTTAGGTATAGAGCAAAGTGATTCAGTTATGCATGTACGTATGTACATGTATAGTTTTTCAGTTTCTCTTCCATTATGGCTCATTATAAGAAATTGAATATAGTTCTCTGTGCTGTACAGTAGGTCCTGGTTGTTCTTCTGTTTTATATATAGTTGCAGCACTGAACTTCTAAAGGATATGGTAAATAACAGAATAAGGTACTTCACAAGTTGGTAACTGTATAACATCACCAAGCCCCACATTTCTCAACTACAGGCACTGTTAGAGAAAGGAAAGTGACTCAGCCTGAGGCAAACACTGTTTTTTTTTTAAAAAGGCAAAGAACAAAATAATGCCATTTGCAGCAACATAAATGGACCTAGAGATTGTCATTCTAAGTGAACTAAGCCAGAAAGAGAAAAACAAATACCATATGATATCACTTATATATGGACTCTAAGGAAAAAAGACACAAATCAACATATTTATAAAACAGAAACAGACTCACAGACATAGAAAACAAACTTTTGTTTCTATGGAGGAGAAAGCGGGTAGGGAAGGGATAAATTGGGAGTTCGAGATTTGCAGACACTAACTACTATATATAACATAGATTAAACAACAAGTTTCTTCAGGATAGCACAAGGAACTATATTCAATATCTTGTAGTAACCTATAATGAAAAAGAATGTGAAAAGAAATATATATATAACTGGAACATTATGCTGTACACCAGAAATTAATACAATTTTGTAAACTGACTATACTTCAACTTAAAAAAAATGAATAAAAAAGGTATTCCCCAATCTATATTAAATGGAAAAGTTAGAATTCTGTAGTGGTGCCCATTTTGTTGGAAAAAATTGTATCTGGGAATCATAAATACACCACTTTTCAAATTTCACTAATCCTGCATTCACCTCTTTCTCAGTTAAATGACCAAATAGTTTAAAATTATCTATTCTGCTCATAGTTCTTCCAAAGTGTAATATTTTCCCTCCCTTGGATTTATTTGCCTTATTCTTGGCTCTTTTCTGTGCTTGTAGCCAATACCAACAGCCTTCTTGGAAAATTGATATTTGCTTTATTAGCCGCCCCGCCGGTATTAATATTGGGCTGATGTCCATTTCCATGAAAATCAGCAGGGCTTTTGGAGGGAAAATTTCCATTTGTTGCTGCACGAAGTGGGGCTGATGAACTCCTGGGCTCCCCAGGGTCAGCCTGGTGTGGTTCAGTCGTTGGAGCTCAGGGATGTTGATTCTGATGATGAGTCTGGCTTGTGAGAATCACTTTTTGCACTTCTTTCTCAGTTGGGGACATTTATTCAAGAATCACTGCTATGGCAGGCTGAGTGGATGGGGTCACCTTGGTGTATATGAAACAGCAGCACACATCTATCAATCCCGGATCTGGGCATGTAAAAGCCTGCTGCTTGAGACGGACAGACTCATTCCCTTGGTTGAAATTTGTCTGATGCCCGATATCAATTACACTTAAATCTCACTCCCCAACCTGGAGTTCCAGCTGATATCTAAGTCCTCTTTTGCACACTTCAAGTATGGTGGTTGCAGTTCCAGAAGGAAGAAAGGTCGAGTGGAGGTTAGGTCTATAGAAATATCAGAGGAGAGCTGGGGTAGGTCTAAAGAATCACTGTAAATTTTTTACCAGCTGCTGTGTCCTGCAGTTTTGTGAAAATTGCATTACTCAAAAACTAACTGAATCCAAATTTTAAAAATGAGACAAAATCTTTTCTTTTATTCTGATTCACATTCTACGTAACACCCTAACTATGTGTTTGCTTGTAACAGTCTTGCACACTGATACAAAGAATTATAGGCTTATTCATCATTTTGGGGGAGTTATGTTTTCTCCAGTGTTGTCATTTGTAACAAAGAACTCCCAACCCATCAGGAAATATTAAAAGAGGAGAAAATCCCAAACGAATCTTTTTTTTCTTTCTTCTTTCACTGGGCTTCTCCTTATTTATAGCCCTGCACTCCATAGGTTACCTGATGCTTTTACTGAAGAGAGTGAGGTTGTTTTGAATGTTTGCCTGTTTTCATTACCCAGTATTCCAGAGCCATAAGCTTTATGTTCCAGTTCAGTATTTCTCATGTTGACTTTGCTGGGAACATTTCTCTGTGGGCCACGGTAAGGTGATGACTGGTGTCTTTCCCCTTTCAGTGCTGACAGACACCACTTTAGTGTTAAGAATAACTCAGAGGCTGTATCAGTCAGGACATGCTCTGAAAACAATCAACCACAAACATTTTAAGGCCTTAAAAATGGGAGGTCTATTTCTTGCTCATACCAAGGGCCCATTGTAGGGTGGCCGTGAGCCTTTGCTCTATGTCCTTGTCCCTCTCCCTTGGAGATACGTATTCATTTGGCACATTTTTGCCTTCGAGTTTTCACAGGTGAACATTTTACTAGATACCATGTCACTGTGTGATAGGGGTTGTCATCCTTGCAGCTTCTGATGCTGGTTTCATCTCTGTCCACTCCCTGACCTCACATGTTAGTTTTCTTCTGGTAGAGTGGCATTTCACTTATTGGTACCAATTTCAGAATCGGTCAGGGTTGACTAGAGTAGTAAAAGACAACTTCAAAACTTCAGTGGCTTCTGTTCATAGGAATGTAGTTTGGTGTAGCCATTATGGAAAACAGTATGGAGATTCCTTAAAAAATTAAAAATAGACTTACCCTATGATCCAGCAATCCCACTCCTGGGCGTATATCTACAGGGAACTCTTATTTGAAAAGATACATGCACCCCAATGTTCATAGCAGCACTATATACAACAGCTAAGACATGGAAGCAACCTAAATGTGCATCGACAGATGGCTGGATAAAGAAGTTGTGCTATAGATATACAACGGAATACTACTCAGCCATAAAAGAGTATAAAATAACACCACTTGCTGCACATGAATGGACCTAAAGATTGTTATTCTATGTGAAGTAAGCCAGAAAGAGAAAGAAAAATACCATATGATATCACTTATATATGGAATCTAAAAAAGTGACACAAATGTACTTACTTACAAAACAGAAACAGACTCACAGACAAAGAACACAAACTTGTGGTTACCAGGGGGAAAAGGTGGGGGTGGGGTAGAGGGATAAATTGGGAGTTCAGGATTTGCAGATAGTACTATATATAAAAAAGATAAACAGCAAGGTCCTACTGTAGAACACAGGGAACTATATTCAATACCTTGAATATAATGAAAAAATATGTGTGTGTGTGTGTGTGTGTGTGTATACATATATGTGTGTGTGTGTGTGTGTGTGTGTGTATATATATATATATATATAAAATCACTATGCTATATACCAGAAATTAACACAATGTTGTAAACTGACTATACTTCAATTTAAAAAACCCTGTGCACTTGAAAAAAAATGTATATCCTATTTTGGGGGTGTAATGCTCTGAAAATATCCACCAAATCTAATTTTTCTATTGTATTATTTAATTTCTCTGTTGCCTTATTTATTTTCTGTCTGGAAGATCTGTCTAGTGATGTTAATGCGGTGTTAAAATCTCCAACTATGATTGTATTCCCATCAATATCCCCCTTTATCTCTGTTAGTAATTGTTCTATGTACTTAGGTGCTTCTATATTGGGTGCATATATAACAAGTATAATATCCTCATCTTGTATCACTCCTTTAATCATTATAAAATATCTTTCTTTATCTTTCTTTATGGCCTTTGTTTTAAAGTCTATTTTGTCTGAAATCAGTACTGCAACACCTGCTTTTTTGGTTTTTCCATTTGCATGGAATATCCTTTTCCATCCTTTCACTCTCAATCTATATGTGTTCTTCTCCCTAAAGTGGGTCTCTTGTATGCAGCATATTGAAGGTTCTTGCTTTATTATCCAGTCTGCCACTCTATGTCTTTTGACTGGAGCATTTAGTCCATTAACATTTACAGTAATTAATGACAGATAAGATGTGGTATATTTATACAATGGAATACTATTCAGCCATGAAAACTGACAACATAACGCCATTTGCAGCAACATGGATGCTCCTGGAGAATGTCATTCTAAGTGAAGTAACCCAGAAAGAGAAAGAAAAATACCATATGAGATCACTCATATGTGGAATCTAAAAAACAAAAACAAAAACAAAAAGCATAAATACAAAACATAAACAGACTCATAGACATAGAATACAAACTTGTGGTTGCCAAGGGGGTGGAGGGTGGGTAGAATAGATAAACAAGATTATACTGTAAAGCACAGGGAAATATACACAAGATCTTATGGTAGCTCACAGAGAAAAAAATGTGACAATGAATATATATATGTTCATGTATAACTGAAAAATTGTGCTCTACACTGGAATTTGACACAATATTGTAAAATGACTATAAATCAATAAAAAAAATTTTTAATTAAAAAAATAAATAAAATAAAAATAAAATTAAAGTTAAAAAAAAACCCTAAAAAACAAAAAACTTCAATGGCTTAAATGATAAAGGGTTATCTCTTACTCCTAGTATACATTTTGAGGAACTCTGCTCTGTCCTCCTTACCCAGAGATCCAGATAGAAATAAGCACCCTGTCTGCTTCTTCAGTTGCCCATGGGGCTGTCTTAGTCACCTATTGCTGTGTAACAAACAATTTCCAAACTTAGTGGCTTTAAACAACAATTTATTTGTTTATTTTACAACTTGGGCTGGACTTAGCTGGGTGGTTCTGCTGTTCTTGCCAGGGGTGCTTACATAGCCACAGTCAGCTGGTGGGTTGGCTAAGGATGGCTGGTACCGGCTGGCTCGCTCGTGTGTCCGGGGTTCAGCTGAGATTGCTGGAGCAGCTGGGAGGGCCAGGTCTCTCTAACCACCTGGTCTCTCATCTTCAAGGAGTCCAGCCTGGGCTTCATTGCTCTAATAAAGAATGAGATGTGAAATTTCAAGCCTTCTTGAGGACAATGCTCACATGGTTACTCTCACTATGTTTTGTTGGTCAAAGCAAGTCCTAGGGCCAGCTCAGATTCAAAAGAAGGGGAAAGACCCTAACTGTAGATGGAAGAAACCACAGAGAATTTATGGCCATTTTTAATTCACCACAGCAAGAGAATGGGATTGTGGCAAATTATGTATGGGCAGACCTCAGAGACATTGAGGGTTCGGTTCCAGGCCACCACAATAAAGCGAATATTGTAATAAAGTGAGTCACATAATTTTTTTTGTTTTCCAGTGCGTATAAGAGTTATGCTTACACCATACTGTAGTCTAAGTGTGCAACAGCATTATATAGAAAAAGACAGTGTACATACCTTAATTTAAAAGTACTTTATTACTAAAAAGTATAAACCATCATCTGAGCCTTTAGCAAATTGTAATAGTGACATCAAAGATCACTGGTCACAGATCATCCTAATAAATATTATTATTATTACTATTACTATTATTATTATTAAGGAAAAAATTTTAAATACTGTAAAATATATATGTATGTATATACATGACTGGGATATTGTGCTGTACACCAGAAATTGACACATTGCAATTGACTGTACTTCAATAAAGAAATAAAAATTAAAAATAAAGTAAAATAAAATACAATACTGCAAGAATTACCAAAAAGTGACACGCAGACACGAAGTGAGCAAATGCTGTTGGAAAAGTGGTGCCAATAGACTTAATCAACGCAGCGTTGCCCCAAACCTGGAATCTGTAAAAAATGCAGTATCTGTGAAGTACCATAAAGTGCAGTAAAACAAGGTCTGCCTGTACTTGTCCTCAAATCTTTCCCTCAAGTATGACAATTGTCATTTCTACTCATATTTCATAAACTAAAGCAAGTCATAGGGCCATGCCTAACTTCAAAGAGGGTGGGGAAGTGGACTCCTACCTTGTGTTAAGAAGACAAAGGCTGAAAGTATTTGGTTAACGGAAATAATGATGCTAATAAAAAATTTCCAATTGTTGACCATAAAGGCTTCTGTTGTTGAGGAATAGTAGGTTTCTTGAATTGATTTTTAATAGTGTGCTGCTCATGTAGCAGAATTAACCAATCAAATTCAAGACTCTTACATTATATTTAGGCTGATGGTAACATGGCTAAGGTGCTATTTTGTATGTGGCTCAAGCCTTCCCTAATGTTTAATCATTTTGTAGCCCGGCATTGACTATAATATGTCATCAATTTTTTTTTTTGAGTGTAGCATCTACACATCAGATTTTGGATATTGTTCTTAAAGGCTTTTCATAATGTTTATCACTTATTGATCAGACAGGTCATCAATGTGTCTTTTATTTCCTTAATTCAATAGCAAGAATCCAATGAATATGTGCATGAAGATGATTAAACAGATGTCACATACATAGTTGGAATCTCATATGTCACGCATTTCAATTTAGTAGCAGTGATGTTTTGATATGGACTTTGAAGAGACAGCAATAATTTGGGATCCCCACAGAGGGTGTGCTCTTTCAGTCAGAGATGGTTTGTGTTCCTGGAAGCAAAGGCTGGTGAGAGATTGAGGTAGGCCGATAAAAGTCATAGAGTGTTCTTAGCTATTTTCATGATGAATTAAAGAAACCATGCCAAATAAATAGTTGTATACAACTATATATATAGTTATATATATATAAAACTTAAAAGGAAATTTCACAAGTATGACTCTAGATGGAGTGAGTCAGCCTTCCACTCTGTTGAGAAGTCAGCTGGCAGAGTGAGGCAGGGGATCTGAGAGGCTGGGGCAGACATGAATGGTGTCATGGATAAGAGTGAGGGCTTTGGAGCCAGTGGATCTGGTTCAGGACCTGGCTCTGCTATTTACTGGCAGTGTGTCCCAGAGACTGTGAGTAGGAGTGGCACAGAGCAGCCAAATTTCCAAGCCTCCCTTGCAGTTCAGGTGTGACCATGTGACTGAATTCTAGCTACTGGAATGAGAGTGGTAGGAGTAGAATGGGCCACTTCCAGCCTTGGGCCAGAAATATAACCTTCCATCGTATGTGACCC
Organism: Camelus ferus; assembly: GCF_009834535.1. Taxonomy (NCBI): domain Eukaryota; kingdom Metazoa; phylum Chordata; class Mammalia; order Artiodactyla; family Camelidae; genus Camelus; species Camelus ferus. The sequence goes on along the minus strand of NC_045697.1, from coordinate 98,425,674 downwards.
TCGCTCCCTTTCCCCCTCTGCCATCTGATTGGAGAAGGTTTAGGGGGCAGGGGATTTGGAAGAGGACTGAGAAAACGGAGGTTGCCTGGATCCTTTAATGACCTCATGCAGCACAGCCTGCTTCCCCTCCCATCTCCATCACCACCTGCATTGATTGAGACGGGCAAGAGAGTCTTGCTTTGTCACACCACTGAGACCCAGGGGTTTGTTAGAGCAGCTTGTGGTACTCTGTTACATGTGTGATATGAAGCAAGACAACATTGTCCTTCTCAGCTCTAATTTCCTCATCAGTGGGGCAACTCATACCCACTTCAAGGAATTTTTTTGTCAGGATTGAAAGAGGCAAACTTATAACATGTTTAACATATTGCCTAGCATGTAGTTAATAATAAATGGTAGGTATTATAATAATAAATTGGAATGTTGGAGTGTCTCCTTTTTGAAGTTAGAACAAACCTCTTTTTTTCAGTTAGTCCTAATGGACTGTGAGATTAATTACCATAAATAGCTTTGGAAAGACTGAGGCAGATTAGCAGTTTAACACTTAGTTGGATGCCTTAGGCATGTGGAAGAAAAAAATAGAAGAATGCCTTACTTGACTTATTTCTTTAGTGATGAGAAGTGGATCAAATAGAACAGACTGGATGAGGCATATGAAACGGGGAGCTCTTAATTCACCTTATACCCAGACACTAGCATGGTTTGCTCAGACCTAAGAGCGACACCAATGTATGCCAGGCGCTGTGGAGGTGCTTCATGCTTCACATGTATTCACTCCTTAATCCTCACAGGATCCATCTGAAGCAGGCACAACTATTATCCCCATTTTACAGACGAGGATATTGAGGCATGGAGTGATTAAGTACTAACTTGTCCAAAGCCACCCCAGCCAGCACGTGGCAGAGCCAGGATTTGAATCAGGCAGCCTGGCTCCATGGTCCATGCTTTGGACCACTCTCCCACACACTCCTATAGACATTGGCAGAGCAGGTGCTCCATAAAGATTTATTTGTTCAGTAGGTGTATGATGCCACTTGGCATATTTTCAGAGATCTGTATCACCCAGGTTGGAATTGGAACCTCTGGGATAACAATCAGATCCTTGATCTTTTTAAGATGTTAAGACATGATGAAAGGAATTGAGATGGTGGTGGTGGGGTGGTCAGAGAGACACACTGAGATCTGTCAGATGCTAAACTTAACCCAGCATTCATATTAAGGTCAGGAGATGGGCACAGCCAATGCTGGTATGGTGCTTGTTTCTGGTTTGTAGAGATTTGGTCTCCACTCATACTGCATGTAAACCTACCAAGATTTGATTGGCAAATGAGTGTACATGTCCACCTTCAGCCCTTTGAGAAGCATCTGGCTTGGGCTAAGTGTGCTCTTCACAGAGGTGTCGGCTGCTGCTTTGCCTTCTCCAGCACTGTGCTGCTGTTGTGAGGAAAAAGAAATGTCACTGGCAAACAGAACCAAAATATTAATTTACACTTAATATTCCTCCTCAAATCACCCTCAGAAGCTTATCTGCTTTTCCAGCAATTTTGTGATAGATATCATTGCTTATTTTGTGTTACAAGCTTCCTCACAGTTGGTGATTTTAAAAAAAAAAAAATAAAGATCATAAGGTGAATGACAGGATAGCATCCACTGCCTCAAAAGGAGTCACACACACCTATCTATAGATAGATCTATACGAGGAAAGGAAATAGACCAGTTGGCTTATGTTTCCTTGCTTCCTAAAATTTCCCTGTATCTGTGTCATAGCTCTGATCTTAAATCTTATTTGATAAGTTACAGAATGTGCTAGTTTATCAAAGAGATTTAAAAAATGGACTTTTTTTTTTTTTTGCCTTCTGAAATTCAATGGAAGAAGAGGATTTGTCTTCACTATTGATCCCTTCCATTGAGTGGTTCTTGTGATGATTACCACTGTTCTATATTTATAGAGAATCAGCACTTCATAAATGTCAAAAGGCACTTTACTTTACACAAGTGTCAGTGTTCTAACATTTCACAAAGTTAGCGATTATCACGAGAACCACGTGTGGAAACTGGAAAATAAATAATTACTAAGGGAGGTAATGTTTTTTTCTTGGTAGAATCAGAAAACGAGGAGAAGTCCTTCACTCTGTCTTGTTTTGATGGTCCTTGTGCGTGGAGTCACTGTGCTCCGGGGACTTGCCCATCTCCCACTTGGGCTTGCTTCTCCACATCAAAGTTCCTCTCTCCTGGGGCTTGAATATCAAGTGGGCTATAAAAATCTGCAATGTGGGATGCTGATACTGGGACAGAGGAAAATCACACTTTGATCATAGGAACCAGAAAGGGCAACCTTTTGGGGTCCTATGTAATTATTGTATTAAGGTTTCTAAAGAAACTTCTGTATACTTTCATAACGGTGTAAGTGAAGTTTTCAGACAATTTTCAAAATTGGGGCGTGGAGGGTCTCTGAATAACACTTAAGAGCTGTCCTGACCATTTACCTTCCACTGAATTGACCAGCTCTTTCATGTCCTGTTGGCATAATCTGTGCTTGGAGGGTTTTTTTTTTGTTTTGTTTTTTTTTTTTTTTGGTCTTCAATAAGGCTACTTTGAAAAGTTGTCATAGCAACACTGGCCACTGGTCTTAGGTAATATAACGAGGTGAGGAGGTGGCCTCCACTGGACTTCAGGCTTTGTTAGCTTTTGCTGTCATGTGCTGGGATGGCTTGTTCATAGATAACACTTCATTGAAGCAAAAACACTCTATGCCGGAGACCCCTAGAAAAGCTGTATCTTGTTCTCAAAGTGGATAGGTCACACAAACCTCCCCTGCTGCCCTCTGTCCCCTACCGCCTCCACTACTTAGTGGGGACTGTGGCTAATCTCTTGGCACATAGGTGGCCACTCTTCACACTCCTGACCATGTGCTTATCGAACGATGCGAAGTTGGAACTTGTAGTGTCTTCTCAATAGCTTTATATGAACAGGCAGCTTTTCAGCTTTGTCGGGGAGCCCTGTGGGGGTTTTTTGGTTCAGTCTGCCAGCAAAGTTTGAGATATTCTGGATATTTTTCAGCAGATGTATGTCACCTACACATGATTGCTATACATGTTATGACTCTTGCATTTAATGAGTATGTTAAGTGATGTTACTCTCATAATTCAAAGGGACAGTATGCAAAGCCCTGTGAATTTCAGGAAACTGCAAAGGAATGATGAATTCCACCTGTCTTCCTGGCACAGAGCTTGGCTTCAAGTTTTCTGTGTTAAGGGACCTGCGCTGTCACATTTATGTTGATTGACTTCTCATGTCTTTTCAGTGGATGAAAAAAATATCTGCTTTAGTATTTTTGGTCTTTGATTTCAGTGATCAGATTGCTGGTATCTTGAAAAATCCTCAGGATTTGGCTGGGAGTTACGTTTCTCCCAGTGCATCTCCCTAAGTTCTTATCTACCTCTGTCTCTTCCATTCTTGTTTTTCTGGCGTCTCACTTTAACCTTATATGAACATGAGAGGTAATAAATTTTGATTGTGTTGAATTTTAGGAGGGAGGGAGAGAGGCACAATTTGGGTGAATGCTATTTTAGTAGAACATCTTTATGCTGAGGTCTTTCAAAGGGTTATGGCCTTATGGCTGGAAGTTGAATAGAGTTGAGCTTCTTCTGTTGATAACTGGCCATTCCCTGTTTGAAATCAGGCACAGATGCATTGGCTGCAGGCAACTGATGTGATTTTACAGGCTGATCTGATAGTTGAGAATATTCATATATTGGAAAGATGTCTGTGACTGCTGTGGGAAACCTAGCAAAAAAAAAGAAAAAGAAGACAGTAATTTCTGCTCTGGAATAAGCAAATTCTGTGTTTGGATATTTCCATTAGATTTATTGTCATGATTATTTTAAATACTCTCACGTAGATTAAATGAAGAATGCATTTTGCCTTTCATCGCAATGACACTGGTGATATGTGGTCCCTGATTTTGATCAGCTGAGGTAGTGCCATGTGAGAGAGAGCAATGCGATAATAAATGAGAAGGCAGCAAAGATAAACTGCCCTGTCCTGCCCACTCACCTCCATCCTTTAAACACAGATTGACTCCAGGACATGAAAGGACTGCCAAGTAGTTAACCTGCACAAACAACAGTAGAGCTGCAGCAGGTGAACTGTCCTTTGATGAAAGCATCTCAGTGCCTCTTTAATTATATCCCCAAGGATTCACATATCTTAACAACCAGAATGGCCACGTGGCCGGGACCACGTGGAAAAGAAGTGAGAAGGATCAGAAACCAGCAGATTAAATTACTCAGAGACTGTGGTTCTCAGGACTCTAACAAAAGATAGGGAAGAAATCTGAGTATAATAGGGAGAAAAATCACAAAGCGTCTTAATATTCAATTAATAATCAGATTCCCCACCTTCCTCCAAACTTGCTGTGCCCCACATAACTCAAGAATTGAATTTTTATAATTGAAAAGATTCTAGGATGAAGTGTGCACTTGTCCACTTTCCCAATGGGGGAAAAGACACATAGAAAGACTCATTTACAGTACTGACCTATGGCTCTGAATGGCAAAATTGAGTGATATCAAATATGAGTATTTCTCAAGTCATAGGAGTCTGTAATGATACCACAAGCAATGGGGCCTCATTTACCATTTAAAAAATATTGTATAAAAATGAAATACTGTGAATGGTACTACAAAATACAGTGTCATCTGGCACACAATTGGCGCTCAATAATTAGCTGAATCAAAGGTGATGTGGACTATGCAACCCAACCCTATAATTTAGGACAACCTAATTTGGCTCAGTATATTTCAGTTCAGTTTAGCAACGATTTACTACCAATTATTTGCAAGGCACTGTGATGGGGCCTGCAGAAAATAATAAGATACAATCTGGTGGTGGTGGTGGTGGAGGTGATGGCCAGCATAAGATAGTAAACAAATGTAATGTCTATAAAAGAGGCCATATTAGCTTCACAAGAGAGTGAACTAAAAAGTCGACCCAAAGAACATGAAGCAGATATGTGAATATTACATCCAGAGTACAGGTGATAGATGCCACCAAGTGATGGTCACTGGTTGTGTTCACTCAGTTGGGCATACTGAGGGTCAGACAAGATCGAGCCCAATGCATATTTGTAGCCCAGAATGAGTAGATGGTGGTTTTAGGGAACTTTTCTCTTGTAAAGGCTGCTGCTTGGGCCAGTGGGATGAGCACATGCGTTTTTTTTGCCCAGCTGACCAGCATTCAGACCTACTTCCACTAACAATTAACATTATGAAAATTGGTAAATCTCTCTGATTCTTAATTCTTTTATTTCTGACAGAGAAATAATATTCCTATTAATATGAATTTGCAGGGTGATTGGAAGGATTCAGAGAGAATACATATACTATATTTAACACATCTGGCACAAAGAAGGCTCCTAGTAAAGATCTCTTCTCCATCTATCTCCCTTCTTGGACAAAGTAGGCTTACACAAGTCAATCTATTCATCTGATGCTGTTGCCAAGGAAAAGGGTAGGAACTCTTTTCTGAGCTCTTTACTTTTTAGTAGTGCTAAAGAAACTTAAGAAAAGAAAATTAAGAATGTGCAAATAATGCAGTGGATGTTTCCCGAGATGAAGAGGACCCAATATACCGAACAGTGTATTGTCTGTATTTGCAAAACTTAGCGTTGATAATCAGAGATTTATTTCAAGCCTCTTTTTTTTTTTTTAAATTGTAGTCAGTTACAATGTGCCAATTTCTGGTTCAAGCTTCTTTTGCACACATGATCTAAAATTTCCCTTATTCACTGTTGATTTATATTTGAAAAGTAGCCAGCTTCCGATTATGAATTTGTTTGATAAATATTTTATTCACAGTATAGCTTATATCATTTTCATTTCCTTCAATATTTACATATGTTTTTCTTTTTTGCAAAAATTGAATAACAGTCTACCTATGACTGAAGGTGGTGGTAGATTACATTTCTGAGTTTGTTCTGCCTGGAGTCTGAGGCTCTTTTAGGTGCTAAATGCGTTATGTTTTGTAGTTTTCCCTCACATCTTATCCTGAAAGTTTCTAGTTTCTCTTTCTTTCTGGAAGGTTTTCTTGAAATACAGATTCCTCCTTGTTTCCATATTTTTCTTTTTTTTCCTTCTAAGATTCTTATTGAAGACAACCAGATTGCAAACTCCCTGAAGGAAGTCTTTATGTCTTAAATCTCTTTGCTCAACAAATATTTACTCATATGCCAAAAGCCCAGGGAAGTCTCTAGTAAATCAACTGTACCATTTGCAACATTTGAGTCTGTGTTCTAGTCACCAAAGCATTACTCATCATGGGACCTTGTTTCTAATTCTCCTGATGAGGCAGAAAACCATGAAACACTGTACTTGGGAAAAGTCACAGCAAATGGATATTTTCATTCATTTTATACAGTATGTATATTCATTTGTAGACTTCGAAAATTCAATAGATTACTTAGTATTTATTTAAATACAATATTTTCCTATTTTCCTTATTTAAATAAGAACAGATTTCTCTTCTTTTTGCCTCCTTTTCTCACACCCCACCCCTTCTTTCTTCCTTCCTTTTTGCCTTACTTAGATCATTTCATGAAGGTGGAAGTTATACCATCACCGTGGCTAATCTTCCAAGATTCACTGCATTGCTTGCTCCAAATATTTTTCCTCCACATTACTCACTTCTTATAGCTATGTCTCATTTAAATGGAATCATGTACAAGTGAAAAATAAGTGGCAATCCACCTTATTTTTATGCCATCCTCTCTTAAGAAGTACACTGTAAATTGAGAGTCTATATTTTATTACATAACACGTATTTATTGAACACTTATATGCTGGGCACTGGGCTAGTTGCTGGAAACATAGCTGTGAGCAGGAATCCCATGAATGAGAGCTCGCAGCTAGAGAGCAAGGGTTTTCCAGGCCCAGGGAGTTCATATTCAGTCACGGTGTTTGAAGTATATTTAACTTCACAGTTAGAGGAGTATGGATTAGGACTTCTGGTTAAATAAATCCCTGCTCAACTACTCAGCCATAAAAAATAATGAAATAATGTCTTTTGCAGCAACATGGATGGATCTAGAGGTGATCATACTAAGTGAAGTAAGTCAGAGAAAGACAAATACCATATGATATCACTTATATATGGAATCTAAAAAAATGATACAGATGAACTTATTTACAAAACAGAAATAGACTCACAGACATAGAAAACAAATTTATAGTTACTAAAGAGAAAGGGGGGGAGGGATAAATTTGGAATTTGGGAATTAACAGATACACACACTATATATATATATATAAAATAGATGAACAACAAGGACCTACTGTATAGCACAGGGAACTATATTCAATTTCTTATAGTAAGATATAATGGGAAAGAATCTGAAAAAGAATGTATTATATGTATGTGTAACTGAATCATTTTGCTGTACACTTGAAACGTTGTAAATCAACTATACTTCAATAAAAATTTTTTTTAATCCTATTCACATTATCAGTAATGAGAAGAAAACTTTTCCCCTTATGTTTCGGCATGAATTAGCAGAAAAATTATTAATCATTTAAACCCAAATTTTAAAAATCATTTAAACTTCCTCTCATTCAGACAAACTTTCCTCATCCGTTAGAAAAACTGACCACCCTGACTGCCCATGACTGAACACAACCTGGAGACTCTGAAGAGTTACCCTTGTTGAGAAGTTGGTGGTAATAGTTCTCTAACAGGCATTCTTAATAAATGATAAAAGTAACCTTTTAAATACTTAAATCATTTTGCTGCCAAGGGCATTTAATCAGGCCCATTGCCAAATGCTAATTAATGATACAAGTGGAAGATTTTATTTAAATTTGTTATATGAATATGTGGAAATATAAATAGAAACTGCCAATGGAGAGAAATTTGTCAAAGGTGGGATGTGTCGGGTGAAGGAACAAACACCAAACTTTTAAATAATAGACCTGCTGTGTTACAGAAGATAATTGAAATAGAAACCTTGCCTAGAAGATAATTATTTGCAAAAAGCTTTTTGTAATTTAAAGTATTCAAACTACTGAAAAATATAGCAAATCATGAGAGTATTGTAGGCTAACACTTTTTAAATGGGACGAATTCAACTCAGTAGTGAGAGAGGTAGGTTATGGTGAGACGTATGGTAGAAAGGCCATCTCTTTCCTTGAATGTATTTGCTTATTCAGTGTTTATACTTCCAGTTGGTGTTAGTCCTGAGTTTATTTCCAGCACCAGCTGCTGCTGATGTCATGTCTTTCTGATTTGCAAAGCAAGTTTATGGTAGGGCTATGGTATTACCAATGGCTAATGGCTAACAAGATTTCTTACCCACTAAGTGAGGCGATGAAATACTGCTCAATCCAGGTATGTCTAGGTATTTATCAACGTTTTCCACTGGGAAGCCTCGTGGTTTGTCTTTTTGCCACTCATCCTCCTGATATGTACCGATGGCTTTATTGTGGATTCAAACTATTGAGTTAGCTGACTGCAGAAGATACACCTAAAGTTAAGAGAGCAGTGGGGGCTACAGGCTGTTCTGTCCTTCCTGGATGTGAACAGAAATGGAAAAGTCTATATATATTTTTTTTCTTGTGTTAGTGGAAAGATTGGATCTATAGATCTCCAAACTTGAGTTGGCAACTAGCCACTTAATTTAATGAAATGGGTTATTCTGGTTAAAGAAACAAGTACTTTGAGTCAAGGAACAGTTTATAATGGTCAGTTTGATGGGATCCACTCGGTGAGGTACAGAAATAGTAACGAGGGGCTGTGAGTAGTTGCCACACTGAACAACAGGGCAGGATTCAATCTGCTCTATTCCGCTTGCTTCTGAGACTTCCCAATTTAATGCCTTTGTTTATGTGAATGTCCCATCCTAGAGGGAGCTTTCCCCACTTCACTCCCCTCTTTACATTCATCCATTACAACCAGCTCAAAATTCCAGGTTCACTGGAAAAACCTTGGCGCACTCTATCTAGAATTGATGTCTCATTCCGCTGAAGAAAGACATCGAATACATTTATTTATTTATTTATTTATTTATTTATTTATTTATTTATTTATTTATTTATTTTAGTGGTGCATGCTAAACATGTGTTCTACCACTGAGCTATTTCCTTCCCCACTTATTAAATCCATTTAAAATCCACTGGATAAATGGCACTTATTGCCTAGAGTCATGTGACTGACACTTGTGATATACTATATATTTTTTTAAGGTTTATTTATTTATTTATTTATTTATACTGGAGGGGAGGTAATTAAGTTTATTTATTTATTTACTTTTTTTTCAGAGGAGATACTGGGGATTGAACCCAGGACCCCGTGCATGCTAAGCATGTGCTCTACCACTTTTTTGTAAGTGCTTGGATTCCTATCTCTTCAAATCAGATTTCATATTCAGGGAAGGCAGGGATGACATCTTTGCATTCCCCACATCTTTGCACAGTGCCCAGCTAAAGAAATAACACAGCAAATTCTGTTGATAGATCAGTGAATGAACACAGAGGGTTGAACTCAAACCTCCAGTGTCATAGATAAGCTGGTGACTGAAGTGTGTGATTCTCACCATGAAGGCAAGCTGCCCTGTTCCTCCCCTCTTCATCGTGGCTTTAATGCCAGAAAGGGGCTAGGATGCATCTCATTAAGTGAAACATTAACTTTTTACCACACATCCAAGTGGTATAAACATCTGGGACTGCTCAAGATAGACACATTCAAATCTGCATTACCAAACAGCTACAAAATGCCTGACAAGGCTTTTCAGTGTTTCTTTTTGCTTACACAAGATCTCAGTCAACATTTGGGTTCTTGTAAGTGCGGGGTGATGTAACTCCCTTGGCATTACAAGGAGATCGTATTTTCAGCTACTCATCTCAAGACCTGCATCTTCTACCTGGAACCCTAGGGATGAAATAGACCTTACAGACCTCTTCCCTTTACTGAGGAGGAAAGTGAGGCTTACAGAGTTTAAAGGACTTGCTCAAGGTCACTCAACTTGTTAATGACAGAGCAAACTCAAAGAGTTTCTGCACTTGTTCCACCACCGTCTGAATACAGTATAATTCCAGACAGCTGCTTTATTTGACCATCAGATGTAGACCAAACCTTTAATTTGGAGGGCTCTTTTGTATGCTCTCTCTATATCATATTGAGCTATTTTGATCTTCATATATCAAACCTTGAGTGCCCCTGTCAATTTCACAGATGAGGAGACTGCATCACATAGAAGTTAAAGTGGTTTGACGTCAGCAGCAACTAAGCCCAGACAAGAATTGATGGTGACCCTTATTTGAGATTTTCTTTTGACATTTAGTTCTAGCAGAGACAAACATTTCTTTCTCTCTGCTCTTGCTTGGCTGGTCCCCCTTGGGACCAATAACAAGCATTTATTATCATTATTTTAAAAAAAGGTTTATTGCAATGTAGTTGATTTACAGTGTTAGTTTCAGGTGTACAGCAAAGTTACTCAGTTTCATATATACATACATATATATTTTCTTTTCAGATTCTTTTTCATTATATGTTATTAAAAGAAGTTGAATATAGTTCCCTGTGCTATACAGTAGGTCCTTGTTTATTTTATATACAGTAATAGTAACATGTGTCCGTTAATTCCCAACCCCTGATTTATCCCTCCCCACCCTTTCCCCTTTGGTAACCCTGGTTTGTTTTCTATGTCTGTGAGTCTGTTTTTGGAATAACAAGCATTTTTATTGAAAATTGTTACTGGGACTCCTCACCCATCTGTGGATACAAAGCAAGGTGTGGGGACAGCGAGGACCCTGGCTCCTGCTCCTATCCCTTCTCTCTCCTGCAGGGCATGGAGCTGGTCTGCAAAGACCTCTCCAAGTGTGTAGGGGCTCCCAAGGGAAGTCTGGCATGTGCTGACAACTGAATTTTCAGTTTTAGAAATCAAGCTTTCCTTGCTTTCTCTGACGATCCCTTAACTGCAGCCCTCAATGCCTTCTGGGGTGTGTTCCATTGCCATTTCTAATGGTGGCAGCTGTGAGGCCACCAATACTTATGTCCAGTGCTGTCTTTGGCTTATTCTAATGATGCCGGTCTTTAGGTTTCCAAGCAGAGATAGATTCCACTCAGAAAAGAAGAATGGCTCTCTCCCCATTTCTTTGCCTTGCCTTACTATTTGGGCCTTAAAACATCATGACTTGGGTCTACAGTCACAAAAAGTCTGCTAAGAAAACAGCTCCTTCAGACTGTGGCCCTAATTCCTCCCTGTTGGGGGTACACGATGAAGTCAAATGTCAGGGTCTGGACAGGTCCCATTATTATCGTCCCTGACTTCTTCATTTCTTCTCCCTCATTCCCAAACCCTCCCAGACTCCCCTACAACAAAAAATAACATTCCTTCCCCTCCTTCAGCAAAACACCAAAAGAATCCTGTGTATGAACTCACGCAAACAGTCGTGGGAAGGAGTCACAGTGTTGCCAATAGATGCAACCTGTGTTCCAGGTTCTTGTCCCATCCCAGAAAGAATTCAGAGACAAGATTTAGAGGTTACAAATGTAAAGTGAGGATTTATTAAAGGATGGATAGTACACTCTCAGGGAAGAGCGGGCAGGCTCAGGTGAGCGGCTGCCCTGAGTTTCTTTGGCAAGTTAGCTACATAGGGTGTAAAAATGAATGGGCGGAATATTCATTGGGGAGGGAAGGGTTTGGGGTCGTATTCCCTGATTATCATCCCAACTCCACCTTCCCAAAGGGAGGAGGGATTTTTGTCCTTATTTAGTCTGGATTGGAAGTGTCATGGCTTCGGTGCATGATGGATACTTCTGATCTGCAAGGCTAATTTTATTGAAATGAGGGCTTAATGAGCAAAAGGTTACATTTGGACACTAGAAATTCCTGCCTTTTCTCACCTTTCTTTGTTCTTCTTCAGGCCACTTGTCATTCCAAAAGGCATGATCCCTTATCAGCCCCAAGGTTCCTGCTTTTCTTTCTCTGCCCAAGGACCCCTGCTGCTTACATGATGTGTGGTTTCCGGCATTTGGCCTGTGCCCCTCCTTTCTGCCCAATTCCTGCCATTTGGTCTGTGTCCCCCTTTCTCTGCTCATATCTAGCTATCTGCCTGCTCTTGTGAAGGAAAAGCCGGGCTGGGCTAATAAGATAACTCCCAAGTCTAGGAATGTGAAAGAAAGGCAGGGCTGGGCTAACAAGAAAAGCCAGATAACTCACAAATCTAAGTATTGGAATACTGATCTGAGTTCTGCTGGACTAACTCGTAAATCTAAGTTAATTAGTGTTGGTTTGCTGATTCCCTGTTCATGTTTTTTTTTTTTTTGCTAGCCAGCTGGATTTTCAATTAGATATATCTGGCTTTGGAATGTTGGTTTGCTGCCTCCCTGCCTCCACTTTTGTGATAATGATGCTGCTAAAGCTGTTCCATGCCTATTGGCTGAATACCCCAAGCTTGTACTTAACCCTATAAAACTTCATGTGCACGTCTTGGAGGTGCTCAGAGCTTCGGAGCAGAAGCCCCTCTGAGCCCACCGGCATAATACATCCGAGTACTCCAACCCTCCGAGTGGTGCTTGTTTCTTGGCTGGCCTGTCATTTCCGTAACACTCTGACAACAGGTCCTGTTGTTTCTCGGACGAAAGGGCAACACATAGCAGTGAAACTTCTTGCTCCTCTTGTTTTCAGATTCCTACCCTGTACCCGTATGTTGAAAGACATGATCATATTTAATTCTCACAACAACTGAAAGTTAACACTATTATTCCCAATTAGAGTGAGGAAACTGAAGCTCAGAGGGATTAAGTTAGGGGTAAGGAACTTGCCCAAGTCAGGCAATTATAAGTAAAATATCTCAGATTTCAACCCAGGTCAGGCTGACTCCTCAGCTTTGATGTCAAATAGCCGCTCATCAAACTTCAGGGTGTGTAAGGTTCACCTGCAGGTGATTGCTAAGAAAGCAAATCCCTGGGCCCCAACCTCCCAGGGCCCAGCCATTGTCATCACCCCAAGAGATTCAACTGCAGGAGACAATGAGATAGTCCAGTGTGAAGGGCTGGGGTGCCCGGAGCAGAGCCAGCTCTGCTAATGTAAATGCAATGGGACTTTATACCAACCTTGACCCACCCCACTGTTTCTGCTTGAGCTCTCTCATCTGGGGCAAAGGTCACATAGATTGTTAACATCCCCGTTCAGGAGTGCACTTGGATGAACACAGCATTTCCTCAGGTCCTCAGAATAGGGCATTTATTTAAAGATTGCAGATACCCTGGTATCTTCACAGATCCACCAATCTGTGGGCTTCGAAGTCCTGGAACCAGCATTTTTACCATGTCCCTCCCTGGATATTATGCATAATCAATACTAGTTATAAAAACAAACAAACAAACAAACAAACATAAAAGCCAGGAACAGAGTCAGAAATAGCTCTTGCTACACTGTTTCCAATATTAGTCTGTGTTTGAATGGTAAATAATTGGGAGAAAAAATATGACCAAAGGCATCTCTAGGCATTGTTTCAGTTAAATTTGTCATCTGGGCTGTGCTTACCTGTTCAAATCAACACAATAGAGAGGATGGTGATGATAACACTGTAAGAAACAGACAAAATCAGAGCCTCTTAGAGTAACCCCCTTCTTCCCCCCATCAGTGAAGTATGCATTTCCTCGCAGTTTATCCCCTTAGGCTTTCAAAGCAGATCCTGGGGACTGAGGTCCTGTGAGAATACAATTGATTGAAACTGCAAGAATTTTGGAGCATAAGGCCTGGAATTAATTAGCATCCTTAAAACAGCAGCACTAGGCCCTTGAATTTTTGGAACATATGAATGGTAACTGTTGATTTCTCAACCCAAAGCAGAACATCTGTTCTTCTGCAGAGAGTCGAGCAAAGATTGCAATGCAGAGTCAGGTGGGGGTGGCGTTGTTAGGAAATGTTCGTATCATAGCTGTCCATTTGGATTTATTATTAGACAGCACTGAGTATAATTGCTTTCTCAAGAATTTTTAGATGTCTGACACATACACTGTACGTCTTGTGGAATTTTATTGGTCCTTCATCCTCTGTGAAGTTATTCCAATCTGAAACGCACATAAGAAGTATCTGTAAAATGTAACAGTCTGTATTCAGAATTTACATTAAACACAATTTATTAATTCCCATCGAGATATACTGTTTGTTATCTTGCCTGCTTGGATCTCTGGGAGATACATACAAGTCAGCAAAGAAAGGAAAGGAAGAGGATAAAGCAAACGAAAGGAACGGATACAGATTAAGTTGTTTCTCAAGAAGTAAATGACTAGATCTGAGAGTAACAATGAGGTAACAGGGAAGAAAAGTCAAAACTTAAAAATAAACAATTATTTTGACTAGATCTAAGACTAAGATAACAATGTTATCTTAAAAAGTGACTAGATCTAAGAATAAGCTAAAATGTGGTAACAGCAAAGTCAAAACTTAAAAATAAACAGAATTACTAAAGATATTAAGTATAGAGGCTCATCTAGTGTACACATAAAGTTACATCTTTTTTTTTTTAAATCGTTCATTCATTTTCATTTTAACTCAAGGCATCAGAGAGACCTTGGATGCATCCCAGCGTGCCCACATACTTGTTCTCTGATCTTTGGGAAGTTATTTAAATTTCCTATGCAAAGCGAGTTTATGTAAAATGGAGATAATTCCTTCCTTGCAGGGTCATTGTAAGGATGAAAATGAAGTAATGCGTGGAAGGGCGGACCAATGTGCTTGACGTAGAAGGTATTTAAAAATGCGGATTACTTCTCTTCTTCCTCCTCTGTCTAGGAGCATCTATGCAGCTGATATTTTTATGCTCAGACTTGAGAGAATTGGATTACTTAGTTGCTGCTTCACTAAATTAATTGGCAAGCAAACGGCTGACTACATTAATTTTCTGTCCAGTGTTCTGCAAACAAACACGGTTCCTTGTTACGAGCTAAAGTGGGTGGAGGTGGGTTCCATTAGGAGTGAGGAGCTAGGTGATGCTTGAAAAGCAGATTCATTTTCATTTTTATGAACTAGTTATGTTTTTTATTTCATTGTTATCAAAAGGAAAAATCGAAATGTTGTGGCCTTCATTTTTGTTTCACTTTCTGCTATAGTTGCGGACACCTGAAGCAGCCTCCGAAGTCTGCGGGGGTGGGGGTGGGGGGCGCCGGGGGCGGTGCCACGGCAGGTGGTGGGAAGGGTTTAGGGACAGGACGTGTGACCTGGGAGAGAGCACTCGCTCTTATTGCCTTAGGAGCCCTAAGCTCCTTTTGTCTTGGGATGACTCTTTTTTCCTTATAAGGGCTGATATGTTGGTAGGCTTTAAAAATACTAAAAATGCTTCCACGTTAGTATTTTCAAATTTTATAAACTACGAAGTTTATTATAAGGTGTAAAGGAGACTATTGAGTGCGAAGTGGAAGGAGAGCCGTCAGGAACTAGACCTAGATCATTAGAGTCATTAGCAGCTTGGCTTTTTCCATTTATACTTTAGTGGTTCGACTTCTGGAGTTACACTTAGTTGGCTTTATGGTGAATGATTAACGCTGTTGTGGGTACAGTCAGCCTCTCTGACTTCTCTAACGGGCTTCCAAATTATGCCACTTATTAATTAAATTAAATCAGCCTCATGATTTTATTTCTATAGCCTCTTTTTAGTGGTGAGCACCGTCTCTGTGATAAGAAAGCTTGAAAGAGTTTGGATTTTACCTGGCGATTGTTAGCTGCATTTTCCTTAGCACCTTTGTCATCACGGCTAGGAATCAGAATTCCTCTTTACCAGGAAGAGATTAAATTAGAAAAAAATGTTAAATAACTTCTTTTTTTATTGAAGTACAGTTACAACGTGTCAATTTCCGGTGTTCAGCACAATGTCCCAGTCATGCATATACATGTATATATTCATTTTCATATTCTTTTTCGTTACAGGTTATTATAAGATACAGAACATAGTTCCCTGTGCTATACAGAAGAAACTTTTTTTTTTTTTAAATCTATTTTTATATGTAGTGGCTAACATTTGCGAATCTCAAACTTCCAAATTTATCCCTTCCCAACCCCTTTTCCCTATAACCATAAGATTGTTTGCAAGTAGTCTGTGCGTCTGTTTCTGTTTTGTAGATGAGTTCATAGTGTCTCTTTCTTTCTTTCTTTCTTTCTTTCTTTCTTTCTTTCTTTCTTTCTTTCTTTCAAGATTCCACATATGAATGATATCATATGGTATTTTTCTTTCTCTTTCTGGCTTAACTGACATTTCATATTTCCAGCTTCACAGAAGAGTCACAAAACACTCTTCAAGGATTCCTCGTCTTAATCTCAGGTAAGAGACGGCTATCTTTTTAGAAGACAGAACAACACTATTCATTAGCTCTGGACTTTTAACAGTCACTTTCTGCTTTATTCCCTTCTGTAAGAGTGAACAAAGCAATGCTGCTTCAGGGTTAAGTGACAGAAATGAAATTAGCCCCAGGATTAGGAACTAACACTCTGGCTTTGCCACTGAAAACAGACTGAATCCACTTCCATAGAGATATGGAAATGATCAAACCTGGTTTTTTTCCATTGGTCTTTCTACCATGTATCTATCTGTCTGTCTGTCTATCTAGCTATCTATTAATCATCTGTCTATCTATCAATCCTATTTATCATCTATAACCTGTATCTATTATTATTATTATAATCTATTACATCTATCTATCTATTTTCAGAGAGCCATGATTTTGGTTAAGCCTATGTTGGTTGCTAATCAAGCTATAAATATAGCACTAATATTGGACTTAGAAGATAGTGAAAAAAAAATCTAAACTTAAAAAAGAGATGCAGAGTGGCTGAACTGGCCCAGACAGCCTAGCAATAAAAACAAATCCATTCTCTTGATACTTTTTCCTGCACCACCCTGCATTGCATGTGGTATATCATTCCCTTTTGGCAAGTTTTTCTTTTTCTTTTCTTTCTTTCTTTCTTTCTTTCTTTTTTTTTTTTTTTTTGAGTGGGTGCCAGAAGGAAGACACACAGGTGTCTTCATGTGTGTCTCTTCTGTGTGTCTCTTTTTTCTGCAGCCTCAAAAGGAAATTTCAGGCAGATTTTGTTAGGAAATAGTATTCACTGCTGAACTGCAAATTAGATTGCAAGAGGTTTGGGCATTCTTAGTAAATTATATAGCTAAAACCTGGAGCTCTACTAAACCCTTTGAATTTAATTTGACTGCTGGCAGCCATCAATGGTTAAAAGATTTTAGAAAACCTGAACGCTTATGCTTGAATGTGCTGGTAGGGGATGTCGTAGAAAAGACAGGTGGCTCAGGGAGCCAAATAAAACACTGGCCTTTTATAGACTATTCAAAATCTAATACAATAAGAATGAAGATACTGCATAATATTGCAAGTAGTGCTAATGTAATCAAGGCACACACAGCCTTATGAGGGACAAGTTCATTTTCCACCTTCTGAGTTATTACTAGTACAATGTACCTCTCTACTCTGCAGTCTTCATTCTGGGAAAGCTTGTCTTTTCTTGTGTTGCTAGCCTGTGTCCTTTGCATGCTAATGCGGTATCCTGTTCTAACCCGAGGATAACAGATCAGCAAGTATCTCTGACTCCCTTTCTTGTGTAATGCATTTCCAGCCCAGCAACTGACGTTTGTCTTAAACAGTCCTAAGCATTTTTCATATGAAATTCAATTAAACTATTTCCTAGTCTGAGTGTCTGCGCCATTTCTTACCTTTCAGCTGAATGAAGTTTTCCTTCCTGTGAAAATACTTAAAAGCAAGCAATTGAAGGAAGGGGGGAGAGAGAGGGAGAGGGGTGGGGGCGGGAGGGGGTGAACCATGCTGTTTGGCTCCATCAGCTAATTGTTTCAGCCTTTGTTTTTCTGTTCCCCTTGAAGATGAGCTGTATTTTAATTACTGCATGAAAGATTTGTCTTGATTAGAGGGCTAGGAGGTGCCAGTGCTTCTGAAAGAGATGAAACTGCATAAGAGGGAGAAGGAGGCAGGAAAAAGTGGATTGATTTTGGAAACTTTCTAGGCTTTGGCTGTCCTACCCTGCCCCCTTGTCACCATGCACCTCACTTCTATTTAGGCTCCATTTCAGGTGCGAAAGGAGCTTTGAAATAATTGATGACACAGTGGTCTGAAATAGGACCGTCTTTGTTTGGGGTGAGGAATGTGTGGATGAGAACTTGGCTGGAGTGTGCCTCAAAAGAAATTGGGCAAAACATCTCCATCTACACGCTGTGAGAGAGAGCTTCCAGGCAGCATGGCCAGGGCTCTCTGAGCTCTACTTCCTGAGATCAAAAAAACTGGCATGGTTATCCAACCAACTCTGGACACTGGGTGGGTGATATGGATATAAAGATAAATAAATCTAAACCCCTCTGCACTGGCATTGCTCATAGTCAGTAGGGGAGATAAAAATGGGTACCTTGCGGCATGGAAATTCTCTTAGAACAGGCAAAGCTTCTCCAGGAGCACAGAGGATGGTATTCCCTGATCGCCACTGGGGTGTGGGTTGGGTAAGGTTTCAACGGAGGATGTCATACTTGTGCAGTCTTTGAAGGATGAGTTGTGGGGGTGAGGGTCAGCCTATGTAAATAGGTTAAGGACTGAGGGTATTAAAAAATTTAGCAATTGGATGGTCACTGGTACCTTAGTGAGAGCAGTTGGAGGGAGCGGTGGGGGTGTGCAGCCGCCCTGCGTAGTGTAGGAGAGAAAGGGCAGCAAAGGAAATCCTTCGGATTTTTTGAAGAAGTTTACTTGCAGAAGAAAGGAACAAGATGGATTTTTTAATTTCTAAAATTTATTTTATTTTTATTTGCATTCTTTCTTATTGAAGTATAGTCAGTTTACAATGTTGTGTCAGTTTCTGGTACACAGCATAATGTTTCCGTCATACGTATACATATATATTCCTTTTCACATTCTTTTTCATTGTAGGTTACCACAAGATATTAAATATAGTTCCCTGTGCTATACAATATAAACTTGTTTATCTATTTTATATATAGTAGTAAGATAGATTCTTAATTAGGGTTTTTCATGTTAAGATTGCACATAAAGTCAAGCGAAAAGTTGGTATCTAGATATCTCAGGCCCCAAGTATTGCTTAAATTAAAAACAGACTCGATGTAGTGTGCATTTTTCAAATAGCTAACAATTAATGAAATCGGAAGACCTTTGCTCAATTCCCAATTTCCTTTTGCCTCTGTAACACAGCTTTTAAAGGGGAATATTCCTCACAGGGAATGTGAAATTATCTTCTCTTTACCCTGGATGTTTTTTGAATTTTTTAAAAATAGCAAAGGACCTAGTTTAGTGTAAAAAGTGTATGTGATAGAAACGAGTTTGGCTTCACCTAATTGCCAGAGAAGCAGTAGATGTTTAACCTAAGGTAACATTTAGTTGCATAAAGAGTCTTTTTTTTCTCCGCTAATTCACCAACTGCATTTGATTAATTCATTTCTTAAATGATCATTTCCAACTTCTTTATAAAAGTTGATGTGAGACCCACATATTTTCAGCTTGTTTTCTTTTTATTATTAAACTGCATACCATCTTCTGTGCTCTCAATGAAATGATTTTCCAAACACTGGCTGTGTTAGGGGAACAAACAAAGCTCTCCGTTCTCTAATTTCCTCCCCCTCCCAACCCCCATGATTGAGAAAAACAATCAGAAGTTAATTTCTGGAACAAAGTAGGGGAGGAAGGGAGGAAGGGAGGAACGTTCGGGGACTTGGGCATCTGCATGCATGAGGGGGAATCAGTCCTTGGTCTGACACTGAGCTCAGGCTGATTCTGGGATAAGCATATGTGCTCACTGTGGAATTGAAGCTTTCGGTGTCCAGGACTGCTGCCAATGAGTTGAAATGAGGTGAAAGAGTAAGAACAGTGTTAAAAATAAAAATAAGAAAAGAACAGTGCCAGCTCTGGAAAAATTTGCGTCATAAAATAAGGCATCATATTTTTATCACAGAGGGCATACTTTTCCCTATTGTTATAGCTAGAATTTATTTTACTAATGTGAGTGATGATTACCTGGTGAGTATGTGGTCCGTAAATGGCACCTTCATTCATATTTAGGTGGATGCTATCTTTTTCAACCCTACTTCTTGAAATTTTTATTTTTGGAAAATGCCAGGGATGTTTTGAGGTCCCGAAAGATCAATAAATGTTGCAACTGAATTATGGGATGTGGAAATACTGTAATAAGTCTGATTGGATTGTTTCTAGGTAGAAAGTACTTTTATCGCTCTAAGAATGTGACAAAATTTGGGGAAAAGTTACCCCCAAATCAGGAAATGAATTTCAGGAATCATTGTGTATTGTTTTAATGGTTTGGTTCTCCTACCTGGTGCCTTGTGGGAGATACTGAGGAAGTGACTAGGAGGCTTGCCTTGAAATAGTCACATCCACAGAAGAAAACCACTCGGAACTCTAGGAGAAGATATCCGATTGTTTAAAGAAAGTCTGAGTCAGGAAGCAAGTATACAGGCTAAGAAAGATTTACGTTGGTAATTTTTTTCCTGAATTTTAATTTTGATACAAATTAATCTTTGTATTTTTATGAAGCTGATAAACTTCTTGAACTTAAATAGTGATCCCAGGCGATGGTTACTCCGATTTGCAACAAGGGTTTGCAATTTTCACAATAAAGGGAATATTTTATTGTTGAAAATCAGCAAATCCTAAATCAGTTTCTCTCCAGGATGCCTAGTGTTTCCTTAGGTTGTGGCGAAAATAGAATATTTTCCTGGGAGGGGAACACAAATTCTGTATCAGCTCGGTGAGGAAAGTCTTACCACTTCACAAAAGGAAAGACCAAAAAGTTCTTGATGAAAAGTCTGGAAGAGGCAATTGGAATCTCCTAGTAGAGGAACAGATTTTTAATCCGTTATCCAGTGCAAGAGAAGATATTTAAAGCTATGCCATGCATCTGATATTAGAATCTGCTTTCCGAGCCTGCCTTATTACTGGCTGTTACTCAGTAAAGCATAAAAGAGTTTTAGTCCAATTTATCTTACTTCTTATTTGTTGTGGGGGAAAAAAAACCATATGAACCACCAATCTAAATTTATGGTTATTTCGAAAAAGACAGAGGCTGGAAAGTATCTTAAAAAGTTAATGAGGTTAACATCCTTGTTAGTCAGTTTATGATCCTCCCTCAAAGAAAAGCAGTTTTAGAGAAGTGATATTTCTCATAAAGTCTAAACAGGCCTGCCTTAACTTTCTTAATTTCAAATTTAAAATGAGATATGTGGACCTATGGAGTGTCAGAGACATCTGTTAAATCCAGTCGTGGACATCGCGAGGGTTTATGTAAGTGTGTAAATATGTAGGAGTGTAGAATTTCTGTAGATTTTACTGACCAAAGAAAGGTCACAGAAAGACACACTTTTCTTCCAAGTTTTAGCCTAATAATTTTAGGCTATTCAATTTTAGGTTAATTGCGTATTGCTTGAATAGATTGATCTGGAACGTGAAATGGTAATTGCTATCAATTAACATGTATTTGGAAATTTTACTGATAGTTTGGTAGGGTAGGATGACCAAGAGAAATGAGTTCATTGTTTATTCTGTGTACTCATGGTTCAGGTAGGGCAGAAATGGGGTCGTATATGAACTGAGTTCCATAAATGAAGTAAACTCTAGTAAACAAGTTATCAAATAAGTGGAAAATTTTAGATGATGAATATTAAAGAATATTTAGGCTCCTTATTGGGCGAGAGCTGTATGTCCATGCTCCAATTCAGCCAAATCTTGATGAATCAGAAACCAATTCTCCTGACTAGGAATTACCCAGGGCTCCCTCTGCTGCTGGTCATCTCGCTTCTTATTAGCATAATCCCCAAGCAGATGGAGGGGAGTTGGGAGATAAAACTCAAATCAGCTTTGTTCCTTGCTAACAACTCTGGCAAACTGTTGACACTTCTGGCGAAAATGAAGTTTGGGTATTCTCTGTGGATTTTTGTTATTTGTGCTGTCCTTGTCTCTACAGATAATCAACAGTTCACTGCATAATATATAGCAGAAGCCACCTGGCTGAGGCTTTTGAATGAGTAATCAGAGGTAATGCAAATTAACACCTTCCCCTTGGAAAAAAATAACTTTCGCATTCACCCAGTCCAGTAAATAGAGGAAGTCATCTAAATTCTAGGGTTTTAATGATAAAGGAGTTAAAGCAAAAACAAGGCATTTCCCTCCTCCTGTAGAAAATATACATTCTTATTATCTTCTTTCTACCAAAAGGAGACAATTCAAGTTGGGTTGACCCTGCATTTGGATGAAATTAAATGAAAAAGAATATATGTAGAAATAACTCATGTTCATTTTCTTCTCCTTTCCCAACAGCTGTGGTAAAGGAGAAGAAATATTTCATTGTTTGAAATTTAAAAGTAGTAATTAAAAACTTTATTTTACTTTTCATAATAGCCCAGATTGCTTGTACAAACTTCAGAAACTACACCAAAATATTAACAAATTGATGAAGATTTTGATTTTTAAAATTTTGCTTACTTACGTGTTTCAGAGTGCCTTCCTCAAGTAGAATCATATTGTTCATATTGTCTCATAATTTTTTTCATTTAACATATTGTATCATAAAATATTTTCCCATAATACTACTTTTAAATGATACATAACATTTCATACTAATATTGTAGAATTTATTTAGCCCCCTAATGCTGGACATTTGGTTGTTTCAGTTTTTTACTACTATAAGCAAATATAGGTTGAACATCCTTATAGCTAAATCTTTGCTTAAGTCCATGATTTTTTTTTTTCCAGGACAAATTCCTAGATGAGAAATTTCTGGGTCCGAGAGCATATACACATTTTAAAGGCTTTTGAAAGGTTTTGCCAAATTGTCCTCTAGAAAGGTGAAGCTATTGATATTTATGCTTGGTGATAATTTAAGACAGACCAATGTCAGGGGGCACAGTTTCTAGAATATCGAAATGGCCTGTTGTTTGAACTCAGCAAGTAAAACATAAGCCTATCTGTGTGTGGACGTAACTCTGATGGCTGTGGTACTGAGTGAGTGATGCTAGCCTCTTCCCTTGCCTAGAATTTTGACACCTCGAGAATATGCCTCGTTTTCTCTGGGACTCGGTGGGACCTGTTTGATCCGCAGGAGGGCTGGGTGTTCCCTTTTAAAATGAGTTACTCTAAGTCTGCATCCTGTTCTCTGCCTCCTCATTTCCCCTATGTGGGAGTTTCCATTTCCTTGAAATTAGGGGATCATAGTGTGTGGTACACAAGACCATGCCCCAACACTGACCACGGAGTTCCCAAGGTCTGTTACAGCTGCGGATGTGGGAGCCCTGCTGCCAGGCTTACCTCCCTCAGGGGATGTATGTCACCTCAGATGTACGTCACGTGGGGGAAGGACGGGTGTCAGAGGTGCAGGTATGGGTTTAACGACCACAAAAGCCTGCTCTCAAGGTTCAGAAATCCCCCAACCTTTGGTGCTCAGAGGTGGGAGCCCTTTGAGCAGAGAAAAATGTCCCCTCCATAGAGGGGAGCCAAAAGGTACAGGAAAATCTTTATTGAAAAGAAAAATTTAAAACATACACTACTTTCTGGATATATAAAAGCATTGTGGTTTAATCAATACTATTAATAGATACCAGAAACTTCATCTCATATTCACAGAGACACCAGCTGAAAAGTCTTGTTTAGAGATCTGTTTCCTTGTGTCTCCACAACCCCCACTAACTGTAATTGCCCTCAGATGTGCATTCCAAGGATAAAACACACCACCATCAAAGCCACAAGATTATCAAACTGCTATTTTAGGGTGCTTTGTTCTTAGGGTTTCTCTACACCCTATTTCTCCAACAGAAAAAGTGTATATACTTCCTTCAGTTTCCAACTGGGTTTGTATTCAATACTTGTTTTAAGCTGTAGGTTAAAAGTATTTAGAGAGCTGTGTTTTGGACCAAAAAATCTGAAAAATTCCTCTTCTAGACTTCATACAATATGTACAAAAACAGAGAGAGTAATTTGCTAATTTAATCTGTAAGATGCATATACATTCTGATACACACCTTCTTCCCCTTTTTCCTTCCAAATTTAATAACTTATTATTTAAAAAAAAAAACCTTTTATCAAAGGTAAAATAAAGACTGTTTTCTATGTGACTCTATAGCTACATTGACCAATGTCTTGGATTTTTCAGTTTTAATTTCAAAACTCCTTTTCTCTTGGCCTCTGTGGTATTGAATATAAAAATACTTTCCAGACTATAAATAACTTTTTTTGTTTGTTTGTTTCAGAAAATGCAATCAGCATATTGATGGTTAAAATACTGCCCATATTCCTTTTTCACAAGTCTTCTGTCTTCACCCCGAGAGTATACTCACTACTCCCCGTCTCTCTGGAACAGATAGACGTGGGCAAACACACAAAAAGAACAATGTTTCACAGGGGCGAGCACTTTAATATAGAACTTATTGTCCAGTTTCAAGTTTTGTTTTTCAGTGGTACCTTGTAAACCCAGATGAAGGATCAGAAGAAAAGACAACACAGGTGTGCCCTGAATGGCAGACGCCATCAATAACGGGGTGAGTTGCTTTTCTGCTTGTGTCTGTTGGCCTCTGGACACAGTGGAAAGTCATGTGTGAAGGATGCTCTCAGCCCCTTGGCCGCCCGTGGGAATCATTGTAAAGCAGTCTGCCAGAAGGAATGTGTGAGCAAATGACAAACGGTACCTGACTCCAGGGGAAAATAGACTTTGGGAAGCTTTTAATGCCAAGTTTTATAATGTTTAGGATGAAATACTGCATCAGATTTCTCATGAGGATGGAAACGACCTCGGATCAGTTTAACAAAAGCACTTTCCAGCAGAAGAGACCATGCTTGAATAGAAAAAGAAAATATCCAAGTACTTAAAGTTTAGAGAGGGCTTCCTTGTCTTCCTGTTCCTGGTTCCACACTCTCTCATCCTGACTTCTGTTCTATAACTCCCAGCCATCTTCATCTTTAAAAAAAAATCCCTCTATATGGATTTTCTAAGTTGGTCCTCTGCCTCATTGAACTCAAAAGTTCCCTAATGATTTTCATGCCATGTATCCCATTTTGGGGGGTTCAGAAAACATGGGCACCATATTTATATCTAATCAATCATCAGTTTCTTCCTGTCCTTTGTCTTTCTTCATCTCCATCTTCCCCTTTTTGTTCTCATTGTCACCATCTCAGTCCAGATCTTCATTTCCTGCCTGGATTAATGCTATTCTTTTCTTACTATGTTCATCTAATTGATGAGAATAGAAAAGGCGGGATGGATGCAAAAGATATTTTCAAAGTAAAATTCACGTGACCTGGAATTTGGTGTGGAGATGAAGGCATCAATGATAATTCTTAAAGAATTCCAGCCTCACTTCGGTGACCATCTTTCAGGAAAGAAGGTAAAGAATTCTGCTTTTGATAACTCAAAGCACTACACTACCATTTTAACCACTTAATTTAATTTCTTAATTTAATCCAAGACTCTGATTCTAAGGATCTCCCCAGATTTGTGCCTCCTTTGACATCTGTCCACAATGACCTCCTATGGTTGTCTATTTATTCTGACACAAAAGCATATATAAAATGAAAAGGTAGAAGTAGTTGTATTTAAAGTAACTTCCAGTCCTAAGTACTATGAATTTCTGGATTGCATTGTTAGGAACTAAGTGATTTCACATCTATCTACCTACCTACTTACCTACCTATATCTTTTCTCTACTTCCTAGTTACATCACTGTCTATTTCAGAGTTGAGATCTTTTCTTGTCTTTTGCTTTCTTCTTATGTCTCATGAATCTGATATGATAAAGGGAACAGAGTAATAATTGATAAATACTGATCAGGCTTCAGTAATGAGGAAGGGGATACACTAAGTATTCACAGTCTATTTTATTTGTTATCTCAGTAAATGAGTTGACTTGATGTTACTTTTCCCTGCTTGGGATTTTCTATTGATGTGTGGAGAAGAGCCTATTTGATGTATTCGGCAAAAAACAAGAGCGGGTAGAGAAGGGAGAAAAATAATGTCTTCAGGCCTTTTGAGGGTATTCCAGAACCTGCCTTCCCTTGGTTGTTGACGTGGTTGGGCTGATGACCCCGAAATTAGAGCAGTTTAGGTTTCCTTGGCGTCCATCAACTTTCAAACGAAGAGAATGTTTTCACAACAGCTTAGTCTGAAGAAAACATGCATGAGAAGCCAGTTTATTTTAATGTCTAAACTATACTGAGCTGCACTTTTAGAAAAGTGAATCAAATTTTATCAGTTTACTTTTACTGTTTTGAAAATAATACAGGCTCATTACAAAAAATTTAGAAACAAAATGGGACTGAAAAATTTCACCTATAATCCAGTTACCCCAAAGTAAACCACCAGTCCCCTTGAAAAAGATATATATATATATATGTAATCATACTTTTAGAATGATATTGGTACCTGTTTTTTCTTAGGTAACTTTTTAGGGCTTCGTAATACTATGTTCAATTGCCACAAGTCATCTCTGCAAAATCCTTGTTGGACATTTAGGTGATACTTAATTTTTTATTATAGTAGATAATGCTATAATGAGAGTTCTTAAGCTTTTCCAGTAATTAGGATTAATTTCTTAGGATAGATAATGCAAAGTGAATATTTTTTAATGTCATACTAAATTTTGCCAAATTGGTTTTAAAAAGTTCTTCCATCAGTATGTATGTCTTTTTCTTCTCATGCTTATCAGTGCAGAATCTTCCTAGTTAAAAAAAAATTCCTGGTTTTATAGGCAAAAATTATGTTGTATTTAGTTTTCCTTGATTTCTAGTGATACAATTTCCAGTTCTCATCAATATTCTCTTGTTGAGTGCCCTCTTTTATGGATTATTTGCATATATCTTTTGGCTGCTTATTTATCACAACCTCAGTGGTTTTTATTTTTTATTTTTTACAGAATTGATTTGGTAGACTCTTCATTTGTTGAACATTAATCTTTGTTATGTATATTTTGAATTCTCGCCTGTTGTTTCCCTTTTCACTTGGCTTATTTTTTCTTAACCTGCAACACTGTTAGCATTTATATAGTAAACTCATAATTCCCCAACTTTCTTGGTAATTAATACAAAATTCTAGAGGTTGGGGTATAGCTCAGTGGTAGAGTGCATGCTTAGCATGCACAAGATCCTGGGTTCAATCCCCAGTACCTCCATTTAAAAAAAGAAGTAAAATTAAAAATAAATAAAATAAAAATAAAATTTATTTAAAAATTTTAGATTCAGCTTAGAAATTTACCTTCTCTCCCAAAACATTGCCCCCACCCCTCAACCAAAGATTTAAAAGAGTGTAATTAGCATTTTTTATAGGAAACAAAAATCTTGGGAAATAAAAAAATTTATTCATATTTGGTTATCTCATCACAGTGAAATCATTCAGAAAAAAGATTTGTGATTTAACTTTTCATTTCCCCCACGGTAGCAGGGTTTCATAATGTTTTATATACAGGAGTCATGCCTTGGAGCAATGTTTCTTAACTTGGGGTGAGGGACATCTGTCAATGTCTGGGGACATTTTTGATTGCCATGCCATGGGGGAGGGGCATGCCACGGTCATCTAGTAGGTAGAGTCCTGAGATGCTGCTAAACATCTCACAGTGCACACAACAAATAATTATCCCGCTCAAAATGTCAATAATGTGGAGAGATCCTGCCATAGAGTTACTGCTATTCAGGATGATTGTTTATGCTGTATCAGTGGGAGAGAAATTTAATGTCAAATAATTTAAAATCCACTGTTTCTCTTTTCTCCTTGTCGCTCTTTTTTCTTTATAGAGAGTCTATTACTTTTCACTCCACTTTCCTCAAGTATTTTAATGTCTTCCTTTTGCTCCCCTTCAGGAAATTGGCCGGCTTAGGGAAGTGTGTGCATGTGTTGGGGCTAGGTTGGTTTAATCCTCCTTCCTGTGTTAATTTTCCTGCAATGGGGATCTGATTGTGGACAAACTTCAGATCATGTGTGATCTCTACTCTCTTTTCATTTTTCATCCCTTTCTTGTTTGGAGTGGAGAACCTGGAAGTCACGAAATTAAAAGCTGTGGACATGATGTGTTTGCATACAACTTAGAGACATGTCACTGCATTTGGGCTGGGCTTGTTCTTCCAGGCTGCCCCCAAGTCAGCTTGAATGAAGGGAAAGGGGTGAGAAAGCTCTGTCTCATCCACGTTCCTTGGCAGAGAACCCACAGTCAAGTTTGGGAGAGTCAGTGCCAACCCAACAATCCAGACGTAGGAATAGAAGAGGAAACAGTCAATAGAAATGAGGAGTTATGTAGAAGCAGAATGGTAGTACAGGGGGTGCCACAAACTGCTTTGGGACATCAGGGCTAGTTCTTCAGTCAGAAAACAGGGCCACAGCCTTTATTTAAGTGTGTTCCCACTACACAGGATGTTCATTCATTTTATGTAAAAACCAACCATCTTAGCCACCAAACAAGCAAACACACAAAACAAGTTCTTTTTGCAATTGAAATTTGAGAGCAATTTAAATAGGTTTAGACACATTTAAATAAAATTAAACTAGGTCCTTTGTCGTAGGACTTCCAGAGGCTTCGATAGAACAACTTGCCCTGGGAATCTGGAAGAGGGGCTGATGGACTCCTGCTTTCTACACTTATTCTCCCCTTGAGTACCCTTGGGTTTCGTCTTGCAGAGCTGGTGCCGTATGAGTGGTTTTCATCTGTGGCTGCTGATTTGAATAACGTTGGCTGTGTGAGTGGGACTTAAAGCCCCTGGGCTTTCCACCCTCCAGCTTCTGACTGAATTGGTCTGGGTAGGGGCATCAGCTTGTGTAAGAAGCTCTCTAGGTGACTCCATAGGCAGCTGGGCATGAGAACCCCTACACGCATGGAACACACTTTGGGAAGAACCACCTGAGATAATGAAGGACAGTGTTTCCAAACTTGTCAGTTCAGAAGGATCATCCGAGGGCACGTTCATTATTTATTCCCAGGTTCATTCTTGGAGATACTGATTCAGTCAGTGGGGTAGGCTCCAGGAATATGTATGTTCAGCAAGCCCTTTGGGTGATACTTATGCTGAGGAACAGGATACTGTTCGGGCCTTCAGTGGCAGTGCCTTAAAAGCATAGTGAGTGTGGCTGGTGGACAGGAAGCTGTCCAGCACTGGAGCTCTGTGGTCTCACCTGTCGTGCCTCTAAGGGTCTATCTTTGATCCCTTGCAGGCCCGTGAACCTCCAAGTTTTTTTTTTTTTTTAAACAAATGAATGTATTCATCCATAAGGGCTTTGTGAGTATTCAGCATTCAAAAGCCCTCCCTTCCTTCCTTTCAGTCTCCAGGAGATTACTGGTTTCTATGAAGTTTTAGAAATAGAATTTTAGATGGTTGGTCTTGAGTATTGAAAGGCAATAGGGCAAAAGGGTGGGGAGGCCGAGGGGAGGCCAGATGGAGGCGGAGAAAGATCTCGAAGTGTAATAAGGGGTGAAAACCCGGATTGTTTGAAAAAGATCTGACTTCAGATAGAACCTTTCATATCTGCCATCAGTCAGAAGCCACACTCAGTACCCGGTGACTTGTAAATCTGCATAGTCTAGAGATGAACTTCAAATTGGGCTGATCTTGAGGCAATTGTTAAAAGATTGCCTTAATCCTGTTTATACTTTTTATCTGATTTTCCTCTAGACGTCTAAAGCCCAAGTCAGCAATTACTTGAAGAAGAGGTCAAACAAGCAGGCTGAAGTTACAAAAGATTATTGCTGTTTTGGTTAAAGCTACTAGGAGCTGTTATCAGCTAAGTGGTAGGTTGGACTCTAAGGGAAGTTAAGAGTCAGAAAACACTTCCTATCTGGGCAACTCCTTTGAAGGAACAAACGCTATCTTCTTGTTATCTGGGGATCAAGAATTTGCTTATCCCGCTTGGTCTAACTGAAAGGGGATCTCTGAATGTGTCTTCTAGATTGGGAGTTCTAATAAATTTTTGTTAGGCCATTACTCAGCAAACTGTGCCTGACTCTTTGCTGGGCAATGAGACTGTAACAATGAAAGTTTAGTTACCTCCTAGAAAATACAGTGTAACAGGGGTGTCCCAGAGATGTCCATACCCCGAGGCGAGTGCAGCCACATTCTATACCATGACACCCCACCTTTCATGTGTAAAGCTGATTGGATCTGAATCAAGGGCAAAAATACATAAGACACATGTGGCACAGAACCACAAGATGAGAGTGACCAATCGTGTTCTTCTCTAGGAACTTGGAATTGGGAAGCTGAGAGATGACAGCTGTTAGCACCAGAGGCAGAAGATGAAAGGTGATGTTGAGAGTCAGGTAACACGGCACAGGCTGGGGTGGGCTGGCAGGCCGAGCCGATGTAGGGAAAGCTGGCTGAGAGAGAGAGAGAAGAATGGGAGTGAGGTGCAGAGAGGAGCAATGCTGCTGTGATCTTAGGATCTTTGTGGGGGAGATGGAAAGAAAGGCTTCAATTTCTGATGGCTTTTAAGTTCTGGTTCCTATGAAGCTTGTGTTCTCAGGTGCCTGTGAGGCTCCCTGCATCCTTACAACAAATCTCACTCAGCTTGGTTCGCTTGAGGGTATCTCTGCCCTTTGCAGAGAAAGTGGAATAGAAAGCAGAAAGCAGGCAGTTGCTGAGTTGTGTTAAGTGCTGGGATGGCGAAAGGACTACATGCTCCAGGAGGATGGGGGACACCTTAACAGGACTGAGGGAGGCAGAGAAGGATTCCTGTAGGTGACGTGCAAGATGCGAACTGAATGGCAAGGAAGAGTTGGCTGGGCAACCGGGATTGGAAAAGAATTAGGGAACAGCACGGGCAGTGGCTGGGTGATGAGAGGAAACAGGATTCTCTCAAGGAAACTTGAGAAATTTAGAATGAAGGCAGAGATAATGAGTTAAAATGGATGAAACTGGAGAGAGAGAGACAATGAAAACCCTAGGAAATCATGTTCAGGAATTGAGAACTTCTGAGGCAGAGGGGAAATATGTCAGAATGTTAAGGAGAGGGCTTCAATAATATGATTTGCTTTGAAGAAGCCTTACTCGGGCAGCAGTGAGGGAAGACACGTTCGGAAGCCAGAGGACCAGCTGGGAGGGTTTGCAGCTCTCCAGCAGGGAGGTGATGAAGTCCGAATTAGGACAGTGGCAGAGGGGATGGACAGAAGGCATGGACAGAAGAGTGTGGACCCTGGGGTGGGGACTTCCAAGTGGGGTTGCGAGGAAACCAGGGCAGACAAGTCACTCTGAATATCTATATTCACTGTGTCCTGTCCGCAAGGACTTTCACAAATGTAACAACAGCCAAGATACCAAAATATGACCTAAGAGAACTTGCAATGATGTGGGCTTTTATGAATCCAAGAGTATATTCCTTAATATATGATCTGTCTGGAGCAAAGTTATGTGTATCTACAGTGTATTTTTTTCCCTCTCTCACCCACCGCTACCCTTCTCTACGCTTGCAGCCTGGAGGTGAAAACCCAGTGCCTTAGCTGGTGTATATCTTTTTGGGCTCGATGGCTGCACTGATTTATTATTTAGGTTAGATCTCTGATGCTTTGCATAAACCTTGCCCTCTCACCATTGTTGTTGAGTGGCTTTTTTTGAGGCTGCAGCCAATTTACAATAATTAATGTGCTCAGGACAGCAGCTGTAGCAGTCATTAATTCCTTAATCTCGAAGTAGAGAGAAATGGATTAGTTAGAGATAAATATAGCTTATGGCATTTTCTCCTGAGAACAAACCCTTTAAAAACAGTGCTTTCTGTGCAGTGTGGGGGTGGTGGAAAGATGAGAGCACTTTCCCTTCTCCTTGGGGAATTATTCTTGCAAGAAGGAAGGAGTGGGGGTGGTGAGGTGAAATGGAGGTTCATCTAAAATGAGACAAAAAGCCTGCCCCTGGACAGCACGAAGGCTTTTGTCTTCACTCCCAGGACCCCAAGACCTCTGGGTGAAGATTTGCCAATTGAACTTCCACTAGTGTTTCGTGCGCACATCAAATCTCTGCTTAGGAAGCCAACACGAGGGAGGGGAGAAAAAAAAACAACAACCCAGATTCTCTTCTGTTGAGTGAGCCATGTGTTTTAAAATGAGATGAGAGGTTGCTCAAAGATGTTAATGGAAATCTTTGCAAATACAAGTTTAAAGTTTCTTCACTCCAAAGAGTCACTCAGCCATAAATATGTGTGGGTTATTTAGAGGCTTCCAAAGGTTACTTGAAAATTGCCTATTTTTCCACAAAGAAGCGAGCTGTTTATTGCTTCAAAAACGTGTCTCAGAATGAATGTTTTTCTTCATCTAAGAAGGAAAAAAAATACTGAAATGCATGTAATGCTGGGAAAAGGTTGATTGGAGAGCAGAATGTGTCTGGGGCTAGAAATATAGGATGGCAGCAGAAAGTATGCTCCCCTCAAGCCTTAGAATTGAGAGAAAAGCAGGTGATGTTGTCCTCAGGTGACATTAACAATTGTTGGTCTCTTAGTGGGTCTGGTGAAAGGCCACACAAGGCAGGCTGTAAGGCCAAGGCAGGGGGCGTTGGGTTTCTGTGACAGAGACCTCTGGGGGCTGAAAATGATACCTCCATGAGTACTTCCTGATGGCCACCTGACAGCACAGGAGAGCTTTGCCAGGCTCTGGATGGTGTCTCGTTAATCCACAGCTGGTCCCATTGGGCAGTCACTCAGTCACAGGGCCCAGGTTTTTTTACTCTTTGAGAAATCCTATAATAGGGAACATTTTCTGGCCACTTAGGTAGCTTTACACTGGACTCCAATAAAGTAGAGGCTCATGTTTTGTAGTTCAGATACATCTTTTTTTGTGGATTGCTGGTATGGCTTCAGCTGAGACTGAATTTACGTCAAAATCAGGTTTGAGATCAGCAAATAAGTGTGCTTGTAATTCCTGCCTTGGTAGTAAGGCAAGTATGGAGGTTCCCCTTTTGGTGAAATCCTTTTCATGGAGAAATTGAAAGCAATTTGAGAGATGACATTTGTTGAGGATCTACTGTGTGCAGTGCTGTGTTAGGCACTGATGATGCAGTATTTTAATTCAGCTTCAGAATAATCCTGGAAGGTGTTTCCTCAATTTCACATATGAGTGAAGTAATTTGCCCAATTTGAACAAGAGGTTCACATACACACACACACACACACACACACACACATATACATACACTCAGGCTGCCCCACGCTGCTGGGTTCATTTGGCTTTTGAGAGCCCTGCAGGGAAACATGGCTAAGCATCTCAGTTTCCTGCAACAGCCTTGAAAGGGGAAAGTCAGTGGGAGTCATCTGGCTAAACGCCACCTGCTGTGTTGGTGTTGCAGCAAAGGATTTACAACTGTGCACGTCACTGAGCCAGACTTCCCAGGAGGCTGCAGGAAGTGTGGTCCACGCTGTTGCTCAAGATGGTGGGGTCTTCCTTCTCCTCTCCCCAAAGCCCCGAGGACTGAAACCAAATGGAATCACATGGTGTTGGTATTTGTACACTAACTGAAAAATTTATGACCCTTTGTAAAAATATAGACAAATACGTTGTCTGCTGAGAACTGAAGATAAGAAATAAACCAAGTTACTGGCTACATTTCCCACGGGTTCCACTTGAGCGAAAATGAATCATTCATGGGATGTTCATGGCGACAACCACCACCAACCTGGCTGCTTTTAGAAACTGAAAAAAAAAAGGAGTCAGCTGTTGGTTGTACTGCAGCCACTGGAAATAATAAAGCAAATTAATTTTGAATTCACACAATGGCCACGACCTCCTTGAGGATGGTTCGGGTTTGTGAGTCTGTTTGAGGAGAGGCCGTTCTCCCTCATTCACTCTGATGTTTTGAAGCTCTTGGAGGGTACCCCTGCGTAGGCAGGCTGGTTTCAGGTCTCGTGTTTTATCATATTTTACCCCCAAAGCCTGACTCAACTTGTAGGGCTCCATGCAGAGTAGTTTGTTTACAACCCTTTTTAATAAAACGGGCTGTAGATATGTCCCATTTTCACCTTGTCTACAACCTGTGGTACAGAATAGTACAATACTAACAGTGGAATTCAGTTTTGATCGTTAAAATGAATGGAAGATACACTGCTTAGCAGCTCCTCAAAACCACATAAATTGGATGTCCAACAGTGCAAAACTCCAAAGTGCATCCTTTAAACCTGTGAAAAGAAGCATTAGAGGCAGAACTTAGAATTTGTTTCAACTGAGTTGACGGTAATCCCAGACACGAGGGCACGTCCTAGGTACTTTTCATTTCTCTGAAAATTGATATGTTATGGCTAAAACCAGCCAATCGCTCTGGAGAGAAAAGCTAACACATTCATGAATTATCCTTGGGTTTTGTGCTTTAATTTAAAATTGTTTGTTGAAGTCATGCTTGATTCCACTATGAGAGTTTTGACGGACTAACTTGGGCTACCTGGTAAAAATCCAATGAAGTTAAATGCAAGTTATAAACAGTTTTCTATATTAATGCTAATTAATGATACTGATGTGAGTTGTTAAAAAAAAGAGAAAGAATTGGTTTCTTCCTTGATGTATAGATACATTTTATAAATTTGTTTTAGCTGCTTATTTGCTAGAGGTAGAAATTGCCTTTGAGGTAAGAGAAAAACTTCCAAGCTATTTCCTGCTTGGAAATCTACAGCTTACTATACTCAAACGATAGGAAAATATCCAAATTTCTGAGCTGGTGACCAAGGACCTACCTTACCAACCTCATTAGCAGGACTCCTTGGAGACAATGCTTCCTGTTACCTGTGTGGACCCGCGTTCTTCCAGCCTAGTTATTGCCTTTCATCTCCAATTTGATACCCATCCTTCCAACCTCAAGCTCCATTTGAGCTCTTTCATGATTTTATTTTTCTCTCTGATTTAGATGAATCCTTATAGCAAATGTTTAATATGACTTCTATGTCATAAAGAATGTACCTCTATACGCTGAAACTGAAGTAGTAAAGAATATAAATGTGAAGCAAGCCTCCCAAACCTCCGCTATGGCTAATTTCAAATTAAACATTGTACCCACTTAGGTCTTTTGATAGGGCAGGTGAACAGACCCTACTCTGTTTCTGAAGGTTTCCCGGGTTTCATGGGATAAAGTGGGCATCATTCTCTCACATTCCCCTTTCTTGGCTGATCAGTGAGATTGTTTTGGGGAAGGGAGGCAGGGATTCCAGTTCTGGAAAATCTTCCTGAACATCCTGTCTCAGGGGTTTGGCCTTAAATGGAAAAGACTGGAAGGAGATCTGAAGGTGCTCTGGGTTCCTCCCACTGCAGGGAGAACTGGGCATTGTGTGAATCCAAAATTAACTTGCTTATTATTTCTTGCTTCTGCAGCATAACAAACAACTGACTTTTTTTTTTTCAGTTTCTAAAAGCAGCCAGGTTGGAACTTTGGGGGTTCCTGAAGTATTTCTGGGGTTCCTCTACCCCTCCTTGTCTGCTTTCTTGAAAGGTCCATCTTGAAGAGGCAGGTCATCTCTGCTGCAGTCTTGGCTGGCTCGTCTCTTGATCAGGTTTCTCGGCTCAAGCAGCACATAGTTACCTCAGAGCAGCTCTGTCTTCTTCCACCTCCCATGCTAAGCTCAGCCAAGTTCCCAGAGTTTTCTTGAGGCCCCTGCAAACTCTTTGGTGCCACTGCAGTTGTCCTGTTTTGTTTGCACATCACCATGGTCTAGAAGGGAGACTTAACTGTCCTAGTTAAGAGAGTTACTGAATAACCGGGTAGGACTTCTGCCTCTTCTTTACCTTGGTTGCAGCAGAGAGGGGGGAGGAACTGACCCCAGTGCCACATCCTTATTGAGCAGATGGAATCTAGCAGGGTCTCCACCCTTTGCTAGGTTCTCTTTTCTTTTCAGGGGGAGGCCGGCAGGGATCTGGGTCATGTCTTAGCTTCTCCTTTCCCTTTCCATGGGGTTCACAGCTCTCTCTGTGGCATTAAGGAAGGTTCTGGCTAAAAACTTGGATAGTAAGAGATCAGTGGTTTCTAAGTGTTTGCGGGTGGCAGCAGGAGGAGAGGAGTAGGAATCAATAGGTGGAGTGTGGGGTATTTTCAGGGGAGTGAAACTATTCTGTGATACTGTAATGGGTAATACATAACGTTATTATTATTATAAAGACTATTATATATAATGTATATTATATAAATTTACATATATTATACATTACTATAATGGAGAATTATGATATGCAATTGTCTGTTTTTGTTGTGGGGGGAGGTAACTAGGTTTATTTATTTCCTTATTTATTTTGATGGAGGTACTGGGGATTGAACCCAGGACCTCGTGCGTGCTAAGCATGCGCTCCACCACTTGAGCTATACCTTCCCTCCTTATGCAATTGTCAAAACCCACAGAACTGTAAAACATAGCGTAAGCTCCAATGTAAACAATGAGCTTTAGTTAATATATCAATATTGGTTCCTCAGTTGTAACAAGTATATCACAATAGAGCAAGATCATAGGGGAATAATACTAATTACTAGACCTGTGAAGAGTAGGAGGTATAGCTCAGGGGTAGAGCACATGCTTGTTATGCACTAGGTCCTGGGTTCAATCCCCAGTGCCTCCATTAAGGGAAAAAATTTTTAAAATAGACTTGTGAAAAGTCTAATATTAATAATATTAATAATAGGGGAATCGATCAGTATGTTGTACACCTGAAACTAATATAATGTTATATGTCAATTATACGTCAGTTTAAAAAAAGCAATTACAAAACAGAGGGGGAAAGGGAATGTTCTGGCTAGCTTTATGCATGCCCACACTTTTCAAAGTCCTTGCCTTCCACCTCATTTCCTGAGTAGGGGCCATGAGCTTTTACACCAGTCGTGTTCAGACTGCTTTATTTGACCTGCTTGCATCAGACTGTGGGTCCTCTGTGAATGGCCTCCATCAATTGCCCAAATAGTTGACAGAAGAGTTGGAAGGGTTGTTTATTGTGTGTGATGCATTTGGGCCCGCGAGTATGAGTGTTGGTGTGGTCTCCTCACCAGATGCTTCAGCTGGGTTTGTTCATGGTCCCAGCCACCCAGGTGCTCATCTAAAATAATCCCAGGGCCCCAGTGTGGTCTTTGGAAGCCAGCCTGCCTGGGATAGAATCCTGATTCAATGACCTACCAGTTATGTCTTCTTGGGTAAATTCTTAAACCTCTCTTTTCTTCAGTTCCTAATCTGTAAAATGAGGATTATGATAGAAATTTGTTATGGGGATTAGATGAGATAAGGCAAATTATAGCTTACTGTAGGTTCTGGTAAATGTTAGTTTTTTTTGACCCTGGTGTGTGTGGGACAGGGTAGGGGGATGTCACTCCACACAGGCCTCCATGATGGCAGACGGTCATCACCTACTGGCCTAATTTATCGATTCCTCAAATATTCATTGAATGCATATTATATTATATGATCTCTGTTTTAGGTCCTGGGGCAAAATTGAGCAAAAGCATTCATGGCCTCTGTTCCCATGGAGCTCAGAGTCTAGTGGGGGAGATAGACATTAATCACAAAAACGTGTGTAACTGAAAACCAGGATACGTGTGCTAAGAAAAGTATGTGATACTATGGAGTATTTAACAGAGCACTTGATGTAGCTTGAAAGATGGTTAAGAGGAAATCAGGTGAATGCAGAGGGACCTGTATGTGTAAAGGTCCTGTGGCAGAGGTAACCATGGTTCACTTGAGGAATTATAAGAGCACCAGTGGGGCTGGAACCCACAGAAAAGTGTGGGATAATTCTATGAAATAAGACCGGCAAAGTAGATATAGTAAGTAGATTAATGCTCTCCCCCACCCCCCAGAGGTATCTATGTCCTAATCCCTGAAACCTGTGAACATGTCACCTTCCATGGCAAAGGGACTTTGCAGAAGTAATTAAGGCTAAGGATCTTGAGAGGGGAGGTTATCTTGGATTATCTGGGTGGGCTCAGTGTAATCACAAGTGTCCTTATAAGTGAAAGAGGGAACCAAGAGTATCTGAATGAGAAGGGGAGGGGGAGAGAAAGAGAGAGAGGGACAGAGATTGGAGTATGGTACACTGCTGGTTTTGAAGATGAAGGAAGGAGTCCACAAGCCAAGGCATGCATGCGACTTTGAGAAGCTGGAAAAGGCAAAGAAACAGTTTATCTTCTAGAGCCTCTAGAAGGAATGTAGCCCTGCTGACTCCTTGATTTTGGCCTTGTGAGGCCCATTTTAGATTTCTGACCTCCAGAAATATAAGATAATACATTTATGTTGTTTTAGGGTGCTAAGTTTGGGGTAATTTGTTTTACAGAATAAGAAACGAATATGGAAGCTAATATCAAAGTTCATTCTTACAGGGTCAAAAGTGCTCCTGCTTAGAGTGCCCTTTGGGCCAACTAGGGGTAAAGGACTGGCTGGGGTGGGTGTGGCCATCCTGAGATAAGGGGAGGGGCTGGGCATTACTGGGAACAGAGAAGAGATGAATGTGAAAGATCATGAAATGTAGCAGGATCTGGTGGCTGACTAGTTGTCAGGGATAAAGAAAGAGCATCATCATCTAAGGGTTTTGAGGCTGAAAGAGTGAGAGAATAGTGATTCAATTCAACAAGAGAGGAGGAGGGAGAGGAGGGCTAGAGTGGACGCAGGACAACAGGGCAGCGTGGTTGGGGTGGATTTAACAGTAAGCCTGATTTTATTATGTTGAACTTGGGACACTGACAGAAGAGTCAAGCCCTGGAGTTTGGGGAAATATGGGATGATAATAGATGAATAGATAATAATTAGGTTAATAGAGTGAATAATAGATGAGGAGTGGGGGTTGAAGATGTGCCTCTGGAAGATGAAGAGTGAGATGGGAGATGAAGCAATGAAGAGAAAACAGTTCCTCGAGGCAGTCTAAAGGTAGAAGGGAGACAGGAAGGTAAGCTCGCATTTACTGGGCACCTACTTCCACCAGGCATTAGAGTACATTTTAGTTTTTAAATATATGTTAACTAATTTAATCCTTATAACACCCCTCCATGTCATCCATGATGACATGGTATTGGAACCATTTTTGAAGGTGATCAGTACAGAATCAGAGAAAGTGAGTAACTTGCCCGTAATCAAACAGCCAGTAAGTGGTCTCTTACACCATGTGCACAGTTAGGGCAAAGGCAGCTGTTCCTGAAGGCAGAGAGAGAGTGACAGAGGGAAAGAGAGTTTGCCTAGTGTGGTGTTGTTGAAGCCACGAAGCAGGAGGGATCTACAGTGTCAAATGTTCCTGTTAAAAGATTTGCCAATCAGAATTCAGAATTCAGAATGATGTATCACTAGGACACAGCCTCTGGATCGCTGGGTATCAGGCGATACTCTTTTGACGTATGTTTCATTGTCTATGGTCCCTTTAGTTATAGAAGGGCTCCTAACGAAGTGTCTGTGTGATATTCTGTGATGATGTGATGATGATGATGATAATGATGAGAGAGAGAAGGAGAGAGACAGAGAGACAGGGAGGTACAGTCAGAGAAATCACAGATCACCATTCTCACAGGCACAATTATTCTTCCTGACTAGAAAGCAAGGTTATAAAATATGTTTTTGATTTTAAGATGCCAGGCCTTCCCAGAAGTACTGGTTATAATTTTAATGACAACCATTGTGGGAAGTATTTGACTTTTGGCTCAGAAGTTTCATGGTCTAGAGGAATCAATAATATATGACACATCTTTTAAATTCCCCTCAATCAGGTCTACAAAAGGCATACTTTCATGGCCCACCCACATTCAGGCAGAATCAGATGGTCTATTAATTCAGACTCGAATTAAAAACTCTCACCTCTCTTGTTTTAGCTGTTCAGGATGCAGTCTGTGTCTAGTTATTAAAATGAACACTTACAGTGACCACAGCCCTGAATCGAATACTCCATATGGCACCCAAGTGAAGGCTCTCGACATGTGCACTTTTGTCTTTGGTCATTTCAGACTGAAAATACAATTAGACTTGGCTGTCAGACAGATGAAATCTGTCATATTTCCCCTATAGGACCTGCACTTGGTCCAGATCAATAAATATAAAACCACTTGCACATAAATTGCAAACTAAGCTTGCAGCTTCAATACATGTGGGCTTAAATTCACTTGTATCTGGCATCCACCGCTTCCTGGCCAGTCTGTTTCTGTGATTAGTGCAATTTCATAGCTGGACCAGAAAAACAAGGCTGCAAACCATTAATATAAAGCAGCAGATGGCTTTGCTACACCTTCCCTGTAAGGGCAGTTCCCCCAGAAAATGGGGTTTGAGCTGCTTGCTGTCTAGAATGGAACTTTAAAATTGGGATGAGTTCAAGTCATTTCCTGAGTGTAGCTCCACAAAGCTGTTGTTATTTTTTTTCCCATTCCTTCTCGAGATTTCAGACAGAATTTGTAATAAGCTTTGCCTGGACACAACTTGTCACACGGCAGAAACGTGATTTATATACAGAGATACAAGATTCTCTGTATATGTTTTACAGAGCCAGCTTTTACTGGATGATACATACATGTTGGATTGGCTTCATGGAGAGCGAGATGTGCTTACCTTTTCTCCCGAGACCATTAACTCAGGTAACATTTATTTTGGGGGAAGGTAAACTCTAACACCTATTTCCCTCCCTCACTTAGTTTAACTTAGAAGTCAGGTTTCACGCAAAGAGAATTTTTTTTCCCAGTGTAACATGGAATTAGGCTGTAGAAGTTGCTGCCACGGGATATCAAGAGAGCAAATTAATCTAGACTATTTAGAGGCAAGAATTAGACATTTGCTGTATCTGAATAAGAAGAACATCTGAATTTTCAGGAGTTACGGTGGAATCAAAACATCTAGATTTTCAAATATGGTGCCGGCTAAGCAAAGTGATTACAAAATCAGGTCAAAGGAAAGAAATCCTCTGTAACAGACAATATAAAAAGACATGTCAAGTGCGCTAGAGGTGTAACTTCCTCAAAGGCCACTGTTCTTGGAGTTAGAATGTGTTCTGAGGATGGCTAAATCTACTTGGCTGAGCCATTTCCTTGCTTGTCTGGTCATTCTTCTTTTGGGAATTCACGGGGATCCAGTAATGCTGCCTGAATTTGATGTGCTCATGTTATAGCAGAATCTTCTCATGAGTGTAAATGAGACTGGCCCTTTGAGGGTCATTTAAAGTCAATCATTCCAAAAAGTTGGAGGAAACAATCCATATTGTGTCTACAGGGCATGTATTTTGGGGGGAATCATATGATTTGGGTAAATTATTCCTGAAGTCATATTAGACTTGAGATGTGTTTTTAATTCTAGTAAATTAAATCTAATCAAGGTTTGAATTGGCATAGACCAAGGATTACAATCTTTCAGACATTGTAGCAGGGTGAAAATTATCAGACTGGTCTAAGAATGGGCCAGAGAATGAACTTCAACCTTAAAAAAAAAATCAAAACACAACTGTTGGCTTCATTTTACTAACTAGAGATTAGTTTACATCAACAAGCTGGTTTAAAAACATCCCCTCTCCCCTGCCCCTCAAACCCAGTAATACTTAACAAGAAACAAATGAAACACTCAAATTAGGATAGTTCAAGGAAAGTCTAAAGAGTTTTATTTACAAGGGGATGGGGTTGATAGAAACCAGAAGGGATAGCTCAGGAAACTGGAGTTGCAACATTTGAGCTGTTACCACTCCTGGGACTCACAGGAGGTGAGATGGAGAGGTTACTGAACCAGATACCAAACCCATAAGAGGAAAGAGTTTCGTAGAGTGTGCCCTTTCAAGAGATGAGTAGTGATCTTCAATTAAGGCATCAGCCACCTCCAGTGAACCTTATAGGGAAGCAGCCAGGGAGATGCATGCTCTTCTTCTCCTTTCTTCCTTTCTCTGATTTCCTGTTAGGTCTTCGCATTGGCCAGAGGGCACTGGAGCACTGCTGATGTGGTCCAAGAAGGGAAGAGTAAAGGTGAAAAGCACGTCTCCACTAAATGGAAGACATACTGCCCACCAACCTAATCTACCGAATGAGTACAGAGTCAATCAAATAGACTTTTACTTTCTTGATAACACTCAGCTGAGACCAGCTGTGCTGCAAGAATGGTAGTTTAGAGCAAGTGGGCATGTCTAGAAGGACAGGCTTCTGTGCAAGGATTAGATGTGGCCAGAAGACAGCACAAGGGGTCAGGATGACTTGGTAGCCGGGGGAAAGCCTTTGTCTGGATGGACAAAGGATAAGGCTTGAGGTGGGAGAGCAAAAAGGATGCTGTACATGTTTTGTAGTTGGAAAAAGCACTACAGAATCCACTCCCCTAATTTGACTATGGGAGAGACTGAGACTCAGAGAGGTTATGGGTAAATTCGAGGTCACATGCGAGTTATTGCAGAGTCAGAGTACAAATCAAGTCCATTAACTTGCTGCCCACTCAACTTTTCTCTGTTGCACCCTGTCTCCTAAACAAATATCACCAACTTAACATTTTGCCAAGGCTTCTCTTGATAGCGGCTCCTTTATGTATTAGCTACATTTTTCTTCTTTTTTTTCCAAACTGAAGTATAGTTGATTTACAATATTATATTAGTTTCAGGTGTACAGCATAGTGATTCAATATTTTTATAGAATATACTCCATTTAAAGTTATTTCAAAATAATGGCTATATTTCTCTGTGCTGTACAATATATCCTTGTTGCATATCAATTTTATACATAGTAGTTTGTATCTCTTAAGTCCCTACCCCTTTATTGCCCTTTCCCCTTTCCTCTCCCCACTTGTAACCACTAATTTGTTTTTATATCTGTGAATCTGTTTCTGTTTTGTTATATATATTCATTAGTTTTATTTTTTAGATTCCACATATAAGTGATAACATACAGTATTTGTCTTTGTCTGACTTATTTCACTAAGCATAATACTCTCTGGGTCCATCCACATTGTTGCAGATGGCAGAATTTCATTATTTTTATGGCCAAGTAATATTCCATTGTGTGTGTGTATATATATACACACACCACATCTTCTTTATGCATTCATTTGTTGATGGACACTCAGGTTGCTTCCATATCACGGCTGTTGTAAGTAATCCTACTGTTAACATTGGGATGCATATATCTTTTCAGATTAGTGTTTTTGGTTTTTGTTTGTTTGTTTTTTGGATATATACCCAGGAGTGGAATTGCTGGATTGTATGGTAGTTCTGTTTTTTGTTTTTTGAGGAAATTCCATACTGTTTTCCATAGTGGCTTAGCTACATTTTGAATGCCATTTCCTGTGTTTCAGGCAGAAAACTATATGAAAGTATACTTGGAAGCTACCTAATGCTCATTATATATATCTATTTATCTCTCTCTGTGTCTATCCATCTGTCTATCATCTATCTATCAGTCATCTATCAGCACTGTGGTAGGTGTCAGGATACTTATAAGGGAAATGATAGTCATGGTGTCTGCCCTCAAGTGTTTTACCGACTGCACTGACTCATGTATGGCTTTGACCATCACTCTCTGTTTTCTGAGGCATTTTTCTTGGTTTTGGTGAGAGTCTGCTCCTTAGTCTTCTCCTGGTCCTCTGGTACTCCTTCCTCATGGAACCCTGTCCTTGATTCTTTCTTTGGTTTCTGTGATGCCATCTGGTTTTTTTCTCCTGCTTTGCTTTTACACTTGTTCACTGCTCCCTCTCATTCTGTTTGTGGGTCTGAATGTTGGTGTTTCCTGAGATGTGTTCATAGGCCTTTTCTCTATGGATTCCTTACCTGAGACGAGGTGATCTTCCAGAAAGGAATTGGGCACAAAACCTCCAGTTTGCTGAACTTAACATTGACTGATCTCGAAAAACTGTGAATGCGGAGGAGTGAGACATCTCTAAGTGATGTGTGTGCTTCTGAGATAAAAACAGAAAGCACAGTGACATCCGAAAGCACAGACTATGCTGGGAGCTCCTCTATCTGATAATTACTGTTAGAATGCATTCAAATCTCCCTTTGGAGCCAAAATGTCCTCTGAAAAATCATAATGGCCACAAAACCTTGGACCTCATGAAAATTTAGAAACGGAAAATAGAGATAGTGAAGAAATGACCTGAGGTGGAGAAAATAGAACCTTAAACAAAATTATAAATTATGCATTAAAATAAGTTAAATATGAAATTGAAGTTCTACCATATTCCATGCTGAGCTGTGGACAAATACCAGTTCAGCTCAGTAATAAATGAGGATGTGTTTTTGGCACATGACTTTTGTCCTAGAGGTACAGAGGTATGCCATGTAAGTTAGTTACTGAATGAATAAGTTAAGACAGAAAGATGAGGTCATAGTCAGTTTGTTTATTCATATTGGAATATTTTCCACCTGTTTTCTCCTTTCTGATGTTTCAGAGTACACACGGTGATTTGAATTCCAAGATTTTTGATACAAGAAGGCTGGTAGT
Organism: Camelus ferus; assembly: GCF_009834535.1. Taxonomy (NCBI): domain Eukaryota; kingdom Metazoa; phylum Chordata; class Mammalia; order Artiodactyla; family Camelidae; genus Camelus; species Camelus ferus. Next base: position 98,381,335 of record NC_045697.1, on the reverse strand, counting down.
GACATTTTACACAAAGAATCAAGCTTTGAGAAACTGAAATCTTACAATAAACCTCTATCATCATATAACATAAGCAGATATTCAATGCGTGTTCTCTGGTGGAATATACAATTACACATACAGTGTGGGAACAGCAGAGCAGACAATACCCCTGGAGCCAGCTCTGTATGCTTGTCTAGCTGGAACCTCACTTTTTTTTTTTTTTTTTTCCAGCCTTTTTGACGCCATAGTTTTCCTGGATTTGCTTCCAAGAAAGGAGGCTGTCTTTGCCAAGCTATGAGACTTTAAAGAAGATTACCAAGCTTAGCTGCCATTTTAGGATTCAGACATTCATTCCATGCTGTATTACCTAGGGAGAGGGGGAAAAAACGAGACAGACTTTTCATGTCCATAAAGTACAATGGGCATTAAAGCTAACGGACAGAAGGAGAGATTTGGGCTGTGGACTCGCCTTGTGCGGGACAGACGACATACCTTTTCATTGTGTCTTTGCTGATGGAGAGGCAGTGACTGAATGCTCCCCCAGGAGTGGGGCATGATTACCACCCCTGGCCTCATCGGGGTCAAGATATAAAAGTGGGTGCTTAGAAGAGTCAGCAGGTCTGATTAATATCCTCTAGGTGGTACTTATGAGGCATTTTGGGCTCGTCAAATGGCTAATGATAAAGTACATGGTGCAATTTGTGTTTCTACTGCAGGCCAATTAAGAAGGGGGAGAGAGAATGGTAAGTAAAACATGTCCTTGCAAAGTAGAAACAAGAGTCATAAGCAGCAGGAGGAGGGGAAAAAAAAAGATACACAGAAAAGAAATAGGCAGCTACTTAAAGCAGTTAAAAGGGTCAAGCATCTCATGTCTTCTTGTCCACCCCCTGCCAGAAAAGTCCCTTTTCCTGCTGGTTTGTCGGGCAGTAGAGATTTTCAAAGGGGAATAATTGTGTGGTAACATATGTTCATCCAGACATAGACTGGTGAGTTTAAAATCAAATAGTATTTTTTAAAAAGCTGTTTGAAGAGGAAATGATGTTTCTCGCCATCCTTATCAGAGTTCTATAAGGCTTGCATTTTCTGGTTTTGTGATTTAGCCTTCCCTCCTAGATCTGTTTCTATTCTGCCTTTATAAAGCCAGAGAGAAACGCTTTCAGAAAACTTTTATCATTTGATTATTATGTTTTTCCAGCTTCACTGAGGGCAAGTTTTTGAGTGTGGGTTTATAAAAACTCACCACCTCTGTAATGTTGGGGGTGTACCACTCATTCCACGGAATTCTTTTGGGGCATGTCCTGACCAGGCTGCTTCTTCACTTACTATTATTTTCTTTAGGTGCCTGGGATTGCTGGAGACAATAAGGAGTAAGGAGAGAGCCGGAGGAAGGGAAGGAGAGATAAAATGAGAAATATATCAGGCATTATTTAATACAGTAAGGGGAGAGAGAGGAAGGAGGAAGGGTAGAAGCAGGAATCAATGGAAAATGTTAGTAATCTGAACAACCAAGAATAATATCTTGCTACTTAAAACAAATGATAGGAAACAAATTCATCAGTACTGCTGACTGTCCGTGGTTAGGAGGGGCAGAGAACCAGAGAGGGTAAATATGCCAAGTGTATGAATATCCAAATGAATTCAGTCACTTAGGATGTAATGATTGCTCCTGAGACAGGGGGAAAAAGTAGAAGAAAATTTGTAGGTGATTTAAGCCCTAACTGCTACTATTGGAAAAAAAGAGGGGTGAAATAGAGGTAGGAATACGGGTGAAATATCAATTTCTGGTTGGCCATTTAAAGTCACTGGAATTCCCTGGCTATTTTCTCATCCATCTTTTTTTCTCTATCCATTCTATTTTGACTTTACTTTTTCAAAGACAGTTTTGAGCTTTATCTTTTTAACTGATTCTAAAAATGCAGCCCAAGTCTCAGCCCTATTCCTTCCTGCCCCAAGGATCCCAGTTCTGTAGTCCTTGGGGGCAAGTGGTATGTGTCTCACATCCCTTTCTGTGTTGTGCCCCCGACATCTGTTTGCCTGAGTCGTCCTCAACCCTGGGTTCTTATGGGTGAAAAAGAGTGGCCGCGTGAACAGTGAGAGGGGTTAAGTGTGAGCTACTCCTGTGACCTTGCTCTCAGGTTATCTCAGAGCTAATCCACAATTGTTAGCAAGCAGGAGCAAAACCACACAATCCACCTAACCTCTTCTGTAAATTCATTGAAGTCCTGTCGTTTCCCCTCTTAAGGCCTCCAACCATAGTGTCATGAAAGGTTCACTTGAAACCCCTCTGAATTCTTGAGACAACATTCTGTCACCCTTTGTGTCAGCAACAGGCACCCAGAAGTCTTTAAACTGGTGGCTGGATGCAAGACTGTTTAGGGATCAAGACTCAGGGAACATCCCGGAAAATACAGCCCTTGGGCTGCTCTCATTACTTTTTACTCTGTTTGAGCAAAGGGAAGAGGTGTCTCTAAAACATTTTAGCCAATTCACAAATTTGAATTCTACAAATTTCACCAGTGATTGCCCATTTCTAATACACATTATGCTCATTAACAACCCATTAATTTCCCCTATGAAAACCCATTTCTGAAATTCAGTATGCTAATTAGCAAAACCATTTCTTGTTCATTAGGGATGTGGATTACAGAAGGGCTTTTAGTAATCGCCTCCGGAGTGTGGTCTTTCTGATAAAATGCTAGCTGACCGCCCCAGAGCGTGGATTCTTGATTAGAACAATTGTCTCCTTCTAGGGAATAGCCTAAACTATAAAGAAAAAAAAAATGCACATCTATAGTATACTATATTCGCTACAGTATTTAGTAAGTTACAGATAAGATAGCACATGTCAATATACATCTTTATATTTTAAGTTTAATGGCTGTATGGCATTAATTGTGTGTGTGCCACAATAACTAATTCCCTTTTGTTGGATGTTTAGGTTGGAACATCCTTATTTTCACTTCTTTGTATGGTTTCTTCCTTAAAATGAATTCCTAGAAATGGAATTGCTGGGTCAAAGTTATGTATGTTTAAATTTTGATACGTGTTGCTAACTGCTTTCCAGAAGGGATTATCTTGATTTAGATGGAGGGCATGTGAGAATGTGAATTTTCTTAGGCACCCATCAATATTTGGTATTGTCATTATTTTTAATCTTTGCCAATCTTGGTCACCTCAGTCAGAGTCATGGCCTTAAATTCCACCCATATGCTGATGATTCCCAAATGCTCATCTCTAGTTCAGAAATGGAAGAGAGTATTGAAATTTACCTTGTAGATCTGGCAGACTGTTTGACATCTCCACTTGAAATTTTAGTATCTAAATCTGTTTCACTCATGGCTTTCCCATCACAGTTCATGGCTACTCCACACTTCTCATTGCTCAGACCAAAACCCCTGATGCCCTCTGACTCAGTGTTCAGACACCACATCCAATCCTCTGCCCTCACATGGCCCAAGTCACTGCCACCTCTCACCTGGATCAGTGCAATAGTCCCCAAACAAGCGGTCCTACTTCCAGGAGGGTCTAGTCTCAACATGGAAGCTAGCGTGGTTCTGATAAGTTGTGAGATAATATCACCCCCTAGTCAAACCCTCCAATGCCATCCCATCATCCCATTCATTGTAAAATCCTGAATCCTTGCAATGGTCGTCAGGACCTAGGTGATATGGCCTCCCTCCCACCTATTTCCACTCTTACCCTTGTTTTCTCCCCTTCTGGCCATACTGGCCACGTTGCTTACACATCAGGCAGCTCCTGCCTCAGGACTTCATGCTGGCTCTAAGCTCTGTCTGGATCACTAGCCTGGCTCTATAGGGAGACCTTCCCCAATGATCCCATTTAAAATGCCACCTGTCCCACCTTTCAATATCCCTTGTCCCCTTTTCCCAGCTTTACCTTATTTCATAGCACTTTCCCAGTATATGATGTAGTTTACTTATTCATCTTCTTTACTGCTTATCTGGACCCAATGAAATGTAAATGTCACAAGGATAGGACTTTCTTTCTGCTTTCTTTATCCTGGGTTTCCTAGCTCTTAGTGTAATCCTTGTCACATAATTGGGCACTTGGCAAAAGTTTGCTGAGGAAGTGAATGCAGGAATCTGATAGTTAAAAAATTAAACTTCATTTTGATTTACATTTTTTGATTACCAGTGGGAGAAATTTGAATAATCTTCTTCTACAGAAGGCCTTTCTGAGCTTAATACTCAGTTCACAGAGCATGAAGGGAAAAAAATGATAGTTTGACTGATTACAAATTTAAAACTTCTGCAGAGAAAAACATCCTTACTGCGAACAGGACTGGCAAATAGGAAATCTATTTGCAATATGTAGTTTGGAAAAAAAGGTTAATAACCCCAAAACACAAAGAGTGCTTACAAATCAATAAAAAAGATGAATGTAGGAATAGAAAAATGAAGAACTGGCCATTCAGTTCTCCTTCATTTCTCCTTAATTTTCTCCTTCATTCAAGACAAGAAATACAAAGCAGTATCTGAAAAATGTTTATCATCACTTCACTTTTTCTTTTTTTGTGGGGGGGGTGTGTGGGGAGGGAGGTAATTAGGTTTATTTACTTACCTATTTTTAATTAATTAATTTATTTTTAATGGAGGTACTGGGGATTGAACCCAGGATCTCATGCATGCTAAGCATGCGCTCTACCACTGAGCTATAATATCCTACCCCCCACTTAACTTTTTCTTAAATGTACTTGCTTTGTTTTTTTTTGTACTTGCTTTAAATCAGAAAGAATTTTCATTTCCTCTTGCTTTCAGTGTCATCTTCCCTGAATTTAATTTCCAAGAAACTTTCTTATTTTCTTTAACAACCCCAGTGTATTGCCAACTGTTTTTTCCCTTAGCAAATAGAGCCCCATATCCTGTCTCCCTCAGTTTTGCAATTGCCTCCCCACCTTCACACTCCTTGTCCCCCAAAATACTCTATTATCATGGGCAAAACTCCCTCCCCAGAGCTATACTGCTAGGCACAATGCTTTCCTTTACAATCGAGAAAGAATTGGCATGTGGGGACCAATGCTATGCTTGTATATTTAGTAGCAGTTCTATTACAAATATTTTGAATCACACAAAATGTGCAGATTTGCTATTTCAACAACGATAAAGACCTGCTTGACTTGCCTCGCATTTAATGGGCAAACGTGCCAGGAATGCTGATTGAAGATATTTGGCTGTGGAGTTTCCCAAGCTTGTTTTGCACAAAGTTTGTCAATTTATGCTCTGAAATTATTTTTCTTTCGTGCATGCCCAACGCAGTGCCCTTGTCTCATTTTGGAATGAGCATTGTGTCTTATCTCGAAATGTGTGTCTCCAAAGATGAGGAGAGATGAAATGGGAGTGCATCATTAACCAGGAAACGCAGGAGTGGAAATAAGTAGCAAGCACAACCAGCATAGACTACTAAACGAAGATGGTTTTGAGACTTTGATAATGAGAGAATCCTCTGGCAAACACCCACTCTCCACTCTAATTGGACCGGCCCAATATTCCCAGAAGAAAAGTGTGGTAAACAGAATAGCACTGCCACCTCCCTCCCCGTTTCTAATCCCCAGAACCAGTGAATCTGTTATTTCACTCGGCAAGGGGACTCTGAGATGTGATTGTATTAAGGATCTTCCAATGGGGGAGATTATCCTGGCTAATCCTGGTGGGGCCCATGCAATCACCAGGGTCCTTTTAAGTGAAAGAGGAAGGCAGGGGAGTCAGAATCAGGAAAGCAGAGATGGGAGTGATGGGGTCACTGGGGGCCGCCTGCCAAGGCATGCAGGCCACCTCTAGAAGCTGGAAAAGGCAGGGAAACAGATTCTCCTTTGAGCCTCTGTCAGGAACACAGGTCTGCCAACACCTTGGTGTTAGTCCTGTAAGACCTCTTTTGAACATCTGACCTCTTGAACTTTAAGATAAATTTGTGTTGTTTGAAGGTACTAAATCTGGGGTGATTTGTTACATCAGGAAGAGGAAATTGATACAAAGAGGATCAATCCTCTTCCCTTATTTCCCTGCTAATGCTCATCTCTCGCAGGGATATCTGGGAGGTGTGGTGGGAAGTAGGGCCCCTGTCAGGTGTACCTTCCATTCGAGATCACAGCGTGAGGGCCACAGCTCTCAGGTCTGGTTGCACAGCAGAAGCACCTGTGGACCTTTTTAAAACTCTAGTTGCCCAACTCTTCCCCACACCTATTGAATTTCATTCTCCAGCACTGGGAGTCTAGATTTGGGTACTTAATTCTTAGGTTCCAGAGTTGACAGTGAGATTAGGAAACAGGGTCTCTGGCAGTTAGTTGCAGCTGCTGGTGCCTAAGCTTCCCAACCTATAACACAGACCTTCCCAAAGGAGCACCTTCTGAAATAGGTTGGGACATGGGACCCTTTCTTTACTGTAGTGCTTGCACTGGACATGTGTCTCCAGGAGCAACAGGATACAAAGAAACTATAAAGTACTAAAAATAACTGTGCATGTGCAGTTGGGGCCAATTATGAGAAACAAGATACAAAGAGACCAAAAATCCAACCACCATTTCTGAGGTGCAAAAGCAGGGTACTGCACAAAGTCCCTGCACACAACCCCACCAAGGGGGTGGGCAGACCCACTGTTCTGCCCCTACCCTCACCCCATTTAAGGGACCAGCTTGTCCTCTCCCACGCCAGGGAGTGAGCAAGGGAACCTGTTACTTGTTTTTGCTTCCTTGTGCTGCAGCATGAGTCCCAATAAAACCTTGCCTGAATTTTCCTCTGGCCACTTACCAATTTCTATTGATCACAAAATCCAGGAACCTGGGTCAGTAACACCTCTAGTTGGACCGAAAATCCATTGTCCTCACCCCATCAGTCTCTCAGAACAGCCCAGGTGAAACAGCTGAAGAATTTCAAACCTAAACTTCTTCCTGCCACCCTCTGAGAGGAAGTGCGTGTTAAGAGATGCAGGTCACTATTGTCAGGAAGATTCAAGGTTGGCATTTTCTCCATCCTGAGTGCCTGGCTCTGCATTACATTGTTAGTGTTTTTTTGTTTTTTTTTTCATTCTTTTTTTAAAGGAAGGAAATGAAAAAGAACAGAAAAAAAGGGAGTGTTTATGTGCATAAAAAGTTACTTTGTAGGAGGAATCTGACAGTGCTTTTATTCTGAAAAGGAGTGAGCGTTCTATTCAGATTTGTCACTGGTTAAGATCAGTCCAGGACAGAATGCATGGAAAGGATGGTCAAAAAGTTGGCTCCTCATGCTCTTATATGACGTCATGCTCATGTATGACGTCATTGTGCTACAATTAGTTATAGGGAAGGAAAATAGAAAGTTGAGCAGATCATTAAGTCCTAAATAAATTGACCCCTCACTGTTTCAAAGATGCTTCAGGTCAGAGCTGAAGCGGAGGGCTCCTTTTCTTCTCTGTGAATGCCCACGGACTGGGAAGTACAGGGCGATTTCGTTGCTACTCTGTGGTTTCCAGGAGCATTAGAGAGATGAGGTGCCTCATTCCCAGAGGAAACCCAAAAAGGGAAAGTAGAGGTAGCTCCTGGTGCCTGCAGGGAAGGGGCAGGGATGGGGTTCCAGGATGACTTAAGGGTCATGAAGTTATGGATGGTGTCTGGCCAGGGGTCAATGGGGCTTATTTTGTTTGAAAAATTGGCCCAAGCAGTAGACGTGTCTAAGGATGTCTTAGAAGCAAGGCACTGGGAAATTTAGGGTGAGGAAGCACAATCTCACGGTTTTTTTGGTTCAGGAAAAAGGCGGACTGAAATCCTTCTCCTGGATTTGTCACTCACGTTTTCATTTCACTGAAAGCTTTTCTAGACTTTTATTTTTCCTTGATGCAAAACTTTCATTCTTGGATACGTCTTCAAAGAAGGAGAGACATGGAAAAGGAAGTATGAATTTTCTTGGAAGCTCCCAAGATAGGTTACTTATCAAAGTAAATAAATGTGTTATCATTTTCTTCCTTGAGGAAAATAGTATTTATTTGCAGGAGAAAAGGATACATTTGTTGGGTGATGGCTCTGTTACCATGGAGACATACAAATTAAAAAAAAATAAGAAAAATGGTTGGTACAACGTATTGGGGACAGTGAACAGGCAACATATGGAGTGCTGTGGCCGCAGTATGGCGCTGCTGCAACATTTCTCTGGGGCACCTAACCCAGGTTTGGGAGGGTTGTCTCTGGTTTGGGATCATTTTTAGAGCCATCTCAGAACTGGAGTTCTATTCTGGGGCCCTACTCACTCTACAGGTGCTGCCCTAAATTGCTAGAATTCATTTATAAATGCTTTCGCTCACTTATTCTTTTTTTTTTTTTTTCATTCCTTCACTTAGTGTTCTTCAGTGCCTATAGTTCCCAGGCTCTGGACCAAGCACTGGTGAATAAAACAGACACCAACCCTTCCTTTACCAAGCTGATGGGTAGGCGGAAGGTGGGATGGTCTAGAAATAAATAGAACTACCCAGGATAGCGAGGTGAAGGGAGCGGTGGGATCATTCAGCGGGAGGAGGCCTTTCTCTCTCCGGGGGAGGTGCTGACACCTGACTGACGGGAGTGGGATTCAGGGGCGGGGCGTGCGGGGCGTGCGGGGCGTGCGGGGCGTGCGGGGCGTGCGGGGCGTGCGGGGCGTGCGGGGCGTGCGGGGCGTGCGGGCGTGCGGGGCGTGCGGGGCGTGCGTCACGGGCTGAGCGAGCAGCATGGCGTCTGGGCAGGTCCTGAGGTGAGGGAGAACCTTAGGAGGGATGGACGGAAGGTCAGAATGACTGGAGGGGAGACTGGGGGAGCGGGAGACTGGGGCAGACTGTATCCTTCTGAGCTCCCGAGGCTGAGCGGACTTGAAACCGGGCTAGCCCTCCCCGCTCCCGTTAACTCTTCGGTTCTTCTTTGGTCTTCAGTTTGGAGGGACTGAGTGAAGTTTTCTGCAGGAATTTAGGGTTGTCTCTTGTAGGGGATGCTATGATGTGTTGCACATTAACCCTTCCAGGAGTGAAGGACTTAGTTCCGTAGCCACTCGAATGCTGCTGACAGAGAGCTCAGCCCTCAGCTGCCTTTAGGTATTGCTCCTGCCAGAGAGCCTCCTCGCCCGCCCGCTTTCCGGGTGGGCAGCAGCCCGGGACTGAGGAGGAATAGAGGCGTGACCACCTCCCCCCACCTCGGGACTCAGTTTTACCTGTGAGCTTCACCTCAATAACCAGGTCGTCAGAGACCCCTTCTTCAAAATCCTGAGGTGAACCGGCTCCCGGGGTTCCACCAGGTCAAGAGAATGGGTACCCCGTTTGTGTGAGCCACCTGCCTCTCGCTGCCTCCTCAGACCCCTGTCTCCTTATCGGCCTCCCCTCCCCACCTTAAGGGCTGTTGGGAGACAGGGAATCTCAGGGGAGAACTGGTTTTCGGACCCTATCTAGATAATATTTTTAGATTCTTCTGCTCCCTAGTGGCCTGCTTTGGCGGGGCGGGGCGGGGGGGGGGGTGGTCATTGCAAGGATTTTTTTTTTTTAAGGATCAGAGTTTTAAAAACAAAAGCATCTTCCCTAGAAATTTTTGGGAATTGTTTGTACTTGTGCCTGTTTTAAATTAAACTGAGTGTTCAAAACAAAAACAAAAAAAACCAGCAACTCTGAAGGGTCATCCCAGCTCCAGAGCTCCCTGCGGGGTGGGCTGAGGTATTCCTTGGCACTGGTTTGCTGCCCAGCGCCTGCCTCTGTCCACTCGTGTTTCCTTCCTGCCTTGTACCAGTGGCGATCCCAAGAGCACCTCTTGTCAAATGTCCTCTCTCAAAGTTGATTTCCCCAGGAACCTAACTTGGACACCCTTTAAATTCACCCCTGTGAGAACAGAATACAAGTATATGAACATCATTTGGTAAAGACAGACCGACTCTCAGGAAAGTGAGCATTTGGTTATAACCTGACAAAATTTCTCAGTGAGAAGGAGGGTGGTTCAGACATGGGTAGAGAGAACAAAGAGGATCACAGAAATCTCCCCACGTTAAAGTCTTGTCCAAGGAGGAGGAAGCCTCAGCCCATTGAATTTAGGTCTCATTCCCAAGGCCGTCCCTACTGGGGAACTAGACTCGCTGATAAGCTGTCCTCATGAGATGCCATTAAACCTGCATCTAAGGACACATATTCTGGTTCCATGTTCACCAATCCTTTCCTGGTTATGGGCTGACTTCCTGTAGGTCAGGGTAAGGGGAGATGGAGGTGTAGAGTGTTCCATTGTGGCAGATCAATTTTTGTTGGAAATTAATGCTTTGGAATTCTGGCTTTATACATGATCCTTATTCCTCGTCTACCTCTGAGGTAGACCTAGGTCCACTCTTTCTATAGTGATGAAATTAAACCTCTGGCTGGAGGGACCTGGTCTCTGTGAAGATAGTCAGCTGACCTTTCCTGGAAGTAACACACTAACTCACTGCGCACTGAGTAAGCTGGCTTTTTTTTTTTTTTAAGTCCACACCCATGTTTCTGGAATCTGTTTGGACTGATCTGTGCTTTGCATTATAGGCTTGAAATTTGCCTGGCTGGCTTTTATTAAACTGGTGCATGAAAGGTATTTTAAGTATGATTTATATGTAGGGGATGTGGCTATCATAATCTAATGGAGCTTCTCTGATTTTGGGGGGTGGGGGGGTTGGGTAGTGTAAGAAGCAGTTTAGAGCAAACAGCATATCAGAGTGATGGGTGAGGGGGCTGAGGGCCAGTTCAGCCATGCTTGAATTCTGGATCTGCTGTTGAGTAGCTGTGTGGCTTGGGAAGATTACTTCCCAGTGCTGAGCTTCAACCTCCTCATCAGGTTGTTGGGGACTGGTGTAAGGGAAGTGCTCAGGATGGAGCCTGGCATGTGAAAGCACTCAGTACGTGAAAGCTAATATTATTACAGAAAAAAGGCACCATGAAAGTCATTCATATTCCAGTCATTTCCGCGGTGCTTCATAAGCTTTGTTTCAGGAATCTTGTAGACTTTTTAAGCCCTAAAATAAATAAAACCTCAATGCTCCCATTCCAAAGAGATTTTCAATGTCTCTTATGACAAATAGCAGTAAAACAGATCTCTTAATACATCCCCAGGTAGGAGAGTCAGGTCTGACTGCAGGGCTGGGGCGGTAGCATCTGTGATTGTCAGTCGCCAGCAGCTGGGAGGACTCTGGCAAATGTGCAAACGTGGTAAGTTCGTGGCACGTGCCACCATTTTCCCTCTCCGTCTCTCCCCCATTGCATTTTTTAAAGTAATGCAGTTAATTTTCATGAGCACTTTCAGCCCAAATTAGATCTTATATTGTAAACACTGCAGAAACTGAGAAAGATCTTGTTAACAACAGCAAATTACTCAACTCCCAGAAATCTGAATCAGACCCACAGAATTCAAACTTAGACCAAGTCTATGCCTACCGAATTCATCCCAGTTCATTTCTGCAGGATTAAAGTAAATGCAGGCGTTCTGAGCAGCCAGTGCAGCTATGACCAGGGCATCTAATTGCAGCCGCCTTTAAACCTTAAGCAGGTCAATGCAGGCACGATGATCTCAGGGATAATTTGTCTTTTATGTGCTTCTCTGGTGTGATATATAATCCCTTGCTGAAAAGGGTCCTTGTCAGCTTCTGTTCCCAAGTGTAATAGAATAAGGAATTGGAAACTAGGTGATTCTTGGTATCTCTTTCGTTCTGCATAATGTGGACCAAGGGATGGGCCCACCTCTGTTAAGATGGCAATGGGAGCGTTTGACCCATAAATGATTCTAGATTTTCGTTGTGCTGTTATTGGGTTCAATTTGCATGTGCAGGTGCTCCTGAAATCTTGCCGCACTAAAATGACACTGTGCAATAGCCAGAGAGCTATTTTCCACTCTGCATCTTAAGTCCTACTTTTCCCTGCTCACTCTGGAGATAGCTAAGCACCTCAAATGGGGTGGAGTAAAGAGATCTGAAGAGGTCATCATTGTGCTGTCTTGAGATGCAGGAGGCAGGGAGTGTGAAGAACTCATTTTCTCTGTGTCGGAGCGTATTAGAGTCCTCTGCTAAAGTGCAGATGGTCAGGGGTTCAGCCGGGGTTTATAGGAAAACACATAGCTTAGCAGATATGGCAACCCCTGCTCTAAATATTTCAGGTGTGTGTTAATAATGGGCAGGGTTTCTGCCCTTTTGACTTTATAGTCTGTTGCCTTTGCCCACTCCTCATCCCCCTCCATCCCCATCCCAGGCTGCTTGTAGACTTGAACCCTTAGGGACTTGGGATGCTTCCAATAGAAAAAGTGTGGGGAGCCTTAGTTGGGTGCCATGGTTTGGTGTAGCTTAGGAAAAATCTCTCCCTAAGCCATGAGTTTCTCCTCTCCCCCTGCTCAGTATCCAGGGTTGCATCACTGATGTCCATCCATGCAACTCTGTGCTGGAATGTAGCAGGACCAGGCAGCGTGAGCCCCTACCCCCTTGTGAATGTGAATCTGTATGTCCCAGCTCCTTCCTCCTGATGGGTAGGATGCATTTTCGAACCTTAGCTGCCCTTTCTCCTCAGCATCCTTTATCTCTCTCAAGGCCGCATTGCACAAGTACCTCCTCCTGTTCTGAAATCCATTTACTTCCATTTTCTCTTCCTGACCTCCCTCCCTCCACTTTCCTTTCTTTTTTAATCATCCTATAACTCAGGTAGACAAATAGCCTACATGTACCCTATTATGTAAGTAAATATGAGGGTCTACTAAAAAGGTCAGCAATTGTGAAGAAATTAATGACAAAGCTTCAGGGAGGAGAGGGACCTTGAGCTTCTTTTAATAGCATGGGAGGGATGGGGTTGGTTGATGGACAGAGGGAGAATATCCTGCATTGATGAAGATGGTCCAGGGTTAGAGTCCAAGAGGTCTGGTCTTGTCTCGTGGCCTCCACAGTTATTTAGCTTTGTGGCCTTGGAAAACCACTCCAGTTCTCAAAAGACTCAGGCTTCTCTCCTGTAAAATGGGTAGACTCATACCCCACTTCCACTACTGTGGAAGTGACAAATAAGTAAACAAGCATCTAATGACAACTTATTATGAACCACGAAGGGTGCAGATAGAATCATGGTGTCGGGGTTTTTCACAGACTGGTCAGAGAAGTTTCCTGATAACTTGGTAATGTCATCATAGCTCCTGGCAGAGGGTAAAATGAACTCTTAGTAGTTTATTTTATCCAAGGGACACTTGCAAGAGGAGTGGAGAATTGGGGGCAAGCTGTGTGAGAAAAGCAAATCTGGTGGAAAGAGGAACTGCCGTAGCTGTGGACTTTCCTGCTTTCCCATCACGCCCTTTTTCTTTCTAAAGAAGTACATTCTCAGAGAAGTACATTCTCTTATAAGCTTCAGGAGGGAGAGGAGGAATTTGCTCTGGAATTTGCTGATTTCTCATGTGTCCTTGGCCAGGACACACTCTCTAGCCCCTCAGTCTGTGGTCCACCATGGTGACGAGGGGGGAAGGACACCTGGCAAACATCTGGACCTTGGACAGAGTGCAGCCAGTGCAGGGGAATTATTAATAAGATGGTCACCGGGCTTTGAATTCCTGGAGCACTTTCTCTCCAATGCTCGGAGGAGAGGTGTTCATAGGTTTTGTCATTATTTTCTCTCCGGAGAAAAAAAGGAACACAAAGGCATTGAAAGCATTTGCTAGAAATTTCATGGCTAGAAGCAGCCAGGCTTTTCATGCAGGTCCCTGTCACCTGTTCAGGACGTGGACCACCTGGCCGTTTGTTTCGGGGGCATATTTGGATGCCACCTCCCTCTCCTCTGGCTGCTCCCTTCTCATCCAGGTACCGCCAGCCTGTCCCCCGAAGGTCTTATGTGGGCTTGTCAGCTCCCCACCAGGGTCAGATAGAGCTGTGCTGTCTTCTTACGACAGTCAGAGGACTGGAAAGCAAGATGGAGAGATTTTTCTCAGCAGCCGCACCTTCTTAATCATGAAATTCACTTAATATAAGGAAGTCAGAGGTCAGATGTTTTAAAAGGCCAATCTCTGGTTCAGCCCAGGCTGTAACCAAGGCGTCTGGTTCAAAGAGGAGGGAAAATGTATTTTTTGGAGGGTTTAGGGGAACCAAGCTAGGAAAGGGTGAGTGTCGAGGATTTTCCACTGGATTTCCTGAGAGACCTTGTACGAATGAGGTGGATGAGTCCTTTGGTCAAAAGTGGGTGAGAAGCAGAGAATAATTTCTTATGTTTATTGACTATTTATACATTGTTTTTATTTACTGATTATTCATATCTTTTGCCAATTTTCCTGTTGGATTGTTGATATTTTTCTAATTGATTTGCAAGAGCCTTTCAAATACTGTAATAACAATTATTTGTTACATATGTTGCAAGTATTTTCTTTAAGTTGCTTGTGTCTCTTTAATATTATGTAGGGTATCTTTTACTTAATATAGAATTAAAAATTTTATGTATTCAGATTAGTCGGTCTCTTCTCATGGTTTCTGGATTTTGTATGTCAATTAAGAATATCTTCCTTATTGGAATAAAAATAATTCTCTTAAAAAAAAAAGTGGGCGTAGCAATTACCCAAAGACCTGAACAGGGTGCCCGGGGCCTGCGCCTCAGGTGAAAGGTAGGAGGACAGAGCAAAGGCTCACTCAGCAGATGATTATTATTTCTGCATTTGGTTAAAAATTGACAAACTAATTGCTGAGCCCATTGTCAGAAAACTGGCCACCCATTAGAGATGATTGTAAGCTAATTTCTCCCCATTATTCCTAATGAGATGGACATGGCCTCCTCTTTGGTACTCACTGCTTTGAGAGAAAGCAGGGTTTTGTCTCTCCCTCAGAGCTGGGTGGAGGTGTCTGCTTCACCGGCCCTGCCCTGGGCTGCAGGCAGGGTGCAGCTTTCCCCTCCCCACCTGAGCCCCGAGACAGGGTCTGTTTGTCTGATTGCTTGAGTACATCCCTTGCTGCTTCTTCATTGTCCACCTCCTCTCCCTTCCAAACACCATTCTTGCTCCTGCCAGCTCTCAAGACACCCTTAATCTCAAAACCAAGAAATCAAAGTGGTTAGAGAAACACAACCTAAACTCTTTGGAAAGTGAAACTTTACCAAAAAGTAAAGCTTCTAGGAGTTTAATATTTCAGGGGTGCTTGGGGAAGACCATAATATCCTTCAAGAAACAGAGTATTTCCCACATTCAAATATCAGAGTCAGTACCTGTGCATCGGTGGAGCGTCCAGGACCTTGGTTGTAAAAGAGAAGGATATCTGATAGCTCTTCGCACTGGGACATTACATCCTGGCATCTTCTTCCTCAGCGGCCTAGGAAGAGTCCACAGTTATGAGTTCAGTCTAAAGGCAGGGCTGCCCACAGCAAGTCAGACACCTGGTTTCCCCTCTCAGGTGGAGGCCTGGTCATCGTCTTGCCTCGTGGCAGGAGGTACGCACTCCAGGATGACTTCCCCTCACGCTCATCTCTTTCGTGGTCTTTGAGGTCTGGGATGCACGCATCTCTTCTGTTTTTTGCAACAAAATAACTTCTGATTCATCTGGTAGAAGTGCATATCAGGAAGTCCATTTTAGTGGGGCTTTCTCCCTCCCTAAAAAACCCTGTTTTTGCAGGCTCACAGACATGGAAAACAAACCTATGGTTACCAAAGGGGAAAGGATAGGGGGAGGGATAAATTAGGAGTTTGGGATTAGCAGATAAACACCACTGTATATAAAATAGATAAACAACGAGGACCTACTATAGAGCATAGGGAACTATATTCAATATCTCATAATAACCTATAATGGAAAAGAATCTGAAAAAGAATGTGTATATATATATATGTATAACTGAATCATTATGCTGTACACCTGAAAGTAACATGCAAATCAACTATACTTCAAATAAAACAAACAAAAACCTGTTTCTGAGACTCATGGACATAGAAAACAAACTTATGGTTATGAGAAGGGAAGAGGGGGATAAATTAGGAGTTTGGGGTTAGCAGATACTAACTACTACGTACAAAACAAATAAACAACAAGGTCCTGCTGTATAGCACAGGGAACTAGGTTCAGTATCTTGTAATAACCTATAATGAAAAAAGAACCTGAAAAAGAATGTTTGTATGCATAACTGAATCACTATGCTGTCCACCAGAAATTAACACAACATTGTAAATCAACTATACTTCAATAAATTAAAAAAAAAAACCCAAAAGCAAACAAAAGAAGAAACCTGTTTCTGGGTCAATTGCCCGCCCTTTGTTAATGATGAGAATCAGAGGAAATGATAAAATTACCAAAATATGTGCCGAGCCAGTTCATGTGAGCAGGTCTCATCATTCCAGTGCCCTCTGTGATGAATCCTGAATGAGTTTTACTTTGAAAAATAAAATGTTCAGTGTTAATTTGTTCGTCTGCTGGTAGTTGGCACCTGTGGGCAAAGTCTGTGTTGGATTCTGATTATGCTCGGGAATATCACGGACTTTGACTATTTGGCCATCACTATGTTGTCAATTTTCAAAACCTGGAGAATGGTGGTGAGGATTACTTTAAAAGGGGCTTGGAGACTGGATCCCTGCTGCTGCTGAAACAAATCACCACAAACTTAGCAGCTTACACAATCACAAATGTATTATTCTGTAATTCTGGAGGTCTGAAGTCCAAAATGGGTCTCACGGGGCTGAAGTCAAGTGTCAGCAGGGCTGCGTCCCCTGAATTCCTTGAGTGGGGGCCCCTTCCATCTTCAAGGCCAGCAATCACATCACCCCTCCCTCTGCTTCTACCATGACAGCTCCTTCTTTGAACAACTCCCCTGCTTCCCTTTTAGAGTTACCCTTGTGTTTACATTGACTCCACCAGATTATCCAGGATAATCTTCCCAACTCAAGGCCCCTTGACTTAATCACATCTGCAGAGTCCTCTTCGCCACAGAAGACAACATATTCACAGATTCCAAGGATCAGGGCTGTGGATATTTTTGGGGGGCCATTATTCTGCCGACTGAAGTAACAAAGGGCAAAAGCAGCCTAGAGAATCCATTTTTATAAATAAGCAATACCAGTACACTTTTGGATTCCTTTTTTTTTCCTTTGGCTCGAAACAGTTGTCCCATACAGGCTTGAAAATGGCAAAAACATTAATTGAATTTCTGTTTGACTGTGTTCTTCGTGATTTATTTCATGTGTATGGAAGTATAGTAGCTTTGTAGGATGAAAAATTTGCTTTCTAATCTTCTTTTAAAGGTCAAGTGGCAACAAGAACTAGTTTTAAATGCAAGTTACCCACATGGAGCAATTAAGGAGAGATAGAAAGTGGTATGGATTTTAAAATGTGACATGGGCCAGATACAAATGGAAAATTGACAAAGACATTAGCTAATTTAGGAAAATTCAAATCCTACCTCTGGGAGAATACTTGGATTCATAGATATTTATTGTAATTCATTAAAAAAAAAAACAAACCCTTCTCTCTTCCAAACTGTTTTATCGTTAAATTTGCAATTTACTTCTCTTTGCAGCCAGACATAAACACTAACAGCCACCCTCTGAGGTAAATTCTTGTCCTCAGCCTCTCTGCTGTCTAGTGGGTGGTCGTGACTTAGAAACCACTTCAGCAGACGTATTGAAATTCTATATTAAGTTAAAGGATTCTCCAGAATATTCGATCTCTCTCAGAACAAACAGACCTGACATGGCCCCAGTAACCCTCCTCAGAATCACCCCAAAGGCTCTTTTCTTCTTTTTCTTTTTTATTGAATGAAAGATTCTTTCAATGCTATAGTGCTTTACAATTTTCAGAAGTTTCACACACATGATTTCGTATAATCCCATAGTATCTCTTCTTTCCCCTACCCCTGTATTATCCCACCAACGCCCCGTCCCCACTGGTAACCACTAGTTTGTTCTCTGTATCTGTAAGTCTGCTGCTTTTTTGTGTTATTCACCAGTTTTTTATATTTTTTAGATTCTGTATTTAAGTGCTATTATCATACAGTATTTGTCTTTGGCTTATTTTACTTAGCACAATGCCCTCCAAATCCATTCCTGTTGCTGCAAATGGCAAAATTTTGCTTTTTGTGGCTGAGTAATATTCCATTGTGTATATATATACCACATCCCTCCATTCATCTTTTGATGGACATTTTGGTTGCTTCCATATCTTGGCTATTGTAAATAGTGCTGCTGTGAACATTGAGGTGCATGTGTCTTTTCAAATTAGTTTTTTGTTTTTTCAGATCTACACCCAGGAGTGGAATTCCTGGGTCATATGGTAGTCCTATTTTTAGCTTTTAGAGAAACCCGCATCCTGTTTTCCACAGTGGCTGCACTGATTTATATTCCTACCAACACCGTGTGAAGGCTACCTTTTCTTCACATCCTCCAAAAGGCTCGTTCATGCTTTTAGACCTTCCCCTGCAGCTTGCACTCTTGGCCACCAAGGGCTTGACCATTGGGGTCATTCTAGATTTCCCCATCAGCCTTCTCGCCCTGCAGTGCAAGTGTGAGGGAGATTCCTCTTCATAACTAGTTTCCCGGGCAAGTCCAGCCCCGTGGAGCTGAGATGCTGCCCTCCCCACACATGGGCTGTGATGCTTGGAAGATCTGGCTCTTTCTTCTGGTGACTGAGAGCTGGCTGAGGGGATGGTCCGCAGAGCTGGTAGACCCTCTTGAAGCCTCATGCAGGTCCTGTGGGCCAAGACACAACCCTTTTCCATCTCTTGCTGTCCCCTCCTGTGTCTCCTCAGGCAGTCAGGGGGAACAATGAAATACAACCTGTTGGTCCTGGCCCCTGTCCGAGGGCTGCAGCCTGCGTGGGCTGGCACCTCAGCCTGGGCTTGGCAGGACCAGTGCACACTCCATCCTTACCACAGCCTGGAACTGGCTCCAGTGACAAGTGGCCACAAAATCATGACAGAGAGAGGCCAAGAACTCTGGCTCTGGGGAAAGGAGGGAAGCAGGAACAGCACCAGGGGCGGCCAGGTGGTTCACAAGGGGCAAAAGATGGAGAAGTGCTTGTTGCTTGGATTTTTGTTTGTTTCCTTTTCTTTTTTGTTTGCTTTTGTCAGGTCCCTCTATGAGGGCAGAGAGCTGTGTGGTCCTCTCAAGGCTGTCTCATTAAGAATGTTTCTGCTTAATTAATCATTTTGTGCTACTTACTGATGGGACTTTTTGAAAGAATGGCTTTGGGGTAAGAAGTAACAGCTAGAGATGATCACCAGCAACAACCAAGTGATATTTATGCTTTGGGTGGGCTGTTATCATTGTTTCCTGGTTGGAGAGTGCCTTGCACTGCCAGGTGAGAGCCTGTAATTTTGTAGAAAATCCAGGAAATATATTAACTGATAAATGCAATTTTGGGGGGTTATTCTGTAGCTTTATAATGTTTGTGAGTTCTGGAATAGGAGAATCTTAACGAAAATGATTTTTTTTTAATTAAAATTTAGTCAGTGGTTCCCAAAGTTTAGTGTGTACCTCTTACCAAGAAGCTTGGTAGAATGCAGACTTGTAGATCCTATACCCAGAGTTTCAGATTTAATAGGTTTTAATTGGGCCCCCAAATTTTCGTTTTTAACAATCCCCCAGGTTACTCTGATGCAGGTGGTTGAGTCATGGTTTGAAGAGAAGGGGGTTATATAATACTTGACCTTGGCTAATCATGGCCGGACGAATTCTCTACTCACTCTGCCTCACATATTGTCATATAATGTAATTTTCTCTAAGATAGCAGTTGTGTTTTCATGCAGTTCAGGAACGCTGCCTCTGATAGTGCAGTGTATCACCTGCATTGTTATTTTCGGAGCTTTCAGTCTCAGGTTTATTCCCGGTACAAAGATTGAAGGATGATCTGAAATCAAATACATTTGTCTGGGAGTTGAATGTCTGTCAGACCCAGGCATTGATTTCCTTGAGCTTGAGTTCTCAGTAAATGTCTTTCCATGGAGAATTCCAATCAGGATTCTAAAGGTTATATGAAATAGGCCTGATTTCTGAGCTTTCTCTGGGGAGATCACTTAATTTATAAGCAGAAAGGGGGTGAAATCCACTCCCCACCACTGCTTGTTTTGAAATCAGCACGCAGTTCCTATTTTAGAAAAAAATGCTGTGTTGATTACTAGTGTGAACTAGGCTAAGCAAGACAACATCTCTGTGCAGAGAATCTTTAAGGGTGAAATATTTGCACTTTGGAGGATAAAAAGATAGCAAAATGAAATCTAGGCAGAACTGAAGGGAAATTTGCCTTGGGGAGCAGCTGTTTCGACAGGTGCTCTTATGTTGTTCTATCACCAGGGGGCAGCATTGCACTTCGGTTGGAAAAAGGTCTCTGTGGCATGCAGCCCTTTAAAAGAAAATATATCCAAGTGAGCAAAGCTAAAAACCAGAACATTAGCAAGAACCAGAAAACCAACAATACAGAACCAAAACTCTCTTTGTTATAACGTACCATCTTTGCTTTTCTTGGTGTACAGAGTTTAATATTGTAGTTTTAAGACTCTCTGGGGCATACTTTATTGGTCCATTGATACACACTTAAGGGTTGTAGATAATGCAGTGAGATTATTTTTCCTTTTTCCCTTTTTGTTTGGCTCTCCCATCTTACCTCACTGTCCATGTCTTGCTGCCAAGCACCTACTCCCCTACCTCCTTCCCTCCAGGAAGAGACAGACCTGGAGGCTGGCTGTACCTTGGCATTGCTGGTCATTTTGTGGGACTGGTAGATGTGTAGTGAGCTGACTGGAAAACTCCTTCCCTTCTCCTTCTTGGTATGAAATTAGGCTCACAATTTGCACAATTCTGGCAAGTTCCTGGGGATCACAGTTACTTTTACCCACCCACACAGACACACTTTTACAAGAGTCAACAAAATGAATAGATGCTCACATTTTGCATCTTTAAAATTTCATGTGACTACTGGATAGTGTGGGTGAATGAAAAATGAATCCAACTGTTGGCTTGAGGAAATGTAAGTTCCACCAGTACATGGACTGTGTCTGCTTGTTCACGATGTATCCCAAGTTCTTAGAATGTGCCGCATGTGGAAGGCACTCAATAAATTTGTTGAGTGAATGAATGAATTTAAACATGTGTGCTGTGATGGTCCCTCCCCACCTCCTGGTTTTGCTTTTGAGCAATGATTCTCTCTGGGGCTGAGGCCAGGGTGGGTACCTGCCTGCCTTGGTTTCCTTCCTTGTCTCAGTCTTTGTTTTATTTCTCAGCTCATCGAATTACGAGAGCTGAGAGCTTCTTGAAGGAAAATTCTAAGACTCATCCTCCAAGAATAACTCTGTTTCTCTGAAATTTGCTTGTAAAGTTGCACACACTTACAGTGTGAATGCCACCATCTTTGGGAGGGGGCTCACAGAGGCTAAGTTTGAAGGTAACTTTCTACTGATGCTCTTCTATAAGGAAGCCTTTCTATTTTTGCTTCCTCCTCCTTTTTCTTACAGTGCAAGAAACAGGCAGGTTGGGAAACTTGACTTTGAACAGGAGCACAAGTATGCGCAGGGCAGGGAATAACAGGCACTGTGAAGATTAATTACCCTCGTTGGAATCTAACTTGACTGGGCAAGGTGAGACAGTTCAATTATTTAATCACGTTGGCGCTGTTGGCTTCCGAGGCCTTGAGTACTGGGATAGCCCTCCCTTCCAACTTAATTTATGAGGAATTGCTTCTCAACTCTCTGCTCCCGGTTGGACCCTCGGGCAGAGGAAAAGGAGCAATCGATTTGGGAAGGAGATGCTCCCGTCTCTGCCTCCTCCCAGGCTGTGTCTGCAGTGAATTCTCAGTGCTTCTGTTGGAGACTTGCTGCCGGGCAGTAGTATCTCTCCTGCCCCTGTTGGGCTGCTCCCCTCCTTGTGTACTGAATGCTTTTTCCCTGGCACACGTAAGTTTGTAAGGCTTTATTCTGGCTTGAGAATGGTTACGCTCTGAGCTACAGGTCAGAGCACGCCATTGGATCAGAACATAGTAGACCAACGGGGATTTGCTGTGTTGATAAAGACATTCTGTACCAGCCCTGGCCAATATGGCAGACACTGGCCCAGTGTGGCTGTTAGCATTTGGAGTGTGGCTGGTTCCATGAAATTACTACATCTTTAATTTAAATTAATTTAAAGTTAAAGAGTTACCTATGGCTAGTGGCTACTGTATTGGACATTGAGAAATCCAGCTGCACCCATGATGCACGGGGACGATGTGTCCTTTCATGAATGCTTTTTGTTGTTATAATAGAGCTTGACTGTGGCACTATCATACAGAAGGGCTGGTTTGCACCCCAGTTCCTCTGTTTCTGCCCTCTTGTTTGTCACCACACCCCACTGGTGCATGTGACTTGGCCATGTCATCAGCATCCAAGAAGGGATAGAGAATGGAGTTGGACACATTCTACCATTATTCCTTGTTTCCTGGTGGGGTGAAAGATCTTAATCACCATGGAAAGTGCATTCTCTCAAAACAAAATGAGTTAGACGGGCATGTTGTCTCCAGACGCTTAGGGATTGCATCTCAATGGACTTCTGCCGTGGCGATGCCTCCTGCTTGGCAATATGGCCTGGCAGTCAAGTGCTCTGTTCAGTGTAGATTTTCAAAGTTGGTCAGAGATTTAATGCATATATAAGACCAGTTGACAGTTTGTTAAGATAAGCCCTTAAAAAAATGGCCTTAGGGTCCAAATGTCTATAGTCTGAACTTGACTCGATAAGAAAGGGAGAGGTCACATATCACGTAGGTAAAAACGGAAGACAGTGACTCAGGAACTGCAGTTCCCTCGATCAGAGTTAATGACTTCCAGTCTTCCCCATCCTCTGGCATCCAGCTGCACCCGAGCTGGTCAACTCGTGACTCTCCTGCTGCCTCCACCACGGTGACACTCGGGCTTGTGTACTTCATGTTCTAGGTGCTAAAATTATACAAATAGAGAAAAGAAAAAAAAGTCTGTGAAACTCTTCTCTCAGTTCCTGTGGTTTACACTTGCTAGTTAATTTGAACCTTTATGTTGGTCTCTCAGAGTGACAGGAACAGCAGCCAATCTGCTGTTGTACAAGCAAGTGCGTACAGCCTAGCTGCTAACACCGTGAAAAATGTCCCCAGAAATGCTGCTTGTGGAGAGGGTTCTTTAAATTAAGCAAGATTTGTAAAGAGCCCATTTACTGCCTGACTTAGAGCTAAATCCTGTGGCAGAATGGAATCAGAGGCTAGCTGCCAGTGAACAGAAAACAGCTTGAGTACCAAACCGTGAGCCTGTGAGTGGCAGGGAAAGGAGTGATGTTAGAACAGAAGGCGTCCTGAGGTCTGAATGGAAAGAAAAAAATAAAAACAGAAGGAAGCAGCTGCAGGCCATGTGCAGAGAGGTGGCCCAGGAAAGTTGGGGTGCAGACAATGAAGAATGAGAAAGAAGGAGACCTCATAGGGGAGAAGGAGGGAGAGGAAGGAAAAGAGACATTTTCTGCCTTTTTTTTTCTTTTTTTGCTTTGTATCATTAAAGGTATGTGGCTGAATATCAAGTCATTTCAACAGACAGCAAGACGGTAGCCAGTCACCAGGCAAAACTGCCTCCCAGTCTAGGTAATGGGTGTGAATAAACAAGCAAGCAATCGAACAAATTCCACCCATATATCCTTGTACTCTGCTCTTTCTAGGTTACATTTGCTTTTAATTGGAGATTTTTTTTCTCAGTTATTCCCATATAGTTGATTTCAAATCTCTTGGAGAAGAATTTAGATGGTGATGTGAAGGTGGGTTTCCCTACAGCCAGTCCACTTCCCTGAGCCTCCTGTCCAAACATAGTCCGTCCCCATTTTCTCCACAAATGAAGACACCAGGACTGATTGAGATCTAACCACAAAATGTTAACCTACCTTGTATCTTGGGACTCTCACTTCCGTGGGCTCTGGAACCTCCTGGGGGGCTTATTAAGAATGTAGTTGCCTGGAACCCAGCCCTCAAAGGTTCGGGTTCTCAAGGGCCAAACAGCATCTGTAAGAGAAACCCAGGCTGGGGAATTTTGAGAAACGGGGTAGAGCCATAAAATGTAAACATTTTTGAGCTTAGAGGATGAAGCAATCTAATTTGATGCTAGTTAAAATTTCCCAAAAAAGAGAGTTTCATGGAATGACTTCTGTACACATGATTGGAAGTTAAGGATAAAGGAACTAGAGGATGGTTTCTTTTTCTCCCACCATAGTTCCTGGTCTAATAAAGTTCTCTTTTTCTTTCCACTCAATTACTGAAAGAAGACCGAATTCCAAATCTATGTGCTCATAGATTATTTTGGCATCTGGCTTGGGGTTTCATCCGTCCTTTTAGCGGGGGCCCTTTCTGAGTCCCCCAGGCCTCCTTGTCAGCTCCTACCACATTCCATATGTCCAGAGGGCCAGCCTCTGCCCAGGGCAACTGAGGGAGGGGACTTGTGATATTAGAGTCAGACAGACAGAGTCTCAGCCCGCTCGGCCACTTACTTCCTCTGTGACTGTGGGAAGATGACTCTCTCAGCCTCAGTTCCCTCTGTTGATAAAATGGATGTAATGATTATTCCCACTGATTTCTGAAATGAGATAGGGTACAAAAAGTGCTTGGCAGGGTAAGTGTCCCATAAACTTGACCACCCAGTGGGGCTTCCCTCCTCTTGTCTAGCGGAGAACTGTCTGCCCTCCCTGATGTTTTCCCTATACCTGCTACCGTGTCTTCAGATATAAGCCTTACCTCAAACTTGACCCCAGGGGAGGTGTCTTGGTGTTTGTAAGCCTCGGTAGCCTTCAGACACTCTGGCTTGTTGTTGCTGTTGTTGGTTGTTCCAAGATGACATGAGAAGCCAGCAGGTGATCCATCTACAAGCCAAGGTTGAGAGGCGACAGCTCAGCCTGCTTAGGGCAGGACCCTCCGAGTTGTGTGTGCCTGAGATGGGAAGAACCCGAAGAGTTCTCCAGGTTGCCTTGTTGTGAATCACAGTTACTTAATGGCAGAGAGGCATTTATCCTGTGATTTTAAGGATTGACGTGTAAAATTTTCGACTGCGCCTTGTCCTCAGCCCCTGCTGGGCAATAGTGTCTGACACTCTCATGGGAATTCAGACCTGTCAGACTCACTGACAGGCAATCATGATTCTAATGAGGGCAGAAGAATTTAACTCCATAAAAAACCTATTAGAATTGACAGCACAAATTTAAACAGGCCCCTGATGAATAGTTTTGCTGGGCCTTCTTTCTCTGCTGCCATATTTGTTGACAGAGACTGTAGCCAAACGTGGAAGGCAGATGCTCAAGTCTATTCTGACAGGACGGGATGGATGCATCTCTTTTAAGCAGAGACATGGTATAATGTGCCATATGCATTGAAGCCATGAACGTGATCGTTGGGAATGGTCTCATGAAAGCGGCATTTTTTCTTATTTTTATGGAAGGGGTGTTCAATCCTGTGATGACTGGAGGTAGATATTGTTGGGGATTATTTTTTGTCATTTTCAAGAGATTCAGGCAGTAAAGGGAAATCAGCTGTTTTTGGTTTTCCCCAAGACCCTTAGCCAATCTCGCTGAATAATTGCATGAATGTCTGGGATTTTTCCTTCTGTTTTAACAACTGGATTTTAAGGACTTTCCAATGAGGCTAGTTTATGAGTTGTTGCCTGTTACTTCAAATTTAAATTTCACCCAACAATATCCTTTATAACAGATACAATTACAAATAAGAATTAATTAGCATTCTTTGTCAAGAGACCCTGAGACATAGCTATGTCATTGTGCTAACAATTCCTTGTGAAAACAGTTTTTTTTTTCCCCTTCATTCTAGTGCTTCAGACTACAGATATTGGAATGTTTTATCTCTTCTTTAAAAAAGAGGATAATCCTAACATTGATCTTACAAAAAATTCTTTGATTCATTGGTAACATCTGGGATAAATGTACTCTCAGTATTTGAATGTTCTCTTCATTTTCCTATTGTTAAACCTTTGCGTTGAAACTGACCAAATCATTATTTATCCTCAGCTATTTTGAGGGAGAATCATATGAGAGAAGCCAGAGGCTCAGTGCTCTAGAGGGTGGCTCTTTGTTTGTGGGCTCAGCACCTCCAGGAGGAGGGAGTTTGTCCGCGACGCCATTGCAGTGGGTCCAGAAAGCTGTATTTGTGCTCAGTGTCCTCTGCTGGTGGGATAAATACTATTTTATGCAAAAATGTCATGATTATTTTTCAATAGATGTGCATGCTTTGGGGTTAAGTATGGAGATTCATAGTTGTTTTCCATGAGTATAGATTACCTTAGCTGATAGTTACTAAAAGGGCAGCTTGTATCAAATGGGGAGTTGGGTGACAGTCTTGACTTGGCAAAAGAGACTTATATTTTTAAATATTGGGAACCCCTGTCCTCAACTGAAGTTGGATGACCAAGAAAGTGTTTGGAGTCTAGCCCTTTACTGATCTCATGAGCATGTTGGTTATTATTATGACATTTCTGCTTTAGTTTCTATGCTGAAAGGCAGATGGCTTGTTGGTCAGCAGCGTCTGAGCAGAGTGACCGCTGAGCAAGTGCTGCCTCCAGGCACAGTTCGGTGGTGTTGGCAAGGGCCTCCTTAGTAAGCGCTCAGTGCCTTTGTGGGCCTTTGCTCTGCTTGCTATGAGAGAATGGAACTAAATATTCATTACATTTTTCTAGTGACTGAGAACCGTTTTCCATTTCTGAGGATTGTTTTCCACGTGCCTCATTTTTACTCATTAGTTCACTTCTGTTTCCTTGCTCGTGGCTGCTCTGCCTCCACATATTGAAGTTCAGGACCTTATAAAGAGAATCCAGCAGGACTTACCCACAGCCACTCTGGAGAATAAAGGAAACTCATATTTCCTGAGTGCCCGCTGCATGCAAGATTTAAACTGTTAACCTCCCTAGATGTCATGATCGCCATGATTACAGAGGGATTTGGGGCTTGGAGAGGATCAGCAATGTACTGATGGTTGCTGCAAAACATGGGGAGAGTTGAGGACTCAGTCCTGGGTCTGGAGTTTTCTAAAACCTATGCTTTCCCCCCCTCTCTCTTCCTTCCCTCCTGTCTCTATAATACTTAAGACCTCATTAACCACCTTGGATTTTGGATGAATTTACATTTGTCAAGGACACATGAGCTTTCTTTTCCACTCGAGACTTCACTTATGGTCTCAAATACATGCCAGTCTCTTATCTTCGAGTTTTTTTTTTTTTAATTTTTTTTAATACCTAGGAAAATCCAAACATAGGACTTCTATTTTCAGATTTATATCTTGGAAATCTATTGATAAACAGTTCTAAGTATGTGAAGTTTCTCAGCTTTGTGTTCCCAGAAAAGAGAGTGCTTGCAGGAACAATAGAAACAAATTCCAAATATAGACTCTCTTAACCAACAGCCAACCTTTTGCTAATAACATTCACCTGTGTTTTAACGTGATTGTCCCCAGAGGTTAAAGTATTTGGTTGCATTTACCTAAGGGCCTTTTCTGTGTTGGACACTCACCTGGCCCCTCTGTGTGGAGAGGCATTGAATGTACCATCTGAACATACTGTCAAGCCTGGCTTGTTGGCCTCTCCCCTTTGTTCTGTCTCCTGTTTCATCATTAATTCTGTCATTTTCCTATTTCTTGTCAAGACTTGGAGCCATGAGCAGTAACGGGCAGCTCACAATGCTGACCTTTTCTGCTTCTCACATTCTTTGGCAGAAGCACTTAAATAGTAAACAGCCGAGTTGAGAAGTCCCGTTGATGGGAGAGCTCGGATGCTGGCCTCCTGTCACAGGTCTGCAGGCCTGGTCCCAGGCACCTCCTGCCAGTGGGCATGCATGGGCCTTGGCTGAGCCTGGCCCAGACGCCGCAGCCAGGTCAAGACCATCCTGAGTGCTCAGTGCACTGGGGCGTCCTGGGCAGGCCGTGATTTCCTGCACCCCGGCCTTGCTGGCCACTTTGGAGAGGGCAGAATTTAAGGCTTCAGAGGACAAAATGCAGTGACTTCCAGAGAGTTCCTCCCCAGTGCTGAGTCACTGACCCCAGGCTCCTGGAAACCTGTGGCCTGGAAGTTTTCTGGCGAAGCTCTGCCTCTCTGGAGCCACCCAGAACACATGGTGTTTCCTGGCCCTGCGAGAGCCCAGGACCCTCTCCTCAGTGCTGCTTTCTGTTTCTCTGGCCTAATGGCTTGAAGAAATTAGACCTTCAGTGGGGAGGGTATAGCTCAAGGAGTAGAGTGCATCCTGGGTTCAATCCCTAGTACCTCCTCTAAAAAAATAATAAATAAACCTAATTAGCACCCCCCCCCCCAAAAGAGAAATTAGACCTTCAGCCTTTCAGCACCATTCTGTAGGGCCAGGAAAGTGAGAACTAGGAGCAGACTGGATACTGCCCTGTGAAAGAATGACTGCCCCACCTGTCCAGCTGCAGAGGTGAGGCCACCGGAGGCTCGGGTGAGAGAGAGAGCGTGTGGGAACCCAGGGGAGCTCTTAGATGTCTTGTACGAACTAGCTGATCATTCCCCCCATTTTTACCAAGGTCATTACCCTGGCCTTGTCACTATGAGGTCCTGTTCTCTTGTTTTTAGACTCTCCTCCAGCTCCTTGAGGCCTTATGCAAACAGTAACAAGAGGAAAGAGAAACATGATGACCTGGTCAGGAAGAGCAAATCTTTGAAATGTGTTGAAGCAAAACTTCGATTCATTTATTTATCTGTCCATCCATCCATCCATTCATCTATCCATCCATCCATCCACCCACTTATCAAGTATTTTTTTTCAAATTAAAAAATTTTTTAATTGTATTTTTTAAATTAAAAAAAATTGGGGAGGGGAGCAATTAGGTTTATTTATTTATTTATTTATTTATTTATTTATTTATTTACTTACTGGTCCTGGGGATCAAATCTAGGACATTGTGCAGGCTAAGCACGCACTTCACCACTGAGCTATATGTTCCCTCCTTCAAATATTTTTTGCACGTGTTCAGTGTGCCCAGAATCATGTTAACTGCTCAAAGTATAAGTGTAACTCAAGTGTATGAAAAGCTTTCAGCCTTCCAGGGTCACTCTTTATTTTGTTAGCCAAATAAAGTGACCCAGGTCTTTATTCTGTGAACTGCAGGAATGCAGTCGCCCTTTCTAAGGACTGTGTGAGGATGCACCTCCGTCTCCTAGTGTCGCCTGGGTCACTTTCTCTGGGTGCTGCTCTAAGGCTCCCTCATCACCCTCTCTTCTCTCCCCTGACTCCTGCTACTCCAGCTGGCTGTGCTCTGGTTTGTTCCAAAGCGTCAGCATGTTTTCTTCCTTCATTGCCCATGACTGCTATGAGGGGGCAAAGGTAAACAGGTCACAGTGATCTCTTAGACATCATGGTGAGAGAATTATAACCTAGAAAAAGAAAGTATAAGTGAGATGTGGGCTGTCACTGCTCCAAAAGCATCTCACATCATCCTGGCCAGCAGCCATCTTCCTGTTGGGGTCAACTCCCACCCATCCAGGCGCTCCCTTTCTCTAGCTGCAGCCTCCTCTCTAGGGAAGACTTTCTTAGCAGCCAGGTCATGTCTTTGTAGGGGTCTACCAGATGCCTTCAGGGCTTGAGATATATATATATATAATTTTTTTTTTTTTAACACTGTTTGGTTTCTTACCAGCTTCATCTGTCTTTTCACATCCGGCTTTGGGCATTTTCCTTGCAAATTAAAAAGTACACCACAGTGTTTTCCCCAATTAAAAAAGGACAAGTTTCCTCTGAAGATAAATCAGTTGCACCACCGAGAATGCAGAGATAGCTACAGGCAACTTTGAGAGTTTGGTTTTGCTTCATAATTGAGTCATATGATGGGGCCCCTTCCCGCAGCATGATCACTGTAGGAGAGACCATGAGTGAACCAACTTTGCGGTGGAATATTGTGAGTGATGCAACAGAGGTGTATATGGGCTGCTAGAGGACCACACAGGAGGGAGCATTAAATTCCACCTGCTGGTCCCTAGAAGGCTTTGTAGACTGACTTGAGTTAGGAATATTCCAGGAAGATAATGGGGAAATGGCATTCTGAGCAGCTGAAATGGTATGTGAAAATCACAGAGGCGTCCAAAAGCCTGGCAGGTTGGAGGAACGGCAAGTTTTGATATGATGAGAGATGGGATGGAAAGATGAGCGAGGAGCACATGGCATGCCCAGGGACTGTAACTCTCCTTCCATCAGCTGTGCCACCATCAGATCCATGCTTAAAGGCTGCACTGTGGCCAAGTACAGACAGGAGAGAAGTAAGGCGGGGGCACAGACATGGAGGCACTTATGCAGTTGGCTCCAGTCATGAAGGCCTGAATTCCAGCGGGTCATGGAGAAGGGCAAGGAGATCAGACGTGACTAACCAAGTTGATACAGGAAAACTGGGGGGCACAAGAGGATGGCCACGTCCCAGCTCCCAGGTGAGTCCCTGGGTTGCGCCCCATCAAGTGAGGGTCCTTGGCTTTGTGCAGGAAAGAATTCAAGAGTGAGCCATGGTAGAGTAAAGTAGATTTATTCAGGGAGATACATATTCCATAGGCAGAAGGTGGACCATGGCAGAAGGCAGGCCATCTTATTCAGAATGGTGAGTGGCCTCATAGCTTGGGGTCTACTAGGAAAATGAGATCGGCCATGAGGTGCAGGGGTTGTTAGTTTTTATGGGCTGGGTAATTTCATATGCTAACAAGTGAGAGAATTAGTCTAACTACTTTGGGGAAGGAGCTGGGATTCCCAGGAATTGGGCCATCACCCACTTTTTGACCTTTTACTGTCAGCCTTGAAACCGTCCTGGCACCTGTGAAAGTGTCATTTAGCATGCTGTTTTATTTCAATGAGCATATATTGAAGCTCAAGGTATACTGGGAGTTGAATCTTCCATCATCTTGGTGCTAATTGCTGTGTCATTCTTTTAATGACTGTGCCCTGCCCTCTTCCCTCCTCTCTCAAAGTGACTTCGTCTCCTACTTGGGAGAGCTGGGGATGCCCAGCTGGTGCACTGTGCTCACCAGTCTGCCTAAAACTGTGTCTGATTCATCGCAGAGAAGTCAACCAATAAATATCCATTGAAAGAATGAACAGTGGAGTTGGACCTTGTGTCCAAAGTGTTTGTAGTGACTATCATTTCATGTAAAACATCTAAATGCAGTGACAAGTCTTTACTGTACTGACATGCACACTATGAGTTTTTGAATAAATGGAGCACTTCCTTTCTCCATTAATTTTTTTAAAGGATAACTTGAGGATGGTTTAATAAAGAGATGAGCTACAAAGGTGTGGGTAGGGTATAGGGAAACTACAGGTGATGATAAAGTGCCCGGGGAAGGTTCTCATCCCTCTAAACCCCAAAGGTGAGAGGTGGCGGTGCATCTGAAGTCTGGAAGGAGACAGTTGTGTAGGGTGGGCTGCCTGGACAGTCCCTGGGACCTTCAGTGGAGGTTTGCAGTCAGCTGGGAGAAGCCAAGGGAATGAAGACCTTGCCATGACTTTCCTTCCTCCTTCCGTCTTCCAGCAGGCTTCCCTTTTGGCCCAATTCCACCAGAAGCTGAAGGCCAAGAGGGTTTGTGGCCCCTCCCAGGCAGAGGACAGAGTATGCCTGCCACTTCGCATGGCTCTGCTGTTTTACTTGAGATCAGAAGGCATGTGGAGGCAATCAGAAGTCTTCCTTCCGTCTCCAGCCATCCTAATCTCCTGCCTCGGCTGCTGCCTTAAACTACCCAGGCTTCCAATTAGACTTGGACAATGATGTGTCCCCACTCTCCGTAGTTGCGGCCCACTCTCTGATCACTGCAAAACCGACTGACAAGCCCAGCTCAGTAGCTGAGGGTGAATTCAGTTGGGTGTTTTGTTCATACAGTAGCAAAGCAGAAGGATCTCCTTACAGATTTGAAAGTTGATTGAAAAACAAAGGCTCAGACGTAAGTAAGCCACTTTATTTTAAAAATTGTGCTGTGATTGAATGAAACCAACACTGTGGTTACCTTGATGTTTGTTGCATGTCTACCACATTCAGGTTCTAGATCAGGGGCTCTACAAGACTGAAGCTCTCAGGTGATTGAACTTGGGAGGGTCCACGTTAGTCATCACCAGTTAGTCTCAGCTCTGTGTAAAAACAACCTTGATAAAACTTCCCCTCTCTGTGTATGACTTCTGTTAGACTAAAGAATTTTGCAAAGCTGTGAAAAATTAAACTGATGTAAAACCTCTGTGGGGAATTGTTGCCGCTGCTGGGTAGAGCGCTTCAACTCTTAAATAACAACACTTCACGAGGCAGCCAAGCATGGAGTGTGGTGTCCCACTGAAGCCGCAGAGAAATCGAAATAGGTGGATGGCAGAAGTTCCGTAGGAACTTGACTAGGCTAATAATATTTCCTGGGTATGTAAACCTATAATTTAGCCTCAGGATTTCTGCCCTTTGTTTCCCTTCTCAACTTGGTTTTCTTACGTACTTTGTGACAAGGAAAATAAGGTTGTCTTAAACCTTCTACCTTGGATGTTGAATTCGTTGCAAGCAGCACAGGTTTTTACTACCAGCTACAAATAAGAGACAACAGGGCTCACTGATACTGTTGGATTTTTTACAGTTGGACTTGGCAGCCAATGGATTTGTTGGAAGTCTCTGGAGGCTCGTGTGCCCCCTTTGCTGGGAATTTTGTTTTTTCAAATGAAGCCAACTCAAGAGATTTTTAACTCTGATCACTTTTCTTAAATGAAACCATAATAATGGAGGTGGATGAAATAATGTTGCTCTTTGTTATGCTTTCTGGACATCCCATTCCATTGCCCAAATGAAGATGACAACCTCCAAGATTCAAAGAGACTAGTTGCATCTATTTAACAAGGTGTTATTGGAAGAAATGTACTGACCAGATGCTAACTTTAAATCATAACCTTCCTGACTTAGCTCCAGCCACATTGAAATTGCATGGCCATCAATCCCAGTTTTCTAGAAATCCTTTCTTTAACTGTGACTTTGGTAGCCCTAGTTTTCTAGACAGGCACAAAAAAGTCATTTTTTTTGGAGACAGTTTGCATGTTGTTAACTCTTGCTCTTACTGCTATAATATGTACCTACTTTAGCTCCTTGCAAAATGACCCCCGTCTCCCCCAATAATTTCTGGAAGTTTCTGTGATGTGACTTCTGTGTCCTCAGGAACCAGGGTAGTCACCTGCCACTTGGTATCTGCCAGGTACTACACTGCCTGCTCCGGCTTTTGCTGGGTGTCACTGCCGCCACTGGATACTGCTGATGTGTCCCATCTAGTTGATGTACCAGAGCACCTCGTCATCAAAGCTTTACTATGTTCTCTGAGTCATCAGTGCACCCAGCTATACTATTTTAAGTGTGGAAATAAGGATAATGTTATTCTCTATTCGCCAGGTAGCAAGGCTTATGCGACACAGACTGAAAACATTTAAAAAATAAAAATAGCTCCTTTAGTTTTAATTTGAAGACTATTTTCTCCCCCAAAATATGATTTTATAGGAGTTGGAAGAAATATCCAGGTAACAGACACCATACTATTTCCTAGTGGCCATGCATATGCCAGTCCGCTTTTGGGTCAGTGTACTCTGGGAAGCTACTCAGTCTTTTAGGTGAAAATAGGCTCTTGGCAATCCTTCCCCACCAGGCTGGATGACACACTCACGTCTGAGACCTAGCAGTGGATACCATTTAGATTTAAGCTGGGATTTCCTCATCATAGGAGTGAGGTTTAGTTGAAAATCAGTCCTTTTAGACTCTCTCAAGCTCACACCTACGTGGATCATGGGGTGAAGCAAAAGGGGTGCATCTGTTGTGTGCACCCCCTCATTCATAAGTTGAAGTCCTAACCCTCAGTACCTTAGACTGTGACTGTATTTAAGATGGGGTCTTTACAGAGGTAATTACATTAAAATGTGGTCATTTAATGTGGGCTCAAATCCAATATGGCTGCTCCCTTTGGAAGAAGAGGGCTCTCTTTAGACACAGAGACACCACACAGAGGGAAGACATTGTGAAGACCCAGGGAGAAGACAGCCGTCTACAAGCCCAGGAGAGAGAACCACAGCAGATCCTCCACTCTCAGCCCTCAGAAGGAACCAGCCCTGCCAATACCTTAATCTTGACACCTTGATCTTGATCTTGACATCTTGATTGCCAGCCTCCCGAGTTGGGAGATGATCCTTTTCTGTTGTTTAAGGTACTTGGTCTGTGGTCCTTAATTATGGCAGCCCTCCAATGTCCCAGGAACAGTTCACATCCTTGTGGTGGGGCAGACCCTGAGAAGCTGACTCTGCAGGGGTCAAGCAAGCCAGCCTGCACACTATGGGTGCTTCCTGAAAAGTGTGGTGCAGGCTGGAGAAGTGCCAGTGTCAAGGCTGGCCAGCAAGAGGTGACCAGGGGTGTCCTTGCAGGGAGGTGCTGCAGCCCAGGGGTGAGGAGTTTGGAAGAGGCAAGATGCTCAGGCTCAGGGAGGCATCAGTCACTGTCAGGGAGTCTCTCAGAGCCTGGACTAAATTGTGGAAAAAACAGCGGGGCTCTGGTTTTGGGGAAACTGAGAACAAGGTAGGAAGCCAGGCTAGGACTCAGTGGCTGGAAACTGGGGAGGAATGTGGGTTCCTGGCTGTGGGAGGAGGGTTGTGTCCAGTTACTAGA
Source organism: Camelus ferus (assembly GCF_009834535.1). Taxonomy (NCBI): domain Eukaryota; kingdom Metazoa; phylum Chordata; class Mammalia; order Artiodactyla; family Camelidae; genus Camelus; species Camelus ferus. The sequence goes on along the minus strand of NC_045697.1, from coordinate 98,346,824 downwards.
ATCTGATCTTAAAGTCAGATGGGACTACTGAGATCATTTTCTACCCTAAGCACTTACATTTCTGACCTGTATGTCCTTAAATCATCCCTGACTGGGGACATACAGGGTCCCAGTGTCTGAAGCAAGCCTCAACCTGTAAGAAATAATGTCACATGGCTTCATTGTTGAGTGGTGGTGGCCCAGGGAGGCAGTGAGGTCATTACACTGATGATACAGTTTTGCTGAATGAAAAAGAGGGTACATCTTCCCCAGGAGCCAGTTGCTTGGTATGCTTGTTAATTTCCAATGTACCATTCTGGGACGTTTCCCAGAAATGTCATCCACGACTCCTGGGAGGAATTTTTCCAAGTAGGTGTCACTGTGTTGCAGCTTATAGAGGGAGCTTCTGAAAGCAACAGGAGTTGCCTTTCACGTACCAGGTAACCCAGGCAGAAGCAAAAATGCCCAGCATAGGAGAGATTGTAGAAAATGTAGCTAGGGTTTCAGTTTCATTTTGCCTATAAATGAAAAACAATTTAAGCAGTTGCTCCATTGGTTTGTGAAAGTCATCAGAACTACTAGCAGAGAGCACAGCCTCAAATTTGCTGGGCTTGATATTCTAGAACAGCCCTTTTCAAACATCTTGCAATGGAATCTTTTATTCAAATGGCTGCCTAAGGAGAACTCACAATATGACAACAGAGGGAAGAGGAGCAGCTTTGGTGGAAGTAGGGGTGGGAGGCCCACATCCTACTCAGGCTCACCCCTGACCCAGAGAGAGTTTTTGGTCCATGCAGTTTAAATACCACACCCAACTTATGTTTCATTCAGAGTAACCCATTCATTAACTGGCCAAGCTATGTTATGAATATTGAAAAACCTAGGAAATTTTTAGATTTTCAAAATATGAGACTAGAATCTTAAAAGGTGAAAAGAAAGTTAGCTAAGTAGTGGTCCCAATCATTTACTGCACTTTTACAAGCCATCCCAATATCTTAATGGCTTGAAATAACAACACATTTAATTTGCTCATGAATTGCAATTTGGATGAGGGCTTTGCTGGGGACAGCACTGCTCCTGTGGCCTCAGGCTGGAGCAACTCACAGGGGCTGGAGCATTCACTTCCAAGTTGGTTTACTTGGATGGCTGGCAAGTTGGTACATTGTCAGCAGAAGCACAGTTGTGGCTTGGAGCCTTGATTCATTTTCACAGAGGCCTCTCCTTGGGCTGCTGAAGGTTCCGCAACATGGCAGCTGGGTTCCAGGAATGACTGTTCTAAGACAGGCAGTGAAAAGGAGGAGTCTGGTAAGAACTTGACTTGGAAACTGGCAAAGTGCCATTTTCGCTTTATTTCATTGGTCAGAGCAGCTACAGAGCCTGCCCACATTTAAGGGGAGAGGAAATAGACCACACTTCATGGAAGGAGTGTCAAAGAATCTGTGGCCATCTTTAAACCAATCACAATGGTCATTTCTCTCTTTTTCCCTTTTTCTTTTTCACGCCATCCTTCTCTTCCTCTTCCTCCAAAATGACAAAAATTAATGCAATTATTACTATGCGCCAGACACTCTGCTTAATGTTCCAGCAACACAAATGGGAGAAGAGACAATCATATATTCACAGAAGATTTATTTCCTCTAAACTATCTATCACTAAAGAGAAAGTCGCTATTGACGATCATTTACATTTAACATATATTTAAATATTGCCGACTCTGTGTGCCAGAAGCTGGAGAGAAAACCATTAAGACCCAAGATTTAGCTTCAGTGAGTTCATAGTCAATAGCTATTGTAACAGACAAAATTTGGCCACTTTTCTTATAGACCTATAAGCAGCACATTAGGAGAACACAGAGTAGAGGAGACTGATTTTGACTGAGGGGTGGGGAAGGATTCATGGGGGAGGCAGCAGTTAAAGGAGTCTCAAATGAGGAACATTCCAAGACAGGAATCTGGTGAACAGATGCTCAGAGGTTGCAAAGTGCTGGTCTGTTTCAGGAATGATGCTTCAGGTGTTTTGGCTGGAGTTTGATGCCCATGCTGGGATGCTAAGTAAGATAATGTTGGAAAGATGGGTGGGGGGGCTTGTTAGGAAGGTCCCAGAATGGTATTTTTAAAGCTCTGGTTTGGAATACTTAGAAGTTCTTGTGTTTTATCTGAGAATAAAAATTTGTTCTGAGCTCACGAAGATGTTCCTTTCTGCCGTGAAAGGAACTGTTGCCTCTCGGCGGAGAAGAGGTGGAGACATGGGGCCATTCTTCCTTTGGTCTTTGTCCAGCTCCAGCGTGGCCGTCTGCTTTTGGAGAGATTCCATTTCCTGCTGAAAACTTTGAGTGAGGATAATCGCTTGTCTTATGCTTTCCTTTTGGAGTCTCACAGGCCGGCCTGCTGGTGTGGAAGAAGTTTCCAGAATAGCTATTGCTCACTTAGGGGAAGATGCTTGCGGTCAGCTGGAGAAGAGCAAGTGGAATGCAGGGCTGAGGGTCTGCAGAAGTGGCTGCTGTCCCCGGATCTGCTGCCAGTTGACAGCAGGATCTTAAAGAAGAACAAAGAGGCAGCTGTCATCTCTGCTGGGGGTGACAGAGGAAAGGACTTTCCAAATTAGAGGGCAGGAGAGCTGGGGGTCCTTTGTGGTGTAGGGGCTGAGGATAGAGGAAGAATGTCGGTGATTATTTCAAGTTAGAAGATAACGCCATAACCAGAGGAATTGTGATAAAGAATATAGAAATAAGGAAATTATTTCCCACTTCAAAGGGAAATAAGAGGGTCGGAATTAGATTGTTAGTGGGTGATAGCAAGGCCTGCAAACATTTTGAAGGAAAAGATAAAATGCTTTGAGAGCTATAAAGACCTAAAATACTAAGAAAAAAGGAAACAACCCTTCAAAATTTTATTTTGATATCCCTAAAGTCTGATGGAAGAACTGGGGAAAGCTCTTTAGGAATGAGGATGGAACTGAGGAAGCAGGAGAAAGAATGCATTTTTTATCCTTATTACTTTCTTGGCCACAAATACAATCAAAAGCATATGTTAAACCCTACTTCTAGGCATTTTGTGTATAAAGAGAGAGATCACATGATTTGCCTCACCCACTGGACGATGAGATCACAAGCAGGACATGTCTCTGCCCATCAAAAAAGATCCCACATCAGTTACTTTTTTGAGGAGTGGAATGATCACTGCAGGGTGACCACAGAATTTGTTATGTGTGGGTTGCTGTTGTCCGCTTCCCAAAGTTGTGATAGATTTGAGACTTATATCGGAAGTCTACCTAAAGGGCTCATCACAGTGTGTAGTCATTGAATTTATTTTTATTTCCTATTCTAGTCTCCATTTCTCTCCTGTCCTCGCCTGAAATGAGGTCGTAAGTTGCACAAGAGTGGGGACCTTGCCCGTTGTCCACTGCTGAATCTCCAGTGCACCTCACAGCACCTGCTCTGTGTGGTGTGGTTTAATCAATGAGTGGAAGGAACTGCCTTCATCTGGAGCTGTCTTTCCATAACTTTGGAGGAAGAAACACTTTCCCCCTTGATAGTCATGTGGCAATAGAGCCTTCACTATCCAGGAGGAAGTGATAGTCAGACACCAGGGTGAGAAGTTCATCTTTGCAAAGATGACCAATCTGGGTGGACCAAAGGTTGGGAAACGCCACAGTTTTCATGCTGCTGCCCACCCTTCAGAGTCCCCAGGAGGAAAGCAGGAGGACAGGGTGGCATCAGTCCCAGGAGGCACAAGAGGACAGGCTGTCGAGGGTCGGGAGAGGCTGTTGGTGGAGCTGGAGTCAGGGTTCCCCCCACCAGTTGTGGGTCTGCTGGGGGCCATCATTCTTTCCTGGGACTTGACGACCTCGTGTCTACAAGATGAGCAGTGAGTATTTGAAAGAAAACCTTCATGGAAGATGGGAGGATGTTCTGCTGTCTGCATCATGGCAGTTAGTGGTCACCAAGCTAGAGTGATAGGTGAATAACCAAAGTGTAAAGTCAACTCCTAGCTTTCAGACTGTCTAGCTCCATTCCGACAGGTGGGTAAATGCCCTAAAATTATGAATCAGTTTCTTTTTTTTTTTTTTTTAACATTTTTTATTAATTTATAATCATTTTACAATGTTGTGTCAAATTCCAGTGTTCAGCACAATTTTTCAGTTATTCATGGACATATACACACTCATAGTCACATTTTTTTCTCTGTGAGTTATCATAACATTTTGTGTATATTTCCCTGTGCTATACAGTGTAGTCTATTCTACAATTTTGAAATCCCAGTCTATCCCTTCCCACCCTCCACCCCCCTGGTAACTACAAGTCTGTATTCTCTGTCTGTGAGTCTATTTCTGTCCTTTATTTACGCTTTGTTTTTGTTTGTTTGTTTGTTTTTGTTTTTGTTTTTTAGATTCCACATATGAGCGATCTCATATGGTATTTTTCTTTCTCTTTCTGGCTTACTTCACTTAGAATGACATTCTCCAGGAGCATCCATGTTGCTGCAAATGGCGTATGTTGTCGGTTTTTATGGCTGAGTAGTATTCCACTGTATAAATATACCACCTCTTCTTTATCCAGTCACCTGTTGATGGACATTTAGGCTGTTTCCATGTTTTGGCTATTGTAAATAGTGCTGCTATGAACATTGGGGTGCAGGTGTCATCCTGAAGTAGATTTCCTTCTGGATACAAGCCCAGGAGTGGGATTCCTGGGTCATATGGTAAGTCTATTCCTAGTCTTTTGAGGAATCTCCACACTGTTTTCCATAGTGGCTGCACCAAACTGCATTCCCACCAGCAGTGTAGGAGGGTTCCCCTTTCTCCACAGCCTCTCCAGCTTTTGTCATTTGTGGATTTTTGAATGACGGCCATTCTGACTGGTGTGAGGTGATACCTCATTGTAGTTTTGATTTGCATTTCTCTGATAATTAGTGATATTGAGCATTTTTTCATGTGCTTTTTGATCATTTGTATGTCTTCCTTGGAGAATTGCTTGTTTAGGTCTTCTGCCCATTTTTGGATTGGGTTGTTTATTTTTTTCTTATTGAGTCGCTTCCCACTAAAATCTGGGACAAGACAAGGATGCCCACTATCACCACTCCTATTCAACATAGTCCTGGAAGTCCTAGCCACAGCAGTCAGGCAAGAGAAAGAAGTAAAAGGGATCCAAATTGGAAAAGAAGAGGTAAAAGTGTCATTATATGCTGATGACATGTTACTATATATAGAAAACCCTAAAAGGTCCACACAAAAGCTACTAGAGCTGATTGAAGAATTCAGCAAGGTAGCAGGTTACAAAATTAACGTTCAAAAATCAGTTGCATTTCTTTACACTAACGATAAATCAACAGAAGAAGAAAGTAAAGAAACAATCCCCTTTAAAATAGCACCCAAAGTAATAAAATATCTGGGAATACATCTAACCAAGGAGGTGAAAGAATTATACACAGAAAACTATAAACCATTGATGAAGGAAATTAAAGAAGACTTTAAAAAATGGAAAGATATTCCATGCTCTTGGATTGGAAGAATCAATATTGTTAAAATGGTCACACTGCCCAAGGCAATCTACAGATTTAATGCAATCCCTATCCAATTACCCAGGACATATTTCACAGAACTAGAAAAAAATCATAATAAAATTCATATGGAACCATCAAAGACCTAGAATTGCCAAAGCATTACTGAAGAGAAAGAAAGAGGCAGGAGGAATAACTCTCCCAGACTTCAGACATCTGTCTATAGAGCTACAGTCATCAAGACAGCATGGTATTGGTACCAAAACAGACATATAGACCAATGGAACAGAATAGAGAGCCCAGAAATGAACCCACAAACTTTTGGTCAACTCATCTTTGACAAAGGAGGCAAGAATATACATTGGAATAAAGACAGTCTCTTCAGCAAATGGTGTTGGGAAAACTGGACAGCAGCATGTAAAACAATGAAGCTAGAACACTCCCTTACACCATATACAAAAATCAACTCAAAATGGATTAAAGACTTAAACATAAGACAAGATACAATAAACCTAGAGGAAAACATAGGCAAAACATTATCTGACATACATTTAAAAAATTTTCTCCTAGAAGAAATAAAGGCAAGAATAAACAAATGGGACCTAATGAAACTTACAAGCTTCTGCACAGCAAAGGAAACCAGAAGTAAAACAAGAAGAAAACCTATGGAATGGGAGAAAATTTTTGCAAGTGAAACCGACAAAGGCTTGATCTCCAGAATATATAAGCAGCTCATATGAACCAGTTTCTTTATTCTTTCTTTAACTTTTAAAAAAGTGTCTTAAGTTGCTGAGCACCTGGAAGGCAGGGGGCCATTTGGTTCGTTGTCGGTTAAGGCTATTTCTTTTACAAACATGAAATACCCAGTAAAGTTATATGTCCATCGTATTTCTCTTCTGAATGTCGTAATAGTTTCTCTGGGATTGAGACCCCCTCAGCATCACTGGTACCTGGTAGAAGAGTCGTCTCTCCCGGCCTCTGCTGTGTAATGGTGCTTGCTACGAGACGCAGGATGAAGCTCTGTGTGTTTACTGGCTGTGCCAAGACCACACCACTGGCAAGAGCCCCCTTGCAGAAGGCATTGTGAACATAGATACACAGCAATGCCACGGTCATCCTGTAAACTCAAGGTCATGATGTTTGGGGAAGTGAAAGACGTGTTTCTCTCTCTCAGCCAAACACACATCCAAAAAATGTGTGTGAAGATTGTTTCTCTTCCCTACTAACAGCCTAGAAGATTCCTTAGCAGGAACATAGGGATATCTAATTTATGGGAGGAAATTTAGTACAGTGGTGGCAAATGGTATCACCTGGGACTTTTATTTTTTAAAGTTGTGTTCTATTTTAACTTTTTACCAAAAGTGATTCCAGTTAAGATGAAGCCTTTTGAATTACTGTTGATTTGCATGGTTCCTTTTTGCCACATCCCCCTATGAAATATGGTAGGGTGTTCTCTGCCCCACATTTTAATTAATCTTTCAACTCTGTTTATCTGTTATAGAGCAGAGATTCTCAATTGCTTTAGATAGAAGGCAACATTAAAACCCAGAGTAGGTCATCAAAGTCCAGGCTAAGTGACTGTTTCCCTTTGAATGAGGTTGTTTAGAATTTTAAAGTCCCCTAACTTCTCATCTTCAAATGTCTTTTGAAGATGAATTGTGGGCATGCCAGTGTAAGAGGGCCAGTCCTCAAAGGCCATTGGTAACTGACGTCCACAGGCAATAACACCATCTCCTCTGCAACCAGCAGTTGCCATCCCTTCGTCCACCCGCCCCTCACCTAATATTTGTGAGAACTCTAAAGAGGAAGCAAAATGACACTGAGTTTCCTGATTAGGCTGTCTTAGTCTGTTCACGTTGCCAAAACAGAACACCATAAACTGGGTGGCTCATAAACAACATGCATTTATTTCTCAGAAGAGGCTGGAAAGTTCAAGATCAAGGTGTGGGCAGATTCGGTGTTTGGTGAGGACCTGCTTCCTGATTCATAGCCGGCAGACTTTTTCTCACTGTGTGCTCACGTGGTGGAAGGGGTGGAGGGAGCTCTCTGGAGTCTCTCCTATAAGGGCGCTAATGCCACTTACATGGGCTCCACCCTCGTGACCTAATTACCTCCCCCAAAGCCCTACCTCCTGATATCCTCATGTGGGGGTTTAGGTTTCAACATACGAATTTTTTGGAGGGGGACACAGATTCAGTCCAAAGCAAGAACTGTTCTCTGATGTTCAGTGAAATGGAAGAGAGGGTCAGTAAAAGGAGTGGGAAGAGGAAAGGGGGTGGATGAGACAGTGGACATGGCTAAAGTGTCTGCGCAGCTCCAGTCACTACCGTGTTCAGTCCTGACTGGAGCTACACAGGCCGTGGGGATTTCCTGCTCGGCCCACGGCTCTCATCAGCTGAGAGGGGCTTCGGCTTTTTTCTCACAGGAGCGACCCTCCAGTGCCCCACCTCAGCTGCCGGTTGTCAAATAGACTCTCATGCAGACTTTGCTTGCTCTTTGGTATTCTGGATACGCTCAGCTTTGAGATTTGGACCTTTTGTGGAGTCTGATGAATCAATCTACCTTCTCCTCAGTGCCTGCCTAGCCAGCCCCTCCACTGCTCCTTTCTCTGGTAGGAAAGATAAACGCAGACCCCATTATTCAGCCCATGGTACTGCGACGGCAGCTTCCTTTGAGCCTCTCGGCAAAACCCTGCTTGGTTTAGAACTGTACATCATACTGGGTCCATCGAGAGCCATTCTTCATCTGACAGGATATTTATAAAGCCAGCATTAGAGGCAGCTCCAAGTCAATATGTTTCTTTCTTGCTGACACACATCATACCAACAGGCTTGAGATACTTAAATACAATAGTCCCTTCAAGAAATCATTAATTTTTCTATCACTGCTAGAAGTGATAATTTGATGGAAATAGATTTAGTTGAAATAGCTGAACTGACCAGAGTGGATACGTTCATGTGTCTGGACTTCAGAGAAGCTGGCACAGGACCCAGGGAGGGTCCAGTGAGGGCCAGAGCCCGAGGTTCACCCCCTAGCACCATCCCACCCACTTCAGCCAGGAAGACCGAGCGAGCGCTCCCGAGGAAGATGTTTAAGTTATCAAGGAGAGGAGACAAACCAGGGGCCGAACCACCTCATTACTGCCTGTCTCTTTCTGTCCCAGGCCGTCTCCCTCCTGCTTCTCCTCTCCCTCGCTCTCCTTTGCCCTCATTTCTCTTTTATCCCCTTCTCTCTTTTCCTCTGCCTCTTCCCTGGCTTCATCTTTTCCTCTTTGATCTTCCTTTTCTTATGCACATCCCCGCTCTGTGTGGCTGTGCTGAAATTGAGGACAGTCTTCAGGGTCTCCCCCAGGGTCACTGCTCCGGAGAGGGGGTGGGGGTGGAGGAACAGCGTGTGTGTATTTGGCCATTGGATCAGTCTTTCCCCAGGGTTCCTCATACATAATTAACGCAGAAAGTTTCCCTGACCCTTCACAATACGGGGCGGGAAGTCAAACTGCGAGACTTTTTGGACAAATGAAGGACTTGGACCTTTTCTGAATGTGCAGTACCTTGTGTTCCTGCGTATGTTTCTTGACCAGAGGAAAGAGGTCTGTGTGACGGTGCACTCTCCAAGCTAGCGTTATGTTCTTTACAAAAGCAGCTGCGCAGCCTTTCTGTCCCAGAAATGGCTAATGTGCTTTGAAGGTGAGGCAGTCAGGTAGGAGATACATTTTCCTGTGTAGTTCTTGCTGACAAATCTCGATTAAGCCAGGAAAAAGGAAAAGGCCAAACATTTCAGTGTAGCATTAGATTGTCGTGTTGGGGCAGCCTTGACATTTCCTCTCAGCCAAACTGCAGGGAAGAAGGAAATCAGAAGCTCAGAGGAGCCAGAGGCAGGATGGTGAGGAAGGTCCCCATTGCCTCCTGTACTTCTGTCTGCCCTTGTAGCAATCCTATCAGGACTACCCAGCCCCACTTCTCCCTTCTTGCTCCCTTATTAAAATAGTCATCTCCTCCTGTATCCCATTCCTTCTGTTCTCTCTTCCAATCTATTGTCAAAAAAAGTTGTGATTAACACTTAGGTCTAGGCCATTCCAAAAAAAAAAAAAAAAGGAGTAAGGACTTCAATTCTGAGTTCAAAGACCTTATAGCATATTTGAGATTTAGCTGGAGAAAGAGGAAAAAGTCAACAGCTACAAGAAATGTATGATTATAAGTGTAAGGAATGAGCAAAGAGGGAGGCTCACTCCAAGCTGCAGTGGAAAAATGTCCAGGTAGAATTGGGGCATCTGAGTGCAACACTGGAGGGTACACTGGATTATAAGTGGAGAGGAAAGAGCAGGCGATTGTGGGGGAGATGGAGAGCAGCAACAGAGCCCTAACCAGGGCTTGACAGTAGGAAAGAGCTAATGTTTTGTGAAAGTGTAGCCCTAACCCAGAGTATTTGCTTACAAGGAAGAATTGGAAATGGAATAATCAAATTTTATGGTGTGAATTTCAGGATCCAGAACAGGTGGGTGAGGACTATTTGGATGGAAAGCCTGTCCTCATTTCAATTGTAGATTTCCCACCAATGCCTGCAGTGAGTCCTGCAGAGAAACCTTACTGGTCAGTCACTTCCCAGGGCCCCTTGTGAACAGTCTTGTGAGTGTAAGCCTTCCTTCCTCTCATTGCTTTAGAAACAGGTGATTGTTAAACTCCACAGGGCTTCCTTAATGCCAGTTGTGAGATGTATCTCCTGTTATTTCTGTGGAGGAAGCTGTTTAATCTCTGGATTTGACCTCAGAGTCCATGAAGAAGGAAGTGATTTAAGGTTTAAGAGTATCGACGGCAGCGTTCAGGCGTCAGACCATCTTTCTGGGTTGACTTACTGCAGCTTGCTCAGAGGAGAGAACGTGTGGGCTGGCAAGGACCCTGGACACCGTCTAACTCACAGTTTCTCAAAGTGGTCACGCAGTCTTGGGGATTTGTTAATTATCCCCTAAAATCTGAAAAATTTCGAGTTTTCACTTAGATAGTAACCTAAAAAAACGGTCTGTGTTCTGAATGGCCGTCTTATTACCAAATCCTGCTCTTTCAGTGCCTGATGGTATATTGATGGCTAAATAGGAAATATTATTGACGTTGGCTGGTGAATACAGAAGAGAGGTAGCTTTCATGTGAAAAAGATGCACTTGTATCACTTGAAGGCCAGATAGTGTTATAAAGCCATATGTGAACAAAGTTTTAAAGAAGTTTCAATATAAATGCCTCTCCCTCTTCTAATATCTTCAAGTAAACTTTGGAGATTCCTGTTTGGTGTTGCCCATACCCTGCCTTCCATTTATGTAGATTGGGCTCATGAGCTGGGCCAAGTGAAAGAAGATTCCAAAATGGCGGATTTGCACTGACCAGGGCTCAGATTGGTCCAGTCGGGAAGAAAAGAGGACAGGGTGGGAGGAGCAGGCGGAAACCAAATGAGGCTTTGGGATCTCTGGGAGTGGTTAGGTAGGAAAGTGTAGATGAGGAAGAGAGAAGGAGAGGCGTTAAGCCAGTTTTGGCATGAAACATCTAGAAAGTAAGAGGAATAAAGGAAATGAAATTTTAAAAAGAGCTGCTACAGTTATAAATAGATTCTTCTTGTGTATTCTGGGACCTCAGGAATGAAAACTCTCAGCTAGGAGCTCAACTCCACCAGGAATTCAGTAGTGGTTGTGCTGGCTAACATCTTTTCCTCATATGAAATTTTCATGAAGGCTGAGTGTTTACAGCTTCTCAGTGGCTTTGGGTAGTTTTCTAACCTGGCAGAGGAATGAAGGATGGGCTGAGGAAGGATGAGGTGGAGATAGCCAGCCGGGAGCAGGCTGTGGACCAGCAAAGCAGGTGGCAGGGCACAACTCACTAACATTTACCCAAGAAAAAGATGGAGATGTAACTCAAATAGAAAGAAAAGTTTGATTGGCTTGAGGGGATTTTGAACTTAGGTGGGGGCTCATTAAGTAGATGACCTTAGATGGAAAAAAAAATCTACCATTTCATGTTCATTTTGAAGCTTAGTTCTTCATAGAATGGCATTTTTCATTTTTAGGGGCTTTAAAGAGCAGAATGTTCAAAACCACTAAAATTGCTCCAGGAGGCTGTAGAGCTTTCAGAGAATAGCTTTCTCCAAAGAGAGGAAATAAAAGGAAGCCCTTCTTTTTCTAGATTTAAAAAATTTGAGCCACTATGCTTTGTACTTTGGGAAACTCTGTCACTGGCCATTGTTATATAATTGTTTAGTAATCCAAGCACATTGATGTGGTTAGTTTGATTCCACAAGCTATCTTGGTCAGAGTGATAAAATTCTTGGCATTGATGCCTCTACCACTTCTGTTTACCATGGAGAGGAAAATGCTTTGGAATCAGGCAAGAACTCAGTAACAACACAATGCCATCCTTCTTGGACAGCAAAATGGAAGTTCATCAAATTTCTCAGCCAGTTCTGAAGTGACTTTAAAATTGACTTTTTTTTTTTCTTTTTACCTATGGTTGACAGTTCCAGTGAGTCCTTTTTTTTTTTTTTATTAAGAACAACCATGGGATTTTATTAAGCTACAGAGGAAACTAGCTTTTGCTAGACACAGTAATGTGTATATGCCTAATTTTTCTTTTCTTTCTTTCTTACGGCTTCTGTTTTTTTCCCCCTGTTTTTGAAATACTAACATACATATTTGTTAATGCAATGCATAAATTAGAAGCTGGTGCTGCTCTAAATGTGTGGCTTTTCTGACTACCTAGATTCCAAACACTGAAAGCAACAAAGAAACTGTTCCAGATACCTCTTTGTCATTGCCTGAAAGTGTACATTTTCAAGAGATTGGCCAAAGGTGAAGTCTTGTCTAAAGATGTTGCAGACTACTTTATCTACTTTTTCTAACAGTCTCGCATGCCATGATGTCATTTGTTCTTTATTTTCTCCGAGCACATCACTTATGCATTGTCCACCTCCCGTTTTTGTACTTTTCTCATTATGTCATGACAACTGAAGTAATGGTTTTTGGCATCAGTTACTCTGTACATATAGATTTAAACATAGTCAACAAAATCACACAGCATTTCTGGCTAAAGAACTATAAGATGGTCATCTAGCTCAATATTTAAATTATATCAATGAGTTATCAATGTGAAAACCACAAATTAAAAATTTTCAAGAAAATTTGCAAACCACTGAGAATGTATCTGTAAAACCCGGTGCTAGTCACCTACCCAATATCCAGTCTACCCTTCCCTGAGGATCTTATTTTTTTAAAAAAATTCTCCCTCCCATATTACTTTACATTAAGGAGTATCTTTTGACATACATTTGACTAATGAGATACAAGCAGAAAGCTGTTAGAGATTTCAGAGAAAATTTCACAGTTCTTTCATCCTTTTCTCCTCTTCTACTTGGGTGGAATTTGGATGTGATGCCTGGAGGTGTGGTAGCCATTTTGCAACTGTGAGGCAACAAGTATGAGAACAAAGCCCCACATGCCAGGATGGTAGAGTGGAAAGATGGATGAGTTTAGTTGCTGATGACATCATCGAACCACTCTATTATTCCTAGATTATCTACTCCTGGACTCTAGTTGTGGAGACTTCTATCTGTGTAAGGTAAAATAGCAGGGTTTTCTGTATTTGCAAAGGAGTACTATCCTAAGTGAAATTCCCAGATACTTTGCATCTGTTTGTAGTTATTATTTCTTTAGTAAAACAAGAAAATAACTGATCAGCAGCTTCTATATTTGGCCTTTCCATAAGGTTATATATGCTTATTAGCTACTCTCAGTACCATTTCTCTGAGTTAGCTGATCCAGGTATTCCTTTGATTACCTGCTCTTCAGTTTAGTGGCATCTGAAGTGTTTGAATTACACAGAGCAAGAGTCAGGGTTCAGTTTAGGGGTCTCTAAAGCTAAGCATAATGGATGGTTGTAGTTTCAACATGCTAACAGTCTAATTAGACACCTGAAGTCATTGTTACTTCATGAAAAGAAGCATTTTTGTGGCTGATTTTCTGTAGTCAGCAAAATTATTTTATAGTATATCCATATGTCATGCTCCATTTAATTGTCATATCATAGTTTTTCTCCTTCAGTATAGTCGTTATTTATGCATTTAATATTTTATTAATATGTCCTCAAAATAACCTGAATGGGCATAAATACTGATAGCAGTTAAATGAAATTTAATCCTAGTGGATTTAAGACTGTTGTTGTTCCATTTCAAATGAACCATTATTGTGTTCCTTTGGTTCTATTTATTATTAGAAGTCGTTAGCATCCTTGTACCTGTTACATAATAATCGTCTTCTTTTCTGTGTTTTGAATTTTTTAAAAATTTGAGACATCCTTTTCGGAAGTGCATAGTGCATGCCTTGAAACTACAATGAACACACTTCATTTTAATATGGAATTGTTGTTATTGAGTTAAAAAATCCACAAAACTTAGAAGTCAAATACGCTGGTAGTCCTTTCCTCTTTTTAAAAGGGGGATATATTACTGATTGTTGGGGTGTAAGGAAGGTTCTAGCAGAATGCTCATTTTGTAATCAATACATTGATAAAGAGAACTCAGGACTGAGGCAGGAACTTGAGAAAGTGGGTTTGCTGTCCATCAGAAAGTGAGGGTCATTGTTTTTCTGTTGCTGTGTAGGAAGAAGAGAAGGAAAGAATGAAGACTGAGCAAATTAGTGCGCGTCTGGAGCCTCACTTGTGGAAACACCCGAGAACTTTTTTCTATAACAAAGCTTTATTGAGATACAATTCATACACCATAAAATTCACTCTTTTAAAGCATACAATTCAGTGTTTTTTAGCATACTTACAGCATTATGCAACGATCACCACTGTGTAATTTTAGAACATTTTCATGACCCCCAAAGGAAATCCTGGACCCATTACCAGTTGCCCCCACTCCCCCTTCCTCCTGCCCCTGGCAACCACTCATTTAGTTTTTGTTTCTATGGATTTGCCTTTTCTGCCCATCTCATATAAATGGAATCATACTATATGTGGTCCTTTGTGACTGGCTTCTTTCACTTAGCATAATATTTCAAGGTTCACCCCTGTTTTAGCACATATCAACACTTCATTTTTTTTTGTTGTGGAATAATAGTCCATTGTATGAATAAACCACATTTTGTTCATCCAGTCATCAGTTGATGATCCCTTGGGTTGTTTCTGCTTTCTGGCTATTATGTTTCAATATCTTTTGGGGGGACGAGGTAACTAGGTTTATTTATTTATTTATTTTAATGGATGTACTGGGGATTGAACCCAGGACCTTGTGCATGCTAAGCATGTGCTCTGCCACTGAACTATGTTTCCCCCTTTCTGGCTATTATGAATAATTCTCCTATTAACATTCATGTACAAGTTTTTGTATGAACATTCATGTACAAGTTTTGACTGACAAAGACTCTCTCCTTGACCAAGCTTTGAACGGCTCCTCTGTTTCTTTTCCTTGATTAGGATTTGACCTTGGTCCTGTCCTTGCCAGGCCAGCAGAGCCCAGTATTAGCAAGTATCTTGCCAAGTCAGTTGAGCAGGAATCCTTCAACCTTTGATTACTGATCATTCTGGTATCTAGTCAAATTCTTCAACTTCACTTTTGTTGTGTGAGTCCTTGAACTGCCTTCAGCAAGAATCCCATGAAGTTAGTTTAGCAAAATTCCCTCTACCCTTCATGTCTTCTCTTAATTTTCCACACACTGACTCCCTCACTTTTATTGTTGACCATAAATCCCCAGCTGTCTTTGCTGTATTTGGAGTCAAACCCCATCTCTCTCCCCTATGTGATAGTCTGGACACATGTTGCAATAGTCCAGAATGGTCTTCCTTACCATTTTAACAAGTGTCAGAATCCTTTTTTCTTTAATAGGATATATGTTTTCATTTCTCTTGGGAATGTAGAATTGCAGGGTGATACAGTAACTCTATATTTAGCATTTTGAGGAGCTGCCAAACCATTTTCCAAAGTGGCTGAAACATTTTATATTCCCACCAGCAATGTATGAAAGTTCCAACTTCTCCACATCCTGATCAACTCTTGTTACTGTCTGCTGAGAAATGTTTAAGAACAAAAAAGCCAAATATTAATTTTCAAGTCTTATTGTTGTTCTGTGATATGAGGGCCACTGATCTCTCCAACACTCAGTAAAGTTTTCTATATTATCAACGGTGTGTGCAGTGGGCTTAGGGAAAGGGATGGGTGCCAGACCTCATGTCTATAGAGACTTGGTCCTGGTAGAGGAAAACGGAGGCCACAAAGGAGACTTGTGTGAAGCTCATGGCACTCTGAGAACAGAATCCAAGAGCAAGAGTGCTCAGAAACCAATGGAGAATTGGGACAGGCTATTTAGGTTGGTATTTGAGTGATGCCTTTAAGACATGAGTAATATACTTGAAAGAGTCACTGGTGTGCCCTAGTAATTGTTGATATCTTCCCCTTGACTTTTACAACCAACATGAAGAAAACCACATTTGCAATTATCCTCAAAACAAAGACCCTCTTCCTAGCAAAGATAAATGACACACACATATTTTAAAGAAAATGATTTTAAATTAATTGTGTTTTGATAAATGTTTGCATACATTGTTAGATGGTTGGCATAATTAAATTTAATCTGAGATGTAGCCAAACTAAGATTAAGAACAATTGTTTTGCACAACATTCAGGGTCCATCTGCCCTTAATGCTGTTCACCTCATACTGTCTGATTGACTGTTCTGTTCTCAAAGGACTGGGAAGGAGATGAGAGAGAAGAAAAAAGCCCCTAGGAATAAGAGTTAGTGTTTTCTCTTCCAAACACCTTAATCCTCTATCAGACGTGCTATGCGTGTGCATATATGTGCAGACTCTGAAACATGTTCTCCAAGCACTGTGAGTACAAGATTATGAACACCCCTCATAACCCCTACTATGTTCTCTGCCACGCTGGGGTTGAACAAAATGAATACGGTTGATCGATTCTCCCAGCTTCTCACTTGGTTGTTAAAAGCCTCGATAACTAAACAGCTTTCTTTCTGTAATATCTATTTTTTCATAAGTCAGACATGGAACATTTATTTTCTTTTGAAATAGGCTCTTTTGCAGACAAAACGCTGTAGATCAATTACTTCATTTAAAAAGATTTGTCTCTCCAGAAGTTGAACAAAAACAACAGAAGAACCTATAATCTTATTGATTAAAATTTTTAACTGCAGTAAATTTTTTATAGCACTGAAACTCAATGCCTTTGAAGTAGGAAGTAGATGGTTTTCCATAAAGACCCAAAGCTCTTAATTAATATTCATAACAATTAATATGTATAATTTTGGTCACCGGAGGATGACTCCAGTTTTCCATTGATGCAATAGAAATATATTGAGGACAATGAAAAAGTAATTAACAACTGAATATGAGGGTCATAACACTAAATTATTCCCTAGTTCATCGTAAGCTCTGCATGCATACAGAATTATTTTCTGAAAGTAAGACAATACTGAATGTCGTGTTTCTCCTCTAAATTACGCATTTCATGTTTTTCTTGGATGCAGATGACTTTGGGTGTAATATGGATAATTAAATGCTAACACATCAAGCTTGAGCATTGAGAGGAATTTAGGAATTATGATAAGGGATATCTTAATAGATAAAAGAAAAACTCAGCTCTATTTAAATTTCCTACTTCTGAAATGTGGAAATTATTTAAAGTCAGAAATTTGGAGCAGTTTAGTGTTTGAAATAGTCACGTGCAAATCTCTGTTCTGATCCTCTTTCTGTCACTGACTTAAGTGGCAAAGATCGATAAGCTGTTTATGTGTTGATAGGCCAGCAAATAAATACTCTTTCCATTCAGTTTCGTTCAGTTCAGTATAGCTACAGAGAACCTCGTATTGTTACGGTTTCTGGTGGTACTGAAAGACTCAGTCCTTTCCCTCTGGAAGCTTCAGAAGAAAACTGTGTATGTGATTGTGGAAAGCTACAGTTTACAGTGCCAAAAGCATCGACATCTTTTCTTCCTCTATTGTTTGTTATTTTAATATGCTTTTCAGAATAGTTTTCTGGGTAACAGCAAAGCTGATAGATAAACTATAATGTGACATGTGACAGTGCCCATTTGGGAATGTATCTTTTTTAGATGCAGTTCTAACTTCTGTCCCTACCATTTGCTAATTATATAATTCAAAAAAAGGTAAGAGGCATGCTTTTTCCAGGCAGTAGATGCCACACCAGAGGCTGGCTGGACAGAGATGTCATTACACAGGTTCCAATGTGCCAAACTGTAGCTTTTGAAGTATAATATCTAAGAGGACTTAGTGTGGGAACTTGTGTTTTGCAGTGTAGTTTTTTAATGACCATAATCTTTCTCTCCAAGACACGACCGTCCATGATTTACTGAACTCCATGTCCACTGCCTAGGTAGATGCAGGCTTTGAGTGGGAAAGGGGAGAGGAGATATGGTGTTGAAAGAAGCCTCTGTGTTTTAATCCTGAGAACTCTATGTGCTTGTTGGGGGAGGGGATGGGCAGTGGGGATGGTGGTGATGAAGTAGAAGGGGCAGAAAGCACCCAAAGACCAGCTCTTCTCACCTCCATCCCCATCAACTGTAGGTTCTACTGGAGGGTCATTTTAGTTATCCAACTTCTCTCAAATGCAATTTATTCCAGGAGAGCTAAAGCCGGTTATTCCGCTAATCTCATCACTTAGAAAGGAGAATAAGAGACACTTAGAGCTGGAGTTTGGGAAATGGAAGTCAGGTAAATGAGATGATCCAGGTGTGGGAAGTGGATGGTGAGCTTTGGACGTGGCAGGAAGGAAGGGGTGTTTGATTGAGTGCCTCTGGGTCAGAGAGTAGGTGCTCTAGTCTAAACTGTATCCTCTCAAATTCATATATTGAAGTCTTAACCCCCTGTAAGTAACTCATAATGTGGCTATATTTGGAGATAGGGGTTTTGAAGAGGTAATTAAGATAAAATGAGGTCATATGTGGGTCCTAATCTAACATACCTGGTGTCCTTGTAAGAAGAGGAAGTTAGGACACACACACACAGAGGGAAGACCATATGAAGACAGAGGGAGGAAACTCCCATCTGCAAACCAGAGAGGGAAGCCTCAGGAGAAAGAACCCTGGCGACACCTTGATCTTGGACTTCTAGCCCCCATAACTATGAGAAAATAAATTTGTATTGTTTAAGCCACCCTGTTGGGGGTATTTTCCTATGGCAGCCCTAGGAAACTGACCCAGTAGGACCTAGGGAGACAAGTTCATAGTGAAGTAGGCAGGTGACAGAGCTGGCCATCGTTGAGGTTTGTCCAAGGCCCTTGCAGCAGGTGGTGTCAGGTAGATGGCTGAGGTCTGAACACTGACTAATGTGGGAGGCTGCAGAAACTCTCTGACTCCTCAGGCCAGGCTACTCTGGCTGGATGCTCTCCAGAAGAGCCTTGATTCCCCCTCCTCTACCTGCTCCCCAGTTCCTAGAAGGAAGTAGGGAGAGTTCATGATGCAACAGAGGAAGGGGGAAGGGGATATTTCCTACAGTCTTCCCGGGGGCAGGCAATAAAGGGACATCTTGCCTGCAGAGAATTTAAAGCCAAAAATAAAACTGACTATGAATCGATATACTTCTTATTGTCACCATGCTCCGGCAGTTTTAAACAATGCCAGCGGTAAAATCCTACCGCCCGCATCACTTTCCCCGCCCCCGACCAAATCAGATATTTCTGTTGGCCTAAGTGTTAAACAATTGCTGTGATTACAGTTGAGTTTTATGAATTTATATCTAAGCTTCCAATTGAACATATTTTTATGAGCTCTCCTTTAATAAAAATTGCATTCAGCATGGAAGTTAATTTGGAGACGTCCCAGGTATACAATAGGCCCTGGCTCAGGCGGAGTCAGCTACAGGCATTGGTTTGGAGAGTAGGTTCCCTGGGATTCAGAATCGTTTGCACTCACTGGGAGTGCAGTTTCTGTCTCCCAGTCCGGTGGTGCTTCCTGTGCCTGCTTTTAAACTGTAGGTTAGAAATTAACCATGACACCATGTGACTGTAAAGATGGAAGAGGGGAACTTGAGTTACTTCAATTCTGTCATGCTTTGTGACCTCTTGGAGTTTTTATGTTTCATATTTCAAAGGGAAAACTGACTATGGACTGCAAGGTGGAATATTTTTGTTTGTTAAGGGTATCTTCTAGTTCATCCATGAAATATTTTACTGATTTTGTATCCTATCATGAAAATTAAAATATCTGCTCCAAGTGATCAACACACCGGATTCACTGCTGGGTTGTATTCTTTTCTGTTATCTCTAAGAGGAAAAGAGCATTGGTATAATTCCTGCGTTTGAGGTGATATTTAGACCTCACGCCCTGGGAGCTTAGATGATAGCCAGCTAGCGTCATGTAAATCAGTTTCTCACATTAGCACGATATAGACATTCTTGCATAAGGTATGCCAAGGCCCAAATTAATGTGGGATTGATTCACTCCTTACTGGTTCATTCAAAAAACTCTCCTTGAGGGCTAACTGTGTGTCTGACACTTTGCTTGATATTGAAGGTACAGAGATGATTAAACCTGATGCCTGCTTTTGAGAACTTCTAGTCTTGGGGAGGAGATAGATGTTGAAGCAAATAAAACACAGGGTGTAAACATAGGGAAATAAGAATAATAAGCAAGTAATTTACCCTGCTGGGTTGAGACCGGATGATGATTTTTTAGCTGTTTTTGTTTTGTTTTTGTTCTGTTTTTTAAAAGGAGTGCATCTTTGCCAGGAAAGACAGAACAGAGCCTTGCAGGGAGGAGGAAGAGCTTATATGAGATACAGAGGCGTGGAAGTGAATGGAGAGTTTAGGGGAGGGCAAGCAGTTCTCTGTTCTGTGTGCCCAGTGGCTCAGGAGACCAGGCTGAATGGGTGGGGTCATCAAAAGATTTGTAGAAGAAGGGCAACTCGATCAGACCCACATTTTGGAAATAGTGCTTGGGTAGCAATGAATTAGAAGGAGGAGAGGCCAGAGGAAGAGAGAAAAGTTAGTGGGCAAGTTCTCTGTCTGTAAACAAGGCAGGTCAGGCAGCTGGTACCTGAGGAGGTACCGGCAGATGAGCCCCAGAACACCCTCGGCCCCATCTCCAAAACACTCTTTCCACAAGTGATAAACTCTCAAGCAAGTGCTGTCAAGCACGTGTGATTCTGCCTGGACTGGGCTGACTCAGCCAAAAATATTCTAAGTTGCATGTGCCATTTTGTGTCAATTTTATTATATTCCCCATCTGTTAGATTTAATCTTGTTTTGCTAATAAAATCCAAAGTGGGGAACATATCAACTTCTCTTATTAATCCAGACTCTAGTTTCTTTGAAAGGTACATCTTTAAAAAATTATTTTAAAATTTCAAAGTAATACATATAAGTGATTTATTAGTATTTCAAGAGTTTTGCTGTCAATAGAGGAGCTCCTATTTTCATGCTTTTAGCAGTTCCTCTGGTATTTACCACCGTTTTTAAACCACTGATGAGTGCACAGGCAGGGCATGTTTCCTGCTTGTTTTCATGGGATATGTCAGGTGGTCAGCAATTTTTGGAGTGGAGCCAAAGGGGGCACCTCACTGTTCAGTACTTTGACCTATACTTAACTGTTTCGACTTCTGTGCAGCGTTTTTCTTTCTCTGTATTGTGTCTGTTAGCATGAAACAGGAGTTTCTCCATACATAGAACAAGTGACTGCGGGAGGTATAAGTAATCCTGCTCCTTAGACTTTCAACCAAAACCCCCTGGTCGAGCCTCCTCCTCACTCTTGCCTCCTGAGATGACTGATGCTTTAGTTCTCCAGCCTTTCTTAGTTTGGGGGTAGGAATTGATTGTGTCTCTAGGCACTTGGTACTCAGCTTCCCCCTCACTCTGGTTCTTTGATTAGCTTTGCATCTTCCAAATATTTGTTGTTATTTCTTATCTCCTGCTGTTTCTCTGTCTTTGTGCCTTATGGATTTGTATCTGTTAAATGGTTATTATTCCTGATTTGGTGTGATTTTAGAGAGTAAAGGGAGATATGTGTGTTATTTCATCCTGGTGAACTAGAAATCACTAAAAAACAAATGAAGTAACTATAACAACCACCGTGCCAATCCAGTATGGTTTTAAACTAATGGATGCACTTTCACAAAATTCATTTCATTTAACACTTAGAAATCCCTGTGAGGTGGTAGGAAGGGGTTAGTATGCCTATTTCATGGACTCCTGCAAATGGGTAAAGTAACTGGTCCAACTTCTTAGGCTGAGTTGGTAGAAGAATTAGGACTTGAATCTGGTTTTCTGACTCCCAGCCAAGCCTCCTTGCATTAGCCTGTGAGGTTTTCTCAAGGTTAATATTTTGAATAAAACACTTTTCATCTCTTTTAGACGTGAAACTGCAGATAATTTTAACAAGAAATAGGTCAGTCCTTTTCCTCCATGACTATTACAACTTTACATCATTGCATATTTCTAAAGATAAGCATCTTTTCAGTACTTTTAATGTACTACTACTGTAGATCCTAAAAGCACAATTCTCCCTGTGGGCTTATGATCTAATGAGACATATAAGACCATAAAGGCAGAAAATGAATAAGGAGAAGTTGGGTAATTCTCCTTCGGTAGACATATTTGGCATCTGGCTTCAGATTCAGAGCCATTTTTTGTTGTTGTTGAATCTTGGGGCCCTACCCCACAGCCACTTCATTATGGGAGAGACATTTAAGGGGAAGGAGGGAGGGACTTTTGAGGAGGAATTTAAAGAAGGGGATAAAAGGAATGGCTGTAGATTCGGATAGAGAGCAGAAGCTTAGCCTTAGGTTATGTGAAATAAAACATAACCTTTCCTGGTTTATACACGACGTAATAGCCCACCTAGAAATGAAAGCTCGATTAACACAGAGCAAGTGACCTCAAACGTTTTATAAATGTTTGCTCCCAAACATTTCTTCTCTATTTGTCATCTCAAGAATGTTAGTCTGAAGATTTCTCCTATATAGCGCAGAAACATTTTCAAACAAGGATGGAAAAACGTTACAAAGCTGGTTGCCACTTTGAGAGACTTGTGAAATAAATACACTAATTTTACATTAAAATTAAAATTTTAATTTCACTTGTTCTCCTCATTCCTCATTTGATGTGCACTTTAGTATAAGGATAAAAATGACCAAAATGAATATAGGCTCCAATTCCATTTTCAGGGCAGTTTTTGAGGTTTGATCAAGGGAAGGGAGAAGGGAGGGGGCTGGGGCTTAAACAAGGAAACACGAGATAGGAAGGGCAGATTTCATCATATCAAGTATTCCAATTCACGAATTTGCAAAAGGGTTTTCTTGTATTACCAAACATCTAGGTACATAATGGCTGTCCCCTAAATTTCCCCCTGCCTTTACTATATACTTCTAATCAATACAAAATATTTTTCTTGGGACATTCTGGGGCACAGCCTGTAACATCAGCCCACTCCAGTCTACTTTCTTTTTTGGAGTCCCTCTCCAGCCATCACAATTTTTTCTCTAAAGCAGTTGATGAGGACACGGTGGGACAGAGTTGTGAGAGTATGGGTTCTAGTATTAGACTAATTTGGCTTTGATGCCTGGTAACTCCACGTGGCCCTATGATCTGGGACTGATTTCTTCTCTGAGACTCAGTTTCTTTATATGCAAAATGGATATAAAGTTATGTTTGCTGTACTTTACAGGTTTCTTTAGAAGATTAAATGATATAATGAATGTGTAATACTAAATCAGTGCCTGGCGTATACTAGATACTCAATAAAAGGCAACCATTATTGTTATTAGTAAACATATAGTTTCAGAGAGTCAAATTTTTGAATAAAATTGTGTTTTGCTTCGTTTCCTCTCAAAAACAAAAACATACTTAACTTTTTAATTGTAATACTTTTGTATAAAGTTTGAAAATTAAAGCAGTCAACATAGAAAGTAATACTGAGTTAATATCAGATACTAACTTCAATGCTGATATGAGTGATTCTACCAAACTCATTAGAATAGACATTTACTCAACAACTGGTATATACCACATGTTATATATGTGGAAAGAATGCAGACATGAATAAAATTATTCTCTGGCTGCAAAAAACTTAGAATCTTGAAGGAGGTAAGGCTCTATATCTAACTATGCTATACAGTACTGTAAGTCCAGTACTGGAGACAGGATACCATTGGAGTACAAAGAATGAATGGCTAATTCTCATGAGTGGCATGAGTGAAGCTTCACAAGGTGGTTGGTGTGGTTTGGATGAGTAGGGTTTGGATGTGGTCAGGTGCTGAAAGGAAGGAATTCTAGATTAGGAAGAAGCTCTAGCAAAGGATGAAGTTGGAGGCTCATGTTCAAAGGAGAGCTCTGATCTGGCTACAATGAAGTATTTTTCCCCCATGTTCACTGCAACATTATTTACAATAGCCAAGATATGGAAACAACCTAAGTGTCCATTGACCAATGACTAGGCAAAGACTAAATACATAGACATATTTCAGCCGTAAGAAAGAAGAAAATCCTGTCATTTTTGGCCATATGGATGGATCTTGAAGGCATTAAGCTAAGTGAAACAAATCAGTCAGAGAAAGAAAAAAAAGGGAGATGAAAAGACGTTGGGGTCATATTCTCAAGTCTTTACATACCTTGTAAGAAGTCTCTGTGTGGGGGAATGGGTATAGCTCAAGTGGTAGAGTGCATTCTTAGCATGCATGAGGTCCTGGGTTCAATTCCCAGTAACTCTTCTAAAATTAAATAAATAAATAAACCTAATTATCCGCTCCCCACTGAAAGTCACTATTTTATTTAGGAGGTAATGGAAAGCCACTGAAGGTACTTGAACCTAACAATGACATGGTCCAATTATTGTTTTAGAAGGGATAGCTTTTTGGAAGGAGAATTGCAAAGTGCTGAAACAGCCAAGAGACTCTATCAATCATCAGGCTCCTGAGGTGGATCTGTTAATATCTGAGCAGTCCTGAGCATTGGCAGGAGTGAGGACAGCATTTGGGATGGTTAAATTTGGACCTGATTTCCAAAGTCGAGTCCATAGCCATTGGCTGCAGGTGAAGAGTTATTGGCACTCAAAAAATCCTTACTGTGTTCCTTAGAAAGATAATAAATCCTGGATGTTAAAATTCAAACACCATCACATATAAAATGAGAGAAGTCAAAGTCTCTTAGAGACTCCCTCTGTGTCCTTGGGAATATTTTAGGGGAGAAGCTCTTTTCCAGGGGATCTGGATCATAGGGTTGTATATTGTGTGAGGATTCCTCTAAGATATGTTTCCAGAAATGGAACCATTAGGCTAAGTAGTCACTTCCATTTTGTAAAGAAGCAGGATGAGAACAAGGATAAGGAGAGGCTGCCACAGAGACAGAGTATGGAAAAGAAAAATGGACCAATTGATGGTGCCTTACCCTGGGTGAGCCAGGAAGTGCTAAGATTGCGATATGGAGTACGAGGTTAGCTAGGACAGGAGTCTGGTCACTGTTTCCTCTGAAGCCAACAAAGAGGAGGAAATGATGGATGAAGGAATGGGATGATGAACTGGAAGATGAATGATTCTGGTATTATCAATGATTTCAGTGAATTAATTGTCAAAATACTGGGCTGAGAATTTGTAGGGTTAAAAATGTGGGGAAAAAAGGAAAAGGCTTGAAAAACACATTTTGGTAGATAGAAAAGAGAATCTGTGGGAGCAAAGTGAAGTACTTTCAAGCAACAGTTAGTTAGGGACCAACTGAGGTCCATTCTTTTCCATAAAACCTTGAAAAGGAATTCAGGCTTATCTAGAACTTCTCTTGAGAAGGCAGAGAGGAAGGAATTATATCATACAACACACAGGAAAACGTCTTAAAAATAAATTTTAGTTTCTTTCCTCCTTGATGTCACTTATTATGGCAGCTGTTACCACACATCTATCTCTTTTCTCTTTAATAAAACCCCACCCAGCTTTGCTTTGTCCTCATTCTGCTGTTCCTTCTTTCCCACTGCTTCCATGAGCTTCTTAGATTTTTCACTTTCCTTTTGAGGATAATTCTGTGGCCTATTTTATATAAATCAATTTTATCTTTCTGGATTTTCTCCAACTCCCTTCTCTACTCATTACCTTGATCATTTCAGCAAATGGCCAGGACTTGAGTGTCACAAGCAGAGAACTCTCTTGAGGAGGCAGGAGAGAGGGAACGATCACAGACACTTGGTGTGTAATATTTTTGCCTGTAAGGCAGCAGTTCTCAGCAACTGTGGAGCAGCAGCAGACGAAACTAGTGTTTGAGTTGATCTGATGGGATGTGATCAAACAATCTAAATATTAAACATGGAAATATCAAAGATGGATTTGAAGTTGTGGAGACATGTGTGAGCAATGTATTTGTTGGTTGGCTATTTATTATAGTATATGGATTACTTTGATGGGACATTGTTCTCAAATATTTCTTTCACTGTGCTTTTCTTTTCAATCATCTCCCTTGGCACTTCTCAAGGCTTAATTACAGGTATGTCTAATATTTTGGATGCCTGAACTTTTATTCTCCAAACAAGATTGCTTTGACTGATGCCCCTTTGTTCCTTCTGAACGCCTTTGGGATGTTGCCCACGACTGACTTCCCTTTGTCTGAATTGCTCTTTTCCCAGATCTTTGCATAACTGGATCATTCTCATGCTTTAGACTCTAATTCAATTATCACTTTCTCAGAGGGCATTCTCTGACCAGCTTATCTATTCCCAATCTGTTTAGTTTGATGGTTTATTTACTTATTCTTACATATCTTTTCACTAGAATGTCAGTTCTATTAGGAAAGGGATTTTTTTTCTGTCTCATTTACCGCTGTCATCCCTACATGGTCTACCACTGTGTGAAGGACAAATATATTACTAATTCACTTTGAATATGATTTCAGTGTGATGGGTTCTTTCTGGATGCTGAGGTTGTTTATTTGGCAATTATGATTTTCCTAAGGTGATACTTCCTACATTAATATGTACGTATACTTATGCTCCTTTTATTTGCCTTCTTAATTAAAAGCCAATTGATTTATAGTTAACAGTAACTTATAATAATATTTGAAATTACTTTTATATTACTGCTATTAAAATTTTACCCCCAAATTCCATGACCCTATGAGAGTATATTTCTCTAATATGGCAAAAGGCCCAGACGTGATATCAACCAGGTAATTGTTTTACAAGAGAAAGGTGACTCTGAAAGGGAAGACAGTTCAAGAGGGATGGGGGCTCTTGAGATGAAATTTGGAATGCTCAGTTAAGGAATGTGTGCAGTTCTGTGAGCACAGATTTTTTTAAAAATTTAATTTAATTAATTAATTTTTTTGTAGGGGAGGTAATTAGGTTTATTTGTTTGTTTGTTTGTTTAATGGAGGCACTGGGGATTAAACCCAGGACCTTGTGCATACTAGGCATGCACTCTATACCACTGAGCTATACCCACCCACTGTGAGTGCAGATTTTAAAGGAGCAAGTATGAGTGAAGAAGAGAAAAATATGACAAACAGACACAAGCACAGAAAAAAAAATCCCACAAGTTTAAGAAAAATGTGAAACAGGACAAAGGGATGCTTTTAGAGTTTTAATAATAAAATAGATACTCAGTAATCTGCTGGTTGTAGATGGTGTGAGGCAAACAGATGCAAGGGAGAAGGCGGAGACCATCCACATTTGATTTGGATTTTTTCTTAAAGCGAGTGGTGTTCAGACTGGGGAAACTAGAGCACAAATAGTTAATAGGTGGTTGAAAACTGAGGTAAATGAAATCTCATTTATCAATAGTCTCTGACTCTTAAAAAATAAGACCTCAAGTTTTTGATGGATGACATAATCCCAGGCCACTGAAAGGCCTAGCATGTGTAATAGTGGATTTTTGTTTTTGGTAATTATTTTAAAATCATGGAGAAATGAAGAAGATCCAAAAGATCAAATGTGAAAATGGTGCCTATATTATCAAGATGGGAAAATTCGTCAGACAGGTGGAAATTCAACATAGTTCTAGAAATACACTATGAATATAAGGAGGGAGATTCATGCTGTGAATCTCGTATCCATTCCAAAGAATTTTGTCTAATGAGTGACCTTTTCACCTGGAAAACAGTATTTAGAAACTTTTTAACGGAACTTTAAATCTAGTTAAATTCATTTAAAATCTGTCTTTCCTTTTTTTTTTTTTTTTAAATTGTGACTTGTATAAAGACATAAAGTTTTGCTTCTCAAGTTTGGATGACAGAACCTGGGAGAGAGAGAGAGACTATGATAGATGAAAATCATCATTCAAAATGACTTCATCAGATTAGAAAGTTAGGTAGAACTCAACAAGGTAATATTTCAGGTGGATAAAAGTGACATCTTGAATTTAGGGTTTAAAAAAAAAGTCTTGCAAGTGTTGTTAGGCAAACACATATAATGAAAACACCTGGAACGTTCAGTTCGTTCCAACAAAAAGCAATAAAAATTTGTACTTTATGCAAATACGTAACCTAGATCAAAGTTGGCAGTAATACCAATGCTATTCTGATCATATCTGGAACATTGGATTCACTTTAAGTAGGGCACTGACAAAACTCAGTGAGAAGACAAAGATGATAAAAGTCTTGTGAAGTCTCTTCCATGTGGAATAATTGGGAAAACTCTAAACATTTAACCAAGAGAAGAGAAGACTTAGGGGAACTTGAAGGCTCTTTCTCGATGTGTGAAAGGCTGTTCCATGAAAGACAGAGTAGTAGGTATGACTCTATAGAGTAATAGCTTATGGCTATTATTAATATAATATTTCATTTTCCCAGGAAAGACACACTGTAATTGGTTAGGACTCTCTTGGTATATTTTCATCCCACTTTTCTTCTTGCACGTTTTTAGTATCTCATCATCATTGTGCTTCCTTACATAGAATAGGGTTTTATAGGTGTGGATCACATGACACTGAATCCTTACAACAAATGTGGAAGATGGTGAGGGTATTATAATCATTCCCATTTTGTAGAGGAGGAACCTGAGTCTCAAGAATCTGGTGATGAATTTTCCCCCAAGGTGAGATGGCTTTTAAGTGATGGAACTCTAGACAGAATTTTTGGATTTCTGATTCCTAGGGTTAGTGCTATTTCCACTAACATATACTTCTTCTAAAGGTAAAGCCTTTCCAGTTAATTAGGACTCAAAGCAGTATTGGTTTTTTTGACAAGAAAAATGATCAGTTCATTCTCTTTCCAAAAAGTCCTTCAGTTTATTACCTTGGGCATGTGGCGTGGCATACACCTTAGAGGTTATTAACTGAGGTGACACAAGGCCTTGGGTGAAATGTTCAAGAAAAACACTGAGATGGTACAGATTTTAAGGGGAAGGGAAAGATTTCCTCTTTATAAAAAGATTGGGTCAATTTTGAGGGCAGAAAGAGCTCCAGGATGATTAGTTAGCATGTTTTTCCTATTATACATTTTTAAAATTTCATCACCTTTTCCCTTCTTTCAGCAAATTGTTTTCTTTTAAAAGGGATTAATCTTTAGATTAATCACTTTTGAGCACACAGATACTCTTAGAGCATGTAAATACTCCAGCAAAGATGGAGATAAGTGTTTAAGTTGTTGCTAGTTGCCTGTGTTTATAAATTATAACACATGCTATTGCCCAGCTTCTGAAATGTTCATGTTCACTGATATTATAGTGGTTAAGAGCATGGTCTTTAGTATCTTGTTGCATAGTTCCCCCACTTTTGACCTGTGTGGCCCTGAGCAAGCTACTCAAGTCCTCCAAGTCATGGTGTCCTTGTCTGTAAAATGAGTATGATAATATCAGCAGAATAGAGATGTTGTGACAATTAAATGAGATAATCTATATAAAATGCCTGGAACAGAGTAAGTGGTCTGTACATATATTACCTATTTTTTATTGCTCACTACATAACTCTTAATTAAGGTTGGAATGACAATAAGGAAAAAGAATGATTAAAGTTTACTTTCTCTTTCTTTGTGTCTGGGGATGGAGGGAATTAAAAAAATATTTTCCTTTTTCTTTTTCTTAAACAGAGGTGCTGGGGATTGAACCCAGGACCTCGTGCATGCTAAGCATGTGCTCTACCCTGAGCTAGGTGATACTAGAAATGCATTCTGGATCTGTTAGTTGGTGTTTGTTTTTCTCTGGCATAGGCAGAATATGCAGAAAGTTCACTTTGTGCAGACTGGAGTCGTGCAGTTGTGCAGTTGTTGGTAGAAGCCAGGCCACCAAGACAAGTACATGTTCCTAACCCATTTTGAAGCGCAGAGTGGTGATTCCCCATTATGCGAGCTCCATGGCAACCTCTCTTTCCAGAATGCACTGATAATATTTATGACTTTATTTGAGCCTCATAAAAGGTAGGCTGGTACAATGCCTTAGATTTATATAAAGGGAAAGAACTGAAGACAGACATCTTTTAACTGACTTACTAAAGATTACCTAGAAAATCAAATCCTGAGCTTTACCCAAGAACTTTTTCAGTACGTTCAGCATTCTAATCATAAAAGGACTATGAAAAACAAAGCTACCCTGAGTGTGATTAGTAGAAACAGAGCAAGAACCATCCTGAAATGTCAGGCATTAGTGATGAACTTAAATAGTTTTTTCATAATAGAGTTATATTTTCGAAGTGACATTTGCAAATGAGCTCTCAGCCCAGGATGATTGCTTAAATCTTTTTCTCTGAACTATGATTTTTCTAATAGCAGACACTGATAATTCTGGGTAGCCTTGTTGCCTGGCTTCTGACACAGTGACATCTTTAGTATGCTTTAGTGCTGGAATAATCTTTTTCCATTTGCAGAGACCCACTGCCCATGTTCCTTAGCTCTCTGTGTGACCCATGGGCTCACAGTGCATAGAACACTAAAATATTTTCCTCCAGAAAGCACCAACATTTAAAAGATTTTAACAAATTCTGATGAAGTTTCTATAAAAGTGGTTGATATTTCCTTGTTTTCCGAAATAGAATATGCAGAACATAATTTGAACACTTGCTAGAATCATTGGAAACCCAGTCACTGTGCAGTATATATGACTGGGATGGTCTTGGGGTTTATTGATTGGTGCAGGCGGCCTGCCTATGTTGTAATTGGCCCCACTTTGCAGAAGTTTTCTTTTGATTGTCTTTCTCTTCCTTCTGCTACCAACACACAAACACACTATTTGTGCTATTGGTGTAACTATCTTTTGCAATTTCTCTCTTTCAGTTTCTTCTCTTTAATCATCCATGGGCCAGGAAAAAAGAAAAGTGAACATTTTTAAATGGTACACAAAATATGGGAAAATAGGCACTGAGTTAAGGTGCCTACATGCAAAATACTTGAGTTTCAGTGTTCAGGATTTGTTGTTTATCTTTTGACCATGAGACATTTTCTTCTTTTCCTGTGTTTCTTTCTAATTCTTGTGTGTGTTTAGAATCCCAGGCAGCTGGGCTTTTGCGAGGAGGTATAAGAGGGGGTATATTCTTTTTTTTTTTTTTTTCAGTTGAATTATAGTTGATTTACAATGTGTCAATATCTGGTTTACAGCATGGTGATTCATTTATACATATAATATATATATTCCTTTCCATATTCTTTTTCATTATAGGCCATTACAAGGTATTGAATATAATTTCCCATGCTATGCAGTACAACCTTGCTGTTTATCTATTTTATGTATAGTAGTTATTATCTGCAAATTCCAAACTCCCAATTTATCTCTCTGCCCCCCTTTTCCTCCCTGGTAACCATAAGTTTGCTTCCTATGTCTGTGAGTCTGCCTCTGTTTTGTAGATAAGTTCATTTGTGTCTTTTTTTTTTTTTTTTTTAGATTCCATATATAACTGATACCATGTGGTATTTTTCTTTCTCTTTCTGGCTTACTTCACTTAGTATGATAATCTCCAGGTCCATCCATGTTGTTGCAAATGGCATTATTTTATCCCTTTTATGGCTGAATAGTGTTCCATTGTATATCTATACTGAGAGGTGGTATGTTCTTGTATTTCTGTCACTTAGTGAACTTTCTTTTCACTATCACTGTTGTTTGTAGCTCTATTACAAAATCATGTTTCTGTCTTGCATTATAGATTAAGTGTATATCTGATGTAAGCTACAGGTTCAAGAAGTATTTGTGGAATAAAAGAACGTTTCTCCTATTCCACGCCATATTAAATTGTAAACTTTTGTGGTGGGGAGCTTGCTCTATTTCTTCCTGCTTCCACTCAATGCAATGTATATATCAAGGTTTGCCAAGTGACTGACGGAATAAAATTTTTAGATTCCACAGCATTGTTGGTAATAACTAACTCCAAAAAATTCTGAAACATATTTTTTATTATGGAACTTTGTTACTAGGGGTAGAAAGATATAGGAGACAGGAATATATGGGGGACATAATAAATGAGAGTTTACAGTAAAAAACGTTAATTGCTTATGAAGTACTGTTGAATATTATAGAAATGTGTTTCTCTTTTTCTTGAGTCAGAGGGTGGGAATGGTTGAGGCTAAAGGTTTTGGGGAACAGATGGAGCCTGAACTTAGGCTGAAAGGGAGTATGAAGAGGAAGTGGATTTGCCAGGTGGAACCATTCTAGGACAGGGTAGACTCCAGATCCTGGAAAAAATTGTGATGGCATTCTAACTCATTCTTTCTTGATTGTTAGGGAGTCAGAGAGCTTTCACAAATTATTCTTTATGGTCTATTGGATTAATTAGTTTTTTCAGGGTAACACCACTATACTAATTTCTTAGAATAATAAATGACAACAAAACTTAGTAGCTTAAAATGACATAAGTTTGTTATTGTACAGTCCTGTGGGCCACAAGAATAACACAGGGTTCACTGGGCTACAGTCAAGGAGTTGGCAGGGCTACATTCCTTTCTGTAGGCTGTGGGGGCAAATCTATTTGTCTTTTCTAGTTTCTAGAAGCTGCCTGCATTCCTTGTCTTGTAGCCTCCTTTTGTTTTCAAAGCCAGCAATGGCTGGTCAATTCTTTTTCACATTGTGTCATCCAGACACTAAGTCTTCTGCCTTTCACTTCCACATTTAAAGGACTCTTATGATTACATTGGTCCCTCCTAGATAGTTCAGGAGAATATCCTTGTTTTAAAGCCAGCTGATTAGCAACCTTAATTACATTTTACCATGTCACCTAACATACAGGTTCTGGAAATTAGGATGTGGACATCTTTGGGGAGCCATTATTCTATCTACCACAGTCACTAAACAAAATCTAAAGAGCTGAGATTAAGGATGTATAAATGATTGTAGGTTTTGATGGTGGAGAAAGCTGGAGAACAGGGAGATTTGACCAAAGTGGGTTTGCACAGGGCTCAGAGGTAATATAGCCCAGGCCTTTGAAAGCAAGAGGGCCAGTGACCAGCACAGCCGGCACCTGAGATCCTGTAAAAATACCTGCAGGCCAGCCAACCTTTCCTGAGGATTTGGGTGCTAAGAGTTCCAAGGGGGATGAAGCAGGGTCTTCCATTTGAGAGGATGGTGTGCTTTTGAAGAGGACTTGAAGTGAATAAGACAAGAGTATCCTGTCCACAGGTGAAACCACTTGTTTAATATTAGGGAAAAACTGAGAGTTTGAGAAATGGCATAACCAAAGAAAATTCATGATAAATTGAGATACAGGACCTAAGAATCTTGTTTTCCAGCCACCATCCAGGTCTCTTGCTGCGGTAAATGGAACAGAATGAGTCACTTATCCACAGGCTTGATTCAAATAGAAGGATGAATTGTGGTACAGATAATAGCTTATATAATGCCAGACCTCTCCTAGGAACTGTGAAGATTTCAGATGAGTACATGGTGATGACTTTCTGAAAATTTGATCAATAAGTATATATCACTAAGATCAGAATTTATTTAAAATTATGAACAGCCTGGAAGACTGCCAGGGCCTGAGTAATAACCCTAGGCAGTCCAAATGCATGCCAGCTTCCTTGTTTATATAAATTGCTAGAATCTCTCATGCCTGACCCCTCTGATGTATCAGCTTTGTTATGTCAGTTTAGATATAGGTAAATTTCCTAGGGGCATTTATTAGCTTTATTAAAAAAGAGGCAATTGTCCAAAGACCTCTGGGCATCTGCACCCAAAACATAAAATAAAAGAATGAAATTAAACATTCAGGCGGCCAAACACCTCATAAAAAAAGCTAGGCCAGTTCAGCCTCCCAAGGGTTGCCAGATTGGCAGGCTTGGGCTTGTGTTTTTTCCTGGAAAATTCACACACTCTTCTGTCCGGTTGGACAAAGAAATAAATTGCAAAGGCAAAGATCATCAGCAACCTTGTTTTGGGGATTCATATCTGGAATCCTTTATTAGAAGTCAGATGGCTGATCTTCATATATTTGAATGAACCAGTAGACGGGAGAAACCCTCAAAGGGAACCTCTTTCTTTATTACAACATATCCACCCAACATTCTCTGACTTCCTTTTCCACTTTGATTGATGGCTTTTGTCCCTGGAATACTTCACATTGTCACTTCCACAAAGCCCAACATTCTTCCCTATCTGCCTTCTGTTGAAAACAATTACTCAGAGACCACATTGCTCTAAATCAGTGATTTTCAAACCCAGACCAATCCTCCATCCCAGGGGACATTTGGAAATTCTAGAGACATTTTTGGTGTCACAACAATGGGAGGAGGGAAGCTATTGGCATCCAGTGGTTAGAGGCCAGTGGTCATTGTAGCACTTCTGCCATTTTCACTTATTTTGCCAAATCCACATTCACCTTCATTATTTTTCCCTTAGTGCTTTCCCTAAATGGAACTCACTCCAAAAAAATTAAATATATTTATTTTAAGGAGAAACTTTATATTACCGTCATAAACAGAACAATAATCATAGCTCTCGTAAAAGTCATTGTGAAAGTGCCTCCATTGAAGACAAAACAATAGTATTAAATTACAAGTTGACCCTGATGCTGCTGTCTTTCTGATAAAATGAGAAACTGGCAAATTTTAGAGACGTATTAAACAGAAACACCAAACTGAGACTCTATTCTTTGTTAAATGAAATGGGTTGATCGATTGGAAGGAGAATCTCTTTCTCATCATGATTCACTGGTATTTAAGCCCTTGTCCTACATTTATTTAATACTGAAAACCATCTTCCACATTGGGTAAGGTTATTGTGAACACATGTCTCACCTTTTGGGAAACACTGAATTATTATGTTCCTCACATAGACACTCTTCTGCCAGGATTCGTCCTTTTCTGTTAGTTTGCCGCAGATTTGAACCACTGCTTCAGGACCCCTTTTTAGGGTGTGGATTTCACAATGGTGCATCCAGATAATTGCTATCTACAACCTGGACAGTTCCTCTGAACCAAAGAAAATCAGAGGAATCTTAAGATTGCAGAATAAAAACCTAGAGTATATTATTTCCAACCAATGGCAAATGCCCTTGTCTAGTTTTATTGCCCGCTCTCGGCCGATTAAAACAGCCATCTAAAATGTACTTGTAATCCTTTTTGTAGGATTAAAGTGACTCTGCTTCAGAATGCTTCTTGTAGTAATTATTCTGGGTTATAATATTCTAAAAAGAAGGACTCAACTCTTTGATACGAACTGATTGCACATTAAAAGTCCCAGTGCATGAGGATGAGTCAGTTATCATTATTCACAATATCCACTTTTGGGTCTATGTTTTTATGCTGTGAATCAGTTTACAGGTAACATCATCTTTGTAAACTGCAGTATATATTGAAAGGGCTGGTATTTCTACTGTCCGTTGGTTCACTGGAGAACCTGCCACGAAATAAGTTATGTTGCATCCTGGCTGCCTTGGCAAAAGGGTGGAAAATTGCAACAGGCACTTAACAGCTTTCGAGGTCCCCCTTGCCACCCGGTACCCTAAGCTGGAGTCTCTTAGTTGTCATTGTGAAAATTTCTCCCCGTCGGAGAAAACCAGCTAATGTTTCACATTCCAAGGGAGCTTGGTTGCATCATGAAAACAGTCTGGACTTGGCTGAATTTTTTTTCTGTCTCTGGAATTGGTTTCTATACCTATAATTATCTGCAAGCACCGCCGTAAAAGCCCTCCAATCTTTACCTCATGGTGTTCTTCCTTTGGGGCACTGGTGCTGGACCCATCCAACTTTTTTCCCAAACCATAATTAGTAGAATTATGTTTAATAATCCCCCCTAATTCTGAAGGGAGCAGAGGCAGCGTCGAGCGAGCTCGGGGGCAGATAATGAGGGCTACAGAGGGTCTCCCTGAGTTGTATCATCACAGTCCAGTAAGCAATATGCTGCCACTGTCACCCAGCATCGGCCTCAACGGGCCAGCAGCCTCCGCCTCAGTGACAGCTCAAAACAAGAGAGACACACACTACCCATGTGTTTTCTCCTCCCTTTGACTGAAAAAGCCATATCCTTAAAGAATATGCATCATGCTGCTCTGTTTTGCAGCCGCCAGATTTTCCTAGGTGTGGAACAAGGTATTTCTAAATTTCCTTCAACGCAGGATTAGGTGTTGCATCATTGATTCATTTTACCAGTGGGATTCAGGCCCAATAAAAGACATGAGGCTTTAGAGTAAGATGAACAAAACCAGCTCTCACTCACTTGAGAGTTCATTATTTCACTTAATGGCTCTTAAAGTTAGTTGTTTTGTGTGTAACTCTGAATGCTTGTTAGAATCTCTTTTTGTAGGAAATCGACAGTATGAAATAATTTTCCAACAGTAAAAATTATATATTAAAGGGCACAAATACTCCATTTCTTTGTTCTTACAGCAAACAAAAACTTATATTCCAGCTACTTTTTTGTTTTGTTCCTATTTTTTCTAAAAGGATCCTAAATATAATGGCTTTGCTTTTAGATTTAGAGGATGTCCCGCCTGACATGAGCTCAGATAAAAGAAAAGCATTTATGTGTAATCTCTGGCAGATAGTGAAACTGGTTCTTATATAAAGTCATAAATTTTACTGCTGGGAAGGACCTCAAGGAACATTTAGTTCAGCCCCTTGTGGTTGGTAAATGGAGGGAACTGCAAGATACCTTCAAGATTGAAGTGGAAGTTACTTTCTGAAAAGAAAGTGGGAAAAACAAAACGAACAACCAAAACATGTAATGAAGGTGATCAGTCACTTACAGAAGGAGATGACCAACAGACATAACCTGTAAAAGACCAGTCCCCAGACCGATTCTGGAGACTTGGTTATTATGTGAGGTATGCATTGCTTGGAACGTTTAACCTACAAATTGTATTGTGCTTGGGTTACAGACAAGGGTAACACGTGGGATGTGGGCAGCTTGCAACAGAGTTGAAGAAGAATTGAAGAATATATCCATTGCTGTTCTAGCCAAAGTCAACCGGCCTACGTAACCGGAAGACGTCATATATTCATCTCACGAGGGGTCCAGAGTCAGGACGGGCTTCAGACACAGTACCCCAGCTTCCAGACCTCCTTCCTTCTCTTTTCTTCCACTCTGTTCTCTAGATGGCTTCATCCTGAGGCTATAAGCAAGAGATTGCAGCTGCCTCACGTAAATATCTTATGGAAATATTTTTTGTTTTCAGTGAAAATCAAGAAAAATTAACTATAGTACAGATTGATGAAGTCATCTGTAAATTGAATGCTGTGGAAATAAAAACTTGGAGCCAGGAGTTGCCAGGAAATGTTCACCCCCTGAGACTTTACAGCTATCACAGCACTGGAGTTTCTTCTGGAGGAGTAATGCTGACTTGAGCCCAGTTTATCCTGTTTTATCCTTGTCTGTGGGACTGGATGGCCCCATATGGCATCTGGGATACAAAGGAAAGTCTGTACATTAGCTTTTTGAGGAGGATTAAGAAAGCTTCTTTTGCTACACTGTGAACATTAGTCTTATACTGTTTTTGTCTCAAGATCAGATGTACGTAATATTTTGTAGCAGTTAAGATACAGAGCTTATAGGATGTGGTCTACAGCTTGGGGTCAAGGAGGGGCTCTAAGTTTAGATGAAAGATAATGACCTAGAACAACTTGTTTAAAACGTGATTTTTGTTTTTCAGATTCCCAGGTCAGGTACCTGTCTGAGCAGGCTGAGAAATTCTGCAGAGCTTGTATAAGGGCAGATTATCAGTATGCACTAGTGAAATTTGTAGCGGTTGGGAAAATGTGTGCAGGAAGGTGCCCAATGCATGTTTGATAAATTACCAGTTTAGGCTTAGCAGGAAATGTGCATGAAATATGCTGGTTTCATAGAAATAGAAGCTGATGGAACCAGAAAGAAGCATCGAATGGATCCTTCCTTTTAAAGGGCAGGATGAAAGACTGAAGGAGGGTTAATGAGCCAACAACTGAAAGAAAACAGTCCTAAGGAACTGCCCATGCAATGTTAGGAAAGCTGAACTTCACAAAGACATAGAACAACTGTACATAAAGTTTATTGAATAAGCCCCAATGAGAAAGCTACTCCAGTGGAGCCTGAGTCAGAATGTTTGGTTAATCCAGACACACACACTAGTGGACTGTTCTGCTTTGCCTAAAGCAAGGACAACATGGTGGGGCAACCAAAATGCTTGGGATAAAGAGTGCCGCGTTGATCTGATGACCAGAGGAAATGCACAGCTCTATAATTCTGAATTTTCTCTTTTCTTTTCCATGGAGACGACTAGTTTTAAAACTGGTAGGGTAGGAAAATGCTGGAAAAAAGGTAACTGAAGAAATAGTGAGAGACTCTCTGCACTAAATGAGTTTCAGTCTTTGGCTGGAGGAACCACATCCCATGATGGTGAGAATTCTTGAAGAAATAATGGTGAAATGGACTATTGGTAACCTTGGAAGAGAGATGGCGGAAGATGGGAAATGTGCCAACTTTGAGAAAGTGGAAAGATGTGGGTTTTCAAGCATCAGTTGATAACTTGATGTTAATTGCCAAACTGTTTTAGAGATGGGCATGTGATAGGGTGCGTGAGTTCACACCAAACAAATCATGTTAAATTAACCTTGAATACCATTTAATAGAATTAACAGACT
This sequence comes from Camelus ferus, assembly GCF_009834535.1. Lineage (NCBI taxonomy): Eukaryota > Metazoa > Chordata > Mammalia > Artiodactyla > Camelidae > Camelus > Camelus ferus. The sequence continues at coordinate 98,308,411 of NC_045697.1, read as the reverse complement.
TAGATCAGTTAGATGCCTAGCAAATCACTTTGTAAGGCTTTTCAGGATACTTTATGAAGAGGTATTATTAGGATACCTCATAAGTGTGAGCTGTAACCAGGAGATTAAAGAAATTTACCCCAAGAATGAGGATTAGTTGATCAGAGTTAATCTGGAGACAATTATTTAAGAGCATTTTTCAAGATTCTATTACTTGGTTTTTTTGTTTGTTTGTTTTCCTAACAACTTGGATTAACACATAAAATATATGCTTACCTAATATGCAAATGTATTCAAGTAGAATTAGCAATAATATACTGAATGACTGCTTCAGAATCCAAGCTAAAACTATGGGTCTTCATTTATAAGATTTACTAATGGAACAAAATGAAAGTATCAAACTTAAAAAGAAAAGTCTATGATGAAGAGAGTGAAAAAAATGAGTTTCATAAATTTATTACCAAAAGCATGAACCACAGAAAACTTGCCATTTCATTTGAAAGTAAGTTAAATGTGAGCCTTGCATTGTGGCTCCAAAACACTGACCCACAAAGGGTCGGCCAATACCACTGGCTGAACTACTGTCTAATATTGTGTTGAGTTCTCAGCACTCCATGTTCATATGGAGATGACACAGGATCTGATGAGCTACAGGCAAAGGGAAGCAAGAGTCTGGAAACCGTGTCAGTGAGAAATGGTGTGTTTGTTCGGTCATTATCTTAGCAAGCATTTATTGAGTGCCTGATATGTGCCAGTTACTGTGCTAGGTGCAAATTAGTGATGCATATTGTCTGCTGGCTAAGGAGAGAGTCTAGCCATGGTGCCTGATATGTAGGCCAACAATAAAGTACACGGGGCCCAATAGGAGGGGACAGCACAGAGAAGAGGTTAACCCTTGGGTATGTTCTTGATGGACAGAAGTAGTGAACCAGGTGGAGACAGAAGAAGAAGAATGGTTTCCATGTAGAGGGAAAAACTTGTGGGAAACGCTGTGGCATAGAAGATCTTGGGGCACTTGGGAGGGGGAAGTGACTGGAATGTGGTGTGTGTGTGTGTGTGTGTGTGTGTGTGTGTGTGTGTGTATTTGTGAATGGCAGGAGATAATTCTAGAAGTAGACTGGGGCCACTATTGGTCAAAGTAAGAGGTTTAACTTCACCCTAAAAACATGGAGAACTAATGAAGGGCTTCCGTAGGTGACATGATTAACAATGTGATTTAGAATGCTCACTCTGGCTTCAGTTTGGAAGATGGATTGGAAATGATCAGTCAAAAAAACTGATCAGTGAAATGACTGATGCAACTGTCCAGGTAAAAAGCTGTGAGAGCCTGATCTGAGGCAGTAAAGATAGAAAGGTAGGGTCAGATTCTTGAATTATAAAGGAATTAGTACCAACAGAACTTTGATTGGGGTGGAAGGAGGAAGAAGGAGTTCAGGTTGATTTCTAGAATCTTACCAGTGTGACTGGGTAAGTTGTAATTTGATGAGAGAGGAAATTTAGAAGGAGGAACAGGTTTGAGGAACACGTCCAGTTTGAGTTTTCTTAGGAAGATCTCTATTGATTGCCTATTGGCAGTTGGGTATATGGGTCTGGAGCCCCAGATGGGGGCTGTGATATAGCCCCACATGTGGAGCCTCGTCTGATGATACTTGGAAATGAGGAAAGAAGAGATCACCTGTAGACACCAGAAACAACAGCACAGACATGGCATACACAGAGTAGCAAGGGGAGTCTGCTATAAATGAGATTGGGGTAGCCCAAGAGAAGGGAAGCACAATGTTAAGAAAGTATACTTTAGAAATACACGATATACGAAGAGAGTTGTCACAGTATTTGGCAACCTGGAGGTCACAGGGGCACACTGGAAAGAGATTGATTGTGGCTATGGGTGTTGGTCTCCTTGAGGACTGAGAAATGATTGAGAGCAGAAGAAATGGCAGCGTGGAGGCTGGCTGCTCAGAAGCTAATGGTGAACCTGCAGCAGGGGTGGTGGGGCTCCTTCAGGCTTTGCTCATGCTGTTTCTTTCCCAGGGAACTCCTGCTCCTCTACTTGGCCTCTTTTGCCTGCTCAACTCCTGCTAAATCTTCAAAGCTCAGGTGACAGAGAAAAGTACATTTAGGCTAGTGCAGTGTCAATTTCAAGGTGTCTTTGAATGTTACATTTTCATTTTCTTCTCATACTCCAAGAGGGTCACAGACAAACTCACAGTGCGGAAAGTGACTCTGAATTCCACTTCTTGTTCTGGTTATAGCCCACCTCTCATTTCCTCATCAGAGTTTCTTTTCCTGTCTTTCTGCCCTAGGCCACTGAGAATGTTCTTGGGAGTAAGGATCATGCTTTTTCCATCATCATCATTATCATCATTATTAACATGTTTACCTTCTTTACTGCTGAAGCCAGTATTTCTCAAATGCATTCATGAGTCTTTAAGTCATGTTATGCATTGTTGGAGGAACTGGGGATGTTTATTTTGGAAAATCCATACCATGAACACATTCTCCTGAGGCACTACTTTTTTTCAGATCCTGAGAGAGCTACGAGGTGAGATGTGTACAGATCATCTGAAGATGGCAACTTTCTACCGAATTGATAGATCCTGACTTGGCTCACGGCCTTTGCCTTACAATGCTTGATGTTGTTATCTGAACGCTATTTATATATCCTGTAGCATAAGCTCACTGAAGGCAGGGGCCATGTTTTAACATATTTGCAAATCTTTGTATTCCTCGTGGTGCTTAGCAAATTACCCGTAGGGCATTATAGTTGATAGCCGAGAAACATTTGTTAGGTTGAATTTGAATGGGCTGCGGGGAATCTGGCTTCATTAAAATTAAGTTAAACCACATTGTATATTGAAAAAATCAAATCCTGAATAAATCTTAAGTTATGTCCTTGTTCTCAACAGATTACATTTTACTTTTAGCATTTCTTTTCTTGGAGGACTGAGGTAGTCTCTTTGTTATGTCCCAGCCAGAGGACCTTGGGAATGAAGAGGGAACCTGTCCTGAGAAGAGCAGCTCAGGTGGTCTAAGGCTGGCTCTGGCACCGACATGCTGCTCGACTTTGCAGAAATACAGAAATTAGGCTAACCTACTCAGCCATAAGAAAGAATAAAATAATGCCATTTGCAGCAGCATGGATAGACCTGCAGATTATCATGCTAAGTGAAGGATGCCAGAAAGAGAAAGAAAAATACCATATGATATCACTTATATGTGGAATCTAAAAAAATGACACAAATGTATTTACAAAACAGAAACAAACTCACAGCCATAGGAAACAAACTTATCAGGTTATCAGGCGAGTAAGGGGGTGGTGGTGGAGGGATAAATTGGGAGTTTGAGATTTACAAATACTAGCTGTATATATAATAGATAAACAGCAAGGTCCTACTGTATAGCATGAGGAACTATATTCAATACCTTGTAATGGCCTATAATGAAAAAGAATATGAAAAGGAATATGTGTGTATATATATGTATGTGTATATATATATATATATATATATATATATATATATATATATATCTGAAACATTACGCCATACAGCAGAACTTAGCATTGTAAACTGACTATATGAAAAGGAATATGTGTGTGTGTAGATCTATATATTTATATATCTCTATTTATCTCTGAAACTTTATGCCATACAGCAGAACTTAACATTGTAAACTGACTATGCTTTCATTAAAAAAAAAAAGAAATTAGGCTGACTTCTCCTCCCCCTCCCCCTCCTCTCTTTCCTCTTTCCTCTTCCTCTTCCTCTTCTACTGGTTCACAGGGAAAAACATTTTCATCACTAGGGAACCCTGTATGCCCGAGCTGGCCAATTATTTAATTCTGGACCTCTTGACTGAAGTTTTGAATATGCCCTGAAGGAATTTGGATTTAGAATCTGAAGGCTTTAGATCAATTTCCAGAGAGGTAGCCCAGCCCTGCAGTAAACATACAGGCTTCTATTGGGTACAGAGCTGGGTATTACTAGCAGTTTACCCAGGAGCCTCAGTTTCTTTACCTGTAAATGGACTGATAACTATACCTATCTCCCACTATGGGGATTAACTGAGATGATACCTTTACTGTGTTTATCCCAGAGACAGCATAGAATAAACACTCAATAAAGAACATCTATTTTTGCTATGATCAGGGGATGTCAAAGAGTCAGCCTCCGTGTGTAGATTTACTTTAGGCTGGCAGAGGAATCTGACAGAGCTTGGGCGCAGGCCCTGGGAGCCAGATCTGGAAAGACAATTTCTGACTGATGAGTTTCCAAGTGGGGTGGCTTCGATCCCTGCACACCTCGCCCTCCATCTGCCCTTGCCTTTTCACGCATGCTCTCCTGACTGCATCTGGGCCCTTAGAACCCTTGCTCTTGGAAAGATTTTGTAACTGCACTTCCCTTACTTCACTTCTTGCTGTCAGAGGACTCTCCCACAAATATAGATCTGACGTTAGCACTCCCTTGTTTAAAACCTCCAGTGGCTTTCCATTATCTATTTAATCTCTGAAAATGGTCATGTAAGGCCTTCAGGGCTCCTCCTTCTGTGGCTTACTGAAATAAACTTGGGCTTTGAGACTAGAGAGGCTCTTGTTTAAACATGACTCTGGCACAAGTATTTGACCTTGGTCCTTATTTAAATTGCCTGAGCCTCTGTTTCCTCATTGGTAAAATGGGACTTATAATATTTGCCCTGCAAATTTATACAAGGCTTAGAGATGATGGAATAAAGTTGTTGGTGCATGCTCCAAAAATGACAGAGATTATCCTACTAATCTGCTTTTGTTCTTCCCTGTCTTACCCGGGTGTCTTTTCTCATATCCTCTTTACCTCGATTCTACATCTTCCTCACCCCTGCCTTTTGAGCATCCCTGATTTTAAGAGTTGAACAGCATTATCCTTGAAGATTTCTACCCAGACTGATATTAAATGTAAACATGACATGTTAATCGAGTCATATTCTTGGGTTTAAGGAAGCCAACGACTTTTTCATTTGCCTTGATTTTAATGGGTGTACTTCCTTATGTTAGAGACCCATAATAGATATGAAGATGGGGAGTAAAATACTGAATTTAGGAAAAGCAAATATGCGCAGGGTTTCTATTTGCAATGATTGCCAAGGAGACAACAGAGGATCATTTTTTTCTACATCTTGGCTTGACTTTTCAGCTTACTAGGTGTTCCTTCAACTTAGCAAATATTAATATTTACAGATTCCACTGCACATTTGATCTCCCTCAGAACCATGTCCAGAATATACCTTACGTGAATGCATTTTGGGCAAGAACGATGGATTACAGAATATCTGAGCTGTAACAAATATATCTTAATTTTAAAAGTTTCACATGGTTTGTTTTGATAAGTAGAGAAGACATGGATTCAGTTTGGAATTGAATGTTTGGATTCTCTCTTACCTTTTTTTCAGTTCTTGAGGGACTGAGTAGTGTTTATTACAGAAGGTAGAGGACTGTTTCTTTCCAAGAGGTTCTGGCAGAATCAATTTATTGATAATTGGGTGGACAATATTTCCATCTATTTATGAAAAGGGAGCAATAATTAGTCTTTCCCAAATATAGTAAGGAATTAGAATCAAATACAATTAAAAGGCATTAGTTTCATTTGACAGTTGGATAGTTTTCTCCCCTTACTCACCTGTACTCATCTACAGGCAACACTGAACCCAGATGTTTTGATAATTCTTAACAGTTTTAGCTCTACTGCTGGATCAGGACCTGTCACACACACAGCAGATTGTATGGCATTGAAGATCAACACGGAGAAATGAGACTGTTCTGTTGTTATTCAGAGCTGGCATTTTGTTTGTGGAAGCAAACAGGTGTTCCCAGAGTCATATGATAACATGGCCTCTTATCTAGGTTTCTTCTATATTTTCAACACGGGAATAAGAACAATACAGCAATAACTCATTTTGTGAAATTTCAAACAATTAAAAATTGCTATTTATCATGCACCTTACTCCCCAGCTCACACCCAGAATCAGAGTGCTGTGATGCTACAGAATGTTCATCCTGAATGTTCATGTGATTTGGTTATGTCTTCCTCTACCAACAGAGTGCCATGCCATTCACTATAGTCTAATTATTTTGAAAATTGGCAACTTGCCTTTGTTACATGTGGTAAGACTTACTACCCTTGACAAATAGGAGTTAGCTGGACCTGCTAAGGTTGATAATGCATTTTGGGAGTCTTCAAAGGAGATTTTTAAACTTTATTTTTAACTAACATTCCCCTGACTATCCCCTTGGTGTTGGTGTCCTTAGTTTGCTGGCCTGACTATTCGCAAAGGAGAGGTACTTGTGCGGTATTCTTCTCAGCTTAGGATAGTCAAAATGGGTATTTGCTGGATCAAAGCATATCAGTTCTAGAAAGGAACCAAAAGCTCTTTAGTCTATGCTGAGTACTAGCGAGATTATGCTTATTAAGTTCATGGGGTTGATTTGAAAGCTTTTAAAGACAAGCTGCAGCTCACTGGTCTAATCTACCCAAATTTATTCACTTCTTGTATTTTATCTCCAAATCTTTTCTTGAAATCTCTCACCTTCCTTTGTCTGGTTGCACTAGCCAGAACTAATTACAATATGAATTCACTTTATGGACAAATCAGTTTCTCTTTACCGTTTCTTATTGCTTGTATCCAAAGTCAAAACCCTAGAATTCATCCCCTTGTCCAATCTCTACTTCTCTTCAGCCAAAGCCAGACATGCAGGGATCTCATGCCTCCTCTCCTACTCTTCCTCTAACCTGGACTACATTCAGCTGCTGCTACTGTTTTATATCCTATCCTTGCCTTCACTTCCCATTTACCCAACTTTATAAACCTTGGATCACAAAACAAGAAGAAATAAACTGTATCTCCATGAACCCTAGGCACTGCTTTTGAATATTTATGTATTTAGTTTCTCTTAGGGTACTTCATCCATGCACAAAACTGAATTTCCTCAAAAGGTAACTTGATAAAAATCTTTGAATAAGCTAAGTGATGTTCAATAATCTAGTATGATAAAACAAGATAATTTGGTTAGATGATAATTCTGTATGAGAGAAATGGAGTGGGAAGGAAAACAATGTGTTTAAAAAATTATTTTCTCTTAAATTTACCTTTGTAGAAATCTGTCTTCATATACACAGCCTTTTATTTGGAATACAGCTTGGAGTCACTGAAGCAAACATTGCTTTATATACACTATGATACCAGATCAATAATGCGGTTGGTACGTTGAACAAAAGGAACTCAAGATTATGTTGCTGTTTTCTTTTACTGTTCAGTCAACAGAAAAAAAGAGCCAAAAGAGAAGAAATGAAACAGAGAGACATTTTCATCTCCTGTTTTCAGAGCTTTCATTTCTCCTTTAACTCCCAGGGAACTAGCATGCAAGATTGTGTAATTACCATTTTAAAAGGCAATTATAGAACTTTTCCAAAAAAAAGCATCTAGGATGTTATGCTTTCATGTATACAAATGGCAAGGGCTTCTTTATTGAAGTTTCAGTTTGGATGTTAATAATATTTGACTAGCATTAACCCAGTGTTCCTTTTCCCATCCTTTTAAGTAGGTTTCTTATAGTGATCATATAGTTGGGTCTTGCTTTTTTATTGTTGTTGTTTTGGTCCCATCTGAATAATTCTCCTTTTTAATTGGGGTGTTTAATTGTTTAATTGGGGTAAAAACCATTTACATTTAATGTGATTATTGATAGAGCTGGCTTAAAATGGACTCTCTTACTGTTTGTTTTCTGTTTGACCCATGCCTTTGTTCTTCCCTGTCTTCTTTTGGATTTTTAAAATTATTCCATTTATCTATTTTGTTGGCTAGTATACTAGTTCTAACTCTTTGTTTTGTATTTTTTAGTGGTTGTTTTATGGTTTATAGTATAGATCTTTAATTTGTCTTAGTCTACCTTAAAGTGATATTATACCACTTCATGTGTGTATAAGATCTTAACAACAATAAAATTCCATTTCCCACATCCTGGCCATTGTATTATTATTGTTATACATTTTACTTCTACATACATTGTAAACCCCACACAACATTATAATTTCTGTTTTAACAAGTCAATCTGTTAAAGGTATATAAAAACTAAGAACAAAGATTCTTTATATTTATCCACGTAATTCCCGTTTTTGGCATTCTTCATTTCTTTATGTAGATCTAGATTTCCATCTGGTTTTCTTTCTGCCTGAATGACTTTCTTAAATATCTCATGTAGGGCAGGTCAGCTGGTGATGAATTCTTCCAGGTCTTGTATATCTGAAAAGTCTTTATCTTGACTTAATTTTTGGGTATAGAATTCAAGGTTGACTTTTTTTCCCTTTCAGTACTTTAAGTATGTTGTTCTTCTGGTTTGCATTCTTTCCAAAGAGAAGTCTACTCTCATTCTTATTTTGTTCTTCTGTCCATGATATTTCTTTCTATTCTGGCTGCTTTTAAGATTTTTTTTTTTCTTTATCATTGGTTTTAAGCATTTCAGTTATGATGTATCTTAGTTTAATTTTCTCCATGTTTCTAGGCTTGGGGTTCTTGGAGCTTCTTGGAGCTGTGGGTTCAAAATTTTCATCAAATGTGAGAAAAAAAATCAGCTATTACTTTTCAAATGTTTTTCATATACTCCTTTTCCTCTCCTTTGGAGACTCCCACTGAATGTAGTTTCACAGATCATTGTTGCTTTGTTTATTTTTGTAAAAAAATCTCTTTTTACTTTTTGTTTCATTCCTGGGCTAGGGGTCAAAGTTCACTGATTTTTTATTTCTGCAATGTCTAATCTGCTGGTAATTCCATTTAACATCAAAGATATTTTTTAAATCTCAGTCATTATTTTTAAAAAATCTCTTGAAGTTTGTTTTTATTTTTTAAAAATTTCTTTCATGTCTTTACTAATCTGAGCAATTTTTCATCTAGCTTTTTGAAAATGTAATAATTATTTTAATGTCTTTGCTAATTCTACCAGTTATGTTAGTTCTGGGTCAGTTTTGCTTGATTTATTTTTATCCTCATTATGGGTTGTATTTTCTTCCCTCTTTGCATGCCTGGTGATTTTTGATTAGATGCCAGACATTGTAATTCTACTTTGTTGACTGTTGGATATTTTTGAAATGTTTATAACTATTTTTGAGCTTTGTTTTGGGATGCAGTTCAGTAACTTTAATGGTTTGATTTTTTTAGGCTTCCTTTTAAACCTTGTGAGGCAGGACCAGAGCAGCATTTAGCTTGCATCTAATATTGCCCCAATACTGAGGCAATACCTTCTAGACACTCTATTTGATATCTCATGAATTCAATGATTTCCCTCTCTGATGGGTGGGAACAGACACTATTTCTGATCTTTGTGAATTCCAAAGATTTTTCCCTCTGCTTTTCTGTTCTGCTTCTTTCCTCAGTCTCACGTAGTTTTTTCAGACATATGTGCTAACCAGTACTACTATGAAATTTCAAGTGAAATCTTCCGCAGTTCCTGTAATTTCTCCTCTCTGGTACTCTGCTTTACAAATCCTGGGAGTCTTGTCCTCCCTGGGTCCTCAGCTTTATTTCTTCAACTGAGATCCCTCTAAGCTCCTTCTGGCTTCCTTCTCTATGTGCTACATCATGGAAACTCTCTTCAAGCAGTTAGCTGAGGTATTATAGGATTTATCTCATTTGTTTTTCCCTCTCTTAGTAATCACTGTTCTGTGTTGTCTAATGTTCAATGTCCTAAAACTATTTTTTCCATATATTTTGTCTGTCTTTTAGTTGCTTTAGGTGGGAGGATAAATCAGTTCTCTGATCCCCATCATGATTGATAGCATAAATCTCTGTTAATCGTATTTGATTTAAAGCTTATCAACCTATCAAAGTACATTTCTAAAACTGGAAAAGTTTCATGTGCCTTTGCAGGAAATATATTGAATCTGATTAAGTTTTCCCATTACTTGGGTTCCCATCTGTTAATCTGTCATCTGCTAACAAGAATATGGCAGTAAGTCTTCTATCATCAATTTATTAGTCAATTTTTCTATATGCAAAATTGGTACAGTTCTGTCAGCCTTCAGCTTTCATAGAGTCTATATACCTCATTCATAAAGGTACAAAGAAATATTCATCATCAGGCAATGGTTAAAAAATCTTTGGAAATAGAACTTTACAAATGCAAAGTTAGCAGTATACGTTTCATGGCTAAAAACCAAAGTAGCACTAGATCCTTCCATTTCTAGAATTCCATAATTTTGTTTTTATGATATCTGCAAAGTGGGACAAATGTAGAATTATTGTCTTTTTAATATTTACTAAGAAGAATCCTTCAAAAAGAAGTCTACCATGTTCAGCATAAATGGAATATCAAAGGATTTTGTTAAAATGAAATGAAGGATTTAGCGATATAAATATTTCTTGAATAATTAGCTTTGGAATAAAAGACCAAGAGAAATAACAACAAATAAATTCTTCAATTGTGCTTTTCTTCAAGACACTATTGGTTTTTGTGAGTTCTTTCTCTGTCTGCTTGCAAGTTTATTTATTTATTTTTTCTTTCTCCATTATAAAAAATTGAAGTATAGTTGATTTACAGTGTTTGTTAGTTACAGGTGTACCACACAGTGATTCAGTTGTACATGTTGTTTTTCATTACAGGTTACTATTAGCCATTGAATGTAGTTCCCTGTGTTATACAGTAGGACCTTGTTTATCTGTCCTGTACTTAGTAGTTTGCATGCGCGTTTATATATATGTATATCTATGTGTGTGTATGATATTATTACAACTGGAAGAACTGTGTGGATCATCTACTACCACTCTGATAACTTAGAGAAACCTCTATCTAATAGAATTCATGCCTTGAGTTCCTGGCACAGTAGGACGAAAATACACATCTCCTAACTGCAAATCTAGTAACATTTCCTCTCTGCTTGTTTCTGTATTTCTTCTTTTTTTTCCTTTTCTTTTTTCTTTCTTTCTTTTTTTTTTTTTACAATGGAGAGGTAGAGAAAAAAATACCTGGAAAGATTTTTTATTATCTGACATCACAACTCATTTTTTCCTATTGAAATTATTTTTTTCTATGTAAGCAATAGGTTATTTGGTAGTTGGGCATGGTTATCTAAGGCCATGGGTTCATCGTATCATGTATTCAGTGTTGAATTACAAAACCATTTTATTTTATATGTTAGTATCCACATCATATTTGTTAATCTGTCATTTTACAATAGTCATTAAAAATAGAGGGAACAGTTTCTTATAGTTTCTGGTACTTTTTACCAAAATAATTTTCCCAATGGACACATCATTTATCAAGCATTCCATCTGTCCTGCACCTTCTACCCCTAACAAAATGCAATCACTCAAAAAACAGTTACAAACTACATTTATCTGCTAATCATTCTTCAGCACTCAGGTCAATAGTCTTAATGAAGTGCAGTCTCTTTTCTACCAAAAAAAAAGTCTTGTGTTGCATGAAGTACAGTTTTACAGAATAGTGTCTTTGGTAGATAAAAATGGCCACAAATACTTTACAATTTCTTCTATCAAGAGGTGGAGCAATTTCCCTGCTGCTTATTATGTCTGAGCTATCTTTTCCCCACTGCTTGTGTCTGGGGTATCTTGAGACTCACTTTGATCAATACATTATGGCAAAAGTGACATTATGTGAGATCTGAGCCAAGACCTTAGAAGACTTGGAAGCTTTTGTTTTAGTTCTCTTAGAACCCTGCCTCCTGGAGGGTGAGAGAGACCCAGATACCCCGCTTATCTCAGCCATTCCAGTTGTGCCAGCTAAGATCCCAGACATGTAGTGAGCCCAGGTGACACCACATGGAGCAGAGATGAAACTGTTCCAGGTGAATCCCTTCCAAATTGCTGATCCACAGAATCACAAGCAAATTTTTACTTAAAGCCACTAAGTTTGGTGGTAGTTTCTTATACAATAAGAGGCAAGTAGATCCTGTACAGAAGAATTGTCCCTTCACCTCTGCCTTCCTTTTAATCAGCTGTTCTGATGATGTCTATTTTCCTCCTCTGGGTCCTTTAAAAATCTTTCATTCATTATAACATACTCTATGCAATCCATTTGCTATTAACTATTTATATGGACACAGACTTTTAAAAAAATCTTAGTTTATTTAATTCTCCTAGAACTCTTATGAAATAAATAGATCACTGTGATATTCCATTTTAAGAATGTGAAGCAATGCTTTACATTATATTATAATACCTTTTTCTTTTTTTTTCCATAGAGGCTTACTTTGCTTGGTAGACATGACCTGACTGTTCCTTTAATTATGCAATCGGATAGGTGAGCAAACTTAATACCTTCATGGAATTTCTGTCATTGCTGAGACCTTGCTAGTGTTCCTCTCTTTTGCTGAATTATTAGATATAATATAATAGGTAATCGTATGGGAAATAATCACAAAGCCCTAAAAGAATGCTTTACTTTGTACAGAACCAAAGGATAGGCACAATTACAGATTTTCAAGTTTATTTGTGGAAGATTTTAAAAAAATTACCTTATTTGTATTCCATTCCTAACATTTTTTCTCCATAAATTCTTGTACTTTAGGACTTAAAGTTATCTGCTTTGGCTTTTTTTTTTAATGGATTGTATGAATTGGTTAACTGCTAAACTTTATTTTATCTTAGAAAGTTTATTAACAAGCATGTTTTGTTTCTTGATATTTGGAGACCTGCTTCATGTTTCAACAACATGTCTAGTTGTAGAACATACTGTTTTCCCATTCCTAAGCTAACATAGAGACATGCCCTGAAATTTGTGACCTAGGAACATGTTAATTTATGATTGAAATCTCAGTCCTGAGGTCTGTGAAACTACCAAAATAGTATAAAATTTGTGTGGCTATGCCCTTTTTCTTGGAATAGCATAGCTTTCATCTGTTTTTCAACCAACTTGTTGCTCCTCAATTTTTGAACCAGTATCTTAGGAGCTCAGATTTTATGACAGTTCTCTATTTCTGCTTCAGTTCCACCAAGAATGTTGATCCCATAGCCTGACTCACATAATACAAATAAGTAATTTCCTTCAAAAGAGCAGTCCATTCAAGGGCACATAATCATCAACAGTTGCTGTTAGGAAATGAACAGTGAAATTATATCAGGGAGGAAATTCTTCTATATGGTATTAGTCAATTTGAGCTGCTATAACAGAACACCATAGATTGAGTCACTTAAATGGCAAGCATTTACTTCTCTGGAGTCCGAGAGTTCTGGAGTTCTGGAATCTGGAAGTCTAAGGTTAGGTTGGGTTCTTGGTGAAGGCCTTCTTCCTGTTTTGTTTTATTTTTTCTTCATTGTTAATACAGTCAGTTTTTTTTTTTTTTTCAATTGAAGTATAGTCGATTTACAATATTGGGTTAGTTTCTGGGGTATAGCATAGTGATTCAGTTATTTTCACTGAAAATATTTTTCATTATAGGCTCTTACAAAGTACTGAGTATAGTTCCTTGTGCTGGACAGTTGGACCTTGTTGTTTATCTATTTTATATGCTGCAGTATGTATCTGCAAGTCCTGAATTCCCAGTCCTCTTCCTGGTTTGTATCTTCACGTGGAAGAGAGGAAGAGAGCTAGTTCACTTCCTCTTATAAGGGTAGTGGTCCCATCATGGAGAATATACTCTCATGACCTAATTACCTCCCAAAGGCCCTGCCTCCAAATACCACCACATTCAGCCTTCAACATATGAATCTGGGGGGACACAAACATTGCCTAAAGCAGATATTAAGTCATATTATATTTCATTAGAATTGCAAGGTATAGGAAAATCAGAATTACTTGGACCTCTCACCAGACAAATGAGTAGGAACTCTGAGGAGCAATGCTTAGGAATCTATACTGAGACAAATTTCTTTGATGATTTTGACAGACACTGAAATTTAAGAACCATCAATAGACAGTATATTGGAAAGCTACAATCTGTTTTTCTCTTTACATGAAAAATGAAATCAAATATGCAAAGAATATAGGACTATTTCAAAATACAGTGGGAGTTATAATCAGCTAGTCATGTGATCAACCAAATGTAATTAATTTCATGCTGGATTTGGTCATGGTCTTTTTTTTAAGTGATGTTGTGCACGCACAGTAAAGGGAAAACTGACATCCCTTTGTTGAGGCTGTTTATGAGATGCTATCTTTTGAGAGAACATTTAGATGGCACTGTGTCTGTCTGGTGGGAAAAGGTTTTCAGCTCTTGTCTGTTGATCTTGAGGTTTTGTTGCACTAGGGAATGAAATACTCAGTGTGTTATATCCACAGAAGCAGAAAGTGCTTTCTTTCCCTAGCTCCTTCTTCCTAAGATGTCATATCTTGAAGAAAAACAAAACAGAAAAGGAACAAATTTATTCTCAGGGAGCTTGGAGGAGCATGAATTATTTATTCTCAGAAACCCTCTACTATCTTTGCATGAAAGAGAGCCCTATTATTAAAAGTGAATGTTTCTTTTTCTGCATGTCAATAACAGGGAGATCAGAATGGACTGGCTGTTAGATAGCTCCCTCCTTGGAGACTCAGCTCCCCAAGGCAGCCTCTGCAGCAGCCAAGTTATTTTTAAGACAATAAAATCATTGGAACTGATATATTAACACCCAAAATTGATGTGACAGAGGTCTGCCACTGAGGCAGTCTAAAAGGAAGAAAAGGCCATTAAAATGATCCCAAATACCTTTTAATTATGAATTAACACATTTGCATAAATCACAGCGCAGAGAATTGCTGGGTGCGTTTGTGGAGGGTGTGTTTAAATTGCCTAGGTTTATGAGGTTCCTTATTTTCTTTCAGCTAGGTCGAGCAGTAAATTCTCTGCTTCCTTCATCGTAGAGCACAGGAAGTCAATTCTTCTTGCCTGGGGAAAAATTTAAATTTTCCCTTGATACCAGTAATCTCGTTTTCTTTCCCGGCAGTTGTGCAAATGAGAACAATTGTTTTGTCTTTTCCAGTTCATACTGGGCTTCTCTAGAGGTAGAAAAACATGGAGCTTCCTTGATACAATAAATTTTGGTGAGGAAGAGGCAGCTGGGCACTTCAGTCCAGGAGGGATAGAAAATAAAAGGAGAATTACAAATTGGGCTTGTCATTTGCTGGGCAGTGGCTCTGGGAGTCCCAGCCTCTGGTGGCCTACCTAGAAACCTGATTCTTTTTGCTCTAGGAAAAGTGGTAAGATACAGACTGTAGGCATTTTATTTTCTTCCTGGAAATAAAACACCAGGTGTTTGGAATCAGCTCTTCTTGTCTTTTCCATAGTTCAGGGAGACCCCGGTAATTGAATCATTGTTACAGAGCCCTTTGTGTGTTCAGCGTATGCCTACCATCCTACCAGAGAAAAGGCAATGTTTGTTGACTTACCTTTGTTAAAATAAGTAACCTTTTAAAGAAAAATGTCAAGGCTGGTGGAGGGCAAAATTCTAAAGAAAATAGTTGATCTGTGGTGTCCCAGCCACCCACCCCCATCTTAGACACTTCCACTTCAGTGAGTGCTCACAGCCTTTATGCCACGGACAACCTTTCCCACTCATATTTCCATACTTCTTTCCTTTCTGCCTTCCTGTCTTTTTCTTATTATTATCTAAGAGCTTGATATATTTCTATGAAGCCAAAGATTAGACACAACCCAAAGGCCCATCAGTAGAGAGGGCTGGCGATGTACAGTGTGGCATATTCATTTAATGAAATACATGGAGCTGTAATAAAGAATGGAGGCACTCCATGTACTGATAAGAGCTGATCTCTAAGGTTCATTCTTAAATGAAAAATGAAAGGCATAGGACAGTGCGTACATCGTATCTTTTGTGCAAAAATGTGGTGGTAGAATAAGACTCTGTATCTTTATTTACTTGTATATGCTTAAAAAAAAAACCCATCTAGAATGAGACATTAAAAAAAAAAACCCCATAATAACAGTGGCTAATGTGAGGTGGGAGGTGGTTAGCTTGGGAGAGAGATTTCAATGCATCCTTTTGGGTTAACATTTATTTATTTATTTATTTTTACATTTAAAATAAGCTTTTCATTGAAGTGCAACATACATTCAGAAAATTACAAAGAGCTCTGTTCTGCCACTCAAAGGGCTCATCTGTGCACCGTATCTAGAAAGAGAACATAACACCATCTCAGCAGCCCCCCTGCTGCCAAGAATCTCATTTGCCCCAGGTGCCCTCCAGTCATTACCTGTTCCTATTATCATGGCTTCTTACTCTGGTTAAAAATTAATCTGTAAAAAAAGTGAAATCATGATTCTCATTCGAATATAAAATGTGTATGGGTCAACAATTATTGTTTAACTCATTAATTAATGAGGACACTGGTAAAATATCAAAAAACAGTTCAAAGAGAATCCAGAGAATAGACACATGTATGAACAATTTGGACCGTTGAAATGAATTAGCTAATAGATGCAAAATTAGGCAATATCCACAGGGCAGTAGTCAATTCCTCTTCACCTGACAAAATTCAATTGTGTATAGACAAGAATAATTTGCATTACTATCCATTTTCTGCAAAAACTTGTAGAGCTATAAAGTAGCTCAAAGACAAGGAAAGGAATCGGCCCCTGTGGAATCAGATAACGCAGCAGGCAGGGTACCTGGGGCTATGCCCGTTATTTCATTGCAAAGATACCGAGTAACTTTTTTTTTTTGCCCATTTTGAAGTCTTTCACTATTTTTTCCAATACATCACACATGAATTTTGTCTGGTTTTGAACATTGTGTAAAGAGACTCACACGTAAAATTCTGGCTCCTTTCGCTCAGTCTTGTGTTTATTACATTTGTTTGTTTCATTGAGTGCAGTTTTTGTAAATTCATTTGCATTGTGTGAATATGCCACAATTTATTTATTAACTCTATTGTTCATGGACACTTAGATTGTGTCTTGTTTTGAGCTGAGAAACTAAACCTGGAGTTGGTAAACATTTTTCTGTAAAGAGATAGATAATAAATATGTTTGGCTTTGTAGGCCTTTCAGTTTTAGTTTCAAGCTGTCAATTCTGCTGTTGTTGTAGGAAAGCAGTCATGTCAATACATAAATAAACAGATGGGGCTGTGTTTCAGTACATCTTTATTTACAAAAACAGATAGAGGGCTGAATTAGGCAAACAGGCTGTAGTTGGCTGACTGCTACACCTAACCTTCCTAAAATTTACTGCCTGTTTTAATATAATTTTACCATTTTAGGAAACATTTGACCAAGAAGGTACCAGTTAACAAATAACTTTATTGTTTAAAGACCTTACCAAGAATTCTATTTGAACAAAAGTCAGACTGTTCAACCTTTCAATAAATAGCACCAAACACTTTCCAAGACACTTGGGAAGTCTCACCTTAAAATACTTACCTTCCTGTGTCAATGGTTATATATCTGGATACTTAACAAAATCCCAATCAAGCTTCCCATATTGAAAGACCCATCTTAAACCAAACCTAAACATCATAAATATCCCCTCCTCCTGGTAAGATCCCTCCTCCTGCTAATACTGGCTAGATAATGCTCTCCTTTACTGTGGTAAGCAATAAACTCAGCTCTGAATTATTAACAGATTGTGTGGATATACTGTGGGGGAGCCAACATTTGACAGAGCTCTCCTGACTAGTGCTGTGATGGGCATTCTCATGGGTGTCTTTTGGTAACATCTGTGTATGTTCCTGCTGGGAAAGTATCTGTAGGAGAAATTGTTGGTCACAGGGTATATGGATGTTCAGTTTAGGAGATACTACTATCCAGTTTTCTAAAACAGTCGCTTTCAGACTTTTTGACTTTTGATGGCATCATCTATTTAAAAACTAAGTTACAATGCAAAGAACAAGGATATAAAAAAAAGCAGAGTCAAAAAAGTCAAAATGTGATTCTCTAGCAATCAATCAAGGAAAAACTATATTTTATGGACAAAAATATCCTGGTTTTTAGAAAGATGTATGTTAGGTGGAAGCAAATCTAATTCTTTGAAGTCTTTTGCAGCTAGGACCAAATATACCACAAGAGTGTTTGAGTCTTTCTGCTCTAATTCCATGTTCATTAAGCACACTTTCAATTATGAATTCAGTTTCCCGAGATACCTTACATGCCAGACACCCCTTATACTTTGCCTCACATCCTTTTGGACTCACTTCTGATTTCAACTACAGCTAGAGGGACTAGTTGTGATCTGTGCAGGTTTTGACTAATATTGTGCTGATGATATCATGCCCCAAGTGTGCCTTGCATGACTTCTGCTTTTGGCCTTAGGGCTTCTTCAGTGACACAGCATGGGACACAGAAGGGAGTCCTGAAGTGGGGATGCTGGAGAGTTAGCATTTCTCAGGACAGTCCTCAACCACTGATGGATAAACACTTCTCCAAGTTATGGATCAATGCCTGAGCCAATTCTAGCCCTTGAGCTCATTCCAAGAGGCTCTTACACACATAAAAGTTGAGTTCTTTTACCATTTAACCCAAGCACAAATGTGATGTCTGTGATCCATACTCAGTGGCACACATTTATATTCTGGAAAAATGTAGTAAATTTGGTGTGAAGTTTGGAGCCTTATCGCTGGGCCAGAGAGGAGAACTGACTCCGTAAATCCCTCTGAGAATCTCATTTCTGAATAGTGGCTGCAAAGCCTGTCTAGATTTTGGGAGGTCCTATAGGAGATGCTGCAGTTCCAAGCCCACGTATTATCCCTGTACATCAGCTCCTGGCCAGCAGTCATGAAAAATGCCCACACTGTATGCTAGTGCAGTAACTCAGATGCTCTGCTTTCTACTTGCAGGGCAACCAGGCTGTTGACCTCCATGTGACTCCATCCTACACCAGTTATTTCTCAAACCTTCACATAAAGCAAGCTCCTCATACAATTATAGTTTTAACTTCCACAGTGGCCCCATACTATTTATGAACAATTTGCACCATGATAGCTGACCTGGCCTTAAAAGACTTCCTCCGCTGCCCTCTCTGTGACAAAACAAAGACACTGTGGAGCCACAGCTTGGAGGCACTGCATGGGAGGAAAGGGATTCAGATATCCAGATGGAAGACTGAGTTTGTCTGTTCTTATGCCATAGACACGCTCTTTGAGCATAAAGTCCGGAAAGTTCCTGGACCCCTTGCAAATGTTTCAGGTCATAAATGGGGAGACACCCCTTCTCTTGCTTCCTTCTTCCAGGTGTGTATTGGAGACCCTGTCTGGACCCTGCCTTATACCCCATATACAGCATGACCTCCTCAAAGGTTACAAAGTGCAGGATCTGGTGGACTAGGAGGTCTGTGTACTGTATACTGTGCCTCTAAGCCCACGTTTCACCTTCAGCATGTGACTACTAGAAGCCTTTCACTAGTCACATCCAGGGAATCTCTGGTCCCCTCCTATTAGAAGGCCCAGATTCTATCTGTCATATTCTTTGTACCTCTTCTTTGTAGTTCTGTGAGTTTTTTCTTTCTCTTTAAAATATCTCCTTTTCTGTTTCTCTCTCTTATTTTTCTCCCTGGGTTGGCAGTTACAACTTTGGGCTTTTATTGAATAGAGTTCTATGTTTCAGATGCTTAATTTAAATATAATGGGGGCAACATTGATTCCAATACATCTTGTGGAATTTTTTTTCCATAGTGAGCAAGTGTATGCTGATAAAGCTCTATGATCTTAGGTGAAAGTATTTTTGTCCTGGATCTGGGAGCAATCCTATTCAATAGTTGGGTTCTGATCCCATCACTGTGACTCCTATTACTGTAATGTTGCTTTTCTTAGTGTGACAGATGTGAACTGTTCTGTTACATTGGGGTTGTATCAGTCAGAGTCACAGCAGGAAACAGAAGACATACTTGAAAGAGGTTAATTCAATGAGAGTTTATTCTCAAAGGCTCTATTTTAAAAGGCATGGAATAGGGGAACCACAGGGAATGGTATAGTAACTTGGCATGACAGAAGTGGAAATGTTACCACCCTCGGGCATGCAGAACTTAGAGGGAGTGGTGTAGCTTTAGCCTCCTGGGGAAGAGCAGTAACTTTACAGGGGTATACCCAGCTTGAATTGACCTTGCAGGGAGGGAGTCTCTATTCTTCTTCACAGAACCACCTGGGCTTCCCATTCACTGAGCTCAACTGGAAAGCAGAGGATTTTGATGTCAGCCACAAGTCAGCTGCCTGGGAGCAGAGACCAAGTGGAGGAGAGAGTAGAGTGGCTTTGGAGGGGCAAATGGGAGATATCTGGCACAAAAATACAGGTTATGTGAATCTGTATTCATCTAAGTCATGATTAAATATCACTTAAGCCTCACCACTGTGGGTGGGGAACCCAATATTATTAGTTATTAGTCAACCTTTATTTTGGGTTACATATAGAGCAACTTCTGCTGTCCTCACAAGATGTCTTCTGGCCATCCCTGCTGGCTGCACATAATGCCCTGTGGAAGGCTGGTCCTTCATTGCCTCTCTGGAATTGCTGCTCAGGGCAACTCAGCTTCAATGTCTGCTGAGTGTTCCTTTTCAGTTCACAGGTCCTCCTCTTGGAAACCATGAGCCTTCTTCCATTTCCCACTCCTCATGGTGGTCCCTTCACCCACACTTGAAACACAGGGTCTCCTTCATTTCCCTCTTTTGACAACCTGGGTAAATCTCTTGTGGACTTAGATCAGCATCATAACACTCACATCCCTATAGGGACCAGACGGGTATCAGACGAATACTGAGGGGGTAAAAGTATAAGGTGGAGCTCTTAGTCCAAGAAATGTTTCACATTCTTTTTACTCTAAAGTCAGGCAAATCACAGGGCAAGCATGATGCTAAATGACAGCTGAAGCTCCAATTCAAGAAATAGTGGGGCACTAGCTTCTCTGCTTTAGCTGTTTGCTGCCATTTGGGAATGTAGGTTATTTTAAGACACTGGTAATTCAGATTTTCATGTAAAACCTCTCAATTTTTAAATTCTGACAGTGGGGAGCTATGGCATAGTATGAAGACAAATACTACAGTCTCACATGGGGAAGATAAAGAAATAAAAAAATTGGGGGTAGGATTTACAGAGCTGAGGGTCAAGGAGAGGAGGCACGTAGTGCCCTGTCCTTTCAACACCCCATAGTGGAACTGGCTGAGTCAGGTGAAGCTTCTGGATGTGCAACTTCCTTTGGAAGAACTGTACACACCTGCTACTTTACTTCTAATCATGCAAGTGTGAAAAACTATCTGGGAGCAGGGAATAGAGTTTCGAGTGTAGGCACCAAGCAGTATGTAGTAAAGACCAGCTATGCAGGGAGTTATTTGGAAATGCTAGCTGTTACCTTTAAAAGCCGTAGAAGTTGGATTTGCCCTTCTGAGAGAAGGAAGCGCTGGTCCCATGTAAAGTTGGGCTCACCAGATGCTGGTTAGCTCTTTGCTAAGAACTTGAGCTCCGTTGGATAATCCTGTTTGTTTCTCTTCACTTCAGGTAATTCACAAATTTCAAAACACTGAATGCATATCCAACAAAGAGAACAAAACAAAACATGTCTTTGGGTTACCAGTTTGAGAACTCTTGAGCAGACTTTGGAAACCAAAATGCCTACTTAAGGGATTTTCTGCAAAGGTAAAGAGCCCCCTTATATCTCCTTTCAACCCTCACACTGAAAAGGCATTCTCCTTTCCCCTGAGGTCAGGGAAAACCCAATTATTAGAAATAAAAATTAAATGATTGAATATTTTTCTGGGGGAAGAAGGGATACATTTCACTTAGTTCTGATTAATCAGCAGATAAAAGCAAAACACAGGTAATCTTTCAATACCCTGTTATAATCAATTCTTAATGAATGACTTTTCTATTCTAGTAGAGTCAAACAGTAATCAGTATTGAGGCTGCAAAGAACAGAGAGCTTTATTTGGGGTCTTAAGGATTGCAATTTAGGAGGCATAGATTTGGGTAAAACCACAAGAGCAGGACTTGTAAAGACAAAAGTCACAGGTTGTTAAAGTTGCCTGCTGAGAAATGTGATTGACTCTGACACAAGTTGGGAAATATTTGTCTTTAAGAAATCACAAGTTATTTTAGGGTAAGTGTCAGATAAGTAGCTCGAGTATGACACTAAGTGGTCAAAAGGTCAGATTCCATTCAGGCTGAGACCTGCACAAGTCACACTTCCTCAGTGGCCTCCTTGCTCCATTTTAGAGAGCTCTCTGAGCAATACCAACTCCATTTTGATTTCCCTTTCACAAAAGAAAAATTAGAATTTTTTCTTTTTGAAATTGAGCATAGAAGGAGAATGTTGTGATGGGAGGAAATGATTGGGCTATAGGATCCCCTTCTTTTCTTCATGGATTCGTCTTTTTTTGGAGTACTTGCTCATGATGGCTGTGGTGCCTGCCCTCACTGGCTCAGGACTGGGGCGTGGGCAGCAGATAACTGCTCCCTGTTAATTCTCTAGACCATTTCTTTGTTTCCATAACACAGCTAGACAGGGCTGTCCTGTTTAAGTAAGACTAGTGATGCCATGAGAAAATAGTTATTCACTCATTATTTAGCAAACATTTATTGGTGCCAGGCATTGTGCTAGGGTTAGAGATTTATTGGTGAGCAAAACAGACACAGTCCCTCCCTTCCTGGTACTCCTCCAGGGCTCATCAAAATGGGGTGATATAAACTGGATAATCTTAATTATAATACATGGCTTGCTCCATCCTGTCTTCTATTAGACAGACCTTTCTTAGCTCCTGGCCTTCTTCCAGGTGGTGGAAGCTGCCTTACTTATCCTCAACTGCATGGATATCCACTGCCCTCAAAATCCAGGCCCAGGAGAAGAAGGACCAGGCTTGTTCATTGTCCAGCCTCCATGAGCCATCTGGCTTAGTTTCCTCGACAATTTTCCATCCCTGGGCATACTTTCTCTCCCTATGAGTGTTCTAGCCTATTTCCAAAGGATACAGATATCAGAATGCAACATAACAACCATAGATACATAACACAGAAATGGGGTTGTGGTGGGGTGTCACTTCACAATTATATGCTTGAAATTTCCTTCTTTTAAAGAGAAGATTAAGAGTTGACATGATATTGCAGAAAAACAATACAGTTGATCAGGTCTGGAACCTATTATCTCTGAATATTACTTTTAATAAGCATATTCTGCTTAGTTCTGCACTTGGAAATTAAACTTAACAGCTCTTTGATGTTTGGTATAATTTTCAAGGAATTCTGAGCATTGACTTCCATTGGGTAGATCTAGAAATTAGCTTGCTACTAATTTTGAACTTGACCAATACTGAGCAGATTTTTTGTTACATCCAATTTTGTTAAGGTGTTGAAAATACAGCAACTGACTCAGAAACTAATATATGAGAACTATGCTGTACATAAGGAATTTAAAAAATAATTATAAAATATATAACATGTGGGGTATATGTGTGTTTATATGTGGTATGTCTAACTGTATCAGTCAGAATTCATTTGGAGAAGCAGAGTCACTCTATGTATTGTAAAATAAAGAATAAATGACAGGAGTAAGTCCTTATGGGACTATGGGAAGAGCTGGAGAGGAGAAGGTCCAGAAGTGCGAGTCAGATTAAAGAAGAGCCCTCAGTCTGCCCGGAGCCCTGGCGTAGGTGGACAAACCAGTGCTTCCCCACCAGGCTCTTGCATTGGGGGAGTTCATGGAGAGGCCTTTGGGAAGCTGTTGCCCCTAGGGGTCCCAGTGCTGCATCTGGTTGTTGGCTGGGGGGCCACTCTTGGGCATCAAGGCCAGCAGTCATGATGCAGAGTGGAGGAGAGGGAGGGTACACCAGGACTTTGGGGCACCTTGTCTCTGACCATACCGTATCTGACTGTGTTTACTCTTTTACTTCCGCATTCCAGATTTTTGTACTAGTTCCTTTATTTTGGTTAACTCTAACCTAGAACTGTACAGAGAAGGCTATTTTTGGGACGCAGAATTTGTATCTTAAATCAACTTGACATTGTACAATCCAGCAAAATAAATATTTGAGTAAAGGGGGCTAACATCTTTGGCATAAGGATTATTTTGAGCTGAAGGCACCTGAAAAACAGATGCAGGGAGAGGCTTCCTGTGAACTCCTCTTATCTGCCTGAGGACAGACCCTCCCAAAGGAACTTAATTGTCATAAATCCCTTCCCTGGGAATTTCATCAACCAGAGAAGATTGACTCTTACCACAGGAGAGGAGACTAGACGTCCCTGCCACTTTGACTTCTTTGTTACAAACTGACAAAGTTTGTCACGAACTATCATTCCTCCCATCTATTCTTCCAAGGGCTCATTCATCTTTCCTAAAAATGATTTACTTTCCCCATAAGTGGTTTCCATCTCCACTCCCTGCTTTCCCTGTTAAGTCAGAATATAAGCTCTCAAATCTCACTACTTCCTTGAATATTCATTTTTTTTCTGTGATGTTCACATGCAAGTAATATTAGAAATTGATGAATTTTCTCCTGTTAATCTGCCTATTGTCATTTGAGTTCATAGACTCGGTTATTGAGCATAGGAGAGTAGAGGGACAATCTTTCCTTTCCTTTGTAAGGAAATACACACACAATATTAGCCTCTTGTGATTTATTACAAAACTTTTCTGAAATGACCCCAAGAGTACACTTACATGGACACTATGACTTCTAAGGAGTTGTTACTCTTTTCAGTAATAACTTATCTTAAAGTGATGCTAAGTAGGATTTTTTTTTAAGCAACCAGAGAGTCTAATAGATTTTTGTCTCTCTTGGGTGCGTATCTTATTTGACAGAAAATCTTCCTCATCATAAGTGCTTAAAATCGCACGTGAACCTGCGACAGAGACTGTACCATTTCCTCCATTTCAGAGCCTGTGTGGATGTCAGCAGACTTCTCATCAGTTAGAAACTCTCACAAGTCACAAGTTCTTGTTGTCTTTTTAGGTGTTCAGTCTTTGCTGAGTGAAGTCCATTGAGAGAACACATCCACCTCTTTAACTCTTGCACCCTCCAGAGAACCGGCAACAAATGGTGGTGTTCTCAAATGACAAACAAAAGGTTTTACTTGGCAAGGGCGGCAGAATCTGAGGCAAAGGCCGTCATCAGGGATCTTCCTTAATGATTGCTGTCGATTCATGACTACAGAATTCTTGAGATTCTTGGGTAAATACTGCTCCAACGAACACATGATTACAACCAAAGGAATTTCAGATTTTTTCATCCACAATTTGTTTTCTTGTGTTGAAAAGAGAAGGTTGCTTCTCATATTCTGAAAAGTTTATCCGGATACTCCTTTTACTTGATTTGATGAGAAAAATCTCCAGGTGTTGTAGGGGCATAAAGCTGAGGGAGAGGAAAGAACTGGGTTTCTATCCGCAGCTTTTACTATCTGTGGCCTTGGGCTATTAACCATTATTGGCTTGTTCCCTATTCTTTTTTCTGTCCAATGGGCACCTTAAAGGATTTTGTGAGGACTGAATGAGATAAGTAATTCAAGGACTTAGCTAACTGTAGGTACTCCATAAATGTTCGTTTCTTTACTATGCTACTCAATACAAAGTTATTTTATCATGGTGATAATGCACCTTCTCTCTTAAAGCAGTCACAAAGAGGCTTTTATGGGCATTGATTTTCCTCATAAATAAAGACTGATGCTTCCTGTGTAGGTAATAATAGATTTACATAAAGCTCCTGACTGGCCTCTTCAGCTTTTGGTGTTGAGGCGGGACCATCGCTGATACAGGTTGTCAGAATAAGAGGTGTGGAAGTCAATTTTTAGGCCTAAATGGAGCCGCTCCTTTCTGGGGTGCCATGTCAGCAAACGGAACTTTCATGCTCCTGTAAATGTTCTGCTTGACGTGAAACACAGTATCTCCAGTCGGCCAATCTCTACATGCCAAGTCAACTCTGCACTTGATGCATATTTCCTTGATCTTTCTAAATAAGGTCAGATAGACAAACCCAGCCAATCACACCCTGTTTCTGCCTTGCTGTTTCTAACGCTCACCCGTGTCCAAAATCCCCGGGGAAGGGAGCTCTCCTGCTTGTGAGGCTGTGTACCCCTCTAGTCCTTGGATGGTTTGCCCTCGAATAAAGGACATCACTCTCATTACTCAGTTTTAGTTTTGTCATTTGACAGAGGGTCCTGGAAAGGGAAAAAAGATCTTTTAGTCACGTTCTGGAAGATGTCTGGTATTGTTTTATGGGATGATTGGACTGTTGTTTTGCTTACCAGCAGGAAGAAAGTCTAAAGTTAATGTATTCAGATCTCAAACAGTCAGGCACTGGATTGATTCAGTCATGTGTAAGTGGAGATGGTTGTGTCCTTTACAGAACACAAGCAATCACTGACTGACTAGATTTCTCATTGGGCCCATTTCTACTTTTTTCACTCTAGACCTAGGTCAAAAAACATCTTGATGTTTTCCTCCTATTCTCGAAACCCACAGGAATATTTCTTGACTGAAAATCTCATATGCCAATTAAAAACAAAGGGATATATTGGGAGTTAGAGATTTACAGATACTAACTACTATATATAAAGTAGATAAACAACAAGTTTCTTCTGTATAGCACAGGGAACTATATTCAATATCCTGTAGTAACCTATAATGAAAAGGAATAGGAAAAGGAATATAAGTATTTATATGCATGACTGAAACATTATGCTGCACACCTGAAATTGACACAACATTGTAAACTAACTGTACATCAATAAAAACCCTAAAAACCAAAAAAAAGGAGCCTAGAAAAAAATACCTGAGTCCTATAATACCCCAAATAAAATATTTTCAGTATGTTTATGCAGATGAATACAAGTTTCTAGCTATTTCATTGCCAGATTATTCTTCACAATCCCGGGGGTGGGGAACTCAGATATGAGCCAAACTCTAGATTTACATTAGGTATCCTTGGAAATTATTTAAGTAAGATATAACATAATGTACCACTGAGGCTATAATTTACTTTTATGTGAGGTTCTATTGTAAAAGAGTTTTAAATAGCTTCTGAGTATAGCTTATGAGTTAGGAGAACTTGTCTCTATAGATAATCATTAAATTTTATATAAATTTATACATAAAATTATATCATGATTACAAATCACACATATTAATTAGCATATCAAATGTATTTATTTCAACTTTTACTGGGACTAGAATCAGAAGTTCCTTAATTGAGATGATTTGAATGATTTGAACTGCGGTTTGGCTTTAAAAGACCTTTGGACAAGGAGTCAGAAGACCTGGGCATTGTCATGTCACCTCTCTGGGTCAGACAGTGGCCTTGTCTTAAAATGAGCAGACTCTTCTGATGGCCTCTAAAGGCCCTTTAGGATGTCATGGTTATAGGAAATCACCTTCAGCACAAGCACTAGAAGATATCCTTGCTGATTAGTTTTTCTCAAATCAGAAATGCAATCCCCCTCTTCCTATTATTTTAATTGATTTTACAATATAAAATCCATTCAAAATCTTTTGCCTAGTCTCTTTTCTCCCACTTAATAATGGTTCACTTGTTAGCCCTTGTGATAGGTAGTAGGCAAAAGTAAAAAAATCACGAAATAAATGGAGTTGGAAGGGACCATGACAGATCATCTGGCCTGGCCATCTGCAAGTACAGCATGGTTTAGTGCTTGCTTGAGCTATAAATAACCACAGTATCCAGCCAAGTCTGCATCACTTTAACATGGCCCAAAGTGCCGGTCAGACCTAGGAACTTTCCTTTATTTATCCTTGAAACTCTTTTGCTTGACTTGGCTGAAGTTTCTGGAAAACCATCTAATTCTAGAATAGAGTCTGAAATGAATACGTGTAGAAAATTGGAATCTATAGGCAAGGCAGAATCCAGATACTTTTACGTAAACCTTGTCCATTTCTACCTCTATCCCTCTCTTGAGGGCAGTCCCATCTCTGCCTCTGACCTCTTGTTTCAGCCTCACTGCTTTGGGGCTTAAAGAGATCATGCGCAAAGAGCTAGCACCATGCCAAGCTTGGAGTAGGGGCTCAAGAATGGCTTTGCACAACTTCTACGATATGAGCTGCTTGAGTCTTGCTATTTTTCTGCACACCTAGAATAGTGCTAGGTGTACTGGAGGGGCTAGGTAAATGCTTAGTAAACTTACTAACTTGCTCTTTTCTTTTTCTGTCCCTCCACTCTCTTTCTGAGGGTCCATTTCTCTCTTCTCTCCCTTGAAGAAACCAAAGTTATTAAGGGAAAAAGGAGATTGGTGTGGGGGCCCTTCTTCAGTCACTTGTCTTGGGTGAGAAAAATGGAAAATTTGGGTGAGTGTTGTCATGGGACAGGATGAAGGAGCTTCTTGGAGAAAGATTCTCTGGTTGATTTGTGAGTAAGGATTTCCAGAGGAAAAAGCTCATCTAAGCTAGTTTATTCCAACCACAAATTCCACCTTGAGATGTTTTAGAGAGGGATGACAGAGTGGCTCTGATAAGAAGCAGCTGGAGTTTAGCAGTTAACTCCTGTCTCTGAGTTCCCCTCGAGGAACTCAGTTACCTGGTGGGCACATGGTTCCCTGAAGGAGAGGCCTGCCTGGCTTTTTGGTGTCTGGCAACCCTAGTCCTTGCACTGGGTCCCCTTGTCCTTCAAGTTCCTTAAGGTCTACATTTTCCTGTCTTTCCTGCCCCAGAGTGTTTCTAATGCTCGGTGATACACAGGGATCTTCTCAAGAATGTTCAGGCTCTCTTGTGAAGGGCTCTTTTCAATTGCAAAGAGAACAAGCCATAAAGTCCTTGGGGCACAGACACTTCTTACTCCGCCCAGCTTGCTTCCTCCCTACTTCTAATTTGCAAACAGAACCTGAGTCAGATTAAACTCCTTGTTTGTCCCGAAGCCCTTCATGCGCTCTCACGTTTCTCATTCTTTGCCTGTGTCTTATATTCTGCCTAGAATGCTCTTCCCTTAGCCTGGTATGTTTGAGGTTGAAAGTAGACCGTTCAAAGATACCCCTGGTCTGATCTTTGAGCCTGTGAATGTTACCTTCTATGGACAAAGAAAAGTAAAGGGTCAGTGGGTATGTGAAGTTAATGAGTTTAACCTGGGAAGATAATCCTGGATTACCTGGGTGGGCCCTAAATGCAATCAGCTGTTTCCTTTTAGGAGGGAGGCGGAGGGAGACGATCCACGTGGCGGAGGAGGAGCCACTGGAAGACGAAGGTCGAGCTGGGAGTGCGGTGTGCAGAAGCAGAGGCACTCTGGCAGCCCCCAGGTGCTGAAAGGGGCAAGGAACAGCTCTCTGAGGGCCTCCGGAGGAAGCGCAGCTCTGCCAAAGCCCAGTGTTGCTGATACCAGACTTCGAGCCTGCAGCACCGTGAGTGAATACATTTCTGCTTCTCTAAACTACCAAGCTTGTGGTCATTTGTTGCAGCAACCATAATAAAACGAATGCACTTTCATGCCAGGCTAGCCCTACTTAATCTCTATAGCTTAGGTGTTACCTCCTCCAAAAAGTTCTCCCGTACGCCCCTTCGGTCCAAGTTAAAGGAACCTCTTCTATGTTCCCACAGCAACTTGCGCTCGCTTTTATTAAAGAACCCATCACCTTTGACTGCTAATGCCTCGTAACTTGTTTATTTCACCCCTAAGTCTTGGCAACCTGAGGGTGAGGACGGTGGCTTTCAACTCACCCTCTATGCTGCGGAAGGGGCTGGCACCCTGGAGGTTCGTTGTAAACGCTGTTGAAGACACGATGGCATGTGATTTTTATCATTATGTCAGCTGCAATTCTCATTGGAATGCAGTATTACCATATCATACTTTATTTTCGTCGTCCGATTGGGAAGATTAATCACACACTATTTTCAGGACTCCTAGGCAAGTTTACGCCTACCGAGAGGGTGTGGGGCGCCGTAACTGACTTCCGGCGGAGGCAGCTGTGATGCTGGCAGGCTCCAGCATGGCCCCCTCCGCACTCCTCAGTGGTGACGGCTCTTATTCCTTTCCAGTCTCTCCTCTTGCTGGTGTCACTGGACCAAGATGTGTCAAATCTAGTCCTAGTCTCTCCTCTCATGTGAGGGGCTCAGCCCAGGTTTTTGCTCAATTCCTTCATGTTGTTTAAAGTCTGCTTTCCTGCTTCTGGTTCCTGGCGTCGTTAATTGCCGATTCCGGATGTGAAATTCTGTGCGTTGCATGTGCTTTGTATGGGTTGGAGCCCTGTGATGAAGCCGGTGTTGTGTGAGCATTAAGCTCATGGTGTTGTTCAGGCCACGTAACAGGGAGAGTGACTGGGTTTCTGGATTTTCATCAGAAGGTTGTTGCAGGAATCTGGATTAGCTAGCCATGAGGACCCGGCCCCAGTGGATGATAAATGAGTGGGAAGGGATTAAATCAAAACACATGCTGTTACTTACATTTCCAGCCCGTATCAGTATGAATTTTCTATTTAAGCATAATAAATGGCCAGTGATACTAGTTTGCAACTGCTGTGATTTGGGGAATCTCAGGCCTGCTCACAGTACCCCCCCACCCCCGTTTTTTCTTCCGGGAGTTGGGTCTGCTTGGTGGAACATCTCCCCAGCTTTTTTGCTCCAGGTTTCTGATCAGACAGACCCACCAAGGACTCTGTCGATTCCCACCTGAAGCTCCAGTCCACTCTGACTGTCTGGAACAAAGGCTTCACTCTTCTGGCCCTGCTTTTGCTTTCATCCCATCATCCCTAATTAGATTAGAACCTTCACTTAATTCCCTACACCAAATTGACACTAAACTTCTGCATTTATTAAAGTTTTACTGACAGTTCAGGAATAATGGCGGAAAACACCATGGGAATTTACAACCAGTTATGAGACATGTGTGTTCTCCATCTCAGGCCCAATTTGGCCTTTGGAGCCATATCCCCACCCCTGACACTACCTCTTTCCCCATTTCCCCCTTCCAGGGCTTTAGGGAGCTGCTTTGGAACCTGAACCCAATTACCATGCAGCTCAGAGAGAGAAAGAGGAAGTTTTCAGACTATTTTCTGATTCAGGATGCTTGGATGTGGGAATGTCCTCTCCCTTCAGGGGGAACCACACAAGGTCTTGCAGGATAGCACGCAGCAGGTTGACATCTATGCATTCTGGCTTTGCTGCCTTTTGAAAAACCACAGCGTGAGAGCTAACAATGGTCCAGCACAGCTCCTTTTTACAGCTGCTCCTCCAAAGTGAATGGAAGACAAAGCCTGCAAATTTTTCTGGCAATCTTTTCAATGTTAGGTTTCTACTTACTGTAAAAGGCAGTGAAACACCACCACCAACACAAACAAAACCCTCCAAATTAACAAGAGATGATTTAAAATACAGTGCACTGAATCAGTCTCGCAGAACCGGAATAATACCTTCTCTGGCCCCACACTCCGCTCTCTTCTCTCCTACCCAGATAAAGCCAGCTCCTTGGCAGAGTCCTGTTTGCATCTCAAAACAATACCCTCAACTTGTCTAAAACAACTTTCTAAAACAAAACAGGTTGAAAGGGACTTCAAAGCCTCCTTCAGGATCAATGGATCGATTCTTTACGTTTGTGTAATTAAAGGATCCATTCTGATGACTTCCCCCCAAAGAACTCGTGTTCTGCAGGTGCCTTTCTGCTACCATTGACAAGGCTTAAAAAGACCTTGAGGCTTTGAAATGATAGTTTTCCCAGGTTCTGCTCATTAAGTCTTCAAAAACCCTGATATCCAGGCCTCAGTAATAAAATAAAGCCTTTTCCATATGGAACTTCTGGCAAGAACAGGTGGTTCCCTGATACAATAATTAAAGCGGAGAAAGATTAAGGTTCTCAAACCTGGAGAAGTGATAGAATAATGTGTGAGATTGATAGACTTGTGGTGAGAAGGGAGAATGGTTTGGGATGGTAAGATAAAAACTTGAGGTTCAGGTGTAATTGATGACCTTTTTTTGTCAACTCCAGTCCCAGGATGTGGGATTTGGGTGAAATTTTAGCTTTGATTGTTTCCAAATCCAGCAGCAGACATGAAGAGTCCTGTCATTAGAATATAACAGAATAGCCTTTTTATTTTAGGCTTTGGAGGTAAGAAATGAGTTGAATTTTTGCAGCTCAGGGGTCCCCTAAACATCGGAGTCATTGTGTAAGACTATTCATTAGAGCAGAATTCTCAGCTGAAATGGGATTTTGCAGAATTTACAGTTATCAGAGTTGCCCAGTTTAGACAAGTTAGCAGATGGTTTTAGTACAATTTTAAAAACTATATTAATAGTCTCCTTAATACAAGCTGAAGACACCTGTCAAAAATCATTATTTTATTGCCCAGCATTTCTCTAGAATTTGGTAATATGAAGCAAGGTCTCACCAATAACACTATTCCATTTTCATCATTATGCTTAATTATTTTGCTACTTTATCTGCATATATATAGACTCTAATCCATTAAGTATAATTACAATTGTATTTTAATTACTAAAGTGTTTTATTTTGAAACTTCCTAGAGGGTTATTTCATTTTCTCAGGTAGTAAGCAAAGAGCCAATTCTTACCCTTACCAAAGTGACTTGCTTTCTCTTAACAGTTTTTTTTTTTAAATTAGCAATAGTGATAATTGTTCTTGAGATTTAGATAGTATATTGAATGTTTGATTTTCTGTTTGTCAATAAAACATTTCTTTTTCCTGTTTTTTCTTGATTCTAGACCTTTCTCTTATTTAGATGCAAACACACTTAGCTGTTAACAGTACCCTTTAATCTTTCTGCAGTGTATTCCTTGATGCCTGTCTTAATCTTTAAACAAGCTTCTCTTTAAATTTCAATACACTTGAAGTAGGTTCCTTTAGCTTATGAATGACTTATTTATTGATACCTATTTTCTTGTTGGATTAAAAAATAATTATATTGGTGTATGCTTGATCAACTTCTTAGTAAATCACTTCAATGTTCATATCCTTCTGTCTTCAATTTAAGGTAATGAAAATTTATCAATCTACTGTAGACACACCAAAACGTAACTTTTCCTACTGGGTCTCAATAACCTTCATGCATCTGCTACCTAAAATGCAATGATAATTTTTTCTTGTTTCAGAAAACATTGGGAAATGATTGTTATTGTTTCCCAAGGTATCCCCAATTTTTCAATTTCATTCAAACTCATCTGAATTTGTGAGAACTTTAGCTTTTCTTTGAACTTTTTTAGAAATTAGTAAGAGCACTGGGAGAAAATATTTGCAAACCATATAGCTGTAAAAGAACTTGTGTCTAGGCTATATAAAGAGCTCTCAAAACTCAACAGTAAAGAAACAAAGAATCCAATTAGAAAATGGGCAAAAGACATGAACAGACATTTCACCAAAGAGGACACATAAGCACACACACAAAAAGTTGTTTAACATCGTTAGCTACTAGGGAAATTCAAATTAAAATCACAGTCTGTTTGATTTGTAAATAAGTCTATTTGTGTCATTTTTTTGGATTTCACATATAAGTGATATCATATGGTATTTTTCTTTCTCTTTAAACACAACATTGTAAATTGACTATAGTTCAGTTAAAAAAAAAAAAGCCACAGTGAGATCTTATCACACACATATTAGAACAGCTAAAATTAACAACCTCAAATAGTAGCAAGAATATGGAGAAACTGGGATCAGTCGTCTATTGCTGGTGTGACTATAAATTGATACAGACACTGTACAACATAGTCTGATGATTTCTTATAAAACTGTATGTGCACTTAGCATAAGGACCAGGAATTACACTAAGATTTTTATTTCTCTGGAGTAAATGCCAGTGTCTATGCAAAAACCTGTATGCAGACATGTACAGCAGCATTATTTGTAATAGCCTCAAACTGGAAATGACCCAAATATTCCTCAATGGGTGAAGGGTTAAACAGACACTGATACATCCATGCAATGGAATACTACTCAGCAATTAAAAAGGAACAAACTATTGATACATTCAGCAACTTGGATGGCTCTGAAGGGCATTTATGCTCAATGGGAGCAAAAAGCCAATCTCAAAATGTTACTGTATGATTGCATTTATATGAAATTCTTGAAAAGATATAACTATAGAGACAGAAACAGCATTGAGAAAGACTGAGTGTAAATATAAAGGAGTAGTGTGAGAGAGTTCTTTGGTGATGGAACAGGTCTGTACCTGATGGTGGTTGTGGTTACACAAATTTTACATGGGATCAAATTGCATAGAAACACACACATGCATACACAGGAAAGCATATAAACACTAATGAAAACTTAGTGTGTTTGCAGTCTAGTTAATAGTATTGTTCCAATTTAAATTTCCTGGTTTGACAATGTTGTATGTTACATAATATGTTAGCATTAGAGAAGCTGGGGGAGGGTTCAAGGAATTCTATGTACTATTTCTATATACTATTTTTATAACTTCTCATGAATTTGCAATCATTTTAAGGTAAAAAGTTAAAAAAATGAGTAATGGAGAAC
Source organism: Camelus ferus (assembly GCF_009834535.1). NCBI lineage: Eukaryota > Metazoa > Chordata > Mammalia > Artiodactyla > Camelidae > Camelus > Camelus ferus. The sequence goes on along the minus strand of NC_045697.1, from coordinate 98,274,138 downwards.
TTAAAATACTAGCTAGCCATTTCAGTAATATGCTGCATACAAAAATCTTTAGAATAGTAAGTTGCTCAAGGAAATTCATGAAATAGAATGATTTTTTACTATGTCTGAAAATCACAATACTGGATTACTTATGAATATATTATGGCTTAATATGATGAAATAAAACTGACACTCAAAATAGACTACACTCATAGTATATTTGCCTCGTCACATGAAGTAGAACCATATTTTCATTGTCTGCCCTCTTGAGAGGAAGGGAAAAGGAGGAGGAACAGGGTTTAATGGGGAAGGAAGTTGTTACTTGATAGATCTATGAATTAGTAGGAAGTTTTATTTAATTTGCTGGAAAATAAGGAGTCTATTAGTCAAGATAATTAGAGCTCTCTGCTGCAACAAGCAAATCATGAAATCTCAGTGGCTTACCATGTGAAGGTGCCATCCTGTAGGATGTTTATAAAGACCAGGCCTGGGAAGTAGCTTTCATCACTTCTACCAGCATGCCCTGGGCCAGAACCTTGTCACCTAGCAACCTAACTTGAAGGGAGGCTGCGATATGTAATAAAGGACCACATGAATGTGCTACAAAGAAAAGGAAAGAAATTAGAGGGAAACTTGTACACCCTCCAACAACTGCATTAATTTACATCCCTTCAACATAGTAACATACTGTTATTTTTAACATCTTATACATTCATTTTGTTTATCTCACTCCCTTGCCAGCATTAGCCCATTTCTTTTTTCTACTTTGGAGTGAAAATCCTGGGAGGAATTGTCTCTCTTCACTGTCTTCCATTCCATGTCTAGTGACTCTACTTACGACTTCACTCCTTGCTGCTTCTCAGTCTCCTCTGCTGATTCCATACCTTTTCCCCAGTCCTTTAATGTTGGTGCACCCCAGGTCTTAGCGGTTAACCCTTTCTCTACCCACAACTCACTCCCTTGACCATCTCATTGAACGCCAGCATTTTAAATACCATCACTATTCCAATAACTCTCTATCTCCAGCACAGACCTCTGAGACAGGCTTACATAATCTGGCTGCTGCTACCTTCTCTGTATCTCTTCCTCCCACTTGTTCATTCACTCTGCTCTAACTACCTGACCTTAAGCTCCCTCTACCTGGCATACTTATCTTCCAAGGCTGTAGGTTTTGGCCAGCAAAGCCCACTGTGGATGAAAGGATTACTGAAGACTATCAAGTCAAGAGAGGTGAGAGGGAGCTGGAGACCAAGTTTCTGAGACCCCCTTAGACTCTCTTATTTATTGAGCACGATCTTCAAACAGAGTGACATATGTCATTGGAATTTGAACAGAGCAAGGCATTAAGTCATAAATCTTAAGCAATTTAAATAAATGGTTAAACTGTTCTAGGTTAAGATCTGTTAAGAAATAATGAAAGGACTGGGAAGTGTAGGAATCTCATGAATCAAAGATTCATGTCATAGATAAGTGAAGCATGCTCTGCGGTCTTCTGCTGCGCAATGCGGCCCTACAACTTACTAACCCATGACTGTGCTCCCACACAAGGCTTTCATTCCTTATAGGTTTTAGCTCTGCTTTTACTTTCTTATATTTCCTTGATGATCTATATAAAATTGAAGTCTACCCCTTACCCTGAATTCCTTAGTCCTTTGGCTACTTTATTTCCTCAAAGTCATTGATCACTCTGATACACTAGTACATTAGCCCCCAAAAAGAGAGTTGGGCTGTCCTTTGAAGCCAGGCATTGACTTCTCCTCTCTAGCTATGGGAGTCCTAGAAGGCATATTCAGCCAAAAGAAGGCTGTTTTGTCTCCATTGAAAATTTGTTGTTTGATGTAGCCATCTTCATTATATCTCAGTTAGATTTCCTGGATAACTTGCTGCAGTTTCTACATTGGCCATTGCTACTTCACCTGGTACTTTGATGTTACAGAAAAGGTTTCTTTCCTTAAGCCTCATGAACCAGCCTCTGCTAGCTTCAGGCTTTTCTTCTACAGCTTCCTCAGCTGTCTCAGCCTTCATAGAATTGAAGAGAGTCAGAGTCAGGGCCTTGTTCTGGGTGAGGCTTTGGCTGAAGGGGATGAGGTGGCTGGTTTGATCTTCTATCCAGACCACTCAAACTTTCTCCATTTCAGCAAAAGGCTGTTTCACTTTCTTATCATTCACATGTTCACTGGAGTGGCACTTTTAATTTCCTTCAAGAACTTTTCCTTTGCATTCACAACTTGGCTAACTATTTGGTACAAGAGGCCTAGCTTTCAGCCTGTCTCACCTTTTCAACATGTCTTCCTCATTAAGCTTCATCATTTCTAGCTTTTGATTTAGAGTGAGAGATGTGTGACTGCTTCTTTCACTTGAACACTTAGAGGCCCTTGTAGGGTTATTAATTGGCCTCATTTCAATATTGTTGTGACTCAGGGAGTAGGGAGAGAGATGGGGGAGTGGCCAGTTGGTGGAGCTGTCAGAACATACGCAGTATTTATTGATTAAGTTCGCTGTCTTATATGATTACAATAGTAACATCAAAGATCACCAATCACAGATCACTGTAAGAAATAGAATAATAATGAAACAGTTTGAAATATTGCAAAAGTCAACAGTATGTGAATAGGGACACAAAGTGAACAAAAGATGTTGGTAAAAATGATGTCAAAAGACTTGCTCAACACAGGATTGCAACAAACCAATTTGTAAAAAGTGCAATATCTGTGAAATACAGTAAAGCAAAGCACAGTGAGACAGGCTATACCTGTTACCTGACAGAATACCTGAAAACAAATTACAAAACAAAAATTATTGAAGTGAAAAAGCCATGTTGCAATGGAAACAACAATAGTCTAAAATCACAATACTAAGTTAAACAAAGCTTAGCAATTTGTTTGTTAGATATGGTGAGAAAGGTGAAGTAAAATCAATCTGAAGATTTTATTAGGTTGGGAGAGTGGAGAAGGCAAGCTATCCTAAAGGTCTGATCTAATTGGGTTAGGGTCAGGAGCAAATGAGACATAGAACATCTCATTGGTGGAAATAATTGGCATATTGTGAGTTTCAAGAAGGAAAGTTGTCACTAGCAGAAGTAAAGAGTACAGTAAAATGTCTAAATAAAAAGAAGAAAAATCAGTGAATACTGACTTCATTAAATTAGCCCAAAATCAGAAAGGAAAGAAACAACAAAATTAAATGATACTAAATGTTAGGGGCAAAAATAAAACCTAGTAAATTAAATGTGAATAGGCTGTCAAAGATAGTTGTATCAGGTAAAAAAATAAAATCCAAAAATGTATTATTTACAAGAAACATTTAAAGCAGGATGATAGAAAAGATGTTTAAAAACATAAATCGGGTTAAAGAAAAAGCAAACAGAAAGCACTAGTGGCAGTGTTAATATTAGACCATAGTTAATCAAACTAAAGTTAAAAACACTTAAACAAGACAAAAAACATTAACAGTATAAATAGGAATATGGATTATGTAATTATGGGAAGCAAAATTTATGAGTAAATTATAAATCAGGCTGTACTAAATAAACATCAGAATATTAAAATAAGTAATGCAAAAAAAAAAAACCTTAGAAATACAAGGAAAACCTGATAAGCATTCAAGTATAATGGGAAATTTCCATACACATCATCCAAATGGGCTGAATCTAGCACCCCAAAGTAAGCAAGAATATATAAAATAGAAATAATATAACCAATACATATGATTTTACCTTTTACCCCTATTTCTCTATATTAAGCAGCAAAGGCTGCCATAACAAAACACCACTGGGTGGCTAAAACAACAGAAACTTATTTTCTCATGGTTCTGGAGGCTGGGAATCCAAGATTAAAATGTTGGTGGGTTTGTTTTTTCCAAAGGCCTGTCTCCTTGTTGGAAACGACTGCTTTCTTGCTGTGTCCTCACATGGCCTTTTCTCCATTCATGTGGTCTCCTGGTATCTTTGTCTTCTTATGTGGATATGTGAACACTAGTTTTGTTGGATCAGGGTCCCATCCTCATGACCTCATTTAACCTTAACTACATCCTTAAGGACCTTTTCTCCAAATACAGTTTCATTGGGGGTTTGGGCTTTAACTTATGAATTCTAGGGGTGGGGGACAAATTTCAGTCCATAACATGCTCAGACTTTAGATCTACATATGGTATATCTACACTTTTATTTTCATGGAATATTTATAAAAATTGATTTTTTACTTGACCCCCCCCCCCACACAGCCTTTAACCAAGTCAAAGGCAAAAAAATGGAGAGTCAAAATGTTAATGATAATTCAATTAAAAAACAAGGTGATGAAAAAGTATCAACTATTTGAAAATTAAGAAATATTCCCATAATTAACTCTGAAATTAAAAAAGAAATTCAAACTGATATAAACTATCTTGAAATAATAAACAAAAATATTCATATAAAAATCTTTTTTCAGCAAAAGCTACATTAAGAGGAAAATATACAGCATTGAATGTCGTAATTCTTAACACTAAAAATACAGGAACCTGATACACAGTTTTAGAAATTAGAAAAAGGAGAATAAAATTAACCAAAAGATATTGGAAAGATACATAGTAAAGATAGAAGTTGAAATGGATGTAGAAACAACAAACAGAGTTGAAAGGAAAATAAATTCAAGGGCTCGTTCTATGGAAAGACTGATTAAATGGATGAAATCTTCCACAAGTCTGGTGAAGAGTGAGAGAGAAAATACAAAGTGGATAAAACACAAATGAAGAAGGACTTTAAACATTATAAAGTAATACTTACTGGCGCTCTTTGGTAATAAATTTGAAAATCTAGATGAAATGGATGGTTTTGATCAAAAGGTACGTTTTATCAACAGAAAAAATGTTTGATTGGACCCATTGTTGTAGAAGGGACTGGAAAAGGCATTTAAAGATCGACTATTAAAACAGGCACCCGAGTCCAGATGGTCTCACAGCTGAGTTTCTAGCCAGCCTTTAAAGAACAGATGATTACAGTGTTACTTAACTATTCCAGACGTCAGAACGAGACTGAAAGTTCCTCAAATTCTATGGAAACAGGTGAACATTAATAGCAAAACTCTCACCAATACAATACAAAAAGAACCCCTCCAACCAAAGGCTGTTATCACTGTTGAATATAGATGCAAACATTCTAAATAAAATAAGCAAATTCAATTCAGCAGTATATCAAAATAATATACCCTCTGACCAATTAGGGTCTATTCCATAATGAAAATATAATCAAATATCAGGAAATCTATCAGCATAATCACATCATAGAACATAAACTCTATCAGGTATCAAAGTGCATGAGGGAAAGAATTTGGCAAGTTTTTTAACTGCTGTATCTGCAGTACCTGGAACAACACTTGTCCTGTGTTGTCTACTCAGTAAGTATTTGCTGATCAAATGGATTATGTTAATTAACTCAAAGGAGAAAGACTATATATAATAATATCCAATGGCATGTAGTAACTGTTGAACAAACAACTCTCCACCAAAAAAAAAAAAATTGCCTTAATTTGTTGCATTGGCTGATTTCCATGGTGCAAGTACTTCCATTGTGGCCATTTTAAAACACTTCGGCCCTTAGCCAATGTGACACCACTGAATGGAGTTGAGAAAGGATTTGCACAGTTGGATCTCCTCAGCCTGGGTGAGCTAGCTCAGGCCCACCACTGATGACATGGATTGATGCTCAAAGGGCATTTGGATAGTGGGCAGCCACTCTTAAACAAGTAATAGATGGCTTTTACTTAAATGTGATAAGTTATGTTTGCTAAAACCTCCAAATAAATACAATTTAATTATGGAACCACTGAAACTATTTCAACTAAAATCAAGAGCGAACAGAAATTGCTATTATAGTATTCAACAGTGTTTTGGAGAGACTTGCAAATGTGGGAAAATAACAATGTTAAGAAAATGAGTATACATTAGAAAAGAAACGACATCTCTTCGGGCAAACAATATACTAGAGAAATCAAGGTACTCTGTTTTGGTTTTTGTTTGTTTTAATAAAGTATAAAGGATAACAATAAAAAAAAAAAAAGAAAGAAAGCAGAACCAAACCAAACCAAGCACTGTTAGAATTCATAAGAAAAGCTGGTGAAGTGATTGAATACAAAATAAAAAACTGATACTTCTATATCAGCTCTCCACAACTAGCAATAGAGATGGCAAAAGTAGCCCATTAACAAAGTCCTTATTTTCTGTTATTGACCATACACACCCTCAGGTATTGATGCTCTTCAAAGGTAGCATCCCAATTTGGACTAATCAAAAGGAAACACATGAAGGATGATGTGGAGGTCAAGGATATGTCACTAGGATGAGGGGGGACAAGCATGGAGTAAGGATTTTATGACACTCATTACTTGGAAATATAAAAAAATCTGTTTTTTAAGGTCTCAAAGCAGGGGCAATTTGTTTTGGTCTTTACTGTTATTGCCAAATATTAGGATTATACCTATTTTTTACATACTTGGACTCTTATAATAGTTGTTATGGTCCTTAAGATTCAGAGTAGCATGAAAAAGACAGGCTGGTCTGGCTCATAGACTCTTAAGAGAGTTTGTTGCCTTCATGATACCTGGTGCAGTAAGTGAATGTAATATATCATTCTCAGGTGTATCTCAAAGAAGGAAATGTTCACCAAGTTGCCATGCATGTTAATACTTTGATATCTTCTCTGACATTCTGCTATTTTACCTCTTGTCATTATCACCTGCCATATGTCAAAATGTTTGGGGGATGGGGAGACACCTTAATATTTATATTGCTGGAGCTTCAGTTTTTCAGATAATCTTGGTCTATGATACCTTCAATGAACAAGTCATACATTTCCAGTGATTCTAGATTCCTGGTAACCCCATAACATATTAAGGCTTCGATTGGTTTATTAAAAGTCCTACATTTCATAGATTTCCTGCCACAAACAGTGGAAATCTTTATCCAGGGAGTAATAAAAATTGTTGAGGTGGGGTGGGTGCTACTGGGACAGTATTTTAAGGCACTTGTTTTTGGACTTAGCTGTGTTTTTGAATCACTTGTGGAGGTATGGTTAGAATTAAAATGAACTTAGGGCACTGAAAGGAATAAGCTTTAGCAGTTTGGAAGATCTCCTTTTATAGGATGGTTGATCCAAAGTGTATTTACATAGTGAAATAAATCACCATGATTCCCAAGGCTACTGTTCTAACACAGTGCTGGGAACGTTCAGTGGGAAATAAAGAGGTGGTTTTACAGCTTGTGGACACACGTCATGAACTCTAGACAAATAATCTTAGTAGTTCCAAATGTGAATGTCATCAAGTGTATCTTCATGGAAGAAAAGATTCAGAAATGCTGATATATATAAGACTTTACCAGTATGCCTTTGTGCAGAGAAAATCAGTTGTGCAGAGAAATGAATATATGGCTCTGAGAATGCTTTTGGCTCGTAGGTGTATCCTAGAATGCTCTATTTTTTGACTTTAAAATTGTTTAGGTATTTGGCTTAGTTTTACTTGACATGGCTTTCACAGAACATATTATAAATTTAAAAACATCTTAACATGTATGCAGGTAATATTACAATGAAAAGAATGTAAAAAATGGAAACTGTGTCTGTTCTGATGGGAATGTAGACTAATGCTGTATCCTGGTGAACTATCTAGTAGTAGTTAGAACATTTGAATTCTGCCTTTGATATAGATCCTAAAGGTCTGCATAGGTCCATAAGGAGAGTGACCACACAACCTGATTTTCCTGAACAGGTCCATAATAGTACCCCCATTCATTCTCAGAAGGGGTCTGGCTTGGACAACATGGTCCTCTCACCTATAAGTGTCCAGAATGAGGTTGTTCATTGCAGTGTAGGGAGGCTTCTTCATGGAGAGAGGAAGTAGGGAAAACACGATGGAAATACACAAATTCTAAACAGCAGTCAGAATAAAAAGATTAGATTTTTTAACGTTTTTTAATTGAGTTATAGTCATTTTACAATGTTGTGTCAATTTCCATTGTAGTGCACAATTTTTCATTTATACATAAACATGTGTATATTCATTGTCACATTTTTTTTCACTGTGAGCTACCATAGGATCTTGTATATATTTCCCTGTGCTATACAGTATAATATTGTTTATCTATTCTACATATGCCTGTCAGTATCTACAAATTTCCCAGTCTGTCCCTTCCCACCCCCCACCCCCTTGGCAACCACAAGTTTGTATTCTATGTCTATGAGTCTGTTTCTGTTTTGTATTTATGTTCTTTTTCCTTTTCTTTTTTTCTTTTTTTTAGATTCTACATACGAACGATCTCATATGGTATTTTTCTTTCTCTTTCTGGCTTACTTCACTTAGAATGACATTCTCCAGGGACATCCATGTTGCTGCAAATGGCGTTGTTGTCAGTTTTTATGGCTGAGTAGTACTGCATTATATAAATATACCACACTTTCTTTATCCAGTCATCTGTTGATGGACATTTAGGCTGCTTCCATGCTTTGGCTATTGTAAATAGTGCTGCTATGAACATTGGGGTGCAGGTGTCTTTTTGAAGTAGGGTTCCTTCTGGATATATGCCCAGGAATGGGATTACTGGGTCATATGCTAAGTCTATTCCTAGTCTTTTGAGGAATCTCCGTACTATTTTCCACAGTGACTGCACCAAACCGCATTCCCATCAGCAGTGTAGGAGGGTTCCCTTTTCTCCACAGCCTCTCCAGCATTTGTCATTTGTGGACTTTTGAATGATGGCCATTCTGACTGGTGTGAGGTGATACCTCATCATAGTTTTGATTTGCATTTCTCTGATAATTAGTGATATTGAGCATTTTTTCATGTGCCTATTGATCATTTGTATTTCTTCCTTGGAGAATTGCTTGTTTAGGTCTTCTGCCCATTTTTGGATTGGGTTGTTTGTTTTTTTCTTATTAAGTCGTATGAGCTGCTTATATATTCTAGAGATCAAACCTTCGTTGGTTTCATCATTTGCAAAAATTTTCTCCCATTCCGTCGGTTGTCATTTTGTTTTGCTTATGGTTTCCTTTGCTGTGCAGAAGCTTGTAAGTTTCATCAGGTCCCATTTGTTTATTCTTGCTTTTATTTCTATTGCTTGGGTAGACTGCCCTAGGAGAACATTTTTGAGATGTATGTCAGATAATGTTTTGCCTATATTTTCTTCTAGGAGGTTTATTGTATCTTGTCTTATGTGTAAGTCTTTGATCCATTTTGAGTTTATTTTTGTGTATGGTGTGAGGGAGTGTTCTAGCTTCACTGATTTACATGCTGCTGTCCAGTTTCCCTAACACCATTTGCTGAAGAGACTGTTTTTATTCCATTGTATATTCTTGCCTCCTTCATTGAAGATTAGTTGACCAAAAGTTTGTGGGTTCATTTCTAGGTTCTCTATTCTGTTCCATTGGTCCATGTGTCTGTTTTTGTACCAATACCATGCTGTTTTGATTACTGTAACTCTATGGTATTGTCTGAGGTCTGGGAGAGTTATTCCTCCAGCCTCTTTCTTTCTCTTCAGTAATGCTTTGGCAATTCTAGGTCTTTTGTGGTTCCATATAAATTTTATTATGATTTGTTCTAGCTCTGTGAAATCTGTCCTGGGTAATTTGGTAGGGATTGCAGTAAATCTGTAGATTGCCTTGGGCAGTGTGACCATTTTAACAATATTGATTCTTCCAATCCAGAAGCATGGGATATCTTTCCATTTTTTTAACCTTCTTTAATTTCCTTAATCAGTGTTTTATAGTTCTCCATGTATAAGTCTTTCACCTCCTTGGTTGGATTTATTCCTAGGTATTTTATTACTCTTGGTGCTATTTTAAAGGGGATTGTTTCTTTACTTTCTTTTCCTGTTGATTCATTGTTAGTGTAAACAAATGCAGCTGATTTTTGTACGTTAATCTTGTAACCTGCTACCTTGCTGAATTCTTTGATTAGTTCTAGTAGTTTTTGTGTGGACCTTTTAGGGTTTTCTATATATAGTATCATGTCACCTGCATATAGTGACACTTCTGCCTCTTCTTTTCCAATTTGGATCCCTTTTATTTCTCTCTCTTGCCTGATTGCTGTGACTAGGACTTCCAAGACTATGTTGAATAGGGGTAGTGATAGTGGGCAGCCTTATCTTGTCCCAGATTTTAGTGGGAAGCTTTTGAGTTTTTCACCTTTGAGTACTATGCTGGCTGTAGGTTTGTCATATATATATATATATATATATATATATAGCTTTTATGCTGTTGAGATATGTTCCCTCTATACCCACTTTGGTGAGAGTTTTTATCATAAATAGGTGTTGAATTTTATCAAATGCTTTTTCTGCATCTTTTGAGATGATCATGTGGTTTTTGTCCTTTAGATGTTCTTAACATAGCATCATGTTTTTAACATTAACCTTAGTCAAAAAGTAAATAGCCAGATGGAAATAGATACTGTTTTATAAAAATAAATGCAAAAAGAGAACAATATGCATGTTGCAAGACCACATGTAAACAGAAAGATACACATCAAACACATTACAACTGTTGGTTTAGGGGAGAGAAAGGAATGTGAGTGGGTTATGAGAATTAAAAGGGAATGAAATAAAACAAGGCAGTGCCTTGTATGGACCAGTGCTAATAACGTGCTGTGAACTGAACTGTATGATTAAGACAACACTCTGTATTTGATGTCCAAAAAAAGTACCCTGTAGTCTGTAATTATATGATACATGATACAAATATAAAGAATGTATCTTTTAAAATATTTTTTTTACAAGCCAGAATTAAAGCATTATGCGTAACTAACCCAGGTATGAGAAATTGGCCGTAACATGAATATTAATGAATCTTTGCCAAAATAGAGGCTTCTGTTTTAAGACTCTCTAATGTGAGAAATTTATAAAGCTATAGGCAGGGATTGGGGAGGTGGCTGAAGGAATTAGATAACCCCTGGATAGAAAAACTCATTTTAACTTTTTATCCGCCCTCACAGCCAGCCTCAGAACAGCAGTAATTTTCCACAGCCTGTGTAATTATCAATGTAGCCTTTCATTTTCAGTAGGCAGGCATCTTGCACCTCAACTCTTTTAAGAAAATAAATACCTTAAGTTTGAATCTCTCCTCTGGAGCCTTGATGATACACTTGGAGGATTTCACAAAGAGAAGCTGTGTTGATCTTCCCTATGGACTCTCCGGGATTCCCCGGCAGGAGGCCTTGGCTGACAATTCTAGCTAGGTTTGGGGATAACCTAGGCTTGACAGTTGTCACTTGATGAAGCTTGGTAGGTGAGCTCCCCCGCCCTCTGTATGTCCATCTGTTTCTGAATGCTTGGCAGGAGAATGTGGCTTTTCTGACAAAGGTCCAGTCTTCCCTACAAAGAATATATGTCCCTGAACCTTCGACTGGAAACTGGAACCAAGTCTCATTTCTAGTTGGCTCAAGTATGCATTCTCATTCTCATTAATGTAAATAATTGTTCTGATCTTACAAATGAGAGGTTTTTTTCAAACTAATATTAAATTTCAGTGTGCCAGTAATTATTGACCTTCAATTGCTACTTTTTACATTTATTTATTTGTTTAAAGTCTAGTTGATTTACAATGGCCATTTATAAAGATGGCAATGTGACAGATTTTATTTGATTTTTAAGCAAAAACTTGACATTCAGAAATTTTTTAGAGCTAACATTAGCCAGATATTCTTGGTATTGAGAAAAAAGTTCAGGCTAAGTAATACAAATACCTACAGAAGATATGACTATACTGCTGCCATCTTGGAGCGAGGCCAACAATCCAGTTTTAGACTTTCTATCATATAGTGAGATAGATGGTAGTATATTAGAGATTTGAATTAACTAAGTTTGACAAATTATACAATTAATGGCAACATTTACTGAGCACTAACTATGTGCCAGGCAGTATATGAAGTGATTTATAATGTATTGTCTCATTTGGTTCTTACTTAATCACACAATGTGAAGGTCATATCAAAATGCTCGTTTTACAAAGGACAAAACTGAGGTGTAGAGAAGTCAGTGATTAGCCTAAAATCATGTAGCGAGTAAGCCGCAGAGTCAGGATTTGAACTGAAGCCTCTCCAACTCCAACCCCCCCCACTCTTTTTTTTTTTTTTTGGAGAGGGGAGGTAATTCAGTATTTATTTATTTGCAGGTGCTGGGGGTTGAACCCAGGACCTCATGCATGCTAAGCATGTGCTCTACCATTAAGATACATCCTTCCACCCCAACCCCTGTGCTCTTAAATTTTTATGACTGCCTCTAAACTGAATCGAACAATAAGAATGATTCTCAAGAGTGCAAATCAGCCAGCAGAAAAGCAAAAAATTAAAATGATTCTTTAAATAAGGAAGCATTTTTGTTGAGATAAATAATTTATTAGGTATGTATCATATGACATCTAACTTGTAAATGTAACATCAGTCAACCCATTTAGAGCTGAGTTATATGTTTTATGTGTAGATTGTTTTAGGAATAACACATCTAGGGTCAAAAAGGTATTGGGAATTCATACTACAAGATCAAATGAACTGTGAGTTAAACCAGATAGCTTATATTTTTCAGTGGCATAAACAATTTGAAATAATGCAGTGAATATTTTATTTGCCATTTAAATTTATCTCTGATGTCTAAATGATGAGTGATTCTGAAATAAAATTTGTGTCCAAATTAATAGTGAATCACCTCCTCTCCTCCAGAGCTTCCCTAAATTTTGTTTGCTTTTTGATTATGACTGTAGTGAAATCAATTACACCCCTAGTATTCTAAAGTGTACTGTAATTTAATATTAATTATGATTTAAATATTTCATTTAGAAAATGCCTTTGTAAATAAACTAGAACATATTCTGGGTTATCTTTATGAATTCATGTGACTTGTGTTTTAATATGTTTCTTGGAGTGGAAAAGAAATAGGTAAAGTTATAAATAGTCACTCAGAATGGAGCATAACCCTGGAAGACTCCTTTAGAAGTCCTGCTTATGTGTGAGTGAATGGGTAAAAAATGTTGACTATCAGTTGTTCTAAAGGACTAGTTTTGTCAAACGTGTGTGTCTGTATCTGAATGGGTTGTTAGGTATCTGAATTATGTAGAAGATACTTTAAATTTAATGTTTTATTTGGATTATAACCAAAAATTGGTATAAACCTTCTGGACGAACTGTATTTCATACTGCTTCAGTGCTTGTGTGTATTTATGATTGTTTCATACCATGTAAAGGCTGAACAGTGTCTTAGCACACTGCACACATGGAGGTTTTTCATAGTTGTTTAAATACAGAAAAACAGTGGACAAACAGTTATAATATGGCATGTATCACTATAGGCCTGCAAAGCTCAAAATCACCTGTGCCTTAGAAATTAGCGATGTTATGATGTGGGGTGAATGTTTTGCCTGGATCCCACTTTTGTTCATGCCATTCCACAACAATTTATTAGAAGTTAAGTATAATTGTGTGTGTGTATGTGTGTATGTGTATGTGTGTGTGTATGTATGTATATGGAACTTTCCTTTCCTAGTTCCTTCTATAATTGGGCCAGATGCCAATTTCAGATCAGATTCTAATAATGCCAGGAATCTAATCTTATATTCAAGGAAGCAAGATAACTTTATAGAAATACCAAGAGGAACCTCTGTTCTTATTTGCTGATTTGTATATATAAATGTGCAATCTGATTATCCTGAAGTAGAACATAAAGATTTGAGGTTATTAATAACCTTTTGGGGAAAACACCTATATAAAAGTCATCTGTCACTTTTATCATCATTGAAGTTAAATTGTAGATACAATAAATGGGAACTAGATCTAAAATATATCTTTCTCATTAAAGCTGCTGTTTAGTTTCCTGTTCAGTTTCAACAAAATAACATCATTTGGTATTAATGTAATTTTTATATTGAATAAGAACACTAAGTATACATGTGTACATTTTATTCATATTTAATTTTCAGTATACATATTAAATTGGTATTGGAATAAAATAAAGTTCATATTGTGAGACCCTTTTCCTTTGAAAGAAACATTCACTAACCAACGAATATGCCCATTAAAATACTGTTATTCAGACAATAAATATATAAGCCTTTTTAGCTGTAGAATTTAGTTGTCTAATTATATAAGTCATTCAAACTCAGTTGTATAAAAATCTCGAGGGACAGAGTTTACAGAAATATTTTTTTAGCCTTTCACAAAGCATCTACATCTGATATGCATGTATTAGTGTTTACGTGTATATAAGGAGCTAACAAATTTGCAGTTTTGAAAAATTTTGTCTAGCAAAAATCTGAAAGCAGTCATAGTGCACAATCAATAGATAATGCCTTTGAATCTCCGTAGCATTTCAGTTGGATTTTTTACCCCAATTTTATTTTATTCAGTAAGAGCTGCTTCATGATCTGCTGTTTCCTAAAACGGAGCTCCTGAAACCCATCTCCAGTCATGCTGTGATTTTTTTCATTTCAGATCTAGGCTACCTTTTGACTTCTTTATATAAAGGCATGAGAGGAGAGTGATGGACATAGGGATTCAATGGTGATTATACGTAATTCTTTGCTTAATCTGCTTTGCAACTTGAAACTACTTTGCAGCTCGATGTATTGTCTCCTCTTCTATAGGTATATATCTAATCTAGGGATAAAAATTGAGAAATAAATGAGGTAAAAATAAAGCATTGTTCAAAGGAGCTTTTTTTTTTTTACTGCCTTGGAGTTTGGGAATGATTGCTCTCTACATTGGCATTTGAGAGAAAAATTTGGCTATTATGGTTTTTCTTGTTATTTTTATTAAGTGAATGAAAAAGGATGGTAGCACTGGGGTGTTGGAACAGCAAAGTGAGGGGCCCCCAAGGACCTTGATACCCATTTTTGAAGTTCAATTCCAGTCACTGAGATTAGGGCAGCCCTTCCAAAATGAGGGTCACCAATGCATTTGTGATTTAGACTATTTGTCTGGATGCTGTCAGGGAAACAATTGGCTATTATTGAACAGAGCTGCTGATTTTCTCTTTGCACCATTTTTTTCCCTTTTGTTTTGGTCGTTTCTGAATGGTGAAGTCTGACAGCAAGTGAAAAAAAATGCTAGTTACATGGAAGAGAGAGGAACATGGAGACGGAAAGGGAACAGATAAAAAGAGATGAGAGAGAGAACAAGACAGCTTTTCAATTTCATATGGCACTATTTTTGTCTTGAGTAACTTAGTTTAATTGAAATTTTATTTATGGAGCATGTACTATGTAACGAGCATTGTTCATTGATGTGGGGGTACAAATAGGATGGGATGAAAATCTGTGTCATCAAGGAGCTCGTTCTCCAGTGTGGGAGGTTGAAGGGAGGAATGGAATCACCATTTTCCCAAGAGTTGGCCTCATCCGCAGCCTCTCCAAAGGGTTAGCCCTCACCCTGTCCCTGGTACCTGGCCCTGGCCATCGTTGGTTGGTTGTGAATAGACACAGAGCGCAGAGGAAGCCAGTCTATTGACTAAGCAGTGACTAAAGATTCACCATGAATGAGTGAGCCTATGATCAGACTCTCTCCCATCTCTCAGCAATGCTTCCCAGTTTCTCTCGAAAATATATCTCACATCTGCTCACTTCCTGCTGCCCATCCGACCATGACCAGCATACAGCCAGAGCCTCCTGGGTTTCTTCATCTTCCCTGTGAAGTCCATTCTCCAGTTAGAGTGATGTTTCGAAAACATGATCAGATCATGTCACTCTTCTACTTAAAGAACCTCAGTGGTTTTCCTTTGCACAGGCCACCCTGTTCAGCCCCTGCAATTCCTCTTCTTCATCACTCCTCTCATCAGCTTGCTCTCCCTCCTCCAGCCACTCCACAATTCCTCCTTGTTGCAGTTCCTCCAGTATGCTAAGGTGATTTCCACACTCCAGTCTCTGCACAGGATGCCCTTCCTGACGCGTTACTCTTCTGTTCACCTTCCACATGCTGGCTCCTCTGAATATTTTCAGTCTCAGCTTAAATTTTAACTTCTAGTATACAGCATAATATCCCAATCATGCATAAATATATACATATATTCATTTTCATAGTCTTTTTCATTAAAGGTTATTACAAGATATTGAATATAGATCCCTGTACTATATAAAAGAAATTTTTAAAATCTATTTTTATATATGGTGGTTAACATTTGCAAATCTCAAACTCCCAAATTTATCCCTTCCCACCCCCTTTTCCCCTGGTAACCATAAGATTGTTTACTATGTGTGCGAGTCTGTTTCTGTTTTATAGATGAGTTCATTAGTTTCCAGAAATTGACACATTGTAACTGACTATACTTTAATTGAAAACAAAATTTTTATCTTCTAGCAGATGCCTTTCCAACACCCTTACTAAAGTAGGTTCCACTTCTTACTCTCACTGCACCCTGTGATTTTCTTCCCAACACTTTTTTTTTTTAAAACAATTTCAGCTATACACAAACACATACATGCACACACACATTCTTGGTGCTTTCTGATTGTCTCACTTAGTAGATTGCAAGTAGTATTATTGTCGACTCTAGATCCTATACCTTACACAGTGCTTAGATCTGTATATGAAGCAGGATAAATATGTTCAGTAAATAAGCAGGTTTACATTAAGACACAAAGAAATTGTCTATCAGTGGGGAATCTGGGAGTTAGCAGATAATAATACTGTCAGTTGAAGGTGACCATTTTGGGTCCCAAGTAAACTTAGCTGTGTCACACAGGCTGATGATGAAAGCTTTGGAGTCATACGTCTGGGTTCATATTCTAGCTCCATCACTTCCTAGCAGTGTTACCTTAGGTAATTCACCTCTGTGAACTCCCTTTCTTAATATGTAACATGGAGGTAATATATTTTTACAAGAATGTGTGCTAGGTAATTGGCATGAATAATAATGAATAACATTTATTTGATACTTCTTTATGCCAGGTCCCAGGCTGAGAACTTTACAGACCTGTCTCCCTGGATCTCTATCAATCCTGCTAGATACAAACTATCATCCTTATTTTACACACGAGGAGCTTGAAAAAGAGGATAAATTTAAGGTCATAGAGCCAGTAAGTGGCAGAATCAGGAATAACTCAGGACTTTAAAATACAGAATCTAAACTTACAAGTCCTAAGCTATATGGGCTTCCATATGATATGTGGAACAATACTTCTAAATGTAAATAAAGAGTTATTATTTATAATGTAAGCATAGTATTTAGTATGTAAGTAGATAAAAGACATCTTAAAACATCAACGTAGCATATGGTTCCTAAAAGAGACAACTTTGCAAAGAGTGGTTGTCTTTGTTTTGATTTCTACATCTAATCCCATGAGGCCCAATTGAACTCTCTACCCTCTTCTTGCAGTATTTATGATTGTTTTACTCTCTGTAGTGTTTGGTGAACTACATTCTTGTTTGTTGCATCTTCTCTGGGTCTCAGTGGATTGTTCTTTCTTGAGGTTTGTAAATTTTTTTTGTTGTTGTAAAATCATCTTCTATGGGTGTTGTTTCATTCTGGAACTTTCCATGGGCATTGAACTGTGGAAGTGTCCTCACTGAATAGATTTCCATTTGCTTCTGCCTGGACTCTATGAATTTAACAAGATAGACCAATTTTTATTTTGGGGTTTCTTTATAACATAGAAAATGAAGATTTAGACCCAAACTCATTCTGGCATGGGCCTCACTCAGGTTTTGACTTGTGATTAAAATCTTTCTTACCTCCCATCCCCACCCCAATAAGACCAATAAATAAAAGTTCCTTGCAACTTTCTCTTGGCTAATGATCAAAATATTTGTAGTGTCATTTTCACAGATGGGCCAGATCGCTGAGATTGTTGGATTTATTCAGGGTTTTAGATCCTGTTTCCCTTTTTTTTTTTTCTTTTTTTTTTAATTGGCCAAATGCTACTTATTGTCTCCATGTACAGCTGTTAGAACCTCAGCCTCTACTTGCTTAAGCCCTTATCTGGAGCTGAATCCCTTATGGGCAGCATCCTCTGCTTATTGTATTGTCTTTCCCATCATGCATGGTTTCTATGACCCAGAAGCTACTCTTCTTTCTTTTGAGGGAGCTGTCTGAATTTTTGTGTGTGCTTTATTTTATGCAGAATTTCCATGTGTTTGTTGTGAGAAGTGAGCTCATTTACATCATCTTAGTCCATCATGTTACCCGATATCCCAAAGTGTAGAAGCACGAAGTGAAGGATTTCTTGTATGTGGATGGAACATGTTATGTTGAAGGAGAGAGAGGATTATGTGGCTAGAAAGGTAGGATGGATCCCGAGAAGCCATGCAAAGGGATGGGCTTTATTCTGTAGACCATGAGGAGCCACGGAAGACTGTTGAGTAAGTGTATAATGTAATACATTCTACCTTTTTAAGAAACTAACTGGATAACATCATAAATAATGAATGGAAAACCAAGAGATCAATGACATGGAAACAATTAGAATGCTACTGAGAATGTCTAAGACAAAGATGATTTAGAGATTGGCCCCAGCCTTGGAAACAGAAGGGAGAGGTTAGACCTAAGAGAAAGGGAAAAGACACACCCCACAGCACTTGGAGACTTGAGGAGGGACAAGGGATCAAAGGTAACTCCTATGCTTCTGACCTGGATGATCAGAAGGATATTTGGTCGGATTTATAATACTTTCTTGGAAATATAGGTTATCACTGATGACAGGCATGGCATTAGCCCACTCCCATGCTGTAAATATCCCAAATTATGGTGGCATCTAGGAGAACCAAGACTGTGGCCTGGCTAGGTAAGCAGGCAGTGTGATGGGCTGGTGGACTGACTTCTGGCTCAAAGGTAATGTTTAACAATCCTGTTTAGTGGATTATATTAAGTGCATCAAAGCTAGGTAGAAATCATCTAATGTTGTGGATTCTATACTTAAACTGTCAGGAAGCAGGGTTTGAGTCCTTTAGCTCCATTCACATTAACTGCATCTTCTGGGCTGCCACTTTTTCTGTGATGGGAGGATAGTGGGTTTCAAAGGTGAATAGTTTTTTTCTTTTCTCTGTCTGGGAATGAAATATTTGGTCTATAGGTGGAGAGAAGTGAAATTAAATGAAACCATACAAAGTGACTGAAAAAAAAAAAGCACTGTATGTTAGCAGTTTATAAACATTTTGTGCTGACAAAGCTCAGCAAGCCTGGACAGAAATACTTGCACAAATCTGATTATAAGGCTTCCCTCACTGCAGCAGGAACTGGCTCAGCAAAGGGAATCAAAAGAATAACCTGATACAATTTATCCTTTTGCTTTTTCTTTTAAGGAGAGATGCTTGGTAGGAAAAGCATGGAGATTTCACCATCTTGTAACAGTGCAAATCCGTAAGATTTCTTTGTCTTGGGGAACTGCATCTGCGTTGTAGAGATGGGGAGGGGTAACGCCTCAGCCAAGCCTGTTGAGACTTCACCACAAATGAGCTCCATCAACAAAGGCTTTTTACCTGCTTCCCCCAGTTCTTTCTTCCAACTGCTTTTATTTCCTTTAGGGTTGAAACCCATAAACTCCAGCAAAAACATTCAGAGACTTGACTTTTTGACTTGAAAAGGATGATTACAAGCTAGTGTCTGTGTCTTCAAAGACCAGGTCTCCAATTTAGCCCTGAGCTCTGAGGACAGTCACAGCTGCATGGCATCTCGCCATGGGAAGCTTTGGGGTCAAACGCAACAGCATTTTTGAGTGGAGAAAGCTTTGATTGAAGATCAAGATTTTTTTTTAAAAAAACAATCCTACTGAGAGTCAACCATTTATGAATTGTCCTCAAAGAACGCTGAACTGGGAGTCAGGAGGGCTAGATTCCTGGTCTTCTTTCTGCCACTACCTATCAGTGTGACCTTAAGCAAGACCCTTGACCTCTTGGGGCCTCGGTTTCTTCATTTGTAAAATGAGGGCGACAGAACAGATTAGTGAGTCCCAGATGCCGGTCAGTGATGAGATGCGTTCAAACCCCTGAAAACTTTGAAATCTTTCCAGGCAGAACTCTCAGAGATTTTGATTTGTCAGACTGGGGTGTATGTCAGGAATCTTTCATTTGCAAAGCTCCCTGGGGGATTCAGCTATGCAGCTAACGTTGGGAACCATGGTCCAGGTGATTTTTTAATTTTGTTTTATTTCTAAAATTCTTTTGAAAAAAAAAAATCTCAAACCCAAAAAGGTTCCAAAGAGTACAATGAGCTCTCTTACATTCTTCGTCTAGACTCACCTATTGTTAACATTGTCACACTTGTGCTCTGTATGTGTGTGTATGTGTGTGTCTGTATGCATTATTATTACTAATATTTTTTTCTGAGCCATTTGAGAGTAAATTACAGACATCATGATGCTTTACCTCAAAATACTTCAGCATGCATCTCCTTAGAACAAGGACATTCTCTTTTATAATCATGGTACAAAGATCAAATTCAGGAAATTTACCTTTGATTCAACATTATTATCTAGTATACAATCTGCTTTCAAAATTTACTGATTTTCCCTATTCTGGTCTTTATATCTAGTTAAATTTTAAATACATTTAAAAATTTTGAAATTATTGCCTTCTTCTAGAAGAGTTGAAAGTACAGTACAAAGAATTTTATTCCTGAACCATTTGAGAGTAACTTGTCAATCTGATGCTCTTACAGCCACGTCCCCCTGTACTCTAGTGTGTGTTTCCAACAAAGACTTTCTTCAGCATAAACTACAGAACAATCATCAAACAGAGGAAATGAATATTAATACATGACTGTTGTCTAGTCCTCAGTTTTGCCAACTAGCTCAATAATATCTCGGATAGAAAAATACCCAGTTCAGAATCGTGTGTTGCATGTAGTTGTCACATCTCTTTAGTCTCTCTCACTCTGAAATAGCTTCTCTCAAATTTCCTTGATTTTTATGACCTTGATATTTTTGAAGATTGCGGGCCATTTACTTTGTAGAACACCCTTTAGCATGGGTTTGTTTGATGTTACTTCATGATTCAGGTTGTGCATGCTTGTCACGGCTATTGCAGCTATGATTCTGTGTTCTTTTCATTGTGTCTTATTAGGTGGCACACAATTTGGACATGTCTTATTATTGAAAAATCTTCCACTTGGATCACTTGATGAAGGTGGCACCTTCCAGGCTTCTCCACTGCAAGATTACTCTTTCTTCCTTCATAATTAATGAGTATTTTGAGGGGAGCTACTTTGAAACCATGTAAATGTCTCATTCATCTTCAGACTTTCAATTTATTCATTCATGGGCTTATGGTTTCCTATTATATTCAGTGGGTGATAATCTGTCACTATCATTATTTTGATACTCAAATTTTCCTGATTTGGCAGTAGAAGCTGCTTCAAGCTTTGACATATGTCCCTATCATTCTTGGAGTACTTTCTTGCTCTCTGATACAAAAAAATTGTCTAGGGTCATCTTGTACTTTCTCTCCCCAGCCCTGGATTCAAATAGCTCTTCAGAAGTAGCCCTAGTTCTTTTTACTGGAAAATGGAATTTAGGAACCCAGATATGGGCAGTAAGTGTGTTCATTACTGTTGGTATGTTGCTGCTACTAGTTCTAGGGAATGTGTGTGTCGTGTGTGTGTGTGTGTGTGTGTGTATGCACACACATGTGTATATATACATATATACATACCCACAGATGTACATATATACACACATATGTATGTACTTGATATATGTAAATACCAGCTCACCAACATCCCCACACACATATTAAAATATTCAAACACCTATTTATATCTATATTTAATCTGTCTATCAATAATTATCTATTGAAAAGTTCACACCCATACTTCCAGTTCTTACTCAGTACAGCACTATCATGTGGCTGTTCTAGTTTTCTTACTTTTCATAATTGTAACCCACTTCTCCAATGATGAGATAACTGCACCCCTTCTTTCATCTGTTTATTCTTTGATCACTCCCTGTATTAGCCAGTTTCCCATCTCCGCTGCTGTTTCCTCTCCCACATTGAGTCCCTCCTCTCTGGTGGGGCTGGAGTATCTCAGAGCATGCCACTCCTCTCTCCCACCCCAGGGAAGCTGATTACCCTGCTCACGGTCTGATACCTGCACCAGGCTGTCCCCTGTGCAGATCCCTCCTCTCCTCACTGCCGCTCTGACCCTCCTTGTGGGAGGGGTCATCTCCTAGTGTGGAGAGACTCTCCACACCTCTCAGGCTCTCCCTCACCATCCAGCTGATGCTCACGTGAGGCTCAGCTCCCACTGCCTGAGCTCCGACACTCCATACAGGCTGCCCTGCTGGTGGGGGTACCTTTCTGGCTCTGGTCAGGCTCTGACAGCCCTCTCTGGACCCTGGGCTGCTCCTACCCTGACACGGGTGCCTACTTGTTCTGCCCCGGAGAAAACAGTACCCCGTTTCTGCTCCTTGCAGTTTAACAATGAAGAAGGTAAGCTAGGTCATACAGACTTTATTCACCAAAAACCCAGGACCAAGGATGGAGGAGAGTGTTAAATAAAGACTGTTTTAAAAAATTAATCATAGAGTATCAAATAACCTGGAGAATTTAAAATTAAAATTATGTGTAAGTTAAATAGCCATTGCTTGATGGACATTTCATTTTATTTGAGCAATATTTCTGAGTTTATTGTAACTCTGAATAGACTGAATCTGATCTGGGATTATAGAGAAAACATCGCCATACAGGAGCCTTGGAAATTCTTATTTGGGGCAGGAGGTATTTCATGATACCAGATTTCTTTAAGGAGAACTTAAAATTTGGAAATGTGAACTACTTACGTTAAAAAGAACACTCTTCATCTCCCTTAAGGGCTCACTTTCAGAAAATGCCTTTAATGGTAAAAGGATGGGTTTTATTATAGGACAGGAAGAAATGTGACTTACTGGAATGGGTAACCGTAGGAGGTATAGATCTTTTATGGGGATTTTTGAAAAGAGATAGGACTTAGGGGGATAAGCTGGAGGCCTCTGGAACCCTCTGGTATTTTGTACCACATAAGCGAACACCAGTTTGGGGCTTATAAGCAAAAAAGCTGGTTTAAACACTGGAAGCCTTGTATATGTTATCCATTAGGTTATTTGCTATATAGATAAATAATAAATTTTGATGAAGTCAATAATTAAAAACTTATAGGAGTTGTAAGTTATTTGTTTTTTTAATGTTTTTTTTTTAAAAATAAACTTCGTTCTTTTAGGGCAGTTTCAGATTCATAACAGAATTGAGCAAAAAATAGAGAGTTCTCACATAGGCCTTCCCACCCACACATATATACTCCCCTAGTCTCAACATCCCTCATCAGCGTGGCATATTTGGTACAATCGATGAAACATGGGCACACTATTATCAACCAAAGTCCATAGTTTACGTTAGGGTTCACTCTTGATGTTGTACATTCTATGGGTTTTGACAAATGCATAATGACATGTAGCCACCACTGTAGTATCATACAGAATAATTTCATTGCCCAAAAAATCCCTTGTGCTCCATCTATTCATTCCTCTCTCCCTCTCTCTCCCCAAATCCCTGGAAACCATGATCTTTTTATTGTTTCTGTAGCTGTGCCTTTTCCAGAATGTCATTTGGTTGGAATTGTACAGTTTGTAGCCTTTTCAGACTGGCTTCTTTCATTTAGTAATATGTCTTTTAAGTTTCTTCTTTGTCTTTCATGGCTTGATAGATTTTTTTTTTTACTGCACATATATTTTTAAATTTACATATATGTACTATTCATTGTTTCTAAGAATGTTTGGAGCTTTAGCTTTTTAAACTTACATAGTTATCAAAGGAATAAAGCCAACCACAAGATAAGAATTAACTGAAAAAGATACACCATGCTGTCAACAGCAACATTATTTATAATTGCCAAGATACGGAAGCATCCTAAGTGCACATCGATAGTTGAATAGATAATGGAGATGCAGCATATGTATGTGTGTGTATGTGTGTGTGTGTGTATACATATACATATATATATGTAATGGAATACAGCTCACCCATAAAAAAAGAAGGATATTTTGCCATTTGTGGCCCTTCATTCACTTTTTTTTTTTTTCACTTCAAAAACCGGAATTTTATAACTGGCAGAGACATTTCCATTACATCAAAAACAACAAAATACTTAGAAATAAACTTAACCAAGGAGGTTACCTATACTCTGAAAACCGAAATGACACAGAGAAATAGAAAGATTTCTTGTGCTCTTGGATTGAAAGAATCAACACTATCAAAATGGCCACACTACCCAAAGCAATCCACAGATCCAACACAACCCCCATTAGAATACTCGTGACATTCCTCAGAGGACTAGAACAAACAATTCCAAAATTTATAAGGAACCACAAAAGACCCCAAACAGCCAAAGCAATCTGTAGGTCTCTTTTTTTCCCTCTTCTTTTTGTTCTCTTTTCTTATGGTTTGATGACTAGAGAAGATCCTTTAACATTTGTTGTAAAGCTGGTTTGGTGGTGCTGAAATCTTTTAGCTTTTGTTTATCTATGAAGCTTTTGATTTCTCCATCAAGTCTGAACAAGAGCCTTGCTGGGTATTCTTGGTTGTAAGTGTCCCCCTTGCATCACTTTAAATTTATCTTGCCACTCCTTTCTGGCCTGTAGAATTTCTGCTGAAAAATCAGCTGATAACCTTATGAGAGTTCCCTTGTATGTTTTTCATTGCTTTTCTCTTGCTAGTTTTAATATTTTCTCATCCTTAATTGTTATCAATTTGATGACTGTGTGCCTTGGTTTGTTCCTCTTTGGGTTGATTCTGTGTGGTACTCTCTGCACTTCCAGGACTTGGGTGACTGTTTCCTTTCCCAAATAGGGGAAGTTTTCGGTTATTATCTCTCCAAAAATTTTCTCAGGTCCTTTCTCTTTCTTCTTTTTCTGGGACCCCTATAATGTGAATATTAGAGTGTTTCATGTTGTCCCAGAGATCTCTTAAATTATCCTCATTCCTTTTTATTCTTTTTTCTTTTTTCTGTTCTGAAGTTGTGATTTCCATTAATCTGTCTTCTGCCTCATTTAGTCTATTCTTGGTTCCTTCTAGTGTATTGTTCATTTCAGTGATTTTGTTCAACTCTGTTTGGGTGTTCTTTATATTTTTCAACTCTTTGCTAAAAACTTCACTGTGCATCTGTACTCCTCTTGAGTTCTCTGATCATCTTGGCCATCATTACTTTGAACTCTTTCTCAGATAAATTACTTATCTCCTCATCACTTATTTCTTCTTCTGGGATTTTATCTTGTGCCTTGAACTGGGAGATATTCCTTTGCCACCTCATATTGTCTGTCTTTCTACATGTTTGTAGATTCCTTCTACAGGCTTTGGGATTATTGTTTTCTTATTTCTAGCATCTGCCCCTGGTGGATGAGGCTGGACTAGAGGCTTATGCAGGTTTCCTGGCAGGAGGAGCCGGTGCCTGCCCACTGCTGGGTGAAGCTTGCTCATGGACCTCTGGTGGGTATGGCTGTGTCTAGAGGCCTTTGTGGCTTAGGAAGTCTGCTGATGGGTGGGACTGTGTTCCCACTCAGTATGTTGTTTGGCCTGAGGCTTCCCTACAGGCTGTTGGGTGGAGCTAGGTCTTGGTGCTAATGATCCAATCAAGAAGGCAGCCTCCAGGAAAGCTCATGTAGATTAACACTCCCAGACCACCACCAGCTTTTATGTCCCCTGAGTGAGCCACAGCCATCCCCCACATCCCCAGGAGACCCTCCAAATCCAGCAGGCAGGTCTGGCCCAGGTTCCTATGAAATCACTGCCTCTGCCCTTGGAGCTGGTGCACATGAGTTTCTGTGTACGCTTCTCAAGTGAATGGAGTCTGTTTTCCCTAGTCCCATGAAGATCCCAGAGCCAAGCCCCTCGGCCTTCAAAACCAGATGTCCTGGTGTCCAATTCTTTTCCTCATGCCAGGACCTGAGCTGGGGAGCCTAAGGTGGGGCTTAGAGCTCTCACTCCTTTGGGAGGGCCCCTGCAACTTAACAAATCTTCAGCTTGTGGGTCCCCCACCGCAGGAGTATGGGGTCCAAATATATCACAAGCACGCCCCTCCTACTGTCCTGCTGTGGTTCCCTCTTTGTTTCCATTTGCAGAAGATCTTTCTTGCTAGGTTCCAGTCTTTTTTGATGGTTCTTTAGCACTCAGTTGTGGTTTCATTGTAGTCACGAGGAGAGGCACACTCGTGGTCCTACCACTCTGCCATCTTGACTGTAACTAAGTAAGTTATTTATTTTTAATGTAGGATATTTTATTAGTGTGACATCATCAAATGAATCAAAATGAATGTTTTGATTGTGAAGAATTCATGAGATGTTTGCCTTGATTCCAATTCCTGGGACCAAGGTTGCCATTTATGGCCTCAAGGATTGTGCCCTGGATAATTCCAGGGGGTTGTTCACACAGGTTGTGATGTGAGTAGTGCACCTGGAGGGGTGCAGTGAAGCATTTATGAAAGAGATACTTATTTTGCCATCATTTGTCTGTTTCCTTCATACTTAAGCAGCAGAGGAAAAGGGCTTGAACCCAGGAAAGGGAGAGAGATTATTGACATTGGCTGTAGACTGAGCATATCAACAGGCTCCTTCTGTAGTCTAAAGCCCAAGTCCAGAACCCTTGGAGTAGAAGTGGACACACTGCTGCTTAAGATGTACATGAATATCCTGACATTTAAACAATGTAAGTGGTAGGAACTTTGTATGTCAGTGAGGGGAATTAGAAAGGAAGCCGTTTTTTTTTTTTTTTTTGCAGCATAATTACGTTTTACTGAATTAGCAAAGTAGCATGACCTTCGAGCTAGTCTTTGGGAGACCAGGAGAACTGTCTCTCTACCAGGCAGCCTGCCCGCCCTGCTGATGCAGCATCTGTGGAACTCTAGGGAGTCCACTTTGAGCGTGTTAAGAAGGAACTCTGTTAGATTAAATCCCTTCTTCCATTTACAGAAAAGGAAACACTCTGTAAAGCCAGTCTTAACCAGCAGATGGATTTGAAACATTTGGCAAGATGGGTTCTGAAATACAGGCTGAGTCTTGTGTTTTGCTTCATTGAGGCCGTAGCCAGCCAGAGGCCAGGGCCACCTGAGGCATACGAAAGGGCAAGGCTTTATGAAGTTGGGCTATTTCATATGGCTTTCTGTCTTCATTTTTTTTTTTAACCTATTACTCTTGGCATCAAAATCCAATTTTTAATTAATTATAAATTATTTAATTATTTAATGTAATTATTTAATAATTACATCTACTATATAATTAGTAAAAATGATTAATAATTATAATATATACATTTAATTATTTAAAGTATAGTCAATTTATAATGTGTTAATTTCTGGTGTACAGCATGGTGACTCATTTATACGTATATATATTCCTTTTCATATTCTTTTTCATTATAGGGTCTCAGTCTTCAGTTTGATGCATTTTTGACGTTGATTAAGAGAATTAAGCAAGTCACATGCTGATCTTTTAGCAACAACTAGAGCTTGATAGTACAGCAGAAATGACAGTTGGCAGTTGTTGAGTGCCAACTCTGTACCACGTGCTGCTCCAGGCTCTTTCTTGCATTAGTTCACAGCCTCCTTACCTCTGCTCTCTGAGGTAGTTCATCACATCTAAGATGTCTTCAATTGTGAAATTACAAGATAGGAGACCTTCATATAAATCTGGAATCTCCACCCTCAGGATAAGGGTAAATGAAAATAAATTGATCGCCCAGAAGAGGAAAACTCGCATGGATCAATCTTGGCACTGGGTTCAGGGAGGATGGGAAATTTTCCTGTCAGGAGCATGTGAAAATCCTCTCTGTAAGTAAGAAAATCCTCTTCCAAGTAAGATCCCTCCTCATTTCAGAAATGTTAAAATGTGAATGCTTTTATCTGTCAGTGGATGAAATAGGTTATTTGTATCAGCTTCATTTTACAGATGAGGAAGACGAGGCAGAGACATGAAATTGTCCAAATTCATTAAGTGGGAAACGTGGGATACAGAACCTGTACTCTTGACCTCTGAACTTGACCCCTTCCAGAGGATTATATCAGCCTAGTGTATAAATAATGCATGTGAGGAAATGGTTATGTATATTAGTCATGTCAGAGAGGAAATTTCATATATAAGGGTAGGGAATCAGAATGGATTTTTTAGGTATAAAAAATAAGAAATGAAGTGTCTATAAACTCATCATCCTGTACTTGGCCCCTCTCATCATGCTTTTGCCAGAAATGTTTTCAAATATCCTAGCATCATATTTTTCCTGAAAAAGAGGGCTTTTTCTTGGATGCCCTTTTGACTGTTTAATTAAAAGTTAAAGCACATAAGGGAGGAACATTTTCCCTCACCCTTTCTCATCCCTGTTTAGCAAAGGGCATGCTCCATATTTCTTAGACTGAAAATATTTCCTCCGATATGCACTTGTGACCATATGAAGAAATCCTTCGTTCTCAACACTCATAGCTAGATAATATGGCATAGGTTTTTCTCAAAGAAGATAATTGAAGTTAATATAAGTAACAGAATAGTCATTTTTGAAGATAAACTTTTATCTCCTCAAGGTGTTTTTCTAGACCCTAATTTTATTTCGTCTTTCATTTATTTATTTATTTTTACTGCATTGTTAAATTGAAAGATAATAAAAGTATATCACTTTTGGCTTGCTTTGAGATGATCTCATTAGTATTTAAATAGCATTTTTAACAAAATAATATGGCTATGGGACGAATATGATGAAACTGGCTCTTGTAAAGATTGAGATGCTTCTCAGTCATTCAGATTAATGGGATTATTACTTCTGGTTTAGATAAACAGAGTTAATTACTCCTGAGTTGTAGCAATTTCTGTAGTTTTCTTAAACTCAGCACAGGAGAGTGGACCACTGCTTTCATACACTTGTGTTATTGGACTTCTCATTACAGTATACTTTTTAACATTTAGTTTTTCAATAGAATTTTTTTCCAAAAATAAGGAGGCATGTTAGAGGCTCTTACATGTTTCCTAAAGTATCTCTAATTTTGGGCGTAAACTTTTGATTGCTCATAGTTTTTTTATTTCCACAAAGTCAGATACTTTCTTAGCTGGGCACTGGATATGTAAGGTGCTGTCCCTGCTCTGAAATATCTTACATTCTAGGGTCATGACACAGGTAAAAACACCGTAAATGTGATAGGCTGTAAAATAGGGTTTATATAAAGTTATAGTTTACTGGCAGGATAGAAAATGACCTGAATCCTAGAAAATAGGATTGATGGAGGAGTCATTTGAAGGCCATCACAGATGAGGAGACATTTACCAAGTAGAGTGGAGGACCCAAATGTGCAAAACTATAGTGTCCCTTTGCAGTGATGTGTAGCCGGCAGGGATATAGTGCGTGGGTTGGGGTGGGGCTGCTGTGAATGGTGAGTCTGCACAGCAGCTGGGATCAAATTAGCAGGAGCTTCGAATCTGATCCCAAATATGATAGTAAGTGTCATTTCAGATTACCTTTCCAGCCTTTTTGGAACAGTTATCATTTTTTATTTGCCTTATTTCAAGTTGGGGAGCTTTTCTGTTTTCACTGTTGCTCCTGCTTTGTGCTAGGAAAACCATAGAGGAATTTTCCAGTGAAGGGTTTGTCCTGGGGCCAGCTGGGGTGGGCAGAGCTCATTAAGCTCATGGTTTTGAAAGCACACCCATGATTTAATAGTTAGGAAATGCGCCCAGGGACTCGAAGGACTCAAACACTGAGGGATGGTGGTTGGAGTTTTCTGCCTGTGCTCCCAGGACATTGGCTGTGCTAGGAAATGGTGAAAAAAGGGCTAACGAAGGATGCCAGCGGAACCCTCCATTTCGGGCTGTCATCCCAGGGAAGGTCTGGAGGGAGTAATGAGGCGAACAATCAAGTTGCTCTAGTCTGAAAAGGTTAAAGCAGCTTCAGGGATCGCTATTTGTGCTTCATGAGTACTGAATGTCATGCCAGTCATAAGCAATATGCAATCTGGAGACAAAGAAGGAATTAGTCCTCCGCATCAGTGAAAGGCTGCCCAGCTTCACAGTGGATGGTGAAGCCTGTGAATTCTTTTCCTTTTGAACTGAGTCACAAAGACTCAAGCCAGTGGTGAGTGGATCTTGTCAGTCTGTCGGCAGCATTTACTGAATTCTTGCCGTTTGCATACCATATTAATGGGTTTAAACAAGCCTTCAGAATCTTAGAATACATACCCTATGATGTCAGTGAGTAGCTTTGTGTTACTAGCCTAACCAAACCGAGCTGTGCTTTTGCTGAGGTTTAGATTTGGAACAGACCATAAATTCCACAAATCCAAGGTTTTGACTTGGTCAGAGCAATGAAACTATGAAGAGAGGTAATCTCGTGTTAGCATCCCAAGAAGTCTTGTTCCAGTTGTTGTAACAGCCGCTATCTTCCGTCAGTGATTTTGGTGTTCTTCAGATTCCACTTGCTATATATTAGTGAACACCTATTGTATGTCAGGCACTGTCTTCTGCCCTGGAGCTGTAAGGTTGAAATTAGCTAGTATGAGAATAGTTATTTCTCTAGAATTTTTCCATGTGGTCTGCCCTACACAGAGGGCTCAATGACACCCTATGACTCTTTCCATCAGGGAAAAACATGTAAGAAGAATCTCCAGCATGTCTTCCACCCAGTGCACACAGGAGAGTCTCAAGGCATGGCGGAATCAGAATCTTGGGAGCATGTGCACTAGGTGTGCACATAAAACATCCTCCCTGCTGATTGGGATTCCCTCCTCCTCCTCCTCATACTCTTTGTTCGTGTAAGAACTTCTGCTTCTCAAACTTTGAAGCGTATACTATTAAAAAATAATTAGAGAAGACAATTGAAGTGATACAAACACACTTTATTTAACACTTCACGAGGTAGACAGTCTCCATCCAAAGTATTGCAAAATGAGACAGAAGGCAGGAGGCTTTCATAGGTTAAAGAGTGAAGAACAGGAAGAGAAAAATAGAAAATATCTGATTGGCTGGGGCCATGTAGTCAACCTTGTTTGGGGTAAGAAGGAACAAGAAAAGACGTATAGAGCCCAGAGTTGGCTTGGCATTTGGGGATTGTCTGACCCAATGTCCTGTGTTTCTGAGCAGGCAGAACATTTACATGTTCTCTTAAGTTTCAATTGGCTGGTGAGGCATCCTAGGCAGGTGCAACTCCTTCTTGGGCTTAGGAAGTTATTTCAACAGTATGAATCATTTGGGGATCTTGTTGAAATGAAGATTTAGATTCTGTAGGTCTGAATGGGTCTTGGGATTCTGCATGGCTGCATCTCTTCTAGGTGATGCTGGTGCTCCTGGACTGCACACCACACTCCAAGGCCTCCCGTTGGATAGAAATAGCCTTCAGCAAGCACTTGATTACTCTGTACTCCGCTTTGAACCAGTTCTCTTTCAGGGGCTGTTGGTTTTTATTGATAGAACACAATCTGGTTTAAAAAAAAAAAAAAACA
Organism: Camelus ferus; assembly: GCF_009834535.1. Classification (NCBI taxonomy): domain Eukaryota; kingdom Metazoa; phylum Chordata; class Mammalia; order Artiodactyla; family Camelidae; genus Camelus; species Camelus ferus. The sequence goes on along the minus strand of NC_045697.1, from coordinate 98,242,788 downwards.
AGGAAAAGTATATCCTGGAAAGGTAGAAAGACATAGTTTCACAAATAGGTCTTAAGTAGTGTGCAAAACTGACCTTTCTGAGGAAATAAATCTTGGGGAGGAAACCACATGAAAGAGGCGAGTGACGTTTTGAATCAGCACTGAAACGTGAATGCAGAGGTGGCATGTGGCGTGGACCTGAGGGTGAATAAGCAGCGTTTTTCACTCTGAGGTTGGAAATTCTCTTCCAGGTCAGCAAAACTCAGTGTTTTTCTGGGTTTCTGGCTAACATGGCTTCCTGAGAGGGGAACTGTAGCCCTGGTAAGCTTTTAAAAGGCAGCAGAAATTGTGAGAGTTGCAAACCCTTTTCTCATATTTGTGCTACTCAGCAGGCTCATTATTTGATTCACTCATCCCAAGTGGACACCCTTGGGGGAGGGGCGAGGGGAATTTTTGCAGAGGTAAGTTTCCTGCATATTGTAAAAAATGGATTTACTTTTGGGGACGTGAGGCCTAATTATAAATAAACCCTGGCTGCCTTCATATCAGCAGTCCTGGATTAGTTAAGAGCTTTACTTGTGTGTGCCAAAACACATTTTTCAAAAATGGCTGAAACTATGTAATCAGCAGCTTTGAGTTTGACAGAGAACACAGACATCAGGACACATTTCTTTGTCCTTGTACCCTCTGCTCAACTACATGTGACTCTCCCAACTAAGAAAGGGTTGATGGTGTCTTCTGAATAGTTACAGAATTTTACCATGCTTACACTTGGCACTCTCAACATTTTGTTCCTTTTCTTTTACATTCCTTTTTTTCATTTTTCATCAGAGATCAATACTTCCAGTTCCTGCAACTCTTTTCTTTTTTCCTTAGAAGTTATAGCAGCTACTTCTCATGAAAATGAAGTCCAAGAAACTTTCAATATCATTTGAATGAAATCTGGAACTGGCTAAAAATATGTCCTTGTGCAAGGATTTCAGTTTGGCTGACTGCAACACTAGTGTCCACCGAGGGTTGGTACTTTTAGAACTGAATATAAACTCAACTCCCCAAAGACATCTGAGAAAGGTCTCAAACCTAGTGCCTCTTTAAAATATAGATCATATCTGTATGTAGTTGTGTTCCTGGGCCCTTTAAAAATATTTCCTTTAGGAGTAGACATCAGTGAACATCAACAAATGGAATAACAAAGAAGCTAAAATATTCTTCAGACGCTCAGGGCAAACACATGTCATTGAAAAAAATCACAATAAAAAGAACACTCGTCTAAAAAATACACTATTATCCAATTCCTCCACCTTTCAGAAGGGTAAGAGCCTACTGCTATAAATCAGTGAAGTTTATGTCATTATTTCACTCGACAGTGGTGTTTCTCCAAGCGCGGTCTGCTGACTTGGGACATTTGTTAAAAATGCAGATCTCCGGGCCTAACCTCATATCTTCTGAATGAGGATCATCGAATTCTGCATTTTCAATAAGCATCCCTAATTAAATATTATGCAATTGAAGTTTGAAAACTACTAGCAAATTAGGTTGAAGGGAAAAGCCTGCTGTAAGTTTTCCCCAGGATTAGCGAGAAAGCTCTTTCAAGAATGGTAGGTAAAAATTAGCTGAAATTGTCACCTGTCTTTCCTCCCTTCAATCTCTAGAAACTTTTCCTCTACCCAGGTATACCATTAAGTTTTGCTTCTAAATTTATCACTTAGTTAAGAAAGTAAATAAAAGCCCCAAAACTTCTTTTCGTGCTTTAGTTATAAGCGATTTAATCAGAGCTCATAAACATCCCAGGGGTCCTAGAATATTTCAATATTTGTAAATACATAAATAGTGAAAAAACAAACAAGCAATCAAACCTTTTTTTCTTTGAAACTAAAAGGAAGATCTAGATTTAACAAAATAGTAGATGCCAGTCTTAATTTAGTGAGTAAAATACTTTCTTTGTGCCTAGGTGTTAGTATTTCTTCAAGTATCAATTTCCCTCGAATCTTGCCTTCTGAAAAAAAAGTATATATATTTAAGATATATATTTTTATAATATTTCTTGACCTAGTTTTCTAAGTTTTAATTTGCTTTTTAGTAATATTTAAATAGTGAAACAATATCTCACGTGGGAAACTCAGTAGGCAAAATAGATAAAAATTGTGTGTGTGTGTGTGTGGTGTTGGGGGCAGAGCCCACTCACTCAGTTGCCGTTTCGGTCTCCTAGAGTAAGGGTCAGCAAACTATGGCCCAATGGCCAAATCCTACCATTTCCTGTTTTTTTTGCAAATCAAGTTTTATTGAACACAGTTATGCCCATTTGTTTATGTATTGTCTGTGATTGCTTTTGTGCTACAACATCCGAGTTGAGTAGTTGAGACAGATATTTCTTTCTTTCTTTCTTAGGGGGAGGTAACCAGGTTTATTTTTACTTATTTTAATTTTTAAAATATGTATTTTTATTGAAGTGTAGTCAGTTTATGATGTTGTGTCTTTCTGGTGTACAGCACAATGCTTCAGTCATACATGAACATATATACATTCATTTTCATATTCTTTTTCACCATAAGTTACTATAAGATACTGAATATAGTTCCCTGTGCTACATAGTATGAACTTATTGTTTATTTTATATAGTTAGTATCTGCAACTCTCGAACTCCCAATTTATCCCTTCCCACCCCCTAGAGACTTATTTTTTTATTAAAGTATAGTTGATTTACAATGTTGTATTAATTTCTGATGTACAGCATAGTAATTCAGTCATACATATTATATATATATCCCTTTCACATTCTTTTTCATTATAGGCTATTACAAGGTATTAAATATAGTTGCCTGTGCTATATAATAGGACCTTGTTATTTATCTATTTTGTGTATAGTAGTTAGTATTTGCAAATCTCGATTTCCCAATTTATCCCTCCACACAGGCTTTCCTGTACCAAACTGGTAACCATAAGGTTGTTTTCCATGTCTGTGAGTCTGTTTTATAAATAAGTTCATTTGTGTCCTTCTTTTTTCTTTTTAAGATTCCATATATGAGTGACATCATTTGGTATTTTTCTTTCTCTTTCTGGCTTATTTCACTTGCATGCTGATCTTGAGGTCCATCCATGTTGCTGCAAATGGCATTATTTTATTCTTTTTAATGGCTGAGCAGTATTCCATTGTATATATTTGTATATACCACACTTTCTTTATCCAGTCATCTGTCAATGGACATTTAGGTTGCTTCCAGAGAAACAGATTTATTTAAGCAAAATGTAAATAAAATATTTGCTATCCGGCCCTTTACAGAAAAAGTCTGCCAGTTACTCTTCCAGAGGGGACAGTGCTTGAGATGCTCATCTCTTTGGCTTTGGGATGTGCATCTCAACCACTGCACGTCACCTCTGTCCACATTAAGTATTTACTACAGTACACTTTGTGATGAGGATGATGATAATTTTCTATGTGTTCCCTGCCATGAAAAGGTAAAAAGCCCTTCCTTAGGGTCATGATTCAGCTGTTATAGAGCTGGCCTTGTATTTCCTAATAGACAGACAGTGAATGATACAATTCCTTAGGAAATCTTTGGGAATATTTCTTCTCAGTATTTTTTCAGTCCACATTGTTTGGGTTTATCCCTTCCCTGGGAAAGTTTATTTTGACACTTTTTAAACAGTGTTAATTCTTTTTTTTTTCTGGCCTTCAGCTAGTTGGAGGTGGATCTCTCTAATCAATGACCAGAGCAATCTGAGACTGAGATCGAGGTGGTAGAAGATGACTTTCTTTCATATCTATTTCCATCTGTTAAAAATAGGCAGACAAAATATGTAAATGGTCTGACTCATCAGTAATGGGTCCTAGTGACAAGAAGTTAAAACCTTGTCATTTCTATCTTACAAGATTGGCTTAAGCCAAACCACCATACAGCATAGTTCTTTGGTACTCAGAAAACGTATGTGTTTAATCAGTGATGTTGTATGACTTAGCTGTGATTCTCCACTTGGTGTTATGTGTGGAGCCAACCTGCCTTTGAAAAATTGTTCCCTAAATGTGGCAATTTTGATCACCCCTGTGGTACATAGAGATAAAGTGTATATTTTTTCCTAATCTAGTGCATAACTCCTTTGTAACAAGGTCATACAAAGTAGGTCATATGGGAGAGAATACACTAAACTGTTGAATTTCTAGTCTCTGCAAGAAGTTCATCCCACTCCATTTTATTTTATGTAACAAGTAATTCTGAATTGCCAACTAGAAGACACTGAGCTTGGTGGTACAGGGATAGTAAAGTCACGTGTGCCTATTATTGATGGTCTGAAATGACATTGTAGAGTTAAAGAGGTTGTCTCTGGCTGATAGTGCAGGAGGCTTTTGAAATCTTTGTAGTATGGGCTAAAGGTGACACTCTGGAAGTCTCAGTATCCTGCCTTTAACAAAACCCAATTCCAGACTGACTTTTAAGTCTAACACTGACTGGTGTCCTGAAAGTCACAGGTTGTTGCTGTTCATAATTGCTTTTGATGCAGCTCAGGACAGCACTGTATTCTCCTCCTTGGGACTTATCACAGTTTAACTCCTAGGTCTCATCCTGGATTCATAAGAAGACCTATTATAACAGAGAAATAGCTTATTGTAATGCCTTACCTGCCAGGAGAGAAAATAGAATTAGTTATTCCTTGTGGTACTTAGACTTTTAAAGCAGAAGAGGTCCATATTTTAGCTACGTGGTGGGCCAAGATTAAAAAGGAGGTTCCAACCAATTATCCTCTTAACAGCCACCTGTAGGCCCAAGACAAGATAAGTCCCCTGTCCAGGTGTCCTTCCCTGGGCGGAGACTGAGGGGCAGTGGGCACCGTATCAGTTGGGCCTCCTGGACTGTAGGTTGTCTACTGCTGGGCTCCGATCTAGAAGCCAAGGAGTTGAATTGATCTTTCCAAGCATCCTCTAAAGGAGCCAAATGTGTGCTTCAGCCAGAGACCAGTCTTGGTCTTCTTATGATGATCTTGCTGTCCCTTTGGCATCAGGGCGAGCGCCCCATCTTTGCTAATCCACCTCTCTCAAGGTGGCCACATCAAAAGGAGCTCACTCTTAACTGGCTTATTCCTTCCAACTGGGAGTATTCTAGAAGCAGAGGCACTTCTTGTTGGATGCTTTGTCTTTTCTAACAAAGCAAAATATCCTAACAAATAAAAAGAGAGAGGCTCTATTGCTATTGATTTCCTTCTCTCAAATAAATATATAACCTAAATATTTTCCAAATTTTCAAAGTACTTGTTTTGCTTTTTTCTAAGGTGGGATAATGAAAACAGTGTACTTAGCGAAATCTCCTTGTCCCCTAGTAGCTTGTGGTCTGCTGAGGGAGACAGCACTGTGGTGACAGAGGCTGGATGAGTGGTCCTGGCAGGAAGTGGCAAGCATCCTACTGGTCGGCAGCTCCTCTTTAGGGGGATCAGGATGTCTTCTCTTTGTCAGAGATGCACTTTGGGGTCCCTCAGTGGGCACAAGATACTAGGTAGGGTTAAAAACATACGAAAATAACTATTCTTGTATTTCATGAATATGGAATTTCATTAGGAAATGATAAATAGGAATGAAAAATACAATTTAAGTGGGTGTTTATCAAAATAAATAAAAACAGTTTTTCAACCGGAAACCTCCTGGCTCTCTTATGTTTCACAACATGCCTGATCCCTTCACTGATGAATTTACTTCCCTCAGTATCTGTATTTGCGTAGTAATTTACAAAAGACTTAAATAACTAAAGAATTTTTTTTTCTTTTTGGTAAAAATATCGTACAAAGTTGAAGTTGGAGCATCTTTCCCTTTTCTCCCTTCAAACCTTTCTCCATCCTTGATTGAAATTTCCTAATTGCACCCATTCTTTATATATCCTTCTGTGCTTTCTGAGTAGTTCCCCAGGTGGTTAGAAATGTTATTTGAAAGACACAGATACAGATGCATGTTATGCAATTAATAGGCCTTCACTAAGTGGAACCAATAGACCGTTAAAATGAATCTGAGCTGTCCAAGCTCTCTCTCTTTCCATCTTTCTCTCTCCAACAATAACCTGCCACAATGGCTAAAGTGATATGAAAACCTGTCTCTTCAATCCCACTCTGTTTGAAGTGCCAATGAAGAAGAGGGCACAGATAATGATTTCCCGCTCTCAGCAATGAATGTGCACATACTTCCATCCCAAGTACACCTCCTGTTGAGGCTGCTGAATCAGGAGTTGCACCATTTACAAGAGAAAATGGAATAATTTGCCTACTCCAACCCAGAGAGAGGTCGTCTCTTGCAATAAATGGCCTGGCTGTATAAATAATAAAGTATAAATGGGCCTGAAGCTGCTGGGATTTTTGTGTGCAGGAAATAGGATAACTCTCAGGAATTGATGGCACTGTTTCCCAGCTAGAGTCCAAGGGCTATTTAGTTAGTAATGGCCATAACAGAAATGGTTTCATGTCAAGATGGAACCGCAAGAGCTAGGCAGAAAGAGAGCAACGGATATTAAAAGATGTCAACTACCAGCATGAGTATATTACAACCGGTGGCTCTAGGTAAATGGAGCACACCAGAGCATCAGCCATGGGAGAGCCAGCCATCGGAAAACCTCGGAGGCCAATATCAACTCACATCTCCTGCATCCCTGAGATACTTGCTGAGGAAGGCGAGAAAGCATAATTTATGAGCACTGGAGGCCTGATCTGTTAACACATTATTATCTTTGTCAGTTGGAGTAATTACCGACCTGACAATATTATGGATAGACATTCAGAGTAACAAACATTCCTGGGGTGATTGCAGGAAGTACAGTCAGGTTTCAGGTTGCCAAAGTGACCAGTCCACTCTTGTCCATGTCCCGGGGCAGAAAGGTAGGCATGCTGAACTTGCTGGCTGAGGTGTTAAAATGCAAGGGGTATGCCTCCCTGGAAGTATCTCCAAAAATTAGGCAGTAGCAAATCTTCAAACATCCCTTATATCAGATTCTGCTCTCAAGATAAAATTGTTAGTAGTTTCCACTTAATGAGCACTTACTACGTACAGATGTGCCCAAAGATTTACACACTTCATCTCATTCAGTGTTCTCAGTGACCTTCTGAGGTAGGCAGTGTTATTACTTGCATTTTATAGATGACTGAAGTGAGACCCGAGAGGCTAACTGGCAAAGAGAGTTGGTAAATACAGAGTCGGGAGTCAAACCCAGTGTTGCCTGATTCCAGAACTTGAGCTTCAACTACTATGCCATATTGTCTCAAGCAATAATAAGAATGAAACAACAAATAACAGAGCATCCTCAGCTAACATTTATTGGATATTTGCTATGTGCTAAACATCGGGCTGAATGTTGGAATAAATCAGGATGGGATAACTACTGCAACAACCCTTATCTTCAGTGTCTTAACACAAAAAATTATTATTGCTACGGCATGTCCCAGTGCCGTGAGGTAGGCAGAGGTGTAGGTGTGTGGTGGGGCACAAAGACTCAGATCCATGTGGTCATTCAGAGACCCAAGCTTCTTCCCGCTGAATGTTCAACATGTGGACTTCAGAGTTACCATAAAATGAAAGAGAGAGATGACGAGAAAGGTACACCTGCTCCTAACTGCCTTAGCCCAGAATTGACACCACCCATGGGCTCACAGTCTAGAGTCATGTTGAGTCACATGGCCCACCTAGATAGAAGGTTATTGCAGAATGTACCGTGACTGCGCCCAGAAGGAGTAAAACATTCGGTGAGCATCTAGTTTATCTTTAATGTGGTATTTTACCTGAATTAAGCTCGTTCTTAACACCAACTGTAGGGAGATTTTATTTCTGTGATACAGGTGAGGAAATAGAGCTACCAGGGAGGCTCCATTTTCTTAAGCTCACACAGCCAGGAAATGTTAGATGGGATGGCAACTCTCATGCAACAAAATAAGTTTGTTTGAAAAAAAACCAAACCCTTCATCTTGTGTTTGCTGATGGTTTACTGGAATCAGCAGCAGCATTTCTCTCTGCAGTCATTCCCTATATCCAATAGTTGGTTCTCCAGATCTACCTGCTTATTGTAGCCCCCTCAGTAGCGTTGTTCTTTCTTATCTCTTGGTCTTTTCATGAGCTGCTGTTCCCCTATCTCTTGACTTGGGCCCCTCTGACACATCCTTCACATCTCAGCTTAGATATCCTATCTCCATTTCAAAGCCTGAGATTCAGAGATTCTACAGTGAGCTCTCTTTTCATTCTGGGTTTCCCATATCACAGCACATGCCACACTGGTTTTTAACATTCAGCAAATGAATTTACCTTCCTTGCCATAAGCTAAATTCTACCTGGGGAGAGATTTTGTGTAGTTCATCTATCTCTGCATCGTAGCATCTCAGAGGCCTGACACACAGAGTTCAATAACTATTTGTTAAATGAATGAATGAATAAATGAATCACCCAGAATTCTGAAGCTACCCTTACCCCTCCATGACTTTCATCTCAATAGGTCGCCTTTCCTTTTCTTACAGATCTATAATCATATTTGAGCCTGAGTACTCAAATGTGGTGGGTACTATATTAAGCCTTGGGCTGATTCAAAGAAGAAAAATACTCACCCTGTGCCCTCAAGTAGCTCTCAGTCTAGGGATGGATAGAGATAAGTAACTCTGAATTACAGTGCAATATGATAAGTGTCACTTATAGAGGAATGCATGAATGAAGTCCTGTGCACATTGGAAGGAGTGATTGGGGAAGTGGGGGAAAAGCTGCACAGAGAAGGGAACCTATGAGCCAGATTTTAAAAAAGTATGCAGATAAACACAAGAGAGCCTGAATAGACAAAACAGTCTTGAGAAAGAAGAACAGAGCTGGAGGAGTCACTCTTCCTGACTTCAGACTATACTACAAAGCAACAGTCATCAAAACAGTGTGGTACTGGAACAAAAGCCAACACATAGATCAATGGAATAGAATAGAGAGCCTAGAAATAAAGCCATGCATTTATGGTAAATTTATCTATGACAAAAGAAGCAAGAATATGCAATGGAAAAAAGACAGTTTCTTCAATAAGTGGTGCTGGGAAAACTGGACATCTACCTGTAAAAGAATTAAATTGGAACATTCTCTAGTACCAGGTACAAAAATCAACTCAAAATGGATTAAAGACCTAAATGTAGGAGTAGAACTCATAAAACTCCTAGAGGAAAACCTAGGCAGAACAACACCTTTTGACATAAATCATAGCAATAGATTTTTGGATTTGTCTTCTAAAGGAAAAAGGAAAAATAAATAATTAATGGTTAAGATTAAAGAGACAAATACCAAACACTGACTAGCAAAAATGAGGGGAAACCAGAACTTTCATACACTGCTGGTAGGAATTGACAATGGTACAACCATTTTGGAAAACAGCTTGGCAGTTTCTTACAGGATTAAACATATTGTTTCCCTAAGACTCAACCATTCCACTCCCAGATAGATATTTACAAGAGAAATGAAAATAACCTAACAAAGATTTGTACACATACTTTCCTAGCAATGTTTAACACAGTAGTCAAAACCCTCAATAATCCCTATGTTCCTCAATAGAAAAATGAATAAACAAATTACAGTACGTCCATATAATGAAATACTCCTCAGGAATAAAAAGATACAAATTGCTTCTATACCAAATAGCATGAATGAATCTCAGAAACATTATTCTGAGTGAAAGAAGTCAGACACAAAGAGTCATGCTGTCTGACCACACTTAGGTAACAGTTTAGAATGGGTGAAACGAACCTATAGTGAAAGAAAGCAGATCCTTGGTTGCCTGGGGCCAGAGGTTGAGATCGAATGTGTGTAAGTGAGCGGAAACCAGAATTTTGGGAGGATGAAAATATTCTACTTCTTGATTGCGGTAATAGTTTAACAGGTGCATGGCTGCATGTATTTGCTGAAACATCAAACTATGTGTTGGGTAGCAGAAACAACAGAAGTCTGTTACACAGATTATTCTTGACTCCAGTGAACAGAAATCACTTGTTGATTCCAAAGCACCACGTGCTTTCCTGCATTAGGGTCTTTCATAAATGCTATTTCCTCTGTCAGGAATGTCCAGCCTTATATCTTTGGATGAAGCTCTACCAACCTTATGTGGCATCTTTTCAGTGATGTCAGTTTATCCAACTCAGTGATCTTGAGCTATCCTGCTCTGAACCTTATTATTATTTTTATCTTTCTTTCAGGCCTTTTTCTTCATCTGCCTTAGGGGCACAAATAACTATTACCTTACTTGTTCTCCAGTGATCATGAGCTACCTGAGAGCAAGGACTCTTACACCTCCAAGAACACACTGCCCAAGAGTGCGTCCGAGAGTAGGGATTTGTTATCAGTTGGCTGACATAAATTAACGGCTTTTATTAAATAATTAATTAATTGTTTTTATTGTTTTGATCTGAGAAACAGATCTGTGTGATGTATGAAGTCACTTGTTTTCACACAGAGGTCCATTTGAAAGAGACCTGATATTTTTTTCTGCTGTTGTTGGTACCAGGTGTTCACAATGGAATCGGGAGGATTTGCCCCCAGATTAGATTTTAAAACTGAAACAGCTCCATGTGAGTTGAGCCCAGAAGGATATATGACAGCTTTATAGAGATGTGTGGCAGTCAGGTCATGAAATCAAAGAGTTGCCAATATAAAACTATTATTTGTTCTGGGGAACTTCTAAAACAAAGGAAAAATAATTTTGCTTTTCTAAAACATGAAAGCTGATAGATGGTAATCATTTTCTGCTTGGCTGCAGTTATGACTTCATAACAGAATACAGTGTATTAATGACCTTGCTGTGTTAATTGGAGAAACAGGTATATTAAGAATACCTATGAGATTTTAATACTGGTAATGTATTTGAATTCTTAACTGTATGGAAAATGGTGTGAAACATTATTTTTCAATGCTACGACTTTTATCCTCAAAGCCAAAGAATTTGAGTAGTGTGTTTAGAGCCTTATCAACACAGATAATTAACTAATCGACAGTGTTTTACACAGTCTATTCCAAGAAATGTTGAACCTGAGGTTGGAAAGATGTAAACGCTGTAACCCATGGTTACAAAGGAGAGAAAACTAACCCTATTGCTCGCTTCAAGTGCTCCCTGGCCATTATTTTCTTAACTTTATGGTTGCTGAAAGGTTTTTTTCCTGTGTACTAAAGAGATGTAGACACAGATTAAAATTTTGGAGCTGAAGGTTTATAGAACCTAGACTTTTTCTGGGTTTATCAAGCCTTTGTGTGGTTCTCAGCCTGTGTCTGTTTCTCAGCTGTGTTTAGGGACAACATCACATTATACCCTCTGGCAGTGGAGAAGGGTAACTGGAGAGCACAGTCAAGGCAGCTTCCCTACCATGTTCTTTTCACATAAGCTTAGTCCTTCCCACTGGTATCCTGGCGAGGGTCCTGAGCTAATCATCATGGTGAAACTAGCCAACACTTATTGAGTGCCAGTTGTATGCTAAGCACTGTACATAGAATCCTATAAGTAGGTATCATTATGAGCCCCATTTAACAGATGAGCAAAACTGAGGCTTCAGTTAAGTAAACTTGCTCAAGCTTGCATGCTAGTAAATGCTGGGATTTGAACTACAAATATTTCCTTATTTGGGGGCCACTTCTTAAAAGTGTACTCTTTGATGAGATTAGAAAGGGCTGAATGTCCTATCAGAAATGAATCAAACAGTACTTAAGAACATACCCTCTGTTCTAAATAGTTTTTTTTTCTCACGATAGGCCAAGTGAATTCCTATATGGCCAAGTTGGGAAGCATTGTTCTTTTTTTTCTGTCTTCAAATGGAAGTTATAGCCTTTTGAGGCTGCATACATAAACAAACACATAGATAAATACAATCCATACATTTGCCCTCTTAGTCTTGGATGTGAAAATCTAGTTTTAACAGAAATTTGTCAGTGCATGGTTAATAGGTTCAAGGTACGTGCGCCCTATCTCCAGAATGTAGAAGGTTATGATTTTACATATTTGTCAGAAGGGGCTGCAGCATCCATATATTATTAGAGTGAGCTTGTCTAATGGGGATAAATGTACCACACTGTGGACTCTCAAGCTGGCAGGATACACAACTTATGCTCAGCGAAGCAGGGGGAAATATATTATCCCTCTGCCACGCTGTGACATGTGTATATTCTGTTCGCACTTCATGAGGGCATTAAGTCCAGAGAGATCAAAAGAAAATATGGAGACGGTCTTCCACTGCTGGCTCTTTAGCAGTTTCTGTTGGCTCACTGCTATTTGCATCTAGTGGAGAAGGCTCAATTGCTTCTTCAAAAGAGCATTTTTGTTAAAATATTGTATTTTATATGTTTTTTTCTCCTGCAAGTTAACGTTACCCTAAATTGGCTGAAAATCCAGGAAGATTGTTAATAAATGATAACTCAAGGGAAAGAGTTCTACTCCAGTTAAATCATCATGAAGCATGGAATAAAATTTGAAAAAGTTGCTTGCACATTATCCAAAAAACTTAAGTTCAGAATTTTATTTTCGAAAGACAGAGTTTTCACGAAACTTGCTTTGAATGATTGTTTTTATCTGGCAAGTTTCCTTCCATCCTTTTGGTGGTTGGTCTTTACAAATGAAAATACATGTGTTCTTGGTTAATGAATAAATCCTATGGGCAGATACTGTTCATTTTATTTAGAATAGCAAAAAAAAAATATATAAAGGCATAATTTTGGGGAGAAACTTTTCACAAGAATTATAATTTCCAGATCTTGTTTTCTGCATAGTGCAGTAGACTGTTCAAGCCAGTGGAATTGTTGTGGGGCAGGGTGAGGGTTCCAGGGGCTCATAGAAAGTATTCAGCAATGCGTCTTTGCTCCAGTACCAAATTGAGCCTGGTGTCAGAACTGTGTCGTTGAACTGGAGAGATCAACAGTCTGATGGCCCACCTCTGTGAAAATGTAAGCGTGATGAGACAGGTTAAAACTGCACTTATCAACCCCCTTGGCAGTACTGAACAGATTACAGGATGGCATTAAACCAGGGGGTTGGAGCCAGAAATTCTGGATTCTCGTTACTGTGATTTCTACTTTGACCTCTGAAACAGAGAGGTAGCACTATGAATGAGACTTTCACATTTGCGCAGGAAACTTGACAATGGCTTTAGTCTAAAGAAGAGAAAACTGATTCTTGAAGAGTCTGTCAATCATAATTAAGCTCAGTGGATGTGACAGAGATCTGTTTCCCTCTCACATTGTAGAGGCTGGAGGTTTGTACTCCAGGGCTGCAGGGGCTCCATGAAATTGTTAGAGACCTAGGCTCTCCCTAGCTCACTGCTGTGCCTTTCTTAGGATGGTTCTTGATGGTAACTGGAACTCTAGCTAAAGTGGCAGAAGGGATTAAGAAGCAGATTAGGGGTACATACATGACATTTTTAAAGGAAGTTTCCTAGAACCTGCCTCATACTACTTTTCTTTGCATCTCATTGGCCCAAACTGAATTCCGTGGCCATGCCTAGCTGCAAAGGAAGTTGGGAAACATAGTTTCAATTCTGGGAGTCATCTGCTCAGCTAAGAATCAAGAGTTCTGTTCCTGACCAAGAGGGAAGAAAGGATATTGGTGTGGGTAACCTTAGTTTAGCATCACACAATTTTCTAATGACAGAGATTAGAAGTAGGTCTCCTGATGGTACAGTGCTCTTTGAGTCAAAGCAAATGAGCTCCTAAGCTTATATGGGGCCAATTTACGTATAGCAGGAAAGGAGAATAAAGCCTATTATGAGTTCAAAGTTGGGTTGAAAAGTTTGATTCCAGCATTCTTTCACTTGTGCATTTTTGCCTATTTTCACATAATTGCTATTCTATTGAGTTTTATTTACTCTAGTTTAAAATAGAAATCTTAGAATGTAAAGATGATACTCAAATTTCCCATCCAGCCAGATGGATGAAGCAACGGGAGGCAGAGTCACTTAACACCTGACCACAAACCTCAGTGGGTTCTGTGTCTGGGCAGCATTTAGGTTCCCTGGTCAACTCACTCCACCATTTTCTGAGACTGTTTCACACCTCCTACTCCTCACCCTTTCCCTCACTTTAAGCTGATGGCCTCGTCTGTTATTTCACTGAGAGAATAAAGACAAACGTGAGAGTTTCTCCCTGTTCTTACCCTCACAAATCCTCCTGCCCCTGGATCCACCTACTTGCCTCCCTTTTGTTGGAATGGATGAACAGTCCTGTTTCTTTCGAAGCCCGGCTATCCACTCATGCACTAGATCCTGTCTCTTCTTCCTGCTTAAGCACTTTGCTCCTGCAGTTAGGTTCCCTTTCTCCAGCATCATCTTTTTCTTGACTCTGATCCCTCCTACTGGGGTTTAAAGATATCTATAGTCTCCCTTGACAAAATCACCCACTCTAGACTAAATTTCACGTCTTCTTTCAGGTATTCTCTGTTCTCCTTGAAAGAGAGGTTTTATATTTTACATTTATTCCTTGGCTCTTTCCCCAGTGGCTTTTATCCTGAACATTCCACTGAAACCCTTGTTGGGGCTAGCAGTGATTCCCATCTTGCCAGATCCAGTGGGCACATCTCAGTCTTGACCTATCAGTAGCACTTGACCTAGGTGTTCACGTCCTCCTGGAAGCACATGTTTTACTTGGCATGGGTAATTCTACTCTTGCCTTGTTTTCTTCCTATGCTATGGCTATGCCTTCCCGTTTCTCTTTGCTGGCTCCTTCTCTCCCTGACCTAAAGATTTCGGGGATACTCTTGGGCTCAGCCCCTTGGTTGTTTTCTCTATTTTTTTATGCTCTCTCCTTAGATGATCTCGTTCACGGTCATGGCTTTAAATATCATCTATAGCTAGGTGGTTCTGAATTTATATCTTCAGCCATTTCCTTTTCTCTGGGCTCCAGACTTGTATGTCTAACTTCTTTCTCAACATCTCTGCACTTGGATGTCTAAAATGCATTTTCAAATCTAACAGCTTCAAAATAGAACTCTTGATTCTCTTTTCCCCAACTGTTCCTTCCTCTCACTTTCGTCAACAGCACCACCATTCACTAAGTGGTTCAGACCAAAAACTGGGAGTTATCCTCGACGCCTCTCTCTGTCCTACAGACCTCACATTTAATATATCAGATGATCATCTGCAACTTCAAAATAGATCTAGGATTTAATCAGTTTCATCATGTTCACCATTACTTTCTGAGTCCAAGACCCCCATTTAGACTCGTAATTGTTTTCTCAGTTTCTCATCTCGCTCACCTCTCAAGTCAAGAGCTCCAGAGGTATCTGATTAAAATGTAAATCAGGTCATGGAAGTCACTTTTCTGCTCAAAATCCTCCAGTGGATTTATTCAGTCAGAGTGAGACTCCAGCTCCTTACTGTAGTCTGCAAGGCTTCACTTGATCTGCCCTCTTCCTGTCCACCCAGTGTCATCTCCTGTCACTCCCAGCTCTACTACACAGGCTCTTTGTAGTCTTCAAAAATACTCAACCTGCAGCCTACCTCAGGACCTTGACCCTGGCATTATTCCCGTTGCTTTGAGACCTCTATCCCCAGATATCTATAAGGACTGTTCCCCTGTTTTATATGAGCCTCGTTCTGATATAACCTTCTTTATTTTTAAAATTTATTTTAGAGGAGATACTGGGGATTGAACCCAGGACCTCATGCATGCTAGGCACATGCTCTACCCCTGAGCTACTCCCTACCCCTGCACAGGTTTATTTTAGCTCAGGGTGCTTATTACTACACTACATCATGATACACGTACATGAGACTTTTTTGTTTTTTTTTATTGTCTCTACCGTGTGAGTTCCATGAAGACAGGGGCTTTGTCTTGCTTACTCTTTATCCTCTGTGTCTAGAAAGGTTCAAGGTGATTGTGTGTGTGTTTGTGTGTAACATGTGAATGAATGATTCTGAGTCTTTGGAGAGACTTCAGTTAGTTACCTAAAGAAAAAATAAAATTTGTATTTAATCTGTGCTGAGCTGCCTCATCTTCATGCCTTTCTTCTTTCTGGAAGAACAACTCAGTTTACAGTGAAATTAAGAGCAGTTGGGAAGCAAAATTCAGTCTGATTCCCCTTCTACAAGGTTTGTATCCCAAAAATGGTGTTGTGGCCAGAAACAAATCTATTAGCCACTCGAGCACATGTTACACTTCAAACACAGAAAAATGAGGGGAATTAGCTTCTAAATCCAGTGCTTCACTGGAAAGCCCTGCTTGCAAAAGTGTATGTGCAAATTGGATCTTTTCTCTCAAACTCATCTCTCGGTTACAGAGAAACATCCATTCCACACTTGTCTAATGTACTTGGTTTGAAAATCATTC
The DNA here is from genome assembly GCF_009834535.1 of Camelus ferus. NCBI lineage: Eukaryota > Metazoa > Chordata > Mammalia > Artiodactyla > Camelidae > Camelus > Camelus ferus. Next base: position 98,226,539 of record NC_045697.1, on the reverse strand, counting down.
TCAGGATGTTCAGAGTTGCATCAAGGACGTCTGCAGGGGGAACAATATGGTTAAACAGAAAAAGAGACTCAGAGGACCAGGAGGATTTGTCCCAGGTATCTGCTGAAAGTCTTTTGTGTGTGACAGTGTTACCCGTGGCGCCTGGTCTCCCACACCTTTTCTCTCCATTGACATGAAAAGCAATGTGCATACTTTGCAGCCTCAAGCATCTCCTGACAGGTTTTGATTAGAAAATTTGAACTTGTCTGAATCAGCCATTTTTAAGGGGGGAGGTGAAAACAGCTTGTTTAATACCAGAAAGGCTTTCCTGCCAGAGGGAGAAAACATGTTTCCTAACTGTGTATAAATGATCCTGGGTATTAGGCGGTTTGTTTCCTGTCTATTATGAATCCCTTGACTACAGATAAGGTGGGCAATATTCAGTGAGGTTGTCTGACCCAAATTTGGTCACACAGTGTCAGTCATTTTGGGTTTATAATTGAAAAGAGCTGCTCTTTGGGGGTCCATGTATGTTGAACTTGAGCTGTGCAGGGCCACCTTTGACCTGTCATTCATGATTGTTTTCATCCTGTTGTAGGCAAAAATTTAAAGAATATTGTTTGCCTTTGGCAAACACCAAATTCAGTATTCAGGCACCAGATATCTGTTACTCTTATCATCACCCCTAGATAGCTGGGGATTTGGTTCTGGACCTGACCTTTCCTTTGTTCCTCTTCTTAGTCCCTTCATGAAGACAAAATCTACCATGGCTGGATCATAAGAAGGGGCTCTGATTATCAAAACAGTGCAAATATATCAAGGAATCCAACACAGTTGTATGTGTTACTTCCCGTGGCTGTAGTAATAGGACTAGGTGTCCCATGTGGAATTTTAGGCAAAAGATGTTTTGGGACTGAGAACTCTGTCACTTCACATAGGTGGCCACCTCCTCAGCTCACCAATTAGATTGTTCCGGCTTTGGGAGTAATAGTATAAATCAGGCCAGGTTCTGTTTGGCTGTTATCCTTCAAAGTAAGCTTCACATAGAACTCTTAACATGTAGATTTGGTGCAATCATGCTGGACTCTTAAACACTTATGTTTAATTTCTTTAGATTTTCTTTACTTATACTATTGATATATGTCTTTGGAAAGTTGGTGAAAAATGTTTCTCTGTAAATTTGGCTAGAGTCTGACTCTATACTAGAGAGAACTGTTAGCTTAGAAGTAAATGCCTTATTATTTTTTAGATAGCAACTGTTCTTGGACAGAGCGAGTAACTCACCTGGAAGAATTTCAGTAAGATCAATGGAGCATTCTCTAAAGGAACAAACCCATCTAAGCATAAATCTACTATTTTTAGTCTTGGATCTGAAATTCCTCTTTTTCTCTCTCGTTGGTCATGATCTCTCTTAAAACAGCCAGGTCTTCAACTCGTAGATCATTAGGAGCTTTCATTTTGGACTTTTATCCCAATACTGAAGGCTGGAAGGTGCTGAAGGCTAGAAAGCAGTGTGTTTGATTTTAAGTTTCTCTGCATGGCCAGTAGTGGGATGATTTCTAACTGAACTCAATCCCTTTTGTCATTTATTTTTATGATAATACTAAGATCTGTGAACTTTTTGGAGGCTTTGGGATAAAAAAAATACCATTTTTAACTTGCACTACGCTTGCCACTTGGGAACATGTATTGTTCATTTTCTCTTAAGAAATCACCTAAGTAGATGAATGGCTCCGTATGGCTTTGGAGAAATAGAAAATACTGATGGAAAAGGTGCTGGTGACAACAATACACTTGCAATTGCCATTTAGTTTATCCCTTTGTAATCCTCTGTTCCACCTCACTGAGGCTGGTAATGTGAAAACCAAACCCAGTACCCCTGACACTCAGCAGAGAGGTTGCCAAACTCACTGTGCCGACTCACTGTTGCCTCCCTCAGGAGGTAATCACTTTATGGGCGGAGGGCGCCTGGGAGGCTCCTCATGCTTCTTAATTCTCTGAGGCAGGAAATGCAGATATGGCATCAGGGCCTGTTTTGCCTTTTTTGCTAGAAAGAACTCAGATGCTTGTCATTTGCTACCAGCAAGTGGCCTCAGCCCTTCGTACTCAGTCTGATCCCTGGATCAGCAGATGCAGCATCAGTCAGAAGGCTGGTCAGAAATGCAGAGTCCCGGGTTCCAGCCCAGATCCAGCAAAACAGAACCTGCATTTTACAAGATTCCTGGTAATTAGTCTGCATGTAAGGTTTCAGTTTGAGAAACACAGCCCTAAATTGCTTCATTTATTTACCTTCAGCTTCCAGAGGATACTCTGATAGGAAATACCACAGGCATTACATGTCCGACTTGTTCCTGGGCTGCAGAGTGTACTCTTCCTTCCCTGCCTTCTGTCCTGGTTTGACAGTGTAAACCTTTTGGTTTCCTGTTTAGGTGTCCTTTCCCACTTCACAGTTGATTTTTGGGAAGGGAAATCAATATTTGCCCACCAGTCATTCCTTTTTGGGCCTGTTGCAAAAGAAGAAAGGGACTGACAAATATTTTAAGCACCTGCCGCAGCCTTTATAAAGCTGCAAATCTCTTAGGTCAGCAGAGAATCTATGATGACTACTAACGTGTACAAATACCGTTTGAAAAGGCATTGCAAACATTCTTACCTAAGGCAGGCCTCTTTATTCCCTCACTGAAGCTGCTAACACAAAGACCACTGGGGCAGGCCTTCAAAGGGGGCAATTCTCTGCAGAAAGAGCTCGGTGGGGATTTGCAACAAAGGACTTCTCAAGATCAATAGCAGCCTGCTGACATGAGGGTGGGTTGGGGGATTGAAAATAAGACAACATTAAGACTCACTAGCAGTAGTGGAGGGATCCCGTGGGGCCTGTAATGAGGTCCTGTGGAAGGAGAAGAATAAACCAGCAGTTTTCTGGAGATTAGGATAGGATGCTGTTAAAGTTGATGGACTGAAGTGGGGTTTCTTGGATTCTTGAAAATAATTATGATTTTCCCCCCATAGATCTCAGTAAACAAACAAAATGTCCACTGCAACATGAAATATTATTACAAAGTTTTAAAAGAATTAAGTCGACTAGCTGTTTTTCTATACTCAAGTAAATATAGTTCCTTAAATTCAGCTGTCTTTGTAAGTTCCTAGTTCAATGAATATCATTTACATATGCAGACCCAGACACTGACCTGTCTAGCAAACAGAATTGACAATATAAGTTGTACTTATTTAAGACTGGTTTTCATGATGCTTATCAGGTCAGTGTGACAACATTCTCCATTATCAATCTGGAAAAGAATTTAAACTATTAAATTCTTCAAGACTACTTGGAAAACCAAAAATAGGACCCAAGACACAGTATCTTGGTATAGGAATGTAGATGATGACAGATTTACTGTAGAAAACTTTAGGACATCAACATATGGTCACACACATTGTACACTGTACAACTCCAGAGGGCGACACATGGCCTCCATGAATGTCATTCCACAGTTATAAAATGCAACAGCTGCAAATACTGTTAGGTTTCCAATATACTCCTCATGAACTTCAGTCTTACTCATTTTTGGTAATATTTAAAATTTTCTAATTAGCCTACAGCCATGAAAAGTTTATAGAGTAGCTCCCAAAATACCCTTTACATATCCTGCCATTTGATGTGTGAAAGGACTCTGACAAAGTTAAAAGCTAGTGCTATTTTTAATGGGAGAATGTGCTAGAATGCTGCTTTGGAACCCCTTTCTCAGAATTGTCAGTTGGCATTTATAGAAATAGACAAGTTCAAATGGCATTTATAAGAAAACTTTTCACCAGTGTTACTCACTGTCATATGTGGGTTGTGGGTGTAGGCCCTGAAGTCCACAGCTGAGATGGAATCCTTCCTCTTTCACTACTGAGTTCTTTGGGCTTCTTAACCTGCCTCATTCGAAGCATGGCGATGATCATAGGATCTGCAGACTTCATACGGTTGCTATGAAGATGGTATGAACCAATGCATACAGACCACTAAGAATAACATCTGGCATGGAGTCTAAATAAACGTTAGGGACCTAATGTTCTCCGTCGTGTATTAACCTCTTCCTAATTCTTCTGGAAAGTGTTGAAGCTAGCCAAGTTCACATTTAGCAATACTGTGGAAATACAAGAGGAGGAAAGGATCATTTTAAGCTGCATATTTGCATTTACAAGTAGGTGATGCTATGAGGGAAAACAGTAGCTCTTCCTCTGTTCAGCCCTCTACCTCTGGAATCCAACTTAGAAAGGACTGGGATAAATATCATTGAAAGGAGTTTGGGCATTTGTTGGGCCAGTTGTTAAAACTGTGTCTCTCTTGTTTCCTCGATAACAAGGTGAGTGGGGCTGTGACAGCCATTAGTGCTGCCCACCAAATCCCAGACGATCTGGTTCCCCTTAGCACGTGGAGGAGTCATACTTCCCTGGCCATATCCACGTTGAGGGATCCATGGGCTTGCTTTGGCTAATGAAGTGTAAGAGAGAGTGATATTTGTGACTTTTAGGAAGAATCTTTAATGCTGGATGCTTGATGAATCCTTGCTCCCTCCTACTTTTGTGATTTTTAAGCATGAGCTCAGATGGAGTAGCCAGTGGCTGGGATCCCTGAGAGGCTGTAAGGAGTGCAGGCCCCAGCTGGCCTGTGATGGACACACAGCACGAGCCAGATGCAAAGCCTTGTGGTCTCAAGTCACTGAGGTTTCAGAGGTTGCTTGCTATTGTTGCACTATAACTTGTTTACCCTGATTTATTTCAAGGAGCCCTGTAAGGGCATTCCACAGTCCTGGTTCTGAGAGGCACTCTAAGAGGGACCGACGATGTTCTGTTGATGGTCAATGTGTGGCCTTCTTGGCATAAATTCACTTTCTGATTCTTTTATCATAAATATTGATATTATATAATACATTAACTAGGTTATATGTTTTGAGAATTTAATAATAAATAATACACATTACTTATTGAAATGTCAGTCATTCATTAGCTTAAAAATAAGCACGTGACCTTTAACAAAGGAATCTTGGCTAGTTGGGTCTAATGTCATTGAAGAGGAACTGAGGTAGAATATGTTTCTCTATCTGACCCTCAATTCCACTTATTTTTAAAGAACCCTGGGTAAAATTTATCTGATTGAGGACAAAGACTGCAATGTTACTGGCTAATTTTCTTAAGAAAAAATAGAAGAATGTTAGAATCCACACACAGATTCTTTCCTACAGAATGGTATTGGACCAGCAATCAAATGTGAAATTATTATTGATTTTTACCTGTTATTTATGGTGTTGTGAGAAGGTGACGTTCATGGAAGGCAGCAATGATGGCTGTATTTTGAACTGTTTAACCTGCTTTAAAGAGAATATGAAAGTATCTCAGAGAGCCTTTGAAAACTAGGAAGTGAAAAATATGACTGCTAAGAGACTACTGGGATTAATTCATGAGTTTAGACAATGAGTTTAAAATAATGCAGATGTTCAGTTATTTCTAGGATGGAAAACTTGTATTTTACATACTTTGAAAATAAAGCTGATTGCAAGATGCAAATAGACAAAATCATAAATTCATAACCAATAATTTTTCTGCTAAAATAAATTTGATTAGGAAAATCAACATAAATGTGAGAAATTAATAACCAAACCAAAAATACAAAAAAGAAGGTGAGCTATTGATTTATTGGAAATTAAAATCTGTATTCCATAGGAAATTTTAAATTCATATAGTCATTGATCATATCCACTTCTATGTTTTTAATAGGAATTTGTTCTCAGAAGCTAATGTTGGTTTAAAAATTAGTTTTGATTTTCCTGTCACCTTAGTGGTAGGTGATAGATATAATCAAGGGTTAGATGAAATTTGCTCTCACCAAGATAGGCAGTTTTACTGTCACCAGGGTAAAAATGATACTAGCCTGTCTATTCAGTAACCCACACTGAGTGTTTATGTGTCCCTGCATAATGGTATGGTCTTTTAATGAGTTATTTCAATTAATCATCCTTCTTCACTTTAGAGATAAGGAAACTGAGCCTCAGAGAGGTTAAGGGAACCACCAAAGGGCACTGATGCAGAATGGCTTTTGTGTATGTATGGCCTTTTGAGGGGTTTCCCTAGCCGACCTGCATGATTAAGTGTGGCTACGGAGAAAAAGAGAGAAATGGCGCCAATCATCCCTGGACTCTGGGTAGGAGACAAACGTATTGGGTTTTCCTTACCTTTTGCATGAAACAGTCTTACGGCAGATAATGTGTTAATGGCTCCTTTGGACCTCTCTGAGAGGCTCTGACCCCTGCCTTTCCCATCCCAGAGAGGGCAAGACCTGGAGTGTTGTGTCACAGGACAGCTTTGCAATGCAAAGTTCTATTAATTCTATTAATTGCTATTATGGTAGCACAGCATGTGTGCCTAAACTTGGTACAGAGACTTCTTTAAATTCAGTTTCCATATAAACCACTCTTTTATTACATTATACTTTCTCTCTTCTAAATCACCTTTCATTCATTACATCTGGACTTTGTTATTTCAGGAGGCAAAGATTCAAGCTGTTGTGTAGTGAAGCTGTGTGCCAGACAGCAGTTCCCTTTCAGCAGGGTTGTCTCTTGTATGGTCGTTTGTTCAATCACTTGAATATTTGATTGCATGTTTTGATTACTTAAAAAATGATTTGAAAATTGATACTTGAAAATGTTAAACATGATGATAACAAAGCAGAGAAGAAAATTCCTTGATATGCTGAAAGTGACAGATCTTCAGTTCTGATACTCATTGGCCTTAAGATGGCTTCTGTGTCAACTCAGAGAAGACAAAAAGAAAGAATATATATTTCATAAATATAATCATTCTACTTTTAAAGAAGCTATGTTTTTGGTGTCTATGAAAATATGCCATGATCTAAATAGCTTTTGACATTTTTCCTGGAATAAATGTTGAGTGTAATGGCTGATCTTGATTATTTACAGATATCAAATATAGCTACATAAATACATTTGTTTACTTTCAGTTTTCTCCAATGAGAAAATAAGTTCTTTAGGGGTAGAAATGCTGTCTTACTCATATTGGTATCCACAGCACACATAACAGATATCACCACAGGGGGTTTAGGAAACATTTGTGGAACACGAGTAAAGAATTAATGATTTACATAGTCACACCTGTTACATGTGCCTTTGAATACACCCATATTGCCTTATGTTTATTTAGAAAAATGTTATCCTTCAGCCTTAAAATGATCTTTGCTTATTTTGCTCATTTTTCTACTCTGTGCTTTCAGGCTCAATTATAGTTATTAGGAATTTATTGAACTTAAAAAATGCATTTTGCGTTTGATGGCTGTGGTATACTGTCTTTAAATCCCCCTTTTCCTGCAGTCTATCATAGAATTTTATAAAATTCACCCTGGTGTATGTATGTGTGTGTTTTAAACAATTCTCTGAGGTTTAGGTTCTAAATCTCTTTCAGAGTATTGTTAATATCTGACAGCTTCAACGAAGAGTTTCCTGGGTGAGTGCGGAGAGCACCCCGTCAGCTGGCTTTTGATTTTCAATAAAATCCAAGTTCTTGCGCTTAGTTTTCTTCCTGTCCAAGGGCTGGTGGGCGAGGGTAATTTCAGCGGTCATTGCCGCCTGGCAGCTTCAGCCGCGCTGCATCCTTGAGCGACAGTGCAAAAACGAGGTTTTATCAGCGTCTCCAAGTTCTTTACCACTCTGGTTTCTCAGGAGTATTCTGTTCTGTAGAAGAGCAGAAAATTTAAAAAGCACACCAAAACAGGTCTCTCCATATCTATGCAGATGGAGAAAGGTTATACAGACCGCATTTAAAAAGAACAATACAGCCCACACATTGAAATCTCATTGGCTTTCTATTAATTTGCCTTGTAACTGGAGAGCAGCTTGAAGAAAAATATGAAAATCATATTCTCGGAGTCAAACCAGGGAGTTCAGAGTTTCCAAAGTTGCTTCTTTGGCCCCATGAATCATTTTTGAGATTATATAGCATTGAATTGGCCACTGGAAATTGCTGGAATCAGATGAGGAAATCTTCTATGTCAAAGAATCATAGATCCTGAAGTTCAGCTTGACTTTTTTTTCTTTCTTTCACTTTAACTCCCTTTATGTAACAGAATTCTTTTTCATGTAAAACTACAGGAGTCTTAATGCACCCTCCCTGGACCATCCATCTCTCTCTCTTCCCTGCATCTCATTTTATCCCTGTTTCTCTTTTCTTTCTTCCCTTTTCCATTCAGGGCAGTTCATGTAGGGCAGCTATTTTGCTGGAAGCATCCTTGCATTGTCTATTTTGTTTTAACATTCAAATGCTCCACTTGAATTCCTGTCTCTTTAGACATCACGTAAGAATGGTAAGCAGTGGAGTTTTAAGGTACAGTCATTTCCTTTCTTGGCTTTCTACTCCTTGTCTCTAGCAACCCTGTAAAATAGCTCATTGCTTTGCATTTCTCAAGCATTCAAGTGTTTATAGAATCAAATGATCCTGATCTCTCGCTTCCTCTTTCTAAGCAGAAGATGATAGCTGTATATGGCACGGTTCCCAGGGAAGCTGCCTGAAAAGTGGCAGACAGCGGATGCCAGGGTCTGCAAAATAGCCATAGGTATGTGCTTTTAGAGGAGTTGTCCCATCAACTCAACTGCCACATTTAATGGTATAAAGAGCGTTCAACTTCATTTTCTAAGAGAAGAGAAACTGGAAAGATGTGTTTGAAAATGTCCCTTTTGAAATTCAGCATAACAGCTCAATAGTGGTTCCATCACCAAGAAAAAAAAAAAAAAGTAATGCCAAATGAATTAAACAGCCAGGGCCAAATGGGAGGAGAGGGCTACTGTAGTGGGATGATTGTGGAGAAACACAGCCAAATAGGGATAGTAATTAGTAGTTTATTTTTCTGTACACATGGACCCGCAAAAACAAGCCCGTAAGGAGTAGTGTTGTGGCAAGAAAAACTAGATAAAATCCACAAGAACCCTTCTAGCAATGGATTTGTATTTCTTTAGGTTACAAGCTTCTGTTAGCTATATCTTCTCTGGGATTCCTGGATGGGAAAATAACAATGACTATAATTGGATGTGAAAAGGGTCAGTTAAAACTCTGAATGACTGGGGTGCAGTGACTAGACAGGCCCTTGGACTGGATTCAGCCTTGGAGGTTATAGGTGGTGATGACATAGACGCAGGAAGTGTGGAATTGGGTCCTGCTGTTGGGGAGGGAAAATCAGGAGGTAGGCATGGACAAAATCCAGGTATTCATGATAGTAATTACATGCCAGGCACAGTTCTAAGTGCCTTACATGATTTATCTCATTAATCCTCATACAACTCTGGAATCTGAATATTGTCTCCACTTTACAGATGAAGAAACTGAGGCATGGAGAGTTTAACCTGCCTGAGGTCACACAGGAAATGAGTGCCAGGGCCACGGTTTGAAATTGTGCTCTTAATTCCTATCCTGTCCTTCAAGCAGGTAAATAGCTTCAGGGAGACCTAGTCTAGAGTGTAGAGAGCGACTATCTCAGAGCAAGAGTGAGGTCAGCTAAGGCCCTTTGGAGGCAAGTACCTGCCTACAGTTTAAACACATTAATTGACTTAATATCTACAAGTTGAGAGTTACTGTGGTCATCAGAGCTGAGTCCTGATCATTTTCTTGTGATTCTTGGACTTTACCCTCTTCTGAATGATGACTGGTAGAGAAGTGTCTACAGCAATTATTGATTTTCTATCAGCTTAGAACACTAGCCGGAAGAAAAGAAACAGCTGTTCTCTGGTGCTGTCCCAGAGGAACAAGGAAGAACTTCTCAGGTACTTAGAGCACACCTCTGTCTGCCTCTCAGGACTCTGAACACAGTCACATCCCCAGTGCTAGTCTAGTCACTAACTAGGGGCATGGGATTGCATGTGGACTGTCAGGAGCTGGGGCGGGGCTAACCCTTCCCGAGCCGCATGAAGTTGGGAGGATAATTGGATACCTAACTAAAACTGCAGATCTCTGAGGGAAAGGAAGAGAAGCAGGAGCTGGGCGGCCACCCACAATGGCTACTCCAGAGAGGCTGTAGGTTGGTCTTGGAGCTGTGGATATTATCACATAAATCCAGGGGCCCACTTTCTAGGACTGGTAAATCTGGATAGAGCTGGATTCAAAGTTAAGTTACTTGGTTTGATAGATTGTTCTAGAATGGAGCTATAAACAAGGCAACTTAGATGCTGTGCCATTTACCTACCAGCCTAGGATTTCTTATCTCTTCTCCTAGGGAGAACTGGTTTGAGGCAGTGGCCTTGGTGAAGCCCAGGCGGAAGGTCAAGTGGGCCTTTTTAGGACTGGTAGAGCCAAGTTGATCATTATAAAATGAGGCTGAATATTAGACATGTCAAGTGGGCAGGCCTGGCCTACATTGGATACCACATAGAGTGCTCTTTTCTATTCACTATATTTCTCACAATTTATTTTTATCATTGGTTCTGTAGGCTTTATTTACAAAGGGAAGTTCTATTGATTGAATTATATTTTTTAAGGTTTTTCCAAAACACAACTGTGAAGTTAGTAAAATGTTTCTTTGGTCCCCAGTGCTGTGCTTCGGGCAGTAGCAGCAAATTACAGGGTCCATACTGCCACTCCTGCCTCCGTAGTCCATGCAGACATTGGTCATTCGTCATGATCTTTCCTGCTGAGCGTGGTTGCAGCTAGAAATTAGTATCTATTCAGTGTTCAAGGCAGCCAAGAGCTGGCACAAGAAGTGGAAATTACTTTGCATCCTTAGGGAACTCTGTCTCTGAGAGGCAGTGTGGGAGATCGGAGGAACATTCTAGAACAATATATCAAATCATGTAACTGTGCTTTGAAACAGCCATATTCAGAGTCAGACAGGCTTGGGTTTGAATCCAGGCTTTGCCACTAAATAACTTGGCAAATTAACTTACTTCCCTGAGCCTATTTCCTCTTTGTAAAGTGAGAATAATGATACCAATTTCCTAGGCTACTGGTGACATTACATGAGGTGGAATATGTACTATTCTTACCAGAATGTGTGGCTTTCTAAATGTTAGTTCATGCTGCCTTTCTATCAAAACCTAGACAAAGGAGACAATATGATAAACTTATACTCTTCATATCATGCAAACATATTAACATTTTAACAGGAAAATCCCTTCATGAAGGGAATTGTTATAGTGTTTTATATGTTATGTTTAGGGGTCAAAAGTTTTGAGCTGAGATTTCATTTGCTCAAACTACTCAGACCATCATTGCTTCCACCTAAAAGACACAGCTTGATTTTAGTTTCTGAAATGTCGAACTTGGCAGAGACTAGTGTTTCACGGAATTACAAAGAGGGGAGAATCCATAATCTTTGCCCTTGAGGAAGTCAAACCAGAGGAACACAGTGACAAATAAACATACCATAGAATACAGATAACTAAAGCCTGGAAATATACGCACATATGCTAAATTATAGCTTCATAAATGTATTCACTTCTAAAATATCTCCATAGGCAGACAGATGAATGGAACAGAATAGAATCTTAAGTAGGTCCAAATACTTCAGGGAATCTGGTGTAGGATGAGGATGGCATTTTAAATCAGTGAAGAAAGAAAGATTATTTAATAAGTGGTATTGAGACAACACTTTAGCCATTTCTCTTTCTTTAAAGAGAAAATGTGGAACTATAAAAGTTTTATAAGGCATCATGGAAAAGTTTCAGTGATCTTGGAGTAGTAAGACCTTCTCAAAGTAAGAAGCAACCTAAGTAGACATTTAAAAACAGAAATGATAGAGGTAAATTTTGCTATAAAACACTAAAACTTGTCTGTGGAAAAATATGGTAATTAAATACAAAAGACAAAACTGTAAAAAACAAAAATCTGTATATGTACAATTGTGTTCGAAAGAGGTTGTACAAGTTTTTTACCATACCTGCACTGTATATGCACATATATCCTCAAAAAATATATATATGTACATGCATATAAATATATAGGGTTCTTATACATCAATGAGAAAACTACAAACATCTCACAAAATAGCAAAAGATAGGAAAAAGGTGGTAGAGAAGTATTTTTTTAAGCATATGAAAAATCTTCAGTCTTATTCAAATTAAATGCAAATTCAGATTATGAGACACTTTTTCACCTATCAGGTTGGTGATAGTTATAAAAATTGGAAATTCACCATGGACGATGGTGTGAGGATACAGGTATATGTACAGTGCAGGAATGGTAAAAATTAGTACAACCTTTTTGGAATGCAACCAGACAACATTATCAAAATTTAAAATGTGCAAATCTTGTAATTCCTATTTCTAGGAATTTCTTCTCTGGTTTTATTTGCACATATGTGTAGAGAGGTCTGGAACAAAAACTGATCACTGCAGTATTATTTAGAACAGTAAAAAAACAAAACAAAAACACAAATAGCCCACATATCCATCAACATGAGACTAAAACATTCTGAAGCAGTAATATAATAAATTGCTACATAGCCATTAAAAAGAGTGCATCCACATGTGCTGATTTGGACAGATTTCAAGCTATTTTGTTAAGCTAAACAAAAAGAAGATAAGTGCTTAAAGTCTACAAACATGTACTTGAATGGAAATGTTCTAGAAAAGCATACAAGAAACTGTTAACTGTTAACTTGAAAGTAACTGTGAAGGACTAGGGTGGGAAGGAAAATCACTTTTCTTTGGATACTTTATTGTACTATTTGCAATTTCTGACCAAAAACATTATCTTCATGATAAATGGTTGTATTGATGGATACTCAAAGTAATAAGCAAACCAATTGCGTGGAAATTTTTCCCAACTAGTTTCTTCTATCTGTACTTCACTTAACAAATCCCTCATATCGATGCATCAAAAAGAATGAATTCTTATTAGAGGATGAAAAATTGAAGCATTTCTGAAAATTAGGAAGCAAATGGATTCAAAGAGATATATCAAATATACACTAGGAAGAGATTCCTGTGCAGGTTGGAGCCCTCGACAGTCTCTCAGCTCACAGTCAATAGAGGGCAAGAGCAAAGGGGCCATGGAACAAACAGCCTATGGCATCTGGGCTGGTTGCCTCTACCCCAAGACTTGCTTTTTCTAGAATGGTTCAGTAGAGTCATGTGCCCACAGCAGGTGAAGTCCCTGTGTCTGTTGGGTGGGTATGCATTAGGCAGAGTAGTAGCCTCAGTAGTTACCAAGACCAAGAGGTAGTTACCATTCATCTTCACAGAAAAGCATCTATAAATATGTCCCACAAAGTCCTATGTCTCACCATTCCTCCACAAAGCCTTGAGTAGGCTGGAATAGAAAAGGCCATAGAACTGGCATTCTTAAAAACAAGGGGGCTCAAATAGCAAAGTTCACCAAACATTTGATGATAAGCATCTCTGTAAAAGTGAGACACTAAATTCAATAGACACAAGAGCTAATAATCCAAAGAAGAAGAGTTAATATAGCAAACAGAAGACATTAAAGTAAGTATAATTAATCTCTTCAGAGATACGCAGTGGAATATTAAGAATACTGCAACCATGAACCATAAGGCATATTTAATTAAATATGTGTATTGAAATAAAGTCATGGTAAAATTTCCTCAGTATTATGAGTAGTTGATTTCTCCATTAATTCACTAAGTACGTTGAATAGACTCTGTATCAGGTACTGCTAGATATTGCTAAGTCTCATATTGGCATACTTTTCAGTACTACTTGGGAATTCCTTTTTCATTTCCTCCTCAAAATGTCCTTGTAAGGTGAGCAGGGCAGGGCAGCCTTTATTCTATCTCGTTTTACACAGCAGGAGATTGCAGCTTTGGGATAGAGTTAAATATTTTGTTTACAGTGGAACAATCAGTGACAAAGCTGAGATTCACATCCAGGATTTTTAATTTCATATACCCAGCATGTCTCAATCACATGATCTTTGTAAGAAATGTAATGCTCATCCTACTTTATAAAGTGAAATAGTCACTCTGACTTTTTCTGAAGTCAGGACACAGTAACACCAAGAAGATGCACATGTGAGGAATGACTGGATTTTTGTTTTCTGCTTGTATTTCTTAAACATCACCAAGATTCCTAGAGGCAGCTTCTATGTATACATAACAGCCTGGATTTGTAGTCTCAGAAAAGAACACAGTAGAAAACTTAGTGACATGCCTTTAAAAAGAGTTTTGTAGGTTGTCTGTTTCAGCCTGAAAGAAGTGGGTCATGACGGTGACTGCAGATTTATCAAGAAATTTAAGATTTTTAAAAATTTCAGCTGCAGCTCGGCTTATCCCCAGATTTTGACAGTGATGACATGAACCATGGCTAAGGAATAGCTCCTGATTCACCCGTGTCTGTATTTCGGGACTTATTTTAAGACTGAAGCTCGAGTTTGCAAGGATGCTGGGGTAACTGTCCAACCTGATCACAAGTGTTCTTATCCTCGTGGACATCTTGCAGGAATAAAATAGTTTCCTCCAATTCTATTTGGATTCTGAGAGCTTGTAAATAGACCCAGCCTCTGCAGGTGATGCAGTACAATGGACGAGTTTGGTACCATTGAACTGTAAAGTACCATGAAGAGTGTCTGAAAGTTGAAATTAACTTTTTATTAGCATGACACAGCTGTGGGCTGTTTCATCTTGTCAGCAGCAAATTTCTGGTTCTCTCACTTACCTTTTCATAGACCTCACATTGGTTCACCTCCAGCTATGCCTGCCGTCCTAACAGGCACTGTCCTGCTCCTTGTCAGCTTTTTCTAGTCCTATTGCTTCTTTATGTGGCTTTTTGATGTTTCAAAAGAAGCGTGGAATGTGAGACCTTTCATTTTCAAATGTGCTTTTACTGGCTTTGATGCCCGTATCAGAGCAATAGCCTGGAAAGTTTGGGTGAAGGAGAAATGGGGGACCAGCTCTCCCAAGGGCTGACTGAATAACCTCAGTGAATGCTGTATTTTACTATCTGTGTCAAGAATATGAGTTAAACAATAAGTCTTCACGTCCCCCAGACTTTGCTAGCCACATGCCAGGTTTGTTGCCTAGACACCTGACAAAATATAGACCTCCAGTGGTCGGATTTGTGCTAGATCTGAAATGGAATAATCCTGATTTCATAGTGTAGCTGTGTGCACGTGCTCTTTTATATCTCTCTTCTAAATAATTAGGGCTAGGTAGGCGGTTCATGCCTTGTTCTCTACGTACCTTATCTCTTTCCATTTGGCCACCCAGATAGGCATCCTAGTTTTGCCTATGAATATTTAAAGCCATGACCTCCTGAAAGAAATAACCTGAAATAGCTGAGTGCATGAATATTTGCTCTGTTATGCAGTTTTGATTTCTGGAACATTGTGTTTTGAACTGCAGTGGAAACAAAAAGCCTCTTCATGGCGCTCAGTATATTTTGTTCTCCAGAGATTTGATGAGCTTAGATGCTATTCTAGGTCTTTTAAGGATTAAGATAGAACAATAACAACAAAATTTGGCCTAAATTAGAAATATTTCCAGTTTTAATATATCCAGTTATTTGAAATTTCTGTGATTTTAGCAACTTGGGATAGAGGAGTATTGAACTATGCCTTGTGGAACCAGGTCACTTTAATGACAGTGAAAAAATTCGTTCCTAAAAGATCTAACGATGTCTACATTCATGCCATTTGAACTTCTTTATTTGAATAACTGTAATCTCACACAGTAAATCCACCAAAAAAAAAGCAAATTCACAATTAAAACTAGAAGCAAAATCAATGGACCAGAATGACTGCAAGGATAACAGAGCTTTGATTTAGACCCGAAACATCACCTCATTAGGTTTTTCCCAAATTCATTGACTATTCTTGTCACCTTGAGGACAGTGGTTCATTTGTCTCACAGGAATCTAAAAGGAATATATATCAGACAAGTTAAATGAAACACAATCTAATTACCAAGGAAAATATACTCCATCTATTCAAATTATTTTTTTCGTTCTTCAGGCATTCTAAGTGGAAATATGATACAGAATTGAGATGAGTCTTGTTCTTTTACTCCTTGGTGACGCTCTTCTAAAAGTATGATTTGGTGAATATGGTGGTGTTAAAGATGATCTAGATTTAATAAACATAACTGGGAAATCCGTTCTAGCAACTACTGTGAATTAGAGCAGATTTGATTGTGAAGAGTACAATTTTTCATAACATACCAACAATGTACTAGATTTCCCAGGCAAGGATCCCTCCCACACCTAGATGGTTTTTCCCTTTCTGATTAAAGCGACCTAATCAAACACCCTCAGGGTTGTATTCTGAACCACGAGGAATAGAGCTGGTTGTATATAGATTTTTGTTGGATATTTCTAAGAGTTCTCTTTAAATTCTGCCTAATATTTTCAGAACTGAGTTTCTCATTGATGGCACATGGTACAGTAGATGTAATAGACTTTAAAGAGTTAGGCATAGGCATTTTATAACTGGAAGTCTGGCTGTTCACCTTGTGGAGTTAGTGATACAGAATATGAAATAAAATACCATAACTATGGAGAGGAATATCAATTGCAAATGATGTTCTGCTCTGAAAAATATGGAGACAATTATACATCTGGGCTTTTGGTTCAGACTACTCCATGTTTAACAAGTGAGCTAGCCTGTTTTTCCTAAGTGCTTCTAGGAATTCTTAAAGAAAAACACAAAATTCAGAATATAAGTGAATATAAGGACACTGGATAAAACCCAGAGGTCAAATATTTAAACTGAGAATTAGCTAATTTAAAAATGGTCCAAAAAATTCCATTTATAATGTTGCCCTTGAGATGTGGCTTCTACACACTTTGAATATTTCAGGTTATATATTGAGAAGGGACATTGACTTTCATCTCTCTAAAGGTGAATGAGCATTTCAGTCATGCAGTGATTTTGAAGACTGTGCCTAGTATTTTGAGGGCTTCCTATGTATTTTTTTTTATATCTTTTAAAAAGTTATGTTTTCTCATTATAGATGATGGAAACTTCAATTCAGAGTACACAAGGCAAAATGTTATTTCCTTCTTCTGCCTTCCATCCTTCTTTCCTAGAGGTGACACTAGTGTTAACTAGGTATAACTAGTGTTACATATGCTTGTATCCTCTTTACACATTAATATGTATTCCTGTGTGTCACGTTGTGTGAGTACTTATACAGACAAACACACATATTTTTAAAATACATGAGATTAAATATACAAGTTGTTCTGTGACTTGCAACTTGCTTTTTTTCACTTAGTACTGTGCCATTTTTCTCCCTATATTGGTCCATGTAGGTTCACCTCATTCTTTTTAATGGCTGTATAGTATTCCATGGTATAAATGCACCTTAATTTATTTAACCACTCTATTTTTGGTGGCTAATAAGATTGCTTCTTTGCTTTAGCTATTTGAAGGAATGATAAAATAAACATCAATGTACATACATCTTTGTATGCTTTAAAGAGAATTTCTTTGGGATGGATTTCCGGAAATGGAATTGTGGGGTCAAAGGGCATGCACACTTTAAGATGGGTTAAATATGGCCAGGGGCTGGTATTCGGATGGTATTTCTTGGGAAGAGTGTAGTGGCAGGAGATCATCAACTGGTTACAGTTGGCATCCATTTTGATGAGCCAAGACCTGTGCCACATTGGATATTAAATTCTTTGAATTTCATCCCTGAAATTGCCTTCCAAAAAAATTTCATTAAAAGCATACAAGAGTGCCTGTCTTTTGCCTTTCTCACTCACACTTAATATGGCTTTTTAACTGTTGCCAACGTGAGAGATGAAAAATGAAAGAGGGAGTCTTGCTGCTCTATGGGTAGAAAGTTTCAGTTTTTCAATATAAGTCATTTCTAGACATCTACTGTGCAACATTTTGCCTGTAGTGTTGTGCACTTAAAATTTGTTAAGAAGGCAGATTTCATGTAAAGTGCTCTTGCCACAATAAAAAGATGATGTTGTATTTTAAAACTTTGCAGTTATCTGATTACCTGTGAGGTGGTTTCCTTTTATGAGTTTATTGGTCATTTTTGGTTCTTCTGGCAATTGCCTGTTCATTTGCTGTCTTTATTTTCTACTGGGTTGTTTGACTTTTCTTAACTGACAGGCAGGTCATTTTTACATATTGTAGACATTAAGCCTTTGTAGAATCTGCTGTGGATGTTTTCTCTCTGTGTCAGTACTTGCCTCCAACTTTGTTTTTGAAGTCTTTTGTTGAAAAATGCTTTTAATAAAATAAATTACTTTATTGAGATATGATTGACATACAAAAAGCTGTATGTGCATGAAACTTGATGAGTTTCGAGATGGAAATACACCTGTGAAACCATCACCACAATCTGTATGGCCATAACATACTTCCAAAAGGCTTTGCATGCTCTCTCTATTACTATTTTCATTAATGATAAGAACATAAGATATGTCCTCTTCACAAATTTTTAAGTATACAGTATCCTTCACTATAGGCACTATGCTGTAGGGTAGATCTCTAGGATTTATTCATCTTGCAAGACTGAAACTTTGTACCTTTTGACTACTACCTCCACGTTTCCTCTGCTGCCAGCCCCTGGCAGCCACTGTTCAACTCTCTGCTTCTGTGGGTTGAGCATTTTCAATTCCTTATATAAGTGGTATAATGTAGTAAATGTCCTGTGTCTGGCTTCCATGTATTACAAATAGCAGAATTTCCTTTTTTTTTTTTTTTAAGGCTAATATGCTATGTATATTTATACTGCATTTTCTTATCCATTTATTCATTGATGGACATTTAGATTGCTTCCATACCTTGGCTATTCTGAATAATGCTGCAGTGAACATGAAATGCACAATATCCCTTCAAGATCCTAATTTCATTTCTTTTGGATATGTAACCAGATGTGGGATTGCTAGATCATATGTAGTCCTTTTATTTTTTTTGAGGGACTTCCTTATTATTTTCCATAGTGAATGAACCAATTTACATTCCCACCAATATTGTACTAGGTTTCTCTTTCTCCAAATGCATGCAAACACTTGTTATCTTTCAGTTTTTGGTAATACCCATTCTAACAGGTGTGAGTTGTTACTTCATTGTGGTTTTGGTGTGCATTTCCCTGATGATTGGTGATGTTGAGCACCTTTTCATGTACCTGTTGGCCGTTTGCTTGTCTTCGTTGGAAAAAAGTCTATTCAGTCCCTTTGCTTATGTTTATTTTTTTTCTATTGAATTATAGGAATTACCTGTATACTTTGGATATTAATCCTTTATCAGATATATTGTTTACAGATATTTTCTCCCATTCTGTAGATTGTCTTTTCATTTTATTGATGGCTTCCTTTGCTGTGCAGAAGCTTTTTATTGCATTTCTATAGCCGACAACAAATTACCGAAAAAGGAAATTAAGAAAACAATCCCATTCACAATAGCATAAAAATTAAATTACTTTAGAAAAACTTAAGGAAGTGAAAAATACACATTAAAAACTATAAAACACTGGTGAAAGAAATTAAAGCAGACACAAGTAAATGGAAAGACATTCCATGTTTATGGTTTGAAGGAATTGATACTGTTAAGATGTTTATACACTCAAAGTTATCTACATATTCTTCCAATCCTTATCAAATTCTCAATGGCTTTTTTTTTTTTTTTTTTGCAGAAGAAAAATCCTAGGGTTTGTGTGGAACCACAAAAGACTGAATAGCCAAAGCAATTGTGAGCAAGAACAAAGCTGGAGGCATCACACTTTCTAACTTTAAAATACATTGTAATACTACAGTAATCAAAACAATATGATACTGGCATAAAAAACAGACATATAGACCAATGGAACAGAATAGAAAGCCCAGAAGTAAACCTACATGTACATGGTCAACTGATGTTTGGCAAAGGTGCCAAGAATACAGTGAGGAAGTGATGCTTTGATAATCTCTTCAATAAATGGTGCTGAGAAAACTGGATATCTACATGCTAGAGTGAAATTTGACCCTTTTCTTATACTACACATAAAAGTTGATTTAAAAGGGACTAAAGACTTAAATACGTGAAATCATAAAGCTCCTAGATGAAACGATGGGGGAAAACTTCTCTACATTGGCCTTGGCAACGATTTCTTGAACATGACACCAAAAGCACTCGCAGTAAAAGGAAACAGACAGTGGGACTGCATCAAAATTAAGAAGCTTCTGTACAGCAAAGGAAACAACAAAATGAAAAGACTTTAATTTTTATAAGCTCAAAATTGTCAGTTTTTCCTTTAGGGCTTTTCTGTTCTGTGTCTTGCTTAAGGAGGCCTTTTATACTCTGAAATTATAAAAATATTTCCTTGTATTTTCCTCTAACACATGCACATATAAATTTTATTCTTTAATCCATCTGCAGTTTTTACATGCTGTGGGTAATATTGCAGACCTCCTTGTGGGACTGGGATCTGAATTTTTTTTCCTTACAAATTGCACATTTTCCCTATGCCATTTATTGAATAGTTCATTCCCCCCACTGATTTGAAATATCCACTTTATTATAAATTTTACATCTAAAATCCTCATGTATGTGTGAGTATATTTCCCAGACTCTATTCTGTTGCAGTATATTTCTGCATGATACCAGACTGTCTTAATTTGTAGAGTATTTTAGTATGTTTTGCTGTCTTATGTCTTTCTTGCTTCAGGACTTCAGTCCTGAGTCTAGCTCGGTTCCAGGTACATGAGACAGGGGTTCTTAACCCAGAGTTAATGACTCAGAGAATATGTGAAGTCCCTGGAACTGATATGTGATATTTTGTGTATTTGAAAGTATATGTATATGTCATTTTTCTAGAAAAGGAGTCCATTAAATTTCTTCAGATTCTGAAAATGGACTGTTACCCTCAATAGGAGGGTACATGTCCCAGATAGAAATGCTGAAAAAGAATCTGTTGAATTGAATTGACAAAATCCATTTCAGTGATTAATTTTCCCTCCAGCTGACATAGTTGACGACTAATGTGTATGTAAGAGGGAATAAAACTGATAGAGTTTGTTTATATGAAAGTAAGATACGTTCACTGGTGGCTTTAATTGCATCTCCTTATTCTAGTTAAAGTGGAGAACTGATTTATGTTAGAGTAGATCAGGCCAGAAATACTTGCACATGACCAGTATCCATTATAGAACAAAAGTTTGTTTTGTTTTTAATATAAAGTCCCTGATAATTGACTCTGTTCTTTTTTCCACTAGGTGTGTAGGCTAAAAGGATTGATTGTTTTGATTGACTTAACTCTGTTCCAGATCAATAGAACAATCCAACTGGCTTTCTCCAACACTTCATTGACTGAATCAACTGGCTATTTTGGTGCTGGAGAGAACCTCGTTGTCCTTAATTCATATCTTCCCTGTTGGAGTCTAGTCTATTTTGGAGTTTCAGTTCCGGAACATTGAGTTTTGTGTCAATGCATTTTCTGGTTTTGCTGCCTTGGGACAATCTCCCTGTCTGCTCCAGTGACTCAAAATTATCTGGTCAATCTTGACTTTTTCAAAGTGTACTGGTGCTGGGTGTCATTCAGCCTTACATATGTGTAGCATTTGAAAAAATTAGTGGTTGGGGTAAAAAGTGATAAGATAATTAGCACAGCAAGTCAAGAAAATAGGTTCAGCAAGTCACTGTCCTGCGTGACCTCCTCATTAATATTACATATCCAGATGTCATTTGTCAGCCATTTCATTTAAAATTTAGAAACTAATTTTTTTTTAAAGTTTGGTAAATACCAACACTTACTGTCTAATAAAAAGAGTTTATAATATGTAGTGAGTTTGTTAACCATATAACAAACCGAGTAGATTGGTCATGTTTATGTTCTTTTTTTAATTAAAGACTTTTTTTTAAAAGCAGTTTTAGGTTTATGATAAAATTGAGAGAAAGGAATGGGTATTTTCCATATTCCCCTTGCCTTCACACATGGATAGCCTCCCCCATAATCGACATCACTCACCAGCATGGTACATTTTTTTTAACAAGGAAGGACCCACGTTGACCCATTATAATGACCCAAAGTCCATAGTTTTCCTTAGGGTTCACTCTTAACGCTGTGTATTTTATAGATTTGGACAAATGTATGACGACACATATCCATTATAATATCATACAGACTATTTCTGCTGCCCTAAAAATCCTTAGTTCTACCTTTTCATCTTCCCCTTCTGCACTGATCTCTGTTGCCTTCATAATTTTGTCTTTTCTAGAATGTCATACAGTTGGATCATACAGGATTTGGCCTTTTCAGACAGGCTGCTTTCACTTATAAATACACATTTAAGTTACATCCGTGTCTTTTCGTGGCTTGATAGCACATTTCTTTTTTTGGCACTGAATACTATGCCATTGTCTGAATGTACCAGTTTTATCATTCATCTACTGAAGGACATTTTGGTTGCTTCCAAGTTTTGGCAACTATGAGTAAAGGTACTGGAAACATCCATGTGCAAGGTTTAGTGTAGGCACAAGTTTTCAAATCCTTTGGGCAAATACAAAGGAACATGATTGCTGGAGTCTATGATAAGAGTAAGTTTAGTTTTGTGAGAAGCCACTGAACTGTCTAACACAGTGGCTGTACCATTTGGGTTTCCAACAGTAATGTATGAGAGTGCTTATTTCTCCATATCCTCACCAGTATTGGATGTTATCAATGTTCTGGATTCTGGCCTTTCCTTTTGGTGTGCAGTAGCATCCTGTTGTTTTAATTTGCATTTCCCTGATGATGATGTGAAGCATCTTTTCGCATGTTTATTTTCCATCTGCATCTTCTTTGCTGAGGTGTCTGTGAAAGTCTTTGGCCCTTTTTTAATCATGTTGTTTGTTTTGTTGAGTTTTAAGAGTCCTTAATATATTTAGATAACCGGCCTTTATCAAATACATCTTTTCAAATATTTTCTCCTAGTCTGTGTCTTGTCTTCTCTTGACATTGTCTTTTGCAGAGCAAAAATTTTAATTTTAATGAAGTCTAGTTTATCAGTTCTTTTTTTTAGATTCTGTGTCTGTTATTGTATCTAAACATCATACCCAAGGTCATCTAGATTTCCTTCTATGTTATCTTTTAGGAGTCTTATAGTTTTGAATTTTACATTTGAGTTAATATTTGTGAAGGGTGTAAGATCCGTATCTAGATTCTTTTCCTTTTTATTTTGGCATGTGAATGCCTAGTTGTTCCAGAACAATTTGTGGAAAAGACTGTCTTTGCTCCATTTTATTGCCTTTGCTTCTTTGTCAAAGATCCATTGACTATAGGGGATCTGTTTATGTTCATTTCAGATTCCTGGTCTCTTTTTCTATAGTCAGTGGTTAGCCAGACATGATGGCCTCCTAGACCCAGATGTCAATATATTTTGTAGAGGAAACAAGAAATAAGTAGACCAGCAGTAATCCTTCCTGCTTTAACTCAGGTACCCAAAAGATATTGGAGGAAATGTCTAGCGTTATTTATTTTATAATATCACAAAATAATAAAAGATTATTGTTGTCCTCTTTCTCTCTCTCTTTTTTTTTTTCTCTTTTGGTTTTCTTTGGTGATGTTGACTCTGGCTTGAGTGATGAGCCTTAAATCATACCCAATATTACTGGGGGGAATTGGGTACTGTCTGATAAAAGGTCTGTCAAAAATGAGGTTCCTTTTTATTACATCTGAAGATTTAAAAAGTGAGTATAAATACACATAGTCAGTTAGTAGGTTTGAATATTAAATTCCTCTGTTCTATACTTTGTGTTTCATTATACTGACTACTAAATAGTAAAAATCAAGTTTTGGTTTGAGTAATTCTGAGACAGTGACTTTTGCCTTAAAATTTGTTCTAGTGATGCCCAAGGCTTAAGTATTAAGGTACAAATGAGAGCAGAAGTTTTAACAAATTGTGAAGACCCTTTGGGAGCATCTCTTACTTGAATTCCCATTTAATTAGGAGTTCCTTAAAGTTAGGGATCTGGTGTCATGTCATGTCTCCCTAACACCTGGCTCAAATCCTGGTATATATTTGATGTTCAGTAAATATTTAAATGACAAGAAGAATAAAAGAAACAATAAATGAAAGAATTTCCTCAGAGACACAAAATATACCAGGATCACCCTCAAGTACTGGTGAAGTCATTACTTTGTGTCAAGAATGGGAGTTGCCACCTGTGTTATGTTATTGTACCATGATTTCATGTTATAGGTCAAGAAACTGACACTCAGTGGGCTTAAATGGCTTGATATTACAGAGCAGAGCTGAGGTTTAAACCTGATGTATTTCTCAAAGTTACTGTAAATTTATTAATAGAGATTCAGACTTGCAACTTGAGATGGGGAGGGGAAAGGAGGCAAATGATGACTGAGCCACCACTAAAACAGGATAATCTTGACATATTTGAATGAAATAGGAA
This sequence comes from Camelus ferus, assembly GCF_009834535.1. Lineage (NCBI taxonomy): Eukaryota > Metazoa > Chordata > Mammalia > Artiodactyla > Camelidae > Camelus > Camelus ferus. The sequence goes on along the minus strand of NC_045697.1, from coordinate 98,202,242 downwards.
GCATACAGAAACATAAGTGTTACCTCTAGCCTAGTAATCTAAGTACCAATGAGACCTTTTTAATGCTGCTCTCCACTTCTTCCTTCCCATCTTTCTCCCCTACACATGCTGCTTGTTAGACTTCTGTTAATACACTTGATGAGTTAACTAAATTTTCCTAATTAGTACCTAATTCCCTGTGCCTTAACTTACTTTACTGCTTATGAGAAAGAGCACAATTTCTAGAAAACGAAAAGCTATCAGAATAGACCCAAGGAGCAATAGCATGGAAAGATAATAGGTAATAGTGGGAGGGAGATATAAATGATCTTTGAAAACAGAGCTGAGTTATAGTATTCATCAACTCCTGATTACTAAGAAATTAGAAGCTGAATATTCCATTTCTAACTCTCTACATCCTACACAAAATGAATTTCAAGTCCATTATTGTTCTTTAATTTCACAAAACCTTTGTTCCTCCATTGTCTACATTCCCAGGATTGATTTCTTTGTTGTTTTCTCCTCACAATGAAAGGATTTTTAACATCAACCTCAAAGACTTTGGATTTGGGATTTGTCTCCTAGAGAAATTTGAGCACAAGGGATACACAAAAGTTAGTTTCTCAAAGCAAAGCAGAGGCAAGAGTTGTTTCATGGGAAGAAGAAATGATAATGAACATTATGTTGATACAAACTTCTATTTCTTTATACAAGTAACCTTTCCCGTGACTAGAGTTTCATGGTTCAGCATTTTCAGATGTAAATATTTTTTCCTGACCGTGGCATAAATAAGTTCTGAATCACCCAGAGATACATTTGGCTTTAAAATAAGTGGCCTCATTTAAAGGGCTGCCTGAAAGTTGCAGTAGAAGGGAGAATGGAAGTGTGAGAAGGTGTAGTGTTTATTATTTATCAGGCTTCTCCCAGGTCCCCACTGGCATATATGAGCTTGACTGTCTCTGCACTTGCCACATTAATCACTTTCTCTTTTAAATTCAGGAGCATCAGGCTTGGTGTTCAGGGTCAAAGACAAGGTAAAACAATGAGAAAAGTCAATTATGGTAAATAAGCTTCTGTTAGTAAGTTAGAGGTAGTTCCATGATGATTTTACATCAGCCATTAAAAACAGTTTGTTTTCAGTTTATATCACTGCAAAGAACTGTAGTTTTCATCTCTATTAGTAAAAAAGCTATGCCTGCTAAGGTGATAAGGTATGCAATTCTTGTTCTACTTAGAATTATTTGGAATGTAAATATGCAGAATCTCTGGAGATAACAAATACTGTGTTTATATGAGAGGGATTTTTGTACCAAGAACACAGAAATACTAGCCTGAAGGTGATGTCTGGTTTTTCTGCTTATACCATCAACTACCCTCAGGTTTGTCTATGGTATATAGATTTTGGCCCTTTCAAGGAGGATACAGGGTGAGTCTGTTCACATTTCCCTATTTGTGAAGTTTTATTTCTCCTCCGCCTAGAAGAAGGAATGGAAACTCAATTTTGTACAGGTAAATTTAATATCGGGAAGTCAGAGCAGGGAGTGGTTTCTAGTATTTTCAGAGATAGGGACTTTTAACATCAACACACTTCACCCTCCCTCTACTCATGACGGAAAGCTGCTAGGCATTTAGTAACTTATTCAATCACATCTCTGTCATTTTCAGATGTACAAGCATTTGAACAATCGTAGCCCACATATGTGTGAAGCAGATTCCATCTTTGAGGAATGTGGCTTAAAATAGTGTTCTCCCACTGTCACCACATTCAGCTTCCCAGTAGTGTTCTCTCTGAAACACACTCTGCCCGCTCCTGTTCAACACCCTTGTATTTATTCCTCTCCGTGGAATTCTTACCCCCAAGATTTTCACAAAGCTGACTCTTTCTTATGTTATTTTAAAGAGGGGGGGCGGTGATTAGGTTTATTTATTTATTTTTAGTGGAGGTACTACGGATCGAACCCAGGACCTCCTCCATGCTAAGCATGCACTCTACCACTGAGCTATACCCTCCCTCTTTTCTTATTATTCTGAATTCAGCTCAGATGTTTCCTACACGAAGAATCCTTCCTATGGACATCCAATCCAAAACAGCACTCCCACCCACCACCCACTTCCAGTCACTCTCTGTTACGTCACTTGCCTGATTTTTTCATAGCGCTTGTGACCATCTGGTGTTGCATTATTTGTTGGCCGTGCTCCTTTGCTGGGCTGTCCTTCATGAGAGTGGAGGCTTGGCCTGGCTTGTCTCTGCGGGATCCACAGGTGCTCCTGGTAGATACTCCCTAAACGTTTGTTGAATGAATGAAAGAGGATATGAATCAGTTTGCAGAGCCTGCGTTGTTCATTGAGTTGTTCAGCCTACAAGCTGGGACACGTCAGCTTAGATTCTTTCCACGTGTAGTCGCCGTTGACGGATAGGTAGGATAACTGGATATTTAATGAATGTTATCCTGTTGTCTCAGGATTTTTAATGATGCCCCAAAGTTGAGGGCAAAATGTTCTACAGAGTGATTTTATTCAGATCCCTAGAACACTTATGAAAAGGTGGCCAAGACATTAACCCCGCTTACCCACCTCCAGCCCATGTAAGCAGAGGGATCCCCCTGAGCTGAGAGAACAGTAGATGAGGGAGGGGTGGGAGGGAGAAAGGCTTCCCCCACAAGGCCATTGAGGGGCTTCTGGACCCCCAGCAGGGGACTCCTGCACCTGGCTCCCAGCCTGAAAGCTTGCTGAGCCACAGTTGTGTTTTCTGAGGCCACTCCATGTACTGCTGCCTGAGCTGGAGAGCTCTCTGTAGATCCTGACATGAGCTCCCTGGAGTCTGAGGGCGCAGAAACAGGTGACTTTATGAGGAAGAAGTGTGAATGCTGGAGGTGACTGGGGTTGCTTTCACTTCTGAGCAGGGTGAACCTCAGTGGATTCCTCTGGGTCAGTGGACCCAATATAGGTAGCCAAACAAAAGCCACCTTTAAATAGTCTCATTCAAGAGAATTGCCTAGAGACTGAGGGCTCCCTATAGAAAGATGCTGTTGGGGGTTAACTGCTGGAGGGCAGCTAGAGAATGGTACAGAGTAGGGAGTGTAAGCTGTTAAAAACCACCAAGGCCCACACTTCAAGGAGACCCACCTTTGGATGCTTGCCATGGCAGAGGGAGTTCAATAGCCAAGGGACAATGTCATAACACTAGCCAAGTAAAAGACCTTGTCCCTTAGTTCTTACCCACCCTGGCAGTGTAAATGAGGGAGAACAGAGAGAGAGAGCAGAGGTCACATCTCACTCTTGGTCTAGGGCTGTGTTTCTCAAACGTTTTTCATTACTGCTCCAAGGAGCCATTTCTGGCTTTTCCCTCCTAATTTGCTCCCTACCCTGTGAGTTGTTAGTACCACAGATACACTGTATGCTTATGTACTTGGGCCCTTTGGAGGGTCATGAACTATTAGAACATCTAACACTTTTTTCACCCCTTAAGAACCAGTTTACAACTCCCTGGGGGCAATATCATTCCCATTAAGAATGCATGGTCTAGAGCAGTGATTCTTAACCAGGTGTGATTTTCCTCCCAAGGGACATTTGCCTGTATCTGAAGACAGTTTTGGTTATCACAGCTGGAGAAGGTACTACTGGCATCCATTGGATAGAGGCCAACGATGCTGCAGAACATCCTACAATGCACAGAACAGTCTCCCGCACTAAAGAATTGTCTAATCCAAGATATCAATGGTGCGGAGGTTGAGAAATTGTAGGGTAGAGTCTAGAATTTCTAAACTAAATGTCCAGGGTAAGGATTATCTTGAGAGAGGAGCTTTGAATTAGCTCAAAGATAAATGCTTGGGAATTTATTAGAGTTTTTAAAAACCTGAGCATGATTCAAAAGCTTTGGAGTCTGAAATCAGTGCTATCACAAGGCAGAAGAAGGAAATTGGATGGAATGAGCCAGAAGGCAGTGTGGGAGAATAAAACTGTCTCCTGATTGCCCCCTCCTGAGTTTGCTTTTAAATCAGTTGGTTACAGTTATAACAAAATGGATTTGTAAGTTGATGGTTTGGAACTCATAACTAATGGGGCGTATGGGCATTGGGTCCTCAGACCAGCTCACCGAAGCCCACCATGCAATGCATGTGAACAACTGTACTGATGAAATATGGCCCATGGCCACCATTGGCGGCTGTGTCTGGTGAAATGGGAATGGGGTTTTCTACCCTTCCAGTTCTAATTGTAGACAGTGTTTCCTGTGACCTACAGCAGGTGGTGGGACAGCAGTTATGAGGGTAAGAGAAGGTGTCACAGGCATAGAAGGGAAATTCGACCTTCTGCTAAGGAGGACATTGTTTTCCTTCCAGTATGACTCCCTCTGTAAAAACATGCTCTGGCCTTTCTAAGACATTTATTTATAGCATAATATGTTACATACCCAAGCAGAAAAAGGAAAGCTCTAAAATAGGAAATTTATTTTGCTTGATTTTGCACCAGAATCCTGACTTCAATAGTCAGGGAGAATGTATCAGTTTCCTATCCCAAAACTCAGTGGCTTGAAATAACAATTTATTCTCAATTCTGCAATATGGGCTGAGCTCAGAGGGGTGACTTCTGCAGGTCTCACTAGATGTCGCCATTGTGCCTGCTGTCAGTTGGTGGGTGGATTGGGGACTGACTGGCCCCATGTGGTCTCAGTAACATGTCTGGGCCTCAGTGCTGATGGCTGTCTCTCTCCCTCTCCTTGTGGCCCATCCCCGAGAAGGTGCGCCTGGCCTTCCTCACGTGGCAGTCTCAGGGCAGCAAAAGGGTGAGAGGGGAAGCTGCAGGGCCTCTTAAAATTAAGACTGTGAAGTCACATGTCACTTCTGCTGCCTTTGATAACAGGAAGGGGTCAGCCTATATCAAAGGGAGGGAAACTAGTTCCACCTCAAGCAGAAGAGTGGAAAAATCAGTGCATAGAAGCATATGCTTCCAGGAATGGGAGGAATGGATAAAGCCATTTTTGCAAGCAAGCTACCAGAGAGGATTTCCCCTCATCTATCAACATGTGTACAGATAAAAGTGCTTAGAATTTATTCGTGGGTTTAAGAATTCTCGTGCTGAGAATGACTGAACAGTCTATAAGGAAAACAATACTATACTACAACAAATATGCTGGACATAGTTTCTGCTATAAAAAATACACAAGATGTACAGCAGCTTCTGGTATCTGTTGCCCGTCCCTCTTCACTGAGGAATGGAACTTGTGTACCCCTATCTGGTTCCTCTTCTCTGTGTCCTATGTTGTTCATGTCCTGCACAGTTAAGCTGTCTGCAGGACTTTTTTCAGAACCCTGTTACTGTAATATGATCTTGACTTAGGCTGTTGTTTAAAATGCTGTCTTTGAGAGCTCAGAGTAGTCTCATAATGCGGTGGGTCTGTAGTGTTGAAAACCTAACCTGAGAGTTCTGTATGTGCTCTGCCAGGATCATATTTTTGTGCTTTGACACTGTTGTCTTCGTGTCATAAAAACAGGAGTGGTTTAAAAAAGATCCTGTGATGTGAAGAATCTTCTGCATGGAATCTGAACTACAAATACATCCTGTCTTTGCCCAGAGCTGTGACATTTCTAGTCTGTAGCTGATATAATGCTTTAGGCTGCAAGTAACAGAGGATGCGACTCAGACTGGCTTGACGATAAAGACATTTATCATCTCCTATAGCCTCAGGTTTGATTCACTTAAGAGCTCAATGGTGAGCTCAGGTTCTGTCTCTCACAGTGTTAACTCTAATCTCTTGCTTTTATCTAACAGTAAGGTGAAAAAAACTTCTCCCCAACTATAGACATCCTCCATTCCATCTAATTGAACCATCTAAGCTCACCTTCCACTCTTAAAGCTTGAACACCTACCACTCTGGAATCCTCTAAGCTGATTGGCTGAGGCTGATCATGAATGAGCCCTGGAGTCAGGGATGTCACCTTGCCCAGCATCATAAATGGGAAGGGGATCGCTGAATAAAACGTGGGTCCTGACAGGAAGGTAGAATGGGAAATGGTGCAGTGTAGGCAACCAAAACTGACTTGTATAGAGAGTGACTCATAAATGTCCTCTGCGAAGCAGTAATGCTGGACGATGCCGTGACTGATGAACCTAAAACTAAAATGAATAACAATAATAAAGGGGAAATTACAAAATTTCAGAAGATACTTTAAAAAATAAAAAGCCTGACATTCCTGGATTCTGTGAACAATCTCAACACGTCCCCCTGTCCCCTCCTTTCTGCTCAATATCACACGCAGAGACACAAAGGCACACACGTGATGTGTCGTGTGCTTAGGTCCCTAAAAGTAAAACGTGATTCATCAACACTTCACAGGAAAGCCCTGATCTGTTCTCAAGCATTTTTCTTCCCCAAGAATTGGCTTCTGTTGAAGGCCACCCGATGAGAGTGGTTGGGGATGGCAGTCCAGTGAGAGGGAGGATCTAGAGGTGGATTATTCTTTCTTACTCTCATCTCTGCTTCTTTAACCTACACAGCTGTTAAAGGTAGACTTCCAGACAACAGTGTCTTGCTTGGTTTCCAGCTGCATCATTAGCACCTCAGTCAGCACCTGCCACAAAATAGACACTCAATAAATTGTTGTTGAATCAATTGCTGCAAACCCTCCCAGGAATAGCAATGAGATGAGGGTAGCCATAGGAACAAGGAGTCTTCCAGCGTTGGCGAGCAGGAAGGGTAGAGGGTGGGAAGGGAAATGCCGCTCATTCATTTGGTTATTTGCAAGGTCAGGACTGCTTCGACAGCCTCCCCTCAAATTGTTAACTTCTTTTTTTATGAAGCAGAAATAAAACTAACCAGCTACTTCTTTAGAGAATAAGACATCCCTAGTTCATGTCTGTTGATGGGGTTTCAGAAGAAATTTAATTAGCATTCATGGATTTTGTCGTGTTTTGTGTAGCTTTTAACTTTTTCTCAGGAAAACATGTGAGACATGGAGTGAGTATAAAGCATCCCGTGTGTTTTGTTTGAAGATGTTGATGAGAATGGCTGTCCTTTGATGCTATTTCTGTGGAATTTAAATATAAACATTTTGATAAAAGCTGAATTCCAAGCATCCTCACAACTCTTTGATGCCTCACTATGAAGGGAATGAGAGACCTTGGTTAGGGGCAGGGGTGGTAAATGGGATGATTGCTTCCTTTTGCCTGAATAACTCTATTAGCTGCTGGGATTCTTTCTTTTCTCTTGGGAGTCCGTTGCTGTTGTTGCTTGTATAAATTCACTATCCCAATTCCCAGGCTTCCCTAAAGGAGATACGGTCTCTTGGGATTGTTAATGGTGACTCACTGTGTGTGTCTGCAAGAACAGCCCAACTATTATCTGTGAAGATGATAAAACAGCTCTCTTTTAGTGAGTTAGGGTGATGAGTGCCAGGTCTGTGCTAGGCTCTACACATGCCTTTCTGAGGAATCTTAACAAAAACGCTGCGAGGTAGGTGTTTATTTTACTTCTCCCCCTGCCCTTTTGTGGTCTGTTATTAATGCAGCAGCCGAGTGATCGAGTGATCCTGGTCAAGTGTCAGTAGATCTTGTCACCCCTCTGCTCAGAACCTTCCAGCAGCTTTCTGTCTGTCTCTGAGTAACAGCCAAAGTCCTTCCTATAACCTGCAGGTCCTGTGATTGGCCACCTCCCCTTTACCTCTCTGATTTCATCTTCCCTCCCTTCATTCCTGCTACTATGTAAACTACACTGGGCCCCTGTGCTGTTTTTTGGTGAAATTTCTACCTCAGGGTCTTAGTATTTTCTGTTATTTCTGTTTGAAATGGTTGCTCCTAAAATAGGCACCCGGATAGCAGCCCAATTCCTTCAGGTCTTTATTGCATAGTCGGTTTCTTACTAAGGACTTCCCTTGCAATCCTAACTCAAGTTTCACCACCCTTCCCAACATTGAACATTTTGTACCTTGCTTTACAACTTTAATTTTTTTTTTGTATCAACCCCATTAGAATGTAAGCTCCACAAACATAAGGATTTTTCTGTTCTCTCCCCCTTTCCTTGACTCTACAACTTACACCCAGCACCTTAGAACAGAGCCTGGACACACATGAAGTACATACTAAATATTTATTGAATGCTGAATGATGATTTCATTCTTTCAGTCATCAGATGTTTATTCTGAATTTACTAAGAGCCAGACATTATGCTGCAAGCCTATAAGAACAAAACTGAACCACAGAGAGACAAGGTCTCTAACTTCATTGAATCTAAAATAAAGAAAGGAAAGAAACAGTTAAGCAAGTGCCTGTTTTATACATGTGGACTCTAAATTTCACAGAAATTAGTGACATTCCCCGATGTCTACTGTTCTTCAGTGACACAATTGGGATGAACAACCAGGAATTTAAAATTACAATGTCAGCCCTCTTTCCTTTATGCCATGCTGGGATTGACACATACTTTTTTTCCTAAATTACTAATCGGACATGTTTGTGTGTACTGTCAGTGCCCTTCACTGAGTGGGAGTTATGTTGCTGCTCACATCTATTGGGATAGTTCTCTAAGGTATTAAGGATTATCATTAGATGAAGCTCATCAATCATTATTATTGTGGATAAGCTTCATTTGATCTGCCCTTCAAGAATATCAAAAGAAGAATAACAACTATTTCATCTCACTTATTCTAAATAAAGAAAAAATCCTTTGGCTTGTTCTATGCATAGGACAATGTGAAAATAAAATCTGCTAAGTGGACCCCTTATCTTACAGTTCACAATAAGAAATGTTTTTGAAAAGGCTAGGTTGCCCAGTAAATTTCAGCTTTATATAGTAAGTATACATTTTTAAGTTTGATATTTTTGATCAGAAGGGATATTAAAGTAGGGATCTATTTAGAAGTCATATTTTCACTGTTAAGTCCTGTTTTGTTAGTTTGGGAATTTTCACAGAGAACACTTTCAGACACTTAATTTCATGTTTTTTAAAGGGGAAAAAAACCAAAACTAAACTAAATCTCCTAAACAGCATCAACAGGATTTTAGACAGATGTTGGTTGATGGTCTATATTAGGAGATAATTATATATGTCATCTGATGAATATAGAGGAAATCTCCACATTTGGAAACGTATCACTTCACAAAAGAAAGGCTTCTCAAGGCTTATCACCTCCACTGCTATTTGATAGTACAGGCTTGAGGCTATGGTTTTGTGCTCTTTAGTGAGAAATAACAAAAGATACTGTTGGGAAAAGTTCTGCCACAGTCATGCTGTACCTTATAGAATGCAAAAAGGCTTAGCTTTAGTAAGACCCTTGTCCTTTTCATATCTAACTGTGTGATTTTTGGTGAAAATTCATGGGAACAGAGCATAGTTATCACTCTCTCATCTGTTTAATCCTTTCAACTTCACTGTTGGTGAGGAGAGATCTTTCAGTGTATAAATGCCATCAGCATTAGCAGGGAATAACCTTGTTTTAATTTTTTTTTTTTTTAATAAATACTAGTCTCTGAAGAAGAAAGCTTCACTGTACTCCTCTCTGGCTGGAAGTGGGAACGGATCAAAGGGCTAGCTGTGGGATAAAGCCAGGACCCTGGAGGAGGGAATGAGACTAGGGTCGAGGAAACCAAGGGAAAGGGCCTTGCAGCTGACCCTTCCAGTTGCCCTGAGCCACCATGCAAAATTCTATGTCAAAGTCTTTATGTATGTTGTATTGGTAATTACCCTGTCCTCAGGCTCCCTGTAAAGACATGGTTATCACATGCTGTGAAAATTATGTGCATTTCTCACATGAAAAAATGCTCAATATCACTAATTATCAGAGAAATGCAAATCAAAACTACAATGAGGTATCACCTCACACCAGTCAGAATGGCCGTCATTCAAAAATCCACAAATGACAAATGTTGGAGAGGCTGTGGAGAAAGGGGAACCCTCCTACACTGCTGGTGGGAATGCAGTTTGGTGCAGCCACTATGGAAAACAGTGTGGAGATTCCTCAAAAGACTAGGAACAGACTTACCATATGACCCAGGAATCCCACTCCTGGGCTTGTATCCAGAAGGAAATCTACTTCAGGATGACACCTGCACCCCAGTGTTCACAGCAGCACTATTTACAATAGCCAAAACATGGAAACAGCCTAAATGTCCATCAACAGGTGACTGGATAAAGAAGAGGTGGTATGTTTATACAATGGAATACTACTCAGCCATAAAAACCGACAACATAATGCCATTTGCAGCAACATGGATGCTCCTGGAGAATGTCATTCTAAGTGAAGTAAGCCAGAAAGAGAAAAATACCATATGAGATCGCTCATATGTGGAATCTAAAAAACAAAAACAAAAACAAACAAACAAACAAAAACAAAGCGTAAATAAAGGACAGAAATAGACTCACAGACAGAGAATACAGACTTGTGGTTAACAGGGGGGTGGAGGGTGGGAAAAAAATTATGTGCATTTCTCAAAAACCTGAAAGATAAATGTTTTGCTATAAACAGGATAATCTTAAATTTAAAGTGAAGGCATGAAGAAATGATTCGATCATTTGATATGATTTCCCCCAAATTGTAATAGTTCCATGGAAAGTAACAGGAAAATTATAAAGGTTCATAGATGGGCTAAAGTGTTCACCCCAGACTTCTTCTTTGTCATTAGCGCTAGCACCAAAAATATAAATGCCTACATGAATCAGTGCTAGGTGTGCATGGAATGAAGTGTGCACTAGTCTTTTAGATGAATAAAAGTATAAAAAGAAACAGACTCACAGACACAGAGAACAAACTGATGGTCACCAGAGGGGAAAGGAGGTGGGAAGGGATAAATTGAGAGTTCAAGATTTGCAGATACTAACTACTATATATAAAATAGATAAACAAGGTCCTACTGTATACCCCAGGGAACTAGATTCAATATCTTATGGTAACCTATCAAGAAAAAGAATATGAAAAGGAATATAGGTGTTTATATGTATGACTGAAACATTATGCTGTGCACCAGAAACTGACACAACATTGTAACTTGACTATACTTCAATTTAAAAAATAATTTAAAAAAAAGCATAATGGCATATTTTAGTCCTCTGAAATTAGTCAGTCTGTGGGTATGTTGCTTTTGGAATGAAAGTGTCCAAAGTATTCTGAGGAAGAGAGCATAATCTCTCACTATGAAGTCTTATAAGTTCAAAGAAAACACAATGCCAGATTTTAAAAGTTAGCTATTTAAAAGAGATAAGGCATTCCAGAATGGATGCTAAGTTGTTTAAAATGATCGATTTTGGCTACAGGGAATAGAAAATCAGGCTTATTGCAAATGTTTGAAAACACAAATAAATGGGCTCTGAGAAGAGAATCGATTCTGTCTCACCTGTTTCAGTTTCCCAGAAATTAGGTCTTTTCTGCTCATTTCCAGTTTTGTTGGATATTCTGGTTCAATGAGACCATGGCATAGCTGAATTCTGTATAGGTAAGTTGTTTCTATACAACTTCATCGTAGTTAGATTAGTCTGTATGTTTTTCTATTACTTTACTGGAAATAGATTTAACCCAGTATGCAACAATAAGATGCCTACATGGTATTTGCAAAATTCTCAACAGAATTGAGATTATAATCACTTGAATCTTGAGGAATCAGTCATGCTAAAAGGTATGCCATGCACAGGTTTTCTGGAATATTCAGACTATGCCCAAAATTTTCATCACCGTGTACTTCATCTAAGTATTTTCAATAACTTATGAGTCTGAAGTCTGCAGTCATCCTGCCTGTAAAACAGCTGCTGAGGTCCACAAAACAACTGCTACCTGGACAGCAGAATCACGAAGCAGAGCTTAGATTAAAGTCCCTCTTACTGGCTTTGATTTTTTTAGTATGTGTATATATATATATATTATTCCATACCTGGACAGGCTGGGAAGAGGGGAGTCATTTTACATGTTGGATGCTTCATTTGGCAGTCATTATGGAGACTCTGCTGGCAAGAGCATTCTCCATCATACCCAGATGGAGCCATACTTAGAAACCTTCCAACTCTCTGATGAGTAAGGTCATTAAACAGATGAAAAATAAGAAAGCATCTGGAAATGATATCATCCCTGCCAAACGTTCACACTAGAGAAAAAGTGTAACACATGTAATGTCTCTGTATTTGCCTCTTGAGATACGAGAATGAAAGAGAAAATGCTGTATGTCCCTAGGGATGTGGAAGTTATGAGTTTTACACAATGATATACATCCAATGGCAGGATAGATCGCATTCCTGAACCAGCTGCAAAGCATATGTTTTAGATAAGAGTTTTCATAAATAAGTATCCATGAGAAAACTCCAATTTCTATTTTGGAAAGACAGTAAATTCATGTCTTAAAGGTGAGTGTTTTGACATGGAGATTTCACCTTTCTCTCTACAATGAACTTCTGTTTCATCTAGTTTCTAATGCTTTTCTTAGAAAATACTGAATAAATGTCTTTCACCCACTTTGAGATGTTTTCATCGAGAAAAGAAGCTCATCGATGTCTTAGTGACTTGAAAGGAGCCTTAAAGTTCCTGCTTTAGAATCTATCCATATTTAATCTCTGAGAGATGAATAACATTTTCAGAACTGAAGAAACTACTTTGTATACTTTCTCGCCATTAGAAGATTTGAGAAAAGCCTTAGTTACTGGAGGTGCCCAGGATTTGGAACCAGAAAACCTAAGCAGAAATCCTATTTTTACTATTTTCTGGGAAGTTATTGAGCCTCTGTTTTATGACTCTCCAAACTAGATGTAATAGTAACACTTACTGAAAAGGGCTTTGTAACTATAATACACTATCACAGTGTTAGTCTCACTCCTTCCTCCTACAATCTACTTTTAAAAAATATTCTGCTACCTTTTTGTTAGTTCTCTGAAATTGTAAATTATGTTTCCTTTTGACAAAGTGCTTATAGTTACCACTGTCTTAATATATGTATTGGGTAGGTAAGTATGTTAGTCAAATAGTGCCATAATGATGCTGCATAACAAACAGTCATAAAAATCTCAGTGGCATAAAACAAAATCATATATTTCTCACTCATGAGACCAGCTAGTGTTTTGCCCTAGAAATCCTCTGTGCTCCACTCACTTCTTCCTCAGCCCTGGTGACCACTAATCTTTTGTTGTCTCCATACTTTTGCTTTTTCTAGAATCATATGCTTGGAATTATGTAGTATATAGTGTTTTCATAATGGCTTCTTTTGCTTAGTAATATACATTTAATTTTCTTCTTTGTCTTTTCATGGGTTGATGGCTTATTTCTTTTCAGTGCTGGGTAATTTTTCATTGTCTGAATGTACCCCAGTTTATCCATCCATTCACCCATTGCAGGACATCTTGATTGCTTCCAAGTTTGAGCAATTAAGAATAAAGCTACTCTAAACGTTCATGTGCAGGTTTTTGTGTGGACCTAAGTTTTCGTTTCTTTTGGGTAAATACCAAGGAATTCAATGGCTGAATTGTATGGCAAGACTAAGTTTAATTTTGTAAGAAGTTGCCAAACTATCTTCCAAAATGGCTGTATCATTTTGGACCCTTACTAGTGATCTATGAGAGTGTGTGTTGTTTCATATACTTGCCGGCATTTGGTGTTGCCAGTGTTTTGGATTTTGACCATTCTGATAAATAGATGTGTAGTGATATCTTGTTTAGTTGGTGTTTCCTCAGTGACAAATGATGTGGAGAATTTTTTTAATATTAATTTTTTTTATTGATTTACTGTTTATTATGTGATTGTTGGACAGTTTTGAAAAACAAACATGGATTATCAGAAGTAACATTAATTTTTATTGAAAATTACATCTTGCTAAAAATGAATTTCCGGCAATTGGGATATATTTGATGCACCAAGAAGGATTTATTTTAATACCAATAACATTTATTTTAAATGGAAATTCAGTGCTCAGAATGTTGAAATTAATTAGCCCTCTATGATTCTAATTTGTGTTCCATAAATACTGTCCCTTTCTTCTTTTTTTAAATATCATATCATTTTTTCCCACATACTGACTCAGCACTTCTCTTCTCTGCTAGTTGAACTCCTGCCTAGTCCACAAAGATCAAAGTCTTGTGTAAATAAACACACCGCTAATCATAATGTATTTTTTAAAGTTCACAAAGGACTTTCACATATAGATTCTTATTCAATGCTCTTGACAGACTCTGGAGTGGATATTGTCAGAACTTTCATTTTACATATAAGAAAATTCAGTCTTTGTGCAGCTGAGCAACTAGCCCAGGGACATACAGTTAAATTGACTACAATTTAGCATTTTAGGGAAAATTTTTCCTTTCCTTTTTGCTTTTTGACCCCCTTCACACATTTTTCCCACCCCCACTTTCACATCTGACACCATCAATCTGTTCTCTGTATCTATAAGCTTGTTTTTGCTTGTTTTTGCTGTTTGTAGATTCCACATATAAAAGTGATCATACAGTATTTGTTTTTCTCTGTCTGACTTAGATTCACTTAGCACAATGCTGTCAAAGTCCAGCCATGTTTTTGCAAATGGCAAGATTTCTTTTTTATGACTAATATTCCATTGTGTGTCTGTGCGTGCATGTGTGTATATATATATCACATCGTTTTATCCATTCATCTATCGATGTACACTTAGGTTGCTTTCATATCTTAGCTATTGTAAATAATGCTGCAGTGAACATTGTGGTGCATATGTCTTTTAAAATTAGTGTTTTTGTTTTTTTCAGACAAATACCCAGAATTGGAATTGCTGGATTATATGGTAGTTGTACTTTTTTACTTTTTGAGGAACTTCCGCATTGTTTTCTACAGTGGTTGCAGCAATTTACATTCCCACCAACAATTCACAAGGGTCCCCTTTTTTCCCACATCCTTGCCAACATTTGTTATTTGTTTTATAATAATCATTCTAACAAGTGTAAGGTGATAGTTCATTGTGGTTTTTATTTGCATTTTCTGGGTAATTAATGATGTTGACCATCATTTCATGTACCTGTTTTATATGTACATATATATATCTTCTTTGAAGAATGCTTATTTAGATTTTTCTGCCCATTTTTTTGTTGTATTGTTTGTTTGTTTTGTTTTTTGCTGTTAGTTATATGAGTTATTTATGTATTTTGGATATTAGCCACTTGTGAGATATGCGATTTGCAAATATTCTCATCTCATTCATTAGGCTGCCTTTTCATTTTGTTGATGATTTTCTTTGCTGTGCAGAAGCTTTTTAGTTTGATGTAGTCCCGGTTGTTTATTTTTGCTTCTGTTTTTGGTGTCAGATTCAAAATATTATCAGTGAGACCTGTGTCAGGGAGCTAATTGCCTCTGTTTTCTTTTAAGAGTTTTATGATTTCAGATCTTATATTTAACTCTAGTTCATTTTGAGTTAGTTTTTGTTTATCTTGTAAGATGGTGGTTAAGTTTTATTCTTTTACATGTTGCATCCAGTTTTCCCAATACCATTCCCCATTGTATATTTTTGGCTCCTTTCTTGTAAATTAATTGACCATATATGTATGGATTTATGTCTGGTCTCTATTATGTTTTATTGACCCCTGTGTCTGTTTTTATGCTAATACCATACTGTTTTAATGACTACAGGTTTGTAATATAGTTTGAAATTAGGGAGTGTGTTACCTCTAGCCTTGTTCTTCTTCCTCTAGATTGCATGAATTGGAACATTTCATCCAAAAGCAACAGAATATACATTTTTTCTCAAGTGCATATGGGACATTTTCCAGGATAAATCATATGTTAAGCCAAAAAAAACTTAATAAATTTTAGAAGATGAAAATCATAACAATCATCTTTCTGGACCACAGTGGTATAAAACTAGAAATTAATTATATGAAGAAAACTAGAAATACATGGAAATTAGACAACATGCAATTGAACAACCAGTGGGACAAAGAAGAAATCAAAAAATAAATAAAAAATGCCTTGAGACAAACAAAAATGGAAATATACCAAAATTTATGGAATGCAACAGAAACAGTTCCCTAAGAAGGAAGTTCATAGTGATAAATACCTACCTCAAGAAACAAGAATAGTCTCAAATAACCTAATTTGACACCTCAAGGAACTAGAAAAAGAACAAATGAAGCTCAAAGTTAGTAGAAGGAAGAAAATAACAAAGATTAGAACATAAATAAATAGAGACTAAAAAATTAGAGAAGATCACTGAAACTAAGAACTGGGTCTGTGGAAGATAAACAAAATTGACAAGCCTTAAGCTTGACTCACCAAGAAAAAAAGAGAAAAGACTAAAATAAATACAATCATAAATGAAAGAGACGATGTTGCAGCTGATAACGCAGAAATAACAAAGGATCAAAAGGATCATAAGAGACTACTGTGAACAATTATACATCAACAAATCGGACAACCTGTTAGAAATGGATAAATCCCTATAAACACACAAGACCACCTACCAAGACTGAATATTGATGAAGTGGAAAATCTGAACAAACCAATTACTAACAAGGAGATTGAATCAGTAATCAAAAACCTCCCAACAAACAAAAGTTTAAGACCAGATGACTTCACTGGTGAATTCTACCAAACATTTAAAGAAGAATTGATACCAGTCCTTCTCAAACTCTTCCAAAAACAGAAGAGGAGGGAAATCTTCCAAACTCATTTTACAAAGATGGTATTACCCTGATATCAAAACTAGGCAAGAACTCCACAAGAAAATTGCAGGCCAATAACCCCGATGAACATAGATGCAAAAATCCTCACCAAAATATTGGCAAACTGATTTCAACAATACATTAAAAGAATCATATACCATGATCATGTTGGATTTATTCCAAGGATACAAGGATAGCTCAACATCCATAAATTAGACAATGTTACACACTATATTAACAAAATGAAGGATAAATATATGACCATCTCAGAAAATGTGTTTGGCAAAATTCAACATCCACTTTGTGTGTGTGTGTGTATATGTAATTGAAGTATAGTCAGCTTACAATGTTGTGTCAATTTCTGATGTATAGCACAATGCTTCAGTCATACATAGACATATACATATGTCTTTTTATATTCTCTTTCACCATAAGGTACTACAAGATATCAAATACAGTTCCCTGTGCTATACAGCATGAATTTGTTGTTTATTCTTTATATATCAGTTAGTATCTGCAAATCTCTAGCTCCCAATTTATCTGCTCCCACCCCTCTTCCCCTCTGGTAACCACAAGTTTATTCTCTATATCTGAGAGTCTGTATCTGTTTTGCAAATAAGTTCATTTGTCTTTTTTCTTTTTTTAGATTCCATATATAAGTGGTATCATATGGTATTTTTCTTTCTCTTTCTGGCTTATTTCACTTAGAATGACAATCTCCAAGTCCATCCATGTTGCTGCAAATGACATTATTTTATTCTTCCTGGTGGCTGAGTAGTATTCTGCTGTATAAACAGTCTTTTATAGCCTTCCTTCTTTTATATAATTTGATCATCATAAAAATAATTTGATAATAATAGAAGAATTATCACATCTGAGGAAACTGAGGCACAGAGAGCAAGGACACTTCATAGGTCACACATCCAGTAAGTCTTAAGACTCCAATTTGATCCCCAAATTTCTGACTGTAAATTTTGACAGTTTCCTCTAATCTTCCCTTTATCATTTGATTTCAAGCCTGCTCTTTGAAAACACATAATAACTAACACTTAATGAATACTATCTACATGCACCAGCTGTATTAGTTCATTTAATCTTTATTACCTCCCTCAGTGGTCAGTGCTATTATTAGATCTGTTTGAGTAAACTGAGTTTTAGCAAAGTTGAGTAGTTTGCCCAAGGCTAACATAGCTAAAAGTTTAGCAGAGCTGCGATTTGAACGCAGGCACGTAGTTGGAGAACCCAGTCTCTTGACTGTTAGAGGACGATACCTTCTCGTTAGCCAGATGCTCACCCTCTCCTTGTTAATGTTAATTTGCCCACTTGGCCCACTGCTAGTGTGTGGATAAAACTTTCATTGGAAACAAAATCTGAGCTTACTCGTCCCGTATCTAGAGAAGACTGAAAGGTGGCCCATTTCCTCTAGATTTTTAGTTCTGAAAAGAGACTGTCAACTGATTTTTCAAGGATGTAACAAGTTTCCAGTGCAGAAATGTAGACGTTCGCAAAACTGATTCTTCAAGCTGATCTTTTCTCTGCTGCTGTGTTAATGGACGTAAATGGCTTGGACTGCGTTTTACAGTCCACTTGTGCACAGAAGCATCGTGTGGATTCAGCCCACATCCAACTCTTCTTGGGCTCACTTTTATTACCTTCCTTGGAATTGCCTCCAGTGTTTTACAACTATTACATACCATGATATCTAGAACTGACCAGAGCTTTCTAGGTGAAATTCTGTTCAGTATCATGATTCCACTGAGCTTACGGCAAAATTACATTAGACTTTTTTTTTTTTTTACCCTCTCCTGTTTCTCTACTGTAATGTAATCCCGTATATCATCTGTTATCCTTTCTTTTCTCCAGGTCTTTTTTCGGTCATTACTACCTTCCAGGTGTTTTGGATTATCTTACGTAAGATAAATGAAGTTTGCTTTGTCTACAGCGGAATGTTATTTCACTATTTCTGTCCTCTTTTCTCAGGCCGACTTCCAAATTTAGAACCACTTTTAAATACATGTCCTGATTTTTTTTCACATCATAAAGAAATGTAACGTAAAACGTTAACTGTGATAGATTTACTAGGTTAGCTACTTTCTCATTTGCTTTTGATCAGTAAATTTTTCTTGTTTGTTTCTGAACACTTCAAAGCACTTGCTCACTGTTTTTTGTTGTTGTTGTTCTTGTTGTTAACTGAGTATGTATTATGTACATGGCATGTTGCTAATGAGGAATATAAAATGAATAGAGAGCAGGCTGTCCATCTGTCCCTTTCTATGCATGAGACTTGATCCCAGCTTCTTCAAATGCTAAATGGCATTAAGCCTATTTGATGGCATTGCTGTGAGCACTGAGTGAGATTAACTTGTGAAATCACTGGCACATGTGAAACTTGAAAAAAATACCTGCTACTCTCTGAATGTCAGCTTTGTAGTACACACTTGATATGCACAATTAAGCTTTACAATTATAGGTGAAGTTAAATGTATCCCTGCTTTTACAGATAATATGCCTAAAGTTAACTACCTTGCTTAAGGTCAGTTAGCTAGTGAGTAGCTGAGTTAGGACTTGGACCTCTGACTGCTTGACTCAAAAGCATATAGAAGTTCACTGTACTAGCCAACCTCACCATTTAATGAGTCAGTGGCATACAGCTCTTTACATAAGACAGGACAGGATAAATACCATAGTCTAAGCATAAATACAGTATTAACTTGGGCAGGAGAAAAATGAGGTTGTTTCATTAGTGGTTCATGGAAGGATTTATGACATTTTCTGTAGGTCTGGAGTGAAGGGTAGAATTTAGGCTGGAGATAAGGGAAGATGCATTTCTGGCACAAGTGCCAATGTTAGTAGTTATGACGTGATGGAGTGATAGATCATTTATGGGCAACAGCTTCTGATGTTTTTTGACTAAGGTTTAAGAGAGTAGGGGGAAATGAAATTGCAAGGGTTGGGTGGGGAGGAGAATCTGAATGTTGGTTGAAGTGATCTGAATTTATTCCACAGGCAATGGGAAACCATGGGAGGTTTTTGAGGGCTGAGCAAATGATTTTAGCAATGCTCTAAGGAGATTGTGGCAAACTGCCAAATATATTAAAGATAGGGAGAGACTGGGGACTGGGAACTTTGTTGGGGTGCCATTTCATTACTACGGTTCAGAGGTAGGTAATGATCTGAATTAGAGTATTGGCATTTGGGATGGAAGAGGGAAGGGAATAAAGTATAAATGTATGTCACAATAGGGAGAGTTCACTGGTTTTGACAACAAATGTCTGAAGAAGAAGGAGAAAGAGGAGGAGGGGAGAGGGCAGGAGGAGGAAAGAGGGGAGGAAGGGACGGGGAGAGGAGAGGGAGGGGAAAATGTCAAGGATGTTTAGGAATTGCTTGGGTGTGTGGTGGTTCCATTAGAAACAAGATGAGTGCATTTGGTTTTAGACACATTGAGTTTGAAAACATGGTGAGTTTTACCATCCAGTGTGGATATGATGTCCAGCAGTCTTTCAGGAACACAGCACTAGAGGTGACATCAGGGTTAATCATGAGAACGGAAGCTATGAGATTGAATGAGATTTCAGAAGTAAAGATTATGTAAGCAGGAAAGAAAGGAAACCAAGTTAGACCTCAGGGTAGTATTATGAAAAGCAGTTCAAGAAGTCATTTGCCGAGTGTGTAGTAAGTCCCTGACATTGTGTTAGATACTTTTTACATATGTTGTGTCAATCTTCAAAGAAACCTTGAGAAGCTGTCACCATGTTTCTAGTAAATGAGAGAATTGGAGGAAGAATGGTTAGGGGTATCTGTCAGATGGTACTTTATTCATGAGAAAATCCTTACTGAGGACTTTACACTGGGCACTGCAAAGATACTGGGGCCCCACAGACCTGTTTCTCTCATGGAACTTTGTGTCTGTATTTAACCCAGCCATGATTTCTATATACTGCTGAAATCAATTCAACAGACATTTTTGGAGAATTAGGGTTACAAGGAATAATAAAAAACTGATCTTCAAGGAGCTGCAGTTGAGAGAGGGAAGGCATTTAGACTCTCAGAAAAGTTGAGATGCCTTTGCTTATATGACCCAGTTATTTTGATACTTAGTAAAACTACTGCATGTGGTTACCATAGTTTTATCTTAACACTGAACCTCTTCAACCCAATTATATCTCATGAAACTAGGAAAAAGTGCTATGATGTGCCATATTTAAAAGAAACTATGATCTATTTAGTTGCATTTTTAAAAGACCGTGTGACAACATCGTGTTGATAAGGATGTGGATAAATCAGAACACTCTTATGTTATTGGAGCCTATGTAAAATGGTATTGTCACTTTGGAAAACAGTTCTGGAAGGTTTTTTTTTTTTTTTTTTTTTCCACTTAAACAAATTAAACAGATATTTGTGAATGACCCAGCAGTTTCACTTCTGGTAGTTTACCCAGAAGAAATGAAGCATCCATTCACAAAAAGGACATGTAAGAATGAAGGAATAGCTCATGGCTATTTCTAATAGAAATATTAGAATATTAGAATTAGAATATTAGAATGGTGTCTGAACTAGCCATCAGAAGGCAATTGGATATTATAAAAATACAGTGGAATGTAAAGGAATGCACTTCTTTTTTCCTTTTAATTTTTATTTTCTATTGAACTATAGTTGGTTTACAATGTTGTCTTAGTTTCTGGTGTAAAGCATAGTGATTCAGATTCATATATATATATACACACACACATACTGTTTTTCAGATTCTTTCCCATTATAGTTAATTACAGGGTATTGAATATAGTTCTCTGTGCTGTACAGTAGGACCTTGTTGTTTTTCTATTTTATATACAGTAGTTTCTGTCCATTAATCCCAAACAAAGAAATGCACTTTTGATGCATAAAGTGATGTCATGCTGAGTAAAAGAACCCTACACAAGAGTGAATACTGTATTATTCCATTTATGTGATGATCTATGTTAGGTAAAACTAATCTGTGATGAAAAAGAACAGTGGTTGCCTCTGTGTATATAGGGTAGAAATTGACTGGGAAGCAGCATGAGGGAACTTACTGAGGTGATGGATAGTGATTTTGGTTACTTGGGTTACATTTCTCACAACTTCTCTAATGGTGAACTTAAGATTTGTGCATTTCCATTTCACAGAACATAAAATTTTAACTTAAAACCCCAGAGTAAAAAAAAAAAAAAACTGTATTGAAAAGTTTTCGAGTAATGGGTAATGGTATCTACAATGTACTTTGAAATACATCAAAAAGTAAACTTACTTTTTGGTAAGTTTTATGGTTGGATAGCTGGCTAGATATATGATAAGACAATTATGAAGACAAATGAACAACTATAGAGCCTAGATGGTAAAGTATAGGTGATTATCATACAATTCTTTCAAGCTTACTTGAAAGGTTTGAAAATTTTTATAATAAAATATTGGGGAAAAAAGACCATATAAATAGTGTTAACTACTGTGTTGTACATCTAGTCAGTCTGTCAGCAAGTTAAATGTGCCATGCTCTTGTCTCATGAGTACTTCCTTAAAGACTAGAATCTTGCTAATGAATAGATTGTCAGTTTGTTTTTATCCCATTTGAGCTCTGAAAGGAATTGTGTTCTATCAGTAAATTTCATGAATGAATAAATCACGCCAGATGCTAATAGCTGTGGAGATAAAAGATGGAGGATATTTAAATAGGACAGAGTTGCTGGGGATAAAGCACTGAAACTTATGTTCTTACTGAAATCTTTCTTCCTAAGGATGGATTTGCAGTAGATTTGTTTATGGCCTGTTTCTGGGATGAAGACAAAGTTATTTGAATAAACTACATGGTTATTAGTTGGTTCATATCCTGATCAATATAAAAAATTGTTAGAGCTTTCGAGAGAGTTTGACCATTGCTAATACTTAGCTTCCATTTTTGTAAATGTAATTTCACTCTGTAAAACAAACACTCCATGAAAACAAAGAATTTTGCAATAGTGTCTTCCATTAATTCCAAAAGAATAAAAATCAATGATCTTTGTTTAATCTAATTCACTTGAGATCCCACTGAAAGTAAATGTAAATAATTTAAAAGAATATGAATGGTGTTATCTTTCAGAATTGAGAGAGATATCAATTATCTTTGGAAATAGCAGATTTGCCAAACTTTATATAGTATTTTGTATTAAGCAATGTGATTGATTCTCAGTTTTTCATTAATTCAGTGGAATGATATAAATTTGTCTTTATGTACTTCATAAATCATTTATACATTATTTAAAATCTTGAAAGATAAATTTGAGTTTTGATGATAAAATATGTATACATTTTCAATTAATGATAACTTTTTATCTTCCTTCCCAAGCAGCTCTGAATGTATTTTATTATTCTGACCTTGATCTATAGACTCTAATTGATTTAGCATCTTAAATCTTGCTCCAGATGAGGGAGGCTGTATTGGAGAAGTACCTGAGGACTGTGTTTAGGGTTACTATTTTATAGGCTTTATATTTATTACTAATTTGATACGTGGTCTTGTGCAAAGTACTTAACATCTCCAGGCTTCATTTTCTTTATTTGAAATTGGGGAGTTTGGGCAAGTTGACTTAAATGTGTTCTGTAATATTTTTCTTTTTTTAAAATTCACTTGGCAAAATAGTCTAGGCAAATATAAGTTGAAGTTTAGAGTAACTGTATTTATATTACTCTATTCTTTTCCTTCCTTCCTTCCTTGTTTTTTTCTTTCTTTCTTTCTTTTAACATTTTTTATTGATTTATAATCGTTTTATGATGTGTCAAATTCCAGTGTAGAGCACAATTTTTCTGTTATACATGAACATAGATATATTCATTGTCACATTTTTTTCTCTGTGAGCTACCATAAGATCTTGTATATATTTCCCTGTGCTATACAGTATAATCTTGTTTATCTATTCTACAATTTTGAAATCCCAGTCTATCCCTTCCCACCACCCACCCCCTTGGCAACCACGAGTGTGTATTCTATGTCTATGAGTCTATTTCTGTTCTGTATTTATGCTTTTGTTTTGTTTTTGTTTTTGTTTTTGTTTTTGTTTTAGATTCCACATATGAGCGATCTCATATGGTATTTTTTTCTCTTTCACTTAGAATGACATTCTCCAGGAGCATCCATGTTGCTGCAAATGGTGTTATGTTGTCAGTTTTTATGGCTGAGTAGTATTCCATTGTATAAATATACCAGATCTTCTTTATCCAGTCATGGTTGATGGACATTGAGGCCGTTTCCATGTCTCGGCTATTGAAAATAGCTATGAACACTGGGGTGCAGGTGCCTTTTTGAAGTAGGGTTCCTTCTGGATATATGCCCAGGAGCCGGATTCCTGGGTCATATGGTAAGTCTATTCCTAGTCTTTTGAGGAATCTCCATACTGTTTTCCACAGTGGCTGCACCAAACTGCATTCCCACCAGCAGTGCAGGAGGGTTCCCTTTTCTCCACAGCCTCTCCAGCATTTGTCATTTGTGGATTTTTACAAGCTTCTGCCAGCAAAGGAAACCATAAGTAAAACAAAAAGACAACCTACAGAATGGGAAAAAATTTTTGCAAATGAAACTGACAAAGGCTTCATCTCCAGAATATATAAGCAGCTCATATGACTTAATAAGAAAAAAACAAACAACCCAATCCAAAAATGGGCAGAAGACCTAAACAAGCAATTCTCCAAGGAAGAAATACAAATGATCAATAGGCACATGAAAAAGTGCTCAATATCACTAATTATCAAAGAAATGCAAATCAAAACTATGATGAGGTACCACCTCACACCAGTCACAATGGCCATCATTCAAAAATTCACAAATGCTTTTTTTCTTTCTTTCCTTCCTTCTAACACATGATGTTTTTCCGAGGTGTGTAATTAGAATAGGGGAAAGAAGGGTGAATTCTGGGGAAAGAAGTGTGAATTCCAGTTAATTCACACAAGTTCAGGTAATGGCTGTAAAAATGTGTGTACAGTTGACCCTTGAACAACATGGGGGCCAGGGGCACTGATCTCTGAGCAGTCAAAAATCTGTGTGTAACTTTATAGTTGACCCTCTCTGTCTGTGGTTCCTCATCCTGGTATTCAGCCAGCCTTGGGTTCTGTTGTAGCGTAGTATTTACTACAGAGAAAAATCTGCATGTAAGTGGACCCACACAGTTCAAACCTATGATGTTGTTCAAGGATCAGCTGTGTATGTAAACAATCTCATATAGGCTTAGATGTGATAAAAACAATTAATATTAATTCACCACTTCCTCATTATCCTTAGTACTTTATATATCAGTTCATTTAATTCTAACAATTTTATGAAGCATATACTATTGTTATTAGCATTTGGTAGATGGAGAATATAAGGCAAACATATTTAGGTAAATTGTTCAAGATCACACAACTAATAAGTGGGGTATCCAACATGTATTTTAGATGGTCTATGTTCAGAGCTTGGCTCTTAACCATTATGCTAATTTGCCTCTAATGACTATCATAATATGTGTTGACACCATTGTCAGTATATCAGTCCATCCAACCATCCTTCACATAATATGATAGCAGATGATCAGGTTTCCTTGATTACAAGGAGTTCAATTTAAAGCAAATTCTTAAATCATGAGGACTTTTATTTTTAAAATGTCCCACATTAAAAAATGTTTTCATTAAATTTTGACTAGATGCAAATATTTATAAATTATGTGTACGACTAGAATGACTAAAAGATGATGATGCCAAGTATTGGTGGAGATCCAAGCAATTCGAACTCTCATACACTGAAAGTAGGAGTATAAATTGGTACAACCATTTTAGAAGACTATTTCCAAATATGTATTAAAGCTGAACATGTATTTACCCTGTGAACCAGCACTTCCACACTCAAGTATGTTTCTGACAGAAATATATAGTTACATGCAAACAAAAACATCTACAGCAGCACTATTTATAAATAGAGCCAAAAAGAATACATATGTTCATCAACAATGCAAGGAATAAATAAATGGTAGTATTTTTAGATTACTCAGCAATCAGAGTGAAGAAATAGGAATTATAAATGGCAACATGGTTGGATCTCACAGACATTTGTTCAAAAGAAAACTGACTCTAAAGAGCACTTAGTGCAGTCGTACTTCATACACTAACTCATGCCATTCCATTCCTGTGAAGTTGAACTCTAATCTAATGATACTGATCCGTGTTTAACTAGTCAGGATAGTATTTTCCTGTGGAGGGTGATGACTGGAAGGGAGCACAAGGAAGATTTGGGGTCCTTGTAAATTTCTGCATCCCGCTATGGGTGCTGGTTACACAGATGTGTTTACTTAGTTTACAACTCATCAACCTATTCACTTACTATTTATGTGATTTTCTATAGGTCTGTTATAGTTTAATAGACAGCTGGTTTCCTTATTTGAAATTGAATTTGAGCAAATGATTCCCTTTTTTGTAACTTTCTTGACGTTGGATCTTTTATTTATTCAATTTAGGTATTAAATAGGTATTTAATTACTTGGTACCCAGTAGCATGCACTGGGCTGAGGGAGATAGGAAAGCATACACAACTCTTCAACTTCTGGGTACCTGATTCTAGTGAGAGATAATACAACATGCATCTGTAAATGGTTGAGAAACACAGTTTTCATTTTCTTTCATTTTCTTATCTGCGAAAGAAAGGAATTAAACTAGATGATCTCCAAAAAATTTTCCAGCTTTAAAATGTGATCATTGAGTGTGTATTTAAGAGCTAAAAATTTTGTGATGTAGAACTTAATTATGTAAGTATATAAAGTAAATGATGAAACCATCAGAGAGGTTTTTATGGAAGAAATAATTCTTTAAGGCTCAGTTTTAAGGATCTATAATTATGGAACAGGGAAAAAAATTATTCATGTAAGAATATTCAGGCTTCTGTGTCTCACTACTCACTCACATAGTGCCTGATGTCAATCCAGATAAACAGAAGAATCAAAAAGATTTATAATATAAATAATAATCTATTAGGACTCACTATCAGGGAAAAGGTAGGCAAATTCAAATCAGGACAAGGGAGGAAAGTGAAGAATTAGGGGCTGAATTTAGAAAATGTTTTGGGTTGAAACTTGGAAGGAAGGGAGAGAAAGAATTGGATATTAGAAGTAGTAGAAAGGGTTTTATCATGTTTTGCAGTGTATTGAGTATCTTTTCGTCTTACCTCTGCCATCCATCTTGCCCCTTGGTGGAAAAGAGTAAAAGCAGGAATTGCTTTCATTTACAATTTTGTGTCATTTGAAGATTATGAGGGTTTGGGCTGAGTGAGGCCTAAGACGAATGTTGGTTATAGTTTTCTGTAGTCAAAACAGGAAGAAGACATTCTAGGAAGTGAGAGCAATTTGAGACAAGAAGAGAAAGGAACCATAATTTATGCTAATTAGAAAGTGATTAGACTCTCCTAGCAAAAGGTGGTACTTTATGTTGGGAACATTTGGGAACTGAAGTTATTTAGGTACATTGACTGCAGGCTTTGATGAACTAGGATGATTCAGTTAAGAAACCAGCTGTTAAAAAGTCAGAAACTCTAATGGCCTCCCTGATACTTATCACCATAAACATATAATAGATATTTTACTTACTTCTGGGATGCATACAAAATTTTGCGGCAATATGTGGGATGCACTATGAGAAAAAGCATCTCAAGCATGTAGAACGGCAATTATAAAAATTTGTTTCTGCAAACATGATGTCTGTACTAGCATGTGGACAGTATCATTATAAAGTGAAAATGAAGGAGAACATTTCCAAATAAGAACGGTGAGACTGGATGATTAAATAATGGATAGAGGGAAGGAGGAGTCAGTGACAGCTTCCAGGTCTTAAGCATGGGGAGAGTGGGAGAATTGGGTGATATTAACAAATTAGTATTAAATTCTTTAAATATGAAACTTTTTTCACTTGCTCCTTCAACATGTTTATTGAAAACTTCTCTGGGTCTGTACTATGCACTCATTGGAACGTGATGGTGAACATCAACCACAAAATGGGGTCCATTCCTCAGACTTCTTACCATTTTTTGGGGATTTAGATATCAAATCTGATCATTGCATACCCAGATGTATAATTCCAAATGAGAAGTCTTATGAAGCAATGGTATTTGGTTCTATAAGAACACTTAAGCAGAGATCAGACTTGGTCTGGGTTAGGGAGGACTTTCTGTAGGACATTATACTGGAACTGAGACTTGAAAAAATGAAAGGAATAGTTCATTGAAGGGAGTGTTGGTGGGGAGGGGTTGGGTTGGTTTCATCAAAAGATAAGGATCACGTTATGTATTTGGAGGGTAGGCAGGAGCAAGGCTCCGCAGAGCTTTCTAGACCACAATAAGGATGTTGGTATTTATTTTAAAGGCAATGGGAATCTAACAAGGGTTTATACAGCAGAGGAGTGTTGTGATTGCCACTTGGAAAGTCAACTCTGGTTTAATATAGAGATTGGATTACAGAGGCTGGGTAATTGGGTAATTTTTATAATTGCCGTTCTACAGCTGTTCTACAGTAGGAGGCATAAGGAGTGGATCTGAGAGGACAGGAAGGATGTTACTGTTGTGGTCTGAGCTTGATGAAAGTGATGGTACCTGGAATGGGGGTACAGAGAGGTGGAGGAGGTTGGCCAGTGGGAGATTGTAGAGGGAGGAAAGAAGGCCTAAGGATGAACCTTGAAGATCTAATATTTAAAGGCTGATGAAATCAGAAAGAGCCTTCAAAGGTGGCAGAGAAGAAATGGGTAGACATGGGGACAGCAGGACCACAGGAGAGGGTGTCATCAAAGAAGACAAAGGGAAAACAGGAGAGGGAGTGTGTTGTCATAGAGACAAAGGAAGGGAGGCTAAATACACTTCTATATAGCTCTGCAGCTCCAGAGATTCTGCTTGACAGTGAATTATGGCCCTGGTACCACCACCACCACTGCATACCTTGGGAACCACCCCATCATAACTGGCCCTCTGCCACTGGACAATAGATACTCTTGCCATTTCCTGGGATGGATTCTTGTCACAAATTCCTGATGCAAGTCTTTATTGATTTGCCAGTCTGGCAAAGCTTAGGTTATATTCCTGTACTCTAGACTCCTGGAGGTAGGGAAAGCATATAGCTGGCCTTTTTGCTTCTGTTATGAGAGGCAGGTATAGCCTTCCACAATATTCTCCCAAATTTAGGAAGGAGAAATCAGATTAAGGTAGAAAAAAATGAATTGGAAATGCGTACAATATTCCTCCTAAATGACATTTTATTACAGAAATTTCCAAAGCTTTTCTTGGTCCCTCTTTTCATCTTGGCGGGATGAGTTAATTGCCTCCTCTTGCTAACACTGTATTTTGCATGCATCATAGTGGCTCAATTTATCCCTGAAACATGTGCCCCTCCCCACCCACTGCACCATGCACTGTCAAAATTGGGTTGCGTATACAAGGGTAAAGATGCAGTTTCTAACCTCACTAGTAAAAACAGTTTGCCCTTTTTTCTTTCCTAGTTCATTGCTTGGATAGAAAATTTTAAACACATATACTGACTGGGGTTTGTCTTTAGAGGTCTTGGGTAATGGGATGGTTTGAACTTTAAAGTGGTTTCAGCCTGGCAGCTTGGGTTTATTAATATTAAGGACACTCGAAAGAGAAACCCAAACAAAACATAGATAGGGGAAAAAAAACCCTTTATTTAAAACAATTGATAAAGCCCATATACTTCATTTGAAGTGAATTTTAGAGAAATGTTTTGTAACATTTCAGTAAATCCTTTTTTTTTTGTTTTCTTTTAGATATAACTTTTGAAGAGCTAAGAAAACATTTAGATAAGATGGAATATTAAAAATTATGGTATAGCATTAAAAAAAATCACACCCAAAACAGTAATTAACTTAAGGGAAGAGATTCATTTTAGGTCGAGATAATGGATAAGGTCTTAGATTTTTGATAATTTAAATAATGAAGAGGAATGAATCATACGAACACATTGGGAAAAGATTTACATTTCTTGATATTTGACATGAATATTTACATAGATTAAGATAACATAAAACTTATCATGCCCTACTACAGTGAGGTCATCAATCACAAACTTAAGGAAATTCAACAATTCAGAGGAGAGGTTGTCAGCTTCTAAGAGTGAGCATACACAGTGCCTCCTACGTGACATTGGATCCAGATGCTCTATGTCTTTGATACTGTACTGGATTTCCTGGAACAGTAAAGAGAGCAATACCAATTTTAAGGATTTTACAATCCTTTCTTTAACCAATCAGATTCCTCCCAGTGTAGAATGAAGTCCTCTTTTGATTTTTAACTCGGAGTCCTGCAGAACTTGTCGATTTACTAGGCTCCCTTTCGCCTTGCAAGCAAAATAACTTTGAAATTTTTGACCTTTAGTTTTTTCCTTCAAAAACTAAGTTTTCTTCAACACTTTAAATTTGTCATTTTTTTAGCATTCAAAATAAATACTCATGTTTGCACCCAACATTATTTTCACAATTTTGTGCTGTTTTCTGAGCTCCTTCCCTTCTGCTAGGACCCAGGAGATTCTGGATCTCTCTGTTATTTAATTAGTTCCACTGACATAGAGTTGGTATTGTGTTCTTTCAGCTTCACTTTTCCTTTTGTTTTTCTTTCTTTACTTCCTTTCTATTTTAAAAAGTCATTTTAATTTCCGTTTTTCTGCCTCTTTGGAATGATCAAGAAGCTTCAGATAGATAGGAATTATATAGATAGGAATTTAGTACTAAGAATGTGAAAAATAGTAGAATCATAAACCATTTTGTAAATAAATTATAAATGACTTTCAAGGTCACATTAATTTCAGAGTTAGTTCGAACCTGGTTTGTTGTCTGTTATTCTAATATTAGTTTCAGCATTTCTAGCCACTCCTCCTCTAAAATATCACAAATGTATATGAGATTCTTTCTACAGTGCTTGATATTTACCCAAACTCAAACTAGTAAGACTTTATAAAATCCTCAGTTCATTTACATAAAATATACATTATCATAGAAAATTCACCTTCAGTGTTAATAACCCCTTCACAACAATTAGATTCTAAAGGGAGCATGGAAGGCAAAAATCACAGAGTCAAATTTACTAAATTACCCTTGAACATTTCTTAAATAGCCCATACGCAAGTGAGGTGCTCATCCCATGAGAGAGACAAGAAAACTGAGGTTGAGAAGGGTGAAAGCAGATACAGATAATTCATCTCTTAGTCACTCTGGGGCCAGTGCTTACTGAGAAGGATGATGGGGCTGTTTATGGCACTATTGACATAGATACCTAGCTATGCTAGTTCTGTATTCATTTTCTCTCTCTGTCTCTCTGTCTCTTTTCTCTCTCCCCCCAGTCTGTCTCTCCTGAATCAGGCCACATTAAGGATAAAATTGGCATATGTTCCCAATTGAATCCTTAGGATTTGATGTAGCATCAAATTTGACCAGAGTAAGTCTATTGGAAGAGCGATTTGGCCAGGTTAACACAGTTAAATTGCAGTTACTTCAGAATCCAAACAAAATCCAGTTTTCCACTTCACAATCATTTGGATAACTGTGATCTTATAAACTGGTCTACGATTCTTGGCACAACTGAAAGTCAACTCTAGCTGTTTGCCATGTGAGCTTAGGCATAGCTCCATTAATATAAAACTCACAATCATCAATGCGTGTTAAAGATGCTTTTGGGGGTGTGTGACAGCCTTTGAAATTTGCCTTTGTGATGAGCTAGAAGTAATCATTGTATGGTAATTAAACATTTAAAAACATCCATTGTGTACTACAGGAAGATTTCAGTTTTGCCATTTTTTCCCCTACAATTGCTGATTTGCTACATTTATTCTTTGTCTTTCTTGTGAATACATTTATTGCTAATTTTTTTAGCATTATTGTTAGTGTCACTGCATAATTAGTGGTATTCAGCTGCTGCTTCTTAGCCTGAAAGAACTGTAATTAGTTTTCATTCACTAGTGGCGTTTATGGCAGCATCAGGGTCTTTGCCAAAGGTATAAGGACTATAATTCTATTGTTAGGTTTTAAATTCCTACAAACTTAAAAATCTATTTTGATCATTTTAAGTAGTAAAAAAGGGTATGAGTTACAAATGATAGAATTCACTCGGTTTGGGGAAAAGGATATTACAGCATTGGAGTGAGTGGTGTGTCTGGATATGAAGTATCAAGTTGTTCTCTGTCTGAAGTGGGAAATTCTCTTCTCACCGTTTAATTGGTTAATTCTGAATAACCCAGATCATGTTCAAGAGATCTGTTCTTTGTACTTTCTTCACCAATTGTGCTGTCTAAAGCAAAATATTATTAGTGAGCAAAAACGCAGGCTTATACAATCAAGCCATCCTGAATTCAAAACCTGCTTGATTTATTAAGTAGCCCTTAAAGGGTCCATTGTGAAGATTTAATTCAATGAAGTTGGTAAAGCACTTAAAACAGTGTTTCATAAATACTAGCTATGATGATCATTTCTTTATATTTGTGCTGCCAACTCTGTTTTATTTTTAAAGGATGGTCAAGAGTCTCTATCCCAGGATCTTTATGTCAGAAAGCCTTATTAGGGTCAGAGTGTTCTGGAATTATAAAGAGGGAAGGCATAGATCAGAGTGAGTATCAAATGAAGGAATGTACTTTGAAGAGTGTTTAATTAATATTGACTCAAGTAATAGAAATCCAAAGCAGTAGAGATGTTGTTAAAATTCTGCCTAAATTCTGAGGTCTTTGTGCTCGGGTTTTGGGCCATCCCCTTGTTACTGCTGCTAGAGCTTTTGGCAGTGTGTGTGGGGGTGAAGGGTGTGAGTGCAAGAGTGTGTGGGCTGTGTGTTGAGGGGGGCAGGGCGCAGCTGAGCTTAAGTTGAGGAGTTCTGCAATCACTGTGGCCATCTCAGGAATCACTTTATCTTTGGCAGATCAAGGGTCTGCATGTCCTGGTCAATGGGTCTAGTCATTCACGTAGATGAGCTTGCTTCCCCTCTTTAAGTGTCATCACCCACTTTTGGGGTTCTCACTTATTGACTTTAGGAAACCCAGTGTAGTCACCACTGCCCCACTGCCTCAGTAGCAGTTCACATTCTGACAGTGGTTTCAGAGTTTGGGAACAAAAGTTTCATGTTGTGAAGCAACCGTGGAGAGAGCAAGAATGAGGGAAGAGTTAAAAATCCCTCTATGCCGACATCTCTCATAATAATATGAGCTGACACTTTGGTAGATAGCCCTTGCTCTGTGTGCTTGGTGCTGTTACAAGTCTTTTATATACATTAACTCTTAATTCTCACAACAACTCTGTTATCCTCATTCTATAATAAGGAAACAGAGGCAACACTGAGGAGTATTGGGACTGAGCCCAAGGTTTCTGTTCTTTGTTGATACCCCATGCTATACTGCCTCTATGTAGTGGTTGCAGGGAAATTCTTGTCTCTTCTGTTTGTTTGGACTGGCCAGAAATGCCCATTTTTCAGCTTACCACTGGCTGATAAATAAGAATCCATCTGCAAGTCTTCTTTAATTACTGTTTAACCTTTTTTTCAAATTAAAGATGTAATTTATTTTTTAATTCTTAGAGATCTTTTCTGTCAGCTATATTCTTTATATATTATCATGGCCTGCTTTTATACAGAAATAAAGAGAAATGGGCGGTTGAACTAATCATTTGGATTACTGAAGCAAAGGAATATAAATCTGTTGTTGAGGAAAGAAGGTTGAGATGTTGGATTGAGTAATGAAAAGCAAAAGCACTGATTATATTCACATGAGTCTATGTTAGCAGATCTTGGAGTCAAGATACCTTGCTCTGAAAATGTTTGCTATGTGCTATTTTTCTTGAATTTTAACATTTAAATCACATGCATTTTAAATATGTTACCAGAATGGAAAGGTTCTCATTTTTCTTTCCAGATCTGGAAGCTAGAGAGAAGAAACTGTTAAAGAGTTGAGAATTTTTTTTAATTACAGAAGAGGGGCTGGGGGTAAGGAGGAAAGTGACAGAGAAAAATAGGCCACACCATAATTCTGGCTATTTTCAACTAATTGAAAGTTGGCTAAAAACTAGTGAATTAATTATTTATTCAAAAGACTCATCTCTAGTAAGAGAAATTTCAATAACAAAACATTGAAGCTCTTGCCAAAACTCCTAAAGGAATTATCGTGGGCTGAATACAGTCAGTGTGCATCAAGTACACACGACATGAATTGCCTCTACTTCTTTTTTTGACATTTTCTTGGGATAGTCTCAAGATTCAGTTTTGTATGCAGACCAGGAGTGATAAAAGGCAGACATCGGGGTTCTAAGCCTGGGAAGTACGCTAAATTAACATAAGAATATCTGAGTCCTACTTCTGGCTTTATCACTTCTTGTTAGTGTTCCCTTGGGCAATCCCAGACTTTCTCATCTGTAAAATGGGATAATACATGTGCTGCCAACTCTTTGAGATTGTTATAAAGAAAGACAAAATTAACTACTATTTCAAGAGCATTTTGAGAATCTGTTGGAGACAGGAAGAACAGAAGGCATTGTGGTAGAGCAGATGAGGCAGGTAAATGCCAACGGTGAAACACAGTAGAGGCTCATACGAGTTCCATGAGATAAGTCTGACCGCACAACCCCAGTGGGTGTTTTTAAATATACCAATATCTACTGCCCACCTCCAGGGTTTCTGCTTTAAATGTTTTGGGGCTATGCCCACTTACAGATTTTTTTCCCCCCAAATTCCCAAGGTGATTGTAAAGAGCAATCAAGGGTAAAACCTCTGCTGTAGGGTTTCTTGAACAAATTTGCACTTTGGGCAAAATAGACACATTGACATTTTTAGTTTGAAAAATGAAAACCCTCTTACAAATGTATCTAATGTAAATGAAATTCATGAAGACACAGTGTTGACCAAAAGAGGGGATCTCTAATCAGAAACAGACATAAATATAGAAAGTATCTTTCATAATTGGAAGATCCAAACTAAAATGAAACAAATGTACTTATTTAACTTTTAAGATAATTTTTCATATCGATGAGTCTTGGAAGCCAGGTTTGTGGAGTTCCAATTACAGAAAAGGCTTCAAAAGTGTTATCATACATCATGAGAAAATATAATAACTCTTAAAAAGAGGGCCAAGGTAATAAAATTATCATAAACAACTTGATTCAGTTACTCAACAGAACATCTAGTGATTAAAAACTTCTGTCCCTGTAGATTCACAGTTTAAATTCAATTCACTTATATTTTTGCCCTGTCGCTAATTGTACTGAAAATTCAATGATAAGTAAAATATAAAGGCGGCAATTTAAAACTAAATGTTTATCGGCTTGAGGATGTCTGAATTTGGTGCTTAATTTGAGTAATTTAGAGACTGTTAGAAAGTTGCTAAGAAGAATTAGTTTCAAAACATTTGGGACTATTTTCCCTCAAATATAATGATGCTTAAAATAGAAAAGTGCTTGAAGTTATAAAGTTTTATGTTCTGGCCTCCCATGGACTTTAAAATAAAACTTTCCAGTAAATGGCCATGATCTTGTTAACTGAGCAGAGGAATTCTTTGGATAGAACCACAGATTGTCTTGCTCAGTTTGCAGCAGAAGAAACCAAAGCCAGGAAGCACTAAGTGGTGTTTCCAACACCACACGGCTCATTAGTGGAAGAACTTGCACAAATCTCTTAGCTCTCAGTCCTCTCTGTCTCATTCTAGAGAAGCCCAATAAATATTTATTAGCTTTTCTGTGCGATGGACCTTGGACTTGGCAATGTGTGGCTGATACAATCTTACAGTGTACCTCAAATCCTTGGGTGAATCCCTTGCTGATGTGTCTAATCTTTTGGCAGTTTACTTGTAGGATTTCTCTGAGATTTCACTTGGGGTCTTTTAGGTAGTATTAAAACATTTTTATGTTCTGGGATTCAAATATTGGGATGTGTTAAAGTCCAGCAGCATTCACATCACAAATGACCAGGAGCCTAGTCAACCAGTAGCCAAAAGAGGTTATGGTGAACTACTATTCAAATGAAAGCTCCAAGCATCATTAAGAGGTTGATTCACATAGAATTTGACTCACAGCACACTGGGTATCACCAATAGTCTGATAATTTTAATACCTATATAAGCCAGAATCAAAGTCATCATGCCACTATCAACATACTTTCAAATATATTATCCTGTTGTTTAATCTCCTGCTCCTATTCTGCCTCCTAAACCCTATACTCCCAAAGAAGGCTACATGCTACCCCTGTCATAGTTATTATTGTTACCGAGTCCAAACTCGTTCTGTTTGCTGCACGACAGGCCAGTAAATTGGGAGATGAGGTGTTGCGGCAAGGAATAATGACTTTATTCAGAAAGCCAGCAAACCGAGAAGATGGCAGACTAATGACCTGGAGAACCATCTTACCCAAGTTAGAATTCAGACTCCTTTTATACTAAAAGGATTGGGAGGTATGGTTGGTTGGTGCAAATTTCTTGGTGTCAGAATCCTTTGTTCTTGCAGCTGTCCACATAGGTCAGGATGTTCCTGTAAACCCCCAACAAGACAAGTATTATTTTCTGTTCTGCAACTTTTTATCTCTATATGAATAGAAAAATGTTATACCTTAAAAGTCAGAGCTTTGAGAATGGGCTATCCTGTATATTTCAGGCTATAGGCAATACTGTTTTACCAAAGATGCAGAATCAGCATGACTAAGCACAGGAAACAGAGCAGAGGGTTAGAGCTAAAGGAACAGGTTTAATACAGAGTCAGATTTGTTCTTCCCTATTGTATAATGACACGCAAGTTGTTAAACTGATAGAATGGATTACACTAGTGGACAGAGATAGAAAAATAGTAATCAAGCATGAAATATGAGTTTTACAACTCTGCAAGTACTTGTTATAGAACTAGTAATGGGCTTCATGAAATATTTTATATCTCACAAATATGAGACGAGAAATAAAAAAATTTAAAAATTGGGGGGAGAGTGTTTTAAACCTAAGTATTTAAAGACTTGTTATTATTTAAAAAATCAAACAGATCTTAACAGTAAGTAATGAATTTGTAAGTGCCTTGATTCACATTTACCTAATAAAAATTAACCATTGAGTATATTGTGAGACTATGTGAAAATCTAAGGTTTATTCCAAATTATACTTCTGTCATTTGAGGCTTCACAGGTCATTCATTCTTTTGTCTTCCAGCATGCTTCAGACAATTATTTCTATTCTTTTAAAATACTCTATTTTTAACTATCTTCTGAGAGGGAGATTCTCTGGCCCCTTAGGCATTTATTCTGGCCCAAAGAGGGTAAATTTGTGTTCAAAGAATAAGGGAGTTGGGATTCAATTCCAGGTCTTCTGTTTTCTGAGACTGGCCTTTTAACCACTCCAGGTTTTCGCAGATGCACCGTGTCTTAGGAAATTTGGGTAGAGGATGGTTGACAAGCAGTGAGCTCTTTTAGGCTCTGCATGAGGCCAGTGTCTAGACAAAAGAGCCAGCCACACTAGGTTTTAAAGTCGCTATCTTGTGTTGTTGTTGTTGTTGTTTTATCCATTATAGAATTGTACCAGCTTTGAATAAGTTCTTTTAGTTTAGGGTTCCCTTCGACAGAATTTGGATAGGGGCATGGTCCTAGAGGATAATTAGTAATCTTATATACCTTTGTTCATCACTCTAATTATTTTCTGGACCATTCTCCAAAGGCTTGTCTCAGATCCCAGGGAGAGGAGACTATTATAGAAAGTGAGTTGAGTAGAAGAGATGTATCCATATGAAACTAACATCCATGGTGATATGGCATTGTTGCCTAGTAACAGAGTTGAACCACGGAATTCAGGCTGAGTTGGAGAGCAGCTATGCCCTCAGGACAGAATGTATCACTGCAGGCCAGAGTCCTTGGGTTCAGGTGAGCTGACAGGGCCACCAAGAGAAGCAACCACCTTCATTGGAATATAGCAGTACAGACAGAGAGCTGTTTGATGGAACAGTAGAGGAAACGGAGGATACCCGTGGGAAAAGATGGTGGTCATAATCATGTGGTGAAATCAAGTGGAAGAACCTAACAACCTTCTTGAACTCATGGAAGAAGATTTTACAACTAGCATTTTCAGCTACTTTTGCTCTTTGTCTAAGACAAGAAGTTTTTTCATGGTTAGCAGTCAGTTATCCTGTCCTGGCTGATGTGACCTGGGGAAATACAATTTATGTATTTATTTGTATACTAAGGATAGTTCATTACAGCTACTTGCAGTTATTAACTGTTAGAAATTTTGGGGTTCTATTAATATATTATTATTGATATAATAGCTTAAAGCAAGAATTTGATGTCATTAAAAATAGTTAAATGGTAGAAATCAATGAAATAAAGCTGGACAATGAAAATCAATGAAAATCGCTTTTCAGATAATTTGAGTAAATAGTTGCCTGTAGGTTCCACCTTGAAGTTTGACCAGAATGTCCTTAAATAAACAGTTCTGGGACATTTTGCAGAGTTTGTGTTTAGATATTATTTGATACCAAAGGACATTCTTATTATTTGCATATCAAGAGCATTTTATTTTATTTTTTGAATAGGAAAGCAGCTTCCATAATCAGATGAACTTCATAGCACACATTCAGTTCAGAGCAGCACTAACAAAAATGTCCTTAATTGTTTTTCCTTGCTTGAACAAAGATCATGACTCCTTTATAGATCTTCAAACAGTGTGGTGAACTCTTTTAATATGCATGTCAGTTTCTCTTTCAAATGATATTTTGAAGTTTGCAAACTTGTGAGCTCAATGTCCATACGGATGTCCTGGGGCCCTTCCTCCCTGTGGACCACAAGGCAGATCATAGAGGAGGAGGGACTATGATTTGCCCTTGTATCAAAGAGAGCCATGAGATTGATGTGAAGAGGACCTAAGTGTCGTGGTTGCCCAGCTTCTGGTCTAGACCCTTATTTCTTCCTTCTGTACCCCAAACATCCTGAACCCAGTTAGGCTGGAAGATTTTGAACAAGAGAGGGTCTTTTTGACCACTTACTGACATGT
This sequence comes from Camelus ferus, assembly GCF_009834535.1. Lineage (NCBI taxonomy): Eukaryota > Metazoa > Chordata > Mammalia > Artiodactyla > Camelidae > Camelus > Camelus ferus. The sequence goes on along the minus strand of NC_045697.1, from coordinate 98,163,701 downwards.
AGGATGATATCATTGAATAATTTTAAAAAGTGCTCCTCAGTGACCTCCCCACCCCATCTTCATGATCCCTTGTTTAAATATTAAAATTTCACAAATGAGATCAAAAGCTTTGTGAGGCCATTATGGCCAGTATCAGAGAGCTCAACCATCTGCTTAACTCTGTAAAATTTCAGGAAAATTTAATACAACATGTTGTAAGAACTCCCGCCTGGTGGAATCCATGACAAAGCCTTCCACGGAAGCTCCCAACTAAACCAAATTTAGTGTGTTTTATGGCCCGGAAAATGATCCTGTTCAGGGAAACTGGTTTGGTAAATGCTTTCAAAATTAAAGGAACAATTCCCACTACAAATGTTGTTCACAATGCAAATGCGCTTAGTAAAACCCAAGGCCAACCCATTGCAGAAAACCTATAGGATATGCTTAAACCATCACTTACTACTCAGCTCAGAAGGGTTGGATTAGGAGTCTGCTTGAAACCAGAGTCTAGATTGCAGAATGGAAACTTCGGTGAAAAATGAAGGGCCCCTTGAGAGCATATGACATTCAGAAAACTTAGTCTGAGAAATCAAACAGTAATAGATTGCATCTGCCAATTGGTGATCTTGATTATTCACCTATTCATAGTCAGAGGGTTCAGGCCTGATGGCTCTTTTTAGTGCAAGGTTTGGAAACATCTTTGTTAATGAGTGGAATAATAGAAATACACAGTCAGATTCATTGAGTAGTTATCACACATCTGCCATTGCTCTTTTTTTTTTTTTTAATTAATAAATACGATGATTTTATTTACTTTTTAATTGAAGTCAGTTTACAGTATGTCAATTTCTGGTGTATAGCATAACGTTTTAGTCATACGTATACACACATATATTCCTGTTCATGTTCTTTTTCATTGAAGGTTATTACAAGTTAGTGAATTTGTGCTATACAGTAGGACCTTGTTGTGTATTTTATGTATAGTAGTTAGTATCTGCAAATCTCAAACTCCCAATTTATCCCTTCCCACCCTCTTCCCCTCAGTAACCAGATGTTTGTTTTCTATGTTTGTGAGTCTGTTTCTTTTTTGTAAATAGGCTCATTTGTCTTTTTTTTAGATCCCACATATAAGTGATATCATATGATATTTTTCTTTATCTTTCTGGCTTACTTTGCTTAGAATGAAGATCTCCAGGTCCATCCATGTTGCTGCAAATGGCATTATTCCATTCTTTTTTATGGCTGAATAGTATTCCATTGTATAAATATACCACAGCTTCTTTATCCAGTCATCTTTCAGTGGATGCCATTACTCTTAAGGCATCACTTGAGTTACTTTAGTTCTTCTTACAACAACCTTAAGAGGAAGGGGCTGCTGTGAAGCCCATTTTACCTCTGGGCAAACTGAGGCCCAGAGAAGTTCAGCTGCGTAATCTGCTCAAGGTTACATAATTATGCAAGGCATAGCTGAGTTTTGAATCTGGAGATTCTGATTACTGAGTCTGTGGTGTTTATCACTACACCATATGGTTCATCTATTCATTTCACAAATAGCTATTAATTGCCTGCCCTACCCTCTGGAGCTTACCGTCCAGTGAGGGGGAAAACAGATGCTAAACAAATATATGAACGAGTGTCAGGTGATTGTAACTATGATGAAGAGAAGTAAAATGGTAAGGGCTAGAAAGAGAAGGAGAGAAGGCTGTTTTATAAAAGGTTGTCAGAGAAGGTCTCTCTAACAGAGATTTGTGCCAAGATTGGAATGAGGGGGCAAACCATGTGGCTTTCTGGATACTTGGCAGACGAATACAGAGGCAGAGGAAACTGCTGGTGGGAATGTTTGAGGGACAGCAAGAATCCAGAGTGACTGGAATACAGTGAGCAAGAAGTGGGTCCTGGGGGAGTAGACAGACAGACAGAGGTGGCTGGAGGCAGGTCACCTGGTGATGAATCTATTACAGTTGTTAAATGTCTCCTTCACAGAGGTTTTTAAGGCGTCATAGCCAGCATGAGTAAGCCTGATGTCCATCATTCAAGGTTATTATGATCATTCAGTGGATGAGCCTGAGGATTTCTCATGTCGTAGAAAGATGATGACAAGTGTGAATCTCTACAACAGGAATTGGTTTACTAGTTGGGTTCAAGATTTGAAGCATCTGATACTGGATACATTTCACTATGGGAAATTGTTTTGGGGTGTCCAATCACACCAGCTAGCTAGGGATGGTCCCAGTTTTAGCACTGACAATCTTCAATCCTGGGAAACCTGCCGCAGACCAGGACAAATTAGGATGATTAGTCACTGTCTAACAGAATTCTCGAAGGGTTACTTAGGAGATGGTTGCTCAATGGAGAACCAGTGACAAGCCGTCTGGGCTCTGGAATTGCACCAGTATACTTGAAAGTAAGGCATAGTTATACCTTTCATTTTGTAGATAAGTGATAAAGTAGAAATAAAATAAAGACTTGCAAATGCCCTAAATTTATGAACAATAATCTTTAAGCGAGGAGACGGAGAAGATGGCGGAGTAGAAGGATGCTCGCAAGTCACCCTCTCCCACAAATACACCAAGACCCACATCTACGGACCCACTCAGCCAACCAGAGCACCTGTGGAACTCCGACAGAACATCGCCCTCTTCGAAAGATAAAGACTCCAAAAATCTGGTAGGAGAAAAGGAAAAAAGAAAGAACAAAAGGCAAAGCAGCGCGGGACGGGTCCTGTGGGGAGGGAGCGGCAAAGGGGGACTGGCGCTCGCTCGCTGCGTCTCCCCTCTCCAACTGAGAGGCCAGCGGGACGGAGGGGGAGCCTCCGAGGCTCGGATCTGTACAGAGCAGCCATTGACTGACAGAACTAAGTTAAACAGGCACAGAGCGTCCCCCCCGACACCCAGCCTGAGACGCAGGCCAGCAGCGGCGGGCAGGGCCAGGCTGCACGAGCTGGGCGGAGGACGTAAGTGGCTGCACTGAGGCAGCTCCGGGGGAACGCAAGGGGCTGCGCGCCGTGGCTGTGGGTGCACAGGGCAGAACAACCTGGGCCCTCCATAAAACAGCAAGGTTGATGTGCTCTCGGGGGAAGGGTGCACACCCCCATCTCTGAAAACCCGCAGAAAGTTTTCGGGGGAAGAGAGGCGGGGCTCAGGCACAGCAGCCATATCCTCCGCGCTTAGCACCCAGGCGGGGGCGGGGGTGAAACCTACATCTGCACCAAAGGGCTTAGCAGCCTCAAAGGCCAGACTGGGACTGGCCTGCAGCCCGGGGCAGATAGGATCCTTCCATCCTGGTCCCTCAGAGAACTTGCTCCACAAAGACAAACAAGGAGCTGGGTTTTGGCTCAGAGCAGGGACAGGGCTGTCCCTCGGTCTTCCCTGAGCCCACCCGCGAAGCGCCAACCAGGGCGGAGCGCCGACCGGGGCGGAGCGCGCAGCCGCACAGAGCAGCTGAGCTACCAGCGGCGCAGGTAGAACGGAGCGGTTCCCCACCCCCCACCCCGCCTTTCGGGCAGGAACACAGCCCCTGACCGAGGTGCTGGGAGGGGGCACGACCCACCCTCCTACCTGGCCAGTCTGCAACATCTGACTGCGGCATCCGGAGGGGCAGCGACCCGCCCGCCCACAGCAGAGAGCTGCAGCTGACCCAGTGTTAGGAGGAGGCGCGATCTGCTTGCCGACAGGTGCTGGGAGCAGCACAGAAGAGGGCGCCAACGGAGGGCCTCTGAAAACAGCAAGCTGAGCTTCCAAAACAGGACGAAGACAGAAAGACTTCACATTAAAAGCACAAAGACTCCAGGAGAACACCGACAACCTCCCCCCCCCCCTTTTTTTTTAATCTGTTTTCACCTGTTCTATTTTCTATTACTCTCTTAATCTTTACTTCTTAATTCTTAATTCATTTCTATTTCTCTTGGGTTTTGATGTCCTGCTATTGATTAGACACAGGTTTCAAATACATCTATTCATCTCCCCCCCCTTTTTTTGTAAAGGTTTCAAAAGGACGTCTCAACCCGATTAATACTCTGCTTCAACTCACTCTTCTATTATTCATTATACACTGTTTTCAAACCCTCTTTCTCCCTTCTTTTAAAATTCTTTCTCTCTCTCTCTTATTTTTTTTTCTTTTTTTCCTAAGTTCTATTCCAAAATAGGCATCAGATAGATAAAATCCTTAAGGACCAAAATAAACAACTGATACTCCATAAACCACAGTGCCAAAGAGGTATGAGCAAGATGAAGAAGCAGAAAAACCTTTCCCAATTAAAAGAACAAGAGAAATCCCCTGAAAGAAAGATCAACGAAATAGACATCGATCGCCTACTAGATCAAGATTTCAAAAAAGGAGTGATCGAATTGCTGAAGGAATTAAAAGAGATAGTGTTTAGAGATATAAAATATGTCAAAAATGAAACTGAAGCTATAAAGAAGAGCCAAGTAGAATGGGTAAACTCATTGACAGAGATGAGGAATGATCTAATAGCTGTGCAAAGCCGACTAGAAAATGCAGAGGAACGAATTAGTGATCTAGAAGACAGGGCAATAGAAAGCACCCATTCAGAAGAACTACAAGATAAGCAAATAAAAAATAATGAAAATAGCATAAGGGACCTATGGGATAATATAAAGCGTCCCAATCTTCGCATAATAGGGGTCCCAGAAGGAGAAGAAAGATCAAAGGGGGTTGAAAAGGTTTTTGAAGAAATCATGACTGAAAACTTCCCAGACTTAAAGAAGGAATCAGATATCCAAGTACAGGAAGCTCAGAGGGTCCCAAACAGGAAGAACCCAAATAGACCCACACCAAGACATATCATAATCAAGATGGCCAGAGTCAAGGATAAAGAAATGATTCTAAAGGCAGCAAGAGAAAAGCAAAGAGTAAGTTACAAGGGAACCCCCATAAGGCTCTCAGCTGATTTCTCTACACAAACGCTACAGGCCAGAAGGGAGTGGCAAGATATATTCAAAGCCCTGAATGAAAAAAAGATGCAGCCTAGGATCCTTTATCCAGCAAGGCTATCCTTAAGGATAGAAGGAGAAATAAAGAGTTTCACAGACAAAAAAAAGCTGCAGGAGTTTAGCAACACTAAACCCATGCTAAAAGAAATACTGAAAGGGCTATTCTAAATAGAAAAGCAGCAGGATGCTACAGAAATGAGAAACACACAACTGGAAAGGTGATAACTCATGAATTACAAATAAAGTAAACATGAAATTATAAAAGAAGACATACAAATCACTGAGAGTGGGAGAGGGAGGCAGGGAAATATAGAATATTTTTTTCTTTTTTAAATTTTTTTAACAGTAGGATGGGTTTGAGATCATGTTACTATCAGTTTAATAAAAACAGTTATAGTAATGGGTTGACAGATTTACAAAAAAGGGTAACCACAAGCCAAAAATTTACAAAGGAGTCACAAAAATTAAATAAAATCCATGATAATACAAAGGAAGATTACCAAACCACAAAAGGAAGAAGAAAGGAACAAAGAGGATATACCAATTCAACTGCAAAGATAAGTTCAAAATGGCAATAAACACACATCTATCATTAATTACTGTAAATGTTAATGGATTAAATGCTCCAGTCAAAAGACACAGAGTGGCAGACTGGATAATAAAGCAAGAACCTTCAATATGCTGCATACAAGAGACCCACTTTAGGGAGAAGGACACATATAGATTGAGAGTGAAAGGATGGAAAAGGATATTCCATGCAAATGGAAAAGCCAAAAAAGCAGGTGTTGCAGTACTGATTTCAGACAAAATAGACTTTAAAACAAAGGCCATAAAGAAAGATAAAGAAGGACATTTTATAATGATTAAGGGAGTGATACAAGATGAGGATATTACACTCGTTAATATATATGCACCCAATATAGGAGCACCTAAGTACATACAAGAATTACTAACAGAGATAAAGGGGGATATTGATGGGAATACAATCATAGTTGGAGATTTTAACACTGCATTAACATCACTAGACAGATCTTCCAGACAGAAAATAAACAAGGCAACAGAGAAATTAAATACTACAATAGAAAAACTAGATTTGGTGGATATTTTCAGAGCGTTACACCCCCCAAAAATAGGATATACATTCTTTTCAAGTGCACATGGAACATTTTCCAGGATCGATCGTGTACTTGGGCACAAAAGAAACCTCAACAATTTTAAGAAGATAGAAATTATCTCAAGCATCTTTACTGACCACAATGCCATGAAACTGGAAATCAACAACAGAGAAACAAAGGAGAAAAAAAGGAAAGCATGGAGATTAAACAATATGTTATTGAAAAAACAATGGATCAATGAGGAGATCAAAGCTGAAATTAAAAAATACCTTGAGACAAATGATAATGAAAGCACAACCACTCAAAACCTATGGGACACAGCAAAGGCAGTGCTAAGAGGGAAGTTTATAGCGATACAGGCCTTCCTCAAAAAAGAAGAACAATCTCAAATAAACAATTTAACCCACCACCTGAATGAATTAGAAAAAGAAGAACAAAAAGCCCCAAAAAGCAGCAGAAGGAAGGAAATAATAAAGATCAGAGAGGAATTAAATACAATAGAGATTAACAAGACCATAGAAAAAATCAACCAAACCAAAAGCTGGTTTTTTGAAAAAGTAAATAAAATCGACAAACCTCTGGCCAAACTCACAAAGAAGAAAAAAGAGAGAGCACAAATTAGCAAAATAAGAAAGGAAAATGGAGAAATTACAACACACAAAATAGAAATACAGAATATCATACGAGAATATTATGAAAAACTATATGGAACCAAACTGGATAACCTAGAGGAGATGGACAAGTTTCTGGAAACATACTGTCCACCAAAACTGAATCAAGAAGAATCTGAACACTTGAACAATCCGATCACTAGAAAGGAAATAGAAATAGCAATTAAAAACCTCCCTACAAATAAAAGTCCAGGACCGGACGGCTTCACCGGGGAATTCTACCAAACATACAAAGAAGAACTCATACCAGTCCTTCTCAAACTCTTCCAGACGATTGAAAAGGAGGGAATACTCCCAAACTCATTCTATGAAGCCACCATCACCCTGATACCAAAACCAGGCAAAGACACTACAAAAAAAGAGAATTATAGGCCAATATCACTGATGAACATAGACGCCAAAATCCTCACCAAAATTTTAGCAAATAGAATCCAACAACACATAAAAAAGATTATACATCATGACCAAGTGGGGTTCATCCCAGGGACACAAGGCTGGTTCAACATACGCAAATCAATCAGTGTAATACATCACATCAACAAGAGAAAGGACAAAAACCACATGATCATCTCCATCGATGCAGAAAAAGCATTTGATAAAATTCAACACCCATTTATGATAAAAACTCTCGCCAAAGTGGGTATAGAGGGAACGTATCTCAACATAATAAAAGCTATATATGACAAACCTACAGCCAGCATAGAACTCAATGGTGAAAAACTCAAAAGCTTCCCACTAAAATCTGGGACAAGACAAGGATGCCCACTATCACCACTCCTATTCAACATAGTCCTGGAAGTCCTAGCCACAGCAGTCAGGCAAGAGAAAGAAATAAAAGGGATCCAAATTGGAAAAGAAGAGGTAAAAGTGTCATTATATGCTGATGACATGTTACTATATATAGAAAACCCTAAAAGGTCCACACAAAAGCTACTAGAGCTGATTGAAGAATTCAGCAAGGTAGCAGGTTACAAAATTAACGTTCAAAAATCAGTTGCATTTCTTTACACTAACGATAAATCAACAGAAGAAGAAAGTAAAGAAACAATCCCCTTTAAAATAGCACCCAAAGTAATAAAATATCTGGGAATACATCTAACCAAGGAGGTGAAAGAATTACACACAGAAAACTATAAACCATTGATGAAGGAAATTAAAGAAGACTTTAAAAAATGGAAAGATATTCCATGCTCTTGGATTGGAAGAATCAATATTGTTAAAATGGTCACACTGCCCAAGGCAATCTACAGATTTAATGCAATCCCTATCCAATTACCCAGGACATATTTCACAGAACTAGAAAAAAATCATAATAAAATTCATATGGAACCATCAAAGACCTAGAATTGCCAAAGCATTACTGAAGAGAAAGAAAGAGGCGGGAGGAATAACTCTCCCAGACTTCAGACAATACTGTAGAGCTACAGTCATCAAGACAGCATGGTATTGGTACCAAAACAGGCATATAGACCAATGGAACAGAATAGAGAGCCCAGAAATGAACCCACAAACTTTTGGTCAACTCATCTTTGACAAAGGAGGCAAGAATATACATTGGAATAAAGACAGTCTCTTCAGCAAATGGTGTTGGGAAAACTGGACAGCAGCATGTAAAACAATGAAGCTAGAACACTCCCTTACACCATATACAAAAATCAACTCAAAATGGATTAAAGACTTAAACATAAGACAAGATACAATAAACCTCCTAGAGGAAAACATAGGCAAAACATTATCTGACATACATTTAAAAAATTTTCTCCTAGAAGAAATAAAAGCAAGAATAAACAAATGGGACCTAATGAAACTTACAAGCTTCTGCACAGCAAAGGAAACCAGAAGTAAAACAAGAAGAAAACCTACGGAATGGGAGAAAATTTTTGCAAGTGAAACCGACAAAGGCTTGATCTCCAGAATATATAAGCAGCTCATACGACTCAATAAGAAAAAAATAAACAACCCAATCCAAAAATGGGCAGAAGACCTAAACAAGCAATTCTCCAAGGAAGACATACAAATGATCAAAAGCACATGAAAAAATGCTCCATATCACTAATTATCAGAGAAATGCAAATCAAAGCTACAATGAGGTATCACCTCACACCAGTCAGAATGGCCGTCATTCAAAAATCCACAAATGACAAAAGCTGGAGAGGCTGTGGAGAAAGGGGAACCCTCCTACACTGCTGGTGGGAATGCAGTTTGGTGCAGCCACTATGGAAAACAGTGTGGAGATTCCTCAAAAGACTAGGAATAGACTTACCATATGACCCAGGAATCCCACTCCTGGGCTTGTATCCAGAAGGAAATCTACTTCAGGATGACACCTGCACCCCAATGTTCATAGCAGCACTATTTACAATAGCCAAAACATGGAAACAGCCTAAATGTCCATCAACAGGTGACTGGATAAAGAAGAGGTGGTGTATTTATACAATGGAATACCACTCAGCCATAAAAACCGACAACATAATGCCATTTGCAGCAACATGGATGCTCCTGGAGAATGTCATTCTAAGTGAAGTAAGCCAGAAAGAGAAAGAAAAATACCATATGAGATCGCTCATATGTGGAATCTAAAAAACAAAAACAAAAACAAACAAACAAAAACAAAGCGTAAATAAAGGACAGAAATAGACTCACAGACAGAGAATACAGACTTGTAGTTACCAGGGGGGTGGAGGGTGGGAAGGGATAGACTGGGATTTCAAAATTGTAGAATAGACTACACTGTATAGCACAGGGAAATATACACAAAATGTTATGATAACTCACAGAGAAAAAAATGTGACAATGAGTGTGTATATGTCCATGAGTAACTGAAAAATTTTGCTGAACGCTGGAATTTGACAGAACATTGTAAAATGATTATAAATGAATAAAAAATGTTAAAAAAGTAATCTTTAAGCTTCTTTCCGTATTGTCAAAGCTTGAAATATTTAGCTTAAACATGTACATTATAAGCAGTACATTGAAGTATTTAGAATCTCTCTCAAAGACAGTCTCAGGGCATTCTAAAACAGGAGAAAAAATTTTTTTAAACTGAAGGATAATTGATTTACAATGTTGTGTTAGGAGAGAGATTTTTGATCACATTTTCCATCTCTAGTGCAGTAAAAGTAGAAAAGAAAAAAAGTGTAACAACTTATATTTTAACAGTTTAAAGACAAAAACAGATGAATATCTCAATTTTTGCTGTAATGACATTTGCTCCAATTCAGAATTATTCCTGATGTTTTAAAAAAAATGATCCCTGATCATTAAAAAACCAAATTATGAGTAGATCCAAACTTCCATAGAAAACAAATGAGCACTTGTTGGAAACCAATAGAAAGCAACCTAAATTTCATTATTATGAAACTGGGGAGATTATCCAAATAATGAAGTTTGACTAACATTAAACCTTGTGATACAAATAATTTTTGACATGAAAAAATGCTTATGATATAATATTAAGTGAAAGAAGTTAGATACCAAATGTATATGCAATATGAATTTTACTGTATTAAAGAACAACAAGAATAAACAAACTAACCCTCCAAATAACTATTTTAAAAAGATTGAATGAAGGCATGCTAATGTTTTGGTTACTTGTGTGTGGAACTTAACAGTTTTTAATATATCCTGCAATGTGCACCTGTTGTTTTTAAAATATTCTGCAATGTGCACCTATTGTTTTTAAAATCTGGAAAATCAAATTAAGACAAGAATTTTAAGAAACAGTTTTGTTTTTGTGCTAGGACTTACCCCAGACGCAAACTACTGCTAAAGAGGTAAGAATGAACAAACTGCAGATGAAAAATTGACTTTGGTCCCAAATGGCTAAGGCAAAAAGCTCCAAACATGGAACTGAAGGAAATAGCAGAGTTTTATTTTGATGTAAAATTGGAATGGAGGAAATAAAATACCATTTTATTGGAGCAAAACATAAGGAATCTGGAGAATAAATCTAGACATTAAAAGTTATTTGATAGTAAATTCTCAGCCACTCCTTCAGAGGAATGGTCAAGCGAGGTGAAGAGAGAGAGCTTGGAAGAGCCACCATTGTACATCATACAGAGAAAATAACAGGTTACCCCACTGCTGGCTTGTTAAATGGGTCGGTTTTGAACTTGCCAGTGGCCTTTGTGATTCAGTCTTAAATGGCCCCTTTCTTTAATTATTATCTGTTCTTTGCAGCTCTCTCTATTTATGTATTAGAGTAAGTAGGGTAAGGTCCTTATCCACAGCATTATACCTTCTTTCTCTCTTTCTCTTTTATGTTCTCTTTATTTCCTTTGTCCTTTACTGAGATGGAATTTCCTCATTGAAATCGTATTTTTAAAAAAAGGAATAAAATACACCACTATTTTAGATTACTTTATAAATTTTCAGACCATTTCATGTTCACTGTCTTATGAATGTATCTTCTTAGTAACTTATGAATTAAACTAAATTGGTATTATTCCAAGTTTTTGAAAACTACACAAGCTGTGGCCAGGTAAGTGTCTGGCACATTTGAAATGTGATGGAGCAAGAGTTACAACTCCACTCCAAGGAGGCTCTTGGCCCCCCAGATTATTCTGTTTCCTATAAAGCAGTGCCTTTGGGGTGTAATTCTTTAAGGCCTAAGAAGTAAAATACAATCAGTTAGGAAATGTCTCTATTTAAAACAGAGCAAATAAATACTCACATATCTTATGCATACATTAGACATTTTTTAAAAAGTTAATCACCAATTTCAGTGGAGTGAAACAGACATTGAGATCTGACCTCTACATCAGACTGGGAGATGGTGCCTACTTGGGCTAATTTGGGGGGTTTAATTTTGGAGTTTTGATATTATTTCAAAACTTTCAGGGTGTAATTCATTTTCTTGAATGATACTGGATCCTTCTTTTGTTTTTCATTCATTCGTTAAAAAGTAAATGCCAAATATTGTACTAGATGCCTTCAATTCAAGAGTGAACAGTCTCATGAAATTTGTTTCCCCAAAGGAAAGCAAAGTTATAACCTTATATAATATGCTACATAATTTAAGTCCTTGGTTTAATATTGTCGTTTTATGCCTTATACTTACATCTGCATTTTAATAAATGCAAAACAATCTGCATTTCTTGGTATGCCTCTGGGGATAGGTTTCTATCCTTTTGATATTTTGCACTGATTTAGAGCCTCTTCTCTGGGCGGTTTGTGCTGTCATAAGTTGTGTCTTTAAGTGAGGGCAATATCATCATGCAAAAGAGTAATGTCTCCATTAACGCCTAAGTCATTATTTAAAAGGATAATTATAATAATTCTTCATGAGAATCTTTACCTTCTTGGGAGGCAAGGGAGAGGCATGTTAGGTGATTCCTTCTCATCAGCTCAGGAAAACAGAGATATTTGAAGTTTGGTGCCTTTCTACAGCCCTAGGTACAGATCAGACATGAAGGAGTGACGAGCAATCCTTGACCCACTGATGACAAGTGACTTGTTTCCTGCTCAGGATGGTTTCCATGGTTTCAAGGCATGTCGCTGAGTTAGGGTCTGCTCCTTTGCTTTGGCATCTTCCTTTCTGGGGAAGCCATTTTGGCCCCTGGTTTCACCATTTTCTCTTTTCAAAAGCAACCTACACATTGAACAGAGATGACTTGCAGACTCCAGTCATAAAGCAGTTTCGATTTTGTCTCCCTCTATCCTTTAAACATGGTCTGTGGAATGAATCTTCCCCATCACTGCATGAATAGTTTCCATGATTTTTCTGGTCACTCTTTGGCAACCCAGTTTTCTGGTAACTTCAGGCCTCAAACAACTGTCTCAGGTTAGCCATTTTATTATCAGTTGCATGTGTTAATACAGACTTTAATTCTGAGTTAAAGTTGAGACATATTCCTGTCTGGAAGCTCGGAGAGAAGCCTGAAGTTGAAGTGGGAGTGGGAGGGATTTATTACCTAAGCTCCTCCTTCACCTTTCCTCTCCAGCTCACCCACAGATATTTCTGGCTCTTCGGGGGTTGGAGGTGTAGAGGAAGGAAAGGTAAGAAAGGCAGCAAAGATGTTAGTTCACAAGTCCTTGTGTGGCAATCTAGCAGCTTTGCAGGTGTTTACAGCTGACAACCTGACAGATATTGATGATTCTTTGGTCGGGGACCCCATGAGCTTCTGCACTTTCCTGCAAGATCTCAAGTAGAAGTCAGCTTGCTCTTTGCTGTATGATTAGCAAAATTGTCTTTTTCTAGTAGCAAATGATCCCTTATTGCTTTCTGGCACAAGCCATGGATTTTATCCAGTGCTTGATAAATGTATAATAATCAACTAAAGACGGACAAAGAAACAGTACATTAGACCAGGTTGGTGAGTCAGTCTTGGGAAAGAGTTCAAACTGATAGGACGTATGTGATAGAAGAACATGAAGATCAACACAGTGTTAAAATAATACTGGTATTGCAAGTATGCGGGAACAGAAATGATGAGACTGAAGTCATCCACAAGGGGAAAAGACATACGGGGAAGTAAGAAGAGCAGAAAGCTGGAAGTTGTGTTGCCAAATCAAAAGAGAAATCTGCATGTGACATTAGGATTGTCTGTGAATCAGGAACTGTGGAAATGTAAAAGAGGAAGTTATACAAGCATATTGCATTTGTGTTTAGGCAGAAAATAATTTCCCAACAACATATGACCTAACAGGATTCCCCAGCTCCAAGTATCTTTGCCTGAGTGCTTCTAAGTATTTAAGTAGTCAAATAAAACAGGGAGGAAAAGGAGTCAGTGGACATCATGATTCTTTTATAAGGGAAGTTTTGTATGTTTCTTATAAAAGAATGCAAGTATAAGTTATAAACAAATAGTTGAAATAAAGGTTTAATTTATAGGCAGTAGGACCACTAATATGCTCACTAAATACTAGCTGGGTGTTGGGACCCTATTTAATGAGATTTACCAACCCCCCCAAACCAACATGTCTATCTGTTAAATAGCCATTAAATATCAGTAATTTTTGTTTGTTATGGAAAATACGGTGAAACTATTCGAACCGACAGAAAGCTACAAATAATAGTTATAAGTAGTATTTATTGAGTGTTTATTAGAAGCCAGACACTGTTCTACAGATTTCCTGAACATAATCTCCTTTCAGGATTCCTGGGCTATCAGGTCAGTAGTCCTGCATTCTCATTCACAGTTGGGGGAAGTGTAATTAACTCGCCTAAGTTCACACAGCTGGTCAGTGATGTGAAGCTCGAACTCAGGTAGTCTGACTCCAGAACTCATGTTCCTACTGATAAGTAACCCAATGGCCACTGTCTAATAATAGTAGCCTTAAAGCTAGACGCTGGTGATCTGATTTTCAGCCCAGACCAGACCTTCTGTGGTCTTTGTCACGCTGATGGTAGGAGTCAGATGATCTGTTGAAAGCATCTGTTATGAGCCCTCACTATCACTTATGCTTCTGCCAGATCAAGTCCTGGAGACAGAAAAGCAGAGCTCCTGAAGTTTCAATCCTCCTAACTCTTTCTTTGTCTCAGGTTTTTTTTTATTCTTTCACAAGCTGCAGTCTCAAATTCATCATCCCTTTGTTGACCACCGAATTTCTCTTTCTCTTCCTCCTGCATTACTTCCTTTTGGTTCTTCCATTTTGCTTGCTGCCTGGGTTGGAGGTGGGCAATGCTGTAGGGAAAAACTTGTCTCAAAGATTCACTGATGGCTGAGAGCAGAGAGGAAGTGTTGGCAAAAGTCTGAAAACATGCACGCAGACCACCTGAAGGTTTTGCATTTGTGGTATTGTATTACAGTTCACGTTTTGGGGGCAAACAGTGAATGATGAAAGCCTAAAACAAAACAAAACAAACTCTGAAAAGGAATGTTGTGCTCACATAATTGTTGCTTGTCAAAACCACATTTAATAACTATAGCCCATAGCGGGATTTGGTTCTCTGCAACATCATTAATAATTAATCCTTTAAATTTATTGTTGACAGCTAATGAATACATAACAAGTTTATTGCTCTCTCTAAATTCTTGCCCAAGACGTCAATTTATTTTCTTCTTATTTCAGTTTTATTTTCCCTATTTTTAAAAAGTTAAAATTAATGTCATTTCATACTGTTCCATAATGCTTCTAAAAACTCATTTTTCCCCTAGAGCTTACTTACCAATAAAAGTTTTGAATAATCAAATCGTAGCTATCCCTTTATCTTTCCTTTGGCTAAATGTTAGATTATGCCCTCTGGTTAAGAATTGCATCGTGTGTATCTCAATGCAGTGCCAACCACGTTGCTACCTTTTACAACTAAACAACGACCTTAGTAACAACACATATGAGAGCTTATTAACTTTAACTGAACATATTAACCTTAACAGAGCATATACTTTTAAGGAAATAATTATGCATCCTCACTAGACTGTGTGGGAGTTGAAAGTCTGGAAACGATATGGCAAGACAGTTATGTAAGAAATTCAGCTAAACATACTCAGCTGAAACAAAGCATCTAAGTCTAGAAATAGTGTATAGTGGGTGACACCAGTAAGTTAAACCACATGGCATGGATGACAGTATCCTGAGTTAGAGATTCTACAGTCACTCTTTGCAAACCCATTCCACTGCCTAGTGTTGAAATCTGAAGAAAGCTCTTTGCATGCAATCTGTATTTTTGGTTGTTTCTTCTTGGATTATCTGCACAGAAGGGGAAAACAACTGATTCTTACCCTTTCTATTGGCCTGAAGACTTTTACTAAGTTTTTAATTCTTTCTCTAAGCTAATACCTGTTGTTATTCATAATTTTTGATAAGCTTGTTTGCCGTACAGCTTTCCTGTCTATTGAGGTGGCTACTAGTCACAGTGGCTCTTTAAGTTTAAACCAATTAAAGTAAATACAAATTTCAGTTCTTCAGTCACAGTAGCCACATCTCATGTACTCAGCAGTTCTGTGACTGATGGCTACCATGTCGGACAGTGTAGCTCTAGAACATTTTCCACACTGCAGAAAGTTCTAATGGGTAGTGTTCCTTAGTGTGGAACAACCCTGATCTCCTGCCTGTATGTTCATAATGACAGACAGTTACCTTTCAGAGATTTGTGATAATTCTCTTAGGTTGTTGAGTGCATACTAAAAGAATCTTGGAGTTGGTGAAATAATTTTTACCCCATATAGATATTCTTAACAGTAGGATAGGACCTAACACAGGGAGGGACTCAGGGATCCTCTCTCAGGTCTCAGAAAATCGTCCTCTTTACCCACTTGGCTACTGATTCATACTCTATTTCTTTCACTAGGAATTAGGAAAACCCACTGAGTTTTTCACTCTGCTTGCCTTATATTTTCATCATTCATTTTTTGATGAAGTATGCTCCTTAAATTTTACTAGAGAACTTATTACAACTTCTGTAATAAGGTAGGTTGATGTTGTTCATAGTTCAGCTAAACAAAGTTCCAGGTTCTTAAGCTGATTTCTATGATCCTCATAATCCTTTAAACATATCTATCACGTAGTGGAGTCCTGCAGATTCTGAGGTAACATAATATTAATAGAGAATGACTTCAGTATTTTTACTTTTGCATTCCTGTATATATGCATTAATCTCAGTGTTTTATTTTAAAAGTGAGGTGTTAAAACTGTGTATAGGTGCTTTTCCCTACCTCATATTTGGTGACATGGCCCCCACTGCATGGTACCACAGCAGGCTCTGTACTGATCATGATATTAAGATGAAGATTTCACATGAATAATTGGAAGGAAAATATAAGCAATTGTTTGTCAATTGAGTTACTTCTGAGATTTCAGGTTCAAATCTATTTTTTCTTTTTCTATCTTGGCAGCTAATGAGCGTCCATATATCGTTAGTAAGTGATTCAGACCTAAATATATTGCTGGTGCTCACAGAAAAGCATTCAACTCAAGAATGACTTATTTTTTCAAAGATAATATTTAGCGGGAAGGATCATAAAGGGATAGAGATCTTGGATGTGACAAATGTTATGGGTTTATTTAAATCCCTTAAAATTTTTCTATGCAAAAGTCTGATTCTCCTTCAGATCCTCAGTGACTATTTCCATCTGGCTAAAGCATTGTTGCCTCTGGGATCCCAGTGGGGTGAAAAGATGAAGTGGCCCAGGGCAGTAGCTTCGTGCATTTTACATTATCACCTGTCACTACGTCTTAACGTTCTTTGTAAGAACAAGGTGGCCTGCCCCACTCAGGCCACCTTGATCACCCGCCAGATGCCCAGCAGCTTGTTTGACCTCATTAAAATTGAGCGATCATGTTAATGTGTGGGGCTGAGGCCAAACCTCTTAGAGCTGTTTCAAATTTCTGAGGATATTATCATAGGATTTGGTTTGTGATCTTTTCTTAGTATTTTCTAGCGGATCGGTCTGAATAGAAATAGACGAAGAGGGAATTAGATCTGGAAATTGGAATTAAAAGCAAAATGGGCTACAAAAAATACAGCCAACACATGGCTCCTTCATGTTTTTTTTTTTTTCCCTCTAAGAAATAATTTGTGGTACAGAAACCTATAAGATATAATACTTAAAAAGTACTGTTAAATGAAAACTTGCGAACTATGGAAGCATGATGGCATTAGCTGCCCAGAGGGGCAAATAATTATAGCTGTTTTTTATTGGCAGGGAGAGTTTCTACCTGATACTGTGCTAACCCAGTCGTGACCTCTGCTTTCATGCCTATCTTGCTGAAAGTAAAAAATGTGAATTTAGATCACATAGAAAGTGTTGCACAGGATTACAATGCATTTCTAGTGGCTTTGTCAAGATCACGTGGAGTCGGCAACTGGTTAGATTTTCTGAAGGTTGCAGATGTTCTTGAACATAAATCAAACCTCTGTCTCTGAAGGATAAAGTTTTTACTTCTAGTTTAATTATTTACTGCCAAAGGACATGCTTCTACCATTGCTTGGGGTCCAGTTAACTTCCCTGCACAGTGGTCCTGTCAAGATGGTACAAATGCCTCCACTAATTGGTGTCCTGCCCTGTTGTCCTCACGCTGAGTTCAGCATGAAGCCAGTCTCTCTCAAAGAATAGGCTTAGTGTGATGAAAGCCCTGTGATGCTACAGGGCACAGATGTGCAGTGCCGAAATGTGTTTGTTCAGTCTGCATGGACACTTTTTCAAACACAAAGAATATAGTTGATCACACTTGATTGTTATTTTTAACTTTCATAGAAATGATATGTTATGCACTTGTACTCTTGCAGATGGATACCTATAAACCATCAATGACCCCAGAAATAATCATTCTTTCTTAAAACTGACATTAGCCATACAAGTAGTCAGAAGGAGTGAACACTCAGGCTGAATCCTCGTGGTCAGATGACATCTTATGCTTGCATCTGGGTCCTTTTGGGCACCACCTTGATCACTTCATTTCGTATCTGTACCTCAGTCTCCTTGTCTATAAAATTATGACCCAGAACTAAAAGTTGATTCATGTTCCTTCCTGTATTTAAAGTAAATGATTATATGACATAACTGGGCCAAAGGATGAAAGTGAGGATTAATGAAATAAGTCATAAGCTTTGCTCTTTTGATTGATGGAGATTTGATAATCATACACTTGATTGTTTTTATCATTCTCTTTACCAAAAATGAAAGTGGGAATAGAAGAATAAGAATGACAGCTTTCCCATGACCTTAACAAAATCGGAGCACCTTACATTTGCACAATAACACCTAATCTTTTTCTGATTATCAAGCAATTTACATACATGATAGGATTTGAACTTTTACAGCCACCTGGGGTAGTGAGTGAATAAAGCAGCTATTGTTGTCCAGAGTCTCAGAAACCTCACGTTGGAGAGGTCCCAGTGGTTAGTGATTGAGCGAGCATGAACCCATTTCTTTTGTCACTAGTACAATAGCTGTTCCACACTATGAATCTACCTCTACACTGTATTTACAGCTAGTAACCCTTCTAATACTTTTTCAGGCTTAGAAGAACAGAACCTTGCAATATATAGGATGGTCATTTGCTTTTCGCTTACTAAAACCATTTTTGGTTGGTATTTCAATGTATTTGACCTCTATGCTAGTCACATTTTGAAAAATTAAATTGTAGAATTGTTGTGGAAATGATTTTATTTTTACTTTACTTTCAAAGCTGTATGAAAATTTTTAACTTCTTAGAGGTAGAGGTGGAAGGAATCCTACAGGTCTATCATTGCAGTGGGAAGTCATCATAAAAATGGATATATGTATGACTGGTGGGGAGAGGGACTGGACTGTAAATTGCCTGGTAAAACCTAACTGGCTTCTTAAATTTGAAATTGCCCCCTTGACACCTAATTATAAGAAATTATATTGAGATCCTGGAGGGATACACACACTCGATTTTTATTTGTTTTTTTCTTTAAATTCATGAATAACATGGTAACCAAACATTGGACAATCTGAGAAATCTTGTTTGCAATGTGACTATTTCTAGATAGCAAAGGGGTATGATTCATTGAGAAATCTAGACCCTGCACTGTGACACATTGTATGACGTCTCAGGAAGTTTATTCTTTGAGCTGTGATAATAAATCACAACCCCAAAGCATGAGTTCTCAAAGAACAACTATTTTAGAGCTATCTTCTTGAGGGTTGTTTGATTTTCTAACAACTGTTGTTAATGAAGCTGAAATTTCTAAGCAGGAGACAAGCACTTACATGAGTTTTTTCAGGTTTATGCAGAATTATGGTATGTAATTTTTGATTTCTTGAAACTCTGTGATAGACATTTTTTCTAGGTTAACATTCATTATATTAACATGGCTACTGTTTCAAAAAATGAACACCCTTGATAAATAATATTTGCTGTTTTCAACCCTCCTCAAAAGACATCTTCAGGGGTCCTAGATTGGCTATTTTGAATGGAATCAACCTAAAAATGACATTCCCCACATTGGCTCATTCTCTTGACTGGGTTGCCCTGTCTTGGTTTGGCTAAGTCATCTTTATCTTTGGATGCTGGGTAAAGACTTTTATTCTTGTTCTGAAAATCTTGCTGATTTGCAGAACAAACCTCCAGCCCGAGTTTTTTTCTTTTGTAAGTTACATAAGTCGTGCTGTGTGAACTAACATCTTGTCACTCATTGTCCTAAAGCAAGAGCCAAACTGGTGAGAAACCACCCACTGTTGAATATGAAACCTGTGCCAAAAAGGCAACAGCTCCATGCTGCTCTGCTGTGCCCCGAGTGATCAAACAAGCCTGCGAGCAAGCAGGAACTGCAGCAGCAGGAATCAAAGGAGTCCACTAGCCACGCAGAGTAGAGAGGAGCAAGGCAGCGATTTTCTTAAGGTGAGGTGACACTATGCAAGCAAAGGCACCCTTCCATTGTTTTTGTTCCGGACATTTGAGCACCATTAGAGGAGAAACTGCAGGCTGATGCAATTTTTATTCACTGGATAGAGAAATGACAGAGGACCATTGCTAGGAAGATTTTGCTTCCTATTTGGTGTTTGTGTTTATATATTTATGTTTATACTTATATTCTTATTTTGTTCTGAAAACAACTTATAGTATCTCAGTCTATTATGTGCATATGTATGTGTGTAAGATATACACACACACACACACACATATATATATATATATATATATGAATTTTTGGTTAAGGCCTTCTAGATTATCTTTTAAAACTTTCCCCCCAGTTTTATTGAGATATAATTAACATAGAGCATCATATTAGTTTTAGGTGTATAACATAATGAGTATATATATGTATATATTGAGAAACGATCACTACAATAAGTTTAGTTAACATTCATCACCTCACATATACAATTTTTTCTTATAATGAGAACTTTTAAGATCAATTCTCTTAGCAACTTGCAAATATACAATACAGTCTTGTGGACTGTTGTCACCAGAGCTTACTTATCTTGTAAGGGAAGTTTATATCTGTTGACTGAAATCAAATGCACAACCTAAGAGTTGAGAGTTACGTTTTACTTGGTGGATTTCCTGAGCACTCAGCCCAGGACACAGCATCTCAGATCACTCTAAGAGGGTGTTCCAAAGTGGCAAGGTAGAAGCCAGGATATATGGGTTTTTGCAACAAAGACCAGGTGGTCTGAACATCAAAAAATTACTGTTAATTAAAGAAAACCAGTTACCTCAAGTTGAGAAATATAGCACTTTTCTACATATGGGAAGGTGCTAAGGTCTGGGCTCATTGAAATCATTCCTTTGATACGCACCTAGCTGTCAGTATCCTGCTCTTTCACATTCTGAGTTCCCTCAGGGTGTCTGGTTGGGGAGTGGCTGCAGAGGCCAGGCTGCCTGCTTGTTTATATCCTGATTCCCTCTGCTCACTGTCAGGGGGGTGGCAGTAGTGGCTGGTGACTTGATGGACACAGCATCCTTTGATTACTGCTATGGCTGGCAATATTTTTCATTCATGTATCTTTTGACCACGTTCACCCATTTCCCACCCCCATCCCCCACATCTGGCAATCTGTTCTCTGATTGTGTAAGTTATTGTAGATTCCATATATAATGAGATAATACCATATTACATAGTAATTGTCTTTTTGTGTCTTATTTCACTTAGCATAATGTCCTCAAAGTCCATTCATACTGCCTCAAGACAAGGTTTCCTACTTTTTGATGATTGAATAATATTCCATTGTGTGTGTATATCTATATCTATCTGTATCACTTTTTAAAATCCATTTATCTTTCAGTGGACACTTAGATTGTTTCCACATCTTAACTATTGTAAATAATGCTGCAGTAAACATAGGGATGCAGATTTCTCTTTTTCTTTAAGATAGTGATTTCATTTCCTTTGAATATATATCCAGAGTGGGATTGCTCAAGCATATGTTAGCTCTTCTTTTAATTTTTTGAGTAACCTATACTGTTTTCCACAGTGGTTGCACCAATTTACATTCCCACCAACAGTGCACAAGGATTCCCTTTTCTCAACAGCCTTGTCAACACTTGTCTCCTTTCTTTTTGATGATGGCCATTCTAATAGGGGTTAGGTGATATCTCATTGTGGTTTTGACTTGTAGATTATCTTTTATAGATAAAACAAGACAGAATATTTTAATATACTCATCTTAATGATGGAGTTAATCACAAACAATTGTTTTAATGTCATTTAATTCCTTCAGAGACTCGTTTCTGTTGCTCAAATTGAAATCTTGATTTTGCAGGATATTAAGAGGAAATGCATTGACACAATTGATCTTTCACAAGATATTTAATAATTAATAACTTAAAAAATCCGTTCATATAGACTCTTGGGAATGATCATTTTTAGATGTGGAGTACAATACTGTAACTCTATACTACTTCCAAACCCTCAGAGTAACACTATAGAAGACATAAAAATGAGTAGACAGGCAAAAGGAATACTTTGCTGCTTCTAGTGAGTGGTGTTCATACTGTTTCCATCATTTAGCCATTTACCCTGCCTGCTGACTTATGGTTAATTGTGTATTTCCCACAGATTCATAGCATCACCAACATTTAGTTACAGCAAAATATTGAAACTGATTAGATTTGGGGTAGGAATGGGTTGATGGTATTGGGGACAGGGTGGGCACTGAGGCATTAAATACAGAGAATTCCTGGCTTCTTGTTTTCAGCTCTTGGCTACTGAGCCCCCAGCAGTCTCATTCTCCGCTGCATCTGTTTACATACCCTTTGGTTCGGCCATGTCAAATTACTTGGGGTTTCAGGCCATGCTCTCTCATGTCTGTGCATTTTCACAGTATGAGGGAGGAATGTTTCTTCCTGCTCCTAGTGTATCTATGAATGTGGAGGCAGATCTGCTAGAGTAACATTTCTGACCTCTCTTTGTGCCCTCATACCTGTCACTCCAGGGAGGGTGAAGTGTGACTTTTCCAGCTGGGGGTTTGGAAAGAGAAGCTGAGCGTGAATCTGCCAGCCCCTTCTCCTTGTTTTCTCTACTTTTCTTGGGAGCTTGCCGGTGGTCTTCTCTCCCCGTGTTCTCACAGTGACGCATTGCCTGTGACTGGAGAAGTAAGTCTGGCCGACTCACTCGCAGTGTCCACTGCCCACAGGTGCAACCTGTATCATTCACCCAAGGCTTCTTTGATAATAAAGATTTTCTTTTTGGCTCCCGTCTGCTGTCTTCTTTGGATTATTTTTCAGTTCTCGTTTGGGGTTAAGGGGTACTATTTTCTGGGTCCATGTGAACCTATAAAACATGTACTGTCTCTTTTCCTGCTATGTTCTTTTTCTTCTGTTTATCTTTCTCAAATTCAACTAAAGGATGATCCCTCTCCCATTGGTTGTCTTCCTTTCTTCTTGTTCTGTGCTTTTGAAGAATTGCACACATATGTTCTGTAGCTTATTTTCCTGTCTGTCTTGCCCCCCAGACTGCAGACTCCAGGGTGTAGGGACTGGTTCATTGTCTTCCTGGTACCTACCATAGAACTGGGCATATAGTAGGTACTCCATAAAGGTACAGAAAGTGAAGTGAATAAACTATGAAAAGATCAAGGCAATTTTTCATCCATCAATATCGGATTATGGGAGGTAAGTCCTTTGGTCATAGAGAAAATGTGTTTTCTTCATAAACTGTTTGTCTCCTATATTGTTGCCTTAAACCACTTCATATGAACCGTAATTAGGATGATACGCATCCAGGAGTTTTGTTGCGAAAATTACTTGACCTCTGACTCCAGATGCCCTAACAGTGTTTGAGTATTGTCGTCCATGTTCCTCCCCGTGTAATTATTTTGGCTGGTACATCCAGAAAGAGTAAAGATGAGTATAGATATAATATATGCCTTAGGAATGGGAGTCTATTTGAGACTTAGCAGAACACTGGGGTGGAGAGCAGAACATCTGATATATATTTTGTGGCCATGTCTGGAGATAAATCCTGAGGCCTAACTAATAAAGTGGTTCATTTGAAATGAATGATTTTGAAGTGAGGGGTAGAGTAGGAACCAGTGATTGGCTGAGTGGGTGGCCGCTCAGGCCTTAAATCAAAGGGTGGACTCCATCCCTGCTTCCTGTGGACGCAGGGACTTGCTGTTCATCATTGGCTTTATTCCCACGTTGCATGTGATTGACACCTATCCACTGTCCAGTTTAGCATCTTTTCATGCATATCCATCCTCTCCAAGTGGTTAGAAGCCCCTCTGGAGCAGGACGA
Organism: Camelus ferus; assembly: GCF_009834535.1. NCBI lineage: Eukaryota > Metazoa > Chordata > Mammalia > Artiodactyla > Camelidae > Camelus > Camelus ferus. Next base: position 98,139,892 of record NC_045697.1, on the reverse strand, counting down.
CAGCAGTGACACACCCCTTGGTAACTTGGCAAGCGTGTTACAGAGAGCCTTGCATGTAGTGGGTGCTCACAGACAGTTTGGTGATGGATCCTCTGTAACACTAATAGTGAAAGTGACTCTCAACGTGTGAAACGTGAAAATAGTTACAAATCCCTGTCTGGAATCTCTGAACAGATAACAAGAATATCAAAACTTTGATTCTCTCAGTGTCCCCCCTTTTAATTACCCCTTACGTCAAAACAAAACTGATTTTTCTGCTAGCTTATTGAAGTTGAAGTAAAGGATTATTGCACCTAAAGAGAAAAGAATGGAAATCTTGGAAAATATTCAAGACTCCCAGGTTCAGTATCAGTAAATAATGTGTCGCTGCTGAGTTCTGGGAGAAAATAAATGCTTCAGCTTCCAAAAACTGTCTGTTAAACAGAAAGACAGGTGTATCATGTTTACAGGGGATGTGACATTATAAACTCAGCTGCAACAACCCATCCAGATGAGCAGTGATCTGTAGCTCTGAACCCAGGGAACCCTGTCACAGGTTTTACGGGTAATTTTCGTTTGTGAGTGTTTAGACACCTTCGCTGCCAACTGGAATGGAGCCAGTATCAGTAACAACACAGAGATGAAAAACCGTGATCTAATCAACCCCCATCAAACCAGTCAGTGGTAAAACAGTGTTTCCCAGAAACACTTATTACAGATAACATTTCGGTTGTTAAATTTATGAAGTATAGAGTTATATAACTTCTTTCTTGAAAAAGTCAAGACTGCATTTTCATACACACATCTACCAACAAACACAGTTCAGCAGTGGAAGCAATAAGGTCATTGACAAAAATAAATTACATAAATGGTATTTACCAATTTTCAACATTCACTAAGAAAGTCCACGTAGGGGGCGCGGCCTTGCCAATTATGAAAAATGTTATCCTGAATAATTAGCAGAGTGTGTTGACAAAAATGTCAGCGTGAGCGGAGGCAGCGTGGTTTATCTGCTGGCATATGAGAGACATCTTTTTGAACCCACAGTTTTGCTAGTTTAACATGTTCCAGCCTTACTATAAACCCTTAATGTAAATTTGGCAAAGTCAGTGCTTACCTTAAAAGAAACTACCTCTATCTGCGTCATGGGTATATCACGGACAAATGTTGCTGCCCTGATTTTTGAATGGTGGTGCCTACTCCCTTTCCTCCGTGGGTGAGACATTAGGTATCCCCCAAAGAATGAGGAAATGCCCACAGTGACTTGAATTCTCTATGTGAGGAGACTTGGGTCCACACAGATCATAGATCTCTGTCCTCACCAGGATGAAACAGAGATTCCTAGATCCTTTCTGTTGTCAGCTCACTGGATTTAAGGTTCAAGGTATAGGCACCCCTCCCCATTATATACACCTGACCTTATATGGGTGAGTATTTTGGTCATTAGCTGCTTCATTAACCTGCAACTAATTAGACTACTTTGAATATCCGCCTAGGAGAAGCTACGAGGAGGAGGGAGTGTGATGGGATATTGGATACCTGTGGAGAGCCCTGTTACTGTAGTTTCAATATGTTAACTTTTGAGTTAATAAGTTTCAGAAGCAAAAAGATATGCAGTATTCATTTATCTCTTAATCATTCTTCTGAAAGTACTCTTTCAAGGGTCACAAGCCACCATCTAACACAAAGTCAAAAACGCTTCCTCAATCCAAAGTCTCCTTTATCTTGTAGAAGCCTTTGGCCCTAATGGTGGACATATCCTATCTTCCCCATGCCTCCCTTGGGCATCTCTGTTGTTTCTCTGTCTCCTTTACTAGTTTCTCTTATGTCTTTTATTTCCTTATATGTGGGAGCTTCCCAAGTTGCATCCTTACACTCTTCTTTCCATGAATTCACGTGGTGATCTCATCCTTTCTCATGGTTCCAATTATGCTTTACGTGCACATAGCTTTCAAATATATATCCAAGTTTTTGGAGCACACTCCCACTATCCATATGTATTTCATACGTTTTATACTTAACATGTAAAAACCATACTGAGAATCTTTACTTCAAAATTGTCTTTTCAGTTTCATTTCCTCATCCTTGTTAGTTGCAGCATCATTCTCATAGTCACTCAGGATCTAAGCGTCAGATTTCATCTTAACTCCTTCCTTACCCCAATACTGAGTTCCATCATTTCCTCCTACTTGGCATGTCTTATGTCTTTTCTTTCTCATTGCCAACTTTCAGTTCGTGTTTTGATTCTCTCTTCTCAGAAAGCTAACACAACCTTTGAACAGGCATCTGAGCATCTTTTTGGACCTCAGTTCATTCTGTAAAATGTCTTTAGTTTTATCTTGTGAAAATACATTTTTTTAATAACTTCACTATTCTAAAAGTCATCTCTTTCACTCACTAAATATTTATTGAGTTTGCACTACATGCCTTGGACTCTCCTAGATCCTGGAGTACAAATGGAAGTGAGACATCGTTCTCGTCCTTAAGGAATTCCTAAATAAATCACCAATAATTCTAATAGAGTGTATTTGCATAATGATAGACATTTTATTATCTCTAGATTAGCCACTTAGAATTCCTTTCCTCTTTTCTCTTACTATATAATTCTTTGCCCTTTTCAAAACCCAGATAAAATAGCATCTCCATCATGGTCTCACTTAATCACATTTCCTTCATTTGAAGTCCCATATAATTTATTCTGAGTCATTTATTTGGAAATTCATCATCTGGTAGTTTGTCATCTCCTCTATTGCTAATTTTAACTCTAATTTAATGTTTAATATTTTGTCCTGTATTCTCATTTAGATTGTCCAGGTTCTGAGATCAATAATAAAGTCTTACACCTGGCAGCTTCCCTAGGCCCTTAGAGTGTATTGCTGTTTGGTGTTCAAATGCAAACATTACAAATGATAAGTAATATTAAGTATATTTTACTGGCCAAATAAGTTAACATCTTTTTTTCTTACCAATATTTAAATCTGACCCTGACATTAAATAGCTTGAAGTGTTTTTTTACAACCACGTTTTTATACAATCAGATTCCTTTTTAACGTAGGTGTTCTCAACCTTCTATTCCATTCAGAACTTGTCCTTGAAATTTCTAAATCTCATCTACCTTTAACAGTTTCCACAAGAATTGTTGTTATAAATGAAACCCAGTGTAGTCTCCCGAGAGGTAGAATGTGCCCTTGAAAATAGTTCCACTGGAATACATTTTCTAACTCAGGAGATCATGATTTTTGTCAGTTTGGTCTCAAGGCAAAACTTGAGTGTTAATGTAATGAAATAAAATATAATGCTGGTGATACAGCAGCCACAAATTCCATTAGATGATAGTCTATACTTATCTTGAATGATGAACTAATTCAAGATTTTAATGTTATCAAGTGTTTTAAAAATTAAATTGCTCTGTTGCAATAGAGTTACAGTTTTCTCTTGCCACTATAACAAACTGCCACAAACTTAGTGGTTTAAAAGAACACAAATGTATGTTTTTCTTACAGTTCTGTAGGTCAAAAGAGCTACATGAGTCTCACTGGGCCAAAGTCAGGGCATCTTAGGGCTGGGTTCCTTCCTGGAGGCATGAGGGGAGAATTCATTTTCTTGCCTTTTCTAGCTTCTAGAGATCACTGGCCCCTTTCTCCGTCTTTAAATTCAGCAGTGACAGGGAGCTGAGCTCTCATATTTCTGTGTCTCTGATTCTCTCTTCCATTGTCAAGTTTCCCTCTGACCACAGCCAAGAAAGACTCTTTAACTACTCGTGCGATTAGTTTGGACCAACTTGAGTAATCTAGAATAATTTCACCATCTCCAGGTCTTTAACTTAGTTCCGTCTGCAGTCTCTTTTCCCATGTAAACTAACATAGTCCCAGGTTCTAGAAATCAGGGGGTTGACTTTTTGGGGTGGCTATTATTTTGCCTACTACAGATAATTTTTATGCACCTAGAACATTGTCTATTTTCAACTGAATGTATTTCGGTATTATTAATAACTGTTCTAAATTCCCTTTGATCATAAAGTCTTAGAATGTAGAGTCCACAGAGGTCATCCATAGTAGCTAGGGTTCAAAATGGCCCTCAGTGGGCCACACCTCTTGGTATTCATGCTTTTGCACTGTCCCCTCCCATTTTGAATCAGGGTTGACTTTGTGACAAACAGAATATGATGGAAATGAGGGTGTGTGACTTCTGAGACTGTCACATAGAAAGCATTGTGACTTCTTGCCTTGGCCTCATACCATGTAGTGAGGACCTTCAAGCAGCCTTATGAAGAGGGCCCTGTGAGGAGAAACTGAGGCAAGAGCCAGCACCAACAGGTCAGTCATCTGAGTGAGCTGCCTGGAAAGTGAATCTACGGGTCTCAGCCAAGTCTTCGAATGACTCAGCCCTACCTGACATTTAGCCTGCAATTGAATGGGACCACTGTTCTAAGGTAGACCATGCCACAGTACCTATGCTGTCGGCCCAAGGAGTGGCAGCTGTTTCTGTGGAGTGTAGACAAATCTCCAGGCCCCTCACAGTCTAAGTCAGAGCTGAAGTTGGAAAGAGAGGGAGAGTTACTTGTAGGATGGGAACTGGCTCTTCTGGAGTATTTAGGTGTAAAACTCTGAGTCAATATACTCTTAATTTAGAGTGGGGCCTGCCCAGTTGTTACGAAAGTGTAATTGTCAAAGTGAATATAATGTAATTTATTTAATAGTTTTTAAGGTAGATTTCTAACTTTAAATGTTTAGATACATGGTATCGGGCCCCCACTTGTACTCTTGCACCTCCCCTCCGTTTGCCACTGATGGGGCTGGTGGAGGGTGCACTTGGGTCTATACACATGTGCACGTCTGTTGAAGAAGTACACGATAAGGAACGGAGTAAATGGGGTGACAAATAAATTTTCCAGCATTGCTTCTGATTCTTGAGCTTTAGTTCTTTGTGGTAATAAAGCTGACTCTTAGGTACCTGAAATTAATCTCAGACATTACATCTCGGAAGCATTGATTAGGTCATTTCTAGAAAGATGTGAAAATATTTACTGCCCTCTGCGTAGCACATTCATCACTAGTTAAATTCCTGGATGGAATTCTGTGTTCAACTGGATCCTGAGGAGCCTAAATCTTTACAAATTTCAGTTCTTCAGTCTCCTTTGTCCCCTGTTCCCTTGGTCCAGTGCTTATAGAGGGTGGTCCCAAAGCTAGCAGCCCTAGCAGGAATCTGTGGGAAAACAAAATCTAAGGACCCTGTCCCCCCTCACTCCTAAGACCTACTCAATCTGAAACACTGAGGTTGGCAGGAATTTAACAAGCCCTTCAGGTGATTCTGAAGCAGCTACAGTGAACGTTTGGAGACTACTGCCTTAGCCTGCACCCTCTTTTGGATGGAATTATCAGAGACAAATATTGTACAGTTAAGAGTTTTTTATCTGCCATATTGGATCAACAGACACCAAACAACACTACTGAGAAAAAGTGTGCTTTTATCATTAAAACAAAGAGGACTTTTACTTCAAGTTCTCTCTAGAAGAAATGAGCACATAAGCTAAATTTCATCTGCTTGGTGCCTTTTGATAATGTTTGCTTGCTCTTTGAATTGCCTAATTTTTATATTTAGCAATGGTTCCAAGTTGTAGTTTTTGATATTGTTCTTGTTTTCCAAGGCCAAAGCCCCTGAGAGATGATTCATCAAGGATTGAAACACCATAAAGTAGAATCAATAAATTAGGTTAAAACTGAACTTCAGAGTTGGAGGGTAGAAAGAGAAAATGCAACTATTTCTCCACATGCCATTTAACTTCCAGAAGGATAAACAAAATTGTTGCTTGTTTTTTTCTTTTCAGTTTGATTAAATTCTCTGATTGCAATAACAATGCAGACCCACTCTGATATTCACCGTAAATTGAATAGTAATTTAAAAAAGAATGTGTTTTTTTATCTAGTAGCAGGAAAAGAAGATGGAAAATCATTTGTACTTACTTCTGACTTTACACTAGGGTTAATATTTATTGATGAGTAATTGATATTTAATATGATTTTACTTATGTCTACTTAGAAACACAGTGAGTTTTTATATAAAAGAGATGAAATGAACATACCATTTTTACACACAGAACCTACCATTGTTTTTATGTCTTCATTTATCATAAATAAGTGATTTTATCTCCTTTTTTCTCAATTTTATCTTCTTTTCATTAAAAATGTTATTATCATACAACCAAAATGTGACGATAAATTTTTGACGTTTTCTCCTATTTATGCTTTTGTGTTAACTTTATAAATATCCCATCTTTGCCTTATGTTTAAAGTTGAATAAGAAAAGGCGGATAGCAATTTGACTTGTAGGATCTTTAAATGACAAGAGCAGCTAGCTAAGGATGTAAATAACTTTATGGCCATTTTCTTGTTATGAATTTGAAATAGAATCTAGCAATCATAACCTATGGTGTTTATTCTCAGTCCTATGTTAAAAGCTAGGAAGTCTGAAATTTCCTGTCCTGGAATAAAATAAACATTTTCCTGTTGAAATTTTACCTCAAGCCTTGACATTACTCAACACTCTCCTTCTCACCGGCCGCCCTTTGATGGTGTATGTTACATTGATGATCTACTACAATTCCTAGTCTTCTCTTAACTCAGATATAAAAGATAAATTTTCCCTGCTGATTCTGGGAAGATCTCTTCCTTATCTTAACTCATCTTTCCAAATGATGCGACCACTTATTTTTAATATTAACCCTGTCCTGTGTTCACTGATTCTCCTTTTCCTCCTCCTGAGGGGGATTGAATACTCAGGTGCTTCTGGATCAAAGCTGATGTGCCATGGGAAAACTCTTACAATCTGGCTGTTGTCATTTTCCTGGCTTTATTCGTCCACTTTTCAATATGAACATTGTTGCCAGTGACATTGCTTATGCGTACAGACGAGTTGAAATGAAGCCAGTCTTGATCTGTTGTAACCTATTCAATCTACTTGTGAGAATTGCTCACCTATGAAACCACCGCCATCATTAACCATTCTCACCTTTTTTCTAAAGTCTTCCATCTCAATGAATAGAGCATGGCTTGCACTAATTGACTTGTTATTTGTGATTATTTTTACACATTTCTTTGTACCTATGTTTTCCTACAAACTTACTTTAAGCTCTTCAAGATCAAGCTTTATTTCATTTGCATTTCTACCAACATCTAAGAGTTTTCTTTTTTTTTCTTTGATATATTTTTATTGAAGTATAGTCAGTTTACAATGTTGTGTCAATTTCTGTGTACAACACAATACTTCAGCCATATAGGAACATACATATATTTATTTTCATATTCTTTTTAACCGTAAGTTACTGCAAGATACAGAATATAGTTCCCTGTACTATATACAGTATAAACTTGTTGTTTATCTATTTTATATATAGTAGTTAGTGTCTGCAAATCTCTAACTCCCAATTTATCCCTTCCCACTTGCTTCCCCTACGGTAACCATAATTTTGTTTTCTATGTCTGTGAGTCTGTTTCTGTTTTGTAAATAAGTTTGTTTGTCCTTTTTTTTAAGATTCCACATGTAAGTGATATCATATGGTATTTTTCTTTCTTTTTCTGGCTTACTTCACTTAGAATGACATTCTCCAGGTCCATCCATGTTGCTGCAAATGACATTATTTTATTCTTTTTATGGCTAGTTAGTATTCCATTGTATCAATATACCACAGCCTCTTTATCCAGTCATCTGTTGATGGACATTTAGGTTGTTTCCATGTCTTGGTTATTGTAAATAGTGTTGCTATGAACAGTGAGGTGCATGTATCTTGTTGAATTAAGATTCCTTCTGGATATATGCTGGATCATATGGTAAGTCTATTTTTAGTCTTTTGAGGAGTCTCCATACTGTTTTCTATAATGGCTGCACCAAACTATATTCCCACCAATAGCGTAGGAGGGTTCTGTTTTCTCCACACCCTGTCCATCATTTATTATTCATGGACTTTTGAATGATGGCCATTCTGACTGGTATGAGGTGATACCTCATTGTAGTTTTGATTTGCATTTAGAGTTTTCTATTCTTTATGGAAATTAAATAAATTATTTTAAAGTCACTAACATTGCAGCTCACTTGAGTAATGTAAATTTGGGGACCATTACTACAAGGCATATGGAATGAGTCTATTTAAAAAGGGAATTTCTTTCACAACATCTCATCTAATTCCATAGTTGTGTTTTCATCTGTGGACCTTGATTTTTCTCATTTTAAATAAAGGGCTTCTATGATGTATAGTAGAATTCTTAAATTCATACTTTCATATTAAAAATACAGGTTTACTATGAGTTCTGCACAGAGGAAGGAAGTAGCAAGTAAGTGGTTCTTGCATCTTTTACAGAGAGGAAAGATACAGAAAAATTTGTATGTTGGCAAAAATTAAGGAAGGATAGCATAATGGTCAGGGAGAATGCATATAGCAAAATTTTGACATCAAGGATTTCTTGGTTTTATACATACAAGATCATGCTCAAGGTTCAGTCTTTATTTACTAAAATGTCTTTATGCACATTTGAATATTGAGATGTTTCTCCTCACAATGAATATTAGTAATTAAAGATAGGATGGTTTCTATGTCTTTCAAAATCTGCTGTTACTAAAAATGAGTCCACGCCTTGATTCTAGCTATTTTAAGAGGACTGAATTTCTCAATGAATATTGTGCAACACTATATGGCTGCACTGTTGGGCACTTTAAGAAATGATCATTAAAAGGGAAGGTGAGTAAATACAGCTTCATTAGATGGAATCTTGGGTTTGAGATTTGCAGTTGTTTAAAATGCATATATATCAGAGCATGACCAGGGTTAAAACCTCAAATATAAACTGAAAACATTCTACTCATTGTAACCACACCATATAATGAAAAAGCCTTATCTTTTATTTCAGTCAAAATATTGTTCAAACATGCTAAAAGTAATTATTGTTAATTGCTTACGATGTGCAAAGTATCTTTCCAGGAGCTATGGTTACAAGCAGAAATTTTAAAAATAAATGTAATTTTCCTGCCCCAATGTAGCCTCTAGTCTAGTAGAGAGTGATAATACAGACGGAGAAGTATGAAGTCATTTATGGCTTTTTCTACACTGAGAGTCTGATACCACGAACAACAGTCACTGGAGTGCACTTGGCTAAGTTTAAAAATTCTAAATGCATACCTGAATACGAAATTTAATTAATGTGTCAGGAACAATGGTAACAGAAACTGGTAAGATGAAGACGTGTTAGTCACACTTACATTGAGATACAGGTTTCCTGAACTTTCTCTTGCTAGATACAAAATAATTAGCTAACCTACATTGAGAAGGTCAGATATTTTGCAAGGTCTCATAAATATAGAGGCTATATCTATAATTATAAAATAATACTGTAATTTTGTACCTACAAGGTTAATTCGGTATTATGAAAGTAAATTGAGGCCTTGTACATCTCAACCTTGTATGATTTAATGTGTGATCAATGAATCATATCTTTAGCTTGGTCTTCAGCTGATCCTCAGGAGAGTTTGGAGAGGATGTGGGATGCATGTTGATGTACTGTTCAGACAACCAAAGGTACCCTCCAGTGTGTAAGGGCCATGAGTGAGTTTTAAAAGCAATATCAAAGTTCTGCGATTTGTATATAACAACACCATTTGTGACATTCCAGACACCTACAGGTGATTAATCCTCACCTATCCTTCCGGGATAGGATGGTGGTGTGTAGTTTCATTGCATTTTACAGGTGGGATAAATAACTAGCTTCAGGTTGGTTGCGGAGTAGGGAATAAAACAGAGCTCTCTTTATTTCTTATCATGTAATTTAGCAATGCTGCTACTTCTCCTAAAGAAGTTATTATATTCTCTCTTACAAGAGTCTCAAGGTATTTCTTATTTTGGTATCTTGTCTTCACGGATTTGAGACTGGGCAACTTCTTCCATATCCCATAACATCGGTCAGACAGTAAGTACTTACAGTATTGGGCATTTATTAAGCTTCTAAGATTTTTATTTTAAAGAGCAGCTGACACTGAATGTAAAGATGAAACATCACAGGTGTTGAGTCAAAAGATTCATGAGTATTAGTGTTCTCTGACTACTGGTGCACTGAATACTGACTTTTGCTTTGATAGGCCTATGCCTTTTTAACACATTTTCCCTCTTGGAACAACAGAGCTGCAGTTTTTTTATTTTACAAATGAGAGGTGCTGTAGAATAAGCAAAAATTGGTTTCAGCTCCTCTGAGAAACTTATTATGTAAATATACATTATTATGATCATAAATAATAATAATTTATTTTCTGAGACATAATGCCAGAGCAAAAGTCATTTGGGTAGGCAAACATTTGTTAGTTGTATGGCGGTTTCATCAAATTCAGTCTCCATTCAGAGATAATAGATACTTAAATGGATTTTTCTTTTTCATGAGTGCACCTCAAGGTTTCAAAGCAAACACATTGTTAAAAAGATCAGACAATAATAATAATTTTTCTAAAATCTTTATGGCCTGCCAAACTAGTAGCATGAATACAAATAGAAAAATCACAATCCTTTGGGAAATTGAATTTGATTCTTTTTAATTTAGTCTTTGATTTAAGATAGAAGCCCAGCCACAAATTCTTCAGACTTGCTGGTCTTGGGTTTTCATTAGACATAAGATATTTTAGTTTTGAATGTAGTTTTTATATCCTTTACTTTCAGGGAAAAGAAAGTTGCCTGTCCTTTTTTTTTTTTTTTTTTTTTTTTGGAAGAGAGTATTATAAAAACCCAGCCATAAAACTAAAACAGTAATCAGTAACTTTCATAGCTGGAAGATATTTTTGATGCCTTATTAATCTCTGTTAATAAATAAGAATTTAGAAGTTATGTCAGTGAGCTATACCTGAAGGAAATAAGCGATGGTTATTATTGAAAAGCTAGAATGAAATGGGGATGCAGCGACTGCCGTGGAGGTGAAAAATTATTACATGGAATAGGACATAGTCTTGTCTAATGTTCTATATGGTAGAAATGGAAATTGTAGGTGCAAGTTATGGGGAAGTAAATTTTAATTCAATATAAGGAAGAGGTTCCTAGCAATGTTCCTAAATACAGAAAGTATTTGTATCTCCATTAGGAATATTATAAAAAGGATTCCTGAATCCTGCTGGGAACTTGACCCCCATGGACCCTAAGTGCCTCTCAACTCTAAACTTTTGGCAGTTCCGTTTGAATCTCTGTCCTTTCCTGCACAATCTTATATGCCAAACTTGAGTAGTTTCCAAATTGATGTCTTTCTCCATTTTTCCAAGTTTGTTGATTAAAATGCCATTTCTTCCTAGCTCCAAGTATCAAAATGTTCAAGTCACTTTTCTCTTCCATATCTTTCTCTCCTAAAATCTCTCATAACTCATCAGTCACTAAACCCTGTGGATCCTTATTTCTCAGTGTGATTCTCAGTCATTACATTATTTCTCATTCTCTATAAACTAATGAAGGCCCTCAGCATTGTAGACCTGTATTACCACAAGAATCTCTCAACAAGTCTCCCTAACACTTGCCTATCTGTTCCTTAATCTGTAACTTTCCTGTAGCACCACTTTTATTATGTCACTCTCATTAAGAATATAATACTCCCTTAGCCTTTTAAGGTTCAGATTTTCTCATCCCAGGATTTAAAGTCTTTCTTAACATGGCCCCACCTTATCAATATTTTCCTTGCTGCTTTCAATATCAGTCAGTTTCTTGTCTTCCACTCTGCTCAGCCAAACGCAGTAAATGAGCTATAGGTACAATCACAGATAAAATCCTGTACTCTTTCATGTTCCTCTAAGAATATTCCTCAGACCAAACTTATCCCACAATGCCTTTTATTTTATTTTGAAATTTACTTAAAACCCACCATGTGATTCATATAAAAAGACTCACTTTTAAAAATAGTCACTAGTTTCATTTAGATGTGTATATGAAAGTTATAAATATCACCTTGCTAACTAGTTTTAAAGTACTGACTCTATATTTCTTTTTATATTTTAATTTTCCAAGCAGCCATAAACACTTATTAAATACATATGAAATTCCTATCAAAGGAGGGAATCAAGAATCATTAGTAGGGTTGTTACTAAACCGAACTTGAGTCTACTCTCCTGACATGTAGGAAAGCCAGTTTACTGACATTGAATTATGGTGAAGGAAAGTGTATTTGCGGGGCACCAAGCAAGGAGAATGGGCAATTAATGTTAAGAAGACTCAAACTCCCCACTGACTTTTAGGGAAGAGTTTTTAGAAGCAACATAAGCAGTTAGGGTTGCAGGGTGCATGATCGTCTTGTGGACATTCCTCTGATTGGTTGATGGGGAGATAACAGGGTGGTGGTTTTGGAAATCTTAATCATCAGTCTTCTGATTCCAGCCAGTGTGGGATCTTTGTGCTTATGGTCAGCAATTCAGTCTGGTGGGGTTCTGGCTTCTGTAAAACAACTCAAGGATATGCGTCAGATAGTTACTTGTATCTCTTGAGGAACTAGGGGTCATATGACTGTTTTATGGCTGAACTATTGTTTAAACTATCATTACTTTTCTTTGTTTCCACATCCCCTTACTTCTCTAGTAACTGCTTGAGTCTGTTCTTTGGGACTCAGGGGGAAAAACTCACTTGATTTTTTTCTATAAACAAGAAATGGTGGACACGGAGGGGTCTGCCACAAAGAAGACCCTCAGGGTCCTGCTTTCAGTGGATATTAAATGGAGAAAAGGACCGATGTGGCTTCCCTGGGGAAAACATCTATGGGTTGATGTGCTTTGATTGATTCTCTTTGAAGTGGAAATAATCACGAGTGGCAGTAGAGTCAGCCCACCGATTTCAATCATGTCTTTTCCCCTGGTCCATTTTGATGAGCACTACACCATGGGCTATTAGCCCCCAAAACATTTTGGGTTAAATAAGAGAGCTCTCTGCACATAATTCTCATTTTGCAGTGAGAGCGTTAGGCTTTATTACATCTGAAATACTATGGAGCACATCATCTTGACTTTGATTTTTCACAACATTGTTCAAGATGAACAGAGATTTTAGTGAATTTGATTCGTATCATCAGTTCATTTATTAGCAGGTGTAATAATGGAACCATAAACTTGTCACCCCAGGTGGCACTAATGAACTCCTTTTGTGAGCTCCCTCAGCAGTGGAGAGTGATATTTGAATTAAAATGGATACCAACTTAAAAAAAAAAAAAGGATACCAGTTCTTTATTTCTAGAGGTGCAAGGACTACATCTGTAGGTGGGAAATCTTGTCCTTGCTAGTGATTAACATGTCCTTGAAGACAAAAATGCCATTTCTCTAAAATTCCTGGAATTTTTATTTTAGTTTTATTCTCATCTCAAGTCTAATTTCATATATACACACAGATATATATATAAAACACTATGTTTCTTTCTAAAATATAGAGAAATAGGTACAACAAATGTAAATATGATTAATATATAAACTTAATTTTTAATGTCTTAGCTTTAAAAGACTCTATCACAGAAGTAGGGAGTCTGGAAATGACTGTCTACACAACAGTAACTAATCAGCAATTCACCAAGATAGTACCAACAACATTGATACTGTGGATCATATAAATGAGAGAATGGTGGAGGCATACCTTAATAATTATAGAAAAGTTTGTTTAATTACAGGTGAAATAAATGCTGTAACCAAAATGTGCATTGTGCTAGGACAGCATGTAACAGGAAGACCTGATCAGCCAGGGAGTACAAGGGAGTGAGGGGAGGGGCAGGGTTATTGAAGCTTCTCTGGAGAAGTGATACTCAAACTGAGACGGAAATGAGTAGAAGAGAGGTGGTAGATTAGTGAATGTTGGGGCCTGGGTGGGGATGAGGCTTTCAGTAAAGCAAACAACGTGTTTGGTGGCAGGAAATTACTTAATTCTTCAGAAGAACCAAAAAGTGATTAAGAAAGGAGACTGTGTGAAATGGGATGGAAAAATAAGCAGGGGTCATATCATAAAAGGCCTTGTCAGTAAAAAGAGGGAGTTTGAATTTTTTTGTAAAAGGAATAGAAGGCCCTCCTCTTAGGGTAGGATATGTTTTAAAGATCACCCTGATGGAAAGAGGGAAGACTGGAAACGGTAGTCCAGGTAGGAGGCTTTAGCAACAGTTCTAGAGAGAGTTGGTGGGAGCTTGGGTCAAACCTGGGACAGAGAGAATGGAGAGAAGGGGGTAGATTCAAGATATATTGATGAGGAAGAACATGATGACTCTGAAGTCATGGGTGAGAGAGAGGGAGCTGTCCTTCAAGATTTACAGGACATGTGGCTAGGTGGACAGTGTTACCATTTACTGAAAGGGAAATGGTAGAAGAAAAGCATGTTTTTGAGTTTAGCTCAGGCCATGTTGAGTTTTAGTTGCCTGAAGTGGGCACAGGAGGAAATCAGTTGGATATTCAATGTAGAGCTGAGGCAATAGGTCTGCATAGGACACAGAACTTGATCTACTTTTGTTCTTATTTTTCCTTAATTCAGATCAGTTTCAACATGTCTTTGCATACCCTAAACAAACAAAGCCCCACAACTACCCCCATACAAATTCATCTCCAAAAACATTGATGAATAATGTGGATTTATTAACAAGGTTTTGGGAGAGACAATAAAAGGCATATATCACACATCACATAGCAAAACTTCTCACATAGTTCCTTTTAAATACATCAGCTCTTTCCCAAAGACTCTTACTCAACAGTAGCTGCCTCATCTCTTTACCCTGTCTTTCTACAACCTTTATCTTCGCCCTTACCACTGCCCCTGCGCCCATCTTCCACAACAGATTCTTTATTTCTGAGTGTAAGTGTAGCGTTCCCTGTCTTCTCTCATTCATAAGGTCACCTGTCAGTCCTCGCTGCAAAGCAAAGATCTATTTCAGAAGCTACCTGCCAAAGATGGTGAGAGTGGGAGGGAGAGGATGGATTGTAAATAATAGAATTTTTCCTAAAAAATAAACATTTTCCTAATGTAGTCTTGATAATTTAAGCCAAAGAGTTGAGTGCTAACATTGGAAAATTCAGTATTGGAGACAGAGATAGTAAATGAGAGATTGTCTAGTAACTTGAGAGGTAGGAGGAAAAACAAGAGACTAAAGTGTTCATAAACCAAGAGGACAGATGTTTAACAAGAATGTAACAGTCAGTTGATCAAATTTGTTGAGAAGTCACTTGCATATTTAAAAACCGTGCATGAATAATTTTTCTTTAAAATAATCTGTATATACTTTCAGCAAGTGGGAAAATTGGTAGCACCTTGTTTGTACTCTGCATGGCAACATCATTTTCACTATTTCATTTTTCATCTGTAGAAGAGGAATTGGTAATCTGAATAGGTAATCCTAGTTCTGTATTTCCTAGTAATCCTGAGATCAAGGGAATTAGCTAGACTGAACTGTGCTGCCCAGCCAGGCATGTTTACTTTGTCCCTGTCGAATAACCAGGACCATGCCATGAATCACAAGGCTGCCCACGTAAGGAGCTCGGCAGACTAGATAGACCCTCCTTCTTTTTGAGCTCTTGGACCAAAGTCAGTAAGTGGGGTTTGAGTCTCATGCCTGAAAGAATAAGATGATCGAAGGTGATGGTGACAGAGACAGTTGCATCATCAAGTAGGTGCCTAAAGGGACATCGCAGCAGGTACTCAGGACTTTGAGTGAAAAACCATGAATGTAGCCAACCAGGCATGGAGAAAACCCACACTGGTCCGGAAATCTGGACTGCATCAGTAGTGCACTGAGGGTGTGGTATGGCAGCAGCCAGCCCTGTGGCCCTGTCACAGGACAGATCACTGTGATTTTGCACCCACAGATGAGGTGGGTTCTGTGATGTTACCTTCGGTGGAAGGCAGTCTGTAGGCTGCAGAGTTGAGAGACGTGGAGTTTGTCTCTCCTGAAGAAGCAGCCTGTTTTAGGAGGTGACTCATCTTCCCTCTTCTCTGTATGCACTTGGAATCGGCAGGGAAAGTAAAATATTCCAGTGTGTCTTGTTGCCTTAAAAAAATTGAGAGGTGGACCAAAAACAAGACTGAATAACTGAATAGAAAAATAGATAAATTAGGTAGGTCTTTAGTGAATGGCAGGGGGATTGATGTCTTGGAGGGGAAAGAAATGATTTTGAATGGAAAAACAAGTTTGATACAACTCTTTCAAACTTTTTTAGGCTCTGGAAAGGGAAGAAATGGACGATTGATTACCCCTTGTATTAAAATTAGCATCTGTCATGTTGTTTTGGTTTGCTTTCCTTAAGCAATTAATTCAGTAAAACTGGCTTCCCCAACATCTTTCTTCTCACACTCATTTATCCAAGAGGGGAACACTGATGGATGGAATTATATCCTTTATCTTGGTGTGTCTTCGAGAACACAATGGATTGTCTTTTGCCTTTCTCATTCCACCTCTGAATCTTATCACTGAAAATTTATGGCAGTTGGAACAGAAGAAAGAATATAACCCAAAGGGACTAGAGTGATGACTTGGGACAGGCTCAGGAATAGGGATGTTTGACCTTCGGAGTTTGACCTTGCACCACAATTTTGATCAACTCTGATCCAGCTTTTGGAAAAAAACTAGAAACAATAAAAGATAACCCCCTACTCACCCTCAAAGAGCTGCTAACAATCTTCCCTCCAAACAGCAGTTCAGTCAATGTGGCTAGCGTCTGCTTTGCTACACCTTTTGAGCTTGGTAGGATGATTAAACGTTTTCATTCCTTTTCTGCTGAATGTTTAAATTCATAGCCTGTTCCCAAACGTTTCCTCTTAGCTCAGTGCTGGTCTGCTCAGGATTCAAGCTCAAAATTGTAATTTGAGGATTAGGAGAATGAAGCTGGTCAATGTTATTTTTCAGATGCTTCTGGGCTTTCTTCAAATCTTACTTGGTGATTCTTAGCCAGGGCCAAGGAAAGGAGGGAGCTAGTTGGCTGTTGGAGTGAAACAAAGAAAGGAGGTAAACTGAGAAGAATGGAAGAATCCGTGTAGTTGTAGTTCGTCCTTTCACTGCTGTTGTTTGCCCTTTGAAAGGATGGTTGTGTAAATCAAGTTTCTTTTTACCCATAAAATTATGATGGCTTGCCACATGTTCCAAATCATGCTTTATCATGATAAAGAAACAGGTAGCTTCAAATGAAAGCATCTGATGATTTATCAGGCATTTGGCAGTTGATCAGCCCCATTGTGAAAGGACAGTAATATCCTTGCTTTGCGGAGGCTGTTTAAAGAATGTGAAATGTGGATCATGGCACTGAGGCAGTTGACAGTAAATCAGATTTGATTTCCCCTCTGAGAGCACAAAATGAACCTTGTCGTTATCAGGAAGAGAAATGAAATCTTTAAATATTTCTCAATGTTTTATCATCTCTGCCTGTCAGAGTAATTTAACATAAAATTTCCCCAAAGTAAGAAGTGCAGGTATTATTTCATTTCATTTCAAAGATAAACTTCACGCTTTTTCCCTATAAATTACCTGAAAAGCCCCCAATTTGCAATTGTGGAGGTAGCTTAAGATCAGTGGTGTTTTAAAATAAAATATTATTAATTTAAAAATGTACTTTGTGTTTTGTCCCCTGCCAATAGCTCACAGTCCCTGAACACAATGATATCTTAGTGTTTATGGGAAAATCTCAGAAGGGCTAAGAGAAGTTGCTTATAAATGGTTTGAGTCAATTGTGTTGCCAAAATATTTTGTTTATTGAACTTTTGACTGCATATTTCTTACATGACCTGTGGTTACCTATTTTCATGTTTTCAACTCCTGTTTGCTTTTTATCTTTTCTTCCATTCTACTTAATGATAAGACTTTGCAGACATTTGCAAAATTTCTATTACCCCCAAGATTTAAAATGCCATTTTAAACAAACAAACAAAAAAACCCTTTGAAAAAGTAATATATGTGCTTATGAATAATGCATGCTCACTCTTGAAAAAAATAAAGATATCAACAACAACAAAAATTCTGTGACCCAGAGACAGCTACTGGTAACATCCTCGTGTGTCCCTGAGGACTTCATTTGTGAGTATTTTTAATTGAACATTGGATCAGTCATTCTCAATTTCAGAGTACTGAAGAGTGATGCCTTGCAAATTTCCATTCTTTGGTCTCAGGATTCAAAACTCAATTCAAAAGAGTTTATTTTCAAGCTCTCAGTATTTTATTACAGAAAGGATATCCAGTTTTCTTCCATTTTCACTTAAAAAAATAAGAAGGATTAACTGCAAAGTGCAGCATAAGGTATTTGGGTTATGTCTGAAGAAAAATTTCTTGGTATTTTAACTAGTTACTGGGACAGATGCCTTATTGATCTCTAATACTTTGCCACTTGTGGCAGAATGCTGGGCAACAATGATTCTGTTTGTTGACTGGCTGAATAACTTCACTGAATAATAAGCAGCAAAAGATTCTTCCTAAATCCCTACTTAGTGCAGTTTCTAGGGTCAAGCAACAAACTTTTCAGTGGATCCCAACCCAAGACAAAGCTGTAGACGAAGAAAGAATTACAGGTAACAAAATAGTAAATTCTAAGAAAGAGTAAAATGAATTGCTTTATTGCTGCCCCATATTAATCTATCTCCCATATACTCTGTTTGGGTGGAAGTAGATGTTGGAATCACTATAGAAAGTTTCTGAATTCAGGTTGACTGAGATATTCTAGAGCATCACATGCATTACCATTTTCACCCTCACAGTAATCTAATAAATTAGGTGCTGGTATGATATTGGCATTACAGATTTAATAACGGAGTGAGATTTGTTCAGTTGGTATTTAGTCAGCATGGACTATATGCCAGGCATTGTGCTACTTATTGGAATTCAGCAGTGAATCCATAGACAAAACCCCAGCCATCCTGGACCTTATAGTCTAGATTCTAATGGGGGAGAAAGATAGTAAATAATATGAACAAATAAGTGATATTGAATGTAAGAAGGTGGTATTCTGGTAAAAAATAAAGAGGGGAGGGAGATAGACGGTGTTCTACTACAATATTTGACTAGAATCAAAGCTAGCAGTTCTGTCTTCAAACCCTGTGCTACTTTGATTACAGTAAGATACCGAGAACTGCGATTGTTGCTTGAGGAGATTTCCTGAGATAAATTCATGAGAAAGGATCATTTCTGTGGTTCGTTGATGATTCTCCAAGTGAGCATTAAAGATTGAGCAACTATAATGGAGAGAAAAAAGTTGGGGTATCATTGCAGCTAAGAAATTTAAAGAGGTTTAATTTGCGGGCAAATAAAAGCACTGTTATTTGACCTCTGTTGAAAGTCAAAAGCTGGAGTCTGTTGGCTTTGGATTCTTATTTACTTCTAGCACTGTGTCAACACGCCTGTGGAGTATTCAAAACACCCCCAAACCAGCAGGTGTTTTAGATGTATTTATTTTGCCAAAAGGTCAACATGTGTTATTTTTCATCTTGTGAATGCATAGCCCCACTTCCTGCACTCTGCCCTAGTTTTTCCCTGTCTTCTGTCCTTCCCTTCTAATTTAGCCAGGCTCAGAGGAAATGTCCTTCTAGAGAATGTGACTAATGTAGAGTGTGTGGGACATTGAATGGATACCAGTGAAATTGTTAAATTTTTTACCTATGAAAATTGATACCATTTTTAAAAAGTATAATAGAAATATTAGAGTGAAAAAGGAATATTATAGTACTAATCAGAAGATCAGAAGATGAACCTATCTGAAATGGTTAGTCTCTAAGTGTTTGAGTCAGAGTTCATCCAGAGAAGTTGAGTCAGTAGGATGGATGGATGGATGGAGAGGTAAGTAGGTAGGTAGATAGATGGGAGGGAGGGTGGGGGGAGCCAGGAATATTTATTGCAAATAATTGCCTTACTCATTTGTAAGAGCTGGTCAAGCAAAATCCATCAGGTAGGTAATCAGAAAGGGAAGATTGTGCGCAGGCTTGAACATACTGGCATGAGTGGTAGTTGTCCACAGGCAGAATTTCTTCTCTTTTAGTGATACTTCATCCCCACTTTTAAATTCCTCCAAATGATTCAGTCAGGCCTATCCAGATTATCTAGGACAGTCTACCTTAAAGTCACCTGATTAGAGGCTTTAAGTACATCTACAAGGTCCCTTCACAGCAACACACGATGTAGTGTTTGATTAAATAACTGTGGATTAGAGCCAAGCTAGGATGACACATGAGGGAAAAAATAGGCAATTCATTTTTTATAATTTTGTAAATTTGTTTTCTGGGAATCTTTATTGGGATGTGAATAGCAAACTCCTGAAATCATTTAAAACTTTTAACTTTAGAAAAAAACTTCTTGCTTCAATGTGAAAAGTATGCTTTTGTCTTTTCAGCTGCCTATATGTGTCAAGACCAGAAGAAATTTATTTTCAAATGTGATGATAAATCAGTCAGTCCAGTATCTCTGCTTGATAGATTTAGAGCACCAGTGTCTTTTGAACTCATTTCATATTAAAACAAAGCAAAACCAAAAACCAATTACCTGCTAGTCCCATGCAGTATTTGTTGCCCACTGAACAGCAAATGCTGCGTTCCTTCCTTGAGTGTTTGTCTCTTTTTTTTGGGTGGGGGATGCAGGTATATGGACACGGTGTGCAGCCCCAGGGGTGAATCATGATCAGTCAAAACCAGTCATGGAGATCTTATTGCTAGCAGTTGGTCCAGGGCTGGGTATATGACCCATATCTGGCCAAGACTGGAATAGGGAAGAACATATCTGACTCCATATTATATCTGTTCCTTTAGCTTTAACTCTGTACGCTGTTGTCTTTGCCTAGTCATGCTGATTCTGTGCCTTTTGTAAAAGAATGTTGCCTAGAGCCTGAAATATGTGGGTAGCCGATTCTCAAGGTTCTGATCTTTAAGGGTGTAGTACTTTTTCATTCATATAGAGATTATAAGTTGCAGAACAGAGAATAACATTTATCTTATTGGAGGTTTATAGGAACATCATGACTAGGTGGACAGCTGCAAGAACAAAAGATTGGGACACCGAGAAGTTTGCAACAACTAACCATACCCTCTCCCCTTTTTAGTATAAAAGGAGCCTGAATTTTGACGTGGGGAAGATGGTTCTCTAGGACATAAACTCTCCCACCTTCTCAGTCTGCTGGCTTTTGGAATAAAGTCATTCCTTACCCCAACACCTCATCTCCTGATTTATTCGCCTGCGATGCAGTGAGCAGAGTGAGTTTGGACTTGGTGACTAGAAGATGTAATGTGGAAATCTCGTAATCCTAAACATCCACGAGTCCATACTGACATAAATAAATGTGGAGAATAGACAAATTTCTCCTGTCGAACAATTCCAAATAATGTATATAGCTACTCTGCCATTAAGGAAGGAGAGTGTAACGTCCTCTCCTCAAGAATGGACTGTGCACAGTACCTTCCTTCCAAAGAGTAGACTGTGGACAGAGGGGAAAAGGATAATTTTTTAGGAAAAAACTCGTTGTTGCTCTAACAAATTACTACAACTTTAGTGGAATAAAACAATAAAACTTGATAATCTCACAGTTCTGTGGATTAGAAGTCTAACACTGAGCTAAAATCAAGGTATGGTCAGGCTGAGGAGCAGGGCTGCATTGCTTTCTGGAGGCTCTAGTGGGGAGCATCTCTTTCCTTGCCTTTTCCAGTTTCCCAAGTCTGCCTGTATTTCTGGGATCATGACCCCCTTCCTCTGTCTTCAAAGCCAGCAACCGCCTGTCCAGTTCTTTTCATAAGACATTATTCTGAGCTGCTTTCTTATCACATCTCTTTCTCTGACTCTCTCCTGCCTTTTGATTATCATGGGCCCACCTAGGTCATTCAGGAAAACCTCCTTAGCCAAAGGTCAGATGATGTGAAATCTTAATTCCATTGGCAAACTTAATTCTCCTTTGTTATGTAACTGAAGATATTCACAGGTCCAGGGTTTAGGACATAGATATATCTGGGGTAAGTATTCAGGCCACCACATCTGACAAACACTGCCTAAGCCAGGTGACCCAGGAACACAGCAACAGGGACAAGTCATGTTGATAGCACATGTACTTGAGATGTGATGAGATGTTGCTTTATCTGAGTGATCTTCTTCCCCTAAACCCATAACCCCAGTCTAATCGTGAGAAAAACATCAGACAATCCCAGTGGAGGAACATTCTATAAAATACCTGAACAGTACTCTTCAAAATTATCAGAGGTCATTGTGGCAGGAATGTGGGCAGCCTATAGAAAGTGGACAAGGTAAGGAAACAGATTGTCCCCTATATCCTCCAGAGAGGAACAAACCCTCCTGACATCTTGATTTTAGGCCATTGAGACATGGATTGGATGGATGACCTATAAAATTGGGAGATAATCAGTTTATATTGTTTTAAACCACTAAGCTTATAGTAGTATTTTATTACAGCAATATAAAACTAATATAGTCATCCAAAGTAAGAAAAGTCTGATATGCCGTCACAGCTAGGAGTAATCTAAGGAGACAACAACTAACTGTAATGTGGTATCTTAGATGGGCTCCAGGAACAGAAAAAAAGGACATTAAGTAAAACCAGAGAAACCTGAATACAGTGTGTGCTTTAGTTAATAACATATCACTATTAGTTCATTAATTGTGACCAATGTACCATATTGGCGTATCATATTATTAATGTTAATAATAAGAGGAATGGTGTGCGGTACATGGGAATACTCTACCATCTTTGCAGTTTTTCTGTAAATCCAAATCTATTCTAAAAGAAATGCTTATTCAACAAAAAAGAAAATAAGAAGGAAATGTCAATTTAATATGGTGCTCCAATGTTCGTAGGTGGAAATATCCTCATGGATTCTTTCGAAAACTGCTTATTATCTACAATGTGTGGGAGTACTGTAGAGGATATAGAAATGAATCTGTAAGGACCCTGTTCTCTAGGACCTCAGGTTCCACTTGGGAAGGCGTGTGAGTTGCTATAATTCAGGGGAAAAGCATTAAGTGCATACAAGCCACAGGCGGAAGTTCAAAGGACGTTTGGATAAGAAAAAATTTACTTCCACTGGGGGCTGGGAGTGGGAGGTCACAAAGGACCTTGTGAAGGAGGTAGCATTTGCATTCTGCCTTAAAGAATAAGCAGGGTTTGTGTATACGCACTTGAAAACGAAGGGGAGGACTGACAAGTCAAATGCATTAGAACAAAGGTCTAAAAAAAGAGGGTGTTAGCAGAAGGATGTAGAATTTAAGCCCCTCAGAGACTAGAATTATGTCTGTCTTGTCCATCATTGAATCCTTATTGCTGCCAACAAAACACAGCAGTGGTTCCACAAATATCTGTTAAGTGGAAGGAGAATAGGACATAAGTTGTGGTGAAGTCACATGCCAAATTAATGAAATGAGCCACTTAAAGTTTTGAGAAGAACATGATTTGAGCTGTACTGTAGAAAGATTAATTTGGGGAAGAAAAGCAGCAATTTAGATTGAAAAATGCAGATTAGATAGAAAAGGAGAGGAGGGAAAGTATTAAACTTGTACAGGCAAGAAATTACAGTAATATTAATCTTACTTGCTAACATATAATCACTGGTCTCTGTTAAAAATTAATTTGATTTTTATTTATATTGAATTAACACATATTTTAAGAAGTCAGAGATTTATAATGAAAAATAACAGACTTTTGCTCAAGACAAACAAGCCCAGGTTTCTGTCTCTGAGGTAACAGCCGCACCTCTTTTATCTGTTTCTTCTGTCTCCTTATTTCTAAAGTTCAAATGCATATGGCTAGTTCTTGATTTCAAATTTTAGAGAGTATTGTTTGACTCTCTGTGCTGGAAAATAAGTATTTTACTTTCTCACATCAACCCATAATCCCACTGGGATTCACTCGTATAATCCCTTTCCCTCATTATTCTCATAAGTGTATATTAACCATATATTGAATTTCTATTCAGTAATATGTTAATCATATATTAAACTGATACTTGACGCTTTTATTTTATGATCTATAAATATTATGCATGGCAAAGCCATGTGGACAACTACAATTATTACATTTCCCTTCATATACAAATTTTTGTTTTTATTGAAGGTAATAATTCCCTTGTTTTTTGTTTAGTTTTCTATGGCTCTTTCAACCTGGTCAAGCATACCAGGAAATCAAACAATGTTTCAGTAGATTAGTCGTATTGGTAACATACAGTGGGACAGTCATACTTCTGCACCAGTTCGGACTGGGTACTTTCTAAGATTGTTCTCAGGATAATATGTTATTCCAAGACGTGGAATCTTTCAAATTCCAGCTGCCTTTTTTCCTATTGACTCTACTTCTTTGATTTCATGGTTTTGCCTTTACTCCCTGGTTTTCTTGAATTACGTCCTCCAGTAAATTTCTCTGATGCCTGGGAGGTAATATTTTTGAAATACTACATGTTTATATACAATTGTTAAAATTGGTACATTAGACAGATATACTGTTTCCTCCTACCTTTCTCCCCCTCCCCTGGCAACCACCATCCTACTAACTGTAGCTATGAGTTTAATTTTTTTTTTATGATTATGTAAGTGATACCATGTGGCATTTGTCCTTCTCTGTCTGGCCTATTTTGCTTAGCATAATGCCCTCCAGGTTCTTCTGTGTTGAAAGTGGCAGGATTTCTTTCCTTTTTAAGACTGAATAATATTCCATTGTGTGTGTGTCTGTGTGTCTGTGTGTGTGTATATATCACAGTTTGTTGATCCATTCATCTATCAAGGGACACTTAGGTTATTTCTATACCTTGGCTATTGTGGAAAATGCTGCAGTGAACATAGGAGTACAGATAACTCTCCAAGACAGTGACTTTATTTCCTCTGGATATATACTCAGAAATGGAATTGCTGAATTATGTAGCAGTTCTGTTTTTAATTTTTTGAGGAAACATGCTGTTTTCTGTAGTGGCTGTACAAATTTACATTCCCATCAACTGTGTACAGGGTTCTTTTTTCTCCTTATCCTCACCTGTATTTGTTATCTCTTGTCTCTTTGATAATGGACATTCCAACAGTGTGAAGTGATATCTTACCATTGTTTTGATTTTTCATTCCCCTGATGATTAATAATGCTAAGCATCTTTTCATGTACATGTGGGCTATGTGTGTGCCTTCTTTGAAAAACTGTCTTCAGGTCCTTTGGCCATTTTTTTTTTTTTTTTTTTTTTTTTTTAGTTTCTAAAACCACTATTATTTTACCCCAGAAATGTGGGAAGCCTAGCATCAGAATTAGGTAATTTACAAATAAATGTGCCCAATATTCTTTAATGACTTTTTAGCAACTTCTAAAACCCAACAGGGCCCAAGGCCACCTTCATTTAACAAAGTCAATAAAGCAGCTCTACTACTTCGGGTAATGGGTCTCCCTTCAGCCGTTTCTGACGCCTAATTCTGCTGAATGTCTGGTACACAATCTTGATCTTTCTGGGAGCACCCAGTCTCCGGTACTCTCACAGGACAAAGCAGGCGAGAAAGAGTGTTCCCTCAGAAATGCTCGGCCACGGTCAGAATGTGCCCAGAGCGGAAAGTCATGAGACAGCAGATCCTAAAGCACTGGCTCTCGCTCCCTAGGAGACAGTAAGGCAACAGAGACCTACCCTTCACTTGTCTGGACTAGAGGCTCTCACTCAGGACTTCACAGTGTGCAAAGAAAAACCGCCGTGCACTTTCTAAATCTGCTAAATATTACAATGTCCTGTTCCAGGATGTCCTGAGAACAATTCCGAGAGACCACTGATGCTGCAACCACAAAAAGTCACCAAACAAAAAATTAAAACACATCATTAAAACCGAAGAAAGCAAATCACCTGATGAAGACAACCCAATGGCTCCAAGGCCAGCCCACACTGACATGTCTATACATGTCAAAACCCTTTTATAATTTTCCTTTTGTCTCGGAACTCTTAAAATTTTGAAATTTGAGATGGGGGAGGTAACTAATTTACCTTTTGAGTCAGCATATGTTATTTCTCCCAATATTAGGTCCCCAAAAGGCAAAGACTGTCCAAGACTGCTTTGGCCATTTTTTGAATTGAGTTATTTGCTGAGTGGTTGCTGAGTATACATATAAAATAAATAAAATCTATTTTTAATTTTCTGAGAAAGTTTCATCCTGTTTTCTATAGTGGCTGTACAAATTTACAGCCACTTTTAATCTATTTTGAGTTCATTTTTTGTGAGTGGTGTAAGATGGGGACCAATTTTATTCTTTTGCGTATGAATATCCAGTTTTCCCAAAACCATTTATTGAAGAGATTATCTTTCCCCATTGAGTATTCTTGGCTCCCTTGTCAAATATTTGTTGACTGTTTATGTGTGGGTTTATTCCTGGGCTCTCAATTCTGTTTCATTGGTCTGTGTATCTGTCTTTATGCCAGTATCATATAATTTTGATTACTATAGCTTTATATTAAAGTTTTAAATCAGGAAGTATGCTGCCTCCAGTTTTGTCCTTCTCTCCCTGAATTGCTTTGACTATTTAGGGTCTTTTGTGGTTTCCTATGAAATTTAAGATTGTTTTTTCTATATCTGAGAATATGCCCTTGGAATTTTGATAGGGTTTACATTGAATCTATAGATGGCTTTGGGTAGAATGGACATTTTAACAGCATTAATTTTTCTGATCCATGAATACAGGCTATCTTTCCATTTTTGTGTCTTCTTCAATCTCTTTCACCAATGTCTCGTAATTTCCAGTATATAAATCTTTCATTTCCTTTGATAAATGTATTCCTAAGTATTATTATTTTGATATGTTATGATTGGAATTGCTTTCTTGATTTCTTTTCCAGATAATTAGTTGTTAATATATAGAAATGCGGCGGGTTTGTGTATGTTGTTTTTGTATCCTGCAACTTGACTGAATTTGTTCATTAGTTCTAACAGTTGTTTCTGTGTGTGTGTGTGGAGTCTAGTTTTCTATATATAAGATCATATTATCTGCAGTCAGAGACTACTTTACTTTTTCCTTTCAGATTTGGATGATTTTTATTTCTTCTTCTTGCCTAGAGTTGCACTAGAGTTTTAATACTGTGTTGAATAGAACTAGTCAGAGGGGGGACCCATTTGTCTTATTCCCGATCTTAGTGGGAAATCGTTTAACTTCTCACCATTGAGTATGATAAATGTGTTTGTTATATATGCACTTTGTTAGATTGAGACACATTTCATCTATACCTAATTTGTTGATGGTTATAAAGGATGTTGAATTTTGGCAAATGATTTTACTGCATCTATTGATACATAATTTTTATCTTTCACTTAGTTATTATAGTGTATTACATTGATTTGCAGATGTTGAACCATCCTTACATCCCAGAAATAAATCTCACTTAATCATTGTGTATATCCTTTTAATGTACTGTTGAGTTCAGTTTGCTTATATGTTATTGAGGATTTTTGCATCTGTGTTCATCAGGAATATTGGCCTGCAATTTTCTTTTCTTTCCTTGTAAGTATCTTTATCTGGCTTTGATATCAAGGTAATGCTGGTCTCATAAAATGAGTTTAAAAGTGTTCCCTCCTCAGTGATGGAAATGTTAGCTATCTTGATTGTGGTAGTGGCTTCGTTGGTATATAAATTGTACATTTGAAATATGTGTAGTTTACTGTACAGGAAGGAACCATACCACAATAAAGATGTTAAAGAATCAATCAGTCAGTCCTCCTCTTCATTTTTGAGGGAAGACTTTAAGATAAGTTGATAATAATTCTTTATAAACATTTGGTAGAATTCATTAGTAAAGCCATCTCATCCTGGACTTCTGTCTGTTGGAGATTTGGATTACTGGTTCAGTCTCCTTTCTAGTAATTGGTTTGTTCAGACTTGCTATTTCTTAATGATTCAGTCTTGGTAGATTATATGTTTTGAGAAATTTATCCATTACTTTTAGGTTTTCTGATCTGTTGGTGTTCATAGTAGTTTCTTACAATCTTTAATATTTGTGTTACTAGTTATAACATTTCCTGTTTCACTTCTGATTTTATTGATTG
This sequence comes from Camelus ferus, assembly GCF_009834535.1. Classification (NCBI taxonomy): domain Eukaryota; kingdom Metazoa; phylum Chordata; class Mammalia; order Artiodactyla; family Camelidae; genus Camelus; species Camelus ferus. Next base: position 98,111,954 of record NC_045697.1, on the reverse strand, counting down.
CTATCACCCCAGTGACTTCTAAATTCACTGTGATTTTTCTCCACACCAGCACTGAGTTTTCCCTTTTTCTCTCTGGTATCCCCTGGTTTATATCTAACATAGCCAGAACCCTGCAAGTAAGCACCATGGTGCAGACAGAGAAAGCTCCAGGAGAAGCCTGGCTTGAGGCCCAGAAGGGAACTTACAAGTCTCAGAAAGAGTGAGAAGCCCTAACCCACTCTCTCTCTTACTTTTCTCCCTCTGGCCCTGAGGCAATCCCATCCATGTTTTAAAGATTTCAAAAAATTGTATAGTGCATAAGCTATATATTACCTAGTGGGACCTAAGACAGGCTCCTCAATCAAATACATTGAATTTTCTGCAATGAAACATGAATATTCACACTAAGAGGGGTAAATAAAGACTATAATTGGCTTTACATATTTTCAGTTACTTTGATAGCACATTAGTTCAGATAATGTCAAGGTTTGCTGCCAAGTGAATATTTTTAAAAATTTAGTTTTCAGAAATTTTGGATTTAAGTATTGCAGATAAGGCATGATTGAATCTTTACCTCTCACTTGGCCTTTGAGGGTAACTAGTGCCTCTGGTTCCTTAGCTTTTCTAGAGTTTCTAGGTATGAATCCATATGTGACTTACTGACTTCTCCCTTTGCGAACTTAGGTTGTCTTTCTATGCTCTGTTAAGTCAGTTCCCACTTGTGCATCTGCTTTCCATCTTCCAAAATTTGGTTGATATGTCTTCTGCTTTTGTATCTTCTGTAATCTTCCACCTTTGTGTCTTTACCTGTTCTATTCCTTAACAGGCTTCTTAGTGTAGTTTCAAGAATGAATGGAGATTATTGATTGTATCCACTCTGTCATGTTTAACTAGAATCCACATGTCAAGGTTAACTAGGACCTGGAGATACAGATAAAAATGGTTTGCTAATGATAGAATTCTGCAGTTCTGTCATGACATTCCAATTCATTAAGAGAAGTGTGAGTTGCAGGGCAAATGGGAAAGGACAATAATTTCTTAAGGTTTTACCATCTGAAACCCCTCAGAGATTTCTGTTTTAGAGATATCTATGGGCTCATTAACATTTCCCAATTGTAGTGGACTAAACAGTGCCCTGCTCCTCACCTTCCCCCACAAAAGATCTGTTTACAACCTAGTGTTTAGAGCCTGTGAATATTACCTTATAAGAGAAAAGATGTGGTTAAGTATTCTGAGAGGAGGCTTTATTCAGGATTATCTGGATGGGCTCTAAATGAGGCAGTTTGGAGTTCGACCCACACAGAGAAGGTGACATGGAAAGGGAACAGAGACAGAGGAGGCCACAAACCAAAGGATGCTGACAGCGATCAGAAGCAGTAAGATGCAAGAAATCCCTGTTCTTCTAGAGCCTCCAGAAGGAGTGCAGCCCTGCCTACCCCTTAATTTTGGACTTTTGGCTCCAGAACCATAAGAAAAGACATTTCTGTTGTTTTAAGCCAGCCAGTTTGTGATAATTTGTTATGGCAGCCGTGGGAAACTAATGCACTGCCAATGCAGTATTGGACTGTCGACTGAAAGCGAGACAGACATGCGTGGGAGTGATTTTATTTATTATTTTAGGCAAGTTTTTTTCTCTTCTGTGGGCCTCAGTTTTAAAACCTGAAAATTAGGGTTGGTGATCAGTGATTTGAAGTGACTCAAATTCCCAAATACTCTTGGTTTGTACAAATCCTAATACAGCAGTGAGGAAATTGACCTATTTGCATCATTCATGTAATGAATGTATACATCCCAAATGAAACTAATAACATTATTGTTATCTTGGGATACATTTAAACAGAAAGCATTTCTCTTCTTTTTCTTTTGGAATAGCTACTTAGATGGGCTTGTATATGAAAGCCATGGTATCTTTTATATGGACAACTTGCTTGATTTGTTAGGAATACCTAATCTAAGTTAACTTTTTTTAATATATATTTTCATTGAAGTATAGTCAGTTTACAATGTTGTGTCAATTTCCGATATATAGCACAACACTTCAGTCATATAGGAATATACATACATTCATTTTCATATTCTTTTTCACCATAAGTTACCATAAGATATTGAATATAGTTCTCTGTGCTATACTGTATAAACTTGTTGTTTATCTATTTTATATATGTTTGTTAGTACCTGCAAATTTTGAACTCCCAATTTATCCCTTCCCACTCGCTTCCCCTACTGGTAACCATAAGTTTGTTTTCTGTCTGTGAGTCTGTTTCTGTTTTGTAAATAAGTTTGTTTGTCTTTTTTTTAAAAAAAGTTAACTTTTTAATGTAAAATTTGATTTTGACAGACTAGTCTACTTTAACAGACATTTACATTAATCTTAGAAAGAAATTATATGAAAATCAAATTAATAGTGGCTTTTTTTAAGTCCCCATTTTAACTGTCTAGATTGCAGTCTGTCTTCTATAAGGCTTTTTTTAAATTCAAAATTTAATGGATGGGTGATTCAATCATATAAAAGTGTTTAAATGTTCATGAAAAACACATTTAACTTTATTGTCAAGTTCAGGGACCTTTCTCCTACTTGCATATCCTCTGATCTTTGTTTTTTTTTCTTTTTAAAAACCACTTTAAAATGTACTTTCTCATGTTCCAACAAGAGCACAGAACCTAGATAGTATTTTTCTAATTTTTTTCCTCATATAATGCTTAAATACCAGTTTCAACATTAGAACTAATGCTTATTAAACAGTTATTATGGACTTCCAAGTTTATATAGTTTTTAAAAAAATTATTGAAGTATAGTTGATTTACAGTGTTAGCTTCAGGTGTATAGCAATGTGATTCAATTATACATACATATTTTTTTCTTTTCAGATTCTTTCCCATTATGTTATTATAAGAAATTGAATATAGTTCCCTGTGCTATACAGTAGTTCCTTGTTATTTTTCTATTTTATGTATAGTAATGTGTGTCTGTTAATCCCTAAACCCTAATTTATTCCTCCCCACTCTTTTCCTTTGGTAACCATAGTTTTCTACGTCCATGAGTCTGCTTTTGGTTTGTAAATAGAATTTGTATCCTTTGTATCATTGTAATTCTCCTACACTGTTGTTGGGAATGTAAATTGGTGCAGCCACTATAGAGAGCAGTGTGGAGGTTCCTTAAAAGCTAAATAGACTTACCATATGATCCAGCAATCTCACTCTGGGCATATATCTGGAGAAAACTATAATTCAGAAAGACACATGCACCCGTGTTCATAGCAGCACTATTTACAGTGACCAAGACATGGAAACAACCTAAATGTACATCAACAGATGACTGGATAAAGAAGATGTGGTGTGTATGTGTGTGTATATACACACATATATATGTGTGTGTGTGTATCTGAATCACTTTGCTGTACACCAGAAACTAACACAACATTATAAATCAACTATACTTCAATAAAAATAAATAAAGCTTTAAAATAGTCCAGTTTTTCATCTTTCCAGATTTCACCTTGACTGAGGGTACATGAGGTGCCATCTTCATGGCAGAGAAGAGCTACCCTGGGTGTGACATCCCCAGGGTGGGAGATTTTTCAGACCCTGACTGACAGAGCAACCCTGCAGCCAGTCATCCCTAAAGAAAAGCACATTTTCTCCTAATGCCCTAAGTGTTCTGTTAATGGGAATTTTCAAGCTCTGGATCATGATCATTGCACTCCGGACTATTGAGCCGTTGCAGTTTGCTGCTTGGTGAAGCTGGGAGCACAGTGACCCCTCTTCTCCTCACTGATCTCCTCCCACGTGCTTTCTCGGCTCTGAAGAGCTGCAAAGGAGGAGATCCTAATCATAAGCTTCTCTGGGTTCCAAGACAGAGAACCTGGGAAAAGGATAGGTAATTTATGCAGGCAAAGTTGCGATCTGGCATCTTCATGAGACTTTTCAGGTATGAAAGAAGTGGATGGGGGAAATCAAGAAAACCATGTTCTTAGAATTATATTCCTGAATCTTTTCCACATTTGCTCTGCTTCTGAGTCTGCCCAGTGGGACTAAAGAAATGAGGACCCAAGCACAAGTGTAACTATGCAGGTTAATAATACTGGTACTTTCCCTATGTTGTTCAGAAATTCACTTTTGATGAAACTGATCAATTTCCATGGTAAACTATCTCTGGCTAATGAGGATTTTCACATTCTTAAATATGTCTAAAATCCCAGTATGTCTTTCTTTGTGTTTAGTCACATCTGTTTAATAAGTAAAATGAAAGGTATAAAGAAATCAAGATATGGTATAATCTTGTGGCATTGTGTATGATATTAAATATTTGTTTTATACCTCATTATTCAAAGTTTCCAGGGACTAGGAAATGGCCATGATGAGAACAGTACAGATACTAGTCACATAAGGAACATTTACAAAGACTCCAATTAGTAAACACTTCTCTAATACCCACCCACTGTCTGCCAGATACGCCAGGTTTGTACATACACAGATGAATATGTTCCTCCTTCAACAGAGTTCATATCCAGCGAAGAAGCTCACAGGCTAGTTTTATATGAACTAATTCTAGCCTCTTAATAATAATGTTGTTATTAAAACACTTATGCCTTGTGCAAAGTTAGGGGTATTATTGTACAATAATAATGAGTAAAATTAAAATGATATTCCCACAAAAGGCAACATAGTGCCATCTTTCTCTCTGTGGCATCTGTCATCTTGGTGACTTTTGTGTTGGCTGACGTGGGTGGTTGAATTGTTAGCCCCCTTCTCTCACCTCTCTCATGTTAGTCCCTTCCAAGCTGTGTTCTTAGACTGCCCTTTTGGATAGATAGTGACCCTGCAAGAGCATTGCGAGGAGCTGCATTTCCTGCTAGTGTCCTCAAACATGTTCAATGTCCACTTATAGAGAACAGAGAGTACTCACTGTTCAAAATCCTACAAATGATATGTTCTTCTAAATGACCAACAATAAGCTAGAGGCTCTTTAGTAGTCCTACAGATGATGATCCTGTGGCATTTTCTTTAGCTAGCTTCTCTCAGGGTAGAGGAGGAGCTGAGTCATATCTACTGTCTAAAGTTGTCCTAAGGTTATGACAGAAGCATACTTAGGTGGGGGCCACAACCGGCTACTTGGAACTGCAACTTTTACTCATGAGGCAAGATCCAGAAATCAAGCCTTCCTGATGATACTTGGTGGGAAGTCAATTCCCACAAGAAAACCCAGGGACAAACTAGCTTCTCTCAAATTCAGTAAGTGGAAAAGGGGCTACAAATCTTCCAGGGAACATAGGCTCTGGAAGATACCAGATACTGAGCGTTGCACCAGAGTCTGTCTGGATGCCTGGAGCAATCATGTATACATATGCAGAAAACAACATTCTTTTGAACATGCCATAAAATAACTTTGGATTCAGTATTTGAGAGGGGGTAGATAATGTCAACAGGAAGCTGATGTATTTCAGGATATTTACTTATTGCAAAGCACACATTTGAATTATCATTCCCACTCAGGATTCACTGTGTATACAGGCTCAGGTGAATTTTGCTTATAGTATTTTGCTTATAGTAAAAGTTGATTAAAAATTACCATGTTGAGTAGAGGTGAAACTCCATACATTTGGACTACTTTAGGACCTGCTTCTGTCACAACGTAAGCATATGAGTTCCTTTAATGTGGTAGAAATACATTTATAATCCAGAACTCTATACTTTCATTCTCAAAAAAATACCCTGAACTCTGCTAGGTGAAAATAACTCACTTAATTCCATGCATCAGATCTTCCTCAATTACACAGCTGTGGCAGACTACACCTTAGTTCTCCAGAGATGCTCAAACGTAGGCTTTGCTGTATAAACAGACTTGCCACAGAGACTGCAATTACCGTGAATTTTGAGACTTATGGCATATGGCTCAAATTTAGGAAACACAACAAATACTTTTTGAGTGTATAAAATATTGGTTATTTCGCATGCAAGTTACAACCATAGTACCTCAACTTTAATCAAATTATAGCTTCCAGTATTACCTTCGCAGAGAGGCCTTTTGTGTCTCTGTGGCTTAAGGGCTTAGAGGAGAATGCGAAATTCTGAAATTTCATAGTAGAGGATCTCTGGCTTGCTTTGAGCCTGGAGTCAAGTTTCAATTTCCTTTACTTCTGTAATTCATGTTTTCTTCTTGACCCACTTTACATCTTTGTCCTTTTAGGTGGTAATATAGTAACTAAGGATAACCCAGAGACCAGATTTTTTGCTCCCTTGCCTAGCTGGCACTTTGGGGAAGAATGGAGTGTTATCACTCTTAGTCCTTCAAGGAAAATGATATAGCCCTTGTCTGTAGGGGACCCACTGCTCTTTTCTGCTAACCTATAGGAACTTTTGGCAGTGGCATAGAGAATATGATATATGCTTCCAGGTATAATAGGGAATACTCCATATTAGACCTGTTCCTTTAGCTCTAGTCTTGGGCTGTTTCCTGTGCTGAGTCATGCTTGTTCTGCACCTTTTGTAAAAAGAATGTTGCCTAGAGCCTGAAATATACAGGATAGCCGATTCTCAAGGCTCTGGCCTTTAAGGGTATAATACTTCCCATTCATATAGAGATTTAAAAAAAAAAGACACATTTGTCTTGCTAGAGGTTTACAGGAACATCATGAGCTGACCTTGGTGGACAGCTGCAAGAACAAAGGATTCCGACACCAAGAAGTTTGCAACAACCAACCATACCCCCTCCCCTTTTTAGTATAAAAGAAGCCTGAATTCTGACTTGGGTGAGATGGTTCTCCAGGACATTAGTCTGCCATCTTCTCTGTCTGCTGGCTTTCTGAATAGAGCCATTATTCCTTGCCCCAACACCTTGTCTCCCAACTTACTGGCTTGTGTGGCAAGCAGAATGAGTTTGGACTCAGTAACACAGAGGGGACCCATCTTCAGGGGCAGTGATTCACAATATAAACCTGGTGTTAGACTATTTAGGACCTTAAAATAGAATCAAATTGTCTTTGCTTTATCTCTATTTGGAAATACATCTTATACCTTATATAAATACACATAATAATTCTCATTGCCACAAAGACACACTTTTGACAGTCTTGCCTCCTCCCCTCCCCTTCCTCTGCTTTAAAATTATGTGAAAAGTGTAGTGGCTTCATATCCATTTTTCAGTCTTCTAGCCAAAATCATTCACATCTATGTTCCCGGAGTAATGGGCCAAGCTAGGCCTGAAGGATATTATCCTCATCATTTCAAGTTCTGGATATTATAGATAGGTTATATAGAAAAAGCCATCAGGGCAAATAATGTTCATCCATCATTGCCACATATATTTCACAGCATTTTCTATCACATGGAATTAAATTTAAGGTTATGTACTTACTATAAATAAGGGAAGGATAAGAGCTAACATTTACATGGCATTTCCCAAACATTAATTAATTCAACAGCAAAATAAATATTATACCTTGTGACAGAAAGCTGCCTAAGTTTTATAACTAAATTATTTATTACTTGAGAAATGTTTTGGTTGAATGGTGATTAGATAAGCAGGGTTGGGGGAAAAAAGATTGCATTACGAAGTTTTCTTTTATGTTTGTATTGAGAAAATTCAATGGGCTAATCATTCACAGGGAATACACCTAGTAGTTTAACTTACTGCAGAGGTAGTCACACGCAGATTTAGTCACCTAGTAACTAGCTTATAAATTGCAAAGAGTCAAGAAAAGTCTAAAGCATTACCTAGAGGTAAACAAATTAAGAGCATAGCTCTGAGACCAGTGATTTGCTAAGGAAGGACACGTGGTAAATGTTTTGGTTTCTTACTGCTGCGGTAACAAATGACTACAAATTCAGTGGCTTAAAACAACAGAAATTTATCATCTCAGTTCTGGAGGTCAGAAGGTGAAAATGAATCTCACTGGGGTAAAATCAATCTATCAGTAATGCTACATTCCTTTCTGGAGGTTCTGGGGGAATGTGTTTTCCTGCCTTTTCCAACTTTTAAGGCTGAAGACATTTCTTGGTTCCGGGCCCCCTTTTATCTTCAGAGTCAGCAATGACCGCTGTGTGTATCAACTTGACTGGACCACTAGGTGTCCTGCTATCTGACCACACATAATTCTGGGTGTTTTTGTGAGCCTGTTTTTGAATGAGATTAATACTTAAATCAGCAGACTAAGTCAAGCGGATTGCTCTTCGTAATGTGGGTGAGCCTCAATCAATCAATTGAAGGCCTGAATAGAACCAAAAGGCTAATTCTACCCTGAGTAAGAGAGAATTCCTCTCCTTTGAACTGGGACTTTGGCTTTGTCCTATTTTTGGACTTGAACTACACCATTGACTCTCCTGGTTCTCAGGCCTTTGGACTTCAACTGGAACTACACGGACAAGTCTCCTGGGTCTCCAGCTTGCTGACTCATATGTACCTCCTGTTGGCTCTGTTTTTTGGAGAACCCTGACTAATACACTTTGAGATCTAGCACATAATTAATTTTTCTTTCTAATACATGGGGCCTTAGGTTCTCAGCCAAGCTTCTGTTTAAACATTCTGCTCCACCTTTCACATATAATAAGAAGTGTTATTGATAGGAGTGTGCTATGCATGTGGACACTGTAAAGGCAAAAGAAGGAAGAAAAACTCTTTCCTCTAGATCTGTGCTGTCCAGTACAGTAGCCACTAGCCATGGGTGGCTATTTCAATTTAAATGTAAAACAATTAAAATAAATTAAAATTTGAGTTCTGCAGTGGCACTGGCCGTACTTAATGTACTCAGTAACCACAAATTCTAGTGTCTCATTGCATAGCACAGATATAGAACATCTGCCTCAATACATAAAGTTCTATTGGGTAGCATTACTTTAGATTATGTGCACATGCATTAGAGAACATACCAGATTTTTCCTTCTTCTGACAAAATAGCCATCATTCTCTAGCTCACACCCTAACAGGCACACAGAAAAATTTGCTACTCTTTGTATTCTACCCAGATTGCATCATCTCCTTTTTTTCTTCTTTCTTTGTCCATCTTCTTCCTTGATTTCCTATTCTACTGAAGTGTCCTTTCTACTGTGAAATTTTCCTTATTTCCAGGAAGGATGAGAGGCTTCCCTTTGATCTGATGATGCCCCATCTATACTTCTACTCTAGCACTTATGTATTATCAGATTTAAATTGTTAGTGTTCATGTCTTTTCTTTGGGTTCTAAATTTTCAAAAAAACAGAGACTGTTGCTGATATGTATATGTATTCACCTACCACAGTACCTGGCATGAAGAAGATACTCGAACATACTTTTGAATGACTTAGTGGCAGTGATCCTCACTACATTCAGAACCACTGGATCCATTCACAAATCTATTCTTAATACAATTACTCCTAAAGTCTATAATTACTTCCTCGTGTAATTTAATGCATGACCTAGTGTTATGGGGTGAACTGTTTCCCCAAAGTTTCTGTGTTGAAGCCCTAACGCCTCCAGAACCTCAGAATGTGGCTATATTTGGAGATAGGACTCTTAAAGAGATAATTAAGTTAAAATGAGGCTATGAAGGTGGGCCCTAATCCAATATGATGTTGTTCTTATAAGAAAAAAGAATTTGGACACACCAAGAGACACTAGGGATGCACATACACACAGAGAAAAGGCCATGTGAGTGCACAGTGAGAAGGTGGCCATCTGTGAGCAAAGGAGAGAGGCCTCAGAAGAAGCAAGCCTGCTGACATCTCAGCCTTCAGCCCTCCAGAACTGTGTGAAAATAAATTTGTGTTGTTTAAGCCACCCAGTTTGCAATATCTTGTTATGGCAGTCCTAGCAAACAAATATACGTAGAAAGATGTGCAATAATACATTCAAATAAGTTTTGAAGGTATTAGTACTATTATTATTAAAATATGTATTATTAGGATAGAAGATTTTAAGAATTTGGCAGTTGAAGAAGTTCCTATTTGGTGGAATGTGTTGCTTGGCCTCAAAGCTCTGTGCTCTAGCTTGGAAGGGCTTGACTATTCCCCATATCAGGCTTTCTGATCTTGTTTCTCTTGAAGGATGGCACTCTGGGATCTCTATGCTAGACTCTTGTTACCATGATGAGAGCTGCTGCTGATTTTCTGTAATGTTTGTCTTCTGCTTTGCATCATCCTCTGCCGTGATCTGGTGTTGGCCTGGAATACCTGACTCCTTTTTTAATTTCCATGTAGTACCGGATGGGACAAATTATAGTACAGGAAGGAAAAAGTTTTCAGGGAGCAGTGTAGCAAGAGTCCAGAGTCACAGATATATTTTCAGCTTGTATCCACCCTCATAAATTAGATTTGAAAACCCAGAGGGGCCAGGCTAACAAGTAAAGCAGTGAAACTTGGGGAATAATAAAGCAGAAAATGACAAAGTGTTGATCAAGAAGCTGGATCCGGACAAGATTTCAGAAAGACATATAGATCTGAGGTGACAGCTGGAATTAATTAATTAGTTAATTAATTAGTTAATTAATTATGGCTTAAGTATAATTAACATATAACATGTTTAAGGTGTACAGTGCAGTGATTTTATATATGTATATATTGCAAAATGCTTACTACAGTAAGGTTAACATATCCATCACCTCACATAGTTAAAATTTTTTTGTGTGGTTAGAACTTTAAAGATCTATTCTCTTAGCATCTTTTAAATATATAATACAGTATTGTTAACTGTAGTCATCATGCTGTATCTGAAATCCTTAGAACTTATTCATCATATAACATAAATTATAACTTATAGTTTGTACACTTTGACCACCTTCACCCATACTTCCACACCCCACCCCTTGCCTCTGGCAACCACCAACCTGTTCTGTATCTAGAAATTTGTTTTTTCAGATTCCACACAGAAGTGAGATCATACAGTGTTTATCCTTCTCTGTCTGACTCACACAACTCAGAATAATGGCTTCATAGTTCATCCTTACTGTCATACATGGCAGGACTTTCTTCTTTTTCACAGCTGAATAATATTCCTCTCTCTCTCTCTCTCTCTCTCTCTCTCTCTCTCTCTGTGTGTGTGTGTGTGTGTATGTGTGTATATGTATGCCACGATTTCTTTATCTATTCATCTGTTGATGGACACAATTTGTTCCCATGTCTTTGCTATTGTAAATAATGTAGGGTGGCTGGAATTTAAATTCTAACGTTCCTGGGATTTCTGATTCAGAAGGAAGAGGTTAAATGCTAGGAAAGATCTTGACTCTGACTTTAGATCTCTCTCTTGAACCAATCTGACCCAATAACTATATAGCTTAAGTATTTAATGCACTAGACTTGAACAGTTATTCTCTTTTTATAGATATAACTGATTTTAATCATGCTGTTTATTCTAGTTGCTCTTCTAACTTTTAGTAAGATGGTATTAGTATCTCTTTAAAATTCTGATCCCCCATTCCCTACTGCCTGTTTCAGAAACACTGTTAGAAAGAGCTCTTTGCCTGCCTAATTCAGTTGAGAATTGGAGAGGCTTCTAAAAGTCCCAGGAGTCAGTCACAACAGCTTTCTACCTTAGGTCTTTTTGGGGCACAGATCTGAACTCTAGCTCTGGGTTTTTAATATTAAGAGCTACTTTAAGTTCACTGCAATTTTACATGAATCATGTATAGAATTGGTTCATGATCACATAGTCACATGAATTTTGTGTTTCTATATGAATCAGAGTCTTTAGTTCTATTACTCAAGGAGGAGAAAATGCTGGTGGGAGCCTAGCATTAGCACCAAAAGATTGTTCTAAAATTCATGTTTTATTCCTGCCTTTTTCTATATCTGGTAATCACCAAATAGCCATTGTTAAGATGTCTCCTTTTCACACTTTAACAGTGGAGGAATGTATGGACTTGGTGAGATGTGTTTATATTTTTATATATAAATTTATGTGTACTTATTTGTATAAGCATATGTCATAGAACACATATTTTTACTTCCTAGTTTTTTTTTTCTTAGCCAACAAACTGAAAAAAAAAAGTTACAGGTTATAGATTCAAATTCATATAAAGAAGGAGGGATAGTTGCTATGCCACCTAAGTTCATTTTTTCATTCCATCCTCACAGGAATTTTATGAAGTAGGTAGTAAAATCCTAATTTTTCAGATTAAAGGTCACTATAAATAAGGCTGGCTGTTATTAAAACAGTTTTCTGTGAATTCACCCAACAAACGTTAATTCTCATCCACAAATACTGAGGCAGAGTTTCCTAGTTGGGTAGGTTTGCTTCAGGTGGCCACTGAGGGGTCAGAATCCTTCCATTGTGTGACTTCACCATGTCTTGAAACTTTCACTGCCAGATGCACAGAGAGAGAGCAGGCTTGAAAAATTATTGAGAATATTTCAGGAACCTGCCCTTACATCATTTCTGCCCACATTGCCTTGTGTGATGTCAGTCACATGGCCAACCTAGCTGTGAAGGATGCTGGGAAGTAGAGGTGCACACCGATAGGCTGAGCTCTAAGGGCCTCTGACCCCTTACACAGTTAGTAAGTTAAACTCCAGAAGCTTCAAAACCTGCCTTCGAAAACAGATTTGGCAAAATCACTGTGAAATCCTATAGGGTGTGCCTTTGGACAATATGAGAATATCTCCAAATCTCTTCACAGGATTTTTGGTTTATCAATTTATAGATTTTAAGATAGTTTATAATTTTTCTAGGGTTAATAATCAAAAAAGAAATGTGAACTTGGCTGACAAAATCTTCAAGAGGCTCCATCCTGAAAAAAATCTTTTTCAACCACTAATTGTGCTTTTAATGAAATACAGGTTAAATGATGAAGAGAAATGAACACAGGAATGTATTTATTGGTGCTTAAAGTAATTTTTCGATCATTATGAGATTTCTTGGTAAGAAGTTCTGGGAAGTTGTATGCACAAAACTTTGTACTTGTTATTCCAGTGTAGGTAGACCTCTCCAAATTGCCATAACAACTGCAAAACTCCCTCCTAGTACACCACTGACTAGACCTTAAGTACTTGACACAAGAGTTTGTGCTTTAATACTACCTTTATCTTCCCAGTGACCACTGGAAGCTTTTAATTATTGCAATAGTTAGCAGTAATTTAGAGTCCTACTATATTTCACACAGCTAGTAACTTACCAAATGCAAAGGTTTGTAGCAAGTAAAGTGTACCATGTCTGCTTCACTAGGTGATTGTGGCCTAGTGGAAGGTACTGGGGTTTTAATCTTGGCCTGATTGTTTTGCTGTATGATCTTGGGCAAATTCTAACGCTGCAAGCCGCAATTTCTTCACCTATAAAAGGAAGATACAAATATCTGACTTTTCTGGAGAGGCTTATATGGGGCTATACATGTACATCACTTAGTACAGTGACAAATTGTTTCCTCAAATATTAACTATAATAGTAATAAAACCAACCATTGTGGATGTTATTAGTATTACCTTAGTCTCATTTTTTTCCCCTGCAAAATAGAGATAATAACACTTTCACTGCACTGAGAAATAAATGAGCTATATATAAAATGTCTTACATGCAATAGGAACTTACTTGAAATTATTTCCCTGTCCCTTCCTAGGCAAAACAGAACCTGAATTTCTCTCTTCATTCAGTTGTAGGATCTTGACACTGTTCTGGGTAAGTCCTTTACACTCTGAGAGTCCTTTAGATTCTGAATTTTAGAGAATATTTCTGGAATTTTTCAATGTTGAATAAGAGATGCTTGGTATTCAGTATTTCTTTGGCTAAGATCTTTTCCACAATCGCCTCCATTATTGGGTTATTGAGTTGGCTATACCAGTTGGAAACTATACCAATTGTGAACACTATGCAGTGTCCAGTAGGCAGTATCTTTTCTATGTGTTTACATGGAGTTAGGTTTGCCTGACCCTAAAACCCATGCCTTTTGTATATCAAAATCCAGAGATAAATTTACTTCCTGTTCTTTACCACATGTTACATAGGACATCTATTTTCTGTTATGGGAGCTGTATAAACGAAAAGGGACTGATTTGTTGACACTCCTGGATTTTCTCTGTGCTGTGGTCATTCAGCATCCACATCATGCTACCCTGGCTAATGTTCATCGCCATTACCCCGGGCTATAACGAACAAGCACTCAATGATTTGGCAACAGCCTTAGACACCCAGGTCAAGAGGCTAGCTATCAGCTATCAGCTGCAGGCATTGACATTCCTACATCATCTCTGAGCCCTCAAATCAAAGATTTGTAACTGATGATTTGCAGAAAAGAAGAAATGATGCCTGGAGAAAAAAAAAAAAATCTCTTCAGATCTTTTGAATTCAAATTTACTTAATGCAGTAGTAAAATATATCAATTTTTTTGCTTCTTGAATACAAATAATGTTCCTCTCAGAATGTATGGTGTTCTCTACTGAACTGTTGGTTTTGCAGTACTAGGTTAAATGGAAATGCTCCACTGAACTGAAGAAGTGGATCTGAGTAAATTTAGCCACATCTCTGCTTTAGTCTTAGAGTGGAGACTGCTCTTGAAAGCAATTCCTGCTGCCTTGACAATTTCCCTTTCTCTTTGGGATTATGGAAATAGCTGCTACAGTAGAGTTGTTATTCTTCTTGTTCTGTATTGCAGTCTTTCTCCCCATCCGTGTTTCTTTCTTAATTAGGATTATCTGCCATCTTTCACTACTAAAAGTGAGGTGAAAGCCATGATTCTCCAGGCTTCTAAGCAGCAACATGATCAGTAAGACCAGCTTCTGGCAGGAAAATGAAATTATTTTTAATGTTAAACAAAGTAACTGCAGGATTCCACCCGCAGCCCAGGTCTGACTGAGAAATGATAAAAAGAGGAAGTCAGGAGATAACTCTCTGATCAAATGAATTGCCTTTAGACATGGCTTTTTTTAAAAAAAAAGTCCCAACCCAAAAGCCACACAGCTGTAAGTCCAAGACGTAGTAAAAAAAAAAATGAGCCACTTATAGGAAATGGAGATCAGGAGAGCCTCATTAGGGACACAGAGAGGGGAAGCCACAGGAGGGCAGTTGTATTTTCCTGTGGGTGGGTCCAAACCATGGGATGAATGCATTCTGAGAAATACAGGTTTGTTTGTTTGTTTGTTTGTTTGTTTTGGCATTGCCTTTGTTTAAGGAAGAAAACATCCCAGAAGACCCCAAGTACCATTTCAGAGAATTCTAATGTACTAAACGAAACTTGCTAATTTGTTGGGCAAGCTGTCTGACCTCTTCATATATTTTTATATTTACTGAGACAACTAACATGAACTTTTCTCATAAGTATCTGGAGGAGATGGGTGCTGATATAGTGAACTGGAGGAGCTGGATAAGACTGAAGGAAGGGGGCAATCTGGGGAAGATTGCATCGTGAGTCATTTCTCACAGGTGAGGCTGATTCTTGCTCTCCTTAAATTGCTACAGTGCAGGAATCAGCATGGCTGTGCCCTTGCAAAATGAATGAAGACCCACAGTCCTATTAATCTTCAAAGGGCTTTCATTTTCTCAGCATAAAAAGCAGCCTCGCTGGGCCAAAATTACCATCTCCTAACCACATAAAGACCTGCGCTTTCCTAGGAAAGGCAGTATTTAAGGAATGTAGATGAAAGTTCTTGATGTGTGTTTATGTGTGTGTTTATGCCTATCTGCACATTGCAAAATGTCAATTTAAAGCAATAGAGTGGAATATCTGTCCAATGCAGATAGCCTGCACCAACATCATTTTGTACCCCTATAGGGACCTTCCTTCTCTGGTTTGACAACATAACTTTGGAGAGATGATTTTGATTCGTCATTTCCTTATCTTTGATTCTTCCTTTTTCAGCTTGGCTTGAAGGTACTGCAACAGCACTGTTGATGAAACATGCATGCGTACACACACATACACACTCCTCAGTAGGGAAGTCTACAGGTAGTTTTGACCCGCCGTGCACGTCTTTCTTTCCCTGCTGATGTCGCCAGGTGATAATCCAGTAGGAAAATATTAGAATGTGTAAACTGGAGGGAAAAGCCACAGGGTAATCTTTAACCTCAGGTGAGTGCGGACCTGCCCCTCGCAGTCTACACAAGCAGTGCTGACAGGGCAGGTGGCGGAAGGCAGTTACCACTGGGCAGAAAGTGGGGAGTATGTCTTAAAAGCAACTGTGGTCTGTAATTATTAGGGGGCTGACAGTTGCTGAACACCTTCCCTAGCGATCCCAGATGCATGTCTTAATCCCTTACTCAGGCAGAAAATAAACTACTTTACAACCATTGTACACAACGTAACTGGTTGCCAGCTTCCTGTTTTGTCACTCCTGAATATGCTGGGACTCTGGATTTAGGGTTAACCATTAAAAATACATTTCAACTCTTGAAATAGGTCTGCATTTATGGGTACAATCATTACTTTTTGGATTATGATATTTATGGAAGGGAAATGATGGGAATCTTAGATCTTGAGAGGAAGTCAGAGTTCCTCAGAAAAGTGCCCTATAAATTCAGGGTATAATTATCTAATTATCTGGATCATGGTGTCTTACTTCCATCCAAACAGGTTTCTAGATGTATGGTTGGAAATAAGAGTCACCTTGTGGAATGTCATCCTCAGGGCCATGGGAAATGTGGGTCCTGGAAAGGAAACACGTGCTGTTGGTGAAGACTCTCTTGCATGGCAAGGCACGATCTTTCAAGATGTGGGCCAGGGAGTGTGCAGCTCAGTGGTAGAGTGGTGATTAGCATGCACGAGATCCTGGGTTCAACCCCCAGTGCCTCCATTCAAACAAATAAATAAATAAACCTAATTACCAACCCCCCCCCAAAAAAGGAAAGAAAAAACCTGCTTTCACTCAGATGGCATATCTTTTTTTTTTTGAATATAATTTTTTTAACATTTTTATTGATTTATAATCATTTTACAATGTTGTGTCAAATTCCAGCGTTCAGCAAAATTTTTCAGTTACTCATGGACATATACACATTCATTGTCACATTTTTTTCTCTGTGAGTTATCATAACATTTTGTGTATATTTCCCTGTGCTATACAGTGTAGTCTATTCTACAATTTTGAAATCCCAGTCTATCCCTTCCCACCCTCCACCCCCCTGGTAACTACAAGTCTGTATTCTCTGTCTGTGAGTCTATTTCTGTCCTTTATTTACGCTTTGTTTTTGTTTGTTTGTTTTTGTTTTTGTTTTTTAGATTCCACATATGAGCGATCTCATATGGTATTTTTCTTTCTCTTTCTGGCTTACTTCACTTAGAATGACATTCTCCAGGAGCATCCATGTTGCTGCAAATGGCATTATGTTGTCGGTTTTTATGGCTGAGTAGGTATTCCATTGTATAAATACACCACCTCTTCTTTATCCAGTCACCTGTTGATGGACATTTAGGCTGTTTCCATGTTTTGGCTATTGTAAATAGTGCTGCTATGAACATTGGGGTGCAGGTGTCATCCTGAAGTAGATTTCCTTCTGGATACAAGCCCAGGAGTGGGATTCCTGGGTCATATGGTAAGTCTATTCCTAGTCTTTTGAGGAATCTCCACACTGTTTTCCATAGTGGCTGCACCAAACTGCATTCCCACCAGCAGTGTAGGAGGGTTCCCCTTTCTCCACAGCCTCTCCAGCTTTTGTCATTTGTGGATTTTTGAATGACGGCCATTCTGACTGGTGTGAGGTGATACCTCATTGTAGCTTTGATTTGCATTTCTCTGATAATTAGTGATATGGAGCATTTTTTCATGTGCTTTTTGATCATTTGTATGTCTTCCTTGGAGAATTGCTTGTTTAGGTCTTCTGCCCATTTTTGGATTGGGTTGTTTATTTTTTTCTTATTGAGTCGTATGAGCTGCTTATATATTCTGGAGATCAAGCCTTTGTCGGTTTCACTTGCAAAAATTTTCTCCCATTCCGTAGGTTTTCTTCTTGTTTTACTTCTGGTTTCCTTTGCTGTGCAGAAGCTTGTAAGTTTCATTAGGTCCCATTTGTTTATTCTTGCTTTTATTTCTTCTAGGAGAAAATTTTTTAAATGTATGTCAGATAATGTTTTGCCTATGTTTTCCTCTAGGAGGTTTATTGTATCTTGTCTTATGTTTAAGTCTTTAATCCATTTTGAGTTGATTTTTGTATATGGTGTAAGGGAGTGTTCTAGCTTCATTGTTTTACATGCTGCTGTCCAGTTTTCCCAACATCATTTGCTGAAGAGACTGTCTTTATTCCAATGTATATTCTTGCCTCCTTTGTCAAAGATGAGTTGACCAAAAGTTTGTGGGTTCATTTCTGGGCTCTCTATTCTGTTCCATTGGTCTATATGTCTGTTTTGGTACCAATACCATGCTGTCTTGATGACTGTAGCTCTACAGTATTGTCTGAAGTCTGGGAGAGTTATTCCTCCCGCCTCTTTCTTTCTCTTCAGTAATGCTTTGGCAATTCTAGGTCTTTGATGGTTCCATATGAATTTTATTATGATTTTTTTCTAGTTCTGTGAAATATGTCCTGGGTAATTGGATAGGGATTGCATTAAATCTGTAGATTGCCTTGGGCAGTGTGACCATTTTAACAATATTGATTCTTCCAATCCAAGAGCATGGAATATCTTTCCATTTTTTAAAGTCTTCTTTAATTTCCTTCATCAATGGTTTATAGTTTTCTGTGTATAATTCTTTCACCTCCTTGGTTAGATGTATTCCCAGATATTTTATTACTTTGGGTGCTATTTTAAAGGGGATTGTTTCTTTACTTTCTTCTTCTGTTGATTTATCGTTAGTGTAAAGAAATGCAACTGATTTTTGAACGTTAATTTTGTAACCTGCTACCTTGCTGAATTCTTCAATCAGCTCTAGTAGCTTTTGTGTGGACCTTTTAGGGTTTTCTATATATAGTAACATGTCATCAGCATATAATGACACTTTTACCTCTTCTTTTCCAATTTGGATCCCTTTTATTTCTTTCTCTTGCCTGACTGCTGTGGCTAGGACTTCCAGGACTATGTTGAATAGGAGTGGTGATAGTGGGCATCCTTGTCTTGTCACAGATTTTAGTGGGAAGCTTTTGAGTTTTTCACCGTTGAGTACTATGCTGGCTGTAGGTTTGTCATATATAGCTTTTATTATGTTGAGATATGTTCCCTCTATACCCACTTTGGCGAGAGTTTTTATCATAAATGGGTGTTGAATTTTATCAAATGCTTTTTCTGCATCGATGGAGATGATCATGTGGTTTTTGTCCTTTCTCTTGTTGATGTGATGTATTACACTGATTGATTTGCGTATGTTGAACCAGCCTTGTGTCCCTGGGATGAACCCCACTTGGTCATGATGTATAATCTTTTTTATGTGTTGTTGGATTCTATTTGCTAAAATTTTGGTGAGGATTTTGGCGTCTATGTTCATCAGTGATATTGGCCTATAATTCTCTTTTTTTGTAGTGTCTTTGCCTGGTTTTGGTATCAGGGTGATGGTGGCTTCATAGAATGAGTTTGGGAGTATTCCCTCCTTTTCAATCGTCTGGAAGAGTTTGAGAAGGACTGGTATGAGTTCTTCTTTGTATGTTTGGTAGAATTCACCGGTAAAGCCGTCTGGTCCTGGACTTTTATTTGTAGGGAGGTTTTTAATTGCTATTTCTATTTCCTTTCTAGTGATCGGATTGTTCAAGTGTTCAGATTCTTCTTGATTCAGTTTTGGTGGACAGTATGTTTCCAGAAACTTGTCCATCTCCTCTAGGTTATCCAGTTTGGTTCCATATAGTTTTTCATAATATTCTCGTATGATATTCTGTATTTCTATTTTGTGTGTTGTAATTTCTCCATTTTCCTTTCTTATTTTGCTAATTTGTGCTCTCTCTTTTTTCTTCTTTGTGAGTTTGGCCAGAGGTTTGTCGATTTTATTTACTTTTTCAAAAAACCAGCTTTTGGTTTGGTTGATTTTTTCTATGGTCTTGTTAATCTCTATTGTATTTAATTCCTCTCTGATCTTTATTATTTCCTTCCTTCTGCTGCTTTTTGGGGCTTTTTGTTCTTCTTTTTCTAATTCATTCAGGTGGTGGGTTAAATTGTTTATTTGAGATTGTTCTTCTTTTTTGAGGAAGGCCTGTATCGCTATAAACTTCCCTCTTAGCACTGCCTTTGCTGTGTCCCATAGGTTTTGAGTGGTTGTGCTTTCATTATCATTTGTCTCAAGGTATTTTTTAATTTCAGCTTTGATCTCCTCATTGATCCATTGTTTTTTCAATAACATATTGTTTAATCTCCATGCTTTCCTTTTTTTCTCCTTTGTTTCTCTGTTGTTGATTTCCAGTTTCATGGCATTGTGGTCAGTAAAGATGCTTGAGATAATTTCTATCTTCTTAAAATTGTTGAGGTTTCTTTTGTGCCCAAGTACACGATCGATCCTGGAAAATGTTCCATGTGCACTTGAAAAGAATGTATATCCTATTTTTGGGGGGTGTAACGCTCTGAAAATATCCACCAAATCTAGTTTTTCTATTGTAGTATTTAATTTCTCTGTTGCCTTGTTTATTTTCTGTCTGGAAGATCTGTCTAGTGATGTTAATGCAGTGTTAAAATCTCCAACTATGATTGTATTCCCATCAATATCCCCCTTTATCTCTGTTAGTAATTCTTGTATGTACTTAGGTGCTCCTATATTGGGTGCATATATATTAACGAGTGTAATATCCTCATCTTGTATCACTCCCTTAATCATTATAAAATGTCCTTCTTTATCTTTCTTTATGGCCTTTGTTTTAAAGTCTATTTTGTCTGAAATCAGTACTGCAACACCTGCTTTTTTGGCTTTTCCATTTGCATGGAATATCCTTTTCCATCCTTTCACTCTCAATCTATATGTGTCCTTCTCCCTAAAGTGGGTCTCTTGTATGCAGCATATTGAAGGTTCTTGCTTTATTATCCAGTCTGCCACTCTGTGTCTTTTGACTGGAGCATTTAATCCATTAACATTTACAGTAATTAATGATAGATGTGTGTTTATTGCCATTTTGAACTTATCTTTGCAGTTGAATTGGTATATCCTCTTTGTTCCTTTCTTCTTCCTTTTGTGGTTTGGTAATCTTCCTTTGTATTATCATGGATTTTATTTAATTTTTGTGACTCCTTTGTAAATTTTTGGCTTGTGGTTACCCTTTTTTGTAAATCTGTCAACCCATTACTATAACTGTTTTTATTAAACTGATAGTAACATGATCTCAAACCCATCCTACTGTTAAAAAAATTTAAAAAAGAAAAAAATATTCTATATTTCCCTGCCTCCCTCTCCCACTCTCAGTGATTTGTATGTCTTCTTTTATAATTTCATGTTTACTTTATTTGTAATTCATGAGTTATCACCTTTCCAGTTGTGTGTTTCTCATTTCTGTAGCATCCTGCTGCTTTTCTATTTAGAATAGCCCTTTCAGTATTTCTTTTAGCATGGGTTTAGTGTTGCTAAACTCCTGCAGCTTTTTTTTTGTCTGTGAAACTCTTTATTTCTCCTTCTATCCTTAAGGATAGCCTTGCTGGATAAAGGATCCTAGGCTGCATCTTTTTTTCATTCAGGGCTTTGAATATATCTTGCCACTCCCTTCTGGCCTGTAGCGTTTGTGTAGAGAAATCAGCTGAGAGCCTTATGGGAGTTCCCTTGTAACTTACTCTTTGCTTTTCTCTTGCTGCCTTTAGAATCATTTCTTTATCCTTGACTCTGGCCATCTTGATTATGATATGTCTTGGTGTGGGTCTATTTGGGTTCTTCCTGTTTGGGACCCTCTGAGCTTCCTGTACTTGGATATCTGATTCCTTCTTTAAGTCTGGGAAGTTTTCAGTCATGATTTCTTCAAAAACCTTTTCAACCCCCTTTGATCTTTCTTCTCCTTCTGGGACCCCTATTATGCGAAGATTGGGACGCTTTATATTATCCCATAGGTCCCTTATGCTATTTTCATTATTTTTTATTTGCTTATCTTGTAGTTCTTCTGAATGGGTGCTTTCTATTGCCCTGTCTTCTAGATCACTAATTCGTTCCTCTGCATTTTCTAGTCGGCTTTGCACAGCTATTAGATCATTCCTCATCTCTGTCAATGAGTTTACCCATTCTACTTGGCTCTTCTTTATAGCTTCAGTTTCATTTTTGACATATTTTATATCTCTAAACACTATCTCTTTTAATTCCTTCAGCAATTCGATCACTCCTTTTTTGAAATCTTGATCTAGTAGGCGATCGATGTCTATTTCGTTGATCTTTCTTTCAGGGGATTTCTCTTGTTCTTTTAATTGGGAAAGGTTTTTCTGCTTCTTCATCTTGCTCATACCTCTTTGGCACTGTGGTTTATGGAGTATCAGTTGTTTATTTTGGTCCTTAAGGATTTTATCTATCTGATGCCTATTTTGGAATAGAACTTAGGAAAAAAAGAAAAAAAAAATAAGAGAGAGAGAGAAAGAATTTTAAAAGAAGGGAGAAAGAGGGTTTGAAAACAGTGTATAATGAATAATAGAAGAGTGAATTGAAGCAGAGTATTAATCGGGTTGAGGCGTCCTTTTGAAACCTTTCCAAAAAAGGGGGGGGGGGTGAATAGATGTATTTGAAACCTGTGTCTAATCAATAGCAGGACATCAAAACCCAAGAGAAATAGAAATGAATTAAGAATTAAGAAGTAAAGATTAAGAGAGTAATAGAAAATAGAACAGGTGAAAACAGATTAAAAAAAAAGGGGGGGGGGCGGTTGTCGGTGTTCTCCTGGAGTCTGTGTGCTTTTAATGTGAAGTCTTTCTGTCTTCGTCCTGTTTTGGAAGCTCAGCTTGCTGTTTTCAGAGGCCCTCCGTTGGCGCCCTCTTCTGTGCTGCTCCCAGCACCTGTCGGCAAGCAGATCGCGCCTCCTCCTAACACTGGGTTAGCTGCAGCTCTCTGCTGTGGGCGGGCGGGTCGCTGCCCCTCCGGATGCCGCAGTCAGATGTTGCAGACTGGCCAGGTAGGAGGTTGGGTCGTGCCCCCTCCCAGCACCTCGGTCAGGGGCTGTGTTCCTGCCCGAAAGGCGGGGGGGGGGGCCGTTCTCGTTCTACCTGCGCCGCTGGTAGCTCAGCTGCTCTGTGCGGCTGCGCGCTCCGCCCTGGTCCGCGCTCCGCCCTGGTTGGCGCTCCGCGGGTGGGCTCGGGGAAGACCGAGGGACAGTCCTGTCCCTGCTCCGAGCCAAAACCCAGCTCCTTGTTTGTCTTTGTGGAGCAAGTTCTCTGAGGGACCAGGATGGAAGGATCCTATCTGCCCAGGGCTGCAGGCCAGTCCCAGTCTGGCCTTTGAGGCTGCTAAGCCCTTCGGTGCAGATGCAGGTTTCGCCCCCGCCCCCGCCTGGGTGCTAAGCGCGGAGGATGTGGCGGCTGTGCCTGAACGCCGCCTCTCTTCCCCTGGAAACTTTCCGCAGGTTTCAGAGATGGGGGTGTGCACCCTTCCCCCGAGAGCACATCAACCTTGCTGTTTTATGGAGGGCCCAGGTTGTTCTGCCCTGTGCACCCACAGCCACGGCGCGCAGCCCCTTGCATTCCCCCGGGGCTGCCTCCGTGCAGCCACTTCTGTCCTCCACCTGGCTTGTGCAGCCTGGCCCTGCCCATGGCTGCCTGCCCGCGTCTCAGGCTGGGTGTCGGGGGGACGCTCTGTGCCCGTTTAACTTAGTTCTGTTAGTCAAGGGCTGCTCTGTACAGATCCGAGCCTCGGAGGCTCCCCCTCCGTCCCGCTGGCCTCTTAGTTGGATAGGGGAGACCCAGCGAGCGAGCGCCAGTCCTCCTTTGCCGCTCCCTCCCCTCGGGACCCGTCCCGTGCTGCTTTGCCTTTTGTTCTTTCTTTTTTCCTTTTCTCCTACCAGATTTTTGGCAGTCTTTATCTTTTGAAGAGGGCGATGTTCTGTCGGAGTTCCGCAGGTGCTCTGGTTGGCTGAGTGGGTCTGTAGTTGTGGGTCTTGGTGTATCTGTGGGAGAGGGTGACCTGCGAGCGTCCTTCTACTCCGCCATCTTCCGGAAATCCATCAATGGCATATCTAAATAGAGGGAGAAACACTCACTCACTAGACGGTCCAGGTGGACCTCTTGGGATGAGGGAAGGGACGCCAGGTGAGCATGTTCCGAAGATCAGAGGTGGTGGCTACAATGGATTCTCGGGAAGGCAGGAGGTATTAAAAGAGACTGTGCAACATCTCGGGGTTATGTTCAGATGTTCAAAATTCCTGGTACTGAGGTAGAGTGAATTTACTCCACATATAACGGAAAGAAGAACTGGAAGTTTCTGAGGGAAATACCGGAGAGAGGAGTAAAGAATCCAGAGTCTAATATTGCAGGAAGGAAAGGAGAGACCAAAAGAAGAAGAAAGAAAGAAAAAAAAAAAATCGTCCATGGAGGTTTAGCTGAAGAGGATGTTAGAGGCAAAAATATCTGAGGAGTTTTAAGTGCTTTGTTGTGGAGTATGAAATGTTAACAGTCTCCTTATGCAACTGGCAGAAAATCTACATTGTTCACATAGTGTGCGTGCGCCCGCGCGTGTGTGTGTGTGTGTGTGTGAATTCCTTAGAACCAGAGAAGTAATGAATTTGCAACCAGTTTTTCTCAGAAAGAGCAAAAAAGTGCATATGTTGGTGAACTTCAGAACAAGACAATTAGGAAAAAGCTAACGTAGAGTTTAAGTATTTCTTTTCGTTTCTGAACAAAAATCAAACCAAAGCAATTTTGTGAGAGGCAAAAAAGGACCCTGATTGTGTTTGATAAAATCTGGCCTAAGAAAAAATACTAAAGTGCAATTAGAATGAAGGAGCCTGAAGGAAAGGAAGGAAAGATTATGTTAATTGTTATTATTGTAATTATTAGTAATTATTTTGAAATAGACTGATGTTGAATATTGCCACACTACTTAACTATGCCAGTGTTGTTACTGTTTTATTTTTAAACTGTTTTTGATTATGTAAATCCTTGGTGTATCTGAACCCAGAACTCTCCTTTTATCCCTCTAGGGATTTTATGCTAAAGTTGAAATAACAAGCTTGGTGCTGTCATGATATGCCAATTCAAACAAAATGAGGAGAGATCAAATGATAGCCAAGTAGGATATGTGGAGATGTGTATTGAGTTGCATCATATTCTGATTTTCTGTTGATGTTCTTCCCTCTGTTTGTCCTTGAAAACTAGGGAAACCTCTCAGCTCCTCCTATACAGAGGCAGCCTGTCTTAAGTTTTAAGGGCTAAAAAGTACCTTTGAGATGATTGACTTCCCAGTCTGTGCTGGAGACTGACAGTGTCTGATCAAGATCTAGCCTCTATTTGAACTCTTTCAGTGTTCACAATGCTGACAATTACATTTTCTGAACCACTCTAATTATTAAGACATTTTATGTAAGCAACAGGATGTTCAGTGGAATTTTCTGTTTTCTCCAGAGGCCCAGATTGGAGAAGAAAACATTCCACATCAAGGAGCTAGACTTGTAAGATGGGTGATCCTAACCTGGGTCTGCCTACCCACAGGCATGTGTAAAAGATAGAGGTTGAAGAGGCTTTAGGGAAGAAACTTCTTTGGAGAATGTTTTCTGTGTGTTACTGGGGACAGAGGGAGGCGGGAAAGAGTAGATACTTTCCTCCACACTCTAAGTGAAAAGGCTTCAGGAAGGATCCAATTTCAATGAATGAGATGAGTGAGGTTTCATATTTCAATGAATGAGAGATTTCCCTAACTGACATATGTGTTGGTCAAGCTTTTGATGTTTGAAGACCTGTTACTCGAGTTATTATTAAATAGCCTTCTTACCAAACCAAACTTAGGTCTGCTTGCCCCCACAGTAAAGCTAATCTATTGACATCAGACTGTGGTAAAGGAAAGTGCAGCGTTTATTGCAGGGCTTGTACAAGGAGTCTGGGGCAGCTAACAGTCAAAAAAACCCGAACTCCCCAATGGGTTTCAGAGAAGCATTTTTAAAGGCCAGATGAGGGAGGGGAGTCTCAGGGAGTGTGATCAGCTGGTACACAATTCTCTGATTGGTAGATGGTGAGGTAACAGGGCAGTGTCACAGAGGTTATAACACTATCAATCCTTAGGCTCCAGCTGGTCTGGGAGCTAAATGCTCATGGTCATCATATAGTTAACTTCTTCCATCTGGTGGGGGTTTTGGTATCTGTAAAACAGCTCAGGAAATGTGCATCAAATAGTGTTATCTATGTATTTCAGGGAGGAACTAACGATTCTGTGACTGCCATATGGCTGATTTACTGTTTAAATTCTTACCAGTTCTCCTGGCCCAGCTGCTACTTCTGTTACTGCATGTTCACATTCTTTCAATCATTAACTCTTGAGCCAGGCTTTTGTGACTCAGGGGAGGCCTGGGAGACGACAGCTTTTCTACAAACAAGAGGCAGGCAGAGGACATGGGGGGAGGCGTCTTTCCCAGGGAGGTCCCCTAGGGTCCTGTTGGGTTGCAGTCTTATGGAGGCTGTGTCTGCAGCTGCCCCTTCCTGGTGGCAGAGGGAAGAGAATCTCTGGGAATGAGGTGCCTTTGCTCTAGCTGTGTCCTCCCCAACATGTAGACTTAAATCCTGCTGAAGGGAACTGGTTGTAGGTCAGGTTGAAAGGAGTGTTACCCAAAAGGACTGACTAAAGGGGCAAGGAGACCTCAGCAGAGGGTACCACTGGAGCCTGGAGTAACCGTAATCAGCCAGCTGGGGAAGCAGACTTGCTCAGGTTGAGTGACCTGCAGATGGAAATCCTCAGTAGAAGAGCTATAAAAACACCAGTGAGATGATCGATCATCGTAAAAGCCCTGATAGTATCTCTATCAACCTCACACAACCAAGCCATTTCCTCCTAACCCTCTCTCACTACTTGGGTCTGACCCTGGAGCCATCAAATGAGTAGCCAGGGAGTGAGGAGAGGAGGGGTAGCTAGGAAGAGAGAGGAGTAATTAGGAAGTTACTCACACATTTCTGACTTCCAGTCCTGATACTGGGGCAGGGCAGGAGAGGAGAGCGTCAAAGAGGTAAGGTTCAGAATCTTTATGTTGTTGAACGGGACTTTTACAGTTACTGAAATGGGATTGTTCTTGTGACTAAATGGATCTAAGAGGCTGGCCCTAGATGTCATCATTTCTGGGCAGAGAGGAATGCCCTTAGAGTGTCTGAATGGGCAGAGGGGAAATTTTTCTTCTTCCCCTTCTTTCCTTTCCTTCCTTCCCTGCTTTCTTTCTGTTTGCACCTGCTGTCTTTTCTATTTGAGTCCAGTTGATTTGGTAAATGAATTACACTTAAACTGATGGTAATCTGGTTTCCTTTCACTTCACAAAAACTTTGGTTATATTCTTGTCTCTGAGGATAGACCTAAAAATATATATTTATTTACCATATTGAATACTTCCAAAGATTTGAAAATAGCATTTATAGGCCCCCTGAAATCTTGACACTCAAGGTCCAAAATTTCCTAACAGTCCAGCCATTTTCCATACCAGTGTGTTTACATCCTCTGCCAGCCTGGTCACCCTCCTCCCATATTATTCTCAGTTTACATCATTCCTCTTAAAACTGAGGCTTGTCTTACAAATGTAAACACAGGGAGGCTTGTCTTGCCAGTGATCCTGTCAAAGCACATTGCAAAATTGTATTAAAAAACCTCTGTAACACTTTGGGACAAGGAATAGCCTAATCATTGTGATAAAGCACATATTAAAAGTATAAATTAACAATTTTAAAATAAACTAGTGATAAAGATCAATTTTGAATCATATGTATTTAAAAAATAAGACCTTTCTTCCATTTAGGTGGAATAGATGGGTAGCCAATATGATATGACTTGACAATTGGCATTATGCAAAAAGTGGTTTTCTATACCAATGCTGAAAATGCTAGTGATTTTCATCTGTTTTTCACTGACCTTCTGTATGATATTGGCAAAGTCCCCAAACATTCTAGTGTTCTCTTTCCCATACAGTGAAGAGCTGGATAGGACTGAATTCAATTCCTTAAGCATTTATCATATGAGTACTAAATAAGCTAGGATTCTAGTCTGAAAGAATTTCAGTCAGAGTGAAATACACAAATGTCCAACTAATGCAGGTATAGAACAGATTGGGATAAAATAAAGGAATGTAAACATCATCAAAGTACCTATTGGCCCTCAAAAAATATCTGTTGAACAACTGAATTCAGTGAGATCCAAGGAAGAAAGATTCATGTTTCTTCCAGTTTTAGAATTCACTGATTTTTGTACTGATTTTCATTTTGGAAGAGCTTCTTCCTTTTATTTATAGTATTATTTAGGAGTGTAAATATCCATAAGGTACAACTTATTAAACATATAATGCATGTTGTATATGAATTTAGGTCATTTTCACATTGAGCTTCACGTTAGTACCAGATTGCTGGAGAATAGAAGGCAACTTGTCGGCAGAGGAAGGCAGACAAGAAGAGGGAGAAAATGACACTTAGAAAAGGTAAATGTAAAGGAGTGAAAACTGTTGCTTCTCCCTCCCAAATTTTCTAAGGTTGTTCATGTAGTCCCAGGTCAGTGAACCCCAAATTGCTTGAAGTATTTTTGCTCAAACACAGCATGTGTTTTAAAAACCCATTCAAAGTGACAGAAAGTTTGGATAATGAGCTAGAGCTGAGATCAAAGTTTGACAACTTTCAATCATGAAATGGGAGCTAAACAGAGCCTGGTGGAAACCAATTCTATGCAAGAATGAAGAGTCTCAAAGAGCTTGAGGTTAGGGTGGGTGAAACAGGAAGTGAGAGAATGTCACAGCTGGTTTCCCCCCCCCCCCAAATTTTGTAATTCTAGCTTTGTATGTGTCGCAGGAAGTCACTGATGCTGGCCTGACTCACAAAAAGGATAATCAGACAATAATGTGATTTGATGTCATTGAATAAAGCATATATTAGGAAATCATTTTAAGTGTGTGTAGATGCAGTCAGAGGAGGGAGAGCTGTTACTGTACGTGGATACAAAAATTTTTAATAGTACAAAGTAGCTTTTTTGACCCAATGATTAGTTTGGACATGTGCAATTAGATTAAAAGCTCAAATGGATGTATATATTGGCAGAAAAAGAGATATTATCTGATGGAACTTAGAAAAGAAGTAACTATTATTCTGTCTGAAGTAGAGTTCATATAGCTCTTGGCACTTAGCAGAAACAATTATGACCACTGGGGCCGTGAACTATTCAGTGGGCTGTGGCGCATGCTGTAACTGTGTGATCATGTACCTCCCACATCTCAAGAATGGCTACAAATGCAGTCATTTAATCTTAGCTTTTATGTGTGAAGCTAATAATTTTCTCATGATAGATTCTACAAAAGTTAGTTGTCTTCATGAGACGTGAAATAGAGCTACTTTTTGCTCTACCTTTTATTATTTTAAGTGTATTCAGTGATTCTTAAGGGTTAGTTTCTTGATTATTCCTATTCCTTAAGTTTCTACCTTCACTTATGCTCTTTTATGCTTGTTTTCAGCCATTTTAATTCTCATCTGAACTTCACCTACAAGCCAATTAGGTGAAAGATGTCAAATTACCCATTTTATTTAACAAAAATCATTTAGAGGGATGCCTTTTAGGGTGCAGGCTAATTTTAGTCTTCTGAATGATTTATTGATTTTAGTTATTGTGCTTTTAGGTTTATTACTCATGATCACACTATGTATTTATGAGCCAGTAATACCACATGACTTTTTAATAAAGATCATCTGGCTTTACCCATTAAGGAAGCAACAGAGAAGGCAAAAGCTCTTACTTTGGGGGATGTATGCTTTTTATTTAAACCTTTGAGAATGAAATTTCTAATGAC
Source organism: Camelus ferus (assembly GCF_009834535.1). Classification (NCBI taxonomy): domain Eukaryota; kingdom Metazoa; phylum Chordata; class Mammalia; order Artiodactyla; family Camelidae; genus Camelus; species Camelus ferus. The sequence goes on along the minus strand of NC_045697.1, from coordinate 98,082,279 downwards.
ATACGTGCTTGGGATGCATCTGCTTTAACAGAAGTATTGTTAAACTACTCTCACAGTTGTGTATATAAATACTGAGCTATTTCAGCTTCAATTTTAACTGAAATCCTAATGTAATAGATGCTAACTGTGCCCATGGTCCGAAAGGAGATGCTGAACCATCTCTGTGGGACTTTAAAGGAAGTGGGTGTTGCGTGGTTAGGGGGTGTTTTCCTCTCACTTCAGTGCAGTAAAAGGAGCTGTAAAGAAATCATTCGGAGATCTTGAGGGACATTGAGGATTGGTACTTGAATCATGCTTAAGAAAAGCAAAAGGTGAGCATCAGCTTGAGGATCCAGTGGCAGTAGAGCTATCCTTGGGATGGTGGCTATGTGTTATGGACTGAATTGCTTCTCCTCCAAAACTATGTTGAAGTCCCAAACACCAATACTAATAACTGTAATTTGGAAGTAGTCTTTGTAGATGTAATCAGTCAAGATGACACAATACTGAATTATGGTGGGTCCTAATTCAATAATACTAGTGTCCTTATAAGAAGAGAAGAGACAGATACCCCAGGGAGAAAATGACTGTGTGATGACAGCGGAGGAGATTGGAGTGATGTATCTGAAAACAAGGAACACCACGGATTACTGGCAAATACCAGAAGTTAGAAGAGGCCAGGAGTGATTTTCTCCTACAGGTTTCTGTGTGAGCATGGCCCTGCCAACACCTTCTTTTGGACTTCTAGTCTCCAGAATTGGGAGATGATACATTTCTATTATTTTAATCCACCCAGTTTGTGTTAGTTTGTTAGGGCAGCCCTAGAAAACTAATACAGCATGTAATTGCACTCCTAATGACAGCAGAGTGTAGTCAGTTTCCCAGGGACAGATTGTGAGCCATAGGAGAGAAGGAGAGGTATAGGGTCATTTTAGGTCTTGTTCAAGAAAACTGCTTGAAAGGGCAAAGAAAACTCAGCAGAAAGATGTTGGAAGTATACAGCCAGAGGCCCAAGGGCTTAGAGAAGAATTCTAAGCAATCATCCAAGGAGTATCTGCATTGAGAACTGTTAAGTTTTCTTGTGATGAGGGTCTCCCAAGAACCCATGAATGCTCTAATAAAGGAAAGGATCTGCTTTAAACTCCAATACAGCCACACTGGTACCTATTATGTAGGACCTATCCTGCTCTTTTTCCTAGGCTCTACCTCCTCTGTTTAGAGTCTGGAAAGGTAACACATTCATAATAGCGAGCAGAGGGAAGAGATTTTGAAATATAAAGAGGAGAAAAAGAGAAGGAGACAATCATTCATTCTAGCTTCCTCCACTGTAGATGGAAAATATGAATCAGGGAAGAAGCTTTAGCACTGAATTAAATACAGAAGTGGTATTACACTGGGCAGAACATAGTCATTAATATCCCAGAACTGCCTGGGAGACTGAAGAAGGCTTTTTAATTATGTGAGCTTTATCAGAAAAATGGGACTTTCCCTAGATGCCATGTAAGATGAAAGTATGGGAGGGGGACTTGAAGTTGGAATAATCACCTTTGAATGGATGCATACAGCAGACTCAAGAAAAGAATAAAGTTGTTTTCCATTTCACCCTGTGAGTCTTGTTCAATGTATTAGAAACTTTAGACACCTTATATGAAAAACTTTTTCCAGACACATTACTTTATTTTATTTTATTCTGACAAGAGGCTTTTGAGAAAAGTGGGGCAGATAATAGTGATAAATAAATGAAAGAAGTGAACAGACTGTCCATACTCTGACAAGGAGGTATTCTTCCTCTCTGATTGATTTCAGTGATAATTATTATCAATGTTTTTCTCTCTTCATTAGTAAATGCAAGATTCTTGAAAGTATCAATTTTTTTTAAAATCAGAAATTCAATTACATTTGACCCAAAAAGGAAATAACACTTTCACAGATTTTGGTCTTAGCAGTTCACTTTCTCTATTGTTTTACTGATTTCTGTTTCATTGATTTCCACTCTGATCTTTTTCTTTTCTCTAATTACTTTAGATTTATTTTGCTTTTCTTATTCTTCAGTTGGAAACTGATACCTTTGTTTTTGCTAATACAGGCAAATTAGTGCTATAAATTTTCCTCATGTATTGCTTTGGCTGCATCACACAAATTTTGATATGAACATTTTTATTTAATTTAAAATAGTTTCTAATTTCACTTTTGATTTCTCCTTTGACCCATGGGTTATTTAGTAGAGTGTTATTCAGTTTCCAAATATTTGGAGGTTTTCCAGAGATCCCTCTATTGTTGATTTCTAATTTAATTCCATTGTGGTCAGAGAAGGTATTTTGTATGACTTGAACTCATTTTAGCTTGACCCAGCTTTCCTCTCTCTACACTATTGGCCTGGAAACTCTACTTAAGGAAGTAAGCTGGGACATAGTAGGCACTATCTTATTTATTTCCTATTTTGCAAGGATCACTGTCATTCATTGAGGAGGGAGATAAAACTTTTCTAATGCCCTCTTAAGATCTCCAGCTAAGCCTGAGAATGAAGTTGACATAAGAAAGAGCAACAGGAGAAAAGCATACAAGTTTTATTTTTACATGTGCTTGTGAACCTTCAGTGGGAAAATAAAGTCCCAAATGATTAGGCCTAAGTGCTCATATACTAGGTTGAACAAACAGTAGTAATTGTTGAAAAGTAATTAACACATAGGGGAAGCTAAAGGAAAGGGAGGGTTATTTTAACAAGATCTGTTTGTATAGATTTCTCTTAGCCTTGACCCTGTTTTTCATGATAAGAATGTTCTTTTCCTCTTGGCACACGAAGGGCACCTTTCCTTGGGATTTTTACCTCTTGCTTATTAGGAAGAAAAGGGGAGATCAGCAGATTTTTCTTGAATCTGATGTTTTTCAGATGCCTTTAGCTCAAAATACTCAACATACCAAACCAACATACTTTGAAGTAGCATGCTCTAAACTTCCTTATTTCAGACCCCCTTATGTCCAATGTCTTAAGAACTGTTGTTTTATATATTTTGTCTGGATTTTCAGTTGTTTCAGACAAGAAAATATGGTTCTTGTTACTCCATCTTACTTAGAAGTACAAGTTTACATTGAAGTTATTTTTTAATGTGCTTTTATTGAAGCTGGTATGTCTGGGTTTTTGATTTAGCTCTGTCTATAAACAAAACTGAGAATGTAATAGGAAGAATCTGTAGAAAGTGGGCAAAATATGTGCTTGGGTATTGTCTGCCATAAAGAATCTGCAGTAAGGAGAAAGATAGTGAGATTTACCAAGTGTATAGAATCAGACCACACCATGTTTAAAAACAAATAAATAACTAATCAGACTCTGAAGGACACTCTGAATACAACATTGTAGTTAACCATGGAGATGAAATGTTACAGAAACGACAGGCCAGTCAAGAAACAAGCACCACTTGGAGGGTTGGAGTACTCAGATGTATTACGCCGGCGGGCTCAGAGCGGCTTCTGCTCCGAAGCTCTGAGCACCTTCAAGATGTGCACATGAGGTTTTATTTATTTTCCAGGCCAATAGGCATGGAACAGCTTTAGCAGCATTATCATCACAAAAGTGGAGGCAGGGAGGCAGCAAACCAACATTCCAAAGCCAGATATGTATCTTTGAAAATCCAGCTGGCTAGCAAAAAACATAAACAGCAAACCAACACTGATAAACTTAGATTTACAAGTTAGTCCAGCAGAACTCAGATCAGTATTCCAATACTTAGACTTGTGAGTTATCTTGTTAGACCAGCCCAGCTTTTCCTTCACAATAGTATATAACAGACAAGCTCAAGCTGACGTATATGAAAGGTAAGGTTCTAGTTTTTGTGTTGCTGCTGTGAGATATTACCAAGTGACTTATAGAAGTATCATTAATAAAAATAATATATTGGATTGGAAATAGTTTTCTGGACAACATTCACAGAGATTCTGATCTAATAAATTTGAAGTGAGGTCCTAAAATCTCTATAAAGCTCCATACTGGTAACAGTGATACAAAACTAGTTTGGGGGAACCACTAGACTACATGGTGTCTTAAATTATTTTTCAGCCTTAGGCTTATCTATATTTAACTTTAATAATGATAATAATAGCTATCATTCATTGGACACTTACCATTCATTGTCTTGGATACCTTACACACATATCTTGTAATTAAACAGTCTCCCATGGTGCATTTTATTAAGCTGATTTTCTAAAAGTTGACATTTCTTCGTTTGGAAGGGGCCAGTAGTTTGCCCAAGGCTACTTGTTGAGTCTACCTAGAAACTGATAAAATTAGATTTTATTTTCACTCCGGCATCAAAGCTGTGATTTTTCTATTTCATCATGGTACCTACAAAAAGACTTCACTCCATGTAGCCTTAATTGTTTTAATATTATTAGTTGATTTCAGTCCAATGTGTTGAAGGTAGAGGTTTATTTTACAAAGAAAGGATTTTACAAACTTTATGAAAGAGAAGCATGAATAGAAATGGCCTATAGATAATGGTCAAGTAATTTTAAGATACCAGTACTTTACTAAACACTTATTTGTACTATGCTAAGAGCTGTACTACATTATTTCAATGATTTTACATATTCTAAAATTTCTTAGTGAAAATTTGTCCACTATTTAGTGATATTATAAATTTAATGCATATAATGACTTACACCCTTCACATTGTTACTGAGTCCAATCTTATAGTTCTCACTTCTTGAAAGGCCAATAACTAAAGAGATGAAGTGTTGGGGCAAGGAAGCCACTTTATTTGGAAAGCCATCAGACTGAGAAAATGGTGGATAGTGTCCCAAAGAATCATCTTGCCCAAGTTAGAATTCGAGTTTCTTTTATACTAGAAATGGAGGGTGTGTGGCTGGTTGTTGCAGACTTCTTGGTGCCAGCCAGACCTGGGCGGGGGATGTGGTAATTCCTTGTTCTTGCAACTATCTATGTAGGTCTGGTCATGATGTTCCTGTAAACCTTCACAAAACAAATGTTATTTTCTTCTCTTCAGCTTTTTATCTGTATATGAATGAAAAGTGTTAGGGGTTTGAAGGTCAAGCCTGGGAGGCAGAGCCTTGAGAAAGGGCTATTATGTATATTTTAGGCTATAGGCAACATTCTTTTACTGATTGAGGAGACAAAAGTGCAGAGCCAGGATGACTAAGCACAGGCAACAGAGCACAAAGGTTACAGCTAAGGGAACAGATCTAATCTGAAGTCAGGTTTGTTCAATACCTAAAAAACTATGCCTCATGTCCTTAGGTAGCTTACATGCACTTACTATTTTCACATGTCTCTTCCCTTAAAGCCTCTTCCACTTATCCCTTTATTTTTTTTCCTACTAATTTTTTCTTTCTTTTTTTTTCAAAGGTTTTTTTTTTTTTTTTTTCATTTTCCCCTTTTCATAATTCAAGGCAGTGTTTAATGAGCAGTCCCTTCTAGGTGCTTATTCTATTTTTCAATTTTAAAACACTTGATAATGTTATTTGTATTGGAAATGGGTAGCAATATTGGTATCACCCAGATTTGAAGAGAGTCAAAGAGGATTATATGGATCAGATACAAATACAGCCTTTACCCCTGTGATTCAGGTAAAGTAGAAAGTATTTGTATTTCAGAAGTTCTACCAGGATTCTAAGGAAGGATAAAATTAATAAAAATGAAAAGAAATTTTCTTTCACCTTGCCAAATTTAAAAAAAAAATGTAATCTTTACATGTAAAGTGCTTTGAGTATTTGGGGGAAATGCTTTGGATTGAGGTCATTGATTTAAATTCTATCCATTTCCTCCCTTTCCTACCCAATTGCCTTTGTTTCCCAGTCTCCCTCTTTTTAATTGGAGCTTTTCTCAAACTTGAGCTGATCTGAATGGAGTTACAAAGTGAAATTAACCAACTCCCTTGAAAGAAGTAGGGGTAGCAATACTTTAGAAAGCTTGTTAATTTCTCTTTTCACTCTGCCTCCCTGCTTTGCTCCCAGGCCTTATTGAGAACCCCTGGAGAAGGGAAATTAACAAGCCCCCTGAAGCTGAACCACTACAGCCTTTCAAGGGAATTGGTTAATTTCACTTTGCTGCTCCATTTGGAGCAGCTGGGGGTACTGGTCTTGAGGGAAATTATAGGACCTAGAGCTTGAAATCCCTTTACATTTTTAAAATAAAATTCTAAGTTTGCTTATCAAACTCAAAAATGGTGTTCACCATATGCTGGCAGTACTGGTTTATATGCTCCCACAAACTGTATCTTTTCCTCAATTTTCATTTCTTAAGCCAGTTTGAGAGAATCTTTGAAAAATGTTTTGATTCCAAGTGCTTATTGAATAGATTCTTTCCTCATTGTCTAATAATTACATGTATCAGTAAGCGACAAACAGTTAAAACGTTTCTTTTTTCTAGTATAGTTCTGAGTAGAGTACCTTTGCCCCTAACCCCTTTAAGAATCTACAGTACTTTTTTTGGTTCTTCTTTAGGAACTCAGTCTCTTAATGCAGAAGCATTCTCCATCAGGGCTGTTTCTAGGCTTCACCCAGAGGGCATCATAGAAAGCAATCAGATGGCCCCTAGTAGCTTTTAAAATCCTCTCCTTCCTGAATTCTTTTAATACTTCGGTAACATTAGCAAACTTTTAAATTCGCAACCTGCTATTTTCCCAGGTTAATCAATTCATTGAGCATTAACAGTTTTAAAGTGCACTCTTGAGGCATCCCACCGTTAACCTCTTTATATTCTGAATCCTAACCATCTAATTCTTCTCACTTCTCTCGAAGATGTTTTAATGATTGTGCTCCATCTTGTACCTTATGGTTACTAAGTTTTCCGCTTAGTGGAGAAATTTTGTAAAAATCTACTCAGAGTCTCAAATGAGTTAGGTTTTTTTGCTTTCTATGTATGACCCTTCAATTATTTCCAGAATAATGAGAGCAAACTGGAGATGGGCTGGCGAAAGTTAACATTCAAAAGTATGACAGTGTTTAAAGTCACTCTCATATTATCCACAGGCATTCCTGACAATCAGAGGTAGATGCTTCTTTTTGGTACTAATTTACATACATTTCTGTGGATCATCATTAGCTGCTGAGGGCTATTGTGTTGTGAATGTATTAAAAACTATTCTTTTTGAAAATCATGAGAAACTCTGGTTTTGACATCACAGCCTCTGACAAGTAAACCTGTTCTCATTATCTCAACATCTATCTTGGCTTGTAAAAATCCTGCAGGTTTATGATGCATCACGGTATCCTTCACTACTTCCTCTTGTTCTTCAACATAAAGCTGCCACTTATACTATAACAAGCTTGATAAGGTTGTCTTATAGATCCAGTTCGTTTCAACAGAACACAGCTGCAGACACTAATGTCCTTTTGCTGCAGCTCTTCACCTGAGTTACAGTATCATACTTGAGAGTTAGAAGGATGAACTACAGATATACAGTATGCCTCAAATTACCTTTCATTCCTGAAGGGTTAGAGACTTAAATATCAAGATATGCATTCTAGCGTGAATGAAGGAAAAGTGCTGTTTTTGCACTTTCTCAAATGAGGCCATAGTCTTCCGCCATCTACTACACTATCCTTACTAAGTGGACAATAAGAAGAATAATAAACCATGGTTCATTTTAGATGTTAACCCACATCCAAATACCTGAATGACCTTCTCTCAAAGCTGTTTTAAATAAATGGTGTATAAAATACATACCAAGAGAGTATTAAACGGCTAAGGTGGTATTTGAGGCCTTCAGGGAGGTACTCGTTTCCAAAATTCCATGCTCTGTCACTTCTAATGATCTTTGGCTCTTCATTTAGCTGCGAGTTGGCTTTTTAATGAACAAATGTCCTAACCAGTATGGATGGCATTCTTATTATGGCCGTATATTTTGGAGGTGGGCTAGGAAATATAGTTACATAAGCATAAGGTGTAAGAGAAGTGAAAGAATCCCGGGGAAATAGAGGGCATTCTTGACCCTATCAGAGGGATGATACATTTAGGGGATGAAGGTGCCTGTAGTGGTGACTGCCAGTTGATGAGTGAAGCCTGAAATCTTGTGCCCTGAAACTTTGGAGAGACTAGATTTATCTGTGTATTTGCTTGACTGTAAGTCTGTGCTAATGAGCACATAGTCCAGCCCATAATCAGTGTGTGTGTGTGTGTGTGTGTGTGTCCTTTTCTGTCAGTTCTAGAAATCTGGAGTTTCGCTAGGGTTATAAAACAATGCTGGGGCCGTCTGAAGTATTCCAGGAACTATACAACCAAGCAAATGGCTCTTAGACCTTTTGAAATGTCTTGGATTCTTCTAGTTAGGGAAGGAAGAGGAAAGAATCTGTAAAGAATTCATCAGGTTTCCATTGGTTCTCTTAGGCCAGGAATTGTCCCCACGGAGTCGGTCTTGGTGGAGTTTAAGCCGCCCTTGTATTCCCAGTTTTGAATCCCAGCCTCAGAAACTCCTGGACTGTTCTGGGATCTTGGTAAGAGTTAAGTAGTTCAGTAGAATCATGGGCTTTCAAATGACAGTTAACAAAAGGGACTTTGATTATCATTACCTCTGACTCAATTGGCTTCAGTCATGGAGTAAAAGACATTGTGACTCCTGAACAGCTCTGTTCCTATGGAAGCATCTCTTCTTTACATTTGAAGCAAATATTGGGAACTAAGGGTTCCAGTTTATGTTAGCAACTTTACACACACTTGAAAAATTCTATTTGATATATCTTGAGGCTTTGAAAGTAGCCACATACCATTTTAAAACACATTATGCCAAATGCTATGACTCTAATTAGACCTGCAGGAATTAGTGGCTTTTTACCATCAGAGACATTTGCCTTTTTACTATCTAGGGATGCCAGACTAATCACGAAGCACAAATGGCATATGATAATTGCTTTAATAAAATTCCATTTGACTTATTTGTCACCTAGATACAGAGTAGACCTGCATGTATATTTTCCACATATTAATTAAACTTGTTTTCAGCATCTTTTAGAATTCTTCTTTTTAAAAATCTGCATAATATTTTTATTTACTTTAGAAGACCAGAAGTTAAAGAAAGATAGCTTCTGGGAATTTCTTTCCATGAATAGGATTCCAGATCCAAATAGTATTTAGCAAGCTAATGTTGTAAATCTATTTCAGATTCCTGCCATTTTGTTGATTTATAGAAAGAAATGAGTAAATAGCAAATGATTTAGCCATACACTTTATTTTTCATGCTGATTTGTGTTTATAACCTGTATCATCAAGGGGATGAAATCAGGGGTCTGGCAAAGTATTGGTCAGGGTACTGTTAATTCACAAATGATGAGAAGGGAAGAGTTAAAGGATTTTTTTTTTTTTTTTTTTTTAGTATGCTGAATAGTGCTTTTCTGTTGAACAGCACTACATTGTCTGGAAGCAACAGCCCTTGAATGTTAAAACGGAACCATTTTGTCTTGTCCTGTTGCCATGGAAGATGAGAAGGTGAATTTGGAAAAACAAACAGGAAGAGCCATGAAGAAATTAGATAGTGTATTTGAAGGCAATTTGCCCAGTGGTATTCTTTCTTGCCTAAACTGTGTATGTGTGTGTAGCGGGGTGAATAAGCCCTCCTTATAGTGTTTTGAAGACACATTAGAGCTCTCATTGTTTTCCTTGGGCAGTGCAGACTGGGAAGCTATGGTGAAGTGAGACTAGCAGGTCACTGTGTACATGTGGGTCTGTTCTTCTGTTGGGTATTGCTAGGTACACTTACTGCACCACCTTAGGGGCAGTGCAATTACTTTTTGTGTTTATATGGCATACCTACCATACTTTGTCTTTGCAAAGGACATTTGAAAAAATATTTTATCTCTTTGGATCAGAAACCTTTCTCTTTGTTATGCCTTAATGAAAAATAAGTTCAAGATCTCAGTGGTTTACAAAAATAAGTTTATTTCTCACTCTGTCCATTGTAAAAAATTAATAAATAGAAACCTTAATTTCATAGAGTCTGAAGCCCTGAAGGGGGAGCTCTCATACCCTTTGATGATAGCAGATTCCAATAGGAAGAAGAAAGACCCCCCTCTTTTTTCTTGGCAAGGACTCAGTCAATGGAAAACCATGGACTCTTTGTTTATCATAATCCCTTCAACTACCCTTCCCCCTCTGTAAAAGTGTTCTCCTTCCCTTGCTGTGGGGGGACTTGTATGTGGCTTGCCATGGTTGCAGACCCTGAATTTCAGTTCTTTTCTGATCCTGAATAGACCCATTTTTGTTGGAGACATATCTGGCAGTCTGTTTATTTCAGGTCAACACCACGCAGGTTCCACCAGAGCTGTGGCTCTGTATCACATATCTTCTTCATTTGGGGATCCAGACTAAAGGCAAAGGCCTTATTTCAGTCTTGCAGCAGGGGAAAGAGCAATGGTGGAGCCATGCAATGGCCACTGGAGCATCTGCCCAGGTGTTGCAGGTATTCTTTACCTACACTGCATTGGCCATAGTACAGTTACATGGTCAAGTGAGGTGTAAATGAGGTGGTGGTAGAGGTGCCTTTCCCAAAGAGAAACACTGCCAGTCACATGGCAAAAGAGAGGGACATATTGTGAAGGGGACTGAAAATGAATAATTGAGATGAATAGTGCCAGTTTCATCACTCCTGGTCTGTTTTGAAGGCTTATGGAAGTAAAATGGGATACATGGAAGTCTATGAGCCTTTTCTTCCAGGACTAGAAGATTGGCTTGCAGTGATTCCCAAACTTTAGAGTTCATAAGGCTTACTTGAATAACTTGTTAAAAATGCAGATTCTCAATGCCACCCCACCTCCACCCTATCCCCACTCTTGCTACGAATGTGATAGGTTAGCAGTAAGGCCCAGGAACCTGCATTTAAAAAGTATCTTTGTGATCTGACCATGGCTCAGATGACCTCTATCCCTTTGTTTTCAGTCACTGTACTTTGTTTTCAGTTACTGTAACGTTTGTGGTTTGCAAGGTAAGAAGGAGAAGATCCAGGTAGCAAAGAGTTTCTATAAATTCCCATTCCCAGTTTTATATATTTCATAGAATTTTTGGCCTTGTCCAAAAGTACATATATTTTAACATCTCTCTTATTCTTCTCCATTCTCACTTACAGTGGGAAGAGAATTAGAAAAAAAGAACACAGGAGAGATGATTAATATTATTGAGAGGGAAGTTTCTTTGTCATGTAGAAATTCCACTCTGAAGAATTGGAAATAGACTAGGAGGCAGATTCCCTGAAAAGACTCTGGGGTCACTGATTTGTGGATTCTCTGTCATCATGTCGAGATGGAAGGTTGACAGAAAAGACAACCTTCCTAGCCTGATCAGGTTCACTACCAGGATGAAACTGAGATTCTGCGAAGAGAACAGATAACTATAAAAGGGGGAAAGAGATGGAGAGAGAAGGGAGCAGAGGGGAGGAGAAAGATATGGAGAGAAGGAATTCCAGGCAGATTGACCCTCTGTTTCTCTGGATATGACCATAATCCATGATTGGGAAGACTAACATATTCTTTCTTGTCATGGACCATACTGGTGCATCATTTGGGGTATAGTTGAGAGAGGGTGAGGCTTGGAGATTCCTTTACCTTAGGAATCAGCATGGGTTTTGTCTCCTGTTTTGATTTCTATTAATACCAGGATCTTGCCACGCCAGTACTGCTTCGCCCTGATGTGTTTCTGAGAGACTGCTCTACGGAACTGTCGAGCATCCACCTGTGCCTGGTGCTGGAACTGGGATGGAGTGAGCACTAGCATTTTTGCTGTGGAGAAAAGGGCAGAAATAGCAACTCCCTTGCACTGTCATCCTAGACTGAAAGTGTTTTCTATCTTTTTCACTCTACTTTATATCATTTGCATTTTTCCTTGATGCTACAATCTATTCAAACTCGACATTGAAAATGATTGAATTCATGTGATACACTGTCTAGTTAGTATGTTTCATTCAGCTAGTTTGGGAACCACTGCAGCAGGTCTGTCAGGCCTCTGTGATGTGACTTCTGTCTTGCGTGTTCTCCTGAGCACCACAGATGGCTTCATCTCTCCTCTTAACAAGATGAGTCCATTCATGCTCATTTCTCCATTGGAAAAGCCAGTCCAGATTGTGTAACCCTACCTTACATTTCTTGTTGAGAGAGATGTATCTCTTGGTTCAGTTCTACACAATTTCATGGATCCAGGCACGTGAGTTATTGTAAGGAGGAAAAAAGGGATTTGACTTTTAGAAGGTCCATATCTGGTAATCCACAATTCTTTCTTTCCATATCTTATCAAAGGAGTATACCAGCACATTTTAGAATTTATTTGTTTGTATAACAGATCTTAAATAATGTGTGGGCTTTAAATCTGGCTGGCATTTCTGTTATACAGTATATCCTACATTTGTGAGTAGGAGTTAGGGGCATTGGTACTTAGGACCAGGTCAGATCTTCTAACCTCAGTGTAATTTTCCACCACACCAAGTTCCTTCTCATCTCAGGGAAGTGCTACAGTTCCTCCTTTGATTCATGACCTTTCTTGACCCTGAGCATTCATACATACTTTGCACTTTTCTAGAATCTTCTTTTTCCCTCTTTTTCACTTGTGAACTGCTAACCCTGTAGGCCTAAACTTAGAAACATTTCCATTGCTAAGTCCTTCCTGACCATCAGGACTACGGCCAGGTGTCCATCCCAACTACCTGCTCAATAATCTTTACCTGTTGTAGCAACAATATTTCAGAAACTGAATGTCTGCTTAGGTGTTTTTCTTACCACTAACCTGAAAATTCTCTGAAAATGGGAATACCTGTTTTGTAATTTTTGTATTTCCAGAGCCTAGGACAGTCTCTGGGCACAGAACAGGGTACCAAATTGCATTTTGGTGACTTAGGAATCAATAAATGAATGGATAATGTACTCTCTATATATCCTTGCATGAGGATGAGGTTAACTTGTGCTTATTTTAATAAACCCATGATGGACTTGAATTTACAGGCACACATTCGGTTCCAAGGAGCTACCTCAGTAGAATATCCTGTGCTGCTTTTTGTGATAATATTTGACATTGAAGATTACATTAAAATTGATGTTGATGTTTGTACAGATATTTTTCAACATTAATCAAACACGTGACAGGAAAATACTGCTACAAGTTATGAAATTAAGTAGTTGAAGAGTAACACAACCCAAGTAAGTAGTAGCAACTCTAGTCTGTGTTCAGGGGGAAGATGTATAACCAAGGCAGCTGAGTCTACTTTCATTTACCATCTACCTTCTAGAACCATAAAATATTAATAATTTACAAACAACCTTAAAAATCCTCAGTTTAACTTCCAAACAGTGTAAGAATTCCTACAATAATATCTGTGAAAAGTAGCCCTTGAACCATGATTTTGATTCTTCAGAACTATCTCAACATATTAAAATCATTAGAAAACTGCAAATAGTGATAATAATGACATAATAAATACCTTACCCGAGGTTCTAATCTGTGCTGAGCGCTGTGCTGAGTGTTATATATACATCATCTCCTTTAGTTTTCAAAGAAACCATATGAAGTAGGTTTTATTATTTCCATTTTACTAAAGCATAATAGCCAAGGCAGAGAGAAATTACAAAACAAGTCCAAGGTCCATACCTAGCAGTTACTAGTGATAAGATTTTACATTATTCTTTCAATGGCTGCAAGATACAAAACCTGTCTTTTAGGATATTTTATACCCTCTCAAAGGATGTATTTCCTTCTATTTAGTTGTAATCTTTTATTTCCCTAACTTCGTAGATGCATTTTAGTTTTGTTTTTTAGAGCAGCCCAGAAAAATCTCATCCCTCTTTTTTCAGCCCAGTTCTTCAGAAATTTGAAAATATATATTACGTACTTTCTGATACTTTTCTCACTAAACAGATATCTGTTACGGGTTGAACTGTGTCCTCCCCTAAATTCACATGTTGAAGTTCTAACCCCTAGTATCTCAGAAAGTGATTTGGTGATAGAATGATTACAGAAGTAATCAAGTTAAAGTGAGGTCATTACTGTGGACCCCAATTAAATATAACTCATGTCCTTATGAAAAGGGGAATCTGGACACAGACACCTGCACAGAGGGGAGGTGATGTGAAGATACAGGAAGAAAACCATGGAACAGATCTTGTCCTCACAGCCTTCAGAAGGAACCAGTCCTGCCAACACCTTGATTTTGGATATCTAGCCTCCAGAACTGTGAGAATAAATTTCTGTTGTTTATGCCATCCAGTTTGTGATAGACACTTTGCCATGGACGCCCTACGAGACTAATACAACATCCAGCATCCAGGGATTCTTTAGCTACCTTCTGCACCACTACTACCCCGTTGCCTTTGACCACAGTCATTCTGATGTATCATCATTCTACTTGAAATTTGATGCCAAGATTAAACCACTTATTCTGGATATGGTCTGACAAGTGAACAGAAGAAAGCAATGGTTGGTTTAATTTTTTTTTCCTTTTTGTAGCTTCTGTTTCTCTATTAACATAACCTACATTACATTGAGTTTTAACAGCTAAAACTATTTTTTTCACCCTAGATTCTTTTATTTATTTAAAAATTTTTTTTCTCCTTTTTCAGTTTTATTAGGTAGAATTGTTACAGTTTGATTACACATACACATTATATTGCATGTAAATACACATATGCACTATACTGCACATTTTTTTCATTTACATTTATGTACTAATTATTTTTTCTAAGAACAGATTAGAGCTTTAGCCTCTTAAACTTACATAGTTATCAAAGGAATAAAGCCAACTGCAAAATAAGAATCAACAGAATGTGGTAATCCAGTCATAAAGGACAGTCAAATGTGCTTACACATATTCAAGAAACAATCATCTTAGTTATAAATAATGAGTAGTCCATTTGTGTCCTTATTACTATTGTTATTATTTTTTAGATTCCTCATATAAATGATATATGGTATTTTTCTTTCTCTTTCTGGCCCACTTCATTTAGAATGACAATCTTCAGGTCTATCCATATTTCTGTAAATGGCATTATTTTATTCTTTTTTTTAATGACTGAGTAGTGTTCCATTGTATATATGTATCACATCTTCTTTGTCCAGTCATCTGTTGATGGACATTTGGGTTGTTTCCATGTCTTGGCTATTATATATAGTGCTGCTATGGACATTGGGGTGAATGTGTCTTTTTGAATTTTATTTTTCTCTGGCTACATACCCAGGAGTGGGATTGCTGGATCACATGGTAACTCTATTTTCAGTTTTTCAAAGAACATCCATACTGTCCTCCATAGTGGCTGCACCAATCTACACTCCCACCAACAGTGTAGGAGGGTTCCCTTTTCTCCACACCCTCTCCAGCATATATCATTTGTAGACTTTTCAGTGATGGCCATTCTGGCTGATGTGAGGTGATATCTCATTATAGTTTGATCTGCATTTTTCTGACAATTAGCGATGCTGAGCATTTTTTCATGTGCCTATTGGCTATGTATGTCTTCATTGGAGAATTGCTTGTTTAGATCTGCCCATTTTTGGATTGGGTTGCTTGTTTCTTTGATATTAAGGTGTATGAGCTGTTTGTGTAGCTTGGAAATTAGTCCCTTGTCAGTCACATCATTTGGAAATATCTTCTCCCATTCTGTAGGTTGTCTTTCAGTTTTGTTGATGGTATCCTTAGCTGTGTAAAAGCTTTTAAGTTTAATTAGATATACCTCATTTGTTTATTTTTGCTTTTCTTTCCAATACTTCAGGAGCTGGTTCAAAAAATATTTTGCTGTAATGTATGTCCACAAGTGTTTTACCTATGTTTTCCTCTAGGAGTTTTATAGTATCTGATTTTGCATTTAGGTCTTTAATCCATTTGGAGTTTATTTTTGTACATGGTGTTGGAGAATGTTATAATTTCAGTCTTTTACAGATAACTGTCCAGTCTTCCCAGCACCACTTATTGAAAGATTGTTTTTTCTCCATTGTATATTTTTGCTTCCTTTGTCATACATTAATTGACCATATGTGCGTGGGTTTATTTCTGGACTTTCTATCCTTTTTCATTGATCAATGTGTCTGTTTTTGTGCCAGTACTATACTGTTTTGATTACTGTAGCTTTGTAGTATAGTCTGAAGTCAGGGAGCATGATTCCCCCAGCTCCATTCTTCTTTTTCAAGATTGTTTTGGCTATTCGGGGTCTTTTGTGTTTCCATATAAATTTTTAACATTTTTTGTTTCAGCTCTGTGAAGAATGTCATTGGTAACTTGATAGGGACTGCACTGAATATGTAAACTGCCTTGAGCAGCATGGCCATTTTAACAATATTGATTCTTCCAATCCAATAGTATAGTATATCTTTCCATTTGTTTATGTCACCTTCAGTTTCCTTCATCGGTGTCTAACAGTTTTCGGCATACAGGTCTTTTGCCTCTTTGGGTAGGTTTCTTCCCAGGTATTTTATTCTTTTTGGTGCAATAGTAAATGGTATCATTTCCTTAATTTCCCTGTGTATTTTATTAACAGCTAAAACTGTTGACTCACTGTGAGCTTCTGCATTTTGGATCCACAAGTGGTGCTTTGAAATCCTTGTGGACTGAAATCTTTCTCTACACAGTCAGCAGCTAGTTCATCATAAAATTTGAGGGAAAAAAATCCTATTTTTCCCCATCTGTTCTCTTTGATTACACAGAAATGGAGGTCTTTTGTAGTACATCTTCTCTCAGACTACTAAAGTAGGGATAATCTCAATAACCATGTGCTTGGAAATAACAAACACAAAACATTTCATAAAAAAAGGAAGAAATTTGTATAAAAGAAGTGGCTAGTGAGCAAAAGTATTTGCCACAACTAAAGTGGGACTCTTTCAGTAAACATATTAAAAGTAGCATTTCTCATTAAATATGTATTTGACAATATCAGAGTAGAAGTTGAATAAGTGTTCTTAAGAAAGTATTATCTTTACAAGCAAATGATTACTGTTGAGAAGAAATGTATAAATCATGATGTTGACTCTCTCTTTGTAGCTAATGTACCTGAGTTGTTTTCATAAGAGCAGTAATACATTTTTCCTCTAATCTGTACACATTCTTTATATACTCACAAATAAATGTTATACAAATACATATATAAATATACATGTATGTACATATACACATATACACACAGCAACACAGAGATGGAATAACACTTTCAGCAGCAATTTTTTTCTCTTGCAAAACTAGGTAACTTACATGAGTATTAAGCATACGACTTTGAATTAACACCATGATCTAAATGAAATAACTGATCAGGTTCTAAAAACATTCCACATAGGAACATTTATGAAATATAGGCCTTATCTTTACAAACACATTCACACACAGAGACATAGAGTGTGGTCACATCTTATACAAATTTGAAATAGTGTGACATGGCATGTTAAGTCTCACTTATGATTATGAACTAATGCAAATTTAAGCTTTCTTCCCCCCAAATATTCAAGAATTGCATTATTTGCGAGCCATTATTTGAAAACACATTTGAATGAATCATAAACTGAGTTGATGCTATTGTCACAAAGTAATGCCCCTTTATCCTTTGCACAGATGCCCTGCCATCCTTATTGGTCTCCTGCAAGTTGCACTCTTGGTGATACGTCAGGGCTCCTGTACTTCCCTGAGTGAGGGTCTTTTGTGGTGTTGTTTTCATTCACTGTGACACTTTAAAAACCCTTTTACATTTTATAACAATGTCATACAAGTGTTTACTAAGTAGTAAAGCTTATGCTAACACTGAAAAACACTCTTGAATGTCAATTATGTTGCAAAGGAAATCAGATGTAGTATAAGGTAGAGAGGAGTCTGTGGCAGGTAGCTTTCTATTGTGGCCTCCAGTGATGCCGATTTTCTGGCGTTCATGGATATGTGTAATCTCCTCCTGTTGATTGTGTGTTGGACCTAGCAACTCACTTCTAATTAGTAGAATATGCCAAAAGAGATACATGTCACATCTGAAATTAAGTCATAAAAGACTGACTTCAGTCTTGCTGTCCCCCCCCCCCCCCCCCGCAGTTCTTCTTGTTTACTTGTTTTGGGGAAACAAGCTGCTGTGTTATGAGCTCCATATGCAGAGGCCCATATGGTAAGGAATAGAGAGTAGCCTCTGGCCAACAGCTAGTGAGGGACTGAGGCCCTTAGTCCAACAGCCCATGCAGAGCTAGATTCTTCCAACAATCATGGTCCAAATGAGGGTGGAAGCAGATCCTTTCTCACCTGAGCCTTGAGATGATTACAGTTCCTCTTGACATCTTGACTGCATCTTGATTATGAAAGACCTTAAGCTAGAGAACCCTACAAAGCCATGCCCAGGTTCCTAACAAACAGGAACTGTGAGATAAGAAATACTGTTATTTCAAGCGACAGGTTTTGGGGTAATTGGTTATTCAGCAATAGGTAACTAATTCAGTGGACAAATAACCACCATGTTTTGTATTGTTGTTAATGTAGGAAAGCAGGCTCTGTGAGATAAGAAAAATAATGCTGAGAAAAGAGGCAGCAGCATGGAAATAAATATGCATTATAACGGTTTTAAAGTTAGTCTTTCCAAGAATGCATTTCCCCTGGTTTACATTTATTCCCGTGGGAAAATTAATCTTCAATCGAGTGAATTTGGAACTATGTATGATGTTCCAGAGCACATCCCCTCACCTACCTATAAGTGACTCAATTCTATAAATTTTAGTTGTATTGCAAAGATGACAGAATCTTAATGTTCTGTATAATTTAAAATGGCACTTTTGATAAAATCTCCAGATACCAAGAAGTCTTATCCTTGAACTGTTGGCAATTATAATTTGAATTTTTCTCCAACTGAATATATCTGTAAATTGTTGAAATCAATAACAAAATATGCTGATAAGGCTTAGTAGGGACAGTGCTCAGAAATGCCAACTATCTTCAAACTCAAACATTCTTTTATCACAGACAGAAACAGTATGATTATTTTGGATGAAGTCAGTATTTTTTTGTTGTTGTTTTAATTTTTGTTTTCCGTTTTCAGCCTCACATATCTTTCATTTATGTCTTTGACTTCCTTTGGGGGCCAGATCAACACTTTCAGGACACCTGGATACCCCAGTCAACCATCTCTTGCCCCTTGTGCAGAAATAGTTCTGGGTAACTTAAGTTGAAAGAGTTACTATATCTGTAAAGAATTTGAAACTTCATTCTGCCTATCCCTAAGATCAGACCTGTCAGATGTTTAATTCATATACTAGCCTTCTGAGGTCAGGATTATTATCTCTATTTAGAGGATCTGGAAACCCAGGGGAAAAGGTTGAGTCATTTATCCCAGGTCGCAGGAGGGATCAGTGTCTGAGCTAGGATTACAGTTCAGAAAGCCTCAAAATTCCAAGACCTGTGCTCAGTCTGCACATATTTCAAGCTGCCTTGGCCTATTTAATAAGCCCTCCCTCCCTCCCTCATCCTGCCCTAGAGCCCTCTGTTGAGTATTTGAACTCTGTCAGCAAATGTGAAAGAGGTCTACAGGCAGGCTAGAAGATACACGCGATATTCGCTGGTTGTAGTTGCGCTCCATGAGAGTTTAACTTGCAGTTTTTCCTGGAAAACTGGTTTTCATATAGGGACATTTCAAAGGTTTTTTTTTTTTTTTTCCATTTAGAGATATTAAAATAATTTAGAACAATTTAGTCCACCTTCATTAGTCTTCATTATGTGTCAGAATTCTAATGATTCAGGAGTAGGAAACATCCGAAAGGAAGTTGTGTAATCATGGCAAATAATACCAAAAGGATTTTGCATAGCTTTAGGAATATATGTTGGTGTCTGACTTTCTATTTATAATTCTTCCCAACAAGAGCTTCTGTATTTATCGCCTACATTTATTTTGGTTTCTGGAATTAATTGAGACATATACTTTATAAGAAAAGATAAGAGAAAAATGTATGTGTCCATATTTGGTATTATTGTTAATATTATTAAAAGTAATAAAGTTCTTGGGCAGGTGTGAAAGAAGAAAGGAAGTTCAGAAAAATATTTTCAGAGCACTGGACTTGCAGGCAGAAAATCTGGGTTTGCCTTTGCTTTTTTGCCAGCTTTGTAGACTTGAGCAAATCACTTAAGCTCTCGTAAGGTAAAAAGACAAACCAAACAGCTCTTTCTCATTAAAGAGTCAGGGTGATGGGAGAGATGGACAGATATATTATTAGCTATGGGACAGTGTAATTCATGCTATATTAGTGTTATGAACAAAGTGCTCAGGGAGCATGGAATTAGGAACATTTGAGCCTAGTCTTGCTTTTCACTGCATGCAGCACAGAAAGTATTTTGATTAGAAAGATACAGCCTATGTGAGAAAGGATAAGTCCTGGATGACTGGGCCGTTTGAGTGACCAGACAATTTGAGGTAATTTACGGAGATAAAGAGGAAAAAGGAGACGGGGTCAAGTCTGAAATCAGGCTACCAGTCTAGACTATACTGTGAGAAGAAGGGAGCTGTTCATGAATACAGCCATTTATTCATTCATTCAGATGTGTAATTTAGGTACCATGATGAGTATGTAGCAGAGACATAGAGGTTAAAAACAGAGGACTCACTTAGAGGGAACTCTCAGTGTGGCTGGCAGAATTGTTTGAAAGATAAACAAGTAAACAGGCAATTACTGAGTAGTAGTTAGGACCACCAACCATCAGGGCAGAGGAGCATGGAGGCAGAGAAACAAGAAAAGGGGTGCCTTAGTTGAGTCCCAGTGGAGGAGTAGGAGGAAGGGAAGGAAGACTACAGAAAGGAAGGAATTTGAGGCATAAAAAACAGCATGCTTTGTGTCAGGGGACATGGAAATGAGAGTCCCTCTTTAAATTGTTGGTTGAACTTTGTGGCAATGTTACTTATTTCTCCATCTCACCTCAGCATTATAGAAAACGTAAGATACCATAGACTTATGATGCACAGGGAGGTGTGCCAGTAAAGAAAGATTTGAATGGAGCAGTAAGGAGCAATCCTTGTAAGTTACAGAGACACCCTCTGAATTCAGATAGCCTGTTGTTATGCGCAGAATGTTTCATTGCTTAGCATCAGGACAGTTGAACATTAATTTGTTAAATTAAATTCTGATGATGTTTGCCTCTTTCAATTGCTTTTCTGGCCACAACATAATTTATTATTCTTATCGAATTAATTGTAAATTTAGAAACTAAGAAATAAGAAGTTGAGGAAGGGGCTTTAGAGAGCTGACACTAAAGAAGAAGAGACCATTGAGAGGGGACTGGGCTGGAACTGAGAAGTGGGCAGACTTATGTGTACCTATTACAGCAGTCTATACGTACATGACTCCATTTTCAAAAAATAAAAAGGAACTCAAGCCTTCGAGTCTATTTTATATAGTTAATTATGAAACATATAATTAATTATTTTCAATATTCTTCTTAGTATCTTCTATTCTTAAAAATTCCCTATTTCCTCTGTATTTTTAAAATAACTTCACACTTTTTTAGTTACAATTACTTTGAAGAAAGCATATATTATTTACAGAGCAAGAACTATTACAATGGAGAGAAGCTTTTAAATCTATAAAGCTCTGATATTGATAGTCAAAAATGCAGTGTTTTAATCTATAAAGCAATTAGAAGAGGTGCTTATTTGTCATCAGGTCTTAAATAAAAGTTCAATTGTAGAGATTAAGTAATTGACAATTACATATATATGTGTGTATATTTATCAAATTCCTTATTGACAGTCTTAAAATATTAAATAGTGATATTTCTCTGCAGATGATGGTAAAAGTATAAATCAGTCCCAATAAAATTCACATCCACTAACAGTTACATACTCTATTTTTTCACAGTTATTTTTATCCCTTTGCTTTATACATGAATATTAAATATTTTTGACTGATGTACTTCTTTTAGAGACCTCTTTAAGATAAAACAAAGTAACAAAACTTTTAATTATTACCTCAATTTTAACAATTTTTAGGAAGTTCAAAAGGTTATGCTTTTCCTACAAATACACTTAATTTAACAATAGAAACATATTCAGTGTAATAATTTATCCATAGATTTGTAAAATGGGAGAAAATGTGACTTTTTAAAAAATACGTGTTTTGTTGATGATTCTGTGATTTAGTAAGAGGGCTACTTCACTAGGCAAAACTTTCAGAACCCATGAGGATAAATTCAGTGAGTGTACCTAAGGAGCAAAAAAAAGAGGACATACTAACTCATGGTGAATGCCTAATTTATTGTAATTATCATAACAGAATTAAATTTATTTAAATATTCTGACTATAATGGGGGGGAAGTACATTATTTGATTACTTGATTTTTAGAAAAGGAAACTGGGCAAATACTAGAAATAAAACTGAAATAAGAAATTTACAAAAAAACCTTAAAATCTTCAGGAATTGGGAGCTTCTTAAAAACACCATATTGGCAATCCAAGACAACATATTAAGTAGTCTGGCACATATTAAGTAGTCTGAGCTATTAATAAAATCCCTGTATGGCTATGTGATAAAGTAAAAATCACTCTTTTGGGGAAAAAAGTGTATAGTGGATCAACAAACTGAGGATAGAAGAGACCACAGAATGTGACAGAGCATATCAATCAGAAACCAGGTCAATCTACGTTTCCTTAGATTTCATGTTCTTATTTTGTGAAGGATACAAAGAAAGTAGAAGGCACAGGCCCTGAGCTAAGGGAGTTTATTATCTACTTGGGGAAGTCAGATGTACAATAAAAAACATGGAAGAATAGCATGAAGTAATAGGGGTTTACCAACATGATAGTGTTATTTAAATTACATCTGCTAAAGGAAAGATGGCTACACAGGGCATCAGAGGGACTTCCTGGAAGAGGCAGGGTTTAAGGATAGATTTTAGTGAGGTGTGGAATTTAGATTGATCAAGAGGAAGAGAAAAAACATTTGCCTCTCATGGTTCAGAAAGTAAATCAAAAGAAAGTAAAGAACTTCCAACAAAAAAATGAAAGATGAAAACATGCCAAAACAGAACATTACCCAGAAAACCAGAGGATCCTTTGTTTTTCATCCAGAAGTCAGCCCATGAGCATTTATTTAGTGTAATTTGCGCCTAGCTCGCTGCTAGCTACAGTGAAGAAATGTAGGAGCAATCCCTGCGGTCAAGAGGCTCAGTTTCTCAATATCAGAGATAAGAGTGACACGTGAAAATCAACATCAGAGGTAAGAGTGACACGTGAAAATACGTGTACCACCTCACAACGTAATATAAACTTGTATGTGCTGTATGTTAATTTGTGTGGTAAAACCCTACATTTCATAGCATTTGGGAAATGGAGAACTAATGGCTTGAGGAAGGAAATGCAATGACCTGAGCTTTGAAAGATGGCAGGTACCACAGAGCAGGGAGGACATTTCCTGAAATTGGGTGAATGTGTTCTTTTGCAGCTGTTCCTATGAGAGATTGCATATCCAGGGGTCCCGAATTTAATTCTGTTTGAATGGATGACTTGTTTTTTGACAAGCTTATGCCAAGTTCATATTTCCTATGGTAATTTTGTTTCTCTTTCATTTTCCTTCTGATCATAGTAGACTGTGCTAACTGCCTGTGTGATCCTTGTGGCAAGGGAATTTCTAAAATCTAAGCCTTCCTTGTATTGTTCTAATCAGCCAGGGAGAAATCATTGACTCTAATAAGAACTGGGTCCTTTTACTAGTGCTGTTTAAATATTAAAACTTGTTCCAGATTCAGGAGTATTTGTTTTACTATTTTTTTTAAATATTATTACCACCATTGTCTTAAAACTGTTTTCAGTAAAGTTTGACTGTAAGATTTAAGCAAAGTGAATAGAATCTTATGAGTATTTTAAACAGAAGCTGAGGTTTAAATTTAATTCATTTATTCAATTTAAAAAGCATGGAATATCTACTGTGTTCACAATGCCCTGGAAGATGCTCTGTGGGAGAAAGTGACTGGGGTCACTGAAACCATAGATGATACAGGTGTGGGATCATGACTAAACTAACATTCCATTCCCAAGAAAATCTCAGATCCTGGGAAGTGTCTGGTCTTCTAGCAGAAAAGAGTGAAGAAAAGAAATGTATTACATTTTGGATATCCTATAACACATCCTGAGGTACCTCTGCTTTTATTCTAGCTTAAAGTGAACCTTATGATGAGGGTTAGATTGCTTGTGCTAGGTAATGATTATAGAAAGAAATTGTAACCCTTCCCTCCAACATCCAAGTAGAGCTGAGTGACTGGTGCAGTGGGGACAGCTTAGTGAAATGGCTTAAGTTTATGAGTGATGGTGAAAGCTTGTTTGTCTCCCTTTGTCACAGACTCAGTTGGCCAGCAGTGCTGGCAATGACTGAATTCCCTTCTGAATCAGCGACTTGGACTTGGAAAGTGCTATCATTCTTTGTTCTTTCAACTGTTGACAAACTGCTAAATATTACGGGGTACTGATAAAATTTTACATAACTACAACTTTACTTTGGATATGGTCACTTAAAAAGTATCAGGAAGACTTTCATATCATATTTATAGATGCATTATAAATTTTAAAATGACAGGCTTAGGAGTTGGAAAGAAAGATCAGGAACTGAATTCCTAATCCACTTGGGTTTAGTCTTGGGTTAGTGGCTCTGTCTCTCTTAGCCTGAAATTTCTGGTCTGTTAATTGACGTTGACAAGCTTGACCTCAGAGGCATGTTTAGAGAATTACATGAGATAACCAACGTGATGGCCCATCTATATTGGTGATGGCTCTGTAATTATTCCCTTCCCTTACTCAACAAAGTATAGGTCATCAGAAATTGAATTATCAGCAGAAACTGGAGGTTATTGCCAACAAATTCCAGCCTAAGAATCCCAGATAACAGGAATGACATATGAAAGAGGCTATATTTAACTACTTTCCCCACTCATTTTTATTAATCACACTCTTCTCCCCAAACCTTTTGATACTTCAGTGAAAGGTGAAAAATTGTAATTAAATGGGAGGAGTTGTACTTTTAGAATTAAGCATGGGTAAGGCTTGTAAGAGCACAGATGGATGAATGTTAAGAATCCCATTTGCTAAGTGGCTCACTGCATGAGCTTTGGGGAAATGGCTCGTTCATAATTTTCACCAGTTTGTGATTTCCCCTTCAAAGCAGGATCTTCAAGGGGAACGGAATATAACCTCTGTCTCATTCCACTCGGTATTTCAATTTCTCTTTTGTTTGCAAGGTATTAATTATTAAATGTGGTTCATATTGATAATTATATTGCATCTTATTTATTAATGACTCACTATTAAGCTTAAACTTAATATCTCCAGAGGTTTTCAGGTCTCCATTTTTGCAGGTCATTGCTCTTTTTCTTTTTGCAGGACTGAATGCTGAGGTTTCAAGCTTTGGGGCTTAAGGTAGATGCGTCTTGATGGTGTGATTATCCACGACACAGTTCATTACCACTAATGGAGTCACCCATGCAGCCAAAGAGAGAAAAGTTGGCCTGCAAAATAGTGAATTAATAGGCAATAAATTATTACACCAGAGGAAGGCAATCATACATATGAGCAATAAGTGAGCGGAGCGAAACAGAAAGGTATACACTTTTTATTTTGCCTGAAGTATGTGTGTTTCCTTTTGGTTCCTTTTCAGAAGAACACATTTCACTTTCAGAAAAAATTGTTTTTTTCTCATTTCTTCTTTGATCAGTGTAGATATGGCAAGAGATACAAAATAATCAAGTCAAAATTTGAGTTCACTTCTCTTGACGCTGCTTCCTCTAATCCTCATTTCCTTGTTTGGGTTTCTCTTAAATTGAGAATTATACCTGATTCCTGACATTCAAGTTTTCAGTGACACAGATTATAAATTTACATTATGAGAGGATGAAAATTCACTGGCTTATTCTACATGGGAAAAAATACATCCCAACTTGAAAACATTCTTTTTTTTTAAATTGAAGTATAATTGATTTACCATGTTGTGTTAGTTTCAGCAAAGTTATTCAGTTATATATATATGTATTCTTTTCCAGATTCTTTTCCATCACAGGTTATTAGAAGATATTGAATATAGTTCCCGGTGCTCTACAGTAGGTCTTTGTTGTTTATCTATTTTATATACAGTAGTGTATATCTGCTAATCCCAAACTCCTAATTTATCCCTCCCCACTTCCCCTTTGGTAATCATAAATTTGTTTTCTATGTCTGTGAGTCTGGCAAACATTTTTTTTTTTTTTTAGGTTTATTACTTTAATCATTTTCTTTTAACTTTAAGGGAATTTTTTTTTCTGTTGCATGATTTCATTTTTTTAAACTTTATTGACTTACAGTCATTTTACAGTGTTGTATCAATTTCCAGTGTAGAACATAATTTTTCAGTTATACAGGAACATATATATATTCATTGTCACATACTTTTTTTTACTGTGAGCTACCACAAGATCTTGTATACATTTCCCTGTGCTATACAGTATAATCTTGTTTATCTATTCTATATATACCTGTCAGTATCTACAAATTTCGAACTCCCAGTCTGTCCTTTCCCATACCCCTTCCCCAATGGCAACCACAAGTTTGTGTTCTATGTCTATGAGTCTGTTTCTGTTTTGTATTTATGTTCATTTGTCTTTTTCTTTTCTTCTCTTTTCTTTTCTTTTCTTTTAGATTCCACTTATGAGCGATCTCATATGGTATTTTTCTTTCTCTTTATGGCTTACTTCACTTAGAATGACATTCTCCAGGGACATCCATGTTGCTGCAAATGGCATTATGTTGTCATTTTTTATGGCTGAATAGAATTCCATTGTATAAATATACTACATTTCTTTATCCAGTCATCAAGCATTCTTAATACAGACTTTAGAGAGAGATTTAATTAACAACAATAAGCCCTCATAGACCTCAGATCTACAATGCCCATATGGCATTTATGGGACCCAGATGCCTTTGGGTCTTGATCTCCCTCAGTCAGGAATCTTTCCCTCAGAGCACTGAGTCACATTCCACTGAGCAGACAAGCTTTTCTGCCCCTGATGCTCAAGTCCTTTCCAGCAATTGTTTACCTGTGATCTACTGCTCCCAGAGCTCCTCTCTTTTGGAGTGTACTCTGAATATTTCCAAAGTAACCACTTCTTGATTTTTATCCTAAGTAACAGAAATTCTTAATGAGCCCTTTCTCATGCATAAGGAGGAAATCTTCCCTGTTGCTCCAGTGCTCAGCTGAAATTTAGAAGCTCTTATCCATCCCTGAAATTAGAAAAACCAAAATCTTTCATCCAGGTAATTATACCTTTCAGCCTCTCTCTTATGCCTAACCAGTAAAGTCATCCCTTCTTATCCAAGGCAAACCACTCTCCATGATGGTTCCAGTTTGAATGTCTTGGACTTCATTTACATCAATTTTATTGTTGTTGTTGTTGGGGGGTGTGGTAAATATGCTTGGGAATGGGTATGTTTTCTTTGCATTTTTATCTAAGGGGTGAAATACACATTTTTAAAAACTTTTAATTTTAGATTTGCAGAAAAGTTCTAAAGATTAATACAGTGGATGCCTGTCTACCTCTGCCTCAGTTTCCCCTATTGTTAACATTTTATATTACTACAGTACATTTGTCACAATGAAAGGGCCAACATTAGTTCATTATTATCAACTAATCTCCACACTTCATTTGAATTCCACTAATGTTCCCTTAATATCCTTTACTGTTTCAAGATGCATATTACATATAGTTGTCATGCCCCTTAGTTGTGTGGGACTGTTTCTCTGACTTGCCTTGTTTTTGAGGACCTGGGCAGTTTAGAGTAGTACTTGTCAGGTGTTTTGTACACTGTCCTTCATTTTGGATTTGTCTGCGGTTTTCCTCATGATTAGACGAGGCTTATGTGTTTTGGGAGGAAGACCACAGAGATGAAGTGCTGTTCTCATCACATCATGTCAAGTACACTTGCTATCAACATGACATTGCTGATGATATTAGCCTTGATCACTTGCTAAGGAAGCGTGGCCAGATGTTTCCACTGTAAAGTTCCTCTTCCCCTCTCTCCCTTTTCCACACTCTACTGTTTGGAAGAAAGTAAGTACATAAGTGGAGCCTACACTCAAGAATAGGGAGGGGCTTAAACTCCACATCCTTGAAAGAAAAATATCTACATAAATTATCCCGAATTCTTCTGAAAGGGAGATTTGTCACTTCTTCCCTTGTTTATTTACTCAATCATTTATTTTATCAGTACCTATTTTATTCTCTGCTAAGTACCTAAGCAATGTCTGCATATAGTGATAGCTCAGGTAATACACCTTACATGAATTATTATAACCACAGGGTCAGAAGGAACCGAAATGTTCTCTGATCACTTCAACATTAATTCAGTGCAAAATTCTAGTACCTCTTTTTTTTTTTAAATCTATGAAAATGGAAAAGAAAAACTTACCCTGCAGAATTGTTATAGGATAATGGTTAATTCAAGCAGAGCTCCCAAAACGTAGAAAGTGCTATGGTGATAGTGATTATTCTTATCTTCTAGACATGTTTATTTTTCACTTCAGAAGTTGAAGTCTGTTAGAACAGAATTCTCAGCCATCCTTGTGGGCTACATACATATAATTCAGATGATCTTTCTTTTAAGTCTTTTAAATTCTTCTCTAATTGAAAAATAAATTCAATATTTATAAGAGTCTGTTGATTTTCCTATTTAATTTCTCCATCTGCATTAAGTTTTGGCCCATAAAGCTTTTTGTTTTCCTATAGTTTGCATGCTAGAGGGATTAAAATTGTAAGTAGCTTTCTTTTGGTGATACGTAAAAAAAACCCCAAAATCCTTTCCTCCTGATATTAGAATAATACAGTTGTTAAGATTCAATAAAAGGATTGTGCAGAAGTAGTGTTTACTATGTTTAAACACAATGCTTTTTATTTTGAGGGGCAGTTATTCTAGTTGTGGTTTTGCAATGAATTAATGTTGAAGCTATCAGAGAACATTTGGGTTCCTTCTGACCCTGTGGTTATTTTTACTTATTTAAGATTTATTTATTAAGCTATCACTCCATGTGGACATTGCTTTTGATGTTCAGGATATAGCAGTGACTAAAATAGATAATAATCCTGCTCTTATGATAATATATAGACAACAAAAGATTTAAAAGTATATATATTCTCTATCAGGTGATGATAAGGGCTGTGGAGAAAGGCTAAGAGAGAGAAGAAATGCTGGATGGAGGAATGGAATGTAATTTGCTTTTTTATATTTGAAGGACACACTTACACGGTGGTATTTAAGCCAAGGCCTGAAGAAAGTGAAGGAGTGAGCCTTCCTGATTATCAGGGAGAAGAACATCCCACAGAGAGGAAATAGCAAATGCAGGGGCCCTGAGATAGGTTGATAACCAAAGTATTTTAGGGACAACAAGGGAACTGTCTGTACATTAGAGCAGATTTGGGGATGTGGATATTTAGTATTCATGACCAAAGTAAAGTGGAGTTAAATTTAAAAACTCATCTACAGTTATTTTAATCGCCCACCTTTATTTATTCCTATAAATATGCCTTCTTTCCTTATGCAATAGATGTTCTAGAATATTTGAGCTCCTTGTGAGCTAACATTCTCCTTGCTTTTGCGTAGAAATGACATTTTGTTTACTGTCGTTACTAACATTTGATTCAAGAGTCATAAGCTTTATAAAGGTTTTATAAGGGCTTTTTCTTTCCTACAGAACATGTAGCAAATGTATATGCTATTTATGTTGTATTGCTGGCTGTAGCCTTCTTCTCCCAAAATGGTGCACAGATTGCCTTGCTATACACAGATTAACTGAGACCAGGTCAATTTTTAATATGAAAAACAATTATATGAATACTGTAATGCTTCCAAAAAATACATTGATCAGTATTTATGAAAATTGTAAAAAGAAATTGGTTATTTAGGACCCATTTAGTCCCCTATTTGGACTAAATTCATGCTTTAAAATGTCTTGGTTTAAAAAAATCTTTTATATTTTTTCTCAAAACATTCACATATGACATCTTCATATATAATAATCTTAGATCAAGTCAGACATTTTATCCTCTATCCTCAATTCAGGGTTCACAGAGGCCTGTGTTTTCATTGGATCAGGCAGTCAGATTTCAAGTGAGGGAATGTTGTTTAGGACCTTGTGATGTCTTCAGGGAGCCATGTCTAAATGGGTCATGCTCAGTAGGACCTCTGCTGTCTTCTCTGTAGATTTCAGATACCCAAAAGGGTGTGTTCTTTGTGGATGATAATCACTGTATTTGGATTGGAAGATTATGGCCCATGTCAGTGTGTGTGTGTGTGTGTGTGTGTGTGTGTGTGTGTGTGTGTAATTTAGTTTTAATTTAGAACAATAGTTCCTACATGGTTTAAGGTAAGAAGACTTCATGTATCTTTAGAACTATTGACCAGCAAATATTTTTAAATGATATTTGGTTAATGAGGCTAGGTCAGAACTAGGTCAACTTGTTTTTTGATCTAAGATACTGCTTGTAGAGATAATGAATTTTGTCCCACCAATAGAGTGTCATGTGTTTTGCAGATAATCTCTAAAAACAGAAACATAAAAAGTTAATACATTTTGAAAAAGAGAAACAGTTGTCCCAAAGCATATGTTTTTCAATAAAAAAGATAGTTTTTACCTCTTTCTAAAATGCAAACATCCGACTGTAACATGCTTCTGCATGTGCTGTGCAGGTAAATTGGCTCATAGGAGAACAAAAGGCCCAGACTTGTACCATGTGCTGATTTCCCTGTTGTAGATACTCCCACTATGGCTGATTTCAAGTTACCAATAATTTAACAACTGGCTCACAACGTTTCTGAAAATTTGGCAATCAGCTTGAGGGAGCCCATAAGAATAGGTTTTATTTAACACACTTCAAAAATACTTACTCTCTTTCTCTGGGAAGTGTGAATATGGGACCTACTTTGTTTGATTTTAGAACTGTTTGAAGTTTCTTCTTTCAATTTATCTTTATTACTTTTCTGGAACCACCCAGTTTTTGTTAATCTAGGAGGGACAGGGCAGTACCCTTCTGACTGTATGGGAACTGAATGAAGTACTGAATAGCTGTGAACTTTGGGTTGCCCAATAAGTTGTTAAATTAATTGTACCTGGTTGAAGTGCATGGATGGTATCATCTTGATCTTACCCCAGTTCTTCTCTTGATTTCCAAGAAATTTCCTCTTTCTCCAGGCCTAGGCTCATAGCATCAGTGTAGCACAGTTTCATTTAAGCAGAAAAACTAATCATTAGCTAAATTTGTGACTTGAATACAGTATTTTCTCAATTCTAATATGCCATCAGTTGCAAAATATACCCTTGACTTATAATTAGTTTTCATGGAAAATTGTATAGAATATGCTCATCAATTGTAAAATGAATCCTCCTTCAGAAAGAAGTATGTGGTGTGTGTGTATGAAAATTAAAAGACATAGATGGTAACATTATATGAATAATTTGAAAGCTTTGATATGGTGTGAGTAGACCTATTCCAGGTTTTGCTTTTTCAGCTGGGGGAAATAGACATTTTTCTCCTTCAGAATTTTCAAATCACTGGAATTCTTATGTCATAACAATTGTGGGTATTGTGCGGACTCCAAACTTTCCTGTTATCTTCTATCAGAAAATGAGCTTTACCACAACTTTCCAGTTCTTAGCTTTCTTCAAAAATATCTTGTACCCTGTCCATTAAGTTGTTAAACAAAGCTAATACTCCAACTTAGAATCTCATGAGCAGATAATAAATGAAAATACAGAAGCCACCTTTATTATATCACCATCTGAATCAGAACCACATAATTATATGCTAGAAATTGGCATTATTGCATTTACGATAAAACAACAAATGAAGCATTTATACTGGGAAAATCTGTATTTCCCTTTTTTTGTAATTAGATTTTTTTATGTGGCATGTTTTAAATTCTAAGGTTCCTTACTGTCCCTTTTTCTATATCTCAATCATTTTTTTTCTAACTTTCTATTGATCAAGTAATTGTCAATTGATCTATTATAGTATTTAAGGTGAATGCAAGAAGACAACTACAGAGTGAAAGTCTGAAGCATGAAAACAAAATTTTCTCTATTATGTGTGCTGCTGTTACATATCATCTGTCCATTAATGATATAATAAAAAGTCATTTATTCAGTACTTTTTTCCTTTCTTTTTTTTCTTTTTTGCTATTGTTTTGTTTTTCTTAGTGGAGAGCCTTATTTTAACCATTCCCTAAGTTTTCTGCTTATTGGGCATGATGACAAATGTATTAGGTATATGTAACACTGGCATTGTGAGGATTCATTTAAAGGAAACCAAAGTGAAAATTAGATTAGATTGAACCATATTGATAAATTTTGAATTTCTGTAGGTAAGAGACAGATATTACATTGTGAACATATTATTAATTAATTCAGTAAGCATTAAAGGGTTGAAATATCGATAGAAGTAGAAACTTTCCTCTAGGATTCTAATGTGTTGTGGGAAATGTAATAAAAATATATATTTCAAAGTTCTACTCATACCAAAAATATCAGAATATCCAGAGGTTGAACCTGAGCATGTATTTTCAGGATTCTATAGTCAAGTTTAGAAATCTCTGGTCAATACCATATATGATCCACAGAATAAGGCAAATTATTACTGAGTCCATGCTCATACTGCTTGCTGTGTGACAGGCCAATAAATCAAGAGACGAGTTGTTGGGACAAGGAATAGTGACTTTATTTGGAAAGCTAGCAGACTGAGAAGATGGTGGACTGGAATCCCAAAGAACAGTCTTACCCCAGTTAGAATTCTGGGATTTTTTTTAATACTAAAAAGGGAGATGGTATGGCTGGTTGTTGCAAACTTCTTGGTACCAGAAGCCTTTGTTCTTGCAGCTGTCCATGTAGATCTGGTCACAATGTCCCCATAAACCTCCAAAAAGACAAATGCTATTCTCTGTTCTGTAACTTTTTATCTTTACATGAATGGAAAAGTGTTATAACTTTAAAGATCAGAGCCTTGTGGATGGGCTATCATGTGTATTTCAGCCTATAGGCAACATTCTGTTATAAAAAGGCAGCAGAGCACAAGGGTTAGAGCTAAGGAAATGGGTCCAATATGGAGTCAGATCTGGTCTTCTCTGTAACAAAATTAGCATTAAGCGTACCTATTTTCTCTTTTTTCAAAAGGCAAATATATTCCCTCCTTTAATTTTTTTTCCCCAACCTGAGGTTTTACTACAGAAAAAGTTCTTTCCATTTTTCAACTCCATTCACAACTATTCTGAGCATCAACTCCCTGACATACTTCACACCCTTCCCCACTCCTAACCGTAAAGAAACTGTTTTCAACTGGGGAAACTCAACTAGACAAAATTATTTATTTAGCCCTCAGCCAATTCTGTATTGCTTTTTACATTGAAATAAAGATCATCATTTTTACACAGTCTTCCTGCTGCTTCTGAAATCATTTTTCTCCTTAATTTAATGAGCCCCTGCCCTGTAATACACTAACATGGTATAGGAGAAATATAAATATGACATGTGCTTACACTCCACTGGGGGAGGTCAATGTGATTTAAATAAGTATAACATGAGGCAGAAATCAGGTTTGTAATAATAAGCTGAAAGTTTCCAAGTCTCCAGGGCTTCTTGGGGGCTTTTTCTTTTATGTCCAAATAAAACACACAAGACCCACATGCTGTGAGTTCAGTGTCATTTTTCTGGTTTCTGAGAATTCCCGCCTACTGACACTTACGCTTTCCCAGCAGATGCCTGCCTGCATCTTCAACTCCAAACTCTATCCTGGATCACTTCTCATCCTCTCCTGCCTGTTTCTACCCGGTTCTCTGGGCTTTACCCTAAGTGTAGGCATTTCTTCTTCGTTTCCTAAAGAATCATTAACCTCAGGCTGATGTGTTGGGTAACTGAAAACCTAGAAACAATGGAAATTACAGCACAGAATAAGAAACCAACTAAGCTTGAATATTAGATGTTATTCTGAAATTTCTCACTTGGGTCAGATAGTCTTGGTGTATGGAAATCACTGACTCATGTGTTTATTTCTCTGGGTCCCAGACTTGCCACAGACTGCCAGAGATCACCCTCACATTGTCCAAAATCCACCTTCCATCTGTTTCCCAAATGTTAGGCAAAAGTTTCCAAGTCACCAGGAGGGATCAAAAGTTGATAGTACTTAGTTGTGTGGAATAAATTGTTCATTTTAATTTCAGCCTCTCTCCTATCATACCATCCTGAGAGCCAGCCTGTGTACAACCAATGGGCCCAGACAAATATTTTAGCAGCCAAGCATACCATCCTTCAGCATCAGTTGTAACAGTAGCCACTTTTCTTTCTTTGTCCATTCAATTATAGACATTCAGTCATCCCTCCGTATCATGGGTTCCACACCCACAGGTGTGGATGGCTTACTGTATAAACTAAATGCCACTGGGATGTATAGTTTTTGGAATGGGACCTAAAACATATAAGAGAGAATGAGAGAAAAGTGAGCTTTTTGAGGTCAGGAACCATCTTTTTTTCTATACTCCTCAGTTCTAACATAGTTCCTAACACAAAATTTTCATATGTTACCTGCTTGTAGAATGAATAGGTAATTGAACAATTAAAAAATGTGTCTGGCTATTCTGATCATTAAGTATGAGTGCCAAATCATGTTTGAAGTCTAGGAGACATGGAACACCTGTGTGGGCTGAGAAGCGATATGTGGTGGGGTGTGGTCATCTAATTAAGCAGGCAATTACTTTTTCAACATAATTAGTTATTTAATTGACCATTCCCGTGATGTTAATGCATCTGAATTCCTAATTAATCTCCATTTTATTGAAAACATTTTATACCTATACCCCCAATTCTAATTTAACAGTTAAGTGGCCTTGACTTTTGAAGTGCAATTACCACTAAGCACACACATGTACATTCACTCAAAGTACAGTGGAAATAAGAGAAGTCAAGTCAGTTACATTGGATTTCTAGAAGACATTTTTAAGAGATTAGATAGATCTCTTTTCACAGAATTTTATTAAAAAACACAGTTTAATCAAAATTTTAACATCTTTTTCTAGGTCAAAGTTTACTAAACTCTTTCAGTAAAGGGCCAGATAGTAATTTAGTTTCTGTAGGCCACAGAGTCTCTGCCCCAATGGCTGTATAAGTAAATTAAGTGACAATAATGTGTTCCACTAAATCTATGTTTACAAAAATAAACAATGGGATGAATTTGCCCCCTGGGCCATAGTTTGCCAATCCCAGGTCTTGACCCCTTTGTGTGATTTACTCATCTGTTGCCAAATCATACAGGCTCTGGCTTTTAACTTTGTCTTCCTTCCTTTGTATGCAAGTTCATTTCTGTCTTTAAATATATATGGTATTTTGATCTTAAAAAAGATTTTTTTTTTTTTTGGTTAAGAAAGTGCTATTTTAACTAAGATACCTCCTTTCAAATATTCAGTCTCCCTCTTCTTCCACCATCTGTTATTTCCTGTTGGTATCTGGTATTAAATGCCTAGAATCCTCTGGAAGTCAGCAACCCTGGTTTTATATTCCTCTTGTACCTAGCATGATAAAAATTCCCATAGTTCTTTTTAAGTAGATTTTTAAACTAAACTTTTTTATTTAAGGTGAAACATACATATGGAAATATGTACAAATCATAAGTCTACAACTTGAAGAATTGTCACAGAAATTTTTTGTTTTTAAATCTCCATTACCTAAGTACTTTAGACACAGTCTATAGTGGTTAGGAGCATAGACTTGGGAGCCAGATTTCACTAAATCAGTGACTTTGGGCAAATTATTTAATCTCTCTGTGCATTGGTTTTCTCACAAATTATTTAATCTCTCTGTGCATTGGTTTTTTCTCTTGTAACACAGGAATGGCAATACTACCTATTTCATAGGTTATCCCCCCAGTTTTATTGAAATTTAATTGATATAACACATTATGTTAAGTTTAAAGTATATCACGTGTTGATATGATAACACATATTGCCAAATGATTACCAGAGTACCATTAGTTGACAGTTCATCATTTCACATAGTTTCCATTTCTTTTTTGTGGTGAGAACATTTAAGATCTTAACAATTTTCAAATATACAATATAGTATTGTTAACTACAGTCACCATGCTGTACATTAGATTCCTAGAACTCTTCATCTTATAAGTAGAAGTTTGACCCTCTGACTATTATCTCCCCATTTTCACCAGCCCCAGCCCCTGGCAACCACCATTCTACTCTCTGTTTCTAGGAGTTTGGCTTTTTTAGAGTAAATATACATGTGCGATCATACAGTATTTGTCTTTTCCTTTCTGGCTTATTTTACCCAGCGTGGTACCCTCCAGGTTCACCCATGTTGTCACAAATGGCGGATTTCCCTCTTTGTCATGGCTGAATAATATTCCATTGTGTATATATGTACCACATATTCTTTATCCATCCATCCATAGTTGGAATCTTAGGTTGTTTCCTTACCTTGGCTGTTGTGAATGAACATTGGAGTGCAGATATCTCTTTGAGATCCTGATTTAATTTCTTTTGGATATATACCCAGAAGCAGGATTGCTGGAACAAATGCTAGTTCTATTTTTAATTTTTTGAGTAACCTCCATACTATTTTCCATAATGATTGTACAAGTTTACATTTCCACCAACAGTGCTCATATGTTCCTTTTTCTCCACATTTGTTATCTCTTGATCTTTTTGATGATAACCATTATAAAAGGTATGAGTTGATATCTCACTATGCTTCTGATTTATATTTCCCTGATGATTAGTGAAATTGAACACTTTTTAATGTTCCTGTTGGCCACTTGTATGTCTTCTTTGGAAAAAAATGTCCATTTAGTTCCTGTGCCCATTTTAAAAATTAGATTGTTTGATGTTTTGCTATTGAGTTACATGAATTTTTTATGTATGTTGGATATTAACCCCTCACCCAATATATGACTTGCAGATATTTTCTACCATTCTGTAGATTGCCTTTTCATTTTGTTCATTTCTTTTTGCTATGCAAGAGCAAAATATTTTCTTAGTTCGATGCAGTCCCATATACTTATTTTGTTTTGTTGCTTAAGATTTTGGTGTTAATAACCAAAAATCATTTCCAAGACCAAGGTCAAAGAGTTTTTCCCCTATGTTTTCTTCTAGGAGTTTATGATTTCCTGTCTTGTTTAAGTTTTTAATTAATTTCAAGTTAATTTTTGTAATTAATGTAACATGGGGATCCAACTTCATTCTTCTGTATGTGATTATCCAGTTTTTGCAGCACCGTTTATTGAAGAGACTGTTTTTCCCTCAGTAGGTTTTCTTGTCTCTTTTATCAAATATTAACTGACTTTTATATGTAAGTTTATTTCTGGGCTCTCAGTTCTGTTCAGTTGGTCTACGTGTACATTTTTATGCTATTTGGAATTCTGTAGTATTAAAGTATAGTTTGAAATCAGGAGGTATGAAGCATCTAGCTTTATTCTTCTTAAGATTGCTTTAGCTATTTGTGATTCTGTAATTTCATATACATTTTAGGATTTTTTTAATATTTCTGTGAAAAATGCCATTAGAATTTTGATATGAATGGCATTTAGATGGCTTTGGGTAATATGAATAATTTAACAATATTATTTCTTTTCATTCATGAACATAGGATATCTTTCCATTTATTTGTATCTTCTTCAATTTCTGTCATGAAAGTCTTAAGAGTTTTCAGTGTACAAAACTTTCACCTCCTTGATTAAATATATTCCTAAGTGTTTTATTATTTTGGATGCTGTTATAAATGGGATTTATTTGTTTATTTTTCAGATAGTTTTCATTGTTAGTGCATAGAAACACAACTGTTTTCTGTATGTTGATTTTGTTTCCTACAACTATTATTTGTTGATTAGTTCAGTTTTTGGTGGAGTCCATAGGATTTTCTCTATATAAAAGCATATCGTATGTAATCAGAGACAATTTTACTTCTTCCTTTCTGATTTGAAATGTTTTATTATTTTCTTGCCTAACTGCTCTGGCTAGGACTTCCAGTATTATATTGAATAAGCATGGTGAGCGTGAGCACTCTTGTCTTGATCCTGACATTAGAGGAAAAGCTTTCAACCTTTCACCATTGAGTATGATGTTAGCTATAGGCTTGTCATTTATGGCTTTTATTATGTTAAGGTATGTTCCTTCTGTATTCCAGTTTGTTGAGTGTTTTTATCATGAGATGATGTTGTCTTTTGCCAAAAGCTTTTCCTGCATCTATTTTTATTTTTCATTCTATTAATGTAGTGCATGACATTTATTGATTTGCCTTTGTTGAATATTAAATTTGCTAAGACTTGTTTTGTGACCTGTTATATAATCTACCCTAGAGAATTTTCTGTGTGTACTTTAGAAGCGTGTGTATTCAGCTTTCATCCCAGGGATAAATCCTATGTGATCATGGTATATACTGCTTTTTGTGTGCCATTGAACTTGGTTTGCTGATATCTTGTTCAGAGATTTTGCATCTATATCCATCAAGGATATTGGCCTGTAGTTTTCTTCTCTTGTAATGTCCTTATCTGATTTAGGTAAGGGTAATACTGGGCTTATTAAATGAATTTGGAAAATGTTTCCTTCTTTTCAACTTTTTGGAAGAGTTTTAGAAGGATTGGTCCTGGCCTTTTCCTTGTTAGAAAAATTTTAATCACTGCTTCATTATCCTTACTTGTTATAGGTCTGTTCATATTCTCTATTTTTTCTGATTCAGTCTTGGTAGGTTCTGTGTTCTAAGCATTTATCCATGTCTTTTAGATTATCCAACTTGTTGAAGTATAATTGTTGATAGTAGTCTCTTACGATTCTTTCCTTTTCTGTGTCACTAGTTTTAATGTCTCCTCTTTTATTTCTGATTTTATTTATTTGGGTTTTCTCTCTTTTCCCCTTAATTAGTCTAGCCAAAGTTTTGTTAATTTTGTTAATCTTTTCAAAAATCCAGCTCTTAGTTTTGTTCTTTTCTATTGTATTTCTAGTCTCTATTTTGTTTATTTATGATCTGATCTGTGTTATTTATTTCCTTCCTTCTGCTAACTTTGGCCTTGGTTTGTTTTTCTTTTTCTAATTCCTTGCTGTGTAACCTTAGGTTGTGTGTCTTAGAGCTTTCTTTTTTCTCAAACGTGGGCATGCAACACTATTAACTTCACACTTAGAACTGCTTTTTATACATCCCATAGGTTTTGGTATGTTGTTCTTCCATTTTTATTTGTTTCAAGATATTTTAAATTTCTCTTTTGATTTCTCTTTTGGCCCATTGATTGTCCAATAATGGGATATTTAATTTATACATGTTTTGAACTTTCCAAATTTCCTCTTGTTACTGATTTTTAGTTTCAAGCCATTTATTCTTGGAAAAGATACTTGATTTAATTTTAATCTTAAATTTGTGAAGACTTGTTTTTGCCCTATTATATAATCTACCCTAGAGAATTTTCTGTGTGTACTTTAGAAGAATGTGTATTCAGCTGCTATTGGATGGAATGTTCTATATATGTCTGTTATATCCATTTGATCTAAAATGTAGTTCAATTTCAACATTTCCTTATTGATTTCTGTTTGGATGATCTTTCCATTATTGAAAACAGAGTACTGAAAACCACTCTTATCATTTTACTGTTACCTATTTCTCACTTCAGATCTGTTAGCATTTAGAACCTTCAGTGTTGGGTGCATATATATTTATGATTGTAATATCCTCTTGATGAATTGACCCCTTTATCATTATATACTGACCTTTTGTCTTTTGTTACAGTGTTTGGCTTAAAGTCTGTTTTGTCCTTTATAACTATAGCTGCCCTACTCTTTTGGTCCCATTTTCATGGAATGTAATTTTCCATCTCTTTGCCTATATCCTATGTATGTCTTTAAAGCTGAAGTGAATCTCTTACAGGCAGCATGTAGTTGAGTCTTGTTTTTCATCCATCCAGCAACTTTATACCTTTTGACTGAAGAATTTAATTAGTTTATGTTTAGAGTGATCATTGATAGGTAAGAACTTACTAATGCCATTTTATTGTTTTCTAACTATTTTGTAAGTTCCCTTAGTCCCTTTCTTCCTCTCTTGCCATCTTCCTTTTGAACTGATGATTTTCCATAGTGTTATGCTTTGAATCACTTTCCTTTATCTTTTGTGAATCTACAGTGGTTACTATTAGGTTTACATAACACATCTTGTAGATATGACTATTTAATAGAATAAGTCTATTTTATGCTAATATCAACTTAACTTTGGTCATATATAAAAACTATTTTACTCCTGTAACTTACAGTTTTTTGTTAAGAGCTGTCACTTTGGTTTTAATTTATTTCTTTTATTTATTTATTTTGGGGGTTATAGTTGACATATAACCTATTTTATGTTTTTGATATCACAGTTTGCCTCTTTTTATATTGTGTATTCCTTAAATTATTGTAGGCACAGTTATAATAGCTTATTCTTTTACCTTTATACTGGAGGTAGGTAGTTAATATGCCACAACATTGCAATATTAGAGTATTCCAAATTTGATTATATCCTTACCTTTACCAGTATGTTTTATATTTTAGTTTTTAATACATGTTTTAATATATAATTTGTTATTTACCTTCTCCTTTTGAAAGAATTCATTGCCAGAATGACCAGGCAAACATGTTCATACTAAGCTTCAAAGTAGGCAGAGAAATGTAGACCTTTATTGGCTAGGAAGCGCACAGCTAAAAGTTGGAGTTCTGTTAATAAAGAAGGAGAAAATGAATTTTGAGTCTCTGCCACAGGCCTTATTTACCTGCTCTTTATTTCAAACAAGGCAATGGGGAACTAGTGTTAAGGTATCTTGTTATTTTGGGGGGATTGTAGGAGTAAGACTACATTTTAAGGCTTAGTTTAGTTCAACAAATGTTTATTGAGCACATATTGTGTAAAGTTCTGGGGACATAAACAAGGTATTGTTCCTGCCTAATGGGTGCTTATTGTGCACTGGGAGAATAAGTAAATATACAGTTTTAGGGTGATGTGATAAACACAATAATAGGGATACAAGTGGACCTCTATGTACCTGCTGATTCATGGATTTATTTATGTAAAGAATTTTACAGTGATGTACATTATATATCATTATTCTTTTGCAAGTTTCCCTCTTTAAAAAGGATAAAACTACCCGAAAAGAAGTTTTTAAAAGTATACATAGATATATAGATCAGTTCTTGCAACATTCCTCTTGACATTTCAACATTCATTTATTATAATAGTTGATAGTTATTGCTTTTCTTACATTTGATTGAAGAAATGTATTTTCAGATCTCTCTTGGCAAGTCTCATAATAAGTCATGTTTTAGATTATTAACAGTTATTTACTGTTTCATTTGTCAATTATTTGGTTTCCAGTTCCTAGGATTTGTTAAATATTGAAATGACCCCTCAATTTTAGTATTCACACCTTATAATGAGAAGATAATTCAACACATTTGCTTTATGTTTGGCATGCTGATGTTTTCTTATTAAAAGCACTGAATAGTTTCAGCTATTTATGATTACATTTACTTTCTTCAAGTCTCATTAAAATATGATTTAAGGTCACAGATGTTATTACAAAGATTTTTGGAGTACAGTGATTCCATGTCAAGCAAGCAATCAAGATTTTCTCAGTCAACTTAATCAGATAATTTAACATGGTCCCCTCTTATTACTTGCTGCCTTAGGTCCAAACCAGAATGAATACTGTGACTAGCAAGTTCATTCTGTATATCTTACTCAGTATATAAAAGAAAGTCATGATTCAGAAAAAGTAAAGACATTCACGTGCAGCCTTCAGTATTGATAGATTTTATCTGACCATTTGAGAAATCAGAAAAATGGAAAATAGAGGAAAAATTATACAAGTATCATCATAGAATTCTTCTTAAGCAAGGTGTATTAAAACCTCTTTCTTTATGCTTTCATTATGAGAGTCCTAAATTATAGAAACTATGAAAAGGGCAGAAAGTTGAAATAATCTCTTTCAAATAGTTGCATATTTAAAATGTAAATCTTAAAATGTAATTCTTAATTTAAGAGCCATCCTCAAACAATAAATTACTTTTTTGGGAATTAGTGTTTTCTCTATAACAAGTCTGTTATTTTTTTTGCTTTTATATGAAATTTATATAAAATAAGAAAAATATATAGGCATTATTACAAATTGAATATGCCTGGATAAAACACCAAGGTCAAGAACTAGAATAGCATCAGCAGTCAGAAGCCTGCCTGGTGACCCTCCAATTAATATTCCCTTTTTCTGTCCCTTAAAAGATAGCCACTGTTCTGACTTCTGACATTATAATAAATTTTTCCTGTTGTTGAACTTTGTATTACATACACAGATCATTAGTATGTACTCTTCTGTGTTTGGCTTCTTTGCTTCAATATTATGTACATAAGATTTATCTCGTTTTGGTGTAACTGAAATTCACTTATTTTCATTACTTTATAGTATCTCAGTGTATGATTGTTAACTGTTGGAGGCAATAGAATATTGGAAATGTATTGCTGTAACAGTTCTTAGCTATTATCTCTTCCAGTATTCCTTTTGTCCCATTACTTCTATCCTTTCCAATCACACATATAATAGACAATTTAACTTTTAAAAAAATCCTTTCTGTCTTCTATACTCTCTTATGTATATTCCATTCATTTGATTTTCCATGCTTTAGATTGCTTATTTTATTGTTTCCTATCTTATTGTGTGCTAATTCTTCCTTCAATTGTGTCTAATTTTCTGTTAAATCTATCCACTGACTTTTACATTTTGGTTATTGTGCTCTTCAGTTAGAATTTCTATTGTTTTTTAAAATAGTTTCTAGTTTTCTGCAAAAATTATTATTTGCATCTTTTAGTTTCTTGAACTTAAGCAGCATATTTATTTTAAAGTTTATTATCTATCTGAATCTTTAAAAGTCAGTTCCTACTGTTGATTGCTTATCTTGTTTCTGATCAAATTAATCCATCTCTTCATGTGCTTATTTATTTGTGATTGAGTGTTGGATATTAGTGTGAATGTTTATAGGAATAATTTGAGACTTAAGATTCAGAAGATTTGTCTTGGCTTCTCTCAGTTAGATAAGAATTCTTTCTATCCTAGACTGTTTTAACACATTTATTTCAGTAAGCTTCAGTCTCTCTGAGGGCTGGTGT
Source organism: Camelus ferus (assembly GCF_009834535.1). Classification (NCBI taxonomy): domain Eukaryota; kingdom Metazoa; phylum Chordata; class Mammalia; order Artiodactyla; family Camelidae; genus Camelus; species Camelus ferus. Next base: position 98,039,228 of record NC_045697.1, on the reverse strand, counting down.
ATTTCCTGTTTACTCTTACTACTAAGTTGTAACCTTTAGCTTCTCAATCTAAAGCATGAGAGATTTACCAGGACCTTAGACTGAAACTTTTCCCCTTTGCCTCATAAGGATGTCAAAAGCTCTGCTCAGCTTCTAGGCCTGATAGATGCTAATTCAGAAACAAGGGGATTCCCTTTTGAAGAAAAGAGAGTCTAAATGCCAGGTTCAGTTTTCACGTTCTACTCAACTGAATAGAATACAGTGGTGCAATGATGTAATGGTTTTTCAGAATGATGCTAATTCCAAATCTCTCATAATAGTGTTCAGACTTATAAATAACTTTCTTGGCCAGCATAAGCTTTATTCTCTCCCCACCCTAAGATGTTGGCCTTGAAATTCATGACTGCTTAGTTAAGATCTTTGAAATCTTTAAACAGAGTTTTAAAAAAAAGTGTTTATTCTAAATTTTCAGTTGTTCTTAGCAGGAGGGTTGATCCAAATTACCTGCTCTGCCTGTTGCTAAAATCAGAACATATAAGCACATTTTTGTAACAATAATATCTTTAAGTTAAATAGAATCGTTTTATTATAAACTTAGATAACCCAGAAGAGGTTTTAATTCCAAGAAAAATACTCTAGTGGATTGATATGACAAGCTATTAAATGGAGCACTGACTATATTTTGGAAAAGGATACTGTTCTTACTGACTTGATCTGCATGCCTGCATGAGGCATCTGTGTTTTCTGGTTTAAACCCCACACCTGCCACATACTGACCTTTTAACCTTCACATGTAACTTAACCTAATCTAGGCCTCAGTTTCTTCACCTGCATAATGAAAATAATAAATATTCTTACTTCAAAGTTGCTGTGGGGAATAAATTAAATATTTCATTCAAAACATTCAAAATGGTTGCTGCTCCATAATACACACAAAGTATTGACTGTCATTATTTTGACAATTAAGTGATAATTTTACAATCCATCATTTTTGTTTATTGATTTCTTTGTGTAATTATTTTCCATTAAGGAACAGATAGTGGGTATCAAATAGAGAAAATGTGGTCACTCAGTGGTACTGTTCATTTGAATGATATAGAATGGTGTAATCATTTTTGGAATTATGGTATTTTTATATCTTTCATAGAATGCCATTCAGATTTTCAAATAACTCTGTTTCCACTTGACTTAGGGTAGTTGGCAACTGGATGGTTTCCGTACCCACTACATGCCGGCATTAATCTGATAATCCTGAGGGAATTCCCATCAATTTGCTTGTAAATTTACCCCCTTGCTAATAATGAGGGTCTTCTTGCAAGATTTACTTTTTATACTTATTTTGGATTTTCATGAAAAAAAAGTTCACTTCTGTTAATATTGCCTTAATACTACCATAAAAGGGGAAAATAGGTTTAGGACGATTCAGATAATACAGAATGTGATGAAATTTTACTCTAAACTAAAATTTTCTCACATACTAAGTTGCAGATGGCATTATCCCTGCCGGCTAATTTACCTGTCTCCTAAACTAGTAATCTGTCTCTGCATTTCTTCATTTGTTTACAGGTAAACACACAGACACATTCATTCATTCACTCATTCATTCATTTCTTCTTACTTTTTTGGTGCAACATTTTATATTGATAATAATAGAATATTCTTAATATTCTAGGGGGCAATTTAGCCAGTGACACCACTATTGCTTCAGCAAATGTCAACTGTCAAATAAATCTCAAGAATCAAATAAAAATCTATCCTCTAAACTCAAATTCTGCAGAAGCATGCAATTTTAGATATTATTTAGGAATTTAAAAAAAGAACCATTGTCTTTTTAAAATAATTTTCAGTAAACTATAATGTTAGTGAGCTTGGTACTTAAGTGAGCCAGTTTCAAGATATTTTAAATACTGAATAAATAAATGGAAAACTAGAAATACCAATGCAGTGTGCTTAATCAGTACTTTCTTTGCAATAAAAAACGATGTTACTTCTGAAGTAGAAAATGACAAATATGAGTATATAAACATTAACATTTTCTATATAGTAAAATATACTTATAAAACATCAAATATAACAAAATTATTTCTGAGAAAATATTTGCAATGCATGTGGTAGAAAAAGTATAACTATCCCTACATATCAAAAGCTCCTACCAGTTAAGAAGGAAATGTAAATGTAAATATAAAACTGCTGAATACAAAAACTGAACAAAAGACAAAAGTAGGTCATCTACAGAAATAGAAATGAAAATAGAAAACAAATGTATGAAAAGGTACTTAATCTGAGAGAGATTCAAGTAAAAGATCAGCAATATTCCATTTTCACCTATAAGATAGTTGAAAATTAGAAGATTGAAGCATTCAGTTATTTAGAGGATAGAAAAATGGGTGTTTTTATGCATTGCTCTTATGAGTTATATTCCACAACTTTTGGAGTGTAATCTGCTAATATCTTCTAATATTAAGAGTGTACATTCCATTTAACATAATAGCATGCTTTTGGGAATCTATCTTAAGGATATAAATCATAAATATGTAAGGGTACATTAAAAAGATGTGAATCAGCACTGTGTTCTGTGGAAACAATCTAAAAGATTCACTAACTGGGAAATATTGAAGAAATTAGGGTGCAGTTACTATCGAAACTAGAGAATATTATGCAGCTAGTGACAATATTGACATCCATGAAATATTACTAAGAGGAAAATAAAGGCAGGAAAAAGATGAATTTTCATAACAAAAGACCACACTTTTATAAAAATAACAACACATTCTAATACTTAAAAATACATTTTTGTTTGTATTAACATAGAGAAAAGTTAGGAAGAACATTTGTCAAGCTATTAATATTGGTGTCTTAATAGAGAAAGTGATAGAAGAAAAATTGCATTTTTTTCTTTACCATATTTATGTTATTCTTCATGTTTAAATAAACATTTGTTGCTTTTGTAATTTCAAAGTGAACTATAATAAAACATACCATGCACAGCAAAGGAAACCATAAGCAAAACAGAAAAACAACCTATGGAATGGGATAAAATATTTGCAAGTGATGAGACTGACAAGGGCTTAATTTCCAGAGCTTAATTTCCAGAATATATAAACAGCTCATACAACTTAATAATAATGTTAAAAAAAAAACAACCCAGTCCAAAAATTGGCAGAAGACCTAAACAAGCAATTCTCCAATGAAGACATACAAATGGTGAATAGGCACATGAAAAAATGCTCAGTATCCCTAATTATCAGAGAAGTGCAAATCAAAACTACAATGAGGTATCACCTCACACCAGTCAGAAACACCATCATTCAAAAGTCCATAAATGATAAATGCTGGAGAGACTGTGAAGAAAAGGAAACCCTCCTACACTGTTGGTAGGAATGTAGTCTGGTGCAGCTGTTATGGAAAACAGTATGGAGATTCCTTGAAAGACTAAAAATAGACTTAGCACATGATCCAGCAATCCCACTCCTGGGCATATATTCAGAGGGAACCTTAATTCAAAAAAGTTATATGCACCCCAATGTTCACAGCAGAACTACTTATGATAGCCAGGACATGGAAACAACCTAAGTGTCCATCAACAGATGACTGGATAAAGAAGCTGTGGTATATTTATATAATGGAATACTACTCAGCCATAAAAAGAATAAAATAATGCCATTTGCAGCCACATGGATGGACCTGGAGAATGTCATTCTAAGTGAAGTAAGCCAGAAAGAGAAAGAAAAATACCACATGATATCACTTACATGTGGAATCTAAAAAAAAAGGACAAATGAATTTATTTACAAAACAGAAACAGACTCACAGCATAGAAAGCTTAGTTACCTGGTTGAGGGGATGGGAGTGGTAAGGGATAAATTGGGAGTTTGAGATTTGCAGATGCTAACTAATATATATAAAATAGGTAAACAACAGGTTCATACTGTATAGCACAGGGAACTGTATTAAATATCTTGTAGTAACTTATGGTGAAAAAGAATATGAAAATGAATATATGTATGTTCATGTATGACTGAAGCATTATGCTATACACCAGAAACTGACACAACATTGTAAACTGACTATACTTCATATATATGTATATATATATATACACACAAAACAACCAATAGTAAATGCAACATACGTGAAGGCAAAAATTCCCAAATAATCAGAGATTTTGTAATATGTAATGAGTAATGGTAGTTTTCTCTTATAAGGGTAGCACTATTCAAATTGTGAGCCATATTTGTTTATTAATAAAGATTGGTATTTATTTTTATGCAATACAAATATAAATCAAACTATTTTTCTAAGAAGTAAGCACTTACATTTATGTCACATGCCTAAAAGGACTACTACTGTATTTCTGGTTTTGAAAGTTTGCAAATATATCAGACTAATTTAATCCTATTCTTTAAAGTGTTGAATAAAAACACCATTTTATTAACGTTCCCATGAATATTTATTAGAATCTTCTCAAATCACTCCATCTGATTTATTCATACAATTCCAACTTTTATTGTATCATTCTTTTTATGTTAAAAAATAAAAATCAGTCTCTTAAAATGGATTATAAGTTCTGTGAGAACAGCTGGACCAAGAGAGCTCAATAAATATTGAGTGATTGATTAGAGTACTTAAATAACTAAAATGGTACAGATTAATTTTATTTTTAAATTTATAATAGGCAATGCAGAAGTTTTAAAGAAGTAATTGTTCTGAAGAAGAGAGAATGTGGCTAGTATAAAACAACATTAAACAAGTTGTATATCCTGTGCATACAATACTGCTTCTTTCATGCTCTTTTGGGAGCTTAATTTGTTGATTTTCTTTTGGAAAGTCTAGCATGAAATTGTTGAGAAGTTAATTTCCAAATTCAATTATTTTTCTTAACTCAATCTTACTCAATATTATTCACAAACCTAGGTGATTGTATATGTATTCCCTTGTCATATATATTAGTTTCCTGTGACTGCTGTAACAAATTACTACTTGGTAGTTTAAAACAATACAAACGTATCATCTTACAGTCCAATTGTTTGGACTTCAAGAGGTCAGAAATCCAAAATGGGTCTCACTGGGCTAAAATCAAGATGAGAGCTGGGCTGCCTTCCTTTCTGGAGGCTCTGGGAGAGGATGTGTTTTCTTGCCTTTTCCACTTGCCCACATGACTTGACTCTGGCCCCTTCCATCTTCAAAGCCAGTAATGGCCATTCAAGTCTTTTTCAGATTGTCTAATTCCGACATGGAATCTTCTGCCCCCTTCTTTGATATTTAAAGACCATTGTAATTAATTGGGCCCATCTGGGTATTTCAGGATAATCTCCCTATTTAGAGGTCAGCTGATTTACAACCTAATTCCATCTGTACAGTAAATTCCCCTTTGCCATGTAAACTAACATTCATAGGTTCTGAGGTTTAGAATGTGGACATCTCTTGGGGGGCCGTCTTTTGCTTACAACATCATTTTGTTGCATAAGAAACTACAGATTGAAATGGATCAGGAAGATTCAGAGAGATGATACATTTTTTACTAGGATCACATTCTCTAAATCAGCAGTTTGTATATTATTTTTTAAAATTTTACCGTCAAGGGAAAAAAATATGTTCCTGACTGTGGAGAAAAAATAATTGAAATATGAGAGCTGATTATTTACCAAGGTATTAAACATATTTTGAGATACAGGATTTTAAAAATTGGCTTGGAAATTTTGATAGCCCAAAATGTTTAGAGTCCCAAACTCTAGAATTACTCATTTTAGTAATTCTTCCTGAATTGCTGCCCCTCTTTAAACAATTTATATTATAAAAATTTAGTTTTGATATTTATACTTATAAAGTGGATAGGTTTGTCTTTGAAATAACAGGGTCATTCAAAATTAATAATTACTTTCTCTGAATTACATTTTGTTGGCGAAGAATTGTTACAGGCCTCTGCTCTGAGTTATCTTACTTTTCTAATAACTGGTAACTTCTGGAGCAAGTTCACTGGGCCATGGTTGCTCTGGCAACATTACAGATGGGATTTTGAAGTCAACGCCTCTGCAAATTACTGTGTGCTCTCGAAGAAGGAGATGTTAAGCTCCCCAAATTTCTCTCTTGCAGGAAATAGGTAGATGAAAACTTACATTCCATTCACTTCATTCATCAATAGAAAGGCTGTTCTTGGATACCACTTCACTTTCTTCAGAGGTTTTAAAGGTTTGTGTATGGTAAACTTGGAGGTAAAAGGATGGACAAGGGGGAGCATACATTAATTAAATTAGTAACCATCAAATCTGTTATAGCTGTCCTTCAGTCACTTGCTTTATTTTTGATTCACTTTCCCAATTCATAAAATCGAGAGATTGATGACTTGTACTTCAAGTTATCTTCCGGTTCCAACATTTAATGATTTAAAGATCTATTTTCTTGACTTACTTCTACTTTGTCTCAAGAAGTTGACAGTTATGTTCATAGTTATCTAAGTAATTCTCAGTATTGACTATATGATACTTTCTAATTTTCAATGGGAATGACTGCCATCTTCTCAAAAACCAGTCACCTAGGAGCTGTTCTTTGCAAGTAGGAAAAACCTGAGCACACAGGTTTTCCCGTAATACCTGTTTTAAGTGATGGTCCTCTTGCAGCTTCATGGAAAGAAACAAGGGAGCTTTTCTTTGCACTGATGCTTTCCAAATGTGGGGGTTCTGGGCAGGGAATCTCTGCTTCACCAGCTTTCTTGAATCAAGGGGAGAAGTCTTTCTTTCTAACCATGGACCCCACACCTACTTTACACATTTATGTCTTTCCCCAAGACTTTAAATTCTTTTCTATTTCTAGTTTCTTGGGGTCCATTTTACTTTTCTTTCCTGTACAAAACAGTTGCTATTCACTTTGTACCTTTTTTCACAAATCTGGCTGCTAAATGGAATGCAAACATCCTTCATTTATTCATTTTCTTGTTTAACTTATAACTTACCTCCCTAACTCCTTTGTGCCATTTGCTCTCTCACTGTGCTCCAGCCAAATGGATTTCCATTCAGTACCTCAAACATGCAAAGCTGCCTTTCACCTTGAAACCATACCACATACTGTTTAGTCTAGTTGCTCTTCCCTTTTGCTGTTGCAAGGCTGACTCCTCATCTTAAATGCTGCTTTCTCAGAAAGGGGTTCTCTGACAATTTTACACAGGTGAATTGATCTCTGTCCCTACAAGGTAGGCCTTCTATATTATTCTTCACCTTGCTTAGTATTCTATCAGTTTATGAGAAGAAGATCTACCACATTGACATCTGATACCTGAACACTCACTCAAGGAAGCAGGGTCAACCTGTCTGATTTACTGAGTCTCAGGTCTTTAAAGTTGTCACTGAACAGTGTTCCCAGGAATCATCTGTTCTACTTAAGGCCCTGCTAGGGTTCTTCATGACTATAAACAGTTTCTCATCTGGAATTCCCTCTTTCAGTTTTCATTGACTTTGACCTCCCTCTCCTGCTTTCCCCAAATTAGCTTAAGTTCAGGAGAACAGTAGGCTTGCATCTCAATAATCCGTTTCAAGTAGGGCTCCCAGTTTTCTTCCCCTAAGACAGATGCAGAATTCCCCGTATTTTTGTGCCTTCCTGGTTTCTATCAAAGGCTAGAGAGAACACACTCTTTGTCCATTGTATTAGATGATCCTATCTTTCTGATTAATGTCAGGTCGTAAGATGTGGGCTATTCTTACAGTTTTTTCCTTCTCTCTTTTGGAAGAGGTTCAGTCTTTTGAAAAATTGAGTATCCGTGGTGGTGTGTAAGTATCACTTTCTAGACATCCCTTTCTTTCACGAGAGATCTCTGGAGGCTGCACAGCAATCAGCATCCTCAGAACACTCTATCAGGGCTCTATTCCTGCTATTCCCACTTGAACCTCCAGCTAAGCACTTTATGTCTGCACAGTGGCTTTAAATACGAGGCTGGAAAGTCCTCATTTTCATTTGCATCTCAGTTCTCTGATATTTCCCAAGCCCTCACTGATCTCTGAGAATCCTCATCAAAATTCTGGCATCCGTCCTCAAAGAATGTCATGGCTGTTGTTCCACAAACTCATTGCATCTATTTCTAGGGATGGTAGTTTTCTGTATGTAGATAGCTATGTTCCACATTAGAATTAATGTTGTATTTGAACATTTTATCAAGTTCTGGACATTTAATTATCTTCCTGAATAAACCTGAAATTGATGAGGCACCAAAACATGAACTTGTTTTGCTTTTTCTCCTTGTCACCCTTTAGAGGGACTTAGGAGACACTGTAGAAATTTCCTTCCTGTTTTTTTTTATCATGGAAAAAAGTCCATTCTGGTCTAGAATAGTTTAGAATTCAATCTCATTTGTGATCTAAAACTTTCTCTTCTCCTCCTCCTCACTGATCAGCTCTAAATTGTGTGTGTGCATATGGGTGGGAGAAGCTCTGATCCTGAGACGCTGTCTCCTTTATCTTATATTAGTTTGTCACATTTAGAAAACAAACAATAACAACAACAATCAAAAAAAAAAAAAAAAAAGCAACGCAAGATGCCCAGTTTACTTTGAATCAGACAAGTAAGTTCTTTTTAGTATAAATATAATCCAGATATTTCATGGTACATATTTATACTAATGTTTTTTTCTTGTTGCTGTTGATCTGAAATTCAAATGCATGGGCATTCTGTATTTTGTCTGGTAACCCTACTCTTACATCCTTTGGATCCTCCAGGGTGTTGGAGCTTGGAAGAGGGGAAAGGAAATAGAAAAAATGTCTTTTGTGTAACTGAGCGCATGATACTAAGCAGTTCCCTCTCGATTGCTTCTCAGGATTCTGCTGTGCTGCCCTTAGTGGCAGGAACTTAAACAGGGGTCATCTCATGGGACACATGCACACTCTTAGGAGGCTCTGCAGGTGACTTCCCGGTGCTCCAGTCCATGACCCGAGGGAATGTGTTCCTGTGTGACCCTTCTGAGTCCCCTCAGCTCCTGCCTCTGGCAGGAAACCCCACAGCTGAGAGGGAAGACCAGCAAGTCCTCTGAATAAGCAGAAGTCCAGAGATATTTAAAAGCCTGTTTCCTCTTTTGGTTGACATCTAATCTCTTTGAGTGATTTTCCTGAAAACCCCTGCACGTAGTTGTTGTAGATATATTGTTTGAATGACAATAAGAAATAGATATGACTTTTCAAGTGGATCAAGAGGGGTTTAAAAAAACCTTGAGGGACAAAGAGACTATTTACTTCCTAGTTAAGGCTGAATGGTATTTCATTGTGTGTATATACTACATTTTGTTTATCCATTCATCTGTCGATGCTGTGTTTTAGCTTTGTGAACAATGCTGTTATAAACATGGTTGTACAAAATATCACTTTTGAGACCCTGATTTCAAATCTTTTGTGTATATGCTTAGAAGCAGAATTAGTAGAACACATGTAATTGTATTTTTTTTTTTTAGGAATTACCATACTGTTTTCCATAGCTGTTGTACCATTTTGCATTCCTTGATAGGTGAGTGCCCTAAAGTTCCAACATCTCCACATTTTTACCTGTATTATTATTTTCTGTGGGTTTTTTAAATGGTATTCTTCCTAATGGGTTTGATATGGTATCTCATTGTGGTTTTGATTTGCATTTCATTAATGATTAGTGATACATCTTTTCATGTGCTTTTTGGCCATTTGTGTATCTTCTTTGGAGAAATTGTTCAAGCCTTTCACCATTTTTAAAATCGAATTGTGTTTTTGTTGGTAAGTGTTGGTAGTTTTCCATATAATCTGCATAATTAATCCGTTATCAAATATATGATATAAGTATTTTTCCCATTCTGTAGGTTGTCTTTTTAGAGACAGAAAGTAGAATGGTGGTTGCCAGGGACTGGGGGAGGGAAGAAGAAGGAGTTATTGTTTAATGAGTGCAGAATTTCAGGTTTGCAAGATGCAGAGTTCTGGAGATGGATGATGGTGATGATTGTCCAACAATATGAATATACTTAATATCACTTGAACTGTACACTTACAAGTGATAAATATAGTCAATGTTGTGCATTTTATGATAAAAAAAATTGGAGAAGAAAAAGCTCAACTTGGAAAGCCTATGGGTGAGAAAATATAACTTGAGATAAAGTGATCCAAGTAAAACAATACATTTTACTTATTCATTAAAAAATGGCCATTTAAAAAGATGTGGGAAGGATATAGGAACATCAAAAAGGAGAATTCAGTACCCTGGAATTCTGACAGCCACTACCTCTAAGACTGATAGATTAGGGAGAAAGTGGTTATTGGAGCCGGAGACAGAGCTGGTTGGAGAGAAGTTCTCCCAACAAGAGTTGTGTTTTTCACCTGATAGATGCAGCCAGCTCTTATAACACTACAGCTCTCCTTCCTGTCTCTCATCTCCTGCCCTCTCTTCCCAAGAGTGGCAGCCAAGGACAGCCAGAGAGCATGAATCCACTGATGCAGCCCAGACAGGCTGCCTCTCAGGGCAGGGGCATGTGAAGGAGGCTTGGAAAGTTAATCTGCATGGGAGGAGACGTACACGTTACAGTCTCTCTTTAGACCAATGACTCGTGATTCTTTCTCATTCTCTTTGAGATGTTTAGTCTGCTTTTATGTAAGGCTAGAAGGCTGAGATAGGGTGTGTGATGTTTGGGGTAGCAGACAGAACCCCTGGTGGGTCCTATGGAAATGTATTGCACTCTGTAGAGTCTGTGTGATATTTACCACCAAGAGTTGTCAACTTCGGGACTTCAGTAGCAATCTCAGACTATTGGAAGAATCCTACTCAGCATCCTGGTTCAGGTATAAATGAGGGAAAATTAGTATTAATACACCACTCAGGGAAAGATATAGGTCTCATCAAACCTGACATTCATATAATTTTGTAGAAACTCTTTAAGGAAAGGATACAAAAGTATGAATACAAATTTAGGCAATGAAAGAGACTACTGATACAGAATCCAAAAACCACAGCATGTTTTAAAAAGTTGACTTAATTCCAAGGACATCAAAAAAATCCCCACACCACTAAGATACTTTTTTCCTCCACTTTTGGGCTGAATATTCTTTGAATACCTTTTCATATAAGAAAGGTTTTATAATATTTTCTGTAAAGTATAGAGAGATAATTCTGTCTTTCCTTTGGGATGGTTGATTAAAATTTGTTTTTATTGATGTTTTCACCACTTAATATTGATACCATCATGTCAATTTTTAGGATTGTAGAATTTCAGAAAATCACTATGGTGTGTTTATAATTGTAGACACTTATTTATCAAGTGTATTTTTGACAGGAGTCAATTCCTTTTGACTAGTTGTCGATGTGAATCAAATTCTCTGCTTACAATTTTAACTTATCTAATGATTGTAAAATTTTCCCACAGTCTAGTTTCTGGCTCTGTACATTTCATATCTCACTTCCTCCCTACCCACAAGCTCTGGTTCCAGGTGCTAAAGAGTTTGCTCACATTGTGATCTGATCTCTGGATCTGCCTGTTTGCGTCCTGAAACTGGGTGTGTCTATGCGGTAGTGTGTTCCTGGAAGCCTCTCCCAGCCGGCAGTAACCTAACCACACACATAAATGACTGAGGACCACAGGAATATATCTCATTAAACCCAATATAAATGCACCCCTGACTCAACTTATACTTTAATGGATCCCAAACATGCCTGCAACCACTTGACCCAGAGTAGAAATTGGGATAGAGAGAGTTGGTGGTCTTTAGTGGTTGGCATTAAAACATCTTATGTTTGGTAAATTTCCAAAACTTCATGACCATTCAAACACTTCTTTAAACTCTCAGGCATATTGAGAGTCCTTGAAGCTTAAAGTTCATTTGCTTCATGGTAAACCTATCTTTGCCTCCCGACCCCTTCATCCTGGAGTGTGCAAAGTGCTTCCCATGCCATTGGAGGTGGATGGGTTCTCCTCTGAAGCGCAGGTCCTCCTGTTAAATCCAGCATCCTGTGCTCTGTGCTGCCTCCTTCAGCCTATATAAGATATACTCTCTCAGGGTACGAGCATCTGTGAGTATGGGTCCTTTTGCTTGCTCTTCCCAGTCCGAGAGGCTTTAGTGGACATTTACAAAGTCAAAGTTTTAAGTTTCATTTTTCCCTCTGGGAGGCATCTCAACTCTCAGGTACACCAACAGGTACAACTTGATATTTGGGGTTGAAGTCACCTGTATATGACATATATTTGAGTCCTTGCTTTCTGTTGGCCAGGAAACCCAGACACATGATGAACTGTGGGAAAGCTCAGGATGCTTGGGACCAGGATGCCTGGGACAGTCTCTTTGCTCACTTGACAAGCATTAGTAATACCCTTCAAATAATATTGGCCAGTATTGTCTATATACTGCACATCTTTACATTTATTTCATTTTTAGTCATCTAGGTGAAGAATTAAATCTCTAAATCACTTTTGCACTATTGACAACTTTTTTGTCAAGGTACCTAAATGAGCTGATACTGCTCATAATTTTAAATAAGGCCAGCATCTGAGGAATCTCAGATTAAAATCCTTTTTTCTTCTCTCTACCAAGTCATGGGTAGAATACCAAAGTCAAAAAGTCAGCTTTCCAAGTCTGGGAATAAAAATACTCCTCATCACATTGAATTTTGCTGCTGCCTATTTTGCAGTTTTGAATTTGTAATTTAAATAGTGATCACATATATACGTAAATACAGATGTTTGTGGCATACATGATTTGCACATAAAGTAGTCTTATTTTTTCAAGCATTTTAACAAAAACAGTATCATGTCCCTACAAGCAGTGAAAAGTCTTTCTCCATAATTGGGCAAACCAATGTTCAGGTATTTAACTCAGGATCAAAGCTAGATTGCTAATACTTCAACTATGACGCATATAAAATAAATTCTTTATGACTTCCCTACCAAGTTAAGGCTTAGGTTCTTTCTTTTGTTGTCATGGAAAAGAACAAAAGACAGTGCTGATTGAAAGCAGAGAGAGAAATTGGCCCAGCAAATGCTCAGGGTATACGATAATAACTAATTAACCTATAATACAGGGTCTGCCAACCAAATAAGGTGAAGTACATTAAAACGTTTTAGAAAATATAAAATGCTGTATAAGCCAAGCATATTATGTTTGTGTTTCACAATTATATTTCTGTTTAAATATAAATACTGACCCAATAATCTGTGCATAACAGGAGTTCTTATTTTAAAAATTCACAAAGATTTAAATAATTTTCTAAAACTCTTGGAAGCCTCATGGTTCTAATTATTCCCATTAAATTCAATGTAGTTTTCTAAAAATAGTTTGCTTTGGAGCAGAGCAGTGCAAATAGTACATTTAGAGACAGTTTTCATTGGGGAAAAAAATTAAGAAGGCCAATAAAGACCCAGTCCTGGGTAGCCTTGAATAAATCCAGTGGAATAAATTTCAGGCTAAAGGTTTACTTTGAAACAGTGTTAGCTTATGTTTTACCTTTCTTTACCTTATTCTTACCTGCTTATTTGTTATAATATTGACAATGGTGTTTTCTCACAAATTTCTTTTAAAACTTTTTTCCCTTGCAGTGGATATAATGATCACAGATGTACTTCCTGGTTTCCTTTTCTCTCTGAACATTACTTTGATATTCTAAAGGGATTCCACAGAATTATTATCAGAAAAAAAGAGAAAAAACTTCTCCTTTTCTGATGATTGTAAATGCCTGTTTGTGGTTTGCAAGGCTACAAGCTGTCAAACTTTATGTGTTTAGTTTACAGACTTCGAATGAAGATAATAAATTACACACAATGTATTAATTTTTGGTTGTGTGACTTGCAATTAATATATATCCAAATGTAGGTGGATGTATATAAAAATAAAAATATATACATATATGTATTTTTAAACATTGGGCCATGAAAGATTAGACTTCTGTTTTGCTATTTTATGATGTTATAACCCAGTGGTAACAATAAGATATTGTTTATAAACAAAGTTTCTTCTTTACTAGATTATTTGAATTGTGAAAACATAATCTTTTTGCTTAAAAGAACTGTGGTCTCACATCTGTCCATACTTTTTAAACCATAAAAAATATAACACCCCAAGTTTTTCTGACAGCTGAAGATTAAGGGAACATATCAAACTAAGAAACAGACATAACATCTGAATTTTCATTCTAGCAACACACAGCCCATATTTCAGATTATGTTGCTCCTAAGTGATTTAGCAGGCCTTACACTGAGCAGCATAGAATACCACCAGTTTGATGGGGTACAACTTATCCTGAGGTCACTGGATAAGTATAAGAAAAAAAAACTTGCACTGAATTCCTAAGTCTAGCGCTTTCAGGTTGGACAGTGTTACTCACAAATGTATTTAAAAATAAAGTTTGTAATTGCTGTGCACTTTTAAGATTTACTTTGCTGAAAAGAATGTTCTTTGGAATAAATAGCAATATTCGAGCCAGAATCAAGGAACATTCATAATGGGAAATACTAAGTTATTGTAGTGCAGAAATAATTTTTGGGGAAAAAAAAAGGATTTTTGCATTCATTAATAAAACAAAAATTTCCTTACTTTAAAACAGGGAGGCGAGTTAGATAATTGTGTCGTTTTCTTTTCAGCTCTGAAAGTCTAAGTAAACAATAAAGATCGATACCTTAAAAATAAAAGCAGTAGTGCCACAGGGAAGTTTTCTTTTGAAATTTCATACCTTGGATCTTTTTTTTTCCTGGTTTTCCATTTCAAATAATGTTTTGCTTTGTTTGTTTGTTTGTTTGTTTCAGTATAATAACTCTCCTAAAAAGGAATCACACTCTTACATCAAGCAAAAACTTAGTGATGAAAACCAGGACAAATCCAGAAAGGTAGCTGATGTGTTTATAGTCATTCTATCCCTGTTCATTTCACTTTGAAAATGGAGTTATTTGTGTGCTGCTAGCAAGTTCCTTAGCAAAACAACCTCTGAAACTGTTTTAAAGTGGCTATAAGGGAAAAGCAAAAAATAATTTGATTTCCACTCTCTCTGATATTTTTCCTTCCATTACAAAAATCCATTTGAAAAAAATCAGAGTGTTTAAAAGCTCCTGTTTGTGAGAACCACTGCAGAGGCAGATACTGTGTTTGCATTCTAGTACAGCTGTCAGACATCAGGACCCGGGAGCATCTAGTTGAATAAATCTCTGGTATTATCTGAAATGAGCTATTTGTAATAAGTCATTATTCTCCCCTGGCATCCTGGTCTTCAGTGTTGAATGTGTCTCCTGTCTGAATATATTTTCTAAAGTTGATGTAGGCAGAGATCGTTATACAGAAACATACCCTTCACAAAAATTACGCCAATGTCCGTGCTGGAAAATGGGTGTGATTTACACTGGTTTGTGTTTGCTTTCTGATATGTTTCCTAGTTCCCACAGCATTTCTAAGTTGAGAGTAGAAAACAGAGGCCCAGAAGCAAAGAGGAGAGAATTTGGCAAGAAAA
Organism: Camelus ferus; assembly: GCF_009834535.1. NCBI lineage: Eukaryota > Metazoa > Chordata > Mammalia > Artiodactyla > Camelidae > Camelus > Camelus ferus. The sequence continues at coordinate 98,023,835 of NC_045697.1, read as the reverse complement.
TTTGCATCCTAATAATAGAACAAAAACACTTCTGCATCTCTGAAATATATCTAATTTTTGTAATTACTTTAAAGAGAGAGTTAATTTTTTAAAAGCACCCAGTTAAAAAATTATGTGCAACATTTGTATATTATCAATTTTTTCCTTAAAGCTTTCTTAATATAGATATTGTTTTTTTCTATAGAGATTGAGGAAATATTTATTATAGAAACATTTTAAGTAGGATAGATTACAAAACTGCTTATTGTACCTTAGAATATGATTTAATTTTGTCAGGAATGTGACACGGTAGCGTCTTTTTTTCCCCTGAAGTATAGTCTGTTACAATATGTCAATTTCTGGTGTACAGCTAAGTTTCAATTATGAACACCATAGATATTAAATATACAGTATGGTAACTAAGTGAAATATTCTTATGAATAATATTTTACCAATCTCTTGAAAATTATATGGGCTATTTAGAGGGTTTTTTGAATAGAATTTGGAAACAAATCAGTATTGTGTCGACCAACCCATTTTGTAGATGAGGAAAACTGAGATGGAGACAAGATGAATCATTGGGCTCATGTCCTGTTGGTTCTCAGTGTAGAATGGGCTGCAAGGGCTATTCTTGATCTGTCACACTCACTATCTAGTGTAGGGACCCTTCTGGCTTGTAAGACTATCATAGCAATAGGTATCAAGTATAAATCTAGCATTGAAAGTATAGAAAACTTTATGTAATTTTATGTCGAAAATTTGTGAAATATTTCACAGTCACTGTGAAGTAGCTTAAGTAAAATACCTTATGATTCTAATAAAAGTTTTGATTCGTGGTACAATATTTTATAAATATCAAAGTGATTTATTATTTGAACGTGGTGTACTCCTTCTGTAATTGCACTCACTACTTCACTTATTGGACACAACATACAATTTATTAATGGATAGAAATTGTGCTTTTGCTTTTGAGTTTCACGCCTGTTAAATGGAGGGAAAGTAAATAGATTGAATCTTGGGATGATGTTTCATAATTGTGCGATATTTGGTATAGCTAGGAACCTGAATAATGTAATAATTTTTTTTTTTGTAATTTTGGTGAATATCTTCTTTGGAGCATGTTGGCCAAAGATGCAGCTTCTTGATACAGGCATCCTTCAAAGCTTACAATTTTAATAAATTGGGCTTTTGTAGAGAACAGCCAAGACTTCAAATAAAGTTACAACTTTGTAAGAATCCAATAGAGAGAATGACAGATGTGTTTCTAAGCATACTCTTCAATACAAAGGAAAAAATGAAGAATATTGAGAGGTCAGGGATTAAGAGGTGGGTTAGAGATTGAAAAGAGATAGAGTAAACCCTAGAATGCTTCAGAAAATAGAGACCTTGAAACAAACAATTAGACATAGGATGCAATAAGCTTTCCTAGAATTTGTTCCAGAAGTAAGAAATTGCTTGTTTAGGGGCTCAAAGATCACTCTGAAGCAAGGGACATACTGTCAGAGAGGGTATGAAATTGAGGTGATTGAGAAGTGAGATCAAGGGAGTAGAACTGTATGGGAAGAGAATTGAACTTTAAAGACATGTGGGTCCTTTCTTATGCACATGATTTCTAATTTCATACAGTTTATACAAAACACAGAATTGTGGATGAGAACATAGATACTGTAAGCTCTATAATTTAAGGGTTCTTTCTCATTGTAGAATGTGGATAATAGTTCTACTTACCAAATGGTTAGCACTTTTAGAATTCTTATTATGAACCGGGGACTAAACACTTTACATATATCAACCCATGAGACCTCAAGATAGAATTTGAGGTAAATTCTAATGCTCTTGCTATGAGGATTAAATGGACAAATAAATTCCCAGCACTTAAGTGAACATAGCAAACTCTCCAAAAACCAGCAGTTATGATCATCTTAATGAGATGGTCTTCAAATTAAAATGAACGTAAGTTTAATCAAGATCTAATTAAGTCATTGTTGTTATTGCCATCACCATTGTCAAGAGACTAAATGAATTGTTACAACTGGGATTATTTGTGAATTCAAGACTCATAGTATCTGAAGATCAGTATAAATTATCCTGTTAATGTTGTAACACTTCATATTTGTAGGTCACCTCTCTATATTTGTTCCTTATCTTTTGAGAGGTGCCTAGTTTTACTGCACATAGATGTGCCTTGAGAATGGGTTTCTAATGAACACATTTTTTGTTTTTGGCCACCTAGTTCTGCCCAAAATACAATAAAATCCACCAGGTGTAAAATTTCAGGTTGTGGTTGAGTTTAGTTGATCCTTTAAGAATTTCCACCCCTTGTCCACAGTAGTTTTCAGTGTCTTTTCTCATGGTGCCAGGGGCTACCAAAAATCTCATCTCTTACTGTAGAGCTTTGCAGAAGTGGTTGGGGCCCAGGTTCTCGAACATGTTGGAACAAGCACTGTTTCTAACTGACTGAAAGTTAATGACTTCATCTAAAGCTGAAACTGGCTTTCACATCCCTGACCTATGACATAGAGCAATTAGAATTGAGTAAGACTGGTATAATGATTTCTACTATAACATGCATAAGCTGGTACTGTATCAGTGGGAAATGAAGAAAAGGACAAAAGTCAGTGCCTTCTCAATATTCACCCTGGGGAATGAGGGAGAAGAATTGTCTTTCATATTAGATTTTGTGGCTTTTCAATAAAGTATAATTGTGACCTTAAAATATTTAGTTTTCCTAGTTTTCAAATATTATATTTGTATATTGCAATTTAGTCAATTAAAACAGTTATTAATCAACAAGTGCAAGATGAAATACACGATTAAGTGATTTGCCAGTTAGACACACAACTACTTTCATCAACAAGACTATAATTGGGCGAACATTAGGGTATGTTTTAGGTGTAATTTATTTTTAATAGGAGAATGATACAAATCTTCAGCTACAAAATATCCTTGGAGATTGTTGGAAGTTATTTATGCAGTATATTTAACTCAAAATGATAGTATTTTCTGTTCTGATTAGGTTGCAATATTTTAGACATAATTATTAAAGGTAATATGCTAAACTGAAGAATATATTGTAAAAGTAGGGAAGTTGAGCTCCAGTAGTTCGCAGAAAGCTAAAAAAGAAAGAAGTAGGAATTGATTCTGAAAAATATTTGCGAGACTAAAATAATGATCTCAATAAAATGCAGGAATAAAATATAGATTGTGCTTCTATAAACTGGTAATCTCCCTGGCTGGGCTCCAAGTAACGTTTTCAAACTTAGCATTTTTTCTTTAGGAAAATGCAATATGCACCTTGATTTGTGAAGACAGTGAGCCCCTCTAGAATTCTTTGACAACAGTTCAACTCTGACACTGCAAGCGTTTTGTTATCTGACATTACTCATGCAGATGAATTTTTTTACACACGTGGGATATTTTCTCCGTCTTTATTTTAATTTCTTTCTTAGTACAGAGAATCTGTGTTGACTCAAGAGTTTTTTTTTCCCCTTCCTCCTTTTGTCTTTAGTTTTGTCTGGATTCTTTTGAAAGTGGTTCACTGCCAGTGATTTGCTCTAGTACTGAGTCAACTTTATAAATCAGTTTCTACTTGGATCCAAATTCAATCTTAAATGGATACCCTGATTATTCTTATCCCACCATCCCTTTATCAGCAGAAGTGATGACTGCATTGTACAATGATACAGAGGATGTTTTGCTGAAAAGCTGTATTTGGAGTCTGCACATATTATAAGAAACACTAAAAGAAGGCATTTGTCTTTATTGGAGCTTGTACAGAGTAGAAATACTTGCACATACACTTCAAATACTAATTTGTCTCTAAGGATACAGGAAAAGAATGTGGTTTTAGACTTCAAGACTCTGAAAATGATGTCAAATCTTCCACAGTTGAAGAGGCAATGTATCAGAGTGCCAAGAATGTAGGCTTTGGAGAAAAGACATCTCTAAGTTGAAATCACTCCTCATGGGGCTTCCTAACCTTGTGTCAGGTTTCTTAACGTGAGACTCTGTTCCCTCATCTGTAAAATAGGGATTGTTGTATATACCACGCAGAGTTATTGTGAGCAGTAAATAGGGTAATACATGATGAGCAAAGTCAAACATCAATAGCAGGAGATGACTGTTAACAGGAAGAGAAACATTTCATTACATTATAATGGGAAGGATTTGGAGCTTTTCCCATTTTAGAAGATATTTCAGTTGTATCTGGTCTTGTTCTGTGAGACTTGAGAGGTAAAGTGTATAAGGTAGGCATACATGCAAACTATCAGACGGGAAGCCTCATGAACGGTTTCTGACAGCAGAGGAGTAGGCGAGGTCATCCCGTTAGATGCTGTTAGAAGTTTTCAGTGAATAACAGGACCCTGGTCTGGTTCTGTCTCAGGAGAAAAAACAGTGAAGGCATCAGTTAAATAAGGGCACCAGAATATTTCTATCTCAGTGGCATTGTTCTGGGCAAAGGAGGTGGAGCAATGAACAAAAGAGACAACATTTCCTGATTTCTTAGAGTTTATACATGGGTGGGAAAGAAAAATAATAGGTAAGATAAACAGGCAATGTATAACCTCTAACAGAAAGGGAGTAAGTACTTTGGAGAAAACTCAAGCAGAAAGTGATAGATAGCACTGTGTGGGATAGAGAACCACGTTATCCAGGGTGGTCAGCGAGGACCGCCTCCTCACTCAAGACTGGAAAGGAGGAAGTTGCTGGGAGATTCCTGGGTTTCACATGTTCCAGACAGAGAAGAGAGTAAATGCCCTGTGCATGAAGGAACTGGCATTCCCCCCGGGCTGGGAAGGCCATACTGGAACAGACTGAGGGGGGCAGTAAATGCTGTTAGAAGGACTTTGGGAACTTCCAGGCCATTGTAAGGACTTGTGCTTTCACAGAGCATCAGTTAAAAACTAGGGTAGAAACCAAATGGGACTAACATTTTGGAACAACAATCACTCTGTGTTTCAAGTTCTCAGATATCTGTGAAGGAGATAGGGAAGATGATTTATTTACAATCTTAAAATGTGTAATTGAAAAGTAAATGACAAGAGGAGTAAAATATATTTATGGAAAGCTTTACCCAATGGCTAAGCCCTGTATAGATTTAACATTACATAATCTCATTTAATCTTCACAACCAATATAAGAGTTAGTGCATAGCTTATCCCCATTTTATAGATAGGAAAATGAGTTTACAGAGTTTAGGCAACTTGTCTAAGATTATAGGGCCAGTGAGTCACATTAAGAAGATCTGATTCTGGATTCTCAGTCCAGACTCTAATATGTCTTCCATTCTAGGACATTAGATGAGATTTAAAAATTTTATATGTGTGTGTATGTTTGTGTGTGTTTAAAATTTTTTCTTTAAATTCTGTCTTTTTTTAACTGCTAAGCCTAATTATTAGTTTTTAAGAAAATACATTGCCTTTTGTATTATTAACCATGGGTGAATGAAGATATCCTCACATTTTCATCTACTGTATTTTGTAACAGGACTGAAGGTCAGCAGTTTTCTGTAAATCATGTCTTTCTTTCTTCCTTCCTTCCTTCCTCCCTTCCTCCCTCCCTCCCCTCCCCTTCCCTTCCCTTCTCTTCCCTTTCTTCTTTCCTTTTTTTTTTCATTTTAATGCACAGTTTGGCATCTTAATTATGTCTTTCCAGGAAAATAGCGTATTTTAAAGTAGATTGAAGTAAGTAGATATTCACCTTAAATCTAAGCCCTCTTCCTCATCTTTGAAATATCTTATGTTCAGGTTCCAGTGACATAGGTAAAGTCCAAAGTGCAGTGATTGTTTTCAAAGCTTGTTCAGTTTTAAGTTTTAGTAGAAATGTGACCATAATGACCAATCACAGCCTTATGTCAGTGAAGGCATTTCTTAATTTGTATTTCATACAGAAAGGCTAGTCTTAGCTTGCTTCCTGCAGTAGAATAAATGTTACCCCTCCAATGACATCCGTATCCTAATCTCTGAAACTTGTGAATACGTTATACTGCAAAAAGAATTTTGAAGATGTGTTTAAGGATCCTAAAATGGGAAGATTATACTGGATTATCTAGATGAGCTCAATATAATCACAAAGGTCCTTCTGAGAAGGAAGCAGGAGATCAGAGAAAAGAGTAGGAGGTGTGACTACAGACACAAGAATTTGGAGTGATGTGAGGAGAAGCTGTGAGTCAAGGAAAGCAAGTGGCCTCTAGAAGCTGAATAAAGCAAGGAGATGGATTGTCCCCGAGAGCCTCTAGGAGGGACCAGCCCTGCTGACACCTTGACTTTAGCCCAGTGAGGCTGATCTTGAACTTCCGACCTCTAGAAATGTAAGATGATAAATTTGTGTTGCTTTGAGCCATGGCGTCTGTGGTAATTTGCTACAGCAGCAATAGGAAACTAACACTCACTCTGTTTCCCTTGGATTTCTGCTCCAGTGTTGTTACAGGTGAGCCTTTCCCTGAACTCCTGCTGAACCACAGCACTCTTCTCAACAACCTGCCACCTCTATTCTAGTCCCCATCCTCTTCATCTTACATCCTGCTCCCCAGAGTCTCTCCTTAGTGAGGGCTTCATCCCAGAAGGCGCATCATTTCGTTAGTTTCAGGAGTCCATTGGGTCCAGATCGCTCCAGCACAGCCACATCTTCTGTGGTCCCTCTGCCCTCACCCATCAGTTGGAGCAGCAAAGCCCACCTGCAGTTTTGACGGCTCCTTACAGCCAACCCTTCTAAGCTTTTCAGTGAGCACCTCTTGGCGGTATTTGGCTTCTCCAGCTGACAGTGCCTTCAGAAGTCCCCTCTGCCTTTCCTCTACTTTCTCCTTAACTGTCACTGACACTTTGGTTCTTCGTACTTTTGGTGGCTGCGGCCACAGACTCAAATTTGGGGATTTGTAAGGATTTTGTTGTAGATTTTGTCCGTGGGTTTTGGGTCTTTGCCTGCTGCTTATATGGGGGATTCAGGGAGATCCCAAGAATATGCCTTCACTGCTATCTTTTCCTGGAATCTCTTAATATCCTTTGAAAATATTCACAATTCTGGGAATGGAGTTTTTTTTTGTTCCTTTGTTTTTGTTTTTGTAAATAGATTTTGGAGGAGCACCAGAAAGACAAAAATACATTATTTAAGGATTTGAAACCAAAATTTTTCATTGACAGTTACTAAATAAACTATTGACCCAGTGTAGATTTATAATATTTTCCTATGACAGACTTCTCTTTAGACGGGAAGTCAAAGGCATTTTCCATACTCTGTGAGGCACTGTGCTGAGTAATTTGTGTCCATTAGGTCACGTAATCCTCACGGCCTCTTGAGGCTATGTCAGCCATGTGTGAGAGATAAAGACTTGGGCTGAGTGTGCTTGGATAGGATGTTTACAGAACTTGGGCCCCTGAGAGGGATGGAGAATCAAGGGCTCACGGAGAGATGCAGTCGGGGTTGGGATCTAGTTACAGCTGAAGAGAATATATGGAGAAACTGAGGCAGAAAAGTATTCACTTGAGCTGGGCTCGCATGTTGTGGGTTTGAAACAGTAGTAATAGGCTGGGCATGTGAGTGACCAGGAGCAATCTCATTCCTGATCCTGGAGAGAAATGGTGACAAGACTTGCTCATCCTAACTCTGAGTGAATGAGGCTGAAAGCTGGCTACCTGTCCTCAGTAGCACTGAGGCTGGGTAACAGGGGGGAGGTTGCTGTGAAATCAAGATGCCACTGTGCTACAAACAGAAGGAAAAGTTGCCGGCTTTTAGCAAGGACCAGCAGCCTAACTGAAAAATCTACTGAATTGTTCTGTAATGACTCCAAAAATACGTAGAATAAAAGGCTACTCTAGCAGAGTAAGCAAGGGGTGCTTTGAATGCTCCCATGCCAAACAAACAAAAACCCCAAAACAAACAAGCTTCCTACCCGTATCACCAATTGATTTTAATTAGAAAATTCCCCTTTTGGGCTTATAGCAATCATTCACACTTGAATTGAATTTCTGCAATAAAATTCCTTTTTATATTTGTTTAATGTGAAAGAAGAGGCATTTTCATTGAAGAAAGGATTATTTTGTGTTATTGGGTATTTGAGTGAAAAGTGGGTTTAGCTGGAGGATTCCAATAGACCAAAAACATAAAAATATTCAGCTGAAAGGAGGGAAATGGTTGATTGGAGGATGGAGGCAATAAATTTATCCTAATTTGTTTTACCATTACCATTAGGAAAACCTAAGTGTGCCACTGAAAATGCTCTCCTTGAGAGACTTTACATGCAGTAGATTGCCTGACCTTCATCTTTTAAAACAGCAAAAATATTTTGATTCTGTCAAACCATAAAAAATGATTGACTTCAGTTTCTTCCTCTCTTATATTTAAGATGTGTCAGAGAAATATGAGTTATTATAATTGGATGCTTTTCTCATATGGCGTTCTCAATTAAAATGACCATAAAACACTCAGCCACATATATTTTTTAAAAATGACTTTCTTCTGTACTTCTTTCCTCCCACCCTCCCTTCCTCTCTTTCTTTCCTTTTCTTAAAATGCAAACTAGTGTTGACTCAGTTTTCTAGGAAATATATGAAACTAATAGGAACAGTCTGAACCCTTACTTCATTGGCATATTGAATCCCCAAACTTCAAAGCTGTAATTGGTCCAATTTCCTACCATTCTTAAGTAGAAATCTAAGCCACAAAAACATGGTCAAATGCCTAGTTATCACAAATGCACCGATTATTGCTGCTGGATATTCAACTGCAATGGCTGCATTCTGACTTGATGTTCGTGGAAGGAAAAGGCTTCTTTGCCAAATTAAAAACTCACATTCAACATAGAGCTTGGCAAATTTAAGTTATTGTCCATCAGGCTGTATCTGAATATGTAATCCCCAAGCATCACGTAACTACCTGCATTACTTCAAAATTTTCAACACGCTCTCTCTGCGTCAGCTTCACTTATCATCTTCCCTCTCCTTTTCAGGCTTCTTATGAACACCTGTCAAGTCTTGATTTTTCTTTTCCTTTTCTTTTAAGAAGTATTCATTCTAGATTCATTGATATTTTCTCAGGATGTGATGTATGTTTTTGATCAGCCCTAGCCTGGCTTTCTGGCTTTCCTCCTGGGTTCGTTTACAAGTGTTGTGTTTGATCAAGACAGGCTTGGACGGGACAGACTGCTAGGCTGCAGTTTGCTCGTTAACTTAGCAGATTGATCAACTCAGAGTTTCAAAGGAAAGCAGAACAAATGGTCCATGTTGATGTGTGTGGTATGGTTGTCATTTGAGTGGCTGCATTAGCACTTCTCATGTTTCCCTTCCCCACCTTTTCAGCTAGCACCTCTCCAACACACACACACACACACACACACACACACACACACATACAACTGCACAATCTGTTTGACTTTCAGGGGTCATAATGTAACAGGGAAGAACAAATCTGAGTCCATATTGGATGTTTCTTTTACTTTAACTTTTGTATTCTATTGCTTTTGCTACAAGTTAATCAGTAAAGGGTTGTTGCCCGTAGCTTAAAGCATACATAATGGCCCATCCCCAGGAACCCGGCCTCCCAGACCTGAGAATTAATCTAAAATACCTTTGTTTAGCTCACAGGAAACATCCTGACCAGGCCCACCTGTGAATGGCTGTAGGGGGAGGAGAAATTAACGCATCCCCTCGGGAGTCTGGCCAGAACCAGGAAATATTTGCAATAACTCATTACCTTTTTACTTCACCTCCTCACCCCCCATCTTTGTTCAGTAAAACAAAAAACAAAACAAAACAAAAAACCCACCATCAAAACATGGGCAAGATGGTTCTTTGGAACACTAGTCCACCATTTCTTGGTCTGCAGACTACTTCTTGCTCCAACAGCTCATCTCTCAACTTACTGGCCTGTCTTGCGGCAAGCAGTAGGAGCTTAGGCTCAGTAACAGGAACTGTGCCTGTATTTCTGAGGTTTCTACTACTGCCTGCCTGTTCACCGAAGTTTAACATTCTTTTTCCTTTGTCCTCAGTGTGTTATGCCACATTTTAGACTTTTTATTACTCTTTTAGAGACTGATAGATACACACACACACGCGTGCACACACACATTTATAAACTGAACAAAACTTGTATTTGTTGGAGAGAATTCCATTATAACTGCTTCAAGGAAGTACTATTACAATAAGGCACTAGCCAGGACTTTTAGACATACTTATTACAGCATATTTTACCTTTTGATACTATCTTTTTGAGATTGATTTGTTTTGTTTGCTTTTGCTTTGTTTTTTATTTTAATTTAAAATTATTTAATTAAAAATTTTAATTAAATTATTTTAATTAAAAATTTTAATTTAAATTATTTAATTCAAGATTGTAGCAAGGAGGGAAAAAGAACCTGTTAGTTTAAAAACTAGGAAATAATTCCTTTTTAGTAAATCAAATGCATTCTTGAGACAAGTATTGTGATGGGCCGTTTGGTTTGTGGAATGATGACTCTTGGTGTAATAGGCTGGGCTAGGAGTGAGGCGAAGGCAAACCAGTTTCTCTGATGGCAAAACAGGAAGTTTGAGTTTCTCTAGGCAGCCGGAGGATGAGAGAGAAGATGAAAGCAGGTAGGGGAAGACAGATAACTAGCAATTTTCCAACAGTTGGCATTCTCTCTAGAAGGAGGGCTGCCAGGCAAAAGTCTCCAATGTCAGGAATGGCCAAGAGACTTTAAAACCATATATACCTGATGTTTATTTCAAGTTGTTCGTGGTGGTTCTCTGATTTGTAAATTCCTCCTTTCCAAATCCCATTGGCCCATAATTTCATGCTAGTCTGCTAGACACATGTAAAGATGCAATTTTGAGTTGCCATTTGGGTGTATGTGAAAGGGTTGGGCAGTGTCCTTCTGGTGAAGAGGTGAGGAAAATCAAAAGAATGAGCTAGAAACAGAGTAGTGATAGAAAATGTAGAAGATACAGCAAAAGTAAAAACTCAATGCCAGTGGTGGCTGACAGAAATACAAGTGTTGCCTTCTTCTCTGTCCAAATCTGTAGCAGAGATGAGATGAGAGGTTTGGTCAGCTTTGCTTAAGGGACAAGGTGACCTCAGCTCTATGCAGCAGTCATTGCATCCCGGGGTTGACTGTTGCATTTCAAAGTAATCTGCATGTAGGAAGGAACTCTGAGTATACAAAAACCATGATGTAAGTGTTTTGTAAGTGATGTTGATAGCCAAAGGATATAAAAAAGGAACACAAGGAGAAAGTTGAAAAGAAGATGAAAAAAGAAGGAGGAAAAAGGCATGTCAGTGTTCTCCTATGCTTTCAAAACTGATTTTGAACTTTCTGCTGGTGCCCTTCTCTCCTCCTCCTTTCCTCCTTCTCTTCTTTTTCTTCTTTCTATTCTTTTTTTCTCTTCTTTTAGTCCTTCCTCCTTCCTGCCCTCTGGTTCTCATTTTCTTCCTTGCAATGAAAGAAAATGGATTGAGAAGTAGGAGTGATATGTTAAGAAAATGGGGAAAAGGTAGCTTTCAATCAGCACTTCCTGTGTTCGCTTTGGTTTTACTTATCCGATGCCAGGAAATAACAGTGCACACGTGCTCATGTGAAATTTGCATATTCAGTGGGGTGACAGATACTTGCCTAAATACGGAGATGGAGGCCGAGAATGAGCTCATTACCAAGAGCAGATCAGGATACAGGAGAGAAAGGGGTAAGTGGCAGGATAAAGCTGAGTCAAGTCCATAGGGATACAGCATTGGTTTTCAGAGAAAAGCACTATTGAACAACTGGCGCAAGATAAGGAGGGCTGGTTGGTAGAAACCGGGAATGTCCTGTGCTTTCTCATGAACATCATCCCTGACTTTCAGACCATCGCCCTGTCATCTAGACTCTCATAGAATTCCTTCTTATCCCTTATTATAATTGTAATCAATTTACTACTGCTCCTTCCCTACTAGACTGTGAACTTCATGAAGGCAGCAATGGCAAAGTGCTTATTCAGTGCCAAGCACATAACACATTATTGTTATTGTTGTTGTTGTTGTTACTAACTACTAAATATTCCCACCTAGTATAATGCCTGGCACATAGTAAACAGTCATTAAATGTTTGCTGAAGGAAGGAAAAATGGACAGATGCACAGGGGAAAGGCTTAGATTAAAGAGGTCAAGGAGTTCGGTTGGATCTTCCAAAGTGGATGTTCTCATCTAAGGACTGTAGACATTCAGATCTATGACTTCATATATGCTTATATGCTTTCAGAGGATGTTCAAATGGAAAGAGAATTTGCTTAGCAGAATTAATTCAAATATATACCAAATTATTTGGGAAAAAAACCAATTTTAGGAAAATAAATGTACCTTTTTTTTAATACACAATTTATTTGTAGTTCTTTGGGACACCTGCTAGGGTGAGTTAGCCATCTAATAGAAATTATTTTGGTGAATTCTGGCCCTGAATTTCACAGTGAGATTTTCATGTACCTCATGACTTAATTAACTAGGTTTGAATTCACAGTTGACTTGTTTTGTTTAACAGATAAAATGTGTGAATTTGTTTATGTTAGAGGCAAGAATTCAACCCTCCCTTCCTTTCAGTAATGATTTTATTTTATTTGTAACTGTATTTTGGCAAATTCCTCTATTGGTAGGGGGAGGTAATTTGGTTTATTTATTTATATTTATTTATGTATTTTAATGGAGGGACTGGGGATTGAACCCAGGACCTCATGCATGCTAAGCACGTGCTCTACCACTGAGCTATACCCTCCCTGGCATCCTTTAATAAGCTCTTTCCTGGTACAAAGTATGAAGTACAGGACCTCTAACAAATTATTCTACTGAATGTTGACATAAATCATATTGTAGGTATGCTGTTAATAGTGGTGAAGGGTGTATCCTCTTCAGAGATTATTTCCTGCTTCTTAAAAGAACAAAGAGTGGAAATCCAAGTTGAGACTTGCCTGTACCTATATTGTGATGACAGTGTCATGATTGAAATCAAGGCGCATGCTTCTTTGATAGCTTGACTTTTTGAATGGAAATACACCAAGAATCATGTTTCAATTACATGTATTTTTATCTATATTTATAACTGATATTTATAATTTTCCTTCACTGCTTCTGAATATTTTCTCTGGAGCTCACACATTTTCAAAAAAATTGCAGTATGAAAAAAGATTTTAATTACTCTAGGTGTTTTGAAATTACTCATTTATGAATTATTATAGTTTGTTTAGGTTTAATATAACCTCAATCATCTGTTACAAAGGAGTACTTTCAGGCATTCCCTAATGCCTAATAAAAATTTATATTGCAGAAGGCTAAGTAATCTTCCCAAAATCTCTTTCAAGCCACAATTTAGGCTTAGTTAACTAAAATAATTACAAGCAAGACTGGACACATCATACCGTTCTAAAGAGTCCAGTGATTCCCTCACTGGGATGTGTTATGAATCCTTACTGGAGGTGACAGTACTCACTGCGACTTTAGGTAAAGTTTGACATGTCAGATTACTTGATCTTATAATTCAATTAAATTGTATTGATTAAATAATTCAAACCTACAGAAAAATTAGAAAATAATACAGTAACCTCAGGGTGTACAGTTTGGACTTAGATGCTATTGTGCCATGTTTCCTGGGGCTTAACGTCTTATTTTTATTTGAAGGAAAGAAAACATTAAAGATCCCAGCAAAGCCTCACTCCTGTTACCCTTTCCCCTCTTGCCTCCTCAAGGGTAACCTCTCTTCTGGAGTTGTTTATATCCCCATGTGTGTTTTTGTTCTTTTACTGCATATGGAATGGATTCATAAACACTATGTAAAATTTACTGTGTACTTTTAAACTTTACATAAATGGTATCATACTGTGTGCATCCTGCTGCAACTTGCTTTTTTTCATTTAAGCTTATGTTTTTGAAATGGTAATACATGCAAATTTAGTTCATCCATTTTACCAGTTGTATCACATTTTATAGGAATAAACCACAGTTTATCCATTCCCCTATTATGAATGGTTAGAACATCTCCACGTTTTTGTTACTATAAACATTATTGCAATGAGAGGTCGTGCTTGTTTCCTTTGAGCACTTGTATGGGAATTTTTCAAGGTAGATTTCTGGGAGTGAAATTCTTAACTCATAAGGCAAATGCAACTAACTTTTCTGGAAATTTCTAAATTGCTCTCTAGAGTTGTATACATTAATATCTCAGATCATTATTTAGGTTTCTTTTTCTCCATACCTTCACCAAAGTGTGGATATTATCCATTTTAAATATTTGTCAACCTGAGAGGAGTGAAATGTTCATTTTTCTTTCATTTTCCTGTGTGAACTATCTGGTTAAGACTTGTTACTATGAGACCAGGAGGTACAATTACTTCTTTTTATTTCCTTTAGGATCTCAAGCATTACATTCATTATATACCTCGGTTCAAGATCAAAAGTCATTATTAGTTCATGCGTGGCCATGTTTTTATTCACCTATTTGTTTATAAATAATGTCATGGACACCCATGAACTCTCAAACCCCCTCCCTTTACATCCCATAACCCATCATTTCCTTGCTTTTAGGAATTTAGTGGGTGTGTTTGCTTTTGTTTGTTTTTAAACTTTATGAAAAGAGTATCATTTTGAATGGCTTTTGAGGTTTTATTTTACTTAAAGTAAGATTCATCTGTGTTATTGCATGCAGTGTCATTTTCACACTCCATTGTGTGAATAAAACACAATTTAACGGTTCCTCAGTTGAAGGGAATTTGGGTTGTTTGTAATTTTTTGGTTTCTGGGAGTTCTTGTGGACCTCATACAGTGCACATGTGTAAGCTTTTCTCTTAGTTAAATTGCTGTGAGGAAAATTGGTGGGTTGTAGGGTAAGCAAATTTCCAACTGTACTAATCTTTGGACGTTTTGGTTAGGTTCACCTGTAAAACCATCTGTGTTACTCTGTTAAGATGTTATAACTCTTCAATTTCTTTAATAGTTATATTGCCTTTCAGATGTTCTATGTCTTCACAGGTTAGTTTTGCTAGGTTAAGGCTTTCTATTAAGAATTTTTTCCATTTCACCTAGGTTTTTCAATTAAATTTGAATAAAATTGCTGATCATACTCAGTTATTATCTACTTAATTTCAACTCCATCATTAGTATTATGTCTTCTTTGTTATGTTACCAGGTCCAGACTCATTCTGCTCAATGTATGACAGGCCAGTAAATTGGGAGATGAGGTGTTGGGGTAAGGAATAAGGACTTTATTCAGAAAGCCAGCAGACTGAGTTGGGGGACTAATGTCCTGGAGAACCATCTTCCCCAACCAAGTAAGAATTCAGGCTCCTTTTATACTAAAAAAAGAGAAGGTGGGGTTGTGGTTAGTTGTTGCAAACTTCTTGGTTTTGGAATCCTTTGTTCTTGCAGCTGTCCGTGTAGGTCACATGATGATGTTCCTGTAAACCTTCCAACAAGGCATATGTTACTCTCTATTCTGCAACTTTTTAATCTCTGTATGAATAGAAAAGTGTTATTTACCTTGAAAGGTCAGAGCCTTGAATATGGGCTATCCTCTGTATTTCAGGCTATAGGCAACATTATTTTACCAAAGGTACAGGACCGGCATGACTAAGCACAGGAAACAGAGCACAGGGTTAGAGCTGAAGGAACAGATCTAACATGGAGTCAGATTTGTTCTTCCATATTACAGTTATTCATAGTATTACTTGTTCATCCATGTCTCTTTTTGTCTGTCTATATTACCAGAGGCTTGCTTTTATTTTGTCACCTTTCAAAGATCCAACTTAGTGTTGATCAACTTCTCTATTTCATCTTCATCTTCTATTTCATTATTTGTTTTAATTGAAGTATAGTTGATTCACAATGTCATGTTAGTTTCTGGTGTACAGCATAGTGATTCAATTATACATATACATATATATTTACTCTATCCTTTTTAAAATTCTTTCTCATTATAGGTTGTTACAAGGCATTGAATATAGGTCCCTGTGCTATACAGTAGCTTCTTGTTGATCTGTTTTATATATAGTAGTTTGTATCTGCTAGTCCCAAATTCCTAATTTATCCCTCCCCTCATTGTTTTAATTATTTTTCTTTACTTTCTTTGGGATTATTGTTTGTTTCTGATATCTTATGTTGGACATTTACTCTTTTATTTTCAGTCTTTCTTCTCTTCTAATGTGAGCAGTTAAGGCTGTGCTTTCCCCTCTCGGTAAGGTCTTAACTACTCTTCATAAATTTAGGTATAGTGTTTTCATTTTCATTCATCTTCTAAGGATTTTTAAATTTCTTACCACTTATCTTTTGACTAATAATATTTTCATGGGGATTCTAATTTTATTATTTCCAGGTTCTAGCTTAATTGTGTTATAGTCAAAGAACATAATCTATATGATTTCTTTTCTCTGAAAAGCTGTAAGATTTGTATTACAGCCTAGAGTGTGGTCAATTGTGGAAACTGTTCCATGTATATTTAAGAAGTATGTGTTATTTCTTCTGATTCTGGGTTGGATGAGACTATGTTGACCTCTGGGAGGCTGATGAGGCTGGGTGAGAAGATTTGTTCATGTAGGGTAAGTTGTAATCAAATTGTAGATTGTACACTTCTGAGACTGATGAGATAAAGCTGGCCCAGATGAGGTGGTCCTGGCAGTTATTCAGATTAGTTGACGCATAGAATTACTCCAGGATTATGATGTCAGGCTAGATCTGGAAAGTAGATGTCATGCTTATGGAAAGCCAGGGGGACCTCATTCATCTCATTCAGATGTTATGGTCTACAACTGGTAAACTTGAACCTCAGACTGTGCTGAAGAATGTAGCTGAGATCTCCAGGGTATATTTTGAGTGTTCTTGCTTCCTTCTCTGTGCTTTAGGCACATAAACCTCATTTGATTTTCCTAAGTGGCCCTAGTCTTCCAGTCAAATTTATTCCTGCCATTTGTCAGTAAAGTGATTGTGTATCTAATGAGGTACACATTTTTATGTTTTCTGCCAGATGGGTTTTCTTTTCTGGAATAGTTTGATTAAATCCTTTCTTACTTGTTTATCTTTGTAATCCTTTCTTATTGTTTATCTTTCCTTATAGATTTGCATATATATTTGTATATTCTCAACTTTGTCTTTTACTGGAAATATAAATACTGTCTTTCAGATATTGCCTATTTCTATGTTTAAGGTGATTTTTAATATACAGAAAAATTTCAACTTAATATGATAAATTTATAAATACTTAAAATGGATTTTTTTCTGTATTTTTATAATTCTGTATATGTTATCCAGGGAATACTGTGTGCTAAATACTAGGTCCTGGGGAGAGAGGAGTGAAGACAATAGATAAAATCTCTACTCCCATCTCAGCAGTGATGAAAAACAAATTGCTATGATGAAAAATAAAACAGGATAATTACAAAGAATGTCAAGCATTAAGTATGAGGGCTAGTATTTTATAGCTGGTAGTCAAAGAAGATTTTTATGATTAGGTGAAATTAGAGCAGAGGATTTACTGGATGAGGAAGGAAGCTATGTAGATATCTCTTGTTTAAGAAATCTTATTTTCTGATGGTATAAAATTTACTCCTATACATCCTTATAAAATATTTTTTAAAATTTGCTTTCATTATTTAGGTCTTTATCTGTCTGAAATATTTTTGTGTGTGTCTATGGTATGAGATAGGGGTCTAATTCCAACTTTTTCTCAATGGCTAGCTATTGCTACACCATATGTTAAACAGACCACTCTGTCTCCACTGTTCTGTAATGCTACCTGTCATATACCAATAGCTGTATATATTATTAAGTCTTTTTATAAGCTCTCTCTTATATTCCATTGGTCTGTTTATTTGTTTCTATACCAATATCACACTTATTTAATTACTACATTTTTATAAGAAGTCATGATTTCCAGTTGGATGAATCTTCTTCTTACTAGTGTTTTCCTAATTTGTCTTGAATACTTTTGGATTTTCACCATAACATTAATCTGAGGATGAGCTTGTCTAGTTTTATAAAATATTAAGCTTTGATTTTAGTTTGATGTATCAATTTTTTAGTGAAAGCTGCCATCTTTAAGATACTGAGTTTTATCATGCAAGAAAAGGTATGTATCTACATTATAAATCTTTTCGTAAGTCCTTCAATAAAGACTAAACTTTTCTCTAAACTTTCAATTTATTTTTAAGTATTCTGCCACTTTTTCAATTATTAATGACAATTTTTTTAGAAAGAGTAACATGGCATTTCACATTTATTGATTGATTCTTTTCTAGATGTCAGAAAGTATTCTATGTATTTTCACATTATCAGTTTACTTATCCTTTGCCACAGACTCATCATTTAGCAAATCAGAATTAATAATAATTTTTAATGATACTTTTTAAAAGCTTATATTTTATAAGTGTTATATGTATTTAGAAATGTATTTTTTGGTATAATGATCTTATATCCAGCAACCCTACTGAACATTCTTACTATTTTTTAATACATTTTTGGTAGGTTCTTTTGAATCTTTTATGTAGATAATAATGTAATCTGTGAATAACAAAGATTTTTTAAAAATAATTCTTATGCTTTAGATTTCTCTTCCTTCTGCTTTGTTTGTTAGAAATTCTAATAAAATGTTGAAAAGAATATATATTGTACATTTTACTGTGTATACCTATATAAAAATAATATAGAGAGTATATGAAATTTATAATTTTATCATCCATTAATTACATAATTCAAGATTACACTGAGTTTTCTATTGTGAAAATAACTTTATATTACTGAGATAGCCTGGTGATCATTGTGAATTATTAAATGCATTAAGAGTATATTAAATACATTGGGACTATAATTATTAAGAGTTAGGAGTTTTTTCTCTTTCACTACTTTGGGTAACGGTTTGCTTAAGATGGGAATTTTGTGTTCTTTGAATGTTTATGGATCTTTCCTATAAAACTACCTATATGCTTTTTGTCCATTTGTTATAAATTATTTTTAAACTGCTGATTAATTTCTAACTATTCAAGAATTTAAAATTTCTGTTTACCCTTGAATCATTTTGGTAATAAAAGATTTTTTTAGAAAATTGTTTATTTAATCCAATTTTTCAAATAAATTGTCTTGTATTTATATTTCTTTATCAAAGAGTTTCTAAACCTGTATATTGTTGGTAGATATGACCCCTATTTTTCTTTTACAAAGATTTACATCTACCTTGTCTCTTTTTACCTCCATCCATCTTGTCAACAGTATGTTTAGTTTGTTAGCTTTTCATAGGACCATATGCTGCTTTTGTTGTTTCTTATTATATGTGTCTCAGTTTCTATTATTACCTTGTTATCCTCTTTTTCTCTACATTTTTTGGAATTTTCTCCATTGTTCTTTGTTACAGTTTTTGTGGTGGTTGTTGTTAAAATAGGTACTCATTCACAGTAGTTAAATAGAATATAGCATTTTAAAAAGTATGTACTAAAAAGTTCTCTTCTGCTTTGATGCCTGCTTAGTTTCCATGCAGAGATTTTATGCAGTCATATTTATAAACACTCACACAATTATTAACCCTTATGTATTTTATATTTTATATATCGTATCATATGTAATGTTTTAGAAATCTATCTACCTTAACATTAAAATATTTGAAGTTTTTTTTAAAAAAAAAGATAGCTGCTTCGTATTATAGTGCATATTTAGATAACTATTTAACCATTTCAGTTTTGATGGGCATTGATGTTGTTTTGAAGGTTTTCCTATTACAGACTATGATGCAATGTTAAGATTTTACTACATTTGACTTATTTCTATTTACACATATTTTTACTGAACCATTTGGAGATAAATTGCATACATCATGACATATGTATTTCACACCTATTTCTGAAAAATGATATTTTCCTATGCAATCACAATTTATAATTATACCTAAGAAAATTAACGGAAGTTTCATATGTCATCTAAAAAACAATTTATATTCAAATTTCCTCAATACTCCCTAATTTATCTTTTATATTTTCTTTTAAAAATCTGAAGTCCAATCAAGTTTCATAAACTGCATTATGTCTTTTAGATTCTTCTCACTTAGAATAGTCCTCATCCTCCCTTGTTTTTATTATGTTAAATTTTTTTTTTAATTTAGTTGTTACATAGATTTTCTCCTATTAGGAATTTTTCTGATTATTTCCTCATCACTAGATTTAGGTTAAACATTTTGAGCAAGAATTCTACATAGATGATACTCAGTTATCAATATTGATTCCATCAATAGGCATTATTGAGTATGTTTACTTTGATCACTTAATTAAGGTAGTGAAAATCAGATTTCCATGTTGCAAAGGTATGCTTTCCTCTTTAAATGGAGAGGTAATTCAAGATTATGTGAATATTCTCTTTTTTAACTTAACAAAGTTTAAACCCAGTGGTTTTGATACTCAATGATCTTGTCTGAATCAGTTGTTGCATTGAATTGCAAAATTATTTTCTAATTCTTTCCCTCCTTTTACATATATATTAGCTATGGTTTTTAAAAGAATTTGCCTTTTTTTCATTTCCTTGTCTCTCTCCTAAGTGAACTGTGCTCACCATTTAAAAGTATGTTATCTGTTGTAATTATCTTTTCTCATGCTCAAATTATTCTAAATTTGGACAATAGAAGCTACTTCAAGAAAGTGTCTCTTTTGACCAGCTCTTTTTATTTTTGAGCATATCTTTAATTTATGGAATTTTATTTCTCTAAATATCACTAGTTCGAGTATCTTTTCATATTTATAAAAGCCATTAGCATTTCCTTTTCTGTGGAGAATTTATTAATATCCTTTGTTCTTTCCTGTTGGATTGTCTTTTTTCTTACTTACTTGTCTAAAACTGTTAAATTTAAAAAGACTAGATCTTTGGTTGTGATATTAAATATATAATTCCCATTTTATTTTTAAGTTTATTTATTTATTTTTTGCTACATGGATTTTAAAATTTGTAGTCTCTTAATATAATTATGTTTTATGACTTCTGGAGATTGTGCCAGGTAGATAAACTTTCTGGACTCTTATATTTTAAAGGAATTCTACCAAGTTTTGTTATAGGACTTCTATAATTTCATTTTTATATTTAGATCTTTGATCTATTAGGATTTTGTTCCTATAGTACAGTGTGTAGAACTGATTCAACTTATGTTTTTATAAATGGTTATCCAGCTTTCCACATATTATTATTGAATAGTCCATATTTTCCTCAGCAGTTTGAGATGACACTTTTATCATCTAATAAAGTCCTTAATGTATTTGGGTCAGTTTCTGGGCTTTGTATTCTTTTATATTACTCTGTTTTTAATGTACTGATGCCACATAATTTTAACTACTGAAGAATTATAGTATATTTTGATAACCTGGTATCCCCTTGGTGCTCTTATTTTTCAGAATTAAAAAACCAATATTCTTGTATAACTGCAGAATCACTTTCCTACTTAAAAACAAACTCTTGGCATTTTCATTTGGATCATGTTCTATTTACAAATTAACTTTAAAAATTGACAGCTTAATGCTATTAGTCTTCCTATCTAAGAATATAACATACCTTTCCATTTGGTTAAGCTGATTTTTTAAAATATAAGTTTTACAAATTTTTTGTTCATTCTTTGATTTTAAATTTATTAGTTATTATAAATAGCATAACTGATTTTATTATTTAACATGTTTGTATATATACCACTGATTTTCTATGTTTATTTGTTTTTATTAATCACCTCACAAATTATTTGATTTATAATAGGAATTTTTTATAGTTATTGAGTGTTTTGTTTTTTCCAGTCAACTGATCATAAAATAGTGTGAATTTTTGCCTCCTCTTTTTCATTTTTAAATAGTTAAGTTCTTTTTCTTGTCTAGTTGCAGTGGCTAGTATCTCATACATAATGTTAAATAATAGTGACAGTAAATTTTTTTGTCTTATTCTTGACATTAAAAACTTTATGGTAAAGTTCTAGACTGATCCTGCAGGAAGAACTCTTGAGGGTAAATTATACCTTAGCGTTTTTCTCAACTCAAGGCAAGGCCAGTGAACTTTTATATAATCAGATCAGTGGGTCATTGGTTGGCATCTCTTAAAGGACTTCACATTCTGTGGACCTATGGGAAGTGTGTGACTCCATTAGTCCAAGGACAGCCTTCCAAGGGAGAATTACAGGTATGCCTTTATAAAGCAAAATTACAAGCCAGGAAATGAATACACAGAAACAGTAATAGTGATATGAGGAAACTTGAATATCAATAATTGGCTACAATTGATAAAATTTTTCTTACTGATTCAACAAATAGTAGAATAAGAGTGTTGATATTTCCAACAATTGTGTATCACATTTTCCTTATAATTCATAATATTTGCTTCATGTATTTTATGTCTATATTTCGGGTGTACAAAGATGTTTTGTCTGCACAATCACTCTTCATTCATAATAATTTTTTGTCTTATTTTAACTTCATGTGCTCTTTGTTAATAGAACCTAATTGAATGTTAATTTTTTTATAATTCTAAATTTTTGTCTAACTGGTGCTTTTAATTCATTTAAATTTATTGATATTTTTCATATATTTGGGTATATTTTTATAATTTGATTTTCTGCATTTTTGCTTAACTTCCCCTAACTTTGCCCTTTTCCCCTCTTTCCTGATTGTAGTTTGGAGTAATTGAGGTTTTTCTATTTTCTTTTCCCTTTCTTATGATTTGGGAGTCATAGATTGTTTCTTTTTTTTTCCTTTTCTCTTTATTTTTCTTTCTTTCCTCATTTGTTCCTAACTTCCTTTCTTCTCTTTTTATAATTACTCTTAAATTATTCACATGAATACATGACTTTACATAATCTAAAGGCCTTAGAAATCTTTTAACTGCTTGCTGTTTTTTATGTTATTATGTCTAAATTTAACTATACATTGTTAAATTTGTTTGTTTTATATTTATCAAAGATGAGAGCATAGTTTGAAAATTCAAGTTATTCTATAAGGCTTATAACATGAACAGGTATCCTTGTTTTTAAATATCCCTTTCTATCCTCCCTTCTTTTTCTTACTCCCCAGACACAATACATTCCCCTCGAACCTGATTTTTCTCCTCTTCTTTGAGTCCATATCTTTTAATAGTATGCCTATCATGTTATTTTACAGTTATCATTTTATATGTTATATATTAACTTTCTACTGTAAGAGATGATTATTTGGATATTCCTCTTTCCCCTTAATCCACCCCATTTCACTTTCTCAATGGAGGTATATAATAATAATAGTTATGTTTCTGGGAGTTAATAATTATTAGATATATATCCAGTACTTACTACTCTGTAACAGATAACAGGCTACGCATTTCGAGATGCAGAAATAAAATTCAATCCAAGATCTGGGAGCTCATAATCTCATGAAGGATAGAGAAAATTAATAAAACTAACTGAAATACAATGATGAATTGTGATAAAAGTTAGCGCAGGAGGTAAGAGGATGAAACATGTAGCTATTAAGCGAATAGAATTTCAGGTAGAGGGGATAGCAATTGCAAATGCCCTAAGGCTGGAGCATGTCTGTCTTATAGGAATAACGTTAAGCTCTAAATGTGCAAGAAGATTACTAGTAAAAGAGAAAATCAAAGAAGAAGTGGCATGGCAATTCTGCATGTTCTCTTAAGCCAGGGTCAGCAAACTTTCTACGAAGAGCCAGATGGTAAACATTTTCCACTTTTTGGGCCAATCAGTTACAACAACTCACTTTTCTTACAATGTGAAAGCAGCCAAAGACAGTATAAAAATAAGTGAGCATGTCTGTGCTTTAATAAAACATCATGTACAGAATCATCTGTCATAGCCATTGCAGTGACTTTATGGCCTTATCCTGTTTGCAGTCAAGATATAACTAGACCAAAGGTAGGCAAACTACACAAGAGTGAAGAATAAGTTTTACATTTTTAAAGTGTTATAAAAAAAAACAAATACATGCACACACACATGAAGCACCTTGGGAATGGATTATGTGTGGCCTTAAACCTTAGAATATTTACTTTCTGGCCTTTTATAGAAAAAGTTTGCTAACTCCTACACTAGACTCAAAAGAATGAGTTGGATAGTTTTTCTTCTTTTTTCATTCTAATAAATAACTTCTCTAAGAAAAAGATCATTTCATTAAAAATTGGTAGGCCTTATCTATAAAACAAATAAAGCTTACTTTTGCTTTGTTTTGTTTTTTTGAGCCAAGAGTATCCTTGATTACTACCTTAAATGGTTATTCAAATTTTTTCGGTTTTTCTATTTGCTGATTTTTTTCTATTCTAATACAGTTTCAGTATCTATTTGTTTTCCAGAAAGATGTCCACTTACTGTAGGTTTTCATATTACTGGCACATAGTTGTTCATTATATTTCTTTATTATTTAAAAACTTG
Organism: Camelus ferus; assembly: GCF_009834535.1. Classification (NCBI taxonomy): domain Eukaryota; kingdom Metazoa; phylum Chordata; class Mammalia; order Artiodactyla; family Camelidae; genus Camelus; species Camelus ferus. The sequence continues at coordinate 97,999,522 of NC_045697.1, read as the reverse complement.
CTCCAACTCACTAAGGTATTTTCTCTGTTTTGTTTAGTTAATTTTCTGACTGTTTGTTGTTCATTTTTGTCTTGTTTTATATATGTTAGTTATCTTTGCAAATAATTAGAATTTGCTGTTAGAAATATTTTCTCTTTTTACTCTGACTTTCCTTACTCCTGATTTTTTTTCTTTGAACTAAATACAAACTGATAGGATGTTTTTTAGTTTCCAGACATAAAAGATTTATTTTTTGGTTTTATAATTTCATTATTAATTTCTAACTTGATTACTGCTTTATGGTAAGAGTGTTTCATTAGCATGTTAATTTTGAAACTTATTAGGGTTTCCCTTGTATTTTAGACATGGCATTTTTGTTAATGCTTTATATATGCTTTAAAATCATCTATATTTTCTGTTTGGTGGATAGGAAGTTCTCAATAGAACTGTCCTAAATTTATTAATCATACTCTTCAGATTTTCTATAGTGTTGCTTATTTGTCTGCTTCATCTGTTTTTGAGAGGATACCATACACTTTCAACTAAAATGCTTATTTTTAAAAAATTGAACTTCCACCCGAATATAGAAAAGTACAAAAATATAAGTGTATAGTTCAGTGAATTATCACAAAGTGAAAAGATACAAGTAATTGTACCCAGGTTGTAAAATAGTACATTACCAGGACCCCAGAACTGCCTTTCTAACCCCTTCAATCACAAGTATCCATATACCTCAAAAATACTATCAGAGTTCTCACACCATAGAGTTGTTTTTAAGCTTTATATAGATTGAATTATGCAGTATGTATTTTTTAAAATCTGCCTTCTGACATGTGAGAGTCATCTGTATTGTTGCACATAGCCTATTGTTCATTCTATTTTATTGTCTTGTCATATTTCACAGAATAAATATAATGATGCATCTATCCATTCTACTGTTTATGTAAATTTGCGTTATTTTCAGTACTGGCTTTTATAAGTAAAGCTACTACAAATATTCTCAATTGTGTCTTAGTACATAAATGTCCTGTGTTTTTATAGGGCATATTTGTAGGAGTGGGATTTATTGGTCAAAGGGTATGTGTATATTTAATTTCAGTAGATACTACCAAACAACTTTGCATAATGGATGCAACAATTTAGACTACCAGCAGCAGAATATAAGAGTTCTAGTTGCTCCACGTTTTTACTATTCCTGGTACTGACAGCCTTTCTCAAGTGAGCTACTGTGAAGGCAGGAATTAATATTCCCTTGTGGTTTTAGTTTTAATTGCCCTAATGACTAATACTGTTGAGCAGTTTTTCATCAATGTATTGGCCATTTTCTCAAGTGTCTTTTCAAATTTCTGGCCCATTTCATTTTATGCTGGGTTATCTGTTTCTTTTCTATTGATTTACAGGTATTTATTATTTATTCTGGATATGAGATCTTTGCCAGGTGTAAATACCTTCTCCCATTTTATGATTCAGTTTTACAATCCCTTGACCATGTATTTTGGTAAACTGAATGGTTAATTTTAATGTATTCCAATGTATCTTTCTTTTATGGTTAGTACTTTGTCCCTATTGAGAAATCCCTGCTTACACCAAATTGGGGAATATAGTCAATGTTTTCTCCTAGATCAACATTGTTTATTAGGAACGTAATGTGAGCCACAACTTTGAAACACATATATAAGTTATTTTTTAAGTAGCCACGTGAAAAATATAATGAAACTGGAGAAATTAATATGAATAACAATATTATTAAGGAGATATATTTTGTTTTTTTGTTTTTAAATAAGATTTCAAATTCCAGTGGATATTTTACACTTACAGCACATCCCAGTTTGGACTGGCCACATTTCAAGTGCTGATAACCACATGTGTCTAATGGCTGTCATATGTCATATGTCATATGAACCCAGTTCAGAAGCTCTAATGACATGCCATTTACATTTAACTGTGCTATCCATGTGCAGTTGTGTTTGCGGGTAGAGGCGGGGGTGGTAGCATGAAGTAGCACACGTAGTAAGGACACTAGGTAGCTTATAGAATTAAAGGAAGACCTTGGGGAGCCAGAGCCAGTCTGGGTTCCTTAGGAACTAAAACAGGGCATGATGATGCTGGCACTTTCTATGTATCTCTCTTTGTATAGTCTTACTTCGTGAGGATTTTCTCAATATGGCTGGGAACATGACCCCCAGTTGTTCTGGGGTCACATCTTTACAACTTCCAACAGATGAAAAAAAGATAAATCTAATTCTGTTTAGAAATATCCCAGTTCAGGCCACATTCCTATGCCCTGCAGCTGGGGAGGTGATTAGTTTTGGCCAGGTCTTTCATTATATGGCCATATTTATAATCATGAGACAGAAATGATTACCAGAAAAGGGAAGCTACCACAATATAGCATATCTCTTTCTTTCATGAAATGCTTTTAAGGAGTAGGGGCTATTCCTTGTACACTTTTCCTCTCTTCAATATGTGTATTAATCGGGAGAATTGTGTGAATGAAGGACATGGAGGAAGAAGAGAAGTATAAGAATCTTTCTTTAGCTTCCTTTTTTTAGGAGTTTCAATAAGATTGAGGAAAACTACCTATTTTTATTTTTTGAAAGACATGCAGCTGGGAAAAAGTATTTATTTTAACTTAAAAAACACCCCAACTTGGTATACCCAAAGCAGATTATGTAGGGTTTAGGTAGATAATACAGAAAGGAAATGATGTAGTCTTAGTTATTTGGATGCTGGAACATTGATGTGGTGTAATTTTCTCAGGTGCTAACACAACAGAAAATGTTCTGAACTTCTCCGTGCTACTTTCTGGCTGTTTCTTGTATCATCCTGACCCCTCCCTCTCATCCTCACCTCTCATGCACAAGTTTTTCTGCCTGTTGTTTTTGCTCAGATGTTTAGAAGCATACTTAATAGTGTTTGTAAACGTAGCTTCAGGGTAATGATAACATCCAAATCTCACTGAATCCAAAACCACCTATAACCACAGCCAAAAGTGATATCCAGGATTTCTTTTCTTTTGGTATTTGTTTTATGGGCACTTGATTAAGAAAGCTAATAGAGTTGAAGAATGTTTGGTTTTCCTACTGTTTTAAAGTAACTATTTTAATCTTATCTTACATTTCTAATTTACTTTAAATTTATAATTATAATGAAATGATAGTTGATGCACGTTAGAAAAAAATCATATGTAACATGATCAACGTCCACAATTTTATTCTGAGTATCCCTTTTCAAGCCTTTGTTATATGCATACTTTTATGCCATGGTAAACATTGCTTAATTTTGAAATTAGATTTTTTTGGTCATTTGATGGAACAAAATGTAAATGGAGAGTATATCTCTTAGTTTAGGAGATTATCTTGTGCTAATGAGAATCAGAAAATGGCTATTTTCTGGAGTCACTAATTTTTGAAGTAGTCACACTCAGATGGTGATTTTAAGTATTGGTTTATTTAGGTAGTAAGAAATAATTTTTGTCTTTAATGTTATGTAAGGCTCACAATTGTTATATGCATGATAGCAGCTATACAGAATCATTCTATCTTTGTAAATATTAGATCTGACTGTTGCTAGGAAACCCAAAGTAAAAAGAAATTCAAATAAGCAAGAAGCATTATGAAATCTAAATTTTGTTGTCATAAACAATGCAGCTTTGGGTAACTTTCTATGATCAAAACAATTTTGTAGAAATGGTTTTATACTTCAGTTAAAGATAAAAAGAAACTCTGCACAACGCAGTGATCATTTCCTGTTTCATTTTTCATTTTCTTTTCGAGTGAAGCTCTTTTTTCCCTCACTAGGAGTTGCTTTAAATCTCTGGGAAGGTCTGTTCCGAATTTACTCCTTCTGGATTGGTTAAGATCCCTTTTAAGTGTGTGCTTTGTTCTCTGAAAGCTTTGGCCAGTTGAGCAACTTGCTGCTAGTGTTAAAAAAAAAAAAAAAAAGAAGAAAAAAGGAAAAAAAAAAAAAAAAAAGAGCTGAGTAATGCTGGAGACTTCTCATGTGGCTGATGCAAACCTGGAGAATTTGCATCATCATCTAGCTAGAGTAAGTTGGTGTGACAGGCAGGAGCTTAAATACCAGCCCACGAGGAAGCTGAGCTGGTCTGTAATGATAGGGCAGCTGCCGCAGCCGCCGCAGCAGAGGTAGTCGGGGAGGTGGGGGACCCGAGCACCATGAACGAACGCACAGGTGTTCCTGAGGAGTAATTAGATTGCTGAAGGCGAAAATACACCTTAGAGTCTTACCTGTGAGCACACTAGCACTGAGAAAGAATCTGAAAGCAAACGGGAGATCGATCAGTCACACCAAGAGGCATCCAAGTTGAAAGTTTGTGGGCTTTATTTTTTTCCCTCTGTTTCCTGTTTCCTCACACGTGGGTCCCTGCAATGGTCAGAAAGCCTGTTGTGTCCACCATCTCCAGTGGAGGTTACCTGCAGGGGAATGTTCAAGGGAGGCTGCCTTCCCTGGGCAGCAAGGAGCCACCTGGGCAGGAGAGAGTTGTGCTCAAGAAGAAAATCACTCTGTTGAGAGGAATCTCCATCATCATCGGCACCATCATTGGAGCAGGAATCTTCATCTCTCCCAAGGGCATCCTCCAGAACACGGGCAGCGTGGGCTTGTCTCTGGTTATCTGGACGGTCTGTGGGGTCCTGTCACTGTTTGGTGAGTTGCAGCTGCTTCTCTGGGGGTGTGTCTGTGGAGCTGGGCAGTTTGCTCTCTGGGAGAGCAGAAGGGAATTTCTCAGGAGGGAATGAATGGCAAAGGGTACCCTCAGTTTTCGGATTTTTGGTGAGGTATGTGAACTATACAAACGCAGTGTCCACTGTTGGCAGAATCCTGAATTCCCTGAAATTGCTTCCTGTAGGCTGTGCTCTCTTTTCCTAAAACAGATTATCGTCTGACTTTTCCCTGTGGCCATGAGCACCAAAGCTAACTTTGATGACCCAGTAAAATACACTGAGCTTTCTGTCCCAGGCACTTGTGCTCAGTTACGTCTGTTTGGGGCATCTTGGCAGCTGGCATGCTGAATGAAACACCTGTGAAGTGAAACCCGGTGTGGCCTATTTAGACACAGAACTGAGTGTTCAGCAGAAGTTTTTACTGACTTTTTATTTGGCAAAACAAACGGGTAGCAGTCTTTTCCTTTTTAATTTTTTAACGTTGTGTGCTTGTCAATTTCTGATATTCCTTGAAAAGTCCCTGACGTGGAAAGAAGTGTGATGGCATATAATTTAACCTCTGTCATAAGTGAGAATAGTGCAAGTGTCCGAGCATATTTTACATTTTTTCAACCTTTGATCTCTCCCCAGTACCTCTAAACTTCTACAATCTAAACTGTAAAACTGGAATTAGGTGTTCGTTTGCTGTGTTTGCCCAGGTCTGTTTTCTTCATTAAGAGTTCACTTGGCCTCCAGAGACACAGACAATCTGTCCACCTGTTCACTGAGTTAGTCTCAGCAGAACTGGTAGAAGAAGTATGATTCTTAATTTTTCTTCAAAATCTAGATCTCTATAGTAAAGAGGTAATAAATGCCCCCTCATGAGGTGGGAAAATTACTAGAAAGCTACTTGATTTAGTTGTAAAGGTGACAAAAACTGGTGAACGGTCAAGAAAATTAAATTTTATTTATGCTATGTGAAAAATGTCTGAGATATATTTGCTCTTCTTTGGCAAATAGTGTGCTTTGATTCCAAGAGATATTGGACATTAAAGTTACTAAGTCTTTGTCCTAACTCCAGGACCAAGTACTAACTCTTGGTCCTACATGTACCAACTCATTTATTCTTAAGGCCTTGCCATGTTTTAATGCATTGGTTTGAGCATTCATCTAGAAAACTCAAATTCCTATTATTAGGAAGAAGGTATTTTAAATCAAACTTGTTGAAACAAAGGCTTAGTATAGAAAAATCTACTCTATTTTTAAGTGTTTACAAAGAGTTAGTGGTATTCATATGGTGTGGCGTGCATGTTTATAGACAAAGAGAAACTTAATTGTTGATCTTCTTAAATGACTCTGTGCACCCTCAGCCTTTAATTGTCCACAACACTTGGTATACTCAGAATAAGTCAATATCTACTAGGAGAAACCTTCATCAGTTTCCTGGATTTTGCATACTATGTGCAGGCAGCTCCCACTATGTGATTCCACTTTTGTACACAATAAATGGTTATTCATACATAATAAAGTGAATGGCTCTGAGCATTAAGCTAAAGTGATGCAGATTTGTACTATGAAAATATGCTTTTGCATAATTATATTATCTCAAGAAGTTAACAAAAAAGCTAAAGGGACTAGCTAAACTTACACTGAGTTGGTATTCTTTGATTACTAATTGTAGGGAGTGTGTTCCTGAACTAATGTACTTATCTATATTTTCATTGCACTTGTCTTTTAGGTTACTGGGAACTTTTGACAGGAGTGCATTCCTAACAGGAAGCAAAGCAAAATATAAGAGAAAAAAATGTCATCATCTTAAAACTATAGAATTCTGGAACTAAAAATAAAGAATTTGTATATTTGGTTTACAACCTATTTTAAAGCCAGGGTTAATACATGGATGTTTGACATCCTGTTTTGAAGTTTTTTCATCTGGGGAAAGTGGTTATGGAGTTTGAGACCTTTAAATGAAAATTTCATTTGTCCAGAACTCAATTTAAACCTGGGATAACCATCCTGGAGTTTCAGCAAAGTATACACAGGACTAGGGATTGATTCTCTGGCGATAAATTCTGAGGTAGTTAAGACTCTTTCCAATAATATTTTGTATTAGATGCTTTTCTGTACAGTCAACTAGCATGGCGAATGGTTTCCAGCAGAGAGTGAACTGCAACTAATTACAATCAGTTATAAACAGACAAACTGTATCAGTGATCCCCAAATATCAATCTGTAGACTTGTTACTTTAGAATTAGTTGTGTGAATTTTAAAATCACAGGTTTTCTTGAATGCTTCTATGGGAGAGTCTGGCTTCTCTTGGTTAGAGAGTAGGTCTGGGGTATGGTCTTAGCATTTGTTTTCTGTTTGTTTTTAAATAAAAAAAATTTTCCCAGGTGACTCTGATACACTGGTAGGTTCAGGAATAGGATAAGTGACACTAAGATTTTGCTGATTATCTAAATTATATTCACATTGGAGAGGTCTACCTGAAGCTTTACTGAGTAGTAATAATTTCCTATACTTTTCATCTCCAGAGTAATTCAGGTAAAAGTTACACCTTACCTTTGGGTTCTTAGCAGCATGGATAGAACTTTTCACATAATATCAAGGTATATTTTTTCATTTTCTTGAGAATTAATTGCTTAAATGAGTAGATGCAACTGTATTTCATGAGGTGCTTTCTGTGTGTCACGCCCAGTGCTGTCCTTGACACCCATTTGCACATTTATACACACAAACCCCTTATAAGATAACGGTTGAGGTCTTTATTTTACAGAGGATGAAACTGAGGTTTGGGGAAGTTACATAACTTGTGCAAGTCCTTGTGAGTTTTATTGCTACATGTTAAAATTTGGTTTATAATTCATTTTACTTAATGTACATAAATGTTATAGCACCCCTTTTTAAGAAGTATGTTGTTTCAACCGCCCAGAGTGTATACTTGAAAGACATCCAAGAAAAACTTTCCTAAAAATAGAATATCTGAGTCAAAATTCATTTTGTTGACAAACAAAACATATCCTAAAAATGACATGAAGCCTTGCAAGGCCTTGAGTCCATGCTTTTCTGGGAGAGCAGATAAATCTTACTTATTCTGGTATGCCACAGAAATATCATTTATTAAAAGGATTCTCAATATAATGATAATGAGGTCAATTTAGGATAATTCCTTGATGAGAAGTTATGTTCTTTGAAAAATAAGGATTAGCATCTATTTTATCTTCTTTTCTTAGTCCCTTGTTCTTAAGGTTGAGATTCAAAATTCTCAGTAATATATTGTTTTTAAAGTTTGTCTTTACCATTTCAAGTAAAATTGCATTGTTTGAATAGAATTAACTAGATCTCAAATACGAGGAAGTTACAAGAGGAATTCGGAGGCTCTTAGGAATTGGATGACAGTTATTTATTTTGAAAAAGTGATGTCATTCAGACCAAAGAATGTAATAACATCTCATGCAACATAAACGTTGCTGTATCCATTCTACTGCTGGATGACTTGGTGATATTTTAACTTTGCACCTTTTCATTATAAATGTTTCACAGGAGCCTTGTCCTATGCTGAATTGGGAACCAGTATAAAGAAATCTGGCGGTCATTACACATACATCCTGGAAGTCTTTGGCCCATTACCAGCTTTTGTGCGAGTCTGGGTGGAACTGCTCATAATACGGTAAGATCCTAGATAGAAAAGAATTAAGAAAAAAATAAACCTTTTTGTTATTCCCTTTCTTGAATTATCTTGATTATTTTTAAGTAATTAGAAATGTGCATGTCATGGGACTATGTGGTAAACATGGCTACTTCAGGACATGAAATCTGTGATGAAACACCTTTCTCAATTAATGTTTTTTTTTTCCAATTTTTAAAAAAATGTTTTATTGAAGTGTAGTTGCTTTATAATGTTAGCTTCAGGTGTACAGCAAAGTGATTCAGATATACATACATATATATATGTGTGTGTATATATATATATATATATATATATATATATATGTATGTATATGTATATATTCTTTTCAGATTCTTTTCCATTACATGTTATTACAAGAAATTAAATGTATTTCCCTGTGCTACTCAATTTTTTTTTGCCATTCATCCATTTGTTTTTTTAACATTTTTTATTGATTTATTATCATTTTACAATGTTGTGTCAAATTCCAGTGTAGAGCACAATTTTTCAGTTACACATGAACATGTATGTATTCATTGTCACATTTTTTTTCTCTGTGAGCCACTGTAAGATCTTGTATATATTTCCCTGTGCTATACAGTATAATCTTGTTTATCTATTCTACAATTTTGAAATCCCAGTCTCTCTTCCCACCCCCGCCTCCTTGGCAACCACAAGTTTGTATTCTATGTCTGTGAGTTTATTTCTGTTTTGTGTTTATGTTTTTTGTTTTGTTTCGTTTTGTTTTGTTTTTAGATTCCACATATGAGCGATCTCATATGGTATTTTTCTTTCTCTTTCTGGCAAGTAAGCTACTCAATGTTTTTAATGCGTTTTTGCCACTAGTAGTAGTTTGCCAGCCATGCCAAAGTTTCAGAGCAGCTGCTTTTCTTTAATATTCAGTTATTCTCTATGACATTTTCAGGAAGGATGTTGACCTGAAAAGGAGATGAAACATCAAAATCTACCTTGATGAGTCAGACCTTCTGTTTGATTATAAATCGTAATTAGACAATATTAAACATTATGCTATTAACTGGCATTTTTCCTTCTTGGAGGTTATGCCATGAAGTTATTTTAGTTTACTCAGTTTCGTGACTAGGAAACTTCTGTTCTTAACAGCTGAGTAAGTTGCCAAGTTCTATACTCTCCAAAGAAACAAAATTTCACTTGTCATAAATGACTTATATCCTCATGTTAAACAAATCAGTGAACTACCATTGCAGAAAGCTTTTTTGATTTTATTGTTTTAAGAATGTGTTCCTCTTCCTGATTATCTCGTTTTAAAATCAAACCGAATAATGCTAAGTCATTCTGAATAGCAAATTTCCTCCAACTGTGTGGGAAACTTATGACATCACATGAGAAGTTGAGAGTATCACAGCTCCTTAAGGCAGACTACTCCCCTGAAACGTGACTCGCACATTCCGACGGCAAAGTTTAGCAGAAATAACTGTAGAACCTTGCTCTTACTGCAAACTTATCAGACATATACAGCTGAGAGCTCCTGTGAGCTTTTATCCTGTCCTGTGTGGCTAAGTGGCGAATGTAGAGCTCATAAGTATGGACTTAACACTAATCTTGATTTTTATAGTCCTAGGAGTCCCTTTTTCAGCAGAGAGCTGAGAGTAGTGTTTACTTCTTTGTTAGGTCTGTTCTCATTTTAAACAATTCTGCAATACGTAAAACTTGCTATAACAAAATAATGATAAGGAAGTCTTTTGTTCCTTTTCTAACAACCAGAATTTGCCTGGGATGTGCCTTCCACTCTTTTCTGATAATCTGAATATTACTCTTCAAAGGTCAACTTAAATTCTGTCTTTTCCACAGTTAATTTCCTGTTCACTCTGGTTTATGGTATTTCTTTGCTCTCTTAATTCTTCTGAAAAATGCAGTCTCTGTTTCTCATTTGACATTTAGCATGATGTCCTGTAGTCTCCTTAATATTTCAGGCATCTGTGCTGTTTCCCTGTTAAAACTGCAAGCATTTCAAGCATATATGACCAGGTGTCACACTTTTTATAACCCCTCTACTGCTTACTTTAGTGCCCTAATTGTCAGATATTAAATTCTTTTTGAACAAATGACCGAAAGATTAAGGTTTTAATATTTTGAATACAACATACTCAGCATTCCAGTGAGTGTACTACTTACTTAGATAGAGTGCTGGCTGGTCAGGAAGGTGGGCTTTGGAGCCTGATGTAGCTGGACTTGAGTCCCTCTTCAGCCCCGTATTGGCTAATTGTATTGGCTAATTAGCCGTGCTTTGGCTAATTGCTTAGCAGTATGATGAACATGATTGCTCCAATTGCAATAGTAGCACCAATACAGTGCTCATTCATTTATTCATTCATTCCACAAACTGCTACTGAATGGTGTATGGCCAGTTAAAGAGATCTAATGTGGAATAAGCCGCAATTTCTGTTCTCAAGTAGCTCATAATCAAATGTTACTTGAATCCCAAGAGAGCTGCCTTGTGTGTGTGTGTGTGTGTGTGTGTATACAGAAAAAATTACCTAGATGTATTCTAAAGCTTTTTTAAGGGGTTCATATATTTCTTGGTGATAATAGACTCACATTACATGGTTGGACTTTCAAATAGAATAATGAATGACTTGAGGGGTGACAAGATACTGAGGTGCTTTAATATTTCTCTTCTATTGAAAACACCCATGGTACCTAAGTACTCATTATTAAAATTATACTTCAGATTAAGTTACTCTTGTCAGAAATAATCTGTAACACATCAGTACATTGCAGGGGTCATTCTATGGAGTTCACACATCACCATACAGTCAATATTTATTGGTTTTCTACTGTATGACAGACATTATACTAAACACTGAGGATAAAATAGTGATTAAGATGGACACAGTTTTATACTTACAGACTTTCCTATGGAATAGGTTCCCTATGCTGAAGAACAGTACCTCAAGGTAGAAGAAGTTTAGCGAAGATGCTATTTTTTTTTCTGTAGTTAACCTAAATATATTTTTTTTCTAGCCCTGCAGCCACTGCTGTGATATCTCTGGCATTTGGACGCTACATTCTGGAACCATTTTTTATTCAATGTGAAATTCCTGAACTTGCAATCAAGCTCATTACAGCCGTGGGCATAAGTGAGTATCATAGGTGTAAATCTGAAAAAGAAAAAAAACCCACAAAAGTGACTAGAGACATAGTTTCTTCAGACTTCCTGCACGCAGAAACTGTTCCCCACATGGTATTCTTTTTGCTTACAATACCTTGCCAAAGTTGTTCTGGGAAATAAAAAAATAAGGATTTGGAGTGATCCCTGATACTATGTTACATGCCAGTTTTGCACTGGGTCAATAGATATGATGGCTGATCTTTTTAAATACGCAAACAAAAGCACCTTGTTAGTAAAATAGTATCTGGATTGCACATTTAAAAAAAGACTTTTACAAAAGAAAACCCAATTTTTAATTGATTTTCTGAATTAGAAATTATCCTTCCTTGGTAGTAACGTGTTGAACTGTAACACACGTATCCTTGTGGAGTGATGATTCTGTGTTGAGTGTGTTGTGCTCACACATTTCCTAGTGTTAACGTCTGTCACTCTCATTATGCTTTATGATTTTAACTGTCCATCAATGATCATGATAAGAGTCTTCTTTCAATATTTGATTATTAGTAGCATTTCTCAACTAGGAGTTTTCTTTACGGTCTCCAAATTAGGAAGTTGTTCATTTCATTAATGGGCACAGATACTAGAACTTTTTTTTTTTTAAAAAGGAAATAAAAAAGAAGAACATGCACAACATTACATATGTGGTGTGAAGACAAATATGACTCTAATTTCCTAATACAAGAGTCTAGATTCCAGAGCCTTGAATATGATGGGAAATGATTACTAAATTGTAGATACTGTTTGAATCACTGTTTTAGGAATCAATATGATTCCATCTGATTAAATTTGAACTACTTGGAAAGAGACAGCTACACAGGAATAACTGAATTGCAAACTCAGGAATGAAATTTTAGTTATAGATGGCTGAGGTGTTTCGATAGAGCAGTAAAGAAAGAGATGAACAATTACCAATGGAGAAATGAGTGGTTAGTTAGCAGGAAAAAGTTAGGAATTACACATAATGCATCTCTAGTGTTAAGTACATGTATTTCTGAACTTAAACAGGTTCATCCTGGATTTCACCCTTAATCCAAGAAACATATACACATAATTGTTCTGTGTCACCCTTAATCCAAGAAACATATACACATAATTGTTCTGTGAAGTCTCTAAAGAAAGACAAAGAAAAATACTGGAATTAGATATTTCTAAGTTCTGGAGTGGTGATGGTGTACTTGATTCATCTTGTCCTTAACACACACTACAGATGTGAGACGTGGGGACAAGTCACTTAACCTTTCTGCACCAGTGTCCTTATCTGTAAATCATGCTCGGTCTTATAAGGTGTCTTGTCAGGATTTAATGATATTAAAAGAGACGATGTATATAAAGTGTTTTGGGTAATGCCAGAAATTTTTAGAGAACAAATTACAAATGATAGCTATTTATACCCTTGTGGGAAAACATCATTGGAAGTTCCATGAGACCAGGGGCTCATTCTCTGTACTATTTCCAACCCTTCACATAGCTCCTAATATGTTGTTTGTGCTCAAGAAATATTTGTTGACAACTGATTTTCTATGAGAAGAGGTCTAATAATTTTTCTCTAGTCGAGAAGCCAGTGGAATGTCTGCATATTGAACTTGGAGAATGACACATCCTCAAGTTTCTCAGGTAGCAGGAAATTGGTGGTAAATGAAATAGACTTTGCTTGATGTGATATTCAGATCTAACACCATGAATTTTTGAACCATCTTAGCATAGTGGTTATAGCTCAGGCTCTGGAGGCAAACAACCTGGAATTGAAATTCTGTGCCATAGTTTCTTAGTTATGTGATTTGGGGGGCCAACTATTGAACCTCTTTAAGCCTCAGTTTTTTTATTGGTAAAATACCTGTGAAAAGATAATTTATCTTGAATGACTGGAAGGATGAAATTAGTCAGATTTGTAAGACCTTGAGCAGAGTGCCTTTCCCAAAGAAAGTTCTTGATAAATCTGGTGTTCCTCTAAGGGGTCGGATCAGTAGCAATTGCTGTACCCATTATATTCTTGTCCCTCAACTGACTGAGGCAGAATTATTATATTCAAAAAGAGAAAGGTAGGGGTAGCATTTTTTGAGAGTTCTGTGAATTGCCAGTAAAGGTTACTCATTAAAAGCTACTACAGCAAACTTTCAGTAGATATTATATAAATATTTACAGATCCACAGCTTGGACTGAGATAGACTTGAAATGAGATGGATAATGATAACATATTACTATTTGGGGAAGTCTAAATGACTTCTTATTTATCCCAATTCTACTAAACTTTTTAAAGGGAAAATTTGTATTTTAGAAGAGTAAATGGAAACCGTTCAAACCAAATTTGAAAACAATTATAGGTAGGGCTGATTAAGTATGTTGCAGTTTATTTACAAAACTCCTGCAGTAGAGATTGGTGATAGACTAGATAGCAGACAGCCTGAGGAAATCTTGGATTAACCTAGACAGGTCCTTCTATTTTTGCCATTAGTTACAACATGAGTTTACAAATTTTGATGTTTCTTTTGCAAGCTTGAGTCTCTGAGGAAATATGTTCCTAGGATCAGAAGCACTAAAAGAGGAAGCTGGCTATGCTTATGACTCAGTGGTAGATAATGTAAATCAGTGGTCTAATTGGGAATGCCAGACTGTCTCTGAAAAGAATTTAGCTTTAATGGAGCAACAGTAGGTGGAGATGGAGATAGAGAAGGAGAAACGAACCTGGGGGCAAATCTCTCACATTCTGCAGCTTTCAAAGTGAGGAGAGGGGTAGAAGGTTAGTGAGATAGAGAGAAGAGAGTTGAATGGTATGAACTGCTTCCCTGTCTTCCCTACAGGGGAAGGAAACAGTTTGTAGGAGCTTGAATTCTTTCGTTCAAGTACAGAAAATGAGCAAACCTTGAAGGACCTGGTTATAATCAAATCATAGAGAAAAAGAACTTCAAGGTTGGTGAAATGTGAACCAGCTATTTAAGAAATCAGAGTAGGGTGGGCGTTGGGAGTTACTAAATACTAATTTGCCCCCTGCCTTTAATGTACTCTTTTTCATTTGCATCAAATTAATAAAAATTAAGAGTTTTTGCTTATCCAGAATCCTGTCCATTCTGGTAGACATGTCAGACACTTGAAAGTTTAACAGGGAATCTTAGATATTCACCCGTCAACTCACCTCTAGCCCAGTACTGTTATGACTCCCTTTGTCTTCTATGGAACTTCATGAACTTTCACTCTCCTTGTAGCTTCAGTAAGCATTGAAATATGTTCAGTATTTAAAATGATATCTAGTCTTTTGTTCTGGTCTCCTGAAACTAGACCCTATGTAAGTATACCTTTGAATGGCAGAATATTATAGTAAAAATATTTTCCTTACAATGTGAGATCTACTCCCAGAAGCATCCCTAACTTCTCTGAGTCTCAACTTTCTTGCTAGTTTAGTTTATGTAGGTGAGTAAAGAGCCCTATCTTCTGTTTAATTAATTAATTAATGTTAACACCTTAATTGTGGTATGGTTCCTGTACAATAAACTACTCATATTTCAGATGTACAGTTTGATGAATTTTGATAAATGATACACCCATGAAACCACCACCACAATCAAGATACCTGACATTTCCATCACTCCCTAAGAGGTGCAATTTTTGTGTTCCCAATTTATCCCTTCCCACCCCCTTTAGCCTCTGGTAATCATAAGTTTGTTCTTTTTGTCTGTGAGTCTATTTCTGCTTTTGTAGATAAGTTCCTTTGGGTCCTTTTTTTAAGATTCCACATACAAGCAATATCATATGGCATTTTCTTTCTCTTTCTGGCTTACTTTACTTAGAATGATGATCTCCAGGTCCATCCATTTTGCTGCAAATGGCATTTTTATTCTTTTTTATGGCTGAGTAGTATTCTGTTGTATAAATATACTGTAACTTCTTTATCTAGCCATCTATCAATGGACATTTGAGTTGTTTCCATGTCTTGGCTATTGTAACTAGTGCTGCTGTGAAATTTGGGGCACATGTGTCTTTTTGAAATGTATTTTTCTATGGATATATGCCCAGGGGTGGGATTGCTGGATGATATGGTAAGTCTATTTTTAGTTTTTTAAGGAACTTCCATACTGTCCTCCATAGTGGCCGCAAATTTACATTCCTACCAACAGTGTAGGAGGGTTCCTTTTTCTTCACACCCTCTCCAGCATTGAGCCCTATCTTCTTCTCTTAACTTGTGGGCATAATTAGGGGAAGCGAACAAAATAACACTTGTGATTGCATTGTGAGGAACAAAATAACCATCTCTACAAGAGCATTACTGTATTTTCTTTTCTAAAATTGTGTTTTCCTGGCATCATTAAATTACATGAAAGAAAACCTAGGACCGGTTCTGGGCTAGCATTTCAAATATTGCATGTGGAGCGGCTCTGTTTAAGTCTTCTGAAGTCTGGCTATCCCTACTCCTTTTCTACCGAAACTAAATACCATGACAACCAATTCTTAGGTAGAGAAACATAGTACTGAAATAAACAAGGACTGCAGAACAACAACCATACCCTTCATAAGGGTGACAAATGAAATGTGGAACCAGTGTGTCCTGAAGTCCCAGCCAAGATAAACATGAACCTTAGCAGAGACGAAGAGCCACCAGGAGTTTGGAAGAAATAGATATGCTAGTGAGATCATATAGGTCTTTTGAACTACTTCCTCATTGTTACCTGTGAGGGAGGGGTCAAAAGAGTGGACTAGAAAATCAGTTTACTTGGCCCGGATCCTATCTTCACACTTACCTCTGAGAACATAGGCAAGTTAAGTAGTGTACGGATTTTCAGCTGCTCATCTGAAAGATAACGCCAATAATGGTAACCATGTCCCAGAGACATGAGGATTAAATAACATTATCCATGTAAGGATTACATTTATTGAATGCTTACCATTTTTATTCTGAATAGTGAGATCCTAGATATAGTCTCTCTGTTCTGTAAAGGTTTTTTTGGCTACACAACTTCTCTGAAATTAATGCATCCAGGAAGTGAATGCGAACAAAAAGAGAAAGGCAACCCAGGCAGCTGTCACAAAGAACAGTGGAACAACTCACTTTAGCTCAACCATACGGTGCACATATATTTTGCCAGTTTAGCACAAAGCAGAAGTCAGAAGCCAAGGAGAGCCTGTACCTGGGAGAAAACCCAGTATATCCAGGCTCAGTAATCTCACTCTGCAAAACAAAAGACAGACTTGAATTACGGAAATGCAGAAAGAAATAACTTGCCAATCCTTAAATCACTGCATCGGTTCTTAACACTCCTCTAAACATCCACTTCACATGCAGCTCCCTTCCATATGCATTTCTGATCACCGGGATGTATCCATATAGCTTTCATTGCTGCCTTTCACTTCCTAAGAAACTGAATCATTACTGGGTAAATAAAAACTGTATGTCCCTCTAGTTTCAATTTGGTAACATATAATGCAAGCAAAAAAATAATAGTAATAAGCCTAAGTTGATACAAGTAATTTCTAATGTGCGAAATTACCAATTATTATTCAAAGGAAGTAAAATTAGGAGGAGGAAGGCTTACTCAGATTTCTTTGATTACAATGGGTATAGATAGTATATAAAAAACAAAGTAGATATTATTTGTTTCAGAAATTCCGAAAGCTCTTGCATTTAGTGAATCCCAAATCCCTTTTCAATATTGTTGGATAAGTAACATACATAGACTTAAATTTCTCTGTAAAAACACCTTATGAAACAGCAGTTCCAGCCACTTGAGGACCTTCACGGTGCCTCTGTACTGACTGCCTTGTTACCTGTTAAGCTGTGTTCCTCAGGGTCAGAGAGGTACATCTCATCTGGAATTTGGCATACCAAATAATGAGGGTGCTGTCTGGATGCTCAGATAAAGCAGGGTTTTGGGAAACCTTTGAGAGAAGTCAGTTTTAACCAGAATTTTTATTTCCGTTGTCTGAGAGGAAAACAAGGTGAGATTATCAAGGCATAATATTTGTTCGATTTTTGTTTTCCATTTTTCTAAGAAAACTTTATGAAATATAAAAGAAAATTCTTCAGATTCATTTTTTTTCCTTCTGTTTCATCAGGCATTAAGTTCATACGTGCTTTATGAAAGTAACAAACCCTCTTTTCTCTTCCCAAATACATAGAGGCTCCAAATATGAGAATGCCTTTCTCTTTCCTCTCCCTCCCTCACCCCTCCCTCCGCCTGTCCGTTTCTCCCCTCCTTTCTTTCCTTCCTTCCCTCCCTCTCTCCCTCCCTCCCTCCCTCCCTCTTTTCCTTTTCCCCCTTCCTTCCTCCCTTTTCTCCCTCCCTCTCTGTACAACAGCTCTTTCCTGTTGTGGAGTACTTTCAGAAAGTGTTTGGCATTTTAGGAGCTCTGTTCAAAAGAAAACAGTGCTCTTTTGTTGGTGGTGGGAACATGAGTCCAATTATTTTCAGACCAGTGCTGAATCTCCTTAACTAAAAACATAATCCCTTTCATATGATGACTCATTATCACAGAGTCATTTGCATAGAAAAAGGAAAAGAATCACTGGATGATGAAGATGAAGCAGAGATGCATTAAATTATTTTCAACATGTAAGTGCTTTATATAGGGGAGAGGAAAATAATTTCATTTTCTGTTTTTCCACTGATAAAATAATGCACTGGGCTATTGACAATGGGTCTGTCTATTTCTTCATGTTTTCAGCTTCAAAGATAAAATATTTCCCTTAGCCTCCCATGTAGCTTTATTTAGGGCTCCAGCCTTTCTAATTATTCTCATCAATTACTCCTTCAAAACATTTCTTCATTAGTAACCCTCTGTTTAACTTTGTATGGGATCTATTGGTCCCTTATTCTTCCCATCTTAGAATTTTTTTCAGAAATGAAAGTTGCTTTTGTTGATTTTTGTTACTTAATGCTTCATGTTCATTATAAAAATTATTAAAATACTGTAGAAAAATAAATTTTAAAACTTGAAAATTATTCAGATTTCTATCATCTGTAGACATCTTCTGTTAATGTTTTGGTAAACACTCTTTCAGAATTTTTCCTGTCCTTTTTTCTCTTTGCGTCTTTATCAGTCCATTATGCCTCTGTAATTTGCTGTATTGGTTAGTAATATGTCACGAACACACTTCTGTGTAATAAATGTTTAACTTCTTCAGGGGTCTAGGTTATTTAAAATTTTTTACTATTATATATCATGTGTTGATAACATTTGAACCAATTCTTAAATTATGAAATGAACTAATGATACATCTGGCAATGGAAACACTGACAATCACTCATTACTGTACATATGGAAAACTCCCTATCGCAACTTGAATTATAAGAATTCTACAAGTGTTTTGTCCCCTGAGAAGTCTCTTCATACATTTTTGGTATTTGTTTCAGGGAAATACACCTTTTTAAAAATAAAGCTTACAGATAATAACTATAAATGTCAGATATGAAGTAGCTTTTTTGGGGGGGTGGGTAGGAAGTAGTAACACTAAGCGTAAGGTTTTGGAAAGAGCATAAAGTTGAAATCCACTATCTAGAATAACTCAGTCATTGCAGCAGAGTATAGGAGGCAGGGTATGACAGTATCACCCTTTATTCATGCCTTCTTGACTGAAGGTAGGGTTTTTTGTTTATTTTTTTGTTTTTTGTTTTTTAAGCTGGCGACCCAGCTCATTCATTTATTCAAGAAAACTGTGTTGATTATCTTCCTGGGGCAGATATGAAGCTGGATACTAGCAATACAGGGATGGATGATGCTTGTTCTGTCCTCATGGTGCTCATGGTTCACAGTGGGGAGAGGGGCAGTGGATAGTTGTACTGCTCAGAACACTGCAGACAGCATCAAGACAGGGAAATTCTGCTGGCCTCAGACCCAGTGTGCATCCTGCTCGGGGAACTCTTTTGAATTTATCACTTACAACCTTTTTTCAAGTCCCAAAACATATCTTTAGAGTAGGTTCAAAGTCACTCCTTGCTGTGCTAATTGTAAAGTGGAGAGGAATTGCAAAAACTGCTGGCTAAGGCTAGTCCTGAGAGGGAAGAATAAGGTCCCAGCCATCTTCTCAACATACTGTCCCTTCTTGAGTGTGATCCCAGTTCTTGTGTGTGATCCCAGGCTGGCAGGTGAATACGCCTGCAATCATGGAGCAAGGAAGTAGTTGCCTGCTGTATAAAGCTGAAGAGTTACATTCAGCAATCTTGTAACTGAGCAGGACCCTGTGGGACCTTCCTGGGACAGACCCCTCCCCCATATCCTCTGCTGTAGCTCCTCTCTGAAGTACCCAGGTAATAGTGTCTCATGTGTATTTCCTAAGTTTTTTACATGCTAAAAACCACTACCAAAGGGTAGAAATTAACTACTTGATGATTGAGAGCACATAGCACCCAGACTTTCTGGCGCCGAGGGGTTGATAGTGTTGACTGCCCTCTTACCTCATCGTCAACCAATCAGAGGATTGTGCATGAACTGATCACAAGCTCTGTGATCCCCTCCCTTACTTGGCCTTTAAATATGCTTTGCTGAAACCCTTTGAGAAGTCTAGGGTTTTCTTGGCCATGAACCACCCAGTCCCCCTTGCCGGGCCCTGCAATCAACCTTTCTCTGCTCCGAACTCCAACGTTTTGGTTTCTTGGGCCTCACGGAGCATCAGGCACACAAATTTGCATTTGGTAATAATTTGACTGCATGTGATGACTTAAGAAGTTGCTTAGAAGGTTTTATTATAGGATTGTTGGGGCAGTACCTTTTTGTCCCTTCTTATTGACATATATAGAGAACAGAATGAGTGATAACTTCTTACTGTCTGCAGGTTTTATCCAAGCTTCTCAAACTTCAATGTGCATAAAAATCACCTAGAGATCTTATTGAAATGCATATTTGTAGTTCTTAGGTCGGGGTGGTGCCTGAGATTCTGCATTTCTAAAATGCTTCCAGGTAATGCCAACACTGCTGGTTCACTGATGGCACCTCGAGTAGCCAGGACCTAAGGTGTCTTCATGCCGATGAGGATTTGCCTTTTGTAACTTCATCTGTTTCTTTGTAGCCGTGGTGATGGTCCTAAATAGCATGAGTGTCAGCTGGAGCGCCCGGATCCAGATTTTTCTAACCTTTTGCAAGCTCACAGCAATTCTGATAATTATAGTCCCTGGAGTGATGCAGCTAATTAAAGGTATGGACTGAAAAGTAAATGCTTTTTAAAATACGTATCTGCTGTTGGTCTCTTCTAACACTAACTTTTGCTTGTTCTAGCAGAATCCCTTAATTAGTCTCTCTGCTCATGGAACTTACACTCTATACTGTCATCTAATTGATTTGAAAGCCTGCAACCCTGGGGAGTGGGTTGGTATAATGGCAACAAGAGGATTAAGACTGGGCCAAGCAACAAAATAAGGCATCAGTGAATTTTCTCTCAGTATAAACTGTTCGTAGTGAAAACTCAAAGTAGGAAAAAAAATAAGCTGTTAGTTTTAACTATAGATAAATATGTCCACTTATTTCTACTTTAAAGTAGTTCAACAATAGTATTAAAGATTAGAGAGAAAAAGGCATCTGAAAATACTGAAACATGATGAATAATTTACTTTATGATTATTATTCCTTTTACCTTGAGGATGAAATCTGGGCAGAGACAGTCCAATATGGGAATAGCATTCCTAAAATAACAAATACCATCTGACAATAAAAATAGTTGTAAAAAATTTTTTTATTGTTACATTATTTTTAATGTAAAATCTGCATTTCTGCAGAAATGTAATACCATTTTCTGGGATTATTTGCCTTATAGAGTTGTCTATTAAGTAATAAAAGATGAGAAGGGTGAGGATGATGTCATTTAGAGTGTCAGTTGTTCTAGGGAAGAAGGCACACGCAATTGCTTGCATTCAGGGGAAACTGTTGGAAGAGAAGGAGGACCAGGTGAGTTACTCAATGAGCAATGGATGCAGTGAGATGAAATTGTAAAGAAGTGACTTACAAGTTGGGCATGTTAAGTATTTAATGTTTACATTGATATTGTCTGATCCAAGAACAGGATTTTATAGAGAAGTTTAATGAAGTTGCAGAAGATGAATTACACAAGGCAAAACGAAATGCCAAAATTCAGCAAAACCTTTGCTGGTGGTAGAGGCATTAAACAATAACAAACGTGGAAAGATTCGTCACTCTAGCTGGGGAAAGGGAGCTGCTGCTGTCCATTTAATAAGCCTAGTGGGAGATCTTAGAACTCTCCTGGCTAAATGTTTGCATTAAATCCAGCAACCTCAGCCAACTCAAAATAAACACGGTGGAGATTTTTTATGCTATGGCTTATACTGAAGGGAAGACGTGAGCTCATTCTTGTAATTCACATTGGAGTAGGCCTCCGTAGAGCTGGCCTGCTCATATTTTATCTGATCCATTAGAAATGTAGGGAAATAGTCTGTTTTGTTACTGCTTTCCTTTTCTGAGCCAACTCTTAAGACTTCTGTAAGAAATTTCTTCCATTTTTGGAAAGTGTAGAAACTCTGGTCATTGACCCATCTTTTCCTCTAGTTTGGGTTCCAAAAGATGATGCACTATCCTTTAAGACAAAGATTTTTTCTTTCTTTTTTTCTTTTTGATGTAATGTAAGACTGTAGTCAATTTTTACCACTTATTTATATATGTGGGTAAGGTGAGGTGGGTTTTCCCAAATGTTACTGAATTGTAAATTTCGTGAGAGCAGAGGTCATGATGTATCTTTTGGATTTTTTTTTGGACATTTGCAATAGGATGATTCTTTAATACCTACATTTTTACCAAACCAGCCTTGGATCTGCTCACCTTATAGGACTCAGCAAAGCCAATCTACTGACACTGGGTTGTGGTAAAGGAAAGTACAGTGTTTATTACAGGACCAAACGAGGAGAATGGGCAGCTCGTGCTCAAAATACCTAAACTCCCTGATGGCTTTCAGGGAAGGGTTTTAAAAGACAGTGTGAGAGAGAGGGTCTTGGGATGTGTGATGAGCTCATGCACAATTCTCTGACTGGTTGATAATGGAGTAACCGGTAAGGTCACAGGGGTCAGCATTTTCAATCCTCAGGTTTCAAGCTGGTTTAGGGGTTACATGATTGTGGTCATTGTGCAGTTAGCTTCTATCACTTGGTAGGGGTTTTAGTATCTGTAAAATGACTCAAGGATATGAGTCAGGATAAAATCTTCAGCCCCTGAGGAGGAACTGAAGGATCTTGATTTTGTTTTATGGCTAAACTATTCTAATATATTTTGTCTTGCTTAACTGCTTTCCTTTGTTTCTTCATTCTCTCACATCTCAGATTAAACTTGCTCTTTAAAACTCAGGCCTAGGAGACTAAAGCTTTTCTATAAACAAGAGGCAGGGGATAAAGGGGTCTGCCCCTGGAAAGGCCTCAGTTTCAATCTCAAAGCTTTAATGTGACCAGATTTCCTTATATATCTCACATAATAGAAAAATGACCTAAGAGAGTTTTACCACATTTAAAGTAAATTTTCATATTTAGGAGAGCATTCTTAGCAGGAATATTTATTACTATAAAATGATGATTTTCTTTGTAATTTATCACTTGTTTTTCATATTAATATGAAACTTTAGGAAGAGAAAATTTGACTAATACACATTGTGCATTTATTATTAATATAACCCAATCCAGAAAATGGCTGTATGTTATATATTCTCTTATGAGGATTTGATAAACTTCCCTTTGAATATAATGACTTTGATCTTCTTGAGACCAATGTTATGCAGCCAAAATATTGCCAAAGCTTAGAAATGCCTTTCTTTTGTAACACTCTCAAAATGGCCTATTTCAGGATCTGTGCTAGGAATCTGGTCTTTACAAAATTTGGTATCTTTTATAGATTTTTTCAGTGCCACACTCTTAGGAATAGTTACTTAAGGCCAAGGAGACCACAGATCATGATAATGTAATATTCAACAGAAGTTTTTTATCTGGGTTTTAGTACTTATATTTTCCTTTTATGAGGACCCAGAGATGTTTTAGTAAAATGAGTATGTCTGAATTGATGGTATCATTTTAAAAAATGAACTGTATTTGGGAATTGGATGCTTCAAGGGGAAAATCATTTAGTATATAACTCAGCATTCTCCATTTTTGGTTTTAGAACTCTTACCTTTTTTTGATACATATGTTGTCTTCTGGACAATGCAGGCAAAACCAGATTTGAGTGAAGAGAGAGGATCTCATTTATCATCCACCTCCTTTTCCTCTGTTATTTACATATGTGAAGACCAGTTTTGAAACTTATTTCTCATTTGGATAATCTCATTTGATATTTTCTTTGGGAAATGGAGACATTTTATGCTTAACTTTAAATATTGGTTAACTAAAGTAAATCTGAATTTCTGTTTTTTTAATTATCCAAAATATATACAAGAAAAGTCCCATTATGATTTATAAAGTGGAGAAAAATGTGATGCCTTAAAGTGTTCAATCCACGTGTTGATGCAAAATTTGTTAAAACCTATTTATTTTAGTGTTCAGGAGAGTTTCTTTTCAGTGTTTCTAGAAGGAAATCATGCCATTCTCTAGGAAACAGTCAGTGGACTTCCTCTGTAAATGGCCAGAGAGTAAATGTTTTCAACTTCGTGTGCCATGTGGTCTCTCCCAAATCATACAGTTCTGCTGTTGGAGAGGGAAATTAGCCATAGACTGATAGTGTCAGTCAGAAGTAAGTAAGTGGGCCTGGCTGTGCTCCAACAGACCTTTGATTACAGAAGAAGCTTGGGGGTGGGAGCAGATTTGTTCCACAGGGCTTTCCAGCCCCTCTTGGTATCTAATGAACTGTAGGGGAAAAGCAGAAAGTAGAATGTGAAATGATGTAGGAAGGTGGTTCTGGGGTTTCATGCCACCTCCTCATTGAGAAGTGACCCTTCAATATTTCTTCCCAAGCACTGTATTATCTTCATTTTTAAGAATTCTATCACACTCCTAAAAACTAGATTTTACAGAAGAGCCTTTAGCCTTCTTTTGTGGACAAAAACTCTGTGAAGAGCAGAGGCACGCTTAAACAAGGGATTGTGTTTGAAATGCCATTTTCCTCTTTGCCATCATTTTATTAAAAGAAAAGTGAAGTTGTGTTAGTGGTAATCAGTATACTTTGGGGACTCCTTCTCTAGTGTGGGTGCAGCATTGATAAAGTTAGAAATGAGCAGAGAGTAAGAAATCTGGACCTAAACTCTATGTAGTTCATCCCCAGCCCCTCTGTCTTCCCCTCTTCGTGTTTAAGGTTGAAGAAGGAATAACAACCAATTCTTTGAAAAGTCCTAAATCTTTCTATTCTCACTGCAGGACAAACACAACACTTTAAAGATGCCTTTTCAGGAAGAGATGCAAGTATTATGGGATTGCCACTGGCTTTTTATTATGGAATGTATGCATATGCTGGCTGGTAAGTTTTTATCTCTGTCAACTGGTGGTTTGGATACTTAATTCCTTCAAGTACTGTGATCAAGTGCCAAGCAAGGTGCTGGGCAACAGTGAACAGCCATCATCCAGTGCGATGTGCTTTACGTGAAGTGAGAAAGATGGCACGGCTCCCTTCACCAGGCTGATTACTGCGTACACGACTTCACACCAACATCATTCAGGTTTCCAGTCAAGGTGACTGCTGGATTTAGCCTGATAATATGAAAAACAAACAAATGCTGGGTCTCACGAGCCAGTATAAATCACTTATAAGTATGTATAAGTAAGGGCATAATAGTGCCACAAGAAATTAAAGATTAGTCTTTGCTTGTCAAAAAGCTTTCCAACTGAAGCTCCAAGGGTGTATACAAATAGTGATTAATTGATTTTTTCCACCTTCCCATGAGAAAGAAACAGTTCAGATATAGAAATAAGTAAGATGTTTCCAGGAGGTAAAATAGTACTCTAAAGGCAGGAAGGAGAAACCAGGATAATGAAATCAGGTGTGCTAGATTCTCTGTTAATGATTTAAAGGACCTTACAAATTCCTTAAAATTTCCTCAGCATTTGAAAACAAAATGCGCAGCAAAGATGAATAAAATCACTGGGCTTCAGGTATGTTTCCTTGAATGCAGGTTCAACTGTGATACCTTTCTGGTTGAAGCATTAAAACTTTGTATTTTTGTCTTGCTTTGTTCAGGAACTTGAATAACAATAATCATGTCTGTGAGTGGGATTTCTTCCTAATTAAATTTTATTGATCTAGTAAGATTTAGTTGAGGTGACTGTTGGGAGAAAGCCCACTAGGAAGAATAGTGTTATTTAAACATCAAAATAATTGTAAGAAAATTAAATTTCACTGTTTTGGAGTAATTAGTAGCAATATTTCTTTTTTAGTATTTATAGAGCTAGTAGTTGTACAGTGTTAGCTGTGAGAATGTTCTATGAACCTAAAGATAATAACAAACCACACTAGCTCAAAAATCATATAAGTGCATTTCAAACACAAGTACAATTTCCTTTTGTTCTTTAATTTTTAGGATCTTACCTTCCAGCAAATGCATGGAATATAAAAATACATTTCAAAATAAATGGAGGTTTTACCCTATTAATCTCATTGAATTATGGAAATTTAGCACTACAGGAGGATCAGGAGAGGACAGGAACTAAAAATTTTAACATGGCTTTTGAAGCAAAGTGTCTGAAGTTCGTTGCTCTCAGAAGTCTAGTGTGAAATATTTGTGCATTCTCGGAATATTTTGATAGCCATTGTCTGTGAGCATTAGTCTCGTATCACTCAGTATTTCTGAAGTCTTTATATTTTTGTCCAAAGCACAATGTAGTGCTGAGCGGAAAAAAGAACAGAGTTGTGATCACAGGGTTAGCAGCAGAGTCATCTATTCTGTGGCTTTTCAGCCTGGATCAGAGCCCTGGCACCCTGGGGCAACAGCCAAGCACTGGGAGGGTCACCAGGAGATGCCAGGGTGAAGCAGGGAGGTGGCAAAAAGCTTTCAGGCAGAGCCAAGTGTTGGGAGCTCGGCAGTGTTCAATCAGGAATGTGGAATGTGGAGATAGTCACAAGGGAGATTTGATTAATTCTATTGAATGAAGTTTCTTTTGCCTGTGAGTACCCATGCATCTGTTCCCACAGAATCTTAAAATACTCTTCTCCCCAACTCCCTCGCCTACTACAAGTGCTGAATATTCAGGTCACCTGCTTTATGTAGAGCAAATCTTCTCCACTTCTGTAGGCTTTCGAGGGCTGGTAGATTTCTCCCAGTATAAAGACTCTTTTCATTTTGAATTATCTTCTTATCTTAATATTTAGTTTTATTGATGCTGAACCCAAAATGTTACTGTTGTTAAAATGATTTAAAATGACAATTTAGGTGATACAAACAAAAGTCCAAAGAACAGCAAAATAGAGTGGAGGACAGGAAGCTTTTATAGCATGAGGACTAAGGAACAAAGAAGAGAAAAACAGAAAATGAATATGAAACAAGGAAGTAAGTATAGAGCCCAGTGTTGGCTTGGTGTTTGGAGTCTGGCTCCATCTTGAGCCTAGAAATTTATTCTTCAACCCTCTATTTACAGGGTAAATAAGGTTTACATGAACCTTTATTTATACTTTTACCCGTAGAATCCTCATGTCCACTCCCTATTTTAAAGAATGGGAAATTGTTGATTTTCTTACATTCTGGAGGGTTCAATGGGAAATTAAGTCTAGGATTTTAAACAGAATGTTGTCTGATACAAGTGATTTCTGTAGGGGACAGATAGGTAACTGTACTTCTCTAACAGGCTGTTTGGCTACCTAAATGCTGCTCTGTGGACGGGTAGAAATAATCTGATTGTTAATCTATGGCCATCGGTCTTAGAAAAAGGGAGCTGTGTTTAGAAGAAATTGTCTTTTGGTTTGGAGTTGCAGAGGAAAAGTTACTATCTGGATATAAATGGAACATGATGGGAGCTAAAACAGTTTCCAAAGTGGGGGGCATTTAGGCACTTTCCAAATGTGATCCTGCCTTTCTGACCTCTCTTTGCCTTTCATGATAGAATTAAAAGACTGAGTTGTGGAATTATAAACGGGGCACTGTAAGCCTCCACTCCCTGTGCTGCCTCCCTGACAATGTTTGATGCGGGGGGGCGGGGGTAGTATAGGGGCATTGCAAATAAGAAGGCAGAAACAGCTATTGTCTTTAGAACTTAACCACCTAGAGGGTAAGTAAAAGAAGCAAGACCTTTTTGTTTTCTTTGAGGGCCTTGTTCTGTTAATGAGTCAACCTCTACGTGTTGAATGGGAAAAAGACACTGCCAGACCTTGGATCTGAATAGAGCAGGCTTTTGGCCATGAGGCATGCTGGACCTTTTCCAAATGATGAAAACTCCTTCACAGAAACATGATTGGGGGAAAGAAATCATTAACCCAGCCAGGTCACAGAGCTGGGTCAGAACAGCTTTAATTTTATTGCCAATGTCCACATTCAGAGAAATATGTCTGCCAGTCTCCCTGGGGACCTGGGGAACTCAACCAATTTCAGTCCCATATCCTGATCCAAAGCTAAATATTGCTTGGTGGGATTTTTTTTTTTTTAAACTGTGTGATAGAAAATAGTTTTTTTTGGTGTCTTTTTTTCTTCCTTTTAAATCCTATCCTCAGTGGGTTTAGTCTTTCTAAAACACCTGCTGGGATTATTTTGTAGCATTGTGTCAAATCTAATCTAAAGAATAAGCTTCTTTTTAAAATAATTCACCTCGTTGGGTATTGGAATGCATTGCCAGCTTTGTAGTGCTTTTTCTACACAACCATGGAAAAGCTGGAACAATAGATCTTATGAACATTCTCTAGAGAACTTGAGGAGATGTAAAGCAAGGAGGATGCTCTGGACGCGTTGCTGGAGACCAGGAGAGCATAACGGTGTATTTCCCACAGGATGCAAATGTTTGGACCAAAATAAGCAGCTTTCTCCTTCCCACTCCCCCGCCCTTGCCTTTTCTCTGTGGCAAATGTTTGAAATTGGGTTCTTTTTTCATAAATATTTCCTTTCCTGCCTTAACATTGTTGGAAAAGACCAGTTTAGGAGGAACTGACTATTTTTGAAGCAAGAAGCCCGGAAATATTTCTAAGTGTGTGTGTGTGGGGGGGGGTGAGGTATTTTTGTGTTTCTTTGTTTGTTTGTTTTGTTTTGTTTTTTCCGTTTTCCTCCTGTACTTCCCATTGCCTTGGGCTTAGAACAAACACATCAAATCCCTCCGAGCGCGTATTCCAGATATAAGTATTGATTGTTGCTTGCCTTGCTGATATAACTACAACCTCTATTTTTAGCAACTTACTTTCTAGTCATTAAAAAAATACCCTTGGCTGCTCACTTTTTGGTCACCTTTATTGCTACTGTTCTCTCAGATATTCAAATGTTTCTACTTAGAACAGAGTCCTTAAAATATTAGACACCTTAGCTTTCTTAAAAGATAAACTGAGGGATATTAAAATTTTTAAGAGTTTGAGCAAAAATTGATTTGGTCTGGCAGCATCCCATCTAGCAGGTAGAAAGGAGCTCTGGGAAGCTGTACAAAATTAGAAGACTTTTATAGGCAGAAGTGGTCAGGAAACAAGAAAATCATAAGCACAAAAAAAAAAAAAAAAACAAAAAAACCCACCAGATTGGTTATTGCAAAGTCATTGTCATTTAGAGGATGGCAGAATCTGTCAGGCAGATTATCTAAATGGTGCAATTCCTAATTGACTGGCTCAAGATTCCATTTCTGGGAGGTCTGAAACTTTACATGAGTGAAGTTTTGGTTTGTGATGTGAGACTTAACATAAGTGACTCCAACTTTTTTTTTACAACCATGAGCATCAACTGCCTACTTGTGAATTTAGATGGAGTTTTTATAAAGATAGAATAAGACAGGTTTTCTCATCTTCAAGTTATGAAATACTTTAAGTATAAAGGATGATGGGCTAATATTCCAGCCATTTGGTTTTTGAGAATTTGTACCTATAGACCCGTATGTCTGTGTACTTATATGATGGCTAATTTACCTTCTAAGGAATAGTAAGAACACAGAAGAGTATATTGAAAATATGACTTCATTACTTTGTGAAATATTCTTAAGCCAATGCAGTGAAGAGGTAGAAAGGTCTTTGTCTTCATGACTGTCTCCCTCTGGGGCGATCCTTTAGTTTTCTCATCTTCATGATCCAGTTATCTCTATATGCTTATTTGAGGAGTCTGCCTCAATCTTACATCTTGGAACCTTGAAAAAGAACTTCAAGGATTTTAAAAGGTCTCCAGCAATCCCTTTAGATTGGAAAAAGAAGTCAAGGATGCAAGGCAGTAGACATCCCTGGGTGGGACGAGTAGACTCACCAAGTGAAGGAAAGGAATCTGAATCTCTCTAGGGCCGTAACGTAATGTGAGGTAGTATTTGAGCTCCTGCAGAGCTTGATTGTGTGCCTAGGATGCTTCTGGTCTTGTGCGAGACCCACGGAAGTGTTCAGGGCTCAGGGGAAGTATTCAAAATGTTCTGCTGCTTAGTTATCGACTTACAGTATAATGACAAACAATGTGTCTAAAATTAGCTGCCTAAATATACAAAAAGAAAAATAGCAAGTTCATAGTTGCTGTTTTGCATAAGGCACAGTTGCCTTATGACTTGAGGTTATTTGGGCGGGATGCATCCTGGAAAACAGTGACTTGCAAAGAAGAAGTGCAAATTGAGAATTGATTATCTTTCATCCCATTTTCATTGTCTACTCACCCTCTGTGTTTAAATCCAGGGCAAATGCTATTGTCATATTTCTCTTGCCCTACAAGTTTTGATTGACATGTTACTGCTACTAAAATCTGGATTCCCAGAAGCCAGAGGCCACCTTGTACTTACATTGTGTTCTCACTTCCCCCAGTGTTCTGTGCTGCAGAATACTCAGCTCCTGCTCACAGCCCCGTGCTTGTGTGCTACACTCCATCTGGAGTGTCCTCACGCCACTTCACCAGGGCTAAATGTTAAGCATTTTTGAAGACTCGACTTGGGTGATGCTTCCTTTTGAAAACCTTCCCTGACTGACAGTCTGGGTCTGACTTCACCTCTGGCTCCCGTGGTACCCTGGGCATGCTCTAGCACAGCCTCCTGTGCCTGCGTGTCACATGATTCTATGGACCATTTCATGGACTATGAGCTCCTTGAGATGAGAGATTATAGATTTTCTCCTTTTATTTCCCAAGTGACCAACACATGGCAATCTCATATATTGCTGATAAGAATGCAAAAATGGTAGAAAATAGTGTGATAGTAAATACACATCCACTCTGTGACCCAGTGATCATATTCTGAATATATGCCCAAGAGAAATGATTGCATGGTCCCCAAAAGGACGTGCACAAGCATACTTATGATTTCTGTATTCATATTAGCTATAAATTGGAAGTAATTAAAATGTCCATCAATGAGAGAATATACAGTGTTACATTCATATAATGAAAAGCAACAATAAAAAGAAATGAATTACTGCTACATACAACAACATGGATGAGACCCACAAACATGAAGTCCAGCAAAAAAGCCAGACACATAAGAATAAGTATTGTATAATAGTTGTACAAGCAAATATTAGTCTATTGTGATGAAATAAGCAAAACTAACCTATAGTGGTAAAAGTCAGAATAGTGGTTGCATTTATGTGAGGGTGGAGGAGATGATAGTGATTGGAAGGGCCTTGAGGGAACCTTCTAGGGTGTTCGGAATGTTTTGTCTCTTGATATTTTTGTTGGTTACTTAGATGTATAAATATGTAAAAATTCATCAGGTTATACATTAAGATTTGTTCACTTCACTGTTCATATGTTAAACCTCTATAAAAATGTTAAGAAATAACAAAGAACTCCACAAATACTGTTTAATAGAAAACTGACTTGTGGGAGCTTTTGATGTTGGAGATTTTCATCTTAGGTTAGTTGTTTATAAAGTTTTTATAATTCTGAATTTGATTTTAAATACTTAAAATTTGAAATTTTGGATTATGATTATAAAATACATTGATCATTTGTACTACATTTATATCTTTTCAGGTTTTATCTCAACTTTGTTACTGAAGAAGTGGAAAATCCTGAAAAGTAAGTAGCCGTATTTACTCTGCAATATTTATGAGGAGTGAAAGGTAAGGTTATATATTTGAAGAAGTAGACAACGAAGGAGTACAGTGTGGGCCAATTCACTTTCCCATCGTTGTCATCATCTTCTCTTGGGCAAGTAAAACTTACTTAATTTTATCATAAACTAGTTGTAATTAACTGTATTATATATTCTACTTTCAATACTAAATTATCTGGTAACCTGAAAGCACAAAAGGATAGAGTTGCATTTTAGGTGACCTACTTCATAAAAACATACATACAATTTAACATGGACTCTCAGCTGCCCACAGATGTTCCATAAGATGTGAACTCCAAAAGTTGACTATTTCTAGTAACTCATAGGAGTTTTTTGTAACTATACAATTAGTTACAACTATACAATTGTGGACAATTAATGGACAAGCCTTCAAATAACTGCAGATACTCTAGGGACTTGTAAACTTTGGGAGCTGGATGATTGCTTGTAAAAGCTTTTTGTGGTTAGTGATCCTTTTGGTGATTAGATGAGTTGATGATGACTTCATGTTTAAAAATGAATTATTTTTTAACCTAGAACTTTGAAAAATGAAGTATTTTTATTGTTTGTGTAAAAACCTGATTTTTTACAGGAAAAGCATGTAATCTGTGGCCAGAAGAGGGAAATTTTTAAGTAGTACAGAGTAAGATATAGACAGATTCTTGAAGTTGTTTAGTTCATCTGAATTTTATTAAACATCTACCAAGTTCTAACTATTGTGCATCATTTTACATGAGGAGTAAGGCTTGTATTCAAGAATTGTCTAGTCACTGAGTCAAATGTGCAAATAATCGTAACACAGTGTGATTGATACCATATTAGGTTACTTTCCTAGTTTGACAGAGACTAAAGGAGGAAATATTTAACTCTCTCCAGGGAGACGTTGCTTACATAGAGTCTCAGATGATGAGTAGGTGTTCCTTAGATAAATATAGGAGAGAGAAAGGGAGAGAAAAGGGGACAGACCTCCAAGAAAGGGAAACAAGTATGGAGGTGAGTCAGTAAGAAGTAGACTGGACATCAGAGAACATGCCTTAATTCAAACTAAGGTGGACTAAAATTCTGGCACCAAGTATGTTGGAAGATAGTAAGCTGATTAGATCTGGCCAAGTACCAGGGTTGTGAGAATTTTGAGCACACAAACCAGAAGTTTAGGTTAAAATGATGTTTCATACTATCCGATTTAACTTTTATACAAACACTCTGCAATTTAAACATGAGAAAAGTTTGTTTTATTGAGAAATATGATAAATTTATAACAATGTTTCATATTTACAACTGGAATTGTGGTAGAGAACATACATTTACCAGGAACTAGTTGTTTCTGGCATTACTTTGAAATGGTAAACTACATTATGATTACAGAGATAAATAGGTTGCCTTGTCTTTTATTTTTGAGAATAATTAGTGTGTAGGTGGCAATGCAGAGGAAAGACTCCTCTTTTCTTTAAAGTATTGAATTTCCATTGTGGGAAAGAGATTACTATGGTTTATGACTGTTCCTTTTAAGCCTAAAAACATTTTAAAGAGACCAATTACTAAAATCCAGTATCAGAGAGTGTTTCTTATGAAAAGAATGGCAGACTGTAGGTTTGTGGATGTGACCTATAATATGACGTCTATGATACATCAGTGGCATAGAAATAGTTCACATTCTCTTTTAATGTTATTTAACAGTTTGTGCATAGATTTTGTTTGTAATACATACTGTAATATTCCTGTGTATATTAAGCATATTTAAAACTATCTATGCTATTATTAATTTGATCTGAGTTCTGATGCATTCTGCCTGAGTCATATGGCAGTCAATGATTCTCTCCTTCCTTCTTTCTCTTTCTTAATTTAGGAGCCTTAATTTCACACATTGATAATGTCCATGATCAATTTATATACAAATACTAAAAAATCGTGATGTATTGCTTCAGTGTTTTTGTTGTGGCTATGGTTGTGGTTTTGTTTCTAATTGCAAAGAAATTTCCTTATCTCAAAAAAGTAAGAATAATAATAGTACCTACCTCCCTGAGTTGTGGAAATCAGTTAATATGTGTGAAATGCATAGATTAGTGACTTGTTTTTTAATCTCTACATAATTGGTTGTTGCTATGATTATGGTATCTTTATTTTGGGAACAAAGTAAACTGTAACATAAGAGTGTTTCCTAGGTTTCAATATCCTAAGCAATTCTCTTTCTTCAGTGTTTTTGAAAGAAACATGACAAAATTATTTCACACCATATTGAAGCCTGTTCTATAAGATTAAGGCTAAGATTGTTATCACTGCTTACATTGGATGAGGTATTTTCATTTTCTGGAAACCATGATTCTGCAGATTTCATTATATATTCCTGGAATACTTTTAATTTAAAATTATATTTTGAGCTCTCAAACTAAGGAACTTCTCAGGAGAGATTACAAATTTCTGGATTTTTAGGTCAGGAAAATAAGTAACTCTTAAGACAACCTGAAGAAAGAAACCTCTGATCCCTTTTTATTCTTTTATATTAGGTACTCAGATAATCAACTTTTGCACGGAGGATTCTGTATAAAACTCAGACAACACATTTGTTTTCTCAGAATATGAGAAATCTACAAAATCCCCTAAATGGAAAGTAAAGGTTAAGTTTGTACTATATATTAATCAACCAAGGAAATTCAGGGTTTTGAGCAATTTATTCAATGTCTTCAATTTTTAAAATAACATTTCCTTGAAATGTTGACAATTTGTCCAGTTCTTTTCAAACAAAATCTTATTTTTTTAAACACAGAGAATGCTTTGGGAACAATTGATGGTTGAATATGGATGACAGATGGTAAAATTATGTGGACCTAGTCCAGATGTGTAATTTGTATTATTTTGTGGGGAGACACAGCTCCAAAATAACTTTAGTTACCAGGGAGAATAATTCTAATTCCACCTCCTTTGTGACGTGCCAAGATAAATGTGTTTCCCAATCAGTCACGGGTGCATGTGTCCAGGTGTACTATAGCGTGCAGTGTCCTGGCAGCTGGCGAAATGAACCAGCAGCTGAAGATACAAAACTTTTTACTATCCTTCTCGATCTCGGCAATTAAATTTCCCTAAAATTGTGACCTAATTGAAAAAGGGATCATTTATTTAGATCAGGGAAAATACCAATGTGATTTAAAATATATAGTATGTGGAATAAGGTTTCATGATCACAATTGGGTACCTTTTACATATAGTTTAATTTTAGTGGAAATCTTTCAAATTAGCTAACATTACTCTATGGAATAATTTCCAAGCTGCTATCATGAGTATGACTTATAGAACAATTCCTCAATGTAACAAGTGAGAGAGAAACGGAGAGATTAATGGTATCAAAATAATTAGCTCCTGACTTCTTTAGTCTCTTAAGTCTTACCTATTTTTTAAAGCTTGTAAATCACTAATCCTGAAATTCTGGGCAAAATTCCTGTTATATGATTACATCTATAATGTTAAAAAAATGTTCCCATGGTCATTCTTATAATTTGTATTTTCTTCTCCAGGAGTAGCTTTGGGTCTATGGGAGTAGTAATTCTTTAAGAGGCAT
Source organism: Camelus ferus (assembly GCF_009834535.1). Taxonomy (NCBI): domain Eukaryota; kingdom Metazoa; phylum Chordata; class Mammalia; order Artiodactyla; family Camelidae; genus Camelus; species Camelus ferus. The sequence continues at coordinate 97,964,484 of NC_045697.1, read as the reverse complement.
TTAACATTTTTATGTGAAAATACCATGGTTCCCATTGAAATTTTGTAGTAATATAAAACTATTCCATTTAATAATTATTTATAGCATGGTGACTGGCCCCGCAAATGATATACGTTAGAGTAAGAATATTGTTTTGAGGAGCATGGATGTCCAAAGTTTGGACCATGAAGGTAATAGAATCCCAAGGAATATGTGAATTTTAAAATGCCATTTCCGCCCCAAATGAAATGTGTAGTGGTAATATGTGCTAATTTGTTCTTAAAAATCAAAATGTTTTTGTTTGCGAATATAATGGGTTTTGCCCTATGATATTACTTTTGTGGCGACTGTGCAATCTGTCATTGTTCAAAAAGTCACACGGTGCAGAGAACATATCATTGAGATGTATAATGTTTGTAATCCTGCTCTCGGATTGATAAATCATGTCTTGTATTGATGAAAGCCAAGAAATGGATTGCTTTACTTTGACCTTGGGGGTCTGAGATTAGTCAGTTTGTCTATTAGACTTGTTCCCATGTTCTTCTCACTTCATTTATTCCTTCTGTTCTGAAGAGTTGGAAACAGTAGACTTGGAGGGAGTCAGTAAAGCTGAGACCATCAGTCGTTGTTGAAGAGCAGGCTATCAACATGCTCTGAATAATCAACTTTAATAGAAGGTTTAAATAATCAGAGTGTCATGTTTAATTAATACTTTGCCTGCTTCCAATTTATATTAATTGATGTCTGAAAGTCATTGCACCTTGTACCAATGATAACTTAGAAGAAAAGAGATTTGATTTGGGAAAAATGCCCGAAGACCTTTAAGGCGATGTGATCAATCAGAGTGGTCCATAAATGGTCCACAATTAAATTACTTACACTCAGTTCAGATGTTGCAGTCTTAAATTCTTGGTATATGTGCTTTTATCTTTATTGACTTGTATTAAGCCAGAGTGAAGGCGATTATTAATAATATTATACTGTTTTATAAGGCCTATTTCTTACATGACATATAAAATTAACCTGATTAAAAACATAGCAAAACAAAAACAATTTAAAAATCTTACCCAAATGAGCTGTAGCAGTTACATGAAAAAACATTAAAAATTGACTTGAAGTCTTTTATCTTGCATTATTTTGGTATTTTAAGGATACAGTTTTCTATGAGAGAAATCTTCTTCTCTATATGCTTTATAGGTTTCTAATGTAACAGTTGCTAGAAAATAGCATATAATGTCTTGACTATATATATTCAGATTACAGCAGTGTTATATTTTGTGATCTTTTTATTACAAAATAATGCTACCTACATTCTTAGAATATTTCCAAAGCACCTTTTACCAATACTCAAGTGCTGTATGTTCTTAAGCTATGTAAACTAATTTTCCCAGAAAGTTACCTCACTGTAAATAAACGTATATAGAAAAATAAGGATTATTAAGCAAAGTTAATTTGTGAAAGTATTTGCCAAATGAATTTCTTAAAAAATGGTGTCTCCTAACCAAGTTATTTGTAAAATTGCGTTTATACCCAAGTTTACAAAGATTTGTCAGAATGAAGCATCTCTTTATTAATGACAACAAGGCATTGCTAGAATTATCTTAATACATGACAGTGTTTCTCTTCAGTTGTTGAAATAATTGAAACCTAAATTAAAATCCTTCTATTTTGTGCCTTTCTTCTGGAAATATATATAAAAAGTTTGGCAAATCCATTTTAAAATATATTTTGCGATAGGAGTATAATTACACTGTTTGAGCCACTGAGGCAGACAAAAGATCACTATTTGTCCAGAAGACACAAGAAGAGATGATTCTGTGTTCAGAGAACAAGGTCACCAAGTTACTCTTCCTGGCCTTTGAGCAGTCTGAAAATTCCTCACTAACGGAACATGAGATTGATGTACCCTGGGATCAAAATTCTTGCATTTCTCAGCTTCACATATGCATAAAAAATACATTTGGCTCAAACACAGTTTGTTCATGTAAGGCTGAAGTGTCAAATAAGTGGTGCAGAAATTATAGGATTATGTTATAATATTTTATCAGGCAGTAATCAAAGAAGACAGATATTAATCCTTCAAGTGCTTTGTGGAAGACATTTAGATTTTTTTTTAAATTTTAAGGATTCTAACCCCATTATGAGGCAAAAATTTGAAGGTCAATGCTTTTGACTGTTTTACATCCTTTTATGTTAGTTGTTTCTAAGTTTGAATTTTAGTTTTATTGAAGTTTATATTTTGAGTCAAGAATCATAAACTCGTCTTAGGAGCAACAACAGTGGCTGATTTAATTCTGCCCTGTGCTTCTGTTTCCCTTAATTATCCATATAATAAGAGACCATAAGTGGTATGATGATAAAGTCAAAGAATTTCAAAACTAAAGGGGGACCTTGGACACTATGTAATCTAGCTTTTCACCAGATGCATGAATCTCATCTATAATGTCTTTAAACAGAATTCATATAAAATACAATGAAAAATTTACAACTTGTTTGAACTTGGTTACAGATATTTTTCACTGGCATATGTTGATTATAAACCTGATAATTTCCATGACTATTTCAGTCTTTGATAAATTTTTTGTTGAGTGGCATAAGTAGAGGGGTTATATGTCTTGACTGTAATAGGTACAACCCAAAGGTCATTTTCTCAAACACCAGGGGTTACAGAGTTAGAATCCTCTTATCAGAAAGGAAATACCTTCTGCAATTAGAAGCAATAAATCAGTCATTAGATTGTCTCCTGCTTTGGAGTTCACACTTTAGTAACTCCCCTCATCCATATTCTGATTTATGCAAATAAGCTACCCTTCTCTATGCCTGGATTTGAAAGTTAATGATTGTACCCAAAAGGTGGCTCATAACTAAATTTTACATTCTGGGTTACACTTGGTGAAAAACTTCTTGGACCACTAAAATCTAGTTTGTGGACCGCTGCTTGGTTTTCATTCAGTTTCATTGTTGTTTAAGATTCTCACAAAAACAGAGTAATATCCCATGTCATTCATTATGGGCAGAGACTAAATGCATCTAGGCCATTGTATATGCACTTACCAGGCACTGAAATAATCTTGATAATTTTGGCCAGTCATATTCAAACACTGACTGAGCTTAGCGATCTACTCCGGAAAATGAGCAACTTTTGAACTTGTATAGGCAAAAGCTCAAACTGTATTACCAATAATGTAAACGTCTAAAGTGAACCCAATAAAGTTGAGACTTTCCAGTGAAGAAACATGTCCTTCACTTTTATGAACTGTAAAAATATTTATTTACTGAGTCTTTGAAAATAACACTGGTTCAGAAAATAAAAATTCTGATGCTGTCTCCTCTTAACTAGATGTTTGACCTTGGGCAGACCTCTAAATTGCTTCTAAGTCTGTTTACCCCTTTGAAATAGAGTGTAATAATCCCTATATTACAGTTCTCATGGGGTTGGGAGGATAAAATATGTGAAAATCAAAAATGTTAATGAGCCTGACAAGTAATATACAAACACCATCTGCAACCCAAACCTATGTTCTTCAAAGATTAGAATATTTCATAATCTTTGGAAAAAATTAGAGGATTAGCATAATTGTTTTATGAACGGGGGTGCCTTTTCAACACACATGACCTATTAATCAGCTTGAAAAGTTGTTCTGCCTCATCAGCAAAGTACCCAATTATTAGTAGTTAAAAGGTTCAGAAGATGATGAGAACTGCTTTTTATTTAATAGTCTCTAACCTCCCTCAGGTAGTAATACGCTCACGCATCCTAATCAGAATGAATTTCTTGGCAGATTTTTTTTTCCTACTGAACCAAATATTTGTATACCCACACCCATACTGGCCCCGTCACACTGTTAGCCAATGGTGCTGGTATGATGGATGGACTGTTTGTACTTCCACTGCAGTCACCTATTTTTAGGTTCACTATCTTACCGAGAAATTCCTTTATGAAATCTGACAAACAAGTTCTTGATCTGAGTGGCTGGTAGCATGTATTTAAATTTTTATTTCCAGAAAGGAAGCTGTCGAATTATCAAATTGGTACAAAACAGGAAAACACAAGTTATTAGTTTACCCCCAAATTTTTTTTAATGCATTTTTGGTCTAATTTAAAAATGCATAGTCTTTATTTAAAATATAAATGGTACTTGTTATCTGAGTAATAGATGGATTGCAGGGTAGCCCTTCAGATTATTTTTAACAATATGGTGTGTCTTAGTCCCATTTTTCAGTTGAGAAAGTTGAAGCATGTGGAAGTGGAGTAACTTCTCATAGGCATGTAATTAGTACATGAGAAGACTAGGATTATAATCCATACTTGATACAATGCAGGGACTGTTTGGCTCCAGAGCTCTTTCCAACATGCCAGTCATTTTCTTAGGGTGCAAAGTGGAAGTGACCCATGGGTGTGCAGGGGGCATGATGGCTGACTAAGGAGGTAACTTTGCTGTGGAAGAGGAAGTTGGGAGAAGAGCAGGACCTAGAAAGGAAGAACAGAAAAGTGAAGGCATCTCAAATGAGGGATGGCCATACACAGAGCATGGAACTGTTTAGTGGTTTCAGGGAATACGATGTAGACTGCTCTGGTGAAAACAAAGCATTGTGAAGAGGAGTGAAAGATATGGTAGTTAAAGATGTGGATGCTGGCATGTGGTGAGCTTTAGCCTCTATTACAAGAATTTTGGGCATGATCCAGTAGCCCGTGAGATGGGGGTGTGGGGATCTGTTGCAGGTTTTTGGTGTATGTGAAGCAGTGCTCGGGGAAGATGACCCTAAAAGCAGGTTCAGTTGCTTTTCTTTTTGTGACATATATACAGTTTCAAGAGCATTGCAATCCAAGAAGTCACCTTTCAGTCTTCTTTTATATCTTTATTTTTAACAAAAGCAAATATCTTGGGAAAGGTAATTGCTTCCTGGACTTGAACCATTGCTAGAGTCAGACAAGGTGACAAATCACATGACAGAAAATTCTAGCAAATAGCACCATAATCGCCACACTGTCTCAGCCCAAAGATATGGACTAAACAAACTGCTTAGAGAAGAAGGGTGAGTCAAGGTAGCCCTTACATCCTCTCCTCAAAAATCCAGGGGAGTTTGTCTTGTTTTTTGAATGAAAAAGGTGATATGATTTATTCTCCATGCTAATAAAAGACCATATGAGATTAAATTTAATAAGAGTGCATTTTAGAATAAAATTTATTTTCAAATGTGTTGAAATAAGAATTTGGTCAGGCATTGAAATTTTCAAAATAGACGTAAAAGGGGTTATCATTCAGCTGCAAGTCTTTAGATATTGAAGTCGAAAAAGTGAGAGGCCATTGCCTCAGTTTGCTTCTATAATATAAAATATTTTAAATAATATGTGTTAAAAATCTGACTTTCAAACATTTGGTGTTCTAGGGGAAGAGTGGGGTAAAGAAGGTGGGGAAAATAACAATGCCAGTCCAGGACGGGAGCCGGGCTGGGAGGCAGCTGAGACTCTTTCTTTGTGGAAAGAGCTCTGAACTTGGAGTCAGGTGACTAAGGTTCTAGTTCTGTTTCTGGAAACATTTAATTCTGTGATCTTAGCTACATCCTTTATCCTCTCTGAGCCTCTGATTTCTCAACTGCAGAAAAAGAATGGTAGAATAGCAAATTCTGAGTTTTCTTTCAACTCTGCTATGTTCTATGATTCTTGTAGATGACACACAACTCCCTAGCTTGACAAATAGAAGGAGCATTTGGGGAGCATGGTCAAGGCATGAAACTTAGGATCTCTGTCTCAGGAAGAAAAAATGTCAAGGACACTGACACAGAGAAAGGGATTCTGTGACCAGTTTCTAGATCTCATGATGACTGGGAGATTAGAGTGGACTGTAGCTTTTTGAGTTATGTCAGAAAGTGGTAAGAAGTTTGGATGGACAAACCGGGGACGGGATAAAGCCAAATCGGCGCTCCGCAGTGTAGGAACTTAATGATTAGATCTGAAGATCTAGGGTTAGAGCCAAGCTGTGGAAACTGATTAAGTGGGATCACCCTAAGTACAGGATCTTGTGATGCACGAAGTGCACTGGAAAAATACAGCTGTTAGTACACTTGTTAGGGTGATCAGCAATGTGCATGATGAATCCGGGATCCTGTTTACTGTTTTTAGCATATATGCCTGCAGAAGGTATTAAATGGTGTATGGAGTGGTACAGGTGTTCATGGTAGCATTTTACTATGTGTTTCATTTTTCTCGAGGGTCTAAGTGTATATTATGAAGGAATTACCTATGCAGAGAAATATCTTCTCTGATAAGTCAACTACTTGAGGCATTAGGCATTTCCAATAATCTGGTTAGAATTGCATTTACTTATTTATAATTTTTTGCTGCCTACCTAAGGAACGAGAGAGAGAGTTTTGTAGTATTTTTTAAATGTGTATTTGTTCCCTTACCCAGCTGTTAAGTGGGTATTCTAATGCTTATTGTGGAGAGTTTTGCAAGAATTAAAAATAATATACTCATGTGTCTGACAATATCTTGCTCATAGTAGATGTTTATTTAATGGTCAACCATTTACTTTTTACTGTTGTCATCAAACATCATGTCATTAGCTCATTTGTCAGATCAAGATTTGTGAACTTGGGCCAACTACCACTTTTTTCTGCACTGGTTCAGTGTTGGGTTTGCATTCCATTATGACGAGGTAAAAGACATCCTTGTTTGAAACACTGCCATGGGAAGCAGAAACGATCTCAGTCTCAGAGTCAGGCATTTCTAAATTCTGACATAGAGGGTTGTTTTTCAAAAACATGGAGTATTTCATTGGTTATCTAAGGAGACCAATTTATAGCTTTTAAAAATAAGATGGTTGCCCCAACTATTTACTGCTGGGTCATGTTCTCATTTTCCCCTTTTCTCATATTCTCTCTCTCTCTTAAAATTGTAAATGTGGAACAGAATATCAAAAACTTAACAATAATCAATCATGATGCAAATGAGTTGAGAATGCAGTAATCAATTACTAAGGCCACTGTTTTATATGGTAAGGTACACAATATTATATGAAAGATAGTTTATGAAATTAAGTCCATGGCATAGCACTCAAATTTTTCTTAGTGTGTGAAAAAGTAAAGCTTATATAGTCATATAACACAAAATGAGATAGAGACAAAAGATGATAATGCATGACTTTATAAGCAGAGGCATTTTTAGAACCTGGTAGGTTGCCTATCACACAGTGCTTTCTATAAGCATCTCATGTCCCACCTTATCCATAGTGTCTCTCCTGTTGACCCTTCATGATACCAGTTTTTTCTTCCTTCCTGACATTCTGCTGTAATGGTCATTTTCTCAGGGATAAATAGGAAAGTGTGTGATTGTCTCTAAATGTCTAAATTAGTTCAATTTTCATGTTACATCTGTGTACAAATAGTTCTCCACCCACTTATCTCCTTTCATTTACATGGTGGCCTGGCTGCCCTAGTTTATTAGACTGACTCACTGCCACGGTGAACAACACCATGAACTTGACCTTGAGAAAATAAAGCACAAAGGCCTGTAAGGTTAGAATTGGAAAAGAAGTAACTATCAACTTTTCCATCCCTTTCTTTGGAAAGATAAAGAAATTGAAGTCATAGAGGTGGATTAATTTGTCTATGTTTACAAGTTAAAATCTGAATCCCTTTCTAGTCCTCTTTCTAAACACTTTGCATTGTTGGATACAAATCTGAGAGAGATGAATGTGGCAAGACTGCAGCCTTGAAATTAGCTGAGGGGAGAATGTAATCATTAGGAGTGACCCACATGTCATTTGAGAAGAGAACAAAACTGCTTTTAAAAATGTGCAAAAGCATTAACATTTGCCTGTGTTCCACTTTCTAAAACTGTTATTCAAACATTATAAAAGAGGTCCCAGGTTAGCTGAATTAAGTAATCTATCCAAGGTCATTTATTGAAGGTCTTTTGGTTATAAGAATAAAACAAAAACTTGATGATGAGGAAATGCTAAAATGTTAGGCTCTTATAAGAGTTGCTTTTTATTTTTTCTAACGTCTTTACAGATATGCTGGTACTTAAAACAGTTCTGATAACTCTCTGGGGGGCAATATTTAATTTTTCTGTATTGATATTGTCAAACAATCAAAATCTCACTTCCTTTATTCCGGCCTGAGGCAGACAAAACAGAATTTGATATAGAAGACGCAATTAATTTCTTTTTTTTTTTTTTGAGCCAGAAAATGACAAAAGAAATGAGAGAGATGGATAGCAACTGATGGTCGTGATGCTAAAATACTGTTTTGTAGCTGCTCAGGGTCTGATGGAAGAAAGGTTAAATGTGTTTGAAATGTGTGTGTTTAGCTGTTTGATCCTCATGATGCTGATGGGTGGATGAGTGTACTCTTGCCAAGGAGAGGGGAGCAAGTGGCCAACGTTGGGGGAACACAGCTACAAATTGAACTCGCCAGTGTCTCTCGCTGGGCCACACAGCCATTTGGCTTTCTGCCAAGCCACAATCTGAACTCTGAACTGCAGCGCAGGAGAAAGCTTCTGTTTTGATAGGTAGGTGCTTTCAAACCATCAAGTTTATGATCTGAGACAGTGACTAAACAGAGCCGGAGTTTCCTGTTCTCTAAAAGATAGTGTGAATTGGGCTCCTGTTGTTTCTGTAGCAGCTCCTGGGCGGAAGTCTCTCACTGCTCAACCCAGCCCCCCCAACTCTGCACCTCTCATCGGGGGCACCCAGGAACACGAGATGTCCTGATGATCTCGTTCTTGTATTTCTCCTGACAGACACACTTTGTTTATTCCATTTTTCAATGGCTAGGACACCAATCTCCATCTCTAGTTGTGGTCAAATGATTTAGTCAAGCGATAGAAACATTTCTTTCTATGTATTCTGTACCCTACTAGAAAAAGTCAAAGTAAAACATTATGACCTTCATAGTATTTTCAATAGCAATATGTAGCCTTTCCCCCTTTATCTTTATTTTTTATTGAAGTACAGTCAGTTACAATGTGTCAGTTTCTGGTGTACAGTATTATGTCCCAGTCATGCATATATATACATATATTCATTTTCATATTCTTTTTCATTAAAGGTTATTATAAGATACCGAATATAGTTCCCTGTGCTATACAAATTTGTTTATCTATTTTTATATATAGTAGTTAATATTTGCAAATCTCAAACTCCCAAATTTATCCCTTCCCACCCCTTTCCTCCAGTAACCATAAGATTGTTTACTATGTCTGTGAGTCTGTTTCTGTTTTGTAGATGAGTTCATAGTGTCCTCTTTTTTCTTTTTTTATATTCCACATATAAATGATATCACATGGTATTTTTCTTTCTCTCTGGCTTACTTCACTTAGAATGACAATCTCTAAGCCCATCCATGTGATCAAATTAGAATATCCAAAAATGTGTAGAAGAAAAAGTCATCTCTCATCTCATGATCACATCAAATGAAAGGCCTCATTTTTATTGTTTTGATAGTGTGTTTTTTCCCCATCTGTATGTATGTGTGTGTGTTTCTGCCATGCATGTATGTGTCGCATTATATTACTTGAGATGAATGTACATGTGTGTTTTTCTTCATAACCCTGCCATTACATTTTATATATATATATATATATTTGTTTATTTGTTGTCAGTTTCCCCTGTGTCATTCATTACTGTATCCCCAGCAGTTTGAAGGCACCTTGAAGTTTGCTCTGCCATCTCGATTTGCTGTGTCTCGAGCTTAGCTCTAGCTCTTTCTGTTCATCTAGATTGATCCTGCTTTTTTCATTTCATGTCATTTCATTAGATTTCCCTAGATCTTTAAAATCTAAGTAAACACCATTTTTAATGGTGGTATAATATTTCATTGGGTAGATGTACCAATAATTACTCCTTTTTCTCTTAGGCATTGAAATTGTTTCCAATTTTTCTTAGCCTAATAATGCTGTGTCATGTGTTTAATATATTAATCTTTGTACATACTTAATGATTTTCTCAGCAAGATTGCTAGAAGAGAATTACTGTATCAAAGGCAATGAACTTTTTAAAAGTTTCTTTCTGCATTACCAAGTTGCTTTCCAGAATGGGTATATCAGTTTCCTCCCACAATAACGAGAGTTAAGAATACTTAATCAGCATTGAGTGTCATTATTTACAAAAATATTTGTTAATTAAAAAGCAAAAATTACTCCCCATTGTTTCAAGTTGCATTTTTTTTTATCACACATGAGTCTGTGTGACTCCCCTGTCTAGTAGCTGTGTGTGGTTGCCATGTGGGGGCCTGAATATGGGTGATTCAGCAGAATTCTTTGTATGTTACAGGCGCTGATTCTTTATTTCTTACATTTTTTTGCAAAATATTTCATCAGTTCTTCATGTAACTAAATTTTCCTTATGATTCAGCTTAAAGAACTTTAAATTTAAATATAGTAATTTAATGTGTTAAATATTTAAATTTAACTACTACATTTAAATGTTGCAATTTTTTGAAACTTCTATATACTGCTTTTATATCGGAGATCTTTCTACATCTGTAGATCATGTAAATCTTACTCACATTTTCTGTTTGTTTTCCCCTGATTTCTTTTCACATTAAACTTTTTATCTTATCAGGAATGGATTTCTTTGAATATGATCCAGTGTAAGCTCTTGATTTCTCCCCAAATTCCCAGTATCCCATCATTTATTAAAGTCATGTTACCCCTTATCTTACGATATTTACTTGGTTTATAATATGTACTACACTTGTATTATATATTCAGTTTTTATGTCTTTTACTAGGTTGTATTTCAAGGTAATCTATTCTGCTCTACTTATCTTTCTATTGCTGTATCAGCCAATGACTATATAATTTTTATTATTAAAAGTTCTAATACTCTTTTTAATCTGCAGGGAAAGATGGCCTTAATTATTATTCTTTTCCTCTGAAGAAATCAACGTTGAGTATAACATATTTGTATGAAGGCAATTTCTACTCCAAGCTTTTTATGCATAGGAGGATAATCTAGATAGTGCTTTGAAATGTAAAGTTCACAGTTTTTCAAATTATCTTGGTCATATTACCTCATGATACAACCTGTACTATATAAAGATATATTCTAAATGTAGGGCTAAATTCTTTATAGTCCAGACATTTCTTTTGCTGACTATGCTTAACTGTTAACTTGGTTTCTTTTTCTTCTATTAGATTTTTAAAATACTAACTAATTAAAGTAACCTACAAGGTTTCTGTCGATAATATTAGTCTTACTCACTTCCCCTTTTGGCCTTTCTTTTTTAACTCCCTGAGCTCTACAAATAGAGCACCTTTCAGAATGATTTTCTATTTTCCAGAATATTTTTTAACAAAATACCAAGTGCCAAAATGTTAATGGAAATATCAATGGAAACATGCAAAAAATATTTCTTTATGATCCTTGTAGTTGTTGAAACTACCCTGTAAAGGATTAAACATGAATGAATTTAACTATTATAAATGTATCCAACTAGTCGAATTTATGTTCCTGAGAAATAATCCTTTGCCACATAGGTTATGAACATGGTCATAAACTCGATTCCTAAGCAACATAAATTAGAAAGGATATTTTTCCCCCCTGATATCCTTCTTATCGATGAACCAAGCATCTGTTGGAAAGTATTTGAGTCATGTTTTTATGCCTCTCTTAGACACTTGCTACTTTTCCTACAAAATGAGGATGGCATTATTGGATTTCATTGATTTCGTTACTAGCACTTGTTTTCTCGTGGTGGTTCCAGTTCATTTGGTACATTCTAAGTTTATGTGCAGAAATCAACACAGGACACAGTTGCAATGCTCTCTCCATCCCATAGTCACTCAGGAAGCTCAGTGCTTTGACCAGGAAAGATCAGCTGTTCTCCTGTGTTTAGAAATGAGCCTTCCTTATGCCCTCTTCCCTTCCTCCGTGACATCATCTCAGTCTGTGGTCCACTCCCCATGGCTGCTCCGTCTCGATTGTGAGCCTGATCCCTTCCCTGGCTCTGACACCCTGTCAGTGTGTTCTGCTGACTCCCTGCTGCTGGCTACCAGCTGACTGTGCCGTGCTGTGTTTGTGTTTTATGGGGAAGTGTTCGTGTGTGGTGCTGTGTTTGATATTAAATCTGAGATGAACTTCAGGAGGTTTCCTGCTTTTTATTAAAAATGATTTTGGCTAGGGGCTGTGTTATCCTGTTCATAAATCAGGTGTTCTCAGAGATTTAATAATTTAGAATTCACATGAGGTTTTGATGGAATAAACATTTCTTTTCTCTGTTAAAGCCGCCTCAACTTTTTTCCCCTCTTTTTCCTCTTCACTGCTTCCATTTATTTTTTTAAGTCTTCTTTTGGGAGATTTGTACAGATTTATCTCATGGCTGTGAAAATAATGTAAAAGGAAGAGTCAAAACGATAGCTTAGTTTGGTTGAAGTAATTTAAATTTGGTAAGTTTCTTTGAGTCTTTCCATCGCTATTGTAAACATACTTCTGTTTCACTTTTTTATCCCAAGTTTTATCTTCCAAAGTAGTTATCCTCTCTCTCTCTGTTTAATGAACCATTTCTTTTAGAACATGTCCTACAAATAAAAGGTTGATAAAAAGCAAAAATAATAATAATAAATAATAATAATGATAATAATAACCGAGGCCAAAGAGGCCAGGAACTCTTTCCATTTGAGATTACAAGCTACATAAAAAATAGACTTATCCTTAAGGGCAACAAATAGTTCTGACAACTCCTCTCAAAAATACTTGCACTAGAGATTTAGAGAAAATACTTTGAGGGCGCTTTAAATGCTGAGTACATGGCCTTAATTTCTTTGTAGAATTTAGTGAATAGAATGTTGCAGTAGATGTAGCCAGTGTCCAGGTTCTTGTCCTGTCCCAGAAAGAATTCAGAGATGAGACATGGAGGTTAAAGAAGTAAAGTGGAGATTTATTGAGGGAGGGATAGTACACTCTCAAGGGGAGAGCGGGCAGGCTCAGGTGAGCGGCTGCCCTGAGTTTCTTTGGCAAGTTGGTTACACAGAGTGTAAAAATGAATGGGTGGAATATTCATTGGGGAGGGAAGGGTTTGGGGTCCTATTCCCTGATTTTCATCCCAACTCCACCTTCCTGAGGGGAGGAGGGATTTTTGTCCTTATTTATTCTGGATCGGAAGTGTCATGGTGTGGGTACATGATGGGCACTTCTAATCTGCAAGGCTAATTTTATTGAAATGAGGGCATAATGAGCAAAAGGTTACATTCAGACACTGGAGATTCCTGCTTTTTTCCACCTTTCTTTGTCGGCCTCCAGGACACTTGTCACCCCTAAAATGTGTGACCCCTTATCAGCCCAGAGGTTCCTGCTTTTCATTCTCTGCCCAGGGACCCCTGGTGCTTACGTGATGTATGGTTTCCTGCATTTGGCCTGTGCCCCTCCTTTCTGCCCAGTTCCTGCCATATGGCCTGGGTCCCCCTTTCTCTGCTCATATCTAGCCATCTGCCTGCTCTAACAGGAATACATAAAAATATTTGAAAAGACTATTGGAGTTAGAAAAGGTTTTGTTTTGTCTCCCTCACATTAAAAATCACAGGGAATGAGGAGCACAGGGGTCGTGGGGCATACTTAGAAAAAGGAGAGGTGATTTCTCTGAGGGAGGCTTGATCTGAGCCTGACTGATGAAAATGAGACAATCATGTGAATAACCAGGTCAGGGGGCATCCATGTCTTGTCCTGTTTGAATTTTAGTTTCCACGAGAGAATGAATTTTTGATTGTAGTTGACGTCTTCATCATTTTTTAGTGCCTAGCATAAAGAAGATATTTGATAAACGTTGGTGAAATGAATGAACTTTTTATAAGGGACTCTGGTAGATGCAAATGACAATATCCATAATATTATTATGAATGTCCTCCTAAAATTCAGATGATTCTTAAAAACATATTTGCAATACATTTAAAAAAATTTTTAGTTGAAGTATATAGTTGCTGTACAATGTTGTAGAAGTTACAGATGTGCAATATAGTGATTCACAATTTTTAAAGGTTATACTCTCTTTATAGTTGTTCTAAAATATTGGCTCTATGCCCCATGTTATACCATATATCCTGGTGGCGTGTTTTATACTGAAAGACATAAACTGTGAGTGTCTATGAAAGTATGGTCCATGTAATGTGGCTTTGAGAGACCTGAACTGCAGACACTGACTGTTTCAGAATCTGGAAGAATGGACAGACCACTTATCCTTTAAATGATCTTCTGTGATGACCAGTACTTTTAGCCAGGCTGCGGCTGTGAAGTTGTAATGATGGAAGTTACTGTGATGTGCTGGTATTCCTGGTTGAGGATAGAATCATAATCTCAAGACCCAGGAGAAGAGTTTGTAAAGTCAGTGTCCTGTTTTTCCCTCTGAAGGACAGAACAAGACAGGTGTTTCTTAGGGTGCTCTGGTACGTGAGCAAGTGCTCAGCTGAATTTTCGAAGTATCCTGTTAAACAGTTTTTACCAATCAGTTTTATTTGCTAAAATGATTGAATAATCAACTTTCCAGTGAAATGAACTTCAGGCTTTGTGAATCCAACAACCTCTGTAACTAATGAGGCCGTTTAAGCCTAGTAGGGTCCAGTGATGTCCTGGGTCCCCACTAGTGACTGGAACATGACTGAATTAGAATCTAGATGATTTTTCATACTTTTCATACTGGGTTAAAACAAGTATCAGAGGCAAAACTGCAGAGAAAAGATGTTGCATGAGGAAAATTTACACTTGGGATGGTTTTTTTCTTGTTAAAGGAATTTGGGGATGGGGCTGAGGAAAAATATGGAAGAGAAGGAAAATTATGGGGTGGGTGAATGTGGGGACCACTTCTCTTTCCAGGGCAGTCAGTCCTTCAATGGTTGCATGCTGTGTTTGACTTTAAAAAATTATCCATAGGGAGAATTTGCCTATGAACCCTGGTAGTTGAAGAAAAGGCATCAGCAAATATAAAATAAAGCACAAATGCTTATTTTTCAAAAGGTTTAACTTTTGAGCTGAGAGATAAAGGATGATAAAATTTACATTTCTGCTGGGAATATGAATCTTTGTGAATGAACAGGAGAGGAGAGGATTCCTTACAGGAGGTTCCTCCATCCTGGGGGCCTTTAAAACCTTTGCAGGCAGCTGTCAACTGTTCCAAGCAGGAGTCTTCATCATCACTTTCTTGACAATGACGTGTCGTCTCTCTAAGCTGGCAAGGTGCTGAGCCCATCAACTCTATTTCTTCTCATCTTCCCCTTTCTCTGTGGCTCCATTAGGCCTCAGTGGCACGTTCTCTGTGGCCAGGCCATGTAGATTTATCACTTTGATTAAAGCCAGGCCAGAGCTATTGACTCCCCTACCAACTTCAAACCCTTCCTACTAAGAATTATTCCCTCAATTACCTATAAGTATGATTTGTGGCAGTGAAAAATTATTTTTAAATGTATAGGATCAAATATATACATTCACAACTTTATAATCATTCATTTATCAGTATTTTATGAAACCAGTTTATATATTTTTTGAACTATTTTAGGAAGCCAGTATTGAGTCCAAAGAGTTACCTAAAGACATGACTTGTTCCATCTAATGGAGTGATTTTTAAATCATTTGAAAGCACTAGATCACTTCATTTGTCTGTCGGAACATCAATACATAAAGCAAGTGTGAGACGGCTGATCTGGTTGAAGTGAGATTAGGTCAGTCTATAATCCTATCAATTGTCCACCTTCCATTCTGATTCCCAGAGCACCCAGTTGGAAGGCCAGCTGTCCACTAGATCATCAGATATCAAAGCAAAATGGTTACTAATAATTCCACTTGTGATGGTTGGTCACAAACGTTGAAGGCAGTGTCTCGTGGTAGAAGCAGTAGTTCATTTGTCATGGTTGAACATCTCCATATTTACCTGTTCCATTTCTTATCACACAGCTGGTCAGAAATGTGACTGGATTTGATTTACCGGTTTTATAGTAGAAGTGTTACTAGTTCCTTCTAAGACACATGTTTATGGCCTGAGTGAATTTTGACGCTAATTCCCATTTACTATGCCAAAGTGGGTATATTTATTTTATGTTGTCTTGTTCTCAGTGTAGAGTGTATTTATTCAATAATGCGTTGTCTTATTATGTATCGTTGACCAAAACAAAAGGCAGTTGTGCTATGATCTTTGTTGGATTGGTGATAATTGTCAGAAGTGCAGAAGATTTTATATTTCAAAATAGTGATCAGTCTTTGCTCTATTCCTGGGAAGACTTTCACTATCCTAACTTTTTCAGTGGTATGTATTTTAATTTGATTTTTGTCATTTGTGACATTATTTTAAAGACATTCTATCATATACTGATCTCTTATAAAACAGAAAATTTCATGTAAGATGAAATTTAATGAGGACCCTTTTTTGTCTACTATAAATTAATTCACTGAGATTGACAAAAGGCCTTGATATAATGAGGCCCTTTATTCTTTTATTAGTTAGGGTAACACTAGCTGCTACAACAAGCCATAAAGGTTCAATGGCTTTAAACAACTGCAAGTTGAATTTTTAAATCACGTGATGATCCACTGTTGGTGCCCCCAACTGATTGGTGGACTTTCTTCCACGTGTTGATTCTGTGGCCCAGATTCCCTCCACAGCGTGGCTTTGCCTCTCTTTAGAGCCTTTGAAACTAGCTGTTAGTTCGTGGAAGGGGGCGGGGAGGGCAGGGCAACACCCCTTTTAACCACCTTGCCTGCACTTATCACATCAGTTGACATATAAGAATGAGTCACATTCCCAGCTAGATATCAGAGAGGCTGGAAAATCTGGTCTTCCTGGGTCACTGCTCCCCAGGAATAACTGATACTTGGGAAAGAGGAACACAAAATTGTGGTGGGTAGTTCTTTCCTCAGCCACACATATCTGAATCTCAGGAACTCTGTTATAAAAAAGAAAAATGGTTTGCTGAGATGTTGTATTACCTTAGAATACTTTAGACAAAATCCTGAGGAAAATGATAACATTTTCTAAGGTACACTGTAAAAACAATATAACAGAAATAAGAGTTGGACATTAGTGGAAATGTAATTTATTGTTATTAAACTATATTGTCTTTGTAGTTACTTGTTAGCATTTTATTGGAAACCAATTTTGTTTTTGTTTTTGAACACTCCAACTTGCCTACTAATATCTTAACGTTCACCCATGATAAATATGGATAACTATAATACATCTGGAAGACACACTCTCAATCTTTAGAAAATTAGAAATAATGAGATGCAGACAAGGCAGATTTTTTTGTTTGTAGGAAATTCAAGCAAATGAAAATTTACTTTCAAGCTACATTTTGCTGAATAATTTTATTTAGGAGTGAATTTATTCTAATAGTAGGATGAAAAGTAAAGTATTACTGGAGCTAAAAATGCTTATACTAATGCTTCTGATTGCTTATTACCCTATGTTTCTGAATTGTAAGTTACCATTTTAGTTTATTTTTCTATGTGGTTTTGCTGCACTTTTCTCTCTCCTTTTTGCATATGTGTACATTTTTCCATGAGCCTCCTTCAGCCTGCGGTCTTTTAATCTGTGTCTGTTCATTTCTCACATCTCCCTACAGGTCTCTCTGTCTTCTCTTTTTGTTTATGGGGTTCTTCATCTGTGGACAAAGGAGAATGGTGAGATTTAGGTTAGGCATCAGTAGTATTGAAATTTAAAACGTCTCAGTGAAAACCCCCATAGCCCTGCCCTGGTGCTGTCAGAAGCGGAGGCCAGGTGTTTAATGCTTGAACTCAGTGGGATCACTGTGTACCTTTATGTGACAATCTGCTTGTCACATCACTGTGTTCAGCCTTGGCCCAGAAATTGTCATTAAGTTAGAACATGAACCATGAACCTTTAAGAATGTTTATAAATAGGTTTATTGAATGTATTCTTCTTCTTGCTACATTTTTCTTTCAGCGACAACCCAGGCCTTCCCCCCAGCTACCTGCTGTGTCGCCTTAAGTGCATTTCTTTTGTAATGTTATTAACAACCCAAGTCTCACTCACAATGTACAACTGGAGATTCAGGGATAGCACTAAGTAACAGTGAGGCAAAGTCACTGAAAACATACAGAACAATCGTTTGATTCCAATCATCTGTCATCTAATTATTTCAAGTCTGGAAGACTATCAAGAACACTTACTCGTAATTCATCCCCTGCTAGAAATGCCAGAAATCACATGATCAGACAGTAGAGTTCCATGTCTAGGGGTCTCTGGAGAATTTGATATGAGCAAGAATCAGGGAACAAACGTAAAAATGTATGGGGAGAAAATGGTATGAATGAAAAATATAAATCTTCTTTAAGATACACACATGACTGAAGTTTGAGAAATGAGGTAAAATTAACAGCAGTGGTAATAAAATGAACTGAATAGTTCTCCAAAAATTAATTGATGGATCAAAAAGAGAAGCAGATGTTTGAGTAACTTCTGGATCAGATCTAGAGAAAAGCTTTCAAGGTCTCTATGGGTCATTATACAGAAAATGTGAAATAGGAATGATTCTAAAATAAATACTCAGAATCTGAAGGTACTTATTTATAATTTTAAGTGCTTTATGTGGAAATAAATCACAGCTTTCTTTCAATTACATACAAACAAATAATCCGTAGTTTACTAATAGAGTTAAAAAACACTTTGAAAAATACGTTTTCCTTTTTCTTTGCATCTCATGTATTAAGAAGTTTGCCATTTTCTTGCCGTTATTAATCCCCGTTTTTCCTCCTCCCTCCTTTTTCCTGACTGCCAAATACATATGTTAAAATAGTAATGATTTTTAAATATAAATGTGAAGCATCACGCACTTACTTCTCTTAGAAGATTCCAGAACACACCAGAGTAGGTTTTAGCAGAACCATTGTCATGCCCAGTCCCATGGCTCGAAGACAGTTTTAGACGCCCCAGGGTCAGTGAGTTCTATGGTCCCCATTATGTGTACTCAACACCGTGGAGTGTATGAAATTTATTTTGATTCACACAGATCTCAGAAGATTTTGTACCAGTTATAAAACAATTTTAGGAATAGCCTAAATACCAGTGATTACAGCATTACTCAGATGGTCTGAATATCGGAAATCCTTTTAACCTTCAGATGTCCTCAGCTCTCTGGAGAATCAAGCTAGGTTTACTCTTTTGGTTTTCATGGTAAGAATCTTTTTAGCCAGCATGAAGCCCTGGACACAATGATCATTTCTGATGCTCTGTCATGTAGTTGGGAAGCGTATTAAGATTGCATCCAATGCTGCATCATTTGCATGATTATTTGTGATGACTGTTAGGTGCACAGTAAAATATGTTTGGTTTAAAATGTGTCACGTTGTGACAATCAGCCATCTGATATTTGTATCATTTATATAAAATAGAATACATGTTTCTCAGCATGTAAGGATCCTAGGAACTTAATACCTCGAGTTAAAGGAAGCACGAAGCAGCCATGATATCATGGACAAGGTGTGGAACTTAGGGTTGGAAGATCTGGGTTCAAGTTCCAGCTTTCCCACTTACTAATTTTGTGACCTTGGCCCCTCACTTAACCTCTCGGAGCCTTGGTTCCCTTGTTTGAACATGGTGGTATAACCTGCTATTTCAGGAGGTAGTTGTGAATTTTGTTTGTTCATATTCTATCTTATTCCACAAAGGATTTGAAATGAAATGTGTGTATTTGGAGATAAAACCTATTTGCTAGTGCTTCACAGATTATACAGCTATAAGCTACCTGCCGTCACTGTTGGGACCATTTATATTCCTGGGGAGCTCTATCCCTGAGGATGGAAGTGCTTCTAAGGAGCTGTTCCAGAGACTTCCATTTGATAATTTCAAGTAAAACAAATATTTATCCATGCATGACATAGACTGGTTATAGATGCCAATTTAAAATAAACCTACACGAAGGCTATACAAGACCTTTTTTCCTTTTTTCAAGTTTCGTTTAATTTTTTTTTTTTTTTTTTTTTTGGTGGGGGGAAGTAATTAGGCTTGTGTATTTATTTTTAGAGGAGGTGCTGGGGATTGAACCCAGGCCCTCATGCATGCTAAGCGTGTGTTCTAACACTTGAGCTATACTCTCCCCTGCCTAGCTAAGACCTTTTAATTGAAGACCATTTGTAGCTAATAAAAATATCAGATGGTCGCTTACTTCTCACGTATTAGTACTTAACTGAAAAGGCTACACGTGACAAAAAGCTCTTAAGGATTAAGTATGTGTTTTCAGTATCTTATTAATCATTAAAAAACACACAAACATTTGGGAAAAGAGTAGAACTCATAGATGTGAGTTATTTTTACTCAGCTTAAAGACTATGCTTTTGTTGCACTTAGAATTGGTGGATACCACCCAATAATACAGGGGCTTTGAAACATCAGTGGCCTACCAGGTCCTTTAATTCCTTTTATTATCATGTGCCATTCGCCTTCATCTTGGGTTGCTAACTGTGCTTATCTGCCCTCTGCATCTAAAGCCTCCAGAAAGATTGCTCTGGCGTGGCCTAATAGCTTTTATCAGCTCACCCAGTGGCTCTTAAGCTTTGATGCTTGAAATCCAGGAGTTACTCACACAGTGCCAAGCCCTTCTGAGTAAGTCAGCTGTTTTCCTCGGTAAATGATTGCTGTTTATGCCAAGGCAGCTGCAAACCCCTCTCCTTCCCTTTGTTAAAGTGAAGTGGAACCTTAAGGACAGGTGGCTATTTGGTCACATCCTCTCCAATTCCCATGGCTTAATCTTGCCTAGAGAGGGATGACTGGGCCTGTTATGATTGGCTGCAAGGTTAGAGCCTTTTTCTCTTTATCCTATATTTTAAGCTCCTTTGATTTTTCTCCCTTTAGCATCTCTATAGTATATTTGGCTGATAGGAAAATGGTTCATAATCTATTTTAGCTTGTCTGATAAGTATGCTTACTTGTCCTCCTTTTCCATAGAAGTTGTCTAGGGAAATTTATTCAGTGAGCTTCTGTTTAAAGGCTAAGTTCAAAATAAACTGTTTCCTAAACCTTGAAACTCTTGAAAACATTCACCTGACATTATAGTCCATGTTATACAGAAAAATTGTAAGAATCATGCAATAGATTTTCCCCTCCTTCATACTACAGGAAACTGCATTTTTAGTGAAGACATGAGGAATACAGCCTTGATGAGAGCTTTCCAATAAACATTATGTTCAACAATTATGATTTCTCTGAAAATTAGTAGAGTTTGGAGACTCACATGCAAGAGAGAGAGAGAGACACTACACTTGAGTGGTTTAGATGCTTTGACTTCAAGCTGGATCGATCTGCAGCTGAATTCTGGGTTTCCACTTGCCAGCTATATATCCTTGAAGAGTTATGCAAACTCTAAGACTTCATGTCTTCATATATAAAACGGTGACGATGCCCCTCACAGGATTTTCCAAGGATAAAGTGAGGCAAATATGTACAGTACCTAATAAAATGGTGGGTTAATAGTAGCAGCTGCTGTTGTTTCTTTCTTTCTTTTTTAATTGATGAGCTGAGGACAGAAGGAAAGGGAAACTAACCTGGGAGACTGGACTTCTTTTAGAATCCCTTCTGCTAAAATCAGTTTAGAAATTCTTTCTCAGAAAGACCATACTCTCGGGGTGGGAAACAGGGAGGCTGCCCTGGGAGAGCTGGGCTGAGAGGTGGGATGCTGTGCTGGGAGAGCCACTGCCCAATTCCAGACAGAGTTGGCTCTTAGCAGCATCATGTGATGTGATGGTACCACCTGTCCTGGACAGGGTAGGTGACTTCGCTGTGCTTGACAATACGTCCCGTCACTTTTTATTAGCAGTCTTCATCCTCTTCTTGTCAGCAAATCTCTTGAGTCTCTTCCTCCCTCTCTCTGCTTCTCTCCTCCATGGAAAGAACTTAAAACCCCATTTGGGGTGTTAGAGAAGCTAAAGGATTTGAGTTTAAAACAATACAGGGAGTGGTTGAGTGCTTCACCCACCCCCATGCTCCTCTTTCTAGCCCTGCGCACACCGATGTAGCGCCTTTCTTTCAAAGAACCAGAATTCATCTTTAATTCGCCTTTTGCCATTTACCCCTTGTATTTAATTGGCCCTGTGATTGCCTTTGCTTACATTTAGCATTTATCAGTCACAACGAGCAATGCGTGTTACAGTGTGAACAGAAAATTCCGCAGGACCCTCTTCGCACTGGGGAAGGGGGACATCTGCTCCTTTCCTATAAGGATGCCAGGATTTTCAAGGTCAGTGTGTTTCCCCATCAAGGCTTAAGGCTTTGGGGATCAGGGGGAAGTGTCAGGCTCCAAGCAGCATAATGAATGGCAGTTGCTGACTGGCTGGGTTTGCCTGTTCTCAACGGGGGCTAGAGAATTCAGCGTAATGAGCTGGGACTTAGTGTGCTCAACACACCCGACTTGGGGAGCGAGGCAGGCTGTGCTTTTTTTTTTTTTTCCCCTGGTTCAGAACTGTATTTTCATCTTGTAAGAAATTATATTGAGGTCTTCATTAGTGGCACCCAGCAGGGTTGAGGCTCCATGAGGGCTGATAAGCTGGATGACTAAAAAACCCATCAGCCTTTGTGCCGGGAGCAGAAGGTTTAAGTTGCTTGGACTGGAAAGAGTCTGAAGAGGTGATTATGTTCAGCAAGTAATGTCTCAGTAACATGGGATCAGATTATTAGGGTCAGTAACTTCCTGACTTTCCTAGTGCATTAAATGAAGACATATCATTGCATTTGCACCGGCTACGTCTTGATGCCACCCGGTGTCAGCACTGTCTGGTCATATGTACTTCACAGCGTGTCACCTCTAATTTCATGGGATTATCTACGCTGTTGCTTCAATATATACTCATGATCTTGAGCCTCCTTTGAACTCACAGCAGGGCAGTGCAAAGTCGTTATTGGGAGCACGTCTTTGTTTATTTTGTGTTAGATACAAAATTATTATTATATGTTATTACGTTTAGAAAGGTAGATCTATCCTGCTCTCATGCTTCCAAAAGGGTCCTCTTATTTGCTGGTAAGGGGAATTACTGAAGGGGAAAATGCTGAATGCAAAAGACCTTTTTGGAGACTAGTATTAGAAAGGTGTCAAGGCAAGTGAATTAGTATTAGAAAGGCATAGAGGACAGTGGAACATGGAGTGTGGTCTCCTGGCCAACAGCATAAGAATCACCAGGAACCTGTTGGAAATGCACATCCTCCCAAATCAGAAACTCTTGAGATGGGCTCAGCAGTCTGTGTTTTAACAAGCATTCCATGTTCAAGTTTGAGAAACGCTGCTGTAGCATTTATAGTGTGCAAGAAATGGGCAGACACACGTGTCCTGCGGGTAGAGGAAGAGACAAGATGGATGTCGCATCTCCCCTCGTGGACCTTACTCAATTACAGAGGAGTGTGTGGTGCTGCATCCTGATGCAATGTTCATACATACCCAACAAAGCCTGTCGTTATCCGCACCCTTTTATTCTGTGTTTGAATTAGCCTGATATCTTCTTTGCTTTCAGAGAAATTACTAACAAAAGAGGACTAACAAGCAATTTTTTGTGCATTTCAGAACCATCCCCCTTGCCATATGTATATCCATGGCCATTGTCACTGTTGGCTACGTGCTCACAAACGTGGCCTACTTTACGACCATTAGTGCTGAGGAGCTGCTGCTTTCCAATGCAGTGGCAGTGGTAAGTCGAAGTTGGGAAAATGCCAACTGGAATTTAGGTTAATGAGTTGATGCAGTTTTATACTAGTGTTTTGAAATTCAGTAATTTTTGCAGAACTGAGTGATAATGAATATTTTAAAAATTTAGGACACACCGTAGCATCTTCCGTTTAACTGATACAACTAAAATCCTCTATGATTTTCCTGTATTGTTAATTTCTTGTAAAACATTTCCACCTCTACGTGCTTGAAAACACATTTCCACACATACATGTTGAATAGAAGGCTTTATTGGAAATCATGAATAGAAGTTTTTAAGGACAGGTGGGCAGTTACTGAGTTTAAATAAATGCCTTTTGGGGTATGCAAATTGCAGTTTATTCTGTGCTCTCTCCTATTTGGACACGTTTCAGATGCTAACTTCAAATCTTTTTCCCAAAGTACCACTTAAGAATTTCTAAGTGGACCATATACATTTGTTTTTACTAGTATGTGTGTGTGTGTGTGTGTATATATATGTGTGTGTGTGTATATATATATATCTCCTTTTGAATACTAGTTCTAGGATATTATTAGTGTGGGGAAATACTGAGTTATTCAAAGTTAAACAGATGTCATTGCTGCAGTAGTTCTCAGAATATTATAGAAGCTAATGTGCATTTTAACTCCCTAAGAAGTGAATACTCATAATTTTACAGCATTTTCCAAAATTCATTTGACTTCAGCACCATCTTTGCTCCCGAAGGTCATGTTACGGGTCTGCTATTCTGTGACACACACTTTTTGGTATAAAAACTTAGCTAGTAAGAGAGCATTCATTCATGACCTTCTAACAATGAAGGGTGAAAAAAAAGAACTTCCCATCACTAGATGTCAGTTCCTTTTAAAATAGTCACTATTGCCTCATATGAGAAACATCCACAGGGAACAAATTATCTCATTTCATGTGAACCTATGTACGAGTTCACTGTATGAAGAAAAGACTTTGCCTAGTGCTGTAACTTCTGCCAGACAACCCAGTGCACAAAGCTTCCAGATGTCGGGTCATCATCTCGTCTTACTAGACAAAGTGCAGCACTTATTCTTTGAGCGTAATGTGGCCCATTAATTACACAGCACCAGCTGTATCAAGGACAAGTAAAGAATCCCATTTTTTTTTTTTTTTTTTGGAAAATACACCCTTCATGAAGATTTGCAATGTCGCACATGCCAGGGAATAAAAGGAAACGTCATAAGTTTGGTTTATCTTTTATATATCTGTGGCTTGATTTCCTCAGACTTGTTTTGGTGTTTTAGCCTTATAATAGGAAACTCCAGAAGAAATTGGCAGAGACACCTGAGAGGGCAGGAGTGACTCGATAAACCGAGATTGAGCTAATGTGATTATTCTGGGCAAAAGATTTTCAGAACTGCTCACATCTCTGATATACAGGATTAGGTCATCAATTACTTTTCACCACACTTTTAAATCATTACAGTGGAATTGATATATGAAACACATATCAGTAACACTTCTCAGTGTACCATTGTACTTCACTATTAAAAATGTGGCTTTCCAGACCAAAGAGAAGGTATTACACACAGAAGGACTTTTGTCTCCAAAAGGAGAATCGAGCTTTTTTTTTTTTTACTTAACAGAGTCAGAGATGATAGATATCGCAGTTGATAAAAATTTGATAAATGAATCATTGTTTTTTGAAAGAGGTAAGGTGCTTGCTTAGACCATTGCCAATAGTTTTGCAACAAGCAATAACATAGTACCTGCCTTTGATTATTGTCTTAAGAGGTTAGTCTGACCCTAACTCAAAAGAAAGATTATAAAACATACACATATCACCAAGTGAACAGAAAGTCATAGAGCGAGTTTGGCCTAAATTGTTTCATTTTATTCCACTTCCTGGCAAAGCATTAATTTGCTTCATTCTGTGTTTCACTAGACCTTTTCTGAGCGGCTCCTGGGAAATCTCTCATTAGCAGTTCCGATCTTTGTTGCCCTCTCCTGCTTTGGCTCCATGAATGGTGGTGTGTTTGCTGTCTCCAGGTGAGTGAGTTCAAGCATTTCTAGCAACACATTTCTGTTTTGGAGACTGGATGTAGTAAGGATAAGTTTCAAAGGAAAAGAAATAGTGCCTCCATGCCTGTTGTTTTTAAAGGGACAGGGAACATGAAGTCTTCCTCCAAGTATCAGCCGCACTTCCTGCTCTGTCCATTAGAGGGCACTGCATGTTTAATCATAGCCTGCTTTGAAGTCAGGCGTGAAGTTTTGGGGAGTTTGGGGGGGGTTGGGGTTTTGTTTTTTTGTTTGTTTGTTTGTTTGTTTTGGTTTTTTAATTGTGTGTCTGCAGTTTAACAACAGCATTTTGTTTCTGGTGATAAAATCTTTTGTTTCTCTAAAAGTGACAAGAAAAAAAGTAAAGTAAGAGACATCACAAATCACCAGCCCACCATCTGTATCCCTTCTGTTTGATGCAGAAGTGCCTTTTGTTTTAACATGATTAAAACTTGATCAGATAAATCTGTGTGTGTACATGTGTTGGGTTGGACTGGATTAACAACACACATGCAATTCTAGGAACCTGGAACTAAATTCACTGTCAGCTGTTTATACACAGGCTGAGCTGTGTTGAGCTGGAGGTTGCTATTGTTTCTCCCCAAAGAATCATGCCAGATTTTGGCCGATTTTATACAGTTCTAAGGCAGATTTCTCATGATGTACTCTCCCTTAGCTGAAAAGTGAAGTCTAAGTAACCACCTAAGAAATGTCCAGCCATTTCATGTGAAGAAGATGCAAGTTTTCTCTTAGATTTCTGGATTTTTTTTCCCCTTTGAAATGATCAATTACACAGTCAACTCCACCCCCATTTTTCTCCCATCAGGTTATTCTATGTCGCATCTCGAGAGGGTCACCTTCCAGAAATCCTCTCCATGATTCACGTCCGCAAGCACACGCCTCTGCCAGCTGTTATTGTTTTGGTAATGCATATTAACAAGTAGATCTAGATAGAACCTCGAAGAACAGGTTAGCAAAGAGGATTTCAAACTTGACCTTGGATAGTGCTTTGTGTTCTCCTTCATTGCTGAATTGGCTGTATGTGTGTCTTGGTAGAGTTGGAGAGGCAGGATGTTTTCCATCGCTTGCCTTTATCCAGTATTTCTGATACACATTTGATGCTTTGGGGCAATTGCCACATCACTTGTTTTTTACCTTTGTAGAAATTTGTGAAATTGAAGGGAAATGATTACCTTGGCTCCTGTCATTGATATATAGCCTCGCTGAAAAGGTTGTAGAGTAATGAGTCCCAAAGTGGAGCTAAGTACTACAGTCCCCAAATACCCAGATGTCTCATCCTAGGCCCCTTATAATGACATGCATACAAAATTACAGAAAAAGCCAATGAAATCCTAGACAGTGCAGTGATTTTGTGATTAAAGGTGAGAGCAACTTTGGAGAGCAACCCCAAAGGGAAGAAATAAAAGCCCCAACACTTAAATTTGAGTTGTAGAATTCTTTGTGCAGAGAAAAGTATTGTGAAATGTGAGATATGAAAGACAGTGAGGTGTAAAAGTCCTCAAATCCCCATTGGCAACGTTACGTTCATTTTTACCTACCATTTTGTAACATTTTTCTCAAATGGAATCTGCTGTCAGGAGTGCCATAGAATGCATCCGACACTTTTTTTCCCATGCACTTAATTTGTTTCAAAATGTTTCCTTGAAATTTCTTTGTAAGGTATGAGTACTCTCTGTGTGGAATCTGGACGTTTACATCACTGGTGGGAACAGAATGTATTACTGGGTGCAGAGGGCTTTCATTTTAAGCCTCCACTATCAGTCATGCCGTCCTTGGTATGTGCAGCTGTAGGGACTTGCTATGCTGATCTCTGCACTCCCTTCTTTTCCGCGGTCTCGAGGGTCACACGTGGCAAGCACACGGGGAGAGTAAGTGTCGAGGAAGAAAAGGTCAACGTTTTGCATTCAGGTGACCATAGAGTCACCTCGAAGTGGCTGTATATCCTGTGTGTGCATAGCCAAGAGCTCATCAGAAACCATCTGCAGAGTGTTCTGCAAATTTTTTAATTGGATGCACTTTTGCTTTTTATTGTTGGTTATTTATTAATCATCTCAATCTCTGAGCCTTTACATTTTCAGTCATTGAGTATCCTGTGTTTTCGTTCTTTGGAAACATATTCTCTTAACTCAAATGAAAAACTACTCAAAATAAAGCATCCGTATTTGTGTGTGAGAGAATACCAGAGCAGGATATAGCTGAGGGTTAGTTGAATATAAGTTTTTAATCATGACGGCAGTTTATCTTTATAAATAATCATTTGAAAGGAT
Source organism: Camelus ferus (assembly GCF_009834535.1). NCBI lineage: Eukaryota > Metazoa > Chordata > Mammalia > Artiodactyla > Camelidae > Camelus > Camelus ferus. Next base: position 97,936,575 of record NC_045697.1, on the reverse strand, counting down.
AATAAGGATGTGTAGCGATGTTAGTGCTTGTGATCACCTGTGTTCTCTTTTAACTCACTGAGTGTGATTTTTCTCTTCCTTCCCCTCAGCACCCTTTGACCATGATAATGCTCTTCTCTGGGGACCTCTACAGTCTCTTGAATTTCCTCAGTTTTGCCAGGTGGCTTTTTATTGGGCTGGCAGTTGCTGGGCTGATTTATCTTCGATACAAACGCCCAGATATGCATCGTCCTTTCAAGGTAACCTCAGCGATCTTGACGGGTTTACATAAATCTTCCTCCTAACACCCAGTCCTCCCTGTGTCATAACTTGATGACGTGGAGCTTGGGCGGAGGACAGCATCCCTCTGGAATAAAATGTTTAACTCTTGCAGGTAGTGCCTTTATATTGGATTTATTTTAGTTTGGAAAAATAGTTCACCCACTTGTTCAAGCGAGGGACTGAACTTTGCATGTCATGTTTTGGAAAGTGGGGGTGTTAATATACAATGTTCATTATGTGGATTTTTTGTAAATGTGTCTGACGACCTGATCTGCTCAAGGTCTGGGATGCTTCTTTCTTTAAGCTGAATAGTTGTGGTGGCCACGCTGAGAGTGAGGCAGATTCGTGTGGAATCCTCACTGATTAAAACTCTAAAAAGCCTGCTGCTTTAGGAAGTGGCATTTTAAGTATTCTTAAATGTTATGACTTATTACATGGCCTTTTTTCTGCATGATACACTCCAGAAGGAATAGAAATGTGAAGTGTCCAGGGAAGGCGAAGCTGTTTGAATTTACCACTTAATAGAATGTCCATTTGCCATAATGAAGCATTTCCTTTCGGGAGAGCTGACGAATATGCTTCTTGTCACCTTCAGCCTTGAATGTTCAGGGATTGATTTGACCTCACTTTTTATTTGCTTTTAAGAAATAACACAGATAATGTTGTCAGTCATGTTGTCAGAATTTCTTTCTAATTATATTCATTGCCTAATGCTGGCAACATCTTTATTAGTGGTTGAATAGGAGTTGGCCTGTTTTATCCCTGTTGGGTCGTCTTGTGAGTCTCCAACAGAAAATCAATAATGTGTAACAAGCAGCCCGTGCTCTTGGCTCTCCATTAAAGTGGATTCTAATCATCATGACCAAAGAACCAATCTTTTAAAATCCAAACCATAAATCATAATGGTTCTTAATGAGGAAAATAATTCAAACAGAACATCTTGAATGCAATATACTTATTTATCCTTAGATTTTGTTCTTGCCAAAGATTTTGTTAAAAATTTAAAGGAATATGTTGAATACATTCTCTGTGCCCTGTGCAAGAGATTTTGGTACTAACTACAGCAAGATAGGATGGTGCCTGTCACCTGGTCACATGACCAGAGCGTTATCACGTGATCACGTGACTGATGGGCTCCTCTTGAACCCTCTTTGAAATGATTTTCATCTGTGCTGTTCCAGGTGCCGCTGTTCATCCCAGCCTTGTTTTCCTTCACGTGTCTCTTCATGGTCGCCCTTTCCCTTTATTCGGACCCATTTAGTACAGGGATTGGTTTCATCATCACTCTGACCGGGGTCCCTGCCTACTATCTCTTTATTATATGGGACAAGAAACCTAAGTGGTTTAGAAGAATGTCAGGTAAGACTTTTAACCGGTTCCTGGACCTTTGAGAAACCAGGCTGTAGAAAACTCATCTCTGTGTACATCTGCCACACTCATACCTTAAAGTTTGAAAATACCAGTGGGGAAATTGCTAGTTTGAATACATTCCTGCATTCTGATTAAAACTGGTAGAAGAAAAGGCAGGAAGGATGTTTAGGGTTGGGCCACTGAATCCTTTCAGGATATTTAGTTTGAGTTGCTTTAATTAATTTTTAGGTAGAATTTCATCAGCAGTTCTGTAACTGACTTAATTGTTCTTCTGATTCCCTTACTAACCTGATTATTTTTATTCTGGGTTGAACGCAGTTTATTGATTCTATATGATAACATACACTTTGATGAGTGATATGAGATTTGGTGGGGAGTTAGGTGGAGCCTGCAAAAATCTTAAATATCATGAGTGTAACACTACCCTATTGGTGACTCACTGGGGGTCATAAGAATGGTAAGAACAACACAAGGAGAGTAACAGCTCAGAGTTATTGAGTGATTTCTGTGTATTAGCCCATATATGACCTTATTTAATCCTTCAAACAACTTTCTGAGGTAGAAAACATGAGCCCCATTTCATAGGTTTTGAGTTCTGGTGTGGGAGAATCCACGTGACGTATTCCAAGTCCTGCAGATAGTACGGAGAAGGCCTAGAATTCAAACTTAGGCAGTTTGTACTTTATAAAAGTTGTCTTGGTGGGGAGACAGTGAGGATGGATTAGAGAGCACGAGGCTAAAGACATTCTGGAGAATAGAGATTGGTGCTTACCCCAGTAATTCTACAAGAACTGAGGAGAGTCTGAACATAGGGAATGTTGGCAGGGTCCGAGAGAAAGTGAGAAAAAGTAAAGAAGAAAAACCAACAGAGCTTGGTGACCAGGTGAGTTGGAAGAGGAGAAAATACAGGAAATTAATAAGTAGGAAGGGTGCTTAAGAAAAGCCTCTGCTGAAGGCCTCTCCCGCTGTCAGGGGCTCTTCCAAGCAAGATCCTTCTCTTACATCATCATCTCATTCAGTCCTCCACGAGACCCACGTGTGAGTTGGTTTATTGGGAAAACCAGGGCTCAGGGAGATGGGAATTTATTTTTGAGTGTGTAGATTTTAAACCATTGAGCTTGGATGTGAACCCACATCCGCTGGACTTCAGATTCATGCTCTTTTTAGATTGGGTGCCTGGGGGAAGAGAGAGAGAGGTTAAAAAATATATCCAGAGGAGCAGATATGTTCTTATGGGTGAGTTTGGTGACTTTGAAGATCAACTTTTCTTCTCATTCATTTTAATTTACTGACTTTACCATCATTAATGTTTAAAAGCCCAGTAAAATGTTCAGGGAGATTGCTGGTAAAATTATTAATAAATAATGTCAGTGTTACTAAAAATAGAAAAACAAAACCCAACTTTGTAGACATACTGCATCTCTAGTGTGCTACACAAACTCACTTAGAAGCTGGTCATTTAAAATAGACTTCTGCTACTACTCTTTCTGAGCTTTTAATTGATATTTGGTATCTTTAGACCTTATGCTACTATTTGTACATGAATTTCATTTCCTAGCTGGCAACACTGTTCCCCAAAGAAGCATTACTATAAAAGTTAGTTTCTTTAAGGCTAACACAGGCACGCTGGTTGCCTAGCAGGGAATTTAATCTCTGTTTCTTGTTAAATCATACCAGTTTTTTTGGTAGAATGTTTTTAGTTATGTTTTCTCTATTGTAGGCACTAAATAAAGAGCCTTTTCTGTAAACAAACAAACACACACACAAAAAATACCCAAGGCTTGTTAAACAATATTTATCATTAGGATTGCTCATTACCGATGTTCAGGGCAGATTAGTACTCAAAACTGTGAGGTTTGTGTCAATCTCAGATCCTGGCTAGGAGATAATTAAAACCCCAGAGCGTGTGGAAAACCATGAGGATTTAGGAAGAAAGAGCTAGCCCTGGAGGTGGACTACAGTGAGAGAGAGCACGATAAAAGAACAGATTCCTTGTTCTTTCCCACTTGTGCGGCTTTTTGGCCCTCCTGTTGGTAGTCAGCCAACGCTAAAAATTCTTCCCTTTTGCTAACATGTGCGTATTTTGTCCCCTTTCTTTGCTAGTGTATATCCACTACAGGTTTTCCACTTGCTCCTTCTTTGGTGTTTTTCCATGCTCACGTAATTTTGAAGTTTTCTGTTATTTTTCTGTCTCCAATGACATTTTGAACATCTCCAAGGACTCCAAATTTAGTGTTAGCTATTTGCGAAAGTGGCAGCAATGCAGTGGTCCCATAATGGTTATTTGGTTTTCGACAATGCCATCGAGTCTTACCAGGGAGCATGGCAATTCTGCCTTTAAACTGCGATCATTGTAACCCTTTATCTTTATAGCTGCCTTGAAAGTGAGTTTGCAAAAAGCAGCACTCCTCCGTAATTTTGTTTGATTTTCCTCTTAGGCAGCATTCTTGGAGTAAAATAAAGAAAATTCATATTTATTGCAGCAGTAGCAAGTATTTCCTAGCCTTTGGCCAAAACAAAACACACACACACAGACACACCACACAGCAGAGTCCTGAACCCCACCTCGCCTCTTCGCCCGACTACCTCCGTGTTGTTAGGAGAAACTCAGTGTGTACTTGGAGGGCAGGGAGCCTCTGCTTGAAGCAATGTGCTCAGATTTACCCTTAGATTGTTTAGTGGGGGAACATTCTTCAGCCTCGGTATGATCACTTATCTTCACCCTACTATACATGATCAGATCAGGCCTGTGAAATGATAGTTTATCAAAATACATCTTACTTGGGGCGCTTCCATTAAAAAGACGCAAGGTCACTGAACAGCATTCAGAAAACGGAGCCAGCTTGCTGAGTTCAGATAGCCAGAGAATGTTCAGAACCCGAGGAGCTGCAAGTTTCAGAGATTTGATGAATTTCTCTGGCCACAGGATGCCAGTATTGAACCACGTTTCGTTTGATAGCATCCCTAGGAAGAAAAGAAAATGTGCTCTTAAGGGAATAGGATACACAGAGAGCTTTTTTCCCACCATCTGTGACAGAGTGCTTAATTCTTCTGGATCGCTCTTTATTTATTTATTTATTTGTAGAAACACGAGCTTCCCACCCAAGGGAAATGGGGCAGATACCCCACTGACAGACTCAAATGCGTGGAGAGAGCTAGACCTGCCCGACCCCGGCTCACAGCAGCCGATTTACTTGGCTGCCTCTCTGGATCAGCCAAAGCCCGTCACAGCTGAGAGTTCGTAGGAGAGGCTGGGAGCTGGTCCCTCTGGCTCGGGGCAAGATACGGAGGACAGCTGTATTTAAACAAAATCTTTAGTTATGAAGAATCGTACTGGGCAGCACAGGCAGAGTGACTACAGTGCATCATCGTGGACAACGATTTTGTAGAAGAACCAGAGTCCTAAAAGCATGTACTGCATACAGTGTGTCATGATAAGTTCGTTTATGATGCTTCACTGAAAGCTGCTGAATGAATACATTTGACAACCTTTTCAGGGAGACTGCGTGCAATGTTTTAAATGAGTTAAGCTTGCCTACATTAGTTAGGAGCCCAAATCATCTTCATGGTAAGGTAAAATGGGACCATGCATGGGAAGAGGTTGTGAAGGTTTAAAAAAAAAAAACAAAAACAGATACTATTTATTCTTATTGTGATTTCTGGGAAAGATGGGTTTTGTGCTCAGACTTCACAGGCTCATTCAATTCTGGCTGTAGTTCCTGTGCTCATACTGGGTGCGACTGGATAAATCAGATTTTGCAAGGTCAGTAGTTGTTTCAGCTGATTTCGGGAACAACTGCGGAACATGAAAAGCAAATCTAAAAACACTACAGTGGCTATCTGGTCTTACAGCTTACCTAACTGACGACAACAAATGAGATTCAATGGCTCAATTTTATTTAGAGAAATATTATCATGGGGCTGGTTGTCCCCAGAGCCAAAGGCCTTCTATTACTAGAGATGTAGTTGGAGGCCACATGATCTGAAGTTTTCCTAGACAAGCAGGAAGCTTCCTCAGAGGCTTACTTGGGTCTGCTGAGCACACCTGCCTGGCCCCGTGGCTGGAGATAGCCTGCGAGGAAAAGTTGGCATGACTCCAGCAGCTACTCAGAGCCAAAATCAATCACTCTGCTCATACCTCCGTTATGAAAATTATTTAAATCTCGAGATCCCAAGAGGGAGCATAAGAAAGCCACAGGAGAGACTGTCATCAGAGCTGGTGGACCATAAGGGCAAAGAAGGGACTGCATATGCAGAACCAGAAGAGAGATTCCTGGGCCCCAATGTGCTCCTGAATAGAAGATCCAAAGTGAGCTCTCAGGAAGAGGAACGTGGCACGAGGGAAGCAACAGGGTCTCTTAAGTGGCTCTCCCTCTGTCTGGAACCCATGCAGTGTTGTGACCTGGGTAAAGTCAGATGTCTTAAGAAAGCAAAGGGCCCTGGGGAGGGGCGTGCTCCAGAATACCAAACACGCTTTTGGAAAAGGCTTTTGTTATGGACATGGAGGAGCAGATGCTGCATATAAAAGGCAGTTGTATTTACAAAACAGAAACAGACTCACAGACAGAGAAAACAAACTGCTGGTTACCAGAGGGGAAGGGGGTGGGAAGGGATAAATTGGGAGTTCAGGATTTGTAGATACTAACTACTATATATAAAATAGATAAACAACAAGTTTCTACTGTGTGTCGCATAGGGAACTATATCCAATATCTTGGAGTAACTTAGAATGAAAAAGAATAGGAAAAGGAATATATGTATGTATATGTATGACTGAAACATTATGCTGCACACCAGAAATTGACACATTGTAAACTGACTATATTTCAATAAAAAGGCAGTTATGGGGGAAAAAAAGAGAAATCTTGGTAGACCAATGCATGAATAGTTACACACACACACACACACACACACACTCAAGAAAGGCAGGAGTTGTGGAGATGAGTTCAGGTAACTACGGCAGGACTTCTCCAGAGGAGGGGCTGCAAAGTCTATCAGTTTAATGCCACTGCTTTGCATCTGACCCTGGCAGACCTCTTGTTGTTTCAACCTCTCAGGTAGCCCTAGCTCTTTCTCTGCCTGCAAAAGCCACATCTCCCTGGCTGTTGATTGATATTTCCTTTTTCCACATTCTATTTTTCTAGAATAATTTGATCACTTCCCTTCTCCGTAAACATGAACTTGTGTCACTCCTGAGTGTTCCCCTGTGCTCCACATACATCTCAATGTAGAGTGGACTGTGACAAAATATAATTTATTCAAGGAACATTTACATATAGTTTACCACTTGACAAAATTGTGGTAGGTCCTTTATAATGAATGTATATTATAAAAATCAGTATGCTGACGAAAACAACTTCAGGGAACACTGTTGTGAAGGATGAAAAACATACCTTTTTTAGTGGTGTTAAATATTGCTGGAAAGGGACTACCACAGATGACAAGTCACAAAAGAGGAAAAAGGTGGCGTGTCTGGATGAGAGATGATGTGGGTCTGAAACCATCAAGACAATAGACGCTTGGGGGCTGCAGAGGTTCTGTAGGGACTGATTACAAAGACAAGAGGTGAACAAGAACTAGTATCTCAGGAAACAAGAGTCACAGGTTCTAAGACTGCCCAGATAAAATGACCTTAGAAGTTGTCAAGCCCAGTGGTTCAGACATTTTAGTGTCTGTCAGAATGACAGATCTCTGGGACCTACCTTCAGTTTCTAATTCAATATGTCTAGAATGGGGCTTGAAAAACTGCATTTCTAATATCTCAGGTGATTGTAATGTTGCTGGCCTGGGGATTATACTTTGAGAATCAGTATTCTAGTGCAAATCCCTCATTCTTTATTTATTAATTTTTTGAGGTATAGTTGACACATAACATTAAGATATAAGATGTATTTACTTGATATATTTATTTATTGCAATATGATACTATATTAGCATTAGCTAATGCCTTATCATGTCACATATTTATCATTTCTTTTGTTCTTATCAAGAACAGTTAAGATTTAGTCTCTTAGCAACTTTTATAATAGAGCCTTATTAAATAAATATGTTATTTATTTAGAGCTCCAGAATTTATTTATTTATTGGTTGTAAGTTTATACCCCTAAGCAACATCTCTTTAATTTCCCCACCTTCTAGCCTCTGGTGACCACCAGTCCCCTCTGTTTTCATAACTTCAGTTTTTTTAGATTCCACACATAGTATCATACAGTATTTGTCTCTGACTTATGTCACTTAGCATAATGTCTTCCAGGTCCACCCATGTTGTTGCAAATGACAGGATTTCTTTCTTTCTTATGGCTGAGTAATATTCCAGATGTGGTATACGTACTATATCTTCTTTTTGCATTCTTCTGTTGATGGACATTTAAGCTGTTTCCTTATCTTGGCTGTTAGTGATGCTACAGTGAATGAGCATGGGTGTACATCTGAGATACTGATTTCAATTCCTTTGGATACATACCTAGGAATGGGATGGCTAGATCATATGGTAGTTCAATTTTTAAGATTTTGAGGAACCACCGTTCTGTTTTCCACATTGGCTGTACTGATTCACATTCCCACCAACAGTGTATAAATATTCCTTTTCCTCCACATCCTCACCATTTATTATCTCTCATCTTTTTGATAAAAGCCATCCTAACAGGTGAAGGTGATATTTTATTATGGTTTTGATTTGCATTTTTCCTGATGATTATTGATGTTGAACATCTTTGCATACACCTGTTGGCCATTTGTATATCTTCTTTGGAAAAATATCTATTCAGGTCTTTTGTCAATTTTTAAATTGGATTATCTTCTCTTTGGCTATTGACTTGTGAATTCTTTATATATTTTGGATTGTAGTCCCTTATCAGATGTATGGTTTGCAAATATTTTCTCCCATTCTTCAGGTTGTCTTTTTAATTTTTGGATTATTTGCTGTGCAGAAGCGTTTTAGTTTAATGTAGTCATACTTTATTTTAGTTTTTGTTGCCTGTGCTTCTGGTGACTTATCCAAGCAATCATTTCCTAGACCAATATCAAGGATCTTTCCCTTATGTTTTCTTCTAGGAGCTTTATGGTTTTAGATCTTACATTTAAATCTTTGATCCATTTCAAGTTAATTTTTGTGAGTATAAAATAGGAGTTCAGTTTCATTCTTTTGCATGTAGAATGCATCTAGTTTTCCCAATTACCATTTATTGAAGAAACTGTCCTTCCTATTGTGTGTTCTTGGCACCCTTGTTAGTGCACTATGTGTATGGTCTGGGCTCTCCATTCTGTTCCACTTACCTATATGCCTGCTTTTATGCCAGTACCATACTGTTTTGATTACTATAACTTTGTAAGATAGCTTGAAATCAGATATTGGAATGCCACCAGCTTTGTCCTTCTTCCTTAGGATTACTTTGTGGTTCCAGACAAATTTTAGAGTGATTTTCTGCTATTTCTGTGAAAAATGTCATTGGAATTGGGATTGGGATTGGGATTGCATTGAACCTCTAGATCTCTTTGGGTCATATGGACATTTTCACATTACTTCTTCCAACTTCGGAACACAGGATATCTTTCTATTGGCTAGAGTCTTCAGTTTCTTTCATTAAAGTGTTAAAGCTTTTTGTGTATGTTTTTCACCTCCCTGATTAAACTTCCTGATTAAGACATTTTAATTTTTGATGCTATTATAAATGGGTTTGTTTTCTAAATTCTCTTTCAGCTAATTCATTGTTAATGTATAGAAATACAACTAATTTCTGTATGTTGATTTTCTATCCTGTAATTTTATTGAATTCATTTATTAGTTCTAACAGTTTTTTAATGGTCTTTGGGGCTTTCTGTATATAAAATCTGTCATTGTTGAACAGAGATCATTTTACTTCTTCCTTTCTGATATGGATACCTTTTATTTCTTTTTCTACCTAATTGCTCTGGCTAGAACTTCTAGTACTAGAATGAATCCTTGCATTCCAGAGATAAATCCCACTTGATCATGGTAAATGATCTGTTTAATGTGCTGTTGAATTTGGATTGCTAATATTTTGTTGAGAATTTTGGCATCTATATTCATCAGGGATATTGGTCTGTAATGCTGTTTTCTTATAGTGTCTTTGTCTGGATTTAGTATCAGGGTACTGCTCATAAAATGAGTTTGGAAGCATTCCCTCTTTTTCATACTTTCATATATTTTCATGTTACTGATTAGCATGTTTTTATTTCAGTTTAAAGAACTCCTTTTAGCATTTCTTGTAGGGCAGGTCTAATGGCTACAAATTCCCTCAGCTTTTTTTGGTCTTGGAAAGTCTTTATCTCCTTCAGTGCTATCTGACAGCTTTTCTAGTAAAGTATTCTTGATGGCAGTTTTTTCCTGTGAACACTTTGAATATATCATCTGTCAAATTTCTGCTGAGAAATCTCCTGATAGCCTGATCAGGATTCCCTCATATGTGATGATTCTTTTTTCTTTTGCTACTTTTAAAATTTCCTCTTTGTCTTTGATTTTTGAGAGCTTTCTTTTAATGCATCTCAGTGAAGATCTCTTTGGGTTGAATCTGTTTGGGGGTCTTTGAGCTTCCTGTACTTTGATGGCTATATCTCTTCCCAGATTTGAGTTTTCAGATATTGTGTTTTAAAAGAAGTTTTCTGGACCTTTCTCCTTCTCTTCTCCTTCTGGGACTCCCGTAATATGGATGTTGTTTCTCTTGATCATGTTCCATGGTTCATGTAGGCTTTCTTCATTCTTTTACTCTAGTTTCTTTATTCTCCTCTGTCTGGATAATATCAAGAGATCTGTCTTGAAGGTCACAGATCTTTCTTTTGTCTGACGGAGCCTATTGTTGAAGCTATCACATTTTTTCATTTCATTCATTGTATTCTTCAGCTCCAGAATTTCTGATTGGTTGTTTTTATGATTTCTATTTCTTTGCTGAATTTCCCATTTTGTTTGTATATTGTTTCCTGAGTTCATTGATTTATCTATTTGTGTTCTCTTGCATATTGCTGAGCTGCCTTCAAATCATTCTTTTGAATTATTTTTCAGATAACACAGATCTCCACTTCCTTAGGATTAGTTACTGGAGTAATATTGCGTTCCTTTGGTGATGTCATATTTCCTTGCTTTTTCATGTTTCTGATGGATCTCTGTTGATACCTGTGCATTAGAAGGTGTAGTAACCTCTTCCAGTCTTTTCAGACTGGCTCCAGTAGGGAAAGACTTCCCCCCAGAGGTGGATGTAGGAGCACCTGCTGGGTAGGATGCAGTGTCTTTGATTCCTGAGGAAGCACAGTGATGTAGTCTCCATGCCACTCCATTGGCTGATGCTGAAATTGGCCACACTTTTATGGCTGAGGTTACAGAGGACCTGCAGGTTGCAGTGGCAGGTAGGGCTACTAGGATTTTCAGAGGCTGAGGCTGCTGGGGTCTTCTTGCTCTCCTCTACTTTTTTTGCACATACGAGGAAGCTCTAGCTGAGGAGACCCCTCTTAGTGCCTGGTCTGATGTGCTGACACTCAGAGGAGTATTGGAACTGGGGTCCTAGGGTCAGGCACACATGGAACTAGCACAGTGCCACGGTCATGGAGCATAGGTGCCCTTGCTGTGACTGCGACACGTGTGTCTACAACGCAGGCATGTGCCAATGGAACTGGTACCCGGGTCTCAAGGGCTCACTGCTGTGACTCGTGCTGATGTCACTGCACAGCAGTGACAAGGGTCTTGGGATGATGGTGCAGTGGTGGATTGGGCCCAGAAGGCAGGGTGCAGTAGTAGCACAACCTGGCAATGGTGGGTCAGTCTCAACTCTAGCCCCCTGGGAACACACGCAGGAGAAGAATAGTCCAACTCCAGTAGTTGTTTGTTAAAGCTATGTGTTGGGATTCAGGGAACTGGGCACAGAGTAGTGGCAGCAAGGCCCTAGCAATGACAATTCAGAGGTGCCACCTGGCATGGCGAGGGAGAGGTGAGGTTCAGGGCAGGGGCAGTATGTCTGGCAGTCAGAGCCAGGACCTGGGACCTTTGAGGCAGGACTCAGGGCAGTAAGAACTCACCTCAGCAATGACAGTTCTGAGTCTTGACCTGGCATGGGAGTTGGGGCACAAGGCAATAGCACAGCCCCAATAATGGCAGCCAAAGCATGACTTGGGACCCTGGAGGCAGGACTCTGGTCAGGGAAGTTGCCTTGTTAATGGTGGAGCAAGGCCCCATCCTGGGGCTGTGGGTAGGCAAAGAGCAGTCACAGCTCTGGTCTCATATATGGCAATGGACTGTGGTACTCAGTCCATGAGAGTGGGGCACAGAAACACTGGGCCCCCTGAGGGCAGGTCTCACCTCAGCAACAGCTCCAGCCTCTGGGAGTAGTCCAGAGGAGGTTGGGGTACCACAGGCCACTCCATCAGCTAGGGTCAGCATCACTGAAGACTGAGAGCCCTCTGTACCAAAAGCTGCAAACAACCGAAATGGTGAGGCTTGCTGTGGTCCTGCTGCTCTCCTTCTCCCCCTGTGATGGGCTTCCTCTGAGAGGATCCCTCCTGGTGCCCAGCAGCTCTTAACTGGGAGATGGGACGATGTGGGCAGAATACTTCCTTTACTTTCCTACGCGGCCATCCTTGACTGGTGAGCTCCGCTGGGTGTTTTTTGCTGCTGCTTCTGTGTTGTCTAGAGCTTTCCCTGAACTGTTTTCTTCCATTTGTAGCTGTTCATTGCTCTTGGGGTTTTTTCTGTTTGTTTATTTTGGGGGGAGTAGGTAAGTGTTGGGACCTCCCAGCCCTCCATCTTGCTGACGTCATTCCTGAGTCCCTCCTGCTGCAGATGAAGCAAACAAGGCCCTAGGAGATAAGATGTTTTGCTCAATACACTACCCATTTGAGACTAGAAAGTACATTGTGATCCTTCTGATTCTTCTAGGTGCAAAAGCAACAAACCAATTTTAGACTGAATATGAAGTGTATTTTTGAACATTTATTTATATCTTGGTCCTATTGTCTCAAAATATTTTCAGTCCCCCCTGGTTCATGAATAAAAGTCCTTATTTGAATACAAAATATTAATGTATTCTTGCTGAGAAGCCATCATGGGAAGTATAGAAGTGACAAATACATTAATTGAACATGATAGGGTTCTAATGAAATAAATAATTCTTGAAAGTGCTCTATGAAGTAGGCAGTTGCGTGTTTTCAGTATTCAACCCCAGATAATTCACATTTTGCTGTTTTTTTGTACATTTCTGATTTCTATGCATTTTTAATTTCTCTTCTTTATTTTTTTGTAGACAAGATAACCAGAACATTACAAATAATACTGGAAGTTGTACCAGAAGAAGATTGCCAAAAATTATGAATTAATGCATTTGAAATCTTGGCAATCTCTCCTTGGCCTTGTTTCTGCCCAAAGAGCTGAAACAAACAAAATAAAATGGAACTTCACTCCATTTTATGAAAATCCAGAGGATTGCAACTTTGGGAATGGACTAAATTAGTTATTTCTGTCTTCTAGTGTATTCAAACTAGCTGGTTTCTAAGAAATTTAGTTTTAACTCTGTGTAGTTATAGAATGCTGATAGGCAGTTATACCACAAGTTCACATGATTTTTGAGTCCCTGATACCTACCAGATGAGGTCAGGGAAAAAGACTAGAGAATGGACAATTACTTTAGGGATCTTTCTCTGTAAATGTCTTACGGCTAAGAACCTTCAAACTGAAGACTGAGATGTTTTCTGTATATATGGGTTTTGTAGAAACAATTTTTATATACTGTAGATAACTGTACTGTGAAAAGTGTTTTCTCTTCTTATGCGGAAAAAAAGTGTATGTCATCATTACAGACAGAGGAAAGAAAGAAATTTGTTTTACATTGACATTCCATTGTTTCCCACAGATATCAACTTAGATACTACTCATCTTTTAATATTATTATACCCAGAGAATTTTGAACGAAGAACAGAGAGGGTATGCTAAATTTTAATAAATATATATTAAAGCCAAGTTTCTAGGGGCTATTGTTGATGAGGAAAATCCAGGAATTATGTTTAAGTAAACAAGTTTTTGAGAATTTATGTTAGGTTTTGTTCACTCATCATCAGAAACCTCTGTGGTTACGTGCTCTTTTGATTTCACAGCCACTGATTTGATCAGGAAAGGATGTATAACACCTTTTTGAGAGCAAAGCAATAGTCAATCTGGAATTAAAGCCTCTTAAGCACAATTCAGTGGTTTCACTAATAATTTACCCGTTGGTAAATGTATCTAAATATGTGCATTTAAAAGTTTTCAAGTTATAATATCAATATAAGACAGAAAATCACCAAGAAACAGAATCCTCAACATATTATGCCTAGCTCTGTAGTTCTATATGCAATGTTAGTAATTCTGAACAGTTTTTTAGTTTCATAGCTATTTTTGCATGGTGATGAATTTTGACAGTTTGTACATTTTCTTTATACATTTTATACTGTGTTAAAATATCTCTGGATAATACTGTCCATATCAGTTAGGAAAAGGCATGTATTTACATAAAAGTTAAGGAAGAAATGTCACTGCTAAGTAAGATTTACAACTGTTTCTAAAAATTTTACCACTACTGTATCTAGGTTTTGTCAGTAATTGCCTCACCTTAATTATCATTCAAATTGTAAAAGAGGTAACTGATAACAAGTTCACTGAAAGAAGGAGAAACTCTGCATGAAGTGTGTGTATTCAGATGGGTATTATTATGTTAGGCTTAGAAAATATTGTGGAATTTCCAAATAAGAATAATATAATGATGAAATTTGTTAACTATTATTTACATAAATGTCATATTAAATAGTTAATTATAGCCAGAGTATTTTTCATCCTTTAATTTTTGTCTATTTGAAAAAGAAGAATTTTCGGAAGAATTACACTGATTAAAATCATTAAGAGCAGATGTAGAGTTCATAAACAATTGATCAAAGTAGAAATGATGATAATTTGAGTCAATTCCAATTCATTAATTTTCAATTCATTAATTTCAATTTCAAAATTCAATTTAGTTAATTTCAATTTATTATATATCCAAGATTGAAAATTTTTCAGCCAAACCTTACCTCTGGCTCTTTAAGTGAACTCATAAAAATTCCTTCCTTTTTCTTCTACCTTGGGTTTTCATAGGGTTTTCAAAATTTGATCTGTAATCTATACTTCATATATCCACTTGTATATATCTGTCTCCACTAAATGAATTTGTTGCTAGAGGTAAAAATAGATTTCCTTTATATTCCTATTTTTTATAGTCTAAGCCTATATAATCTAAATCAGCACACTCTTCTGGAGTTTTTTTCTTTTCTAATGAAAAAAAAAAAAAAAAAAAAGGTGAAGTCTCATGGAGAAGTGTGTATAGTTCTTGCTTACTCCAGAGGTTAATGTGCTTATATCAAAGTGGCAAATAGGTCTCCTCATTTTATTTATTTGTTTAGTTTTGGTTTTAATTTCTCTTTAAATATATCACTATACAAGCTCACTAGGTTACATATTCCTTATTATTTTCATCATTTTTAGAATGATTTTTACATTGTTAAATTTGTAATGCCATTGTAATACTACTTTAACCAGATGGAAAGTCAGTCAATAATTTTTTTTTAAGTGGTGAGGATTAAGTTCCATTTCAACTTATTTTTGGGTTACATAATGACAAGATACAGGGTTTATGTAATCACCAAACTGATACTCATAACATTTATTTGGAATGGTATTATGTCAAGCAGATTCCAGTTTGAAAACTTTCCTGCACATTTTTACACATATGTGTATTTTTATACTAAGTAACTTTTTTCTCATATATTTAGAAAATTTTTTCTCATATATATTTTTTCATATATTGAACTACTACATGTGATATGTTTGTACCAGTGTGCCTATTCAAATGTTTAAAGACATTTTATGAATTTATTATAACACAAATGATAAAAGTGGCCAATATAATTCAAGACAAGTAGAATACTATTTTCAAATGTTCTGCTTTTTGGTACATAGATTCTCAAGTATTTAATTATGAATTAAGTAGATCTAGTAAAGACTTACAAAGCTGTAACAGTTTAATGTAAAAAATGGAGTGATTCTCCTTACACAATTGTGAATATTTCAGTAAATGTTTTTGACCCCTTTTTAAAGGTATTAGATTATTTTTCTGAGAGTTTTCTTTGATCACAAGAAGAAAACTGTTATAAATGGTGTCCTGGTCAGCTGGAAGTAGACCCTGTTCTTGTCTTTCTTTAGGAGATTAAAGATTTGTCCTAGGAAAGATGTTGAACTCTGGTACCAAACATAAACGTTAGATGTGTGTACGCACACATATGCGTGTCTGCTTGTACTGTGTCTCCTCGGCCCCTGCAAGCACAAAATTAGGACAGATTATTAGGTTCCATTAGCAATTTGTGGTAGTTTCTCTAACACTAAAATAAGTACATTGAAACAAATTTCCAGATTGTCCTTCGTGTCTGATACGGTTGTTTTCCCAATTGCTATTTGACATATCAACAGATGGTTAACAAGAGTACAATTATATAACTCAATGGAATTCTATGTTGAACTGTAATCAGTCTTCAGGAAACTCATTCATTTACCTCTATTTGAGATGAATGTAATACAGACTGATAAAGGGAGCATCTTTGACCAATATTTGATTTCTTATAATTGAAGCATAGATTATGAAAAGACAGAAAACTGAAGTCCAGAGTAGCTGGAAATGAAAGGTAGTATATGATTAGAGGTAGCAATATTTTTGTCTAGTTTATAATGCAATATAGATAGAGAAGTATTAAAAAACGGTCTGCTGTACACAGGTGGCTATCCTGAGAAACTAATGAAATGTAAGCTTCAGTGCCCCTCACTTACAGATGCCCCTTCCCTGGTCCTGTACTTAATTTTGCATTAGGAATTTTGTATTAATTTTCCTAAAGTAGATTAGCAAAATTATATATACTTCTGACCCTATAAAATCTGCATCTGTCCCGGTGAGAAAGATCAAAGTACCCCCATTACTTTTTCTTTTAGAAATAAGCATGGGGGATTTGTAGGATATATATTCAAGTAATAAAGTAGTGAGTTAACTGAAATCTTTCTATATAAGTAACTTTCTCATAATATTTATTATATGTGATATATAAGGAGAAAGTGTCTCTGTTGACATTTGATGTGTCAGTTCTGAATGATAGATAAACAAAGAATGGGAATTTAATTGTAGCTTTTTTTTTTTTTTAAGTCTGGAAAGAAATATAGAGAGATTTGGGGTTCGAATGCAGATGAGTCCAGAAATTTGATTTTACTTAAATAAAACCTTGCTCCATTTTACCCTATGTGATATGCTTTATGTCAGTGCTGATGATGTTTACAAAGTTACATTCTACTTTCCTAACCATTCAAAGTCAGGAATAAAAGCATGGCATTGTGCAACTGACAAGAAGCCCACAGCGGATACAAATTAGAGTAGATAATGAGTCATCGTGACAGCTTCTGTTTACATTATTTATATATAGGTAAAACAATTATTACTTATAAATGTATTTTAGGTTAAATTTCCCATATAGTATTTTCACTTTATCCCAATATATTTAAAACCTAAAATTGTAACCTGTATGTATTATTAGTACTGTACTTAAAACAATATTTTAATAGCCAATCTGGGGAGATAATCCTTCTTTTTGTTGCATTTTCAAATTATTTGGAGTCTAAAAAGAAATACTTGGTCTGTTTTTAGATCTGATACAAATTCACGAAGGTGTACAATGTGGTCTCACAGAAAGTTCTCCAGTTTTCCATATGTTGTGAGATACTGTCTTTCTCTACGTCCTCATCAGGATATTAACTTGATCTTTTTGAACCATTTCTGTTTTTTGAATGAATCAGCGATTCCCTTTGTTTTGTCTTTTATTTTTTGACATGATATTTTCAAGATAGGAGTGAGTCTAAATTTAAATTTATACAGCTACCTGTATAAATTTATGCAATTACATTTTCAAGATAGAAATGAGTCTTAATTTGATATAATTACCTGATATTCGTAGTGTGAAACTATCACTTGGATCACTTCCTTGGGAATTCCCTCCTCCTTCTCTCTATTATCATTGGCTTTAAAATATCACTGGAGGATGGTGACAGTCTCCAGTTATCTGTTACATGTGTGTATTTTGGCTACTTGGATCAAGGGTACATTTGGAGTATCAATAACTGCCTTAGCAGTTTTATAGATAGCAGTTCTCTCAAGAAACTGGCGCATTAGGTATCTGGAGCCATACAGATGGATACACTGGTTTTAAAGTGAATATACTTTTTTTCCCTCAACATATACACTACTGATTTTATTTTTAAAAGTATGACTTTCAAGTGAGTTAATTTCTTCGTTGGAAGACTTGCCTCCTGAGTCCTTATTACCTCTTGTTGAAGCCTCTAAAGGCCATGTTGAATGCTGAAGAGAAAGAAAGGAAAAAAACCAAAAAAACTAAAAACTAATGCACAGTAATCTCTTTTGCAGCAGTGACTGTGTTCAGAGTACTTTGTGCAGCAGGATGTTTTGCACAGCATCTTGTGGGAAAACAGATTAGTGCTTTGGATGTTACAGCTATATAACTGGTTGGGTTGTGAGGGGCCTGACTTAAATGAGGGTTTGTGAAGTGAGACCTCACTTACTCCTACTGAGTAACATTCTTCTGTGCATGCTCGGAAGCACATTCGTGTTGCACCAGGGGCCAATGCGATGTGGTTCCCTGGTTCTAGGTTTAAACTGATTTATTTTAAAGGATTTCTGAATTATTTTTTTCCCTAGCATTTCTCCTGCATTCGAATTTTCTGCTTACTGGCTATTGTAATATAAAGTAAAAATACATTGGAGAAATAGAACACAGATTGTTTAAAATGAGTGTATGCTTATAACAAAATAGAAATGATCTACGTTAAACTACTGTGTATATTAATGATTTCAAACACTACCACATAGCACTTTTAAATTGCTCTTTTAAATTGCTCTATAGTGCTATGGTTATCATGTAAACCACAAGAACCCTCTAAAAATTTTAAGTCATCCCAGATTATTTTGATTCTCTTCTTGGAGAACTTTTTTACTTAATAGTTTTCCCTTGTGAATGTTATTACTGCTGCTATAAATTTAGAATTTAACTATTGATACTTACAGTTTGAAAACAGGGTTCGTCTTTTGACATTATCTAAGTTAAGAGAGTGACGTATCACTTTATTCTTGGTTAGTTTGAACACAGGCATTTGCCCCAAATTTCTATCCTTTTGTAGATGAATTGTAGCACAATAGTAATGAATTTTCAGTAGTACCTGTCAGCATTTTGGGAACTTTGTGAACATAAGCATCAGAAGTTTAAAAAAAATTGCTTATTACCGTGTAATACGGTGTCTTCTTTTTTGACAAACTAGCGAACAAACATAGAATTTTTCGCTGATGCTAAATGTTAACTACCTGTGGTTTTATAATAAGTCAAAGAAAGAGGAAAGACAAGTAGCTTCGTGTATTGAATGCTTCGTGAATTGAATTTGTCCTAGTTTTCTGACAAAGACTTGACTCTGGGTTTCCTAGAGCTTGATTTTTACTTATCATAGGGCTGATTAGATGGTAGTGATGCACTGGTAGGGATGGTTTGCAGTTGTTGACTCCGAGTTCATCTCACGATGAATCTTTCATGTTGTTTTATTGTGTGTTTATCTGTATTGACTCTATAAAAATGGGTTTAGTGAGCTTTGGGTTACAATTTGACCTGGTAAGAATCATTTCTTTTTCAACTATCAAGGAATAGAAAACTCCGTATGTATTGGTACGTCTGTGTCAACATAGTGTTAGGAACTATATGTGAATGTATTTAAATGTCTTTCTTAGTCTGTGACAAGCATCAGTAATTTGCACCGATGGAATGAATTTAGCCCAGTGGGAAAGTAGTAGGTTATTCTGGAGGGCCGTGCTCGCAGCTGTCTCTTTGATCTGTGCTTAGAGGTTAATTTATAGACCAGCTCTATCCCTTCACTTGGATCTGGAATGCATCTGTCATGACCTTGTACCATTCCCCAGATTGAGGAGTGAGGGGAGAGGTGGGTTTGGCCTTGTGCTATAAAATGCAACAAGAAGTCCAGCTGAGGGAGAGTGAGCCTTAATGTCCTAAATTGTCCTCATCTGTGGTGGCATTTCTTCCTCCTGGCACTGTGATAAGGAAACTTGGTAAAGGGGATTGTGCGTCTTTCATACAAATTTTATACAATGTCTCAGATTGATAAATTCTTAAAAACCCAAATTCCTTTTCTTCATCTTTAGCCCAACCATATTAGAGGTACTAAGATATTTAACTATGAAAATATAAATGGTGCAAAGGGACTTTCATTTGTGGATCGTGCTGTGTTTCTTAGGGTTCTCTGGCACTGATGCCTCTGCCAGCATGTGATACATGAAATAAAATGGATTTTTCTACAGATTAATGATTTGCCTCTGGGGAGAGTTCTGGTACAGCAATCACACTGCCAGATGGTGTTTATGGGCTATTTGTGTAAGTGGTAAGATACTATGAAATAAGTGTGCTTTCATCTGATGGAAACTCTTGATGCATGTGTTTTTGTATGGAATAAATTTTGGTGCAATATGATGTCACTCAATGTTGCATTGAATTTAATTTCAATTGTGTTTATGTATATATATTCCTGTCACGCTTCTAGTTGCTTCAACCTTTGTGTATGTATTTTTGTACATATTTTTAGTTGAAATATTTTAAATGGAAATGAAATAAACATTTGATAGCTTACCTAATAAAAGTCATGATGTGTGTGTGTGTGTTTTTAAAGCGATATACATTCTATTAAGTTGAAGGCTTTGGTTTTAGTGATTGGGTTTTTCTATCACTGATTCTGTGAATTTGTTGAAGTATCCCACTTAACAGCAATTTCCTGAAAGTGGTGGCAGATTCATCAAACACTGTAGATATTCTTCTTCCTCGTGGCCTACCCATCTGTCCTGTACTCTGAAGCATTTGGCTACTTAGTCTTTTTTCCTGCCTCTTAACTAAAGTCTCATCTCTTGTCTAACTCTAATTCAGCCTGCAAGAGTTTTCCCAGCGCGTTCTTTCTAAAACACAAATATGATAAATATCCTCAATGGTTTCACATTTATGTCTTTCTGGGTGGGTAAAGTCCACACTTCCGTATAACATGCAGGGCTTTCCATAATCTGCCACGTTACTTTCTCCAGCTACGAATGACCACTTCCATATTTGCTGCCACAATAGTAAATGTCTTCTTAGTGGTTGAGGAAAGTTGCCATTGTTTCACCTGACACACTGCAGATTCCTACAGGAACGATATTCCTCTGCTCCCTGTTTCTGTCTCTCATGCCCAGCATCGCACAATTCTACCCAATGTTCAGGATTGGGTTCAAAAGTCATCTCTTCCAGAAACTTTCCCCCAGCTGGCTCAGGACCTGACTCCTGACCATCTTCATCATCCGGGGCACACCTCTTTGTGGAACTCGTTGTACACCATTGTAACTGATTTGCTTGGTAACTTTCTTTCCCTGGATTTGCAGTTAATTTTTTACTGTCTTTTACTGACTAAAGCATAATAGGTACTCAGTTAATGTTTAGATTAATAAATTCAATAAATAAACAAATAACTTTCATCATTAGGTTTCAAGATAAACTTTTTTTAGAAGCAGTTTGTATCACCTCTAAATGTAAGCAATCCATTAGATTCTGCGGAATTCTGTGAAATGTCCTACCTCCAGATTGTGAGAAAGCTGGGGAGTTTCAGTCTCTGTCCACTCTTGTTCCTTCTCTCTTTCTCCCCAACCTCCACCCCACCCTGCTCCGCACTCCATGTTGGTAGGTGGGTCTTGAATAGAGGAAATGAGCAAATGACCTACCATGATCTCTTCCCATGAAAAGACATTTACGTTCCTATATTCTTCATAAGCTATCTTTTTCAGAATACTAATTTGAAAACAAATCTAATGGTCTGAACTGGAGAGCAGAAGAAAATCTATATTTTTGATGACCAAATTTCTCTTTGAAGTAGACATGGGAGATTAAATAGCACTTATTCCGGATGACATATTTTGGGAAAAGAGTGAAAAAGGAAACTAATAACTTTTGCACCTGTTAAATTTAAGCAAATTTGAAAAGAAATACAAACCATATGATATGTAGATATACTTACTTTTAAATGAATGAATATGACTGGAAATATATTTAAGGAAAATGTGTAGGAAAAATTAGATAATATATAATGGCTAATAATTTTTAAACACTAACATTAGGTTCTTAAACATGCTGATTTAGGTTCACAAAAGACTTTTGCAACTGAACTACATCTAGTAATTTTCTACTTTAATTTTTAAGCTATATCTAATTTATAAAAAATTGAGATGATGGATCCTGGGATAGGTGGGCAGGTCATGGATAACTATACTGTTGTTTTTGCCCCCACATGCCCTACAAATTGTATTTGCAGACTCTAGAAATCTGACTTTGAAGGTCAGGTCTTCATAGCCACTTTTTGTTTTTATAGTCTTAAGCTTAAAAACACCTGGTCACCAGCAGGCATTAACTAAAAACTATGATCTTAAAATTTTTGATGTTTGAAAGAATTCAGAAATAAAATATAATTAGGTTTCAATACCCTTTAAAATTTTAGCTTTGAAGATTTATTAATCTCCAAAAGACATGAAACAAGATTTCAAAGGTGTTAATTCAGGTTAAATTATTACAAAAATTGAAATACCCTCCAGCTGTAATGAAATAAGTTAGTAAGTATAAATGAGTATAACCCTAAGAAATGTGTGAGCAAGCCGGTTACTTTCCTCTCATTCTAGTTTTTCTTAAAAATAAGAGAAACTAATCTTACTTTTGTCAAAGTAATTAACATTATAATTATAGAACAACATGTCATTATTATCGTTCTGTATTCTATTTCCTAAAGTCTAAACACAATGTACAAATTTATTTCATGTTCTGAATTCTGCCTTAAACTTCTGTTTTCTTCTTACTCCCCCATTGCTGTGTTCCTTTCAGAATTTGTTACTCAATGTGTTAAAATCAAAATTTAATTATTGATTAAACAGAAATTCACTAGGCACCTTCCCTATGCCAAGCAGTATGATGGGTGCTGGGGAGACCGTGCTAGCAGTTGGTACTGCCTCTGCTTCGTGAAGTTGAGGGCACAGTGTATTTTTTCATAATCATTCAAGTGGATTGTTAAGAATTAGGGTAAGTCTTGGGTGCTAGAAGGCAGCATACCCAGATATGGTCTGGTCTAGGAGGTTGGGGAAGGCTTTCCTAAGGATGTAGTATGACTGATATGGAAGGCTGGGTGCTCACGAACCAGGTAACGTGGAGGGAGGATGGAGAGCGTTACAGGCAAGGTGGACTGTGTGATAGAGGCCCTGAGCCAGTAAGAAGCAAGGTTTGTTTAAGAATATAAATTCAAGACCAGAGCAACTAGAACACAGGACAAAGTACATAATGCACCTCCGGAGAAGAGCAGTTGTAGAGAGCTTATTGGGCGATGTTCAAGACTTCGGTCTTTACCCTGTGTAAGGGAGATGGCACAGACCAGTGACAGCCACACAGAATGTGAACGCTGAACCTTATCACCATTTCAAATCTTACCCTCCCCTAAAACTTCTAAATAGAATTCTTTCAATAGTAAAAAAAAGAATTTATTTTGTTACATTCCTATTCTTCTTCTATTTTGCCTAATTAGTTCACACTGCCAGAAGTATTTGTAAACTGCAGTAGGCCCTGCACATATTATTGAAAGAGAAAATAATTACCAGAATATGTAATCAACAAAGGAGGGAAATCTTTTTTCCAGGAACTTTATTCTTGTCTATCCTTAGCATGTTTACCCCTCTCTTCCAACTTAGATTACATCTGATCTACGGTATTGAACACCCACCAACTATCATCTCTAGGATGGTTTGTAATTTTTTTTTTGAGAGATATTCCTCTGGTGCTATAATTTTTAAAGTTAATCTTAACTTTGAAAATTTATTTTTTGTCCAAATGAAAACATTACACAAAATCTACCTTACATGACCTATTGCTAATAGAGTTATTGTCTTACAAGTAAAGGTATCATACATTTGACTCTAATGGTTTAATATAAAAAATGTCAATGCTATAAATATTTGAATTTATTTTTGGCTCTATACAAATACAAAGAGTAAATTTTTCTTTTTTTTCCCACTCTTCATCATTCACAATGGATGAAAAGTGGCTCTTCTAGGAAGAGAAAAAGAATTTTGTTTAAGGAATTAGGGGAATAAAGTAAGAAAAATTATTTAAGATAATTTAAAGAACACTCCCATGGAAAGCATGGAATTCTCTGATACAGTTTTCCCCCAGCTTTATTGAGATATAACTGACAAATAATATTGTGTGAGTTTAGTACAATGTGATGACTCGATAAATGTACGTATTGTGAAATGATTACCACATTAAGGCTAGTTAGCTCATCCGTCACCACACACAGTTACATTTTTTCTATGGAGACAACATTTAAAACCTATTAACAAATTTCAAGTGTATACACAACACAGTACTGTTAACTAAGTCACCATGCTGTGTATTACATCCACGGAATGTATTCATTTTATAACAGAAAACTTCTACCCTTTGACCATCTCCTCATTCCCCTCACCCTTCAGCCCCTGGTAGCCACCAATCCACTTTCTATGAATTCGACTTTTTAGTTCCTACATACAAGCGAGATCAGAGAATATTTGTGTAGTCATTTTTTGGTGGAATATCTATAGTTCACTAAATAAATGATCATGTCAGCTGCAACAGAAGACAATTTTACTTCTTCCTTTCTGATCTGGGTTCCTTTTATTTCTGTTTCTTATCTAACTGCTCTGACTAGGACTTCTGTTACTATGTTGAGTAGGAGTGGTGAGAGTAGCCCTCTTGTCTTGTTCTTCGTCTTAGAGGAAAAACATACAAACTTCCAGTTAGGGATGATGTTAGCTGTGGGTTTGCTGTCTATGACCTTCATCATGTTGAGGGATATTCCTTCTATGCTCAGCTTGTTGAGAGTTTTTATCCTGAAAGGATGTTCTGTTTTGGCAAATGCTTTTTCTGCGTCTATTGAAAAGATCATGATTTTTATCTTTCATTCTATTAATGTGATGAATCACATGTATTGATTTGTATATATCTTACCATCTTTACATTCCAGAAATAAATCCCATTTGGTGATTTTGTGCAGTCCTTCTAATGTTGATTTTGGTTTGCTAGAGTTTTTTTGGTTTTGTTTTTTGGAATTTTTGTATCTGTATTCATCAGGCTGTGCTTCCCAGCTGGAGGGGGCCCCTGGCGGGACTCTGTATTTAGGCTGGGCTGTAGCCTGTGATCAAGCTGGTTGGCTCTATTCTAAGGCGAGGTCTCTGGCTGGGACCCCTGGTTGAGCAGGGCCACCAGCTGTACCTTGCAGTTGGGTGGGGCTGGAGGCTGTGATCCGTGGTCGCTAAGTGTTGCTGTCCAAGCTTCCTGGTTAGGTGGGGCCACGGGTATGTTCCATGATTGGGCAAGGTTACTGGCTGGGCTCTCTGCCTGGAAGAGGCTGCTTGCTGTGCTCAGCAGTTAGGCATTATTGTAGGCTCGGCTTGAGGCTGCCTAGGCTCATGGTTTGGGCTCCCTTGCAGACGGGGCTCAAAGTTATGTTCTGCAGTTGGGCTGGGCTGCCAGCTTGGCTCTTGGCCTCAGCTGGGCAACCAGCATGAGCTTCACAAGTGCCCAGAGTCTCTGGCTGGTTTTGCTAGTCAGGCGGGGCTAGAGGCCAGGCCTAGCAGTTGAGTGGAGCTGCTGACTTGCTTCACTGTCCTGGCAGTTTTGGAGAATGGATTCTGCCATTGGGGCAGCCTGCTGGCTGTACACCCAAACCAGGCAGGACTTCCTACTAAGCTCTCTGGCCAGACAGGGCCACCATCTTGGGTCTGCGGATGGGCAGAGCCGCTGGCTGAGATCTGAGGTCAGACGCACTGCCAGCAGAAATGTTGTCTGCCAGGATCTATGCACTGGTAATTGCGAGCTCTGTTCCTCTTCTCCATCTCTAGCTGATTCCCCCAGTTATCCCTGTGAGGCCATACCTACATGGATTTCCTGGGAAGCCTTCTGGAATGCTGAGGAAGCTGGGTGTCCACCTGGATCTCTCCACTGGAGAAACTATAGGCCAGGGAGGACCTGCTAGGTTGGTGGTATACTGGCCTGGGGAAGGGGAGACATGGTCAAAGGAAAACCATCCTTCCTACCCTTCTAATGTGTGTGGTTGTTTTTTTTTTTTTTTTTTTTTGGCTCAAAGGGATGCTTCAGCCTCACCCCCATGTTCTGGTTTCTTGGTATCTTCACAAAAGCATCTTACCTGGGGTTAATTGCTAGTTGCTCTTTCTGTGAGGGGAACTGAAGTCAGGAACTATCCATTTTGCCATTTCGCTCTGATACAGTTTTTGATACCCAAGTTCCCCTATCCTGAAGTTCCATTAACTAGATGTTTCTCTTATGCACTTATAGTGATATATTGATTTCCTTAAAAGAATAATTTGATATCATCCAGTTGTGCCTAATGATATGAAAAGGTTAATGTAGAAAGTCTATGATTATTAGTAAAACACTTTCTCAAATTAAAGCTCTCAGATTTCAGCGAGAGAGTATTGAATCAGAGGACTGAAAGGGCAGAAGAAATTGAACAATGGTTCAATTTTGTAATAGATGTTATTTATCATTTTTATTAAACTTTGTATTAGCCATGTGCTTTGCATTGACTAGGATACTCCTCACCATTGTCTATGAATAAAACAGATGACAAGTCTTACTTCCATTTTTGGATTAACAAAAATAGTTAAAATGGCTTGCCTCAGGCAACAGAGAAAGTTAGAGAGGTCAGGGTAGAAATTCTGATTATCAAATCCCTCTGAAATTTCAGACTGTTGAATCAAAGCATCTCTCAGGTAAATACAGTTACTTGATTTATAAGTTAATCAGTCATTAAATGTTTATTTTGTATCAGCTATATGATTAACAATGAGCTTTATGGTATGGGAAATGTACCATGATTCTTCAGCCCAAAGAACTCACAGTAATTCAGCTTGGATAAAGAAGAATTTGTAATAAACCACAGGAACACACAATTGAATACAATGTGTGATTAACTGTGAAAATGTGTGTTGGGCTTTGCATTTGACCTTAAACATTTGGAGGAGATGGTCAAGAGAGTCGAAGCTGATTTTGGATGATGATGATGTGTGTGTGGTTTACAATTTGATGAAAGGCAGGAACTAAAAGCACACTATGCTTTTAGTTAATAAAAGAGTTAAGGCTGAGTAGAGTCAAGGGTAGTAAATACAGAGAGGTTGATTGTATCACGTCCACTTACAGTGGTGCCTTTGAATCAGGAAAATGAGTTTGATCTGAAGATGGAAGCTGCTGAGGGCATTTCTGAAGGGAGTCATACAGTCAGAGTGGCAACGGAACAGGGTTGTCAGCTCTGCTAGAGTTTATGAGGAAAACTCTGGGATCAGCAAAATCTAGCTGACAAGCTTTTGCAGTAAACAGCTGTGAAGAAGTCTAGACTGGGATTGGAGCTAAAAGGGCAGATGAATGAGAAATTTTGGAGGAGAAACCAGACTTTGTGCCTGACTTACTATAGAGGATTCAGAGGAGGAGTCATAGGTGACCTCATGCTGTCAAGCCTGAATGCATGGACTTAACACGCATGCTTGGTGGTAAACGCCTGGTTTCCTGGTACGAAGCGGTTGGAGCACATTTCCATTTGGGATGCGCTCAATTTGACGTACTGAAAATTCCATCTGGAGACATTCTCTGATCCTTAGATTAGAGGGCAAGAGCTCAGGTGAGAGGAAAGGGTTTGAGATACGCAGCATCAACTTTCTTGGGGAGGCTTGTAAATAACACCTCTCTTCCCCACTTGAATTATAAATCAATTAAGGCATAAGTCAAAATTATAAGACAGATAGGAGAACAAAATATCGCCATTATTGCTGATGCAGCTAAGGGAGAAGAATGTGATTCATAGCCATGGGCAGGTGGGTTTTGTAACATTGAACCCTAGGGTTAGGGAGATTTACTCCTCTCACTGCAGGCAGTCTTGTACCATTTGAGGCCTCTTTCCCGTGGGTCTCTGACTCTATAAAATTTAAGATGTGGAGCGGCATAGCAGAATTAATGCCCTCTGAGGTCAGGATGGCTCCCAAGAGAGAAAACACAAACACTCAGCTTTTTTTTTTTTTTTTTCTTTCCAAACTCACCAGTAAGAGTAAGACACTACTCATCTAGAATGAGGCTAAGAGTGTTTCCCTAGCACAGTGCCTTCTGCATGGAAGTAAACATCAGCTATGGGAAGGAACCCTCTCCTCTTTCCCCAGCCCTTCACACTTAAGAGTATGCTGCATAGAAATGCACCTTCATGGGTTCAGAAAACATCTCTTTTGCATTTTGTATACACAGTTTGACTTAAGCATGGTACCTGGAAAATGTCAACTACTCAACATACTCTTTGATTAAATGGGTGGATAAGATTGGCAGTTGAAGATGATGTGACTTAATGGCTTTCCATTGGAGGGGATGTGAAAAGAGAAGAGTGTCCCCCAGGGAGCGAGCTTGATGAGCTGGGTGGGAAATGGAACAAGGCAGGGGGACTGAGCAGGGAAAGAACAGGGGCACCTGCCAGGACTCGGGATTGAAGCTGGATGTCTGTTTTGGATGATGACAGTATACTGTAGTTTCAGAATACTTCCACTGATGTCATGCTCGAGTTCTCATATTTTGGTCAAGTCGACAGCCATTCTGGGCTTTCTGGTTTCAGGTCTGTGGTAAATGAAAGGATGTCAAACAGTGATTCCTCTTCTATCTCCTGATCCTGGAAGCCATCAAAGACACAATCCCACCTTTAATAAGCATGTTTCAGCCTTACCAAGGTTGTTGTGGTATATTATATTATATTGTTTAGGACACTTTTAGATGCAAGTAACAGAAACCAGTTCAAGTAACGGAAGCAAAAGAGGGACTATGATATGGATAGAGCCATGGCTCAAAGGCCCATTTGTCAGGAATGCAGCCTGGCCTCAGAAAGGGCCCCAGGTCTGGCACTGGAAGCTACAGGAAGCTAGGCAACGCTCTCTCCATTTCTCATCTCTGTCTCTGTGTGACCCTGTCATTTATCTCTTCTTCCCTATACTGGCCGCCTCTCTACAATGCCTGAGTTTGTGCATCTCTTCCGATCAAGAGGAAAACTCAGACAAAAACGCAAATTTTTATTTAAAGGCATCTAAAATGTGCCAGACACATACCACATGACTTTGGACAAACTGCTTAATTCCAACTTGCCTCATAAAGTTGTCATGAAGATTCAATGAGTTAGTAAATAGTTTGTGCTATTTACTAACCAACCACGAGCAGAATCCAAGCGTGGCGTTCAGGTTCCTGCACAACTGAATGCGTGAAGGGTTTTGAGGAGGCAGAATTCCTGGAGCTAGTACTAACTACAAAAGGTTTTCTCCAGAAACACACACACACACACCCCTCACATACGCAGACACCCATTCACATAAATCATGACTAAATCAAGAAATTGGAACGAGGAGGAAGAGTGAAATGCAGCCAGCAATTAGATAAAAATAACTAATGTTTAACGAAGACATACTACATGCCTTTAGCCCTGTTCTAAGCACTATTTACTAACTCATTGAATCTTCATGACAACTTTATGAGGCAAGTTGGAATCAAGCAGTTTGTCCGAAGTCACGTGGTAAGTGTCTGGCACATTTTAGATGTCTTTAAATAAAAGCATTTAAAAATTATTCCTATTCTCCAACCACCAAATGTTTTATTTTCAGTCTATTCATAAGTACTGAATCTTCTTTGTTTACTAGGCAAAAGCAGAGGAAACCTCCGTCGGTAGGAGAACTGATGGGAAGGATTGATGATGAGTTTTGCTGGTCCTTTGGGATTCCCGTAGGTCACAGGGCAGACTGGATGGTGCACACGTGGACAGTGCCTTATCCAGCTGTGGGGAAATGTTAAGAGTAGAGGTATAATTTGCCAGGTTCTCACCACTGGAAAATCCTGCGAATAGGAAGGCAATTCAAGTCAAATTACAGGCCTCACTTCTACAACCCTGCCCTGAGGCCATAGCTTGTAAAAATGATTTTACTTCTAATTAACAATTCCACATTCCTCTGGGTTTCTTGGTTTTAAATTTTTTTTTTTTTTAAATAGAGGCAAAGTGGGGGTGAGCAGTGGACATAACAACAGGGAGATTTGGATGAATTACCAATTTTAGTTGGAAATGCTAACACTTCCTCAGAAATTGGTTAGGTCAAACACACAAGACAGGAACATACAGAATGTTAGAAAATCACAATTCTATATATCTAATTAATTATACATAAAATTGTATATATGTATATATACATATATGTATTTAATACCCAATAAGTAAATATTATTTTTGAGCACCCATGGACCAGCCACAAGAATTGAGTTCTTATTGGGACTCAATGAAAGCCAATCAAATCTCAAGCAATCAATATCTTGGAGACTATGACAATAATAGAGTAAAATTAAAAATTAACCATTAAAGGAGTGCTTTAAGAGGTGTGTATGTCTGTAATCTTAAAAAGAGACTGCTAACAAAACTACGATGAGGTATCACCTCACACCAGTCAGAACGGCCATCATTCAAAAGTCCACAAATGACAAATGCTGGAAAAGCTGTGGAGAAAAGGGAACCCTCCTACACTGCCTGTGGGAATGCAATTTGGTGCAGCTACTGTGGAAAACAGTGTGGAGATTCCTCAAAAGACTAGGAATAAACTTACCATATGACCCAGTAATCCCACTCCTGGGCATATATCCAGAAGGAACCCTACTTCAAAAAGACACCTGCACCCCAATGTTCATAGCAGCACTATTTACAATAGCCAAAGCATGGAAGCAGCCTAAATGTCCATTAACAGATGACTCGATAAAGAAGAAGTGGTATATTTATACAATGGAATACTATTCAGCTATAAAAATGACAACATAACGCCATTTGCAGCAACATGGATGTTCCTGGAGAATGCCATTCTAAGTGAAGTAAGCCAGAAAGAGAAAGAAAAATACCGTATGAGATCGCTCATATGTGGAACCTAAAAAAAAATAAAGAACATAAGTACAGAACAGAAAACAGACTCATAGACATAGAATACAAACGTGGTTGCCAAGGGGGCAGGGGGTGGGGAGAGACAGACTGGGATTTCAAAATTTGTAGATACTGACAGACATATGTAGAATAGATAAATAAGATTATACTGTATAGCACAGGTAAATACATACAAGATCTTGTGCTAGCTCACAGTGAAAAAAAAGTGACCATGAATATATGTATGTTCATGTATAACTGAAAAATTGTGCTCTACATTGGAATTTGACACAACATTGTAAAATGACTATAACTCAATAAAAAATGTTTTAAAAATAAAAAGAGACTGCTAAGAAACTCTTAGGTAAAAAAAAAAAAATTACAGAATACTTAGAACTACATGATAATGAAGAAAGCCACAAGCCAGCATTTTTAGGTGACAGCTAAAGCATTCTAAGCGGGAAATTTGGAAGGCAAGGCGAACGGTGATGTGGATATAGGGGGAAGTTAACAACAATAACAACACAACGACAGTGACGAAACCAGGAGAGGGACTGCACGGGCTGATCAAGGTGAAGGATCATGAACTGAGAAACTGCTTAGTGGTATTTTCAAAAGAAAATAGTTTTTAACAAATTAACCGTAATATTGCAATAATGATGTGTTCAATTCAAATCAGTTTTTAGAATAGAAGGGGGATTATTTAACAGGAAATCAAAGTGATGCTGAGGAGCTATAATAGAAGTGTGTGTACTAATGAAATAATTGTCAATACATGTTGTAAATTACCACACATTTCTTTAGCTATTTATGCATCTGAGGCCCGTAAAAGACAGAGGCCCATAAAAAAACAAAGAAGAATAGAGGATCTTTGGTTTGCCTTGTTAGCAAGAGACATCCATCTCACTCCTGGGCTACCACAGTCCTCTGCTTCATTATCCAGGGAATTCACAACAGTTTTCTAGATTTCAGAGAAAAATGAAGCATAGAACAAACTTTCTCACTTCTCAGCTTGCCTGACAAAATTTTTGACCTAATAATCAAGTTTCCAGGTAGTATAATATTCAAATAAATATATCACATGAATCATAAGATATTCTCCACAATTTTCCTTTAACTCTGTAGCAAATGAAGCAACAAAAAGAAGCCTTGAGATGGGCTTATTAACTTTTCAGCTACATAGTAAGATAAATGTGGCAATAGAAGATCATTCCAAAGATTTTGATTTGAGTTCCAATATGAATATAGATTCTAAATGACTGCTTTGTCCTATAAAATCTTTTCCTTCATTGACCAAATACGAGTCTTATCTGTATCATACCAATGCAAAGGTAATTTATACTTTTCAACTGCACATTTACCATTGCAACCCTGATTTCCTTTACACAATATTTCCTGTCTTAGATGAATTTTCCAGGTTATAAACAACAGAATGAATTGTGATGTTTTACAACATGCGTTAAAATTTCTTTCACTTGTGACATATGTTCCTATCACAGTTGCTCAATATTATTCCAATTTGCGGTGAAATTAGTCCCTTCCCTTTGTTTGAAACTGATCTTTTTATAGATGGACAATATTTTAATTGTAGTTTAATTCGATAACTTAATTCATTCAACAAATGATAAGCAACTACTATATGCCAGGTTGAGTGTTGTGTACTCGAAGATAAAGCACTGTTTTCCTCAGGTAACCAATAAAAAAGAGACCCATAGACAGATATAAGACAGTATTATAAGGGCCCAACAGAAGCAGGCATGGGGTCTTCTGGGTGCATTTAATACTAAAACATAATCATACCTCAGGGGAATAGAGATGAGATATTGGAGGGATGAGTAATAAATGAGCATTGAAGTCTCACCAGGCTAAAGAAGTAAGAGAGGGTTGGGGTTGTGGAAAGCATTCCGGCTGGGGGATGCAACGTGTACAACGCCAAGGAGGAAGAAATTGTGCAGAGTGCACAGGGAATGTTAGTGAGTCCAAAGTTGTACTGCTCTTCACACGACAGGCCAATAAATCAAGAGATGAGTTGCTGGGGCGGGAATAGTGACCTTATTCAGAAAGCCAGCAGACTGAGAAGACGGTTGATTGATGTCCCAAAAAACCATCTTACCCAAGTCAGAATTCAGAATTCTTTTATACTAAAAGGGGAGGGGGTGTGCTGGTTGTTGCAAACATCTTGGTGCTCAAAATCTTTGTTTTTGCAACTGCCCATGTAGGTTTGGTCACAATGTTCCTATAAATCTCCAACAAGACAAATATTATTCTCTGTTCTGCAACTGTTTATCCCTATGTGAATGGAAAAGTGTTACACCTTTAAAGATGAGAGCCTTGAAAATGGGCTGTCCTGTATTTCAGGCTATAGGCAACTTTATTCTACAAAGGTACAGAGCCAGCATGACTCAGCACAGGCAACAGAGCACAAGGGTTATAGCTAAAGGAATAGATCCAATATGGAGTCAGGTTTGTTCTTCTCTGTTACAGGACCTCAAATGGTGTTTGAGGCAGGAATAAAGGCATAAAGCTGGAGAAGTAGCCAAAGGTCAAGCCATATGGGAATACATCAGCCTTGGTGAGAAATCTTTATATGACTCGTTGGAAGGTAAGCTTTCAGAAAACCCTGTGGTGAGTAGAGACTGAATTCTAGAGAACCATGTAAGAAGTGCTACAATAAAGAGGTTGTGACAGTGTTCTAGGCAAGACATGACAAGAACCAAGCCAGGGTGGTGGACATAGAGACTGATACAAGGGGTGTATTGGTCCTATTGCTGTGATGATAAATCACTACATACTTAATGGCTTAAAAACAACACAGATGCATTATCCTACAGTTCTGGAGATCAGAAGTCTGAAATGGGTCATAGAATAGGGCTAAAATTAAGGCTTCAGCAAAACTATGTTCCATCTGCTTGCTTTAGGGAAGAATTTGTTTCTTTGCCTTTTCCAGATTTCCTGCATTCCCTGGCTCGTTCTCTCTTCTTTGCATCACTCTGATTTCTGTATCTGTTATCACATCTCTGACTGTAACCCTCCTGCCTACCTCTTATAAAAACTATGATCACACTGGGGTTGGCTCACCCAGAGAATATGAGATGGTCTCCTCATCTCAACATCCTTAACTGAATCACATCTACAAAGTCCCTCTGGCCATATAAGGTAACATATTCACAGGTTTGGGGGATTAGGCTGGAAGTATCTTTAAAGGGCCGTTATTCTGTCTACCACACAGGACGTGCTGAAAAAATATTTACAAGGACTTGGTAATTTATGGAGAGAGTGTGGGATGAGTGAAAGAGAAAGTAAAGCATTCCCACGTATTTAACTTAGCTGACTTTAAGAAAGATGTCATCGACTGACATGAGGCATAGTGAAGGAAGAATCATTCAGGTGTGAGGTGTGGAGCGTGGAGAGTTTGAGGAGCCCGTGGAACTTCAAGCCGACAGGAGATGTCTAGCTATCTAGCAGGTGTGTTGCTATCTGAACCTGCAGCTTAGATGAAAATTGTGTTGGGAGTTTAAATTTGGATGTTTTCAGCCGTTAGGAAGCGGAGTTGAAGCCATGTTGGATGGAAACACATCAGGAGAGACTGAGAGTGAGAAACACAACAGGAAGCTGGTATTAGGGGTGTTTGAAAGAGCAGCCCTACATGTTGACTGAGGAGGATTTGTCAGAAATGGAAAATTGGTGGAACAGAGATTCTTGGGAGCCCAGGCAACTGAGCAATGGTTTTTACACTGTGCTCCTCAAAGTACCCCTGAGGGTTACTGCATTTCCCAATAGCAGAGAGGAGTGAATCAATGGGACTCCACACCTCTCACCAAGATCAGAGTAACTATGCTTTTATTTGAGTCATAGGTTTGCATTTCTCCATAAGGTTTTATTTAAATGAGGGGCTTTGTTATGAAATTGTATTTAAAATTTGCAAATCTCTATAGTAGAGAAGTTGAGGTAGAGTGAATGATGAATGTCCCGTGATCCCTTGGCGAGGGCATAGCATGAATGTAGCCAAACCAATGCAGCTACTGATTACTCTTATTAATCTGTGTAATCAACAGTGAGTGGTGTTGGTTCCCTGTGTTCTTACAGCATCTTGTGCGGTGCTTGATCGTGGCACTTTTCATATTGCATTTTCATTTTTGTTTTAGTGTCCCTATATCCCCCTCTAGATTGGGAACACACTAAAAATCTCTCCAGTGGCTTTCATCTTTGTATTGCAGGTGTAAAAAGATGAGGAAAAAATTATTCCTGAGATTTCATCCTAAGGAGAAACTTTGCCTATTTTCAGGGAGAGAGAGACAGACCTCAAAAGCATGCTTAAACAAAATGTGATGCTTACTAAACTGCTTTGCAGGATAAAGGGAGAGAAATTTTGTTACCGAAAAGAAAGGAGAGGAAAAGGAAGAATGATCAAAGAATAAAGGGAAAAAGAAAGCAAAGAGAATGCAGGGGATCTTAAGATGCAACTCTGGCCCATAAATTGCCAATAATGTTCCTACATTTATAAATCCTTCCCTTAAAATTAATAACTGATAAAGGTTATGAGTTTTTGGCTGAGCTAATATAGAGCAAAACGGAGACA
Source organism: Camelus ferus (assembly GCF_009834535.1). Classification (NCBI taxonomy): domain Eukaryota; kingdom Metazoa; phylum Chordata; class Mammalia; order Artiodactyla; family Camelidae; genus Camelus; species Camelus ferus. The sequence goes on along the minus strand of NC_045697.1, from coordinate 97,901,239 downwards.
GTGTGTATAGAGGAGATATTTGACATAAGTACCATGGAAATGTAATATCTGGGAATTTGAAGAGATCACAAAGAGGCTTTGAACTTTAACAGGCAAAGGGTATTTCAAATAGGATATTTCAGACCAGTGCAGCCCAGTAGAAAAGTAATGGGAATCACAAAAAGCAAGCCACAGAGGTAATTTTAAATGTTCATGTAGTCATGTTAAAAACATAAAAATGAATAGTGAAATTAATTTTAATGATATATTTTGTTTAATAAAATATATCTAAAATACTTTCATTTAAGAATGTAGTTAATATAAAAATTATTAACAAAATAATTTACATTCCTTTTCTGATACTAAAGTCTTCAAAATCTGGTGTACATTTTATACTTACAGAACATTTCAATTTGAGCAAGACACATTCGAGGACTCAACACGTGACTAGTGGCTTCTATTGGACATCAAAAACCTAGATCTCCATAGGATAGGTAACCTGCAGGTGACAGTATGATTTCATTTTCAGTGCTCCTCTGGGATTGTTGAACTTGGACCAGATATGGAACTACATCTTGAATGATGCTTGGCCAGTAATACATTCTCACCTTAGCTGCCTAACTGGTGGATGCATGGAAGTTAGGACTCAACTCGGCGTCAGTGGACACACAATTTCTTGAGTAGGAAGGAAATGGTTAAGCATCAGGTCTTCAGTCCATTCTCTCCCTTTACCTAAAAAATGCCTCCAAGAAAGAACGAAGATGACCCAGTCAGTCTTCTCACAAACCTTCCAATTACAGAACTCCTGGGAAACACACTGGTGGTATTTAGTGTTGGGAGAGTCTATTTTTATCTATGGAATGCTTTGAGCAGATGCACTGGGTCTGTCAACAATTCCTTATGGAAGTCTGTGGGTCTGGGGGCAATGAAATCTATGGATATGTGGGCATGGCCTTCTAGGAAATGTCATGAATCCTATTTGGTATAAAATAAAGATATTTCGTGATTTAAATAGGTCTCTTTTGTGTAGGTAGTGTAGTCACATACATTATTACTGATCTCATGCATTAATTAGTAATTAATCAGGGCTGGCAGGTATTCTGATGTGGCAACAAAGCACCAGGGGAGCTGCCCTAGGGATCCAAGGCTTCTCTTTGCTTTGGCTGTGCCATGGATTGATTTAAAACTCAAAATTATTACTAAAGTGTGAAACTCTGATTCAAGTGAGTCTGGTTTGATAGTTCAGTCCTTGGTGTCTTTTCATTAAGACTTTAAAATATTTAACATGAAGAAAATGAAGTCTATAAAGAGATACTTAATGACTTGGTTGCTTATATAGCCCTGATTATTAAGCAAGTACTTGAATGTTTGGCAGAGATTACTTTATCTAGAGTCGTGCTGCTCTATGCGGTAGACCTTAGCCACCTGTGGCTGTTAAAACTTTAATTAATTAGAATTAAATACAAATTCAAGTCTTTATGTATACTAGCTACATTAAAAACATTCCACAGACACATATGACTAGTGGCTACTCTGTAGACGAGATGAATATTGAGTGTTTCCTTCACTGCAGAAAGTTCTGTTGAACAACCTTGCTCTGTAAATTAGAGATTTTATTGGGAAATAAAGTGTCACAAACCAGAGAGAGACTTTAGTTTGAGTCAGAACATTTCAATGAAATAAGACAGAGATGTCAGGTATGGAACTAGGAAAAAAATTTGGTTAGGTCTTGCGAGATGAAGGAGAGTGGACAAAAAGGGAGAGTTTTAATGGGGGAGATACACAGGGAACTAGAGAGATGGGAGAAGGCTGGACATTCTGCCATATAATCCTATACTTGGGAACACTACATTTTTAATAGCAGTACTAGTCTTGAGAGTGGGCAGAAATTGTATGTACGTATGTGTGTGTGTGCATATGTGTCTTCTTAAGGGAACTCAATTTCAGATGTGGATGGATCTGGAAGGAGATGGCATCAAGATAAGGTAGGGCTCTAGAATCATATCAATTGTGAGAAATTTTTTGACTTTCCTAGTATTTTAAAATTTGCAGTTCAAGCCATATATCTAGGTCCCAAGAGAGACAGGGAAGATAGACTTAATATTTTGATCATGTTAGTATATGCCATGCTGTCTGACACTAAATAGATCCTCAATAAAATGATCAAAAGAATGGATTAATACCCAGTATCAGCTGACTTTCTTGAAGCAACTTCTGTTCATAGACAACTATTAGAGTATGGGAATTCAACACAGCATAATCTTTGACTTGCTTTGATTTTGTAATGACAATGTAAATTTAGATCAATGGCAGTTCAGACAGAAGTACTCTTAGAAGCTAAAAGTAGACTAGCTTGTGCTGGAGGCCCTAAGCTTTGAAAGTCTCAAGTGTTTCTTTATGTAAATTTATTGCTACACTCAAAACTCTGGTATACAGTATTCACTAATCTGCAGCACATGTTTAGCTACAGAATAAATCTTGTAAATTGAAAAGATTTTGCCGACACCATCACATTGAAAAAATGCAGAAAGTAGCTGACATGAAGATATTGACCTTTTGGACTCATTCTAATAAAGACAATTCTAGCAGTGCATCTCAGTTTCGATCCTGGCAGACCAGTCCTGAGATCTGACTTCAGTGCTGAAATAATCTTATCTGGAAACTGGTTTAGATTCAGCATTACTGAACAGCATTAAAAAAAAAGAAGACTTCATTAAGTTGGCTTTCTATTTATGCCTTTGTCATTTCTTTCAGTGTTTAAATGAAAGTAACATGTAAGAAATCACTGCTGACAGGCTTCGAATTTATCTTCAATAATTTATTGTGATACTCCTCTCTCCACCCACCATTACACTGTAACAAGTCAAATATCAGTTAAAGCGATGTTTAAGACCCTGTAATTCACAGCATGATAACTGTTTTGACTATATTTAATGGCCAGCACTTACTCCAAATGAGTTAAAGCATATTATTGTGTAAGCATTTATTTTTCACTACTTTACTACCTTGGTAAAACATTTTCCTATTTCTCCACTGCTTTTCTGTTCTCTTGTAAGTTTAAATCACAGGATGTAACTAGCTAATGAACAGGATTAGATACTGCACCAACCAGGTTGATAAGTGTCAGGAATTACAAGCAAATGGACAAATGCTTAAATGCGTATGTACACATCCAACACCCTGGTCTCACATTTAACAACATGTTCATGACTACATGAGTCTTTTCCCCTTCAACTCAGCCCCTCAACCTGGATTTCCCTCTCTTAGAGAATCGTATCACCATTTATTGTGTTGCTCAACTCAGAGATTAGGCTGTCATTCTCAACTCTCGCCCTACTCTGCCTCATGCGTACCTTACATATGGTGAATTTAGGGTCTAATTGTATAGCAGACATGGTAATTGGAGTGAAGCTCAGTTCTCCTCCTTCACCCCCTTTTGGAATTATCTAGATTGTCTGCATGAATGGGTATCGTCTACGGATGATTAGTTATACAGATTTTAGTTTTTCTTTCATTCATAGACTTCTCTATTTTACAACTGAATCAGTCATGATCTTGACTTTGTAAAATCTTACTGTGTTTAATAGCTTTTAGTTATTGAATGAGAAGGGAAACAGGAATTTGGATATATGAAAATATTGGCTTTTGCCATTTTTCTTAAATTGTCTTCTAAAGAACTTTGATGAGCATCTGGACATATATATCAAATGTAGAAGAAAACTGAGAATTAACCTTCCTATAAGTACCTATAAATGTTTATGCAGTTACATCACCCACACAGCAGCTATTGTTAAGAAAACATTCCACCATCCTGTCAATTATCTTTATGAGAGTCAGAGAAAAGTATGCTCATAGCACTATTTGGTTAGTTCGCTAGTTATAATTATTATATGCATCAGCTCTGTGTAATTTACTGGAATAAGCATCAAGGGAAATGAAGAGAAAATAACAAACAAAATTTGTGCATATAAGGAGCTACAATTTAATGCAAGAGACAGTACAAAAGGAGACTTTAAATAAGTAAAATTCACAGTCAACTAAGGTTATAAAATACACTCAAAACTTGAGTACAGAGATAATGATGTCTTTTATAGTATCATTGCAATGGTAAATAGGAGATGAATGTGAATGGCACAAAAAGTAAATAAATGAGATAGAACATAAGCATTAAGAATGTTGTTTTCCAAAAATGTTTAAAGCATGAGAAATGCTCACAGTATGATGTGGAGTAAAAATAATGTATGAATCAAAAACAAATACATAGTGAAAGCACTAAGTCAGTGCAGCTTCCAGGAATTCACCCTTCACTCTTCGGTAAAAAATCAAATCTCTGTTGCAGCTCAGTTTTTCCAGCTGGGTTTTGCTTTACCCATTCTTGTGGTGGTGTCACCTGTTCTTCCCTCATCTGTCTGTGAAATTTTTGGCACGTGGCATATATCCATCAGAACAGGTTATTGTGGACGATGGTAATAAACAACACACAAATCCTGTTAACTTATAACCATAAATGTGCATTTCTCTCATGCTGATATCCTCCACTGCTCAGCTCTGATTCTGCTCCTTGTTGTATTTCCTTTAGAACTTAGGGTGCTGGAACCATCTCTCTCTGGAATACTGTCACTGCAGAGAGGAAAGAGGCATAGCAAACTACACAGAGGCTCTTAAAGCCTCTGCATCTCATTAACTCATAGCACTCCGTGCACGTTCACTTGGCCAAAGCGAGTCGCACTCAGTAAAGTGGGGCTGTGGGAGCGCGCCTCCAGGAGGCGCACTGAGAGGAGGGAAGTGATAAAATCTGATCTCACAGTAAGTCGTGCCCTCATCTCTCATTTCCTCCACTGTCTCACATTAAATAACTTTTGCCATTGCTCGCCGTTCATTGCCCATACTCATGTCACACCCTTTACTATGGTTTTAGCTTCCCAAAAGAGCTCAAATCCTGTTTCCCCACAGAACTTCCTCACTCCTTATTCAAGAAGAGGTGGGAATACTTCAGTTAATGTGCCTCTAGGAGATGGGTTGCCCAAAGCCAAAGAGGTATTGTTATCCACTTGAAAATGGGCAGGGGCTTCGTCTGTGCTGAGCCGGAGCGGCCTGGTACTGTCAGTAGGCTGAAGCATCCTCTTTCTCATGGATGGTTAAGGCATTTATATGTACCCACTCTCTCCTTTGAATTCCTTCCCACATAACCAGGTAGGGTGGGTGAATGGAATGGGAATGGGACCAGTGAGCTCTTAGTAACAATTGAGGTAACTATTCTCTGTCCCTTAAATATCTTAAATATTCTTCTATCTGCTTCTTCCTGAAAAAGTGTCCTTTCCTTGTGTTGAAAATGCAAAACATGTGGCCGTTATGTGGGCTGTGGTCTAGAAATAGAAAGAAATTTCCTATTTAACACTTTAGCCTCAGAACTTTTTGACGTAAGCACAGTAGGTTCTCTCTAAAACATAGTGATTTTCTCTGGGTTGTGGGATTATATGTGTTTTAATTTTTTTTGTAGTTTTCTGTATTTTCCAGATATTTATTTAACAATAAGCACATCATTACTTTTACATTTAGAAAAAATATGATAAAGTTATTTTCAAAAACAACATAAGAAAAAATAAAGAGTACAACTAAGGCAGACTGATTTCAGGAAAATTGGGGATAATTCCATGTCACTTGAGAGTATTTATAATATCTTATTCATTTTCTTATTTCTTATAGTTCCCAGTGTTGAAAGATGTTAGCATGACTTTATGGTGGTATTAGTTTTAAGACCACGTACACATCCAGATCTACACTGGACAAACAAGCCTTTGTGAGTGTGTGTTTGCTTCTGGGCAAAGATGAAAAGAGACAGTACCCGAAAAGAAAAGGACACTGCAGGAGTTTCCAGGGCTTTAGATCTATACTCCAACATAAAACTCCTGTGAGTTATCTTGAACCCAAAAGATAGAGAACTTTTTAGATGGATTTTCTCCATCTGAACCATCTAGGTTCTAAGAACCTAGAAGTAAAGTAGACCAAATATCTTACCTTGTTATTTCCTTACTGAAGCACAAATTTGTTTAAGAATTTCTAATTCAGAGCACACCCAATAGTAAGCAAAGGAGAGTGCAGGAACAAGATGCAAAGCCTTGGCTGAGTGTTAACATTTTCTTAGGTGTAGACAAGTTTTCTGCTTTTGGATCCATTTACATAAGGTAAGACAGGGGGAGCTGGAATCAATAGAGGCAGAGACTCAAAGAGAGGCACACCAGAAGGAAAGGGAGGGACAGAAGGAAGGGGACAGAGGGAAGGAAGGAGAGAGAAAGAGGGAGGGAGGGATAGGGAAGAGACAGTGATAGAGAGACTGATTTTCTCATGGGATTTAGGTCATGGAGCATTATTCTATGATTCCAGGAAGAAAAGGTCTGGAAAATGTACATCCACATGCATTCACTAGCAAAGTGTCCAATAAAATCTCCTAGGATCTGAGCATTTCACAGCAACACTCTTCCTCTTGGTTGAAGAAAAGTGAAACTTGTTGGGTGCATTCTGTAGCCAACACTTGACACATTGCAGAGGCTAGTCGTTGAATGTTGAAATGAAGAGGTGGCAGTAAGGATGGATGGATCTTCTAATATTTCAAATGGATTTGAGGTAGATTAGGGTATTTTTTTTTAAGAAATAAAATCTTTGGCTTTTATTCATCACTATATTAAGTCTTTTCCCCAACCAACTGGAAGATTTATTATCAAATTTTCGTGCATAAATTTTATGAATAATATTAATGAATTCTAACATGTAACAGATCTCTGAGAAGCATGTATCTGAATTATCATATTAATAGTCACAAAATGGACAAAACTAACACTTCAAATGGACAATCCTCTGTTGTACTGACAGCTTTACTAACTACTATTTGCATTATTTTACAAACAACTTTTAAGGATGTTATGGTTTACTGGAGTAATACATTTGTATTATCATGGCTTTTCTGGCTGTTATAAAATTCCCTTTTGTGAACACATCAGAAGATATTTCTGACTTTAAAAATTCAGGTCAAATTATGAAAATTAAAACAATCCTAAACTCAAAACTGACCATGGAAGGAGTGAATAAAATTCAGCAAGAGGAAGAAAAGTGAAAGCAATCTGTAGTAGTTTAAAAGAAAAAAAAATAGGATTTTTGTATAAGAAGAGAATTCTTTACCGGCTTAATCCGTTATTAAAGGTGACCATTCATCCTTAGTAATCAGATCAATTTGTGCTGAAAATTTAGTTCTATATGTGTGAATTGGAAGTGATCTTATTAGTGTTCTACTACATCAAGTTTGATAAAATCCCCAATCCATTTCAGTTAAGTTTCTATTGATCCACTTAAGAGATCAATTTCAACTTGTTCGATTCTTTTGTCAAGGGATTTCATCAGGCTTGAGTTTAACGTTATGAAATAAACATGATTTAGAAATGTAAGATGGAATAAAAAAGAGTCCAGAAGAGTGCTGACAATTATTTGAACTCAAGAATTTGCATTTGAGCATTTGATAGGGCACTGGCACTTAGAAATGGACTAGAAATACAATAGGACAAAGAAGTCAGAGTGCCTTTCAAAGTAGTGAGGAGTCATACCTCCCCTCGCTTACACTAGTCATTATGTTTCTGTGTCATTTAACAGTTTGAAGTCTATTTGTCAATAAAAAGAGAGTTTTAGCTTTATTCTTAAATATGTTTTACATCGAATTATATACTGCCTTTCATGAACTAAATACTTCCTTCATTTCTATTTTTAATTTCCTATTATTGTCTGCATTTCACCCTAATTTTTCTTAGGAGAGGATGAATGGATGTTAAAACTGTGTGAAGATCTCAGGAACAATGACAGGAGTTCCTCCTGATAACCATTTTTCTGTCTCCTTCTTCTCTTCAGGAGCAGTTTTAGAAGGGGTGCTAAAAAAGAGAACTGCCCGGAAACATTTCTCTTTCATACCTAATTCTATTCTCATCTTCACAGAATAGACAAGGAATTCCTTTTAGCAGGAAGCAGTCTTCAAGACCTTCTGTTGCACCTGGTAAATAACATGTGTGCAGGTAGGCAGTGATTCAATGTATTGCATTGTCGGGGAAGTTCAAAGTAAACCGAGGACAAAGATTTAAAGGTAGAGACCAAACATGCAAACAGATCAGAGGCTATAAATGCTGGTCAACGTGATGTGTCTGTCATGCCATTGTACCATCAGCTTTCAGTTAGGAGAACAGAGCTCCTCTAAGTACCATGGGATAAAGAATTTATTAGAATTTGTGGAAGAAATTAGACCATAGACTAACATGGGGGCTTGCTGAGGAAGTGATGTTCTGGAAGTGTGATATTGGAAAATTAGGGAAGCAGTTACTAAAAGTCATGCAAGTCCTGGTACAAGCAGACAAACTGAATCTTGTGGGCAACCCGAGAAACTAAGCCCTCGTGGCAGTCAAAGTGGGACCAGACATGCGTGCACACACTCTCCCGCAGGTTCCAACAGCGTAACAAAGAGGAGGAAAAAATGATGAAGAAGACAAGTTCCTGGGTGAGGACTCAAATAAGAGGCCCCCTTTCATCACGTTTTTATTTCAATTATTGTGATTATTAGTTATTCAAGGTAGATTGGAAAGACTTCTGTGATGACTGTTTCTCACATTCGTTGGTTTACTAGATGAAAGGCAACAGGCTACTTAAAAAGTGTCACCCAGACATACAGCGAAGTTTTGGGGGTTCAACTTGTTCCATTTTACAGATAAGTAAGTTGAGACCTAGAAATGTAAAGCGATTCATGCAATATGACATAGTCAAGATAGAGTTCCGTCAGCCAGCTCCTACCTCAGTGCTCTTCCCGCTATACATCATTCCTCCTGGAAGAGACATTTTGATTTAAACTGCTGGTCTTGTACTTCAGAACTCTTTGATCCTGTAACTGGTCTTATTGACCTCTACCTTAGCAAATCCACTTTTCAAGGCTTAGGTCCCAAGTGGCAGGATGGTGTCTTGCTTCTGTGAAGACCATGTTGAAAGAGGTGGGAGATAAAGTATAATTTACTGTATTCTTACAACATAAGAATGTTCATCTTTAACCAGTTTCACCCAGCAATTCTGAGAACCTGTTCTGTGCCATATACTGTACTAGACAGTATGAAGAGATACAGAAAGAATCAGAACTGACCCCCTGAGTGAGGACTGATGTAAGTTTCAGATAATTCTACTGGTTCATCCTGTTTTCTTGTGTTGCCTTCAGCTGGTTTCTCGCCAGCTTTTTCATGACTGGAAATGCTCACTGTGCTGGCGAGCTTATACACCCCCTCAAGTTTATCCCAGCAGGTAGAAAAATCAAGGGTGTGAAAAGGGGTTAAGCAAAGTATTTTTGTCAAGGAGAGCAAAAATAGTGGGAAAAAGACTTGCAGTAATTGCAGACTATGTTTTTGGCATAAGAAAACTTTACGTCCTTGAAAATGGGAACATGTTATGAACCAAACTTTATCCTGAAATTTTACAACTTAAAATCAAACTCTGCTGGTGCAGTAGTAATGAAAATCAGAACGCCTAGACTTCTGTACCCTTTGCTACCTCTTTTGTCTTCCATTTTCAGGAGATTTCTAAGATTACCTGAATGAATTACAACCCAATTTAGTTGCACTTGCTGATTTTTCACAATTGCTCTGTTTCTGTCACGTGAAGTAGCAGGTTGCTGATGCCATTGATTAATTCTCACAGCAAAAATTGGGAGCTTAATCTGATCTTCAGAAGGATTTTTTTTAGATGTCTAGAGAGTTTTTTTTTTTTTAGTTGAACTATAGTTGATTTACAATGTTGTGTTAGTTTCAGGTGTACAGCAAAGTGATTCAGTTATACATATGCATATATATCTATTCTTTTACAGATTCTTTTCCATTATAGGTCATTATAAGATCTTGAATTTAGTTTCCCATGCTCTACAGTAAGCCCTTGTTGTTTATCTATTTTATATAGTAGTGTGTATCTGCTAACCCCAAATTCCTAATTTATCCCTCCCCCCACCACTGTTCCCTTTGGTAACCATCATTTGTTTTCTATGTCTGTGAATCTATTTCTGGTAAAACAATTTATTTCTTTTGTGTAGTTTACAGCCAATGCTGCAATAGAGATTTTTCTTTTCATACATTTAAAAATCACAGAGGAATCATGTTTCTTTTTCCGTCAGGGTGATGGGCTGTTGCTTCCCTGACTTTCTGGAAGTGGTTGATAGGAATGAATTATTGTTAGCTTTTCAATAAGTTTCTGAAGATGGAATCCACTTTTCAGGAAAATAGTGGCCTTTCTACCACCCTGTTTCTTATGTCAAGAGGTTGAGAGCAAAAGTACGTTTGGGCAAATGAAAATACAACTAATGGAAGTGATGCAGCATCAATTCCCAGGAGACAGTTACTGAAGAAGGAATGGGCGGAGAGGGAAGGGGGGGGGTGTATGCTTAACACGCTGAGGCATTTCTGCTCCAGACTGTGTCTTGTGTACTCTTCTTGATTTCTTCTGCTTCCTGTTGCCGAAAGCCCTCCCCTAAACCCGTGTGTTCTGGTCTGTTCTGCAGCTCCGCTTCTGCTCCATGTGCTGCCCTATCTGCTGTGACATCTGAGCTAGTTCCCCGCTGTTCCTTCTGGCTGGAAGGGCTTCTACAAGCACAGGGATGCGGCTGGAATCCAGGCCTGAAGTGGGTATCGGGGGTTTGGCTGATTTGTATCACAGGGAAAGCACAAGGGAGAAAAGGGGGAAGAGACTCCCAGGGCCAGGTCCCCACTCTTTCTGCTTTGACAGCATCCCCTCAACAAGCTGAAGACGCGGGGCTTACACTCTGCTTTGTTTCAGTTGCTTTTGTGAGATCTCCTCTGTTTCATTCCCTCATAGATTTTCTTGATGTTCATTTTAACCATACCTCATAGGGGAGTAGGGAAACCAATTTTGATTTGCCCCAGGTCTGATGCCTCTGCCCTTTTGAGAGCACCATTACACTGAACTGAGAGAGCTTCCCAATGGTCAAGGAAGGGCCTAAAGATGATAAAATTAGAGGGAGGTAGAGACCTATGAGAAAAATCTATTGAGTCATTTTTCATAAAGAAATGAAAAAAGAACAGAGACAATGAACATGTGGTGGCAAAGATTCCAGGCAACCAGCGAACAGTGCCTAAATAGAAACATGAAACAGCTAAGAGTGCATAGGATGGAAACATAAACCCCAAATTGTATTATTGGACCCTTGGTAAGGAATTGGAAGTGATTCCCTGGTTCTCATATGTTGAAATCACATTATATTTCTCAATCACATTTTTAAAAGACTCCCCTCCAATGCTACCTTTTCACAGGTCTTTATTTCTCCTGCTAGATAACCCTTCCATTGTGTGCCTCGTGAGACAATGTCATCTCTTCTGTGGCACTGACAACCTGCCACCAGTTATTACAGAAGTTTTTATTCAGCCGTATTGCTTTCATGGTGACTTTCCATAAGGACCCTGAGCTCTGTGAAAACAGGAATCATATTTCTTAAATATTTTTATAATTGAAAATCTGTCATACTGCTTCATGTATAATTGGTGCTCATTGAGTATTTTTTTAAAAGTCATCTGAAAGAATTTGTTAGACAATTCGCTTGATTTTGAAACAAAGACTTTAGTGAAAAAAAAAAAAGGTTTAATATAGGGATCTCTCTGGAGCATTAGGCAATGGGCAACTCAGCTGGTCACATCTTTGTACCAGCCTTGAGTCTTTTTCCAGCTTCTGGCCTTTTCCCACCATCTTCTCAGATCCTTATCAGCAGTCCTAACTGGCTACAGAAACTTGATAATTAGCAATCAAAATGAACTCAAATCAAAGTTTTAAAACCCCAAATAATGGAAAAGAAAATGAGGACATAGAAGTGGTCCACTGCCATTCACCCACGATTCACTGACTTTTCAGTAGAATCTAGGGCACCATATGGATGTGCTGAATGAACTGATTCTCTGGGCAAGAAAACTGAAGCAGCAACTCTTTGTGCATCTATGGGAACAAAATAGTACCAAGAATATGTCCTCTGTTGGAAATTGGCCCACAGGACTAGGAAGGCCATTTATTCAATATTCAGTTATTTGTATAACCAGTCACAATTATTTCCTATAAATAAAAGTGACCAATATAAATATTCAGAACTAATCCTCCAATCCTTATCCTAAGTACATGTAGTATATTCTTACCTTCAGCAAAAACTGAACCAAAACAAAATGCTGACCCCGTGAAGTTTGTTTTTGACACTTAGGTCAGCATCTCCTTTCCTCTGATATTCTCCACATACCGCCTTCGCGCTCTGCTTTTTGAGGGCATGGCCACCATGTTTAATACAGCACTCCTTCGTATAAGTGAGTTTAATTGTTAGGTCTAATTGAGCAAAGGAATGCCATGTTCCTTTTTAAAGGATTTTGAGAAAAATAATAGAAATCAGGGCTTCAGTGAACACATAAAAAGGGAAACAATATATTTGCATTGGGGTGAGGAGACCATTCAATGGCACTGAAATCTGAGTCGGTGGGTGACCACCTCATCTGGATAGGTAGGCTGGTCATGGCATTCAGCAACAGAGGATAGCAAGCAGGATTTTGAAATATTTGTTCAAGTTTAATAGTTGATTCACTTCCCTGAATGGCTGGTTTCTTAAAGAAGCTTTTAATCTGAGCCTTATTGTATCCTGACTACATGAGGGGATATGAGTCCGTTAGTAAATAAATAGGCTTTCTATGTTCTAAATGAGTGCAGTATTGACCTCTCCTCTTCCCAGCAGTGTAGTGGAGCAGAGTGGTGGAGATGACTTATGAGGCGAGCCTACCACATTAATTTAGGTGACACCCTCTTCCCTTCACAAATAGCTTCCACATTCTCTGCCCACACAGCAAGTGTCTTCTTTTGAGTCAGCAGTAATGAAACATTTGCTCACTTCCACACATTTAAATGACTGGTTTATAAAAAGCCTCATAGTTTGTTTAAACATATATTTTTAAAAATTCTGTTTTTGTGAAACTTCATATTTTGCACTGGCCTTTCAATGACTGTTTTTAGTTACAACATTAATTTTTGAAACATTTTAATTGGAAATGAAGATATGCAAATAAAAGCAAAGCATATATGTCATAGCATTACTAGGAATAGGAAGGTTTTGGAAATAAAAAGAAGTTATGACAAAATTTCATTACACTTGCAATGATTTTGCTGTTAATTAGCTTCAAGTTCTAAGTTTCCATCTTATTTTAGTGAAAGAACTACATAGTTTAAAGGTGTGTAGGGTCTTTCAAATGCTGAATAGCCAATAGTGTATCAGAGTTATAGTTTATTTTCTTGATGCATGCCTGTAGCCTTGGAAAAGAAGGTCCTTAATGAATATGACCACTCTGCATTTCTTAGAATCATCCAGCTCTGTATTACAAAGAATTTTGAAAGCCAAGACTTCTTATCTTTATACTTTATGATAGACTTGTAAAAGTGAAGTGGCCAGGTGAGACTTTTATTTACCTTACCCTTTAGAGGAAAAAAAGATTAAAATGAATAAATGACTTCCTTCAACTTCCATTCTACTTTTAAGAAAATATACTAAAAGTGACAGTTACTTTTTTACTTAATAATATTATGTTCCTGTGTAATATACTTGACTTTAGGATATCAAACTGTAAATAAGAGTGGATTACTTTAATTGTATGTTTATTATTTATACCCTTCATTGTTAAAATAAAAAGTATTTAAAGGGGCTTATAGGATACCATTTTTAAAGCAATAAAATGGGAGAATAGGTAAATAAGTAGAAAAAATAAAATAAATCTGGGGATAGTTTTAACCATAAAATATATTTCATAATGTCCAATAGACTTTGCTATAGCTTGGCTGAAAATTTTACTTCAGTTGTCCTAGCAGCTAACACAGAGAATATTCACGGAGTGCTTTATTCATGTCAGCAGTATAAGATTTTTCCTATGGATCCTACATTATTTATGTGAAATATATATTTTAAGCATATATTTCCAAAATGGTGGATGTAACAGAAGGGTAATATAGTGAAATATATTGTTCACTTAAGTAAGAAAGCAGACTAAATTTTAATCAAAACATAACCTAAATTAGTCTTGGTATCAGACTTTTAGGTGGGATGAAATAGTTTCCTGGCTATGCCAAGAAAAACTGAAGAGAATATTAAAATGGACATTTCTATATTTCTGCAGTGATATTTATTAAATACCTTCCATATATCATGAGAATATAGTGAATAATTTTATTCTGACAAGTTAGAAAATTGATTGACTAGGCCCATGAAGAACTGTAGATAACAAGATATATTCAGCTTATATTGAATATTTATCTCTATAAAACCTATTGTGGGGATGCCAGTGATGCTGGCCAACTGAAAGAACATCCAGAGAAATATTCTGACCCTGAAACCCCTTTCCTTGTTCCGTATCATGCAAATATTTGTTCCCTACAAATGTTCCCTACAGATGTTAGTTAAAATAATGTTAATAATATTTATTGAGCAACAGTTTCACATCAGAGTTTGTAGTTGCTACAGTTGATATTAAGAAAGAACGCATCCACAACTTACAGTGTATATAATATAGTAAAGGTACAAGATAAATAAATCAACGACTGTAAAATACCAAAAAAATGCAATACACAGTCAGCATAAAAAAGGTGATCGAGAAATACCAACCGTGTCTGATGAAATGAAAATGAGGGAAGGTCACTTCTTTTGAAGGGATAGGAACAGGTTTCATGGAGAAGATTGTCTTTGAGATGGGTCTTGAAGAATGGGTTTGATTGGAACCAGTGGAGGGAGATGCTCTTTGCAGAAAGAGTGTTATGAGTAGGAGAACCAAGGTGGCATTTAGTTCCATTATATCCTTAACCCTGTCCTCGGCCACCCAGAGAAGCAGCCCCTGTAGGAATTCATTTTATCCCTCCCCTCATTTATATGGCTTTAGACTGCATCTCAGCCCCTCCACTGTCAAATGTTTCTGGTCCTATCTCTGTCTTCCTGGTTTCATCACAGAACCCTCATTTCTGCAGCACTCATTGAAACTGCCAACTTATATGGATGGTCTGCCTGACTTTTCTCATTGGCAACTCAGAGATGATCTGGCTCAGATCACTTTCTTAGTTGCACACCAGCTGCCTGTTGATAAGATTACAAGGAACACCTCTTCCTTCCTAGGCCCCTCCCTCCCTTCTCTTTGAAACAGGCATCTAACAGCCCATCATACTCTAGACTAGTTGACTCCAGGGCCCTGATTCTCTGCTTATCTAGGAGGCAGGATCAGATAATCTGAAAGTGCCAATGACACAGGAACTGTGAGTAATCTTGTTTCCTAGGAATATGAGATACACTCAGGAGATTGGTAAAACATAGGCTGGAAAGATAATCTAGGTTCATATTGCAGGAGTCCCTGAATGACATGCTAAGAAAATTGTATTTGATTTGATAAGAAATGGGAATCCAATGGAGGATTTTGAGCAGGATTTACTGTGTGCATGCATTTCTCTCTCTCTCTCTCTGTCTCTCTAGTGTGTGTGTGTGTGCGCGTGTATGTGCGGGGGTGTGTATGTGTGTGTGTGTGTGTGTGTGTGTGTGATACGTCTTACAGTAGAAAGGAAGGGGTCTATTAGATTTTCTTTATGGTGCCATTCATAACTGTGTGCACACAAGAAAGGCCTTGTAGAGATGAGGGTGAGGATGAAAGCTGGGAAAGTTTGTTAGACCTTAATACTATTCAGACTGACATCTTCATAAAAGGCTCAAGCATCCTTGAGAGGGAAGTGCACCGCTTGTAAAAGAGTAAGTAGACAATGCCAGTAAAAATGGAAATATGTATTTACCCCGGTGGAAGTCTTTAGTTTTAACTGGCAGAGACTGGATGGAAACTGAAACAAATCTCAGAGTTTCATGCTCTGCTGACAGCAGAGATGTGGTTCAGTTAGCTTCTAGCCGAGCATTTAAGGGATATTGAAACCCTTCCAGTTTACAGTACATTTGGCAGCTCTCTCTTGGATAATCTTTTTTATGTGGATTCTGTTTGGAAGTAAATTGGACACCAGTTATTTTAAGTAGTATTTTTTTAATCTGTTGCTGTGTTAATTATAGCAAAGACAGCGGCAACACAGTCATAGACTGATGGGAATATTTTATGCAATGAACCAAAGAAATATCCACCCGGGCTGTACAGAAATGGCAGTGGACTGAAAATAATCAAATATGAATGGGTTTAGGTAGCCAATGGCACTGACAGCTTATGAAGCTGAACACCAGATTTTTTTTTTTTTTTTTTTTTTGCTTCTGCAGTTTATATGAGAGTCACTGAAGAAAGAAACCCTTGGCGTGATTATATTTTCTTGTGGAATGTAACTAATTTCACAGTGGAATAATTTTGACAAGAGTTCTTCATTTCCTTCCATATGTTTTATTTCATTTTCTAGAAAAGGGGTCCTTGCCCTGGCACATTTGAGTGCTATTGAGCGCCATAGGAAAGCTGTTTATTTTTTTGTGCAACCATCGGTCGCAAAAAAAAAAAAAAAAAAAAAAGATACAAACAAACAAAAAGGGAAGGTGAGTCTGGGTGAGTCACTATTCAGCGGTCACATGCTAGTACAGAGACCTCAAATCCTTACAAAACAAGGGGACATCTTGGCTCCTCATTAAGGTCTGAACCAAAGAGAAAATTATGGATGAACATGGGTGTGGAATTCTACGCCTTCCTCCCACCCCGGCTGAGCAAGTAGACAACAACCTTTGTTGTCAGTGTGTCTTTGTTCAACTCCAGAAACACTTGTGAAGCAATAGCATGAGAATAAGTGGCTGATACTAGAAAATTAAAGTTTCATTTTTTTTTCTACAAAAAGATAGCCTAAAATTTGTGTCTAGAATAGGCAAGGAGGGAAATAAAGAACAAACAGAGGTGGTACTGAGTGATGTTAGATTCACTGAAGGGTAGGCTTCTTATTTCCTTGAATTTTCTGTTGATTGACTTCAAAGTATCATTTCTAAATAGATTTCTGGGACTAGGAATCTTTTATTTTTTTTAATTGAAGTACAGTCAGTTACAATGTGCCAGTTTCTGGTGTTCAGCACAATGTCCCAATCATGCATATACATACATATATTCATTTTCATATTCTTTTTCATTAAAGGTTGTTACAAGATACTGAATATAGTTCCCTGTGCTATACAGAAGAAATCTGGGGATAGAAATCTTGGCACAAAATCTTCAGCATGTTTCAGGAGGTTTTACTGTGACACTTGGTCATTTTATATATTAAAAAAGAAACTTACATCCTTCAACGGTTACATGAACTTGCCTCCTCCACTCCATCCCCCCCCACACGTGTGTGAATACACTTACACACTCACTCATGACATTTTTGGAATTGGACCCCAAGTAAAAACCAATCTGCTGAATAACTTCTGCTTGTTATTGTTCAGTTAAGTATCAGCAGAATAGGAAAGGCAAAAGCAGTGCCACAACACAGCACTGCTGTAAAGGCTGTTTATTTAATAAATGTAGCTAACACGTCTTAGCCTTTCCAGTTTAGCATTCTTTTAAGCTTAAAAGGGAAAAACAAACAAGCGAGCAAACGCTAATGCTTTATTCACAGAAAATTTATTGCTGACTTGTAAGTGCCTGGCATTGTGCGAATGTGCAGAAGGAAAGTTGAGTAAGAAATGTTATCTGTTCTGAGATCCTCCAAGTCTAATAGCAATAGCATTTTATGTAATAGCAAATATAGACACATTTGTGACATAATATACTGAGTTCAATAGTAAATAAATAGGTAATGGACAGCTAGAAAATTAGGTGGATTACTATAAAGAGAGTCAAAAGCAAACAGTACAAACTGGAAAAAAACCTGCAGCTCATTTAACAGAAAAAAAGACCTGATTTCCCTAAAATGTAAAGAGCATCTCTAAATGAATGAGGTTACCCAGGAGAAAATGCGGAAATGATACTAACAAAAACTTCATTAAAAAGGAGATATTCATAACCTTAAAACTATGAAATGGTACTCAATTTTAATCGTAATAAAATAAATGAAAACTAGTATCACACCAAAATAACATCTATTACCTATTAAGATTGACAAAGATACGTAAGTTTGATAATACTGTGTTTATTGTGTTATCAAGAATGGGGAGCGAATAAGCACTTCACATATTATTACTTGAGAAAGTATAAATTTCTACAACACATATGTGCAGGGCTTTTTAAAATGTTTATCAAAATTTCATACTCTCTGATAGAACAACTCCAATTTATTCTGTAAGTATAATAGTACATATGTGCAAAAACATTATGAGACTGTTAATTGAATCATTGCTCAAAACAGCAAGTTAGAAACAACTTGAATTTCCATCAGTAGGAAACTAATTAAATACACTATGTTATAACCCTGCAATAAAATACTATACGTAAGAGAATATAAGAGAATTATGCTATACTCTATATATTAATATGAAAGCATCTCTCTCCAAAACACATCATTAAGTGGGAAAAAAAAAGCAATGTGCAAAACATACTGTGGAGTATGCTAAAAGTTGTGTAAAGCTAGAAGAAACTTATGCTTGTCTTTGCTGCGTAAGTACCTTTGGAGACCCCAAAATCAACTGATGGGAAGAAAATTTGGGTGACAGAAAACAATGATGTAAAGGAGACTTCACTGCATGCCCATTTGTATTTTTGGCTTTTGAACTCTGTGGATTCATTCCCTGTTTGAAAAACTAAATATATTTTTTAAAAAGAAAAGAGACAAGAGCAAGTCATTCCAGCCTGGATGGTCAGGAAAGACTTTAGAAAGGACGTGGTATTTGAGGTCAGTCTTGGAAGATAAGAAATTCAAGCAGAGAGGAGGCAAGAAAAGAATATCATGAGCAAATACTCAAAAGTATGAAAATATGTGGAGGGTCAGCAGAGCCATAAAGTGGCACTTAGAAGGAAGCTTCAAAGAACCCAGACGAGAGCAGTGACATATAAAACAGAGGGAATGGGAGGTTCGGAAGGAGGGCACGGTCATTAGCATCAGGAGCTGCAGGGAGGTCACTGGGGCTGCGCACCTCTGCAGTTCACCTGCAGCTGATTTTACTTTCAGCCCAACTTTTAGTCACTGGACTCGGGTGAAGGGTGTTGGTTTTATTTCTAGTTTCATTAACCAGTCATCTGCAGATTGTTTTCTGTAAATGCGTCTCTTTGTAAGACATCTGCATAATAAAAAAGTAATAGGAGGTGTAACAGGCGACTTCAAAAGTTTTAAAGTCTGTTTTGTGAGAGAAATTGCACATGCTAGGCAACTTGCAGATGGCTGTGAAGCAGTCTGTCTAAAAAATGCAAAGTCGTACAAATTCTTGATTTTCCCAGCACTAGGTTTATTTAAGATGCTTCATAGTTCTTGTTGACTGGTCATTGAACAAAGTAACATGTGGGTTAATAAACCACTATAGATTGCCATATAAATATAAGAAATGATGATGGAGAGGATGATGATGACATAATCACGATAATGGTGATGAGACTGGGAACCCTGAAGTGAAGTGAATGTTTCCGCCTAGCTTTGGCTTTTCTCTCTGAAGCCAGTTCCTTCCTGTGTTTTCCTTCAGACTTTGGGTAAGTGCTCAGCTGTGTGGTGACATAAATAAAATTTCCTGGGATTCCAAAAGGGCTTTGTGGATTTATCCTGGGAAAATGAATAGGACATAATCAGGAGAAGAGAGGGGATCGGGTAATGGAGACAGAAGAAATAACAGCAAGAGCAAAACTGTCGTCTCCTGAAAGGGACTGATGTGTTGCAGTGTCAGGAGCAGGGGGAGTTTTACTTCTGACCTGGTCATTGCCTGGGTGGGCGACATTGGCTTGATCATTTCACCTTTCTCAACTTCAGTCTATTTACTTGTAAAATGAGGAGTATGGACAAGATCCATGGTTCTTCATTTTTCCCTTAACAGTACCATTTTATTTTCCCAAAAGAAACTCCACTTAAAAGACCAATAACAGATAGACACTACTGTATATAAAATAGGTAAACAACAAGGACCTACTGTATAGCACAGGGAACTATATTCAATATCTTGTAATAACCTATAATGGAAAAGAATCTGAAAAAGAGTATATATGTATAACTGAGTCACTTTGCTGTACACCTCAATGCTTTCCTTCATTTTAGTATTTTTTTCAACTTTTCATTGCATTAAAGCCATTTACCTGAGTATCCTGGCGGTTTAGGTCACCCTACTGAGCTTACTGAGAAATGGATCTACCAACTGCAAAATCTTATAACTGAAAGCTATGTGGACTGGCCATTATATAATATACAAATTCCAAAAGCAAAGGTAATTTGAGCCATTTAAAACAATCTCACCTTAATTTCATATTATATTTATTGGCATTATACTATTCTATTATTCTCTTATATCTGTAGGGTGGTCAATTATTTTAGAACAGAGGAGTAATGTATCAAAAAGTTCATTTTCCTTACAGTGTGGCCAGCTTTCTATCTACAGTTGATTATGACACACACATTAAAAGGTCATGAAATCTAAAGTGTCATCACAATTTGGGCTAAACTTTTAGGCTATTCTTGAAGCAGCCCAAGTTAGTTTATTATAGAGAAATGGTACCAGCCAAAGAGTTAATTGATCCATATTTCTAAACCTCTTGCGTTGTTTAACTCCAAGTTGTAAGTCAGCTTCTTGTTTACCAGAAAGATGGACTGACGTTGCCTAACTGAAATCGACCAACATTCTCAGAGCATTTGCTGAAACGAATTGTTTAGGAGAAGAACTCATGGTGCTTTAACACCCAATTTACTCAATGAAATGGACTGGAAAGGGTTAACTGCTGGTGGGTGAGGACTGTGGTGCCTTGGGGTGCCTCTTGAGAGCAGGGACGGGCATGTATCAGCAACATGTTTTATCTTGGGCTGAGAAGTCAGGAGATACCCTTGTACCTGTGCCCAGGACTGGCTCCTGTGGCTGAAATAAATACTGTCATGTTGCGTAGTCCTCACAGTTCTTAGTGAGTGCTGTGCGTGATTGGCATGTGTTCCAGAAAGCAGCGGGGCTGGAGCTGAGGCAGAAGGGAAAGCAAGAATGATATCAGGAAGCCCCCACAGGGGATTTATTTTAAAGTCTGCCATCTTGTCAACATTGTTTCAATATGACAGCTGAGGCTTTTGCCAAGTATTGAACATCTGACCCCATTTGGCTCGTCACTTTAAGCTGTGCCATAGTCTAAATGCAAGGGCTGACCCTCTGAGGAGCCGTAGTCTGAATGTGAGCTTGGTTCATCACTAAATTCAGGATGATTATCTGAAGTTTGTTTGAACCTCAGGGGAGAATACAATTGAACTGAAAATCTCACCAGAGTGAAATTCTCTAGTGATTGTTGGCCTTTCAGCTTTGGCTTAGAAATGACATGAAAGCAGCTCTGTTTTCTGGCCACTTGAGACTGGATGGTAGATTCCAAATATATCATATGCCATTCTGGGGTGAATCCATCTGGGAAAGAAATGTATTTGATCATTTCTAAAATGATAAATAGGACATAGACTTTAGTGTCAGGTTTGAACCTTGTTTTAAATTGTGTTTCTTTAGCTGACAGGTAATTGTCATATACAACAGTGTATATTTCAGCCTCTAGAGACTGAGATTTTTCCTACTAAAACTTCAACAACTAGGATTAGTGAAAACTCGCAGAAATAGTCAATAAGAATGCAAACTTTGATGTTAGACCTGAGTTTGAATTTTGGCTTTACCACTTCTTAGGGATGAAACCAAGAGCAAGTTACTAACCTCTCTGAATTTCTACCTGCTTATGTTTGAAATAGGACTGGCAGTGTCTCCTCTACAGGTTAAACATAATGTCTGGATCCTAGTAAGTTCTCTAGACATGTTAACTATGTTTATGTTAATAGAGCACACTGTAGACACATAATCTATGCAATTAACCTACAAATACTTTTAGTCACATTTACCACTGTCCCTTCCAAGGCAAGAGGTTTTATTGAAAACAATAATGACAGTAATGCAATGCTGACTTTGGAGGGAATTATTATACTAAATATTGCCATTATCAAACATTATAATGTTTGTAAGATAGGAATCATATTATATTTCACTGCATGTTGTTGGTATTTGATCATTTTTGCCTTTAAAAGAAAAAATCCATCATGCCACTGTACTCTACCAGTCAATATTTTAACAATTTTTAAGGAACAATAATTCTGTTCAGAATGATGAGACATGGGAGGCTTTGTTTACATTAAAAATTACAATTTAAGGAGTTTTGACCCTAAGACTCCTGTCTTCCTAAATGGAGGAACATGACCATTCTTTGGATTGTAAACGACTATGTCAAGAGTGAGTAATAGTCCCAAGCTGGCTGCAGAATTTGCACTAGTATTGAGCTGGTTTAAAGTGGCAATTAACTAAAATATATTAACTAGCTTGAGACATTTCACCTGCACAGGATAGGCCACTTTTCTTCCTAAATGTTTATCTGATGATATAGAGGAGCCTCACGTAACCAAATCAATAGTAAACTAGTAGATTAGGGCATTGGCTCATGACAATTCACAAAGCACATTATGACACCAATATTTAAAGACCATGAATCTGTATTTAAATTGCTAGTTCTGAGTTTTTAAATATTTTTAATTCTTTTAATTTAATTGTATGGCTCTGTGAATAAAATGAGGAGGCAGCAAATATTCTGAGTAAATAATATTTGTTTGGCTGTATTGGGGGAAGCAGCAGAATTTGAGCTGTTACACGGGATACGGCAAAGCTCCAGTGCCCGATTTCCTGTACAGCATGTATTACGTATGAAGTCAGTTCTGAAGTGGTGTTTTCAAAATAATTAGGACAAAGTCATCATTAGAGTAATAGCTTCTTGTGGCGATCACCTTGAGGGAAAATACCCATTTATTATGTGACAGGTAGTTTTAACACTTAAACACTTATATGGTCACATATTTCATTGTTTTTATTTAAGAACTTTTAGTCTTTCTCCTGAATATTAGCCTTATGCTGCCCGTTTTCCCTGTCACTTCATTAGACACCTGAAAATTCTGAAATAATAATTAAAAACTCTTCTAAGTTCCATATAAAAAGAAAACCACTGGTTGCTAGTAGCCAGTGATTATGTTGTCCTAGTCATCCTTAAACATCAGTCAGACTTCACAGGAAGAGAATACAACGGAGGCCTTGATTGTTTTTGGTTCTCTAAAAATAGGTACTTCATTTCTTTCAAAGGAAAACAAAAACCCCCCCCCCCCAATATTGACTAGTTAAGTGTATGAATAATCAAAGCAACCAATTTGGGAGCAAAAGACAGTTGCTTATGATTCAGTCCATTTACTAAGTGCACAAACTTATTTTCTAAACTGTATCATAAGAATAGTAATAGGAATGGCCATCATGAATAGGCCTATAAGAAGGATGGCGTTCAAATGTTTCACATGACAGTGCATGTGTTGATAAAGACTCAAAGGCTGGTGTCTTTCAGGTTCTGTGTGTGTGGTCCTAGATTCAACTTCATTCTCTCGTATTACATTCTCAATTTTTTTTTATTGTATGTTCTTTGGAATTATGAAAACACAGAGTTACCCCTTCTTGCTGAAGTCTGCTACATGGTAGACGATCCTCTGGGTATAATACATGCTATTCCTTCAAAAAAAAAATACACACACACACATATAATTTAATCTATTCTCTCCTCTAACCTCTGTGAATACTTCTATCTCCCTGATGAATTGAGAGAGTAAACTGACCACTGTTTTGCCAGATGTCTAACCATTCCAGTGGCTCCTGGATTATCCAGATTTTCCCCCAAAAGATGACTGTATGCAATAGGAAAATTATTTCTTTTTTCTTCTTCATCACATGAAAGCCAATGATGTTCCTGCTATTTTTCTTTTAACAATAGTATTGCCTTGTTGATAACTATTTCTTTTAATCCTACCAAAAGGCATTAAAAAAAAAACAAACAAGTTGTTCTACTCACCCTCTTTGTAACTGTGTTCTTTCAGTTTTGGGTCACCTCTCCATTTCATCAGTGCTACTTTGAACACCACTTCAATCTAAGAATGGCTGGGTACTTGGAAGGTGAGGGAAAAAAAAAATGAAGGAATTGGATTTAATGATCACTAAAACCACCATGAACGTTTTATTCTCTCTTTATTAATGTGTGTGATCCCATCTCAGAGGGGATTTATCTTATTTCTCATTGAATGATGGAGTTGACAAAATGCTGTAATTCAAATTCCACTCAGGTTAATCTTAAAAACTTAATTGTCTTTTGTGCAGCCAGTTTTAGGCTTCAAATCTCTACCATGCTTTCTAATTTACTCTTATGGCTCCATGAGCACAGACAACACAGCCATGTCTTCTGTGGGTTATTATGAACTAAAATGAGATGCTTACTGAGTGCGCAGTGCCACTGGCCTGTGTCTTTATAACGTTGCTGCTCTTAAACACATTCTGTTAATGGGAGGGGGTGCTTTAGACCTATTTTTCTTTCTTGTTCCAGTAATTCTTTCTTCCATTTTTCTATTATTAACTGGTACCAAGGAGTAGTGCTTTCACGTAGCGTCCAGTATTATCCTCTTTAACCAGCCACCTTGGTGTTCCTGTCTCCCCTGCACCCTCCCTCCTGGCAGGGGTTCAGTTTCTCATCTGATCTCACACAAAGATGAGGAGACGTTTTCCTCCCTGGGCTTTTCAGAGTCTTTTAATGACTCTTAACGTTGCTCAAAGATACTTCTTTCCAACCTGGAGTCTTTAGAAATCCTGATTTCATTTTTTTTCCTTGTTTGTACTTTGAACTGATAGGCTTTGCTTGGAAAGTTAAAATTCCTAGTCTAAAACTTTGAACATGACAAGCTGAATATCAATTTCCCAATCACTATTTCTTAGAAGATGGACCGTTATAGAACATGGGAAAATATTTAGTTTGTGAAGAAAACAGACAAATTCGGTCATAGCGATTGAGCCAAAGAAATGAAAGAAACTTGACAAGTTGAGGTAAAAGAATGTTTTCCAGTTTAGAAAAAGTAATTCATATTCTAGGTCTGTGGAAATCTCTTTTAGAGTAGTGCAGAGGCCAGAAAATATACAATTATTTCTCTCCCCTGAGAGTGGTTTAGGACTGGAACAACAGAATAATTTAGGGGAAAAATAAATCACTTCAGTTATATTTGTGCTTTGTTCCCATGAACCATTTCCCTTGGCTGCAGCCAAAGGGCTACTAACCTAGTCTGTGAAATTTTGCGGTGCCCTGGAATCCTGTTTTCTGTGAACAGCTAAAACTATCTGGCATACTAGGCATAAAATGAAATTTCAGCAACTGAACCCACAATCTTAAGATCTTAGGAGGGGATGATAATCAACGGAATTAATGACAGGGTTCGATTTCATGCAGCAATTTTCACAAAAGGCAGCGCGCCGTGGTATGCGTCGGGGTTGGGCTCCTCTTGTAATCCATGAAGGCCCTTAATTTATTGAAACTAATTTCGAAATCTTGGTACTGTGCATACTGTCTACTGTAGAAATAATTTATAAACATTCATTGCAGGAAAGAGAGGAGCCATTTGCTTCAAAGAGCCCATCAGCAAGCTGTCCTTCCTGTTTTATCAGTAAGCAAAGCTGAGAGCAAATAACAGATGGAACCGTCCCTTGGCAGTGGCACAGAGCACTCATGAAATATAGCACAATCTTCCTCCAGTGTGTTCTGTTTTTAACAGGGGAAGATCAGAAGCAGGCACGGTGTGGGCTGGGACGAATGACCGGCCCTAATGAAACAGCCTTTTCTTCTAGGAAGATGCCCATGGCAGATTGGGCTTTGGCAGTTGGTCTCAGCGGCTTGATAGAGTGTCATTACAGAATGCACCTGGAAGATTCTGTGGGGGAGAGACAAACCTCAGAAGACCAAGGTGAAACTGAGGCCTGATGTGTCCTCTTAATGGGTGGTTAAATTCTCGTTCCTTTAAGTAGCCATCAAAGGCACCGCAAAACCAAAGAGAAAGCTGTCCCAGACACGGAAATTTGGTACTCATTTACCATCTGTCAGCATCATTTCATGCTCCTGCAATATTTTATTCTACTTACTATAACTACAAGAAGGTATCTGTGCATTTGATGTGTGTGGGTGTCTGGCTAATATTTTCTTCTGCATCTGTTGTTTGTATAATTACATTGAAGGCTGTTACCAGAGTGGGGAAGCTGAATTCAGTATATACTTTTCCTTTTTCCCCCAATGGAAAAATTATCAGCCCAACTTCGGTGAGTATTCAGAGACAGCTTTTTCAAATAGGAAGGGGTCCTCAATTCCACTAGCAGATCATGTATTCGAGCCTAATTCATTATTACTTTTCAGAGTAGCTTTTCTCAATGTTCCCACTCATCCGCCCATTCCTAACTCTGCCTTTAATACTGAACACACTCTGATCTGTAAGAGGAAACAGATCAAGGCTGTCTGAGAGAATTACATCAATAAACAATTGCAACCTGCCCCTCCAACTCATACTATCCTCAACTTCATTAATTCCCTCACTTTCCCCAGTTTTAGGGAGAAATTTACCCTCCTTCTTTATAAAGTTAATCCAGACACATGTGTTATTAATTTTATCCTTCTATTCATTCTTCAGTTATTCCTTAATTACTAAAATATTCAGCCTTTTTCTCTTAAATACATCCTCTGATTGACTTGCATTTACCCCGTAGAAAGGAAAAGAAACAAAACGTTGCTTCCAAAACTAATTGCCTTTCCGGCTGCTGTTGCTTCTATTCCTACAAAAGTTCTTGAAAGATTAGTCTGCAGTTTCTGTCATCTTTCCTCTTTCTTTGCTTTTCTCTTTTTTGTAATCTCTTTTTCTCTTCCCCATTCTTTGAAACTATGCTATGCAAGTGCACAGTTCCTATCGAGTACTGTTGTCATGGTTGTGGACTATAAGTCATCTGAGTGCTCTTTCTGCTAAGGGTGAATTCTTGAGTTTTCACATCTTGGCAGAAGGCAGGGTTCATGCACAGGGATGAAGAGATCAGATGCTATGTCTTTCTACGCCCAGGCACCTAGGGCCAGGTATGCAGTCTTGGCTTGGCAGTCAGATGATCCTACCTGGGGACAGAAGAGAAATTCTTAACAGAGGAGTGGCAGCCACAGAACAGAGCCTGGGACGCAGACACTCGAGTCCATGGTGTCCCAAACTGGACTTTTCCTCTGCAGTGTTTTCTGTTGACTCATCTCTTTGATTTCTTCCTACTTTCTTCCTCTCTTTCTTTTAAATTGTACATTTTATTTATTTATTTATTTATTTTTGTTTATGTATTGTTTAGTTTTTTGGAGGGAGAGGTAATTAGGTTTATTTATTTACTTCTCACAGAGGCACTGGGGATTGAACCCAGGACCTCATGCATGCTAAGCTCACACTCTACCTCTGAGCCACACCCTTCCTCTCTCCTTCTTAGTTTCTGAGCCTGGTTTTCCAAGTTTCATGTAATTCTGTGAGCTAACTAATATCTTTTCTGTAAATGTCTTTCATCCCTTAATTGAAACACATTTGGGTTACGTTCCTTTGAGTTAAAGACCTCACTGATATAGAAAGTGGTACTTGGGAATGGGTTTAATGCAGTGGATCCTTAGGGAAAGTGGGGTGAAGAGTGAGGATGTAGGACTCAGTATCAGACTGGGGATGAAAACAATGAATTCTGTTCGTCTTTGGTGACAGGACTCTGGCAGCCCATTGCGTACTGTGATGAAGAGCTAATGAAACAAAGCCTCTGGTCTCTGGAATGAAAGACTCCCTTGGAATGAAATGCCTATTCTTGAAGGCTTTGGGGAAACTTACCCCCAAACTTAACTAAATTACCAGTGTCATTAAACAGATAAAATAGAAGACTTTGGGCGTACTGGGAATGTTTTGAGAACATTGAACATCTGACAAAGGTAATAAGTTTCTCCCCTTAAATTCTTGGTTATGGGGAAGACTGGATCTCAGGAACTCTAACAATGCTAAAAGAGTCTCCATTCTCTCAGCTTCTTTCAACTTCCATGTACTTGCAAATGAAACTCAGGGTTTGATAGGTTTGCTGAATTATAATACCAATGAACTTTACAATCCTGCTGGTCATTATGTGAGAGTGGCAGCACTGGCCAGAAAAATGTAGAATCCTAGGCATCAGAACTGGACCACGTGAGCTGATTCTAAAGACTTGCAATGCCCTGAACCCCAGGCTTTTCCTCCCGTCTGCAGTGGTGTGTTGGGGCCAGCTCTTTATGGCTCATGAGGGCTGAGTGCATTACCTCTTCCCATTCCCATGCTCAGTGATGTCACGTGGACAACTTGAAGTCAACTATGGTGGAAGTATTTTAAATGTTACAGGTCAGAACTCCCTATCCCCCTCTTGCTGGAGAGTGGGTTGTTAAACATTTACCAGCACATCACTGTGCTTGGGATTTCAGAAGTGTCTTTTACCTTGTTTGGTAGGGCCAGTCTCTTCTTCTTGTCTGGAGGCTGGATTTCTTTTTCTCCAGGGCTGACTTTGTAAGGGAGAGCCAATTCACCACCTGGAACCTACAGGTCTCCCATTATCTCCAGGCTTCTAACTACTGGTTAGATGCCGACATGTCCCAGAGGAGTCAATTGTGTTGTAAAGCCTGGGTGGAGAAGCTTTTTCCTTTTATTTTTTCACAAAACTTGAGTCTATATGTAAGAACAGTAAGACTAATAAGAGTGATTGAAAAAAAAAAAAAAAGAGTGATTGACCTTGAACAGATAAAGCATAGTTTTTCAAAGAGGTGGTCGTATCCAGTCTGAGCTGGCAGGAGTGTGTCTGATCCTTGGCTCATTTGCTTGACTATCATCTGAATTCACTGAAGACTTAGGACAGTAAAGCTGAGATTCTAGAAATCCTTATAAATAACACAGAGAAGGGTAGCAAGTGCTCTGGAGTAAAACTGTCATATACAAATCACTGTCACTCCAGTTTGTCCCCCAAGAGGTTCAGGATCAGTACCAAGTTCTTAAGAAATGTGCTGGTGAGGGGAGTGGCAGAAGTTTTGAACAGTTTGTGCTACTGTCCTTTCTAGGCTCTAGGCTCAGGGTGTTGGTGGCAGATGCTATGGTTGAGATGGTTTCCCTGATTGAAATGAGGAGGAAACTTCTGTAGGGTCACTGGGGCCACATGGCAGCATTCAAAAGTAAAATTGTTGTGGTTACCATAATATGCAGCAGGGCAGATTCATCAGTCGGAATGTTCTGAATTACAGGAATTTTTGGTAGTGCTTGGTGGCTCGTAGGGCCCCTTGTTTGAAATATGTGCTAGTCCTTCTTGATTTGTGTTGTGGAAAACACTCCACAACTGGGAAGTATACGCCTGACATGGTCCACCGTTACAGGGAGTCTCTCATTTTCACTCAGTTCTCAGCTTTGAGTTATCTCCATAATCAAGAATTACTTGATGATGGGCTTGGCAATAATATCACCTGCATGTGCAATAAATCGCCTTCCTAGACTTCACCAAAAAAATCTGTGGCCATTTCCTCTGTATTGCAGATAAACAGCCCTTCCTCTGGTTAGCCTATTCTTTGTTCTGGGTTTATTCAGAGTGGCTGGGAAATGCTGTCTTTTTGGAGAAAGAATTTCAAAGAACTATCGCTCTTTCATGCCAACGATCTAGCAAGCATTAAGAATAGCACTATTACATCCTAAGGGTAATGGGCTTGCAGGGGTCAACATTCACATAAACATTTTCAGGTACCAAACGTTATTGTTTTGACTTTGTAACAAAAATAGACTGCTTGCATTTCAGGTCACGCTGCTACAAACACATCCTAGAATCCGGCTACACAGACATTTCACGCTAGGTAGTATCTGTATATGAATAGAATGCAAAAGAGCTGTAACATTCCATATAGTAACTATATATACAAGACATGCCCTGGGAAAGGGGGAAAAAAAAACCCCGGAGCTTTGAGATACTGATAAACACTGATTCTGAGCTACCTAATTCCTGAAGACTAAGAAAACTACTGATTGGAACAGCAAATTGTACCTCCAGTTATAGATGGAGTTTTCATCTGAGTCTGCCTCTAGGTGGTCCAGTCCTGCAGTTGTTTTTCTGAATACATGAGAGGAATACGTCTCTTAAGCAATTGGCACGATTCCCCTATTGGGTCCCTGTACCATGAGTAGGGCTATTATGATTGGAAAAGCTAAGCTTCTGGAGTTGTCTTTACCTACCAAAGTACTAAAATCCAAAGGTATTGCATCCAGAGGTGAATCACAAAAATTAAAGACATCATCAAAAGCATAAAAGATGATTATTCTCATGTCTCTATTTAGGTCATCTAGAAGATGAACATGCTTGGAAGACATGGAGAGATATTGAGTGATTATAAATTATACCCAGTTATCCATTTCATACAAATTTATTTGGTACCAACCAAGGTTCCTGCCCTGTGCTACATGTCAAGGGTATAATTATGAGCAAATCCTGACATGCCTTTGCTTTTGTGGCACAGATATTTTGGTTGGGGAGACTGGCACTGCTCAAGATAATTCTATGAGCTTGTTTTGTAGGAGACCCCTGTATTGTCCTGGTGTTTGTGTGTATGTGTGTGTAGAGGGGATTTGGAGGAGGGAAGATGAGCAAAGTCCTCCTTTAGCAAGTGACACTTAGACGAGCTCTGAGGCAGAGATAGGTGTTAGCTAGGTAAAGGGAAGGGCCAAAACACTGTAGACAGCAGGAAAGGAGTGTGTGCTTGAGGAACCAAATGAAAGACGTATACTTGGAGTGATGGGTGTGAGGGGCAAAGTGGCAAGAGAAGAGCCTGAAGTAGTAGACGGGGGCTAAACGTGCAGGATTTGCTCCTATCTGACTATCCCTAAAGTCAAGTGCATGGTTATTAGTAGGGAAGATGTCACAATCAGATATTTAAAAGACTTCTCTGGCTGCAATAGAGGTTTCTGCAGAGTGCCAAGGTATGTTATTGAGCTGTTGCAGCAATCCAAATGCGAGCTTGTGGTATGGACATAGAAATAGGGGGGTAGATTTATGAGACATCTAGGAGGCGCTCTTAACAGGATTGGTGATGGTCTGTTGATGATGGATTGCATATTGGGCAGGCAGCAGTGGAAAATGTAAAGCAATATTCTCATATTTCTGGCTTGTATAGCAAAAGATTATCTATCTGTATCTATGTATGTGTATATACTATCTGAACTGGCTGGAGTAGGTCTAATTTTTGGCTCATTTGCTTTATTATAATCTGGATTCAGTGGAAAATATCTGTCTATCTGTCTATCTACCTGCGTATCACTGAGTGAGAATAAAACTGGGGCAATGATTATATGTTAATTCTTGGGCCCGTAGAGATTAAGGGGCATGACACATGGGAAAATGTTGAGTGAAAAATTAGACATAAAGATGAGGGATGAGAACTGGTTTGGTGATGAAATAAATAATAAAGATGGAGGTCACTGGCCCATAGGTGGGAAGTGAGGCCAGAGGTGTGGAGAAATGCTCAGTGAGGAGAGAAGAGCCTGGCACTGTGCCCTGAAGGAATCCGGCAGATAAGGCGCAGGTGCCCCTGGGAGGCAGTCAGTATCACATGATGCACTGCCAAGAATTCACTAAAGGTTTATGGGCTTAAAAAAATAAAAAACAAGAAACAAAACTGATAGAAAAATAGAGCACCTCGTTAGGCCCTCTCACTTTTTCCTAGCTTACTCTAAAATAGTAAAAATAAACGCAGAACATTCCAACTTGGATTGTAATGTTTTGCTCAGTTCCTCTGTTCTGATAATGTTGGCTACTAAGTATTGGATCTGGTGATTCAAATAAAGTTTAAAATGTTTCTCATTTATCCAATGACTTTCTGATTCTCTCTGTTTTACTCCCATCCCCGCATTTCTTTGAGATGACTTTCAGTACTTAGAAAACTCTGCTTTATATTTGATTTGCTCAGCTGGAAATCTGTCCACCCTCCAGACCTGTGAAATTTGGCAGAGGACACTCTTGTTTCATTCACCTTTGTGTTCACAATGCTGGTGGGGTGCCTCGCTGATAGTAAGTGCTCTGTCTCTTATGAACATTTAACTTTTTTTTTTTTTAAATGTGTTTCAATCCCTAATGTAAAAAAAAAAAAGTATATATATTTTATATGTAATATACATATTTTTTCAAATTTGCAAAAAATTAAATACAAACTCTCCATTTTATTATTTGGCTTAAAAGTAAACATCAGGTACATTAATAAGCTAATGATGTTCTTTGCATATTTCACCCAGATGGTCCCGTTTTCCTTTCCTTACTATAAAAGTGCATTTCCAAAACTTGGCCACTGGGGGGAAGCATGGTGCAAAGCTAGCGTTTTGTTCATTCTTCCCATAACCAGTGGAGACTCTCAGTAAAATCTCCCTGTCATAGACTCATACTGTGCCTTTAATGGAAGCAGAGCTTTTGTCTGTCTGTCTGCCTGACTGTCCATCCGTCTGTCAGTGGTCAGATTTCCTTTGTCAAATTCTTTCCTCTGCCTCTTTTTCCAGGTTTTAAAATTTATTTTTTATTTTGAAACTTAATAGTTTCAGGAGCTTAATTAATAAACATGAAAACCCATTCAAAGCTGGCACCGTGCCCTTTTTTGGCTCAACCACATGGGCATGTGAGGGTAATTGTAGTTATTTACATTTGGCATCCAGCTGACTCCAGGAGCAACATTGCCTTTTTTTTTTTCCCTATGAGTACTGAAGCTATTAAATTAAACAGGTTAATGTGGCTACAGCATTTCGCCCCCTACTATCCCCACAGCTATAGTAAATCTGCCACCTGTTTATTTCCATAAAAATTCAATTACAGCACCACCAGTTATTCTTCTTATGCGAGCAATTAACTTCAGGCCGTTTCAGGCCCCAAAGAAAGGCCAGGCTGGCCTGCTCCTTTTTTACCTCTTTGCTGCCTTTAGCCGCCGGTGGTTTCCTTGGCTGAGTGACTGTGCACCCCTGCACCAGTGAAAAATGAAAGAATAGACTAGACTGCTGTGCACTGTCATTTCAGTGAAAAAAAAAACTGAAAAAATCACAAACAACCCTTCTGCCTCCTCCTGTCCAAGCAGTCGGGGAGCCTTAGAGGCCAGAGAAGTGAACAGCAAGCCCGCAGCCAGGGCTGCACAGACAGCCCAGCATTGCCGGAAAACACACCCAAATAAAGAAGGAATTGCTTTAAAAATTGTTCGTTTTCTTTCTTCTTTATCTTTGTAAAAGATGTGTCTGGGTAGGGAAAGGTTGGTAAAATGCATCACATCCTGGCTAAATCAACAACATAATTAAGAAGAGAGAAAACCACATTCATCTGTGCTTCCCAACAAAATTGATATAACCAAAGGCACCGTGAGGCAGCTGCATTTCTTTTCCCCTTTAAGAGGAATGAGTCCTTAGTACCAGGTTGAAAACGCTGACTTTTATCTCTCTCTCTTTTTTTTTTTAAATGCCTGCTTTCTCTTTGTCATATTTCTTTCTCTCTTCTCAAAAATCTACCAGTAAAAATTATGATTACCAAATCTTACCTGAAGTGATTTTCTATGTGATTTAATATTTCTTGAACAGTGATTATGGTATTTGCTTCCCATGAATCCCTTTAAAACTACTGACACTGATTTTGTTCAAATAAATAGTATTGATAGTAAATGTGTAAACATAGCTTTAAAAGCAAATTAGGCTGAGATGATCATTAATTAAATCATACCTAGGTTTCAGGATAAAACAAATGCTTCTCATAAGTGGGTTCTTACTAACTACTATTGAGGTGTAGTTATTATGAATAAATTCAGAGAATGAGAGAACATCAAAAAGGAAAGAAATAGGGTGTGAGTAGATGATAGAACCCCTGGTGACTCTACCTGCTGGCTCAGACAGGGGAGTGGGAGACTCTGGTGGCTCCTCCCAGTTGTCACATGTCCCAGTTGATCCTTGAGCAGTAATTAGGTGTGTTGCTGGGGCTGGCATGGATGTCCGATGTCAGCTGGTTCCAAAATACTCCCAGGGGATAAATGAGTATATAAATATCTCCTTCTCTTCCTCCTGCATCTTGAACGTGCCCTGTGCCAGCCAGCATTAGTACGCTTCTGCTTTGGTAGAAGAATGTGATAAAGTGAACTTTGAAGGCAGCATATCCCAGGAAAAAGATACAGTCTAATTAAATTTAATCTTCTTTTAAATGCTTACTCAAAAGAGAGACTCTATTTGAAGTTCAGAAGGGCTTACATAAACCCTCCCCAGGCAAGTCCCTACCTAGTGCTAACTCATGGCAGGTGGAAGACTGCGGGAGATTTTAGGACCTGTGTTTTATCTTGATAGGGCTGATGGGACTTTAATGAAGAAAGACCAGTATTCCGTGGCCCTGAAACCACATCCTCTGCTGTCAAATGGGTGCAAGTTCATGGTCTTGAAAATTGTACTTTTCCTGTCTTCAGATGTTCTCATGTGTCCTTTTCTTTTCAGTTCAAAGTAGAAATTAAAATGGGTTTTAAGTGTTTATTCTTC
The DNA here is from genome assembly GCF_009834535.1 of Camelus ferus. Classification (NCBI taxonomy): domain Eukaryota; kingdom Metazoa; phylum Chordata; class Mammalia; order Artiodactyla; family Camelidae; genus Camelus; species Camelus ferus. The sequence goes on along the minus strand of NC_045697.1, from coordinate 97,866,709 downwards.
AGCCTAGATTTTGGGCAGATGCCTAATTTCCACTGCTTCCTTACGTCCTGAAGAGTTTACAGGCTTTTTGCTTCTGCCAAAATGAAGCAAACATACAGCTTGGTACTTTGAAGTCTGAGTTAAAGCAAAACTAAATGGACCATGTTTATCTGATCAATTAAGGCATTGCCTACATCCTTAAAACTGATGTTTCTCATTTAGGCAGCATTCTATACAATCCTCAGGAAATTAACAACAGAGACTGAGTTTAGGGAATGGAGGTCATTATACAAAAAAAGCAGGGAGAGTGTGGGAGAAATTGACTAGGCTCCAACATAAGCTTCATAAATTGACTGGGCTCCAATATAAACTGAAGAATGTCTTTGTAGAAGTGGGGCTGTAGGAAATATTAATGACAGTTCCCAAAATAGAAGTTTGATGTAAAGGTCCTATTATGTAAAGTGATCTACTAGATTCAATAGTCTTTAGCACGATGGACGTTTATAATTACAAAAGCCTTGTCTTTTTCTCAGAGATTAGCAAGTGCGCAGTTCGGTTTAACCACAGTTCAACGGGGCATGCTCTCTAAACAGCACCAGGCTGAGCAGAGCAACAGATTTAGAAAAACAAAAAGAGCTTATATTAAAAGTCTCTTAGAAGTTTACAATTTTTCTTTTGGAAACCAAACTGATCACCACCAATTAATTAGAGTGATATGAAATGGTAGGTAATTGAACCCTCAGGCCTGTCCCCCATTAACCTCCTAGCCCACTCTTCTCAGAAATAGTTTGAAATAGCCCTTCTTTGGCTTCCTTTCCAGCTACCCCAGGACCTGGGAATGTGACCTATTCCAGAAAGACAGCTTTCACTCTTTCCTTAGAAACTCGGCTAGGTTCTTTAACTCCTTGGTTTGAGTGAGCTACATCATCCAGTTGGCGCCAACAGATTTAACTTTAAGCTGTATGAGGATAATGGTTGTGTTTTTTTTCCCACTTGGCAGTCTATGAAGATTGCCTTCCAAATTCTAAGGTTTGTCTCCAGAATTGTGGCTTGGCAGGAATACCAATGTACAATTTTCCTGTGTAGGTTTTTGGGTTTTTTTGGTGGATTTTAATGCTATAGGTCTAGAGGCAACCTGGAATTTTATAAAATAGCTTTCCTCGAGGGCCATGTTTTAAGCCCTCATACTCTTCTACCATAAATGGTGGGGGTAATGGGGGATGGCAAATGCAAGGCTATTAAACTCTCTGACCCATACTTCCCCCTAAAATTTGCACCACCCCCGAACCAGTTTGATTTTCTAAATGATTTATTTTATGCATCTATCACTCCTACCAAGGAGAGGATGCCTGTTCAGATTTTTAATTAAGTTGTAATTACCCTTTTACTTGACTGTATACTACACATTTTTATATATTATATTATATACTTTTGTGGGTATCTGTAGAAGAGAAAGCTGCTCTGGGGAAAACTGTTTTAAGATGGTACATTTCTTGACAAAGAGCTGTGTCAATTTAATGAAAAACTTATTTCTCATTGGATTGATACATAAACTTTTTTTGTATACATGTTTATTGAAGTATAGTCAGTTTACAACATGTCAGTTTCTGGTGTACAGCATAATGCTTCAGTCATACATGAACATACCTATATTTGTTTTCATATTCTTTTTCCCCATAAGTTACTACAAGATATCCCTGTGCTATATAGCATGAACTTATTGTTTATCTATTTTATATATATTAGTTAGTATCTGCAAATCTCGAACTCCCAATCTATCCCTTCCCACCTCCTTCCCTTCCTGGTAACTATGTTTGTTTTCTATGTCTGTCAGTCTGTTGACACATACACTTTTGTATCATTAAATGGCAGCCTATGGGGCAAATTTGGAAAGCTATTCACTTATATATATAAAAAAATTCATGTATATTTTAACCCCTGAGACAATGCTACTGGTTATATTATATGAACTTATTTGCTTTGTTTCAGCCCGAGATGAAATATCGTGGTTTGTCTGGCGTGGATGTAGGTGTTCTTGACTCTGCCTATTATCCTTCTGTAGACTAGTGAGATGACAATTCTGAAAAGAGTGAGAAGGAGTAAGAAAAGTTTTTATTCTATTATCTCCTATTTTTTTAAGACTATTTCAAACTGCCTTCACTGTTTTAAAAGTGAAGATTCTTCTCTTATCAACAGATGATTAATAAAATCTGGTCTAGTTCATGTTTGGAAAAATGTGGGTCTTGGACGTAATGTTCCTAGTTTGACAAGTGCTATATGAGAAAAGAAAAGAAAAAAAAAGAAACAGCAGCAAAATAGAAAATCAGTGAGGCAAGTGAGACAGAATCATGAAAGGCTACTCCAGATCTTAACCTATTTAACCTTTTTGCATTTTGCTTCCAAATACTCAATATACTATAAGCTTTGGTATAGATGTTGGGTTCGTACTTTCAACTAGCATTGAGCTACATTTCGCTTGACTGTTAATTGGCCATCTCAGTAATGTGGTATTTTTCTTTCTCTTTCTGGCTTAACTTCACTTAGAATGATGATCTCTGGATCTATGTTGCTGCAAATGGCATTTTATTCTTTTTATTGGTTGAGTAGTATTCCATTGTATAAATATACCACAGCTTCTTTATCTAGTCATCTGTCAATGGACATTTAGGTTATTTCCATGTCTTGGCTATTGTATATAATGCTGCTATGAACATTGGGGTGCATGTACCTTTTTGAATTTGAGTTTCCTTTGGATATATGCCCAGGAGTGGGATTGCTGGATCATATAATATATCTGTTTCTATTTTTTTGAGGACTCTCCATACTCTTTTCCATAATGGCTGCACCAAACTGAGGGGTCCATGTTGAATGGCACTGGTAGAGGCTGTGGTCTGTGGTTTAGGGCTTTGGGAGTTTGATCAATAGGTTGTTCTTTTATTATAGCAAAATTGTAATGAGTATTCAGGGAAGATGCGTTTCTTTCTAAAGGAAAACTTTTAGCCCTGCTTTATAGAAATAAGATATATATCTATTCAGGATGGAATTGTGGATTTTTTAAAAAAGGTTGTCAACACTACCATTTACTAATTAGTCTGCTGTGTCTTATAACACAGAATACGTGTCTATAGTCCAGTAATTTGCGAGAGAATTTAACCTTGGAATCCAACTCCTGTCAGAAATCTATGTGGAAGAAAATATTATATCCTCTAGATGTCTTTTAGATATTCCAGGCTATGGTTTAAGTTTTATTTGCTTATTTGCTTTTCACTTGAAGTGAGTCAAATCATCAAATATCTGAGTATGTGAATCACAGTGCCTTGACTACTGGTAGAATCATTTAGCTGAGATAATTACAAATCATGCCCCTGGCGTCTATTTAGAAATGACATAAAAATATGCTTGCCAAATTCAAGTATTACATTCTCTTCAGGTATTTGGGGGGACATTTTCCATTTCATATTCTGTGTTTGAAATTTCATGTGAATAATCAAGTTTATTTCATTTTTTGTAGAGAAGAAACTCTTTTGCAAGTTATTTTTTAGACCCAATGCACCTCGACGTTGAATGAGAATGAGTTGTTAATCTAGTCCAGGCTCAGATGTTACTGGAGCATTATTCATCTATCCATTCAGCAAGTAAGTATTAAGTGCTTACTGTATGCTGGACATGGTACATAAGTCCTGCTAATTCAATGGTGAGTAAATAAGGCTTTTTTTTCTTTTTTTGCTCTCAAAGAATAAAGAGTTAGTGGTGGAGAGAGGCATGTAGTTAAGTAATAAAACAAATAAATGTAAACATGAGTATGGTAAGTACTCTAGAAGGAAAGTACATTGTTATAGACATGCATTTAATTGTTTGGTTATTCAGCAAGAAGAGATGCAAACATGTTCCTCTCCTCCATTCCCTTGTTCTGTGCCACTAGGTCATGATGACTGTTTGGTTTAATACATAGCATGCAAATCATCCCTGTGATATCAGCAACCGTGTGGTGTTGTGAGTCTCTAAGAAGAGAGACAGTCAATTCAGACAGTGTTTCTGCAGGGAGACAGTTGATGCACTGGTGAATCTAATAAACTTGGCTAATGTGGGTGGTTCTTAGCATACATGGCTGTGGTGTTGCTAGAGAGAGTAGTCTGGGGGGTGGGGTAGGGGGTGGGGAGGCTAAGTGGTGACTTCAAACAGCATAATGGGACCAGGCTTGGAGAGTCCCTCCTTGCGGGTCAGGGCCAGCACTCTTATAGGCCGTGACTACAAGGCCATCTCCTAGAGCCTGGAGGTCCATGTGGACATGGAAGACCTCTAGCTAGGGTCAGGAAAGTTACGTCACAAAATAAGCTTGTTTCCTATTGTAGCTGCAAACCACAAGGGGACCAGGATAAGTGCTAACAGATTGCTTTTGTGGCAAGATGTCGGGTTTTGCATTATTAGTCCTGAACCTTGGTAGGCAGCATCGGATGAGCTGCTAACGATTCCGCTTATCTTCATCTTGTTGAGACTTTTATTAATCTTTTACCTTTTTCTCCTGTTTCTTAACCTTGGCTGGGGAATAGTGCAGCCAGGTCCTGCTGGAGCAATACTATCAAAGGTGGGAAGGAAAATTTATGCTGACGCCAGGGTGGTGGAGGTTAGCCAATATCTGGGAAATAAAATGCTGAAAAAAAGGTGAGATCAGGACAGAGCATCTGGCCAAGATTGTTGCTTCTCTTTGGGTCTCTAGCAGCTCAGGTTTGGGAGGGTCAAGGGGAAGAACACAGAGATAAATAAAGACACTCTGGGGCTTCCTCGGGTTTTAACAAAGAGCAAATGGCAGCACCACTAACCTCTAATGGAAAAAAAAAATCATAACTTTAAAGAAACTTTAATACCTGCCTGGTTAAAATTCAAATATATGTTATAATGGTTGATGATAAAGTCTTAGAGGGAATAAAAGTGGGTTAGTAAATAATCTCCAAACAGTGACTACAAATGTGTTAAAAATTGCCCAAGAAGCATAAAGGCCTTATTCAGGTTGAATCCTCGTGTGTTCTGCAATTTATCTTTATGAATTTGCCTTCCTATATATTTTACGAAGAAGAGCAGAAACTCTCCTTTGATGTTTGGTGCTTAGCTATGAAGGTTTTGTTGTTTTCCCTGTGAACTGCAAGCTGTGATTGCAAGCAAGCCTTATGAAACATACATGTTAGGAAATCGTATTTGTTCACTTACATTTATAGACTGTCATCAGTAGTTGAATTTTATCACTAACTTTGTGATAATTAACCTAAGGGCTTATGACTTCCTGGTCTTACCTTTACTTAAACTACCAGTATAAAAACTCTGTACATTTTCTTGTTAGTTAGAGGATACCTTGGATCTTGGGTCTGTTTTTCTTTTCTCCTATTGATCATGTAGGAGAATAAATGGAATGACCTACAGCAGAGATGGCTACTGTCCCACAATATCCACGCCATTTTTTTCCTTAGTAACAGAACTCCAACTTTATTCGATGCAGCAGTGTGCCTAGCTGGCTAAGAACCCTTTGTGTTTTCTCAATATTATTAAGGACCAGGGATTATCATGTACTAACCTGCCTACTGACACAGGAAAGACTTGCATGGTTCAGTTCAACTTTGGAAACGTTTAAAGAGTTTCACTTATTTCGGTGGTGGCTGTATTTTTCAAACCTCACAATGCCTGTTGAAAGCCCTCCATTCGCCCTGACTTCTGAATGAAATCATGGAGCTGAACTAAGCCGCAACAGGAAATTGTGAAGGAAAGGATATTGGACTTCAATATTTTACCACTTTAACTTACACAAAGATGGGGCTTTTATTTGGCCTTTTAATTTCTGTGTGGTAAAATGATAATGGAATATAGTTCATTATGTTCAAATTTGGGAAAACGTTCCATTCGTGTATTTGGACTGTGATGACCAATTGTGTGCCTGAGACATCTGTCATTTCGGTTATTAACAAACAACCAAATAGCAAGATGATAGATTTAAAATCAGGCATATAGAAAGTTAAATTTTAAATTTAACTGAACTGAAAATTCTATTTAAAGGCAGAGATAATCAAAATAGATTAAAAAGTAAACAAGACCCACCTATATCCTTCCCACTCCCTGCCTCCGCCTCCTTTGCTAATAAAACACTCTTGTTTTGCTTTATTGAGCATCCTTCAACAATTCTCAGGTCATGGCATTGGGGATGGTTGATCTTTTCTCTGTCTGCAGGGCTGGGGCAATTCCAAGTCCTGGCCAGCCAGAGTCACGAGACTCTTGTTTCAGGAATAGGCATGTGACATAAGCCTTTAGGTCATCTCTCTTGCAGGATTAGTGAGGCAGACGGATGTACACACTGAGATGCTATTGATTCGCTTTTTAAGGAGCCTGCCTGGGAATGAAGCCCGTACAAAGGTAGAAGGACTGAAAGATGGAGATCGATCAAATCCCGATGTCATACTTGGCAGCACATGTCTGAGGCTGCACCATATCTGAATTTCTCAGTTACATGAAACCATACTTTCCTTTCTTTGTGTCAGCTTTGTTTGGGATGGTGTTCTGTTACTTGTAATAGAAAGAATTCTGACTAACATATGGTGCCCTACCACTGTCTAGCTCTTTCTTATGTACCAAGTTGGGCCATGCAGCTGGGCACAAATTGGGATTAGAAGCAAAATAGGGGGAGAATTTAATCTAGTATTAAATGTGTTTTAGAGTTAATGTTTGGTGGCTGTTCTGACCTACTTCAGAGACTTAGTGGGAGAAAACTTAATTTCCCACTCCACAAGGCCTCGGAGGCTACAGAAGGAGCACTTCTCCTAAAAGAGACACCGTTTCCCTGGTTGAAACTTTATTGTTGGCTGTAGATTAAAATGGAATAAAAATGAGAGGGTACTAGAGAGATGTGGGGATATTGGACTGTCTCAAGCCACATTCAGCTCTGCTAATGCCTCTCTTCCAAGAGAGGAAGAGACGCCAGTGTGGTGCGTCAGTGTGCAGAGCCGGTACCGGGCCACGCTGATTTGTGGGTGGAGTTACTGTGCATTGAAACCCTGTGCACGTTTGTGCAGCTGGTGGGTCTATTTATGTGAAGGCCCTTCCTGGGACATGGTACTTTTCTTCTGCTCTGGTTCTCCCTCTTTGTTCCTCTCCTCCTCGTCCTTTCTCAGCCATGCATGGGTGTAATGTTCTTAAGACTTTAGATCCACAGATTAAGTGGTTCTGCTTGGAGCACTTAAACCATGTCCTCCAGCTCAGACTTTACCAGAGTTCTGAAATTAAGGGTCAGAAGCTGGCATACCTTTGAATGTAGGGGTACTTTGATTCACATTCTGCTATGGTTATGTGGACAAGCAATAGTACATTTATACAATAAGAATGGGGTGGATAAACACATGTTCTTTTTGCATAATCTGTCATGAAGCTCTAAGCCAAATGTGTGCCTTAATTTTTCTATATGTGAAGAACCCTTAGGCTTTATCTGTATTTGTAAGGTGATGTGCAGGTGTCACTGGGCTGCATTCTCATCTGGAAGCTCGATTAGGGGAGGCCACTTCTATTCCCATTCAGGTCATTGGCAGAGTTCATTTCCCTGTAGCTATATGACTTACGGCCCTGGCTTTTTGCTGAGTGCCAGCCAGAGGTTGTTCTTAGCTCCTAGAGGTTGCCTGCAATTCTCTGCCACGTGGTCCTCTCCATAGTAGTTCAAAATATGGCCATTTGCTTCTTTGAAGCCAGCAAGGCAGTATCACATACCAGTCTGCTCAGAAGGAATCTTATCCAACAATGTAATCATAGATGTGACCTCCCATTACTTTTGCTGTATAATGAAACCTAACCAAAGGATGGATATCCTATTAACTTTGCCATATTCAATCGGGGAGAGGAAGGTCACAGGTTCTATCCATTTTCAAAGGGAGGGGATTCTGCAGAGTGTAACATTAAGAGGTGGAGATCATGGGGGTCATCCTAGAATTCTGTCTGCCATAATCAATATTTCTCAAAGTGTGTTTCATTGAAGATTACTCCCATAGGTTTTAGGTCTGTATTCATCAATTCATTTTCAAAGGGGAATGTCTAGCTCAAGTGGTAGAGCACATGCTTAGCATGCAGGAGGTCCTGGGTTCAATCCTATGTACCTCCATTAAGGAAAAAAAGTAAATAAATAAACTTAATTACCTACCTCCTCCCCCACCAAAGACTCATTTTCAAGTAACAAAGTGGCAGGAGACTGATTCAAAACATCTTAAGAAAATAAACAAAAATGTAATGTTATTTATTCATAGAACAGAAAATCTGAGCTTTAGGCAGACCGGACAACAATGCAATTAGGATTGAGAAGGACTCTGCTTCAGTAGAACCTTGATACAGTGAATAACAAGAGCATAGCAGGAATGGGACATTACACATTGAACAGCACTCAGGGAAAGATCTAATAGAGGAATCAGACATTAACACTGGGTGTGCTGTGGCTAGGATCAAGGGCAATCCACTTGCATTCCCTGTGACTGACACTAAATCTGTGCCATGTGCAGGATGAGAAAGGAGGAGGACACAGGATCACGTCTGGCCACCGGTCATAGTCTCCTATACAAACAAAGCATTGTCCATTATACCTTCTGCATTTGTAAATGTCGTTGCTTTTGCTTCTACAATAATCTTTGCTCAACTCATCCTTGCCTACTATGCACCTGAAAAACTCCTATTCATTTTTCTGTGATTCAGTTCAGTAACTGTAAGATGTCTTCTCTCATCCCTGTTTGTCATTTAGGTAGATTTGGGTGCCACCCACTGTGTGCCCATAATTTGGGAGACACTGCTCTAAGCTCAACCAATTCCCCATTCTAACCCTCGTCTTTCTTAATATCTCTAGCCAGTCACAGCCATCTGACATGGTTCTTGCCAATGAGACATAAGCTAAATTTTGATGTGGGAAAAGCTTTTGTTTTCTTGAAACAGGAGTCTACTTTTTCTCACTCTATTGTCCTCTGATATTAAACACACACATAATGGCCAGGGCCACACTAGTGATCTTGTGACTGTGGGACTCCATGTGGAAACGACAGAAGACTCGTAAAGATCTGCTCTCTTACATCCTTAAGCTGATGAGTCAGCCCAGCAATGAACTCTCACTTTACTTCCTATATGTAAAACAGAACAAAACAAAAACTAACCTTTAACTGTTAAAGCCATTACAGTTGGGTTTTTAAACTCGCCACCTAATAAGATCCTAAATGAAATACAGTCTTATGCATTTCAAGATGACAGCACTGATGTTAGAACAGGCAAGTTACGTATGTAACTTTCCACCTATCCTGTGGCACCATAATGAACTGCTTCGTGTTATAAAGTTTGTCTTGTTATTTCTATCTTATTCATAGTAGCATCCATATTCTTAGAAGAGTACCTGGCACATAGTAAACATTCATCAAATATTTGTTAAATGTTTCATCTTCCAAATTTTAACAGCTTATTTGGAGAGAATAATGTATCTTTGATAATCACCATAAAAGATGTCTAGTTGTATGATTTATCTAGGTTTTTAGTTATTTTTTTTCAGCATGTTGTCAATAGCTTAGAAATGCAGAGAATGCAGATGAATAAAATCTGTAGGTGTTGCAAAACTGTAACTATAGCTAAACTATGGATGATAAAAGCAGTATTCAAAATGAAATGCTAAAAAACTTGGGAAAATCTCATCCTAAGTGTGGTAAATTCAAAAGGAATAAATGAACTTAGATCCAAAACAACCACCACAAAAAAACCTCAAAATGGCAATTTTAGATCCAGAGTAGATCAGAAGCAAAAACTAACAAACTTGTTGGCTGAATGCGAGGCACTTCCAGGTTAACACTGGATGGAAGAGCGCTGACAGAATGAAGAACCTGTAACTTGGGAACGATGAGTCTTGTAGATATGGAAAGGGTAGTGAGAGAGAATATTTATAACCTGTGACATATCTGAAGCACTTTCTTTTAGGAGATGAGTTACATTTATTCAATATAGTTTCAAAGGGACTAAGAGAAAAATTTTGGGAACAAAGTATGGAAGCTTCAGGTTGAGAAATTGGAGATCAACATGAGGAAGATGTTAGCAATACAAAATCCCCCAGAGTGGATCTGTCTGACTTGTGAGGCCCAGAGCTGTGCTGGCAGCATCAATTGGCAACAAGTTGTCATGTAACAACCCGCTGAGGATAACGCCAACGCTTGCTGCTTTTGTTAGGAACTTGACTAACTTGCCAGTTAAGATGCTTTCATCTAGGATAAAACAAGTCGACAGATTTTTATTGCTTGTTGGAATTTGGGTTTTTTTTTCTGAAATAAAATGACAAGTTTTTGGTAGTTATGAAGTGAGGACTTGTTAATCAAAGTCTTTGTTCAACTTGGTTCCTATAATAAGGGGGTTCCCTGTGCTGCTCCGTAGTTTTCTCAGGAGGAAAGCGCATCTGATGCTGCCTGTTGGTGTTGGGGGAGGCAGGCGCTACGGTGCTTGCCTATTTCACGTTCCGTGTTGGTGGTTACTTATATACAAACACAAGCATGTTCACATTCTGAGAATCACTAAGCCGGAGGTCATAGTATACCTATCAGCATGCCTATAGCCTATTTTTAATTTGGCTAGTACAGTTTTGGACTTTTTTTGAATTTTAATGCTTTTGAAGGTGTAATCAATGATGGACAAAAGGGGGTCTGCTCCAGGTTTTCCAGCCTTTGTTGTATTTCATTCTTTCCAGAAAGCATTAGCTTTTGCAATCCCTGGAAGCTGTTTTAATTTCCAGGGATAAATCTGAATTTGGCATAATGGGGATGCGTTATTGATCTGATAACTCAGGAATTAGTATTTCTGGCCCTCACTGTCTAGACCCAAGGCAGTATGTATTTACCACATTTCTAGTGCTCAGTGGCCCCAGGTGGCTGGTGGCCACTGCACTGCACAGGAAGGGCACAGAAGCTTCCCTGTATTTGCCATGTGAACAAACCCTCTTTCTGAACCCTACCTCTTCTGCTTCCTCTGTATCTCTCTCTCTCTCTCTCTTTTTAAAAAACGCCTTTAAGTCTCCTATGGTCCTGTATACTTCTCTTTCCAAAATAATTTACACCATTTTTAGAAACCATTGAGTACCAAATCCACTTTTGTGTCATGTAAGTTGAAGAACAGTGATTCAGTAATTCAGTACTTGTGTTCACTGCAAAATCCCCCAAACCTAGAACAGTTACCGACACATAGACAGGAGTTAAGAAAAATTGGTCAAGTGAATGAATAGGTGAATGAATGAATTCATGCTCTAGAATTAGCCATGGATTGAAAAATGTTTCCAGTTCTACCAGACTTCTGTAGACTCTGTTCCACCAGATTTACCTGTTTGGGGAGAAGAATAGTCTCTTGGGTGAAGAAGGGATGACCCAGCTTGGCAGACCACTCCCTCGGCTCCTCCAGGAATACTTTTTAAAATCTAATATCCCAGACTATGGAGATTAGTTTCCTCAGTAAGATAGTTTCATCTCATTATCAAGAGATATTGACTCTTTTCCTGATGCAGGTTATGTTATAAATCCTCTTCAATTAATTAGGAAATGAAGGGGTCCAGGTCTGCTATTATTGCTCATATCTTGCTACAGTGCTATTAAAAAGGCTAAGCTTATCAAATATATTTTAAATGTATATACCTTGAGGGCTATGACTACCTTTTTTTCCTTTACTAGCTTAGCCAGGTGCCTTCAACATAGTAGGCAGTCAGTAGACATCTTTCAATCATGCAACAGAGCCAAGCACCATCCAAGTCACAAGAGTACCTCAGTCAACAAACCAGGTGAAGATCCCAGCCCTCATGGAGCTCACATTTAAGCAGAAGAATAGGAAGAAAGAAAGACAATAAGCCACACTCACAATAAATAAGATAAAAATATAATTTATTAGAAAGTGATTGGCGTGATAGAAATAACTAGTAGAACAGGAAAAAGAATCATGATGGGGGAAGGGATAGCAGTGAATTAAGACATTTTGATGGAGGCCACTATGCTTTGATCTTATATAATATAATATGATTTTTAAAAGAGAATATAGCAATAACATGCACACGTTTTTTCCATGTATTACATGCAACTGAGTTAATTTTAAACTGAAATTTTATTTGTATAATATTACTTGGCCGTCCTTTAGCTTGGATGAGACTGAATTGCTATAAACAGAGGTAATAATAGAGGGCTTTGCAACCAACTGAGAAAAATATAATAAAGGAAAATATTATACGCCTTACTCAATAATCCTTGGTTGGAAAAGGATAGAAAAATCATGCCAACAAATTGTTACTGCAAATACCAGTTATGAGAAACCAATAATAACAATGAACTAAAAAGGGTAAAATTACAAAATGGAATTCTACTTGAAAAAGACATGTAACATACAGAATCAAAATTATAGAGATTTAGAAAACAGTAATGAGGAAACAGGAGCTATAACAACTTAGAAATTACATATATTAAGTGGTTTTTTTTTCAGATTATATGTTAAAAATGAGCCATTGGAGCAGGTTGCTGCCCAGATGTACGCATCCTCATTCATAACTAGATAAAAATTAACTTTTTAGCCATATTAGAACAACCATTAAATTGAGAACAATAGTTTAAAAAAGTAGCATGGTAGAAGAAATTATAGTGCTCTGTCATCAAAAGATGTGAACTTGGTCTCACCTCTGACAAGTGACCTCTCATATTTGTAGCTATAAATGAAATGGTTGGGCCAAATGCCCAGTGAGTTCACTTCTAACTCTAGAATTATATGAGTCCAAATATTCTTCTGGATTATTTCAATTAATAGAAATAATTATCTGGGCTTAGAGAACTGGGTTGATGCTATTTAAAATCATGTAATTTCCGTCATAAACCGAAGGAACATTAATAGCATAAATACTGCTTTTAGTTGGCCTCTTCTGCAATCTGAAGCCTTTCTTTCATTTCTGATACCAATCTATTCTGTCATTATGTTGGAAATAATAATGGTGGAGGATTAAATGGGCATATAGCTATATGGTTAGTCCTGATGCAAAACATACTTGTAAACATATTTTTTCTTAAATCAAATAGGTAGCAGAGAAATAACGATGCCTCTAGTCACAGTGGCCTCAAGACCAGGGATATGACAATAAACTAGTGGGATACAAAAAATAAAAGCCACTGATAGAAAGACTTTAAATAGTGTTGGACCATCATCATGTTGTCTTACCTTTAAGACTGAAGCCCAGGAGAGCTATACTTTCAAGACACGAGCATGAAGAGTTCAGTGAATTGAAAACCCAATGAAACAAACAAGGCTAGTGCAAACTATAAAAAATAGTAATCCAATCATTTAAGTTTTCTGGAAATAGTCCTAAGGGCATACAGCAAAGCAGTGGAGGGAGAAACATTTATTCAATAAAATCTACTAAAACACAGTAAGATGAGTGAGACTCTGTGATATTTGAACACAACCCACTTCATCTTGCTCCCTTTTTCTAGCTCAGACTGGCAGAAGCTTCACCCTCAGTGGGTGTGGCCAAGAAGATGCAGGCTCCCTCTCCCCTCAGTTCCCAGTCAAAGCTTACCTTATCGCACTGAGGGGGAAAGTTATCAGAATTTCTCATCCCTTCCAACTCCATGTTGAAGAAGCTAAGTTTCTGGTGAGTGTGGCCGAGAGGTTGGGGGCTACTTTCTTCCACCCCGCCCCTATCCACAGGTTGAAGACTCGACCCCACACAGGGAAGGTTGAGAATACCTGGACCAAGACTGCCCTCCCTCCAGTTTACCTTAGGAAAGAGGTAGCGTCATGTGGAGAGGCAAGCTGAGAAGACCACATGCTGCCACCATGCCCGGTGCCCAGAGCAGTGGCTCAGCTCGTCCAGGGGAAGAGGCAGTCCATAGGAAAATAAAGTTCTGCAGCTCTTCCCAAAGGAACTGATCCACTTGAAGCAGAGTGTGGAGAAGTATAAGGCTGAGGGATCCCCTGCCAACGATAGTTCCTTTTTATTAAGAACAACACTCAAAACCATAGGTGAGCTAGTTCAACAGACAACTAGGAAAAGAACCACCTATGAAAACCCCCCTAAGATCAGTATAAAGCTCAAAGATTGGCCTCAGAAAACGACCCTTACAAGGGAGCCCACATTAAATTGGATTAGACTGCCGAGCAACGTGTTCTCAGTCAACAAAAACAGTCAGCTGGTGATTAGAAAAGCCCAAGGGGTGGGGGCTAACACCAAGTGAAGCAGACAGCTTATCGGAGAAACCTAGGAAAGAGACAGCCCTGTTAAAACTGCTGTTATCTCAGGATGGTTCTGCCCCACCCTAAGCTGCACCCAGGGAAGGATGAAAAAGGTAGGAACAGATTTCACTGAAAGAGCCAAACCAAGTCACCAAAATATAAACAAACAAACAAAAAACAGACCTGGGGGGGGGGTGAGAATTAGTATCCAGAGTTGCTACAATAAAATGTCCTAAAACCTAAAAACCTAAAATGTCCAGTTTTCAGCAAAATATTATAAGGCCAGCAATGAAACAGGAAAGTGTGATCCACATATATGAAAATAAGAAAAAAGCAGAAACAGAAACTGTGAGAGGAACTGGTATCAGATTAAACAGGCAGAAGAGAAAGAACAGAAAACAATAGAAGGAATCTTTGGAGGCTACCGAAGACTGAAGTCAAGAAAACCATACAGCCACTTAGGAGGTGGGACAGGGTTATCTGTACATTTGCTCTCAGCTCCACTTCTGATCCTCTGTGCACTGCTCTGAATCAAGGCTGGATGCCTGAAAACTGTCTTCTGAGATTTCTTTGCCAGCTGGCTCTGTTAGGCTCTGACAGTGTGGCAGAGGCACTGGCAGGTGATTAGAGGTTGCAGGAAGGAAAAAAGCCAAAATCCTGTACCTTTTTTGATGGGGAGGGTAGGGCTTTTAGCACAGCCTTCAGCAGCATTTGCAGATGGTGGTGGTGAGCACTTGGGCCCCTCCTCAGGCAGCATGCTTCCAGCGGCAGCAGCAGCCCAGGCTTTGTGGGGCGCAGCAAGGCAGGGGCAGCAGCAGGTACTTCAGCGGCTGTGGCTCGTGTGCCCGGACTCCGTTGATTCCCGTGCCAGCTGCAAGGAACCTTGGGCCCCGGGATTCCTGCACTAGCAGCAGGAGAATGGCCCATGGATTTCTGTAAGACGGCTTCAGCAGTGCTCAACAGTGGAGGCTGCAGTAGGGCTCCAGCCGGGCAGCGAGCACGTGCTGTGGGTGACAGCCTTTCCCCTCTGCTCCGAGAGGGGGCGTCGGAGGGCAGCGGCTTACTGCAGATACTAATCGTTGGGGAACGTTTCCTTTTCCCTTCCAGATGTTTTGTAACTTATTCCCTGTATTAAATTTCCTTCAATTGAAAAGCCAATCAAAGTTTCTGTGGTCCTGACTCGACGATGATACCAGATACATGATGAAAGCACAATACTGCAGAAACCAAACCGGTTTTTCCTTTGTCTTTTCTTCCACAATTACTCACAATTTAATTTAGTATTAGGTATTTTAAAATTTGCATATATGGAATAAATCATCTCATTGATTTAATACATAGTGTGTAAATAAATGAACAAAAAATGCATAGTAAAATATATACCAAATAGAAATAAGACTATTAAGTCAAAAATCTTTTATTTTTTGTATTTTAATAAAGATGTACTAAGTATACTTAATAGTATATTGAAAATATCCTTACTATAGTTAAATACTAAAATATACTAAGTCTTCCTGGAATTTAATACATGGAATATAAATAGTAATGACTTAAATCAAGATAGGAATCACGTAAGTAAATACATCTTCCTTTCTCCTAGTTCTTTATTTGGCACATATAGAGAAGAAACTATAATTATGCTGTTAGACTAGAAATCTCTTCTAATATTGTACACTTGAATCCAAATTCCAAATTTTGATTTTTTGTGACTTGTCACGATGAACCGATTAACAAGTATTGTACTTCCTGATTGTGTTTGAATTATGATAGTAGCCTATTTCTCCATTGAGTTTCAAGGATCATGATGTGATTCATTATGTATACTTTGAGTTGCAAATACAATTACAGAGAGAAACAATACATATAAAATGAAAACGTAACTTAGGCATAGGAGAAAAGCTTAACTTTTATGAACATTACCAGTGAAACATGTGACACAACAAGAGAGAAACACACCATGACATAAGAGAATGTGCTAGCCTAGTTTTGTGCATTCTCGTGCATTCCTATATCTGGAAAAGTTCTCAACATCCAGGAATAATAGATAATTGTATAGGAAAGTTCTTTGATCCAGGATTTTCAGAGGATGACTAAAAGATTTGTTGAAAATGATTGAAACTTCAATCAGAATTAGAACTATAAATTTCACTACACTGAATTAAGCACTAGTCAATATATTTGTACATTTATAGGTGATATTTTGATAAGAGATTTCTACTTTTTTCTTTCAGTTCTTTGTATGCAGCTGATCCCCTTATGGATCAGTACAGATTGTTTTTAGGTGCTGTAACAGAGAGGGCAAAGAGTGTGGGCTCTGGATGCAATCTGTCTGGCTTTGATTCCTGGTTTCATCACCAACTGTCCAGTCTTGAGTGAATTTCTTAATCTTCCTTCAGTAACATCATTTGTTAAATGTTATGAGTGTAAAATGGATCACACACGCCAAGTACTTTGCAAGATGTCTGCTCTAGTCTCAGTATATTACTGCATTAAGATGGTTATAGCTGGAATTCCGAGGACAAAGTAATCAAGGTCAACTCTTTCCACTATAAAACAGGCTCTTGAAGTCCATTTCATACATTAAGTGACTAAAACTAGGCTTTCAGTTGTAAAGGACACTTGAGAACAGTTTTCTAAATTATCGAATCTTCTCTTTAAACATCACATCAGGAACAAAAGCTTGGAAGATTGAACATGAAGTTTTTACTACAAACTATGGAACAGGAGGAATGATTTGGGGCAATTTCCTGCTGAACAGTGATTAGATAAAAGTCCTTGGCTAGGAGAAATCATTGAAGCAAGAGAGAGAAGAGCACACTGAGGCTTCAAAGGGAAGCCTGCTCCCATATCTTAGGTAAATTTCAGGGAGAGGGAGTGTGTTCTCTGTTTCCATCTGGGAGGCAAGGCTTTACAATGCTCCCCAAATGGGATGACCGTAGGATTTTTCTGTGGCAGTTTTGCACATTCATGCAGAAACAGGGCTTGGATTACATCCTTGCTGCATTGCAGATTTCTGAAAGGCCTGGTATGGAGAAAATCACAAAATTGCTTCATGCCCAAAGAGAGAACGTCCGATTGTAAGAAGGTTAGTAGATCTTTGGAGGCCTGGGGTTGACATAAGGAGCAAAATAAGAGCATAGACATCAAGGCCATGCTAGGGGCTCTGATCACCACTCCCTCTGTTGTGATGACCTGTCAGTGACTTCTTGCTTTTCAAAGCTTTCCTCCAGAGGAGCAGGTTAAGAGGCAAGTACACAAGAGGAGAGCACATCATTAACATTGCTATCAAGTACATACTGAAGAGAACCAAAGGGAACGTTGTTTCAACCAGATGTGACTAAATTACTTGCAGAAGACTGAATTACCTGGATTATATTTACTAGAAAAAGAGACTTTAGTTTATAGAGCAGTTTTAGGTTCACAGCAAAATTGAATGGAAGGTACAAATATTTTCCATACAGCTCTTGCCCTACACATGCATAGCTACCACCAGTGTCCACAACCTCCATCACACTGGAACATTTGTTAAAATTGATAAACTCACAATAATACACCAGTCTCAGTGAGAGTCCAAAAACCTGAGGGTTTTTCTAAGAGTCTTTATTTGTCCCTTACTTTGGAAGGATGATTTTGCAGGATACAGGTCACTGGGTTGGTGGTTTTTTTCTCTCAGCACTTTAAATATTGCTTTCCTCTCTCTTCTTGCTTGCTGGTTTCTGAGAAGTCAGATGGAATTCTTATCTTTGTTCCTCTGTCAGTAAGGTGTTTGTTCTCATGGTGTATTTTAGAATTTTTCTTTATCTTTGATTTTATGTAGTTTGAAAATTATATCCTTAGCTGTACATTTTAGGGGTATTTATCCTGCTTAGCATTCTCTGAGCTTTGTGGATCTGTACTTTGGTGTCTAATATTAATTTGGGGGAAATTATCAATCATTAATTTTCCAGTATTTTTTCTGTTAATTTCTCTTTTCTTCTTCCTGTTTCCACTACATGTTTGTTACACCTTTGGGAGTTGTCCTGTAGTTTGTGTATGTTCCTTTCTGTTTGTCTTTATTTCAGTCTTTTTCTATTTGCTTTTCAGTTTTGGAAGTTTCTAGTAAGATATGCTCAATTGCAGGCATTCTTTCCTCACCTGTGTCCAATCTGCTAATAAACCCATTAAGGCAGTCTTCATTTCTGTTACAGTGTTTTTATTCTCTAGCATTTCTTTTTGGGTCTTAGGATTTCCATCTCTGCTTATATTGCCCATCTATCTTACATGCTGTCTACTTTATCCTTTCAAATGCTTAAAATCTTAATAATAATTATTTTAAGTTCCTGGTCTGATAATTTCAATATCCCTGCCATATCTGTTTCTAATGCTTGCTGTGTCTCTTCAAAGTGTGATTTCACCTTGTAGTATGTTTTGTTTTGTTTTGTTTTTGTAACCAGATGTAGTATGCTGAGCAAAAGGAACTATATTGTCAATAGGCTGTTAGTAATGTGGGGGGAGTTCTGGGGGAAGGGAGGCATGCTATAGCCCTTGATTAGGTCTCGTCCTTTCAGTGAGCCTCTGTTTCTTGATTGTGAGTTTCACGTGTGCTTTTCAATTACACACCCTGTTACTGGGAGGAGGGGAATAAGAGTTACCTCAGTTCTTAGTCACCCGAAAAAAATGAATTTTTAATAAGAGACAGAAAGCATGATATAACAAGATTTTATTAGTAAAATAAAAAAAGTAATAAAATATAGTACACTCCCAAAAATTGGAAGCAGGCCAATCCAAGAGAGGACAAATGGCGCCACTCCTTTGTTTTTCCTGTTTTTATATCCTGGCTTAGGGGGCGGGCCTTTTCGTGATTGATTGGTTGATTTCCATCTAGGCTCAGGTTTTTTGCGTGCTCAGCCTAATTGACAGCTCAGATTGCTTGTGCTCAGGCTGATTGAC
This sequence comes from Camelus ferus, assembly GCF_009834535.1. Lineage (NCBI taxonomy): Eukaryota > Metazoa > Chordata > Mammalia > Artiodactyla > Camelidae > Camelus > Camelus ferus. The sequence continues at coordinate 97,847,581 of NC_045697.1, read as the reverse complement.
AGCTCATGTGCCTTGTGCTCAGGCACGCCTATCTCTTTTGCGCATGTTCTTACCCATGATGCACATGGAAAAACCGACGGGAGGGGCTCAAACTGCAATGTTAATTATTGAGCACTGGGCCGGCTTAAGCCGGTCCGTCTCTCTTGCGCAGCCGCAGTGTTCCATCCCAGTCGGCTTTGTTGGCCCTCATTTAGAGAAAGTAAGTTTTTGGAGCCCCTTGTCCTAAGCACGTGTGTACTTTTATTTTCTGGGTTGCTCCCTCCCCCTTCCTCTCCCCTGTCCGGGTGCTCCTTTCTATGTAACAGCCTAACACCCCCATCTCCCTATCTTCAACCCATCAGGCGGGACAGGGAGGCAAGAGTGGGCTGGAACTGGGAACTGCCCTTCCCCCAGGTCAGTTAGACACTGATGAAGCCCAGCAGGTGAGGCTCAGGTTAAATAGCTTCTCCTTGTTAAGAAAATCAGAACGCTCTGGTGTACTTCAAAATGGCCTCCTCTTCGTCCGCTGCTAAAGGCAGGCGAGGATTTCCCCCTGCTGTCAGACCCTGGTAGACCTCCAGAAGGTCAAACTCACAAAAGTGTGGGGTCCTCGCATTGGCTGGGTCCTCCTGGAGTTTTCATCGCTCAGACTTGTCCACACGGACGAGCAATTCGTCAGTTACAGTTCAGGTTTTCATACCCCGGCACTGGTTCCCACAGAGGTTTCTGCTCCTGGGCTTCTGCGCCGGTAAGTTGTGATTCTTTGTATTCGCCTGTCAGTGAATTTGGTAGCAGCAGTTTGTCCTGTGACCTCACTTCACTTAGGGGTCTAAGAAGAGTTGTTGGTTTTTCACTTGGTTCAGCTTTTCACTTCTTGTTAGGACAGAATGGCAACTTGCAAACTTCTCTTGCATGGAACAGGGAACTGGAAGTCTGTATTACATTTTTAAAAGGAAGCTCAGAGAGCAGGTTGAACGCAGCAGGGAGAAATAAGTAAAGTTATTTTTCTGCCCATCTGAATCAGAATGCATAAGTATCAAACTTGCTATAAGTAAAAATAGCACCATACAGCACACTGAAACAGGAACACGTGCGGGAAAGGAAAGGGCTCCTCTTCCAGGTGCTTCTCTTTCTGTCTGCATTGTCCTCCTGCACAGCTCTCCTCCCTCCCTTGCCCCAGGCTGTGTAGGGCTGAGATACTACTTCATTTTAAAGTCTTGCTTCCTGACTTCTTAGTCATTGAATTTGAAAACACTTGATATTCCCTGCCTGCATGGGGTTTATATTTGCATTGTTTTTCTCGGTTATGTTATTCTTTAGCCTTGGTGACGATTTCTACGTGTTTCTAGGTTCTGCAGCTCTGTCTAAAGCAAACACCCTTAATCCCACATCTCCCTCCTCTGTTTCTGCCTTGTCCTGCTATACAATCACGTTCTGGGTGATGCATCAGCGAGAGGGTCATAGTAAATCACCTTTGTCAGGATGACTTGGTTTGTGCTTAGAGTTGAACTGAAAGGTGATTCCTCATTGCAGAGCGAGATAGCGATTCCTATTTAAACATTTAATGTTCCCATGCCAGCAGCAGCTAGCAGATGTTACCCCTCCAGCATTTTCCATCTGATAGTGTTTAAGTGATACAGGAAAAACAGATGTGGGGCGTGAGGAGGGCCCTGTCTGGGTCTCATTTGAACCCCTGGGACATACCCCCCAAGTGTGGGTCCTTGGCTTTGTGCAGGAAAGAATTCAAGAGCGAGCCACAGTTGAGTAAAGATAGAATAATTTAGAGAAATACATACTGCATAGAGTGTGGGCTGTTTCAGAAAGCCAGAGAAGGGCCACGAGGTGTGGGGGTTGGGTGCTCAGGTTAAAGTAAAGTAGACAGAGTGCAGGCCATCTCTGAAGATGGAGCGAGAGAGGTGGCTGCCAGGCGCAGTGTTGCCAGTTTTTATGGGCTTGGTAGCTTCATATGCTAACAAGTGGGAGGACCATTTCAACCACCCTGGTAAAGGGGCTGGGATTCCCAGGAATTGTGCCACTGCCCACTCTCACCTTTTGTGGCTAGCCTTGAAACTGTCATGGCACCTGTGGGCATGTTATTTATCATGCTAATATGTTACAGTGAGTTTATAATGAAGCTCAAGGTCTACTAGAAGTTGAATCTCCCACCATTTTGAGCCTCAAGGCTCACTGGGGGTTGAATCTTCCGCCTTTTTGGTGTTAACTGCTGTGTCCTTTCCTTGAATGGCTGTGCCCTGCCCCCTTCCCTCTTGTCTCATAGGCTACTAAAGATCTAATGTAGAAATGATAATACTTTTCATTGTGAAGATTAAGAATGCTGTTTTGTGGTATTCGTTTTATAAGACAAATTGAAAAACAATTTATGGCTTGCTACTGTTTTTAATTTTCAGTAGTTTTGAGTGGATTTGAAAGGTATGGACTATAAGTCACTGAAGAAATTAATCTTCCTTGTTGAGGAAAGATAATCACAAAGGAGCCGAAGTTAAGTTTCACACACCAATTTTGATTACCTTTCTACAAGCAGTTAGAATGTTATTTTCTAAGCTGCAGAGCAATTAATGGCTAGAACTGCAGGAAGTATTTAATTGAGTATTGATTTAAGTCCAAGCTGTTGTTTGGCTGAGGTATTGCATTATAATTAATAGACCTTAACCAGAGTTTAATTTTTCTACACTATACCTGAATTTTCAAGGATTGTAATAACAACCCTCAAACAATCTATAGAGGGAGCCTTGAAGTTTTCCTAGGCTTTAACTTTTTAAAGTTTTAACTGAATTTTTAACATACCCAGAAGACTTTTAGCTTTTGATAGTAACTTCAAAGTCTGCTGCCTTTTGCATACATTGAAGATTAAATTCTCCCATTGACATATTGCAAATTATTCAATAAATTCATTCATACAAATTTAGTACAGGGTAATATTATTAACAGCATGATTTATTGAAGAGGACTGTGCCTGATCCTCCCCTGGAGTTCTGTAAAGGAAGGACAAATTCATTTTTGTTTGAAATAGTCCTAAATGCTGAAGTAATGCTGAATGCTTACCTGAAGGGCCAAGGATGGGCAAAAATTCCTTTCAAGGGCTCATCAATAATAACATCCAATGATTAGTCCCCAGAGAAAGACAGAACTATATGAGTTTGTAATTTTAAGAATAACCATCTGGCCACTTTCTGATTTAGCACATCACTTAAACTCTAGCCTTGCTGTGTTCAAGATGATGTCTTAAATTTTTATCAACTTAAGTATCAAATGCATAGCCTCCTTGGGATCTACAAGCACACAAAAATGAACAGACAGATGGGAGTGACCACCGCTATGGATGGCCAGGATGGAAGAGGGCAGGGCACAGCCACTCAAGGAATGACAGCAGTTTAACACCACAGTGGTGAAAGATTCACCAGAATGGTGGAAGATTCATTTCCTAGTTGATCTTGAGGATTGAGAGGTTTGGCTTCTAGTAGATCTTGAACTTCATTATATGCTCATTGTAACAGCGTGATAAATAACATACCTGCAGGCGCCGTGACAGTTCCAAGGCTAACTGCAAAAGGCCAAAGAATGGGCGGTGGCCCAATTCCTGGTAACCTCAGCCCCTTCCCCTGGGCAGTTGGAATGGTGCCACTTGGAGGCGTGTGAAGCTACTGAGACCATAAAAACTGGCAACACCACGCCTAGTGGCCTCTTTTTCACTCCCTCCCCTTGGGAGATGGCCCGCACTCTGTCTATAGAGTGTGTACCTTCTTTTACTTTAACCTGAGCACCTGATTCCCACACTTCTTTCCTTGCCTTTCTCTTGCCTTACACTCAATGCAGCATCCCTCTAAATAAATCTGCCTTTACTCAACAGTGGCTCGCGCTTGAATTCTTTCCTGTGCGAAGCCAAGGACCCACATTTGGCGGGGCACGTCCCAGGGGCTCAACCGAGACCTGGGACACAGCCCTCCTCATGCCCCACATCCGTTTTCCTGCATCATCTCTCCTGCCCCCTTCCATCCGGTCTCATATGCATGTTAGAGCCTATTTTGAATATAAACATTGCAAAAATAACTAAACCATATAGCAATATGTGATACATGTTATAATAAAGAATGCCTTATTAAATTTGTTAACAAAATCTTCTAAAGTGATCAGCCATCTCATTTTCTGGGTCCTGTTTGCAAGTCCTTACCTTTCTCTCCAGTCACTCTTAGAGATACATCCCCTTAATTTCAGGTCTTATCCATGTTACCCGACAGTTGCCTCAAAGGATTCTGCGAAGTAAAGGTTTCAGTCTCTTCAATCTCATCTTGCTATTTTAACATACCAGCCTAGCTAGCTGTTTGTTTCTGCTGCAGGGTGTTTTGGGAATTGGTTGTAATCCCAGCAGCAATTTCAAGTCTGGCAGCTGGTACTCCCTTTGTGAAGTGTGGAACAGCTACTCGGTGTCAGCTCCCCGGAGAGCTTAACTTTGGGGAAAAAGCAGTGAAACACTTGCAGGAAGGGTTATACTCGCTGCATTTTAAAACACTTAAACGGATTCAAGTACATTTTAACGATAATGGAGCCCAGAGCATGACTGGTTGAATCTATCAGATAGTAGGTGTTCAGGATTAACCTTGAGGATTTTAGCTATGAGTCACTGAGTGACCTTTAATTTATTCTGCATCTTCAAAATTAGGTGGTGTGAAGAAAAATGAGGAGGTAAATTGTAGGTATATTTCCATTGCAGATCAACTAAGTTACCTGCTGGTAAAACAGCATAAAAATTAGCATGTTTATAACTATACTCATTTCGGTTTCCAATCAGTACATTTTAGGGGGTGGAACTGTGTTGGAAAACGTAGGTACTGATGAAAAGGGTAATTCTTATCTTTTTGTGAATGTGTTTTATGTATAAACAAGTCTGAATGTCACTTAACACTTGTAGAATTGTCAGTTCACTTAGGGAATTGCACTTTTTCCTCTTTAAACCCTGGTATTTATTCCTATAGCATTTGAAATATATGATGAAAAATCTAAACCTTTTTGAGTTTGTGTTTCTATGACTTGGTTGTCGAGCAATGTTATAGAAGAAAACACTTTCTTAAATACTGATTATCAACATACTAGTTCCAATAGCATTGTGCCTTTTATTTTTATATTGAAGTATTTTCACTAGGAGCACAGAGAATTATAGCAGTATTGTAGAAGCAGAGGAATTCTGGACTCTGAGCTTTTCCTAACTGACTGAGTTAGCAACTGAGAAGCATGTATCAAAAGCAAGTGCTCTTACAAGCCGATGAGAACATGGCTTCTCCTGGGGAAGGAGTGGGCATTTGGGCCTCCAAGTGCTTGTGGGTTACATGGTTACCATTTGGGGCACAACTAGGGTGAATTGGGTAGAGAGTGGGTACCTTGTTCAATGAATGAGTGAATGAATGATAAAATGAGAGAACAGGCAGGACTTTTGTTGACCCCCATGATTAAGTTATACTTTCTGTCACCCACCTGTGTTTCCTCAGGGCGCATAGAAGACCGGGGAAATACTTCTTGAGGTGATCTATCTAAGTAACAGTAACAATGATATCAAAAAGACTGGACACTGACAGGGGAGGCCCTAGGAGTAGTAACCCAAGCCTCCCCTTTCCCTGCCAGGGATTCTGTAGAGGTGGAAGCACAGACTGCAGCTAGAACAGGCTGTTTTTTCAAAGCTCGGTGTACTGTTTTTGTTTTTGTTTTTGTATTTTGCTATGTAAACCACAGGTAAATAACTTAGCCCCTGCCTCTCAATTTCTTCATCTTAAAAAGAGGATACTAATTGTTCCTACCTCAAAGAGGTGGTTTGAGTATCAAATGAGATAATTTATATAAACTATTGAGAGTACCCCTTGACAAACTGGAAAATTTTTCTAAGTATCATCAATGATTATTTTCACCACCGCCAACTACATCATTGCTTCATCGGTGGAATCCTGAAGGTTTTATTGATTCCCTTTTGTAGCCTTTAAAATAATCTTTCCGAAAATGGTGTTGGGCATTTGTGTTCCTGTCCTTACCTACTGTCCATGTGACTCTGACGGGGACACTGATCTGAACCACACTGCTGTTCTCGGGGTGTCCCAGCTCTGATGTCACTCTCCCTTTCCTTGTGTGGTTCCTAATGTTTGTCCTCTCTGAAGTTTTTAGCTGAGGGAAAGGATGTCCTATTAATGTAGGGCTGGCATTCTCAGTTTCTCATAATACCTTGATATTAACACAGTACTTACTAGCCTTTCCCTTTCTCTTGTAGGTATCTGTGCAAGATTCTCTAGGAATCCTTTGGAAAACAGTAAAAGGTGACGCTCACTCCACTAGCTAGCAGCCCAGGCTGGACCTCAGCCACTGGCCTCCCCTGCAGGTATGTTTGCTCAGCACTCAGACTGCACCTTAAGGTTTCATAGAATGTCTTACTTGAAAGACATTTTGTGCTTTTGACTATTTGAGTCATTTTGAAGAGGCTAAGTGCCAGTCTAGATAGTGACCAAACAGGGGAAAGTGTTGCTTTTTTTTTTAATGATAAAAATCCAGTGGAGTGGATAAAGAGGCTAATTTGTTACTCTGTCATGAGAGATTTCAGCAAAAAATCGCCACCATTCAATAGTATTGACTGGAGCATCATTATGGGAACAAAGTATGTAAAAGAATGAAATGCATAGAGAGACAGAAATGATGAAAAGGAAAGGCATTGCTCCAAAACTACAATCTTTCTCATTCTTAAAAGGGATATGAGAATGTGAAATAAAGTGATGACTTTGAAAGCAGATGTACAGTGCTGTGTGTGCTGTTCTGTTGGTATAAATCATAAAAATGCTCCACAGTGTAAATGTTGAGGATACTTTTGTTGAATTACTGCAACAATACTAACGTGCTATGAAAGAAAGGCATCCATATATATGCTAATGAAGAAAAGACAACACACTGTAACTACGGCACAAATCATAAAATACTCACTTTGTGTTTGTTGAGAATCCAAAGAGGTTCTGTTTTAACTTGATACAAGGTGCAATTTGGCTGGAAAAGAGGTGTATGTGAAACAGATTGTTAAATGCTCTTTTACTGCTACTCGCTGTTTAACAAGGTGCTCCAGTGTGATGAGAGGGAAGGACAACTTGACTTAAATATGCTTTTAAATCACTTTGATGAGTCTGGAGGAGGATATTGACCCCAAAAGAAGTGGCTTTGGAAATCCCTTTGATGAGTGTGAAGTCTGTTGGGTAGCCATTGACCAAGTGGATGTGGTTGAATAGTTGGAATGGTTGGCTATACATTTGGTTGTACCTGTTTTTTTATCTGCCTGTTAAACTCAGAATGAAAGATTCTCATGAGCCCCCTAACGCATTCTTGAAGTGGCCTTAAAGGTATCCCACCAAATTGTCATTGTTCTTTCTACATCTGGGCATGAGGGAATTTAACTATACGTGACTGAAATGTGTCATTTCCATTGTCACATTTTAGGGTGCATTGAAATGAGTTTACAAAATATACTGTATCTTTTCTCATTTGTTGCTTTATATCTCTTTTAGAATGTTAATATTTCAATATTTCTAGTCTTTGAGCCAGACTTATAAAACTTTTGGACCCTGAACTTTACGTTTTCTAAGTAACATGCCTAAATTACTTTTGCTTCTGCGACTTTGTAGATAATAAAATTTGCTCCTTAACTCCTTTCCCTCCCATACCGATCACACGGGCGCTGTCTTCAGAGTTGGTGAGGAGATAGCGAAAATGGCTCAGCGCACCATGCTCAGAACTGCTGTTTGGGGAGCTCCACACACCCTTTCACCTGCTGGTGACTCTCTTTGTGTTCCGAGTCCTGTAATGATCAGGGCAGTTTTAGCCTGGTGCTAATAATTTTGTAGACCAACTGCTTTAACTTAGTTTCCTCGCTATGGCATAAATCCTGGTCCCAGCAAAATTGCTAGTAGAGGTCAGAAATTACCTGAGTTGTGTCGAGGGTTTTGCACCAAGTAGTGCTCTGGCCTAAGGAATTCCTCAGAGGGTATGTCTGCAGGGACACTTTATAGAAGAGAAGCGCATTTTGTATCCTAATTATAAATTTGCTAATAAAAACCCTCAAGGCTGGACAAGGCATATAGATTCAGCTCATCATCTGAAAGAACCTGGTCTTACTCTAGCTGATTAGAAATATATTTGAAATGTATCCAGAGTGCAGACTTTTTCTCTTCCCATCAGGTCATGTTTACTCAATGTGGAGACTACTTTGAATTAATGCTAGAGGGATCTTTTGAGTCTTGTTCCTTTTTTACGTCTCCCTTCTGGAAGTTCCAATTTTATCCCTCCCACTCCCTTTGTAATGAAGCCAGCTCATCTCATTTTTGTTGTCTCTCCCGGAATTGGCGTGAGAAGACTCGTTTTGCTCTGAATGTCACCTCCTGCGGAGTGGAGTGTTAATGATATGATGGTGGCTTTGTAAGGTGTCACCTTGGCCAGGATGAACTAACTTCCTAAAATTGCTTTTCCTGTATGTTTCTGGTTAGGATGAGATTAGGAGAGATTCTTGTGGGAGATGAGGAGGCGGGAGGTGAAGCAGTAGCCGTATCTTGCACATGTCACTGACCTGCTGGGGCATCTCGTGGGTGGGAGGCAGTAGTGGGGCTGCTAATACTCCACCTTCTGCTCGATCCTGTGTCAGCTTCTCTGACTCCTGGGCCAAGTGTGTGTGCTCGGCACCATGAAGAAGGGTCCTAGCCTCTGTAGGACACCCATATCACCAAGGTCACACAAGCATATAGAACCGATGTGGGTTTCCATTTGTCATTGTGGGACATGGCTTAATATTCATCTGTATTTATAGCCTTATCTACATATCTATCCTAGTGAAGGCAATTAATTGTCAAAGTAGACATGCTTATCATAAGATACAGTATATAGCTACCTGGTATATAGCTATTCACCTGCACAAAAAACGCAAGAAGTAGTATATTTTCAACTGGCAGGGCTGATGATACACTTCCACTGTCCTACTTCAGGGATATATGAACTTCATATGTTACAGTCTGTGCCACAGATATCCCCAGCAGTTCTGTTCCACAGGACAATAGCCTTGTCCATTACAGCAATTACATACTTCTGGTTGGGCTGGTGTGCGGGAAATAGCAACCACTCTAAGCATATTGGTAAGGTACGTGAATGATGGTGAGAAATAAAATGCGCCAAAATCGTCTGCTAGCTTGGAGAAATTTCTAGGCATCCAGCTATAGAGGGGCATGCTGAGATAGCCCTTTCAAGGTGAAGGGCAGGTTATAGCATCTGACTCATCCAACCACCCAGAAAAAGGAACAGTATCTAAGCAGGCGTTTTTGGGTTCTGAAAACAACACATGACTCCTTTGTGAGTGTTACTCTGACCCATTTACTGAGCGACCCAGTAAGTGGCCAGCTTTGAGTGAGGCTCAGGACAGACCAGGCTCTGTACCAGGGCCAGCGGTGCACAGCCTGCTTTGCCAAACGGACCGTGTGACGTTTCCTTTGGAGGGACCTTCTGTGTGCTTTGTTTGTGTTTCTGCCTCTTCTCTGTACAAAACTCAGAGCCACTGTTCCAGAGCTGGAACAGTGACCTACTTGTTTTGGCATGACCTCCTGCATTATGGGCAGGGCACTGGGCAGGACGGGCAGTTTTGACCTTTTTGGCTTACCTCTCCTAACCTGAAGCCTCTACCCATTGAAGGAGCTGGGGTGAGGACGCCTGAGACCCCCATGTTCTCAGCCCCCTGTGTCTGGGCTAGAGCCTCTGCCAAATAGTGGGGGCTGCTTGGAGAGCCCCCAACCCCTTATCTGCACTCATCTGGCATTTAGCCTGATACAGGCTGTGGGGCGGTGGGAAACACTAGAAGCTTGCCTGTCTGGGGGGCTGCACAGCCCTTGACCCGAGGGGCAGTGGAGTTCCCTCTTCTTGGCCACACCCACCTGAGTGCATCTCCCATTAGCTGACCTGTGGAGGGGACAGGGTGAGCAGGTCATGCCTCAAGTGCTCCAGGCTCTTATTGTCCCTATCAAGATGAAACAGACTTTTGAATCAAGTTGTCTTCATTTGATATATGTCCCTAGAACAGTTTCCGAGACACTTCTTTGGTAATTTTTACCAACTAAAATTCCTCACACTGCCTTCCTGGTCGTGTATCTCTATGCTCCATGTTAACTTGCTTTTTTTTTTTTTTTTTTTTTAAGTGAAGTATAGTTTACAATGTTGTCAATTTCTGGTGTACAGAATAATGCTTCTTTCATTCATGAACATACATATATTTGTTTTCATATTCTTTTTCACCATAAGTTACTGCAAGATATTGAATATAGTTCCCTGTGCTATACAGAAGAAACTTGTTTATCTATTTTATATATAGTATTTAGTATCTGCAAATCTCAAACTCCCAATTTATCCCTTCCCACTCCCTTTAACACTGGTAACCATAAGTTTTTCTCTATGTGATTCTGTTTCTGTTCTGTAAATAAATTCATTTACGTCTTTTTTTTTTTTTTTGGATTCCACATATAAGTGATATCATATGATATTTTTCTTTCTCTTTCTGGCTTACTTCGCTTAGAATGACAATCTCCAGGTCCATGCATCTTGATGCATATGGCATTATTCTATTTTTATGGCTGAGTAGTATCCCATTGTGTAAATATACCACAGCTTCTTTATCCAGTCATCTGCCGATGGACGTTTGGGTTGTTTCCATTGTCTTGGCTATTGTTTATAGTGCTGCTGTGAACATAAGGGTCATGTTAGCTTGCTTTTGATTGCACTTGATATTTTATTGTATCTCATTAAGTGGAGGTGTGGCTTTGCTTTGATCTTTATTTGGAAGTTGAGGATGGTTTAATGAAATGTCTGTGTATACCAAATTCAGAAGGGGTTGATCATGGTCATTGTGTGTTGCGTCCATTTGGCTAGGCTGAAATACATTTCCCAGAACTCTATTTTCTGTATGTATCTGGTTAGGGTGGGCTGCATGAGACATTCTTCTGGGATATATAAAATACAGCAATAGCTATTTCACACACACTGTTGCTTATTTGACGATTCATGTTATTGTTGTGAGGGAGCCACAGGCCTGTGACTGTCCCAGCTTTCTCTGGAGCCGCGCTCAGTTTCTCTGGTTCCTAGTCTGAGGTGTGGCTTTAAGATGTCCCAGCTTCTGGAGTTCCACCGAGTTCCAGTGCAACAAGTCATGGGTTTCTGTGTGTGGTCATGGGCTTTGCTTGTGTTTGTGGTTCCAGTGTATTCGTGCTCTTCCTCCCAGACTTTTAGCTCCAGCATCAGATAGGAAGGCAGCCCTTCACAGACACTGCTTAACCAGCTCCCGCAAATCTATAAAGTCAAATTCCTATTTAAAAAACCATTATCTATCTCCTAGTGTTTCTGCTTCTTTGAAACCTAAATAATATAAACATCAGCAAACCTTCCTCTTGTTTACACTGAGGAGCTTTCTAAACATGACTCCAAAGCACAACCGTGCAAAAACAGTAAACATAAACACTTGAGTGTCTTTGAGGGGGCCAAAGCATCTGCTGTGGAAAATAAACTTCAGGACCTCTCCTCTTGTAGAGGGGACGTGAAGAAACTTGAGTCAGAACGTTGTGAAAACCTCATGCCTCTTCTGAGGGACACTGCCCTTCTCAGAAACATGACCAAGATGCTCTTCCATTGGCTTTAGTGGAGCGCTGGTGACCTAAGACAGTGTTTAGATGAACGATTTCTAAAAAGGAAAGAAAAACCTCAAACAAAGCTGTTGTTTCAGACACACTTGGATGAGTTGGAGACTTTTCCACAGAAACACATAATGGGTGAGAATGTTGGCTTCACCCATTTGAGACCTTGAGCAAGTTGTTTAACCACCTGGCATCTCAGTTTCCTTGTAACACATAGACTTTTGTTAGGATTGCAGAGTTCATGCTAGCTACTTACTGGGATTTGCTCCCCTCCCTCAGCCCTTCAGTTCACCTCTGCAAAGGAAGTTTGGGATAAACTAAGGAGATTCTCTGGCAATCCTTCCCAGCTGACTAATCCGGGGCTGTTTAGGTCCTGCTCTTGGGGTCACTGGCTTTCTCAAGCACTAGTGTTTCTATTCTTGGGTTCTTTCATTTCCAGATCTTGCTCTGGTCTTCTTGGCGTCCCTTGTTGTTGGCCCAACATCCAAACTCTTTGCTTAGGACAAATGTAAGTTTTGCTCCTAGAGGAAATAGTCTTTCCCTACAATATAATGTTTCTTTGTGACCTTCTGAGGGGTTTGGGCCTTTGGGATGCTGAAGAACGCTGCTTTTATAGGTGTATTGCCCCCTCTGCTGGCGACATTTATAATAACAGCAATAGCTGAGAGCTGAACTCTTCCCATGTTCCTGGTGCAGTGCGAGATTTGTACATACCACATCATTTAACTTCACACCAGCTCTATCAATCCTATCTTATGGACAAGGAAACTAATGCTTGGAGGGAGTAACTTGACATCACACAACTGGTGAACCAGCATAGGACCCAGGTAGTCTGGTTCTAGAAATTGCTCATTTCATCAGTATTCTACACAAAGAGCTGCTTTGAGCTCTGTTAGGATTGGCGTATAAATCTTTGCTACCTGCTGACAAACATTGAACTCTTATCCCACGCGGGACCTTCCCAAAGGAACCTAAACTCACGTAATCAGATAAAAATATCTATCTCATGAGATTGTTGTGAGGATCAAGGAAATTTTAATGTAAACAATCAGCATAATATCTGACATGTAGTAGGTCCTAAATAAATACTGCTTAATTTTCTCCCAGGTCTATCCAGTGTCTTTGCACTTCTAGCTGCCATGGGAAATTTTCCTAACAGCCCTGTAGCCTTTAAGCATCTTTCTAGAGAACTAAAGATATTTTAATCCCTTTTTATTACAGAATATTAAGCTTCATGGTGTTTGAAACTGTCCTTAATTCTAAAATCTCCATTCACCATTTTTCCCACCCTCATCCTTTTCATAAGACTTATAGCCCTTGATGCAAATTAGAGCCCTGATGATTTGCCTTGATACCTCAGGGTGACAAGACAGAGACAAGATCAGTTTGCTTTTCATACAGGTAAACCAAGGACTATCATATAGCAGGATACACACTGTGCAACTAGTACACAAAATGAAGTTCAGGTTCACTAGGCACCTCATTTAGGAATACTTGCAGCTGCAAGTAAGAGATTTACTGTGGCTTAAACAGAGTTATTTACCTTGTCTATTCCCTCAGGCTTGTCACATTATGACACCAAAATGGCTGCTGTAGCTCCAGGCATCATGTCCACATTCAAGGCAGGAAAAAAGGGAAAGGAATTTTGGATCATCAGCTGATAAGTGCATAGGTAGACATGGTAAAATGTTATATTATGTTTTTCCACTTCTCAGGAAAAGCAAAAAAAAAAAAAAAAAAAAAATCAGTTTGCTCCTTCATTCCCTGTGTCCTTGTTCTAGATTGAGTGATGTCAAGACTAATTCATGTTTGCAAAACTCTTTTTAAGTCCAGGTTTTTGTTTGTCTGTTTGTTTTTTCCTGGGCAAACAAGGTGATTCAGGATGCCTGGCATTTAGTTTAGCATGTAATGTAGTCATTTGGATGAGTCAATGGAAACTATGAGTCCCCATACCTGCTATTAGATCCAAATATGAGTGCACACCTGCTCTCATATCAGAATGGCTTACAACATATATGGTCATTGTTTCAAGAAAGTGAGGGAATTTGAGTGCCTTTGTTTCCAGTGCCGACTTTGCTAAGTGAGGGATATTTAAACATGCTAGGCCTTTGCCTTTTAACCTTTTTGTGCAAATTAGAGGGGTTGGAACCAGTGATCTCTAAAGTTCATTTCTCTTGAATTCAGCGGTTATCAAATTTCAGATCTCTTCCTGCAGAGTTACTAGCAAAAACCTTGACATCCTGCTGGGTGTTTGTCTATCAGATTCAGAAATAGGCACTAGAGTTATTGTTTGCATATAACTTGAAACTATAATAACATAGAAATTAAATTTATAATACTTCTAGTGACATTTTACAATGTTTTTATTGCAAGTGAATCATTTTCTTAAATCTTGGGTTATCAATTATCATTAAAAACTTGAATACAAAAGCTTGGCTGAGCTGGCCAAGGAGAGGTTAGATGACTGAGAAACAAAGGATTCTTGGTGAAACTGAAGACTTCATTTGAGAACCAAAAATCTTATCAAATAATCTCTTGGACCTTGAGCCACATATTTTCCCTGAAAAGTATGCATTTTTTTCCAGCGAAATTTTGTTGAGGTTTATGTTATTGAGGAATGAACTGAGATGAAGATATAGAAATGTTATTTAATGGCATACTGTCCTAGAAATCTGGAGACCTGCAGGAGATTTAAAAATTCCAAGCCTTGTGATAACTTTTCAAAAGACTGTCAAATTATCAAAATGCACATGAATCAAGTTTTAATATACTTGATGGGTGGGTGAGGCTGTCCTTTGTACCATTTCTTTCTTTGAATTCTCAAGCATGGTTTGGCAGTGCAAGAACTCTGTAACTTTAACAAATTCAATGAAAAGTGAATATATGGGGGAAAAAAGAACTTTTATGTAACTCTTGATAGAAAAGTGTACTAGGTTTGAAATACAATGGAAAATATTTTATAACTCTAGAGGTCACAGTTGTAATTTATTTTATTCTATTTTTATTGAAGTACCATCATTTACAATGTGTCAATTTCTGGTGTACGGCACAGTGTCCCAGTCATGCACGTATATACATATATTCATTTTCATATTTTTTATTAAAGGTTATTACAAGATATTGAACATAGTTCCCCCTGATATACAGCAGAACCTTTTTTTAAAATCTATTTTTATATATAGTGGCTGACATCTGTAAATCTCAAACTCCCAAATGTATCCCTTCCCACCCTCTTTCCCCTGGTAACCATAAGGTTGTTTACTATGTCTGAGAGTCTGTTTCTGTTTTGTAGATGAACACAGTTGTATTTTAAAATTGTAACATACTATCTCTTACTACAGTATCACCATTCCATGTATAATTACGGATATTGCTGAATAATTTAAGTAGATTAGTTAAAATATACCTTGACAAGAACGTTTTAGGTTTGTTACCCCTTAGTGGGAGGATAGTTGGCGTCCTTGAGGCTAGTGATCTGTGGTTCTGATCCAGATCTTCTTTATAAGACATGAATAAACTTCAAAGAATTTGAGGATAATCTTATCAAAAAGGGTTAAAAAATATAGTAGAGGAAATATGATTTGTCTGAAGATGGTTCACACAGTTCTAACTTCGCACAGTATAGTACAACAGACTGATTACAGCTTCTAGCTTATCAGGATTAAATATTATAATTTCAAAACTGCTCAGGTATATTAAACCCTTGCCTAGCCACTCTTTGGCTTGTTGACATTTTGTGTTGTAATTAGCATGCAAAGGAAGTTTACACGTGTCTATTGTAGGAGACTCCATACCTGCTCCCCCTGGCTATCTCTTTCAACAGATTGCATTAAGGACAATACAAAATACTTTGATTTTACAAATAGTCGTCTTAGTAATATGGCACTGCTCGGATAACTAATCAATTATTCTACATCTCAAACCCGGTGGCCAGGAAGACAAGGAAGTTCCAACAGCAGTGAGGGGAAGGAGACTCACACAACAGCAGGACTGGCGTGCCATTCTGCCTGCGTGGAATCAACCTGTAGTGTTTTCTATTTGTGTATTTAAGAAAAATAAGTGAAATCAAGAAATTTGAATTTATGTGTCTCAGGGAAAGCCCAGTAAACTTTGCTTATATTGAAAAGTTAAGAACAACTAGGTAGACTTCTACCTCTCACCACTTGCTACCAACTGTAACACTGTGCCCTTCCAAGGCCATTCATTTCCCTCTCAGGACATGGGACCTGGTGTCCTACGGCACATTTATCATGCACCAGCATGATTTATATGCCTACATCTTAGAATTCCCTTGCTTCAGAGATGAAACAGCAACCGAATACAAAGTTAAATATTTGGGGTTGGAGTGTCAATACACAGAAATAGTGAAAGTCTTAGTATTAATTGTTATATAACTTAAATAGAGTAAGGAGCAGAGGAGAGTTCAAAAAAGAGAGCAAACAAAATAAAGCCTTTAAGGTACTTTGCTTATCTGCATTTCTTATTCCAGCTATAACTTGCCTTATAAATCAGTACTTTCAGATCTCGCTCTTGATGCAACGCTCGAGCTGACTGGGCTGAATAACAATTTTGTCCTTAGGTGGAGAGAAATGAAGAAGGGGTAAACAGGCCTTCTAGGTAATTGCATCAGCCTTCTCCACTGTTCCAATGCCATGCTAACATTTCAAGTAATGTCCCTTTGTCTCGCTGAGAAAAATCATTTCATGATTTATTACACTGGATTAAAGACCGTATACTCTCTGGAGCTAGAACATGATTAAAGGGCAATCCGGCAGGAAGGATGTCGACAAAGTTGGTATGTTTAAATTTTTCTGAATTCCTAAAATAAATTTTTGGGGCTACTTTCTCAAGAAGGCAATCGGATGATAAAACAGACATGAGTTACATAAATATAGATGATGATGCCTGCCTTGTTATCTCCATATTCTAGAATTAAGATAAGAAATCGGTTCTGCAGAAAGCTTGCTTTTTTTGAGATGTGTGTTTCATCACCATTTGTCAAAATGAATTTCATAATGCGGACTTCTTTCAACAGCTTTCATTGTCCTTGAGGTCAAGAGCCTGAGGTTTTGCACCCGTTGCTCAAATGTGCAGAAAATGCCATAAAAATGAGCCTTTGATTTTTTTCTAGATATCACTTTTAAAAAGTATGAAAATCACAGTTTATTATGGCTTTCTGTGTTCTCCATGCCTGAAATAAGAGAGGGGCTTCAGTCAGTATGGGAGTGATGAAATGTGATTTCTCATTTCTGTGATGGTTTCGCTCCAGATAAGAAAGTTAGCCATTTTATCTACTTATTACTCAGTGACGGCCTCTTTGATTAAATAAGATGACAAGTTTCCTTCTTAATATGAACTTTAAATTTTTAAAAGCAAAAGAAAGATATTATTTTCAATGCTTTGTGTGGAAAGCTGAATCCTCTACTATATACTCCAATACGTGGAATATTTAAATAGTTAGAGGTTTCAGCAGAATCCAGTTCTACTCTTCCAAGAACACAGTCCATCCACTCTTTTCCACTCAGGCATTTCACAAAATTTTGTAAACAGAAAGAGAAAACCTGCTTAGCCAGCCAATTATCTGTTTAAGTCAGATTATTTATCACAGAGGGTGATGGGTATTGTGTTCCATTCCCATTCATTCATGTGTATCATTTGTACACTTTATTAAAACATAAATTCAAAATAAAAAGGGAGCCATGACATATCATCATCACCAACAAAGTTACACTAATCACAGAAACCTTATGTTTTCTAGGGACTAATCTACTCTGAAAGCATAATTTTCAAAATAGTTAAGACTTGATTTTTACGTAAGTTGAATGAGCATGAATAAAAGGTTATTTAACTCATTAACAAGGTAACCAAAAGGATGATCAAACTAATTAAAAATTTACAGACTGACATATTTATAATCACTGAAAGATAGTATTTGGGCATACAACTGCTAAATTAAATAAAAATGTTATCAATGCCTTTCTGGGATTTGTGGGTATGGCTTTTGACTGATGGAATAAACCTTCATGAGACTCACTGAGGGCCACAAAGTTCTTCCCATACTTGGACTGAAAGAGAGAGGGACAGTACAAAATGAAAGCAGGTCACTCAGCCCCAGAAAGCAGGCTGAGAAAACTAGTTAGTGGCAAGCTTGTGCCAAATTTCTCAAAGGAAACATTTTGATAAAGATTTGTTGCTTCCAGTCATTATGTTTTGGAGGAATTTGTTACTCAGCTGTAGATAACTAAGATACAATGAAAGATTCAATGTTGTATTTTAAATAAGTGACTTACACATAATTTAGCAATAGAGATGAGAGGTGCGCAGACGTCCGTAACACAAATTAAGAAAGATAAGGATCAAAAGAGAAGCTCATAGGAAGACTTACACTAGCTCATTGAAAAAGAATGAGCAAGGAGCACATCTGACCATGGGGACAGGAACAGGCAAGCCAGATGTGTAAGGAGTCACTGAAAACACAGGAGCTGGACTTGAACCCTGACTGCTGATTATGAGTAGTGCATCTGGGTCTAGTCAACTTCCTTTACCAGTTTCTCTACATATAAGATGTGAGGGTTAAACAGGATGAAGATGCATCTTGTTTGCCAGGGACAGTCTGCCTTTATGCCACTTCCTTAGCATGTGTATTAATAAGTGATCTCTTTCACTCTCAACACGGTCTTGATTTGGATGCTAAATTATATGGTGAAATTATTAATTGAAATAATACATATGCAATTTTGCAAGTTATATTAAAGAAAAAAGACCCCAAATTTACTCTTCACAACAAACATAATTAACATTTAGTGAGTTTTATCCAGTTAACCCTTTGCACGTACATATAGACATGTACAGAGATATCATCTGTTTTTGCATGTGAGTCTATACGTGAATGTACACACACTATATGCCTATAGAACATATAAAATTAGAAACCATGTTTACACAACAGTTTAGAAGACTAGTTTGTTGATGGTAAGTCATCTAACTCAGAGGAGGGGATGGATATCACAGCAGATCTGGTACTGGGTTATCCCACTTCATGTACAAGATGGATCTGTTTCTATCTGATGGGATGTAACGTGTGAAATGAGAACTTTTACAGTCAGTCACAGCTGTAGTGATGTCACACCCAGAATAAAATATTTAAAAAGTAAACCCAACAAAACAAAGAGCTAAACTTCAAGCAGAATCAGCTGGGGGTGGGGGGTGGTGGAGGCAATGGGAATAGGAATTAAGAAGTAACCAGTCACCTCTGTTTTCATCAAGTATCACTTTGGTGATGAGGACTTTGATTATTCTTACAACAACTAAGGGTACATAGACATGAACACCTTATTTGGGGGTTTGGATATTCATCCTGTTATAACTTTATACAAAACAAGTTCTTAAAACTACTTTAGTGTCACACTCACCCTTCAGTGACGATGAGGAGTGGTACTCAGCTGACTTCACCTTGCTGATTATGGAGAGTAGTTTATGGAATCACTCCTACTGTCACTCCAAGGTGATTCACTGGAAATCTAAGTCTTCAGAATTAAAGCATTAAGAAGAGTGTTTAATAAAATCTTTAACTTAAAAAAAAGTTCATTGTCTTGGGTACTGTCTCAGGACATGGATTTAACAGTCTGGCAGGACCATGGGTGTGGGGCAAACTCGCCACTCGTGTAGCTTTTAGAAAACTTGAGAAAGTGATAACCAAGTGAACAAAGGAAAATGTGTGTGGCAGATGGTAAAAGAAGTAATAAAAGGCTTAGATGTGAATGCTGCAATGTATGTATGCAGTGAGACCGGAACACTTGCCAGAGGATTATTTTCCATTGGTGTAGGGGGAGGCGGGGTCCAGAGGACAGACCAGTCCCCAGGGCCACCAGGAACAGCACCAGCATCACTGAACTCAGTGTGGCCGCCCCCGCAGACCAGGGCTGCCTACCTCACGTGAGGGGTTACTTCCCTGTGTGTCGTAGTCTAAGAAGCACAGCTGCCGACTTCATGCTTTTAAGACAGTGCTCATTCCCTGAAATTCTCTCAAGGCTGGTTCTTAAGCCCGAACTGTACAAAATTACTGTTAATGTACTTTTTCTTAAGAAAACAATTGCTTTTCTCTTTGTACTAATGTATTTCTTGACTTCTAGAAATTACTGTCCATAGAATATCATCATAATATCCTGAGTGGTCAGAAAAGTTTAGTAGAAATGAGCACAGGTCTCAAATTAGAAAGAGCTTTTTTTTTTTTTCTTTTTTTGTTACCAGATATGTAATTTTGTCTATAAAAGTCTCTAACTTTTAAATTCCTTATATTTAATAATAATAACAACAACAGCAGCAGCAGCAGCAGCAACAACAAACAGTGACATTTATTGAGTGCGTAATTTGTGCAAAGCACACGTCGAAGCACCTTACCTGGAATTATTTGTTCAATCCTCATAAAACCCCATGAAGTTTGTACTGTTACCTCCAGTTTACTGATGAAGAGACTGAGGGAAGGCAAAATTGGTAACTAGTAACATGACCAAGTTTGCAATGGTTAGATCATTCCAGAATGTCTGACTTCAGGACCCACAGTTCTTAGTCATATGATAACTTGCCTTTCCACTTTGATTCATTATTTGAAAAAGTGTTTATTAAGTTCTTACTCTGGTCAAAGTCCCGTGAATACAGTAGAAAATCAAATAGAAAAGGTCTCTACTCTCTTGTAGCTCACATTCCAGTGAAGAGATGAAAATAATGAGAGGATTGTTGTCAGGTTCAAATACATAATCCAGGGTGCCTGGAACATGGGATGAATTTTTAATACCTTCCTCCCTTGAAATGTCAGAGGAAAGAATTAATATTTGACAAAGAACTGAAAAATTCAGAATAGATGGAATCCCAAGACTTGCCATTGTGAATTTTGGCAAAATGCAGTAAAATTTATGATTTAGTGATTGAGGTTTGATGCAAACTACTGCTCCTCTGTGCATAATAACAAGCTTGTTACAGGCAAATAATTCTGTATATTAAATGATAGCTTTTCCACATTTTAGGTGAATCATTATCTCTTCAATCTCTGACGTCATAACAGCTTTCATGTTTATACACTTTTTATCAAATTTGCCTTGATACGAAAGGCTTTTACAAATTTACTGATTATATCATGTATGATGTTATTGGGAGTAGAATAGAAATATAAAATAGATTTTCATCTTGAATGAATTTATAATCGAAAGTAGGGTGGAAGGGAGAGAAACCTGTAGCAGAATATTTCACTGGCAGCTTTGTGGTAATATATATAATTTTAAGGAAAAGTACAGAGAAAGAAGGAATTGGTGTGTACTGACATGGATTTAGCAAGTTTTACTATATAGACTGGCATTCTGACATTCACTGATTTTTAATTCCTGTCATCAGAAAAAAAATTATGAGGGTCCTCAGAAAGGACAATATAATCTACTGATGTTTCTTAAATGTATAACATAGAAATGATATGTCTAACCACAAGTAAAATTCATATTAACGACAAGTTAAAAAAAAAACGACTTCACACAAAAAAGCAAACACCAGGTGAAACAATAAGACTGTATTAATTTTCAGGATTTTCTTTTTGTTGTTAAGCCACATGTAATTTAGATTTGTCCTGTAGATTTGCAATAAATGATTGATATAACAAAATTTATGGATTATAATTGCTTACTGGGCTCATGCTGCGCATAGGAACAAATACATATATTTTTAAAATTTAATGATGGTTCACTTATCAGAATTCAACCAGCTGCTCATTATGGAACCTGATGGTCCTACCCTTAGGCCCCGCAGGGAGATGTCTGTAATGTGGTGCTAACCCGGCAAATAATGAAGAACCTTTAGTCCTTATTTGGCTCAAGTAGGCACTGAAGATCTTTTTGAGGAATATAGACATAAGTTGCTATTTTATATATATATATTTGACATTTCCAGTCTCTGTTACAAGCACACATTAGCCAACTGCTGAAGTACAGATGTTGCTGGGTGACTGTGTCTGGAAACAACCTATGATCACTGCAAAGGATGGCGTTCTCAACATACTTGTTATGGTTGTCAAGGAAGGCATGATAAATACATAAAGGCTGCCCAACAGGGGGAAGGATTAAAACTGTAAATTTATTTTTACTTCAATAGAAAATTGTCTAAGCAGAAGGAAGCAAATATTAATTCTTCGAGAGTCTATTGCAATGTTAATTTTAACTTAATATTTTTACTTTGTGATCTATTTTTAGTAGAGCAAAACTTGGTTGATATTGTGAGTATTGATACTGAGTTAAATTTTTGACTGTCTGGGTAAGTATTACTCCTATGATGATAACCCTTGCTTTTGTGTTGGAAACAAATGGGAAAATAAAATTCACTAAAAGCAAAACAAACCAATAGATTTCTCCCAAACTGAGAAGTATTTTCTCATTTTTTTCCACCACTACCATTCCATCGCAATGACCACCTCTTTTCTTTTCACTTTAAAGTGTCGTTTGGCCAAAGTTGATAGCACAGTTCTAGACTTCTGAAGTGTCCAAGCACATAAATTAACAGTCCCTGTGTCACTGCCTTAAGATTGACAGGTTAATCCTTGGATATTCCCATCTGAGCATCTATCCTCAAAGAGAAAAGATCTGTGGGAGTTCTTGAGCCCCAGTGCTTCTTTCAGAAAGCACACGTCTCTTTCCAGGAAGCAAATGTTTTGAAACTCAGTGAATTAAAATTCCCACTGACTCCTCATACTCCTCACTTCTTTCCAGAAACACTGGCTGAAGACGTGCAGTATTCTCCCAGGATCAGTTCAGACTCTATCCAGTCAGCCACACATGTCAAGTACACTTGGACAAACTGATGCTTCATACTGTTTTTAAATGATGGACACCTAAAGGCTCCTCAAGGGTTCCTCTAGCCAAGCAGTACTGATTATTTTATGCCAAACATTATTATTGAGCACATAATGTGCCCCAGGCATTGGGGGATATGAGGGAGAAAAATGAACAAGATTTTTCCATAACAGCAATTATGGTTCCGTTACAGTATTGTGTGCAGTAGCTTCATTCTATTTCTCATGTATATTGAGCTTTCTTTTCCAAGATGATTTATACTGATGCAATTTCTAACTAAAATATTTTGGGGAAACTACTGAATTTATTTGAAGAAGTGCAAAGGGCAAAATACAGGCCTGTTCCTCAGTTCATATTTGTCTAATAAACCAAGGGAGAGGGCTAAGTATAACTTGTTCGGCAGGCAGTATCACAGACTGTAAGAAGAGTAGCTTACTTATATTAACTCCAAGCACCTTCCAGAGAGAGAAAGGAAAAGACCATTATGTGGCCTGATGGAGAAGTTGGCCAACTTCTCCTTTTCCCGTGGGTGGGTAGTCTTGAAAGGATAGAGC
Source organism: Camelus ferus (assembly GCF_009834535.1). NCBI lineage: Eukaryota > Metazoa > Chordata > Mammalia > Artiodactyla > Camelidae > Camelus > Camelus ferus. Next base: position 97,824,529 of record NC_045697.1, on the reverse strand, counting down.
CTTAACTCAAGAGATTGATTTTCTTTTCCAGCTGTCCTAACAGTGGAGTGAACACAATTAACTGTGAACTATTCTAATCAATTGCTCAATGATTGACTCAAATAGACTAGAAAAGAGTTAATTCTTTGTCATGGATATTTAGATACCTTGATGTTTCTATTTTGAACTCACTAGAAAGGCAGTCTATACCTACTGTATAGAAGATTCAAAGCTAAAAATCGTTGATTCTCATGTGATTTTTTTACAGTAACTTTATGACAATGAGATTAAAATTTTACACACATTGGTCTTTTTTTGCTCCAATATTTTATTGGTCTTCCTGAGCAAGACTCAGAAAGGAGAACAGCTATTACATAAAATACTATAATTTTGACTTTCTCTGCCATTCTTACTTAGAAGTTTCCTTCATCTTTATTTTTTCTTGGATGTCTAGGATGAAACAGACCAAACTGTATTACAAATAAAGTATTTTGAGGGAAAAAATATATATATAAATTTTGAGAATGCCAAGAAATTAAGATAATGCTTTAATAACAAAGATGATTCTAGTTCTATAATTAGTACTGAATTTTAAAAGATACTAACGATGAATAAGAATTTTCTTTTTTTAACATTTTTTTTTAATTGAAGTATAGTCAGTTTACAATGTGCCAATTCCTGGTGTACAGCACAATGCTTCAGTCATACATGAATATACATACATTCGTTTTCAGATTCTTTTTCATTATAGGTTACTACAAGATATGAATATAGTTCCCTGTGCTATACAGAAGAAACTTGTTGTTTATCTGTTTTATATATAGTAGTTAGTATCTGCAAATCCCGAACTCCCAATTTATCCCTTCCCACCCCCTTCCCCTCTGGTAACCTGCAGTTTGTTTTCTCTGTCTGTGAGTCTGTTTCTGTTTTGTAAATACAACTGCCTTTTATATGAAGCATCTGCTTCTCCATGCCCAAAACAAAAGCCTTTTCCAAAAGCATGTTTCTGTGTTCTGGAGCCCAGGGCCCTTTGCTTTCTTAAACATCTGACTTTACCTATGTTACAACACTGCATGAGTTTTATTTGCAAATCTCAAATTCCCAACTTATCCCTTCCCACCCCTTTTCCCCCCTGTAACCGTAAGTTTGTTTACTATGTCTGTAAGTCTGTTTCTGTTTTGTAGATGTTTGTTAGTGTCTTCTTTTTTCTTTTTTTAGATCCCACATATGAGTGATACCATATGGTATTTTTCTTTCTCTTTCTGGCTTACTTCACTTAGAATGAAATTTTCCAGGTCCATCCATGTTGCTGCAAATGGCATTGTTTTATTCTTTTTTATGGCTGAGTAGTATTCCATTGTATAAATAAACCACAGCTTCTTTATCCAAAGTCATCTGTTGATGGACATTTAGGTTGTTTCCATGTTTTGACTATTGTATATAGTGCTGCTGTGAACATTGGGATGCATGTGTCTTTTCGAATTAGAGTTCCCTCTGGATATATGCCGAGGAGTGAGATTGCTGGATGATACGGTAGTTAGATTTTTAGTCTTTTGAGGATTCTCCATACTGTTTTCTATAACCACTGCACTGGACTACATTCCCACCGGCAGTGTAGGAGGGTTCCCTTTTCTCCACACCCTCTCCAGCATTTATCATTTGTGGACTTTTGAATGATGGCCATTCTGACTGGTGTAATACATCATTGTAGTTTTGACTTGCATTTTTCTGATAATTAGCAATATTGAATTTTTTTCATGTGCTTATTAGTCATTTGTATGTCTTCAGTGCTTGTTTAGGTCATCTTCCCATTTGGATTGGGGTTTTTTGTTGTTGTTGTTCTTGTTATTAAGTTGTATGAGCTATTTATATATTCTGGAAATTAAACCTTTGTCAGTCACATCATTTGCAAATATTTTCTCCCATTCCATAGGTTGTCTTTTTGTTTTGCTTATTGTTTCCTTTGTTGTACAAAAGCTTATAAGTTTAATTAGGTTCCATTTGTTTATTTTTGCTTTTAATCTATTGTCTGGGTAGATTGCCCTAGGAGAACATTGCTAAGATTTATGTCAGAGAATGTTTTGCTTACATTTTCTTCTAGGAGTTTTATTCTGTCCTGTCTTATGTTTAAGTCCTTAAGCCATTTTGAGTTTGTTTTTGTGTGTGGTGTGAGGGAGTATTCTAATTTCCTTAATTTTCATGTAGCTATTCAATTTTCCCAACATCACTTGCTGAAGAGACTGTCTTTTCTCCATTGTATATTCTTGCCTCCTTTGTCGAAGATGAATTGACCATAGGTCTGTGGGTTTATTTCTGGGATCTCTAGTCTGTTCCATGATCTATTTTGGGGATAATACCATGCTGTTTTGACTACTGTAGCTCTGTGGTATTGTCTGAAGTCTGGGAGGGTTATTCTTCCAGCTTCATTCTTTTTCTTCAGTATTGCTTTGGAAATTTTGGGTCTTTTGTGATTCCACATACATTTTAGGATTATTTGTTCTAGTTCTGTAAAAAATGTCCTGGGTAATTTGATAGGGATCACATTAAATCTGTAGATTGCTTGGGCAGTATGGCCCTTTTAACAATATTAATTCTTGCAATCTGAAAGCATGGGATATCCTATTTCTTTTTTTTTTTTTTTTAAATATGAGAATACAGATTTACTATACATACACGTAACATAATGCCTTATACAGAGTCAACATCTAGGAGACATTTCCCATTTCTTTAAGTTATCTTTAATTTCCTTAATTAATGTTTTGTAGTTCTCTGCATATAAGTCTTTCATCTCCTTGGTCAGATTTATCCCTTAGTATTTTATTGTTTTGGATGTGATTTTAAAAGGTACTTTCTTTACCTTCTTTATCTGGTATTTCATTGTTATTTCTGTATGTTAATCTTGTATCCTGCTACCTTGCCCAGTTCTTTTATCAGCTTTAGTAGTTTTTGTGTGGAGCCTTTAGGGGTTTCTATATATAGTACTATGTTATCCTCTTATAGTGACAGTTTTACCTCCTCTCTTCCAATTTGAATCCCTTTTATTTCTTTTTATTGCCTGACTGATATGGTGAGGACTTCCATTACCATACTGAATAGAAGTGGTGAGAGTGGCATCCTTGTCTTGTTCCAGGTTTTAAGGGGAAAGTTTTCAGTTTTTCACCATTGAGTACTATGCTGGCTGTAGGTTCGTCATACATAGCTTTATTATGTTGAGATATGTTCCCTCTGTACCCACTCTTGTAAGAGTTTTTATCATAGATGGGTGTTGAATTTTATCAAATGCTTTTTCTGCATCTATTGAGATGATCATGTGATTTTTATCCTTTTCTTGTTGATATGGTGTATCACATTAATTGAGGTGCATATGTTGACCCATCCCTGCATCCCTGGGATGAATCCAACTTGATCATAGTGTATGATCTTTTTATGTTTTGTTGGATTCTGTTCTTCCTTCCTTCTTTCTCTGCTTCTGTATTTTTAAATTAAGTGTAACACGTATACCAAAAACTGCACAAAATATAAACAGCTCAATCATCTTATATTTTGTTGAGGATTTTTACATCTATGTTCATCAATGTTACTGGCCTGTGATTTTCTTTTTTGGTGGTGTGTTTGTCTGGTTTTTATTTAGGGTGATGGTTGCTTCAGGTGAATAAGAATTTTCTAAAATAGTACACTTTTATCATTAACTAATCATTGAATAATTAAGTATATATTTACATAAATATTATAATCTTCATTCAAGTTAATGCAAATATTGTAAGTAATAAAAACCTTCCAATGGAAAACAGTTTTTAAAAATATGCCTTCACCACCCTTAGTTTTCTGAGGCAAGAGAGTTTTTAAATTATAGTTTTGATAACTCAAAAATTAGAAGAAAATGTTATAATAAGAGTCTTTGTAACATTAATAAGGAGTGTAAGGGAAGAGGAAAAAGAGCAAACATTTTGAGTGCTCACTTTTGACTAAGTACTGAGTTGCATATGTGATATATGGTATTTCATATGTTATAAAGATAATACTTTCCATTTTCTACAACCAGGGATAATGAGACACACAGAGGTCAGTGTCATTTGCATACAAATGATTACACCCATTGGACATTTTGAAAGGGATCAGTGGTAAAACCATTCTGCTCTCAACATTGCCATTGACATAGTAGTTCTGTGTTCCCCAGTGTGCATTTTCTCTTCACCTGTCCCAGCCTAGCCATGTGCCAGCTGTTGAACCCATTAATTCAAACAATAGAAATGCTAACTCAGGAACCATTTCCACTGGGTCCTTACACAGAGCACCTTCTCCTTAGCAAGAAGCTAAAATCCACGTGCATCAGAAGGAAGTTTTCACTAGTAAATGTCTCCTTATAGATGGACTTGTCACAGTACTTTGGTCATGCTTAAAGTCTGATATATGGCACTTTGATACAGCAGTTTGGATTTGGGGACTATTTTAACTTGCTTGAAAAATTAACTGTTGGACTTGTAGCTCTAAAATTTCCTAAGTCACATGTGAAACCCACATTCTTAGTTTCCCCCAGAGTCTTACCTGCTCCCTGCCTGAGTGTTAGGGATGTAATTAAAAAAAAAAAAAAATTGGTAAGAGAAACAATGAATATGAAGACTGAGTTAAAGTTAAGGATTGACTATGGCTTATGTCTCTTATACATATTACTTGGTAGTAAAAGATGATATATACAGGCTTAAATTATGAAGCTTCTCATTATTCTGAGACTCTTATCTACAAAAAGATAAATGAGGATACCACCCAGAAGCTTACAGAAAACAATGTGGAATAAACTAGGAGAGAATCTACAAAATGTAAAACTTTTATTTCTATTTTAAAATCTTATTGGACTAATTTGAACTTCTAGAAAAATGTAAAAATTAAATAACAATAATAGACTTCTTTCTGATTTAAATGTGAATTCTTAGAGCATTCATCATATAAAACCAATTTTAACTATAATTTAGAAGTTGCTTTGATATACTTTTATCATGTTAAGAAATTTTCTTCTTAAAACTTAAAAATCATTAGCAAATTTTATTAAATATTTTCCCCAATCTGAAGAGAATTTCTTAACTTTTAGAATTATTAATGTGATATAATATTTAATAACTTTTCTAACATTAAAGCATGCTTGACATTCTACTTCTAAATTTATTTTGCTACAAATTCATTAAAATTTTATACTAACAGTCACAACATTAATATGCAATCTTTTAAGTGATACTTTCTTATAAGAATTATTTTGCTCAATAAAATAAATTGGGAGGCTTAATGTATTTTTATTTTGAAATACTATTATATATAGGGTGACAATTATTACTTCTTTGAAAATCTGAAAGAACTAATACCTAAAGCATTTGGAGATAATACCATAGGCATTTGTATTGACTTCCTACCATTGGTCTGTTTAAGATTCCTTCCTCCCTCCCTCCCTCCCTTGCTTCCTTTCTTCTTTCCCTCCTTCTGTGTTTTTACATTAAGTATAACATGTATGCCAAAAACTGCACAGAATATAAACAGATCAATCATCTTAAAAAATATATATGTATATTCTTTCCCTGCAAATGTAAACACTGTCTCAGAGTTTCCAAACCTCAGCACTATAGACATTTTGTACCAGATAGTTCTTTGCTGAAGGGAGCCCTCCTGGGCATTGTAGGAAGTTAAGCAGCATCACTGGTCTCTGCCGACTAGATGTTAGTGGAACACTCTGTCCTCCTCTGACTCACCCGCTCCCCTTAGCCCCACAATTGTGACAAGCCAACATGTCTCCAGACGTTGCCAAATGACAGGCTGTTGCGGGGAGGGATCACCCCTAGGTGAGAATCGCTGCACTACACTGACCTTTCTGGGAATCACTTCCTGTCTTTAGTCTTCTACAGCATAACCATGTATCCTTAAACATCATCAGGTAGTATTGCTTGAAGGGGATTCTTTATAGAATAATTTAACCTGTTAAGTAGGCTCCTGATCATGGGCCCCTAAAATGGTCCTTATAGGTGATCATATAATTTATAACCCAAACTGGAGCCACAGACATTAAACATGATGGTTAAACCTTCATGCTCACCCTACTTCTACGGGATATCAGCCGTGAGCATTATCCTCACAGCCCACACATTGAGGTCTTCCTTTTCCAGTGGATAATAGTGCATAAAATGAGAGCAGAACAGTGAAAAACAAGGTATCCCCAAGGGCAAAATAAGGCCCAACTCAAAGCATTAAGGATAAAAAGTTGCAGGATACAGCATTCATCCAATTTGGGTCTTAAAAAGGTGATATTCTTCAAATGATTTTCTCTACCACTCTATATAATAACTGTGTTCACCACATTAGCACAACATACTTACTAAAATAAATGTCTTCCAAGATTTGCACATAATTTCAAAAAAGAATCAGTTATCACGTGTAAGAGATTTGGGGTCGGCATGTGTGTTTTATTGTGGTATAATTCATACAACATTCAGTTCACACATCTGAAGTTTTTAGTATATTCATAGATTTATGTGTGCACCTATCATTACTGTCTAATTTCAGAATATTTTTTAACACCCCAAACACAAGCCCCAAACCATTTAACGGTTCCAGTTCGTCTCTCCCCGTAGTCAGGCAACCACTGATCTACTTTCTGTCTGTATAGGTTTGCCTATTCTGGACATTTCATATAAAAGGAATCATAGAACGTGTCGTTGTGACTGAATTCTCAGATGTAGCATATTGGTTTCAAGGTTCATTCATGCTGTAGCATGTATTGGTATGTTATTCCTTTTCATTGTCAAATAATATCACGTGTATATATATTTTGCACTTTGTTCAGGCACTCATCAGTTGATCGACATTTGTATTTTTTCCAAATCTTAGCTATTATGAATAAGGCTGCCGTGAACGTTCATGTACAAGTTTATGTGTGAATGTATGCTTTCATTTCTCTTTGTTCTATACCTGTGAGTAAAATTTCTGGTCATAGGGCGACTCTATGTTTTACATTTTGAAGAATTGACAAATTGCTCTCCAGTGTGGCTGCATCCCTTTACAATCCCATAGCAATGTCAGCATTACAGTTTCTTTATATCCGTCAACACGTGTTATTGTTGATCTTTTTTATTTTGTCATCCTAGTGGGTGTGAAGTGGTACATCATTATAATTTTGATTTGCATTTCTCTTGTGGCTAATGACATTAAGCATCTTCTCACATTATTTAGCCGTTTATTTATCTTCCTTGGAAAAATGTCTATAAAGATTTTTTCCCCAATTTTGAATTGGGTTGTCTTTTCATTACTAAATTATGAGTTGTTATATACTAAATCTTTATCTGAGTTATATGTCTTATAATTTTCAAATATTTTTTCCCATTCTGTGGATTATTGTAATAAAAAGTTTGACTCTTTTTAAAAAAAATTTTTTTTTTTTGCTGAATTCCCCTTCTCCACAAGAAGCTTTGAACAAGCTGATATTTTCTTGTAAGAGTTTTATCACTTACCCTTAGTCTGTGATCCATTTGAACTAATTTTTGTATATGATGTGAAGGAAGGATACAATTTCATTCTTTCGCATGTGGGTATCCAGTTGTCCTAATACTATTTGTTGAGAAGACTATTTCCCCCCACATTGAATTGTCTTGCCACACTTGTTGAAAATCAACTGACCATAAATGTTAAAGTTAATGTCTGGACTTTCAATTCTATCTCATTGGTCTATATCTCTATTCTTACGGCAGTATCATATCATCTTGATTGGCATATCTTTGTAGTAAGTTTTAAAGTTAAAAAAAAAAGTGAGTCTTCCAAATTGTTCATTTTCCAGATTGTTTTCGCTATTCTAATCCTTTCCAATTCCGTATGAATTTCAGGAACATCTTGTCAACTCTTAAAAAAAGAAAGCTAGAATTTTGATAGGGATTACCTTGAAAAGATCCATTTGGGGAGTATAGTCATTGTAGCAGTATCAACTTTTAAATCTATGAACATGGATAGTTTTCCCATTTGTTTATATCTTCTTTAATTTCTTTCAAGAGTTCTGTAGTTTTCAATGTACAAGTCTTACGCATCTTTTGCTAAATGTATTTCTATTTTTTTTTTTTTGATGCTATTGTAAATAAAAAATGTTTTCTTTTTTCCCCCGGCTTTATTGAGGTATAAGTAGAAAGTGTTTTCTTAATTGTGTTTTTGGATTGTTCATTGTTAGGTATACAAATACAATTGATATTTTATCCCACCACCTTAATGAATTTGTTAATTTGTTTTAATATTTCTTCTGTTCATGCGTTTGGATTTTCTATGCACAAAATAATATCTATAGATAGAGGTAGTTTAACTTCTTCCTTTTCCAATATGGATGACTCTTATTTCATTTTCGTGACTAACTGCCCTCCCTAGATCTACTCCAGTACAGTGTTGAATATAAGTGATGATACCAGTCTTGTATTTTTTCTTATTTTAAGGGAAAAGCATTTAGTCTTTCATGATTAAATATGATGGCATTTGTCAGATTTAATCAGTGTCCTTTATCAGGTTGAGGAAATTTCTTTCTATTCCTAGTTTGTTGAGTGATTTATCGTGAAGGACTGTTGAGTTTTGTCAAATGCTTCTTCTGCACCTATTTAGGTAATCATGCAGTTTTTTTCTTTTAATTCTGTCAATATGGTGTGGAACATTGACTAATTTTCAAATGTTAAAGCAACCTTACTTCCCTGGCATAAATCTCACTTGGTCATACTGCTTAATTATCTTTGTATGTGTTGGATTCTGTTTGCTAATACTTTTGTGAAGATTTTGCATTTTTGTTCTTTAGGGATTTTGTTCTGTTGTTAGCTTTTATTGTGATATCATTATTTGGTTTTGGTAACAGGATAGACGTGACCTCAGAATGTATTGGAAAGTGATTTCTCCTCTTCTGTATTTTGATAGAGAATGTGAAGGATTGATATTAATTTTTAAAGGAATAGTAGAATTCAAAAGTGAGCAGTTTGGTCCTGGCTTTTCTTTTGGGGAAAAAAATGTTTATTACTAATCCAATATATTTACTTGTTATGGTTCTATTCAGATTTTCTAGTTTTTAAGATAGTTCTAGCAGTTTATATGTCTTTCTAGGAGTTTCTTCATCTAGGTTATCTAATTTGTTTGAATACAGTTGCTTGTAATAATCTATAATTCTTTTCATTTCTTAAGGTTAGTAGTAATGTTTCTCGTTACTGATTTTACTAATTTGAATCTTCTCTCTTCTTGGTCAATGTAAAGTTTTGTTATTTTTTAAAAAACTTTTTATGGGATATACATTCTCTTTTGCATGGCTCATAAGTTTTTGATAAAAACTGAACAATTAAAATAATAATAGCAGTAAATCTTGAAAATCACATGTACTTCCCTTGGTTGTTGTTTTTTTTTTTTTTTTTTTTGGTCATTGTTGCTTTTACTGTTTATTTTTAGTGACTTTATAGGAGAAATTCTGTTAAAACTACATTCTTTTGTCATATGCTACTACTGAATTCTCTGGCAGTTAGCTTAGTTGTCAGCTAATAATTGAATAGAAATTTCTTTAAATACACTGAAGATATTAAAGCCTCCCCCCACCCCCACCTTCTGTTCTGTGCATATGATGGGGCATACTTTCATTGCTCTGGCAGATTACAATTCTGCCTTAGTTTATACTTCCTTCTTGTACAGAGATGAAAGTCAGCCAGAGTGAGAGATTAAGGTCTTCTCAATCTTTCATGGTCATGTGCACAGCACTAGACATGTAAGTGACCATCTTTATTCCCTGGAGTATGTTGGAGGTTTTCAAAGCCCCCTATAGACATCTCATTTGCCAGATGTTCCTAATACTTTTTTTTTTTTCCTGTTTGCTCAATTTTGTTTCACTGCTTCAAGCAGCTGCAGTTTTAAATAATTGCTGTTGATTATTTTTGATAAACATCCTGGGGATAGAGTTTTTCTCCCTGAATGAGCTGTGAGTCAGTTCAAATAAAGACAAGCTGTATATATGAGATTTTTCCAAGTAACTCCCAGATCAGATAGAATTTTCTGACGTAAGGCTTTCGGAGAGATCTAAACCCATACCCCCACTCCTTTGGCTGTAGGCTGCTGGTTTTCAATACTGTGGTCACGATGCTATTGATTTGCAAAGCTACCACACAGGGGTTAGAAATAGAACAGATTAACATGCTGCGAAGCTCATTGTTCTTACATGGTATCCAGCTCTTCTACTGAATAAATCCTCTCAGATTGCTGCAAGTCTTTAGTTAATTTCCAGAGTTCAGAAAAGTCAATTTTGAAAAGTTCTGCCATTGTTAATGCTTTTGTGAAACAGCATGTTTTCTGAGCATTTTGGAAATGCTTCTTTTTTTAAAATAATTTCGGAGTTTTATGTTTTTCTAGAAGTCATATAATTCACTAAGAATTTTCATATTATTAGGATATAACAAACATTATCTTTTAATATTACTTTTATTCAATATAATGTTACTTTGATGTTTTCTGATGGTGCTTTTTCCCCCAGTGGATTTCAGCATTTTAATACTCCTTTTGGATATAGTTTTCCTTATAAATTATTATTTATTACTTTAATTCTAATCTTTATTATTCTTGCCTTTGTTTTTTAATTTGTTAGTTATTCAATTACTTTTTTTCTGATTAAATAAATACAGTTATATTCACATGAGAGTACATCAGTTTTCCCCAATAGCTGTCCTTTTTTTCCTCAGTGATAGATCCTTGAATATTAATTGAGTATATATAGCTTAGAATAAAGGCAACATTTTTTCAGCTATCCTTACAACTTGCTGTTCAAGTGGGAACAGCACATGCAATTTCTGGGTCATGTCTTTAAAGGAAACCATTGCCTTTCTTCTCGATTTTTTACTCATTCATTTTCTGCAAAGCAAAAATGTGGTAGCTGATGCTAGAACAAACATATTGGAACAGCAAGCTGGAAGGATACTGATTACCCTCAAGTTGATTTACTAATTTTGGATTTCTTGTTTTCAGTATTTTTTCTTTAATGGGAAAGAGAAAATTCCATTTTGTTTAAAGTACTTGTTATAGAGGTTCTGTCAATTACAGATGAAAATAATCCTAACAGAAACAATCCCTAAGTGCTGGTTTCATTAAATCCTATATGTTTAATGTAGTGTTACTTTTATTACTTTCCAAGAAATCTCATTTCTATGTGATTCTATCATTTACTCAGTTATTATTCAGAAAAGCCTCATTTTATTAAAATTAAAAATGACTTGGGGTTTATGTCTTATAATTTATTTCTAGTTTTTTTTTTTTTTTTTAGAAGCATATTATAGACATTTGGGTAGAATAGTAAGAGGTCACATGAAACAAATACATCACACACAATGTATTGGCCTTTTGGAATGGCCACATAAGGAGCTCTGTGGATTGCTCTCCAGTGAAACAACTACATGGAGAAAATTATGTTAAAAACAACCATACAGTGTCTCTGAAAGTTGTCCTAAGGGCGTACAACAAATGAATATTTACTTATTTTAAAAAATCAACTAAATCTTGCAAGAATAGTGAGTGTCTGTAGCACTTGAGCTACAACCTATTTTTCCCTCCACCAATGCCCCCAGTTTAGTGGGATGGAAGCTCCATCCTGAACAGAAGTGCAAAGAGGTTGAGGATACCTCTTCCTGCCCTGTCCAAGTCAAGAACTACAGTACTTCCTGAAGAGGGGAAGATGGCCAACATGTCTTTCACCTCTGTGTTGCAGAGGATAAATAGCAGGTGCATGCAGTCAGTAGGTTTGGGCCCCTGTCTTCCACCAATCCCTAACACACAGGCAGAGACTGCATTTCAGGCATGGCTGACTGGGAATACCCTTACATTTACTGTCAGTTCAAAGTGTGCCATGAAAATTCAGTGGAGGAAAGAGTAGTCTTTCCATCAGTGGTACTGGAACAACTGGCTAGTCCTATGAAAAAGAGAAGCTGGACCCATTCTTCACACCACATACAAAAATCAACTCAAAATAGACTACAGACCTAAATATATTAGTTAAAACTCTAAAGCTTAAAGGAGAGCATAGGAGTAGATTTGTGATTCTGGATTAGTAATGGTTTATATGATATGAAACTGAAAACAGAAGCAATGAAGAGAAAAATGGATTAATTCTACTTCATCAAAATTAAAAATTTTTGTCCTTCAAAGGACACAGTCAAGAAAGTGAAAACACAACACATAGAATGGGAAAAAAATATGTGCAAATCGTATACGTGATAAGGAACTTCTATGCAGATTATATACAGAATGCTTTCTATTCAATAATAAAAAGTCAAATAATCCAATTAAAATGAGCAAAGCATTTGAAAAGCTATTTCTTCCAACATAATATATCTATGGCCAATGAACACATGAAAAGATTCTCAACAAAAGACGCTCAAGGCAGATTTTTTACTACACAGAGAGTGAGCACCCCTAACCCCTCATTGTTCAAGGGTCAACATGTATTCATGATAAAAAATTGGTTCACATAATTATAGAGACTGAGAAGTCCCGAGATCTGCACCCAGGATTGCTGGTATGTAATTCCATTCCAAGCCTGAAGGCCTGAGAACCAGGAGAGCTAGTGGTCTAAGTCCCAGTCCAACAGCCAACAGGCTGAAGACCCAAAAAGAGCCAATGTTCCAGTCCAAGTCCGAAAGCCAGAGAAGACCGGTGTCCTAGATCAAGCAGTCAGGCAAGAGGAGTTTCTTCTTACTCAGTATTTTTGTTCTGTTCAGGTCTTCAACTGATAAGGCCGACCCACATTAGGGAGAACAGTCAGCTTTAGTCAGACTACCAATTCAAATATTAATCTCACCCATAAACACCTTCACAGACACACCAGAATAATGTTTGACCAGTTACTTCTGGGTACCCAATGGCCCAGTCAGGTTGACACATAAAATGGCCCATCACAGAAAGTTAAAGGGACAGAATACTGCCCCCTCCATCTTCTAGAAGTTACCAATGTCCAGATCCTGTGACCTATGACTGTGTTACGTTACACAGCAAAAAATAATTGATGTTGCAGATGAATTAATGTTGCTAAACAGCATATAGAGAGATTATTCATATTATCCAGGTGGGTCCAATGAAATCCCAAGAGTTCTTAAAAGTGGAAGAAAGAGGCAGAAAAGATCAGAGTCCCTTGTTTCTGATGAGAAATTAGTCTTCATTCTTATTGTTAATCCTACATATGGAATGAGCTTTTTCTTGGGCTTCTTTTAAATTTGTCTTTTTATATTTGGTTTCTAGCAGTTTGATTATGATGTATCTAGGTGTGTATTCCTTTCTTTGTCCTTCTTGTTGTTCACTGAGATTCTTGGAGCTGAAGGCAGTTGTTTTGCATCAAATTTAGACATCTTTGGTTATTATTTCTTAAGTAGTTTTGCTCCATTGTTTCTGGAATTCTAACTACATGAATGTCAGACTACATGTTACAGTCCCATGGGTCAGTAAGTTATATGCAATCATTATAACTGTATTTATTATATTATTATGATAAATAATTATTATTATTTCTCTATGTGCTTAAATTTGGATAGTTTCTGTTTACATGTCTACAGGTCAGTGATCTTTTCCTTTGCAGAGTCTAATTACAAGGCTGCTGTAACTCTTCTGAAATTCTTCATTGTTTGATTATATTTACCTTTTTCTGGACATTTTAAATGTATTTATAATAGTTATTAAATAACATTGCTAATTCCAATATCAAGATCCTCTTCAGATCAGCTTCTCTTGATTATGGATTGTATTTTCTTCCTTCTTTGTATAACTAAAATTTGATCTACCACTGGTAACTCTGGATGATATGCTGTGAGACTCCAGATTATGTATTTTTTCTAAAGAAAATTGAACTTTGCACTATCAGACAATTACATTACTAATCACCTTGCTCTGGTGGAAGCTTGATTGTAGGGTTTATTAGAACAACAGGCAAATTTCAGTTTTGGACCTTAACATAGTGGGTGACCCTGATTCCTTGGCTATTTTCCTTATTCTGAATGTGTGCCTTTTCTGGGGTAACTGTTTTTCAAGCTTCCCTAACTTGGTTGGACTTGGTGGGATCTACGGACTGTGTCCTAGGTATTGGGCAGCTGCTGAAAATCTCTATTTAGCTCTTTAGCTTCCAGATGTTTGTTTCTTTGGATTCTTGAGAATATCTTTCTGTGCATACACAGATTAAGAATCAGCTAAAGGTTTGAGGGGAATTTATATGCAGGATTACTCCTTTCTGAGATTACCCATTGCGATTCTCCATTCTATAAGCATCAATATTCACCTTTTGACAACATCTCAACCTTCTGAGATTTAGCTCTCTCCTCCAAGTACTATACGAACTGGGCAGTGCTTTCATGTTCTGGATCTCAATCAGTAGGATTTTCATTTCTCTTATGAGCCACATCCCCTCATTTCTGCTACATTTTGTACACTCTCCCATAACTTTCAGCAGTTATCTTTTTACTTTTCTTCTAGGCTTTTCATTGTTATTTTCGGGAAGTTTAGTGCTAGATAGGCTGATACGCCATTAGTTAAGGAAAACTCTCAATTTTTTATTGAGAAAAAATTATCTGGTTGGAGAGTCATTAAGTACACTAACATAAGACAATATCTAAAAGAATCAAGTCTATTATGATGCTGGAAGCATAGGCAACAAAAGAAAAAAATAGGTAAATTGGGCTTTATCAGAACTGAAAAATTTTGTATATCAAAGGGCATTATCAAGACAGTGAAAAGACACAGAATGGAAGAGAACATTTGCAAGCCATTTATCTGATAAAGGATTAATATCCAGGATACATAAAGAACTCCTACAACTTAGCAACAAAAACTAATAACTTAATTAAAAAATGGGCAAAAGATTTAAATAGACATTTTTTTTTCCCAAAGAAAATACACAAATGGCCAAGCACAAGAAAAGATGCTTAACATCATCAGTTATTAAGGTAATGAAAATCAAAACCACAATGAGATAGCTCTTCACATTCATTAGGATGGCTATAAACAACCAACCAAAAGCCAGAAAATAACAAGTGTTGGCATAGATGTGAAGAAATTGGAACCTCATAGACTTCCAGTAGGAATGTAAAATGGTTCAGTCACTGTGTAAAACAACTTGGCAGATCTTCAAAATCTAACATAAATTACTATATGATTCAGTAATTTCATCCTTGGTATATACCCAAAAGAATTGAAAGCAGAGACTCAAATAGATATTTGTACACCAGCATTCATAGCAGCATTATTCATAATAAGTAAAAGGTGAAAGCAACCCAAAACTTCAGCAACAGATGAACTGATTTTAAAAAGTAATATATACATACAATGGGATATTACTCAGCCACAAAAAATAAAAATTCTGGTACATGTGTAAACCTGGAAAACACTTTAAATGAAATTAACCAGATGTGAAAGGACAAATATTGTACGATTCCACTTACATGTGGTCCCGGAATAGGCAAATTCACAGAAACAGAAAGTAAAGTAGTTACCAGAGGCCAGGAGGAGGGGAAAATGGGGAGAGGACTTATTATTTAAATGAGTATGGAGCTTCTGTTTGGGATGGTAAGTTCCTGAAGTCGATGTGATGTTTACACAACATTGTGAATATATTTAATTCCACTTAAAATGCCAGTTAAACTGTTTAGAATGGTAAATTTTATATCATGTGTATGTTACCACAATAAAAATTCAAATCTACCCTTAAAATGAGGCTTTGTTGTTAAGTGAGGATATTCAGTGGTAGTTGAAAAAATTCAATAGTATTTGCCAGCAAAGAAAGCATTCTCAAAAGCAATTTGAAAACCAACCAAAATCAACCATCTTGTGACAGAAAATATATGGTGAGATACACTTTTGAGTAATGTATGTCTTATAGCTCCAGCTGTTTTAAGTTCTTATAAGCATAGAATTTGTCTTATTTTGACTCATTCATTCATATTCACTGAACAGTGTTTCATAGTAATGCTTTTCTTATACATATGACTTTATTTTCTTTTTGCCCTTCACATAAATTCACATTCAGAAAAAAAAAAAAAAAAACCACTTCATGAATTCATCTATGTTTTAATAGGTTTTTGGAGAGTTTTTATGTTTTCTGCTATTATGGTTCATTTAACTATCTATAAAATGTCTTTTTCTTGTAAGTTATTCATCCTATTTTGTGTTATGATATTTTATGTGATTATTTTGTTAGGCATATAATCGGTGGATGTTTAGTAAGACACTGTTTTACGACTGACTCTCTTCATCCTTAGTAATTGCTTTGTCAACACAAATCATCCAAACCCTTTGCCTAATCGTTTCTCAGAAATTCCCCAGCAGGTTAAAGACAATTTTTGGTTATGTAAATGGGTCAAATAGTTTGAAATTTATTTTTAATATGAAATTTATTTTTAATATTGTCTTTTTTTCTGTGTTAATTTTATTATGAATCAAATAAATGTACTTAAAAGGTATTTAGTAGTAGACGTGTACTTCAGAAGTAAGTCAAATATTTATGATAGCATCTACAAGGGGTATGGTACATCTGGAAATGTCTTATTAACTATTGTCACTGTATTTTTTTCCTTTAGTGTCTTTGTGTTCAAGTAACTCAGTTTTCATCCTTTAGGGAATCTCTTTCCATTAAACATAATTCTCTTTTCTTCTTTTTTTGTCATGTAATTCCATTTTGACTCCCACCCACAAGAACTTACTATTTCCTAACAATAAACTTACTCTTTGAAGAAGTGTTTCTATAGCCTAGGCAATGTTTTAACAAATCCAAGATTATTTTCTCATTCTTTTATTCCTCAGATGTTCTATGACATTGAATTCTAGTTTTAGGTTAGAAGAATAGGAAAAATAATCACTAATATTTATGGTTGCTGAATTTTGCTAATGAAAGTATAAGACACCTGTTAAATTAGAATCTTAGATAATCAACAAATACCTCTTTTTAGTATAAGTATGTTCCATGCAATATTTTGGATATGCTTATACTAAAAATTTTTGTTTTTTAAAATTCAAAATTAACATTTAACTGAGTGTCTTGTATTTTATCCGGTAATCCTACTGATATACCCAAGATACCAGTAATTTTAGTTTCTCTTGGGGTGATAATTTTTTAGAAACTTATGATTTCTGAACTCCAAAGTGTTTCTCATGGCAAATAACATTCATATTTGAATACTGTCCAGTGAGTAACTCTATAGCAAACTCTTAAAGCATTTTAGATCAGTTTTATATTGTTTTCAATGAATAAATCAAAATTCTTTTACAAATTAGGAGTCATATGTATTTTAGTGGAATTAAAATGAAGAAACAAAGAAATGTGAAAACATAACTATCACCTAGATTTATTGAATTTCCTGTAAACTACACACAAGTATGTTTCCATTTTGAAAAGAATAAAACACACCTGCAAACATTTTTGTGGAACTACATTGGTTTTAGGGGGAAAAAAAACGTTTATTTTTATCGTGAAAATGAAGACCTACATGCTCATCAGTTTTGAAATAGCTTTTTTCCAAATTTGTCTTTTTAGAGCTAAAAATAAAGAGCTTCATAGCTCATATCATGTACTCTAAACATGTACAGCCCAGAGCACAATTTTACAGCTGAATTTTAAGCCCCTGTGAAATGGGGTTTCTAATGGAAATGCTGACAGACTGCTAGCTACAGGGACATCAGCAGGCACCATTATAATAAATGGGTCTGAGGGAGACATGATACAGGCCCACAGGTAATTAATGGCAGGAGTAAAATAAAATATAGGCACACCATCCCCCTGAGAGCATGATGCAATGGAAAAAACTTGTAATAAAACACACAGAATGTCTTTAGCAAAGAACTGTGAGGAAAGACTTGTAAAATAAATCATGAGCCAGAACTGTAGCTATAAGCAGTCACTGCATATTCCTTTATAATTAGGATTTTTAAAAAACACACTATAAAAATCATTTTTGGCTAAGCAAAAATTATTCTGTATAATGGATTGAGAAGTCAATGAAATATACTCTACTTAAACAGCTAATAATATACACTACTCAAGCAGCTAATAATAACCAGGGCTTTCCATTTGGAAAGCTAGCTGTAAAAGGTCCAAGATTATGACTCCATTTTGCAGAAGAACTGATTGTAATGTATGTTCTTAAACTCTGGAGACCAAGAAGATCCTAAGAACTTTGGGGCATAATTCTTGAGCTTTGAAATCTGTTGTAAATTTTGGTTCTTTTTTCCCCTTGATTAGTGGATAGCTGACATCAATTTTAGTGACTGAAATCAACTTTAACTTCATCTCTACATGGGACTTTAGCTCAGCCATTTTCCAGAAAGAATCAGTGTTTTAAATGTACACTTATTCCTTTCTAGACTGAAATGTGTCTTAGAAGATAGAGCATGCAGATTAAGACACTACCGCTCACTTGAAAGGATACATGGTGGGGTGTGTGGTAGGTGGCGGAGGACAGTAAGAAAGGAAGGAAGGAAGGAAGGAAGGAGGGAAGGAAGGAAGGAAGGAAGGAGGAAAGAAGGAAAGGAAAGAAAGGAAAGAAAGAAAGAAAAAATTACTATGACAGATTATTGACCTAAATCTTGAAAAAGATTTCCATCAATCCTCCATCTTGTTTCCTGGCCTCAGGGTGCTAATAAATTAATTCTATATGTTTAATGAAATCACTGAGTCCCTAAAAGTTTGGGTGACCTGCCAAGGTCTCATAGCCAAGAAACTAGAGAAGTAATGACAAATATCAACCACATCCTCCTGCTAAAGTTTTTCCATTTTAACATATTGCCCTTGTAATTTCAAAAAAGAGTAAAATTTTTGCCTGAGTTAGAGATATTCTTAATTGATTTATAAGCAGAGATTTGGGCTGAATAATTCAGATAAACTGGCTTCTGCATTTTTTGATAGTATGTGCTTCCAATTTCCCAGCTTGAAGAATTATAATTTTGGAGTTGGAATGTGGTGATACCTAAATTGTTTTCAAATTGTTTATCTTAAGAATACAGTGGAAATATAGTGGTCAGTATTTTAAAATTCTATTTTAATTGCATTTCAGACCTTGTATGAATGTACGGAAACTCCTTTAAGATGAAAAATAAATAGAATGTAGGGATCTAGGGAGATGAACAGGGTGAGATGAGAGACTCTACCATCTCTGATCACCTTACACTTCTGTTTTGACAGCCACATGAGGTGACAGTTGTAGGAGGCAAAATCGAGCCCCACCCAACATAGGATATTGGCTGGAAAGCATGTCATAAGGGCCAAAGGGGGTACCTTCAGTGAAAGAATGAACTCGAGGGAGCCCACTCTACGGAGAGAGGTGGTAGGGAACCTGGCCTTTTTTCCCCAAGTGGAGGAACGTTATTTCCTGTGAAATAACTTCATGGAAAATTTGTAAGGCATCTTTCATATGAATTTGTAGCCCAAGCACACATGCTTTTTTGTTCCAAAATACCTTCAGCCCAGTGTTTAGTTTTAAGTGACCTCTGATATATAAAGCATTCACTATGTAGCCAGTGAACTTACTGTATCTCAGGGTTTTCATTTCTTCACATTAGGGTGTGTTCATTAAAGTCCTCAATCAATAAACCAGGTTCCAGGCCTCATAAGATTATCAAAGCATAAGTAATAATTTGGCTTCAAGTTATTTATAAAAATGATATTTACCTTTGTATTTTTTATGGATATATACTAAAGCAATGGAAATTCAATTATTAGTGTCTAATTGGAATTTTAGTATGTAAAATGACTATTTGCATCACTCACGTTTAAATTAATAATTGACTTATTAAAACTACAGATTTTAAGAACTACTTTTATCAAGTTTAAGTGTAACATAAGTTTTGCTTCTAATTTACGAATCTGATAGGTTTTGTAAAAATATTAAAAGTTATTAATTCCTTGATCATTATTAAATTAATTCAGTTATTTTACAGGTTAAAATCTTCTTTAATGTATTACATCATTTACATAGTTGATTACATTTATAAATATATTTCAAACTATAGTCACAAATTTACTATATTTTAATCTCAAGACTTTGAATACCAAAAAGATAAATTTACAAATCTACCAATGCACTTAAGCTCACAAATTAATGTCTAATTTTTTTTTCCAAGCATGGTTTGAAAACCTAAACATTTAAAATTAAATCCAAAGCCTTACTATGGTAGGTCTTCAAATATATCAGATTTTTAAAAGTATCTCAAATGTTTAAATGACAGAATGATCACCATAGTTAGAAAACATATTGCTAAGTTTAATACAAAGCTATTAATACTGTTCTGATTTTTTCCCTTATTTTTGTATTTATTTCTGTACTTTCTAGGGATTACAAACTGATTTATAATAAAAATAAAGAGATTGGAATTAAGATCTCAGACTAGCTAAAGTTTCTTGATCTCAGACTTGGTGCCAAAATATATTTACAGATTTGGGTTATGGCCCAAGATTCTGGACAGGCATGTGGGATCTGGGGTTGATTACTTGATAATTTCCAGCCGAGCTGCAGGTTAATGTGGCTATTTTAGGAATGGAGTTCTGTCTGTATTGAAGAAATCAAGGGGAAGTGAAGACTTAACAGTCATACTTTTCAACTTGAACTTTGTATTTTAATTTTTCAACTCAGTGCATAAAGAGTTCCCTTGGTAACTTTTAAGACTCATCCTTATTATATTTTGTTTTTAACCTGTTTTGAATTTTTAACCTTATTTGGAAGATGGGATGCTGAATCCTACAACCAAGTGCAACTGATCTTGCTCTTGGATTGCAATGAATAAAATTCATACTGCAGATCCTGATAATAAAACTCTTCGTTGCTCAAGTGAAAATAATTGATTTCATCATGCTTTATATATTTTACTTTCTCATCTGTCTAATTGATTATCATTCTTTCTATACTTACTGAACTAAATAACAAATTACTTTCAAAACTGCTGAATTATAAACGAGTGAATGAAAATAACCTTTTTTTTTTTTTTCTTGTTGATCATAGTCTTGTAAGCCAGGAATTTGGAAGGGGTCCAGCTGTTGGCTGTGGCTGTAGGTATTTTTAGGCTTGACTGGGTTGAGCATCCAACATGACTCTCTCAGGTGACAGGCAGCTGATGCTGACTGTTGGCTGGGAGTTCAGCTGGAGCAGTCAACTAGAGAGCCTGCACACAGCCTCTCCTTACTGGTGGCTCATAGGATGGTGGCTTTAGGGTAGTTGAATTTCTTATAGGGTGGCTCAGAGCACCACTGTGAGTGGCCCCATGGGTAGGTTGGAAGCTGCATTTCTTTTATGACCTAGCCCTGGAAATTAAATAATTTCACTCTCTCTGTGTGCTACTAGTCAAAATAGTCACAAATCTAAACAGATTCAAGTGGAGAGCTTAGACCCCATCTCTAAGTAAGAGAAGTGTCAAAGACATTGTTGCCACTAAAAAAAAAATTCTGTACGTATCTATTGATAAAGCTGAAATCACTTCAATGAAATTGATATAAAAACTAAGACATCCAAACCTACAATTATATCTTGTTACGTGGGCTTTTTCATTCAGGTCAAAATTCAGGAAAACTCTGTGTGTGTGTGTGTGTGTGTGTGTGTGTGTGTGTGTGTACGTACTGTTTCATTCGTTAAATTTGCTACCCAATGTAAATTAAATGGTACTTCTATAACTTATTTATAAGAAAAGATAGGAAACTATGATTCACTCTCACAACGCTTTTCCATTTAAGAATACTTTAATTTATGACATTATTTTAACAAAGTATTTTCTTACTACTAGAAATAAGACATTCTTTACTTGATTAATAAAACTTTAAGGGCCTTATTACAGATGTTACAAATAATTTATCAAAGGCACTTCACTCATCAAGAAAGCAGAATGATAGTGCTTGAACATAAGGTACATCAAATCACACAGGTAACAATGCAAATCAAGTGTTGCTCCAAACTGGAAGACAAGGCAGATGCTTATGAAGAATAAAATGGCAAAGACACTTTTAATACTAATGTTTTGATTTGTGGTGATCAGGTTGTCTTTAACCAAAGAGTTTGCTCAGGAATAGGATGTTTTCTGACACTTTGCAGCGGCTCAAGACTGGATTCTCACACGACTGCTGAATTGCAGGGAGTCTAAGCTGGAAGTATGTAGCATAATTGGAATCTGGCTGGGAATTGATACCTCTTTGTGTTCATGAATCTCTCAGACCTCTCCCCTCATGTTAGTTTTCTGAATTACTTTTGTTTCTAAAGTACTTATAAAAAGACTTTTTTTTTTTTTTTTGAATTTTGAGATAAATGCAGATTCACATGCAGTAGTAAGAGAATGCAGAGTGCCCTTCACCCAGTTTGCCCCAGCGGTAACATCTTGCAGTAGTGGACTATGATACCACAATCAGCAAGTTGACATGGGTATCATCTGGCAACCTTACTCAGATTTCACCAGTTCTACATGAACTTGTGTGTATGTGTATTTAGTTCTATTCAGATTTCTAACATATAGGTTTATTTATTTATCGTCATAGTCAAGATACAGGAAAGTTGCATCACCATGGGGATCCCTGTGCTGTCCTTTTATATTTACACTCTCCTTCCCTTCCCCCACTTATTTGCTATTAGATTCAACAGACATAAAATTACATTTTAATAAGCATAACTAATACAACTAAAATATAAGGTGAAAAATGAGAATTACAGAAATTGCAGAGATTTTTAATAGGAAGTATTCTTCGAGATGATTAACATGGAGAATTACTATCACACTTGTAATTTTGTTGTTCCACAAATGCAACAAACAAAATGTGTAAATAAAATAGCAATTCCCCTTATTAAATGCCTATATGAATACTTTGAATGAACATTGTGCATATGATTATGTCAGATTTTAAGTGACCAAGTATTTACTTCCTGTTTGCTGATTTATATACTCCAGAATTTTTTGTGTGTTGTTCTAACAGCACTCATAGAAGAGGAACAGTCTCACAATGGTATGTTAAGGGGAATGACAGAAGAGTTTTTAAAGTAATTTTAGTTGTTGGTCTAAAACAAAAAGACTGCTAGGTATTTCTCCAGCAAAGATGGGTTTATCTGGATTAGCAGAGAATTGAAATTCAGGGTCTGCAACCATAGCGAGACACGTGCAAGTCCCCCGCATGGCAAGGGAAAGAGAACACTTTTATAGAGGGGAAAGGAAAAACTTGGTGAGGGGGCTATGGTAAACAGAGTCCAAGGCTCTTCCTTGACTGAGTCCCTGCCAGAAAAGAAGAGGAGTCATTCTTCCTGTTGGGCTTTGCTGTTGTCATGGGGTGTGAGTTCCCCCTTCTGGTCTCCTGACTCTATTTAACTGTGGATTCTGTTTATCAATTTTTTACATAGCAATCTCAGGACATTTATTATTTTTTATCCAAAATGAGGCAAGTGATTCTTTATTTTCAAAACTCATCTTAAATTCTTGGTCAGTATTTATTTCCAATAATTTAGCCTTTAAAACTAGGTTCAAACTTAAATTATCTTTAGTTGAATAAAATGGACTTTGGATCTATTACTTTCACATGTTTGGATCTTCTTTTGATGAAGAATAAAAATTTTTAAATTCATAAGTCATACTTAATAACTTTCACTAACTGCAATATTATCTCCATGTCCATCATCTGTTTCACTGTTCTTTCATATGTCTAACTTTGTTTTAGTCCTTCAGTCTTATCTTTCATTAAGAAATACCTGAAGCATTTATGATTGCTTAGATATATTAAGATAAATTTTAAAATACCTAAACTATCAGGCAAATAATCAAGTGTGGTGAAATAATTTACATTTTTTTACAATTTGGACAAAACTTAAATTTATTTTCAGCCATGCTAGAAGTTTGTTCCATGATTCAACAATAGAATCTTTCTCCTGGATAATAGTCGTACATCAGTATGCAATAACATTTATTTATAATCAGTTTCCATTATCATACAGTGAAGAGCATAATCTGTAATTCAGCGCATTAGCCTTTATATAATTCACAATTTTTGCTGTGGTATGAAACACACTGTCTAGTTTAGCTGACATTCATCAGATTTTCTGTGAAAAAAGCAATGAGTTGATTTACATTCTGGTGCAATCTTCTTAATCTGAGTATCGACTCAGAACTATTTTCCTGTGGTTATAGCTGGACTAACAGAAGTTAATCCTGTCCAGAACTAAACTCCAAACCACATGTACTGACATTGAGGACATATTTAGGTGTCACAACAAAGTCAGATTATTATAAAGTGCACACTCAGTTTCTGAATTTAGCTGACTGATGGGTTTAACTTGTGTGTGTGTGTGTGTGTGTGTGTGTGTGTGTCTCAGTGTGTACCAGCACTGGTCTGTATGTCTTTCACACACACAGTAACACTGTTTCAGATCCTTTCTCAGCCTAGTATTAACGCTTTTCCATGTCTCCTGAGAGTGAAGACATGCTAAATTATCACACTTAATATTCCTTAAGAAGCATTTTGGGGGGACCCAAAATATTAAATTTTAAAAACACATACCTTCATATTTTTAAACTTTCTAAGGTGAACGATTTGAGGGAAAATTACTTCTGTACTTTTCAATATAATGAAAGGTTTATTAGAAAAGTTTATCTCAAATATACCACCCATCAAGTAGCTCTTCCTTTCATTTACAAACTGAATAACATGTCAGGAAATGGCTAGAAATATTGCCCTAAAATTTCACTTTTGATGTATCTTGCCTTAGCTTTCCTTTGCTTTTTATTTTAGTGTGTCTCATCACTGTCAGTGCTCTGATTAGTTTCCCCTGGTATGAAATAAAAGTGATTCGCACATCATCTGTTAGGTGTGATCCTTTCATATGCTGTCCTTAATCTCAGACACAACTTAAAAATTGTCCTGGAAAGAGAATCCCTTTTCAGTTCAATTTTGGTCAAGTACAAACAGGTTGTACGTACAGTCAATTCTGCTGTATCCTTGAGCAGAGTATAAACCCAGTTTCAGGTATTTTTTTTTTAAGTTGCAATCATAATACACATTTATAGTTTTATGTTTGTAGTTAAGCAGCCTTTGAATTATTAAAGGCACACTGAACGGTTTGTGGAACTATTGTTGACATGTTTCTTCTAGTAATGTAGTTTCCTTTATACACAGATTAACAAGACAACTGATCATTAAATCTTTCTCCATACGTAATTTCTGAATTTTATTCTTCCTGCATAGCTAGAAAATATTTTTAAATGCATTTTAAATGGCATACACGGTATCCAAATAATAATATCCTGGGCTAGATTTTAAGAACAATATTACCTGCTTTGGAAACGTCTCACACACAGCAGCAAACTTTTGAGCTGAGGCGAGTATGGTAGCGCAGTGCCATTCAGGATATGCCAGTAGAAAATCTGAATATCGTAAATGTAAATGCCAAAATGTTTTAAATTGTACTGATTACATTTCACATGGAAAATTGTGTCATTTTACATTTTATTAGAAGCAGGAGAAACTATATCCATTTCTCTTATTTATTCAACCTAAAGTTCTTCATATTCAAAATACTACTTATTTGCCTTTTGGAATGACATATTTGTTAGCAGTATGGAAAACTACCTCTAAGGGTATAACATAAGAATTGAAGGTCTTTCATAGTTTAAATTTATTCTGTGAACCACTTCTGCTCATGCATGCAAATGGGCTTACAGTGCTGTGACTGTCATTAACCCAGAGTCACCTGCAAAATACGACGCTGAGAGATGATTTTCCGTGATTATAGTCTTGGACTTTCAGTTCCATGGCCTATTTTTGAGTGTAATGTCTGTTTTTTGATTTTTTTTTTTTTTTGTCTCTTAGCAAAACACAAAGATTTTGCTAAAATGAATTAACCCTGTGGTTGATTGCCTCCCAATTGCAGATTCTCTCAACGGCAGCTACTGTCTCTCCCCAAGCTCAGTGTGTTGCTGTAGGTCGTGCCCCAGTAAGTCACTGGCATACCTTTAAATGTGCTTGTCTCCGTCAGTCCACTGAGTGGCATGTCCTGTTCGTCATCGATTCTTTTCACATGACCCACCTAGCAAATCTGAATCCCAGTGAGCAGCACCTGGGTGCTGAGGAAGTCCCTGTTCTGCAGCATGTTGCTGCATCCTTCTATTTCATGGTAGGGATTTTTTAAAGTATGTAGGTGGTTTTAGTAAAAGCAGCTAGCATCTGAGCAAAATTTTAGACTAAAATATGAATGTTTTATAGTTCACTGGAATTTGTATGTTGGCCCTTGAAAGCTAACTTCATCTGGAATTATATCCCTTGCTCATTTATCTTTATAATATCTATATCGTACCTATAGGTAGAGCTAATCATTTCATCCGAAACTCTCTTATATTCCTACATCTGAGTTTTGTCAGAATCATTGCTGCTCGTCACCAGATGTGAAAGTCGGGAGCCATCTCTACCTCCTTGTTCACCCTTAGCTAACCGTTCCCACTCTGTCACTCAGTAAGTCTTGTTTTTACTTCTTGTGTTCCTCAAATGACTTTGCATCACTGTGTTTCACCCCTTCAGTGACTCCCTCCCTGTTTCACGCAGTAAGAACTGAAGTCCTTACGTGACACACCTAGGGAGAAGTAGAGCATGGTCAAGTGGCAGGCTCAGGCTACTTATGACAAGGGCACATTTCCTAAGAAAATCTGAGATGAGCACAAGATTTTATGTATAAATGTACTGTACACATTGAAAATTGCTTTTAATGATGATCTTTCTTCCGATGGCTGTTCTTTGTGTCATTGCTTCCAATGAAGTCATGTATATTCAGGGTGTCCTTGGTAGAAATTCAGCTTTGGAGAATCTTCACAGAAAATTATAATTTTCAGATTCCTTGAAATTCCTTCCGAGTCCACTTTTATCATCATTTCAACCTAATATTGTCTCATGGATCTTCATTCTGATTTCATACATGCTGTATCTTCTTGCATTATTTTTTGGAATGGCAAATGCTTTCCTGAAATTTTTTTCTGGATACAGCAGTAGAGTATTTTCAGAGGTGTTTAGTTTTCATAAATCTTTAGGATGTTTTCGTGGCCCCTTTCTTTTTTTTTTTTGTAGTGTTCATCAACCACGAGGACTTTTTCTTTCCTTTCTTTCCTTTTCCTCCCTTCTTTTCTTGCTTGCTTGCTTCCTTCCTCCCTCCCCTTCTCTTTTCCTTTTTTCCCTCCCTCATTTTAAAGTGAGATAACCTCCCATAAGACTCAGTTTTGCTTAGGAGGTAAAAGGTTGGAATGTCCTTGCCTTGGCTCCCTGTTGTCTGGGTGGTGTTTGCAGGTTCCTCCAGCCCCACAGCTGAATTTAGGTTGATTTGTTCAGGTGCCAGTCCAACACTCAATTTCTGGAAAACATTCTTTTCATTTGAAATGTAATTTTTCCTACCCCTATTACTCTAAAAAGACACTAAAACAAAAAACAAATAAAACCTTTCATTCTCCAAACTCGTTATCATTAGGGTTGTATTTTCTCAAAAATACTGCACTTTACTTTTTGGAATCATTTGTCCCAGGAAGTGGTGTAACACTGGCAACATCCCTTCCCAAAAACCCATTTTCCTTACTCCCCACTCCCACGTGGTTTGTTCCAGGTCTGTTGACTTTAAGGCCAGCTGTTTCAGGCTTTCAGCTTTCACCATTGAGTATTATGTTGGCTGTGGGCTTGTCGTAAGTAGCTTTTATTATGTTGAGATACGTTCTTTCCCTACCCACTTTGGTAAGAGTTTTTATCATGAATGGGTGTTGAATTTTATCAAATGCCTTTTCTGCATCTGTTGAGATGATCATGTGATTTTGTCCTTTTGTTGATGTGGTGTACCACATTGATTGATTTGCATGTGTTAAACCAACCTTGTGACCTGGGGATGAATTCGACTTGATCTTAGTATAGCTGTTTCAGAATTAATGTAGAAAGCTAGAATTCTGGGTGTGGAGAAGAACTCTGCCTCAAAAAAAAAAAAAAAATTGATTAAGATGACTGCCTGTTTTTTTCTGATTGGTAAAAATTCTAGATCTAAGGTAGAGGCAACTTGCCAGGTTGTGAGCCTGTGCTATAATATTACATGTGTATATTACCAGGGCAAAGCTATGATTTGCTAAGACCAGTGCTACTTTTTAATAACAAGTAAGTATTCTCCCAAATTTCTGGAATAAGTTGTCTTTGAGCCTTATTTTTAAGGTTTCATATTTTCTGTGTCATTTAAAATATTTTAGGAATCTGAAAGAGGTAAGGCAGATAACATTTAAGCTGAGGAATCTTGTGGTCTTGGTTTGGCTCACTTGTTTTTAGATACATTCCCAGAATTTCACTGCAGCCTTCCTTTTCAGATCTCAGTTGTGAGAGCAGATTATTCAGTTTGAGCTCTGTTCTAAATGCAGTAGTAGATAAACTCTGGGCTGCAGACAGTTCAGCCATATTGTTTTAAAGCTGTTGAATTGGGAATATTTCTGGCCATTAAGATATGTAAAAATGTGAGCTCAACTAATTTAATTTAACAGCAATGATTCTCTAGTAGAATACTATAAGAGGTGGAAAAATTGAATACCATTTCAAGAGGGTAGATAGAATCATAATGAAACATTTGGCAATGATGAGCGTAATATTTTCATATGTGAGAAAAAATAAGGCACAATGCAGGTCAGTCACTCTAGCAGAGACCTGAAATGAGTGCTGAACTGAAATTTGAGATCGGCAGCTCTATGGACTTAGTAACTGCTCTGTTTGTAGCCCCTAATAAGGAAGTGTGAAATTGCTGATGGAACAGAGAATGTGATTTCTGACCTTAGGAAATTTGCAATTTGATGGATATTCCAACCTTTTGATGTTATGCAGACCAAATAACTCAAATATATTTTTTAGAAAGCAAAGCCATATACATAGCTGATCCCTGAAATGCTGATTTTTCAGCACAGATCAAAACAGCAATAAACAGAGAAAGGAAATGGCATATTTTCCTACAAAGGGTAGATGATTTAAAAGAACTTATACTCTGAAGGTTTCATCAAGTCAGTTTATTTTAAGTGAATTTAATTTGTTCATAGATACTTACCTTCCATTAGAATCTGTTGACTACACTGAACTTCCAAAGGTTAGGAACACATGATACTGAATACATAGTAGACTTTTTAAAATGTTTCTTGCTTGGTAACTAAATGAATGAACATATAATGTTATTTTGAATAAGGGAACAAGATTTACCTGCATTTAAAATATTTTTCTATGGAAAAAGTTTTTGACCAATTTCTTTAAAACTCTGTTAAATGCCTAAGAAACGTACAGGTGGTTAAGCTGTTCTTCCGCATTGTTTGAACAATAAGCAATCGATTAGTGTGATAAAAGTTATGCTTTGACTCATTATTAACCTCTTAATGCCTACAATTCTGATTTTGTGTTTTCTTACTATTCAGTAAAATCTGCTATGAGAGGTTGCCATGGATCTTTATAATGTTGGGTTTTAGTTTAGCAGAATCCTAGCCGCATGTTTGTTTGCCAGAAAACAGACTAAAAATCTAGGAACCTACTCCAAAATTCTGCATGCTAGATCAATCCCATTTGCCCCTCCATGTCGGCTCTCTGTTCTTCTCTGCCTTGTTCTCTGCTCCTGGAAGGCTGAGTAGGGTGGACAACGTCATTGGCTTCCAAAAGAGTTTGGGCAATGGGGAACCTAAGAAGCAAATCGAAAGAAAAGGGGAGTGGGATATGGAGACCTTTTGAAAGAAGGTTACAGTTTCTCTCAAGGCAGCTCTTCCTGGTAACTATAGCAGCCTTGACTCCTCCAGCCTAGCTTTAGGGACATAGGGACAGCCCTGTGATCTGACATTCCTTCTAATGATTTCTTTACACACTTTACACTTGTTTATTAATACTTTGTTAAATTCTGTTGGAATAATCATAATTTGAGCATTCAATTTGTTTCCTATTGGGATCCCACAAGAAGAAAGTTTTCTTACTTTTATGCTCAATACTACAGTATCAAAACATTACCTTTCTCAAAAAAGACTACAACATAACATGATAACGTTAAGAGAACCTTTAGGAAAAGTAATAAAAATACCTTTAAATCCTTATTTGAATCTCTGCAAAGCTTTCTTCTTTTTTTTTTTTTTTTCTTTTTCAAAATGAAATTACTGAAAGACAGAAAAATTTCTCATTCGGTGACTTTTTTCTTTCTCTTTTTTACAAGCTTATTTACAGAAAGAATGCAACAGTTATGCATTATGAAGGGAAGTTGTTCAGTGGGAAATGCTCACAGACATCTGAATTAATGAACTAAATCTGTCAATTTCAAAATGCTAAACTCATTGGGTTTTTCAAGGAAATGAAATCAGGTCTACTGCCTGAAAATTTTTTTAAAAGAGATAACAGATTCAGTTGAAACACTGCAATTGGCATTATAAAACCTATTTTAACAATGCAGTCAAGGGACTTTTTATTAGTGTTGTATAAATCAAACTGCTTCACAATATTATTCATCAGATTTTTACTTTGAGAATGTTATTTGCCCTTGAGTTCAGGCTGTATAAATCAATTTATACTCAGGATCTTGAGGTAAACACAATCCACATTAATCTTTTGGTCACATGATATTTTCTTAACGCCCATGCGAGAGCCTCTATACATCATGTGTACTTGCTTATTGCTGCCTTAATCCTTTTTTCAAGCTGTTTCCCATGAGAAAAATTTCATCTCTCTTTCAGGATTATGAGGGTCTTTTGTTCATGGACTGTGTTACATACTACTTTAGGATTCTCTAAAGTTCATGTTGCAGTTCATGTGTACGCTACAAATGTTTATTGTTAGAGTTCAATGATTAAAGCCATTAACTTATAACTTCAGTGAGCTTATTTTATGACTTAAAATATGGTAGACAACCCCTAAGCGTTTTAGCTTATTCAAATTTAAACATTTAGGAGGAGCTCTCATAAAGTAAGTTATGCTGAGAGTCAAGGCTCCACTGCTACCATATTGAAACTGAGAAACTTAGATATTCCTTCTTCCAACAGCTGGGAAAGAAAGACATAATGTGCTGAGACTTTGAATCTTAAGGATTTAAAGCAAATACATAGGGAGATTAAGACATTATTTTTGGCATTGAGGTTGAGGTACGAAGCAGCAGAGACACACAGCACATCTCATTCAGACTGTTTCTGGAACCAACCTGGACTATTTTCCTGTTTCCTAGCATCCCTGGATCCTGCTTCTATCCCAGGCCTGATTCTACAGGCTTCATTAATTATGTAAGTTCTTTGTCTCCTGAAGTTATCTAGAGTTGGTTCAGTAACTTGCAGTCAAGAAATGAAATGGATGTATAAGATAGAAAAAAACTAAACTGTATACAGATATTTAGAGAGTTAAACATTACTCATGGTAGTATCTGTATGTGACATAAAGGATGAGTGTGGATCTGGTTTTCATGAAAGGTTCCATGGATTAGAAGATATATGTGTTGAAATTTGATGAATGAGTAGAATTGAATAAGTAGAAATAGAGAAGGGAAGGAATTCCAGGCCATACAAGCAACATTGCCAATGCCAATGGTTCAGGAATGAGTGGGGTTATGGAGAGGCAGTGTCTTTTTTTCCAGAATGAAATTAATTGTCATTATTTCTTTTGAATCTCACTATAAGTTTCTTACATATTTTAGTCTTATTAATTTATATATAATCTCCAAATTTGTTAAAAAAAAAATCTCGTGATGAGCAGTATACAGTATGGTTTATGTATATTTAGAAAACAAACATCAATAGATTATTAACTACATATGTATGTGAATCACACACACACATGCTCATATATGAACACTTTCTTACTGAATCAATTAAACTCCATCTTTTGGGTTCTTTCATTTAATGAATCCCCAGCTGCTGCCCACTGTCCTTGCCGTGTGGTGGCAGTGGGAGGAGGCAGGTATAGGTACTTAAGAAGGACTTTGAGCCAACCATCTCTTGAACTCCTGATCCAAGGCCAGATCAAAGCTATTTCAATGACTTTGGGTAATGTTTACAGAGGTTAAGTAAATAAGGTTAAATTTAATTATATCAGGTTGAGATCGAACAACAGAAAACTGAAGTTCAAACTCACACATTTTTATATAAAGAGGTGCTTTGAAAAGGTGCTTTCTTCCTCTCAGGTATTTAGTTAATTGTTCTATCCACGCTTCTCAATTTCAAAAAACATGATAAACATGAAAAACAAGTTTCATTAAGCCTATTTTAGTCAATGAATAAGAGCCAGATATTAAAATTTGATTGAAACTGGCTAAAAGTAAGCAAATGTTTGTAATTTAAAATTCAATTAAGTTAAGCAAAATTTTATTAAGTATCTTCCAAATGCTAGTTAATGACTTAGTGGGAGAAGAGCAATGATAAGTAGGAGGAAATCCTGGGCTTCAAGAGGCTTGCATCCCAGAAAAAAGGACATTATTTTGTCCCACCCTTGGGGTCAGGGTGGGCTTCATGAAGGCTTATAAATGGGAACTCACCTGCTATGTTTCAGGCCAACATTTTTTTCCCATTAAATGTGGGAAATCCTCAAGCAAGTGCAATTCCAAAAATGCTACCTCAAGAATATGCCCCTCCCCCTACCTAGGGATTAATATTTCTCAGTTAAAAATTGGTAGGTAAATTACTTTTTATCAGAGTCATCAGACACATTTTATAACTGTTTTTATGATTCTTCAGGAAGGAGGAAATGAAGTCTGAATCTAGGGGCACCTTGTCTCTTAAACTTAGAGCTGCCTCTGAATTCATGTTTAATAAGTTTTCTATGCTAAACCACTATTTAATAATACCCTTCAGATGTCTCATTGTTTTAATGATAGCAGGTCTTTCCTGATAAGTTGCTATAAAGGAAGTACAGCAGAGACTAAGTCTCAAAATTCTTACTGTAGTCTTAGTTCTTGTGCTTACAAGCTGTGCAACCTTTAAAGAGCGCAATAATCACACCCAATTTTCCTTCATCAGAAGCTTGTTGTAGGATTATATATAATAATGAATATAAAATCTCAAGTGAACTGTGAAATGCTACAAATAGAAGCAATTATATTTTTAAGATTTTTAAAAGATGCTCAGTAGAAAATGGTACAGTACATTTAACAATTAGTTTCTACTCTTTATGGTCCCTGACGTTGGAGAGCTTATGATTTCTTAGGGGAGAAAGACAGGGTTCTATGTTTACCTTACATATAATAAGATAGTGCTATTATCCAACAATGCTTGGTATAAATTTTTCACAGAAAGAAATAATTCAGCAAGGATTCATAAAAGAGGTAAATTAACCTTAGTTCAGCTTGCCAAGATGTACGCCCTGACCCTGGACTACATCAGCCTTGAGGAGGGGATACTTCTTAAATTTGTACCTACTTCTAATTTTCACATGATTGTTGGGTGTGTTAGGGGCATCCTAAGTGCCTTCTATAGATTAGGAATGAATTAAAATTATCAATTTTTATTTCTATTGTCCACAGTATAATGTTGTCCATAGTACATTTTGGAGATCTAACATCAGGTTTATTACTTGAGTGAGATTAAAGAAATTGTTCTGATGATTTTTTTTTGTTCTTCTTAAGACTAACAAACATAATGTGTCCTACCTCTATACTTTGGTAAATTTAATAAACCTATCAAATTGTAACATTTAAATTATAAACATTGTTACTTAGCTATTTAAGATTATCAAAATATGGTGACAAACAAGTATTCCTCTGTGATCTAATAGTAACTATATTTAACTACTGATCATCTTAATGATTAATTTATTAATCTTTCAAATTTATAAAACAATGACTTCTCATTTATTATACTGTGTATCTCGAATTATACTGAATTTTTGTTACCCTTCAGTATATTTGCTACACCAGTGATTACTGCTTGAAAGCTCAATGAATATGAGCTTTGAACACTATGATGAATTAGGTAACCATTTAGTAAGAACCATATAAAATCAATAAATATGTGTGTCCTATATTAAAAATATTCTACATACTCTTATTCAAAAATCTTGCAGAAAGCAAAAAGATTGCTCCCCTTCAAATTTATTATCTGTAGGATGTTTTTTTCATTGTAAACTTGTCTACTAAAATTTCAAAATAGTACAATATTCAACAGGGACATAGCATTCAACACTTCATGTCTCTTCTTGTGCTGGTGAGAAACACACATTGCATAGTCACAATCACATTCAACTTTGTGTATATTTTTACCGAAGTAACATGCTGAACTTTAAAACAAAAATAAATATTTTAATCCACTCTGCTTTCTCTGCTTTATTATTTCATCAAAGTGACCCCTTCTCTGTGAAATCCAGATGAGACATCATAATGGAAAATGCCATCAATAATGGAGTATCTGTCTTTTCATAGAGAAGAATAACAAGGCAGCCTAAAATTCTGAGACTGCCTCCTCTCATTTGTCTACTAAAGGGTCTCCTCTCCTTGCTGGATAAAGTTTCTTACACACGTACTTACATTTTAGTATTAGAATAATCACAAAATGCATACTAGTAATTAGTTTAAATATTTAAACAAGCAGTCCCACTGATATTTAATTAGTTTTAATTATTAGGATAGAACTTAATATATTCTTTTTGTTATTTTTCAAGGATTGCCAGATTTTGTTCAGAAATTAAATATTAATCATTTTCATTTGGAGGACTTGTAATAGTACTCCCTAAAGAAGATCCTACAAAATAATTTTTCTAATGAATTTCACATGCTGTAATGAACAGTTAAGATATTCTGGAGACTTGAGTTCAAGTAACACACATGCACATCATGTGTAATAAGACATGACTTTTCAAAGCCCCAAGAAAGATGATATTATAAACCTTTTCTGGGATAAAACCTTTTTGTATGATGTAGTTCATGATCTTCTCCTGGGAGGAAATTAACTTTCCTGATAAAAAGCTTAAAAATATATAATGAATTACAGTGAGACTAAAACTTGTTTTTAGGAAACTACTCACTCACCTAATTGATTCTCAGTTGACTATGAAACAGACTGTCTTTAAAAATGCATTCATTTCTTTTTGTATGTAGTTTAACAGTGACTATTGAATAATTCTTTCCCTATAAAACACCAAAAGTGAATCTTTGAATTCATCTTAGTATTTTTTGTTTGTTTGTTTGTTTTAATTTTTAGAGCAGCTTTAGGGTCATAACAAAATGTAGAGGGAGGTAGGGAGATTTCCCATATGTTCCCTGTCCCCACACATGCATAGCCTTCCCCATTATCAGTAACCAACACCAGACTATTACATTTGGTGCACTCAGTGAACCTGCACTGACACATCATCACCCACAGCTCACAGCTTACATTAGGATTCTTGGTGCTGTACATTTGGGTTTGGACAAATGTATCACGACATGTATCCACCATTAAAATAACATGCAGAGTATCTTCACTGTCTTAAAAACTCCTATGATTTTCCTAGTCATCCTCCCCCCACCCCCAACCCCTGGCTACCATTGATCTTTTTACTGTCTCTACAGTTTTGCTTTTTCCAGAATGTCAGATAGTTAGAACCATACATTACTATGTAGCCCTTTCAGATTCACTTCTTCCACTTATAATATGCATTTAAGTTTCCTCTGTCTTGATAGAGGAAGTTTCATGGCTTGATAGCTCATTTCTCTTATGGAATGGAATAATATTCTATCGTCTGGATATACAATAGATTATTATCCATTCACCTATTGTAGGTCATCCTGGTTGCTTCCAAGTTTTGGCATTTATGAATAAAATGACTATAAACATCCGTGTACAGATTTTTGTGGGGGGCATAGTTTTAAACTTCTTTAGGTAAATAGATTGCTGGGTCCTAAGATGAGGGTGTGATTAGTTTTGTAAGGAATGGCTAAACTGTCCTCTACAATAGCTATACTATTTTATATTTCCACAATTAATGAATGAGAGTTCCTATAGTTCCACATCTTCACCAGCATTTGGTGGTGTCAGTGTTCCAGGTGTTGACCATTGTGATAGGTGTGTAGTGGCATCTCACTGTTGTTGTAATTTGCATTTCCCTGATGATATATGATGTTGAGCATCTTTTAATATGCTTATTTGCCATCTGTATATCTTCTTTGTGGTGTTTCTGTTTAGGTCTTTGACTTTTTTTAACTTGGGTTGGTTATTTTCTTATTGTTGAGTTTTAAGAGTTCTTTGTGTATTACGGATAATAGTTCTTTATGAGATGTGTCTTTTGCAAAGATTTTCTTTCAGTATAAGGCTTGTTTTCTTCTTTCTTGATATTATCTTTTACAGAGCAGAAGTTTACAATATTAATGAAATCCAGTTGATCAGTTTTTTCTTTCTAGACTGTGCCCTTGGTTTTATATCTAAAAAATCATCACCATGCTTAAGGTCATCTAGGTTTTCTCCTATGTTATCTTCTAGGCACTTTATAATTTTACATCTTACTTTTAGGTCTATGATCCATTTTGAGTTAAGTTTTGTGAAGAGTGTTAGATCTGTGTCTAGGTTCTTTTTTTTTTTTTTTTTTAATGTGAATGTCCAGTTGTTACAGCACTAATTGTTGAAGAGATTATCTTTGCCCCATTGTATTGCCTTAGCTCTTTTGTCAAGGAGTGGTTGACTGTATGCGTGAGTGGCCATTTCTGGACTCTCTATTCTGTTCCATTGATCTATAATTGAATTGTAGCCTTATAATAAGTCATGACATCAGGTAGCGTCAGTCTTCCAACTTTGATCTTCTCCTTCAATACTGTGTTGAATAGTCTAAGTCTTTTGCCTCTCCATAGAAACCTTAGAATCAGTTAGTTGATACCCACAAAATAACTTCCTGAATTTGCTAGTGGATTTTAGCATTAAATTATACTGAAAAAAATACCTAAATGGGCCAAGCAAATGGGGGAAAAGATCAATTATTCTAGTAACTCATAATTCAAAGTTATTAAAACGTAAATTATTGTTGAACTCTTCAAATCGAATGCACCTGGCTAAAGCATGAATTGGTAACTTGCATTGGCTCAGAAACTGAGGCAGAGATTCCTAATGAGTTTATCAGGTGTGCATAACCAGATATTTGTCCCATGTTTGCTTTTAGTAGTATCTTTATTAAGTAATTTGGAATGATAGGAAGAAGATTAAAAGAAGTCTGGAGGGAAGAATTTTAAAATGTTTATACTGTACTTGAAATACATAGAAAAAGAGAAATATGACATATGTGAAAGATTAACCCACCACGGAAAAGATTTTGCCTACTAATTATGAGGGGTATCTTTTAGTATGAGATGTTAAAATATTGACATATTGTTGATGTTTGACTTCCTTGGTATATAGCATTTTAATTAACAAGAAAAGGAATGCAATAGCAAAATGAAAAACATATTAAAAGGGAGGCATAAGATGGTATTTTTGCATATGTATTAAGTTTTGGGTAGAGTTTGTATGCAGAAAAGATCTCATGGGTTTATCATTTATATATTTAATATACAGATACATAAAGCTACAGTTCCAAACCTAATTCTTTTTTATGCTTTTAAGTTCAGCATGGAAATATTACTATATTTTATAAAACTCAGATTTTAGTAATTATTTTCATTTCAACATTGAGTCATGTCTGGTCTCATTTAAAATTATATTTAAACATTTTCCAATATTTTAAACTTCATAAGTTTAATATTCAGTTTAAGTAGTTCAGTTTTTAAATACCTTTCTGCATATTTAAGGAATACTTAGAAATGTACTAAATTAAACTTAAATAGAATGAAGCTTAAAGTCTCCTTGAAGTTTGAAAATTGACTATAAATATCTTTATTTATAATCACAAATCCAAGCTCGTTACTTTACTACATATTAGAACTTAAAGTTACAGGATTCTAATTCTTGTCAGAAAAATGTCAAATGTTTGGAAAAGACATGAGAAATTACTGGCTATGGAGTTCTGGGCCATGTCAACTAGACTTTCTAGACACTATAAGGTTCCATAGTGCGGGTGCACTTTTGATTAACTGATTTACAACTTGATAGAGATAGAAGTTACATTGTAGAAACTGATAACAATTCATGTTTGTTGACCATTGAAACACAAATCACTCCTGCAGATGATAATACAATTGAGTTTTTGTCTGATAGAGAATAGAAAGGTCAGCAAGGCGAATTCTTATTTGAACCAGTTTTAACATCTTGTGGGTTCCATCAGCAATTAGTAAGTTAAATACAATCTTTGACAGTGTTCATTTTGTATTTGTATGATAGGATTTTACTCTGTTGAAAATTCCTCTTTGCCACTCCAATAGGCCACATTATCTAAAATATATTCAAATATGTAAAATAATTATTTTAAAGGAACAGGTTCCTTCATAACACAAAGCTATAAATACTAGGGTTTTATTTTAAACGTTACTGTAACTGGTTTCCTCTCCAGAGTTAAAAGGTGTGTACACACTAAAAAGGACACAGAGGAATCCAGATAAATCATGTCAACAGAAATTTTGGCCTAAGGCTGGAAGTATCTGTAGTTGCTTCTCAACTCCCTAGCTATCACACTGAGCTCCTTTTTAGAACTGTAATATCCTGGGCTAAAAAAATCATAACCTACTAACATCACCTAATTGGCATTTTCTCCTCAGTCTGCAGCTCTTACTAAGTTATTCACATGATGGAATTATTTATTGTGTTTTCTCTTAAAACAGTATCAGTGTCTTCTCTTTGAGTCTAAAAACCTTAGAACTTAATGAAATCCTGAACTCTTGCATATTTTCAGTATCAACTTCGGAGGCTATTTAAGATATTATGTAACTGATTTATAGATACTTCACATTATTTTATCTTTGTTAGGTTATTCTGTGACAGGTTAAACTCTTCATAAACATCCACATGCATTTTTAACAAATATTTGATAAAAAAATAATTTTAGGAGAGATGGTTCAACCTTACAGTCTAGTTGAGTGTCTTTAAAAGGAAAGGACATAAACATGTTCATGTTTTATAAAGGTTTTTTGGAATAAAAATTGGAGCTTTTATTGCAATTATATATTATAGAAATGCTGCTTTATTCAAACTTTCAATCAGGAAAACATTTTCACGCTGAATTAAGTAAATTTCAGAAGATCTGTTTTTCTACTGTTACTAGCCAAATCATATGAATAAAATCACAGATAGATTACATTAAAAGTTGAAAGTCCATTTGATATATTTAAGATATTTAAAATACTTAGATCCTACGAACTCAGAAGATTTTCATGAGTATTTACAAAAATCAGTAGTTGACCTTGACTAGTGACTTGAACTCTTATTTTAAGCCCAGAAATGGACACTTTTATTCAGCATGGGTTTGGAAATCATAAGGTCCTTTGCTTTGGGGAACTTCAAGGCAATTGCACTAGTTTGAAAAAATAATGAGCTCTCTATAAGGCTGACTATGGAAACTTATCTGTCATTCTGACATGTTAGAAGAAATCTGCTGGAAATGTTTGTGGCAAGAACATGAAATGGACTTGTTGAGATATAAGATATCCAAAAGGAGATACATTTAAAGACATCCCATTAATCAAACTGACAATGGAAAAGCCCAAACAGAGAAAAAAATATTACAGATGTCTTACTAAACCATGGCTCATTAGTTTTTCCTTTTCCCTCCCTTTCCTTCGCTACATTTTCCATTAGAATGTTTCTGAATATAGTCAGTTTCACATGGATGATTTAAAGCTTGGCAGTTCCATTACATAGCAATTTATTTTAGAAATGTAAATATTTTTTTAAAATTTAATCTTACTCTCAAGATTCAAATTTCTTTTTTCTAATCTAGGATGAAAAATAGCATATAATGAAATGTTAGATGGGAGATCTGTAACGTTTCCACGCACAAGTGGAATCCAAAGTGTTAATAAGCCACGTGCTTTGCAAAGAGTGTCATAGTCAATGTTAGTCAAAGTGCTGACTCTGACATTAGCAATAACTAAAGTCTAAACATGATGTAAGTTTTAAAAGACATTTAAAAACTTATCTTTTAAATGTTTTATTATTTTAATACATTGTAATATAGTAAACTATATAATTAAATAAAAGATGTAATTGTATATAATATATAGTTGAACAAACATAATTCATGAAATGTGAACATAAAGAATCTTTTTTCTTCCACTGCCACTTTAGATTTTGTGATTCCAGTTCTTCTAACTAGATGAAAAGAGTACTTTGTCTTTTTTTGTGAATATTAAGTATAAGAAAGTTCTTTGACTGCTTAGATTCACAGAAAACAGATTCGGTTGAGGAGTCGATATGCCTGGTTCAGTGCAACAGTTATAGAAGTTCAAATTCCACTCGAGTCTCCACTTTTGGAGCCAAGTCAGTCTGTCACAGAGCTAGCAAGGTCAGGCTCTTCTCACTCTACTTTGTCAGTTCCAACCTTTCTACTCAGCCATGACTTCTGATCCTGGAAAAGAAAAGGAAGGAAAGGGACAGGAGCAGTTGTACCTATGAGGCACTGTTCTGGAATTATCCTTTTCTGAACCTAGTAGACTCTCATCAGGTGCTTTCATTTTTCTTTTGAAAATGTTCCCATCTGCCATCCCCCAATCTCAGTGAATTGGTCAACTGTAGTTTCCTTGAAAGAGTAAATAAATCACTGTTTCCCCTGGTTCCTTATTTGTTCTTCAGTGGCTATGCATCCATTATCAACTTCAGCTTATTTTTGCTAAGGTTTTGTTGTTGTTGTTGTTGTTGTTGTTGTTTTACTTTTACTTTTATCTGGGTGTTTGTCTTGAAGTATCCAACACGATCCCATACCAGCTCTTTCATCTAATTAGGGCCCATAGTTGGTCCAAGGAGATACTAGTTCTCTCTCCTTGCTAATGTTGAAAACGAAATCCTAAAACTATGGCTTGTGTTCTGCTCTTTTGAAGACCCTCAGCCAGCCCCTCTATCCATTTAAATTTCTAAGGAATGGCTCAGACAGTAGTTTATTGATCATCTCACAAATAACAGAGATGTTGACCAAGATTTCTACTGAATAGTTTGGAAGCCCTTTCACTGGGCTTGTGTTCAGGAGGTATAGTAAACTCTGTATTCCTCTTTGGAGTGGTGAGACTCGTAGAGAAACTCTTTTCAAATAAATCCTCTTTGAGTTCCAATTTAAGTTTCTAGGAACTTTTAGTTTAGAAGTGTGTGATTAAGTAAGAGTATATGACTGGTTTTCTTACAACTTCTTTGCAAGTCCTGCATCTTGGTCTCAAACCTAATTACCCCTCATCCCCCCCCTCCAAAAAAAAACCCTAAAAAAAAAAAAAATCAGACCAAGATACCTTTAGGAGACAAAACAAATATGGATGGTCCTGAGGCTCATTTCTTCCCATTTCTGGCAATTTAACAGAGTTGGACCAATAGCAGAACAGGGAATTATAAGTTATTGAGAAAACTTCTCCACCAGGAGCCTTCCATTGCTACATAGATGTTCCTTGATCCTATTCCTTATAAATGATAGGGCATTTTGAAGATCAAGTTTTTCTCTATTGGAATATTTGTCATGGTGCATACAGTCTAACTCTATCCGGTCTAAGTATTCCTCTCTGGAAAAAAATAAAGTCTGGAGGTTAGAGTGTGCTCTGCTACTTCATTAATTATTTTTTCTTAACAAGCCCTATTTTTATACTTTTACTAGCTGGATGGGTGTGCCATTTATGAAAGAGTTGGCAACAATGAAAGGACAAACATTATACTGTCCCTGTGCAATATATTCTTGTAAGTAGTAGTGTTCAACTGGCTTATCTTGGAGATGAGAAACATCCCCTCCTAGGGACAGTGGCTGTAGGGAGACTATAAAAAAGTGGCAGAAATGCTGAGAAAACCACTTTTCCTGCCACTGGTAGGGGACCACAATGTTATTTCATAGCCTAGGATCAAGCTGGGTGGGCCAAGTATTCAGAAGCCCTAGAGTAAGCAGGATAACCATGGAATCCAGAAGCCAGGACCTGTGGTGGCTGCTCAGTTATCATAGTCAAGGCCTGGAATGGGGGGGGTACTCAGTCACTTTTGCCCCCAGACAAGCAAGAATCTTTACAGAGAAGTAAGTCATAAAAGTGAATCATGGATAATTGGAACTGCAGATCAGCAGTGAAAAGGAGGCTAGCTTTTGCAGTGTGGGGGGAATCTGCAAGAATAGTCATATGTTGTGGCTGAAAACTGGGAGGTGACACAATCACAAGGGTGAGTCACCTTAGCTATTGTTGCAGACCTTTCTCATAATATGAAAGGGACAAACAGTCTTAGTTCAAATGGATCTTAACCAGCTCATGGAAAGAAAACCAAACCCTGGAATTGTTTTCCTTGGCTATTTCTAGGGGGCAAAGGACACAAAAAAAACCAGTTGGTTGAACAAAAATCCAGACTTCAGAGAACTGTGTTGACAGAATAAGCTAGAGCATGTCCAAGACCTAGTGCACACAATCTGAACTCCCTAGAGGAATCCCTCCAAATTCTTAAACTTGGTGGCTACCAGAGCTAAGGTGGCTGTTGTTTTAGCTTTTTGTTTTGGGATTTGCTGGCTGTTTTTGATGTCAGGCTGTATAACTGATAATAATACCCAGGTGTGTGAATGTGTGTTATTGTTGATGAGATAAATTCATTTACAACCTGCTGTAGGATTCTGTAATTGTGAACCACATGTATAGTCAAGAAAGTCTTAAAAGCCTAGAGGTCACCAGGATTGAACAATGGAGACATTATTCCTGTGCTAAGAGGAGAACAAGAATTTAGTCTTTTTATTACAAGGCTTAAAATAGGTGGGGATGACATGCAGTGCTGTCTTTTACTTTAACAGCCCTGTCTGGCTGGTGAAAATGACTGGTTCTGTACACCACAGAGGAAGTAGTCTCCATCGTTCCTCCTGTGCCTGACATCATGGCAAATTGCAAACACTGTTGGCCCTTGACATGCTCTTTTGAATATTACTAATACTTTCTTTTTTAATTTCTCTTTTTTATTGAAGTATAGTCAGCTTACAATGTTGTGTCAGTTTCTGGTATACAGCATAATAGTTCAGTCATAAATATACATACAAATACTCATTTTTATATTCTTTTTCACCATAAGTTACAACAAGATATTGAATATAGTTCCCTGTGCTATACAGAAGAAACTTGTTGTTTATCTATTTTATATATAGTAGTTGGTATCTGCAAATCTCAAACTCCCGATTTATCCTTCCCCACCCCCTTCCCTGCTGTTAATGGTAAGTGTGTTTTCTATGTCTGTGAGCCTGTTTTGTA
This sequence comes from Camelus ferus, assembly GCF_009834535.1. Classification (NCBI taxonomy): domain Eukaryota; kingdom Metazoa; phylum Chordata; class Mammalia; order Artiodactyla; family Camelidae; genus Camelus; species Camelus ferus. The sequence goes on along the minus strand of NC_045697.1, from coordinate 97,781,336 downwards.
AATAAGTTCATGTCTTTTTAGATTCCACATATAAGTGATATGTGGTATTTTTATTTCTCTTTCTGGCTTATTTCACTTAGAATGACAATCTCCAGGTCCATCCATGTCGATGAAAATGGCATTATTTTGTTATTTTTTATGGCTGAGTAGTATCCCATTGTAGAAATATACCACTGCTTCTTTATCCAGTCATCTGTTGGACATTTAGGTTGTTTCCATGTCTTGGCTATTGTAAATAGTGCTGCTATGAACATTGGGGTGCATGTGTCTTTTCAAATTAGAGTTCCCTCTGGATATATGCCCAGGAGTGGGATTCCTGGATCATATTTAATTTCTTTCTTTTAATTGAAGTATAGTTGATTTGTAATATTATATTAGCTTCAGGTGTACAGCATAGTAGTTCAGTATTTTTACAGTTCTAGCTACAGCAATCAGACAAGAAAAAGAAATAAAAGTCATCAAAATTGGAAGGGAAGTAATAAAACTGTCACTATTTGCAGATGACATGATACTTCATATATAAAACCCTGAAGTCTCCAACAAAGGCAATTAGAACTAATACATGGCTTCAGCAAAGTTACAGAATACAAGAATATTATATGGATATCTGTTGATTTTCCATATACTAATAATGAGCTATCAGATAGAAAAAGTAAAAAAAGAAAACATTAAAAATTGCATCAAAAAGAATAAAATACCTATGAATAAACTTAACCAAGGAGGTATAAGACCTATACTCTGAAAACTATAAAACACTGATGAAAGAAATTGAAGATACGAAGAAGTGGAAAGACCCCATGCTCTTAGATTGGAAGAATTAACATTGTTAAAACGACCATACTGCCTAAAGTGATTGAATGCAATCCCTATCAAGATATCCATGACATTTTTCATAGAACTAGAACAAATAGTTCTAAAATTCATATGAACCCATAAAAGACACTGAATTGTAAATCAGTCTTAAGGAAAAAGGACAATGCTGGAGGTATCACTGTCCCAGACTTCAGACTATAGTACAAAGCTACATCAAAATAGCATGATATGGGCACACCAGACACACAGATCAATGGAATAAATAGAGAGCTCAGAAATAAACCCATGTACCTATGCTCAATTAATTTATGACAAAGGAGAAAAGAATATCAGTGGAGAAAAGACCGTCTCTTCCGTAAATGCTGCTGGAAAAACTGGACATCTACATGTAAAACAGTGGGATTTGAACATTTTCTCACACCATACAGAAAAATAAATTCAAAATGGACTAAGGACCTAAATGTAAGATTTGAAGCCATAAAACTTCTAGAAGAGAACATTGACAGAACACTCTTTGACATAAATTGTAGAAGGTTTTTTTTTTGGTTTTTTTTTTTTTTTTTTTTTTTTTTTGGCTCTGGCTCTGGCTCCTAAGGCAAAAGAAAGAAAAACAAAAATAAACAATCGGGACCACATTAAACTTAAAAGCTTTCACTCAGCAAAGGAAACTATCTACAAAATATATAAACAGCTCATACAGCTCAATATCAAAAAAAACCCAGCCCAATCAAAAATGGGCAGGAGACTGGAATAGACATTTTTTTTCCCAAAGAAGACATACAGATGGCTAACAGGCAAATGAAAAGATGTTCAGCATAGCTAATTACTAGAAAATGCAAATTAAAACCTCAATGAAACACCACCTCACACCTGTCAGAATGGTTATCATCAAAAAGTCTACAGGTAACAAGTGTTAGTGAGGATGTGGACAAAAGAGAACCCTTGTACACTGTTGGTAGGAATGTAAATTGGTGCAGCTGCTGTGGAAAACAATATGGAGTTCCTCAGCCATATGATCCAGCAATTCCACTCCTGGATTTGTACCCCAAAAAACCAAAACCACTAATTCGAAAATAGACATGCACCCCACTGCTGATAGCTAATGCTGTCTTTTTAAAACACTTTTCCAAAAACACAGTCGATGTCTGTTTGCCTTCATTCAGAAAGGTATTCCATAGACTGTTACTACTTGAAATCCCAAACTATGTTATCAATCAGTTGGACCAACTGTAGAATACTATACTGCTAGTTGAAATTTGAACATTCCATTACACTGATGAGATGCTGATAGTCTTAGAAATACTGATAAAAATGGCTTCATTATATTGTAAGTCATCCAAGCCAGTTGACTATAAATGGGCCATGGATGGGGTCAGTATCTAAGGCTCTGCATTCCAGTGATTGCCTCAGAATCCAAGGGGACATTCCATCTCCTCCTCTTAATAATAACAACAAAAACAACAGCAACAATTCTATATCTCTAGTTACTGAATACAAAGATAGAGGCTTGATCCTTGATTGGGCTTTTACATTTTGGAAATGGTACATTCTAGACCTGGACATTTTATTAAATCCTCTCTACCAACTCACCAAACAAATCTGAGTGAGTCCCCTACAGTAAAAAACTTTGGAACCAATCATGAGAGCTGTGATAACAAAGTCTTCTCTGGAGCCACATATTTCCTTCAAAATCTGTAAATTACAGGTGTTTTTGACCAGGTTTTTGGTGTTTGGACGCAAAAATTTCACAACTAGTTGGTGCTTTTGGTACTGATCCTCACCTGTGCTTTAGGTGTAGAGCACAGCCCTCCTCCCCTTAGCCCACCGCTGTGTGCTAAGTCTGAATCTGTTACTAGGCCCCAGTAGAGAGCTGACTTATCTGATAGGAAGTCAGGACCCTCAGGAGTTTTACGCAATATCCAACTCTCTAATGCATCCTTTCTAAATCACAACCACATAGGCTGGACAAAGTCCTAAGAAGTTTCATTGTGAGATGGAACTTGTGCCTCTGATCAAGGGACAGCCTCCATATACTTTAAACAATGCACATCAGGAGAAAATAAAATAAAAACCAATAAAAAAACAGAAAATTGAACCAAACCTACTGAAAGTTTAATGTAGAAAATTATCTTTGCAATATATATACAAGTAAATATTTGATCCATGGGGATCTCCTCTATAAGACCTGCTTGCCCAACCAAAAACAATTATTTTCTTAGTGTGTAGAATTAAGTAATTGTGCAAATTTCAGTAGAGATCTAAAAACTATAAAAATAACCCCAAATGACTTCTACAACTAATAGACACCATAATGAAAGTAAAAATAAATAAATAAATGAATGAGAACTAAAATTAAGCTGAGTAGACAGAGCAGAAGAGAGAATAAATGAACTGCAAAACAGATGAGAAAGAAATATCCAAAATGTGGTGTAGATAGATATGTAGCAGGAAAATAAAGGGAAAAAACACCTTTCACCAAAGGTAGAGTAAAATGGTTGAATAGTCACACAATCTGCTTCTTAGGAGGAGGAGGGAGAATTGGGGTAGAAGTAATATTTAAGGAAATAATGGCTAAGAATTCATCAAAACATTACACATAATAAACTCTCAAAATTTTCCTGAACTCTATTCTTGTGTCTATGGGTCTGAGGTTCACCACCAAATGGAGTGACATGTCTACTGAGGGAAATAATAATGGTCCCAATCAATTTGAAATAAAACCTTGGAAACGTGGGCTCCTTATTACATACGAGAACACAATTTTGTGTTTGTTTTATATAAAGGTAGACAAATTTACATTGTTGGATGAATAAATGACTAATTTTCAATAGTAAATAATATTTCTGCTGCCTAGTGGAGGCCAAATACACTAAGGGTAAAATGCAGATGATTTCCAAGTGTATATTTATCTTACCATTTGTAAGAATAACTGAACATTACAGGGCAACTACAACATGGACTTAGATTCATCTGTAATAAAGATAATCTGGCAAGGAGTCTTCTCGGAAGTACTGGCTCAATGCCTGTAGAACATAGAAATGGGTAAAGGAAAGACCTGTTAACTAGCTGCAGAGGTTCATACCCACTAATGAGATTCATAGTAATTTCTTCTTTTCTTAAAATTAAATAGGAATTACAATTATTGAATGTTATGTTTGCTTTCCCCAATCATTCTGTACAGGATATATTGGTAATGACTAAAAATGTCAAAGGTCACAGAATGGCGTTAACATCAGGATTGGCTTTTGATACTAAAAAGAGCATAGGCCATGAAACTGTATCATTAATATGGGATGAGTTGTCTGAAGGTCTGAGGAGAGAGCAGGTGTCTTTAATCAAACATGGGATAATATTATGTGTATGAGTAATATTAAAAAATATTGGTAATCATGGTACTGAATTATTATTTCTCATTCCTGCTGGCTCGCCATCCATCCTGTCTGTTCAGCCATGTGGGTGAGCAATAATTTACACCATGTAATGACCCCTCCCTCTCACTCTTATAGCCGACCAGAGTTGATTGAATTTGATCTAAGAAAATCAACCAATCAACAGATTAGATACATATAATTTATGTACTGATTAAACAAAAGCTTTCAGGAAATATTTCTCTTTTGGTTGAATAGAGATTTGGGGAAATAGTCAATAGTAGAAATAGAGTCTAAATATAGACTAAAGATGGGTCTAGGGAAGCAATTATGGTCAAGCTGCTGGTCTCATGAGTTATTATTGCATGTTTATTTATATCCTTAAGTTTTCCTACAGTAATTATTCATGCTAAGGTGTGGAAAATTTAGAGGAGCCAGTCTCTATTTCTCCAGAGGAAAAATCTGAAGACAATGATGGTACATTTCTATATCCTTCCAGGATCAATATTCACAGAATTGGATATAGGTCAGTAATACTGGGAATTCCTAACTTTGAATAGAGGCAATAGTGAAAATACAAACCAAGTTTTCCCTATTGAGATTGGATTCATGCTTCTCTTTCAAGTTAGAATTAGTTCATTACAACTTAGAACTTTGAGATGAGGATAAACTAAGAGGTAAAAAGCAAAGCAAATCCATTTTTTCTCTCTCAAATCAAATCAAACCTTAGCAAGATTTTTCTGGATTTAAATACTATATAAGTATCTTCTGCAAAGTGCAGAAAGACTGAAAAGAAATCGGGATGGGAATTCAGGAAATGCAGAATAAAGCCAGTAGAAGAGAGAGAATAAAAGACGGCAGGATTTGGTTTTGGTTTTCATTGCTGTTTGGTGTTTTATTTTGACCTTGAAGGAGTCAACTGAAAATGGAAAGTTCACAGCTGAACACAAAAGCCAGTTTTTAATCACATTTTTGACAAACTTAATTCCTTCCCCCCTTCCCCAACAATTACACAAGTACATACACATGCCACAAAGCCCTTCATCAATGTACCGTCTAGTCTTCCTAGGTTTCAAGTAACTTTATGTAAAAGGGTCTGTGTTAAGTGTATTTGTGGACTGTGTTAGAACTGAAATTTCCCACGAAATGAAGAAACATTGGGTACTTTCTTTCCTCAAGAGTCCCATAATTTCTCTTTCTCTCTCTTTTGCAAAATCCTAGGACAACCACCATGGTGCTCACCCCCCACCACATACAGATATATGAACGCTGTTCTTACCAAGCCTTCTGGGAATCTGATCCTGTCAAGAATCTCCTCTTTCTTAAAAACTACTTTTTCCTTGGTTTCTGATTTACCTCTTACCATTTCAAGTAGTTCTCTGCATCCTGGAATATGAACTCTATTTCATCTTATGTAAAGAACTCTCAAAGCTGGAGCTTCAAAATCAGTTTCTGTAATTCTTTCCTACAACTTTAACTTTCACCTCTATGTGACTGTTTCATGAATTCTTGTTTTCGTTTCAAACAAATCAACTGTTTATTTTAAATTTCTAAACACTAGTGTATTGTATATCAGTCTTAATGAATGTTTGGTGCTTGAAGAAGTCAAAAAATACGACTCATTTTCCTATTCTGAGTTCTGAACTAATTGACAAAACACAATAGGCAAACTGAGAAGCCAAATAGAAACCTTATGAATGGTAAAGCTGTTTTGGAAGATGTGGCTTATGCCTAATCCTAATATTAAGACCCAGAATCAGACAGATCTAGCCACCTCATCACTGACAGCTTTGGCCTGGGGCAGGGCCCGCACTGAGAGGTTCAAGATTGATTCTCTAGAACTGGTGGCTTGGCGGTGGGGCAGAGCAGAATACTCTCTAGAGCTCATCCCAAAGGAAACAGGGAGGAAAGGATGGGGATACTCTGCCAAGATCCTCTTTAAATCATTCCTCCATCCTTTGGGAGGAGTGAGTGAGTAGGAGAAGCCAGGAAGGCTATATGAATGACCTGCCCTCCACAGGGGAGAGAAACTCAAGGAGGAGAAAGAATGGATATTTACACCGCAGGGATATGTAACTGAATTCATTCATGACCACTTCTTCCTTTCAGTCTTTTTCTTTTATGATTTAAGGTGTTTTGTCTTCTGCCAAAGAAACTGGATATTTCCACTTCACATTTTTCGGGGTATTTATTTATTTTTACATTTCACTCCATGTTCTCTCGTTTTGGCCATCTACCATTTTCTTTTCTTTTGTTTCCCATCAACAGTAATACATTCTGTACTCTTCATCTTGTGCCTTGGTTGTTGTAATAACTTTTCTCATTTATTTTTTTCTCCCTTCATTACACCTGCCTTCAATCTACATTTCAGGCTAACAAGTCTTCTTCTATATACACAATTTTCACTATGTTTGTCTATTTGATTCTCCTTTCATACTCCATATTTAGGGAGGATATTGTCTAAACGAGATAGGGCTGAATGATAGTTATTACAGTGGTTAAGAGCATGAGCAATGGAATCAATGAAACCTTAGCTAAATTTTTGTCTCTGTCAGTAAATGGCAACAGAAAATTGGGTAAATTACTTTTCTCTCTGAGAATGAGAAAAAAGAATTTGAACAGATCAATAAGCAATAAAGAAACTGAAATGGTCATTGAAGTTTTCCTCTCTCGCAAGGCTACAGCATGAGGAGGTTTTATGTGTGAGTTCTACCAAACTTTCAAAAAAGAGCTATTTCCTATTTTATATTAGTGGAAAGAAATGTAAAATTTATAAATAAATCATTGGCTAAATGAATGTAATAATCCATTTAAAATAACAGATGAAGAAAATGTAGATTTTATCACAAAAATGTAAGTTTTTTGATATCATAAATTTGATTACTGTATTTAAGGATGTGAATAGGCTAAATAAGAAAAGTCATAAACAACTTCAATCAGTGTAGAAAAAGCATTTAATCAAGTTAAACATTTATTTTTTGTTAAAAATAAAACTCTTAGCATATTAGGATAAGGGAAAAAACTTCATTAATTTGAAAAGGTTTTATATCCCAATCCCTAATGAAATATTATTCATTCCCTTTAAGATAGGAAACACGACAAAGATGCCCACTATCTTTACTAGTATTTAAAAGAATACTGACAATTATGTCTAATTGCATAAGGAAAGAAACATAAAAGAGCAGCATTGAAGGAGAAGAGAAACAGCTCACTCTTTACAGACTATGTGACCATCTACCTAGAAATGGCAACAACAAAACCAACAAACAATTAGAACTTAGCAGTGTGATCTATTAGCTCTGGAAAGAAAAACAATTTACAAAAGCAATCACCAAGAGGAAAAAAATTGTAAACTGAACTGTTCTTTATAATGACACACTGTAAAATACCAAGAATTTAACCTAATTGAAATTACAAATGTACTGTCTGGGGACCTGGAAAGACAGTAGATGATCTGGCATTACCAGGAGACATTCCATGCGCCTCTGTGGTGAGTTAGTAGTATGTTAATGCCAATTCACAACCATTGCCAAGTTGTGCTCAGTGTTGCTGGGCATCCTTCTAGATGATGTCCACACAAGTCACTTCAGTGTAGACCTGAGCCGGACACTGAAACACACACTCGAGGAGTGCAGGAAGGACAAGGGAACCTACTGGAGAAAAGCTATACATTGTTGTAGAAAAAAGAATCTATGAACCAAGAAGGAGGAGGAGGAGAAGAAATGATGATGATGATGTTGTTGTTGTGGACCTTGGTGAGAGAAAAACTGGATTTTCTTCTGTGTAGTGCTTTTAGAAAGCACATCCCTCAAGTACTATTAAGGGGTGAAATGGAATATGTGATTGGGGGTGATAACAGGGATGCAAAGGGATTAGCAGTGTGCCATTTCTTAAGCTGATGCTTATGCACAGTTGTTTATTTTATTATTGTTTAAAAAATACATACAAGTGGCAGGGAAGGGTGTAGCTCAATGGTAGAGTGCGTGCATACAGGAGGTCCTGGGTTCAATCCCAGAACCTCTGTTAAAAATAAACGATCTAATTACCCCCCCAAACAATTCATATAAGTTACATAAATTTCTATGTACTCTTCCATTTATTTAAAACACTCCATTTATATAAAAAGGAAAAAATATATGCATGTTTTCATATATAAGCATGAAATGTTACTATATTTAAAATTTTATAACATTAGACACTTGTTTAAGGGAAAATGTTTTGAAGAAGAGAAATTAGAGAAAGACTTGACTTTTGAACTGCATAATTATATTAAATGTTAAATAGTAAGTTAATAAAATAATTTAAAATAAAGGTTGAAAAAGTCTACTGAAATAGCAGCAAATTTAGACAAATTAGAAATAAAGGATTGAAAAAATCATGAAACAATAGTAAGAAACTAAAAATAATGTCAAGATGTAAAAGGAGTAAAATATCTAATTGTATGGGAAGAATAAGTTAATCAGTATCTCAAAGATGTCAATTCACTGAATTACTCTATATATTCAGTCAAAAACCCAAAGAATTTTTAATGGAACTCAGTAAGTCTATTTTTCAAGTATCATGGAAGGGTATATTATAGCCAGAATAATTTTGACAAAAGAAAGAACAGATGGTAGACCTGTTCTACCAAATACCAAGAAAAACTGAAGACATAATTATTAGGACAGCGTGGCTGGTTTACAGATACAGAAGGGGACTCATGGAATGAAACAGAAAACAAAAAAATAGGCCCATATAGTTATAGATTGGTAATAAATGACAGGGCTGCCACTGATGATCTGGATAAGAGAAAAGACAGTTTAATAAATGATACTGGGACAACTGATAAACTCATAGCAAAAATCTATTCTAAACATTTAAAGATACAAATTTGAAGGTAAGAATTATAAAAATTAGAAGGAAATTTAGGACAGTATCTTCCTGATTTTGGGGTAGGGAAGCTTTTCTTAAAAAAGGAAGCTTCAAAAAGAGATTGATAAATTCAGTTAAACTAAATTTTAAAACTGTATTCATCAGCAAATAACAGTACAAGATGAAAAGACAGCCTGCAGACTGGAGAAAATTTTCACAAATACTAGTATTGAGAATTTATAAAGATTTCCCACAAATCAATAAGAAAAGGACAATTCTACAGAATACTCAAATATATATACAGACATTTCCTAAAAGAGGAAACCTGAATTATTATAAAGAAATGAAACAATGCTCTACCTGATGAGTAATCAGATAAATGAAGCTTGAAGCCTCAGTGATACTGTTTCATACACTCGAGAAATCAGGAAATATTAAAATATTAGAATACCAGTATTGGTAAGAATGTAGACTATTGTGAACGCATTAACTCCCCTTGTGATACTGTGAATTGCTTCAACTACATTACTTTAAAAAAAAAATTGGCAGTTAGGTTAAAAATGCATATACACTTTTCCCAGGCAATTTCTCTCCTGGGAAGAGTCAAATTTAGATAAATATTTTCAGGCACAAGAATGCTGAGAGCTGCATTTTTTATAGTTAAGAAATTTTAAAAATCCTTGAAATACCATAGTTAAGGAATGCTGTGGAATGATTAAATTAAGACTAATAAATATCTGTATCTAGCATCTATTTATAAATGTTATAATTCTCAGAAACTCTGAAAAAAACAAATTTCTGAAAGGTACAAATAAGTTAATACAGTTTCTATAAATTGAATAAATATTCAAACAATATTGTATATTATTTAGACATACATGCATATATAGTAAACACAGATGAACATATAACTAATACCTTTCTAAGATTATTTATCTCTGGTAGATGTAGGAAAGGAATATGATCAGGGAGAGTGTCTTGGGTTGGGTTTCCTAGAAACAGAGGTTGAGATGGGAATTTTTATGAAAATGACTTATTAAGAAAATGCTCTCAGTGTGGGGAAAGTGAGGTAAGCAGGACAGGGCGGGAAGAAGAAAGCAGAGACTCTGGTCTCTGCTGGAAAGTAGGTTAAGCCTGGTGCCATAGGAGTGCTGGAGCACAAATTGTGTGTCATAGGACAGCACCCCACTGGTCCCACCTGGAGGCCTCATATCCATGTCAGTCATTGGCCAAGGATTGCTGGTGGGGAATTAGCTGCTTTTTTGCAGGAACAGTTCTCCAGAGAATGGGTAGCTATGACTCTGATGGTGATACTCATAGCAGGTAATTGAGGGATGAAGTCCTGGTCTGGAAAAGGGGATCTGGATGGGGTACCAAGAGCATCTCTTATTGTCTACCACTTGCACCACTCAGGTCCTCTTGCTTCTTACATTTAGTTTACTACATTCAGGCACAGCTTATTTACTGACAGTGGCAATGAGTATAAAATGGTCACTGTGATCATTACTTTTGTTGGGAGATGTTGGAAAGATTTAATGAGATCCTTTATTTGCAGTTAGCAGTCTTGTGATGATTGGGACACAGTAGATATTGAATGAATGGTTATTCCACTCCTTCTAAACTCTAATGTCGAGGGATTTATTCTAAGTTCTAAAATCCTCTGTGTTTTTACCTACATTTTATAATGGAAGCTCAACTTTAAAAGTCATTCAATTAAAAGAATTCCAATATCTTTTTTAAAAAAGTTCTGCTTATCTGTGTGAACTATGTACACGTAAGTAAATATCAGCCACCTTGAGTCTCAAAAAAAAAAAAAGTTTCTGGTTGGCCACAATTTCTAGGAAACATATATAAGAGGATGGTTTGTGGGATGGACCACAACCCTAGTTGTTTGTTCCTGAGGAGGTAACTACTCTTCTCTCCTCCACCACCCACTCTATATTCCCTCCCTCCTTTGGCTAGCATTTCTGTTTATCTAGATGGCTTGCCTGGTGGAGTAACTTTCTGATAGGTCATTGGTTATGAGGCTCTTCTTATTGGTCTGTGGCTGCTATACTTGTGCATTTACAATTAAAATTGGATATAGGAGTACCATGCTTCCACAGACTATCCGAGTACCAAACATACTTGTTCCTGTCATCCAGTTTGTAGCAGCAGTCTTAACATCATCACGAAGATGAGGGTCAGTTGGCCCTGCCCGTATGGCAATTCCTTTCTGTTTCTGCTGATCCACTTACACGAGGAACTCAAAATGGCCAGGCAATAGCTCTTTCTTTAAGTTTAGTGGGACTCATACTGTGTCCCCTGGGAGAAACCTCCCTCTTCTGGGAGATAGTTCCTCCAGGATGTCAGAACCTAAAGCTTCAGGGACTAAAGGCATACATTTCTCAAGTTGGATACTGTGAGGTTACCACAACTATTTCCACCCCTTGTTTCCCAGACCTTTCCTTTCTGACATCAATCTATTGATAACATTGAATCATATAATGTTTCTTGGTTTAGGGTTTATGCCTCATCCTGAAGTAGGACTCCCATCCTTCCAGGGTGTCCTCTCTAAACTAGTGCCCCAGCTGTGCTCCCAAGAGACTAATACTCTGTCAAGTCATCAGCTTCTGGATAGTGTGGTGTATGGTAGAAACATTGGGCAGCATGGTCACGACACACCTCCTTTGCTGTAAAGTAGGTCCCTTGCTTTGAGGCAATGTTAGAAGGACTCCTGTTAAGATAAGCCAGTCTCTCCACAAGTCCTCTGATAGTGATAGTGATATTGCCTAAGGTTTTGTGAGCAGGAAAGATAAACCCATCAGTTCCATCAGAATGAAAGGTTGTCCCTGTCAATGTGGAAAGAGTCCAGTATTGTCATTTTGCACCAAGTAGCTGGCTAATCTTCTCAAGGGACCATCCTCCTTTAGGGTTCAGGTTTTGCCTCTGTTGTTGGATTGTCAAACACTCCTCAGTGATAGTACCTAGATCTCTCTTATTGAGAGTCCATGCAATTGGCCTCATGTAGAGCCTCCACCTCTGTAACATTCCTACTTTGTCTATGAGTCTATTACACAAGTACTGAGGACAAATGCCATCTGACACCATTTTGAATAACAGCTTTGGTTATTTTGTATAATGACTACACGTTGTACCAGGAGCTGCTCTAGTGAAATGATCACAGCTGAAACAGCAGTGATAACTGGGATTAATCTTGGTTAGGTTTACAGTAGTCTGCTTTCATTGACCACATTTTACCTAGTTTTCCCAGGGGCCAAACTGATGACTTAAAAAGGAGTATGATCCCTCTGCATCCTTGTGCCATTGGAGGTGGCACTTGTTTCTGCCATTCCTCACCAATTGCAATTGTTTTTTAATTTATTATCTAGGCTAGTGGGTGCTGTTTCAGGGTGTGGTAGGCAGAATTTTGTGATGGCCTCTGTGGTAGATGGAGTAATGGGCCCCTAAAAATGTCAATGCCCTGATCCCCAGAACCTGTAAATGTGTTAGGTTACATGGCAAAGGGTAATTGATGTTGCAGATGGAATTATGAATGCTAATGCTTACCTTAAAATAGGATAACATGGATTGTCTGGCTGGGCCTGATGTAATCAAAAAGTTCTTAAAAGGAAAAGAGGGCGGCAAAAGGAACCAGAGAGATGGCAATGTAAGAAAGACTGAGTTTGATATTGCTGATTTTGAAGGGACAGTGAGCTAAGGAATTAGGATTGACTCTAGAAGCTAGAAAAGGCAATAAAAACAGATTCCCCCCTAGGGTCTCCAGAAGTAATGCAGCCCTGCCAACACTTTGATTTAAACCCAGTGAGACCCATTTGAGATTTTGACCTCCAGAACCATAAGACAATAAATTTGTATCATTTAAGCCATTTTGTGTTTGTTGGCAGAGCAGCAGGAAACTGATCCAGTCTGCAAGATCTTTGGCCCCATACATTACTTCCATGATGGGGCTACATGACACGGTAAAAGAGAGATTATCTGGGTGGTCCTAATCAAATTATATGAGCCCTTTAAAGCAGTGTTTTTCCCAACTTGTGGCAAAAGAAGTCAGAGAAATTCCCGTAAGAGCGACTGAACTGAGGGAGGCTCTCCATGGCTGAGATAGAAGGGGCACAGGGCAAGGACAAGATGGTAGCCTCTAGGAGCTGACGTCCATCAAGAAAACAAGACCATCAGTGCTACAGCTGAAGGAAGATGAACTGTCTCCCAAATTCTAATGAGCCTGGAAGGGGATCCTTCAGAGCCTTCTGATAAGAGAACAGTTCAGCCTTGTGAGACTCTCAGCAAAGATTACAGTTGAGCCCACCTGGACCTTTGACATTAAGTCTCTGTGGTAATCTCATTTAATGCAGCATGGATAACTAATGCATAGAGCTTCCATTTCACCTCTCTACTACAATAGCTCTTACTTTATAGGTCAAGGAACCTATAGGAGGGTTTTACCAACTGTAAGTCTGTTCATTTCAATCATACATTTGAGAACCTTGGAAATTACTACTGCTTGGGTCTGTATACCCAGTGGACCTACCATGAGATGGATCCAAGCCTAAGCTGGGACTCCACTTATTGCCTGACTCCATATACTCTCACTTTAACAGAGGAGCCAGGAGGGCACTTTGGCGTTCCAGATACTGGGGTCAGATCCAACTCTATTCAACAGCCCTAGAAAGATCTGAACAGTCCTCTTCTCAAGGTATAGTTACCTAAGTATGTGACTATAGGTCCCTCAAGGGAAAAGGACTGGGAAAATTACCACTGTATGTAATTAGCGTGGTGTTTCATAGTCCTTCTGAATGGGGACTTGGTCACTCTTTCAGTTAGTGGGCTCTGAGTTTGAGGACTGGCTTAGGTTTGGAAACTAGGGGAAAGGATCATGATTTTCCATTTGTATAGCTGACCTCAGCCTTTTCGTCTATACCTGCTTTTTTTGATTATGTATGTTAAGAAATATCCTTATGGCCACCCATCTAACATGCCCATAGGAAATTTGTTCTACTCTCCATGACAATAGATCCCTACAGATTGATCTTTTTAAAACTGTGTTCTGACCTTGCTGCTCATTCCAATAATGATATCCACTGTTGTTTGGGGTACTGTGGTCTCACTGCTACTAGGAAGCCTTATTCTTTGTTAGCGTCTCTTCCCATCAGTCCCAGCCTTCAGAGAGCAACTGTTGGTGAGCTTCTCAGCGATGCGAGTGCCCCTTTGCAATCTGCTTTTCTCACTGCTGTGGTAAATGGAGTGTGTTCCAGGCTCTTCCAAAAAGTGCAGTCAATTATTGTTTTCTTAATACTTAAATAGTAGAACCATTCTAGAATGCCCACCACTCTAAGTTTTTTATTTCTTCCTCCATGGTCTCAATTGGCAGCGCTGGCATCTCTACTTTATTTAATTTGAGCCCATCACCTTTTGTAAGCTTCTAAAAGCTGTACCAAGCCATGTATTTGGCTCATCTTCTCAGGGATGTTCAATCTTGTGTCATGGGAGTGTGTCTCCTATACTGACAAACTCTCTCCTATCTAGTTTGATATTCTACCTCTATTGATCCAGCACTCTCAGAATTCACTCCCAGGAGTATTCTTGTTTCCTGCTATTACATGTTAGCTAGATTCTGCAGTGCCTTTGATATGTAACCTCTGTCCTCTCTTGGTAGACTTAGAACACTGTTGGTCAGATTTTGCTGAAATTTGACCCTAATTGTGGATGCAGGGGGCCAAGAATGGAGGTGGAGGTAGATCCTAAGGGGAACAAGCATTGTCTTACAGGGTTATGTATGGGAACTCTGCATGGGCTTTAAGTAAAGGGTTTACCCTATCTTCAAAGGAACGTGGGCTCCATCTGTCATCACACAGGGTTCAGGGGAATCTGGAAGTTCAAGAACTCAAGGGGATCTATCCCAGGTGAGTCCATCCAAAGTCTTAGGATTCCCACTTCTTGTCTAGTAGGGCTGTGACTTTGTTATGGAATACTTGGCTAAGCCAAGAATGCATTTTTCTTTCAACTTCTGCCTCTCTTACAATTAAGACTCATGCCAGAATTTCAGCTCTCCTGCCCTTCAGCTACAGTGAATTGTTGGCATTTTAAATGCTGCCAAGAAAGCTCTGACTCATACTTTGATTGAAACGTTTTTATTATTAAATGTGAGCCTCTCATTTTCTCTTCCCAATATGACAGAACACTTTGCCATAGCACCTAACTCCCCAGTACTGACAGTTCCTGTATCCCTCTTATTGCACCAGCTAGTCCATGCCCTTCCACTTAGATGCTGTCTCAGTTCACCCAATGCAAAGGAATAAAGATGGTGAAGGGGGCACCAGCACAAGGTTTCTGCTGGAGGCATGCTTCAAACTGGTCCCCTGGAAGATCTGAAGTATGAACTGCACCATGGAGTTGGTCCCATGTTGAGGTACCCTAGGTAGATCCGTTATTGGCTACTGGTTGCCTCCATCCTCCATGGAGTCTTAACCTTCTGGGAAAGGTAGCTCCCAGTTGGCCATGGGCAATTCTCTATAGGAGGAGAGATCCATGAACTGTCAACAGTCATCATTCATAGCAACTGAGGGATGATCTTGCACCTGTTCTGTGAGTGGGATCTGGATAGGGCATTGCTAGCACCTACTGCAGCAGATACTAGCAGCACTTCGACTATTTTATTAGTTGACGTGGATTATGGGTTACCTGATTTCTTAATCAATTTTTATGTTATACTTAATGTTGTAATATTTTAGAATAGTGATAAGATATGGTTTTTGGTTTATTCAGACTTGAAGCAATGATGAAGAAGATGGATAATATAATTTTATCCCCTCTCACTAACATATTAAATGGTATATCTCCATTTATTATGAACAGGTAGCTGAATTGTGTAATTAAAAAGAAAACATCATTTATTCTTCCAGACAATGTTACTGAATTTTAAAAAGGCATTTATTTTTAAAGATTCTAGGGTATGAAGCATATAAAAAGAGTTTAGTGATTAGTTTATGCTGTAGTGAAAGCAGACCTGTTCTTAGGGCTAGGAGGTAATTTCCCCCTATTTTCTGCATAGCCTCTGTATTAGCCTGCCCGGGCTGCCGTAACAAATCCACAGACAGGCGGCCGGATAGAGAATTACTAGCACCTGCTACAGCAGGATGCTAAGAGGACTTTGACAGATCATTTTAACAACAATGATTAAAACAAAGGAACTTTATTTTCTGCCAGCTCTGGAGGCTAGACATCTGAGATCGAGGTTGGTTTCTTCTGAGCGGTGTGAGGGAAGGGTCTGTTCCAGGCCTCTCTTCTTGGCTTGTAGATGGACAATTTCTCCCTGTGTCTTCACATACTCTTCTCTCTGTATCTGTGTCCACCTTTCCTCTGCTTATAAGGACACGGGTCATGTTGGATTAGAGCCCACCATAACAATTTCATTTTCATTTAATTATCTCTTTAAAAGCTCTGTCTCTAAATATGGTCGAATTCTGAAGTATGGGGGTTAGGACATCAAAATATGAATTTTAAGGAGGACACAATTTAACTCATAACAGCACCCTAGCTTAATTTACTCTTTAAAGGTTTTCTGGTATTCAAAATTGGTGCTCTTTTAGAACATAAATGATTACAGGGACATTTTTCATTTTGGGACTGGAAAAGGATGAGAGTGATTCCAATTTAGTTCTCATTTTCCCTTTTATACTATAAAGGAATCATCTTTGAATAGAAAAATTAAATTAATATTAAAATGAATAAATGGTACAATCCTGTCTTTTCTTGACATGATTAAGTAAAAGAATAACATCAGGTACAGACTTGTATTTCTGAAAAGCTGGCAGAGGAATTATTTTTGCAGGAATTTAAGTACCAAGAACCAAACATGGTTTATCTTTATTTAAATGAAAGGCTCTAGTTAATTAGAAATGGAAGGAGAAGGAAATACATTTCCAACATATTAATAAAATATTACTTAGTTCAAATTTGAATACAGTTTTCCTACATTGCATGTTTTCAAAGCTTAAATTAACTGAGATCAAAACTATATAAAACCTCAGTGGCCTATCCTTGAAGACCGTCCTTGGTATAGCAATGACAGGAGTCGTGTTTTTTTTTTTTTAATTGAAGTATAGTTGATTTACAATGTTGTGTTCATTTCTGATGTACAGCATAGTGACTCAGTTGTACGTATATATTCTTTCTCATTATATGTTATTACCAGATATTGACAATAGTTCCCTGTGCTAAGCAGGAGGACCCTGCTGTTCATCTATTTTATGTACAGTAGTTTGTATCCACCAATCCCAAACTCCTAATTTATCCCTTTCCTCAACCAGGAGTCATGGTTTTGATCACTAAGAAATAAGTACTCCAATGGACAAATTTCTATTAGCAAATAAAAACCTTTTTTTTTTTTTTTTTAGAATTTCTGTCACCTTTAATTTCCACAAACACCATTTTAAAAAAGCTTACAGTAATGTAGGAAAAGAAGAAAAACTGTTGACAGAAAGAAATCAAAGTGAATTCATACACCAAGGCAGAAGAAATAGGAACTAATGAAAAGTATTTTACACAAAAGTTCTATGAATAAAGAAGTAATGATACGAATGTTTGTATTTTACAAAACATTATCACATATACTAGAGATCGCTTCTTTAAACTATCATATGAAGCAGCAGGATTACTTTTGTTCTCAGTCTGCAGATCAGGAAGTTAGAGCTCATGCTAGCTCATCTGTTTGTTTCCAAAAATCTGTGAAAGCAGATTATAGCTTAACTACCCTCTGCTAAGTAGGAAGAACCATTACCTAAGGATAATGATGGTAGTAGGTGATCTAGTTACTGGGGACAAAGTGATGATCAAAAATCCCGGAAGTCCCTACTCTTTTGGAGCTTAGAGTTGATACTAAGAAAAGACTCACCTTCCTTCCCAGGAACTGATCAAAATATGCAGAGAGACAAAAATGGGGAATTAGAACCATCCCCATATACACAGATAGGGAAATGGTGCTAAACACAGATATAATGTAGAAATAAAAACAAAAGTTAAAAACATGTAATAAAATCAAGTCAGCCTCATAGGAAACAATAGGAGTGGCCAATGAAATGGGCGCAAATTGATAGGTTCTGAGGTCACAGAGGGAGATAGAAGACAAACTGGGAAGAGAAGTCTCCAGAAAGGGAGACTTAGCACCGAAGGAAAGTTTTCTGCTTGGGTGTCTAACTTACATTATTTAGGAAAATGGTCTGTATGATGTCATGATGGACACTGTGTCTGTGAAGGATTGAGGTCAATTAAGTAACCTGCAAGAGAAATCCTTAGAGATGGGTGCTGGTTATATATCTATTCAATCAAATATTTTCCACATGTATTTTCTGTTGTTTATTTAATGTTTTATTTGGACTTTAAGTGCCCCTCTTCAGTAATCCCTTGCAAAGATATTGGGGACCTTTTTGGGAGTAGGGGAAACAAACACATAGTTTAGATTTCTTTGCAGAGATTTTTTTGACTGTTGATATTCTATAAATGATTTGAATTTTTTAAATGTTGTTTGTATTTTTAAAATCTATTTTTTTAATCTCTTGAAGGACTTTGCTTCTGTAGTCATATATTTTTAGGGATAATAAATGATTAATAGTGTTAATTACACCTCGAATTGGGATCTGCCTTGTCGATTTCCAGAGAATTTAAAAATATTTTTTCAACTTGGATTTTGAGAAGCTTTTGTGTTTCAAGTTGGTGGATTCCTTCTAAAACAAACCCATATAAAAATGTTTGTATTCTTAGGAACTGACAAGAGAAGACCAAGGATTGCTCTGACTTTATGTTGACATCTAAGGGAAGATGAACCTCTTCATCCAGGCAGGGTTGAAAGTTGATGTTTAATGTGCTAAAGTGCAGATACAGGGCTTACACTCGAAGGACCTCGGACCTGAAGATAAACATGGGGAAAGTGCCAAGAAAGGACAGGAAGTCAGCCAGTACTTTCACATTTATTATAGGCATTTGGAAAAAAGAGTTGTGTGGATAGCAATAGCTGGTGCAAATGGTGAGCTGATTCATTACCTCCTTGCTTTAAACGTATCAGCAATATGAAACAACTGAGTGGCCATAAGCAAGAATACTGGTGACCTAGAGCTACAGTGTCTCAGGGCTCTGGTCATCAATAGCTGCTGAGACCTTGGGCAAGTTAATTAATCTCTGTCCCTGTTTCTTCTTTAACATCATAGCGATAATATTGTTCTCATTAAGCTATTGTGGAGATTAAATGAGATGATGTGTGACAAGCTTCAACACAGAGCCTGGTAATGATTAGCATTTGAAAATGATAATTTAAAATTTTAATTGCTCCATTCTTTCTCTCCTACTCTCGATGCAATTCCACCTAGACTGGATCCCTTTGGAGTTGTTAAAAGAATTCTGTGTTAGGCTATTCATAGAAATTCTTGTTAAAAGCAACAGAAATGGACTCTTACTGATGAAGGAGGAAAAGCGTTTATTTTTATTTTTTCAAAGGGTAACTCATAGAATGCTAAGGTGACTAAATAAACAGGCCCAAGACTCAGCTTCCAGGAACATTGCCCCAAACCATGCTGCAGACCTGGCTTGCTGACTGAACTGCTGCCACACCCGCCCTCCACACCTCTCTGCCTGGAATTCCAGTTTACTGCCACCCCTACTGGAATTATTTCAGAGCCAGGTATGCAGGTATGCAGTCTTGCAACCTTAGAGAAGCTCTGTTCTCGTTCATAAGTGAAGGGTCTGCTTGATTTGTGGTGCTTTGCCTCTGATTCAGCTCAGAACATTTTGGCTACTTGTCTCATGATGTATTAGAATCCACTTCTTCCCTTTGCATCATTCAGTAGGACATTTAAAACCCTATGCAAAGGTAGACATGCTGATATGGACAGCTGCTAAATGATCTGTACATATTGTGAGCAGTTTGGCTAATAAATACGTATATTAGGATTTCACACATAAAGATTCCATTCAGCATGGAATAAAGGTAAATGACTTAAATACAATGCCTTGATGAGTTTGCTGATAATCATGATTTGATATTAGTTAAAACTTCCTCTGGTTCAGCATGATGAAACAGCAAAGGAATGAGTCCTGGATAACAAGTTCTATCACAGTAAATGCTACACAACGGAATGAGGGAACCAGAGAAATGTTATTAAAATTTTGTGACCCAAGGAGAACATAGTAGAAATGGTTAAAATTTTTATCTTTCAGCTGATAGAGTTACTATAACATAATCTATGTTTAAAAGAATATACATAAGAAAAAATCTATAAAGTTATGTCCAGAACTGTAACCTTCAATACTCCTGAGAGGCAATCTAAAAACAGCAAGAGTAAATATTTTACCTTTATTCTATAGAAAAAAAGAAATTGCATTTTTTCCCCCAGATGAGCCAATTCACAGGAAGGTTCTTTTCATACAAGTTACTATTAATTTTAATTTCTTGCATTTGGCTCTCTTGGGCATTTGTACCTAATGTGCACTGTAGGTTCATCTATTTTTAATTACAGTAAGTGATAAAGATTTTTAACTGAGGTTAGAGGAACTGAAGCTTATATGTCAGATTTACTAATGCTACGACTTTAAGTGAACAAGATTTCAACTTAAGCAAGAACTTTCCTCTCTCTCAATTCAACTGTCTAATATAGCATAACATTAACATTAGTTGGTTTGTTTTTGCCAAGCATTTTCTGTCCCCTGTTTTATGGAGAAGAGGAATCTGACACTGCAAAAGTGGAGTCACTTGACCAAGATGACAAGATTTAGAGTGTATCAAAGTAAGACTTTGAACACAGTCTGACTCTATATTTTCCCGCTTAAAACATTAGTAATAATAATAAAGATTTACTGTAGCTTTTCTCTGTGCCAGGCACTATTGTAAGCACTGTATTTTATCCTTTAACCTTCACAGTAAAGCTGTGAGGTAAGTATAACTGTCTTCACACTACAGATTAGCAAACTGAGGCACAGCAATGTTTAAGTAACTTGCCCAAGGTCACACCACTAGTGAGGGACAGATCTCAGTTTTGAACCAGGCTGTCTGGCTCAGAGCCCAGGGTGCTAAAAATCCCTCTCCTCCCAATCTGTTGGCTTTTAAAAAAATATTTCAGTTTCTTTCATATTATGTCTAAAGTCTGACCTCAAGCTAGAAGTTTCTGCTTTAAAATCATAGACATGTGATAGAGACTGGCATTACACAGGTGAATGAGGAAGAGAGCCACACCCGCACAGATTTAAAAGCTCACAAGAGATAAGTAAGAGGGACAAGAGAGGATATGAGAGAGAGTGTTAATTATAGGGGAAATACCTTTGGGAATTCAGGCAGGGACATGATTTAATCTTGTAATAGGCCAGAGTAGGTCTCCTGGCCTCTGTAATGTTCAAACTGATAAATGAATGATGGACAGGTGTCACCCAGGGGCTTTTAGGGTGAATTTCAGGCCGATGCTGCAGAAAGTCTGACCACGCAATGGTAAGAGATCATAATTTGTGAGCGAAACTGAAAGCATTGTAATACAGTCCCTGTGAAGGAATGGTGAGCATTCTGGAATTTGAGGGTGGAAAAACATGTTGGGAAGAATTCATGGAGGGAACTTAAGAAGTGTGGATTTTATCCTCTCAGAATGGAGGGTAGATTGTAATGGGGCAAGACTGGAATTGGAGAGAGAAGGCTGCTCCAATTGCCCAAGCAAAGGAATCTGATGGCTGGACTAGGAAGCTTTCACACTGGGGAGAGGGAAGAAGAGATGACGGAAATACTTAGGAGGCAGTATGTACAGGTTGTGGCTGAGTAGATGTGAAAGATGATGGAGAAGTTGATGTCCAGGTTAACACCTAGGTTTCTATCTGGAGTAACTGGGTTAAACGGCAGGGCTATTTACTAAGATAGGGGGCAGGACAGTAGATCAGGTTTGTGGGGAGGATGGTGAGCTCAATTTTAGAATGAGAATTAAATGGATGTGCTGAGAAATAGTAGAGGTTGCAAACCCAGGAGAGACGTTTAAGCTGGGAATGGACATTTTGAAAGCATCAGTTGTACAGTAGGTATCCACAGGGAAAACTTTTAAAGAAGTTACCTGTTTCTTTTTGGAGAGATACCAAGATGAGATGTTTTAAAGAGTCCCCAAACCTGGACTGTAGTCAACTAAATACAGAATACATTTATGAAATACTAAATGTCACAGTGGCATTTTTATGTAAATGATTTTTATAAAGATAGGAAAGTAAATTATTAGCAAATCTGTTGTGTTTTTGATATTGTCGCCATCTGCTGTATTTTGAATTGTTAATATTATTTTGTTATAACATAAAAGCAAGGCAGGAGTTTTGGTGCTGAGATCCAAAGACAGGAATTCTGGAGAATAAAGGTGACAATTTCCTTGTACTGAGAAGGAGGAGTATGCTATCCTTGTGATGACTTTGCTTGCCTGCAGTAATGAGTGAATGACTTTGAATTATACGAAGGTTAATTAACTGGTCATTCTTGATGAGAGTGTAACTCTGTGGTGGGTCATTTGTGAGACACCATAAATTCATGGCAGATTCAACTTGCCATTCCTGTTTTAGGCCATACTTTGTTTTGAACACAATTTTTAAATGCACTTTCTATTAAATTTTGACTGCTGCCATATGTATGAATTAGCCAAGTCTAAGCAGCTAGATGAATGCACAGATTAGATGTGTTAGAGCTGTTCAAAGGCACGGGTGCCTGGAGAGATGGGGGTTTAAAATGTCTCTAATGGAAAAATGGCTTTATAAGCCTCTGCAGGAGCAGCCAGGGCAAGACTAATTGAGGAAAGAGAAGTTTCACAAAAAGTCAGACTGCTCAGTGGATAAGAGGCCCAAACCATTTGAAATGCCATGAAGTTTTTTTCTTTTTTCTTTTGCAAAGGATAAGGAAATATAATAGGCTAGAAATTAGAGAAGACATATCGTTTGTTTAAATAGTGAATTCTGGAGATCATTCCACCCAAAGGCACTACATGTGGCTGTAAACCGCACAACTGTCCAGTGAGAATGGCGCCCCCTAGAGGTGAGGTCAGCCTCAACATCCACCTATTCCTTTATGATTTTGTGAATGAGTATGCTTCCAGCAAACAATTATTTTTTGCTCTAGCCAAATATTTCACCTTAACAAGATCAAAAAGAAGAAAATTCTGCTTTTACAAAGCACTACCATTAAGTTATACTGATGATTTTTATAAATATAAAGTGTGTAGTGAATTACAAGCTTATGATTCAGTGTGTAAATCCCTAATACGTAATTCTGAAAAATCTAAAATGTGTTAAGGATATTGATTTATTGATATCATATAAAGTATTATCTTGCAATACTTTATATATTTGGGGTTTTTAATTATTCCACTTAGCCAATTACAGCTAGCTGAAATTGTTCTAGAATTGTTGAAAATGTTGATTCAGTTTAGGGTGGCAAAATGACATTTGACTGGAATCTATTATAACTGACATTATGGCTCTTTTGATTTATTTTCAGTGCTGAACACAGATATCATTTATTTTAATATCCCTCTTCTCTGGCAATGTAATAAGGGCCTAGGAAGCCAAGACTTATAAATAAAGCATGTGCTCATTTCATTAATATTTTCATGATTAGCTGTTTGGGGATTTATGGATATGTTGTAGGGAACTAAGATTGAACTAGGGTATAGATTCCCTTCAGATAGAGCCAGATGCCATGTATTTTTGTAAATATGAATAAGTTGTGTTGATTGCCAAATTTTTATTATAATCATAAATACTCAAATTCCCTAATTTTATTAGTCTAAGGATAACAAAACAAAGCAATACATATGATTGCTTTATTTAAAGGTATCTCATCATTGTCATGTGGGGGAGAAAAAGATTTCTTTTATGTTGTAAATGTTTTTGTGTGTATGTGTGTGAGTAAAATAAAGGTAAAGGAGGGAGGAGGGTATATCTCAAGTGGCAGAGTGCATGCTTAGCATGCAAGTGGTCCTGGGTTCAACCCCCATCCCTCCTCTAAGAATAAATAAATAAACCTAATTACCTCCCCCAACCAAAAAAAAAAAAGAAGTGAAGAAAGAAAGAAACTCCCACTTGCTACCTTAAAGTTCTGCTACCTTTTATATTCTCAAGTACGTACACACACACACACACACACACACACACACACACACACTTGCCCACATCAAAACTATTACCTTGCTATTTTCAGGACTTTAGTATTTGGTTTGCGATAATGTTGTGATAGTCTGCTTATGGTAAAGGAAGAGTCAAAGCACAGATAACATCAGACACACTGGATTCAGTTTTCATAACAGTGAATACACTACACTCTCTGATAATTTGTGATTTCTCATTTTGATAATTAAGCACATGTTTTAATGCATGGAAATGTTTTCCTCATATGTTACTCAAGTTTTAAAAAGTTTTGATTTAATAAGTCATGCAAAAGTAAGTATGTGAATAAATACAGATTGTGATTTGTTTTATATGAGCATTAAGTATAACATGTTATAAAGATTCTGTTCCTTGGATTTTAATATATTTGTGTCTCTACTCCATCTTCTCCCAGACGTGCATTTATCAATGGTTGTTGATGCTTCTTTTCTCTTACAGTGCTTATCTCTATAAAATGGGATAGTAATTCCCAGAGAGGGTCCTTCAGATATTTAATGACCAGAAAGGCATGGTCTAGTCAGAAGGAAGGGTGCTAATTAAGTCACACGGGGCAAAGCACTTGAATGTCAGTCCCTATAATAGCTACCTTCCATGAGAGGTGAGACGAATTGGAGACGTAAAATAATTAAGACAATATATGTAAAGAACAAGGAAAGAGTGCTTAACAGATGTTAGCCAAGTTAAATGTTAGCAGAGAGCTTTCTTTCCTTTTTTGGCTGCTCTCTCAACATTAATTGAACAAACTATAAAAATTAGGGAGCAAAGTATTTTAAAATGTTTATGTTAAAAATACATAATTCCCAATTCTTGCTTAAACTTGGCTAAAGGCAAGGTAAACTATTACAAAAAAAAAAAGTTTCTATTTACTAGGATGAAATTTATAATGTAAATTCCATGATAAATGAAGGACACAGGAAGCAATACATTTTCTGCCTAATCGTGACCTCTCCTTGTGCTTATTTGCAATTCCTTGATTGCTAAAATAAAGCTTGGTAAGTTAATACCTCTGCAGAAAACACATTTTAATCTCCCTGGAAAAATCTTAGTGAACGACACAGTGACGGGGATAGCGCCCACAGGTTTACGTTTATCCTTAAACACTAGTGGGTAAATTTCAAAAGCATAATCAAATAAATTGCTGAAAATGACAGTTTCTCTTTAAACTAACTGCTTAGGATCATTTACCATGGCAGATTCAAATTAGAGATTAATCACAAAGCAATTTGTTTAGCTTTTGTAAAGGGTTAATGCCCAGAATGCCATGAGAACTTCTATTTTAAGACTTCCAATAAGGGCTGTGATTATCCATCCTACGTGGCGATACAGTCTTTAATAGCTGCTTATATCATTAGTTTTTCAACTCTGTAGAATTTCCTTCTTTTTTTTAACAGTTTTATCACTGGTGTGCATAAAGTGAGAACTAAAGGAAGTTTCTATTAAATTTTCCTGTTAAATCAGCAAAAAGCTTGAGGATAACCTTTTGAGCCTAGATAGTTGTTCTTTTAGTGTAGGGCAACTACCTGTTCTAAGAGACTGGTTCATAGAGAAATTTCACTTGCATGTAGTAAAATAAAATTAAGATATGAAATATCTATTAAGCATTTTTATGTCTTACGTCTTTATGTTTAAGGAATGCTATTTTATATGTGTGTAAATGATGAGAAACAGGCTGTGGCAGAGACTGGCTAGCTGTTCATCAAATTTATTTACCTGCCTTTTGGATACAGAGCTAAATTCCCCTTGCTGTGAAAGGTGGCCATATAATTGAGTTCCTGCCAGTGGCACGTGGATGGAAGCGATGTTGACCACTTATAAGACCCAGCCCATAACTGTTTTCCCTCTACCGTCTGTATCACCCAGTCTGCAGTGGAGTAAGAGACGTATTTCACTTAGAAGCTGTATTTTGAAGATATTGGGGCCACTGACAGCCTCGATTCCTGAGTGACTTTGTAAGGCAGGATCTCCCTCGGCCAAAACAAAAATACCCATTCTTGTTCTGCAAGGTCAGTGGAAGAATTTACATTTCCACTAGTAATGCATGAAAATTCTTCTTGAGTCTCAAGTGAAAGCAGTGCCTTAATCAAAACCTCCTCCTCTGGAAGCCCAGACGAGTTTTTGTCTCCCCAACGATAAGAGATTGCCGGCAGCTCTGCCTAGGTTCTTAGCCTCCTTGCTTCCACTCTGCCACCTTCACCTTCTCACCCCATGGAACTCTGGAATCTACATGTCTCAAGTGACAGTGCAGCTCAGAACACTGGGTCCCTTCTCCATTATTTCCTTTTTTCCCCTAGGTGCTTGGCTTGCCAAGTCCTGGCTGCTATGGTAACCCAAATTTCGATTATTCTTTCCGTGTGTTGTGAGATTGCTGAAAGCTCTGCTCAACTCTCAGCTTCTCTGATGCCACTTTAATTTTGGATTCTTCTCTTAATGCACGTGGATTAAGAATAAACAAATACTTCAAGGAAAATAATGAGGAAATGTCAGTTCCCTTCAATGATTTTGCCTTTTTCTCTGAGGTCACGAGCCCTCAAATCTTGATGCCATGATCACTCTGTAGTGCCACAAAGAATCTGATTTTCATTGCTTGTTTTCTGTTTATTTTGTTCAGTGACGATGGTGGTTGTCGATTGGAGGGGTGCACTGAGACAAGCTGTTCTGACTGTATGTCTAGGAGCAGGGGGTCTCTTGGTTTCCTTTCAAGTATGTGTGATGTTCTCTTCGTAGCCTGATGATAATTTACCTCAGTGCTAATATTATGAAATGTCCTTTTTTATTGTTTCATTGGTGGCCGTAAGATTTATGCCCCAAACCGTAGGCCATCCCAGGGACTGTGTGGTCATGCCCCCTTCATGTGCTCTGTCAGCCTTTCATCTTCCCCAGTATTATCCTGTAGTAAGTAGCCTCCTCCCAATGTCAGCATTCTTTAAAATAACAAACAGTGGGTTACGTTCAACACCAACAATCTGGAAATACAATGTACATATTTGCAGTTATTCAGGATAAAACTATCATGTTATTCAAAATTCTGAACTCAAAACTCGTTAGGTGAGCCTTGCTTCTTTAGGAGGTAACCTTCCCTCTGTTTGAAGAAGCCTATAATATTGTTTTGTCTCATAATATCACGGTTATTATATGGTCTGCTACAAAGAGGCATTATGATTATGCTTTAAATGCATATCTTCAAGCAAAGTCTTCTAGGTTTACTCACTAAAATATTTCCATAATTTTATTAGAAACTTTTTTATGTTTATGTAAAACTATGCATATAAACTTTTCTGGGCAAATTGAAGGCATCAGGGGCAAAGCATGATTATTTATGTCTTCCTTTCTTTTGTTAGGTAAAGTATTAACTATGTATAAATAGATGATCGCAACAAACCACACATGAAATAAAATAGAATATGTAATTTCTGAATTGGTGAGGGACTTTGATGAATCCTAGAGAAAACATATTTATCACTTTCACTTAGGTAGATAACCTCCCCTCTCTTAACCTTTTCTTGACTATACGGCTCTCTCTTGTCTGTATTTTACCATATTTATGAAAAATTTGCTACATGTCAAAGACTGCGCTAGGCAGTAAAGATAAACTTTGACTTTGACTTATGTTCGTTAACTTTTTCCAGGTACATAGATTTGATATTTTGTATTCTTCTCTGTAATTTAAAGCCCTATTATATACATTGCTGAGTGTTTTAAAGCATATTGGTTATATTGTTCCTGTTAACTATTGCCATGTGATAAACCATCCCAAAGCTTAGTGAGTGACTTAAAACAACAACTTTTAATTATCTCTCATAATTCCTGGGTGCTGTCTGGGCCCGGCTGGGCAGTTGTTACGTGCAGTCTTTGGTGCTGTAGTAGTATGTGCTGAAGGCTCGGTTAGGCTGAAGGTCCAAGATGGCGCACATACGTGGCCTGTCGTAGATACTGACTGCTGGCCTGGGGGACTGTTGACTCCCCATAACTCAGGCTTCTCACGGCATGCTGGCTAGTGTCCCACAGGGAACAACCTGAGACTGAATGTTCCAAGAGAGCAGAAGCAGAAGTGGTCAATCTGTCAAGACGTGAGCCTGGGAACTGTTTCAGCATCAATGCTGCCATATTTTATTAGTCAGTACAGCTTAATAGACAGAGTCCCGATCCATGGGGAAGGTACACAGATGTCACCTGTCAAAGGAAGGAATCTCAAAAAAAATGTGTGATCACTCTTATTCCACTATATATATGTGTGTGTTTATGCATTTACAATTATACAATACATAAATCCATGGTTATTTTAAAATTTCAAACATACGAAGTAAGAGTGAAAACCTTCTCCTTTCCTCTCCCCAAATTGCACTCTTTTCAACTATTATTAATATTAGTTGGTCTTTATCCATGTGAATGTTTTTCTACTTACTAAGTATATTTTGATTTTGCTTCTACACAAATAAAATCAAGTCCCTATTTTTCTGAAAATTACTCTTTTCATTTAACAAAATATTTTAGATATCTTAATTTATACATGCATGTGTAATTTGAAATTACTGCCTATTCTATATTGTATAGATATATTTATTATATCTTGTAGATTTAGATTAGTTACAACTTTTGGTTATTGCATGCAATATTGTTTCTTTTCATTGCTCTTGGTACAGTGCAGAAGTCCACTAAGATATATACCCAAAGTGGAACTGGTAAATTGATGGGTATTAATATTAAAAAAAGATGCTGTTTAAATAGGCATTATCATTTTACATTTTCTTCAGCAATACTATATGATACTGCCTCTTTTCCCTCATCATTGTCAATTCTGGATATTATCTATCTTTTCAATTTTTAAAAATCTAATGGATGAAAATGCTACTTAGGGTGTGCATTCCAATTTTCAATCCTTTGGCTATTGCGAGTTTATGTATTGAGTCAATTTTGTGTTTTTCCTGTGAGTGCCTGTTTTATAATTTACCTATTTTCCTATTGAGTTTTATGTCATTTTAAAAATGATTTAAACATACTATTTACAGATTGTATATGTTCATTAATTCTTAGTTCATCCTATATCACACATAATTCCATCAAATGAATACATGGGGGCTCTATCTTGCTCCACTTTTTATAAATAACTCTCGAGGATGTGTTCTCATGGTTCTCCAGCCCCTTGGGGAGGTCGGAGCCAGTCTCAGGTTGGTGGTTTGTGACCTGCAACATGTTCCCCTGGAAAGCAGGCTCTGCATGGTGCAGAGCAAATGCAGCTGGGCTGTTAAGACTGCCACACACTGGATGCCCCTTAGTGGCAAACTAGTCAGGTGACAGAAGCCAAATATATATTTTTGGCTTCTTTTTCAACAGTGAAATGAAAGATTATACAAACAAAATTGAGTCATCATTTTTATCAGCATCTGAACTTAGACGGAACTTTGTATCTGGCCAGTTTGTTTGATGCAGTCTACAAGATAGGCAAGGAGGACATCATACTTTAAATGGAGTAATTTTTTTTTATCGCACTTGAGTGATGAACTCTATGTGAAGGCATTTAGAGAAAGGTTATGGTGTGGGAGGCTGAGTCACTCTCTGGAATGTTGTGAATGATACCAGAGAAATTTTACAGTAGGAAAGGGTTGGATTCTGTACCTTTAGCCATGTGGAGTGTTCAAAGCTTGGCTTGGCGGCCTGTGGCACACGAGATGAAGCCTGGGTTGTCTCAGGTGTGATGGTCTCACAGACACATCTGGAGGCCTGGGGGGCTGAGCTGGCCTTCCCGGGGAAGCCACTGCTCCCCCACCTTCCGCCATCCACCTGTGACAGATGGCTGTGGTCGAAGAGCACCTCCTGGTGAGAATCCTCCTCCGCTTAGGTGTACCCCTGGGTAGAGTTATCAGAGAAAACATGGCACTCACTGTTACATTTGAATTTCAGATAAACAATTAAAAATTTTAGTATAAGTGATTCTCCTGTAATATTTGGATATACTTACTTGGAAAAAAAATTAGTCATTGCTTATCTGAATTTCAAATTTAACTGGGTGTTTTATATTTCCATTTGCTGAATTTGGCAACCCTCTACTCGACTTTGAATTTCAAGTAGTATCTTTTCTTGGGGGCTGTCTCTTGCAGCTAGTTTAGAACTGGTGTAGAACAGAGAATTATTTGCCAACATTTATCGTTCAGGATTCCTTAACGGAAGTCTGTGGAACTTGCCGAGTCCAGGTGGGCCTTTGACTGTGTTCTCTCCCGTGGGGTGGCGAACACACCCTTGTCAGTGAGTCCTACAGAGTAAAGGTCAACAAGTAAGTCTTGAGGAACTGTCTGGTGGAGGCAGGCCAGATCATCACCGCTTTGTACCTCAGGTAAAACACATCAAGTCACTGAAAAGTAAAGCCTTACAAACCCAAAGAGTTTGTTGAATGTAAAATGCAAATGTGTTTCTGCCAGATTATACTGTTGTCATTCCTATGTGCCATCGGGAGCTGGAGGCTGGTTGTCCACAAGGGCTGGACACCCATGTTCACAATCAAGGTATGCTCTTTGGAAAGTATGACAGGCCCAGTGCACTAAAACTACCAGTAGCCTTATGATGTGAGAAAGACCTGGAGCGTGGAGATATGCAATTTATATTTTTTTACACAACAAGAAGGTAGGTCCTGGGATGTTGGCGTACCTCGTCCCCAGCCGCAAGAAATCCCTTGAGCCATGAGTTCAGGCTTTCTCTTAATTGACACATCCCTCGCTCCATGCTGGCTAAGAGTACAGAACTTCAAGAGTTTAGATGAGGTTCCCAAGACAGCCCAAGCTGGGGATTGTTACTCACGGGGTTTGGGGGAGTATTCTCAGAGAATGTGAGACTAGCTTTATCCTGATCCCAAACAGGACTCTGGAGCTGAATTATACCACAGAGTTGATCCAGTTTGGAGGCTGGTGAAGTGAAGGGTTGAGGATAAGGGGCAACCTTTTTTCTCTCTCATCAGTTGAACTGTTGGGAAGAGGTGATGGCGATAAACATTCCAAGGCCGAGGTCAGTTCTCTGGAGAAAGGGGTAGCTGTGGGGAACCATTAGTAAGCAACATCCACGGTGGATGTGGTGCACCAGCCCAGTAAAGGGGAACTGTAGGAGCACAGACGGCATCTCTACACAGCCCTCAGTTCTGTGTATGTCTTTTACCATGGGTTTTGCTGGTTAGTTTTGATACAGTTCTGCTCATCATCTCCAGTATTGGACCTACTCTCCCCTTGTCTTCTGGCGCATCTCTACCCTAATTCACCCAAATATCTTAATTTTCCTGCCAATAACAAAAGGATACTTTATACATTGGTTAGATTCATGTGCCTTTGAGTAAATGGAAAATTCCATCTACCATGACATTAGGGACCATCTCTAGAAACCTACGTCCATTTCTGTCTCTTCTATTCCAATTCTCTTAAATATTTTTCTTTTTCCCAGTGTAGTTAAGATCTGCTCTTACCTGTGTCTTTAATCATTCTTGTACTTTTCTTTCCCTTACAAGAGGAGAATGATGCTTATTAATAATTCTACTCAAAATCACTATATGGTTAGTCTTTCTAATAGATGAAGATGAATTTTCACTGTAAGAATCACAATAATTGATAGCATTTGCCTCTCTGCTAACATATTCAAGACATGAAGATGATGATTAAATCAGAGTGCACAACAGGGGGAAAAAATCCTCCAAGTGAGTGGTAAACAGAAATATCTGAGCTAGGCTTAAGCATCTGTATAAAGAATTGTCTTGAAAAAACAGTCTGTTTTCAAAAACTGAACTAAATAATAAAATGTCTTAAAATCTGTGTATCTGTGCTGAAAAGGGTCAGCTTAGTCAACCTTTTTGAAAGTGGTATAATATAAGTAAATGTCTCCAAGAAAATAATAGGCAGCTTCTTATAACTTAAGTATAAGAAATATGCCTACATTTAAACTCAGAAGTCTTATACTGCAGGACTCTATAGTTGGTGCCCACAGACTTTTGATTTACATTGTATGATTCAGTTAGGAACATACTTTCTAATAATCATACCAGATCTTAGTTTTTGTTTTAAGAGTCTAAATGGACTTTCCCATCTATGAAAGGGGATGAACCCACATCTCATTTTTTGCCTATTTGGTACACGTCTCATGGAGACTGAAGAGTGCTTTTTCAATGTCATTGTGAATTGTAAGTAGTTTCACGACCATGACGTGATCGTTCAGGACTCCGTGGTCGGTGGGGTAATGCATGCTGATGTATACTTGTGACTGATATTTTCCTGAGTTGTATGACTTTACACAGGATTTTAACCATAGGTTAATCCATAGGTTCCTCAGTGGTTTGTTCATTTTACGGTTTTTATATACATAAAACAAAGGCTTTACCTTAACACACACACAAAAAAAATGAACCTTTACGACTTCAGACCATCAATCCTCGGTAGGCTAGCTTATCCAGGAACAAGTAAAATTCCACCCACGTGGGGCAGACTGGATTTTTCAGGGTAGAGTGATGGGGACTTGTTCTAGGATGGTTTTTCTCAACCTTCGCTGCATTTTTAGAATCTCCTGCCAAGATTTTTAAACTTAGTGCTTCCTGGGTCCCATTCCCAGAAATCCTGATTAAATTGGCTTGGGTGTGACCTGGGCATAAGAATGTTTTTAAAACTCCCTAGGTATTTCTAGTGTCTAGCTAAGGGTGCAAACCACTGGGGAAGTTCTTCTGCATGTGCCTGAAATTGTTAAGGCCCCAGCTTTCCAGCTGGTAGTTATGTGCTTGAGTTAATGTACCAGACAGAAGGGCAGGCTTCATTAGGCTCTGCTGTGAAGATGGTCCTCTTAAGGTCGCATAGGTCGGGAGACCTTTTAGGGTGGTGAGCTTGTAGCATCTGCTCAGTAAATTATTGTAGGCCCCTCAGTTTTAAGAACTTGCTTGTCCTTCTTTGTGGTAAGTGGATTTAAATACTGTACTTTCTCAGCTGTTAAAGTTAGTTTTATCAGATTTGTCTGTGTGTGTCACAGATTTTACCTGTCAGAATAGTTAAAAAAAATTAATAATTACAATCTAAAGGTCATGCATAACAAATATTTTTTTCTCAAAGCTAATGGCAGTATCCTTTGATTAATATTGTTTTAAAGTGATTTTTATTACTCCATGCCAGTATAGCTAACATTTATTGAATGTTTCCTGCATGACTGATGGTGTTCTAAATTACTATTTTACAGATGAGGAAACTGAAGCAGAGAGAGGTTAGAGATGTTGCCCAAGGTTACAGAACTAATTAGGGAAAAAGTCATTATGCAAACTGAAGCTGTCTGCTTTTAGCATCTTTGCATCTAGGTAAGTCTATTGTTGAAAGAAAAATACTTAATTTTTTTTTTTTAAAAAGCACTACTGTATGCATGGTTATATATTTTCTGATAGCTTTTTAAAGCATCAAAGGCATACAAAATACCTACGGTAAGCTATAGAGTAAACAGAAGGTATACACGTGTGAAGCTGTCAACCACCCAGAGTAAGAAATAAATAGCATTTCTATGTTCCTATATATATTATATATGCTATATATATTATTAATTATATTCTGTTATTCTGCATATATTTCTATAATACTATTTCTTTTTTTCTCTTAAAAATTTTTTTTTAAATTGAAGTATAGTTAGTTACAATGTGTCAACTTCTGGTGTACAGCACAATGTCCCAGTCATGTGTATGTGTATATATATGTATACACACACATATATACATGTGTATATATATATATTTTTTCAAATTATTTTTCATTAAAAATTATTACAAGGTATTGAATATAGTTCCCTGTACTATACAGAAGAAATCTGGTTTTTTATCCATTTTTATATACAGTGGCTAAAATTTGCAAATCTCAAACTATCAAATTTATCCTTCCCACTCTCTTTCCCCCAGTAACCATAAGATTATTTACTATGTCTGCGAGTCTGTTTCTGTTTTGTAAATGGATAGTGTCCTCATTTTTCTTTTCTTTTTTTTTTAATTCCACATATCAGTGATATCAGATGGTATTTTTCTTTCTCTTTCTGGCTTACTTCACTTAGAATGATGATCTCCAGGTCCATTCATGTTGCTGCAAATGGCATTATTTTATTCGTTTTTATGGCTGAGTAGTATTCCACTGTGTAAATATACCACAACTTCTTTATCCATTCATCTGTTAATGGACATTTAGGTTGCTTCCATGTATTGGCTGTTGTATATAGTGGTGCTATGAATATTGAGGTGCATTTATCTTTTCAAATTAAGAGTTCCCTCTGGATATATGCCCAGGAGTGGGATTGCTGGATCATAAGGTAAGTCTATTTTTACCTGTCTGAGGAATCTCAGTACTGTTTTCCATAATTGCTGCAACCAACAAATTCCCACCAACAGTGTAGGAGGGTTCCCTTTTCTCCACACCCTCTCCAGCATTTATCATTTGTGGACTTTTGAATGATGACCATTCTGACCAGTATAAGGTGATACTTCATTGTAGTTTTGATTTGCATTTCTCTGATAATTAGTGATGTTGAACATGTTTTCATGTGCCTATTGGCCATTTGTATGTCTTCCTTGGAGAATTGCTTGTTTAGGTCTTCTGCCTATTTTTGGATTGGGTTTTTTGTTGTTGTTGTTATTAAGTTGTATGGTATTTAGCTATATTATTTATTTCTATATTTTGAGTTCCTTTG
Organism: Camelus ferus; assembly: GCF_009834535.1. Classification (NCBI taxonomy): domain Eukaryota; kingdom Metazoa; phylum Chordata; class Mammalia; order Artiodactyla; family Camelidae; genus Camelus; species Camelus ferus. The sequence continues at coordinate 97,746,483 of NC_045697.1, read as the reverse complement.
AAATCCCCAGTACTCTTTACTGATCCTGTCAGGTTCCCCTTCCCCTCCATACACAATCTATATCTGAAATATTGTTTCTTATTTTCTTATTTTTCTTTATGGTTTAATACATTTTTATTTATAAATTAACACATGTGTATTTACACATATGTATTTATACATTACTTGTATATTTTAAAAAATTGTCTAAATTAAATCACTATATGTACTATTCTAGAATTTTTCACTTAGCATTGTTTCTCAACTTCATTTTCATGTTACTGCCTGTAGCCATATTTAATTTCTTCTAACTTTCAAAGAGTGTGACTTTATATTAATGTAAGGCAATTTATTTTACTCAGTTTCTGATATATATTTGGTTGTTTTAGTTTGTTTGCTATTACAAAGTGTGCTTCCATAAACATTTGTACATATGTCTTCTCGCTCTAGGATATATGTCTAGAGTGGATCTTTTTTTCTGGACACTGTTCTATTGTATTAATTTATTTTTCTATTTCTACATTCATAACATTTTGGATTGGTTTCTGTGGCATGGTACCTATGGTTGGTAAATCTCTTCACCTTGTCTTACTTCTTCAGGAGTGTCTTTAAGATGTTTAACGGTATTTTCTCAATCCATTAATTAGTGAACTTTCACAATGTCGTTCCGAACTTGAATTCCCAAGATAAATCCAACTTGGTCATGGTTTTATATATTGAAAGATTCACCTTCCTGATTATTTACTCAGGATTTTTTGTTTCCATATTTAAGAATGGAATTTATCCATATTTTTTTCTTTCTCATATGTCCATACATGGTATTGATAAGATTATGCTGGTTTGCAGTCTGAAAAGGCTACAAACTGTGTGATTCCAAACAGATGACATTCTGGAAAAGGCACAGCTACAAAAACAATAAAAAGATCTTGGTTTCCAGGGGTTTGGAGAGAAGGAGGGCGGGAGGAATAAATAAATGGAGCACAAGGGATTTTTAGGGCAGTGAAATTATTCTATATGATACTATAGTGGTGGCTACATGTCATTATGCATTTGTCAAAACCCATAGAATGCACAACATCAAGAGTGAACCCTAATGTAAACTATGGACTTTGGTTGATAATAATGTGTCCCTGTTGTTTCATCGATTGTACCAACTATGCCACGCTGATGAGGGATGTTGAGGGTAGGAGAGTATGTATGTGTAGGTGGGGAGGGCTATGTGCAAACTCCCTGTATTTTCTTCTCAATTCTGCTGCTAACCTGAAACTGCTCTAAAAGTATAAAATCTATTAAAAAAAAAAAAACAAAGATTATGCTGGCTTGTACAATAAGTTGAAGCTATTTTTTTTCCTATTCTTTGAACGAATCATAATAGAGTTGTAATCACTTGTCTTTTGATTATTTGGTAATCCTGATATCACTTAGATCTGTGGGTTTTAATGAGAGAAAGATACTCAGCTATCAGTTCAATCTTAAATAGTTATTGTACTATTCAAGTTGTCAGTTTCTTCCTCAGCCCATTTTGATACAACTTATTTTTCTAGAAAGTTGTCATTTCTTATAGCTTCTCAAATATATTAGAGTACATTTTTCTTAACCACTCTTACCATAGATTTTAAAATATTAGTCTTTAAAAATATTTTTATTTTGGCTTTTCTTTTGTATTTTTGTTTTATGTGTAATGAATTTTTGTTTTTATTATTCCTTGTTTTTATATTCTTCTGATGTATTCTAATCTTTTTCTTTCTTATATTAGTGAATTAGTCTTTTCATTTAATCCTTTACACATATCTGTCCTAAAATTAGCATTTAAAATATGCTTTTAACTTAAAGTTTATTTACCTCAGTGTATCACATAACCTGAATCCTGTAAGTATTTTATGATTTACATCTAAATTCATTGTATCTCAGTATGATTTATCTTTGATTCAGGATTTATATAGGTTTGTATTCTTAAACTTTAGCTAACAGGGAAGATCTACTTATCTTAAATTTTTAAAAATTAACTTAGGGCATGGTGTTTTATAATGATTATTTTGAATTTATAGAAATTTACATAAATTTTCATAAATGCTTGATGTATGCTTAAAATAATTCCTCAGGAATATGTTCTTTACATTATTATTTTGTTCTTTAATTTTTCTATATACTTTCTGGTTTGGGTAGATGGATCTATCCAAGAGAGCTGTGTTAAAACCCTCTTGCTGTGGTAAATCTGTGAATTCCTCTTTGTAATTCTTTCAGCTGGTTTTTACTTTACAAAACTTTATTTGGTGAATAGAAGTTTAGAATTTTTTTTACTGGAAAAAAAAGTCAACTCATTTATCAATATATAACTTTATTTTTAATATTGGTTTTTGTTAAAATTCTAGTCAGTACCAACTTTCTTTTGGATAAAGTTTTCCTGTTTTTGATTTAAAAAAAAATTGCAACCTGACAACTTTTCTTTTTTACCATAGGAGTACCACGGCTACCATGGGTTTTTCATTTACTCGTATTTGTCATAATAACTTTACATTTGGATTTATCCTATTATCTTCCTTTGGGCTTTATGCAGGGTCTCCTCCTAAGTGCCCTGGTGTCCTAGTCTTTGTCTCTTGCTCGCCTGTCCTTGGCAGGCATGTTGATGGCAGGTTCACAGCTTACTTACCAAGGCTCTGTGAAATTGCTGAGAAATACAAAGAAGCCAGCAAATGTGTTGCCAGGTATTTCCTCTTACCCAAGATTTACTTAGCAAACTCTTAAGTACTTAGTAAGCTGAAAGATGTTAGTAAAAATATCAGGGTGAGAATAAGTGGTTTGGGGTACTGAGAAGCTGGGCATGTTTTTATGAAAAGGGCATTTGAATTATTGGTTATGGATCCATGATTTGACTAAGAACAGTTACTTGTGTTTAAGTTTCTTAGGAGCTTTAGAAAGTGGAAATGTTGCTGGCCGCCCTTGCTGGTACTCAGTTCTCTGCCATCCTTGGGCACGCTGCTGCTACTTGGCCCGGTTTTACGGCTGTTCTGCTCCACGCTGCCATCTCTGTCTTCTCTTCCTTTCCTCGCTGCCAATAGTAACAGCTGCTGTTGTGTGTTGCCTGCTTTCCCAGATGTTTTTTTATGTTGAGGATGGCAACAGGAGTAAGAAAAGGCTGTGGTGATTTCAGAGGGTGAATGAAGAACAATGGAAAGCTAGACTTGGAGTGTTTTGCTACTGCTCTCACCACTGTTCAGTGTCCCCGGGATGACTTTTAGTTTCCCACCCGCTGTGGAATCTTACTTCGTGACTTGGCCTCTTTTCATTCACTTTGTGCACAACTGTTTCCAATTCTACTGATGAGCTACAGTTCTAAATCTCTACTGTGGGATAATCCGGATATTACTCTTTCTCATTTTCTCTTTAAACATTGTGGTGCACTTTATTGAAATACACACTTTATTGAAATAAACGTATACAGCTTGATACGTTTTTACACATGTCCACTCCTGTAATGACTACCCAGATTAAAGATAGGAAAAGTTTCATTTCTCCAGAAGGTTTCCTCGTGCCTTTTTGCAGCCGATACCTGCACCCACTCGCAATCAGAGGTAACCACTATTGTGACTTTTATTACTACCAATTAGCTTTGCTTGTTCTTGAATTTCCCATAAATGGAACATACTGTATTATCTTTGTGTGTGTGAAATTTTTTACCCATATAAAACCACTGTGTGATGATGGGGAAATGGAGAGACAAGAACAAACAAAACTAAAACCAGGTTTATTTAAATGCATTAGTCAGGGTATAAAGGTGTATACTTTCTAATAAAAGTATCTACTTTAGTTCTACACATGACACGAGCTATGGATTTGTCAAAGTTATCATTATGATAACACAACAAATGTATATGGCTTAAGTTAAATAAACTGAATGTATGACTATCAATAAAACTTTATCTCACACTGCTAACAATGTTGCCAGTGAAAAAGAAAATTCCATGAATATTATCACATAAGCTGAAAGCAAACCTAAAAGCAGAAGTAAAAATGAGCTACAAATATGCAAATATGCAAATATATTTATGAATTTAAGCAAATTTGTACCAACACATCCAAATTCATATCTAATCCTAAAATTTCCTGGAAAGGCTAGAAGTTGCTGCTCTTTGAATCTATTTTTATTAAATACCTAAACAGTTAACTTGCCTACAGAAATCTTGTAAAAACTTGGAGAACAAAAATGAAAAGACTTGATTTACTATTCCAGGAGACCTGGATGCATTGGTAAATTCTTGTGTTCAACTAATCAGTATATTGGAGAAAATTTTTTTGTGTTATTAAAAGCATTAAATTCTTTAAAAATATATGGGAGGGAAAATATAAATGATTATATTTCTTTATATTCTAGCATCTTGAGTTTATTTTGTTAAGTGGATTTTAAAGGTTAAGTGGATTTTAAGGGTTAAGTCAAATGGGTTCAGGAATACAGACTATAGATTCATTTTTTTGCGTAAACTTAACCCCTCCACTATGTTAGGAAGAAATTCTTTTCTATTTCCAGTTATTTTTAATCTCTCACCTACTATGTACATTTTTTTCTTATCCTTTTTTGTACTTTAAGTAATATTCCCAGGATTAAAAATCTCTCTGCCATTGCCCCTTAATCCTTCATTAGGATTTAATATAGACAGATTTATGAATTAATTTACATTGTGAGATTGTTGTTATATAATATTTGTGAATTTTGAAAGCTATTTTTGTTTTTCCAGAGATCAGTGTTGAAAAAAACACGTATGTTTAATAATATTACACAATCTAAATTGGAAAGGACATCTGAAAAGGAAAAAAACGCTGATTTTATTGTCGGTAGTCTCAGGACCTGCCATGTAATAATTCATGGTATTCTCACCCTCTGAGCTCTATGTTGTTATTGTTATAAACTGAGTACTGACACACAGAGACGATACATCAATTTCCCAAGATCACAGACCTGGTAAATGGAGGAGCCAGGCTTCAAAGCCTCTGCTCTGAGGAGCTATCCAGCCTCTTAATAATGAAAGCTCGGTTTAGGAAACTTCTGTAGTATAGTCTTAAGCACATTTCTTTCTTTTTCATTCTTTCTTTTTCTTTTTTTGTGAAAGGCCTGCTAGTAAATATTTTAGGCTTTGTGGGCCATATGGTCTCTGTCTGTCACAGCTGTTCAGCTCTGCTGCTGTAGCATAAAAGCAGCCAGAGAAAATATGTAAATGAATGGACATAATTGTGTTCCAATAAAACTTTATTTATGGGCATTGAAAATTGAATTTTATATAATTTACATGATGTGAAATGTTATTCTTTTGATTTTTCCCCCCAACCATTTGAAGATCTAAAGCCATCCTTTGCTTGTGGGTCGCACGAGAACTGTTGGCTGACTCGGCCTGCAGGCTCTGGTTGGCGGACCTTTCCTATAGTGTATAGTGGTGACAGCCAGAAACCTGACGTGTGGGAGGCGAGGTTACACACATTGTGAGGATGAATTTAGTAGCAACTGGCATGTCTCAGTTGGGATCAATAATTGCTAAGGAGCAGCAAGTCCCACACTAATAAATAATCTGTCACTGGGACAGCCTAGAGGCACATTTGTTAAGGTAGCCTAACTATCACAGCAAATCAGCCCTAAAATCTCAGTGGCTTATGGAAGTTGATATGAGGATGTGTGGAGGGAAAGGTTGATAGATGGTTTTTCTTTTTTTTTTTTTTTTCCTCCCAAACAATGGTCAGTTCAGTTCCAAGAATAGCATCAACATTATGATTTGTATTTTCTACAAACAAGGACATTTTCTCACATAGTAACAATGCAACATAAAAGTCAGGAAATTAACTCATACCTGTTACTACAATCGAATCCCCACACCGATTCATGTTTTGCTAATTATCCCAGTGTCAGGATCACACATTTAGTTGTCATGTCTCTAGTTCTTTTTAATCTGGAACATTTTCTCAGTGTCCTTGTCTTTCTTTTTTTTAAATTTATATATATAATATATACTATTCATTGTTTCTAAGAACAGTTTAGAGCTTTAGCTTTTTATTTTTTAAGTTTATTTTTTTTCCTTTTTCAGTTTTATTAGGTAGAATTATTACAGTTCAACTGCACATATGTATTATATTGCCTGTAAATACATATATACAGTACACTGCACTTTTTTTAGTTTACATATATGTGCTGATTATTGTTTTTAAGAATATTAGAGCTTTAGCTTTTTAAACTTACATAGTTATCAAAGGAATAGAGCCAACTACAAAATAAGAATCAACAGAATATGGTAATCCAGTCATAAAGGACAGTCAAATGTGCTTACACATATTCAAGAAATCAATCATCTAAGTTATAAATAATAAGTAGTTCATTTGTATCTTTTTTAAAAAATCACACATATAAACAATATCATATGGCACTTTTCTCTTTCTGGCTTACTTCACTTAGAATGACGATCTCCAGGTCCATCCATGTTGCTGCAAATTGCATTATTTCATTCTTTTTTATAGCTGAGTAGTATTCCATTGTATAAATATACCATAGCTTCTTTATTCGGTCATCTGTTGATGGACATTTGAGTTGTTTCCATGTCTTGGCTATTGTATATAGTGCTGCTATGAACATTGGTGTGCATATGTCTTTTTCAATTATATTTTTTCTCTGAGTATATGCCCAGGAGAGGGATTGCTGGATCATATGGTAAGTCTATTTTTAGTTTTTTAAGGAACCTCCATACTGTCCTCCATAGTGGCCAATGTAAAGTGTACCAATTTACATTCCCATCAACAGTGTAGGAGGGTTCCCTTTTCTCAACACCCTCTCCAGCATTTATTTTTTGTAGACTTTTTAATGATGGCCATCTGGCTGCTGTGAATGCTCAGAATGAGTTTGGAAGTGTTCCTTCCTCTGCAATTTTTTGGAATAGTTTCAGAAGGATAGTTGCTAACTCTTCTCTAAATGTTTGGTAGAATTTTTGTTTATTGAGAATTTAATTACTGATTCAATTTCAGTACTGGTAATTGGTATATTCATATTGTCTATTTCTTCCTGGTTCAGTCTTTCCAAATTATACCTTTCTAAGGAATTGTCCATTTCTTCTATGTTGTCATTTTTTTGGGGGGGTTATGGTTGCTCATAGCAGCCTCTTATGATCCCTTGTATTTCTGTGGTATCAGTTATAATTTTTTTCATTTCTGATTTTATTAATTTGGGTCCTCTCCCTTTTTTTCTTGATGAGTCTGACTAAAGGTTTATCAATTTTGTTTATCTTTTTAAAGAATCAGCTTTTAGTTTCATTGATCTTTTCTATTGTTTTTTAAGTCTCTATTTCATTTATTTCTGCTCTAATCTTTATAATTTCTTTTCTTCTACTAACTTTGGGTTTCATTTGTTCTTAATCCAGCTGCTTTAGGTGTAAGGTTTGGTTGTTTACTTGAGATTTTTCTTGTTGCCTGAGGTAGGCTTGTATTGCCATTAAGTTTCCTCTGAGAACTGCTTTTGCTGTGTTCCAGAAGGATGGATCATTGTGTTTTCATTTTCACTTGTTTCAAAGTAATTTTGGATTTTCTCTTTGATCCAGTGATCCATTGGTTGTTTAGTAGCATATTGTTTAGCCTCCATGTGTTTGTAGTTTTTGAAGTTTTTTTTTTTTTTCTTGTAGTTGATTTCTAATCTTACAGCATTTTGATCTGAAAAGATGCTTGGTACAATTTCAGTTTTCTTAAATTTACTGAGGCTAGCTTTGTGGGCGAGCATATGGTCAATTCTGGAGAATGTTTCATGTGCACTTGAGAAGAATGTGTATTCTGTTGCTTTTGGATGGAATGCTCTGTAGCTATCAATTAAGTCCATCTGGGCTAATATATTATTTAGGGCCTGTATTTCCTTTATTGATTTTCTGTCTGGATGACCTGTCCTTTGATGTAAGTAGGGTGTTAAGGTCCCCCCACAATTATTGTGTTATTGCCAACTTCTCCTTTTATGTCTGATAACAACTGCCTTATATATTCAGGTGCTCCTATGTTGGGTGCATATATATTTACAATTATATCCTCTTCTTGGATTGATCCCTTAAGCATTATGTAGTGTCCTTCTTTGTCTCTTGTAACAGTCTTTATTTTAAAATCTGTTTTGTCTATATAAATACTACTACTCCAGTTTTCTTCTGTTTTCAATTTGCATGGAACATCTTTTTCCATCCCCTTACTTTCAGCCTGCATGTGTCTCTTGCTCTGAGGTGGGTCTCGTGTAAATAGCATATATATGGGTCTTGTTTTTATATCCATTCAGCTAGTCTATGTCTTTTGGATGAGCATTTAATCTATTTACATTTGAGGTAATTATTGTTATATATTTTTTTATTGCCATTTTGTTAATTGTTTTGGGCTTGTTTTTGTAGGTCTTTTTTTTTTTTTTTTCTTTTCTTTTTCTCCTTCTTTTTGTTCTCTTGTGGTTTGATGACTAGAGAAGTTCCTTTAACATTTGTTGTAAGGCTGGTTTGGTGGTGCTGAACTCTTTTAGCTTTTGTTTATCTGTGACGCTTTTGATTTCTCCATCAAGTCTGAACAAGAGCCTTGCTGGATAGAGTATTCTTCGTTTTAAGTTCTCCCCTTTCATCACTTTAAGTATATTGTGCCACTCCCTCAGGCCTGTAGAGCTGCTGCTGAAAAATCATCTGATAACCTTATGGGACTTCCCTTGTATGTTATTTGTTGCTTTTCTCTTGCTAATTTTAATATTTTCTTCCTGTTGTTAATTTTTGTCAATTTGATGACGATATGCCTTGGTGTGTTCCTCTTTGGGTAGATTCTGTGTGGAGCTCTGCACTTCCTGGACTTAAGTGACTGTTTCTTTCCCAAGGTAGGGAAGTTTTCAATTATTATCTCTTCAAACATTTTCTCAGGTCCTTTCTCTCTCTTCTCTTTCTGGGACCCCTATAATGTGAATATTAGTGTGCTTCATGTTGTCCCAGAGTTCTCTTAGAGAATGAAAAGAAGTAAGGATAATTTTTTTCTGTTCTGAAGTAGTGATGTCCACTAATCTGTCCTCTAGATCATTGATCCATTCTTCTGCTTCATTTATTCTATTCTTGGTTCCTTCTAGTGTGTTATTCATTTCAGTAATTTTATTCTTCATCTGTGGATATTCTTTATATTTTCCAACTCTTTGCTAAAAATATCACTCTGTGCATCTATACTCCTCCTGAGTTCTCTGAACATCTTTGCCATCATTACTTGAAACTCTTTCTCGGATAAATTGCCTATCTCCTCATCACTTATGTCTTCTTCCGGGATTTAACCTTGTGCCTTGGCCTGGAAGATATTCCTCTGCCGCTTCGCATTGTCTGTCTTTCTATCTGTATTTTTAGGTATGTTAGTTATGTTTCTTGATCTTGGAAAAGTGGCCCTCTGTGGGAGACGTCCTATGCATCCCAGCAGTATACTCCTCTTTTGTCACCCAAGGCCAAGGTCCAGCTGGTCCCAGTGTATTTGTGGATTCCTTCCACAGGCTTTGGGATTACTGTTTTCTTATTTCTGGTATCTGCCTCCTGGTGGAAGAGGCTGGGCTAGAGGCTTATGCAGGTTTCCTGGCAGGAGGAGCCAGTGCCTGCCTACAGCTGGGTGACACTTAGTCCTGGACCTCTGGTGAGCAGGGCTGTGTCTAGAGGCATTTGTGGCTCAGGAAGTCTGCTGATGGATGGGTCTGTGTTCCCACCCAGTATGTTGTTTGGCCTGAGGCTTCCCAGCCCTTAAGCCTATAGGCTGTTGGGTGGGGCTAGGTCTTGGTGCTACTGATCCAATCAAGATTCAGCCTCCAGGAAAGCTCATGTAGATGAACACTCCTGGAATGTCTGCCACCAGCTTTTATGTCCCCTGGGTGAGCCACAGCTGTCCCCTACCTTCCCAGGAGATCCTCCAAAACCAGCTGGCAGGTACAGCCCAAGTTTCTATGAAGTCACTGCCTCTGCCCTTGGACCTGGCACATGCAAGATTCTGTGTACACTTCCCAAGAGAATGCAGTCTCTGTTTCCCCTAGTTCCATGGGGCTCCTGGAGTTAAGCCCCTCTGGCTTTCAAAACCAGATTTCCTGGGGTCTCCTCCTCCCAATGCTGGAACCCTGGGCTGGGGAGCCTGACATGGGGCTCAGAACTCTCACTCCTGTGAAAGGGCCTCTGTGACTTAGTTTTTCTTCAGTTTGTAGGCCACCCACCTGGGGGTATGGGGCCCAATAGTATCATGAGCATGCCCCTCCTACCATCCTGCTGTGGTTCCCTCTTCATCCTTCCAGTTGAAGGTCTTTTTTGCTAGGTTCCAATCTTCTTTTCCAATAGTTGTTTAGCAGTCAGTTGTGGTTTTGTTGTAGTCATGAGGACTTGCCTGCTCTTGTCTTTCATGACCAGGGAATCTTTGAAGATTACATAACTATTATGTTGTAAACTGTCCCTCCATTTTTTTTTGTCTAACACTTCCTCGAGATTACCTTCAGGTGATGCATTTTTGCCAGGAATATCTCAGAAGTGATTTTGTGATTTCTTTACATTACATGGAACATGATTACAGTTTGCCTTAGTACAGCTAATGTTAATTTATTTTTTCTAGTTTTATTGAGATATGATTGACATACAGCACCATGTAAGTTTAAGGTATATAATATAATAATTTAATCTACATATATTTTGATATGTACCACAATTAAGTTTACTTTACATCCCTCATCCCATATATGTATATATAGTTTTTTCTTTTATGAGTAGAACTGTTAAGAGTAAATTCTAACAACTTTCAAATAGACCATAGAGCTATGTGAACTATAGTCATCATGTTGTATGTTGCATCCCTGGTACTTATTTATTGTATAATTGGAAGTTTGTGCCTTTTGAATGCCTTCCTCCAATTTCCCCTCTCCCCATCCACCTTGTCTAGTAACCATAAATCTGAACTCTTTTTTCCTATGAGTTTTTTTTTTTTTTTAAGATCCCATATATAGATGAGATCATACAGTATTTGTCTTTCTCTTTCTGACTAACTTCATTAGCACAATGCCTTCAAGGTCCATCTGTGTTGTTGGAAATGGCAGGATTTTCTTTTTTATGGCTGAATAATACTTCTTTGTGTGTATGTACACACACACACACACACATATACGTATACTATGACTTCTTTATCCATTCATCCACTGATGGACAGAAGTTGTTTTTATGTCTTTACTATTGTAAATAATGCTTGTGTGAATATGGATGTGCAGATACCTGTATGACATAGTATTTTCAATTCTTTTGGATATATTTCCAGAAGTGGAAATGCTGGATCATATGGTAGTTCTATTTTTAACTTTTTGAGGAACCTCTAAAGTGTTTTCTATAGCAGCTCTACCAATGTACGTTACCACAACCAGTGCATGAGGGTTCAGTCTTCTCCACATCCTCTCCAGCATTTGTTATCGTTTGTCTTTTTTATGACAATATGGGTGAGATGGTGAGGTGATATCTTATTGTGGTTTGATTTGATTTCGAGCATCTTTTCGTGTACGTTTTGGCCATTCATATTTCTATTCAGGTCCTTTACCTATTTTTTAAACAGATTATTTGGGTTTGGTAGGTTTTTTTGATACTGAGTTGTATAAGTTCTTTATTTTGGATATTAACCCCTTATCAGATAAATGGTTTGCAAATATTTACTTCCATTTTGTAGACTGTCTTTTCATTTTATTGATCATTTCTTTTGCTCTGCAGGAGCTTTCTAGGTTGTAGTCCCCTTTTATTTTTGATTTTGTTGCTTGTGCTTTAGGTGTCATATTAAAAAAAAATTGTCAAGACCTGTGTAATGGACCTACCACTTGCTTTCTTCTAGGAGTTCTATACTTTTGGCCTTATATTTCAGTCTTTGATGAATCTTGAATTAATTTTTGTGAAAGATGTACAATAAGGGTTTAGTTTCATTTTTTTATATATGACTGTCCAGTTTTCTGGCACCATTTATTCAAGAGACTATCCTTTCTCCACTGGATATTCTTGGCTCCCTTGTCAAAAATTAGTTTATTATATATGTGTGGCTTAGTTTCTGGGTTCTCAATTCTGTTCCTTTGGTCTATGTGTCACTGGCACAAAAACAGTTATAATGTTTTGATTACTATACCTTTTAAATATAGCTTGAAATCAGGAAGTATGATGCCTCGTGCTTCATTCTTAAGATTTCTGTGGCTGTTTGTGGTCTGTTTCTTTATATACATTTTACTATTTTTTCTACTTCTGTAAAAAAAAAAAAGCCTATAGAATTTTAATAGGAATTGGTTTGTGGTAGTATAGATCTGTTAATCCTATTGATTCTTCTCATTTATGAACTTGAGATATCTTTACATTTATTTGCATCTTTTTCAGTTTCCTTCATCAGTATCTTGTAGTTTTTGGTGGCGATCTTTCATCTCCTTGGTTAAATTTATTACTAATATTTTATTATTTTTGATTGTATTCTAAATGAGATCATTTTCTTTGTTTCAGATAATTTGTTGTTAGTATAGAGAAACAATTTTTGTATGTTAATTTTGTCCTGGAACTTTACTGAAATGATTAACTTTTTTTTTTTTTTTTGGTGGGGCATGATTGCTATACATAAAATCATGTCATCTGAAAATACAGCCAGTTTTACTTCTTCCTTTCCAATTCTGATGCTTTTTATTTGTCTTGCCTGATTGCTCAAGCTAGAACTTCCAGTGCTGTATTGAATAGGAGTGGTGAGAGTTGGGCACTCTTGTGCCTTCCTGATCTTGGAGGAAAAGTTTTCAGACTTTCACTATTTAGTATGATGAAAGCTGTGGCCTTTTCACATAGAGCCTTTATCAGGTTGAAGTACTTTCTTTCTGTACCTAATTTGTTAAGAGTTTTTATCATGAACAGATAATGAATTTTGTGAAATGCTTTTTCTGCATTTATTGAGATATTCCTTTCATTCTGTTAATATATTACATATATTGATTTATATATGTTGAATCATCCTTCCATCTCAGGGATAAATCTCATTGATCATGGTGAACGATCCTTTTAATGTGCTGCTGAATTCACTTTAAGTTTTGTATCTATATTCATCAGTAATATTGGCCTGTAGGGTTATTTGTTTTCCTAGCCGTATCCCTTTCTAGCTTTGGTGTCAGAATAATGTGGATCTTGTAAAATGATTCTGGGAGTGTTCCTTCTTCTAGGATTTTTTGGAAGAGTTTGAGAAGGATTAATGTTAATTCTTTAAATGTTTGGTAAAACACATAGTTATTCACAGTAGGGTTTTATAAGCTTTTGTATTTCTATGGTGTCAACTGTAATCTCTCCCTTTTCATTTGTAATTTTGTTGATTTGGGTCTCCACTCTTTTTTGATTAGTCTAGGTAATTTTCTTTTCAATTTTGTTTATATTTTCAAAGAACTAACAGTAGTCTTGTTAATCTTTTCTATTGTTTTCCTATTCTCTATTTTACTTATTTCTGATCTAATCTTTTTCTTTACTTCTGCTAACATGGCATTCAATTTGTCTGACCCATCCCCCGCCAACTTTAATTTCTACTTTGATCTATTGGTTGTTTAGGAGAATGTTTAATTCCAAGTATCTGTGAGTTTTCCAGTCTTCCCTCTTACTAATTTTTAGTTTCATATGACAGGGTCAGAGAAGCTATTGGTATGATTTCAGCCTTCTTGAATTTACTGTCTTTTTGAGGGGTTGAACATACGACCTCTTCAATAAAATGTTCCATGTGTGTGAAAGAAGACTGTGTCTTCTGCTGCTGTCAGATAGTGTTCTGTACATGTCTCTCATGTTCATTTTGATCTACATTGTTCAAATCTGCTACTTCCTTACTGATTCTGTCTTTAGAGCAGAATATTAAAGTCCTTAACTATATAAATTGTGGTTTATTTCTCCTTAGAGATCAGTGAGGTTTTTTTTTTTTCCTCTTTCTTTCCTTCTCTCTGTCCCTCTGAATCCACCCACACAACTATCTATGTATCTTTCTTTTTACCTACTTACCTTTCCATTCATCCAGCTACCCACCCTTCCATTCATCCATCAATGTACACATGTACCTATCCAGGCACCCACGTAACTTTTTAAATTCCTTCTTCCTTTCTCCTTCCCTCCCACATACCTATCTTTTTACCTACTTACGTCTCCATTCATCCAGCCACCCACCTGCGTTTATTTCTTCCTTCCTTCCTTCCTTCCCGTCTCTCTCCTCCTCTGCATCCCCCAACCCACATATCTAACTACCTACCACTCCATTTGTCCAGCTACCCATCCTTCCATTCATCCATCAATCCATGTAAGTACCTATCCAGGCACCATATTACTTTCTTCTTTCCTTCCTGCTACCCACCTTTCCTTCTCTTCCTTCCGTCTCTCTCCCTCCCACATATTTTTACCTACCTACCTCTCCATTCAGTCCAGCCACCCACCAATCCATACATCCAACTATATACCAACCCATATACCTATCTTTCTTCCCTTTCCCTCCCTTCCACATATGTAACTTTTTACCTACTCAACTCTGCATTTGTCCAGCCATCACCCCTTCTGAACATCTATCAATCCATACACTTACCTATCCAACCATCCATGTAACTTTTTAACTTCCTTCCTTTCTACTTCCCTCCCTGCCTCCCCATTCTCCACCTACCCATCCACCTATGTACCAAATCATATACCTACCTATCCAGCCACTCACTTCTTTCTCTCCTTTCTGTTCATCTCGCTCACTGCCTCCCATATATCTGTTTACCTGTCCATTTGTCCAGCCACCCACACATGTTTTTCTTTCCTTCCACCTCTCTCCCTCCACATATCTATCTCCGAACCCATGTACCAACATATCCAGACACCCACCTACATTTCTTTCCTTCTTTCTTTCTCTCCCTCCATATCCACCCACCCACCTATCTTTATCCCTACCTACCTCTACAGTAGTCCAACTACCCACCCTTCCATACATCCATCTATCTACGAACCCATGTACCTACCTATCCAGACACCTTTCTTCCTTCCCTCTCTCCAACATATGGAACTTTTTACCTACTTACCTCTGCATTCGTCCAGCCACTCACCTTCCTTTATTTCTTTCCTTCATTCCTCCCTCCATTCCTTTTTCTGTCCCCTGCATCCACCCATCTACCTATCTTCTTATGTACTTACCAATCCAGCCACCCACCTTTCCATTACATCCATGAATCCATGTACCTACCCATCCAGCCAACTTTCTTTCTTCCTTCCATCTCTCTCCCTCCCTCCCACAATCTTTTTATCTACTTACCTGTCCATTCATCCAGCCACCTACCCATCCATACATCTATCTATCCAGCCACAGAGCTTTCTTCTGTCTCTCCGTCTCTCTCCCCATCCCTTCGCATCCTCCCCCCAACCTATATTTTTATGTACTTACTTCTGCATTCGTCTAGCCATGCACCCTTTATACATCCAACTATGAACCCATGTACCAACGTATCCAGCCACCCACCTACGTTTCTTTCCTTCCTTTTTCTGTCCCCTGCAGACACCCTCCTATTTACATATCTTTTTACCTACCCACCTACCAATCCATTCATCCATCAATCCATGTACTTACCTATCCAATCACCCATGTAACTTTTTAACTTCTTCCTTCCTTTCTCCCTCCCCATCCTCCACCCATCTATCCTTTTACCTATCTACCTATCCATTCATCCACCCACCCATCCATCTATGTAACAACCCAATTTACCTACCTATCCAGCCACCCACTTTCCTTTATTTCTTTCCTTCACTCCTCCCTCCATTCCTTTTTCTGTCCCCTGCATCCACCCATCTATCTTCTTATGTACCTACCAATCCAACCATCCAGCCACCCCTTTCCATACATCCATCTATGAATCCATGTACCTACCTATCCAGCCAACTTTCTTTCTTCCATCTCTCTCCCTTCGCATCCTCCCCCTCCACCTATCTATATTTTTATCTACTTACTTCTCCATTCATCTAGCCACCTACCCTTTTATACATCCATCTGTAAACCCATGTACCGACGTATCCAGCCACCCAATTACGTTTCTTTCTTTCCTCTCTCCCTCCGCCTCCACCAACCCACCTTTTTCCCTAGCTACCTCTACATTTGTCCAACTACCCTCCCTTCCGTACATCCATCTAAAGGCCTACCCAGCCACCCACATAATGTTACTTTTTTCCTTCCTTCCTTTCTCCCTGCCACCCCATCCTCCACCCACATATCCATTTGTCCAGGAACTCACCCTTCCATACGTCCATCTATGAACCCATGTACCTACCCATCCATTCATCCATCTATGTGTCAATCCATATACATATCTATCTAGCCATCCACATAATGTTCTTTACTTTCCTTCCTCCTTCCACCCACCTTTCTATCCTTTCACCTACCTATCTAGCCATGCACATTTCATTCATTCTTCCTCTCTTCCTGTCTCTCTCCTCCTCCCTTTGCATCCTCCCACCCACCTTTTTACCTATCTACCTATCCATTCATCCACCCACTCATCCTTACATGCATCTATATAACAACCCATATACTGACCTATCCAGCCACCCACCTTTTTTCCCCTTCTTTATTCCTTCCTTTTTTCTCTCTCCCTCCATCCACTACCCCCCTTTCCATACATCCATCTATCTATCCATGTAAGAACCTATCCAGCCACCCACATTTCATTCTCTTTCTTTCCTTCCATCTCTCTCCCTCCCTGCTACATATTTATCTTTTACCTATTTACCTCTCCATTTGTCCAGCCACCCACCCTTCCATACATCTGTCAATCCATGTACGTATCTATCCAGCCATCCATGTAATGTTCTTTATTTCTTGCCTTCCCTCCTTTCTCTCTCCCTCCCTCTCTACCACCCCATCCGCCACCCACCTTTCTTTCTTCCTTTCCCTCCCTTCACATCCTCCCCTTCCCTATCTATATTTTTCCTACTAACTTCTCCATTTGTCTAGCCATGCACCCTTCCTTGTTTTTCTCTGTCTCTTCTCTCTCCCTCCACGTACACCCACCCACCTTTTTCTCTACCTACCTCTACATTCATCCAACTACTCACCCTTCCATACATCTATCAATCCATCTAAGTCCCTACTCAGCCACCCACATAACTTTTTTTCTTCCTTCCTCCCTGTCACCCCATCATCCACCCACTTTATCTATCCACTTACCTACCAACCTATACATTTGTCCAGGAACCCACCCTTCAATACATCCATCTATCTATGAACCCATGTACCTACCTATTAAGACACCCAACTTTTTCCTTCCTTCTTTCTATCTCCCTCCCACATATCTATCTCTTTACCTACTTACCTCTGTATTCGTCCATACATCTATCAATCCGTCTATGTACCTATCCAGCCACACACATTTCCTTCCTTCCTTCCCCCTCCTCTCCCTCCGCATCCTCCCACCCAACTATCTTTTTACCTGCTTACCTCTCCATTCGTCCAGCCACCCAGTTTTCCATACATCCATCTACTACCTCATGTACCTACATATCTACCCACCCACCTTCCTTCCTTCCCTTTTTCTGTCCCCTGCATCCACCCACCTATCTACCTCTCCATTCATTCAGCTACCCACTCTTCCACACATCAATCATTTAAGTACCTATTCCAGCCACCCACATAACTTTCTTTACTTCCTTCCTTCCCTCTCTCCCCATCTTCCACCCACCTACCCTTCCATCTGCCTACAAACCTATATACCTACTTATCCAGCCACCCATTTTTCCTGGTCCTTGATTTTGTTCATTGGTATCTGTGAATTTGATTAAGCATTCTCCTCACCTGTTCTCTGTGGCAGAGAGAGTTCTTCACTAGTCAGCTCAGTTTAGCTCTGGATTTGTTCACAGATAACTCCCTTGGGTGTCTAGGCTTGATAACAGGGTCTGTTTCGGGGTGAGGCAACTGCCTGAGCTTTGAGGTCAGAGTGGGGTGGCTGCTAGCTGAGGATTTGGATAGGACTTCTGGCTTGCTTCCCTCACCAAACAAGGATGAAATATGGTTTCTGCAGCTGCCTGGGTCCTCTGGTGAGACAGTTGGGGCTTAGTTCTTAGCAGTTAGGGCTATGAATTAGCTTCCCTTCCCTGGCAGAACAGGAGAAATGTTCCCAGGACCTGCATAGCTCATTGTTTTGGACCCAAATTAGGCAGGACTGAATTCCCTGGCCAGACAAACCACCTGTTTAGCTTTGCAGGTGGGGAAAGCCACAGGCTATGCTCTCTGTTCAGCTTACACTGTATGCGGGTCTGCTGAGTGGGTAAGCAGCTTCTCACGTGCTCTGCTTAGGTCACCTGTTCGGGCAGCCTGAAGCTGAGCCATGATGTGGGGGAGAGACAGATGTTACCCTGGGCTCTCGTTCCCCTTTGGAATGAACCATAGGCTCAGGGACAATCATTCTGTGTGGAGCTGTGCTGGCCTGAGGGAGGGCAGTGTAATCAGCATACAACTATTTCTTTTACCTCTAATGCAGCCGGTCTTGGTCTCTGTGATGCAGGTGATGCTTCAATCTCACTCCCATGTTCTAGGATTTTCTCATTAATGAATAGTTGTTATTTGTGACTTTGCTCCCCATCACAAGAGGAACAACTGACTTACAGTCACAACCTTGGTGATATCATTCTCTAGAAGTGTTTCTTTACATGTTCATTAGAAACCCAGCCTGATGGATGCTCTCCCATCTTCAACAGCGCTCCCAATATCACCTGAGAATCAACATCAGCTTGATTTTGAGAAAAGATCAGAATTACAGGATCTTAAGAGGTTTTTATGGGACAGTCCTAGAAATGGCATAAGAACTTTGGCCCACATTCCACTGATCATAACCCAGTCACATGGACATTAGGATGTTTAAGGAAGGCTGGAGAATATGTTGTCTACTTTGGCAACTGCTAACAGCCTGAGTTATACACAATAGGGAGCAAAAATCTTTGGCAGACAACTAGCCATCTTTGCTATAAGACATTGAAAAGTATATAACCTCTCTTCATGTTGTCTAGTATATAAAGAAGATAACTAATAGAATGTCCAGTTAATGTAGCATGTTCAAATATATCATACCTGTCTGAAGAATGATTCCTTTACCTGAAAGAAATGATTTGAATACTTACCTAGAGGCTAGATAAAGGGTGCCAGAGAGGAAAAATCTAGTATCTCCAGCAGTTCTAGAAAAGAACGTATACAGACCAGTAGCATTAAGCATCTAATCCTGACAGGCCTATTCTGTATAGAATGGATACGTCAAATGTGTATGTTGGTGATGGTAGCCATTGAGATTATCCAGTAAGACTTACTGTGATTGTATAATTGCATATTTAACATAAAATCATCTAATAATCCTATGATCTCCCACATAAATTTTTCTTGTAGGAAAAGAAGATACTGCTAGCTAGTAAGTATTCTGTTTTGCCTGGCTGTTTTATTTCTCTGTGTAAAACAATTCATTAGCATTTTGGTTAAGTACATCAATCTCTTATGAGGTAAATTAGCATAGGTTTTAGAGTTTCATAGTACTAATTTCCCTATCCAATTTCGAAATCAATTGAAAAAGAAGACCAATAGAGTTAGGTAGATGAGAGATCATATATGACTTGTTTACATTAATAAAGTTAATACTGGAAACTGGGACATATGTCTGCAGAATTACACAGGTTTACCCTTCCAATCAAGGCAATGCTGGAAGGATGCACACCACCTCCTACAGAGTTTCCCCTATATGGTTTATGACACAAAGAAGCAAAGCATAGCATTGGACACATGGTGGCAGCAGATTCAACTCCCAGTAGGCCTTGAGCTTCATTATACACTCATTGTAATATATTAACACGGTAAATGGCACTCACAAGGCTGATCATAAAAGGTCAAACAGTGGGCAGTGGCCCTATTCCTGGGAATCCCAGCCCCTTCTACAAAGTAGTTGGAATAATCCTCCCACTTGTTAACATATAAAATAACCAAGCACATAAAAATTAGCAACATTGCATCTCATGGACGCTCTCCCTTCAGAGTAAAATGGCCCACAATCTGTCTATGGATTATGTATCTAAGTAAATCTACCTTTACTTTAAAAAAAAAAAAAGATCAGAAAGACACATTTCTTATGTGTAATCTAAAACATGATACAAGTGAACTTATTTACAAAATAGACAGACTCACAAACAGAAAACAAACTTATGGTTACAAAATGGGGAGGGATAAATTAGAAGTTTAGGATGAGCAGATACAAACTACTATATATAAAATAAGATAAACAACAAAGACCTACCATATATCCCGGGTAACTACAGTCAATATCTTGTAATAACCTATAGTGGAAAAGAATCTGAAAAAAGGATATATATGCATATACATATACACATCTATATAACTGAATCACTTTGCTATACACCTGAAACATTGTAAGTCACTATTTATTTCAATTAAAAAAAAATTAAAAAGGATGGTAGCAAGCATGCCCAGGCCGTCAAACCGGCAAGTCATCTATTTGCCATGAGACTGAGAGGCAGAGAGATGCCCTGAGAATTAAACTAGAAGAGCTCACTCCATGTGACACTGATCTGGTTGGGGCAGGTGAAGACAGCAGCAGCATTCACGTATGACAAACACGAATTATTCCCCTAGAGATAACCAATGACCTGTGAGTGTATGTAAATTAATTTTTTTTTTTTAGTTGTAGGTCTGAGAACCCAAAGTTTATACCACAGAAAACAATGTGTGCCGTCCAAGTGCATAGGCATCATTTTCAAATAACATTTCTATGTTGTTGCTCCTTACCTTCAGCAGTTTCTAATATTTACAGTTTCTTAACTCAAGATTCTTATTCTGTCCAACTACTTTTGAGACAGAGCAGATAGTTTTAACATGTAAACATTCTTTTTCACATCATAGCATTTGTGTATAAGCACAAGTTTAAATCATACAACTAAATGAAAATAGGAAACAACTGAAAATATAGACAACACCATTATATTAATGGTGACTTCAAAGTTATATTGGCAATAGGAAATTTCTTAAGGTAGCAAGAAAAAAATCAGTATCATGATACACTGAGGGAGAGCAGAGTCACATTTTAAAGATTTATTACTGAGGGCTTACAATTGAAAGGCAGATGTGCTCATGCAGAAATCGACGAAAATGATCTGATATGCCAAGGAAACAAAACAAACACTACTTCAGAAGAGCTGAAAAGTTAAGCATTGATTGGAAGTATGATACTTAAAAGACAAAGACATTTTTGTACCTTTTGCCTCACTCAAAAGATGCAAGAAAATCTTTCAGAAAAGAATAAAATTTGACATTGTCTGTGAAAATGATATTTAGAAGTGATATATTTTAACTTTAATATGCTCTCCTTATGAAAGACTCATGCAATCTCCAACAGTTGCTAGTTCACTTAATTGTACCATAACTCAGGGTGTGAATAATGCTATTAATAGGTCCAGAAATATTTTCTTGCCTTAAACAATTTAGAGTTCTATTTTAAATACTTTTCATAATTTTGCATTATGGCATTTGAATCACAACTGCATTTAAAACTACTGTGAAAAAAGCAGTGAAAGTGACAGGCCTTACCCCAATGGACAGGCAGTTGATACTTTCGCATGAAGCATCAGTGCAGAGCAAGAAATTCACTTCTGGTTTCACAGGAATACTAATTAGGCTGTGTCTGTATACAACCAAGTGAGTTAAGATTCAATTTATAAAGTGAAATTCATAAGAGACACATTTAGTGGTCAAAATGAGGAAAAAAAGAAAAAGATTCTTGGTAAAGTAGTAGCCTATTTATAAATATGATGGATGAAGGAAGGATATTGATGGGCCATCTCTATTTTTTCCAGACTGTTTCTACACCAAGAACAGCAATGGTGGTGGTGAATCATAATGGAGGCTAGACTATGAGTAGCATCCAGTGTTACAGCAGGGGACTGAACTGACTAAGCAGAAATCAAAACTAACCATCAAACAAAATACCTAAGCACTACATGCTTCACCAAGAACTAACAAACATCTTCTATCTGGGTGACTGCGTGTCCTGAGGGTAGAATGCCAAAAGCTGAATTCTCAGCATTTTCTTCCTGGAGTTGTGATCCCAAATCAATATTCATCTGTTTGCCTTAACTATTGCCGAGCAAACAGCTGTACCACATAAAATTACCTCGTTCGAAGACGAAGTGGAGGCAAAAAGTTCCAGCTCAGAACATATGCACTGATACTGTAGGAAAGGGAGGAGTGATAAATATAATAATTAAGCTTATAAGCTTTTGCACAGCAAAGGAAAGCAAAACAAAAAGACAACCTACAGAATGGGAGAAAATATTTGCAAATGATACAACTGACAAAAACTTAATTTCCAGAACATATAAACAGCTCATACAACTTAATAGAAATAAACAATCTAAAAATGGGCAGAAGAACTAAGCAAGCAATTCTCCAGTGAAGACATATAAATGGCTGATAGGTAGATGAAAAGATGCTCAGTATCACTAATGATCAGAGAAATGCAAATCAAAACTACAATGAGGTATCACCTCACACCAGTCAGAATGGCCATCATTAAAAAGTCCATGAACGATAAATGCTGGAGAGGCTGTGTAGAAAAGGGAACCCTCCTACACTGCTGGTGGGAATGCAATTTGATGTAGCCATTATGGAAAACAGTATAGAGATTTCTCAAAAAAGTAAAAATAGACTTACCTTACAATCCAGCAATCCCATTCCTGGGCATATGTCCAGAGGGAACTCACTGCAAAAAGATACATGCACCCCAATGTTCATAGCAGCACTATATACAACAGCCAAGAAATGAAAGTAACCTAAATATCTATGGACATATGACTGGATAAAGAAGTTGTGGGGGGTGTTTGTGTGTGTGTGTGTGTGTGTGTATAATGGAATACTACTCAATGATAAAAAATAATGCCATTTGCAGAGCGTCATCTAAGTGAAGTAAGCCAGAAAGAGAAAAATACCTATATCACTCATATGTGAAATCTAAAAAAAGAAAGAAAAAGACACTAATGAACTCACCTACAAAACAGAAACAGACTCATAGACACAGTAAACTTACGGTTACTTGGGGGAAGGGGAAGGGATAAATTTGGGAGCTTGAGATTTGTAAATGTTAGCCACTATATATAAAAATAGGTTTAAAAAATTCAAATAACACACTTCAGAAAAAATAATTCTACCCAGACAACAGGAAACATTTCACACAAATACATCTCCATACCCTTAAACAAACCTCTCCTTTAGAAAAAAATTCTAACATAAAATGAAATGTAAAGGATAAAGGAGATTGAAAATAGTGATTAAAAAAGAGAGAAGGCACAGTAGCAGATAAAATAGGAACCAGCAAACCACAGAAAATGTAGAAATGAAGCAATCAAACCACTACACTAATGTAAACTACATTTGAACCAGGAAGAAATAGAAGAAATACTACTGAAAACAGAGAAAGGAATAAGGACAAACACAACCAAAGTAGGAAAAACAAAATAGTTTAAAACATTTTAATGAATGTGATTAATGGGATGATAGACATGGAAAAAACAGAAAACGAGTGGAATTCTAAAAAGAGACTATTTTAAAAATTCACAAAGAACATTTCCTGAAATAATAGGAGAATTGGCTCTCTAGACCAAAAATGCAAAATTTGTCCCAGGAAAAGTTGATTTAAAATGATGAACCCTGGCATACGTTGATAACATTATTGAACTTGAAGGCTCAGGAAAGAAACCTATGGCATTCAGACAGAAAAATTAAATTACCTGTAAAGATGAAGCATAAAATAACTGGCTTCAGGGTTCTCTTCAGTAAATGATATTAGCCAACAGTTGAGCAATATGGAGTACTCCACACAGACATATCCTAAATTTTTTTTATAACACTTATATTTTTATTCATTTAAAATATGAATGGGACTTCTGGTTTAATATGATGATGCAGAAATCCTGAACTCACCTCCGTCCACAGACACACTAAATCTAGGCTACATGTGGAACAATAGCCTGGAAAAAGAGAAACCAACTAGCCGAGTAACCCCTGCACGCCAGGTAAGTGAGAAGGAAAGCCTAAGAAGCGGGTGGGAGTGGCGGAGAGGCAAACTGGCCACCAGCCCACCCCCTGCACAGTAGCTCAAATCCCCACCTTCTCCTTGAGAAGCAAAAGGTTGGAACTCCAGATCAAGTATTCCAACTTGTAAGCGTCCAGCTG
This sequence comes from Camelus ferus, assembly GCF_009834535.1. Classification (NCBI taxonomy): domain Eukaryota; kingdom Metazoa; phylum Chordata; class Mammalia; order Artiodactyla; family Camelidae; genus Camelus; species Camelus ferus. The sequence goes on along the minus strand of NC_045697.1, from coordinate 97,722,285 downwards.
AGAGACAAGACCCCGAACCATCTAGTTTTGAAAGCTAACAGGGCTTGCATCCATGAGAACCAGAGGGCCACAGTGAGCTGAGAAACTGGTCCTTACAGGGCCCTGGCACTCCAGACTCAGCTGTCCTACCGCCCAGTACGGAGGCAGGCATCTTCTTTAACCCACATTTAGGAGCCTGCTGAAATACTCTCCGGGGGTGGAGTTTGGCAGGTGCCAAGTTTATCCTCTCCCTCTACTCCCTCCAGCTCACTGGTGTCTTCCAGAAGGAGCTTGTACCCTTGCTGGCACCCTCATTTTTGTGGCTGCTACCCAAGGGACATCCCTATGTCACCCGGCTCTGGTGGCCAGAGAGGCATAGGCTCTCGGGTCCCCTAGGACTATAACAAACTGAGAAAGAATTCTTAGCTATCATCACCAGGGCACAGCAAGAGGCAGCAAACAGAAATGCCCAGTCTTTCTATGAAAGATGCCTATTAGCTAATACTCACAGCTGCTGTCGAGAGGCAGGGTTCTAATTAAATACTATATCTAAGAGCCAACTTTAATCCTTTCCAGAGACCCTAGAGGGTGGGCAGTATCTTTGTCCTCTCCCTCTGCCATGCTCCAGCCAGCCAGTACCTCTCAGAAGGGAGCCTGTACACATGCCCCGGTTGTGCAGGTGCTGCCCAGGGGCTGCTTCTTGATCGTTTGTGGTGGCCATTGGGGCTCGAATTCATGAGTCTTGTGTCACTGTAACAAAGGGAAAGACAGTTCCTGGCTGGCTATCACCCCCATGGCAGCACAGGCAGCAGACTGAAACATACCCAAAGTCTATGAAAGAGGACCACTAGCTTGACCTGGAGCTTCTGCCTGAAGGGCAGGCTTCTCCTTTGACACACAACTAGGTGCCATCCAGGGACGAAAGCTATTCGGTACCATCTTTGTGCTCTTTCTCTGCATTACAACAGCTCACCATTATCTCACAGAAAGCAGCTTGTGCACACTTCTGACACCCAATTTTTGTGGCTGCCACCCAGGGAACACCTCTAAATGACGTAGGTCTGGTTTCCAGTGAGACTTGTGCTTGCAAGGAGCCAAGAGTGTACAGTGGAGAAAAGGACAGTCTCTTCAGTAAGTGCTGTTGGGAAAACTGGACAGTCTCATGCAAAAGAATGAAACTGGGTCACTGTGTTATACCATAAACAAAAATTAACTCCAAATGATGAACGACTTGAATGTAAGACCTGAAACCATTAAACTTCCAGAAGAAAACATACGCAGTAAGCTTTTTACATTGGTCTTGGTGATAATTTTTTCAATTTGATACCAAAAGTGGAAGTAAACAAGTGCGACCACATCAAACTAAAATGATTCTGCACAGCAGAGGAAACCAACACAATGAAGACAGCCTACTGAATGAGGAAAAAAAAAATCTTCAAATTATTTATCTTATGCAAATATATATGCAAAGTATGTGTAAAGAATTTGTACAATTCAATAACAAACAAGAAATCTATTTAAAAATAGGCAGAGCATCTAAACAGACAATTTTTCCAGAGTAAAAATATAGATGTCCAACCGGTACCTGAAAAGATGTTCAACATCACTAATCATCAGGAAAATAAAAATCAAAGCAATGATGAAATATCACCTTATTATATCTGTTAGAATGGGTATTATAAAAAAGGTATGAAATACCAGGTACTGGCAAGGATGTGAGGAAAAAGAATCCTTTGTGCACTGTTTGTGAGAATGTAAATTGGTACAGCCACTAGGGCAAACAGGATGGATATTCCTCCAGAATATAAACAGAACTACCATATAATTCAACAATTTTACTTCTGGGTATTTATCCCAAGAAAATAAAGATAGTATCAAAAAGATATCTGCACTCCCAGTTCCGTGAAGCACATTTATCATAGCCAAGATATGGAAGCGTCCTAAGTTCCCACTGATGGATGAGTGGATAAAGAAAGCATGAGTTTGTTTAGATGGATAGATAGATAAACATACATACACTGGAATATTATTCAGCCTTAAATGGAAAATCTTGCCATTTGCAGCAACAACATGGATGGATTCTAGGACATTATGCTCAGTGAAATAAGTCAGGAAGACAAAAACCACATGATCTCACTTACATATACAATTAAAGAAAACCCTACAAAACAAGAAACAAACCAAGCTTATAGACACAGAGAACGGATTGGTGGTTGCAAGAGGTGGGAATGTGGGGTGAGTGAAATGGGTGAAGAAGATCAAAACGCACCAACTTCCAGTCGTGGGCTGTAATGTACAGTATGGTGACTCTGGTTAATACTGTATTGCATATTTGAAAGTTCTAAAAGAGTAAATCTTGTAAGTTCTCATCACAAGAAAAATTTTGTAACTGTAACATGATGAATGGTAACTAGATTGATTGTGGTGATTATTTTGCAATATATATAAATACTGAATCATTGTACACCTGAAACTAATATAATGTTAGTGTTATATGTCAATTTTATCTCAATTAAAAATAATTAAAAATTTAAACAAAAACAAAGTCTTTCCTAAGTATATACACTTAACAAATAGAGACATGTATTTACCAAATAACCTTTCTTGATAAAGAAAAATTAAGATATTCAACCAAGAGATAATTAGCACATACAAATCAGGAATGATGAAGCTATGGTTTTAAAAGTGTCATTTCCTTATATAGAAATATATTCCATTTATAAAGTATAAAAATAAATCTTGTACAAATTTGGGCATTATTGATACCGAAATGACAATGGTTTAAGCCTTTGTAATGGGAGACCCTATTTCTCTCTCAATATACCATTTACCCCGCCTTCTCACTCAACAGTCCATTATTATATACAAGATTCAAAAGTTCATCTGTTCTGTGTAAGAGCCAGAACTAGCCTTCACTGTGTTTAAACAAATCTTTCTGGAACTCTATGTACATTCTTTGTTCCTTATTTGTAACATTACCTGTGGAATGGAAATTTACAGACTCTGCTTTGAACTTACGTTTCTGAACACAATGCCTCTATTCGACCTATTTTAACTTCAAATTACTTTATTAATTCTACATCCTTATATCCTAAACCATTATGTGTACCATAGATTTCTTTCCAAAGAATCTTTTTTCTCCTGCATGTAACCACTAACCTCTTCAAAATTTCTAAAATTTCAGGAAATACACATGAAACAGATGCCAGATTTAATTCAAATTCAGTTTGATCATATTGGGCAAAAAAAATCTATATTGGAGTAAAACACAATGGCTTTTTCTGTGGGTAAACCACAAGAAAGAAGAAAATACCAGTTTTACTGCTCACTTATCCAAAAATATTTATGGGGAATCTTAATTATCAGTGACAATTTGATGTCTGGCAAATCATGTGATCTGTGTTTATTTGTTAAAAATTAAGTAATGATAATGCTATCAGTAAAATTTTTAAAAGGACATTAACTCACAGAATTATGATGATGATTAAGTTAAATGATGCAATGAGAAATCTCTCAACTTAGTGCCTGCAATTTATCAAATGTTCAGTAATTACTGTTTTATTCTCCCAGAGTATTGGCCCGCACAATGCATTCACATAAAACAGCCCCAGTCTCTGTAAGGTGCAAAGCCAAGTAAACAACCTGGAAGTCCCCAAACACAATGCTTCTAGCCAGCAGTCATTTGGGGGAAGACAAAACCACATTGCCTCTTTCCTTTTAGGTCTGAGAAATGTAGCTTGGATATGTTCACCTTCCACAGAGTGACTTTTTGGCCTTTGCTCTGCCTTCCTGCTTGTCTCCTAAGTCCTATTTTCTGCCAATTCTATTTCAAGACTGACATGATTCCAGGTGCTCCAGCTGCCAGTTCTACAACACCGTGCTTGCTTGCCATCACAGGACTGGAAGGACAGTTACAGCAGAGAGACGTCTTCCCTGCCTGCTGTGGCAGTGAGCCTGCCACTGTGGCCACCCTGGCTTTTCACTTGCTGTGTGTAGGATCTGGCTGTCCTTTTGGATTGCCCTGTCTTGCATTTAGATGCAGAGCTTTTGAGATTAATTCCATGAGCCTTCCCTGGTACATTACCCCAGAGTATTTTTTTCCCATTATATAAATGCTCATAGCACGATTGTCATTTATCAGACATTTAGGAAGCCAAAATTATCCAGCACCACACTAAGTAATACAGACATAAAGATACCTAAAGATCAGTCACTACCTTCAAAACCTTCAGCTAGTAAAATAATCCTTAGTAATTTTTTCTAACATCCCTAAGAGGACAGAGATCCAGGATCAGAAACCTTAGTTCTTATCCAGCCAAACTGCTGTACCAGATTTCTTAGCATAGATGGTTGGGGATGTCGTAGGAAAGAGCTTCAACAAAGGAATAAGAAAAATAGCAACCAACGTTTACTGAGAGTACACAACTACCAGAAGGGTTTTACATGTATTAACTCATTTATTCTCCCTAACAATCACAGAAGTGTGGTACCATTATTATCTCTGTTTTACTGATGAAATGAAAAGCACAAGAAAATTAACCCAGGTTACCTAGTCAGTTAGAGCTGTATTTTGAACTGATGAAACAAACATTCATATTCTAAGGCAAGACAAGGAAAATTTAAACATAAAAAATTTTCTCTGCCCTTTGGCCTCCTCCCTCCCTCTACTGTGCATTGTGTGTCTCCATTATGACTCCACCAAACCTCCCCATTGGCAGCAATACCTGCTCAGCCATAAAGAACAACATTCTCCCAGCACCATCAAGACAACTCCTTAGATAATCTTCTTTCTTAATCTTACAAGGGGCCACGATGACCCATGACTCACTACTCGATTTTTACATGCAGATCCGGACTCTGCTAACTACCTACATCATTTAATGCACAGCCCTCTGTCTCAAAAATCTATAAAACATGCTTTGAACTTTAACGGGTGGGACAGTTCTTGGAGCTTTCTGAGAGGCTGTTCCCGGGTTATAATCCTCAGTTTAGCTTGAATAAAATTTTATATTTCTTAGATCAACTAGTTAATTTTTTTGTCGCTGGAACTCAGCTCTCTAGTACTGGAAAAAGTCACACGCATGCATGAACACACAAGATCACTAGTGATAGAAATATACATAGGGATATTGCTTGACTTTGGGAATGCTGGATTATGACTCTGCTAAGATCATTGCGTCGCTACACTGGTATTCTGAGATTCAAGTGCTGTAAACTGTACTACAGCCATTTCAGTAAATATATATATGTGCTTTGATTTCAATGAATCTTTACATTATACAGCATAAACATTTCCTCTACACAAACGAAGACCGATAGCATAACAGAGACTGGTGCATAGCACACATACCCTATACATTCACTGAATTATTTTCCTGGGTTTATACCTTTGTTATCCCAATTAGACTGCTCTTTGATAGCCCATTTATTTTTCTACTTAAATTTGGACTTTCTCCAAATATCAGACTTTCTGCAAGACTGTGAATTTCATAAGACACTTGATGGTGCTGTCAATTTCTGTATGATTTATTGATCCTGTGAGTTTGAATTTTGTTGATTTAACCAGTATTACATTTTCAGGTGCATGTATCTCACCTAATAAACTAGGAAGGAAATAATTTCATAATTTCCACAAGCTTTAGCACTAGAATGGAACAATTTCAGAAGATAATGGTGGTTATTTTTAGTGCAGGGATTATTTCAAAATACCAGACACACACAGGTATAAAGTGATTACTATAATCTGTGAAGCAGCTTTTTATGTTTTTACATGCTTTTATTACTAGAATTTTATTACTACATTTAAATTGCTCTAAGGTAGGATTCCCAGGTAGGGACAGCAATGTTTTCAGCTATTGTAGCTGTTCTGGGACCAATGTCAAGCTTTACAGGTTGCTTCTTATAGACTTTTTCAGGGTTAACCAAAGCAGTCAAAAATCTATGGCCTGACACATTCTGTACATTAGCCCTGTCAATATTGTGCATTGATTTGAATCCTAGCTAAATTGAAAGTCCTGAATTCCCGAACTTTAGAAGAAATCACAGCTACCTAAACTCCATTTTCTATGATCTCTAGAAAACGCATAGTGGCAGTTATCTTCCCCCCCCCCCCCCCGAAAGCCATTTCTTTAGCTCATTTTCTCCTCAAAATCTATTAACAAGCTTTCTATGCCCAGCTGATTTTGAGCAAGTTAAAAATCTTATTGGGTATAAAAAAAAAAGCTCACATCCCTTGGACTTTTATCCCTGTAATGTGGGAGTGTGGCACTTCGAATGTGAAAAGAATCCATGAATAATTGAGAATTTACAAAGCTATGGAAAAGAAGACCCTTTAAGTATAAAAATGATTTGAGCAAATTAAGCCTTACCATCACCTGTATGTTGACTGCTGGATAACAATGAAGGCTACAGCAATAATTGGAAGATTTTAAGGTGCCTAGAACAATTCCTCAAGAGACATAGAAATTATTAAGCTATCAGATGATTCTGATTGACACGGGTGTTATAACCCATGTTTTAAGAAAGTTTATTAGAAGATCAGGATACCCTGGGGAAAATTTTTTAAACATCTAAAACAGAACATGCTGACAAGACCAAAAGAGAGAATGGAAACTAATAACTTTCCTTGTCAAAAAAGTGCAGTGAAAAAGAGCCTTTAAAGGTGCAACCCTGGAATATGCTGCTCATAGTGAAAATATGCTCTGTAAGCTTATACTTGCCAGAAAAGATTGCATATGAGGTTTGATTCTTGGCCTTTAAATTTTTACAACTGGCCTGATTTGTAAATGTGTGATTAATTTACAACCTATTATTTGAGAATGGAACTGGCTCCTTTCTTTTGACTTCCTCTGAATGTCGAGCAGTGTGGTTGAGTTTAGCCCAGATGTTAGCGATCACTCGCTTACGAGGAATTATCATGTTGTATGTTGGCAGAAATATAGGTGTTTTGCAGCTGGCACTTAAATGGCTCACTTTTTAAATAGTAAGGGAAAAAATGAACAATCAGTAGATGTGACATAAGCCTCAAAAAATGCACTCAGCAGTCAACTTTATCTACAAGATTTGACAAGCTTGGGCAATACTAAGTTTTAGACAGGGTTGTTTATAATTTGCATATAATTTATATAGCTTTCTGAGCACAACTTTAAATACTGTAGCACTCTGGCATCGTAACAGAGCACATCAATCATGAGACTCTCCAGGAAGGCAAAATGAAATTCCATCTGGGTTTTTCTTACTTAAAGTGTATAGAATATTTTAAGCTGTAGGTAAGACATGTGAAAGTGACTTAAAACATTAAAAAAAAAATCACTTTTTCCAGGATATATAATTAACTCTTTAATATTTTATTTAATAAATGTTTGGTATGGCTTAATTGCTCTTTAACAAGATAATGAGCCTTTTATGAACATCTCCACTGTTTTGTTTCTCATAAAAAAAGCTCCTGAAGCATCTGCTGTAGACTTTATATCCAAGAGACTGTCCTTTACGTAGAGTAATGAAGAGCCCATCTGTCTCAGTTTTACAGTCATTAGCACTGTGCTACCTAAGAATGAGACTTAAGATTTTCTTAGAGTTAGAAAATATGACTGATTTTACAACTACTTTTTGGAATCTATGATTATCTCTTCTAAATGGGAAGACAGAACTTTTGAAAAAATATGTTTTCTTTTAGATATATTTAGATATATTTTCTTGGTTAAAATAATGGGAAAGTTCCAAGGAAGGTGATACTAGTGAAAAAAAAAATCCTGTCTGTGCATAGTGAGGTTAACAAAAGCTCATATTTATTATGTTTTAAAACATTATCACATTTGTCTTCTTACTAAATTTTATAGTCTCATATCAGCAAACATAAGTGTGTGTTGTAGAATATATTTACCTACGTAGGAGAAGTAACAGTGTAATACATAGTAAAGAACCCCTATTTTTCAAAATGTATCGTCATCTTAAAGATAGGCCAAATCAACGAATCAAGCAAGAATACACCTGGGCGGTTGAAGTTGAAGATGCGAGACTCAAAGATGTTGTAGTTTGGGTAGGGAGAAAAAGAACTGAATAGCAGGATAAGTTTTGTTCACTGGCGAATAAGGAATCAATTCTAGAAAAGCAACTAGCTATCAAAATTAGACTCCATGGACAGCCCTAACCAATATAAATCCAAGAGACCTGATGGTATAGTAAACTGCAGAGGTCAATTACGTGAGTCTGATTGAAAAGCTTAATCCAGAAGATGGGGAAGTCAATCTAGGGGAAGATGAAAACACACAGGGGAGTAACTTAGTCTAGAGAGTTGCCTATTAACAGGACAGCAGGGCACACGAGGGAAAGTTCCAGCCCTTCAAGGAAAGAAAGTAATGGAGAAGTATTCTTTCTGACTACTCTAAGATTAGCTATTCTTCTCAAATACATTTAAAATTTGGGGTTTCCCCCCTCATTGTGTATTTTGCCAAGTTGTCTGTTGTTTTTAATTTGATTTGTCAAATATTTTCTATAGTATTTCTATTCTCACTTATGTGTGTAGCAAGTATCTTTTCCCTGTGGATGGATTGACTTTTAACTTGTTTATGCTGATTCAGGTCAGAAAATTTTAATTATCAAGTAGTCAAGTGCGTTAAATGTTTACTTAATGGCTTATGCTATTTTGATTTTTGCCAAAAGAGTCGTTCCCTGCCTTGCATTCAGGCAGATTTTTCTCCTATACTTCCTACAGTTTTCATATTTTGCTATAAGTATTTAGGTTGAATTTCACTGCAGTTATCTGTATACATATGCACATGTGTATATAGTGAATAGATCCAATTTAAAAAAAAAATGCTATTTCACTGTTGATCCAAGTGGCGTATGTATATACTTGGCTTTTCTTGTACTATCTCCTAAGCTTTTCTCTGGCTTAATTTCCTACTGGTTTTCTCTTGCATTTGTTAAATCTCTGGCTAATTTTGGATATTCTTGAATCTTTCTGGAAATCACCTCACAATCGAACATTTCCCATACTTAATATCTTTGTTATCTCACCCTGAGTTATATCTTTGTTATTCCACTCCAAGAGGCTAAAATAAAAGAGCAGAAAAATAAAGTTGGAAAGTGGAAGGCCAGGAGAGCAGAAGAGAATGAAAGCATCGAGTGATGATGCATTAGGAGTATTTTCAGCAGCAAGTAACAGACCAGTCCAAAAAAACTGACGTAAAGAAAATAACAAATGGCTGTATGATTTAGCAAAATTTAAGCGTTCCCAGAGCTTTTTTGGAGACTCATTCATAAGTTATCGGCGGCTAGGCTCTATCTTTCTTGTTGGCCATCCTTAGTGCATTAATGGTTTATCTGACAAGGTCAGCCATAGCTCTACACTGCATCCTTACATGGGATAATCCCAAACAGAATGCAAGGGTAGGAGGGAGATCAGGTGAAAATATTGTCCTGTAAACCAAGCAAGAAAAGGGGGAGTAGCTGCTGTATAGATATCCAGCAGCGTCTTCCACGATCCTCTGCATAATTTATTGAATAAGAAATGGATGTGCAAGTACATTATGTATATGTACCTAGTAAATTTACTTAAGGTTTAAAAAAGAGGAATTGCAAATATACTGACATAACTATGTTGGAAGAATAGAGGAGGAAAGGGAAGATACGGAAGTCTGTAGTACAGCTATATTCTCGTTTTTTTCCAGAGTAAAATGTCTATGGATAATGATTCAAATTGATTAAGAAATATCTATAAGTAAATACATTTTGGATAAAATTAGGTTTTAGAAGAAAGAGCCAAGAGAATTCAAAGTATTTTTTCTTGCAAGGATCAGGGCAGAATATAAAAAAAAGATTAGAGAAGAGACAATTGCTTTTTATGTCAAGTATATTCCATTTTTCAGATCATGTGCATACTTTATTTGATCAAAACTTTAAAACATTTGTTTTCCCACAAGTTCTTCCACTAAGATAGAAGATGAACTGTCATCAGAATAGATCTTTTATTTCCTACTCTCGGTGTATTAAAAAAGAAATCTAAACATCTCAAATCCATTCCTTCGTATTTTAGTTTCTTCGAAGCATTTAGTAGTATCTCAGAAATTGATTGCCACATCTTCAATTACACTATAATTCAGTGAGAATTCCATGTCACTTGACTTTGAAGAGACAATTATGTTCCCCATGCACCAATTCTGAAGCTAACTGGGAAGTCTGTAGTGAAACCCTGTTACATTGATTGTTCTCTTTGTCATTTTTTTTTTGGTTCCCTAACTCTAGGTCTCTCTCTACACACATGTGAGAATGTGCACATGTGCACACACGCACACACACACACACACACACACACACACAGTTTCTTAAGAGATATAATTCTTTAACTCAATAATCCTTTCAATCTTCTGTAGCTTCTTTAAAGCATTCCCTGAAAATTAAATGGATCATCGAAGCTCCCTGGCAGTACTCATACATCTACATTTAACATCACACAGACATCTTCTAATGTTCTCAACAAAGTCAGCAGTCTGTGGGTTTCATTGCATCAGAGTGCTTTTAAAGAACTATAGTTTTGAAAAAAGACACTTAGTAGGATTTTCAAGGTGTTCCTCAATTGGCACCAAGGACTGACTTCTAAGGAGCAAGAGGATTTATGTGCCTCATAAAATGAGCTTCAAAAATTGGGACCAGACAACCCTCCAAATCTTTGTAAAGAAGCTGAACGGGTCCAATGCTACCATGCACTACCAGTCAAGCACAACCATGACTGCCTTAGAAGTGGCACTCCTATGTCTAGAAACTACCTTGGGCCTTTCAAAAGAGTCACCAGAACTTTTCAAGATAGAGCCAGCATTTTATATTTGCCCCATGGAAGTCATCAATCGCCAGACATTATTAGCTAAACACAGTGTCAATCAATCAACAGACAGGTCCTTCAACTGGCAGTTGAATTGAAAGAGTTGCCACTTCTTCCCTGTCTCCTTCCTATTGCACTGAACCAATGTAGCAGGAGAAGAGATGCTGTAAGACCAGTCCAGGCATCTGACTCTTAAAGCAGGAGAAGGGATATTGTAGGGCCAGTCCAGCATCAGACTCTTCTGCTCTAAGATGGTAGAGTGAGAAGAGTAAAGAGCAGAGCAGGCTGGCTCTCACAAGCCTGGAAAGTGCCTGCCAGAGGTAGGAGAGTAGGGATGGGGAAGGTGGACACCAATTTAAACTGATCAGACTCTTAATAACCACAATATTACAAAGCACTTCATAAACGGTGGACTATACTCCAAATATAGAACATTGGCATTTAATTATATACTATTTAGTATTCCTGGAGACACTCATCTTGATATAGATAAGTTCAATGGTACAAATGGTTTCTGGGAATTGAGGTGTCAAAACAATACTATAGTTTGAGCTGCCTTTATCAAGAATTAAACATATTCCTAGAATACAGCCATACAATCACAGTCAATACACTTCCTTACCTAACCCTACTACAGACATTTACAGAAGGATTCTTTTTGTGAAGTTCCACATAAACACCCCTACTGCAGGTGAATTCCCATTAGAAAGGAAGGAATTGAGGGAAAGACAGGTATGAAAAGAGAGAAGAAGGGAAAAATGAAAGGATAAATAGAACAGAAGTTGACATACATATAGATGGTAAGAGAAGGAATCTGAGTTTTCCAAATGTCTGTGTATTTATCTACTTATTTTAGTTTGTCAAGGTAAAATTCTGATTAAGAAAATTGACAACACTGATAATATATAGTAGGGTCTGGGTCTAAAACTGCAAGTTTCTTTATGCCGTTACTTGTGGGAGAAGTCGCTAACCTCCTGCTAAAGTCAGATTAAATTTCACTTACCATCCCCTTACTGGCAGAGCAAGAGCTGCTCCCAGAGCATTTTGTGCTAGATCACATTTTATATATAATACTTATGATTAAGTAATTTTGGTGTAAGATTCTATCTGTTCAAAAGTCAGAAATTCATGTTAAAATCAGCCCAGCTATGCATATGGTAAAAATCTGAAGAAGCTATAACTTTTCCTTTTCTGAAAAAAATAATTGAAGAAGAATACAAAAGAATACAGCAATCCATTATGGTTAGACATATGCATTACACAAAGCAACTATTTTTTTTTAGCAGAACATTTCATTTCTGCCAATGCTATCTTCCTAATTCAGCTCATCTGTGGAATTTAGCAGTGCCCGAACTCTTGCTCTATTTCATCAGTATTTCACAGATTCTTTGTTAAATTTAACATCTATGGTGTGTTTCTGAAAATAAAACTTTACAAGATTCAAATTTTATGGTCACTGAGTTTTTTCACTGGGATAACTAATCAATTGTTTAACTTAACAGAAGCTATAATGATAAAGTTATGTTCTGCCATTTAAATTATCAAAAAAGAAGAAAAATTAACAGCTCGACTAAGCTTTGGTGAGCTTCCCTTGAAAGCAGCATTTATTACCCTTACTGATAAATAGTGCTCCACATGTAAATGCTATATAATCCGTTTCCATGCCTCGCTTGATTCAAGTGCTCAACTCCCTAATTAGGCATCTGTTAGACAATGAAACTTTGTTTCCTGCACATAATATTGGTCTCTTTACTAATGTAGCTTGAATAACAACTTCTCTCTCAAGAGATTAATTTGATGCCTAAAGTGCCAGGAGGAAAGATTCAACATTTGCATTACATTAATTGTCAGGGTGTGACTGTGGCCTTGTTATCGCACAAAGCCGCGTATTCTAAGATGTAGTCATGGAAACCAAAACCCAACAACTGTGAACCCAGGAAATATCACCTTAGCAGCATCTGGGAGATATTATGAATATGGTTTCCATGACTTTATTTTAGATGCTATTATTTTTAAATAGAAGAACTTACACTCTCCTTTATTTATAAATGAGTCTACCTAGCCAGTATTTTTCAGTCAGAGCACATTTTCTCCATTAGAAAATGGACAGTATACAAAAATGTCTGTTGAAACATGGTCACTCATTTTACAAAAGAAAGTTGTTTAAGGAAAACTGCCAAATGAAAAGGGAAGAGTTAGGAATAGCGTGGGGCTCTCAGGAGTCCAGGTAGTCAATCAGGACAAGCCCAACCGAAGGTAACAACCAAGCCTGTTTACTTACTGTAACAGTAGAACCCAAGGCAAAAGTAGATGCCAGTTTCCAATGTGCCCACTGTCTAATCTTTTTTTTTTTTTTGACAATTACTGAACTTTATTAAGATGGAATCACTGAAAATTACACAGAAGCTACTTGCCTAAGTCAAAATCCTTGAGGTTCACATGAACTTAGTTACACAAATGAGAAACAAACAGCACGTTCAGAATGATAAGGAAATACCCCGATGCCCAGGGACTCCAAAACAGAAGATTCCTGTCTTCTTATGGACCCTAGGGGCTTGGGGGAGAGAAAGGGGAAAGGCTAAAAGTGGAGACATACTGAGTCAGGACGGAGAAGAGTGTCTTAGTCAAGGTCCCCACTAAGAAGGTCTTGGCAGAGACTTCTGAAAAGTGCCCCAGGCTGATCCCCCAATAAAGACGCTTCTGAATGGAGGCACCCAGGCAAGGAATGCAGGTGTGTGTGTGAGCATGGCTGCCTGAGGGGCCTCAAGTCCTTAACTTGATTCTTTCCAGAAACTTCTAACATGCAGACTGTAACAGCAAGTCTGGTGACAAGAGGGCAGAACCTGTGTAACTGCCTATGGGCAGGCCTGAAAGGTCACACAGGAACTCTGGCCTGGATCCAGACTCCTCAAACCAACCCTGTCAGATTCAACAGATATATTCCATACTGCTGAAGACCTGTAGCCTTCACAAATAGCACAGAGGAAACTGTTTTTGCTGTTTTTCATCACTGAAATTAAAGTTCAATTCTTCAAGTTTTCTACTCTGTAAGAAAAGAATGGCTTACTTTATATTGTTGAGCATGGTATGGGCATATTGACGTGTAATATAACTATCATTTCAGTGTTCAAAGAACGCCTGGCCTCAGATGCTATGGCATGTGACATTTACAACATGGATGAAATACTATCTCAGCCTGTGAATGACTGCTTTCTTGGGCTGGAATTTATTGCAGCAATGGTATGGCTTCTCTGAAAGAAAAGCAGTGTTTTTTTAAAGATGCATCATTATGAAGCAAAAAATCTGATGGCTACAATGATGCAGTTATAAACCAGCAATAATGAGGAAAGCAGAAATAATGTTGAGCTGGGAGTCTTTGAAAGGAATAGTTAAATAGTTATTCATTAAAGTGAACTGTACATGAAATGTAGTAAGATGAAAATTTCACTGAAGTAATTTGCTCTTCATTATGAAAACGTTTCTGACAATATTGAAAAGCGATGCAAAGGAAGAAAACAACCCTATTTAGCATTAAAGAATTGTTTGAAAAGGTAATGGATAAATAGAGAAGCTGTACTGCTGCAAATCCAAACAATTATTTCCTTACCAAGAAATCTCAGCATTTAATCAAATGCAGTTCCCATCTCATTTTAAAATTCAATTCTTTTAAGCAAAAAGAAATGTATGAGTTATATGGAATAGTGAGGACAAAAAAATAAGAAGGAAAATGAACATAGTTAATATCTGTATATATTATACAATATACACCCCCCCACACACAAGCCCTAATCCTTGAAAAGGTATTATTTAACAATTTTTAATTGAGCAATAATTTTGCTTTATTTTTTAATAAGTTTTAAGTCAGAGTTTCCTCTGACTTATCAAAAGATATGGATATGAATGTGAAAGTACTAAGCAAAGCACTGGAAGTAAGTACCACAAAAATACACATATGCAAAACTACGACATGAGAGGATATGAATATGCACTATCTTACAGTCCCCTTTATAAAAGCACATGACATGGGGAGACGATGTGCCGCCTAGAAACAGGGTATGTCTAGTTCCCAGCTATCACGGGTTTGCCACCTGGCTCATCAGGTGACCTAAGACACTGACTTATGACAATCATGACATTGAAACTCACTGAGTTAATGGGTCTGTTGTAAGTAGCATAAGAATAATACGTGCAAACGACTTGGGAATTATGTAGGAATGTTTAGACTAATCTTAAACTAATAACATACTTGGCAGAAAACTGAGTCATGAAAGCAATACATTTTTCCTAATTAGAGCTGAAAAATCAAATTTAGAACATACAAAATAATATAAACAGGATTCAAGTTCCCTTAGACTGTCACAGGTTATATTTCTTTATATATCTCTTCTCAAACTAATTTGGTGGTGCTATGTAAAAACTTCAGCTGTCTTCTTTAAATAAGTTCCTTCACATTTGATTTATGAAAGTTTTGTTACATGTGGTCCTGTGATTCCCACAAATGTAAAATATTGCAGACAAGTCTAACAATAACTTAGTATCACACAGAATCAAAATGTTACTCTTCCAAATTTATTTGCCTGCATGATCATTTCAATTGCAGTGAATGCATTCATAAAACTGGAAATGTAGTTATTCAATAGAACTAAATATGTATTGTCTTATCAAATGCAGTATGGATGCTCAAAAACAAAGACTCCGTTTAGAGCAAACCAAATCATACTCTTGTCCTGATTCCTGTTTCAATTGCACTTAAACATTAACCATGTTAAAATGAAGCCGACAGGGCTGTAACAATTTTTGTTGTTGTTCTGTTAGCACATTTTTGGTTTCCTGAACAGGCAAATAGCACAGTGAATTACATGGATCTTCTTAATGCTAAATCAAAGATGATTGCTTTTCAGTAGCAAATTATCTTTGATATTTGAATTGAAAACTCAGTATAACCAAGCATATAGCATTCTAAAAATGACTGATAAAGGAAAATTCAATTAGTCACATTTATCTCAGCGCCTTCTTCCTTGCAGCTTAAGCTTTATAACTCATGAAACTTGTAACTTCTGCAGAGTCCATAACATCATAACAAACTACTTTAAAATAAGAATACCAGGAGAGAATCAAGATTATGATATAGAAACTAAGACCACTTCTGACAGTTTTACTTTACAAAATAGCAGGACTAATTTAGCTATTTTGCTGAGAATGTATTCATTTTTGTTTCATCTATCCTACGTCCTATTAACATAATGGAAAGTCATGTGCTAGGATAAAGAAATGATAGAAAAATAAGGATTCAATAGTCAAATGATAAGACCATCATGTCGTCTTGTCTTTGGCATTCCAGGAGACTTTCACCTTGAGCTGAAAGTGTATACAAACTACAAGTTGATCTCCAACTATGCAGATTTGACTCACGTGTGTTTGTGTATGCCTTCCATATAGCTGTGACCAATCTTCTTACATAATCTTGGCATAGAATCTCAGGCTAGAAAACCTATGTAGAGTAATTCTGGTTTTGGTAATATGGTGAAATAGATAATGTGGCTTCAATCCCTGAACCTGACCTAAAAAACGAACCCTGCTAGAGATGTGGGATAAATTTCAGAGGCATTTTCACAAGGAAGAAAGGGAAATTCCCAAGCAAAAAAAACAAAACAGAACGTCAGTGGATTAGAAGTGAGTGAGCTGGCAGCAGGGCTGCAGGGGGGTCTCATTTGTTGTTCTTCGTAGCCTAAACAAGGAGGTAGTACTGAGGCTCCCAGATAAAGCTGAGACCCTCAGAGTCTCCCTAACTGCACATGGGGATGACGTGGAAGATGGTGTGTCTTCCTGGATCCTGAGTGGGAAAACATCTCGAAATTCAAAACAATGGATCTTTATCTACTGGGCTTTTGGTTCAGTGTCTATTAACCAAGTGGTTCTGGAAACTCTGCAATAAGAAACCTACACTATGAAATAAGTGTTGGCCCAGAAGACAGTGGTAGGCTTGGGGTACTAGGGAAAAGCAAGTACAAAATCTCTTTGACCGTATAGGGTCCCTATAAATAAAGCCCAGAAGGCACGCTCACATCCAAAGTTACAACACACGCAAACAAAAACATCCCCTGTAAGAGTCACACGGCCATGATAAGCCAGTTGAACAGAACCTCAGAAATTTAGGTTTTAAAACAACCTGGTGGACATTATGAAATGTATGTTTAAAATGACTATAAACAAAATCTAAAAATGAAGCTATAAGAAAGAATAAAAAGCAAAATTAAGTAACAAGATGATCTAAAAAGAACTCAATACAAGTTTCAGAAATTAAAAATTTTCACTGAAATTAAAAACTTGAGTTAAACAGTTGATTAGAAACAGGTAAACAGAAAATTAGTGACCTAGAAATGAGATAATAACTAAGGCCTCGAGTGCTAGCCAAGCCTACAAGTGCTGAACAAGTAACTGCCATGCCATGTTTTCTATTGCTGGTTGTTATTAATTTCATTATAAGTGTGTTTGTCAGTACATTCTGGCTGGCTGGAGTTTGTCAGTGACAGGCAGACTGGCTCTGCGACCTGCGCTATCAGCCACTCTGCTGTACTGCCCCTAAGGAAAGTACCCAGAATTCAGCGCTGAGTCACAATAAATGGTACTATGGAAGGGATTATAAAATGCGGAGAATGAAATGTAAAAGTCGACCCTGTAAGTCTAATCACGCTTCCCCGACACTCACGTGACATGCACACTCCTGGATTTCTGGCTTCTTCACTGGCTACTGCATCTCGCTCCCCTGCTGGTTCCTGCTCATGTCTCTGACCTCAGCACTGGGTCACCCAGGGCTCAGTGTGCAGACTCCTTTTTTTCTCTCTGGATTACTCACCCACGTGATCTCACATGGTCCCAGAGATTTAAACATCTCCAGGATGTTAATTCCCAATTTCTATCCTATGTATATGTATGACATACATACAACTGCCTGATGGTACCCCAAATTAACATGCCCAGAACTGATATCATTTTGCATCCCCACAGTCTGGCTCTGCAAGTGTTCCTCATCTTAGTTCCTTCCAGTTCTTAAAACCATTTCTCCTCTTTCTCTTATAAACCATATCTAACTTACCAAAAAATCCTGTGGGCCCAAGGTTCTAATACCTCCTACCACCTTCACCACTAACCACTCTGGTCCAAGCGACCATTATCATTATCCTGGATAATTGCAAAACACTCCTAACTTCATGCCTTCAGTCTGCACTCTAAAGCCTGTACGATCCTACTTGAATGTAAGCCAAATGCAGTCACATCTTTGCTCAAAGCTCTCTAATGGCGTCCTAATTCACACAGAGAAATAAACGTTTAGTAGGTTGTAAATCATCAGGCTGCCGTCAGCAGCATTCTCATAATTTTCCACTCTTCTTTTTCACTGTGCTCCAGCCACACGGGGCTCAATATGAAATCACAACCATCATTTCCTCTACCTTCTTTCATTTATTTAAAGAAATTTCTCTCTAGCATTCACTACTGTACATAAAACATGTCCTTTTAACTTTTTTTCAATCTGCATCTCCTAGAAGGTAAACTCCATACGTCACTGCTGAGTCCGCAGTGCCTAGAAGAGGTGGTCCTGAAGAAGGTCCTGAAGACACAACTGTGCTGCTTGAGCAGGTTCCTTGAGCTCCCAAGTGCGTGCACTCATCCCTGTTTTATTGCTGTATCTTTGTCAACCCTTGTCATCTCACGAAGAGTTCCTATGACTGGGTGACTAAGAAAAAAAATTGTACCTGTCCTCTAGATGGCGCTATATCTCTAAACTCAAATGGAAGTCTGTAGAATTAATAGACACACAATACTATAAATAAAATAGTTAAATAACAAGGACGCACCGTATAGCACAGGGAACTATATTCAGTTTCTTGTAATGAGCTTTAATGGAAAGGAATCTGAAAAAAATGTATGTATATGTATAGCTGAATCCTTTGCTGCATACATGAAACTAGCATTGTAAATTGACTACACTTCAATACAAAATGAGATTTAAAAAAAAGAACAAACCTTCTTTAGAGAGTCAGTGGGAAGAGAAATCTTTGCAATTGGTAGAATTTTGACCAGTGCACCTGGTTGTCCACTTTGCCTATATTGATCTATACTTACTCATGATGACAAACAGTGGTTGAACAGTGAGGAACCTCAATGAAATAAGATTAGTGGATTGGAGAAAAAGGCTGCAAGCCCCTGACTCTGGTCTCTTCTGGTCTATCAGATTATTCCCATCACAAAGGCAGTCCTGACCAAAATATGTGTGTACCTCTTTGAGGCTCTAGGAAGGAATTGGGGACCTGCTTCCAATCACATTAATTCTTTCCTCATAAATTCTTTGCCTGGCTTCTGCTAGTTTGATAATAACAACAACCCTGAACCCACCTGAAGCTCTCCTTTTCATAACCTTTGTAATGTAGTTGGCCCCCAAAGGTATGGCAGAGTTTGCTTTAGGTGCTGTATGTTGGATGTATTTCAGAACTAAAGTACAGGTATTTATAAATAGAAATGAAAATCTATGCTAATAATTCAAAAGCAGTACAGTGGTCCAAAGTAGCTGGGCGCTAGATAAAATGGCTATGAGAGGTGTTTCACTTTCAGCTGAATAGTCGAAATCTGTTTGTCTCCAAGACCTTCAGTAACTTTTACTTTACTATTTTGCTTGTGGTTGACCACCCCCCCACCATGACAACCTACCCAGATTTCCCCACCCGTCTATTGTTCCACACTTCCAAGGTTCTTCTATGACTGTTCTTTCTATAACTCTTATTCCTAATATTTATATAATATATATAACTCTTTCATGTCACAAAGTTTTCACAATTAAATTCCGATCAATATGTAGAAGATTCCGATTCCTTCTAATTCCTGGGAATTATGAAACAGGATGCCCTTGATCCTAATGGATTACTCTCCCTCAAATTCCATCTTCTAAAATGAGGGACCTCTTTTCACCAGAGAGCCAGGCGACAAGAAGATCAGCTTCAGTCAAGGGAGAACGACAAGTCGTAACCGTTTCGGCCCTTCCTCTTTTCTTTCTGTCTTTCTCTTCCAGCTCCTGTCCCACCATCCCAGCTTCCTGATGTTTTTTTATCACAGGGAAAAATTTATCTCATTTTAAAAGATTTTAATAAAGTTAGTAATTAATTACGTTACTTATTCTTCCTTCCATATAACAATGATTATTGCTTAAATATTCAGAGCCTCTGATTTTTCAGTCTCATTTCTTCAGTTTATTCTGAATGTGGAAGATTTTAATTTGACTAAATTGCTGCTCAATAGTTTTAAATTTCAAGACAACTAGAAGAGACTGGTTATGAAATTTTTATAATTAGCTCATTTAAATATTAAAACTTAAATAAAACCATAAGAAAAAGGTAAGATACTATTAAGGCAAGTTAGGAAATAAGATTCCACCAATAAATGAAGCTAAACACTGACAATTCCTTGCTGAAACATGCAAGTATTTACATGTTCCAACTGCAATCACAGTTTTTTAAAAAGCAACATTTTTGTATTTATATAAAATGTTTATATTTTCCAGAAAAACAGGGAAATTTTAATTCATTAACTTCATACTCCCAGTATTTTGAAGTTTCAAGTATCCTTGGAACTCTGTATAAAATAAGACTTCACTTTAAGAGCATTTTCAAACTAATGAAAAGAGTTTTCTATTATGTAAATTACTTAAATTTTATTTTGGAAGAGCAGAACACATTTCTGTAATTGAAATATTAATTCTATCTTTTAAAAAGCTAAATCATTAAAGGATAATACCATGTCTTGTATTGTAGAAGGACATCGAACCTGACTGTCCAGCTAGGTGCTTGAGATACTTTGAAACAAGAATCTATTGAAGACAAGAATTGGCTATATATATCTGCTATACATATTTTTATGGTTAGACCTAGTATACCAAGAATTGATTGTGAAGAATAACTCATTTATGATGAAAAGTAGCCATTCCGATGATTTTACTATTATTGCACGGCAAGCAGACAACTGGGGCTATCTGTTCCTAGCCTGTCCCTATGTGATAACCATCTGCATTTTAATAATCAAAGTGCTGGGTTCCAGTTCAAGAAAGCAACTTAGCAGAATTCTGAACTCACTTCCCACCATGGACACACCAAGTCTGCAGTTACATATGGAACAACTTCCTCTGGAAAAACTTAAAACACTGGCTGAGCAACTCCTACACATCGGGCAAATGAGAAAAAAAAAAAAAAATCCACCTTTTATTGGGTAGGAGAGGCTGGAACACAATCTCACCATGAATCCCACTCCCAGGGCTAGGACCCACAATCAAAAGGGAACTCAAAACCTGGAGGTTCTCTCTGTGGACTGAAGGGTTTGAACCACACATTGGGTGACCCAACTTTTAAGACCTGCACCTGAGAGATGAGCTTCCAAAACATTTAGCTTTGAAACCAATGAGACTCAAATCCATGAGAGCACAAGGCTCTTAAAAGGCCCATGCATAAACTCACCCACTTCAGGGCTCAGTGCAGAGGCACCCAACCAAGAGATGCCCAGATTTTAGGTGGAAGAGGCTCATTTGCTAATCTTGAAGCATCAGCCTCAGGGACAGAAATCCAATTTAGTACACATCTAAGGACTTGCTGGCTGGCAGGTACCATCTTCCTGCCCTCCCTCTGTCCTCTGTCTCACTCCAGCCAGCACCATCTGTCCTCTCTCCCTCCCCACAGTGGGTGCCATTTACATGCTTTCCCTCTGCCTTGCTCTAGCCAGTGGGTTCCACCTTCTTTTCTCTTCACTTTCCTCCCTGGTGGGTGCTGTCTGTATACTCTCCTTCTGTCTAGCCCCCCAGTGGATGCCATCTTTTTTTTTTTTTTTCTCCTCCCCTAGCAGTTACAGCCTTTACATTCTACTTCTGCCTACTTCAGTCAGTGGGTAACTTGAGAGCACAAGTATCTCTCAGATGGGGACTTGTACACTCATCTAGGTCCCTGGTTTTTAAGTCAGAAGCCCCAGTTTTAATGGCTGCAGCCCAGGGGACACCCTTTGATCACCTTGGCTCTGGAGGCCAGGGAAGCTTGTGATCCTGGGTCCTGCTGGGACTGAAACAATCATGGAGACAGTTCTTGGCAGACTATCAGCCCAGAGTGCTGCACAGATACCAGATGGAAATGCACCTCAGTCTCTCTGTGAAAGAAGCCTATTTGCTTGTCCAGGAACTCTGGTCTGAGTGGCATGCTTCTGGTTAGACACACATCTAGAGCCCTGTGGCGGTGCTCTCAGAGAACAAAGGCTGGTGGATGCAGTCTTTGTATGCTGCCTCAGTCTAGCTCAGTGGTATCATTCAGAAAATCGCTTACACCTTTGTCTGGCACCTGAGTTATTGCCTGTGGCTAGGGGACATCTGTATATTACTTGGCTCTGGTGGCCAATGGGGCTTATGTTCATGGGTCCCACTGGTCTGTAACCAACGGAGAAAAAAAAAAAAAAGCTCAAGTGGCTAATTCTCACAGGGCACAGCAAAAGGCAGTAGACTCAGGTACTCAGCCTCTCTTAGCTTATCATCACAGCTGTAGCCTGAGGGGCAGGATTTTAATTCAACACACTGTAATCTTTACGGAGACCTCGGAGAGTGGATGCTATCTCTGTGTTCCCCAACTGCCATGCTCTGGAGGAACAGTGCCTCCCAAAGGGAAGCTTTTACAAGTGTCTGATGCCTCAGTTTCTGCAGCTGCCACCCAAGGGATGCCACGGGAACTTGTGTTCCTGGGTCCCATGGGATTTAACAATCAGAGAGAGAGTTCTCAGTGGGCTACCACCCCCATGGCATCACACACACAGGCAGACTGAAACACACCCAAAGTCTTTGTGTGAAAGAGGACTCATTGCTTATTCTGGAGTTTTAGCCTGAGGAGCAGGCTTCAGGTATGGTGCACACCTAGGGGGACTATGGAGCTACTCTCAGGTAATTCAGAAAGGTGGATGCCATCTTACTCTCCTTCTGCCTTGCTACAGCTCACAGGTATCTCCTGGGAAGGAGCTTATACACTTACTTGGAGCCCTGATTTCTGTGACTGCTGACCAGGCTATACCCCTTGGTTCCATGGCTCTGGCAGTCAGTGATACTTACACTTGCACTCCCACAGGACTGCATATATTTGTATACCTTAACAGCTGCTGCCTGAGGGTCTGGTTTCCAATCATTTTGAATCTAGGTGCTAAATAAGATCCTCACCTTTAGGACAATGACAAGTCTTGCACAACATTAACTACTGGGAACCATTAAAAGTAAAACAGACTGCACTGTCAGTCACACAGATTTAAGAAAAACAAGAGCCAGGACAGGATAGAACAATAAGATCCATCTCCTACATGAAGCCACTCCTTCAAGACTGGGAGAGGCCACTGTTTTATGTAATGTGTAAAAACCAACAGAGAGAGTCAAGGGAAATAAAGAAATCGAGGAATATTTTACAAAGGGAAGAGTAAGATAAAACCTCAGGCGGGAGAATGAATAAAGCAGAGATAAGTAACTTACCTGATAAAGAGTTCAAAGTAATGGTCAAAAGATGTTCATTAACTCTGATAAAGAATGCATGACCACTTTGAAGTAAGAACTTCAAAGAGATAGAAAGTCTTATGGTCACCACAAAGCAAAAGCCTATAGTTTGGTACACAGCAGATAAAGAAGAAATCTAAGCATACCAGTAGAAAAAGTCATCAAACCACAAAGGGAGAGAGCAAGAGAAGGAACAGAGAGGAACTACAAAACAGTCAGAAAATAATGAACAAAATGGCCATAAGTACGTATCTTTCAATAATGACTTTAAATGTTAATGGACTAAATTCTCCAGTCAAGAGACAAATGGCTGAATGGACAAAAACAAGACCTATTCATATGATGCCTAAAAGAGACTTGCTTCAGATGTAAGGACACACACAGACTGAAAGTGGGGGCATAGAAAAAGATATTCCATGCAAATGGAAACCCAAAGAAGTTGGGGTAGCTATACTAATATCAGACAAAACAGACTTTAATAAGAGACAAAGAAAGTAATTACATAATGAGAGGTCAAATCCAGGAAGAAGATATAGTATTTATAAATATGTATGCATCTAACTTAGGAGCACCTAAATAGAGCAAATATTAACAGACTTAAACAATGATTAAACAAAGAATCAAAAGGGAAATTAATAAAAAAAACCTTTCAAAACAAATAAAATTGGAAACACAACTTATCAAATCCTGTGAGATACTGCAAAAGCAGTTCTAACAGGGAAGTTCATGGCAATAAATGTTGACATCAAGAAAAGAAAGATTAAGTAAACAACCTATATCTCAAGGAATTAGAACAAGAGGAACAATTTAAGTAGAAATGTAGCAGAAGGAAGGAAACAATAAAGATCAGAATGGAAATAAATGAAATAGAGATGAGAAAAACAATAAAAAGGATCAATGAAGCTAAGAGCTGGTTTTTCAAAAAGAGCAACAAAATTTAGAAACCTTCAGCTGGGCTCACAAAGAAAAAGAGAGAGAAGACTCAAATAAATAAAAACAGAAATTAAAGAAAAGATTACAACTGATACTACAGAAATACATAGGGTCATAGGAGACTATAGGCATAACCCAGGGACATTATGGATTCAGTTTCAGACTACCCCAATAAAGCAAATACTATAATAAAGCAAGTCACACAAGTGTTTTGGTTTTCCAGTGCATGTAAAAGTTATGTTTACACTATACTGTAGTCTATTTGTAGTCTATTAACTGTGCAATATTATGTCTAAAAAAACAATGTGCATAACTTAATTCAAAATACTTTATTGCTAAAAATACTTTATTGCTAACCATCATCTGAGCATTCAACAAGTCTTAATCTTTTTGCAACATTACATCAAAAGATCACTGATGACAGATCACCATAACAAATATAATAATGGAAAGTTTGAAATATTGTGAGAATTACCAAAATGTGACACACAGACATGAAGCAAACACATACTATTGCAAAATGGCATTGATGGACTTGCTTGACTTAGGGTTGCCACAAACCTTCAATTTATTAAAAATGCAGTATCTCGGAAGTGCACTAAAGCAAAGGGCAAAAAAATAAAGTACACCTGTACTGCGAACAATCATATGCCAACAAATTATATAACCTAGGGAAAATGTTGATTCCTAGAAATACACAAGCTACCAACACTAAATCAGGGAGAAATAGAAAATCTCAATAGAGCAATAATGAGTAAAGAGATTCAATCAGTAAGGAAAAGACTGCCAACACAGAAAACGCCAGGATCAGATGGCTTCACTAGTGAATTCTATCAAACATTTAAAGAAGAATTCATGCCAGTGCTTCTCAAACTCTTCCAAAATATTGAAGAGAGAACATTTCCAAACTCATTCTATGATCCAGCATTACTCTGATAGTAAAACCAGATAAGAACACTATCAAAACCAAAACAACAACAAAAAACTAGACCAATATCCCTGATAAAAATATATATGTAAATTTTTCCAACAAAATATTAGCAACCTGAATTAAAGAACACATTAAAAGGATAATACACTATGACCAAATGGGATTTATCCATGGGATGCAAGTATGTTTCAGCATATGCAATTCAATAAATGTAATATGTGACAGTGGAATAAAAGATAACAATTACATGATCATCTCAGTAGATGCAGAAAAAGTATTTGACAAAATGAAACATTTTCATGATACAAATTCTCAACAGATAGGATACAGTAGAAACATACCTCAATGTAATGAAGGCCATATACAACAAACCCACAGATAACATTATACCCAGTGGTGAAATACTGAAAGTTTTCCTCTAAGATTAGGAACAAGACAAGGATGCCCACTCTCACCCCTCTTATTCAATAATGCACTGGAAGTCCTAGCTAGAGCAATAAGGCAAGACAAAGAAATAAAATGCATCCAAATTCAAAAGGAAGAAGTAAAATTGTCACTGATGGCAGACAGTATGATTTTGTTTATAAAAAAAATCCCAGACTTGACCAGAAAGTTGTTGGAACTGATCAATGAATTCATTAATGTTGGAGGATATAAAATCAACATACAGAAATCAATAGCATTTCTACATGCTAATAATGAAACATTTGAAAAAAAATTAAAACTATTCTATTCACAATAGCATCAAAAGCAATAAAATACCTAGGAATCAATTTAAGCAAGGAAGTGAAAGATCTTCATAATAAAAACTGCAAGACTGCATTGCAAGAAATCAAAGATATCATAAAAAAAATTAAAAGACCCCGCCCCCAATGTCCATGGATTGAAAGAAGTAATAACATTAAAATGTCCATACTACCCAAAGCCATCTGTAGATTCACAAAATTTCTACCAAAATTACAATGGTCTTCTTCTCAGAAAACAAACAAACAAACAAAACCCCTAAATCTTGTATAGAACCACAAAAGACCCCAAATAGCCAAAAGAACTCTTAGAAAGAACAAAACCCAAGTCACCATATGTTCTGATTTCAAACTAGTACAAAGCTACAATAATTTAAATGGCATGGCACTGGCATAAAAATAGATGAATAAACCAGTGGAACAGAATAGAGAACCAAGAATTAAACCCCAAATATACAAAAAAATTAATATTTGACAAGAGAGTCAAGAACATCCAATGGGAAAAGGACAAATCTCTTCAACAAATGGTGCTGGGAAAACTGTACAAATGCATGCAGAATAATGAAATGATATCCCTATCTTACACCACTTGCACAAAATAACTCCAAATGGATCAAAGACTTAAACATAACACCTGACACCATAATACTTCTAGAAGAAAACAGAGGGAAGAAGTACTCAATATTAGTTTTGTCAACAACTTTTTGTCTGTGTTACCAAAAACATAAGCAAGAGCAAATATCAACAAAAGGGACTACATCAACTTAAAAGCTCTGAACAGAAAAACAAAAAAATGAAACAGCAACTAAAGGAATGGGTAAAAAATGTATTTTCAAACCATACTGGATAGAGTTAATATCCAAAATATATCAAGAACTAATACAACTCAAAAACAAAACAAAAATCCAATTTAAAAATGATCAGAGGAACCAGAGACATTTCTCAAAGAAGACATCCAAAAGGCCAAGAGGTACATGAAAAGATGCTCAACAGAACGAATTATCAGGGATACACAAGTCAAAAACACATTGAAATATCACTTCACACATATCAGAGTGGCTATCATCAAAACAAACAAACAAACAAAAACAAGAAATAAGTGTTGGCAAGGATGTGGAGAAAAGAGAAACCTCACACATTGTTAGTGTGAATATAAATTTGTGCAGCCACTATAGAAAACAATGTGAATGTTTCTCAAAAAATTAAAAATCGATCTACCATATGGTCCAGCAATTCCACTCTGGGGTACATACCCAAAGGAAATGAAAATAGGATATAAAAGAAATATATGTACTCTCAATTATTGCAGCATTATTCAAATTAGCCTAAGTAAGGAAACAACCTAAGTGACCATCAATGGATGAATGAAGAAAAAAAATGTGATATTTATACACACACCCACGAACAATGGAATATTACTCAGCCGTGATAAAGAAGGCCATCCTACCATATGCAATAACATGGATAGAACTCGAGGACATTATGCTAAGGGAGATAAGACAGATACTGATAGACAAATAATGTATGGTATCACATATCTGTGGAATCTTTAAAAAGTCAAATTTGTAACAAGAGTGACATGGTGGTTACCAAGGAATCGTAGGTGAGGGTGGAAGGAAAGGACAAACGTTATTTAAGAATACAAACTTGCAACAAGTAGTAAGTCCTAGAGATCTACTGCTGCACAGTATAGAGAATATAGGCAACCATACTGTATTGTAATCAAACCTGCTAAGAGATTAAATTTTAATTATTCCAACCACTAAAAAGAAATGATAATTGTGCATTGTGATAGAGGTGCTCATTATTGCCACTGATGGTAATCCTAATGGTAATCCTAATAAATGTATCAAATTAACATGCCATAAACCTTAAATTTACACAATGTTCTAGGTCAAATATGTTTCAATTAAGAAATAAAGAAAAACAATGTAGTAAAGATGTTTATAAGTGCTATATATGAAGGAAAAAAATTGATTTATTTTCCAGAAAACAAAATAGAATTGGAGCAGGGAAGTACTGTTTTTTTTAGAAAATCACTCAAACTGTCACTTTTTTTTTTTACCTCATGGAGAAAACTAGTTCAAAGAAGTGGAAAATTTAAATTATTAAATATTTCAAAGATAATAGGGCAGCGTAAGTAATTAATGGAGTAGTACATATAGTAACCCTACCAAGTTAATAAACTCATAGTGTGCTTTATTAATACTAGTACTAAGGGCTAAGAAAAACTGAGTATTTATTACATATCAGCTACTGTTCTAAATTTCATACAACTTTTTTGATAAGGTTTATCTCAATTTTACAGAGGAGTAAAATGAGGCAAAGCAAGTTTAAGTAATTTGCTCATAGAGATAGAGTCAGAGTTGTAATTTACACCCAGGCAGGAAAGCTCCTTACCCAACACTTTCAACCAATATGCCACAGGCTCTCAAAGTGTGTTCTGTAGAATCCCAGGGTTCCCTGAGAATTTTCAGGGGGTTGTAAGGTCAAATTTATTTTCATAATAATACTGAGACATTATTTGCCTTATTTCATAGTGTTGCTGTTGCACTGATGATGCAAAAAGCAGAGACAGGTAGAAACACTGGTGCCTCAGCATGAATCAAGGCAGCAGCATCCAAGTGTACTAATAATCATTATAATCATCATCACCATGCATTTGCTTATAAAAGGAAAGGAAGAAAAAGAAGAAAGTCAGTTTACTTAAGATTCTCCTTGTTGAAAACAGTACAAATTATTAATTTTTGAGAATTTCTCTGAGCACACATCTTTTTATTAACCTGTATGGCTAAATAGAAAGTACATATAAAACATTTCTGTTAAATAGTATAGCATGCTGGTTGTTCTATGGAAGAGCAACTGAGTTATGAACTGAAATGACCACTTTTTCATGAAACGTCATTTTTTAACTGAAAATCAATTGTCATATCAACTAAGGTAATCCAGATTTGGGTATTTTGAAGTCGTTTTCTCAAAGAATAAATACAGTAAACTTCAGGGAAAACTAATGATGGTATCTGTTGCCAATAATAAGATTTGAACTTGACAGCTCAAGTTGGACTTTTAAAAACCTTGTATTCACCAGCACTATGAAATTCACAGCTTCCCAATACTGAAATGTTTTTCTGATGAGACTGGTGGTAGTATTACTGAATGTGATTTTTCGATATTCTCTAATGAAATATGTCACCCTTTGGAAGATCTGCCTAACTCACTGAACCAATATTTTCCAAGTAACGAATGCATGATGTTTACAAAATGGTTCATTTTAACCCACTCATTCAAAGTGTAAAATATTAAATCACCACATTGTATACCTGAAACTAATAAATGTTGTGTCAGTTTACCTCAAGGAATTCTTTAATTTGAAAAAAGTACTAAAATATGAGGGTTTTTTTCCTTTGAGAAAAGGTGTAAAAATAGATCAAGGTATTTTATTAAAACAGAAGGAAAAAATTATTTGATATAGTTTTAGATTACACCTTGCAAATAACCTTTACAGTAATACTACTTGCTTAATTTTGGTATAATATCAACAAAAATATGTATGATTATCTGAAAATGCTATTAAAATACTCCTCTGTTCCACCTGTGTATTTGTGTGAGGACAGATTTTCTTTATGTACTTCAACCAAAACCCAGAGTATAACAGATTGAATACAGAAGCAGATATGATAATCCAGTTGTCTATGAATGACTCATTTGTAAACAGATTTGCAAAAAGCCAATTTATCACTAATATTTTTGCTTTTAAAAATATACCTGTTTTTCATAAAATGTTATTTATGTTAAATAGGTTAATTATTGTTACATTTGATTGAATTAACACGTATTTTAAAATGTCTATGTTAATTTCTTATATGATAAATATTGATAGCTATAATCCACATGAAAACAAATCTTTGGGGTTCTCAATATTTTTAAGAAGTGTGAAAGTTTCCTGAGACCTAACATTCTTAGACACCTTACGTTATATTAGCCATTTAAGTATCTATAAATAGCATAGCAATTATATATATATATATAAGTGGTTACTTCTAAAGTGCTTAACATAGCATGCATATCTGTCTATCTATCCATCCATCCATCCATCCACCCACCCACATTCCTAACTACCTACCTACCTACTTACCTATCTATCTAGATACCCATCTACCTATCTATCTCTTATTATGTGTGGATTGTTTATTTGGATATACTCTCACCAGAGTTTGCACTTTTGAGAACTTCAATAGTTGAGAACAGACAATCTACAGAGGAAATTTATTTCATCTTTGGATAGCTCTGCAATGAGGAAAGTTTTGGCCACTTTGAACCCCAAGTCAATATTCTGAAATTCTGCAGTCTAACACAACTACAATTCTATTAATCTAGGCTAGCACTGTATTAGTTACATGGATTAGTATATTACACCAATATACTGAATGTCAATTGAGACTGATATTGAGCTTAGTATCTAACATTCAGATGTCATAACTTCTTACTTCCCAGGTACTGCTATCCAATCAAATTACCATTTTCTTCCATCCTTTCTGGAACCAAATGCAATAATTTATATTTACCTACTTTTAAGTTCATTCTACTAGGCTGATTGCTCTAATACTTTGAACTTCCTTTAGATTCTAATTACTTTCACTAATGACCACTTCCTGTTATTTGCAAATTTTGTAAAATGTATTCAATTTTTATTCATATTATTGGTTAAAATTTTATGAAAAAGGCTCTATAAACTTCGTCACCCATATTTCTGTTCCTATCCACTAGGTTATATGCAAAACCTTGACAAATACCTTGCTAACAGCACATAAGAAAAAGGGAGAAAATTAGGTTGGTCATAATGACATGTACTAAATGAAGCCATTAATACTCCTAGTGAGTATTAAATATCTAATTCTAGAAAACTAAGCAGGATCTATATAATCACATCTGCTTATAATTATCAGAATGTGATTTATCTGTCTTCTGGAAAACACAAGCTTCATCTTTCCTTCTTTCTCTTCTTCACAATTCTTTCAATAGTAATGCAACCCCTGTAAGTAACTTTATCTGATAATTCTCTCAGTATCCTGGTAGACAATTTATCAGAGTTTTATTGTCAAATGATTCTCAGATCAGGTTCTTCCTGTCCAGGAGACTTTTCTCTTCTTCACTAATAAACCCAGAAGCCTTCTCTTAAACCTGAGGGACAGCTCAGGAGCAAGGCAAGCACCTGTGCTTAAGGCCAACTTGCCTCAGATGCCAGTGCTGCCTCCTATTGGCTGAAGAAACTGAAGGGTGATTTGCCAATTTTATTGAACATAGCTACCTAATTACATAAGGAAACTCACACTGCAGGGATGTAGGGATGTAGAAATCATGTATACAAAGCACAGTGCATAGCACTAACAAAATTTTCAATCAATTTCAGCATTCACAGTCATTCAGCACCCAGTTTCTAATTCTTGTATTTCCCTGTTCTGTGTGTAGTTGGTTTATAGAGCTGCATTGGGCATTGGATTTTGTAATCAATGCTCTTTTTTTATTCTTTCCCCAAGATATTTTGTAATTTCCTTTTTACAGAGAGTATAGCCTTGGGTATTCTTTTATTTTAACATAAATATAGGTGAAGTAAAAATAATCATGTGATAATATTAATGATGAAATACAGAAAGTATTAACCGAAAGTGAGAACTGAGTATTATATTAATGATTTCAATTATTCCTATTCTTGTTATCTTTTATCCCCCCCATCAATAACATAAATTGCCAAAAATCAATAATAAGCTAAATGGACATACATTCTCAGGATCGAAGGAGGAAAGACATTTTTGCATTGCTTATTAAACTTGCTTTATTCTGGAGACTGAATATGGGATTTAAATGTTTACACGGATGCCTTGAAGAACAGCCTTCTTACCTGTGTGAGTAATATGCTTACACAGAGTTCTGCAATTCAGAACTAGGCAATTAATTCCGTAAGTGCCTTCATGACCCTCTACATATTTCATGAAGCTGCTGTGACTCCATTTGCCTTTGTACTTGGAGATTACATCATAATTATTTTGTTTGTAATTTAAGTATTTCCACCCGTTCTTAATATCATAATTTTCCACATTTACAATATAGAGTAATTGAAGCATAAAATAGGTTACTGTCCACACTACATAACAAAGGCAACATCCAAGCTCCGTTTCTTTGTTTACATTAAATCAGCAATGTTGCCATTTTGCTAGGAATTTTCTTTTCAATGCTACTAGGCTAGAGCATGTTGTTTTTAGGAAGAGAACACATATGACATTTATGTGTTCACAGTCTATGTGCTTACTACAGTAAATAAAATACACGAAGCAATAAAAAAGTGAAAATTCATTTTGACATCTGACTCTCTATCATAATTTAGGTCTGGATCTTTGAGTCTAGATTTTCCTGGTTCACTCCGCTGCCATAATGACTTTATTCACCATAAATCAAGTGATGGCCCTATCACAGAGGATCACCAGAATCAGAAAGTACTGACTTTTTTTTTTTTTTTAACTTCTCATCAAAACTTCTGCAACACGTAGGTACTGGCTCTGAGTTTCTAAAGTTGAAAGCTATAGAATGTGAACATTTTTCTCTCTCTAGGCTATAACTTTATTTTTCCCATCCAGCTCTAGGGAGAGGTTACAGAGAAAGAGGGGGAAGCCATTAAACCTTAGTATTTAGCAGTTGCTCAGAGAGCCTAATTGGAGACTCAGCTGGCTGTGCAGCCGCTGTAACAAAAGACGCTGCCTACGGGCAAATGTCCACAGAAGCCAGTTTTTTTCCTAGCTTGCCTAGAAGCCCTCCTCCAGGCTAAACTTACGGCTTTGGTTACTTTTCAAATCTGCATTTCCAACAGTTTTATTTGAATATGAAGTCACATTTAGGTTTCCTATATTTAAAAAAATTATCATTAACACACTCCTGCTCCCCCACCTCCACAGCTCAAATATTCAAATGATTAAAAAAAAAACAACTTTCAGAGTAATCTCTAATAATAATGTAGTACTAGACCCTACAGAGCTCATCAATATATGAGTCTATTTACTGGAAAATTCTCAAAAACAAGGAGAAAAACAAATGTTTTATAGTATTTATAGTGCTGACATTTTGAGACTGACTCAGAAATCAGATATGTGGTGATAATTAAAGTCTCTCTGTTGGAGCGTAATACGCTCCTGTGTACTCTGTAGTAAGAAATAATCTGACATTTTAATAAAGATGAATTAAATGATAAATTGGAAAACTCAATTGTATACAAAGGAAAGACGGAAAAGACAACCAGAAAATCCTTAAGACTGGCCCATATTTATACCAGATTCCAAGGGAGAAACTAGGAAGTTGACATCAGGACCCCACAAAATGCTGCATTTTAATGATTTTTTTAAAAAAAACAAGTAAATAGACATTTTAAATGTCTCAAAAATACCTTTTCACATCTTCAGTAATGTGGCATATAGAACACAAGACTGGGTGGTTACTATCAGGGTTATTAAAGTCAAGATTAAATGTCTACAATAAACAAGAATAAGCAAAACCCCTCTGGACAGAAGCTGTCATAGGAAACACAGTGATGTCACCTGTTCCATTCTGTCACATACTCTGTGGCATCATGAAATTTATGCAATTTCCTGTGGATGTTTTTACATGTGCCCAATGTAAATTTCAGTTCATCTACATACTATTTTCAATTATCTGTGTAAGATTTCAAAACCATTTAAAAACATCCTCCAGAAAATTTATTTTTGCCTGAGGGTGTTCCTCATTATGTTCAAATTCTGCTAGCATTCTCATCTTGTTTGTATTATCACCACCCAGTTTTCTTCTTCTTTTGTGTACTCAGAAATACATAGGCAGAAGTATAAACTTTAAAAACAAAAACAAACAACTATATGGAAACAAACTGGACAACCTAGAAGAAATAGACAAGTTTCTGAAAACATACAGTCCACCAAGACTGAATCAAGAAGAAACAGACCACTTGAACAGACTGATCACTAGAAATGAAATAGAATTAGCAATAAAAAGACCTCCCTATAAACAAAAATCCAGGACCAGTTGGCTTCACTGGGGAATCTTACCAAAAGTGCAAAGAACTCATACCAGTCCTCATCAGACTCTTCAAGAAGACTGAAAAGGAAGGAGTACTCCCAAACTCATTCTACGAAGCCACCATCATCCTGATACCAAAACCAGATAAAGATGCTACGGATAAAGAAAATTACAGGCCGATACGTTTGATGAACACAGATGCAAAAATCCCCAGCAAAATATTAGCAAACAGAACCCAACAGCACATAAAAAAGATCACACAACATGATCAAGTTGAATTCATCCCAGGGACACAAGGATGGTTCAACATTTGCAAATCAATCAATGTGATACACCACATCCACAAAAGAAAGGACAAAAACCACATGGTCATCTCAATAAATGCAGAAAAAGCATTTGATAAAATTCAACACCCATTTATGATAAAAACTCTCACCAAAGTGGGTATAGAGGGATCATATCTCAACATAATAAAAGCTATTTATGACAAACCTACAGCCAGCATAGTACTAAACAGTGAAAAACTGAAAGCCTTCCCACTACAATCTGGAACCAGACAAGGACGCCCTCTCTCACCACTTCTATTCAACATAGTCTTGGAAGTCCTAGCCACAGCACCAGAAAAGAAAAAGAAATAAAAGGGATCTAAACTGGAAGAGAAGAGGTAAAATTGTCACTGTATGTGGATGACATGATACTATATATATAGAAAACCATGAAAGCTCCACACAAAAACTACTAGAGATGATAAAAAAAATTCAGCAAGGTAGCAGGATACAAGATTACCACACAAAAATCAGTTGCATTTCTTTATACTAACAATGAATTAGCAGGTAAAGAAAGTAAAGACAATCCCTTTTAAAACTGCATCCAAAACAATAAAATACTTAGGAATCAATCTAAGCAAGGAGATGAAAGACTTATACATGGAGAACTAAAAAACACTGGTTATGGAAGTTAAAGATGACTTACAAAAATGTAAAGATAGACCATGCTCTTGGATAGGAAGAATCAGTATCGTTAAAATGGCCATATTGCCCAAGGCAATCTACAGATTTAATGCAATCCCCATCAAATTACCTAGGATTTTTTTTTAAACAGAACTAGAACAAACTATCTTAAAATTTATATGGAATCATAGAAGACCCAGAATTGCCAAAGCAATATTGAAGAAAAAGAATGAAGCTGGAGGAATAACCCTCCTAGACTTCAGACAATATTACAGAGCTACAGTAATCAAAACAGTGTGGTACTGGCATAAAAACAGACATATGGGTCAAAGGAACAGAATAGAAATCCCAGAAATAAACCCATAGGTCTATAGTCAATTAATCTTTGACAAAGGAGGCAAGAACTTCAGCAAGTGGTGTTGGGAAAACTGGATAGCAGCATGTAAATCAATGAAGTTAGAACACTCCCTTACTCCATACACAAAAATAAAATGAAAATGGATTAAAAACTTAAATATAAGACAACATACAATAAATCTCCTAGAAGACAACACAGGCAAAACATTCTCTGATATAAATCTTAGCAATGTTCTCCTAGGGCAGTCTACCCAGGCAATAGAAATACAAGCAAAAATAAACAAATGGGACCTAATTAACCTTACAAGCTTTTGCACAGCAAAGGAAATCATAATCAAAACAAAATGACAAACTACAGAATGGGAGAAAATATTTGCAAATAATTGGAATGACAAAGGCTTAATTTCCAGAATATATAAATAGCTCATACAACTTAATAACGATAAACAATTAACCCAATCTTAAAATGGGCAGAGGGACCTAAACAATCTATTCTCCAATGAAGACATACAAATGACTAATAAGCACATGAAAAAATGCTTAATATCACTAATTGTCAGAGAAATGCAAATCAAAACTATAATGAGGTATCACCTTACACCAGTCAGGAATGGCCATCATTCAAAAGTCTATGAATGATAAATGCTGGAGAGGGTGTGGAGAAAAGGAAACCTTCCTACACTACTGGTGGGAATGCAGCCATTAGGGAAAACAGTATGGAGATTCTTCAAAAAACTAAAAATAGACCTATCATATAAGCCGCAATCCCACTTCTGAGTCTGTATCTGCAGGGAATTCTAATTTGAAAATATACATGCACCCCAATGTTCATGGTAATACTCTATACAACAGCCAAGACATGGAAACAACCTAAATGTCCATCAATAGATGACTGGATAAAGAAGTTGTGGTATAGTTATACAATGGAATACTACTCAGCCATAAACAAGAATAAAATAATGCCATTTGCAGCAACATGGATGGATCCAAAGATCATCATTCTAAGTGAAGTAAGCCATAAAGAGAAAGAAAAATACCATATGATATCACTCATATGTAGAATGTAAAAAAAAAAAAAAAAGGACACTATGAACTCATCTACAAAACAGAGACTTGCAGACATAGTAAACAAACTTATGGTTACTGGGGTAAGGGGGTGAGAAGGGTTAAATTTGGGAGTTTGAGATTAAATGTTAGCCACTATATATAAAAATAGATTTTAAAAAGTTTCTTCTGTATAGCACAGGGAACTATGTTCAATATCTTGTAATAACCTTTAATGAAAAAGAATATGAAAATGAATATATGTATGTATATGCATGACTGGGACATTGTGCTGTGAAGTAGAAATTGATGCATTGTAATTGACTGTACTTCAGTTTAAACAAAACAGGAAAAACCAAAAACAACAACTTATTTATGACAGGCATGTTAGTTGTGTATGTATATATTCGCACACATTTAGTACCATTTACTTTGCTAATCCTTTACATGTTTTTATTAATAATGTTCTATTAGAAAATAAATATATGTATATGATAAATAAAAAAGGGGTTAAAAGGAGAGATTCCTTTCTATACAAGGTTCCACTGGGTTCTTTTTGATATGCAAACATTGTTATTATTTTGTGCATCTTACAATAATTTGCTTATGAATATGCACAAATACATTTATATTTCTAAGAAAAATGAGATCATCTTTTGCACATACACATATATATATATGTTTTCTCTCATGCAGTTTTCTATTTTCAGTACATAATCCAATATATATTTTGGCTTATTCCAGATCGTCAATCATTAGATCTACTTCATTATTTTAACGTCAGCAGAATGAGTATTTCCTTATACAAATGTATTATGATACATTTATTGAGCCCTATATTAATGAACATTTGATTCATTTCCAGCATTTTGCTAATATAAACTCCTACAATGAGAATTTTTGTTCAGGTGTCTTTGCACAATTTTGTCCCTTTGATGTACCTTAAAAGAATGTGGAAGATAAGACATCATGCTGCTTTTATGTTATGGGAAGCAAGTTATCAAGCAAGAAGCACAATTACCAGGGATTACAATTCCCTCCCCACTTGCAGAATTGTGAGTAAATAATATAATGTATTAAGCTGCTCATTTTGATGGTATGTAATTACACAGCAATGGAGTATTGAAAGAAGCTTAAACTTAAGAATTAAACTTAAGAATTTCTGTTCATCAGAAGATGCAGTAAGAGAATTAAAAGGAAGTCATGGATTGGAAGACATTTAAAATACATACAACTCAAAAAGGACTTATACTCAAATTTTATAAAGAACTTCTACAAATCAGTGAGGAAGTCTAAACAATAAATGGGTGAAAGGCTTGAGACACTTCACAAAAGAATATATTAAAATGATAATAATTATATAAAAGGTATTTATCATTAGTAATCTGAGAATAACTAATTAAACTGCAAGAAGATATCAATACACACCCATCAATGGCTAAAAT
This sequence comes from Camelus ferus, assembly GCF_009834535.1. Taxonomy (NCBI): domain Eukaryota; kingdom Metazoa; phylum Chordata; class Mammalia; order Artiodactyla; family Camelidae; genus Camelus; species Camelus ferus. The sequence continues at coordinate 97,684,482 of NC_045697.1, read as the reverse complement.
AGAAAGTCTGCCCATATCAAATGTCAGCAAGGATTTCTGTAGCAAGTGAAAATGCTTGCATAGTTAGTGAGGGTGTAAACAGGTACAATCAGACTGTTTAGTGAATACTGCCAAAAGTATTTCCAATCAGCAATTCGTCTCCTAGGTAGATTCTCAAGGGAAATGAGTGCATATGTGTGCCAAAGACAGATAAAAAAATGTTCATTAACAATTTTATTTGTAATAGTCAAAAATTAGAAGTAACCATAGAATAAGTGTTACATTTGTGCAGTGAATACACACCAATGAAAAAGAGTAAACTATCATTATCTAAAATCACACTGATGAATATTGTTTCTCTTTTGTATTTCATACATGGCATAACATTTTTGAAAGATAACCTTTAATAGTTTTCTCAAACAATTCTTTAGAATTGTTCTTTTAGATTTCCATTTCTTTTGGGTCGTTTTTCTAATGCAGTTTTTCAAATTAACTCATATGGAGCTGAGAGAAGTAAAGAAGTCTTACATTCTGCCATTAACTTTTCTATTATCATTTGTGCTTAAGCTTTGCCATTTTTCTGATTTCTATTTTATAAATTTTGCTTTTATCTTTTAAAATTATTTTCTTCTCCATTATTATGTTTTGCTGCTTTTCAAATTATTTTAAACTCAGTATTTTCCTTCATTTCCATTTTTTCCTTTTTCTTATAACCTAAGTACATAATAGTATGAATAGTATTTTTTATCTGAACATTTTCACCAGATATCACAAAAGAACTGATAGTGTTCTGCCTTTGTATTCTGCAATTTCAGTTTTTTTTTAATTTTATGAACTAACAGTTAAGATTTGATTTTACATTTTTAGCTGGTATTTATTTGGTCTGTGTTCAATTTCCATTTTTGTTAATGTATTCATTTCTAATGTTATTACACTTCATTCAGATAAAAGTGGTCCTTTAACAATAATTTCTAAGAATTCTGGAAAAATGAATTCTTAAATTAAAAAGCTTGAGTGATTTCAAAGTATGCTCTGTGTGTTTAGCATGTAGAAGTACATAAATACATTTCTATATCTTTGTATCCTATCATAAATATATTATTTAGTTCTTATATATACTTAATTTTATTGGAACTATTTCATCTATTATTGACTAATAGGTAAGTTTAAGTTCCTGGTGTTTTTTCTAGAGAGTTCTTGCTTTGTTAATTTTAATGCTCCTTAATTATTTAATATATGTATAATACTCACTATGTAGCTGATTTCATTCTAAGTCTTCCATAAGTATTAATTCTGGAAGTAACCTTTTGAAAAAAGTACTATCATCTGCATTTTAGAGATAAGGAAACTGAGATATTGAGAATTTAAGTGATTGGCTCAAGTTTACATACTATAGTTGGTGGACCTACAATTTGAATTACTGAATTATTGGCACGTGAAGAGTATAAAATATTATGCTTTCTGATATAGCCCTAAGAACATTGTAGACATTGCTCCATAGTATTTAGCACTGAATGGTGTTAACGACAAGTCTGATATGAGCTCTATATTTTTTATCCTCCTTTTAAGTGACTTGATCATCTACCTAAATTCCCTTATAATTTTACTGTTTGTTACTGAAGTTCTATAACTTCATGAGGATTAGCCTGATAATCTTTTTTTCTCCTCTTTTTGGGACAGTGTGGACTATTTAAGGTAATAATACAGGCCTTCGTTTAAAAAATTCTTTGATTATATATACAAATTTTTTTCTAGGTTCATGTATTCTGTTCCCTACAAACACTAATTTCTTACATGCTACTTTCCATATTGCTCATCATCTTTCTACTTCTTTACAGTGTTTGTTTCTAATTTGATTTTGCACATTTTCAAACCTTTGCTCGATAACCCTTTTACTGACTGATATTATTTGAATTTTCATTATATGTTTTCTTTAGCTTTTTCATTTACTTCCTGGAACTAGTTTGCTTACTTTTCATCTCTATATGTTATCTTGTCATTGCTTTTTTGGACAATTATTTCAGAGAGGCCATATCTTTCATTGTTCTTTGTATTCAATGTTAATTTTTAAGATTTGACCTACTTTATGGTAGAATTCATTTGTCTTTTTTTGGTCCACCCCAGGTCATTTGTTTTGGAGTGTCTTGGCATACGTGCTCTGCTCAATCCCTTCTAGATTTCACTCATGCCTGAATAGAGACAGTTCTCCATGGTCTAGCTTTTCAAAGTGTTTTTGAGAGAGGGGTAAGGTCCATGAACTATAAAAGCCCAGACTGAATATTTTTTTCTTGTGGTTTCTTGATTTCTCCATCCTTGAGGTAGCAAACAATCCCCTTGGTTCTCTGTCTTGCTTCACAGACCTATTGTATGATAATACGGCATTTTCTTCTTTTTAGCAGACAAGATGGAAAACTGCAGGGCTGCCAGCTCCCCAAAGGTGCTTTATCCTTCCTCCCAACAGCATGCTTCTTGCAAAGACAGTATGTCCAGGTGGATCCTTCTCAACCCCTTTCCCCTGAATTACCTCTGAGATAAATATGGTTTAAGGCCATCTTCTTACTTGTTTATACATATATTGTAATTTCAATCAAGGACACTTAGAAATGGCCTCTCAGAAAGTTACAGTGTGTGTATATTTCTCTGTGTTCCTCTCACTCTGCTCCAGATACACTGAGACAGTTTCCTCTCTTGTCTCTCTTTATCGCTCTGGTCCAATACTCTGCTGTTGGCAACCTTACTCCATGTTTATTTTTTTTTTTCCCTGTGTGTTTCATCCTCAGTGTATCATAGATGAATTTTCTTTTCTATTTCTCATTTCCTTGTCTTAAAGAATTGGATTCAGGAAGAAGGTAGACAAAGTGACCTTTGTTATCTACAAATAGAAGTCAAATCATGTTTTAGACTTTGATGTAAGGCCTTGCAAAATACTCAGGACACAGAATAATTAAAATATAAAATGAACTTGATGTAAAAGTAATGGATGAGTGCATTAACATATTTAACAATTCTATCCTTTTCCAAAGCTTGCAGCCTTACGTCTCATCTATATATGACATTATCATATATCATATTCAGTATAAAATATACCACAATACGAAATTCAAGTTCTGTATTAAATTGTGTTAATATACATTCCCAATAACATATTAAGTATCCCTACATCCATTATGTAAATGTAAAAAATATGCATGATACCGAGGGGAAAATGTGCTATATATCTGTAATATTGTTATTTGAAGTGTTTTGATTGTTTTGGTATTATCTGGGTCTTAAGAACTACATTGTCTGTGTCTTTTTACAGAGTATGCATAAAAACAAAACATTTTCTCAAATTACATTCCTATTTCCAAGACAGTATATGTTTTTTCTCATATATTTTGATTTATTTCAAATTTAATTCCAATAGTTACTACTGACTTTGGTTACCTAATGTGGGTACTTGAATAGTGACTTCACATGTTGAGTTCAGCAGGTTTAGATGCTCCATGACAATTTGGAACATTTGGGTTGGAGAGAAGATTGCTGTGTCATTAAGAAGTGAAAGAGTGTGAGAGTCTAACAATGTTTTATGCTACAGTACTGTTTATCTATTGCTATGTACCCAAATATCTCAAAATTCAGCCATTCGAAAATAACAAATATCTCTTACTCCCAGATTCTGTGGGTCTGGATCTGGTCATAACTTAATTAGGTGCCTCTGAATTTGGTCTCTCTTGAGATTTCAGTCTACCTCTTAACTGGGGCTGCAGTCTCATCTGAAGGCTCTACTGTGGGGTGGGATCCAATTTACAGGCTCACTCATATGGTTGGTGGCTGGCCTCAGTCCCTTGCCCTATGGGCCTCATCATGCTTCATAAAGGAATAATGCAACATGAAAGGATACTTCATGATGTGGCAGTTGCTTTTCCCCAGGGTAACCAAAGTTATCATTTTATTGTCTGATCTCAGAAGTGACATATCATCATTTTGCCAATTCTCTTTGTAAGAAGGGGGTTGATAAATTCAGCCCACATTGAAGGGGATTACACAAAGGCATGAATATCAAGGGGTGGGCATCACTGCTGCCCATCACAGCTATTTTCTGAAAAAAGTGTGAATAAGGATCAGAAAAACCAGCTCTAAAATACCCTATTACCTCCAGAATTTTCTGATTATTATCTTTTCATCCTTTCACAGTGGCTCAAGGTGATTATCAGTAAAACTCTTTCAGAAAAGGGTGGGCAGTGGGTAAAAGAGGCTGTACATCTGTGTCTGATGGACACAAGAATGCTTATGAATAAAAAATTGCTCTACTCTCTAGACTGTCTCAAAAATAGCTTGACAATTTGGGGTTTGTTTAATAAGAAAAAGGAGAACACAGAAAACTAGATAGATTCTAAGTTGTTCTAGATTTTGGAAGAGGAACACTTGTGGGAGCCCCTGGAAGTTTCTGATGGAATAATGGAAAGAAGATTTCTTCAATTCTTTAATCTTCATCTCTAAAATGAAGTGTAAAGTACCAACATTTCAGGTTTGTCATGAATATTAATAAAGAAAGAAATATCCTGGCAAGGTAGGCATCTTCATACTCTCTTCTTTATCTTCATTCTCTCTTGTTTCCTCTATCATTTCCATAACACTGAAGAATTTAACCCATCAAGTGTCATGTAGTTTTTCCCTTCCTCCAAAAATCTATAGCAGTTTGAGTATCTAATGCTACTGATTGTGTTTATCATTATATTTAACATTCATTATTATTGCTTAGCTCTATATTTTGCAGTATTTAGCCTAGTTTTTGTACATTATAGATGTTCAACATATATTTATTGAATTCTATTGAGTTGAATTCATAAATGAATCTAAATGTTTACACAATTGCACTAATCAAAATAAAGACTGTATGCTAGTTTACATTAGTATTCCACAAAAATAATGAATACCAAATTTATACATTTTTACTATTTGCAGTAGTTGCAATACTGTCCTTCAGATGTGGTAATTTTGCTGTGAGCCCTGATATTAATTCAAAATCAATTTAATTCAATTTTTAGTTTATTTTTAAAGACTCAAGATGATTTCCAAAATGAAATGAATCCAGTGAAGTGATATGAATAATGTTTAAATTCTTTCATGTAGATTTTTGGCATAGAAACATTTTTTTCTAGCTTTGTTCCTTTGAGAGTACTTACAATTTTAATATAAATAATAAATTCATGTACTCATGTATTAGAATAAACTCACAATTACTAAGCAAAACTATATATAGCAAGAGACTTTATCCTTTTTTTCCTAATAAAATGCCATCTTCAAATCATGAGTTACTTGTTTAGCTAAGGGAAAGTACCAAGTCTCTTAGGAAAATGTAAGCCACTTTTATTTGCTGTTCAGCATGACGATGTTAGCTAGTTTGGAGAGACTGATACTGCTTTTTATGGCTGTGACATTGATTTAATTTTATGATACAGAAGCAATTTATATTGGAGAAAAGTATAACTATATTTCTTTTCTTTTGGAATGGTAAAATATGCAAGATAGGGAAAAGTTACACAGTTATTCTAATTGCATTTCTTTATTCCTAAAATTATTTTCATGAAACAACACAAGTCATTCAGAAGACTGCCTGGAACCCAATAAATATTTTTAAATTAGTTTTTATGATTATTGAAATTTTAAGAGTTATATTATATTTTTCACTAACAGTAATTAAAATGTAACAACAAACCAAAATGCAGAAACTAACCCTTCATATTTTAAAACCAAATCTCTTCAGATGAATAAATAACATTCAATCTTGTCTTCTTACTACAATGTGTGTGTGTGCGCATATGTATTGCATGTACAGGTGTACGTATATTTATATGAGAATAAGGATTTATATTTACCAACTGTTAGTAATTTTGAAAATATTAATTCGTAATTTGAATTCTAAGTAGTAGTATTACAATGTATTCTATCATTATTACAAGTGTGGTAAAATTTCAATTAAAAAATTCTCCTAAACTGTACATTTTACTTGCCATCTTCCTTCTTGTCTTCTTTCAAATATATTGTGTGTTCTTCCATACATCATTTCCCCCATGTAAGTGTGTGTGTGTATATTTAGATAGATACAGAATGTTTTGGTCATTTATTTTTTCACAAAATTGGTACCATATTAAATATACTTTTCTGAATTATAAAAGTATATCACCTAATAATAGGGCTTTAAAATATATGAAGCAAAAATTGACAGTACTTATAGGGGAAATCAACAAATTCACAATAATGTTTAGGGACCTTAACACACTTCTCTTAGTTATTGATAGAGGAACTTGACAAAAGTAATGATTAAGGATAGAGAACATCTGATTGACACTATCAACTATCTTAGCCAAATTAACATTTAAAGAACACTGCATCCAATAACTACAGAATGTGCATTCTTTTCAAGTACACACAACACATTCAATAAGGAAGATTATCTGCTGCACCATAAAATAAGTCTCAATAGATTTCAAAAACAAATAATGAATCTCCCAAGAAATCTTTTTTGACTACATACAATAGAATTAAATTAGAAAGCAGTAAAAATGTAACATTCAGAAAAGCACTCAACTATCTGGAAATCTGACAAATCACACATATCTCACAGGTAAAAAATAAATAATAAAGAAAATTAGAAAATATTTTGAACTAGGTAATTATAAAAATAAAACACCAAAATCTGAAGCATTTATCTAAAGAAACACTTAAAAGGAAATGTTTAACTTTAAATGTTTCTTTTGGAAAAGAAGAAAGAGTCTGAAATTAATTACCTAATCTCCCACCTTGTGAAGTTTGAAAACAAACAATGAAACTTAAGTAAGTAGAATGGTAGAAAATAAAAACAAGATTAGAAATTAATAAAATAGAAAACAGATGAATAGAGAAAAAATTTTAAAGTCCAAAGTTGTTGTTAGAAAACATCAACAAAATTGATCATTCCCTAGACTGAGATTAAGAAAAAAGGAGAGAGAATACAATTATCAATGCCAAGAATGAAACAGTGGGCCCTGCTGAAAATCCTGCAAAAATTACAAGTGTAAGGGAACATTAGAACAACTTTACACCAATAATATTGACAAATGAAGAGAAATTCCTAAAGACATAAATTACCAAAACTAGTAAAAGAAATCTTAAATAAATCTTAAATAGAAAAATTTAATCCTCATATATCTATTAAAATAATTGAAATAGTAATCAAAACCTTCCCACAAAGAAAACTTCAGGCTCAGATTGTTTCATTGTTGAATTGTATCAGATATTTAAGAAGGAAAAGATTTTTGAAAAATTTCTTCTGTCTAGCACAGGGAACTGTAGTCAGTATCTTGTAACAATCTTTAATGAAAAAGAATATGAAAACGAATATATGTATGTATATGCATGACTGGCACATTGTGCTGTACACCAGAAAGTGACACATTGTAACTGATTGTACTTCAATACAAAAATTTTTAAAAAGAAGAAATACTAAGCCAAGATGAATGCTTTCTACAAATAGGTAAGTAGGAAGTAGTTCCCAACTCATTTTATTTGGCTAAGATTCCTCTAAAACCAGGTAAAGACATCACAAAAAATTAACTTGAAATAACTTCATGAACATCAATGCAAATTCCTTAATAAAATATTACCAAATAAAATCCAACAATATATAAAAAGAATAATATATTAGGACCAGGTGGAGTTTATCCCAGAAATACAGCTTTAACATAAAAAAATCAATCTTGTATTTGGAAGATTCAAAGATCTCTTTAAACTTAATAAGAAGTAAACGCATAATCTGATTAATAAATGGGCCAAAGACTAACTGATACCTCAACAAAAAAGATATGCAGATGGAAAATAAGCATGTGAAAAGATGCTCCACATCATATGTCATCAGGGAAATGCAAATTAAAACAACAATGAGATACCACTCCACTATTGGGATGGCTGAAATCCACAATACCTAAACATTAAATGTTAGTGAGGATGTGGAGCAACAGGAACTCTATGTTGCTGAGGGGAACGCAAAATCACATAGCCATTTTGGAAGTTGGTTTGGCAATTTATTATAAGCAAACATAATCCTACCATATGATCCATCCATTGTACTCCTAGGTGTTTACCTAAATAAATTGAAAACTTAAGTCCAAAACAAACAAACTTATGTCCTGCATACAAATGTTTATAGCAGCTTTACCAAAACTGAGAAGCAACAAAGTATCCAAGGTGTCCTTCAACAGGTGAATGGATAAACAAACTGGTAGGTCCATAGAATGGACTATTACTCAGTGATGAAAAAAGATGAGATTTTGAGCCATAAAAAGAGATGAAGGGACTTTAATGCATATTGCTAAGTGAAAAATCTAGTCTGAAAAGTCTTCATACTGTATAATTCCAACTATATGGCATTCTGGAACATGTAAAATTGTAGAGACAGTAAAAAGATCAGTTAAAAGATCAGGCTTCCCGTGGTTGGGGAGCAGAGGGCAAATGGATGCATAGGTCAAGTTTAGGAGATTATCAGGGCAGTAAAACTATTCAGGATGATACCATTGTGGTGGATACATGATGTTATGCATTTGGCAAAAGCCATCAAACTATACAAAACAAAGAATAAACCCAAATGTAAACTATGGTCTTAAATAATAATGTATCAATGTTGGGTCATCACTTGTGACAAATGTACCATAGCAGTACAAGATGTAAATAATCAGGGAAACTGTGGTGGCGGGAGAGGGTGCATATAGGAATTGTACTTTCTGTTCACTTTTCTGTAAACTCATTACTGCTTTAACAAATAAGGTCTATTAATAAAAATATTTAAAAATACATTTGATTCACCATATCACTAAATAAAGGAAGAAAATTACCTAATTATTTCAATACGTGCAGAAAAAGCTTTCATGATAAATAAAACATCTTTGCAAATTAGGAAAAGGTATGTGAAAATACATTTGCCTTCAAGCTGGCCTAGGGTAGCTCCATGTTTAAGTTTGTTAATGCTTGGAAATCTGGTACTGACTCTTGGCCACGGTGAAAATAAACTGTGCTACCTAGTACTTTCAATGTGCTGGTTAAAGTTCACAGTTTCCCTGGAGACAAAATACTCTTGTGTCTATTGTTAACTGAAAATGTATTATCAATGATTTACATCTAGTTTAATTGGTTACATAGCCTGGTTTTAGGTACTTTACCAGTGGAGTACAGAGGATTGTGGAGTATTGTGTTTTGACTTCCCTGAAACTAAGACTAAACACATAGTTTGAAAATGAAGGATATTCTGTGTAACCAAGAAAAATCCCTGGGGGCTGTGCTTAAAAATTTTCTGATCTCTGAGATGATTTCTTGCAGTTCCTTTCTCTTGCTGTACCATATCCCTTATCTTTATGAACACCTTTACAGGAGTTTACCCTGTGGATGTTCTTTCAATTACCTGATTAATTGCTGCAGTTGGCATGGTGAGCAAGTTAATTGTAATACTCTTGACTCAATAATATAAATAATTGCTAAGACTTAGTTTAGGAAAAAGAAAGATGAGGAATGGCAGAATGGAGAATATGCAGAGCCAGGATGGCTTCCTGACCACCTCTGCTTTGAGGTCCTCAATCACTGTGACAACTGAAAGGAAGAAACACTTATCAGTGGGAACTGGAGACATTAGATCTACAACAGCGGGGAGTAGCCAAATGGATTCTTAAAAATTCAAACAAAGGGGAGGTTAGCCCCTTAATATGGTACTTTGGTTGCTTTTGATTGCTTTGGAGAAAAAAAAAGTAACTGATAAAAATCTCAAGGCTGTCAAGCTCTCAAATTACAGTCCATGAACCTGTGTGTTCAGAGGACAAACATGACACCAAAGAAAGGTAGGCTTTTTTTTTTTTTTTTTAATGAAATGTGATTCTCATCCAATAATAAATCACTGCAAGGATTATATGGATTACAGTAGATATGAATTAAGATACACCTAAAAGATGGGAATATTGATTCAAATGGTTAAGTCATTTTGTGGAACATTATTAGTAGATTTATTCTAAGACATTATTTAAATAGATCATTGGTGATCAGGGAGCTATTCCCTTGTATTAGATGTTACTAAATGAAAAGGCACATTTGGTCTTAACTCAGGATCTTCATTAACTTCCACTTTGCAGGAAATATAGCTAGATAGACAAACTCCCAAACTGTTGAGTGACATAAAGTAGAGATAGGTAATTTACAGCCTGAGAAAGAAATTGTCCAAATCCATCCCAAGCTATTAAATGGAATACTGTTTCTGAGGCTGCTGAAATGTGGGACGTGCAAACACACGTGGATTCGTTTTAATGATGATACAGAAGTAGTCAGTAACTCTATGCCTTTGACCAAAGTGATGTTTGATGCTGTGAGAAAGGAGTTTCCAATTGCTTATTTGGAGACCGAGGACGGGCTCCAAAAGAAGTGACGGGAAAGCTGCCGACAGGGGGCTCCCCCTCCCCCAGAGAGCCCTCTTCCTGTTAAGACTGCGAGAAGCGGCCCCCAGGGCGATGAGAAAGGCGGTGGAAAGGTCAGGTGGCCAGGCCCGGTTGGGGAAGCCCTTCCAGCTCCTGGTTCTGCTTCAGTTCCCTCATCCTGTGTCGGCAGCGCCGCAGGAATCTCATTATCTTCCGGGCTGCCTGGTCTTGCTTTCTGGTGAGAAAGGAGCCTTTGTTTCGGGCAGGCAGGCTGCCTGTGGGCCGGTGGGGAGGCCCAGGCCGGCGGCGGTAGGAGCGGTAGTGCTGCTGGATGAGTACCGCTGCTCTGCGGCTCTGCTGAAATCGCTTCTGTTCGTAGTAGCTTCGGAACTTGCTCTGGATCAGGATGGCTGCCTGGGTCATCTTCTTATAGAGTGCAAACTGCTTGTACTTCCGGTAACAGCGCTGGATCACAGCTGCTGCTACCTCCTGCTGCTCCTTCAGCCGCCGGCCCTTGTACTTTCGGAAGGCTGTCTGGATGACCCGGGCTGCCTCATACAGTTCCCGCTGCTCATGATCCGATAGCGTCAGCAGGGCAAAATCACTCTCCATCTTGCCACTGGCAGACGCAGAGAGAAACTCGGCCCAGGAAGGTGCTGGAGGGATAGCCAGGCGACCCCGCTCTAAGGGCAGTTCGCTGGGAGGGGCTGAGCTGGGGAAATGGTCCACAATCTCCAGGTAGCTGGCCAGCCAGGACATGGTCTCGCTGAGCCCCACAGCCCCCGTCCGCTCCCGCATTGGGTCTCCAATTCCCTATTGTCAGAACAGGGTCACATAAGGCAGAGTGATGTGACAGGTGTTGTGGAGTACTTCCTTGCTGAGCTTCCCCAGTACGGGGTGGAGTAATGGGAAAATAGTTGCAATTTAAGAAGTAAACAATACAAATTAAATGCATGAAATACCCATGGAGCAATTAAACCAAGTAGAAGGGCAATTAAACCAGGTAGAAGTGTTCAGATAGTTAATTAAAACAAGACATAAAAAAGGAAGAGATAGATGAAATAGCTATTAAAAATTTACTGGGTTACTATAAAAAAAATAGGTGGTTTAGCTACTCTCCACCCCTAATACTGCACAAAGACCACAGTGAATTTATTGTTTGCTATAGCTTTGATGAATTTTAAAAAATAACACAAAGGAGGAATGTAAAATTCCTTCTAAATAGTGCCAATTAAATGTTGTGAAGTAAAGGAGATGCTATAATTTTGAGTGGCAGGATGACTAGGATCTTTTAGTGTAACCCCAGCAGGGGACCAAGTCCATTTGCCTTAATAAAATGGTCTAGATATGGTGAATAAACTTTATTGTGACTTCTTGACACTAGTGCACAAAGTACTGTCATAACTAAACTCATTAATCAAAGCCTAAAGGGCAATAGAATTATGTTAAGAAGATACAGTGATGCCACTATAAAAGACTTCAAAGTATGAGGAAGAATTTAAGAACAAATGTTACCTATGATTACTGTCCCACCCCATCAGTGTGTATAACTGTAATGGGACAGATGTTTGAATGGGAGACTATGTCCTTTTCCAAACCATTGGAAAAGGGATATCATTCAAATCTGCTGTCATACTATTTTAATTTGTATGCCTAATAAGAAACTTTACATTACCTAAACATACTTCAGTGGTTAATTTAAAGCAGTATCAGATACCTTGGAGAATATCAACACATTTCAGCTTTAATTAAGGATATTTTAGATCCAAATCTCTCAGTACCCACAAGTTCTTTCTTTAGCAGTCCAGTATGGTCTAGAGAAAAGGTGATGGGTCCAGGAGGTTAACTTTAGACTACAGAGGACTACGTGGAGTGTTGCCTTCAACAGCATCAGTTCTTCCCAATGTGCGGTTAATTCAAACTGTCCTAGAAACTAAAGCAGATTCGGTGTTCAATTTGGCTAACATTTTCTTTTCAGTAACTACTTCAATTTTTTTTAAAGAAGAAAATTGGGGGTAAAAAGTCCAGAACCAATGTGCAATCATGTGAGACAAACTCTAATATACATTCAGAATCTATAATATTGTGCTTACATAGGGATATTTAAATTCCCTTATTGCCAGAGTCTAGAGAGAAGGACTTATACTTGAAATTAATATTAAATTGGAAGTACATAATACACACGTGTGTGTGTGTATAATATTGATGATATGTTGATTCTCGATTGGTAAATCAAGCTCAGATTGAGTTATAAATTCTGGTTAATCATATAATTTCCAGTGTGAAGCTGGTTATTCTGGATAAGGTATACTGTTTATCACAAATGGGAAAATTCTTGGGAATATTCAATTAGCAAATCAAATCCAATAATGTATAAAAGTAATCATTCATCATGATCAAGTAATATTTATCCCAACTATGGAAGGCAGACCCAAGATTTGAAACTCAATTATTATAATTTATCACATAAACAGGCTAAAAAACCCTGAATCACATGATCATATTAGTAGATGTAGAAAAAACATTTGACAAAACCCAACACTCATTCATGATAAAAACTCTAAGGTAAACAAGGAATAGAAGAAAATTATCTCAACTTTATAAAAAATATACACAAAATTACTACAGCTAATATATACTTAATGGTGAGAAAACTGAAGCTTACCTACTAAAATCAGGTACAACACAAGATGCCCCCTCACCAGTCTTTTTAAACATCACACTAGAAGTCCGTGTTAATGTAATAATCAAGAAAAGGAAATAAAAGTTATACAAATTGGGAAGAAAGAAAGAAAAATTGTCTTTGATCACAGATGATGTGATCATCTATGTATAAAATTTTTAAAAATTGACAAATTTCTGGAATTATTAAGCAAATCTGGCAAGTTTGCATGATATAAGATTTATATATGAAATCACTTCTCTATACATTAGCAATGAACAAGTGAATTGGAAATAAAAAACACAATGCCATTTATATTAGCACCCCCCAAAATTGAATGCTCAGGTATAAATCAAGCAACATATGTACAAGATCTATATGAGCAAAACTACAAAACCCTGCTGAACAAAATTAAAGAAAAACTGAATAGAGACAAATTTCATGTTTATGGATAGGAATATTCAATGTTGTCAAGATATCAGTTCTTCCCAATTTTATCTGTAGATTCAACGTAATCCCTGTCAAAATGCCAGCTAGTTATTTGTGAAAATTGGCAAACTAGTGTTACTTTATATGGCAAGGCAAAAGACCTACAATAGCCAATGCAATACTGAAGGAGAAAAACAGAGTTGGAGGACTGATGCTCCCAACTTCAAGCCTTCCTCTAAGTCTATGATAAGCAAGACTGGTGTGGTATTGGCAAAAGAATAAACAAATCAATGGAACAAAAAAGAGACCAGAAATTGACCCATGTAAATATGGTCAACTGATCTTTGGCAAAGGAATACAGTCCACACAATAGAACAAAGACAGTTTCTTCAACAAATAGTGCTGGAACAACTAAACATCCACATGCAAAAATAAATACATAGGAGAAAAGGGAGATCTCCTACATTGTTGGTGGGAATGCAGTTTTGTGAAGCCATTATGGAAAACAGTATGGAGATTCCTTAAAAGAACTAAAAATAGACTAACCATATGATCCAGCCATCCCACTCTTGGGCATATATCTGGAGGGAACTCTAATTCAAAAAGATGCATGCACCCCAGTGTTCACAGAACTACTATTTACAATAGCAAAGACATGGAAACGATCTAAATGTCCACAGACAGATGACTGTATAAAGAAGTTGTGAAAATTGGAAATTTTCCACCTGGAAAATTCCATATATACAGTGGAATACTACTCGGCCATAAAAAATAAAATAATATCATTTGCTGCAACATAGATGGACCTGGAGATTGTCATTCTAACTGAAGTAAGCCAGAAAGAGAAAGACAAATAACATATGATATCAATAATATGTGGAATCTAAAAAAAGACACAAATAAACTTATTTATAAAACTAAAACAGACTCATGAACATAGAAAACAAACTTATAGTTACCAGGGGGCAGGCAGGAAGGCAGAGGGAAGTGATAAACTGGGAGTTTGAGCTTTGCATATACTAACTACTATATGTAAAATAAACAACAAGTTTATACTGTACAGACAGGGAACTATATTCAGTATCTTGTAGTAACCTATAATGAAAAAGAATATGAAAAATAATACATGTATGTATATGTATGTATGGCTGAAACATTATGCTGTATGCCAGAAGTTGACACATTATAAACTGACTATACTTAAATAAAAAATAAATACATACACAAATAAATCCAGATATAGCCCTTACACCCCTCACAAAACTTAACTCAAAATGGATCACAGGCATACATCTAAAATCCAAAACTATGAAACTACCATAAGGTAATAAAGAAGAAAACCTAAATGATCTTTGGAATGATGATGACTTTTTAGATAAAACGCCAAAGGCACAATCTACAAAATAAAAATGGGTAAGTTGGACGTCATTCAAGTTAAGAACTTCTGCTCTATGAAAGACAATGCCAGGCAAATGAAAGATGACTTACAGACTGGAAGAAAATACTTGGAAAAATATCTCTGATATAGGACATTCATTGAAAATATACAAAGATCTCAAAACTCAACAATAAGAAACTATACAACCTTATCAAAAATGGGCCAAAGACCTTAAAAGACACCTCAACAAAAAGACATACCAATGGAAAATAATCATATAGATAGATGCTCCAACTCTTATTAGGAAAATGCAAATTAAAACAATAATGAAATACCACTACATCTATTAGAATGGCCAAAATCTGGCACAATGAGAATACTAAGTGCTGATGAGGATGTGGAGCCACAGGAACTCTTATATGTTGCCGACAGAAATGGAAAATAGTAGAGCCACTTTGGAAGAGTTTGGCAGTATCTTACAAAACCAAACACACTTTAACCACAAGATCCAGCAATTGTAATCCTCAGTATTTACCCAAAGAGTCTAAAACTTATGTCCACAAAAAGTCTGCACGTGGATGTTTATAGCAGCTTTATTCATAATTGCCAAAACTTGGAGGCAACCAAGATGTCTTTCAGCAGGTGGATGGGTTAATTAACTGCAGTACATACAGACAATGGAATATTATTCAGCACTAAAAAAAAAACCCATCTATTAAGCCATAAAAAATACAGGTAACTTAAATGCATATTATTAAGTGAAAGAAGCCAATTTGAAAAAGCTACATACTGTATGATTACAATTCTGACATTACGGAGAAGGCAAAACTATAAAGGCAATAAAGAGATCATTGATCTCTAGCAGCTGGGAGTAGAGGGGACAGGTAAAGAGATGGAGAACAGAGGATCTGAAGGTCAATGAAAATACTCTGTATAATGTCATGATGGATACACGTCATTACACAGGTGTCCAAACCTATGGAATGCACAACACCAAGAGTGAACCATAATGTAAACTACATAATTTGGGTGGTTATGATATGTCAATGTTGGTTCATGAATTGTAACAAATGTACCATTCTGTGGAGGATGTTGATAATAGGGGAGGCTATGCCTGTTTAGGGGCAGGGGATATAGGGGAACTCTCTGTACTCCCTCTCGATTTTTCTGTGAACCTTTAACTGCTCTAATAAAAGAAAAGTCTTAATAAGAAGAAAGAAAAGCAAGCCACAGCTCCCATCCACAATCAAAGGGAAGGGATTATGTGGGGATGGAAATAGTGGGAAGTGGGCATCATAGCAGCCATCTTAGAGTCTGCCAATCACAATGTTTCTTTTTGTCCTGTACTACAGTAGATAATTTTACTCAGTTTATTCTTTAAATAATACTTTTCTATACTGCCTGCATTCTTCAATATATCCTTTTTTCCTTTTTCTTTCTTTCTTTTTTTTTTCTTTTTGGTAGCAAATTACAGTCAAAATTGTTGTGCATATATGTGAAGGATATTTAGCAGGGAAGGTTCGTTTTTAATTTTCTTTTTAAAAAAACTTATGGTAGTGGTAAACTGAGTATAGTCAAATGTAAAATTAATTAACTTGCAGCTGCTCTGATCTTATCAAGACCACATGCCACCAAGTCCTGATACTAATCTAATGTGATAACGTCAAGGTAAACAGTCTCAGAAACATACTTGAAAATTAAAAACTTACAAATTTAACTTACTAGCAACAGCATATTTTTAGATTAAGAAATTATTGTTCAGTGCTCCAAAAATGCTCATGCTGTATCCATTGGATTACTTTGGTAGATCACCAACTATTTGCCAGTCAGGCTCTCTGTACCCATAAACTCATCATACAGACCAAATTGAAATGTCCATCATTTGTAAACACTCTGAAGTACACTGAATATTACTCAAAAAGTTAAATCTTTCTTTTTCAGGGAAAATGATTTTAAAGCATAAAGGTAGCTGATCTTGTGAAATTTAATTTGCATTCTGTGTAAATTAGTTTTAATTTAAAAAATTTTAAAAGTCCTGTTTCACTTATATCTCTTCTGGTTATTAAAAAACATTCTGAAACAATGTTACTCAAAAAAATTGTTTTTTTCCAGTCTGAATTTTTGTCACAACCTACACATAATAATGGTCAATTTAGTGTTAGTTCATTCTTTTCTAGATTTCTTACGGCCTCAAAAATTATCAAAGATTTTAGAGAAACAGCATATAAGTTTCTATTGGACTGTAATGCTTTTCTTTATTCTCATCCTCATTGCATTTCCAAATTAGAGAAGGAAATTTTCATTTTCTATACTTTGCAAATATTTCTAGACCAATGTTTACATGCAACAGACCAACATTTTAGCCTTTTTTTTTTTTTTAATGGGTTACAATAGCGAAAGCCATCTTATAGATACAGATCTAAGGAGGACACTTGTGATTATATTTAATGAGCCTACATGACTGATCCAGGATAATGTCTCCATCACAAGATTAACTTAATCACAACTGCAAATTCCTTTGCCATACAGGGTAATATTCACAAGTTCCAAGGATTGGGATCAGGATCTCTTTGGGGACCGTTACTCAACATACCACATTTTATCTATGACTTTCATTACGAAAAATCACAGGTGAGAAAATTATACCCCTAATTAACAATACATATATTATTTTACATGTATAGAATATTACATAGGTAAAGTTATTTCATTTTCCCTGATATGAAATTTATAGATGGAATGGAATTAGCCAAATATGCAAAGAGGTTAACAAAGTTTAGTTTGTATTTTGACAAGATTTTAGTAATATTTTATGTTTTCTGTGGTTTCATTAAAATCTTCATAGAAACAAGGAAATGATTTTAAGCTATGTTTTTTGGAAGTCCAAGTATCTAAGAGTTAGGGAGAACAGTTTGGGATGCTGTGATTCAATACATCACTTTATAAACTCTAGAAAGCATGATGGTAAGATCTGACAGGATGAGCTCTATACTTGTATGAGTTTCCTGTGGCTACCATAACAAATTATGGTAAACTGAATGGCCTCAAAGAACAGAAATTTATTCTCTCTGTTCTGAAGGTTAGAAGTTCAAAACCAAGGCACTGGCAGCACCATGCTTCCTCTGAATGCTCTAGGAAATAATCCTTTCTTCCCTTGCTTCTTCCTAGCTTCTGTTGGTTGTTGGCAATCCTTGGTTTTCCTTGACTTATAAATGCATTCTTCTAATCTCTGCCTTTGTTATCACATGGCATTCTCCTTGTGTTTGTGTGTCTGTCTTCACATGGCTTTCTTATAAGGACATCAATCATTGGGTTTAGGGCCTACTCTGATCCAATATGCCTAAATTTAACGTGATTAAATTAACCTGACTACATCTGCAAAGACTCCATTCCCACAGAGACTGATATTTTGAGATATGGAAAGATATGAATTTTCAGAGACACTGTTCACCCAAGTATAATACTCTAAGACACTAACATAACTGTTATTAATTTTTTTCTTCTGTTTGCTCACAGTACATTATAGTTGCAATCTGTGAGTCAGGAAATATAATTATCCTGTTTTAGGAAGCAATAAAAGAGCAGTATGACAATGCATGTTCATTCCCATGGTATGCCCAAGCTAATTCAGTGCTATTTCTGACTGAGCATTGGTGTCTTTTTGGGAAACAAAAAATGTTTCCATTGATCTAGAGGCACTTGCCTATATCATCCTAGACTTGCGAGATTCAGTCTCCACATGTGATTTCGTATCTCCTTCTCCACACTTCGGCCAATGTCAAATTCTTTTTTGCATATCATACAGTATGCTTTATGTTGGTCCTAATGCATTGTGTATGTCCTTCCTTTGCCAATAAAATAATCTAGTTGTTACAACTCTAAAAGTCCTAAATAATTATTATTATTATTTGTTTTATAATAAACTCTTGAGTAAATAAATCATAATCTGTCTCAGTGGTTGACAAACTATGGCCTATTGGTCAAATCCTGCTTTTGTACATAAAATTTTATTCAACTCATTTGTTAACCTAGTTGTTAACTTTGTCAGTGACACCCGAGACTTGCTGGCATTGGTATTATAATCATTCTCATATTCACCACCTGAACTCAGAAAACATCACAACATCCACAATGTTATAAATAAAACTAGTAATATTTGCAATACAAGGCACAACAGCTAATCCACAAATGATCACACCACACTTAAATTGCATCATTCAGAATAATGCAACAATGGATGATTCATGATTGTGAATTGTCAATCATGGTTACCCATATTAGCACTCAAGTAAAAACAGTGACCATGATTATGGAAGTTATATAATCTATACCATATCCATTTGATATTCAAAACAGTGTTTCCTTCAGTCCCTATATTTGGCCCATCATACGGGTTTTATATTTTTCCACTACTTTCTACATTGACTACTGAAATCTTTTGTAGCCAGGGTTGGGGATTTCTGGGATTCAAGATTTTCACTTATACAGTCCAGATGAATCAGGATAGTTGATCACCCTTCTTAGGATCTCAATATTTGAATGATATTAAAAGTGACAGTAACTTAACATCATGCTGACTGCTAAGATTTTGGACTAGAAAATTATTTGAGTCTTCTTATGATATACACCCTTTGAAAGTCAATTAGTGGGTTGTTTTTTGGCTTTAGTTTAAACTACTTCTATTAACAGAAGAACCTAAAATTATTTTGAGATAATACCCGTTATACCATGGTTTATGTTACAACAGCATTCCAAAATAAAAGGAAGTGCAAAGAAAGGTTTCCACATCAAATAGATATGGTATGTTTAGGACATTTTCACAGTGGGTTACACTTGGGAATAGTTATTGCATTTATGAATAGGTAACTGGCATAATTTGGGGTCCTACATTAGATACTCCAAAGCTAAATAGTTCCCACCCAATGATCAGTATCTGAGGGTGCCAGACAAGCTGCATGATTTAAAGATGGTAGTTCAAGAGCGGAGTGGTAACTGGTAACTTGGAAAATAGTTTTATTGCCTATGTAGGGGCTGATCAAAGAAGGAAAAGGTAATTCTGCTTAATGAGCAAACTTCAGATCAGTGTTCCTAGTGGCATCCAAAAGAACTAGACAATAAGAATAATTACATGGAATGGGTTTTCAGCAATATAAGAATGGGAAACAATGGATTAACAGTATGGCTGAAAATGAATGGGTCTTAGATACCTGGAAAATTGAATTTAAATTTGGGGTGCTATGTTATACAAATTTGGGTTTAAAGAGGGAAAATCAAAAGGGGCATGTTGATAACCTCAAAAGAATCCATCTTATGACTTCAGAGGGGACTGGAACCAGTAAGTGGATGCCCTTATTCTTTCACAGAAATATCTCCCATATATGAGATGAATGGCATGGAGACATTTAATCATTGAAACACCTGGTGGATAAAAAGGGATTCCACTAATTTATGACACTAAAAAGCTTGAAATATAGTAACAATTATTCTGTTTTCAACAGAAATGTAAGAGACAGGACAGCCATGACAAATACCTATTAAGAATGTCTTAGTCAGTGTGGCTGCTATAACAAAATACCATAAACTTGCAGGGCTTAAACAACAGACATCTATTCTCCGCAGTTCTGGAGTCTGGGATGTCAAAGATCAAAGTGCCAGCAGATTAGATTCCTGATGAGGCTCCCTTCCTGGCTACAGACAGCTGCCCTCTTGCTAGATTCTAGCAAGGAAAAAAGTGAAAGTCCTGGTGTCTTTTCTCTTTTTATAAGGAGTTTTATCCCATTATGGGAGCTCCACCTTTACGACCTCATCTAAACCTGATTACTTCCCAAAGGCCTCACCTCCTAATACCATCACATTGGGGGGGGGGGTAGGGTTTCAACATGTTCATTCTGGGGGACAAACATTCAGTCCAGAACGGAGAGATTCCAAGTTGACCCAGAGCTGGCTTATTATGCACGGCTCCAGGTGATGCTAGTAGGTCTTGCTAAGATATGTACTCATTCTGGATTTGTATTTGCATACCCAGTAACTGACACAATTTTTTAAATGTTACTATAGGTCTAGAGACAAAAGTATTATTTCGGATTGGATTCCCTGCTTATTTGTCACCTGTTCAATGAATCGGTTTTTATTAAAGATGCAGCACAACAATGGGCTAAGAAGCATCATATGCACTGTATTTATCATACACTTTATCATCTACCAAAGCAGTGTACAGATTGAAAACTGCAATGGGCAACTGAAACACCCCTTTACTAAATTAGTGGAGTAGAGGAGCAATGAGGGACTGAAGGGGTAGCCTGCATGACTGAATATATGTTAAAACTTAATTTGTATGGAAATAAGGTGATCATCATTGGATAGATTATTGAGATATTGTGAGAAATATACGGGAGAGGAAGTAGGGGATGACTCAGGAACTTATATAAACTTCTTTCCATTACTAAATTTTTATTTTTCTCTGCCTGGTTATATAGTGTTGAAATCCAAACTGTATGTAAAATTCCAAAGATGATCAATTGCTGAACATGATACCATGTAAGTACCTCTAAATAAGATATAATAAAAAGCAAAGACTCCATTTACTATCACAAAAATAATACATGATATATAAAACCATAAATATAAATTAAAGGTGGTCAAGTTATTTAAAAAGGGCAAATTTTTAACTATCAAAATGATAGAAAATAGACATATATCATACTCTTGGATATAAATACTAAATATTAAAAAATATTTATCTATTTTCTGAGTTAAGCATATAAATTTAAACAACTCCTAGATGACAGTTTTTAAGAGGACATTTTTAAAACTTGACAGAATGTTTACAAAACATAATGGAAATAAGAAGACACTGTTGCAGAACATTTTGAAAGAAAAAGACGGGACAGCTGGCCTCTTTTCCTTTCAGAAACTAAATTTAAAATTAAACTTTCAAAAAAAATTAAAAAAATTCTCTTTTGTACAGGCAAACAAATAAACTAGCAGAATAAAGAACTCAGAATGCAATCAATTAGCTGCAATCAATATCTCTTGGTTATACACACTTAACAAAAGTTAGTGAAGAATGTATTTAATAAAGAGTTTTATTTTAATACAGTGAGTTACAGGGAAATATTGAATTCTAGCCATCTTATGCGAGTTGTTCTCAAGGTATAGAGTTCTTTGGTAACAACTAAGGCACTTGTAAAAAGGAAAACTGGAAAACCAAAACTAACAAAAATTTAAAAAAAGACTTGCCCTCATATAGCTAATACTCTAGTGAAGAAAATGACAAAGGTAACATTTATAAGTTGTGCTGTAGGAAATATAAGCTCAAGGAAAGAGGGATGAAAACAGTGGACTGTGTGGGACAGATAGCAATTTTAAATAGAGAGGTCAGAGTAGGACTCAGTGAGAAGGGGCGTTTAAGCAAAGTTGTAAAAGAGACAATGTAGCAATCATGTGGAAGAACATCCTAAGCACAAAGAACAAGCAATTCGAAGACTGACGGGAGAATGCTGGAATATTAAATAGTAGGAAATCCGATGCACTAAAAGAGCATGAGTAAGGGGAATATGTCACAGGATGCAGGTAGGAGATGAAAGTAAGGGACAAAAATGATTAGTATTTTAAAATCTCTTTTTATATACTTCTAAATGAAATAAATTTTAAGGATCGGTATAGGGAAGGCGCAAGACCCCACTAATCCCCCTCTTCTTCCAAGTATCTTCAGCTCCTCTAAAGCGGAAGCTTGATAAATACTTATTTAAGAGTGGTCCATCTGTTACAGTTTATAATGTTTGGACAAGTAATGACAATATACATCTAAAATATATTACAGGCAATGGTTATGCTTTATATATACTTGAGTTTGTAAATGCTGTGTGGGGTTATGCATAATTTCACTCTAACTCTGTACTTAAGTGATCATTTTCCTTTGGTAACACAGTGTATTTTGTGTTATACACGCATTCAGATGCCCACTACCAATTCCAGGCCCAATGTAAAAGGAAGATGTGTGGTATAATTAGTACTGATCTAGAAAATATAAAGAGTTGTTCCAAAATGTCACTGTAACAGATCACATTAAACAAAGGATGCACATATTCTAAATAAAGAGCCATTTATATAACAAAAATGTCACTGAAGACCAGGGAAACGAAAAAATCAACTCCATTAAGAACAAAACAGGCCATAGCGTGAGCAGAAGGGAATTATGTATGTGTGGCATTTTCTATAGGCATTTAAAAATACTAAGCAGAAATCCATCATATTCACATCTTACTGAGCCTTAGTCTCCAGAGAAAATAACAGATTTTATCTTAAATATTTTATTTCTTTCCAATACATATCAATATAAAGGTCACAGCAGATGTTTAGAGATATTTGTAATGAGTACCTGAGACAAAAACTCAATGAAGTTACTTAATTATATTTTATAATTACAGTCAATGTTACCAGTAAAATGAAACTTATTTATATTTTGACATAAAAAGGTATATTCACTCAGTGTAGCTCCTTATAATTGAAGTTATTAAATTCAAATGACTTGGGAGAATATTTGTGCAGATAAATGTGTCAAGTTTTTTTTTTTAATTTACATTTGCATCCCACATAAAGTGTTTCCTATATTTAGGAGGGGATTCTGAAAAACAACAGTACCCTAAACAAAGTAAGATATAAAGTGATTTAATAGATGTAAACTGTGACATCAAAACATAAATCATGGGGAGGAGAAGTAAAAGCTGTACAGCTTTAGAATGCATTCAAACTTAACTTTCTATCAACTTAAAATAGACTGTTATAAATATAAGTTTTTTATATGATCTTCATGGTAAACACAAATCAAGAACTGATCATAGATATACAAAAGATAAAGAGAAAGGAGTCTAAGCTTACCACTACAGAAAATCATCAAATCACAAAGGAAGGGAGCAAAACAAGAAAAAAACAGAACTAAAAAACAGCCAGAAAACAATGAACAAAATAGCAATAAAGACATTGTCTATCAATAAAGATTACAAAAGTAAATGGAATAAATTCTCCAATCAAAAGACAGAGTGGCTGAATGGATAAAACATGACCTATCTGTGTGCCGTTGACAAGAGACCCACTTCAGATGTAAGCACACACTCAAACTGAAAGTGAAAGGATAGAAAAAGATCTTCCCTGCAAATGGAAACCAAAAGAAAGCTGAAATAGCTATGTTTATATCAAACAAAACAGACTTTAAAATAAAGAATATAATAAAGATGGTCATTATATAATGACAAAGGGTCAATCTAACAAGAGGATATAGCACCTTGTAAATATATATGTATTCAACATAGGAGCACCTCAATATGTAAGTAAATATTAACACCAGTACAATGATGAGAGGGGACTTTAATATACCCTTTTTACCGATGGCTAGATTATCCACACAGAAAATCAATAAGAAAACATTAGCCTTAAGTGACACACTAGTCCAGAAGGACTCAAAAGACATGAGGAGAACATTCCATCCAAAAGCAACAGGATATATATTCTTCTCAAGTGCACATGGAACATTCTCCAGGATAGATCATATGTTAGGCCACAAAACATGTCTTAAAGAAATTTAAGAAGACTGAAATCATATCAACCATCTTTTCTGAACACAATGGTACAAAACTAAAAATCAATTACAAGAAGAAAACTGGAAAATTCAAATATGTGGAGATAAAACAACACACTACTGAACAAGCAATGGGTCAAATAAGAAATCAAAAGAGAAATAAAAAAAAACTTGAGATAAATACAAACGTAAATACCACATACCAAAACTTAAAGGATGCTGCAAAAGCTGTTCTATGAGGAAAGTTCACAGCAATAAATGCTCACATCAAGAAACAAGAAAGATCTCAAACAACTTTACACCTCCAGGGACTAGAAAAACAAGTAAAATCCAAATTTAGTAGAATAAAAGAAATAATAAAGATCAAAGTAGAAATAAATGCAAGAGACCGAAAAGATGACAGAAAAAAATCAATGAAAGTAAGAATTGTTTTCTTGAAAGGGCAAGTAATTGACAAATATTAGCTAGATTCACCAAGATAAAAAGAAACTGAGCTGAAATAAAATCTCAAATGAAAGAGGAGACATTAAAACTGATATCACAGAAATACAAAGGATCACAAGAGACTATTATGAGCAATTAAATGTCAACAAATGGACAACTTAGAATAAATGGATAAATTCCTAGAAATATATAACCTACTTGGAAACATACAACCTACCAAGACCGAATCATGAGAACAGAAAACCTCCCAACAATAAAGTTCAGGACCAGATGTCTCACTGGTGAATTCTACCAAACATTTAATGAAAAATTAGTATCAATTCTTCTCAAACTCTTCCACAAAATAGAAAAGGAGGGAACACCTCCCAACTCATTTTACAAGACCAGCATTACTCTTATACCAAAACCAGACAAGGATGCCACAATAAAAGAAAATTACAGGCCAATATTTCTGACAAATATAGATGCAAATATTCTCAACAAAATTTTATAACACCAATTTCAACAGTACATTAAAAGAATCACATGGGATTTATTCCAAGGTTGCAACGGTGATTCAATATCTGCAAATCAATTAATGTGATATACCACATAAACAAAATGAAGAATATAAATCTTGTGATCATCTCAATAGATGCAGAAAAAGCATTTGAAAAAATTCAACATTGATTTTATAATAAAAACCATCAATAAATTTAGTATACAGGAAATGTATTTCAATACAGTCGAGGCCATTCATGACAAGCCTACAGCTAACATCATACTCAACAATAAGAAACTGAAATTTTCTGTTTAAGACCAGAAACAAGACAAGGATGTCCCATCTTGCACTTGTTTTCTATATAGTATTAGACGTCCTAGTCAAAGAAATTAGGAAAGGAAAAGAAAGAAAAGGCATTCATATTGGAAAGGAAGAAGTAAGATTACCACTATTTTCAGATGACTTAATATTATATAAAGAAAACCCTAAAGAGTCTTCCAAAATACTGTTAGACTAACAAATGAATTAAATGAAGTAGCAGAATGCAAAATATACAAAAATCTGTTGCATTTCTATGCACTAATAACAAACTATCAGAAAGAGAAATTAAGTAAATAATCCCATTATAATTGAAATTGAATAAAATACCTAGGAGCAATATATAACCAAGCAGGCAAAACAACTATACACTGGAAACTGTAAGACAGTGATGACAGAAACTGAAGAAGTTATTAAGTAAATGGAAAGATATTCTATGGACATGGATTAGAAGAATATTGTTAAAATGTCCGTACTACCTAAAGCAATCTACAGACTCAATGCAATCTCCATCAAAATTCCAATAAGCATTTTTCAGAGAAAGAGAACAAACAATCCTAAAATGTCTATGACAACCACAGAAGACCCCAAATAGCCACAACAATCTTAAGAAAAACAAAGAAGGCATAATGCTTTCCGATTTCAAACTATATTACAATATAATATAAAAAGTAATCAAAACAGTGTGGTATTGGCATAAAAACAGACACATAGATCAGTGAAAGAACAGAAAGCCCAGGAATAAACCCATACATACAATGGTCAATTAATTTATCACAAAAGAACTGAGACTATTCAATGGGGAAAGGATAGTCTCTTTAATAAATGGTGTTGAAAAAATTGAATAGCCACGTGTAAAAGAAAGAAACTGGACCACTATCTTATACCATACACAAAAGTCAATTCAAAATGGATTAAATACTTGAACATAAAATCTGAAACAACAACACTGTTAGAAGAAAACATAGGGAGTGGTTCCTTGATACAGGGTTTGGCAATGAATTTTTGCATTTGATACCAACAGTAAAGGCAACAAAATGAAAAAATAAAAAGTGAAATTATATCAAACCAAAAAACTTCTGCACAGCAAAAGAAATGATCAACAAAATGAAAAGTCAACCTACTTGAATGGGATAGAATATTTGCAAACCATAAATCTGATAAGGGTTAATATTTCAAATATACAAAGAACCCATACAACCCAACAGAAAAAAAAATACAATTAAAAATGAGCAGAGGATCTGAAGACATTTTTCCAAAAAAGACATACAGCTGACCAACAGGTACACGAAAAGGTACTTAACATCACTAATCATCATGTAAAATGCAAATCAGAACCACCACAATGAAATATCACCTCACAACTGTTAAAATAGTTATTTCAAAGAGATGGAAAATAACAAGCATTGGTGAGGATGTGGAGTAAAGAGAACCCTTGTGAACTGTAGATGGAAATACTAATTAGTGCAGCCACTATGGAAAACAATATGGTGCTTCCTCAAAAAATTAGAAGTAGAGATAACACGATTCAGCAACTCCACTTCTGGGTATTTATCCAAAGGAAAACAAAATCGCTATCTCAAAAAAATATATGTACTACCATATTTGTTGCAGCATTATTTACAATAGCCAAGACATGGAAATAACTTAAGAATCTACTGAATGGATAAGAAAGAAGTGGTCTGTAACTGTGTGGTGATGAATGTTAACTAAACTTCTTGCAGTAATTTTTCACAGTATGTACCATATATCAAATCATTATGTTGTACACCTACAACTAATACAATATTATATGTCAATTATATCTTAATAAACATCTTTAAATTTTTAAAAACTGACAAAATGTGTGGTTAAGATATCTACAGAGCTCAACTGGACTAGAACTCAGGGAAATACAAACTAAAGCAACAATAAGACATTATTTCATAACAATCAGTTTAATTAAAACATAAAAGTTTTATTATTGCAAGTGTTGGTAAGAAATATAAACTGTCCTAGCCAGATGACAGGATTATTAAATTTCTTAAAAAATAATGCTTAGATAAGATTCATTCTCAAGCTGATGTGCACCACCATCATTATTATATTAACTTTTCAGTGTCATAACTAACATTTATTGAGAGTTTGTGATGGCTCCAGTTTTCTGCTGAGCTTTTCATGGATTATCTCATTTATTATGCATAAAAATCTGGAGATAATTACTATTACAGAAAGCAAATTAAATGAGTAAAAAATATTTTCAATTCACCTTTAATTTGTTCAATGTCAACATTTATATAACTGTATCTAAGGAGAAATAAACTCTAGCATAATTATTTTTTCTAGCCATGATTCTCACTGGTGACTATAATACATTAAACCCAAATAATGCATATACCTTGTAAATAACATAGTTTTTCTAATGCTAAGCAACATAGAATTTCTAAAATTCCCATTAAATTGTCCAGAATCATGGCATTCTTGAGGAAACAGACTTTCTTTCCTTGTAGTTGTTGAATATTATATATATTTTATAAATATATATAGCAAAACTTCAACTTAATAAACCATATCCTTGGTAAAAAATAAAGTAGCCCATATTCTAGTCTGTATTCTATAAAAACTTAGGTCTTATATAAATACATATTATATGGATGGCATTCACAAAGATAGATACCTTTTTTTAAGGTAGAATCAAGGTAGAAACTATTTTATATGTATACATGAGGTACTAAATAATATTTGATTTAATTTACTAATTTATAAGGAGTCTTCTCAACATCAGAAATACATGGGAGAAAAAAAATCAGTGAACAAGGGTTTCCTTCAAAATAAAATTTCATGTCAGCATTACTCATAGAAGTAAGAGGTATATCTTATTAAAGGCATTAATATCCTGGTACTTTCAACCACATGCCTCTGTCACGAGGTTTTATACCGTATTACGTCTTCAACTAAGAAATATGGTACCTGTACTGTTTTTTTGTTGTTGCAAGCCTCATAAATCACTTTAACAAAAAAATCAATTTAACAAAAACATTTACTTGAAGGATAAGGGTTTCTTATAGAGCCAAGAGTAGTTGATGTATCAAGCTTAGGAAGGTTTAGGAATCAGGGCGGATCCAGGTTTCCAGATAGTTAAGAGCAGATTTTCTCAGGAACCAATGGATATAAATTAGCCTAAGAGCAAAATGTCAGGAGAGAGGAGGCAGTTGCCTGAATCTGAGTTAGGTGTTCACCTCTTGAAAGATGAAAGGTAGGGCACATTGAATTAGATCATTTCTAAGAGACAAAATTTACTAATGTGAACATAAATAAAAGGTAATAGTTACTAAATGGACCAAGGAATCCAATGGCTTACTATCACTTAGAAAAGTATATGCAGAGAACAGAGGTGTAGCAACACTGAATTAATAACACATCACACCATAATCTAGTAATCTGCAGTAGAGCAGAGTGTGGCAAACCAATTAGGGTTCTTAAAGAACTTCCTGTGTTTATTTTATGCTTGATAGATATGTAAAGGCATGCATTGAGAAGTTAATCTCCATGTAAGCGGTCAAGTGGAACAATCAGAAGTCAATAAAAGATGAAAGTTCATGGTTTGCATTTTTTGAAGGCCAAAATTCATGTTTCTGGGGTAGGCAAGATTCAAAAGAATTGCTTTCTTCCTAGTTTAGCTTTATTCTGTTATATTTCTTTGGTGTTAGCACACTGCCAGCAGCTTTCCGTCATTATGTCAGGCTAGTACTTCATAATATTTTTCATATTTTCTGCCTCATACATCAAACTATAGAATTTTATCCATAAGGCAAAGCTGTCATTCTGTAAAATTTTTAGCAATGTTCTCATTTTTATCTGACATCTAGAAATACCTAAAGTAATAAAAAATCATTTTTACCTCATATTTGCTTTGGTTTTCATTCTGTCCCTGTCAGTCTATATACAGTACAGCAAGAGAAGATTTATATAACATCATTTTGGGTGTTCCAGAATCAGACAAAGAATCCTCACCTTAGTCGAATTTTTCCCCACAGAATTTCATATAAAAGCATAAAAATCTGTACTTAATACTATGGTTCTCTTAAAAATGTTACTTTTTGCAATGAACACTTTCCACTAAGTTTGTAATATATGTGTATGATAATTTATATGTAAAATAGTCAACAAATTACAAGGAAAGAAAGAATTTTCAACAATGTCACTATTCTGGGCAATTTAAGAAAACATGAGAAAATTGCTTTTATGTTGCTTAGTATTGTCTCATGATAGATTTCAACTACTGAGACATTTGAAAAAATGATTTTACCAAACATCTAGGTTTCAATTCAATTCTGATAATGCAAACCAAGCGCTAAAATAAAATCGTTATTTTCAAACAACTTATTTCCCAAATTGGTTTAAGTAAAAATGTACATTCATCCTTAACATGTCCCACTACAAAGACTTGGGGCAGTTAATGAGGAAGTACTTAATTTGATCCTTAAATTCATCAAGGATTGCTGGAGAGCGTGACATTATTTCTGAATACTCAGGGCATAACTGGGTCAACTAGGATTAGCAAAAGTACATGCATGTATTATCAATTTATGAAGAGAGTTTTTATTCTTGCTGTTTACCACTGTTTGACTGTTTTGCAGGTAAAATTAATGGAAGATACAAAAGCAACTCATTTGTAATGAATTCCAAAAATACTTCGTTTACTAAAGCTTCTAAAAAATGCATGACAACATCAAGTTATTTTGCTTTAAATAACAGCAATACCTAGCTTACCTACACTCATAGCATAAAAGGTTTTTAAGAGTTTTTACTTAGCCTATCATAAGTATACAAAAGCCAAAGTACTTTCACTATTCATTTAAAAATAATAATATTGAATGGTTTTCTTCATTTATGAACTGTTTATAAATCATAGCTTGGTTTTATAATAATGACTACTTTTGCCTCAAAATTAATTGTAAAATGTATGTGATATAAAAGTGATTTTTCTTTAACTAAATAATTGAATAAAAAGGCAAATACCGTATGATGTCACTTATATCTGGAATCTAAAAAACTGAATTCATAAAAACAGAGTAGATTGGTGGTTGCCAGGGATAAGGGAGTGGAGAAAATGGGTGAAACAGGTCAAAGGGCACAAACTTTCAGTTATAAAATGAGTAAGTCCTGGAGATCTAATGTATAGTATCACGACTACGGTTAACAATACTGTACTGTGTACGTGAAAGTCACTGAGAGTAGAACTTAGATGTTCTCACCACACATACATAAAAATGGTAACAATGTGAGGTGATGGACATGTTAACCAACTTTATTATGGTTATTATTTCAAAATATATATGTATATCAAATCACTGTGTTATAACCTTAAACTTACATAATGTTTTATGTCAATTATATCTCAAAAAAAGCTGGGAAAAATTACTACACATAGAAACAAGCAAAAGAAATAAAACAAAACTAGTGTTTCTGTTACCAGACCTGACTCTGCAATTGACATAATTTGTCAAGAGGTCAAAGTAGTGTGTCCATTGCCAAATCTAAACAGGCAGTGTGCCTCTGGTAACCAGTTAACAAAACATTGCATTTTGTATTTATTTATAAACATATAATTTTTTTCCTGTATCACTAATACAGTAGCAACAAATAAACATTCTCTTGACTATTGGTAACTTTAGCTATATGTTTTTAAAGGCATAAAAGGGATTGATTCTTCACTGAGATGAACTAGCAAATGGGGTTTTAGATATTCATGAGATAAATAATTCCATTCATAATCCTAATAATTGGATGGCAAAGGAAGTATTTCATTTTTGATATTATAACTGATGAAAAACCTATGCTTAGGTTAACTCCTAAAGTGATGGGTTTGAGATATGAATCCAACAACAACAAAAGTCCTCTTTCTTCCCATGCCTTGTCAACTTTATCAACTAATACCAAATCCCAGGTGAGAGTAAAATTACAATTGTCCATTTTCAAGGGTCAGCCTCTTTAATACTCATCTACTCATGGCTGTCTGGGCACATTCTCACTTCCTAATGCAATGACATCCATTCAGGCATTATTGGAAGAATCTTTGTGGGGGCCAAGAAATATGGTTCATTCTCTTTGTGATAAAAAATGTTGCCAGCCATATTAGTAAACAAAGGATGCTGTGGTCATCCAGTCATCAATCACTACTGCCGTCCCTGACAGTGAGCAAAGGGAGACTGGGGTGGTGACAAGCAGGCAGCCTGGCCTCTGCAGCCACCCCCAACTGTGCACCTTGAGGGAACTTGGGATATGAAAGAACAGGATACTGGTGCATATCAAAGGAAAGATTTCAGTGAGCCCAGACCTTTGCATGTTCCCATACACAGAAAAGAACTAAATTCCTTAACTTGAAGTATCTGTTTTTCTGGTTTTTTTGTTTGTTTGTTTGTTTTTTAATTAACAGTACTCTTTTGATGTTCCGACTACGTGGTCTTTGTTGCAGAAACTCACATATTTTGGCTCCTCCCTGCCTCTTCGGTGTAGTCTCTTAGAGTAATCTCAGAGGCTGTCTCCTGCGCTTGAATCCTCAGAAAGTCCAGCAAATAAATGTAACTCTCAACTTACAGGTTGTGCATTTTTTAGCCAACATCTTCATATTGTGTTTAGTCTGTCTTTATTCTCTTACATACCACCTGCCTGATCTTGTCCAGTGTTATCTCTCAAATTGGTGAATATTTTGTTTTCCTGAACCTTAAGTGCTAGAGATGTATCATGGAAAATCCCTGACATTTAGGATTTGGACTCAAATTCCAGTCTGCCACCTAATAGGGCTTCTTAATATCTAAAACTCTGAACTTGGTCAGAATGATAATGTTCCTTTCCAGTTTTAATGTTTTATGATTCTAATTGTCAGTGGCTTGATATAACACTTGTGAATTGGATGTGGCTAGTTTACTTTGACAATAATACAAGTATTATAATAATGATTATGGTCAGTATGTCCTGACACGCTTTTTAACAACAGAATTCTTCAGATATTTCATCAATGCCATTATTCTAAACCCTCTACGTCTCTGAAGATGTTGAAATAAATTTCAATCTTCATGTTCAGGCAAACATTTAATGAAAAGATGCAGGGCATTTCAAGTTGACCTACGTCTATTTTGGGGGTAGAGGCAGAACATCACAAGTTTGCATGTCAGCAATTAGAACAAAAGGATTCTACCCACTCTACTTGTTGGCAAAACAACAAGCCTAGATAAATATCTCCCCATTCAATGAGAGGGGGCTGAAAGTTATTTAAAAAAAAAAAAAAGTATCCTCTTCCCAAAAATGATTAGGAGAAAAGTAGAGACTAACTACCTCTATAAAAATAGCTTTCTAAAACTAAAATGTGGAAATATATAAATATTATATGCTTGGTGCTTAATCAAATATATTAAAGAAGATAGAGTCTCTAAGAAAAAAGAGCTTGGACTCATAAAGGGAAATCACAACTGGGATGAAGACAAAAATGCAAAGAGAGTTAACTGGGAAAAAAATGCTTGGCAATGCAAAATACACTAACAGCAAAGATTATATTTGAAACTTTTGGAAACATGAATCAGTGATTTGAAGCATACACTTGAGAGACTTGAAAGACTCACTGAGAAGGCAGTGGAAGATTAAAAGTGAGTTTAATGAAAGAGTGGGTATGAGCATTGAGAACCAGAGAATAGTAATCCAATCTAACACAGTTAGTTGTTGACAGAACAACCATCTCAAAAGGAATGAGAGCAGTAAAATTGTTAATATGAGGGCAAGAGACAAACTCATTAATTCCAAAACTGAGTTTACAAATTCATAAGAATTACATTCCTGCATTAGAGAAATACTGACTTGTTCAATAAACTAAGGAAACTATTAGAATTTAAAATAATATGGATGGACCTGGAGACCGTCATTCTAAGTGAAGTAAGCCAGAAAGAGGAAGAAAAATACCATGTGATATTACTCATATGTGGAATCTAAAAAAAGAAAAAATAAGATACTAATGAACTTACCTACAAAACAGAAACAGACTCACAGACATAGTAAACAACTTTATGGTTACCGGGAGTAAAGTGGGTGGGAAGGGATAAATTGGGAGCCCAAGATTTGCAAATATTAACTAGTATATATAAAATAGAAAAACAACAAGCTTCTTCTGTATAGCACAGGGAACTATATTCAATATCTTGTACCAATCTATAACAAAAAAGAATATGAAAACAAATATACATATCTATATGTATGACTGGGGCATTATGCTATATGCCAGAAATTGACACATTGTAAACTGACTATACTTCAGTTAAAAAAGAATTCTTACTATCAAAATAACCACAGAATTTCAGACAAAATAATCTGTTTAGTCACAGAAAGGAAGCTACAAAGAAATTTCCCCCAATTTCAGAAACTGGGCTAAACATTTTGATTATGATGGTAGACACATTTATTTTTATTTTATTTATTTATTTATTTTAAGAAAAGGGAAAACAAAATAATGTTATATCATCAAAAAGCTGAATCCATAATAGGGGTTTAATAATCATTAGTCTTCAGTGTGATTCATCAAAACTTAAAATGGTATAATTTTTAGAAGTACAAAGGGAAAGCTAGAGAAACAAAATTATAGATTTTTTTTTAGTCTTTGCCATATTAAGTAGACTAAAATGAATCAAAAACCAATATTTTAATTATTAAATACATATGTCCATTTTGATGAATTAAAAAAATAAAGTAACTAATATAATGTTGAAGATAAAGATTAATAAAAGGGCACTTGTATTATCAGCTCTTCAATAATATTTTAAAACTATAGTAATTAAAGATATGCAATTGGCACAATAAGTAATAGATCAGTGCAGCAGAACATAGCTCTGGAAAGAAATTTACATAAAACTGAGCATGTTTTAAAGGCATACACATATGCCAGTATGTAATTAGGTATTTAAGAAAGTATGTGGGGGAAAACGGATATATGGGAGTTAAAAAAAAAATCAAATCAGCTGTTCATCTCAACATATGCTAAGACAAGTTCCAGCTGAACTAAAAGTGAAACATAGAACATAAAACATTGTGGAAAGAAAACATAACAACTGATCATGGAAAAGTCATTACCTTTCAATATGCAATAGAAATTAAACCACAAAACTGTGAATTTCAACCTGAACTTAAATGTCTGTATTTATTTATTTATTTTTTACTTTTTGAGGAATTTAATGTATAAATATTTACAAACATTAATATATCCAACCCTCAGAATTAATGGTAACATTTCTTCATAACTGTTTCCCAGTTTTTCATCTGAAGGTATTACAAATATGACTAAACTCATCTTTTACTAAGACCTATATTCCTATTTTTCATACATTTAGTATTTATCCTTTCATTCCATTTTACACACATAGGTATGCATTCATAAATGGTCTAAGAGCATTGTTTTTGGTGTATTTTTTAACTGCCACAAATTAAAGATATACAGATTATTTCACATCTTGCAGCATTATGTTTTTGAGATGTACCCACATTCTATCTGCTTTATAATGTTTCATCCTGAGATTGTCCCCTATTATATGAATGTCTTTATCCTTTAGTTGTTAAATACTTAGCTTATTCCCTTGATTTTGCTATTAAGAAAAAATGCTTCTTTCTAGACATTGTCTTTGTTTTTTTCTTTTCCAGTTTTATTGACATATAATTTATACAGCACTGTATAAATTGAAGGTGTACAGCATAATGATTCAACTTATATACAACATGAAATGATTACCTCAATAAGTTTAATGAAAATTCATCATCTCATATAGGTATAAAAGAAAAAAAAGCTTCCTTTTGATGAGGAGTCTTACAGTTTACTCTCTCAACTTTCGTATTTTGTACACAGCAGTATTAATTTTATTAATTATGTTGACATTATATTCTTAGTGCTTATTTATCTTATAAACGGAGGTTTGTATCTTTTGACCACCTCCATGCAATTCCCCTTCCTTTCACTCCCTGCTCTGTTTCTGGTAACCACAGATCTGATCTCTTTTTCTATGAGTTTGCTTTTTGGAGTATAATAGATCTACAACATTATGTTAGTTCCTGGTGCATAACACAGTGGTGATTTGATATTTCTATAGATTAAAAAATAATCACCACTATAAATCTATTTACCACAGCCACATCCTACTCAAAGGTGAAAAGCTAAAAGCATTTCCTCTAAGATCAGAAACAAGGAAAGGATGCCCACTCTTGTCACATTTATTTAACATAATTGTATTGGAAGTCCTAGCTACAGCAATCAGACAAGAAAAAGAAATGGAAGGAATCAAACTGGAAAGGAAGAAGTAAAACTGTCACTGTTTGTAGATGATGTGATACTATATACAGAATATCCTAAAGACACACAGAACTACTAGAGCTCATCAATGAATTCAGTAAAGTTTCAGGATACAACATTAAAATACAGAAATTTGTTGCACTTCTATACATTAATAGTGAACTATCTGAAAGAGAAAATCAATCTTATATATAACTGCATCAAAAATAATAAAATAGCTAGGAATATATCCAACTAAGGAGGTAAAAGACCTGGACTTTGAAAATAAGAAGACACTCATAAAATTAGAGTAAGACTGCTCAAATTATGCTGTTCTCATGGATTTCTGGAATTAATACTGTTTAGGTGACTACACTACCCAAGACAATCTACAGATTCAGCGCAGTTTCTATCAAAATGGCATTTTTCACAAAACAAAAAGATACAATTTTAAATTTTGTATGGAAACACAAAAGATCCCAAATAGCCAAAACAATCTTGAGAAAGAACAGAGCTGGAGGTATCAAGCTTCCTGACTTCAGACTTTACTATAAAGTTAGTGATCAGAACAGCATGATACCGACACAAAAACAGACATATACATCAACGGAACAACACAGAGACCCCAGAAATAAACCCCTGCTTATACAGTCAATTAATCTACAACAAAGGAGACAGGAATATACAATAAGGAAAACACAGCCTCTTCAACATACTGTACTGGGAAAACTGAACACTTGCATGCAAAATAATCAAACTGGACTACTTTTTAATACCATATACAAAAATAAACTCAGAATAGATTAAAGACCTAAACATAAGACTGGAAACCATAAAACTCCTAGGAAGAAAACAGACAGTATGCATTTTGACATCAGGCTTGGCAATGTTTTTTTTTCAATCTGTCTCCTCAGGCAAGAGAAACAAAAGCAAAAATAAACAAATGAGACTACATCAAACCAAAAAGCTTTTGCACAGCCAAGGAAACTATCAAAAAAAAAAAAAAATGAAAAGGCCACCTACTGAATGGGAGAAGATATTTGGAAATGATACATCTAATAAGTGGATAATATCTCAAATATATTTATCTCAAATATATAATATCTCAAAAATATACAAATAACTCATATACAACTAAATATATATATATAAAAAAAAACCAACCTGATTAAAAACAGGTAGAGGACTTAAAGACATTTTTCCAAAGAAGATACACAGATGGCCAACAGACACATTAAAAGATGCTGAACATCACCTATCATCAGGGAAATGCAAATCAAAATCACAATGAGATATCACCTCACCCTGTCAGAATGTCTACAATCAAAAAGGCAAGACATAACAAGTGTTGACAAGGATGTGGAGAAAAGCATGCACTGTTGGTGGGAATGTAAATTGGTCAGCCACTATGAAAAACAGCATGGTGTATCACTAAAAAATTAAAAGGAGAACTACCATATGACCCAACAATTCCACTTCTTGGTATTTTTCCAAAGAAAACAAAAACACTAATTTGAAAAGATATATGCACTCCCATATTCACTGCAGCATTATTTAGAATAGCTTAGATCTGGAAGCAACCTAGTGCCTTTTGATAGATGAATGAATAAAGAAGTAGTGATACATACCCACACACAATGGAATATTACCCAGCCATAAAAAAGAATTAAAATCTTGCCATGTGATAGCACTGATGGACTTAGAGGGTATTATGCTAAGTGAAATAAGTTGGACAGAGAAAGACAAATACCATAGACTTCACTTATATGTAGAATCTAAAAAAAACAAAACAAATGAACAGAGTTACAGATACAGAGAACTAACAGGTAGTTGCCAGAGTGGGGAGGAGTGGGGTGGGAGAATGAGTGAAACAGGTGAGGGAGATTTGTACAAGAGGTACAAACTTCAGTTACAAAATACATGAGTCACATGAATGAAATGTACTTCCTGGGGAACATAGTTAATAATAATGTAACATCTTTGTATGGTGGCAGATGGTAAATAGACTTAAAATGTCTCTATATATTTAACATCATATTGAAACAATATATTGATGTTAACATTTACTGAGAGTTTATTGTGAATGGGAGAAGATTACAACCCATTCTAATGAAAGTGGGTGTGAGCCCTGAAGAACAGAGAATGATAATCCAATCTAACATTATAGTTGCTGAAGGGACAGCAGTCAATTTAAAAGAAAGATTTAAAAAAAAAAAAAAAAGAGTTTCAGATTTATTAACATACCTAATCCTAAAATAGCCCAGTGATATAGATGCTATTACTGCCTCCCTTCTATGGATGAAGAAACAAAGGAACAGGTTAAGGAATTTACACAGGGTAACATAGCCAATAAGCACAGAGCCAGGATTAGAACCCAGATGATCTAACTCCAGAGCACAATTTTAAATTAGTATTCTACTGTATCACAATGAAAATGGAAAATGAAAAAAAAAGTTTGTTACTAATGTGATAGGGAAATATTAGGTGCACAACTCAAATACATATAGGAGAGACATTATTCAAATTTGCAAAATACAAAGACTTTTTAAATCAAAAATGAATTTTAAAAATGATACGGTCTGGTAAGACTGGTATTTTTATATAGGGTGTCAAATTTCTCGGAATTTTCTAGAAAGTGATTTGACTATATGAATCAGGAGCCTTAAAAAATTTTACATTTGGCCTTTGATCTAGGGATTTCAAATCTGGAGGGCACTCTAAGAAAATATTTAGTGATACAGAATGTACAATGTTCCATTATTTGTCACACTGGTCATTTGTATAAATATATTATAGTGAGAAACCACTTTTCAAACCTGACTATCACAGTCCCCTGGGGAGTTGTACCCAGAATCACAGATTCAGAATTTAAAAAAGACTCACTGCTGATCTGTTGCAGAATCAGTGTTAAATAAATTCTAGTACCTATTAGAATTCTTTTGTACATTGAATTTTTAAAATAATATTGAACATTATATTAAATATTTTCAAAATTTTGATTTCAAATATATTAATTTTACAGTTAAAAAATATGAAGAACAGAGTAAACATATTGGCTCATGTTGAACAAATATGGCACAAAAATTCACTCTGGTCTACACTTCACTAGGAAAATAAAAGTTTACACATAGCGTATAGGCATTTACTCCAAGGCTCAGTTAATCTCACTATTAATTTCATGATCAAGTAACATACACTCCGTTAAAGATAGTGTTTTTATCTTGGTAATCTTCAGATCTCTAGGTACTAATAATCTTGCAGAAAGTTACCATTCAAAAAATGAATTAATATTAACAAGAAAATGGCTAATAAATGACTGAACAAATATGAAAACAATTATAATCAGCCCACCATATCCGTGGGTTCCGTATCCACAGATTCAATCAATCTGGATCAAAAATATTTGGGGGAAAAAAAAAAAACTCAAGAAACTTTCCAAAAGCAAAACTCGAATTTGCCAAGCAGGCAGCTATTTACATAGCATTTACATTGTATTTAAAACTATTTACATAGCATTTACATGTATGAGGTATTGTAAGTAATCAAGATGATTTAAAGCATAAGGGAGGATGTGCGTAGGGTATAGGCAAATATTTGCCTATGTATTATATATAATACATGTAAAAATATTTATAGGACATTTTACATAAAGGACTTGAGCATCTGCAGATTGTGGTATGGTGGGGGAGTGTCCTGGAACCAACCCCCTATGGATACTGAGGGATGACTGTACAGAACTACTTATGTATTAAAATATCCTTGGAATATCTATGTTTTCTCATTATTTATTTTTGAATATAAAATCCTCTACTCTTATGGGTTTAGAGTAGCCTATTCTGTGTAGTGTTTTTCTTACTCTTTACATTAAAAAATACATTACTATCCTAAAATATATGCGATTTCTCTGTTGGATTCTTAATTGCCTTATGCTCTTTTTCTAAGATTCGTAGACTTGAGTTTATGGTCAGACTTTTCTGTCAAGTATTAGAATTGCAAATAGGGCCCACTTGCTTTGTATTAAAAGAACAAGAGCTGCCAGTGTCTGAAAAGTTAATTAGGCCAAACAGACAATTAATTACATCTTATTAATGTGTAAAAGACCTGTGACAAATTGCATTAATTGCATGCTCTTATATATCTGAAGAGGTCAGGCTACTTTAAAAGTATGTTGTTAATGGAAGACAAATATATCTTTATGTACTTGATAAGAATATTATAAACCACATTATTTATGACTCCACTGGAATCCTTAATAATTTTAAGCTTTAAATGAAACTGCTCATTAAACAGGAGAGCTAGTACCAAGTTCTTAAAATAGGCTATAAAAGCTGGCTGCAGTGTAAGATAAATTTGAAGGTTGGCATTTCCCCAGAATGTCTTTATACCCTTATTTTTAAGTGACTGAGCCCTAGAGAAGCTAAACTTATCTTAATGTGCCCTTAGTAAAGGGGAGAATTCTTCCATTAACAGTATTCACCCCAAAGAAATACAGGATTCATTTTTAAAAGCCCCTATTTGCTTAAACTGAGGATATCTATAGTTGAATACTCTCATTAGCTCTTAAGCTTTATTTTCAAACAAAAAAGATGGAAATAAAAAAAGTAATAAAGCTATGGGTGTGTGTTGTTTGCAGGGACAAAGGGAATTTTAGGAGACGGGCAAGACTAGAGGCAAAGAAATAGTAGTGGTAAAAGAATATGTTAGAAAAGTGGACAGAACACCAAACAGAAGCTTAGAGAGACACAAAGAAGTAGATGGAAACAATTTCAAACGAGGAATGACTCAGACTGGCTCTTGCAGGCAAATACTTAATTACATAAAGCAGCTTTAGTCTCTTTCATTGAGTACCTGTCAAGGGGAGGAAGCCCTAGCAATTCGAGAGGAAATTGTTTCTATTTCACTTGAGAAAACCGGGTGCTCACTCAGGGCTCTCAGAGAGGCTTCACAAATAATATAGGATTATTTTTCTTATGTTTCCCAGAAACAAAGGCCTTCTCAAATGAACCTGTCACCACACTTTAGACGTTTATGGTTGGTGAGCTCGGTTCATCAAAGCAGGGTGCTCATGAAATCACAATGCCAAGCTTCACTCTGTCGGGAGTCTGGAAACTGCACACAGGCTTATAGTTAAAGAAGGGGCAAGGATAAAAGATAAACTCACACCTTCTGCTCTCTGTATGCCCATCCCAGCATCTTCTTGCTGTTTTAATGGGCACCTGCATCAGAGCACACTAGAGCCGTTGCCCCTGTATGAACAAACTCAAGTAGGTGATTGAAACATCTGAACATTAGTGATTTCAATATAAAGCCCATAGAATTCATTTACTTTCTTTTGCTTTTCCATCTGTATCTCTTTTCCTACCTGTTGTTTATAAATTAGACTCAAATGCCATATTACAAAACTTTATACAGTAAGGTAATTTTTTACACTCATGTATATAAAAAGGCCTATTTATAATAGGTATTTAAATAATAATAATTGAACCTAAACCTGAATCATTGGAAAATCAGTTCCAAAAAATTTAAACTTAAGATATTGGCAAAGTATGATGAGGTCTATTAAAGAATAAGTAGACAGATGACCTCTGGGATTAGAAACTTAAGTCTGAAGACGAGAGTGTATTACATCACGCCTGATCGTTCCAATATTTCAGCTGAACAACTTTTGGATCACTAAGAAAACTATCGTTATAAAAGCATAGATGAAATTAGTTGTCCAAATATATGGTGAACAATTTTATAAATGATCCAATCATAGTCATGGTTTTTTGAGAAATTCTTGGTGTATCTTCTACACTAAGCACTTGGTAAAAGTAAGTTTTCAATGCAACCATCTGTTCCACACATTCACATTTCATAAACTTTCTTCCTAGTGAAAATTTGCCATTATTGCTAACTGATTTTCAGTGTATTTCAGGTAAAACACTGAATTTCAGAGAGATTTAAAGGTATGCATTTAGGAGAGGAAAACTCATGCACGTAATGTTGACAGGAAATTTTGGTATGAGCATTTATGTTGAAAAGAATGTGGTTTATTTAGGTCACTGTTATCTCCTTTTTCTGGAAAGTTGAAATCAAGGTTGGACAAAAAACCAAGAATAAGGGTCAGAGACGGATTTTAAAAATGTCACTTGCCAGAATATAAAGCCAGGGATTCAAACACCAAAGGGATGAGATGAGTCAAACTATTAAGTGGTAATATGGTTAGCATGGTCACGGTCAAGCAATTGAAAACCATGTTGTTTCTGATAAACTTTTATGTATGCACTATACTAAATTTCAATTGCTCACCACAAGTAAGATGCAAGAGACAGAACAGATATAAATGGTAATGTTTTAATTTTTTAATTTTTAATTTTTCTACTGAAGTGTAGTTGATTTACAATGTTTCTTTCTTTCTTTCTTTTTTTTTTTTTTCCTTAATGATGGTATTGGGGATTGAACCCAGGACCTAGGGCATGCTAAGCATTTGCTCTACCACTGAGCTATACTCTCTCCTCCAAATGGTAATGCTTTTAAAAGTTCAATTATAAATTCATTTTCTATTATGGAAAGAATATAATCATCCTATAAACTGATAAAAATAGAAATGACATGAATAGTCTTATTTCCCTGGGTCCATCTCTAAACTTTTGATCATACTTTGAGAGGTCTAAGACTCATCCTTTCTGTTCCTAACAAATACCATGGGTATTAGTTTCCTATTGATGTTATAACAAATTGCCACACTCTGAGTGGCTTAAAAATAAATTTTTTTTTTTTTGTCTCAAAAAGATTAAAATGTAAGGAGGATCTGCAGGGTTGCAGTCCTTCCACAGATCCTAGGGGGAAAATCTATTTCCTTTTGCAGATTCTAGAGGCTGCCTACATTCCTTGGCTTTAGCCTCTTTCTCCATCTTCAAACCTGCAGTGGATCTTCGAATTTCTCTGTTTTTTTTTTGCATCTGTCATCACATCATCTTCGATCTGGTTCTAATCTTCTTGCCTCCCTCCCAACAGGACCCTTGTGAATATTTTGGACCCACCAGGATAATCTAGAATAATCCCCCATCTCAAAATCCTTAATTTAATCACACATGCAAAATCACTTTTACCATGTAAAGGAGCATGTTCACAGGTTCTGGGGACCAGGATGTCAATATTGTTGGGAGATCATGATTCAGCCTATCACACTCTAGTTTCTTCTGGAACCAATGAGCAGCTAAGCAAATAATCCATATATGAACAATCCTAAATTTACAAGTTAGCAAGATTTGAAAATAATTGTTCCTTCTTGTTGCAGATTTGCTTCCCCAGGAAACTGCTTTCAAGATATGTGTCGGGGGGAAGTATATTGAAAATATGCTAGAGAACAACTTCTTTGAGATTAAGGAAAGTGAGATTAGTCACAAATTAAGCTGTGATACAATTGTA
Source organism: Camelus ferus (assembly GCF_009834535.1). NCBI lineage: Eukaryota > Metazoa > Chordata > Mammalia > Artiodactyla > Camelidae > Camelus > Camelus ferus. Next base: position 97,641,107 of record NC_045697.1, on the reverse strand, counting down.
ACAGGGACCTCAAACAACCTCATAGAGAGCTCTGAAGGGGGAATGCATGGGGGTCATTAGTGCAATTGTTGGAAGGGAATGGGCAGGGAGAAAACCCCTGAGTAACTGCTTCTGTTTACAGAGGAACACAGCTGTGACATGTTGACAGCCTACAATGCAAGCAGCTAGGGACTGAGAGCCTTAGCTTGGTTCTGAAAGGGGATCTGGTTAGCTCATCAGAGCAACCACTATATTGTTCTTCTATCAAGGGTTGAATCCATGAGTATTCAAAGATACATAAATAGCTAGCCACCTCATTACCTTCCTTTATGGTGTCTAGGGTACCATTTTTCTCTTTCTCCTTCCTCTCAAGGTAATGAGCCCCCCAAAGGAAAGTTCATTCTTAGTGCCAGCCACTTTAATAGGCAAGTGCCTGACCTCTGTCCTGATCCTACAAACTCCATTTTCTAGAAACTACTTCCTCTTTTTCTTTGTTTTCACACAGAATTGTGGAAGATGACATGGCTTTCTATCTAACCTGACTATTCTACTGAATTGCTACAAGTTTCCTCATGTACTATGCTTTCCCATTAGCTTCTGGTTAAATCTCCTCTATACAACTCAATCACCTACTCATTCATTGAGTCATATCTTCATTCCTTCATTCAACAAATATATAATGTTCACCAAATAAGGGTCAGGTTTGGTGAATAAAACAAATATACTCAGTCTCTTCATGGGTATTATTTTTAAGGGAGATTCACAACAATAACAAAAATCGGAGGACTTTCCTAGGATGTAAAAACCTGAAAAGAGGATTGCTTCCACTCTGATAACAATATAGCATTAGATGATATACAAAATCACAGCTTTTTTTGAACCTTTCAGAGAGCTGTGGTTGCAAGGCAGCCAACTAAGCCAATAATAAGGAAAAGCAGACATTTCCAAGGAGACACAGGAGGTTAGCATTTGCTTACCTGGAGTAAACATGGGACACCTTGGAGACCAATAAGAACTCACTCAAAATTTTTAATAAATGGCTAAATCTTGAGTATGGGTGAATGCGAGAATATAGAAGTATTGGAAGCCACACACACACACACACAAGGGGAGTTTTGACAAACTCACAGGTTCTTCCCAAAAGACCTCACTATAAGCTCATGATAGCTTGGGTCTATTTCTTGGGGAATGCTTTTTCTGGTGTATTCCTAGGAAGGATATACATCTAGCTTCCATATCCTCTATGAACCAAAAGCCTTCAATCAGCAAAAGTTGGGTAGCAAATCGTATCACCTTTAGGGTAAGGGTGAAGACCATTCCAGCTGGGGGAAAAGAACAGAAAATAATTCTTTCTACCCTTAGGGAAGGGGCAGGAATACGTCTTGGGCCCAGATAAATAGCGGTCTCCCACAACAGATGAAGATTGGTAAGAGCACTGAAAAGGCTCCACAATCAAAAATCAGGGACATGGTGCCTATCCATGCATCCATCTATCTGTTATTTAAGTATAGTCAGTTCACAACGTTGTGTCAATTTCTGGTGTACAGCATAATGTTTCAGTCATTCATTTACATACATATATTTATATTTTCATATTTTTTATTACAGGTTACTGTAAGATATTGAACATAGTTCCCTGTGTTATACAGTAGGACCTTGTTGTTTATCTACTTTATATAGAGTAGTTTGTATCTGCAAATCCCTAACCCCCAATTTATCCCTCCACCCCATTTCTTCCGTCCCCTCTTTGGTAACCGTAAGTTTGGCTTCTATGTCTGTGAGTCTATGTCTGTTTGTAGATAAGTTCATTTGTGTCATTTGTTAAAGATTCCATGTAAGTGGTATCATACGGTATTTTTCTTTCTCTTTCTGACTTACTTGACTTAGAATGACGATCTCCAGGTCCATCTATGTTGCTGCAAATGGCATTATTTTATTCTTTTTATGGCTAAGTAGTATTCCATTGTACAAATATACCAAATAGAGGTGACCCAGGACAACCGAGAACCACTCCCTTTTCCTCTACCAGCCAGTTAATAATCTGAGTTATAAATAATAGCAGTCCACTGCTAAAGAAGGTCAAGAGCATGGAGAAAGACCCTCTCTGAAGTATAACTGAAGGGGAAGATTTAAAGCTATAGATGGAACAGATATTGAGAAAAACCTGCCAAACCCATCTTGCTCCAAATACAAGAAATAAGCACTAGACAAATGGGAAGCCTCTGATGTATTGTAGATAACATAGGATGGGAGATAGAATCCTAAATTTGTCCCTCAACATCCTGAAGTCATAGGGATTTTTGTGTTGACTTTGAAGGAGCAAACTGCCATGGTTTGCAGGGGAAGGCAAGCACTTCCAGCTGCTAAGAATGGCCCCCAGTTAACAGACACCAAGAAAGTAAGAACCTCAGTCCTATAGTCATGAGAAATTGTTTCTGCCAACACCTGAATAGACCAGAGCCTGAAATGCAACTGTAGCTTTGGCAAAAAGTGTGATTTCAGCCTGATGACCCTGAGCAGACGCTGCATCTGCACTTGTGACCAAAGGAACTATGAGATAATAAATGTGCGTTTTGTTTTCACCTCCATTTTTTATCACCTTCAGTTGCATAGGCTCTAATCAGCTCCTTAAGGGAATGAAAATCCTTGGCTTCAACAGATGGTGAACATAACATAAAATTAACATTTTAAGGGGCACAGTTTAGTGGTATTTAGTTTATTTATAATATTATGCAACCACAACCTCTTTTTAGTTCCAAAAATGAGTGTCATTTTAAGTCACTAGGTTTGTGGTAACCTGTTAAGCAGCAACAGAAAGCTAACACAGATTTGGGGGCCCAATATGCACTGCTGGATGGATGATGGATCAAATCAAAGAAATAAAGGTACTGAAGGTGGCAGGAATTCATGTAAATATAAAACAAAAATTTAACTGCTATAGAACATAACTAAAACAAAAAGGAAAGCGATTTACTGTAAACTGATAACATTTATATGAGTAAAATATATGACAACAACAGTATAAAGGATGGGAGGAAGGAGTTAGGAATATGCTGTGTAAGGTCCTTACAGTATAAGGTCTTTTTTTTAAACTGAAGTATAGTCAGTTTACAATGTTGTGTCAATTTCTGGTGTATAGCATAATGCTTCAGTCATACATATACATACCTATTCTTTTTCATTATAGGCCATTACAAGATATTGAATATAGTTCCCTGTGCTATTGCTGTGTGACATGTTATCAGCTAACTTGTTTCAATCTACTCCTAATTTAACAAATATATTGTACACTCTAAGGCAGAAAACTTTTTCATGAAATGCATGAATAACAACAGTGGAAAAAATAAAATCATGAAAACTCATCAATCCAAAAGAAGGCAGAAATGGAGGGGTGGACAACAGATGAACAGATAGAAAATATCTACCAAGATGGGCATTAATATCGACATTAAATATAAATGCTGTGAACACACCAAATAAAAGAGACTCAAAGAGATACTATCTACAACTAGCCTAATTTAAATGGAATTGAAAAAAAATTTAAATATCATGTAAATGTAAATCAAAAGAAAGCTGGAGTGGCCATATTAACATCACACAAGGAATATTACCAGAATAGAGGGGGACATTATATAATAAAAAAAAAAAATGGGTCAACTCATCAAGAAGACATAACAGATGAAAAAGTTTATGCATATAAGAACAGAGCTTCAAAATATAAAGTAAAATAATAATAATAATAATAATAATAATAATAATAATAATAATAATAATAATAATAATAAAAGAATTGAGAGAAGTAAACAAATCCATAATTATATCTGGAATCTAATCTTCTAAATATCTCAGGAAACTTTGCTTTAGGTAGTGTGTTCCTATGAAGGTCACCAATGGTTGTAAGTATTCAAAATGCAAATAGAATCTAAGCCTCCCCATGGCATGTATTTCTCTGACTCTCTCCACTCACAGTCACAACACTGTACCCGAGACATGGACAGTCTCGTCCAGTCCTAGCCAGGAGCAGAAGGCTCTCAAAGGAAGGATGAAATCAGAAATTCACAAAGGAAACCATCTTAGATACTCTAGAACAGTCTTTGGATTAGTGATATCTGAGTTTCTCATGGGCATTGGCATTCTTACAGTCAGAAAAAGTTCAATCAAATGCTATTTGTTATGTTTGAGGTAAGTTCCACCATGATGCTGGATAATCCTTTCCTTCCCCTATAGCACTCGTTCTCAGTTTTTTTAGTCTCAAAACCATTTGCACTCTTAAAAACTACTGAGTGTCCCAAATCGCAAAGAACTGTGTATGTAGGTTTTAGCTATCAATACTTAGTGTATTCTCAATCAGAAAATTGAGAAAACTTTAAAATACTTATTAACTTTAAGATAATAATAAATCCATGATATGTTAATAAAAACTATGAAATAACTACATTTTTTCCTAACAAAAGTATCAGTGAGAAGAGTGGCACTGTTTTACAGTTATGTCAAATCCCTCTAATGGCTGGCTTAAAGCAGGAAATCTGGATTCCCAAATCTGCACTCAACCTGTTGTATACGTTGCTTTGGCTAAAGTGTATCAAGGAAACTCAGCCTTATGCAGATACGTAGTTGGAAAAGGGATGAGTATTTTAACAGACTTTTTAGATAATTGTGAATATTCTTCTTTGACAAGCAATAGTTTCTTTAGGATGAGCTCCGATGTGGAATCTGAAACCATCAGTGAATTTTTGTACTCTGTTACGTTAAAATCCATTCAATGCTCATGCATTTTGAATGGATCATCTGCCCATATACAGTTTTGTAATATCATAAATTGGTCATTTGGAAAATTGATTCCTTATGCTATGTAGATATTCCAAATGTTGATAGATTTCTTTATACAATAATAATAAAAAACACATTTGCTATCATCATCAGTCTCATCAGAAAGCCTTTAAACACTAGGAAGTTATCAAGCTTGTGGCGGCAGATACAAGCTTTCCAAAATTCCAATTTTCAATTGAAAGTTCAGATTTTATCACTGTTGCAAATATTGTCAAGCTATTTTCTTTGAAGTGACAGGCTCCGTGAATTTATTTTCAAGAAAATAATTAGCCAAATACCAAAGTCTGCAGAACCATCAGCTTGGAGTCATTCTTTCAAATAAAAATGGTGCCTTATGAAAAATGTGGCCAGTTCACCTCACTATTCAGACAATCATACAAGTGCTTTTCCTCAAGTCAACCAACATATTACCCTGCAGAGTGCTTTATGTGTTCTTCTCACTGTCACAGAGAACATTAAAAAGATGCATGCATAAGGGTTGAGATTTAATCACATCAATATTTCTTACTACTTCATTGGGGCATTCGTAATTGAAATTGTTTTTTGTTTTGTTTTGTTTTATCTGCAAGTGCATGAACAATACCATGATTCCTAGCAGCTCTGTACCACTGCCTTGGTTCTTGCTAAGGTAGCAGCAGTTTTACTGCGGATAATTCACTATTATTGCAAATGGCAACACAGTGAAAAAGTAAGTAACAATGCTATTGTAAAAGACTATTTTGATATCACAGATTACCTGAAAGAAAAAAAATGTTTGGACACCCCTAGCAGTCCATTGGAGTACACTGTGAGAATAACCGCCTTACTTCAAATATATACTGGTGAAAATAAACTTTAGGGGTATACTGACTACAACTGTGAAGGTAAAAGGATGGCAGCGGTTAATTTTATGAGTTAAGTCTACATTAATGTATTTTCTTAGTCACTTTGACTTAAAACTTTCAGTAATTAGTTGCTAATATTTGGCTCTGTAAAAGAAGAAATACACACTTCTTAAATAAAAGGGATAGCACACTTTTTAATCCTAAAGGTGAAACAAAGGAAAAGAGTTTATATCCCCCATCCAGCCCTCCTTCTCAATCTCATCCTAATTTGGAATGGAGATTTAGCTGCTACAGATAGCATTATTGACACAAAGAGAAGACTTGAATTATAATGTCCTTGAATTCAGTGAAGTCAGTCAGTTACAAGTAAATATAAAAAAGCTATCCTCCATATATACTAAGTATGAACAGTTAGAAAATATAACAGAAAAAAACAACCCTTTGACAACCCAATAAAAATGTAAAATCCCTAGCAAGAAACATAATAAGAATATGCAAAACCTCTCTGAAGAAAACTACATTAATTTACAGCATAAAAAGACCTGACAACAGGTAGAGGCATGCCATTCTATTAGGTGGAAAGAATAAACAATTGTACATAATGTAAATCTTGCTCTAATTGACTCAATCTCAATCAAAACCCAGAATGAAATTTCATTAACTTCTCTTTTGAATTTGACAACACGATTTTAAGTTTCTTTAATAGAATAAATATGCGAAAATAGCCAGAATAGTTTTGACAAAGCAGAGAATATTCATTTACTAAAGATCTGCATGTCAAAGCTACAACCATTGAAATGTGAGGTACTGGGGCAAGGTTAAACATGTTAACCAACGCCACAGAACTCAGAGTCAAGAAATCGACCTAAGTTACATAATAAATGTTGTCATGAAGATGATGATCATTAAAATAATAGTGCATGCTGAGTGTTTATTATAGGCTGTATACTATTCTAAGTGCTTAATATATATTAACTCATTTAGTCCACTCTGAAACCATGTGAGGTAGGTATCATTATTTCCTCACTTTAGAGATGAGTTTTCTGAGTTTAGCAAATTGAAAATGATTGAATAACCAATTTGGGAAAACTGATTTACTGTTAAGAAAGAAATAAAGTCAGAAGTTTTTGGTTTTTTTTTTAATATATCTACTCTAAAATACATTTCAAATGGGTTATATTAAATCTAAAAAACAATTGACAGAACTTTAAAAACATGGTGGGCTATTTACATGAACTAATAGCAAAAAATACCTCTTTAAGCATGATACCAGAGACATAATGCAAAAAGATAGTAAATTTAGGCAAATTATATTTTTATTTCTATCTTCAGGCAAAAATTTAAGGATAGATAATACCCAGAATGGTAGAGTTACAGAGAAATGTATAACCTCTTTCCTGCTAGAGGAATGATAGAACAATAGACTTAAACATATCTGTACACTTTAAGCCAATGATTTTATTTCTAGAAAATTTTTACTAGGAATTATAAAAATGAAGAAGCATGAATATATGAAAGATATTCATAAATATTTTTATAAGCATAATACATTAGATATAATGTAAATATTCTGTAACAGTGGCTTATTGAAATAGAAATTACAGTATATTCATTTAGGCATTTTGATGATGCTTGTATTTATGGGCATGGAAAGATGTTCTATGGTGTATTAAATGGAAAAATGCACATTAATTGTATGAATAATTTGATCCTATGTTTATTACAGATACACACACACCCCTTCTAAAACAGAGATGCTTAACCTTTGATGCAAGTTAGAATCACCTGGAGAGATTATTAAAAATCCAGTTACCAAGACTTAATTCAGACCAATTTAATCAGACTTTCTGGAGGTGAGATAAAAGTCAGTAATATTTTAATACTTCTAAGATAATTCCAATATGCAGCCAAGTTTAAGAAATGGATACAGAACCATCTGCTAAGTTCTTAGCTATGAATGTCTTAATGGGATAGAATTACAATATAGTTTATATGTTCTTTTTATGTATGTTTTCAATTTAATGTATGAATTAATTGAATGCTGATAATGGTATGGGTATATTGATATGTATAAGAGGAGATAGACTCCATTATTTTGATGTCTGACTTTGACAGCTTTAAGCCTCACCCCTCCCTCTTCTCCCTGGCATCCCACATCTGATCAAGCTGATAAGGAGACGTGCGTTGCCATCCTTTGGCACAGGTGGGAGACTCAAACTATGCAAGCCTCCTCTCACAGGTGAACCCCAACTTCAGCCCTATCCTGTAAAGATGATAAAAACCCAAGCCAATCTCCTTTCTTTGCTTTCTCAAGCCATTTCAGACCTGCTTGAGAGACTACCCTATACTCCCCAGGGGCTGCAATTATGTAAAGTAATCAATTTTTCATTTTTTCATGTGTGTGGCATCATCAGTCTTTTTTTAGATTTCAATATAAGTGATATCATATAATATTTTTCTGGCTTACTTCACTTAGAATGACAATCTCCAGGTCCATCCATGTTTCTGGAAATGGCATTGTTTTATTATTTTTTATGGCTGAGTAGTATTCCACTGCACAAATGTACGACAACTTCTTTATCCAGTCATCTATCAATGGACATTTAGGTTGTTTCCATGTCTTGACTATTGTAAATAAGGCTGCTATGAACACTGGGGTGCATATATCTTTTATATTAGATTTAATAGAATCCATATCAAATTACCCAGGACATTTTTCACAGAACTAGAATAATCCTAAAATTTATAATGGAATCACATAATACCCATAATTGCTAAAGCAATACTGAAGAAAGAATGAAGCTGGAGGAATAACCCTTCCAAGCTTCAGACAATACTACAGAGCTAGAGTAATGAAGACAGCATGGTATTGGTACAAAAACAGACATATGGATTAATGGAACAAAATAGAGCCCCAAAATAAACCCACAGACTTTCAGTCAATCTTTGACAAAGGAGGCAAGAACATACAATGGAGTAAAGACAGGCTCTTCAGCAAATGGTGCTGGGAAAACTAGACAGCTGCATGTAAACAATGAAGTTAAAATACTACTTCACACCACACACTAAAATACACTCAAAATGACTTAAAGACTTAAGCATAAATCAAACACTATAAACGTCTTGGAAGAAAAGATAGGCAAAACATTATCTGACATAAATCTCAGAAACGTTGTCCTAGGGCAGTCTACCCAGGCAATAGAAATAAAAGCAAAAATAAACAAATAGGACCTAATTAAACTTACCAGCTTTTGCACAGCGAAGGAAACCAAATGCAAAACAAAAGGACAACCCAAGGAATTGGAGAAAATATTTGCAACAGATGAGACTGACAAGGGCTTAATATCCAGAATATATAAACAGCTCACACAACTTAATATTAAAAAAAAAAAAAAACCAATCCAAAAATGGGCAGAAGACCTAAACAAGCAACTCTCCAATGAAGACATACAAATGGGCATTAGGCACATGAAAAAATGTTCAATATGACTAATTATCAGAGAAATGCAAATCAAAACTACAATGAGGTATCACCTCACACCAGTCAGAATGGCCATCATTAAAAAATCCACAAACAATAAATGCTGGAGAGGGTGTGGAGGAAAGAGAACCCTCCTACACTGTTGGTAGGAGTAGTAATGATACAGCTGTTATGGAAAACATTGTGGAGATTCCCCCAAAAAAGTAAAAACAGACTTACCATATGATCCAGCAATCCGACTCCCGGGCATATATCTGGCAGGAACTTTAATTTGAAAAGATAGCATGCACTCCTCTTGGGTTTTGATGCCATGACAAGAAGTTGACTGAAATTTCAAAATATCAGTTTTAGGGCTTCAGAGTTGATTATATTTTTATATCTTCTCTAGAAGAGTCACTTCTACCATAGTTTTGACCAAATTTCCTTTTGTTTTAAGCAGCCAGTCTTTAGCTATGTCTCTTTTATACTCATCTTGCCATGCACCTGGCAATATTATTGAATTTGAGAATCTTTTTATATTCATTAGCCATTAGTTAGCCTTCTTTATAATCTTTTATATCTATACATATTTTAGTACCTAGAATGATTTTAAAAATCTATATTCTCCTTAATTATATTAAATAATTTACAACACTAAAAGTCCTAAATAATTATTAGTTTTATAGTTTCATAATAAGCTCTTGAGTAAATAAATTATAATCTGTGTCAGTGGTTGGCAACCTGTGGCCCACTGGCCAAATCTTGCTCTTGTGCATGAAATTTTATTGAACTCATCTGTTTGTGTTTTTTGTGACTGCTTCTGCCTTACAACAGGAGAGTTGAATAGTTGTGACAGAGCCCATATGGTCTGCAAAGCGTAAAATATTTACTATCTGTTCCTCTATAGAAAAGTTTGCTGACCTTGATCTAGGTTACTGTGAAACAGCTAGAGGTTCTAAGACTTTCCACAGTAAAAACTACTAAAACAAACAGGAATAATAAAACATTTTAAAATATTTCGTAAGTGAAAAAAGTTGTAAGAACTGTGGTGGCCTGGAAGGGGACTGAGACATTTTATGTTTACCATGAAACATAGAATGCTACGTAAATACCCGTTTTTCACTCACAAAACCCTACAACCCCATGTCTTCCTGTTATGTTTTCAAAGGCAAACTTTCTACGATAAATTCTGGAGGAAATAGGAATTTTTTTTGTCATATTCTCTTCTTAATCCAGATTAAGTCCCATGTTTCCCTAAGTCTGGTTTCCGATAGTCTTGGCTCTGTTAAAGAATATTTTCTTAAGGTAAAATTGTGGTTCTCTTAGAAATATAAAGTAAACATATATCAAATATTTAACTCAATTAATGAGAGAACTTGTAAGATGTTATTACCTATTCAAAGGAGAATTTTAAAAATTGGTATGCAGTAAAGAAATGCTAAAATTTACTTTAAAAAGATGCAAAACAGTCTAGCCACAGGCAAGAATCAATTGCATGCTACTGGGCACAACAAACATACATTTCTATGACTAGGAATCGTCTGCATTAGTATCTGTTTTCTACAACTAACAGCGCTGTAAAATAGCTCCGAAGCCATGAAAGGCAAGGATCACCCAGATGGAGCAACCAGATAGGACTCCTGCCAGTCCTTTTTGGCCCATTTTAAATTCACAATTTTTCCTGACAGCTCAAATGCTCCATTTCTCCTTGCCTGTTTTATTAACAATACGGAATCCTACTTTTTTCATTTGTTCCTGAAATACTGTGGTTCTCTGAAGGGATATACAACACTTTGGGGACTAATGCTAATGTAGCTGTATAACAAAAGCACAGAAAAGGAGAACCTTAACATTTAGTATTATGTATTACTAGCCAAAGACGTAGGCCACTCTTCTCTGTAGTTATTTCTAAAGTTTCTACTGTTAAACTATTCTCAACTATCTCTTCACTGTCAATGGCCTACAGAAATCCAATATTCCTTACTTTATTATGCAAATAAACTGAGCATCCTCTTCATCTCATCCTTGGACCTGACTATGCCCAAGAGGACACAACTGGTCAATTGCAATTTTCCACTGAGATTGATTATTATGTTTTTCTAAATCAAAGAACCAAAGAACCAGCCCCTAGATGTAAAATTACGTCAGTTCTCTAGAGGACAAAAATGTCTTTAGTCAGTTTTTGGTTTTGATTCAACAGCAATTTCTTTCTCTGAGGTAATAGGTATTGTGTGGGGAAAAAAAAATAGGGTAAGGGCTATGGACAATTCTTGGAGCTGAGGCAGGTTTGCTGTTTGTATTGAGCTGCTAAGGAAGACCTGGCAAGAGATTCTGATGAAGGGAAGGAGGATCTTTCCCCAGGTTTAAGACCAGCCAGTGAATAGTCCTTAATTGTCAGTGTAGTTGAGGAAAAGCAAAGAACCAAGTGCAGATGAGGAGAGTGAGTGAGGAGGCAAGTGTTAGAAGACAGAGAACATGGTAGAAGCCATCTCGTGTAGGGCCTCATTGCTAAGGTATCTGTAAGTCATAGTTTGTCCAGAAGAGTTAGAGTTTTGCCTATTTTCCAACTGAATTGTCTATTGCTTTCTTTTACTCCTCAAAGTATTTTGATTTAGATAAAAAATTACATACTCACCCTGCTTAAAAATAATAGCTAAAGTTTTTACAATGATACATAAGTGAAATCAAGAGCCACTGTCGAATTTCAAGCAGTGGGAAGACATGAAGCTATATACATTTTAAAAGAAGAAAATTTAAAAGTTAGGATATTTTCATAGATATTGAAATCCCCAACAATTATGCCAGGAGGAAGAGTTATACTGAGCTGTAGAGGAGGAACATTGTCTTTCCTCTGTGTCTTAGGTTCTCAACTGTGTCTGCTACAAAAAAGATTAGCAAGAGAAAAGCATACGAATTTATTTAATATAATAAGTTTTATGTGACACAACGGGAGATTTCATAAGGAAATGAAGACCTGAATAAATGGTTAAATCTGAACATCTTTATGCTCGGTTTGATGAAGAGTAGAAATCATGGAACAATGGGCTAGGACCAAGGGTCCCAGCTCAGTGTAGTGAACTGGGGGAACTTGGCAAATCCTGTTGGTTCCGTTTCCCTCAGCTCCTCCCCTTTTTGGAGAGAAGGACGCTGCATTCCTCCTGGGAGACGGAGGACACCTCTCACATCAGTCTTACAACCTGCTTCAGGAGAGAGGGTCAGAAAGCCCTTCCTCTACCTGCCATTTCTCAAATTCCCTCAACTTAAAGTATTCTATACGACAAGGCACCATATTTTGGGATGGTGTGTCCTGAATCCCGTCACAGTTCGTTGCTGAAATCTAGGAGTAAGGAGGAGTAATCCAAGCCCTACCGAGATAGCAGTAAAGACAGGTAGCAGGTGATATCACCCATAAGAGCAAGTGAGCTTTGAACCTGGGGGGTTTATGGAAAAGGAACCACAATAGTCTGGAAGCAGCAATAAGGAGCAAGGAAGAGATCTGTCCCACCTCAGGGCCCACTGGTAGGTTTCAGGGCAAACCGTGATTTCAGGGGAAAATCAGATCTCAGTTAGAACAAGTTGGTGAAAGGAAAGTTGCATTTTCTGAAGGTCCTTATTACACAGTACCCTGAATGCAGGCAGTATGCATGATGTCTCAGGGCACAGATTCTGGAGCCAAACAAACTTGACTTTGACTTTTATTACCAAAAGTGTGAACTCAGGGAAGATGCTTAAACTTCCTAAGTCTCATTTATCTCTTCTGCAAAAATGAGTGTAATATACTTACCAACTTTTTGTAAGAACTAGTTGGAATAGCAAGAATCACTTACCTAGCATGAAGTCTGACGTAGTATAATAGGCAAGTAAATAGTAACTCAAATGGATCCTTTAAAAGTTTATATTAAATAAATGGATAGAAGTCTGTAGTCAGATGCTAAGGCAAGTAATTAACTAGATTACAGAATCAAAAACATCTATTGGGCACTTTCTATGTACAGGCTGCAGAGAAAAATGGATCTAATTCCTTAATTTCCTCCTTTTAAAATATGCATGTTTTCTTATCATTCTTATGCTCCAAACTACAATGGCTCTCAATTTTCCTTAAAAGAAAAGCTAAAGTTTTAAAGAACCAATGTAAATGATTTCCCTATGCAAATATAATTTTAATACTGATTGCTACCTTCAAATCAAGATGAAAATGAGACTTCTACTTCAGGCCAAGATGAAATAACACGGACTGGATATACCTCCCACTTCAGATAGCAGAAACAAAACCAAATCAACTAGCAGTGATTTTTAAGATAGTGGATATCAAGCAGCAAAAACCAATTATCCTTGAAAGAGAAGCAACTGAGGATGGCAGAGGGAGTCAAGAGGGTCTCTCAATTGCTTCAGTTTACTGCTGCAAGAGAGTTCCCAGCAACAGGGCAGGAAGGGGAATCCAGAAGGAGCCTGGAAGTCTCTCTGGAGTGAGGGGATGGAGTGAGGTCCAGGAAGACCAAGGCAGCTAGAGTTCACAAGACAGAGTACAGGAGAGAGAAAGATACACAAAGACTCAGGTATGGAGAGGGTCTCTCGTGGAACCCTCAGCTGAATCCTGATAAGCACAAGTGCTTGAAGAAAATGTCGATGCCTACAAGAACCATGTGAAAGGATTAGATATAACAATTCCTGCAACTCACCCAGGGTCTAGAATGATGCTTTTTTTCTACCAGCAAGAATGGTGGGCACAAGCAGAAGAAAAAGACAAAATGTCACTAGCTGATGTACAGGTTGTTCCAGAGCTATGGTACTTATTGTTACTAACTACTATCTATTAAAATAGATTTAAAAAATAGTCTTCCGTATGGCACAGGGAACTATATTCAATATCTTGTAGTAACCCATAATGAAAAATATGAAGAGGAATATATGTATGTATATATATGACTAAAATATTATGCTGGATACAAGAAACTGACACAACATTGTAAACCGACTATACTACAATTAAAGAAAAAAGCGCTCAGCTGGGATAATGACAAAAAGAAGGTCTAAAGAGGGAAAAAAAGGAAGTAAGAGTGGTGCTTTTGGAAAAATTACTACCACTAAAAGCGATTAAATGAGGATACTAAACAGTAGCCACTGGATGGTGATCTGGGTTCATAAGCTATTGATTCTATGCAGTGTGACATGCCATCAGTGAACCTCTCTCCTTGGAAGCCAATATCTTCTCTTTCCAAAAACATCCATCGTTTAAAGGAAAGAGGGGCAGGAGTATGGCTGCCATCCTCTGGGGAAACATGATGCAATATAAAATGTCTAAAGCAGTGCCTCTCAAACTCTAATCTACTAAATAAAATTCATCTAGGAAATTTTGTTAAAATGCAAATAATGATGCAATAGGTCTGGGGTGGGGCCAAGGATTCTGCATTTCTAAGTTTCCTCCCAGAGCTTCTGCTGCTGTTCCACAGGTCACATTTTCAGTACTAAACGTCTAAAAATTTTAAAATGCTCTGTGCACTTTAATTAGTGGTCCTAAAGACTGGGCAGTGGAGGCTAAGTTTTTGTGGTACCAAGGCATATATACTGTTTCTGTTATACTAAGTAGTGCCTACTCCCAAGGGAGTTGCCTAATGCAAACACTGCATAAAGGGTATCAGATTATAATTTTTAGATTAAAAAGGGGTTACATAGATAATTTTATAAACTTTGTTAACAATATACTTTCAGGAAGAAACAGTTATTGGCTTAAATTAAATTATTTATATTAGGTTGCCTTGCCTTACACATGTAAATCAATTTCATCCATTTCATCTTGAACTGAGAAACCTAAAGAAATACAGTAAGATAACCACGTGTTTATATGCAAAAATGGACTGGGAGAAATATGAAAATTCTGAAAGTTAATCTTTTGACAACATAATGCCAGTAATGTACGTGCTTCTACATTATAAACTAAATCAATTCTAAATAAAGCAATAGAAACCATAGATAAATGAACCTCGAAAGTTCCATCTATTGCAGGTCTTAATTGCCATCATTAGTGCCTAGGCTAAAGGTTTCTGAAGATACTAAGACAATTAGAATGAACTTAGAAAAAAAAAATCCCTTTGAAATCATCTCAGATCACGAGTGGCCAGGAGAATATTGATCTTAGAGATCTATCAATGTTAACTGGCATCCAAGCAAGATGCTCTCAACTATGTTCTCTATGTCCTTTGGTTTTTATCTTAAAAAACTGAAGGGAGCCAAGGAAGCTATAAACTGTAGAGTAGTATCATTTTCTTCAAGGTGTTCTTCAATAATAGAACTGGAGCTGTACAATCACTGAAAGGCAGATAGACCAGAGAGAAGCAGCTTATTGTTAAAGGAGGGCACTGAACTGGCAACAAGTGTTTTTAATCTTTCTGAGTCCTCCTACACCTAGGAACTAGGCTGGTAAGATATCAAGACTTTGTGACTTGAGAATGAACTGTGATGTCGTTTGTCAGACTGACCTGGGTGAAGTAAAATGTATGCAGTTTATTTCATAATGAGGTTTGTGGAGCAGTGACATAGCCGTTATCTATTCCGAGTCCAGGCAAGGTGCTATTTCAGTAACTGTAACTGTAGGTGCTAAAGGTGGTGATTTTCTCCCCAGGCTGTCATTGCCCCCTACTTTGCATTTCCCTGCCAGCTGTGCAATTTGCTGGGGATTTGGCATGGCCGCTGGAGTTCATTATTCAGAACTGCATCTTAGAAATGCTATTTTCTGTTTATTTCCTACGGAAGGAAATGAAAAGACTAGCGTTTCTCAAAATTTATTCAAGTAATCATTTCGTTCTCTTTTATTTCCCTTGGGAAAGAGTCCTGTTGGCTCCAGCAGGTATTCTGTCTTTTTCATTAGGTGCCTCTCACTGATAAATAGAAAGAAAATGTTGCATCATATGGTTACTAAAAGAATTTCTTGCAAAGTTCTCTCACTGATGGTCTTCGGCTAGTCTGACTTTTTAAAAGCAAAGCAAAGATTTGTCTGTCAGGTTATCCAATCAAACAGCTGCCCAATTTTCAGGCCATATAGCAATATGACTTAAACAAAGCCTCAGAGGAGATACAAAATATATACTGTGAATTCAGTGTCAGTAACAATTTATGACAGACAATTGTAAAAATATAGTTTAATAAAAGGAATTTTATTTGTTATACTATGGGAATAGTAAAATCTTTTTAGCTTGGATATAAAGTAGGAGGGGGAAAAAGTGAGTTCCAAAAGAGTTTGATTTGTTTTTTCCTTTGCTCCTTCTTTGCTTCTTTTCTTCCTCCGTCCCATCACCCATAACAACCAAGATGGCAGGACATTCCCTAGGTGGAGTAGATGTCTAGATTTTTTTTTCTCTCATTTTAACGATAGTGTATGGTTTTCCAAGACTCAGCTTTTGAATATGTCAAAGGAATATCAAGCCCATTTTGTAGTTTGGGGGTAATTTACAAAGTATGTGGTTGTATATTATGTGACTTTTTTTTTTTTTTTTAAATGTTCTATGTCCTCAATTCAATTGAGAAAACAGTGAGAGCCAAGGACTGTGAAGCATTGTGCAATAAATGACTGGTGATGCCAAACTGATTAAAGATGGCCTCTGCCAATTTATGGAGGAGATAGTTACTTGCAAAAAATGTATAAGACAAATTTGGAAAATCATTGTAATTAATTGATTGATTTATACATTTGCTGAGCTCCTGCTATATGACAGACATGCTATGCAAAGCAGTGGTCATATGAGAAAAAGACACAGACTTGATCTTAAGGAGCTTGTAATCAAAATTTAGATAGACAAGGAAGCACATAAGAAGTGCTTATAATAATTGCTATATAAAAACATAGACACATATATAACGAATCTCTGAACCTTATCTGTATCAAAGATGCTATACACTATATTTAGGCACATGCTACCATTTCAGTGGCAGACATTGGATAACAAATTTTAATACTGCTAAGCCTGAACAGAACCCTTTTACTCACAGCATTCCAGGCAGTAACTACAAGTTGAGTGACAATGATAGAAGAAAGCTATTATCCATTTCTTATGTGTCTCCATCATCCCATCCACCCATTCATCTTTTTTCCTCAATTGTTCTCCAAAAAAACAACACATTATATATGTCAAGATGCCCAAATCTGCATTTTCAACAATAATCTCATTCTAGCCAAGTTTGTAATAGAATATTTTTACTATTTTTTCATCCATCCTTCAAATAAATGCATTTTCTTGTTCCTATGCACAATCTTATATTTTATGTTCTTGCTCTCCTTCCTATTCCTTGCCAAATCAATTACCAATTCCAGTGCCTTTCATTATAATGCATTTGTTGCAAATCTGTGAAATTCTTGATTCCTCATCCAGGTCAAGACTGTCATTTCTTTTTAAATCAACTTCTATGTGGCCTTCAAGTTGTACTTCTTGATTTAATCCCCTTAGTTTTATAGCAAATGTCTGTAATACTCTATACATCACTCCCAGCCTGAAAATCAAAAGTATGTTTATGTTCTTCATAAATTAGAATCTTAATTCTTCAGTCTAATAATTAAGGCCCATCATAGTTACTGTAACTTAAACTGCACAACCAACATGCACAGCACTCCAAAGTTTACAAGGCACATTCATGCTGTGATCATAACATTAACAGAGAAAGTTAACATGCATTATTTTTCTAAGGGACAGAATGATTTTTCTGAAGTAATGGGGCAATTGACAACACCCCAATTTGAATTTAGATATTTTGCCTTCAAATGTGGATCTTCTAAAATACAATGATCAATACCATCATATGTATCAAATGTCCCCATAGTGACATTTTTCTTCAATAATAGGTTACACAAAACAAAAAAACCCCTCCACCTGAAATGTTTTTCCTTATTCTTTATTATTCCATATCTATTATTTCCTTAAGAACACAAACTTACCTTCTTTAGAAACTCATTTTTGGATAGAATTTCTTACTTGTATTAATTTTAAAAATAATGAATTAAGTGAATTGTTCTCCATACTTACTTATTTAAATTTTACTACACTATCTTTACTTGCTGTATTAGTTTATAGTTTGTTTCACTTTGGTATGTTTTGTTACCTTTGGCTCTTTAAGAGCATAGTATGTCTTCTGATATTTTAAAATATAACACTTAGTAAAATTTTTTGCACACATCATTACTGGTCTTCTCCATCACACATTGTCCCTTTTAAGGACCTTTTTTGTCAGACTCTACACCTATTTGTGGTAGGCAGAGTAATGGCCTCCCAAAGATATCCAAGTTTAATCACCAGGAACTATGAATAGTTTAGGTTAAATGCAAAGAGCAATTAAAGTTGCAGATGGAATTGAGTGTGTTAATCAGCTGACCTTGAGATAAGAAGATTATTCTGGGTTACTCAGATGGGCTCAACACAATCACAAGATTTTTTATAAGCAGTAGAGGGAGGTGGAAGAGAGAGAACCAGCGACATAGTAGCACAAGAAGGAATCCCCTTGTTAGGCAGTTAGATAAGTGGGAGCACCATGCAGATGAGGTAGAGGAGAGGGAGACGGTCTGGAAAATGGTGATAAGCCCGCCTTCAACATAAGGGGCTTTACTTCCTCTAAACGAGTGGCAGCAAGAAACTGGTTGGGATTGGATGGCCACAACTGCAGTGTCGACAAGGACCTAACCAGACATGACCCAATGCTGACTGCATTATAATTAACACTGCTGTTTAGCCCCACTCCCCCGTGGGTTCTTCTGTGTGCATCATGAGTAAGGAAATGCACAGAGGGGGACGGGCATGACTAAGCATTCCAGGGATGAGAGCTGTCAATCAAGAGGCTGCCTCCAAGTAAGGGTAAAAGACCAGGGACAAAGAAAGACCGGGACTGCCATCCTCTCTTCGATCAACTTGCCCCCGCTCTTGGAGGTGTACTTTTGCTTTACTAATAAAATCTTTAAAATCTTCAACTACACGATGCTTTTGTCTCCCATCTGAAGCCTTCTCTTTTGAGCAAGACAAGAACTGAGGCTCTCCCCTTTTGGGGTAACACCCTCACATTGCTCATTCTGTAGATTCAGGAACGGGCCATAAATAAAAGAATGTTGGTGGTCTCTAAAAGCTGGAGAAGGCCAAAAAAATGGATTCTCCTCTAGCATCTCTAGAAAGCAGGGTAGCCCTGACTGTAGCCCAGGGAGGCCAATTTCATGCTCTGACTTCCGGAACTGTAAGACTATATAAGTCTGTGTTGTTTTAAACCACTACATTTATAATAATTTGTTACAGCAGTCACAGGAAACTTATAGTTAATATGCCATTCATTTTATAAAAATATTAAACATAGACTTTTACAGAAAATCTACTGAGATTTTCTAAATCATATGAAGAGTACATTCATACTCAGCTTAGATTTTCCATAAGTGTCTTCTGCGTGTGTGCAGCCTGATTATTAAACAGCCTGTAGCTAAATGTCAGCTAAACATGAACCATCTTGGCATGACCCTTGCTAACCTCTTCAGCTGCATCTCGCATCATCATTCTCCTCTCATTCGAGACCCACACCACACTCCACATGCACCTTCTAAAAAAGCTAAGCTCACCTCTAAATGTTGGCTTTTTCTCATTGCCCCCCTGCCCTCTACACACTTAGGTTTTAAAATTCAGTCTGGACCTCACATCCATGGCAACCTTGCAGCCCCCTAGTCTGAGGTGGGCCCTTTCCTCTGTGCTTCATGTGCCTGCTACACTTGACTCGCTGTAGTTTAGTTGCATTTTGACATCTCAGTTTTCCTTTCTAGGTTTTCAACAACTTGAGGCCAGAAATTGTGGTTTTAATTGTCCTTGGAACTCCAGTTTGGGCAGTGCTGTTCAGAACAGTTAATAAAACATTAGACAGCGAATGGAAGAACTCCAGCAAACCTCCGAACACCTCTCTACAGCCTATTTCCAGATATGTTCTGCATTTGATTCGTTCTAGTTACCCATGCCTACTTTGCTGACATTTTAAATTTCTCCTTTTCACAGAGTTCCATGTTAACATTCTATTTGCCTTCTTCCTTTTATTGCCAATTCCTGAAATGTGTGAGCTACACCTGGGCCACAGCTTCTACTCATTTACGTTTTAATCCCTTGTGTCTGGCTGCAGAAAATACCCTATGATGGAAATTATTCTCTTAATATCACCACCTGCCTACCCAAATTCAATAACCTTTCTCAGTTCGTATTTTGTTCAATCTCTTGAACTCTTTAGACTCTTGATCTTTAAGCCTCCTTATGATTCTTGTTCTTCTGCTCTTTTCTGCTGGTTTCTCCTTCTCCAGAGCCGGCACTTTCCCTCTTGATTCATAAATGTTGGTTTATACTCTAATTTGGTTCTGTGTCTCCTGCTCCTCTCCCTAAAGACTCACATGATGTGTCCTCTTAGAGCTTCAAGCACCATTTCACAGTCCACTCCCCGGCTTCTCGCCTTTGCTTCAGTCCCATACATGCAAAACTAAATGGCAATACAAATTTGTTTCCCTGACATGATTAGAAACTCAACCTTTCCTAAACAAATATTATTTTCCCTGAAACCAGTTACTCTTCGGAATATGCCCACTACTGCCAGGAAAACAGCTTTAGTTGTACTTCCCTGTATCTCAACTTTTGCAAACAGCATGAATTCGTGTTTTTACTTTATCCATTAGATTCAGTCCTTCATAGAGTTCTCTCTTACCTATGATATAAATTATGTGAGCATACGCAATGCTTTTGCCAGTCCACGATTGTGCATTCATCATTTCCTACCTGTTTTTTAAAATGCTGGGTATGATTTGAGTGCACATTCTGATTCCCTCTCTGCCTCCTCCAAGGGAAGGTTGCTTAACTTCTCTAAACTTTGGTTTTCTGAATTTGCAAACAGGACTATAAAAATACCCGATGATGTTAAGGGTTCATAGAGGCTGTTTGAGAGTGAATTGATGTAAATAAAACATTTAGCACACTTTCTGATACATAAAAAGCAAAAGCACTCCTTAAGTAGTAGATCTTATTGTATTCATCTACTAAATGATGCACTTTTTTCACATTTTAACATCTTAGAAATCAGACTGTGTTTTATAATCAATAGCATGTCATAGATTATGTGCCAGAGTTTATTTTCTCCTGGTTCTAGAATAATCAATATACAATTATGCATATTTCCATAGAGGGTGTTTAAGAGTCAATGAAATAAGGTAATATGCTATTGTGTTATTCTTGTATCAAACTCTTAACTGGTCTTTATTCAGCTTTCTCTGTACTATATTGCTGTCTGCCTACCTTTTCCTAAATATCACTGGTATCATTTTACTCCATGGTTAAGGTTTTACACATTGCCCTTTGTTTCTCAATATTTTCACTTTTAAATGTCCTCCAACACTTAAATTCCTATTGGTGTTTGGTGCTATATACCACTCCCCCAACTCTGCATTCATCTGGCCAGAGGGGTCTTACCACTGCTGCCCACCCTCTAACTTTCACCCCGGTTCCACCTCTATACCTTTGATCCTGTGACCCTTCTATGAATCTTTTTTCTACCTACTTAAATACTGCTTATCTTTACAGATTCGATTCAGTTTCAATAAATGATTCTATTAAAATAGAGAAAAAAATTAAAAAGTTTCATTAAACTGCTCCTACATATATGTTCAGAACATATTTTAACTTGATATATATTTCAACATAGCAGGATTAAACAATTTCAGAATATTTTTTCTTTTCTGATTCCATTAGTAATGCATGCAGTTAATCTTATTTTCTCACCTCATGTCATAGCATCAAGTAGCCAGATGATGGCTCCCTTCATGAGCTCATTTGAAATGATTTGCCTTCTTCCTTGAGTCAGAAGAGGGCAGTATCATTGCCTCCCTCCTTCATGATTTTTCATGTATTTTGGACATTTTCCCAGAGTCTGTTGTGGTAGGTGCCCCCCACCTTTGATCTTTTAACAGTCATTTCTCAGAACCATATACGAAAGTGCTCCCGCCAAATGTCAGAGGGCCTGTCAACCTCTGGCACCCAGTTAATCCAGATAGAACCACGGGCTCAGGAGTGGGCAGGAAGCTGGCAGAGGAAACGGAAAGGACACCTGTTCCCTCTAGTGATGTTTATTCCCTAATGAGCAGGGAAGAATGGGCAAGTGTCCTGATTTTCGCATTCTCCCAGTATCCATAGTAAAATGATGTTCAAGCTTTAGGAAAAATGTAATTTGAACATTTTATATTCAATAAAGTATATGCAGTATATTTCTAGATGAAATACAGTATCAGATGAGTAACTGAAAATTAAACTATCGGATTTATTTAAATAAAAATGTAACTTTGAGCAAACAACATAGACCATTAGGTGATTTGGATAAAAGTACTGCTGAACTTTGGAGAACAAGATTTGAAGTCCAGTAGGATACAGACTGGATAGAAAGGTGCAAAAGTTATTTTCAACAACTAGGCTATATTTATGTGTGATAATTATTTATGCATCTGATATTTAGTAATGTAAAATGATAAAACATCAGAACGCTAGTGATTCAGATTTCTGTCAACCATGTCATGTACCCTTAAAAGAGACTCATTAAAATCACATTTTAAATATTATCTTTTAAGTAAATACATCCATATTTATTTATGAACATTGCCTAATCTTATTAATGCAAAACTATGTAAAATATTATTACATAATTTAATACCTTCATATTTGATTCCTTTTCTTTACATTACATCTACCCTGCCTTTGATAAGCTCTAACTCCTACTCTGCACAAACTGTCAGAATCTAATCACTTCAGCTAACTTAATTGTTCTTATTTTTATTTCTCTCAATCACAAAAATTTCTTGAAAATAGCTTTAGGGATGTTTTTAAATCGTTCTTTAAAAACTCAGTTGGATCTATTCAAATTTAAACACTGTACAAGTTGCCAAAACAAATTTAATTCAACTTACAGTTGATATAACTTGTCCTTCAACTCAGTGACTCTGATTCTGTGCCTACCATATACTTTCCTGGATTAAAGAGTCAAAAATCATTGTTTTAACTAGCTTAAACCAAAAAGAGTAATATACCAATTTCATTTTTAAGGGAAATGTATCACCATATTTACTCTATGATGGGATCTGAGAATGAATCTGAGCTAGTAATGTGAATATTGAAGAAAATAAGGGATAGACAGTCTTGAAAAAATTGCTATAAACAAGAAATTCTTTCTGCTATACTCAAAATATCACTTAGTGAGATAGTTAGAGAAGTAGAACATATACAAATCTTTTTTCTACCTAGTTTTTCAGGATAACCCAAGATCACCCGAAGCATCATTAACTAATGTCTCATGTGCCCCCAGAGAGGTGCAGAGTGGGAGAAGAGACATTTATCTGAATCTCCTGCCTAGGCAGATCTATATAAGTGGCTGTAACTCTTATAAAGACTTTTCCTTTGGGATTTCATAGATGTAGTAATACATTTGACAAGCAAATATAATTAGAGATCACACTCTAACATTCAGATATAAATGTTTCTACTGTACATTTATCTCCTAAATAAAAGGGGAGGAGAATCTCCTTCATTTTGTCTGCACTCTGGCATCACACTAACATTCTAGTTTCTACATAATACGGGATCACATTTTACCTCTGCATTTTTTGAAAATATGCTCATTATAGGTGAGGTTGCTTACTTCAGTGGTTTTGGTTTCTCCTGAGCCTCTCTCCTTGGCATGCAGATGGCTGCCTCCTCGCTGCATCCTCGCATGGCTTACTCTGTGTGCACACATCCTGGTGTCTCCCCCTCTTTTTATAAGGACACCAGTCATATTCGACTAAGGCCCACCTGTATACCTTCATTTAACCTGCATTACCTATTTAAAATTACAAACCTAATTTAACCTCCAAATACAAGCATGTACTGAGGTATACAGGGGTTTCGAACTTCAACATGTGAATTTGGGGGTGGGGACACAATTCAGTCTTTAACTTGAAAGAATTTGTGGAACAATGTATTGTTGATTATACTAACAATATTTTTCCATTTGGTTTAGCCATGGTATTCTTTACTATAAGTTAAAATAATGGACAGTGCTCTCTGGGACGAGTAACTTTTTAATTAATAATTTAGGTTAAATGCACATAAAATTAGACATCTAACCAGCCACACCTTGAAGGAATGGAATATCTAACAACAACATCTTCTGTGGAAGAGGATCAAGGAAACCCTGGAGTATAGGTGCTGGACCTGAAATAGGAGTCGTAGGTGGAACATAATGGGGGACACTGTCAGCTACTAAGATGTAGGTAGACGAAGGTACTGGGTAGTTGAGAAAGGAGAGGTTCCTCAAGAGATCCTTAAGTACCAAGATACTGACATTTGAGGAAGAGATTCTTCCAGAGAATCTGACAAAGGAGAGACACACTAGGTCTGGTCCTGCCTACATGAGCCTGGAGGTAGGCAGCACAGCTCTGCACACTTAGCCCTTGGATCCATGCATAATTCTTCAATATGGATCTAGCTATTTGAATTATTTTCAGGCATAGGCCAAAATTCTGCAAAAAAGATATCTCAGAATACTGTGGTCCAAAGCTTAAAAGTTCACTTCTTTCTTACAGGCGTACACATCAGGACTGCGAGGAGACTGCCTGGACTCTCCCAGCTACCCAGCTGCTTCCTCCTAACTTTTTGCTCTACCGTCCCCTACAGACAGCGGTATCTCAGAAAAAGTTTAACCACCAGCTTTCCAACTGTAGTTCTAACATGATGTTCATATTTCCTTTACATTATGAAAGACCAAAAAATAAAATAAAAATATAGGTCAGACTTTCAATACTTGCTACCATGAGTGACTTCTTTGCTGAATTAGATCATTTGTGAGTCCTGGGAGGCTATTTCCTCAGGGTTTTTGTTGTTCTTGCTGTGGTTTGCTATTCACAATGTAAAGGCTATCCAATCACGAGGCAGTTTAAAGTTCAGTCTGTATTATTAACATTTTTTCACATTACTATCTTAACTCCAGACAATTACAAAATGATAAATCAAGCCTTAATTTCTAGCATTTGCTGGGTTCTGTGACAAATAGTTCTAACCTGGTCGGTTTCAGGCTACCAGTGTGACATTACTGGATGCAGCATGAGGAAGAGAAGGGCATTAGAACACCATTACACAGTATTTCCGCCACACGAAAACAATAAACCTAAGCACATAGGTAATACTGTGGATGTAGTAAAATAACTACAAAGCGATGATTTTGAATATCTATTAAATTTAAAATATAATTGTATAAGTTTATATGATTTATTTTTACATATGCTTCTGTTTAATAATTAACTCATAAAATTGTTTCAAATCATTTCTTGCAAGCCAGTACAACCAGCTCTTGTACATGACTGCTAGTAGGCACTCTCCCTCTCACTTCTCATTCACTCAGTCAAACCTTGTTCAACAGTAACTTATTTGAATTCAAGTTTGTAGGGAAGTAAAAAGAAAAAAGAAAAATGGAAAGCCAGAGATCACACAGAACTTACACACATCACTTTTGATTATACTTTGCTAGTGACAGCCTGGTCCAAGGCCAGCACAGAGAAAGCAAGGTATTGTAGTCTCTAGTTCAGTAAGTTATTACTTACAGGAAAAGTGTAGACTAGATCCTGGTGGTCAGGTGACTATCTATGCTACCATCTGCCTCTCTGGCCAATCCCATATCCACACATTCCTTCCCATTTAGATGCACATTGAAAATACTCTTTTCCAAGGGCACCAAACTATAGACTCATTAATCTCTATCTTTTATCATGATCAAAACAAGGATCTTTGGCTACTGCACATTTCTGTTTGTTCCAACTATGGCTCCTCTTGGCCCAATGACCTACAAACTAATAAACAAGTAATTTGTACCCCTGCCCTCGATGTATAATGGTATCCTAAGAACAGAATACTCAAAATAATACATTCAATTGAAGAAAAAGGAACTCTAGGATTTATACAGTGGTCATGGGACCATAACACTGCTGAAATCTTATTATGCAGGATAACATTTCCTTGCCTTGGCAGGGAAATAAATCCTTGATTAGGCCCTCATTTCTTCCAATTTGGAGCAACTCTACATCAGTGGTCTTCCATATCCTTAGCTTGTCACTCTGGTTGGTTCTTCCTGATCTATCATCCTCCTTGGCCATACCTTAAATGGACATTGGAACCTCTTGCCCAGCTTCAGAAGCTCACTGATTTTTATAGTACAAGTTTGTGAGTCAAGGGTTGCTTTAGAGGTTGAAAAAAATGTTTTACATGCCAGTTTTTAAAATGATTAACATCAATTCCATCACCAGTATCAGATAGCTGGTTGTACTCAGTTTCTTCATCTTCAACTGAAAATGATTGCAACAGATTCCTCATTGACCACCGCTTTCCAAAATATCAGCTTTGCTAATGTTGCCCTTCTTTATAACTTATCAATGGCTTCCCATCATCTACTGAATCAAATGCAAATTCTTTAGCATGACATGCAAGATTGCTTAGTTCTCAGCTTTTCAACCCTATCCCTTTCCAGTCTGATTGATTTACTTGATTTCCACACTCCAGATAAAGCAACCTACTGGCAAATTTTTAATTCCTTGAATACACCTGACATTTTTCCACACCCAATGTGTTTTCACACACAAGTCTACCTTGCCTCCCCTCCCCTCTGTTGCTGTCCACATATTCACTTTTCAAATTATAGTTCAAAAACTTCTCTTTGATATATCTCTTCCAAATAGGGTTAACCACTCCCTGCCCTGGGCTACAACAGATGTCACAAAGACTCTCAGTACTGCTTTTATCATCGAACTAGTTTTAATAGCTGGAGTGTGAAATCTGGAGAACTTTCATATTTATATATTCTTACATTTAACTTAATGCCTCACATGATTTTTGTGTTCAGAACATTAATTGGGATAGTAAAGAATAATAGTAAGAAATTGTTCATGATAGTAAGATAAGCACTGGCTTAAATTCCTGATTTTTTTCCACAACTAGCTTTGCGACCTTGAATAATCTAGTTAACCTTTACAAGCTGTAATTTGTGCATCTGCACAATGGGAATGACAGACTTGATCATGGTTAGAATTTAGTAGTGTCATCTTCATGAGGAACTAAAGCACAATGCCTGGCCTACAGTAAGTAACCATTAGACTATTATTTTTGTTGGATGGATTAAAGAATTGACCTACTTTGATTTAGAATTTTTCATATACAAGGGCATCTTGTCTACCACCTAAGAGGTCTAGTTATGTTAAATACCATCAAGATCTCATTATAACTGACAATTTCCCTATGTACTTCTATAACCATCCTATAATAAGTTAATATAATTCATATTTCAATATGAATTTCTAACAGTTAAGACGAGACATGTTGCCACTGTATTTATTATTGTTGGATATATAATCTCTAGGGGGAAATGGATTTTACAGGCTGAGTTAGTAGTAGCGGAGGAAGTTTTCTAATTGGTAGGACTTGCACAGTAATAGCAGCTGGGCTGCTGAGGTGGCTGCCGGATCAGAAACGTGTGCTCCAATATTGACTTTTCATTTTTTGTCTTATTTATCTCAATGCATATTTATAAGTCATTAATGTCTTATTTTTCACTCTGAAAAACATTTTGTTCAGGGCTGATATGAGCATTATGAGGGCTAGGAGATGGGCAAATCATTCCCATGGTATCTTTAAAGTGCTCCAAGGAGTGGATGATGCTGCTGCCTCAGGAGGCAGGAACTGTGGGCATAATGGCAAAAGCAGATTTCTCTGGCACAGTTATCTCACAGCGGCCCTCAAACAGCTCATTAGATCCGGACAACATTTTCATTTCTAATTTAAATATGGCGATGCTAGGTTATTTGTGGAACCCTGGCCACAGCTACTAACCTGATTCTCCAGAGCTTACTTCATTCCTGTAACTTCAGCATGCTGGCACAAGCTATTTTAATCCATCCACAATTTAACTTAGAGCAGACAAGCAAGTCTAACTTGCATTCTAGAACAAGATCCAAAGTACCTTATCACTGTAGTTTCCCCCTTAATAGCTCAAAACAAAGAATAGTCATGGAAATGAAATACAGAAACTTCCTCTCCATCTGAGATCTTTACAACACTCCCAGCATGTATTAAACATCAACACAGAGAGATCCCTGAGCAACACCTGATGGAGTCTACTTCCCGCCCCCATTTTCATAAGAACATGATGACTGAACCAACCCCAGCAAACAGATGATGCTCCTGATGAAAAGATCAGACCCTTCTGACCTTGGGCTAGGCTGACCCAGGCTGTGTTGTTCTTCACTTGGGAAGGACAGACCTGAGTTGAGACCCTTCCTTGAAATGACTGAGTGAATGACAATAACGATTGAGAACTACATCACCAAGAGTATGGTAATGTGTCTTTTCAAAATCCTTAAGAAAAATCTTCATGTCATCAATTTGATTCAAGGAAAATTTATGCATTATGCATGATTTCCACATGTTTCAGCAAGTATTTTTAAGGAAATTATCATGCTTTATAATATGTAAGAACTCAATAATCACAAATCAAACTATTAGATAGTGTTTGCTAACTTCTAACTCAAATCTATATAAAACACTTTCAAGGAAGAAACTGTGCTGATGTGTTCATGCTACCCAAGTTTCTGACAGCTCAGACCTGAAAATAAGTAGTGTGGTGTGGTTTTTAGAAAACTATTGTATGCACACATGTACATGCCTGGGTATGCCCATGACAGTGGTCATGGGAGTCATTTAAGTTCTTTTAAACTCCATGTTTGACAGGAGTGGTCGAATTGCAGCAAGTATGTCATGTAAGGAGGAAAGACTATCTCCATATCCTATTTCATTTGTCCAGTTTGAAGGAAGATGTTAACATCCATCTGTTTCACAAACTTAATTTTATTTCATAGCCTTGACCCTACCTGTACCTCCCTTTCTAAATTTCTGAAGTGGCACTTATTGAAGAGACATCTGTGCCTGGTGCAAAGAAGAGTCAGCTACCCAACAGAGATGCCTAATTAGGAATGAAAAAAAACAAGAACAAAGAGGGAGAATGTCTAAAAGTAGCAAACAGGAGATACCTGAAACTGTGCATGAAAACTGTAAGAAGTCAAATGAACACTGGTTATCTGTCACGGGAGGGGGCGGGCGGTGGATAAAACTTAAGGACTCTTGAACTTATCTTCATGTTCAGTTGAAAATGTCAACACATGTTATAGTCCTATAGTTACTGAAGCCCAAGATCTGAGTGACGTAGAGGCTCCCTTAAAACAGCTGAATTTCCTGAGGAGAGGATTTGCAATAACATTCATTTCAGAAATAACACCAATTAAGTTGTGTTTAAAATAATTATAGATGGCACTTACTGAAAGTTTAAAACATCCTCTGCTAAACATTTCAGGTATCTGCCTTATTTAAATTTTGCTATCATCCTATCAGGTAGGGACTATGATTATTCCCATTTCAGTCAAGAAAACTGAGTTTCAGGAAGGTTAAATAATTTGTGCCGGGTCAAATAGCTAATTAATGACAGATCCAGATATCAGGCTCAGTCCTGGGTTAACTTCTAACTATTTTAAAATGCAGTATTGATAAACCAGTGGGAAATAAGCGAGGAATATATGTAATGGTGGTTCAGGGCTTAAATGATTACTTAACCGGCTCTATAAGCACATTCAAATCTCTGAAATAAAACAAGTTAATCTCTGTAAATTAACCTCTGTATACAATTCTTAATGCCACACTGTGATTTCTGAATTTACTGAAAGTGATAGTATACTTTCCAACTCTGAAAAAAGAGAAATAATCTTTCCAAGTTTTGAAGCAAGATGTAGTATTAACTGTGTAATTCTGCCTGGATTGTGCCTGAAATTCTTTACATTTTTTTACATTCTTGCCTTTAAATGATAATTAGATGCCATATATGCTGTGTAACAAAATATAGCATAATGTTTAAGAGTTCCAATGTCTTTGAAAATGGCCAAGGGTAATCAGTAGTTGTTTTTAACCACTGACAACTGCAATGTCAAAATATTTGCATAAAGTCAAGAATCTGTAAAAGATTTGAACAGTAGAAAATACATTTATTTGAAATAGTTTTCCCCTCAAAAATGTTTGAGTAACTGGAAATGTGGCATTAATCTATAGTGCTTTCATTTGGAGAAAATTTCAGTGTGAATCCAGTTACAAGATCAAGTTGTATGCCTTGTATGTATAATTACAAAGCAGTAGGGTATCCAATTAAAGACTTTCAGTGGTAGGAAGTAATGTAAGCCTATAATGATAAGATGCTTTCAAAGACAGATTGAAAAGTCAGGCACACATAGAAGTTAATTTAGACAGTGATATTTCTTTGAGGGCATGAAAAAATGAAATTTTTTTCAAGAGTAGAAATTCTTTTTTGGGGGGTAGTATTTTTACCTCATATATTTCACGAAATATTTATTTGTTCTAAATACTCATTTTGATGGTTAATGTTCTGTGTCAACTTGATTGGGCCATGGGGTGCCCAGATGTTTGATCAAACGTTATTTTGGGTGTTTTAAGATGCTTTTGGGGGTGTTATGAGGTTGCTTTTATATAAGGTTAATAAGTAAACTGGTGGACTGAGTAAGGCACACTCCCCTCTGTGATCATCCAAACTACTGAAAGACTGAGTAGTACACAAGACTGACCCTCCTGGAGTAAGAGAAATTCTCCTAAATGACAGCCTTTGAACTGGGAGATCAGCTGTTCCTTGTTCTACATAAAGCAACCTGCAGAACTTCAGACTTGAACTGAGGTATTGGCCCAGCAGATTTTAGACTTATCAGCTTCCTAACAGCATGAGCCAATTCCTTATTTTAAAAAAAAAAAAATCCCTTTTCCTCTCTTCTATTGATTCTGTTTCTCTAGAGAACCTTGATTAATACTGGCCTTCTACAAAAGCTTAATTTTTGTATACATTTTAATTAAGACCTATCCCATGTGCAAATAATAGATCCCGCTCCAAAGTTACTGTACGGAACTTATAGAAATAATGTATGGCAACAAATTTGTATCAAGACAACATGTCAATTAGCAGAGAGATCTTTTGAGAGCACTTAGGGTTTAAGAATTCGTAGGGATGCACATTTATAGATGTAAAGGATCACTGCATTTTGGTTTGCAACAGTAAATTTGCGTCAGTTACCTATTGCGGCATTACAACACCCCCCACCCCCATCCCGTAAAACTTCGTTACAGAAAACATGCATCATTTATTTCACTCACGTATATGCAATTTGAACAGGACTCAGTGAGGTCAGTTCTCTGCTTCTCCTAAAGTATGACTGTGGCCTGCAGGATCTACTTCCAAAGTAGTTCGCAGGTAACGCTGGCAAATTAGTGCAAACTGAAAGCTTCGGGCTTGGTTTTCACTTATACTGGCCTCTCCACGGGCTGCCCGAGTCTCCTCCTCCTATGGGGAAGGGGCTACGTCCCGGGACCTATCACAAAATACGGGAAACTGGAATCCACACTTTTAAGCCCCGGCTCCAGAAACTAGTATAGAATTACTTCAGCCATCTACTGTTGGTTAAGCGGTTGAAGACCTGAAATTTAAGCATAAAGAACATAAACCTGATCAATAGGAGGAACGGCAAAGCAGTTGGAATCATGCTTTTAAAGTGCCACAGTATGCCCTCTGGCCACTAATTATTTACATTCTCTCCACGTGTGAAATAGATTCTCTTTCAAGACCCATCAACGCTTTACCCCATTACAGAATTGGTCTCAGGTGTCAAAGCCTGAGACCAATTCTGTAATGGTTTCATCAACTAAGGCAGGTCCAGGTCAGTCCAGGGTGTAGGTGAGGCTCCTTGGATTTGGGTTTTTGTTTTTGTTTTTGTTTTTGTTTTTGTTTTTGTTTTTGTTTTTGTTTTTGTGACAGCTCCTTAAGGATGATTCTGCTCATCTGAAGACCTGGGACCTAAGCAAGTTATTTTCTCTATAACACATAAGACACAGAACAAGGGAACAGGCATAAAATAATTGCCATAGACATTCCCATTAAAAAGGGAGTAACAAGAGGCACACAGCAGTCAGCTAATATATCACAATTATAAACTCCAGCTGGGACTTGGATAGTCAGACCTGAGTGTGGTTCTTCAGGAATTACTGACTATGGTTCCCGTCTCCCTTTTCTAGGCTCACGGTTCTGCTCTCTGAATCCCTTTAAAGTTTTGGGATCCAAAGACCTGTTTCCATTTTATTTTGACCAGAGTTATTTTGACCAGAACAATTCTATTAAAAATTGAGTGAGCTTTCCATGAATGTAATTCATTTCTATTACGTAAGAGCCACAACCACAAGTCTTTCTGCAGTAAGTCCTCTTTCATGCTGGGCTCCCTGAAGCAGAACTTCTGAGACCACAGCTTTAAGACTTCTAGAAGCTTCATTGTTAAATGGAGAGGATTTGTAAGACATGCCCTTCTGATTCCTATAAGCCTTTCTCTTTGGAAGGGTTCCTGAGTCACCACCACCTCAATTCTTTCTGAGATATTAAAAACTATCCCAGAATTAGATTTGGGGCATAAGAGTATTTGTTTTGAGAATTTTTTGGTCATACAAAATGGCCTAGAAAGAAAGTGTTTTGTTTCTGAACTTAGCAAATTCTGGCTCCTTATTACTTCACACTGCATTCCCTCACCTTGCACCCTCTCTCTTCTTGCATTGTTTTGGAGAAGGGGGTAATTAGGTTTGTTTGTTTGTTTGTTTATTTAATGGAGGTACTGAGGATTGAACCCAGGATCTCGTGCATGCACACACTTTACCACTGAGCTATACCCTCCCCCACTCCTCCTGCATTTTGATCATAGCTGTCAGGAAGCAGCTATGGGGTCTTTTTCAATATCCTAGATCACTGAATTTACTAGAGTCATTTCCTATTTTCCACATTTACTGCAGGAGGCAGGCTGCCAACACTTCCACCATTGCATAGTGAGTCTCCCTTTTTCCAGCTGCCAGTACTATTTCCTTTATTCTCTTTTAAACCCTCAGGAACAACCTCCTAAATGGCCTTTGGGCTCTTTTACACCAAGACTCCCCTCAAGGGTTTTCTGGCTTCCACTTGCTGCCCAACCTCTTATCAAAGACCCATGTTGTTTTTTGTTATGGAATCACCCTGCCTCAGGTTAAAAAAAAAATTTCTGTATCACTTATCTATTACTGTGTAACAAAGGAACCCCAAACTTGGTGATTTTAAGCGATAATAATTTGTTATTTTGCTCACAAATCTGCAAGTTGAGCAGGGCTTAGCAGGGAGTTTGTCTTTACTATTGAATAGAAAGGGTACCAAAGATTAAGGGCCATGATTTAAAACCTCCAAAATGTTCAAATAAAAAAATATGAAAAAAAAAAGCTATTTACTTTAGAGCAATGGCATGATACTTTTGATCAACTCAATATAGTGGTTTGTATATTATTAGAATGTTGAGGTGAGAAATGATTCAGACTCAAGGAATAAACCTATTTGAAAAATATATAAATCTTGGATAACTTCAACTTATCTCATCAAAAAGTATTCAAATAATTGATTTATAATTGAAATGAGGGGATATAATTTTGATAGATAAGGAGTTGAGTTCAAGACAAGAAACACACTAGGTGGTAAATTTTCACTTCTCCTTTGGAAGCAAGCATAACCACAGATTTCCTTCGGCTATTCTCTCCAATAATTACTTTTTCATTGACATTATCCAATATCTTCACCACAACACCTTCATTTTCCCTCTATTTCCCTTTTCTACTAATTCCCATAAATTTCCATTTTCATTTGCTGCTGGGTTGAATGACTT
The DNA here is from genome assembly GCF_009834535.1 of Camelus ferus. Lineage (NCBI taxonomy): Eukaryota > Metazoa > Chordata > Mammalia > Artiodactyla > Camelidae > Camelus > Camelus ferus. The sequence goes on along the minus strand of NC_045697.1, from coordinate 97,607,209 downwards.
CTGAGTTAAGTCATCTTTGCTTATTATGGGTTATAACTTTTATTTTTCTCTAGGACTAACTACATTTTCTCTTTTTTATTGTCAATCTCCTTTTTTGTTTTGATTTTTTTTGTTTTTCAGATGAATTTCCTATCACATCTACAGACCTACTTAAGTTACAGAGTTTACTGAACATGTGAAGGCCAAACAGCCCTCCAATTCTGAAATAAATTTATGTGTTTCATTAGAAAAATAGTGTTACAGAGCCCACAACAATCACAGCATTTTCTTCAGTGATTGAAAACATTAATATTCAAGATCTAAACCATTCCTCTGAAGGTAACCAGAAAAGTCCCAGGGGTGTTAGTTGTACAACCAAATGAAGAGACTATGAAATTCTTGTCTTACTCTAAAAGAAGGCTTCTGCAATACTAATTTCATTTCTGGCTCGCCATAAGTGAAGAAAGGGTTAACTTTGTGGGATTAATTTGAAATTTACAAGAAGAAATACTTTAGTATGAATATGCCAGAAGAGTTGCTCAAAAAGTGTAGTAAGTTTAAAGGTAAATTTCACTTAAAAACTTTAAAGGATCAGAAAAAGTAAGGAGAGATTGGGAAAGGCAGGGCAGAAAAGATTTTATCCTCATCCAAAATGAGAGACAGACTGTAGATTTGATTGTTGAGAAGAGCCAAGTTTTACCAAAATGAGAAATGATATCATATTTTTTTTTACAATCACACATACTTTCCAAAAACAGACAGCATTTTATGATTAAAAAAGGACCCTGTAAATGAAACGTTCTCTATTCTGTAAAATGATCACGTAGGATTAGATTTCCAATGAGAAGTCTAACTATAATTGCCTATGGCTGCTTAGGAGTTTTATTAAGAATTCCAAACACTGCAGAGGTAATTTTCAAACGTTTTTATTTCCGTTAATATTGTGATTCTTAAAATAGATGAAAAAGATAAATTAAAATATTTTCAAACTTGATAGGGATTTTAAGTTTAATTTACTTCACACTTAGTATTGAACCAGCTTCCGGGAAAAGTATCTTTTTCAGTGACTCATTCAGAATGGATTATCTAAGAAGTCTTTGATATTTCAGAAATGTCCTTAATATTTAGATGTTATAATCCTGACTTTAGCAGATTTTTACCTGGAGCAAGAGCAGACACAGTGTTGGCCTGTGTCAACAATGATTTTGACCCCACATGAAAATTATTAGGAAAGCCTGTGATAATAATATCTTTAATGGCAAGAACAGATTCTGCAACATTGCAAACATTTTTTTAAAATCAGTAATTTTGTAAATATTTCAGCCTTTCATTTACCAAAAAAACCTTCTCTCCATGGCTAGTCTTTCTTTTCTCACATATGTGGTCCCTAGTAAGTTAAAAATTCTTATTGGTATAGAAACAAAACAAAAAGGGAATTCTGACTATCTTTTTAAGAGAGGCTATAAAAGTTTCATTGCCTATTACTTTGCTAGGAATTCATTTCTGAATTATGTGGATTCTTTAGCTTGTATTGGATTATTTAACTGTGAATTTTTATATACTATTAATTATCACCTTGGAAATATGTGACTAAATGCAAATTTAACAAAGGTTTTAGTAAAGGCATCAACAGTAAGAGTAACAATGAAGACGTCTCTCCTTTAGCACATCTGCAAGTCATTACCGAAACCTTCCAGAATTTACAAAATTACATCCATCTAGCCAAATGGGCAATATTTACCTATAACATTAATTTTCACCATTTGTACATTACTCACCATGTATATATAATGTCTAGTGTTACAGTGAGGAACATCGTGCATTTAACAAACTCAGAAGGGAGAACACCCGGGCTCCAGTCAGTCAATGAAATAGAAGATGACATGGAATGACTTAGCCTGGTGTTCCCATCCCCACTCTCTCTGCTCTAAATCTGTGCAATTGCTTTCTTCCTCTGTCTGTGGGTTCTGAGATAGTTACAGTTGGAACTGGTCTTTGCATGTGCAGAAACTAGAAGACAAATGAAATACCTCAAATAAACCAATAAAAATTTTATTGTCAAGGCTAGAAATTAACCAGAAAATCTAGGACTCACTGGTGAATATTTTGGTTCCTGATCATTTTTCTTTTTTGACCAACTGCCTTCCCTTTTTGGTATTTTTTCCTTTGGATCTTATATCTGGCTTGAATTTTGTCTTATTCCAGACTAGAGTAATTACATGTTCTCTCTCTAAAATGCTTTGATATTTCCAGATTCTATCTCTACTTTGTTGATCGTCATGAGAACTCAGCTTTATTCATACACCTTCCTATTTGTCCACTGTGTCCCTTTGTTGTTCCTCATCAAGATTCCGTCTTGGATAAAAGCTTTCCTCCTATACCAGCCTGTTTCCCCAATGGTGAGGAGGTTTTCTCTGGTTTGTAATAAAAGAGATCTTTCTCAATTTTGTTTAAATGTCAGTATCACATTGTGATAAGCTCAGTTTTGGAGGAAAGAGATTTTACTTATTTTTAAGCAGATTTTTTTGAGTTTTTCAAAATTACCCATTTGCTTATCTGGATCAGTTGTTATGAACACTAGATGTGCAACAGAATCATGGGAGAAGCAAAAAAAACTGATGCCAGCGTCCCACTGAAGGCTAATTAAATAAATCTCTACTGGTAAACTCTGGGCATTATTTTTTTTTATATATATCTTAGATTATTCTGATATGAAGCATATATTGAGAAACATTGTTCTAGATTAATGTGTCTCACACTTACACATATATAAAAATCATCTGTGGACTTTATCAGACTGTAGATTCTAATTCATTAACTCTGGGTTGGAACCCCAAAGCCTACATTTCTAACAAGTTTCTAGATGATTTCAATGCTGCTGGTCTAAATGAAAGTAGTTAACTACCTAATTATGTGATTATAAGTAATATAATGAAGAATCTGTGGGATAGGTATTAAATAAATATCAGGTGTATTCTTTGGGCTATAAAAAATATTTCAGGAGGCTTTTGCCTACGGTCATCTGACAACATCATTACCCTTGATGTTGTCTTGGTGAGCACTTCATTTTAAATTATCCTGTGGAATAATGATCATTATCTTTTTCTCCCCAAGTGTTCAGAATGTTAAGAAATTTCTAAAATAGAAGATAAAATACATTGAAGTTGAATATTTGATTTAGTTAATCCCTACGAAGGAAGACTAGTTTGTGTGAGTGTATGTGGGTAATGGAACTAGCCAGGTAGGGCTTTATGTCTTATTTGAACTACCTCCATTTCTGTGACACTCTCCCATTTCAGCAATGAGGTAACATTCCTGTCCTGTGGCTATGAAGGTAAAGAGGAGGCTAGCCTGCTCATTTGGGGATGAGCCTCACTCTTACTGTTGCTTTAGATCTTTTTTATTCTCTCCAGTATTAGCGGTCTCCGAGATATCAAAGGATTAAAACATTTTGGAAATACTTGTAACTGTATGGAGTGGGTGGTGGTAAAAATGTGAAACCCCGCTCAAAAATAGTAAGTTTATAAAAATTAGGAGAATATCTAAACTAGGTCTCAAACTTGAAATCTAGGGATACTTTGTTAAAGGAAAAAAGAAAATTACAAGTCTGTTCATCAATATGAGGCCCATTTCCCAGTAAATTTTAAAAATGTAGACTCTCGAGCATCCTTATCTTCTCCTTCTTTCTGCCATCAGTTAATCTCTGCCTTTCTGAGGATACTTATTGTTACTGTTAATTATTTTATCCCATTATTAATTCCTTACTTCTCCCTACTCCTTCCCACATAATGCCATCCAAATCAACTCTGCCTTACACTCTCTTTGTCTGAATAAAACCGGCTAACCTTTATAGACTGCTTACTGCATGCCAGAGAATGTCCTATACCCTTTATAGGTGGTAATCCATTTAATCTTCCCCCAAATTTTGAGAGGTAGGTTATTTTTCCTACTTTACTGAAGGAGAAACTGAGACGCAAAGTGGTTAAATATTTTTCCCCAGGTAACACTGTTAGAGCAGGCAGATAGCTAGATATGAGCAGAGAAAGGGGGACCCAGGCCATATGGCAGGAATTGGGCAGAAAGGAGGAGCACAAGCCAAATGCAGGAAACCACACATCATGTAAATGGCAGGGGTCTCTGGGCAGAGGAAGTAAAGCAGGAACCTTTGGGCTAAGGGGTCATGCTTTTTGGGGTTACAAGTGGCCTGGAGAATAATGAAGAAAGGTGAGAAAAGGCAGCAATTTCCAGTGTCCGAATGTAACCTTTTGCTCATTATGCCCTCATTTCAATAAAATTAGCCTTGCAGATAAGAAGTACCCATCATGCACTGAAGCCAAGACACTTCCCATCCAGACTAAATAAGGACAAAATTTCCTCCTCCCTTTGGGAAGGTGGAGTTGGGATGATAATCAGGGAATACGACCCCAGACCATTCCCTCCCCAGTGAATATTCTGCCCATTCATTTTTACACCCTATGTAACTAACTTGCCAAAGAAACTCAGGGCAGCCGCTCACCTGAGCCTGCCCGCTCTCCCCCTGAGAGTGTACTATCCATCCTTTAATAAATCCTCACTTTACCTTTTTTAACCACTACATCTTGTCTCTGAATTCTTTCTGGGACGGGACAAGAACCTGGAACACCATTTGCATCTATCGGCAACAACACTGCTTTTAATTGACAAAATGGAATTCAAGCCTAGGCGGCCACTTGCCCTGTAAAAGAGATCACGATAGCCCTTTTTTCATAGCATTACCCTGAGGACTGCATTCATACCCACAGAGCACCCTCCGTAGAATATTCCCTTACTTTCTGTCTATCCCAAGTCACAGCCTGCTACCAGGCAGTTAAAATGAGGGAAGATACCAGTTTGTTTAACAACAGATCACATTTACACAGTGTTTACTGCATATTACTTTCCAGTCAAAATACTTTATCAACTCAGTCCTCACAACAAGCCCTTTGAAAAAGCAATAGTTTTATCTACATCGCAGGTGAGGGAACTGAGGCACTGAGGGTTGAAGGGCCCCAGCCCTACCCCAGTTCACACAGCTGAGCAGTCTGTGAACCCAGGCTGCCCACTGCAGGGTTGGTGCTTCGACCACCTCACTTTGCCCACCTGAGCATGATGAGGATATAGTCACCTTCTTGTCTTGTGGGTCAAGCTAACTCTTTTCAAAGGGAAAACTTTGCAAGCTCCCACAATGCCGCTGAGTGATTTATGAACATGTAATTTCATCTTAGAATTTAGACATATTTCCCACAAGTAGGCTCTGAGGAATTATATGATGTCTGTTTGCATGCTATCTAGCTTCTTTAAAATTCTGACCACATCTTGAGTAAGGAAATACAGATTGAAGGTAAATAAATTCTCTGCAATTTTTGTCAGTCAACCTTGAGACTGACTGGCTGATTAAATATGTTCAATGACCATTTTTATAAGCAATATAAAAAGTGACTGTTAACCATTTGGAGAAGTCAAACAATCACTGCAGTGGTAGTGACTGCACATATGGGTTTGGTCTGGAATTAAGTAACACCACTTCAGGTCCATCACACGCATCCACCAAAGCCACACTGCTGAGTGCACACACAGCTTTGTGTGCAGACCGCTCTGTCAGTACTCGAGCCCTTAAACCATCTGTTGTCTGGCTTCACTTTATACTTTTACGAAGGTTGTTTTAACTGAGGCAGAGGCAATTAACGTAAGGTGTTGTACTTAATTTCATTTTCCTCCCTGACACCAGTATGCTAACTTTTTATTTCTGTTTTTTTTAAATGGAGATACTGGGGACTGGACCCAGAACCTCATGCATGCTAAGCATGTGCTTTACCACTAACTTATAGCCCCTCCGTGCTAATTTACATAGGCTACAAATTACAGCAGTATATAGCCATACTTCTAGGTGCCATATAGTGAGTTTAAAAAGTGTTTATCAATTTTTTGACTCAAAAGAAAATCAGGTGTTTTTTTCAAAAACTTTAAGAAAAATCAATTTTAATAGAGAAGTCTTGAGACGTACTATGAAAACAGAGTTAATTTAAATTATCCTTAGAAGAACATGAGATATCTTTCTAAACAAACACAAAGACATTTGTATAATCCTTTATTTCACTAATGAACTAGAACCAGTTTTCTTCAGAGTATCAGGATTTATGTTTGAAAGAAAATGTTTGAAAAATTATTTTAACTGTTTATTTTGTCTATAATGACAATCATATACACATTAAAATGAATACATTAATTATTCCTATGAAACACTCTATATTTTTATATTTACTGATTTCATAATGAAGCTTATTTGAAGGAATAACACCTTTAATTGTTCAAGAAAGAATTATCTTGAGGAAATTACAGATGATTTTTAAAAATGGAAAGATATCCTATGCTCTTGGATTGGAAAGATTAATATTGTAAAAATGACCATATTACACAAAGCAATTTACAGATTCAATGCAATCCTTATCAAATAATCCAGGATGTTTACCACAGAACTAGGAACAAACAATCCTAAAATTTATATGGAATCACAAAAGACCCAGAATTGCCCAAGCAATACTGAAGAAAAAGAACAAACCTGGAGGCCTAAACCATCCAGACTTCAGACAATACACGGAGCTACAGTAATCAAAACAGCATGGTATTGGTACATAAACAGATATATGGATCAATGGAACAGAACAGAGAGCCTAGAAATAAACCCACACACCTACAGTCAATTAATCTTTGACAAAGGAGGCAAGAATATGCAATGGAGAAAAGACAGACTCTTTGATAAGTGGTGTTGGGAAAGCTGGACAGCTGCATGTTAATCAGTGAAGTTAGAACACTCTCTCATTCTATACACAAAAATAAACTCAAAATGGCTTAAAGACTTAAACGTAAGACAGGACACCATAAATCTCCTAGAAGAGGATATAGGCAAAACATTATCTGACATAAATTATAGCAATGTTTTCCTAGGTCAGTCTCCCAAGGCAACAGAAATAAAAGCAAAAATAAACAGATGGTACCTAATTAAACTTTTAAGCTTTTGCATCGCAAAGGAAACCATCAACAAAAGAAAAAAGATAACCTACAGAATAGGAGAAAATATTTGCAAGTGATGCGACTTACAGAGGCTTAATTTCCAGAATACATAAACAGTTCACACAACTTAATAACAAAAAAACAAACAGCCCAATCCAAAAATGGGCATAAGACATATACAAACATTTCTCCAAGGAAGACATACAAATGGCCAATAGGCACATGAAAAGATGCTCAATATCACTAATTATCAGAGAAATGCAAATCAAAACTACAATGAAGTTATCACCTCACACTGGTCAGAATGGCTATCATTAAAAAATCCACAAACGATAAATGATGGAGAGGGTGTGGAGAAAAGGGAACCTTCCCACACTGTTGGCTGGAAATGTAATTGGTGCAGCCACTATGAAAAACAATATGCGATTCCTTAAAAATCTAAAAGTAGACTTATATGATCAAGCAATTACACTCCTAGGCATATATTTGGAGAAACCTACGACTCGAAAAGACACATGTACCTCATTGTTCACAGCAGCATTATTTACAAAGCCAAGACATGGAAACAAGCTATATGTCCATCGACCGATAATTGGATAAAGAAGTTGTAGCTATATATTATATATATACTGTGGAACAATACTCAGCCATAAAGAATAATGAAATAATGCCATTTGCAGCAACATGGATGGACCTAGAGATTATCATACTAAATAAAGTAAGTCAGAAAGAGAAAGATAAATATCATATGACATCACTTACATGTGGAATCTAAAAATATGATACAAATGAACTAATTTACAAACCAGAAACAGACTCACAGACATAGGAAACAAACTTCTAGTTATTAAAGGGGAGATGGGGGAGGAATTAATTCGGAGTTTGGGATTAGCAAACATAAACTACTATATATAAAATAGATAAACAATAAGAACCTACTGTATAGAACAGGGAACTATGTTCAATATCTCATAATAACCTATAATGAAAAAGAATACATATATATATAACTGAATCACTATGTTCTACATCAGAAACTAACACAACACTGTAAATCAACTATACTTCAATAAAAAATTTTTAAAAAGAAACAATAATTTTTACTTTCATATAACTGGTACTATGCAAAAATTATAAACTAGATTAATCAAATGCTGACATCCAAATATGAAAAGTTTATATGTGAAATTCCTAGTGGTTGATTAGTTTTAACAGTAAATAGTTATAATCTTTTCTAATCTTAAGGAATAAGCTTTTTGTCTCAGCATTTTTCTTTAAGACTGTACTTAGAACCTTCTAATTTATAATCACTCAGAAAAATAGTCACTGCTACTGACTGTAATGTTGTTACTCACTTATTCATTCATTCATTCCTCTTTCTACAAACATCTTACATTATGTTAGTATTAGCTGAATGACTTAATATACCACAAGTTCTGTGTAACTACATAAACCTCCAAAGCTGAGCATTCCAAGTTTTTGAAAACAAGTGAGTCTGATTTGATATTAAAAGTCTTGCTAAACTCTCATCAGATATAAGCTCCATAGTAACCAATATGCTCTATGTTGTCCTGGTTAAGGTCCATGTTAGAAGTTCATGGGTTTACTCTTAGGTAAGTGATTTCATTCCACTAAGCCACATCTATAAACAGGGAATAACAGTATCTCTCTCTTCTGGCTGCTAAATTTATTACAAACAACATATGGAAATGCATTAGCTTTTGTAGCAAGAGCCTTCAAAATTTTAAATATTATTTTTAAAAAGTTGAGAGAAATATCAGGAATTTGAAAAACATGACCTCTAATCTGTGTTTTGGGAAGAAAACACCTGAAGCCCTGGTTATTGGTATTAGGGTGGCTTTTGTTGGTATTATAAATGATGGATTAAATTGTCATAAGAATAGCTTTAAATCATGTAAAATTCTCATAATTCTAGTTACATTATTTCATAAGTATGCTTTTAATGTAAGACTATTTTGAGAAGAAGAGTTTACCGGTGGAATCCAGCTATTATTCATTTAAATGTTCTGTTCCCACCAAACTTAATTTTGATTTTTTTAACTACTTTTTCATAGACAGTCCAGAGGAGGCAGAAGCTAACCTAGAGGATCAATATAACAAGATTCAATTTTATACCAGACTTGAGTTCTGATACGATGAAATGAGGTGTTCTGATACAATGAAAACAATTATTTTTAATATGAACTAATACATAAGAGTTCTTGGAGCTTGTCAGCTTAATGACGTGAATTTCATTTTAATAATTTGCACCCTGTACTCATTTGTGTAGGTCTCAACTGGGCATAAACTGATGTTATAGTTCTAAACACAAGTCACCCTGGCCTTCCCATGTGATGCTCTTGTTTTCTGTAAACCCAGGTCCTCAGAACTGCTGCCTGTATACATCCTGTAATAATGCGAAGGGTTAGAAATATACATTAACTAAAACTATGGATTACAGGGATTTAAATTGGAGTCATATATTGTGTTTTTATCCACAAGTCTGCAAATAATAATACTCATGAAAAGAATGTAAGTTTTATTTGATAAATATTAATGCTTACCACATGAAAATCACTTTCTTGTAAGATTTGCATAACAAATGTTCAAGTTACTCTTTATAATCTTCTAGCAAACAAAGGTTATTACTCTCATTTTATACAATACTAGATTCTAGAAAATAAGGTATTAAAACACTGGTTGAGAGAGCAAATAAATGGAGTCTGGACAGCAGTCAAATGAAGAAAAATAAAGAGATTCTGATCATCTAGCCCCATGGATCAAAGTGTGATAGATTCTTACAATAAAATAATCCTATATGTTATCAGAATAGCTTTATTAATAACAACACTTAATATACGAGTCATCCCAAAACAAAATAGTTGAAGAACCCAAGAATCCAGGTGACAACTTTTTTCCTCTGTGGCTCTGCTTAAGTTTGAAATATACTGATACTACTTTTTTTTTTTTATTCTAATAGCTATATAGGATGCCTACTATAACCTGGAATGGCTTTATCTCTTAACATGTAAAATATTTTGTAAATTGTTATTTTTTTCTTTTTATACTGCATATCTAAGTTTGCCAACTACTTTCACAGTATGGGAAGAATCTTTAAATATTATTTTCAAAATGTGATTTTTTTAAAACTAACTTTTTGACTTTGAGTCATTTCTTGTGACATTTTGGTAAGATTCTTTCAATTTAATGGATCCTTGGCGTCGTTCCAAAACATGTTATTTGGTTTCAGTAAACAATTAAGAAAACTGTATTTGAAAAATTTAGTTGGTTGTGTAAAGGATGTGCAGAATCCTATTTCAATATGAACACAGTTTCTAAACAAAACCATATGTTGCTGGCAGACCTTTGATAGTATTTAAAATTTGCTGGATATCTCTCAACATTCCATTCTAGAAGAGAATGTTAAGTTCTTCCCTTTAAAACATTCCACTTAGAAAAATTATTTCTTTTGTAAGTTGTATTTTTTGTCTGATTATATAGAGCAGAATAAAGTGGAAAGAAAGTAAAGAAGGATGCAAGAATGAGAATTCTGTGGGGTTTTTAAGCATATGCAATAAAGAGGAAAAGATGAGTAATTCAAATAACATAACTGAAGGTGAAGTTGTCTGACCCCCATTCTCAGTCATAGGGCTACAATTTGGCAAAAAGGCCTGATTGTCCATGTTAGAGGCTGACTTTCAGAGGCTGGAACCAGAGGATGAAGCCAGAGACTTCCTTCTAAGGAAGTCCAGAATTGAAGAATTTGGAGTGACAAATCAATTAAGGAAAACCAATTATGGAATGCTAGGAAGAACAAGAACTCAATCTCTCCCCATGGAATGAGAGCTCAGATCCAGTGTGGGTGCTGGTCTAATAGTCTGAAATAAGTTCAGATACACAGTGAACTGGAAAGTGGGTTTGGAACCAGTGAAGCGAACACAAGGACACAAACAGCTTTAGGAGATCTGTGGTTCTTGCTCATGTTCTAACGCTTGAGTATTTCAGGCAGGAAGAATGTGTAAGCACTAGACGGGGAGGAAAACATGATGGAGTGAGCAGAGGTGTGGAGCACATGTTAGCCTTTCTAAAGATGAAAACTCCCTCCTAAAATTATAGGAAAGAGAAGAAGGATTGATGGAAAGAAGAGAAATTTTTATAACATGTGAATGCAATTATGCTAGATGGAAAAATAATGGTGGTAGGAGGTTCAGAATATGGGAGTCATATCACACTTAACTCACACTGAACTTAAAGCCAACTAAAACAACTGAATACTTTTATACCTGTATTTTGGCTGTGTACTGTTGATGAATTGGATATGGATTTTGAAGGAGAAAAATGGAGGCGGGATTTCTTCCAAGTTTCTTGTAACCAACTCAATGAATAATAATGACAATTTCTAAGACGGATTATGCCAACAGCCCTCAAATTATCAAACACTGCAAGTCCCTGAGACCCTTTAAGTGGGTCTGTGAAATCATAATAATTCTCAGACATCATATGCCTTTTTACTTCTCGTTCTCTCATGAGTGAAATTTTTCAGAGATTACACATTGTGTGATAACATCATTGCCTGTTGGACAATAGAATAGTATTATGTATGCTCTTGTGTTCAAATAATGATTTTTAGTTTCTAATTCAGTAAGATAGCTATAACTCTCACAACAAAAGCTCTTTGGAGTCCTCCTTTACTGAAAAAAATTCACGACAAGACATTCAGTAATTTTCATGAAATAGGCAGGGTCCTTGAAAGTGACAAACTACGAAAATGCAGTTAAAGAGCAATAGATGGCTAGACTAACTCTATATCTATCTATTAAAGAAATCAAATTCATAGTTAAACAATGAATGAACAATTCCAGGCCCAGACTGCCTTATTGTTAAATTATTTCTAAAATTTAAGAAAAAAAATATCGATTTTTTAAGTTCTTTGAAGTAATAGAGAATAAACAGTGCCAACACATTTTATGAAGCCTGCATTATCCTGCTATCAAAAGACACAAAGATAGTATAAGAAATAAAAAACAAGACCACAAAGCAATATACCTTACAAATACAGACACAAAAAGCTTAATGTATATATATTCTATACCCAAGAGGGGTTTACCCCAGGAATAAAAGGATGGTTTAACATTTGAAAAATTAATCAATTTAACTTACCATTTTAAGGATGGAAAAATCATATGATTAATCAATAGGTGCAAAAAAAAAAAAAACCATTCGACAAAATTCAACATACTGTCATAAACATTTTTTTGGCAAACAGGATACTGAGGAGAACTTTCTCAATTATATAAAGGATATCCACAAGAATCCAATGGATAATGGTGAAATCCTGAATTCCTTCCCCCATGATCAGAATGAAAGTGAGGATGACATTCATCATCACTCCTATTTGACGTTGTGGTTGAAGTTCTACCCAGTGCAATAAGGCATACAAATTGGAAAGAAAGTAACACAATGTGTATTTGTAAAAGACATAATTACCTATGTACTCAAGAACTATTAAGTAAGTTTACTGCAATCTTTTCCTAGAGACATTTGTCAAAATCAATCACAAGCAAGTCTTGACTATCACAAAACAACCAGATACAATTATTGAATATTGAAGAGGTAGATAAGAGTTGGGGCAAATGATAAGCTAGCCAAAAGCTTAAAAGAAAACACTACAGAATGAATCCAGTGTCTGTAAGGGACATCGAAAGGCTACAGCATATTCCTGGGAATGTAGAATGCTACACACATGTGTACAGTTGTGCACATACCCAGAGCAGTGTGCACGCTCAAGGAGAAGCCTGAGAAGACCCTAAGCTCTCATCTTCAGCTAATCTCGAGACTCTGTGCAAAAAGGAAGTCAAGGCTAAGATGATGTTGTAAACTCTGAATGAGTGTTGAAGGCATGCCCCAGAACACATACAGAACCCCTTGGTAAAGACTGGGAGGCTCACTGGGTTTGAGGCATCTAAGAAAAATCTCTGTCCAGTAACTGGCTGACAGCCAGATAGAGATTTCAGTAGCCACATATGATAAAATGACTTTACAGAATTAGTTCAGAGATGTCACTAAACAAGCAGCAACAACAACAACAACAGCAACAACAACAACAACAAACCTGGTGAGAGAGAAACATCTGAATTCCAACACTGCCACAGTCTATAATTTAAAATGTCCAGTTTCCAACAAAAAATTGTGAGATATGCAAAGAAACAATAAATAATGGCTCACATACAGGAAAAAAGCAGCCCATAGAAACTGTCCCTACGAAAATGCAGCTGCTGGATTTACTAGACAAAGACATTAAATCCTTCATTTGAAATATGTTCAAAGAACTAAAGCAGCATATCTAAAAACTAAAGGAAAACATTAGGCTGATGTCTTACTAAAAAATAATATTAATAATAATATTGATAAAGATGTAGAAAATATAAAATAAAACTAGATATTATGGGTTGGAAAACACAGTAATTAAAATGAAAAATATGCTAGAGGAAATCAACAGCAGATTTTAGCAGATGGAAGAAAAAGTCAGCAAACTTGAAGGCTGATCAATTGAGATTATTCATAAGGAACAGAAGAAAAAAAGAAAAGAAAAATAAACAGAGCCTCAGAAAACTGAGACCCTATTAAGTATAGCAGCACATAACTGAGAATTCCAGAAGGAGAGAAGAGCAGGAAGAAAACAATGTCTGAAAAAATACTAGCCAAAATCTTTCCAAATTTGCTGAAAAATATTTATTTACGCCTCTAAGAAGCTCAACAAAACCCAAGTTGGATGAAGAAATCAAATTCCTAAAGGTAAAAGCTAAAAATATCAAATTCCTAGAAGAAAATATAGTATAGATCTCAATAACCTTGGACTAGGTGATGATTTCTTAGATGTGACACCTAGAGCACAGACAACCAAAGAAAAATAAATAAGTTGTACTTCATCAAAATATAAAATTTTTGTGCATCAAAGGGCACAATCAGAAAGTAAACTTATACAATGGAGGAAAATATTTGCAAATCATATACCTAATAAAGACCTAGTATTCAAAACACAAAAAGAACAATTATAGCTCGACAATAGATGGACAAATAACCCTATTTAAAAATGAGGAAAGGTTTATATAAACACTTCTCTAAAGAATATATGTAAGTGTCCAATAAGCATATGAAAAGATGATCAATATAATTGGTCACTAGGGAAATACGAATCTAAACCACAGTAAGGTAACACTTCACACTCACTAGGACGACTATGATCAGAAAGACAGATGATTACAAAAGTAGACCAGTATGTGAACAAATTGGAACCCTTGTATATTACTAGTGGAAATATAAATGTTACAGCCATTGACAAAAAACAGTTTGACAGTTCGTCAAGAAGTTACAGATGTACCTACCATATGACCCAGCAGTTCCACTCCTAAGTATAACCCAACATAACTGAAAACAATTTTCAATTTGTGTACAATTTGTGTACACTTGTACATAAATGTTCATAATGGTGTTATTCATAATGGTCAAAAAGTGGGAACAATCCAAATATCCATCAAGGGATGAACTGATAAGCAACAAATGATCTATCTAAAAAATGGCATATTATCCAGCCACATAGAATATTCTTTTCAACTAACTGAATATCCTTATGCAAATAAATAGATAAATAAAGAAACAAAAATAAAATTGAACCATAATCGTATCTCACAGCATATCTCACACAAAAATATACAAAAATTAACTCAAAGTGGATATTGAATGTATCTGTGTAATCTAAAATTATAAAAAGCCTCTGGAAGAAAATATAGAAGAAAAATCTTTGCGACTTAGATAAGACACAAAAGCATGAAAATTAAAATAAAAGTTAATATATTAGACTCATGAAAGTTAAAAATTTTTACTATTCAAAAGCCACTGTTAATAAATTGTAAAAGCAAGCCAAAGTTCGAGAGAAACTATTACAAAACATTTTCTATAAAGGGTTTTTATATTTACTAAAGAACTCTTATAACTCAAATTTCTCCAAGGTCATGAGACCTCATTTCTGATCACTGTATGGTGGAAGAACCAGGCTTTCTTTAGCTTATAGGAGTGAAAAGCACTGAAAATTCTGGGGCCTGGCAGCATTTCAAGGGATTTTCTGCTGTAATAATATTCATCCTGTCCCGATCCCTGAAATCCAAATTTACTGCAGTATTTTGGTTCTCCCCACGAAAGGAAAGACTGATCCATGAATTTGAGTTGTATTCCAGAAGGACAGAGCCATTGACACTACATACACCTTAAGGAGGGTAGTGATACAACTTGGTTGACACAGGACAATCAGGACTATGCCTCTCAATGTATCTCAAGTATTAATAATGTGTCTTTTATTTTGCAACTTTAACAGTTAAATAGATGGTTATTGGGCATGCTAAACTGAAGCCACATTCAGACCAGCTGAGAAATAGCTGATCTTCCTTGAAAGCATTCTTCCCGTAGACCAGGAGAAAACAATGAGGGGATAAGTAGCTAGTGCTACTTTTTTGTTCATGGCATCCACATCAATACAGCTCCCCTCTGCTTTTTTATTTTATTTTATTTTTTTATAAGAGCCTGGTTTGAAGTTGCTGAAGTGCTTCAACTGTATAAGCACACTGGGAGTACTTAAGGAGGCTGCATCCAAATTATTAATCTAAAAGCCACTCTGTCCTGCCATTCTGACCTTCAGTATTCTATTCTTAAATCAGGATGGCACCATCTTCTATATATTACAAGAGTATCATAAGGATTATATGTGTGTGCAATTATAAATTCCAATGTGAAATATAC
This sequence comes from Camelus ferus, assembly GCF_009834535.1. Taxonomy (NCBI): domain Eukaryota; kingdom Metazoa; phylum Chordata; class Mammalia; order Artiodactyla; family Camelidae; genus Camelus; species Camelus ferus. The sequence goes on along the minus strand of NC_045697.1, from coordinate 97,591,408 downwards.
AATTGTTTTGATAAGGGTTCACTTTTCTTGCAGAATCTCAACCTTCATTTATATCTTTTTGAAGATTATTTCATAGACATTTGTGGAATATCTTTCTCATTCACATTGCTTTCCTTGCATTGTTCTGGTCTCTGATGAAGGTAAGCCTAGAAATGCATGCTGGCATTGAGTGCCTGAGCTGAACCGAGCGTGTGAAGCAAGCTGACGTTGTCATCTTCTCCAGAGAATTTGAACTGAGTTACACAAAGTAGCTTTCAGATCATGTCCTTGGAACCATAGGGTTATATAAAGTCATGGTCGGTGTTGGTTCAGGGTTTAAGCGAATCCTCTGGTAAACTAAAATTATGAGGAAATTGAAACCTTGCTGAGAAAGGTTCTTCTAGAGAGAATTGAAAAGAGCAGAAGGAGAGGTGAGCGGATCCTGGCTGCCTGAGGCTCCAGCTTAGAGGAAGAAGAAGGAGTTGTGCCCCATGACTTTCTGCATTTGGGTTCTGGGATCGCTCCTTACATTCTTAATATAAATCTCCTTTCAGTTATGATAGCTGGTCTGGGTTTCAGTTCTTAGCAATCAAATGATCCCTGATTAACTGGGCCAAGGCAATTCACCCACTGTATAGAACATTCCTTGACTCACCACGAATTTTCCTTGACAAAAATACAGCATTAGACTTATCCTTTTATTTCCCTCTTATATTTACTACATTCACATCTCTGGACTTAGGTTTAATTTTCACTTTTAGTAAGTGTTGAGAAAAAAAGAATATTGCCCATTTTTCAGTATAAATCCATAGTACCTACTACACTTAAATATGCTGTCATTGATATACATATTTTTCAAATGATTACTTTTGTATTTATAGAAAAAGGTTATTTTTTAGAAATAAGGAAATGTTAGGATTCTGCTACATTTTCTGATAGGAGTACAGCTTATTTCTCTCTTCCCAGTTTTCTCCTGCTACAAAGTTTTATGCTTTAAAGATTGCCCAGCTAATGCAGCACTTGCTGGGAAGTTGAGGTATTATCTGTGCAGCTTAAATATTTATGAGGAAAAAGAAGCTACAAGCTGAAGGGTGTGCCATTTATGAAAGCTTTAATGGATGTAGTTTAGCCCAAAATGAAACCTGTTTGGGGAGCACAACTGCATTTGTTTAATGATACATGAAAATATTACTCTGTACTTGGCATAGCATCAGCAAGTAATTGGAAAGCAGAAAATGCCTAACTGTAGTTGGTGAGACTTTTACTGCTGGAAGAAAAACTGCTATGATTATAGCAGAAGACTATGTTAGCTAAATAACCGTGCTTCTGGGGCTTAAACGCAAGGAATATTATTGCACATATGTCATGACAATGCAGTCTCTGTCTTATTAAGTGTGGGTTTGGTCCCACGTGGGCAGTGGTGAGCAAATATTGGATAGCACTGGCACTTGGCAGTGACACCTGCGAAATGCAGACGTCATTGGCAAATGTTGCACTTATTCTAATTCAGAGCCACGTTGGCTTCTAATTAGACTTCTGAGAAACAGTGGGATGGTGGATATTCACAGCTTGCAATTAGACATCCGAGAAAAGGGAAACAAGCATGCAGGGAGATGATTTGGGAGCTTTTGCATTTGTCTCATTGGCATATATTCTCCCCACTCTCACCCCCTTTTTTCCTGTTCTTTTCCTTGAGAGACAAAGAACAACTCAGACTGAATGAATCTCAGCTATTTGCTTCAAGTATGGATAGCTCCTAGACACAGCTGATTGAATTTGCTACTACGTGTTTGTGGGTGGGTGGAAAGGGAAAAGATGAAAGAGAAGAGAAAATAAGGCCCGAAGTGCAGTGGGCTAAGGATGAGAAGTGTCAACTGGGGTTTCCTGTGTGGTTTTAGAGGAAGAGATCACTTCCCTGAAAAGTCTTTCCTGTTGCCCAGGAGATGGACCACTCTTCGACATCAGACTAGAAATGTCGGGTCAATTCATCTCATCAGTTTCCAGTCTTCTAGCCCAAGCGGAAAAGCATGTAGCTTTTGTGACATCTATTCTGAAAATAGTCCTAACTCCTCACTGAACAACTTTAAAGCTCATCTTAATTATTTAGTAATTAAGAACTCAATATATAAGAAAGAATTTTGACTTGATCTATCCAAGTATTAAAAATCCATAGATTGTAACATATCTATGTGTATATGTATAAACACACATGATACAATTTTTTCAATTCAGTATCATGTGCATTAAAGAAAAACTAAAAGTTATACATGCATCTGGTTCAAAGTACTTCTACACGGTTGAAGAAAAGGCAATAGCACCCCTTCCCCTTTCCCAAAGTAATCCCCGCATCCCCTCACCCACAAAAGCAACCGTTTAAAACTTTAGTTTTTCCATTTCATATTTACCTCCCTGTGTCTAGTAACATGCTAAAGCTGGTATAATTTTTTTTAGGCATATTACCTTGCCCTATGGAAGATTAGGATTTATTCTTTTATACATACCTGTTGAAAAATATTTTGATACTTGTTAACATAGTAAGGAAGACTTTATTCAGGACTATTGCAACAGGTGTCAAGACTCTCACAACAGGGAAGAGAGATCAGGCTCAATTCTGAATACAGCAAACACATCTGGGGATTTGTTGCCAGGGAGCAGAGCAAGGGAGTCAGGGGATGGAAAGTGACCGAGAGGAGATATGAGGGTGGGGGGGTGCTTGCTAAACTTACTTAGGATTTTCACTGACCATGCCAGGGTGACCAGATGTCAAGAATGGGAATGAGGAATTTGATCAGATATTAAGAGTGATCAACAATCGAGGGTGAGAGGAATTCTTTCTATACTCACTTAACAGGACCCTTACTAGAACTGGGCTAGGCAGGCTGAAGACATCGCTCAAGGAGTTGGCCTCATGGAAGACAGGATTCAAGGAACCTGTCTAAAGCTTGGCCAAGGAGAGAGACTTTATAACACCCTCTCTCCCCACTACACCTAAATACCTCTCCATTTCCCAGATGGAGATGCAATAATTTTTAGTTCAATCAATAGTCAATGTTTGCCTTATGATTTCACTTATTATTATCAAATTATACTTTATGTCTCAGCTATATTGAATGGTTTATTTTAACTATATTTCTTTTTCTATTTTTTTTAAATCTATTGATTTCCCTGAGGTTTATAATTGCCTCATTCTTTTTGGTTTTCTACAAAGTATTCTCCAATCTTCTTCATAAGTATAAATCTTCCCTCAATACATTCAAATATATCAGATTCTCTTTCTTCCATCTCCTCCTTCCCTATCTTTTTCTTTTTCTCCTTTTTTGTTTTTTACCTTCCTCCCTCTCTCCTTCCTTTCTTTCTCCTTTTCCTCCTCTTGCATTTCTTTTCTTTTCCTTTCTTTTGCTTTGCATTCCTTTACCCAAGAGTAATGCCAGAGTCATGGTGCTGGGATGAGCAGGTGTCCCTAAGCATTGTGTGGGCACAAAGAATAGTAACCCTGTGATCCCACCTAGTACAGCTCAGCCCCATCCTGCTGACACGACAGAAACTTACCATGCACACAGCACTGCCCTGACCCACATCATTCTTATGGACACTTGTGGGCAGGAACTGGCTACTGTGACCAAGCATGCGTCCAAGACCTTTGGACCCATAGCCAGATCAAGCACACCAGGTTCCAGGTGTGATGTGAGGCCAAGGAATAAGACTGAGATCAGGAAAGGTGATCAGAAGAGGTGCTTGTCCTGCCAGGGCTGACCCATAAACATAAAACCACCCATGAACCTCCCATTGTGCCTTGACCTTCCACAAGCTTGACCTTGGATCTTGGAGGCCAAATAATGAAACTAGTGAAGCCACAAGAAGGAAATGACCTGAGTACCCGAGGTGCCTTTGGAAAGGATACACCTTCAATCAGAAGTTCATATTTTTTATCTTATATGATCTATACGAAACTGAATTCCTATTGATCATCATACAGATAGGTGTTTGTCTGTTCCAGCAGCTTTCATTGCTTTAACTCTTTCATTCCCACCTTCTCCCAAGGTCCACACAGCAGAATGGCTTCTTGAGGGGGTCAGAGCAATACCATGTTCACTCCAGGTGAGACCAGAGGCCAAGGCCCTGACAGAGTCATGTCCTGTAAGGGAGGAAATGTCCAGCACTGTCACAGCAGAGCATCTCAAGCAGGTCTTAGCAGGAGTTTGCATGGAGCTTACATTTCACAGGGAAAAGGTGTTGCCAGCAAAAAATGGATTTGTCAGGGCACCAGGGATCTTTGGATTACACTTCTCCGAGCATGAGAGTTCCCAGCAGTGTGTGAACTCCTCTTTTCCCAGTCCCTGCCTGTTGTTCCCTGATGGGAACAGTCACCCGTTGGATCACAGGATAGGGTGCCACCCTTATGGGCTACAGACAAAGACCACCCACTGCAGGAGGATGTCAGACAAGCAGATCCTCAAGATTACACGGGATGTGGGGATTGGACAGATGATGTCATACCAGCTGATCCAGGATATGACATGAGACATGAGGATCTGACACCTCAGGCCAGCTAATCTAGGATATGACATGAGATATGCAGGCCTGACAGATGTGGGAAGTATGGACTTGACAGAGGATTGGGATGCGAGGAGCTGACAGACAATATACAACGTGCATCAAGGAGGTGATTTGGGGAAGGTAGACCCAAGAGACGATGCCTGGTGGGCTGAGTAAAGACTGCACTCGCAGAGCATGTGCTGTACATTGATGTCCAGATTGTGTGAGCTAATTCCAGGACCCCTTGTCTGAAATAAGGTTGGGGTAGTGTACCAGCTGCAGGAGTTACTGAATTGCCTGAGCCAAAATAGGGAAAGGGGCTATGAAAGGAAGCTACTGGCCATTCCAGGTCTTTGCAAACAGAAGATGGTTAAATTCCAAGCCACACACAGAGAGGCAGGGAGGTGGGGAGGAAGGGAAGTGAGAGGGAAGGAAGGAAGATATACGGTAAACAAAAAGAAGATGCAGAACTCACAGTAGAATAATGTTGCTGCAGATCAGAGGAAAACCATGCATGCAGTTGTCTGTGGGTTCAAGTAAATGGAAGATATACACAGCCTCTGTGAATCAGGGACTTATGGTAGAGACATAGGTTTAAGGATGAAATAAGACAACAAAAGATGATGAAAAATTAGTTGGTGGTGCTCAAGAAAGATGAGAAAAAAGTAAGTTATCACAAACTGTGAGGTCATACTGAGTACAGAAAGAAGGAAAAAGGATATGGATGAAAACAGAGCAGCAACAGACAGAGTATATCTGAAAAATAGACAACACAAATATTTTTTAAAAGGACTTAAAGAGAAAGTTACTGATATGGAAGCCAAAGGAGAAACAGGGTATGCATAGTTTGTTACCCTGTAGAAGAGGGAAAAGAAATGTAGAAGTAAAGTATCCAGAGATGTAATTGAAGAGCGCTTGCCTGAAATCCAGGGCGTAATCCACAGATTGAAAGGGTGTGGTACATTTCAGATAAAATCAATATGGATTTGTCAACTCCAGGGGATGTCCTAATTTTATGAGACTTCAAAGACAATCACTCCTCTAAGTTTCAGGCAACAAACAGCAAAGATAATAACAAAATACATCAAGTTGCTTTTAAGGAAAAATTCAGACTTGCTCAGACTGAAACACTTCAAATGCAGCCATTATGTCGGGAGGGAGTGAATATAGGAGAGAAGAGAGAGGGGTATGGAATGAAGTCAGAGGAGGGAAGGCCCTGGATCATGTTGAGATTTTAAGTTGCAGTAAGAGATTTAGATTTTAATTCTAAGTGCAATGAGAAGGATTTGGGAGACACTGTTGCATTAGGCCAGGTGAGAGATGGTAGTGATGGAAACTGGGGTGACAATAAGGGAGGTGGGAAGAAATTGATGGATTAAGTATACATTTTGGAAGTAGAGTCAATAGGACTTGGTGATATACTATGTGTAAGTGACAGTAGGGAAAGAAGGGTAAAAAAAAGTCATGGGGATGAGCAGATTTTTGAATTGAGCAACTGGGTTGTGGTGATGTGATTTCACTGAGTTGCAGAGACTAGAGGAGAAATGGTTTTGAAGGCAAAGAGTTTGGCTTTGGACACATTAAAATTGCAATGTCAGGAATGATATTAAAATAATTAAAAGGTGACATTCTTATAGGAACCCACTAATAAGAAGAATCACTTTTCTAATCATTACAGATATGATTCAGTATACACATTTGATATGTACCATTGCTGCAAGTCTTCTCTAGAAATCATGGTGCTATGTTGAGTAAGCACTATGTTATATGAGTGGGAAACCCAAGATGGAGATCAGGACTAAAACAAAACAAAAGTAGGGTTCATTTGGGATCTAGGTGATGTTTACTGCCTGAAACTGGATGATATTTCTAGAGATGTAGAAAGAAAAGTCAAGAGGTCCTAGGACCAAGCCCTTGGGACACGTTAACATCAAGAAATCAAGAGAGGAATAAGAATAACAAAGAAGATTGAGCCTGAGGGGTAAGAAGAGAACGAATTATGAGTGATCATGAACTCTAGACCAAGAAAGTGTTTAGAAAGGAAAGCACGGTCAGCTGAGTTGAACTGTTAAGGATAGTAGGATGAAGATAGAAGGAAACCACTGGTTTGGCAACAAAGAGGTCCCTGGTGACTTCAACAAGAGTAGTTTTCAATAGTGGAGTGAGATTTAGACATTTGGCTGAGGAAGTAAGGTTGCAGAGGCAGTCACCACAGACACTTTGATCCAGAAGAAGAGGTAAGGCATGGGGTGGTAGGTGGAGAAAGATGGGAGATCAAAGAGTTATCACTTTTGAAGATGACAGATGTGGAGGCATATCTGCACACTGGGAGGGCAGATCCAGTATAGAAGGAGAAGCTGATGGTACAACAGATAGAGGAGAGCTACCAGAGAAGGACTCTGGAGTAGGCAAGAGAAGGTGAGATCCAGGAAGTCAGTGAGGGATTGGCTGCTGATGGGGAAGGATCACATTAAATATTGTGCGAAGAGAGAAGCAGAGGGTGTGGGAGCAGAGGTAGGTTGCAGATTTGGTAGTAGGAAACTGAGTAAACAATCATTTGTTTCTATTTTCTCCATGGAAATAGGAGGTCAGGTCAGGAGCTGAGAGAGGAGAAGAGAAGGCATGAGAGGCCTGAAGAGAGAAGGTAGAGTGTGAAAGCGTTATTTTTGAGAAGTTTACTAGGGGAATGCAGTGGTGCAATTTAAGATCTGAAAGTTCCTTTTCTAGTTTTAATTTCCAAGAACTGCCCCCTCTTTCTAAAAATATAATATCCTAGTTTTTCTATTGCTTTCAATATGTTCTCTTATCGCTCAGTATACTCTTTCTCTTCTCAAGTTTTAATCTTTCAGCCTCATCTTTTTTTCCCCAAATTCTATTCACTTATTTGCTTATTTGGGGCTCCAACATTCACATTCTTGGCAATCCTTGTGAGATTACACTGACTTATGAAGAACAGTTGCTACTGCAAGTGTCCCTGAGAAAGCAGTTTAACATCACACAGACTTTCACCCTTATCTTTTATTGTAGCTCTCCCTTCTCTTCATACCATCCCAAAGTGATGGTGCTACGAATTTTTGAGCCTTTTGGAAATTCTGAATTGTTCATCAGATTAACTCTTGGTTTTCCCCACTATTAGAACTTAGTTTTTTCCAGTCCTTTAAGGTCTTTGCTATATTTTTTTGTCCAGCTTTAAAAATCCTGTCACTCTATCTTTTCTTCCATTCTCTTTCCATCATCATTTTTTTTGTGAGTGAAATAAAACTGGCCTACTATCATATTGGTAGGAATTGTTCAAGTTGCCAATTTATACTTCAAAGTTGTATTCACTTTGCTTGGTATTTTTGCTCTAATAATGCAAGCTATCTCTCTTCATGCTTTTGCATTAAATTACTACTGGTCTCCAAACTTAATGCCAACGGCATTCCTACAGCTATCTTCTTATCCTCTCTCATTTCCAACTATAGTGATCTTCAGGGATGATATGTATATGCATAGGGCTTCACTATTAAAGTTCTATTCAGGATCCCATTGCCCACTTTTTCCCTCAATTATTTACATAGTGGTTTCTGTCTAGTTTTGAACATTCTTTGTAACACTAAAACTGCCAGTGATACCATGTTTAATGAGTGAGATTTTTACCTAATAATGACACTTCCTTTTATAAGATCTTTTACAGTGCAAAGGAGATAGGTAGGTAGATAGATATTTATGGATATAAATATATCTATATATTTACAGATACAGATATAAATATATCTATATATTTACAGATATAGATATATGTGTAGGTACAGACATAGAGTACTTGTTTAGTATTCAAAATATCTCTCTATGTCTGAGAGATTTTATTTGGAATTAGTATCCCAATTTTTAAAATGAGGCAACCGAGGCTTAGAGAGGACAGATTTCCTCAAAGCTGCAGACAGTCCAAAGAACCCAGAACTTAAACTCAGATCCTTTGATTTCAAATGATATGCTCTTTCTATTTAATTGATTCACTTTATATTCAAGAAATATGTCTTTACGCACTTGTTATTTTCCTGGCTGAAATTAGAGTAGTCGATCTAATTGTCAACTTCTATGATTTTGTAGAGTTTACTCTTAGGGAGAGATGGATCAAATTCATTGATTTTACAAATAATTTTTTAAATATCAACAGAGACTTCCAAGTAAAAATAGCAGTTGGAACACATTTATTTACATTTCTCCATCTAAAAAATTCCACAAATTACTCTGAGTTCTGTTGAGTTGTTTTTAAATTTTTGTTTGGTTTTAGGTTCAATGATAACGAAGCCTTTCTCTATGGATGAAACTTGAGTTAAGAGTTGAATACGGCTGCTGTGGATGGCCTGTATAACCAGCACTGCAGCTCTAGGCTTGGATTATAAGAAAGATTCAGATATTCCGAGATTAAGGGAAAGAGTATTCCCGCAAGAGGGAATAGTATTCCATGCAAAGGAGAAAGCCTCTGCAATGTGCTAAGAGACAAATAAGAAACAGATGGAGTCTCAGTGTGGTTGGAGCACACAAAGAAAGGAGACTTGCACAGGGAGGTAAAGGCACCAGATCAGGATTCCATAAGCTAGAATTAAATCTATTCTAAGAAAATGTAGAGATTCTAAGCATGATACAAATATTCTATGTGATGGTAAAAAGTTACTGGAATAAAGTACTTAAACTGGAGTAAAGTACTCATGGCTACATAATCTGGCTTAAGTTTTTAAAAGAACACTTTGCTGCTAGGTAGAAATTTGAGTGAAGGGGACCATATTTTCAGAATACATATTGGGAGTTTTGTCACAGGATTTGCTAGTGGATGGGATGCTGTGGTGACAGAAAGAGAGGAATCGAGAACATTTCTTTGATGTTGGCTTGAGCATCTGGATATGTAAAGGTGGCGTCTACTGATGTAAATAAGAAAGCAGAAGGAGCAGGTTTTGGAAAGTATTTTGTTTGATCCTGTTAAATTTAAGATGGATTTTTTCTCCCCAATGAAGAGAATTAAATGGACCCCTTGGAAATGACTCTACAGACTTCAGTAATAGAGAAATAAATAAATTTTGGATTACACAGATATCATTTAAAGCCATGACTCTTGATGAGATTTATTATCTGAGGGAAAAAAAATTATTTGAAGTAGAGAAAGGGGCTTAGAGCCTCTTATAATCTAGAGCCCTAGAGCACTTCAACTCTTTCATATCCAATAGAAATAGAAGAAATTAGCCATGAAGTTTGAGAAGGACAAGCCAAAATAGAAGGAAACTGCCCCCAGGAAAATAGGACTGAAGTCAAGAGAAGAAAATGTTCTAAGACTTGACAACTGTGTTGAACGCTGTTGAAAGATAAAGAAATATAAACTCAAACAAGTGATTGTTAAATTGGCAAAGCTGCTGTGATAATAGCTGTGTCCATGAAGTGTGGGATGTGGAGTCATTTTGAAATGATTTTAGAAGAAAAATGGAAGAGGAAGAGGAAGTGAAGCTGTGATTGAAGGCAATTTTTTCAAGTGGTTTTACTGTGAAGGGGATTAGAGAAATGTAGCAGACGGGAAAAGTGAGATGAAAGGACAGTTTTACTACTTTTTTTTTTTAAAAATCAGAGATCTAATGCCTGTTTCTATGTTAACTGAACTGTTAGAGAGGGGAAAGATAAACCAATCGTGCAAGAAAAAGAGCAAAATCCTTGAGAAGGAAGAGCAGATGGCATCTAGGGCAGGAGAGGTGAACATTTAAGGATGTTACCTGCAGTTGTAACTGGAGGGAGGCAAAAAGTACAGAAATGCAAATGAGCTGGGGATCTACTGGAGATAAGTGAGCGAGTTCATGTTCAATTGTTTTTATAACATCATTAAAATAGGAGCAAGGTTATCCACTCAGATAGTTGTGTGAGAAGCACAATGGAATTACTATCTCCAAACTGAAACTTTGACTATATACATAGTTTTTTAAATAAGAAGCTAAATCAAAATGCATTTTTCAGTATCACTTTAGCATATGCCAACAATGAAAAATAAAGATTTATGACCCTTGAAATACACATCACTAACCATTAACAACTTTCACTCAGATGTAAGTCTGGACATATTGCTTCTATTCACTTAATTCTAAAGTTTTCAACTTGGGGTCAAAATGTTCGCATACTGATGGTATGACACACGGAGTTAGGATCACCAGTAGAAATTATCTAAATCATTGTGTTTTCTGTGTGCCATGTGTATCAACGTTTGCTCACATTTCTGGTGTATCCATAGCGTGTAAACACCCCCCACAGTGTGTGTGGGCAAGGAACGTGAAAAGTACAGCTTAATCCCTACTGCAGCCTGTATCAATCATGATCATCAACTTGTATTTAACAAGTGCTAAGTGCTGTTAGGGGATACTTCTGTTCGTACGCCCCCCAAACCATGATGTACACAACTGCTCAATCCTATTTGAGATAATGTTTTATTCTCCCCATAAAGCCTCTGGGACATTCCATTAACAGGAATACTATAGATGCCTAAGGACGTAGGAAATAATTCCTGTGTATTCCATTTGCAGTTTAGTTGGCTAAGATGCCAACGCTGTGTAAAACACAAAACCATGCAGAGCTTCCAGATTTTGCTACTTAATATTTGTCTGAGTGAAAAATATGCACTCACCATTTTTCCTGGTTAAGGTGCGTTTTAAAATGAAAACGAACCTAGACAGCAGGTCGTGTTGTCTGGATTTGCCACTAGGGGATCTTTTAGCAGAAGGTAATTTGTTTTAATGAAAGCACACTATTGTACATGACATCTCATTTAGGGTTTTAAGGAGAAGGCTATTGTTTGGGAGAAAAGAAACTAGTCTGTTCATCTGTATGAGACTTGGTCATCTATATAATCAATTAATGATAAATGTATAAAGGGCTTCATTTTTTTCTTATAGATCAACAGGGAGTCATCAATTTTAACGTGCAGACTGTGTTTCTAATGAATTAAGGATATCAGGTACACAGCATTATAATACATATCTGACATTTATGGATCTTTACAAAATGTTCAATTAAATTTCTTCACATAAGGTTTATAATTTTGAAGTAGAAGACCTTAGGGAGAAAAGAATTAATTAGATAAACTGAGGCCCTACAAAGATAAAATGTTTTACACCATGGTTAAAGACATCCTCTCTAAACTATCTCCTTAGCTCCATCATTGTCTCACCCTACTTTCACTCCAAATATGCTCCTCTGTAGTTTCTCCTCATCTTATGGAGACCAATCATCCTTACAGGAAATAAATAAAATCAAAACGAAAAATACAAACAAATTGACCACCTAATCTTCAAGAAGCCATTGTAAATGCACACACGCTGCTTAGATGCCCTTTAATCCTTTCATAAGCATTTGTCACGGGTAAGCTCATTAAGTGAATGTGTGTACAGGTCATTATTGCTTTAGATCAGACTGTCTCCAATTATGAAGTGAGATGTTAGGAATTATTGATCTCTAAGGGTCCTTTGAGCTGCTAGCTTCTATCATTTGAATTAGATCCTCCAGTGGAGCCATAGAGCCCTAATAGGATGACACTCAGGCTAAAACAGAATTGACTGGGAGTGGGGGTGATGGCGGCAGTTCTACAGTTACAGCACCTGCCATGTCTTATTGCGGTTAGTCCATTCACTGAACACTGAGCATTTTGAGACCTGCCACTCATTCTTTTACACAGTCTTGCCTAGGACTACCACAAAACCTAGGGGATTCAAAAAACGCTTGTTGTGTTGGACTGGACTGTATTTGCACAACCCAAATTTCTCTAATTGGTAAGGTCAGGTTTGAGGTTAGAAGGCCCCAGGGGAGGGACACACCATAACAAATGATTTCATTACCCCCCTGAAATGTTGCTTTCCTCATCTAGCTCTGAGACCATGTTAGTCTAGCTACAGAACCGACAACATCTTTTGAACTTTCCATGTAGATGGGTTTAGCCTTGCACAGAAGCTTGAAATGAGTTTAAAATATAGACTTACAATTCTTAGAAAGGCTATTTAAAGTCAAGTAAAGAAAATGTTGCTGGGGAGTGGAATAGGAGAGGTAGTAAGGTGAGGGAAGACCATCACTTTCTCTGCTTATTTCCCCTGTGTTGCTTTTTTTTCCCCCAACAAGTTCTCTTTTTCACAAATGTGTTTCTGTAAACTGTCTCCTTAGATCAATGATTGAGATAGTTTAGAGAGGATGTCTCTCACACCTTTCTTAATACCCTCATACTCTCAGGTAGTTAGAGGTCCTCTTCTGCAACCCTTCTTACCTGTATTTAATGGAGGTGCAACCAGCCCACCTTTTTATCCTAGGGAGTACTTGGAAACATGGTGTATATGTTGAGAAGGGGCATTTTTTTTGTCCTTGAATGACTATGGAACACTGCTGCTATTCAGAATGTCAAATATCCTGAAATGCATGGGACAATCCCACAAAATAAAGAACTGGTGTGGCCTAAGGCCAATCAGCAGTATGTTTAGAAACAGTGTGTTTTTCTAGTACAGTTGATGACTCTCAATGATAAATAATCTTCTGTAAAGATCCAAGATTATGATTCAGGTGAATACTCCTCTTTTGAATAAACCTTAGGAATATCAGTTACATTGAAATCCAACAGTATTTTTTCCTGTGTATAAAGCATGCATCTTTATATCATGGATATTTTGTATAGTTAAAAACAAGTTTTATTGTCAGAGAATAAGAAATCAAGATATTAATTCAAGGATCAGTTTATAAAAGTGATAGGCATTTTCCCGTGCTTCCAAATTCTTGATCTTTGTGTTTCACTCAAGATAACAATAGTGCTAATGATCACAGAAATGCAGATCAAAACTACAATGAGGTATCACCTCAAACCAGTCAGAGTGGCCGTCATTCAAATGTCCACAAATGATAAATGCTGGAGAAGACGTGGAGAAAAGGGAATCCTCCTACACTGCTGGTGGGAATGCAGTTTGGTGCAGCCATTATGGAAAATAGCATGGAGATTCCTCAAAAAAGTGAAAACAGACTGACCATATGATCCAGCAATCCCACTCCTGGGCATATATCTGGAGGGAACTCTAATTCAAAAAGATACATGCATAGCAGCACTATATACAACAGCCAAGACATGGAAGTAACCTAAATATCTATGGACAGATAACTGGATAAAGAAGTTGTGGTATATTTATACAACGGAATACTACCTAGCCATAAAAAAGAATAAAATAATGTCATTTGCAGCAACATGGATGGACCTAAGACCATCATTCTAAGTGAAGTAAGCCATAAAGAGAAAGAAAAATACCATATGATATCACTCATATGTGGAATCTAAAAAAAGAAAAAGAAGCAGACACTAATAAACTCACCTCCAGAACAGAAACAGACTCACAGAAATAGTAAACAATCATAGTTAACAGGGAAAGAGGGTGGGAAGGGACAAATTTGGGAGTTCAAGATTTGCAAATGTTAACCACTAACAGAAAATGGATAAAAAACAAATTTGTTCTGTCCAGGAAACTATATTCAACATCTTGTAATAACCTTTAATAAAAAAGAATATGAAAATGAATATATGTATATAGATGCATGACTAGGACATTGTGCTGTACAACAGAAACTGACATGTTGTAACTGACTATACTTCAATTAAAAAAAAAAAAAACATAACTCACCTGTTCTAACCTACTACCTGTCAGAAGTTACAACCTCCTCAGGTAGCATTTCCATTTAGCACTAGTAACTCTAGTTTCTCTTATGCCCGCCTTGGGGCCTCTAGTTTGTGGTCTTTTGAGGAATATGCAAACTGCTCTGGGGCAACTGACATATTCTCAGCCGTGTACTCACTTTCCTGACAGAAAGTAAGAAGAATGGCTTGGAAGGGAGAACGGGGGCCTCAACAGGGAGCACAAGAGAAAGATGTTTAGTTCTTTTTTCATTACTATTTACAATTTATTTTCTGAAACAGCAGGACCACTGCTCTAACATTAAATATTATGCTTAATATCCTTTGGATGGCTTCTCCTTGGTCAGTTCAAAGATCTAATTTTCATGTTCTCCTTCCTGGTCCAATTCCATTCACATTTGTAGTTAGGCCATCAATACGCTTGGTCATCTTTTTTTGCTATAGTCATTACAACTGTAATTTGGCATTTAGCACGGCTTCATAGCTACAGTCTCTCCAATCTCTTCATGTAGTAAATATGGGAAATTAATAAAGTGATACCTTCTCATTTTCTCTCATGATTTCAGGATGAAACAGGCTAACTTCAGGCAAATTCTGGTTTCACTGAGTTCACTAAAATAAAGACTCTTTTTCCCTTGTCTAATTTGTGTTGTGCCAAATAACTGGGTAGACGAAGACTTTTATTTTCATTCCATTTGTTTGGCTGTGCAGTAGTTCAGTTATAGTGTACATCTGTGGTTGAAAATACGTTTGCTTTTATGTTACAGTTTCTCTAAAATTGTGTTGAAAACCATTCTTTACTCAAAGCACCACAATATGTATTCTTTGGTTCTTCCAGGGGGACAAATATTTCATTGATTTTTGAGAGGGATTTTATGTATACCTCTATCTATCTATCAGTGAACTTAAATTTAATAAACCTCACTTGAAAGTATATTTTATAAACACAGACAAGTATAAAAATTAGGAATAAACTAAATAAAATAAAGTTTTATTATTTATAAAACCCTGTAAGATGAAGACATCATATATGTGATCATAGTGAACTGAAGCTGTACATTTTTATAATATAATTGATCTGACACTTGGCCCCTCAGTACTTATAAATTTAGGATTTATCCCATATAGTTTTACATTGGTTAAAGATTGTCTCTTCTCTAACCTCACCATCTTGAAAATCCCCAGCAATCTACCATTTTCTATTTAGTGTCCTTAATTCTGAGGCAGATGTTTAATGAAGAATTGAATGGTGAATGAATGAACTACGGATCAGGAGAACAACTAGAGGATGAAAAGTCGTTGATTAGCTAGTAAGGACTTGGAGAAAGACACTCAATTCATTTTAGAGGCTTACAAGGATACCTAGAAAAAGTTAAAGGGTCTGAATTTTGCAAAAGTAAAATCCAGTGCCATGAGTGGAGTTCTGAATTTGTGGCTGTGAGAACTCTTTAGACAAAGCCAGACACCTCAGAGTAATGCTTGTTCAGTGGGCCTTCTAGTTATGTTGAAAATATTCTACATCTATGCTACCAGGTATGTGGCTATTTAGCACTTGAAACGGGGCTAGTGTGACTGGGGAACAAATTTTGAATGTTATCTAAATCTAATTTTAATTTAAATAGACACATATATTTGTCAGTACAGCCCTAGAGAGTTCTTTGTGATGGAAAACAGATATGGAAGGAGCAACAATCCAACTGGAAGTAACCAAGACTGGAAGTAGGCAGAAGTAACCCTCCTTTGTTTCTCATTATTGCTGGTCATACACTCCTTCCATCCACACAAATACCACACGTCATGTGCAATGTCAACAGAAAGCAACTATTATATATGCAACGACTTAGAAATTATGCCAACCATGAATATTTCCTGCAAAAGGTGCAGCTGAGAGATAAGTCAGGCAAATAAGCATAGACATAAAAGGTTCCCTGCTACCGATGAAGCACGAAACATAGCTTTGTCTAAACAATGGCTTCATATAGTGATGAAACAATATATAAATGCCAAATGTGCTTGCTTTATATTTGTAACAAGTAGAAAAGAAGACTGTAAATGTTTAAATGGTAAGTGGTACATTTTAGATACATTATAGTACGTAAAATGAGGGTATCTTAGTTTCTAAAATTATTTTAGCATGGAACTCAGTTCTAGGCATATAAAGGGAACTTAATTCATATATATATGTATATGTATATATATATACATATATATATAATAAAACATATGATATTCTTTTGAAGTGTTTTATGATGTATTTTAAAAATTGATTCTTGTAACATTGTAAGTTAAGTAAGGGTGGCATTATTATTATCAATTTTTTCAGTAATAAACAATACAAAAATGTTATAGACCTAACCCAATATCATATTGTTAATAAGTGAGTGGAGCCAGGACTTGAAATAGGTTCTTGGGAAATGATGGCAGTGTTCTTTCTACTTTATATTCCTGGTCCTCTATTGATGATGATAATGGTTATGATAACTATACAGAGAAAATAACGTGTTGATGATTATCATTGTTTATAAGGACCACGCATAGTCCTTATAAAGAGATTTATACACACCACATTATCGTAAATTGCAGTACCTTCTTCACTGATTGTACAGTAGTTTCATTTGCCATATGTGCTGTTTGAAATTACAGTCCTCTTTTTATGTTTTATGTCATATTCAATTAAGTTTTTGAAGTCCTATTATATTTTTCCTTCATCCAATGCTATTTCCTCATATATTCTGGTTTGCAATATTTTCTTCCTTCCTACTTTATCATACTGATTTCGGGCTATGATCTTAATAATCAGAGATAAAAAATAAAAAATTGTAAGTGCAATTCAGTTTTACACCATTTGTTAGAGGGTTCAAAATATAGAATCTGGCAAATATTTTTGTAATCAACTCCAATTTGTGAGTTAAATTTTAAATGTATTCTGTTTTTTTAAACAAATATGACTTAAACAAATCAATTATTAATGGGAATTTTAAAAAATACCCAAAGCACATAATTCTCATGCTATTACACAGATAATTATCTTTGTGATGAAGCTTTGTATCTTTACCAGTTACTCTTGATAAGATTTAACATTGTTTTGCATTAAATCTATTCTGACACAGGGTACTAATATTAATGTAATTAGTAAATTGAATTGATATAATTAAGGAACAGAGATTAAGTATTTTGTCATTGCACTTAATACAATAATTTTCCCCATAAGAGTTTCCCTGATTTAACAATTTTTTAGAGTCTGAGTAGTTTTAAATAATGGTTTATTTCCTAAAATGTCTAATAAAATACAATCATTAAACAAGTATATTTGTTGAGAATTTGGAAAGTAAGTGTTCTAATTAGGTTTCATGTAGGGGTTTGTTGAGTAATTCATGTAATTATCAAATAATGAGAGGAAACACCAACATAATAGTCTCATTATTTGATAATTTTGTTTAAAAATATTATCTTGAAAATACATGCATGTAGGATCAATCTTCAAGGGTTTATAAATCATTGAAACAATATTAATAAAAACAGGGGAACATCAAGGAAGTAAAGAAAATTACTAAGAATGAAAGGTCAGGCTTATACTAAGTTTAATATGGTTAAACAAATAATTCTTTCCCACTCACATCCAAAAAGGGAAATATTAAAAACTGAAAAAGAAGTGAGGGAAAGTTCAGTTTCATGAAGTTGGTAGACTGAGCTACTTTCTACTTTCTCAGTACAAATATATCTGTGCTTCCACAGATTACAAAATGATTAAATATAAAGCTGTATGTATAAAATAAAGGAGTTCCCCAGTGCCACAAATAAGGAGGGGAGTCACAGGTAGAGAAGGCAGTGCAGGAATCCATGGGGAGGATGGACCAGACACTGACCCTTACAGACAGAGCCAGAGCTTCAGTTGCCAACACAAGGACTTACAGAACAGACCATGAGCCCATAAAAGGTGAGCCTCTGGGACTGAAATCCTCATACAGATCCAGGATGCTGGAAGAAGTACCCAAAGATGTGAATAAAGGACAAGAGAACCTTTCTCCCTGGCTCAGGGCATTGACCGGGAAGTTTGTCTCCACTTTTCGGGCTGGAGACAGAACTAAAAACACAAGTCTGAACTACATAATATTGAGGCTCAGAATGTACAGTATCTTGAGGGACTCTCAAGCCTTAAGAGTAACACGACCAAGGAGACTAAATCAAGCCCATCTGGGGACCGACTCTGATGAGATACCCTGTAGAAGCAAATGTAAGCTGGTTTTCTCTTCAAGGAAAACGTCTCTTCTCAGCTTTCATAGTAATCCCAAAGGAAATCAGAAGGAAACAACTAATTCTTGTCAGGTCTGATAGGCCCCTTACCTCCCAAACACACATTTATACAAAAACTAGTTGCTAATGAGCTAAAAGAAACAGTAAGAAAAAATGGAATCCATTTACTCTAAAGAAAGTGAGTGGCAAACAAAATAAATAGAAGGACTGGTACCCATCCTAAGAACTTGAGATGATGGAACAACTTGAAAGGGACTGTAAACTATATGTTTTTAAATGGTCGAAGATATGAAAGAAGAAATACAAAATATAATAAAAATTAAACCCATTATGGAAAAAAACACGAAAAGATTTGGAAGAGTATCTAATGGAATGTCTGGAAATAAGATATGTAGTCACTGAAATTAAGAACTTAGTGTGCGCTCTGAATAACTTGGTTTAGGCTGAAATAGATATAAAGAATGGAACATACTAATATGCCAAAGTCTAACGATAAACACCTGTTCCCTATGAACCTGCACTCTGGGAGTAAGACCATGTTTCCCTGAGGGCTTCCGCCTTACATCCACAGGGATCCAGAAGAGACTCAAGCTAAGCAGAGTATATTTTCCAGATGTCCTCAACTTCATCAATCATCTTCAAGAGGGAGTCATGTTTTCTCTAAGCAATCCTGCCAGACAGAGATCAGCACTTGGCACCATGCACTGGGATGAAAACCAGGCTTCCTCAATTTAAGCAGCACAGATTAAAGGGGAACCTTTTAATAAATCTGCTGTACCCTCAGCACAGATTAAGAGTGGACTTTGCATTCTCGGACCAAGACCACTCCTCCTAAGACCATTTACTCCTATCGCCAGGGGCTTAGAGGGGACGATGTATTCAGAAAAAATAATCTGACTTTCCCAGATTTCTAATCTAGGATGAGCATGGGTCCCAGCTTTCCTGAGGCAGTCTCAGTTTAGGCTTGTTATCCAGGAATTATGAACAGTGCCTTCTTCATCCCCAGAGTATCCTGAAATGGGCAATATATTATCTGATTACCCTCCCTAAACTTCATCAATATATCCTTTGAGTAAGTTGGTTTCTCCCCTTAAAGGAGACAGGAGTGACTCAGTTTATACCTTATCTTCTGGACTTTACCCATGTAGGGATTGGCATCTTCTCTATCTTGTCTTCTTCTTCACCTTCTCCCCATCTACCACATCCTCTGGAGTTCATGGACCATTATTAACATAATTCCTTAAATCCTTCACTACTTCTCTGAAACTCTCTGAAAGCATGACTGTCTGCTGAGAACACTGCTCGTTTTACACCCTGCTCAAGTGGTGGCTACTCTGCACTTCCACCTGCCAAATAGAAAACTCAAACTAACACATCCAAAGATGAATTTCTGACCTTCCTCTGCAATTTATCCTCCTACAGTTTTTCCCTTCTAATGCTCAGTCCAAAACTTTGAGATGTCTTTCTCACCAATTGCTCTCTTATACTCTATTCAGTATGTTGACAAGTCATTTTGACACAATCTTCAGACACATTCAGAATCAGAGTATTTCTTGCCACCCTCTCCAATACCACTCTGGGACCAGCCATAAGCTATTTGTCAGCTTTCTGCCATGTCTCTCTAGCGTGTCTCCCTTCTTTTATTCTTGCCCTGTTTAGTATACTCACAACATAGCAGCCAGAGTGATCCTGCCATAAGTTAAACCATGTCACTTTTCAACCCCCAAACCTGAAAATACTCCTCATTTCACTGAGAATAATTGCTGATTTCCTTAAAAATCCCACATAACCCTGCCATTTACTTCTTGACTTATCTTCCATTTCTCTGCTATTTCCTGATTCAACTCTGGGCACATGGACAAACTTCCTCAAACTCTTTAAATGGCTATTACCTCTGCTTGTAGTGCTCTGCCTTGGATATTCAAATAACCAACTCCCTGTCTGTCCTTGGTCAATTGTTCCTCAGTCAGTGAGGTTTATCCTGTTGACACTATTAAAAATAGCACTTCAAGGGTATTCTTAATCTGTCTTATCTTGCATGATAAACACTTGTGGTGAGGACCTATAAAGGTGTTCAGGTCCTAATCCATAGAACCTCTGAATGTTATTGTATATGACCAAAGGAACTTTTCAGATGTGATTACAGAGACTGAGATGAGGATATTATCATGTATTACTTATGTGGACCAGGCTGTAAATGAAATCACATGTGGACTTATAAGAGGGAGATGGATATTTGAATACAGAAGAGGAGGAGGAGATGTGATGACAAAAGAAAGAGACTGGTGTGATATGAGGAAGGGGTCATAAGTCAGAGGCCACAGGGGACCTCTGAAAGCCAGACGAGGCAAGGAAACAGACTCTCCGCTAGAGTTCTGCTGACACTTTGACTTTAACCTAGTGAAACTGATTTCAGACATCCATCCCCCAGGACTGCAAGAAAACAAACCTGCATTGTTTTGAGCCACCAAATTTGTGTTAAATCGTTACAGTAGCCATAGGTAACTAATACACAATCTAAGATATAATTTATTTTTTTTTTTCATTGTTGTTTCCTTTTCTCCACCTGAAAAGTTCCAAGAGGGCGTTTTGTTTGCTAGTATAGCCCTATTTGTCAGAAAGTGATGGACGCAAAACAGCTGCTCAATAAATGTTGAAGAAATTTGTTCAAATTTCCGTGATTAAAACTGTGAGATATCCCTAACTTTACCTTATATATAGGATGCCCGACCATGTATTTCTACAACGTCACGTTTGTTGTTTAACTGCACTTACTCCTGCAGCACTGAACAGAGTTGCCTCCTTAAGTCTAGTTACTTTGCAAATCAAGCTAAAGACTTAAAAATTTTTGACACATCTTGACATTAAATTATTTTAAATTTAAACACGTTTCTTTCAATTGGCCTCATACTTCAATTTTTCTATTTCTCAATTATTTTAATAAAATAAGTTTCTATGATTATACCTTACCAGGAGGCCAATGCAACATAATAAAGGAAGGTTCCTCTGGTTGAAACCAGGTAGGGGCACTTGAGTTCATCTAGCTACTCCCTCATGACATCCATTAGACTTTCAATTGTGATCTCAGGCATTTAAGACTCTAATACCCTGTGGGAGCACTTTTAAATTCCCTGCAACAAATATTAATGATTGCTTGTATATTTTTCTGCAAATATGATAATGCTATTTCACATGGACCCTTGACTGGAAGAAGATGACATCTAAGAAAACAGAGAGAGCTTACAGTTTAGAGTATCACAGTGTAATGTTAATTACACTGAAATTCAAATTGCATAACTAAAGACTACCTGTATTAATTTGGAAAGATATCCTTTCTACAGAGTCCTTAATAAAATGTACACAACTGTTTGGCATAAGCAATGCAATAGAGAGACATGGCCCTGAAGTTTTAGTGGAGATCTTTGGAATAATTAATTTTGTAATTTCAAGTACATTATTTTTCTGAAGTCTTTATTTCGAATCTGTGGATAGAAACAGATTAAGTTATTTGGATTTGAGGGTTCAAATGATTTATATGAATTCTTTGATGTCTTTCTCATTGACTTCATCTCTTCAGAAGTACACAGAATTTATTTGTATTTTTATTTTCCCAGACTCTTTTCTAGTGGTCAACCCAAACTTTCTTTCTTTGAACCTGCTGCTAAACATCACAGCCTAAATCAGCATATAGAATATCCCATTTCTCTCACTTCTGTGACCTCATTGTCTATTCTGAAGAAAATATGGTACATTTAACGAGGGAAAATTTTAATAATGCAGCAACATGGACTATATAACATCATAAATTGCTGATTTCCATTTTATAGTGGAAAGAACACATTCTGAGACTGTGCAGCCCTGTTTCTAATTCTAGCTGCACCTCTCATTAGTTACTTAGTCTCAAAAACAGTGTCTAAACTTCTCTAATCTCTAGTTTAACATTTTTCCTACAAAACCATTCGCTTCCTGAGACCACAAGTTATACTTTTTTTAAAAATTAGTGCCATAGTTATTTCCCTCCAACACATACACAGACATCAACCACACACAAGTGAGGATGTGCGAGATGGATGGATGGATGGATGGTTTATTTGGGAAGTTGTGGCAGGGAGCAGGGTGAGGAGGTGAGGACGGTGACAAAGAAGGAGAGGTCACTGCTGTGGATAACTGAGGCTCAGTCATGCCAAGAGTCTAAAAAGCCACAAACCACGTACTTTAAAATCGTTTACTTTAGGGAACAAAATGTGGAACTTTTGTCTACTGGCTCCCAAGCATCATTGGTCAAGGGTTACTCGGGATATGGTAACTTCCTCACATTTCCAGATTGCACGTGCATGAATGCCATGAATCCACAGCTGCTGAGATGTTAAGTGCTTGTCAGGTGGCACCATCTCAAACTTGGTTGCCATAGAAGAATGGTTTGAGTTAATTTGGGCTCAGCTGATGTTAGGAGGGGCACAAGAGGTGTCTGCTGTAACAGAGAATATCCAGAACCCAGTGCAGACTCTGGCACCTAACAGCCCTAATATGTTTTACTTACGATGAGTGAATTAAGAGTGGACCAGTGACACCTACAACATAGAGATATTGTGAGGTTCATTGAGAATGTAAGTAGGAGCTCTAAAATATACTAGAAATAGGCACGCGGGTTTGTTGAATTTGATACTCAAGGGTGAAAATGAAGTAATTTTTTTTTCAATTTTGTAGTTGGATTATTAAAAAAATCTCAAAACCTATCCTACCTGATGACAGAAAAACCGAATCTACCATTATGCAGTCAGTTTTTGCACAGGGTGGGTGGATCCGAGGCAGTCCTCTCTCTCACCAGGCTATGGAGTCTGTGGTTCTGGAGATGAAGAGGACACTTTATCAATTCAGTGTCTACAGAGGTTCCTGGGCTTCAAACTCCCGTGAGCCTCTCAGTAGCTTCTTTCTCTTTTAACAAAAGCCTGACATTTTATTAAAGATACTGGAATATTTTTTTTCCCTCTGTGGCATTCTGGCTCCCAAAGGATGTGGAAAGACCACCCCCGACTCCCACCCAATTTCAGCATCCCAATCAGATCCTCCTGCTACACTGCCGAACTCCAAACAACTTCTACAAAGTCCTGTTCTAATTCTGCAAAGCCCAGAGCTTCTCTTACTTCTACCCTAAGCTTTCTTCATCCCTCCTTAGAGTGTCTTGACCTATTCTGGGTTTGAGAAGGAAAGGTTTGAAGGGCAAGGAGGGGGCGGTCACTGCCTCAAAAAGAGGATTTTTTCTGGGGAAAGTTGTGACCTTGAGTCCCAGGCTGAGAGACCAGATAGATACAACTGGAGAAATTCTATGAAGCTCAAAGTAGGAAAACTCATCAGTTAATGGTTTAACATTGCATCCCACATACCTGATGCTATATTATTACTTGCACTTCTAATACTGTATAAAAAGCATGACATAGCTAAGACTTGGTAAGACTATTTAGTGAACAACTGAAGGCTTTCTTGTGGCATGTAACACCTGTTCACAAGCATTTTGAAACAAAGGAATTTAATGCAATGTAATTAGAACTAGTTTATAGTGTCATTAATTTCTATCAATATATACATATGAGCAACTATTCTCAAAATATCTATTTGCTATAATGTAGGTAAAATTGTAAGTTAATAGAGGGTCTTTGTAATATTTTTGGTAGTTTGCTGCTATTACCCTAATTTACAGATTAGTTGTTTATAACGCAAGACATGTGGGAGAGGAAAGTTAATACTACCTTCATAACTCTTGATACCCCTTTTTCATTGTTTTAAATTCTGGAGCTAAAAATCCTAGGAAAATCTCAGAGTAGAGATTTAGCAATTCTGTCTCTGGTGATGGTAGCAGAGTAACTCTTGTTCCCTTTGTGCTTTTTCTATGCTTTTTTTTTTTTGCTACTTGTGTGATTAGAAAAAAATAATTCTTAAAATTCTGTACACTTGCCCTTTCTTGTGAATTTACTTCTGGCCTTTCACCCCTTTCTCCTTTGTATCTGGCTCCTTTCTGTTCCTGTTTCCCCCCTTGTCATGACTTTCGTAAGTATTTGTGCCATCCACCTGCATGAGATGCTACTCTGCAGTCTGCAGCCCACATTGCCCTCTCATGGCTTATGTTTTTAAAGACAATGTCTGTGCTCATAACATTAAATATGCTGATGAGTCCTGGTACTCAGTGGATTGACAATCCCCTGCCAACAGCAATTGGCAGGCACCACACTCTCCATCCTCTCAAACGGCTCTGCTTGCCTCCGCATGCCAGCTGAAATGTCATTTTCACGAAGCCCCCATTGTTGCAAATTAGCTGTTGCTGGCAGAAGTTCACAGGCTGTTTCCAGGCCTTAATTCATGATCTCCATTCAGACCAACATAGCACAGAAGCTCTTTTGAGTTTGAGCTCTTACTTACCTAGGTAACCTGATTGAACCAAGAAACCTAGGTAGGTTTTTAGCCATTTCTGCTATCTTGCAGTCATCTTCACAGCAAAGGGTGAGCATATCTTGGTTTCTCTTCCTAAGTGCACTCATTTTATTCATTGCACTTACTGAGTCTGTATACAGAAAGAAGGCACTTCTTCTGTACCAAGGTTTATCTCAACATTAATAGTGAATGCCTGACGATGGCATTAATAAGGCAAAGAGTAGGGCTGAGATCAAGAGGTCAACATTTCTTCTACCTCACCTATTATGTTGTTAATTGTTTAGAGACCTGAAAAAGAAAACTAAACTATTCTAAAGGAAAAGAGCTAACTGAATCTAATAGCAGTGGTTCTCATTCCAGTTGTTTTTTTTAACTCCTTAGGAAATGCCTTAAAATATTACTACTTGCTGAAGCAGTTAGTTGAAGACAACATTTCTTTATCAAACTACAAAAATAATGAAATAAACATGTACGTTTTTCCTCCTTATATCCACAGTCCCTCTCAGAGTCCCTGGAGGCACACAGCAGGTGCTTAATAAATGCTATGTTAATATGAACTCTGAGAAGACACAGCTATTCAAGGAAGAAACTACATCAGAATTTTTCATTCCAAATTATCAACTAAAAATTTCTCATGAAAAATACAAATGTCACGGAACCTCTGAAGTCAGAATAGCTTTTAATGTTAAAAATGGAGTCTCAGTGTATACTCAGTCTCTCTCTCTCCCTCTCACACACATACACTTTGAAATTCTGGATAAATATTTGGATTTTCTTTTTTTCCACTCACTTACTAAACAGTTATATACAGAACCAGGTAGCATCCTATGGACTCTGGATATAGACATGAATAAGATAGGCAAGGTCCCTGCCCTGGTAGGGATTACCTTGGTGGGAAATAAAAATATCATATTGAAAGTGATGGGATGGTTCAAAGCCTCCATGCTTCATCATGGACCAAGAGAGATTGCTACTAGCTAATACTTTCACTGTCACACTTTGCATGCTAGAATTAGATTACCCCATGTATCTCTAACTTAATCTATGCTATTAAAATAAACTGTGAGAAAGAGAATACCCATAAATAGATGAATGTTTCCTATTTATGTTATGCAAAGAAAGAAAATATAGTCTCCATTAATAAAATATCTTAAGGGTGAAAATTATTTTTAAAGTTGGCAATGCTATCTAAACAATGGAATAATGAATTTATAATCAGGATAATTCTATAATTCTATTCACTCTGCCTCATATGTATTCAAACAAATGTTTTAAATAAACATCCTGTCCAGCATGTGGTTGTTTTGTGAGAGTCATGATTTTCCCTAAAGTTCTATAGCAAATTTCTTTTAATACAAAGTCTGCCTTGTGAATTTGCATAATAACCAAAGCAAACAAAAATATTATTCTTTAGGCATATACCAAGCGATGAGAAACAGTCTGTTCTATTCCCAAGCTAGGAGAAAAATACTCACCTTTTTGCAGGTGTAAACTAACAGTGCCAACTTTAAATGAAGCTCATTTGAATGCCGGGTTGTATATAAACCATTAGTATTACAGAGCAATTAACACTACTCCCAGAGTAGATGAGCAAATTGCTGATGCAAGACTTTGTCAATGCCGTCCCTAAGTACTGAGTAAGTGATATATATTATATAAACATATTTATACGAGTGTACAAATGAGTGGAAACACACACAAAGATACATATACAGACATGCCATTTGACAAAGTGCTGCTAATTTTCATACAGCGATACATGGAAAGGTGGAAAAACAAACATTTGCTGTAGTTTATTTCTTCCTGTGAGTGGTTAAAGTAGCCCATCTTTTGAAAGTGAGTTTATACTTTGGTCTTACATGTCTAGCCCAATCATAAGTTAAGCTTTTTTTCCTCTTAATGACTTAAGAAAATGGTAAAGGCCAATTAATATGGTGGTGTATGGCACCAATGATTCTTATGAGGTGATAGTCTTGTTTATGGGGAGAGTGGAAAGCTTGCCTATTAGAAGGTGTGTGACCAAGACAACAGATTTCAATTCCCAGTTCTTGCTTTGGGATTTTGCTTCTCTTTATAGTAGAAGAAACTAAAGTGGAAAAATATACCTAGTTTCTCTAATACGAAATCTCAAGAGAATCTTCTGTTTAATAGACAGCCTCTTACAATAGAGAAATAAGAACCAGCATTTCTGCTCCCTCCAGCGGGCTTTTGCATGTAATACACTATGATGTAGTAAGGGAGGGGAATCAGAAGATTAAGAGTCTGAACATGCTACTGAAGGTCAACCTACAGATGTGAAGCAGCTCTCTCCAAATAGAAAAGAAAAAACTTTCAAGGATCAATAAAAACCATGAAAGGTTTTTATGTCTCTCCCTATAGAGACAATTAGCAGAGAGAAAGGAGGCAATAATCACGTTATAAGTGAGTTCACTGGGTAGAGTTCACTAGCATTGCAAAGATGCCTTATGAATGCATGTCACTAGGAAGATCAACCTGCACTAAACAATAGACTCCCTGATGACTAGTTAGGGCCTGAGAGCCTTTACAACGCACACATTAAAGTAAATCTGTATTTATTTATATCCTAAGCTGGTAAATTTATACATTCTTTTTATGTATCTGTATGAATCTGTATGAATCACAAAAATAACAAAAATTATCTTGTAACCCAAAAGAACTAGTCTTCTTTAGACTCTTCCTGTTTACAAAATGTTTGTATTTACTGTTTTTTTTAACATGGAGATTTTGTTTTCTTTTCTTAGTAAATTATGGTTATTGTTGTCAACAAAGCTATCGTGCCTATTCAGAATCTTCTAGAAAGGGAGACTTTTTTTGGTTAGATGTATGTCCTTAGCGGCTGTGGGGCAGCGTAGGGAAAATAGTTTGATTATTGTTGGCAAAATGAAACTGAATTAAATCCCTGTTTCTGTTGGCAAAGGGAAGGGTGATCAGAACTCCAATGAAAAGAGTCAAAGAAAGGAAATGTACCCAAGAGGAGACCTCAGACTTGGCTCTTCAGAGGACTAAGGAGAAAGCTGACAATGGACAAGAGCCTACTTTTGGCACCATCTGTTCCTGGTTATTTCCCTTCCCTCAACTTGACCTGTTTCCTTTTCCTGTCTGTGCCATCAGAGAGAGAGTGTTGTTTCACCTATCTGCTAGCCTCTTTTGTTTAGTATTATCACCTGGTTTTCCTTAGGGAACCATTCACAGGCTATGTGGCTTAGATGGGACTGAACTCACAGTCAGTTCTAGGGGCAAATGCATGACCTACATTTGGTCA
This sequence comes from Camelus ferus, assembly GCF_009834535.1. NCBI lineage: Eukaryota > Metazoa > Chordata > Mammalia > Artiodactyla > Camelidae > Camelus > Camelus ferus. The sequence continues at coordinate 97,563,263 of NC_045697.1, read as the reverse complement.
ATCACAGTCATGGGGATTAGTTTAGGAATCAATCAACCAACCAAAAATGCAGAGGTTGGTTCCAAGACTTTTCCTGGAACTAGTGGGTATTAGGACTTCTCTTTCTACTGAGGTCCTTAAGCTGGTAGCATTTAGATCTGTAGCTTTGAAAACCATTTGGGGAGAGGATCCTTCAGAAAAAACCCATGAAGAATCCAAGCCAAGAAAAACAAATTCCTGGTGATATTGAGAATCTTAATCCAGTTATTCTGGAAATTAATCTTTCATGAATTCAGTAGTGTGAGCCATTTACTTCCCTGTTTTAAGATATATTGAGCTGTATTTCCCATAACCCAGGAATTCTGTTAACAAAACATAGAATTGACACAAATAATGTAAAATGAAAATTAAAGAAATTTGACTTCAGATAAGCGGGAAAAAAGAAGAAAACAACCAAACCCAAATAAATCTATCAAAAGCACAGGAGACTCACAAAAAGCAAGGAGACTCAGGAGGGAAATCAACCCTTGAATGAAGGGAAGGCATAGGGAAAATTCCTTGCAGTTTTTAGTCTGAGGGTTTCTAGCCTGTGCTTTATGGGATGGCTAAATTGCTGATAAAAAGCCCACGATCTTTCTGGTTTCAGACAATCACAACTGCTGGAAAATGAAGGGAACATTACAAGGAAGGTAGAGTCACAGATAGGGGCCTTTTTATGAACTATGTTTATGAACTATGCTTAAATCTGTGGCTCATTTCTGAACCATGCATTTGTGAGGTAGACTTCAAGAAGCCCAGGGCAAGAATCAAAGCACTGAACTGAGATTTGATCTGCCACCCAAGAGAGAGTTTACAATTTGATTCCAATTAAATTAACTGATGAACAACAACAATCAACACTCTTCAGGGGAATATAATAGAATCCAGAATTTTTACAACATAATATTCACAATGTCCAAGGGACAATAAAAATTTGATCTACAATGGAAATCAATGTCAAGATACAAGATATTTGAATTCACAGAAAAAGGTGTAACTATGCTTGAGATGTAAAAAAATATGCTCATGTTTAATGGAAGAATTAACAGAGAAATATAAATGGTAAAATAAAACTCAATAAATTAGTATGTGGGAGTAAGAATAGAATTCCATAAAATAAAATATGAGCAAATTGGGAAGAAAAATCACCATATTTTAGGTAGATCGGGAAACATTTAGTTATGATCAGTATACTCAGGTGATTCATTTATATTTACTATATTCTTTATTTAAAACATAGTTAGCCCAGCAGTCACTGAATACATCAGTCTGTAAATGCACTAACTTCTTTATTACCCAGCGTAAACTCTACAAAAAGTAAGAGTAAAATTCATATAAGTCAGAACTGTCATTGTAATTTTTGTTACTCTTACACCCTAAGTTGATTTAAGTCCTTTTTTGGTACAAAATAGAAGATAAATAAGTAAATATCTTAAAGCAACATTAGAGGAACTAATTTTAAAATGTCCCAAATTATGAAAGGATATGTGATAATGTAATTTCCCTCTCATGAAAGCACTTTTGCAACATTACAGAGAAAAGTGAATTTGAACAGTTCCATAAGAAGGGCTAAGTATGATGGTTATAAAACAGAGTCAGTCAAATATAGATTTAAGCCCTCACTATATTATTGATTAGCTACGGGAATTTGGGCATATTCCTTAGCTTTTTGGAAAGTTTAGGCAGCTCATTCTCAAGATGAGAATTTTGACAATTACCCTAACCAGTTTCGTTTTTCTTCTTTTAATGCTCTTTATTTTCTCAGGGTACTTGCAACTACAGTAACTGATAAGAGAGTCTGTGTATATTATCATCTCTCACAATGCAGTATAGACAATTATTTGGGAAAACCATATTGGCCAGTTATAAAAAATTATACCATTCTTTTAAAAAGAGATCAATTTCAAAACAAAGTAATGCAAACCTGTTTTCTTCCGCACAGTATACATAGCAAGCCACTTCCCTAGTAATGCCGCCAATCAATTGTTTTATTCTTTGTGAAGAGAAGTACTGCTATATTTTTGTTCTGGTAAGGTGCATGGCAATGGTGAATCCATTTCTAACACAAGGACTTTCAAATGTATATACTTTCTGTCTAGATTTCATAATTGTTAAAAGGACACAGCTCAGTTTGTATGGTTTTTTCACAGTATTAACCAGACTTACACATTTCCTTGTCTTTGAATATCTGCCTTTTAAAAAAATCTACTAAATACAAACAACTTCTAAGTATCCCAGTTCCCTTTTCTCTTACAACATGTTCTTGGCTAATTCCCCAGGGATCCCCCTGATGTGCCCCTTTGGTATGATTTGCAATATTCTTCTTCCTTTTTTGCCAGTAACATCAGCATGTTGCTACTCCGCCATCTGGTAGGGGAAGTGGAGAGCAGTTCTGTTCAAGAACATTCATGAAAGGAAAAGCCAAAGTACTCATCCCTCCCCCACATCCAGACATTTTTTTTTTTTTCAAAGAAGGAATTATAGTCTAAAGAAATAACACAAGATGTTTGAGATTTTCAAAAATTCTAGCCATAGTGTTGAAATGACATTCCTTCAATTATGTATGAGTTATCATTTTTGTAGAGGGAAAGGAGCCACAAAAACGAGCATAGTACTTTCCCTGTGAAATGATCTAACAGCTCAGCAATTCCCACAGCCTGTCAGTTCCTGCATTAGGGCTCTTCAATAAAACACAGTGGGTCATTTATCCCTGCCTTCAGATTGGAAGATTGTCAACAGGACCCTTGAGGTCTTCTGAGGTATCCCTGTGTAAATTGGAAACATAGGTGGCAATGAAATTGTCTTAATCATTAAAAGGGAAGTGAAGATTGAAAATTAACCCTAAGGAATGACTGTTTCAATAGTTCCCTTGACTCTATAAATCTATGCTCACAGGCTGGCTGAACTCTAGACAGAGTGGTAGTAAATTTTTATTTCATCATGACAAGGCATTACTTACAAAGAACATTGAGCATGCAGCAAGCAATTCATAGAATACTTTTGTGTCCATGGGATCCCACCTGTCTATTTTAAACCAAATAATTGAAAATATCTGAATCATACATATATACATGTGTGCATGCACACACACAATATTACCAATATAGAGAGATATATCGGCAAAGCATGACATAGCTGGATTGTGAGTTGCCATTTTTTATGAGTTTTAATTAGTCAAGTGCATTTTCTGCTTAATGACAGAGCCCAGAATTATTAAAATAGAAATAAGGGAATTAGCTCACAGAATGAGGCCAAAACCATAAACATAAGTATAATGATATAGGTATAATCGTAATTATAAAAGGATAATTACAAAAGTATAAATGTATATAATAATTATATTATAATTATAAAAGTATAATATTATATAATTATAATAAATTTAGAATGAATGGTTTTACTTTCCTGATTATGAAAGGGATTTATGCTTATTACCAAAACATTCTAATAATACAGAATCTTATAAAATACAAGATGAAAATCCCCAATAATCTTCTCTGCCTAAAGTAAATCACGTAAATAATGTGATTCGTATCTCTCCTGACTTTTTAAATCACATGTACACATACTATTTTAAAACCAAATAAGATTATGCTATAAATAATGGTTCCCAGAATCTTAAAAAAAAAAAAACAAACATGACTAAATATATATGCACACACACACATGCACACACAAGTAAATAAACATTTTTTAAAAATTAAGAAAATATTTATGTACTAATGGACAACGTATGTTTTCCTCATCAGTACATGGATGTCTTAATTTTTTGAGAGGATGTATTGGGTTCATTTTATGAACGTTGTACAAATTAATTATTATCAATGCAATTTAAGTCATGCATATTTTTAAGAGTTGCTCTATGTGTAAAGAAAGGAAAACAGGGAAATTTTTATATTGTCAAATTATCCTAAAAAGTTGATATGACTTCAGAAATGTAAAAAATGGCCTACTTCTCTATATATTCCTAACTACTGGGCATTTATCTTTTTTCACTTTTGCTAAACTGATAGGTGATAAATATCCCAAATGTATTTTTTATTTAATTTTTTTTTTGGTGGGGGGAGGTAATTAGGTTTATTTATTTATTATTCTTAGAGGAGGTAATGGGGATTAAACCCAGGGTCTCATGCATGCTAAGCATGCGCTTTACCACTTGAGCTATATCCTCCCCTCTCTCAAATGTATCTTTTATATATTTATTTGTATTTCTTATATTATTATCAAAACTGGGGCTTTTCTAGGTGCTTATTTAATGTTATTTTTTTCTGTGGATTGTTTATTTTTTATATATACATTTATGATAAAAATGAAATGCTGACTACCTGATTTTCTACATAAAATTTGATCTGATATGCACAATGCTGATGTTCATTTTTCACTGAAAGTGGATGATAAAAAACTGGTATCAGTTAATTCAACATTTATTTGTAAAAGGAAAAAAACATTTATTGGACACTGATCTTTTCTTAGAAAGGTATTAGATGCCCTCTTGAAAAAACTAATTTCTTACATCACTTGAATAAAAGCAACCACTTAATTCTCCTGAGCTGTCTAACAGAACCTGAAGAAAAGTACAATGTTTAATTTTGATCTTGTATTGGTGTTCTGTGGAGATTTCTAGCAAATCTCAGACATCATCTGCTGCCAACTGCCTTCATTGAAATGTACATTCCTGGAGCCCTATGACCAGTAGAAATGGACCTGTCTCAGTATCCTCGCAGGCTCAGTTGTTGCTTGAGATCAGCCCACACAGGTGTGGTTTCTGTGTGAACTTGGTGGTGGATTCTGACCACAGCAGCTGGGGTTCTTCATCAATTATGCTCCTCACAGCAGGAGATCCAAGTGGTGTATCTTCATGGCTGCAGGAAGATATCCCTCAATTTCTGTTGGTTGTATCCTGGAAAGGTGTGAAGGTCAGCAAGTTCTAAACAAAGTGGCTAAAGTCAAAGCATCCTTGGGGAATTGGAATTATTGTAGAATCCAATAACAAGGAAGGAAAAACCAGGAACTCCCGAGACTGAACATGTGATCATTTATATGAGACAGCAAGTAGTAGTCTATTGTCCTGGAGATAAGACTGCTGGAGACGTTTATGATGGTCCCGATTCAAGCTTATATGGGCGAACACTATAGATGGTGGACTTTGATAGAAATTGGCAAATGCCACTGCTTGGTAGACTTTACTGTGTTAGCTCTAAATGCAATCTAACCTACTGAGGAATAATTCTAATCTAAACAATCCTCTTGCTTTCCAGTGAATACAAGTGCTGTATTTACCTGTAGTTTTGGAGCAGCCATTAGCGGATGGGAGGAAGATAAGAAAGGGGGCAAAAAGCCCTACATCTGTTCTAGGGTATATATTGAAGCTACATGTCCCTGGTAGCAGTAACAGATGGATCTATAATCAAGTCTTGAAATTCACAGTTACAAAAAGTAGAGTGACAGGTACTTTTTATTCTGAACATGCTTTCCATGCATTCTTTCCCCATTGAGTTGAAGTCACTGCCATAACACGAACACCAGGACCCAGTGTTATGTTCAGAGGTTTAATTATTTAAAAAAAAGACACCAAAACATCTGTGCTTTGCCATTTTACATTATGTTAATTTAAGATGACAGCTTCTTTGGTGAAACAATTTTTCTTTTGTTTTACTTGCATACTGTGCCCCATGATGATTATTGTAGACATTATTTCACACAGGGTGGTCCACAGTCATTTAACACCTTCTATCACATTGGGATCTCTGGATCAGGACGCATTAATTAGGTGGACAGAAGACAAATGTATCTGTAGTAATGGCAAGGAGCCAAGGCTTACTCCTCCCAGGTGTTCAGAGAAGTTGCTGGAACCCAATCCATCTTCAGAGAATGACGGCCACCAGTTCAAGAGCAGGAAACACTGACATGAAAGAATGTTATTTTAAATAATCATTAAAAATGAGATGGACTTACTTATTCAGGTGAAATTCTTTTAAATAAATCTCCCCAAAGAGTTACTACAGCACAGTCTTGGAGCACATCCAATTCTGAGCTGATACAGTTTCCTGGAGAGTCCAGTAAATGTCTTGAGGGATTCCATTTTAGGGTCACTTCATTATATATCAGGATCTGACATCAGTGAAGGTACTCATAAAATATACTAGAACTGGCATTCAGTTGGAGAAAATTAGAGTGCCTTTTATGTCTAAGGAATGAAATTCTTTGAACAAGAAATGTTTTCACTCACATGTTTCTTTTTACTGAAGTCTTTCATATATCTCAAGTCGTATGACTTTTTTTTTCCTGTGTCAATGTCTGTGATGTTTTGAATCAATTTTTGTTTGAAGATCAGGACAGCAAAGTTTAGTTTATAATGACTTATTTCCTATGAAGTTTTTTTTTTTTTTTTAAATATGTGGCTCTGGAATAAGGCTTTACCATGACATAGGGCAACATGTATGGTAGTTGGTGACGGCCATGAAAAAAGGTGAAAAGAATCTGATTAGAAAGTTGCCTGAAATTAAATACAAAAATGAAATTCGGGGGATTTTGTGGATTTGCATATTGCGTAAATATATTGTCATAAACCTTACTGAAACAAGTTTTAGAAAATCAAGTCATCTAAAAACTTCAGCTACTGGGAACATTACACAACTCTAAGGACAGGCATTGCCATAGCAGGGCATGAACAGAGACATTTCAGAGTCTAGGGAGAAAAATGCTTTGATTTTTGAGGAAAAGATTCTTACTCTTTGTCTTACACTTGAGATATAAACTAACATGTTGATGTTTAAATTCTACTGTAATCAGACATTTAGTCTTAAATGTAAATTAATCAACACACTATGAACATTTTGATGCTTGGAAAAATGCCTAACAGTGAGACCCAGATGTGTTTTCTGCCTCTTCAAATGTTGATTATACAATATTTGGAAGAGGAACGTGTGTTATTGTCAAGGAATGTGTATTATTGTCAGCCTCTTTGTTTCATCTTCACTATGTCTTGTTTAGCCATCAGAATAGAAACGCTAAAGAATTAGCAATTGCTTGCCAAATCCCATGCTTCTCCAGGTATTCAAAAATAAAACTACCCCAAATTTTATGGCTTGCAGTTTTCAGCACATACCAATTATATTTTGAGCTATATTTTACCAGTGAAAAACTGATACCAAGATAGCCATGATGTTTAAAACTTCTCTTTTCTTCTCATTTTCAAAGTTCAACTTTTTAAAAAAGAAATCGTATTTGTCTTTAAAAATCTCTTTACTCTTTCCTTTTGAAGAAGAGTTTCAATTTTTATTCTTCCAATGTTATTCTTAAAGCTGTATGACACTGCATCATTTAAAAAAAATTCCTACGAGAAGAGATACCCTAGATTAAACTGTTTGGGGCTAATAAAACACAGTGTGAAATCAAAGTAAGCTAAGAGATGTTCCTCAGATATCTCCTGATTTAGAACCTGGAGAAGCAGTAATATCTGTTACCAATCACAGAGAATTCTGGGAGCAATAGGAAACTCAAGGGTAAGGTAAATAAACTGAATTCTTGGGTATAAGAGGCCCAATAGTTCTTTTATACTTTGTCATATATTAATTAATTTAACAAATATTTTATGAACCCTAAGTTTCAGGCACTGTGCAGGCACGTATGCTCTCTGGTATTTAAACTAGGGGAATAAGAACATATCTTTATGGTTAACAGCATAGATGAATAAATGTTATAATAAATATGTATATAAATATGCATATGTATGTAATAACAAAGATTTCCCTTTTGTTGACTGTGGCACTAAGAGAAATGCTTTCTATAAATGTTTTAGAAATTGGATTGTTAGTCCAATATAAACCATTGCTTGATCCATTAACATTCAAGAGTAACATTTGCTATTCATTATTTTCTTGAGGTCACTTTCCATTTTAGGTGTCAATGTGAAGTACAGCATATTGTCAGTTTCACAAAATAATAATGATTTGAAAAACAGTTAAGGCCCTCTGATGAGTTTGTCATGAAATTCCTATCAGAGAGACTTTGTTTGAATCTGTTTTGTTTTATATAATAAAAAATATATTCTCAGTATAAACCTACAACCATACATTTAAAAGAATGGTTTCCACTTGGGTTGAATAAACAGCTATACGGACAGGATGTAAACCTACCATCCAGCTTTGTTTTGTAGTAGATGAACCAGTTACTAGAATTATGTATATTTTCAAACCTACTAATCTGTGACCAGAATACGATCTACCATGATCACTATTTAAAATTTTAATGGACCACACTCATCATTACTATCCTCCCCAAATGGTGATGCTTTCCATAATGGAATGGATTCTTTTATTGTAAAAGAAATCCCATTGCTTTATTTCTACTCCATTTAACTTCATTCCTTGCAACTTTGAGTTCATACTGCTGTTTAAATTTATTTTGGTATTGTTTAAATATAATCAAGATGAAACTGTTTTTAAAATAAATTAACTAAATAGTTTGTTACTATTACTCTCGGTGGCACCTCAGATTGTTTTCTTGGTTTTTTATCTCACGTTGTTCTCTTTAGGTCATTTTATACTCTATCTTCCTTTTGCTGAGCTGTGGACTGTGTTACTGATACTCAAATCAAAATCTCCTTTGCAGAATTATCTTACATTTTCTCCACCAGCATACATCCAATTGCCTTACAGGATCTCTACTTGATACTTCACACATTATTAATCTCCACAAGTCCAAAACGAAAGCCATTACGTTCTCCCAAATGTATCAAAACTCTTTTCTTCCAGTATGTCCCATTTTGATTTGTAGCCTAACCACAATCCCTGGCCACAAAGCCAAACTACTGGAAATCATTTATCTTAGTAAGGATGTCAGTTTATAGGCTAGTTGACATAATTGACAAACCCCTTGAACTTGATAGCTTAATGTAACACAATTTATTTCTCACTCTCATCATAGTAAAACAAACAAAAAAACCAAAACAGGTATTCCTGCTGGTTGGTATCTCTCCTGCAATACTGACTCAGAAATGCAAATTCCTTATATCTTTTGTCTCCAAGTTTAACTTTTGGCTCCCAAGGTGACTGTAAGTGTCCTCTCCATATGGGTAGAAAGCATACAGATTTACTCTTCAGTGGCTTCTATTGACCAAGCTTAGAAGAGCATACAACTTTTCTGCCATAATTTTATTAAGTAGATCCCCATGCATGACTACACCGAACTGCATGACAGTTGCAAAATTTAGGCACCTGGGTGTCCAGAAGGAAAATAAAATGGGTTTTGGTGATCACATAGACTCCATCATCATAGAGTCTTCTCTACATCTTCCCTTTGCATTTCCAAATGTCTTTATCAGTGTTTACGTGGCTAGCTCATTCTATCTCTCTTCCCTCTTAACAAGTACAATGGGTTTTTAATTGGTCTATAAAACAGAATGATAATAGTGCCAAAATTTCAAGTTTATTTTAAGAAATAAGGATGATCAATGTATCATTCCTTTTATATAATAGTGTTTAATAGATTTGGATTCCACATCATTTTGTTCCCACATGGACCAAGAAATGCTTAAAGACAATGTGCATGTTGCATCAAATTTACATCCACATATCTGTTTTACAAGATTTCAAGATTCCAAGTGATGTTGGGAAAGCCGGAGAGCCACACATAAATCAATGAAATTAGAACACTCATTCATACCACGCACAAAAATAAATTACTCAAAATGGCTTAAAGACTTAAATATAAGACAAGATACCATAAACCTCCCAGAAGAGAATATAGGCAAAACATTCTCTGATATAAATTGTAGCAATGTTCTTCTAGGACTGTCTATGAAGGCAATAGAAATAAAAGCAAAAGTAAACAAATGAGACCTAATTAAACTTACAAGATTTTGCACAGCAGAGGAAACTATAAACAAAAAGAAAAGACAACCTACAGAATGGCAGAAAATATTTGGTAATGATGTGACTGACAAGGGCTTAATTTCCAGAATATACAAACAGCTCATACAACTCAGTAACAATAAAATGAACAACCTAATCAAAAAATGGGCAGAAGATCTAAGCAAACATTTCTCCAATGAAGACATATAAATGATCAAAAGGCACATGAAAAAATGCTCAGTATGGCTAATTATCAGAAAAATGCAAATCAAAACTACAATGAGGTATCACCTCACACCAGTCAGAATGGCCATCATTCAAAAGTCCACAAAAGATAAACCCTGGAGAGGCTGTGGAGAAAGGGGAACCCTCCTACACTGCTGGTGGGAATGCATTTTGCTGCAGCCACTATGGAAACAGTGTGGAGAGTCCTCAAAAGACTAGGAATAGACTTACCATACGACCCAGGAATCCCACTTCTGGGCTTGTATCCAGAAGGAACCCTACTTCAGGATGACACCTGCACCCCAATGTTCATAGCAGCACTATTTACAATAGCCAAAACATGGAAACAGCCTAAATGTCCATCAACAGGTGACTGGATAAAGAAGATGTGGTATATTTATACAATGGAATACTACTCAGCCATAAAAACCGACAACATAATGCCATTCGCAGCAACATGGATGTTCCTGGAGAATGTAATTCTAAGTGAAGTAAGCCAGAAAGAGAAAGAAAAATACCATATGAGATCACTCATATGTGGAATCTAAAAAAACAAAAACAAAAACAAACAAACAAACAAAAACAAAGTGTAAATATAGGACAGAAATAGACTCATAGACAGAGAATACAGACTTGTGGTTGCCAAGGGGGTGGAGGGTGGGAAGGGATAGACTGGGATTTCAAAACTGTAGTATAGATAAACAAGATTACACTTTATAGCACAGGGAAATATACACAAAATGTTATGATAACTCACAGAGAAAAAAATGTGACAATGAGTGTGTATATGTCCATGAATGACTGAAAAATTGTGCTGAACACTGGAATTTGACACAACATTGTAAAATGATTATAAATCAATAAAAAATGTTAAAAAAAAAAAAGAAGTTGTGATATAGAGAGAGAATGGAATACTACTCAGCCATAAAAAGAATAAAATAATGCCATTTGCAGCAACATGGGTAGACCTGGAGATTGTCATACTAAATGAAGTGAGCCAGAAAGAGAAAGAAAAATATCATATGATATCACTAGTATGTAGAATCTTACAAAAAGACATAAATGAACTTATTTACAAGCCAGAAACAGACTCACAGACATAGAAAACCAACTGATGGTTACCAGGGAGGAAAAGGGGTAGGGAGGGATAAATTAGGAGTTCGGGATTTACAGATACTAACTTCTATATATAAAATAGATAAACAACAAGTTTCTACTGTATAGCATATCTTCATATCTTGCAGTAACCAATAATGAAAAAGAATATGAAAAAGAATATATGTATGTATATGTATGACTGAAACATTATGCTGTATACCAGAAATTGACACAATATTGTAAACTGACTATACTTCAATAATTTTAAAAAAAGATTTAAAGATTCTTTTGATAGTGTACACAAAATGATACCAAGATAGGTCAAAGGAAGAACTATTTGTTATATATCTCCAAACAAAAGATGGGTGTCAAGCAAGGCCACACTGGCACTTGCACCTGAGAACTGAGTAACAACAATCTGGAGCTCTAGGGGGAAGCTTACATATAGCAAGAGGGATGAGGTTAGCTAGGTTTCCAGGGCACCCTAGAGATGGACTAATTTGAATAATTTTGCAGGCTCTGGGAAATAGAGGAGCATTTACTTGATCTCTCTTTCTCTGTCTCTCTCATTTTCTGGTACCTGGCCTGCAGGCAATTAGGGTAGGTGCATGGTGGCCCCCACTATGAGAGCCTGATAAGGGAAGTAGTTCCGGTGTGGAGTTAATCAGCTGTTCAAGGAATACTGACTAGTCAGGGTTTCAAAACTAGGTCAAGAAAAAAAATGATTTAAATACCTTATAGAGTTCTTGGTAAAAATAACTACCTGTTTATCTTTGTTAAATAGAACGAAACTAATGTCCTGGGAAAATATTACTCAACATTATTTCTTAGGTCTTGTGCTTAGTATTAATGTTTGGCTTTGGTTATCCTGACATCAATGATAAATCTGAATAGTTACTGCAATGCCTTTTATTATAAATCTATTAGGAGATAGTGATATATTGCATCAATGTGTTTAATTTTCAGTAATCTTTTAAAACTCCAGAAGGTTTTTAAAATAATGAATTTTCACTTCTGACCATAAGTTGACTCATTTTTTGGTATCATTTTAGACAACGTCTCCAGACTCTCACCTCCATCATCTGATGCAGAAACATCATGTGCACAGCTATCTTTCATCTCAGTTGCAACTATTTCATGTTTAACCAATCAAAAAATATTCACACTGTCTCAATTTACTATACATTCTATTTAGTTGTCATTAGCAAATAGAAACATTGTCACTTTCTGGTCTCAACAGCTGTGAAACATAATGGACATTCAAGAGAAAAAGAAAGTTATTTTTATTTTATTGTATATCATGCATCCTCGTTTAGCCTATTTTTGATTCTCAATCATTTGGGATGCCTTGCACAATTCCATCTGCTACAGAGAGCTGGCATGGTGCTCTCCTTGGAATCAATATGTATTCCTGTTATGTCTTCCTCATCTTGAGAGCAGGAAGAAGAGAAACCATTTTCATCTCTCCTAATGCCAGACACCTGTTTCAATTGTCAGCTTTGGTTCATGAAATTCAGTCATTTCCAGGATTATTATAAACTTACACTGGGAACAATTCTGGCAAAAGACATGCTTTGATTGGAGGCACTTTCTTCTGGTTTCATCTTTGTCCCATTTACTTTCCTGTTGCTGCCAGCTTTTTCCCTCAGTTTTCATCCATTTTTTCCCCCTAATTTTCGCTACTGAGTACCCTATCTATAAAGGAAAACTCTAAGATTTCTTTGGTCCGCATATGATAGATTCTCTGTTCTGGTGATGATGAGACTGAGCTAAAAAGATCTTTGTTTAGAATATGCCCAAGATAACCTTATGCTATTCAGCCGTTTACAAAAGTTACGGCAGCCTAGTTAGCAATAATCTTATCTGTACTAAATATAGTGCTTTTATGTAAATTCCTTATATGTACATAAATTTATTTGACTTTTACACACCTTGTGAGCTAAGTAGGTCAGTAGAGTTGTTTCTGTTTCACAGATCAGGACTGAGGCTGAGAGAGGTTAAAAACTGCAGAAAGGTCATTGCTTTTTTCTATTAACACAAAATCATGCATCATTCTTCAATATCTTAAGAAATCTTAAATAACTAACCCAAATAATTTTTTAAATAATGTGATATGTTCCAATAAATGTCAGAAGAAATAGTTAAAATAGAATATTTATAATTCAAACTGATTCTTAACACGCCTTAGTCAAAAGCTATGTGGAAATTCTATTTTCAGGATATTTGCCTAGTATCTTTGATTTACACTAAACAAATGTATGTCCTTTAGCTTAGAGTAAATAAATTATTAAATATAATTTTACACCTGAGTTTTCAGTCCTGTAAATGTTAATCTTGTATACTTCTTTGAAATTAAAAAGAGCAAAGAGCGCTGTGAAGAGCCGAAAACATGGCACTATTTATTATAACTCATGTTACCTGTCAATGAATGTAATTGTTGATACATATTTACTCCTATATTTTTTATGATGCTGTAGCTTATTTATATAATTGATAAAATATTCTGTTTGACCAAACCTGTCCTCTGTACAACTATACTCACATGAAGCCAAGAACTTTAAAATGCATAATTTAATAGGATCTCTAGAATTACAAAAGCTAATACCAGGGTCAAAAATTTATTTTTAGTAAACATTTGAAAGAGAGAAATAACTTGGCCAATTTGCTAATAAAATTTTCTTGGCTAGCTTAGCCACAGAATATAATCAAATTTTTTCAATAAAATCTGGGTAGTAAAATGTTATGTGGAAAAATTAGCGTTATTCATTGTGCAAATTCATTCAACAACTGTGTGTTGATTGTCCACTATGTAACAGTATATGCACAGACCACTCCAAAAAGTAAGGTTACAGACCATAATGTGTCAGTAGGTGTTTGTGTAAGTAATTTCGAGAAAAATACTCTTGAGAATTTGATGCAAAAATTTATTTCATTGTCTTTACCAATGAGTATAAATGACTGTCAAAAGTTCTTGAAAATCTGCCTACTTACTATCCTTAAATTTGCTATGATCTTCATAGGAAGTTTCATCCACTTCACTAAATGCAAAATTTCAGCCCAGGATCATTTTCCTACCCTCTGCCCCAGCACCTCAGTGTGGAAAAATTATCTCGTATTTTGGAAAAATGTCCTTGTCCATCTTACTACGTTTTCCCAGTCTGTGATACAAGACAGCAGACAGCTAACATTCCCAATGGGACGGGCTTTTTCCCTTCAGGATGCTGTGCTGGTCTGCTTGGGCTGTTCTAACAGAGGGCCACGGACTGGATGGACTGAACAACAGGAATGTATCTTCCTACAATTCTGGAGACTCAATCTGAGATCAAGGTGTCAGCAGGGTTAGTCTCCTCTGAGGCCTTTTCCCTTGGTTTATGGTTGGCCAACTGCTCTCTCCATCGCCACCTGGGCTTACTTCTGTGCATGTCTCTGTCCAATTTGTTCCTTCTAAGTCACCTTCTGTACTGGATTAGAACCCATCCTAATGATCTCACTTTAACTGAATACCTCTCTAAAGGCCCTACATCCAAATACTGTCACATCTTGAGGTATTGGGGGTCAGGACTTCCACCCTGGATTTTGAAGGAACACAATTCAGCCCATAAATGATGCTAAAATCTACCAATCAAGGTATATACCAGGGATCTATCCAGAGAACTTTTCAAAACATTATTTCTTATCTTCCCAAATCTAAACAACTCATTTATTTTTTTGGCATTCCATTTGGAAACCTTAAGTATCCTCGTGATTGGAATTCTCTATGTTGTAGTATTCTATACATTATGTTTTGATTGTACATCTGCACAGAATTCTTTGGTGAGTATTTAGCTATTTTGCATTACATGTTATACAAGCCAGTAGAGTCCTCAGGTACTTGGAGAAATAAGTCCTGGGTATTTAGAAAAGCCTATGTCTCTCTAGATCTAATGCTTTTACCTCTTTTCCCTTGGAAACTGGGTACCTTCTAATTTCTGTAGCAGAATCAAAATAATAAATAGATATTTGAAACTCCATGACCACCAAAAAATGTGTGTTTGTATGCACTTTACGACTAAGGTTTTCCTTGAATAAAAATTTTAGTTTGCTTTCTACTCCAATTGCTCTCATTAAAATGACAGAGCTGGGCTTCTTAGCCACTTCCTTCAAGAGAGTAACAATTTTCTGTCTGACTATATTTAGGAATTTACAATTTTCTAAATGAGGCCTCTAATCCTAAGGTGGTTTATGAAGTACCCTTCTTGCTTATTTTAAATATCTTCCTTTTCTATACTCTATCTCCTCCGTGTGTTTATTGAGAGCTGCACAATTTTTTTTCACACTAAGCAACTATTCACATACCCAGTATTTCATCTCATACATTTAAGAATGGAAATATTTATGTCTTCTTAGCTATTGAAATAAGTGAGAAAATTCCTTTGATCTTTTATTTCCCCATCCAAGTGTAATTTGTTGAAATAATTGATTTCAAGTTTCTTCCTTGTATTTTAGATTCTAAATTAAAAATAAATATTCCTAACAGGGAACAAAGATGTTCAAACTCTTTAAGCATTCCCTTTATTAACCAAAACATAGTAGCACAGAGATGAGGACAATAAATTTTCAAGCATATGGAGAGTGACATTTGTTTGTATGTTTACTGCTTATTTGGTTTGTGTTTTATTACCATATTATTCTTAGATTAGTAAATTGATGCATATAAATGTATCAGAGGGACACTAGATCTAGATTCCACATAAATTATTTTTTGGTAAATTTCTCAACA
The DNA here is from genome assembly GCF_009834535.1 of Camelus ferus. Taxonomy (NCBI): domain Eukaryota; kingdom Metazoa; phylum Chordata; class Mammalia; order Artiodactyla; family Camelidae; genus Camelus; species Camelus ferus. The sequence continues at coordinate 97,547,309 of NC_045697.1, read as the reverse complement.
TATATAAAATTAGTAGGAGTTAAATCCCAGTTATTACTTCTCCAAAGCACCTCTAGGACCTAGTGAATATCTACTATCATAATTTTAAATTATCACCTTTTATTTTTATCAGTCAGATCAGTTCTTATCAATGAATTGGTCATGAAAAGCTTTCTGCAGTAGAAAGAACCCTCAGAGTTCACAGTGTGTCTCCTGTGTTCATGCCTCTTCAGCAGAGCTCCAACACCTACAAGAAAAGCTCCTAAGAATTCCCTGGAAGTTAGCTCTTGTACTTTTATCCATTCACATTTTCATACTCCCCAGAGTGTCATTCAATTCTGGAAGGGTTTCTGGCATCCTTGGGTTTCCATAATAGTTTCTCTCATTTTTATAACTAGTATGACAAATTTAATATTAGAAGTTACAAATTTTTCATCAGCATCTCCAATTAGATGATCTAGCTATGCATTATATTGACTTTACTTTTTAAATTAATTTTTCACTGTTATATTATTTTATTAATTTTTTGGCAGGCGGGAAGTAATTAGATTTTGTTATTTATTTTTAGAGGAGGTACCGTGAATTGAACCCAGGATTTTGCGTATGCTAAGCATGTGCTCTATCACTTGAGCTGTACCCTTCCCCCTATATTGACTTTAAACTTTTCCTGTTAGAAGTTAACTATAATGGATTTCTTGATTCAGAAATGTTGACTATTAGAAATGGTCACTTGACAGGCCAGGAAAGATCCCAGCAAGTTGCCAGTGTGAGATACTACAGGACAGGATTCTTACAGATCAGGCAGCAAAATCAAGGCAATGGCACTTGTATAATGATTTAAATTTGACAAAAAATGTTTCATCATTATTTCCTCTTACTGATAAAGGGACTGCATCTTAGATCACTTGAATGACCTACTTATGAGGCAATGTCTTCTGGCCATTTTTAATACCAGAAAATTGAAGCAATTGTGAGATAGGCAGAGTAGGGCGAATGGTGTTAATGAGATTGTTACCCACTTTGCTGTCTTGGAAATTCAGCCTTAAAAAACATGATTACATCATCAACAACAAGACCCAAACATATTTATGGTGAGATATCTCTTCTTAATCTCTCTCTCTCATGATGAAGCCAAACCAATAGTATGAGAACCAGCTTAGGCCAGTTTTCACAAAGAATGGCTTTTCTCCGAGATTGAAAGACAATATCCTGAGGATAGTATTAAATGACCAGCATGGCTAAGTGCACTGTTCAACTTTCAATTCATTGTCAAATGAAATTGGTATAGTGTCAAAAACCATCAAAAACCTAACACAACAATTTCTCCCTGGAGAAACATACTGTAACTATTACAAGGCACTTTTAAGGTTTATTGATTTGGAGATAGGAAGCACAGCTAGATGGGAGCGGCGACAGAGATGAAGTGCATTTCTTAGCATAATAAACATGTTCCCAGGTCAGGGATCATACGTATATAAAAACAGAGCATCATTTAATTGTCATATGTTCTATTTTTACAGCTGTATTTGTACCAGATTCTGATTATCCAAATGACAAAGATTTTGCTTTTTCAGATGCTGGTACCAATATAATCTGTGCTTTTTCTCTGATAGGAAAATAAGGAGGATAGTTTTTAAAAGTCTAAGGACTCTGAAGATAAAGGAATCATGGCATAGCTTAAAGTCTCTGTGTAACATCATGATATCAACGTTAGCAGAATTCAGAAAGTTGACCAGCCCATTTCCCATATTTGTTTTATCCCTACTTAGTATCTTTCTGGAGTGCAGGGTCTTTACAATGCATTTCTGAGTAAAGGTGACTATTGAATTGATTTTCCCCTGGGTAGATTTAGCGTTATAATTATGCTTGTTTACAGTACTAAAAATAGTACCAGTAAAGTGTGTTTTTAAATACTCTCTATTCAAAAATGTGCTACTTTACCATGCAATTTTAACAGTGCTGCTTCAACATTATTTGATCAAATTTGAACTGTATATTAAAACTGGCAAATAAAATAGTGACTTAAAAGCTACATTAACAAAATTCATAGCCACTTTCTAATTCAAGGACACCCACAGTACATTTTTCATTTTGTTTTAATACTAAGAAGGTTATTTCCTTTATAATAAGTCTAAACAGATTATACATGTATATCGATAATAGAACAAACTTGCTTCGTTTATTTTACATATTTATAAGTTCAAATAAAAATAGCATTATATATTATCAGGTGTGACAAATGTCCACGTCTAGTAAATTAGGGAGTCTCTTTAAGAGTCTTCAGTAAACATTTGAATTTTGTGAATATGTCCAAGACTTTTTGTCATCATTAAACAAGTTTATACTTCTCATAAGATTTTTCAAAGGGGTTTGTGACCTCATATACTAATAACTACTACATTGGAGGCATTTCTACCCAATTCAAGAATAAAGAGATGCTACCCAACATCACTCATATTATCTATCTTGTTCTAAAAATTATAGCTTATGTGTGAGGACATAAAACAGAAAAAAAAAGGTAAGTGATAAGGGAAGTGTTTTTATTTACAGAAGGCATAACACTCTGAATGATATTTAACTGATGAATTATTAGATTTGTAAAGAAAGTTTAGTGCAATAGATCAGTATAAGAAAAATTCTGATGAGGAAATTAATAATTGTTATATCCTGCAAAGATTAATAGAAATATATAATGGGAAATGCCCTCTTTCATAATAGCATACATAGTCACAAAATAACTGGAGTAACCTTAAGGATATTAAGTATGGATCATATATGAAGAAAGCAATATAAACTATCAAATATATAAAAAGGAAGGAAATGAGAGGTTTAGCATATTATAGAATGGAAAGTTTGAACATTTGCAATATAGTTTCTTAAAAAATAATGCAATTTCAACCTGAATCATAATTTTTAATTTTATTTTAGAAATTTGAAAAAGTTATCTTAAATTCTACTTAAAAGTATCAAATAGATGGAAATAAAATGAAGGGGCCATAATCCCATAACATAGTGTAAAGATACAAAAGCAGAAAATAATTTATGTTTTGGGAACTAATAATGTCAACACATATAATTAGGAGGCAATAAAATCAACTGGGAAGTGGATGGTGCTTGCCCTCTTTGTTTTGCTCTTTGTTATTGAAAAGAATTTTCAATAATATAAGTGAGAAGAAGTCCACTACACACAAATAAGTAGATTTCTATAGGTCACCATTAGATAATTTAAAAGAAAAGAAAATTAGAAAATATATTTGATTTTAGTCACAAAAATAAAATATTAAAGAGTAAAACTCTCAAAAAGTATGCAAGCCTTATTAAAATAAAGACAATAGTACTTTACCTAATGGCCCTAAAAGATATAAGGGATGGAGAGACATGCCAAAAGCCTGGATAAAAAGACTAAAAATTTTAATGATGCCGGTTCATCCAAATAAATCCATATATTCAATGTGCTTCTGAACAATACAACAGTCATTTGTATGAAGATAATTATATTTGAAAGAGAAAGTGAAGATGAATATTCTAAATAGTTCTGCAAAAAGCAAACAGTGAAGAAGAGTATTTTCCACGGATTAATTACTGTGAAATGATAGGAATTAAAAGAGCAAGTAACTGCAATAAACAAACCAGGGAACCCAGACTAGAATTCTAGAAACTGACTCGTCTATCTGAAGATTTACCTAATGATAAAGGTAGGACTGAAAACCAGAAGGAAAACTGTAAGTTATACAATAAATGTTCTTCTAGTTATTCAAATCATATAGAAAATTCCAGATGGATTAGAAATTACACTTTAATTTATTTAGAATTGATTTAATTTATATAAGTGTAGATAAATATTAACAGTATATACACAAACACATTTGTTCAGTGGGATTTCAATTAGGAAAATAATTTTGGGGTGAAGAAGGCTTTCTAAGTAAACACTAAACTTAGAAATCATAGAAAAGATAATGATGTGGATATATCGATAATTCTCTATTTTAAGTGCTATTGTATTTAATATTGAAAGGTCTTTTGCAATTCAATAAAAAATTTTAAAAACATAAACAGCCTACTCCCAGAATACAGTGTGACATTGGCCAATACATTTATCAAAGTATGACCTAACACAATTATTCAGGGAAATTTAAATAAAGCAACACAGAAATGCCAATTTTTATCACTCAGATATTAAAATATTAATCAGAAAATAAACATGGTACTATATTATTAATAATATTATAAACTGGAACAGCCCTTTTAGTTAACAATTTAGCAGTATCAGAAAATTTAATACGTTGAAATACATCAACCTTGGAATTCTATTTCTAGTTATCCTGTAAAATTTCTGTTCTTTATATAAAAATATATGTAGCAAAATTTTAATTCTTGATACATGGAAAAACAACTGTTAAGGAACTATATTTCCATCATCAGTATGTGGTTAAATAAATTGCAGTGTACCCACACAATAGCAGAGCAAGGCTGACTTCTAAGTCAAAAGTATATCGGTGTGTAAAACAGCAAATGAAAGAATATATAAGACATATATTCATTTATGCTAAATAAAAAAACCCCCATAACTATGTATTTTATTTCATTAACTATTCTTTTTATGTTTATAAAGAATAAACTGCAAACTTGTAACTGTGGTTGCCTCTGGAAACAGGAGTATTTGAGAAACACTAAGGATAATGGTATTGGAAAAAAATGAACATTTAACTGACTATAGTCATCTGTTACTTGAGATAAGAATACATTTAAGTATTGCATATAATTTTTTATAAATCAAAACCAAAATTTTGATTAAAAAATGATAAAATCCTAAGATCTGAAACTAAGGAAAAAGAACTTTCTAAATTTTAGAAAAATTTTTGGAAAATAACAAAGGAATAAAGGGAAAAGTTGACTGATGGGGCAAAATTAAATTAATAATTTTCCATAGCCATCAATAAAGAATAAAGTTTTAAAGTAAGCCATAAACAGAGTATGCTTGAGTCAAATACAATAGAGAAAAGGTAACATTCTTCAAGGTGACGAATTCACTCCCCACCCAACACCAGAAAAGCCTATGTGAAACAAACATGTTGAATTGTCTTATAATGTTACCTGGCCAGAAAAGAAAAATACTGCTAAAAACATATTTCCAAACACACCTGATAAAGGAGGTTTTACAAAGTTTTGTTTTGATTTGTTTTTGTTGTTTCTTATAGAAATAAGTTAAGGTTGGAACCTGAGTGCTTGGAAGGGATGAATTTTGGAAGGGGGTCCACGGTGCACGAGTTAGAATTGGGGTTGAATAGGCCAAGCTGAAGAAGCTTGCAAATTAGATGTCTATTCGGCTTTTCAAAGCAGTGATTTTCTGCAACATCTTGCAATCCTGTCTTTCAAGAGACAGTTCCTGGCCTCAGAGCTCATGTCTGCAAGTTTGTAATCTTTGTAAATTTTTACTTGATTTCTCAGTGCTGAAGGAAATGATAGTTTTGAGACAGATTATGTATCTTGAAACATCTCAGAAAAGTGGTTTTTTAGGAGGTACTGCTTCAGACATTCTTGATCATCCACATGAGTTCATCTGAAGCTGTGGACTATCTCACATGAAGCACCTGCCTTCATCTTCTCTACCTGAGAACTTTCTAGCTCATGTCCCCAGGACAAACCTCCAACAATGGGTGAAGGGAGTCCCAGCCTCCAGCTTCTAGGGGCACAATTGGAGCCAATTTCTACACAGCTTCCCAGGCCCTCATGGGACCACCAACACTTCTATTCAAGATAGGAACACAGCTGCCTGGTCTTCCCGATCTTCAGCCTTACCCTGAATATCTGCACAGCCTCTATTTTTATTGTTTTCATTATACATGAATTATGAATAATGTGGCCTCTTTATCTTACTCAGGCAACTTACTTCACTCTGTATCTTAATTTTGAATTTTTTAAACAAAGATAAAGCAACTATCAAGAGTCATTGTAAAGGTTAAGGTTTAAGTAAAATGCTTAGGTTCATGGCTGTGAACCAATACCAACAATTGTAACAGTGATGATTATTAGTACCATTTTATAGTTACTGTGATTGTTATTGCCCAAGTTTCCTACATATATTTTGAGCCTAAGAAAAAAATTTCCCACCTCCTCAACCAAGAAATCATTCAGCCTTTAACCATTCACCACTTTTAAGAAATTGTGCAAAATAGATACCTTTAGAAAACGCCATGTTTATCTTAAACCTGATTATTTGTCATTTTATCAAATACATTTAGATTTTTGAACTATAATTTACAGAATTAAAAACTCATTATCATATAATAAGTGCATACCTTGATGAATTATCCCAAAATGCATGTAACTGTGATCCTCATAACCAGATTGAGAAACAGCATATTGTCAACAGCTCTCTTTGTACTTTCTTCTGCAACAACCTCCTTCAAGGGCAATCACTATTCTAATTTTCTAAAGAATATATTGGGTTTCCCTGTTTAGACTTTACTTTTATCATTAATGTAAGTTATTCTTTTGTATCCACCTTTTCTCACTTAATATTTTGTTTGAGAGATTTATCTACATCATCAGTGCTTTCTAAAGCTAATGTTAACTTGAATCCAAAATGTATTAGAAGCTTAAGAGTCAGAATCCAGACTCTTATTTGGATCCCCTAGAACACCCAAGGTAGAGCATACTTTGACAAATGCTCAGTAAAACCTTGAAGAAATATTTTAGCTCTTTGTTTCTCAAAACAATGATTCCTCACCAAGATTTTTCACCTTCCTGCATCACCACACTAACCTATTACTTCTCCAGGTTCTCTTCTGTAGTCTTCCCCAAATCTTCTACTCCCTTGCAAACATAATGATCCATATTTAAATATAGATTCATATAAATATAAAATATTCAAAGCTGTCCATTAGAGACAACCTAGCATACAACAACCGGTAACATGCTTTTATTGAGTGTTCTATGTTAATTTTAACTTGGTCTAGATATTTTTACAATTCAAGTGGATTAACCCAGGGATCACTGAATCACCTTTTGTGTCATCTCTCACTTTCCCATTAATGGATCAAATATGTAGATCATGTTCTTTATTATTCATACCATTCATCACCTTTAATGGAAATTTTTAGCTGGTTGATTAAAAGGCATAGGGAAAGTTGGTATTATTTTCTAAAAGTCTATTCCTTATAGATGATTCTACTTTCCTTCGTAGTACTACTTTAAAAGTTCATTCCTACTTTGGATTACAGACTTGATAAATTTCTCAACATGTTTATCTGTTGCTTCTTAAAGTACTTTTCAAAAAAGACCCTATTGAATTTTAGAAAGAAAAATCAGGGAAAGTCAATGATAGGGGAAAAAAAAGAAACTACAGTAAACAGACTACAGTTTTTAAAAGTAAAAGTAAAACCATGTGGCTGAGGGGCAGTGGTTTCTTTCTTTTTTTGTTGTTGTTGTTCAAAGAAGAGAGAAATGTTTGAAGTAAATGGAAGAAATTTTAGTTTACTGTGAACATAACAAATACACTACCCACAAGTCTGTTACAGCACAGATGAAGAAGTTAGTTCAAAGTGACAGGGAGAAAAAGCACCATTAAGTTTTTATAACCCTGCTACCAAACTAACATTGCAAACACCTGGTGAACTTGCATATTTGAAGAAAGGTAGAAAGAACTTCTAAAAACTAAACAGAAAAACTTCTGATTGCATGCAGGTGTAGCAGCCATACTCTGAAAAACATGTGATTTTTAAAGTGCACAAAGTTCTTAGAAATTAGGTTGTCATTACCTAAATCATTTGGAATATTCTAGAAGCTCAAATGTTACTCAGGTAGTTGAGGAAAAAATATTCCTACTTTGAATTATTCTTACTGATTGCTTTAGATCTACCTTGCAAATAATAGAAAACTTTTAACTTTGGGATTAAATCACAATGTAGACAATGTTTTCCCTCTTATTTATGAATTCTGCACAAGCAAACATTTTTTTAAGTTGAGGAAATATCTACATGGATAATATCTATTTGTATATGAACCATATTGAAGAATGTACAAATGGTGGTGTTTATTTATTTTACTTATGAAAAAACATCATTGTTTTTGTTTTGTTTTGCTCCTACCTAGATTTTTATATGATCATTAAGCACGTTGACATTAGTTACCTTCTGAGAGTCACCCATGCCAATGGAGCACATTGGTTATAAAAGGTTTCTGCATTTATATTGGGCCTGAAGTTCAAGATAATTATTTCTCATTCCTAATGTATTTATGCTTTTTATCTTCACAGGGGCAAGCATTCCTTGAGATGGCTTTGAAATGCACACAGATTGGAACTTCAAGTAGCTAGACTCCTAACAACTTATTTTCTCCCCAAATCAATATTTAAAAAACAGGGAGAAGAACTTCTCTTTAAATATTGACTGCTTGTTTGAATGTCAAATACAGTGAACTTTCTATCAGTCAAGACCTTTCCAGTCTGATGCCTGCAAAAATTTACTCTGGTTCCAAATTATTCATTTTAAGTATCTTGTTCCATTTCTTGTATCTACCACATTTATATGTTTGAAAACACTTGGAGGGCTTTTTTCCCCTCAGACAGAGAAAGCAATTGAAAAAGAAAAAACTCACTAAACAATCTGAAAAACTTATTTAAAGAGTCACCTGAGGTGTAAAAGTAAAAACTAACTTGTTTTCAAATTTTTCTTTATAGTTTAGAGATCATTTTAAGGTGGCGTCATCAACCTCCTGAATTAATACATTGAGTTATGTCCATAAACGGTACAAAACAATGATTGTGTTAGCTTACTTTTAGCAGCTCTGACTCATTCTTGAAAGAAAGAGCTGTAGAGCATTTGCGTTTTAAAAGAAAGGGTGTCCTCATGTAACACTGCATTATGATTTGGCATTTTGACTCCGTACAATGAAGCAATGAATGGTCTTTGTTTTACTACAAGGATAAAAGAAACAATCCCTGATTAAAAATTTGAACTTGGAGCTCAAATAGTGTTCTGCTTCCCTCGCTTTCACAAATGGTGTATGCTAGGGATTACAATAGAATCTCAAATATTATGTTACCAGATTACTCTAACGGAAAGATCACCTTTCTTCCTTTAAGTTAACAAATACATTGCTGTATACATCTTGTATATGTTAGCAGAAATCCAGGCACCAATAGAAATATCTAGCCTTACAAAATCATCATCTTATTCTCACTACTTTTATTTATTTATTTATTTTTATTTTTTTATTTTTACTTTTTCAAGTTTCAGTGTAATGGTTAGAAATGTTCCAACCAAATACCTATGGGAATTTTTCCAAAAATTTTACAAAGTCTCAGAATCCACATTTTTTAATTGGCATACAAAGTATCTATTTCATGATTGTGAAGATAAAATTTAAACAACTTAGCATAATGCCTACACATAATAAAAATAATACTCAATAAAAATCATTTTTATAATAGGTTCCTGTGATTGTTTTATCATAGTTTCTAAAGCTCTCTCAAATCATTTTGGGAACAAGTTTTTATAGGAATTTATGAATCTGAAAGAAAGGTGTTATCATGTATGTATTTTACATCCCATAATGCCCAGCACATTTTGAGGCACATTATTGATATTTAATAAACATTTGTACAAGTGAACAATAGCCCCCAAATTGCTTTACAACTATTAGATTCTAGCACTAGAACTAGAAAGATTTACATCCTCTGAGGAAGAGATCGTATTTCCATGGATCTGGGTGTTGTAATTCTAGGAATAACCACCAACACTTAACAAAAATAAAGCAATTTTATTAAAAGAACTGAATGACCACTGTCTTACCACTGGCACTGCCTTACCATTGATAGATTGCTTTTTTTTTAAGATATATTAAGCTTGAATGATAACTAAGAATAGAGTTATTATCCTGCCCCTTAGTTCAAAGATTTTAAAACTCATACTTAGAAGAGTTATTATCTTTTATCTGCTGAGTGCATATGAACAAAAGATATCCAGAAGTCTACTGGGAAATATGACAGTCACGAGAATTTCTTGAATGAAAGTTTGGTAAAGTATCCTGGCATGTTTTTGATATGATTTTGAATACCCTGGCAGCAACATATACCCCGTTGTGATAAATTATGTTAGAGATAAAGGTTTGTTCTGGACCAGTGGGACTCTTGAGAAACAGAGTCCTAACAGATAAGTTGTTAGAAAAAGTTTTTAAATGACTGTTACGTTAGTGTAATCTGAATAGGCCTGCTGGTGCCTCAATGTTCCAGATTTACACGTATATAGGAAGTAAAACAGGAAAAGCATTTTCAAAGGTTCCTTTCTAAATGGTCTATGCCTAAACTATAGACATTCTAAGCACCTGAGCTGAGACCTGCTGATGTTTACAAGGGCCCCTCTTTATTGTTGAGCCCTAAATTCTACATGGTGTCTCCCCCAGAGAATGAGATTGTAAAAAGCAAAGCAAAACAAAACAAAACAAAACAAAACAAAACAAAACTCTGTTTTGCATTTTTTAGCCTTCTGGCAAGTGTTTTCTACTTGGTGTTCTGCCCTTGTCTTCCACATCCACAGCATTTGGCAGATGCCTAGAGGGATAACTGCATGCAGTATGTTAGACTCACTTCCCTTTGATTTCTTTTTCTCAGGGATCCTGTCCCTCAATTTCTCCCTTCTTGGATGCCTTGGTTGTTTTTCAATGCCCTCCTTTCAAAAAAAATCTAGCTTTCATAGTTATTCTCAGTTGGAGGCTCAGTTTGATACAAGCTACTCTAAATAGCCTGCAGCAGTCAACGGGAGATAGGATTTTTCTTTTTAAATGTTAAATGTATAGATTTTGTATATCAGGGCAGGGCAGCTATAAATGGGCTTCCTGGTAAGATTATGATTCTTTGGGGCCAATGGCAAGATAAGAGCCATCATTTGGATTATTGTTCTGGACTCTGGAAAAATTCTTTAATTTTATCCCTTACTCAAATTTTCTTATATGGTGAATCTTTCTAAGTTTATAACACTACAGAACTTTTAGGAAAGGTCTTGATACTTGAGGGTTAAAAAAATCTACTCTTTACCCCCAATATCAGTAATGACCTGCTCTACTGCACGAGTTTTGCTCTCTGAAGAGCATGGTCCTTCAGAGTCTCTAGTGCACGTTTATAGTCACTCTCCTTTCTGTCAGTTGAAATCCCTAATAAAGAGATAAAGTTCTGGGACCTAGAACAGGATTTCATTATTTTATAATGATATCCATTTTTTTATTTAAGTACCATATTTTTATATTGATAGATTATACCATACAGCAATCAGTTGCATTTCTATACACTAACAACAAAATAGCAGAAAAAGAAATTGAGGGAAAAACCCATTTATCATTGCATCAAAAAGAACAAAACATCTAGGAATAAACCTACCTAAGGAGATAGAGGGCCTGCGCTCTGAAATCTGAAAACTATTAGACACTGACAAAAGAAATTGAAAATGACACAAATAGATGGAGAGAGATACCATGTTCTTGGATTGGAAGAATCAATATTATTAAAATGGCCATAATACCCAAGGCAATATACAGATTCAGTGCAATCTCTATCAAATTACCAATGACATTTTTCACAGAACTGGAACAAAAAATGTTAAAATTTGTATGGAAACACAGAAGACCCTGAATAGCCAAAACAATCTTGAGAAAGAAGAACAAAGCTGGGGGAATCATGCTCCCTGACTTCAGACCATACTAGAAAGCTGCTGTAATCCAAACAATATGGCACTGGCACAAAAACAGACACAGAGATCAATGGAACAGGGTAGAAAATCCAAAAATTAACCCACAAACTCATGGTCAATTAATCTACAACAAAGGAGGCAAGAATATACAATGAAGAAAAGACAGTCTCTTCAATAAGTAGTGCTGGAAAAACTGGACAGCTACATGTGAAAGAATGAAATTAGAACACTCTTTACCATATACAAAAAAAACTCAAAATGGGTTAAAGACCTAAATATATGACTGGATATTCTAAAACTCCTAGAGGAAAACATAGAACACTCTTTGACATAAATTGCAACAATATTTTTCCATCTCCTAGAGTAATGGAAATAAAAGCAAAAGTAAACAAATGGGACCTAATTAAATTTAAAAGCTTTTGCACAGCAAAGGAAACCATAAGCAAAACACAAGGACAACCTACAGAATGGGAGAAATGTTTGTAAATGATGCAACTGACAAGGGACTAATTTCCAAAATATACAATCAGCTCATACAGCTTTATATATATATACACACACACACACACACATATATATATACACATACACATACACACACACATAACAGCTTAATATATATAAATATATTAATAATCTTAATACATAAATATATATATACAGCTTAATATATATAAAACCCAAACAACCCTATCCAAAAATGGGCAGAAGATCTAAGTAGACACTTGTGCAAAGAAGACATACAAATGGCTAATAGGCACATGAAAAAATGCTCAATATTGCTAATTATCAGAGAAATGAAAATCAAAGCTACAACGAGGTATCACCTCACACCAGTCAGAATGGCCATCATTCAAAAGTCCACAACGATAAATGCTGGAGAGGGTGTAGTAAAAAATGAACCCTGCTACACTGTTGATGAAAATGTAAATTGGTACAGCCACTATAGAGAACAGTATGGAAGTTCCTTAAGAAACTAAAAATAGAGTTACCATATGATCCAGCAATCCCACTCCTGGGCATACATTCAGAGAAAGCTATAATTTGAAAAGACACATGCACCCCAATATTCACAGCAGCACTATTTACAATAGCCAAGACATGGAAGTGACCTAAATGGCCATCAACAGATGACTGGAAAAAGAAGATGTAGTGTGTATACACACACACACACACACACACACACACACAATGGAGTATTATTCAGCCATAAAAAATAATGAAATAATGCCATTTGCAGCAACATGGATGGACCTAGAGATTATCATATTAAGTGAAGTCAGACAGAGAAAGACAAATACATGATATCACTTATATGTGGAATTTAAAAAGTATACAAATTTTGTTTTCAAACTAGAAATAGACTCATGGACATAGAAAACAAACTATAGTTACCAAAGGGGAAAGAGAGGGGAGGGGTAAATTAGGAGTTTGGGATTAACAGATACACACTACTTAGTATAAAATAGATAAACAACAAGGACCTACTGTATAGCACAGGGAACTATATTCAATTTCTTGTAATAAGCTATAATGAAAAAGAATCTGAATATATATGTATGTATAACTGAATCACTTTGCTGTACACCTGAAACTAACACTATAAATCAACACTTCAATAAAAAATAAAATAAAAAAAGGATGCAGAATGTGAAAGTGAAATATGAGTAACAGTCTTAACACATAGACACTAACCAAAATAATGGTAGTAGAGTCATACAATAAAGTAGATATTAAAGGAAAAAGTATCAGCAGAGATTAACAGTGACATTTTAATATCAAAACCAGCATAAATGATCTACCTTAATAGTTTCTTAGTAGGTAATCACTTGATACCTTTGAAATAAAAGTCTTTTTTAATAAAATTAGAAATGTCCTATTAGTTTTCAACAATGTAGGCTAAGATAGCAATTTTAAGATAAATCTTTAAAAATATATTTGTTCAGAGAAGTGCAAAGAAATACTGAATGACATGTTATAAATGAAGAAAAAATATATATATTCTATTTATTGACAGTTTTGGACTACCTGTATATTGTTCATTAATTTAACAAAATTATTAAGACACAGCATGTTGGATTTGGATGAGAAAAGACCCCATGGGGGGAGACATGATTCATTATTTGTATATACCATCACCATTAAATTTCTTGTCATTCTTTACTTTGCCATCTACCATCCTTTCTGGTATACATGCCTCACAAATGCTTGCACTAAAGATTTTTCTAAACATTCACCTTCCTATGGCAACATGCAGGTTCCTGAACTGCTGGAGAAAATCATGGAACAAGGCAGAGTCTGTGACTCTTGAGTTCATCAATATCCAAATTTAACTGAATCCTCAGTTGCCAGTGGATTATTGAATAGTCTCTCTCATTTGCCTCCACTTATTTAAAATAGTCATCTCTCTCTCCAAAACAACTCTGCTAACTCTGTCCCTGTTACTTTTAGAAGTTGCCTCTCCAATCACAAAGGATATTGAATCCAGAGATCTTCACTCACTTTCTGCCGCACACCTTGCACGTGGAAGCATCTTTATCTTTCTTGGTAGAAACAAAGAAGTGTTTCTCTAGCCCCAGGTTAATCCCTGTAATGATACTCTGGATCTCATTAAACTCTTCCTTCTTAATGTTCACTCTTTAATCTCTTCTGACAATTGCAATCAACCTCATCTTTTTGTTGGTTTCATTTCCTCAGCATTTAAATAACTTCAAAGATTTCCAGTCACTTAAAAAAAATAGAAAAACAACCTCCCTCAATTCCAATCTCCTTCCTTCAAAGTCAGTCTTGTTTAAAGAGCTGTGCATACGCTTTTTCATTTCTTCACTCCCCATTCATTCTGCGATGCCTAGAAATCTGGCATTTGTCCCCATCAATATGTTAAACATCTCTCAACAAGACCATCTTCCCTTACAGCATAACAGCATATGTATTTGTGTGTGAGCTTGTGTATGTGTGTAATTGTCTCACTTGGTACCTCACAAGCATTTTATATTATTATTACTGATCATTTCTTCTTTGCAACAGTTCCTTTCTTCCGTTAGTTTCCATAACCATGTTCTTCTGGAAATCTCCCTTCCTTCCTGGTTCCTTCATCCTTGTCTTCTTATAAGCTTTTCCTTTCATTTCTAACCCTTTTCCTCTAATGATGAAATATTTCATATTTCTAGGAAACTGTAACAAAAATAATGAAAACCCATGTTACCCATTAGTAACCCAAACTTACTACTATGCTTTGTCAACCCTCAACATTGTATTTCTTTTTCAAAAAAAGACAATAATTAAAACAATATATATGCAGTTGAACCATCTCATGTACCTTACTTTGATCCTATTTAACTTCCTGTCTATTCTTCAGCAACATCCTATCTGATCAACGACATCAGTGTTTTATTTTCGAATTTTATTATGCTTAAAGATTCCATGTGTGCTTGAAAATAATTTGTGTGGCTATAGTGATCTATATGTGGACATTAGATCTTGTATTCAGAACTTCTGTATTTGTATTATATTCTGCTTGATATATCAATTTCTGAAAGAATTATATTAAGATCTAATTATTATGTGTTTATAAATTTCTCTATATATTTTTCAATTTTATTTCATATAATGAGTAGCTGTGTTTCAGCACTTAGAAGTTTTTCATCCAATACCTAGTATCCTTAAAATAAATTATGATTTATGTCCAAGTTATCTCTTTCCAGCTTCATCTCATGTCTCTTTGAACTCATAATGTATATACTAAGCATATATATATCTAAAGTCAGTTTCTCAAACTTCTGTATTTTCTGACTTCTGAAAATGGTTTCTTTGTGTGTGTGTGCAGATTAGAACACTCCTCCTATCACTTTACACATGTTGTCTGGTTAATAATTAAGCATTTTTTCTATCTCAACCAGAGATCCATTCTTCCCTCTCAATTCCGCTAGACTAGATGTACTATGGTGTCATCTGGAACTGCCTGTACTTTGAATAAAAGAGCACTTAGAATTATTTCTCTTGAAATTGCCTGTCTCTTTTAACCTTTAAATTGCTTCACTTAGCACTTTGCCATACAGATGGATCTTCATAGATGGTTAGTTGAGAGGTGAACTTGACATAGGCCTGTTTGTCTTTAAGAGAGCCTGTAGCCTAGTGCCATATACGTGTGCGCGTGTGTGCCTGTGTTTGTATGTTATGTATATTGGTGGTAAAAATATGTAAGGTTGGAATGTGATTTTATTCACAGTTCTACATGATTCCAAATAATTGATGTTAAGAAGTTGCTCCTTTAAAATTTTTACCAACATCATGATGGAGAGAGTCCTACCTAGGTCTGAAATCAAAAGTGCTGATTGTATAGAAAAGCTATTTTGAAACCATGTCCTAATTACAAATGTAACTGTGATATGCTAAAATACACTCTATCTATATAGAAGTTTCATATTGAAATCTTGCTAATTCCTATAAACCCAGATCAACTCACCCTCTTAAGTCCCGCCTTTTCTGAGCATCCTAGTAGATGTAGCCCCTCTTTTCTTTGTATTTCTTTTGAGGCTTTTCTCTAAGATTCCTTTTTTTTTTTTCATGTACATAACCATTGTATTTAGCTACTTGAATATGAATTCCTAGGGCATTAGTTCCTAAAGAAGAAACATTTGTGATTTATTCATCTTTTCATTTACTACACTAGCTAGCACAATTGCTTGCACATTAGAGATGCACTATTATGCAATTAAATCTGGATTTTTGTTTTGATAGTATACTAGAGAGTAACAAAAGTAAAATTTCAATAAAAAATTAGGAGAAACTTAGGACCTCTCCTACTTCTCTTGTCCGTATTTACACTGAACAAATTGTAATGCAAAGAATTATCATATAAAAAATTCATTTTTATATGAATTTATTTAATTTTTAAATGAATTTATTATTAAAAACAAATCCATTCAGACTATGGTGGCATAAACTTTAAACTTTCAAACTAAAGTAATTCCAAAATCCACTAGTAAGCAACATTATTGTATTTGGTGGCACACAGCATTGCACTGTATAAAATACCACAAAGTCCTACATATTTACCTGACAGCTAGGTTATGGTCCCTGTGGGGACTATAATTTCAAATTCATAATACATATTTAATAGTTCGACATTTATACTGCTCTGAAGTAGGGTTTTGTACATAATAGGTTTTTTTTTTAAATGAAACAAAAAAAATTAACACTTAAACTTTAAAAACAAAATATGTTCCCTACAGATGCAGACAAATTTTCCCCTTGTATCTTTTGGCTGTGTGTCTTACAATGATTCTGGGCAGAATCCTCCTGAGTTGTACAGAAGTACGCTGAGGGCTTGGTTTAATTCCTATTTCTCTATTGACTTGCTATATAACTCCTCTTAGAAAACATTGTCATTACAAAATAAAGACATCCCCTTTTTAAAAATAAAACAACAGGAGTATATTTGAGG
Organism: Camelus ferus; assembly: GCF_009834535.1. Taxonomy (NCBI): domain Eukaryota; kingdom Metazoa; phylum Chordata; class Mammalia; order Artiodactyla; family Camelidae; genus Camelus; species Camelus ferus. Next base: position 97,530,200 of record NC_045697.1, on the reverse strand, counting down.
TTTCTATTAATAGAGAATTATGAGAGAACTATGACTAGAGCCAGATTTAGACACAATTATTTGGTAGTAAAGTTAATCTAAGGAAAGGTATCTCTCATTGATCATATTTTTGCCTCTTGAAGATCTCCTGTCCCCAGTCTCTCTCCCTCTCTCATTTTGTACTATTATCAGATACTTCATTCTCAGCTAAGGTAAAAATGGTTAACAATTATTTAAAATACTACCCTGAAAGGAAAAATTTTATTTTCTTAAGGACTAACATTTTTAAATTAAAGAAAGAGATAGCTTCTATCTGTTTGCTAAATTTGAGCAGTTATACCTAATAGTAAATACGTATATGTTAAGGGCTATAAACTAAGTGCCTTGATGTTCAACATTCAACGTTTGTTTAGGAACTGCTATGGGTGAGGCATGGCACTAGACTGAGTATCAACAGTAGTGAGCAAAGCAGACTAGGTTTTGTCCTTAGTTTATAATCTTGGATGAGACCTGGGAGAATATTAATCAAATAACCAAAATTAATCAAATAATCACACACACATACACACACTTATGTATGTATGTGACTGCAAACTGCCCTAAGTGATGTGCTAACCAATGGAGGGTGTTGTAAGATCATGTAACCAGTCTGTTCTAGTCTGAACTAGTCTAGCCCATCAGAACTAGTCTGCTCTGGTGGGACAAGGAGGGTATCTGTGATAGTGGCACCTGAAGTGGCAGGATTAGATGCTCACCAATATTAAACAAAAGGCCAGTCTTACACATAAAGTTAAAGTAATATAAAATAACTTGAAAAATAAACTTGTCAAATAAATGGAAAAGAGGACAGTAATCAAGTAAAATGAGAGCAATATAAAGGACACTTTAATTCTCAAAGTGGTTTGAGAAGTGATTATTAATGTGGTATTACTATAATAAACCATGTAATATAGTGATTTTAAAATCCTGATTTTTGAGTCATTCGCCAGACTATTGTTTCATTTTGTTTTCTTTTTGTTCTTGTTTAAAGACATTAAGCTTTAACTAGCCCAGTTAATTTTCAGTCATAACCTGCTGGAACAAATACTCAGAAAGAGGTGATCCAGGGGACTCTGGGACTAGATAGACCACACTGAGAAATGCAGAGCCCTAGAAAAGTCCTCTGTATTGGGATGGCAGAGGATAGTGCCAAAAGATTTTCAGTACTGTATAAAATGCAAGAGAGGGTCTAGTCTGATATTTCCTAAAGTGTCATCATAAAATATTACACAAAACAGATTAAGTCTGGGAAGTCATATTGATTTTATACCCAGCTTTCCAATCATCTTGTTTGAAGATTTGCAATAAACAAATACTCAGGTGGTTATGAGACATCTGAGTATATCCAAGTCCCTGGGAATTGCTGCATTTTAAGTTTTTTACAAAGCTTAAGTAATTTACCTTTGTTCCTTAATGTTTATATCCAGGAGAATTATGTTATTTGCTGTAACGTGATTTTGACATGTTGACCTAGCCCAAATTACATCAATCAGCAGATGAAAATTACTTGATCCTTGGAAGTTATATGATTTCTTAAGATATGCACATTGAATGGTGCAGCCAGTGTAAAAAACAAGATGTTCTTACTCCCATACTCTCATTCTGTCTCTTGTACCATTTTAATGCATATTAGTAACATATTTTGCTTTAATACATTTAGACTCCAATTTTACTCAGTATTCATTCATATGTGAACTGAAGAAATATGCCTATATCAACATACAATCATAATATTTATCAATGAAATAACTTCTATCCTTTTATACTAATAAGTTTTTATAAGTATTTATGGACTGACCATTTGGATATCTAATTCCTCATTTCATCTATTGGGGAAAAAGAGAGAGTGACATTGACAATTCTTTTCTCATTAGAGCTACATGAGAAGCTGTGAAACGTTGGTAACTGACTTTCATCAGATTACTTTCATTCTGGCCTCCTGAAAGCTTTTAGGCTTTTATGAACACATGCTGCAGTATAATTGGTTCCCAAAGTGGTCATATATATGGGTACAATAAAAAAGCAACCAGTTACACTCACATAGTTACAAACATTTATTTCCACATGGCCATTTGATATCAACAGAGGGAGCATTTATAGGATTTCTTCTTAGTGGTCATTTCTTCGTGTCTTAATTGGACAGGAACATTTAAAGGAATGAATGGGCAGAAATAGTCAAAGAAACAATGAACCTGAATGTCCTACCAAGCGGCTTTTCAAAGTAGTGTTGTAGCTAATTAATAGGGGCCTCCATAAAAAAACCTAATGAAATTGATTGAAATAATTGATCCATATCATCATGAAAAGAGCGTTGCTGTACTGTCATGGAACACTAAAGGTTCTAGCTAAACCAGGAAGAATTTATCGGACAGATGGAGAAAACTGCAACTATTCTCTTATTTTTGGAAGATAAAAAATAAAAGCAAAACCAACACGCACACACACACACACATGCACAAAAATAAGGCCTGCTTAAAGGCAGCAGTAAAATTAACTGGGGTCTGAGTAAGGACGTGGCCCCATATTCTACGTGGCTCATTTTCTACCATTTTAGTATTCCTTTGAATCACCACCCTCTGAGCCCTGGTAATACCACCATCATCTAGTACTGCAAATGACCATGTCATGGTCTCTGACACTAAGTCTACAGTTAATTGACTTCTTATACCACTGCATGGTTGATTGCTAAAAACCAGGTTCACTTAGGAAAATTTTGAATACTACTACTATTCTGTCTTCATTAAGAACACTATGGCCCTTTTAACTGCCTTTTCTCGCCTCTTCGTCTGTATTCTCTGTCAAGTTTACCTTTTCATCAGATTTTCCTCTGAATTAAAATCACTGCTAACTCCAAGTTTCTTATCACATCAAACCTAAATCCTGCCTGATTGTCAAGCCTCCCCAGGGACAGCCTATGTGTTGACTGTACCTAGCTTTGCTCTCTGATACATCCACTTACATTGATCAAGTGGTTCATTTCACATTCCAAGCCACACTTTGTTCTTATTTCCCATTGTCCCCCATGTTTATGTTATGCATGCTCATTCATTTAAGGGGAAATCAGTTTCTTCCCCTTTTCCTTATCTAAATTTTACTCCATTCCCAATTTTGTCCCATTGAAATTGCCACTCATCATTTTGACATTTATCTTATCATCCCTAACATTCTCTGGTATTTTTGGCTCTTCAACGTAAATCACCCTTTAAGAATATGCTGTGAACTTTGCTAATTATTTCATGTGTATTGTTTTTACCTCTTCAGAACAATTTGCATCCTTTTAAAGTTTGGGTCAATGTCTTACACTTCTTTTACTTATCTTTTATCTACTTCTTTTACAGCTAGCACAATGATGAGAAGATGGTGTGTGCTCAAAATCCTTGTTGATTGATTGATTGAAATAATTGCATACCATCAGGCTGTTTTTGTCATTAGCTGACAGAATCAAGTTTTGAGATCCAGTTAAATGCCTGCCTATCAACTTGCCAAGAACTGCTGCAACTGAAAATCATCGTCCTGGGATTCAGACAACTCATTAGCTTGAAAGGGACTGCCACATATTAAAGTTCCCTTTATGGATTTGATGAAGTGCATTGTTTGATTCATTTTTTTGTATTAAACTATATTTTTGATGTATCTAGAAATACCATTACTTTTTCAACATATTAAAAAAGGTCACTCATTTTCCTAGTATTGTCATCTTAGTTTACTCTTAAAAGTTTAAAGAAAATCACATGACTTTAGCCAAAGTCATTTTCTACAAAGTACAGAAGTAGAATGATTTTTAGAGAAAATAATAGTAAGCTTATAGAGATATTTCTTGATAAAAATATCCACATAAATTAGCTTACATGGAATTGTAGCAATATCTTACTTTTATTTCTTTAGATACATGACTTCAAAATATCTATGCATATAACAGAGTGAACAACTATGAGTTTCAAATGAAAGGAATATCACAAAATTTGACCACTATATTTTTAAAATAGGTTTTAACATAGCTTTCAGAATATGTGGATAAAATGAGTAAATCTAAGTTTTATTATAAAATTTTATGTTTCATAAATATTTTTACAATTTAAGGAAAAATATAGCATGATTTATTTTCATCAGATTTTAATTTTCTTTTGGTAGTTTGTATTCTTAATTTTCAAAGATTTGCTTGTCACTGGTTTAACTTTTATTGATCCTTTTAATCTCCAGCTGTTTTATTGTTGCTTTGAGAATAGTTTTTAGTTTTTTGCCTTTTATCTTCCCACAGACATGTCATTCTCTGAAGACAAAGGTAGCAGATTTTCCATAGTGTTCAGATCCCTGTTTATTTTCTTCCCACACTTTGTGTTTCTCTGATCCCCCATCCTTCCTCCCAACCCATCATCACACTCCATACTAGCTCTGCATTTGCCTCAATAGGCTGCAGAAAATTATATACATACACACACAAACACACACACACACACTCCCAACTAAAGTAAGGGATATCTTTCTCTTTTCAATGGTAGTTTTCAATTATTAGTAATACATTTTACTTTTCAAATTTGGGCTTTAACTAATTCAACTTTTTTTAAAAAATCAAAGGAGAAAGGAAATTATGCCCTCAGAGTTTGGTACTTTTGTCAGACTGTGTCCTTTGAATGACCCACAGAAAAAGAAGGTGGTGAATGGAAAAGATGAGAATTTGGTTCAAACTTTCTCACTGGCAGACTGTCACACTCTTGACGGGCAAGCAGTTGGCTTTTCGAGTAGGCTTATCTTATGTTCTGTTTTTTGTTGATTTAGAAGAGCCAGAGCCCTTATCTGTTCAGTGTTTGTTTTAAAAGCTGAAGCCTCAATAAAACTGGCAATCGGGCTGATTTGAGTGTGTGCAGATGGTAGGTGGTATATAGTCAAGTGAATATTTTCATTACAGCAAGTTTAACTGGGACTCATATGTGCAAACAATGGTGTCAAGTTGTGAGGCTCTCCAGCCCTCTGTTGAAGAACGTTGAATAATTCCTGCTGTCTTAAGGCTAGTACTTCCTCTTCAAGTGACATGGGTCAGCTCTGATAGATGCTATTTCTTGCTCTTTGGTAGTGATCCAAGAATGTAAAAGGAGAACATCTGGATTTCTGTCAGTTCCAACCATGCTGAAAAGCTCTCTATAGTGTGTGTTTGTTTTTATAGATTCATACACATTCTCCAAATGTGATTTTCCAGGGCAGCCACATTTCAAAACTGTGAACTTTATCTCATTAAGTGCTAAAACTAAACAAAATGTCTTTTAAGCTCCCATGTGAAGTCCTAGTCCTGTGAGTCAAGTCACGTTTCAAAACACATGTTTCATGCTTGATGTAACTCTAATTCCCCTTCTTCCTGGGAATCATGACTTGACTTTGAGAAACGCTCTAAAAAGGTCTGTGTTCACTGTTTAATTATAATTAACAGCTCTTAGGTGTGTTATTTTTGCAGTCTTTAGAAAACAAAGCTTTTTTTTTTTTATCATGAATGTAATAGTTCTTTGAGGCAGCTGGCATCTCTGAAGTGTAAGGTAGTAGTTTTATTCACAGAAGGGGTTGGAAAATAGAGAAAAGTAATTCAATCTTCTAATTGTTTAGTCAGTCAATCTCAAATCCAAACAGATAAAAAGTCTTCATTTAGGAAAAGATTTTTTTAAAGTCTCAAATTGTTGGCTCATTTTACATAGGTTTTAATTTGTCTTTAAACAAGGACAATCATTTAAGATGAGTGAGTTTGTCACCAATATGACTTCTGCTTCTCCAAAAACTGAACAAAAATAACTTTAATAAAGTCACTTCCTAGGGCCATCTTTGGCTCCCTGTTAACTGGGTCAGTGTGAGACAGAAGAAACCAAGTTTAAATTCCATAGAACACATTTCCAAATCCCTAAAATTAGATTTCCAGCTTAAAGTTTTTAATGTTGTAACATGAACTTAAACTTCATTTCAGGTTTTCAATTTAGATTACAAATCTAGGGAGAGCTAGATTTTAAATTTCTCCATGTACTCAGCCTTAGTACTGAATTCATTATTAGCTATTGGTAAGTGAAAAATAAGAATGAATTCTTCTGATATATCTGCAAAATTGTTAGAGAAAAGATTACCCAAACTAATACTATCACTGTCATTCAAACATATCTGACCTTGTTTCTTGTCCACATCTCCTAAAAACAAACTTTATTATAAAATTTTAGTATTCTTACTTTTCCTTCCATTCAAAGCACTCTGTAATCATTTTATTTTATCAAGTTTTTTTTTTTTTTAATTAATAAGACTGTAAAGCTGTTTCTAAGAGGAAGGAAACATCCCAGTTACATTGTAACAGGGATTATGAGGCTAACTGTCAACACTTCACCTGCCCTGTGCCAACCACATATGTTAACAGAGGTCCATTTGAATCCTGTGGAACATCTTGGCCTGTTTGGTCCACAATTTGTAGCCAAACATATGGTGAGAGGCTTTGGAGAACAGTCTTCAAGCTGGCAGGCTGCTGTTGATGTCTCTGAGCTAACATGCCCCATTTAAGCCCATGCAGTTCCAAATTAGAGCCTGAGCCTTGTCTACTTGTGCTGAAATGTGAAGAGGTCCAGATTTTTTTTTTTTTTTTTTACAGCTTCCAAGCCTTCCAGACAGTATAATTATCAGCACTCCAAAGGGTTAGGAATATAAGCCAAATGCAAATAAATTAGGGAGGGAGAACAGAAGAGCTACAGCTGTTGGGTCAAGCTGGGTGCAAAATGATTTAGTATTTTCAGAAATCAAAGAAGAATGTCACCACAGTGAACTTTCTGTGATAAAATGGGCTTGTTCTTTAGCGCTTTTCTTGCTAGTACTGGAGGAAATCAGCTTAAGAGGAGACTAGCTTTCAGATAAGCATGTCTGTGGCAAAGAGGGGTGGGCCAAAGAGTAAAATTTCTGAAGAGGTAAAAGTTATATGATAATTTGCAGACTGCAGATTTTCTTGGAGAGAGATAGGCATAACTGATAATTATACCAAATAATTATTCTAAAGTTTATATTCTGGGGCTGGAGTTGGAAAGCCTATTAAATCAGAATTAGAAAGAAATAGAAATTCTATCAGAATTAGAAAGCCTACTTGACCTTTTCTCTCAATTATAGCATTAATTTTATGGCATCTCTTCTGAATGTGTATTTTCTGATTTCATGTTTCATTTTATTTTCTTGTGAATCCATCCTAGCTAGTCTTGCTCTTTTCTTGAAACACTGCTTACATGGAATGACATACTTTATGAAGGACTTCAGTTAAACTTCCATTTCCATATTACACACCCTTTCTTCTCTGTTTGGAGGCATATTTTGTCCTCTGATGTCTTTGATAGTCTCATTTCTGCAGTGATGGGGCTTGCTGGAGTCCTGTGGAGCCAGTCAGGCAATGAATGAAGCAGAGGGGACGTCTCAAGGGAATGGGAAAGGTTACAGTTAACTGGGGACCATGTGCCCCTTTAAAGGGGGGTTCCACGTCTCAGTCTCAGCTCCAGCTGAGGTTTTTGTTATTTTCAGGTGGGAATGAAGACCCGCGGACTCACAAATCTGGTTTATGATGAAGTTGTCTGATCTTTAAATGTTGACAAAGTATTATTTTCTATTTTAAAGATTGATATTCTTAAAAATGTTGCCAATACAATTCTATGAATACAACCCTCTGAAAGCATTTAACTTAAAGGCCATCAATTTACAAACTTTGCTCTAACAGACAATCTTTGCCAGATTCACGACTATGAAGTATTCAGAAATTTGGGTTTGTCCTAAAGAGATAGGCTTTTTTTTTTTTTTTTTTTTTGTCCCACAATCTCAGCCACTCTTCCTGCATTTCTAGGAGTTATTCTCACTACCTTCATGCACATCCTCTTCTTGGGATACAATGAGTAGCCCAAACCCATCCATTATACCTTCTAAACATCTCTTAAATCTCTACTATCCAATTTCTACTACCACTGTTTTCCACCAGACTATTCACATCCCTTAATTGGAATCTCACCTACTGATTTTTTCTAATAATATCTTCCCCATCCCTCTACTTCCTGTCTTAGGCAGGATTTATTATTCTTTTGTTTTCTCAGCATCCCTCTCCTCCAGTCTTTTATCATTATTAACTATCCATTCCTTCTTATTGTTTCCATAGCAGCTAGTCTAAATCTTATCTGTAAACTCAGCATAGTAGTCCATTTCCTAAATTTTCAACTTGAGCCCCCATTATGGTAAGGAATTCAACCTCACCTGTTCTTAGAGATCATTTATCCTAAATTTGTTGCCAAGTTTCTGAAGGACTCTAATGCAGTACCAAGGTGTGTAAGACCCCTCAGTCACCGGTCATTTTAGTTTACTGCTGAAATATCCTTTGTCGATGTCTACTTGATTCTTAAGTGTGACTCCTCTGCTGCTTCTAAGCTTGGGGCAGGAGTGTCACAGAGAGGGTGGGACCCAGAATTGGTCCATCTTCCTAGACCAGTGTTCCTCAACTTTAGTTTCTTAATGATTTCCTTTGTATAGCTACACTGTCCATCTGTTTATATTCTGTTGTGATCTTTGGGAGGCTACAGTGTATCGTAATATCTAAGATTTTTTTCACCACTCAAGAACCACTTCTTGCTCTCTTGGAGCAAATCACCCTTGCTGATAATGCATGCCCCAGACCTAGCAGGCAGCCATCCTGTCTAGAATTTTGCCATGTCCTTCAGTTGCTGAAGGGAATAAGGTCCTAGAACAAGATGGATATTTCCAGCCCACTCCCAGCCAGGGTGATCCCTTTCTGGTGTGATGTCAGCCCCTTTCTTGTACTTTCAAGGTATTTCTCTTCTTCCTTCAAATCATTGTTTTTGACAATGTCCTTTGAAAAACCATTAAGATGAGATACCAAAATATTTGTACAATAATTCCGTTTATCTGTTTTTTAAAGCAAGAGAAGGCCAAATCATTATACTCTTCCAGTGGATAAGAAAATATATTTACTTTTCATTCTTTGCATAGGGATAAAAAGAAGAGTCAGGTGAATCTATTCAATAAAATGATTTAAAACCTGTGTACATAGGATATTATGTCAAATGTACATCTATCTCTTTCTACTAGACTGTATAAGTTTTGATAAGGTAGAAATGATGATTTTCTCATCTTTGTCATTTTAAAACCCTATAAAATTCCTGGCACATCATATGTGCATGATGCCTTGGAAAAAATAAATGATCTAGGCCAAGGGTCAGGGTATTCGTCTACTCAGGTTTCCATAATAAAGCCATAGACTGAATGGCTTAAACAACAGAAACTTATTTTCCCATAGTTCTGGCGACTGGAAGTCCAAGGTCAGGGTGCCAGCAAGGTTGATTTCTGATGAGGCTTCTCTCCTTAGCTTGTTCATGGCCACTTTCTTGCTATGTCCTCACATGGCCTTTTTGTGTGTGTGTGTGTGCATGTGCAGAGAGAGAACAAGAAATTTGTGCCTCTTCCTCTTCTTACAAGGACAAAAGATCAGGATCCCACCCTTATGATTTCATTTACTTTAATTACCTCTTCAAAAGCCTTATCTCCAAATATAGTCACACTGGGGGCCAAGGTTTCAAATATGAATTTTGAGGGGACACAGTTCAGTCCATAAGAGCCAGCAAAGAGTTTTGGTAAAGGGGACAGCAAAATTTTTTGGTGAAAATGGAAGACAGAAAATAGTTTAGGCTCTCAGACCATCCAGTTTCTATCACAACTGCTCAACACTGCTGTTGCAGCATGAGTGAGTGAGTGCGGCTGTGTTCCAATAAAACTTTATGTACACCAGGAGGCAGTGAGTGAGCTGGATGTTGCCCACAGGCTGCAGTGGGCAATATCGACTTGCAAATATTCTAACTTTCTTACCTACTTACACATCTTCCCCATTTCTATAAGGATTTCACAAAATTCCTGCTTGCAACCATTTAATTACTTCTGTTTGCCTCCAGAATATGACAAACTCCTAGGCACAAAAAGGCTTTTTATATTGAGTCCATAGCAGGTCGTCAAACTTCTTTTCTACTCTGTGCAGTTAATAAATAATGTTCATTTCTCCAAATAAAACCAAGCACTTTTACAGACAGTGTTTGTACCGAGGGTATTTCTTTTCTATCTGGAGTACCACTCTGTCTGGTAGCCATCAGCACCCCGGCTCCAGTCACCTGGAGAGCAGCACTCAGACTCTGCCATCTTTGCAGCAGCCCAAACTCCAAAGTTACTCATTTATTTTCCTTCTGAACTCACATAGATCTTTATCATTGTACCACTAGGGAATCACTGACTCACCTTACCCAATGCTTAGTGCCTCCTCTGCATTTCTACATCCCCAGCCAGTACTCAGCATTTTGAGAATATCCTGGAAACTCTGTATCTTTCTGCAGCAGGGTTTTTTTGTTTTTGTTTTTGTTTTTCTGAGTAGAATCCTCGGCTCTAAACCAACAGTTCTCACCCAGGGGTGATTCTGACCCTAAAGGAAATTTGACAATATCTGGAGAAATCATTGATCATCATAACTGACTGGCATCAAAAGAGTAGAGACTACCACTCAAAAACTATTAGAGCTGATAAAAGAATTTAGCAAGGTAGCGGGATACAAGATTAACATACAGAAGTCAGTGGCATTTCTTTACACTAACAATGAAATATCAGAAAAGGAAAGTAAAGAAACAATCTCTTTTAAAATCGCATCTAAAACAATAAAATATTTAGGAATAATCTGACCAAGAAAGTGAAAGATTTATATGCCGAGAACTACAAAACATTGATTAAGGAAATTAAAGATGATTTAAAGAAATAGAAAGATATCCCATGCTCCTGAATTGGAAGAATTAATATTGTTAAAATGGCCATATTACCCAAAGCAATCTACAGATTTAATGTGATCCCTATCAAATTACCCAGGACATTTTTCACAAAACTAGAACAAATAATCCTAACATTTATACAGAATCACAAAAGACCCAGAATTGCCAGAGCAATACTGAATAAGAAGAATGAAGCTGGAGGAATAACCATCCCAGGCTTCAGACAATTGTTACAGAGCTACACTAATCAAAACAGCATGGTATTGGTACAGAAACAGACATATGCATCAATGGAACAGAACAGAGAGCCCAGAAATAAACCCACAGACTTTTGGTCAATTAATCTTTGACAAAGGAGGCAAGATCATACAAAGGAGTACAGACAGTCTCTTCAGAAAATGGTGTTGGGAAAACTGGACAGCTGAATGTAAATCAATGAAGTTGGACTACTCCCTCACATCATACACAAAAATAAACTCAAATGGATTAGAGACTTAAACACAAGACAAGACATTATAAACCTGTTAGAAGAAAATATAGGCAAAACATTATCTGACATGAACGTCAGCAATGTCTTCCTAGGACAGTCTACCCAGGCAATAGAAATAAGAGCAAAAATAAATAAATGGGACCTAATTAAACTTATAAGCTTTTGCACAGCAAAGGAAACCATAAGCAAAACAAAAAGACAACCTACAGAATGGGAGAAAATATTTGCAAATGATGTGACTGACAAAGGCTTAATTTCTAGAATATGCAAACAGCTTATACAACTTAAGAAGAAAAAACTAAACCCAATCCAAAAATGGGCATAAAACCTAAACAAGCAATTCTCCAAGGAAGACATACAAATGGCCAATAGGCACATGAAAAAATGTGCTCAATAGTGCTAATTATCAGAGAAATGCAAATCAAAACTGCAATGAGGTATCACCTCACACCAGTAGGAATGGCCATCATTTAAAAGTCCAGAAACAGTAAATCCTGGAGAGGCTGTGGAGAAAAGGGAACCCTCCTACACTGTTGGTGGGAATGTAGTTTGGGGCAGCTGTTATGGAAAACCATATGGATATTCCTCAAAAGACTAAAATTAGACTTACCACATGATACAGCAATCCCACTCCTGGGCATTTATCCAGAGGGAACCTTAATTCCAAAAGATACATGCACCCCAATGTTCATAGGAGCACTGTTTACAATAGCCAAGACATGGAAACAATCTTAATGTCCATCCACAGATGACTGGATAAAGAAGTTGTGGTATATTTATACAATGGAATACTACTCAGCCATAAAAATAATAAAACAATGTCATTTGCAGCAATATGGATAGACCTGGAGATTGTCATTCTAAATGAAGTAAGCCAGAAAGAGAAAGAGAAATACCATATGATACCACTTACATGTGGAATCTAAAAAAAAAAAAAAAAAAAAAAAAGACAAACTTATTTACAAAACAGAAACAGATTCACATACATAGAAAACAAACTTATGGTTACCGGCGGGAAGGGGGTGGGAAACGATACATTGGGAGTTTCGAGATTTGCTGATACTAATATATATAAAATAGATAAACAACAAGTTTATACTGTATAGCACAGGGAACTATATTTAATATCTTATAGTAACATGGTGAAAAAGAATATGAAATGAATATATGTATGTTCACGTATGACTGAAGCATTATGCTGTACACCAGAAATTGACACAACATTGTAAACTGACTATATGTCAATAAAGACAACACATATTTAAAAAAAGAGAGAGTAGAGGCTTTAGATGCCCCTAAACATCCCACGATGCACTGGTCAGCCTCCACAACAAAGGATTTTTCAGCCCAAAACGTTAGTAGTACTGAGGCTGAGAAACTAAGATCTAGATCAGTCAAGGATATTCCTCTGCATTAAAATTTCCTTTTCCTATAACCTCTCCTGTAGGTGATTCCCCATTCTACTTAAATGGATTCAGATGACTTTGTACTGCTTAACTCTTTATTCATTTGTTCTCATATCAACAAGTTCTGAGGATAAACTTATATTAAGGAACTAAGAGTAGATAGGTCCATTTGGAGCCCATTTTCATTTAAATGCATGAAATATACATAGTGAAGACATAGGAATGTTTGACAAGAAGCCATGGTCAAGATATGTCCCACTGGCCAGTGACAAGGAGGAAATTCATCCAAGTTTCTATCAGCACGTTGGGACAGAGCCAGGCCTGCCTCTGGGGAGCTGGAAGTTTGGGAATGGAAACCATGATTTCGAGTTATTTCAGGATGAGTCACCTGTTAATACCTCCCCTCTGTGTTTTAGTTAGTTTCAGAATAGTAAGAAGAAATTAAGAACTTGTTTGTAGAACACAGAAAGTAAGTTTTATGAATAAAATAATATAAATTAATGTAAAAATTGAAATATGAATAAACTTATACCTTCTAGGAAAGAAGGAAGGTGGAAAGACATAACTGGTGAATTAGGACAGAAACATGAGGTTGAGTCAGTCAAAGGCAAGTTTAGATTTTGTCACTGAATGTAGTGAGTGGTATGACCTTGGACAAGTTTCTTATTTTCTTCTCTCTCCTTAGTTCAAAAATAGAGATAGTATTGTTATGTAAATTAGATGAAAATATATACAGAAAACATCCATCACTGTATCTGTTACATGGGAAGTGCTAAATATATGTGTAAAAAGTGTTTGACAATCTGTAGAGCATAACTTCCTGGAAGTAATAGAATGTTCCAGGATAAAGTATTCTAGGACCAAGCAGAGCAGAGATAGGATTTCTATGAATATATTTGTACCGGTAGCAGCGAAGTTAATAAAAATCTCTGTTCCCTCCTCTCCCCAAAGGAAATCAAGAATTTTAAGTGAACCCCCAGTTTAATTTCTTCCACCTGCCAGTTCTGCTTTTAAAGTAAAATGTGCTATAGACAGATGCTATTACTTTCTGCTCGCACACTAGACACCATTACCTGTCACCTAGACGACATAAACTCCTACAGGAGGCTTCAGATTTTTTCCCTGCTTCCCTCTTTTCTCTCTTCCAATGAAAATTAAAAAAATCCGTTTTTTAAGAGGTCCAAATATGTCACCCTTTGTTTAAGAACTGCACTGGCTTTCGCACTTCACAGAAAATCCAGACTTCCTGCCATGGCTCCCAAAGTCTTGCCTGATCCCAGTGCTGACCGCCTATCCATTGTCCTCTCTCTAGCCACAGAAGCTTCTAGACTGATCAAGTGCACCAAGACACTTCCTCCCTCAGTGACTTTGCAAAGGCTTTTCCTCTGCTCTTCATAACACTGACTGCTGATCCCTCAGGACTCAACTCACAAGTCACTTAACTGCAGAAGTTTCCTTCCTTCTCTTTTAAAGTAGATCCTATATTGCTGATCTCAAAATCTGCACTCTTTTCATTCCCTTTTTCACTTATCACAAATTACATTTATATACGTGTTAAATTGTTTACCTCCATATATTTTGTTTCCAGACTAGCCTATAAACACTGTAAAGGGAGAGTCCATGTATATGTAGTTTACACCCAGGTACCCAGAATCTATTACCATGCCTGGTAAAAAAAAAAAAAAAAAAAAAAAAAAAAATATATATATATATATATATATATATATATATATATACTGACTATATATATATATATATATATAGTCAGTAAATATGAATGAATGAATGATGTACAGCAGAAAATAAGTTAGGATCTGATTTCCTCACAAATGTTCTAAACTTCTCATGGACTTGTGGAAGATGGAAGAATACAATAAGTGTTTTATAATGTTAGCAGTTTCACTTCAAGTATTGATTTAAACATTTTTAATAAAAATGCATGCATGACAGCATAAAAGGATGACTCTTGGTATTTCATTTCTTGAGGTCTTCCTGTTCTTTATAGATAACAGTGTGTCTTGTACTCAGTAAGTACTTAATAAATTCCGGTTGAATTACAGATTGTCACAAAGAAAATATTTGAGAAATACAAGATGGTTTTTGTTTACTTCTATTCTCTCTTTTTTTTTTGCTGGAGAATATTCATATGTGGTTCCATATTGCTTAGGTAAAACAGTGTTTAAAATTTTAAAACAAATTTAAAATTTGAAGAACTGAAATATTGAATTGTGTTGAAGTAACGTATTTAATATCAAAATAATTCTAAAAATCCTAACTTCATATAGCTAAAAGCACTTTTGTCACTGTCACATTTATTATTTAAAACAAAACCCTATGGAACAAGTTTTATTACCTTACATAATAAAGGAGGCTCAGAAACGTTAAAAAAAAAAAAACTTGTTCAAATACCACACAGCTATTAAGAAACAGGGTCGGGGTAAAACTCTAGTCAGATTTTAAAATCCATGTTTATTCTTCTACATGCCTGTTGTCTTTCCTATAAATGTATACCTTTCTTTGTAAATCCACATCATTTATGTATGACTAAAGAGAACTTTACTACGGTTTTGAAATTAACAATTTTCTTTTTCTATGCTCCGTCACATTTGCTTAAAGCCATCAGAATGTCTAGACAGATTTTCTATGGGGCTATCAGTGGGATAACAGCCACCACATACACATTTTTGGAAAAAGTACTATGGCCTCTCAGCTATTCTAGGTAATATAGAAGACAAAAAAGAAATAGGAGACATGGATGCTGTATTTGATGGGTATAAGTTGTACTAATTTTGATTCTCCAGGTGTTTGTTCTTTCATGCTATATGCAAATCAATGAAGGAAGCACAGAGGCCCATCCAAGAGAGCATGAAGGGTACCAAAGAGCTTACAACTGACCACGGCAAACAAATCATAAATATGTGCAGTTCCAAATAAAAGCACAGGTCAGTATATGAATATCTGGGGGAAAAAAATCCTCGCAAACTGCTGCGAATAGAGTACTGCTGTGGAAGTTCAGGAGAGGGAGAAATTAATGTAGACTGTCATTGCTGATGTGGAATTTGAGTTATATCCTAATGTATATGCAGAATATACCTAGGCAACAAGAGATTGAGTCCACAGTCCTCTGGAGTATCACATGCGCAGCCCTTGTTAGGAATGCTGGAGGATTTATTTTAGAGTCTTGTAAGTACAAGAGAGTAACAGCCAAACCAATCACAGAGCACTATGAAATAACATACACTATTAAATCACATGGGGGCTTCAGTATATTAAGTTGTACCTAGGGTGCCTTTAGGATTAGTCACGAATGTTAACTGTTGTGCATTGATACATCTTCAATGGATACACATTCCTATGCAATGCTGTACTTCTTGAGGTCAGCTTTCAGTCCAGGGAGTCATAGAAACTAAGATAAACTACAAAGGCATATATGTCCATAAAACAAACATATTCATTAGTCACCTATTTATAAATTTACCCCCCCTTCCATGGTCTTAACATATGTGTGTATCTGTACCTTGCTGATGGTAGGCTACTGTACACTGCTGAACACACAGTGGGAAAACCACGCAGGTGGGTGGCTGAGTGAAAAATGTCCACTTTGAAAATAATGCAAAAGTTCTTGCAGCCAGTGAAAATGCTTTAGAATTGTTCAGATTGCACACAGACTTCTAGTACGCAAGGCATGTAATTCTCTGTACATACAGACTAGGGAGCACATGTACAAAATTTAACTGTAAAGAGTGGATTCTCAGCATATTTAAATGTAACTTTTGCAGCTTCATAAGTGACTGAAGAGTTTCATGATATTTTATAATAGATAATAAGTATCAATATTTACCTACCTCCCATATGAAGTTGTTATACATATTAAATGAAATAATATATGCAACCTATTGAGAAAGAATAGAAAGAATGTGAACAGTACAAGCAGTGAACCTAACATACTATCCTGTATTTACATTAGAATCAGTTATTTCTTAAACGCCATTGGGAGCAAGAGAAGACATAAGAATGCATTCCTTATTAATGTCCAGAGGCTCATCTATACATTTCCCCCCAAAATAATTTTGCTAATCTGATTCACCTTATTTTGTAATAGGGTTAAATTGTATCCTGGTTGCCTTGAGGAGATACTGGTCATCCTCAGTTATCCAACAATAAGAGAAACAATAGCGTGCATATGAGTACACATGTGAGTGTATATATACACGTGCGTGTATATAAACTTATTCTTATCCTATGAAACCTGACTGATCTTTAAAGCATCTGGAATGCTTTAAAGTTATAAGATTGTTTTCTAGTGCTGCCTGTGTATTCATAAATACTAATTCATTTAATTTCTATAACAAGGCATGGTGTTTCTTCCATTCTCACCTCACATACGGCATAGCTGAGGCATCAAAAGGTTAAGTAACATACATTAGGTCACAGAAGTGATCAGAGACAGAGTCAAACCCAGGGTCCAGGCTCCAATGCCTATTCTCCTAATCACCAACCAGTTCTCTGAACGAGGGCTGTACTCTGAGAAGTGGTATGACAAATTCAATCCCATTTTCTTCTTTTGTTACAGATTAAATTTAGGACCAATGAGACTCTAAGAAATTGTTTAAATCTCAAAAGTCGTTGGCAAGTTTTCGGAGTTCATTTCCAGGGCTTGGTGTATGATAAGTTTCTTTATAATGAGTTCTTTAATACGTTTCACTTTACTTAGGTGATAGCTACAGGGAAATATTATGACCCTGTTTCCAAGACTGATCTTTCTATTTAGCTTCATAAATTGCTTGCTGTCAGCAGGACATAAATACAATCTGTATGTTGGCTCTGTGGAAGCCTATATCCTGAATAAATTTCCAACAGCCTTTTAGAAAATAATGAACTACAGAATTGACTTTTCTTTGGTATTTGTAGACAAGCACTGAAGGCAATGTCATCTACCAACTCATAGGTAAATAGCCTCCAAGAGTATCTCCCTGCCACTCAAGAATGAAGACAGTGCGAAATCTCACCCGTCTGGGAGATTCCTGGTGACTAGGTAACTAAGTATAACGAAAGCCTCAGCACCAACCCCCGAGTCCCCGCTGGTGTTCTCAGCCAGGCAGTGGCTCTTC
This sequence comes from Camelus ferus, assembly GCF_009834535.1. NCBI lineage: Eukaryota > Metazoa > Chordata > Mammalia > Artiodactyla > Camelidae > Camelus > Camelus ferus. Next base: position 97,512,382 of record NC_045697.1, on the reverse strand, counting down.
CAAACTGTCACCACGCTCCTCCAGCTGTCAGAAACCTCACTCTCAGCAGGTAACACCTCCCACCTTCTCAGACAAGTGAAGACACAAGGTGATCGCCTTCCATTTCCCATCTCTGTCTCTAAACATTTTTGCAGATAACGAACTTAGCATCTTCTCTGCTCATCAGGGAGGTTTAAACTGTGGCTAAAACTCCCCCATGTGCTAAAGGCTCCATTCCGTCTCTTCTCTTATAAATCGCCAATCAGATTTACCCCTAGTTTTTCTTCATCACTTTCCTTTCATTGATTCCTTTTCTTTAGCATATGAATATATTTCTTTTACCTCAAAAAAACAAACTTTTCACTTGGTACTGTAATGTCCTCTGCCTGCCTCTGCTCCCTTTCCATTTACGCTTCTGGTAAGTCTGTCAACATTTTCCGTCATGGCGTCCTCTCTTCCTGTTGAATTTTGATTCCTCCCTGCAGTCTGAATCTTCTCCTGAAATCCTAAGTGAAACAGCTTGGGATTCAGAACTGCTTCATTTTCAAAGATTTTCACCTGTAAGAATTCTGCTGTTTGAATTCCTTCTTTACTTTTTTAATTTTGTCCTTGTTTCAAAATCTCTTTCAACTTGGGCTAAGATTAAGTTTTAGTTCCCATTGCTTCTGAGACACCTCTCTCTAGAGAGTTTAACTGTCGACAGGTCAAAACAAAACAAATTATACAGATTGGCTCTCAAACCCATATCGTTTATTTCCTATCCCGGCTAATAAATAGCATAACAATCTATCCATCTCCCAAACTGGAGACCTGGGATTTGTCTTCAATTCTTTCTTCCTCCTGGTCATTAAACCCAATCATATGCAAAATTTGATATTCTAAACACTCCCTCTTTGATTATTCCACTTACTGTATGGCATCACAGCTCTCCTAGACTAAAATAATTAGTTCCATGCAGTGAAATAGCGACGCCCCAAATTCATGTTCACCTGAAACTGCAGAATGTGACTTTATTTGGAAATAGAATCTGCAGAGTAATTAGTAAGGATCTCAAGATGAAAGCATCCTGGATTTAAGGTGGGCTTTAAATTCAATGACTGGTATCCCTAAGAGAAGAGGACACAGAAATACTCACAAAGAAGGCAGAAGCAGAGTTACACTGTACAAGCCAAGGAAATGCCTGGAGACACCCAAAGCTAGGGAAAGGCAGATAGGATTTTTCTTTACAAACTTCAGAGGTCATAAGGTTCTACTGACACCTTGATTTCAGATTTCTAGCCCCCAGGAATGTGAGAGAATAAACTTCTGTTCTTTTAAGCCGCTCAGTTTGTGGTACTTTGTTACAACAGCCCTAGGAACCTAATACATTTCCTAAGTAGCATTGGTAACTTCCTCTAATTCCATGATTCTTCATGGAATGCTTTTGAATCAGTTGAAAATTGCAGAACTTCCAGGAAAGATGCACAAACATACAATTCAAAATTTCACAGACAGTTTCACAAGTTTCTAGACCCTGCAAGGTTTATCTGTGGATCTCTTATTATCCTTGTAGCCAGTTAAGAACTCCCTTCCTTACATATAGAGTCAACTGACTACAATTATGATTATGCCATCTCCTGATTTTAAAACATCAACATCATTCCTAAACCACAAGGCTCTACAGAGTATGACTTTGTTCTTAGATACTACATCTCCCTGCTGAAACAGCCTTTGTCTTATCCCTCCAAACAAAACCTATTTCAGAGTATACCGTGCCTCTGTGCCTTTGCACATGCGTGCTGTATTTGCCTTGGACTCCCTTCCTTCCACCAGCACCCAGCCATCTAATGAATTTCTACTCATTTCAAAGTTTTATGTCATTCATCACATCTATGAATTTAAATGATCTCACTGGAAGAGTATTACTTTGCTTTTACAAAGTGATGAAAGTCCTTGACTATGACATATTTATGAAATACAAGATGCTTTTCTTTGAGTGTAAAAAACTTTAATTATTATATTGTAATATTTTACTTAAATTTCTATAAATCTGCACTTTCTAATTCCTTAAATAGGAATTAACTGTAATTATATAGAATATAATATGGTACTAAATATACCACAGTATTAAAATTATAGGTATTTGTTCTAATTGATATATATATTGGAATCTTAGAATCACTAATTTGTGGATTTTTGACCTTGAACATTTTCCAATGTGTAGAAGTAACAAATCATTATGTTGTGTACCAGGAACTAACATAGGGTTGTAGGTCATTTATATTTCAGAAACAAACTCATAGAAAAAGAGATCAGACTTGTGTATACCAGAAATGGGTTTGGGGAGGGGGGATTGGGTGAAGGCACTCAAAAGATACAAACTCCTAGTTATAAGATAAATAAGTACTAGAGATATATAATATAAACATGATAAATATAATTAACACTGCTGTCTGTTATATATGAAAGTTGTTAAAAGAAAAAATCCTAAGAGTTCTCATCTACAAGGAAAAATTATTTTCTATTTCTTTAATTTTGTATCTATATGAAATGATGGATGTTCACTAAACTTATTGTGATAATCATTTCATGATGTATATAGGTCAAATCATTATTTTATACACCTTAACATTGTACAGTGCAGTATTTGATTATATCTCAATAAAACTGGAAGAAAAATAAAATAGTAACAAATGCTTTAACTTTACATACATCAATTTTCTTCTTTGCAAGTTAGTTAAAAAAAAAACAGCTTAACTCACAGGATTGTTTTGAGGATTAAAGAAAAGACATCTAAAAATTTAGCACAGCATCAGGTATGCAATAGGAATCAACTTTGTATTGGTTAAATATAATACCTCTTGGTTTATAAACTTATAAGATTATAAGCAATATCACCTAGTTTGTAAATAATACCACCTATTCTTTCTTTCCTTGCAATTTATCTGTTGAAGAAGCTGGATATTTTGACTGCATGCTCTTGGTCTAGTTGATTATGGCCCTTTTCTCTGTACTTCCTGCAAAATGGCTGCTGAATCCAGAAACTTGGATCCTTGTGGCCTAATTACACATGATGCTTGGTAAGATCTATAGAAAGCATATACTAACTGGTTCTCTCTCTTTTGTGTGTGTGTGTGAGTGTGTGTGGGTGTTTGTGTGTGACATCATAGCAGTTGATTCTAATGCCTACATCTATTAATTAACTGGACTTTGTAAAATGATGGTATTTTTATTCTATCACTTTTTTTTTCTTTATTACTGGAGCTATTATACTGATATATCCCAAAATCAATTACTTGGTGATCCAGTGGAAAAGTTCAGTATGTAAAAGAAGAATAAATATTTGACTCTTTCACTTCATGAACCAGTTCCTATCATACTCTAAAGGTGACCAGTTATTTAGATAAAATTACAAACATGTGATTTTACATACATTTGGTGGGTTTAAGTCCCTTGCAACTGTTATCACCACTGAAGCTCAAATAGTCTCATTTTCAGGCAATGGAAGCCTCCTGAAGTTGACACCTGAATCCTTTGGCATAACCCTAGAAAGTCACTGCTACCTGGATTGTTAAGGTGAGGCTCATATTGAACATGTCCCACTCCAGACCTGGAATTAGCCATTTTTCCAGGAAATTTTTATTTTAGTAATTATTGCTACTTTAAGACATTTGAACTGGATGCTAGACATATTTACTGTTACTGCATTGGTCACTGGTCATTGTTTCTAGATCTTTTCAATGGACCATCATATATATATATGTATATGTATATATACATATATGCACATTTATTTTATATATATGTATGTAAATATATAGTCAAAGTACTGAATGACATTACATTGATATTTCCAATATAAAATCAAAACTAGGAAGGCTTGATTTCACCTCTTCTCAGTGCCACTGTGTGTCTCCTTCCAGCACAAATCCTGGTTTTCAAGGACACACATACTTCCTTGCTTCTTTAATCCTCACATTGCACACAGCAGTAGTAGAATGACGATAGTAATACGACCACTAATATGATTATAAAAACATTAAATTCTTTGTATACTCTCTACATTCTTCCGTGATTTTTTAATACCTGTACTATCTCTGCATTCCTGGAGCACACAACTACCACATGCTACCCTTGTTCTAGAGCTCAGCACCACCAGTACCTGTGCTGATGTAGGTCCAGTCATCTTGGTTATCTGACTAGATGATTCTGGTTATCTGAAGTACATGTTCTACCCAACACTGAGGAAGGACTCAGGGACAAGACTCCCATCCCCATCCTGTACACCAATAATTTCTCTGTGTCCTTTATACTTGAAAGTAAGTTTTGCTCTATAAAATCCTTGGTTCACATTTTCTTTCTTTGGCTTTCTATAATATGTGTCTCATTTTCTTCTGGTAAAAGTATTACTGGGAAAATCTTAAGAAAAATTGTGTAGATTTTCTGATGACCAAAGCATTATTTTTCTTTTTCTGAAAGATCAATGATTTTATTAGAATGTCTTGATCTTGTCACACAGTGTGCTCCATTAACATGTAAATTCAAATATTTTATTTCAGGAAAGTTTTCATTTCTGGAAAGTTTACTTGAATTATGATTTTAATGATGGACCTGTTCTGTTTTTCTCTACTCAGAGACTCCTACTGTCCAAATGTTGGCCAGCTTTTATATCATTTTCTTGATATCTTTTGATCTGTGTTTTTGTTTTTGTTTTTTTGAGCACGTCTTTAAAGTATGCTTTCCTTGTCTTTAGAGCATTTAGTATACAGCTCACCACTGAAAACTTCAGGGAGTAATCTACTTATAATTTACAGTCAGCCCCTCAGTACCCACCGTTCCTCCACATCTGTAGATCTGCAGATTCATCCAACCTCAGACTAAGAAGTTTTGCAGTATTTACTTCTGAAAAATCTTTATGTATAACTGGATCCAGGTAATTCAAACCCACATTGTTCAAGGGTCAACTGTATTCTCTCTTTCCTTACTGTAGTTTTGTGTGGGATTTGACCCAATACTTTTCTGTTTTTCATTTACCCTTCCAAAACTTTGATAAAATCTTTTCTCTAAACTTCATTTCTGATATTCCTGTCTTGTTCAATTTGGATTTCACTTACAGCATCCTCTCTTTCTTAGAAGGGAATCCTGATAGGTCCATTTCTAAGGCTTATAGGAACCCAACAGTTCCAGGCTTTGGTCCTTCTTACTATTAGCACTTTGTACTCATCTGCTGTTAAATGGTCTCCTCCCCATTCCTCTCCCCGACGCTGGTTAACGCCATGTGTGCTGTCCACTAAGGCGCTATTCTTCTGTTTTCAGATATATCTGATGGTACAGTGTTGCTTCCTTCTGTTTCCTTTCATAGAGATGCTGATACTATGTAGGCGTTGTTTCCACCCACCTAAGATTTTGTACTTGTAAGACTATTTCGTCATCTGCTTTTTTGGCAAATGCTGTCCATGTTATTTTTATGAAGCTGTTTAATTGGTTTTTGTCTCCTTTATACTAGTATATTAGTTTCCTATTGTTGTTGTAACAAATCACAACAAGCTCGATGGCTTCAAGCAGCATCGATTTATCATGTTTGAGTTATGGAGGTCAGAAGTCAAAACTCGATCCCATTGTGCTAAAACCAAGGTGTCAGCAGGGCTGCACTCCTTGCTAGGGCTCTAAGGGACAATCCATTTCCTTGCCTTTTCCAGCTGCCAGAGGCTGCCTGCATTCCTTGGCTCACAGCCACCCTCTCCATCTTTAAAGGCAGCAGTGTAGTACCTTCATATCTCACTCTGGCTCTGACACTCCTGTTTCTCTCCTTCCTTTGTGATGACACTGGGTTTATGGATAATCCAGGATAACCTCCCATCTCAGCATCCTTAATTTAATCATATCTGCAAAATCTCTTGCCATATAAAGTAACATATTCACAGGTGTAGGGGATTAGGGCACATATATCTTTGAGGGAGCCATTATTATTCTGTCTACCACAGTGGGTGTTCAGTGAGATTAAAAAGTGATGCTGCCACAATCTCCCCAGAATCCCCTCCTGAAATACCATTTTTTTCTCACCATAATTAAATACTGATGTTAGCCTGAAATTTTGAAAGAAGATGAATTTGGAATATTACTATTCTATATACCTCCCTTAAAAATTTTTATCTAACTTGATATCTGCTATTTTATCATATGTTACACCAGAAAATATTTTAAATAAATATAAGGGTGAGATGCTAGATATAGGGTGTTTGTACATGTGTGTGTGTTTAAATAACATTGACTCTAACTTGGTAAGCTGCTTTGTAATAAATAGAGACATTTAAATGAAGCTGGAAGAATGGTTAAAGTTTGCAAATTATTAAATCATGACAATAAAAATCATTATTTCATCTGCATGTGGGTTACAGACACACAGGTAGTAATGGAAAAGCTATGCCTCCCATATCTGGCCTAAATTAAAGCTCTTCTGAAGAAGGATGTGGAAGTCATTCAGGCTTGCACATTCTTTAATTTCTTTTATTAAGGCCTGTATAAAGTCAGTGTAGCTAGAAGGCAATACACAGGCTTTCAGAAACTACAAAGTGTAACAGCTTGTTCCAATTACCCTCACTACAGTGTGACCATATGCACAAATGTTCAGCTTTCTGTTTAAGTTCATCCATTAAAAAAATCCTTATAAAATTGGAGAAATGCTGTGTTCTGTGCATACATTTGTTTCTGCTAGCGTTTAAACTGTTAGTTACGGTTTAATGTATGGATAAAAGCTTTTAAGTAAGACAAAGAGCCTCAGCCGGCAGAACAGAAATCTTTTTAACTTTCCCATACAATGAAATAGTTTTTTAAAGATTCATTCCTGGGAACAAACATGTTTCAAGAAATATGGACTCTTTAGATAATTATTTAACAACTAAATCAAGCAACCTTGTATTAAGCATATAGGCATATAGGTAATTTTTGTATCAGCTGAGTAAGACTAATGGGATTTGGTGTTTCTGACTCCAGGGACCTTTATCAAATCAAAGGTTTTCTCTTAAATACATCATATTGAACTAGAGATAACAAATACAGATGCTGAATTGACCTTTTTTCATAGCAATCTGAGGTTGAAAATTGCACCTTTCCTGTTCCTTACTTGATGTTCAAAGTAGGTTTTTAATTCTACAGTTGTCTCAGTTAATTTCAATTCTTAACTCTTTGTTTAAATCAATATACTTAAGCGCCATTTATATTATCAGCAGTACGAGTGAAATTCAGCTAGCTCAGTTAAAAAAGGTGTCCCCTAACACTGAAACTTAATATCTAATAAGAATCTTAATGGAATATGCCTCATTTTTCTTAAGTGGGAATGGAGCAAATTGTTCCGTTTAGGAATATGCATCAACTCTTTAAATTAGTGATGAAATGATAATATAATGCATTTTCTGAGTAACTAAATGGCACCATGGATAAATAGAGGAGAAATTACGTGCTACATTGAAAACAGAATGACTGTCAAATTTAAGAAACAAAGCAATCAGAATAAAATCAGAGAGTATGTTTATATAGGTTGTAAATCCCACAATCCCCTTGTCTTAAAAGTGTTTACACTTTAAACAAATGTCTTTTTCTAAAAAAAAGTATTTAATAGGCATTTGAGGACATAAATTTGTAGCTGCAATTATTTTTCATAGAAATAGTAGTAAATAGATACTGTTTAAAATGTCCATAATGTTGATTATGATTTATTAGTTTGCAGAGTCTGGAAAGGGAGAAATGTTAATAATCAGGACTTCTTTCCAGACATATTTTAGTTACTATTAATTTGGAGGCCAGGAAGTGAAAATAAATTACTGGAAGGCAAATGGAATCCCATATGTGTGGTCTGGGCTTTTTCCATTTGCACAGTTTCAATCAGCATAATAGAATCTATTAATATGCTTACTGTTTGTATGAAACTCTGTTAAACTGGATAAAGCATATTTACCAAAGTCCCACTATCTAAGTTTTATTAGAACATCTCACTGGCCTTTCACTATTGACAGAAAAGTAGTTGTCCAAGTGGGACTAACCTGTTCTAGGAATTCTATATTAAAAGGCTTGAACTATCTAGTTGCATCACTATCTAGAATCCTGATGGAACATACTTCTTCAATTTCTTTCATATTCAGAGTACTAACTCGTCTGGAAGTATCAGTGACAGTGCCATTCACAAGGCTGGAAATGTTTTCTGCAGATTTCTTTGATATATTGAATTTTTGTGCAATGTTCATAACTAAAAGGCAATCTTACCTAAAATAAATTTCACATTGTAGATTACTAACACTTAATTAACCTCTTTGAACTTTTAGCTTTTCTGAACACAAACAGGAGCTAGGATTCCTCCAGCTCTGGGATTCTATGATCTATAAAACTCAGCACAACTCTGAAAGCTGAAAAGGCCCTTCAAATATCAACTGAATCTTTCATCATGTAACAGAAGTGTGAACATTAATGATCTATTTAAAATTCACTGTCAGAAGTATTTCAGGTTGACAGAAAAACACCTAATATTTCATTTTGGTATATTTCAGTAATAGATGATGACTCAACTTCAACTCATGTGTCAAGCATAATATTTAATATTCCTCTGGGAAGATTCATTCAAATTATAAATCAAAATCTAAATAAACAACAGTGCTTCACTTGAAAATCATAAATAACTGCCAAATATCAATGAACGGCTTATTATACAGACGTCACATATTGATAGATGAGGTGACTAGCACATTTGTTATTACTATTTTCAAATCTGTTCATGCTTACAAGTCTCTCGATGTGATCAATAAGCATCTTAACAGGGTGGCCAAGATCTTCAGGAAAGATACTGTTTTTCCTTTTTTCACCATCACTATTCTCTTCTGTATTCATTTTATCAAGTTTTCTATTTCCTATTTGTAACATATTTCAAACAGAGACTCAGTCTACTTATATCCTAAGGGGAAAGAAAACTGTTGGAATAGCTGTAGTTGTAAGTCTGAGTTGCATGGGGGAACCAAGTTGCCTATACACTGTCCCTTTTCCTGAACATGAAGGCAAGGCCCCATTTACACTGATTAGGACAGAACAGCCTCCAACTCTCGCTGTCATTGTATTTTATTGCAAAGCAGAGGGTATTTATGCTTACATTCTGAAAAACACCCACTATGTTTGGTAAGAGAGCTCTGTATTAGAATTATTAAATTGTCCAATCTCTATAATGTCAATCTTCATCACTTCATCCTGATTAACTTTCATCATGTTATGACTGAAAAAAATCAAATAGTTATTTGTGTGAGGTAAAATATCAATAGTAGTACAGGAAAAGTAGTGTTGTTATAAAATATTTTTTATTAAAGTATAATTGACTTGCAATATTGGGTTAGTTTCAGGTGTACACCAAAGTGATTCAGTTACAAATATTTTTTCAGATTATTTCCATTGCAGGTTATTGTAAGATATTGAATACTATCTAATGGAGTAAAAATATACTTTACGATTTCATATAAAACTCACGGAGGATATTTCTCTCTCTCTCTCACAAAACGGTTTATAAATGAACCATAGGCCAAGATGTAGGAGTAGAGAGACTCACAGCTCATCCTCTCCCACAAATACAACAAGAATTACATCTACAAACCCAATGAATTGCACAGAACACCTACTGAACTCTGGCAGAGTGTCTCTCGCTTCGAAATTTAGGAGGATTTTCACAAAATCCAGTAAGAGAAAAAAGAAAAAAAAAGAAAAAAAATCAGTGAGGGAGTGATATAGGAAGAAAGGCACCATTACACTAGGATGCGCATTCTTCAGTCAAGAGGTCAATGGGAACAGAAGCGGAGCTTCCAAGGCTTGGAGGACAAAGTGGTAGCCATTTGGCAGACAGAACTAAGGGAAACTTGGATGGATAGTCCCTGCGATCCTCAGCCCTACACATGAGCTGGCAGGGACAAACAGAGACTGACTGCTGGAGATCAGTGAGAAGCGCGGGGAGAGGGCTGGGGCCAACTGCAGAGGCAGCCTCAGGGGACTGAAGGGCAGTGTGAGCTCTGGCTGGGGGTGTGTGCAGAAGAGAACAGCCTGGGACTCCCATAAAAAAAGCACCACTGCTGGTGTGCATGGTGGGGAGGGGTGCAACGCAGCTGAGCCATAGCCATATTCTCGGCTTGGTTCCACTGACAAGAAAAGAGGTGGGGCTTGGTCATAGCCATCACTGCTGCAAGGAGGCGGCCCTGTGACTTCACAGGCGGGACTGAGATTTGCTTACAGCCCCAGGCAGACTGGGTGGATTTGTTCTCTCTGGACCTTTTATGGGACTTGTGCCTTGGGGATGAATAAACAGTGAGTGGAGTTCTGGTGGACGACAGGGGTGAGTACGTATATTTATAATAGGCCAGTATACCGTATTGTATGTGGAGGTGGGTCTGGGGTCTGCACTGACCCTGTGACACATCACAGATTCAGGTATGTGACTGCACACTCACTATGGTGGGTCCTAGTGCCTGACATTGGCAGATCTGCACTGGTGGTTCTTGGGGTCCAGAATCTGGGGGACCCAGAGCTGGTGACTAACATTCCTGCGACTAAGGTAGGGGAAAAGGCAGCATCAACAAAGAGTACTTTGTAAGCCTGCATAACAAGTGACAGACACCACCAAAGAGGGCACTTCCCAGTGGACATCTCCTGCCGACTCTTCTTCCCAACTGAAGCACTCCAACCCTGCTTACCACACACTACAGCTCAGAAACAGGTCTAGAAGCCTTTATTCCAGCAACAAGGGAGAAGTCCTGGTCACTGTCAAGGCTGTGACAACCACAGAAGAAAAAAGGAGGCCCTGCTCAACAACAGTAAGGGTAGGCTCTGATCACCATGACACCAACCACACCCCCAATCAAAGGTATAACAGCCAACACACATGGAATAAAGATGTAGCAACCATCCATACTAAGAACAGCCCTTGCAAAAAAAAACTATTAGATGCAAAGTCTACCCAGGAATGTTCCCACTTTAAATAAAAACAAACAAAAAATAAAACAGCCCCTCAAGACCACAGTAGATAACTGATACTTCTAATCCATACAACCAGAGAAATACAAGTAAAATGAAGAAGTTGAGGAACCACCCCCAATTAAAAGAACAAGAGAAGTCCCCTGAAAGAATGAACAATTAGATAGACCTCAAGAGTCTACTAGATCATGACTTCAAAAGGTGATGATTAAAGCACTGAAGGAAATAAGAGAGACTATGAATAAAGAGACAGAGAATACTATGAAAAGGAAATAGAAGCTATAAAGAGGAGCCAGTAGATGATGCAGAGGAATGAATAAGTAACTTAGAAGACAGGATAATAAAAGTCATTCAGAACAGCAGACAGAAAAGCAAGTAAAAACCAATGAAAGCAATATAAGGGACCTATAGGATAATACAGAGGGTGCCAACCCACACATAATAGGGGTCTCAGAAGGAGAAGAAAGAGAAAAGGGGATTGAAAAGGTATTTGAAGAAATCACGATTGAAAACTTTCCAAACTTAAAGAAGGAAACAGATATCAAAGTACAGAAAGCACAGAGGGTCCCAAACAAGAAGAACCCAAACAGACCTACACCAAGACATATTATAATTAAGATGGCCAAAGTTAAACATAAAGAAATGATTCTAAAGGCAGCAAGATAAAAAGAGTTAGTTATAAGGGAACCTCCACAAGGCTCTCAGATGATTTCCCTACACAAATGCTGCTGGCAAGAAGGAACTGGCAAGATATATTCAAAGTCCTGAGTAAGAAAAATCTGCAACCTACGATACTCTATCTGGCAAGACAATCCTTTAGAGTAGAAGGAGAAATAAAGAATTTCATGGACAATCAAAAACTAAATGAATTCAGCAATACTAAACCTATCCTAAAAGAAATACTGACAGGTCTACTCTAAATAGAAAAGAAGTAGGAAGCCACAGAAATGAGAAAACCATAAATGGAAATGTGATAACTGCAAAGAGTTACAAGAGAATAAACATGTAGATATGAAAAAAAAAAAAAGACCTCAAAATCATAAAAAGTGAGAGAGAGGAGCAAGAAAATACAGGTTTTTTTCTTTATTTTTTTTCATCATTCTTTTCAGGATGTGTTTGACCCTATCTATCATTCTAAAGCAATCAGATATACTAATGGGATAACATACTTAAAAAGCAGGGTAACAACAAATCAAACATACAATAGTCACAAAAACCAAAAAGAAACCAAGCTAATACAAAAGAAAACTATCAAACTACAAAAAGAAGATCAAAAAGGAAAAATGAACAAAGAAGAAATATCAAATCAACTGGAAAACAAAGTTCAAAATGGCTATAAACACACATCCATCAATAATTACTACAAATGTCAATGGACTAAATGATCTGATCAAAAGACAGAGTGGCAGATTGGATAATAAAACAAAAGCCTACAATATGCTGCCTATGAGACTCACTTTAGAGTGAAGGATACACATAGATTGAAAGTGAGAGGATGGAAAAAGATATTTCATGCAAATGGAAATGACAAGAAAACAGGAGTAGCAATATTCATACCAGACAAAACAGACTAAACCAAAGGCCATAAAGAGAGATAAAGAAGGACACTATATAATGATCAAAGAGCAATACAAGATGAAGATATTACACTCATTTAACATATATGCACTCAATATAGGAGCACCTAATTATATAAAACAAATACTAACAGACAGAAAGGGAGAAATTGATGGGAATATAATAATAGTAGGAGACTTTAACACCCCTCTGATATCACTGGATAGGTCTTCCAGACAGAAAATCAATAAGGCAATGGAGATACTAAATGATACAATAGAACAGTTGGATTTGGTTGATATTTTTAGGACATTACATCCCCCCAAAAGAGAATACATATTATGTTCAAGTGCTCATGGAACATTCTCTAGGATAGACCACATACTCGGGCACAAAAGAAGCCTCAAAAAATTTAAGAGGATAGAAATTATTCCAAGCATCTTCTGCGACCACAATGGCATGAAACTAGAAATCAACCACAGGAAAACAAATGAGAAAAAAACAACAGCATGGAGACTAAACAACATGCTACTAAAAAAAAAAATCAATGGACCAATGATGAAATCAAAGAAGAAATTAAAAAAATACCTTGAGACAAACGATAATGAAAACACAACCACACAAAATCTATGGGATGCAGAAAAAGCAGTCCTAACAGGGACTTCCTCAAAAAAGAACAATCTCAAATAAACAACCTAACCTACCACCTAAAAGAAGTAGAAAAAGAAGAAACAAAATCTAAAGTCAGCAAAAGGAAAGAAATAATAAAGATCAGAAATAAATAAAATTGAGATTAAAAAACAATAAAAAAAAAATCAAATCCAAACAAGAGCTGGTTTTTTGAAAGAGTAAACAAAATTGACAAACCTCTGGCCAGACTCCCCAAGACAAGAGAGAGGACACAAACAAAATAAGAAATGAAAATGGATAGATTAAAACCAACACCACAGAAAAACAAACAAAATCATAAGAGAATACTATGAACAACTATATGGCAATAAATCGGACAACTTAGAAGAAATGGGCACGTGTCTAAAAACATACAGTCCACCAAAAATGAATCAAGAAGAAACAGATCATTTGAACAGACCAATCACTAGAAGTGAAATAGAATCAGCAATAAAAAACATCCCTGCAAACAAAAGTCTAGGACCAGATGGCTTCACTGGGGAACTCTATCAAACAACAAAGAAGAGCTCATACTGATCCTACCCAAACTCTTCCAAAAGACTGAAGAGGAGGTAATACTCTCAAACTCATTCTATGAAGCCACCATCACCCTGATACCAAAGCCAGACAGATACTACAAAAAAAGAAAACTACAGGCCAATATCATTGATGAACACATATGCAAAAATCCTCAACAAAATATTAGCAAACAGAATCCAACAACACATAAAAAGATTATACACCATGATCAAGTTGGAATCATCCCAGGGACACAAGGATAGTTCAACATACGCAAATCAATCAATGTGATCCAACACATCCACAAAAGAAAAGGACAAAAACCACATGATCATCTCAATAGATGCAGAAAAAGCATATGATAAAATTCAACACCAATTTATGATAAAAACTCTTACCAAACTGGGTATAGAGGGAACATATCTCAACATAATAAAAGCTATTTATGACAAACCTACAGCCAGCATAATACTCAATGGTGAAAAGCTAAAAGCCTTCCCACTAAAATCTGGAACCAGACAAAGATGCATACTCTCACCACTTCTAATCAGTATAGTATTGGAAGTCCTAGCCATAGCAATCAGAACAGAAAAAGAAATAAAAGGGATCTAAATTGGAAGAGAAGAGGTAAAACTGTCATTATATGCAGATGGCATGATACTATACATAGAAAACCCTAAAGATTCAACACAAAAACTTCTAGAGCCGATAAAAAAATTTAGCAAGGTAGCAGGATACAAGATTAACATACAGAAGTCAGTGGCCTTTCCTTACACTAACAATAAAATATCAGAAAAGGAAAGTAAAGAAACAATGTCTTTTAAAATTGTACCCAAAATAATAAACTACTTAGGAATAAATCTGACCAAGGAAGTGAAAGACTTATATGTGGAGAAATAGAAAATGCTGACTAAGGAAATTAAAGATGACTTAAAGAAATGGAAGGACATCCCATGTTCTTGGATTGGAATAATTAATATTGTTAAAATGGTCATACTACCCAAAGCAATCTACAGACTTAATGTGATCCCTATCAAATTACCCAGGATATTTTTCACTGAACTAGAACAAATAATCCTAACATTTATACAGAATCACAAAAGACCCAGAATTGCCAGAGCAATACTGAATAAGAAGAATGAAGCTGGAGGAATAACCATCCCAGGCTTCAGACAATTGTTACAGAGCTACACTAATCAAAACAGCATGGTATTGGTACAGAAACAGACATATGCATCAATGGAACAGAACAGAGAGCCCAGAAATAAACCCACAGACTTTTGGTCAATTAATCTTTGACAAAGGATGCAAGAACATACAAAGGAGTAAAGACAGTCTCTTCAGAAAATGGTGCTGGTAAAACTGAACAGCTGAATGTAAATCAATGAATTTAGGCTACTCCCTCACATCATACACGAAAATAAACTCAAAATGGATTAAAGATTTAAACATAAGACAAGACACTATAAACCTCTTAGAAGAAAGCATAGGCAAAACATTATCTGACATAAATGTCAGCAACGTTCTCCTAGGGCAGTCTACCCAGCCAATAGAAATAAAAGTGGACATAAACAGATGGCATCTAATTAAACTTACAAGCTTTTGCACAGCAAAGGAAACCATAAACAAATAGAAAGACAACCTACAGAATGGGAGAAAATATTTGCAACAGATGAGACTGATAAGGGCTTAATTTCCAGAATATATAAACAGCTTATGCAACTTAATTAGAAAAAAACAAACAATCCAACCCAAAAATGGGCAGAAGACCTAAACAAGCAATTCTCCAATGAAGACATACAAATGGCCAATAGGCACATGAAAAAATGCTCAATAGTGCTAATCATCAGAGAAATGCAAATCAAAACTACAACGAGGTATCACCTCACACCAGTAAGAATGGCCATCATTTAAAAGTCCACAAACAAATGCTGGAGAGGGTGTGGAGAAAAGGGAACCCTCCTACACTGTTGGTGGCAATGTAGTTTGGGGCAGCTGTTATGGAAAACCGTATGGAGATTCCTCAAAAGACTAAAACTAGACTTACCACATGACCCAGGAATCCCACTCCTGGGCATATATCCAGAAGGAACCCTACTTCAAAAAGACACCTGCACCCCAATGTTCATAGCAGCACTATTTACAATAGCCAAGACATGGAAACAGCCTAAATGTCCATCCACAGATGACTGGATAAAGAAGATGTGGTATATTTATACTATATTACTCAGCCATAAAAAATAATAAAATAATGCCATTTGCAGCAACACGGATGGACCTGGAGATTGTCATTTCAAGTGACGTAAGCCAGAAAGAGAAAGCAAGATACCATATTATGTCACTTACATGTGCAATCTAAAAAATAAATAAATAAATAAACGAACTTATTTACAAAATAGAAACAGACCAGAGACATAGAATACAATTTTATGGTTACTGGGGCAAGGGAGGAGGTGAGAAAGGATAAACTGGGAGTTTGAGATTTGCAGATACTAATACATACAAAGTAGATAAACAACAAGTTCATACTGTATAGCACAGGGAACTATATTCAATATCTTGTAGTAACTTATGGTGAAAAAGAATATGAAAGTGAATATATGTATGCCCATGCATGACTGACACATTACACTGTACACCCGAAATTGACACATTGTAAACTGACTATACTTTGATTGTTTTTACACACACACACAGAGAGACAGAGAGACAGAGAGAGAGAGAGAGAGAGAGAGAGAGAGAGAGAGAGAAACATTAAAAGAGAGAAATGAACCATAAAGAACAGTATGAGGTAGAAATTTAGGAAGCATAGGAAACATTCCCCACCTCCATTTCCACACAAGAGATGTATGTTGATAGCATTTATTTAGTTTCACCACAGTCATAATAATCTGAGTTCAGGTCAGTAACTTCTCTGTCTATTTAAGACTGGTTGGTTTGGAATGCTGGTAGAAACTAAGCTAGCCAAGTGTCACTGTGAGATTCTCAGAGGTAATGCTAGCAGCCCAGGAGCCTTCTTACAAAGCAACAAGGATAGCTTGATGCTTGAGTGAAATTACACAGGGATTTTTTTTTTCTCATCTATCTCTGAAAGTATGTATTTGAATCTACTCTGTGCAGCACTCACAGCCCTATTTTCCTTTCCACGTTGGGAAACACACTATTCTCTGCAGACTACTTATTGTAGGAAAGAGGCCTTTGGGGTACACCTAAATTAATTATGTATATGGAGAGGAAATGTGGAGGTTTGAAAGTGGAGAGGGGGACATTAGAATAGTCTCATACTAATATTTAGTATTAATAACACCCCAGTGTACCAAAGTTAAATCACTCAGCTTCTAAAACAGTTGTTTTTGTGTTTTCCCTAGTGCAAAAAACTTCTCATCCTAGGAAATTTCTTTCCTCAAGCCAATTCCCACCCTCCCCCCCCCCAAAAAAAAGCGACAGCAGGGGAATCTTCAAGGGGATTTTTCCCTAGAATAAAATATTCAGTGAAAGGAATTAACTTGCCCTGAGTCAATCCCAGGATGAATTGTTACTTTTTAATATATAAAAATGTGCTTTAACTCAATCCAAGATTTTCAGGGTTCCTGGGGTCTAACCATAGCCCTGTAGGCCTAGAGTTATCTCAATAATTAAGATACTTCTGAGGAGAAAAGCAGAGGAGATGGGATAATTATGCTTCAAATGGAGTCTAAGAGCAGAATTAGACACTTGGGCTGGTGTAAGCCCTAGCAAACCTGATGCTAGAGTTTTCCTCCATAGACAAGTTTATGATCCAGTCTCTTAAAGGGAGTAAGACAGGTGAATCACAGTGCAATTCCACACCTGTTAATTTGAAGAGAGTGGTCTTTTCTGTTCATTCTAGTGACACAGTATTGAGATGGCAAAGTATAAATGCGATCAGTTCAACATCTGTGCTCTAGAACTTCTTAATTTTAGAAACAGAAAGGAGATCATTCCTTTTACCTGCACTCAGGAACAAAAGTCAAAAATCTTGGCTCAGTAATTAAGCAATGGATTAAAGTGAAATATCTGTGAGCCCCTCTGCATTCTCTTTTTAATATCTATTCCTGTTTCTTTTCCTTCTTCCTCTTCCTCCTCTGTCTCTTAGTCCTCCTTTGTCTTCCTGCCCTGCTGCTGTTGCTATTCCCCCTCCGCCTCCATCTTAGATACCAATGGAGAAACGGATATGAGGGAGATTATACCTGGCAGTTTCTCTGATCCGAAGCCCTCCTTGGCTGATGGCAGTGTAACTCTAATCTTTACCTTCACCTTCACATGCCCTCCCTGTTTCAGTCTTACTGTGGGGTTTTTCTTATAAGGCACCAGCCACTGAACTTAGCACCCACCCTAAATCCAGGATGATGTCATCTCAAGATCCTTAACTTAAATCTGCAAAGGTCCTGTTTCCAAATAAGGTCACATTCACAGATACTGGGGGCTAGGACTTGGACATTTATTTTCTTTTGCTTGTCAGTGGGAGGAACACAATTTAACACAAAACGGCAAGTAATAACAAAATACTAAAAGATAAGCCTTTTTCTAAGTGCTGCTTTACTAGTTAGGTTTTTACTTCCCCCTGAAACAGTTCTCATGTCATAAACACCAGTACTTACATTAACCAGAACCTGCCAGAGAAATGCACTTTGGGCACACTTCATCCACAGATTCAAAGAGAAAAAAAAAAAAAAAAAATGGAGCAGGGAAACAAAACCCCTAAAGCTTAGATGCTCTTCTTAGCCATTGATTCAAAAAGTGTACGTGGATAAATTCTCAGAAATCTCAAAAATAAAATATCCATGGATAAATTGTCAGAAATAAATCATATTTATTCTGTACATATTCCTACCTTAATCTCCAAAGAACTTGAAAGGCCTTGCAAAAATAATGTCAGACAATAAACTTAAATGAAGAAAAGCAAAACAATTCAAAAACAGAACATGGATGTTTGAATATGACTAGAAAGTCAACAAAAGGGAAAAATAAGCTGATCATACATATGTTTTTTTCTTATTTATGACCCTAAACGTTCTATATTTATGTTTGAATACTGAGTTAGCTCTTAGATTTCTAGCAGTAAAAAGAGAATCAGTGTAATTAGCTATCAAACTTTTCAAGAGGAAAGTATTACTTCTCTCTCATCATGTAGTTATGCAAGTGGCTGATCAAGTGGAAACTTAATGTAGAGAGGCACACATTTTCCAGAATTTTTTTCCATAGAAGGCAGAAGAATAATTTATTCTAAAAGATGGCAGAAATAAGAAATCCATCCTGGAAATAAAGTTTGGTATAAGTCTGTTGGGACAGATCTGCCCTCTGAACATGTTCTCCTGTTGACTGCCTCACTGGAGTCTTGTACCAGTTCTTAAACTCTTTGCTGATTCCCCTGTTGTGAGCAGCCAGGAGCCATTCTCACATCCACAGGTTCCAAGTAGAGAGTAAAGTATTTCTTGGAAGAATAGCACTTTTGATTTCAGAAGAGTATATAAATGTTTTGTGGAGTTAGCACGGTTTAGGTTAATAGGCACATAACTCATCAGAGGGTAACAAAAGGTGACAGGAAAAAATACTGCATTTTTGTAGAATAAGATATTCAAATGTGGTATGAACATTTAAGGCAGCTGATAGACAAAATAGGTGAGTCAAGGAAGGTGATTTTGGCATGGAGACAATTTTGTATTGAGAGGGATTTCTTCATGACCTCAATTACTGTGCATTGGAAAGCAGGCCTTCTTCCTCAAGGCCAGTGATGCTAAGATTGTTTCACTTTTCAACTGTGGTCCAAAGAGAGGGTTGAGTTGGGCCAGAACTGTAATCAGCCAAGAGAGATAGCAGCAAACTGAACAGGTCACCAACATGGTAATGATGATAACCTGGTTGGGACCCTTGGGGATGAACCAGGGCACCAGGAAGCAGAAGATGCCTCAGAACATGCTCATCACCATGAGAGGAGGGCATCACCAGGTGGCTGACATACATCATGGTTTTCACAGGAGCTGCCAACCCCTGCCTGTGACCAAAGCTGCCTTGCTTTGGTCAATTTATCAAAATCTTAAAAGTGAATACAGTAATAGTGCTCATATGGCAGGTTTTTCCAAAAAATAAAAAGTTTATAAAGGCAAAAAGGCAGTGTTAAAATCCAACTAAGAGAAAGAAGATGAATCTAAAGAGAACTAAGGTAATTTTTTCAGGCTTAATCCAATTTTAGTGAAGCATGTAGGGGAGAATGTGAGTTTGTATCTTTCCAACTCATTCATAAATAGCCTTTTTTTATCTTTTTTGGCTTTTGGAGGGTGTTGTCTTGAGATAGTGGTACCCATCAATGAAGGCAGTATGGTCTACTAGTGTATTAGTTTCATATTGCTGCTATAACAAATTTAGTGGCTTAAAACAACACAGATTTATTATATAATAACATATTTCCGTAGGTGGTGGGTTTCAGTGGGTGTGGATGTCTCATTGTTTAGAAGTCAGGTGAGCTGGGCTAATTCCTCTGCTTAGTCTCATAAGGCTGAAATCTAGGTGTCAGCAGCTCTTTGTCCCTTGCTGGAGGCTCTAGGTGAGAATCCATTTGCTGGCTTCTGTAGGGTACTGGTGAAGTCTAGTTTCATGCAGTTGTAGGACTGCTTGTCAGTATGGCTTGTTCCCTGTTTCCAGAGGCCACCACATGTTCCTTGACTCTTGTCCTTTTTGTCTTCAAAGACATGAGTGGTGGGTAGGTCTTTCTCATGTCTCTATTCTCCTGCCTCTTCTGCTTATAAAGGCAAGTGTGATTACATTGGGTGGTACTACATTGGGCCCATGATAATCTTAATTTAAAGTCAGCTGATTAGCAATCTTAATTCCATATGCAAAGTTCCTTTTGTCATGTAAGGTAACATTCACACCAGGGGATGGAGATCTTAGAGACCAAAATCCTGCCTACCATGGTAATTTTATATTTTTACTTTAATGATAGAGCATAATTTTAAGAACCAAGTGAATAGAAGATGAGTTTGTAAACCTTCATGGAAAGCTGAGAAGCTTAATCTGGTCTCCATTACCATTCTGCAACTAACAGAATACCTAAAAGCAAAACCAGCACTTATTTTTTAAGACATTTTTTCTTTTTCTTTTCTTTTTTTCTTTTTGTCCACTTCAACATGTGAATCATTGCTTGAGTTCCTCAAATCTTACTCAGTGGTGCATGACCGATATGGTTTTAGGCTGAAAAAATTTTAATGTCATGTCATTAGTTAACCATTACAACCCTAGAAAAGCCTTAATGATGCTTTCAAAAATGGTCAATTTGGGCAACGTAGCTTTCAATACTTCCATCAAACTGAATTAATTACAATATAGCATATATAAATAAAACTAGTAATTTGCTTTGGCGAACAGTTGTCAAAATGATATGTAAGCTTTAGAATAAAGGATACTAAGCTAATGTTTTTGAGAGTATCTATATTTTTATACTGGCTTTTTTTTAAGGCTTTAAATTCATTGGTATTCTTTGCAAGTATTTTAATAAATGCATAAATTTCTCCAATAATGTTATTTTCTTACCCAGTTCTTTATTTGGGTGCATTTTAAATTGTTTATTTTCAAATGTACACTATATTAAAATTAATTTTCATTTTCCAGCAGTTTTTCCCCCTTTTTTAATATTCTGTATTCTTTCTTGTGATACATTTAAAGATATGAGATTACTTGCTCCAAGTGGAATGAGAGAGACTTTCTAGTTGTTTTTCAAAAAGAAATCCATCGATATTATCACGAGTGATGTAGTAGGATCATCAATTTCACTGTATCTTACCAATATACTATTATCATTTTTTGAACTTTTGCCAACTTTGAAAAAGTGTCTTTATTTATGGTAAACTTAAGTTTCTAACTCTTTAACCTTATTTTCATGCATCTTTTCTGTCTTTTTCTATTTAAAAAAAAATCAGGATTCTGAGAACAGAGATAAGAATAGATGGTTTCCTTGGGGAATTATATAAAAATATCTGCCTTATACTAAAAATAGTTACACAACCCAAAGGAAGTTGGTCCATTCAGGCTTAGAAATGACTAAATTAAACAATGTTTGTCACAGCCTGAATTTTTAAAGAACTATTCTTTATATTAAAAAAAGGGCTTTTTTTTTTCATATCTTAATCTACACAATGATGCTGAAAGAATGAGATAATGGCTCTAAAAAGCTTTTGATTCTTATTATAGAAATAACCACATAAAAGTATGCTATTATTATTTTGTTTTACATTTAGCTAAAATAAAATTATTACCTAAGGATTTTCTTCTTCACTGCTTGATTTAAACCTAAAAAGTCTAGCTTCTTTTTCATTTATTTTCCTCTCAAAATCATAAAATATCTAAGGATTAATTTTTATAATAACATACACAAAAATAAAAATCTTGGTTTTTCATTAATTCATTCATTTGTACATCAGATGTCTTTTTCTACATTTAATATATAAACACAAAAGTTGATTTAATAACAACTATAGAATATTAAGTGTTTTTGAAGTATATTTAAACTGTCACTCAGTATACTCATCGCTTGTTTCCATAAAGTCAAGTATGAATGGTTATCATGGATTTTGAAAAAAAAATTTACTTGAGAATAATTTTAAATTTATAGAAAAATTTCAAAGGTAACACAAATAATTCCCATATACTGAAACTTAGTTTCTGCTCTTATTAACTAGTATGGTACATTTATAAGAACTAATAAACCAACCAATATTGATAAATTATTAACTAAAGCCAATTTTTTTTTTTAATATTTCTTTAGTTTTTGCCTAGTGTCCTTTTTCTATTACAAGATCCCTTCTAAGATACCACTATACCTTTAGTCAGCCTTGTCTCTTTAGGCTCCACTTGATTGAGATATTTTCTCAGACTTTTTTTGTTTCTGATAAGCCTGATATTTTGGAGGAGTATTAGTTGGGTATCTTGTAGAATGTTCATCAATTGGTATTTGTCTAATATTTTTTCTCATGATGAGACTGGGGTTCTGGGGAGGAAGACCACAGAGGCAAAGTATCAAAGTACCATCACATCATATCAAGGCCACATATTATAAGATTTATCATCACTGATGTTAATCTTGATCACCTGACTAAAGTAGTGTTTGTCAGTTTTTTCCACTGTAAAGTTATTCCTTCCTTTTTCATTCATACTCTACTCATTAGAAGAAAGACACTATGAGCACCCCACATTCAAGAGGTATTAATTCTTTACCTCCTTGAGAGTAGAGTATCTACAGAAATCATTTGGAATTCTTCTGCAAGGGAGATTTGTTTCTTTTCCCCCCATTTATTTACTCATTCACTTATTTCTTTATAGTAGTTTAGATTCATGAATATTTGTTTTATATTTTGGGCTATAATCCAATACTACGTTATTTATTTTGTTGCTCAAATTGTTCTTTGGCCTTTCAGAACTCTTTTAATTGGTACCTGTGTACCTTTGACATATCCCCATCAGTGTAAGGATTTCTTGTTTGCTTTTGCTATTTGAGTACCTCCTTATTTGGGGGCACTATAAGATAGTCTGGGTCATCTTGTATATTCTCTGCCCTAGCCCCAGATTCAGTCATTTTAACAAGTAGCCCTAGTTCCTTTTATTGAAGAATGATATTAGAAATCAAGAATTGAGTGCTAGGTGCCCTGGGCTATTTTTGATATCTAAGTTTGTCCTACAGGCAGAAACTCTTAAGACCATTCTCCCATGTGTATCTTAGATTAAGTCCCAAAAGTGTTCCTCTGATGCATGTTTCTGGCTCTGAGCACACAGGCTGCCAGTCAACAAGAGTGCGATGGTGACTTTATGATCATCTGACACTGCCAGTCATGAATATATGTTGGTGCATCAAGTTTATAACGTCCCAGTGTTGTCCTTTTCTTTCTGCACCATAACATGGATTAATGATTAGAATGAAGAGCTAATATTGCTGACTACGTATCTCACTCAGCTATCTCCCAGGCACCTCACTCTGGCGCCAGGTACCAGAATATCCACAACTTCTAGTCCTGGCCAAACCCACAGAAGAATCACTTACTATGCCACAATCTACCCCATTTATTTTATTGAGCAAAAATTGATTGAGAATTGACCTTGATCCAAACACTATTCTAAGCACTTTGAATATAGTGTTGAACATAACAGAGAGGGCCCCTATGCCCTACACCATGGTGAAGATAGGCAAAAGCAAGTAAACAAAGAAACATACAAGAGAATTTCAACAAATGGTAAATATCATTAAAACAACAGTGTCTTTTTTATGTTCAGGAAAGGTGACATTTGAACTGAGACCTGAGTGACAGGAGGGATTCAACCAAATAAAAATGTTACAGACGGGAATTCTAGGAAATAAGCAGAGCAAGTACAAATAAGTAGAGCAAGCTTGATGTATTAAAGGACCAGATTAAAGGCCAGTGGGACCAGCTAGATACAGAAGTGAAAAGTAGCACAAAATGGGGGAAGTTAAGCAGAAAGAGAACGATTTCACATGTGATTGTCAAAAAGTCTGGAATCTATTCTACAAGTAATTGGTCACTTATATGTAGAATATTTTAAAAAATGACACAAATGAACTTATTTGTCAAACAAACAGACTCACAGACATAGAAAACAAATTTATAGTTACTAGGGGGAAAAGGGGAAGGGTGGAGGGATAAATTGGGAGTTCAGAATTTGCAGATACACACTACTATATATAAAACAAACAACGAGGCCCTACTGTATAGCACAGGGAACTATATTCAATATTTTGTAGTAACCTATAATGAAAAACATGAAAAGGAATATATATATAAATATATGTATGTATAACTGAAACACTATGCTACGCACCAGGAATTAACACAACATTATAAACCGACTATAGTTCAATTAAGAAAAATAAAAAATAAAGTAATCGAACACAATGGATGGTATTAAGATATCAAATGTGTAGCTATTATAATTTATCTAGCTCTTATGATATGCCTTGTACTATTTTAATGACTATGTATATCTTTTCAGGCATTACTTGAAATAACACTATGAGGTAGGTATTAATAATTTCATTTATGTTTTAGGAAATCGTGGCTCAAAAATATTAAGAAATGAAGACGACCTATCTAGTAAGTAGTGGAGCCAACATCTGAACCCTACTAAATTAACAGCTATTCCATAGACTCAAATTAAAAAGCAAAAACTATGGGTTTAAGCAAGTACACAAAAACTGTTACATATGAAAGAAATATTAAAGAAAAGGATGTATCCAAGGTGGGATTTCAAATAATATTAAGCTGATTTTGGCTAGAGTACCCAAAATACTTTGATTCTGCCCTCAGTCAAAACAACTTTACTCACAAAGCCTTTAAGAGGAGTATTTGCAGAGGGGAGACAAAACAACAAATTGTTGCTAGCTGGAGTGCTTTCTCAAATCCAAAAAAAAACCTTGTATAAGCTAGATTGGACCATACAAAGTCTGGAACCAGGCATCAAGAGTTCATCACACTCTTCTACCTGGAGGCTGTGAATAAGTGGAAGCTATTTTCTGGTTCTGTTCTTAGAGCTGCCTACGTTATGCTTTTCCAGGTAGGCACTTCGCAGGAGCCTTTCTAGGCTTTATAGGAGGAAAAGAGAGGCTAGAGACTATGCCCATGTGTACTCATTCATTTTCTTTGAAAATCATACTCTGATAATGTGGTTGAGTCACCACCATGGCTCCTTCAGGGTGAAGGCAGTTGTCCTTAATGCTGACTTACAATGGGGCTCGGGTTAGACTTGAACTTCCCAAAGAGCTCAGCACATTCTGTAAATAGATGCTACACATTAAGATACTGAAGATCCTTGCAGTAAGGACACTTGCTCAACTTCTTCAACCCATCCTTCCCCCCCAATTTTTTTTTAAATGACAACATTTTCTTTCCTACATGGCACCTAATAACATTCTATAGGAAAGTATGTACCCACATTGAGAATTCTTGCCTTGGATCACTGACAACAAACCCTGCAGCTTTGTCTCTTGAAGTTAAAGGAAATTCAGGTTTAATAATGCCTTTTCCAGCCAGTGCCGACTTTGAACAGAAAGACAGACTCCATAGTTTCACTTTCCCAGAGTAAAGCTATTATTTGTTGATGTTGATTGAGAAATATGATACCTACAGCATGAACTCTGTTTCAATTGCCAGAATTTATGTCTTGAGTAAGTGTTGGGAGGAAATGGAAGGAGTGTGGTCACTGTAAGATCTCTGTCACAGTAAGGCCTGAGTGGTTTTTGCTCTGGGATGTAAAGTGACTTCTAAGAGAACAGGGAAGGAGCAATCGCAAACCCAGGAAAGATGGAAAGTAGTGAGATCACCCCAAATTTAGGATGGCACAATGGACACTAGTGAAAACAAAAAATACAGCATTCCAGCAAATTAATTTACAGTAAATGGATAGTCATGATACCATGAGGATGATGATAATCTGATGTGGGTTTTTACAGCTTCGTAAACAGAAATTTAATTCTTAAATTTCTCTTATAAAATTAAACTACATGGAATCTTCTGTTATTCATATCTAGCAATATCCTTTGACAAAATAATTTCAAAATAGTAAGTATCATGCCCTCTTACCTCACCTAAACAAAATAGATACCCAAAGTTATTTAAATCTGTAATATCAAATAAAATAGGGAGCTTTTTTCTGTCTGAGGATAGATTTTTTTTTACATGAAAGAAGAGTTTACAAAATTGGATTTAAACTAAAAGCTCAGATTTTATTTTCTTTTTCCTTTTCTGGGGTCTGTTTATTATTTTTGTTTTCAAAACAAAGATAGTAAACATACATATCTCATTAAAGATAAAAAATAAAATTTCTCTGAAAAATATTTATCTGTTCATTCTCTTTCCATCCTCATACCCTATTTCTCCATCCTTCTCTTCAGTAGCAGAGTATTATGACAAGCATACTCCTATGACACCAAAGTGTATGGTTAAGATCTCTGTTTGATTATAATCTGCTAATGGTTTATATCAAAGAATAGGATGAGTGACTTTCAACAGTTCTACAGTATTCCTTGCATTGGGGTTGAAGTTTAACGTTATTTGTTGACCATTTTCCAAAGCACTGTGGCAACTCTTGGCTTATCACATGCATGATTTTGGAATATTTTTGACACTCAATTCAATACGTTTTATTTAGATCTTATTTCTAGATTCAGTAAGACTTTCTTGAAATGAGGGATCACTATCTTTTGTCTCAAAAGTACCATCTTCGAAAGTGTTTCACATATATGTCTCCCATAGAACATCTACTATGGTGATTTTGAGGGACATATTGACATATATTTTTTCTGTAGTATCCTCATATATATCTACACATCTTAAATGTAGATATAGAGATAAATGTATACATATGTACATTCACATCTGTGTGTGTGAATATGTATGTATTTTTTCAGAAAGTAAGTAAATTTAACTTTTATGATGTTTTTTTTTCCAATAGATATAGGATAATTATTAAGCAACCACTACATAAAAGTATTGTTTGAGATACTGAATGTTAACAAAGAAGCATGTGGAGGAATTTTAGTAAACTGATCTTTAGTAAAAACAATTACAAACTTCAAATGCTATGTGAGAAAAAAAAACACTGTGAAATCAAGAATCTTGGTTTGTAGTCAAATAAGAAAAATTAAAAGTGACAGCAGATGAGGCAGGAGTAACAGTAGCAATAGGTTTATAAAAGAAGACAGAAGTAATTTTTATTTATATTCTTATCTAAATATTTGAGAGCTTTCCACATTACAATGAGGTTCCAGGGTGGGCCAAAGAAAAATAACCAAATGTTGCAGAATGTAATCAGAATAGAGAGCATATCTTTCTATATTAGGAAATGGTCTTGAACACATGCTTATATTAAGAAGTGGATTGTGATCTGGAGTTTACATTAGTTGTACAACCCAAAAGTTGTGGAATTTCCAAGCTGCAAAGCTATGAAAAGGCTGAGTGCAATGATGAGTGTTAAGGATGTTGTGTGAGAAAAGAAATGGACCCCAAATCCTTGCCGCTCTGCTCCATGGGGATGAGCCTTGAACTAACACAATGAAACCATGAGTTTACTGCCTGTGGAGGCCTGTTACCTTTTCCATACTCCACGGACACAATTTTTTGCCCTTTCTCTAGACAGTCATTTTACAAACCCATGCTATTTGTCACAATAGGGAACAGACAAGGGAAATTATATAAACTTAGAATAATAATGTATCATCAATTGCATTATTTTGTACAAAAGACATGACCATATTATTTTTATATTACACATTTTCTTCTGTTTATAAAGAATATCAGGATAGATTCTGGGAAAATATTACTGATACTTGAAATTCTAAATATAAACATTAAAAAAATTTTTAATGTTGTATTGGTCCTACTATTTTACACTGTACAAACAGGTTTGTTTTTGTTGTTTTTCATAATAAGAATATAAAAGTTTTTATAAAGGAATTCTTGGTTTAATATTATTTGTTTATTAAAAGTAAACATGCTTTGAGTTTATTTCACTCCTGTTCTGTATGCTCTAGGATTAAATCACACAGCACTATCTTCCTCCCCATACCTTTCAAAACAACATTAAAAGAACATTAATTCATTCAACTGATGGTTATTGGGCCCCTCCAATTCCAGAGACTGAACTGGTTCCTGATTATTTGGTAATAAACCTAGGCAGGCGTAGACCTTGTCTTCAAAGAGCTTACAGTCCAATTCATAAGAAGGATATTTAAACAAAACAAAACAAAATCTATAAATAGAGTCAACGTAAAATAGTTGAAAATACAGCAAAGGAAGGACCTGGATGGTATGCGACAAGATAGACTATTTTGATATGTAGCTATTCCTTTTATGTACAATATGTTTCATTAAATCTGGATAAGCACAAATCCAGTTATAGCATAAAGATATCACAAATACTCAGGAAGATCACATATTCCATGTGGCACCTGACTGTTTCAAATTAAGGCTTTTGAAATATTAAAGGTGATCAAATATTAATACCCCACTGGCATCTATTCTGAAGTTTCCAAGGGTACAGAATAAAGCACATGCTTCCTTAGTAATGTAAACTTCATTTTACAGCAGAGAACTGCACTGACTTCCTGTTCACATTCAAACACAATTAAGGTGTTGCTTACAATCTGTGAAGCTTTATTGTCTGAGTCTTCCTTACCTGAGGGACCACTTATCTGCTTTCCACGAAGCAAACTTTGGAGCAGTTCTGCTGACTGTTCCCTGACTCACTTCTGAGGGGCTCATGAGGCAGCACTGCTCACGCGGACAGCGTGCACACTGGTGCCCCCGTTCCTCTGCCACTGTGACCCGATCAATAGTCTCAAATGTAAGAAGACAGAGGACTGCTGTTTAAATAACACTCATAGACAAAGAAAGACATTTTCATTCTGTCTATCTTTGATAAGTGTCATCTCACCTATCTCTGAGCACTGACATATAGTAAGTATATGCAATATTATTTATTAAAATAGATTATTTAAATAATTTGAGAAGCTGTAGTTATTTCCAAAACACTCAAGGCAGAGTAATAAATTTGCCAAAAAAAAGAAATTTGCCAACAATCAATTTGTACCAGTGCTAGAAAATAAATGTGTAATGCTAACTATCACATCATAAATCATGATTTACTAAGAAGGTGCTTTGAGTAACATCTAAAACTAAACTAATATGAGTGACTCTATTGAAGAGATAACTCATATTTTTAAATACCTAAAAATACTGATACTAACCAAATTATTATTGTTCTAATGAGTTGGAAAAATTGAAGAGGGAATTCTGAAGTTATATATTAAGTATTATATTATTTGATAAAATTATCTCAAGCATTTCATGTCAAGTCCACTAATAATAAAGAAATAAATCAATCTTTTTCTGGTAATACAGGAATTGGTAGAGGTGTGTTTTATTCTTCCAATTATGTGATTCATTTCTATTAAGTCACTGTCTTTCTGTTTCTGTTTATCAAATATAAAGTGATGAGACTACACTACACTATTCTGAACTTTAATTGTGTCACTTTAAGTAAAAAGTACAATATATAAGTTATCCTTAATGAACAGCAAAAAATACTAGTTCTGTGTCCTTTTCAATGCTGAGAAACTGTAGTATGGTACACAAGCATACTGCCATGTTCCAATGGATTGTTTTAATTAATTTGATTAAATTTTTTCTTCACAACTTTGATGACCCTTAGGGACCCTAATTCATGATTATCCTCATTACACACTTTCTAGAACTCACATTAGTGTAATGCATACTGAGCTGTCCTCTTTTGCTTAAGTAAATAACATTTTTAAAGTGGAGTAACTAAAGTTTCAGGACTACAGAAAAGAATGTCAGTTTTGGTTTTGTAGGAAGATTTACCTCTCTACTTAATTACCTCCACCATCTACACTATCTCTCTTGAACACAATCAATTTATTTCATGTCCATGGTTATTGCTTTCAGTACAGTGAAGCATGACAGAGTGAAATGAAACACCAGGAACAAAATGTAAAGGAGGTCAGACTAATACAGAATATAAATGATAGGTGGCTGTGCACAGAAGGTGTGTAATGATATTTGTATTTCAGGATTGCTGCCTCAATTCACAACGTGGCTGTACCCATAAAAATCATTAAATCTCGTTTTCAACTTGCCTATCTGTTTAGAATGCAGCTTAGGAAATAGACAAGTAGAAATTTTTTGCCAAAGGGAAAATAATTCTATTACTGAGAGGTTGGATATATGGCATCACAATTGCTGCTGGAGAGCTGGAGGAGAGATCTGGTGTCCTCCATTCTCCTCTGTGCCAATAGGTTAGGTTCAAAAGGTTGGCAGGAATCATATCTTGTAAAGCGGGGCTGGTCAGAATTAGATTGTGAAACTTAAGCGGAGCCATCCTACAATTGTAGGTACTGGAAAGAAAAGATACACTAACATTTCAGGGAGATCGATCTCTTTGGCAGAAGATTAATTTTAAAAGAGTCAAAATGGGGCGTGGGAGAGGGTGACCTGTTAGGTGGTGATTATAATTATAACTATGGAGATTTCTTTAAAATGATGATAAATGGAATTGTAATAAGTGTAATAATAACATCGGCACACACTGTGAATAAGTCTGTTTTTATCTTCGTTTGACTATGTGGAAGCTGCGGTACAGAGGAGTTAAATAACTCAGCCTCAGTTATGCAGCTAGCAGGAGGCAGAGCCAGGATGTACACATAGGGAGTCTGACTCTGGATCCCTCTATATTATACTGTTTCTAAGGTAGGAGATGGTGATAAATAAAAGATTCAAGGGAGATGTGCAGGTAGGACGGATAGAAATTGGCCACTCGAAGGATGTAGTAAGTGAGGAGGCTCACAGGCTAGATGTATAGATCCGGGACTCATCAGCATCTACTGTGCAACTAATGCTATGGAAGAGAGAGAGTGTGCAGATTAGAAAAACACTGCATCTAAAAATGGCAGCCTAGGAACCGCCTAGATTTACAATATGTGGGAAGAAAAGGAGCCTGTAATGGTAATTAAAGCAGAAACAATAATGTCCTAGAAAACAAGGGAGGATGACGTTTCAAGGGGGGGTGCCATCAAGAGAATCAAATTCTGGGGAAAGGATAATAAATACACAGTGAAACCTGCCCATTGCTTTCCGATTTAATCATAAGGAGGTCACAGATGACCACGGAAAGAATGATTTCTGGGTGGTAGAGACCTGATCCAATCTAGTCCTAATTAGATCTAGCATAGACTTGACACTATGATGTATATCTCGGAGAGAAGTAGGCAAGGAATGGAGGGGTGAAACTACGTATTTAGGGTGTATGGTAAAAATAGGTATCATCTAGGAAAGAAAACTAAGATTTGTCGGGGGAAAGCGAGAATGAAATATTAAGAGCGAGAAGGAAAGAGTATATATAGTAAGTAATATTTTGAAAAAGAAGGTAGAACTAGATCTAAAACGTAGAAAATAACTGGTAAAGGATGATACACGGAAAGATCCAAAGGAACCATGACACCAGAGTGATTTGAGAAACTTGTATTGCTCAAATTTATACCATATGGGATTGGTCACACTGTGTCTCTTCTCACAGAGATTTATCACTTTTGAAAAATAAGTTCCTTTCCTTTTCAGTCTTTGTAGTATGTCACTTTGATGTCTCCAAACAGGGTCTGTACTGACAGATATTTTTGTGCAGAAAATAGCACTAATTTCCCTTTCTATAAAGAAGTGCGTGAATGTGTGTAATTGTATGGAAAGGATCTGAATCCTGAAAGTTAGGGTGAGATGCTGTATTTTTTTTTAAACATATCCTTTAAAAATAATAATTACTTGAAGTCTGTTGCCAGAGTTATAATGGTTTCAGCCACACTGTTTTCTAAATGCTCAAATTTGGTACGCTGCTTTTTGACAGGAAGTTGGCCTACAGAGCAGGAATGTATGTAAACAAAGAAATGGGGCTCACAGGAAGGTTGAGTTCAATCAAATCCCGGAGGCAGCTCCCACTCTGAGTGGCTTTCTGTATCTTGATTATTTGCAGATGCTTCACATGAAGCTAGAGACGTTGAAACCCAATAGTTAACCCCCCTAAAACTCCCAAAGTCAGCGCGAGGTGTCAGCCAGCTAAACCAAACAATGAGGAGGAAGTAAGAAATTTAATGCCATCCTGCTTCAAGATGCACAAAGTACTTTTTTCTCCCTCAGGAATCAAATCTCAACACTGAGCTCTGAAAAGAGAGACTCCGAAAGTCAAATAATACAACTGCCTGGAATCATCAACCCAAACACGAAGGGTTAAAAGTTATAGTTGTTTGGTCCTTTGACATTATTATAAAATCACAGGCCTGCTGAGCTTCAAATCCTATTGTCTTGCCAGAAGTGCCTAGCTCTGCCTTTCTTGGCTGTAAAAATGCTAAGATGCCAAGGGCAACAAACTGTCATATAAAGTCACGGAAACTTTATAGAATAAAAAAAAAAGAAGAACAAAAAGAGGCATTTTTGTCAGTCTTACAAAGTCTGTTTGCATGAGTGAAAGCAAAAAGTGTCCTGATTCCTGCAATGCTATCTGATACGTAACCCCATTCTTCTGGAAACTAGGGGATGCTTTTCTTTTCCCCAAGCTAAGCAATCAGGAGGAGTTGCAAGAAGGTAAAACTTGTGTTATATTCTTTGAAGTCTGCTGGTTGTCATGCTTTGTGCTAATGGAACAGTAGAGAAATGAAGTGTGGGAGAACACACTGAAAAAGGTCTGGCGGAAGGGGCCGGGGTCAGGGACAACCTCACTCCTCCCCCGCAGCTGCCACCGCCCACGGAGTGAGGGAGATGGATCCTGCCCATGCCCACAGAATTAACTCTCAAACAGATGCAACTGGGGTCTGTGGTTTTGGTGGGACAGCTGCAGAGAGCATAGCAGCTTAAGACCACTCCCTCCTGAGGTTCCACTGGGAGAGCACAGATGAACTCTCAAGGAGCTGCCAGTACCTAAGGGTGCTGCTAAAAAGTCAGCTACCATCTCTCCACACTGAGGCTGTAGACAAAGCACTAGAACAGTGGGTTTGGGTCCGGACCGGGGAAGCAGGTAGAAGAGTTGCTACTATCATGTACGAAGGGATCTGTGTTTACTTTTCCCCCTTCCATTCACCAATACCTGAGGAGCTGATATCAAGAAAAATGAGTAAGAAGAAGTATAAGAGTCACATCAAACCCACTCCATCTGGTAGCCGTTAGAACTTCAGTTCATACTCAACTAGGGGATAAAAGGCTTTTTTAGAATATGAAATAAACCTTTAAAATAAACAAGAATGAGTCATACACATGGAAGCAACCTAAATGTCCATTAACAGAAGACTGGATAAAGAAGCTGTGGTATATTTATACAATGGAATACTACTCAGCTATTAAAAAAAGACTAAAATAATGCCATTTGCAGCAACATAGATGGACCTGGAGATTGTCATTCTAAGCGAAGTAAGCCAGAAAGAGAAAGAAAAATACTGTATGATGTCACTCATATGTGGAATCTAAAAAAGAACACTAATGAACTCATTTACAAAACAGAAAGAGACTTGCAGACATGGCAAACAATCTTATGGTTACCGAGGGAAAGGGAGTGGGAAGGGATAAATTTGGGAATTCAAGATTTGCAAATATTAACTACTATATATAAAAACAGATAAAAAACAAATTTCTGCATAGCACAGGGAACAATATTCAACATCTTGTAATAACCTTTAATGAAAAGGAATATGAAAACAAATACATGTGTGTGTATATACACACATATATACATACACATATACATATACTGGGACATATACATGGCTGGGACATTATGCTGTACACCAGAAATTGACACATTGCAACTGGCTCTACTTCAGTTTTTAAAAAATGGGGGGGGGGGGGAGGATCTGTTGTATAGACCAACAGGAGCCTTAATAACTAAAAGTGATGAAAAAGCAATGAAATTGGGCCAAAGAGTTATTAACAAATTTGGCTTTCAGCCAGCAAGAATAGGTGCTTCAATTTTGCAGAAATGTGGGCAGTCACTGAAAAAAATAAAATTGTTCCATGTTTGCAACTTGGTTATCTGAGTTTGCTCAATAAACTCATTTCATATGACAGCTCAGTTTTGGAATGAATATGTTAGATTGAAAATATTATGGAATCTCATTTTCATCTTTCCTATTTACTGACATTGAAAATAGTGAGTTCTTTATTCACAAGGAGCTAATGCATGGCTATGTCCGGATATTTCCTAAACCTTTTGAGAAAAAAATATAGATATTATGTTTTAAAGAAAAATTGTTGCCTTTCTGTGAATGCATTCAAAACTCCCAAAGCCTTGGGGTTTGTTGACAGTTATGACCTCACATTCTACAAACTCTACCACTTGCACATTTATTTCTATCCCCACATGCATTTGCCTAATGCATTTGTCTAGCACACACATACACATATACTCTCTCTCTCTCATCTCACAGATGTAGTTTTAATTCTAGCTCTATTTCACAGTGACATGTTCCTTATGGTGCAAAAGGAGGGCATCATGTCACCTGACTACAGCAACAGTAGTCTGGCCTGCTCTCAGGTGCCCTTTATCTATGAGGATAAACCTACCCAGAAGCCTGGCAGTTACTACTTCCTCACTGAGAAGAGGTCTTTCTCTGAGCTTAGTTTTATAAAATTAGGTATTTTTTCTACCCTTAGGGGAAATTTTTTTAAACACTTAAGATTGACCAATCAAGTCTGGGGACAGAGCCTGGGGTTGGAGAGGGTGCTCATATACTGATCAATGTCTCCAGAATTCCTCTGGAGACACTCACAGCAGTGGCTATGGCCACCATCATGCCAACAAAGCTTTACCCGAAATGTTTAATTTGGCTTAAATGATAAAAATGTCAAAAGAGCATTTATTATTTTTGCTTCTTTCCTCAAAGAAAATAGCATTTCACTTCTACTATGCTCTAAGTTTCACTGTTAAACACAATTATCCAAAAAATTAGATTTTACTTTTTCCAGATGATAGATACGAAGTATCTCATTTTACGAATGCCCCAGATTTCTTTTTGGTAACGTATACATGTATTTTTTTTTCTTAAATTGGTATGAAGGTAAGTTTTCATTAGTAAACATGTCATAATAATGTAGACTTATTATGAGTATTTCCATCTCCTCCAGCAAAACTATGCAGAATCGCGGATTTGTTATAGTTGGAGAATAGTGAGATTATACATAGAGTTATGGGGGAAATGCAAACTATATGAAAAAGGCAAAATATGAAAAAGGTTAATGTTTACACACATATGAAGAACAGCTAATGAGTCTGAACAGAACCACTGAGTTAATCTAGAGTTCTAACCCCGTAACACCCCAAATTGTTGAAACTGAGGCCTAGGGAGAAATTACTCTCCTGGGGTCACCCAGTTCTATGCACACTGAATTCTCCTCCTTCTATGCGTGTTTTGTTTGTTTTATATTTTCCCCCTGACTTAACCACCAAATAATCACTTCTACTGCATTTTTCTGGTTTTGAATAGTTAATAAAGAGTGGGAGGCATTCTGAGAAGAGAGAATACTGTAGGTTGCTACAGATACAGACATGGAGAAGGCAGATGTAACCATAAATTAGTGACATCAGTGGGAGAGGGTTCACACTGGGGCACACTGGAAAGAGCACCTGGAGGTTTAAATTCAGTGTCTACTACTCAGCTATAAAAAATAATAAAATAATGTCATTTGCAGCAACATGGATGGA
Organism: Camelus ferus; assembly: GCF_009834535.1. Lineage (NCBI taxonomy): Eukaryota > Metazoa > Chordata > Mammalia > Artiodactyla > Camelidae > Camelus > Camelus ferus. Next base: position 97,476,418 of record NC_045697.1, on the reverse strand, counting down.
CCTGGAAAATGTCATTCTAAGTAGGTAAGCCAGAAAAAGAAAGGAAAAAACCATGTGATATCCCTTATACATGGAATCTTAAAAAAAAAAAAAAAAAAAAAGACAAACTTATTTACAAAATAGAAACAGACTCACAGACATAGGAAACAAACTGATGGTTACCAGAGGGGGAAGGGGGTGGGAAGGGATAAATTGGGAGTTCGAGATTTGCAGATACTAATATATATAAAACAGATAAACAAGAAGTTTACACTGTATAGAGCAGGGAACTGTATTCAATATCTTGTAGTAACTTACGGTGAAAAAGAATATAAAAATGGATACATATATGTTCCTATATGACTGAAGCACTGTGCTGTACACCAGAAATTGACACAACATTGTAAACTATACTTGACTATACTTCAATAAAAATAATAAAAATAAAATAAATTTAAAGTGTCATTCCCTAAATATGGCTTAGGAGGCAAAGTGGAGTCACTGAATTCTTGAAAAACGTTTTTCTGTGGAATCAGAAATTTGGCAGTAGGCATTCTAATTCTTGAGGCTGAAGCTTCATTGAACAGTGAGGACTGGAAATGCCATTTGGGTCATCAGTATAGAGGAAATATTTAGACCTCTGAAAATTTATGAACTCTCTGAGGGAGTGAACTTAAAAGGCCATTGGTAAATACAGAGTCACAGAGAAACTTAGATGTATGGGCCAGTAGGAGCAAGAAAAGAAACCAAGAGAGAGGGAGTAGGAAGAAACATGAAAGGTGAAAAGGGATTCAGCATGGGGCAGTATCAGACTAACAGGTAAAGAGACAATTTCAGGGAGGAAGACATCTATTAAGTAGAAAATAATAAAGAATTAAAATGGACATTTGGATTTTGTGAGAAAAATGTGAGTTTCCAGACTATTTTCACTAAACAACAGGTTTTCAATTGCTTCAAAGGGAGATAAGCTATTCATTAATTCTTTTATTTATTCAACAAATAGTGTGTGCTAGGCCAATTCTACTGATGCTTTTCATGTTATTTATGATCAACTCCTCTTTATCCTTGACTTTTTGCAGCATGTTTACCTCTAGTAAGTGTAAACTCTCCCCTTCAAGTCAGTCAATAATGCCATGATCTCTTTGGATTATTCAGTGCAAGAAATCCTCAGACAAAATGATCTTACAAGATTTCTCTCTTGGAGACTGTATTTTGGCTCTAGTTGGAAAAAAAATCTGTAAGGATCATTATTAAATTCTTGTTAATTAGTTGGAACAACAATTATCGTGGCTTACAGGTGAGAAGGTTTTCATTTTGTTTTATTTTGCATTTACAGTAAGAATTTCAGAATAAGGACCTTTGCTGTCTGCCTGCTGCAACTGCATATTTGGTTTGGTAAGATATGACAGGCTAGCAGGATAAGCAGCAAGACTATCCTTTCAACCCCTGGAGCAAATACCTGTATGCAATGGATGCTTCTTAACCTTTAGGTCAGTGTTCTCAAGAGACACTGAAATTCTTTCGGAAAGGAAATGATAAGGCGGCACAGTTTAAGATCATAGGGAAAGGGGAATTTCAGTGTAACTAAAATTATGTTACTAAATTTGTCTTCTGATCAGACTTTTAAAAGACTTAGGTCAGGTTCCTCTGCTAAGGGATGTTCAATTCATTTATTCATTCCACAAATATTTACTGAGTAACTATTAGGTGCTAGGCAATGGGACCAAAGCAAGGAACAAGAGAGACAAGGTTATTTGTGTGTGTGTCTCTTATTTTCTAATATGTAGAGTTATATAATGAATAAGTAAGAGTTTTGGGTATGTTGAAGTACTGTGAAGAAAAAGGAAGATAAGAAGAAAAGATTAAAGTGGATATATGGGAAATGGGGCTAGGTGATAGCTTATGTATACTGAAGCAGTGATATTAGAGCTGGAACTTGAAGTGAAAAAGTGAATTACGATGAAGGAAGAAATTCTACAGGAAAGAAACACAAGAGCAATGCCCTGCAAGAGGATGAACTAGGGGCATGTTTGAGAAACAAGAGACAGAGTGGGGAAGTAGTGGGAGAAATATAGCTGGAGAGGTACTGTTTTTTAAGTCATCATATCATTAGGGCTTGGTCATTAATTGGGATTTTATTCTAAGGGAAATGGCAAGCCACTGTAGAATTTTGCACAAGGAAATGATACTAGCTGATTTTATTTTTTAACTATCAGACAGCTACTCTGTTTAAAGCAAACTGAAGTGGGACAAGAAGGAAGGGTGAGGAATCAGTTAAAGAGGCTATTGCAGATGTACAGGAGAGAGTGAAATGGACTAAGATGGTAGCTGTGAAGGATTAATTGGTCCAAGTCAGGCTGTACAATATACTCAGTAGTAAGTTCGGAGTGTAAGCTTTTTTTTTTTTTTGGTAAATTTTATTACAAATAGGAGAGTAGTTCTCCTCACTTCAGTGTGGTGGTGATTGGACCAAAGCAAAAAAAAAAAAAAAAAAAAAAAAAAAAAAAAAAAAGCTATAATCATGTAAGCATCAATTAATAGAAGGAAACCAGTTATAAAAAAGTAAAACAGTTTCCTTACTTAAACACTAACCAAATAAAAATAATAGGAATTCAGATGATGAAAAACAACAGTAGAATCCAATAGTACCACAACTTTTGGATTTTACCTTAAAAAGAAGGACCACTATTGTGATGTCTTTTTATTTCATCAACTAAGCATATTTTAAAACAATAGCAGAACTAATCTCTAACATTTAATTATATTTTTTACCTTTGTTACAAACTTGATCCATTCTCTTTATTTTTCTTGTTATTCATTGACAAACGAAAGCTTCATGGTCTGGCCCACAACACTAACCCATCTTCTAAAGACTGACAATAAACTTCAAGATTATTTTGTATAATATTAATTTTGGAGTCACTTTAGTACTTACGGAGTAAATCAGTTTTGCTTTTATATCATTTTTATGCCATAATTAGGTTTGCCAGATAAAATACAGGACATCTAGGTAAACTTCAATTTCAGACAAACAACAAACAATTTTTTAGTTTAAGTGTGTTCCAAATATTTCATAGGACATCTTATAGTAAAAAAGGTATTTGTAATTTACCTGGAATTGAATTTGAGTGTCCTGTATCCTTACTTGCCAAATCTGTCAACTCTGACCCAAATTGCCTCAAGAAGTTTCTATGTACATTTTCATTTGTAATCTACGCTGAAGTACTTACTATTAAAATGTATCTGTACTGTCACCAAGAATATCTGTATATTATAATTTCCAGACTGCTAAGAGGAGCATTTTCTTAGTTCCTATACCAACCTCAATTTCCTTATAAGCATTTTCTATTTAGTTATAAAAAAATAACACAGTTTATGTACTGAAGTGGAACCATCACAACTTCTAATCACTGTCAGTGAAAGGTGCAGTACTTCTGATATTGATGTGTAAATATTGATTCATCTGAAGCCTGTAAGTCAAGTGCTTAAAGGAAAAGCATCCTTAATTCTTTTTTAAGGGAATTTATTACTTTCAATAGTTTGACCAAGCTTGTAAATGCAATTATACATTCTCTTTCTTCTTGGATTCTGTGTACATATTAAGCAACTCCCGCAAGCCATGAAGTGACTAGATGAATGTTTTTAAATAATTGGGATGAAGAGCATTTTCTTTACTTGCGTACACACGATTGTCCTGCTATTGCCCTTGGTATTGCTTTGATTATTTTGTTGCCTTCCATTAAATGCCAACGCAATGCATCATTTGGTGGTATTTCTAGCTAATGGATAGCAAGAGACTTATGATTCTTATAAAGAAATGTTTCTCTCCAAATCCATGTCTGCAATTTTATCTCTGATTCTGTTTTCTATTTTTTTAATGGCCCCTTGGATGTACTTCATGTAGAGACAATCTAGACCTCCACTGAAGCTTTTTAAAGTTCTTTTTTTTTTGGTAGGAAGGAAGAAAAGCCATTCTTCATATTATACTTTTCATCAGTCTGAAAGAGAACTAACTAGGCAGTGGGTCTGGAAGCCTTTGAAAAGAGAGAGACACGGAGTAAGGGCAAGAGAGAGACCTTGTTTCCTTGTAACTGGCAGATGTAATTATCCTGAATACAGAGAGGAGGCTGAAGCAGCTGGCATGGATTTTGACAACCACATTGAAATTGTTTATAAGAAATTCTCTCCAGTAAACATGGGTGTTCCACATGCAAGGGGAGATTGTGGGATTTGAAATCTGAGAGAGAGGAAAAAAACTGGGTATGCTTATAGAGTACATGGGAGGATACAAGGCCATTTGTAAAGAGAATGAAAACCAGACAGCTCAAGCCTAGGCCTCTTGAACCAGCACTGAACATCTGTACCACTTTCAAGGTGTGAAAATCTTAGATGAAACTCATTAGAAAGAACTGTGGAGAGAAAAGGCCCAAAGATAGCAACTCAAAAAGCGAAGAGTAATATGCATTTCTGATACTCTTATTCAGGATTGCATTAAGACAGTGAAGGAATTTTTGCAAGAAACGAGCCCTAACATTTCAACACCAACAAGAAAAATTCATACTTCTAGCCCCCTAGAATAAATGACTTTTTGATTTGAAAGGTAAAGATTGTAATTGATAGCTTCACAGTCCAGAGGGATTTAACATATTTATACACCATCTTTGCCATTTGAGGAATTTCTGATTTTTCTCAGATTCCCCTAAAGAAGACTGCAAGAGGAGAAAATTTACTCTGAAAGTTTGTGCCATAGAGTGGGCAACATGTGGGCTTCCAGGCACTTATTTATAGATGTGTTACATATATGTATTGAGAGTATACTCCGTATAAGACACATCAATGGACACTGCAGATGTCCTGGGGGTGCGACGCAAATTCCTACCTCGTGTGCAGAGGTCCTCATCTCAGGCGAGGTCCGCTTCACTGACTGTGTGACCTTGTGCCCATTACTCAACTCTGGCCTCAGTTTCTTCCACTAAAAACAGCAACAAAATAGATACACAAGCTTTACCTCAAGTAATTTTTTTTTCCAGTTTTCAAATATCAACTCTATTGGGATATACTTTTCATTCAGTAAAATTGTTTTTTGGTGAGGACTTTTGACAAATGTGTACAGTAGCAAAATCAGCAGCATAAGCATGATTTAGAACCTTTGCATCACCCTGAAAAGTTCCCTTATGCTGCTATGCAGTCAGGACCTACCCGAAGCCCAGGCCCTGGCAAACGTGGATCTGCTTCCTGTCACTATAGTGCTGTTTTGTAAGATTTCATGAATAAAAAGCAATCACACATTATATACTCTTTTGTGTCTGGCTTCCTTCACTTAGTCGAACACTTTAAGAATTTACCCTTGTTTTGTGTATCTGTATTATTTCATTGTATGGACCTTAGGTGTTGTTAAGATACTTAAGAGACTTTATGTAGAGGCTAGCGAGCAGCTCCTTATAAATTGTTGCATGCATGATAACTCTTAAACTATTAAATAATTCTCCAACTCAGACATTATCTTCTGCTGAGATTTAAGGAATAATATCATATTCAAGAAGTAACATGTTGGGCTAATGCCCAGAGGTTCCAGTCATAAATACAATGAGAAATTGGAACATTTAGACATTATCTGGAAAAATTGAAGCTTCCTTTGATTCAATTAGCAAACATATTCTTTGGACTGATTTATGAAATTACATTGTCTCAATTCTATTTTCATTCTGTGTGTGTAGATAAGGCCACACTCAGAAATATATAATCTCCAAGGGTCGGTCTTTATTGTCGCAGACATGACAATTTATGTTGTTGCAACTCTAGCAATCAGAGTCTCTTAATGGCATCATAAACCTTGACACACCGATTTTTTTGTTTGTTTGTTTGTTTGTTTTTTTACCTACGGGGAGAAAATTAGGAAATTCAATTTCAATATAGAAATGGCACTCAGAAAAGTGATCACAGATAAATCTAGAGGCTATTTTCAGAAAGAGGTTTCATTTCCCACATCTTGTACCCTAAAAGTATGTCTCTGAAATTAACTAATTTTTTATGTCTGATCACAACCCAAACCAATCTTCATGTTCTGATTTCTACAATCCCTGAGTTAAGAGTCTGCTTGATGCCTAGAATTAGAACACTGAATTTGGGAGGTAGCTTGACTGTAATACTTTTCTAATTCAAAAGAGCAGGTACAATAGCTCAGAACTAGAAATTTGAATTTGGATTTTGCTTCTGAGAACTGGTGATCAGGATTTGCAGTTTGTAACCTCAACTCTTACATGAATCTGGGATTTATTACTGAGATCAGTAGACTTCCTATAAATGCAACCCTAGGCTGTTTGCTACTAACACTTAAATATGACTTAGCTGAAAACAGCTTAATCAGAGCTTGTGGAAATACCATCACTTTTCGTATGTAAAAAAAATTACTTCATCATATACTGTATTTATGCCTAAAATATTTTATTGCAGGGTAGTTTTACTATTACTGTTTATTGATTATCAGAAGTTTTAAACCCAAATTTTGATTTTTTAAAAATGCTTTGTATGCTACTGCTTGATTGAAGATAGCCAGTCATTATGGTGTACCAGCTACAGTGTTCCTGGAGGGGCTCCGGTAACGCATCTGTGCCCTCTTTTAATCACATACTCTCCAGTGTTAAAAAGGAAAAGACAGTATCAGCAGGCTGAGGAAGGGCTGGCTTTGCACCAGGGAGGAATGGAACCAATGTTTATCTGTATTTCGTGATAGATCCCTTTCACCTATTTGAAAGCTACTGTTAATGAGTTGTGATCCAATGTTTAGAACTGTGAATCACACAAAATAAAATCTTGCTTCACTCTTCAACACATGTACACATTTATACTTAAATTAAATATATAAAGTTATACATGTAACTTAAATAAAAGTTAAACAAAATTTTTACACAACTTTACCCTTACCGTGAATGGCATACCCTATTTTTTTTTTTCAGTATAGCTATTTAATTTTATAAAAAATGCTCTTTATGATCTACTATATTAATCTCATTACCCACTAATGGTTTGCAAATCACATGTTGAAAAATTCAGGTATAAATGATGGGTTTGCATCCTGCAATGACTTGGTAGAATCTATGTATACTTGCAAAAAGTTGAATTTAGACTTTGAAGATGGTCTCGCTGTAGTATAAAGCTCTGTTCTTAAAAATAAATTTTAAAATATTAATTTTGATTAACCTTTGTCATATTGAGCAACTTTTTGCATCTAAACTGTTTCTTAAACATAGTATCATTAGTATAGGAATCAGGAGGCCAGGTTTCTGGTTTTTGATCTCCTGCTAGTTAGCAATACATCCTTGGGCACTTATTTAACCTGAAGGAACCTCAAGAATTCAACAATTCTCTCTGTATGTATATAAATAAAATATACATATGCATATGTATGTGAGTGTCTGCATTTTTTTAGATTTTTTACCTTGTATTTTGTGTTATTTTTATAAAAATATAAATGACTGAGAAATTGTGCTGTACACCAGAAATTGGCACATTGTAACTGACTACACTTCAATTAAAAAAAAATTTTTTTAAACCCAAAAGACCATAAAGAAGAAAAAAAACAAGAAACAAGAGAAAGAAAAAAATAGAAAGTGGAAACAAGGAGAAATGTTAGTAATTTAATAAATGTAAATGGACTGAACTAGCCTATTAAAATAGATTGGATAAAAAAGAGAAATAAAATCCAAGTATAAAGTATTTACAAAAGGCATATCTAAATCATAATAATATGGAAAGGTTTAAAGAGATAGAAAAAAGGTAAATGATCAATCAGTAACCTGGTTGTGATATACTATAGTTTTGTAAAATATTACTGTTGGGAGAAACTGGGCAAAATAAACAAGAGATTTCTCTTTGTCATTTCTTACAAATGTATGTGAATGCACAATTACCTCAATGAAGTTTCAATTAGAAAAAGATAAAAAGAGAGAAAAGAAAACCAAATAAAGTTAACTGGATTACTTCTAAATTTCTGTTTCAGTTAAAGAATAAGTATTCTGTTATTTGCTATCAGTAAGTTATAACCATACAATAGATTCTCTAGTAGAGCTAATGAAATTGCTCAGCTGCATGGCCCTTCTCTTGACTGGTTCTCCTGATACACTTGAATCTAATAGTTTTAACCAATCAGAGCTACTCTGTGGTATAGGTGATGGTGAGACAAAAATGCAATACATAAGAATCTAACACACAATCTCTTAATTGTCTCCTAAGACAATTGCTTAAGGTCTCACCAATAGCCACTAACGTTAAAAGTAAGTTTATTTTTTAACTTTTTTTTTTCCACAGGAGACCCATGTTTATATTTCTTCTATGAAACAGTGAAATGTGAACCATTCACCACAATGTTTTCCTCTGTTGTATTAATTTTTCAAGAACAAATAATGGCTTTGAGATACCAAATTGTGGTACCCCCTTAATAACACTGTAAAGAAACTGGTAAAATTCAATTGTATGTTCTTTTCTGTCCAACAAGAGTGACATTTAATTAAATGTAAAATAAAGCCACATAAACATTAAGCTTTTCTTGCTATTACAAATTCTTCATTTAACAGTTTTTTCTGTCAGAGGTTTTGATGTAAAGCTTTCAGATTTTTCTTATGAATTATACTTGAGACATGATATATTAAAATGTCTCTATTAAATTAGTCGATCCCTATTCAAGACATAGATATATTGTTTGATCACTGCAGCATACATACACAGTTTCTGTGCTGTACTTAAACCAGCTTTAGACATCAAAGGTTTGCATTATACTGATGTGAACTGAACTATAAGGACAAAGAATAGCCTTTTGTAGGGGAGAAGGAGCTTGAAAGAAATAGCTAAGTGGTTATGCTTCACTCTGTCAGACAGCAGATTTCATATTCAGTACCACAAGATGGTCTTTTTCTGAATAGCCTTCATTTCATGTGTCTGATGGGGTCAGATAGCCTGCCTCAAGGCAGGCTAGTTAAGTCCTTGAGAACTAAAAGATTCTTAATACACATCCCCATACCTTGCAGTCTAAGGGGTAGATAAATTAGTCTAATTGGAGATGTATATTGAGTATTTGTTCACGTAAATATTTGGGGTGAGGGTAAAGATTTGAAATATTGTCTTTATAGCATCAGTTACATGAAAGCTGTGAGAAGAACATGGGAGCCTTGAAGAATAGGAGAGAATTTAGGCACCTACATGTGTATTTCAGGGGTCTCAGAAAACATAGGCTTCTGTCTCTCTATCACACTACAAAAAGGACTTCTGGCAGCCAAAAGGTACAAACTTCTAGTTAAAAAATAAGTAAGTCCTGGGGCTGTAATGTACAGCATAGTGACTATAGTTAGTAATACTGCAGTGCATATTTGAAAGTTACTAAGAGAGTAAATCTTAAAAGTTCTCATGGCAAGAAAAAAATTATAACCATCTGAGGTGATGTGTGTTGACTAGACTTACTGTGGTGATCATTTTACAATATATACAAATATCTAGTTATTATGATATATACCTGAAACTAATATAATGTTGTATGTCAATATCTCAATAGAAATAAATAAATCAATAAATAAAATTACTCTATTCATTGTAAATGTTCTTTATGCCATGCTTAGTTATGCATTTTTTACTTGTGAAACTATGAAACTCTTAAGTAAAAGAATAACCAAAGAGTGCATAATATGTACTCAGCATTAAACTAGCTTTTTGGCTAAGGGGATATCTAAGATCTACGTTTATTTAGTTGTGAATCATCACCCAAGAGGTGATCCGTCAGAAGTGAAGGGCAATGTGGAGAGTGAGAAGTTGTTAGAATCCTAGATTGAGCTACTATAACTTTATGTAAACACATCCCAGAATCTGCTAAACTAACTTCTTCCTGCCAAAGATTTTCTTCATATGAGAAAGGTATAAACAAGATAAAATAACATTTGCAACTCCACAAGTCTAATGTGAAGCCAGGCAAAGTATCAATATAGATTAAAACCTTCAAAGATCAAAAAATTTTAGTTTCATGTTTTCACTTACGACTAGCAATCATAATAAAATAACAGTAATTAGTTATTAAACCAACTAGTGCTAATGAGATCATTATTATATGTCAGTAAGTATGTATTGTTATGTATCTGGATCATTAAAGAAAATAGAAACCACACTAGGTAATTCTTGCAGAAAGAGATTTAAAACATGGGTTTGAGGTTAAAAAAAAAAAAGTTAAATGAAACCAGGAGCTGTTTTTTTGAAAAGATCAACAAAATTGATAAACCTCTAGCCAGGCTCACCAAGAGGAAAAGAGAGAGGACACAAATAAACAAAATGTAAAAAAAAGAAAGGAGGAATAACAACCAATAACACCCAGACACAAAAAGTTATGAGAATACTATAAACAGTTAAATGCCAACAAATTGTACAACCTAGAAGAAACGGACAAATTTCTAGAATCATAAAGCCTTCCAAGACTAAGTCAAGAAGAAATAGACAACCTGAACAGACAGATCACTAGAAGTGATACTGAATTTGTTTAAAAAAAACAAAAACAAACAGAAAAACTCTCAGAAAACAAAGGTCCAGACCAGATGTCTTCACAGGCAAATTCTTCCAAACACATAAAGAAGAATTAATACCTATCCTTCTGAAACTATTCCAAAAATTGAAGAGAAGGGAAAAATCACAAATTTATTCTACAGGGCCAGCATTACCAGATACCAAAACTGGAAAGAGACACTACAAAAAAATTACAGGTCGATATCTTTGATAAATATAGATGCAAAAATTCTGAACAAAATATTAGCAAACTGAATCCAAAACTATATATATATAGGATCATACACCACACATGATCAAGCTGAATTTATTCCAGGGTCACCAAGTATGGTTCAACATTTGCACATCAGTCAGTGTGATATATCACATTAACAAAAGGAAGGATAAAAATCACATGATCATATCAATAGACACCAAAAAAGCATTTGACAAAATTTATCATCCATTCATGATAAAAGCTTTCTTCAAAGTTCGTACAGAGGGAACATATCAGCACATAATAAAGGCCATTTTTGACAAACCCACAGCAAACATAATACTCAACAGTGAAAAGCTGAAAGCCTTACTGCTAAATACAGGAACAGGAAAAGGATGTCCACTCTCACCACTTCTATTTAACATAGCATTGGAAGTCTCAGCCACAGCAATCAGGCAAGAAATATAAGGTATACAAATTAGAAGTGAAGAAGTAAAACTGTCACTACTTGCAGATGACATGATACTCTATATAGAGAACCCTAAAGTCTCTATCCAAAAACTATTGAATAAAGGAATTCGGCAAGGTTGCAGGATACAAGATTTATATACAGAAATCTGTTGTGGGTCTATACATTAACATTACATTATTAATAAAATATCAAAGAGAAAGTAAAAAAAATCCTATTTAAAATGACATTAAAAAAAAAACCTAGGAATAAACTTAACCAAGGAGGTGAATGACCTATACTCTGAAAACTATAGAACACTGATGAAGGAAATTGAAGATGATTCAAAGAAATGGAAAGATATCCTTGGATTGATGTTCTTGGATTGAAAGAATTAATATTGTTAAAATAACCATACTACCCAAAGTACAGATTTAATACAATCTGTGTCAAAAAATCCATGACATTTTTCACAGAACTAAAATGAATAATCCTAAAATTTATGTGGAACCACAAAAGACCCTTAAGTGCAAAGCCAAACTTGAGGGAAAAAGAACAAAGCTAGAGGTATACCCTCCAGACTTCACACTCCAGTAATCAAAACAGCAGCATGGTACTGGCACAAAAACAGGCACACAGATCAATGGAACAGCATAGAGAGGTGAGATATAAACCCATGAACACATGGTCAATTAATCTACAACAAAGGAAGCAGGAATATACAATGGAGAAAAGACAGTCTCTTCAAGTGGTGCCGGGAAAACTGGACAGCAATGAGATTAGAACATTCTCTCACACCATATACAAAAATGAACTAAACATGTTTTAAAGACCTAAAGGTAAGATCTGAAACCATAAAACTCCTAGACGAGAATACTGGTGGAACAGTCTTTAACAAAAATCACAGCACTATTTTCTTAATCTGTCCAGCTCCTAAGGCAAAAGAAATAAAAACAAAAATAAACAAATGTGACCTAAGTAAACAAAATGCACAGCAGTGGAAATCACAACAAAATGAAAAGACAACTTACAAAATGGATGAAAGTATTTGCAAATGATGCATCTGACAAGGGCAGCTCATACACTCAATATTAAAAAAGAAACCAAAAACAACAGTCAAAATGAGGAGAGGACCTGAATAAATGTGTCTCCAAAGAACACACAGAAATAGCCAATAGGCACATGAAAAAATGCTCAACATCACTAATCACTAAAAAAATGCAAATCTAAACCACAATGAGATATCACCTCACATCTATCAGAATGGTTATCATCAAAAAGTCTACAAATAACAAATGTTGGAGAGGATGTAGAGAAAAGGGAACCCTCATACACTGTTGGTTGGAATGTAAATCGGTGCAGCCACTATGGAAAATAGTATGGAGGTTCCTCAAAAACTAAAAAATAAAACTACTGTATAATCCAGCAATTCTACTTCCAGATATATATCTGGAAATAATGAAAACACTAATTTGAAAAGATACATGCACCCCACTGTTCATAGCAGTACTATTTACAATAGCCAAGACATGGAAGCAACCCTTTTGGCCATCAACAGATGATTACACTAGGAATATGTGATATATATAAACACATATAGACACACACCCACACATATATATAAAATGGAATATTACTCAGCCATTAAAAGAATGAAATACTGCCAATTGCAGTAGTATGGATGGACCTAGAGGATATTATGCTTAGTGAAATAAGCCAGAGAAAGACAAATACTATCTGCTATCACTTATACATGGAATCAAAAAAAAAAATAATACAAATGACTGCATATACAAAACAGAAGAAGCCTCACAGGTATAGAAAACAAACCTGCGGTTAGCAAAGGGGAGAGGGAAAGGGGAGGGACAAACTAGGGACATGGGATTAATAGATACAAACTACTATATATAAAATAGTTAAGCAACAAAGATTAACTGTATAGCATGGGGAGTTATACTCATTATCTTGGAATAACCTATTATGGAGTATAGTCTGCAAAAATAGTGAATCACAATGCTGTACACCTGAATCAAACATGATATTGTAAATCAACTATACTCCAATACAAAATAAAAATAAAATAAAATAGTAAAACAAAATAAACACATAAATAAAACAAGGGTTTGGGAGCTTATAAAAATCACTGAAAGGCTTACAGGGGTTATAACTGGGATGTAGGCGGGATGTCATTAGCTTTCAGCTTTGCTGCCTCAGTTCTCAGTTCTGAGAATCAGAAATTTGTTGCTTTCACTTTAAGTTAGAAAATTGTTCAAAACAGGTGACAATGACACAACTGACCAGTAGCCTCAAGGCTGGGTATTGACAGGGGAAGAGTAGTTCAGCTAGCCACAACAAATCTTTCCATCTGCCAAAGCCCATGGGCCCACAGCCCTCTGCAGCTAGAACAAATGCTATAAAGTGGTAGTACGTTTGTGCTTGGTATTGAAAACAACAACTATTCTTAAAAATGTACTAGAAGAAAATTCACTGAAATATTAAGTGTCTCATCTATGATATGACAGTGAATGAGATTTTGGCCTTCAATGTATTTTGATTTTTTTTAAATTAGATGGCATCGTTGTACCAATTTCATTTCACTGATGTATTAGTTTCTTATTACTGCATAATAAATCACCACAAACTGAGTAACTTAAAACAACCCATTTATTATCTTTGAGTTTTTATGAATTAGGATTCTGGGCACTGTTTAGCTGGGTCCTCTCCCTGGGGTCTTACAAGACTCCAATCTAGGTGTCATCTGGGGTTGGGGTCTCATGTGAAGGCTGGACTAGATAAGAACCCATTTCCAAGTTCATCAGATTGCTGGCAGAATTAAATTTTCTGTAGATATACAGCTCATGGGAGCTTGCTTCTTTACAGCATCTCTGAATTCAGGGAAAACCTAATCCTGGTTTTAAAAGTCTTAGCTGATTATGTTAGGCCCAGTCAGGATCATCTTTCTTTTTATTAACTCAAAGTCAAATGATTAGAGTCCTTAATTAAAGCCTTTAACTTTTGCCATATAAAATAACATAATCTTGGGAGTGATATCCCATCATATTCACAGGACCTGCCCACGATGAAGGAGAGGTTATACAAGGGCTTAGATCATTGTCATTTATTTTAGAATTCTGCCTAACATAATGTGTTAAAAGAGAGGTCTACTGGGAATTTTCTGTTTCACACTGCAGGGCACAACCTCCCTAGGGTGTTTTTTAGCTAGCTCTGTCAGCATATTAGGATAGTAAATTTCTGAGGTGGGAAGGGAGTAGTCATGAGAAGTATTATTTTTCTCTACACTAGAGTGATGATTTGAATTGGTACAAGTTAATTCCAGAATCTTAGATTATGTCATTCCAGAACTGTAAGTTGCTGTAGAATGCACCTTGACATTCTCTATCATTTATAAAGTAATAAACAAAATCAGAATATGAACTGTACAGTCATAACTAGAAGTGTAGCCACAAACAGAATCTTGGCTCCTGACCCTCTAATTCAGCAGTATTTTTCATAATACCACTCCATTCATTGTGGCCATGAGACAAGCAACAAGCAAATTTGTTTATCAGAATTATAGCTGTTTTCCAGTTTCAGTGTATGAAAGATGAAGATGCCAATCTTGTGCCTAGTTTATTGTTTTAATGGTCCATATTTTTAACTGAGGCCTTGAGATTGATCTATTTGTATTACACCCAAGCAATGGGTACTTAGAGTGTAGTGATGCAAAAAAAAAACCGTATCAAAAAAAGAGCTGCACGAGTGCCCAGAGCTTCCCCTTCTACCACCATGGCCTGCTGTCTCATCTGCTCTAGGCCTTTATCCAGTGTGACTATTTAAAATTGAAACACCCTCCCAATTCTTCCAATCTCCATTTCTCCAAAGAATTGATCACCACCCTGCTGTTAGTTTATTGTCTCTATCAACCCAGAAGATTGTAGGCTGCCTGACCACAGGGGTTTTCGCCTGTGTGTGTGCACTGTTATATCTCTGGTACTCACAATAGTAACTGGCACAGAGTAAGTGCTCAGCAAATATGCATGGAATTAAAAAATGAATTAGTTGATTCTTAGTTGTAAGAGATCAGATTCATCCTGAGAGGCAGCAAGACCAGGAAGACACATGGAAAATATGAACCACCTGATTACACCTGGGAATTTTTTACTTATGAAAATACTGGAAAAGTTTAAGTGGTAATAACATTTGGGTGGACTAGGGCTTCGATTCACTGCTTTAGATAACACAAAGCTATTACACTGACTGATCTGTCTTAAGCAGTCCAGAATACCAAGCAGTAAGGCCCCCGATTAAACAAGGAACCTCCAACTCTGCTATCCAGGTCCAAGGAAATATCTAGCAGAGAGAAATCAGTGTTATCGGATGATAGCTTACGGAGATATTAGCTGCTTATTCTTCACGTATTTTTATATACATAACTGGCCAGAAAGTGGTATCAGCTCCTTAGATGCCCACAGAATTACCTTCCTTACATGCAATCCAGGCTTAGATTTTTCCTTTTCCAAAAATCAATGTAAGAACTAGCCCTATAGGTTTTATATCTGGTTTTTTGGTTCTCTTGAGAAACTGACATAGAATCCTAAGTATTACTCAGTGCCTCCTATATAATGCTTTACCTAACTTTTCTTCAAATTTAGTAGTTAACAATAAAATAAGCAAACAACACACACATATACACATCAGGTTTCACAGAAGAACTGATATATTTTATTCCAACTTTAAGAGCAACATGATAAATAGCAACTTTTTATCTTTGCGTTGGCTGCCAGGATGTTTAGAACTACTGTTATCTTCTTAGGATGACCAATTATCCTGGTTTGCCTGGGATTCTTAGCTGTCTCAGGGCACAAGCCTTTCAGTACTAAAATTGGACAGTTTCAAGCTAATGAGGAAGGTTGGTCACCCTACTTTTGATTTCAAAAGAAATATATGTTTGAGTTTGAAATTTTAAAAACTATAAATTTATAAAAAAACTGCATTATTCAATAAATACACTTTATTCATAAATTTATTGTTTATTTTTAAAAAGTAAAGTAAGTTGTAGGCACTCGATCTAAGTGGGAAATTCTATTTAACTAGTTGAATTAAGGAGCCAGAACTAAGAGTGAGAGAGGAACTGAAAAAAAAAAAAAATTTGAAAGTCATTGATGTGGAGAACAGCTAAGGAACAGATGGTCCCTTTATGTCCCCAGTTGAGAGAAGCAAAAGACATATACTAAGAGTTCAGAAAAAAAGAAAGAAAATAGAGAAAACAGGAAGAGAAGCTTCTATTTTTATTATAGGCTAAAGCTCTTTTAATTCTTTTAAGAATTTTCTATCAAGACTTCGTGTTCCTTGATCATTTCATTATTGATTTTCACATTTTTAAACAGACTTCCTGTCTTTAAACAGTGTTAAAAATTAATGGAGTAGTAGGTGCTAAGTAAGGAGAAACGTCTAAACTAAGAAATCAGTCTAAGAAGTTTCGGCCCAAATATCATCACTATAAAGTGACAAAGCTCTGAGTGGAGATGTTCAAGTTGCAAATGAAGCAGAAAGAGTTCCAGCCACTGCCACATATTGCAAAGCACTCCCTTGTGCCCCTGCATCACCACTTTCTCAGCCTGTACTGAGGCAACATATTGTTTTTCTGTCCAAGTAGTTTTCAGTAACACCCACAGAATCCCCAGCAGTGATTGCATCTAACATAGCACCTGGCAAAAATTCAACTTCATGTGAGCAAAATGGCATCACAGAATTTATGCTCCTGAATAAAAACCCTCATCCACATTCAGAAAGAGAGGAAAGGAAATGAGCAAGCCCGTGGTTATGAAATTAACAAGGCTTTAGCCACTAATTTCAAGACAAAATAAATAAATAAAGCATGCATATTTTATAACCTGGTTCCAGCACCACTAAGGAGAGCAAAATTATACAATTCTGCCCACAGAGCCTCTGCATGATAGCAGCAGTTTAATAATTAAAACTAAGTCCTTTTCAGAGCAGCTTGTTCCATCAGATTCAAGACACATTCAAGATGTCTTTCCTACATTCCAGGGACAGTGCTGGTTCCATTCACTTTTACAGTATTATTCCTGACATACAAATTTCACCAAATATAGATGACTTGTAATTTTTTAAATTCACTTTGTATCATATCATCATTTCACACTCTGTAAATGTACCATTAGTTTTAGTTTACCAATGTGTTCTTTTTGACAAAGCAGAGATAGAAGAGAAAAAAAAAAAACTATGAAAGTTGCCAAATCATTTGCACTGTTTTGCTCAGTTTTTAAAAGTTCAATCAATTGCTCTGTCACATGGAAAACTGGTCACCTAGCTGTAGATTTTTCATGCATGAGACTTGATATCCACAAATCCTCTTGCTAAATAATGAGATCTATGAGGCCTTGTTTGAACATGTGCCCCCCTATGGTTTTAGCTGAATGTGTCATGTGTGCTGTGGAATAAATAGCCCCACTGTTGGCTCCATCACCACAAGCTGACAGCCCCGCCTCGGTGCTGGTATAACGTGTTTTGTTTTGCTGTGAGGTAGAGTACTTAATCACATTAGGAGCTATTATAATCCCCTGGCCAATGAGACAGCTTGCTCTTTCTTGGTGGGGCCATTCCTTCTGGGCCCCACTGCTTTATAAGTAATAGATTTCTGTGACATTGATGAGATGACATTATCCTCTCAACTTAGTTCCTTTCTGTCCAACAATTGGTCCTGTCTTCCTGCACCAGACACAGGAACATACAGGAGAGTGTTCAAGTAGTTGGAGAAAAGAAAAGTTTCTCCCCATACATTTTTACTTAAGATATTGTTTTATTTATTTTGTACTCTGTGAAAGCAGCTCTCTCCAGTATCAACATGCTTTTCGATTTCTTAGGCTAGGATAGGAAAAAAAAATTTTTTTTAATGTACAGTCTGTGCTCATATTACTCTAAAGTTTCTTATACAGTTCTGGGTATTAATAAATGGTTTATAAAATTACCTATGTCATTAGCTGACCCTGGTTTTGAAACCTGGCTCTTTCTCGTATTTTACTATGTACTTTTGGAAAGTGACCCAAACTCTATGTAAGAGTTTACCTCTCTGTAAAGTATAAATAATAAATATCTACCTCTTTACATGTTTGGAGAAGTTACAGAAATAATGCCAGTATGCATTATTAATGTATCTGTCACATAACTGCTGGTTCAATTATTGTCATTATTGTTACTAGAGAAGAAATTAGAAAAGTAGGTAAAAAGATCTTTGTCTAGAAAATTAAGGTAACAGTTAACACCTTTACTAGATGTAATATATATTTTCCATGGTAAAGTTGTACATTGAAAAAAATAAAGTAACAGAGAAACACATACAAAGAAAATGCAGAGTTTCACATTAATAAAAATACTTGAATTCTAGCAAATCTATTCTTAAAACATAATAACCAATATGTGAAGAAAATTATTGTTCATGAAGCAAACTACCTAATAATATATTAATGTTCACAGAGACCTATTTCAGCATTTACCCCAGGTACACATGGTTATATGCTTAAGGGCTCTTTGTAAGATTTAATGGATTGGAAAGACAAAACAGCAATTCCTCTCCACAGCTCCCCAAAGGAACTCAAATTGAACCCATCAGGAATGAAACAGAATTCTTAGAAGCACAGGAAAATATCTGCAAAGATTATGACACCTAAGACACTATTTTCTTTGTTCTCCGATATTGTTAAAAAGAAAAGAATCACACCTTTTCCAACGAACTCTGACACTACATATGAAAGTAATTGGTACTGCCCACTAGTTCCAGCAGGTTAGACCCATGGTAGCTTTTCACACAAGATGATGTAGGTATCTTAGAAATAACTAACGATTACAGCAATGTTTTCAAAGAGCTTATGTCCATATCCACTGAAGGTATACAAAACAAGCCTACGTAGAAATTTCATGGCTACTGGTGTTTACCAAAAAACATGACAACATTCTCTACTGAAAAGAGACCAAGTCAGCCTCTTTCCTGCCCATTTTGAGGGATGGGTACTGTCTAGGACTAAGGTATAAAGGTGGTTATGTGGCAGATGCACAGGTTTCTCATTTAAGATGCAAAAAAAACAGTCAAACAAGGAACACCCACCTGCATTCTGTATTTTTACTGTTTGCAGATATCACCACTATTCCACCTCCAACACAAGCACAATACACAATACTAGTATTTTTTTTTTTTTTTTTTACCTTTTTATTCCTATTCCAGAAAAGATTTTGAGTTGACTATTTTCTGCAAATAGGGCACAGGTAAATCCTTTGGGAAGACTTATCGGAGGCCCCAAAGCCCTGGCCAGGTGAAGTGTGGTTTTTTCCCACCCAGTATGCCTACATGTCTCTAACTGCAGCACCTGTTTGCTCTCTCCCTCCCATGCAAGTGGGAAGATGGCCAGAGTTGCGCCCTGGGCAACATCATTTGGAAAATGAGAACCAACTATACAGGGTAGTTGTTAGGATCAGTGAGAGATTGGGGAAAAAAATGTGGAGGAGTAGAAAGGCTTCAGAGAAGAGGAAACTGAGAAGTGAAAGGGGAATGGAGGACTTCAGATTTGAACAATTCTGAAACCAGCAAAGTGCCCGTAATTAGGTGGGTTCATGTGGAATTCAGTGTGATTAAGCTCTGGCTTTCTCATGTAATAAGATTATTTGGAATCAATTGAGATAATAGATGTGAGACCATTTCATAAAAATTCAAGCACAATATGAATGTGAAGTTTTAGTTGTAAGTGATGATAGCTATTTTACCAAATGAAAGGACGAGGGACACGGAAGAAGTTTAAATTATTAGGATATTAATTATTCTCTAGTTGAGTCATTTTTAAATTCTTTTCTCATTCCAAAAAAAAAAAAAAAAAAAAAGGAGAGGGTAGTGTACGTGCAAAAAAATCCATCTGACCAAGACATCACGTACCTCTTAATCCTTTAAACAGCACAGCAGATGCTTCAGTACCTCTTTAAGTCTTCCAAACTACATTACCACCGTTGCCTGAAGAGTCCTCAAACTACTGGCAATTGAGGTTTTTCACAGGGGTTATAAGATTCAATAGACTATATTTGATAGCTGATAAATCCTTAAACACTCTGGCCTGGAGTGAGACGATTCTGCAGTCTTTTCACGTCCGTAAGAGACCACGCCAGCTCTAAGGACTTGCATCAAGGACTTCCCTGCTCTGCCTGTTCTTATATGCTTGCCGTTGCCACGTGACTTTGGTAGCTCCTCCTTCTAGCAGGAAATAGCATATTTTCTTTCTTCTGACTTTGGTCTTGGCCTCGTGACTTGCTTTGGCAAACAGAATCCGGCAGAAATGACAATGCGCCAGCTCTGTGGCTCTGCCTCAAGAAGTCTTACAGCTTTCAAGTTGCTTTCCGAAACCGCTCCCATTGCCAGGAGAAGGCCTCGCCTTGAATATCCAGCTCATCAAAGGGAGATGACATACACGTGGAGAAGAGCTGCCCCAGGTGGGCCCAAGCCAGGTTAACCAGCCCGAAGATGTCCCACAGATGCATGAGATAAACCAATTCTTACTTTGTGTGCTGCTCAGAACTTGCGGTTGCGTGTCATGCAGGTTTACTGAAGCAATTGTGAATTGATACACTGACCCTCCCAAGTCAATCACTTCTGGCGCCTTGGGAGTGAGGTCAGCACCAAGCCCTGCAGACCTTCTCCCACTTGGTCTCTTCTTTGTTTGTCTTTCTATTTATTCCACATGGCATCAACATAATCACTTCCCTATTCAATCTGTACATTCCCCCTTTACAGCCATAAAAAGAAGTGTAAAAGAAACTTATTTTGAAATAATAATAGAGAAACTACAAGGTCCTTCTTAAGAAAAAGAATGGGAACTCCATGGATGGGACTATGCAACCCTTCTCACACAATCCCTTACATTCAAACTACTTTGAAATTTAAATTCATTGTTTAAGATGATCCAAACAAAACAGAGACTGAAAATGTGCCATTGCGTTAGCAACCACACCTCTTGACATGATACACATGAAGATGGTTAAGAGTGACTCAATTGTGTTCCTGGATGAGTAGGGAGATGCCTTTGGAATGAGGCAGAACCAGGTTACTGAAGTGAGGCAACAACTAACTGTATATGCTTAGGAAACTAAGTTTTCTAAGCATCTTTGTCTTCCTTTGCTGAAATGTGGATAATATCTATTTTTTTTTCTGTTTATTAAGAGGGATAAATGAGAAAAACATACTGGAGTAATTTATTGTCGTTATAGGCAGCCTCCATTCTTTTCTAACCAAAGGTATGTGTCCCACAGTATCCTTATTATGCTCTCCTAATTTTTGTTTAAACTAGTGATATTATATTGCATGGTCATTGCTACTACTAAGCAGTACAATTATCTATCGTAAATAATAAGACTTTTATTATTTTGTCAAAAGGAACCGTGTGAAACTCAGCTGAAAGAACTCAGGACACAAATTTTTTACCCTTATTTTACATGTCTGTATGCAAAGAAAAAAACCCTTGTGTTTTCACTTTGATTTGGGGTTCAAAAAACCCTAAAAGTTAAAACCAACACTCAGAGAAGCCTATCAAGTTTTTTTTTTTCCCCAATTGTGACTTTCTTGTATTCCTCCCCTAAGTTCATAGGGGATGGCTGACACTGCTTTTCTTAACCATCATCAGCTGGAAAAGTTAATGATCCTCAATTTGGATCCAAAGACAGAATTTTCTCCCACAAAATCAAAATTGGTAAGATTATCTTAGATACCCACTGTGGGCAAACAAAAATTACGTTTACTTGATTATATAAAAATTAACCAGCAGAGTATTTTAAAAATACATGACTATAATGTTGTTTGTTCTAATAGTTTAGAAGTATAGCAAAAGAAATGGGTTACTTTTTTCCCTTAGAGCTCTTCCTAATAAGCTAACAAACATGAATAACTGTATTTCAAGATTTTCTCTGCTATATAATCCCCCCTCGAATGCTTTCAGGCACTAAAGAACTTTGCAGAGATTAACCTTTGGAAAAAGTTGTCTTTTTAGAAAAGAATAAACAAAAGGAAAAAAAAAAAACCTATGTGAAATTTCCCAGAGAAGCTCCTTCTGATTTACACTAACGGGTATGAAGATCATATGGAAAATTAAACACCAAAATCTAAAATTTCAGGGCAAGAGAATTTATGCACACAAATCCTATTACCAGCTAATGGGATTTGTGGGAATCCCCAGTGACCTATTTAGAAAATTTACCCCCTGTTGTTCAAGATGAATATATCATGTGAGCTAAACCAGAATACACAGTCCTCCTGTTGGCTTTATCCCCAGTCTGTCAAGTGATCCCTCAATGATTTCTGAGAGATGCTGGCAACCATATCAGTTTGCATATCTGACTGACAGTGCAAAATGACATCTATATTTTCTCTTTTAAGTTCTCCAAAACTTGTTTCAAATTTTTTTTTTTTTTAGTTTTCTTCCTTCCTCCCTTTCCCCTTTGCTGCCTCCCCTTTTCCTCCCCCTCCCCATCTTCCTCTTCTCTTCTTTTTTCCTCCTCTCTTCCTCCTTCTTATTCTTTACTGTAGGGAAGAAGCCAAGGAAGCACTAAAGCATTCATATTCTCTTTGTCTATACTTGGTTGAATGGATTGAGGCTTGTGTCCCAACAGAAGCACATACCACTGCTGCGGTTTCCGAACTCTCTCTGTGATAGAGACATACACACGTTTCTGGAGAGATAGTCACATGTGTAAGTCAGGCTTATCAGGGGCTGAGAAAACCAAATCACTGGAGTGACCAAACATGTGGAAGAGTCTGGTGGCAGTGAGATTGCATCCCCCTTTGTATAATACTCCTTTGCCAAAACATCTGTTTTCTCTGGGACATGGGCTCTAACTACACTCATGAGGTCCTCTGACTGGATATAGAGTCATTCTCCAGACGGCACTGTCCCACCTTGAAAAGGGCATGTTTTTAGGGGGCAGAGGGTATAGCTCAGTGGTAGAGTGCACGCTTGGTTGCACGAGGTCCTGGGTTCAAACCCCAGTGTCTCTATTAAGGGAAAAATAAAATAAAATAAAAAGTGAAACACAATCACCCAGAAGAAAAAAGGGGGGCATGTTTCTACTTACCAGCCAATGAAACATCTATATCCTGAAAGCATATATCGCAAATTCTTTTTTAGAATATGCAGTCTGAAAACAAGTATACAAAACTAAATCAAAGTAATGCACAATCAAACTATACCTCCTTAAACATGAATTTTAAGAATGTTTTTATAAGAATTAAACTGTTTGATAATATTACAAAAACTACTGGGTAAGAAAAGAGTTTAGACATGATATTCTTGGTATTACTCCGATCACCAAACATAATTTTACAGAGGGTTACTCTTATAAATTAAAGATGGGTAAAACTTAAAAGTCATTCAGAATTGGATTTATGTGAAGCCAAAATAATGATATATAATAAAATAAGATTCTTTATATAAGTTTTTTTTATTTAACATCAAAAGGTTAAATATTACTTATTTTTCAGCAACTTGACTTTTTAAAACATATGGAAGTCACAATTTGTTTGGGAATATACGAGTTATTATTATATTCTTAGTTTATTTCATGTAGAAGGTGACTTTTTCTCCAAAATTTCAGAACATCTGAGCAGATGCATTCAGTACACAATCTTTGATTATTTCACTGTCTACTGACTTGTGTATATCCTTGGCCTCTTAGCTTCATTCCTTTTACTTTCAGTATTGCTGAATGTTATTAGACTCAGGGATCATTAGATGCAATTTTAACTTTTGAGTTTCTTTTTTTAATCATTTTGTAAGGGTTGATATTTCATGAGTCTTGTTCTTCCTTAAAGATTTCCAAAGTTCAAAGATAAAGTTTTTTAAAAGAATAAAACTCATTCTATTTTGTAATTACCATGTGAGTCCATGGACACTTTTATTTTTTTAAAAAAAAGGATTAAAAGATTTATTATGTGAAATTAATGATCTATTTTTCATATATCTTGAAATATGCTATTTCATAACTCTAGAAATTATTTCATCTTAACTCTTCATTACACATCAGTTCTTCTCAACTATCCAAAAAATCTTAAAATAACAAGAATAAAGAAGAATGATAAGAAACATTTAGAGGGATAATACAAAAGTGAAATAAATTGTTATTCTTCAGCTTTCTTACTGTGTTGTCTGTCCAAAGTAATGCATCATCTTTCAAGAAGGCATAAAGGAAATCTGCCTGTCATTATTTTTTGTAGTCTGCTTTTAGCTTTCATTGAACACAGTAAAATCTCTGAATTTTTTTCTGCCTATCTGAGCAAAGAGATGGATATTGACAGAGAAAGACATTTCACAATCATTAGACAAATCAGAAGATGAATGCAAAGGGAATGAGAACAGCACTCTGGACTACTATGGGATGGTGATATGGGTCATATAAGCAAAATCTCAGACTGTAAGTCTTCAGATTGATGAAACCTTACAAAAACTTTTCAAACTCAACATGGAAGAGGAAACAATATACTTCTAAGGACAAAAAGGTAATATGGTTTTCTCATCCAGTTAGCCAATTATCAGGAAGAAGGACTTCATAACATAAAACTTTTGACAAAAATCTAGACATCACATTTTTTAGAAGGATGTATGACTATATCATTTCGTATTTTATGAAGCTTCATGCCAAAACTTACTTCATAAAAACGGTAACTGTCTTGATACTACTGTTAAAATTTGATAGTTTACTGTGACTAAATTATGATTAAATTTTTAATAAAAATTACATAAATTAAACTTTTAATTTAAATGTTTTACAGGTTACTTGTAAAATGATTTAAAATATTTTAAAAATTAAATTCAAGGTGTTCATTAGGCCCAGAGAGTAAATAGTTTTGAATATTTTTCCTGGCAAATTGAGGGTTAAGCTGCATATATTCTAAATGAGTTTGTGTGTTATAAATTAAAACATTTTAGCAAATCTAATAAAAGTATACATCCTCATCTTGACTTCTAATGTTGGCTAAAGAAAGAAAAAAACTCAGACTGATCACTGCTATCCTTGGACCTGCAGGATATGAAAAACAGTAGAGTAAGGAGACAAAAGAGGAGGGCAAAGATGAGTGCTGCTGATCAAATTACCAACTAGGTTGGTTTCAGAATGTTTCATCAAAACTTTTGGACCCAACTCCCCAGTTCATCCCAGGGCAGCAACAACAACACTCAAGACAGAAACAGAGTAATATATAATATAAAAAGATCCTTTGTTGTTCTGTGAGCATGTGCCTCGCCAAAATTCCCACTGTGCTCCTACGTAACCAATTATCAGAATCATGATGTCAGTGCAACTACAGTGTACATACATTTTTTCCTTATTTGCAGATCTGTAATTACTTGCATTTAGCTCATACTACTTATATCTTAGTAAACAGCCATGAACATTTTTATTGGTTGTACACATATAAGTAGGCCTTATTTACTATTGAATAAAATTTATCAATCCAATTAAATTAACCTGAAAGCTATGTTGAGTGGCAGAGGTCCACATATACTAGTTCCTTTGATTATATGGTAGCAAAACACATCCATCAGGTCCCAGGTCCCAAAGATGTGTGTCAAGGACATTCAGCCATACAGACAGCTCAGTTAAGTCTCATCTACTTTGTCTCTATTCATCAAACTCTCTCAACTGTGAACCATTAGTGGCAAGAATTGATTCAAAGTTTTTGGACAATACTGCCTTCAGCCTGGCCATTCTCCTAGTTCCTGTTGTAAAATTCTAGCCTTATCCTTCACGTAGTCCAAAAAATGAGCTTCTTAATTTTCACAGCTATTAGGATTCTACTGCTTCATCTTAAGAGAGGCGAACTAAGAGTCTAGACTAGAAGTCATGTTCTTTACTTCTCCCATTTCTTTCATTTATTTGTATGAATCATAATAGCATTTTCCATTTTTTTTTATTAAGACTATTTTTAGAGCAATTTTAAGTTCACCACAAAACTGAGGGGAAAGTACATAGATTTCCCATGTAGCTCCTTTCCCCACACGTGCACAATCTTCCCTATCATCACTATCCCCCTCCGGAGTGGTTCCTTTGTACAACTGATGAACCTACACTGACACATAATCACCCAAAGTCCATAGCTTACATTACTATTCATTCTTGGTGTTGTATATTCTATGGATTTGAACACATGTATAATGACTTGCAGCCATCATTATGGTATCATACAGAGGATTTTCACTGTCCTAAAAATTCTCTGTGCTCTACCTATTCAACCCTCTCCCACCCAACTCCTTACAACCACGGTTTTTTTTTTTCTTTTTTCACATCTTCATAGTTTTGCCTTTTCTAGAATGTCATATAATTGGAGCATAAAGCATAAGTAGCATTTTCATATTGGCCTTTTTCACTTAGTAGTAATATGCATTTAACTTTTCTTTTTGTCTTTTTATGATTTCATAGCTCATTTCTTTTTAACGTTGAATAATATTCCATTGTCTGTATCTATCACAGTTTATTTTTCCATTCACCTACACAGAAGCACATCTTGGTTGCTTCCAAGTTTTGGAATTATGAACAAAGTTGCTATTAACATCATGTACAGGCTTGTGTGGTTATAAGTTATGATCTCTCTTGGGTAAAAAGCAAGGAGTGAGATTGCTGGATCATATGATAAGAGTATGTTTAGTTTTCTAAGAAATCACCAAAGTATCTTCCAGAGTGGCTGGACTATTTTAGAGTCCCATCAGAAACGAATGTGAGTCCTTTTTGCTCCACATCTTCACCAGCATTTTCTATCGCCAGTGTTCCAAGTTTTGACCATTCTAATAGGTAAGTAGTAGTATCTCAGTGTTGTTTTAATTTGCATTTCCCTGATGACATATATATGGAGCATGTTTTCATATGCTGATTTGCCATCTATATATTTTCTTTGCTGAGGTGTCTTTTAAAGTCTTTGCTCCATCTTTTAATTAGGTTTTTTGTTTTCTTATTGCCTAGTTCTTTGTATATTTTAGATAACAGTTCTTGATTGGATGTGTCTTTTGCAAATATTTTCTCCCAGACTGTGGTTTGTTTTCTCATTCTCCTGATCATAATTGGACTTAAATTTTTATTCTCAAATGGATTTTCTATAAGAGGAGGAATGTATGGCGTAAAACACACAAACAGGGAGATGCACTACAGCAAACAGTGGAAATGAACTTGAATCTTCTAATTTAAGAAATATTTTAGAGAACCAACTACACATAAGGTTCTATGCTAGTCTCCTGAAAGAGATGAAAAAGTAAAACCAACAATCAAAACAATATGGTAAGAGTCTCAATAGATGTTTATATTGGACTTTAACATTCTGTGGGGTCAGGAAGGAGAATGCATGAAGGCTTCATGAGAGTACAGGTAAAGATTCACAGGGAGGGTGAAGATTATTAAGATAATAATACTGTTCCAATTATGTGTCTATCAAATTGATCAATTTGCTATTTCTCCAAGTGGTAGTGGGCCATTCTCTTCTCGTCAGGCACTTGGTATTTCCCTTTATTTTTAGATGAGAGCTGCCTTCTGTGAAATCATTCAATAATTCTCTTGGCCCTCGGAATAAAACATTTATTTCTTTATAAGTCTCCCCACCGTAGCCTCATACTTCCTTCCTAGGAAAAAAAATGCCTATAATTTTGGGGTCTTTCCTGAATAAATTGTTCTTATTTAGTTAATTAAATGTAATTGTTAATTCACTATAACTCTCTGCGCCTTGAATAAATCTATAAACCACTTCATTCCTATTTCCTTGCAAAGTCTCTTTTCTCTTCTATGGCACCATCCCTTCTAGCAGCTTCTGCTGACTTACCATTCTAAATCCATTTTTAATTTTATAACTTTCACAACACAAAAGCATAATCCTCAGTAAACCCAAGTAGGAGATGATTACTGTTGGTAAATGCTTTAGGGTTTATCCAAATAGCGCTGTTATTTTGTAAATTTCCATACTCTTGATAGGTAAGTTGAATGCATGTTGAATTCACAACCATTTTTATGTGTGTGCGTTTCAGTTTTCAAAGATCCGTGAGTGCCATATGTAGAAAAGAAATCACACAAAGACAAGCTAATTAGAAAGAAACAGCCCAGAGGAAACAAACCTGGACTTAATGGTGGCTGCCAACCTTAGAAAGCAAATGTCATTCTACCGTAAAATCCCTGAACATTCCTTTCTTTTTCTGAGGCTCTCAGGATCAGAGGAACAAATGCTGCAGAGGTAAATAAAAATCCATGTAGCCACAGCAAATGTTGTTTGTGTAGACCAGACCCAAATAACCACATTGGTTCAGAGCCGAGCTTTTTAATCAGAGACTATTTATGACCAACTAAAGATGTCTTAATGAGACAGAACCACAACAAAAGGGAAGGTATATTAACACAAAGCTTGTTTATAAGTTGGCTGGAAATCATTATTTTTATAGGAAGAGTTTCAAATTTTGTTATTTTCTACTGGTACTGGATGACTACTGAGTAATTTGCAAATAGAAAAATAAGAATAAGTTAATGAACTGGCAAAAACACGGAGTTGTTTTTTGGAAATGTTACCCAAAAAATTCAAGCAAAACCACTCAACCATGTGAATATGCAAAATCTGTTCTTTGTTTTACACGTATGCTTTCTTGTTATTGAGTTGTAAGATACAAGGTGACTTCCTTTCACTAATGGAAGTCCAAAGTTTATCTTGTCAAGGCTGTACTAGCATTTAATTCATCATAGAACAAATGCTGTCTTGATTATATCATGCCATAACTTTGGGAAAATTATTTTTGTTACTTATTGGAGTTGCCAGGTAAATAACTTGTGGTAAACTGATATTCAAGGGATATCACATTCTCATTCATTGAAACTTGTAAAATTAAAAATGAATAAAACTTCTTAGCTCCAAAGAATTAGAGTAAAGGAGATTCATGATTTTTTAACACATAGTATTTGGGATGTATTGCAGACAATATGATTTTTAAATGCTTTATTTTTTCCTTACTTACTAGAACTTTTTTTTCCCTAAAGAATCCTATTGTTTACCATGTTAAAAACATGAAAACCAGAAGATAAGATAAAATAAAAATCAGCTCAACAACTCTGGTTTAATTAGTAATTTTTCTCATTCCCTTAAATGAAGATGCCTACAGAAATAGTAACATTTTCATAAGAAACTGGAGATTCCAAACTGAAACCATATGTCTTGTTAAGGCTAGTCCTTAAGCTCAGGAAATACCAATTACCTTCATTTGTTGTTTTTTTCTTTTAACTCCTAAAAATGTAGGCATGGTTTTGAATTCCAGTTTGGCAACTATATGCAATTCCCCATCAGTGTCACTCACTTTTGTGCCTTTTATCTTTTTCTTAAAGTTATGTTTGATCTTTTCTCAAAGATTTTTTTTTTTCTGAATGAAAGGGGGAAAATGTGATTTTAGTTCACAGTTTAGTTTTGTGTCTTTCTTCACATACTCAAGCCAACTCTGTGCAAGATCAGAAATATCTTCTACTCTCTGCTATAGTTGAGTTTTATGACTGCTGAAGACTGTTCTCATTGTTAATTTTACAGGTATTTTATAGACTAAAATGTGCTATTTTTTGAGTATCAATTCCCCCTAAGTTACTTACATGGAATTTCTAATAAAGAATAAATAATAAAAATAATTAGAATTAAAGAAATATATCATTTTGCTTCTTTTCATTGGGAGATATTTTTAAATTCCTCTTTTCTACTAAAATTTCCTGGCTGGCATTTCTAAACTTACCCAAGAATAACCTACATTTACCTTTTAAAAATTTTCTGGTCCATAACTATTAATTCATTCAGTAAATATTTATTGACTAATGTATAGAATGAGGAATATGGTGGTACAGTATCTCTATACAGGCTTTCCATCTTGGGCACTAGTGTTATTTGACAGTGAAGAGCTTCTTTTGTTTTTCTTTTTTCTTTTTCCTGCTCTCATTCACTCTCTTTCACATAATGCGTGGTGCGTGGCATACTATTAGAATTTCTTCTGCTGGCTACTCTTCTTCTATTACTATTAGTAGATTTCAGTATCTGGTTTTCAAACATCCCAGAGTTTTGTCTGCATGTTTGAAATCAATTGTTTAACAATTCAGAAACAACCAGAGCTAACAGCAGTCACTAATATTGATACAATGCTGTGCAGTTTACTATTTGCCCTTCACAGATTCTATGCAGTTGCCTCAAGTCTCACTCAAATCTTGTGCCACTGGTTTATTATTACTTCTTCTTGTCAAACCTGAGTTAATACATACAGACACATTAATACATATAGACAAGGTCATTGCACTAGAAAATAGCAGAATCAGGATTGAAACCAGTACCTCTGAATTTTAAGTGCATTATTTCAATGTCTTTTCATGAGCCTCTTCTCTGTCTCTGAAACTTTGTACTACATTGGGACAATCTAGTAAAACTTAGAAAATAGAGAAAAATCAAATTGTTGTCTAATTTTATAAGTATGGTTAAAATATAAGTGCTTTAGATTTCAATTTTTACATTCATATGAGCACAATCATCTTGAATATCCTTCTTTCGTACTTAATTTATCATGGATCAGATTATGAACACCAGAACTTTAGAAATATGAGAAGGATTAGAGATTATCATGCTCATAACTCACTCTTATAAATAATAAGGGTGTGCATAAACTGTTATTAAATGTATACAATGCAGTAGAAGGCAATATGGCCCTATGTCAGAAGGGCTACAAACTGCAGTCTGTAGTAGGGATGTGTTAAAGAAACTCCAGGCCCAAAATGAGGTCACTTGTGCTAAGCCCATGTCAGTAAACCAAGACTTAATACCTAACCTAATTGCAGTTACCACGTCCCAAGGGAATGTAGTCTTACCCAGTCAATCTGGAATTGTCTGGTCAGCACCAAGGAGATGGTCTGCCACATAGCTCCTTCCATCCCCCATAGGTAGGTTACCTAAGTTTGAAACAGTCAACTCTTTCTCCCCTTCTGCCTATAAAAGCCTTTCACTTCATACAGCTCCTTGGAGCGCCTCTCTACTTGCTAGATGGCTGCTGCCTGATTCATGAATTATTCAATAAAGCCGATTAGAGCTTTAAATTTCACTCAATTGAATTTTTGTTTTTTTAGCAGTTTTGGTGGCAGCAATGGGATCTAAAGAGAAGTTCTAACAGCATTCAGGGACAATGAGAAACACAGGCATGATACCCGCAAACCCCATTTTTGCCATTTCTGAGAGATGTGGGTGAGTTCCCTCTTGGTTCTGAGCTCTGCTGTCTTTGCATTGAGCTCCCCATCTAATTGGTCTTCCAGTCAGTTCCCCATTTGTCTGGAATCACTATTTCCACATTGGGAGCTGCTGGTAGTTTGAACCACAGTTTCCCATTTGATTGGAAACCCCAGCTCTTGGTTCTGTCCCAAGATTCCACATTGGGAACTGCTGGTGGTGTAGTCTGTAGCTCTCCATTTGTTTGGAATCCTTCCCCTGATTCCACGATGGAAACTGCTGGTGGCAGCTGCAGTTCCCCATTTGTTTGGAAACAGTCTGTAGATCCCATCTGAGGTCTCAATCCTTTCCTCCAGTTCCAGGTTCCACACTGGGAGTTGGTGGTGCACGCAGGGCCTTTTTCTTGGCCAGGCTGCAGAAATTGGTTACTGCAGACACATTTAGGTGCACATGCTTGTTTGTCTTGCTTTGTGTAGATAAAGGTTAACTAAAAGAATTGAGATATTTAATTTCTAGAGACAAGATGTGCCACCTTCCAGCACATCTACTTATTTTATATCTAAGAACTATAATTCCAGAAGCTGTAGGTATCTACAAAAATGGCAAAAATCTTACTGTGTCCTAAGAACTTGGTCTGGTTACTGTCAGGTTGAGGGTCTCAAAATATGACCAGACTCAAAACTATGACAGATTCAAAAAAAGTGGGTTAAATTTCATTTACAGCTAGGGTCCTACCAAACTGCTACCAGCCCTCAGGGGAGTTACAAGGGCCATTAGAAGGAATTCCAATTAGATAAGATTACTTTAAAAGTGCACTTAAAAGCAAGGTCTTCTGAATCAAACAAACAGAATGGGATACGTATTTTAACTGATATGCAGAAGCCTCCAAAAGACTTCAAAATTCCAAAATAGCTTCATTGAAAGATTTGTTGTAAAAGGCTAATGAAAAAAATTAGAGATATAAGAGGTACCTAAAACAAAAGACTGTTAAGACTAACATAACTCCTGCGGTTCCGCTCCTTCCTTTACTTGGACACTCATTCTAGTCATTCTCTTCCTGAATTGTTTTTCCACTCTAAAAAGACTACAGGACTAGAAACAAAAGTCGCCAAGTGAGTGGCCTTACAGACACTTCCATAACTTCCCTCGAAGGAGGACTCCATATGGGGGACCCCGCCTCTTCCAAAGTTGATGAGACTCTGAGGGATTTTTTTTCTGGTAAACTCTTATGTTATTCTATTTAATAGTCAAGGGGAAAATAAAATAAAATTAAAATTCATAACAGAGTCAGCTCTCCCAGATCTCTGTCAGTAGTATCCAACAGAGACAGAAAAATAAAATATCTTTTGCATCCTTTTGGGGGATACCTTTTGAGTCCAAGGAATCATTCAATATTTTCAAATATATTTACTGTTTGTCCGGCTAAAAAGTTGACAAGATATTTAAAAGGGTTTTTATTAGGTAGTTCTAAGAATTGGTCAGCTATTGAAAGCTGATATTTAGAGCCTGATAGAAAAAAATTTTAAGCCTTCTACCCAAAACAAATTGAAGATAATGTCATTGGATGGAAGACCAACCTATGACTTTCTTTGAGTTAGCTGATTTTGATTGGTGTGGGTCTTAGGGACCATGGGAATTATTCTGCTCATTATAATCATAATAATCTCTCTGGTACATTATATTCTCTCAAAAGTTTTAAATGTGTGTTGGTAGCCACTGCCTATTAAGCAAACAATCTCTCCAAGCCTGGAATATCAGAAAAGGAATGAAAAGGGTGACTAATTTAAAGATTGTGAACCTGTGAATATCACAGGAATTAAGCAAAAACATCATGACCTGTGGATACCACACCAGAGGGTCAACAAAGCTGCAAAAACTGGAGTGGTAGCTAAGAGTCGCACTAATGCCTTAAATTTTGATCACATCTCTCAGTTAAGCTGAGAGTCCGATCAAAATGGGGAATTCGTTAAAAAAAAATGGGGTCCAAAATGGAGTCACTTGTACTAAGCCCCATGTCAGTAAACCAAGACTTAATACCTAACCTAACTGCAGTGACAACATCCCAGGGGACTGTAGTGTTAACTGGTCTGTCTGGAATTTTCTGGTCAGCACCAGTGAGGAAAACTGCTAAGTGGGGTCCTTCCATCCCCCACAGATAGGTTACCTAACCTGAAATAATCCACTCTTTTCCCTTTTCTGCCTGTAAAAGCCTTCCGTTTTGTACATCTCCTCAGAGCACCTCTCCCCTTGCTAGATGGGATACCCTCCAATTCACGATTGTTCAATAATAAAACCAATTAGATCTTTACAATTTACTTGGCTGAATTGTTGGTTTTTAACAGAGGTAATCCTCCACTATTTTTGTGAGTTTAACAGTTTTTCTTTTGTAAAACGGTGATAATGGTATCAGCCCTACCTTCTTCAGCTTTTTTTGAGGATCCAATAAACTAACATGGGTAAAATCACTTTGTAAAAAAGTGTCATAAAAATATAACCTTTTATTATAAAGTATTCATGTAGTGAGAATTCTGTAATATTTGATTTCTATATAGCATGTTCATTTCTTACAATTTCCCTTGGAAAGAGGTTTTTTTTTAATCAATTGTGTCAAACAGAAGAAAGCAAACTGTGATTTAGTAAAAAGCAACTGGGAAAAAAATACAGCCTCCTAGCCTGCTAAAGAAAAGTATCTTGTGCATTAAATTTACTTAAAAAATTAATGAGAGACTTGGAGTTTATAGTTATCCTTCATTAAAACTCCAACTAGATAGAGTAGAAAAAGGACCAACTGCTATCTGAAAGCCTGTTTTTCAGATTTCTGTTTCACAGAATAGATCAGAATCTCTAAAGGAGACTTAAAGGAGGGAAAAATCTTCCAAACCACCAGGCCCTGAGAGCTGTGTAAAATGAAATGGAGGCGGCAGGACAAAACCTCTCAGGATGGAACAGAGGCCATGTAAACAGATGTGGCTGCAGTGAAGAGAAAAGGTTGAATGGTGGCTTTGTTGCTTGCTTTCTGTTTGTACCACAGAGGGTCCTCTCTATACAAATCTTCCTGGCAGATGATGGACCGCATAACTCTCACCGCCCGTGGAAACATACAGAACCTGATCTTTGCTAAACACAGGCACTCTCAGCTCTCGGCTCTGTTTATTGGAATGAATGTTTATTTTAATTAATGTTTCACATAAGGCCCAACTTTTATGGTAACTGTGAAAGAGAATTTATGAAGAACATAACTGAAAAGCCAATGTAATTTTGCTTTTTAATCTGCTGACAGATAACCATCCATCTCAGACCGCATGGAACAAAGGAATACGCTATCTATGAGTTTCTAAAAGTTGCACTTATTATTGACAGACATTAAGTGATTTAAGCGCTAAAAGAGAGAAGGTATGTTCATGGTAAAACTATTTCTGAAAAGGAGCTCTGTTAGGAGGGGAGACAATGTGTTGAAATGAGCAACATAACCTTCACTCTATTCTTAAAGATTCCGGGGGAACAGTACGTGGCACTGATGAAGTGCTCTACACACGTTCGCTGATTTATTTCATGAGGAACTGCACTGTTGCCTACTTATGAAAGAAGGTCAGACACCAGAATGTGGAAGCCTGCCCCTGTTCCTTTAAATAACCTGAGGGGCCTGGCGTTCCTTGATTCGGGATGCCTTGTCCAAGGTT
The DNA here is from genome assembly GCF_009834535.1 of Camelus ferus. Classification (NCBI taxonomy): domain Eukaryota; kingdom Metazoa; phylum Chordata; class Mammalia; order Artiodactyla; family Camelidae; genus Camelus; species Camelus ferus. The sequence continues at coordinate 97,441,337 of NC_045697.1, read as the reverse complement.
GGGTAGGTGGACAGCAGTTGAGAGAGGTGAGGGGGGTGACTTTTATTATACTCCTATTTTCATCAGATAAAATCAACACCAGCCTCCAAGGCCGGTAGTAGCCTACAGCCATAAAGCATAAAATGTTCCTTCATAAATGTATATGGTCATCTTCAACTCTTTCCCTGTAGTAGATTTTTATTTCATATGGAACAGAATAAATGAGTCTCCTGAAAGCTGGTGGATTTACAGCTTGAATTTACTATTCTTCTAGCGTGGTGTTAACTTCACTAATAAAAATGTTGTGTCTGCTTTGCAGAAAATTCTCCACTGAAACAAATCATGCATATCTGGGCACAGGAGAGGGATGCAAGTTCAAGAACAAGAAATCAAGAAGAAGGGACACACTGAGAATGTGTCTCTTTTCATAAATGACATACTAAATGATAACAACAAAAAAAAGGCAGAATCTTAGAAACTACAGTTAACTTATTATAATCAGAAGTCTCTCCTTAATGCCTGTATCCTCTCATATTATCCAGATATTGTTCTTTCATGAGTTCCCTAATTTATATAGGTGTGGAGAATAATTCTTTAGGAGAAAGGGAAAAAAGGATATGGTCTTCTGGAAATGTATCTTTTTTCCCTTCCACATTTCAACACGTGTGTGATGTTTTATATGCTCTCTGGAGATATTTTAAAGTGTGTAAAGAAGATGGCTTGCTTCAATTCTTTAATTTCTTGTTCTGCCACACACTCTGACTTTGTCATTAATAAACAAATATGATTTGGGCACAGAATTTAAAAAAAATAGAGGGAAGGAGAGTGGGAAAGGGGCACACTAAGAGAAAGAATTTCAATCTGAGGCCCAGGGAGCTCCCTCTTTCTCTGTCTATACAGAGCCAGCCCTGTCAGCTTCCCTTTGGTCCTCACCGACCACCGACGGGGCTGGAGGCCCTTCTATACATGGCCGTGTCCCATGCATTCATGGGCCCTCCAACACCACAGCCTCTTTTGTTTGGAGCCAGATCATCGCCCTCCCTGCTCTCAGCTGCCATATGGTGCAGTGGAGACCGAAGCACAAAGACAGACAGGGAGAGCAAACGGCTGAAAGAGGATGGGAAGAAAGAAAATCAAGAGCCGGCAGATGAAGCTGATTTATGTCCAGTGTTCAAGGGGCAGGCAGGCAAGGTGGGGCTGAGAAGTGAGAGGGTACGGGGTGACACCGAGGGAGCATGGGGTGAGGATGTTCTTGGAATATGAAACTTCTCACAGATAAGCAAGCAGGCATTTTCCTGGGAGAGGCAGGCTCTGCTTATTCTCCAAATATGGAATTTAAAACAGAAAATGTCCACTGCAGTGGTTTATCTTTTGTTATCAGTTTTAAAATTATTTCTATTCTTTCTCATGATCAGGGCTTACATTATTTTATTTTGTCATAATGATATGGTTAACAAAACCACACATGCTGTGTTTTTATGCATATTCTCACATTCCTGCTCTGAGATAATTTTTAATGTTTTGTAGAGCCACCCTCTTCACAGGAAAATTGTAATGTCCGTATATTTTTCCCCTAAGTCTGGAGATGTACTCTTCAATAGTTCTATGAACACCCAATTGTATTTTGGGGGCATCTAGGGAGCCTAATTTTTCAGGAGTCGATGGCCAATCCTGTTGAGACACTATTCCTACTTTTATTGTGAAAGCACATGAACATTCCTAATTTATAGGCTTGCATATAAATATTTTTAAATTTTAAAGTCAAAGTGGCTAGAATACATAATGCTAATATATCTCGGCACTTTCAAAAAAAGTTTATGCTAATTAGGGTGAAACATTTGATTTTCCCGCCACTTACTTTCTACCTAATACAAAGTACTGCCGTATTTATTATGTTTCATGCGTCAGAAGGGGCAGAAGTATACCTTTCTGCTGTAAGAATACCTTGATAATTTTGATCATTTCTTCAATGAGTAAGTAGTACAGTGAGTAGTGCAGCTGGCCAGTATGTCATATTCAATTCTGACCTTATAATGTTTGATAAAATAATGTGGTGTGAAAATTAGTGTTTCACACGTGAAGGCATATATGAATATCCAAAAATTACAAGGTGATATAAGTTATCAAGTACTTATTTCAGATATAATTATTCAACCTATCATAAAGAATAAAGGCCCCTTGAAGTTCCGCCTTTGACCTGAAGCCCAGCACACCACACGCTGCTAGCTGCACTCCTGGACTCTGACAGCTCCCTCTCGGTATGCATGGCTGATGTTTCCTAACCTCTCTGTCTCTTAAAGTTGGAGTGAGCCAGTTGCTCAGACTTTGGATTTGTTTTCATCTCCATCTGCACTTACTCACTTGGGGATCGTATCTAATCTCATGCCTTTAAACACCATCCACATGATGACAGCACCCATATTCACACCTCCTGAACTCTACCTGCACATTTCTAGCTGCCATCTCGGCATACTCTTGTGTTTGGCTGATAGGCATCTCAAACTGAATGTGCACTGGGCACTCTCTCCATTCCGCTGCCTCCAGCCCAGACCTTGGACCGTCAGTCAAAGCGTAGGAAGATCACCTAGAGGTGTGCTTTCCAGATAGAGCATTTTGGCCACATCATAGCCACTGTTTCTATTCATTTGAATTTTTATTTTTAAAGAAAGAGGAAAAAAGCAGCCTTGCTTTGGCATGGGTGTAAAGCCAGAAGCCAGCACCTCAGTAGTGCTGGTCTTAAGCACAAACATAAAGCGATGGCCATATTGGACTCCATCTCCCTCCTTCAGTGTTGCTGTGATTGTCAATGGTACATGGTTTCTGTGTGCAATGTCGGAGGGTGGGGTCTGGGGAAGTCGGAGGCAAAAGATCTCATAGGCTGAGCCTTGGGCCACCTCTAATGGATAAAGGTTAATAAAGAGAAATGTGAAAAATAAAAATGTGCCCGAAACTAAATTCCTGATCGGTACCCACTAAGCCTACTTCTCCTGTGGGCTTCCCAGTCTCGGTTAACGATCACTCTATCCCGCTAGTCCTTCAGATCAAAATGCTTGACATCACCGTCTCCTCTCTTTCTCTCACAGCACACATCCAGAACATCAGCAATCCTTGTTGACTCTGTCTTCAAAAAATATCCAGAATCCAAACACTTCTCACCAATTCCACGGCTACCATTTTGGTCCAAGCCACCAGTGTTTTTCTTCACTGAATTTTTGCAATATCTCCTTATTTGCCTTTCCAGTTTTATTCTTGTTCTTATACTATATTCTCAATAGAGCAGCCAGGGCACTCCTGGTAATACTTTCTTATGTTATGTCTTGTCCTTCTGTGTATAAAAACCTGTGAGCAATCTGCCTACCCGTTACCTCTCTAACCTTGTCTCAGTCATACCACCTTCCTTCCTGTCTGCAAGTGCACCCATCACATTCTTGCCTTTGCACCTGCTGTTCTGTCAGTCTAGAATGCTCTTTCCCCAGATTCCCTCACTTCCTTTAAGTTTTTGCTTACATGTCATCTTTTCGATGAGACCTTCCCTGACTCTCCATTTAACATGTTAACCCTCCTCCCAGCACACATCATCCCCCTTCCTTGTTATATCTTTGCCATAGCACTTTTCACTTTCTAACTTCCAAAAGAAATTTTCTTCCTGTGAGAATAGCAGCATGCGGCACTGGAGTCATTGAAAATATATAAGATGTGTCTTCTTGTGAAGCCTAAATTATAGTTACTGTGTCTAGTTACTATCAGAAATAGATTAAAAAAAAAGGCTTCATTTTTTTTCTACTTAAATATATATGATTCACCAAAATACATTCTACACTTGCTAATCTTTTTTCTCACCCATTTCCAAAAAATGAAGAATTGATCTACGTTAGATTCCAGGACTTACTCTTCAGTTCCCCAAACTAAACAGACTTTAAGATAAAAGGAAAAACAGCAATAAAAGGGAAGTTAAGAGTAATATTCTATACACAGAAAAGTAACTGAAAGTTAGAAAAATGAAAGTAGTAACCTCAATTAGCCTAAATATTATCCCTTGAAACAGATAAATTAAATGAAAAACTTAGAAAAAATATGCATTGCGATTATAACCAAAACACTAGATATATTCTGTAAATTTAGTAAACGGTGAGAAGAAAATATTCCTCTGTTTGGAAGTAGACAAAGGTTCTAATCAGTCTATTACTTGTCCTCATTTTCCTTCTACTGCTGCTACTGTGTGTTGCAAGAACTTGCTGAGGACAGGTTGTCTAGTGAAAAGGTATTCAAAACATGGAAAGAAGGTCATTTGAATTCATATATCCAAACAAAATCACCAGAGGTTACTTTTATGTGGAAGAGCCTGGGTGCTGGAGTCAGCAGCACTGGTTAATACCCCAGCTCAAATGTCTAGTTAGCTTAGTCAAGACTTAATTACTCTAAGCTTGTCCTCATCTGGTATATATGAACGATAGCTACCTCAAACCACTGCAGTGATGATGCTAACAGGTGCCTCTAAGACACGGTCTGACGCATAGAAAGTACTCACAACAGTGCATGTATTGTCAGTGTTTATCTAATAATATATGAAATGATATACAAAAGAGGTATGGAAATCATTTTTAATCATGTTTCTCCTTTTAAAATTTAGAAGTTCATGATATTTCAATTTAATTTTACATAACATGCTCTTTATAGTTTTAACTGGAGCAATTAAAAAAAAAACAGAAATCTTGATTAATGATAGGGACACCTGGCACCTTGATTATCATTATGTTTCTTCTCAAATGAATCTTAAAATATATAGAATCTCTACCTGATAGCATGTAGAGAATTTCCTGGGCTCAATCTAAGGCTTATCTAATATTCACAATTTGATTTCTTTAATTTTTCAAAAATGAAGGTAACCTATTTCTGGGAATCAGCATGAATTTGTTGTTGAATTCAGAAACTTCGGGGAGCTTCAGTTCATGAGAAACTGAGGGAGGGTATGGTTGTTAAAAGAGTGCTTTTGTTGTATTTTTGTCAGCTCAGTTTGCTATAACCAGACACCACAGACTGGGTGGGTTAGACAACAGACATTCATTTCTCACAGTTCTGGAGGCTGGGAAGTCCCAGAGGTGCCTGCACATTCAGTTCTTTGTGAGGACCCTTTTCTTGGCTTGCAGACGATAGTCTTCTCCCTGTGTTCTCATATAGCAGAGGGAGAGAGACAGCTCTGATGTCTTCCTCTTCTTATAAGGGCATTAACCTCATCATGGGGCCCCACCCTAATGATCTCATCTAAATCTGAATACTCTCAAAGCTCCACCTCCAAATACTATCACATTGTAGGTTAGGTCTGCAAAATATCAATTTGGGGGACACATTACATTAGGTCCACAACACATTGCCAAGCAGCAGATAGGTAATGAATTTATGAAGTGATGGAAAATATTACCGGTAAGAATAGTGATGCTGACTTCAGATTAGAGACCGCATCCTAGATTTTTTTTAGGCATGTCTGCTCTTTATGCTTATAGTTATCATCTCGATTTTGCCGAATGTATCCACTTTTCTTATCTGCTGTGGAACTATCCTAAGTGCTGCGGCTGTTTTTCAGCACTTTAAGCCCTACCACATTATTTGAAGCAGTAGGGTACCAAATTTTACATTGTCCTCCTCTCTTCCTTCTTGCGGTGGTTTCCCTTTAGCTCACTGTACATAAACTGTCTAAGCAGCCTTGTCTATTCTGGCAAATGATCAGTAATATATGTCAAAGATGGCAGATGTGCTAAGTCCAAGGTCTTCTGACTGAGCAAACCATCCCCAGTGTCATATGACATCTACAAAGCTCTGTACAAGATATTAAACTAGGCATTTTCACTAACTTTCCCTCATTTAATATTTGTGTTACTTTTATGACATATATTGCATATATATATTATATATATAAAGTTCATGCTGATTCCCCGTTTTTCAGCCACTGAAATTGAGATCAACAGTGATTAATATATCTTGTCTCAAATCACACACCTAATATAAAAAGAGATCCAGAATTGAACTCATATCTTGTGATTTCAAGTCTAAGTAATCCCATTATGATAAGCCTAATATCAAACAGGACTAGATGACACAAACCTATTTCATATTGACAAAAGCTGTCATCTAGAAAATTGGACACTACCAGTACATTAGAGGACTTAAATTTGGAGCTCTTGTTTTCTTTCTGTGTACTGTCCTCTCACAAGACGTTCTGGACTTTTTGGCTTACCAAATATTCATTTCAATCAGTATATTCTCACATAATGTGCTGTCTAAAAAACCATGCAACAATAAACTGATATATAACATTAAGGGTCTGAGCTATGACCATCTTTAATTTCACCTATTGTTAATTGTAATCCAAAGAAAGGCCATTGGAGCCAAGCCTTAAAAGACAAAAAAGGCTTTTCTAGTGAGGATATCATGTTATTATACAATTTATTTGAAGGAAATACCCTCTCAACCTCATCTTGACCCACAGAACTCTGTCTGCCTGCTTTGTGTTTGTATGAAAAATCTGCCTCTCTTATTTCTCAGCTGTCACTGGAGTCATTACAATTAGGTCCTCTGCAGCTCTTGAGTGCACCCTTCATGAAGGAATGAATGAGTAAAAAGTGAGAAATACAGCAAAGAAGTTATATGGAGACAAAAGTAGTAGAGAAGAGAGGGTTGGTGCACAACAAAGAATTATGGCTCAGAGATAGCATCCTCTACCTCAAACCCTAGGTCTGGCATTCATTACTAGTAGGACTTTGGGCCTCTTTTAAATTAATTATCCTTATGTTCAACACAGGCATCTTAATAGCATTTACCTCAGAGGATTTTTACAGTGCATAAATTATATAGTTTATATGAATATGTGATTGAAATATAACAGGTGCTCAATAATTATTAATTTATTTTCTTCATGTAAGTTTATTTATTTATCCAAGTAGGGTATAAATTCCTTTAGACCAAGGTTTCCATTTTAGCATTCTTTACCAAACAAGGTTTAGCATGGTGCTTGTCATATAACAGACAGTGAAAGTGAGTAGTCATAGAAAGTGAAACTACAGAAAGAAAAAAATAGAAGAAAAAAAGCTGTTAGAAAGGAAATAAAAATCAACATGTTAAGATATCTTCAGTTAGAGACTCAGACATTTCTCTTTCTGGGTCATAATTTGCTTAGCTGAGGTGCAGAACAGTTTGAGTATAAACTTTCAGTCAATAAAATTTTTTTCCCAACTTTTCCAAGAATGGATCCAGTTTCAAAGGGCCTTTTTTCAAACTGTATATTTCACTTTCTAATTTATCTAAAACGGAAAATGAACCCATTTGTGCTACTTACTGAGAGACAGGGATTCCCACACTCCACCATGCTTCCCTCTCTCTCTCTCACGTGCGTGTGCACGTGCACACACACACACACACACACAGCTCCAACTTTCAATGTGTTGACAAATTCATTCTTCACAAAAATATAATTTGAAACTCAAGTCTTATTGGGGAAACTCACAAATTAACTGAGGTGAAATAATTGCATTCATTTTCTTCTGTTTTTCTAAGAGGACTGACACAGGCTGTGATGAGGAAATATGACCTCCTCCACATGTTTTCCATGAGGACTATGTTTGTTGTATAGTCATGGAGTTAAAAGCAAGCTTCATTCCCTGGTGCACAAAGGTAATTTGAAAAATGAGCCGGAGTAGTCAAGACTGCTATTTTTCAGTCTGCTTTGACCACTGGCAGACTATTTTTATACCAACTGTAGAGATATTCAGGTGAGGCAGACACCCCAGAGAATATTGGGGAAACACTTACTTTCACATGGGTATTACGTTATGCCCACTAACATATTTGAATAACATCATTCCTGTTTCAAATGTAAACAACGTTCAGTCTATTTGGTACAGTGCCTGAGTCTAATGCCTCTTTCACCATCCAGATCTCTCATGAAGGATATCCACTGAGATTTTTTTCCTTCGCTGTTGCTTGAACCCAATTAAGGTAATACTATCTCTGTTTTGCCTTCTGATGAAATTACCGAGGTTTCACTTTCTCTAACAAATACTCAGATCTGTTAATAAGATCAACGTTACTACTTGTCTAATTAACTTTCATTTTCTGGAATTCACACTCTAGGCATCTCCAATGGGATGTGGATGGGGTTCAGGACGCTTTACCCCCAAATCTGGCACCTTCTTATATTATTTTAAGCTGAAGGAAATTGAGAAATGGCAAGTGCTGGAAAGACTCTCTGACCCTCTCCGTTGAAGCAGGGCGTTAGTTCCTCATGTGAGAGCTGCCCTCCCTATACCCAGAGGAAAGAAGTATCCTTATCTCCGAAGATGAGGAACATTTGGAAGAATCTCAACCAACAGACCTTCTAAGTTCCCCCTAGTTTACTACAGCAGGCTCATACCCTTTGTCCTATTTTCCCACAACTTTCCACAGCATACAAATGTTCAGGTTTAACTATTTCTGCAGGTCTTTGATATGTACAATGTATGTTAAATAAGTTTGTATGCTTTTCTCCTGTTAATTGGTCTCCTGTTACAGAGACCAAGCTAGAACCTAGAAAGGTAGAAGGAAGAAGATATTTGTTCTCCCATACAATGTCTTACTGAAAAAAAGCACTGTTACTAAATATATATAGTAGAGTAAAAATTGTCTCTGTCTAACTCCATAGTTGAAGAAATTGAAGATTATATATAGTTATATTAATTAATGTATTTTGAAATGATAAATTAACGGACAATAGTTCAAAGAGAATGAATAAAGTTATGTTTTGAATTAAAAAAAATTTTCTGTATCTTAACCTTTACTTATTTGTATATTCTCATTTCTAGAAGCTCTCTGGGCAGTATGACTCAAAGCCAAGGTGGGATGCAATTTATTAACCATAATAGCTCTTTGAGTCTTAGATTACTAAAAAGTGTTCCCAAAATTCTTGAGCAATTTACTGGTTGGAAAAGGGACATTTAGCTCTAAAGATCCTACCACTGAATATGAAAATCTAGACTTTATTGCTAACCATGCAAAGAAGAAAATGTCCTCTGGGTATTTGAATGATTTTATTCATCTAGCATTTATTCCCTTTGATTATGTATTTTTATAGCAGACTTTTTTAAAGGCTTAACTTGAAAGGAAGGAACAAACATTTTCTCTTAAAAGGATATAATCCCTCGGGCAGGTATTTTTCTTCTTGAATACACAGCTAGGCATTTCCACATTGTACATTTGACATAGTTGTATGTCAAGTGCCTGAAATTTAAACACATTTTATCTAATAGGTAAAATCAGTTACACTAAAGGAATTTAAAAATGAAGGTACTTTTGCATGATAAAAGTCCCATTAAGAGTTTGTGCAGGTTTTGTAAGCATGCATTTTCACCCTTAACTGAAGTTCTTATAGTGAGACTTAATTGAGGCTAATACAAAAAGGGCATTTCTCATTCCCTCCCCCCTTTTTTTCTAAAAGACTTACAGTTTTAAATATTGCTAACATCATTATACTCGAGCTGCTCCTTAATGGTGGTACTGCCTTGGTTTACGTGCTAGTGATTGGCTGGCTTACAACTAGGGCAAAAGAATACTGTTAGAAATCAAACATCTATTTCATTAATTGATTTTTAACAATAAGATGATCCTAGCTATATGCCTGATGCATGATTTTCATCACTGAGAAGAAATCAATGTTATATGTTTGAGTATGCATACTGTGGGATGAATATGTACTTTCCAATTTCATCTTTAATGCACTGAAGCTAACCTGAACTCTGGATTAGCACTTTTGAGGTTTTAATTATTGAGAGATTTTTTTATGCCTACTAGCCCAAAATTATTTTTTCTCTTGGACATTGTGATATGAAACAGCTTCAGATAACTGAGCTTATTAATTCTCTTAGATTCCTCCAGCTTCAACCCAAGCAGCAGCCATTCTGACTAACAACTTCCTCTCCACTCCCTCCTCCTCCCTGTGACTCTAAACTAGAGACAGACTTTTAAAGTATAAACCAATGCTTTGGGATAAAATTTGTTTCTCAAATAAAACAAATGTTCTAGAAATGTTGGAAATGGTGGTTCATGACAAGGAGAATTGTTTTTCACTGGCTTATAGCTTTTAATGTGAAAACTGAAGCAGAGCAATTGTGTTCTTCATAAAAAGACTTCTGACCTCTTTCCCATCCGGTCCCCAAGTATTCCTCATTCCAATAGTAATAGCATAAGGAAATTTTTAAAAGACCCACATTTACAAGAATTTAGCTTCTGGCAAGTATCATTTTAAAGAATTCACTTCCTGGCTCATGGTTTACATGACCTGTCTGTCTTCTCTTGCTTTTTTCTTTCCCTTCACCCTTCCCCCTCTCCTCTTCATGACAAGCTGAGTTTTAACTATTGCATTCGCGGCTGTTTCCTGCCTCTTTTGCTTTCTATTTTCAAATCCATGGGAATGGAATCTGCTCAGAACTATCAGACCGATATCCCCAACACCACCAATCTGCCTGCTACACCAGCCACTACTGAGGAGAGAAGTATTAGCATAATTATCTAATTCAGAAGTAAAAATGCCTCATAAACTATTAGTTATGAGTGAACTTCTATAATATGTCTTTTGGTATTTCTTGGTTTTTTTTAAGCTGTTATTTCAAAGAAAAAAATTGATTTATATTAAGGTCTAATTTTCTTTTGGGGCACAAAATATACAGTCCTACTTTTAATTAAGGAATAACTTTATCTTATTATTTTTAATAGCAGTTTGTATTTCTTGTGTTTCATTATTTTTATAACCCTCAAAAAAATCCTCACTCAGAAGTCATATGCATAAAGAACCAAATTTCCATTATTTGTTCTATCAGGAAATGGGAAAATCAACTTTGAGGCAAAAATCAAGGGAGAAAATTAAGTTAGTGCAGTTAATCCTCAGTTTATAAAATCAATGCATCCTCAAAACATTAAGAACAACACACAAGATAATTCTACTGGCAAAAATGGAAACATTTCTCAGTTATTTTACTTTTAGGTAAATAGGATTTCTAAGTAATTTCTCCAGCTTGAGAAAATTTCCAATTAAAGATAAAATTACGTATCTTTCCCTTAAAAAAATTAATTCAAAAGGCAAAGAGAAGAGAAATAAGTTTACACTGCATAGCACAGGGAACTATATTCAATATCTTGAGGTAACATGGTTAAAAAAAATGAATGAATATATGTATGTTCCTATATAATTGAAGTATTGTGCTGTACACCAGAAATTGACACAAAATTGTAAGCTGACTATACTTCAATAAAAATACTTTTTTAATTTTTCCAATAAAGGATAAAATTACATACTTTCCCTTTTAAAAAAATTAATTCAAAAGGCAAGGAGCAATGACAATTTAGCCTTGCAACTATATTCAGTATGCTTTTATATTTTCTACACTAACTCTTTTTTTTTTTTTTTTTTTTTAGAGTTGAAAAACATCTGTTTCCAATAGGGTGGGAAAGAGTGCCATTAATTTTTTTTTTAAGTGAAAGGAAGTTAACTCTTTGCTCATTCTAGTTTTGTTCATATGGTCATCCTCCTTTCTTGATCTGTCTTTCATTACCTATTTTCTTGTTTCTCTTTCTGCTACTGTGTGGCTATCTTAATATTTTTCTGTTCAAATTCCAGAGAAAGAACATATGACTCACTCAGCATCTTGCCATTTTTCCTATTAGGCACAGTTTTCTGTGTCAGACACAACCAGCCTTGCTGATCTATGTACCTCTCTCTCTCTCTCTCTGGTAAAATTTTCACCAAAGCTGTTGCCCCAGAATCTTACCCTTGCCCCTCCCTTGAATGGAAACCGATTACTCTAAGTTTCAGGAGGAAGCTCTAAAGAGAAATAACAAGAACTGGTTAGAATCAACTAGGCCAAAGATGGCAGAAGATTTGACTTCCAGTGGACGCTGAGCCTCATTTATATGCTCCTTGTAAAACATTAGTATGTTGGATGACACACTCACCTGTGCCAAGATGGCTGACAGTTGCCATAACATCAATCAGAAAAGCCCATACAAGGACTGAAAAGGAGAGCTGCATCAGTTCTGAGTCCAAACCACATCCCTGTTCTCAGATAAGTCATGAATATTCCTCCCACTCTTTCCAATTCCCTCTTTTTCAACTGGACCCTTCAAATCCGGTGTCTCCACCCAAATTGGGTTGAGAAGTTGATGTGTGAACTAGGTTCCTGCTTCTACAGAGAATATTGTGTTTCTTCTTAACTACGAAAATAACCATTAAGAGGGCAATGAACTAAATAACCATAATAAGAATGATTTATAGCTGTAACAGTTGAGATTCTACATCAAAGTAATGATTAGCAATTACTGCCTATTTGAAGACTGTACTTAAATTTTGTTGAGTTTCAGACGAATATTTGGAAGTATCTTATTGGTAATATAATGGGTCTTTTTTCTAAATCTTTTAGCCTTAAGTTTTTGTTACCTATTCTAAAAGAAAGAAACAGTGAGGTACCTTATCCAAAATACTTTGGTTTTTTATATATGAAATTGGTTGATCTTTTGTTAACTTACAGATCATGTTTTCTGATATGTTTTCCTTCCTTCCAAGTTTAAATTAAGCTGTGTTTCCCAAAAGTACAAACATCCTCATTAGAAGAAATAAAGCCTGGTTATAATCTCAACTGAAAATCAATTATATATGGTAAAATGCTCACCATTAATATAGTCAATGAGACATTTATATCCATTAAGGTGAAAATGGGTTTGATGCTCCTACTTGACATAGGCTATTCTCTTAGACTGTGCTTCTTCAGAGTTGTAGATCTCTTTCAAAGATATTTCATCATTCTACACAGTAGTTTGTATTATTAGGACTCATTTATGACTCATCTACAGAGTTGTACAGTTTTATTCATAAAATTTTTAGACAATGGGATAGTACATGTATGGTAATATATAGTCTTTCTGATTTGTGAATTTAATATTTACAACAATCATGACAAGAGTCGGGTACAGCTTTTAGCATCATTTTACAGATAAAGAAATTTGCCCAAGATCACATAGCTGTTAAGTGGTACAGCCAGGATCTGACCTAGACACTTTACCTGTTGATACCTTGCACTTGACAACTATGTTATACTGTTTACCAGTTCCAATTGGTCATTCCACCATGTGAGCAAATTGCAACTGGTCTATTGACCTGAATAATTTTGCCTCCAATTTGGATACAGTCCTAATCTTTTTGAAATATTTCTGGTGAACAACTTATCAGTATGATTGATTGTATCTTTATTATAGAATTATTTTATTATTATTAATTATTTCCAGAAGTACTGAAAAAAATCTATTACCCAAATAATCTCTTTATTTAGAAAAATAAGTTGGGCATTGCTCTTAACTTCCGACAATAGAGAAAAACAGATTAGAGTACTCAGAAATGAACCCACAAGTGCAATTAAAATAGAAAATAGATGGTTAATTGTGTTAATGCACATTCCTCTTTATAACCTGCAGATGATCACAAAGTAATTGAAGAAATAAATTTTATCTCCCCAACTGATGAAATGTACTCACCACTATTTATTTGTTCCTCTTGCTGCAACTCTTAAGGTCTTTCTATTTATCTGACTGTAGGGTTGGGAACTGATGAGGAACTCCTCCAGCTAAATGGAAGGAAATATGTTTTCATAAATTCCACATTCTAATACTGAGTTTCATCATAAACTATGATGAAAAACAAATAATAGTCACTATGCCAAATCTATGTATTTAAAATTATCAACTCTAATATTTGAAGACATGCTTGTCATTAGCATATAAATCAAGTTACCAGAAATATAATTTAAATCCCCTAAGGAAGCATTTCAAAATGTGGTATGTGTTAGGTTCTTTCATTTCCCAAAAGGCAATTGGAAGAATGAGGGTTATAAAAAATGGTGTGCTTGGCAATTCTTTGAGTTTCACACCCCTAGAACCCATTTTTGCATTTAAACTGATCATTTACTGGCAGCAGATGGGTAATAGGATAAAAGTTTTCAATATGGTGTGTTGGTCATATATATTTCCAGACACAACATGAGAGAGTACAACGCAGTGTTCTTAATGTGATTAACAAAGAGGCATGGAATCTGCTATCAATCTTCCTTGTTACTGTCATAGCACTTCCCAGGACTGTTGGAGAAACTTTACAATAGTTAAATGCATGTTACACATACAGATGGGGAAGTGCCTCAGGCACTCTGGCAAAATTTGCTAGGAGTCCATTTTTTGAATTTCTGCCTTCTGAGTCACCATTTCATCTGAGTTTGACATTTTCATCTCAGAAGTCCTCCAACTTAATGTTGACATGGCTGTCTCATTTCCTAAAGAATCTGCTGTGTATGAAATATTTTATCATCAACAATGCTTCACTGAGATTAACACTAAATTACAAGATGCAAGTTTATTTTAATCTATTAGGGGGCACATTTTTTCTCATCCTGTGGTCAGAGGAAATCCCTTCCTCAATTTCAATTTTTCTAATTGTAGAAAAAAAGAACAGGAATTATTTCTATAACAAGAGATTTTTGTGAACAATGTTCTAATTGATGTATTATTTCAGTAAAATGATGTGAACGAATCATATGAGCTACTATTTGCAGACTCTTGGTTAATTTTAAAGACAATATAGGAGAACTATTCAAAGTAGTGCCTACGCTAATGGAAGGTTTGTTTGCTTACTGATTATTTTAACTCAGTCTTTACAAAAAAGTGCGTGGCTTTCATTCCCATAATCTCTTGGTGCAATCATGATTTTAAATGGCTAAGATTTCCTGAAGGGAGTCTTAGAATAATGTTGAATGAATTTTCTACACACGTCAACCATGGAGGCTTTTCCTTAGGCTTGCACTACTGCTAGACTAGGGTCCTATTTAATCAATCATAATTCCTACTTCCAATTTGCAAGACAAAGAAGATGAGATTAAGAATTTAGGTGGAGGGTCTGGTGATGAGAGACTCAAAATGAAAAAAAAAGTGAGTGAAAACCAATGTACATTTTTAGGTGAAATAGGGAAGCTGAAGGACATCATTTCATTTAACATTAATCATAAATTCAGAGTAGGAGGATAGAATAATTTTAGATGTGTATGGGAGCTTAGGCTAAAGTTAAGGAGACTGGAGGACGTTTGAAAGAGAAAATACTGAAATTGGGAATCCCAGTTTTCTCAGCAGTGAAACAGATCTACATGATATTTGGTAGTCTGGATTTGTAGTGGATCCAATCAACCTCTTTAGTTAGCTTTCTCCAGCAGTGCTCAAGTATCAGGAGGTGGGTTGAGGGATTAAATGGCAGGTACAACAGGAAGTCAAGACCATGGAGATTCTGAAGTGAAGCAGAAGTATGGAAGGAGGTAAAGTCACTGGGATGCTGACTGACTGAGGACAATATTCAGCTTGTTGGAAAATGACAGAACTCAGAATAGTAAGTAGAGATCAGGGAAAGAAGTCCAGAAATCTTGATCTCAGAAAAGAGAGATCAGAATACTGATGATACCAAATGCGCTGCCTGTATCGCATAAATATTGTATCATTATCAAAATTCAGGCACTGCGAAATCAAGAAATTTACAAGGACAAGTCATGAAGCCACCATATATAAATAAGGTTGTATCTTTATTTTTAAATATTATACATATTTACGCAGTTTCAGACCTAATTATCAAGTACATGCTTGAATATAATTTCATTCAAAGGGTATTTTAAGGGCACACAAATTATTCTCAGATATCTATTTTCTCTCCAAGGCAGAAAAACAGCCTGATCTATTCCCTAACAGAGGAGAGAGTCTTTCCAAATTAGGAGACATTAGGTGTATGGAGATTACTTCTCATTTTACAAAGGAAGGGGCAAGTTCAGACATTTTGTATGCTTTTTGAAAATAATAAAATCACCCCTCCTATAAGTACAACTTTTTCATATCTTGTCACCTTCCAAAAAATGTTGGCTGTTATGTTTGCTTTTTATATTCATTAATAACCATTTGCAAAGTAATTCACTTTCTCTTCATCATTTTTTCTTCTTCTTTTTGCTCTGACACTTTAATCCTGCTGACATCTTTCAACACAAAATGAAAAGCAGCTCAGCTCTTTCTTGGTTCCCTCATTTCTGAGTACTATGGCAACGGATGCTAGTTGACTTAGTAAAACTTGAAAATGTCACATTGCTCTTCATTCTTTGATGAATGCACATTCATGAATACAGCTCAATGCAAAAGCAATTAAAGGCAGTCTTAAAAAGCATCATAACCAAAGTCACCCTCAGATGATGTTTCCCAGGTGTTGTATTCAGAGCAAAACATGAAGCCATTCCTGGTACTGAAAATACAAGCTTTTTTGTTTCTGAGAATAATTAGCAATCACTTTTAGAAACACTTTTATGAAAAACAATGATTTCTGTAAATAAATCTTCATTCCAAATCACTGAATTCACTTAAAATGTATTATTTCTCCAAAAACTAATGAAATCCACTAGAAACATAAAATGAGGAAGAAACAAATGGACAAATTATTTAACACACACATAAATTAGAACTTCAACCTAATTTCAGTGACATACAGAACACACATACAAATTTTAAATTACCTAATTTTAACAAGAAGTTGTAATACAAAAACATTTAAGAATGGTTTAGCATATAATGGCCAAATATTTGCTCATCAAGCAGGGACTGATTCTATATTTAATAAACTACTCCCAAAATGGTTATATAAAATTATAATAACAATAGTAATATCGGATATTTGTTATTTTAAAATTTAAATAGAAAATAATTCACTGCACTTATGCTTTGCCACTGCCTATATACATTGTCTGGTATTGCCATGATTTTTATTGATAATTCTATATTAAATCACATACAGAATCTCATATGCTTACAGGGTACTGTTAACAAATTATATTCACCTACCATATTACTTCATTTCTTCATTTCCATTCCAGTTATCTCAGTATCTGTGCAATGTGTAAGTGGCATATTTTATTACTGACATTTTACAGTTGAGGAAACCAAGATTCAAAAGCTTAACATTTTTGAAATCACAAAGTTATGAAGTGAGGAAACTAAAATGTTACCTAGGTCTCTGACTTTATACTCAGGGCTCTTTTCTTGCCTTCTTACATCCTTCATGTACATGCCTTAATTAAATACATCTTCCCAACAGTCTACATTCCTTAGAAAAATTGAAGCTGTTAAATTTGAATTTTCTAAAACAGCCAATGACAAAGACAATCAGTAAATTCCAGCCATAGCGTTCTGTGACACATTTCTGTGCTATGCAACACAGAGACATCTTTGAAGTCCATGAAATGGCCATATCTGAATGAAGCAGAAGCAAAGTAATGATAAACAGACCCCAGGGTTGCTCACAAGTATTAATTAATTAATATTTCATTATATAATAAAATGTACAATAAAGTTAAAGTTGGGGGGAATGCTACATTTCTATATAAATAATTTGAATGTATCAAAGAGTGCCATTCTATTTAAAGCCAGCATTTAGCATACCTACAGTAACAGGGAGCTCAAAGAAAATTTCCTTCTGGTGATTCCCAGTGGTACAAGAACAGACAAAAAGCTTAGAGTGAGTCTATCACAGAAGCTAGAAACAGAGAAATTAGTGCAGTTTTAAAACACAATCATTCTCTGCAGGAAAAGTTCATAAATGAGGTTCATGGAAGTGAAGCTTAAAATAAACAGTTTGAGTTTCTAAAGGGGATGCATTTTGGCCACACAGCCACACAAGGGACCTACAGGGAAGCTCATTAAAAAGCAAGACAAGACCGACTCAAGAAGCAGTAAGAGTGAAGGGGTTAAGACTGTGAACTCTGAAATAAGACAGGTTGGGTTCAGAACTCAGCTTTGCCAATTTCTACCATGCAAACTTAGTAACACGTATTCCCCTCTCATGTGCTAGCTCCCCCACATGTAAGACAGGAATGGTAACAGTAAGGGACATCATGGGGATGTTGTGGGAGATACGTGTGCTAAAAGAGTAAAAGCAAACAGATCATTCACTTGGGCCCGATCCATAAAAATATTTTCAGGCTGTGTGACACTCTGGGACCTGTCAAATTAGAAGAGCAGCTGTCAGCAGTTGATATTCCTGATGTTTCCCTAGTAACTCCCCACCAGCCGGCAAAGTAACAGAGAAAAACCATCTCTTGTATTGCACTGAATGCATTTCAAAAGGTATACCACTATCAGAAAATATAAAAACAGATTTGAGCACACAGAACTAAATACAAGTGTCTAAAATACTGCAATCAAGATTGAAAAACAAATAATACTGGAAAAGAGAATCTGAAACAAGACCCAGAAGTTTGAACATTCTTAGTATATAAAATACATAAGTCAGTTAAAATAAAAACAAATTCAAGATATGAATAGGTGCTTCATGAAATCTGGAATCGAAATAAGCAAAAAGAAAGAAAAATGTTTTCAACGTAACTGTGAACCAAAGGCAGACATTACAATTACTATAAAAAAGCATTATTGATTATTACAAATAGCAGAATTTTAAGACTAAGAACAAGTAGAAAGGGGAAACTTAAATGACCTTCAAAGCTTGTTGATAGGAATGTAGAACTGATACACACTTTCCAAGTATCACTAGGATAAAATAGGTCAAAAACCCAAAAATATATATACCATTTTACAAGGCACCCTATTGTTAAAATTTACAGTTAGAAAATTACCAGCTTTACAATGTTCTTTAAACTGTTTATAGTTTGAAGAAAAAAATGGAAAGAAAATAAGAGCACTTTAAAAGAAAGGATTCATTAAATGCATTAAAAATAAATATTCATGCAATGAAATATGCTACCCTTTAAAATAATGATGTATATCTGGTTTTATGGCATGAAAATGCATGATTTGACATTCAATATACAAAGCAGGTTACAAAACTATGTAATATCTCATTATTCCTTAAAACACACAGAAAGAGAAATGAGAGATAAAGAAAGGCAAGAGAGAGGGAAAGAGTAAGAAAAAGAAAAAGAGACAGAGAAGGCAGATATATGGACACCAGAATTAGAATGATTAGACACACATGATTTATGTTTGCTTCATTATACTTTGTTTGCAATAATTTTAATAGGATCATATATTTAGTTGAAAATAAAAACATTTCCATTAAATATGGGTAAAAAATATTTTGTCAACAGCCTTCCTGGATAAACTAATGTTCTAGATTGGAAGATAGCAGCTCTGTTCCAAAGAATCTCAATATGGTAGCTGAAACGTAACAAAATAGTGTTCACCATCTTTCAGCAATGAGGCAGTGATCCTTTAAATCACAGTTTAAAATGGCTCATCTTTCTGGAATGTCATTTTCCTCAAGGATTTTGAGGATAAATGAAGCTTTGTGCTGTTAATATAGTGTTGTAATATAGGAGCATCTTGTCTCAAAAAATATGTATGCTTCTTGATTTTCCCAAAATGTTCATTAGCATGACTTAGAAAACAAATCAATGAGTGGGTTCTCATCTTTGAAAAATTCGTATTTAGACATACTGATAATGAAAACAGAAGTCATTTTAAATACCTGCTTTTTCATGTGCATGCAGGCTTGCTTAGGTAAATATATATTGGTAGGCCAAATTATTAAGTACATTTGAATGATCAGTTTTTCTCATGAGGAGATAATTAGAGACAAAACTACAGATACGTTTTTAAAATGCTGGCTTAACATAAATGCAATCATTTTAATGGAAGAGAGGCTCAAGAAATTATAACATTTTGTGGATTTTATTTTCAGGACTAAGTAATTTTTGCAAGTAGCAGCTAACTGCAGAAAATTAAGTGAGAGACAGACAAAGAAAGCTGATTCTGGGCAGATGAATTATTTGAGAGGCTTAATTCATTTACATATTTAGAAAATATACAATTATTAGTCATCTTTATCCACAGAGAAAGTGTTGTGGCAAGTATTTCCCTGAAATTAAATAAACAGACTGACCAGTGGATCAGAGAGTATTTTCTTGTGTTGTATAAACCAATCACTTTTCAGCATACTAGTTCCTCTGAATAACTCTTCCACTTCAAAACCAGTTTTGTTAGTTTTTAGCCACTTTGAAAGCTACTATAAATATATTAGTATGCAAATGATATACTAACATTGACGTTGGAATCTAATATTTTAAGATCCTGCTTGAATCATATTTTTGTCATTAAAATCAGCTGTGGATATTCTCCATGACTCACAATTGTCTCTCACCAAGGTGACATTCATGAGGTATTTGTTGGGTGGTTTGGTAAGTATGGACTCAATAAATAAACTACTCTCACCCACCCTACCTACCAACATCATCCCGCTGGCCAGCTTTGCTCCCCAACCTGCAGCTATCAGTAGCAGTTAGAAGACCTGATTTGCCCCAGCTTTCAAACTTTTCCAACATGGAATTTGAGTAAGTTGGTCCCTTTTACTTGTCAGGATGTTATATAACTAACTGATAATCAGGAATAATATTAAATTGTTTCTGTCAACCTGAGGATTAATATGAGGGTCTTTCGATAGAGTATTTTTTGTTCTCTGACATCTTATTCTTTCCTATCTGACAGTAAGTCCAGCAAGCCAAGTCAGTAAGTGTAAGCCCTAAGCCATTCTTGCAAATATAAGATACTACTCTCTCATACCTTTTTATTTTTTGCCTTTTCCTAGATTTATCACTTCTCTACCACTTGACTTTAAAATCAAAAGATCTAACAATCTGCAAGACTTCAGGCAAGTCATTTAATGATGTTAGGTATCTTTATCAGCAAAAGAGGATTAAGGATGGCCAGATTACAGAGTTCTTAGGAGAATTAAGTTGAAAAAACGTACCTGAAAATACTTTATAAATTGTAAACATCACGTAAGTTGGCGATATCATGTGTTTCCTACCTTTGCAGTTTCTTTTCGTTCCACAATATACGCATTATTTTTATAGGTTTTTACACTTCTGTTGTGTGACACCTGTATATTGAAACTATTCAACATTTTACTCATGTATGAGACTGTGGACAGGAGATGACATTTCATTCAGAAGTCCTGAATAGAATAATGCCAGTGTGGCCATTTCTGATTTTTCACTTTAACAAGTTGCTTATTGAGAAGAATGATTTCACATGAAAAATGGCTGGACTTTTATCAGTTATACTTCCATAAAGAATATTTAAAAAGCAGTCCTTTAAAAAATTATGTGGGTTATTTATAACTTCTCCTATTTCTTTCGTCTTAATGGCTATACAATATATGATATTTTATAGCCTCTAATTTCCATTATCAGTCTGCAAGTCTGCATTTCTTTCTTTGTTGACTCATATATTTGCAAATTATTTATTCATCCCAAGATACATTCATGCAGTTGAAAGAAAAGAATAATGTCAAGGCTGAGCAGGAGTAAAAGTGACTCAGTAAAAGGCACATAAATCTTTTTCTCCTTTTTCTCTCCATTTCTCAAATTAGACTAGTACCAAAGTTTTAGAATATTTTTTTTAAATACTGAAAGCTGATTTCTGTGAATAAAGGGTCCACTTTCTTGTCTACCTTGCTAATGCTAATTCCACTTCATTCTCTATCCAGGGAATGTTCAGTCGTGTTGTAAATACATGTATTTCACCATTTTTTCAGATTTCCCATAGAAGACAGGATTTTTTCCATTCGGATTTTTGTTTTTATAAATTTAGTATTTCACATGGATCTCTTTATTTTCAAGAATACTGTTTCTATAAACTTCCTTACCCTTTATCTTGTTTGTTTCTTCCTAGACTGGTTTCATTTGATTATTTTAACTTACTATCTATGCTATTGAAGGTCACCATCCTTGAACTTATTTCCTTGAGAACTTTCCAGTTTCACATACTGTGTTTATAAGGCTATAATTGACTTTTTAAAAATTATCTAATAATCTCTCTGTAACACTTAGTTACAGAATGTCCTTGGATGTTTCTGTGCATAAGGTATTCTTTGGCAGTAAGAATATGTCAACACACTGACATTGAACTGACTCTGGAACACAAATGAATTAGTCTAACTTGCTGTTTATTGTCTTCATAAAAGATAGCTATATATTTGCTTTCAAAACTACTAACTGGTATTTGACTATTCTTAGTATTGAGATGACCTTTCTGCATGAAGCTAGTAAGATTTTCCCATTGCACATGCAGTCTAAGTGTTAATATATGCATGCCTAAATCAAGTCCATTTTCTAATTTGTAACAAACTACCAACATGGAGGTAAGCAGAGCAAAGTAAAAATACATAATTTTAGGATGCCAGATAACTTAATAAACACTAAGGTATACAAATGAAAATCATAAACTTTCTTGTGGTAATCACAAAAATTAAGGCCTGCAAGATTGTTGATTTCACATGGATTCTAAATGTAGCAAATGTTGTAGGACAGCACAAAGAAGGTCATCAGATTCAACCTGTTATTAAGCAACTACCATGCAAGACATTGAACAAGCAAATAAAATAAAGATAAAGACAAAAAGGATACTGTCTTAGTTCCTAAGTTATGGGAAAACAGAGAGGTGCATTAATACATTGGACTGAACATTGTATCATAATGAAATCTCATGTAGTGGAACAGAAAAAGTATAATGAAATCAGGGAAAGGGAAAAAATGAATTATGACCTAAAGAATCAGGAAAGGCTGGAGATGGGTGCTCAGATAAGATTTCCATGGGCAGAGATGGAAGAGATTTTCTTTTTAGAGACAATAATGTGAACACAGGAGCAGAAATGACAATATACAGTGTACATTAAAGAATGTTGAGAAATCTGAAGTGCCTTAGAAAATTGTATTTAAATTATAGGAGATTCAGATCAGATTATAAGGAAAAACTTGAATAATATTCAGTAATAATATATGAATTTCTATACATATGATGGATTCAAAAGTTTTGAAACAGAAAAGTTAATGGTTGGGATTATGCTTCGAAAGTGCCATTCTGGGGTCCTACAGGTGGACTGAATGAAAAACTGGAAAAGGATGTATTTAAGAGACAACTGGAATAATCTAACTGAGAGATAATGACAACTTAAATTTAAAAAAACAGCTGGTTATATTGTAGTCAAAGAATTGATTTATTAGCTGATTTTAAACTCTGAAAGAAGAGGAGCTGTTTAAAAGTGACTCTAGAATTTCAAGGCTTAAGGATCATATTGGGTAACTAAGAAGGCATGGAACACAGCAAGAAAACACAGCTTTGATAGTAGTTATTAGTGACCATTTTCTTTTTTTCTACCAAATTCTCAAACTGTTAATCCTTCTCATTCTCAATATGGTCATTCTGTGCTATTCCTGGATCAGACTTTACTGTGATGTATTTGCAAATAGCCACATTCTCTCATCTCTACCAATCTATTCAATGATAACATTGTCGCCTTCATAGACTCAGGAAATGTAGTCTCTGGAATAAACAGTAGGTTCTCATTCTGCAACTTGAGTTTCATTTGATTCCATTCACTCCAAGTATATAATGTTCTCCGAGAGAATCACACCCTAATGCCCATTTTAAAATCATGAGTCATCACTACACTTGTGCAGACTTCCATTTTTTTTCTCTTTACCCTATTCTGTCTAGAATTTGTATTTATTATCAGAATTCCTATGTAATAGTACAGTTGTGAACTCAACTTCAGCACCTCAGCCATAATATTGTCTTGTTCTTACCTCTTATTCTAAAAAATGACTTTTTACCCTATGTTGTATACTATTGCTTTTTCTTGGCCCAGTCTCTGAGATTTGCTTACTTTTTTTCTAAGTGCTCAATCTGACCTGTTTTATTACAGATATCTTTAAAAAACCAAAAAGTCAAGAGAAAAATTATAAATTTTGAATGTGTGTGGCTAGTTTACTTTTCTGGAGTTAGTCTAAGTATCTGTCAATATCTGTCCCATCTTTGTGTATGGTGCTACATAAAATATTTTTTCTCCCAAATACCAGAGTATGTCTTGAGATTTTATAGATATTATAGGAAGGATAGTGACTTAATTTGGGAGTATACTGATCCCAATTAGAAGTAGAACATTCATATAGCAATGCCCAACAGGAAACTGGATTGATGGCAAGAGAGTAATAATATGAATATTATAAACAAGCCTATTGTTAATGGGCTTATGTTTCTAAGATGTTAAACTTGCCACATTCATTTAACTACCTTCTTAGCCATCACTGAAATGATTGTATAAGAATTCTTTTTAAGTCTTAAAAGTCAATGATATTTGGAGAGAGACAACAGAATATAGCATATTTTGAAAGACAGATAGCAGATGGGTGGCTACTTTACAACCAAAAATGTGGCTGAGGAATTGATGATGAAATATTTGGAAGTTAGTGTAAGAAAGAGAAGATTCATCTCCTGAACCATGCACAGCATTCATGTTATGAAATTTCAAGCGTAAGACCAGATTATTGGAATTTAATTTCTGACAACACAAAATAGAAAGGCTTAGAATTTAGGAACATTAGGCTTGTGAGGAAGCAATGCTGAGGAGCAGGCCTATAATCAAAGGGATTAATTGGAGGTCCACACATGCAATGTAAGTTAATGGGAATTGTCAGAGAGATTACATATATCCAAAATAAAAGACTTAAATGAATAATAAAGGAAGTCTAACATCGAAGTAATTGAAACTTCCAGAAAGAGAGATCAGAGTAAATAGAGGAAGGGAAACTATCAAAGACACAATATAGGAAATTTTCCCAGACCTGAAGAACATGAGTCTCCATAATAAAAGAGTCCACGGGGTGCTCAGACAACCATGGAACTATCAATGTTAGGGCACAGCATTAAAATCTCTTCTAGGATAAAGAGAAAAGGAATAAGTAATAAATAAACATTCTAAAATCTTCCAAAAGCTATTAAAATAGGACACAAATAAAAGAATAAGAAAAAATGACACTGAGCTTCTCAATAACAATATTGGACCCTAAAGGACAATGAAATTACGATGAAAGGACAATTTATATGTATCCGTAAAATATGATTTCTAATCAAGAATTCTGTAAGATAGCCAAAGGTTTAAACTATGTGAGGATAAGACTTTTCCACATACAGTGCTTGCTTCAGCAGCACATATACTTAAATTGGGATGATACAGAGATTAGCGTGGCCTCTGCACAAGGATGACAGGCAAATTTGTGAAGCGTTCCAAATTTTTTATACAAGATCTTATGGTAGCTCACGGAGAAAAAAAGGTGACAATGAATAATATATATGTTCATGTATAACCGAAAAATTGTGCTCTACAATGGAATTTGACACAACGTTGTAAAATGATTATAAGTCAATAAAAAATGTTTAAAAAAAGACTTTTCACATACACAATGACTAAGAAAATTTAATATCTTTGATTAGGGATCTAATTGAGATATGCATCTCATATTCTAGAAGAGGAAGCCAGCTTGATTTCATCTATGGACCCAATCAGTGGCTTCCCCACAACCATTCTCCTTGGAGATATCCTCTCAAGAAGACTCTGTACTTGGCATGTGACTTGCTTTGAATAGCAGAATAGGAAGATGAAAGCAGAGATTTGAAAGAGTGCACGCACATTTTCCTTTCCCTTTGGTTCTTTCAGTTGCCATGAGACCATGTCAAGAGAACAGGGCGAGTCTACTGGAGAAGAGAGACTTGTGTATGTGAGAAATCTGTCAACCACACTAGCTGAGGCCATACTAGACCAGCATGTCCCAAGCTGACCTAGACAACTAAACAAAATGTATGAGTAAGCTCAGCCAAGTTCAGCCAAGTCCCACCCAGTCAGCAGAGCGCTCCCCCATAAACCAATCTCTAGCCTTAAGAAAAATTTCAATAACTATCTTTTGGCTTTTTGTTTTACACCACTAAATCACTACTAAATATGTATTTCAAAGGTTTGGCCAACTAACAGAAATAACATCTAAAATGGGTTAATTTGGGGGAATGAGACTGAGGGGTGCAATAGATATGCTTGCTTTCATTATAGCCTTTCAGTAGTAAATGATTTTTTTAAATCACAAGCGTGTTTTAAATTTTTTAAATGATGACAGATAGGGTTCTACATAAAGTTGTATGCCAAAGGAATTTTATTGTTTATATTGTTGCTGTTTTGTTTGATCTGAATGAGAAAGAAAAAGTGAAAATCTAGCAATACACTTGGGTGGGAGAGGTGAATATGAATGCTATTTTCTACCCTGAAAACATGAAGGTCTAGAATAATAAGTAGCTGACAAGAACTTAGTATCCTTAGGAACAGAGACAGATTTCTGTTGGGGCAAGACTGAAATTGATTTTGTTTTCTAAGGAACAGAGTTTCTGGAGGAGCACAGACTATTGTGGGTAGAGGAGTTATGGAGGCAGAAGTTAACAGTAAGGGACTGTATTTTTGCCTTTGAGAAACTCGGTATGAAAGGTATGGCTAAACTCAACCAGCTTCCCAACTTTGAATACACCTTTACTTAAAATATTTTTTCATGTGAGAATTGCTTGAAAACTCCAGATTTTTCTGGGCCTGGACTTCAGCAGAAATCTTATAAAGAGTTCACCAGGCAAATGTAAAATTTAGCTTAGACTCTAATTACAGTGTCACATATAGTGAAATACCTGATTCTAAATTAATAAGCCGGTGCTTGTACATGAATGCATGGATTACAGCTGTTACCCAAGGAAAATACTTCTTTTAAGATAGTGGAAAATAGGAGCTTTTCCTTTATCTGAGGAGTATATGTGATGAAAATACATGACTGGAAATTCAAACGTATCATTTAAAAAAACAGTTAGGTTTCAGAGCTTCATTTAACTAAAGCATAAAACTTCTAAGTATAGTGTGATGTAAATGTGCCCAAGTAATCACTGTGCTTGGATGGAGCAAAGATTATTATTCAAAGTAAACCCATTTCTCCTTCTGTATGAAACAGATATTACAAGAAATAAACAAGCTAACAACATAGTCATTAAGTGAGGATAAAAATGCTCAAAGATTCTGTGTTTAGTAAGAATATATTAACAATAAGTTTAAATGTTTCAGCCCCCCATAATCTCCTTCAGTCCTCCTCAAGCACCTAAAGAAGTCTTCAATCTCAGAAAGCACAGAAACATACAAGTTCAAGACAAATCAACTAATCTCTGTTGTCCACATCCCCTCCACCCAAGTCCTGACATAGACATTGTTGAATAAAGAGTGATTTCCCTGACAACGTCCATCTATTTCCAATCACAGTGGAAGCCCCAGACCCCTGTATGCATGAATGTGCACCTATGCATTAAAAACAACTGCTAATCTCTCTCATTTACTTAAATATGAGAGTCCAAATAATTCAAATTGATCTTACATAAATTATTAAAATACCCAATGTTCTTCAACAAAAAACACTTTGACAATATGGTACCATCTAATTAAACAAAGAGAAATTTAAAGCAATATGAGTGACTGTACTTCTCTGTTAATACATAACTGCTAACCTGTGATTTCCTATGAGAGCAATGTAAAGAATTATGAGTACTTGTTTTCATGGTCAGATGTTTAATGAGATGCTTACTCCTGCAAGTATACAGTGGATGCTACAGACTGAATTCAACTAACATGTGTATTATTTAGTACTGAGAGAAAATAAAAGATGGTCTCTAAAGGCAGAATTGAAAACATTCTTTTGCTGTTAGAATATTAAAACAAGGTGTTTATAAGAACTCTGGCTGAAAGCCACCAAAAAATCAGGTCCAAGTATATATGAGAATGCAAAACCAGTAACTCCTGTTAATGAGATTAGAAGAATTATACGGAAACAGCACTCATTTGGGTTGACAATTATTCCTGGATGTGAAATATATATAGAGAGAAGGTGGACAGCCCATTATTGAATCACATGACCTGAGTAGAGTTAGGAAGTAACAGATGATCTGGGGCTCTTCTCAAACCATTAAAACTCAAGAAAGTAATACAAAAATTTTAATATAAAACATAAAAATGTTTTATTTTTTACTTCTGAGAGCAGAAGAATGCACAAATTTCAAGTTTGCTTAACATATACTTGACTTTAACAGGAATGAGAAGTTTCAACAATGACTATGCTAGGAATTTGTATTTTTGCCTAATTACATGTACGGTCATGAAACATAAGGGAATTATGATCATATCATTACATAAAGGATCTCTTTAAGATCCTTGTTTTCATATGCTTATCATCCTGGATATAATCACAGATATTGATGGATAGTTTTACCTCTGAATCTGCAGAGTATGAAATTCTCAAGAGTTGCTGATATACTGTTGTTTAATCACACACTATTTCTAAATGACCTCATGAAAGAGTTGCCCAAAGAAGACCACAGTAAGACATGGCTTAACAGTTTTAGGTGAACTTCTTAACCATAATGATGAAGATGCTCAGGTTTCTTTTCAAGGGCTAATTAAAATGATTTTTTTAATTGACAAGGGTAGATGAGGGAACGACCATTGTGCTGTGTGCTTGGCTTTGTGAGTGTGTGTGCATATGTAGGCAGGGAGAGGTTGTCAAATGAGAAAACGGGGAGCAAAACTGAGCTCTTGACTTACCATATACTCTTACCCTAAAGAGGGGCATTTTTGCACCAAAAGTAAGAAAATATGTACACTATATAGAGAGAGTAATTTCAAGGAATACATGTAACTTAATTTAAAATGTCCCATATTGTTCTTCTTCTTTTTCTCATTTCACCACAGACCAGTGAATACTTGGTCTACACAGTGATGTAGAGGCAAGTACAGGTAAATGGCCATGTTTGCACTAGTCTTACCATCACTGACGCAGAGAAAGACTCATGGCAAAGGACTATAACCTGAGTAGATACAATTCCATCAAAGCGGGATACAATCACACTTCACAGGTAGAACTTGCCATTGATTTGTCTGATATGTGGATATATTCCATATATGATCTTATTTTGAAAAACAAAGTAAAAGAAAGATCTTGTAGGGTCTGATGTGATACTGAGAGCGAAGTAGTGAAGATGATGATTATGGGGAAATGGCAGAAATATCATGCAAGGAATACTCAAAAGCATTGTTTTATATGCTATAAAGCACTAGGTTTTTATCAAACTAAAAATATAACCAGAGAGGCCCTTATCTTGGAGGAAATGCTATCTTAATTTCTATTAGAAATTCCTGACTTTCCATCCTCTGTTTCTCATCTATTCAGATCAAAAGTCTGTGAACTGTGTGAACTACTAAGCATCTACATTCACATAGAGTTCAATGACAGAAGAGGATTTCTGCCAATTCCTCTAGGCTTGAACAACTTAAGGTCAAAGGAAAAATCTAAAGGAACTAATTTATGTGAGATTATTTTACTAAAAAGAAAACAAACTAATATAAACTATCACTGTTTATTCTTTCAGCTTTGATGACACCCACCTTCCTTCACTTCCTTACAATAATTTCCGGCTTTCTTTGGTTTTTATCTAAAGTTTCCAAAGTTGAACATCAACCATTTTTACAATAATTAAATCCTACTTAAAAACTGGGGGTTTCCATGTGTGCATGAATGTATTCCTCTTCTTCCTCATCTAAATTTATTTAATCTTTTCAGAAATCCTGGGTTATGCATAGAGAGATTTAAAAATATCTTATCATTTGTTTCTTTTGTAGCAAAGGGGATGTATTCACCAAGACATTTCTATAAGGGGGGGTGGGGAAGCAAGCCCATAGAGAGGGAAAAGTCTACTAACTCAGGCCGTAAAAGAGCATTTTAATCACTTTTCAGAAATTGGAAACTGTTCTTTCCCTTGCAGTCTTAGAATTTATCATTCTCCAGGCATAATTAATTAAGTTTCCTGCACAAAAAAAGATAAAATTGACAACACAAGATTCTGTTGAAAACTAGTTAAATTTTCTCTATAAATTGCTTTATTTCTATCTTGCTCTCAAAATATATTTCTTCTGCCTTAGTTGACTCAAGTTTAGCAAATGAAAACTTAATGGAGTGCATGGAGAACAATATGTCTTCACAAGAACAGTGTTTAAAGAACAAATTGCTCCATTTCTGCAGCTAGAAATAAGAGTTCAGATGGATTCTAAATGTCAGGAAACTTAGAAAGTGAAGGCACTTTTAAAAATTCAGGGTTTTTTTTCCTGTGTATTTAGTAATCTCATGATTTTTCTCATTTTCCCTACTGATCTCTTTCAATTCTCCCTATTTGTAAAGACCGATTAAGAATATATCAAGATAGGTACAGACATGTATATTTAGACAAAATATCTGACACAGTATTACATATTTAAATTATAAGAGAATTTTATATTCTTCAAATTGCCTTCATAATTAGGATAAAATCCAAATAATCTTAAAAACAGTTTTAGTAGTAAATGTATTTTATATTAATAACACGGTTTAGAAATGATAAGCCAGTGGAGTCAAAATTAACAGCACTGTTATTATAAAATTGTCAATATAAGCTAGTTACCATTTATCAAGTATAGTAAATAGATTTAGGAGAATGCAACAACTAATGCGGTTGCCTAGAGTGCTAAGTTAAAATGTAATGTGAGGCTGTCCTCCCATTTTTTTTTTTAATGAATGAGTATTAAGATTGATAAGGAATATTTGCTGGTGGGAGAGAAGTAATAGCTCTTCTGCTTCAGATTTGTCATTCTTGATGTAAAGTTAAGTTTAGAATGATTTTTTATATAGAAAGTAAGTGATCTATGATCACTTTCTATTAAAAAGATTCCTATATTTGCCACAATGTTTATTTTCAATATCTTCCTTTCACTAGTGATTTTCTCTCTGCCTTCAAATATGTGTTGATTCAACTCGAGGGAAAATGTCATTCACCTCTATCTATAGCCCCATCCTGGAACTTATTACCCAGAACTCCTCTGTCTTCAGAAAAAAGTAATGTATCCTTTTTGTGTGTATATATATATATATATATATATATATATATATATATATATATATAAGTTTTACTTACTTATTTTTAATTTTTATTCATTTATTTTAATTTGGGGGGGAGGTAATTAGGTTCATTTATTCTTATTTATTTATTCTTTAATGGAGGTACCAGGGATTGAACCCAGGGCCTCATGCATGCTAAGCATGTGCTCTGCCGCTGAGCTATACTCTCCACCCACTACGTGTATTTTTTTTAATTGAAGTATAGTCAGTTTACAATGTTTTGTCAGTTTCTGGTGTACAGCACAATACTGCAATCATACACGAACATACACATATTTGTTTTCATATTCTTTTCACCATAAGTTACTACAAGATATTGAATATAGTTCTTTGTGCTGTACAGTATGAACTTGTTACTTATCTACTTTATATATATTAGTAACTGTCCTTTACAGCTCTCAATCAGGTACATCTAATGTAATTTTTCTCTGACCTCATGCAGATCCCACATCTTGACTGCCATGTTTTATCCCCTTACCAGCCCAGGATGATATTCATGATTTGCCCACATAATCTCTCATCTCAAACATGTACGCCACAGGAATGAAGGCTGTCAGGAAAGTCAGCCGCCTTCCCATGATTCTGTCCCTTCCCCGATTTTGACATTTTGCTCCTTTACACACATCTTTACTTACACCTTGCTCTTCTGCCCCAGAGGAGAACACATCTGTCATTCTTTCCAGGCTGCTTCCCGACTATGCTTTAGGTGCCATCTCCTCCTGCTTCTCCATGACCGTGTCCTATAAATTCCCCACTCCTCTCTGTCTCTGTCTCTACCGATATACTGCCCTCAGCAAATAAACATTCTTAAACAGATTCTCTCTTTAAAAATCACAGCCACAACCACAGAAGTACCTCCTTACGCTATAAATTTCACTCTGGTTCTAGGCCTCTCTCTCTCTCCTCTCTCAGGCAAACTTTCCCAAAGTGGAGCTCCTGTCCTCTGATTCCCAAGAGGCAGTACATCATGGTTTTGAAAATAGTGAGCCTTGAAGTCCGTGTGGGCTGGAATCCTGTGCAACTTACTCCTGTCATGTAACATCAGGCACGTTATTGAAACTGTCATTGAAATGCTCTGCATCTATAAAAGGAGATAACATATGCTCAGTGTGGAGATGTGAGGACTAAATTATTTAAATTATGTAAGGAATTTAGTATACAAGAGTGATGGCTTTTGTATTCTCCAGCTGATTCTGTTTCCTTTTGCACATCTTTTGTTCGCTCCCAGTAGTGTCTAATTTTCAGCATTTCTCACCTAGATTATTCCACAACTTCATAATTTGTATTATTGCCTACTACCAACCTGTGTTAACCCATTTTTGTAACCCAACTATGAGAGTATTTATTACTTTCATAAGAAACCTTCCCTTGTTACTGCCTGGTGAAGTGTCAAAGGATTCTCATGACCAAGTAATGTTCCAGAAAGTTTTATCTAATTATTTGTATCAGTATCACCTGAGATGTTGGCTAACAATGAGTATCTCAAAGCCCTACCTACTGAGTCAGACTCTAAGCAATTATGTAACTTTGCGTTGTAGGCTGGATTCCCATTTATTTTGCATTAAATATAAGGCCAATTATAACTCCACATGATACTGCACTATACTGAGGTTTTACTGAATTTTTCCAAACACAGAACATTTTCTCACATTGTATTGCCTTTGTATATGACTCTCCAGCAACCTGGAATATTTCCACACTATTTAATTAATGTTTCAAGATTCTCCTGCTTTAAAGAAGCTTCCATTGACTATCAATTTCCATCTCTTTCTCTACCCTTGTTTGGGTTTATTGTTTTTAATGCCACTTATGTTTATACCATCTGTCATTATACATACCTCACTGTAATGTCTTTTCTATCAAATTATAATTTTCTTTAAGAAAGATAGAATTTTTTATCTCTGCACCCTCAGTACCTAGCATCTTGTATTGTTCATACTAAGGACTGTACATTGATTTGCCTGTCATTAACCTAATTAGTTATCTGTCCATCTACTTATGTAATTACCTATGTATTTATTTATGTAAATACATTTATCTATTTGTTTTTATCTGTTCATGGATTTATTATAGCAGTCATCAATTAGTTAACACAATTGTGTAAAATATATGATAAATTTATCAGCTACATGAAGAGAATAAGCAAAGAGAGACAACCTTATTTAGAGAAAAAAAATGTATATCCAAACCTATCATAATTACTTATATACCTACATTACAACATAAGAGATTTGTCCTTTACACAATAGCCATCATCCATTAAAAAAAAAAAATCAAATTGCCCAGTGAGAATTCTCCTGGAGCTCTGACATACTGAAAATAATAAAGAACACCATCTCCAATAATATTAGCTTAGCCTATGCTGTGTTTTAACAGAACCCCAGCTATTCTATATTAAATAGCAGTTAGAAGGAGACATCTGACTGAATTCTGTCTGACGTAATATGGAAAGACGTAAGGTTTATATAATCTAGGTATGGCCTCTAAAGAACTGTTCATGAGACCCCCATGCTCTCTCTCCTCCCTCTTTTCTAGTTCAGATGGAGGGCACCTTCCAGGGGCCCTCACACTGAGAAAGCCACTAGATAGAATGACCTTGAGGAAGGTTGCCCAACTAGACTGAGATAAATAAGCTTCTATTGTGTTAAGTAACCAAAGATTGTTACATTTTTTATCTTTTAACAATTAGCCAATTTTGGCTCCAAAAAATTGTCACAGTAGATCCTTCAAATGAGTTCCTTAGGATTTTTGTTTTCATAATTACTTTTGCCGTAAGGTAATGGCCCCCCAAAATGCATTTTTTTTTCCTGAAATACCAATAAAATTACTAGGTATACACATTTCTGGTGATCTGGTGCAATCTAAGAATATACTTTAAGTGTCTGGATAACTTCATGGACTGACTATATATTTTTAAAGTTATCCTCACTCAAATATAATGTTTCTCTTCCTGGCCTTTGATAGATAGTCCAGGACTGCAAAGTAGTGGGTATTTCTTAACTTTAAATAAAAGAGGGAATTTAATTTAATACATCTCGATTTTTTTTCCTTGTGACTCTAGTTAAGAGAATAAAGAAAAAATTATGGAGAACAGAATAGCGGTCAAAACCTTCCATACAGGACAATGTAGCACCTAGTTTAAACTGATTTAAGAACAGAATTTCAGGAATGGTCTTTCTCTACTTTAAAGCTCTACCAATGAACTTTCTGCTAATTCTGATTCCAGCTGTATCCTTGGTATAAGCTCTGAAATGCTCTGAGTATACAGAGTGACATTAGATACAAATCTAGCTGGTGATTGGTAAAAATCAGGTTTCTCTTACACTAGTAATCCTAATGGCATTATAGACATTTAAATAAGAGATTAAAATCCTAGAAACAGCAATATCTTTATGCTACTTTTGTCTAAGATAGTTTTATAAGGTAACTTGTCTATTTTGGAGGATACTGGTAAGTTATAACAAATATAGAGACACAGTTTCCAAATACTCAGCATAAATGGGTACAAATCAAGAATGAAATCACTGATAGGTAATCCTTTTAAGGAGCAGTAATTGGGTTCAATAAGGATGGGTGCAGACTAAATTTTATACTCTCATTCAAAGAATTTTCACACAACCATCACCTCCTCACCAAAGTTAATGCTGTTAATTCTCTCGCAATTCTGATAGTCTCATGATATTTTGAGAACTTCCTGCTTACAGTGATAACCTGGAGTCTGTAACAAGAAATTCTTCCCACTGTTTTCCCCCTATTCTCCTTCTCCTACAAAAGCTAAAGAAGGGTGGAGGCATGTGAAATAAAAACTAACAGGGAAATGAATGCTAATAAATGTCTGCTATGTTTTGAGTAAAGGATTGGGTCAATTTTCAGTTCATTCTATGTAAATCTCTCTTTAATTTAAAGAATTCAACTACAAGACAGAATTGCAATACACAGTGCAAGTTTACATGATGAGACCTGAGATTCTATCATCATCTTCATTTATCAAAATGAAAAAAAATAGCCTTTTTCATTTAAAAAGTGTTATAGCTTCAATTATTTCATTAGGCCATATTTAAGTTGTGTATATAAAGTTGTGAAGGCAGTTTCCATAAACCATCCATAGAAAGCCGTCTTTTCACCTTAGTCTCACTGCTCTTGCCTAAGGGAATAAAAATGTAGCTACAAGTCATCCTACCTCTGGTCCATTTTTAGTACTCTGTATGGTCATTACCTTACCAGTCTTTCTCTCATTTGCATGCATCTCGGACTCCATTTCATTAAGCTGTCAGTGTCAGACTGAAAGGAACTTCTGATCTGAGCTGATAGATAGCAGTGAAGCTTGTTCCCCTGTGTCTGCATCTTTCAGTGAAAAAGCAAGATTGGGAAACAGATTTATAACAATACATGGATGCACTGAATTAGAAAAGACAGTTTCA
Organism: Camelus ferus; assembly: GCF_009834535.1. Lineage (NCBI taxonomy): Eukaryota > Metazoa > Chordata > Mammalia > Artiodactyla > Camelidae > Camelus > Camelus ferus. The sequence continues at coordinate 97,406,020 of NC_045697.1, read as the reverse complement.
GAGCAATGACATGCTTTTTTTCTCCTCTGGTGCACACTCCACTGAGATATGTCAGATACACTGTATTAAAGCTTTACAAGTTTTGAAAGCTTTTCCAACCTCTCTTTCTTTTGCTGTTTTGTTGGTTTTTTTGCTGTTGTTCTCTCCACTTTCCCTTGTGTTGTTCTGTTTGTATCTCCTTTGAATTAGGAACATCCTTTCTAGTTTGCTGTGTTGGGTAGAGGGTTATAAATGATCATTTCCCCTCTTACTCTAGGCCTAATTGTTAAAAGAGGATCAGTGACTATATTTCTTAAAGAAAAACCTTACAAAAAAGTAAATCTGTCACATCAGCAGAGCAGCCCACATCCATCATGAAGGATGAAGTGCTCCCTGTTTATCTTAAAGAACCACTGCTAGAATAAAGATGCTTTGAGAGTCATTCCAAAAGTGAACTTCCTCGTTGTACACCAGAAATTGACACAGCATTGTAAACTGACTATACCTCAATTAAAAAAAAAATCTTTTTTAAGCGAACTTCCTTAATATCTTGGAGGAAACAAAAAATGACTCAGTAGCTTTAAATTTTTCATCTTCAGAGCCAGCATAATGAAATCATGTGACTCATGACAAAATTATACCTAATGTTACCTGAGTCTACAAGTTCTGTTCACATATCAGGGTTATTTAATCCTTATAATAATGAGTGAGACAATAAGCGCTATATTTTCAGATTTTACTTACAGGTACTATATTTTCCTAAGCAAGATCAAAGAAGGTAGTAAGTTTCTATTTATTCTCTGGGGGTTTTCTGAGTTCAACATTCCCTCTACTATGTGGACCTTTTCTGTAGTGTCCCAGGAACACAGTGCCCATGGCCTGTTCTCCCACCTTCTCTATGGAGCCTGTTAAACAGAAAGGCAGCACAGAGAGTCAGAGCATTCAGATGGCTGTTGGGTTGATAATGGCCTTCCTGCAATGTTCGCTGTAGACCCAATGCAAGTTGAAATACTGACACAGCCATCATCCAGTTCACCACTCCTACCTCTCTTACTCCCCTGCACTCCAAGAACCTTCAACCTCAAACACTTATTAGAAGTCCACTGTGCTTCAGGAATGTGGTAGGCGCTACAAACACACTGGTGAATAGGACAGAGCTTACCCTACCCTGAGGAATCCTCTAGCAGTCTACTTTGGGATGAAAAGCATATGCAGCTTATTACAAAATAAAGTGACTTTTAATATGATAATGATATATACAAGTAGATACAAGAATATACATGAAAATGCATTTTGTGCTGGAATTTCTGGGAAGCTTTTCTGGGAAAAAAATGATGTGTAATCAGATTGCTAAGTAATGAGTAAGAATTAGAAAAGTGAACAGGTAACACAAGAAAGAATCAAAAACATGGCTGAAATGCAAATCTGGCATAACCGTTCTGTAACTGTGCAAGGTGAATTTCAATGCTTCTATATTTATTCTGCACAACACTCTCATTAGTAAGAACTCTTAAATCCTGTTTATAGGTTAAAAAAAAAACTAAGGCTCAGAGATATAAGCAGATTATTTATGGTCACACAGCTAAATGGGATGTCCATCTGATGGAAACATTTCTCCCCCATTGGACTGTAATTTCAGGAAAGATAGAACCACCATACACAGTGTGCACCCAACTTTTGATTGTTAAATTAGTCAATGTGTGAATGATTCCAGTGTCATCCACTTATTTCTAAAGTATGTTTTTATTTAACTAGGCAGAGAAAACAGTTTGTATAAAAGCCTGGAGGCTAGGTAAAGCATGACTGATGCTTTTAGAGACCTGGAAGTGCATTAGCTTAACCCAAACTTTTATTTCTTATTTGAAAATTCCCAAACGTAATACAATACTTTTTTTTAATTTTATCGACATTGCATAGTAAGACAGCAGCCTGTTACGTATTATTAGGTGTCTACCTGCAAATGTGATTTAAAAAGCAAAAAGTTAGATTTGAGTTTCAGGGGAGACATTTACTTCATGTGTGATCATGGAGAAATAAAAATATGAAAGTTTTCCCATGTGTAAAATGCCATAAAATGATACCTTTCCACCAGCTTACTGTAAGGTTTGAATTGAACTGCCTATGTATGGCATCCATCACAGTACCTGTGATACTGAGCACTCAGTAAATGTTAGTATCCTGTCTCTTGTCCGATTTTTTAATTGAATGTATTGCTTTTCATGAGTTGCTACTATTTAGTTATATCAATCTGAAAATCAGGTTTTTCCAACCTGTACAATTGTTAAAGCCTAAATTTTTGGTGGTAGAAAATACATTATAAAAAGTTTTTTTATAATATGCAAAATTTAACATTAACATTGATACCTAGTCATTTATTTATTTGTGATTTATTTAAAGGGAAGTTCCAAATTTTAGCTAATGTTTCTTTAGGAAACAAAGACCACAAATTACAAATTAGACAGCCTCCATGTACCATTTACTTCAATGCCTAATTGGTATAGGACACTGTACAAGGTGCCCTGCAGCATGAAACTATGAGTGAGACTATAGTCTGGCAGGGACACGTGATGACTAGGGTAGTCCTGGAAAGAAATGATAAGGGAAGAATGGGAAATATATTTTGGAATATATAATAACATTATTTAAAACTGACTCATTGTTACTGGTTTGAGAGAGTAAGGAATTAAATATGACTGAGGTTTTATACCTGAGACTGTGAGGAATGGTGAGATCATTAGCAGAGAAGGGGAACCAGGAAGATGAAAGATTTTAGGGAGGATACTGAGCTGAGTCTTATTTACAGTGGACTATCTGCATGGAACAAGTGATGTAGACTATACAAAAAACCCATCTGCAGTTTGGTCTAGTAATGAGAATTTCCATGCTGCTTGAAAACTGGTTAAGTAGCAAATGGAATTCCCATGGGAAAAAACAGATGATTGATTAATAGATACATAGCTAGATAGACGGTAGGTAAGTAGAATTTTAAAAGCCAAAGATGGAACCTAAATTGCAGGAATATTTGTACTTTGAAGGAAGAAGCCTAAAGAGAAGCCAGCAAAGGGAAAAGAAAGGATTACTAAAGATAAAAGAAAGAAAGAGGAGGGGAGAGAGGAAAGAAGAGAGGAAGGGAGGGAAGAAGGAAGGAAGGGAGGGAGGAAGGAGGGAGAAGAGAAAAGAAGGGTCAAAAAGGACTGTAATTAGCGTTAATTCAAGATGGTAGAGAATTCTAAGAAGTTAAAAACTAAACAGGGACCACTGGATTTAGCAAGTATATTTTTGTTCATTACATAGTACTCAATTTTTACTGCTTACCACATACTGTTTAAATTATTAAACATAATCAATGTGAGGGAGATTCAGAGATGTTTGCAAATAGCTAAGAGTAAATAATCCTCTTTATTAGAGATCTTTTGGCCTTTTTTTTTTTTTTTTCTTATTTCCTGACTAGAGAGAGATTATTAGAGAAGATCCTGCTTACTCTCATTGATCTCACTTTTGGAAACTTTAGGAAAAACTTCAGGGAAAAGGGTATTTCTCATACATAGAATTATAAGTTTTTTTGATAGTGTGAATTCACTGATATATTTATTATAGATTGAATCCTATTTTTATTACTATATTTTTTCAATTTACTGTCTTAAGATATGGTAGAAAGAGTAGTAAGACAGCACAAAATCAGAAGGAACTTAGCTAAAATTATAATATTAGTCATTGTTAAAACAATATCCACTTGAATTTTTTAATATACCTCATAATTAAACCTGGATCCAAGGTAAGCTTTTTTTCCTGTTGTTGTTGTAAAGAATTAAGCTTTATGTAAACGTGGTCAATGATTATAACTTATCTCATTCTACTCTATTGCTTTGGTTGCTTAGCAAGATTTTTCTTTCCATAAAATTAACTTTCCAAATTTTCCAGAAGTCTCTGAAATATGCTTTTTTTCAGGAAATTATTGTTTTTAATATGTTGCTCCTGTATTATTACTACCTGAGGAATAATTCAGATAAGCAGTTTAGAAGAGTAGATTTTTTTTAGGTATTTTTCAAAATTACACTTTATTTTAACTACAATCCTTTGTTTTATATGGAAACTTCTACTGTTAGGAATTGTGATAATTCTACCTATTCATGTCATTAAATTACTAGAATCCTTAGAAAATTGTTCCAGCCAGTATTGGCAAACTAAGAATTGATGCTTTATATAATCTAGAACACATACATAGGTGATTGATGTATTTAAAATGGAGAAATGCACCTTTACTACTAGGGACATTTGTTTATTCTATGGACATGTCAGAGAAAATATGCAAGTATTCACACGTCCAGAGAAACACCACACCCTATATAAGTTAAAAACAGCAATAGCTACAATGGTTTAATGATGAACCAAATGTATTGCTGATCTTTCATCTCTCATTTAGCATCACTGAGTAAGTAATGGAGCATAACTAGTTGAGGTCCCTATACTTTCTTGTCTCGTGGCTAAATTCAATCTAAGTTGAATAGATTTCCTAGAGGCTGAACCAGTTATGCTACCAAGCAGGTCCAAAAGGAAAACCAAATAGACCTGGGTCTACCCTTCTAGGACTAGTGTAAATGCAGATCTGCTTATTCTGATGTCTTTGAATGGCCAGCACATTTCCTTCAGTAAGTCAGTGAAAGGACAATATGTCACATTGTGATCATTATGTGCTCTTTTTTTCTGAACTTTAATTTTGGGGAGTCATCTCTCTTCTTCCACTCTGTGTGTTTCTCCTGAGATTATAACACAAGGATAAACCTAATTCCTCTACTACAGAGGTGGGTTTACATTTTGGGGTGGGGCAAAAATAATTTGAGAAGACTTATACATATACTGTGAGAGAAAGGGCTCCTCTCTTTACCTTGAGATCAGTAACTATGAGCTTAGAGTGGTTAATGATCACACTGATACCAGTTACAGAGATACCATCTGAAAATGAAGCCAACAGAGAATAAAAAGCAGAGACTGGGAGAGAGAGAGAGAAGGTAGCCAACAGTGTTTTCAGCTCAGGTTCTACCATGAGTATCACCCCTTGGCTTTCTCAGAAACAAGAGCTGAGAAATTACATTTTAGTCTAAGGTATTTGAAGTTGAGTATATACGACCTGGAGTTGAAAAACTCCTGCCTTATTTCAAGCATATTAGTTTTTTTTTTCCTTAGAAACATGCTGGATAAGAAGAAAAGGGAACATGACATCAAGCCATTGTTCTAAAAATCCTCTGGAAGTCCAGAATGAGTATCATTTAGTATGTATTCATTTATTCACTAATGTTTTATTGAGTGTCTACTTTGTGCCAGGCATTGTTCTAGGACATGCAAGTACAGTTACGCCCTAGATAAGGATTCTAAAACCACTAGTGTGGAGTGGTACACATTAAACACATAAATAAATAATTTCAAGTAGTAATGAATGCTACAAAGGAAGAAAAAAACAACAGCTATGGGATATTAATGGAATGGATATTCAGGGGATGTTTCTTTAAGCAGAATCTTGAAAGATGAGGCTAGCCTGACACACAATGTCTTGCTCCAAACACTTAAAGAAGGTCAGTACATAGAGAGGCAGTAAATGACGGGCTGAGCAATAGGTAAGGATGCCAGGGGCTAGGGTCTTGTTGGCTAGCATGATGAATTTGTATTTATTTCCATTTTAAAAGAAAATGGTTGGATCATTTAAAATAATATGGTATTATGATATATTTTTTAAATTCCTACCATCTGTTCTATGGAAGAATATATCAAGAGAGAAAGGGTAGAGTAAGAAGACCAATAAGAAAACTATGTTGTAGCCTGGGAAACACAGACATTACACAGACTAAGGTAGCAATGGATATCATAAGTGATTGGCTCAATTATGTATTTTGGAAAATGGTACAATGAAACTGACCAGTGACTGCGGATGCTGGGAGGAGTGGTCCATAGCAAGAGAAAGAGCAAGGATGAAACTCAGGTGCTAAAATCAGAGGGGAGAAGCTTATATCCCCTGACTGCACCTGTATTCTCAGGAGCAGAGATTCTTCTGGATTACAAAAAGAAATAGCCAGAGTGGTTTCAAGTTTTGCTTTATTCAGAAGTGTCTGAGTTCAATTCCTCACTCTATCATTTCTTAGACTTGTGACTCTATTCATTCATTCATTTAACACTTATTAAACATACGTTGATATCCATTGACATGCTAAGCGTTGGAGAGGTAAAGTTAAACAAGAGTTAACCTCTGCTTTTAAATCCTAGTGGAGAGGAAGACATTTGCCAAGTAAACGAATATACAGATAAAATAATTAGAAATTACAGATAAGTGCTATACAGGATATAAAGAAGGAGCAGAGGGAATTGCCTTCAGATAAAACGGTGACCACAAAAGTCCTCTCAGGTGAGGTAATAATACTATGATGAGATCCCACTGTTGGGAGGAAGCCAGTCAAGCGGAGATTGAGGGAAAGATGGTCAAGGAGTAGGACAGCTTGCGTTTCTTCATCTGCTAAAGGGGGATGATGATAATCTTTGTGCGCATTTTTGAAAGTTAATAGAAAGCATAGGCAGGACTAAGTATATTTCTAGAGGCAGAGAAAACAGTAAATAAAGGTTATAAAACTCTCCTAATTAGTAGAATTGTTAAAGTAGGAAGTTAGTATTTCATTAGTGTTGTGAGCATTGGTTTGATTTCAGACAGTGCTCCACAGCTTCCATATACAAGCTTTATACTTTCAGGCAAATTGTCTATTAAGATCACAGAATCTCAGAATGGGATCAGTCCTGGGAAACCAGTTTCCTGGGCAGGGAAGACAAGGGCAGAGAAAACCTGGAGGACCGAAAGAAAACCATCATACAAGGCCATTGTATCAGCTTTACAGATGAAGGGACTGTGGTTAGAGAATCACCAAGTACTAGAGGCAGAGTCTGAATCCAAAGACCACGACAGATAATGTAACTGCCTCTTGTTGCCTGTGTATCTTAACACGTTGAATTTTCCTTACAGTAAAATTTAAAGCTGAGAACAATGTAGATGATCCTGTATCCATTTAGGAAGCTTAGAAAGTTTTTTCATGCTTTGAGACAGAAGTTAACAACCTGGGTGGGATAGGGGCATGGAGGGGTCCCCCAGGGGATATTCGGCAATATGTCAAGACAGATTTAGTTATCGCAATGAAGGTGAGGAAGGGAAGGGTTGCCTTTAGCATCTAGTGCATGGAGGCCAGGGATACTGCTAAACATTGTACAACACTCAGGACAGCCTCCTACAACAAAGAACTGTCCTGCTCAATATGTCACTAGTGCTGAGGTTAAGAACTCCAGGGTTAAAATAATTAAGAGGTACATATTCTGTTAATGATGGAAGAGGTGGTGCATAAAACAACAATATTATAAGGATATGCTAAGGGGTGAGATAAAAAGATTCAGGAATATACAGAAAATAGTTTCCTAAACCACAATAGATTAGAGTTTTTACTTTCTCTAGAAACTGTAATCTATAAGAATGGCATAAAGGATGTCCTCTATAAATAACTGCTTTTTGATGTCACTCACCTTTGGAAATATGATACTGCTTTTTAGAAGCTGTAATATGGAGGGAGGAAACAAGTTTTAAAACCCAGGTATTTTGCAAACTCACAGTTCTTATATATAATTTTTGAAGTATGTGATGACAAGCAGGTGAAAGATCAATGAGCTCTCTTTCAGGAATGAGGGATAAAAAATTCAGAAAGCCCATATTAAATCTTATTGATATACATGCTTCTGATTAGGAATTTGAAAAATTTAATAATTCAAAATCTTATTTCCATTCTGCAGTGGCTTGTGCTTCTTGTTGTTGTTGTTGTTGTTGTTGTTGTTGTTGTTGTTGTTGTTGTTGTTGTTTTTGCCATCCAGTAACTGAAAATTCTTCTCCACCCTTACATTTTGGCAGGACATCTTTTGGTGGCATCCATCTATTTCAAACATCATGGACTAGCAGGAGGACAATGGGATTGGGAGCAAGAGTCGACTGACTCCACTAAATCTGTGAGTCATAACAATCCACTCAGGTGTCTGACAGAAAGGGGGAAGAGCCTCGATTAAAATGGACATCTGCTAAACTGATGAACAGAGGCACCGTTAAGAGCATGAGCTCTGGAGCCAGAATGTCTAGATGCAAATCTAAGTACAACCTTTTACTATCTGCTTGTCTTTGAGCAAGTTACTTAAGAAGAATTCTACCTCATTCTCTTGAACATTAAAATGGGCATTAATAAAGTCTTGGTGAGGAACCAGTCATATGATATGTGTAAAGTTACTAGAAGAAGTTTTAATATATTTCCATAAGTGTTATCTTTACGTGGAAGTGGGAAATCAGCTAATGAGAAACTAGTGTATTTCAATTTGTTGCACTGTGAGACTACATATCCCAAATATATCTCCTCATATGAATGAATCCAAATTGTAGCTACTAGGTATGTTATTTTAAGAATAGCTAAAGAGTCTGCTGTGATTTAATAACATATTTATTAACAATGTAAATAGAAGTCTTTTTATGAAAAAGAAGCAAAAAGAATACCATTAAATGGTACCCTTGTTCTGGGATTTGTATAAAAGTTACCTCCAGGTAATGTAGTGTCAACTGATACAGGGCCCTTAAAATACAGGGCCCTTAAAAAGAATGATGCAACAGGTGAAAAACAACAAGGGCAAACTCTAACACAGGCTCCTGCTTTGGAGAATTTCCTTATGTTCACTATGGGGAGTCCTTCTTCCTTTGAATAGATGGTATGGATTTGCCTAAGTAACAACAATGTTCCAGGAGATGGTTTTTGGAAAGGGATAGGACCTTCCTCACTTACAGGTGGGACAGGTTATGCTTTGCACTGGGGAGAAGAAAGCTGTGGGAGAGCTAGTCCTGGGACTAAAGCCAAGAATCGCCCGGGATGGAGAAACTCAGGCTCTCTCATCTGTTTTTGAGTTGGGATGCTACTCCTAGGTGAGCAGGGGAACTGAATATTTAATAATTCAAATACTGGTAATTAGCTCTCTCTTACTCTCTCCGCCTTTGGAGAGGAAAATGGAAAGTCTGTGAACACCTCACACTGGATCAAGTATCTCCTTTTAATAACATAGGAAAGAGGAGAGAATTCATTATCTTCCTTTTGAAAGAAGTAATATTCCTTGGACCCATTATGGAGCATCGGGTTCTTTGGTCTTAGTTTTGCTGTAATGAGAGAATAAAGCCTTATCTAAAACTGGAAGAAAAGTGGGTAGCAGCAGGAGCAATAAGAGATTAGCAGAGAAGACACACAATTAAACACAGAGGGGGAAGACTGGGTCAGCAAATACTGGAATTGTGTATAGTCAGTTTGCTGGAGTAAAAGCACAGAATCACACAACCAGACCATGGGATACAGTACAATAAGGCTGTGTGTTTCATTTTAGTGACTACCCGGTGCTCGGACTCATATCAAGAATTAGTGTAAAGGATTCTGACAATAGCACAGTAATGAAACTAGCACCAGTATAATGGAAGTTATTTTTCTTTTGGTTTCCTCTGAAATGGAAGGAAAATAGGAAGGAGCAGTGACTCTGTGATGAATATAGAACATCACAAAATCACTTCCCATCTGCTAGCTAAATAGACAAATAACCATGGATCTTTTAAATGATAAAAACAAGAAAATGTCATACATATATCAAGAAAAATCTTTGACATCTCCTACCAGAAACCTAAGAGGAGGTATTTGTCTAATTTTTAATGTGCTGGAGGGTTTCTTTCCTAATAGTGAAATTAATGCTAAGTTAACATTTTTTAAAAGAAAAATATTATTGATCAGTGGGGAATTTTAAGGGTTTTTTTTCTAATTGTGGTACTCTCTAAGAGAAATGCTTTTTGATTGACAAAAGGGTCTTTAGTTCATGGTTATACTGACAATTGTGAACAATACTACTATCTATTTTTTTAATGAAGTACATTAAAATTTTTACATTGTCCCTTTTCTTACGCACAGTATTTTGAAGTCAGATTTATTGAGTCACTTAACATGACTTTCATCCTTTCAAGTGTACAGTTTTATTAGTTTAAACAAACATATACATTTGTGTTTCATTAACATTTTAACACTGGTTTCTAGAGTCTTTGGGGAGAAAATTATCAATAAAAGACAGTATCTTAAATTTTAAAACTGACTCTGAAGCTTCCTTGAAAATTACTTAAGGGAATTTCAAGACTGAATCTTTGAAAGATTGTTTGTGTGTGTGTATGCATATGTATATAAACACATATTTTATATATACATATATAAACACATACATACATGCAGCTCTCTCATAGAACTGGAGGCAGAAAAAATACATGTATGCACACTAATATTAAAAAATACATAGTGGCACCACAAGCATAATGCTTTGAAAATGATCACTAACTATTATTATATTTTGACTTTAAAGTTCTACACATGTTTTAAGCATGTGTATATTATCAAACATTTTTATGTCAGTAATTTAGTGACTTAACTGAATATACATTTCCCTCTCTAAGAAAACTGTATCTTGTTTTAACTAAAAATTGGTTAATTATTTTCCCAATATAGTTTTAAGTTGATGTAGTAAACATTCAGTGCATGTATGTATACCTTAAAATAAAATATGTCTATAGCTTAATGGTTTTAAGAAAAGGACACATATTCTTTATTAAGATCCATACATGATAAAATCGATAAATTTTTCAAATGTTTTAGGTTTGTTGCAGAAGAAAATAATGCTAATGATATGATGTCAGAATACTGTTATATATTAAGGCAAACTAATAACCTCCAGGGTGCTCAACTTCCATGAAATTCATTTCATATCTCATCTATTATGGAAGATCTGTGAAAAATAGTTTATGATTCCCCTTCTGAGATGTTTGGCAATGCAGGGCTGGCTCATGAAAGCAAAGAGATTAGGTATTGTCATTTTCAAAGGGTAAAATCTGGGAAAGCTGTTTTCTAATTCAAGAAATGTCTGTATGATAAAAATCTGTCCATGCAAATAACATGGGGGGAACAAAACCCAGTCATTTTCCTTGGCTTTCAAAATAGATTATACTCTTTTCAATTTATGCTGTCCACTTCTCAGGGGGCTATACCTGCATACACACAATCAGGCATATTTGCTCAGAGACGTGATGTTTACTTCTTGAAGGCATCTACCCCTGGATTTGTGTAGCCTTCTTCAGAGAAGGGCTTTAATCCTTCCAAATTTAAAAAGTATCATCAGGATTTTAAGTCTGTGTTGTATCTAGAATTCTAGTTGGGTAGTGATGAAATTCACACGGAACAAAGAAATGGCTTGCACTTTATCATCTGACTTCTGTGTTTTCCTTTAAATCCCATTCCCTACATTCAGAACTTATAGATGGTTAAAGGCCCTCTGTGAAACCCTGAAACAGTCTGTTGCTGAAGTGCATGTGTGCAGGAGAAGCAAAAGCTTTCACTGGATCAGCAAAGGAGTTTGTAACCAATGTAATACAAATGCCTTTGAACAGCGCCTTTAGAAGTGTTTAAGACTTTCCCTATTTTCTTTTTGGTCTAAATGGTCATTTTTATCCCCCCAAAAAGGCACCTTTCCTGGAACTTGCCCTCCATCTTAATATTCCTGGGCTTCTGAGCATTTTCTTTTGCTCCGTCTCCACCTGTACAAATTTTACACAATGCTTGGGGTCCAGTTTACAGATGGTCTCATCCATTAGTCTGTGACATCCCTGAGAATTAAACCCCTGTTCTCCTACAGCTTCATGTCCCAGCAAGGCCCTATTCAACACTTGTGTTTACTGCTCTCTTAAGTACATCACATCTCACCTACTGTAGTCAATGTCTATGAAGCCTTGTTTATTTTGTGTCTCCAAAAAACTAGTGCAAGCCTCATACAGAGTAAGGCACACGATTGACAGAAATCAAACCGAGTTCCTCGTTTATTTCAAACCATCCACTTTCCATGCATTCCCTGATGAAGAGAGGAAAGGAGTAAAATTAGGAGCATCTAATCGGAGCAATCCTTGTTTACCAAGCTCTCAAGTTGTTTCTGTCTTCATTCAGAAATTCCTTTTCTTTTTTTTCCCCTGTCCTCCTTTAGACAACAGTATGGGAAAGCATAGTTCATCGAATTCCATTACTTTTTCCTATCTTCTAATGTCATTTATGGAAGAACATAATAACAATTCATGGAAATGTAACATTTAGCAACTTTTTTTTTTCATTCCTTGAATTCAGAATGTAAATACAAGACTGAACATGCCATAGTTTGGTTTTGTTGATTTTCTTTCAGAATCTCAGCAGATGTGAAAATGCAAAGAAAATAGTACAGAAGTTCTCACCCGTTAGTCACTTTCATGGCCATAGTGACACAAAAGGTCTTCTTTCCAATTGTGTATTTCTTTATGTGTTATCTCTCAGCTTTTCTTTCTCTATAGATTTGAAGAGTATTCTACAAAAGCTACGGACTCCTACTGAGTCAGTAATCGTCCTCTTCTCCCCACAGTGCACGTCTCCCAGACCAGCTCTTTCTCCACCTCATCACTTTATATGCAGGCGTCCTCCTCTGCCAGGAGCTCTTTCACTTCTTCCGTGCTTTCCGACTGCCCGAAGGTGTTTTCTCTTCCACTTTCTTTGTTGTAGTCCCCTCCCATCTCACAGGGAAATGGCCTCAGATATTTCATAGGATGATCCCTGAACTTCCTTTCCATAACCACTACTAGCTTCTCTCTTAAAACTGTTGATTCTTTTATAGATTCCTGGAGTCTAGAACCCTAATTTTTCTGTGACTCATGTACATCTGATCAGGAGATAATCTTGATATTCTCTTGGAATCACTGAATTGTTCTTTCAGGTTTACTTCATCTGATTATATGGTAAGTTGTTATCTTATTGTCTCACTTTCTAGTTTCTATCTATAAATACTTCAATCCCTCCCCATCATTCACTGAAATCTTTGGTACATTCTGCCTTTGATTCTATCTTAACCAAACTCCTTTCATTACTATACCCAATTTTATGTCTCTGTGGAGCTACTCCCAATACTAACTTCAAAGTTTCTTGACTTTCATTAACATCTACTCTACCTTAGTAGCCAGTCCCTTCTAACTCAAAGGTAGTATGATTCTTGGAACCAGACAACTACCACAAAACATCAATAAGATTTTGGCCATTTCACTGAGGCTTCACATTCATTAAATGGGATGTAGATACCTGCTCTGCCCTACTCTTTATGAGAGGATCAAAACACATAACATATGTGAAAATGCCTTGTACACCATAGAATCTTCATAAATGTGAAGTGATATGACTTTGAAACTGGTATTCATAAACCAGTCTGGTATTCATGATTATGGAAGTATATGATATGATTTTAGACAATCCATGAAGGAATTTCCATTTTTATTTCAATAATTATGTGATCTGTTTGTTGAACGTACAACCTACACAGATATATTACGTCAAAACAGAGACCTAATCTGAAAATAATGGTGCACCAGTGTTGCCTGGCACTGCCGCGGACAATTTGATAGACTCGAGAATTCTGAAAATCAAAATTTTGAACAACAAAATCACCTTGACAATCCCTCACTCGCGTGAGAAAGCAAACACGGCCTTTCTCTGGAAAACTAGCAATATTTCAAAAGCCGTACTTAATTGTCACTTGGCTGGTTATCAAATCCAAATCCAACATGGTTAGGAGTGAGAAAAATGCCGAGTAAGAGTAGTAAAGGGGGTGGTTATCCTAAAAATATACAGAAATTTGCTTTCTTATGTTTTTAAAAATATGGTGAAAATCCTTTCATTTACTTCTTACTTCATTATTCTTTCATTCATTTACTTAAAATATTTTCAGCATTTATCATGAGCTGGGCATGATATTAGTTGCTAGAGACAAAATATGCATAACCATTTGTAATCACTGCCCCCTTGAAGGTTAGACACTAATAGAAGAGAAATCAGTCAAATAGTCACAAAAGTGAATGGAAAATCACAAGAGCTAATTAGGAAAACTTATAATAGGGCAATTTGACCTGATCACAGAGGTCAGAAAAGACTTCTTTGAAAAAGCAATGCTCAATTAAGCTGTAAAGAATATATAATCATTAACTAGACATAAAGAAGAGGAAATAATATCCCAGTAGAAGTCATGATAAATGCAAAGGCCTTGTGATGAGGAATCACGAAAAGTACGTGGAAATTAATGACTTTTTCCTGCAAAAGAGAGTGAGGAGTGGCATAATGAGAGAAGAAGCTAGAGAGGTAACTAAGTTACAAACCAAGGTCTTATAACTATGCAAGTCCATGACAAAGGAATGCTGATGTAATCAGATTTTTAAAATTTTAAAGTAATGTATTGTTTTCATTAGGTTTACATATCTTTTTAATAAATGGAAATTTGGTTTTCCATTTGGTTTCTTCTATCACTATTTATAATAATAATATAAATTTTTCATTTTTCAAATGTTTAAGTGAAAATATTGAGTCAGTTTGAAGAAAATACAGTTTTTTAAGTAATAACACAGGTGGTACTCCGATATGGTAAAAACTATATAGGTGTTACATAAATGACTAAAGTTTCTGAAACACTGCTTTAGTCTAATATACACGTTTTTTTAAGGAAAGATTTGAGATTTGCAGAGATTGCTTAAAATAAAGTTTGGAATTTGTATTGTAATCAATCAAATTTGTTGAGGGAAAATTAAATAATAACAGTAATGCTGATACCATTTTAAAATATCTTGAGATCATTTGTAAGTAGAACTTCTACAGTTCCAGAAATCTTATCTGATGACATGTAAGCTGTGGGACCAGACACTGACCCCTCAGTGTTCTTAGAGATTCTTTGCTGTATAACATGCACTTTCCTATGAAAATATTTGAATGAGTACTAATCTGAGGGTCCTGGCTTATGACAAACCCGAACGGCAAGTCTGATCATTATGCACGCTACTTCTGGTGTTGGGGGAGGTGTTCACAGACTTCTAGACTCTTCTTTACAGCATTAGTGCTTTGGGATAGAATTTTTCAGGCTTGTTAAAGATAACCTAAGTAAAACAAGGAGCAATATTAAGAAGATTCTCCTCAAAATTTAACCTCTCTTCCATGCATTCTCAGTCGCCTTCTACATTGCATTCTCTAGTAATTTATTTTTAAAATATCAATGGAAATAATTCATCCTAGTTTACCTGCAGTATCACTTGCTCAGTACGGAGGAAGTGCCAGGAAACAGTGCTTATGTCTACAAATTCATTATCTCTTACTACTCAGAGCAAGACTATGAAGTTGGGATTTTATTATCCCTATTTTAAGATGAGATAATTGAGAATCAGTGAGTATCAGTAATTTGGCCGAGTCGGCTAGACTGGTAATTGCTAGATCCAGAACTGAGAATCAAATCCAGGAAAATCTAACCCCTTAGTTTGTGCTCTTTATCACTGTGAGATGTCTGTCTCTCTCTCTTTCTCTCATACACACACACACACACACACACACACACACACAATTTCCAAAGAATCATTTACACATATGCATATATCAACATGTATAAACATACTTATTTAGGCACTTATAAAAATATAAATGTCTGGAAAAATATAAATGGATGTCTTATAAGCTCATGAACTTGGGTGATTAAATGAAAAACAGAGAAGGAGCTGAACTGACAATAAATGTGCTTCAGCTAACATTTACCATTTCACTCTCTTGTATTTCAGTTACTCTGGGATCTATTTCCTAAGTATTAATTACACAATATTAAATGTTTGTATTTCTACCTACCAAAACATGAATATGAGAATCAACAGCCTGGAGATTACTTGTTAGTATATAAATCAATAAGAGATTATAAATTCCTAGTACTTTTAGACTCGTATGTCAGATTCAGGAAGGACAGTTGCCAGAAAGCCACACTGCTTGGAACTATTTCTGAATTACTGGCACTGGATACTGTCATATCGATTTATTGATTAAAACAACAACAATAATCTACCGGCTTAAGTGACATCTGAAATAAGACAGTGATTTTTGATGCTATTAATTGTGCAAGTAGGTATTTTTAAATTTAAAGTTATTACCATACATTTAGTTATTTTTGTATAAATTATCTTTTAGGGGGCTTCTTACAAAAACTATAAGGGTTGAAGTGAAAGTTTTTACTGAATTGATTTTTTTTTCATGGGGGTTCTTTAATCAAACATAACCACAATACCATGGTCACATGTTAAAAAATAATTCTTTAATACTATAAAACTTTCCCAATTGTTCTATTTTTCAAATTTACTTTGTTTCTTTAAAATCTGAACAAAAAGAAGGGACATATTTTATGATTAACTAAAATATCTTTTAATGTAGAATTTACCATTTCATCTCTTTAATTTTTCTGAAATTGTTGAAGATCTAGGTTATTTTTACATAGAGTTTCAGGGTTTGCTGAATGCATCCCAGTAGTGTCTCTAGCATGAGTTTCTTTCCCTGTATTTCCTGTAATTTATTAATCTAGAGAATTGATCAGATTTTTTTAAGTGATTTTGAAAAGTCTGCTTTCTAAGTGGTGGTGTATGTTTCCATCAGGAGGCACCTAATGTTTCTGGTTGTCCTTTTGTGATATTATTAGTCATTGATAATCATTGCCTAGATCCTCTATTTCATTACAGATTGAAAAATGGTTATATTCTGATTTTAACATCCCTCTTCTTTTATCTGATAGAAGAGTTCCTAAAAGAAGGAACGTCCCTGTATCAACTCTGGTTAACTAGAAGTAGAGATTATTTAGAAAAGGCAGAATAAATCACAGTTCTTTCCCTCTATTTACAATATATTTAGTTCTTTAGCATTTTTAAGAGGTGACCAATAAAAAGGTTTTAAACTATCATTATGAACTCATGGATTTAAACAATTTTGATGCATTTTAATATACTGCAGTTATTATCCTTAATGCTGCAAAAATGATTCCATATTGGCTGACAGTTTCAAGTTTGCTCCTGAGTCTTAAAGACATTAACCATCTAGGCTTTGCCAGTATTTTTCCTTTCTGTTATGACAAAATGATCCGGGCCCGTCTTACACATTTCCTGTCTCAGACCTGTAAGCAACTATTTCTCCAAAGAACCATAGGTCCTTTCAATGAAAAATGGTACTGAGAGACCACACTTTGGGCACAAAAGCAAATCATTCTTATTGGTCATTGATTCTAGGTCTTCTCATTTGCAAGATATAGGAAATATACCTATGAATGAGTATATATTTTAAAAAAATAACATGTATGTTCATTTCATGTTATTTTTAAAATGTACTTGTTTCATAATTATTTTCATTATTTCGAAGTTCAATATGTAAGTAGGATATATGCAAAGAAATTTACTTTCTCAGAAACACCCTACTCCCTCCCTCCTCCATTGATAAGTTTTTGATGTTTCGCAATATAAACAAGTACTTTCATACACATTTGGATAGATAACCAAACTTTTTAGGTAACCTGCAACATGGTCTACATAATTTTCTCCATGTCCTGCTGGTCTCTCCATAGAATGGGTACCCAGCCAGCTACATAGTCTTACACAGTATGAATTATTTTCATATTTTATGTAAATGATAGGTACACTATTAATAGGTATTTGAGTTATTTCCAGTTTAAATCTTTTTTTATTTTTATCTGTTTTATGATTATAAATAGTGCTGTAGTAAATAGCTTTGTCCAAATAATTTATTTTGTAGTACTGCCATCAGTGATTTGATGTTATAATAATCATTTTAAGGTAGGTAATTATTTTAAAAGGAAAGATGAATATTGATCAGAAAATGAAGTGCTAAGAAAATAATTTTAATTGACTGACCAATTGACTGATTGATCAATCTAGCCAAATAACTGTAATACATACTGGTGAAAGAAATTAGGACAGAAAGAGGGTAATGTCTCATCACATTCCATTTGGCTGAAGGTCAAATCTCAGATTAGTGGCAAAGCCCATGATAACCAGACCACCGTGGGCATGGAGTCCATCAGAAATCTTCCCCAGTCAGACTCTTCCCTCTAATTCTCTGATATTATACCTCTGCTTTCATTGTGTTCATCTATTTTTAAATTTTTTTAAACACTTGCTCCTTGCCCTTTTTAGTCAATTGTCCTCCATAATACACCATTTAAGAGAAAAATTAATGTTTAATCATTTCAGTACTTCAGCTATAGAGTGGGGCATCAATTTCACATTACTCAAGTAACTTGGCACATGTTTAAGG
The DNA here is from genome assembly GCF_009834535.1 of Camelus ferus. Taxonomy (NCBI): domain Eukaryota; kingdom Metazoa; phylum Chordata; class Mammalia; order Artiodactyla; family Camelidae; genus Camelus; species Camelus ferus. Next base: position 97,387,808 of record NC_045697.1, on the reverse strand, counting down.
TACTAAATCGTTTTCCAGGCACTCCCCCATAGTGATGGGAAAAAAGAAAGTTCTTAACTCTTTAAAACTCTACCATCTGCCATCCCTGTTCACCTGGCCTAGCCTAGACACCCCATTTCCCTTACAAGCACACCCTAATCCAGTTCCCTCTGAAAACTACTGCACTTAAGTTCATATTTGATAGGACCACATGGCTTCCCAATTTGCCTCATAGAGTTCTTATTGGTTCCCCCTCACAACACTGTAAATTATTTAAAGCGTAACATATATATTGGAACACATCTATCACCATTTCTCTTCAGGATTGCCGCTGAATTGACAGCTCATTTTTCAGAGAGTGAAGGTGATTTTTAAGCCAGAATCAAGGATCTGATTTTCCTGGGTGGAATGGCTGCATAGAGATATGTGACATTAATATATGAATGGATGAGTCCTGGCTTCTCACTGGTCAAGAGGAAACTCATTATTTCTAAAGAATCACACCAAAGGCAGGCTGGTTTTCAATTTAATGTCTTTTTTTTTTTTTTTAATGGAGCAGCAAATAGCTATTGTTTAATGCTGGTTTTTTTTTCCTCCTTCCAACATATAATCATTTATACATAATGTGTACTTGCACATGATCCATTAGAAGAGAAAGGACTGTAAGAAAGAAAGTCTGACAGAAGTGCTTTTACTCACCATGTCCTCATCTCCCTCCATCACTCACCTGCTCACTCTCCCTTCCTGTTCTCCACAGATGCTCCTGCCTGTCCACCTCCTATTTCCTCCCTGTGACCCGTGTTCTTTATGCTCCTCTTCCATGCCTGTACTCAAATCTGAAAAAAAAAGATATACATAACATCAATTTTAGTATCAAATCAGAAGTCAGTTTGCTTGTTTCAATATTTCATGCATAATGTGGACATAATCTTCTTCACAAATTGCTTGGTTTTAGAAAGAGTTGAGTGAACTGATTCTAAACCTTGACTGCATATTATAATCACCTGAGGAATTTTTCAAACTACCTAGGAAGACAGATCAATTAAGTCAGAATCTCTAGAGGTCAGACCCAGCCAACGGTAGTTTGTAAAGCTCTTCAAGTGATTCCAGTGTCCAACCAAGAGGAAACAAAGAAATGCTTTTCTCTAAGGCTCATACCTTCACAGTTGAGAATCACTACTTAGTAAGTAAGCCTTTGGCTAAAAAGGGAGATTGTTATGACCCTGAGCAGAAAAAGTTTTGCAAATCAACGTTATCAGTCTGTAAAACAATCATTCATCAAAAACCTCATTAACTAATCTATATTTATAATTGAAAATAGCCAAGGTAAAATATAAAATGTCTCTATATTGTGATTTTTTTTGAAAAAGAGTTAAGTGCCTAATATTTAAACTACCTGTTCAAGATACAGAATAAAACGCTAGAAATAATATTCAGCTTACCCAAGGAATCTGACTAGTGTAGCATTCATAATAGTTATCCTCCAAATCTGTTTAGATGCTTATATTCCATTTTATAGAGTTTTACTTCTACCCACATACAAACTTCCTTAATGGAAATTGCCCATATGCCATACAATTCATGGTTGACTTATTTTACATTTGCTTAACAGCCTTATCCCATGATTTAAGGGGACATTTGTAAGGGCAAAACAGTCAAAAATATCTTAATAACACGATGGGTTTCAAAGGGCACTCAAAGGCAAAATGTGAATATGACATTTTAACATTGATTAGTAACATGAGTATAATGCAGATATTCCATCTAAAACTAAATTCAGTGCATCAATTTTGTTAGTGACATACATAGATTTTTTTTTTCCCTACGTGAATGGTAAGATTTTATTTTTTATAAGGAAAGTGATTTTTTTCACATATGCAGAATACGATAACATTTGTTCATAACTGTATGTGTGCTAGAGGTCGCAAATTCGGGTTACTTTCAATTCCCATAATGAAAATATTAAAATTAATACATTTTTTTAATTTCTAAGAGGTAGACCAGCTGCTTCATTATGCATTGTAGCTGCTCAGGGATTTAACTCATGTGCCTGGGAGCATATGCTTTTTAAAAAACATTTTAGTAAACATTTGGATGTTGTCATATTTATAACTCTGGAGAGAATATGCACTCTACTATTTTAATTATATTTTAGCATGTGGCTGAGTCTTACTTCCTTTAATAGTCATTAATCAACGTAAGTAAATAATGAAAGTATATATGTATACACATACACCCACTTTAGAATCCTTAGAGAAAGTATAGCAAATATGTTTGCTATAATGATTATACTTGATTCTTATTTCCTTTAGCATAATAATGATTTAAGCAACTACTGAAGTTGACTTAATTGACACATCCTGGCTTATAGGTTTGTATTATTTCAGTTACAATAAAAAATGATAACTGAAACATCACTAACATGATTCACAAAGGTAAGATGCAATTTGTTGCTTTTGAAGATCTAATTCTATTAAAACATATATGCTGGTGTTCTGTTATTTTTAACAATATTCCATACTGTAGACTTGTGCAAGACTTTAAACAGAATTTAAGTACTAGTTGACATGTGCTCAGTTTCCACAAAGTTCACGTTTTCTACAATGAGGTAATAAGCAGAAATATTGCTAAAATCTTATTTATGTTATAGACATAGGCAAGCATGACAAGCAAGGGTGGGTTAAACATGTGCTAGAACAGGGCATGAGGGGAGAGAATCTGTAAACAAAACCTCTTACATGGAGCAGAACAAATGCTAGGCGACTCATCCAGAGAGGTGAATGAAGATCCAAAGTAGCGGGCAGAACACCAGAGGGTCTGGCAGTAAACCACAAACTATCAATCCGTGAGCACTTGGCAGCACAACATGAATCATCAGTACTCTCATGGGTAGGTGGTTCAAACAGTGAGATTCCAGGGGAGATTCCCAAAGGAATGTCAGTATCACAGAATTTCACCAACTGATAAAAGGGCAACAGTCAAAAATGTTTGGAGCAGGATTGAGTAACTTGGACTTGGAATGGCAGGAGGATAAAACTAGTAAAACCAAGGAGGGTCTGAAGGTCAACTATTACAGTTAGGACAGTAGGTGAGAATGATACATCAGGTATGAGGAAAAAGTCTAATCAGAGCCAGGTATCAGGTGTGGGGCAGACTCAATGAAGCATCAGTTACTGGTGAGCACCAACGTTCACATACCCTTCTTGACTCAGGACAAGATTGTTTCCTGATATTCTGGAGCATAGCTCTGGGGGTGCAAGGGGTAGGGTTCAAGTGGACTGGGATGAGAAAGAGGAAAGATACAAAGGTTGGAAACCAAACAGCATTTCACATGGGTACCAGAATTCAAGAAATAAGTAACATAAATGTCATTCCCATGGATGCAACTTTTAAAACAATCTGCAACCACACTTCTGCAAATTAAAGAGCAGTCAGGATTTGGCTCTACAGCCTTACTGTGAGAACCTATATGGGCATGCATATACCAGAGATGTTTATATTAGACCTCTAGCATATGGAAATAACTTCAAGCATTTTATTCTAGGCTGTCAAGAAATTCTAGGTGCATAAAGTTTCTTAATGGAGTGTTATCACTTATATCAAGATAAGCTATATTGAACTCAGATACATTTATTTTGTCTAAGCAGCCTGGGGGCAACGCATTTGCTGTAATTCCACCACATATTACCCATCTCCCAAACATGAATTATTATAAACAGTAAGTATTTAAATATCTAAAGTTTTTTTTCTCCATTCACATGATGGTGAGTTTGAATTATATCACATCCCAAAGATTTATTTTATTTTCTTTCTCCAGGGTTTTATTTGTAAAAATGTGCATTTTGGAGGGCAGTATAGAATGGCATATAAAATTAGGTAATTTAAATTTATAATATAAATTTATAATCTTAAGCAAAACATCTGTTCTTAATTCCAAATTAAAAAATATATATATATGAATAAAATTATGTTTTGACTTATGGAATTCAAAGGAAAAGCAATATAATCAGGATCAATGAGACTTTCCCATTTGTAAAAAAATATAAAGCCCAATAATTGCAAAATTTTTCAATAGTGATATCACAAATATTGTAATTTTTCCTCAACTATAGTCACAGCAGTAGTTTTACTTATTGCAGAAAACTAGTTTTGTAAGCTTTCTCTTTCACAACCTAATTTTTTCATAAAAGTACAAATAAAACTTCATAGCTTTCACCACCATAACACAGCTTTCCCAGCTTTTAACAGCCTAATCATTCTTTTGTTGTTTCAAACAAAGAAGCTTTATTCCATTTGAGCCAGATTGTTTTAAATGCTTCTTTTTCAAAATTAAGTTTTATCCTTAAGAGAAGGTGTAGTTTTTATATCATTTATTTAGTAAGAAGGAAGGAGGTTTTTTCTTTTAACCTCTTTGTAGTCTACATGTCAATACATGACAGACTGATGCTATTTAATCTAGAAAAAAAGTCATATATTATCACCTCAATCTGGCCCAAGATAAACTTGTTAATAACTGCCGTTTATGAATATTTATCATGAGACAAGTGGTTAAAGAGACAGGACAGATTTAATCATCAGGTAACATTTCTGATAACTATGCAACTTAACACTGATTAATCAGACTGACTGAGGCTTTAGAAACACAAGCTTGCCTGAATTTGTCTTATCTTTCATGAATCTCTTCTGCCTTGCACTTCAAAATGCTCTATTTTAGTCTCTACTGAAAATTGCTCAAAAACCTTTTTTGGAGACAGAGATTTAGTCTTGACCAAAGCATCTACAGGGTACAAAATTGGAGCTGGAATCAATGAAGACATTTGAAAAAAACAACTGCTAACTGATCATAGTGCCTTAACGGAAAATACTAGGAGACCAGACACAGGCCCTTGAAATATGATACTGTCTTGAAAGATGGGGTCAGCTATTATGAAGTAAAGTACAAGTCCACATTCCAGAACCTCAGTTTCTTTCAGGTCCTGGTTTGGTCCTTAGCCATTTTTGTGCTCCTTCTCTCTCATTCCTAGTGCTTTCCAGTGTGTGATCTATTTTCCTGAGAAAACTTTCCACTGGGTTGAAAGCCTGAGAACTCGTAAGTTCAGATGAATGATAATGAGCATTGTCAAAGAGGCAGTAAAATTGAGTCCCTGGTCCTGGCCGCTGAGAGCCGCAGGAGTTAATTGTGTGAATGGTAATGAGACCAGGGCGGCAGCAGATGCTCGCGTGCCTTTACAATCCAAATCCCACCAACCCGTTCCTCCCACAGAAACTTTGAGGGACATCTTGGCACCCTGGAGATAGAGAGAGACCCAGCCATAGCCACATGCCACCTGCTAGACCTATTGTTAAAAAAAAAAAGGTGCCCATTAAAATAACAAAGTTGTTTGCTATCTTTTGCAGTGACTTTATGGCACTGGTTTTTACCAGAGTAGAGGAATGGAAGGAAAAGGAACATCTGATTCTTTATAGGGAAACATTTGCACCCGAAGCAGTTAACGACTTACATGTTCAGTATATAGTATGTGATGCAGATTCTTCTGATAAACCACACCTGCCTTTTCCTCTCGTCACTCCCCCCCAACTCCTGTTTATCCTGCAGCAGATTTACAAGGCCTCATGGCTTTTAATGACATGAAGAAAAATGGCCATGTTTGTCCCTACAGAAAAATCAAAAGAGTAAAAGGGTAGGATGTAGAATTGTTATTGATAATTTTCATTTCTAAATAAAAGTAAAAACCCTTTTGAATCATCTTAGCCAAAATACTCTGTGAATGATCTGTCTTTATCAAGTTAGAGTTCCTGCTTACTGATGAGGCAGTGTTTTTATTTTTTTAAGATATCTAAGACTATGGAGTCCAGAATGGTCATTCTTAGAAAAATGAGTGATAAGAATGGAGGCAAGCGAAATTGGAAGAGACCCTCAGATATTGGGTGTTGAGGTTTCTGTGACAGTGTTTTCCACTGGGCAGTTTAGGGCTCTCTGTGAGGACAGTAAAATGGTATGAAACTGAAAGAAATTATATTGTATATTACTTTCAATTTTGAGGATGTAGATACCTACTCTTTAGAAATCTTGGTATCATATTCCTTGTTGGAAAAAGTGGACCTATTTCTAATACTGGAAAATAGGGTTAGTTTCAATGGCGACTGCAGGTGTGGTAGATTTGTCGCCTTTATCCTGCCCTAGAAGAGAGGCTCAGTGTCTCTGTCTGGGTTAAACAAAAGCTGCTTCAGTTCTCACTTTTGGTTCTGCTGGTTGACCCTGATTATTATAAAAGCAATTAGTTAGGCTAGAATTTCTGAATTCATTGTAGACAACCTCTGATGATCTTGCATCAGCAATACAGATTAGAGTTAGAAATATTTACATGCTTTGTAAGTTGGTATCACTATTATCAGTGCAGATTTTGGACTACATAAGCCCTCTGGTGCTAGATTATTCTGTTTGTAAAGACCCAAGACTCTATAGTAAATAAAAAAACTCTGTTCTTTTCATAATAATAAAATCTGCGCTTCTGACTTACTGAGAAGTCAGATATGGAAGCATGTGGGAGCAATATGTAAATGCCAAGCAAGCTGTTTATTCTGGGATCTGCTCCTGCATAATAATCATAATCCAATGCTAGCAGAAACCTTTTGAATTTCAAACACTGTATAGTTCTAGCAAAACAGAAAGAACCACAGCAAATTTTGTAGTTGCTGAATATTTCTGAAAAATCTCAAATATGTTTACTTTGGGGGGGGGGCAAATCAGGGATTTCTATAAGTTTAACACAATCCAGCAAAATTATTTTAAAATGATTTCATCATGCTTTGGTAAACTGCCCTGGATAAAAATGGGGGGTGGGTGTTGAGATTTGCTTTTTCATATTCCTATTACTGGAAGAACACATTAAAGCAAATTCAGAGTCATTTTGTCTAAGAAAATTTGTACTGGGAGCTGTGGAGAAAGTGAATTTTATTTTATTATTTCATTAAATTAATGTTAGAAATTCAGACATTCTGTGCAGACTTAATGATGTGTGGACTACATATGTTTCTTAAAATTTAAAGAAAGTTTTTTAGTGTTTTTATTTATTTAGACAGTTACATTCAATACTTTTGGCTGAGAAAGATAAAGCACATTTGCTTGCCTTAAATGATGTTCTTTCTTTGCCAGGAATGTTAGTGTCTTTCATTCAGCCTCACAACAGAAAGCAGAGTCTCTAGAAAAGTTTGTCAAAATAAATAATATGCTCTTGAGTACTCAATGTAAGCAGGATATCCAGGTGCACTTTTATGTCTTCCTCCTAAATTTAGGATTCTGTCCTCTATATAAGAAAACATTTGTGGAGAGTGACTTACCACTGGGAAGGCTGGTGATGGTATGAACAATGATGCAACATCAAAGAGCCCTTGAGTGGGAAGTGGGTTCCTTTGATCTCAAGTCAGTCTCTCTTGTACCACATTATGCTACTCCCTTGTGTCAGTCCCCTCATTGGCTTTTGCTCAAAAACTGGAATGTTTCTGATTATAACATAAATAAGAATCTAAATGTCTACTCTCCTTTTTGCAGATTCCCAGACTTTCTATTTGCATCTTTTAATCTACAATTGATTGAGTTGTGTTTCCTTGTAGATGAGCCTGGGCTCAGAAAAACCACAATGCCTGGGACAGAGTCAGAATATTATCTCTACCTTTCTTGACCTCCTCCCTTTTTCCCAGATCTGCCTAAGAATCATTTCAGTTAACCTGTAGCACTGATAATTTTCAAAGATAACATCCAAAAGACAAAACAGTGATTTTTTTGTCGTTGTTGTTTTGTTACACGAATTGCAGCATTTTTTCCTGAGATAATTCACTTTGATGTGTACTGATATCCTTCCTCACAGCTTCACTGTTTTCAAAGATGGAAGAATTTCTTTTTCATTTACTATCTAAGACACAAGTAGTTATTACTATATCAGAAGTAGATTTTGGAGGCAAATACAGATACACAAACTCAATATTGACTATTTATTTAGCTGTGTGAAAGTGTGCTTAAACTTTGTGAGGCTTAGTTTCTTTATTATAAAATGGTTCTAGGATTAATGTGGCCGACAATACTTGCTCTCCACTCAATAACCACTTTCTCCTCCACTGTTAACTGAATCCCAATATCTTAACACTTTGTATGAACTAGAGGAGCTTTCCCTGGAACCCAGGGCTAAAACTTCATCAGTCTCGACCAATTATGACAACTAACCTCTCCTTGCTAGAGTGTAAAGAATCATCGTGTGACACAAATCCGACCAATGAGCTTATTTAAGGGGATATCAAGAGAAGGCTCCTAGAATATATTTTTTTCTTGATGAAAAAACTCTATAAAGGGAGTAACACCTTGTTGTAACTCTCCATTTAGCTGGGGTGGGAGACACTTCTTAGATTTGTAACAGATCTTGGGAAGGTGAATAAGCCCCTGTTAAGAAGGATAAGATAGCACATTCAAGATGAAGGAGTAGAAGGATGGAAGAAACATGGGTCATGGTGGCATCACGGAGCTGCTTAATTATTCAGTGTCAAAAATGTCCTATCTCTGTGTATCTTGTGTTTTGTTTAAATAAACTCCTTCACGTTGACACTCTGGCTCGGTTCTATTACTTGTATCTCACTTATTTCTAGCAATTATAAACATGTCATTATTAAGATTACAGTACAAATTAAATGAGGAAATACATATATATAAAGAACTTGGCACATAGTGGTGGTCAATAACTATTACCTTTATTTTTATTGTGTTTCAAGACCTTGACATTTAATGGCTATGGGAGATATTACTATTTTAGATAGTATTTTTTTATGAGTAACTCATTCTAAGTGTGAACTCTTAAATTTGCGCTCTTAATTACATTTTGGAACAGATATTTTCTAAAATGTTCTACTGCTTTTAGGCAGGCATTTTAAAAAATGCTGTACTGTTAAAATGAGAATCTTCTTTGGAAATTAAATTCCTGTGGATAAAGACTACTGACTATCATTAGCTAATTTATTACAACAATTAACTTATCCAATTTCAAAATAAATACTAAATGATAATAAAGAGGCATCATGTTTTCACAAATGGTAGCCTGCTATGTGCCTTATAGGAAACAGGCATTATTTTCAATAAACGCTGAGCAACTCTCTACAGTTTTGTTCCAGTTGAAACATTTTCTGTATAAGTGACATACATTAAGACATTTATTATGTAAAAAATATGTACAAACTATTTCTTTTGTAGGTTGGTAAAGGAATGACAAGAACATTTCCAGAGACCAGCTATATAGCTAGGTATCTACTCCATGTTATAAATCTATTAATCACTGATTTTCTTTATTTTATGAAATTTCAATTATTCTTGATGAAAAGTGCTATTTAACAGAATACCTTGAACCTTTTCTTTTCCTTGTGAAATTAAGCATCCGTCAATTTGAAACATTACTCTTGTGCACTACAAAGCCTCAACTGCCCCTCTTAAAAATGGTTCAACTGGTGGGTGGTAACTGTGAAGTGAATAATTTCCCACAAATTCTACGTAAAAAAGCAATTGGACATTGAAGTTGCAATTAACCTAGCTGTATTTAATAACAGTAAGTTTTTTTGTATACTTTTTATGGTAATAGTCAATAGATACTTATTTAAGCTTAACCTACCTCCTTTCAAAAAGTTTTAAGCTAATCTAATATATTCTAAAATAGCATTGATTTGATTTTTCATTATTTAAGTGGATGCTAATACAGCTAAGTCATTAGTCCTCATTTACACTTTTAGAAATGATTCTTAAGTGTAGACACCAGTCTCTGTACAGGGGGATGCTTTTAGTTGAGGGAAAAATGGTTGGATAAATCAGAATTCACCCAGAAGGATTATATATAAAACAGATTTTAATATGAACACAAAAGCTTTAAGCATTGGCAATAATTTTTTTGTCACACTTCAATTTCTTTTCTTTATCTTGAGCGAGAAATAGTTAAGGATATATAAACAGTGCACTCAAGATGTGCTTTCCCACAGCACTCAGTGATGAAGGACTATTGGCATGAAGAAAACAGAAAGCAAACATGTCATGTATGTATACCGGACAGATGGAAAACACCCACTCAGAGATTCCTAAGCACATTCATATGTACAAATACACATCTATGTAATGACACTGGAAATATTTTTGCCTTTAGGAACAGCTCTTCAAAAAGAATTAGATCTCTTTTTCTGAGAAGTATTTCCTTCCCTAATGATAAGTATACTGCTTAAATAGATAAGGACAGGGAGATAACTGGTATAAAACATTGGATCCAGGGGGAAACTCTTTTCTTTCTATGAATTTAACTAAATAGAGAAGTTTTCTTATATCACTTCTACTTATAATCTTGAGTAAATGGAATCTCAGCTCTGGCCCTTTCTATGGTAATCTTTACCATATGCCAATTGTCTAAACTCCCTGGAGGAGCAAAATCTCACAGCACATAGGGTCTGAGTACCATTATGCTAGGGTTTCGACCACTTCAGACAATAGCTTACTCTTTGCAGCATTGTGTCTCAAACTTTAATGTGCATAGAAATCAACCAAGGATCTTATTAAAATGCAGAATCTGTTTGAGTAGGTCTGAGGTGCTGTCTGAGATTCTGCATTTCTAACAAGCTTCCAGATAATGCCCAGCCTGCTCTCTATGGACCATACACAGTGCAGAAATGCTTTAAATTAAGAACTGAGATTCAACTCACTTAAGGGTTAGCTCTCCCCCTGCGTCCCTCAAATCTTAGCAGCAACTTCGGGAACACAATTTGCAGGCTTAGTTTCTGCCTCAGGATACGGCCCTGTTGGGAAGGAAATTTAAGAGACTGTGTAACAGTTCAGATAATTAACCCTAAAATCAACTTTGCTGCCATTGAGTTTAATGTTGCGATCATGTCTCAGATTTTGTCTAGGCTCCCTGTATGTGCCCATTTTCAGAATACTGGATCTTAGGTGCCTGTCTTTTTCTCTCCGTTGTAATATCTAATTTCACAACCTGTCTGGTTCAGAAGGCCTGAAGTCCTAAAATGAACAGCAGTTTACCTACATGCCTTGCATCTGGACTCAGCTGATTGCCTGTTGCCAGACCTTAAGTCACCTGCTGGAACTTGGCATTCTACCTTTGGCAGGACATCCCAAATGCTGATTGCCCACTCAGACAAAATTGGCCTAGCACCTGTCACTGTATTTCATGGACTCCAGCTCTTCCTGGCCTCCCACTGATGCTGCCTCCTGGCACCTGCACAGCTATGCCTCCATGTGTGTGGCCCTCCCATGGGCATTTATCCCATTGTTTTGATCAGAATTCTACTAAACTCTATTTCTAGCCCACAAGTCTCATGATAATTTAGGATCCATTCTCATTTCCCAACCCTTGATCGTATGTTGATAGCTTTGTTCCAATAAAGAGTTCATACTGTTCAGTGATTTTACATTGTATATTCTTGATTAGTCAATGGAAGACAGGGACAACAACATGAAGAGATGTAAAATGACGGATAAAAGGTCTAATAGTACTTTTTAAATGAAAATCTTACTTGACAAGTTTTATCTTTCCTTGTCTTTGACAAGCTATCATATCAAATTACATCCTTTTGTCTTCTCAGTATGGTATGACATGATATTAAAAAGAAATCACTGTTTCACAAAGGATTTGAGAGCCGGCAATATCAGATGCGTAGCCTACCAAATATATAATTAAGCACTTGATAGACTTCTTTTAACTGTATCATTAGACATGTTTCTACTGTTTAGAGTCTGGAGGTATACGTAGGTATATTTGATTGACCCTGTAGAATTTTCTTCAGTGAACCAATAAGTTTTCAAGACCATCATAGATCAGTACTATTAGTTTTGTCAATTATGTTTCACAAGTGACCTTCATAAATAAAAAATGGGGAGACCTTCATCTTTTCAGTATAAAATTATATAAGCATCTAAACCAAAAGCTTGAAAAGCAACAAGGACCGTGGCTATAATTCACTTCATTTTTTTTTTCTTCAATGGATGTTAGGAAGAAAACAGACACACAGAGGCTAAGAAAAGGAAACTAACCTTTGTTGTATGTTTACTCCAGGCCAGCCTCTGTGGAAAGCAACTTTTTAATTCTTATAAGAATTCTTTACAGTAAATTATTACCATTCCCAGAAGATTAAACAAACTCAGAGGAAATGAATAATTTGTTCATGATTACATAGCTACCAATTGGTGGTACCTGTATTCATATATATGTTGGGCTCATATAAAAATTCAAGGTTTTTATCTTAAAGAGTTCCAGTGTATTGAGATTTCTTAACTTCGCCAACTTTTGTCTAGTAAAGCATTTTCTATTCTTTAATTTCACCAGATACACAGTAATTATTTAAGCTTCTTATAGCCATATTGTGTCAAGAAGACCATGAGTTCCTCCCAAGGCATTTCACAACAAATGCTATGAGAAAGGTTATCATGTTATGTCAATCTACAAGAAGATTGTGAGATCCTATATTAATACAAATTAATAACTAAGAATTTTTAAAATTCACAACTGCTTGTAAGAAATTTTAATGACTTTAATTTTGTATTCCAGTACCAAAAAAGTCACTATCCTTCATGTAGTGGAGAGATGTATGAGCTTTACAATTGAGTCTTACATTTCCTTTCCTCTTCAGCAGGAAAGAAAAATGCATTAAAGATTTATATTATAAAGCTTTGTTTTAAAACAAAAGTAATCACCATAAATGGCATGAAGAAAGTGTTATTAGAGGTGACAGGATATATTGCATATGCCAGCTGGTATCTTTATTCTAGTCTCTAGAAAAAAGCAATTTTCAGCCAACTTAGGTAGAAGTGGTAAAAGGAGATTTGTGAATAAAATATGCACAAGACAATGGAAGCAGAGACATCCTCCTGCAGGAGCCGAGTGCCCATTATCACTCAGAATGCCATGGTCATCCTCCAGAGGTGGAGCCACCTCCTTTCTTGTCAACAAATGCTGCCATTGCAAAGGTGGAAGGACTTCAAGGAACATTCAATCACTGCTTCTTCACTGAGATATCTAAGAAGTTGTTCTAGAAATCTACTACTTCTTCATGACTTTGTAAAATTCCAGACGAAAGTTCAATCCAGTCACCATTAGATGACATCTAACTAAGTTTATCAGTTTTTCTCCCCTGATTCAAATCTTTTCAGAAATAGCAACTTATAAGGAAGATACTTTTTTTGGGTATTTTCTTTTCAACACTACCAAATAAGGACATTCTGAATTGCTGGAACCAATCAAAAGTTCAAAGGAAAGATTTAGTTTCTATTCTGTACTTTTTGAAAACTAGTTTGAAAAACAGAGTAGTATATACTGAGGAGAAATCAAAAGCAAAATACTATCAAGTAGGTCTATATAATTCCTCAGGGAGAGACTGGCCAGCTGAAATTGAAGCAATATTTGGTAAAGATGATGGAGCAAGTGAAAAAAGCTCTTCTCTATGAAAAGATTCCAAGTTCTTCAGAGACTTACTCATGGAAACACATTTATGAGTATATATTAATTTACAACCTGCTTTAACTATTTCAGTAAGTTACTCTGAAGCTCTTTTTCACAAAATCAGTTCTGTTCAAGCTCACTGTCAGAAATAAAAGCAAGATTTTAGAAATATTTCTACTTTTTAAGCATTAGGGGAAAATGTCCTCTACATTAAGGTAATCAAATCCATTGCTCTTGGGGTTTTGGGGGGGTAGACTTATCAAATCCATAAAGAAAACTCTCCTAGAACTAACAGAATTAGATTACTTTTGAATTCTCACCCCAACTTTGAATAGTCACTAATTCCTTTCTTTGCTCTTTTGGTGTTTGCAAAGGGGTTCACTAAAGCCTGAACTGATATAATTATTGGCTTAGATTGTTCAAGATCTAGACCAGATGGCTATGGGTTTCTAAAGTCCCAGTTGCTTGTGGTAGTTTTCCTAGTTTGCCTATAGGGTTTGGGGATCAGCAATCTGAAAGGGCTACAAACTTGTAAAACAGTATTATTCAAGGGGGCAGAATGTTCACCAGCGTGACCCAGTACTAACTACATTCATTATAGACATTTCTATTCTGCACAATTTGCCACACAGTACTGGTTTCTGGGTGGGGGGTGGGGGGAGACGGGGAAGACAATGGCTTATAAAATGATTTGAATGCCTAAAAAGAAGGAGAGTTCACGCTGAGACTCCTCTGCTTTCTTTTTCAGAAAGAACCTTCTTAGTGAATTTAGCTGAGCTCTGCTGAGAGTAAGCAAAGTGGAAAAATCAGAAAATTGCTTTCTTAAAAAATATGTTTCTGGGGGGCAAAACAGAGAGTGGGAGAAAATAAATGGAAAAAAGTGACAGTGAGATTATGTGAAACAGCAAATATGCAAGTGGATGAAGACAGCTAAGGAATAATGCAAGAGGTATGAAAAAAAACAGCAAGACTAGAGCCATGATGATAAACTTAAAAGGAATTGCAGAGCAGAAAGAACATCATAAATAATCATATTTTCAAATAAGAATACCATATCAGTTTCTGTGACCTGGATAGAGCACAAGCCTCCCATGATACTTCCTTAGCATTTTGATGCACACAAAATGCAATTTTCAGCTCAGGCATTTTATTCTTCAATGTAAACAAGCTTTGGGCTTTTAAAATACATATCCTAAAAACATTCTCATAAATAATACATATATTATAAAAATTTGACTTGTAAACGACTGAGTCCATGCCCCCAAGCCCCTTGCCCCACCCAGTATTCATTGTGAAGACTCACCATGTATAGATTCTACCCTTTGGTATAAAATGACATGCTAAAGCATGAAATGTCTTTTACCAAAGGTAAATAGGATTTTTGAACTACAGGACAAAGAAGTATCACAGCCAGTTTTGCCCAAACTCTAGGAAAGAAGTGTTATAACGTAGAACCGTACTGTTAATTAGTTTCAAATCCTAAGGTGTTCCTTTACATCTTGCTAATTAAGAGAAATCAAGAGTGCAAAATAGCCCTTTACTTATCTTCAAAGAATGAAGATGAAAGAAAAACAGAAAATGAAACCTCTTTACTTGTTCTGTTCTTTAAAACAGAGCCCTAAGAATCTGCTTGTGCTCACACAAGGAGAAAGACCCAAGTCTTTCCAGAGGGGGAGGGGAAGGGGGCGGGCTGAGAAGCATAATTAGAAGCAAGTTTTCAAATTTTATTAAATTCCTCCACCAGCAAAATACACTTAGAGGCATGTTAAGTTAAACCAGTACCCAAAGACTATGAAAAGCAAGATTACATGTTTGTGTAAGAAGAACGAGCAATTAAGAAAACCAGGACAATTTAAAATGCCATATAAATAAAAGCGACCAGAAGTTGATTTAAAGTTTTTCTTCTGTAATTTGTCTTCCCTTTGTCGTGGCACGCTCAGAGAAAGTGAACGCAGTAGAAGGAGAAGAGGAGGGGGAGAGGGGTGGAGGAAGGGAGGAGCAGTGAAGGAGCCTCTCCCATCCTCCACCCCAGCCCCCAATGGCCCTGCTCGCTCCGCTCGCTCCCGCACCCCCAGCCCCCGCCCTCCTCCTCCCCGATTCTCTCTCCATCTCCCTCCCTCTCCCACCCGCCACTCCCGCCCGCCCTGCCCTCGCTTTGGGGACTCCATCAGCTTTTGATTTGGAAGGACGCTGATTGGCTGGAAGCGATTCAACACACGCCGGGCAAGAGAGCTTTGTCTGAGTTGAAGTGAAGTTGTACAGATTTTCGACTGGAGTCAGCAATCACGGGTGTTTAGTCTGCAGCCGAGCAGAGAAAGGGAGAAAGAATCGCTCGGGAAAGATCCACCGCAGACTCTGCCGGCACCCTGCAATAGACGGATTCCGACTACACAAGGGGGAAAACGCGGAGGTGACACCTTTTTGCCTGCCAACAGGACAAACAGCCAAACAAATGCAAGGATTGGATGGACTCCATGCCGGTAATATCTGGAAGTCGTGACACGGTGTGTATGAAACAAAAGTTTGCGAGCTGTTAATTGCTGTGCTGTGTTATTAAGAGACGCTTTCAAGTTTCCAGTACCAAATGTAGCTTAGCTTTAAGTTGCCAAAGGAAGTTGAGGGAATTGCTTTGCTGTTTTACCTCGCTCTGTGAGAGGAATCTCATAAACTGACTGATGCACCAAATGAATGCTAAAATGCACTTTAGATTTGTGTTTGCACTCCTGGTGGTATCTTTCAACTCCGATGTACTAGGCAAGAATTTAAAATACAGGATTTATGAGGAGCAGAGGGTTGGATCGGTAATTGCAAGACTATCAGAGGATGTGGCTGATGTTTTAGTGAAGCTGCCTAATCCTTCTACTGTTCGTTTTCGAGCCATGCAAAGGGGAAATTCTCCTCTCCTCGTAGTAAATGAGGATAATGGGGAAATCAGCATAGGGGCAAAGATTGACCGTGAACAACTATGCCAGAAAAACTTGAACTGTTCTATAGAGTTTGATGTGATCACTCTACCGACTGAGCATCTGCAGCTTTTCCATATTGAAGTTGAAGTGCTGGATATTAATGACAATTCTCCCCAGTTTTCAAGATCTCTCATACCTATTGAGATCTCGGAGAGTGCAGCAGTCGGGACTCGTATTCCCCTGGACAGTGCCTTTGATCCAGATGTTGGGGAAAATTCCCTCCACACGTACTCTCTCTCAGCCAATGATTTTTTTAATATCGAGGTTCGGACCAGGACTGATGGAGCCAAGTATGCAGAGCTCATAGTGGTCAGAGAGCTGGATCGGGAGCTGAAGTCAAGCTACGAGCTTCAGCTCACCGCCTCGGACATGGGGGTGCCTCAGAGGTCTGGCTCATCCATCCTAAAAATCAGCATTTCTGACTCTAATGACAACAGCCCTGCTTTTGAGCAGCAGTCTTATATAATACAACTCTTAGAAAACTCCCCCGTTGGCACTTTGCTTCTAGACCTGAATGCCACTGATCCAGATGAGGGCGCTAATGGGAAAATTGTCTATTCCTTCAGCAGTCATGTGTCTCCCAAAATTATAGAGACTTTTAAGATTGATTCAGAAAGAGGACATTTGACTCTTTTCAAGCAAGTGGATTATGAAATCACCAAATCCTATGAGATTGATGTTCAGGCTCAAGATTTGGGTCCGAATTCAATCCCAGCTCATTGCAAAATTATAATTAAGGTTGTGGATGTTAATGACAATAAACCTGAAATTAACATAAACCTCATGTCTCCTGGAAAAGAAGAAATATCTTATATTTTTGAAGGGGATCCTGTTGACACATTTGTTGCCTTGGTCAGGGTTCAGGACAAGGATTCTGGGCTGAATGGAGAAATAGTTTGTAAGCTTCACGGACATGGTCACTTTAAACTTCAGAAGACTTATGAAAACAATTATTTAATCTTGACGAACGCCACGCTGGATAGAGAAAAGAGATCTGAATACAGTTTGACTGTAATCGCCGAGGACAAGGGGACACCCAGTCTCTCCACAGTAAAACATTTTACTGTTCAAATCAATGATATAAATGACAATCCACCCCACTTCCAGAGGAGTCGATATGAATTTGCAATCTCGGAGAATAACTCGCCAGGGGCATATATCACCACTGTTACAGCCACAGATCCTGATCTTGGAGAAAATGGGCAAGTTACATATACCATTTTGGAGAGTTTTATCCTCGGAAGTTCCATAACTACATATGTAACCATCGACCCATCTAATGGAGCCATCTATGCTCTCAGAATCTTTGATCATGAGGAAGTGAGTCAGATCACTTTTGTGGTTGAAGCAAGAGATGGTGGAAGTCCAAAGCAACTTGTAAGCAATACCACAGTTGTGCTCACCATCATCGATGAAAATGACAATGTCCCCGTGGTTATAGGGCCTGCACTGCGCAATAACACCGCAGAAATCTCCATCCCCAGAGGGGCTGAAAGCGGCTTTCACATCACAAGAGTAAGGGCAATTGACAGAGACTCTGGTGTGAATGCTGAACTCAGCTGCTCCATAGTAGCAGGTAATGAGGAGAATATCTTTGTCATTGATCCACGATCATGTGACATCCATACCAACGTAAGCATGGAATCTGTTCCCTACACAGAATGGGAGCTCTCAGTTGTCATCCAGGACAAAGGCAATCCTCAGCTGCATACCAAAGTCCTTCTGAAGTGTATCATCTTTGAATATGCAGAGTCAGTGACAAGTACAGCAATGACCTCAGTAAGCCAGACATCCTTGGATGTCTCCATGATTATAATTATTTCCTTAGGAGCAATTTGTGCAGTGTTGTTGGTTATTATGGTGCTGTTTGCAACTAGGTGTAACCGAGAAAAGAAAGACACGAGATCCTACAACTGCAGGGTGGCAGAATCAACTTACCAGCACCACCCAAAAAGACCCTCCAGACAGATTCATAAAGGGGACATCACGTTGGTGCCTACTGTAAATGGCACCCTGCCTATCAGATCTCATCACAGGTCGTCTCCGTCTTCATCTCCTACCTTAGAAAGAGGGCAAATGGGCAGCCGGCAGAGTCACAACAGTCACCAGTCCCTCAACAGTTTGGTGACAATCTCCTCGAACCACGTGCCAGAGAATTTCTCGTTAGAACTCACCCACGCCACCCCTGCTGTTGAGGTAAGATCATACCCTGCACCTAATCACTGACAAAGTCAGCTGTTAGTGATCAGAAGTTCTGTATGTGTTAGTTCTTAAACGCTTCCACTGATAAGTAACAATACTAACAATATGCATGTTAAATAGAATGCAACTTACATCATGTAGGTGTAACAAGTATATACATCTTAACATAGTGTTTGAAGTTTCTTATAAAGAATTTCCTTGCATGTACTATATATAATATTGAAAAATAAGTGTGACGCTAGCAAAGGTCTACCTAATTAGAATCCCCTTACTTCCCAGATTGATACTTCAAGCCAGAAATAAAAGGACTTGCTTGATTCTCATAGTTATGTTCTGCAAGAAAAATTAAAAAACTGAGGTCTCCATAATCCCATCTCAGTGCATGTGTATTTGTTCAACTTTTGAATTTTTTGTGCCTTTGACTACATGTGTTAGAGTGTTGTATTCTACAGCATCCTCCAGGTATTTTGGTAACTGGTCACTTTAATCTGAACTATAAAACAGAGGAAATCAATCAGTTATTTACAAAGGAATCTTCCTTCTAAAAGAAAAAGCTAGCTGTATGAGATCATCCAGATCTCTCTGGGATCTATTTCAGCTCTGTTTGGGTGGCTGGCTGCATGGTCTGTCATAGTCCAGTATATGTAAATCTTTGAAACAGAGATACTATGTTCAGTTAATTAGGATGAAATAGTGAGTGACTGTTTTTCTTTGCATAAAGCTTGTGTGTACTGGGAGGTTGTTTCCAGGAATCAGTACTGTCTATTTGGTTTCCAGCAGGTCTCCCAGCTTCTTTCAATGCTTCACCAGGGACAGTATCAGCCAAGGCCAAGTTTTCGAGGAAACAAATATTCCAGGAGCTATAGGTATGAATGACCCTTGTGCTATTAGATCTCAAATAACATACAACCTGAAGAGTAAAAACTATACTTTGCCTGATTTCTCTTTCTAGATATGCCCTTCAAGACATGGACAAATTTAGCTTGAAAGACAGTGGCCGTGGTGACAGTGAAGCAGGGGACAGTGATTATGATTTGGGGCGAGATTCTCCAATAGATAGGCTGCTGGGCGAAGGCTTCAGTGACCTGTTTCTTACAGATGGAAGAATTCCAGCAGGTAAGAGGGTAGTGATGGATAAATCTTTATTTTGAGATCAACTACACCAGTGAAAAGAGCAGTTTCTCCTATGCTTTTATGTCTTCTTTCTCCTTTGCACAAAAGTATCTGTAATATGCACACTCTTAGTGATGGACAAAAACTGAAACAATTTTAAATGATTTCATTAAAATTCATAGTAAACAGCTGGTAGAGAAAGGGAGTAAGCATGAGAGCTTAAGAGGACAAGGAAGATGTGTGGAAAGGAGGATAGGAAACCACACCACTTCCCTCCTCTCTCTACCCCATCCCCTACTGCTGTACGACACTCTTGAGCAACTCTATAAAATTACTGGGTGGCCGTTTTTATTCAGACAGCCTGTTTTGGTGCCTAGTGGTGAACTGGACTATAATTTGGAGGACACATTTCCTGCGATGGTAACCAACTCACATAATCAGAGATTAAAATACACTAGGGAATGGTACACTTTAACCACTAAAAATAGGAGAAAGAATGCATCTCTGTAGGTGGTTAAGCATGGAATATTTTTTGCCACCTTTCATTTTATGTCTCCACTGTAATGAAGGGGAACAGGAGTCCAAGAGGGGAACTTACAAGGACACAGCTAGATGGAGGAAGTCCTATTAAGTTATGAGCCACATTTTCCTTAGAGTCCCTTCTCTCTAATCCTGCAGCAAAAATTCTCTGATCCAGCTGGGTAAATACCGACTGCATCACTCCTAGCAACCCAGTTACTAAAGACTGTAATAGTAAATCAAGTCCTTAGGAACATATAAATGCTCCTTTGGCTACTTAGGTTTCCAGATTCCACTGAATATTGATCAGATGACTGCCACTTGATAAACGAGTAAATGAAATGATAAATGAAAGGCAGAGCAAAATTATATTACTTATCTGAGTTCCACTGAACATCTGTTTTCTAAATACAGACAAGTAAGAGCGTTTAGGAAATAGACACGAGGGAGATTCAGAAAGCCACAGAAATTCAGTCGAAATCAGTAAATAGAAACTCTAGCTCTCATAGACTGAGTCATAGTGGTGGCAGGAGTATTAGGATTAGTTCCAGCAGTCGCAGGAGTAGTTAGTTACCAACGATGCCCCAGGGCTTACTCTGAGCCCAGGAGGAGCTCTGTATCTGCACTGCCCCTCCCAACACTTTGACATAGGAATTAGTGGTGGTGGTAATAACAATAGTGTTCTTATTTTTTATTTTTAGATTTGAAAACTGAAACTTATAAAGATTTTTAAAAAATGTCCAAAATCAAGCAATTTGTATGTGGTAGAGGTGGGCTTTGAACCAATCCCTCTACTCCTAGACACTAATCTATCTAGAGTAAAGTAACCAGTTTTTATTTTTTTAAATATGTTGAGTGACGTATTTGTTCTTACATTCTAAAGACTAACTACTGTCTGTGAAACTATTAAGTGCTGCTTACTTGATTATGCTATTGCTGTAATAGACACTGCATTTCTGGCAGGATGAATGTACGTGAAGAACCTCTAGTGTAATTAAGGGCATAATTGGTGTAGAGAGCCAGTACTTACACAGTCACCCACGGTGTCTTTTTTTTTTTTTAATTCATAGACTCCCTAGACCAACTGAAAGAGAAATCCTTGAAAACCTAGTAGAATATATATGGCCTCAGATAACTTGCTCAAAGAGAACCAGTTTTATTTGTAGCCATGAAATGAAAAAGGTGGCTGAATTTCTATGATCCTATAATATTGCTAGAACTTTTAATTTTGAATATTGATCCCTAATTTTGAATAATACAATTTCCCAAATTACATTATTTCATAAAACAGAAAAGTAACATCATGGGTATATCAATATTTCATTATATATGTTATTTTTTAAATTGTAGAAAGTTGATTCATTGAAATTTTAATTTATCAGCATAGTTAAAAGGAGAATAACTGCCCCTACTGAGATAACTTTGCAGTTTCTGGGCCTAAATAATGCCTAAAGTCCTTTTTAATTCTGAAATTCTGTAACTTAATAGCTAATCATGGGCTAATTTTTTTTTTAAAGGTCAAGATTCCTCTTTCACGCTATCCTATATTTTCAAAGTTACCACCACTAGATATGTTCGTGGTAGGAGAGTTATCTGATGCTTGAATTAAAATAATTAAATTAAAATACATGTTAAAGAATAAAGACATTGGAGAAACAATAGGTAGCTAATGATGAAGTCTAGATAATAGTAGGTCTTGTTTAGTGAGTGACTTTAGACTCCTCCCAAGTTACATTTGTGTTCAAAGTTACAGGCTCAACCTTTAATTATCATTAATAACACCACCTAATATATAGACAATCCTTTACAAAACAGTTCTTTAGTTACACAATCATACTTAATCTGAGTATTCGGTGGGAGAGCTGTTTCGCTAGGGCATGGTATTGTATTACAATACACTGTATTCCAGTATATACACGCCTGCCGTACCAGCCACCTACCTCTACGTGGGGTTTGGTGGAAATTATTCTGGAGGCACAGAGCACCAGGAAATCACCAATGATCTGTAAAATATCTTAAGCTTTATTTAGGTTTGGCTAGTATAGATAGAAATGTGCATAACTCATTATCTACACATAGATAACCATCCCTTAATTATGACCCTTACTCTGATGATACATCACCATATTCTGGTTTATTCTTCATCCTGGCAGCCTCTACTGGCACATTAGGGGGTAAAACTTGTGCTTTGTGAACTTATATTCCCAGAAAATACTCCAAGTAGAAAAAAAAATGTAAATCCACATCTGAAAGCCATTAACAGATACCAGCACCGTTTTCTAAAGCATGTATATTTTTAGAACTTCAGTGTCTCATTCCAACTGTTTTTTCTGCATTAGTCTGTGATCAAATATAAATTATGTTATGTAGCTCTGCCGGCCAGCAGGGTCATTTCTGGTCATTCATTCTATTAATTCCCACAGAAGGATCCTGCATTCTAAGCAGTAAAGTCACTGTGCATTTTTGTCTGTTGGCTCATGTTTGTCAACATACTTTCTTCCTTACTAATTCAGCTTTGAACTACAACACTACATAGATGGCCGCCAAATCTCCCTTTCCCTGAAGTATTCGCTATGCCAGGACGTTCATGTGGTACTCCTTCTTGATTAAGCTCATTCTATTTTTTCTCATTCTGTCATCAGTGATCACTTAATTCAAACAGTCCTCTTTAAGTCCATGTCCTTTCCATTCTCACGGCTGGTGTCCTCTTTCTGGCCCTTTGTCCATGGCTGGTGTACTGTACCAGCCCACAAACCAATACTCACTCTCCAATCACTTCTCCCTTTGTCAAATCTTTCTTTCATTTAGCTTGAGCTTTTTCAGAATATTTTCCCTTATGTTTTGGGGGTTCAAAAGCAAGAATTGACTTTTGTTGCCCAGCAACACTTGATTCAACTATTTATCTTGGCATTCCAAGGTCAGAGACATCCACTCTTTGCTTAACTGTCAATTTTCCTTTTGAATTTTTTGCAATAGGCAGAGCCTCCTCTCTACCTAATACACCAGTCCTTTGCTCATGCCCTCTTTCTACCTGAAAAAATCACTTTGTCTGAATCCTATTCATCTCTCAAAGTTGGTTTAAGTTGCTCTTTAATTACTTCAGCCTCCATGTCTACTCTATTTCTTTAATTTTATTTTTATTGAAGTATAGTTGCTATACAGCATTACATAATATCACAGGTGTACAATAGAGTGATTTACAATTTTTTTACAATTATACTCCATTTATAGTTATTATAAAATTTTGGCTATATTCCCCATGTTATACAGCACATCCTTATAGCTTATTTTATATCTAATAGTTTGCTTCTTACTCCCCTACCCCTATCATGCCCCTCCCCGCTTCCCTCTCCCCACTGGTAACCACTAGTTTGTTCTCTTAATCTCTAAGTCTGCTTTTTTTTGTTATATTCATTCTTTTGCTGTATTTTTTTAGATTCCACATATGAGTGATACCATAGAGTATTTGCCTTTTTTCTTCTTTTGACATGCCCTCAGCTTCATATAGTTTGGCATGTTAACTGGGCATTTATGACCTCCTTTGTTATGCATGACCCAGAATTATACCTGAAACCATCTGAGGGTAGGGAGCTATCATAGCACTTTACATATGGCAGGCTCTTAATAAATAATTGATTGATGACTCAGTGATTAATGGCTTGACAGAAGTTAAGCATACATCTTTGTTCTTACATCTGATGCTTGCTTCCTGCCCTACCTAGAACATCTAGCAGAGGGCTGAAATTGACAGTCATGCAGTGGGAAGGAAGAGCTGTCTACTTCCCCAAGGCTTTTCCTCCTCAGCAGAAATTCAGCCACCTGACAGAGCTTTCAAAGAGTGACAAGAAGGCTCCCCACTGCACCACTTGCCAACAAGTCCTGATTCATTGGACATGGTATGGAATATCTGTGGCACTAACTTACATGTATGCTGAGAGCACTTTCCAACAGTTGAGTCTCAGGGGAAAAGCTGAAAATATTAATGAAATTGAGAAATTCTTCTGTTCCAGCACACTTCCACTTGTATTATTTTGGCCATCCTTCTCTCCATGTGTCTTTATTCATCAATTTTCCATATTTTTTGAATTTTATAATTGTATGTTAATTTATCATTTTATAATTAAAGCCTTGTTTATTTGTTATGAAGTTATAAAATAGCATTCCTTTTCTAAAACTTCCTCTGACCACATTTATTTTTGAATATAAACTGTCATATTAATCACCCAGATGGTATTGTTGTTTTCATTATACTCAGTTCTCCAGAAAGTTGATTATACTCAGGATTCTTAGAAGCCTATGTGATTTTTCCCTTTCTCCTGTGTCATTAAACATTAAAACAAAACGAAGCCAATCAAACAATTAAGTCCTTCCCACAGAGTTAAAAGCCAGAAAACAAATGAAGAGGTATAAACAGGTCTGTTCCCCTTCCTTCTAACAGGATGTGAGTAAGACAGTGTAGACAGGCTTCCTTTCCATTTTCAGAGACCCAGGGAATTAGGAAAAAAATTCATTACCACTTTGATAGTTATTTCACTGCTGATAAACCTCATTGCTATTAAGATATTCCAGTTACTTTCACCACCTTTTGCTTTGGTTTTGTCCACGTTTAAATGATGAACAACAATGGTTGGTAAATATTTCCAACTAGTAATAACACATGAAGCCAGCACATCTAAAATATTTTTTTTCTTGCTTGTTTAAATTTAACCTTTCTTCAGAGAAAAATTACATAAGGATTCTCAATATTGCTCTTTCCCTTACTCCATAGGGATTTCCTTGGGATTGGCATTCACACTGTCCAACATTCTCCCTAATTTATATTTCTAGTGTTCCTAGCAATCAGACATCTTCTCTCACAGTTGTTCTCATTTCTGTTTCTCAATGTCCCCTTCTCTATTAAGAGTTGAGGTCCAGGATTCATGAGGTATAGGAACAGAATTATCTTGAAGTCTCAAAGGATGGAATTCGCTCTGAATATATAGGTATGGCTGATATCAATCCAGTTTTCATTCAGATCTGAGATAATTACCTTGCATTTTCTGTATTGTGTCATTTGCTCTCAAACAAAATCATGATGTTGAAGAGACCTAACTGTCACTGAAAGAAATGGATGCTTTGTGGAGTATATTTTACATCTTCACATTTCTTGGTTGTTATGTAGTTTAGTTATTATATTTGCCAAATTTAGAGATCCCACCCCTTCATTTTTCTGCTTTTCTCATATCATTGATGGTGTTCTGAGTGTAGCCACTCACATTCCAACAGGTCATCATAACATCTGGAAGAACTAACCAATGGATTTTTCATATTCTTCATCCTTTGATGACTTTTCCAACTCTCTGAATCTCAAACCTGTAAAAGACTTCTTAACAGTGTAACTGCACATGCCTGGTAGTTGAGGGTAATTTGCACTGCTATTTTAAGCAGCAAGTCAATAAATAAACCAGAATATTTTAAGAGAGATTGATAAGTATAATTACTTGATAGTTTATTATATTCTCAATGCCTCCAGTAAAAGTAAAGTAGGTCAGACAGATCTCAATATCTAGCAGGTATTCAAAGGTATTATTACTCAAGGCTTATCTGGTGGCATTCTAAAGTTATAGATTTCACCTTACATCTCTGGGACTGTTTAGAGTTTATGTTTGGCAAATATTTCATCACCCACACCTTTGCTCTTTTGCAGTCTTTCTCATGTGTAAGTTTTCAATCTATTTTCTCATTACTTGAGTAGCAGATGATATTCCTGAGAAGTGCATGA
This sequence comes from Camelus ferus, assembly GCF_009834535.1. Lineage (NCBI taxonomy): Eukaryota > Metazoa > Chordata > Mammalia > Artiodactyla > Camelidae > Camelus > Camelus ferus. The sequence goes on along the minus strand of NC_045697.1, from coordinate 97,361,802 downwards.
GTCATAACCCTCCTTGTCATATTTGATAGACAAGAATAAAACATATACCAGGTCCATAAAACCAGCAGTCAAATCAAAGCCGTAATTGTAGTCCATCTCGTGTGTAAAATAATCCGTTAGTATCACAGTCATAGTTTAAAATGGTCTTATTCTATTTAAATCAAATTGTAATTTTCCTATTATCTTGAGTCACGCTACACCTAATGACCAATCCTCATTGCGTTCCTTGAGTGCAGCTATGAGGCTGTGCACGGAAGAATGCAGGGTCCTGGGACACTCCGACCAGTGCTGGATGCCACCGCTGCCCTCGCCTTCCTCGGATTACAGGAGTAACATGTTCATACCGGGGGAAGAATTCCCATCCCAGCCCCAGCAGCAAAATCCGCATCAGAGCCTTGAAGATGACGCCCAGCCTGCAGATTCTGGTGAGAAGAAGAAGAGTTTTTCCACTTTTGGGAAGGACTCCCCAAGCGATGAAGACTCTGGGGACACCAGCACCTCCTCTCTGCTCTCGGAAATGAGCAGTGTGTTCCAGCGCCTCTTGCCCGCCTCCCTGGACACGTACTCTGAGTGCAGCGAGGCGGATCGGTCCAACTCTCTGGAACGCAGGAAGGGGCCTCTGCCCACCAAGGCTGTGGGTTACCCGCAGGGGGTGGCGGCCTGGGCGGCCAGCACGCATTTCCAGAATCCCACCACCAACTCAGGGCCCCCGCTGGGGACTCACTCCAGTGTGCAGCCCTCTGCAAAATGGCTGCCGGCCATGGAGGAGATCCCTGAAAACTACGAAGAAGATGATTTCGACAACGTGCTCAACCACCTCAATGACGGCAAACACGAACTCATGGATGCCAGTGAGCTAGTGGCTGAGATTAACAAACTGCTTCAGGATGTCCGCCAGAGCTAGGAGACTACAGCAAGGCATGTTTGTTTCTATGTATGTGGAAACGGGGACAGCGGAAGCCCTGAAAAGAACTGGCGTTGCCAAATAGTTGCATTTATCATAAATGTGTCTGTGTATATTGAATATTAAATACTGTATTTTCGTATGTACACAATGCAAGTGTGATTATTTTAATCTGTATTTTAAAAATACATTTGTACCTTATATTTATGTGTAATTTAACAGACAAATTTTATTTTTTTACTCCCATGACAAACATGTCTTTCCTAATCATGTAGAAACTAGCCACTGTTCAAATCTGATATAATATTCAACCACAAAGTATAAAGGCACTGCTTAGATTAGTTATGTTGGGGAAGAAATTGTTATGCTGTAGGAACAACCCCACTAAAGCATTATTCAAGTCTTAGTTCCATTAAGTGACCCAGCTTTCTTTTTCTACCTTTTTTTAAAAAATTAAGTATTGATAAAAAAATCTAACTATTTTATTATTGTTGTTTTTGTTATTTTTACTGCTCTCTGCTAGTTCTGATAGTTCAACTATTAACGGTAAAATTGAAACATGAGGTGAAATTTTATTTCAGGACTGGGAAGTATCTTTCAAAGACGATGTAAAAAATAGAACTAGAATCAGTTTCCTAAATCCCAGGCTCCTACTATTCCAGAGCATCACAGTGGTCTGTTCTTGAGAACATTTTTCCTAAAGTATTATCATCTATTTATAAACAATGAATTTTATACCATCCTTGTAATATGAGACCTGCCCCAAGGAAATGGAATCTGTCCTTTAAATGGGTAACAGTGTGTATTTTAACAGCATAAAGTATTAACAGACAAAGAGTTAGGTCAGTGTCCCTCCTAGGGTAGTAAATATAATTGATTTACCCTAAAACTGTTCTATTTGAATCATCCTCTCTCCTCTCACAAAACTTGAATGTTTTTATTTTTTGCAACCTTTTTTTTCTATAACTATTCACTTTTAGCTTTTGTCTCTAGTGCATGATCTCATATTTTTGCTTTTGTTTTTAGTATAAGAACATTTATAAAATTGCATTTTTGTTACTGCAATTCTGTTTTATTTGTTGTGTGACAAACGGCAAATTCTTTATTTATTGTGCTGTTATCTCTCTGTGTGGAATGCCTTGGTAAGAGAGATCGTTATGACTGTTCTCATTTATGACCAAGCTTCTATTAATGTTATTTCTGTGAATACACTATCTTGATTGTACTCTCCAGAAAATTTTGCTGTCAGTGAAAATAAAAGGAAAATTAAAGTAAAGCTAAAAACTGTCCATAAATCAGAGTCCTGTTCCTACCTATACCTTCAAAAACTTGGCATGAAGCATACCCTTTGTGAGGGGTAATCCACTGTTGGCATTTGAATGATAGAGAAGGAGAAAACCACAATGAAAAAGGAATGAATCTGAGACCTGAAATGGGAATGAAAGTAGTCTAACATATTCCCAGTAAATGAAAGAACTTATATGCATTTGAAGTGTAAAGAAAAAAGAATAATCAAATGGTAACTGCTTGAACATTTTTTCCAATTTAAAAAAAAATGATTTCTCAGAACATTTTGCATTAAGTTGTGTCAGAGGAAGAAAAGTGTACCCTTAGAATGTTTCCAAGAGGTGAAAATGTGATCTCCCTTGGTTTACTAGTAGGGAACGGAAGTACTGGGAAAGTTAAATAACCTTAAAATGGCTGAAACTTAGATAGTTTAATTCTCAAATGAGTACCACATCAAATAGATGTGTTATGTCTTTTCAAAAGGCACATTTCCCTTTGTAGAAGTGATTGCAATTACAAATGAAATTTCAATTTATTTTTTCCATAGATTACACACATGAAGGCTAACCACATTTAAATACATTTTGCTTTTCAACTTCACTTCCTTTCCGTACATATTATCATTAAGAAAAAGATTTGCATAACTTCATTCTGTCTTCATTTAAAGTGCCAACAGTAATTTAGGAAGCAAAGCTAGGAATCAATGTTGGAATGATGTGAAGTAAATAAAATGCAATATTGTATTAAACACAAGACCTGTGTTATCTTGTCCATGTAGTAAGCATTCTGAGTCTCAAACTCCTTGCTTCTCCAGCCTCCTCTACCTCTTCGTACTTTCCATGCCTACAGGTTAAGGGGCTACTAGTGTGATACCTTCACTTTTCCCTCCTGTTTCTTTCACAGGTAATAGTACACCAGTGAAAGCTGGACAGTCCAGTGCCATCAGAACAACTGACCTCTCATCAAATCTGTATTTCCTCTTCTTTGATACCCTGCCCCTCCTCAGTTTGAAACAACCAAAAACCACTTAAATCAAGGAGATTCCTTTCTCCATGCATTATTTCTTAACTCCTTGGCCCCACTGGCGTCTTTTTAATGTTCTTAAATGGTAACCATCCATGAAGGGACTCATCTTCCAAAAATGTAATTGACACTGAATCTGTTGGTTAACAAGTCTTCCTTTTAAATGCTTGTTTATAGGATGATGAGAATTGGCTTTTTTCAAATTCTTCTATGTTATTAACATGGTTATTCATTTAACATTTCTATCTTTCTTGGTATTTAGCAGATGGGACTTATCACTTTGTTCATCATTTAAATTGTTACTTCTCCTGTCACACATATATCACATTTACCATCTACCGGTAGATAACTACTAAGGAAAAAGTTACCTTCTTATTGGAGTCACTGAAGAAGTGTCATTTGTGAAAACTGGCTTAGTTTCTCTGCTTCATCCTTTTGATACTGACTAATGTCAGAAAATATTCAAGACCGAGTTTGAATTACTGACACATTAAAAATCCAAAAAATAGTGAATCTATTTAAAATTTAGTTGTATGGGTGAAAAATGGATTGCCTGATTAAGCAAAATTGCAACCCTACATGAATTCACAGAATGGTTCCAAACCAATTCAGATAATTTGCTAAACTACTGAAAAGTTTTTATGTCTCCATTTCAATTCAATGTATCTTGATAACATATCATCGCAATATCAAAGATTAAGGACACACTGAACACTGACTAGGCACTAAATATTGTTATACAAAATTTAAGTCAAACCATATGAAAATTTTAAAGATTTGTGTTGTTTTAAAAAAGAAAAAAACAGTGTAGGAATTTTAAAAAAGCCAGCATACTGACTTCCTTAATTGCAGGTTAAATTCATCAAACAAAGCTATCTTATATTTATAAGCTGCCTTATATATTATGAAAGTATAAGATGCCATACTGATTGTAATCATTTTTTTAATACATTAGGATGCCTCTAATTGTGAATGATAGAAACGATTCTATGTGGTTACATAGCATTTTAATTAATAAATTAGCCTATTTGGGCCACTGAAGATTCATCTCACTCAGTTTAGTTTCTAAAACAAACTAAAAATGTCACTTTTTTTTTTAAATAACTGAAGGATATCTACAGTTCCACATTGCAATTGGAAAAAAAAAAAAAAAAAAACAAACCTTTATTGCCCAAATTGTGGTTTCATTCTTCATCTGTGTAACTGGAATCATAGTCAAGTTTATACATTTTATATACCAGAAATAACAGGACCTTTAACATAATCTAAACCAAAACATAATTGAACAGGTAGGTACTGTATAATCGATCTGAAAATACTATATACTTCTCATTAATTTGTATTTTTATGATAAGATAGCTTATACAACTTGTGGAGCTGTTAAAAGGTTTTTATGGGGAGATGGCATTGCAAAAATTGCTACCAAAATTTACATACTTCCTGACTTTTAAAATTGCAGTAACACATCCTACCCTGGCACTTTAAAGTAATAGTTTTCTATTTCCTTTTATGACTTCTGCAAGTTGCTCCTAATTCTTGTTTGCTTTTTCAGATTTTATCTCCTCAATTTATTTATTTTATGGTACTCCTCCTTGATAACTTATCCTACTGTCCACATTTTATAGCAATCTTCTCCAAATTTTTGCATGTATATAGTTCTTTATATAATCACCAAGATTTTATCAATTTTTTTCATGTCTTTTCTTTGTTATTAATATAATAGGGATCATATTTTTGAGATATGAAGCTAATACCTTTTCATTCTCAATAAACTTTGCTCCTCTGACTCACTATTTTAATAGAAGGATAAATTTATACAATTAGAAGTAAAGAGGTCATTCTGAATCACTATGCTGTACACCAGAAACTAACACAACATTGTAAATCAACTATACTTCAATTAAAAAAAAAAAAAGGATAAAGGGGTCATTTCATTTGTTCTATGTTTTAAGTTAAATGTTTTAAGTGCTTACAGAGACACTAGCATAGAAAACGTTTATTGAGGAAAGAAATTGTTTTTTCTAAACATAAAACACTTCTCTGTATGTATTAAGGGTCAGGCTGGGATAGGTGAGCATGGAGTGCTCCTATAAGCCAAAGTTAAGTGCTAGAAAATGAATATTAACTAGGAAAGGTCCATCACCACAGGAAAGAAAGGTAACTTCAGCAATTGTTAAGAGCATAAAGCCCTCAAGGTGAATACACTGAGAAGGGTAAAATATCAGATGTTAGTGTCTTTATCCCCACCTTCAATGATCTTAAGAGGAACTTGTAGAACAAAGCAATACCTTTGGGGAAGGTGTTTCTCCTTTCCCTGACCCTCGCTGCACAGGAGAGCGGACAGGGAAGGAATAAGGGCAGGTGTGTGCCTCTAGGGTAGCATCTCTCCTCCTCACTGCCTTTGGACAGCCTGGAGGAGATTCAGATTTTCTTCCTCACCCAAAATGGGGGAGAAGCTGATATTATAAACTGTACTGCCTTTCAAACTGCTTTTATCTAAATGAAGGAAACCTTTCTAAAAAACCCCAGGTGCATTTCTTGTTTTATTAGCAGGTACATTCTGTAGTTTAAAATCACTAACCACAAAATATTCTAGACAGAAGAAGTACAGACATTTCCTTTGGAAGAAGACCTTTGTGTTAGAGTTTTAGGTTCCAAATAATCTATACAACTTTCAGTAAATCTTATTACATGAGATGCACAATCCAAAAATGGAATTAAGAATGGTTCATAAATTCTCACCAGAAAAATATTTCACCTGTCTCTGCCTTGTGATTTGTATCTCTTCTGCAAACTTATGTCCAGAGGCTGTCAGTATGGATTTTGTAAACCTCCTCTGGAGATGTTCTGTAATTGCCAAAGGTGTAGGCTAGCAAATACAGGACAAGGCCACATGGCAATGAGCAAAGTATCGTTGTAGGAAAAGTCTGCAAAGGACCGATCACTGCAACTGACTTAATCCTTCACTATTTTTTTTCTCCCCACTTTCCTCTTGGATGGCATTTGAGCAGAAGGGGCAGGATGTAAATCACTCCTTAATTTGACAAATATTTACTGTGCACTTACTATCAGATACTGATCCAGATGTTTGAGAAACACTGATGAACAAAACAGACAAAAGGCTTGAAGACCACTACACACTGATTGGAATGGTCAAAATCTGAAATACTGACCACAACTGCTGGCAAGGATACAGGGCAGCAGAAACTCTCATGCATTGCTGATGAAAATGCAAAATGACACAGCCACTTTGGAAGACAGTTTGGAGTTTCTTACAGACTTGAACGTACTATTCCTATATGATCCAGCAATTGAGCTCCTTGGTATTTACCCAAAGGAGTTCAAAACTTATGGCCACACAGAAACCTACACACAGATGTTTATGGATGTTTTTCCTAATTGCCAAAACTTAGGAGAAACCAAGATGCCCTTCAGTATGTGAATGAAAACTGTGATACAATCAGACAATGGAATACTATTCCGTGCCAAAAAGAAATGAACTGTCAAAGTTTTGAAAATACACGGAGGAAACTTAAATGTATGTTACTAAGTGAAAGAAGCCACTGAAAAGGCCACATACACTATACTCCAACTGTATGACATTATAACAAAGGCAAATCTATGAAGACAGTAGAAAGATCAGTGGTTGCCAGAGGTCTAGAAGGGGAATGAATAGATGGAGCACAGAGAACTTTTAGGACAGTAAAAATAATCTGTATATTACTCTAATGGTGGATATATGTCATAATACATTTTTCCAAATCCATAGAACATACAACATCAAGAATAAACCCTAATGTAAGTCTTGGACTTTGGGTGATTATGACGTGTCAATGTAGGCTCATCATGGTAACAGATGTACCATTCTGGTGACGGATGGTATGAATGGGTCAGGTTCTGCATGTGTGGGTTCAGGGGATATGTGGAAAATCTCCTCAATTTTTCTGTTAATCTAAAGTTGCTCTGAAAAAATAAATAAATAAAGCTTTAAAGAGAGAAGTGAAGAGCAAAGAGCTAGCAGAGAGAAAGCCCCAGACCATAACTGCCATGACAGAACAGATCAACATAACACCAGCACAGGCAGACAGTTCACATCAGGTGTAATGAACAACAGGATAGAGAAATGACCAGAGGCCCTGCTTTGTTAACCAATACACCCCTAGTGCCTCAAACAGCATCTGGCCTATTACAGAGGCTCAGTAAATATCTGTTGAATGTGTGGATGACTGTATGCTTTTCCTTAAACCCATATATGCTAGCCAGGTAGAAAGACTGAAAAAACACTGCATTATTACCATTAAAAAAAAAAAAACAGTTATGACCTAAACATGCTTAAGTTTTAAGCCTCAAGAAAATCATGGTAGCATTAAATACAGTAAAACTCAGTGTTTTCTGTGAGCAGCATGAGTTGGAAATCAAGAAAAACTGAGACCAAATATGAGTGTATAATTAGATATTTGGTAATATTTTGCTCTTTCCCTTGGGCATTTTTTTTTCTAGATTGGGTGCTACAGTCCAAATCTCAAAGCAGATGCTCCCAGAACCACCCTCTTTCTGGTATCACATGGCCAGTGAACAATTTGGTCTCCACACCTGTACTACAATGTTAATAATAGTCATAGCACCATTCACCTCAACTGAAACAAATAATGAAACTTTTAAATTAGAAGAGGAAAGCACTAGGGAATTTGTAACAGGAGCGTCTGTTTTCTCATGTTATTTTTTCCTACAGAAAAGCTCATCCGTTCTGGTGTAGATATGGAGAATTTAATAATAAGTTTCTTTGCCATTTGAGACTTTAGCAGATGTCTTGAAAGGAAAAAAATAATTTTATTTAGAGAAAAGAAACTACAGTTTATATCATATCAGTTAGGAAGGCTAACAGTTGCAAAAAATAAACTCAAAATGAATAAGTTCTCAAATGTAGCAAAAGTTTCTTCCTTCTCATATAACACTCAGTCTTAAGTGAAGGTCATTTGAAGACCAGACTCATGAAGACTCTACCATCATTAACCGGTCATTTCCATGGTTACCCTGGGAGGGAGCTCCTTTCCAGACAGACCCGAGGGAAACGGTCATGGAGGAGTACAATTAGGAGGTCATTGGGAACCGAGTCTGAAAGTGTCCTAAGTCACTTGCAGTGAGAGCTCACTGGCTGAAAGCCGTCACGTGGCCACACAGGGAGGCCATGAGAGGCTGCCTGCTGTATTTTGGTCAGCAGAACAGTCTCCACACAATATTTAGGAGTGCCTGCACTCTTAGAATGTCATGAAAAGTCATTTATATAATATCTACAAAAGTTTCAGTTTACTACTCTAATTCTCATACTAAAATCTCAGTACCTTGATAGGAAAACTTATTTTTATTTTGATTCATTTTTCTGGCTCCAGAGACTGGCATAATTTTTGACCTGTCAAAGGTACTCAATCTATAAATAATTAAAATTAAGGAAAAAACAGAATAACATCCAAATCCTACACAGTAATCTTTTGTGGCTGGCAAGGGAGTGTGATGGGAAAAGATTGGTAACAATAGTTATTATCAGAATCAACCCACTTTTCCAAAATGAATATGACTACTCTTCCCAAATTCTGACAGATATCAAAAAAGTGCTTCCTGGTTGTGAGGGTATGGAGAGGAGAGGGTGAAGACTTCTTGCAAAGCAGATCCAGGGAACTCTCTATGGTAAAAATCAAAAACAAAAAACCAAACAAACAAACAAACAACCAAAACAACAACAACAAAAATAGCTGTTCTTTATTTTGATTGGGGTGGGCCATTGCATTTGTCAAAACTCACCAAAATGTATATTTAGTATCTGTGCATTTTGTTGCTTATAAATTATATTTCAATAAACTAGAAAAAAATCACAATTAAATAATGGCTGAGAAGCAAAAATCAGAGAATTTGGTGATCTCTCACTGAGTCAAATCAAATCTTCCCTAATTTGATAGCAAGTTGGTTCAGAGAAAGTCTTGAGCAGGATATTATATAGCATGTTGCATTGGCAGTGACTCAGTTCTGTGACCTAGATGCTTGTCTTCCCATTTCAACCTCAGGTTTCTTACGGAAGAGAACAGCTAATTAGATCTAATCATCTTAACCTTACACCATCAGCAGTGACCAGAGAAGCAGTGCTGAAGAAACCATTATGGACCCTGAAGAACAAACTTCATTTAAGGACCCTTCTATATTTAGGAAAAATCTTATGACTTTGTTTAGTTTTAACAGAAATCCAAATTGTGACACAGGAGAAAAATCCACCTGCATTAACAGGGTGGCAATATCTGAGAAAGTAAGTATATCCCCCCAAAATATATTGCAAATTTGTGTGTGTGTGTGTGTGTTTGTGTTGGGCTGCACACCACAGGCCTACAAACGCTGTGCTTGCCCAGCTTCAAGAACAAAAAGAGAGCCTGAATTCAGTGACAGAGACATGGATGGTTTAATGGATACGGGATCTTACATGTATGAAGCAAGGTCCTGGAGTGATACTCCATCATGTACAGAAGACGATGGGCAGGATATAGTGGCAGTCTTCGCTCCTAGGAGTCGGGTTACTAGTTATGGGGGAACTGACATCAGGTTGGCTCACTGGTTACCAGGGAAACCAGCCAAAGAGCAAGCCCCTCACTGACCCCTCTGACAAGCTATCACAGTGGAGATGTTCCGATCTAAAGGTTAGAACAATTACCAGCTGGGGCAGAAACACGTATGTAACAATAATGTGACTGGGGTGCAGATGAAGCAGGTATGGTCCAGCAGGGTATGGACAGAGAGCAAGAGAACAGTCATCTTGAGTGGCCTGACCATACACTCCACCCCTACAAATCCTGTATGACCCTTACTATCTTGGTTTGCCCCCTCTTCAGTGATATCCCTGGAGACACATAGAGGGGCACTGCAATCAGATACCACAAATACAATACAGACACCAGCAGCTAAAGGATTTCAAGAGTAAGATACTTAGTATGCTAAGAATAGTCATTTGCCAGGATGTGGGCAAATTTTGGAGCCAGTGCTTACCTGGTCAATGGAGAGGGAGTCAATGGTGGCAGCATCCTATCCAGTTATAAGGAAGGTAAGGCCACCGATGGTTTTCACAAACCCAGAGGCACTCCCATTGGGAGAGGAAGGCCTATCTTTAATGGAAATATTCTGTTGACCTAGCCAGGAGTTGGCAATATGACAGGTCTGCCACCCCATGTTATGTTGAGTGCAATTAGGGGTGGACCCATTAGGTCTTTCCAAACAAAAAACAGTTAATACCACTAGTTAGACTTGTGTGTCCAAAAGCCAGCCTATTCCATTCCACACAGCATAGCCCAGGAGTGTTCATGGGGAGTCAGTTGTACAGTAATGTTTACCAGCAGGGATCTTCTGATAGATTGGCATGTGGAAAGGAAGATGGTGAGGGTCTTTTTTCCCTGCTATCTGTCATCCCCACAGAGTCATATTAGTTGGGTCAACTTTTCCTGGAAGTATGGAGAAGGGCAACAAAGGCATCTCACTGTAGACCCAGCAATCAGACTCATTTTGCAGTGAGGCCATGGTTGCTCCCCAGTCCTTGAATAGATTCCCTCTGCTAAGGCTAGGGATGAGATGTGAGACATCTAACAGGCACAACACAGGGGAGATCCTGACCATTAAGCAAAATACAAGCAGTACCCACATTCTGAGATAATCCTACACCTGCCTGTGGTTTTTGTCCTGGTCTGCAATACAGTTCAGAAAACTCGAATTATCAGTAATACAAGAACGTGTCCAAAATCACATCTACAATGGCTTCCTAGTTTTACCTTGGATGTCTGAACCACAGCTGCTCCATTTTGACTTTCAAATGCAATACCTCTCACAATGGCCAAAGCAGATGTACAATGCATGTTATGCCACAAAACAGGCAACTCTGGTCAGGAAAGTTTAAGTAAGCCATGTATAAGCCAAAATGACTTCCTCATACCTCCATATGTGAAGATTTTAGTCATTCCCCTTTTGAAGGCCTATCTTTCAACAGACCAAAGCATATGTCCCTTGAAGCCAGGGTGAATGCTGCCCTGGGGCCAGGTTATGTCTCTTGGTGCTAGGCCTCCTTTATAGTTGCCTAGTTATCCACGTTGGGGGAAAACTGATCAGGCATCCTGAAGCTCAGAGGTATGTAAACAGGGGAACACTTTATAGGCTATACATTTTACCACTTATATTGCATTGTTACACAAACATTATACATGTGCTTTCAGCGAAGAGTTAAAGCAAGCAGTGGTACATCATGAGTGGTTATACTCTTTGACAGCTTCACTAGATCATTTTCATGATGAACATCAGGACAGAAGTATGGCTAACACAATAACTTTCATAAATACAGACCTCAATTAGCAGAACTAGAATTTAATATCCCCTGAAACATATTATTTTCTCTGTAAAATTACTGTCATCTCCACCAAACCCAGCCAAATCGACTAATTTATTTGCAATTGATCACCCAGGCTCCTCCACACTGGCTGTGGTGGAGCTCCTCAGAAGGAGTCTCAGGGCCAGGAAAGCCACGCCAAAGGCCAGCTGTCAGGCTCCACTTGGTGCATTTCTCTTTCTAGAGGTCTCCAAAACATCAAGATTCCTGCACCTGCCAGGAGACAGTCTTTCCCATTCACCTGATAAGGCTGTATGGAACCAAAGAGTCTCCAATTTCTGGACAGATGAGGCAGAGAGAAAAGAGAAATGTTTCAGTTCTACCCACAGGTGTAGTTTACCAAATTACTGTAAGTCATAGTGAACTTGAGGGGAAGGGCTTCCCTATACCTACAAAACACAGATCAAAACTAGTAATATTTCAGACAAAAACCATACAAATTATAATGATATCCACCAGTTCACTCAGTAACCAATCCTTTTAACTTTTTATGAAGCCATAGGTTTTCCCTTAGGATTCTTTCATTTCTTACTCGGTTCAGCAGAATGATCTGAAATTTATCAGACCTACACTTGTCAAAAGATCCTTCCTGTGAATCTTTTGGAGGACGAAGCACTTTTGCAAAAGCATCAGAATACAACAGTAACTGTCTAAAGTGACAAAAGACTTAAAAGTCACAGCTAAACACCAGAGTACAATGTAATCAATAAAGAACATTGGTTAGAATAACTAGAATTATGACTGACTATAATCTTTACCCTTAAAAACCTTAATCTCTGGCAAACACCAAGAAGCAAGTAATTGCAAACTGTTTGTCATAGCAGCATTTCCTGATCAGAAAACTTACACTTTAGTCTTCCTCTCCCAAGAAGAAGAAGGTAGGTAAACTTAGGCCTGCCCAACAATTAATGTTCCAATATTTTATCCTACTTGAAATGACCCAGGTGTCAATGAATTCTCTTCATTTAACTTAGCTTAGTTTCAAGTTACCAAAATCTGGAGAGACTATTTTAGGTAGACATTCCCAAAACACAATTATCCCTAGAGAGTTTAAAAAGGCGTCTTTTTTTTTTTTCTTCACTCTTAGAGATCACGTATAATTAAAGTTTCTGGGACCCCAGGTAGATTATTTACATCTCAAAGGCTAAGGAAGAGAAAGACCAATTCCTTCTAGAAAAGCTCATTTCCTCTAACAGCATATGCAAAAACCAGTTTTAGAATATCAAAAGAGGACATCTTCAGGGATTTTTTTTTCTTCAGTTTTTAAACAGCCAATTCAATTTAAACAAGTAACCGTAACAGACAATAAGGCATAGCATTCACTCACAGTCACATGGTTCACTTCCAGAGAAACATGGATCAGATTCACGGCAACCTTCACCTCAGCTGTAGCTCAGCCTCTGTAGCCTTTCTTAATTAAGAAAGCAACAGCCAGCCCACAGCTGTGGCCACTTGTTTTTCCCATTGTAATGGCGGCCATTATCTCCGCAGCACTCTTAGGTGTGTCCATGAGTTCTCTATACTTGCTTAGCAGCCTCCATCTTCAAGAATAGCCACCACAGGACCCACATGCCAGTGGACAGCCACCCCAGGATTACCCTGGCAACTTTTAGGCCCCAAATTTTAGTGGACGCTCCCCACAACTTTGTATTCCCTTGTCCTTATTCCCAGTATCTCAGCACTCATGGGAGTTTCCTCGGTCTCCTGGCTTCTCCTCCAGTTGCTGGGCTGCACCCCACAGTCCTGCAAGTTCTGTACTTGCCTGTCCTAGAGACCGAAGAAAAATCCCAGGGTCAGCGACAGGGATGTCAATGGTTTAATGGATAAGAGGGAGCTTATATGTCTGATGCAAGGTCCTGGAGTGACTTCTGGAACACCATGAGCAGCAGCCAGCCAGCAGGACCTGACCACAGCCTTCGCTCCCAGTGGGAGGGGGAGATTAGCAGTATTAAGGGGAATTGACATCAGGTGCGCTATAGGTTACCAGGGAAACCAGCAGAAAGGCACGCCCCTCACTGCCCCTCTGATAAGCTATCATGGTGAAGATGTTCTGATCTAAAGGTTAGAACAATCACTAGCTGGGGCCAGAAGCAAGTATGTAGGAAGGTCAGTTATGTGAGTGAGGTGTTGGTGAAGCAGACACTGGTCCAGTGGTAGAGCAGGGGATGGACAGAGAGCAAGAAAACAGCCATCCTGGTGGCCTGATCATACAGCATGTATATGTGTGTGTGTGTACAGTGTAACATACACACTGTTATAGTGCAACAGACAGAATTCTCACTAAATTTTCTGAAAGTACTTTTGGAATATTTCATGTCAGCTATCATATAAGATAAGTATGAGACTTACCCAGAACTATCACATGAAGATTTTGAGGAGCAACAAGATTGTTGCTCCAAAATTATAGTAATAAAACAGCGAGAGAAGTGGTCAGAGTGACAATATCCATATTCAAAAGTACTTATTAATCGCTCTTAGTTTTGATGATGACCTGTCAGTTTAGAGCTTACACTGTGCCTTAGGCATCCAACCTGCCCACAGCATACTAGGCGTTGCACATGAAGTTAACAGAGATGCTACTCCCCACTGGGAAGTGTTTGCAGAAACCTTCCTCTTATGCTGAGTGAGTCATTGTTGAAGGTTTGTGATTCACAGCATTAGCTTTTTTTATGAAAACAAACAAGCAAATAAATAAATAGCTAAACAAAGGTATAGTCTCTTCCTCCATACCCCTCATTTTTATTATAATGTATCCAGTTTGATAAAAGCAAAGACAGGCCAGACATTATACTAATGTCCAAGATGAAGGAACACATAAAGCAAATGATTTATAGACTATCTGGTTTTCCACAGACTCTCTCAACTCCATAATTTATTTTACTGTGAAGGGAAGCTTTCTTCTCATGTAGCATGAAAAATCTCTGTTGATATTTAACTCTCTGAGTTTCCATGAAAATATCCAAATTCAAAAATACTCACTAATTACTCACAGTTTTAATGGTGGTTTAGAATGTCACTCAGAATAATCCACTTTATGATAGAATAACTTTTCTTAAAGAAATTTGATTTTTATTCTCAATGGTTTTCAATTTTCTTTTTTTCTGTTAACCTGCCTTCAGAAAGTTAACCACTCTCCAGGATCTCATATCCTGAATATCACCCTCTTCTATGAGAAAAAAATTTTGATTTAATCATATCTCTACTTGACTCCACACTTTTCTCATTTTATTTAGTTCTAGTGTAGGCAAAAAGGTACTGCTGATAAATGTTCTCCTTCAATTTGTATAATATGTTTTTTCCACCTCAACTGTGTTTTTTTAATCCTTAGACTGAAAACATAAAAATGAGTTATATGATGTTGAGCAATTGATTAGTTTCAAATTAACAAATAAAGCCATGTAAAAATATCAACCTTGTAATGCATGACAGTACATAAATTGTCTTTCTATTTGGTATCATGCTGTTTTAATTATTACAAGTGTAAAATGATAAAGCTATAGAGAATGATAATTCTCTCCCTTTCTTTCTCTTTTTGTCTATTTTTAGGACATATCTATTTTATTCCTATTTTAACACTGGCACCAATTTGTCTAGTTTCCAAAAATATACTGTTGGTATTTTTACTAGGATCACATTAAATTTAGATTAATTTGAGGGAGAACTGACATTCCTATGATGTTCCAATTTTTTTTTCCAAGAATGTGTCTTTCCTTGCACTGAAGTCTTCCTCTGTGTTTCTCTGTGGCATGTAAGGTTTTCTTCATAGATTTTACATGCTACCTGTTAAGCTTTGTATTTTATCTTTTGGTGTTTTATTTTTCTACCTAGTTATCATCCCTATAAGAAGCCCATTTATTCCACATGTATCAGTTCTGCACCCAGCCCTGTAACTGCTTTGTCTTATTATTTATAATAGTCTTCCAATTGATCCTTCTAGGTTTTGCAAGGAAAATAAAAATTATTATTCTCAAGTAATGACAATTTAAAATTCTATGTTTCAATTTTTGTTTCTAAATTTATTCCTCAATGTATCCCCAATATCATTGGCTAATGCCTCTGGAAAATTTTTAATCAAAATGTTGACAGCAAATTTTGTTGCTTCATTATTGATTTCTGAGAAAATGTTATTAATGTTTTCTCAATTAGAATATACAAGCTATTTTTGCATATGTATAAACAGGTCATATAGACACTATTATGATTTTAAAAATCAAGAATAGGTGTTAAATTTTATTAAGAGAATTTCTTTATAGGAAGATATGTATGACTGTCTCTTTTGACTTGCTAAATGTGTTGATTTATAGTTATAGCTATCCTGCTATATAACCACACTAACATTCCAGGAATAAACTGCACTTGCTTTATTATTTGTTAAATAAACAACTGAATTTTGCTAGTTATTTTTAAAATATTTTTATTTTAATATATTTGAATTTCCTGTGGTTTTCTTTTGTGTGTATATCTTTAATGGAATTTTGTTATCAATGTGATGCACCCTAATTCTAAAAGAGATAGGAAATTTTCTTTTTCTTTTTCTTTTTTCATATGCTTTGAACAACTGAAGTTTAACTGCAGTTATCTATTACTTAAAGTTTGGGAAGAATTCCTTTGAGAAAGCATCTGGGCAATAGCTATCAGACAACCTTATCTTTTGAATGGTAAATCATGAGTGTAGTTTTCCAGACCCACTTTCTGGGGTCAGTTTTGGTGATTTATATTTTACAAGGAAAGCATTTATTTCATCCATGTTCTCAAACTAAATTGCAAAGATTTGAAAAGATTAGTTGTTTGGAATTCTACTAATTTCTATAGTATTTGTGGTTATTTCACTATTGTCATTGATAAAATTAAGTAACTGTTCTTTTTATTCATGTTATCAATTTTATTTGCAACAAACAGGGCAATAGGTTTTATTTACTAATATTTAACTCTTCATGCTTAATTAATTTTTGCTTTTATTTTTATGACTCACTCTTTTCTTCCATTTGTTTCTCTTGTTCCAAACATCGAAAAATTGAAAGCACAGTTTTTAATATATATTACGTTTCCTCTGTGCACTATTTTAGCTGTGTTTTTCATAGATTTAAAAATATTTTTTTAACTGACATAATTTTCTGAATCATTTACAATTTTAGTTTGATTTCCTATTTTATATAAGAGATGCATAATAGAAAATTTTCATTTCCTGGCAGAAAAATCATTCTTATTAGTTTTTACTTTATTGCATTGAGGTCATATTATTTTTAATCTGGAATTTATTAAGCTGTTCTTTAGGGCCCAATATAAGGTCAATTTGTGACTATTACTTAGGAATTTGAAAAAATATGTATTCTCTCATCCTTTGGAAATACACACACATATTTACATGTTCATTTAATATAGAATATATTATAATGTTCATATTATTGAGAAGTGCCTAAAAATTTACTATTACTATGGGATTCTATTTCTGTTTTTTCTGTAGATTTAGCTCCATTAATGTTGAAACTTTTTCTTTTTTTTTGGTGCATAGATAATTACCTAGTTAGTATGTCTTTACCCATTTATTAATTTCTAATCAGTATAAATATTTTTGTGTTAAGAATGTTTTCTTATTATACCATATTGTGCTCTGAGGTCCAGTCTGAGAATTTTATTATTTTAATAAATAAGTGTAGTCCATTTGCATTTAGTGGTATGAATTTTTTTTTTCCCTTGGCTCTTGAAATTCTATGTTTACGTTAACCTATTATTTCTTTTTGTAATTTTTGATATTAGTTTTATTTTTCTTTTATTCCTGTTTTTTATACATTTATGATACTAACTTTGTATAAGAAATTTAATCCTCTTTCTTTGACAATGTCTATTAACTTCCTGCTATGAGCAATGGCATAATTCAGTGTTTGTACTTCCTTTTCTCTCCCTTTACTTCCTTCTTCCCCTATGTTGTTTAGCTTTATACATTAAAGTATACACTTATAACTTTATACCATTACATGGCTTATTTAACTTGTATTTATAAAAGATTAGATAATCATCTCATTCACCGTAATTCCATTGTTTTCCTCATAGTATAATTTTAGTTATGCCATTTCTATGTTTTCAGAGCATATAATGTTTTCATCCTATTATCATATTCTCCATATTTGTTTTTATCCTAGTTGTTCAGGTAAATTAATGTCCACTGTCACTTATTTTCCCATAGTTGCCTGGATACTTATGTAAATTGACACAGAATATGTACATTGTCCATTCCTACTTTGAAGGCTTTGTAAACATGCTCTCCTGTTTCCAGAGTTAAATGATGTGACAAGGAATAGGGAAATCAGAATAATTCTGTTCCTTTACATATGACTTGACTTTTTATGCTTAGATTCCTAAAATTTTTTTTCTTTTATTTATTTAAGGTGCAGTAAAATTTACCAGGCTGTATTTCAGTATTCATGTATTGACTGTTCTGTGTTAGTTTTTCTTGCTATAGGTGACTTTTTAATCCCCTACAGATCCCCATCTTTTATTTTTAGAAAGTTTACATTATTTTATTTTATTTTGTAAAGTTTTATTTTATCTTAGAATAGTTTTACTGTTTTCTTTTCTAGTAATCAATTCATTTTCCTTTTGGGACACCAATTTTGCAAAATGGAATACCACTGCCTGTGTTTTTTTATCATTCATTGTTCTCTATTTTTAAAAACTCTTTGTCTTCATTTTATTATTCATCCACTAGTATTTGCCCAATTTTATCCCCCATGCCAATGACTGTTTTCAGCAATATATAATTCATTAATTGCTGAATCCAATGAGGATTCATTTTTTGGTGGTTTTGAATATGTGTGGATCTATGTTTGTGTTTTTCTAGGCTTTTTTCCTGTGCTTTGCATTTTCCCATTTTATTTCCTTCTGAATTCTCATCATATTATCATTAAGAAAAAGACTTGCATATCTTTAGTCTGTCTTCATTTAAAGTACCAACAGTAATTTAGGCTTTCATCCAAAGCAGTTCCTCTAAGGTCTCACTTTTCAATCAAGTTTCCAAACTGTTTTATTGTTTGACTGGTAAACTGTTCACAGAGTGGGCTATTATTTGGTGAATGTGCTTTGCTTCTTTTTCTGAATTTTAAGAGCAAGGGGCTGCCATAAAAAATTACTACAAACTTGTGGCTTAAAGCAACAGAAATAAATTATTTTATAGTAATGTAGGCCAGAAATCTGGAACCAAGATGTCAGCAGCATCATGCTTCCTCTGAAAGCTCTTGAGAAGAGCACTTCCTTGCCTCTTTCAGGTTCTGGTGACCCCTGGCCTTTCTTGGCTGGTGGCAACCTAAGTCCAGTCTAAACCTTTATCTTCACATGAGCCTCTCTTCCTTGTCTTCACCCCCTTTTTTTAAAAAAAGGATAGCTGTCACTGGATTTAGTGCCCACTCTAATCTCATCTTGAGATCCTTAATTTATTACATCTGCAAAAACACTTTTTCCAGATAAGGTCACATTCATAGGCTCTGAGTGAACATACTGTTTTTAGGGTCACTATTCAGTCAACTACAGGATCTTAGCAAATTTCTATTTGCCTTTCTAACTTTGGGAAAAATGGTACTTTCTTCATAATTTATGGTTTGAGGTTACAAATGTCTCTCTTTCATCAAAACATTAACTTAATTTTTGTTTCTTATTACTTTTCCCCCAAGTTTTATTGAGATATAATTGACATGTAGCATTTTATAAGTTTGAGGTGTACAATGTATTTTGATATATTTATATATTGTAAAATGATCACTACTGTAGCATTAACTAATACCTCCCTCCCATCATATCATTACCATTTTTTTGTGTGTGTGGTGAGAACATTTAAGATCTACTCATTCTTTACACTAACAATAAATCAACAGGAAAAGAAAGTAAAGAGGCAATCCATTTTAAAATAGCACCCAAGGTAATAAAATACCTATGAATAAATCTAACCAACGAGGTGAAAGACTTATACGTGGAGAACTACAAAACACTGAACAAAATTTAAAAAGATGTAAAAAAATGGAAAGTTATCCCATACTCTTCCATGATTGGAAGAATCAATATTGTTAAAATGGCCATACTGCCCAAGGCAATCTACAGATTCAATGTGATCTTTATCAAATTGCCCAGAACATATTTCACAGAACTAGAACAAATCATATTAAAATTTATATGGAATCACAAAAGACCCAAAATTGCCAAAGCACTACTGAAGAAAAAGAACAAAGCTGGAGGAATAATCCCCCCAGACTTCAGATAATAATACAGAGCTACAGTAGTCGAAATACCACGGTATTAGTACAAAAACAGACATAGGGATCAATGAAATAGAACAGAGAGGCCAGAAATGAACCCACAAACTTTTAGTCAATTAATCTTTGACAAAGGAGGCAAGAACATGTAATGAACATACAATAAAGACACTTTCTTCAGCAAATGGTGTTGGGAAAACTAGACAGCTACATGTAAATCAATGAAGTTAGAATACTCCCTCACACTATACACAAAAATAAACTCAAAATGGCTTAAAGACTTAAACATAAGACACAATAAACCTCCTAGAAGAAACCATAAGCAAAACATTATCTCACATACATCTCAGCAATATTCTTTGAGAGCAGTCTACCCAAGCAATAGAAATAAAAGTAAAAATAAACAAATGGGACCTAATTAAACTTACAAGCTTTCGCACAGCAAAGGAAACCATAAGGAAAACAAAACGACAACCTACAGAATGGGAGAAAATATATGCAAAACATGAAACTGACAAAGGCTTGATTTCCAGAATATATAAACAGCTTATATGACTTAGTAAGAAAAAAACAAACAACCCAATCCAAAAACAGGCAGAAGACCCAAAAAAGCAATTCTCCAATGAAGACATATGAATGACCAATAGGCACATGAAAAATTGCTCAATATCACTAATTATCAGAGAAATGCAAATCAAAACTACAATGAGGTATCACCTCACACCAGTCAGAATGGTCATCATTCAAAAGTCCACAAATGATAAATGCTCGAGAGAGTGTGGAGAAAAGGAAAGTCTCCTACACTGTTGGTAGGAATGCAGTTTGGTATAGCCATTGTGGAAAACAGTATGGAGATTCCTCAAAAGACTAAAACTAGACTTACCATATGACCCAGCAATCCTACTCCTGGACATATATCCAGAGGGAACCCTAATTCAAAAAGACACCGGTACTCCAATGTTCATAGCAGTGTTGTTTGCAATAGTCCACACATGGAAACAACCTAAATGTCCATCAACAGATGAATGCATAAAGAGGCTGTGGTTTATTTATACAATGGAATACCACTTAGCCATAAAAAATATAAAATAATGCCATTTGTGGCAACACGGATGGCCCTGGAGAATGTCATTCTAAGTGAAGTAAGCCAGAGAGAGAGAAAAAATACCATGTGACATCACTCACATATGTGGAATCTAAAAAAAAAAAAAAAAGACAAATAAACTTATATATAAAACATAAATAGACTCACAGACATAGAATACAGACTTTCAGTTGCCAGAGGGGAGGGGAGTGGGAAGGGAAAAACTGGGACTTTGAGATTTTCAGATACTGACTGGTATATATAAAATAGATGAACAAGTTTATACTATATAGCACAGGAAAATATTTTCAATATCTTGTAATAGCTTATGGTGAGAAAGAATATGAAAATGAATATATGTATATTCACTATGACAGAAGAATTGTCCTGTACACCAGAAATTGACACAACATTGTAAACTGACTATACCTCAATAAAATAAAAATAGAAATAAATAAAATTTAAAAAAAGATCTCTCTTAGAAACAGGTAGGCATACACTACAGTATAATTAGTTATAATCAACATTATGTACTTTAGATCCCCAACTAAATAATTATTGATAGGTAAGGACTTACTAAAGCCATCTCCTTTACTGTTTTCTGGCTGTTGAATAGTTCCTTTGTTTCTTTTTTCCTCTCTTGCTGTCTTCCTTTGTGATTTGATCATTTCCCATGGTGATAGTCTTCAATTTCCTTCTCTTTATCTTTTGTGTATCTATGTAGATTTTCTGTGTGTTTATTACTAGGTTTACATAAAACATCTTATAGAAATACAGTCTATGTTAAACTGATCACTTAACTTCACTTGCATACAAAAGTTCTCCCCTCTTACTCCTTCTCTCCTACATTTTATGCTTTTCCAATCATAATTTACATGTTTTATACTGTTTATGCATTGAAATTTATTGTTAATACACTGCCATATTACAGCATTAGAGTACTGCTGTACACCAGAAATTGACACAACATTGTAAACTGACTATACTTCAACGCAAACATACAGTAAAAAAAAAAAGAAGCAAATCAGTTAGTCCAGCCACACTTAAGAGGAGGGGAATTAGATTCTACTTCTTGAAAGAAGGAGCATCAAATAATTTGTGGACCTATTTAAAACCACTGCAGCCATCTAATCACAACATTCTAAGGTCTCATGGTTTCTCCAAGTACATCTTTTCCATAAGTAAATTTTCTTCGTGTCTTCTCTTCTACGCACCAATGGAGTGTTAGCGCACCTCAGAGATTTGCTCCAGGTGCTCTCTGACTATCTGTCCATCCCACAGAATCTATCCTGGTGCTATGATATGTAGATATCTAAATTATGAAGAACACAAGTTATCTCTGTAGTTTAGATTTATATACCTAATATGAGAAACCCAGGGAAACAGTAGTCTCATAATGTTTCTTATCCAGGAGTACCAGGTTGGGACAGATAGGAAGAGTTGGGGGAATATAACAGATTTTTTATTTAACAGATGGGTCCACATTTGTTTCCTTTTATTTGTTTGTAATAACAATATTTATTCTAATTAGAAATCTCAAAGCATTATAAGAGAAAACTAGGTTTTACTTTTTAATTTTTATTGTCTGTTTTTCAAAATGAGACATGGTCTAGGACACTTTGGAAAGCACTGACTTAAAGAATGCTGTTCGCCAAGGCTCATTAATTGCTTTTTGAGAACACTATACATTATGTAAGCAGCAATACTTTGAAGGAAATAGTAACTAAACATTATGCATATTCCTATTTTTTGCTTAAAGAAAATGAGTAGAGCTTAATGAATTTAGCCTTTAGAATGGGACAGAAAATGTCTGAAGACAAATTGTCTAACAGTAGAGAAAAGGGTAGTTAGCAATTATTGTTAAAACCTTTGCCTCCCTACTCTAATATTTTAATGCTAAGGCATCTGGAAAATTTAATCTTTTCCCCTCAGGCAGTATTTTGTTTTGATATTTTGGATTCCTGAAACTTTCTGAAAAGATCACTATCCATTTATCGCTTTTTAATGAATTTTCAAAGAACCTAAGTTTTAAATTTATACTCCAAACCAGCCCTGGGTCACCAGTTCTTGCAGTTTTGTAACTTCTAAGCTGCCGTTTTCATCATTCAAACCACAGGCTCCATGTTACATATTTCTTTGTTTTCTAAGTGGGTTTATTTTCTTCTGACACAAATACCAAGGCAAAAATGTTGAGTCTGCGCACTGATGGTTATTTTTAACTTCTTCCAGTTAAAAAGATAGTCAAGATATCTGCCAAAGCAGCTCTGGCAAAAAACAAAAAACAAACAAAAAAACTATTTTAGCCAGTTTAGTAATATACATTTAATGCACTTTTTTCCATTTGCAAGATCCACCATGGGAATCTCAGCATTTTTATTTTCTTCCAGATGTAGAATAAAAATGGCAAGAGGTTATTTCAGGGCAGATTTTTGGAGAATAATTTGAATTAGCATGAAGTTAACATTTTCTAAATGGCTATTTCAGAAACTAGATCATTAACCTTTAGAAAAGACAAAAAAAGAAATATATTGGAACACTGTTCTAGTATTACTGGCTTCCAACAGAACTTGGGAGTAAGTAGCATAACTCCTGGACCAACTAAAAACAGAATTATTCATTAGAAACATACAAAACTTCAAAATAAAACACTCCTACCTATAAGATAACCCCACTCAATAAAATATATTAAAAAGCATTATCTAGAGTTATGAAATAAAATGAGATGAAAAATTAAAGATACAGATCTTCCTTGACTTACGATGGAGTTATGTCCCAATAAACCTATTGTAAATTGAAAATATTGTAAGCCAAAATGCATTTAATACATCTAACCAACCAAACATCACAGCTTAGCCTTGCCTACCTTAATGCACTCATGACATTTACATCAGCCTACAGTTGAGCAAATGCACCTAACACAAAGTCTATTTCATAATAAAGTGTTGAATAACTCATGTAATGGTTTGAAAACTGTACTGAAAGTGAAAAACAAAATGGTTGTCCAGGTAGAGAATGGTTGTATGTGTCTGGAGTGTTTACCCCCTGGTCACGTGGCTGATCAGAGCTGTGGCTGTGACTGCCAGCAGCACAACAGAGTATTGTACTACACATCACTAGCCAGGGAAAGATCAAAATTCAAAATTCAAAGTATGGTTTTTACTGAATGCCTATCACTTTTGCACCATTGTAGTCGAAAAATTGACTTTTTAAATTGAACCATTGCAAGTTGAGGATCATATATATATATTTTTCAAGTTAAATTAGAGCATTTCTTTTGGAAGAAATTGTGGAGTCTTATAAAAGAGACAGAATGTAGAGGAAAAGTAGAAGATTTAGGTGATTAACAATTTTATAGAAACATGATAAAAACATCTAAAATTAAAATATTCTTCCATAAAAAGAATTATATGGAAGAAATATAGATCATATGGAAACACCTAAACATGAACTAAATAACCTGCTTTTACACTGAACTCAGACTCATGTGTATCAGTGAGAATGCTGCATCACTGCAATATCAGCAAATAACTAACATGGGCTGAAACAGCAAGGGGCGGTGATGGGGTAGGAGATACACAGGACATCCTTTGGAATCTGGGGTGTTGACTCAGAGTTAAAGATGAACTTATCCAAGAGGGAACTGGCTTCTTGCAGAATATTTGGGAACTAAAATCTACTCCACTGAAACCAGCTGTAGACTTCAGTGCTAGGACAATCCATTCTAGCAAAGTGCTGAGGTGATGGATGGAGTCTGGAAGCCACTGGAACAGCATATCACACAGCTGCAAGCTCAAGTCTTGGACTTCATTCTCAATCAAGCTGGTGGAAGTGCATGTGCTTCCTCTAATATGAAGCTATATAAGCTCCCAGCCCAGAGAACTAGATCTCTCTTCCAGAATCCAAATTCTTGTCCCACTATGTGCAGCTTCAGAGTATGATGAGCAACAGGGAAATGATGTAATGAATGCTCCTGTCTCTTAATTTTCCCCAATAATACTTTTTCAGGTCTCATGTGCCTATTCATTGGTCAACTGGCCTTCTTTGCCTAATAGTCATTTTGGGTAAGTAAGGTGGCATGTTTGTGCTGCTAAGTTCCTCAGAATTATACCCATTATGCATGCTTCACAAATGAAATAAGAATGTGTCAACATATAAGCTATTACTAAGGTGTTGCAATGCTTTCTGCTTATTGTCATATTTTCATTACTAGATTACAAACTCTTAGAACAAAGAACTCTTTTATTCATTGGATGATTTTTTTCATTTCATTTTCATTTTTGCATTATTTCACCACATAAAATATTGTGTGGACAGGCTCCAGGATGGCTCCCAATTTCCCCTGCTTTCTGTTGTTCATGCTTCTGTAAGATCCTCTCTTAGTGTGGGTGGGATCTGTGATTTGTTGCTAACCCATAGAATATGATAAAGACCATGGAATATTTTCATGATTATATTGCCTAAGATTGTGCCTTCTATCTTGTTAGCAGATCTTTTCTATTGACTCTTGCTGGCTTTGATGAAGTAAGCTGGCAAATAGACAAGCCCAAGAGACAAGGAACTGAGGGAGGCTCTAAGTGACAATAAGGAAAGAACTGAGGTACTTAACTGGGTAGGACACAATGGACTGAATCCTGGCAAAAAAACAGAAACAGAAACAAAAACAAAAACAAAAACAAAAAAAACACTTAAGCTTAGAAATAAGCCCCTCCTCATTTGAGCCTCAGATGAGATCCCAGCCCAGAATGGCATTTGGATTGCAGCTTGTGGGAGTAGCTAAAGCAAAGGATCCAGGCAAGCCGTACCTGGATCGCTGACCCACAAAAACTGTAGCAATTTATTATGCAGCTTTAGATAACTCATACAACTATATATATATATTTAGTCACACTAAGCTCATGCTTTGTTTTATGAAATGGCTGATTTTTATTGATACCAACTTTTTAATTTAATGGATACAAATCAATGGTCAAATAAGAATAATTTTTATTCAGAAAGGTCAGACATGAAAGACTGTTTAATTTATTTAACCACAAAGAGCAAAGAACACAAGTTCAGCCCTTTGTTAGAAAATCAAACGAATTTTCTAATATTACCACTGAGATGGGTTCTTCTTACCATACTGCAGAAACAGTTAGAAATCAATAAAGACAGCTATATGCCCCTTCTAAATATTCTATATTCAATCAATACTTCTCAATTTAAACTTGTCTTGACATTTACAAAACTTCTCCCCGTTAAAATAAGCCAATAAATGTATAAAACACACACTTGGAGGTCCCTATCTCTACCCCGGGGGGTAAACTCAAACGAGGGAGTCAATGATTTTGCCTGCATATGGATTATGGAGAGGTAAATAATTTCCAGCTGGTGGAAAGTGGTCAAAGAGTAGCAGAAAAAGAAGTGACGCTGATTATAATCAGGAGAATTATCCATGCCTAGTCCAAACTGGAAAAAGAACAAGCAATATCTGTATCTAGTATATACAAAAATGAATGCCCTCCCCTCCTTTCCCCATCCTTTCATCTATCTATATTATTCTTGATTCTACTTGAAATTTATTATACTATTATAATGTAGTATTAGTAAATAACTGTATCTTATTATATCATGATATCATATCACTAAATAACTCTAAGTAAATAATAAAGGATTAAAACAATCTATGCAGTAATAAATATATTTTGGGTCAGAAATTATGCTTTTATTTTGGAGCTACAAAATATTTTACTTTCTGGAAGTCTAAATCAGTATTTACCTTCTTGGTTCTTAACTTTCACTCTGAGAGTTTTTATATTTTGAATACTTGATCTTTTTTATCCTCAGTGAATTAAGGAGACAGTATCCATGCTCATCCCAGATCTCTTAAGATAACTTTTATCATTTCAGTGTATCTTTCCCTGACTACCTTGTGCTGATCTCTTACCAAAACTTCCCTTGCATTGCTGGAATTTCACTGCTCAGATTTAGAAAGAACAGAGTACCTGGCAGTTTACACTTAGATGCTGATCACCCAGAGTACCTGGCAGTTTACACTTAGGTGCTGATCACCCAGCTTGTGGATTGGGTGCCCCTGAGGAAACACACCTGTCACCCAAGTGGTAATCAACATGTTAAGATGACCGACTGATCCGCGAGCGTGAAAGCCCAGTTCTGCTGCATCTAATGTAACTCTTAGATGCAGTGCACCCGCAGAGCCACCCTGCGGGATCCAGCTGAGCCTGGGACCTTGCCTGCAGGTTTCACTTGGCTTATTCTGTTTCCCTTTCCTGCTCTGTCCTCTCCTTTTGTGGTTTTTCCTAGGACTGGTTCTTTAACAAATTACAATTTGCACAAAAACCATTCAGGGTTTGCTCCCAGGGAACCTGAGCTAGGACACAAAGGATGACTAGAATATTCTCCCGTGTCAGAGTCTGTCCCGTGTCTCTGGATTAGAAATGTAAAGCTGCAGGGTCAGTGGAGGAAGTCCATTCCCACCAGATTAGAACGTAAGCTCTACAGTAGCAGAGACTTCGACTGTCTCCTTTATTATTCCTTCACAAGGGGCCACCACAAGACTGGTACATAGAAAATGCTAAATGGGTATTTACTGAGTGCTTTAATGGCTATACAGAATGGAAACTTGACTAGTCAAAAAAGTAAACTAATAAGAGACAAACTAATATGTAATACAGAAAAAAGGGATGGATGACATATTTCTTTATGTTAATTATCTAGTTGCTCTGTAACAAATTACCCCCAAATACAGCAGCTTTATAAAACAAGAATCCTTTATTACTTCTCATGGTTCTGTGGCTCAGGAACTAGAACACAGTAGGGATGGTTTGTCTGCGGCTACAGTAAGAAAACTCAAAGACTCAGGGCTGCTATTATCTAAAATCTTACTCCTTCACAGGTCTGACAGTTGATGTGGGCTATCAGCTGAGGACCTGGCAGGGGCTGCCAGTGTGAACAATCACACATGGCCTCTACATGTGGCTGGTGCTTCCTCAAAGTGTAGCATATGCATCACAAGAGCAAGTATTGAGAGAGATGGTGAAAGAGAGAGAAAGACTGCTGATGGACACTATATTGCCTTTAAGACGTAGCCTCAAAAATCCCATAGCATCGGTTCTGCCTTGTTGGTTGAGACAGTTACAAGTTTCACTTAGGCTCTGGGAAGGTAACAGACACCACCTCCTAACAGGACATGTTAAAGTTGTGAGGATATGGAATGAGATACATGTTGGTGAAGCCATCTTTGGAGCAAAAAAAATCTGCCGCATTGCCTTTAACTTCATTTTAAATTTGTTTCATGTTTTATTTTAGCACATATAAAGAGAAAGAAAATAGGCCCATAAGTCAGGAGGGAGATTGACTTCTCTCTCTAGAATTCCTAATTTACTCAGTAAATTTTATTAACTCTGCTTTTGTAAAATTTTATTTCTCCATCTGTGATAAATTGACTCTCCTCGCCCTTGAATCTAATATTTTTCAATATCATTCATAGTTGAAATATACTGGTTAATTCTCAAGGTTAAAATTATTGTGGTCTCAAACTTTTTATGGGTTTTGGAAATATGAGTAAGAAATTTTCTTAAAGAGGGATAAGATTTTTTTTCCAGATAATCTTCAAATTATATGAAAGGCTGCAAAATACAGACGTCAACCAAAGAGCAAGGGTCCTGAATTCAGCTTGCTTGGATTCAAACCCCAACTCCTTCACCTGTGTAAATTCGACTGACCACTTTACATTTCTGTGTCTTTGTGAACTGGTCTGTAAACTGGCGTAATGATATCTACTTTCTGGAGTTGTGTTAAGAGTAAATAAGTTAAAAAACAACTTCATTTCACATAATGAAATTCCATATTTATTAACTATCACAGTTAGTATTATTTTCATTAAACAATTTAGTTGCATGTGCACCACTGTACTGGAGAAGACAGGTAGGTAGCCATCACAAAAGAAAATGTAGCATGATCATTAAAGTTCTATGTGGTACATACAATACAACAGCATAAGCAGTGATAAATAGTTGCTTGGGTTGAACTGTGGCCCTGTTAAAAGATATGGCTATGTTCTAACCCCTGGAAACTCTGTGTAAGCTTATTGAAGGGTTTTCGCAGATGTCATTAAGTTAAGGATTTTGACATGAGATCACCTTGGCTTACTTGAGTGGGTCCTAAATCCAATAGTGTCCTTATATAAGACAGAGAATAGAAGGCACAGAAAAGAAAGCCACATGGAGGCAGAGGCAGAGGCTGGAGCTCTGCCGCTGGAAGCTAACAAAAGCTTGGAGTCACCAGAAGCTGAAAGACACAAGCGAGACAGGATTTTCTCCCTTGAGTCTTTGGAAGCGATCACAGCCTTGCCCATACATTGATTCAGGACTTCTGGCTTCCAAAACTGTAGGAGAATAAGTGTTTGTTGATGTAAGCCACCAAGTGTGCGATGATTTGTTACAGCTACCACAGGAATTTGATACAGTAGTAAATCTGGGGGTTCCTCCTTTCAGCACAGAGGGTATATTACTCTTTGTTCTCTGTTTTCTTGCCCAAGTTAAAACTCAAGGCAGGCAATGGTTAACATTCAATTTCACAGGTTAGTAGGTGTATCTGCTAAATGTTTCTGATTAAACTGCCATCTGTGGCTATCACTGGACCCAGTTTAAAAGCTAGAAGTTGGAGGGTTTGTTTGGCCCACAACACGGCCTTGAAACTGTTCTTGGTTCAGTAAGTCAGCAGTAAAAGGTAGTGAGGCAGGCATATGGTAGGGGGGGATGAAGGTCGCTATCATCTACTTAAGAAGCTTTAGTACTCCAAGAGAAATTGTGCTTTTATTAAAAGATTTTTATTTTCCCATAAGAAAGCCAAACATTTGTAAGTATGTTTCTAACCTGTTCTTGATCATTCTTTCCATCCGAAAATAAATTGTTCTGCTAAGAATATATGACATTTTTAGTTTGAAATTGGCTATTAATGTTGCTAAAAAAAAATGTGTTTAAGAAGCCAAGCTGAATAGATGTTATGCATTAGATTTTTTAACTCATCATCACTCATATTAATATTTTTAATACATGTATATTACTCTCTGGATGCTCAAATGTAGAAGAAAAATCAATGTATGTCTCTTCTACACTTAAACAAACTATAGTTGAATTTGCCTAGGTGCATTATTGACAGAGGTTATTTGTAGAGTTAGGAACTGTGTTTCCCACAGCCCTGATCAATTTGCTTTGACATAAAAACAAAGTTAAGAAGTCAGCGTGAATGCAGAAAGCCTATCTGTAAAAATAACTGTCGCAGCATCGCGGTTGTTTCCTTATGCAGCCTTGTATCTTAAAAGCTAATCTCTGGAACAGGATCTAGAAGAGCCAGTTTTCAAATTTTGTTCTTCACCAACATTAATTGTGGAAAGTATCAATATGCAATCCTGTGAAAGCATTCTAAATCATATTTAGAAGTAAATATGCTGCCATAAAGTCTTCAGGGTTGCTTTCAATTCATTATCATAGATTGTAAACTAATGTTTGATCTCTTCTCTTTATGTGTATTTTGTGTGCTTTATAAACAATAAAGAGAGTGGAAATGTTTTCTGCAATAAATACAGTATAAGGACACATCATACGTTTCAATAAATATTTGTTAAATAAATGATAAAAAGCAACCCAAGTGTCCATGCTGCACTTCAAACTAATTTAACGTACATATATGAATATAAATTTTAATTTTTGGCATAAAATATAAGGTTACCAGAGAGGTTAAGATACAACTTTTATACAGAACATATTTTTTCATTTTACAACATCACCTAAAATCACAATTTGAGATGGTATAGAAAAGCTTATGTATTTTCCTTTCCTTCCACTTTTATTTGTATTTTTACATTTTCTACAATAATTGTTATTAGTGAAAAAAAAATTTTTGTTTTTAAATCAGAGTCCATTCTATAATTCAATTAGATTGGATATTAAAACTTTAAAAGTAAAGAAGAAGGATAATACTTTTTCAATAACGTTAATTAAAGATTTATGTTAATCTCTTACTTTTCAAATTAATACACTCTCACTTTTGTTTTTTAATCAAAGGATTAATTTCTGTTAAAACCACAGTCACATTTTTCCCATATTTAAAATTGGGAATGCTATCAGTGTTTTTTTAAAAAAAAATTTTTGGGATGATGAAGTTTTGGAGGTGGATAGTGGTGATGGTTGCAGAACAATGTGAATGTACCTAATGTCACTGAACGGCACACATAAAAATGATTAATACATTAAAATGTTACGTATATGTTATCACAGTAAAAAGAAAAGCTTATATCTCTTTATTCATCAGTTAAAAAAAATCAATATTAACAAAACTGCAGTCTCTTAATGGATCATGGCTTTTGCCCTCATGGGTGTTATAATACACTAGCAACACATAATAAGTAAGTAAGAGCAGAATTTTACAAAATTACTAAATTAGGTTTTCTTACTATTTTGAAACATCTATTCTCTGAAAAAATAATGCAATTTATAGATCATGTTTCTCAGAAAAAGGCACAAATTCTTAAGTTCTTTACGTAACACTCAAATTCAATATTTAATTTTAGCTAGTAGGTAATTTCAACAGAGGGCCTTCAAGATCTAATTATGAATGTTTGTGCTAAGAATTCTTTCCAAATGAGACAAAAATATACCCAGGCCAGAAAGTTGTGATTGCTATATGATTGAATATGCAGTATTTATAACTCTAAAAGCAATGTGTCAATCAAAGGGGGTTAATCTTAGTTTGTAAGAAAAGGTGAACCAGTTAGGAAACACTAAACACAAAAAGAAATCACTCTTACTCAAGAATTTCATCTCCCTTTTATGATGATGGATGTGTGGGGTATTCTTAACCTAATGGCACAGAACATTTTTGTTAGGCAACTTTACTCCTGCTCTGGGAATCTGTATTCAACAAACAAATTCCTGACTTTGAGCAGACTCCTCACGCAGATTGTCTGCATGGTACTAATGTACTTGCCAGATGATGTGACCAGTTTCATTCCCTTAGAAATATATAGTTCTAGAAGTCTGTGTATAAATCTTACCCTGATAGTTCTTGCCAGTTTCATAACACAGAGACTAGACAATATTTATATCAGATTGCAAGCTGAGGTAATGTTTTCTCCAAACGACCTTTCAGCTTCTTTGCTACCCAAGGCCATTCCCCGTTCCTGAACCCTAGGTTCTATAAGACTCAGGAAAATGAGGAAACTATAGGTTACCTTTCAAATTGTTATTAGAAAAGGTAGTATGAACTCCCCAGCAAGATGTTATTCTACATTATGAACAAAAGGTTCTATGTAAAATCATGTGGAAAACATACTCTGGCCTAAGAAATTCACATCTCAGTTTGTTCTTTTTTTTTTTTTAATAAAATAAATCTGCATTTAAAAAGACCTATATATTTAGTGTAATAATCTAAAATATTAATATTAGTATTGACAACAAGGAACCTAATGTATTATTCTCTACGGGCAGAAGAGTGTTAAGAATGAGCATCAGGGCTCATGTTTAAATTCCAGCCTAGAAGTCAGACTATTTTTAAATTCCAGCCTAGAAGAAATTACTTATCTTCCCTGTGTTTATGTTTCCTTACGGTGATAATGTTATTTGCCACATACACTTATGAGTACTGCACATATAAAGTACTTAGAATAATTTCCAGGACATAATAAGTACTCAGTAATTGCCTATTAACTAATTGACATGTCATTTTTGGATTTATCCAAAAGTCTACTACCCTACTCTGTCCCAGAGTTTCAGCTGTGAATATCTTTTGTATATGCTAGAAAGTATATGCTAGAAGAAAACTTATGAAATCTACTAGAGAATTTGCAACTGTAATTTTAGCCATTTTTACAACTTATATTTAACTGTATCAATAACTGTTCACTTAACAAATCTAGCAAAATCCCAAAATAATAAATCAATATTGCCTTTCTATAAGATGCCACAGTGACCATACATTTGCTTGAAATTTTCTAAGTTTTATATTATTTTTCTAAATTTAACTACACTTTAAGACAGGCAATTTCTAATAAGCCAGAATCTTGAGAGTTATGTTCCTGGATCTTCTTTTTTTTTTACTAATATTTCTGTTCTCACTGAATTTTGAAGTAAGAGTAAGACTGAGGATTTGCCTCTCCTCCTCCTCCTCTTGCCTTGTCTTCTTGGAACCAGATTACACAGTTTGTATATCCTGTCTTAAAATCTTTAAAAAACAAAAATCCTTTTGTAAAGTCATGTGTGCCATGGTTCTTTAACATTATAAACCTGCTATGGCTGCTGGAATGGTTTATCATGAAAAGGAAAGAAGTGCTTTTGGCATATAAAAAAGAAAGAAAGAAAGAAAAGAAGAAAAGAAAGAAAGAAAGAAAGAAAGAAAGAAAGAAAGAAAGAAAGAAAGAAAGAAAGAAAGAAAGAAAGAAAGAAAGAAAGAAAGAAAGAAAGAAAGAAAGAAAGAAGAAAGAAGAAAGGAAGAAGGAAGAAAGGAAGAAAGGGATGAGAGAGAGGGAGGGAGGGAGGGAGGAGAACCCACGCCTCCTATCACATACAGAACAGCAAAGGTCCGACCTCCTACCTCCAACGAAGACCACTCCGCCAGAAAGAAGAAAAAGAAAGAAGAAAGAAAAAGAAAAGACAACAAAAGACAACAAAAGACAAGAAAAACAAGAGAAGAAAACTCCTGAGCTCACAAATAGGCTATTGTAGAACTAGAGCTTAAGAAGGCACTGCTATTAGGTATATTTCATAATATGAAAAGACAGGCTGATTTGGGTCCCCTCGCCTAATGGGATCAATCCTGTCAGTGCCATTTATTTGCAATCCCCTGTGATTTCTGTATCCCACAACCCTTTTGCATGAAAATGAACTATAAAGGCCATCAAAACACCTGCTTTTCTGACAAGACCGATTAATGCCTTGATTTATCCCTCAGTGTGTGAGCTAGTCTGCTGCTACAAGGGCCTTGGGTTGGCATATCATTCATCAGACTTTGAAGGTCTTCTTTTCTCTGTCCCAGAGTTTCAGCTGTGAATATCTTTTGTATATGTTAGAAAGTTCTGTTAGCACCAGAACACTCAGTACAGCTGGAAGCCAATGTTTCTAGTCAACAGCCATTCAGGTATTTTAACTTATTAAGTGATTGTAAACTATTGAACTAATTTGAAAGGCTTCCACCCAGATACTTAGGAGTGCATGTTTCATCACCTGATTTAACCTCAAGAACCCAGAAAAAGAAAACAGACAGCTTTCTATAGTTTACTTCAAATTCATTTCCTTTGTATTCTTCCAAAGTTTGTATTTGTCATTTTTTACTTGTATTATAATTATAAGCAGGCATGCTTAACAGTGATGTTCACATCGCTGAAGCAGAACATGGTACTCTCTGAGTTTCCGGACACAGGGCAAGGAACGCTCCCTTCAGCCTACTCCTCCTTTCCTAAGGAAAAGGAATACATCCATGATGCCATTAAACCAGGGCAGCATATTGACATAACAGGATATATAGTTGCAGAGTTCAGTAAGATAAGCTAATCTTGGGGGAAAAAAATCAATGAATGTACTTGGATTCAGAAGACACTGACTGGCAAGATGCCTTTTCCCACTGTCATACTTAAAAGAGCAAATCTGTTTTGTCTTTCCTAATCGAACTGTTTATATGCATTTCTTTTCAGGAGACTTGGGAAACATTCTTTCCCCGCACTTAACTACAAAATCTTTCAAGTCTTTTTTTTTAAGGAATTTGGTACTTGAGGCCGTAACACTTCAGCCTAAATAAGTTGGAAAAATTATTTCATGAATGCTTTACAAATCTGAGTGCTTTATTTGCTGTAAAAGATGAGGCTTCCATACAATGATGGTGCCAAATGATACAGTCATTAGAAAGACAGCTACGGTGGAAAGCTGGAAAGAAAGCTATAGAAGGAGAAAGAAGTTTTAAACCTTATTAAAGAAATGAATATCTAGGAGGACACACTTCAGGCTGCAGGTAATGCTAAGTGGTCAGCCTCAACATAACAGTGATAAAACTCTTGGTATTTCTCTCTGTTCCAAGAACACACAATCCCCACTACAGTATGACAAAACTGAGGATAAAACTTCAGTGATTTGCCACAACATGGCAAACCAGGATTGTAAAACCAGCTGAGCTCCAAAGCTATTTTTTTTCCATCCTACCCCTCAGCAACGAACAGTTTAGACAAAGACATGTCTTTGGAGAAGTCAAGTAGTTAAAGTTCAGAGATTGCATTTTTCAGCTTTTAGAAAGTACCAGCGCTCACAGTTTCCAAAGATACTGCAGCTGGTCCTATTCCTGCAAATGTGCGTTTCTGCTGAGAATTTGGCTCTACTCCAGGAACTCGCACAGATAAAACCCAAGACCTAGGTACAGTCTTCGCTTCAAGTCAGTTCAAAGGCCTGAGGGGACATCCAGTTTGTGCTGTATTTATGGTTAGTCAAAATGACCTGGTTTAAAGTACCCTGCAGCATCCTAGCAGGATGTACTTTGTGAGGATTAATAAGTCAAAAAAAATAAAAACAAAAAAAGCTTCCCTTCTTTTTTGCTTTGTTTCATATTGAATTAGCAGTAAACAAATAACAGGTTTGCTACAAAATCATTTGTGGGATTCCTTTGTAGCTAAGTCAAAGAGAATTACTTGTAACCAAAAGCGAAAGATTGGCTAAAAGTATGAATCTCCTTGCATCTGAAAGCCTAAAGACATTTTTTGATATAAAAGAAACTGGAGTTAATCAAAATCTGGTGATGTTAGTGAAATCAAAGTATTAGTATTAGCAGATTAGTTGACATGAAAAGCCAAATCAAGTTTCTCTTAGGAAAGGAGAATGCATCCACAGTTGTTTAGAGCTTGACTCAAATAGGAGAATGGGTTTGATTCCCAGCTCTGCCCCTACTATTAATAAGACCTTGACCTGGTTATTGAATCACTCTGGTCCTCAATGTTCTCACCTGTAAATAAAGATCACAGTAGGACCCACTTTAAATAGATAATTTTAATAGATGCAAGGTGCCTGTCTCACAGGAAACATTCTGCAAAAGTTACCTATTATTGTTACAAATACAAATTAATACTTAGTAATTAAGGAAAAAGATTTAAACCTCATTTTTGAAGTTGAAGAAGCTAAGACAATGTTGGGGAATAACAAGAGAGAAATTAAACAGATCCAGTTTACTCTAAACCTCTTTGTGAGAGTGCTCTTTCTAACATATTTTAATACCCTAGGTTAAGATACAAATGAGGGACAACAATGCTTTTTCATGAACACACTTTCATGCTCATTAATATGCTTAACAATGCCATTTGTCACTAACAGGCTGGTGAGTATTATTTAATAATTATATGTTTACAGTAAAATGAAGTATATAACATTATGCTATATTATAAAGGAGAGTTAGTATCATTGAATCTATGGATAAAAATCAGAAGATTTGGGTTCTGCTAACATTTATTTTTTGCCTTTAGTTACTAGTCTTAAAAGTGTATTTTCTTTATAATTTATAAATTGATCTACAATATCACAAACATACAATGAAGATTAAATTTAATCTGCACAAATCTTTGAAAATATCTGTTAATATTTTTATGCTTTTTTATATAAGGTGTATTTTTATTGAAATGGCAATGAATTTTCACCAATATGCATTTAGAAGACAAGGAAATTAGACAATAAGAAAAAAATTCACCAAATTAATATTTTGGTGTATTTCCTTCCAGTTGTTTCTAGAATAAGTGGCTATTTTTTTGTAATCATATGTAATTACACGTTTTGTTTATACAAGAAGATGATGCTGAAAATATCCCAAACAATACTATTTACACATCTCTTTTCCCTGTGTTTGATACACATTTGCACCCCAGGGACGCAGCATGGCACTCATAAAGGTTTACTGAAAGGCACTACATTAAAGGTCATTTAGTTCACCCTTCTGCCTACGTACGAAGCCATAGTGAAATAGTTTTATCAATAAATGACTCAGCAGATTTTTTCATTCCATAATCATTTGGAAATCTTAATTTAGAAAAAGCAGTCTTTGCTATCGAAGATTCAAAAACAGTTTTAATGGTTTAGGCCTTCAAAAAATCTTTATCTCTAAGAGATGAGATAGCTGTTGCTCTACTGTATGTAGTAGATTTTTAAATATTTTCTAATTATTATTGTTTGGACTGAATGAAGCAACAGGGTTATAAGGCTCATATGCAGTTCAAACTTTATTTAGAATTTTACTACAGTGGTCATTCTAGTACATGAAATAGATTAAAGACAACAGCTTCTTAACACACAACGAGGGTTAGAATTCTGGTTCTGTCATTGCGTGACCATGGGCACATTTTATGCCTCAGTTTATCTCCTAAGGTAGAGAAAGAGTGATACTATTGAAACACAAAAGATACTAAAGCAAATAAATAAAATTGCTATGCTTCAGGAATTTTCTAAAATATTAAAAGTTATAAAAAATTGAGCTCATGTGCTTGTTTGTTTTCTTCTGGGGGAATACTGTTTGGGCAAAGTTGCTTTGTAAAGGTATGGGCCTCATCATGTAGAACTTTCATACTGATTGGATGCAACTGTGAGTTGCCTTAAAGTAGGAGCAGGATCCCAAATACTACTAGCGCCTGCAAGTAGTGGAAATTTAAGAATTAATGTTTACATGAACGAACCAGCCAATTAATGTGGCTGATTAGAAGGAAGAATTGCCCTTTTGGCCACAAACATTAATAGGGTGTGTATCAAGGAAAATAAAAGTAAAATAAACCCATCTCCATCTTCTAGAGCAGGGTTTGGTAAACTTTTTCTGTAAAGGGTCAGGTAGAAAATCATACCTGCTTTGCGGCCCATTATTACGTCTGTTGCAATGACTCAACTTTAACGTTGTGCAAAAGCAGCCACAGATGATGCAAAAATGAATGAATGATGCTGTGTTACAATACATCACATTTATGAAAACAGCCAGTGGTCTGGATTTGGTTGTAGTTTTCTGACCCCTGTTCTTGGTAACAGTTAACCTTCTCTGATGCTAAACAAACTCAATTTGTAGAAAATCCAGCTAAGGTACCCACTCTCAACCTTAGAGAGCTAGACTTGTTTATGTCACTGAATAACAGAGAAAAAATAAAAAAACAACTGTATAACCATGGAATCACTGATACTGAAAGCTTTTCTACCTAATCTGTCACCACTCTCTGTTATATCCCTTAAAGAGCGATCCAACACCCTGATTAGCGTTGCTGTTATATTTCACTTGGATAACGTATAAAACTGACCCCCACTGGCTTCTCCATACCTAATCTGTACTCTTATAACCCACTCTCCACTATGTAGTCACAGAAGCCTTTCAAAATCTGTCAGCTGCTCAAAGTAGTTCAAAGCCTTGCAATTACTCTTAACACAAAGGCAACATTCTTAACCTTGCCTGAGAGACTCTACGTGGTCTAAGTTTAATCACTCCTCTTGCTTAATTTTTGCTGTCATTTTTTTCCCGCTCCAGCCACAGCAGAATTACTTAGATTTCTTGTGCCCACTCTACTCCTTTGTAGCTCCCGTTCCTTCTACCATATAGGCTTTCCACTCCCTTCTTAGTAGATTCCTTAATATAGTTGATCAGCATTACCTGACTTTCTTAGTCACATCAAATTCCCAGAGGTACCTTTCCTCTACCACAACTGCAAAGTACAATGTGTAGTTTATTTCAGAGGTGACTGGATTGGTTCTTTCTATACAACCTGACTGTAAGTGCCAGTCATGCCATGCCATGCCATGAAGGTACAGGCAATGTTTGTTTTCTTTCCTGTTGCATACCCAGAGCCTAGCAGAGGGCGTGACAAATAGTACATGCTCAGTATTTGTTGAAAAAAAAGAAAGAAAAGTAAATGAAACAGCAGGCTCTACTTCCCTAAAATAAGCTATAAATTAAGAAATTCCCAATTTGAAAATGTGGGGAAAGGAAGGATAAGAGAGAAAAGTGAAGAAATTTATCCCAAATATCATTTTTAACAACTGACTTAGCAAGTATTTCTGTCCTTTGGTTATATTTTTTTCATCATAAAGTGGATTGCATGTACGATTCTCTTTGTACAATACAAACAATTTTAATATAGTTCAAAATTGTGCTTTTTACTGATACTTGATAATTAAGTTGATAATTATGTTGCTATTTCATTTCTCATTATACAGGTTCTAGATCTACAACATATGGTTATAAATATTTGTATACTTCCACTGTGGACAGATTTTAATATGCCATCACTCCTAGTTTTCAGTGCTTTATAACAAACTTCAGAGGAACTCTGCTCAGTCCTTTGCAAGTATCATTAAACTAGAAACTAACTTGTAAGAATGTGTTAGTTTGAGTTAATGTCTGTCACATAAGATGTGACAGTGACTTCTTCAGAACAGTAACAGCATCAACAACAACAAAAGCACCAGTTTCTTTAAGACTTGAAAAGCTGATGAGGGTATGAAACAGCACAAGACCGAGAGAAAGAGCAGCACTTTTATAAATATCATTCAGTTCATGAAGAATGAGACAGTTCAGTTCCTCAAGGCACTAAAATGTCTAACTGATTAAATTCATATTCTCTCTTTTTGTTGTTTTCTTTCTACTTTAGCAGTTTATTCTTTAACATGTGACATTATATAGAATACACAAGGTCAATCTAGTTTGAATTCAGAAACCCATTACTACAGTGTTTGCTGCACCTTTATTTGCTCACAAATCCTAATAACTACTACTTGTCCATAGGAAGGTAACTGACTATGAGAATATATTTAAAAGTTTGAAAGTACACTTCAGATATTAAAATGTCTTTCCAAAGAGAATGTGAATTCACTTATGATTTGGAGGGTAATTTTCTTTAGAAAGTTAAAATGGGGAAAAAACCTTCACTTTGTTAAGCAGTTGTACAAACAAGAAACATAAGATTTAAAAGACTCATAAAAAGTTGCTAATTTGACTAATTATTAACTCAGAGAGTAAAGAAATTAGTGATAGTCTCTGTAGATAAGAATTATTGAGATTTCTTTTCAGAAAATAATATTTCTTAGAACCAAACAATAGAATCAAGTGAAAGTGTCATAAAATTGTTTAAGGATTGGAATTCCCAGGGAAAGAATGAATATTAGTTTGAATTTAATTTATCCGTTTGGTCATAGGACTGCATTTCACATCAGGAATTATAAAATAATCTGGGAGTTAACTTAGAAAATAAATGAGACAAATCAACTTTGCTCAGTTTACTGTCCTTAGTCTAAAGTTCTGGAGTTAAACTTCAGTTGCCTTATTTCATATATTGAAAGTTTTAGAGTCATCACACACAAAAAGTACTGTGACTGAAGAAAAACACACAACCTAAAATTTGCGAGTTAAGTTTTATTCAGGGAGCATACTGAGGACTATAGCCTGGGACACAGCCTCTCAGCTAGCTCTGAGGAACTGCTCAGAAGAGGTAAGGGAGGAGCCAGGATACACAGGAAGTTCTTGCTGGGGAAAAAAAGAAAAGAAAAAAAAAAACCCCACGTAGTTGAAAATCAAAAGATTGTTGCTAGTCACAAAGAACAGATATCTCAAGTTAATGATTTTAGTGCTTTTCTATGTACAGGAAGATGCAAGAGTCTGGGCTCACTGAAATTATCCTTAGATATGCATCTTAACTATCTAGAGCCAGTAGGCAAAACATCGAATGCTTCCTGTTTTTCTGCATCCTGAATTCCCTTCAGGGTCCTTTGTGGTGAGGAAGGCAGGGGGAGGCTACAGTGGCTGGTGGCTTGATTCTTGTAGAACTGGAATGGCTGGCAAAATTCTTCATTTACAGGAATGGCAGGCAACATTCCCTTTCCACAATAGTAAATATCTAGTCATCCTTGAAAATAATAACCTGTCTAACTGACAAAACACAGGGAAAATCCAAACTCTCAGTAGAAACTGATTTGCCTCTGTTAATACCAAATGCCTTCTATTTTCATTGTTTCTTGAAAGGCTTTAAACTTTCTGAAAAAGAAATGCCCTTGTAAACAACTCCAAAGTTCAATGATAATATCCCATTGTTGTTTAACAAGGACAGTGTAAGTATGGAACAAACAAACAAACAGATCAGAAGCCAAACTGTTAAAGTAATCAAAAAGGAAGTTATTAGTCTGAGGTGGCTCTAATACTGTGGTACCCTGAGGGAGCAAACTGAAACTTAAACCAGAGTCAATTCCTGTAAAAGCCTCAAGGCTGAGAAGAACAACCAATCACAAAAGCCAACTAGGCTATCCAGAATCATGCAACCCCTTAATCTACAGCCAATCAAATAATTACCTTGCTGTGCTTTTGCGTCTTCTCTATAAACACCTTGCCCTAACTCCTGTTGGTGGAACACCATGAACCACTTCCAGTTTGGCACTGGCTGGCTGGAATCAATCTTTGCTTAAATAAACACCAAAATTTTTTAATGTGCCTCAATTTATCTTTTAACAGAACCAAAGCCTACATCCCTGGGAATAATAAAAACGAGTAAGTCATTTTCAATTATAATAAGTTCAACATCCCCAAATCCAAGGGCACTTTTTATTTCCAACCTCACCTGATATTTATACTGCACTTGGCAGTATTAACCACTCCCTCTTTGAAACCCTGCCCTTGGCTTCATGACACTGGCCAGCGTGACTCTCCTGCACCTCTCAGCTGCTCTTTGTCAAGGG
Source organism: Camelus ferus (assembly GCF_009834535.1). NCBI lineage: Eukaryota > Metazoa > Chordata > Mammalia > Artiodactyla > Camelidae > Camelus > Camelus ferus. Next base: position 97,320,149 of record NC_045697.1, on the reverse strand, counting down.
GCTTGTTCAGCTCACTCTCCTCTAGCCAACTTTTAAATGTTGGAAATTCTCAGAATTTAGCCTTAATCCATACTACCTGTATCTCTTACTTCTCCCACTGTGTTTGCAATTTTGTCTCCCTACGCCCACTGACTCCAAACCTCTCCCACAGTTCCTCAATTCTTTTTCAACCCAAATCTGATGAGATCCCTCCTCTACTCAAAACCTTTGAAAAGCTGATCATTACTTTGAGGTACAAGAACATCACCTTTTAAAGGGTCTAAATGCACCTTATTATCTAGCCCTTGCTTCTCTCTCCAGTATCATTTTATGCAGCTCCTTCGTTCCCAGGGCAAAATGTCACTTATTTGCCTTATTTTGATTCTTCAAACACACTTCTTCCTGCTTCAGGGTCTTAAAACATGCTGTCCTCTACCTGAAAGGCTTCCTCACGCTTTAGTTTATTAGCTGTCGATTTATCATTCTGAAACCAGATGATGCAATACTTCCTCCTGGAGGACTTATCTATCCTCTGAACGATCTAAGACCCTACGTCCTTTTTTTTCATGGTACTTAACACTTTTGATAGTCATGCATTGATTTACATAAGTATTTTAATGAATGTTTTTCTCTCTTCCTACACTGATGCATCTTTGTATCTCCAGGCCCTCCCTGAAGGCTAGATGAGTACTGGCTGAATAATTGGAGCAGATGACAACCTTTATATTGTTAAAGCTCACAACAATCCTCTGGGGGGTGGGGGAGGTATTTCTATTGTTTTCATTTTACCAAGAGGAATCTGAAATGGGCAGAAGTAAACAGTCTTGTTTACGCTCACAATGAGCAACTTGAACCTGACAACAACAGGACACTGTAACCACAACAGCTCTCCATCTCCCAATACATCCAGGTTTTTCGTGGAGCAAATGAGTAAATGTCAAGGCAGCACAGTACAAGGAGTCAAGTCAAAGGCTCCTGGGCTAAACAGAGCTGGCTTTGAATTTGATTGAGCCATTTGCTTGCTCTATGATTTCAGGCAAGTCATTTCATTCCTTTAGGAATTGATTTCCTCATCTATGAAATTGAGTTGATAATAATGGCAATCTTATAACATAACTGTGGCAATTAAGTGACATAATAAATACAAGGCATGGTGAAGGGCACCTACAGGCTCAATAATGGTACTCATGTCATTTGCGTGAGCACTTTTGGCTCCGCTTTGAATGGAATATTATGATTTATACACTTTTTGACTTTTTCCCCTCTATATGTCATAGGAGATCTCATTTCCTAGCTGATACTGTGCAATACTTACTTAGTAGAGAGTAAAGTCAAATACGTATCACTCTTATCACTTTAATCAGACACACTCAGAACACGGACAGTTTTCTGACAGAGCTAGGATTCTGCTATTTCTGTCTTACTGCAAATCAAATGATTAGAGTGATTTTATTTTATGCAATATAAAATCATATACATACATATGTGAATGAGGTAACAATAAAGTTAGTATAGAGCATTTTTAAAGAAAAAAATCTATTTACAATTACAAACATCCTCTCAAGACTAAGTCCATTTGTCTTTCTAACCAATTTCACATGCATATTTCTTATATCATTGAAATCATATTGTGCTTTTATCAGTTCACATTATTTCATTAATATATTCATAATTATAATTTTATAGCCAAAAATATTTGTCTAAATAGGTGTTCAAAAATCTTTAAGTATTTCTCTGTTGCTGGACATAGGATATTTGTAATTGTTTTCAATTATAAATAATATGTAATTCATATTTATAAATTTAACTTTCCTTTGTTGAATTATTTTCTTTGGATGAATTCCCCAGAGTGGGTAATTAGTGGTATTTTTTCCACTGTGTGTTTACTAGACATTAGCAGTCTCTATCTGAAGAAGTTAAATAATAGCTTATACAAAATTCTAGTGACAATGTATACAAAGAGAAGGATAAAAATTGCAAACTGCACATTCACACAATGTTTAGAGAATAGGGGTTACTAGTGAGACAGGCCCCTGGGCTATATTTATAGACCATGAGGGCAGCTTTAAATGATCCTCTTGGAAGACAGTTCTTTACTGAAGAACAGGAAAGGCCATATTACACTTCGCCTGAAAGTACCAAATTCAGTGTTATTATACTCAGTTGCCCATAAAGGCATACTAAATAGACAATGACTAGCAAAGGATAGTCAATTCAACATCAGATACAGTATAAGTTTTAAAAAATCCAGTAATTTTTTGAGTCAATTGTGTTTTCCTAGAGTATGAGTAAGAGTTTTGGACTCTAATTCTAAGATATGCGATTAAATTATTTATCCTATCCCAGGTGCCCAGACATAAGCTAGAATCAAATTATCTCCCAGGTCTCATGAAAATTGTACACTAAATTTTAGGATTGTTTTCAAGTTGCATATGATAGTTGCCTTAAGTACAGTACCTGACCATCTTTGAGTTGGTAACATTAGCTCCTGCCCATTTCACTTGGAAATTACTGCAAATAATGTCACAACCCTCAGCAGAGATTTGCTTTGGTTTAACTGAAAATCTTTTTTTTTACTGGTTTTGTCTAAACTCTTGCAGAATTATTGTTAGGCTGCATCAGATAATTGAAAGTACACAGGATAAAAGTCAGGATTTCTGGCCAAAATGTTATATAAAAAGCCAAAGTTCTATTATTGATGCAAGATATAAAATCTCAGTAAAATACATATTTTTTCCTTTAAAAATAAGTTTAAAAAGGGAATAAAAGATTGTTTTCTGATGCAAGCCAGGGTTTAGTTATGAATTTTAAATCACTTTTCCATGGTATATAATAAAACTGGGAAATGAAAAACAACTGGTTTGAATAGAATGTTTGCTTTTTTCTCTCATTCTTTAGTATATTGCTTAATTTATGGGGGCATTTTCACTAACGTATAAAACATGTACTTCAAAGTGCAGAATTATTAGAGTGCCTAGTCCTCTTCCCATCGTTTTTGATTCACCTACATTAACTTTATTTAAATACAACGTATCTTCCTTCCAACCTCCACCAGCACATTACTAACAGCAATTCAACAATTTCATAGCTTTTGATTTTTAGTGTTTTCATGCAATTTTTGTAAAAATCAACTTGGCTAGACAATGAATTATTTCAAGTTCCAAAAAGCAATAGGTTTATGTTTTCTTTTTTCTTTTGATTATCATTACTTTTAACTTTCTACCTCTAATCCCCACAAATATTATTATTATGCTCTCCAGATATAAAGCAATCACCTGAAATCCTGAGTGGGACAGCATTTGTGACATCATCTCTCAAATATTTTTCCCTAAACTTATACAACCTACCGGTGGGATTTCAATCCACCAAGAATGGGTGAAGCTAACAGATACGCACCTATTCATTCAGAGATGAGTCACTGGGGAAAGTTTTTCTTGTTATCATCTTTGAGAAGATAGGAGCTCAGTTTCTCACAAGTTGCGAAGGAGAGAATCTTTCATGTTAAATAGTTTGAAAAATGTGTTAAATCAAGTTCATTTCCTATTTCTCAATCTTACAATTAAGGCATAACACTTTCACTGCTCTTTTTAGAATTGATTTGCCCAATGATAGAACACCTGGAGAAATTAATGTTAGCCACAAATTGGTATTGGTAAGTAGTGGACTGAGCTTTAAAACCAGTAACATAGTGCTTGATGGTAATATGGAAAACAGAGAGATTCATGGTATGCTTTAGTTTCAAAGATATACTAAAGTAGGTCATTCTAATTTATGTACCAAGTAGCTGTTTTTGTTCCTACTATTTTCTTAGGAAACTGCTGAAAAAGCAGAATAGGAAGAAGAAAAGTAAGTTTGCCCTCTGAGTTTTAACTAGGTGCTTCATTAAATTTAAGTTTATATGGTTGATGCCTAAAATGAAATGAGAAAGGATTCTGAAACTGCTTTGAGATTTTCAGAGGGAAGCTAGCAAAGAAGAAAATGATTAGAGAAGAACAATTAGGATAGTTAAAAACTAGACATCATTATCATAAGATGTATCTTAAAATAATGCACTTATTTCTTATTCCAGATGGTAGAAGCAGCATTTGTGGAGAGAAATGACATGGAGATGAATTTTGACTGAATTTGGATGTTTCAGAAATACAATCGAATAGGGTGCCTTATTAATAATGAGCCCCCCCAATCCCAGATATTTTTGAGCAATGGTCAGTGACTGTTAGAAAAAAAGGATGCTTTATAAAGGTGTTTGATATATTGGTTACACTATTTTACTATGTGACATTTCAGTTCTTTTCCAAATCTAAGACTGTATTTTTTCTAAATAATTTCTCTTTGTCTTGGTAAGGTTATTTGTTCTTTACAGGAAGCACATCATGGTTATTTTAAGCTAAGAAGTATGAGTTCTTATTTTAGCTTTTGTTTATACTTCAGGCTATGTAATATTACATGCAAAATGAAATGAAATGAGAAGAAATTTCAGATCCATATATTCACATAAGATTTCATTATCAAAAAAGAAAACAACAAATTTAAACTTTCCTTCCTCTTCTTACAAATAATTGTAAGTAGTTTTTCAACATAAACAATGCATACAGCAGTAATAGAGTCAGAAAAAGTAATGTGAGAAGAGTATCTATTCATAAATTTTAAAATGAAATGACAGTCTAAAATATGTATATAGTTTGTAAAAATTTTAACAGCATTTATAATATCTAATAGGTTGTCTCCTGACAGTAGGTAATACAAGGTGGTCCTAAGTAGCCTTAATTGTAAATATTTTAAGAAAAACTTTGCTTCAGTTTGGAAGTTATAGTTACCCAAGGAAATTTGAGTAATTTATATAAATTTAATGTTGGAAAAGATCTTTGATATGAAATGGCAATTCTTTTTTAAACAGTAAAATACACTGCAAAGAGCTTAAACGGATTATATAGGTATTCAGTGAATTAGTGAAAAGTAAAATATTAATATCCAATTATCTCCCATTAATACTTATCATAATAATATTAATAGCTAACACTTGATACAGTGCTTATTATTGTGGCAGGCATTTGTCTAAGCACTTTACATAATTAAGCACATTTATTCCTCCTATTAACCTCAAGAGAAATATTGTCCTATTTTACAGATATGGCAATTGAGGCATAGAGAGGTAAAGTGACTTGATGATGGTTATTTATGTAGGAAGTAGCAGCCTTGAGTTTGGAATCTCAGGCAGTCAGGTGGGTAGGCATTCTGAACCCCTGCACTATTCTGCCTCTCCAAACTGAGGTATCTTGGTACTTTTAAATTTCACACATAAAAATGTTTGAGGATAGCAGTAAGTAAATGGGAACTGGCTAAGGAATTTTGTGTGTGTGGTTCAAATATCCCAGGTAAGAATTTAAAGATGTTTTAGGGTCTTTTCTAGGCAGTAACTTTGTGTAAATGCCCTCTCCACCCCATCCCCCTAGAGCAATTTACCTCCCACTGGCATCCTGGAATTTGAGGATCAAGCCGCAGAGATAAGAGTAGAATTCTGAGGCTTGTGTGAGGAGCTACCTTCTAAACCAAATGCCCTGGAAAGTTATTTCAAATGGAAATACTGTGTTGGCTGTTATGGGAAGGCTGAGAGAAGCAAGCGGAAGGGCTAAGTGAGCCAAGAAAGCAAAGGTAGAAGAATTAGTCAGCATGTACTAGTCTCACTGTGATGGGCTCAGTCTAAGTAGCATAACCAATGAGAAAGAATGCCCTGTGACCTCCCTGGGTCTTGGGCTTTCAAGGTGTATTCTGATGTCTCCTTCTTCAAGGAGTCCCGAGGCATAGCACAGATCACGGAAAGAGAAGTAAGCTGAGAGAGGCAGAGGGTAATATAATGGAAGGTTATAGAGAGGGAGTGGGAGGCCTTGCAAGGCCACCAAGAGCAAGAGCAGAAGCAGTTGCTATAACTTTCAGAGAGTGGGTTGCAATTTCATATTATAGTAGACAAACTCATAAACACAGAAAAGAGATGAGGCTCCACTGGCTAGTTCACCTGAAAACAGAGGATCCAAGATGATGACACATGGCTCAGAATAGGAAAAGAGAACAAAAACAAAAGCAAGACAAAGAACTAGCAGTGTTGGGCATGGCCCTAGGGAAGTCGGTGTTCAGTGGGATTAGCTAGGTAGTAGTAAAAACTTGTCATTTTGTTTTATTTTTTGTTCTATTTGTTTGGTTTTGGTTTTTGCTAATGTTTTTAAGTATTCGGATTCTGTCGCATATTTGTGTCTACACATTTTTTGAGTTCACTTATATACTACTTAACAATGGATATATTCTTAATCATCTCATCTAATTCTCTGACTTTTTAGAGAGCCCATAACCATACTGAACCTGAAATAGCTAACAGGGACTGTAGACAAGCAGGGAGCATTGGCTCAATTAGTATACAATTAGGGAGGGACATATGCAGTGGGAAATAGGTGCCTAAATTAAAATTGTGCTCCCACAGAGAATATTTGTGAGTTTTATCTTTAATACGGTTGCCAGAATGACTAATTCTATGAAGACTTCAATATTCTAAGGTATTTTCAACCCTTACCCCTTTCCTCTCCCCCATTCTCTATTATATTTTCATAAACTTGGCCTTATGTAGAGATTGCAGGAATTTTTGTTTTGTTTGCTTGTTTTTTCTGTTTCAACTAAAGACCTATATTTACAGTGTTTGCTCAGAGGGTATTCATTTGAATTATCACTGAAAAGGTTGCCGTCACAGAGGGGAAAACATTCGAGAAAGATTCAGTACAACATGCCCTTTTGTCTAACAAGAATTTGCTTCTCCATCAGTCTTGAGTTTGTTGCAGAGAGAGAGCAGCAGCACATTCAATTATTCATGTTTTCTAATTAAGCCTTGCTGATTGCACCTAAATGGAAACTCCACTTTGACGAGAATGTGTTCTTAATGTTTTTCACTAGAACAATAATTTGTCTGACAGTGATCTGTCTCTTTAGGATCCTGAGTAGCCTATTGGTGGGGTTTTGAACTCCCGTACAGATATTATCTGTCATGCCAAAGGCCTCTGAATTGTTTATTTCATGTCTTGTTTAGAGATGACAATGAATCTGACTTTTTGCTAATGACCTTTTCATTATTGTCAGTATTGGAAATTTTGGGAAATGACAGAGCCAGATTCTGTTGCTACACGATTAGTTATTCCGTAGTTTCTGTAAGACATACTAAAATCTCATTTCTTTCAAAGCTGAGTGAAGTGATTCAAACATTACATTTATGTACTTGTCTCTTCTTGGTTTTTGTGTGGATGAAAAGTGTTACACATAAAAAACTGCCAGATGTCATTACTTTGGGCATGTACTTCCTAAAAAATGTTTGATTTTAAACATAGATATTTCCTAATTCTCAATTTAGATTCCTCAGTCTAAAATTTAGACTATTTTAGCACCATGTCAAAATGACTGCATGCATTTCTTACAATTTCATTCTTGCCTAACCTTAATTTATATGATCTTCTTAGTATATTTTCTTTATCACATATCTTAATTAGTAAAAATATTAAATGAATATATTAAACTATAAAAATCTATTTAAAGTACTTTGATAAATTTTTGTATATCACCCATTGATACATTTGAAATGAATACTCTAATTCATCTGAATAGAACAGTGACAACATGACAAAGTTCTGAATCATCCACTTTGGGTAACACTATTAATCAGATTACATAGAGAAATTGTCATTCTGTTACTTCATAAGAAAACATCCCACTTTTAGTGTTTTCTAAAAGTAAATTATTTTTTATACACTGTTTTTGTTACTAAGTATAGAGTGTAATTTTTTATTTTCTATATAATTTATGGTGGTTAAAGATGTATCTTAAAATGACAGATCTTTATTAAAAATAAAAATTGGAGATACATTTTATATGCAAAAAGCTATTACAATTACTACATTCTGTCAGACTTGTATTTTTATTAATAGGTATAATATAGGTAGTTGGAACAGAATAAAAAAAAATTAGTGATTGCATTTTATTTAACCTGGGAACTGGAATTTAAGACAATCTGAATATTCTCTGCATATGTTATTTTCCTAGATGATTTAACATTTAGTTTTCAAGGGAAACACCAATCATTTCACTTATGATGGAATTACAGTGTAAAGAAAACAATTTCAAGTTTTGGATAGATCTTTACACATAATCTTACCAGCTTAACATATGTTTTTAAATGATATGATATTATATACCACTTTTTAAGGCAAGAATTCAGGTAATGTTATGTATGCAATCAAGTAGCAACTAAAATATATTAGAGTAAAATCAAATATAGAAGCATACCTATAGCAGTATAATTGGAAAGTGAGTAGTTTCAAGGAAAAGACAGAATAGATTTTCTGATAATGTATTTATCTCATACTCTATACTTTGATTACTTTTTAAAAATTTTTTTCAAATTGAATGATTAAGTTTTTCAGTTAGTTCCCAAGATAACATATAACAAATACTACTTAAGAAAGAACTAACTCTGTAAATGCTATTTGACAAAACATTTCTTTGGGGTAGAACCATTTTTTAAGATTTTCTAGAAATTATTTATTCATTAAGTATAAATTGTTATGGATAATTCTGAAGTACCTGAAACACTTTATTGAAGAAATATTGTAATACTGAGTGGAATTATGAGACATTCTTGAGTTTGAGTCTTATTTTCTTATATACTGCAGTGCTGTTTACAAACAATATTGACATTTAAATAAGCTAGATGATGACAATTATTCACAGTATTTTAGGATGCCTATAGGAAATTAAATATCTAGAATTTAATTTGAATTTAGATTCCATTTACTTGTTTATACCACTACAGATGAAGGAATTTATAAAATCGATTTTCTGAATTCTGTTCATTTTTTTCACATAGATTTTCACCAAGGCCATGGGATTTTTTTGAATGCACTTCTATTGCATTTTCTGTTAAGAACTACATTAAATAGCTTTTAAGATATTGCAGTTAGGGAAAAGTTAGGCCAGCATTTTTACCTTTCTTAATCTTCAAAGTATTAAAGTAAATTTCATTTGCATACAAATATCTAATATAGACTAAACTATGAAATAATTATCTTAATTTATATTTTATTTGAAACATATAACTCTGAAAAATATGTATTACTACCTCCAATGTATATCTGAGGAACCCAATGCAATATAGTCAGAGTCATACAAGTAAAATGTAAAAAGCTTTGATCTTACTAGCCAAAGTTCATATTTATAGCCTCACCATCTCCCAAATCTGTATGCACTCCTATCCTCAGACTTAATGAAGCCCAGTGATTAACAGATGACCTGAATTTTTTCACTTCCTAAAAGGAAAAGGTCTAGAGTCTTAATTGCATCCAAATAATATGTACTACCCATGAATACAACCTAAAAATTTTCTACAAAAAAGAGGCAGAGGATATAGGGGGCAGGGGGTTCTGACCCCAGGAAGCCCCATAGTTTGTTAGGTGAAAGTTAACAAAGGTCTAAACTGACTAACAGCAGTGCCAATGGAAAAGAAGGGATACCTGTAAGGAAATCACAGAAGTGGAATATACAGCACTTATCTCAACGCAGGTAGGTGGCAAAGAAGGAAAAGTAGTTAACAGATATACCAAGAGCAGAGACCCAGGCACTGGAAGGCTGATGGTGCCACGGACAGAAATAGGCATGTTAAGAAAAAGGCTACTTGGGGAGTGAAGATGATTAACTGTAATGGAGAAGCCAGTTAACAGAGGAAGGTTATAGAGTGTTAGGAGCAGTCCCATTAAACTGTGAACAATACTGAAAACTCCAAAAGCCTGTACCACTTGGCATTAAGTTTTAATAAATTTGTTCAGACTTTCCAAGTTCTACATTATAAATGAAGAAGTATATGAGTTTCTTTGATAGTATAAGCATGACCAGTGTGGTTTTATTAGCATTCTCTGCAGAATACATTGCTCTTTCACCACCTGGGATATAAAACAAAGTGTGCTATTATGGAAAGCATTTATTTTAGAAATAATAATCTATTTTTGCTATAAATAAGTCTACAATGTATGTTGCTTGACAAATGTGGCCTTATTCCTTTTTCTTTATTCAAGACTTCAAGAGAATTTAATTTTGAATTTAAGCAACCAAACTAAAATAACATTAACTATAAACTTTTTTTTTTTCCATTTCTTTTCCTGAGCAGGCAAATGTTACTATGCATTTCAATTAGAAACATACTTGTCAGGTGGGAAGGAAGAAAGAATAAAGTGAGTCAGCAATGGAATAGGACAGGCTTCTTTACTGAGCCTGCTTCCTGAAAAAAAATAAAATCTAGAAATGAATTATTCAAAGCCATTCTGAAACTAGTCAGCAACACTGAAATAGGGTTCAATACACCTGAAAACTGTTTAGGGGAATTATTTTAACTTCTACTTCTTGAATTTCTATAAAATTTCCTTGTTAAACAACAGCCAGAAAGACTTTCCTTAAAATTCCACTTCATTATGAGGGACCTGCAAACATTGCTATTATTATTTTCTACTGCATGGAAAGCTTTCTCATAGTTAAAGACTGTGCTCCTAGCTATAACATCATATACCTGGGACTCAGCTGCTCATGGCTCTTTGAGTTTTCTGTGCCTTCCTTTCCCCATTACCATTCTACCCCATTTTTAGTAACCTCTCTCAAAGATCTGTTTGGACATTAGAAACAATACAAGAGTCCTATCCCAAGTAGGAATATTGATCTAGAATGTTTTCTTCTTCTTGTGAGTCAAACAGAATGGCTTCTTCAGAAAAGCCTGTTACATATTAAACACTCTAATGAAAATAGAAATGGAATGGAATTTTTAAAGAAAAAGTATAAAAGAACTATTTGCTATGCATTTGAAAATCTACTGCTGGGCATATGTAGTGATATTCAAAATACCAGTTTAATTATGCTGACCTCTTGTTTTGTTCTTTTACACAAAATAAAATTAATCATTTAGTAAATCTGGTGTGATGGTAGCTTATAACTTATTTTTTATTCCATAAACAGATCTGAATATATCTGATATATTAACTACACCAAGGAAAATTCAACATTGAAAAAAAAATGAAAACAACGCCTATATGTACTGAAGTGGGAACAGTGGCCAATGTCTAACAGGTTTCTTATAAAAATAAATGTCTTCCATGTTGTCCTAAACTTTGATGATGTTTTTAGGGTAACTGAAAATACAGTTAGTCAACTTTAAACTAGAAATGAAGAATAATAACTGATGGTGAAGGGGGTCAAGAAGATTTTCCAAATGGTAAAACAAGCATAGATAATTTAAAGAAAATCAGTTTCCAGATTTCAGATTTCCATATATACCAGGCCTATCTCACTTTCTTGTGCTTCACAGATACTGTGTTTTTTTTTACATATTGAAGGTTTGTGGCAACCTCAAATCGAGCAAGTCTATCAGCATCATATTTCCAATGGCATCTTCTCACTTTATGTCTCTGTAATTACATTTTGGTAATTCTCACAAGATTTCAAACTTTTTCATTATTACTATTTTTATAGTGATCTGTGATCTTTGATGTTACTATTGTAATTATTTTGGGGTGTTGTGAACTGTGCCCCTATAACATGGTGAACTTAAATCCGTAAATACTGTGTATGTTCTGACTGCTTCACCAACTGGCCATTGTCCTTTCTCCCTCTCCCTATTCCCTGAGTCACCAGAATATTGAAATTAGGCCAATTAATAACCGTGCAAAGGCCTTTATATGTTCAAGTGAAAGGAAGTGTCACACATCTCTCACTTTATATCAAAAGCTAGAGATGATTAAGTTTAGTGAAGAAGGCATGTCAAAAGCCAAGACAGGAAGAAAGCTAGGCTTTTTGTGCCAAACAGCCAAGTTGTGAACACAAAAGAAAAGTTCTTGGAAGAAATTAAAAGTGCTACTACAGAGAACATACAAATGACAAGAAAGTAAAACAGCCTTAATTGCGGATATGGAAAAAGTTTTAGTGGTCTGGAGAGAAAATCAAACCAGCCAAAACATTCCTTCAGCCAAAGACCAATCCAAAGCAAAGTCCTGACTCTCTTCAACCCTGTGAAGCCTGAGAGAGATGAGGAAATTGCAGAAGAAAAGTCTGAAGCTAGCAGAAGTTGGTTCATGAGGTTTAAGAAAAGAAGCCACCCATAATATCAAAGTGCAAGGTGAAGTAGCTGATGCAGAAGTTACAGCAAGTTATCCAGGAGATCTAGCTATGATAATTAAGATCATTAATGAAAGTGGCTATACTGAACAACAGATTCTCAGTGTAGATCTTCTTCTTATATTGGAAGAAGATGCCATCTAGAGAGGAGAAGTCAATGCCTGGCTTCAAAGCTTCAAAGGACACCCCAACACTCTTGTAAGGGACTAATGCAGCTGATGACTTTAAGTTGAAGCCAGAGCTCCTCTACTAAGAATCCTAGGACCCTTAAGAATTATGCTGAATCTACTCTGCTTGTACTCTCAAAATAGAAAAGCAAAGTCTAGATGATAGCATATCTGCTTACAACATGGTTTACTGATTACTTTAAACTCAAACTTACTGCTCAAGAAAAGATTTCCTTAACACAATATTGTAAATCAACTTTACTTCATATTAAAAAAGACTTCCTTCAAATATTACTGCTTATTGACAGTGTACCCGGTCACTCAAGATCTCTAATAAAGATGTACAACAAGATTAATGTAGTTTTCATTCCTGCTAACGACATCTGTTCTGCAGCCCATGAATCAAGGAGTAACTCTGTCTTTCAAATCTTGTTATTTAAGAAATAAATTTCACAAGGTTAAAGCTACTATAGATAATAATTCCTCTGATGGATCTGGGCAAAGTCAATCAAAAGCCCTCTGGAAAAGATTCATTATCCTGCATGCCATTAAGCACATTCATGATTCATGGGAAGACATCAAAATATCAATAGACATAGGAGTTTGGAAGAAGTTGATTCTAACCCTCATTGATGACTTTGAGGAATTCAAGACTTCAGTGGAGGAAGTAACTGCAGATGTGGCAAAAACAGCAAGAGAACTAGAATTTGAAGTGGAACCTTGAAGATGTGGCTGAAGTGCTGCAATCTCATGATCAAACTTCAACAGATGAGGAGTTGCTTCTAGTGGTTTCTTGAGACGGAACCTACTTCTAGTGAAGATGCTGTGAAGATTGTTGAAATGACAACAAAGGATTTAGCATATTATATAAACTTGGTTGATAAAGCAGCAGCAAGGTTTGAGAGGATTGACTCCAATTTTGAAAGTTTTACTGTGTGTAAAATGCTATCAAATAGCACTGCGTGCTACAGAGAAATAGTATATAAAAGGAAGAGTCAACTGATGTGGCAAATTTCACTGCTGTCTTATTTTAAGAAATTGCCACAGCCACCCCAACCTTCATCAACCACCACCCTGATCAGTCAGCAGCCATTAACAGAAGCAAAAAGATTACCACTTGCTAAAGACTCAGATGATGGTTAGCATTTTTTAGCAATGAAGTATTTTTTTCATTAAGGTATGTACATTGCTTTTTAGACATAATGCTATTTATTGCACACAATAGTCTACAGTGTAGTGTAAACATTACTTTTACATGCACTGGGAAACCAAAATAATTGTGTGACTCACTTTATTTTATGAGATACTCCCTTTATTGTGGTGGTCTGGAACTGAAGCTGTAATATCTCCCAGGTAAACCTGTATTCTTTCCAATAGGTGAGATGACCAATCATGCATCTTTTCCCCCACCTCCCTTTTCACAGTTGCCATGCTTTCATCTTACAAAAGAAAGGTAAACCTCTTACAACTTCTGGATCTTCATTTAATGACCTTGACTTGTTCATTGCTCAACTGTCATCAAATAACACATTGTCCCTGAGATAAAAAGCATTGTGCCATTAGGCGTCAAACTCCCAGCAAGGCCCCCTGCTTCATCCACCCATGTACCTGTCTATCCGTCATCTGTCTAATATCATTTAAACATCTCTGTATCTCAGAATTAGAATTCAGAAGTGAGATTGTTGTTGATGCATTTATTTAAATTGGAAAATAAAGTCAGGTTTTTTTCTGACAGGAAGTAAAAATGAACTTGCTGCTTTGGTTAACAGCAGTCCTGACATTGGGAATTAGATTATATGTCAGACCTTTTCCCATTAATTGAATGAACCAAAACATCAGCCCCAAAGTTACAAAGCACGTGATGCTGCAGAAGCATTTTATCCAAAAACTAACAATGATTTTTTAATTTTCTCAAACCCTTCTGTGTGCAGCTGGTTAAAAATAGTGTCTCTAAGTGAAAAAGAAATAGGTATAATAGTTACTTGATATGTCTGGGTAAAGCCTTAATTGGAGTAGCAGAAATTGAGAAGAAACAACTTTAAGAAAATTTATTTCAAGCCAGCTGATTTTCAATCATTTGCTTTCACTGAAAACGAATTAAAAACTAATCCGTATGTCAGCTGATGTTTGTCATAAAGAAATACTAACTAATTGGTGTTCCTAATCAGCATTTAGTGGCACTCAACCAATATGGTCTTATAGCTTTTTTTTTTCTTGAGGGGATAAGGGACTTTGCAAAAAATCTTAGGAAAATCTGATAAATTATCTAATTAATTTGATTATTATAGATATCCTAGACAATTCAACTAAAGTAAATATAAACCAACCCCTCCCTTTTATTTTTTACCATTTTGCCCCAATTATTCTGATACATTTGTTTTTTCTTGTATTAGCAATCCTCACAATTCTGAAAACCACAAAGATCAGAATTTGTTCATTTTGACCACGTAACCTTAAAGATTTTTATAGTGGAAAGTCAATATTCTGTAATTTTCAGTACATAATAAATTGATCTTATGTTTCTTAATAGAAATTCTATGATTAAATCTGATAGAACTTTAACAATAGTTTTTAATACAAAGTGTATCCATCCTTTGATTTGCTTAATGCTATAACCATTTTTGTTAAAACTTATTTGGTTAGAACAGTGTTTTCCAAGGTGCAGAATGTATACACAAGATGATTTTAGCTGGTAAACAGGCACGAAGTAGCACTGAATCATATAAGACAACTATTTCTTTATCAATTCTCTTTCAATACTTTTTAATGTATCAAGGAGAAAAATCAGTTAGTTGCTAGTATATTTTAAGATTATTCTAACACTTTCCACTCTCTGTTGGCATGAGATAGAGTTTAACTAACGTTTAATATTATTGAGATGTTTTCCTGTTGTAATAGAATATAGATGTTAAGTGTTTGGGCTCCGAAGCCAGACCAGCTTTGTCCAGTCCCTGGCTCTACTACCTACTGGTTGGTGACCTCAGGTAAGTTTCTCAACCTCTCCATGCTTCAGTTTTCTTCATATGTGACAATACCTACTTTTGAGGGCACTGAACTATAATGAGATAATATTTATTCATATAAAGAATTTCAAAAACTTATTTTCTGTCATATATTATGAGTTCAAAAATGTTAACTACTGAATTACTGTTTATTTTTTTCTCTTATCATTTTGCGTTTACTTCAGGTGATATTGGTTTCCCATTTATGGAAGTAAAAAAGTAAGATGACTGAAAGAAATATTTAATAGATAATTGAGCATTGATATTGGGATATTGTAAAAAACAAGTGTCACTTCTAAACGATTAATTTGTACAGCAGTCACTGCTGACATTTGACCCTCAAGGTTTCATTTAAGCACTTACAGAGCACATCTATGTCCAGCTAGGAAGAAGTATCTGGTGGCACTGTAATGCCCATGCCCCTCCCTGAGAAAAGCCAGAAATCTAAGTAAAGTGCACAATATTCTTTTTGAAAAAACTTGGAAGCTGTCAAGACAACCATGCCTAGAGAGGCTAAGGATTCCAAAGAGAAGGAAACCACGGAGAAAGTAGTCATCAGTCTTCAAGCTGCTTTTCTTTTTAGGGCGTCTGCCAATGCTCGCCCTCTGTGTGAGAAGAAAATACAGGCAAAGGGCTATAGGCAAGCAACAGAGAAGCCAGAAGAACCACTGGAAATACCAAACGACTGGAGAGACAAAAATCTGAGTTCAGAGCTGCCAAGGCTGCAGAGATTAGAGGGGCAAGATCCTAGAGAGAGGGCAGGCCCAGGAAAGGGAACTTGACACAGTCATTACTCTACATTTTGTCAGCATTTGCTGAATTTTAAATACGGCAAGAAAAAGGCTAATAAAATGTGCAAAAAGTCACTGCTCTACAGGGTTCTACACTCACAGATCAGGCATTCCATCAGCCCCCAGTTAGTGGTGTGGATGAGGCCCTGCAGGCAAGAAAATAAAACATGTACCCAGTGAGGATGACTCACTGGCCCTTCTCAGATAGAAGGGGTCCAATGTACTCAACTTGCCACTGAGTGGCCAGCTGGTTTTCCTGATAAATCATAACCTATTAGGGGTTCTATGTTGATCTCTTTCACTGGGAAGTAGGAAATTCAGAGGGTGACATTGGTCAAACTGCCCTGGGTAAGAAGGAGAACATACTGTTGGTCCACATGTAGTCTCCACTTCTGTACTTCTGCCACCATGTTCACTCTGTGTTTGTGCCCACTGAGCCAGTTCTGGGGCTGGCCATTGGCAAAGTCTGACTAACATCTACTGACTAAGTCATTTTTCTCCTTGGCTTTTCTACTCTTCCATGAGGGTTGTTTTCTCGTAGATATTAATGAGTGATATCAAAATCTTCCCACTTTGTGCCTATGTCCATCCATCCACCAACCACTCTCCATGACAGACTTCTTCATTCAATCTTACAGTTTTTTCCTTTTACCTTCACCAACTGACCAGGTCATTGCCACAGCACAAGAATCTGAATAGAGTCTTAACTAGGGTTACTTCTGCTTTCACCAAAAGTGTGACAGGTGCATCACTTGCAGAATCAACTACTTAAAGATTTTCCCTGTCCTCTGTCTCTCAATTCACTCCCTGAAAATAGTTGTAATGAAGCCACCATCCATTTTCACTTGCATCCATACAGCAAGGTAAACCCATCCATAGGGCTTTTCCCTCCTTCTTCAGCTAGTCATAGGTACAGCCCACATGGTCACAGGGACAGGTGGAGGTTGAGTGTGGATGTAGTTTGGGTGGGTGGTATGGAGATCTGGGATACCTGCTCTCCACTTACTTATGCCCTCTAATCCTTCTTGGTCTGACCGTTGATGTCCCATTTAGATCTAAATATTAATATATTAGTAATGGACTGCTACTGGCCCTGTGTGACTTTATGACTAGGCCTGTGGAACAGACCCTGCTCATCGTGGGTATTTATGGATGGCATGCTCTTTTGCTGCCCCTCAGACAGCCTTCTCTTTCCCACCAGGGCTCAACAGCACCCCAGGAGCTGTTTCCTGAAAGTTGTGTAATTTTCTAGTGCCGATCACATGGCCTTGCACTTAAGCTTCAAGGAACTGCATTGTGATTCTCACTGAATCTTGTAAACACTTGTATCTTTTCACCACTGAAATCTCTAACTTCATAGAGTCTGACAGATACTATGATCCAAGCCACAGGCTGCTTGCACTGCAGCCAAGACCTGCTGTGAAGCTTTTTTGTTGTTGTTATTGTTGTTCAGAGCCCCACTCAAGTCTAACAGCCTTCTGAGTCTCCAAGTATGTGGGCCAAAGCAGTAATTCTAAGTGTGGAATGTGTTGCCTTTAGAATTCTATGAGGCTTTCCAGACATTGTGCTGCTTTTGTGTGACAGGGGATACAAACAAAAAGCAACTTGACTCTTAGGTCCATATTGTACATGGCCAAATTAACTTTTACTGTCCATCACTTTACTGTTTTCCCTCTGCAGTACATGAATATAACTCAGAAATAGCCATCTAAATCCACTGTCCTTATAGCATGTCTTCAACCCCAATCCCCACCCCCACCTCATCATTCAAATGACTGGATCACTGCACCACCAGCAAGAGTCATTATTTCCATTAGGGAATTTCCCTAACTCACTACCAGCAAAATGTTAAGCAATTGGGTCACCAATTTTTGTTTCCTATTTTTCTTATGATTGAGTTCTCCTTACCAGCAGACAGCAAGTGAGCCAGTCCCCGAATCCATCTTTATGCTTCTTTTCCTGAACTACTCTCAGTACCGACTCTGCCTGTCATGCCATCTAAGAAGAAGACATCAACATATGTTTAGACATGAGACATACTGTGATAAATGGCTGTTAGAGTTAAAGGAGGACATCTCAAAAGTGATGGAAAGAGCCTTCACAACATGCTCCAGGTATGACATCAACGAAAGGAGAGAGGGAAAGAAGGAGGATGAGATAGGGAGAGCTCCTGTTGTAGAACTGCTCTGAGAAAGACCCTAAGAATGGTTTCTCATTAAAGCAGCGACATGTTGGGTAGAAATGGCCCACCTTTAGTACCCTTGACATCCTCAGTCTTTGTCAGCAGCCTGGACAAAGTATAGCCTCAGCGTGAGCTCCCTAAAGAATCTGAAGGCATACCAGTTGGAGGCTGTCAGTCTTACTGAAACAATAGTCCTTCTGAAGGGAGAGCTGAGTGGTGCACACCAAGGACAGATAGCACAATGGAACTTTAAACACCCCACAAAATCCAGTGATTAGATGATACATTTTTTGTGTGTGATCTACTTTAATAGAGTAAATGAGCTAAAGAAGAAAAGAGAAAGCATGACATTAAAGTTGGATAGAAAAATTTGTAGAAAAACAGAAACATAAAGTTATAGGATTTTTAAGCTGGATAAAATAAAAGACAGTCTAAAGCATTTAATTTTTTAAAGAGAAAGTTGAAACTCAAAAAATGAAGACTGCATTTCTGATATTTATTTGTTTTTATCATTCATGTTTCAAAAGGATTTGATATGAAATAAAGCCAGTTATTTTACAGAGTTGGAAATAGATGGTGTTAAAATATACTAGGATTGTGGTTTTAGTAGTCATTCCATATCCTTGTATGCATACCATTTTTATGCTCTATGTATAGAGAATTATGACAGGAAAAAAATCTTGGACTGCTCTTAATAGCGGAAGAATGCAGCTAGTGTGAAAATTAATGAGATGTAACGACATATTGAAAAGAATAACAAAAAACTGTAAACAATAGAGTGAGACTACTTCACGTAAAAAAATGTGGAAGGAAATCATGGATCTGTATAAAAGTAGTAGGTCTAAAGGAATTTTCCCACAATTAAGCTAGAATATGACAGGACCTTTTGAATGTATATGAAAGTGTAAGATTCAAAATACAGTATGGGAACTTCTTCCAGGTAATGATAGCACTCCTTCCATTGGACTACCTCCCATGGATAGTAATTATAAATATTGGACAAAATTTAATAAAGAATTCTTTGAATGCACTGGAGAGCAATGAGAAGAAGACAGAAAGTGGAGTAGAGTCCATGCTACAAATTTCTAGCACAGGATGCATCCCCAGTTGTAATTTTAGGGCCTCTCTTGTTATATGTAAAGTGGCAGCAATAATAATGGCAATGAGAAATCTGACGATGGTGGCCAGACAGAGCTGTTACGGTAAAATCTCTATCAGGAGTGTTTGCTGAAGCTATGAAAGATGCCTAAGTTGGCCATAATGGAGAAGGCAAAACTCAGCACTGTAAATTTCTGAGCCTTCAAGAACCTTATTATGAGATCTTCTGCCTTCTCCCATCACGGATAATGACACTTTTCTCTCAGTACAGAAAAATACTGAAGTGGAATTTCAACTGCAACAGCACCTGCAGTGGTGGCGAATGAGTTAGCAGCAGAACTGCCATTTCTAGGCAGTGTCTTGGCAGACTGGTCAGGCTTGAGCTGTCCCAATGGAGTGGCAGCAAAACCAAGCCATAAACTAGCCAAGCCTGTGGACGATAAAGCTGCATCCTGGACTTTTCAAAATATTTAGGAAGACATCTGTTGTAATACACTGGACTTCCTGGGGCTGTGCAGTGGAGCTTTTAGACTAGCAAAATTTGAAGACAGAAGGTAACATGATTTACTCACTCACAAGCTGGGAAGGTTTATGATATAAGGCTCAGTTGCAATATTATGAAGGCTTTTAATATTGCTGATTAATTTTGTGAAGAGAACCCAAATCTCTAAGAGGAATTCCCAAATATCATGATTGTGGGTAATGACACTGACATACAAGCTCTCAACTGAGTTTTATTGGTCAATAAGAGAGAAAAAAGATTTTAAAAGCAATGTTATCTCTTGTGCTGCATAGGCTTAAAGAATGCTGCAGAAATCTTTTTCTATTTGTATTGTATATTTAATCCGGAGGTAAGATTATTAGGTAATAGTATCAAGGGGCGGGTAAAACTTAAAAATCTCAGTTTTGAATGACAAAGAATGGCAGTAGGAAAGCCTAGAGGCAGGAACCCAGGGATACTGGTATGTAGAGGAAAGGCAAGGTCAGGAATATGCTCAAGTGCATTATGGATAAAAAAGTGTTAAATCCAGGGTATGTATCCACAACTGAGGTGAACTCCAAGGACAAGTTTACAGAGCAGAGTGCTGATTTTAAAATGGTTGGTTTCCCAAATAAGAACTTAATTTTTAAAAAGGAAGAAAGAAAATTCAGACCTGGAGGCAAGTGAGGATATAAAGAGGGGAAAATAAAATAAATTAACAGAAACAGATCATACAAAAAATTTAAAGCAGTATCAGCAAATGAGTTGAAGTTACAGATGCAAAAGGGTCCAGATAAAAATCCAAAGATGAGAGAATTTCAGGTATCAAAGTAACCATGAAAATATGTTTCTGTATGTTTCATAAGAGTTTCCATTTCTTGGGGAAAATCCAGCTTTCTATTTCTCAAATATGTGATGTGTGACTTCTGAGAGTATGAGACTATTAATTGCATCAATGCTCAATTATCCCAGCTATATTAGCTGTGAGCCCTTTCATTCTGAAGACCAAATGCAGACAGTAAACTAAGATTATAAATACAAAGAATAAATATATTAAAGATAAAGATTCTCTGTATTTTCTAAACATTCTGTGCATCTCGTTTTGTCCATTGATTGTCAATACATTGATTAGCATAGATTCCACACTGATAATTATTTTTTAAAATATTAGTTACATTTTTTGTGATTAGCATATTTAAAATTTTAATGTGAAAAAACAGAAATGAATGCAAAGTGGACAAAAATATGAAAAGATAAGAATGAGTTAAAAATCACCACAAATATCACTGTGACTAATATAATGCTTTTTAGAACATAAAAACAGAATGAATGTATGAGCAAGATACTATTTTTAAATATTGTTCTACATTCAAATCTTCTATATATGATGGAGAAATCTGAAGATTACATTTCCATGAGAGTAATGTTTCAATTCATTTAAAAATATTTCCATTTTTATAATAGGGAAAATCGATTGTTATGGGGGAAAGAGGGAAATTAGCACATTCATTTAAGAAGATGGTACATTTATAGCCAAAATTGTTCTCTGATATTTCATTATTTAGTTGAGGCATTGGTCCCCTCCTCTACCCTTATTCTTATTCTGAGAATGTCATCCCATTGCTTAGTCAGTAAGAGCACCGCAATATACTTAAATGTAAAAACCAAATGGTTTTATTGTTTGTTTTTCTGTCAAAAGCAAATGTGTTTTTGTGAGTTATCTAGCTATTTGGTTCTCTTAAACTTTTCTGGACACTATTAAACTTTGAGTGAATACAAATCAATACTTTTGCTACAGGATTTTTTAAAAATCCATCCAGTATCTCGAAATGGCTGAAGTTTCAACCAACAGTTGTAAAATTTTTAAAAATAAAACTGCCTGCCAGACAGTTTCACATTTGGAAACTCGGTTTTGCTTCACATATCCTGGCACGAGAAATAAAGTTTCCACATCCTCAGAAAACTAATGGTAATTCCACATTGCTGTTTCTCTCTGGGGGTTCACAGAGTCCATGTTCATTTAAAATCCTTTGCCCACCTTGAGCTTTATTTGTATTTCTCATCCCATATTATTTTTCACAAATTCAATTATTTTCAGGGAGAAGAATTTCTCTTTATACTATTGTTTCACTGATTTTGAAAATCTCTGATCTGAAATTCTCTAAGTGATGGTGCTGGCAGAGGATTTGTAAAGTCATCTCAAAACAAAGGAAGCAATGTAGCAATTAGATCCAATTAAAAAATCTCTTTACTCCACAAGATCAGATTCCGATTTTAGACTTCTGTTTTTGTAAGAGCATTTCCACATAAGAAAATATGTGATCAAGAGGCGAATGAACCCGGACACTCTAATTCTTTATAGATCAGAGACTGAATTATTTGTGTTAAATGTGAAGTAAGAATAAAAACAAATATTGAATAATTTATTTAAATTTGGTTTACATATGTGAAGATAAGTACTTTGGTCTATATAATCTGCCTACATTGATAAACCACTGGAAAACTGCAATACAAATTTCTAATTTACTGTATATTACTATCATAGAATTTGTCACTAATAGCCAATAATTATACCTCATTAAATTTTATGTATAGCAACTACAACTAGGTTAAGTGGAAATATATTTTTTAATGAATGTTTTTTGATGACAATAATGGTGAATAATGCAAAAGTAACTAAATTAACCTTATTTGCATTTTAGCAAATCCAAATTAGTTTAGGCAAAATTGATTGGAGTGTTAGAGTATTTCTAAATGTGCATTATAGATTTTTAGATACACTTTGATGTAGGATAAATGAATCTTTCCATTTAATTCTGGAAATTCTTTATGTTAAAAAATGAAGTTAAAGGAAAATGTGCATTTCCATAATAACCTTTAAATATCAAAGTGAACATAAAATGTGTAATCACTGATGGAGGATTCTGTCTACTTACTGCCAAAATAGTCCCTTATAAACTTGAGAAAAAAATTTTCAGCGAAAATATGATTCAAAGAATAGTAGAAATTGAACAAACTTTTTTCCCTCAAGCTTACCTCTTCTGGAGAATTTATATTACAGTAGAGTGCACTGGCTTATTTATGCACTATTTTATTTCATTGGTTATTTATTCCTTGTCACTCTACTCCTCTAACAGGAGAGGTTGTTACCAATGTGCATAATATTTTTTATAACCTGTCTTAGAGTATCAAAATCAGTATTAATAAACTCAGTGTTAAAATTTTCCAGTTCGGTTAAGTAGCATTGCCTGAACTATTGTTAACGAATCAATATTAGGTGTGTTATAACTTATTTTCCTGATGATACTGCTGATGAGTTTTGTGGGTAATAACATTTATGAGCAAAATGTTTTATTGCTGTTGTTGTTGTTATTATTATTTTATATGTAGTAAGAAGTGCAGTAAACTTCTTCCTGGACTGTAAAAGTGGATTTTAATGTGGTAAATTCACTAATTTGAGACAAGAACAGTGTAAACACAGATAGTTTAATTTCTCATATTAGCAGAGAAGCTGTACCAAATGACACCTAGTAAAAAAATGCAGTAGTATATATCAGTTCAAAGGTTTCAAAAGGGACTCTCAAATTAACCTGGAGAACTTGGGGAGTGAACGCATTGTGTTGTCCTTGTCCACCTACTACCTGGATCTCCCCGTGCAGTACAGCACTAGCTGATGAGATACGCAGGCTGGATTATTCTCTGCGTGTAGTAAAATCACTCTGCCCAGTTTACAGAAAGCAAAGGAGCAAACCTGTTGATGCGTAGTAAGGATTCTTCTGAATACCAATATAATGGAAGTCAAATGCCTGTTTGCTCTGTAGGGAAAGGTGAGAAAAAGACTTTCTCTGCCACACACAGCCAAGAGGGGCTGTCTCACATACCAAAGCTTTCTAAAATCTCACCGTTTGTGTTATGGTCAAAGTACAAACTTTTAGGGTTCAGGTATATTCCATGAAAGCTGTTAGGATCAGGAAAATTGTATTCCAGTACCAAATTCACAACTGATTGGTAAGCAAAAGTTACTATTACATGGATTGCCCTAATCACTATGTTGTATGAAATTCCCATGTATTTTAGAGAAGGTAGAATTACTGCGGCTTGCTGAATTTCATAAGATTTGCTTTTATGAGGCCTGATACCAGCACAGAAGTAGGCATTGCCATATTCCACACCTCGCTCAAGGGTGAACATTTTATAAAGATTTATATACATTATAAACCAGCCTCCTCCATATTGAAAAAGCTTTTAAAATTCATCAGCTTCTTCCTTCCATCACCTATAGTACATGCGATGACAGTACCCATGAATTTTATCTAAAGAGATGAGAGAATCAAACCTGAAAGCTCAGCCTTCATTGAAAATTTTGAAATGATTATACTGATGGGAATCTTTTTATGTGAGGATTTATCTTTGGTTTCGGTTTTGAAGAATAATAAGAAAAGAAATAATACAGAGAGCTATTTTGATATTATATCCTTAATACCAAAAAAAGGAGCAGAGAATAGAATGTCCCATTCTTAGTGAAGACTTTTTATGTTATTATCATGAAAAAACCAACAATAGTTCCCCATGCACAATACAGTCCATGTACAAATGAATATAATTATAAAGGAATTCTAATTCTCCAGAATCGGATTGAAAATGTAAACTGGCATCTGTGATAAAGAACAGAATGATTGGTAGTATATACCTGGGAAAACTATAATTGTCTTGTGTTCCAACCAGATCCTTATTGGAACACTTTGTCAAACACGACTTGGTATATTCTATATACATACATACTGTGCACCACAACCATTTGTCATATGCCTTTACATCTTTATCTATAAATCCTGAGTATTTTCTTTATATTTTTATTTGTATGTTGAGTATGCTTATTTAAAAGACATTCATTCAAGGAATAACACAGCAATTAACACCAGGATGGCAGAGAATTCAACCCCTAGTAGGCCTTGAGGCTCAAGATGTCAGGAGATTTGACTTCTAGTAGAACTTGAGCTTCATAATATGCTCATTGTAACATATCAGCATGATAAATAACATGCCCACAGGTGCCATGACAGCCCCAAGGCTAGTCACAAAAGGTCAAAGTGTGGAAATGGCCAACTTCCTGGGAATCCCAGCCCCTTGCCTAGGGTAGTTAGGCTGGTCCTTCCACTTAATAGCATATAAAGCTACCAAGCCCATAAAAACTGGCAACACAGCACCTCGAGCATGCCTTTTTTGCTCCCTCCTCTTTGGAGACAGCCGCACTTTGTCTGTGGTGTGTATACCTGCTTTTACTCTAACCTGAGCATCCATCCCCCACACCTCCTGGCCTTTCTCTTGCCTTCTGAAACAGCCTATACTCTCTGCAGCATGTATCTCTCTAAATAAATCTGCTGTTACTCAACTGTGGCTCATTCTTGAATTCTTTCCTGCGTGAAGCCAAGGACCCATACCTGGTGGGGCACGTCCCAGTGACTCAACGGTGACCGGGGACACGACCCTCCCCATGCCCCAGACCCGTTTTTCCTGCATCACTTTTACATCTTTGTCTACAAATCCCAGAATGTTTTCTTTATATTTTTATTTGTATGTTGAGTATACTTATTTAAAAGACATTCATATGTAACTTTCACATAAATACCTAACAATTTGTGCATAATCTGAATAAACAGGAAATAGGAGAAATTTTCTTCCTATCTTTCATTTAAAAGGACATATACCATTTAAAAATAAAGGATTACCTGAAAGTCCATATACTAAGACTTGTGACTTCCTGACTCCTTCTCTTGATCATCAGAATGTTCACAAATAAATTTAATTCTCACAGACGGGAGAGAAAAGAGTCTTACTTCAGGTTCTATCAGCCTGTAGGTACATAAGTTGCACTCATGCCCAAAGAATTTCCAATCCTCCTTTTGGTGCACTAATCATAAAAATTAGTGAATAACTGGGAATCATTAATTTGAGGAAAGATCTTTCAGGAATGATAGAGATCAAAATATAAAACAGGAAAAAGTAAAAAGGAACTTTGAGAAAACAAACAATCAGGGGTAAAAAATTTCAAATAATTTATTAATGTACTCAGAGAAATAAAGAGAAGAAAGTCTAAGCTATGAAACAAAATGAGTATTCAGAGAGCTGAAAAGAACTCTTGGGGAAAATATAACTGCGTGTGTTATGTATGTGTATGTTCAGAAATTTCTTGAAAATACTCATTTGAGAGGCTGGAAAATAAAACTGAAAAAGCATCCTAGAAAATTGGAAAATTGAAAAACTGATGAGAAATAGTTGTGAGAAGTTAAGAAAATAAGAGGATCAGTATTCCATTACCTGAAAAAAGTATTTCCAAAATGAAACAGAGAGAAAAAAGAGAGGTGTAAAAATATCAAAGAAATTATTCAAGAAAATTTCTCAAAGGAGTAGAACATGTTTCCTAGACTCAAGGAAACCACCTGGTGCCCGGTGCCACCTCTATCAAAGCATATCATATTGACATTCTGGAATACCGAAGTTTGACAAAGGAGGGCCCTAAAAGCTTCCAGAGAAAAAGAAAGTAGAGGTCACAGGAAAAGGATCAGGAATCAGAATGGCAGTAGATATCTCAACAGTGGCAAGGCAACCAGGAGAAAATAAAAAGCAACATCTTCGAAGTTCTGAAGGAAATTGTGTTTCTAAAGTATAATTGTGTACTCATTCAACTATCAAACAAATATGATGGTAGGAAACTTTATTCAGACATGCATAGCCTCAAAAACATTTTCACTGTCTCTTTTCTCAGCAAGAGACTGGTTGAGGGACTCCAGCAAAATAAAAGATGTAAACCAAGGAAGAAAAAAAAAAGAAACCTACGTGCCCTAGGAAGAAGATTTAAGGCAAAAAGAGGAGAAAGGGGTCTGAAGGATGATAGAGATAGATACTTGAAGTGGGACAACGGAGCCACAGACCTCGGGAGCAGTCAGCCCAGACTGGAGACTTTCAGCCACCCTGATAAATATTTCTCTAACAGATCAAGTCAGCCAAATATCTGATGTGTTTGAATGTATCAAGGAAAGGTTAATACTAATGGAAGAGATTTTGGCATAAATTAGTGATTTAATTCTCAGATTGCTAAGCAAATTATAAGATAATTGCCGTCAAAACCAAAGTTCTGCCAGAAGGGAAACACCATCCTGATACATAGGAAGGCTAAACTGTGACCAGTCTTCATACCTTTAGTTGCCATAATTTAAATGCTGAATACTAATTAAACTAATAAAATTCTAAATATATTTTGAAAAGGAGGCAAGCAGAAGTGTGAAGTGTGTGTGGTGTGTGTAAGTGCACACACAGGCAGTGGTTTGAAACATGGCAAAAAAGAGAGAATTGAGTCCTTAATTTTTATAGGAGGAAGCGAATAGATATTGGCTTTAAAAAAAACCTCAGAGTAGCACTGTAAGCATATTATTTATAGAGACAGAGATAAATGTCTAAAGAAAGAGCTGAAAGAATGAGATGAGAACACGTGACTGTCATTGCTCTTAATAGGCTTAATGGATCCTTTTGATTGTTGAAACTATGTTAAAAATAAAAATTAAATTAAAGAAAAAGAATGGGTATGAGATATCAATATTTGGTATTACTGAATAATATTAAGTTATCTCTAAGGTATTGCCCTTACAGAAATGTCATTTTTCAAAAGAATAATTAAACTCTCCATGAAATTTGGCAGCTGCTTTTAAAAGAATCTTCTACAACTATATTTCTAACTGGGTATGTTTCTCCAGTGTTTGCAAAATTCAGGCCACAGTTAACTGCTTTGATAGCCATAGTAATAAAGCCAGCTTCTTAATTTAAATCATAGAATTTTAGATCCCTATTAAAAGAAACATTTGAAATGATATATCCAGCCTCTTTCTTTTAGAGATGAGGAAACTAAGGCCCAATGGAATTAGTGACAGAAATGGAACTATTTTCAATTAATTTAAAAAATGCGTCAATAAGTATGAATAGAAAGGATCATAATATAGATTTTATGGAATCAGACTGATCTGGTTTCACATTCTTTTTCTACTCCTTATCAGCTAGATAATATCTGGCAATTTATTTAATCACTCTCAACACTCTGGTTCCTCATTTTAGAAATGAGAGATGATAACTTACTGGATTAAATGAGATAAAGTAAATGAAATTTAACCCAGAATATAATGCTCAACAAATTATAGCTTTATCACCGACAGAGCTAAGAGTATATATCTGTGATGTGGGTAAAATATAGGAGAGTTTTGTTCTAATTAGGATGACCATAAAGTTTATCATGCAAAGTAGGCTCCTGAGAATGTGAATGAAGGTGCTATTAGCAATAATGGCCAGACCACAGGTTTTTGTGTTTTGTTATTGTTTTTGGCATTTCCTGGTAGTTACTTTAATTACAGATTTTGTTACAGTTTTATTGAGATATAAATAACAAATAAAATTGTGAGATATTTAAAGAGTACAATATGATGATTTGATGATATATGTATACATTGTGAAAGGATTTTCCCCAAGAGAATTAACTATGCAATACAGGATTTTAGCAACTATGGTCACAATGTTATACATTAGATTTGTAGACCTTATTCAACTTATAACTGATTGTTTGTACCCATTTATCAAACTTTCCTATTTCCCTTGAGTCCCTAGCAATCGCTTTTCTACCCTCTGTTTCTGTGAATTAGATACTTTTTTCTTTTTTTAGACTCCACATATAAGAGATACCATACAGTGTTTATTTTCCCCTGCCTGGCTTATTTCACTTAGCATAATGCCCTTAAGATCCATTTGTGTTGTCACAAATGACAGGATTTCCTTTTTTTTTTTTTTTTGTAATGCTGAGTAATATTTCATTGTATGTGTGTGTATGTATATATATATATAAATATGCATATATATATGTATGTGTGTGTGTGTGTGTATATATATATGCCATTTTCTTTATCCATTCATCCATCAATAGACACTTAAGTTGTTTCCATACCTTGACTGTTGTGAATAATGCTGCTATGAACATGGGAGTACAGATATCTCCTCAAGAAAATGATTTCTTTTCCTTTGGATATAAACCCAAAAATGAGATTGCTGGATTGTATGGTAGTTCTAATTTTCATTTTTAAACAAGGATTTAATTGACATATTATATTTGTTTTCAGTGTACAACATAATGCTTCAATATTTGTGTATACAGTATTGAGAAATGGTCACTACACTAAGTCTAGTCAATATCCATCACTATACAGTTACAAAAATTCTTTTTCTTGTGATGAGAACCTTTAAGATCTACTCTCTTAGTAACTTGAAATATACAATACAGTATTATCAACTATTGTCACCATGTTCTACACTACATCACGATGACTTATTTATTTTATAACTGGAAGTTTGTTCCTTTTGACCACCTTCACCCATTTTACTCATCCTCTGACTCTCTGCCTCTGGCAACCATCAATCTGTTCTCTGTGTCTATGTGTTCATTTTTGTTGTTGTTGCTGTTGTTTTAAATTTCATATATATTGAGATATAGTATTTGTCTTTCCTTATCTGACATTTCACGTAGCATGATGCCCTCAAGATCCATGCATGTTGTTGAAAATGGCAATATTTCCTTCTTGGTTATGGCTGAGTAATATTCATATAATATTCATATATATCACATCTTCTTTACTCATTCAGCCACTAATCGACACCACATAGCTTGCTTCCATGTCTTGGCTATTGTAAATAATGTTACAATGAACACAGGGATGCATATACCCTTTTGCATTAGTGTTTTTATGTTCCTTGAATAAATAACCAGAGGTGGAATTGCTGGATCATACGGTATTTTACTATTAACTGCTTGAGGAAACATACTGTTTTCCATATTGACTGTACCAGTTTACATTCCCATCAACAGTACATAAGAGTTCTCTTTCTCCACACCTTCTTCAGCATTTGTCATCTCTTGGACTTTTTGATAATAGATATCCTAACAAGTGTGAGGTAGTATCTCACGGTGGTTTTGATTTGAAATTTCCCTGATGATTAGTGATATTGAGCACCTTCCATGAACCTGTTGGCCATCTGTATATCTTCTTTGGAAAAATGTCTGTTTAGGTACTTTGCTCATTTTTAAATTGTCATTTTTGTTGTTCTTGAGTTGTATGAGTTCCCTGTATATTTTAGATATTAACTTCTTATTGAATACATGGTTTTCAAATATTTTCTTCCATTTCATAGGTTCATTTTTCATTTTGTTCACAGTCTCCTCTGCTGGGTAGAAGCTTTTTAGTTTGATGAAGTCCCACTTTATTTTCACTTTGTAACCTTTGTTTCTGGTGTCAAATTCAAATAATCTCTACGAAAACCAATGTCAAGGAGCTCTTTCCCTATGTTTTCTTGTAAGATTTTTATGGATTCAGCTCTTAAATTCAAGTCTTTAATCCATTTGTCTTCATTTTTGTGTATAGTGCAAGATAGAGGTGTTTCATTCTTTTTCCTTGTGGCTATTCAGTTTTCCCAACAACATTCATTGAAGAAACTATCCTTTCCTCATTGCATATTCTTGGTTCTTTGTCAAATATTAGTTGGCCATGGGTTTATTTCTGGGCTATCTATTCTGTTCCATTGATCTATGTGTCTGTTTATTTATGCCAATACTATACTGTTTTGATAACTATAGCTTTGGAATATAGTTTTAAATCAGGATATTTGATGTCTCCAGCTTTGTTCCAAACCAGAAAGGAAGAAGTAAAATTGTCTCTATTTTAAGATGACATATTATTATATATAGAAAACCCTAAAGACCAAAAACTGTTAAAACCAATAAAAAATTCCGTGAAGTTTAGGATACAAAATCAACATATAAAAATTAGTTGTATTTCTATACACCAACAACAAACTATCTGAAAAAGAAATGAAGAAAACAATCCCACTTACAATAGCATCAAAAAGAGTAAATCCCCTTGAAATGAATTTAATTAGGAAGTGAAATACCTGTACACTGAAGAATACAAGATATTGATGAAAGAGACTGAAGACAATACAAATAAATGGAAAGGTATTCTATGCTCATGGATTGGAGGAATTAATATTGTTAAAATGTTTCAATGCAATACCTAACAAAATTCAAATGGCATTTTTCACATAAATAGAAAAACAATCCTAAAATTTGTATGGAACCACAAAAGACCCTGAATATCCAGAACACAGATTTAAATCAGACAAACTGGGATGTTAAGAGATTCTTGCTGTGATGTAATTGAATTTATACATAAAACATACAAGCAAATCTCTGTGGGCAAAATGAAGGCCATCTGAGTGGTAAGAGAGGAACAGAGAAAGTAACTGAAACAAGCTGGTAGCACAATTGCCAAGTACTTCACCAACAGTAACTCTGGAAAATGTTCCAGTCAACGAAAAAGGTCTTGAAAGTGAGATAATTTAGACACTTGAAAGATAGAGGAGAACAAAGCCTACAAAGTCAGTGGAGTTGTCTGAGTACTGCCAAGTTGCCTTGATGGCATGCAGAATGAAAATGAGAAGCTGAAGACCAGCAATTAAAGGCTACAGGCAAGATTCAGAGTGGCATTTTAGTGGCTTTAAAAGTTGCTTTTCTTTCTTTGAGAAGAACAAACACAGCTGAGCAGAAAACTGAAAATTGCAGGGCTCTAGAAACATTTAAATGCTCTGCTGAAGATCTGTTATGCTAAGGTCAAATCCTGGTTGGAAGAACTTTGGACCCTGAGATATGAGGTGGAAATATCTGTGTTTTTGCCCCAAGGATGTTGTCTCTGGAGACCCTCCCCATCCCTCAGAGCTGGCATAAGTGCTCACCTTTCCCTAGAAAGAATTAGCATATCTGTGCCAAAGACACTGAAGAAGCTTCCTCCTCTCAGAACAGCAGTTAGAGGAGCTTCCTTAAGGAGTGGTCCCCATTTCCTCTCTTGGACACTGGACCAATACCTTGGTGATAGAGGAAGAAAGAGATTATATTCCCAAGGAGCTGTAAAAAATAGCTAGCATGTACAAGAGTCAAGAAACTACCTCCGAGGCTGGAATCTAATCAAGGGATTCAGAATATAAGACAGGATAAAGAAGAATTCAGTGATTTAGAGCAGTCCCTGGGGACACAGGATTTAACACCCTGACAAAGACCCTGGAGGAAGGGGTAAACCCACTGCTCTTGTGACTTTTAGAGGCCTGGAAAAAGCAATGGTCATTTCTGAGTCATGTCAAAATGACTGAGTTGCCCTGGCAGAGAGCAGAGAAAAGCATGAAAAAGTCTACTTCCATAAAAGGAAATAGACATGTGGCAATGGATGTATTATGTTAAGTCAAAAAAAGCACTACAAGATTACGTGTCCCAGAGGACACACAAAGAGTGAGTTGTTTCAAGGAGCACAAGCATCACTATCAAGTTCATTTGTCCTGCAGACAAGGACTATGAGTAGGAAAGGAGGTCAGTCATAGAGCTGAATCCTACATGGGGCTGATCGGGCCCTGAATTAGCAAAGACCAGATGGCATCACTTAACCACAGAATGGGCCAGGAAACTAAAATTGTCATAAGAAGCAGTAAGGTAGAAAAACAACTGACCCACAAAGAACTGTGGAAATGGTTTACAGAATATGGTGTTCTGGGGGAACAGGAACAAGACAGACAGGCAGCCAAAAGTAGTATCTACACCTAGAATAAGGCAAAAATTAGAGGAGCTAGAAACTGAAAATATGATTTTCTGTTTAGAATTCTGTCCTGAGCCAATTTTTAAACTTGAATCTATTGACTGAACTGGTCTCTAGATTTCTAAGTTGGAAGAACTTACAAGACTGCAGTGAATATGGACAGTAATGATTTCTCCAGGCCGTGCCCAAAGGAAATGATGGACATTTACTCAAGTACTCTGGAGAAAGTGGTTCTTATACATTTTGAAGATTATTGGACAAAAAGTCTGAGTTGGCGTTGATACCTGGAGACTCACCGTATCATTATGATCCCACTCTTAGAATGGAGATTTATGGGGCCAGGCAGTAAATGGAGTCCGAGCTGAAGTCCAGCTAACATTGGGCCACCTTAGTCTATAGGATATTACACTGATCCATTAAAGCAGTGAGATCAGGTTGATCAAGAGGTGGCTAAATTATTTAGAGCCCTGTTGTACCACACATATGCTCCAGGGGGTGGAAAATAAACTCTCTTAAGATGTCCTGCCACTTAAGTTAGTTTTTATTTGCAGGCATATCAGTCCCTAACCACAATGAATGAAACACAGCCCTTGATAGACCTCTTTGAGTTCTTGAGGCAACATATTCCAGATCTAGGAATACTGCTCCAGCCCGACATGCTGGGTGACACAGACTTGAGTGTCAGAGGCTATCCAATTTTGAGTGGCACCTGGAGCACAAAAGGGCTTTATGGTAGGTCTCAGGTATAAGGCAAGCTGTTATACCTCTGGGTCCATGTGACACCTTAAGCCCTATGGTGCTAGAGATGTCCATCACTGAAAAACAATACAGTATGTAGTATCTGTCAAGCCCCCATAAAAAAAATCACAACAAAGTCCCCTGAGACTGGAAAAACCCAACCCATCCTGAGTAGAGTTTTAAGCACCTTTCTAGGAGTAGCTCTTCGCATGCTGCTGGGATTCTGCACAGATGGAACACTAGATGATAGGCCACCAAATGACCATATATACAGGGCTGCTCCTATGATCTAGGTTATTTTAGATGCTCTGCTATGGTCTGAACACTTTTCCCCCCAAAATTCATATGTTAAAATCCTAACTTCTGATTGTTATGGCATTATGAGGTAAAGCCGTTGGGAGGTGATTAGGTCATGAGGGTGGAACCATCATGAATGGGATTAGTGCTCTTATAAAAGAGACTCCAGAGAGATCCCAGCCCCTCCCATCATGTAAGGATACAATGAGAAGTCTGTAACCTGGAAGAGGGCCCTCATCCAACCAGGCTGCTACCCTGATCTCAGACTTCCAGTCTCCAGAATTGTGAGA
Organism: Camelus ferus; assembly: GCF_009834535.1. Taxonomy (NCBI): domain Eukaryota; kingdom Metazoa; phylum Chordata; class Mammalia; order Artiodactyla; family Camelidae; genus Camelus; species Camelus ferus. The sequence continues at coordinate 97,286,279 of NC_045697.1, read as the reverse complement.
AATAAATTTCTGTTGTTTACAAACTATCCATTCAGTGGTATTTTGTTATAGTAGTCCGAACCGACTAAGACAATCTTCAAGTCATGAAAGTTGGGTAGGATGAAATGGCAGTTCATCCTAAAATGGAAATAGTGTATCTGAGATTGAGCAGGAAGAATAGCCATGGATAAACTGAGTGAGCAGGGATTCCAGACCCCCCAGGTCACCCACCACAGTTTTACCAGAGTCTCTACCCCAGATTAGACGGTAGGAAGTCCATATCAGTAGCTAACAGAGGTGGAAAATTCCCAATTTCTCATTTATGTATAGGCCAGTTCGATTTGAAGGCAAATGCAAAGAATGGATGAAAGCTACATGACAGTCACATTCAGGGGTGATTCTGAAAGCCATTCAGGAAATACCTTCCCACTGGGCAGAACTGTGAGTAGTGCACCTGGCCATCTACTTTATACAGAAGAAAGAGTGGCTCAAGGTGAGACTATGTGCAGATTTTTAACAGTGACCAATGACTTGACTGGTCAAGGGCCTGAAAGGAAAATTACTGGAACATAAGACATCTAAATGTTATAGTTTACTGAGGACTCAATATTCACAATTACATACCTTTCAACTTGAGAGGAAAGGGAGACCTAAGCATTTTCTCAATGTTAAAAGAAATTTCCTTTAAAAATTTTCAAACTTTTCAGTTTAGATTTTAAAATATGTATCTTTAAGTATAATATAACTTTCCAGCTATAAATGATGGCATTTTTCTTTTGTGTGTGTGTGTGTGTGTGTGTGTTGTGTGTGTATGTAAGAAGAAAAATTAATAAACCGAAGTTTTTCCTCCTTTTGATAGAAAAAGACAGTTGCCATAAACAACCACATGCCAATTTCTTCTGTTATGAAATCTTGAAAAGGAAAATGCCAGAGTGTGACGGCATATATGTTGCCACTAAATTCTTTAATTTTCACATTTCCTCATGGTGCTTAGTATTTTCCTGTAACCAGCCACTGTAGAGTGGGATCTCAGTGATCCAAAAAATTAGGCTTGCCTCAAAATGCTTATTAATATCAGGGTTTCTTTGAGCATCTGTTAAAGTTTCAGTTTTTTTAACTTTACTTCTCTTGTTAATTTAATTTTTTATTAGTCAGGAGCATTATTTTCAGGCTTTCAGAGTTGACATATCTACAATATTTTATGAAATCAGCCTTGTTTTCTGTATAACAGATGGGAAATCACATATTTTTCAAAGCATTTTCATCCTCAGGGTATATATTTCTATACAATCTGATTATCCATCATTGTGACAGACAAAGGAGATATTTTCTCAAAAAATAGTTATTTGCTTTAGATGCCTAATATAAAGGTACCTAATGTGAAATATTTGAGCTTTCTTTCAAACCTTAAATGTAGTAATTCCTGTTAAGTACTGAAACCACTATACAGGCAGGCTTTTGTTACTACACTGGAGATACCTGATCACTGTTTTTCTATTTTAAGAAAAGAAACCAAACTATTACAGTGGCATAACTGGTCTTCTAATAGTCATTCTCCCTATTAAGCTTTCAATCCTATTGCTTCCTAACTAAACTTCCTAAAGTGTACTTCCAAAGCTTTTAATGACATCTTCATGTATCATACTTAGGGATAAAGCTCTTAGCATGACATTCAAGGATCCATAAGAAATATCCTCAGCCCACATTTCCCCAGCCACATTTATTAATATTGAGTATTTTATGTGATAGGCAAGTAGGGAAATTGAGTTCCTTATTTTTTCTACCGTCCTTAAAACTTAGCCAGTGTCTTAGATTTCTGCGTTTCTTCAGTAATACCTACCACAATGTGTAGGATATAATGGGAATATCAATGTCATGACTACCTTTTTAAGTGCATGAAAACACTATTACAAAAATGTAGATAACTTAATGAAATATAAAAACCTCAAATCCGCATCCCATTTCTTGTCTAAGATTCAGTATTCTGATTAAAGAACACTTTGGTGGGAGATGGAGCATCTTCAGAAGGGGAAAACGTGTGTTTTTGAACATACTTATTTGAGAATAATGGTTAAGTACAATTGAAAGAGAACTCTCCATTATAATCAGATGTTTTATGGGTAGAACTGTCTTTTGAGACCTGTTTGGGAAAATTAAAAGTTCACAATGGTACTTCATAGAAAAAAAGCTTCTGAGTTCTATATGGCTAAATTAAAAGAAAAAATATTTAATAAAACCTTTTTTATAATATGGGAATTGTCTATGTTTTCAGTAACACCTATACCCAGAGGATTATATTTTAATTTAGAGAGAGTCTTATATGCTATTTTTGTCATAGATCATATGACAGAGCCAACTGGGAAGTATGTCTACACACTATTTGGGAAGCAAAGAGAGTTCAGGTTCTTTGCAGCATGCTCACAGCTCCTCATGAAATCTTATTAGTGTATGTTTGGATGGTGCTTCATCTCCTTTCTACATCAGTAAAGTATCATACCAATCCTCACAAACATAAATGCTTATCCACTTTTTTATTCACCATATATTTTTTTGACTCCCTTCATACTGAAGATGAATGAAAGAGTAAGATGCTCTTTGCACAAAGCAGCTTCTAGAACACTGTGGTAATCAAACAAATATAGACACAAGTTCATGGCAGTTCAAGAGAGTAAATTCAATAGTAAGAAGCATGCACAATGTAAGGACTGTCACAAATATGGTAGTAATTAACTCTCTCTATGAGTGTGAAGAAGCTTTTCTAGCTATCCATGCCAGGCTGATGAAGTATGAGTGTGAAAGAAAGTGTGTGTGTGTGTGTGTGTGTGTGTGTGTCTGTGTACAAAACTATTCTTAACTGAAGAAATACATATATATATATATGAAGAATGGGTGTATAATGTATCTATTCTACTAAAACTTAAAGTAAGTTTAAAAGACATGAGGTAAGAAATTTAGATAGGGACCATATCAAAGAAAGCTTTTATAAGCAAACTAAGGAGTTTGGGCTTTTAAGTATAAGAAACTAGGGGTCATAAGAATTGTAAGCAGGAGACTCAAGTTAAGGTGTGTGTTTTAGAGGAATCACTTCTGTGGCCATGGGAAGAATAAAGGAGGAGAGGACAAGACAATAAGCAGGAGGGTATGAAAGAATTTGCAAGAGAGCTGATGAGAGACTGTGTTAATATTTGAAAGAAAAGACTAATGGATAGACTTGATAAATAGGAAGGGAGAGTCACTGATAATAATTTGATGTAGGGAAAACAACTAGAGAAGATTCTGGCATGACTCTTAAGTTTCTGTTTGGGAATTAGAAAGAGCCACCAAAAAGAGCACTCAAGAAAAATAACAAATTCAGGGAAAATATGATTAGCTGAATTCAGAAGATGATGCACTTAAAATGTTTCTCAGAAATCTAGGTCAATATTCAGTGAATTATTTAATATCTACCTACTAAGCTCCATAAACATTAATAGGAGTGGTCTGGGTTAGAAAAAGACATTTAGTAGCTATTGTTGAAAAGGTTGGGTCAAAATTATAAAAGGATTGTTAATGCTAAATAAAAAATATTTTAAAGCATCAGTCACAAAGACATCAATATCGAAGAGAAAGACAGAGGATCAAATTAAAAAAATCTAAGAGAATAAAAAGAGAGGTAGAAGACTGAGGAGAACACACCATTATGGCATCTGTGGCTTCACAATATTTAAAAAGAAGACTGTTAAACTCTCCTGAAATTTCAAGTATGACAAAGAGAAATTTACAGTAAATTAGCAATCAGATCATTGTACACCTTTACCAGCAGGGTTGGAGCATATGTTAGCCTGCAATGACCTATGAATTGTGGGTGGGAACATGAAAAGTATTCTTGCAAGAGGTGTGCCTGAGATGGAAAGGAAAAAGGTATCAGAAGTTAAAGGAGGATCATTTTAAGAGTCAGAAAGCTGAACAGATTACAGTATAATACAAAAAAAAAAAAACCCCAAAAACTGGTAGATAGGTAGTGACTCCATTAGAGGAAAAAGAGGATATGGTAAATAGAATATCTTTCTTGAGCTGGGAATTGGATGATGTGCATACAACTCAGTCTTCACAATAAGCTATTAGAAGAAGAAAGCATGACATAGATGCAGATTTAAGAATGAGGTGACTAGATTTATAGATTTTTTTAATAACAAAAAGTGTTTAGAAAAGTCTCTAAAGAGTGTGGGTCCTTTTAAACTTATAAGCTTTTGCATAGCAAAGGAAACCATAAGCAAAACAAAAAGACAACCTACAGAATATGAAAAAATATTTGCAAAAGATGAGACTAACAAGGGCTTAATCTCCAGAATATATAAACAGATCATACAACTTAATAAGAAAAAAATAAACAACCCAATCCAAAAATGGGCAGAAGACCTAAATAAGCAATATTCCAGTGAAGACATATGAATGGTCAATAAGCACACGAAAAACTGCTCAATATTGCTAATTATTAGAGAAATGCAAATCAAAACTACAATGAGGTATCACCTCATACCAGTTCACAAAATGGTAAATGCTAGAGAGGCTGTGGAGAAAACAGAACCCTCCTACATTGTTGGTGGCAATGTAGTTTGGTATAGCCACTATGGAAAATAGTATGGAGATTCCTCAAAAAACTAAAAATAGATTTACCATATGATCTAGCAATCCCACTCCTGGGCATATATCCCGAGGGAACCTTAATTCAAAAAGACATAAGCACCCCAATGTTAACAGCAGCACTATTTACAATAGCCAAGACATGGAAACCACCTAAATGTCCATCAACAAATGACTGGATAAAAAAGATTTGGTATATTTATACAATGGAATACTACTAAACCATAAAAAATAATAAAATAATGCCATTTGCAGCAACATAGATGAACCTGGAGAATGTCATTACCTGGAGAATGTGAAGTAAGCTGGAAAGAGAAAGAAAAATATGGTATGGTATGATATTACTTATATGTGGAATCTTAAAAAAAAAAAAGATAAATGAACTTATTTATAAAACAGAAACAGACTCACAGACATAGAAAACAAACTTGTGGTTACCAGGAGGGGAAGGGGATGGGAAGGGATAAATTGGGAGTTTGAGATTTGCAGGTACTAATATATATGAAATAGATAAACAACAAGTTTATACTGTATAGCACAGGGAACTATATTCAATATCTTGTAGTAACTTATGGTGAAACAGAATATGAAAACGAATATCTGTATGTTCCTATGTGACTGAAGTATTGTGCTGTACGCCAGAAATTGACACATCATAAACTGACTGTACTTTAATAAAATATATTAAAAAAAAGGCTGGATCCTGATGTTGACCAGAGACAACTGATAAATAGTATTAAGAATCCAACTAAGCTAGGAAAACATGAATTTTTATTTAAACCATGTTTTTAAATACAATTACTTTTTCCTGTGTCACTCAATTTCTCCAGTATAAAATTGTGGATATCAGATATGAGGATCAAACCAGTGCTGATAGAATGAGTACTGAGCTCCACAGATTAATGTTATAAATGATCTTGTGTGTTTCTGTGTGATTATATGCATATATGTGTATGTATGTGTATATTTGTATATACAGATATATGCATATGTATGTATGCACACATATTGCCAACTAATACATCAGTGTACAGTGATACCTGAGTCTCAATAATACATTCAAAAGACTTTAGAGGGAATTTTAATATATATTTTATTTGGTAATATGTTTAATAAGCAGTGGCACTGGAGAAAAATAAGTCTTTGGGTCACTAGCCCAAGGCAATTTCAACTCTGCTACATTCATTCTCACCCAGCTGCCTATTAAGTTTATTTCTTGTTATCAGCAGGGTATGGCTAATGAATGTTAACCAAACAACACTTTTAAAAAAAGTAAGCTTAAATAAGCCACAGAATTTGAAAAGACTCAGTATGAAACCTAGCACATGAAGATGTTCATTGTTCTTTTCAGTCATCTTCTTTAGTTTTTTGACAGAATTTCCTGAGACCTCTTTAAAATGCAGGTTTTGACACTGTAAGAACCAAGATGTCTCATTTAAGAAATACTCAGTTTTTGATCAATAAAGTCACAGGTCTGCAAAATTATATTATTTAACAAGGTTTCTATATATATGTGTGTTAGTTAAGTCAGAATTTCTTCATCATTTATTTTAAATTATCATCCTAAATTGACAGTTAATGTCTTGATTTGGGACTTACAGAGAAAGAGAAAGATGATCATAGACACACACACATAATATGATGTGGCTGCAAATAATATACATTTGAAATGTCATGCAAAGAGATTGAATGGCTTTGCTAACACATTAAATAAAAGGTCAAATTTTGTTAAGAAGGGTTATCTAGGTCAATTTGTTCATTAGAAATAAGAAGAGCCTCAGGCTGAACTCACACATCTGTCACCTAGTACAGTCAAAACACTTTAAGCAAACACAAACTTAAAACCACATACATTAAGCATATCAAAACACTTACTAACCAACATTACAACAGCATTGGATTTATCACACCCAAAGAATCTTCTTGTTATAACAATCCACATACACTTTTGGATTTAAAAGACTTTCTTTAAGCAGTGCTTCAAAAACCACAGTGGTAATGGGCCCTCCTCCCTTATTCCCTCCCTTCCACCATCTCTTTCTCCCTTCCTACCCTTTCTTCCTCCCACCCCCACCCTCACTTCCTTTTTCTTTCTCTCTTTCTTTGTAAAGTTTCCAACCCCTTGTAAACAAATACTTCTGTAAAATATAAGTTCACTCCTGATCCCTACAGACTTCTACTGAATCCCATTACTTGTGCCACATCACCCTCCTCCTCCCACTTCCAAAAAGCCATACCTGTGTAATTGCCCCAACCCTGTCACCAGTAATGTCAAGAACTGTGAAGTCTGAGATTTTACACTACCTGCAAGCTCACAAGTTAACCTGCAAAATTTCACTGATGCTGGGGGAAGACATGAGACTCCTGGGTCAAAAACAAAGAACTTATCATATTTTGCACAGAAAGGAGCAGAGCAGCATATGGGCATCAGTTTTCCTTTTCCCAAGTCCCACAGGGAAACACAAACGGGCCCAGGTGGGTGGCATTAGAGGGAGGACCACTGAGCTTAGAGAACCCAGATCTTTCACAGTGGGGAAAAAGTATGCCTTTCCTTTCTCTTTTGGCAGTTCTTCTCCTTATTATCCCAGATAATACGCATGTCTGTTCTCTGCTTTGGAGGGAGACACTATCTTTAACTTCAAGGCTTTTTGCTATACAAACATACTTAAAACGACAGTCAGGACCAAAGCAATCAATGCTTCTGGCTCACAAAATGTTAAAAAAAAAAAAAAAAAAAAAAGGTGAGACCTATGGAGAATTGGCTACCAATAGCGGGGCTGTCTTGGATTTTTTCAAATGATCCCTACATGACTGAGATTCCCGCCTTATTTCTCTAACTTGACATAAGGTTCCATGTCCTTTAGTCGCCAAGTGACGGGGTCTTACCTACTGTATGTCTTTTTTTGCTGTCAGTGGACACACTCATCTATAAAATCTAGGGCAAATAGGATACTTTTAGACAATGGTTAATTCTGTTTATCTGACTCTGCCCTGCAAAGAATGTAGGTTTTGTTTGTATGTCTGCTTTCTGAAGTTTGTGTTACTTTGCTTCGGTTTTTTTTTAAGAGTTGACATTCTCAGCCTATTTCTTTATGTAAGAATCAATCATTCATATAAGATCCTTATACATCTCTATACAATCTACATGTCTTTTAACCTCCTTTATTCTCTTTTCCCTAATCATAACTCTGGCTCTTCCTGCAGCCAAAACAGTCTCAGTAGTGAGAATTTGTGGAGGTGTGTGTTTAATTGTATAATGTTTACTTTTTCTATTGCTTCATCTTGTTACATGACCTTTTATATTTAACTATATTTTATTATTAATGTGTTTTTATTAGTTTCTGATCAGCAGGGATAAAGTGATAATAGCTGCTTAATTTCTTTCGTGCATTGGCTAGTAGAGCACTGGTATATTAAGGTGATAAATAAGCACTGTTTGGGAATTTGATTATGTTGCAGTGTTTTGTAATATTCAGAGAAAGCAGAGAAACTTGAAAGAAAAATATACCTTCCTTTGAAATGATAAATTCTCATTTTTTAAAAAGAAAGTAGGCTTGTGCTCGATTCGTCTGCCAAATAGTTACATATTCTAAGCCATATTAGGGCTCTGTGGAGCATAAACTCTGCACTTCAGCTGTTTTAACCCTTAATTAGAATTGAGATACCATGGATCAGAGAAATATCCAAATAAACTTACGATGAAAGTGAGTTTGAAAAAGCAATATTGGAAATGAGGCTGTAGCTAGAAAAGACAGAAAACAGTATCAAAATATTTTTTTCTGAAAACTGAGTAACACTATTGCATTTATTCCATTAAAAATAATTTATATTTATTTTTAAAATGTATTATCTATATAAATTATGAAAGTAGCACATGTTTACTTAAGCTAGCAGATCAATTCAAAGTGTAAGGCAAAAGTTCTTAATCTCCTTCCACCATACTGAATTAACCAACAATAAGAGCATGACATATTTTTTTCATACTTTTATGAATGCTCATTGGACATACATAAAAATATGCATACATATATGCATGGTTTATTGTTATAGTTGTTATGATAAAGGCTGTTATACACATTTGTGCATATATTTTTATAACTTTTATACATTTTTTAGCCTAAAAATATAATGGCCATTTTTCTCATTAAATTAATATACATCTAATTCAGATTTGTTATAATTACTGAATAACTCTGCCACTGATGATTTTTTACTTTTTGCTGCTTTAAATATAATAAAATACATGCACATAAAAATCCTTGCAGTAAAAATTCTTGTATATATGTTACATTTTATTTTATTTCTATAAGGTCATCTAAAAAATAGGATTTCTGGGTCAAACATTATGGTATTTTAAATTTTAATAGCTACTGACAGATTTTTATGCCAATTCCCATTTTATTTCCAAAGGTCCCCCAGATTTCTACTCCATCAATCAGAATGAGAAATCTCCCTATCACTAGATGCTTTTCCTTTCTAAAATTTTTGTCAACCTCATGTGCTACATTAGTTTATATAATTTGCATTTCTCTGATTCTGATTACTACGATTGATCATCTTCTATGTTTTTGGCCATTTAAACCTCCCTTGTTTGAAATGCCATAAACTTTGGCCACTATTATTGCTTATCTGTTTTTTAATTAGTTTGCATTTGTAATTTTTATGATAAGCATAAATGCATATTTGCCATTTTTTATGGTAAGCATAATCCTTTGTCTACCATTTGTACTGCAAATATTTCCCAAGTTAACATTTCCTATATACATACTAGTTTTGGTATTTTTTGTTATACAATTAAACAAATTATATGTAGTGCCATATGCCTTCCATTTTGCTTTTGGAAGCTGAGATTCCTGTATTGCTTCAGATGATTTACCCATCTCTAATGTCAAGATTTTTAATAAATTCTTGCAATATTATAAATATAAGGCAATCAGATTTGTAAAAGAGTTGTGTGGTCTAGGGTTATCACTGAGCAGCTGTGTAAGTTTTGGCAAGATGCAGAGACACTTTGTAACTCCTTTTCTTGCACTTATTTTTCCAGAATTTTGGGCTGACAATAGGTCAAAGCATGACCATGTTTTAAAAACGCAGTATTATTATTTTTTCCTTGTTTAGGATCCTTTTCAGCCAAGAGTGGGCCCTATTGATATATTCAGATGTCTTTACATCTTGCCTGGTCCTTGATTAATCTAGACAATTTATCTGCGAAATGAGATTAATGCACACAAATAGTAAGAGTGTATGCATTATTTGAGATAATGTATTGGTAAGTGAACACTATAAATCAAATAAAATTTCCAGAATTATGATTAAATTCACAGCTTTAAGTTGAGATCTAAAACTAACTTGAATTATGACAGAATAAAGATGCAAAAAAAATGTAAAAGTATCTCAATTAAAATCCTGGGCCATCTCTAACTATTATATGTATATGTCTGTGCCTCTGGTTAGATCTATATATCTTTATTTATATCTATATCTTTATCTATATCTATCTATAGCAGAAGCACCTACTATGTTCCAAATGCTGCACTAGCTGCATTTCTGTTAATCCATATAACAACCATAAATGCTATGAGAGAAATCCCTTGAACTGTTCATCAAACTCCTCTGAATTACTTATTGGCAAATTCACCAATATTGGTGAATTTCAAAGCATTTCATCAATGAATGGGCTGAGGATCCCCACCAACATCGTGTAAGAGCGACTATTTACAACCTTCCAATCTTAATTCAAAAGTGCAGATAGTAGATAGAGCAGAACTCACCAAGACCAAATGCCTGATGGCTCAACCCATATTTGAGCTAGGTATTTTTGTCTGATTTTCTCTTGATGTAAAATAGAAATCCCTATATCCTGTCTTGTTCTCCTCCAAGTACTTCAGATTTATAGTCAAATGAGATCCAGCTTCCTACTGGGTCTTTTTGATCAACTGTTCATATATAGTTGGCTACAGACATACAAGGGTAAGCATTTAACACTCTAAGAATAAAATATTGACTCCTTACCTTTGTTTACAAAGCCCTATATCTTCTAGCACTTGTTTCTCTTCCCCTTCATGTTATATCACTCTCTTATTTGCTCAGCCTTCCTGTAGACCCACAGGCCTTTTGAGTCCTCAAAAATAACAAGATTGTTCCTTCTGACTGGCCTGACATTATCACCCCAGTGTCCCTTACCATGTATCAGCCTAAACATGTCCTTTTCAGAAAAGTCCTCCTTGTCTGTTCAATCTAAAATAGACACCAGAAACTGTCTATTGCTTCTTATTTTTAATTCCCTGCATGCCAACATATTTTTATGTGTACGTATTTTGTCTCCTCCAAATAGGTCCCTATGAATTTTTAAAATAAAATAAAACTTTGTCCAGAATTCTATAATGAAGAGATAGAACTGGCATGCAAACACATGTACACTAAATCCAATGCCCATCTATTAAAGAGTATTTTGTATGGGTTGATAAGAAGAATGTGGTCAAGAATGTGAAATGCTGCTAAGAAGAGCAGTCAAGTGAAATAAGCTCTGACTAGGGTTTATATGATTTAGTAAAAAGTCATTGTTTGAACTTTGCAGATGTTTATTCCCCTGGAGTGATGCGGGCAGACATCAAACTGTATTCATTTAAGGACTGAGGAGTAAATAAGTTTTGAGAAATCTATGCAGCAACAAAGTGTGCCTAAACACAAAAGGAAACATCTAAGACAGAAAAGACTTGAGTCTTAGATGTTGATAAGAAGGAACCTAAAGGAGATGTTGAGTGATGAGATGGATATTCCATTGAGCCAGGTTCTCATGAAGATGGAAGGAATGGAAGTGAAAGAGAAGGGTCAGGGAACAGATTTACCATAGTCTAGACGACAGACAGACAATTAGCATACTGAGTAACAGTAATCTGGAGTTGAACAGACCTAATGTAAACTTTGATTAGCATCAGTTTCCTCCACTGCAAAATGAAAAATGTAATAGCTACTTTGAAGGGCTATTGTACGGACCCAAGAAAATCAAAGAACAGAACTTGATGGATTACTTGGTGCATAGTAGAAACTCGGTAAGTTGTAGCTTTCATTGTGTATCAGTGAGCCATTTCCCAAGTCCTTTCCCTAGTTAAGCACAGACCAATATTTGAACCTTCAGTACAAAGCCTTGTGATATAATCACCCTTAATTCTGTCCTCCAGGATAAAGTTCTCCCTAGAGATCTTCCTGTGTCTTTATCTTAAAAGGGAACATGTTTTCTCCTACTTACAAACACAGACATGGCAGCGCTACAAAGATTGCTGATATAATGTTTCACCTAAGATGTTTGAAAGGAAAGGAGAAGATAAAAATGAGCCAGGAATGACTCACTAGAGGTATCATTAATAGCAATTACTGAAGTGGGTGCTCAACTCCTGTTTATCAAAAGTACAGGATTAATTCATGTCACATATTCTGAGGGCAGACATCTCACCCTTCAAGAAAACGAATTCAATTTTAGGCTGTCATATTTGCTCCTGTAATAAATACTTGGTTGGCAGCAAATGACATTCACTCAAGAAAAGGAAAGAAGGTGTCAAGATCAGAATATAGCAAATAAGTAGCATCTTCCACATCTTCTTTGGTCCTGCCTTTGTCCTGCTTGTTATTTTATCTTCCACATGTATGTTTTCTCTTCTTTCTGAGAGCATGGACTTTGAAGTCTGTCCCATCAGATCAATTCCTTGATCTACACTATAAATTTTGGAATTTTTGACAAGTTACATAGCCTGCGCCTCAGGTTATTCATCTGTAGTAAGCAGAAATAAAACCTGCATCACAGTCTAGCTGATAAATGAAATGGAATAATGCAAGTTTCATGCCTTGTGTACAGCAGGCAAGTTGTGTGCCTTGGATAGAGTTGCCTTTCTCCCTTCTTTGTCCATTTTATCTAATCATGGCACTTTAACTATACGTTCAGTGAAGACAACTCTCAAAAGTGTATTTCTAGTTTCACATTTTCAACTGCATACTTTTTTATTCTTCAAGGGCAAAGCAAATATTATACCCTGAATCGTAATTTTTATTAGCAAACCATAATAAACTTTCTTCCTTTAAAAATCTTCTAGTATCTTATTTTTCTCATGATATTTTTCAGTTTTATCCTAATCCCTTTCTAGATATAGACTGTTCAAATCAGAATCCAGGCCCAAATAATTTTTAATCAGACATAGTTATTAATCCAGTGACTATTATCATACCAGGTTGGTACCCTGGAAGTGTCTTGACAGAAGACGTTACATAAAACTTAGCAAATGTATTTATAAATTATAGTTAGCAACGAAAACTAAAATGTAGATCTGATAATGGGTTTGGGCAGTTATCACTATGTTAATTATATCCACAAGATCACTATTGAAAATATCTTTGACTTTTCCAGAGTCATATATTCAAGGGGAAAAAGAAAGACATTATACATTTTAACTGACATTCATTATTTACAAGGGTTTGTTTTGGTTGTTTTCATGAAAAAAGTCACCCCATTTATATAACCACATAATTCTGAGATAGAGTATATCTATTCTTTTCATCAGTCAAATTTTTCAGGGGAAATAATCTCTTTTCTATTTATTTCTACAATGCCATATCTAGAATTACCATTCATTTCCTGGAATAACATATTTATTTTCTGTTCAAAACATATAATTCCTTCATCATGAGCTTACAATTCACTATCAGCATATTTCATATTTATCAGCCCTTACATTGCTATTCATAAAAACTAAAAAAAATGCATTTTCACTTAAAGAACCTAACAGCACACAATACTCCTTATATCGATGGTCAGTGTCATGCTACTTCTAACTGTACATATAAAGCCAAACAAATTTGGATGTCACATACTGATTCTCAAGTCTATATTCTATAAAATAAATCATCATATTATTTTCTGATCTCTATCTTCATTCTAGATATTTTTCTGGCATGTAAAGATTATTAGTAAAGTGCTTTCAGACACTGAAGAAAGGAACTATACACATAGATAACATTATTAAATAAGAGAGTATCTATTCTAAATTGAAAAATCTTGTTTAAAATGTGGTTAAATCTAGCTTTAAATGTGGTTCTAGTAACTAAACAAAAATCTTTTTTGTTTATTAAGCTAAACAAAAAAGTTTTAACAGATGTTATATGTACTACTAATTTTATAAACTTTAATATATCTAACATCTTATACTGAAGCCAACTCTAACCCTTGATTTACATGTAAAAGATAAAAGATTTATTTTTACAAAAACTGCTCCTTTCTAGAAACAACTCACTTTTCAGATTAAAACACAAAATGCAGGGGAAAATATACATTTTTCTGTTTGACTATAAGAAATCAGAAGTACAAGAAAATTTTTTTATTCAGTTAAACATTTTTCATTGGTTGAATGTAACCAAAAATTCACATGAGGTTCTAACTAGCTTTATTAAGTACAACAATTTAATAATAAATTATTGTTTGAAATGGTCAAGTCAGTTTCACTAGATACCTTTCCTAATCCTGAAGCCTTACTGTGTTTAAAAATTGGACTTGTCTCAAAGGTTTCTGGATCCTTATTTCACAAGAGACATGGTTAAGAAAAACATAGCTGCCTGAAGTATACAGCATATTGGTAGGGAATAAATATAGTATCTATGCACACACAACATTAATAAAAGTAATTACTTAGCATCTTGGTTATCAAAGAAGTCAATTAACTAAGTGCAAAATGCTGGCTTCAGCTTTTTAAAAATGAAGTGTTTCCTGTTTCTACTGGGAAAAGCAAAACAAACAAATGGGTGATACTCTAGGTATTTGTTTTGTTTAAAGAAGCAAAACTTATGGGTATGAATTAAATTCCTGAAATGGTAAGTCATAGAGCTGGCTCCTATCAAAATTATATACAGTGTTATCCAATCATAATATTCAATGATAATGAAAATCATTCTTCAAAATTAATATTTATATATATGCTTTATTATTATAAATGTCTATTTCAAAGACGGTGGTATCAGTGATAATACTATTGGCTTTCCTTGTCTACTTCTAACAATTTAGATAAACCTGAGATGTATGTATGGCTTACAATAGGGTAATAATTCTCTGAAGTAATTTCCTGACTTTGATAAATTATTGGATTCACAAGGGCATGAAACCTATTCATTTTTGTTTTTATATTTACAGCTCTAATTTTTAGCATTGCATCCAAACTAAAACACTCAATAAAAATATATTAAATGAATGTATGAATGAATTTGGAAATAATGCTTCATTTATTCTGATTTTATTAATTAAGAATTTTAATAACATATGCCTTATATGAAGCCCCAATTATTATTACTAAGACATTAATTTAAAAAGAGAAGAAACACTGAGATCAATAACTATCTTAAACAAGACTTAAAAAAGAACTATGACTCAAAACTTCCAAGTTCAAGTCAGTATTGGCCTGGCCTCAAGAGACAGAGGCCCTTCCTGAAGATGTATAATTAAAAAGAGTTTAGAGTGAAGCTCTAAGTTTCTGTGGAAATAAATTCCACAAAATTACATCTGTTCAGTTACAGCTGGTTTCACAGGCTTTTTAGGAGGAACTCACTTTTTGATGAATTTTCTACAAACATTTAGACTCAATTTTAAAATGCCACTCTTGTTATGTTCCTTCCTAATTTATGGCAGCAACTGAAACTAGGATGTAATTCTTCAGTTTCTGGATTTATAGTCAGCACTTTCTTTGCTGGAAAACTGCCCAATTCTTGCCTACAAGAATAGTAAGGGAAACAGGGAGTTATTAGCTTAGATTGATTGTTTAAGCCCAAATAATTCCCAGACTAAAAATTCAAGTAACACTATAACAGTTAATTTAATAAAGGTAAGGACCAAATTAGAAGATCACAGGGAAAGGCATTTTGTCTTTCAAAAAAACTTGTAAAAAGCTACTGATAACAATTTTGTTACCACCCTTGACTGTCTTGCAGATCTCTGACAAGCCACAGGATAGCCTCAAAGCTGGATTATGACCCCAATCTGATAGCCTCTTATTTTTCCTAGGTGAAAGTACAAAGTGTAACTATAAATAATTCCTATTTTAATAAACATGCCTAAATTTAGTCCATCAAAGGAGAGCTGTTCTTTAAAACGAATATCTTGAGAGAGGGTCTATTTATTCCATTACCAAAGAATTTGGAAAACCTCTTTTGTTGTATTTTCTTGCAAACATATGAGTCCTGCAGAAACAAAAATCAATCTTATAACTATTTAAAACACAGACTATTTGGGGGCTAAAAATGGCACAGACCAATTCCATCACTTACATTTTTCATGAGTTTTGGTTCCAAATACATTACATCTTTTTTCTTGAATGAAATCCAAATTTAAGGTATCAAAGTCCAGTTCTACTGGGTGACTCAATAAAATACACCACAAACTATAAAGCTACTTCCCAAAGAGGTTTTCCAAAATGTCTAAAAGATGGGACCATCACTGGATTGGGACTATAAACTCCTAAGTGACTACTTGGATACAGGCTTAAAAAATCACCCATACCTATTTTTTAATTGCACTTTATAAATTCTGAGTGTCCAGTAAATAACAGAATTCCTTACTTTTTTCTTGTGTTCTAAAATACATAAATAATACAGTGGTACCCTTAGAAATAATTTAAATTTATGAATCTCTATGAATCTATTGTGAGATATTTATAGTTTTGAATAGAAGTCAATAAACCAATGTCTGACTCTTCATTGTGCCCACATGATTAATCAGAAGCACAGACTTAGGATGACTAAAGGGGTCTTAACTGGGACTTGTGTCAGTGTCTCTGACAATATGTTGGACCTAGCTACACAAATTTTAATAAGGTCTTTATAAGGAGTCATTTCTGACACCAATAATAATTCTTCCACTAATATCTTAGACAAAATACCAAAGTCTCACCAAGGGAGTTAAAAAAAAGATGGTTTTATGCGGAAATGAGTAAGGAGTCATATATAGCGGAATTACAGCAATGAAAAATTAAAGATTATCTTCAGAGAAAATAAAATAATACCTTTTCTTATTTCTCAAATATAGATTTAAATTAGAAGTCAAACTGTCCTGCAAAAGTATGAAATATTCCAGGTACTTTTCTTCAAATATTATAACTAGAGGAAATAATTGATATCTATTTCACTTTCAATTGCCAAAAATATGGGCAAAACTATTTCCTTCTTGTGTGTTTTCCAAATTTTGAAATGATTATATTTCCTGAAAGCAAACTCTAAATTAAGTAAGATAAATAAGCTTAACACATGTCAAGTTGGATCTTAAACACATTTAAGATTTCAGTTTACCTACTGAATAGCACACATCACACATAAAATTTAACATTAATAGATAAGAATATCTTGTACCTAGAAACCATGGTTGCAATTAGCTCACCCGCAGTACAAAACCTCTTAATTTCTTAACCTGTAAATTGTCTATTTTTCTGTCATTCAGTGTTAAAGAAGTATAAAATCAATTGCTAGAGTCTTAAAATCATCACATGTATGAATCATGTAACCTATCAACAAATATTAGCTGAGTACCTACTGCGCTCAGGGTCCCATACAGGATACAAAGAGGAAGTTCATGACCTCGAGTATTATAATATCTATAGTTGGTGAAAAAGACATATACATGGAGTCTGTAAGGTTCTTTTTGGCAATACAGTCCTCTGAAACGACACGAAAATTTAAGCTTCAAAACAGGATCATTAGAGCATTTACAAGGATATCAAGTAAATGAGAGAATACTATATACAGAAAAAGTTTTAAAATATTTTTTCCTGTTCTAAACATTAGCTATTATGACATTATTTCCTAAGGATGAATTCCAATCAGAAACTGATCAGCTGTAGGCTTTACTCTGCCAGTGCATATTATTGACAAATTGAGTGAAGACAAGTTAAGGAAGAAAAAATTAGACAATACAGATGATTCAAATTTGGCCCTTGATAACATAAGTAATGAGTTATTTTATAGCTAAAACTCAGTCACTGTTACACAAGAATAATTTTAGAATTGTCATGGCATTAAAATGACTTTGATAAGCATTAGACCATTGAAATATATTAAAGAATAGAGGATATATATCTTTATATTCAGTGCTTAAAGAAAAAGAAGGCAATTTTTTTTGCTTCTGTTTATAGTCCCAATTATCCTAAGTACTTGGTTTAATTTGGTCTCTTCCTGATTAAATCTAGACACACAAAGATCTGATGAGAATGCATGTTCCTGTTAAATGCTGACTGAGGATGAGCAGACATGATAAATGGGATTCTTTTCATTAAACTGAGATTTTATACTTTTATTAAAAAATATAAATATTATTTTTATAGCCAAAGAATTAGAAGTTATGCTTAATATGCTTACCTATTGTGTAAAATGCATGAACAATTCTTTAATAGAGCAGGCATACATAGATTGTCATCATATTAAAGTCCGAGTTGTTCAAAACAGAACCCCAAATTGATATGATAAGTGTGGGTCAGCACTTTGATAACTCTGAGAATTCAAGTAAATTTTATCAACTGATTTAAAGTTCTCTTTGTGATCATTTGTATTGGGGATATGAGAAAAAAAGAGCAAGCCTATGTTTGTTTTATAAAATTTATATAATGGGATAACAAAGAAAGAGTAAAATTATTTTACTGGCAGACAAATACTATGAAAGTATTTTGGTTTCTAGTGTTAATAAACTTGCATCTTATTAAGTAGAAAAGTCACTGAACCCATAAGAATATAGCCTGTGTTTCTAATGAATAGACTTAAAGCGTTTAAGCTGCAGAGAAGAAAGAACTTATTTCTGATATAAGAACTTAAGGTATGCTTTTTATCCACAGATGGAAGAAGGCACTAAGAGTCTGAGAGCATGGGTCAACTGGTATGACTTCTATAAACTGAACTATTTATGAGTATTTGTATGATGGACTCTGGTCCGGCTATACCAGCAAATCTCAACTGCTGTCCCCAGGGGACACTGGGGAATGTCTGGAGCCATCTATTTGTCATAATTTGGGGGGAAGGGGCACTCTACTGGATCTAGTGAGTAGAGACCAGGGATCTTACAGTGCACAAGACAGTCCCTCACAACAAAAAAATGATTTGGCCCAAAATGTCCGTAGTGCCAGGGGAGAGGAACTCTGAGCTGATTCATTGTTTTCTCCTCATTGACAGATAGCTGAGGTTGGGGACCCACCTACTGATAACATTATGGTCCAAGAAAAGCCCTACTGTATCCAGTACTAGCCAACCCTCACCTGGCCTTAAAAATATTGTGCTTTAGTAATATGGGAGAAAAATTAGAGGTGGAATATATGAGTAATTGCGAATACTTCTTTGTGAGGCTGACTTATTCTCTATTTAAAAGACCTTTTGGTCATAGTACTAAATCAACTCATAGGAGTGCATTCAGGATGACCAAGTTAATATGTTCTCCTCGCCCATAAATCAAATGTTGACTCAAGGTTCCTTCAGAATAAGTAGGGAAGAGGTAAGATCCTCAATACTGGAGAAAGTAGAAGGTACTTATAGGAGATCTGGAAAGAGTGAAGAGAGGATAATTAATAAAACAAACTGTGTAGGACAATTCATCTTTATCTTCAGGTGTGCCAAATTACCTATTTGCAGAGTACTCTGTTATAACAAAAGGCCCTTCCAGTTCTTACGCTGTACGTTAGATGCTTTTTCCTTTCCACGTTCTTCCAGAGACACAAGGAATGCAAAAAGACCATTTAAACAAATATGCTTAAGGACAAAGATGCTGAGCAACGATAAAGATGGTAATGTGCTCAGTACATGTTGGTTAGATGAATAAACGGTTCATCATCCAGAACATGAACTCTCCCTTCATGCACTAATACTCCTCTTTTGTTTTATAGAGTTGTTTTCAAGCCTAGACTTTTCTTTTTTCATTGCTTTCCTCCTATTCTTTCTTCCTGTCGCTTTTGAATGTGCCTCTGAGAGTGACACCTTCATTCTTGCCTTGGTTTCTCAATTCTCATGTCTTTAATATTAACATTCTTTTAACTCCCTTGCTGCCAGATTAAACATTCCTTTTAAACATACTTCTTTGCATACTTTCTACTACTTTTAGTACATGTAAAAGGTCCCAGTTGTCTAAAATGAAACTTCTATCTTTTAGTTTTGCAAAGTTTGATTTGTCAATTTGTGTTCACTGATCAGCTTGGAATTTTACAGTGTATTTAAAATAACAAGTATTTTTTTAAAAATCACTATTTAGCAAAATAGGGAAGAAGGTTATTATGTCATAGAATAGAACTATCATTGGCTAGGAATTGAGACTCAGTGTTAATCCAGGTTTCAATATTAAATAGTATCAATTTCAATAAACCTCTTAGATGATATCTGAGCTATGTCTCAGTTATACAGTCTTTTATGTCAGTATGATTTGGAGGGAGGAAAGAATATTATCTGACATTTGGATTCTAGCAAAAAATAGTTTTTGCTTAATACTTTCATGAAGGAAAATAATTATGAAGAAACTAAAATTTGGAGATTCAGGGCCCATTTTTACTTTAGCTACAAATAAGTCTTATAGAATATTATGTTACAGAAAAATATCAGGAGGACGAAAATAAATCATTTGCCACATTTTTGAGGGGAAATTACTCTTTTATAAAGAAAAAGTCTAAAAGGGAATTTTTCTTTTTTTAACTCCATTCAGCTTCAATCAGTCCAGCTGTCTTTTAGCAGTCAAGCAACCCATTACCACTATTACTGTGTTTGAATCATCATGCCCTTGAGATGAACTGCTCGGGGAAAACGGCTTGAAAGAAATACATACATCCACATTGGCATCAGTCTTCAGTCTCTTCTTTTTAGTGGCATTGCTTTCAAGTCAAGTTGGCTCTTGTCCAAAACAAAACAAAACAAAAAGCAACAGTTAAACAGCTGGTACCAATTATACTAACTTCAATGGGACTCCACACTTAAGTGTCCAAGTAGCAAACTGGATCTATGATATAATAGATTTGTGATTTTGTACCTTGACCATGGTGCTTGTGCTCAGTTTGCCGATTGGTTTCTGTTTCAAGTAATCTCCAGAATTATATACCTATTTTCTCACAATAAGCGTTATTATTTTTGTGTATTTAAGCTCATTAAATTACTGTCTAATTGTATATACACACCAGCAGATCTTATTTTCTAGGGAAAACCCCAGAAAGTTAGATATAAAAGTTTGAACAAATATTTATCTGATAAATAATATGATAGTCTGGCACGGGGATGTGGAACTTTTAGAGAAAAATACTATGATAACAAACATGAAGAAATGTACAACATAGATCCTTTTTCTGGCATCAAAGATTATTAGAAATATAGTCCTTCTCAAGTTCACTTTTAGAAAGAATGGAAAAACTAAGTGTATATACATTATTGATTCATTTAAAAATATTTGTCTTCAGAAGACATACAATGACATTCTGTAACACATTCTTATATTTATACTTTATGTTTTATAAAGTTGCCTCACTTTTTCAGGAGCTTAGATTGCAATTTTAGCTGTCTGAGAAACTACTCTCTAGAACCAGGCAGTAAATGTTGGCAATATTAAATAGAATTTGGACAGGAAAAATTCCAGTTCATAATTTTAGTTGCTAAGAAGTACAAATTCTAAATTTGGCAAAATATACTGGTTTTAATATGTTCTACTCTGAAATAGAAACTCTCTTAAGTTTACTTTAGGAAAAAATAATCCATTGCTCTCCATCAAGACAAGCATCTCACAGATCACAAAGAGGATTTTGTAACTAGGCAACCAAGGTCAGCAAGACTGTGACCAAGGTTTGGAGAACCAGCTGAACACACACACCAGAAAGACTGAGGACCTAAGCTACAAGGAAGAAAATTAATGTTGTCTTTTGAAGCAGTCCTTTTTAAAACCTGTAATTCCATTGCACTACACAGGTGTACACTCTGAAAAACAGCTAAATCTGCTACAGATCCACTTTTTTGAATAATAAATTATATTTTATTCAAAAGATTTTCTATTATAAATATATCCTAATCAGCCAAGAAACTGGAAAACAAACAAACAACAACAAAACCCTTAAATAGGCATTTTTAAAACTGGGTGATTCCACTTGAATAGTACCTGATTACTTATCTTCCTAGGCAAAGCTACATTCTCATAAAGAAAGGACAGATTTGCTAACTCCTGTAAGGAGAATGTTAAGATGGATGAAATGCTTTCATGAGTTCTCATAAACTTTTCCAAGTAACTGAAATTGATGTTTGTGTTTTTCACATCGACAAAGAGCACAGTAGATGATCAACGCTATAAAATCACGGTACCTATCAGAATTCTAGAGAGCAACAAATATGACTAAAATCAAGTACTGTTATTGATTTTTAAGTTGACTGTAGAGTTGTTAGTTTCAGAAGCTCAAAACTGGCCAGGGCCTGAAGCCCCAAATAATTACATCAGAAAGTTGTACTGAATATTTCACTCATTTGCACTGTTAGCTGTTGGAATGCCTCAATGAATAAGCAGTATTGTTAACATCTTTAAAGCTTGCATGTAACTTTGAAGTCTTCTAAATCTCAGCTGAGCGGCAATTTGGTAGGCAATTTGAGTATATTTGGCTATCATTCTTTCTGGTTACTTTCCACCCATTTTCCCAAAAGCCGGGTTCATATCTGTGAAAAGAGACTGCCATTGCCTACAGTGTGCCCCAAATTGCTCAGAGAAGCTATGAAGTCATCCTTGTTGCACTGAATTAACATTTAGTTTTATGACATCATATTTAAATTCTCCCAGTCTAAACCTAATAATGAAAATTCCTGATGCCATTTTAGCAATATGCACCTTGTCAAACAAATACGGTATTTACTGGTCAAAGAAATGAAAAGAATGGAGGATGTTTTCCTGGATTCAAAATTTCAAATTGTTCTCAAATATTGTAGAGGCACAGAAAAGGCACAGATAAGCATTTTTTTAAATTATACACTCACCTCCTCTAACCCTTCCTTCCCACTTCAATTTCTGCCTATTGCACATCTAACTCAGTTTCAATGAGGCCATAATTAAGTGTAACCTTGTTGGTTTAAAAAGAACGCTGTATATCACAGTAATGCTGTGTTTACTGGGCCTTAGTGTTATCATATCAGCACAGACGCCTGCCCCGAAACTACAGGCAATGGTCACATCTTTCTGTGTGATATTGAGAAAATATATCTGTGTGTCTGTAAGTTTATAGGTGAAAGCATAAGCTGCTTTGTTCAGCAGTATTTTCTGAACTTACAACCTTTGCCTCTTAGCTGACCCGCAGGAGGGAGTGTGACTTTCTAATTGTAAGGACTCTAGATACATTTGAGAATTTATGCCCCGGTGGGAAGAACAGGAAGAAAGTAAGATTCAGTAATTCAGGCTCAGGACAATAACTGACTCTATCAGAAGAATATCACACCATATTTATCAGCCAGATTGTTTCTAATGCGAACGACAGTCCTGGTGAGAAAGCCAGGTATGGAATAAAAACCATTTATATATACTTTCAATACGTATAGTGCTATGACTATGGACATCATTTTAAAGTTTCGCTTTAGTACTGTTACAATCAAATCTTTAAACTGTTATATTGTACATACATTTTAAAAAATAAATGAAAAGTATCTAGTTAATGTTTTCTTAGAAACCAAATTCAAGTTGAAAGAAAGAATATAGCAGAATTTCCAAAGAAATGATTCATAAGCCAAACCTTAACAACATGATTAAATGAGTAAGAGTATTCCTCTAATATATTCGCTACACATATCCATATATCATTTAGTAATAGAATTAAATTTCTTTAAAAATACTTTATTCAAAGGTCAATCTTTAGACTGGTAAAAAAATGCTGAAAATTATTTTAGATGAGAATCATTAGTTGAAAAAGATTACCACTTAGCAGCATAATTTTTTTAGATTTGCTTATATAAATATATTCTCTTTCAACATGTCTATAATATGTACTAGGCCTTTTATCTCACCATAAAAATGAATGAGTTTCAAAACAGATTTGCCATAAGGTTTTCATATATTACCAATTTTCACCATAAATGACATCTGTGAGCCAGATGGAATTAACAAAAAGTCCCTTTACTTCCTGTGTTGCTCAAGAGAAAATAATACTGATCATTTTAACCTCAAAACAACCACAGTTTTATTGTCTGAAGATTATATCATTTTCCACATTTGCTCCTAGAACAAAATGATTTCCACATTAACAGTTTTTTCAATTGATTTTATCTTGTTCTTGAAGGATTAATGCTTTTTTTTAAAAGTATCTATTGAAAGTTAGAAAACTTCCATATTAATATGAAAATAAACTATTTGGACTTCCACTACAAAGCTAGTTCTCTTACCACTATTTTATTATAACTCTGGTAAATGACATAAAGCAAACATTAGCTCAAATTTCAAATTAAGTATTGATATATTCATTTAGTAGTTAAACTCAAAGTTTTAGAAGTTATTCCCCTGATAATCTAAAATCATGTAAGTTTTATACTAGAAAAACAAAAACCAGAAATCCTCAATTTTCAGGACAGTTCATTTGGTAAAATATCTTTTAGTGTAAATAATTTGATTAACACATTTAGTATTTCATTTTGTTTGTCTTATTCTAGGCACAAACAAAGCAAACAGACAATTGATAAATGAATGCATTTACTGGAGACACTGCAAAAGAAAAAAACAAGAAGAACAGGAAGACAAAGACTTTTTAACACTAAAGTAGAAATTTATTAAAAAGTTCTATACATTTGTTAAGTGGAGAAAAAAATGTATAAAAATTTTTTACTGGGCTATGGGGCTCTTAGGATATGTCTTCATTTTTAGCTGAATGCATAATGTTTAATGTTTGCTAGTCACTATTTCCCACTAGACTGGAGTACTTCATTTCTGTGTACTAAATATTTAAAAGACAAACTCAGTATGGAGGCAATGAAAATTTGATAAATGAATGAACTTTTATCAGCTTCATCAATAGCCACCTGCTAATAGTACTTTATCCTACAATTAAAGAATAAATTTTAAATAATATAAATGAATAATTCTTTGTCAAAATATACTTAGTTGATGTTTGTCTCACCTATTCATTCTGAAAACAATAAAGAATTATTATTAAATTTTTTTTTCAATTATAAACAAAGCTATAATGAAAATGGTCTGGTTCTCCCACAATTCCTTGACATTTTATTTATACATGTGTTAAGTGTTTTAGCTGAGTAAATTTTGCAATAAATTGTTAATGATATCAATAGATGTGCAAATACTATCATAATTAGTTTTTCAGATAAAGAAGAAATATGGGGGCTAGATAATTAATCATATTGTATTCTTTACAGAGATAAAATGGCATGTTGTTAAAATGTATTTTAGTCTTTTGTTTAAAATTTTGATATAAAGCAAATATTTGACTTGAAAGATAATAGAAATTCTTATTAAAAGGAACAATGTTAATGTTTTCAATGAGTACTTAAGTCATTCTCAAGTTTGATGAACAATATTAAATTAATTAAATGAATTTTCAGAGGTCTTGTGAAAATATCCATTACTGACCATTATCAGAAATTCCAAGTGGCCTTGAATTGTACAACAGTCTATATATATGTGCATGTGTTTGTGCGTGTGTGGTAATATGTATGTATGCATGTATCTACCCATCATCTATCATCTATCATCTGTACATCTATTTATCTATCCATCTATACTAGCATCTATCTATTCATCTTGACAGTACTGATAGCCACTTAATAGTGGCTGTTTTTCTTCATACGGATTTAAACAAGACTAAGGAAACTCTATGCAACTTAATATCTGATATGAAATATCCATTTGTCAATATTTTTCGTTAACTCTTACTTTTTTTCCTCATGGGTTTCATAGAGAAAAAGAAATGTTCCAATAATGCTTGACATTTTGGTTAAATGTTTAATATATATTTATAAATAATTATGTACAAATACACATTCATATACAAGGATATATTTTCACAAATAGACAAAAATGAGAAGCAATAAAATAAAAGGAATTGCATATATCCAGAAATGTACTCATATCCTCAAGTGTGAATTCAAAGTCATGTTTTCCCGACCTATTCTATCCTGATTAATATGTTTGTCTGGAAGTTAAGCAAACAAACTAACAAAATGCATAGTGGAATTAAAATAAGTATATTAGATTTAAAATTTAGAAAGATGCATCCCTATGACAGTATTATTTTTAGTTATTACAGGATACTTGGAGCACAAAATGTATGCAGGTATGTGTGATTAGACTGAAAAACAATGCAATCTTGACAGGCACTAGGACAGATCCTCCAATACCTAGCCATAAATGAAGATAAACCAGGCAGCGTCAAACTATAGGTATTTTGAATCTCTATCCTTTTTTTTCTTTTTACTACTTTTTGTGTTGGTTTGGTTTTTCAATAGAGTTATATTATGGTATTCTGACAAAATAGCAGTGACCCGCTGTCTGACTCATACAGCATGATTGTTTCCAGAAATGTAGAGATGTGATTTCATTTCCCTTGTCTGTTTTTTTTCCCTCCTTTCTTTTGTTACAACTATATGGTGGAGTGAGTTTGGGATGCATTTGATATTCCTTATAAACAAACTGGAAAAAAAAAAGGCACATGCTGAGGAACAGGGAAGATGGTTATAAATGATAAGGTGTTATTTTCTACCTGCTTTTAAAATGCTGTTTATCTAATTCATCGTGTGGTGGTCCTTAGAGTATATTGAATATTTGTGTTGAGAGATTTCAACAATTTCCCTTGCCCCCAAATTACTTCCAACTTGCAAAGAAGGATATGGTAAGTCTATGCATTTACACAATTTTTTCATACCATGTTGAAATATTTATAATATTAGTTCTCAGTCATTAAAGTTTCCAGTATGGGTTCCCAGGGCCTTACATACAGACACACAGCAATTTCCAATATGAAGGGTTCATACTTGAACGATCAGAGCAATGCAACAATTGACCTTTTTGCAAATCTTTAAACATACATGAGTAGTAGACTTAGGATAGCCATATGGTTTAAATTTCTTCAAATTAGCCTCTGCTTGTTCAAACATTTAATCAGGGATCAGGGACTGGAAAACTTTTTTTCTTAAAGGGCCAGAGAATAAAATTTTCAGGCTTGTGGGCATTTTGCTCTTGTTCTTAACTACTCATATCTTCCACTGTAATGTGAAAGTCACTACAGTCAGTATGTAAAAAAGAGATATGGCTACATCCTAATAAAAATTTATTTACAAAAACAGAATACCCACTGTAATTTGCTGACTCCTGATGCAGATAATTGTTCAGTATTACTGGGTACCTACAAACTAATACCTTTATTGACATTAAAATTTTTTTTGAAAATTAAAAAAGGTTTAAAAGATAGCTGAAAGAGTGTGAGGTAAGTTAAGACATGTTTCTTATCTAGAGTCAAAATAATCAGAAAGCCAATATTTAAACAATGAAAGTTTGTGTCCATGTACCCTCAAGTAAACAAATGTTATTCTTGGTAAAATATTCCAGTTTTAAGTCTGTGATTTATTAATACAATGTATTTCATTTACTATATACTTATTTGAAATGGCCTCAGAAACTAAAAACAAGGCATCAAGAAATTAACCACAAGCCAAAATATTCATTTCTCAAATCTAATTAGCTTTGTACAAATTGGGAGAGGAGACTGCTCTCCTAAATGTTCCTTTCTGCAATTGTTTGGTGCAAGGTTATATATAATTTAATTGGTTAAATTAGATCAAACTTGTAAGGATAATATTAAATTTCCTATATTTTAATTGATAATTTGTCTGCCTCTCCTATAAATAACTAATAGAGGTATGTTGAAATTTCCCACTTTGATTTTAGAAATATCTATTTTTCCTGTTAGTTCTGTAAATTTTTGCTTTATATATTTTGAGCTAGGTTACTAGGTACACACAAATTCAGAACTGTTATATATTCTTGGTGGATTATCTCTTTCATCATTATGAAACTTCACTCAAGACTTGGGGTTCACAGTGCTTCTTACGTCTGTAACTTAAACTCTACTGACATTAGAGAATTCTCTTAACACTGCAAATATTGATTCTGTACAATCAAGTTTCTCACATTCTAGAACTGCAAATTAAATGTGCAATGTCAACAGAAATAATCAATAAAAAAAATCTATAACAGTAGTAGAAAAGAGTTTTACTTGAGCCAAATTGAGAACTATAGCCTGAGAGAGAGATTCAAGACACATCTGAACTGTGTTCCTCTGGACTACAAACTGGGAGAAGCATAGAAAGGTAAAAAACACAAATTTACATAAATTGCTTGTCAAGGATTATAATTTGAGCTGGCAAGAAGTAACAGTGCTTGTTAAGCAAAGATCTGTTGGGGCTTGAAATAGTTGCACAGTTACAAGGGGAGACCTTGAGACTCTAAGGTTCCAGCTGGCAGCTAGTAAATAGTGTTTTGAGAGAGGCTGGTGGTATCCTTGAGTCTGATACAGTTCGGAAAATTGAATTTCTCAGTAAAACAGGAACATGTCTTAAGCCATGTCCACAATGGCCACCCAGCTCCATGTTGAATGTCTGAACCACAGTTACTCCATTTTGATTTTTTAAATACATTCTTTTCTTTAATGGTTAAAGTAGAAATACAGTGCGTGTTTAATAGGCCACAAGCAGGCTGTTTTGGTTACCCTGAAGTTTAAGTTAAATCATTTACAAGCCAGAGTGTCTTCCCCTTAACCTCAGTATGTAAATATTTCGTCTATCAGTATTAACACTTGTTAGTAAATACCATATGCCTCTTGCTGTGTGTTTGTGTCTTTCTGGTTTTGGTTGTTGTTGTTTTTGTTTTGTTTTGTTTTGTCTTGTTTTGTTAAATGCTATCCTTTAGTTTATATTCTTGCTATTTGTTGAATTATTAAATTCAGTTATGGTATGGTGCTCTTCAGATCTAGAATTTCTGTATAATATATTTATAAATTCTAGTTCTCTGATGAGACTTCCTGACTTTCATTTAATAGCCTAAACATTTTAATCACAATTATTTTAATCTCCCTCAGGCAGCTCAAATATATATGACTCTCCTGTGCCTCTGTTTCTGTTGTCTATTTTTCATCTTGATTATTGCCACTCAGCTATTGCATACTTTTATGCTGGATTAATTCTGTCAAATGTCAGACAATGTAAATTAAAAAGAAAACACTTTAGATTTAATTTGATGCTGTGTATAATTTGTACTCCTCCTGAGAATATTTTGTTTCATTTCTGGTAGATAGTTTAATTAAGAGCAGAAAAACTTAATCTAATCAATGATTGAGATGCCTCAAAGCTGAGATTCCTTCAAAGGAAGGAATTCTATTTCCTGTAAGCCCTACTGTCAGGGTGTACTTCTTTTGGATTCTCAGATCTCAGAGGGAGAGTTGGTCTAAAATAAGTTCTGTTATAGCTGAAGAGTAATCTATGGACTCCTTTGTTCACTGACCTTTGGGCTATGTCACACAAAGACAAAGAAACATCAGTTTGGCATTATAGGCATTTTAAATCCTTGCCAACACTTGGTAACATAAGTCTTTAAAATTTTTCCCATTATTGCTTGTGTGAAGTGGTATCTTAATTGTGTTTAAACTTTGGATTTCCCTTGCAGTTAGTGATATAGTACATCTTCTTGTGCACTTGCTGATTATTAGCATACTTCTCTTCTGAAGTATCTGTTGAACTATTTGCCTGTAGCATTGTTGGCTTATTATTGAGGTGTGAGTGTTCTTTATATAATCTGAATATATGTCTTTATCAGAAACATATATTACAAATATTAATTTACATTCTGCAGCTTGTTTTTGTTTTTGTTTTTGTTTTTAGTTTTTGTAATGGTGCTCTTTAAAGAGGTAAAGCTTTTAATTTTGAGAAAATTCTGTTCATTTTATAAAGGCTCATGCTTTTGGTGTCCTATTTTAGAAATCTTTCTTTTCTCCAAAAGGTTACACATTTTCTATTAAATTTTCTTCTAAAAGTTTTACATTATTAACTTTTAGTTTCAGATCCACAATCCATTTTAATTTGATTTTTGTGTATTGTGTGAGCTATGTGTTGATGTTTACTTATCTCTCATATAGATATTTAGTTTTTCCAGCACCGTATGTCAGAAGACATTTTTCCTTCAATAAACTGTCTAGAACTTTTATTTAAAAGCAAGGATGATATACGTGCATTTCTGACTCTCTATTCTATTCCATTGATCTATATGTTTATCCTTTCACTAATACAATCCTTTTGATTACTGTAACTTTTTAAGTCTTAAAATCAGGTAATGTATGTTCTATGGATTTATTCTCATTTTTAAAATTACCTTTGTTGTTCTAAGTTGATTTCATTTCTATATAAATGCTTAATTCTGCTTTTTCTCCTCTACCACAAGTGTTGATTCTGAGTCCTCCTTCATAAACTCAAAGATTGAGAAACTCTTTTCCAGGCACTTGACTTGCAACTCTTCTATTTTATTTATGGTAAATTTAAGGCTCTTTAGAAATGAGTGGAGATTAATGTCACAATGTAGTACATGGCACGAATGTTATTAGACCCAGGTATTTTTAACTGAGAGCCTCCTTGGCTATTAAACATTATTTGTTTTTCCTCCAAACCCCTAATCCAGGTCACTATTCTTTCTTCCAAAATGTAGTAGCCTTCTGACTAGTACTCTTTATCACTGGCTCCATCTTATATAAATTCAACATAATGCTGTCAAATGTTTATTATGTTTACAGAAATAATATTACCTCATACTAGATACCCTAAGTGGATGTTCGGTGCACAAAGAAAAAGAAATCCCAAATCCCTTATTGTTGCTAAACAAGTATATGTTTCCGTTTCTTACCTTTCCAGGCTCACATCCATCCACTCTCGACCTTATTCTTTTGCTCTAGTCTTATTGGCTTTCTTTCAGTTCCTGGAATTGAGTAAACTCTCACAGAGGGCTGTTGTGCATGGTGTTTTTTCTCTGCCTGGAATGCTCATCCCCTCAGTCTTCTCATGGTTGGTTCGTCCTTATCCTTCAAATTTGTTTAAACAGTCTTTCCTGAACACTATGTAGTTGCTCTGTTATCCATCACAAAGCTTGTGTGTTCCTTTTACAATTTATATTTTTTAAATTATTTTACAATTTTGACATTCTCCTGTACAAGGGATGATTGTGTCTATCTTGTTCTACTGTTTCTGAATCTCCAGTGATTTGCAGAACATCTTGAAAATAGTAGTGTTAACATGCATTGAAGTAAATAAAAAATTTCCATATCTTCTGGAATCATTTTGCCATTTCCACTCTCTTAATATAACCACTTTTCTAAGTTTATTTACTTTCTCAGGCTTCTTTGTACTTTGCTTCTGAAATAGGATATGATACTATTGAATATCTCTTCTTAAATTTATCCTCTTGTCTTCTTTGATTCCATACTTTCTAGTACTATTGTTTTTCCAATAAGTTTAACATTTTGTTCTTTGGTCAAATTCATGAATTTTACCTATTGCTAATGTTCAGTCTTCTCAAACCTAGTGTTTTAGTTCATTTGGGCATCTATAACAAAATACCATATATTGAGTGGCTTAAACAATAGACATTTATTTTGCACAGTTCTAGAGGTTGAGAAGTCCTACGTTCTACTGCCAGCATTCAGTTCTTGGTGAGGGTCCTCTTCCTGGCTTGCAGAAAGCTCTGGTGTCTCTTCATCTATTTATAAGGGCATTAATCCCATCATGGGGTTCTACCCTAATGACCTCATGTAAACCTAAATTACCTCCCAAAGACTCCACCTGTAATTCCATTACATTGGAGGTTAGGGCTTCAACGTATGAATTTTGGGAGGGACAGAAATATTCAGAGCATAATACCCAGTTTCAAGGTTTTATTTCCACCTGCTATCTGCACATCTCTACCGAGGCCTAATGTACAATTAAAACTCAATGTGATATAAACCAAATCTTGTACTTTTTATATTTTCATTTTTAATCTACAGCATTCCAAGAGCCAAGGTATATGACATAAACTAGTAGCTAACATACAGATTCAGCTACTAATTGCCAAAAAAAAATGGGTAAAATTATTTATGGACCAGGCAGCTCCTTCTCTTCCTTCCTCCAATTCTCTTAGTGTCACAGATTCACTTAGTTAGAAACTTTCAGGTTATCTTTATCTTTTTTGTGTTTCTCTTCTCATAATGCCCATTTAGCAATATTTTGAATATTTTGTTAGATTCTACATTAACTTGAAAGTGCTTTGTACAGTTATAAAGTTCTTTTTCTGTATTGACTTCTCCCTATTTCAGACTAATTCAAGTCTATTTTAATAAATTCTTTTCTTCCTTTATACATCTCTCAACTCAGACACAGCCTACATCACTGTGAGATTAGACAGAGTATCATATCATACTCATATCAACACAGTCCCCAATTTACAAATGAGCAAGAGCTGTCAGTCACCCTTCAGAGAATTAGGGCAACTGTCTGTCCTTCCATATATCTCCCCCATCTTCAAATAACTCTGGCAAATAACTCCCTCTGTTCAATGCATGTGATTTTTGTTTTTGTAATAACTGAACTTTTAATTATGTTATTCCTTCTTTTGGAACATATTTCTTTTCCTCTCATTTACAAGTTTTGAAATTACACCCATCACTAAAGGCTGCAGTCAAATACCACACCACCTGGAGGCTGTTTTTGATATTATTAAAACTTAGAGGTATGTTTTGCTCTGATTGACCCTCTAGCTTATGTCTTGTTAAAGACACTAATCGTATATAAGGCTTAGTCTGCTCATTTAGCAAAGTTTAAAATGAAAATGTATTTCCTTTCCCATCCTTATTAAATCTTGACTTTTGAGAGCAAAGGCTGAGACTTGTTTATCTTTTGAAATAACACACATCACATGTCACACAAATTCAATGCCAGGAACAATCCATATGGTGCTTAGTTGGTTGATGAAAATAGGTGTATAAATAGACAATTCCTATCAAGTTCATTTGATTTTTTCTTCAACCAATCAGGTTTATCCAAGCTATGAAGAAATATATAGATAAAACTAACCCAGGAAATATCTACTCTGGGCAACTGAGTAATTTTTAATATGTGGACAAAACAAGAAAGTATTGCCTTACTTAGTTGTAGATTTAAAAATATTACTTCCACACAATACTATATAAAGACTCAAAACTACTTTTATCAGAAGCACAGTAGTGTACAGCCTACAGGATTCACCCTCCCTCAAATGACATAAGCACCAAGCAGAATAAAGGAGAGGAGGGTAAGATAACATTGCCAACACAGGGTTGCCCGATTTATTTGTTTCTTGAGAGGCAGTAATGCAGGCAGCTAAATTTTTCTACCATCATTTTACAGATCAATAAGCTTGTCTATTCTTTTCTATAGCTTTATTTCCAATGTATTTGTTTGACTTTACCTTAGGTTACTCTCCTGTTTTGATTATTCACTTGATTATGACTAATCTGTTTTATTAAAAGAAAACCTCCATTTCTATTGACATTTACTACCATCAAACTTCTTAGTTTGACCATTTACAGGTTTGGAAGAAGATACAAATTCATATTCATGTAGATCACACTCCTACATTATGATGTCAAATGTATTAGCTATTAACCACAGATTTCTTCACCTATCTGGCCAATTAAACAACCTCCTTAAACATTATTTAACAACAAGAAACAACATGTTTTCAGAAAATATTTTGTACTGAGTATCTCAACAAGCTAATTTTCCTACTAAAGACCTCACACAAATTAAAAACATACATATTTCCATATATAAATGCATTTCTTAAATAGATTAAAAATTAAAGAAAGCATTCAAAAATCTGTTTAATTAGAAATTGTTGAAAAGCAAATGTGATTATTAATTAAACTGATATTTACTGACTATATGTTATGTGGTGGCTACTGTGCCACAGATAATATAGTAAACAAAACAAGAATGTTCCCGCCCTCATGCATAGCACATTTTGATGAGCAAAAGAGAGAATTTTTAAAACTTAAATACTTGCAGACTTTTGTAGCAACGAACTATATAACACATGCTGTGGAATACAGCAAACTGAGAGAGGATAAAAGAGATAGAATAAACTATAATCTAGAGTCTGGAAAGGCATCCTAAGAAAATTATAATAAAGTTCAGAGCTGAAATATGAGGAGTTATTTAGGTAAGAGGGGTAAATGCCCCATGCCAACCAACCGACAAACAAAAGAGTTTTATATGCATAAATATCATCCAGCCTTGTCTATAATTATAGAGAAAGAAAAAAAAACTAACAGTCCAGTAATGGATGACTGACTGACTATGAAAATTATGGTACAAACAGCTCATGAAATATTATGAAGTTATTAAAATGACTGAAATGTATATGATCACATGAATACCTATGTTGAATTAATAATGATTCCAATTATACATCTGAATATCATTTTATAAATGTAAGTGGGTACTTGCGTACCTGTGAAACAAACACACAAACTAGAAACGAACCAAGCACCACTACCAACAACGAAAACCTCATTACTTTGGAGTACTGAACACTGATGAAGATGCCATTTTAAATGTTTTTCCTCAGTTTCTCTAGTCACCAGTCTTCTACAACACTGCTGTAGCAGCGTTTTCTTTCTGGTCACTAAATCTATACTTTCCGCTTCTGTCTGAGCACAGTTAGACCACATTTCCTTAACTCTGTTGTGGATCCGTACAGGTATATGACTGAGTCATAGGCATTGCCCTGTGAGAGGAAGTGATGGATATGCCCTTTCTAGGTCTCCCACGCACAAACACGTTCCTTGTTTAGTTCAGCACCTCAAAATAGTAGGGGTCAAGATGGGATTGAAAATGCAAAAGATTTACTGGGAAAAATGCCTGTGAGAAAAAATGGCAGCGAGGGAAGACATGTGGAAAAGCCTTCAGACTCCTTTCCAGGTCTGAGTCCAATGGGAGGAGAGAAACGAAGGGAAAAGTGGGTAGGAAACATCTTAAACTGCAGTTCAATTCTTGGGAAATCCTAAATTTCTTTCACCCTTAGTTCTCACCTTGGCAGTTTTCTGTGGCTTAGCTGGTGATATAACCCAAACCTTCATTCCTGAGGAGTCTGTCCTCGGTAATCATACCTTTCTCAAGGCAAGGGTGTTGCACCTGTCCAATCACAGTTCCAGTGGGGCATGAAATTACCAAGGGACACTAAAATGGACCACCTGGGTGACAAATTCCTCCATATCCCTCTAGTATAGAAACAGCTCTACTTCTAATCAGGTTCAATTATCCCTAACAAGCAGGGAGGGTACAGCTCAAGTGGTAGAGCGCATGCCTAGAGTGCACAAGGTCCTGGGTTCAGTCCCCAGTCCCTCCTCTATAAATAAATAAACCTAATTACTTCTCCCCTGGCCAAACTATAATAATTAAATAATACAATAATAAATAAATAAAATTTTTAAAAGATACAAAAAAATTATGCCTGCCAATACGGTGATATATTTGTTGCCTCCTGGTCCCTTGATGTAAAGATCTAAAACGCTCTAAGGTTCATATTTCAATGGAAACTTTATTGTTTGCCCTGACAAAAGTGCACCCCCTTTGGGGAAGAAACCCTCTAACCCTACAAAGACTAGAGCTGCGGAAACTGGAAGCACAGAACCCCTCAGTGGGCCTTTGGAAATGATGGTGTATGAGTCAGGGCTCTTCAGAGAAAAAAAAAAAAAACAACAGGATGTGCGCATATACACAGATTTTAAGGAACTGGCTTACCTGATTGTGGCGGCTTGTCAAGTCTAAAATCCAAGAGGTAGGCTGTCATGCTGGAGACCCTGGAAGAGTCGCAGTTTGTGTCCAAAAGTAGTTGCTGCAGAATTTCTCCTCACTTGTGGGCGCTCAGCCTTCCTCCTTAAGGCCTTCGACTGATTTAATGAGGTCCACCCGCATTATGGAGGGTAGTGGAGGCTAATCTGCTTTACTCAAAGATTTAAATGTTATTCTCATTCTTAAAAAACACCTTGCAGACTCCCTGGGAGTGGCCCACGTCCTTCCAGTCCTGGGCCAGACAGTCCTGGTGGCCCTCGCCCTCCTCCACGAGGGGCCCCTGGTGCTGTTCAGGGCGGGGTGGCGGGTGTCTTAGAGCTGGAGGAGCTGCGGCGCCGCTTGCGGGCGGGCGTCTGCCCGGCACCTGCCAGATAGGCTGCGGCCGAAGCATGGGCGCTTCACCACAGCGGTAGCGCGGCGGGCTGGCGGCTGAGGCCAGAGGCGTGTCAGTGGAGCGCCAGGTGCTGGCCGGCTCTCCGCTGAGCGACTGGAGGCGCGGCCGAGTGGCGCTGTGCGCGCAGCGGCACCTCTGCGAGGTCGTGTTCCACCGCAAGTGCAAGTTCCTGAGGGACCGGAAGGACTGAAGGACCAGTCACAGAATTAAAAACAAAAACAAAAAACGTTTTTAGGGAAATATCCAGAATGTTTGACTAAGCATCTGGACACTGACAAGTTGACACAACTACCACACATGGTGTAGGGGAAAATGGAGTCACTCAGGTTCCCTCGCCAGTCACCGAGTGACGCAGCTGTACTATCCCGCATGCGCAGTACCCAAGTAGTGTTATATATGCGTGACTTGCCCCGCGCAAGCGTGCTGGTTAGCTCCTATCATAGTTGGCTGGATGCTGGCCTTGCTTGCGTTGTTATATAAGGTGGACGGGACATTCCTCCCCCCGGGGCCATTGAAGCCTGTGTACTCCGCTGCAATAAAGGCACGTCATGATACCTGCGGCTGCAGAGTGTTCTTCTGTCTGTCCAAATCCATGAACCTGCTAGGCCTTGAGAGCCTGCAGTACAGATGGTGACTGAGCTACTCCTGTTTTTATTATTTACTTCCTAGACCCACGTAGTCTTCCTTTATAAGACAGAGCACCACCTCAAGGTCTCTAGTTTAATGTATATGTCGTATTTTAGGTCATTGGGTATCAATGTTTTCTCAGACCTGGTGCTCAATGATCCTGGAAATGTTTGGGTATTCCACTTTTTCCAAAGTACTCATCGTAGTAAATGGCCATACGTCCTCCTGAGGAAGGACTGGGGTGATCATTATAGTATGTATTTACTGGAATATGGCAGAGTCCTTCCTTTTGGACACCTGGCCCCTTCTTCAGTTAGTAAGTTCTGGATCTGAAAATTGGTTCAAGTTTGAAAATTGAGCAAGTAATAATAACTTTCTATTGGGACAACTGCCCTCAGCCTCCTGTTCCTCCACTTTTGCCTTGTTCTGATCCTAAAATTTGACAATCCCCTTATTAGCTACTAGTCTATTTGCCCCTAGGGATGCCATTGTCTATGAGTCATCTCCAAACACTCTCATCAACTCTTTGTGGCTGCTCACACAACCTTGATGTTTATATGGTAATTCTGGCTTCTTGAGTTCCAGCAGTTAAGTACCACCATCTGACCTCTGTTACTTTATGGTGCAACATCATTTTGAATGTTAAAGAGAGCTCTGTGACTGCAGAGAAGGGCCACTACTGAAATTCTTGTGTGACACCAGTTCCCCTCTCACCAGCATGTACCTGATGGCTGTGAAACAATAAGTCTTTTGGATCCTTGCAAAGAGCATAACTTGGTGATTTTTTTTTCTCACATAATATATCCAGTCTAACATGCCCTCTTTACCTGGTCCCTTTATTCTTTCCTTAACTGTCATTCAGGCAACTTGAGCCTTTCCATTTCGTTCAGCAATTGTCACAGCCCTTTTTCAGGCATGTGACAGTCACTCTAGTGGTGAGTAGTGTGTCTACTCCTCTGGGGTCCTTCCTAGGGTGATAAATCCCTGTAACCCTAGAATGTGCCTCTAAGTCACCAAAATATTGCTTATCCTGTCATATATATTAGTCCCCTTGATCAAGTCCTCCCAAAATCCAATCCTAGGGGCAGTCCCCTGGCTCATGTTATTAGTATGTAAGTGACTATTATGTTTCCTTCCAGGTATAATTCTTTTCCTTCCTTCTCAGCTGAGCATTTCCCCAGCCCAGCCATCCTGGGATTTAAACCCCTATTAATTGGCTTAGTAGCTAGGAGAGGAGCTGAGTGGTGGTCCAGAGAGGAGCCCCTATCATCTTGCAGGGGTTGGACCTCTTCAGCATCTTCAGCAAGACATCTGGCTCTTACTAAGGAAAAGTAGACCAACTGTGTGAACTCTAAGGGTTTGGAGCACAAATGTCTGTAGAGACAATTCGTTCACAAGGGTCCATTCAAAACTCCTCATTCTGTGTTTCAGGGTGCCACTCCAGGCCCTGATTGTAGCAGGGCACACCTGCCTTTACTGAGCATTTAAACATATCTGAAATTCTGCAGCTGTGATTACTGGAGTTGGATGCTTACCTGTGTCCCCTCTTCCACTACGGGGCAAGGGGCTCTCTGCAATCTTCCATAGAACCCTTCTGCCTCTCAGTCTTTAAGTCCTGAATTTCATATTGTCTTTCTGCAGGGCAGTAATTGAACTTTGCCGTCTAAGTATTGTTGCCCTAATATTTTTCAGATGCCTGAATTATTAAATCTGTGAAGGAATTTCTCTCCACCGGGATAATTTCCCAGGTCTCCTCTAGGGGAATCATGAGCAATTAAATTATACTATGTGCCAGGGATTACCGGTGCCCCACATTCTTCAGAATAGCATCCTCTTTCACTGCCAGGTAGTGAGTGACCTAGTCCTTGACCCCAATTTACTGCTCGCCTTCTGGCACCCTTTGCATTAGTTTGGGGTCTCTGAGAAACAGATGTTAGACACATTTACACATGCAAGTCATTTTTTTTTTTTTTGTGGAAAATCATCTATGAGGAAAATGAGGAGTCAGAAGATGTTGATAGAGTGCTCAGATCTTGATGTAGTTCTGATTCCTATGAAGGAGAGGGGGAAGGAAGGAAAATTGTGCAGGAGAAATCTTAGACTATAGTGCAGTACTAAGAAAGTTGCAGCAAGGCACATGGGGAGTCTTCAAGACAAAGTTGCCATTAGAGGACTGCCTGTCTTAGTGTTTTGGCCACGCTCAGCCACTGGTGTGACTCGGGCACACATGGCAGGGTTTGTTTTCAGAGTGTAGCAGCTGGGACCATCAGTCAGTTTCATTTCCTGTAGTTAGAAATTGGAGAGAAGTATTTTGCTGAATTCTAGAGTCCAGAATGCTTTTCTCTCCCTTGGAAGGAAGATAGGCCCTTTGGAAAGCACATGTTGAAAACGGTGGGAACTCTGTCAGCCTGAGTTTCTGAATGAGTGCATGGAGGATGGCATCTCCCATTACCATCATGTGAGAAAGAAAGAAACTTCTATTGTGTTTGAGCAATCTACATTTTAGAGTCTGTAACAGAAATTAACTTATTTTAGGCAATGCTTCTGCTCAGCCTATAATTCTTTACTGTATTTGAAGTTATATGTTTCTACTGACATCTAACAAGCTCTGACCCATATTTTTCACTTATTAATCTCTACAATATGTTTTTCTGATCTTAAAAACAATGACCTATCTTGACTCAGAGACTGTCTCTTGCACCAGCAGGAATCGTATCTTTGAGATGGAAGTTACTTAAAATTCAAAGTCTTATTCTGCCTAGCGCCTTGGTGTCCTATCCTTATTGCTTATTAGATATCTTTTTTTATTCTTCCCACCCTACTTCAACATCCAAGACTTGGGTATGTCTGAATCTTATGTACTTGCCTGGTCTTAAAGGACTCTGGCTATTTTGACTTAATTAAAACTGTCTATATATTCCCTGAGTTTTGTATGTTGGTTATTGTCCTTTTCCTTGCCCAAATTAGGGGTTAATATTCTCCTTTGGTTCCTTACTTCATGTCTTCTCTGAAATAGTGGGTTGGTTTCACATCTGGAAATTTTGAATCCTCTATTTCTCTGCTCTCTTATTTATATGTATTGACCTCTTTGCAACTATTCACTCCAATTGTGAGATAATGTAATACAATGTGTGGCCTAAAGAGCACAGCAATGGAGTTAGCTCTCCAAACTTAGTCTCAAAGTCCTTGTTTATAAATTTGGGTAATAAACATTACAGTGTAGAATAGATTTGAAGATGAGACCAGACAGTATATGTAAATACTCAGTATTGAATATGAATATTTGTAAGGCTACTAAATACTGAGTACATGGTAGCCGCTTTGAAGAGGAGGAGATGGAGGAAGAAAAGATGGACAGGGAAAAGGGGAGAAAGAAGAGACCAAAGGTTATCCTTCCCAGAGATGTTCACTGCTCTGCAATACTTACAAAGATTGTTATGTATGCTAAAATGAGTTATTTTGAACACACCCAGAAAGAGTTTTTTTTTTCTTTTTAGGAACTGTTAAACATTTTAAAGAATTTGAGAAAACTGATACCATTTCAATCAATAAAAACCTTACATGTTAGATTACTATACAGTGTTCTTTCTTTCTTTTTTTTTTCTTTTTAATTTGCCACAGACCTGGTTGTATCACTTTTAGGCTTTATAGCCTTGGGCAGATCATTTAATTTCCTTATAAAGTGATAATTAATACCTGTCTCCAATTTAACTATCTTAAGGATTTGATATTC
Source organism: Camelus ferus (assembly GCF_009834535.1). Lineage (NCBI taxonomy): Eukaryota > Metazoa > Chordata > Mammalia > Artiodactyla > Camelidae > Camelus > Camelus ferus. The sequence continues at coordinate 97,246,077 of NC_045697.1, read as the reverse complement.
TTCATGAGATTTTTTTTTCATTTAGATTAAACTTTCAATTAAACTTTCTTTAAATTAACTTTCTTGACCAAATTAAATTTTAAATAATTTCATCAAGCTCCTGTAGATTGTTAAAGTAAATACAGTTGAAGTGATTTCAGTTCCTCTATCTCGTTCTTTCTCCCTCTCTGCTGCCCTGTCTCTTGCTCCCTTTTTGTTTTCTTTCTGTTCTCCCCTCTTTCACCTTCTCCCTCAGATATATATTTAGTAAAGTTGATTTTTCTTTCTTTTCAATTTTAGTATCTTCAGTACCAGCCTCTGAGTACATACATGTGTGTTGATAATGATTTGTGAATGTGTATAGCTAAGTGTCGAATTCAGCAGTTTATTTCTGAACCTGTTTTAATGTAGTAAGTTCAAAATATATCAAAAAGGTCTTTGTTTATATTTTTATATGTTCAGTAAACAGTTGAAAGGGAAACCTCCCTTATTACTTTATTTCATTTCTCTTAAAATACAAAAGCTTTCATTTTAAAGCATTACTAAAAATAAAAGAGAACAAAAGCTAATTCTAAGACAAGAATTGAAAACAAAACAAAACAAAAACAATCCAAACCACCTTCCAAATGCCTTTTACCACACTCTGCAAGGTACTGAAATAGAGTTTTCTATTCCTGTCACATCCAGTTGCAGGATTTACCAGAAGTGGACCTTGTTCCAGTTAGATAAAGTAAGATTATACTGAAAGCTGCTGATCTGTTTTCAGAAGAATTGTTACAATTCTTGAGAGAAATTGCCCAGAGTAATAGAATTTTAGCAGAAATGAATCTGTTACTAGCTGGGAAAAGTACTTATAGCCACAGAAACCTGAGATGACAAACATGCAGTTTTGATTATGGTCTATGGAATTAGTACATAGAAGAAGGGAAGTACATTGAATGAAATGTTGATTATTATTTTTTAACAGAAATGTATACTCCTGTGAATTGCACCACTTCTTTTTTTTTTCAGAAAATAGTTATTACTAACCTTGGTTAATGAACTTCACTTGCATATCACTTCACAGTAAGACCTTCTTCTTCCCTTGCTAATCCAAATGATGAAAGAAAGACATCTGGGCTAATATCTTTAATGAAAGCTTTCTTCTGAGAAACTAAATTTAAAATTGATCTTTGGTTTGAAACACTAAATTGATCAGGCATCAATTCAGAATAACTGATTTGAGAACAATCATTTATCTAAAAGTCACTCTTGTTTACTTACAATTTAGGAATTTATTTTCAAACTAAATCAATTATAGTTTAAGTCAGTATATTCGAGTGAAACTGCTGTAGGCAAGAAAAAAATTTGAGAACCAAAGGCAGCATTTGACCAAGAATGAGGAACTGCGTCATTTACACACTAAAGCCAATTAAAAGTACTACTGAAAATGAGAAATTGAAGCTCATGTTCACAGTTTCAGATTAAAAAGTACAGTTATTTTTTCATATTTATAACTGCATTAGTCCATTCAAACTGCTGTAACAAAAAATACTATGGACTAGGTAGCATATAAACAACAGAAATTTATTTCTCCAAGTTCTGGAGGCCAGAAGTCTGAGGTCAGGATGCCAGAACAGTTAAGTGAGGGCCTTCTCCTGGGTTGCAGATTTCTCATTGTAACCTTACGTGGTGGAAGGGGCTAGGAAGTTCTCTGTTGTCTCTTATAATGGGATGAATCCCATTCCTGAGGGCTCTATCTTCATGGCCTAATCATCTACCAAAGGCCCCAGCTCTTAACACCACCACATTGGCATTGGAATTTCAATGTATGAATTTGAGGAGCCACATCAGACCACAGCGATAACAGTGGGACACAATGAATCACAAATTATAAAATATCTTTGTGGATTTCAAATGTAAATTAAATCTTATCATCTTACTATATTCTGTCTTTGCTGCTTGCTACTGAAGATGTCGATTAAGCAAAATCAAATCATAAAAAGCAGTTAGTAATTTCTTAAATTGAAGGCTTTTCATAGTAACAAAAGACAACTGAGGATTCAAAGTTGATCAACAGGCCTCTCATGTAGGAAACCTGTGTCCTCTCTGTCCCCGCTTCCACTGTGGCCACTGTTCAACATGCCCCCTATTATTATATTGGCAATGACTGCATTTCTAGACCCTAAATGGAGCATTTTTGGCACAATTATTTTGGATTAACCCAAAAAAAACAATTTAGAAATATTGTACTCCAGGTTTTTTCCTCCTTTATCCTTTTTACTTTCCCTAAGTTACTAGCTATACGATTTCCAAAATTGCTTTTACCATTTATTGCTGAAAATTCTAAATATATGCATATCAGCAAGATTATAGCCAAAGCAGATATTTAATACAGGCTTTAGACGAAAAATACAATGTTGAGTGGGGCACACACTTTTGGACCAAAGGACTCAGTCTAAATTTCTAAAACTATAGTAGTAGTAGATAAAAAACATCCTAGTTCATGAAGAGGCGGCAAGGTGTCCCTGAAACAAGAAGCTTTGGATAAAACAGTTTTGCCCTGTTACTTAATAACTCACTCTGGGAATAAAAATTAGCTTTCCATGTGTCAATTTACTTCTTTGTAAAATGAGAAAAAAAATTAGCTATCTCCTTTATGGATATTAGGATGTAATTAAATACAATTAAATTATCCATGTTGACATGCCTATCACAGAATTTGCCACATAATACATACTCAAGAAATATTACTTTCCCTGCCCAATGAATGTTAATCTGACTTCTTTCCATGTTCAGATTAAAAACAACTGTGTAATCAAGATGCAGCAAAATTCCTCTACTGTCAGTGCAGTAATATAATCTCAAATTCTATTATTTCAGACAAGTCACTTTCCTTCAGTGGATTATCTAGAACTCCTAACTTACATCAGAGAAAAAATATGGTGTTTATAATTATGTGACAGGATTATAAATACAATTCTTTTAATTTCAGTGTCAGCTGAAATGTCTACATAATGCTGAGTTGAATAAAGTGGCTTTAATCTTTAACAGCTTATACAAGACACCACAAGGTAGAGAGAAGACTTGTTAAGTGTGAGAAGGAGATGTTACACAAGGAACTCTCTTTGTGTCCTGAGTTCCCCTCCCTACCCCCATTCCTGCATAAGGGGCTAGGACAGGCAAGTCCTTGCCCCTCACTTCAAGTAAAGAAAGGAAATCTTCAAAGTGACCAGGAAGAGCACTTCACATATATCCCCTGGGATTCACTCAAGATCAGAATTGAGGCCACACAAATGGGAAGGAAGAAATGATGGTTGCCTGGGAAGGCAGCATGCACTCCAACGTTGGCATGCAGAAAAAAAAAGTGTTAAGTATACATACCCCAAATGGCTTTACTCATAAAAGATAACCAAAAAAGGATCATCTTTGATTTTATCAAAGGGAATCAATTGAAAGGGCAAAAATACCTTGGGCCAAAAAACTGGCTGAACTACCAGATGCCCAAGGGATTAGCAAAGAGTTGCAAATGGCCCTTAGCAAGGAAATTGTAGGCCAGATATCCCCAGGGTTAGAGACTTTCCAAAGAACACCCAAAAACTGTCCAGGAGTCAAATTGCTTCATCTTGTTAATTACATTCTTCAGTTTCTGTAGACATTGTATTTGTAGTACTCTCAAATTGTAGAATTCATCTCCCTGGTATATATTATTAGTTTGACATCTTATTTTTGCATTTAGATTGCACAAAACATTTTTACTTCAAGAATGTAATGATACCAATTTGCTAATTTTTTTTTTTTTTTTTGGTTCTGTTTTTGGCATACATACCTTTGAAAACCAGATATTGCTAATGCTGTAACACCAAGCAGTATAAGTGACGTAAATACTTTCTAGTTCTTCCTGTTTCCTTTCTCTTAACTTATATGAATCAATTTTGGAAAGGTCAAACCCTGAATATACAAAATATAATTAAATAGCAATTGTGAGATACAAATGCTGTAAACCATCTTATCATTTTTCAGTAAATGATAACATGTTCATATTCATTCAGACATAAGCCATGTAAACAGATGTTTTTACATGGAAAAGAAACCCTGAATTGTTGAATTGTTCTAGTATAACTGGGCTCAAACACTTGAGGGTTTAAGAGGGAATGCCATGACCAACAAATCCAGACGCTCTTTGAGCTCAACTAAATCCAACAGAAACATTCAGCTTTATACTTTTACCCTTGAGACAGCTTGAATTCAATAGCTATTTGCAGAGTTATGTGAGGGTGAGACAAAAATGAATGTACCATGTAAAATAGTGTTTCAAATAACATATTGGTTTGAAGACATTTATTCCAATTTTTATAAGGCTTTATTTCTTTCCTACGAGTTGGTTTAGCTTGTTAAAAGAATATTGCCCTCTAAAAAAATATAAACTTTCTTGTCCTTAAGGACAACATAAACATAGCTAACCTATACGGTCACATTCTTCTGAGACTAATACTGAATAAAAGAGGGCATTGTCTGGATAGTCAGAAATTCTTTCTCTGCTCAATACCCCTAAAACTGTGTAATTATCTGAGGTGTTGCTATAAATCCAGTATTTACAACATACATTCCTTAGAGCATGAGGTAATCACATATGTCATAGAGGAAGAAAAGAAGTTTCAATTTTTTCTGTGAGACACTTTTTTTCCCCAATTATTGAATTTAAGTCTTGGAAGAAACATGAATGTAAATATTATTCAGACCAATGCATGAAATCATGCAAAAGTACTTTAAACAATACATTTATTAATCGTGGTAACAGTTTCTCATTTCTAGCGAATGTAGAATGACTAATGGCATCACTGCTATTTTTTAATGCTTTCTGGGTATATTATTTCAGAGATTTCCACATTGATGTTGTTTTTCATGCCCTCTCATGTAAAATTCAAACATTTTTATGCCATAATATAATACTTAAATTAAAAACAGTCTAACCTCTTTCAACTTTCTCTACTGTACAAGTTCAGGGTTACTTAAAAATTGCTTTCATTATAAAATAGTGGAGCAGACTGAGCTTGCCAATAATGTCCTTAAAAAGCTATTGCCAAGGAACTGTTCAGTTTTTGGTTGTTCAGTTTCAGAGTCTTTGCTTCCACACACATACACACAAATTACTTGGAATTCCTGAGCATTCTAAGAGGGAAGCTCACCTTCAAGCCTCAAGAGTAGATCAGGTCCACAAGGCTTCGTCCTGAGTCAGAGTGTAACACAACATAGAATTTCATATTCAACTTCAGTGAAAGACGTTTAAATCCCAAAGCTCTCAGCCTTCTCTTTCTAGTGCCTAGTGTAATCTACTTATTAATTTCAATAAATGTTTATTAAAATTAATAGCCAGTGTGATCTGGGTGGGAAACACCACAGAAATAATCTCTGCTCTCCTGAAATTCACAGTCTAGTAGGAGAAACAGATATAAAACATGGGACAAAAAATATATATATATAATATGCACTCATAACAATATATGCATGTTACAGGAATTTGACTAAAATGGCTTAATCAAATAGGAATTTATTTTCTCATGCTTAAGTTCTGTTGTGACATGTTTTCCCTACAATTTAGAGGTGGATCTTATATTTTCTCCTCTTGAATTTGGTGAGGTTCAACTATGGCAAATGTGACACTATGTGAATTCCATAACTAGATTTTAAAAGGAAATAAAGCTTTTGCCTCATCCTCTTGCTGCACTTGATTTTATAAAACAGCTGCCAGGCTACATAGAACCATATGTAGGCATTCCAGCCCCAGCCCCTTCAGGCCCAGCTGAAGTCTCAGTCAACAGTAAGCATCAACATCTGTTATTTGAGCCTTTAGATAGTTACAATACTGTCTTCAAACCTCCTCAGCTGACACTGCATGGAGCAGAGATGAGTTGTCCCTGATAGACCCTGAAAAACTGCAGATTTGTGAGTAAGATTAGAATTGGTATTGTTTAAATCACTAAGTTTTGGAATTGTTTGAGCAGACTTTGCTAACTTTAAGTGAGGTGCTAGAAAAATTTATATATATATATATATATATATATATATATATATATATCTTTGTATATAAGTACATATATATGTATACACAGACACACATATATCTGTGGAAATTAGTGGAGAGTGGATCAAAGGAAGCTTGAAAAATCTTGAAGAGGTAGTTAATGAAAGTCAAAAAGGAAGAGGCTATTAATAGAAGCCTCATGGCCCTCAAAAAGGCTGTCAGTGGAAGCTTTAAGGAAAGTAAGGAAAATATCATTGTAAACTGGAGGAAAATGAGCAATTGTTATGTGGCAGTAGAAAATTTAGATATTCTGTCACCTGCAATAACATGAAAAATGGCATATTTGTCTAATGAACTTGACCAGGCAAAGTGCTGAAGATGCTGTCTACCTTCATCGAGCTGCCTACAGTAATATGAGGAAGAAGAGTTTGAGGCTCGAGAAAGAAATATTAGATTAAAACCAGGAATTGCTGAGTTCAACAAATGACATTTCTCATTTAGATAGAAAATCTGGTCAGATTTTCTAATCTGATTAGATAGAAAAAAAGATGCTAACACTAAGAAATGATTTCTGACCAAAAATCAAATCCAGAGGGCTGTTCATGGCATTGATAACCATAAACAACACTAACATTCCAGAGCAGCTTAGCTTTCTGCTTTGCCACATTAACCATGTTAATTTTATGCTCATATTTATAAGATGGCTGTTGCATTTCTAGGATGCATCCCATTGCACACAGGAGGGAGGATAAGGGCAAAGGGCAAGTGTTGTATGAGTTATTTAGACATTCTTGCCTCAATTAAAAAACTAGTAAAATGAGGTTAATAACAGTAGATACCTCATAGATTTCTTTTAGGTATGAAATATGTTAATAAGGATAAAGCATTTGGAATCATGCCAGAAACATGAGTGCTACAAAAGTATTTATTTAAAAGAAGAAAAAAACATATGCCTGCTGAATCTGTTCTTCTGATCAGAAAAATAGTTATTTTTATGAAATCCTCCATTTGTAGAATTCCTCTCACTTCTCCTTTGCCAAACTGAACCACATATTTTTACATGGGTGAAATTCTACATTAAAGAGTATTGGACCTAGTAGTAAAGAAAAAGAGAAAAGTGGACACTGAGTAGGCACTCATCAGCAGCAGCCTGATGAAAAAAACCGTAAAATCCCATGTGAGCATGTACTAGATTCTGAACCTAGTCTGAGGACCTAAGACATCTCAAGTAGGACAGAAATATATATAAAGAATGCACTATATATATATATATATATATATATATATATATATATATATATATATATATATATTTGAGGCACAATTTCTTGATATTGATAGGCTATTTGGGGGTAACACTGGAGAAACTATATTGGAGAGAATCATAATGAACTTTGAAGATAAAAGCAACAATGAACTTTGTCATTTAAGCAATTAAGTGTATATACATGTTTCTTCTTTTACATATATTCATGTATTTTCTTTCATTATATCTGAGTTATACTCTATGTTTTAAATGTGTCTGAGGCACAGTTTATTTTTATTCATATTTTTAATTTTTTAAGTTTTGCATATTTTTATTTACCTTGTTTCAAGGTGTTCTGTCATATTAAATATTCTGTTGAATCCTCTAGTAAATTTTTCAGTCACTCAATTTTAAGAATTGGATTTTCTATTATTTAATACTTTTGCTGTTGTTGAGTTCCTGTTTACTCATTGATCTCATACTGTCCTTTAATTTTTTAAATACAGTTTTCTACAATTTGGGGACATATTTGTACTAGTTAATTTGAAGTCTTTATTGGCTAAATGTAATATCTAACCCAAATGGAGTCAGTTTCTATTAACTGCTTCTTTCCTCCCTAAAGTATGAGTCATATTTGTCTGTTCTTTACATGTCAATTAGTTTTTGTTTGAAAACTGGACATTTTACACCATATGTTTTTTGACTGTGGTGTTTCATTTTTTTCTACTGAAACTGTCTCACTTTTCTTCTAGTAGGCAGATAACCTGACTGAGTTTAAAATGTGAAATTTGTCAACCCACAGTGGTCAATAATGATGCCTCGGCCTACTCTTTTTAGATTCTTGCAGCTCACATTTTTAGCTTTGCAATCTGGTGGCTCCCCTCTGCTGGCATAGTATAGAAATCAACCATGGATTTGGATAGAATTTTTACTCGGATTTAGGGGCTTACTCTTTCTGTGATTCTCTTTCTTCTAGTTTCCCTTTAAATTTCTAGCCACTCAGTCATTCCAGAGTTCCACTTTCTAACCTCAAGCCAGGAAGCCTCTGACTTGCTGATGTCTATGCTATGTTCAGGTAACAAACATGCTCAAAGCTGCAGCAAACTCTGAAATCTCACCAGGAGCAAGTACGTCTTACAAAGGTAGAACTCTCCCTAGTTTCTACAGGGTTGTTCTTCATGCTATCAAGGACCTACCACATTGCTGTGTAGTGTTTAGTCAGACAGAGATTTGGAAAGAATTTATATTCAATTTTGGATTTCAGCCATTCTATGGCTTTTCTTTTCCTTTCCTGAATTCAATTATCTGCCACCTTGAGCTGGTAAGGCAGTGACTTTCCTTCACTGGAGCTGGGGTTGGAGAATGAACCCAGGTTAAAAGTCATATGCTTACATCTCTTATCTAACAGGGTAGTTTTTTTCAATAAAACTTTTCTCAGTTTTTTTGCCTGACTTTGGTTTTTTATACTGATTTGATGCTTTTATAATTGATATCTATAGGAGGAATTGCCTGCCTTCTTCACACTGCCATTATCAAAAATCCCAAATACTTTTTTAAATAACTCTAATTTCCAGCTCTTTTCAAGCTATACTAGCATTGTTACTTATTTTTGTACATATTTCTTCTGGGATTATTACATAATCTCACTTGTATATTTGCTGCAGCACAATATTCTTATCTATCTGCCCCAAATTATCCAAGGTGGAGTATGACTTTGCAGCACTTCTCCTGAGCCATTTTTTTAGATCATCATTATCATTGCTCAAGCCCCTGCCCTTAGCCATCATATATTTTTCTAATAGTAGATAATTAGTTATCCATTAATCTCTGCCTTCATACATCTAATTATTTTATGACCTACATATCTAAATGAATATTATTTCTTTAAATAATAATTCTAATATCCAATTACTGAGTAAAGAATTCAGAGAGGCTAGGCAGGATTAGAAGCAGTTGCAGCTGTACATTCCAATTTGGCCATAGTTTTAAATGGATTGAAATGAAAGGAATATTCACATGTATGGGTAGGAGCTGTTTCCCGTATCCTCCTTTCTTCTCTTTCAATATTCTCACTTTAGAAAGGGTAAGTATTATGCATACCTAACTTTTTCTCCATCTTATTAACCAACTGCCAATGCGAATATAAAGTTCTGTATAAGGCACTGGTGTGAGAGGGAATAGCATCTATGTTTATATACTCCTTTGAAAATGTCCAATCACTGTCTTATGTACATCATGACTTATGATTCTAAATGGTAATCAACAAAATTGTATCCTATGCTATGCAATTATTTAACATGTCCAAAAAGGTTTGAAGATTAACTGTTCCAAGTTTATAGCTTTAATCTTTACATATGTGTACATATATTTATTTATTTAGTCTCAAACTACAAAAGAATAGATGTATGAGTGAGCAAGTGACTGAGTGTGAATGTGTGTATGCATGTGTGTGTGTGTGTGTGTGTGTGTAGCATAAGATCAAGAATTTCTGGACATCATGTATCAAAACTTATGACTCAAAAACTTAAAGCCAAAAAACATGTTATATTCTTTCAATATTTAGAGGGTCTGCCTAATATTTCCTATCACTAGAGAACAGAAGAGTTCAACTGTAGATGAGTAGATGAGAGACAAGTCAGTGCTTTATGAGATCTTTTCTGTAACGTGTTCTGAGCTCTTTAAATACTTGATCGAAACAATCTTTGTTGGAATTTTTGCATCTTGTGATACAAACACCAGAAATAAATAAAAAGAATGCTCAACTGGTGCCTTTCTTGTCCTGCCACACACTTCTTCCTCCAATTATATGTCATTAATATAGCTAATGGGATTTTGGCACTAGACTGACTGGGAGGGGATGTGGTAAAGGAGGGGGCAGACGAAAGTGGATGACATGAGCAAAGAAAGCACTCAGTATTTCTCTGCTTAAGCAGTGGCAGCGCCATCAGCCTTTTCTTTAGTCTTCACTGACAGGGCTGGAGGTCCTTCTATACATGCCTGTGTCTCATGCATTCATGGGCAGCTCTGACACCACAGCCCCTTTTGTTCAGATCTTAAAATACGAGCTCATTGCTTTCCTTCTCTCAGCTGCCATATGGCTTTGTGGAACCTGGCCTAAAAGGAAGCAGGAAAAAAACTCCTAGAAATAAAACAACCAACAGATGAAATTGATTTATTTTCAGCATTAAGAGATGGGGGTGGAAGCCTTTCAGAAACATAAAACCTAGCACCGAGCAGGCAAACAGCCTGCTCGTATGACAGCTCTTATATACATTTAAAAAAAAAAAAAATAACATGTGGCAGAAAATAGAAGGCCCATTGTTTTACTTAACTACTGTATCCAATTTGAATGAAATGGAATTTTCAAGCTTAAGTAAACTGACTGCACAGTTTCCCAGTGTACTTTAGTTTTAGTTGGACAAAATACTTCAGAACTTTAAAATGTCTATGGAACATCAGCCTTCTAGAAGTTTATCTTACCCTAAAACTTTTACAAATACTTCACTTTATTTTAGTTCTTCTACTTTAAGCTTCTCAATTTAGGCAGTTACAGCTCTCTTCTAAATTGCTTTAAAAGCCTAGTTAGAATATATCTAAAGGATGGTTTTGGAAATGACATTTTGTCATGCTGTAAAGATGTGACAAGAGTGCTGAAAAAACAAACTAATGAAGGAAATGTATTTGAAAAGACAATCATATCTCTGAACAAATTTGTTAAATTGAAATATTTAAATTTTAAGAACAAGAATATTTGAGCTCTAAAATACTCTATAAGACTATCTTTTTTATTAGGACATTTAAAATGTAAATAAAGGTTAATTGACACAAGTATAAAAGTGAAAGTTATTTTATTGATACTTATTACCTTATTTCCTTAGTTTGGTACTCAAGTGCATATTGCTAAAACATGGCATTTTCTAAGAGTTTCCTACATTTGTATAAATAACTCCAAGCACTGGGTTATCTATTCTTGGATTTTGAACTTTTAGTTTAAACAAAGGTTGAATTAGATCAGGTTCAACTGAGTGCATAGGAGAAAGTAGGCTATATAAACACACAAGAGGCTCCTTCTTTAATTCATTACAGAAAAAAAATCAGAAAGATAGGTACTTGTGAGTGGTCTACATGACACTGAAGAAGACTTGTAAGTTTAGCTCTATCACTAATACATGGTTTGCCTTTGGTAAAACATTTTATTATCCTCTGACTGTGTTTGTGTTTGCTTTTTATTTTTAATGCCTCATCATTTTTCAAAAACACAAACAAACAAAAAAAAACTTATCCCTGTATTTAAATGAAATTTTGCTACAAAGCCTAGCATTTAAACAGGTAAAATTAGTGCTGCTTTAAAATTTTTTAGATGTTTAAAGAAAGTTATTCCAAGAGGTTCTGTACTGCTCTTTCTGTCATTTGGCAACTGTTTTTGAGAAACCAGTTGTATGACTAGTAAAAATATTTATCCACTTAAAATTGAATTATTTCATGGGGAAAGAAATTGAGGGTATAAATTCATTCACAGCATCTGGGTGTCAGTAGGCTTAGAAGAGGATCAGATCCTCGCTTGTGACATGGGTCTGTGGGCAAGACGTTTTTGTTGACTCCAGCCAGGAAGGTAAGTTTTGAGCACCTATCCTCTTGACTAGATTTGAAATTTTCAGAGACGACACTAAGAATTTTAAATGGCTAGGTAAGCATTCTATTTATATACTACATATAAAAATATATAATATTATTAACATAATATTATGTTATATATTTGAAGTAACAGATACTTAGAACTATAAATATTTAGGAGAGAAATTTATTGGAAAGGAATTTAAAAGCAAACAGTCTTCTCTGGTTTTTCTGCTTAAAGTCAGATTAATTTTTATTAAGACCACATGGCATTTGGCACTGTGTTTAGAATTATGAAACCCAAGATAGGATTATACTACCTGAAATAAAAACACAGGGGGGTTTGAAAGAGCGATTGGTCTCAAACAATATAAATACATTGAAAAGAATTTTCTGTTTTGAAATGTGCAATTACTAATAGCAATTGATTGTACCTTTATTCTCTGTAGGTACTTCTCTCTGGTTCCTACTCTACAGCTGTACTAAGGGATCGTCTGTGTTCCCCTGAATCATAAAGAATTACTTTCATCTTTAGCAAAAATCTGGGAAGCATATGGTCTTGTGCAGAAGAGCGCATGTGTACTACTTCCTTTTCTCAGAGTTCAGCCAATGGCATGTGGCTCATTGTTCACTTTGTGTCTGTCCGATTTTTGCTCCACGTTTTCCAACTCGGAGGAAGCAGAAATGGAGCCACTTCGTACCTCATTACTTGTTCTGTGGAGAATGCACTGTAACAACTTGATGGTTTATACGGTCCCAACAGGAGTCAGAAAAATCTTAACCTGTATGATGTTTTCAGACTTTAAATTTTTTTCTGCCTCATTTTCTGTTGTGACAAGAGGATGTGAAGAAGGAAACAGGTTTTTCAACAGCTAAGCTTTGAGCACATAAACTAGTAGAAATCCTACCCTTGTCATTGACAGTTTCTGGAGTTTTGAAAAGTCTGCTTCCATTTCTTAGTGATGCAAACTTCCTCCCTGGTTTATTTATTTTACTATGATTTCATCTGGATATTATTTAAAACCCCATTTCTATTGGAAATATTATGATTGTAATGACTTCCAAATGAAAATTTGTCATTATTTTATGACAAAAAGGGGAAAATATTCAGTAGAATATCTGTCTGTGAATATCTCACTTTTGAATTTATACTTTGATTATCTGGGAACCATTTTGAAATGGATAAATACTATTATTGTCTCAGCCTTTTCAGAAAATCTATGTACGTATTTTTTTGTTTGTTTAAAAGTCTGGGTTTTTACATCTATCACCACGAATTTAAACATACATTTTGATAGATAAGATGATCCTTTGGGATATAACTACTTCAGATGATAAATCTCGTGCCCACCAGAACTTTCTTTAAAAGTATTTGTCATATTTCTTTTATAAAAAGAGTTACACAGAAAGTTATTTTGAGGTGTGTGGGATTCATTGACTTCAAGGTTGCTGCAGCAATCTGAGTCTAAGAGTTTTGTGGCTGACTCTATGACAAAATTTAAAATATTTCATATTCAAGGAGTAGAGCCTCAACAGGGATTTGGAGTAATGCTGAATTTCTGCAAAAGACAAGCCAGATACTGAGTATTATTTTAAAACTAGAAATGTACCTTTAGTGATCTAAGTTTTTCTCACTTTCATTGTTTTAGGCACCCAGTATGGTTTGAATTGCCATAAAGTCTTCCCTGGAAACTATGAAAACAAGGAAAAAATTCTTAAAGAAACAAAAAATACAGACATGAGGATCTCTTAATTTGTTATAGCTCTTTCCTTTCTCTGGGTATATGTGTATTTTAAAAGAGAAACAAATTTGTAAAACAAGTGTTTAACTTAGAGGAATCACATTTTGTGATGTGAAATTTATTATCAGGTAAATAGGAATAATATTTGGACATGAGAGGCAGATGTCCTTTCCAAAATCCTTTAGTAGGTACCAGATCCACAACTAGGTTCCCACTAGGTCTAAAAAGGTCACATTCAACTGAGGTCACATATAACTGAGATTTATTTTACTATCAGAACTCTTGCTTCCAATTATACATGTGGAACAAAAAATAATTAGGCAGATATAGGTCCATTTGTCATGAAACTACTTGGTATCTGCATAAATTTGAGCAATAAAATTCTTTCTGAACCTCAAGTTCCACATCTATATAATGGAGCTAAATGTATCAAATTGTAGGGATGTTATAATGATTTGGAGTAAGTCAATAAAATATAAAATATTTTATTTGGAATATAATAGGCACTCACTAAATGATAAAATATAATAGATATAAAGCATTGTCTATTTTTTGTGTGATACTATAATACACCAGGCATTGTGCTGTGTGTTAAACCCATAGGAACTTATTTAATATTCTCAACAATCCGCTGAGACAGACACAATCATTAACATAATTTTAAATTAGGAATTTAAAGCTTAGAGATTCTAACTTGTCCATGGTCTCATGGTAATACTAACTGAGGAATTGGGTGTAAAATTAGGATTCTCTGACACAAGAGTTCTTAACCACTAGAATGACCAGTCCATCTATCTCTGCTAAACACAGAAATCATTTCCATGTCAGCATTATTTTGTTTTTGTAATGATATATAAGAATACATCTTGTAAATTTATACTTGTTCATTCTAGATCAAATACATTTTTATTATTATTCTATTTATCAGGTCACAGGTGGCCCCTTTGCATACCTACCTGATGTGGAATGGGGTAAATAAACTGCATGATCCCACAGTGTGGCAATCTAGTCAACAGAGAATCTAAATTCCTAAGTTGATGATTTTCTCCTCTTTGAAAAAACGTAAATTTGGAAGACAAAGAAAATTCCAAAATAAAAGAATCGAGTAACTAGAACATTTTATGAAATGTTTTGAAAGATAATGGTAGAATGATGTTTGGCAAACTGGTAAAATACTTTAGTATCTCTCTTTTTGAAGATCTAAGATTTTGATAGGAATTGTTAGAATACTTTTTAAAATATTTAAGTCTAGACAAGGAGCATTAAGGATAGAGACCCCATCAGCCGTGAAGCAGGTGAACCCAACAATAAAGTCGTAGCAACCGTGCCGCCTAAGATTTCTCTGACCATTTGATGACACCAGCTGTTCTGCTGAAAAGCCTTTGAAAGTGTTCTTCTTTTAACCTCCTGGGATATTTCTGATTTCAGCCCTGGATACTTCTTGGCATAGAATTCCTGAACTACAATTCATCTTTGTCCTGGCAGGACAACTCTAACTCATGATCCTCAGCTTGGATAATAGAGGATTATTGGCAGGGAGAGTTCTGTGGTTGGCCTTTAAAAGCTTTTTCTTTTCCTGTTTCATCAGTTCCTTGATTGTTTATCTTTAAGGCATAAGATAATATTTTCATCCTTCTCCTTTTGACCTAATCAAGTATTGGACTTTAATTGAATAAATTTGTATTCATGCTTGAAAGAAGTGTAACAATTTTTGCCACTAATGCATATATATTATATATTATGCCAAAAATAATGGTGTGAGAATAACTTCATTTTTCACCTCTTGATGTGTTTTTTTTTTTAATGGCTCAGGAGGCCCCATTGGACTTTATATTCTGTTTCTCTTGTTATGAAGAAAATTCCATGAACACCTTTTTTTTTTTAAACTCTGTGCAGATTACCTTGAGTCTTAATCCAAGCATACTAACACTTTTGCCATTTCTTCCAAAATGACCCTTATTTAGGGGAGTCAAAATTTAACTTCTATCAAACAGTAACATTTTATTTTATAGATTTACCTTGTTGATTTCTGAAATTACAAAACACAAAGATGCAAAATGAAGAAAATTCTGTGGAAATAATGCTTAGAACAAAATAGCCAATACACTTTTATTAATGACATCTTAAATTATTGTATTGATAGTCTCTATATTTAGCTATCTGTTACTCATTTGGGACCAAGATTAATGATATATTTTAAAATGTATTGTTTAGTTTCCATAGATGCATAAAGATTTGAAAAAAACAGGAATCATATACAATTTATCTTTATATTCATTATATGGAGACAATTCTCTCAGTTTATGTTACCAGCATATTAAGCAAAGAGATACATGAAAATACAATTTATATATGAAAATTTATTCTTTCAATGAAAAATACTTTGAGAAACTAACTGTAAAATTTAGGTTAATTTTTTTGTGTGTTTTATTTTTGTTTGTTTATTTGCTTTGTTTGGATGGTTGGCTCTTGTCCCTAATTTCTACAGATTGCCAATTTTCTTTGTATCAGAAGATAATTGTTGTATTATCCAACTCACCTGGCTGATATAGCATTTTTCTAAATTGAAGTATAGTTGATTTACAATGTTGTGTTAGCTTCTGGTGTACAACACAGTGATTTAGTTGAATATATATATGTATACTTTTCCATATTATTTTCCATTATAGGCTATTACAGGATACTGAACATTACAAGATATTGTATAATGCTACACAGTAGGTCCTTGTTGTTTATCTATTTTATATATAGTAGTTTGTATCTGATAATCCCAAACTCCTAATTTATCCTGCCCCTCTCCGCCACCTTTCCCCTTTGGTAACCACAAGTTTGTTTTCAATCTCTGAGTCCATTTCTGTTTTGTAAATAAGTTCATTTGTGTTATTAAAAAAAAATTCCACATTTAAGTGATATCATATTTTCATTTCTCTGTCTGACTTGACCTCACTTAGTAGGACAATGTTCAGGTTCATCCATGTTGCTGCAAATTACATTATTTTATATTTCTTTATGGCTGAGTAGTATTCAATTGTGGATATATACCACAACTTCTTTATCCAATCATCTATCGATGGACATTTAGGTTGTTTCCATGTCTTGGCTATTGTAAATAACACTGGAGTGCATATGTTTTTTCAAATTAGGGTTTTCTCCAGATACATGCCCAGGAATGGGAATGCTGGATTATAAGGTAACTCTATTTTTACTTTTTATAAGAAATCTCCATACTGTTTTCCATAGTGGCTGCACCAAATTACATTTCCACCAACAGTGTAGAAGGGTTCCCTTTTCTCCACACCCTGTCCAGTATATATCTTTTGTGGACTTTTTAATGATGGCCATTCTGATTGGTGTGATACAGCATTTTACAATTTATAATGAAATAGGTCAATTCTTGAGTAGAGTCAGAGCAATCGACTGGGTGAGAATTCTGTCACTTTCATGCTGTTAGACTATTGGTCTGTCTATGACTCTCGGTAACTTCTGTGGGTAGGCTAAGGAATGTATTGGTTTTCCTCAGTTATTAAAGTAGGAGGAATATTAGGGATTTCTAAACACTAGATGAACATTATATAAGTGGATATTACGTGATAAAGCAGTCAAGGGTATTCAATTTCTAAAAATAGCAAATAAAATATTGTTTCTTTTAGAAATTTTCTCAAAATTGGACAATAGAAGTAAACCATTGTATTGACACAAAACAACATTTCTGAAATACTTAATTCTATACAGTTCTAATAATACATCTCTTAATAACATGCCTATATGATTTGAAATGAAAATGGGTTAATTTATAAGTAATAACTTCATATAGTTATAATAGGTAATATTCTATAATTGGTGTCACTGTCATTAGTAAGTACTATGCTTCTTTTAGATTTTGCTTAATGTAATCTTAAAACTCTAATCTCTTACACATAAGACCCATAGTCTTTAGTAAATAGTTACCACATTTAAGGGAGAAAGTAAATCAACCTCCACTTTATGTTGTTCTTCTGCAATATTAGCAAGTTTCTTGCAGCATATATTTAGCTTATAGGGATGTAGAGCAAACAAAAAACGTGAAAAGTATTTTTACATTTCTTCATTGAATTATTATTGCAGATGTACTAGAAGATTCAATTAAAGAAAAACAAAACAATTGTTGTATTTTACAAAAGTGGCTATTAAAATATCTAAAAGATAAATGGACTTATTTTGTAGTTCTATAATTAAAAATATATAAGCGACATTAATAAAATTTACTTAACTTTCATTAGTTTAAGGAAGAAAATTATCCTCCACTCTTCACTGATTAGATTATAGTTGCTATAATGTAATTTTAGAAAAATTTGGAGTAAATAATAGACTCAGACCAAGCTGAAACTGATAAAATCTACTGTATAATTAGAATGGCTTAAGAATATGATAGAAGAAAAATCACCAATCATTCCTAGGCACTGTGGTAGAATTTTACTTGAAAATCAGAGACTCATTTAGTTCCTTCTTATGGCATCTCAGCTAGGCAGTGTGGATGGCAAAGAATGATACTTTGGTTTATATCTAGGGAAAAGAATCACAAGCAGGCAAAACATCAAGAACAAGGAATATATTACTGCATAAAAGAAGAATGAGTGGGAAAATACTCAGGAATAAAAATTCAGTTTTATCATCAGGAAAATTGAAACCCCCAGATCTGCCCAGATCACCTTCACTGGTGATAAACTCATTCCACAGCTGCTGTGAGTGTTAGCTGATCACTCCCAGCTGCTGCCTCCACTGCACTCCTTCCATCTCCAGGCCTTGGCCAACCGCTGACTGAAATGCTTTGACTGAATTAGTTCATAATTTTATTTGAAAGTAATTTTCATTGTACCATCATTACTGTGTAAATACTTCAGCTATTTGTTGCCTGGCATGATTAAGAAACAAGTACTGTTACTAGATTTCATAAAAATCTTTGATTTTTCTTTAGTAATTATAATTCAAACCATCTGAAAGATAAAGGATTGATTAGGAAAAGAATAATCCAAAGAATAGATTTCCCAGTTAAGAATCATGAGACCCCAACAAGAAAGATGTTTAAATAGCAAAACTTCCTCCTGTCCTTTCTTTCTTAGAAGTATCTAGTCATACAACTGCCTCATTTCCTAGTTTAACACATTTCTTGCTATATCTATGTTTATATATATATATACACACACACATATATATATATATGTGTGTGTGTGTACTTTTCAGCAACTCTTACATAATAGTTAGGTAAACAGTCTTATTTGAACGTCTGAACCCAGAGGTAGGGACTGTATAACTAGAAGAAAATAAAAATGCTTAACCCAGTTCCTACAGAGATTCAAAGCCTTTTGAGAGCAGTTTGATTGTATTTGTAAACTACCTTTTTATTCCTATTATTAAGATTTCTGATATCTAAAGTATTTAAGTATAGAAAACACTTTCTGTTCATTTTTAAGTTTAAGAACTATAAAATTATTCAAGTTATGAATGAGTTACAGCGGAAACTGAGTGGACTTGAACTGCTCTCTATTGCTGTAGCAGTTATCTATTGCCCCAGTAATGGTGCAAAACAAACAACCACAAAACCTCTGTGACATGCAACAATGTTATGATAAATATTTTTGTTCATGGTTCTGTGTATCAGCTGGACAGTTCTGCTGAGCTAAACTGGGATCATGGGATCACTCCTGTCTGTAGTCAGCTGTTCATCAGCTACAAGTTGGCTTTTCTGATCTTGGCTGAGCCTTTTGTAATGTCTAGGCCTCTACTGGTACAACTATGCCTGCTGGGCTCTGTTCCTTGTCCTAATAATGGAGGCAAAAAGCAAGAGGAAGGAAATGGAAGTGCACAAGCTCTGCTCACATCAAGTGTGTCCCTGTTCCATTAGCTAAAGCAATCACAGTGCTCAAGCTCAGAGTCAGTATGGGAGGCCAGGACCAAATGCTGTAAAACTGAAGGCCAATAATGCAATCAATCTCCTGCAACAGGCTGCACCTCAGCTTGAATTCTTATTAATATATTTCCTCACCACTACTTTCTCTTTCAGGGTTAACTGGTGAGCTTAGAGGAAACAGAGAGAAATTTTCTGAGATTTGAAGAAGAGATGTAGCCAAATATCAAAGCCATAGTGAGACAATGACATAATAACAGGATCTTTATTTTCTTAGGAGGCTCAGCACTCAAGGAAGAGTGCATTTTTTTTTTTTTTTTTTTTTACTGAGGCTCAAAAAATATCATGATGCAAATAAACTTCTTTCAATGCAATTAAATATAAAATAGGTAAATCATTTACTATATATCAAGTATAAGTACCTATTTGGTAGACATGTGCCATTAAAACATAAGGAATATGTCAAAAATCAGTGTTTCTCAAAATTTAAAGTGCATTTGAATCACCTGAAATTTTGTTAAAGTCCATATTCTGATTCACTAAGCCTGTGATGAGGCACACAGTTCTTCATTTCTAAACAGCTCCTAGGTTGAACCCAATGTTCCTGGTCCATAGAATGCAACTTTGAGTAGCAAGGACATAGATTACACCTACAAGAAATAAAGCCTAATATAGGTAATGAAAGTGAGGAATGTAGACAGATAAGTTACTCTGTGTAAATGCTGTGATAGAAATACTTATGCGAAAGTAGAACTGAAGGCAGAGGTGTTACCTACCTATGTTTGCATTGGGGCAATCACTGCATGGAGCCACCTAATACCATAGCATATTGAGGGAAATACAAGTACTTCTCTATCATTGGAGTGTGATGACAATAGGTCAGGAAAGTTATTGCAATGGAGTTAAAGGAAGACATCTATCCATCTATGGACTTAAGGTAGGCCATTATCTTGATTAGATATGCTTTAGATATGCTTTTTAGTACCCCACCCTTGTGACCAAATGTAAGAAGGGAAACTATGAAGGCATTGAGAATGCTTTTGAGATATTTTCAATAACAGAGATACTCTATAATGACAGTCTTAATTAGTGTCATTACAAGGAGGGTGGTGATAATGTCAAGACATATTTAAAAGATAGGATAGTGATAGATTAGTTAAGGTAGATGGGAAAGATATATAAAGTCCCTCTAGTTAGCTATTACTATAGATGCAAGAGTAAACACAGGTGAAGACTGTCGTATCTCAAATGAGAGGGGAATATTAGAAGAAAAGAATGTGAACTATATCCTGGTCAAATAGACTTATTATGCAAGGAAGTTGATGCTTCATCTTGAAGAAAAGAAATTAGCACTTATGGGTAAAATTTAATTATCAATATCTTTAGTCTTTCCAATAAGGCTTTTGTTCTATTTTAGAGTATTTAGAGTATGTTAGCAGGTGGTCCATTTTTGGTGACTCATTCCTCAGATGTGTAGCTATTATTACACCTTTAAAGTTGCTGATTGGTACCTACCTATAGTTAATATTAGATGCATGTTGTCATTCCTGAATGATTTTATTCTTGGAACCATCCTCTCCCATTTGGTAAATCTGCCAATCATGTTGTCCATTCTGTCAACATGGGACTTAGCTCCCTTTGCTGAGCCAGTCAGAGTTGCACCTGGGTTACCGGTACTATCAGAAAATATCCGCAATGTTTTCTAAGATCACAAATCATAAAGAGGATGTGAGCTACAACTACATTTCTGAAGGAAGCCTAGTCATAGAAAGAGAGTATGGAAGAAGCTAGAATCCTAATGGTATCCTTTGTGTCTTGGGATCCAACCTTGCTTAAAGCCATGACTACCCTAGAGTTTCACTATATAGTCCACTAACTTCCTTTTATAGCATTTAATCTATTTTGAGGATAGATTTTTATCTCCTGTAAACAAAAAAATCTCTAGCTCTTGACTCCTACAGAAAAATGAATAAAATTACCTATTCTTCCAGTTTCAGTGGATTAAATTCTTACTTGCTCCTAGGCACATGAAAACTATCACCCTATAAAATCATGTAGTGCATGCTAGGTAATTGCATATCGTGCAGGTAGAATGTCAGAGAGAACAACAAATAAAAGCACAACACTCTATTTTTTTTTCCCTAAGGACTGATGCCTTTATTACATGTCTTCTTTTTATAGTTTTGGGAACATTGTTAAATGGAGGGAGAAAAAGGACACACAGAGTGAGTTTATTTTGTGACATGGAGGGGACTAACTAACAGCATGATGAAGAAGCCAGACCTTTCACAGCAATCAATAGTGCTTTTCTTTTAAAGGCTATTATAATAGCTTCAAAACCAAATGAATAAACTAACAACACCAAGGGAAAAAACAACATCTAGGGATCAAAAAAGAATAAGCATAGTCCATTAGCAGTTTCTGGCATCCTGAGGAGGAATGACAGTAAGGAGAGTTATAAAGCAAGGAAAGAGTCTAGTAAGAGAGGCATGAGCAGAAAGGAATGAAACAAGGATAAAATTTAAGATTTTCATCATCTGCTTCAAGTTACTTGAACAGGAATTCTATTAACACCCTCAGAGGTCATTTATTTACTTAAACTAATATTCAAAAATATGTCCTTAAATTCTAAACCATAAACAATGAATTGCATTTTTTAGAAGAGATATCCTATTATCTGAAGGTCTAATGCAGAACACTTGTATAATAATTACTCTCAGCTGATAAATATAAAGTATTCATATTTTGATGATATGCAGACCAAATTTTCTTTTGTATTTAAATAGCATATATTACCACCTCTAAAAGACAAAGGCATAGCATAGTCTAAGATAGGTAACAGCAAACTCCATAACAGGGAAGTTTTTCCTCAGTAAATGACAACTACTTTGAAGCGTGAATTACTGGTGGTCTATATAATGAATGCAGAGATAAGTGCCTATTTTTGCCTGAAACTGTCACAAATGTACTGGGTAATTTGCTTTCAGAAATGTATATAAATATTTACTACCTAGACTTAAAAATAGTTATTTTTTTCCAGATAAGAATTATTTAAAAACAGAAACAAAAAATATCTTGCCCAGGTCTATGTAATATTTTATATTTGGAATTCATTCAACTAAATATTACAATAGAAATAAGCTTATTTTAAATAATCACTAAGTAGAGTTTTCTATATACTCTGTCATGATATGTTCAGGCAGAGGTAATCACTTATTTATCTCATCAAAGTGAAATAATTCTTAGATAATATTAATATGTTTGTTGCTCTATTACTCTCAATTTCTCCCATTAGAATCTTGTAAGCAAATTTTAGTGATGCCTGGATAGTCATTTTACTGCTGTTTTATGATTCTCAGTGTAGCCATTTCTATTCATGCACCCACCAATTTATTCCATAAATTACTGGGCCCTCATTGTGGGCATGGCATTGTGCCAGGCATTCTAGAGCAAAGAAAGCTGAATAATTCACAGTTTCAACTTTCAGTGAGCTTCCAAATAATGAAGGCAGAAAAATTACATGCAAAATATCTATAATATAAGAAATAAGATTGTGAAGACAAGTGGATCACTGTAATCATGTGAAATAAAATAAAATTTTAAAAAGAAGATGACATTTGAACTTTAGTTTGAAATACTGTATGGAGATTCTTTTAAAAATTAAAAATAGACTTACCATATGATCTAGCAATCCTACTCCTGGGTATACATCCAGAGGAAACTCTAATTTGAAAAGATACATGCACCCCAATGTTCATAGCAGCTCTATTTATAATAGCCAAGATGTGGAAGCAACCTAAATGTCCATTGACAGATGACTGGATAAAGAAGTTGTGGTATATATCTATAATGGAATACCACTCAGCCATAAAAAAGAATAAAATGATGCCATTTGCAGCAACATGGATGGATCTGGAGATTGTCATACTAAGTGCAGTAAGCCAGAAAGAGAAAGACAGATATCATACAATATCACTTTTATGTGGAATCTAAAAAAAGTGACACAAATTAACTTATTTACAAACAGAAACAGACTCACAGATATAGAAAACAAACTTACGGTTACCAGGGGGCAAAGAAGGGGGTGAAGGGATAAATTGGGAGTTTGGGATTTGCAGATACTAACTACTATATATAAAATAAACAAGGTCTTACTGTATAGCACAGGGAACTATATTCAATATATTGCAGTAGCCAATAATGGAAAAGAATACAAAATATTTACATATGTATAATCGAATCACTATGCTGTACACCAGATATTAAATAACATTGTAAACTGACTATACTTCAATAAAAAAAAGAAAATCTAGACAAAAAGGAGTATACACTGTATCATTTTAGTTATATATCATAAATATGGGAGGGGAGACAGGGGAGTAAGAGAAAGAGGACTGACTTAAACTTTGGAAGTGATGGTGATGGTTTAATGAGTATATGCATAGGTCAAAACTTATAAATGCATGATTTATACATGTACAATTTATTTTATGTCAATTATACCACAATAAAGTTTTAATTAAAACATATAAATAATATAGAACAATAATACTAGAACTAATATTAGAAGAAAGAAGGCCAAATCAGATGAAAAGGATACCAAATCACATGAAAGCAAATACATAAAAGCTAAAAAGTACATAGTAGGTTTGGGGGAATAGATAGACAAACACATAGATTCATAAAGGAGAAAAACAGAGACA
Organism: Camelus ferus; assembly: GCF_009834535.1. Taxonomy (NCBI): domain Eukaryota; kingdom Metazoa; phylum Chordata; class Mammalia; order Artiodactyla; family Camelidae; genus Camelus; species Camelus ferus. The sequence goes on along the minus strand of NC_045697.1, from coordinate 97,221,905 downwards.
AAGTTAAAATGGTACATATAGTGACCAGGTAGTAATAGGTATTGAATGCCAGCCTATGAATAATCACTTTACATTGTAGAAAATGAAAAGCTATTAAAATATTTGAAAAAGTCACGCTGAGGTCAAGCTATGGTTTTTGAGATTAGGAGGTAGGAAGGATTATGTGGTGTTGATCTTCGAGTCAGGGAGAACAGGCTTTTTAAAAAGTCTTAGCAAGAGAAATGGGAGTTGAATAAGAGTAGTTACACTGGAAATGTAGACGAGAAAACAGATGAGAGAAATATTGTAGAAATAAAATCAATAAGTTTTGGAGACTGGATAAAAATTGGAGAGGCAAAAACAGGAAAGAAAAAGTCAATGATGAAAGAGGAGAAAAAAAGTCAATTATAGGTCTGGTATTTCGTTCCTAGGTGGTTAGGAATTGTAAAATAATTAGTAAAGACATGGATTTAAATAGACATATCAGGATGTGACAAGTGATAAGTAAAAACTAAAGTGGTAAGTGTTTTGGGTAGATTTTATTTGAGAGGTATAAGCAATCTATTGCAGCAGATCCCAGTCCTGGCTGATTATCACAATTTTCAAATGAGGTCAAAGGGCAAACAAATCAAATGACAACAGAAAGTTGCTAGGTTCTATCCTCAGGAGTTCTGATTCAATAAGCGTAGGTTGTATCATGGGGTTCTGTATTCTTAAAAAAATATTCTAAGAATCAGTTAGATCTGGAAATCATAGATCTGTTGTGGGAGATTAGGTTCTTGCCTAACACAGGAAAGAATTCAAGAGTAAGGCAAAGTAAAGTGAAAGCATGTTTATTTAGAGATACACACCCCATTGACAGAGTGCGGTCTGTCTCACTCAGAAGGGAAAATGGCTTAGGAGATGCACGCTCCATAGGCAGAATGTGGGCCATCTCAGAAAGGTAAGAGGGAGAGGAGCTGAGAGGTGTGGCGTGTTTAAAGTAAAAGTAGATACACACTCCACAGACAGAGTGCAGGCCATCTCAGAAAGCAAGAGAGAGAGTGACAGCAACAGCAACCACGAGGTGTAGAGCTGTTAGGTTTTATGGGCTTGGTAATTTCATATACTAATGAGTAGGAGGATTATTCCAACTACTTTGGGGAAGGGGCCAAGATTTCCAGAAAACAACCCCCCCGCCCATACTTTGAACTTTTATGGTCAGCCAGGGAACTGTCATGGCACTGTGGGTGCGCCATTGAGGCTCAAGGTCTACTGGAAGTCGAATATTCCACCATCTTGGTTCTAATCAGTTTGTCCCATCCTCAATTGCTGTGTCATTCCTTCAATAGTTGTGCCCTGCCCCCTTTTCCTCCCACTTCAGATCTATATAGTACTGAGCATTAAATGACTAATAATGGTACTTAGGCTGTTTTCTTCTCTTTCTGGAAGGAGGTAATAAAGAAAATGTGACAAATTTATTTTCAGCTTAGAATCCAATCAGAAAGTAACTGTCACCTCCAAAAAGGGATCTAAAGGGTTTTTTTTTTCTCCATTACAACAGAACACTCAAAAGTCTTGATTATTGCAGAAAACAAATGTAAACAAATGGCTCATGTTAGAGAGGCCTAGCTAAAGAGTGCTATGCAGGCATTTTTCTAAAAAACAATGTTCTGCAGGGCATTTTGGGGGGAATCAGACTTCTTCCAAAATCAACTAGTATTAATTTTGTACTTCAAAACTACAAGGGAAAACACATAATGGGGCCATAAATAAAGCTTTAGAAAACACAGCAAGAGAAAAGGAATTAAGGAAGTAAGAAGATTAAACAAAGGATAATTACTCAGATACTTCAAATTAAATTCAAAAGAGTTACCCAAAGGGTCACGACTATAGATAAATCAAAATGTAAGAATGAGCAAGTTTTACTGGAACTTCATGTTTTTAATGGGTTTTGAATTACCAATTAGGTGAAGAAATTCAGTTATCTACCAGAGATCAATTTTTTGTAGAGTGGGTAAATGTTAGGTACTCATTGAATGTATATAGATCAAAACCAGTATCATAACAGTTGAGAAAGTAAATGTTTCATAGGAAAGTGATGATTATGAGTAAATACTGCTCTTCTATTAAGTTTAGCATTGATTATTTTTTTTAAAAAGGTAAGTTTACCTGGAGAATGTTTTAGTTTTTAAGAAATTTAATATTCCACTAGGAAGAACAGATCATTTCAGTGAGGACGGATTTTTTTTTATTGTTGTTAATGACACCCCCCCCCAACAACCAGAAAAAAAAAAAAAAAAGACCAGAGTGGAGTTTCTTTACTTCCATTAATGGTGGTCTTATAAATCTAAGTCAGTGTTTCTCATTAGGTAAACAGAAAATCTTGAAAATATTTATGTTTTTTATTTTTCTTCAAAGCACTGGGGATCCAATAAACAAAAGAGGAATTATCTGATGAAAATCATGGAAAAGAAATAATCTAGAGAAATTAGATACAACAATTTATCTGGAGGCACTTTCACCTGGACGTATTAGCTGACACCAGAAGAAACAGACAAGAAGCTGAAAGACTAAGTGGCAATTCTGGAAGCATCTCAGGCTTAAATTGACCAAGTTGAAGATTAGGGCATACCAAGCAGGGGAAGGGAGAAGATTGGTATGGAAATTCTTTATACTTTGGTTTGAGATGGTTAGAATCTTTACCTTAAAATTGAAGAAGGGTGATCCAAGATTTCTACTACTCAAATATCAGCAAAAGCAATCTTTTCTGGAGGAAGATGGAATTATCCTAGCCCTGAAATATTTTAACAAACTTTCAAATAGAAATCCTGGCACACTATACAAAACAGCCAGATACAGTAAAAAAAAAGGAAGAAAATATGAGGAGAACCAGCAAAAACAACAGTAATTAAAACCAGAGGCCTGAGATATTAGAGTTTTCTATCCGATTTTTAAATAAGTAAGCTTCTATTCTTCAAGGGCATAAAAAATAAGATTAAGAATTTATCAAAAAATGGAAAACACAAAAAATGACATGGAAGATTGATTAAAATATTTGAAATAAAACTAAAATAATATATTGAAATGAAATGAGCATTTAACAGTAAATGAGAAACAGATGAAGTAAGAATTAGTGAATTGAAAGTTACATCACAACAAGATATTCAGAAAAAAGCATAGAAAAAAATAATGAATAAAACAGAATAGCAAGTAAGAAACAGGAGAATCAGTGACATGATCTACTATGTATGTAACCTCATATAGAGGAAAGGTAGAATGAAGAAACAATAACTGAAAATATAATGGTTCAGAATTTCCCAATTGTAAAGAAAGACACAAAATCATATCAGGACAAATAAAAAAAATCTATACATAGACATTATAGTAACACTAGTGAAAATTAAGGACAAAGAGATATACTTTTTTTCCTTTTTTATGTATTTTTATTAAAGTATAGTCAGTTTACAGTGTTGTGTCAATTTCTGGTGTACAGCACAATACTTCAGTCATACAGGAACATACATATATTCATTTTCATATTCATTTTCACCATGTTACTACAAGATATTGAATATAGTTTCCTGCGCTATACAGTATAAACTTGTTTATTTTATATATAGTAGTTGGTTATCTGCAAATCTCAAACTCCCAATTTATTCCTTCCCACCCCCTTGTCCCACTGGTAACCATAAATTTGTTCTCTATGTCTGTGAGTCTGTTTCTGTTTTGTAAATAAGTTTGTTTATCTTTTTCTTAGATTCCACATATAAGTGATATCATATCTTTCTGGCTTACTTCGCTTAGAATGACATTCTCCAGGTCCAACCATATTGCTGCAAATGGCATTATTGTATTATTTTTTATGGCTGAGTAGTATTCCATTGTATAAATGTACCACAGCTTGTTTATCCAGTCATCTGTCAATGGACATTTAGGTTGTTTCCATGTCTTGGCTATTGTAAATAGTGCTGTTATGAACATTGGGATGTATGTATCTTTTTGAATTAAGGTTCCCTCTGGATATATGCCCAGGAGTATGATCGCTGGATCATATGGTAAGTCTATTTTCAGTCTTTTGAGGAGTCTCCATACTGTTTTTCATACCTATAAGCAAAACAAAAAAGACAGCCTACAGAATGGGAAAAAATATTTCCAAAAGATGAGACTGACAAGGACTTAATCTCCAGAATATATAAACAGGTCACACAACATACTAAGAAAAACAACCAACCAACCAACCCAAACCAAAAATGGGCAGAAGACCTAAACAACCAATTCTCCAATGAAGACATACAAACGGCCAATAGGCACATGAAAAAATGCTCAATATCACTAATTATCAGAGAAATGCAAATCAAAACTATAATGAGGTATCACTTCACACCAGTCAGAATGGCCATCATTCAAAAGTTCACAAACAATAAATGATGGAGAGGCTGTGGAGAAAAGGGAACCCACCTACACTGTTGGTGAGATACACTTCTAAAGCATGTGGGATGAAAAATACATTGTTACACAGCAATGATTCAGTTATTCCTTGATTTTTTAACATGAAAAGTGGAAGTCAGAAGTCAATTGGATGAATGATTTATAACAAAAATGGCAATGTAAAAGCAGTAAGGAAAGATGCTATTTTTATTAAATGGTACTGAGTCAGTCCAGTATATATTTGGAAAAAAAAGAAATTTGACCCCTACCTCCCACCATACACAAAATTCAATTTCAGGCATTTTGTAGATCTAAATACAAAAAGGCAAAGCAAAATGCTCCTGGAAGATAAGACAGGAGTACACCATCATGCAATTATGGTTGAGAAAGATTTCTGAAACAGAATATATAAAGTACTAAACATAAAGGAAATAATTAATGAACTGAATCATATCAAATTTAAGGCTTTTTTTTCTTTCATCAGAAGGCATTATTAGCAGAGTAAAAATAAAGAAAATTAAGACAGTGGAAAAAGATTTCTCTAGCTTATATACAAATAAAAATTTTAAATTTTCAATTAATTAAAAGGTCTTATATTCAAAATGTATATAGATAATCCCTACAAATCCATAAAAAAGTAGAAAATTTGACAAATAAACTTAACATTTATTTTAAGAAAATTGAATATCCAAATGGTTAATAATTTTACAGAAATATGTTTAGCCTCATCTGGTAAATGAAAATTAATGTCACAAATAGATGTCACTATATACCAATAAGAATAGCTAAAATGAAAGACTGATTATACCAAGTGTTGATGAGGATGTGGAACACATGAAACCTTTACACAGTGCTGAAGGAAATACACATTGATGCAATCATTTTCAGAATCTGATTGGCATTTTCAGCAAAAGTTGGAATATGAATACCCTAGGAATCTAAAATTCCACACCTAAGTGTATATCCAACAGAATTCCCTGTGTTTGTGAGATGCTCATGAATAATGAATGTTCATAGCAGCATTACTTAGCATAGCCCCTGTTGAAAAAGAGACAACAGAGCCAAAATGGGGTCACTTGTGCTAAACCCCGGGTCAGCAAACCAAGATTTAATACCTAACCTGATTGCAGTTTCAGCCTCTCCTAGGAATGTAATCTTAACCAATTTGTCCAAAATCTCCTGGCCAGCACTAGTGAGGTAATCTGCCTGATAGAGCCCTGCCTTCCCACAATGAAAGGGGACCTTACCTGAAAAAATACCTTTCTTTTGTTTATGACTTCCTTGTTCTATCCAAAATGTTCTAAAAAGCATTTTTCTGTTTTCTGGATGGGATGCTTCTCGATTTGTAAATAGCTGGAAAAAGCCAATTAAGTCTTCAGATTTACTCAGTTGAATTTTTTAACACCTCAAACTAAAAATAACTTAAATGCATAGCAAGAAGAGAAAGAGTAAATAAAGCATGGCCCATATTACTACACAGTGAAACATTATACAGCAACAAAAATGAGGCACTATTGTTATATGTATTAACATGGATAAATCTGACAAATATAAAATTGGGTGAGAAAAAATAGCACATTTGAATGATTCTATGTAATTAAAGTTCAAAACCTCACAAAGCTATACTTTAGTTTTAGAAGTCAGGGTAGAAATTAAAGAGGAAGAAAGGCTTATAATTAGGAAAGAACAAGAGAGAGGCTTCTGGATTGCTAATTTTTATTTCTTCAACTTGAAATTGGTAACACAATTGTTTAATCAATAAACTCTGATGATTTGTGTGTGTGTTTATGTGTCTATGTTTAACTCAAATATATTTATATTTAAATATTGTGTCTCCTGGAGAGTGACTAGTTTCTTTGGTATATATTAGTTAACTGGTGCTTAAAATATTTTACATTTCCTTTGGGTATAAACTACTTTTAATGTAAGTGATCCATCTTAATCAAAGTTGGTTAGCAAAACACAGTAATGACTACTAAGAGAGTGCAAAAGGAGCTTCAGGTGGGGTGAAAATATTTGCAACTAACAAAATGGTCAATCCAGAATACACAAGAAACTGCTAAAACCAATAAGAGAAAAACAGGCAACCTCTTAGGAGGATCTATAAATGCCTAATAAATATAATACAGAGTTTTCAACTTGAATGAAAATCAAGGTAATGCAATTTGAAACTACAATGTACTACCACTACCACCAGAATGGATAAATTTTAGAAAGACTGACAATACCAGTGGTAAGACATGTGGTAACAGAAACTCTAATAACCTGAAAGTGGGAATGAAAACTGTTACAACTGTTTTGGAAAACTATTTCGTATTATCTACTAGAGTTGAAGATGGGCCTGGCAATTTCATTCCTACGATTATGACCCACAGAAATTCATATACATATGCACTAAGTGATAAGTATGAGAATGTAGCATTGGTCTTTTGCATTACCCATGGGTTACTATACAAAAATGAAATGAAAGGAAATTAATTACAGCTACTTGCAACCACATGGATGAATCTGAAGAAGATGATGTTGAGAGATCCAGATTAAGACGGCAGAGTAGGAAGATCTTGTCCACAGAAAATGTTTTACTAGTAAAGACAAATACATAGTAAAGGTAGTGGGTCAATCAGATATGAAGGTTAAAAGATAACAGTAGTAAAAATCATTTGTATCTACAATTTACTAAGCAATAGAAAAAAATTAAAAAGATGTAAGTATGACATCAAAAACATTAAAAAATGGGGAGCCCTATATAAAAAATGTAGTGCTTTTAAAATGTACTCAAATTTAAGTGACTATCTAGACTCCTATATACATAGGTTGTTCTACATTAACCTCATGATAACCACAAACCAAAAATCTATAACAGATACACAAATATAAAGAGGAAGAAATACAAACATAACACTTACAAAATTTATCAAATCACAGTAGAAGAGAACAAGAGAAGAAAACAGAGAACTACAAAACAACCAGAAAACAATTTACAAAAGGCAATAAGTACAAATCTGTCAATAATTACTTTAATATAAATGGACTAAAAGCTTGAATTAAACATCACAGGATAGCAAGACTTCTGTAGGCATCATTTAGATGGGTCTTGTTTCAAGACCTATGCCTACAAGAGATTCACTTTAGAACTAAAGACACACAGATGGAAAGCAAAAGGAAGGAAAAAGATACACTGTGCAAATGGAAATAAAAAGAAAGCTGGGGTAGAAATACTTAGACAAGATAGACTTTAAAACAAAGATAATAACAAAAAATGCAGCTATCACATAAGAAAAAGGGATCAATCCAAAAAGAGTATGTAATTATAAACATCTATGTATATAACTATAAATATTGTAAATATTTACACACCCACATAGGATCACCTAAATGCATAAAGCAAATATTAATGAACATAAAGAGATAAATTGACATAGAATATAGTAACAGTAGGGGACTTTAACATCTCACTTACAGTAATAGACAGAGCACCCAGATAGAAAATCTGTAAGATCTTGGTTTAACCCTAAATGACACTCTACATCAGAGGACTTAATAGATATAAGCAGAACATCCCACCTAAAAATAGCAAATACATATCTTTTCAAGTGTGTATGGAATATTCTCCAGGATTACATATTATGCCACAAAATAAGTTTCAATAAATATAAAAAAGATTGAAAACATATCAATCATCTTCTCCAATAGTAACAGTATGAAACTAGAAATTGATTACAAGAAGAAAACTGGAAGACAAACAAACAAATGGAGGCTAACCAACATGCTACTTAACAACCAAGGGGGTCACTGAAGAAGTCAAAAAATAAATTAAAAATACCTGAGACAAACAAAATAGAAACACATCATTCCAAAATCTATGAGATGCGACAAAAATAGTTCTAAGAGAAGTTTATAGCAACACAACCCTACCTCAGAAAATAAGAAAAATCTCAAATCTAATTTTACAACTAAAGAAACTAGAAAAGGAAGGACAAAAAGAGCCCAAAGTTAATAGAAGGAAGAAAATTATAAAGATCAGAGCAGAAATAAATGATATAGAGACTAGAAAACCAGTAGAAATGAAATGATTACTAAGAAGGGAAAGGAGTTTTCCAGTGGAGTGGTGAGACAGTCCAATGATTGAGGAAAGGAATTAGGGGGGTTTTTTGATTTATGTATTGTTGCATTTTTTTAAGCTTGGTTTTCGTTATTTGGATTTTTACTCTGGCTATTTCATAGGATCGCTTAAATTTTGTGACTTTTTGTGTGTTATAAAAATAATAACATTAATAATAAGTAATAATATATGTTGTAAACATAAACCAAAAAAGAAAACATGTAAGAAAGTTTTCTGTTGTAGCAAGTATGTGACAAGGGGCATAGGTGTGAGATTTAAGTCTGAAAAGGAAAAAGTAGATTTCTTCATGTAAGATCTTGGAAAATTAGTTGAAAGTGGGTAAATACAGGAAATTTTACAATACAAGAGGAAATGAATGATTAAGCTCTTATAAAATGATCTTTTGCTCTGTAATCAAGGATACATTTGGGTAAGTAATTTTCCCAAAGAAAAAGAATGACTTTGATATGAAATAGATATTCTGCCACAGGACAAAATCAAATATAAGACAACACTCACAGCAGGTTTGCAGGAGGAAAGTTTCTCAAGGAAGACTCAGCACAGAGTTTAAAAACTGGGGTGCAGGTCCTTCATTATCTATTGTCCATTACAGGTCTGTGCATAAAAGCCCAGAAGATTCAGGCTTCAGACTCTGGGAGAGGAAACACGACCCTGGGTTCTGGGGTTTGTAAATTGTATGATTAAAGAAACATTGGCTCCTCCAATGGCTTGATCACCACTCAGGTACTGCAGCTTAACAGAACCTTTGCTCCAGCCCTCTCCTGCCCATTCAACATTTGTAGTTATGAATCATGTGTGAGAGAACCAGCTCATTCCTTGGTGCCATTAAGAAGCGTATTCCAAGCCTTATAGTTGCAGCTTCATGACATAGCAAGGTAGTGGCAGAATGCCTCATACCAGTGTTCATGTTGGCAAAGGCCAGCCTTTCCCTGGACATGATCATGAGTTTGGGGGACTGGGAATGACTGCTTTAAGCGCTAGGTCCTAGTGGGTTTCCATGGAGATTTATAGCAGGCTAGCATATTGTATGACAGATGCCTGACAGAACATAGGTTGTCAAGTTAATTCTTGCCAGGTAAATGATTCAAACCCATGAGTTTTTCAATATCCTACATTAGCGAAAGAAATCAGTTTTATGGATTGAAAAGGCAAGCAGGGAAGTATGGTTGGTGTTTTGCTGTGGACATTAGCCTTATTTAGTTTTATTTTCCAGATGGCATCCCTCCCTTTTTGTTTTTTTTTTTTAACGAAGCTTCTCTTTCCTTTTCCCTAACTTCAAGAATTGGCTAGTGGGCCCATCAAAATCTTAATAAAAAGCAATTTTGATCACAATTCCAATGTGTTTAGATGTTTTTCCCCACACTAGCAAGCAATTCTCTGCAACACCAGCTGGATCTCCTACAACTTCATTCAATTCTGACACTATACTGGCAGACAGCACCAGACCCCACAGGTTAGGGTTTCACTCCTACAAGACTCTACCACCACCTAACTTCAGACACCAATTGTAAACACAGGAGTGTGCTTCTGATTGACTGGCTATAGACTGGAGGTTCCAAAGACCTCCTCCTTGGGTTCGATTAATTTACTAGAGTGGCTCACAGAACTCAGAGAAACATTTTACTTACTAGACTATCAGTTTATAATGAAAGGATATGACTCAGGAATAGCCAGATGGAAGAGATACATAAGGTGAGGTATGAGGAAAGGGCTTGGGGCTTCCATGCCCTGTCTGAGCACATTATTTTCCCTGAATCTCCATGTGTTTGCCAACTCTAGGGGTTCTCCAAACCCTGTCCTTTTGGGTTTTTAGTGGAGGCTCCCTTACGTAGGCATGATTGATGAAATGATTGGCCGCTGATGATTGAATTCAACCTCCAGCCCCTTTTGTCCTCCTCAGAGGTCAGAGGGTGGGACTGAAAGTTCTGACTGTCTAATCATAGGGCTGGTTCTCCTGGTAACCATGGCTTTCCAACAGTCTCCTCATTAACTTAACAAAAGATATCTTCTTTGCTCTCTCCTCACTTAAGAAACTCCAAGGTTGACCTCTAAAAAACAAAAGAGCCAGTTATTTTACCAGCAAATTCAAACTGAATTTATTTGAGAATAGCAGAGAACTGCAATTCAGGACAAGTGAACTATGGGGAACCACAGTTAAGTTCAGAGAACAGAGGAGAAGGGTTTGCTTTTCTAGAGGAAAGAAGGAAATTAGGGAGGGCTGTGGTGGTTCTCTGTAGATTGCAGACGGTGGGCAGCTTGTTGCTGGATCAGAAAATCTTTCCTCCTGCTGGGGTTTGCAAGCTATGGTGAGTGATACGCGAGTGAGAGATCCTCCTTCAGGGTTTCCTGACTCTGTTTTAAATGATGTTTCCTTTATTTATTTTCACAGGTTTTAGGAGCTCTGTGCCAGGAATAGTGGAGACCAAATATATATTTCTTTTTAAAATCACAGCATCACACAAGCCATGACAAGTACGTAGGTCTGGAGCTTCTGGGAATCATCCTTCTCATCAACATATTAAGAATATCTGCCTGAGAATTACTGCAAGGTGGAATAAAGCAGAGATAAGAAATGGAGAGATGTGTTCATGAATGCATGGTTTGATCACCTGAGTCCAGCTGTGCCTAAAGCTGGTATCCCATAGGCTTTTTAGTTACACGAGCCAATAAATTTCCTTTCATTCTAAATCTACTTGGAGTTCAGTTTTGGTCACTTGTGGGCCCACAAGCCTGACTAATGCACAGAAAAAAAAAAAAAGGATCCTATGGTACTTAAGGCAGTATCATTTAATAGGTTGATCATGCTGAGTTACATAGAGAGATTATGAATTTACAGAGAAAGGTCATTATAGAGTTGAGAAGCAGTGAGAGCAGGAGTGGAAGGCTGGATAAATTGTGTGAGAGAGGTTGTGGGGTAGTACACTGTGGCTGGGGGGTGTGAAGAAATTTCCCTTAATGGTAAATTTCAGTTGTGGCTGTGATACTTTGGGAAAGAAAGAATGTGAATGGAGGAGAAACTTTATTGGAGTGATGAAGCCAAGAAACTGTGTGGCTAAGCCTTTTTGAAAAAAACATATACTTGCTTTTTCTCTTTTTTGCTCATTCGATACCCACATTGCTACATTATCTTTCACTCCAATAAGTCACCAAAACTATTTTTGCTTCTGTTGCTTATTACATCTTTGTTGCCAAATTCATTTAACATTGTCTGTTCTCATTTATTATTGCTGTATCATTTGAAAGCATTTAACTCTCCATGCTTTAAAAATTCTCTATCCTCTTGGTTTCCCTGGCTCCATCTGTTCTGATTTTCCTCTTACCTACCCAGACATTCTCAGTCTTCTTCCTGAGTTTCTCACATGAAACTCAGTCTTTAAATCTTAGTGCATTCTGCTGCTAGATCTTTAGTCCTTTTTTCTTTCCATTATATGCAATCTTTCTGAGAAGCTTTACCATTTCTAGTAACTGTACCTATCCTCCATAAGCTAGAGACTCCAAGAGGTCTACCTTCAGTTTAGGATTTTCTGCAATTGATATTTTTCTATTTGAAATACCCACTCTGCATCACTGCCTGAATACCCCATAGTTAGACATCAACGTTTAACATCCTAAATTATGCTTATTACCTTTTTTTTTTTTTTTTTTTTTTTTTGGTGTTTTCCCCATATGGCTTCTCTTCTTCATTCTCCTGCTCTGGTCAATCAGTCTGGCATTAAGAATTTCACATGTGAATGATTAAATATTTCCTCATGTTTAACTTGGTGAATTTTCTAGGACGATCTTACTACTTCACAGAATTTAGAGACTTCCCTAATTGAAATTCTTCAATGTTTTGTGTAATCTGGAGAATAAAATCTTACCTTCTCAACTTGTCACTTAATACTCTAATTCCTGCTTAACGTTCTGGCTTTATAATCCACTTCTTGCAGTTCTCAGAACTGTTCATGTTCTCTCATCTTTGTATCACTTGCTCTTTGCTTTGCAGCCCCGTGCTGCTGAATTATCACAACTTTTACAAGGCCTCCTTTAGTTGTCACTTTCAGGAAATCTAGTAAGGTCCTACAATCAGAGCAGGTAAGGTTTTGTACCCTGTCTGCCTCTTAATATGATGTGAGCACCTGTGTACAGATCACACAGTCTGTATGCTTGTTGTCCACTGTATTTGTTTTAAGCATTTTGTGTGCTTGTTTTTGTCTCCTCGGAGCCTTGGCAAAATGCCTGGTGCTCAGTCAGCATTGAAAGAAATAAAGGAGGAAGGAAAGAAGATGGTGAGGGGAAAGGTAGGAAGGAAGAAAAATAGATGATAGGTACCTTGATGAAAAGGTCTAATCATCCAAAATAGATACATGTAGACAGTACGTAGAGAATGGTGACCCTAAGCTTGCTTGCTTTCAGCAGTAATTTACATGGTCACTAAAGGAAACTGCATAGAGTGCTTGGGCTTGAGTCTATCTTAGCTTTTTACAATCTGGGTCTGACACTTGACACCTTGAGCAAGTTACTCAACCCCTCTGTGCCTCAGTTTTCTCCTACGTAAAACTGTGGCACTAATAGTGCATAACTTTAGGACTTTTATGAATATTAAATATGTTTGTATAGGCATACCTCATTTTATTGCACTTTGTTTTATTGCATCTTGCAGATATAACAGTTTTTAAAAATTGAAGGTTGGTAGCAACCCTGCATTGTCAGATAATGGTTAGCAATTTTTAGCAATAAAGGATTTTTTAATTAAGGTATGTACATTTTTTAGACATAATGCTATTGCACACTTAATAGACTACAGTGTGGTGTAAACATAAATTTTATATGCACTGTGAAACTGGAAAATCAGGTTACTTGCTTTATTGCAATATTCAGTTTATTGTGGTTGTCTGGAATTTGAACCTGTGATATCCCCAAGGTATGCCTGCATTCATAAAGTGCTTAAAAGAGTTCTTGGCACAGGGAAACCCTACAAGGGTTAATAAACAAAGGACTTGATGTAGGGGAATTCACTATATAATTTGTAGAGTAGTTCTCTAATAAAACTGTTCGTTTGTTTAGTATGTGTGTGTTTGTGTGTGTGTGTGTGTTAAAGAGTCCATAATTAACTGCAATATTATTGGCCACTGAGAAATATACTTTATATCAAATTGCTATATTCCATGACAGGCAAAATTAACACCTCAGACTTACCATATTAAACAGTTTATCAATCTTTGTACATTTCTTATTATTATGTTTTGAACATGGAGAAATATTTGATTCCAAAGATTATGATTTGAGTTTAAGTAATAAATATCTTTTTTACACATAGAATTATAAAGTGAATGCTATTTAATACTCTGGTATGTCCTTCAGATTCTTTGCTTTTTAATTAATTTTTGTAATCTTTTCTGCTACCAACAGAACTGGCAATACAATTTGTAAATTAAAATATGTTTGCATTTTCATTTCAATTGAACTTGAGTGTGAGTCTGAGAGTTTCAGCAAGCTTTTTGAAGCCTGAGCTCTCATTTCTATGAAGAATATGTCTCACAGGCTGTGCTTTTCAGCTTTGTTTGATGTCATTCCTAGTTATAATTGTTCCATAACAGTTAGATATGCCTTTAAATGTAGTACTCAGACTAGGCATGTTAGTAGGTCTAGTAGTGCCACAATTACTGAGGGAACTAGAAAGAAATCTTGTACAATTTTCCTATTGGCCTCAGGAGGTGATTGCCCTTGATCTTTGAAGCATGTATTTAAATTAAAACAGCAAAAATGGAATAAACTATTCAAAGCATGTTTTTGAACTGTCTACCAGAGCAACTGCATAAATCAGTTTGAGCCCACAGGCAGAGGATATAAAGGGATTCAACTTCAACTTCAGATAGAAAGGAAAACAATCTAAAACAGGGAAGAATTTTAATTAAATTGAAAATGTGAATCAAAAGTATTAACATTGTTCTGATATGGATTCTTATTGCCATCAGATTCATCATGCCTTAGACAAAAGTATATTTCTGAAAATCTAGTAGAACATCGTGGCTCAAGAAATTATCTCTGCTCATATGCAAAGCTGAATTTCTTTGGCTTTTTTGTTAATTGCATTGCTAACAACATTTGGGATTAAAAATGAAAATTTCAAGTAAAGTGCTTTCTTCTTTTCTTTGAAAAGTTCTAAGATTTAATGGGTGTGGATAAAAACGATAAAAATGATAGGCCAAGTAATAACCAAATATGGAGAAAAGGACATTTATTCCTATTGATTATTTTGATAGTTTTGTCCTGCTCACAAGCTTTTAGCTTTTTATTAATTTTTATAGAAAACCTGAGCATGGGTTAAAAATTAATATTGTATAATTAGGTTGCTATAATATTAAAGATTACTGCTTAATTTTTAAAATCATACTTTATAAGTATTTTTTTCTTAGAGACCTTAACTTTTTAAAATATGGAGAAAATACTGACTTATTTAAATTACCTAAAATATAGATTTCTGGGAGAGTTACAGAGAAGAATGAGAGGAGGGAGAAAGCACACTGTGATAAAAAGAAAGTGAGGTGGTAGAATAAAGAGACAGGTAAAACTACAGGAGAAAAACGGGAAATAAAGAAGTCCAGGAAAATACAGGAGAGAAATAAAAATACATGAAGAGATTTGAACTAAGATGGCAGCTTATAACATGAGTGAAAGTAGTGTTAAACTATTTTTTGCATTATGTAAGATTTTCAGGAACAGTAAGTGTCTCCTATTACTTTAATAACTCAATTACTATCATAGAAAGGTTGTAAATTTGAGGTATCCATTAATTGATATCCAAAGTCCATCCCCTTGTCAGGTTCCAATCGTTTCCTTCTTGTATCATGAAAATGGTGGAGATATTTTACCACTAGATTTTTGAGAAATTCTTTAGTCATGCTTCCTTGTTTCACTAAAATTCATTGCATCTAACCTCAGTTGGGTCATCTGTGCTAAACAGGGTTCTTTTTATTCATACATACATAAATCCTTATACATGATCCTAATTGCACATATTGCAGCATTTTCACCACTCTGAGGGCCCTAAGGCCATTCTGACCCTCTCGCTAAAACAGTGAGTTAACCTTACCTTTTAATTTACAAATAGCAACAGTCTAATATGAACTTCTTTAAGGTTGCTATCCATCTTTGTAAAAATTTCTCTGCTCATTGTCCATGATTTGCTAACCATTTCTCTTTTCAAAGGATGAACTGCCATTCCCCTTTTCCAAGTTAATGTCATCTTACCCTCCCCAGCCATGACACCTCTGGCCTATTCTGGTGTCCCATCACACCTACATTCCCTTGATCTTGTTCTAGTGATCATTTCCCCTTCTGTTCTTTCATCTTCTAATTATTCATCTTCTATTTACTCTTTCCCTGCGGCTCTTTGCTAAGACCTTCAATCATTGTCAGTTGGAATATATACTAAAACACTTTTCTTTAATCCAGCCACCTGATAAAGCTCACACTCACTCCTCAAGAAAGTCAACAAAATTATTCCCATCTCTTTATCTCTTACTCGCTATTCAGATAATCAAAATCTCTCTTCTACACCACTTTGATTTTATCATTATATTAAAAATCAGGAATGATTCCCTAATTATCACACTTAATCCACTGCTTCTAATTTTCCTCCTGGATCTTTGCAGTATTAACATTACTGACCAGCATATTCCTCTTTAAACTTATCCCTAAAATCCAAAGAAAGTTATCTCTCTCTCTTTTTTTTTCTTTCCTACTCTCATAACTCTTGAGTCTTTCACTGGTTTACCATCTTATCACATTTCTAAATGTAGGTATATCCTAATGGTCTGTTTTCAATTTCATTGATTTCTGCTCTTTATTTCTTTCCTTCTCCTTGGTTTAGATTTATTTAGAGTTTTTAAATTTTACTTTTTTAAAGTGAAAGTTTAGATTATTAATTTGAGAGTTTTCTTCTTCTCTAATAAGAACATTTATAAATTTCTCCTTCAGCATTGTTTAGCTGTTCCATTCCTGTAGCATTGCTTTAGTGCTTTCTCTCTAAGGACTGCTATGGTCACAAATTTTGATATATTACATTATTGTTTTCATTCAATTCTCAGTATTTTCTATTTTTTTCCTGAGACATCCTTTTTGACCCAGTAATTAATTAGAACTGTACTGTTTAGTTTCAAGATGTTTCAAATTTTTTCTGTTATCTTTTTGTTATTAGTCTAGTTTAATTCCATTATAGTTAAAGGACATACTTGGTATTATTTCACTTCTTTTCAATTTGTTGAGGTGGTCCTTATGATTCCCTAAATGGTCTACCTTGGTGAATGTTCCATGTGCACTTCAAAATCTGTATATTCTGCTGTTGTTGAGTGCAGTGTTCTGTAGATATTAATTAGATCTTGTTGGTTGATGGTGTTGTGTATTCTATATCCTTACTGATTTTCTATTAGTTCTATCTATTACAGAAACATGAATGTCCTCTACTTCAAATTATTGACCAAATACTTTACTAAAAACTCTGTTTCTGGCCTTAATTTTGAAAACTGTACTTTTGTTGCCACTCCCTTATTGCTGTTCCCTGAGGCTTTGATTTCCTTCTCTGTGTCCCTGAAGCTTCAGTTTTTCCCCCACTGTCCCATGAAGCTTCAGTATCCTTCCAGTGTTGCTTCCAGCTCTGGCTGCTCCATGGCCACAGAGAGCTGCAGCACTGGGAATCACACCATGAAAATATACAGAACACATACAACTCAATAGCAAAAAATCTAAAACACAATTAGGAAATGGGCAGAGGAACTGAATAGTTTTCTAAAGAAGACATACAAATGACCAACAGGTATATGAAAAGGTGCTCAACATCATTAATCATCACTCAGCATCACTAATTGTCAAGGAAATGCAAATTATAACCATAATGAGATATCGACCTCATAAAGTTAGAATGGCTATCATCAAATAGGCAAGAGATAAATGTTGGCATGGGTGTTGAGAAAAGGAAACCCCAGTGTACTGTTGGTGGGAATATAATTTGATACAACCGCTACAGACAACAATATGGAGGTTTCTAAAGAATTACAACTAGAACTACCATATGATCCAGCAAACCCACTCTGGGTATATATTCAAAAGAATTGAGATCAGGATCTTGTAGAGCTATCTGCATTCCCCTGTTCATTGCAGTATTATTCACAATAGCCAAGATAGGGAAACAACCTAAATGTCATATATATGTAGTGTAATATAATGAAATATTATTCAGCCATGATAAAGAAGGAAATCCTGCCATGTGACAACTTGGATGGACCCAGAGGACATCACATAAAGTGAAATAAGTCAGAGAAATGCAGGTACTGTATGATATTACTTATATGTGGCATCTAAAAAAGACAAACTCAGAGAAACAAATAGTAGAGTGGTGGTTACCAGGATCTAGGGTAGGGGAAACAGGGAGATACTGTCTAAACGGTACACATTTCCAGTTATAAGATTAACAAGTTTAGGGACCTAATGTACATCATGGCCATTATAGCTAATAATATGGTATTGTATATTTGAATGTTGCTAAAAGAGTAGATCTTAAATGTTCTCATCACAAAAAAGAAATGGTAAGTATATGATGAGATGGAAGTGGTAGCTAATATAATAGTGATAATCATTTTGTAATTTATAAATGTAACAAATCAACACTTGGTACACCTTAAACTTACACAAGGCTATGTGTCAATTATATATCAATAAACCTGGGAAAAAAAAAATAAAACCACATGGATGGAAAAAACAGACTAATGAAATTCACATGATCATATCAATTGCAGAAAATTGTACTGATTCATTTATTTCTTTATTTGCTTTTTCGGTTGACTTTCTTTTTTTAGTGGACGAAGGTAATTCAGAAAGTTTGGAAGGCATTTTGTTGAACATTGGTACAAATTGGTAAAAAAAAAAAGTTTTAGATGATTCAACAGTGAATGAATCATCAACAGATGGTTTCAGTTAAACTCTTCTCAAAACACATACTCAGCAAGGGTACACCAATCAGTTTAAGTGTCTGGTTTTTGCAAATTTGTTCTTTAAAAAAAAACATAAATAACTTAATTTAGGATGTTTCAAAATTTGGGTGTAATATATTGTAAACCATTGTTTTCTTATCTGTGACATGTTTTAGCCAAACAATAGAGAAGTAGGTAATTACATTCAAGGAATTGAAAATAAAGCAGGCCACAAAGCAGGAATATTTAAACTGTGTTTGCTTTTAGAGGATCCTAATATCTTCATGAAAATTATGACCTAACAGAAAGCCCTGGCGGAGAGTCTGAATGCTTTGTTCAGTCAGGAAAGAGAAAATAAATAAATGAGATACACATTTTTGGCCAACTAATCAGAAAAATACTATTTTCTGTTTTTTCGGTCATGTATTGGTAAAGAATTAGATACTCTAATATTAAAGAAGACAGTAATTTTCTAATAAAACTCATACCAGGAGGTGCCAGGTATTTTCCGAGTTGAATTGATAACTCTAGTGTGTCAGTCAGAATTCTCTAGAGAAACAGAACCAGTAATATATAGATATAGGTATATAGATATTCTCTCTCTCTCTACATATATATACACACACACACATATATAATATATTAAGGACTAGGCTCATGTGATTGTGGATGCTGGCAATTCTGAAATCTGTAGGTAGGCAGGCATGCTGGAAACTCAGAATTTCCATGTTATAGTCTTGAGGCAGAATTTCCTCTTCAAGAAACCTCAATGTTTGCTCTTGAGGTTTTTAACTGACAGGATGAGGCCTACTCATATTATCCAGAGTAATATCCTTTAGTTAAAATCAACTGATGTAGGGGTGAGCTACATCTACAAAACACCTTCACAGCAACATATTATTTAGTGTTTGATTAGATAACTGGATACTATGGTCTTGCCAAGTTGATACATAAAACTATCACATTTGGTTGTCTGTTTTTGTAGTTTGCTTTCTTTTAAAGTGAGATATATTTTAGATACACTGGATATAATATATGTTTATATTCATTAACTCAACCACTTAATATTAATATAAATATAATAAAAATAGTAACTATTAATTACTACAACCAATATGTAAAATATTGTTTTTATTCACTAATTCAACATTTTTTATTAAACATTTACTATGTACTAGATATTGTGCTTTGTTCTGAGACACAATAAATGCGATATTATCCCTACATACCAGAGAAGTTTAAATTTCAGGGAGATTAAGTGTTTGTCTTTGACATACATATATCATCCCCAGTTTTCAACTTGAAAAAAGCTCTAAAATATATTTCATTCATGAAAATTACCTAGTGATTATATGTGCTCTGCATACTTTAAAATATAAAAAAAAATACTCTTCCCTCAAAGAGTTTATAATCTGCTGGGAATCCATTTGGCTCTTAATTCTGTCACTATGTGATATAGGCAAATTACTGCAATTCGAAGTTCAGCTTCCTTTTCTGTGCAGTGGGAATTACACTAGACAATATTTCAGTAAGATTTCTTTATGGTCCTAAAATACTATCATTTTTCAAGATTTTTTTGTATAGAAAATTATTCTCCAGTGGATAATTCTCCAAAGGATACATTATTTATAATGATTTGGTTCAAAGTAGGAAATTAGTCATTGACGGCTTGAATTCAAGTACTGAGCTCTGTATATGTTTTTCTTTTATTTAGAGTCATAGCTAAATTGCTTTCATAAAACAATGAAAGTTAACCTCAAAGACTGATGGAGAAAATTATCAATAAGTAGGAAATGCAGTGGCTAATAGCAAATTACAGGCTTTAACATTATGTAAATATTAAATAAACATTACTATTTTGAGACAGCCAACTGGCTATGAACTGTATATAGAATGAAAGTATTATGTGAGGTTTGAGGATTTGAAAAAGTATAATATGCATTAAAGATTATTATTTGGAAGTCATATTATGTTTGTTCTCCAAATTGAAAGTTATTTTTAAAATTTGGCCATTCAATATTAAAGGAACTTCTGCCTTATAAAATACATATTGCAAGGAAATAATGTTTTTATTATTGTAAGTGATTCACTCTAATTGTTTGCATTTATTTCCATAAAAAACAATTGCACAGGGCAAGGATTTATCATGATATTGTTAGCAGGTTGCATGTTTTATGGATTTGAAGAAAAATATACAGTTTTATATAGCCTTTCTTGATGAGAAAAGAGCAAACCTTCTATTCTGTAACTGAACTGCCTGACATTCTCTGTGCACACCAAAGCTTCATTCTTCATATTTGCTTTCTATTTTCATAGCGATGGGAATGGAATGTGACCCTCAGCACTCAGCCATTATCCTGCCCTCTGTGGTTGTAGCCTTTGACTCAGGCCTGAGTTCACCATAACTTATTTTTACAATGATCCTGAGATGCAGCCAGCCCACTTGGCAATATTTTCACTCCTACTCAGCTCATTTCAAAACGGGAATTCTCACCGTTTCTCTTTTCAGAGCATTTCTAGTTTCAGCATGAAATCTTTTAAAATAAAACTGCTGTTACATGAATGACTGAAGAAAAAATGCATTTTTTCCAACTCCCTGTCTTGACTATTAAGCTCCATAGAACCCTCTACTTTCCAGTCTTATTCATAAAGCTATTACCCAATCTGGCAGTATTTTCTTGAGACATTTCTGGGTAGTACACACTTGTTTTTTTATGGCAGCAAATGGGTTCACTGTTTTCATAAGCTGCACTGTAGAGTAAATTCCCAACATGTGTGTCTGGAATGCTTGCCTTGTTTGGTAACAGATCATTGGAATTGTTTGTAACTATCAGTGAGTCAAAGGGATTATTGCAAGATTTGGGACTAGGGTTCTTTCCTTTCTGACTTTTGTTGTTCTCCCTCTATGGTTTTCTTTTGCTGTTTACTGTATGCATTTTTTACTTCAGTTACCTACTCAACCCCTACCCTCATTGTTCTTCTTCTTTTTTTTAATAACAGTGTGAATTGATGAACTTCAAATTTGTAAGCTTTCATTTTCTGGTTTTCTTCCAAGCACTGCTTTGAGTGACCTTTATTTAACTAATTAATCAATCAATTAATTAACTAATTTTCACATAATGAATTTCATGACTAGGGAAGTTGCAGAAATAAATGGCAATTAAAAAACATGAACTCATCTTGCTTGTAAATATGGCTTACAGCTTGCTTACTCTAGTGGTTCTCAAACTTGATTGAGCTTCAGAATCACCAGGAGGACTGTTTAAAACCAACTGAAATTTTGAGCTCCACCCCAGTTTCTGATCCTGGAATTTTGGGAGGTGGAGTCTGAGAATTTGAATTTCTAATAAGTTCCCTGGCGATGCTGCTGTTGCTCTTCCAGGGACTACATACTGGAAATCAACTCTGTAGGACACAACAGAATACTGGACTCTAGTCACTTTGTACAAATAAAATGCCAGGCTGTTATTTGCTGAAGAAGGCACAGTGCATGATATTTAAGAAATATTTGTGCCCTTCTGCTCATAAAACAGTCCACTTTCCTTTAAGCTCAGCTCTTGCATTCTGTAAATAAAACCTGAATGGAAGAAACGGTCATATTTCTGACAAGCTTTGAGGCTAACCAAGGTCAGTTTTGCTGGCTATATCACTTAAAATATAATTCTGCTTACAATTGCCTGGCATGGATGAATGAACATTTTTTTAATGTACATAATACTTTTTGACACTGGGAAATAAGAAGCTATGAAAATAAGGCTGATAAACCAGTAGAGAAGTCTTCCCTTAAATGGTAGTAACAATCTGCCAAGAGCAGATAAGGAAAAGGATTCTGTGGGGACAATGACAAGACACTTACAGCCATCAACCCCATGTCAGCACTGGGCTAGAAAACAAATAGAATTCCAGACAATTCAGAACAAATACTACAAATCAGAGGCAATCCCCAAACCTCCTTTCAATCTCACACTTCTGAAAGACAACTATCGAGCACAAAGGACACTGGGCAACTCCACACTAACGGTTACATTGTGACTCTTCTTTTAATTTTGTTCTCTTTAATCAAATTAAATTTGTCTTCAGTAAAAAGTTTTCTCTATGGGGCATATCATTTCATCTCCAGCATAAAATACTCAAGACAAGACTGAGGCAGAGCAAGGGTAAGTCAATTATTGAAATTATGTATTAATTACGATGAATTATTTTAGAGTAATGAAGTAGTGCTTAGCAGATTTCTATTGTGTATGTATATACTCTGTTCCAAAGGGTTTTGATGCTATAAAGTGTTACTGGATAAGGATATTGTCAGATAAAGTAAATAATCATAGATTCATAGATCCACAGATATTGCAATATGCTTATTTTGTTACATAATAACAAAATATGTGTTTTTACAAACTACTGCATAATGAGTATATTTCTGATTTTTTTTGACATTAAGATAGGTTACATGACAAACTTTAATGCTATTTATGACAAAGTACTTAAAATGAATGGCAGCAGACAATGGATTAATTATCTGGGATATAGGATACTAAAGTTTTAAATATTTTAAAAGTATTTGTGCAGCAAAGGTTGATGGAGGATAAAAACTATTAACACTGATATCCCTTAATCACTGGGAAAGTGCTGTGTTCAAGATACTCTTCTAAATACCTTACATAGATTATATAACTTAACCTTCCTCCCCTCCATCTGAAAAAAGACAATAAAGAGGTCTGTGTTACATTTCATATTCAACATATTAAATTTTTTTTTCTTGGGCTGCCATATATTACTTCCAAGGCTGCACAATAGAAAGCATCCCACGAAGTTTATAGAATCTTAGGTTTAGGGAAGTCAACTAATTTGGCAAACTCTTGCAAACAGTAAATGCTTAAGGTAGAATTTGAACCCATGCTTATTCTTTTAATTATTTTAATTTACATTAATGTAAGTTTATATTAGGGCTTTCAAGACCATTTATATGTCTAAACAACCTTCTCTCATTGATAAAGTAACATTGGAATAAGTCAGCCAAGGTGAAATTTTACCAAAGTTGGCCTAGAAAGTAAATATGGGGGCTGTGAGGTAGACATAAATCTTTATAGTACAAGTATATTGGTAACGTACATCCTGCTTAATTACATGCAAAAATGACCAAGAAAAAAATGCAGCATTTTACGGAAATATGAATGAGTAGGAGATCTAAGGTGAGACAGCTCAGATAGTAGTTTTTTTCTGAATGTCTGTGAAATAAGAGGAAATAAAGACTCCCTAAAATAGAGACATGCATATTGATTTTAATATGTTTTTCTTTTTGTCATTACTTGTTTTTCTTGTTCTAAATTGTGACATATTTATATGTATATTCTTCTGTCATCTTGAATTCACTGTAGTTGTCAATAATAAAAAGAGTTTCTATGAAGACTTAGTCAAGGAAGTTCATGGTATAAAAATAAACCAGCCTCCTAGAAAGAACAATTAGAGTGAAGCTTCCTGAGGGGAAGCTATCCTGGTGTTGCCATGTTGGGGGGTTCAGCTTTACTTACTGTTTTGAAGAAGCTCTGAACCAAATCTTCAGCCACCAGACACCCTCTAGCCAGGTTAGATTGATTAAAGAGAGAATATTTTAAAGAATGTCTATTTTTCTTTTAATTAATTTCAGTGGGCTAGGAAAAGAAGAAAAAAGGACAAGATACATGCAGGTACAAATAATTTATTCAGAAAAGTAGTAGGGGAAATGAAATGGCTTGAAAGTCAGAATATTTGCATCAGCTTAGAATCAGCATAAAACCAGCAGAAGGGGCTACTGAATAAAATGACAATGATTGTAATATAATAAGAATGTACTGTTCCAAGAATGGCTAAGAAGAAGAAAAATGATTTAATTATAAAATGAGTTAATTATAAAGGTAAACTTTAGCAATAAAAATGTTAAGGCAAAACAAACATGTTAATTCAAAATCAGGTGAGAAGACTGATAGTACAGAACTATAACTTCACTAGCTTGATTATCACATGGTATTGATCATAAGTTGGGTAAAGTCTTTTAAGTTATGGCATTATATAATATATTTGGCTTTACTGTAGCTAATTTTTAGGAAGATTTTATCATACTCTTTTATAATTAAAAATTGGGATAGTTTATTAAGTTAGTAAATATTATCATCATCGTATAATTTTTAAAAGATATCTTTATATAGCCAAAGGAAAAAATGCAGGTACAAATTGTTCTTTCAAATGAACAGTATTATTACTCACTGTTTTATTTAATGCCCAGAAATGGTTACAATTATTTCTTCCTTTCTTAACTCTAAGTTTAATAGCAGTAACTTTCCTTTGAAAAAGTAATGTTAGATTACTTACATTGATACTGTTTAGGTTACAAAAACATTGATACTGGTCTAAAGGGAGATTTTATACATCTAAGAAATAATTATCAGTAGTAATTAGTCTGCATCTCAGTTAAGGCTTACTGACATACGCAGGGAAGAATGGATAGACTATTTTATAATACAAAATTTACCTACTGCATACATGAATCATTGAATAAATATATATAGTTTATTATTATTATGTAAGACATGTAAAGAAGAAAACATTTTCGAGGTACTAAATAAAAACATAGATTCAATTATGTAAGTAAAATACAGGTTGTCATTCATTATTTCATTCAGTAAATATATGCATGGAATGGCTAATATGTCCTTTTTCTCATGGAATTTACATTAACTGAATTTTCTTGAAGAGTGTTTAGAGGTTCAGAATGTTTGCTCTGGAGAATGAGATAGGCAAGTGATTGAAGACAGAAAGGAATAACTGAGAGCACAGCTGAGATTGGGAGAGATGTAATTTGCACCCTTCAACATAAAGTAATTTTATCTAGAGGTATTCAGCAGCCTATTGGTAGCAGTAGAGACTGCACTTAATTTACTACATTAATCTGAGGTTTAGCAGAACAATAGGTGTTTCTGTAAGTGATGTGTGAGCTTAAATTGCATAAAGGATGTATTAAAGAACTATAAGAAAAGAGATCTGTTCACTAAATAATGTGAAATTTCCACATCAAAAGGACAGGTAGAAAAATTAGAATGAGCAAACTATACTAAGAAATGAGAAAGGTGGAGAATCAGACAAGGCCATTAAAAGAAAAACAAATTACAAGAGATATTCAAGAGGAAGATTGTCATCTCCATTTTCAGTATTGCAGAAAACTTATGGTTAGAAAATACTTGGACCTAATTAAACTTACAAGCTTCTGCACAGCAAAGGAAACCATACGTAAAACAAAATGACAACCTATGGAATGGGAGAAAAGTTTTGCAAATGATGAAATTAACAAAGGCTTGATCTCCAGAATACATAAGCAGCTCATACGACTTAATAAGAAAAAAACAAACAAACCAATCCAAAAATGGGCAGAAGACCTAAACAAGCTATTCTCCAATAAAGACATATGAATGGTCAATAAGCACATGAAAAACTGCTCAATATCACTAATTATCAGAGAAATGCAAATCAAAACTACAATGAGGTATCCCCTCACACCAGTCAGAATGGCCATCATTCAAAAGTCCACAAATGACAAGTGCTGGAGAGGCTGTGGAGAAAAGGGAACCCTCCTACATTACTGGTGGCAATGCAGTTTGGCACAGCCATGGTGGAAAACAGTGTGGAGATTCCTCAAAAGACTAGAAATAGACTTACCATATGACCCAGTAATCCCACTCCTGGGCATATATCCAGAAGGAACCCTACTTCAAAAAGACATCTGCACCCCAATGTTCATAGCAGCACTATTTACAATAGCCAAGACATGGAAACAGCCTGAATGTCCATCAACAGATGACTGGATAAAGAAGATGTCGTATATTTATACAATGGAATACTATTCAGCCATAAAAAATGACAACATAATACCATTTGCAGCAACATGGATGTCCCTGGAGAATGTCATTCTAAGTGAAGTAAACCAGAAAGAAGAAAGAAAAATACCATATGAGATCACTCATATGTGGAATCTTAAAAAAAAAAAAAAAAAAGAATGTACATAAATACAAAACAAAAACAGACTCATAGACATAGAATACAAACTTGTGGTTGCCAAAGGGGAGGAGGGTGGGAAGGGACAGACTGGGAGTTCAAAATTTGTAGATACTGACAGGCATATGCAGAATAGATAAACAATATTATACTGTATAGCACAGGGAAATATATACAAGATCTTGTGGCAGCTCACAGCAAAAAAAAAGTGATAATGAATGTATGTATTTTCATGTATAACTGAAAAATTGTGCTCTACACTGGAATTTGACACAACATTGTAAAATGACTATAACTCAATAAAAATGTTAAAAAAAATACTCATTGGATTTATTAAAGAGTAGGAAAGTGTATTAGAAGGAGCTGTTCCTGGAATGGCACAGGTGAAAGCCCAATTGTAGAGGGTTAAAAATTGAGCAGGAGGTAAGCTGGTGGAAGGAATAAGCTTAAGGTAGGCAATCTCTTCCAACTCAACAAAATGTATAGATTCATGAGAAACTAGGTTTGAAAATTAGGGGATGCCAGGCAAACTCTCTCAAATGTCTTATTTCCATATTTGAACTTAAGCAAAGACTAAGTTAGGATTGAACTCAGTACGTAAGTTGAAATTAATTGGCTCTTTTCTGACAACACTGGTGGTGAGAAAAGTTCCAATTTTTTTATTGTAGTGGAATTCACACAACATAAAATCAGTCATTTTCAGGTGTACAATTCAGTGGCATTTAGTGCATTCACTATGTGGTGCTTTACTTTTAATAAGTATAGAGTGCTTTGAAACACAAAAACAAATAGTGTCAAGAAATCAGATAGAGAAAACATTTGAGTCTAGGGAATAAACAAGCAAACAGAAACAAAAACAATCTGAAATAGGTATTGGAATGATTCCACTCTTTGTTGGAATCATATTGCTTTAAATATAGTCTAAGATATCTAATAAAGGCTACTCCAGCTTATTAAGGGTTGTGGCAATGTCACGGCTTTCACGATAGCTTTACGTCTTCTTACAGTTGTGTGTGTGATTTTCCAACGAGTTTCTTCTTATCTCAGAATTACAAATCTTTTAGGGCATGTTAGATATTTTTGTGGGTTTTGTCTTTTGTTCTTTGTCTTCTCTAACAGCAAGTATCTCTTCTGGAGCAGGCTATTGAAAATCAACATTTAAAAGATAATTTTTAAAATAATGCCATAAAATAATTATCTAAACCTATAACTAGAGAAATTATTTCCAGGAATTATATTTAACTAAATTGAAGATCAAGAAGGAATTTTGGTGTCTGGAGAAAACTGAGTGAAGTGGTAGAATGGCCACATAATAATGACAAGATTAGGTCTCTAGTTATTTTGAAAGAGAAAACAGGCTAGCACAGAAATGTGGAAAAGAGATGAGAGAACATGGAGGATGAGAGAACCAAAGTAAAGGAGAAACAGATATGGAGTTCAGCTGCTTACTGTCTTTAATAGGACAACTTAGTTGATTGTTTACACCGCTTTCTTTTTATTAAAAGCACAATGACCTAAGCTGACTCAGATAATTTCCCCTCTGCTACAAACATGAGATCATAGATAAAATGAAACTCTAAAACTAATATCTAATCAAGCACAAAGGAATGAAAGGAATGATTCAAGAAGCACAAAAAATAATAAGAAGCAGTATGGTGTGAGCTGACAGCCCTATAATCCATAGTGATTTCCATCCTATATTTAGCCTTTAAAGGCTGAAGCCTAGCTTTCTAATCCACAGAGGAAGACAGGACAAATGGCCTCAGGCTGTTGAATGAAGGTGGTTAAACTCTACTTTCTGACCCTGAAATACTACTTGAAAATCCTTTCAGAGATTCTCCATTTATTAAATGTGAAATAAAAAATCTCTACACACAAAAATGTGGACATAATATTTCCATTCTGTATAGTCTTTAGTATAAAGGTAAAAAAGATGGCTGGAAAAAAAAATCAAAGTCTTGGGAAAAACACATCTCTGCCTAGCTGTAATATTTATGATATTTACCTACAATTTTTCCAGTAGCACTGAAAGCCATATAACCTTGTCAGAAATAAGGAAATTGAAAGAATATAACCAGATGTGAAAAAACTATCTGATGAAAATTACCTCTTAAAACCCAGTTATAAAACATGAGAAGTGAGCCTCCATGACAGTTAGTATATGCAAGAAACAAATTGACATTAAAAACTGAAAATAATAGGATAAAAAGAAGGAAACTACTAAATATACGCTTAAAATTCTTTAAGAGATAACAAAGAAAGAAAAGAACAAACAAAAAATAGAACTTGTAAGTAGTATATGTATAATAATTGAACTGTCATTTGAACCTTTTTTTGACTGACAAGGGCTTAATTTCCAGAATATACAAACAGCTTATACAATTCAATAACAAAAAACAACCAACCCAATTCAAAAATGGGTAGAAGACATAAACATTTCTCCAATGAAGACATAAAAATGGCCAATAGGCACGTTAAAAAAAAATGCTCAACATTGCCAATTATCAGAGAAACGCAAATCAAAACTACAAGCAGGTATCACCTCATACCAGTCAGAATGGCCACCATTATTAAAAAGTCCACAAATGATAAATGTTGGAAAGGGTGTGGAGAAAAGGGAATCCCCTATGCTGTTGGTGGTAATGTAGTTTGGTGAGGCCGTTATGGAAAAAAGTATGGAGATTACTTAAAAAACTGAAAATAGACTTACTCTATGATCTAGCAACCCTACTCCTAGGCATATATCCACAGAAAACTCTAATTTGAAAAGATACATGCACTGCTATGTTCATAGCAGTATTATTTACAATAGCCAAGACATGGAAACAACCTAAATGTTCATCAACAGAGGACTGGATAAAGAAGCTATGGTATATATATATATATATATATATATATATGCATATATATATATGCAATGGCATATTACTCAGCCATAAAAAAGAATAAAATAATTCCATTTGCAGCATTAGACATGGAGCAACCTGGAGACTTCCATACTAAGTGAAATAAGTCAGAAAGAGAACAAAATTACTATATAATATCACTTATATGTGTAATATTTTAAAAAGGACAAAAAAGAACTTATTTAGAAAACAGAAACAGACTCAAGAGATACAAAACACATGGTTACCAGGGGGAAAGGGAGTATGGGAGATAAGTTCGAAGTTCAAGATTTGTAGATGCTAACTACTATGTATAAAATAGATAAACAACAAGGTCCTATTATATAGCATAGGGAACTATATTCAATACCTTGTAATGGCCTATAATGAAATTATATACAGAAATTAACACAACATTGTAAACTGACTATACTTCAATGAAAAAGTAAAAAAAATAAAAATAAAATAATTGAACTGAAAAATCACTTGAAAGACTAGAGAAGATTAGACAGAGCTAAATAGAGAACTGGTGAACTAGGAGATGGATCTAAGGAAATTACCTAACATGCCTCAGAGAAAGTTTAAGCAGCAGGTAACAGTGACTGACAGGGAACACCAGAAGTTTTCTGGGATGTTTGTGATCTCCTTCTTAATCTGGAGAATGGTTAAGAATGGAATGATCATTTTGTGAAAACTCGTGGAGTTCAAAAATTAAGAGTAATCAACTTCTATAAAGAGGTAAAAAAAAGTTAGGTATAAGTACACAAAATACGGGGTATATAACATCTGAAATTGTCAAGGGGAAAGGTAATATAAACAGTTCTATAAATTGTAGGGAAGTGAAAAATGAAATAAAAGTAGGAAAATTAATAAGATTAGTTGATACACAAAACACAAAATAAAATGATTAAAATAGCCCAAATATAAATCTACCTCTCTAAATACAGAGAACATTAGATTTTATAAAATAACAAATTCTATTTAAAAGAATTGTACTTACAACATGATGACTAAGACCTATCTCCTTTGAAAACAGGAACAAAATAAGACCTTTTTTCTTTAAACCTATGAGGGTTCTAGCCAGTGTAGAAAGAAAAGAAGAGAAAATAAAGGACTTTAGCTTTAAAAAGGAAGAAATACATTCTCATAAAGCCTATCCTTTATGAAAGTCTATATCGAAAAACCAAATCCTTAAAATTAGACTTCACTAAGATGATGGATACAAGATAAATATTCAAATTAAACCCGTGGTCAAGTCTGTGGATAAGAAAAATGTTACATGTTCCTTTCCAATCTGATATTTACTTTTTCTTTCTTTACTGTACTGGTTAGAACTATGAATTCAATGTTGAATAGAAGGAGTGAAAGCAGATATACTTGCCTTGGCCCCAATTTTAGGATGAAAGCATATAATCTTTGATATTAAGGATAATGCTAACTTTTTTTTTTTAGATAATCTTTGTGTTTCATTTTGCAGTTTCTATTGTTTTGGCTTCAAATCCACGTATCTTTTCAAGTGCACTATATACTCTTACATTAATCTCATTCAGTGTATATTTTCATCTCAGATATTTTAGTTTTTGTCTCTAGAATTTTGAGTTTTTGACCATATGAAATACAGTTACAATAAAGGCTTTAAAGTCCTTTTTCACAAATTCTAACATTTGTCAGTTGTCTGTCAGTTTTGATAATTATTTTTTCCCCTCATTAGAGGTTATATTTTCCTTTTTCCTATCATGCCTAGTTCTACGATTGGATGGCATACATTTTGATTTTTATATTCAAATGCTGCTATTCTATTTGAGAATATTCTATATATATATATATTTGAGAGAGATATATATCTATTTGAGATATATATATATATATATATATATATATATATATATATATATATATATATATATATATATATATATATATATAAAATCTTTATTCTAGGAGGTAGTTTAGTTACCTGAAAACAAGAACAGTTGGATTCATTTTGGTCTTGCTTTTATGATTTTTTTAGGTAGTTCCTGAGCAGTGCTGAGTACTTGGCTAATTAATCCCGATTACTGAGGTAAGACTGTCCTGAATATTCCATTCAGTGCTTTATAAATCTTGAGATATTCCAGTCTGGCTGATGGCGACAGGTACTATTCCCTGCCCTATGTGAGTACCAGTCACTGTCTTCTAATCTTCTTGAATATTCTTCCCCCAGATACTTGGGTGTCTCGCTCATATGCATGTGCTGTTCAGTACTTTGTTGAATACTCAGGGAGACTCTCTGTAGATATCCAGAATTCTCTCCCTGTGCACTTTTCTCCTCTCCAGTGCTTTCTCTTGTCAAGTATAGCTGCTTAGTTCTCCCTAGGTGACTCAGCTTCCTTAGTTCAGGGGGTCTTCAGGGCTATGCACCAGACTTGGAACCTTTCCCAAGGCAGGAAGTTGGGGCAAATAAGGCTCTTGCTGGTTTGCTTCCCTTCTTTCAGATATCACTGTTTTTGTTGTCTGAGGTTTATTGTCTTGAAAACTATTTTTTTTAGAGCAGTGAGAATACTCTGTATGATAGCATGATGATGGATACAGTTGTCCAAATGCACAGAATGTACACCACCAAGAGTGAACCATTATGTGAACTACAGACTTAAGGTGATTATGATGTGTCAATGTAGGTTCATCAGTTGTAACAAATGTACCACTCTGGTGGGGGATGTTGATAACAGAGGGAGACTCTTCATATGTGGGGGCAGGAGATATACAGGAAATCTCTGTACCTACCTCCCAACTTTGTATGAACTAAAACTGCTCTAAAAATAAAATCTTAATTAAAAAATACTGTCAGGAAACTGATAGTATAAGTAAAAGAGACAAAAGGAGGAAAATAAGTGATAAAAAATAAATGATTTTCAACTTTGTTAATCAAGAAGTGCAAATTAAAACAATGTTTTTTCCATCAGATAAGACTTTTAAAATGATTAGAGACTTTCTCACATACTACTGATAAAAATGAATTTAACCTAATGTTTCTGCAAAGAAATTTGGAAAACACAATTTAAAATATGCAAAAAACCCCATTGTTTCTTGTTTTGATCTGTGTTCTTTGTTGTTACAGATGGGACTATAAGTCTGTTACCTGTTACTGTATTTTGGCTAGAACTTATGTTTTATTACCTATCATTTTAAAATACACTTTTCATTTATATTTGATTTTTAAAATGCTTCTCTCCTCTTTTCTCTGTTTTTCTTATTTCTCTAATATTGTTGTATATTCCTCTTTTCTGTTTTTTCCCTACTGTATCTCTCCTGCTTTGTTTTATTCCATGAGTCCTTACCCCATATCTCTTTCCTAATATCTGAGAGGTCTGGTTTTATACATTTAGGTTTCCTAGAGATATATTTCTGAGCTTTTACATATCTAATTTTACCTGAACTTTCAATTATTGCATAAAATTTTTTCCCCACTTGTATATATTAAATTACTGTTTTTAATCTTTGTTGCTGTTTATTTCTGGTGTTTTCCCATTATTTATTGAAACATCTGGTTTATCATTATCTTTTTTATTGGAATACACTTGCATGGGGTTAGATTTTATATTATTGATTTATTTTTGTAGTATCTTATGTTTAAATGATGAGGGTTTTTCGGGGAAAATATCTGGGGCACATTTTCAAATTTCACGGCTTTCTCAAGCATTTGCTCCCTGGGATACTATTCCAGATTATTTGAACTGAAGGTCCAGTGTTTTTGTCCTATTCAGTTTCAATTCTGTAATTAGTATTTGGTTTTTGTGTGAGCCATCTTCCTTTGCAAGAGAGTATTAGCTTAATATATTGGAAATTCTTAAGGGGATATGTTTCTGAAATAGCAATATTTAATCTTCCGTATCTGTCCACAGGCTTTTGCACTGCAATTACTCAGCCTCCGTGAGGAATTTTCTCAGTTTCACCAGTCATTCTCATTGCATCTATTCAGGTTTCCACTCAGGGTGGAATACATTGCTTTGAATGGTGAGAATTTTTTGGCTTTTTTGGGAGGGGGTAGTTATTTACATGGTTTATAGGTATTTTTGTATTGTATTTTCACTCTGCCACTCCCACAACCAGCTGCTGTTCTATTGTTACTGCTTTGGTCACTTGGTCAACTTCATTCTTCTTTTGAAATTCTTGGGTATTCTTGTTGCCTCATTTTTAAAAGATGTAATGTGTAGTATATCTTTTCCTTCTTTTTGTCTTTTTGAACTTACTTGGTTTTTAGAAGGATTTGGGGGATAATAGTTAAATACTTGAGTTTGTTATAGGCATAATTTTGAGAAAATAAAGCAAAATTAAAAGAGAAGAAATATAATTTAAAAATCAATAACCATGGTAAGAAATACTACGTTATAAGGGAATAACTCTGACAAAGGAAATGTAATATATTTATGGAAAAAGCTTATAAAGCTATTGACAAAACAAAAAAAATGCTAAACAAGTGAAGATATATATTGTGTTTGTGAGTGGCACAACTCAGAATAGTAAACATGCCAGTTCTGACCAAGCAAATCTATTCACCCATTGTATTTCACAGAATTTGATCCAACTTTTCCTAAAATGTACACAAAAATGAAAAAAGTAAGATTAGAAAAAACACTGATAAAGAAAAGTAAAGGGAAGCTTATCAACACTTATTGCAATGAAAGTATTTGTAAGATTACAATGATATAAATATTAGTAATACACACAAGAAAATTTATGGATACTTGCATGGTAAACTTATTCAAGCAAGGGAAGGAGTATCACAAAACTGAAATAATGTTTACTTTAGTGGAGCAAAGGTAAGTAATGGGATTGTAAAGATACTCAAGAGACTTCAACTTCCCTTACAATATTTAAGTTCTTTAACAAATATTAGAATCAAATATGGCAAAATTTAACATCATTAAATCTGAGTGATCATTCCTAGTGTGCCAGTTATGTTTTCTCCTCCTCCCCCTCTATCTCCTCCTCTTTCTCTCTTTGTTTGCAGGAAATGAGAAGTTTTTTCAAATATACCTGAATTATATGATTGTTTTCCATTGGTCAGTAGACAATAGTCTGATTTTTAAAAAACTAAAAAAATGTTTATATTGCTCTATTTCTTTCCTCTAACTTTCTGTTTTTATTTTGGTTGGTAGTGTGGATGGAATCTAAGAATAGAATTTATGAGGAGAAAACAGCCTGTTAGCACCAAAATTATAGAGTCCATTAACTCTCCTTACAATATGCATTGTGCATAATTGCATGATTCAATTTTATTTAGGTTTAAAGCCTTTTAAAAAGTGTAGCAATAAATACTAGACCACCAAACACTAAAAATTTGTGATGAATAAACTGGTTTCAGATTACATTTTAAATACTGCAAAGCTATTTATTCTTTAAAAAGAGGGAAAAGTAAAACATCAGCTAATCAGACTAGCTAAACATTATACAGAGAAAAACTACTTGGGGATTTCACTAGTCATTTTTAGGATTTGTGTTTGAGGCATGGTAATGGCAACACAAATAATATGGGGGGCAAGAGATATCTGTTACTCAGTTGGGATAACTGAAAAGATGATCCCCAAAGTGGAGCTCGATATTCAGTTACATTGGGTAACACAGATCTTTCTGAACAGAGGGTAAGGGTAGTCTATTACCTATGAAATTTAATAAAGTGGAGTGCAAGGAATAGTGTTATTTTATATAGTATCTTTTAGATTGCTTGAAAGAAGTTTAAAACTGATGCAGCACACATAGTAAGTGACAGTTGAACTAATTTCTCTTATATAGCATGTTAGAAATATCTATAAGGACAAAAATGAAAATGTAACACATTAAGCATTTTCAATGACTTTCAAAATTTTTGGTCATGCCCCATGGCACCTTGGCAAACTTGCACATATCCACAGCTAATCTGAGTCTTGGCAGATGCCTGGTGACACTCCCAGAACACAAGAGGATAGAAGGCATGTAAAGAAAGCGCTTCTACAGAGCAATCTCCCACTCATTCCCCTCCATTTCCCCTGAGAGGTTATCTTGAGACAGTTTCTCATCACCTCCTGGGTTCTGATGAGATAGGAGGTTTCTGGAACTCTGCACTAGAATAAAGCTTCAATACATAAAACTACTTAGCTTCAGTCAAAATTAGTCCCTCAGAAACACAGTATCGCACTATTCATTTGGCCCTTTTTATTTCAGTGTCATTGTTTTTGATGTTGAGACAAAGACCATGGGAAACTGGTATATCTTGCTAATTTTTTTTTTCTCTATTGTGAGTAATACAGTCTCTGAATCTAAAAATGACTCACTGTACCACTGCTAATAAAATC
The DNA here is from genome assembly GCF_009834535.1 of Camelus ferus. Lineage (NCBI taxonomy): Eukaryota > Metazoa > Chordata > Mammalia > Artiodactyla > Camelidae > Camelus > Camelus ferus. Next base: position 97,186,225 of record NC_045697.1, on the reverse strand, counting down.
AGTCAGGACTTGGACTAGCTTTATCTTGTGTGTGCTTGACAGAGCCAGATTAAGAAATAATTTTGCATCATTGAAACAGGACAATGGGTCATCTTCCCAGAACTGAATCAATAAATGTGTTGGTTCTGCTTTATGGGTCCTTGCATTCCAGCCCTTGGAACCAATCTCCTACCCACCACACACATGCACACAAACACACACATGCACACTCACACATTATATCTATAACATAGCCTCTGAATGTTCCTGATATCTGGATTCTTATCTTCCTATTTAAGTGCATTATTTTATCCAGAAATATGGTTCTGTCAAGTGTCATTTCTCTCAGGAATTGAAATAGTGCCTTGAAATACAATTCTTGCAGCTAAGTCCTAACGTTAATGTCAAAATCTCTGGATCTGACTATCCACTCCAAGGAGCACGTCATTATCACCTGTTAGACTATGATTTCTAACTGTAATTAATTTAATTTATATTGTCTTTACTGCTATATTCTTGTACATAAGATAGCATTAGTTACAGTGTAGGTGCTCAATTATAATTTTGATTAAGTAAAAGAAATACTAGATAGTCGTGGCATAACATAACAACAAATAGGACAATTTATCCCAAGGCATGGTGAAAAACTTGCAAGTATTTTAGAAAGGTGTTGACTTAATTTCAGTCTTATGAATTAAATTGATAAAAATGACACTATCAAAAAGTTACATGGCATCTTCAGTGCCTTAGAATATTGTAGGAGTAAATGGTGTAGGGATCACGTTGTTTTCTCTTCTTTCAGTTGAAGCTTTGAGAAGACAAGTAAAAAAGAAAAAAAATTAAAAATATATATAAATTTTTAATAACAAGATACTGTTATATACTCTATTTTATGTTACTAAGATAGTGAGCTTAGGGTTGGGGTAAACAGTTTTTATTAAATCATTTTAAATAACGTAAGTTGGCAAGAGAAATGCTGACCTGAACTAACAACCTTTTATGTCTATCCTACTGAGAAAATTTTTAAATGCACTCAGGAACAAAGACTAAATTATGAACACATATATTCCATCCTCTAGTAATAACTACTCTAACATTTTATCACATTTAATGTCTGTGTTTTCACTAAATAATTAAATATTACCTACCTGGCTAAAATTCCTTTCATGTCTTATCATTTTTTTTTTTTCTACTCACCACTATGCCCACAATCTCTGTTACCATAATAATCAGAAAGATTGGAAACATAGATGAGATAAGATTCAATTCATGAGAAGAATGTTTTTGGGTTTTTGTTTTTTTGAGAGAGACACACGGGTATTCTGAAATTCCAGCCCACCGACTAGAGGGGGTGGGTTGTGACTTTCTCTAATCTTAAGTCAAAAGAGCAGTGCTTCCTCAAAATTAGACTTCTAAGTATTTTATCTTTTTTTGATGCAACTTTAGAAGGGATTGTTTTTTACTTTCTTTTTCTGGTATTTCATTATTAGTGTAAAGAAATGCAACAGATCTCTGTATGTTAACCTTGTAACCTGCTACCTTGCTGAATCTGTTTATCAGCTCTAGTAGTTTTTGTGTGGAGTCATTAGGATTTTCTATACATAGTATCATGCCATATACATATAGTGACAATTTTACTTTTTCCCTTGCAATTTAGATCCATTTTATTTATTTATTTATTTTTGTCTGATTGCTATGGCTACAACTTCCAATACAATGTTGAATAGAACTGGTGAGAATGGACATCCTTGTCTAGTTCCAGATTTTAGCGGGAAGGCTTTCAACTTTCACCATTGATTATTATGTTGGCTGTGGGTTTGTCATAAATAGCTTTTATTATGTTGAGATATATTCCCTCTATATCCACTTTGGTAAGAGATCTTATCATAAATGGATGTTGAATTTTATCAAATGATTTTTCTGTATCTATTGAGATGATCATGTGATTTCCGTCCTTTGTTTTGATGACTTAGGAATAAACCTGACCAAGGAGGTGAAAGACTTATACACTGAGAACTATAAAACATTAGGAAATCAAAGATGATTTAAAGAAATGAAAAGATGTCCCATGCTCTTGGATTAGAAGAATTAATATTGTTAAAACAGCCATGCTACCCAAAGCAATCTACAGATTTAATACAGTCTCTATCAAATTACCCATGACATTTTTCACAGAACTAGAGCAAATAATCCTAAAATTTCTATGGAATCACAGAAGACCCAGAATTGTCAAAGAAATACTGAAGAAAAAGAACCAAGCTGCAGGCATAAACCTACCAGACTTCAGACAATATTGCAAAGCCACAGTAATTAAAACAGCTTGGTACTGGCACAAAAAGAGACATACAGATCAATGGTACAGAATAGAGAGCCCAGGAATAAACCCACACACCTATGGTCAATTGATCTTCAACAAAGGAGGCAAAAATATATAGTCTCTTTGGTATATGGTGTTGGGAAAGCTGGACAGTTGCAAGTAAATCAGTGAAGTTAGAACACTTTCTCACACCATACACAAAAATAAACTCAAAACCCCTTAAATACTTACATGAGACAGGATACCATAAGCCTCCTAGAAGAGAACATAGGCAAAATGTCCTCTGACATAAATCTTAGCAATGTTCTCCTAGGGCAGTCTACCCAGCCAACAGAAATAAAAGCAAAAATAAACAAATGGGATGTAATTAAACTTACGAGCTTTTGCACAGCAAAGTAAATCATAAACAAAATGAAAACACAACCTATGGACTGGGAGAAAATATTTGCAAATGATAAGCCTGACAAGGGCTTAATTTCCAGAATATACAAAAAACTCATACAACTTAGTAATAACAACAACAACAACAACAACAACAACAACAACAACAAACAAGCAACTAATCAAAAAAATGGGTGGAAGACCTAAACAGACATTTCTCCGGTAAAGACATACAAATGGCCAATAGGCACATGAGAAAATGCTCAATATCACTAATTAACAGAGAAATGCCAAATCAAAACTACAATGAGGCATCACCACACACTGGTCAGAATGACCATCATTAAAAAGTCCACAAAGAATAAATGCTGGAGAGGGTGTGGAGAAAATGGAGTATAATAATGACATTTACAGTAACATTGATGGACCTGGAGATCGTCATAGTAAGTGAAGTAAGTCACACAGAGGAAGACAAATATCATATGATATCACTTATATGTGGAACCTAAAAATAATGACAGAAATGAGCTTATTTACAGAACAGAAACAGACTCACAGACATAGAAGACAAACTTACGGTCATCAAAGGGGAAAGGCAGGGCAGCGGGGGGATAAATTAGGAGTTTGGGATTAGCAGATACAAACTACTATATACAAAATAGATTAAACAGCCAGGTCTTCTGAATAGCATAGGGAACTATTTTAATAGCTTGTAATAATCTATAATGAAAAAGAATATGAAAAAGAGTATATGTATAACTGAATCACTATGCTGTACATCAGAAATTAACAAAACATAAATCAACCACACTTCAATTAAAAAAAAAAGAGAAAAAATATTTGGAGGCGACAGTGTGATTTGTGTTTTTGTGCACTTCTTGCACTTTTGTGCAAAAGACAACACTCTGGCCAGATACTCTGGAACAGTCACTAATGCTGTGGGATCAGTGTCCACTCTCAGAGTTTGTCCATATAAAGAACCTCAAAGTTATGCATGAGCCAGAAGGAAAAAAATTTGGGGGGAGGTTATCATCTTTCTAATTTTGTCCTATAAACCATCAAGAGGAGCAAATAGCCTACAGCAAAGGTGAAAGTGGAACTGAAATGCAGGATTCCTAGTGTCTGAGGCGGGACTAAGTGACTTCCAGAAAAGAGTGCATTCACCTAAGCATATGAAACAGCAGGAAGGTGCCCCATGAACTGGTCAGAAACCACAATGAATGAAAAATGAGATGTAGAAGCTTAAGTTGGAAAAGATAGAAGAAAAAAATGTTTCCACTATTTCCTGAGAAGCCACTCAGTTAACATTTAAACAATTTCAGAGTTTTGTTTGTAACAGTGATCAAAGGAGTATAGTATTTTACAAGAATACATTACTGTGGGTATTTTTATTACTGATAGTTCTAAGAAGAACCAAAATCTTGCTCAAAATTTATTCAGAGACAGGAAACTAACCAAAATATATATATTCCATGAGTCATGCTTATTCAATTTACAAGTAGAAAACCTAAATTATCAGCAACATTATTCTCATATAGAAGAATGCTATTCATGTATTAACACTGTGATTAAAGAAATTATAGAGGTGATTGCTAGCACGTAACTGAATAAGAGGTTGAAACAAGGTTGAATTTTCACTATGATTTCAAATTTGTATTTGTGTGTGTGCATGCACACATGAATGTATGTGAGAGAAAGTATCTGTTTAACACTAATATGTTTCTAGAATCATAGATAATATTGTCATAATTTTAGTTTTCTCTATTTCCCAGTTCTCTATAATATGACTTTATAGATTTTATAATCAGGGAAAATAAAAACAGCCAACATTTTAAAAGAAGTTACATAGGAATAGTAACAAGAATAGTAACAGGCATTATTTTACCTCTTTCTTTACTGAAGAAATATCAAGCAAACCCAAAATAATAATTAAGAATATAAAATATCTAAATAATATGAATAATATGTAAATCAACTTATTAGAAATGTCTTATTTTTCCAATGTCCACTGATTATAATTATAAGTTATATTAGTTTATAATATATAATAATAAATATAATTATATTTACCATATATAATTAGATTCAAGACAGTAGAGGAGGGTAAACTTGATGACAAATAACTTTGTTATAAATGAAGGGACAAAAGACACAACAGTTAAAGAGGAAACTGGATCAAGAGAGGTTTGTTTATAGAATTGTGTTTTAAATAACAGAAATAACATCATGAAAATAATTAAATAGGGAGGTAACAATTAGTGACATAGCAGAAAAAGAGAAGATTTACCAGAATCTACCCCATGTAGACAAGAGAGGATATTATCTACTACACAAATGAGTAATAAATATTTGCTAGGAATGCAAGAAGCTCATCTGGAATAACAGGGAAGAAGGCAGAGTACCTGAGACAGGTGTAGGTGTGGCTATTAAAGGTGGAAAATTCTCTTCTCATTATTTCTGTTTTCTCAGTGAAGTAGGAACAAAGTCATCAGCTGAGAGTGAAGTAGGATATTTTGGAAATTTATGAAGCGGGAGGAAATATGAAATAGTCACCTTGGGGATTGAGAAAGTGACTGGATTAAAGAAAAAGTGTATGTTTGCCAAGTACAATTAAAGGCTTAGTTGAGTTTGGTAAAGTGAGACCAATGAGTATGATTGTATGTTTCCCCCTAGCCATGTTCCAGATGCTCAGATGTATGCACAGAGTAAATGAAGATGCGGCTTTAACCAGGTCTTTGTGTGATTGTTAGTTTTCATTTTCCTACAATGTGGTATTCTATCATTTGTATTCAAAAGGAAGTTAAATATGTTTAACATGCATTCAATACCTTTATAAAGCAAAAATTATTATCAAAACCTGTCTATGGGTAGTGAAATTGGGGAAATGGCAGATAGCAATGGGAGGAAGCCAACTAATAAATAAGCCAATGTTATTTAACATTTCCCATAAGTATATATTACCTATCTGACTTAAAAAGTCAAAGTATATTTATAAATACTTTGATTAAAAAATGGAAGAGATGGATGAAATAATTTCAGCTATAAAACATAAAATTTTAATGAAAAACACAAGGGTGGCAGGAGACAATGAGCTCTGTTTGTGAAAATGATTAAAAATGACTACTAAAACCAACAAATAGAATCATCCAACTCAGATCTAAAGAGCAGTGCCAATTTTAAGAAAACTTAGTATTTGTATAAAAAACTGCTATTTTCCACTTCTGGAAATGTGGATGCATACTTGTGTGTCAGGTTTTTCAATAGCTATTTGTAGAATTTACAACCAGTAATAAAAACAAAACAAAACAAAAAGGATAAATCTTAAAGAAAAATGACATACAGAAAGTAATGAAACTTTAAAAACTGACTCATAACTTTCAATAATTTTATAAATATGAATTATCATTTGTTAAGTTTGATTACAATTCATGACACAGTATAAGTGCAAAAGAAGCATATGGACTAAATTACTTTGCTAACATACAGTAGTAGAAACATCTATAGAGGGAAGAAACTGAACATCAAGAATTGAACATGGCTTTAAGAGTATACAATGGAGGAAAGACTGTCTCTTCAATAAGTGGTTCTGGGAAAACTGGACAGCTACATGTAAATCAATGTAGTTAGAACATTCTCTAACACCATATACAAAAATAAAGTCAAAATGGATTAAAGACCTAAACACTACATACAAACAAAAACAAAGGTGAACATGCCTTTAAATTCTAACCACCATATTACGCATACATACAACTGATTACAGATATAATTTCAATTCTTATGTTTTTCTTCATTATTTGATAAATCAGAATTTAACAAATACAGAGCACACCAGATCTGTATGTACACAAATATTGCACAATGCTGTATATATGTCATCTATTTCCTCAATAAACCTATTCCTTTTCTTCACAGATGTGAATTATATCGTTTTTGCTTTAGTTGATATTATTTTTAACCATTTAGCCTCACTATGTCTAATAGTTTAATTGTTGAACCAGGCAGAGTTACTTCTCTAAAGAAAAAAGAACTGTTTTTTCCTCCTTGTTTTGTAAATTAGGTCATCTCAACATTTAGCAGTCTGTTTAAATTATACTGACAGTACCTCAAGGAACAAGTACAAGATGAGTAACATTATATCCTAATGTCCCAAACAAAGTTGAATTGTATGATGAGTTCCAACTCAAGGAGGAGAAAGGAACACATTGTATTGATTGGATGAGTCTAAGAGAGACATCTGCTGGCTACATTTGAATAGCTACTCTGGGAAAAATGTTCAGAATTGGTAGTTCTATTATTCAATGTACAATCAGGAGAAAGAAAAAAAAATATGACAAAATATCAGAGAACATTTCCAGAGTTTAGTGCATTCAAATAATGCTCACAATTAGATTATGACTACAAGTTCACAAAAAGACAAATAGGTATGTGCACCATAGAAATTTGCTTTAGTGGTGCTCATTGATAATGTCCTTTTAAATAATAGTAAGTGGATGGTAAAGTCATATAAAATATAATTATAAAGTAATGGTAAATAAAGGATTATAAAACTATTACAGTATTTAGCTGGACAAAATTATTACAACTCAAAAAAGGGTAAAAAAAGAATGCAAATAACATTTCATTAAATGTTATTTTTAAATATTAAATTTTTAAAATTTTTAAACTGTCACATCTTTATAGACACTGTGTCTTAAGATATTTCCTTTTTTGCTGTTCAACTATATGAATAAATAGTACCAAAAATGCTAGTAATGATAATTACACACACACACACACATATACACACATACACACACATTTTTGGCTATAGGATACCACTTCCAAAATACCAAGAAATGCATATAATTTAATTGTATATGTGTGCTACACTATGCTTTATATATACACTATGAAAAAAAATCCATATAGACAGAAAATCCAATCTCGAAAAAATGAAGTAAATCAGTAAGAAAGCAGTGTCATATATATGTGATTGAAAGTCTGAAAAGGATCTTAGCCACTTGAAGTCTTTCTCTTTTTATATGAGTTCTATAAAAATAGCCAGTGATTATATTTTTAGAAGTGGTTTATTCCTTTGACCAGCTGTGTAAAAGATAAAAAGACTGACTCAATCATTTCCAACAAATTTCCTTTGGTTCAAACTTGTGGCTTATCGGGCCATTCCATCTAAGTCTTTCTCCTATTGGCACTACAGCTTTGTTGCTCTTTATATCCTTTTCCTCTAGAGATGATCTGCTACATCAGTAACATTTATTTTGTTTTAAAGAATTGTGTCATTTTTGTGTGTGAGAGTAAAAAGGACTAAAGGCATCTTCCTAAAACCTTTGCTTACTTCTTGCATTAATAGAAGCTTAAGTCATACTGTGATACTTCAGGGCTGATGTTAGAAACATCAACTCTCTACATACTATAGCCTATGAGCTTTCTTCTTTCACATATTTGATAACAAAAACAACTCTTTGCATTTGTACAATGACTTACAAAATAATTTCACAGTAAAAAAAATATATATATTAATAATCCTATTCATAGGCAGGATTGTTTCTCCTGGCATCATCTAATTGACTTCTTTTTTCCCTTCATTAAGATTTTTCTTAAATTAAGAAAAAATCATTTTATCATACTTATTTCTTATGCTGTCTTAAAGAGTTTTTGGGACAAAATTCTGACTAGAAATAGAAGCCAATAATTTTCATTTCCAGATGAGGAAATTAAGACTCAGAGAGGGTAAATGATTTCTTTAGGGGCATGTGTGTTTATGTATTTATTGTTTCTTTATTGTTTATTTGTTTATATTGCCCAGGCTGGCCCTCTTTTTAAATGTAATTTAATCTTTTTTTCTTTTTATATTTCTTTTGAAAGGTGTTCTGTGGTCATTAAAGAAAGTATAATTTTTTCCTGAATAAATATATCAGGTTAAATCTAAAATCAGAGTTAATTTCCAATAACTATTCCATATCTCCAACTTAATTCTTCTCTAATATTTACTTTCTTGTTAATATCTAATGTTGTCCTGAAACAAAAATCTACCAGATATTACTCAGCAAAGACGGGTTTATTTGGGATCAGCAAAGAACTGCAATTAGGAATATGTAACCATGGTGAGCTACATGCAAGTCCCCCTACAACAAGAGAAAGAGAAAATTTTTATAGAGAGGAAAAGAAAGTTGAAAGAAGTTAATAAGCAAAAAGTCCACGGCTTCTCAATGACTGAGCACTTGCCAGGAAAGAAGAGTCTATTTCTCCTGTTGGGCTCTGCTTTCATCTCAGGGTGTGGAAGCTCCCCCTTCTGGTAGCTCAACTCTATTTAACTGAGGTTTCTGTTCAATTTTTTACACTAATTAAACCTACTGACACTTGCTCTTTCATCCTCTTGGATACTAATATCAAATCTGTTCTGATTGTGCAACCAATTGTTAAACATATCGTGATATGTACTCTCAATATTTTTATGTTTAATTATTTATATATTTGATAAAATAGTACTATACAAATACATTTATACATTATGAAACATACTCAAAATTTTGATTGAATAAATATTAAAAATGTAATATAAATAATTATTGTGCTCATACCAGTTGTTTCTAATTTATAATTTGGCCTAGATATAAATAATTTATTTAACAGTATGTGAGAATAAAAGCAAATAATTGACAATATATGAAGATAATAAAGTGCAGACAATGCATTCAACACCTTACGTGAACCTTATAAATGTCCTGTTGAAAGATGAAGTACAGAACAATTTGTATATACCATTTTCATCATTCTAATATTCTGTTCTTTCACTTAGTCCTGTTATAATGACTCTGTGTATACACCAACACTATCTGTGTTTCTATCATTTCTTTCAAGCATCTACAGTCTACTCCACTTCAATAACATCCTCTTTTTATGTGGAATACACCCTTTAATATTTCTTCTACTCTCACTATTCTTGCTCTGCCTGCTCTTAATACTGGCTCAACTGGGCTACACATTCCTTTGATTTTAGTCCTAGGCTACAATGGGAGAGCATATTAAGGAAAACTATTTAATTTGTGATAGTCAACACGTATGCTCTTCAAATTCAGCTGGAACTTCAGCACTTTTTTAGCATTAATCCTCTTTATGTATTTTACATTTCTGTAGCTGTTATTTCAAAGATTTACCACTCAAATCCTCTCTCCTTCACGTTCTCACCCCTCTCTGTGTTGAAAACCTTACCTCACTTTGCAGGGGAAATGAAGGCTATTATATATCATCTCTAATTTACCCATCCATTTAGCAAATTTCTTGTGCTCCTCTCTGTTTTGGAGATACAGTGATTAAAAGTGTTGTTCTGGGCCCTTACAATTAATGAAGAAGACTGATACGGCAGATTCCTCGTTGTTCCCCATGGTCCTCCTTTTTTATTATAACTGAATTTAACTAGTGCATGGACATTTAAGGGTGATTATAAATGCAGGGTGCCATAACAAGTATATTAAATTTTATTTCATCTTTATTTTCTGACATTTTATATAGTTAACCTATATTAGTTGTATAATTCTTAAAAGTCTATGAGAAACAGAAATTAATGGCTATTGTGTAAAGGTTAATAGGTGCCAAACACTATACTAAGTGCTGCACGTGGATTATTTTGTTTAATCCTGGTCACATTCTCGTGAGGGTTTGGTGACCACTAGGTAGGCAAATCTGTGTAAATATAACATGAAAAACTGAGGTTTAGGAGGGTTGAGTAATTAACTCAAAGGTCAAATATCCAATAAGGATATGGATCTGTTGTACAAATATAGAAAAATCTGGCCAAAAAGCACATATAATTAATCTTACAAGAATAAGCATTTCTAAATATCAAAGCATTTCTAAAATATAAATTTATCCCTGGCTGTATTGGCTGAAAAGTTAATGCTAAACAAACTCTCCCACTTTCTTGGCTTACAAAGGCACTTAAAGCTAAGAACAAAGTTTTGATGTGCCCTAAAAGACTCAACAAGATTGTCACTATTTCCCACCAACCTCATATTGAATCACTGTTTCCTAGACTCTGAAACTCCAGTCACATGGGATCTGTTTCACGTTTGTTCAATAAATGCAACATAATCTCTTATTTTTGCATGTGTTATCTTCTCTCTCTCTAGAAAGATCTTCACAACCTGTGTCCCTATCCTACTTCACCTATCGTATACCATTAAATCGATTGCCATGATTGTAAGGTACAATAATATTTTATTTGAACTCTTTACTGATAATTGTAGATTCCTATACAATTCTAAGAAATAATGCACAGATATTCCAGTAAATCTTTCACCTAGTTCCTGCCAGTTAACACTTTACATAATTACAGTGCAGTATCACAACCAGGATGTTAACATTTATACACTCCACCAACATCATTCAGTTTTCACTGCTTTTATACGCACTGATTTATGTGTATATTTTCATACAATTTTAGCATGTGTAGAATCATGTCACTACTACCATAGCCAACATACAGAACAATTCCATCACAGTCGTCCCCTGTTACATCTTTTTATAGCCACAGCTATCTCCTTTCTCCCTCCCTTTATAAGTCCTGGCAACCATTAATTGTTCTCCACCTCTACAATATTCTCATTTCAAGGGTATTATATAAATGGAATGTATGTAAGCTTTTAATTAAAAAAAATTTTGGTAATATATTTTTAAAATTTTAGGACACCTTTAGATTTAAAGAAGAATTATGAGGATGGTTCAGAGAGGTCTGACATGCCCCACATCCAGTCTCCCAACATTAACATCTTATATTAATACAGGACAGTTGTTACAATTAATGGAAAAGATTGATACATTATCATTAAAGTAGATGCTTTATTTATATTTTTTAGTACTTACCTAAAGGTCATCTTTTCTGTTTCAGGGTCCCACTCAGAATACCACGTTACATTTTGTTGTCAGATATTCTTAGTTTCCCTTTGGCTGTGACAATTTTTCAGAATTTTTTGGTTTTGATAATCCCGCAGTTTTGAGGAGTATTGTTAAGGTATTCTGAAGAACGTCCCTCAACTGGATTTGTCTGATTTTTTTTCACATGATCAGACAGGGGTTATGGGTTTGGGGGAGAAGACCACAAAGATAAAGTGTCATTTTCATTTCTTTTATCAGGGGTGTATGCTGTCAATATGACTTATCACCACTGGTATTAACCTTGATCATCTGAGGTAGTATTTGTCAGGTTTCTCCACTGAAAAGTTTTTTTTTTTTCCTTCTCTCCTTTCCAAAATGGTACTCTTAGGAAGGCAGTCACTATGAATAGTCCATTCTTCACAAGTGGGAGTTATGTGCCACCTCCTTGAGGGTGAAGTGCTTACATAAATTACACAGAATTCTTCTCCAGGAGATTTATCTCTTCTCCCACATTTATTTATTTATTTGATCATTTACTTAATCAGTATAAATTCATGGGTTCTTATTCTATACTTTAGATTATATTCCAATACTATTAATCTTCTTGCTTATTGTTCCAGCTTTGGGAGCTCATTTATTTGGCTCTTGTGTCCCTTTCACATACCCCCATCTTTGGGTTTGTTTGTTCCCTTCCTAACAACAATTACTTAACTTCCTCACTTGCTGGCAATACAAGATGTTCCAGGCTCATCTTACATATTTATTTCATCAGTTCTAGAATTACCCATTTAACCAAGGATCTTTGGCTTCTCATATCAGAGCATGTCATCAGAAACTGAGAGTCTGACTGCTAGATGTCCTCAATATGTATATACATTTCAACAGTTTGCTTCATTTTTTTTAACAGGTAGTGTTTCATAGTACAGGTGTATCATAGTTTAATCATTCACAGGTTGAAGGACATTCCGGCTGTTTCCAGTTTTTGGCTACCTATAAAGTTGTTAGGAACGTTCACCTTCTCTGGATCAAATGCCCAAAAGTGCAGTTTCTGGGCCATAGGGTTAGTGCATATTCAATTTTATAAGAAACTGGTTAAATCTTACCTAGAGTGGCTTAACATTTTATACTGCATTCCCACCAGCAACATAAGAGTGATCACGTTTCTCTGTAACCTTGCCAGCATTTGAGACTATTAAAAACCATTTTGATAGATACATAGTGATATTTTACTCTGGCTTTATAATAGTACCTTAAGTGCTGCTGTCAAGTAAGGAAGAACTGAGGAAGATCTCAGCGAATGTGGCAAGAACGCGAGATCGCTTGAGAACGGGAGAGCGCGAGACTGGGAGAGCGCGAGAACAATATCGCAATCTCGCGAGAGAGCGCGCCTGCGCTGGAGAGAGCGCGAGAGCGCGCGCGCGCGCGGGTGGGAAGGCGAGAGAAGGGGAGAGGGTCACAGACAGACAGAGACAGAGAAAGAAGAGAGGCTGTCAGTTAAGGATGCTCCACTGATAGTAAGTTATATCCTAAATTGAGAAATGTTAAAACGTGACAGAAAAAAGTTTACCGTGAAATGAACGATAGCTGAACATCTCTTCCTCCTTATCTGAGGTAAAGAGCCGTTTTCTCACAGAAGCTTTGCCTGTTTCCTTGAGCTTGATGAGGTCACCTACTCACATCTTGTAGTTCTACAAAAAATGAACTGGAGTTTATTTTTTTCCATAGTACTAATAATACTTGTAACCGTATTACAAGGTATTTCGTTGGTGGCGTCCCTTTTCCTCACTAGACCTTGAAATTCCACGAGGACAGAGGATGTGTCTGCTTTGTTTACCACACTATCGCCTCGCCACACTTGCTCGAGGATCTGGTATAATAAATACTGTTAACTTAATACATAGATGTGTTCTTCATTAACTCATGCATTTTTCAATTAAGTAATTTAATCTTCCTGAAGTTCTATATACTTGTTTATAAAACAGAAAATTGATTTAGATCGATTCTAAGACTGTCAATGGAAAGGACCACGAAATATAAGGAAAAAAACAGTTTTTTGGGGGGTCTTAGAATTGTGATTTGGGGATCTCAGATTCGAGAGGAACCCAGAATAGTGTTCCACCAGAGGAAAATGTGTAGGGGTTTTTATGGGGAAAAAGAGGGAAGTTAATGCAGGCTTTCACAAATTGTTTACCAAGAATTTGGATTGGAGGGTAAAATTGTTTTATACATGTGATTGGGTTACGGCATGAATCTCATTCCTTACTGGGGAGGGGTGTGTTTTCCTTAGTGTAGGAAAAGCCCAGTTCTCAGCATTATTCTGTCCTTTTGGCAACTCAGCAACTATTCAGCAGGTCTAATTTAGAGTGTTCAAAGTCCAGCATGGGCAGCAAATGTGGAGGTCCTCAGGTCACATCTCAGTCATTCCTGACAGTTTTTTTTTCACAAGACACTGGACTTCCAGCTAGAGAGGGGTGATAAGAGACAAAGATATAAAGAGATGATTTCATTTTCAAAATCATTACTATCAAATGAGAAAAGAAATACCATTTAAAGTTATCAATCAAGTATACAATCTCCATACAGTTCCATAAAGAAAGCTAACCTTTTTTTTTTTCCCTTTGAAAAATTACTCCATCCCTGTCCTCAACATTGTCTAATTGTCCAGGGCATCTTTGAAGAAGGTCTATTTCCCAGGAGGCTTCAGTCTCTTAAGTATCTCTGGAAGGAGGTTATGGTTCCTGCTGTTTTTATAACCATCTAGAAATTAAGACAATACTAGAGACACAAAAAAGATAACACCTCCAGTATCCAATAAATATTTGGTTTGATGGGATCTACCAATAAGGAAAAACCTGTCAAAACAGTTATTTTGAATTTTATTAGTTATTGATCTATAGTTCTATTTCAGAATCCCTGTTAAATACTGAGGTCAATACAAATTAATTTCAGTGTATTTATTGAAAATAGTTTCATGACACAAATTTATAGCCAAATTTATGACTAGTGGAATAAAACATAAATTATGTGCCACGGTGGAAGATAGCCAATGCATTAAAATCTGATGTTTTTGACATGTCCTTAATAAAATAGAATGTTATAAATCATATTCAATATAAAATGTTAATAAATGGCACCTATGCATTGTTATAGGAAAGTAAGCTAAAATCATAGTAAAAGGGCATGGGTGGTGATGAGGGCATTTTCAAATTAAATGTAGAGTATTCTTCAATTTGTAATATGTTCAAGCAATTTAAAATAATTTTTGTTATATCATTGCATATTTTAGAATAAAGATTGATAGGGCATAATTTAATCTTATATATAGAAATGAACTGAGGGAAATGGAAAAATTTACTAGTTTCATTGAGCAATGTAAATAAGCTATCGAACTGAGTAATTCAGACCAAATTGCTTCAGATTTAAATAAATATCAATTTAGGTGCTTTTTAAATTTCTTCTCAGTTTTGTCTGAAGAAGCTCTGATGGATTCTTCCATCCCTCACAGTCCATTTTCTTCTCCTTACTTTTAGTTATACACATAGAATGCCACTGGTCTGCAGTCTGCATCCCTAGACTATCCTTATAAGATACACTGGGTCCAAATGTATGCAGGTAGAGTTAAATGCAGCTTCCATATCACAACCTTAAGGAAGATTTTGCCCTTGAATCCTTATGAGGCTTAAACCTCATAAGGAAAATGTGAGAATTAAACAAGATAATTTATGTAAAACAATAAAATCAGTTATTATTAGTTATTAAATTTTTATTATCCATGTATTAATTGTGGATGTTTTTGCTCTTATGAAACATTGTTAAAGAAAAATGTTAAACTGACAAATTCAAGGAAAGCGTAAATGAAGTGAGGCCAGAATTTCCTATACATTACAAAGTGGTTCCCGAATTAGAGTCTGTATTTCTTGATAGCGAAAACAAAATATGAAAATGTGGTTATTAACATAATTTCTTGTGTCTGTGAGAAAATGTGTGCTAAGTAGACATGAAGATTTTAAATACCTATATTTTAAAGTAATTTCTTTCATAGACTTTTAATTAATTCAAAGCAAGCTCTGCATCTATGTCTATGCTTTTCAGTATAATTTCAGGTGAAATTTCAAAGTTTAAAGATGAGATGAAATCAGTTCTGTAGAATTTAGTGACAGTGCACAGCAGAGTGTGTAAGGATAGTGACCTAGTTTTGAATTCACGTTTGACCTCACCTGTGGCTCCCCAGGCAAGTTACTTACCTCAAGCAAATCTGAAGCCTTGGACTGCCTTGAAGACTGATGATTCAGATTCATTCAGGGTCCAAGAAAACTTTTTAAATGGACTGAAATTATTTGCATTAATTATTTATAACAGTTTAGTAGCCAAGTTTTCCAGAAAAGTCACCAGAACAAATTCCTCTTCATAATAGTAAAGTAATTTTCTTATGGCTAGAATAGTCTTCTGCAGAAATAATTGGTTCTCATAGGGAACTGGGGACTTAGAAAGCCTGAAGATGCTGTGTTTCCCCTACTTGTATGGTTATCTTAGTAGTTTTTTAGTTATTTTTTCATTTAAGAATATTTATGTAATTTATTAGTTGACATTTTTCCATCAATCTGTTCATCAACCTCAAAGGTTGGTGTCGGAATATGGATTAGCACAAAGACCTGGAACCTAAATATTAGGTTGATTTGGAGGAATTAGGACCTAAATATTAGTTTGATTTGAAAGAATTAGAAACAACAACAACAACAGAACACTTGGGCAAGGAAATGGTACCGAAAGGCTAAGATTGCACCAAGACCATTCAAAGCAAAGACTCCATTTATATTTAGCAGTCATGAAGGATTGTTTCAGTAGAATATGACCCAAGATTTGAGATAGTTAATTATACTGGATTAAAAATAAATTACAGTCCAAAATGGTAAAGTGTACATTTCTCCTGTTGATTTTAGAGTCCACTGGCTTTAACCAAAGGAGTTGAGATGCCTGAGAATTTCCAACAGAAACTGACACCAAGAAGAAGCACTAAACCAGAAATCTAGTAGGTAAGCAAAGCAAGAACTTAAGACTCTGGATCCTTATGTTTTTTTGAATAACTACTTGGGGTGTTAATGTTAGAAATGGTGGTGGTCAGAGGACTCCAACCTCATCCTCTCTGAAATGAAAGTTTATCATAAAGTAAAAATACACAAGAGCTGAGAAGTTCTTTGACTCAAAGCTCTCTGAAAAGGGAAAAGAAAGACAGAGGCAGATTGTAGAGTAAGGAAAAGAAAATTTCAAGTATGAGATTAGTATTAACTCAGTTTTAATACGCATAAGTAGCTAATCTCTGTTTTTACTGGCTTTTTTTCTCTGAATGAGGTGCGGAACATGCAGGTTGATGATTTAAGAAGCTAATTACTATACACGTACACTACATTTAAAAAAATTTTTTTTAAAGATTATCTTCAGAGTACAGGACCACAAATGATTTCATACTTGGACCATATCTCTTCCAGGGGAGTGTCAGAGGTATTTAGGTGACATAGAATTTTCATTGCTAAAATGTGGGTAATAAGAAATTTTATCCCCAAACTTCTCCTTGAATGATGTAAGTGAATGCATGATACATGGCCAGTTAGGGAGATTCTGAGAGTGAATGTTTGCCTAACATGTCAAAGCTGTTTTGCTATTACCAGAGTGATTCACGATTCTAATGTATACTATATTGCTCTAAATATATGGTGGTCAAAGGGTTAACTAACTTTTGTTCTTCAAGCATGTTTGTGTTTAGGGGAAGATATTTTGCTGCACTGGAGCCAAAAGAGATAAGTAGGGGAGGCTGGAAATATTCCCAGTTTCTCCAATCCCAAGGTCTTTGGGAAAATAACATTTTTTCTTTTCTCATCCCCTTGAGGTGTTTTGCTAACCATGGCTTTTACCAGGCTTTCTTAAGTGAAAGCATCTGGCAAGGATATGGATGTCTGTCCCCAGCCATTGTCTCCTCTTCCCCATTTTCTTCATTATTTTTTAGTAAATATACGTAGTGAAGTTATATTGAAAAAAATTGAATAAAAAGGGAAATTACTATATTGGAAAGAAAATTGTTCAACATAGTTATGAAAACATTAAAGTGTTAGGAGCTCTGACATCAGTACTTTTGTCTAGGAGTAGCAAATGAAGCCAGTAGTGAAAAATCAGAGTAGGGATTCAAACAGTTTCTGCTTCCACATGTAACGAGCTTGGAAGTCACTGCTCTGTCTTAAGAACAAGTAAACATTTGAACAGACCGAAAAACAACACTTCTTTTTGCATCCATGTGAGAGGGGAGATCACAAGGCAAACCACTTTCCCCAAAGTTGGAGAGAAAGACAGGTGAAAACAGGGAGTCAGTCACAGCTTACCAGAGGAGAGACATACAAGCAGAAACCACTATAAGAACCAGTGCTGGGGAAGGAAAACCTGAACTGTAATTGACAAATTATTGGAGGCCCAGTATGGACAAGTCTGAGAATTAAGAACTCTGAGGAAAGCCAGTCATAGGGAAGCCCCCACAATATTGTTGGATTTACCTTCAGGAGCTCTACAAGGCTCCCACAGTAATCATCAGAGAAAAATACCCTCAGGCTTCTGGCAGGGAGAGGGGTAAGGAAACATTTTGAAATAATACAGAGTACTCTGTTCTTGTTAACAAGGCCTCCCTTCAGGGGAAGCTAGTTAACCTGAGCCTAACTTGCTGGTGTATCATCAGAGCTTAAGTGACGTGGGGAAGGGAAATACCCAACTCTAATCAATCACATTGATTAGCCTCCAGCCAGGCTAACTAAGAAAAAAAAGACAAAAGGCACAGATTACTAATATGAGAAGTGAGAAAGAGGGGGTATCACTAGAGACCCCAAAGACAGTAAAAGAATAACAAAGGATTTATTATAAAAAAGTCTGTGCCCACAAATTTGATAGCATAGACGTAATGGACCAATTTCTTGAAAGACATAATTTGCCAAAACTTATATAAGAATAGACAATCTGAATATTTGTGTATCTATTAAAGAAACTTAATCAATAAATAATAACCTTCCAAAACAGAAAGCACCAAGCCTGGATGGATTCACTGGTGAATTCTGTTAAACATTTAAGGAAGAAATTACACCAAATCTCTACAGTCCCTTTCAGAGGATAGAAGCCAAGGGGATACTTCCTAACTCATTCTTTGAGACCAGCTTACTCTAAAAACAAAACCAAAGGCATTGAAGAAAAGACAACTACAGACCAGTATCTCTCATTAACATAAATGCAAAAATGCTCAACAAAATATTAGCAAATTACATTTAACAGTGTATAAAAATAATTATATTCCACAACCAAGTGAGGTTTATACCAGACATGCAAAGCTTGTTCAACACTCAAATATCAATTTATGTATTTCATCATATCAACAGGCTAAAAAAAGAAAAAGCCCATGATCATATCAATAGATGCAGAAAAAATGTTAGCAAAATCCAGTGCTCATTCATGATAAACAATCGCAGTAAACTAGGAATATAGGGGAAAATCCTCAACTTGAAAAATAATTTCTACAAAAAAATCATATAGCTAACGTCATACTCAATAATGAAAAACTTGAATCTTTTTCATTAAGATAAATTGAAAATCAAAGGTCTTTTCTCTCATCACTCCTTTTCAAAACTGTACTAGAAGTACTAGCTAATGAAATAATAAATGTGGCGGAGAAGTGAAAGAATTCAGTGTAAAAAATAAAATAGTAAATATACTAAAATAAAATATGTTTAAATTCTTTTACAAGATTAGAGTAGAGAAGTGATTTCCAATTATGATTCAATATTTAGAATCCATTAAAGGAAATATTGATAAATTTGACTATACCAAAGTCAAATACTTCTGCATGGCAAAATAAAAGGGGGAAAAAAAAACACTAAGTGAACTCTAGAAACAAGTGACAAGCTGGGAAAAAAGTATTTTCAACTCATCTATCAGAAGAAGGTTTAATCTTCCTAATTATGTAAAAACCTCCTAGATATATAAAAGATGAAAGATATAGATAGAACATAAAGAAACAAATTTAAATATACCTTAAAGAGTAATTAAAATTTTTTTCAATCTCACTCATAAGAGAAATGCAAATTAAAAATAAACCAAGATGCTATTTTTCACCTCTCATATTAGCAGGAATCCAAAGGGATGAGAAAATAAGAAAATGTTCTGTTGGCCAGGCTAAGGGAAAACAGATTCTTTCATACATTGCTGGTGGAAGGACAAATGGAATAATGCCAATAAAAAGAGTTATAAAAATACATCAAAATATGTGCCTTTACGCTGTGACCAACAAATCTCTCTTCCCAGAAATTTTCTGATACACATTTTTGCATAGATAGGATGACATAGCTGTAAAGTAGTTCACTGAAATGTCATCTGTAAGTCCAAAAGTGTGGAAACAACCCAAGTGTTTATCAATAGGGAACTGATAATATTCCACTTTTGTTAAGCAGGGAAAGAAATTAAGGAAACTTTCTATATACTGATATTAAAGAGCTCAAGATACATCATCAGGTGAAAAAGCAACATGCAGAGTATTGTCTATAGCAAGTTACTTTTTTTGAAGTAAAAAGGGGAAAAACTATATATTATGTTTGCACAAAGTACCCCAAAGTGATGTACCCAAAAGTAAAAATAGTGGTTGCCTCTGATGGAGTGAGGTGGGGTAAATTAAGTTGATGGTGACTGGGTGAGTCTGAGGCTTCTCACTGTTTACAGTTTTTTCTTTTGGATTTTTGAATTATGTAAATGTATTTCACATGCTAAGGGAATGAAAAAATAAAATAAAAAAATTTAAAATCAATGATTCAGAATTATATATTCATAGCATTTTGTTGCTGAAATTGTTCAATACTCGTCGCTTCACTGGTGAAAAACAAAAGTTGAAGTTTAGCTTTTATGATTTAGTTAAGTTTACATAGCTATATTGTGGTAAATCCCAAATTAGAACTGCAGTCATGTACTTTGTTAACATCTGAAATTCTGAATAGATTTCCTAAGACATATCTACCAGTTTAGTTCTCACTGTCAAGAAACTGTTTATCGAGGTGCTGGGTTAAAATGGAAATGCATTTGCATCCTTTCTCAAAGTATCATATACCATAAATGTAATAGGTCAGAATAAAACTCATAAAGTTAATCTACAAGGACGAAGTAAGAAAAAAATTAAAGGAGGTATGACACATGTGGAGATGGTCCTTATAAATATCTGTAGTTTGTGAGAAGAAACAAATCTGTATGCTCTTGGATGTGCTTATTGAGAAAGGAAATTGACAGATATAAGCCATTTGCTTTTGATAAATTATAGAATTTAAAATAAAGTGAATGATATTTTAAAAATTGTGAAAAATTTTGCATTTTTTAAATAGAAAGGCTTACTCCATAGTTGCAATTTTACAATGCATGCTTTGTGAAGTGAGATTGATCTACTTTTAAATACAGTGAAAACTTACAAAGGAATTGAACAGTATAACTAAAATGAACAAAACAAATGACTCTTCCCACAAACCTTCTAATATCTAGAGTTGTTGAATATTTTAAAATTAATGTGAAGTTTGTAAGATGCCTATTGACTTTTAAAAGTTTTAAAATCATTACCTTCAATCTAGTTAAACTTGGCTTATATTCTTCTAAATCACTTCAGTGTTATATGAAAGATTTCTTCATATCGAAATCAGTCATTTTGATGCTCTCTTCCATAAGGACTTATGGTTTTTTGGGCACAATACTATAATGGCTCTTTCATTGTTTTCATAAATTCAGGTCCTTAATCTCAATTAAGTTAACTTTTTTTCATTCTACTACACTGAATCAAGGAACAACTAAAATTGACAGAAACCGAATTCCTTTTGTTCCTTTGTATTTTCTTATCTTAATTTTTAGAATATCATTTGTGAACCCCAAAGTCTACCAGGGACTAGGTGAATGTGGAAATCTTCCACCCAGGACTTATGTAAAATTTAGGGCAGGTCTTGCATTTTCTACTGTTCTTCTCTTTTACTCTCCTATTCTATGCAATGCAATTATTTTTTTGTAGTTGGAATAAAGTTTTTAAGTTCAGGTAATGCAACCTAAGATGATGAAAAAGGTATTAAAATCTGATACTTGGAACCTAAAGTACAGCAGAAAAGTTGAGAAATTATTTTGTTTTATCATTTCTTTGCACCAAATTATAGAGTGTTTTGATCACCTTCTGTTCACCTTGCTATTAATTAAGGGATCCTTTGCTCTAAATGGTATGAAATGGCTATTACTGAACCAGATTTGTTTTGCCCTACACAGCAAGGCAAAACACTGAGACACTGAGGTTTGCATCAAAGAGCCAGTTTATTTGCAAGACAACCAAGTGAGGAGACAGGAGAACAAATCTCACATTCACCTCCTTGAAGGCAAGGGGCTTGGGGTGTTTATGGGATAAACAGTAAAGAAGCAGGGAGGTCTGAGGCATGGGGAGTATGGGGAAAGGTGATAGGAAAAAGTGCTGTAATTGTCCTGCTCAGACATAATTAGGCTACAGGCCTCTACACCTTCTGAAGGTGCTTTTCTGCCCTGTGATGTCAAAAGTCACCAAGGACACTCACACATGCCTAGTTGAAGGGTTGGTGGGCCTATCCAACCTTAACCAGCTCAGCTGGAACTAGAGGCAGTTGACTCCAAGTTCCTGGAAAATAACTTGGGCAAACATAGGCTGTGTGCCACTTGGAGGACAAGCTAGTCTTTAAATGACCTTGATTAGTGAAGTCAGGTAAAATGGTTTTCACCCACAGTTTCATGGCCATATATACATACCATCCAACAATCAAACAAAAGTTTATTAATTAAAGACACTCACAGCCCCAGAGGAGGACATGGCATGCCACACAGGGCCACACGGAGGTTGCACTCAGAGATACAGTGAATAAGCAGAGAGTTTAGGAGGTAGGTTTTGTAGTAAAAAGAGGGTTGGGTACCTGTGGGAGGATATGATTGGATATTAGAATAATGGCTCAGATTTGCAGGCAGGTGAAACCCATTAGGTCAAGGATGATCAAGTAGGGCCCAACTGGTCCAGCTGATCTGGCCAGGTGGGAGCTTTTCTCCCTGTGTGGAAGCATATATGGTGAGAGGAAGGGGCCCTGTAAGGTTCAAAATGTCAAGGCAGCAGCACATGAAATTTTGGGCCTCATGATACGTAAGTGTTGTAGTCCAACATATTGTGTTCCTCTTGAAGAGAACTTTTCTATTAATTTCTTTAGTTCTGTCTTAAATGAGTTTTTCTTTTTCTTCTCTGAGAGCTTAGGAAATACATCATTTTTCTGTGTGAAATGTTCAATATTGCATAATTAAAGATCTTATATAGTATCTCTAGTATCT
The DNA here is from genome assembly GCF_009834535.1 of Camelus ferus. Classification (NCBI taxonomy): domain Eukaryota; kingdom Metazoa; phylum Chordata; class Mammalia; order Artiodactyla; family Camelidae; genus Camelus; species Camelus ferus. The sequence continues at coordinate 97,163,301 of NC_045697.1, read as the reverse complement.
AAAGTACCTAAAGGATGAACTACTGATTTAACAAAGTTTAAAAAAGAAGATTATATTGATGTTTAAAAATTTAAGAGATGTTTTTAATTTTATGGAGTATTCTGATGATTTTCTAATTAATAAAATATAGGAAGGTTCTGTGGAATGTGATAGAATGGAAAGAGAACACAGAAGGAAACCAAGGTTCTAATTCTGGTTCTTTTGGATGTAATTTTTAGTCTTCAGTTTCTTCAATGGAAAATAAGATGATAAAAGAAGATTTTTATTTTCCTCCTGTCCCAGTATTATTTTAATTCATCTAAGCTTAAAAAATACTTTGCCAGCTTGCATGTATATTTTAGTTTTAGTTCTGTAAATTATGGCCCAAAGGTAGTGGAACAGATGGCTGTCAGAAGAAAACGGTATCTTTTAGTCGATACCAAAGGGGAGGAAAGCCAAGGGAATATACCCCCACTGAAATATTTTGCTGATGTTCACCTTGGTAATTGTGCACCAACTCATTCATATTATAGAATTATTGCAAGAACCATAATGATTTATTTAAGGTATTTACAAACACTTCAACTTAAAACATGCCAGATGTTTAATATATCCACATCAATAAAACTTGTGCAGATAAAATGTAGCAGATGCTCTTTAAAAGAAAATTTGGTCATTTTAAGGATACAAGTTGAAAGGAAGCATCTTCTTCCCTTTACAGTGATTCTATTTATTCTTTCAGAATTTATTGAATACAAGATTGAGAGAAAATAGGTTAACCACAACAAAAAATGAAAGAAATGCTGTTGCTCTATTTTCATTTCCCTTAATACTTCTGGGAGTTGAAAACATACATAGAAAGATCTAGCTTTGGCAGAAAGAACAAATGAATCAAAATGAAACTCAAATCTACTGCATGCAAAAGAGGTAGAATGTTCTTTTTGTATGCAGTTTTGGGGATTGATTGTAGAATTTGGGGTCTGTGATACAGTGGGGTTTTTGTTGGTGGGTTCTTGGGGCATTGTATAAATCACTCTCATTTCTCTACTCTTTTCTTTAATCTGTGGAAAACCTTTGGCAAGTAATTTGTTTTGGAGTGTTAGAAGATTCTGATGAAATGAGATTTGCTTAGAAGAGGGAAAGCTTAGGATAGGCCTGGAGTTTAGCTGTGAGTAATGCTAAGGGTCTTTTTGTCTTTTTCTAAGTTGCTCAACCACTTTTATTGGAATAGGACAAATGGGAAGAGGATAGCTATCAGAAGTTTTCTGTTCAGGAATAAAAGTCATGGAGTTGTCTCAAGCTTACCTTTTATTCATATTCCTGGATGCCAACCCCTACAATTGGGCAAAAAATAGATTTGGCGTATGCAATGGTGTCAATATTATGTCCAAACTGAACATTTGATAAATAAGCTTTATAAAGTCAGCTGCAACTGCCTATCCATCTGAGCATGAACTGAGATTCTGTCTAGAAACTGCTGTTTTATTCCCTTGGCAGTATTAACAAATACCCCGTGTAAGTAAAGACTATTTATTGACTATTGAAAAGAATTGATTTTTAAAATTTTTGTTCTTTTGCAAGTGTCTTCTAAATGTTCTTTTTTTTAGCTCTTTATTATTGATTGATTTTAATAATTAAAATACGCATACACACACACACTTCACTAGCAGCAAGTGATTTGAAATCAGTGATCATCTTTGTTTTCCCAGTGTTAATTAAAATGATAAAACATACAAGCAAACAATACTTAGTTTTATTCTTAATTTTTCTTATAATGAATTCTTACAGTGCCCACACCTTGATTATCTACTTATCAAAATTGTACCAATCTTTACAGGTTCATCTCAGATACAATCTTCTGTGAATCATTTATTTTTTCTTCCCATCCAAATAAATATATTCTTTTCCCTTTGAAACCAACAATATTTTATGTTTCTTATCTTGCTTATCTTACTCTTCCTACATTTAAAATTGTATGTGTATGCTTTATCGTGAGCATTAAATTCAAATAATTTATTCTCTTCAAAGTATCTGTTGAATACCTTCTAGGGTCCTGTTTTATATTTTTGAATTACATCCTTGAAGAAAATAGATGCGATTCTTTGCTTGGTGGAATTATATTGTAATTGATATAGACAAATATAATCAATATATTAATTAAACAGAATGCTAGAGAATAGTAATTATTGGAATAAGAAAAAGTAAAACATGTAATGGGAGTGACGGGAAGTTGGAGTTAGAGTAAAATAATGGGATAGAAAAATGTCCCACACTAAGAAGGGGACATTTTTATGAAGACTCAATTGGTGAGTAGGGAGTTAGCCATATCCCTCCCTGGGGTTGCGGGAATTTGGAAGAGTGCTCCAGGCAGAGGAAACAGCCAGTACAGAGGTCCTAAAGCAGGATCATGAAAGACAAGTCAGAGTAATAGAGGCCAGTGTAACTGGAAGGGGACCTGTTTGGGAGACTGGGGTGTGATAAGAAGTGATGTCAGGATGATAATGCAGGGCTAGATCATTAAGGGCTTTATAAGCCCCTTAAAGGATTTTGCCTTTTACTTAGGTAAATTATATGGACATTGCAGGATTTTTAGCAGATGAGTGACAAGATCTGACTGCTTTAAAAAACTCTCAATGTATTGTATTGAGAATATGTATTAGCAGTGCCAGGGATAGAAACAGGAAGACTAGTTAAGAGGATATTGTAGAAGAGGGATGATACTATCTCAAATCACAGAATATCTTTGACAGTAGTAAGTGGACATATTCCGGGCAAGTTTGCAATGGACAGATTTGGAGGAGAATATAAAGAGTTTAGTTTAAGAAATGTTGATGTGATGTCTACTATACATTCTATATTTATGTGAGCAGGGACACATTCTTTTTGCTAAGTGTTGTTTACACCTAGTCATTTATTGCATAGTAACTAGGTATATGAAACATAAAAACATCACTATGTTTTCTTCTTACCTCATATAATGGTATTATTAGATAATAAAAAAAGTTTATGTTCTATCCTAAGGTAGTCAACTTAATACTTAAGAGAACTAGACTAAATATTTTTCTTTAATTTCTGATTCTTTGATAAAGATTTTACCAAATCTGTAACCTATTAGAAAATAAAAATTTTAAAAATTAAAACTCATGGCCCATATTCTGTAGATTTGTGAAAACATGCCATATTTTTTCACAATGACCATATTAAAGTATACCTATCATATTAAATACTTTTCATATCTGGTAAAATGTCAGGTGTTCTGAAAATTGGCACAACAAATGAATTGGACACACAGAGATAATACCTTTGCCAGCCCAGAAAATATATGCAGTGCTTCTATGCCTGCATACCCCTTTATTCTTCTCATGATTTATCATGGAAATGTGAGGTGACAGTTTTATATATGGAATGCAAATCTGGCTCACTCTACCAATCCAATGCATATGAATATGTATGTATGGTAATTTTTGTTGCTTGTAGAATAGCCTTTAGACATGCAATTTAATAGGTGAAGTATTTGAATGTATGCATTCCATGAATTTGTTTTTATTAAACTGGTAAACTAGTTTGTTGAAATTTGCTCAGTGATTGTCAGTCTTTTATTATATTCCCATACATGATCAAAAAACAAGAGATAAGATGCATTATCATATATATGCATGCATCATATACTTGCCAACGTAAATGTTGTTTCTAATTATGGAAACTCAATAACTTTATTGAAGCAAGAGAGTTATTTTGGAAGAGTAATTGTTACAAAATGAAGCATACATTTTCACAAAGTTTCAGAAATTATCTGACTTAGAGTATGATCCACCAAGTAATTCTTAGCTTTCTAATGTCATTATAAAAAAAAAACAAACTTTATAATCCCTAATTATTTTCCCCACATGTCAAATATCATTATCAGCTAGACTTGGTTATGAAGATGAAAAAACTCCCTTCATCGTTTCCCCTTAGCTTTCCTTAATACTGCACTTCAAAGATATAAGTGTGTGTTTTACAGTCAATAACTTATATTTGAATCTTCTATCCAGGCATTTCCTAGCTGGGTGACCTTAGACAAATCTTTTAAACTCTAAGCATCAGTTTCTCCAACTATAAATGGCAATAATAACAGTGATGCTTTATAAATTTTAATGATATGAGTAATTAAGATGAGAGGTGAAATGTTTACTATTCTTTCCTACACATAATTAGCACTCAGTGTGATTTATGAGTGTCATCACCATCATATGTGTATGATTTATAAAATGGTATACCTTTTCCCTGTTTATAGACAATAGTTCTACCCTATAAAGTACGTAGATTCTGTATCTGATCAGAACACTTATACTTGAAAGTGTTATTTTTCTCTCATGTGTTCTATAATTATGCTGATCTATTTCCATAAACACGCCCAGATTTCTTTTCTTAGAAACAACAATAAAATACTCCTCAGATGCAGATCCCTTTTCCTAACCTGCATCCCCTTCCAGTTGTCATCTTCTACTGCTCTGCGCTGACACCATCCCAGTTTCTTGAAAGAACTGCTGTGCTTGATTTCTTTATTCCTCACCTCACATTCACTTCTTCATTCTGGATATGGCTCTTATCTTTCTTTTCAAATCCATCTGTTTATTCAATAATCTTAATATCTATAAATACAATGAATATTTTCCCAGCTTTTTCTTGTCCTACTTTAGTGGCATTTGACAGAATTGACTACTTCCTTTATTTTCAATATCTCATCCAATGACATCAGTGTCCTAACTTTCTTTGTTTGCCTTCCAGCTGTTCCTTCTTAGTCTCCTTGCCTCATCCTTCAAAGCTTTACATTAAGTGTTCTAGTTTCTTGGAAACTCTTGATGACTTCACCAAAGTTCACACTTTTTTATTCTTTTCAATTTCTCAGTCAGTTGTTAAGCAACAATGACAAAAAACACAAACAACTACAACAAAAATGTCTGATTATTCTGGCTCAAAAAATAAAACACATATTTGAATTATTTTTTTCCTTTACCTTTTAAATCCAGTACATCAAAAAGTCCTATTACCTCAGCATTTTAAGTCTATACTATATCTGATGACTTTTCACCATTTATTTCTACTATCATTTTCTCCCCTAAGATACAATCTTACTGTTTCCTATGTAGCTACATATACATAAAAAGAATAAGCATAATATATAGCATAGTTAGATTTGGTCATGACAAGTGCTGTGGAAGAAAATTAAGCAAGGAAAGGCACTAGAAATGATGTGGCTTCAATTTTAAATAAGAAGTGAATGTAGGCCACACTGAAAAGGTGATATATAAATGAATATTCACAATGTGTTTTATTACAAAGAAATGTCCTTACGTAATTCAAGCCTCTTGAATTTTTATAAAGTAAGATAAATACCTCAAGGACTTTACAAAAATTAATTCAGTGCAAATCATGACATGTGAAAATTAAATACATGTGACAAATGTTAAATATGATCTTGAACATTTTTTCTAAGTTTTAGCAGAAAGCCATGAAGGCAAATGGTATAGGAGGAAATTATCAATGAAGTTCCTATTTATGCAAATTCTAAGATGTTGTGAAAAATAAATCTGCCAGTTACTATCCCATAAGGTGCTTGGGAGATATAAGAGCAGGAGGAAAACATGCAACATATTGAAGTTGACATTGTAATGGTGGTCTTTAGAGAGAAGGAGTTGCTGGTATATTGTGGATTTCCTCTAACCTCCTATGGTGAGGCACTATCTCTTCTTTACCTCAAGCTAAATGATAGTGAACTTTAAGTGAACCAAGTTTTTATTCAAGTCAGAAAAGTTTAAATGCAAGTGACCAGAGCTGGTTTCCTTGCAACAACATCAAAAGTACTGCTTTGAGAGAGAGCTACACTTCCATTGGCTGCCAAGCAGAGGTATTGGTTTTTCCATGTGCTAGAGAAGAATACTGAACAAAGTGCCAACAGTGAGCCATACTAAAGTACCCTTCCAAGAGGACTGCCAACCAGGAGTGAGGTAACCTCCACAGGAAAGACTGGAAGTCTAGCATGGACTGTAAGAGATAGTGCATGAATGATGGGACATAACAACCATGTGACAGAAGGAATACCATCAACTAATTCATGAACTCCAGGAAGCTATGCAACTATGAAGAAGGTCTCACAAGAGAATGAGTTAGCTTTTTTTTTGGCATATACTAAACCCACATGGTACTAGTGCTGAATTACAACCTGTTCCAGGTAAGTGAGACCTTCTTACCCTTATATCGCCCCACTCCTCTTGCTTCATCTTGAGGGGTTCCCTAAAGAGCCATGGTGTGGGGCAGGAGCTCAAGACAAAACACCTATGCATTTCCCTTCCCTTGATTGCTTATCAGCTGATGAGACAGAAATTGTAGACTTGAAGAGGAGTTAAAGATTTGATGTAAAACTAACAGATACTTATATTAATTTAAAGGAACCAGAAATTTAGGAGATTTTCTTGAGACTTCATTTAGAGTTAGGACAGAATATCAGTCTATAGGATGCACTGAAAGAGGACGTTATGAGGAATAATAAAGTTTCTCTCTGATTGCATTCTACCACATCCAATTTTTCAATAAACTGAATATCTGCAATTTTATAAATTTCATTAAGTTCTTCATTGAATTATGATTGGTTCTGTTGGGAACATTGTTGATTATATTCACTTGTTCTTTATCTAAAATTAGAGATCAGTTCATTTAATGGGAACAATTTGGCAAATTATTCTCAGTGATAAATTCAGGAATAATTGTGAATGACTTTAAAATGCACAAAAAAGATCAATGGGTGTTCTGTCTCATTCATCCTTCACTATCTTTTAGCTATGTTATCTAATTTGTATATAAATAGTAGCAATGGATATGATTTCCTCATAGGCAAGTAAAATAAATTTTCTCCAGTAGAGGTACTATTGATTTCCTTCTTCTCCCTCCCAAAGAAGTCAATTTTCCATCTATTGATCAAATTCATTTCAACATTCCTGATTACTTAATATGAATCTCTCAATTTTCTCTTGAACTTTTTCCAGTATCTTACTTGTTCCCTCATTAATTAATGAGTTAAATAAAAATGTTGACATATGTTCATTTTCTATCTGTATGAGGGTTGTGGTTTATCCTTTTTAATAGTTTATCCATTTTTAAATTTTTAATTGAAGTATGGTTGATTTAGAGTATTAGTTTCAGGTGCACAGCATAGTGATTTGGTATTTTTATAGATTATGCTCCATTAAAAGTTATTGCAAGATAATGGCTATAATTCCCTGTGCTATACAATATATCATTATTGCTTATTTATTTTATACATAGTAGTTTGTATCTCTTAATCCCATACCCCTATCGCACCCCTCCCCACTTCCCTCTCTCCACTGGTAACCACTAGTTTGTTTTTTGTATCTGTAAGTCTGTTGGTGTATATCTGTTTGGGGTATTCTCTTATGACTTTTGCATCTCTGTGGTATCACTTGTTTCTCCTCTTTCATTTCTTATTTTGTTTATTTGGATCGTCTCTTCTTGGTGAGTCTGGCTAGAGGTTTATCAATTTTGTTTATCTTTGCAAAAAAATAGTTCTAGATTTCAGTGATCTTTTCTCTGATTTATTATTGTTAAGTGTAATAAAAGTATATAGTTCATTCTACTTGGGTTTGTTTTCCCAAACTTTTATAATTGTACTGATCAAATAAGGCAATAATTACTTGAGTTATATTTAACATTAAGAAAAATTTAAATTTGTTATACCAAATTGAATAATTATTTTGTTCAACTTTTTATTTCTACGGTAATTATGTTTGTAGTATGTCAGCTCAAAGGAAATTTATGAGATCTTATATAATTTAAAACCTCAGCCTGGTATTACCTTAAGTTAATTAATGATACTTATTGGAGACCTAAATAATTTTAACTAAAATAGATTACCAAAGCCCGGTTACTAAGCATAATTTTGATTCTGTATACCTTTTTACTTTAATATTGTATGGAGAGGCTATAGCTTTAGGTCACGAATGTGTGAAAGCGGTATGTGTGACTTTAGAAAGTTTTATTGTGTGTGTTCATGGAGCTACTAGTAAGACAGTTCTCATTTATCCAATCCCTTGCTTTTTCTGTGAAATTGTCATTACGTTTGTTAAAAGTTACGAATTCATACTAGGAATATTGGTGACAAAGGAATACAATGTGTGTCTGTTTTTGTTTATCAAAAGAAGAGTGTAGGTTTTTCCTAATGCAGTAGTTCTCAGGCTTCTTAGTCTCTGAACTTTTGTGGCCCTCAAAGAACTTTCGTTTAATGTGTTAACTATCTTTATTTACAGTATTGGAAATAGAAACTGGTATTGTTAATACTTATTGGTTTGTTTGAAGATAGTGATAATGAACACATTACATTTTAATATAAATAACAATAATTATTGCAGACTCCCTGAGAGAACTACTATCCTGATGTGTCCATTGGTTCCAGAGAATGAAGGGACATAATGAAGGATAGCATTTGGATTTACTCAGTTTGGGAGTGAACTTAAGTCCAGAGTTTCTAATTAGTGCATTTAGGTTCAATAGGAGAGGTTATTTTTCAATTTTATGCAGTCTGCCTAGATAGAGATTCTGTGTTGTGTCAAATTAATTTTCTATGTCTTATGCTGAATTTATAATTTTATTTACTACTTAGAGGAGGAAAAAAAAAACAAAGTTTTTTCACCTTTGGAAAAGTTCTTTACAACTGTGTTATTTTTTATGTTCCCTTAAAATGTTTTGTCACTTTGATTAGATACAAAACCAACTTTTGCTTTGCAGGCAACCATAATTCTATCCTAATCAAGTGCCCAAATCTCTGACAACTCTTTTGACTTCACCTTTCCAAAATCTACACTAAATTTATAGAAAGTCCCCTTAAAATTGTCTTTTGAGATTGTCTGGACACTACTGGAAAATCATACATACTTCCTTTTTCTCATTATATAAAGGGAGATGCTAGAAATCATAGATTTGTTTGATGTTATTGTAAGAGTTGCATAGAAAATTGTCAGATAAGAAGATATGCTCGGTCTTCCCAAAGTTTGTAGAGATAAAGCATTATTAATATAAATATTTTAGAAACTGTATGCATTATGGGAAGACTCTGGAGATTTGTCAATATGCTTCTTTCCATAATATGTATTTACCCTCAGGGAAAGCACTGATCAAAACTCTTATAAGGTAGTTATGTTCTGTGCTGCCATAAAGAATTTTACTCTCCTCTGTCCTGATATTATTGCTGATAGAAACAAACTAACCACAATCAGAAATTAATCCAGTATCACCTACAGATAGTTTTTATTTTCCTGTTAGGCTTTCTTGAAGACTCTGATACAAGCTGTGGCTCAGAAAATGTGTTTTTGAGGAAGGAGGTCTCACAGCTTTGTGCAAAAGTACTGCATTAGGCACTTCAAACTATTGACACTAAAGAGTCAATTCATGGATAGAAGCTTTGAGTAGACATCACTTAGATAACTTTCAGACCATACTAGTGAATAGAATCAAAATTTCTAGGGCTCATTTCAGTCCAGAAAAAAAGTTAGCTACCTGCAAGTAGATGGGTGGCATAGCAGAAAAAAAAATCCAACAGAAAAAATCCCCCCAAACAAAAAACTAATTATGTAGGATTGAATGAAGTGATGAGAGAAAACACATTGTTTTTATTTATTTGCAATATTGTTGATGTTGTGTAAATGTACTATTTTCCAGTATATGGAAGTCCTTTTTCTTTTTTAAGCTATTTGCCACTCCAAACAATTTAGTAACTCCGCGTTTATACTTTGAAATAATACTTTTTAAAAATCTGATTCTCACTGACCTCCCAGAATTCATGAAATCTGAGTCTCCTTACTTTTTATGGAAAATTAAAATAGATTGCATCGGTTCCGTAAGAATCTTTTACCAGTACATAATTGACAGATTGTGTAATCACAGCCATATCCGGAGTGTTATATTTAGGAATGATTCATATTTAATCAGGTGTGACAAGACAAGCCAGTTTTCAGTAACAATGCTTGATTGTTTTATTGACAGAGCCAGTGCACACCAAGTTCTGTTAGGAAAACTGGTCTTATACCTGGCTTACAGGGCTGGGTCTTCTAGATGGCAAGGAAGATACATTTTTGACAGGCTAGGAGTCTTAGGAAATTTTGAGGATCTCTGGAAGAGAAGAATTCACTCAAATTTATAGGCACTGTAGTTGAAATCTGCTGGAGATAGTTTCTTGGGTTTGTTTTCCCGTTCTCTGGATAGCAAGTAAATAGAGGTATTTAAAAGTATAATCAGAAATTTTTTATGAAAAATTTTGGATGGAAATGAATTCTGTAGCCTCATGGGTTGTTCGGTACTTGATGGCACTTGATTTGAAAAAGAACTCTAAAGGAAACCTTCAGGGTTAGTGAAAACTCTTACTGGACCTACGTAAATAACCAAATCAAACCTAACAAGACAAGTCTATTTTTCTGTGACTGATAATAAAATTTCTTTGATATTATGATGAACATAAGGTGGGAAGACTGTCAGAAAAGTAAGTGTGAATGGACAAATGGAAATGGGCAGAAATTATTACTGTGTCTTGTTTAGTGCACAGATCCTGCTTATCTCTTGCATTACATTTGAGCTATTTTAGAATGTTGTATCTTGTAGATAACTGGTAGTGATGCAGATATTTTTTGTTCATATAGATACGGGTGCATATTGACTACTGAAGGTGCAGTTGATTTCCACAAACCCTGAGGAAGAGTCAAGTTCTTTTATCTGTTAGCACATTTATTTCAGTATTTCTGTTCACTTATATATGTGTCTGCTTTTAGGATACATTGGTTACATTTGGTATAGGTTACATTGACCAGATGTAAAATCTTTCATGCTCCCTCATTAATTAATGAGTTAAAATAAATATTTGAAATGCATTCATATTATATTTAGGTGAGAGTCACAGTTACACCTTTTTCAAAATTACATTTTAATGTTGCTGACATTGCTGAAATGTGTATCATTTCAATTGGCTTTCAAGCTGTTAGTGTCATTTTTTTCAACATCTACCGTGTAACAAATTCTATTCAAGTAGATTTACATGTCCTTTCAATTCTAAGAACCACTCTACACTGTAGGCATTATTTTGTTCATTTTACATCTTAAGGTACTAAATTTTCTAGATACTAAGTGGTGAAATCATGATTTAAACTATTTCTAATGCCTAAACCCTTAATAAAAGTTTGTTAACTCCTCGGAATGTTTAACAGAGCTACAAAATTCAAATAATTGTTACTACCAGTCATCATCTACTTCAATATAATAGAATTTGGTTTAATGGTTTTGATTATCAGTAGGAAGTAAACTATTAAAAAAACGTTATTCCAGGAAAGTTCTCAGTGAGATGAAGGAAGCTGGCATCCGATGTAGACATTCTGCTGACAATTAAAACAACAACAACAAAACAAACATAAATAACCCTGGAGAATCTTCTGGTATATCATTAATCGTATACCTCTATAAAATTAGCTGGCACACTTCCTAACTTCCAACCTTCCAGCAAACCTATTAACCTCAGCTGGTATTGTTTTGAACAGTTTTCAGAATCATCTACTTTATCACCAAAACCCAGGAATTGCTTGTTCATTTTTATGTTGTTTTCAGTTTTGTTTTTTATAAAAATAGAATCCTTGTTGGAGCTGGCTTTCTTACATACCTCGGCAATATGACTTGCCCATGCTTAGATATGAGATAGCATTTTGAATGTCTTGCTATAAAACTTTTTTCTCTGACTAAATTGCAAAGCCTTTGAATTTTCTTTCTTTTCAAACTTTTCTCTATTTTATAACTGTAGATTTTCAAGAACTATTTTTGTAAGAACAATAGTTACTCCCTCTTGTCCCAGAATTCTATTACCAAATGACTACTTGTCTTCAGATATTCACCAATTTTGGCTTTCTCCTAAATTAAAAAGTCCAGAAGAAAAACTTCACTTGCGCTTATGATAGTTCTGGATAGTTTATATCTTAATTTCTTATCCTTCATGATTGAATTTTGATAAGCCACAGAGAGCCTTTTTTTCCTTAACCATTTCTATATGTCCAGCGATATAAGAGGATCCAGTTGTGTGGGTAACTGTGTGGCCTTCAGCCTTAACCTGTGCTTACTTTATAGTGCTGTGAGAATTAAATGAGTATGTACATTAGTTAAGCCCTTTTGCCCACATACTAAAGTTCTGTTTCCTCTCTTCCTTCTTTTTTCTTTATGTTTAATTTTGTCTTCACCATTCTAGCACTAATTGTCAATGATACCCTAGGTATAACCCACTATGCTCACTTATTATCAGGATTAGCTTCTGTACTCATTTGAAAGTTGTCTAACCCCTTCACTTGGATATTTCTTTTTCAGATGTACAATTTGATAAATTTTGGTAGATGTATACACCCATGAAACCACCATCACAGTCAAGATAGCTAACATTTCCATCACTTCCCAAGAGGTGCAATTTTTGAATCCCCAATTTATCCCTTCCCACCCCCTTTAAGTCCTGGTAACCATAAGTTTGTTCTCTGTGTCTGTAAGTCTGTTTCTGTCTATGTTTGTTTTACTTTGTGTTCTTTCCTTTATAACATTCATATATTCAGGTATATACTTTCAACAATCACTTCAAATATTCACATCCTTTCTTTATCCTGATTCTTTCAAATACATCGATATTTCTTTATATCTGTAAATTCTTCCTCAAAATAAGCAAGTCAAGACTGATTTTGTTAGCTTTCCTAAAAATTGTATCACTTGAAAATTCTTTATTTGTAATCATCTTACCATAATACCAATCTCTACACAGAAATAGCATGGGCCAAAAGCAACCCTAAAGCTATCTGGACTTACGTTTTTACTTCCGATATGTTCGTACCAGCATCTGTTTTTTTTTTTTTTTTTTCTCAAATAAGGATCTTAATTTCTTCTTCCTTTTTTGATTAAATAGGTACTATTTTCATCTAAGCCCCTTACATTTACATGCTAGTTGATAAAAGCTAGTCTTTGTTTTCTATTCTCACTTTGTTGGAATACAGTGACACCTTAGACTTCCTTAAATAAACTTTACTTTCCATGTGTTCTTCCATTCTGTCATGTTACTTCTAAATTCTTAATTCTTTAATTTAAAAACCTTTCATTTTTCAGTACTCATTTTAAGATTTAGCTATTAAATTCTTTTCATTTTTTTCTCACCAGTGGTGCCTTCATTTGATTTTCAATTGTATTTTAAGTGTTCCACATTTATTAGATTATATTGCCCAGACAAGTCCAGCTTCTTTTTTGTTTGCCCTGTTGGTAAGTGCTACAATTTTACAAATCAAATAATAAATAAAATGGGAACAGTTTTTCTACAGAGATATGGTATAATACTATAATAATTTCTGTGTGAATTTCTTTACAATTTGCCATCCATATCTGAATTAAGAACTGGTGGAAATCTCCTTACCCATTCTGACACTGACACTGAAAGCAGAGATTTCAGTTTACCTAATGTTGTAAAGATGCTGTTGGGTATATTTTTCTTCATTCAATCATTCATTCATTGAGCATTTTTTTGTGGATGAACTTTATATAAAACTCTTTTGAATGTATATACAGATAAGATGTCACTGTATTCAACATGCTTAAATGTAATGAAACAAGAAAATAAATGTAAAATTAACATGCAGTGTGGTAAATATCACAGCTAAGTTATAGAGGAAATGCTATGGAATAACAACCTTCAGATGTTGTGAAATGCTACAGGTGGAAAAAGAACATTGAATAGTGCCTGGAAAGAGAAATAGCACAAAACTTCCAGGCAGAGGGATCACTTGTAAAATGGCAGGTAGTTGTGGAAAAGGAGTGTGAGGTCAGGTATAATGAGAAGTTTGGTATAACTTTGTATGAACTGTCTTTGTTTCTTCCAGTATTTCATATGAACTTTCCTTTGTCACCCTTACAGTTTGCAAAAGTCTTTAGGACAAATACTAATCTAATAGTTTGTTTTCATGAAATGATAGTAACTGTTAAAACTCAATTTGCAAACACCATGGTAACCATGTAGTTAGATACATTTTCTTATTCTCTATAGACATAGCATTTGAGCTAGTCTGTCAAAGTAACCTCTATTTAATAAGTAGAATAGTCATGAAGTAAATATATGAATGTCTCAATATGTACATTTCTGCACCTTTATACTTTCACATGGAGAGCTCTAACTGGTTTGATTCAGATTCACTCAGTTCATATACTCGAGAACACATTTATCAGACACTAGACAGCAAGGCTCCTTTAGACAGTCAATATACTGCAGGAGAGATGCTGAAAAGTGAAATTGTAATTATTCTTGACATAGGACATTCTAAGGGTGTCTTATGCCAAAATAATGAAAGTTATTTTTCTTCAGGAAACTGAAAGACGATTCATGAGGTGTCTTCAGGTTTCCACAGAAATGGAGTTAAATAAGAAACATGTGGCACTTCTGATGGATATAGATCATCCTGAAATCACTTCACATCTGCTGGCTGAATAGAGAAATAACTATAAATCTTTTCAAAAACAATGGAGGGAAAAATGTAGCAAATATATCAAGTAATGCCTTTATGGCATCCTTTAGCATGATTCTATATAGAAGGTTAATTTTAATGGTAGAATTATTTGTTACACACCATTTAAAAAAAGAAAATTAAAATTATAGATGGATTACTATGCTATATTTTATCTTGCAAACTCTAGATATTTCACTTTGCTATTTACAAACCTGTTTTTAATCTTTAGTACCATTTAAAAATGTGCAAATGTTTTCATTTTTAGCTTGGTGTAAGTTCATATCATTAGAATATTTTTTAAGTCCTTTGTAGAAATTTAAATAAGTTTTTCTTGCTCTCACACATGCATATATGTGAAAAAATATTTTGAAGGAGTATTAATAGTGGATAAATATATTATGGAATACATTTTTTTATAAATATGTACATACTTAATAGAAAATTGTTATAAAGCTCACAGTTAAGAATTCAGATGATTAATCTTCCTTCTTCTAAAAAAGTTTCTGGAACACACTTCTCCCCTCAGTGCTCCATTTCCAGCAACATACCATTTAATTATTTAAACATAATTATATAAGAATTGTTATTTTTGATCCTAACAGTGGAGCAAATTTTTATGACTTTCTTGTCACTTCAATAATTAATATAAAATATGTATCTATGAGGGTTAAAATACATACATCACTGAACAATTTATCACTATATAACTAGTCTCATGTTTTGAATATACATGTTGTTTATATTATCACTATAAAAGTTTTCTTGTGTGATAAATATAAAAATAACAAATTTTCATATATATTCATGTATATGAGATTCTGACCTTCAAAAAGCCCTTGTAGGAAATATTTTCATCATAATCTATATTCTTGTTTTCCTTAACTCTCAGAAAAGAACTATTGATTTTTTCTTTAAATAAAATAAGAAAGAACAGAGTCAAGGTGCTCCTTTCATTCCATTCAAATTCAACAACACGCATATGGGAAAATGCGGTGTTGGTGGAGGCAATGATGCTGTGGGAATTTTCATCTAGCAGCATAGTCTTATAAACTAATAAATACCAAATTTTCTTCTTTGTCTTCTTCACATCTTCAAATAATTCTCCAGTGGCATTGGCTGCAGAAAATGAAGGCTTCAAATCAGATTGGGAAATGAGAAAAGATTGCACGCTGAGTTAAACATCTGACTGATTTGAACATTAAATTCTAGTTCTATATGCCATGCTTTTTTGCTCATACTGGAGACTGACCCTTGTTAAATACTAGGATATGTGAAAAAAATTCTGGCTTAGTATGAATTTTCAACCAAAGCAAAGAAAATCATTTCAGAAAATTGCCAATATAAGATACTGAAATTTAATGATATAATTTAAGTGTTATCAATATTTTGAAGGGATATTAGAGGTCAGAGTTAAACTCCCTCATTTTCAGATGGAGACAGTTAACAGTGAGTTTTAATGAGTTGTTCAAGGTCATTGTAAGCTTTTATTAGATGTAAATTGCATTTTATTTAGTTTTCTAGCTCTTCTATGCCTAGTGATACATCTGACTTTTTTCCCACTGCGATGTAAGATTATTCATACATTGAGATGGGGAGTGCATAGCAATGAGGTAATTGTCCCCCTTAAGAAATCTGAACAAAGTGGTAATTAAGAGATGCAGTTGGAAGGATGGGTCTAGCTTAGAAATTCCCCTTCCCCCTCTTCACAGTTCAGATTAAAGAGACTTTTCTTTAAGAATAATTGTTCTAGACCAGGGTTTTAGTTGATTCCCAGCATCCTGAGGGAATTTATAGGAGTGATATGTTGTATTGTAACAAAGACATTATTGTATGTAAACATCCTGCTCTCAACACCTTTTAAGATACTGCCTCAAAGGGGTGGAGGTGGGGAGAGACAGAGACAGAGAGAGACAGAGAGAGACAGAGAGAGAGAGGGAGAGGGAGGAAGGGAAACGAGAGTGTAAATAAAGGAGCAGAAGTCCAATTTCACTGGCATGTTTTATATGCTAAGTGAATGTCACTCAGTATGAACTGCCCCCTGAATATCTCTTCAGCATTGTACAGAACCAGAGCCTGTCCAATCCATAGTTAGAAGAGAAATGGAGTTCAGGTTGTTCTTTTGCTAAATCCTTGTGACCTTTTTAGGATTCTCTTTAATTATTTTGTTAGGAAAAGTAAAAGATTTGAAAATAGGCACAAGAAATTCACAGAAAGATGTGTCAATGAATCTCAAGAGTAAAGTGGTATATGAAGAATTTCTTACCAATTTCTAATGTCTTGTCTCTTGTTTTATAGCAATAAAAAGTTTAATCATGGTAGCAGTGATGGAGGTCATTTTATCTGGTATAAGTAGGATGGAAACTCTCTTCCATGACCCACGTTCCCCAAGGAAGTTATCTGATTCCCTTTGAGTTGAAACAGAGGGATAGATAGGACAGAGTAGAGAAAACAGACTATTGATGGTATATCTGATTCACTGAGTATCAATCTCTTTGTCATCTTATTAAAAATGACAGCCTTATTGTTTACTTTTCTTTATGTTGCCTAGTTGCATTCTCTTTGATTTTTAAAAAAACATTTTTGCTAAAGTTACTCTATGATCTGTGATCAAATTAGTATCTATTCTTGGACTTTTTGGGAACTCCCTGAGTATGGAGGATAATGAAAATGAGAGCCACATTAATGAAACTTTGGATGATGTGTCTGAGAGTCAGATTTTTGGTAGTATATGGAGGGTGATTAGGTTTTAACTTTCTATTTCATTCCCTTTCATTAGGATTTTGTTTTAAAACTCCCAGAGAAGAGAAGTTAAATTTTTTTACTCCAACATTTCAATATATAAAAAGGTCACTATAGTGAATCTACTTCTTAGAAGAAAGAATATCAACTTTATATATAGTTAAAACAAATAATCTAGACATGTTTAGTATGATAAACTATACTTGGACACTTCTAAGGTAAACTGACGATTATAGTTCTTTAGGGCCTCTTGTCTTAGTTTAGGGATTACCAATATATATGTTTTACCTAGTATCCCTACAACCCTCACCTTCTGGCTCTTAGCTAAGAAAATGTTGGGGTGGAAGGAAGGGAATAGGTATTTATTGAATATATCTGTGCCAGGTACTGAATGTTTTACATTAAAAAAATTAAATACAGTAATTTTATGAGGTATGTGCTATTTATTTTTTAGACCATGTAGGCACACACACACACACATACACACACAGAAGACTCAGAAATTAAGAAAATTGAATATATATTACTTTTAGTATATGGAGTATTTTTTGAGACTTTAAGGCTCTTCATCTCTTCTGTTTGTAAGCTATGATCACTAGGTTCTATCTGATAGTTTGAAGTTCTAATGGAAGAGAAATAAGTTTCTGATTTAATCTTCAGACTGTTACCAACAGCTCATTAAAACTGGTGACAGAGGAAGAGGGAGAATCATTTCTTAGCCAGTCCTTCTGTGATGCTGAAGGATGTAGCTTGAGAAGATGGTCTCTGATTTAACTAAATGTGTCAATCACTGATTTCTATGCAGCCAGAGAGCACAGGATGAGGAGAGGGGACATAGCTGAAATGCTTTCTCTTCAGTCCTTTCCAATTCTGTGACAACCACTATCCTCCAGGTGGTCACCTTTTCTTTCTTGGACGACCTCTTAACGGCGCTTCTCACATCTATATGGTGCTCTTCTGAACCAATCTATATATAGGTATTCCCAAATGATACTCTTAAAACTCAAATCTAATCATGTTACTCACTTTTTAACCTTTTAATGGCTTCTCATTCTCATTAGGATGAAGTTTGGCATTCTTAAGCTGTTCAGTTAATCCTTATATCATCTCACCACTATGATCTGGGAAATTAGAGTATAATTTTCAGGAGAAAACTGAATTGGTAATAAATATCACCAGATGCAAAACAAATATTTCTGTATAAATATATTGGAATCTATAATTTGCGATCACTTCCCATAAGTTTTCTACCTCATAGGAAATCTCACCTGCTCTTTAGAGATTTTGAAGGATTTTAGGGAATGGCTGAATTTTTTCTCAGAAAGTTTTTCTCAGCAAACTTCAGACTAATACTTTGAAACCACTTTTCAAAACCCTTTCTAACTAAAAGTTACTCAATTATGGAGCATAAAGGAGAAATATAGAACATAAAATACATCGTGTTCTTACCAGAAAACTAGGTGTCAAAGTAATGAAGAAAATCACCAAGGTCGAGCAATGGTTAAAGCAGAGCTAGTAGACTTCAATGTCACTGGCAGAATTCAGGTATCATTGCTTTTTCAACTGCTCCATAACCACCTACTTTCTATTTAAGGATAGATTTCAGAAAACATTCAGAAATAAGAATTATTCTTTCTCCTCTTTGTTCTGCCAGTCTAACACTTTGCATTAGGAGGTATTTAAACAGTTTCTATTCAAATGAGCAATGCTTCTCTGACAAGTACTATGGACACACAATTAACAGGGTCAAACTTTAGAATAAGCATGATGTACATTGCCATGTTATTAGTTAACAATGCACATATATATTTGTTTTAAAATAATGAACAAAAGGGGCTAAGCCTTAAGTGGGTTGTATAAGTAGGTAAAACCACTGAAAGGGCATTGAAAAACATTTTTGAAGTAGCTGATATGTTTAGTACTGCCCCAGATATAAATTTAATGAAGTATAATGAAACTAGTTCTTTTTCTAAGTGTTTAAAGTGCAACTTCATAGCTCCTCATCAAAAGGAAAATCATCAGTACCTTTTTGTAGAATGGAAACAAGATACATGATAATATTCAAATTCTTTTCATATTTCTATTTCATGTTAGAAGGAACATTTGAAATCAAGGAAACAGATAAATAACATTACTGTGTAGGACTAACCACTCTGATTTTTTTCCAACCGTTTTTCAGTTCATGGTCTGCTTGTATCTCTCTGCTAATAAATACACTTTGAAGAGGCAGAGTTCTTCTCAGTGATTGCTTTGACTTTGATTCAGCACAGCAAGGACAGGCTAGTTGGGATAGATGGATATTAAAGTTTTTTCTGTATGCTAAATATCAGAGTTACACATGTAATGTGTGGTTCTGGCCTCAGTTAAATCAGCACAATTGAAATTTGCTTTGTTGTTTTAAGTAACATCTTGGGTAGACTATGTACCTGCCATCAAACACAGAAAATATATTTGACATAATCCTATATACTGTTCAATTATAAAAATGAGGAATTTTATTTTTTGAGTCACTGCATCCCCCCAATCCAAGTCACTCTTTTGTATAAAGACATAAGGGTTAGGCTATTTATTTCATCTATGATGTACTAAGACTAGTCAGAAGACATGATTTGAATCATCGCTCTGCTAATCAACAACTGAATAATGTTTCAAGTTGCTTAAATGATTTTAGCTTCAGTTTCTAGAGCTATACAGTGGAGAAATAGCATTAGTTTCTGAGAATTTTAAAAGGGTTAAAATAGATGATTTACTTGAAAATATTTTGTACATAGCAAAGAGCTATTTTTGTTATTATTTGAGAAATTTAGGGGTCAATTTATAATATTTCTCTTTTATAATGAAGTATTTTGGTTAAAAGATCATGAGGTGTGAATGCAACTAAGCAGCTACAGAAGAATAATGTCATTTTAGCTGGCATAAACAACCTGCATCACAGTCGTTACGTAGAGAACTACCCACAGTATCTTTTTTTTTTAAAATTGAAGTATAGTCAGTTTACAATGTTGTATCAGTGTCTGGTGTACAGCACAATGCTTCAGCCATATAAGAATGTACATAAATTTGTTTTCTTATTCTTTTTCACTGTAAGCTACTATAAGTTATCAAATATAGTTCCTGTATGGCACAGGGAACCCAAAGTATCTTTGTATCTCACAGCGCACTTTACATGAGTGTGAAATATCCACTGTAATGTTAAATCATCAGGGATCATCTTTTTACTTCTGTGTAACTTAACCTATTTTTTATATATCTTTTGAGAAATTTATTTAACAAATTTTGAAGTGCACATCATAAATGAAAGCATAGATAAAGATGACTATATTAAAGTAAAATACCATCAAATACAAATTTAAATGACTGCTTAAAGACAATATGTTTTACACAAATATAAAGCAAAAAGATTTAAATGTCAAGTGTATATAGATTTTATAAACCAGTAAGAAGATTAAAAAAAAAAACCAAGCTAGTAGAACTGGCAAAACATAGTAACAGGGAATATGAAGAATAAGAAATTACAGAAGTCAATACATTTATGAAAGAAAAATGACTGGTATATATAATTGCAAATTTAAAATAAATATCAGCTATTTAATTGTCAGATACTAATATTCTGAGAATACCAATTGTTTTCAAGGATGTAAAGCAAAGATAATTTCAGTATTGTGCTAGAGAATAAATAAAAAATAAATCATTTTGGAAAGTGATTGAACAAAATTGAGTAAAGTTGAAGATGTGTGTATTCTAAAACTCATCATTTCTACTCATAGTTAATTCCTTGAAATAAGTTTTTACATGTGTAAGAACATTTATGAGAACATTGGGTCTAAGAGCAAAGTGTGTGAAGACTTCAGTGTCCATCAAAAGGAGAGGGTTAATTTACTTGCAGTATGTTTTACAAATAATACTATTTAGCAGTTAAAATATTTGAAGTGACTATTTCACAAATGTAATATTTTGAAGAAAATTAGAATGGAACTTTCAGTATTGTGACATATTTTAAAATATACAAAACAATACTGTGTATTAAGTATAATCTCATATGTATTGAGCAAAATTATGTAATGTGAGGAATGAAAAACTACAATTCAGGATAGCAATTCTGTCTTGACCAAGGAAAGAAACAAGGGGAGTGAGATCAAAGAAGTAGAACACAAAGAGTATTAATTTTATTCATCATATTTCTATTAAAATATTGATGAAATTTTAGCTTCCAGATTTGGTACACTAGTAAATTTGATCAACAGCCCTGCTAAAAACAACTGGGAAAACTGAACAAAGCCTAGATAAGCATCTGCTTGAGAGAATTGTGAGGTCAACAGAACTGAAAAATGATTAGTTCAAGCATTGAAGAAGAGGAAATTCGATCAATGGGAATCTGGCATTCAGGACTGCCTTAGCTTTAAAAGTATTTATCAATTCTGGAAGAGGTGACTGAGAGGCTAGGACTCTAAGAACTGCTTTGACAGTCTTGTGGACTATTTAAACAAAAATTGGAGTTCAGGAATTTCTATGAGGAAGAAAATATCCCATATAAATACACCATCTTTGGGTTGAGATATTGAAGTGTTAGAGTACAAAATCAAGTTTTAGCTAAATGTAGGATGACTTTCTGAGACCCTTCTGAAGCCCAGCATAAATTAACTTTAATCACAAAGACTTGATTTAATTTATTTGGATTTGCTATTGTCCCTTGAGCCCCAATAGAAATTGTCAACATTTTGTTACTTTTGGAGGAAAGAAAGGAGATAGGAGTTCAATAAATATTAACTGATTTTCAGTCAAAAAGAAGTCAAGTGAATAAGATGAAATTAAGATTTGTTAAAGCTGATCCTTAAGCTCATGGTTGTTTGTTTTATTGATCACTTTTTTGTGAGTATCATAAAAAACAGTATGCTGCACAAGTAAAATTTTTATTTGCCAATCACACCTCAATAAGGTAGGGGAAAAATAGTAAAGGAATAGAAAAAACTGTCAACAAAATGTATATTCCAAGGAAAGACTGGGGAAAAAAATCACTGTCCACACTCATTCCAAGGGAGCCAAGCATTACATCTGGCTTGTAAACAATTCATAGGTGATATTCATAGCTGCAAGTCATTCCTGAACATTATCTACAGGGTCCAGATTTCTTACTTTATCCACTCTAATTTTTATTGAATTCTTTGTTTTTCAGAGAAAAAAATGTTATTAAGTCATTTAAAGGGCCTGGAAATAATTGCTAACTAATGAAGCTGTAGCTCATTAAGTTAATTTGACAATACTGTAAAAAGACAGCTAGAAACCAATATTACAGATTTTTTCCCTTTGAATTATCTGAAATAGATGTAAAGTAGAATAAGTTTGGTAAAAGCCATTTGAAAGGAAATCACATTTTAAAATTCTACAGGTGTTGATACCTTTCTCTTTCCATTGCCAGAACATCTCTTTTAGTATGCTGTATATATATTTTTTTCTCTAGATCAATAAGGTTGAAACTTCCTTTACTCTACCATTGATTTTGAAAAAGTTTTCTCTTACTGAGTTACTCTTTTTTTTTTTTAAAGCAGATGCCTTTCTTCCTCTCAATGTTTCTAATATCTAAAATTTGTATTAATTTTTATTCTTATGTCACCCCTTATTTGAAACATTTCTTAATATTCTCAGGAAACATTTGCAGCCTCACTTGCTTGGCTTCTATTTCACCTGGCATCTTCTGCTATTGTTATTGGTTTACTTCTCTTACTGTAGAGATTAACATCCAGTTGTGTATCTTGACTTAAAAATCTTTATAGTTTCACTTACTAGTTAAGATTCAATAAACACCAGCTAATCAGTGAATGGAAATGAATTCTTAGATATAATCTATGCAATTTATGAAACAATTACTGCTTCCTGGGAGATTGAAATACACTGATTGGTTCTTCCCTTATTTATTCCTGGAAATGGAGTCAACTTTCTAGAAACAAATGGACCCCCAAAGGTAAATCAAGACTATCTGTAGGAGAAGTGATTCTGGGGAGGTTAATAAAGTGAAAGAAAATACTTGCATAATTAACAAGACAAAAATACTGTGAATGTAGTCTTCAAGAACAGACTTCTATCTTTTTGTTGTTTTTTAATCACTTTGGTCATTTTGGAGTTCATAGTATTATCTCACATAATATCGTAATGAAAGTTTCATAATAAGTAAAAATAATTATTTGTGAACTATTATCATTGTAGATAAGAAAAACCTAAGATACTATAGACAAATTATGAAAATTAATAAATTAATAGTGAATAAGTGAATCTTGATGCAAAATAAATACACAAAAATAAACTGTACTTAAATAAAGGCAACAAAAGAATTGTAATTTAAAAAAATGTTAAATGTACAATTGTGGGAAAATATGAACTATAAATGTTGCTGTGTACTAGATTAGAAAGTTAAAAAATAAAACTGGGTCCCCACTTTATACAGTATTTAAACAATCTCTGGATAGATGAAAGTCTTAAATTAAAATCATAATTTAACAAACTGTCAATAAATTGATTCTTTTTATTACTGGGTATAATAAAAGATTTCTTAAAGCATTAAAAGTATTTTAAAAAAGGTTATTATTGATAAATGTAACTGACAAAATTTTAAATATCTATTCTGTGAAGGACCTCATAAAATGTAAGAGACAAGTCACAGAAAGAAGGAAAACTTCTGTGTTGTATTACTGACCATTGGCTAGTACTCAGATTATAGAAAACTTTGAACTATCAGTAAGGGAAGACAACACAGTGGGAAAATGGACAAAAGATAAAAAAAGATATTCACATAAGGGGGATCATAAATGAACACTAACCTATGAAAAATTATTAAATCTTACTAGTAATTAGGAAAATGCAAAGTAAAAGCACAATACTATTCCCCATTCATCAGATTGGGGAAACAGTAAAGTCTGACAATAACAAATATTTTAGCTGTGGTGCAACAGGGAAATCATATGTTCATGATGAGAGTGTAGACTGACACAATCACGTTAGAAAACGTGGTAATATGGGATAAAATTGAAGATGAGCATATTCTAAGGTACAATTTCACTTTTGGCGTCCAGCCCAGAGTAATTTTTGCATATCTACACAAGGTAACATGTAAAAGAAAGGCAATTATACTATTGTTTTTAGTGATGAAACTTAGAAACAACCTAATACCAGTGTATGATAACATGAAAGTAGAAAAAGTGACTGTAACTGTCACCTAATGCTGCCGTAAAAAAATAGTAGTGACTGGGTGTCTTAACAGAAATTTCCCACAATTCTGGAGGCTGAAAGTCCAAGATTAAGGATTTGGTAGGTAGTTGGTTTCTCCTGAGGCCTCTTTCTTTGGCCTATGGAAGGCCATATTCTTCCTGTGTCCTCACATGTCTTTTTCGTTGTGTGTGTGCATTCTTGGTGTCTCCCTTTTTGTAAGGACATCACTCCTATTGGACTAGTGCCCCACTCTTATGACCTCATGTAACCTTAATTACCTCTTTGAAAGGCCTGTCTCCAAATATAGTCACATTAGGAGTTAAGGTTTCAACATATGCATTTAGGGGCACAGTTGAGCCCATAGCAGTTACATATTCTTATAATGGATCATTGTAGAGCAGTGACAGTAAATGGATTATCAATAAGGATGAACTTAAAAAATAAATGTTAAACACAAAAAGCAAATATCATATAGTTTTTAGATATGGAAAATAATACATAATACCTATTGCTTAGGAATAAAATAATGTGTAGTAAACCTGCAAATAACTGCATAAGAATAAAATATTCAAGATAGTCTTTTCTTCTGCAGGGGAAAGAGGAGGATTCAATAGTGTATATGTATACTAGGCACTTAGCTCCATTGTGGCTGGATGGTGCATGTGTCTTTGTTTATTGTTCTATTTTTTTGTTTGCAGTAACACTTATATTCAAAAATATATATTGTACAATGATTTTGTGTGAAGCATTCTTTTAGAATCTTGGGATACATTACTGAATACTAACATTCCCTATCCTCATGGAGCTTATATTCTACAGCAGTAGATAAACAGTAGCATTAAAAAAAGCTTAATGTATAGTCCTCTAGAAAAAAAATGGAGCACATATTTTAAAAACTATGTTTTTCAATATTTGTTTTCATCCTCAGGAATTGTTTTTGCTTTACACAGTTTGCAAGTTTTCCACTTGATCAGAATTTTTTTTTTTCCAATTTTGCTGCCAGAGTTTAGGTCCAACCTGAGTAAATATGGAGGCATTTGTTATGTTATACGTTACACATTTTAGACTCAGTCCTAACTTGCTTTTAGATCTCTAATTTTAATGCTAACATTTTTGTAAACTGCCTTAATCATGTCTATAAAAATCTCTGGAATATAAGCAAACAGATAAAGAAAGAACAAACCGGGTAATCCTCACACTGTCAACAGATTGAATACAAGTACATCTGTTAGTTATTTGTTTAGAGCATAGTACATATTTTCTTATTTCAGTAATATTAAAAATATTGTTGAAATACTAATAGCCCAACTTAAAATGGTAACAAAAACAATATGAAAAGCTAATTCAAAAAAGAAGTAATCTAATGCCAATAAATGGTAAAAATATTTGTTGTTAATTATCCAATACAGATTGAAAAAGTAATTTAATTTTTATTACATGCAAATATGTCTAATCTGCATATATATACACATATATAATAAAATTGGAGAAGTAAATAGTTTTTACTAAAACATATTAAATAAATTATATCCATATAATATCAGAATCATGGTTTTGAAAAATATTCAAGCACATAGAGAAGCACATTGGAATGTTTAGCGAAAAACAGGTTACAAAAAATTTTCTGTGACAAATTCTTTGTTCCCAATTATATAATATAAACATGTATGCAGAAAAATACAAATAATAGCTGACATTTAATGAGTGCTTACTTTTTTTCAGACACTGAGCTGAGGATTTTATCAGGATTATTTCACTAAATTATCATAAGAGCCCTATAATGTAGGTACCAATATTATCTACGTTTGACAGATAAAATGAGTCTTAGAGAGATTAAGTTCATAAGGCTAGTTATTATGGAATCTGGGATATAAACAAAGTAGTGAGATTCCAGAACCTTAATTACTATGCCAACTTGAAGTCAACTGAAGTTACTCTTTATGATTAAAAATATAATTAACTGGAGATTAAAGTCATAATCCTGTTTCTAATGGTAAGACCAGTCCTGTCCCCAATATTACGCAGATTTCTGGGGGCTTATCATTTGTTTTTGATTCATATAAGTTGTATTCATTATAGCAATAGACATTGTGACTATGAGAAACCTCTATTAACAATCTTAGCTCTTTCAGACACTAGAAAATTGTGCCTTGCCACCCTTTGTTCAAGTGAGAGCTTGCTTCCTAATGCTGTTTTTCTTCCTTCTCTTTTCAATCCACCTCCTCCTTTTTTTTTTTTTTTGTTCTACCTTCCTAATTAACTATTTCTTATGCAGAGGAGATTAACTATCATTTCATTGTTTTCTTACAAGTTTTATGTTGCCTGAGTGATCTTTCAAGACATTTTGCTAAATGACAAATTTCCAAAAACAGTGGATGCTGTTTAATAATTATTTGCCACTTTAAATAAATATGAAAGTCTAAAAAGAAAAATTACGTAAAAGAAAAATCATAAGATTAAACACGAATGACCAATATGTACTTGAGAAAATTTTCAAGCTCACTAGGAATTAAAGAAATGCCAATATAAATCATCACAAGATCATATTCACCTCAGAAATTGAAAAACTTTAAAAACACATTACTAAATGCTAAAAAATGACACTGTTGTTCTCACTGAATACTAACTGCCCCAAGCTTCCTCTGTAATGTGGTGGAATTGGGAGCCATTGGCTGTCCCCGACCCCTACCTGGCAACCCCTTTAACCAAGCCAGAAAATTATGAACATTATAGGTGTTTCAATTAGTACATGTAATTGCTTGTTTTAATGGAAGAGTGTGAAAGCGCCATAGGTCTGTGTTACGTACCATTGGGAAGCATTCCACTGCGAAATTGCCAAGGACCAAAAAATTATAGCTGTAAATGATGAATTCTTTGGATTCACAGAATCACTGACAAAAGAAAGACATAGATATTTACCCTAAAGCTCCACGAGCACCACCACCAAAATGGTGCCACAGTGACTGGATGACGTCTAGTTTTGGTACTGGATGTATTACTGGTTCTCTTTAAACCCTCTAATTTTGGAAAATTTCAGTCATCAGAACAGAGCCCGAATTTGTAGTATATTTAACTGATGTCAGTTCAGGTTTACCTCAAAAATGTTTATATGATACAGTTTCAATGTGGGTTAAATCCAAGTCCCCTGTATCTCCAATGGACTCTTCAGCTGAAAATGTAAGTGAGATATAAATCAATAAGTAGAAATAAGGAAAGGAGAAACAACAACTTGCTGACACCTTCTAAACATCAAATCCAAGTGTAGATACTGGTGGTTGGATGTAACCAATTCCATATATGACTAGCTATAGACCTTGGGCCTACCCAACATGTTTTGTTATTTACAGATTGTTTATAATTTGGGTACCTGTACATCCAGAGCTCTCTATGTTTAGTATAAAGGTAGAGAAGAGTCCTTGTCTGTTCAACTTCCATCACCTTCTGATGGTGACTATTTTGAATTGCATTCAGAGATCCTAGAGGACTGGTTTTGTCCCTTCTTTTGAACATTTCACAATGTTCAAATGAATTTGCATTAGGAATTTTAGAAAGGGGAAAAGTCAATATCATACAGTTTGTTCCATACCATTTCTGGAAAATGATGAATTTATATACAAAGCAATAAATAAGAAAAACATGGAAGAAAAGTTACACTTAAATCATTATGATGTACTTCTGCATCCTGTGGAGTTCAATGTTCTTGTATACTAGAAAAACTAACTATAAAATATTAGTTTCTAAGGGATGATTTTTTCCTCAGTGAATATTTATATACTGGTACACTAAATGCAAAGAGAAGTTTGTAAGTAGCTTACGGTTTATTTTTAAGATTCCAGGTGTTCAGTTCATCTGCATATAAATATGACACACACACAAGCATGCAAGTTTATTCACCAGAGTAAATGAAGCCCCTCTAGGTACATTCCTTATACTTTCTTCAGAGATCAGTTCAGCACAAACCACATTATTTATTCAGATGACATTAAGATGTTCACTCTTCACAAGAATAAACACATTGATGATGTTAGTGCCAGCACTTCATTTTCTGTGGAACACTTACACTTAAATAAGCAGAGGAGTGCATGACATTTTCTTTGCATTTTTCATTTCAGCATGTGCTTATTGCTTTCTATTTGTGCTAGTCACTACTGCAAGATTTCTCACATTTAATTTAAACTTTTAAATATTATATATAGTTCTAGGTTTTCAAATACATAATCTCAACATGATTTTATCATTGATACTCTTTGGTGGAAACAGATAGTAAAAATTTAAAGATTTATAAGGACACCAAATCCTGTTCTTCCTAAGGGTCTCTGAAGGAAAACTAAAAATGGGAAGCACTGAACAACATGAGGAAAGTCACGATAGTCATATAAAACTGTGGGTAAAATAAACCTCTTGAAGAAGGAGATGGGTCTTTTTACCATTAACTGAGCATTTTTATGGTCCACTAGGGCGTATACTATAAAGTGTCGATGAAGAAGGTTAGATAAGTCTATAAACTAAGATTCTTTCTTGTAAGGGATAGTAAACAGCTCCAGGATGTATCCACAACGGCTTTTTAGTTATTACTAGACAAACAATAGAAGTAGAAGGCAGCACCGGGGCTGAGGCAACATCCATTAACAGTAATCAATCTAAAAAATTAGAAGGAATTGCTTAAATTAGATGTAAATTGTTATGGGTATGATAGCTTAAAATATTTTAAAGTATGTATTTGATTACCTGGATGGTAAACTTGCAGTTGGAGAAAATCAAGTATTTACAAAATAGTATACAGTGAAAAATAAGTTTTTTCCCCTACTCTTACCATCTAAACTCCCTTCTCCCAGAAGCAGTTATGATAACATGTTTATTTAAACATTGTTTTTTGACAAGTCTATTTAAGGCAAAAGGCAATTACATTAAGAAATGATAAATTATAATTAATGTTATAAGGTAGAATGGATATGGAGTTTTAGGAGTCTGTCTTTTTTATAGGTCAGGATTTCAGTCTTTTAATCACAAAATCCACTTTAAAGAGATTTACCAGAGAATTTTAGAAGCTTTCTCAGTATATGGAAAGAAAACAAAAACAAGCCTGGGTGCTACACAGTAACAAAACTCCACTGTTCTTGATGCAGGTTACCTTGAGCCTATTAATCTAGGAAATCAAGTGGTAGAATTTAATGCAGCTATAATCAGAAGAATAAAATACTTCTACCACATGATCTAATCTCCCTAATTCCATTTTCTTTTTGATGACATTTTCCATAGTGGTCACATGAGAACTTGGGATAAAAGCGAGTCTGGAAAAGTGTAGCTTAGACTTTCCAGTTTTAGCAGAACATACGCTAGAAGATTGGAGTGGACTTTGATTCCCACAGTCTGCCTTATCTGACACACCTTGGCTTTTAACGTACTCTAACTTCTACTAGAGGAAAATGCATTAAATGAGAAGAAAAGTAGCAAGAAAATAAGGCCCCATTTAAACGTAATTTTTTTATTCTAGCAAAAACTGCATTATGCAGGAATACTAATTAACATTTGCGCATGCCAGATTCCTTTTAAATTCCAAATACATAATAATGGAGAATAGACAAAAATGGAAAGAAAAATCTTATGCTTACTTACATTAAGTGTATCTTCACTTATTAAAATAACTCCACATATCATGAGTCAAATTTTTTTAAAAAAATGAAATGATTAATATCTCAGTAAATTTATTTACAGTTTTATTTATGTGTTTTGCAAGAAACTCAACAATTAATTTCAGCTTCATTTAATGTGAATTCAGGGAATTTTGTTTCAAGATTTTAGTTAGGTTCAGGTCTGACCCCATTTATATAAAGGATTGAAAACAGACATTTTTGTTTTGAATAATAAATTGCACAGATCAAAAAATGTTGTAAAACTTTGTGACAGTAAATCCTTGAGCATTCTTCCTACAAAATTATTGAACTTTATGCAATGTGTAATTTGAGAAAAGCTATGCTAATGAAAATAAAATTCTAAATGAATAGGGTAAATGTTTTATCCTTGAAAAAGCATGGAATTCTGAAATTTTTGTGGAGTAAAGCAATGCAAAAATCAAAGCAAAAAAGAAGATGCCACTACAAATCAAAAGAAAAAAGTAAAAGCCAGAATATATAAACAGCTCATACAACTTAGCTAGAAAATAGCAACCCAATCCAAAAATGGGCAGAAGACCTAAACAAGCAATTCTCCAATGAAGACATAAAATGGCCAATAGGCACATGAAAAATTCTCATTATCGCTAATTATCAGAGAAATGGAAATCAAAACTACAATGAGGTATCACCTCACACCAGTCAGAATGGCCATCATTCAAAAGTCCACAAACATTAAATGCTGGAGAGGCTGTGAAGAAAAGGGAACCCTCCTACACTGCTGGTGGGAATGTAGTTTGGTACAGCTATTATGGAAAACAGTGTGAAGATTCCTCAAAAGACTGAAAATAGACTTATATGATCCAGCAATCCCACTCCTGGGCATATATCCAGTGGGGATCTTAATTCAAAAAGACACATGCACCCTAATGTTCATAGCAGCACTATTTACAATAGCCAAGACATGGAAACAACCTAAGTGTCCATTGACAGGTGACTAGATAAAGAAGCTGTGATATATTTATACAATGGAATACTACTCAGCCATAAAAAATAATAAAATAATGCCATTTTTAGCAACATGGATGGACCTGGAGATCGTCATTCTAAGTGAAGTAAGCTAGAAAGAGAAAGAAAAATACCATATGATATTACTTATCTGTGGAATCTTAAAAAAAAAAAAAGAGGCAAATGAACTTATCTGCAAAACAGAAACAGATTCACAGACATAGGAAACAAACTTATGGTTACCAGGGTGGGAAGGGGGAGGGAAGGGGATAAATTGGGAGTTCGAGATTTGCAGATACTAACATATGTATACACACACACACACACACACACACACACATACATACAAGTTTATACTGTATAGTACAGGGAACTATATTCAATATCTTATAGTAACTTCTGGTGAAAAAGAAAATGAAAGTGAATATGTGTATGTTCCTGTATGAAGTATTGTTCTGTACCCTAGAAATTGACACATTGTAAACTGACTATACTTCAGTAAAAAAATATGTATATATATATAAAGATACAACATGATGCAAAATTTGTTGAACACCTATTGTTTTCTAAACTTTCATTAGTTTGTTAGTTCTGTCAATCAGCAAATCTTTTTTAAGTACTTATTGTATGCCCCATTTTTTTAAGTAGTTTGGTTACAAAAGTGAATAAAGCAAACTCACTACCTTAAAGGAATTTACATTTAATGGCAAGAGATAAAAATGACCAAGTAAACAAACTATAAAGATAATATATTATTTGGTTACATATTATATGATTAAATTATAATATACTTTATGTTATATGAGGTGATTAGTGCTAAGAAAATAAAAAGTATGTGTGGGATACCAGAAAATATAAAGAAGTTCCACAACTTCATATCAAAGCACAAATAATCCAATTAAAAAAAAATGTGCAAAGACCTGTATAGACTTTTTTCCAAAGAAGATTTAAACATAGCCAAAGAGCACTTAGAAAGATGTTCA
Organism: Camelus ferus; assembly: GCF_009834535.1. NCBI lineage: Eukaryota > Metazoa > Chordata > Mammalia > Artiodactyla > Camelidae > Camelus > Camelus ferus. The sequence continues at coordinate 97,131,234 of NC_045697.1, read as the reverse complement.
TTGTCACTAAACTATAGGGAAATGCAAATCAAAACCACAATGAGATACCACTTCACACCCATTAGGATGGCTATCACAATCAAAAGAAAAACAACAAACAAAAAGACAGAAAATAACAAATGTTGGCAAGTATGTGGAGAAATTGGAGCCCTTGTGCATTGCTAGTGGGGATGTAAAGTGGTGCAGCCATTGTAGAAAACAGTATGGAGGTTCCACAAAATATTAATATAGAATTACCATATGAGTCATTAATTCCACTTCTGGGTATATACCCCAAGTAATTGAAATCACAGACTTAAACACATATTCTACAGTAACATCTGTAGTGGCATTATTCCCAATAGCCACTGGTGGGAACATCCCAAATGTTCATTGACAGATAAACAAAATGTGGTATGTTCATACACTGGACTATTATTCAGACTTGTAAAGGAATGAAATTCTAATATATACTACAACATGGATGAACTTTAAAGATATTATGCTAAGTGAGATAAAACTAAACACAAAAAGACAAGTATTGTATGGTTCCACTTACATGAGGTACCTAAAATTGTCAAGTTCATAGAGACAGAAAATTGAATAGCAGTTAGCAGAGGCTGGGTAGAAGGAATAAATAGCATGTTATTATTTAATGATTTTAATTTCAACTTGGAATGATGAAAAATCTTCTGAGGTGTATGGATGATGGTGACACAGCAATGTAAATGTACTCAATGTTACTGAACTATACACTTAATAATAGCTTAAATGGTAAACTTTATGGATATTTTATCATGATAAAAACAATTGAAAAAGTTTGTATGGGGTTAGAAATTGAGGTTGAGGAGATATTTTATTTTATTCTTTTTTATAGTTTAAAACATTTTACAACAGTCCTAAATTTATAGAAAATTTGTACAGATACACTCCTATACTATGCAGGCAATTTACTCCATTGGTAATACCTTATTTTGGTATGATACATTTGTCCAATTTAATGAAGCAATATTGAACATATTGATTATAATCCATACTTTATTTTTCTTTGCACTTTTTCTGTTCCAGGATACCATTCAGGTTACATATCACATTTAGTCATCATGTCTTCTTATCTCTAGATCGTGACAGTTCTTAAGATTTTCTAGATTTTAAGATTTTCTAGATTTTAAGATTTTCTAGATCATGACAGTTCTTAAGATTTTCCTTGTTTTTGAGGACTTTAAAAGTTCCTTAAAAAAAATCTCCATTGGGTGATCATTCAGTTGTCTCCTGTGTTCCTTGATATGTTATTATTATTTAGTTTTATTATTTTAAAAAAATACTTCCTTACTTTCTGGCAGTTCAGGATGCTCCAGTCCATCTTGTATATTCTCTGTTTCAGCCACAGAATCAGCCATTTCTCTAAGGAGTCCTGGTATCTTTTACTGGGAAAGATATTAGAAACCAATAGCTGGACACAGTCAGGCTTTCTAGACTCTTTCAGCAAAAAGCTTGGAAATATATGTATGTATACTAATCCATGTAAAATTCCCACTGTAATTAATAATTCTTGCTATATATGTCCATCTATGTCTATATTAACCTAAACATAAACTTATACTTAACTAGTGACTCCAACTGTAATCCAGTATTATGTGATTCATTCTACACCACCTACCTTGCTTATCGCAACCTCCCTCTTCAACAGTGAGAGATATGGTTCCTTTCCTCTGCTACTTATTTGTTCAGTCCTGGTATATATGTATAGTAGTTTGAGACATATTAATATCTATCCCCTTGAGGAATAAACTTTTCTAAATTATGTACAATGTTTATGTACAGTTCCTTTCTCTTTAGTTTTATAGATTCCACTCTATTCTAAAATCACTTAGGTCATTATCTCCCCCACCACCCTTGAGGGGTTGTTTTGCAAATTGGTCTAGGAAGTTCTTTATAATGAGGTGACTTTTGATGAACAAATACCTGAATTGAGGGAGGGAAGAAGCCACGTAGAAATTTAGGAATATAGCATTGCAGACACAGAGAACCACAGGTGGAAAGGAACGTAAAAAAGGAATTTAAATCACAATGGCATTGAGTTGGGAGATGCCTTGGAGGCTTGAAAATAAGTAGGCAATATTTATTGTCATAACATTGGGTGCACTCTAGAGAACAAGGCAAATATAGCTGTTAGTAGAATCTTGGCATAACACAATCATTTTATAAAATCATGGGCTTATGAGTTATGTGTGGCCTGGTTAAAAATTTAGAACATTTTGAAACATAATATGTTGGTTAAAAAGTAAAGATGTCTCTGTCAGTCTAGAGGTTTATTCCCTTTATTTAGCTTGATTGAGAAGAGTAACTACCATAACAGTTTCTTGTGTATGCTTTTTGAAATGTAAAAAATTATATTGCTTTTGTAAATAAAAAATTCACGTACATTAAAGATTTTGTAACAAAACAGAGATTCCTGAGTTCCACACTGCTGAGTATCTGTTTGAGTATGTCTATGCTGGAGATTTTCTAATTTAGTTTCTTTACCAAAAAATTTCCTAATGTGGAAGAAGAACTATTATCTAGAGAAATGCAATGGAGAACATGACTTATTCTAAATCCTTATTACACAATTTTGACTAATCTTTGTTTCGGTATCTAGATTTTCCTCCATTTGTCCCTTTCAGTGCCTTCAATTTCTGGGCCTTTCTCTAGTTTTGCTCTATGAATTGCTATGCTTCTCATTCTCTTCCCCCTCTTTGTCTATTGGTATTTGCTTTTCTCTATTCCTTTTTGTCTTTATTCATTTCATCTCAAAATATGTTGAAATGCGATCTATTGAAGTTTTGTTCAGTGTTTTTATTTATTCTAAAATTATCCCATAAATAAAATACACATTTATTTTGTACAGTTCTGATTGTACATGCACATAGCTAGTAAATTTCAGATTAATGACTTTATCAAAATTGCTTAGTAAAATTAGATTACTGGTTATTCATTTTATCAAGTTGTATTATATTAAAATAATTCAGAATCCTAAAGAGGAGTTTATGATATTTAGCAAATGATTTTTATAAAAGGTCTCCTTATGATATGAGTTTTAAAAATAAAGATATTAAATATATTTTTCCTTTTCCAGTTTGCCTATTCTTTCAGGTTTCTCATTTATAAAAATAATGTTATTGTCCATAAACAAGCACTGCACTGCTCATTCTTTATGTGTTTCTTCTTTCCTAATCAAGGACCCTCTCCATTTTCCCCACTCATTGATTAAATACTATCTTTCAAATTCCTCCCACAATACTACTCTCTCTCTTTAAGCAGGCAATGTGTCTTTTGCTTTAAAGCACCAAGACAGGTTTTCAAGTCATCAGATCTTTTAAAATCCTGCTACTAATACCCTATATTATATCCTTATTGTCTATTTCCTCAACTATAATAAGAGATTTCTATCTGGTTTTCTGCTGCTAATTCCTCTCTTTAATTCATTCTCTGTATTTCCACAAGAATTACTTCCTCCAAAATTTTCTTAAGTAGTTTCTCTTCTGAAAAACCTCTCTTGGTTTGTTCATAACCACAGAATAAAACCAAGCAGTGTAATATGGATGCTTTTCCAGCCTTGTTGTCACCTGCCCCTCTGACCTCTTCCACTGCTCCATCTCCCCATTCCCTTCATTCCCTTGTTACTACAGTAAGTCCTACTTTGGGACACGTATTTATTTAACATCAAATGGGTAAGCTTTTATTACTATAAAATTAACTTTACTTCTGACAGTACAAGTATTGAACCGATACTGAAACTGAAACAACACCGGGTTGTTATTCTCTTGGTAGACTCAGTAGGATTAGTCAATGAATTAAATAATGATGACAAGGAGAAGAAAAAGTCAAACATGACTCTGATGTTTGAGCCTGAGTGATTGGGAAGACAGTGTTGCCGGTAGCAAAATTTAGGGAATATGAAAGGAGGCAGGTTTAGGGAAAGCTAATATGTTCAGTTCGGAAATATGTTGAAGTGCTTATGAGGACACTCTAGTGGAGACAGCAAAACACCATTGAAAGTGTGACGATAAAGATTTGAGAAGGGGTTAGGCTTAGATGTGTGCTTTGAAAACTTTACGTTAGGGTGACTGTATCGCAGAACCATTTAATTTACCAAATATTATATGTTAAATTACTGAATATTATATTTATTACATCTTTATTTTATACAAAGAAAAATGTTTCACTGTGGCATAATTATGCAGGTCAGAAATTTCAGAAAAGACATGGAATTGTAATGATTCATTTGTTACATATCTATATAGTTTTTCTTAAACCAACATCCTGTGCTAAAATTATAACAAATGCACCTATTCAAAAACAAAATAAAGCACTAAATTATTATTATTTAAATCCAGAGAAAGAATAATACACAATGTAGTAGATTCTTTCTGATATTCAAATACCATTTGGTGGTATGCAGTATTGTGTCTCTTAGTTGTCATAGCAACTGCATCTCAAATTTACAGCATCAAGTCTTCATTTTCTATAAATTTTCAAGTGACAAGAGTGTATAAAATAGCAAGCTATATACTAGCTTTATTTTTAATTTTGATGTAGCAGATGTAAATACATCTCATATAATATAAAATATAGACCAATTAAAGGGATAACTACTTTCAATGGTGATAATTTAGAATTGGTCTAATAGGCTATTTGTTTTTGATAAGTACACCAATTTTTAACAACAAAGATTTGAAAAAATGCGTATTAGCTGCCAGAAAGTCATTTTTGTTCTCTACTGCTATGGTCCTCTGTATAAAAGAATAATTTTGTACTGAAATAATGGAAAATGGCTTATGTGACTATTTTGTTTATGAGGTCAAAAATATGGTGATTTTCCAACCCCAATTAGTTCTTATTTTTAACTCATAGAACATCAAGTGTATTCTGGCATGTAAATAAGGATGCAGACTTCTTTAATGGTAAATGTAGGTCTAAAGAGTAGAGGTCTGAGGAAAAGGATTTAAAGGTTTCAAAAGTCAGTCAAAGGACCTGTTTACTATGTAGGTAGAAACATACCTTCTTGCTTGGGGCATCCATACGGAAGTTGAAAAAATACATATTAGAGATAATTTCTGAGATAATTCTTTGTTTAATGCACCCATGTGGATGTTGTTTCTGGTGAACTCTTTTACCTGAAAGCTTCAATAATTCTATTCAATTATTTGCCTTGTTACAGACTCCTGAAAAGAAAACCACACCGTAGAACTTGGTATAATTAAAAAACCAATAGGGGCTAAAAGAATATTTTATTACTGATGATTATTTTATGCAGAAACACTAATAATTTATATATACACAGTTAGAATATAAAAATTTACACATCAAAATTGACCTTCTCTAAAATAAATTTCTATGAATATTTCAAGCCAATGCTGGGCAAAATGTAGCAGCATTGATTTTGTCCTTGGTAAGGAAATAGATTATGCACACAGTAAGTGACAATGTGCAGCCTTATGTAGATGGAGATAGCCCCATCTTCTATTTGTGAGTGCACGCAGCTAAGGAATTAACCATTTGGGCTGAAATGATTGGTTTTGTTGCTCTTCTGATTTTGCTGAACTCACTATTTTAAAAAATCTGAATCAATAAGCTATTCAGGCAATTGTGCAAATATGGCTTTTTATTCTTAAGTCGATTTGACATGTGGTGGATTTTAGCATGAATCTAATCAGAGGAGAGGCCCATTTCCAAGCAGTGAGCTTCAGGCTAAGATTTCTTTTGCAAGTAAACCCAGAAATCCGTGTATTAAAAAGTGACTCTATGTTAACAAGGGGAAAAATCATGTTGTTGAAAGGTACCCCCAAAGTCAAGGTGTTTAAAATAAAATTTATTTAAATTATCCAACTACTAGCCATCCAATTTTTAAATTCTGGGCTTAAAGCTTTGTAATTTCTGTCTTTTTAAAAAAATACTCTGTCTTAAAGCCACTTGTGCTTTAATGATGACTTAAAATGTTTGGGTTGTTCTCTTATACAATGGAAAGAAATGGAGGTTTGGATCAGACTATTCAAATGTGATTCCACCTCTTTGTAGTTGTGTGATTTTAGGCAATAAAAAATTACACTAAGCTATCTTTATCTAAAAATCAGAATAATTATTCTAACTCAGGAAGCTATTATAGGGGAAAAGAATAAAATGAAATAGTAAGCCACCTGCCACCTAACATGTAAGAGGCATTCGATAATTATTAATTCCCTCCCCGCTTCTCACTCTCTATCCTGGTCTTAAATGGTCATTTACCTGGAACTTTGCCTGTTATTAATGTATAGATTCTGCTGGACAACAAGAAACAAATCAGGCTTAAGGACGTGTTAAATAGAGAACTAAAATTTCTTAGAGCAACTATTTTGAGTAGATTATAAATATCGCAAAAGTAACGCGTGTAATGGTAATTTTTGGAACATCTGCACAAACAAAATAACCATCTAAGTAAATAGAAGAGTAGAAAATGTGATTTTTTTCTGAATATATTTGGCTCGAGCATCTACCCTTTGATTTATGTAATCTTATCATTATGCTGCAACTGCTTTCATTCTGAATTATTCATTCACTATAAGCTAGCAATAAAGGCAGTGTCTTTCTTCAGCTAAAAATTCTCTGACTTTAAGAAGGTTATTTAAATGAACCATTTTTTTCCCTCCATTTTATGGTCTGAATAGATGTTGGTTTTGGACAAACTGCATTTGTGGGAAATTTATCACATCTTTTAAGAAAAGCTACACATACACTAGTGGAATAGAATTGTCTTTGAGCCATGTCCTTGAATGGCCACTAATTTCTTTTCTTGGCTCCCTGCTTGTCTGGAGAGAGTGTTATTGAAAGGCTTGTAATGAAAATAACAGCAGAAATATTGGCTTCTGCTGCTTAAGGTACTCCAGATGGTTACATGTTTCTGAAAATGTATGTGCTCATATGATTAGTTTTCTCAGCCTATGCTTTCAAATGTGAAATCAATGAATAATGAACTATTAGTGTAATATTTTGAGTCTTTATAACAATAGAGCCCATACTAGTATATGCAGCACACTGAAACTTAACAATTGTGTCTGTTTTTACATATTTTAAACCCAAATATTTATAGACTATACAATACATATTTTTTGTACAAGACTGCCACTGGCTGTACCACATTGAAATTATGTAATTTCTATCATTTAGTATGATTTACTCTCTTATGTTACTAGAAATCTAGGTTTACTCTTTAAACTACAACTCCTTGTCTGTTAAAAAACAATGTATACTAATTTGAGATTTTCTGTCAGTATTCTGTTTTTTGATCTTTCAACTATATTTTAAAGATAATCTTGTAATTTTTTATTAATAGTAATTGACATTGCATTTGGAACAAAACTATGCTTATCTATTGAATGAATTAATTGTATCAGTCTCTGAGACATAAATCAAATGCATATAAAATGGTGTAATGTATTTAATAAATTAAATGCTACTTAAGACAGCATATGCGGAGCATCATGCCTAGTACCTGGCACATAGTAAATACTCAAGTAAATGCTCATAATTACTATTATTCTTATAAAGTTCCTACTCATCCAAAACATGTTACAATAGCAAACTTACTTATTAATTATCTACTATATTCTAGACACTAGGTTATATGTTTTATTTTTAATCACAATCTCATTATAACTCTGAAATAGAAATATTTATCTCTATTTTTAAAATAAGGAAACTATAGCTCAGAAAGTTGATGTAACTTGAGCAGGACCCACAGAAGCAGAATTCAGTACTGATTTTATCTGACATCAAGCCTAACTTCTTTCTGTTGACCAATTGATTTCACCATTAGCAGAATCTTAGACATATTGAATGAAATTTCTTTTTAAGATTTGAATGAGTATATTTAATTCATTCATAGAATTTCAAAATTTAAAGGCACAAAACATCCATTTATTATGTTTACAGATTCTGTTGGTTAGGAATTCAGTCAGGGTACACTCCAATGGATTGGACACCAAAGTGTCTGGGGCTTTAGTCAGAGGACAAGAAGGCTTAGCTGAGGACTGAAATCAGCTGAAGGCTCATTCACTTACTTCTCTGGTAGTTGAGGCTGGCTGTTGTTCAAGACCTACCTGTGGCCTCTCTAGGTAGTCTGGGCTTCTTTACTGTAAGTGGCTGAATTCCTGAGGTAAGCATGCCAAGAAAAAGGGAGAGCCAAATAGAGGCCATGTCCTTCTGCTGACATGGCCTCACAGGTTACAGAGGATCACTTCCTCCACAGTCTATTGGTTGGAGCAGTTACAAGCACACCTTAGTTCAAGGGAAGAAGAAATGAACTGTACCTCTTGAAGGAAAGTGACAGTGTTCTGTAATAGCAATTGGGACTAGAAATAATATTGGGGCAGATTTTGGAAAATGCCGTCTGCCACACTTTTATAAATAGTAATTATTCTAAATAAAGAAGTATGATATACATATAAACAATAAGTGAAAATGCAATGGCTTGGTGCTAAAAATATATGAAGTTTTCTTGAATAAAATAAACATCCTAAAGCCTTTGCACAATAGTTAGATCAGTACTGTCCAGTCAAATTTATATTCTACTTGTCTGATGGACATACATCTAATGAAAACATATTTCTAATGAAAAACCCTAATCCACTGTGTACAGTAAAAGAAGGTAAGCCCTAGTTTTGCTCTTAAATTGAGCTTTCCCAGAATGATTTTTATAAAAAGTTAATGTGGCAATAATTAAATGATTATAAGCTATTTAGGGAAGTCACTAAAAACTGAAAATACCTATTTGATCAAAACTAACATGATCTAAATTTGGGCTGCTGTTTCGCTCTTTTTTCCAAGTTTATACAGCAGAATGTGGAAAACCAATAATTTTAATCTTTAAATAGCAGGAAAATCCATGTAGGGAAATTTAAATTGAATCTCTAGTTTAGTCTTAACCCAGCAAGTGAATCTTCTGATTTAGAGGCTTCCATTTCTTTGTGAATATTTCAGGATCTTTATGTAATTCACTAACACAAATCCACAAAAATTACCCTATCTGTGGATTTAGAAGGTGCAGACTTAAATGACATAATGTGGCTAATTAAGCTACTAATTCCTATGATTTTTTAAGTTAATATGTCTGTTTGGATAAGTAACAGGCCAACTGAAAGTGAGTCAACAAATAAGTGTTCATTATCTCATTAACAAGCATGCTAGCAGCAGAGGGGTTCCTGGGCTGAATGAAAGAACTCTAGGTCTTAAAGACTGTAGCTCAGCTTCTCTGCTATTCCCTTGTCTTTTCTTCACAGTCCCCAAAGGGTGGTGGCCATTGCAGACATTGATGAAAACAAGTATCTAAAGCAAAAGAACAGCTATGTCCTTGTTTTGTGTATCAACCTTTGTCGCCCTGGGCTGGGAAGGGATCAAGATTAGCATGACCACCCAAAATGTGAACAAAATATGGGTCCTGTTAGCAAAGAGGAAGCAGAAAGGCTATTGCATAGACTAGATCACTCAAGTTTTAAAGATCATATAGTCACCTTAAGATCTTATTAAACTGCATATTTTGATTTTCATATGCTCCCAGGTGATATTAATGCTGCTAATTTGTGGACCACACTTAAAATAGGGCGCCAACTATGGAGTATAGCACTTCAGGTATTAATCCTATAATGATATTCCCTTTTTGTTTTATTAGTGATGTTTTCAAATGATGCAGAATGTTGTTGATATGGGGAAAAAAAGCCACAATAAAATACATAAATTGCTTTGTTAAGATAGACCTATAAACCAAACAAAGATATTTTTCAATATGTATAATATCATTTTATAGTTAAATATCACTTGTGTTTATTATTCACACAGGCACATAAACTTACAGTTTACCAGTGAGCAATGGAATAGAATGCATAAGCAATAGCATAATATGTAAATGAAAAAATTCATGACCTTTTACTCATAAAAGATGTTTCAATAGTATGTATTAAGTATAAGCAAGGCACAGTTAGAAGATTTTTTAATACTTACCATGAATTTTGTAGAAATTATAGTATCTTTCATTCTTCCAGTTACTAAAAATATATTAAGCCCTTATGTTACCAACATTAAAAACTGACTTATTTCCTCAAAGTTGGTTTTTGCTAAAGGATTATTCTCTTTTAAATTGCCTAATAATTTTGAATTATGACCCAGATAGTGTAATTCATGACTCAAAAAGCCAAGATTACTTTATAGAGAGGTACACATGTCTTGACTAAATTCTCCACCAGAAACCTGGCACCAACTCTGTCAACTTCTAAATACATTATCCACCATATATCAGGAGGCAATTTTTTCAAAGGAAAATAATTTTAAATATTATATATTTAGCAACTGGTAAATTCTTATAACCAAAAGAGTCGTAATGTCCTACAGTTTTTTTTTTTAAAGTTCACAATAAGTATTTCTGAAAGTCCTAGGACTTGAAAGCATAGTATGTTTAAGAATATTTTCTGAGAGCCAGTTTCACAAACCTGCTTCATCTCTCTCTCCTTGTTCTACTTGTGTAAGGCAGCGTTGGCTGTCACCGTCTAGTGAAATCTCTCCACTGGCATTTGTAGCTATTCTAACAAATGTTACTCATCTGTGTTTTCACTGTTGGTGAAAGTTCTGATGTTCAAAGTAGGCACCCAAGCAAATCCATTCATCAAAAATAGCTGTCTGATTATGTGTAGTATTTCTTAGTTTGTTACTTAAAGAAAGAATTTCAGGTTTATAAAATAAAGGAAAAATGGGCAATTGGGGAACTCATGTATTTTGGTCCCTGCTGTGTCACTGGTGTCCAAAAAAGTGCCTGGCACATAGTAGGTGTTCAGTTGGTGGTCAAATGAGTAAGTCTTTCTATTTATACAATATTCTTTTTTCATTTTTTTCAACTAGGATTTGAAAACAGTTTCATCTTCCTGATAAAAACCATGATAGATATAGTGGTAAGATAGCAAAGATTGACACATCTGCGTAAGAGATTTTTTTCTATGTCATAGTATCATCTTTAAATAGCTTCATGGTATCTTCTTTGAATAACTTAGCAATATTTTGTACATGTAAAGCATAATTTTCCTGCTGTCTCAGTAATTGAATGTAGATGTAAAGATGCAAAGGCCTTCAGATGTATACTTAGAAAAATATTTTTGCTGATTAATGGGGAACTTTGGGACAGATTCTGAAAATACAGCTTTCAAAATGTTAAACATCCTCTTTTTGGATTGTATTGTGCACTGTTACGCTGTGACTCATACAGCACAGGCAATTCTCATTTTTCTACTGTTTATTCTGCAGACAGCATAAAAAAGAATAATGCTTTTTCATTATCATGATGTATGCAAATGAGGTGCTAAATTCCTAAATGAAGACTCAGCACCAAAATCATAGATCTTCTTAACAATGTCATATATTATTATAATTCTTTAACACTAAATATTTTTTAAAAGGAAAAATGAAATTCCACATCCTATAATTACATGTAAATATATTGGCCAACATTATTGTTTGCCTAGTACAGTAATCTAATATTCCCCCCCCCTTTTTTTTTTATACTGTCCACAGTTTAATGAAATTCTACCCATTGCATTACCAAAAACATTAGATCAAGGAAATACTGTAAGAAATCAGTAAATATCTCTGTTGAACCAACAGTTTTTGGGTCTTAAGTTTCTTTGTTTGTGAATGACACTACTGGACGAATGTGACAAAAATAGCTAGCTATTGAAGAAAATTTATGGTCCTCCTTCCAAGAGAGTGCAGAGTGTCATTGAAAGACAACTAGGCTTCTCACATGCATTTGTAGCCATGTGAAAATATGAACAGAAATGAGCATCCCTTTCTAAAGAAAGAATTTAAGGAGCTGATGTGGCTTCTCCAGGCTTCTACTGTCTATAAGCAGAGGACTCTAAGCCCTAGAAGACTGGAGAGTCACAAGATGTTAATGACCTGATTCTCTGAGTCATTATGTAGGGGAAAGCCACTCAGTAACCATGAGCATTGGGCTTCATTGGGCTATTTTATAAGCGACAAATAAACTGTTGTATGAAGCCACTGGTATTTTGGAGTTTACTTGTTCCAGCAGCTAACACCACCCTAGTGAAACCAGGAATCGCTGTATTCTACTTTATATAACTCAAAATATTAAATAATTACATATATAAAACAATATTAAAAACTTAGCACAAGCATAGCATATATATAATTATGAGACATTAGCAATGTAGGCTTTTGTTTTAAAATGATGTATAATTAGTAAATAATGATGAAGTACCATAAAATGCATGTTATTGACCAGGAACTGAACATTCATTTAAATGTTACAAAGATTCTGGGAATTAGTTATTATTATTCTCCATTGTACAAATGTGATAACTAAAGCTCAAGAAAGGTAACTATACCAAAGTCGTTGACTTAATAAGCATTGGAATCTGGAATTGAATAGAAGCCTTTCTACCAGCAAAGCTGATTTAGTTCTGTTATATTTGCTATCTTCTAAAATAGCCCTTTAAGCAGTTGTCTCATTTTGCCTCTTCTTTTCACCACCACTAATTGACAATATTCTACACAAGATGTCTCCACTTTCTGATAAAAAATGCACTCTACAGATCCTTGCAGTCAGACTGTAACTGTCATTACTTTGCTGAAACTAGTCAACTCAACTTTCATTTTTACATAGATTTCAGAAGAATGTAACTAATAAGGAATAATTCCAGAGAGAGATTATTTTTAAAATCACAAAAGAGAATAACATGTCTTATGCTACTGTTTGTGTAAAAGTTAAAACAAGAATTGATCATGTGTATGTTTATGTGCACAAAGGGTGTTGGAAAGCTATATAGGAACATTGTGACTCTGTTCTCTGACTTGGGATATAAAGAAAAGAGGCCTGCATTTCACAGTAGGCCTTTTGTACCTTTTAACTTTTTAAATTTAATTTAGAAAATAAGATAAAATGCACATTTTCCCAGAAATATATCCATGTTCATTATTCTGATTGCTGCTATATTAGACACCTGTGACCAAATTTCTTTGTAGACAATATCTTTTATTCATTTTCATGCTGAGTCTTCTACCTGGAATGTCTTTTCTCTGCCAAAATCTAATTCATCTTTCAAAGTTATTGAAGTTTATCTAAAGTTTTCCCTGATGTCTGCCACATGAACAGAAAAACAAAATCACATTCTCATCTGTAGTTCTCAATTTATATATTCTGATGATAATCAATGAGTTAATCTATTGTGAGATCTGGGTACATGAATTATCAAATAATAAATTCCTTGAAATTAGGAATTATCTTATATTAATCTTTGTTCCACAAAGTGTAATCCTATCTGGGAGAGAGTAATGCAATAAATTATCAAGCTCTGTTTGAGTCAGTCCTCAGTGACATGTAAAGAGATGTCCTCCACTTTATCCAACCACAATTCAGCTCTTAAAGACCTCCATTTTCAAATCATACATCATAGGCCCTTTCCCAAGGTATAGACTGTATTATTGTTCCTACTCGTAAGACACAGGTGATCCTTTCTTTATGATTGTAGGAGAGAGGAGTTACCTTTCTAGTCAGCAACAGGAAACAAATAATGAAATACAAGATGTGGTGTGTGCAGATATATTCATTTGTCACTCTAGAAATGGGTTTATGTTTTAATACAAGTTTATAAAAATCTTCAAACTCTAAAAATTGTCTTTTTTCTCTGTGGTTATTAGCAGACTTAAGCGTGTTAGTATAAATTTTAAAAAGATACAAGTGTAAGAAAATTGATGTGCTTATAAACCAGAGTAAAATCCCTAATACATTTATTTTTCAATAGAATTAGCAGTCATTTCTGCCAGCTACCTACTGGTTCTTAGATTTACCCTAAATCAATCTTTAAGCATTTAATTCTACTACGAGTGATACAATAAAAGGAATCAGTAAGTAAAAGATACGCAGATAAGACTTCTATTTATTCTGGGTATTTTCATTCTTTTCAAAATAAGGTAAATCCATAAATTGAAAACTATAACTAAAAAGTTTTGAATACTAATTAATAGGAATTATGTTATTCTTGAGTCATTTATAGAAAGTAAAATCTTAAGGGAAGTTAAAGTTCCATTTTATCAAGAACATTCATTAAGTGTATGATTTTTATAAATTTATCTGTCAATTTTGAAACCAGGAAAACACTAACAATAATAACATACAAATAGGGAAATTGAGCAGATTTTGAAAGAATGTAAGTAAAACACTTAGAGCTTAAAGCCATTATATACATTTTTTATATTTCAAAGCAATAAAAAATACTGTCCACTGAGTGAATGATGTAATAAATGACTAATACAGATGATTTAGATCATAACTTAGAAATCTGTTAATGATAATAGATGAGAAACTATGATTAAAACAACTTTCCAGACAAAACTACTGAGATGTGAAAAACACAGAGAGAACTACATATAACAGCAGTACTTGAGCAATAAATCTCCTGCATCTTCCCAAATGACTATGTCGTCCAGTATAAAGTATGTATGATAGATTTATGAGCTTTCCTTCTATACAGTGTTTATGTAACTTTAGCTGGGAACCTAGGCCACATTGTTAATCTTCAGGGAGTCCTTTCTGTTAATTATTCCTCACTGCACTTCAGGAGATATGTGTATTATTATTTAACTCATAGTGAAGATAAACAAAACAGCATAGATGTGTGTATGGATTTAGTACAATTACAAGGATGAGATGTGGAATACTCAGGTTTTGCACTTTGTCTTACCTTTTCATCATACAGCTAAAATAATTTTGATTTTTACTTTTAACCCTGAAAGTCCATGAAAATGTTGTATAAATCTAGTAATATGCTGTGAAATATTTTTATGTGAATGGCTTTCAGTGTTTTTTCTCTTCTATAATTCTTAAGATTAAGGAAGGAAAAACTAAAATGTAATCAGCATGGTAGAATCCTGATGCATTACCTTGTATTATAGATGGAACAGAGAACCATTTAAAACGGTTTGCCTGAATTTAAAATACATCTCAAAATATTAGCAGATTAAAGTTTTGGAGGATTTCTATGAGGTTATGCCTATGAATGAAAAGTATGAACAACTCTTGCAGTTTCCAAGCACCTTTTGGACAATTTGCAGGGTGATTTTTGTTTTCTATTTTTCCTTGATATTGTGCTTGAAGTCAGAAATATTAAATTTGTAGTATTAAATTTGGCTGTTATATATTAAACTCATTTCAGATTATATGTAGCTACCTGGTTTTTAGAATTTCCTATACCATTTCCCTAACATGGTATTTTTATCATGCAAAAAAATAACTTGAGAGTAGTGTGAGTCTGAGTGGTATCTGGGGAAAGATCTGTTCTGGACCCGATGACTGTTGCTCTTGTTTGTATTTCTGGCACATACCCTGGCATATGTCATGCCCACTGTAGAACCAGGGCCATAGCATAGCAGATCAGGTCAACATCAAAAGGAAAGGTGTGACACTTCTTTCTGTTTGTGCAACAAGTCATCAACTGGTGGCCTGGAGTCCTGAGAAGAAGTGATGAGCTATCCATATCTACAATATTCCTGGAGAGACCTAGGCAAGGCTCAGGAGTATTAACAAGTTTAATCAGTGTGGAATACTCCATGAGTTCATATCACCCAAAATATAAAACTGTATCCTCTGGAGCACTGGAGAGTATGACATTCTTGACTGAGTGAGAACATGGTTGCCAAAATCTGTCAGTTTTTTCTTCAACTGATTTATGATATCAAGTGCAAAGGTGGATAATTTCACTAGTGATATCTTAGTTGAATATTATTCAAAGGCCGTTTTGTTTATGTTGATGGGTTGGGCATCAGCTGCTGGGCTGAGGACTGGATTGTTGGGAATTTATGGAGTAAAAATATGATGAATCCTTGGAAGAAAATTGAAACTAGCCCATATAAATTTAGAAAGTGGGATCATTAAAACCTTGCCTATTAAAGTGTTCTGTGTTTTTGAAGACTCCAGAGTTTAAGTTTCTCTGGAATATGGATTTGTTAAAAGTGAAACCGTGAGCAGTAATCATAATAGATCGTATTATCATGGGTAGTAGGTTGGTTCTGTTGGAAAGGATCAGGGGGCTATTCAAAATAACAACTAGTGTAGCATTTAGTATCTAGGATAAATACCAGTACTGGTGAATAGTGGCTGAATTATCAGCCCTGGAAAGAATGAACAACTTACCACCAAATAAGTATTTTCTAAGGTAGGTTGTCATTTTAAAACCTACATAGAATGCTTCAGTTATGCAATGAATATGTTATAAATACCTCGCAAAGATCCACGATTTTCAGGGGACATTTGGTTGCTTGATTTTGTTTTCCTTCATGACAATGTTTTGCCTTTTACATTGGGAAAATCTGGTTCATTAAATGTTAGTTAAGAGGTAAAATACTACAAATTTACAACCAATTATTTTAATTTAATTTTTATTGAAGTATAACTGACATACGACATTATATTAGTTTCAGGTATACAAAATAATAATTCAATATTTGTATATATTGCAAAATGATTACAGCAATGAGTCTAGTTAATATCTGTCACCATACAGTTACAGAATTTCTTTTCTTATGATGAGAACTTTTAAGATTTACTCTCTTAGCAACTTTCAAATATGCAATACAGTATCTTTACTGCTGTACATTATATCACCATGACTTATTTATTTCATACCTGGAAATTTGTACCTTTTGACTACATTCAGCCATTTCACCTATCCACCCCATCCCCTGCCTCTGACAACTACCAATCTGTTCTCTGTATCTGTGAGCTTGGCTTTTCATTATTAATTTTTTCTTTTTTTTTTTTTTTTAAGATTCCACGTATAAATGAGATCATATGGTATTTATCTTTCTCTGTCTGGCTTTTTTCCACTTGACATAGTGCCCTCAAGGTTCATCGTGTTGTCACAGTACAACCAACTCTTATATCAACTAGGAATCTATGGCGGGAGAAGTAAGTTATCAGGGGTTTCTTGGGAGATAAAAATGTAAGAATTTGGAAAAGAAAAAAATGACTTGACACTAATAAGTTGTAACAACAGTTTTTGGCTGAGCAACCTTATTGGTCTGTTACCACTAACTAGCAAAATAATAATATGCTGTACAAGTAATACATCCTTTGCTTTAATCATCATGCCAGTATGACACAGTTTTAGTGAATATTTATTGCATACTGCAGTTCTTTACTAGATACCAGTTTCCAATAGTTACTATATTTTATTCTTCTTTTAAATTAGAATTCAATAGTCCACTTTTTTCTTTCTTTGCTTAATTGTAAAGCTTGGTATGGTATCTCTAAAAGATAATGATTTGGGCAAAGACTACGATTTTTATAAAGAGAAAACACTATCTGTTTTACTCAGGGTTCAGGAGCACACAGCAGCAATAATAATCACTAGTTTAAGCCTAAAGATATTTAGTGTTACATATTAGGCCTCTTATAGAATTGTTGGAAGGCCAGAATCATAGGCTATATTTCATGCCTTCAGAAATAGCTTTCAGACCCTAGTGGCATTCTGTATCTCCAGGATGGTTAAAGCTTACATACCCCCTGCA
Source organism: Camelus ferus (assembly GCF_009834535.1). NCBI lineage: Eukaryota > Metazoa > Chordata > Mammalia > Artiodactyla > Camelidae > Camelus > Camelus ferus. The sequence goes on along the minus strand of NC_045697.1, from coordinate 97,113,669 downwards.
GAAAGGTGTGAAATCTTCTGACATGTGCTGAAAGCAGAACCATGCTGCTTCTACCTACCGCTATCCATACCAGCAAAGCAATGCTTAATATCCTGCTTTCCTTCACACTTAACTCTTTTACAGCCAAATGCCCCACTGAGAATATCTGCGTGATATGCAGGACCCTGGCTACATGGCAATCTGAGAAGGCTAGAGATCAGCATTCCAGAATCTGCAACACTGGAAGGGATTGGAATAGTTTTTGAATGAACCATTCCACAAGATATGCCCAAATTCACTCATTAGGGAACTCCACAAACAAACTTAATAGGCAGCAGAAATGGCAAAAGTAATATACGCCTACCTAACATAATGTAGCTATCTGCCCTACAGAGATGGTTCACGTTCTCCTCACAAGAATGCCTTCACCTTTTAGTGGTAATCATTTTCCAATAGTTCAGGTTCAGTCTCAAACTGTTACCTTCCTAAACCTATAAATTTAATTTTTATTGCTACCACCATGGCGTATACATGGTATAGAACAAGGAAGAAAATTGTGTGATTGTCACATTCCTTGTTAGAAAACTATCATTCAGGGGTTACTTTTCACACTATGTTCTATGACTAGTTTTGTGTTCCAAGTGTGTCCCATATACATAGAATTCAGTGTGAGTGGTGCCAAAATAGTACCCTGAATTTGGACATTACAGCAGTTCTTGTAGTGATTCTGTGATGGTTTATGACTTCCTCTACTCACTAACCTTTATATATTTTCCTTTGTTCTCAGCAAAATACCAACTCAGGACTCTGTGCTTGATAGGGTGACTCAAAACCCTTATTTGTAAAATTGGTGAGATTTAGTACTCCTGCATGTATTGAGCTGACATAATTTTCACTAGCTTTAACATTGGATGTAGAGTACCAAAAATACTCTAGAGAATTCTCTGGAATCCATCCATTCTCCTTTCCCCCATTATGTAGCAGAAACTGCAAATCCTCTTGATAATAAGGATTGATCACCCATGCCAGTATAGCAAACTCTTCTTTGACCCTCACACTCAAAAAAGCTCAAATAGCTAAGATGGCATACTTGACTTGCAGCTAAATGGAACCACTATTGTGTCCCTAGGTAGAAACAGTATTCCATTATAACTAGATCTCTAAAATAACAAAGTATAAAAGTATACTGAAAGTATAAAAACAGGGGAAAATAAATGTGAAGAGCAACTCAAAATACAGGCAAGAGGAACTACTATCTTTTCCATCTCTTGGTTCCCAGACCTAAGTTTTCCAACTAAAAGATAAATGGTAACATGTATTGTTTGCAGATTCAGGAAAATAAATATTACGTCCTGTAGGAAGGTCCTAGCACCTACTAGATCTTAGTATTTAACTTGTGCTATGATCTATTTTTTCACTAATAAATAATTTTAGAAGCAGTAAGTGGCCATATGGTAAAGAGAAAACTGTATACATTCCTCATCAAATCTGTTGAGATAAATTTCAAATAGATCAGATATTAAAAAGTAAATATACAAGTATTAAAGAAATTAATACAGTGCTATAGTTTACAACCTAGGAATAGGGAGAATTTTTCTAACCATAACTTTTATTTTACTTGAAGAAAATAAAGAAAACATGGATAAACTTGACAATGTAGAACATAAAAAAGATATTCACATGGGATAAAATGCCCTAAGAAAGGTATACAAAAATAAAAATAAGATTTGACAAACTGGAAAATATGTTTTCATTTAAACATAAAAATTTAATAATTCTAATGGATGAGGAGAGCCTATAAATTAAGAAGAAAATATAAGTAACCCAACACAAAGATGTGCAAAGAAAAGCCCAGTTACAAAGGAAAGAAAAGTACCAAATTTTATGATATTCCTGCTAACCTAAAATAGGCTAATTACAGCAAAATGAAAGTGAATAATTACTAAAGGGATTTTGATTAATATACACAAAAAGTCCATGAGTTTTAATGACATAAAAAATAGATTTAAAAAATATATGAAACTTTATTGATCATCAGTGGACATTTCTAAGGGCAAAGTCTGTATTGTTAACCACTAGGTTATACAGCCACTAACTAACAGAATATTTCTTTTCATATTGACTTTCAGGAAATCAGAAATAAATTTGCAACTTAGCTCAGCAACTTATCTTTTCTTTGATCCAACTTAGCATTTCTATTTCTATGCTCTTGTGCTTTTTGAAATGCACATATATCACATAAATATTTTTTGCAAGTCATTTCTCTTCCTTTGTGGAAGAAGATAGAACCTTACCAAATAATATTTTTCTCAATGTATGTGACTACAAATATTCACTAATATGAGGAGAAAAATAAGAGGTTGAATGGTTAGAGAGTCTGAGGATAAACAGAGATAAGAGCCTTCCTATATGAAGGGTATAGTTCTTTGTGCTGCAGATTAATAGTGGTGAAGACTGAGGAAAGACAAATAGCAGGTCATGTTTGGGAGTCACAGACATATTTCATGTTAGTAGCCAATGATGACTTGATGTAGTGGGAGTGGCCAGTAAAAGCCACTCTTCCAAGAAAGAAAAAATTAGAAGAAGAATGTAATGAGGCCTTGGAAGTTTATAAATTTTCCTGACTGTTACTAGGTATAAGCAAAGTATAAAAGAGTAAATAAATGGATTAGTATCATGTTTAGTATTAAGATAACTTACAACATCATTCTCTGTGCAGAACAAAATGGATTAACCAGATTTATTCAGTAATTTCTTTCTCTCTCTCTCTCTCTCACACACACACACACTTTTAGTACTGTGGCAATTTATCTACAATTTTCAAAACTATATTTAATGGCAAATACCTTAGAAAAGGGTGATAAAGATATGGTTATCTTCAAAAAAATTACTATATAAAATATTGAAAAGTATTGAAGTTAATGTCAATAGAAGCTGATAGACATAAATAAGTTTTCTATTAGTAGATATAAATATTTAATAAGCCATGAAAATTGTAGTGAGTAAAAGGTAGATAAATAAGTGTTATCTACAGCTTTCATAATGAATGCTAAAATTCAATTCAGGGCAATCCAGAAAGGAGGTGTAATTGAATGCAGAAGATGAAAGAAAGTAAACATAAACCCTAGAACTTAGAATAATGCAAAGCAGAAAATGAGGATATCAATCCAAGAAGTTCAAGTGATAATTTCATGAAACTATTATGTATCTGGAAGTATAAAAATTTGGAGAGGATATGAATAAGCAAGATGGAAGGGAGAGGATAAAGTAAATGTATTCTATCATGGGATGTAATCAACTGTTTAATTTCATTCCCATATGCCTCATTCGATTATGTTGACAACTGAAAAGCACATTTATCTAAATTTTTAAAGTATTTAGACATTAACCAATATAATATGAGTCATCTAAATTGTACATTGCAAATAAAAATTAGATCAGCCATTTAAACAGAAGCAATAAGAAATGACATTAAATTATTCAATGACAAATAGCTCTATCCAGTTAAATGTCACATACATTTTAAAGAAATTCAGTTGTCAGAAAGATAGCTAACTGCTGAAATGATAAATACTATGGTAAATGCAGAAAAAGGTCAATTAGTAATGTACTGTTTTTGAAAGCAACATCTTCTGGCATTTATTCTATTATAGTTGTATTATTCCCTTTTATTTATAGAATGAAGATGGGTAACTTTCTTGGCATATACATCTCTCATTCAGACTAAATAGAAATTAAGGTTAAGATTTACATTTAAAAATAATAATACAGTTTTAAATCAAATCCTTTCCTTTTAAATGTAGAAAAATTGGGTGCTAAACATACTTGGAAGAAAAAAATAGCTACTGCACTATTTGTGACCCAAAATTTAGCAAATAAAAGAGTTTACTGCAATAATATATACACCAGTCTGATTTGAATATTTTTAGCAAATGCCAAAGTATCTTTGAATTCACTTTGATGAGTTCACGGTGTAATCATGACAATTAATTTAAATTAATCTTCCAAAGATACAAGAATAGTATGCTATGCTTTATAGAGAGAGAATTGGAGTAATTCTGAATGGTGAGTTTCTTTGCAGTGTGAAAAAAACTCAGTTTCCATTTTATGGTTTTTAGACTGTCAATAAAATTGTTTGTGTTAGACTGAATAATACCGATCCACCAAAGATATCCATATCCTAATCCCTGAAACTTGTTAATGTGTTACTCATTTCAAAAGGTCCTCTGTAGATGTAATGAAGTTGATGGAATTTGAGATGGGTTGATTTTAGACCCTGCCCAATCACAGGAGCCCTTAAAAGTCAGGTTCCTTTCCCTGCTGAAGTTTAGAGAAGATGATGCAGAATAGGAGGCAGAGGAGATAGAAAATTGTGAGAAGTATTCTACCCACCATTGCTAGTTTTAAGATGTAGGGACTCATTTACAAGTACAGGGAAGGAGGCCCCTAGGAGCTAAGACTTGTCTCCGGTGACAGCCAGCAAGGAAATAGGACCTCAGCTGCAAGGTTGAATTCTGCCAACAACTTGAATCAGTTTGAAACAGATTCTCCCCTAGGGCCTCCAGAGAAGAACATAGCTCTGCTGAAATCTTGATTTTGGCCTTGTGAGACATGAGCAGACAAACTAGCCAAGTACACTAGACTTCTGACCTACCAAACTGTGAGAAATAAATTATTTTGTTTTAAGCGACAAAATATTTGGTAGTTAGGTACAATACCAATAGAAAACTAGTATGTTTCTTCAGCTTTTCTTATGTGAATTTCTTATAGCAAAATGTATTTTCTACTGGCTAAAATTTTAAGCATGGATTGGTGCTTATTCTTATCTTGGATTACTTGCTATAAAATGCCCTCTTAAGCTATTCCTATAACATAGTTTCATAAGGGTTGACAGGTAGTATAATGGAATAGAAATAAAAGTTTTAAAGCTTTTAATAACTATTAAACAATTTAGCTCTATTGATTATAGTGCAAAAATTTCTAATCTTCATCTTCCTCATTTGTCATTTCGTGATAATGACATCTGCACAAAATTGACAAAATCTATGTAAAAGTAGTATAACACATAACTTGAAACACATGTGCCTAATAGTCAATTTCCTAGTCTGCCTTTCATGGACAGCATTATCTGCCCTACTACTCTATATAACTCTTGGTGACTTCTTTATATTGAGAGAACCTATTTATGTACTTACTTATTTTACGTTTGTGATTTATTTCCTTCTAATAATAGAGGTGATCTTTGTTTAAATTAAAACTTAAACAAATCACATTGCCATTGTTTGCTTTCTTCTGGATTTATAATAAGCTAGGAATTGGAATTTTGTTTTGGTAGAAATAAAGTTAACAGTGGTTCACTGAACAGAAGTAATGTCTAACATAGCTCCCAGTGATTTCCTTGGGCAGTAACGTATGATTCTGGGGAATCTAGACTGATGGGTAGAAAGGGAGAAATGAGAAAAGATGATGCCATAATAGCCTTTATTTACTTAGTGATTTTTTCCCCTAGGATAACCCTCTCTAAAACCAGAGATTAATTGTATACTTTCTATACTTATCTTATTTTATTAATAAATCAAGTAGAACTTGTAATGATTTAAGGTCTTTAGAAATTTGAGAATGATATATATTTCATCTTCATGTTTTTTTCTTCTAGATTATATGATTATATTGTCTTCCAGATTTTTTCATTTTATTTTAATTGATAACGTTATTGAAGTGTAGTTGATTTACAGTGTTGTGTTAATTTCTGGTGTACAGCATAGTGATTCATATATATATATATATATATTCCTTTTCATATTCTTTTTCATTATAGGCCATTACAAGGTATTGAATATAGTTCCCTGTGCTATACAATATGATCCTGTTGTTTATCTGTTTTATATATAGTAGTTAGTATCTGTAAAATTTGAATGAAGTAATATTTTAATATTCCTCTATTCATGTATTTATAGTGCCTATAATATAATACCTAGAATATAACTGGAAATCAATGCAAGGTTTTATTATCTAATGATGATAAATTCATAAATAAATTTATTATTTAGTCTAAACAGAGCAGAAAATAGAAAAGGAAACATTTCTACTTTTATTAAGGAAAATGCAGGCAATTATTTTCATCTAATGTTATATAAGCAGCTTAAGTACACAGATTTCATATTTGGAAGTAGTGGTTTCAATATTTTTTGTTTCGTTTTCATTTTGCTTTTATTTTCTTGTTGTTCAATCCAGCAGTGATTATATTCAATTTTACTCTGTGCTATGGGAAATAGAAGAGAAATGTAGAATATTTTTTATGTCCGCAATAGAATCTAACACACGCTTCAAGAACTGTCCTAAGTAGGTCTAGTGCTCCAAATGTTGCAGCTACAGGATGGTCAAGCCTCCTTCAGTCTTAGCCTGTGAGTATCTGAAGCCGAGATTTTACCTAAGCCACATGTTATATACAGCACCACAAGAAATAAACTTACTGTTGTTTTTATTGTTAAGCCAGTGGATTTGGAGGTTGTTTACAATCACAGCATAATTTAGCCTTCTCTGACTAATACGGACTTTGGTACATAGATTATGGCCCTACCCTAACAGATACCTTCACATGTGACATCATTTTAGTAGTTGGGTAGTGGTGGCTGGGAAAATAGTATGGTACACAATAGCAAAACATTTGATAAAACTGTTCAGACTTAACTTGGGAAGCAGACTATGTAACAAATAGATATTAGTGGTATATGTTAGATGCTTTTGGCTGCTTTTGTCAATGTTTTATATGAAAAAGATGAACTTGGAAAAGAATTGCCTGGAATAAAAGAGTAGAATGAGAAAGAGAAGACTTTGAAGGGCTGGAAAGGGCAACTGCTTCAGGACTTTAAATAATAGGACATAAATTTGAGAAGGTAGTTGTGAGATGAAAGCCAATTAATCCTAGCCTGGCAGCAAGGATCAAATCAAGTTTATGGTTATCACACAGTGTTAAAATCTCCTTGGGGATTAATGTAGTGCTGGGTAAATCCTTTCAGTTTATAAATGGTCACTTAGTTTTCCAACATTCCATATAGTCCCACTTTACTCAGTTGTGCCTGTTGGGACTGATATGGACTGAATGTTTGAGTCCCACCAAAATGCATATGTTGAAGCTCTAATCTCAGTGTGATGGTATAAGGTGATGGGGCCTTTGGGAGATAATCAGGTTGAGATGAGTTCTTGAGTTTGGGGCCCTCATAATGAGATTAGTGCTTTAATTAAAAAGAGATCAGAGAGCTCCCTATCTCTGCCATGTGCAGACTCATTGAGAAGATGGTCATCTGAGAGACAGGGAGAGAATTCTCACCAGAATCAGACCATGCTGGCACCCTAATCTTAGACTTCCTACTTCTAGAACTGCAAAAAATAAATTTCTGTTGTTTTTTAAGGCACCCAGTGTGTAATATTTTGTTACAGCAGCCCAAACAGGCTAAGACAGGCCATTACACAGATTTTCTTTATCATCACCAGAAAATATGTGTCCAGTCTTACACTGTCAATATAATATATTCTGAAAATCTGACTGTCTCTTACATAGTCTGTAGTTTTCTAGGGTTGCCTAAGTAAGACACAAACTGGGTGGCCTAAACGATAGAAATATGTTGTCTCAGAGTTCTGGAGACTAGTAGTCCAAGATCAAAGTGTCAACAAAGTTGTTTCCTTGTGTGGGATGTGGGACAGAGTCTGTTCCATGCCTCTCATCTAACTTCTCGTGGTTTGCTGACAGTCTTTGGCATTCCTTGGCTTGTAGAAGCACCACTGCAGTCTCTGCCTTCATCTTCAGATACTATTCTTGAGTTCATGTCTGTGTGTCCAAACATTTATCTGTGTGCTATCTATGTGTGTATGATTAAACCTTTTTATTTTGAAAAGTTGAAAAAATAGTTCAGAGAGCTCCTATGTAATTTTCAATCAACTTCCCCAGTGGCAAAAAATCTTATATAACCTTAGCACAATTATCACAACCAAGAAATTGACATTGGGTCAATGCTATCAACTAAACACTTTATTCAGATTCACTAACTTGTATTTATTCACTAACTTTAATATTCACCCTTTTTTGGTGTAATACTGTCAAATTGTATCATGTTTAGATTTTTATAACCAACATCATACCCAGTGTATAGAACTGTCCCACCTCATCAATGACACTCTGTCATACTTCCCCTGTATAATCATATCCTACCCCAGTAATCGTTGATCTGTTCTCTATATTATAATCTTGTCATTTTGAGAATACTGTATGAAAGAATTTTAACATATATCACATGTTGAGACTGGCTTTTCATTCAGTGCAAGGCCATTGATATCTATCCAACTTGTTTAATATACTAGTAGTTTTTTTTTTTTAAATTGCTGAGTAATATTTCATTGTATGGATGAACCACAGTTTACATTTAGACTTATGATCCATTTGAGTTAATTGATTTTACTCATCTTTCTGTTTTCAATTTCATTGATTTCTTTTCTCTTTTAAAAAATTTCTTGAAATATAGTTGATTTACAATGTTATGTTAGTTTCTGGTGTACAGCAAAGTGATTCAGTTATATATCTATATATCTCTATATGTTCTCTCTCCCTATGGTTTATTACAAGATATTGAATATAGTTCCCCATGCTTTATAGTAGGACTTGTTGTTTGTCTGTTTTATATATGGTAGTCTGTACCCGCTAATCCTAAACTCCTAATTTATCCTTCCTCTCCCTTTCCAGTTTGATAACCATAAGTTTGTTTTCTATGTCTGTGAGTCTATTTCTGGTTTTTAAATAAGTTCATTTGTATCATTATTTTAGATTCCACACATAGGTGATATCATATGATATTTGTCTTTCTCTGTTTGACTTACTTCACTTAGTATGATAATTTCTAGGTTTTTGCAAATGGCATTATTTCATTCTTTTTATGGCTGAGTAGTATTCCTTTATATACATATAACACAACTTCTTTATCCAGTCATCTATAGATGGACATTTAGGTTTCTTCCATGTCTTGGCTATTATAAATAATGTACTATGAATATTAGAGATGCTTGTATCTTTTGAAATTACAGTTTTCTCTGGATATATGCCTAGGAGTGGGATTACTGGATCATATGGTAACTCTATTTTTAGTTTTTTGAGGAACTTTCATATTGTTTTCCATAATGGCTGCCAATTTACAACAATTAACATTTACACCAACAGTGTAGGAGGGCTCCATTTTTTCCACACTCCAGCATTTATTATTTGTAGATGTTTTATTGGTGGCCATTTTGACCAGTGTGAGGTCACTGTAGTTTTGATTTGCATGTCTCTAATAATTAAAGATATTGATCATCTTCTCATGGCCTGTTGGCCATCTATATTTCTTCTTTGGAGAAATGTCTGTTTAGGTCTTCTGTCCATTTATTGATTGGGTTTTTGTTTGTTGGTTTTGTTTGTTGAGTTTATGAGCTGTTTGTATATTTTGGTAATTAAGCCTGTCAGTCACATCATTTACAAATATTTTCTCCTAGTCCCTAGATTGTCTTTTTGTATTGTTTATGATCTGCTTTGCTCTGCAAAAGCTTATAAGTTCAATTACGTCCCATTTGTTTATTTTTGCTTTTATTTCTATTGCTTTGGGATAGTGACCTAAGAAAAAACATTGCTACGATCAATGTCAGATGTTTTGCCTATGTTCTCTTCTAGGAGTTTTATGGTGTCATGTTTTATATATAAGTCTTTAAGCCATTTTGACTTTATTTTTGTGTATGGTGTCAGGGAGTGTTCTAACTTCACTGATTTGCATGCAGCTGTCCAGTTTTCCCAACACCACTTGCTGAAGAGGCTGTCTTTTCTCCATTGTATATTCTTACCTCCATTGTCAAAGATTAATTGACTGTAAGTCTGTGGGTTTTATTTCTGGGCTCTCTATTCTGTTCCATTGATCCATATGTCTCTTTTTGTGCCAATACCATGCTATTTTACTGTAGCTCTAGTATTGTTTGAAATCTGGGAGGGTTATACCTCCAGCTTTGTTCTTTTCCCCTCAGGATTGTTTTGACAATTCTAGGTATTTTATGGTTCAATATACATTTTAGGATTATTTGTTCTATTTCTGTAAAATGTAAAAAATGTCATGGGTTATTTCATAGGGATCACATTAAATCTGTAGATCACTTGAGGTAGTATGGCCTTTTTAACAATGTTAATTCTTCCAGTATAAGAGCTTGAGATATCTTTCCATTTCTTTGAATCATTTTCAATTTCTTTAATCAATGTTTTATAGTTCTCAGCCTGTAAGTCTTTCACCACCTTGGTCAGGTTTATTCCTAAGTATTTTTTGATGTAATTTTAAAATGTATTTTTTTTTACTTTCCCTTTCTGATATTTTATTGCTAGTGTAAAGAAATGCAGCAGATTTCTGTATGTAACTCTTATATCCTGCTACCTTGTTGAGTATATTTATCAGTTGTAGTAGTTTTTGTGTGGAATCATTTTATATATATAAAATCATGTCATCTCTATATTATGTATCTATAGTATGTCATCTGCATATAATATATAGTATCTATATATCCATATAGTATGTTATCTGTATATAATGACGTTTTCACCACTTAACTTCCAATTTGGATCCCTTTTATTTCTTTTTCTTATCTGACTGCTGTTTCTAGGATTTCTAATACTGTGTTGAAAAGAAGTGGTGAGAATGAGCCTCCTTCTCTTCCAGATTTTAGCAGAAAGACTTTCAACTTTTCACTTTTGAGTTATGTTGGCTGTGGGTTTGTCATGAATAACTATTATGCTGAGATATGTTCCCTCTGTATAAACATTGGTAAGACTTTTTATCATGAATAGATGTTGAATTTTGTTAAATGCTTTTCTGCATCTATTGAGATGATCATGTAGTTTTTGTCTTTTCTTTTATTGATGTGGTGTATCACATTGATTGATTTCTGTATGTTGAACCATCTTTGTGTCTCTGGGATGAATACAACTTGAGAGTAATGTGTGATCTTTTTATGTGTTGTTGGATTTGGCTTATTAATATTTTGTTGAGAATTTTGCATCAATATTCATCAAAGATATTGGCCTGTAAGTTTCATTTTTGGTAGTGTCTTTGTCTTGTTTTGCTATCAGGGTGATGGTGGCTTCATAGAATGATTTTGGGAGTCTTCCCTTCTCTTCAATCTGTTTGGAAAGTTTGAGAAGAATTGGTACAAGTTCTTCTTTGTATGTTTGGTAGAACTCCCTGTGAGGCCATCTGGTCCTTTACTTACTTTTGAGTTTTTTGTTTGTTTGATTATAGATTCTATTTCTCATCTAGTAATTGGTCTTTTCAAATTATTGATGTCTTCTTGATTCAGTTTTGGTGGACTTTATGTTTCTAGAAAGTTGTTCATTTCTTCTATGTTGTCCAATTTGTTGGCATAAATTGTTGATTGTATTCTCTTAAGTTTTTTTGTATGCCTGCAGTATTGATTGTTATTTCTCCTCTTTTATTTCTTATTTCGTTTATTTAGATCCTTTCTCTTTTCGTCTTGGTGAGCCAGGTTGGAGGTTTGTCAATTTTCTTTACCCTTTCAAAAAACCAGCTCTTGATTTTATTGTTTATTTTTCTATTTTTAATCTTTATTTTATATATTTCCTCTTTTATCTCTATTATTTCCTTCCTTCTCCTGACTTTAAGTTTTGTTTGTTCTTCTTTTTCTAATTTTTTTTTTTTTTTTAGGTGGTAGGTTAAGTTGTTTACTTGGGATTTTTCTTGTTTTTTGAGGAAGGCCTGTATCATCACAAATTTTCCTCTTAAAATTGCTTTTGCTGCATCCCATAGATTTTGTTTGATTGTATTTTCATTGTCATTTATCTCAAGGTATTTTTTAATTTCCTCTTTGATTTCATTGTTGACCCATTGGATTTTTAGTAGCATGTTATTTAGTCCCCATGTAATCTTTTTTTTTTTTTTTCCTCATTACTATGTCTGTGGCTTATTTCTAGTTCCACACCACTGTGGTCAAAAAAGATGCTTAGAATAATTTCTGTACTCTTAAATTTGTTCAGGCTAATTTTGTGTCCTAGTATGTGGTATATCCTTGAGAATGTTTCATGTGCATTTGAAAAGAATGTGTATTCTGGGGTTTTATTGTATGTTATGTTCTCAAAATATTAATTAACTGTAACTTTTCTATATTATGTCATTTATGATCTCTGTTGCCTTATTGATTTTTCTGTCTGGAGGATCTGTCCATTGATGTCAGTGGGGTGTTTAAATATGTTACTATTGTGTTCCCATCAGTTTCTCCTTCTATGTCTGTTAGTATTTGTTTTATGTATTTTGATGCTCCAGTATTGGGTACATATGTGTTAATGAATATAATATCATTTTTAATATTGATTCTTTTATCATTATATAGTATCCTTCTTTATCTTTCTTTAGAGTTTGTTTTAAAGTCAATTTTGTCTGATATGAGTATTGCTACTCCTCATTTCTTGTCATTTCCATTTGCATAAAGTCTCTTTTTCCATCCCATTGTTTTCAATTTATGTGTGTTCTTTGCCTTAAAGTGGGTATCTTTCAGGCAGCATATTGTAGGCTCTTATTTTATTATCCAATCTGCCATTCTGTGTCTTTTGATTGGAGTGTTTAGTCCATTGACATTTAAGGTAATTATTGATAGATATGTATTTATTTCCATTTTAAACCTTGTTTCCCAGTTGATTTTGTATTTGTTCTTTGCTTCTTTCTTTTTCTTTTACTTTTTCCTTTTGTGGTTTGATGGTTTTTCTTTTGTATTATGCCTGTTTTCTCTTCTTTTTCGTTTCTGTGAATTTATTGCATTTTTTGTTTGGTGGTTACCCTATTTTTCAGATATGTTAATCCATTACTATATCTACTTGCTTTAGACTGGTAGTCATAGAGGCTTAAACACATTCTGAAAAGAGTCTACGTTTTCTTACTGCCCTTCCCTAGATTTTATGAATTGGTGTCCTCTTTTACATTTTCATGTTTATTCTTATGCTGTTCCATGTACTTACTGCAATTCCCGTTGTGATTTTTTTCTTTTCTATAGGTTCTTACTTCTTTTCTGTTTGGAAAAGACATTTCAATATTTCTTTTAGGGTAGATTTAGTATCGGTGTATTCTTTTAGTTTTGCTTGTCTGAGAAATTCTTTATTTCTGCTTCTATTCTATATGATAATCTTGCTGTGGGTAGAGTATCCTAGGTTGCAGATTTTTCCATTGCAGGATTTTGAATATTATCTTGCCACTCGCTTCTGGCCTTTAGTATTTCTGTTGAGAAATCAGATGATAGCCTTATGAGGCTTCCCTTGTAGTTAAGTCTTTGTTTTCCTCTTTCTATCTTTAGAATCTTCTCTCTATTCTGCCATTTTAATTATAATACGTCTTAGTTTAGGTCTGTTTGGGTTCTACTTGTTTAGTACCCTCTGTGCATCTTGTACCTGGATGTCTGTTCCCTTCTTTAGGTTTGGAAAGTTTACAGCCATACCTCTTTCAGATACAGTTTCAATACCCTTTTCTCTTTCTTCTCCTTCTGAGATCCTTATTATGTGTAGATTGGTACACTTTATATTATCCCATAGGTCTCATATATTGCTTTTTTTAAAATTTGTCTTCCTGTATGCTCTTCTGATTGTGTGATTTCCATTATTCTATCTTCTAGATCATTTATTTGTTCTTATGCATTATTTAGTTTATTTAGTTTTCTATTTATTGCCTTTAACCCAACTTTTCTTCTCAGCAATGTGTTTTCTAATTTTAATTACCTTTTCTTTATTGTTTCTAGTTCTTTTTTACAGTAATCTGTATTTCTATAATTAACCTTTAATTCTTTCAGCATTTATATTACCTCCTTTATGAACTTGGGTCCTAATGGACTGGAGAGATCTGTTTCATTGTTTGTTCTTTCAGGGGTATTCTCTTGTTCTTTTAGTTGAGAGAGGTTTTTCTGCTTCTTTATTTTATTTATTTTTCTCTGACTCTAGGAAGTTATGAGAAACAGTTATCTACCACGGCCTTAAAGGGCTATTTTTCTATAGGAGTATCCCTGTGTAAGCTACATGAGTCTAATATTTTTGGTGCAAGAGCTGTTTTTATCATGGATGTCTGTCACATCTTTCCTCATGGTGTGCTTGCTGTTATCCCCTTGCTAGTGGATGTGATTGGTGCTGTGGTAACCAGAACCTGCACTGGATATAGAGTGGGGCATCCTCTTTTCTCTGTGGTTGTCACAGCACTGTCAGGGGCCAAGTCTATTCCCCAGTTGTTGAAGTAGAAGCTCCCAGATCCATTTTTGAGCTGTAATGTGAGGAAGGCAGGACTAGAGTGGGCTCCTGTTAGGAGAGGAGGCACTGAGTATTGCTCTGCAAGAGCTGTCCACCAGGAAGTACGCTCTGTGGTGTCATCTGTCACCCATTGTGCAGGCTTACAAACTGCACTGTTGTTGGCATTGCCCTTGGCCCGACTTCAACTGTGAGAATGCAGACAATCAGCCAGATGTCCTTCAGCCCTATGTTCACAAAGCCATCAGCACAGATCCACTGATGCAGATTATTATGTTCCATATTTGATTAAATGTTTCACAGAGAATGATTGGCAAGTATACTTATATGGTAAATTTATTTTCAAAAATGCATTCCAAATAAGGAGAATAAAATAATATATGAGTGATATAGGCCTCTTTTCATTCTTAATCTCTATCTAGTATAATTTTGAGTTTTATTTACACAAGTAATTATTTGAAATTTAACTTGGGCAAAGATCATTTTTAATACTTGCAATGTATTATCAAATTTAATATCATCAGAAGATAACTCAACAGTTGTACCTTTCAACAGAGAAATAGCATTACATTTCTTTCTTAATTTATACAACTGTATGATTATCATAAAAAGTTCAACAAAGATTAATAAAGAATAGAATAAATATTTCAATACTGTCTCCAGACTTACTTTTTAATATTTGGTAGCTATCCTTTCAAAAATCCTTCCTTTATTATTTGTTTTTTTTTCTCTTTTTTGTTTTCTTTCTCTTTTCTTCCTTTCTTCTTCCTTTCCTCACTTTTTATCTTTCTATCTGAATATAGACATTTACATACACACCTGTAATTATCAGGTTGCTAAAATGAGACTCTCCTACCTCAATTTTGTGTCAATACTACAGATAACATATCCTAAATTTAGTATAAAACACATGCTGATTTTCCGTTTTGTGATTCTATCAATTCCCGAGAGAGATGGCAAAGTCCCCCACTATAATTTGGAGCTATGTATATTTCTTCTTCCAGTTATATCAGTTTAGTGTTTCATCTATTTTGCTTTTTACTTTTCTCCTATTGAGGAATAATTGATATACAATATTATTATATTAGTTTCTGAGTATAACACAGTGATTCAACATTCATATATGTTATGATATTATCACCATCTAGTTACTATCTATCACCAATTAAAGTTATTACATTATTTTGATTATATTCCCTACTTGGTATATTATATCCTCATGACTTATTTATCTTATAACTAGAAGTTTGTGTCTCTTAAGTCTTTCACCTACTTCAGCCACTCCTCTCTGCTCCTCCCCCAGCAACTACCAGTTTGTTCTCTGTATCTTTTAATCTGTTTATATTTTGTTTCTTCATATGTTTTCATTGTATATTCTTGCCTCCTTTGATGTAGAATAATTGGCTGTACAATCCTGGGATTATTTCTGGGCTCTATATTTTGTTTTATTAATCTGTGTGTCTGTTTTTGTGCCAACACCATACTGTTTTGATGACTGTAACTTTGTAATATAGTTTGAAAGCAAGGCACATAATGCATCTAGGTTGGTTCTTCTTTCTCAAGATTGCTTTGGCTGTTCAGGTTCTTTTGTGGTTCCACATAACTTTTATGGTTATTTTTTTCAGTTCTCTGAAAAATGCTGTCAGTATTTTGATAAAGATTGCACTGATCTGTATTGCTTTGGGTAGCATGGACATTTTAGCAATATTAATTCTTCCAATCCATGAGCATGGTATATCTTTCCATACATTTTCATTGCTTTCAATTATTTTCATCAAAGTCTTATAGTTTTAAAGTACAGATCTTTCACCTTCTTGGTTAAATTATTCCTAGGCATTTTATTCTTTTTGATGCAATTGTAGTTGAGATTGGGGTTGTTTTCTTCATTTCTCTTTCTAATAATTTGTTATTAATGTGTAGAAATGCAACAGGGTTTTGGTATTAATTTTGTATCCTAAAATTTTTCTGCATTTATTTTTTAGTTCTAATAGTTTTTGGTGTCATCTTGTGGTTTTTCATATATAATATCATACCTAACATCATCTGCAAATAGTTATATTTTTATGCCTTCCATTACAATTTAGATGCCTTTTTATCTTTTTCTTGTTTAATTGCTGTCAGGGACTTCCAGTGCTGTATTGAATAAAAGCAACAAGAGTAGGTGTCCTTGATGTGTTTCTGATCCTAGGGGAGTAGCTTTCAGCTTTTCATAATTGAATATGATGTTGGCTGTAGGTATGATGGGCTTTATTATGTTCAGATATGTTCCTCTATACCCAGTTTTGTTAAGAATTTATATCATAAATGGATGTTGAGTTGTGTCAAAATCTTTTTCTGCATCTAGTAAAATGATGATATGATTTTTATTCAATTTGTTACTGTGGTGTATCACATTGACTGATTTGTGAATATTAAACCACCCATGAATCCCTGGGATAAATCCCACTTGATCGTGGTGTGTGATCTTTTTAATGTATTGTCAAATTTGGTTTGCTGGTATTTGCTGAGAATTTTTGCATCTATCTTCTTCAGTGATACTGTTTTGTAATTTTTTTGTGGTGTCCTTGTCTGGTTTTGGTATCAGAGTAATGCTGACTTCCTAGACTAAGTTCAGAAGTGTTCCTTTCTCTTCAATTATTTTGGAATAGTTTGAGCAGGATAGGCATTCATCCTTCTTTACATGTTTTATAAAATCCACCTGTGAAAGTGTCTGGTCCTGGACTTTTGTTGTTGGGAAGTTTTTAAATTGCTGATTCACTGTTATTACTGGTAATCAGTCAGTCTACTCATATTTTGTATTGTTGAATCAGTCTGTAGATGAGTCTTGTATTTTTATGTATTCAGCGATTTTGTGTCTTTCGATTGAAGCAGTTAGTCCATTTACATTTAAAGTGACTATTAATAAGTATTTACTTATTGCCGTTTTGTTAATTGTTTTCAGATTTTTTTTAGTTCTCTTTGTCTTGCTTCCTCTCTTTTTTTCAGTTGTGATGTGATGACTTTCTTTAGTGTTATGTTTGTATTTCTTCCTCTTTATTTTTTGTGTATCTGTTACAGATTTTTGGTTTGTCATTACCACAAGGTTTATGTATAGCAATCCATGTATATTGCAGTCTGTTTTAAGTAGATCATTGCTTAAGTTTGAGTACATTTTAAAAGCACTACATTTTTAGTTCTCCTCCGTATGTTTTATGATTTGAATATCATATTTTACATCTTTTTATTTTTTGTATTGTTTAAGTAATTATTTCATATACAGATGAACTTAATACTTCTGTCTTTTAACCTTCAGTCTAGCTTTCCATGTGGTCAATCCATTATCTTTACTATATGTTTGCTTTGAGCAGTGAGATATTTTCTTTCACAATTTATTTGTTTCTAGTTATGGGCTTTTCTTTCCCATTTTAAAAAGACACTTTAACATTGCTTTATGTTTTTTAGTGGTGATGAACTCCTTTGCCTTTTGCTTGTCTGAGAAATTCTTTATTTCTCCTTCAATTCTGAATGGTAACTTTCCTGGGTAGAGACATCTTGGTTGTTTTCTTTCTTTTTTATTTTTTTCCCCATTTCATCCTTTAAAGTTTTGACCTGTAAAGTTTCTGCTGAAAAACCACTGATAGTCTTACGGAGGATTCTCTTGTACATACTAGTTGTTTTTCTCTTGCTACTTAAGATTCTCTGTCTTTTACTTTTTACATTTAATCGTAATGTGTCTTGTGAGTCTCTTTGGGTTCATCTTGTTTGGTACTCTGTGCATCTTAGATTTAGATGTCTGTTTTCTTCAGGTTAGGGAAGTTTCTTCAAGTAAGTTTTCTGTCTCTTTCTCTCTTCTTCTTCTTCCTCTTCCTCTTCTCCTTCCTCTCCCCCTCCCCCTTCTCTTCCCTCTCCCCTCCTCCCCCCTCCTCCTCCCCCTCCTCCTCCTCCTCCTTCTTCATGTGAATATAGTACACTTGATGTTTTCCCAGGGATCCATTAAACTATTCTAATTTTAAAAAATTCTTTTAAAAAATGTTTTGTTCCAATTGGATGATCTATACCACCCTGTCTTCCAGATCACTGATCCATTTTTTTGCATCATCTGTTGTGCTATTGATTCCATCTAGGGTATTTTTCATTTCAGTTTTTGTATTCTTCAGCTCTGATTAGTTCTTTTTTTAATATTTTCTATCTCTTTGTTGAAGTTCTGATCTAGAGATTATAATATACATGTTTAACTTAATACAGTATAATAGCTTAGAGTTTGTGATTTGAGATCTTTGGGAATATTGAGATAGGGTGAATGCATTTTGTATATGAAATGGATGTGACTTTGGTGGGGGCCACAAGGAAGACTGTAATTGGTTGAATGGTGGTCCTTCAAATGATAACGTCCTAATTCCTGGAACCTGTGAATTTTAAATTATTTGGAAATGAATATAAAATAAAAGGCATGGAAAGAAGATTGCTATTCTATGTCAATAAATTTTATGAACAAAATATTATTCTATGATATATTATTTCACAAATTCAGACTTTGGTTACATATATAGCTCACTTTGCAAATTATACGAATGAACAAAATCCAATAGATAACTTGACCCTCATATTTGGTAATGTATGTGACATAGTCAACAATCAAGAATATACATTAGATAATCCTCTGAAATATGTAATTGAGCAATAAAATATGTAAAATTAAGAGCTAAAGTATGTAGCTTAGTCAGTAAAACTTGGCAAGCATAGTAATTAAACAATTTACTGAAACAGCAAAATATGCAAGAAAGAGTAAGAAAATCTTATTTATGAAACTAGTATTGAGTCATCAATAGATAGTTTCAGATAACTTGATTTGAAAAACAAGCTGTTGTAATGATCTATGCTGCTCCATCAGCAAATTATCTACCTCAATCATTGAGCTATATGAAAAATTAATTGGCTAACTATGGAATTTTATGATCGCAACCAAGGAAATTCATTGAGATACTAAAGATGTTATGTGCATAATTTTAAAATGTTAAATGGCATCTTAGAAGGATTTGCAGCTTGCTTCTATTAAATTACCTTCAGACTCCACCCCCACACCTTTTTAACCAAATGTTGACTGACAGATTATTAAAAGCTACAATGTTAAGTTCTTAAATAAAAATGTGTAATAGTAACACATTTCTTTGAATATTTCACCTATGATTATGACCTAGTAATAGTTCTAGACTCTCTCTTCCACTTTATGTAACTGTAAAACTGGACAGAAAATAAAGCAACTGTTTTCAGAAACTGGACTATATAGGGATTGCAAGATTATTATTCCTGACAAAATGTAAATTCATGCGGTGAGCCAATGATATCTCTAGCTCTATGAATAGGGACAATTTCCCAACCACAGAGTAGTAAGCTAAGGACCAAGAAGAACATGATACTTTTACTGAGCTGAGGAAGCAGAAATTAGAGTTCAAGTCAGTTGGACTTGAGCATAGGAGAAAAGGTGTTTGTTCTGGAAGGAGTTCTCAAAATCTGTGCGTGGTTGATTATGAGAAATTAGGTGAGGGCTGTGTCACATATTTACAGCATGAGACTACCAAACTCCTACAACAGAATATATGATATAGAGTTAAAAGGTAGAAATACTAGGGATCAAGTAGGCTTTAGGAACGTTGGGGTCCGAGTAAGCCAAGAGTGGAAAGACCATATTAACTCATTAACATTTCTTCATACATCTAGCATAACATTTGATATACTAGAAAGGTTGAGTTCTATGAATAAGGTCCATGCCTGAGAATGGCCTATTCTATGCCACCCTAGAAAAGCCTAAAACCAACCACAGTAAGACCTGAAGCTATTTGAAGTTGAGTACTAATTCTAGAATTAAAATGAAAAAAATAGTACTAACTGGAATTCATAGCAATTTGAATATTACATAAGAAAAGTTCAGTGAATTTGAGACAGATAAATGATCAATTCTCCAATGAGAAATTTGAAGTGAGTATTTACACTGTGTATGGATGGGAAAGTAGCACGTAATGAAAGTTGAATGGGATGTTGCAGGCACTTTGAGATCAGGTTAGAAAGCTTAGTCTGTTGAGTATGGTATGTTGGAAGTAGAAGCTGATGTTAGATGCTCACAAAATGCTTAGGAGACTCAAAAAAAAAAAAAAAAAAAAACAAGTATAGATGGTGAAACTAGTGTGAAGTGTAAAATCTTTTGTGTGGGAAAAATGCAACAGAGCTTCCAAATTTGTTGAATATGGGTCAGAAGAGAGTTTGAGAAGGAGGAATCCAGGAAGTGATGACCCAGATTTCTTAAAATGATTAACTGGATGCATGAAAAAATTATTCATTAATTAGTTTAACAAATATTTTTGAATACCTACAATGTATCAGGCATTGTTTGTGGTGGGGGATATAGCGGTAAACAACATAATCAGAAATTCCTACCTTCATGGAGAGTTTACATAATAGAAAAGACAGACAATTTAAAAAAGCAGTATGGACATAAACACACTCATTGTCACATTTTTTTCTCTGTGAGTTATCATAGCATTTTCTGTATATTTCCCTGTGCTATACAGTATAATCTTGTTTATCTATATGTCCATGAATGACTGAAAAATTGTGCTGAACACTGGAATTTGACACAACATTGTAAAATGATTATAAATCAATAAAAAATGTTAAAAAAATAAAAAAATAAAAAAGCAGTATGAATCATCTTAAAATGCTTATTTTTTCTGTGTGAACTGAAACCCTGCTAACTATCAGACTAAAAAAAAAGTGAAAATATAGTCTTATATCCTTAGTAAAAATTCTCTGAAATATAATTTAGAAGTAACTAACATACAGTTAGATTTATTTTGGTCACTATGAGTATACCTGGTGGAGACTGAATATTAGGGAAAAAAGTAGCAATATTTAGCAATACCTAGTAAACATTTTAGCAATTCTATTTGAAGGAATTAACTCTGGAAGACAGCCAGCCATGTGTACAAAGATTACAGTTTACAGTATTGAAAAAGTGAAGAGCCTAAATGTCTGAAAATAAGTGATTGATTTAAAAAATACATCCCAAAGTACAATTATATTAGTAGTTCCCAAGGCTCTGTTCATCAGAATCAATTAAGGAGCTTGATGAAGCTCCAGATTTTCCTACTTCACCCAAACTATTTGAGTCAGCATTTCTGATGGTAGATTCTGACTCTCTTTGCATTTATTGATGTATAGTTGATTTAAAATATGATGTTAGTTTCAGGTGTACAACATATTGATACAATATTTTTATAGATTATACTCCATTTAAAGTTGTTATAAAATATTGGCTATTTCCCTGTCAGCCAAGGGAGGCTGATGTGAAGTTCTAGGAGGTGAGTGGCCCAAATGAAAAAATGCATGAGGAGTTGCCATACTGCTGGACAGACTTCAGCCGGAGACACCATGGGTTTAACAGCACTTTATTGCCACAGGGAGGTGCGCGCCTATGATGCACCTGTCCTGCTTTTACTTGTTTTTCTGTCAGCAAATGCGCAGTCTGAGTTTCTTTGTTCATTAGGCTTACAGAATATCTCTGGCACATGCGTACTTCTATTTTCTTTGTTCTAAATCTTATATAATTGACACATGCGTGGAGCAATTATTTACTGCATCCTACAAACGTGCTCTGTAGTCATGGCCTTGGGTCCCACAGCCTCAACTCGTCTCAAGGCCAGCTCACATTCCCCATGCTGTACAATATATCCTTGTAGCTTATTTTATACATAGTAGTTTCTACCTCTTAATCCCCTACCCCTATCTTGCCCTTTTCCCCCTGCTCTCTCCCCACTGGAAACCACTAGCTTGTTCTCTTTATCTATGAGTTTGTTTCTGTTTTGTTACAGTCAATGCTTAATTTTTAGGTTCCACATATAAGTGATAACATACAGTATTTGTCTTTCTCGATTTAACTTAGTTTACTAAGCATGATACCTTCCAAGTCTGTCTGTGTTGTTGCAAGTGGCAAGATTTCATTCTTTTTTCATGGCTGACTAATAATCCATTAAATATATGTCACATCTTCTTTATCTTTTCCTCTGTTGATAGGCACTTGGGATGCTTTCATATCTTGGCTATTATAAATAATGTTGCTATGAACATTGGGGTAGGTTTATCTTTTCAAATTAGTGTTTTCATTTTCTTTGGATATCAATCCCAGGAGTGGACTTGCTGGGTCATATAGTAGTTCTATTTTTAATTTTTTGAGGAACCTTTACACTACTTTCAGTAGTGCCTGCACTAATTTACATTCCCACCAACAGTTTACCTGGGTTCGCTTTTCTCTACATCCTTACCAACATTTGTTATTTGTGGTCTTTTTTATGGTAGCCATTCTGACTGATGTGAGGTGATACCTCATTGTGGATTTGATTTCCATTTCTCTGATGATTAGCAATATTGAGCATCTTTTTAAAATTGAAATACAGTTGATCTATAGTATCGTGTAAACATCTTTTCATGTACCTGTTCGCCATCTATATGTCTTATTCAGGTCTTCTGCCCATTTTTCAGTTGGGTTGTTTGTGAGTTCTTTTTTCTTGGTATTGAGTTGTATGAGCTGTTTATATATATTGGACATTAATCCCTTGTCGGTCATATCATTTGCAAATATGTTCTCCCATTCAGTAGGCTGAGAAACTATATTTTTAAAGCAGTTCCCCAAGTGATTTTCATGCAAGCACAGTCATTGATACATACAATGGAATGCTGTGTGGGCATCAAAAATTTGTGGCAGAAAAATTAGTGACATATAGGATACCTAAAATATAATACCCTGTTGAGCATAAGAGTAATACCAAGGAGTATGTACATTATAGTATAGTTTTATTACCTACAAGACACACATACACACACACACACACACAGAGAAACACATACACAGTTTCACAGTTTTATAACACTAAATAGAACAACACATTTAAATAATAATTATGATGATTTTAAATTGTGATATGACTAATATTTAACAATTAACACTTAAAAGCCTGTGTCAAGATATGCAGATGCTTCTATTTTCCTAGTTTTAAATTTAAAAACTTAATTGAGAGAAACAGGTCTTCTTAATCACCTTCTTAAAAAGGATGTTTTGGAATTGTAGACAGCTGCAGAAACACAGATCCTGAAAATAGGAGACTGAAACACAGTTTCATTGTCCTGAATCAGACTTTTAGAATAATTTGTTGGTAATGCTTGCTGCTTGGTGAAGTCTCATAGCATAGCTAAATTAATGACTCTAGAGATGAGGAGTCAGATTCCTAATATAGTAAACTAGCAGAAAGACAGGGTTCTTAAACTCTATTGTTTCTTTCACCCTTAAAGCTATTTACCTGTTCAGAAAGGCCTCATGTATAAAAAGTTATTAATACTCAAAATGAGAAAATTTAATAGGAGGTAGAAGAGAGAATTCAGTTAGAGGATGCCAGTGAAGTACAAAACAACCTTCAAACTTCCTGATCAGCAGTTAGTCAACTGAAAAGGACTTTTACTTATGCTCTGAAATATAACTGTGACATTACCGAGGCAATTTCTTGTAAACTATATAAACTGTGATTTATCATAAGTATTTGGTAAGTATAGTATTCCTATTACTAATTTGATCAACATAGTTTAGTCTACAAATATTATGTATAATATAATTTCCAAAAATTAGCATGTAACAAATTTCCCATAATGGGAAAATAATAATGAACATAATTATACTTAGGACAAGTGAAACTTCAGGGTGCTGCAGTGCCTTATATTGTTGTTATGAGTCTTTGTTTTTCTTACATAAATATTTAACCTACACAGGAAAATGAGGATGACTGACCACCAATTCTATGATATACTTTGAGAAGGAATTATATAATAGGTTTTGTTGTTTAGTTTTATTTATATTTGCTTTGTGTATAGGTTTATAATTATTGGGATATGATATAAAAACAGAATTTTCTTATAAAAGAAAAATATGTTATTTTCTACCAAGGGATTTAGTTATTGATTGGTCCCTGTTGTAAGTTCAAAAAATATTGACCAGTTTGTTTTATGAAATGAAAAAACAAAAGAAAACACCCAGTGAACTTACTTTCTCTGAAAAATTACTAGGGCTGTAAGAAAATTCCCCAGTCAGTGGCTGTCTGGCCCCCTGTGTAGAATCAACAACCAACATGAATTAATGATGTATGCTTTGTGAGTCTAAAATTTTAAGATTTTGTTATTTGGGCATATTACCAATGTCTATTTAGTAGTAAGTGCTACATGAATGATATCGCCACTGTTTGTTGAGGAAAGAGTCAAGTAAGTTGAGGTAGAATAGAGATCAAATCTAAACCTGAAATTTTGACTGTTTGATCTCAGGTAAATTTATTTCACCTTTCTAGATATCACTGTATATCCTTGGGAAAAAAACCTAATAAACTCCCCAAATTAACAAAATACAGAGTAGAAGGCACTTAGGTTGCAGAGTTTTGTGATTAATGAGTGATAATGCAAGAATCTCAACAGGTTGCATGACTCAGAATTAGCTTTAAAAAAGCTCTGTTTTCTTGTTTTGTGGAAGCAGACTGATGTGGTAGGAGAACTTCTAATTTCATTTCTAAATTCTGTACAATCTTGTGAGAAGTCACTTAAATTCTCTGAGCTTTTATTCTCTCATATTGAAATGAAGAATACTCAAGTTTTGGGATCTTAACTGTAGGGTTTTGTCATTCTCAATTGCAATTTCCTTATGCTTAAAATGAAAATAGTTGTGCTAAGATTAGTATATATTAATGGGAATTAAATTTGAAATTATGCATATATAATTATAATTTAAATTGTACATAAACATTGTGTGTTTTTGAATGTATTATAATATGGGCTATATATGCAATATTTAAGGCAATATTAAAAATATACAAGTGCTCAATAGATTTTTTCTCCTCTATCCTTTCTCTTATTAATTTTGACTTCCAAGACTGACACTAAATACCTTTTGGAGTAAGAAAACTAGAGAATGTGATGACATATACATTTTCATGTCAGGTTTCAGAAAAGAAAGTTATGTTGAATTTCAAGAAATGTCCAAACTTTTTCAATCTCCTGGAATTTTAATAATATGTCATAAAAATGTAAAAATTCTTCTGTAATCATTTTTATGCCTCAAAACATAGCCTTAGATAACATTGAGATGGATGGATTTGATGTGGAAAGACATTGATAACAGTGGAGGATTTGAGGAATAAAGCTGGTTTAAAGCAATCTTTCTACACTTTTTTGTTTGGAGTTCTGACTGCCAATGCTGAGATGCTTCTGTTTAGAACTCTGCTTTATACAGAACTGTCAAATTCAAAGTGAGACATTCTTCTTTGAACCTTCTTTATTGATTAAATGAGTAATCATTTCAGAAAAAACAGAAATATCCAACTTCCTTGCATATTAACCAACACAAAGAAATAATTTCACCTTGGCTTTTAGAATTAGCATAACCAACCATCACTCTGATTAAGGTGTCTCCCGTTACTCTTAATTTTCTTATTCCAAACTCAAGGGAACTCAGTTGCAATTGTCAACTTTTAAAACATAAAGGTTAGCTGTTTGGCCAGCAAAATTGAGTTTTTTCAGGAATAGCAAAAGAACTGCAATTTGAGACATGCAAACTATGGTGAACCATAGGCAAATCTGGAGAACAAAGGAGAAGAGCTTTCTTTTTATAGAAGAAAGGAGGGTGTTTGGAAGGACTGTTTTGAATGAAGCTTCATTGGAGGAGAGCAAGAATTCAGGTCTGTGGAGGCCTCTTACTGAGTTGTAGTAGTTTCTCATTGGTTGGGTTGTTACTGGGCAAGGAAAAAAATCTTCCTTCTTCCTGCTGGGGTATATAAAGCTTCTTTCTGCTAGGGTATGTATAGTAAGCTGTAAGCAGCAGTACAGACATGAGAACTGCCCCTTGAGGGCTTCCTGACTCCATTTGAATGAAGTTTTCCTATATTCATTTCCACATTTCCCCTTTTGATCAAGATTTTTTTCTCAAAAGCATCACTGATCAAGAATCAGGTTTTTCTTATTGCGTGGTTTTGTCCCTCAGTGCCAGGAAGGACCTTTCCTGGCTGTCATGTCTCAGTAAGAAGGAAGGATAAGAGGGAGAACTCTCAGGCATTTCTCAGTCTATATCTTACTAATAAGTTCTTAAGTGTTAGAGTTCATCTAGAAGCATTAAGCTATCATCACCTTATTATACCTTGTTTCTACAAGAATTTGACAGGCAAATATAAAATTTAAAAATAGTTATGGAAAGCAGAGTTAAAAGTAATATGACAAATCCAGTTTGTATAATGGTTCTGAACCAGGATACTAGACCTGAGGGTGACCAACTAAACAAATCAAAGGACCATGGAGAATCAGATGGAATTTATTGCAACCAGTGCACTTGTTCCCTGATCTTGTATACTTGAATTTCTACTTCTCCAGAGACATTTGTCCATGTGCAACAGGCAGTATTTGCTATGGCATAATCACCTCCTTGTTCAACAAGTAGATAATCAAGGACTATGCAATTATTCAAAACTGTTTTAACTATTGTTGTTAGGCTGCTATTGCTTTGGCATGGAATTGGATAGCTCTTCTAATGTTAGGGAGAGAGTTCTGATCATGTTTACTGGCACTTAGTCTGACTCAAGGGAGAAAGTTGCTTTCTGTGGAGGCAAACTTGGCATCATATACGTCTCTTAGGTTGTTCCTATCTGAATGTGTGGATCAGGACAGGAAAAGTGACAGCCATGGAGGCCAGTGAAAATTTAAGGGTCTGTAGACCACACTTGCAGCTTTATCTGGTTACTTTTGCCTTGTGTCTCTTTCTTTGCGTAGAGCCTGGACACAAATTTCCCCACGTTTGGGTGTTAATCAGAGACAGGGAAATTGACTAGGGTGATCCATAGATCAGAATTTTTGCTGATAAATCCAGCAATCTGAAAGGTTACCTCCTTTGGCAATGGCCTGGGAGAAACAGATGATGATGTTTTTCTTTCCTGGTTAATGCCAGTATAAAAAAGCAATATAAATGAAAAATGTTGCAAACCATATCAGTAAAAAAATGATGCTGCAGTCATCAAGTCATCAGCTACTATCCCCACCGCTAACAGTGAGCAGAGGGAACTCAGGAGGGAGACAAACAGGCAGCCAGGCCTCTATAGCCATCCCCAACAGTGCACCTTGAGGGAACTCAGGATATGAAAAGAATAGGATACTGGCCCTAGATAGCTAGTTGCATATCAAAGAAATGACTTCAGTGAGCCCAGATCTTTGCATCTTCCCATTCAT
Organism: Camelus ferus; assembly: GCF_009834535.1. Taxonomy (NCBI): domain Eukaryota; kingdom Metazoa; phylum Chordata; class Mammalia; order Artiodactyla; family Camelidae; genus Camelus; species Camelus ferus. The sequence goes on along the minus strand of NC_045697.1, from coordinate 97,086,128 downwards.
AGAAAAGCATTAAATTCCTTAACTTGTAATATCTGATTCTCTTTAATTAACAGTAATCTTTTAATGTTCCAACTATCTGGTCTGTGTTGTAAAAACTCATATATATTCTCACTCTTCCCTTGTCTCTTTGGAGCATTCTCTTAGAGCGATCTGAAAGGCTCCTTCCCAGGCTTGAGTCCTCAGAAAGTCCACTGAATAAAACATAACTCTCAAGCTTTAGGTTGTGCATTTTTTTCAGTCAACAAAAGAAAGAGAAGAAGTGGTTTTTTATTTAACTGAAGTATGAAGTCTTGATCCAGCCATCTACATTGATGTCAGCTATTTCTCTTCCTTATCAATTTGATTCAGAGTTTTTCAATATTTTACAGGACTAAATGTCAGGTGTATACCCAAATTCAAGTCCCTGAAGTTTAGTAAGGAAGACTTAGTATATTCCCTTCCAAGGAGATTCAAGGGCACTTTTTGGCTCTTACTGATTCCAAATCTGAAGGGTGGGAGGAAATTGGAAACATTCCTTTAGAGAGTCATAGCCAGGCATCTGAGCAAACTATAATTCAGGATCCAGTTATATACCAGTTTATAGGTATATAAGAAAACCTCAGAAACAACAGGATTAGAATCTAATATTGACAAAGGAACAAACATAGTTTTTGTCTCTCGATTACCCCCATTTTAATCAAAGATAATCATAGTTAAACTAATTTATTTGCATTAAAATTTGCCTGATTATTTATATGAGTGCAGCAAGAATAGTGAGTGGGCATATAAGCTCCTTTTTAGACTGTTTTGCTGAAACCTTCTGGACAAAATACTAGGCCAATTTTTCCAAGGGGCTTTATTGGCTCCATAAGTCAACCTAGTTCCTTAAAACTATCTGATGATATCTGAGTCTATGCACGTCTCTTTCAAAAATGACATTCCAGTCAAAGCCTTGGTAATATAATCAGTGTTTCTACTTGCCCTGTTACAAGAACAGGCATGTAAATTCAGTGTATGTAAATAAATAACTTTGTTGTGAAAAGAACACTCAAGAATTTCAGAATTACAGGGGTCAGGTCGGGAGTAAAAGTAAATGTTTCACTTTTGTTTGCAAAAGTATATTTTACCAGATTGTTGTAAGTCATTAATTAAGAGAAAATGCTTTCTTAAATCTTGAAAAACAAAACATTAAGGAACCAGTGTTGTTTCAAACAAAAAGTCATAAAAATTGTAATCATCCTTCTCAGTTCATTGAGTCCCATGCAATGAATACTTGTTCTGCTTGAATACAGTTTTTTTCCATTATTCTGAAAATTTTTATCCAGTTTAGTTTTATCATCCTATAGTTATCAGAAACTTGTACTTGCCAATTTTTTTTTCTTGAATCTCCTTGAAGATAAAGTACTTTTGCAGGAAGGCTATTGTAAGAGCACCAGAATAAAACAATAACTGTCTATAAATGACAAAAGACTTAAAAATGTCAATAATTGAAGATCTGATGAAAGTTAAGTTATAATGAAGTTGACAAGAATATTTGGTTATTTCTGTGACACACATTTTAAGATAACAACCAGAATTATGACTGATAGTAAAAGGACATATCAGATTCAGATTTCTAGGAATTTCATACAATCTCTGGAAAACTTGTAACATATAGCTATGCAAATACAGCATAAAAATTCTTAGTATTTCTCCTTGTTGAACAGTGCTTCCCATGCAATTTAACATATCAAGTAAGCCAAATTAGTTTAAAATCTCTTTTATAAAAAATCTTTTGAGATGTTCAAGGGGTCCCCTGAAAAATTCTCAAAGTTATTTTTTGGTCCAAGAAATTTAATTTAGAATCTGATTTTTGGGAAGTTTGTAAAAAAACAGTGAAAGGTTTTGGATACTTGACTAAATTTAATCACAGATTATAATGAAACGATTTTTAATTATCTACTTAACCAAAGTGACAAAAATTTTTTCACAGGCAAACTTAGAAGATTACATAGTTCTGAGCAAAAGACTCTGTTTCCTAAATAATCAAAGACCTGATAAAGACAGTAGGAAGCATAGGAAGCTATTTTGATAAAAGAGACTTCTTTTATTTTGTTTTAATAGGCAGATTACTTCAAAAGGTAAAGAAAAACCTTTCATAATCTTTTGTCAAGCGCAGACCCAATAGTGCAAACAAACTTAGTTCTTTTAGCAGAGAGAAAACAGGATTCTAACCTTATACCAGTTTACCTTTAACAGCAAAATTTATTCATTCAATTTTCATTCCAGTCTCATTCCTGACCGTGAACGAAATTCCTTTCCAAAGACTCCTTTTCCACAAACCATCTACAACTTTATTTTTTACATTCAGATTTTGTTCTATGTTTTTTCTCTTTCATATTCTTAAATAACCAACCTTTCTTAGGAGAAAGTTACTTTTTTTTTTTTCCTCTCTCAACAAAATGCATTTCTATCCCTCATACCTTCTTTTACTGAAAACATGCATCTTACTTTTCTTGCACATGGAGATTCCTTTCTTATTATTCCTAGTAGCCTTAACCACACATACTACATTTTAAACCCGTAGAAACCTTTAATTTCCAGTGAAAGCTAAGAAGTAAACAATTGTGAACTTTCTTTTATGGTAGCATTATGTAGCTTGGCAACTTTATAAATAATTTTGATAATTTCTAGAAACATATGCTTTCTCATAGAAAGTAATCTCAGCATGGCATAACACATGTTTACTAAGAGACCCAAATATCTTTAGTCCCTCTGTAAAAGGAATTAAAAAGTGAATAAGCCTGTGGTCAGTTATTTAATGTTTCATTGTTTTAGCTTAGTTGGGTATAATTTGTATATTCAATGAATTTAACTTAATTCACTTTTTAACTGAACTCAGCAAGACTCTGAGGTTCTAGTTTACCAAAAGATTTTGGGAAACTATTTTTAAAAGTTTATCTAAAACTTTTTATCCTACTTACATCTATTTAATTTATTTGTTTTTAATAACTATGTTTAGATTGCTTATGAAAATGTAATCATACCAAGTTATTTTTCTTGCATACAGATTTTGTAACATGAACTTATTTGACAAACTCAGGTTGAATAAAAATTAGATGATTGTATTATATTCAGTATTGATATAAGTAATCAGTACTGATACTTAAACCGGCTTTAATATCAAATACTTTCCCTGACCATGTAAACCTGAAAAGCATTTGGATGAAATTTCTATTATATTTCTGGGAATTTTATGAGTGCTTAATTCATATAAGTGTTTGACTTTCTTTACGTCAGTTAAATAGAGATTTTTTCTTCTACAAATTTTAGTAATACCATCTGGAGGTAGAAACTATCACATATCTACAACACGTATATCGACACATGTAAACATACATCAGATACAAGCAAACTTTTAATTTAAAATTTCTGCTATGAATCAAGTACAATACTACAGAACTCACTAGTTTTAAAAGAACAGTTGAAATAAGTTAAGTTTATTTGTTCAGATGGCTAAAGCTTCCCCCCTAACCCCGTGTACATTTAGCTTAGAAGAAAAGACCTAAAAGAAAATTCATATCAGGTTCTGAATATTAGCTACCCTTTGGCTAAATTTTTGGTCATAGGGTTATTAAATCCTTTCAGATATTTTGTCAGATTTCAGCCAAGATAAACAGTAAATATTTCTGGCAGTATTAGATACTGGACTCAATGGACTCAAGAGGCATCTTCAAAGAGGCTAAAAAAGGTTGGTACCTTCCCAAGATCCAGAGTCCCTCCCAAAGATAGCCAAAAGAAAGAACTGACAGCCTATGTGTCTCAGGCAGGTAGAAAATGAAGCCAAGTTTTTAGGACATAAAGTGAGACAACCAAGAAAGCAGTAGCTATCCCTGGGAGAGAAAGGATAAATAACCAATGGATCTGAACTTGAAAGGAAGGGATAATGTGAAATTTTATTTGCCTCTCTTAGTTGTACACTATAGACAGAGATTCAAGGGAGTTGATTCTTCACGTTTTTCTGACTTCTGCCAAATCATTGTTGGGATCCTATCTGCAGGTTCTGAGTTGGATTTAAAGTGGAGAATGTAGCTATGGTATTTACCAGAATTTTTTGTTAGAGAAATAAAATAAAATAGATTGAACTAAATTCCCTTGTTTACTTTTCTCAAATTCCATTCTCCTCTCCTTTTCTCACTCTTCAGAGGTACTCTTAATTATGAATTTGATGTTTTCACCCCTAATTGTAATACATTGGTATGTATGAGTAAAATAAAATTATTGTATTCCATGTTTTTGAACTTCTACAAATTATCTTAATCTGATTATATTGTTCAGCTATTGTCCCTGTTTGTGTAACTTTATGAAGTTTGATTTATTTCTATTGTTATTTGTAGTTCTAGTTTGTTTATTTAAATTGCCATCTAATACTGCATCTTATAAACATACTATAGTTTTGTCTTTCTACTTTCTAAGACATTTGGTTTCTTTCCAAATATTACAATTAATGTTACAACAAACATTATGAAGGTAGCTCTTTATGCAAAAGTGAGAGATAATTATTGAGTGTAGAGCAAGAGCACATTCCAAATTTCTTCATATGGCCAAATTGTTCTTTAAAGTGGTTTTATCAGTTACAATCCTATTGGTGGGCATGAGAGCAGACAGTTTACTCTCTAAATTTTTCTAGTTTTTTTTTTTTTTTCATTTTTCCAAATTGTTTTCTGAGTTTTTTTTCTCCTTTCTTAGTTGTTAGGTTCCTCCCCACCTCCCTGCCCCCCACACCCTTGGCCTTTCTCTCTCTTTCTCTCCCCTCCTCTCCCCTTTTCTTCCTCTCTGTTTAACACTTTGGAGATACTAGTTCATTATTAATTATGTGCATTGCAAATATCTTCTCCCAGTCTGTAACTTGTTTTTCATAATTTATTTTATTTTAGAACAGTTTTAGATTTGCAGAAAAATTGGAAAGATAGGAAATTGTCATATACCTTACACCTAGTTTCCCCTAGTATTAGCTTCTTACATAAGCATTGTTTATTATTTAAATTAATGAACCAATATTAATATATTATTATTAATTGAAGTCCATACTATATTCAGAATTTCTTTATTTTTAATCTAATGTCCTTTTTCTGTTCCAGGATCCCATCTAAGATACCACATTACATTTAGTTGTCCTGTGTTCTTAGGCTTCTCTTGACTGTGACAGTTTTTCAGACATTCCTTGTTTTCGAGTACTTGTTAGCTGTTTTGTAGGATGCTTCATTTTTGGGATTTGTCTGTTGGTTTTATCATTATAAGGCTAGGTTGTAGACTATTAGGAGGAAGACCACAATGGTAAAGAACCATTTCATATCAAGGGTACATACTATCAGCATCATTTATAGCTGTTGATGTTGACTTGAGCATCTGCTTGAGGTAGTGTTTGTCAGGATTAGTCACTGTAAAGTTACTATTTTTCCCTCTTTCCATACCCTTTGGAAGGAAGCCACTATGTACAGCCCACACAATAGGATTCAGGATACTGTTGTTTTTGTCATAATTCCCACGTGGATAAACTCAAACAAAGGTATTTTTTAACCTTAAAGATGACACTGCCTCAAAAGACTTGATGTGTACTGCATGAATAGAGGGAAGTATTTATTCAGAATGAAAAAGCCACATGAAGATTTATAATTTAAGACAAAGGTATATCTAATACTCATAGGGGTCATAGAAACATAAAAAAGTAAAATTGTTCTCTTTCCTTGGTAGTTTATAATTTATTTAGTGATAAACCTGAGAAGACATATAAAATTTAAAAATTAGACTATATAGTTTTTAAAGACTTTTAAAAAAAGATTTTTGTTTTTGATGTGTACATTTATATAGAAGGAAACATTTACATGATGGTTACTTACACTGATATTTTGCAACAGAATCAATAGTTATTCTTTTATTAAAAAGCAGTAAAACAAAACAAAACATGCTGTGGTTATTCCATCAAAGATTCTGATTAGGAAGTGTAGAGTTGTTCCAGACAATATGAAAATTAAATAAACAAGCATATTGCATACAAGTATAATAAACACCCAGTGTTGCTAAGCACAAGTATCAACACTGTTCTCACTTACCTATGTATGCATTAGTTACTTATAAGATAAAAAAATATGTTGGGGGAATGAAGAAAGAAAGAAAGAAAGGTAAGAGCATGCCATTTAAGTTATTCCATTAAGTTAGATTTGGAAATAAATACAGGACTTGGACTGGAAGAGAGGAATAGTGTGGGAATTTCAGGCAAAGCACATCATTGGAATAAAGGTTCAGATGTAGGCTGTCCCTGTGCGTGGAGAGGGCAGTAAGGAGAGTAGTAATTAGTGAGTGGAAATGTTTAGGTATGAGTAAGATGGTTACTAAAGAGAAGCCAAACAATATATTTGTGGAACCTCTATTTAAAAATCCTGATAATCCCCTATTCCTGTAGATAAAAAACAATAGTCCTTTAATGTTACATACAAGGATTATCAACACCTCCATTCTACCCATGCTTTCAAGTTCATCTTCCACATTTTCTTCATCTGTATCTTAATTGCCATCCATAGAAGCCATTTGAATTTCTTTGAAATCATCATCTCTAAGATGACTGTTTTCCATACCAACCACAGGCCCTCCCCTATACCCCAACCCTTTTCTCTAAATATTATCACTACTGTGACTCTTTCTTAGACTACCTCTTTCCATCTTGCTCTCCATACAATTTCCCTAAGTCAAGGCAAATTTTTATCTCATACATACCTCTGTTAGCATTTCCCCCTTTCCCTACTGTGTTTGTAATCTTTTCCCTATGTGCCTTTTTCTTTATCCTCATAAATTCTTTGAGGACAAGATTTCTATGTGTTTTTGTATTTAGTGCATCCATCACAGAGACTGCAGCAGAGTATTCTGTCCGTGAGTATTTATAACTGGAAGGCTAGTGGTGTAAGACCATCCACAACTTAGGTATAAAGTTTATGGGGCAGCAAATCGGTTGTGGACAATTCCCTATGTATAGGCCACTGTGCCTTTCATTATATGAATGCCACACCTCAGGTTTATAAATTATCAGAGAAGAAATCAGGGCTTGCATCATAGTCAACTATCTATAAATTAGCCATCTACAAGGTCTAAGAACACTGTCCAACAGATATGCCTTATATGGGAAATGACTAAGGCACAATTAGAGCTCACTGAGGAGTTTTGTGTTTGAAGTAATGACAATAATCTTTAGTAGGAAATGGAAAGCGAGCAAACAACCAAGATATGCTGTGTCACAGTAACAGTAAAGTCACTCTTGTTCCCTGAAAGATGTTTGCATTCTTAATGAGACCTGCTAAGATGTTTTCCTCTTTTTTTTTTCTCATTTAACAGTGTATACCTAGAATATTTCATCAGCTGTGTTCACCAAAATGACTTGACCTCTTTCATCTTTACCTTGAAAGAACCAAGGTAATAAGAATAAATAAATCTAATAGTGTAGAAGAGACAAATCCTATCTTCTGAGAACAGAAACTAGATCTAACATTTTTATAAGATTTAATAATCAAAATGAAACTATTGGTGTTATACTCTCTGGACTTGTAACAATGGTTTTCAAGAAGGATTGCTTGGCAATTTCATTAATTAAAAATAAACTAAAATAATTATATTGAATTGTATCCATTAACTTCCTATTCTCTCTTAAGAAGAAATTGGATATTATATATTAAGTCTAAAATATTTGCACATGTCCTCTTCAAGAGTTTGATCATTTAAGATCAAAGCCAAGAGTAAGCCTGAAAGGAATGTAATTATTTTTTCACAGCTGTTTGCTATTTTGCCACTGAAAGAACAATAATAATTCACTAGACATATTTTTAAAGTGAAGAATGAGTTTAAATTGTGATTGAGGGCATGTGTTGGTAAGGCTGAGTTACTTATGTTAGCCAGTGAAACTAGTCCTTGTCTTGGATGATGAACGGTCCCTAAAGATTCTTAGAATTTCTGTATCATGATTTTTGTTTGTTTGCTTTAGCCAAGGTTGTTACGAAAAGGAAAGAAATTCTTGAATAAAACTATGAATGACACTTTGGTTAAATGACACAACTTTATCAAAAGGCTGTGACATTGATTCAGATAGCCAACTATATAATTTAGTGCCTCCATCTACTTTGTTTCCTTAGTAAGGATAAATATTACTCTAGATACGTGTAATGAGGAAGTCAGATTTCAGGTTTGGTTCCTAAAGTTTTCTGTTTATTTTGCCCTGTTGTACTCTATCTTCTGTGTCTTGTCCTGAATGATTTCACCTTAATTATTGTGTTAGCCCTCTTTGTGTTAATTCATGGATATTTCTCTCTGCCTTTACTCTGTGTTTCTTACTGAGAAACAATGAAAAATGTTCCTTTATTTCAGAAACAAGAACATAAAAAAGGACAAACAAACAAGCAAAGAAAAAATTCAAACACATGCTTGCTGCTGCTTGTTTCAGTTGGGCTTTTCTACTCTCTTGCTTTCTGTATCTCCTCATTGATGTTTTGCCAACATCAAGAGGAGGCCAAATTGAAAAATAGTTGAAGTCCCTAACTTTATGAAGGCTGCTCTGATTGCTTCTATGTTGACTAATGAAAATTTGGAAAGGAATTTTAGTGGAACTCTTAAGGAAAAGAGAGCTTCTAGGAGTCATTCCCTCTGCACAAATGATCCCTAATAATCAGTCCTCCCTTATCTGTGCTATTTATTTTCAGTCTTCCATTTGATCTGAAAATGACTTTTGGATTAAGTAGTTAAAAGTAGAAGTGAAGGGCAAAGTGCTGGTGTGGCACTTGGGACATAAAATCTATTCTCAAAGGAAAGACTTGAGGTCTTCTTCAAGAAAACTGTGACCAGGCTACAAAATTAAAAGTGTGTTCTACTTTTTGTGCTCTCTGGGTTCTGCTCAAGCAGAGTGTAGAGTCATTGTCACCAGCGAGGTGTACGTGTTGACAGGATCAACTCAGTGGTTTTCAGTGTTTATTGTGCTCACCTTTCACAGATTTCTGGCCTCTCTGGGATTTGTAACCATTTGTAGAAAGGATTAGGGTAAAAGCTACCTTTGTGCAGAAGAGTTATTTTATTTTTCTCATATTCAGTTTTGTAAAACTTTCCTATTATACATTATTGCACCTAGGTTCTAACTCAAGTAGGAAACCTCATAGTTCTCATCACTTCCTTCATTTTTAAATTCTTATAATACGATATTTTTCACAGATAAGGATGTTGAGAATGGTCATTATTTGATGTGTAAATGAACAGATGTGTTAGAAGAAATTCTTATTGGACTCCTCCTAAGGACCTCATCATTACTGTAATTACTGTAGTTTCTTAATCTTAGAGAGGCATTGAATTTCAGAGGTAGGCTTCAGTAGTTTCATGAAACACCCCCTGCTATATCCAGCCTTCATTATTTGACTTGGGAGTGAGTATTGTTTTAATCCTCTGCTGTTTTGTATGAAAAATGGGGGACATATCCTGGTTAATCAAACCTTTTCTATATTCACATAGTTATTATTCCCTTTCAGAAATCACAATTTTAATGAATGTCCAAGATAGAAATATTAACTCCCATTCTCACACATTTATAAAGCACAGATTGTTCCTAGGCATATTTGCTATTGTTCTTTACTATTTGCCTGACACTGTTTTGCAAGTATTCTTTTGTAAAAACATCCAATAAAGGATAAAATAAAATTAGAACATCAAGACAAGTTTGGTAAGACCTTCCTAAAATCATAATAGCTCATTGTGGTACTATAAAATGTTCTTCTTGGTAGCACAAAGAAAGAAGATACCAATTACTATCCTCCAGAATTTGAAAAGAAAACCAAGCTTTCAATTGATAATCTAAGGTTAACTTTTGCCATACAGACTTCACTTACAAATAATATACATACTATATTTCCTACCATCCACTCTGGAAACTTCTACTGAACTTTCTTCGTTTTGAAGTCTCTACTATTCTGTGAGAAAATTAGTTCTTGGGATAGTCTGCTCATTTTAGCAGACTTGCTGTGATAACATATCATATTTCTCTTAGGGGACATTCTTTCATAAACACGGCCTAAACTGTCCTTATGACACAACCTTTCATCCTGAGGAGATACTTGAGGACCTGCAAGCAGCTCTAGATGCACAGCCAGCAGGATTATCCACAGGTAACAGGATGCTGAATTAACTCCTTGGTATCTCAAAGTCTATAATGCAATAGCAGATATCAACACTGAACATGAAGCAGACATTTTCATGTAGATTTAAAAGAAAGTTGTTTTAAAACCTATAGCCAGCTCAAAGATATAAAGGAAGGGTCATTGGGTTAGGAAAGAAACTTCTTTGCAGGGAAGGATTGCCATGCTCTGAGTCTCAGAGTGGCGGGAATGATGTTCCCTTCTCACCTCAGCCTAAGGAGGAACTAGCCAGTAGAACTGCTGGATAAATGTTGACCTACGTACTGCAACTCGGAAAGATGAAAAACTTCCTCCTGACAAAAGTGAAAAGGCTGAAGCAGATCATGGGCCAGAGACTGATTTTAGTTGGGGGATTTATAGAGTCTTCTTTGGTGGCAGAGCCAGGGAGGGTAGTGCATCCTGTGAAGTCTGCTCTGTCAGGTTACTAGGTCAAGGGATAGGCAAGTATTTATTTACATGGGGCAGATCTGAATTCAAAAGAAGAGAGCTGATGAGGGATTTGGGGTTATTTGGGCTTCTGTTTCCCTGAGCCCCAGATGGGCAAGGAGCCCTCATTTGTAAGAGCTTGAATATAAATTGCCGGACACGCAAGAGCTAAAGAAGGAATTGTGAATGATCACTCAAGATGATGATGCAACTTTCGTGGTCAAGAGAGTTTGGGAGATAGGTGCCCAGTAGATAACACTCAGAAGAAAGTATAGCTTTAACCATCTGCCAGGGCCAGGGATGGCCAAGGTACTCAGCTAAGAGTGAACCCAACTAATTCTATTATACATCCTCCTTCTCCTGACTGGGAGTTGAGAATCGGCAAAATGACAACAAAAAACAGTTGAAGGAAGATAGAAAAAGGATAGGGTGAAAAGAATGACTGTTTTTCTCTTCTAGACAAAACTTAACTTGAAGTAGGTCTAAAGTAGGAGAGAGGAAAAGATTTATCTCTTAATCAAGTTCTGAGTTTTGATTTATATCTGGTATTGTCCATTCTAATTGCAAAATTGAAATTATTTCAGATTTAATTTACCATAGGGCAAGATATTATCAACTATGAAGGAAAAGCTGTAGGTACGCTAAATTTTCATCCAGGGGCAGGTGAAAATTATCCATATTGAATAAATTTTAAGATGCAGTGAGGGTAGTGGGGACACAAACAAAACTGTATTTTGTTTACTTTGCAAGTTGTGATTCTTCTGTACCTAATCAAGCAGCACATATTTTGCTTTATCAGAATTTTTTTAAACTTCTCCTCTTGGTGTTGGAATTATTGATATCAAATAAGATAAGTTGGGTAGAAATTTTACAAAGCCTTCTCAGAAAATTTATTGGTCCTTAAAATAACTAATAAGTCATTATTTTAGGTAACTTACAACTTCTAAAAGGCTTCAATTGTTCTCCAATTTTCTGACTTTTTGTTGTTCACTTCATATCTTATAGAACTTTATAGTTTACATATGTTCTTATAATCCTTACTTTATTTGACACTCAAAATAATCCTTTGTAGTAGCAGGACAAACAGTTTTGCCTCTTTTAGAGAAGAGGAGACCAACATTCAGAAGTAAAATAATCGTTCAAGCTTATATAGCTAATAAGTGGTAAGACTAAGATTCCAACTCAGTCTCCTGACTGTAAGTTTCACAAATCAAGCTCCCATATTTTGATGCCCATATACCCTTCTGTTTGCAAGGTGATAATAATCCATAATAGCTAATAATTTCAGAACATTTTTATAGGAGAGACACATTGCTACTTTTTGTTATCTCTTGTTTTAAAAATAATCCTATGAGGTAGGGATGACAGTTTCTATTTTGCAAATGAGAAAACTGAGGTTTTCATAAATCTAGAAATTTAACCAAGATCATATACTGGACAATATATGGAAAATTGGGCCTGAATTCAATATATTTAATTTTCATGTCTGCTTTGTTTTGGGATAATTGTGATAACAACCAAGTCATGTAATTTCTAAGTATCTTTTTTCTTGTATGTCTATCATACAGAAACTTTATTTAAATTAATTATGCAACAAGAAAATGTTATACTTAGGCTCACTCAGTAATGGTGAATTAATTTCTGAAAGAAAAAAAGCTTAAATTAATATGCTATCTTTGTCCATTTGGGTTACCTTAGCAAAAATAACCATAGACTGTGTGGCTTATAAGCAAGAAAAAGTTATTTCTCACAGTACTGGAGACTAGAAAATCCAAGATCAAGGTGCCAATAGATTCTTTTTTGGGCGAGGGCCTGCTTTTTGGTTCACAGATGGCTATCTTTTATCTGTAATCCTACATGGTTAAAGAGCTCTCTGGGGTCTCTTTTACAGGGGGCACTAATTTCATTCATGACCAAATTACCTTCCAAAGACCCCACCTCCAAATACTATCATACTGAGGATTGTTTCAACATATGACTTGAGCAGGTGCAAATATTCAGTCTATGGCATTCTGCCCATGGACGCCCAAAGTTCACTATCCTCTTGCATGCAAAATGCATTCATTCCATCCCAACAGCCCTGTTAAGTCTGATATCTCCTCTGAGTATCATCAAAGTCAGAAATGAGTGAGACTCAAGATATAATTCATCCTAAAGCAAAATTCCTCTCCAGCTGGGAACCTACGAGATGAGACAAGTTACATGCTTCCAACATACAATGGTAGGACAGGCATAGGATAGACATTCCCATTCCCAAAAAGAGAAGCAGAAAAGAAGAAAGAAGTGATGGGTTCCAGTAAGTCCAAAATCTAACAACATTAATCCTCAAGGCACAAATGGCAATTATTATCCCCATAGTTCAATAGGACAGCCGAGAAGTTCTCTGGGCTCCAAGGATTTCCAGAGTTGGAGTTCTAAGCCCAAGGTTGTGCTGGGAAGTCCTATGCTTTGAAATCTAACGGAGGCAGCGATGGCCCTGGGACCAATGTAGTCCATGCTAGTGGAGCTGGAGTCCTGCAGACATTGCCAAAATTTGCTGCTTGCATCCTGTAGAGGGGCTGCCATCATGATCTGCTCTCATGGGACCAGTGCAGTCATACCTCAGGTTGGCCAAGAAGAGCAGCACCAGAGTGAATTAATTTCTGAAGAAAAAAAAAAAGGCATAAATATGTATGCTGTCTTTGTCCATTTTGGCTACTCTAACAAAAATAACCATAGACTGGGTGGCTTATAAGAAACAGGAATTTATTTCTCAGTTCTGGAGGCTGGGGAGTACAAGATCAAGGTACTTATAGATTCAAAGATTCCTAAATGGCCTTCTTCTTGCTGTGTCTTCACATGGTGGAATGGGTAGGGGAGCTCTCTGGGATCCCTTTTATAAGTTCAGTAATTCCATTCATAAGGGTATCTCCTGAAGTCCCCATCCCCAAATTCAATTACCTGGGAATTAGGTTCCAATGTATGAATGTGGGAGTAACACAAAAATTCAGTCTACGGCATACGCCACTATTACCATTATTTTCAGAGTTAATAGTGAGGCAGATATTTATTTCTCATCTGTTATCAGCTCATATTCAGCTGGCACATAGTTGGTCTCTGTGCTATATCATTTGTTAAATATTTTCTGTGTACACTTGCCACTAATAATCTCAAATCAGAGTTCTGTGCATATTAAAAAACATGGCTCTTGAAAAAAGGATCTTGTGATATAACAAATATTCGAACAAAATGCCAGAAGCTTTCCATTTTTTAAATATGTATTTACCATTTAACCGTGAAACCTTAACCAGTGCATTAAAATGTTGAACTGGAATAAAATCTTAAGCATTGACATTCATTTCAATATGCTAAATTTTATACAGATGACACTTCACTATAGATTAAACATAACACTCTTAATCTATTATTTTTATACCAAATTCTGACTGTTATACTCCGGTTGATGAATGATCATTCTGAATCATCAAATGGTACTGCTGCCTTCTAGCTATCATTGTACAGCAGCATTTGTGCGATTATTTGAATATTTTATTGCATTTTATGTTATTACTTATAAAATGAGTGGAAAATGGGAAAGTGATAAGAAGCTTACATCTCATAAACTTCATTCCTTTGAGGCAAAGCTAGATGTTATTATCATGCTTCAGGCGATGAATCTTAAGATTCATTACATTCATTGTTCTGAAACTAGTTGTTGTTCCATTGTGAAAGAAAATAATAAATGAAGTACATATATAAAATAATAGAAAGATATGAGGAATATATTGTTTAAAAAGTTAGATTTATTTAGGGAATTTATAATATGAATTTTCTAGATTTTTAAGACACCCAGGAATTGTGAGATGTGCTATCATTTAAAAGTATTTTACAAAGAATGCACAGTGTTGAATTCAAAGTAAAAAAAAATCAATTCAAGATGTACACTGAGTTTAGAAATGCTGAAATGTGAGTCTTAGAATCAGATAAGTACATTATTATTTTTAGTACTGAAAAATGTTTTGTCCAGATTTTTCATATTTTACTCTGATAGGCATTTAGAATGTATTATCTATAAAAGTTAAGAAACTAGATCCATTTTCTTTCTATAAGAAAGCTAATTTAAAAGCGAGTAATGCTCAGTAACAACAGAAAGCATTGGTGTAATGTATATTTATTTTTAAGTTTGTTTATAGATCATAATAACAAAGACATGATTTTTTGTAATATATCTTGACTATCAGACCACATTTTTGAGTTTAGCTTTAATGGGGGCAAAGATTAAGAGGCAAGAATTAATTTCTTTACACATTATTAGAAATTTATGATTTAGGCCTTCCTGTGAAACCCGTGTTTCTAAGAATAATTATTTACCATATTTTGTATGTCAATTTTATATATGTTGTGTTCCCACAAGAAGCAACAGTAGTAGATAATCTTCAGGGAGAATGAAGAATATTTCTTTTTATTTGTTTTTTTCTTCCTATTTATACTAGTAATTTTTTCTTTGCTTTTTGATTTTCATATATTGTCTCTTGCTCATCAAAATTGCTTCACTATATGCTAATGGCTAGGATTCCACAGTGTATTTCTCAATAAAACTTAACTTTATAAAGCAAAAAGGTATAAAATATTTTGGATCAGACTATCAAATAGGAATTAGAGAACGATCATGTTTGTTTTTCTTGTTTATAATTGGTTAAAGAGCTTCTTTGGAGATGATGCTTTTAACTATTTTTTCTCTTTGTGAATTATCCAATAATCTTCCCTTATGTCAACATTAATGATCATTTTCAAAGTATGAGGATGATGAAAGAGCCATTTATGATATGTTTCTGATTGGTTAAGTAGGTCATTATACAGAGAATACTGAATTTTGTTTCTGTTTGAAGCATAGAAATGCATATAATAGAGAAGTCTAAGATTGTGAAAAATACGATTATTTAAATTTGACCATCTGGAGTGTTTTTTTGCCTATTGAACTTTTAAGTATGGCTACCCAACAGACAGTTGGGTCTGGAATTAAAAAGGGAGTTTGAGGGTCATTAATATTTGTGTGAGAAAGGGTATCAGTAGTATATGTTCAATAATTAAGTTTCATATAAAGAAGGAGAAGAATCAAGTACTATAACTAAATTCATGGGAAACTAATTCCTTTCCTCTTTTTTGTACCCAGTGCAATTGCTTCATTTTTTTTTTTTTAATGTTTTAATGAATAGAAATTCTGACAGCTTCTTAAGCAAGGCAGTACTTTGAGTTCTGTTGCAATAAAATAAGCTATTCAAGTGTGGAATTTGTGTGAATCAGTCTTTCTGGTTTTGTGAGGTACCGTAGTGTTTTCAAGAATAATAGACCTAATTAGATTTAGTGACTCAATAAATAAATGAAACTTTTTTATTTTTTGTAAGCCATCAGTCATTTCCTCCTGTTTTAAACTAGAGATGAGAAAAGAACTTTCATGCAGAAAAATATCCTACACACTTGACAAGTGTCTGAAAAATGCATGCCCTTTAGTCAAAGTAAGTAGATAATTTATTGACTTCTCATTCATTCAGTAAGAGAAAATAATGTTTTTAGAAAAAAAGTATAAGGAAAGATCCTTTGTTTCCTTAGGTCTTATGAGAAAAATAAAATTAAAAATAAGAAAGATTTGAGTTTTTAATTGCATGTTGTAGCTGAAAGTATCAAACTATACTTAAAAAAAATTAAATGTACTGAAATGAGACAAAAACAAAGCAATTCACCCATTTTCCCCACCTCTCACCCCACTTCTGGTAACCACCAATCTGTTCTCTGTATCTGTGAGCTTGTTTTTGTTTTTGTTTTTTTAAGATTACACATATAAGAGTGATCATATGATCTTTCTGTGTCAGACTTACTTTGCTGAAAATAATGACCTCAGGGTCCATTCATGCTGTTGCAAATGTAATGTAATTATATATATACACACCACAGCTTCTTTATCCATTCATCCATTGATGGACACTTAGGTTGTTTCTGTATCTTGGCTATTGTGAATAATGTTGCAGTGAACATTGGGGTTCATTTATCTTTTTCAGTTAGTGTTCTTGTTTTCTTGAGATAAATACCCAGGAATGGAATTGCTAGATAGTATGGTAATTCTGTTTTTAATTTTTTTAAAAACCTCCATACTGAAATTACAACTGACACAAAAAACCATAAGAGAATACCATGAACAACTATATGCCAACAAATTGGACAATCTAGAAGAAATGGACAAGTTTCTAGAAACATACAGTCTGCCAAAACTGAATCAAGAAGAAATAGATCATTTGGACAGACCAATCACTGGAAGTGAAGTAGAATCAGCAATAAAAAACCTCCCTGAAAACGAAAGTCCAGGACCAGATGGCTTCCCTGGGGAATTCTACCAAGCATACAAAAAAGAATTCATACCAATCCTTCTCAAACTTTTCCAGAAATTTGAATAGGAGAGAGTACTCCTGAACTCATTCTATTAAGCCACTATCACTGATACAAAAACCAGGTAAAGACGCCACCGCAAAAGAAAATTACAGGTCAATATCACTGATGAACAAGATGCAAAAATCCTCAATAAAATATTAGCAAAGAGAATGCAACAACATATTAAAAAAATTCATACACTATGATCAAGTTGGAATCATCCCAAGGTCATAAATATGTTTCAACATATACAAATCAATGTGATACACCACATCAACAAAAGAATGATCATCTCAATAGATGAAGAAAAAGAATTTGTTAAAATTCAACACCCATATATGATAAAAAACTCTTACCAAAGTGAGTATAGAGAGAACACATCTTATTAAAGTTATTTATGACAACACCACAGCCAACATAATACTCAACAGTGTAAAGTTGAAAGCTTTCCTGCTAAAATCTGGAGCAAGACAAGGATACCCATTCTGACCATTTTTTTTTCAACATCATATTGGAAGTCCTAGCCATAGAAACCAGATAAGAAAAAGAAATAATAGAGATCCAAATTGGAAGAGAAGAGGTAAAATTGTCACTATATGCAAGTGACATGATACTATAGATAGAAAACCCTAAGGGCTCCACAAAAAAACTAATAGAGCTGAGGAAAGAATTATGCAAGGTAGCAGGATACAAGATTAACATACATAAATCAGTTGCATTTCTTTACATTAACAATGAAATATCAGAAAAGGGAAGTAAAGAAACAATCTCTTTTAAAATTGCATCCAAAAAATAAAATACTTACAAATAAATCTGACCGAAGAAGTGAAAGACTTACATGCAGAGAACTACAAAGCATTGACTAAGGAAATTAAAGATGACTTAAAGAAATAAAAAGATATCCCATGTTTTTGGGTTGGAAGAATTAATATTGTTAAAATGGCCATACTACACCAAGCAATCTACAGTTTTCATGTGATTCATAACAAGTTGCCCAGGGACATTTTTCACAGAAGTAGAACAGATAATCCTAAAATTTACATGGAATCACAGATGACCCAAAATTTTTAAAGCAATACTGAAGAAAAAGAACAATGCTGGGGAATAACCCTCCCAGACTTCGGACAATACTACAGAGCTTACAGTAATCAGAACAGCATGGTATTGGCACAAAAACAGACATATGGATCAGTGAAACAGAATAGAGAGCCTAGAAATAAGCCCACAGATTTGTAGTCAATTAATCTTTGACAAAGAAGACAAGATTATACAATGGAGAAAAGAAAATCTCATCAGCAAGTGGTGCTGGGAAAACTGGACAGCTGCATGTAAATCAATGAAGTTAGAACACTCCCTCACATGATACACAAAAATAAACTGAAAATGGCTTGAAGACTTAAACATAAGACAAGGCACTATAAATCTCCTAAAGGAAACTTAGGCGAATCATTCTCTGACATAAATCTTAGCAATGTTCCCCTAGGGCAGTCTATGCAGGCAATGGAAATAAAAGCAAAGATAAACAAATGGGATCTAATTAAACTTACCAGCTTTTGCACAGCAAAGGAAACCATAGCAAAACAAAAAGACAGCCTACAGAATGGGAGAAAACATATGCAAATTATACAATTGACAATGGCTTAATTTCCAGAATATGTAAACAGTTCATACAACTTAATAATAATAAAAAAAAATTCAATCCAATAATGGACAGAAGAGTTAAACAAGCAATTCTCCAGTAAAGACAAGCAAATGGCCAATGGGCACATGAAAAATGCTCAATATCACTATCAGAGAAATGCAAATCAAAACTACAATGAGGTATCACCTTATAGCACTCAGAATGACCATCATTCAAAAGTCCACAAATGGTAAGTACTAGAGAGGGTATGGAGAAAAGGGAACCCTCCTACACTGTTGGTGGACATGTAGTTGGTGCAGCCATTATGGAAAACTGTATGGCTATTCCTCAAAAAACTAAATATAGACTTACCATCTGATCCACCAATTCCACTCCTGAGCATATATCCAGAGGACACTCTAATTCAAAAAGATGCATACACCCCAGTGTTCATAGCAGTGTTCTTTACAATAGCCAAGACATGGAAACAACCTAAATGTCCATCAGCAGATGACTGGATAAGGAAGCTGTGATATATTTACACGGAATACTACTCAGCCAATAAAAGGAATAAAATAATGCCATTTGTAGCAACATGGATGGACCTGGAGATTGTCATTTAAGTGAAGTAAGCCAGAAAGAGAAACTAAAATACCATATGATATCATTCATATGTGGAATTAAAAAAAAGGAAAAGACACCAATGAACTTATTTACAAAACCGAAATAGACCATAGACATAGAAAACAAACTTACGGTTACAAGTGGGGAAAGGAGTGGGGAGGGATAAATTGGATTTTTGAGATTTGCATGTACTAATTACTGTGTATAAAATAGATAAACAACAAGTTTCTTCTGTATAGCACAGGGAACTATAGTCAATATAGTAACATACAATGAAAAAGAATATGAAAATGAATATATGTATGCAGATGACTGAAACATTATAATGTACACCAGAAATTGACAAAACATTGTAAACTGCCTATACTTCAATTTAAAAAAATGAAATAAATTAAAAAAAAACCAAAAAATGAATTTCTTCTTTATTTTTTCATAATGACTTGTTTACTATTTTCCTGTAGCTCTTTTTTGATCTAAATTTCATGACTATACACGTGTCTAATCATTTTGGGATAAATAATCAAGGACATACATTGATTGTTAAAATGTATACAGACTTTGCGTATAATAGATACTCAACAATTTGTTTGCTGCTTAGATTTAATAAAAATTATAAAACTTTGGATATGAATTGCTTGATGATTTTCCTTCAGTTAAGTTTCCAGTTCAAATAAATGACGTGAGTGTTCAAAAATATCTTACCTACTTTCTTATGTCCCATGGTTTTAGATCTCAATTGTAGTTCAATATTCTATACTAATGTAAAGGTATGTCTTAGTTTTGCATTTTCATTAGTCTCCTGTATACATTTACAATATAGAAAAAAGACAGAACATCTATTTCCCTTGACTGTGACTGTGTATTACTGCAGGTAATTTGGTGTTCATTTTCATGTAGTTGACTATTGCTCTTGACTTGCTCAGCAAGCACTATTTATGACTAGGCCAAACCTAAAAAGCAAAACGTTCCCCAGACTCTTAAGTCCTATAAAAAATGTCTTTGTAAATTTGTGATGTATAATTTCAAGAATTATATCCATAACAAACAAATAATGATATTGTATATATGAGAAAAACAGTTCCTTATAGTTTACTTTCATTTTTTATTTGGATCTTGGCTTTTTAAAAATAGTTGGATTTACTGATATTTATTTTTCCCCTGAGAATAAATTTGACTCCACAGTTTGTTCAAATAACACATACTCTGGTCTTAATTTAGTTACTTGAGGAAAAATAAGCTGGGAGATGGACTAAGAAACACATTATTAGTATATTTTTATGCCAACCAGCATTGGGGAGCAATAAGCTATTTCTTTTCTTATTTCTGAAATCAGTTGTCCTATACTTGGCAGTATCTGAAAAAGCTTACGTTAATAATTCAAATAATAAAAATATAGTAAAAGATAAAGGGAAAATGAGAGGGAGAAAAAAAGGTGAAAATGCATCTGATAATTTATTAAGATTAAAACATTTATTTCTACTGTATCTCTGTGTTTATTTTTTGAAGCCTGAAACATGTATCTACTTGAATAAGCAATATGCCTGGAGAGAGAATAAAATATAGTATTTACCGTATTACTGCTCTTTCCATCCTTAAAACTTTAGGATTTTATAAACTTATTATATACAGTTGCATTTCCAAGTTTTTATAATACATGCAAAATATGTTTGTTTTATTAAGAATAGTTAAGAATTATATGCATAATACCCTAGGTTATT
This sequence comes from Camelus ferus, assembly GCF_009834535.1. Classification (NCBI taxonomy): domain Eukaryota; kingdom Metazoa; phylum Chordata; class Mammalia; order Artiodactyla; family Camelidae; genus Camelus; species Camelus ferus. Next base: position 97,065,162 of record NC_045697.1, on the reverse strand, counting down.
TCATCATAAACCAGATTTTGATTATGTAATGTCAGAATCTTTCCATATTTGAGGAAATTGCAGCTTTTTTACACTTCCATTAATGTATGCTTGCAAAAGCAAGCACCCCAACCCCCTCATCACCACCTTCAATAAGCAACATGGGGATAGTGAATCAGAAATAATTATGCTCTGTTTTCTTCTGAAATTCAACCCATGAATCAGTTAATTTATATGGAGATCTGCTAAGCTCACCATACCATTTGTAATTCTTAATCCTTTCTTTTATTAGCTATACTTAGAAAATTATACCATTGTTTTCCTACAAGCCTCAAGTCTCAACTAATTTGTGTAGTCAAAAATATTTTAAAGTGGCTTTTCTTTCTAACTAAAGAATTATTCATACTGCGTGTCTCAGTTTGACTGAATGATTCTCATTATTTGTACATGTGTGCTTTATTCTGTTGATAGGAATAAACACTCAGGAAGCACAGTATTAACAGGACTTAAGGTTTATTGTACTTGTCAGTGGTTCTTGGCCTTTATTATCCTTTCATCAATTCTGTTGCCTATCCCCAATAGCAGGAGTTTTGTTTTGTTTTTTTCTTTTTCTCAGTGCTAGTCACTTATTAACATTATTTTTTATAAGGACAAGGTAGATTTATTACTAAAGGGAGAAAGAGAGTCTGTCTCCTAAACTCTAGAATTCTGGGAATTGATCTGACAGTTGGACAAGTTTTTCAGCATTATATGGTGACAATAGAAAGTATATTTGAAACACAAAATTATGCCCATCAATTATTAATCTGTATGCTTCCTTCCCCCTCACACACTGAGTATCTAACATTCAAATTTTATTTTCATCAGTATTTGTGAAAGGCTACATTTACAGAATTTTGTTTTCTTTTTGAATTCTAATTGTATAAAACCTCTTACAATACCATGTATCATTTTTATTGTGTTCATTATGCCATAGATTTGAAGGAATTTTAAGTTCTGATTCTCAGTAAAGCAATGGAATAGTACACATTAAGAAGGTCAGACTGTAAAGGTGGATATTCAAAAAGAGGATGTAAGTGAACCATCCAGTTCTCCAGGGGAACATGCCTAGTCAGCTCAAGAAAGGAGGCCCTATGACTGGAGAAACATAGTCAAGTAGACATTAGTAGGAGATGAGGTCAAAAAGGTAACTGGGATTCAGTTTTTGTAAGCTTTAGAGCATTGTAAAATCATTTGGCTTTATTAAGTCACATAGGAAGACAGTGAGTTTTGAGTAGGTATATGACATGCATTAAATTATAGTTTCTCCAAATCATTATAGATTATGAACACTTTGATGAGAGTAAATTGTGGACCAATTAGGATATTGCTTCAAAATATGGCAGTAATCCAGATGAGAGATGATGGTGGCTTTTAGTAGTAGAAGTGATCGTAAGTGATTTGATTCTTGTTGGTTCTGAAAGACTTGCAGATAGATTTGATATGGGGTGTGGAAAAAATAGAAGTATCAAAGATAAATTCAAGGATTTTGGCTTAATCAATTAGAAGAATGAAATTGCCATTTGTGTAAGGGGGAAAGCTGTGAGGGGAGGTTGCCTCTGGTAAAGATTCAGATTTGAACATGTTAAGTTTAATTTGCCTGTTAGTTAACTATGAAGGTATGTAGGTATAGAAGGCTGGCTTTTAAATGTATGTGGCTGGAGTTGAGGGGAAAATATGTGAAGTTATAAATTTTGAAGTTGTCTGCATAGAAATTCTATTTAAAGCCCTGGAACTGGATGAGATCACTCAAGGAGGCAGTTCATATAAAAACAAACAAACAAATAAACAGAGAGAAAGAGAGAAATTGAAATCTGGAACATTCCAATATTAACTGTTAGGAAAGAACCAGCCAAGGAGACCAAAAAGGAGTGACTGGCGATAACAGAGGAGACCTAGGACAGTGCTGTGGTCAGAAGAAATCAACAACAGTTAAGGAGAAGGTTAGAGAATGCTTACACAGCAAGTAGGTTGCTGACAGAAAACAGACTCTTAGACTTAGCAATTTTTGTAGTCTCTGACGATTTGTAAAAGTATTACACACATACGCACAAAGAATTTTTGGTGGAAGTATGGTTAACTGAAGCTATTACAATGGTCTCAAAGGAAAATAGGAGAAAAGGCAATTAGAGACTGTGAGTATGAGTAACACTTTATAGCAAGTTGCCATAAAGGGGAAAGAGAAAGTCAGGTCAAGAGAAGTGGTTTTTTTCTTAACATATAAGAGAAATGATGACATGTTTGAATATTCATGAAAATTACTAATAGGTGAAAAGTTGAAACAACACAAAGAAGCATGAATCACTGTTCCAGTGTTCTTTAGCAGGCAAGGAAGGATGGAATCTGGAGGAAAGGGGAGTATTAAGAGCGCAGAGTTGATTCACATCAACAGAAGGGTGATCAGAAGTATGTGGGTATATAAAGATGGGAGATGGGTATATAAAGTGATGGGATTTCATGGCAGATTTATTTTCTTCTGCTTTGATTTTGTCAGTATATGAAAAAGTGTGTGCATTTGTGTATTCCTATACTTGAGATGTTCTTACCTGCTCAGCTGATTAATATTGGTGATGTAATGAATGTCTGGAAGGAGTTTAAAATCATCTAAAATAAATACATCAGGTAAACTTCTTGAGGAGCTTCTGCATCTGTGTTGCTGGTTGAGATAGCTGATGCAGGGATGGGCTGACATTGAGGCTAACAAAGGGTAAATGTTGGGGCTGCTCCCTTGCATAGGTCCTTTCTAAGACTGTGGGAGTGGCTCTAGGAATTTTACTTATAAGTTTTATTTCTTTTTTTCCTTAAAGAGAAGTTTACCTAAAGCAGCTATGAACTTTCATCTGCCCATGCATCTCCCTATAACTGACTTGGGAGAATAATGGTCTAAGCCTTTTCTGCCTTATAAATCTTGAGCAAGTGCTTCTCAGTGACAGATTCCAACCTGGGACCTGAAACTATACAAAAAAGAGATTCTGGGAAATGTAGTTCTTTTACCTTTGAAGAGGCTAAGGATGGTGCTGAGTTGACAAGGAACTATACAGCATAGCACCCTATGGCAGAAAATGCAATTAATTGTCTAAGGAGACTGGAACTTTAAGCCATTCGAGGGACTGGGGCTTAAAGGAAGGAGGTGTTTATATATTAACATACCTGAAAGTGGAAAACAGTGGATTATTAAGGAAAACCTGATTGATGATAAAGTAAACAGAAGGGTAATGGTCAGTTTGAAATTTAAAAAGCAAAGAAGTAAGAGAGCAAAGGTTTTTCAGGGTGTCTTTAGCCATATTCAGGGAAGAGGGTACCCTGATTTTAAGACTCTGGTATTCATTAATAATTCATTCAACACATTTATTGATCATTCACAGTAGGTACTAAGAATACAATTTAATACAAGACAGGAATGGCCCCTCTGTTCAGAGGACTTATGGTCTAAACCAGCACTATCTAATTGAAATGCAATTCTAGCCCCAAATATGAGCTATATATGTAATTTTAAATTTTCTAGCAGCTGCAATAAAAAAGTAAAAAGAAACATAAAATTAATTTTGACAATTTTACTTAACCCAGTAAATCCAAAATATGTATTATCAGTTCAACACTTAATTGATATAAAGTTATTAATGATATATTTTACATTCTTCTTGTTTCATACTGTCTTCAGATTCTCTTGTGTTACTTCACACTTACAGCGCATGCCAGTTTGAACTCGCCACAATGAAAGTGCCCAGTGTGGTTACTGGCTACAACACTGAGTAGTATAAGTCTTCTTGCAGCTAGAGGTTTAGCCAGAATAATTCTTCAAGACCTCATTGTGGAAAAAAGTTTTGAACCTGAAATCTGGACCACACATCAAGTTGTGTTGATCCATCAAGATAGTGCTATTTGTTAGGCTGTCTTGAGCTTCCTTTATGACTTATAATATCCAAAGAATGTATATGACCCATAATTCCTTAACTCAGTAACTGTATACTGCTGTTACTGATGACTAGTGTATGTAAATAAAGTTAATTTACAGTATCTATTCCATGCCACGACTTCCTTTGCAAGCATACACTCTAATTTTAACATACATTAGCATGTCGCACTAAAGACATATCATGGGCTTTCTTCTTTTTCACTAAGAGAAGTAAGAGTAGAGTGGGGGATTGACTATGACTTATCCCTTCCCTATGGGAAGCTGGGTTTGAAGTTAAGAAAATGCTACATTTTTGTGCCAGCAATTGTTAAGAGGAGGAAAAAAGCAATTACTGAGAAATTTAAAAAGCAGGCCAAAAAACCTGACTAGTTCAGCATTTGTTGATTTTATATAAAAGTTTCATATTTGAAAAAAAAAATATATACCATAATTTGGTTATAATGAAACAGTTATTGAGATTTTTTAGTGGTCTGTTTCTTGTGTATTTATAAAATTATTTAGTTGCTAAATTGCTAAAAATTGCTTAAAATCTCAAAACATATAAATGTGCATTATTTGCTCTACTTCTTTAATTTATTGTGACAATTGAGGACAGATACTTATCAAAATCCATGGAACACTGATGTGTGTTGTGTTCTAATGTTGTCATTCATATATGCCACAATTGAAAATAAAATGAAAGCTATTTTTGAAAAATGTCTGTCATCTCAAACACAGAAGAAAATGGGGTGGATACATACAAAGACAAATAAAAAATACATGTAATTATTTTTATTTTATCTATCCAGTCATCTCTCTAAACATCTATTGGCTATTTACTAACCCCTCTCCAACCCCTATCTCTTGCTCCTGTTCATTTTCATTAGAAAATTTAAAAGCCTGGGGCATTTTAACCAGGATAATTTGTGTGTATGTGTGGGTGAGGTAGGGGATGTAGATAGTCTTTTCAAATTATTAATTTTCTGTAGTAAACTTAAGAATTTGTTTAAATTTCTTTGTGAGTGTGTATATATAAAGATTGCAAGGTTACAGCTAACTGCCATTTGCGTTTCCTTAGTAATGCTCATGATCTATAATAGAAACTATTTTAGTATGTGAAGGACATAGAAAAATGCAAGTGTTTATAAATTAAAGAAAGAAATGAGAGCCAGAAGACTGGGAAATAGTATAAAGATTAATAATACCATTGGAAATCCAATTTGCCTGCAAAGAAAATCATATTTTCTGGGAGAAATATTAATATCAGAGATGTCTAAATGGGTTATTTAAAAATTAGATTTCAAAGGATGGAAGAGTAAGAACAAAAACAAAATCAAACAAATAGGACTAACATTGTAGACTGATGATTGATTGCCACCTACTTAAATACCTTTCGACAGAGGTAAAATATAAAGCATTATTCAGAGTTCTATCTTTTGAAAGAATTTGTGGAGTTCATTAGGTATATTTTACTCAAATTGGCCCAGAGATATTTAAGTTACACTGTGGTGCCAGATAATGGACATCAGAATAAAGAAGAATATGGATTCACATACAGAGTCTCAAATTCTGGCTCTGCAGGAATGCAGTGGTAGAGTTCATTTTTATGGAAAAGATTATTGAAATACAGACTATCTACCTTTTCATTTGATTTCATTCCTTTTAAAATGTTAGCATATTTTCAGGAAAATTTATGTAGGTATTGCATGAATTCTGTCTCAACGTTTCCATATATTGTAAATACATAAAAATGGTATCCACATTCATGTTATGACAACTCTGCAGCAATTTTTAGAAACTGGACAGATTATGTTTTTCTTTTTATAATTTCTAAATTACAAAATTTAGAAATCTCTCCTCAAATATATTTTTAGGGAATGAATTTATCATAGGCATTTTTAAATGCATGGTCGAATTTTATTTATACGTATTAGTGTAAGCTCTTATTTTTAAATCAGTTTCATCTGAGAATGGCAAAACAAATTTCTGAAACCTTGTTTAAAAATTATCTAGTAGGTCCTCAGCTGGCTTTGAAATCTGCTCAAGAATAGAACAGTAAAGATGCTTTTCCACAGCTAAACAGCATACAGGTCTGCTTCTTCTACCATGTCTCAGTTTATATGGCATTATTTTCCAGGAAGGTCTTTGATCTTTAGTTATACTTATTCATCTTCTACCCGTATTTTAAGGCCAAAATCAAAACTTTTGGTCACTGCTTGAGATTTAGAGTTATGGTGAAGATTTTTCTAACTTAGTTAACTTTTTCTGAGAAATTTGATTGCATTTGTAGTTTGGCATGTTAGTCTTTTTAGGCTCCATACTTAGATTTTAAACTCCTTGAAGTCAATAATTTAATTTTTATGTTGTACTTTTTCTTTGTATTTCCCAATACCTAAAAAGAGTCAGTTTACTAGATATCGGATCTTTAGTTTAATGCTTGTTAACCAACTAAAGGCATTGTTTCAACTTGTATGTTTTAGAAAATAATGAACTACATGTGAATTGTTTCACTAGTTTGGAAAAAATGAGGAAATGAAATATTTCAATTAAAAATAATACGATTTTATGAAAACTCGGATGCAGTAATTAAGAAGAGTTACTTGTCAAATGATTTTCAAGAGTGTTTCTAGGTTTGGAGCCTGGAGTAATACTGATAATCCCAATTTAAATGATTTGTGGATAAAAATTATTTTCTTTATTATTGTATTTTGAATTTTTGCTGCATCAGAGGGATCAGAATTAATTTTAAGTTTAGTAATCATCAGCAAGAAGAATGTTTTAAAGTTCTCATTAACCGAGAGCAGAATATGGAGAGAAATGAGGAACAAAAGCTATGGGATTGCATTGTGGACCTTGACTAGGGAATGAAGCCCTGTTCCAGACTCCCTGTTTGAGATGTCAATCTTTTTTGTTAAAATAAGATGTTAAGTCATCTACTGTGAATCAACAATAACACTGGGAAAAGGATGGAATGAGAGATTGTGGTGATCATTCATATTACAAATACCAAGCTTAAGTATAAATGTTAGGTATAAGACACCACCATCGACATGGTTGGCATTATTAAAATTAAAATTTATTGCCCAATAGTCTGCTAAGATTTTATTTTATTTCATCCTCACAATGTAATCAAGTAGATATTGTTATTTCCCAGATTTTACAGATGAGAGGACTAGGAATCATACTACTTAGGGGAGTTGTCAAAGGTCTCACGAAAAGCAGGGGATAAACTTTTTATTTGAACTTTGGTTAAACCCATGCTTTTACTTTTAATGTCCATAAAATATTGATATACCACAGTTTACAAATATTGTCAGATTTGTCATCATTTTAACTTTTGTTTGCTCTATACCATACATTTTGAGTGTTGATTTTTTTCCTACATCCACAAAAAAGATCAATTAAACAAGTATAGATGCTACACCACTCCCCTCCCTCACACACACAATCTCTCTCTCTCTGTCTAAATCTCTTATATTCCATAGAAGAATAAGAAATTAGATAAGAATATTATAACTTTAAAAGCTCAGTGCAATCGTTTTTTGGGCAATACCTAAACAACATAAAGGTATGATTTGATTATCTACCTTAGCCATTCCATTGAATATGAAATATGTATGTATATTTCTGTGACATGTCTTCTGGACTAAGAAGTAAAGATGTAAGAAGTAAAGGAAGACTGCTATAATATTTATCTCCAAGCAGAGAAAAGTCTATATATAAGAGTACAGTATAATTTAGTCATTCTATCAGTTATTAATAATGTAGAAAGCTTCTGAAGTTTTGTCACTGTATTTTGGCTCTGGTCTTAAAACATGAGCCTGGAAAGATGCTTTGTTTAGATAATACAACTGGTTGATCTCGTTTCCCCCCTCTTGTTATCAGTGGTAGGATATTTCTACTTGAGAGATTGTTGTTTTTATAAGGATTAAGAATCCAGGTTTTGAAGACAGACTGAAGGGTTTAGAATTCCAGCAGCATAATTTACTTATACAGCCCTAAGAAAATTTATCTTTTATTTTATTAATTATTTTCATTGAGGTATATTTGATTTATAGTATTATATTAGTTTCAGGTATACAACAGTAATTAAAAATGTTTATAGATTATAATCCTTTTAAGTTATTCTCCATTGATTATAAAATATTAGTTATATTCCCCCTGCTGTACAATATATCCTTTTAGCTTACTTATTTTATACATGGTGGTTTATACCTCATAATCCCCTACACCTATCTTGCCCCTCTCTCCTACTCTCTCCCCATTGGTAATCACTAGTTTCTTTTCTGTATCTGTGAGTCTGTTTTGATTTTACGTTTATTTATTTGTTTTATTTTTTAGATTCCATATAAGTGAAAACATGCAGTATTCGTATTTCTCTGTCTGACTTATTTCACTAAGCATAATACCCTCCAGTTTCATCTATGGTGTTGCTAATGGCTGAGTAGTATTCTGCTGCATATATGCCAAGTCTTCCTTATCCAGTCATCTGTTGATGAAGATGATCATATCTTGGCTATTGTAAATAATGCTGCTCTGAACAATTTTGTGTGTGTATCTTTTTGAATTAGTGTTTTCATTTTCTTCAAATATATACCTAGAAGTGGAATTGCTGGATCATATGATAGTTCTAGTTTAAGTTTTTTAAGAAACTTCCACACTGTTTCCCTCAGTTCCTGCACCAATTAACATTCTCAACACGAGTGTACAGGGTTCCCTTTTCTCTGCATTCTTCCCACTATTTGTTGTTTGTGGTCTTTTTGATGATAGTCATTCTGACAGACTTGAGGTGATGTCTCGTGTTTTTGATTTGCATTTCTCTGGATTAGTGATTTTGCGCATCTGTTCATGTGTCTGTTGGCCTTCTGTATGTCTTCTTTACAGAAATATCTATTCTGGTCTTCTGCCCACTTCTTAAAATCAGGTTGTTGGGTTTTTTTGATATTGAGTTGTATAAGCTGTTTATATATTTTGAATAGTAACTCCTTACTGGTCACATCATTTGGAAATATTTTCTCCCATTCAAGTAGGTTGTCTTTTCCTTTTGTTGATGGTTTCCTTTGCTTTAAACTTTAAGCTTAATTAGGTCCTATTTGTTTATTTTTTATTTTGTTTCCTTTACCTTAAGAGACAGATCCAAAGAAATATTGCTGTTATTTATGTCAAAGAGTGTTCTGCTCATGTTTTTTTCTAGGAGTTTTATGATTTCAGGTCTTATATTTAGGTCTTTAATCCATTTTGAGTTTATTTTTGTATATGGTGTGAGATGTTTTAATTTCATTCTTTTATATGTAGCTGTCTAGTGGTGCTGGGAAAACTGGATAGCTACATGTAAAAGCCCTAGGAAAATTTCTTAGCCTTCTTTTTCAGTTTTCTCACCTTCAATATGAAGCATTATTAATGAGTGATACTTATTCTATCATGGGTTGTAACAAGGATTAAATGAGTTAATATATGTACTATTCTTAGTGTCTAAAACATACTAAACTTTATATAATCAGAGGAACATTTGGTCATAAATATTGAACATGATTAAAAAGATAAAAAATAGCTCTGTAGAAAAGGTCCTAATACCATTTCCCAAAAAGACAGACCCTTTTCCTAGTTCTGCTAGACTTCCTGTGGACTGAGATTCTTTTTATTACTATATCACAATGTCTGCTTTCTTCCTACTGGCCTGCATGCCCAAGTGATAGATGTGCTTTGTTTTGCAAGTCATACAAAAGTGGTGTAAACTTCCTCATAAACCAGATTCCCAGGTAGGACGATGGTTGATCTTGATATATTTTAAAGAGACTAAGCAAAATGAAACTTAGGCCTTGAAGATGAGTCTTTATTTTCTGTCCTCAGTGTTTGAGCTACAGTGGCAAATGCTAATTTATACACAAGTTTTATTTTCTGATGCCATGCAGATTTACGTTAGTAAGATATGGGAATATTGATGAAAGAGTTGATCATCTTCAAGTGTGACAATCAACATCCATGTTGTATTCTGGGCATTTTACGCAGAAATATGACATTTATTTGTCTTTCCCACCCTAAAGCACTTAAAAAGAAAATATTTGTTGAACTGAATTGACCCTTGTTTGCTATATATAACATTAGAGAGAATCATAAAATGCTATGTAAACGTTTAAAAACACATAATATAGCTGAAACAATTTTAGACTGCAAGTACCTGAGAACATTACAGGAAGGAAAGATCTTCCTTGCATAGATTAAAAAAAAATAGTCAAGAAACAATTTTTTCTTCTTAAATTTTTGGCCCTTTCTACATTCTTGTAATTTCTTTTATAATATAAGATGTGAGGTTGAGGCAAGACACGTAAGTGAAGAATTTGTTTGTGTTCTTTGGAGAGCAACGATTTTGTCTACACATTGTTGAAGTGTTTGTTTTAGAAAGGTTGGCAGGATGCAAGGATAGCAGTGAGTGAAAAAGTGATGTGCAGAGACCTCTAGAGACTGGAAAGCTTAACTACACTTAATGTTCTGCAGATACGGTTCAGTGCCGTACTGTAATTGAATTACTAAGGGAGCTATAACACAGCTATAAAGAGAACAAGGTACTATTCTATTCCTAGTGATGTGGTTAAAATCAGTGTTCTCATATGCCTTATGCATTTGGCTATTTTCCCCTTAATGAGTTAATTAAGGTAAAATATGCTTTATATTTGCTCTACTGCAAAAACAGTGATTAAACAACAGATGTTCATACCCTAAATATAAAAATTATCAATGTGTGCAGAATATTTATTTTTAGAAAAGACAGAGCAAACATTTACCTGCTTCTGTGACGTAAGGATATTCTGTTTACTTTACCTTTTTGGGGGGAAAGGGCTTATTTTCCTTTTCTGAAATATTGGACTTTGCTTTTTTGATATCTTTGACTTTGACTGGAAAACTTCTTTAAATGTCCATTTTACTACTCCTCTAAGAATTTATTGGAATAAAAATGCTTTACAGTGTTTACAGTGTTGTAAACACATTTTACAATTGTGTCCTCACATTAACTGGTTTTCCTCTGTACACTAAATTGTGAATGTTAAATAGTTCCTACTACAAAGAAACAGATCAATTAAACATATTTCCATCTCTCTTTCTCTCTTTTTCTCTCTAGCACACTTCTGTGTATTAGTTATTAGATTATTAGGGTTTTATTTTAAAAAAGCAGAACCGATAGGAAATGTGTGTGCATATATAAATGTGTGTTTGCATGCGTGCGTGCGTTTGTGTGTGTGTTTGTGTGTGTGAGACAGAGATAGACAGAGAGAGAGAGAGTTGAGAGATTTTGGGTGCTGGCACATCTAAAATCTGTGGGGGTGGCCAACAGACTGAAGAGATAGAAGACCCAGGAAAGAGTTGATGTTGTAATCTGTAGTCCAAAAGCAGTCCAGAGGCAGAATTCCTTTTTGTCTTAAGTCCTTTCCTTAAAGCCTTCATATTACAATTAAATGAGGCCTATCCACATTATGGAAGGTTGTCTGCTTTACTCAAAGTCTGCTGATCAATCACATCTTAAAAATATATTTATAGCAACATCTAGACTCATATTTGATCAAAAGCTAATTACCATGACCTAGCCACATAAAATTGACCATCTTACTGAGTAATTCTTTAATAACTTTATACAATTCAACTGTTTGAAAAGTAAACCAAAACAAATCAAAGCAATCAAAATATGAACACATACACACAGAGACACAATATATGAAGGTTAGTGATTTTTAAGTTTTTTAGTAGTACACATTCTATCTAATCATAGTAAAGTGTTTCTCACAATGAGGTGAGAAATTAAGTAAATATGTTGTAATGACAATTACAGATAATAACTTCCCTTTTCATATGAAAGTAGGATGTATTAAGTTAGCCTATGCAGAATGTGTCCAGGGTGACTGGAATAAAGAATCATTAGGAGAATTAGTTTGCAACAATCACATGCTTAATGATAACTGAAATCTGTTTGGCATTGCCTGTGCGAAGGATAGTAAATCTCAGAAAGTTCATCTTGATAAAATTTCAGGCTAAGGTGTAACTGATAAAGAGATTCATTTCTGAAATCAGGTATACAAGAAAATGCAAAGAGGCCCGTGGAAACTGCCTTCCGAGGAATGAGGGAAGGAACAGGTGATTGAAGGTGGTAGAAATAAGACAAACTTTTCTTACTCTACCATGTTGCTTGAGCTTTTTTTTTTTTTTTTTTTTTTTTACTCAGAGTAACATGCTGTCACCTTTCAGAAGAGATCTTTTTGCATTAATAACATTCATTTGATTTTCATCTGGCTGAGACAAAAACAAAGAAGCAGAAGAAATTTATCTTGAGAAACATTAGCCAAATTCTGAGTACACACTTATCCATGCACAGATTAGAGAAATATATAAATATGGTTTTCATATGCTTATATCTCTGATAAATCATCATGCTACTTGAGATATATAGAACAATTCTGCCACTCCAAGGTAATATTATTTTTACATGTCACCAGTGATTAGCTTTGACTGTTCTGGAACTTCTTACGGAATCAGGTAATATGTACATTTTTGTATCTGGTCTTTAACTCAACCTGCTTTTGAGATTCTGCGAAGTTTTTGTTTATCAGAAGGGTGTCCTTTGTATTGCTATACAAAATTCCCTTATTAGAAAAAACAATATTTTTGTCTGTTCTCCTGAGGTTGGAGCTATGAAAAAGCTGTTACAAACATTCTGTTTATGTCATTTCATTTAATTCTCTTGGGTATACACCAAAGAATTGAAATTGTTCATGATGCTATAGGCATATATCCAACCTTATTAGAAACTGCAGGAGTGTTTCCAAGGGGTTATAAAAATTTGCCCTCTCATGAGCAATAAATGGGAGTTCTATTGCTCCATAACTTTTCTAACACTTGGAATTGTCAGTCTTTTAAAAGTTAAGTAATGGTATGTAGGGGTATCTCACTGTGGTTTTAATTTATGTTGCATGGGTGGCTATGATGGTGAGCATCTTTTCATATACTGATTGGCCATCTGATTGAAGTACCTGTTCATCATGTGCTTTACCAATTTTTTTTTGTTTGCTTGTTTGCTTGTTGGTTAATGTATTGGAGTCCTTTATATGTTCTAGATCTGAGTTTTTAGTTTCAGCCTGGCTTTACTTGCCTTTTCATTTACTTAACAGTATCTTTTGCTGAACTAAAAATTTGAATATTGATGAAGTCTAATTGATCAGTTTTTTCAAATATGTTTAGTGCTTTTTGAATCTTGTTTAATAACTACTTATGAAAATGTTCTCCAGTGTTCCCTTCTAGGAACTGCATGGTTTTAGCTTTCTTATTATATATAAGTGTAATATCCATCTTGAATTAATTTCTGCTTATGGTAGTTGGGAGAGGTAAGAATTCACTTTTTGTAAATGCATATCCAGTTTCTCCAGTATTTCCTTCCACATTGAATTGCACATGTGTCTTTGTCATAAATTAGTGGCTTTATGGGTGAAGATCTATTCCTGGATTTCTGCTCTTCTCTCCCATTACTGTTTTTATCTACTCTTACATATGCGTTTGAATTTCTACATAAATTAAAATATCCTTGTTGATTTCAACAACAACAACAAAAACCCAGTTGGGACTTTGGGATAAAGTGTGTAGATCAATTAGTATAATTGATATTTTAAAATATTGTCTCTTATAATCCCTGACCATAGTACTTGTTCTCCATTTATTAGGTTTTGTTAATTTCTCTTGGATAGTTTTCTGTGTAGTGGAACTCCAGCACATTTTAAATAATTAATGTGTTAATTATAATAATAATTACAATCAATGATAATTTTAATTTATCAAGAAATTACTATTATTATTGCCTCTTGGCTTCCTTTCCTCCCTTCTCATTTAATTCCTTTATCACTAAATTGCCTATCTTCCTGGTTCTTCAGTTTTTCAAGGGGTGACCTGAAGAATTCACCTGCTTCTTGACTCTTGTTCTTCTTGTTACCCCAACTGGAAATGATAATCTGGTATCTTTATATGGAGGGAGATAAATTAATTGAAATACTGTTTAGAGAATAATAATCCTGCCATAAAACATATGCCAGACTGTCTTCTTCAGGACTCCAGGAGATAGACAACTGTGATTTTATCTGCTGAGGCTTGGTCTTTATGGGTTTCTAGCAAAGACCCGATCCTTCTAGGTGGTATCTATTGCCATAGACTTAAAAGTCACTGGTTTCCCTTCCCTGGCTTTCAGGTCCCATAATGGTGATAGATGTTTCAGAAAGCAGGTCATCCCAAGGCTTAGGGCAATGGATTGGCAGCCTGATTCCTGCTACCTGTGCACTTTGTGGGCCTGATGAGTTGACCAGCAGTTTGGGTCATATAAACTCCAGATGTTAGAAGTGAAGTGTATGTTTCCATAAGTCTTCACATTACCTAATATAAAGTGTAAAGTTTCCAATACTTTTCTCCTTTGAGAGTTAACAAAGATGTTCAGTGTCCTTATTTATTTTGTTTCTCCAAAAAATATTTCTCTGTATTGATTAGAAAATTAGTATGACCCTAAGCTTTAGAATATCCTTTCCATGATTCACAAGACTAATCTTGAGATATTCAAATTAACCTTTTTTCTTAAAACTTTGCTTTCTATCCCTCAGGAAATGTTAACTAAGTGATAAATCAAGTGAATGTTTTAATAAACACAGACTTTGTGTGGAGGCATTTGAGGAATCATCTGTCTGTACACTATGCAGATGAATGTCAACTTGCTTCACTATATCTAGAAACCTTTGCAATGGACATTTAGGGAATCCAAAGTTCAAACATCTCTCAACTGAGAGAAATTAACTTACCTAAAAATGAATTATATATATATATCACATCTTTAACTATTGCCAGCATTATCTAATTATGGGAAAGTAGTTAGAAAAGACATGAAATTGTGTAGATTAAATAGAATGAAAAGCAAAATGATTTACTGAATGCACTGTGGTCTGAGTGTCAGTAGTTCTTTACGTGTACTTTGATTCTGCCCAGTGTGGCCTTAGGTAAATCATTTTAACCTCTGTGAGTCTAAGTTTCTATAAATAAGGATCATTAATTGCTCATTTCAACTCAAGGATTCTTTGAATCTGTGAAGCATGGAATGGTTACTGCTTCAAAGATGTTTGGAGTCCATCAAAAGAAACTGGGTTAAAAAAATTTTTTTTTATTGCAATAGGTTAAGGTATTCAATTCCTGTTGTTTGGTTCTTAATTGTTTATGTTTCAATAATTACATTGCTTAAATTTTCCAATCAATCGCTTATATTTACCAATTAAAGATGCAATGATATTCCAGAGTTTATCCATGTATCAGCTTCAGCTGCACACTCTACTATGTGGTGGTCTCCATTGTAGTTACCATGTTAGATGCAGTAGTATCTTTGGTAGAGCAGATAAATATAACCACAGGTACATAATAAGCAGCTATTGAAGTGGCAAATATATTTTTAAAATGTCTGTTGGAAAAAAGACTGTGAAATAATTTGCTTTATATAATAGACAATACTGTACATAAATGGCTTTACCTCAGGGCTATATTAACTCTCCTGTCCTCTGTCATAACGTGGTTCAAAGAGGTCTGGAATCTGGGCATTCTGTAAAATATCACATTGGTCCACTGTATTGATTTCATTGTGTAATCAGTCTGGATAAGCAGGAATTAGCTAGTAATTTGGAGACCTTGGCAAGACACATACCTTTTGGTCAGATGGAGACCCTATAAGGACTTAGGAAACTGCCACATTAATAACTTTGTAGAGGTCTAGTTGTCAGGAGCATGCTGGAACTTACCATCCAAGTAAAAGATAAAACACACCATTTTGCAACAAATAAGGAAGCATAACTCTTATTAAGCTTATCTGGTTTTTGGAGACAACATATGCTGTACCTGAGAAAACTGCTCTGGCCCATAAACCATGTGAATTAAAGGCTGCAAGCTTTCAGTGGGACATAGAGTAGGAAAAGTTTCTGCATTAGGTCCAAATTGCAGTGTGAATAGCCCTACAACCAGGTCCATACAACTTGGCAGATCCTGTAGTATTAGAGATATTAGTGGTGGACAAAGCTGCCATGGAATCTATGACAGACCCCAGCATGGGAATCACAATGCAGGCCCCACGTTTTTGAAGACAACTCCTGTTTTTCTATTTGAACGTGGGATATAGATTTACTATAATTCTGGGATTACCCATTATGAGATGGGTTTTGTCAGCCCAAACAATTTTTGGTTGGTCCAAGAATAATTCACTGTAAGGTGGGAGTTGTACATCCAAGACTGAGTATAAACAAGACCAGAAGGCACAGAAAAACTACATGTACAAGAAGCCCAGACCCTGCATGTAATCCATCACTATTTCCTCAGTTTATACCTACCTATGGCCAGACAGGGAATATGTCATGACCAGCTGACTGAGGAAGAAAATGACCCATCTTGTTTTACATATAGGTCAGCTCAAATGTATTAGCAAGCTAAAAGCAATCAGTACCTGCATTACAGCTTCATTCTGGGCTGGATTTGAAAGACAGAGGCAAGGGAACTAGCTCCCAAAAGATAGAGCTTCAGGCTGTACATTCAGTCATTCATTTAGTGTGATAAAAGAAATGCTCCAAGGATAAAATATATACTGATTTATTCTTAGTGACAAATAGCCTTGTAGGGTCTTGGAAGGAGAATTATTGGAAAATCAGGGACAAGGTTGTCTAAGGCAGAGGTATGCAGATGGAAATAAGGAGGTGGGTAAGGAGTATGAAGATGCTTGTGTTTTATATTAATCCTCATCAGAGATCACTGCCATGGGAGTCACTATACAACCAAAAAACAAAATGACTCAGCAGACTGTTGCCAGTCAGCTTCTGCCATCAGTAATCCCAGGGCTAGCATGATAAACACATTTTTTTTAATGGTCATGGGGTGTTAGATATGGAGCTGGTGATCAGACCCAACAGCTCCGTCCCTCACTTACTAAGACTGTTCAAGCTACTGCCATCACAAATATTTAACCTGCTGGCAACAGAGAACAATAATGAGATCCCAAAATGGAATCATTCTTTGAGGATACCAATATGCCACGTGGTGGCAAGTTGACATTTGGGATTCTTTCTAACCTAGTAGACCAGATATTTATTCTGATAGGAATAGATAACAAATTCCAAGAGTAATTTTGCCTTTTCTGTACTCAATTCCTTACCCAGCACCAGTATTTGAAGGCTCATAAAGTATTTGATTCATCGGCACAGAATCCCTCATACCATTGGGTCTATTGAGAGAAGCCAGTTTATAGTGAAGAATATCGTGAATTAGGCCCACCACAATGCCATTCCCTGGCTCTTTTATATACCACAATCAGCCAAAAGCTGCCACTATGATAGAGTGTTGGCATAGCATGCTGAAGTCACAGTTGAAGTGCCACCTTTGAAATGATACTTTAAAATGACAGACTCATTCTCCAGAATGTAGTATATCTTCTCATAAAATATCTTTATGTACAGCTTAGCCCAATGAGAGCAATTACATAGGTCTACATAAGAAGTAGTGAAAACTGTAGTAGCCCTAATTATAATTAGTCCCAATAACTCCCTTGAGGAATTTGTCTTCCTGTCTTCACAGCATTAGAGTACCTGGTTTTCAAAGGAGAAACATTTCTTCCTGCGACACAGCAAGAGTCCCACTGAGCTATATATCTATGGCTACTATCTGTTTGGCTCATTTTTGTTCATGATCCAGCAGGCAAGAAAAGGAATAATGATTTTCACGGGTGTATTAATGGTAATACTCAGGAGAGGAAAAGTTGCTGAAAAATAATGTTTATACCCAGACAATCCACTTGGGTACTGCTTAATGTCTCTTCTTCAGTTTTAATAATAAATGTACAGCTGGCCTAGGAATGTCATGGTGGCCAGTCCTAGACTCCTCAGGGATGAGTCTAGCTAGCTCGTACCATCAGCTAAGCCAGCAGAGATACTAAAGGAAGGTAAGGGAATGGTAGAGTGGACAGAAAATTTTTAATATCATGGTCCTGAAATGAGATGTTATTACATGTGTTACCGCAAAAGGTAAAGACCCTGGTTCTTGTCATACCTGAAAGAAAAGTTTACAGTCAGGAGACAGTGTGTTGGGTAGCAAAAGATTTTTCAAAATTTATTTAGAAAAGGAAAAGTACACCTCCAAGAACGGGAGGTGGGCTGATCCAAGGGAGGAAAAGCTGTGGGTTTTGTCTCCCTTTTCTCTTATACCATTGCCTAGAGGTGGTGTCTTGATTGATGGTTCTTGTCTCTAGAATGCTTAGTCATGTTTGCCCCCTTTGCACATGTCCTTACCCATGATGCACACAGAAGAACCTATGGGGGAGCCTAAACCGCAATGCTAATTATAATACAATGAGCATTGGGTCACGTCTGGTTAAGTCCTTTCTGCTACCACGCAGTTGTGGCTGTGGGGTTCTAACTGGTTTCTTGCTGGCACTCTCTTAGAAGAAGTAAAGTCCCTTTATGCTGAAGGCAGGCATAACACCATCTTCCAGACCATCCTCCCTCTTCCCCACCTATCTGCCTGGTGCCCCCACTTATCTAACTACCTAACATGTGGATTGTAATCATCTTGCTAACTTTCCTTATCTAAGTTTCCTTCCGGAAGAGAAGCTCAACAGAATCTTAGGGAACTGCTCCCTGATTACATATGTAAAATTATATCTAAGTGGAGTGGACCATGGAGGATGCACAGATGCACTAACCATGATCTCCCTTCAAGGAAGGGATTTTTGCCTCAGCTGTGGGGAGTGCTGGAAGTAGAAAGCCTTCAGCTGTATCCCCTTCAGGAATTCCTTCTGTTGTAGTGAGCCACTTAACCTAGTCATGATCTGAGGCGGTAGCCTGTATCCAGTGAGTGGTCAAGGTGGGAGTATAAAGTCTAGCTCAACATGAAGAACTCTGGGATGCTCCACAGACCCACATGGTGGTAGCTGAAATTGTCAGGCCTGAGTCTAACTTGACTTCTTTGACTAGTTCTGCTGCTTCTCCCTTCAAGGGCCTTCCTTAATAAATATCCTGAACATTAAATCCTTTTAGATCTGCTTCCCATTGAACAAAACATGCAACAAATCCTGTTACTTGACCCATGCACTTTAGCTTCACGCATTTTAAGGTTACATTATTTAACCTTGTAGTGTAAGCTCTGACACTTGGCTTTTCTTTTTGTAATGCAAGAGCCTGACTTAAGCTTTGCTTGCTGAGGCAGGCATCCACTACAAAAAGGCATCCATTTCAAAGAAGCAACTGTTCCGGGGAAGGCTATCTCAAATGAACACATTGCAAGCCACAAGACTAGGTAAAGAGACAGGATGCATTTCCTCATGAGGCTCCTTTATTTTAGAGATTTTGGTTGATTTTGTTACCTGACCATTTGAACCACTTGTTTTTTCTCTTGCTGCACTTCAAATTACTGCTTATGTGTTTTAAATTCACCAATAAAAAGTGAGTCTGAAACTCTAGACCCCACCCTTGAGCTCAATGAGAGGGCCCCAAGGCATTTCTAGCTGATGGTCCGTCGGCTGAGACCAGCACAAAACAGACCTGTACAATTTTATGAATAGCACGTGCTGATTGGGTATTATAAATTGTATCATTATTAAATAACCATTTTTACTCTCTGGTGATTTTATCTTAAATTGCACTTTGCCTGAGATTAATTTTGTTACCTCTGCTTTATTTTTGTTTATGCCTGTTTATTGTTTTTTTTTTAATACATCTTCATTCTTTTAGGCATGTATTTTGTAGACAATATGTATTTAGACCTTTAAGCCAATTTAATAGTGCCTTTTAATAGGGAAGCTGAAATCTTTTATAGCTATAATTTATATGCTTGGCATTATAGACTTTAAAATTATGTCACTCTTATTTATTCCTTTATTATTTTTATTCTTTTTTCTTCTGTCTCTTGGTATGTAGTTTATGTTTAGTATATATTTTTTGTATTCTCCAGTGATTTGAGAGGCATATGCCACTCTTATGTTTGGCAGTGGTTAATGTAAAGTTTAAAGTAGGCACCTCAGCTTTTCAAAGCCTGGCAGACAGTTTGTGGGGAAAATAACTTCATAACCAAAAAAGCATAAGCACTATATCTCTGGTGCATTTTAATTTACACTTGATCCTAAGAAACTCATTATAGGAAATGAGTTTTTCAACAGTGCTTCCTTAGTAGCATAAGGCAATGAGCAATTTAGAAACACAAGAACATTTTACATTTTTGAATCCAAATTTAGTAATTTTAGAAATTTTTGTTTACATTTTTAAAATGACTAACAGTAAACTAACTCAAATGTAGTTTGCTGTTGAAAGGAATTTAGCTCAGTTTGTGAATATTTATGCAGAATTCCTCTTGAAACCAAAATAATTTTACTGAAATCAACCATAGTTTACTTAACAACACATTTAGAAAATATTGTGTATGTTTACCCAGCAAACAAAGCATTCAGAACCCACAGATTTGATGTTTCTGCTAACCTTTTCATCAAAAGCTGTTTCAAAGAAGATGTGAGATTAGCAAATGATTAATTTAAACTTTCTATTTTAGTGTAATCAAATAGTTCACATTTCTAGATTGCATTTTTTTAATCGACCAGTATTATTTTCTTACTCAGCCCAGCTGTTTTTGACAGACAGAATAGTGCAATTTGGAAGTGGCAAGGGAAGTTTATATTCTAACTACAGAGATGGAAAATTACCTCTGTTGCTAAATACAAGGGGGATCTACAAAATAAGAGTAGAATGAAATGCCACAATTCCTAAGAATGGCAAAAAACTGGATACGGAAAGCACTTGAGTATTTGCTTTGGCTGTATCAGGCAGTCCATTCTAACTCAATTTTATATTAAGACATTTGAAGTTTTTAGAAATATTGCAGAATATAAAATATATTTCTGGCATTACCAACTAATAACTTGTGTTTACTTATTCCATAAATCCAGTTAATACTATTTCAGTATTATTTCTTACTCTGAACATTATGATAATTATTTGATATGCTCTAATCTAAATCATTAATAATAAGAAAATATTAGGCATGAAAATAATTGATTCAAACTATCATCAGTTTTATTTATAAGATTTTTATAGTATAGTTAGTTACATAGTTCTTTAATTAATTTGTTGTAGAAGTCATATATAAAGTCATGCATAGAATTATTATATTTATATCTTTTTATTATTCTGTCAGTAAGTAGAAATTTAAATAATTGCTAGTAATAATGCTCATTTTAGAATCACCATTGACAACTTTGTCCCCAAATCTTATCTCTTGTCAACAAATATTTTTGAAATTAGATATGGATTTCCATATTTATATATAAATCAGTATATAATTTTTCAAGTTTTTATTGTGGTAAAATACATATAATATTAAATTTATCTTAACCATTTTTCAGTGTATATAGTTTAGTGTTGTGAAGTACATTCATATTGCTCTGCAAGTGTCACCACCATCTGTCTTCTGAACCATTTTCTGTTACAAAGCTGAAACTCTGTATCCATTAAACAATAACTCCTCATTTCCCCTTTGTCCAGCCCGTGGCAGCCACCATTCTTTCTGTCTCTATGATTGTGACTACTGTAAGTATGTCATGTAAATGGAATATTTGTCTTTTTGTGACTGGCTTATTTAACTTAGCATAGTTTTCAAGGTTCATCCATGTTAGTATATGTCAAAATTTTCCCCCTTTTTAAAGCTGAATAATATTTCATTGTATGTATATACTACATTTTGCTCATCTTCTTCATCCATCAATGAAATTTGGGTTGCTTCCATATTTTAGCTTTTGTTAATAATGCTTTTATGAACATGAGTGTACAAATGTATCATTTGAGACCCAGATTTAAAGTCTTTGGGTATATACTCAGAAGTGGAATTACTGGATCATATGGTAATTCTATTTTTAATTTTTTGAGGAACCACCATACTGTTTTCCACAGAGTTTGTGCTATTTTACATTCCCACCAAAAGTGCACAAGGATTCTAATTTCTCCAAATCATCAATTTCTCGACATCATAACCAATACATCATTTTCTAATTTTTTGGCTTTGTTGAAAAATCTATCCTATTTCCAGTGAATGGTCTTGGCACCTTTGTCAAAAATAATTTGACCATATATGTGAGAGTTTATTTCTGGGCTCTCTATTCTATTCCATTCTATTTATCTTTATGACAGTATTACTGCATTTTGTTTTGATTGTTAGAACTTTATAGCAATTTTTGCAATCAAGAAGGTAAGTCTTCCAGCTTTGTTCTTTTTTTTTTTTTTTTTTTTTTGGATTGTCTTGGCTTAGGCAATATGAAGTAGTTTCCATATTAATTATAGGATGTTTTTCTATCTTTGCAGAAATCATTGGCATTTTAATAGAGATTACATTGAATCTGTACATAGCTTTGTGTAATATTGATATCTTAACAGTACTAAGTCTTACAGTGCATAAGCATGTCTTTTCCATTTATTTGTCTTTAATTTCCTCAGTAATGTGTTGTAGTTTTAATTGTATATCTTTTACCTCCTTAATTAATTCTTAAATAGTTCATTCTTTTTGATATTATTATAAATGAAATTCTTTTCTTAAATTTATTTTCAGATTGAAAACTTATTTCAGATTGTTAGTGAGTAGCATTGCAGCTGATTTTTGTGTTCACTTTGTATTACACTACTTTACTGAATTTGTTAGTTCTGAATTTAGTACGTGTATATGTATGTGTGTAATGTCTAGGATTTTGTACATATAAACTCATGTCATCTGTGAACAGAGATAATTTTGCTACTTTCTAATTAGGATAACTTTATTTTTATTTTGGACTAATTGCTCTGGCTAGAATTTTCAGGGTTCTGTTGAATAGAAGTGGTGAAAGCTGGTATACTCCCCTTTTTCCAGAACTTAAAGGAAAAGCTTACAGGGTTTTAGCATTTAGTATTATGTTTTCTTTTAGTTTTTAATTTGGCTTTTATTATGTTCAGATAGTTTCCTTCTATTCCTAGTTTGTTGAGTGTTTTTATCAAAAAGGGTGTTGAATTTTATCAAATGCTTTTCTGTATCACTTGAGATGATCATTTTTTTGGCCTCTTTTATTTTATTACTGTAATATAGTTCATTGATGAATTTTCATATTGTGATTCTAGCGTTCCAGGAATAAATCCCACTAGGTCATGGTGTATAATCTTTTCCTATGCCACTGAACTTGGCTTGCTAATATTTTGTTAATTTTTGAACCAATGTTCATAAGGGACAATGTCTGTACTTTTCTTGTAATGTCTTTGGTTTGGGTATCGATGTAACACTGGCCTTATAAAATGAGTTAAAAATTGTTTCTTCCTCTTCAGTTATTTGGGAAAGTTTGGAAAGGATTGGTGTTATTTAAGATTTAGTAGACTTCACTAGTGTAACCATCAGGTACGAAGATTTCTTTTGCCAGATAATTTTTGATTACTGATTCAATCACTGTATTAGTTTTAAGTCTTTCTAGATTTTTTTTAACTTTTTCATGGTATAGGCTTCATGAGTTTTTTGTTACTAAGAAATTGTCCATAATCTATGCTGTCCAATTTCTTGGCATACAGTTACTCATATTATACTCATAATTTTTTTTTTAATTCTGTGGAATTGGTAGTAATGGCCCCACTTTCATTTGTGATTTTAGTAATTTGAGTCTTCTTTCTTTTTTTCTTAGTCCATCTAGCTAAAGGTTTGTCAATTTTGTGAAAGTTTTCAAAGAACCATCTTTTGGTTTCATTGATCTACTCAATTGTTTTTCTATTCCCCATTTTGTCTCTGCTCTAATTTTTATTTATTGCTAATCTTTATTTATTATTCATCTTTATTATTTCTCCTTTTTCTGGGTGCTTAATTTGTAAAGTTAGGCTATTTTTCTTATCTTTCTTGTTTTTTAAAGAAATTGTTTATAGATACAAATTTTCCCCTTAGCACTACTTTTGGTGCTCCTATAACTTTTGGTATGTTATGTTTTCATTTTCATTTATCTTAAATATTTTTAAAAATTTTCCTTGTGATTTATTCTTTGACCAACTGATTTAGAGTATGTTCTTTAATTTCCACAAATTTGAGAATTTTCTAATTTTTTAAATCTTGTTATTCATTTCTAACATTATCCTGTTGTGGTCAGAGAAGTTCCATTGTATGATATCTTTATTTTTAAATTTAATGAGATTTAATTTGTGGCCTAACATATGATATGTCCTCAAAAATTTCCCATGTGCACTTTGTGAAGAATGTGTATTGTGTTGTTGAAGTGTTCTGTAAATGCCTTTTAAATCTAGGTGGCTTATTGTGTTGTTTAAGTCCTCTATTTTCTTATTATCTTCTTTCCTTTTCTTTTACTTATGTTCTTTCCATTATTGAGAGTGAGGTATTATGTCTCCAGCTATTGTTGCACAACTGTCTATTTCTCCCTTTATTTCTGTCAATTTTTCCTTCATATATTTTAATGTTATGTTATTAGGTATATTAATGTTTATAATTGTTATGTATTTTCCTGCATTAAACCTTTTATTAATATTTAATGTCCTTCTTTATATCTTCTAATCATTAAAGTCCATTTTGTCTGATATTAGCAGAGCCACTCCTGCTCTCTTCTAGTTACTATTTGCATGAAATAGTTTTTGCAATTTTTTATCTTTCAGCCTATTTTGTCTTTTGATCTAAACTGGGTCTCTTGTAGACAGCGTATAATTAGATTATGTTTTTTAATCCAGTCTTACAATTTCTGTTTTTTGTTCGGAGAGTTTAATACACTTATATTTGAAGTAATTACTGATAAGGAAGGCTTTTGATTTTGTCATTTTGCTATTTGTTTCTCTTTATGACTTAGACCTCTTTTGTCCTCTATTTCTTTCATTACTATCTTCTTTTGTGTTTATTTATTTTTTTGTAGTGATATACTTAAATTCCTTTCTCATTTCCTTTTATGCTATAGCTATTTTCTTTGTGGTTACCATGTGAATTACATATACTATCCTAGAGTTACAGCATTTTAATTTGAATTGATACCAGTTTAACTTCAATGACATGCAAAAACTCTGCTCTTTTACAAGCCCATCCCCACTTCTTTCAGTTGTTGATCCCATATATTGCATCTTTATACATTCTGTGTCTTAAATAAAATTTAATTTTTCATCTCTGATTTTATGTAGAAAACAAAATGTGGGGAAAAGTTATATGATATTACAGCTATTAAAAATATGTTGGTCTCATAAATCATATGGAAAACAAAAAGTGAAGTTACACACTTTTGTTACAATAATGTTAACCTTTTAATTGCCCATATATTTACCTTTACTGATACCTTTATTTCATCATGTTGTCTGGTGTCCTTTCATTTCATCCTGTAGGACTCAAGTATTTATTTCATGGCAGATCTAGTGGTAACAGATTCCCTCAGCTTTTGTTTATCTAATTTTTTCTGCAGTTTTGAGGAACAGTTTTGTTGAACTGGATACTTGGTTGACTTTTTTTTTTTCCTTTAAGCATATTAAATTTATCAACCCACTGCCTTTTGGCTAAGAAATCTATAATCTATAATCACTTGTTGCTTTCAAGATTCTCTCTTTGTCTTTATCTTTCAAATGTGTATCACATGGGTCTCTTTGAGTTTATTCTATTTGGAGTTTGTTCAGCTTCTTAGATGTTTATATACATGACTTTCATCAAATTTTGAATTTTTCAGGTACTAACTCTTCAAATAACCCATGCCCTTTTTTTCTTTCTTCTCCTTCTGGGACTTCCACAGTGTTTATGTGGTCCACTTGATGGTGTCTCACAGGTCCCTTAGGTTCTATTCACTTTTCTTTAATCTTTTTTTGTCTGTTCCTCAGGCTGGATGATTTCCATTGCTCTATTTTCAGATTAACTGATTATTTTTCTTCCTACTCAAATATGCCTTTGACTTTTTCTAGTGAAGTTTTCAGTTATTATATTTTCAGCTTTAGAATTTTTTATTATTGTTTAGTTTTTAGATTTTTCTGTCTCTTTATTGATATATCCATTTTGCTTATATGTCATTTTCTTGACTTTATTCATATCTTCCTTTAGTTTTTTTAAATATCTTTTTTGTATATATATATATATATATATATATATATATTTCTTGAAGTATAGTCAGTTTACAGTGTTGTGTCAATTTCTAGTGTACAGCATAATGCTTCAGACATACATGAACATACATATATATATTTGTATATATATTTGTTTTCATATTCTTTTTCACCATAAATTACTACAATATATTGAATATAGTTCCCTATGCTATACAGTATAAACTTGTTGTTTATCTATTTAATATATATTAGTTAATATCTGCAAATCTCAAACTCCCAATTTATCCCTTCCCACTCTCTTTCCACTGCCCCCCTGGTAACCATAAATTTGTTTTCTATGGTTATGAGTCTGTTTCTGTTTTGTAAATAAGTTTGTTTGTCTTTTTTTTTTTTTTAAGATTCCACATATAAGTGACATCATATGGTATTTTTCTTTCTCTTTCTGGCTTCTTTCACTTAGTATGACAATCTCCAGGTTCACCCATATTGTTGCAAATGGCATTATTTTCTTCTTTTTATGGCTGAGTAGTATTCCATTGTATAAATATACCACAACTTCTTTATCTAGTCATCTGTCAGTGGACACTTAGGTTCCTTCCATGTCCTGGCTACTGTAAATAGTGCTTCTGTGAACACTGGGGTACATGTATCTCTTTGAATTAAGGACCCTCTGGATATTTGCCCAGGGACTGCTGGATCATGTGGTAAGTCTGTTTTTAGTCTTTTGAGGAATCTCCATGTTATTTTCCATAATGGCTGCCCCAAACTACATTCCCACCAACAGTGTAGGAGGGTTCCCTTTTCTCCACAGTCTCTCCAGCATTTATTGTTTGTAGACTTTTGAATGATGGTCATTCTGACTGGTGTGAGGTGATACATCATTGTAGTTTTGATTTGGATTTCTCTGATAATTAGCGATATTGAGCATTTTTTCATGTGCCTGTTGGCCATTTCTATGTCTTTATTGGATAATTGCTTGTTTAGGTCTTCTGCTCATTTTTGGACTGTGTTTATTATTATTATTATTATTATTATTAATTATTATTATTATTATTATTAAGTTGTATGAGCTGTTTATATATTTTTTTTTCTGGAAATTAAGCCCTTGTCAGTTGTATCATTTACACATATTTTCTCCCATTCTGTAGGTTGTCTTTTTGTTTTGCATATGGTTTCCTTCACTTTGCAAAAGCTGATAAGTTTAATTAGGTCCCATTTGTTTATTTTTGCTTTTATTTCTATCGCCTAAGTAGACTGCCCTAGGAGAACGCTGCTGAGATATATTTCAGATAATGTTTTGCGTATGTTTTCTTCTAAGAGGTTTATAGTGACTTGTCTTATGTTTAAGTCTTCAAGCCATTTTGAGTTTATTTTTGTGTATGGTGTGAAGGGAATATTCTAACTTCATTGATTTACATGCAACTGACCAGTTTTCCCAACACCATTTGCTGAATTGGTGTTCTTGTATTGTATGTTCTTGCCTCCTTTGTCAAAGTTTAATTGACCAAAAGTTGGTGCTTTTATTTCTGGGCTCTCTATTCTGTTCCATTGGTCTATATGTCTGTTTTTGTACCAATACCATGGTGTTTTGACTACTGTAGCTCTGTAGTATTGTCTGAAATCTGGGAGGATTATTCCTCCAGCTTCATTCTTTTTCTTCAGTATTGCTTTGGCAATTCTGGGTCTTTTGTCATTCCATGTAGATATTAGGATTCTGTGATTCCATACAAATTTTAGGATTATTTGTTCTAGTTCTATAAAAAATGTCCTAGTTATTTGATAGGGATTGCATTAAATCTGTAGATTGCTTTAGGTGGTATGGCCATTTTAACAATATTAGTTCTTCCAGTCCAAGAACATGGGATATCTTTCTATTTCTTTAAGTCATTTTTAATTTCCTTAGTCAATGCTTTGTAGTTCTCTGGGTAGAAGTCTTTCACTTCCTTGGTCAGATTTATTCCTAAGTATTTTTTTTTTTGGATGCAATTTTAAAAGGGATTGTTTCTTTACTTTCCTTTTCTGATATTTTATTGTTAATGTAAAGAAATGCAACTGATTTCTGTCTGTTAATCTTGTATGCTGCTACCTTACCAGATTCTTTTATCAGCTCTAGCAATTTTTGTATGGAGCCTTTAGGGTTTTCTATATATAGTATCATGTCACCTGTATATAGTGACAATTTTACCTCTTCTCTTCAGTTCGAATCCCTTTTATTTCTTCTTCTTATCTAATTGCAATGGCTAGGATTTCCAGTACTACATTGAATAGAAGTGGTTAGAGTGGGCATCCTTGTCTTGTTCCAGATTTTGGCAAGAAGGCTTTCAGTTTTTCGCTGCTGAGTATTATGCTGGCTGTAAGCTTGTCATAAATGGCTTTTATTATGTTGAGATGTGTTCCCTCTTTACCCACTTTGGTTAGCGTTTTTATCATAAATGGGTATTGAGTTTTATCAAATGCTTTTTTGCATCTATTGAGATAATCATGTGGTTTTTGTTCTTTCTCTTGTTGATGTGATGTATTACATTGATTGATTTGCATATGTTGACCCACCCTTGTGTACGTGGGGTGAACCCCACTTGACCATGGTGTATAATCTTTTTTTTGTGTTGTTGGATTCTGTTTGGTAATATTTTGTTGAGGATTTTTGCATCTATGTTTATCAATGATATTGGCTTACAGTTTTCTCTTTTGGTAGTGTCTTTGTCTGGCTTTAGTATCAGGTTGATGGTGGGTTCATAGAATGAGTTTGGGAGTCTTCTCTCCTCTTCAGTCTTTGAGAAGAGTTTTAGAAGGATCGATATGAGCTCTTTGTATTTTTAATAGAATTCCCCATGAAACCACCTGGTCCTGGAATTTTGTTTTTAGGGAGGTTTTTCTTATTGCTGATTCTATTTCACTTCTAGTGATTGGTCTGTTCAAATGGTCTATTTTCTTGATTCAATTTTTGTGAACTGTATGTTTCTAGAAAGTTTTCCATTTTTTCTAGTTGTCCAATTTATTGCCATATAGTTGTTCATAGTATTCTCATAGGATGTTTTTGTATTTCTGTGGTGTTGGTTGTAATTTTTCCATTTTCCTTTCTTATTTTATTTATTTGTGTCCTCTCTCTTTTCTTCTTGGTGAGCCTGACCAAAGGTGTGTCAGTTTGTTTACTCTTTCAGAAAACCAGCTCATGATTTGATTGATTTTTCTATTGTTTTTTAAATCTCTTTTTTAATTTATTTCCTCCTTGATCTTTATTATTTCTTTCCTTCTGCTGATTTTAGATTTTGTTTGTTCTTCTTTATCTAATTCTTGTAGGTTAGGTTGTTTATTTGAGATTGTTCTTGTTTTTTGAGGAAGGCATGGATTGCTATAAACTTCACTCTTCAGACTGCTTTTGCTGCATCCTGTAGATTTTTGTGTGGTTGTGTTTTTATTGTCCTTTGTCTCAAGGTATTTTTTAAATTTATTATTTGATTTCATCATTGACCCATGGGTTTTTTAGTGGCATGTTGTTTAGTCTCCATGCTGTCATTTTTTCCCCATTTTGTATTTCTATGGTTGATGTCTAGTTTCGTGCAATTGTGTTTAGAGAAGATTGTTGAAATAATTTCTATACTCTTAAATTTGTCGATGCTTCTTTTGTGCCCAAGTATGTGATTTATCCTAGAAAATGTTCCATGAGTACTTGAAAAGAATGTATATTCTGATTTTGGTGAATGTAATTTCCTAAAAATATCAACCAAATCCAACTGTTCTATTGTGTCATTTAGCATCTTCATAGCTTTATTGATTTTCTGTGTGGAAGACTTGTCCAATGGTATAAGTGGGGTGTTCAAGTCTCCTACTATAATTGTGTTCATCAATTTACATCAATTAGTATTTGTTTTATATATTTAGGTACTCCTATATTACGTGCAAATATTTTTATGAGTGCAATATCCTCATCTTGTATTACTTGTTTGATCATTATATATGTCCTTCTTTATCTCTCTTTATGGCCTTTGTTTTAAAGTCTATTTTGTCTGATATGAGTATTGCTACTGCCACTTTCTTGTCATTTCCATTTGCATGAAATATCTTTTTCCATCCTCTCACTTTCAGCCTATATGTGTCCTTCACTCTCAAGTGGGTCTCTTGTAGGCAGCATATTGTGGGCTTGTTTTTATTATCCAATCTGCCATTCTGTGTCTTTTGATTGAGGCATTTTTTCCGTTGATATTTATAGTAATTATTGATAGATGTGTGTTTATTGCCATTTTGAACTTTGTTTTCCAGTTGATTTGGCATTTCTTCTTTGTTTCTTTCTTTTCCTTTTCTCTGGATCTATGGATTTAGGAGTATCAGTTATCTACTGTGATCTTGAAGGGCTGTTTTATTTTTTGTTTGTTTGTTTTTATTTAAGGTGGGAGCATTCCTGTATAGATTGTGTGCATCTAATAGTTTTGTTGCGATGACTGTTCTTAGTATGGATGATTTCTTTCTTCTCTGTGTGTTAGCTATTATCCCTTTGATTAGGGGTGTAGTTGGTGTTGTGGTGAACAGAACCTGACCTGTTGTTGTTATTGAACAGGCCTCCTTTATTGTTCTGTGGTTGTCACAGCCTTGACAGGAACCAGGTCTGCTCCTTTGTTGCTGGAAAAGAGACTTCTTAACCTGTACCTGAGCTGTGGTTGTAGTAGGCAGGGTTGGAGCAGTTCAGCTGGTTAAGAAGAGTAGGCAGGAGATGTCCACTGGGATGTACCCTCTGTGGTGTTGTCTGTCACTTGTTATGTGGGCTTACAAAGTACTCTTTGTTGATGCTGCCTTTGTCTTTGCCTCAGCTGTGGGAATGTCAGCTACCTGCTCTGGTGTCCCCCAGGTTCTGAGTACCAGAGACCACCACTGTATATTTGCCAATGCCAAGCACTAGGACCCACCATAGGGAGCATGCAGTCACATACCTGAATTCTGGTGCACAACAGGGTCAGCACAGACTCTAGCCCTGCCTCCACATATGGTACAGGAAGCTGGCCTGTTGTAAATACCTGTACTGGCCCCTGTCATGTGCCAGAATTCTACTCACTGCCTATTTGTCCCAGAGGTGTAGGTCCACAAAGGGTCCAAATAGAGCAGATCCACCCTCTCTGCCTGGGGTTGTAAATAAATCTCAGTCCTGTCTGTGAAGTTGCAGGGCCACTGGATATGGATTCAGCTTTTCAGTTCTGCCTCCACACAGCAGTGATGTTTGTGACCAAGCCCCACCTCTCCCTTGTGAGAACACACCAACAATGGAGCCAAGAGGAGAAAGCGGCTATGGCACGGCTATGTTGCATCCTTCCCCTCTACACACCAGCAGTGTTGCTTTTTATGGGGGTCCCAGGTTGTTCTGCTCTGCACACACCCGCAGCCAGATCTTACACTGCTCTCCAGTCCCCTGAGGTTGCCTCTGTGCAGTGGGCCCCAGCCTCCTCACTGATAATCCAGCAGCCAAACCCAGCTTGTCCCTGCTGGCTTGCATCTAGAACTGAGGATTTCAGGGACCCTCCATGTCAATTTCCCTTAGTTCTGTCTGCCAAGTGGCTGCCACTTTCTCCTCCAAGCCTCAGAAGCTCTGCTTCTGTCCCTGCTGACCTCCGGCTGGAGAGAGGGCGTCCCATGGTGAGGGTGCCTTTCTTCCTATGCTGCTCCCTCCTTGCAAGACCAGTACTGCACCAGTATTTTCTTTTTTCTCTTACTGTATTTTGTGAGAATCTTCCTGTATTTTGAAGCGAGGAACATTCTGCCAGAGTTCAGTAGGTATTCTGTGCAATTCAGTGGGTTTGTAGATTTAATTCTTCTTGTATTTGTGGGAGAGGGTGAGTTGTGAGTCTCTCTACTCTGCCATCTTGGCACCTCCCCCCTTTTAAATCTTTTAAAGTTTGCTTTAAAGATTTTGTTTAATAGATCCATCTTCAGGTCTTTTCCTAAACTATTGCTGTTGATTTAATTTTTTTCCTTTGAATGGGCCATATTTTTCTGTTTCTTTGTATACCTTGAGAATTTTTGTTGAAAACTAGACTTTTGAATTTAATCATGTGATAACTCTGGAAATTAGATTCTCTCTCTTCCCCACGATTTGCTCTTGTTTGTTTTTTGTTTTATTTTTTTAATTGTTGATGCTGTCTTTGAACTGATTATCCGCCTGAGGTGTAAATTTAAGGTCTCCACAAGTCTTTTATGAGCCTGCAGCTTTCCCTAGGTGTGCATGACCACTTTCTAATTTTCCCCATATATAAGATTATTTTTTAATGTCCTAGACATTAATATCTGGTTCCCAAAAGGGAAGCTTTAAATATCCTAGAGGTTACTTCAACCAGAGCAGGAGGAGCTTGCAGTTATGAAAGAAAGTGGCTATTTGCCTCTTTGTTTGCATGTTTGTGATCAGGTGCAATTGGCTCAGAGTACAGATCCCCTGTATTTGGAGATCAGGGTCTTTTTTTTTTTCTGTCCACACTGGCTTCCACAAGTTATGCGTAAGCTGCTCTTGGGATGCAAGCCCTGTTGCCTTCCATAGCTCTGGGACATAGGGAGAATGTGTAGCTGTTTCTGTGCTAAGAGATGAAGTGGACTGAAATTAACTACAACTTACCCTCTGAGCCTTCCCCTGGAAGGCCTTTCAAGTGTTCAGTAGATTTCAGAGTTCCAAAATATTTACATCGGACAGATTCTACAAATTGTTGTCTATGTAGGGACACAGATTCTTGGTATTTCCTACTGTGCCATCGTATCAGAATCCCTTACTATATATTATTTTATGTAATAAAGTATATAATTAATATAATTAAATTAAACTTTTAGTATATTTAGTAGACTAACCAATTAGCAAGAACTTACATTAGCTAATTGAATTAAGACATAGTGAATACAAAATAAAATATTGAGTATATGTAGTGAGAAAATGAGTCACTGCTCATAGGAAAATAAGATTAAGACAGAAGATAAAAAGACAGTTTTGAGGTCCTTACAATTTTTATTAAGTTTTGACCCTACAAAATTTCATTTGGATAGGGGAAAATACAGGCTTTCTTCAAAGATAACTTTATAAAATAATACATTTGGTCAGTACCAAATAACGAACTTTTCATAAATGTTTTCCTGATGAGTTTTGCTGTTGTTTGGCAATACTACCATTGTTTTAATGGATTTTTTAGTTTAATTGATGTATCATAATACTCATACATTGTAGGTAATTATAGTACAATGATATTAGAGGTCAGCAGATTCAATCAAGATATTTTAACTCATTTTTCCAGAACAGAGCTTCCTCCTCCTACCTCTTTTGACATACCTAATCATATTCCTCTTTTGATTTGCCCTCAATCCAACTTCTAAATTTTAAATTCTCTCAGAACTCAGTTCTCAGATTCTTTATTCTATTCAACTTTACTTATTTTCTGGATGATCTTACCTAATCCCATGGTACTGAATATTCACTATATTTATTACTTATGGCTTAAAATTTCATAGTGACCATATACTTTATCATTTTAATAGACACAATTCTTGGAGTGAAAGTAGAAGTTTCTGGAAAGAAAAAACACTATTGTCCTAGGATTACCTATTAATTCTCATGGTTTTAAATACCATCTAGACTGGGCTTAACTAACTTCAGCATCAGATGGTAAATTATTTAGGCTGTGTGGGTTATATAGTCTCTGTCACAACTCTGCAACTTTGCCAGTGTAGTATGAAAGCAGTCATAGGCAGCATGTTATTTAATTGACATGGCTGTGTTTCAATAAAATTTTATTTATAGAAATAGATGTTGGCTTAGGGTTGGCCCATGGACCATAGTTTGCCTATCCTAATGTATACCATCTAAATACTAATTATTCCCTAATGTGTATCTTTATCTGTGATGACATCTTATAGTACCAGATGCATATATCCAACTTTCTACTTGATGTCTCTTCAAAAATATCCAAAATGTAGCTCAAACTTAAAAACATCCAAAGCAGGATACCTGGTATCTACATTACACATCTGTGATTCCTCTAGTATTTCCATCACTGTAATTAGCATCACCAGGCACTTAGTTGTTCAAGTCAAAACCCTTGGACTGTGTATGGTTGATCTCCCTCTTTTTATTACTACCCTCATTCTATCCATCAGTAATTTTTTCTGTCTGTAATTTCTCAAAATATGACCTGAATCTGACAATTGCTCCCTATCTTAATCCCTCTTTCCTACCACAAAATACAAAGCACCACCATCTCTCTTCCACATTAATTGAATAACTTGCAACTGGTTACCTTACTTGCAGTCGTTTTGCCTTTTAGTGCATTTTGCACATGGCAGCTGGGACTTGCTTTTCAAAACATAAATCATATCTTGCTCTTTCCTGACCAAGTAGGTTATACACCCGTAAGAACATTTAGATGCTTTACTATGGTTCTGTATTAATTTTTCACCTATATAGTTTTCTCCAACTCTTTATTTTTATTCTAATTCTGTTCAGGTTCTAGTGGGTTTTTTTGTCTTACTTATTGTGCCAAACCTCAGGCACATTGTACTCACTGTTGTTTTTTTCTTAAATGAACAAAGTAGAGGTTTTATTAGTAGGTAGGGAAAAACAATTCTGAGTACCCTTCAAGATTATTCCAGATCCTTCCTAATGAAGTGATACTGTTTGGTTATAGAATATTGCAGGGGTTGGCTTTCCTGAGCCTTTTTTTAAATGCCATTAAAGGATTATCTGAAGGACCCATCTTAATTTCTCCCTGTTCATCAAAGGGGTACTTTTGCTTGATCTACCTCAGCAAGACAATGAGAAACATACTGTCAGTAAGCATATACATGGTTGTCACTTGGAAAGATATGTGCCTGCTATGGATCTGGAGATGTATCTTGTGGAAATTTGGCCCATTTTTTATTCTTTATTACC
This sequence comes from Camelus ferus, assembly GCF_009834535.1. Classification (NCBI taxonomy): domain Eukaryota; kingdom Metazoa; phylum Chordata; class Mammalia; order Artiodactyla; family Camelidae; genus Camelus; species Camelus ferus. The sequence continues at coordinate 97,030,271 of NC_045697.1, read as the reverse complement.
TCAGGTTCTTTGTACTCACTGTTTCTCCTCAAATAATCAATTTGCTCTGGAATTTTATCAGGTTTGTGCAACATTCATGTGGTCCCTAGGTCTACCCTGAGATTCAATAACTGGCTAGAAGAACTCACAGAACTCAGAATAGCTTTTATCCTTATGGGTATAGTGTATTGCCATGGAAGGATACAGATTAACGTCCTCAATGGAAAAGATGAATCCAGCAGAGGCCAGGTAGATGAGAGGCAGAGCTTCCAATTGTCCTCTTTCAGTCTAGTCATGTAGACAGCACTAATTTCTCCTAGGAACAATGTGTGACAATACACATAGAGTGTTGTCAGTCAAGGACGCTTACTCAAGCCTTGGTGTTTAGGAGATTTCACTGGGTGTTGGTCACAGACATGGACAAACACCTGCATGGCTGACCTCAGTCTCTAGCCCCTCTAGAAACAGAGGTGATATGGTGGCCCAAGAGTCCCACCATAAATCACTTTGTTAACATAGACTATCTAGCATAGTCCAAGGTCCCCAGGTAAACAGAGATACTCTTATAAAACAGGATATTCCAAGGGCATAGAGATTACCTCCCAGGAGTTGGGGACAAAGGGTCAGACCTTTCGTTGGTCAGGATTAATCTTTTTCTGCACAGCTTGCTTTCCCATTTCTTCCAAGTCTCTGATCCACATATCTGAAAGCCTTGTAGCCACATAATCTATAGCTACTGGCTCTATCCCTCAGCCTTCAACCTGCTGTGTTATTTTTCATCATTTACCAATAAGTGACATGCTAATGTTTTGTTTATTTTGTAGTGCTTGTCCCCCTAATAGAAGTGAGCTCTGTGAGGGCAGAATTCTGTAAGTCACTACTGCATCCCCCTGGATTAGGTCCTAAAAAGATATTTTCAATAAGTGAATTTAAAACAAGTGTAGACTTACTCAATTTAGTGTGCTTAAATATGTATATGTAAAGTATAATCTCTTGAACAAAGTATGATATAGAATTAATAATTTATTCTGAGTGGGGGAAAACCAAAATTCTTAATTTTTTTTTTTATCTTGGGTTTTTTTTTTTTTTAATCACATGAGGACTGAAATGTTTAACAGATTGTTTCTCATTCAGTATGGGAGATTATCACAATTTGAACCTGTTTAAAAAACATTTTCTGGTGCCCAGTAGCCTATAAAACAAAGTTCAAAATCTTTGTATGGCATCAAGTTCTCTATATCTAGTCCATCCTGGTCTTCTGATCTTTCTTATGCAGAGACCTCTCAAGCCAAGTCATGGCTTGGTACATTTGATGTGGTATTTCCTCTCACCTCTGCCCACATTCCTCTCTTCAGAGGATTTGGTGAATGGACTCTCCAGGCTCAGCTGACATGTAGCTTCCCCTGGAGACTGACCTTACTCACTCAGGTATAGTCATGGCTTTGTTCCTCATAACATTTCTAGAATATTAGTAGTTTATTGTTACACTTTTAGTAAAAGTCAAAATCTTTATAATGGCCAGTAGAACCTTCTGTTATTTTTTATAGTTTCCTTGTCTCCTTCAGACATAGCCTTGACTTCATGCTATTGTCTTAAAGCTTTCCCACTGGTTACTCTCTGTCTTCAGTGGCCTTCATATGATAGCCAAATGGCCATCGTCTTCATATTCTTTGAAAGTTTGCTTATAAGTCTTCTCAGTGAAGCCTATCATGACCATCATATTTAAAACTGCAAATGTCCTCCCTATCTACTTCATGATATATGTATTTTTGTAACATTTATCATTTTATACAAAACAATACAGTTTGACTAATTTTTATTATATCCACCCAATTGAAAGTAAGTCCCATGAAAGCAAATGTTTTATCTCTTTTTATTATAGATATATACCAAACATCTAGAATAGCGCCTGTTTAATACATGTTTATTAACGAAATGAAAAAAATAAGTCTTGAGCAAGTTACTTTGCCTCTCCAACCTTTACTTTCTTGTATTTAAAACAGAGGTCATAAGAATTCCTAAGTGAGAAGGCTGTTGTGGCTAATAAATGAGATTGTGCATGTAAAGCAGTTACCATAGTGCCTATCTCATCATACTATATATTAATAATGTGAAATCCTATTGTTAATGGCTTTATTATTTTCTCAGTTTTTTAAGAGTCAAAAACCTTAAGTCTTAACCATTATGGTTATAGAAATGAAAAAAGAAGTTAAGGAGAAAAACCCAGAAATATATTTGTAGGTGGAATTCATCATATAGTTGTATATTTTTTAACTTCAGAAAAATTAAAGATTATATTTTACAATATAGAAATAATGTCTGAAATACTATAAAAACTAGATCAAGGTAATATACATAATTTAGAAAAATATAAATAAATGGTTATCGATAGAGTTAAAAAGAAACTCAGTAATCCCTTGCCCTAACCTTCTGCATGCCCAAATATAATATACTCAGTGAGAGTCTAATTATCCTTGTTTTGAGCTGTTCTGATGCTTACCTTAATGTATCTAACATATATGCTTATGCTGCTATTTTTGATTCTTCAACTATAGATATTTGTCCTTGTCTTTGGGCTGTGATAGATGAGCTATTAATTTATTTCTCCATCAACACTCCCACTTCTTTACTTTTCCAATTCTTGATATGTTTAGCATTCTAAACTTTTTCAATTTATTATCTCTTAGGTTTTTTTGAAAATACTGAAATTTTTATTTTTTTAATCTATGTAATCTATGTGAGATCAGCATGTTAGTCCCTCTGTGATTTACATTTTTACTTTAAAGCTAAAAGTATGTATATTCTATCTTGTTAAGTGCAATTAAATGCTTTGTACTTTCTCTGTAACTTTATTGATAAAGTTGAAAATTGATAAATACTGGTTTATTATTATGATTGTGTAACTGTTGTTCAATTCAGAACCTAGTGTTGGACATAGTTGCGTCTCCTTTTCAGGTTTCGAATGTCACAGCAGCAGTGCCATTTTAAATATTCCTATTGTCAATGCCAAATGTATTTTTACTTTTTACATTCTTGTAACTCTTAAAATCATGCTTTATGTTTACATCTTTTTGGACTGTGACTATATTTGGCAAAACTGCAATCAACAACCACCATTTTCTGATTGAATTTGTTTTGCTTGTTTGCAGAGGAGTGATCTCCTAAAAGTCAATTTACCATATAGTTTTAATTGACAGAATTTCAGTTTGTCCCCATTGAAATATTAAAAAAAATCAACTTATCACTGCCCCAGCTCCCTACTGCTGCTTTAGGAGACTAAGTGGGGAAGAGAAATTGAGAATAAAGACCATAAGAAATACATTGACAATTCTTTGTTTTTACTTTTATTTTCTGGAGTCAATATGCAAATAATTTCCTGGGGAGGATGTTTCTGTGCAAGTCAATGTTCCAGCATTTTGCATTAATGAACATTTTTTTGTCATTTGAAAGCTGACTAATAATTTGATGGGAACTAGAATTCCAGATTTTATCTCATTTTTATTCTCCTGCTTTGAGACATTGCTCTAGTGTCTCTTAACATCTCCTCTCACTGAAGGAAAAGTATGATGCTAGTCTGATGCTTGTCTTTTAGAAGGCCATTTGTCTCTTGTTTTATTGTTTTTTGTCTGAAAGAATTTAGAACATTATTTTATCTTTAATGTGTAATATTCTACAATAGTTTGTCTATATGTGATTTTAAAAAGTTATATAGCTTGGTGCTCAATACTCAGTGAGCTGCTTGCCCTCTTATAGGATTATTTTCCTCCTGTGCAGACAGTTTTGTGTCAAAAGTGGTATTTTAGTTCTCCAAAGGCACTTTTTTGTACTCCCTTCCTCTTTCCTAATTCCCTGTCCTTGCATTAGGAAGTTAGAACTTCTTGACCCTCTTGAACACCTTGAAATTTTCTAAACATAATTAATCACACACACACACATTTCTCCTTATGATAACATTATTTGTCTTTAAAGTTAAATTGATAAGAATGAAGGAATAAGAAGTCTGACTGGAGAAATGTATGTTAATAGGCAGAACTTGGCAACATATAGCTTTTTCTCTGTGTCAGTTGTTACTGTGTTATAATAAAGAGGACTCTACTATGAAATGATTACACACACATAAACTGCTCTATTTGTATCCCGAGAATGTATTTTTAAGGAACATTTTGTGTTATAATCGGAAGACTTCATTTCCATTCTCCTAGTGGAGTATCTGTACATGCATGTAGGTATATGGATTTATACACATGGGTTTATGAGAGAGAACTAGATTTCAGGACCATATTTTACCCTTGTTTTCTTTTTAGATTCATCATGAATATTCTAAATTGAAGATCCTTGTTCGTACTTCTTTGTCTATGGATCTCTAGAAGAAAGAGAGTTTCGTGTGTGTGTGTGTGAGAGTGAGAAAAAGATCTGCAGAGAAGGGAATTATTAATACCTTCCTTCAACAGTACTGTTAGTCTTTTCTTTCTAGAACTATTAAAATGAATTATGAATATTTTTATAGCAAAATTAAACACATAGGTGTCTCGTTAGATGGTACAAAAAGATTTTTGAAAATGTATTTTCCAAACAGCTCACATAATTATATCTAATGCAAAGAAGAAATTATCTGTCATTTTCCCCCTACAATTGTGTTGAATTGCCAAGAGTGTCTAATTAAACAAAGATCATAGAAACAGCAACACCTCAATCCATTATTTATGCAAACATTTGTAGAGCGGAAAATTGTAAATTAACATTATATCAAGCTTTACAAATATTGTCTAACTCATGTTTACAGATAAGTATTAGGTTTTGTGAGAATATTGTTAGCACATATAATAAAGATCAGAAGATTTACTACTTGGCATGGGAAATAAAAAATGAACCGGCAAGAGTAAGTTATTCTTTATAATTATCTTTTTTCAGATTTTCATTAGAAGAAATAGTTCAGGTAAGTGCAATTCAAGTTTTAATCTGTGTTAATTAGTTTTAATAACTTTTGATAAAAAGTTATTGGAGTATGACTAGTCTGAATTAGCCATATTTCTTTTTGAAATGCACGTTACAGATTATAGTTTAATTTCTGAGTAATAGAATTCTAAAAATGGTTTTTATATTAATCAGAAGTGTCTTTTGAATATTTTTCTTGGAAACTACTAAAGGAGCTAGACCTGAAAACTATAATTACAGCATAAATATATATTTTTGATAGCTGAAATATTTTACTGTTAATTGAAAGGAGTATCATGAAGAAACATCCTATAGTACCTTAAACAATATGCACAATACTCAATCACCCTACATAGAGCTCTAAAGTAACCTGAAATGATAGCTAGTGAACCTTTTGGTAACTCAGCTATTTTTTTTGCGGGGGGGTGGATGCCAAATAGTAAGGGATACTGATTTCTCCTTTCCATGCATTAAGTTAAGATATATGAAGCAATGACCAAAAGATTCAGAAGTCTAAGAGACCAAAATAATTCTAAACATTATGAAAAGTAAATCCTCATTTATTTTCTACTCAAGATAAAAATAAGGCATCTGATAGTGCCTATATTGCTTTCTTATTTCTCTCCAAGTAAGCTTTTCCTCGTCTAACTATCTTAATAGTGGAAAACTCCCTCCACTATCCTAGAGATGCTCACTAAAGTTCAGTCAGAGTCATTTGCCTTTCAAGACAGAGGTGATTTGGTACCTATATCTCTCAATGAACATAGATGCAAAATTCTCAACAAAATTTTATCAAATCAAATATAAAGTTTATATATTTATACCAGTATATAACTTTAACTTTTAATAACTTTTAAATACATTTATATAAATATACATTTTAAAATATAAAAATAGTAATAACTATGAATGGGTGAGGCTTATTTATAAAGGCTGGTTCAGTATATATATGAAAGCCAATAATCATAATCCACCATATCAACAAACTAAAAAGGAAAAATCATATCCAATTATGATTTTTAAAAAAACTCTTAGTACACTAAGAATAAAGGAAAACTTCCTTAACCTCATAAGGAGCATCTACAGCTAACATAATACTTAATAATGAAAGACTGAATATTTCCTCTCTGAGATCAGGAACAGGGCAAGTATTTCCCCTCTTAACCCTCATATTCACATAATTCTAAAATTTCTAGCCATTGTGATAAGAAAAGAATAAGAAATAAAAGGCATACAGATTGTAAAGGGAGGAGTAAAGTTCTTCGCAGGTGACATGATTGCATATGTAGAAAATCCCAGGGAATCTACAGAAAAAAAGAACCACTTGGAAATAATGAATTACAGAGTTCAAGGTCAATACAAAAATTAATTACATTTCTATAGACCAACAGTAAACTGAGAAATAAAATGAAAAATGTAATTCCTAATTATACCAAAGACGGTGAAAGAATTAGATGTAAATCCAGCAAAACTATAAAGTGCTGATGAAATAAAGAAAAGTTACCATTTAAAGAGATATACCTTATTCATGCTACAGTATCAAGACTGTGATATTGCCAGGAGAGACACATAGCTCAATGGAACCAAAAACAGAACTCAAAAATAGATCCACACAATTATGCTTAATTTTTGACAAAGAGACAAAAGCAATTCAGTGAAGGAAGGATACCTTTTCAAAGAATGGGAAGAGAGAAATTGGATATCCATAGACATAAAAATGGATCTTGATGTAAAACTCACACCTAATATAAAAATTCAAAATGGATCATAAACTTAAAGTAAAACATAAACCTATAAAACTTCAAGACAAAATTATAGGAAAAAATCTTCAAGATCTAAGCCCAGGTGAAAAGTTCTTAGGTATGATACCAAAAACATAATCCATAAAAGAAAAACTTGACATTTGACCTCAATAAAATTAAAAACTTTTAGTCTGTTAAAACCTTTGTTAAGATGATGAAAAGTCAACTTTCAGATTTGGAGAACACATTTGTTAGTCTTGTAGTCAGCAAAGAACTTTTATCTCTACTATATAAAGAACTGTCAAACATCAACATTAAAAAAAACCAGGACAAAAGATATGCAAAGACATTTTACCAAATGAGCTATACAGATGGCAAATCATTACGTCAAAAATGTTTAAAGTTATTAGCATTAGGAAAATGCAAATTAAAACTGCATTAACATGTTACTGTATACCAGTTAGAATGGCTAAAATAAAAAATAGTGATAAAACTAAATGCTGATAGAATGTGGAAAAATTGTATCACTCATACATGAGAATTTAAAATGGCTTAGCTACTCTGAAAAATAGTTTAGCAGTCCCTTTTAAAACTAATAATGGACTTACCATATGACCTAGCAGTTCCACTCCTGTGTATTTATCCTAGAGAATTGAAAATTTATTTTCACAAAGAAATTTATACATAAATATTCAAAGCATGTTTATTTTTAACGGTGTAAACTTTTAAACTCTTCAGATGTTCTTCAGTAAGTGAATGGTTAAACAACTGTGGTATATCCACACCATGGAATACTATTCAGCAATAAAAAAGAAATAACCTATTGATAGATACAACAATTTTAATGACTCTCTGGAAAATTATGTGAAGTGAAAAAAGCCAATATTGCAGCACTCCGTTAACCTTCTAAAATAACATAATTTGAGAGATGAGGAATAGATTGACGGTTACCAGAGTTTAGGGAAAGCCAGAGGGCTAGGTATGGCTATAAAGATATAGCCTGAAGGAGATTTGTGGTAGTGGTACAGATGAGTATCCTGAGTTTTGGGGTTCATACATAAAGCTACTCCTGTGATAAAACTGCAAATAACTAAACACACACACACACACACACACACATACGAGTGCATGTATAACATGAAATCTGAATGAAGTCTATGAATTGTGTTAACATCAATTTCCTGGTTTTGATACTGTACTCTACTTATGCAAGATATTAAAAGGAGAGAAAGGGTAAAAGGCACAGTGAGATCTATCTTTACATTTCTTAGCAATTTCATGTGAATCTGTGTTTATTTCAAAATAAAAACTTAAAACATTATTTGAGCTACTTGGAATTCATTTTCATGTGAGATATGAGATAGGGATCTGTCTAAGTTTCCTTGGGCTGCCATAACAAATCACAAACTAGATGATTTAAAACAATAGAAATTTGCTTTTCATAGTTCTGGAGTCTAGAAATCCAAAATGAGGGTATTGGTAAGGTTGATTTCTTCTGGAAGCTCTGTAGGTGATCTGTTTCATGTCTCTTTCCTAGTTTTTGGTGGTTGGTGATACTCCATGGTGTTCTTTGACAGCCACATCACTCCAATCTCTGCCTCCATTATCATATGGCATTCTTCCTACATCTATGTGTCTCTGTGTCCAAATTTGCATTTTCTTACAAGGACATCAGTCATTGGAGTAGGGCCTACCCTAATTCAGTATGAACTCATCTTAACTTGATAAAGTTGCATTCACAGATATTGGGATGAGTATTTTCTAAGAATTTATAATCCAGCAGAAATATCAGCAAACTAGTGTACTAATTTTTTAAAATCTCTTATTATTTTGGCCAATATTATCAATTTCTTACTTCTATCAAATTGCACTCCTGGACTCCATTTAATTCTATATTTTTACCATTCACTAAAATATTAATTTTAGCTTCCATCTTGACTTATATTCCTGCTTAGAGAGATGTCCCACCTGACTCCCACATTTTCTAATATGATAAAACTCTTTGAGATCCAGATTATGAAACATTCTCTAAAAATTGCAACCAAACTTTATTTTCTGTAAGACTCTTGCAGTTATATTTAGTCTTGTGGTTACGTATTTTGTTATTCTCAAAGGAGTCTTACCAAGTTTTGTTCCATGATTAGAGAACAGGCTTAAGAGCTCTGTGAACATGTTGCTGTCTATACCCATGTCATATTTCTCCAAGGGGAAAAATGAATATACAAATAAAACACTATCAAATAATTGATTGAATATATGAATGTATCTTTAGGTAAATGAGATTACTAACATATGGGCATTGTGATCCAATTGTGCCTCAAATGTGTTCTCTGAATATATTTTGTCTTCAAATACAAGAGACAATAAATAAAATCTGAATTATAATTGTACAGTATTACTTGTTTTATTAAGATTTAAAAAAATATAATAAGACTGATGGATAAGGGAAATATTTTATTTCTTATACTGTGATTTCAAAGTTGCAGTTGTTTGCAGAGAAATGGGAATAAAAATAGATTTCATATAACAAAATGGAATTAGTCAACAAAAATGAAGGCGACTTTGGTGCTTCTGTCTCTATTCCCTCTATCTCTTTTCTCTGGGCCTTTGTAATCATTTCCCTAGGCTGAAAAATTACTGCATTTTCCCTTTACTTTCCTCATTCCTTTTTCTTGGGATCTTGAATTACCTCATGTTCTGGTAACTGTACCCAATAAAGCTTGCAGAAATACTCTGTAAGATATTATTTTTAGAATGTTGATTATATACAATTTAATAAATTGCAATTTTAGTTTACCATTTTTGAGTCTTACAACTTTGATATTCTCCTTAATGCCATTTTAATTTCATTATGTTTGTTATATTTTGACTGTCTTTATTGCTTGTTTTATATCCGATGTTAATTACTTTGTTTCTGTTCTAAACTAATTTTTTCCTTCACTACTCAAGGGAATTTTCTCTCTCATACAGTAGAAGAAAAAACGACAACTTCTCCAAAATATTAACTCAGGCTTCAAGGAAGAATAGTTCAATTCACTATGACAATATCATGGTATATTTAAGAAGCAGCATGCAAGGCATCACATCCAGTTTCAAAAAACAGATAAAAGACAGTTACTGACCTTGTGTTATAGACAAAGTAAAAGGAAGGGAATAGGAAAGTCACAGAGACTGGGAATAAAGAAAACAGGGAAGAGGGAGAAAGGATCAAAAGAATGTTTAGGTATCCATGAAGGCTTTTAGGATAATCTACTACTTAAAAAAAGCCTAAAGCAAATGAAGATGATAACAGATAACATAACTGGGTTTTTCAGATATCTCTGCAATCAAACAGTTTAGTCTTTGAGAAAGTTATTCTACCTTCTTAAACTTCAGCCTCTTAGCTTAAAAAATTATAAAAAGACTACCTATATTATAAAGCTGTTATGAAGTTTAACTGTGAGCCATGTAAAACATCTTGAAAATTTTATATACTATTTGCTTCATAATTTTTCCTATTTTTTCACTTTTTGAAGGCAGAAAATCTGAGATGGCCATCATAGTGTTTAATGCCAATGTGAACAAAGGTAAACAATATTTAGCAAAATAAACTCAGAAATACATTAAATGTAGTATATCATAGCCAAGCAGGGTCCATCTCAGGTATATAAGGATAAATTATACTTATCAGAAAATCTACTTTTATATAAAATATATTAATTTTGCAGAAAAAGTCTACTGAAAGTCAATATCCATTTATCATTAAAATCTTTTAGCAAACTAGGGATGCAGGATTCCTAAAGCTAAGGAAGAACAAACATAACAGTTAATGGTGAAATGTCAGAGCATATTCTTTAAAAGCTGAGAATGAGAGCAAAATCTTTTTTAATCACTTTAATTCAATATTATATCAGAGGCTGTAACAAATTCAGGAAGACAAAGATAGGAAACAGTGTAGGGACTGGAGTCAAGGAATAATGATAATATATTGACAAATTAATTGAGTGGATACGATTTTAAGTAGGTTTCTTGACTACAAAATTATTTTTAGCTAATTATATTTGTATTTCTGAATAAAAAGAATAAGAAAATATCATTTTAAAAGGATACAATTTACAGTATGGTATACACAGGAATGCATTTGATAAGTGTCCAAGTCTCTTCTGGAGATTTTTAAACTTTATTAATGCATGAAAGATGATATAAACAACTGGACAGATACACTGTATTCATGAATGAAAAAAGTTCATTGTCCCATAGATACCAGTTATCTCCAAATTAATGAAGAAATTCATGTAATTCTAATCAAAATCTCATTTTTTGGTGGAATTTGACAAGCTGATTTTAAAATATATATGAACTAGCAAAGACTCAGTGACAGACAAGGTAAATTTAAGGAAAGACGAGGAAGAAGTCAAGGCAGTAACACAAGTTAAGACATACCATAAAGCAATTGTTATTGAGACACTGGAATTTTCCTGTGATGAAGACAAATAATCAGTGCCCCAGGAGAATGAGCCCAGATATGGACCCATGTATCTTTGAACACTTTATGTATGACAGAGGTGGAATTACAGATCAGTGGAGAAAGAAGAACAAGTTAACAAGGTGCTAAAAATAGTCTTCCATTTAAAAAAATGAATCTTTTCCTCACATTATACACAAAATTCCTAAATATTAACTATTTCTGTGTAAGAAAACTTCAAATTTTTAAATAGAAAATATGAATTTTCCTTATGACTGAAGGATACTGAGTATTTACTAAGATATGTGAAAACAGAAAACATAAAAAAGTGCTATAACTTGATTAATTAAAATTTATTGCTTGAAAAGTTACCTGAAAAGATTCTATTAAAAAGAGTAAAAGCTAAATTTTAGGCTAGAACAATATATCTGAAATGCACATAACTGACACAGAACTAGTTTCTAGACCTCACAATACCCTCCTGTAAATCAAAAGTAAAATGCAGAAGTGCTAAATTATAAAAGTGGCAGAATGTATAAACTTACTTTCTTGGAAGGGTGTGTAATACATAAATATACTAAAAGAATTTCAACTTCTTCAGAAATTATGGAAATGTAAACTTATATCTACAATTACGTATCTGCTATGCCCCTAAAGTAGACAATTATATAATGACTTCCAATAACAGTGTTGGTAAGAATGTAGAGAAATAGGAATTCTCATATATTGTTCCTGGAAGTGTAAATTGTTACAGCCACTTTGGATAGTGATTTGGCAATACCTAATAGAACTAAATGTGTGCATACTCTGACCCCCATATCATATGGCCCAAAGTGCATGACATAGAGTCTTCCACAAGTGTACAAGAGAAAAAGTGTAAAAAGATTGTTTGTATCATCATTTATTTTGCTGTAGCAAAACAGCATTAACAATAATGAAACCCTGAAACAACATAAATAATCAAACCAATGCTTTTGGTATAGCCATTCAGTGAAAACCAATATAGTAGTAAAAATGGTAAACTATAATTACATTTATCAAACTGGATAAACCTAAAGTGTATGAAGTTGATCCAAAGGAATTTTCAGAAGGACATATAGTGTAGGGTACCATTTATATGGAAAAATATGCACAACACTAGAGACATGCACATAAGTAGGAAAGATATAATGAACATGAGAATAATGAAAATTGAATCCAGAATTGTAGCTAGCTCTGGGGAGAGGGGACAAAAGAGAAATGAATATGAACTAGGACTTCAGCTGTGCTTATAAATGTTTCTTAGGCTGAGTGATGATTAGCCATTATTTATATTGTTATATAATAATATGGTATATATGATCATTTATATGTTATATAATACATAATTATTCATACACTTCTCTTTTTCATGCTTGAAATATTTCAAGATAAATAATATGTTACTATTGATGACGATAGGAGGCAATATAGGAGAGTATTTCCAAAGAGTCAGCCATAGATTATGGTGATTTGAAATAGGATAGTAGACATCACATTTGAAATACATATTAAAGTTATAACTGACCAGTCCTATATAGCACTTAAATGATGTGTTTGAGTCCTAGCTCAAATCACTTTCATGCTACTCTACACTGTATCCTCCATCGAATAGCTATATTTATGTGCCTCTTTAGTAGCTTGCCCAGTGTGTACATTTCTTTATTAGATAAAGCCCAGGGAATTTTAGAGATTCCAAGGATAACTGTGTCTGATTGCTCTCCCAGCAGTCATACAGTAGTTGTAATAGAACTATTTGCCTCTTAGTGATTAATTAAATATTCTTTAAATATCCAGAATTTGAACACATGAGATTACTAACCTTGTGCCATGTCACACTATCTCCAGTTATGGCTCCTATCTTGCAGCCATTGCTAATCATTTCAAACTAGAGAAAAATATTTCATTCTTCAGTCCTGTAATACTTCAAGGTGATAGACTCTTTGTCAACTCTGTCTCCCTTACCAATGTAAAGTGTTGTGATTTCTCCCACATTAGAGAGTGATAAGCTCATGTCTGACTTCTCAGTTTTGTAGGATTTTGCTAAATTTAAAACAAAGAGCCAATATGCACCAGTAATCCTTTTTTTTTTTTTTTAATGTTGCTCCTAGTGCTAGAGTCTGATGACTCAGTCTGCTGTTCAAGAAAAGGAAGGTGAAAGTTTGACCAAATATTCTTCCATTGCATTGGAAGGATCACCAGGTTTCCAGTCAAAATTTCCAGTTGATATTTGTGAGTCATTATTATTTCCTCCCAGCCTTTCCATTTAGTCAATTCCACTCTCATGCAGCATCACAGTTTTAGGTACCAAATTCTGTATCTCTTAGGAAGTAGACTAGCACAAATAACACTGGCTTATATACATTGTTTTCTCTCACATAACACTATTCATAAGATAGGCAATTCAAAGCTAGTTCTAGGGAAAGGCAAGTCACAGGAGGTATGAGACCTCCATTGTCTTCAGAAATTTATGTATCTTCTTTCTCCTCTGCCATGTTTAGCATGAGGTTCTAACTTCATTGTCACAAGAAGTCATCTAAAATTCCATCTGAAATACTCATGTTCCAGGCAGTAGGAAGGAGGGCAGTTAACAGGCTATTTGTCTCCCATTTAAGACCTTCCCAGGAATCTCATACCAATCTTTACATAAATCTATATGAGTACTTTGGTCTGCAAGGGAAGCAGGGACCTTAATAGGCTGGATTGCCTAGAATCAAACTGTATTTATACTATTCTGACATTTATTAAAGTTTTAACTCTTTTTCAGGGCTGTTTCTCTTTTATTAATTGATTCCCCAAGATGTTTTATGTGTTTGAATAATATCTTGTGTCATCATTGTGATTGAAGAAGAGCAGTGAGTTCATTTGTTCATCTTTTTGCTAAACTTGAGGCTCTCACTGATCTCTAAGTAGATGTCCCTCATACACCTGGACACAGGGCATCCCACACACATTTGCTATATTTGTGTTCTGTACTCTGGGTGCTGTCAAAATTCTGAGGTTTACCTTCAAGTGACTCGACACGACATGACATCATCTTGTTTTTTTCTGAATCTTCGCTGCTTCCTCCTACAGTTGCCTGTAAATCTGCTCGAATTACTGCCATCTGCAGGACTATATGTCAGGACCTCTGGCTCTCAATGGGAGCATGCAAGAATGTTTGCATCTTTTCAAAGAGATGTGAAAGCTGGGCAATAGAAACTCTGGTCTCTCCTTATCTAAAACTATGTTGCTGTATTTTTCATTTTCTGCAGCTAAGCCATTGGTTTTTGACTTGGGAACAATCTACTTGGGAACAATCTGTCAAAGGCTGAAAAACAGCAGTACATAGTATGTATTACTTATGATTCCTCCTGCATCCTAGAGGAGCTTTTTCACTGAATATTTATCTTCCTTTGATTCAACATTAAGAATGATAGCAAAATAATGTGTTTATCCTCTTTCTCCTTCTTCTCTTCTGAAATCAGAAGAATTTTCTATTTTCCTTTCTGTTGACTGAGAACTTGTTGACAACGTTTTCTAGTTCTTTCTCATGGTCTTTGCAATTGCCTTGCCTTCTCCTGTGTAATAAATCACATGACTTAAGTTTGGTGAAAGAAGAAGAGCTAAAGAATTTGTTTTATGGAGGAAACAATGTATTTATGTAATATTTTCTTCATGTTTATCATATTAGTGGCCCTAAGTCTTTGGAGATTGTTTTACATAGACATTAATTCATTTTCAAACTCAACATTCTCTCAAATCTCATAAGAAAAATAATATAAGTCCAATATGCTCAGATCCTCACTGTGTCATAAATTTTGCTGACTTGGGAGTCCATAGAATGCCATATAATGCCAGTACCGCTTCTCCAGCCTGTGCTCCTTTCTTTCTTTCTCCCTTTCTTTCTCCCTTTCTTTCTCCCTTTCTTTCTTTCTTTCTCCCTTCTTTCTTCTTTCTTTCTTTCTTTCTTTCTTTCTTTCTTTCTTTCTTTCTTTCTTTCTTTCTTCCTTCCTTCCTTCCTTCCTTCCTTCCTTCCTTCCTTCCTTCTTCCTTTCTTTCTTTCTTTCTTTCTTTCTTTCTTTCTTTCTTTCTTTCTTTCTTCCTTCCTTCCTTCCTTCCTTCCTTCCTTTCTTTCTTCCTTTCTTTCTTCCTTTCTTTCTTTCTTCCTTTCTTCCTTTTTGCTTGCTTGCTTGCTTGCATGCTTTCTCTTTCTTGCTTGCTTGCTTTCTTGCTTGCTTGCTTTCTTGCTTGCTTTCTTGCTTTCTTGCTTGCTTGCTTGCTTTCTTGCTTTCTTGCTTTCTTGCTTCCTACCTTCCTTCCTTCCTTCCTTCCTGCTTTCCTTCCTGCCTTTCCTTCCTGCCTTCCTTCCTGCCTTCCTTCCTGTCCTTCCTTCTGTCCTTCCTTCTTTCTTTCCTTCCTTTCTTCCTTTCTTTCTTCTGTACTGAAGGTAGAAATGCACCTTGGTTTCAATGTCTACTGCTTCCTTAAGGGAATATAAATGAGTGAACTTATGGACAAAGGATTAAAGGAAGCAATAATCAAGTGATTCCTTTCTGAATTGGGACTGGCTGTCTCATACAGCATCTGAAAAGAAACTGCCCTTGCTATTACAAATAGTATAAATCTTTCAGCCTATTTCCCATCCACTAATGATAATTTCTGATTACTGTAAAAGCAATTTTTTTCACCATGTCCTGGATTTCAGTTCAGACATCCCTTATGTTGACTAACAGTAAATGATGATTTGTCCAAACTGCTTCTCTTGTTATTTCTAGTTTTGGTTCAATATCAAAAGATTATGTCAGGGTATAGGGTTATATCAAACTGCCACATATCACTCTCTTATTAGGCTTTTGGTTTAAAAATCCTAATGACTTATAGTTAATTAAATAATAGTACCTACAAAGTATTTGTAATGAGAAGGCACTGTTCTTTGCATTTTATTTTATTTATATTGTGTAATCCCTATAGCATCTCTACTAATTTTCTTATATTACAGAGTGGAAAACTGAAGGACAGGCAAGTTAAGGAATTTATTTAAGGTCTCATTGCTAGAAAGTGGTAGAACTAGGATTCAACAAAGGAAACCTGGCCCAGAATCTGTGCTTTAAACAATATACTATACTGCCATTCTCAGATTGATCCCTAAATATAATAAATTATATTTTCTAATCAATAAAGTTTCTGAACCTGCAGATTTGCATAATATCATGGAAGAATTAATTTGCCAAGTAAGTTCTATTCTGAGATGGGAAGAAATATTTTCGAGGCTAGCCATTTTACACTAGGCAACAGATCTCTGTATTTTTATGCACTATTGGATTTTTCTTAAAAAAAAACTATCACAAGGATATAGACAATTTAAATAAATTAAAGATAGGAAAGTATTTAGTAGTCTTGAAAGTGTTGCAATGACTGTTGGCCTGAGAGCAGATTCTGGCAAGTGATTCAGCCAAAATCTGCTTGAATTATAAATGGTAGGAGACTATATACCAACAACTTGATGAGAAGAGAGAGAACAGAAAAAAAAAAAAGTAGATATCAGTAATTAGAGAGATAAGAATATTTAAAAAAAATTTTAGGGAGAAATAATGGCCAAATTTTACAGAATGAAGGGAACAAATGTCAAAGGAAGATGACATTAGATATAGGATAAAGAAGGTGTAAGTAATGGAAGCAAGTCCACAGAGAGGGTTTTTTTTTCTCAGCTACAGCAAAATATCAGTGCTTACTGATTAGCAATGATTCACAATCCTTTCAAGATAATTAAAAGTAGAAAGAGTTTTCTTAATGGCATGATAGGAGATGATTCAAGTGAGAATTTTAGAGTGTACAGTGGAAGATTGAAAGTAGTCAAGTGAAAGCAGGGAGTAAGGAGTAGGAAGACTGAAAGTCACAAAGGTTCTGAAATCAGAGCATTTAGTCTTCTCTTAGGGAAATGAGAGGAGCAAATGTGGTAAGTGACAGAGCTACGAAGATGAATTTCACCTAATATGAAATTTTTATTCTGACCAGTCGAGTTAGTGGAATTTATTGCAATTTTAGTGTTCAAGAGGCTATTAGAGACAAATACATGTCAAATTGAAAGTAATGTAACTGAAGTGAAAGACTGTGATTTTTCAATGCCATACAAAACTACTCAGTAACTGGTGTGCTGCACAGTTCTTTTCTATCCACATATAATGGAAGAATTACCATAACAATTTTTCTTCTTGGTCATTCAGTATCATAAATATAGCTTTCTTCCTTCACTTACTTTTATGTAATGATACTTTTTCACCATGATGTATCTTCATCTGAAAACCACAATTAGACTCTTTTGTTGAATTCCTACATAAGTAAATGGCTTTGATAAAATTGGGAAATTCTTTTAAAGAGTGCTTTAAGGAAGAGCTGCTGTCTTAGAATGAATTAGCTTGGGCTTTGCATAATTTTTTAAAAAATATTCATTTAAAAAAGGGAAGGGACTTGGAACAATGTTCTCATTCTTATATTCTCCAATTTAATGGAAAAATTCCTTAGGGATGGACCAATATTCTTGTGGCTGACACTCTATTGATTAGGTACAGATTAGCAAAACAGCTACTGTTTTCCTCTTTTGCTTCCATGGACTCTGAATTCCTCATTATAATGCTCCCTCTTGCAGTTTGGAAACCCACTTGAAAACTAGTGAAGTAAGTCCTGTGATTCTTGTCCCAGTGCTGATACTTCTCAGAGGGACTTTTGCAACTAGCCTATCATGCCTTAATTCCATGTTGTTATCACTCAGTGTGCAGAGCAAAGACATCCTCTAATGGACTTCATGCCTCAAATGCTCTACAGTTTCTTGTCCTTTAGTCAGATCTACCACACAGGTCTTTCCACTGTGCTACCCTTAACTGACTGTCTTTAACAAGCAAATTGTTGTATCCATCACCTTTGTTTTGAGCATTTCCATCAACTTCTTGACAAAACCACAATTCCATCTGATGACATCACCATATCCCCATACCCCTTGCAAGTGGTGTCAGTGTTGGTGAAGATAGAACAACTAAAAATATCATCGGTAGAGGGAATGTAAATATTTCTATTTCTTACTTGAATACAATAATAAGGATCTCTACTACAATGTTGACAAATGTGGGCATTTTTGTTTTATTGCCAACTTAAAGAGAAATACTTGATATTTCATTATTGTATATGTTTGCCATTTATTAGTATAAAGTATTTAACAGAATAAATTTTGGTTATTTCTTCTATTTTTGTTTTGCTAAATAAATTTTTAGAAGTAATAAATAGGAGTTGAATTTTGTCAAAAAATGAATTAGGGCTATGAAGAAAATCAGGATTTTTCCACTTTTCTCAGTGAATGTGGTAAAATATATTGACTGGAATGATAAACTACCCTTGCTTTTCTGGAATAACCCTGATTTGATTGTGATATGTTTACTTTATATGTATCCTTTGGTTTTATTTGCTTACATTCTCTTATGGTCTGTTTAGGGGTTTTGAGTGAGTGTGATGTGTGTGTGTGTGTGTGTGTGTGTGTGTGTAAACTTAGATTACTGATTTTAGATCTTTCTTCTTTTTTACTATATACGTTAAAGGTTATACATTTCCCTCTAAGCACTGCTATTGCTGCATTCACACACATTTTGTTAAATTGTATTTTTTTTTTCATTTAGATCAAGATATTTAAAAATTTTTCTTGAAATTTCTTCTTTGGCCCATGTGTTATTTGGAAGTATGTGATTTAATTTCCAAGTGTTTTGGGATTTTCCAGCTTTCTCTTTGTTATTTATTTCTACTTCAATCCAGTTGTGGTCTGAGAGCAGGCAATATATAATTTCTATTCTTCTAAATGTGTTAAGCTGTGTTTTGTCTCTTATCTTATAATTTTTTGTGTATTTATTCATAGGGTAGACTGGTATGTAATTTTCCTGTCTTATAACCTTTTTAGGAAATGGTATTAAGGTTTTTCAGGCTTCAGTACCAAAGAACAGTTTCTTCTTTTTGTAATCTATGGAAAATTAGGGTTTTTTTCCCTGTAAATGATTGGAAAAATTAATTGATGGAGATATCTGGGGTTGTGTTTTCTTTGTGACAATAATTTCTAATTAGATAGTCAATATCTTTAGTAAATATTTAGATTTTCTGTATCTTCTTTGCCAGGCTTGAAAGTTGTACCTTATTTTAGGTTTTTGCCCTTTTTTATTTTATGAAATTATTTATTTACGAATTTTCATAATAGCACCTTTTTTGGTGCCTTAATGATTTTTATTGATGTTTTCATATTTACTCCTGATAATAGTAATTTATGCTCTCACTCTCTCTACCTAGCCTTTCTAGAAGTTCATTATGATTTATTATTTTTTTAAGTGATTAGATTCTAATTTTTTAAGATATTCTTTATTGTGCATTTGTTTTCTTTTTATTGATATACACTCATTTTTATTTCCTTCCTTGTGCTTACTTTTTTTTAGAGTGTTTTATATGACTCTTATGCTTTATTTTCTATTCTTTTATCTGTACTCTAATTTAGACATTTTTACTGACCTATTGTTCATTTCACTTTTATTTGTTACTACTGCATCTAATATGTCAATAACCCATCTATTAAGTTCTTAATTTCAAATATTGTTATTTTTAGTTTTATAATGTTTATTTTGGTATCCAAATCTTTGATTATATTCTCCTTATTTTTATCTATTTTGTCTGCCCTTTTTTTTCTATTATTTTAAACATAAATCATAGTCATTTTAAAGTCCATTCTTGAGTAACTAATTTCTAAATCATCTCAGGTTCTACTTCTATGGCATGGTTTTGTCTTGAATATTATGTTAAATATTGGCCACGTTTACTGGCTCTTAATATGTCTAATAATTTTTAGTTATACATTGGACATTTTGTATACATTAGCTGTAAAATATGATGTTGGCCTTCCTCACAGAGCATTACTTATTTCCTTTATTAGAGAGATGAAGCTAATCATCCTAGTCTTGCCTGGGATGAAGCTGGGCCTGAGTTGAATTACCAGTTAGTAATACAGTCTACCTCTGGTTCATTCTTGTTGCTAGGATGTAGCCCTCTAAGAATTTCAATTTAAATTGTATCAAGCCTTTCTTTCCTTAGCCGTGAAAGACTGTCGGCATACATTTTAGCTCTTTATGGTGTTTTCAGCAAAGCTCTTTATCTTTATTCTCCATGCAGATTCAAAATTTTGTACAAATTTTGAGAATGAACATATATGTTTTGAGACTGCTCTATTCTCTAATTCTATCACTTCAACCCCCAGTGGATTATAAAATATCTATTGGTTTCTACGTAACTTAACATAAGCATCTGCTAGGGGGGCAGCCTGTTTTCTCAGGCTCTTGTTAGCTCTATAATCATTAAACTGTCTATATGCCATCAATATTACCTCACTCTTTCCTCTCTAGAGATTTCATCTCTTGAATGTTTGACTTTCATGGACAGTGTTATGCTATTTTGCATGCCTTTTTTCAAAGAGATTTTAATGTGTAAAATAATCATGACTTATTGCAATGTTTCCTGCAGATTGCAGGTGTACATCCTCTGTTTTATATCTTTGATACACATTTAGAATATACTCTGTGAAGTAATCCACTTACAGTAGCATTACAAGATAAAATGACTTGATAGAAACTGCATGTAATCTTTGAAAAAACTTATTGGGAGTAATAGATGCTTGGAGTTAATATATAATTTCTTGTTTGGAAAAACCAACCATGATAAAATATAGATTTTATTAAAATATTAATTTTAATTTATATATGGTTTACAGATTATTGGAATGGTGGCTTAAATTCTTAGTTCTAAATATATACACATTTTAGTTAACATGGAGTCTAAGAACTTGATGATCCTATTATTGAATAATGTGGGTTATGCAAAACTGAATACTAATCCATATTATTGAATGGCTAGGTAAAGTCATGTCTTAAGAGAACCTGTGTCACTAACACATTCCAAGTATTGGTTCAAAGGGTAGCATTCTATCATCTTGTTGAATAAATACTCAAGTATTACATTTTGGTCTTGAGTAGGTAAATGGGGATAGAATTTAGTGACCAAGTAGAAGGGATTTATATTGTAGGTGTAAAGAAAGTTTGGAAGTATTAGGAGAAAAGGAAGTAGATACAGGGTAGATCAAGTTAGATGGATATATGTGGAGGTGAGAGCTTGTGAACATTTCTTCTTAATCTTGTGGAAATAGCAAGCAAAATCATCAGCTGAGGGTGAAAATGGTTGAACTGGTAGAGGACAGAGAAGAAAATATGGATTACTAATCTAGAATAGTTCAATAGTAAGTAGACTATAAATATTATGAATGCTGGGCAAAAATAAAGATCTCCTTAAATTAATTATTATGAATTTAAAATAAGACTTGTCAGTAGTATGTTTTTGTTCAGCCACGTACCTACCAAGAAATAGGTAGAATGCTGGTTGTAGGGTTTTATTTTACCTTCACAAGTATAATAAAACAATGCAGGCAAGGAAGTTATAATTACTAACTAAACATTTAAATTTTTTAAAGAATGAAGTGAGACAGCGTGTTTGGTAAAAGACAGATAAAGGAGAGAGGATCAAAGGACAATAATTTACAATAAACATGATCAAAGCTTGTTGAAGTTAGTTATCCTAGGGAATGAGATGGAAATTGGGTGCAGTTAGTCAGAGTTAAATAGCTGAAATCAAGAGTTTGAAAAAAATCAGTTTGCTGTTGATCGAGTGGCCATATTATTTATCACAAAATCTGTTACACTTTAGCACAGGATATATTTAATGTATATTCATCCAACATATTGGTCTGAAGCACATGATTATTAGAGTAGAAGTCTGAATTGGACGATTGGAGGACAGAAGGAAAGAGACAGTGATAATCAGCTTTGCAAAGATTAGGCACAGTTAAACCCATTAATGATGAAGACAGAGTTGTCTTGGAGAGAGAGACTGAGTCTAAAGCGAATATCTTCAAAGGAAGAGTGAGAGATCACATAGATTATTAGATGATCGCAACAAGCACAGAGAGTGAATTGTGTAAAATTAAGAGCTGGGAGTGTCAATTTTTGTTTTTGTTTTTTAACTACTATACACTCAATATCTGTCTTCATTACTATAATTCAATAAAGAAAAACACAGTATTATATTCATGGTTGCAACGTTGGCACCAAATATTATAAGTGCTAATGAATACTTGCTGAATAAATGAATCAATTAGATCAAACATTATATATGAATGTATAATTTCCATGTGATGCCATAAATATATTTAATTAAAATTCCTAATAATGAAAGTATTTTCAAAAATGGAATACTTTTATGGCATGATATTGATTCAATTTTAAATTGTAAAAGTATCTGTTTTTCTCTCATAACTATGCTACAAAAATCATAAATTGAAACCACCTATTTGAGGCAAATCAACTTTAGGCATTACTGGGTTTTTAATGGAATTGCATTTGTCTCAATGGAGTTAAGGTAAGCATGGCAAGATGCAATCTTTTGAAAGGATTCTACTACAGAATCTTGTATAATACTGGTGCCTAGTAATTTTCAATTTTAACACTGGACAACATCATTATACTATTAACATGTGCTATCAGTCCTACTACATTAATAATGAAAAATGACCTTTTCCTTCTAGAACTAGATAACCACTCATAAGACAAACAAGAATGTTTTCTTAATGGTGCCCAGATTCACCTCTTCACTGGTTACATTTACTTAAAGGATTAGGATGAGTTTTTACTTGTATTATTTTCTCTTGTTAATAATTATGGAATTGTGGCAATGGGGCGTGTGGGTATCTGACATAGCATTTAGATACATAGGTCAATAGTTTCTCCTTTAAGAACCCAAACCCATCCCTCCAAAACAGTTCTTCTTTTGCTAAGAAGAGGACCACTACATCCATTAAAACAACATAAAAAAGGTTCTGGTATCAAACTTCATATTGTTTAATTATTTCAAACTATTTCTTAGAGACTAAAGTATCTCCTTGGATAAACTTTGGTTTTTACAGGAAGTAAAGTGAATGAGAAGCTCAGTGAGTGTCCCTTTGTGCCCTTCACCCTTCATTTTACAAGAGAAGCTTCACATAGATCTGTTTCAAATGAAAGTTTCACTTATTTATGTCAAAATATTATCTTGTTTAATGTTTCTTTATGACATTTGTTTTCATTTCCTTTATTCCCAGTGCTGTATGTTTAATGTTAGGTTGACTGTCAAACTCTTCAATTTATCATAAATAAAGGACTTATTTTGGCTGTTTATTTATTCTACTGTTGCTGGTATATTGCCTATGAATTCTAAGAACTTGGCATGTTTAATTTGAAATAGATGTAGTTTGTAAGATAAATGATAGCTTCCTCATAAGTGTGAAGAGCTGTATTGTTGAACTTGAAGCAGATTTACTCTGATTCTTTCAAGAGATTAGAATTATGTTTAGCAAGTAGAAGTTTCAGGGGCCTGCTTTTAGCTTTATACAGCAAATGATAAGTGTTTTTTAATATAGTACTGCAGAAAAAATGGGGTACATGGATAGTGGGTTCTATGTCACTGTATCTATTCTGCATGGATGTATGGGGACTTTATTGAATCCATGGTTAGAGAATTTCAAAGATTTCCTCTAAGACTGTAAGAGTTGTCTTCATATAAATTAGATTATTTAATTATTTGTATGATTATGTTGATTCATTTAATTTGATTTTACAGATTATAGACAGATATAAAAAGCTCATTTGCTTTTCTAATAAAAAGAAAAGTCTAAACCCTTATGTTGATTACTGGGTTGTTAATTTTATTACGTGTGCCTCAATTTATTTGGACATATTTTAAGGCTGAAATGGGAGTAGATTTTTAAAATTAATATTTTTCATAATACATTGATGTTTGCTTACTTTAAAGGAATAAAATCCTATTTGTATAAAAATGAAATGTTATCTTAAAAATTTGTATTTTGCTTCAAATATTCAATTTAAATAAAGAACATCTTTAAAATTTGATTCAGTCACCAAAATAGGTCTTAAGAAGCAGTAAAATAAGTCCCAAGTGAGAAAAATTATTTTGCTACTGTTGTGTTACTTCCTTGATATTTTACTGAAATTCATAAAAGGGAGCTTGACTTCTAGCATGCTCCCCGGGATGCTGTGAAGCCATAAACCAAAGAACTATTAGTTCTTCCAGGATGGCAGTGTGTAGACAATCATCTTGTTTAAGTTGGCACAGCTCACAATAGTCAAGCATTCTCTGAATCAGTGTGCTATCAAATCCATATGATTTAAATCACTATGTTTAAGTAATAAACACATTTCTTTCTGGAGCTAAGGCTTGACAGAAACTCTAGATACAAGATCATTTACCTCCAAGAGGTTGCTTAAGCAAGCAATCAAGGGAGTCAATGACATGGACATAGAGTCCATTAATACTCTACGAAATGATAAGAAAGTGGAGATCTCACCAATGATATATTTTTACATGTCTTTGTGACCAGGGTATCCTCCAGAATATAAAAGTACTAAAATCCACTGTTTGGGATTACAGTCACTCCTTTTAGTCACTACCAGAATGATACTTTTTAAAAAGTGTTTTATTTGAATTTTAAGCTTTTAATAGAAAGGATAGTACAGATACCAAAACAGTTAAAAAAGATAAATTTTGAGGTACCAGAAAGGTATATAATTTTCAGATTTTATCAGACTCAGCAGCCAGCCGGTCTGAGAAATGAATGTGTGATCTCCAATAATTAAAATGCTTCACAGAAGCAAAAATAATAAATTCATTAGAAAAGTTATATTTTGGAATGATAGTGATATAATTTATTCTGTCAGTGAATGTTAAAGAATATTTTCTCCAAATGAACACATTCTCATTATTTTTATATGAAAATAATACAATTTTTCTTTAAAATGTATTACAAATTATTTTAAGCTACACATTTTAATAGTGAAGTGGCTAAAATACTGTAATACTCAGCAATAGTTGTGTTGTTTTAAAATATTTGAGTGCTTCTATGGGCATTTTCATATTAATTTATGTGTAGTCTATGATTTATTAATTCATGTTTAAATTAATTAAAAAGCATATTTTAGTAACTTATTTATGTATATACTTACCATTTTTTCAGTATACTTACCATTTACTCACTGGATTATTTGATAATCCAGTTTATATCAATCTTAGACAACAAGATAAATGTGATTGGAGTTTTGGTCAAAGAGAAAAATCATTAGCATGTAGACCAGGAAAACAATGAAATAATTTTAACTTTTTTTCAGTTAGATAAAATGATTTATCTTAATTCCATATTAAATACCATTGAGGGATATATATTTGAACTGAGTTATGTCATCCAAGTTTTCAAGCTGGTGTGAAGTCAAAAATCTGGGGCATTAATTTGACCTTTCTCTACCTTTATTTAAGATTTGATTTTTTTTTTTTAGCATGGATATTTAAGACATATGAGAAGAACTGAAACTGATGATATAATTATGAAAAATGAAACTTCTGAAAAAAGTAATTCATTTTTCTTATGAGTTAATAATTCTAGATATTTTAAAATATTTTCTACTGTTTATTTTTAGTAGAACCATCATTGATTTCATTTGTATCAAAACCATTGCAATAATCTGCTTAAAATTAAGAATCTTCTCTAGATAGACAGACATTGATAAGTAGATACTGTGTGGTCAACAAAATAGGAAGTGATGCAAAGTCCAGTGGCAAACATTATGGAGTACTAAGCAGAGGGGAAAAAAAGTTAGGGTCAGTGATTCCATCTACCATACACCTATAACATCCTGTCAGTGGTTATTTTAAATTTCAAGGATAAACATATTCAGGGTAAGGTGAATATAGATTTATTGCTCTGAATAAAAACATGACTCTATAGCACAAAAGGAGATTGGTCGAAATCTTCATTAGAATTTCAATTGAACATAATCCTTTGCAATTAACATCACTGCATATAGGAAAAGTCCCAAGTATATAGATAATGAGTATGGCCAAGCAGTTTACAAATGCCTTTACAGTTAAGGTACTGAACCTAACAATGATTAAAACATGAATTATATGGCTCTTTTACTCCAAGGAAATATGCTACTTAATTTTGCTACAGGAAGCTAAATTTTAATAAGTATCCTTCAATAATGAAAATAAATATCAATTTAATGTTAAACAAGCATTAAAGATATATTAGCCCTTTGCAGTAATTGTAACAGTTTACAGTACAAGATCCCAGTGGGTTATGTCATTATTGTCATTGTTATTGTTACTCCATTTTTCCAAGGGAAAAAGAAACACAGCTGAAATAAATTACTTGTCTAAGGTCAACGTTTTACTACTGTATTGATATAAAAGTTAAAATAGCAAAATACACTTAAAGCTATAGTAAAGTTTTAAATCAATTTAGTAAAAAGCTGCATTCATAATTAAATATTTGATAATAGTTGAATGTGAGGAAATAGGCACTACCATGTTGGCCATCTAGGATTATTTATAAAATTGAACATGCACATATTCTTTCGTGCAACAATTTTTCACATGTTTACTATCAGTTGCATCTAAAGATGTTAATTAATTAAAATTCTTTACAGTATTATTTGTAATAACACACGAAATGTAGATAACACAAGTATCCTTTAATGGAAGGATACATTATTAATGGGCAATCTGTACTCTAAATGATTGTGCTCTACTATTGAGGTACAAGATCTTTCAGATATATTGCTAACTAAATTAAACAGGAAACTGAAAATATGGAAAGTACATTCCATCCTGTATAAATGAAACAGTATGATTATAGGTAAATGTTATGTACTGATACATATGATCTTTTTGATGGTGATTATGTTTTGAGAGTGGAATTATGGGTCTGGGTTGAGAAGATGGCTTACTTGTTTATATACATTTTTAAAATTTTAGTTTTTAATATGTGGAAGAGTTATTTCTTGATAGAAAAGAAAATAATAATTTATAAAAATGATTATAGTGTTACTATACACTAAATACCATACTTAAACTTTATATTTATATGTAATTTAATCCTCAAACAACTGTGTAGAAGGTACCATTATTACCTTAGTGGTACAGATGAGATAAAATAGAGGGAAAGAGACGTTGAACAAATAACCACCATTTGTATAGCTAGAAGCTATACAATGTTGGGTTGAGAAGTCCAGGAACGTATCATCCCCAAGTTTGTACTCTTAAATACTTCACTCTAATTTCCAAAATCAAAATATCTAATGTGGAAGAACAGAGCTCATGTGAAAAGCTTCTGACCTAATTTTCATTTGACCTTATTTGCCTTACATTTATACATGGAAGGAACACATGATTTTGTATATATTTGAGATAAATTAACCTCTGGGGAAATTTAAGTAATTCTTTTGTCTGTAGTTGTAATCAGAGTATTTAGTTCTTTTAAGAGAGATACGGAAGGACTGATAATGACTTTCAAACCTAAGACTCTCATTTCTGACATGACCTTCTTTGAAATGTCTTGATTTGTGTTCTTATGACTGTCCAATCCTAGTGCAAAGAACTCAATATATGTTTGTCCTGGAACAAGTAATCATTTTAAATATAAAGTATTTTTATTTCCTCTATAAAAGAAAAACATTTTGACATGTGTATCTGTTCTTAAAAGCTCATCTTAGTAGTGGAAGTGTCTGTGAAAAAAAACAGATAGCTGTGAATCTAAATATAGAATCAGATTCAGTCTTTACAATGTAAAGGTTGGAAATGTGCTACTGCTCAATACGTAAAACTATAATTGATAGCGCTATGTGTTATAGAAATTGTGTAAACTGAATTTAATGCTACTATTTCTCTCAAGAAGATGCCTATTATTTATAGCCACATGTGTTGCACTGTATTTTTCTTATGTGAATATGTCTATATGTGACTTATACCTCCAAAGAAAAGTCAATAAAAGGTATACTTAGTTTTTGTTTGTTTCCTTCTTTCTTATTGATAGATATAGTATCTCAAGACACAAAAGTACTGCTATTTAAAAGATAAAAGAAGAGCAAAGTTTAAAGTAATTTCAGCTAAAACAATTCAATTGATTTAATGTGAACCCAAATTAAGCATTGTATTCTATGGAAATAAATGATAATAAAATAATTATCCTAAAGAAAAATAGTTTCAGTTTGTTTTCCAGAAAACAGGTTATATCCATCCCCAATTTCCTTCCTAGTCACCATAATCTCGTATGAATTAAATTGGGATAAATAATCCCATATGAATTTCACAGAATTATGATTATGTTAAAAGAATTTAATTGAAAAAAATTATATTTATTATGTTATATTTCCTCAGATAGAGCAATGTATTCATATATTTTCAGCAATAGGAAGTGAAATAACTTAAAACTGTTTTAATTAACTAAAAAAAATCATTAATCAAACACTCTGTTTTTCCAATTATTCAGGTTTTTTGGTATTTCTCCACAGAATTGATAATGAACATCTGGTATTATATGGTTAATGAGTGTGAAATGATATTGAGTTTCTTTTTCCCTAGGGCTCTTATGTCTTTTTTGTACCCCTACTAGGGAAATAAATACGTAAAATCATAGCCATTTGTGATGCTGTGCTATGATTAATGTGAAACAGTCACACTGATCTTATCAGTGTTTCCTTTACTGGTATATTTTTCAGAGTTGGAATAATTCTTATGGATTTAATCTACATGACTACCAAATATGTTAAAATAAAATCCAGGGATATGAAATAGTAGAGCACTATTATATTTTTCCATCTTCCATGTAGAGATTGTTAGAAGAGAGAATCTTATAATTAAACTGTAAAGAGATTTGGGATTTTAATTCAAAGATATTTGGTTATGCCTTTTCATGGAAGAAGAATACTGCAGATTTATTTATTGGGTAAGAAGGTAATGGGCAGCAAAAAGGGTGAAGAAATAAATATTTTTGAATACCATGTGCTTTAAAATGCCTGAAAATATTTTATCCTCATAACATTTATTTTATATTTTCCAGTTTAAAATTGAGGAAATTTAGGTAACAAGTTAAGTATCTTGTCCATAATCACATACAAAATAAGAGGAAGATTTGACCCAACACTGTTTAACTTCAGAGCCATTTTTGTTGTTGTTACTTGTTTCTCTTGATAGCTCATATTTAAAATAGCATGGATTCCAGGAAAAGAGATTTAGAGTAGGAAACAAACAAAGGGTTAGAAACAGTGCTAAGTGTATGTGGCTATTTAAAGTATAATAATAAAAAAAAACGTTGTTTTAAATTGAACATTTCGTAAATGCTTTAGTAAAATTAGTAGCCAAATGTTTCCCTCAGGTTGGTTGAGGACCATATGCAGGACTACCAGGGTTATTTTTTAAAGGTATATTCTGGTTTCTACATCAGATCAATTAATCAAAACCTTTGGTATTGTAATGTAGTCATTTAGAGATGATAAAAGTAGTTCTCTAATTCACTGCTTAAAAACAAATACACACTAACAAGAACAGATTGTCAATTCTAGCAAGTCATTAAAAATTATTATTAACTCTATATTTATAGTTAACTGATGATGCCTATGAAATATTATTGAGCAAAAAAGATTATGGCATTGAATAAAAACACACATTAGTAAAACTGTACATACATGTTTGAGTTTCAATATATAAAATTGGTATGTTGAACAAACATGATTAATGAACATAATAAATACATATTTTATTCTTGTCTTCTAATAGGTATTCTAGTTGTGGTAATCTTTCTCTGACCCTGAATAAAAACTTGGCTAGGGTTTGTAATATTTTGCTTACTTTCATTTAACACACAATCTTAAAGTCATTAAAAAATATGAAAACACAGTCTCAATCAAAACCTCAGTAGAATATGAAGCAACACTTCAACCTTCATTGAAATTTAAGTCCTTCTCTCCTATCTGCAACTAAAGCCAAAGTTTGAGGAGAACCTGTGACGGGAGAAGTTGTGATGGGCCTTTCCCTTTTTTCTCAAATCTGACTCATTGGGTTGCTAACTGAAGCTTCAGTGCCTTTGGAGCTAGCTTATGGGGAAGGAGAAACTGCAAGAGAAGGGACAGGGCATTTTCTTAATTGCTGATGGCTTTCTGCTTTGGGGGGCTGTCAGTGTTTAAAGTTGATTTCTCTCTTTGGTGCTTTTGGGCTCATTAGGTGCTTTTCTGTTCCACCCCTTTTGTTCCACTTTAGCCCAGTTTTTCTGGTTGTCTACTTCTCCAATATTCTGGTTGTTCGAGTCCTCTGGTTCCAGTTCTGCTGGGCAGTGGTTTCTTTACACAACCTTTTCACTAACAGTTTAAAAAATGTAGGGCCTTTATCTTTCTTGGACAAAAGAAAGACATTTGTTTTCCTTTTCTGGTTTATTATCATTATTGCTTCATTATTTATAAATTTTTACATGGAGAACTGTTTTATACACATTTATGATGTAATACCTATAGTATTGGTATATCAGAGAGAAATGAGATAGTCTTATTTTTGTAAGGTGATATAAATGTATATAATTATGTGTGAATTCAGAGTGAAAGGGAAAATGAAGAAAAAATAAGGAAAGCATGATTGTTTAGTTATCTTCTGATGATATTGAATATTATAAAACATTTTAAGTGCTTAAAAACTTCTTTTTCCCATGACCAATTTCAAACAATGATTCTTAAAAGAAAAAATGAAATTATGTTAAATGGATCTTGTAAGAATCCAATTAGAGGCATATATCATTTGTATATTGTTTTATCCTCCTTTCTTAGATGTGTGCTCATTGATGACATTTACCATATAAGTAAGTACACTCACCAGCCACATCTCTGTGGAATATTTTAATCAAATATGGAGCATAGTTACCTAAGCAATGTAATATGACTATTTTCAGCACAATAGTTTTTCTTTCCTCCTCCTTCTTGTAAAAATGTGATTATTTAAATGAAAGTAACTCAGTTTCTAAAAGTTTGTTTTTATGACTACAAATAATGCTTCCCTCCTTCAAAATTATACATGATATACTTGAATAAGTTGTTACATATAATAAAATACCTAGAGCAAGTGCTTTAAAAAAGCTATAGAAAGAGATGCCCTTAAAACACTACGAATAAATAAAAATGGAATTCTAAAAAGTATTGTCACCCACAGAAAGGCAGGAAAAGGAAAATAAAAATGAAATTTAAAAACCCACAACAAACAGAAAACAAAGAAGAAAATGGCAGACTTAAGCCCTCACATAAATAATTACATTAAATGTAAATAATCTATATACATCACTTAAAAGAAAGTGATTGCTAGAGTGGACAAAAGTTAAGCAAACATACAAAACTCACAAATAGCTATCAATGAATGCTATGCTGTCCCTAAGAATCTCACTTCAAATATAAAAGTGTATCAGTACAGATCAGTTGAAAGAAAAGAAATACAAAATGATGTAACATGTAGACATTAATCAAAAAAATATTAGTTACAGATAAAGTAGAATTAAAAGCAAAAAAATTATCAGAGACAGAAAAAGACATTAAATATAGATAAAAATAAGACAATCCACCAAAAAGACATAGTAGTCAGAAGTATTTATGTACCAACAACAGAGCTTCAGAATACTTAAAGCAAGAACTGATCAATTTATAGTAAAAATTTAAAAATCCACTATTATAGTAAAAGAACAATCCCTCACCCAGAAATCACTAGAACCACTAGATACAAAATGATCAAGGGTTCAGAAGAATTGAACAACACCATCAATCAACAGAATCTAATTGACATTTATAAATAATTCCACCCAACAGCAGTAAAATACACATTCCTTACAAATGCTCATGAACTATTCAACAAGATAGATCATATCATGTGTCATAAATCACACCTTGACAAACTTAAAAGAATTGAAAATACGGAGTATGTTTTTTCACCATATTGGAAACAAATGAGAAATTAATAGTTGAGATATAATAGAAAAATTGCAAACATTTGGAAATGAAATAACATATTTATAAATGATGCATGGGTAAAAGAGGAAGCCTTAAGGCAAGTAAAAAAATTACATTGAAAGAAATGAAAGGGAAAATTTAGCATATCAAAATTTGTGGGATATACCTAAAGCAGTACTGAGAGGAAAAATTTTAACATTCAATATTTACATTAAAAATAATATGAAGTCAAGAATCTAAGCTTCCACCTCAAGAAAGCATAAAAAGGAGAGCAAAATACAATGAAAGCAAACCAAGGAAAGAAGAAACAAAGATAAAAGATCAGTGGACTTTAAAATTAAAAAAAAAAAACAAAACTTAATGAAGTAAAGATGGTTTGTTGAAAACATCAGTAAAATTAATAAAAATCTAGCAAAAGTGACAGAGAAAAAATGATCAATATTCAAGAATGGAAGAGGGGACATTGCTACAGATTCTATGGGTATCAAAAGGGTAATAAGGGAGTAATATAAACAAATCTATGCAAATATGACAACTTAGATAAAATAGGCCAATTCCATGAAAACCACAAACTATCAAATTATACGCAAGTTGAATTAGATAATAAGAATAATTCTGTAGTTATATAAAATTATATTTATAGTTTAAAAATCCCCAAAAAAGAAATTAAAATTTAAGAAGTTTTGCTCTGTGAAGTATTTTCTTAAAAGGATGAAAACACAAGCTACAAAGCAAGAGGAAGTATTTGCAAATCAAATAACCAACAAAATACTTGTAACCAGAATATACAAAGAACTCTCAAAACTCAACAGTAAAATAAAAACCATCCAAATAAAAGATGGTCAAAAACATGAACAATGAACAGACCTCAGAGAGCATATACATATGGCAAGTAAGCACATGATACAAAATTTAACCTCATTAGCTTTTAGAGAAATGAAAATTAAGACCATGTTGAGATATTATTACACACCTACTAGAATTACATATATACATATACAGAAACACACATACACAATACAGTGCAAAGTGCTGGCAAAAATATGGAGAACCTACCCCTCATATAGTGTTATAGAATGTAAAATGGAGCAGTAACTATGGAAAATGATATGGTGGTTTATTATTAAATTAAATACGCTCTCCATGGCCATGCAGTCATACTCCTGAGAATATATTCTAGATAAATAAAGACTATGAAAACTATGTTTATACAAAAACCTGTACATTAATTATCACAGTAGCTTTATTTGTTATGACCAAAAACTCAGAGCAACTGGAATCTTGCTTTCAAGTGAATGAGTTCACAAATTGAAGTATACCCATACAATGAAATACTATTCTACAAAAATAAGAATGAACTATTGATGCACATAGCAATATGGATGAATCTCAAAATAATTATGCTGAGTGAAATAAGGCAAAGAAAAAAAAAAAGAATACACACTTTATGGTTCATTTGTACAAAACTTTAGATAGAAAATACACACAAAGTATGCCAGTGCTTGTTGTTCTCATGGTTGTCATGAGAAGTGGGAGAGGGACTGTCAATGGCATGAGAAAGACACAGCAATATTGTTTAGGAACACAAATCATGTAAAAATATTATATATATTTATAGCTTACATACAAAATTTTCATAATTGAAAACAAAACACATGGCACCAAATGATTATTTTCAATCCTAATATGTTTCTCTAGAGTTTCTTCTAGTCTAGTCTTAGTGATGATTATTATACCTTTCTTTCATATCACAAGTCTTCTGCGTTTTTCCTCTACCCTCCATCTTGGCAGATGATTTTCCTCTTTTTTATCTGAAAAAATATAAACTATCAAAAATGTATTTCTCTTCTTCCTACCTGTAATCAGTCAATCAATAAATAAATTTTACTATGCTTACACCCATCTACTTATTTTGTCCTAATTTGTTACAATGGAGGCAGCCTATCACTATTCAATACTTTCAGGTGTGCTATAGATTCAATCCACTCTTTTACCATCTCAAGAATTTCAACACATCAAATGATCTTCTTGCTTTTTATTCTTTGGAATATTCTTTACAGTTAAATATATCATAACCACTGGCATGAAAATATACCCTAGACACCCCCATTTAAAAATACCTAAATAAGTCCTCAGTCTTATAAATAGGTACTGCTACATCTTGTCTTTTCCTCTTCAGAGCCAAGAAAGAGTTGGTACATTTGTCGTCTCCTATTACTCAACACCAATTTAATCTTCATCAAACCAATGTCTGGCTTTTACTCCCCCTTGTTCACCTTATTAATTGGTATCAGGCTACTGTCTTTACTGTTGACAAATTCAGTAGACAGTTTTCTATCTTTTCTTTTCAAATCTTTTACCTACTTTCACCATTCTTTCTGAAACAAAGTAAAGTCTTGCCTTTTATGTTATTACTCTCTTAGTTTTGCTCTCACTTCATTTTTGCTTTGTTTCCTTTTCTGGATCATCTTCCTCTATCTATGTTTGAAATAGTGGAATTCCTTAAAGCTTTTTTTCCCTCTTCTTCTCTTTCCTTATACTCATTCTCCAGAACATATCAATGGTTCATTGAAATTTATCTTCCATTTAATTGCTGATTACTTCCTAACAGAAATTCCTTGCCTAGATCATTCATTAGATAGGACCACTGTCTAATATCCAACTCTATGTATGACTGCTTGAATACATCAGTTACAGTAAAATCTAAAATGGAGCTCTTGAGTTCCTCCATTTCTAAGGGATGTGTTTTTCTATCCTTAATTTTAATAAATGACATCACTATTTAGTATAATCATTCTTTTCCTTCCTACCATCCCCCACATGCAATCTATGTATAAATTTAAGTCCTGTTGAATTAATCTCAAAAATATATCTCAAATATGTATATTTCCCTTCATTCCCTTTGTCATCATCATCCTCTGTTATTCAATATCTATCTCTTACTGCATAACAAAATATCCCAAAATTTAGTTGCTTAAAATAGTGATCACTTATTAAATCTTACAATAGCATGGATCAGAAATTTAGGCAGTACTTAGCTGGACCAATCCTTCTGTTCCACTTTGAATGGAATGGGGTTGCTAAATGACATACAGTTAGTGGCTGATACAGTCTAGAAGCCTCAAGGTGGCTTCATTCACAAACCTCATGCCTTAGTGGGGAAGAGGCTGGCCTTAGATGGCCCATTCTTCCTCTTCATGTAACCTCAGGGCTTCTCCACTAGCAAGCTGTTTGGCCATGGCTACGCAGGGCTCTAAGAGTATTCAAAGATCAGAAGTAGAAGGTAACCTTTTAAACCTGAAGTGTGGAAACTGGCAAGTTCATTTCCAGCATATTTTATTTTTCAAGGCAGTCTGAATCCCCAAAATTTAAGACAAGGAAACATAAACTCCACTTCTTGATATAAAGATTAGCAATGAATTTGTGGATATTTTTATTCTGCCACAACCTCAAAGGTCAATTACTGTCATGTCATGCTTTATATTTAAATTAAATGTTACCTCCTCCTAAACCTTCCCTAATCATTATGTTTAAATCGGGTGTCTTACCGTCTATATTTCTCTCAGAGCATTGTTTGCTTGTTTATTAAGATTTTTTGATTTATTTTTGAAATATATTTAATTTATTTTTCTTTTTTACTGCTTCATCTACTAGGAATAAATTAGTAAAAAAAAATGTAAATCTATTTGTCTGTGCTTCTCTAGTGCCTAACATAGTAATGGCAATATATCAGGTATTCAGTAGATATTTAATAAATAACTTTTTTAGCAATAAGTGAAAAAATGTTTTATTAAAATGTTTGCATAAATGCAGACTAGTGCATCTTTGAGAACAAATCCTGTGAAAAAATTTGGAGAACTTAGCTGGTCACAAATTCAGCGTAACTCACTATGGCTATTAAGGAGTTGGGGAGGGAGTGTCACAAAACCAACAAGATACATTAAAGGAAACAGTTAAATAAAGAAGTAATGTTCCAAATATGCTGATCAGATCACATTTGAAATGATATGCTCAGCTCTGAGAGACATATTTTTAGAAAGATAGAGAATAACGTGACGTGAGAATATGGAATCAAGTGAAAATGTGCAATATGAAACACTTGAGGGAACTTGGAACGTTTAGCTTGTGAAAGCCTGAGGGGCAGTATAATTGATATCTTCAAATGTTGAACAGCTGTCACATGTGAGATAGTTTTCCCTCCATTTTCCTTGGAACTCTGATATCAAAGATGAATTTTACAATTAAAGTGATACTTAAGCAATCCAGAAGAATAACTCTAAAGGGACAAAAATGATTTAAAATGTTTCTGCCAGTATTTCTTAAGGCTGCTATAGTTGCTTCTTGCCCTTATACCTGGGATTAGATCTGAAGCTTTCTTGTCTCCTTTCGTGTGATAATTACATTTACTTTTCATCATTAAAAAGTGAGTCAACTAAAGACTTTTTATTTATCATATTATTCATTTCCTTACTAAGGTATTAACTATATCTTAAGCACCTGTACAGTGTACAATCTATAGTGCTGTGAGGAAATCATAGGAGATCCTGTTCCAGTGGTTCTTATTAGAGAATGCATCTGGGCACTACGTCAAGTGAATGAAAATAAAATTCAGCAAATTAAGTAAAAATCAGTATAAATGCTTAGGGTGGTGAAACTACTACTATAATGGCGGATACATGTTGCTGTGCATTTGTCCAAACTCATACATTGTACAAAACCAAAAGTTAAGGCCAGTGTTAACTATGGACTTTGGGTGATTGTGATGTCTCAATGTAGGTTCATCAGTTGTAGCAAATGTAGCATTGTGGTGGGGATGTAGATAACAGACGAGGCTGTGCGCATGTGGGAGAAAGGAGTATATAGGAAATCTCTGTATGTACCTTTCAATTTTGCTGTGAGCCTTAAACTATTCTAAAAAAAAGTCTTAAAAAATCAATATAATAAATTATAAGTTCTCTAAATGGTCCATTCCCCAATTTTCTGGATTTACACATTGACCAAAAATTTATCTCTATAATCTGTTTTTAAAATTGTTTACAACACCTATTGATGCTGAACAGTTTTGACAGATTTTGAAGATTTTCACAAAGTTTTGTCTAGGTAGTTTATTATTATTTTAAGTTACTGATATTAATAACAATGACTATACATTTTTAAGAATTCTTAAATTGATTTATTTAAAGTATTTTTTCTGGTTTGCCATCTTTTCAGTATTTTTCAAGTGTGTCCACAGATTATCAGGAAGAAAAGTAGTATCTGTACCCAGTGTATCATACAGCTAGTCCATTTGAATCCAGACTCGTTTATTAATTTACCTATTTTAGTTTTCTAAAGGCAAAATTTAGCTCAAATAATAAGATAATAAAATCCTCCCCTTTTCTCTGTAGAATAGTTGAACTCTTGGGAAATCCCTTTTTAACTATGAAATTACCTCTTGTAAATCTTAGTGTTTGTGAATGTCAGAGGCTAGAGGCAAGAAAGTGAGTCTGGTATTTTAGTCACTACCATTTTTAAAAGTTGTGACAATACTTGGGGTTTAATTAAATTTTAAAAAGTGAGGCTGTTAACCTCTAACAGTGTTAGATTTTTTTCAAAAAATAAACCCAACTATTAAACATTTTCTAAGGAAGTTTTTTAAGTGTATACTTTTGAAATAATTTGAGTGCTTCATGATTAAATTATCAAAAATCTGTTGGCTAGCACTGTACTGTGACATGTAGTGTCACTGCTGTCTGTGTGTAAGAATGGTTAAGACATCTAGCTCCTTATGTTGCAGCCTCTCCCACCACAAAGCAGAGAGCACATTTGCACAGGTGCAGCTTTATATAGCACTACTGTGGTTGTTCTTTCAGAAAGTTTTAAGAAGATAATACAATTTGTTCACAATAAGAAATCATATTTGGTAATGAAAATAAGTGCATTGTATAGCATATGTAATAAAATGTAAAATGTATAAAAATATAGCAAATCTATAGAGTAAAATGTTGATTTCACTGTCCATGTTTTCTTCATTAAAGATCAGATGAAGACCTGCAACTACTCTTAAGGCAACATTCCCTCTTATGATCCGATTTTATTTGTATTCATGAATTTTCCATATCACCTCATCCTATGCTGTGTGACTTCTAGTTTTTCTTCCTGATTATATTACTAAGTCTGAGAAAGTCCTTAATATTGAGTTGTGTCCTTGCTTAAATCCCAGCCTTTATGTAAATAATCAACCATCAATTATTTATTATTTATGTAAGTAATCAACCATTTATTTTTATAAATAATAATTCATCAATTTCTAAGCAAACTTTGCTCCTCTCCAATGGTCATAAATTAGTTGAATGTTAGAAAAAATAACATAATCAAAAATAAACTCATTACTTTTGATGCTGAATAGCATCAGCTTTTCCAACGTGAGCACTTTGATCATGAGTCTGTTGACTTATGTGAGTCTTTCTGACTCTTTTCTCCACATTCAGTGGGTGTGGAAATAGAAAGGTGGGCTGTTTCACTCACCTTTCCCTTACCCACTAAACTGGATTATTTTAAGTAAAGACATCATAAAATGTTACCCTTAAAAAAGCATGTCTTTCTAGGAAATACTTAATTTTGAAAAATTACATAATATAAAATTACATAGCCCAAATCCCATTATTATACCTAAAAAGGAAAACACTTCCTTAATATTGCCCACTATCCCATAATGTTTTCATCTCCATTTGTCTCATATGTGTTTTTTTTAAATAATTGGTTCTTTCATATCAGTATCAAAAAAAAAGACCACTCATTTCATTTATTTTATATATCATGGTCTCTTTTAACCTATAAAATCTCTTCATTTTTGTAAAGTCTTAACCTTTGTTTCTTATTTTATTTACCTTACATAATTTTACATGTTTTAGGCTTAACTAATTGCATACCTGTGATATAATTTAACATATTTCTCTATTTCCTGGATTTTACATAAATTGATTAGATCATATGGATTAGATCAATTTTGATTTTTTTTTTCAGGAGTTTCTTATGAGGCTCAGGATATCTGGTCATCTCTCATTTTCTGATCTCTCTGCTATAAAATTCTCCATCAACTTTTCACTTAATGCTTTGGCAAGCCATTTAAGATCATTGGCGAGAACCATTACTTGATTAAGGGATGCAAAATTGTGTTTTTTCAATGTTATAATTTTTGCTGGAAATATTGCCTGTGACTCTACAATTAAAAAAATTACTCATTGACTATTTGGTTACCCTTACAAGCATTGGTACACCAAAGGAAGGTAAATTCTGCATTCCTTCCTGTTAATCATTAGTTTCCAGAATAATGAATTATTATTCTAGCAACCTTGAGAGGTGGTCAATGACATTTTAAAAATTATTCTGAACTCATGGATTTTTAACATCTTTGAAATGTTCATTACAATTATTATAGTTCTTGATGTTTAAATCAAATGTCTTCAGCTGGTAGAAACATTTTTAATTTTAATTTGATTCCTATGATATTCCAACAGGATTCAAATAGTCTTTGATAGTTTGTTTGTGCTACTTTTTTGGTATGAAAAATAGTTCCAGGCTTACATTTTACAGTCCTTATCACAGAGCAGAATCTACCAGTTCTCCAGGAAGTTTTGGCTTATATTACTATGTACTGCTATTTAGATACCATAATCTTGGTTCTTTATATATGATTTAGCCAGTTTGGCCATTGCTTCTAGGCCTTTTCAGTTTAACAGCCAGAAAATAAGTCTGTATTTTATTTTAGGAGAGAATATAAACACCCTAAGATATATTCTAGTTGCAACAAAAATGTAAGAATACAAAGTTTTTACTAAAATTCTTTTGAAAAACATTATATTTTTGTTCTCAAAATATTTCCTAAAATATTAATATATTTATTTTCTATTTATCATTTATGTATCTAAATATGCATATCTATTTGCATGTAAATATTCAAAATAGTAATATCAGAAGTGTCACTAAATACTGTTTGAGATTTCTTTTCAGTTCTTTCTAGTAATGATGTACAGTCAGACTACCGGTTTATGATTATTAAAAACAGTTATTGCCAGATGAAGCCATTACATTGGTATACAATTTGGTTAAGTTTTATTTTGTTTCTACTTTAAGGGATAATTTAATTAATTTATATTTAATTTTACTTTTATAATTATGCAAAATAAATAGAAGGCTCTAAATTCTAATCTGTAAAACAAGATATATTCAGGTAAATAGGCCTTCAACTTCTTCCCCCCTTATGTCTTTTTTCTTTCAGTCTGCACATAATAATTTTCATTAGGTTTTTCTTACTTACATTTGTAAAATGTAAGCTTCTGTTATGTGTAAATATATAGATGCATGTATATCTAACTCATTATATACATATATTTGCCCCCTTTCATATATAAAAGGTAGTATAGTAATCACATTGTTTTGTACCTTTAAAAGATTTTTTAGGGCTTGATCTATAATCATGAATAAAGATTTTTCTCATTCTTTTTAGAGATATATAATACTCCATTCCATGGATGTACCATAATTTATTCAACAGGTCCCCTACAAATGGACATTTTGATTACTTCCAATTTTTTTTTGTTTTGGCAAATAGGAGAAAAATAAATTGCTTTATGCATATGACATTTTAGTATTTCTAGGATACCTCTGAAAGAGGTTCATAAAGAAGTGATTTCTATATAAAGAGACAAATCAATAGTCATTTTTAAGATATTACCAAATTCCTATTTATAGATCAGTGCAGCTCTGTATTTCTACCAGCAATATAGGAGTGTGTGTTCCCCTACAACATCATCAAGAGAATATATTGCTAATATTTTAATATTTTCCTTAATGGAAATATTCATTTTCATGATATCTAGAGTTGAAAATGAGTCCTCCTGTTGCACAAAACACACATTAGATCACTTTGCCTGGAACAACTTTAAATAAGCCTGTTGCCTTTAGATGTTCAATAGGTTTAAAACTTTTGACAACAATACTTGATTTTGAAAGGGGCTTATCTAATCATTTGGGCATCTCTCTTTCAATAAGCATTCTTGGGATGAGTGACAGCCCTTGAAGAGATATAGCTAGCATACCAGTTTACTTAGGTTCAGATTATCTAAAATTTTAAGGAAACTTTTAGGAATGGATGCATATGACATGATAGTCTTGATCTAGCATGAACTCCATATTAGTTACTATTCTCAAGGTCCTAGCATATTTTACGTTAACTACCTATTACATCTATTTAAAGGGGTAATCAGGGAATGGCTTTTTCCAATAAATGAGCATGTACAAGAGGCCTACAGGGTTGTCATTCTATGTTTTGTTTTGGTTTGGTTTTTTTTGGTTTTTGGTTTTTTTTAGAATATTACCTTTGGACACTACTGATGCCTTCATCACTATCAGGTACACATGTTATACTTTGCTCATTGCTGTCGTGACCTGTTCCCCTAGGAGGAATCTCAGAACAAAAAAGTCACTGGAGAGTTAAAGAGTGTAGATGAGGGCAGTTAACCACCACAATGCACCTGTCAGAAGTCCAGCTGGCTCACATATAACTGAACATAAGGCTGATTGGCTCTCTGCCCAGAGAAACCAGTGTATCCTGAAGGGTGCCATATTGACAATTATGGATATGCAAAATTGTTCACACATTCAAGGTTAAGAGCAACTTATTTCGAGCTCATATCTTTATGCAATTTGTTTGATGTCATATGGGGTCATTTAGGAGCCTAGTTTCTAGAGGCAAGAATTACTGCTGCAACTCATTTGTTCTAAATTATAGGTGCTGTTAAAATAGTTTAAAAAAAAAAATCCTTCTTGGTTTTGACCAGCATTTTAAGTGGTTAGTCAGGGAAAATTGGGAAATAATATAAATTAACATCTAAGTAATAAAGTATAAATGTATTGATCAGAGCTTGGATATGACAATGATGGATGATTTCTGCTGAAAACAAAGTGTCTATTTGATAATGATGTGTCATCAAATAGCATAACAGCATGAAGCTAAATAATTAAAATTGTCCTCCTATAAATCTTGTAAGGAGATTCCCAACAAAGCAATTACCTATCTTCTGGATTTCTCATGAAAGATAAACTAGTATATGTACTATGGTGTTTTGTAATTTTTTACAATCACTGTAGACAGGGTCTTTATTCTGTGTATTTATGATAAAGACTCATGTCTTATTCATTTGAGGATCACATAATCAGTTCCTTTTTTAGGTAACAGCACAATTTCCTCTTGTATTATCCTTTGTATCAGA
Organism: Camelus ferus; assembly: GCF_009834535.1. NCBI lineage: Eukaryota > Metazoa > Chordata > Mammalia > Artiodactyla > Camelidae > Camelus > Camelus ferus. The sequence goes on along the minus strand of NC_045697.1, from coordinate 96,987,994 downwards.
AATTTCTTGCACTTAGGGACATTGTCAGAGTAGATTTATTGAATGTATAAATTCTTTTTTGAAAGAAAAAACAGGTATTATTAAAATATTTAGGTCCTACTTATATCAGTAAAAATCATATTTATTCTAGATTTATACAAAGCAAATACATTTCCAGCCATTTCTCACTTAACATAGGGAAAACTATTTGTTGAATTAACTGTTGAAATTATGCCTAACTTTTTCAGGTCAGTTGTTAACTTGGGTAGCATTATGTTGATAATAACATTATGGTATACATGAATTTGAATGACATTTTCAAATGCTTTTCATTTCTTTCTTGAGTATCTTGTCATTATTAAAAGATATTTTTTTCCTATGAGCAACAGTACATTAATAATATCTAAGATGACTCATATTCTTTTGTTTGGATTTGTAAGTGACTTCTTATAATAAGATCTTAGCCTATAAACTTCCTTCAGTTCATTAGAGTTCTTATGAATTTTTACTAGGTAATACTCTATTCCTATTTCTGTTCATCTATATATTCCCTAAATTTGCTTTATCACCACCTCTATATGTTGTAGTTATTCTGTTTGTTCATTTGATACTGGTTATGAAGATGCCACCTGCTGTTGATTTCAAATGAATCCTTGATTATTCGTTAAATCTTATGGAACACCTACCTTTGGTAAACACTTAGAAAAAGTATGGGGAAACTCTAAAATGAAGATACTTTCAAATAACTTACAAAATACAAAAAAAAAAGGGACATTATAATGTTGGGACTAATTAATCCTAATTATCATGAGATATAGTTCTTACTACATGACGAGGGAAGACAAATATGACTAGGATTTGAAATGTACTCTGAACCCATTTATTGTTTCCATGGTCATAATCACGATTGAATAATTGCACCAACTGTGCCTATAAAAGGCATGATAGCCAAGGTTCAGATCCCTTTGGGGACGTAGATTTGAGTTAGTTCACATGGCAAGCAATACAAATCAGCAAATATTCCTATCAAGAAAGAAGAGCATCAAAATATATGACAGAGGAAAAAAATGATGAATACTAATTATTTCCTAAGCACTAGCTACTGCATCAGAGGTGTAGCTTGACACATCAGCTCTCTTGTTGTAAGTTGTTTTTTTTCAGATAGTGTGACTGCTTACTATCTTAAAGAAGCTTTCGTAGTTTGTATGGTTATAATGTGGTGCAAGAGTAGATCTGAGCTGTGATGGGTCAACAGCAGATACAATCAATGTAACCCAGACCTCTAAATGCCAGAATCTGCATCTCTATGCCTGAAGGCTCTCTGTACCCCCACACCACATCTGCTCTGGCCATGTGCACAGCAGAGCGGAAGTGTCAGCAATGTAAGGTCCCTTCTGAAAGGGTCATCAGTCAAGAATGGACAGCACAAAAATACCCCAGATCTTTTGCCTCTAAGTGGTATTACAATAAGGCATGTATAAGTGTCTTTTTGAAATAGGGTTCCTTCTGGATATATGCCCAGGAGTGGGATTACTGGGTCATATGTTAAGTCTATTCCTAGTCTTTTGAGGAATCTCCATACTGTTTTCCATAGTGGCTGCACCAAACTGCATTCCCACCAGCAGTATAGGAGTGTTCCCTTTTCTCCACAGCCTCTCCAGCATTTGTCATTTGTGGGCTTTTGAATGATGGCCATTCTAACTGGTATGAGGTAATACCTCATTGTAGTTTTGATTTGCATTTCTCTGATAATTAGTGATATTGATAATTTTCTCATGTGCCTATTGATCATTTGTATTTCTTCCTTGGATAATTGTTGTTTAGATCTTTTGCCCATTTTTGGCAATGGAATACTATTCAGCCATAAAAACCGACAAGATAATGCCATTTGCAGCAACATGGATATTCCTGGAGAATGTCATTCTAAGTGAAGTAAGCCAGAAAGAGAAAGAAAAATACCATATGAGATCACTCATATGTGGAATCTGAAAAAAAAAAAAACAACATAAATACAAAACAGACTCATAGACATAGAATACAAACTTGTGGTTGCCAAGGGGGTGGGGGTTGGGAAGGGACAGACTGGGATTTCAAAATGTAGAGTAGATAAACAAGATTATACTGTATATCACAGGGAAATATATACAAGATCTTGTGGCAGCTCATAATGAAAAAAATATGTTAATGAATATATGTATGTTCATGTATAACTGAAAAATTGTGCTGTACACTGGAATTTGACACAACATTATAAAATAACTATAATTCAATAAAAAAATGTTAAAACAAAATAAGGCATGTATACTACACTGACTTCCAGACTTCCCCAGTGGGAATAAGTTCAGATTTCCTATGTAGTAACTTATTTGAAAATACGCCTTTAATTGGCTGCCTTCCATCCCTTCTCACTCCCTACTTCCCTATTGTTGTCTCCTGGGATCATCTATCAAATAAAACCATATGTACTCAAAATCTCACACCTATTAGGACATAAAAAAAAGGTGTTGGCAAGGATGTGGAGAAAAGATAATCATTGTACACTGTTGGGGGTAATGTGAGTTGATGCAAAAACTATGGAAAACAGTATGGAGATTACTCAAAAATTAAAAATAGTACTATCATTTGATCCAGTGGTTCCACTTATAAATCCAAAGGAAATGAAATTAGGATCTTAAAAGAGATATGTGCACTCCCATGTTTACTGCAGCACTATTCACATTAGCCAAGACACGGATGCAATATAAATCTTCATTGACCAATAAATGGATAAAAAATTGTGGTATATCCTTACAATTAAATGTTATTCAGCCTTAAGAACAAAAGAAGATCCTACCATTTGTGACAACATAGATGAGTTTGGAGGATATTATGCTATGTGAAATAAGCCAGACACAAAAGAATAAATACTACATGATACCACTTATGCAAGAAATATAAAATAGTCAAATTTATAGAAATGAAAAGTAGAATGGTGGTTGCCAATGACTAGAGGGAGAGGGAAATGAAGAGGTATTAGGGAAACAGTACAAAGTTTCAGTTACACAAGAAAAATAAATCCTAGAAATCTACTGTACAACACAGTGCCTGTAGTTGACATATTTATTGTATACTTAAAATATTGTTAATTAGGTAAATCTTGTGTTCTTATCAAAAAAATAATAATAAAGAAGGCAGGAGGAAACTTTTGAAGATAATAGATTTGTTTATGGCATAGGTTGTGGTGATGGTTTCATGGGTCTACACTTATCTCCGAAGTCATTAATTGTGTATACATTAAGTATGCACAGCTTATTATATGTCAATCATATGTCATAAAATGGTTAAAAAAGAAACTTTACTCTTAAAGATACTCTCCCGTTTAAAACAAAATAGAATAGAACAAAGCAAAAAAATCTTGTCTGATTTTGTACATCATTTTAACATAGATTTGTGTGTACATTTTCATGTTATGTTCCTTCAAAAACTGTAAGATAGATACCCTAATATTTACTGTATAGATAAGAAACTAACTCTAAATTACAAACAACTATATCATGAAGTATGATAATATAAGAACTATATTTTAAAATCAGTTTCTCTGATCTTACTACAGATTCTGTCAATTATGTTTCTCCCCTTTGTCTGTTTATCTGCTAATAAGAAAGCTTCATGCTTACCCAGGCACATTAATTTTGAACTCTTAAGAGATAATATGTGCCATATGTATCATAAACATTTCCAATCATACCAAAGCTGATGTGAGGAGAGAAATTTCACTGAGTTATTTGAGAATGAAATTATTTCTGTTTAATAGTAATATAGGTTGGGATGTATATAGACTTCTGTACATGAAGGAATAAAATAAAGTTATTAAGATACTCAAATTAGTGTCTTGAATAGAGACTCCAACAGGGGGAAAGCAATGAAGATAAATAATACTCTTGTCTTGCCTTATATTTACAAGGCATGATTATTGTATGCTGTAAGATGTTTCCATTCAGTATCTCTAGCCTCACAATTCCTCTTGAAGTGGGCATTATTATGACCATCTTTTATAATAAGGACTTCAGACTCTGAGCTGTCAAGTGGATTGTTCATTTTTAAGTGCATTTATATTGAATGCATTAAGATCTAAAGTGAAAAGTACTAATTAAATTATGATTAAAATATAGTACATTATATAAAACAACACTGTGTAAATAAAGCATGAATTAGAGGTGACCTTATGCCTTCATATTTAATTCTCACCTCTCCATTCACTCCTTTCCTAGATTAGAGAGTTTCTTGAAAAAGTTGAATCAAATAGCTAAGCATAGAAAAATAAACAAATTTGGGGTATTGAATTAACACTAATATTACTCCCATTTATATTGGAAACACTTCCTTACATGGCAATAGATACAGGAAAATGAGTATTACCCTATATTCTTATACTTAGTTCCCCAGAACAGAGTGAAAAGGGAATCTCATGACAACTGATATGAATGAAATATATCTGAAAAAGAAAAATTAGTAAATTTCAATTCATTAGTACTCAGCAGTTCTACTGTTTGAGTAATCAACTATTTATCCTAATAACCCATATAATGCACTATTATTAATTTTTAACTGTTTTTGTGATTGAATTCATCATACTGACTAACATTTAACATCATTTCTGAAAAGCCAATCTAATTTATGCAAATAATTAATAAAAATATTTTATCAACAAGCAACTTCTTATTTAAAATCACAAGTGATAATCAGATAACTTAATGTCTAAAATAACTAAAAATTAGACTCAAACATTAAAAAATTAGTATATATGGCATAAGAAATAATAGATAATTCTGTCTGTTATGCATTTTTTTATCTCTGAAATAATGTAGTCACACCATTGTCCATGAATTATCTATTAAAATTATAAAATAAATTACAATAAAAATAAACAGTGTAATTCAGTATTTCATAAAATGAATTCCATTTGTCTCGATTATGAAATTTTAAGAAACCTTTTTTTAAAAGCTAGGATTCTGAGTATATTTAATTTCCTCTTTTTGCCTTTTTTTTTTTTTTCTGATTCCACATTTAAGCAATATCATGTGATATTTTTCTTTCTCTTTCTGGCTTACTTCACTTAGAATGATGATCTCTAGGTCCATCCGTGTTGCTGCAAATGGCATTGTTTTATTCTTTTTTTTTTATGGCTGAGTAGTATTACACTGTATAAATACCACGTCTTCCTTATCCATTCATCTGTTAATGGACATTTAGGTTGTTTCCATGTCTTGGCTGTTATAAATAGTGCTGCTATGAACATTGGGGTGCATGTGTCTTTTTGAATTATATTTTTGTCCAGATATATGCCCAGGAATTGGATTGCTGGATCACATGGTAAGTTTTTATTTTTATTTTTTAAAGGAACATCCATACTCTCCTCCATAGTGGCTGCACCAATTTACATTCCCTCCAACAGGGTAGAATGGTTCCTTTTTCTCCACACCCTCTCCAGCATTTATTATTTGTAGACTTGTTAATGATGGCCATTCTAACTGGTGTGAGGTGATACCTCATTGTAGTTTTGATTTGCATTTCTCTAATAATTAGCAATGTTGAGCATCATGTGTTTATTGGCCATTTGGATGTCTTCTTTGGAGAGGTCTATTTAGGTCTTCTACCCATTTTTTGATTGGGTTGCTTATTTTTTTGATATTAAGCTGTATGAGCTGTTTTATATATTTTAGAAATTAGTCCCTTGTTGGTTTCATCATTTGCAAACATTTTCTTCCATTCCGTAGGTTGTTTTTTTGTTGTGTTGATGGTATCCTTAGCTCATTTGTTTCCCTTCTCTCAGGGATCGTTATCCTTTGTTGTCTGATTTCCAGTATCTTGCAAAACGCAATTTCATTATTTTTTTCATTTTTCATTGTTTGGGGTGAGAGACAGTCTGTCCAGATCCTGTTAATTTTTCTTGGTCAGAAGCAGATAGCTCCATTATTATTATTATTCTCTTTGAATGAAATAATCTTAAGAGGAAACAATACATAAAACAGCAGAATTTCAGAAGCTTATATATGAAAAGATATAGAGATATTTACACATAAAATGGTTAATGCAGTGTACATGTGAGAATTCATATTGGTAACATAGGGCACAAATTACAATGTAGAACAATTAAAGAACAATACAAAAAAATTATGCAGTCTAGGCTATTTTGAGGAAGCTTTGACCAGAGCCCTCTCTATAGTCCCAGAACTTGCAACATAAATTACTTAAGGGCACAAACCATTCAGTGAGGTATAGCTATGGTTTGATCCTTTCTTTTTGTCTACATCTCGACTATCATGTAACCTCCTAACCTAGACTCACTTAATTTTCTCTATTGCTCCCACATAAGTAAAGTAATGTGACTGTATCCCTAATTTTGGTTGATTAGCATCTTGACTTGACTCCTTAGATTCCTGAAAATTGGCATGTCAATGTTTCCCCAGGGCCACAATTTATCTATGTATTAGTATACTGAAGTTACTCCTTGAAAATGCAAGTTGATTCTACCATTTATGGGGTCTCGGTTGAAAGGCTTTCTTGCATTTCTGGAATCTCTGTGCCTCTATGTGGTTTTTCTGTCTTCTTGCATATGCTACACTTAAGTAAAGAGGTTTCATTTCAAGACTAGACTATCCAAGTTTGCCACAACTACAGCAATTCTTTCATTTCTTACCAAATTTTGAATTGAAATATATTGAGGACAATTACTTTTTACAGTGAACTTGTCCTACTTATACATGCATGTGTGTGTGTATGTTTGTGTTTCAATTTATGGATATTTAAATGATTACCAATGTGTATTATTGTGACAAAAACAGGTTGATGCAATGACTATGTTGTCATGCAGATTTACACAGCCAAAACTGAAGATATCTTCAGATTTATTACTGCTATTTAGCAGACACGCTTAAGGTTATATCAGCTATGTTCTTTGAAATAAAGTATATGAAATTATAAATGTTCCTAGTCTTAACTTACCATCTTTATAAATTCAACCCTACTATATTAGGCTTTTTCTTTTCTTTTTCTTTTTTTTGGGGGGGGGGTTGTGGAGGGAGGGAGGAGAGGGAAGTAGTTAGGTGTTTTTACTTATTTATTTTTAGAGAGGTACTGGGGAATGAACCCAGGACCTCCTTCATGCTAAGCATGCTCTCTACCACTTGAGGTATACCCTCCCCCACAACCCTACTGTATTAGTTTTAATTATAATAGAAATAAACCATCATCCAAGTATTGTATTAGGTGAACTTTAAGTTTTGTACAAGGATAACAAATATCTGCCTTACTTCAACTTATTGTCTGTCTACTGCCACCTACAGCTTCAGTTACCGCCAGAGTTATACAACTTCCACAGCTATAGCTTTATTTGGCAATCCAATTTTTTACCCACATTATTCTATAGTCCCATATTTTAGAAATATATGTTCTATTTACTAGTCTATGTTTCCCTTTTACATTCACATTTAAATACACATGCACAAACACAAACACACATAGAGAATATAAAATTAAAGCAAGATGTATCATTCAGTGTGCTTTTCTAGTTCACCCTGATCCAACAACTAATCTCTTGACATCCTCATATAACCACCAATGCTACTTATCATATTTTATTCAATAGCAAATACTTAGAGTACTTTTTTCCTTCTCCAATTCCTATTCTATACCCATCATCTCTTTATATATCAGTTTTCCCAAAGAGACCTTAAGAAACTTTGGAGAGAACTAGAGAAAACATATATTGATCCCTTAATATGTGTTAGTATTTTATATACATTATTAAAGAAAAATCTCCTAACTTTCCTATGACTTAAAAGTTTTTTGCAGTTTTACTATTTTAAAGTTTAGGTTCAGGAAGCTTGCTTTTCAAAGTTGAAATATGTAGCATTGTCAGGATTTAGTTCCAGTTGTTTCTGAATCAAATATGTATCTATTTGTCCTCATCATGTCAGCCAGATTTTATTTATCACACTATCTCCATATATATTTTTTGATTGAATAACTGTCACCTCCATGTTTTCTCCCTTATAAATTCATCCATTTGTTTATCTTTGTGTTTATTTCTGGTCCCAGCCACATTGTTTAGTCCTCCACTCCAAAACACTTAGAATGTTTGGCTCACATAATGAAGGGATTAGCAGATGTTTATCCATGATAATTAGTTTTAAGAAATGCACGAGTATTATTTTTAATCAAAGTACAGTCAATTACACTCTATCAATGTCTTGTGTACAGCACAATGTCCCAGTCATGCATATACATACATATATTCATTTTCATTTTTTTCCATTAAAGGTTTTCTTTTTTATTGAATGAAGATTGTTTAAATTCTATAGTACTTCACAATTTTAAAAATTTCACACACACTAATTTCATATAATCCCATGATAACTCCCCTTTTTATACCCCTCCCCTCTTCCCATTCTCCACTGGTAACTACTAGTTTGTTCTCTATGTCTATTAATCTCTCTCTCTTTTTTTTTTTTTTTTTTGTATTCCCTAGTTTGTTGTATTTTTTATATTGCACATATAAGTGATATAATACTGTGTAATATTGTTTTCTTTTAATGAATGAAATTCAAGCCTTGTGATTGCCAGGCTAACAGACAGGCAATCATATGGAAACCTGAAAAAAGAAGCTGCTTAAAATAGAGGAAAGAAGAAATCTACTTTTTTATCCACAGGACATGCTGGAGTTACTGAGCACTTTCAATAAACAACACTCTAAATTGTTTGAGTTCTGATAAATAAAAAAAGAGAGATTTACAAAACAAAAATATTTCATTATAATTTCTAAAGAGTAGGTTGGATCACATAGATTATACATGAAACCAGTAATGAGATTCTTAATATCAGACATCAGTATTAATATATAGTTACTGACCTAGTCACAATAGCATAGAGTAGGCCTGTCCCTAAATGAGTAGTAGAGAATGAATTATCTCTGTAGACTTGCTTACTATCAATATGAAGAAGGACAGAAATTAGCAAAGCATATCTGGTTAATTATTTCCAAATTTAGCAATCACATAAATTACTTCTTCTCCTGTAGGCAGGGTGAATAGATAGAGAGAAGCTAGGAATTAAGATAATTTAGAACACTTCTCACAGAATGAAACACCATGCAAAAAGAATCATTCTCTAAAGCACTTTATAAGTTTAGTTAATATTTAGATCATTGACTGAAAGAAAAGCACTTGGAAACAAGTTCATTCTGGATTTAAGAATGATGATCATTAACTACATTTTACTGAAGCAAAAAGTTTATTTCCAAAGATTCTAAAACTCACCAGGGATACATATGTAAAAGGTGAAATTTCAGAGAATAGAACTATTTTGATATTCTTAAATTTGCTTCCACATTAATGTCAAATAGTCAGATGAGTTGAAAGATAGGAAAATGCCTTTTCAGTGCATCTGCCAAGCAATTTCAGACAATTTGACTGATTTTTTGTTTTAGGTAGTAAGTTCTGAAAACAGAAACTGTTGAAAGCGATCTGACCTGGATTTATTCCACAAAATTTTATTCCCATCTAAAAGTGTGCCTGTGATTTATTCTCTGTCACTGCTGTATCTACACTAATGCACCATTATGCATAGTGGATGTTTTAGATATATAACCATCACTCTTCCTGAGGCCAGAACTTTATGATTACGTCAGACATTGTCTGGCATAATCTAGTTAGTTGATTTTACCTCCAAAGTTTCTGATTAATCTGGAATAATTACTTAAATATTTACTCTTCTATGTTTAAAATCTGCTAGAACAAAGAGATTATGCATGCAGAAAGTGTGTAGGGGGGTTGAAGATAACAAATGATACATCGAGCACAGCCTAATGTGGCTTTACTGGAGTAGAAACAGTGGTAATAAATCACCTGCCAATGTTGATAATAAAATACTGCATTGGCCTCCATCAGCCACAAGAGAAAGGTTAAATGTTATTTCTCGCAATAGCCATGTGGTCTTCATAGCTGACATCTCCAATATTAAATCCCATCATTATTTTCTATAGAAAACATTTGATCTTTATTCCTAATGGAACATTTTTGTAAAGAACTACTTTGCAAATATCTAATATCCTTGAAATACCTTTACTCATTTTATGGTTATTTTACTCTATAAAAGTATCTCTTCTCTGTAGTATAAAATTATTTTTATGTAATGGGTAGCTTTGGGAGGTTGAAATTCGTTCTGGTCAACTGTAAGCGACCTTTTAATGATTGGATTCATACGAACTCAATGTTGGTGTAGGTTGCAAATTGTAATATTATTTCTGAATAAGCTCAGTAATTTATTTTCTAGTTTATTTATTAAATCAAATCTCAACTTTGTCTATACTGCATTCTAAATTACTCTTATTTCAAACACCAACCTCATCTCTTGACGTATCTACACAACAATTATTTCCTTAATATGCTTCCTATAAGGAATTAATTTTTCTAGACTGGCTTTGAAATGTATGTTGGTCTCAAAGGCAAGGCATGAAATGTATTTAAGGAGATGTAAACATAAGGCTTATATTTATGAAGGTATTGATGTATATATACATTAGCTTATACTGGTGAAGATATTGACATATGTACACATACGCTTATATTTAAGAACCTATTGATATACATGCATATAGCTAAATGATAAATAATTCCAGCTGTTGTCACAAGTGAAAATACATTATTCATAAGTCTCCCATACACCTGCACCACCTCGACTATCTATTGTAATATTTCTCACTATTATTTCTGAAAGATGTCAAATTGGAAATTTTGTTGTACTTACAAAAGTTTTTCAGTGACAATGGCCCTATGGCTTCCTTCCTGTGCTTCTTATGTTCAAGAGACTGTTTTAAAGGAAACTTCCTTTCAGTGCTCATCCAGAGAACAGCAAGGTTCATTGAAATTGTTTTATCTCCTGACATTCCTCAAACAGCCAATCCTTGAGGTGTCAGTACAGTCCTGGGTAACGTGCAGAAGTAGGGAGAATTCCTTCCTGCATGATTCACTGCAGAGAATTGTTAATGGGGAACCGAAAACAGCATTGCATGTGACCACTCACACACTTACTCATACCCTTTCACCAAAACCAGCAATGATTTTCTGGACATCTCAACCCAAGGCCTTCCTCTGAAAAGGCACATTTCTTCAATAAAACTATCTTCTATTCATATATGTTTTTAAATCTTTACACATGGTGTTTCTGAGCTTTGAGCTACGGAGTTGCTCAGGCAAACTAACTTAAAAATACAGGCTTTGCTTTCCACTACAGGGTTGTGAACAACTTAAAACCAAGTACTGTTATCTTTTTCACAGCTGTATCCAAGAACAATTGTTGGAAAAAAATAGGTTTTTCCCCCAGAGTTGTTTCTGGCAAAGGTCTTTGCTTGTATTTGTTTCCTGGACTGAAAGTGAGAAAGATCAAATCCATCTTAATCCCTGCTGTATGTCCAGCACAGTACTGGCACTGAATTTTTAAAAAATGAATACATGAATAAGTGAAGGACAATTAGATGGCATTTCCAAGGTGGGTCAGTCTACATAACAAGATAATCAATATTCTACATATATATAAAATTTAAAATAATACATATTTTAAATTAGGACTTTTCAAGTTTATCATATATATAGAAAGATGGATAAGAGAATATATGTACATATATTCTTTTTCAGATTCTTTTCCATTATAGGTTAATACAAGATATTGACTATAGTTCTCTGTGCTTAATGTTCCCATTCTGAATGTTGCCTTTTAATTTTCTTAATTTTTTTTTTTTTTTTTTTTTTTTTTTTTGCTGTGCAGAAGCCTTTGAGTTTGATGTATTCTCATTGTTTGATTTTTGCTTTTGTGGTTTGTGCTTTCAGCATCATGTCCAAAAAATCATTACCAACACCAGTATCATTGAGCTCTTCGCTATGTTTTCTTCAAGGCGTTTTATAGTATCAGGTCTTATGTTTAAGTCTGATCCATTTCAAGTTAATTTGTGTGAATTATGTGAAATAGGAGTCTAGTTTTCTTATTCTACATGTATTTCTTCAGTTTTCCCAGAAACATTTGTTGAAGAAATTATCCTTCCTCCATTGGATATCCTTGGCTCCCTTGTCAGATATTACTTGACTATATATGCTAAAATTTAATTATAGGCTCTATATTCTGTCCCATTTGTCCATGCATTTACTTTTGTGTCAGTACTGTATTGATTTTATTACTTTGTAGTATAGTTTGAAATCCAGAAATATGATACCTCCAGCTTTGTTCTCAAGATTGCCTTGGCTATTTAGGTCTTTTATGATTCCTTTCGGGTTTTAGGACTGTTTCTTCTACTTCTATGAAAAAAAAAATGCCTTTTGTATTTTGATGGGGATTGCATTGAGTTTGTAGATAGCTATGGGTAGTATGGCCATTTTAACAATGGTAATTCTTTTGACCCATAAACACAGAATGTCTTTCCATTTCTTTGTATCTTCGGTATCTTTCTGCAAAATCTTGCAGTTTTCATTGTACAGATCTTTTACTTCTTTGGTTAAACTTATTTTATTGTTTTTGTTGCTACTGTGAATAGAGTAGTTTTCTTTATTTCTTTTTCCAGTGCTTCATCATTAGTGTAAAAGAATGTTACTGATTTTTGTAAGTTGATTTTGTAACCTGCCACTTTATTGAAATAATTGATTGACTCCAATAGTATTTTGATTGATTCTGGGATTTTTCTATATATAAGATTGCATCATCAGCAAATAGCAATAATTTTACTTCTTCTTTCCCTATTTGAATGCCTTTTATTTCTTTATTTCACCTAATTGCTCTAGCTAGGAATTTCAGTACTATATTGAATAGGAGTGATACGAATGAACAAACTGGTGTTGTTCCTGATTTTAGAGGGAAAGCTTTCAAATTTTCTCCATTGAGTATAATGTTAGTTGCAGATTTGTCGTATATAATCTTTATTATGTTGAGTTATGTCCCATCTGTACCCAATCTGTTAAGCATTTTTATTACGAAGCAGTGGTCAAATGCAGTTTCTGCATCTTTTGAGATGACCATGTGATTTCTATCTTTTATTTTAGTGATGTGATGAATTATGTTTATTGATTTGTGTATATTGAACCAACCTTACAACACGGGAAAATCCCACTTGATCATGGTGTATAATACTTTTAATGTGTTCTGAAATTTATTTTGCTAATGTTTTGTTAAAAACTTTTGCAAATTATATTCATTGGGGATATTGATCTGTTTCTTGTTTGTTTTTTGTTTTTTGTTTTTTTACCTTTGCAGTAGCCTTATCTGGTTTTAGTATGAAGGTAATGCTGGCTTTGTGGAATGAGTTTGGAGGAGTCCCTCTTCCTTAATATTTTGGAAGAGCTTGAGGTGGATTGGTGTTAATTCTTCTTTAAATACCTGGTAGAATTCAGTGAAGCTGCCTGGCCCTGAAGTTTTCTGTGTTGGGAGTTTTTTTGGTCCCTCGTTCAATCTCTTGATTCATTATTGGTCTGTTCATATTTTCTGTTTCTCCCTGATTGAGTCTTGGTAGGTTGTTTGCTTCTAGAAATCTATCCATTTCTTCTAAGTTATGTAATATGTTGGCACATAATTCTTCATATTTCTGTAATATAATCTGTAATGCCTCCTCTTTCATTTCTACTTTAATTTATTTGAGTATTTTCTCTAAAGGTTTGTCCATTTTATCTTTTTGAATAAACAGCTTTAGTCTTGTTGATCCTTTCTATTGTTTTTCTGATCTCTATTTCATTTATTTCCATTCTAATTATTATTGTTTTCTTCTTTATGCTAACTTTGGTCTTAATTTGTTCCACTTTTTCTAGTTCCTTGAGGTATAGAGTTAGGTAGTTTATTTGAGATCTTTATAGTTTCTTAATATATGCATTTATTGCTATAAACTTTCCTCTAAGAACTGCATTTGCTGTATTCCACTAAATTTGATATATTTTCATTTTCATTTATTTTGAGATAATTATTTATTTATCTTTTGATTTCTCCTTTCACCCATTTGTTGTTTAGAAGTGTTGTTTTGTTTCACATTTTTGTAGATCTGTTCACTTTCCTTTAGTTGATGATTTCTAATTTCATATTATTTTAATCAGAGAAAATAGCTTGTATGATTTCAGTTATCTTAAATTTGGTAAGATCTGTTTTATGGCCTACCATATGGTCTATCCTGAGGAATGTTTCATATAAACTTGAGAGGACTATATATTCTGCTGCTGTTGGGTCAAATATTCTGTGTATGTCTGTGAAGTCTTTTTGCTCTAAAGTGAATAAATTTGTTTGTTTGTTTGTTTGTTTGTTTATTTATTTATTTATTTATTATTAAGATTCCACATATAATTGATATCATGCAATATCTGTCTTTCCCTGTCTGGGTTATTTCCCTTAGCATAATGCCCTCAAAGTCCATCCAAGTTCTTATAACTGGTTCTTTTTTATGGTTGAGTAATATTTCATAGATTTAAAATGAACTAAGTTTGATATTATATCAAGAAATCCAGTATTAAGTGTTAAGAAATAAAATAATAACAGTCATCTTTCTGCATCTTAATTTGCTTACAAAACCTACTTTTGATTTTCATTTAAACCCATGGCTTTTGCAATGTGTCTGCAGTTAATAGAACATAATTGCAGGCTTTTCATGAAATGGTTTGTCTTTTGAAAAACTGCATTAATCTTGGGCAGATGACTTATTGTTGTTCCTGAAAACAAATTAGGAATTCCTAAAAGAACATTCTCAAGCATGAATCAAATAAGCTGTTAATCAAGTGAATTTACTCGTGATTTTCCTTGCTGTCTATTTTTAAATGCTACATTTCACTTAGCAAAACCAATACTATTTTTAAATGGTAAAGAAAGCTCAAATATTTTAATATAATTTCACTTATTTTTATATATTCAGCTATCAGTAATTTTATTTAACCTGAAACATAGGGATTCTTTATGTAAAAGAAATATTTCTGCTGTCTACTTTTTTTTTTTTTAAATCTGCATTGTATTTTAAAGACACTGGACAGCTACAAATACAAAAGGCAGTATGGCCAATTATTTCTTCTAATGTAAAATTATTTTCAGATTTCTATGCACATTTATTCCTCTAGTTGTGTATAACTGTTATATCTAGTAACAGCTTATATATACACAGACATTCCTAAATCACTGTGTGCTGGTTAGTATTATGTCTCAACTTGGCTGGACCACAGAGTTCCCAGATATTTGTTGAAATGTGATTTGGGGTGTTTCTATGAGGATGTTTTGGATGAGATTAACATTTAAATTGGTAGATTGAGTAAAGTAGATTGTCCTCCCTAATATAAGTGAGCTTCATCTAGTCACATGAAGCCCAGAATAGAGCGAAAAGGCTGACCCCGTCTGAATAAGAGATAATTCTTCTTGCTCAACTGCCTTTAATCTGCAACATTCGATTTTTGCTGACTTCCCACTGCAACTAAAACACTGAAACATCTCTTCCTGGGTCTTGAGCTTGCCAGTCTTTGGATAGGAATTACACAGTTGGCTCTCCTAGGTCTCCAGTTGGCTGGTTCACCCTGCAGATCTTGGAACTTGACAGCTTCCATAAAATGTTAGCCAATTCTTTATTTTATATATAGAGAGAATAAGACAGAGACAGAGACAGATACAGAGAGAGATAGATGGAGAGAGAGAGAAATGAGAAACAATAGAATATATAAATACAGGTTTATTTCTCTGGAGAACACTGATACACACTGCATTTGATACTATGGCTACCCTGTAACTTAATGACCTAAAGAGAATTACTCAGGGAGCCATAGGTATTATAAGACTATCTCAGGAAGGAAGCCATGGAAACATTATTTGGTCTTTGATATCAGATAATCTTCATGAATTCTGAAAGTTTGAGATATTAGCCATGGCTTATTGTGAAGGAGAAGGGAAAATACACACTCTGGCTAGAATTTGAAAAGTTTGGTGTAAGCCTTTACATCTCAATTCTGAAAGCATGCTCACAATTTTAATTGTTCAGTTAAGATCCATTCATAATCTTCTCATCAGTGGTTCACAATCTGAAAAACTAAGGCTCTATTTAACATCAATTTTGGCCAACCTTTGGAAGGAATTAAAAAGGAACTCACAAAGATAGTAAATTTGGGTCAATTGTTATATCCATTGCAGGAAGAGATCACCACTGTGTCTGAAATAGTTCAATATCATATGGAATAAGTTGGTGTGCCTATGCCTAGAAATATATATCAACAATATTTTATAATACCAAGTCCATAGAATCTTGAAGCAATGAATCAGGCATCCCAGAGGGCACTTCAGCAGGGCCCTGTATGGAATATTTTGCTGTTGGGACTGTAAGAGGCTGATGTAGGGACAAAGAGCAAGCCAGAGTTTTGACTTTCAAGAGGAGAAGCAGGGACACAGGGGAACAGTAACGATTCATATTCTGGGGAGGCAAAAGAGTAAGAAGTGAAAGTGAACTAGGGAGCTCAAGAAAGTGGGGAGAGCTGGGACACTGCTTGTCAGGAATGGTCTTTCCTCAAACTTAAATTTGGGGCAGTGGAGGGAATAGATAGATATCTGTACCTTGGGTGTTGTTCTAATTTGTCTTTTTATTCCCGGATTTTTGTGTGACCCAGTCAGATTTCTATACATATAGAAATATCAAGGTTTTTTCCCCCTTTTTTGTCATGATATTATGAAGCTTAAAAAAACTATTCTGAATGATTGAACTGAATTCTTAATTCCTAACTGTACATTTTTTATTCATCATATTTATATATAGGAAATTCAGGTGGATATGCAGTGAATTGTTATACTGAGGTACATGATTTTCCAAAGTTAGGAGATGGTTTAAACTTGTTTTGAGTACATATAAGGGGATAGTTATGATCCTGACAAAATGTTTCAATGCCCAGTGGTCACTCATGCATTCTCTGGTTCACTTTAATTCTTGATTGGCACTTCTGGCCTTGATACTTGTCATCAATGTGTTGGTATTCTGTTCTTAAATAAATAATCATATACCTAGGTTAGATAGAACTTAGTCTTTCCTGTCTACTGGTTTTAGTAATTGAAGCTTTGTAAATTAATTTTTCCAGAAGTCTTTGCTTACTAACATGATTGTGTTTTAAGTTGGTAGTAGTATCTTTATCATATTCATGTTTTTCAGAATTCTACAAGTACAAGAGCTATCTTTTAACCTTTGCTTTCCTCAGAGTCACTTTGTTTGGAGTCTTGGGTAGAAAATTTTTTTTGAGATTGTCATTATGCTTACTGTGCAATATCATTTCATCTTATTTCTCTCTTCCACTCTTCTGACTAATTCAGAATTTGTTCCTTTTCAACAGTTCTCTGTCTGCTATGACATAAATCTTCCCTAAATGCCCTGCAAAAATGTGGCTTTCTGGTACACTTGGAGTGAGAGGCAAATAGTTGTCTTAAACAACAACAATAACAAAAACACATAGGGAATGACATACACAGTGGCTTATTTTTAATTTAACCTCCAACATCTTCTGTTCATAAATAAAACAGCATTTTTATTGAAGAGTATTTGGTTTACAATGTGTTAATTTCTGGTGTACAGATAGTGATTAAGTTTATATATATATATGTATATTCTTTATATATATTCCTCATTATAGGCTATTATAAGGTATTGAATATAGTTCTCTGTGCTATGTAGTAGGACATTTTATTTATTTGTTTTATGTATAGTAGTTAGTATCTGCAAATCCCAAACTCCCAAGTTATCCCTCCACCCATCCCCTCATTCCCTGCTGGTAACCAGAAGTTTGTTTTCTGTGTCTCTATGTTTCTGATCTGTAAATAAATTCATTTGTGTCATTTTTTTAGATTCCACATAAGAGTGATATCATATGGTATTTTTCTTTCTCTTTCTGGCTTACTTCACTTAGAATGACAATCTCCAGTTCCATCCATGTTGCTCCAAATGCATTATTTTATTACTTTTTATGGCTGAATAGTATTCCATTGCAGCTATATATCACAACTTCTTTATTCAGTCATCCTTCAGTGGACATTTAGGTCGCTTCCATGTCTTGGCTATTGTGAATAATGCTGCTATGAACATTGGGGTGCATGTATTTTTTCAAATTAGAACTTCCTTCAAGTACATGCCCAGCAATGGGGTTGCTAGATCATATGGTAAGTCTATTTTGAATCTTTTGAGGGCTCTCCATATTGTTTTCCATAATGGCTGCACCAAACTATATTCCCACCAACAGTGTAGGAGAGTTCCCTTTTCTCCACACCCTCTCTAACATTTATCATTTGTGGACTTTTAAATCATGGCCATTCTGACTGGTGTGAGGTGATACATCATTGTAGTTTTGATTTGCAGTTCTCTAATAATTAGCCATATTGAACATTTCACCATGTGCCTATTGACCATCTGTATGTCTTTATTAGAGAAATATTTGTTGAGGTCTTCTTCTCATTTTTGGATTGGGTTGTTTGATTTTTTTGTTATTGAATGAGCTGTTTGTATATCTTAGAAATTAAGCCCTTGTCAGTCACATAGTTTGCAAATATTTTCTGCCATTTCATAAGTTGTCTTTTCATTTTCTTTATAGTTTCCTTTGCTGCACATAAGCGTATAAGTTTAATTAGATCCCATTTGTTTATTTTTGCTTTTATTTCTATTGCCTTGGTAGATTGCCTTAGGAGAACATTGCTAAGGTTTATGTCAGAGAATGTTTTACCTGTAATCTCTTCTAGAAGATTTTTAGTGTCTTGTCTTATGTTTAAGTCTTTAAGCCATTTTGAGTTTATTTTTGTGTATGATATGAGGGTGTGTTCTAACTTTATTGATTTATATGTGGCTGTCCAGTTTTTCCAACACTGCTTAGTGAAGAGACTCTTTTCTCCACTGTATATTCTTGCCTCCTTTGTTGAAGACTAATTGACCATAGATGTGTGGGTTTATTTCTGGGCTGTCTGTTCTGTTCCATTGATCCATACATCTGTTTTTGTGCCAGTACCATGCTGTTTTGATTACTGTAGATCTGTAGTATTGTCTGAAGTCTGGGAGGGTTATGGCTCCAGCTTCGTTCATTTTCTTCAGTATTGCTTTGGCAATTCTGGGTCTTTTGTGTTCCATATAATATTTAGGATTATTTATTCTAATTCTCTGAAAAATGTTCTGGGTAATTTGATAAGGATTGCATTAAATCTATAGATGCTCTGAGTAGTATGTTTTAACAATATTAATTCTTCCAATCCAAGAACATGGGGTATCTTTCCATTTCTTTAAATAACTTTTAATTTCTGTAATCAGTGTTTTATGGTTCTTCACATATAAGTCTTTCATCTTCTTGGTCAGGTTTATTCCTAAATATAATTTTTTTGCATGTGATTTTAAAAGGGTTTTTAAAATAATTTTCCTTTTCTTATCTTTCATTGTTAGTAAAGAAACACAACAGATTTCTCTATATTAATCTAGTATCCTGCTACCTTGCTGAATTCGTTTATCAGCTCTAATAGTTTCTGTGTGGAGTCTTTAAGGTTTTCTCTATACAGTATCATGTCATCTACATATAGTGACAATTTTACTTCTTCTTTTCCAATTTGGATTCATTTTATTTCTGTTTCTTGTCTGATTGCTGTCGCTAGGACTTCCAATACCATGTTGAACAGAAGTGGTGAGAGTAGTCATTCTTGTCTTGTTCCAGATTTTAGTGGGAAGGCTTTCAACTTTCTATCATCGAGTATTATGTTGGCTGCGGGTTTGTCATAGATAACTTTTATTATGTTGAGATATGTTCCCTCTATACCCATTTTTGTAAAAGTTTTTATCATGAATGGATGTTGAATTTTATCAAATGCTTTTTCTGCATCTATTCAGGTGATGATGTGATTTTTGTCCTTTCTCTTGATTTGGTGTATCACATTGATTGAGTCACATGTATTGAACCATCTTTGTGTCCCTGGGATGAAGATGTATGATCTTTTTATGTGTTGTGAATTAAGCTTGCTAATATTTTGTGGAGAATTTTTATATCTATGTTCATCAAAGATATTGGCCTGTAATTTTTTTTTTTTTGGTTGTGTCTTTGTCTGATTTTGGTATCAGGGTGATGGTGGCTTCATAGAGTGAGTTTGAGAGTGTCCCCTCCATTTCAATGTTTTGGAATAATTTGAGAAGAATTGGTGTAAATTCTCTTTTATATGTTTGGTAGAATTCCCCAGTGATGCTATTTGGTCCTGGACTTTTGTTTGCAGGGAGTTTTTTTAAATTACTGATTCAGTTTACTTCTAGTGATAAAATTATCATTCAATCAGATCAAATTACTTCTGTTTAAATTATCTATTTCTTCTTGATTCAGTTTTAGTGTACTATATGTAAAACAGCATTTTAGTACCAAAACATGTAAGAGGATATAATTTCAGAATTTTTTTAAATTGAAGAATAAATTTAAATTATGTAACTATTCTATATATTCCCCTTAATTCTTGTGACTTGATGAAAACCTTGTCACTGATTGGTGATTTTCCAGATTATAGTGAGAACCACTTGCTTAAAGAATAACTCTGACACTCAGAATCATGACAATCTCACAGACATTGAAAAAGAAAAACATTTGTGTTGTTCCTAGCATTAACTGCCCACCTCAAGACTAATCTGCTAAATTTAGAGAGAAATGGCTCAGTGGACTTCATGGAGCCAACTTACTGCCAAACTTATTATATAGCTTTAATTAATGTCGTATTATTCCATATACTATTCATACTGTAGTAAGATTGCCATCTGTAGCTTGTTCAATAGAATGAGAATATAAGATTGGTTGATAGGAAAATATTTTCACAGCTGTTATATTTTAGAATAAGGATATGCTTAAACATGAGTTAATTTTTTGAATACTTAAGATTTAAAAATTAAATTGCCCCTTAAAATGTCTTAAGCTTTTCCTATGATGATGTAGTTATGTCACATAATTGATGTTCACTAAATAATATCTCATACTCTTCTCTGAACCTGATGTTTTTTAAATAATTTATTAGCAAGAGTCCATCATCTTTAATCAAATGTAAATCCAATGCAGCTTGTTCATCACATATGTTTTGTTAAGAGTACATTGTTCTAAGTAGGTTAATCTGAAAAATTATTATTTCAAACAGTATGCCATGAAAGGGATTAGCCTCCATAAATATTTCATTGAGCTATATATTCTCAATGTCCAAAGAACTTCTTAAGTTTAGAAAATTAAGTTCTTAATTTAATATCATTCATAAATAAAGTAATAAATTGCTTTTACAATGAATTGAGTTACAAGCGTTATTTCTATTCAAGAGGATTTTAATTGTGTTTGCAAGTTAGGCAGAGGTGCTAGGAGTATTGTGAGACAATGAAATCTATACATATAAGTATAATAATTTCTTCTAGGAGACAGATGACTCCTTATATAAAATAATGAGCAGTTACTGCTTACAAATAGTCACTTGTTACATATTACTATTAGAATGTCTGTAATTAAAATGGAACATGCAAAATATTTCCAACCTTGAAAAGTATCAGTCTAGAGCAATTTATATACCACACAAGTGAACCTGTGATTTTTTTTTTTAAATTAGTATGTGCATTTGCTATTTGGAATAATATAATTATTAGGTTAATGGTCATTGTTGTAATAGATGCTGTGGTGTGTCTCCCAGATTCCTCCAACTTCTAGGAGTTTTGATTGCTGAAGGGTCAAAACTAAGGTCATCTCCAGAAATTGCTTTCTCCAAATATTATACCCATGTCCTGGGAACGGCTTATTTCTAATAACTGATTAATTTATATGATGCTCCAGCCCCCTTACCTCAAGTGATGATAGTTTGGAAGAATCATCTCGGTTTTAGGTTTTCCTAAGGGGTGAACTGAGGCCCCACTGCAACCACATCTCAGTTCAAACCTCCTCTCTGCTCAATAGTACTTCTTTTATTCCCTTATAAGATTGATAAACAATGTCGATAATATTACATTAATTAAACTAATGGTGAACAAGACATAGCTATATAAGGGAGGCTTTGGCAGGACACATACATTCCAAAGTGTGAGACGTAAACTCTATGATATTTCAGGAACTGAGCCCATCAATGAATATTTTTAGAGATCCAGTTATCTAGTGTGTTCTGGTACATGTCCTTTAATACAAAAAAAAAATTATGACTTAAAATTTCTGACCATATAGATGCAAGTATGATTCCCTAGCAGATACTTGGGAATACTACTCCTATCCATTGATTAAAGTGGAAAGCTGCCATCTTTGAGTGGGGCCCGGATAAGGAATGGCTGTGCAGCAGATTCAGGCTGCAATGCAAGTTGTCCTGTTGCTGGGCCATCCAAACCAATAGACACTAAGGAATTAGAGATGTTTGTGGTAGAAAAACATTCTTATACAGCAGAGAATTATATACCATTTACAGACGATGCTCATACAGATGGTGCTCATACATCTAGACATGAGAAAAATACTGATCATGAAACCCAAGTAACCATGCAGCCTTCCTAAACTGAGTTCTATGAGACCCGCCAAATCACTTAGTTCCCAGAACCAACAGCTATTTAATCCAAAACTGAAGGAATATATTTGATATTGGGCACAATAAGATTAGGGGTATAATTAATTTGCATAAGATGTCTCAGACTTTCAGTTTCTCCACCATGATTACACCAGCACCTATCCTCAGCTCACCCCTCTGGCTACAGGGAAGTCCATCATGAACAGTTAATGTTAAAGGTAAAAGACTAAGGGAAATGTCACAGATATTTTGGCTTAAGGGTGCAAAATGAAAATGGACTAGTTCTATAGTGTAAGAAGGTCTTGTTGAGTCCCATGCACTTCAGAGTGTGAGACATAAACTCTGCAATGTTTCAGGGACCCACTACATTAATAAAGTTTTTAGTAGTCTAGTGATTTGAGATGTTCTGGTACATCACCTCAAACATAGAAACAAATTGTTGTATCTCACACTTCCCACCATTAAGTAAGCACCATGCCTGGTAAACCACTTTGATTTTTAAGAGATGATCCTGAGTGACAGTAAAAAGGAGAAATCCTCCAGATAGGCAGAGCTTCGAGTACTGTGCCTGGTCACTCACTTTGTATGAAGAAAAGTATGGTGAAAATACATATGAACTCACTGACAGTGGATAATGACTTGGCTTGTTTTTTAGGGGCCTGGAAGCAGAAAGATTAGAAGATCAAGTACTGCGGGGCAGGGTGGGTATAGCTCAGTGGTAGAGTGCACACTTAGCATGCATGAGGGCCTGGGTTCAATTCCCAGTACCTCCATTAAAATAAATAAATAACCTAATTTCCTTTCCCCCACCTCGCAAGAAAAAAAAAAAAAAAGAAGAAGAAGAAGAAAAAAGTGAGAACAAGAAATGTCTAGACTAAAGTACATGGATCACCAAGGGAATTAAGCACAAAGAGTGAAGATCTCCATGTTACATTGTAATACCTTATTAAGTAGGGTTCTTCAGAGAACTGAAACCAGTAGAGTGTATGTGTGTATGTATGTATGTGCATGTATTATATACATAAAGGAATTGGTTTATATGATTAAGGAGGCTGACAAACTCAAAAATCTGCAGGATAGGCCAGGAGCTTAGAGACGAAGGATGAGTCAATGCTCCAGTTCAGGAGTGAAGGCCATCAGCTGATTTGATGAGACCTGCCCACGTTGGGGAGGGTAATCTGCTTTACTCAAAATCCATTGATTTAAATGTTAATCTCATCCATCCAAAAAAATACACATTAGGCTCTGTTGTCTAGCCAAACTGATGCAATTAACCATCACAGACAGGTATCAGAGATATCCACTGTAGAAGATACACTAAACAATCAACTAGAAAGAATGTTTCAGCCAGTGAATGCTCAGCCTTTTTTAGGAGCCCTAGCAGAATTAGCACAATGGTTCCATGAATGGCTTGGGATTCTGATCACCAAGACTAGTTACTGCTATTTCTAATTGTTTATCTAGCTACTAAACCACTGATTGATCCAGTACCACACCTTGAAAAGACTAACTAGACACTTAATGCCAAGTTGACTAGAGAGATCTACTTATATCCTGAAAGGGACGATAATTCATTGTGACTGTAATTAACTTATTCTTTACAAAGATTTTCCTTTCCTTTATACAGAGCCTCAGTTTGTGCTAGTATTCTAGGACTTACAAAGTTTTTGATCCATCAACAAGGTATTCTGCATAACATTACATTATAACAAGGGGATCGAGAGGGAAGGATATGCAGCAATAGAAAAATGGAGGCACAGGTGAAGAGCTAGGTTGGAGATGATACCCTGTTCAGATGAGATACCATTAGGAGCAGTATACACAATAAATCAATGTCAGTATATGGTGTCTGTCCTCATTAAACAGAATAAATAAGCTTTAGAAACAAAAGATGGAAGTAGCAGTGGCTCTGCTTACCATCACTGCCAGTGATTCACTTTAAGAATGTGTGCTTTCCATCCCTGCAACTCTAATCCCTTCAGATCTGGAAGTCTGGGTTCCCTCTAGGTTCCACTTCTACCAGGGTCCATAGTCAGAGTTCTGTTAAATTTTAAGTTATGGCTGCCACATCACATCAGTCTCCTATGCTAAAGACCATCAGGGAAGAAAGGAGTCACTATCCTGGAAGAGATAATTGATTTGATCATTGAAATGAGGTGAGGTTGCTATTAACTGATAGTTTAAAGAAAAAAGTATGTTTGACACCCAGGTGATCTTTTGCATCATAAGGTTAGAATTCCTCTGTACAATTTTTAAAATAACTTTATTGAGATGTAATTGAGATATAATAACCATACAATTCATCCATTAAATGGTGTAATTGAAAGGTTATTATTTCTAATTGTAATTATATGTATTTATACATATATATAACATTAAAATTTGTCATTTTAACCATTGGTAGATTAAATTCAGTGTCATTCACAATGTCATATAATCCCCACCACTATCTATTTCAAAAACTTTTTTATTACCCTCCCTCTCAAAATTCTGTTAAGCCATTAAAAAATAATTTCCACTCCTACCTCCCCTCATACCCACTGTCCCCATCTAATCTACTTTCTAGCTCTGAATTTGCCAGAAAATTTCATATAATTGGAACCATATAGTGTTTGTCCTTTTTTGTCTGGCTTATTTCACTTAGAATAATGTTTTCAAAGTTCATTGATGTTGTTGCATCCCTTTTTAATGGCTTAGTATTATTAAGATCTATGTATATACTATATTTTTTTAATCTATTAATCAGTTAAAAGGCACTTAGGTTGTTTTCATCTTTTGGTCATTGGGAATAATGCTGCAATGGACATTAGTGTTCAAATACCTATTTGAGTCCCTGTTTTCAATTTGTTTCAATATCTACAAAAAGAGTGGGTTATATAGAAATACTGTATTTAGCTTGTTGAGATTATTACCCCACCAGATAATATCTCTTAACCAGTGGAATTGGTAGTTGAAGTTAAGGGGACTCTAGAAAGAGTAGTAGAGGAGGAAGACAATGAGTATTATTTGTGGCCCTAAGACCGGCTGAAGTCAGAGGAGAAAGGCTTGTGTCAATCTCAATTACATTTTTTGCCCCAGGAAAAGAGACCTGGAGGATCTGTTTCCAGATGAAGTAAACTTATTACAGGAAGCAAATGTATCTAAGTGGTGCAAGGGATAGACTGTAGTGGAGGTTATGGTGTACTGCTGAATCCTCTTTCAGAGTGGGGACACCCATTACTCCAGCTGCTAGGGGTGATGACTGCTTATGTCTCATAGAAATGTAACTCCCCAGGAATCTCCCTCAGACTTAGGAGGCTGCTTCAGACACTTTTACACTGCCACAATGGGGAGAAACTTGTATCCAATGCAGTTAAAACAGGGCTACAAAATCATAGTACTTTTCCTCAATTTGGGGCATTTCTGAAGGACTTCAGCAGCTTGAGAGCTCTTCTTGAGATCCTCTGTTGCAACTATATCATGATTTAATTTCTTTTTTGGCCAGTTCCATTTTTCTTTTAATTTCTACAGATAATTATTGCTGAAAACTCCCTATACATTTTCATTTCATTGCTTGTTTCCCAGGTAACCTAATCAATAAAAATTAGCTTAGAAAAACTGACAATAAAATAACAATAACTAAAGACTAAAACAGTTTGTTAGCTCAGTTGTGTCCATGGCTTACTAGTCCTCATTTAACATTGAAGTTCAGGTTTCTTGACATTGAAAATGTATATTCTTCTCATAATGATGCTTTTTTTTTTCTGATTCTGATAGTGCAAAAAATTCATTAAAATTTCTATCTATGAAACAAGATAGATAGTGAAAATTGTGAACAAAATCAAAGTAAAGCAATAACTGACTGAAGAAAAACTAATAGTAAGGTATTATGTATTTGCAGAATATGTAAAAATAAAATGTATGACAATAATAGTACAGGGGATAAGATAGGAGTAATTGAGAATATACAGTTGTAAAGTACTTACACTACACATGAAGTGGTATGATATTGTTTGAAAACAGGCTGATTAAATAAGAAAATATATTTTAAACCTGGGGCAACCACTAAAAAATTAAAATAGTTATACATAGTAGGTCAGTAATGTAGATAAAATGTAACTTTGTAAAATATTTAATTAACCTAGAGAAAGCATAAATGGAGTGGGGGAAACCTGGATACAAATGCAGCAAACAGAAAACATCTGGGAATATGATAGATTTTAATCTAACTATATTAATAAACACATTAAATACAGATAGTTAAAAGATAATAAGCAACAAATATGGATAGGTTGAATAAGCAAAGAACAATTACAAGCTATCTATAAGAAACCCTTTTTAAATATGTGGGCATAAGAATGTTAAAAGGAAAAGAAAGAAAAACATTATACTATGCTAATCACTAATCATAAAAAAGCTAATTATGTATACTAATATCTGATAGAATAGATTCAGAGCAAGAAATGTTACCAGGAATAAAGAGGGGCATTACATAATGATAAAAGCGTGAATTCTCCAAGAAGACATGACAGATTTATATGTGCATATATCTAATGACAGAGCTGTAAATTATATGAAGCAAAAACTGATAGAACTGAAAGGAGAAGTAGACAAATTTACAATGACAGCTGGAGACTACAACACTCCTTTATCTGTAATTGACAGAACTAGCAGCAAGACAGTAAGGATTTTAAAGAACTGAAATAACACACTGAATGACACAATTGGCATTTATGAAACACTTACTTAATATCAGCCCAATATACATTCTTTTTAAGTACATGTGGAACTCTTGACCAAGGCAGAGCATTCTTGGATATAAAACAAGCCATACACACAAAAAGAATAGAAGCAGTAAAGGTAATTTTCTGACATAATAGAATTAATCTTGGAATTAATAACAAGGTTATTTGGAAATTCTCGAATATTTGGGTATTAACCAATACACTTCTAAATGCCCTATGGGTTAAGAGCAAATTTGAAGGGATATTAAAGGGACAAAATTTGAACTAATTGAAAATGAAAATAGACCATATCAAATGTTTGTGTAATCCAACTAAATTAATGCTTAAAGTGAAATTTATAGCATTTCAGTTTTATTTTAAACAAAAGTATAAAACAGTAATATAAATAAATAAATAAATAAATAAATAAATAAGCAAATGAAAATCAAAGCAAACAGAAGAAACCACAAAGAATAAAGCAAAAATCAACGATACAGAAACCAAAGAAAATAGACAAACTCATTGTAACAAAACCTGGTTCTTTGAAATGAGTCATAAAACCAAATGAATTTTATAGATGAGAAAATTAAGACTCATAAAGGTTAATTCATTCACCCAAAAATCATATAGAAGCAGAGATAAAATCCAAATCTAAATATTTCTTAATCTAAAACCTCCTAACTGCTGCTTTGAGAGGTCATCTATTTTGTCTTGGTTCATTTAAATGGAACAAGACTCCCAGACTCTTCATTTAAATAGGAAATCTGACAGTGTTTTTGTTTGTTTCTTTCATGTATATAGCAGATAGATATTCCAATCCTATCTGACCAAAGAAGAATCTCAGAGATATGTGCCTTTGAGAAATCAGAGATTCCAAATTAAATGTTATTACCTTGACAAAATATTAAGACAATCAATCCATGGTTAAAAGTTTAGTTACACAGGACTGAATAATATTCTCTGAAGTTTGGGTGTCATATGAGACTTACTTAACAGAAAAATACATGTAAGGACACTTTATTTTTATATAACTCAGAGTAATAAATGTTTTTCTTTCATCTGTGAAGGAATGGAAAATATTTGATCCTTCTAATTTTGCTGAGACTTCTTTCATGCAGTTATAAGAGCTTGCAGGTTCAGATCCTTAATCACAAAGACAGTTTTCAGTGTCTCTGCAATTTCTCAAAGTTCAAACTTTATGTAGTGAGTCATCATTAATTGTTTATGTATATAACTGTAGCCCAGCTTCACAAGATGCTAGAATTTGTGTTTTGCTAAGTTGCATTTTACTCTACAAAATGATGATTACAACCACATTTTATGCCTGTAAGAAACTCTCTTGAAAGTGCTGTATGATATATCCTGTGATAAAATTTGGGCAGTGGGTGCTAAAAGCCATAATGGCCTTTAAGTGAAAGGGCAGATTCATGACTGAGTACAACCTCAAAAAGAATTTCTCTGTGTGTATCTTCATGAACTTTATAATACTAGCTAAGCATTTCCTCACTTTAGGCTCATGGTTTTATTTTCCATTTCATGCCTGATATAGGATAAGTTAATGTATCTTTTAGGATGGTTTCCATAGAAAGGAATAAGAAAACTTAACTAAACCTGGCTTGAGAGGGAATTTGTTCACATTAGTGAAGAACATAGAAATAGAATTAGCTTCAGGTGGAATATGAACGTGAAGTCGTAACATCACCAGATCTCTGTCTTTTTCCATCTTTTCTGTTTACCCCTCTACTCTAAGATGGTTTTATTCGTAGCTCAGTGTAATGGTTGCCAACAAAAATACCAGTACATTACCCAGGCCTCAGATCAGGAACAACAAAAAAAAAAGGAGTATGTTTTTAGTCAGTGCCCATATTTGTCTAAATGTTAATATTAATTAAACCAATTTAGGTCATAGACTTATCCCAGAATGAATGGGTGTGGCCAGGGATTGGAATTATATTGTTTGGCTTTGACTTGGTTCAATTTCCCCTTCTACACCCAGCGTTATCTGAGTCACGTGGGAAGAGAGTGAGGAAAGTTTTCTGTTTTCTGTTTCTTTGCCTAAAAGAAATTTGTAAGTTCCAAAAAAAGAGAAAAGAGGCACAAATAATAACCATACAGTATAACTACATATATAGAGAAAAGTGGCAGGATGATCTGTGAGAATTGTTTTCCTTTCCCATTTCAAATCCAGCAGCACTACTTCCTTCCTACAGGAAGCAACCTTTACAGAGGCATGTTTAAGATGGCATGCCACTTAGCACTGATGTGCTGATCACTTTGGGAGGAAATTATGATCAGAACAGTTCTTGGAGCTACTCCACTTCCATGTTTGCAGACAGGAATTAGGAGAAGCCTTGCTTGCCTGATGGGAAAACAAATGTCTTAAGAATTAAGAGGAACTTTATACTTATGTTTTACTGATGACTGCAGGTTGCTTGCTTAGAGAGGTTGAAAATGAGAGCTGCCACTCAGTGGTAAGTGAAAGAGTATTTGAATTTAGAAGGTGTTATGCTCAAACTGCAGGAAGAGTGAAGGGCTTGCCAAGAAAATGGGCTGGCCTTTGGGCATCTCAACCCAAATTCAACATTTCTATTCAAAAATTAATGTCTTCAATCAATAATTCTGCCAATCTGTGTCTACAGTTTCCCCACAGTGATCTCCCAACACCCATGTAGGCAATGTTGAATTTACTGCGACCTGTGACATTTTTTCTATATTTTTTTCTATTCTTACTTATCCTCCTTAAACAGTTATAATTTCTCCCTCAGGGAATCATTTAGGATATTCTTCAACAATTCACCCCTACAAATGATAAGCTGTTTTCAAGCTCAAGCCTAAGATAATAAAAGGCAATGTAATGTGTAGTCAAAAAGACTTGCTGAGGATTGAAATAGGTTGTTTAATGGAGAGTTATAACTGTCAATTTCAGTCTCTCATTGCTTTACTAACTTTAGAAACTTAAATTTCTATGAAACTTTCCTAAATGCACTCCTTTTTTTCCTATTTTTATCCTCAGTTTTACAAGTTAAGTTAATTACAACAAAGAATTCTAAGAGAGACCATTAGCTTTTTGCTTTTGGCATTTAAATTGTATGTGTGTATTCACTTGGTCATTGTCAGTGTCTGTACCCCACAATGGTTCACTTTGTAATGTTGATGAAGCAGATGATGTTATCACTTAATTTTTAACACTTTGTTCTTTTAATATTTCATCTTTTCGAAAGCAAATATAAATATTTTTGGAATTGACAAGTTGGGTTGTCACATCTATACCACTCTGTCACATCAATATTAACATCCTATTCCTTCTATCTAGTTAAAGTGGATGAGGCAATGCCCCAAGAGAAAGAAAAGAAAAATCAGAAGTATGAAATGAGTTTCACATTTGTGTGGAAATCCTCTTATTTATAAATTGTACTTATGTTAGACAGTGGAAGATATTTATGTTTTGGTACTGTCCAGCCGTTGTTTAAGATTCTAATACACTTTCTGTAACCTGGCAGAAACATTACCTATCTTGGAAACCAAAGTAAAATCCCTAATATTTGAAAGTAGCATTTTGTTGCAAGGTGGGGATGGAATGGGGTGGGGATTGTGATAATAAGTTAGATAATTAAAAGTGTTCCTTTATTCAAAATCCTAAGATTTGGAAACAAAATTGTATAGTGACTTGAGAACGTAGATGATGAAGTAGAGATTCATCATTTGCCAAAATGTATAATTTACTTTAAAAATACTTATAAGGCAAGTGTCACAACCCAAAAACTCAAATAAAAACAAAACAAAACAGTTTTTTTTCTTAAAGCAAATTCAATACAACTCCAAAACTCCTTTTTTCCAAGATATTGGAAAACTCTATAACATTGGGAGTGATAACCCCTTCTCTCCTTTCTGAGGATCAGACAAATTCCAAGAGAACCCATAAAATTGGAAATGTCTCTCACAGTCAGGTTTTAGAATCAATGTTGATATCTTAAACTAGCCAACACAGGAAAGAGAAGTCCCACTCTTCTACAAGCAAACACACACCACAGTTTGAAGGATTGGGAGAGCACTGTCCTTATTATCTTGAGTGAGATTTAGAATATATTTTGCTACAGAAATGATTATTTTATAATCCCATTATAACTCACTTAATATGAAACCTTCCTAAAATATGAAATAATATCAGCCTTTTAAATTTCCATATAATATGCAAATCTCAGAGTTGGAATAAATTACATAAGCATATGTTCTTCCAAATAAATTAAAATTTTGCATCAGTATGTATTAATCAACTCTGAAGAACACAAAAATGTTTAACCAATTAATACTGGGGTATCAATCAATCAATATGTTTTACTTCTATTTAGTTTTAAATAGTTAGGATTATGCAACATGTGATAAATATATGAACATATCCTCCCTTTGGTTTACCACAAATTGTAATAAACATAGGATTAATATTATTATGGAATTGTACCATTATATTTTTGTTAATGGATGAATATTTAATACCATAAACATTTATTTTAGGGTTAAAATCATCACATTGTTTATTGATAAGAGAATTATTTATCCCCAGTTTTTAAAAACAACTTGTCTATTGACCTAATCTAGCACTTTCTTTTCAGTTTCCTCTCTATGGAGTATTTTCTGTATTAGACTTTTTTGTTTTGTGTTTGATATAAGAAATTGTCACTTTGAAGAAAAGCTGTGATGTTCAAAATGTTCTCTATTAAAAGTAAATATCATTATTGTTTATTTGAAATCACAGAAAAATGACAATTATTCCAAATTGAACCCAATGATAGTTAAGTATCTAGTCATCTCTTCTTTCCACCGAAAGCATATTTATTAAATCTTAAAGTCAGAACAAAAGAAATTTGTGCCTAAGCATGTCTTGGCAGCAAAGTATGGAACTTCCTTAAACGTTGAGGATATTTTAGTATTGGGTCTCATCAGTGATTTCATGCTATCATTAGAGATGCCGGCCTGCAGGGCCATTGTCACCATACCCAACAAAACAGAAAAATAGAAAATGTCATGCATGTCTACTATTCATCTCACTAATTCTTTTCTTATGTCTACTCTTGTTTCTTTTCTAAGATTTCCCAGTATTTATATTTTTTGAATCCCTAGTCATCTGTCCTCTTGTCACTTTTGCTTCTGTATTTTTTTTCTTAAGGACCTGAGAGAAATTTTTGAAATATTTTCCCCTCAAATATTTGATTTTCAATTGTATGCTCACTGCTTGCTCAAGTTTCACATTTCAGTTATCTTTACAGTATCATTTAAAATGTGCATTAAGTTTTTTTAATGTTTTTCATTTCTAGACAACCTAAGAGAATATTATTGAATAGTCTGGCTTTTAGCAATTTTATTCTCTGAAATGCATAATGCAAGAAATAAATTTCTACAGAAAATGTTGCATATATGACTTACTTTTTCCTTGTGAACGATTTAAAGTTTTTGATACATATTATAAAATTTCCTGTATGAAATTTGGGTCAATTTACAACTTACTTAACATAGATTAAAACTGATATAATTTGTGTGTTTGGAAATTTATTGGGCTAAGCAAAGCAAAATCTTATTATTCCAATTTGCATTCCTGTAAATACTACTGGTTTGAATAGTTTTCCTTATGTTTTATATGCACAGGATAGCTGAAAACATCATCTACAGTCATATGACAGAAGATAAAAGCAGAGTCAGAGTTCTCAACTGTACAATTATGAATTATACTGAAACCAAGGCTAATTCTGAGTTTATTTCAGCTCCATGGATTTTCTAACTTATTAAAAATACTTTCTTTTATTTACATTAAAATGACATTATGTCTTACCAAAATTTGTATCTGCTCCAACGTGATTTTGCTTGGTAATTTCAAGTTATCCATCTGCAGCCATATATTCATATTTTCCCTGTTACCAATCATGTTGATGAAATATAATTTATTCTGTTCATTTTATATTCTTATGTAGAACAAAACCTAAAGAATTTGCAGTGGATCTTATCAATTTCCAGTTCTATTGTTATTAAGGTACCAACTCAGCATGGACTCTGCTTTGTGAAGCATAAAAGACTCAGCAGATCCAGGGACCTTTGCCACCTAGCCACGCCCTTGTAGACATGAAAGGATTCCCCCCTTCACTCCATGACTCAGCTGCAGCTCTATGCTTTGGGGGACCACACTCCCCACTGACTACTAGAAGGGCTGGAGAACAAAATTCAGAAATGTAGAGACTTAGCACTCACCCTAGGGGACAAACTTGATCACTGAGAATCAGCAAACAGCAATGAATTGGCAGTTAAATACTTCTCCCTTACTGTGGAGACTGTTCTGAGTTCAAGTGATTCCCTTACCCGGCTGTGAATTCTCAGAGAGCTGTAGCTAACCTAGTAGTTTCTTCCCAGAAGTTTATTCCCTTTCTTTCTTAGCTCATTACCCCTCTCCCTTCATCTTATTACTTTGAGTCCGTACTCCTAATAGGTTGTAAGGTTTGCAGAATCTGTTTTCAGGGTTCCTCAGGCTATGATACTTGTTCACATCATAATTACTCCTTTGCATATCCCTCAAGTGTTTTTTTCTTCTTTAACATAATCAGGCTATATTTGCAAAATTACAACCCTGGTTAGATCCAGCTCTGTTCATTGCAAACGTAACTGTGTGCCATTAAATACAGATGGAAGAATACATTAAACAAACTTAATTTTCAATTTAAATTTTAAATTTAATTTTAAATTTATGTCTGTGAACCTAGTCAGGGATCACAAATCTTGTCTCTGCATCTTCTATGAATTATGACTAGGATGGTCCTGTTTAAATTCAACACACACACCCCCCCCCGCATATATACTAAATTTCATTCTTCCTCATTTACTTATTCATGAACATTGCTTCAGCAAACCTCTATTTCCTACATCATCATTATTTTTTCATAACTCTTCTAGATGTCTTCCAAGAGCATGCAAACATTTTTATGTCCCATCTTAAGTGCAATAGACACAAAAACACTTTTTTGACTCTTTTTACTCTAGATATGAACTTGTTTGTTCTCTTTTAATGTAAAATTGTCAAAAAAATTGTCTCTAACTCCTCTTCTTCCATTCCTTCCTTAATGCATTCCAATCAGGTTTATCCTCTACCATTCGACTGACACTGTTCTTGACTAGATTGACAATAACATTAAAGTTGCTAAATCTAGTAAGCAATTACACGTCATCATCTTTGTTGACTTAAAGAGCAGCAGTGGCTTATTTCCTCCTCCTTGATGTGTTGTGGTTTTTTTGTTTTGTTTTGTTTTTTGTTTTTGTTTTTTAAACTTGGCTTCCAGGACATCAGACTTTCTTTGTCACACTAATTGCTCCATCTTAGTCTCTTTTGTTTCTTCTCTTCACTCTAATGCTGCAATCATAAGTCAGTATGACAAAACTAAACCCTCATTCTTCATCTTGAAACCAGCTTTATCCATATCCTTTTCTGTAGCCATTGATGACAACTCCATCATGTCAGTTGATTCGCTCAAAGACCTTGCAGTTATTATCTCTTCTCTTTTTTTTCACACCACATATGAAGTGAGCTGAATAAATAAATTACCTTGTCTTCTGTGTGTTTTTATTTAAAGATATCTTATTTAATATATATTGTTGATTCACTAACATTTAACTGGGGCCAACAGCTCAAAAACTCATACCTGAACAACCATTATCAAACACTTGTATTTTGTCCAAAAAGTACATTGTAGCCTTCTTCCACTTAGGGATTCTAGATAGCACTTTAGCATTACAATTGGGGGCCATTTTTTAACAAAAAGCACAAAAATATGAAAACTGTGGTACTAAATAGTTGGTGAAAACAAGATGTGTTTACAAAGTGATAGATGAAATAAGAAAGCAAATTGTTTCCTTGTTTGACCTCAGCCAGAAACTTGTTCGTTGGGCAACTCAGTTTCTGCAGCTATGCACATGTCCACAAATGATCACAAAAGCATCCCCAACATTGATTTGGGTGTTGCAAACAAATTTTAGTTAGTAGGCAAATTCTTAAGTATGGAACCTATGAATAATGAAGATAGACCATATTTTGAATTAGTACTTTCCAAAAATAACTAGAGTGTGAGCATTTATTACCAGTTCAAATTATAATCGTCTCCAACCTGTATTATTCAAGTAGACTCCTTTACTGTTTTCTGTACATCTGCCCTTGCTCCTACATTGTTTAGTCTCAGTACAGTCCTATATGTAACCTACAAGGAAGAAAGGAAGGAAGGAAGGAAGGAAGAGGAAGAAAGAAAGAAAAAGAA
Organism: Camelus ferus; assembly: GCF_009834535.1. Taxonomy (NCBI): domain Eukaryota; kingdom Metazoa; phylum Chordata; class Mammalia; order Artiodactyla; family Camelidae; genus Camelus; species Camelus ferus. Next base: position 96,952,506 of record NC_045697.1, on the reverse strand, counting down.
AGGAAGAAAGAAAGAAAGGAAGGAAGGAAGGAAGGAAGGAAGGAAGAAAGAAAGGAAGAAAGAAAGAACAGACAAGACGAAGTGGAGGGTAGGGAGGGAGGGAGGGAGGAAGGAATGAAGGACCATTCATAGTTGTTATGGTAATGCACCTTAGATTGTGAGTCACTCCAATTTAAGAAATGCTAAAATTTGGGAAGAATGTGGTTCTTAGAACTGATAAAATACTGTATATTCCATTTACTTTGTATGCTTAAATGCAACAAAATCTAAAGGATAAAGAGTGGATTGTATGAATCTGCAACTTATTTTTTTATCAAGGTATCAGTGTAATCCCCTTTGATCATCATGACTAAAGAAAACATGGCTCCTCTCCCATGACATTACCATGTGATGCCTACATCTTGTTTCAGTGCTCTAAGTACCAATGAAGTCTCTGCCTTTTATGTTTGTATCAGTGTAGAATTTAGGTATTTATCTGTTGTTTCTATGGGAGTATTTTTTCTAGTTAATTGGTTTTTTCTTTTTTATTTTCATTTTTCTTTTTTTAAAATTTCTTTTTGGAGTAGAGTTGGTTTACAATGTTGTGTTAATTTCTGGTGTACAGCATAGTGTTTCATATATATACATATTCCTTTTCATGTTCTTTTTCATTGTAGTTTATTACAAGATATTGAATATAATTCCCTGTGCTATGCAGTAGGACCTTATTGTTTATCTATTTGATGTATAGTAGTTAGTATCAGCAAATCCAAAACTCCCTATTTATCCCTCCACCCATCCCTTCATTCCCTGCTGTAAACCAGAAGTTTCTTTTCTATGTTTGTAAGTGTGTTTCTGGTTTGTAAATAAGTTCATTTATGTTATTTTTTTAGATTCCACATGTAAGTAATATCATATGGTATTTTTCTTTCTCTTTCTGGCTTACTTCACATAGTATGATAATCTCCAGGTCCATCCATGTTGCTGCAAATGGCATTATTTTATTCTTTTTATGGCCAAATAGTATTCCATTATAGATATATGCTAGAACTTCTTCATCTAGTCATCTGTCCGTGGACATTTAGTTTGCTTCCATGTCTTGGCAATAGTAAGTAGTGCTGCCATGAACATTGGGATGCATGTATCTTTTTGAATTAGAATTTCCTGCAGATATATTCCCAGGGGTGGGATTGGTTGATCATATGGTAAGTCTATTTTTAGTTTTTAAGGAATATCCTTAAAATCTATACTATTTTCTATAATGGCTCCATCAAACTACATTCTACCCACAGTTTGGGAGGGTTCTCTTTTCTCCACACCCTCTCTAGCATTTATCATTTGTGGGCTTATAATGATCACCATTCTGACTGGTTTGAGGTGATATCTCCTTAAAGTTTTGATTTGCCTTTCTCTAATAATTAATGATATGGGGCATTTTTTCATGTGCCTATTAGCCATATAATATGTTTTGAAACAAAACTGTTTGTGTCTGTGCCTTACTCTTGTTCTTTATCTATCTGACTTGAGGATTCTGTGTCTTTTTTTTTTTTTTTTTTTTTTTGCCTTTACAGAAAGAATTTTAGGTACATATAAAATATTTTCCTTAAAATTTTTTTGGAAAATTTACTTTCTACTTAACTAGGATTCAGTAATGTGTATCACCAAAACAAAAACTATCTAATGCCAGTTTGACAGCAGTAACTTCTGGATTATCTGCTGTCAAAAAGTTCCTGGCCAAGTACTATATGTACTATATCATTAGGCCTCACTACTAAGGCTCTCTGAGTTATAACAGATCTCATGTATATAATTCACATGTAATTATTTAGTGAAACTAGTTTGATTTCATTTTTAGTGACAGTTTATGTCAAATATTACTTCTAATTACATCCCATAATCTCTTTGAGGTTTTAACTATGATTAACTCTGAATTGCCATTTTTTAATGAAGGCAAATTAGTCTTTAAAGGTTGACATGTATAGCTCCAATAAATGGGTTTCAACTGAATGCAAGAGGCAGAGGGAAAATTGTAGTAGAAATAAATCAATTGATAGAAATACAACTCCAAATCAATTAAAGTCGAATAGTGACCTACTTAAATTTGCATAGAGGTTAATAGGCTTCTTGTCTAGGAATTATCTCTTTCAAATGAAAAGACTGATATTATATGACAGAAACTGAATTTAAGCTGCCTGAACTTATTTGCTCTTCTTTCTCTCATTTCCTCCTTCCCTTCCTCCCTCCCTTCTTAACCTTTCTTCCTTACCTTCATCCATTTTTCCTTTTTCCTTTCCTTTCCTTTTTTTATGTATTCATACTGATTAAACACACATGCTCTAGAACCAGAGAGCTTTGGTTATATTCTGGTAGAAATATTTACTACTTGATCTTGGACAAATTGTGAACTTCCCTGTTCCTTTCCTAATATGCCTTATAATGGTGATAATTTTCTCAAGAGTTTGTTAGGATTTTTAGCAGTCATGCAAATAAAGAGCAGAGTACAAGGCTTGGCACGTAATAACTGCCCAGCTGATGGTAACTAAAACATTTTACAACAAGTAAATAGTATCTGGATATCTTCATGCATTTTATCATTTGCATGTAAATTATTATTTTAAATGATATAATGATTTTGTACATTAAATGGTTCATGTTACTTTAATTTACTCAGTGTCTTTTATTTTTCATAATTTTGTAAATTAACAAATCCCCTTTACGACAAAGTGATGCTGAAAAGATTAAAGAAGCCAAAGTAATAAAATTTCATTGTTTTATTGATCAATTATGTATGATGATAATAAGTATTACTTACAATATGACAGAAACTATGTTAAGCGCTTCAAATGGATTTTCTAATTAAGTCCTCACAACCATATGATAAGGCCAGTATTTAACACACTGTCTAAGGCAAACTTTTTCGAAATAATTTTATGTGCTTTCTTATCTTTAAGTATGTATATAGTATTTTTTAAAAATACCATCCCACTTCAGATTTTCCTCAGCATACTTCATTGCATTGTGTATGTGTAAATTCTAAAATAAATTTCTTAATTTTATTTAGCTCACAGATGTTCTTTCCAAATACAGTTTTGTGTAGAATTCAGAAAACAGGCGAAAGAGTAATTGTCAATGGTCCCTAAGTAGCTAGAGTATATTATTGTGCTCTTATTATATGTTAGGCATTCTGTTGAAAGTTTTGCCTGTCCTTTCCTCTTCATTGCTGCCAAAGTTCAGTGAAATAAGTCTTGTTATTTCCATTTTACTTAAAGGAAAAAATTCAAAGAATTTGAGTAATGTTTCCAAAAGCACAGCTTGAAATAATTTCAGGTTTACTGGATTTCAAAGTCCATGATCTTAAAGGCGATATACACCACAGTCTCAGACTGAATTTCTCAGAAACTAGAGTCTAAGACAAAATTATGTACTACTAATTTATTAGGAAGCATAAGAAAGTATTTGAAGTTGTGCATAATTGGACAGCAGGCAGTTCCTGTGGCATCTAATACATTAGAGGCAATAGAAGCCCAAGGTGAAATTAGCAGTCAAGATAACAGACATGAAGCAGGGAGCTGATCTCAGTGAAGACTATCAATGACACAGGCACAGAATGGTGATTGGAGTGACATCAGTGTCCAATGGCTCAAGGTGGTGTGTGCAAGTGTTCAGTAGACCCACTTTTATTTCACTGATGGAGCTTATAGTCTAAGAGTTTCAAGTTTTAATTTGGATAGAACTTAATTGTCTGACATGTAGGTTGAATGATGACCAACACAAATTGTAAGCATGAAATCCATAGGCTTATACAGCAAGAAAAAGAATACTGTTTCCAACATTCATAACTGGCAATGAAGTACTTTGCCATACTACAGGTATTCTGAATAGAGCAGAGAATTTTACCTGGATCTTCTGTTGAAAACCATAGTGTTGTGTAAAAAAAGTATTAACAGTAAATTATAAAATATTTATAATTTATCCTTCTCCTGTCTAGGAAAAAGTGGAATCTAAGGAAGATACAATTGTTTCCTGGGTAACAGTGGCAATTTAGGCTACCTAATTCGATTCACATTTTTTCTGTTGGTAACTAAGGAAAACCAAAAATCTAAGAACAGAGGGCATGAAGATATTTGTCTCTTCCTGATACTGTTGGTGCCACTTTCTTTTTTTTTCCATGACTCTTTTTTTTTTTTTTTGAAAAGCAAATGTGGTAGAGATGTTACCAAAGAGGAGGTTCTTGTCACAGAAAGAATTCACAGACGAGACACAGAGGTCAGGAAAGTAAAATGAGGATTTGTTAAGTGATAGGGAGCAGGCAGATGCAGGTGAGTAACTGCCCTGAGTTTCTTTGGCAAGCTGGTAATATAGGATGTAACAGTGAATGGGTGAAATATTCATTGGAGAGGGAGTGGTTTTCCATTATATTTCTTCTTTTCATCCCACCTCCACCTTCCTGAGGAGAGGAGAGCTTTTTGTCCTTATTTAGTCTGGATGGGAAGCGTCATGGTGTCAGTACATGATGGTTACTTCTTACATGCAAGGCTAATTTTATTGCAGTGTGGAATGATCCCAAAGTTACATTCTGAAGCCAGAGATTCATGCTTTTTCCCACCTTCCTTTGTCTGTCTCCAGGACTCTTATCACATCAAAATGTGTGGTTTCCTGTCAGTCTGGAGGGTCCTGCCTTTCTTTGTCTGCCCAAGAACCCCTTTGTTCACAAGATGCATGGTTTGCTGCCCTTTGGCCTATGTCCCCCTTTCTGTGCCTGTATCTAGCTATCTGCCTGCACAAACAGCAAGAATGAAACTAGAATCAAGCAAATTATAAAAAGCGGAATCAGACATATTTTGATGCTCAATTTTCTTCTGCTTAACAATATAGTGAGAAAACAAAATTGCTCATGAATCTAGGAAGTATGAATATATCATAAGCTCTCACTCTATGTTTAGCCACTAGAGAATCAGCAAAAATTTGTAGTTACAAAATAACATGCATTTGCTAGAGTTATTACATAGGAATTTTATTCATCAGCTATTTTATGATTACACTTTAGTAGTCAGATATTTCATTAATCACTTACACACAAATGATTGCTTCTTTTTTATGTGAATAAGAGTTTGCTTTCCAAATTACTGACATCAGAATTTTTATCTTAAATTGTCCTGAACTTTTTTTGGTAGTGAATTATATCATTTTATTTTATTATTGCAATCCACAAATGTCACTTTGTTTTGCCCATACTCATGAAAGTATGAGTAATATTAAAATGTAATTCTGGAAGCTATTATATAACTCCCTGTAAATTAAATTACTAAATAATACAAGTTAGTTAACTAAATATTAATAATAAAGGTAGAAACATAAAGCAATAATATGAATTTAAAGATATGATATAAAAGGTTAGTAAAATATGTATCTTCTAAATTTTACACCTGCAAATAATTTATGTTGTTGATTATTCATAGTAAATTTCAGGTTTCATTATATTTTATTCAAAAATCCCTGGAACTCTGCATTAAGTTATTTGATTTATCATATTTTTTTTATCTGTATAATAACTCTTCAGAGTAGTTATTAACATTTTTTACTGGAATTACCTGGGGCTCTAAAAGTTTAAGTAACATTTACAAAATTGTACATTTAATAAATAGTAAGGCTAGGGTCTTCTGACTTCAAACATATCATTAATGTCACTATATATCGCAAGCTAAGATTAAACTGCTTATATGGTAACTTTCTGTGGAATAAGTTACTTTATTCTGGAGGTTATATGTTTTTAGCAAGTAAAACACGTAAATTTACAGATACAACTAACACAACAAAAGCTAGATCTGTCCTAGACCCTTTTAGGACTTGGGTGTAACACACACACACACACACACACACACACACACACACACACACAAAACAGCCCCAGCCCTGAAAAATCTTACAGTATGATAGAAAAGACCAACAAATGTACTAGGAATTTGTATGATGTGCATGCAGATTTATGAGAATGTAAAAGACTAGGAGACCAGTTAAAGACCCATCTGGATTGAGTGGATTAAAGAAGGCATGCTGGAGGAGATAACATGCAGATTAGGAGCAAATAAGAAGTTGGCTAACCCAGTTAAAAAAAAAGAGGGGTGGATGGAATGTTGAAAACAACAAAAAGAACACATGTTTATGGGCAGTGGAAGAGGAGATATAGATTCACTTTCTGATAAGAGAGAGCAAAATCTTTTAAGCATAGAAGTGATCTATCAGATATTCACTCCACTAAGACTGAGTAACTGAGGGTAACTACTGATAGTTCAGAGGAGAGTAATAATGCAAAACATTCATGTGGTAGGAGTAGCATAAAATTAGGCTAAAATGTATATGCATCTGGCCTAAGATCTTAATCTCAGACTAATAATAATAAAAAACTCATATATTACACTGTTTTACATTTATTAATTCATAATATTTAATCCTTACTACAACCTTGGGATTAGGTACTTCTAATACACTTTCCCTTGTGGGAAGACAGAGCCACAAAGTTTAAGTAACTTGCCAAGGTACTTGAAGTTTATGAGAAAGACACAGAAATTCTAATGTAGGAGGCTGGTTTCAGATTCTGTGATCTTAATTCCTATGCTATTCTGCTTTTCTAGACGGCTGGTGGCCTGAGGGTAGCTGTACCAAACTGGGCAAGTCATACAGCTTCTTGTTTATCAGTTGCCTTGAATGTACAAATGGGTATGACCATAATTATGTACTTGACCATTACATTTTTTGAGATTGGGAGTCAATATATTGTAATCAAAAGTAGATTTTACTAATAGAGAGAGAGTTTACTAAAATACTGCTTTCATTTAGTCATGTAAAAAAAAATTTCTCAAGCACCTACTACTACAGATTCATCAGACTCAAGCCCTCTTATTCTAAGAAGCTGTCCTTTCTTTGCTACCAAATATCACTCCCTTCAAAGGATTCCTTAGTAGCAGTCATCTGAAACTCAATTGTAGAACTTCTTTATCAAATTTACTTTTTACAGGCAAGTTCTGATTTAGGAAGCATAATTGTAATTCCCTTGAATGCTTGAAATCTCATTTTTGTTTTTGAGGTTTTTAAGTAGAGGTTTAAAACAAACTTGTTAGTAAAAAAAATTCTAAAAAGTTCCTTTTATTAATAGCATAATTTGTTGTATAGACAAGAGAAATAACTGGAGCATCACTAGTCAACACATTGGTCCCCTAAGGAAATTATTTCTGTTGATAATATTACTGACAGCTATTATTCTAGCAGTATCTTTGATTATCCAGTCACCTATGTATGAATGTATGTATATATGGGTGTATCTAAACTATATATTTATGTCTGGGGCAGCAAGTAAATAATGAAGAAAGATGGTGGACTAAGCCAATACTTCCTGTTCGAATCACATTCTCACACACATACATACACACACAAGATATTTTAAGTGGAGAATAAATCATTTGTAGTTATGTAACAAGGAACTTATCATAATTTCTTTAAGTAGAACTTAGCCCAATATGAGTTGATGGAGAAAAACACAGCCTAAAATTTGAAAGAAAAGATGTGTAGTGTATTTTAAGTCTTAAAATTCATAGTCTATGGATAAAGCGTATGGAAGTGTGGAATTTGGTCTGGTGATAAAGAATCTTTCCAGAGCAACAGAACTGAAAGGCTTTCCCCATACCTCCTTGGCACAGGCAGGGGCAGTAGCAGCTTCTGCCCACAATTAATGTTCTGGGACCCAAGATGTAGAAAGCACTCCATATAGCTACTGTTCTCTGTAGAACTCAGAGCTATTCTAAGTTCCAAGCAAACTGTGCTGATTCATAGACACACAGAGCATGCCCACCATGTTTGTCACACAAATTATGGATTTTAGAAAAAGCATTTCTTTAGAATAAATTGATAAAAAATAGTTGGGCTATGTAAAATGTTTACATTACTCTTTATGAAAATGTTGGTTTATTACTTTTCCTCACCATGAATTTATGCAACATAAGTAATAGACTCATTGCAATGAAGAATTTTCCACACATTCTGTAGAGAATATTTTAAAGTAATTTTACTCATCAGCTATCTGATTAAACCTAGCAAGAATATAATCAGCCAGACTCTTGAATAAATTACACATGGCAACTTCGCTGTTCTCCCAGTGCATACATAAAACTACCATTTAACAGTGATAACATTTGAAGTCTTTGGAAAGCAGCTGCTTTTAAAGGTTGAAATAATTCTTTAGTATTTTTCTGGTAATTTGTGTACAATTAAATTCATGTAACTTAAGCACATGCCATTTTTCTGACAAATTATTATGAAATAATATAAACAAGTATAATTCTAGGAGACATGTCCAATGAAAATACATGGAGATATTTGATTGTGTCATTCATAATATATTTCTTAATTAAAATGAATCAAGGAAGTTTATCATAGAATGATGTACATTTTAGTAATACTCATTAGGGATAAAGTGGTTTAGAAATTTTAGATAACCTATAGCTTGAGGAATTTTAGCTTCAACCACTAGAGTCTCAATAAAGTTTAAGATTCTAGGAACATTTATAAATAATTATAAAGTTATATTACTTTAAGTTCTAAGGAGTTAGAAATCATCTACTCAATTAAAATAAGTTATTTGGCATTTTTAAAATTCTTTGTGATACTAGGGCAGATACATAAAATGTTAACATATTGAATTTTTATCTGAAACAAAATGATACTCAATTATGATACTGCTTTTATTTTTTCTTCCTAGAGTCAACTCAATTCAATACAACAAATACTTATTTAGTATATTAGTATATTAGCATGTTTATTAAGCCCTTGAGATGATAGCATACATGTAAGTCAGATATTACATGACTGTGCATACTGTATTGTCGGTCTCAGGTTGATGTGCAGGCAGACACACACTGCACACGTACACACACACAAAGGCATCAGCAGTAAAAAATATCTGAAAATATCCAATTCCAAAAATAATTTTATGTCACTTATTCTGTAAGTAATTTAAGCCAAGTTATTGCCAGGACCACAAATTAGATATGTATTATTTTCACATTTTTTTATCTTTTTCAAATTTAAATCTTCTACTGGAACATGATATAATGTATAAACAAATTAATAAATACAAAATGACTTATGTATTAAAATATATAAATGCATAAATAAATTGCATAAGTAATACTATGATTTCTTATGAGATTTATTTAATGCAGTACTCTGATTTTGGGTGTGTAAGATGTTTCCACCCATCATTGTATGTCTTTACAGTGACTCCAGAGGAAAGCAACTCAGAAAAGGGCCTTTTTTTTTTTAAATTAATTCATAATATATTGCTAGTTTCACATTTTAGAACAATGTTACCTGTGAAGAGAAAAAGCCTACAATTTAAAATCGAACTGAGAAGCTGTGGATACATATCTCATTGTCATAATGATACATATAAAATTAATTTTCTTATTTTGTAAAGGTTATATGTGTAGAAAAAAATGTTAATTAACAAGACTGAATGACTGATAGATTTAGGTGTATTCCTTTTACCAAATACCCTGGGCAATACTTCATTTTGATATAGAAGGAGCACAGTCTTTTCTGGATAGTTGTGAATTTGTATCTCTAACTAGTCAACAAATAACTGTGTCACATTGTCAAGTGGCAACTTTTAATTAGTAAATATTTTAAAATTTATACTATCATCACTATTATAAGAAATTGATTGTATAAAGTTTAGATAAAATAGTGTTGGTTTATGTTTGTTGTCTTGGCAAAATTACTGATAACAGCTTCTTCCACTCTGGTATGTGTCCTGGTTTGTATGGTAAATTGTACAGTCACCTTACAGACATATAATGCATGAATAACAGTTTAAGATTATTGCTGTGGGATAGACATAAGGAGGATAATGGGGAACCAGAAATAGGGACTCTGTAGATAATTTTAGGAGTATTGACCATCTGTATATCTTCTTTGGAAAAAGTCTATTCAGGTCTTCTGCCCATTTTTTGATTGGATTGTTTGTTTTTTGGTATTGAGTTTTATGAGCTTTTTGTATAATTTGGATATTAACCACTTACTGGTCATATATTTGCAAGTATTTCTGCAAATATTTATATTCCATTCAATAGGTTGTCTTTTTATTTTGTTGATGGTTTCCTTTGCTGTGCAAAAGCTTTTACAATTAATTGTGTCCCATTTGTTTATTTTTGGTTTTGTTTCCTTTGCCTTAGGAGACAGATCCAAAAAATATTTCTACAACTTATGTCAGTGAGGGTTCTGCCTATGTTTTCTTCTAGGAGTTTTATGGTTTCTGGTCTTACATTTAAGTTTTTAATCCACTCTGAATTCGTTTTTGTATATGCTGTGAATAAAGGTCTGATCTCACTCTTTTACATGCAGTTATTTTTTCCAACACCACTTATTGAGAAGACTGTCTTTTCTCTATTGTATTTTCTTGCCTCCTTTGTCATAGACTAATGGACCATGGGTTCATGGGCTTGTTTCTGGGCTATATACTGCTATATTGATCTATTTGTCTGTTTTTGTGCCAGTACTTTACTGTTTTAATTATTATAGCTTTGTAGTATAGTCTGAAGTTTGGGAGTGTGATACCTCCAGCTTTGTACTTTTTTCTCAAGATTGCTTTGGCTACTCAAAGTTGTTTTTAGTTCCATATGAATTTTAGGATTTTTTTTCTAGTTCTGTAAAAAAAAGCCATGGATATTATGATAGAGACTGCATTAAATCTGTAAATTGCTTTGGGTAGTATGGACATTTTAACAATATTACTTCTTCTAGTCCATGAATATGAAATATCTTTCCATTTTTTGGTATCATATTCAATTTCATTGGTCAGTGGTTTACAGTTTTCAAAGTATAGGTCTTTCTCATCATTAGTTAAGTTTATTCCTAGGGATTTGAGTCTTTTTAATGTGATTTAAAAAATTTTTTTAAATTAAAGTGTAGTTGATTTACAGTGTTAATTTAAGGTATACAATAAAGTGATTCAGTTATACATGTACATACATACATGTTTTCAGATTATTTTCCATCATATATTATTACAAGAAATTGAATATAGTTTCCTGTGCTGTATAGTAGATCCTTGTTGTTTATCTGTTTTATATATAGTAATATGTATCTATCAATCCCAAACTCCTAATTTATCCCCCCCCCACCCTTTGGTAACCATAGGTTGTTTTCTATGCCTGTGAGTCTTTTTTTTTTTGGTTTTTAAATAGAATTTGTATCTTTTTTTTTTTTTTTAAGATTCCACAGATAAGTGATATCATCTGGTATCTTTCTTTCTGACTTATTTCACATAATATGATAATCACTAAGTCCATCCACGTTGCTGCAAATGGCATTCTTTAATTCTTTTTTATGGCTGAGAAAAATTCCATTGTGTATACACACACACACACACACACACACACACATATTACATCTTTTTGGTATATGTATTTTTTTATTGAAGTATAGTCAGTTTACAATGTTGTGTATACCACATCTTTTTTATTCAGTCATCTGTTATGTGATGTTAAATGGAATTGTTTTCTTGTTTTCTCTTTCTGATAGTTTATTATTAGTGTATAGAAAAGCAACAGATTTATTTATACTATTCATGTATCCTGCAACTATTCTGAATTCATTTATTAGTTCTAATAGTTTTCTTGGTGGAGACTTTAGGGGTTTTTTATATATAGTATTATGTCATATGCAAACAGTGACAGATTTATGTCTACTCATTCAATGTGTATGCCTTTTATTTCTTTCTCTTCTTTTATTGATGTGGCTAGAATTTCCAATATTGTGTTAAATAGAATTGGCAAAAGTGGGCATCCTTGTCTTGCTGGTAATTTTGGAAGAAAAACTTTTAGCTTTTCACCACTGAATATGATGTTAGCTGTGAGTTTGTCAAAAATGGCCTTCATCATTTTGAGATAGTTTCCCTTTTTTCCAACTTTGATGAGAGTTTTTGTCATGAGTAGCTGTTGAATTTTGTCTGAGTCTATTGAGATGATCATATAATTTTTATCCTTAATACTTTTTGGAATAGTTAGAGAAAGATAGATATTACTTTTTCTTTTTATGTTGAATTGAATTCCCCTGTGAGGCCATCCTGTTATGGACTTTTGCTTGCTAGGGGTTTTTTAATTACAAATTCAATTTTACTACTAGAGATTGGTTTGTTCAGATTGTCTATTTCTTCCTGATTCAGTATTGGAAGATTATATGTTTCTAGAAATTCCATTTCTTCTAGGTGGTCTAATTTGTAGGCATATAATTGTTCACAGTATTCTCTTACAATTTTTTGTATCTCTGTGACAATGGGTTGTTTCCTTTTTTCCTTGATGAGCCTGGCTAAAGGCTTATGAATTTTATTTAGCTTAAAAAAAAAAACCAGCCCTTGATTTTATCGATATTTTCTGGTTTTTGTCTCTATTTTATTTATTTCCTCTGCTCTTTATTATTTCCTTCTTTCTGCTGACTTTCGGCTTTGTTTGTTTTTTTCTAATTCCTCAAGTAGTTTTCTGGTGGCATCTTTAGGATTTTCTACATATAGTATTATATCATCTGCAAACAGTGACAGTTTTACTTCTTCCTTTCCAATTTGGATTCCTTTTATTTCTTTCTCTTGTCTGGTTGATGTGCCTAGGACTTCCAATACTATGGTGAAGAGAAGTGGCAAGGATGGGCATCTTTGCCTTGTTCCTAATCTTACAGGAAATGCTTTCAGCTTTTCATTGATGAATATGATGCTAGCTGTGGATTTGTCATGAATAGTTTTTATTACGTTGAGTTATGTTTCCTCTATGCTCACCTTCTGAGGAGGTTTTTATCATAAAGGAATGTTAGATTTTTATGAAAGGATCTTTCTGCATCGATTGAGATGATCATATGGTTTTTATTCTTCATTTTTAATGTGGTGTATCACATTGATTGATTTGTGGATATTGAAAAATTCTTGCATCCCTGGAATAAATCCCACTTGGTCATAGTGTATAATTCTTTTAATGTATAGTTGAATTTGATTTGCAAGTATTTTGTTGAGAATTTTTACATTGATGTTCATCAGTGATATTGACTTGTAATTTTCTTTTCTGTGATGTCTTTGTCTGATTTTGATATCAGATGATGCTGGCCTCGTAGGGTAAGTTCTGAAGTGTTCCTTCTTCTGCAATTTTTTTGGAACAGTTTGAGAAGGAAAGCTGTTAACTCTTCTCTAAATGTTTTATAGAATTCACTTGTGAAGCCATCTGGTCCTGGACTCTTGTTTGTTGGGAACTTTTAAATTATTGATTCAAATTCCTTACTGGTAATTGGTATGTTCATATTTTCTACTTCTTCTTAGTTCAGTGTTGGGAGATTATACCTTTCTAAGAAATTGCCTATTTCTTCTAGGTTGTCCATTTTGTTGGCAAATAGTTGTTCATAGATAGCATGCATGTACCGTTGATATGGTAAGATGAGAACGAATGGAACTTTACCTCTGATTTTCCTCCCCCAAACCACGTAAGCCTTGTCTAATACTGAGAAAAAAATATCACACCAACCCAACTGAAGGACAGTCTATAAAATACTTTTATCAGTACTCCTTTAAACAGCTAAGGTTATCCAAAAGTCTGAGAAAATTTTATGGAGACATGATGACTAAATATAATGTTGCATCTTGAGTAGGATTCTGGAACAAAAAAAAAAAAAACACATTATCTAAAAGCTAAGGAAATTCATATTAAATATGAACTTAATAATAGTGTATAAATATTAGTTCATTAGTATGACAAACATACCATAATGAGATATGATGTTAATTGGGAAAGCTGGAAGGTGGAGTATATAGGAACTTTGTACTAACTTTGTAACTTGTCTATAATCTAAAACTGTTCTAAAATAAAATTTTATTTTAAAAAAGAACAAAATGATACAGGAATACTATTAAAACCCTTCTGTAATTTCAAAAGGGGTAAAAACAATTGTGTTCCCTGGTGAATTATTTTGTGTTTTGCATCTATGAACACATAATTTCCTCTCAAATATTTTTGATAAAAATTAGTACATTCAGAGGTTAAATACTATCAGTAATAAACTAGGAAAAGGTATATGCACATGTAGTTTCTTTCTCTGTTTAAATGTGGTTTTAAGAAAAATCTGCAGGATGATTTATACAATAAAGAAGACAATATTATTGAGATATGTTTTTAAAGTTAAAATGGGTTTGCTTGTTTTTTTGCTCAAGGCTTGATCAAAATATATCATTTTATTCTTTAGCAGAACATATTGTATTTAATTCAAAATACTTTTTTTTTGGCTCTTTTGACTTACACAACTCATATGTGATGCTAATTTTCCTGCACAACAGCCATGTTGTAAGAAGAATACTACTTCTCCTGCATTGCAAACACATCACAGCTGAGAGATGTAAAATATGGTACACAATTAAAAGTTTTATCAAAGTAAAATAAATACGTATCAAAGTAAAATAAATTCGAAGATTTGGGTCATACTTTTATTCTGTGAATAATTCTAAAATATTCTTATATTTCCTTATAAAGATCTTTTACTATTAAAATTCAAACATTAATTTGTTGCTGTTTCAGCAAAAAGCATAGAGATTTAGTGTACAATGGCAAAGAATTGAAAAGTAGATTCAATGATACATGTGTAAAGTGAATTTATTTTTTCCGTGAAATAATTGAGTGAAATTTGTTGCACACACACCAACACATATGAATATATATAATTTTTGATAGTCATTATGCCTTTATCTAAAAAAAAAAAAAAAAAAAAGACAAACCTAATGTTAATGTAAACTACAGGGTTTATGTGAGTTTATTTGTTTTTTAAAGATATCCCTACTGGGATTTGGGGGCAAGTATAACTTTGTGGAAGTACAAGAATGCATCTACAGTCTACTTTGAAAATTGTAGAGAGCAGTTTTCTTGATCTGCATGTAAATACCAGAAAAACAGCACTTAAATATAGAGGGTTTTATGTTTATAACTTGAAAAGTTGGAATGCAAGCAGTCCAGAGGTGATGCAGTAGCCCAGTGAAGTAAAAAATACCTCAAGACTTTTCTATATTACCAGTTCATCATTTTTAATGTTGATTTTTCATTCTCATGTCTGCAAGAATTTCCCTTGCAGAAAGAAAAGTTAAGTAGGAAAAGATTAAAGAGGCCAGCCACACAAGCCAGTACCCCTTTAAAAGGCTTTCAAAGAGCAACCTCTCCCACCCCACTCTACTCCTGTGACTGTCATTTATGGCAGTGTTAAGGCCAGTGTCACACAGACACTTCTAACTATAAAGGAAGCAGGTGCCCAGGTATTGTCACTGAAAGTAAAAATTAAATCATCATTCTCATAGTAAAGAAAATGGGGAGAAGAGATATGGGATAGGTAACTACCAGTATCTGCCACAGTAAGTATCTCTGAAAGAGAGCACTATAGTTCAAGGGATGCATCCATGAATTTTTTTTTGAGATATAATTATGTATAATATATAAGTTTCAGGTGAACAACATAATGATTTGATATGTGTATTCATTGTGAAATGATCACCACAATAAGTCTAGTTAACAAACATTACCATATATAGTTACACACTTATTTCTTGTGATGAGAACTTTCAAGATCTAATCTTTTAGCAACTCTCAAATATACAATACAGAATTATTGACTGTAGTCACCGCGCTGTGCATTACAATCCATGACTTCTTTATTTTATAATGGAAGTTTACTCTTTTTGACCACCTTCACCCATTTTGCCCAATCCTCAATCCTGTGAACTTCTAATGGCTCTCAATATCCAAACCAAAGTTGTTCAAATTTTCTCAAAGTTAGTGTTGCATTAATAATTTATGAGGCTATATCCCAGAAATTGGGATATGTACTTTAGATACATTTACTCATTTAATCCTTCCAGAAAACAAACTATGATTTAAGACAGTTAAGGACACGGAAACTAAGAAGTCAAATAGGATAATTTGTAAGTAAGATAATTAGTAGGGAGATAATCCAAAAGTCATACTTAAATTTTCTGAGATGTAAGCTCATTGAGTATCTGGAGATAAGAATTGTTAACAACTATTCTCAAATTCTTTGAAACACATGATACTTATATTGTTTTTAGTTGAGGGCAAAAAAAAGAAGTCCTAAGCAAAGGAAAAGCACATGTGGGAAGGCATGCACAAGAAGAGGCCACAGAAAGAATTGCCCTGAGGAATTTGACTATGTCTATAGCGAGAAAGTTCATGTCTTTAAAATCATTAATGCAAACGTTTTTCTCTTATCCAGTTTGGTTGAACTTTGTAGACTTAAAAACTCCTAAAAGTTAACTTTTCGAAAATCTAGTTTCCAGTTTTCATAATGAGGCCCTTCAGAAGCCAATTAGTTATGGAATATGATATTTGGATTTAAAGAAACATTGAACAGTTTAAATTTCCTCAGATATCAGTGTTTTACTCTCGTATACTTACACAAAAGTCTAGGTAAATTTGACTTGAAGTCAGAATTTATCATATTTTATGCTTCTTTATAAGTTGAAGATAGCTAAAGTATTAGAAAATTATGGATATACTATGTCATTTTTATTTTATTTACAGTACTGTAGGAAAACTCTTCAAGATACTGTTTTATTCGTATTTCAATGAAATTAAAATAAATGTGATAATACATTTCAAAAGAAATTAAAATTCTTTCAATGTAATTTTTCTCAGTCTAACTTTTATGCCTTTTATTTACAAGACATTTAAGCAGTAGGAGTAGAATTACATTTTAGAGAGTAATAAGATTTTTTACATTTCCCCTTTAAAAAAAATGCCATCCACTGGAAAAAAAATTGAATGAATTAAAGAAACGTTTCTGAGAACACAAGGACTGAAATCACACCAGCTACCATATTACTTTGCCAGCTTCTGAATAAGCAGTAAGAGATGAGAGTAAGCACTATGCTATTGGCCAATAGGACAATAGAGAAATCCGGTACATTTTCTTTTTACTTTTCAAAACTTGCAGAGAGCTGAAGTAATTAATTACCTCTCCATTTTCACTTAGCTGTTGATTCCTCAACCTGCACATATACTTATTTCAAGATCAATATTCTGAGTACAGATTTAATTGTATATCCTGAAATTCCCCATTCTAGTTATATTTTAAAATAATGAAAAATGGCAACATAGACTTTTGTATTAAATAAACTTTGACAAGCACAGTAATTTTCCTAGTAGATACTAAGTGTTTTCATTCCATACCTCTTCTATCAATATGGTTAACAAAATAGAGTGCTTAGATTTTCTTCCAGCTTTTTAAAAAATTACACATAGACACTGACACACAGATCCTTTATGTTTTAACTAACAAGCCTGCCATATAGCTTATCAATAAAAATAAAACTGGATACGCAACTTGTTTTTCAGTATTTAAACCAGTATATGATGCAGAAACAAAAGTACTTGTTTACAATGAAAGCAAAGAACATTACTCTTAATTGTATTGTCAATCTTGAAAAAGGAAGAACTACTTAATACCAAATAGTTCTAGTGGACCTAGAGATTTAGGTCCAGAACCTGTTTCCTTAAAGTAATGTAAAAATCATAGGTATCTGGATTTCTTATACCTAATTAGTGAGGCCATAAAATTTACCAGTAGAGGAGAGTCTTTTAACCAAACAAATACATTGAGGCTTATATCATCTTGTAAATATTTTCATTTATTTGTTCCCAATATAGTGTTTTGATATTTTTAATAACTAATCTAATCTTAATTAGATTAGGGTCTAATGTTAATCCCCTGCAGATTTTATATACTCTAGTAAATGTGCCTTTAACTTAATGTTATTTTCATTAAAGATAGCATAAAGTCATGCTTGAGTAATCTTTGATGTCCTCTGGAGTAACTCCTCTAATTTCAAATATGTTTTAGGTAAGTATAATAGGTAAAACATCAATATATCTTTTGAAGGATGACTTATAGACAATAACAATAAGAAACATTACAAAAAATCTTAGAAAATGAATGCTGAAGTTTTAGGACCAATTTCATTAAACCACAACAAATTTGAGATAAAATCATGACTAAAAACATAAATTTTGCATAACTTATTCACATTCAGTATAAGAGAAAAATTATTCTGAATGATTTTTGTCACTTTACAAAAATTATTTTGATATTTATTTAGCTTAATTTTTTCTTAAAATTTTATGTAAATACATAAAGTTTGCATAAAGTATACAAAAATTAAATGTACAATTTGATGAATTTATATAAATATATTCCCCTATATCATCACCACTCACATTACCAGCCCCTTAAGCCTCCAAGTCAATCCGTCTGCAAAGGTAGCCACTATATTAACTTTAATCACAATAGATTCATTTTTTTCTGTTTTTGAACTTTAAAGATGTAGTCATACAAGTATATACTTTTTTGTGTCTGTATTCCCCAGCTCAGAATAATGCTTATGAGATTCATACATTCTAGAGCTTGAAACAGCTTGTCGTTTTTATTACCCCTACTGTACCATCATATGAATACACAATAATTTATTTTTCCATTGTAGTCTTCATGGGCATTTAGATTATTCCCAGTTTGATACTACTGTGAATAAAAGTTCTATGTACATCTTTACATGTATCTTTTGGTGAACATAAATATTTGTCTCTCTAGGGTGCGTACCTTGGAGTTGAATTGTTATTTCAAAAATGACTGAATATCAGTAATTATATACATTCAACCTAATACTATCTGATTTGTATTTTTTAAATGATATCTTTGACTTCCTCTTATTAGCTATATAGCAATGAGCTTATTCTGTTTTCATCTCTTTTTCTCAGGTATTTTAGTTCTGTTATTTCTATTTCATCAAAACACTTACATTGTATTCTTACATTACTTTTGTATTAGTCATAAACCTACAATTGCATATGTTAATTGCCCACCATCAGTTCTTTTGCTTAGTGATGTTTCATTAGTCACGTCTATGTCAGATGATGCTCATCCTTTAGTAGATTCTTCAAAAAGAAATAATGTTTATATGAATTTTTTCCTGGGAGTCTAGGGGATTTTTTTCTCTTTTTTCCCCTAAAGTTGAATACTGTTCTTAGTCTAAAAAATTACTAGGATGTGTCTTGCAGTTAACTATTAAAGGTCAGTTTTCTCAGGTATAAATTGGGCCCTTTCAGTATGTAGGTATCTCCTTTACATTCCAGAGATTTTTCTTGGATCATAGTTATAAATATTAATTCCTCTTTTTGTTTTTTCCTTCAGAATCTACAACTGCATATGTACTTGATTTTTGTTTCTCTTTAATTTGAACTACTTTCTCCTTTGTCCTTTAAATTCTGTCTCCCACTTTCATTGTCTTGGTTTTCTTCCTGTATTTTTTAAGCCCCTCATTAATTTGGGGTTGAATTTGTTACCCCATATAGATCCTGTAATTTAGTCTTCATTTCTGATATAATTTTTTCTTTTTTCTTTATTTCTGATTTCTAACTCAATCAGTATTTTATGTCTTCGTTGATATTGTTCATTTATGCTCTTATTTTTAAAGTCCTGATTTATGGTGTGTTTTTCCCTGTTAATATTTCTGAATGCTTGCTTAAATATATTAAGTTGAGCTTGAAGTTTTCCGTTAGAGTTTTTTCTGCTTTCCTTTTTTTTTTTTCTAAGAAAAATTGCATCTGCTGAATTATTTTGATTCTCACTTTCTATTGTCTTTTAAATAGGTATTTGCCCAGTTTTAGATTTCTTTTTTGTTATTTCATTTGGGGGCAGCTGTTACGGGTTAGAAGTATCTCAGAAGACTATCAGTTCAAGACTACTTTCTTAAGTGTAATAAAGTGTAATTTTGTTTTTTTAATATGTAACTTTTTCCTTTGGTGGTGTTGAGGGGAGCATTTGGTGTGTCTTTCATCTTTGTGATTTAATTTTATTTCTTCAGGATCCCTTAATTTCCTCACTTTCTTCTTTCTTTTTATTCGCTTCTGAGTATCCACACATTATTGCCCATTTCTGCTTACTTCTTACTTTCCCAGAAGTAATTGGTATTTATGACTTCTGCTTCAGTTATTATATGTATTCAAATATTTTCCCTTTATCTCCTGCTGAGATCTGTCAGGTCTCAGGCTTGTTTTCAGGAGTTTTTAGTTGGTCCTATTGCTGATTTAAAAAAAATTTTTTTTAATGTAGCAAAAGGAATTTTTCTTTCTGGGATGAATTTCTCTATGCTCTGCCACCCATGAGTTCTCTG
The DNA here is from genome assembly GCF_009834535.1 of Camelus ferus. NCBI lineage: Eukaryota > Metazoa > Chordata > Mammalia > Artiodactyla > Camelidae > Camelus > Camelus ferus. The sequence goes on along the minus strand of NC_045697.1, from coordinate 96,932,282 downwards.
CTCTCCTCTTTTTTGTGTGCAAACTCTTCATATTCCTTGCATTCTCAACTTGGGACTCTTGTATGAGCCATCTACTAGAGTATCATGTTTATTTATCTACTTATGCATAAATTGAGGTTTGTAGTAATCCCTATCCCTTATATGTTGAACTGTAAGTTATGTTTATTTTTATTTGCTCTCCTTATTGAAGTGTATGATATTATGAAGGATATGCAGAGAAACTCAGATTTCAGATTTAGCAAATCAAAATTACTTTAGAATGACCTGGAAGGCAAAGACATAACATTCTTATTGGAGTAGAATTCTTATTCATTTTAAGAAGTTTAGAAATGTAAAACTCAATGAAAAGTTAAACTATAGAGATGAGTTTTGTGAGTATTTTGATGCTTATACTGTATTTTTATGGAAAAATGCATAATTATATATATATATTCAGATTTATTATTCTTAACTTGGATCATGTCATATTTTTGTGTTTTTCTCTTAATGACATATTTTTGCAATATTTCTGTGTTACAATGTTTTTCAGAGTGATTTTCAAAGTATCATATCAAATGTATCCTAGTAATATTAATTACCATAGATTGCTATACATCGATATATTAGTGCACACTATCTGAAAGTAATCTTAACATTATTATAAGATAAACACAGAATGACATAGTATGTAAAGATTTATTTTTCAAGTTCAAAAGATAATTATTGCTTTTATTAGTGGCCAAAGTAGTTATATTTGCTATTAAGAAGTGGTTACCTATTTTGTTGATCAGTACTAAGTTATAATTAATTGTGGAATGATTTATTTTGTAAAAGATACTTTTAAATACCTTTTAAAAATCTAGGACAAAGTCATAAAACTTCAACCATCAGCATTGTTATAAAATTTTAAGAATGGATAAACTGCTGAGTTGTTGAGTTCATTATACCATATGTTCAGTCTATTTTTTCCAACAACTTGTTTTAATACCTTACTAAGTACATGTCATACCTCACCCTCAAAGAAGACACAGAAGATTTCTTAGTGTAAAAGCAATTTTGTTACAACTTTATTAATTTAAATCCAGAATATGGCAGTTAGCTCAGACCTGGTAAAATTAGTCTCCTTCTTAGCAAGCAGACAGCCACTAGTGTTTACTTATTACTGTGTTCTTTCACTGATTGAAGAATCACCTTCTAGCTTTTATATCGTGCCTGCTGTGACTCTTCTATTTTCTGCACTAAGCAATAATAGCCAAGTCGATTTTTGCTTTCCACATTTTATCAAAGAGGATATATTGAGAAGACTTGTGACACTGGTACACTAGAACATGGCACATAAAGTTAAATCATGTTCCTTTTCCCACTTGAATCTATGTGCAACACATCTTGAGTAGGGTATATCTTGAATGACGAGGGGAGGATCTCGCTCAACTATCTTCAGCATATTATGAATATTTACAAAGGAATATAAGACATTTGGATTCAAAACATTGAGTAACTTCATTAGGCATCGTATTATTTTTCTGTGGCTGCTGAACAAAGTACCACAAACCTGCTGATTTAAAACAGGAAATTTATTCTCTCATGATCTGGCAGATACAGTCTGAAATCAAGGTACCAGCAGAGCCCTGGTTCCCTTAAAGTTTCTACAGGTAAATCCTTTTCTCCCTCTTGTGAGTTCTGGTGGCTCCAGATATTCCTTGGTTTGTGGCTTTGTGAATACAGTTTCTGCTTCCATTCTATACAGGGAATAAATCCCACTTGATAGTTGCGTATAATTCTGTTTGTACATTGTTGGGATTACATTTGCTAATATTTTTATTGAGGATTTTGTGTCTGTGCTTATGAGAGATATTGGTCTGTAGTCTTCCTTTCTTGTAATGTCTTCATCTGTTTTTCATATTATGGTAATGCTAGCCTCATAGAATGAATTAGGACATGTTCCCTCTGCTTTTATTTTCTGAAACAGGGAGAGGACAATTAGTATTATTTCTTTCATAAATGTTTGGTAGAAGTCACCAGTGAACTCATGTAGGCCTGATGTTTTCTTTTTTGGGAGGGTATTGGTTATTGATTCAATTATTTTAGAGTATACTTTCCTATTCATATTTTCTATTTATCCTTGTGTGAGTTTTTGCATTTTGTGTATTTCAAGGAATTGGTTCTTTTCATCTAAATTATCTAGTTTGTGGACATAGGGTTGTTTATAATATTCCTTTATTATCTTTTTAGTGTGTATTGAATCAGTAGTGATAGCCCGTCTTTCATTTCATTAGTAATTTGTGCCTTCTCTCTTTTTCTTGGTTAGCCTGGCCAAAGTTTGGATTTCCTCACATGCTATAGTTTGGGGGTTCCTGTCATAGACATTTGAGGGAACAAAGGTTTAGAAATATGTTTTGGTGGAAATACTTTGAAACCATACAATTTCAGTGAGGTTTAAACATTAGTGTTCATTAATTTTTTTGCCCCTTACTTACTCCCTCATCTTTCTTTTCCATTCTTTCATTTCCCAATTCCTTATAATTAGTTTTATTTATGTTTCCTCACTGAAGACACAATTGCTCCACTTCCTAAGATGTGACTGACACTGCTTGTACTTAAGCTCCTATAGACCCTCCATAAGGGCTAGTAATTAGAAACTCTTCTAAAGTTTAGTCTCCTTGCCACCTATCAGACTTCTTTTCTTATGAAATAATAAAATGCAATCTGCTGTTTTAATATCAAACTGTAACATCACTCAAATCAGCAATTTCAGTAGCTTAAATGCTTCTAATAGCCTAGCCAAAGGTTTCCTTTTATGAGTTCAACAAAAGAGAAACATGTACTCGTTGTGGAGTCTTCTTTATATACCAACAGTGGGAGTATATAGGTGATTATAGTTTCTTTGCTTGTATATGTGATTTAACCAAATCTCTATTAGGCATTTTGTAAATACATAGGCTCTATTAGGATTTCTCCCTCCCTACTCCCTCCCAGATTGTTTTCTCTGTTGAGAGAAAAGCTTACCTGCCTCTACTGCTAAGAGAAGGTGACTCTAGATCCATGGGGCTGCCCTTTTTCTGTCCTGAGGCTCTTTGGTGTTAAATGCTAGGTTCCTTGCCAACTCTTGCTGGCCAACTCTTGCTGGCACTGCAGATTTCTGTGACACAGTCACAGCCTCTATTGTATTTATGGCTTAGGTCATCCCACCTGACAACTTCCATTTAGGGTCACCTCACCTCTTACTGCGGTGAAAGACTTTCCATGGACTCTTTCTGTCTCCCACAGGGAGCACACAGGAAAAAGCTCTCTTCTCTAAACTGTAGGAGCTTTGGGCAATTGTGGACATAATCCCTGGTGGCACATTTCTCTGTTGGGCTTGCTCCAGGTTAACACAGAGACACTCGAAAAGGTTGTCTCCTCACAGAATCCTAAATGAGGATAGGGAAAACATCTATTGTTTTGTTTTGCTCAGGCTGCCATAGAAAAATACCACAAATTGGATAACTTAAACAATGGAAATGTTATTTTCTCACAGTTCTGGTATCTGGAGGGCCAAGATTCAAATGTCAGAGGGTTGGTTTCTCCTGAGGCCTCTCTACTTGGATTGTAGATGGCCCTCCTCTTGCTGCCTCTTGATGGTTTTAGATAGTTGTCCCTCTGTGTAAGTGCACCCTTACTGTTTCTTTGTGTGTCCAAATTTTCTCTTCTTATAAGGTCACCAGTGAGATTAGATTGGGGCCCACACTAAAGGCTTCATTTTAACTTAATTATCTATTTAAAGACCCCCATCTTCAAATATAATCACATTCTGAGGCTCTGCCTAGGACTTCAATGTGTGAATTTTCAGGGAACACAATTCAGTCTGTAACATCTGCCTGCCTATCTGTCTATCTATCTCTCTATCTCTCTGTCTCTGTCTCTCTCTATCTACCTATCTGTCTTTATCTACTTATTTCCCTTTTCCCTATCTCAGTAGAAGGTGTTTTGATCTAAAATAAAACCTGTTTTTTCTTTTCACTTTCTTTCCTCCATTCTGTGTCTTCTCTTAACTCTAAGAACTACTAGAGTTTTTAAAAATTTGTATTTCCCCCCTTTTGATTTCCTATGTCATACTTTACTCTTTCTTGTCACCTGGGAAAATGGAGGTAGGGAATTTAAAATATGCACTTAGTATTATTATAATTACATATCTCCTCTACTTGATGATAAAACACCAAGATATAGGTATATTAAATAATCCTTATGTTCGTAAAAAATTTCTGATAAATGAATAGAAACTTCCTGAAATAATATATGAATAGTAGAAAACAAATATATTACCAGTTTACAAAACATGGTAACTGCAGATATTAGTTGTAAGTAAGCAAAAAATGGTATTTTTAAACTTCTTTATGCTTTTAACATTTTAAAGTCCCCTACAATTATTTGCTTTGTAATATGAAAAAGCACTGTAGATTATATCAAATAATTCTGCAGATCTCAAGAGTAATTATATTTTTTCCCCTTGAGTAAATAAATGTTCATCTTAGTCTCCTAGTTATGATTTTCTAGAGTAGTCTATATTTTCCCCCACATCTCAATGATGTCCTTAAACATAGTTTAAATTTTCACATACACTGTGAATTTCAGTAATTGAGTTTGCCTCAAACACTGAATTGCATTCTCTGAGAATATGTACAAGGAGGATTAAAAATAACAAAAGGAACTTTAAATACATAAAGCTATCAGATCTGACTCTACCTCAGAATTTTTAATCTTTATTGTTAAGTATTCTGCAAATGCCTTAAACTGAGTTTGACTTAATAATAAAAATATTCTCATCCTGTTAAGAATAAAATTAATTCAGCTCAACTGATAGCAGTTTGATTTAAATAAGTACAATTTTGCCTATAAACTTAGAGACAATAGTTTCAGCAAAGAGACATTTTTGAATCCAGATTTATATTAAAACAAGCTAAAAAGACTTTATTTTTTAGAGTAGTACTAGGTTCACAAATTGAGGGGTAGGTACAGAGATTTCCCATATACCACCTGCCTCCACACACACACAGCTTCCCCCATTATCAATATCCCCCATCAGAGCGGTACATTTGTTAGACTTAGTGAGCCTACATTGATACATCATGGTTGCCCAAAGGCCATAATTTACATTATGGTTCATTCTTGATATTGTAAATTCTATGGATTTGGACAAATGTATAATGACATGTATACATCATTATGATATGATACTTTCACTGCCCTAAAATTCTCTCTGTTTATTTATTCCTCCCTCCCACACACCCACCTGCAACCCTTGATCTTTTTATTGTATCTATTGTTTTGTCTTTTCTGGAATATTATAGAGTTGATATCATAAGTACATAACCTTTTCAGATTGGCTTCTTTCCCTTAGTAATATGCATCTAAGGTTTCTCCATGTCTTTTCATGGCTTGATAGCTCATTTCTGTTTAGTGATGAATAATATTCGATTGTCTGTGTGTACCACAGTTTATATATTTATTCACTCAGTGAAGGACATCTTCATTACTTCAAAGTTTTGGCAATCGTGAATAAAGGTGCTATAAACATCCATGCGCGGGTTTTTGTGTGTGGACATAACAAGTATTCAAGTCCTTTGAGTAAATACCAAGAATCATGATTGCTAGATCGTATACTACGAGTGTACTTACTTTTGTAAGAAACAAGTCATCTTTGCAAGTGGCTGTACCACTTTGCATTGCCATCAGCAGTGAATTAGAGTTCATGTTGCTCCAGCATTTGTTGTCAGTGTTCTGGATTTCAGTTATTCTAATAGGTTTGTATTGGTATCTCCTTGTTTTAATTTTCATTTCCCTGATGAGATGATGAGGAGTATCTTTTATATGCTTATTTGCCATCTGTGTACCAGTTTTTTGATGAGTTACCTGTGCAGTTTTTAAAATCAGGTTGTTTGTTTCTTGCTGTTGAGGTTTAAAAATTATTTGTATGTTTCAGGTAACAGTTCTTTACAAGATGTGTTTTTGCAAATATTTTCTCCCAGTCTATGGTTTAGTCTTCTCATTCTCTTGATACTATCTTTCATAGAACAAAAGTTTGTAAATTTAATTAATCCAGTTTATAAATTATTTCTTTCACGGGATCAAGCCTTTTATGTTGTATCTAAAAAGTCATTGCCATACCCAAGGTAATCTAGGTTTTCTTCTGTTATCTTCTAGGAGTTTTAGAGTTTTGTGTTTTACACCTACATCTGTGATCCATTTTGAGTTAATTTTTATGAAGGATGTAAGCTCTGTGTCTCAACTCATTTTATGTATTTATTCTTGCATGTGGATGTCCAGTTGCTCCAGCACCATTTGTTGAAGAAACTCTCATTGTTCCATAGTATTGTTTTGCTCATTTGCAAAAATCAGTTGACTATATTTATGTCTTCTTTTGGGCTCTCTATTCTGTCACAAATTCCATGCTTTCTTGATTACTGTAGATTTATAGTAAGTCTTGAAGTTAGGTAATGTCAGTCTTCCAACTTTGTTCTTCTTAAATGTTTATTGGTTATTTTAGTTCTTTTGACTTTCCATATAAACCACAGAATCAATTTGTCCATATCCACAAAATAACTTGCTAGTGTTTTGATTAGGATTGCATTAAATCTATAGAACAAGATGGGAATACCTGACATCTTAACAATATTGACAATGTTGAGTCTTCTTATGCATGAGCATGAATTATCCATTTATTTAGTTCTTCTTTCATCAGTGTTTCCCTTTTTTTAGTGCTAATGTAAATGGTATTGTGTTTTTAATTTCAAATTCTGCTTGTTCATTGCTGATATAAAGGAAAGTAATAGACTTTTGTTTATTAACTTTGTATCCTTCAAACTTGCTATCATCACTTACTAGTTTCAGGAGGCTTTTTGTCATTTCTTGCAGTGTTTTTACACTGAGATGATCATGTCATCTACAAACAAAGTTAATTATCTCTTTCTTCCCAATCCGTATACCATTTACTTCCTTTTCATGTCTTATTGGACTAGGTAAAACTTCCACTAAAATACTGAAAATGAGTGATGAGAAGAGACATCCTTGCCTTATTCTGATCTTAGTGGCAAAACTTCACAGTTCTCATTATTAAGTTTGACGTTAGCTGTAGAATTTTTATAAATATGCTTTATCAAATTGAGGATGTTTGACTCTATTCCTCGTTTACTGAGAGTTTTTATCATAAATGGTGATTAGATTTTATATAATACCTTTTCTACATCTATTACTATGATCATGTGACTTTGCTTTTTTAGCTTATTGATGGATTACATAAACTGATTTTTGAATGCTCAACTTGCCTTGCTTAGCAGGAATAAATCCCGCTTGTTTGTAAGGCACAATTTTTTTATACATTGTTGCACTCAACTTGCTAATATTTTACTGAGGAATTTGCATCTATGTTCATGAGAGATTTGGGTCTATATATTTTTTTTTCTTGTAATCTCTTCATCTGGTTTTAGTATTAGGGTGAAACTGGCCACATAGAATGAGTTAGGAAATATTTCTTCTGCTTTCATCCTCTGAAAAGCATTGTAGATAATTGATACAATTTATTTCTTTAATGTTTGGTATAATTCATCCGTGAACCCATTTGGGCCTTATGCTTCCTGTTTTGGGAGGTTATTAATTATTGATTCAATTTTTTAAATAAAAGTAGGGCTTAGATTGTCTATTTCTTTTCTGTGAGTTTTGGCAAATTATATCTTTAAAGAAATTGATCCATTTAATCTAGGTTGTCAAATTTGTGGACAGTGTTGCCCATAGTATTCCTTCATTGTATTTTTAATGTCCATTGAATCTGTAGTGATGCTACTTCTTTCATTTCTATTATTAGTAATTTATGTCTTCTCTTTTTCTCTCAGTCTGGCTAGAAATGTAACTGTTTATTTGATCTTTTCAAAGAAACAGCTTTGGTTTGTTGATTTAATCTATTTCTTGTTTTAAATTCCATTGATTTCTGCTATAATTCTTATTATTTATTTTCTTATGCCTACTTTGGATTTAATTTGTTATTTTTTGTTTGTTTCTTAATATGGAAACTTACATTATTGATTTTAGATCGTCTTTTCTAACATGCATTTGATGCTATAAATTTCCCTCTAAGTACTGCTTTTGCTGTATCCTACAATTTTTCATAAGCTATTTTTAAATTTTAATTTAGGAAAAAATATTTAAAATTTCTCCCTAGATTTCTTCTTTGACCCATGTGTTATTTAGAAGTGTGTTTAATCTCCACGTATTTTGGGATTTTCCAGTTATCTATCTATTACTGACTGACTTCAAGTTAAATTTCATTGTGAATTAAGAGTAGATGCTTTATGATTTCTGTTCTTTTAAACTTTTTAATGTGTTTAGATAGAGAATGTATTTCAGGTTGGTGAATGTTCATATGAGCTTGAAAAGGATGTGTATGCTGCTGTTGTTAGAAGATTTAGTCTATAAATGTCATTTATATCCAGTTTATTGATGGTGTTGTTGAGTTCAGCTATGTCCTTACTGATATTCTGCTTGCTCTATCTGTCCATTTCTGAGAGAGAGAGATTTGAAATATCCAACTATGGTAGTAGATTCATCTATTTTCCTTGTAGTTTTATCAGTTTGTCTCTCATAGTCTGATGCTCTCTTGTTAGGCATATACACGTTAAGGATTATAATTTGTGGAAAATTTACCTCTTTATCATTACATAATGCCCTTCTTTTTCCCTGATAACTTTCCTTGCTTTGAAATCTGCTCCATTTGAAATTAATATAGCTACTCATGCTTTTTTGATTAGTATAACTATGATATATTTTTCTTCAGCCATTTACTTCTAATCTGTGTGTGTCTTTATATTTAAAATAAGTTAATTGTAGCCATCGGATAATTGGGTCTTGTTTTGTAATTTGTTCCAATAATCTTAATCTTTTAATTGGTGCATTTGGACCATTGATGTTCAAAGTGATCCTTGATATATTTGGACTCAAATCTACCATATTTGTTACTGTATTCTGTTTAATGCTCTCCTTCTTTGTTCCTGTTTTCGTCTTCCACTTTTTTTCTGCCTTTGTAGTTTCAAATGAGCGTTTTTTGAGTCCATTTTTCCCTTTTTCAACATATAGATATACTTCTCTCTTTTTTTTTTTTTACTAGTTTTATGGTTGTCTTAGGGTAAACATAAATATTTTAATAGACATTTACATCTGATAAGTCCACTTTCAAATGACAGTATACCACTTTATGGGTAGCATGAGTATCTTATAATAACAAAATAATTCTAATTCCTTCTTTTCATCCTATGTATCATTGCTGTTCTTTTTACTTGTATATAAGTACACATAAGCATATATGTATACACATATATGTACATGATATATGTATAAGCATGTATAATCAAATACATTGTTAGTATCACTTTCAAACAAATATTATCTTATTTTCCTTGTCTCTAAAGAACTTTTCCCCCCAACACTTCTCCACTTTAAGGTTAACCAATGTGGTATTTATGTATCTAAACATTTGCTGTAAGTTTTCAGTGATGTTTAAATTCTGAATTATCTTTCCATAAAGATAGTGGCATATTGGTTTGTATTTTATAGAAACCATTTATCTTTAGGTCACAAATAGGAATGTATATAATTTGCCAGTGTTACAAAGTTGATTCAAACCCTCAGCTAATCTCTTTCTTGAGAAATTGCAACCACTTGTTTAATCTTTAATGAAAATAGAGACTAAAAACAATTGCTTAAACATATCACTGTGTAAGATTCCGGTGACTAAAAAATCCCTGAAAGAGCAGTAAACCGTGATTATTGAAAAGCTCAGAACACTAGCAAGGTAAAGATTTAACAGAAGGCCACAAACTGTGTTTTCCTAAGAGGAGCTAGGAACTATATATGCCATTTAATAATGTTTGAAATGGCCTTGTCTAGTGTTAGTGTTGCACAGAAACCCCAAGTCACTTCTTCCTGGTCTGTTATTTTGGATAAGCTTCCACTATCATAGCATGGCCCTGCACGCCAGCTGCATAGGCAGCCACTAAGCCATACTGGCCTGCTTCCTCCCATCATCTGTTGGCAGCTATCATGACTAGCCAGCAGCCAGTGGCTCCATACAGGTGTCCCAGGGATAATGATCCACCCCAGTTGTTAAACTTACTCAAAGGATACAATCCAACCTTGTTTTTTTCTATCCATGTAGTTTTGCACAAACCAATCAGAATCCACAGCTTTACTATTAGCCAAAATCTGACCTAAGACAGCTTCATGAAATACAAGAGCTTCAATATCATTCATTGTTAATCCTTCCTTTTCTAGCACTTTTAGAGTAGCATATGTTGGTCTGAGTAGAAGTTGATCTTTTGAATCTGGAGACAGATACACAAAATCCCTCAAATATGCCTTTGACTTATATAACCCATGGTCAGAGCTTTTTCCTTTGCTATAATCAGCATTGCAGATGCAACATCAGTCAGAGAAGAAGAATTTGTAGCTGTCACTGTGCTGTAGGGCTTGATGAATGCACGTTTTAGTTTGACCGTTTGTTCTAGGAAGGACAAATGCCACTATTTGATATTTGTATCTTTTCCTGCTTTGAAGACATACAGCATCAGAAAGGAGTCCTTCATCCTATGCCTTCTTGGCCAGGTTGTGCAAGATCAGTGTACACTCATTGTGTTCCAGTCGAGAAATAGCAAGGCAGAAGCAAGTCAGTCTGCAGAGTGATGCATAGTCTCAGTGGTGGAGAACTTGGCCACTGTAGGGTGCTCAGATGATAGGAAATTCAATCTAAATTTAGAGATTAAAGATAGTCACTGACCTAGAGTCTTAGACTTATTGAGATTAAGGTTGATATTCCTTGAATGATAAATAGGGATGTAGGATGTTTACTCTACACCACCTGCTACGACCACATCTTACTGGCCAGAGGTAATCAAGCCAACACTCGTGGTCCTGGCTTGGTTTGCAGAAATGCAAGCCATGGTGACAATGTGAGCAAGAGTCTTGTCAGAAAGGTCAGCTCATAGGGCATCCTTTAGCCACATTGCTTGTTTTCGTTTCCTGTACAACTGTGCCCAAAATTATATAATCAGCAACTTCCCTTGGGACATTGGTCTGATGCGGCAAATCCAGAAGTGCTTCTCTAGCTGAATCATGTGGCATCTGGTCTTTATATAAAGTACCTGACAGCAAAAAGGGAATGTGAATACCACCACCACATTCCTTATACAAGGTTTAGCCAAAGTCTTCTTGATTTGGTTTGGGTGGGTAGGGCAGCTGGTAGCTGGTAGGAACAGCTCAGAAGTCTTACAGAAAACCTGAGGGCCCATTTTGACATACTGGCAAGATTTTCAAAGTCAAGATGGAAGTCATCTTGAAATCATCCCACCTTAGCTCACATCTGTTGAGGCTTCTGCTGTGGGCAAGGCTTGGTCCCAAGTGAAAAGGTCAGAGGGACCAAGAGATGTGTCCAGCCTAGAAAGGATCCCTCACACTGGCCCCCTGGGCTCCAAAGGTGTGGCTGGCTTCTCAGCTATCCACCAGCCTTATGATTAGACAACCAGTCATTTGCCCCCTCCTTGATGGGCCTCTTTCCTCCCAGCAGACAAAGAGTTATTTCTGCTCCTTTAGCTACAGGGAGGGGCAATGTTAAGAGGCCTGCAGCAACTCAGCATGGTGGGTGGAGTGGGGTTAATCAGGAAGTATGTTGGGGGCTTGGCTGGGGCCAGGCTGCAGGAAATAAAGTCCTCTGTTCCCTCAGCCCAACTTGAAGTGGCCTGCTTTCTTCGTCTTCAGCTCAGGATGGTGGCCTCCCTGGCGACAGGCAGCTTCACTTCCTCCAGGATGCTCAGTACTCAGGTAAGCCTGGCTAAGAGTGCTCTAGAGCCCTGGGAAGATCTCCCGAGGAGGAGGCAGGAATGGCCTCTGAGCCTCATCTCCCCCGCTGAAGAACTTTTTAAAACATTTCTTGCAAAACAAGTCTCTTGGCAGCAAGTTACCTCAATTTTTATTTATCTGAGAAAGTATATTTCTCCTTTCCTTTTGAAGGAGAATTTCACAGGGTACAGACTTCTAGGTTGGTGCGGGGTTTTTCTCTCAACATTTTAATTATTTCACTCTACTTTCTTCTTGCATGGTTTCTGAGGAGAAGTGGGAGGCAATTTTTATTTTTGTTTCTCTATAAGTAAGATATTTTTTCCTCTCTGGTTTCTTTCAGGACTTTTTTTCTTTCCCTTTAATTTTCTGTAGTTTGAAAAAGACAATGCCTACGTGTAAGGGTTGTTTGTTTGTTTTCCACTTATCCTACTTACTTTCCTCTGAAATTCTTGGATCTATGGTTTGGTGTCAATATTAATTTGGGGAAATTCTCAGTCATAATTGTTTCTTCTGTTCCTTTCTCTCTTTTTGGGCTTTAGTTAACTAATTTCTCCAGAGGGCAGGCCTTCTTAAGAACAGAGTGCTCTGGAGTATTTCAGAATGGTTCATTTTCCCCTACTCCTGCCAGAAGCCCAAGGGGATGTTTCTCTAATATTTACTCTGAGAATCTGGTCAAGTTACCTGAAGTAAACCTTATAATGTTGTGGGGACCCCATGTATGACTGTGTTCCCCTTGAGTTTTAAACTCTCAGACTTCTCCACACTGAGCCTCCAGCAATTCTTCAGGTTTCTTACCCACATCCCTTGCAGTGGTGCTTTCTGCTTGGGATCTCTGCTCGGGCCAGCCAGTACTCCCTGTATTCTCCTGTCTATCTCCAACCTTGGGAGTGGTGGTTTGTTCTGTGTCCTTCCCTCTCTTACGGATCCACAAAGGGTAGTTAATTTTTCAATCTGTTCAGTTTTTTACTTGTTGTTAGGACAGTGTGGTGACTTTTAAGATCCTTACATCAGACCTAGAAACTGGACCTTAAACATGTCACTTTAATATATAATTGCTTGGCCATGATTTAATGCCTGTCTAATAAGAACTACATTCGTTAGAGATATTGTTTGCTCTGCACCAATATTTCCAAAGCCAGGAGTCTAAAGTCATTCCAGACACTCGGTCCTCCTATTTCCTGTCTCACAAGGGATTAGAAAGCATTTGAAGATATTGGTGCAGGCATACCTTGGAGATACTGTGGGTTTGGTTTCAGATCACAAAAATAAAGGAAATATCTGAATAAAGTGAGTCACATGATTTTTTTGGTTTTCCAGTGCATATAAAATTTACTTTACATTAATCTGTAGTCTATTAATTGTGCAATTGCCTTATGTCTAAAAAAGTACATATCTTAATTAAAAAATACTTATTTCTAAAAAATCCTAACCATCATCTGACAACAGAGTTGCTATAAACCTTCAATTTGTAAGAAACTTAATATTTACAAAGTACAATAAAGTGAAGGGCAATAAAATGAGGTATGACTGTATTTAGGGATCTTCTTTCTCTGAATCCAGCTGTGAAACAGTGACATTTTACTCTTTTCTCTGTATTATTGTCTTCTTAGAACCTGAGTGTATAGGTATCTCTTGTTTCCAGAAACTGATAAATAGCTATAAATAACTTAACATAGTAGGGGATGTTGTGTAGAGAGTCACAGAGCAGGCAGGTTAAGTTATTCTTATATTATTATTCTTTGCAAGTGATCTCCAGCTCTCAGCTCCTAGCTACTTCTAAAATTACAGATCAAATTAATAATAATCCATTTCACCCCTTCTTTCTTTTTCTTTTTTTTTTTAAATTGAAGTATAGTCAGTTATAGTGTGTCAATTTCTGGTTACAGCACAATGTCCCAGTTACACATATACATACATATATTCATTTTCATATTCTTTTTCATTAAATGTTATTGCCAGGTATTGAACATAGTTCCCTGTGCTATACAGAATAAACTTTTTAAAAAACCTATTTTTATATGTAGTGGCTAACATTTATAAATCTCAGACTCCCAAATTTATCCCTTCCCATCCCTTTGCCTGATAACCGTAAGATTGCTTATTATGTCTGTGAGTCTGTTTCTGTTTTGCAGATGAGTTCATATTGTCTGTTTTTTCTTTTCTTTTCTTTTCTTTTCTTTTTTTCTTTTCTTTTCTTTTCTTTTCTTTCTTTCTTCTTTCTTCTTTCTTTCTTTCTTTCTTTCTTCTTCTTCTCCTTCCTTCCTTCCTTCCTTCCTTCCTTCCTTCCTTTCCTTCCTTCCTTCCTTCCTTCCTTCCTTCCTTCTTCTTCCTTTCTTTCTTTCTTCTTCTTCTTCTTTTCTTTCTTTCTTTCTTTCTTTCTTTTTTTAGATTCTACATATGAGTGATATCATGCGGTATTTTTCTTTCTCTTTCTGGCTTACTTCACTTAGAATGATGATCTCTGGGTCCATCCGTGTTGCTGCAAATGGCATTATTTTCTTCTTTTTTATGGCTGAGTAGTATTCCATTGTATAAATATCCCACAACTTCTTTATGCAGTCATCTGTCAATGGACATTTAGGTTGCTTCCATTTTTTGGCTATTGTATATAGTGCTGCCATGAACATTGGGGTACATGTATCTTTTCAAATCAGAGTTCCCTATGGATATATACCCAGAAGAAATGGGATTGCTGTATCATACGGTAGTTCTATTTTAAATATTTTGAGGAATTGCCATACTGTTTTCCATAATGGCTGCCCCAAACTACATTCCCACCAGCAGAATAGTAGGGTTCCCTTTTCTCCATACCCTCTCCAGCATTTATCATTCATGGACTTTTGAATGATGGCCATTCTGACTGGTGTAAAATGATACCTCATTGTAGTTTTGATTTGCATTTCTCTGACAGTTAGTGATATTGAGCATTTTTTCATGTGCCTATTGGCCATTTGAATGTCTTCATTGGAGGATTGCTTGTTTAAGTCCTCTGCCGATTTCTGGATTGGGTTGTTTGTTTACTTTTGTTATTAAGTTGTATGAATTATTTATATATTCTGGAAATTAAGCCTTTGTCTGTCACATCATTTGCAAATATTTTCTCCTATTCTGTAGGTTGTTGTTTTGTTTTGCTTATGGTTTCCTTTGCTGTGAAAAAGCTTATAAGTTTAATTAGATGCCATTTGTTTATTTTTGCTTTCCTTTCTATTGCCTAGGTAGACTCTCTTAGGAGAACATTGCTAAGATTATGTCAGAGAATGTTTTGCCTATATTTTCTTCTAGATTTATCATGTCCTGTCTTATATTTAAATCTTTAAGCCATTTTGAGTTTATTTTTGTGTATGGAGTGAGGGAATGTGCTATCTTCATTGATTTACATGCTGCTATCCAGTTTCCCAACACCACTTGCTGAAGAGACTGTTTTTTTTTTTTTTCCATTGTGTATTCTTATCTTCTTTGTCAAAGGTTAATTGACTAAGTCTGTGGGTTTATTTCTGGGCTCTCTATTCTGTTCCACTGATCTATATATGTATTTTTATGCCAAGACCACACTCTTTTGATTACTGGAGCTCTGTAGTATTGTCTGAAGTCTGAGAGGGTTATTCCTCCAGCTTTGTTCTTTTTTTTTCAATATTGCTTTGGAAATTCTGGGTCTTTTGTGATTCCATATAAATTTTAGGATTGTTTGTTCTAGTCCTGGGTAATTTGATAGGAATCACATTTAATCTGTAGATTGCCTTGGGCAGTATGGCCATTTTAATGATATTGATTCTTCCAATCCAAGAGTGTGGGGTATCTTTCCATTTCTTTAAGTAATGCTATATATAGAAAACCCTAAAAGCTCCATGCAAAAACTATTAGAGCTGATAAAATAATTTGGCAAGGTAGCAGGATACAAGATTAACATACAGAAATCAGTTGCATTTCTTTACACTAACAATGAATTAACAGGAAAAGAAAATAAGGAAACAATTCCTTTTAAAATTGCATCCAAAACAATAAAATACTTAGGAATAAATCTGATCAAAGAGGTGAAAGACTTATACATGGAGAACTACAAAACGTTAATTAAGGAAATTAAACACCCCTTCCTTCCTTATCTTTCCTAATAGCAGAGAAATATATTTTTTAAATCTTAAAAGGTTGAATTCCTCTCAACTGAGGGCAAGATGAAGAAGAGAAGAGAGAAATTCTGATTATAGTCATGAAGTTAAAGCTAATGATTCTGTGATTTCACAAAGGTTAATACCTACATTGTCTATGTAACGATGCCTAAGAACACTGTCACCAGGCTGACTCTATCCTGACCCACTACCCACTTGTCCCAAAATGTACTAAAAACTGGTTAGTATTAGGTACTAATTACTGGAGAAACATTTTTGGTTAAATAATAGATAAATGATTTAGTCTTTCTACTTATAAAAATGTCGTTAGTGGTGAGTAGATGTAATGTCACTGTATATCATGAGAAAAATCATTTAATTTATGTTATAGAATACATTTCTTCTTTGCTTTATGAAAGTTTAATTTTAACACAACTTTATTTGCATATTTTTATCTCTTTTTCTTCCAGATTAAACATTAGTGTTCTGCCTTATTGATTTGCAAAAAGTAGTGCTAGCCCACTGCTCTGCACAATCACCAGTGTCCTATATCCAATATTTTACTGGACTTCAGGGACCATTTCATGCATTTATCACCCTGTGCTGCTATTCAGCAAAATGCCATGACAACATTTGTATAACATACAGAGACCTAAAGAACCCTATGAGGTGTTTTTCACTCTGATTGATTTGGGGTATATAACTGCTCTCAAATGGATAAAAAACAAGAAAGTAATTTTGCTTTACCAAACAGTGCTCAATGAAAGTGATCATTGTATTTCCTTATAGGAAAAGAAAGGAGGTCCAGGGGATTTTTCAGTGATGCCTATTCACTTAATCCCTTACCAAATAAGCTTGTAAAACTCAAAGAACTGATTCTTCCCTCTCCCAGTAGACATATTTTATTTAAACACATCAATAAGCCACTCACCCAGAAAAAAAGTGGACTTAAATATAAAATATATATATATATAAATATGTTTGTCTATATGCATATGATCATTATTTAAAAAAAACAGAAATATATTGTATATTTAAGTTGTACATTATAATTTTTATTTAATTATTATAAACATTTTCATATTTCTCATTAAAATTTCCTGCTATAATACAGCTTTTACTATAGGGTAGTATTAAAATTTATAAAACAAGTCTATTGTTGAACATTTATGATATTTCTAAACTCTCATAATCACAGCAAAGTTTCAGTGAATATTCTTTCATATAGGGAGGGGCATATGGCTCAGTGGTAAAGTGTGTGCTTAGCATGCATAAGGTCTTGGGTTCAATCCATAGTACCTCCATTAAAAAAAATACACAAGTAAATAAATAAATCTAATTACCCTTCCCCCCCCAAAAAAAAAAGAAAAAAGAAAGGAAAAATATGGTAATGAGAGTTTGAGGCTGGGGAGAGTAGCTCAGTGGCAGAGCACATGCTTAGCATGCATGAGGTTCTACGTTCAGTTCCCAGTACCTCCATTAACAACAACAACAACAAAAAGTATTACTAATTCCTTAGGATAGTGGTAAAGAAGAGAGATTTCTATGAATGAGCCATTTTATGCTTTTTGGCACAATCACCATTCTTGGTATTAATATTATGTGTGACAAATAATTATCTTTTCAAAGGAGAAATGTGACATTTTTGATGTTTGAATTACTTTTATTAATTGCAAAGTAAAACAAGCTTAGCATGGTTGTCATATACTTTTATAAATTTAAATTTTGTATACTCAGTATTTTTTTCCAGTTTCAACTGGAAAACTAATTGTTTTTTTTATAACTTTAAAATTCTTCTTTTAGTCTGCCAGATATGGGGCAAATAGTTTCCCTCATATTCTTTTTGCTTTTTATGTTATGTTACTTTTTAATTCACGTTAAAAACTTCACATATTGATTTCTATGAACTATTTTTGGTAGTATATTTTTATTTATATACAACTTTGAAAGCCCTTTTCTGTCCCAAGACCAGATGCATGCCTATATAATTTATATTTTCTGTTGTTTAATGAGCTTGGACATGAGGACTAAGACTTTCCTTTTACTAAGGGAAGGGGTAGGGATTGGGGAGAAAAGAAGAGGATACACTAGGTGCCTACGTTTGTACTCTTGAGTTGGCCCTACAAATGCAATTGTTATTGGTGGGCTTAATCTCCCTGACTAAGTCTATGAATGTATTGAAAGACAAAAAAGAACTTAATTATTTTTATATCCCAAAACTTAGCATGTTTTTGTTTAATTATTTAGAAAACTTTTTCCAACCTGAACCAGCAAACTTCTGGTTCTTGGACAAGATCTGTTTAAACTTTTTGTGTTGGGTCTGCACTGTATTTAAATTTTATTTTGAATAAATATTTAATATTTGGGAAATAATCTGGCTTTTCAGAAAAAAAAAATCTGAAAAACACTAGTCCCAGCCATGTTCCCAAATGGTATCAGAAAAGACCAATTTCTTCTTCACCCCCAACATATCTCCTGTTGTTTGTCCAGTTTGTCATGGTCCAGAGATTCCCACGTTTTTTCTTACACCAGTTTCAGTGCTATGAGTCACTTGCCTGAATCGTTTGACATTTGGATATATCACATCTGTGATACACATGTATGACATAAATGAGAAATTAAAATATAGAGGATAGTATTATAACAGTATTAAAATTCTGTATTAATTTAACTTAAATTCATAGGCCAGTATTAGAATTCTGATGATCTTGGAGTTGTTGTTAAAGCAGAACTCTCCTGTGAAAAGAAATTGATTTTTACAAATGAATTTACACTAACCCTGTATCCATGAAGTTTAACTCTTAAATGTTGTAGCAGTTTAACCATAGTCTCATTAATCTTAACTCCTGAATGCTAAATGTCCCTATTTGAGATTCCTAATCAGATAATTTTTGAAAGAGAAACTTGAAAATATCTTCTTTGTATCTGAAATCAACTCTCTGTAATTTGAATTTCCTAGTTCTCTAAAGGGCTGTTAGAACTTTATGCCTCAAAACAGAAGGATGTCATGAATACATTTTTCATTTTGAAAATATCACTTTACCCCATTGGACTAAAAAATTTTATCGTTAATGTTTTTGTTTTCAGCACCTGATGCTAGATAATTTACAATAAAACCAAATACTAGATACTTTATAATGTATAGATTGATATTTCAGATTTCAGTTATCATGGTCACTTTATTACATATCATGGTCACTTTATTACATATACATATCCTTTATTACAAATGAAGTAGTCTTCCTTTATCTCACATCTTTTATTTGGATAAATATTTTTCTAGTAGTGCAGTAAAATATATAATAGCTTATCAATGATGGTATTTGTATTATAGTTGTGACTACCAGATAAGATAGGAAGAAATGCATAGGGGATATATTTCAAAATAAATAATAAAGTCATTTTTCTGTGTGTGACAAGAAGATAAAATCAAAGAGGATGCCTAATTTTTACAGCTGGAATTATAAGCACTTGTCTGCCATGAACTTCTCCAAATTCCCTTCCCAATACCATCAATAAATCTTTCAAATATATTACTGATTTCAGAAAGAAAACATTATATTCTAGTTGAATTGCAATCAGAATATAGGCTAAATAGAATTAAGGGTCTATATCTAAACATAAACTTTATGCAAATATTTTGTAAAACCTTAGCTATGCATTCTAAATGGTTGGATTCCAAAATATTAGATTTGAAAGCTATTCATAGGTTATATTTGGTAATATTTCATGCAACTCTCTTCTGTACTCCAGGTTGAAAATTTATTTAATATGGAGAATCCTAAAAATCTTAAGCTGCTGCCCCATTATGTATTTCCCTTGTCTGTCCAACTCTAGTATTATCCTCCTGCCTGGACAGCTATAGAATAGAGCTGTGCTCACAGCACATTTTCTTGGTTGGGAGCTTCATGCTGCATTGAAGCCACAGTCTGTCAGTGAGTCTCCCAAAAACATGGGGATGTTATTGATCTGGTTTTCCTTCATGTTATCTTTCAATGCTTGATTTGAGTTGACTTTCAGTGAATCAGTGAAAAGCTTACTGCTGAGGCATGAGAATTCAGTGACAGCTTTCAGTGCTGCACCTCTTATGAAGAGATTTGGCTGCATGTAAGATACAGTTTAGTTGTCAGTCCTTAGCACGCAACTGACACCTTAAAATGATCCATAATCTGTTACAGGATTATTTGTGTGAGAAGCTCCTACATGGACTGTACAGCCTGCTGGGATGTCAGTGTCAATGCTGTACTTTGTACATAGGCATCTAACAGTAGTGGTCTTGTGATTTAAGGGACAAAGCCTAAAAAAGTGACATTTTCAGAGAGCAAAACTATTATTAAAAATTAGGCTAAAAGAAATGGCATAACCATCTGCAGAGGTACCTTTTCCAGAGAGATGATATATAAATATGTTGCTTAGAAGACTTGGTGAAATCCTTAATATAATCAATTGTAAATCAAATTTCGAATATAGAGGAAGATGCAATCTAATTATAGTTTGTGAGTTTGAATAAAGATGTATGAATATGGTGCTATAAATGGATAGTAAGATAAATGACACATTTTTATGTTCCTTCCTAGGAATAACTCAGGGGGATGTAAAATATCTTCAGAGATTCCAATGGCTAGCTATTTAAACCTAGCATAATAATATTCTGAATTAGTTCATGTAGTGGAAAAATAGGAATTAATGTCCAACTTAGGAAATATTGGGCATGTACTACAGGCACAGTCTTTGACATTATTTTATCATGGGAGTAACTAAGGCTGCTACTAAATCTGCTAGATGGCTGAGGCTTCAGAAAAATAATTATTGGAAGGCCCTGTCTATATAAACAATACATTTAAAAACTCACAAAATTCATAAGACCATGTGTCTACAATGATCTGTCAATGAAGACTTAGAGAACAATGGGTAGGGAAGAGGTTCTTATGTATTTTTTATCACCCAACCAGTATACATGAAGAGTCTTCTTAATGCCCATGTGCCATTTTTCTCTATTGTCAATTGTGCCGTAATTCGTTAATTTCATATCCCTCACTAAGACATAAAGTCAAGATGGTATTACCACTCATGATACCATGGCTCTTCATTACCTACTTGTATTTAAACAATATAGATTTGCTTGCCTCTGAAGGTCCTTAATACTATGTATTTAATATTACTTATTATTCATTTGTATCCTTCTGAAAGATAGGGTCAAGTCCTAACCTCTGGTACTCTTAACCCATCGTGAATATGATATTATTTGGAAATAGGGTCTTTACAGATATAATCAAGTTAAAATGAGGCCATACTGGATTAAAGTGAGCCCTAATCTAATGAATTGTAAATCAATGACTTCCTTATAAGAAGAGGAAAATTTGGTCACAGACACAGAAGACACAAGGGAGATGATATGAGGATGGAGGTTGTGATTGGAGTGATGTGTCAACAAACTAAGGAATGATAAGGATTCCCAGCAACCTCCAGAATCTAGGAGAAAGGCATGGAACCTGTTTCTTCCTCGAGCCTTTAGAAGGAGTCAACCACGTTGACACCTTAATGTTGAACTTCTGGCCTCCAGAAGTGTGAAAGAATAAATTCATATTGTTTTAAGCCACTCAGTTTATGGTAATTTGTTATGGCAGCCCTAGGAAGCTAATGCACTGGTGATACTGCACCATCTAATATGTCACGCATGAAATACTGGCTTTCAGTGACTCTCTCAAAGATTGCAACTTCAATTCATTGATGACGACTACAAATATAAGTCTTACCCAGAGTGTGCAGGAAATTGTGAATGCTAACTCATTTTTTGGTCATGTTAAATTTACCATTTAGAATTTTATAGCATAAATGTAAAAAAGTCCATCTTCCAACCATGTATTCTCTTGAACTCTTTAGGTCACAATCATTACATTCTTACAATGATCTTTTTCAATATTGACTGCACCTCTGCCTTGCTTTAGTGAGGAAGATAGGCAAAAGACTTGTGGGTGGAATATGAAGAGAAGTCCAAATTACAAAAGGAACATCAGTCTCTCTTGGGCATGGCTCAAGACTAACCCAGGAGAGCACAGCATCATGACCTTGATTGAAGGCAATTAAGGACATCAGTTGGAAGGACACTTTGGCATTTCAGAGCAATAATATCAAATCCCTTGCAGGAGATACACATAAGTCACCTACGGGAGACTGAGAAATATGTTGCACAGAATCTGCTACATACAAGAGATATGTGGTGAATACTCTGAGTGCCAACAATAGAAGCTGCAGAGGATAAAAGATGTGTTTATCCACAGGTGCTGTAAACTGAAGGTGGCCCATATCTTTGGCCAACAGATGGGGCAGAGACTTAGGCCTTCAAGGTGTAAGGAAGATACTGACAGAACTATGTAGTAAATTATATGCTTGTTACAAATATTACCTAGCATCCATATGCTGTCTTCATCATCCTAAAAGATAACTTGCAGCTCGAATACCTAAGGGGAGGTTGTAGTCTCAGCTCTAGGGTTGCAATTTTTTGGTCTAAGGATAAACCAACCCCAAGAAATTAGGTCTGTCATGCAATACAATATAATTCTAGCTAATTGTGTAAAAGTACCCTTTTGCCAAATGTAAACAAGGCCCTGGTTATTTCTGGTAACCATCCTGGAAACTTGAAGAAAAACTACTTCATGAAAAGTTGACAATTTGAGAAGCAGAAAAGAAAGATACAAAGAATTTGGCTTTTAAATGATGAAATTGGGCTTATGAATGAATCTATATGAAGCCAGCACTAGCTCTGGACTTCTATCTTCTTATTTATTCTGAGTTGGGTTTGGAGTGGTGTTGGAGAATGGTACTAGAGGAGGAAACCAGTTAAAATTGCTGTTGTTTGGATTAACAGTTTGGACTACATGGTGCAAACTATTGTATTAAAGAACTTAAGCCGGTTAAGTTATAAAAACTTCATACGTTAGAATGATCCATAATCTGTTACAGAATTACTCACCTGAGAGCTCCTACAGGGACTGTACAACCTGTTGGGGTCTCAGTGTCAACAATGTCCTTTGTATATAGGTATCTAACTATAAGCAGTCTTGTGATTTAGGGGACAAGCTCTAGATAGTGGCATATTCAGAAAGAAAAACTATTATAAAAATTGGCATAATCACCTACCAACAAAAACAACAGTACCTGCATTTATTTTTTCAGTCACTGGGTTAGACACTTCAGTCATTTTGTCTTAATTCTTGCTTTCTCAGCAGGCATTATTATTTCCATTTTACAGATGAGGGATCTGAGATTCACTGAGTTTAAGCAAGTTGCAAAACCATGTATCTAAGAACTGAAAGCACTCAAATTTAATCCCAAATCTCTTTGTTGTAATGACCATGGTCTTTCCATCACGGACTACTTTGAAGAAAGACATACAGAAGACCCAAAGATTGGCTTTGCAAATATGGTTAGTCGTATTAAGTTAATGTTTTGTGTTTTCATTGTCATATTTTTTTTATCACCAGTGTCGTAATCTGCAGCACGCACATATACTGAGCACAAGTTGAGAGGAAGGGCATAAACTTAATTATTTATCTATTTGTTCTCTGATGTTTCTACTCTGAAATAAGTTTTATTGAGTAGCAAAAGAGCTAATACAGGCATCTAGTGCCTTCAAAGTCAAACTGAAAGTTCCAGTACCATTTATTAAAATACAGATTTCCAGAATTACATAGAAATTAAAGGCTGAAGTAATTGAGCCCCAGATTATCTAACATTTTTTCCTTGAATTTATAAAATTTATCAGTGTTTTGGAGAGTTTTAGTAAAATGCTCTGTGTGTGTGTGTGTGTGTGAGACAGAGAGGCAGAGAGAGGCATAAAGAGGCAGAGAGAGAGTGACCTAACCAAATAGTTATCTTATGCAATGGAGAGCAGCTATTACACTGGCTATGCTATACTGGCTTCTTGATATTCTTGCAGTGGTTGCTGAACTACCCATATCTTCCCAGCCCTGGGGTTACTGACACTACTCTTTTCACTTTAACAGATGGCACAGTCTTCTATGTCCTGGGACATGAGGCTCAAGGATTAGAGATGTGACTGTGACTCTAAGGCCTTAAACCACTCCCTGCACTCCTACTTCCTCCAGATTCAGAAAGAGTTGTTTGCTCTCTTTTCTGAGACCTATCTTCATATGGTGTATATATTTCTGTAGAAATACAGTCTCTCGAATGAGTACCCTGTTTTCTGCTTTTATCTAGAGCAAGGGCTTGCAAACTTTTTTTGTAAAAAGCCAGATGTTAAATATTAGGCTTTATAGGCCAGATGTTCTCCATCACAACTATTCAAATCTGTCATTGTAGTGTGAAAGCAGCCATAGGTAATATGAATGGATGTAGCTGGGTGCTAATAAAACTTTATTTACACAAACAGGTGGTTGATGAAGTTGACCCATGGCTTGTAGTTTGCTAATGCTAATGCCTGGTTAGAGCATCACTATGTTACTTGTCTTCTTTTACTACAAATGTATTCAGTTTTGAACTATCTTGAGATACCATTTCAGTATAAAAAATCAGGAAATCAAATTATCCTGAAATAAAATATTTAGGAAATTTTTTTCTGAAATATGTATGTTCTCTTTACTAATTTTTCAAACTGAATTTCAAACCCTTACTATCTATCTTCAACATATTGCTTCTACCCCTTCTCTGTACAGACACAGACACACAGTCACACTGTGCACATGCTCCTCAATCTAATATTGATTGCCTTCTCGGCAAGCCTAGTGCACCACCACTCCACAATAACATAATGTTGGTTTTATTTTTCTGTGTGCTTTTTTCCTATAGTTTCTACTCCCTGAAATGCCCACTCAGACTTTACCTACCCAAAAGTTGCTCATATTTCAAAATTTATTGTGCAGAGCTAGAATGAACATGGATATTTATTGTTTGTGTGAGTACTCTAACCCCTGATGATATTTATCTTAACTAATATGGCATTTATTGACTGTGACAAATTACTCCCTGTGTGTGGGGGTGTGTGTAGGTATGTGTGGTGTGACTGTGCATAGGTGTGTTTTACTGCTGCTCTATCATCTAGAGATTTAAGAGTGAGTAATTCCTGCCAATGTGGAGTTCACATTCTAGTAGATGAGACAGTCATTTGAGTCATTTTTTGTTTCCATATGATCTTTTGCTTTTATTAAGCAATATTGTGTGGTATATCATTCCTTCTCATTAAGATTATAATATACATGAAGACAGAAAATTGTTCTAAGTTTTGTATATATGTATCTCACACAATAACTAGTGGATAAATGTTTTTATTGCTGAAGTTCAAAAATAACATACCGAATTAAATTAAAAAGTGAAGTTTCTGTTTTAAATTACCTTTATTTTAAAATTTTAGATATTATAATTTGCCACATTTGTCATATTTTTTATTTGTAAGAGCACCGTGGGTCTTATACTGTTGGTTACGTCTTAGGTTTCTCCAAAAGTTAGAGTTTCAGTGAAGAGTAAACCATATTTTGACCCTGCGTAAAGAAGCAGTGATACAGGTTGAGTGAAGAGGCAGGAAGCGTAGGAGAGAAAAGACATTTGGGCTGATTGTCAAGAGACTACAGCTCTCTCTTTTAACTTTTTTATTATCTGATAGGAAAAAAAAGCCTTTCCTGATAAACTATTGTTAATTCAAGGGAAAAAAAAGAAGAAAGAGAAAGGTAGAGAGGATGGTAAGAGGAAAGCATTTTTCTTGATTTCTTGCCTCCACGCATGCGGCAGAAATATTCAAGGAAAAAATATGCAACCATAGGCCCAATGTGGGTCACTTACAAAAGGATTCAGTACCATCTCTTTAAACCTCAACTATTTAATTGATAAATTAAATTTTTAATTTCTAAATCAAGTGACAAAATGTATCAGAATTGTACATAGGCAGAAAGGGCACAATTCTAAGTCACCTGAATTGAATATTTTTACAAAGGATATTTCTCACCCTCTCTTATGATTACTTTCACATCAAGTATACTTGCCTGACTTTCTTTCAACATAAGGATGATGGCAGAGGCCTGATATTTAATTAAGACCTATCTCTTATTAACTAATGGTTGAATTTGACACCTCGTTGCTATATTCTAACAGGGTTGAGCTTTTGTAAGGGTTTTGGCTGAGATCCAGTCATCACAGCTGTTCTTGTATGATCACTGCTTCGAGAAAACTAATTTTCCTACTTCTAAAGACCCTATTTTCAAATGTAATTTTGCCATGAGAACTTCTTTTATCCTTTTTTACACATAAATCACTTCCAATTGGAGAAATCCTTAACATTGGCTACTAACTGCTGTTCACAACTATTACTCATCTGTGATATCATTGTAAAGTAAACCACCAGAAACTATCCAACCAAGGGTCACAGGGAGGGTGCATTTTATTGTTAGAAGGTTTAGGTAGAAGAGCTTCTAGTCAAAAGAAAACATATATCATGAGAATATCATAAAATTATTAATGCATGCATTATATTAATTAATATAATTAATTAATTAATGCATTATAAATGCATGCCTTTATAGCATTTTATTCTTTTTATTCTTATAGACAAGATTTAGGCTTTACATTAGAATAGGAAAGCAAGCCTGAATCCCTGAATGCACGTTTTCTTTTTCAAATGAATAGTCAGCATTTCTTTCTATGTTAAAAAGGAAGTGTTCCTTCTTCTCCATAGTGTCCTTCAACTGACTTTATTTTCTAATTCCAGATACTGGGAATATTCACAAATACCACATATAGAATGAATTCTAATGTCCTGGAGTGCAAGCATGAATAAAATGGGTTTTCTTTAGGAGCTGCACTTAGACATTAGAATAAATCTGGGCTGTAAGTTTGACACTGTACAACTGGCTTAAATGTAGCTTTTCATTGGGATAAATGTGGTTTTGCAACAGATTAAATATACTTATGTAATTATTGTGGTTGGCACTTATGGGATTGTGATTGTGTAAACTCTAAATTCCAGGGAAAATCTGGGCTTTGAAATATACATGGTTAAATTTGTATTCTGACCCTGCTAAATTCACCTGTGTATGACATGCCAAAGTGCTCATAATGTCTACTAGCACTAAAATTTCTCATTTGATCCCTTATATGTCTCATTTTGCCTTGGACTACAGTAATTTTGAGTCTTGATCAACTGTTTCCTCTTCTGCTTAGGCAGTCCTATTTAGCATATCAGTTGTTCGCAGTCTTTCAACTTTCCACTTGGTCCCCTCAAATTTGAATGATGTCTAATTTTACCAGTCCTGGGTATCCACTGGCTGTTAAACTGAGAGCAAATACCACTTGACATAGAACCGCCATCATCAGCTATCATCAGCTATCACAGCACTCTGTGTCACAGCCCAACATGTGTGGTTTTGAGATATAATGTTGTTAATCATACAGAGACCTAAGATTAATACATAATTAACAGTCATCTTGGAAGGTGCATACTTTTTTAAAGTGTGCTTTAAATGGCAATATCAGTCTACCTTGGCTTGGCTGTAATCTTTTGCGTCTCTGCTGATTCAATTTATATATTTAGTTAAACAAATATGTATCCCAACTTGATCCCTTTTATAGTCAGATATCTTTAAACAACGGTATATCTAGGCATGTTAAAAATTTCTTTGTTCCTGTATTGATTATATAAAAGTCTAAACATTGAAGATTTTCAACAGGGCTCATAGGTGTGAGGCCCCACGCACTTACACGGGGCCCAACACTCAGATGTGCCTGCACTTGGTATAATGCTTGCTGTCTTTGTCTTGAAATTCTTAAGAATTTTCTTGAGCAATTTTATTTTTTACTGAGCTTGACAAATTGTGTAGCCAACTTGCTTTTGAAATTTGGCAAAGGCAGTAATTAATCTGGTCATAGGTGATTTCGGATATTAATTAAGGAGATATAGGAAAAGCTTTAATTCAATAAATATTTATTAAGTGTACACTATTTGGCAGGCCCTGTTGTTCTAGGTACTGGGGATATGTTGGTGTAGCAAACAGACAAAATCCTTGCATTTATGGAGCTTATGTGCTAGGGAGGAGAAACAAATAATAAATAGAGATTCTACATAATATGCCAGATGATAAGGATTGTGGAGGAAAACAAAATATTATAAGAGGAATAAATATAAAGACAGACAGACAGACATTACCCACCAGGACAGAGATGGGGTAGAATTTAGCATCAGTCTTTCTTTTTCTGCTAAAATCATCTCTGCCTTAGGATAAACTTTCCTCCCCAAACCTTTAAGATGAAAAGAAGTCATCAGTCTGTCATTTAGATGAGAAAATAGACTTGGAAAGTTTTTATGAGAAGTTATTGAAATCAAATTTGCAGTTGATTAAAATCTGTCTCTGACTCTGAACAAATTCTTTATTGTGGGAAATGGTGGAGTTAGAGGTCTCTATGACCAATACTTTGCATTAAATTCTGCCAACTAAATTTTTTCTGTACTCAGGAAAGCAAACCAGTGATGTGATGGGTCTTTGTATTTGTAATAGGAACATAACACCTTTGCAATTATACTTGAAGATTTATAATAAGAATATGTGAGGGTTATATATCCAAGATGATCAATTTTTCAAGCCATTTGTCATTTAAAAAATAATGAATACCAGAAAATTAATTTTATGGTATTATATGTTTTACCTTGGAGGACATTTGGTCCTGTCCAAAACACCCATTGAGACATTTGGTCCATTTGATAATACAAACATTTAACTTCATTAAAATTTTATTTACATTATTTTTATTGCAGTTCATGATGAATTCTGGATTTCACATTTATTCTTGTTCTTCCTCATCATGAAGTTCACCAGAATTACTCTTAAGTCAATAAGCAATTGCTCTCAGGTATATATCGATCTGATTATTGACTTTGTATTTGTTATATGTTAACAATCTCTATAATATGAATTTTATTTTATTTGTATCATCATGAGGTTAATGGCCTTTTTGAGTGTGACCACCAAGAATCTTATTCATGGCTTTGCTGTTCATCTTTTACATTTTAATAAATCTCCAAATTTAAGTATTAATCACTACCATCAGCTTTTGAGATTTGCTATGCCAGCCTTCTGCAGCATTGTTCATCCTGTGTTTGATGTTCAGTTCTGATGTATAAACAGTCCAAGTTTCTGGTGGAAATCTTGGAGCGTCTGGTCTTCTTCTGCCTCTGCCACGCCTTCTGGGGACGTACACTCTCACTGTAATCCATTAGGTCATCTAATTTTTTTTTTTTTTGAATTCTCCACAATGTACACCAAAATTTCATTTATATCTTCCAAAGGCATGAAAATCCAAACAACATGGAGTTACTTTTCATTGTCATATACTCTCATGTTAGACCCCACGAAGATATTTTTTTGCCACGGTGATTTTGAAAAGTGCAACAGGCTTTCTTTTACTTGTCCATTTGGTAGGCGTAGTTGAATCACGCACAACATAATCTTGAATTTTTCCCATGCAAATGCAAATACTTTCTCATATATATCTGTGTCTTCTCACCTTTTCATTATTAGTGCATAATCACTAGTGTAATATACCCCAGTACTACACTGTGCACAGTTAATAACTGAGTGGATGATTTGAAATAACTGGTGCCATCTTGTACCACTGAGTGATGTGGTACTGACACTTATATTGAAAACTGTCATAAGCTGTGTAAATAAGAATTCTTTCGTCATCTTGAGCACTGGAGTCATACATAAGAAATAGTTCTCCACATCTGATCACTGTATACGCCTCAGGAATTTCAACCTCATGCAATGAAGTAGAGTTTGGAGGTTGATGTGTATTTTCAATTCTATTCAGGTCCCTCTTTAATGACCTCTTCATTATGAATATCATGAAAATCACAGAGAGTTCTCTAAAGTGCCTGTGGTGGCACTGCATTTGGTTTTTCTTCTGTGTGTTATTTTAACCTATTTGGGGTTTTCCTTACTTCCTCTTTAACACCAGCATTATGCTGATGTTTTCCTGTCCCGTCTTGAATAGTTGGAAAGTTATCCAAATCCTGACTAGTTACATATCTGACATTGCAGGATCTCCACTTGTAGTGCTGGTACCTTTTAATCCTATTTTTGTTAAAGGAATGAAATGTTAAGAAAAACCATAATAACATTGCACTTTTTTTTTTAAAACTTTTTGTGAGTATACTGTTTCTGCCATATTCAACCAATAATTTTCAAATGAAGATGTCATATTGCCAAGCAACAAAATAAGGGTTATTTTTTTTTTCTTTTGTAGCCATCTGACCAATGGTCACTGATTTTCTGGTAGAGGAAGTCTTATTAATATCCTATGGATTCAATGCCCTGTTTAGCCACTCTGGATCAACCAGTAGTTAGACACCAGCTGAGGCCCTCCTGGTCCACACTGATTGGCAGGTAAGTGCGGGCATCACACTCATTAAAACCTCTCTATGCTTCTTGAGATTTACTTCAGTTGTACCTCTATAGGAAATCAATTCAAGGAAAACATTGCCCATTAACCCTGGGCAGTAGGATAGTTGGTGGGGGGTTAATCAGATGCTGGTATACTCCTCATGGTGAACATTACACTGACAAGTGAGATACTTTGTAAAGTGTTTATATCAACACATTCACCACCTGTTTTACACAGTAGTCTGCACAGTAGTCTGACCAAGTTCTTCCTTTCAAAGTCTGCCCTTATTGAATGACCTAGCCACATTCAACCAAGTGTTCAGTGACATATTAATGCACCATGTATAATAAGATTCTATCCTTGATTTGTTATTTTCTATGCATTTCACTAACTGTAGGACTCTTCCTCAGTAATCATAGTTAATGTAACTTCTGCTTTTCTGCAAGATTCAAACCCCAACCCATCTCCCTAACTCCTTGTCCCATTATTAGCTAGGCTGCCAAGGTGAGAAGGGTTTTTATTGGCAATACAACCATAACATAGTTATAAGATCAATAAAATATGGTAATATTTTTATGTATTAATCTCATAAACCAAAAGTATAAATAAACATATGGACTATTTGAACCCAGGGACATTTTCTAAACAGAGATGTTTTTGACAGGACCAATATCAAGGACCATTTGTCATGGATAAATTATGCTCATGGATATTTTTGAAATGACCAAATTTCAAGGATCTTTTGGCATGGACCAAATGTTTCCATGGGTGTTTAGAATAGGACCAAATGTCTGCTAGTCCATATTCTATGGTTCAAATGCTATATCTTATAGTAGTATGTTATTTTTACTTAGACAGATGTGATATGTGTGTGCTAATTTAATGTACAAGTTATAAAAATTAGGCCATATGGAAAAACACAATTGTCAGGTACAGCACTCTATCTGTGATGCCTTCTAATTACCACAGCATCTTTACCATAAGAACTAAAACAAATGGAATTTCACATGTTCTCACAATTCATGCAAATAATATATCACCACCATGTTTTAAGATTTCATCATATAGACCCAGGAAACCGAATTAACTTTCATAAGTTTATGTAGTAAGTAAATAGGTCAGCTGATGAATGTGTGGCTCTTCAAAAGATTGAGTGACTTTATTTACATCAAAAATGTATATGTACACAACCTTAGCACTTTTAAAGTTTACAGACAGAATTAAATTTAATGGAAGTGTATATCACCAATCTCTGGCTGAATTGTGTAAAGTTAAAAATCTATTCATACCAGCAGCAGTGCCATCAAAAATAGTCATCATTACTTAAATTGTGACAGTCTTTGTCAAATACTATTGCTTTTGGCTGGACATTCTGCTGCTACTACGTAGTATATTAAACAGATACAGCCACCCCACCCCCGCCTTACTACCACAGCTTTTTTTTTTTTTTTTTGTAATGTGGCTGATATGCACTCATCTCTGCATTTGATTTTCTATATTTTTCCTACATTATATTCCATTTCTTTTTTTTTTTGCCTTCTGTTAAAAAAAAAGTAATTTTTATTTTTGAACCTCTACTATGTAAATTTTTAACATGTTTTCAATAGGATTTGAAGCAAAGTACATCAATTTGCATTTTTTATTTATTCCAGATAAGTTATACTCCTATTAGCCAAGTAGTTTCCAATATGTGCTTTTCCTATCATCTGTTCCAATAACTGGGGGGGGGGGGGAATGTTTAATGGCTAATGATATACATGTGTTAGTATGTCTTTAAGATACTCTGTCACTTTGATGGGCTCAGTGCTTCTGACATAATCATCTAGCTGTTGAAATTTAATTTTAAAATTTGAGGGATAGTGGCAAAATCTGCAAAAGCTGTCAGAAATATTTTGAGGTTGAATTGAATTGCATACACTATTCCGAATTACCTTGATGTCTACTTTAAAAAAAAAATTCCCTTTGATTCCAGTTGTAAAATCTAGTAAACTAAAATTGAGACTATTTTCTTGGAAAGGTAATGGTGTTAATGCATTTATAGGTCATATGTCTTGTTCAGAGTGCTTGAGTAACTTCTGTAGGTTTGTAGCACTTCATGTGGAAGGACTCAGAACATACTGCATATGTTGTTTACATTGCAGCCTTCAAGCACTTTGACCACCTAAAGTAATAAAAATGTTGGATAATTTATTATTGCCATTAAGAATGTAGAATACTTTTTGGTTAAAAATAAGAGCATCTAGTTAAAAAGTGAATATTCCAAAATAAATCCAAAAAAATAAAGTTTCAAATTCACATTGTTAATAACATCAATTTAAAGCTAGAAATATGAAAGTCAAAATAATGTTTACATTTTTTCTTTGTTTTTAGTCTACACATCTTAAAATTTAAAACTACATTGGCAGACAAAAATCCAACAAGGTTGGTGAAAATGATAAAATATCTGCAACGTATATAAAATCATTGAGATTATAACTTCTCCTGTCTAGGTATTCCATGACTTAGGAATAAATAACCTACCTACTTTGCTTATATTTGAACGTACAGTGAGGAAGAGTGGTCTAAGGTGGTAATTCCTGAGGGTAACTCACCTTCCCCATAGCTCTCGTTGGGGAAGTATCCCTCCTACAGTGAGGAGAACCAGGGCTGCTCTCATGGACCTTAAATTCCAAAAGTATGATTGTTGCTTTTCATCAAAACATGGAGACTTTTCAGATTGTGGTAAGTTGTGTACCTATTATTTCTCAGACTGCTTTAGTATCCTATAAAGGCACACTGAAAAATCAGTCTGCCTCAAAACAAGCAAACAAATCACAATGACAATAACTTCTGGGGTCAGAATATCTATAACAGAGTCACTGATAGTTACTAAGTGTTTCTATACAGTCCATACCAAGTGCCAACTCAATACCAAGTCCTGTCTTGGGGTTGGGGGATAATAGTAACACAAGGGACATGACTTTCTGCATCTCCACTGTAGTCATCACGCAGGGTGGAGATAAATATTTCTGGCAGAAAGAAAGAGCACATTTAAAGATTTAGATGAGAAAAATATGGGACCATAGGGACTAAATTAAATAAATTCAGTGATAGCTACTGTATTATAGAGGGTAAAGAATACTAGTTTAAGAGGCAGGTTTAGAGAGAGAAGGGACCAGACCATGATGGCACTTGTAAACCATGTTTATGAGTGTAGACTTTCTCCTAATAGGAAATAGAAGCCATTGAGTTGAAAAGAGAGAAGTGCCATGTTCAAATAAATGTCTTCCATGTTAGGCAACTGGTTAGACATCAATACTATTTACTTAAAAAGGGATCACTGGAGAGGAGGCAGGTTTGGGAGATGATGAGTTTAGATGTTCAAATGTTGAGTATGATGTGTCTGGAAAACACTCAAGCATACACTTGCAATTGGCACTTGAACATTTATCTCTAGCAATCAAGAGAGTGGAGTGATTTGAGACAACAGCTTTGTAGCTTAATAGAAATAAAAGGAGGGATCAAAAGAAACAAATGTTGCCAAAAGATCAGTTAAATGCAAATGAAAAAGGAAAAATATCTATCTTCAGTGAATTTAAGGTGAACAAGTTAAATGGTTTGGGTCCTAGATTCAGGGGAATTATGGGAGCAGAAAACTAATAGTAATCACTTAAGGAGGAAAAGGAGACAATTAATTTAACAGGTTATATCAGGAAATTTTGCTCTGTCATAGAAGAGAGAAAGAAGTAGCTGTGCAATGATTGGATTAATGAAGGGCCTCTTTAAGGGAAAAATTTTTAATATTTGAGTAATGATGGAACAAAAACCAGGAGCAAAGAGATCTGTTTTTCTTTCTCTTATTTGTCTAAATGGGACAATCTTGAGGATATCTGTAAAGACTGTAGGGTTTATGTATATATGTATTAGAAAAAGTTGAGCTTTTTTCTGATCCTAGTTTGGCCTGGGCAAACTAGAAACCCTGAGCAGATGCAAAAGATATTTTCTTGAAGCAGGAGCCTAATCTCAGGATAGACTTGGGGAGAAGTAAAGGAGAACTAACTGTACCTTGAGATTCTTAATTATAGGACAGTGTGACCTCTGGCAAGTATTTGCCTCTGACTTTCTGAAATACTCCTTCATATATTGTTTATATTGTCCCTGATCTTTCAGTCTCTGCTAAAGCAGTGTAGTAAAGTCATTCCTATTAATCAGTCCTGTCAGTTCTGCCTTTTTCCTCAGGAAGTAAAGCCTGTGGATCTCAGAAATGATTCTTTTGCCAAGGCTGAGGGCAGCAACAGGGGAAATGAAAGGAAGACGATTAGGAAAGGGCAGTCTTACTGTTATTCCAAGTCAGAAACTGGAATTTGTAACTCTCCTGAACTGACTACCCTCTACACCCCCCACCAAAAAAAAAAAAAAAAAAAACCTTAAAAAGGAAAATATTAAAAATTTAAGTTTGAAGCAAATTAATATAAAGATTAAATGTCTTTTTTTCAAGAATGATCAAAAAGTCTCAGTTCATTCTTTTCCCAAGAAAATTTATTGGGTTTCTAATTTATTTAAATAAGAAATGTTGGCATAAATATGTGTAACTTGTTTTGTTCAAATCATCAAGATTTCTATAACAACACCAAAAAGCCTTAGTCTATAATATATTTAAAATGCTTTGGAAATGTAAATTAAGATGACAACTTGGAGCAGTACTGTTGATACAACTGGTTTTAATTATAAAACTATGAAAGGCCATATAAAATTTAAGAACTTTATGAAAGATATTAAAAAGTTTGGTAAGGGATGGAACTTTGAGTAAGTTTATATCTTAATAGGGCTTAACAAACTTTTTATTATAAAGAAGCAGCTAGTAAATAATTTAGGCTTTGCAAATCATTGGTCTCTATTGTAACTACTCAGTTCTGTCATGGTAGTTTAAAAGCAGACATACGTAAAAGAATGGGGTGGATGTGTTCCAATAAAACTTTATTTACAAAACAGGCTGAAGGCTAGATTTGACCCAAGGGCCATAGATTCCTATCCTAGATGCTAAAAATATATAGATGATGAATAATAGTCTACTTGAATAAAATTTATATAAAGCAATATATTTTGTGTGTGTGTATGTCAGCATCACTTTTCTTTCTGGGAACACCAGCCATCATAAAATCATTGTGAAACAGTAAAGGAGATTTAATAAGTACATTTTCCTTTTTTTCTATTCAGGCAAATTTTGCTACTTTCTTTAGGTGTTTCTTCTTGTATATGTAAGGATTAGGGTTCACACTTTATTGGAGGAAAGCAAGGCAAAATAACTAGGTATTGTTTTGTTTTTAGTTTGGATTTTATTCTTTTTTTGGTTTCCAATTGCAGTTAAACAAGTTGCAGTCAGATTGGAAGATAGCTGAGAGTTTTCTCTTGTTTACAGACTTTTAGAAATCTGGTTATTAAGTCAATCATTCCAGAAAAAATAATTAATTCTTACTGTATGCTAAAAACCATAGTAAAAAAAATAAAATAAAATAAAAACCATAGTAGGTACTAAGGATTCATATCAAGTAAGACATGCCTCATTATCAAATGCATGTAGACAAACAATGTCTTCTAATATAATATGAGAAGAGCTACAATAAAATGATGTACTGGATGTTATAAGAACCCTAGAGAACGAGTCTGTTCAAACTAACAAGGAGACTGTAGGATATTAATGTTCAGGTAACTACTTAGAAGGCACAATGTCTTAATTATCAGAATAAAGTGTTCCACTAAAACAGTATGCTAATGTCTTATTGCTCCAAATGTCATTATCCATAGTATCAGGAAGTACAGTATTTTCTCCATGAATTTTTCAAAGACCTTGGCAAAAAGTTATAGTCTAAAATGTCCAATTTCCAATTCTAAGCTACAGAATTATGTAAGTAGGATCAGCTCACTATATCTATTCCTTCCACCTTTGGGTATGTTGCTTCACAGTTCAACTATGTGGAAATACGTGATGCTGGTCCTTTATTTTTTGAATTATTTTATGAATCTCTTGTCTGTGTGGCTGCACATCCCACTGTGTTCTTCCAGAGAAGATGATCTCACTCTCTTGTTGCTTTGGTGAGAAAAGTATGCCAAGTATTTGAATTCCCAAAGATTATGGCTCTCAATACTTGGATACTTCAGTTTGAAAATGCAGAGAGCTTTCAGAGGGGTAGATTCAAGAGAGATTCTGGTGTTTATCACCTCATAGGCTAAGAACTGCTCAACTTTTTCTACTCCCCAAGTATTTACTTCTAAATATTTGGCAGCTTTTTCTTTTAGAGTTTCATAAAACAAATGTCTGATTATATTGCCTTTTCCTGAATTTAAGAATGCAAACCTAAATTTGTAATTCTTAAGTAAGCCACCTATTATTTTTTCATAGTGTTCTCTTTTATTTCTCTTTAAAAAAAAAGATACCCTCAGTGAAGTGGCATCTTCTTTGCTGAAGACAAGGTGAACAAAACATAAATAAATAAACCCACACATGACAAGTAATGTTAAGTATACCATTCAGCTATACAAATATTTAGTATTCACTAGACAAAAAATGCCATAAATATATGATCTGTGTCTTACTAGAATTCTGGCACTCTGGCACTCTAGAATGCTGGCATTCTGGTACTTTAGAATACTGCAAAGACCACCTTCCCCCAAATCTGAAAAGCCTAGCTACTTTTTACTGTTGCCTAACACTGAACAAATTTTAATAGTTAAGACATGTTCTTCATGTGCAGAGAGTTTCCTGCCTTCCCCTACCCCCAATCTTACTCCCCAGCCCAACAGAGTCCAAGCAGGGGTCTAATGTTAGAGATACATGATGCAAGTAATGTTACATTTTACCTTTTCTTTGACCATTACTTTTTCAAAGGGAAACATGCAGTAAGAAGGCTATAAAGAGAGGTATATCTCAGTTTAGAAGCCTAATGATCTTTGACATACGTCCATGAGATAAAATATGTGTATTGTACCTTAGGGAACCAAATAACAGGTGGTCAATAAATGTGTCCTGGTCCTACCAGTTTTAGAGATGGGGATCAAAGGTACATAGTAGAAAGGGAAACAGAATTTTTTACTTTCCTTCCATATTATTGGAAAACTGCAGCAAAGCTACCTGTAAGAGGTGGTACAAGCTATATGGCTACCTGTAATATTAGACCAGAACCTCAAAATTTGGATGATATAGCTCAGGACAAGTCCCTTAACCAATCAAAAAGCTTCTCAAGCATTTGATTGTGAATTCATTCTCCCACGTTGACTCTGTACTCTTCTTCCCAGAATTAATTCTACTTTAATTTGAAATCCACAAGTAATACTGATGATTAGACTTTATTAACTGAAGTATGAATAAATTATCCAGGATACCGATAGAGAGCTGATAAATAGACACAATGATTAATAGTGTAGTCTCATTCAGTAATTATGCAGGAACTGGATATATCCTCTGTCAACAAGATACCCTACATGAGAACATCTGGCTTTTCCTTTGTCCTCGAATAACCAATTCAGCAGCCTTCAAGCAAGTATCTTTAAAGGAAGCTTAAATGAGTAAAGATTCTTATGATACTGCGATACTTCTTCCCCAAGAGACAAGAATAACACATAGCAAGTTGAAACTGAAGAAAGTTGAATGAGTGAATGATTCAATCAGCAAAGAAATGCAATATGAATTCAGAGGCAAATCTAAAACATGTTATAATATTTAATTAAATTTCAGTTTAATGTATTCATCATCCACCACATATTGAGTATCTACTATGAATTGGCACTATACAACGGGCTGTAGACGTAGCAATAAATAGTTCATCCTTGCTGTGAGAAGTTTGCAGCCAAGAAAGAGAGAAAACCCCAGAGGAGACTGCAGTATTTGCTGTAACAGTGTAAGTACAGGAAGTCACAAGAGTATAGGAAACAATACCTTCTCCCAGGAAGAATTTGCTATAGAATGGAAGACCTTAGCCCTTCACCAATTAGACAGGATGTGCCTCCCTCAATTACAGTGAGAGAGGAAATGTGGAAAGAGTGGCCAGAAAGGCTATTTTTGCAAAAGTCTCCTGAAAGAAATGGGAAACCAAGAAAATAGGTGTTCTTTTCTAATACATGTGGCCTACGATGACAAAATTAGAGAAAATGTAGGACTTTTGTTGTCTGGTGATAGAACAGGGTAGCTTCTATTACTTTTTATGTTAAAAAAATGCCCCCAGGAACTATGTGGGAGCCTTCAAGATACTGTGAGGAAAGCTAGCCTGAAGACACAGCGACACTGGAAAAGAACTAGAGCCCAGTAAACACAACTGCCTGAGTACTGCCTTAACGCTAAACATTTCAATCCTATAAGTCAATGCATTCACTTTATTAAGACAATCAAGGTTGTTTTCCTTTTAAACCAGTGAATATGACAGTACTTTTAACTGATATTCACAATGATATAAATAAATTGTCCTGAAATATG
The DNA here is from genome assembly GCF_009834535.1 of Camelus ferus. Taxonomy (NCBI): domain Eukaryota; kingdom Metazoa; phylum Chordata; class Mammalia; order Artiodactyla; family Camelidae; genus Camelus; species Camelus ferus. Next base: position 96,893,513 of record NC_045697.1, on the reverse strand, counting down.
TTTTAAATGTCCTTAAAGATTTTTATGTCAAAATGTGTCATATGTATCTGTATCAGATTATGTATTTGTATTATATACATTGCAAAACCTAGGGTATATGACTGCATGCTAGTATTCCAGGAAGCATACACAGTGATGTGCTAATTTGTTTCACTTCTAATAACATTGTATTCCCTTTTTGTCACATTGAAACATTGCTTGTATTGGTCACTGGCAGAGGCAGTCTGCCTAACTAGATGGGCCAGAAATCTAATCTGGTGTGACAAATGAAAGAGACACATAATTGGCTATGTAAATCTAGGGTGGAACTATTATCAATTTTAAGCAATTGATGTTATCAGAACAACATTATACACAGCACAGGTGATTACAATTACTGTGGGGAATCACTGACTGTTTCTGTAATTTTCTAGTGGGTTATAAAAATTGAACAAACTTTTGGTAACTGGTATTTTACTTGCATATGGTGATGATCTGAGTTTAGCTTCTTTGATGCAAAATGGCTCTCACCATAAAGCTGTTTTCATCTTATTGTGTTAAGTATCCATCTTTAAGCATAACATGACTGTTTATTTTACTTGAAGTATATAAGCCTTTAGCTTTAGACCATGTCAGTCTCTTGCCCGCAGTATCTGCCAGATGGGGGCACTTGTTTTGTTGACCTCAGCTTCTGTTGTCTCCACTCCCCTCATGATCTAGTGAAACTTTCAAAAACACAAATATTTCTATTTCTATTGCTCATGCACTTTTACAGTCACTCTAATTTTCCAGAAAACTGAACCTTTTGAGATTTGGGGGAAACTGAAATTATATAGCTGAGAGTTGAGAGAGAAACTCTAACTAGGCCATATACAGAGTTACATACTAATCACTTCCTGGCTTGCATCTTAGGGAACTGATGAAATTTAGCCCAGACTTGGAAATGTCACTTTTCTCAAGAGATTGTGCTATACTGCTGCTTATTTCTTGTCTTGCATTTCTCCACTATATCTCAAAGAATTGGCTCATTCTCCACTTAAGTTATTTTAGTAGGTTCTGTATGATTTGGCAGACAGAAAGACACAAATGAGACAGTTCTCCATGTGCCCACGTTCACCATGTGCTTACAATTAAACTGCACTCTTCAGCATAGATTGATTTGCAGAAAACAACTTTCAACACAATATTCTGGATTCCTCTGAAGCTGCAACATTTAAAATATACAAGAGGTGTTAATTCTTTATTATGTCCCCAAATATAAAATAGTATTACAGCAGGACATAATAAGTTTCCATGGCTATGTAGGATTCTTAATGTAGAAGTGATCAGATAATTTGAAACACTCTTAACAGAATAATTCTAATGATAAGAACAATGATAAGGCATATTAACACACATTCATTTTTTGCCAGGCACTGTGTTAAGTGCATCACATTAAATTTGAATCCTTTCAACAGACCCTGCACACTTGAGATTATTATCCACTTTTTAAGGGTGAGGAGTTTGAGACTCATGTAAGTCGTTTACCAAAGGTCATGTACCTGGTAAAAGAAAAGGCCAGCACTCAAACCCAGTTTTGTTTCATGTACCTTTTAAATTGTAGCACCAAGCTCAGCAGTCTGATAAAAAAAATTTCCATCACAAAATATATAATGGTCAAGAAATAAATATATTATGGGAAATATATTTTCTTGATTTAAAAAGAAATGGTGGGGATGTAAGGATCCAAAGGAAGGTAATATAGCTCTTCTGTGTGTATATTATACTCCAACAGAGGTCTTAGTTCAGGGTTGTTAGGCAAACACATTTACCCACCAATTAGCCAAATTCTTTTTCTTCAAGTAATACATTAAAACCATACTATTTGTCACATGTAAGATAGTTTAATTTTTTATTTTCTTATTTTTAAATGAAACAAAATGAGCTATTAAAAAGCAGTTTCTCTTGTGCAATGATTAAGACAATTATAATAATATTGACTCTACATAATAAAAAAAAATTCCAAATGGCTCAAGATTATCTCTGAGGATTAATTTGAAAGTATTTAACTGGTAGATGTATCCTGGACAGGAATTTAGTTAGTGTGACTATCAAAGGGTTTCTAAAATAAAGTTAGTTCACCATTATTATATATTAGAGCTTAATCAACCTTAGAAGTTAAAGAAGATTTGTGACAGACAAAGGTTATTTTGACAAAGTCAGATTAAGGATGAAGTAGGTCTTGATACACAGAAAGACTATTCAGTCCCCAGTGAGTCTAGTGATAATTAACATCTGATTTAAAGAACCACTGGGAATGACTTGGAATGTTTTAATTGGTCCACCTTACCTGCCTGCAGGTAAGGTAATTTTCTGTTGAGAGGATGATTTAAGCCTCTTCTTGCTTTTGTTTAAATCTCAGCATGTCTCAGATTTCTAAAGCACCTTTATCATTTGAGGCCATAAGGAAAAAGTGAATTGTAATTTAGCTTTCATCTTACTTCATGGAGAACCATAGTGTTTCTATAATATTAAAGGGAGAGCTGATTAAGAAAGCAGGAATCAATCACAAAATAAAGGAAAATAAGTAGGAATGGATCTTTAGGTGTCTGCTAATATACATGACCTGGTTCTTTCATGTAAAATGTATCAGATTAAAATATATTTTAACTTATAAGAGTGATAAAGAACTGTTCACAAAACCACTAGGGGGAAAACTTGAGATACACTGAATTAGTACAAAGCCATACATTTGCTAAAATCTATCAATATTTGCCACTCCTATAGTGAAATTAGACATAAAATTACTGACTGTTAACTGTATCTCATATATATTTTTATTGTTGCATACTTGGAATGAAACCCATGGGAGGATGGTTATGAAAATAACAATATCCATTAAGAGTGCAGTTCTAATTGAAAGCATTATCAAATGCAGTAACACTTGCAGCTGGACCACTACAGAAATGGAAATAAATATGCAGATGGTCAAAACCAGTCTGCTGTCAGTGAACCATTAAGGCACATTATCCCAGCTGTCAAAAAATTGTCTATTTATATTGAGTATTCATCTTTGCTAAGTGGTAGACAGACAAATAAATCGTTTTATCTTTTAAGACTGCATTTTTATAAATTTACAAAGATAAACTGTTGCTCTCTGGAAAGATTTTGTATTGGTTTGGCCACTTTCTTCTTTTACTATAAGTCATACTATCCTAATTTCAGATTATATATATTATTATATTATCTATATTATGTCAATACATTATTAATTAAATATGTATATGTTCAGTAATAACTGGCTTATTTTAACATATGTGTACATGTACATTTTTATATAAATTCCTTTTACGTAAACACTAAATCATTATCATGAAGAAGATAGCTCTTAATTGGGTTTTGAGTTATGTAGTTGTAGATAACATGTTCAGAAAAGAAAATTTTAAAAAATCTCTTTGGATGCAGAGAAAAATGGGCAGAAACATATTTTCTTTCCTTTTTCTGTTACTTTCATTACACACACACACACACTTTAATAGAATAGGAATTTCAGTATTTTCATTATGCTGAGATAGAAATGCCAGAATGAGTAGAAAGTGGAGTCCTGCTGTCACTGAGAGTCCTTGAATCTCTAATTCTGAATGAGTTATCTGAAGGTTGCTGGTAAGCATAAGGGAAAATTCTTGTCAATCTGGTACTTAATTGGATGTACTTCATTCTATTTGTAATCTCTGGAGAAAAGCCCTCTCAAACAGTAGGCCCATAACATTTATAATTGAGATACTGCACTTGCAGCTTTGCTTTCATTTAAACTGGATGGAACTATGCTTCTAAGATTCATATAAACACATGGCAATACATGAAACATTCACAACAAAATCTGTGCAAGGTGAATATATATGAGGTTGTGTTTTAGGAAAAGTTTTGTCCTAAATTCCTGTTATTGTTCAGTAATTGGTTCCATTTATATGTAGAAATCATTCTTTGTTGTATCACATTTATGAGTATGGTGAAGTGCAGTGACATTCCTTAAAATGTTACTTTGATACTAGTAAGAATCAAACTTGTGATATGAAATATGTGAGAACATGTTCCGAAGTTGCCCACAGCCCAGATTCATCTTCAAATATTCAAATGGCTATGAAACAGGAAAAAGAATAGCATTGGAAACCACACACACACACAAAAAAAACCCTTGTATATACATGTCAAAAGTATAAAGACATGTCTGCCAGCAAAGTACAGGTAAAAAAAACAGAAAGGAAAAATGTGGCACATGACCTGCCACAAAGCACTTGTAATTTGAGAATGGAACTCATGATTTGAAGGAGTAAGGACTAGATTGCATCTGGGAAATCAGTAGCTTTTCCAGCAGTATTTCTCTGACACTCGTGAGGCCTTATTGAATAGAAATCCTGCCGTGCTCGTAACTGTGGGCTGTGGCTTAAAGCTGGTATCTGACAAAGGAAAAGTATCAGTCACAGGCAAAGTGACTGTGCACTGACCCTGCTGCTATTCGGCTACTATATCCATGCCAGGTGATAACTAGTTGGCTCCAGCTAGAGTCCAGATGCTTTCCACAGCAAAGGAAAATCACCCAACCTCTCCTGTCTTCTCTCAATATCTTGCCTATTATCATATCTCTCTAACAACCAAATAGACTGCAGGAAATCTAAGTGTTCTCCTTCATTTCAACTTGAAAGAAGACATGAGTGTTTCCAATAATCTCTGGCAGACCCTCCTCAATTCACAATATGGAAGTTAATTTCTCTTCCTGTTGAACATGGAACAAAGGAAAATATTATCTGACACGAAAAAAAATTTTGCAATTCAGACGAAAGAGTACAGTATGAAGAAACAAACATGTCTCCCTATGACAAAGAATTATAATGACACAAGAAAACCTACAGAAAATGTGTAATTTTGTTAATTTGTATTTTTATTTATTAAATTTAATATTACTTCCAAAACAACTCACTCTTTGCCAGGTGCTCTTCGAAAGGCATTACAAATATTAACATTTTATTACTATAATAAATTATATTATAATCCCCTTTTCACGGATTTTATTCTTAAGCCAGAAATCAAGAGCATGCTTTATACAGGAAATAGAGGCTGCAGACACAAAGAGAGATGAATCTGAGTTCAGAAAAGGATTAGGGCTCCTGAGATAATATGTATTACACAGTAGGAACTCAGCAAATACTTGTTGACTTCAATTTTGTTGAATTTGGAAGATTTCTGATTTTAAAAATATAAATGTATCAGATTGAGTTATTCAAATATAAAAAATCAGCACTAAAATAATAAATAAGCACAAAAAGTTCCCATATAATTAAAAATAAATGATAGTGGCAAAAATTAAAATAATGAGAGAAATAAACATACGTGAAATATTAACAATTTTAGTAGTAGCATAAACAGAAGCCAGGATGAAAAATTGCAGAAAAGTAATGCTACATCCATGCCAGGTGATAAATAAAAATAAGATTTTTTTTAAAAGTTGAAGAAAATTTCTTTTTGTACAAGCATTCACAATATAGTAGTGATGATGATGATGATGATAACTGACATTGAACTACAGGCATAACTGAGATATTTCAAGTTCAGTTCCAGACCACTGCAAGTCCCAACAAAGTGAATCACTTGAATTTTTTTGATTTCCCAGTGCATTAAAAAGTTATGTTTACAGCATATTGTAGTCTATTAAGTGTACAATAGCATTATGTCCTAAAATGTACATACCTTAATTAGAAAATAATTTATTGCTAAAAAATACTAACCATCATCTGACAACACAAGGTTGCCACAAATCTTTACTTTGCAAAGCACACAATATCTGTGAAGCACAATAAAGTAAAGAATAATAAAGCAAGATATGCCTATAATAATTATGATTAACTTCCAAAGGGCTCTGTATCTATACACTCACTTAATATTCGCAACTTATTAACCCTATTAAACCTTATTAAAGGAATACTGTTATAAGGACTTTGCAGAAGCAGAAATTGAAGTGCAGGATGAAAGTTAGAGCCTGGATTCAAACCCACAGAGCTTTTCCCTAAGTCCTTCACTCCAATCACCTCTATACCAAACTCTATTGTTGAAGAGACCCACATCTTAGAAAAGTAACTGCACTTCAAGAATAACAACAACAACAACAACAAAAACTACACTTATTCATGCAGAAATACATTTTAAAACGCTACAAAAAAAGAAACAAAACAACAACTTGGTGCCTAATAAGGTAGACATGAGAATTACAAAAATAAGTGCCAAAGACAGTGAATCCATTTCCATAGAGTTTTGAGTAAAATAAATCTGATTCAAATTTTTATAGCTAGTCATAGACAATCTCAAAAAATTTACTTCTTGAAATAAAGAGTAATTCAAAGACATACTTGCAGCCAACAGTAAGGTAAATCAAGTTATTCAGTAACATGGAATCTTGCCAAAAAAAGAAACAATAGTTAACTAAAAAATACAAAAACTATTAATAGGTTCATAAATTGTGATATATATGTCAATATAATATTAGATGCAGATGTTACATTATTAATTTAATTGTTTATTCAATAATACTTTCTGAAAGACAACTAGGTGCTTGGTCTTAGACATTCAGCAATGAATAGAACAGACAGATCCTTCTCTTATGTAACTTACTTTTAGTAAAGAGGGTGTAGTTACAATGAAAAAAAAAAATCAGGTTGTGATGAGTGCTATAAAGTAAAATAAAGCAGAGTAAGGAAATAGAATGAGGCCAGTAAGGAAAAGCATTTGTATTAAGGAGACTCTTGAATGGGTGAAAGTGAGGGAGTGAGACTTGCAGCTATCTGGAGAATGATCATCCCAGGAGGAAGGGACAGCAAGTACAAAGGACCTGGGGTTGAATAGTGTCTGGCTGGTTTCAGGGAAAGGGTGAAGTGAATGAAGGAAGTGAGTTAGGTTCTAAGATCAAAGAAGGAACTAGATTTTTAAGCCAGGGGTTGGCAGACCTGTCAGATTCTGCCCACAACCTTCTTTTGTAACAACTTTTTTGGGAACATAGACATACCTATTCATTTGTTCACATTGTCTATGGCTGTTTTCACCTTACAGCAGCAGAGTTGATTAGTTTGCATGTTATGCTTATGCCTACAAACTGAAAAGATTTACTTATTGACCTTTACAGAAAAGTTTGCTAGAACCTGGTTTATGCCATTGTTAAATTCTGGGCTTAATGAGTCAGTAGGGAATTAGTGAGTAGAGAAGCCATGGAAGGTTTTTGAGCAGAAAAGTGATACTATATGACTTATAGAAGAAACATTATTGATGCCATTTAGCAAATGGACTTTATTGACGCAAGAGAAGGAGAAAGGGAGTACTTGGTGGATTGTTTTTCATAATCTGGGCAAAAGCTATTCAGAATTATGTTGTACACCTGAAATTTATATATTATTGTAAATCAACTATACCTCATTGTTTTCTAAAGAAAAGAATGAGAGAAGACTAACTGGGATGTGGTTCAAATAAACACAGCAATTGAGATCAATATACAATAGTTGGGGGGAAATCTAAATATGCTTGTTTATAATGTTTACTAGTTTATTTTTCAGCTACTTTGTTGCTACAACTACCCTCATTGTTTGCCAAGCACGGTTCTAAATGTTGGAAATAGTGTGGTAAGGGAAACACACCAACTCCCTGCTCTCCTGAAGTCCTGATGTGGACAGTTGACACCTGAACAAGTTCCTGTTAAAGTGCTAGTGAGTTTCCTGAGCTCTTCAATATAAAATTACTAACTCAGTCCCTCGTGCTAGCAAATAATGTTGCTAATTCTACAGAGCATTTGTCATTCTTGATTAAGATTAATCTGTAATAACATTTGTATTTGCACATCCTAGGTATTTCAAAACCCCTGGTGTCAGATGAAAATAAGGAGAAAAATCTTGAGCATATTCTAAGTTCCTTATGGAAATGGGTTAGCCTACTGCCTAGATTTGGAATCATATTAGGAATTTAACATTTCACAACAGAATGTCAATTCAGCTGCCTGAGTGTCTGAAATGTAAAGCATATGGATCCTTTTATCAACAGCACAAAATATTGGCATTTCAGACACTCATTAAAAATGTCAATCATAAATTAACTATGATGCCAAAAACTTGCTGGAGACATCTGATATTTGAAAGTTAGGATCTAAAAGATATATGAAGCATCCATTTCTCTAGTCAGGCAATCAAGAAACTGAAGTTCAAATGTTCACTGAGTTCCAAATTACATGATTTGCAGGAACAAGGAATTTGCTTCTTTCCCTTATGCCATTATTCTTTTGCTTTCAGAGAATAAAATTTGGTGGTTTAATGATTGTGTTCATTTATTCATAAATATTTATAGATTTATTGCCAACCATTGTGCAAGTATAAAGAACATAAGAAATAATAAACTTAACTTTATTTCATAACAAAAAGTATTGTAGCCAAAAGCCTTAGCTCTGTACTCAAACTAACCATGAGTTTAAATCCCTGCTTTTTTACTAATAAGCTCTATCCTTTTAGGTGAATTTTATTAACTTCCAAAACATCAATGTTCTTATTTGTGAATGGGGATTAATAACATATACCTGGTTCATAGAGCTCTCACAACAATTAAAAAATGATATTATAAGGACTTAGCACTGTACATAATGCTTAGTAAGTAGCTATTATGATCATTATCATTAATTCTGATTATCATTAAAATTACTTTTTAAAAATGTTTATTTTGAGATAGTTGTAGACTAACATGTAGTTTTAATAAATAGGTCAGAGCAATTCCGTATAAACTTTACTCAGTTCCTTCCAGTCTCAATATCTTGCATTACTTGTAGTATATCAGAAGCAAGAAATAGACATTGATACATCACTGACCTTATTCAGATTTGACAAGTTTTATATATACTCATTTGTGTGTGTTTGTATGTGTATTTAGTTCCTTGCAATTTTATCATATTATCTGTGTGACTATGACCATAGTCAAGATACAGGATAACTCCAGTTATAAGGATTCCTCTTGCTACCCTTCTATAATGAGAGCTCTCTTCCTTACCTCTGCCTCTCCCTAATACCTGATTACCACTTACCTGTTCTCCATCCTTATAATTTTTTCATTTCAAGAATGTTATATGAATTCAATGATATACAACCTTTTGAGTTTTTTCCCATCACTCAGCATAATTCTTTTATGATCTATCCAAATTTTCATATGTATGAATATCCTGTTCCTTTTTAAGACTGCATTGTATTCCATGGATTAGGTGAACTGTAGTACTATATTTAACTATTCGTACAATGAAAGAATTTAGTTGTTTCCAGATTTGGACTATTAAAAATAAAGCTGCAATGAACATTTATCTATGATTTTGGTTGAACATAAATTTTCACTTCTCTAGAATAAATGCCCAAGAGTGGAACTGCTTGGTCATATATAAGCAGATGTTTCGTTTTTTAAGAAATGTCGTACCTTTTCCAGAATACATGTCCTATTTTACATTCCCACCAGCAATGTATGAGGGATCTGATTCTTGGACGTCCTTGATGGCATATGATATAATCACTATACTTGATTTTAGCCATTCTTATTGGTGTGTAGTAAATATTAATGTGGTTTTAATTTGTATTTTTCTTATGACTAGCAATATTGAATATATTTTCATATGTTTATCTGATATCTCTATACCCTCTTAGTTAAATAACTGCTTTGTCTTCTATTTTCTGATTGGATTATTTGTTTTTTCACTGTTAACTAAAGAGCTCTTTACATATTCTAGATATCTTATGTTGGATATGACTTTAAAGTATTTTTTCTCAGTTTGTGCTTGATTTTTACCCTTTTTACTGAATCTTTTACAGAGAAAAGTTTTTTTTTTTTAATTTTCATGAGGTCCAATTTATGATTTTTTCTTTTAATGGATTGTGCTTTGGTAACAAGTCTAAGAACTTGCCACTTAGCTGCAGGTCCCAAAGAATTTCTTTTATGTACTTTTCTAAAAGTTATACAGTTTCATGTTTTGCATGTAAGTTTATAATCCATTTTGAGTTACTTTTGTATTACAGTGTGATATTTAAGTTGAGGTTCTTTTCTGCCTTTTCCTCTTTCTTTTTGCCTATAAATATCCAATTGTTTCAACACTATTCACTAAAAATTCTATACTCTATCCATTGAATTGCTTTTGCATTTTTGTCAGTCTCAGGCACATATTTATAGGTCTATATTTCAGTTCTCTATTCTGTTTCATTGATCTGTGGGACTGTCCTCCAACAATACCACACTGTCTTCATTACAGTCACTTTATAATAAGTCCTAACACCAGACAGAGTGACTCAATTTCACTGACTTTTTTTAAAGAACCAGCTATTAGCTTCATTGATTTTTCTATTGTTTCCTATTGAAAATTGAAAATTTTATTAATTTTTGCCTTAATCTTTATTATTTCCTTCCTTTGGTTTGCTTTGTTTTTATTTTACAGTAACTTTTTTTTTTCTGAAGGTAGAATACATGTTATTGGTTTGAGAACCTACCTTGTGTCTAAGGTAAGCATTTAGTGCCATAAATTTCTCTTTTAGCACTGTTAGTTGAATTCCACATATTTTAATATCTTTTATTTTCATTCAGTTCTACATAGATTTTTTAAACTTCCTTTTGACACTTTCTGTTGGCCTCATGGATTAATTAGAAGTGTGTTGTTCATTGTCATGTGTTTGGAGATTTCCTCTTATCCTTCAGTTATTGAGTTCTATTTTGATTCCATTATAGTCAGAGAACATAATCTGCATAATTTTAGTTTCAGTTTGTTGAAATTTGTTTTTGGCCCATGATATAGTCTATGTTGGTGAATATCTTCGGGAAAAAAAATGTATATTCTGCTGTTGTTGGCTGGAGTGTTCTATATGTTAGATCCTGGTGGTTGAGTGTAATCCATTTTTTCTATATACTTATTGATTTTCTGTTTAGTAGCTCTATCAGTTGACAAGAGAGGGATATTGAAATCCCTAACTGTGATTGTGGGTTTGTCTGTTTCTCTTCGGGTTCTGTTTTTGGTGTGTGTATTTTTAGGCTCTCTTGTTTGGTAGCATACACCCACAATTTACTATTCTTATGTCTTTATGATTGATTGGTCGTTTTATCATTATAAAAATAAATTTTAATGGTAATTATTAATTATGTTGCCTTGTATACTTTTCAAGGAATCTTAAGCAATGTAATCTACATAAATTAATAATTAAATAGGGAAGCCTCAAACCCTAGTGCAGTAGTTAGGACAAGTTATTTGAACTTTAGCCAATGTAACTGGAAATACATTTTATAGTGTGGCAATAATAAGACACCAAAAAAGAGTCTTAGACTTTGTGCAAAGAAGTTTATATGGTACGTGTCTACCATTTTCATTCATAAATTAGTAAAATTAGTCATGTGGGTGTGTTGGTGTGCATGTATACAGTATATTGAGCAGCTATTGAATAAGAAAGAGCTACTTACTATGCATATGGATAATGGTAGACACACTTGCAGTGTGATTGTGATATTACCTAACAAATTAGTCTGACTAAGCTACCAGTAAACTCCTTGGCTATAAACAGCAAGAGATAAGTAAAAGATAAAACAGCTCTGGTTATAATATGATCTTCTCATCTCTATTTTTCCCTGAAATTTTGTTGAGATGCAATTGACATATAACACTGTATAAGTTTAAGGTGTACAGTATAATAATTTGACTTACATATATTGTGAAATGATTACCACAATGAGTTTGGTTAACATCCATCATCACATATAGATACCTAAAAAATGGGATCTTTTTTCCTTGTGATGAGAACTCTTAGAATCTACTCTCTTAACAACTTTCATATATACCATAGTGAGCCTCATCTTTGTTTCATGTTGAGATATTAATCAGCTAATATTTGTAATAGTTATGTTGTCAGTTATTATAAAAGTTACTTCAAGCCTTAGGTTTTCTTTTTTTCCACTAATGGATGCAAACAAACAAACAAAACAAATATGAATAAAGTGGCAGGGACTAAGGATCCTGTTTTTAGGTTTAATGTTTTAATGGCATGTGTCACAGCGATAGAAAAAGGTTTCATTTTATAAAGATAGTTGTTATAAGAAAAAAGTAATGCTTATATCTAAATCCATGTATTAGTTTTGCACAGTTCTTGCTTTTAAGTGGAATCTTTTACAGATTCTGTGTTTTATGTTTATTTTTTTATTTCGGTTTTAAAAGCCAAGTTGTCTAATTTTTTCTACATATTTCCAGTTACATCCTCACAAACTTGAGAATGCAAAAGGTGACTTACATTAGTGATTATGGTGGTCACATAGAAGTCCCTAGGGCCACTTCAGTTTATCTTTATTTGTTTACAGAGACAAATAAATGACTGGATGGTGTAGAATCAGATCAGCATCAGGACCAACATTTTCCTATCCATTTCTAACCAGGGAACGAGTGTGCATCTGTGTGTGCAGGTGCTATCATTTTCATAGTTTAAAAACTTTGTTTTAAAGTAAGGGGACTTTTACCACAATAATCCTCCATCCTCCTCTTAGACTTCTTCCCTTCAGTGATTCTGTTTGGCACCTTATGGGTTCTACAGAATCCTTTTCATGGAATTATTTCTAACCATGCTACTCTATATTTGACTTTTGGCGTGTCAGTCAGTAGATAACCTATATACTTGAGATGTTCAAAATACTTGGTAACTATGGTAGTTGAAGTTTTATATCTATACCTACATTTGTGTTGATATCTATCAGGCTCAGAGTGGGAGGTTTGTGTGGTGATACCTGAAAGGGGAAGAAACTTAGTTCTTATTTTCAGAATCTTTTTATATCTAGGACTGATTTCTAAAGACACTGTGGCTTAGGTCAAAACCCCTTGGGCTATAGAAATTGAAAAATAAAATTAACCTGTGTCCAATACTTCTTATACTTCTTTAAAATGTCATATTAAAAGTTTTTGACAATTAATATAAAGTATAAAATGACAGTATGATTTGTGGCACTCTGCAGTATCAGCTGCCCGCAGAGTCACTAATCAACAGGAAGGAAATGAATCTTGATCTTGGTTACTTAGCTCAACATCAGAAACTAAATTTTAGATTTCCTTTGAACACCTATTGTTGACTCAGTAAATGTTGTTCAGTGATTGACAGGTTCTATATGAGATGTGAGGGTGAAAAAGTTGTATTAGCTATCTATTGTTAACATAAGAAATGACCCCAAAACTCAGTGGCTTAAAACAACGAACATTGGCTGTTTCTGTGAATAAGGAATCCAAGTGTGACTTATCTCTGTTTCGAGGTCTCCCAGAAAGCTGCAATCATGATGTAGGATGGGGTTGTAGTTGCATCTGAATATGTGTCTGGGAGAGGACTTGCTTTCCACACTCATGCATGTGGGAACCGACAGGATTCAATTCATCACCAGTTATTGGTTGAAGGACCACCTTAATTCTTTGTCGTGAAGCCCTCTCCATGTCACAGATGAAAACATAGCAGGTAGCTGGATTCTCTCTGAGTACGTGAACAAAAGAGCAAGAGAGGGCACCCAAGGCTGAAGTCACTTTCTTTTTAATCTTGGGAATTCTGTCCCCTCACTTTTGCTTCATTTAAGTCCCTAAGTCTAGGTCACTTTCAAAGAGAGGGGATTATACAAGGGAATGATAAAAAAAAAGAGGCAGGGATTATTGGGGATCATGTTAGAAACTACCTATCACAAGGGTGTTGTTAACAATGCTGATGTACACAAATTATTTTCTTTAAAAATCCGTTTGATTTTTTTCTCTCTCACACATGTGATTAAAGAAAATACAGGTAAATGAACAGGAGAACAGACACACTCTGAAGATAATCCTGTGGGTAGCTATGGGATAGGGTGGGAAGTTAACCATATGAAAGAGAAGATTAATAAATTTAAATGCTACAGATGCATGATATCTCACTTTCTAATGTTTTAAAATATCAACTCACTAAATGTTTTAAAATATCAACAGATTTCCACCAGCATTTAAGACTATATTTAAAATTCAACAAAAGACAACCAAACTTTGAATTTCTGATTTTAAAATAATTTTCATAGCATTGATTTTTCCCATAGTGGGCAAAGAGATATCCAGTTACCATGTTTTGTCTTTATACAAATTGTTGAACAAAGTATAGACAACACTAGATCAAAAGAAGGCAAAATGTCTTTGCATAAAATGATAAGGGACTGTTTCATTAGTGAAGATTCCCATTCCCACACTTTAGAAAAATCAAGGTTGTGTTAGACTTGTTATTTTTATTTTGTAGTTGTTTGCTGCTAGTTCTTAGGTAAAGCATTACATTTTTCTCCTGAAATGGCCCCTGGTTTTAGTTTAGTTAATTGGAATGCCAGTTTATTTTATTACCAAAAAATTTGCTTACAGAGTGCACTAAGATGCAATGTGACTATAATTATAAATGTCAGCTGGTTGTGATATCTTCTTTCTTTCCATGACTTCAGAATTTGGAATCCAATATTACATCGTATTGATTTTTTGGTAAAATCTCTTATTGTTGTTGTATGCAATATTGAACCATTGAATCCCTTCCCTGCTGTGGAATTAGATGTGTAACCATTGTCTCATAATGAATATGCTGCCTAACAATAGAGTCCTTTATAAACACAACAATAACATTTTGAATTTCATCATTATGAAAGATTAGAAATGTACAATTTAATTCCCAGGGTTTTAGCGTTAATATGATGCTAGCTAAAATATTTACATTTTCAGTGCCAGTTTAATTAAGCATATTCATTGTCTTGAATCAAAACGTAATTTGCACTGGGTTTAAATATTTCAGCATTATGTTTGTACAGAGTTTGAACGCTGTCACAGACGGTCCTTAGAGTTAATTTTAAACTCTAGTAAATGAGTCATTTTAAGCTAACCCAAGCTTCTTGGTGCGTTGCAACACAGCTTTACATTTCCTGACAAATTGAATTCCAGCCAGGTGTCACTCTTTAGAATCCCCAAGGTTTATCTCTGCCCTTTCTGCTCTGACATACGCTTTTGACATACCCAGAAAATTGTGTGATAGAAACCTGTGGAGTGGTAATACCCTCTACAGCAGGGGTCAGCTGTAAAGAGCCATTAATGAGGCCTCCCATAAACAAACTGGTTTGAGCAGTGACTGTGGTGGAGGAAACAAAAAGAGATATGATCTACTATTATGTGTTGCATACAGTGCGAGGCTCTTACAACCCATTCTTCAGAGTGTTTTTCCAACAAATGAAAACAAGCTGATTTTTTTGTCCATCTCTCCCTGAAGAGAATTATTTGAACTTATTTGAATTTTTTTCCTCTCAATTTGAAAAGTATTCAATATTTACTTTTCTTGATGTTTCACAATGGATATGTTATCTACTATCTATCTTCATTAAAGTATATCACATTTTGAAGATATGTCAAAGCACTTGAACTAAAATCAATAAGTATGTATTTAACTCTCAATAAACAGTTCCTAGTGGACCCCACCCTGTAGATTAATTGGGAGTGAGAATAATGAAGAACAAGAAAGGACATAACTACCCACAATAAATAAAAACTATCAAGTGATATTATTTAAATTAACCCATGAGAAATAAACAGAATATCCTGGTACAATAATATTATAAAGTTGTATTTACATATAATCTGCTTATGTTTGTCTCACTGACCCCAAATATGAATAAATGTAATAATATACAGCTAAATAAAATAAAGGATTATAGCATCAGTCACTACATAATGAAATGCTGACTTGTAGAGCTACCCAAAGGCTCTGCACTGTTTCTCCTTCCCACATCACAAGTCTCCTTGACTACTCTAACCACCTTTCTGTCTAGTCTTAACTCAAGTTCAAAGATTCTGAATTAAAGACTTTTCATTTACAGATCTCTCTCATTTCCTCATCTTAATTAATTCTAAGATAATAATACTAAGATAAAAATACCTGAGAGGTTATATTAATGTGGAAAGTTGTGTGTGTGTGTGTGTGTGTTGTGTGTGTGTATGTATGTGTAAATGACATCATTCTAACTGCCTTGTCAATGACTTAAATATAGAAGCAATGCCTTAGAAATTTACCCCTTGGGGAAAAAGCAAAGACATTATTTATAATTTTTATAATTCCCCAATAGGTAAAACAGTCTTACTTTGATTAGCCTGGTTTTGAATAGATTTGGAGCAATCTCAGCTCTCAAATACCCTTTTTCTGAGTTCTTTGTAGCTTTGATTTGTCATTTGATATGCCATAAACAAAGCACACCAGGGATGAAACCCAGCTCCTCCCCTCAGTGGGCTATGTTTCCTAAGAGAGGGACAGGCTTGTGCTTAACTCTGCTGTTAAGTGTTCTTGTCTCTTCTTACCATTACAGTCCTCCAAGTGTCTTTCTGGAGTCTTAAAATACACACCATGAATAAACTCCCCAAAGCCTCAAACCTAAGAAAGAAGTATGAAAAGGTGAAGAAGAGTGGGTATATGCAGTCTAGTGATATATTTTTGACTGCCCAAATCTTATTTTTTTCTAATTTTGATAAATAATTAATATACATCGTTCTATTAGCTTAAAATGTAGAGCACAGTGATCTGATTTACATATATTATGTCATGATGACCACAAAGGTTTAGTTAACATCCATTGCCTCATATACATAAAATAAAAAGAAAAGAAAAAAATTCTCCTGTGATGAAGACTCTTAGAATCTACTCTCTTAACGACAATATATTATACAGCAGTGTTAACTGGTCATCACGTTGTATATTCCATCCCCAGTTTTTAGCTTATAAGTGAAAGTTTGTACCTTTTAACTACCTTCCTCTAAATCTCCTTCCCCTAACTCCACCTCCTGCCTCTGGTAACAGCAAATCTGGACTCTTTTTCTATGAATTTGAGCTTTTTGTTCTTGTTTTCTTTTATAATCCACATAGAAGTGAGATCATACAGTGTTTGTCTTTCTCTGCTTGATGTATTTCATTTAGCATAATGCCTTTAAGGATCATCCATGTTGTTGCAAATTGTAGGATTTCCTCATTTTTTATAACTGGAAAATATTCCATTGTGAGTGTATATATACACACTTCTTTATTCATTTATCAATGGATGGACAACTTAGGTTGTTTCCATGTCTTGGCTGTTGTAAATAATGCTGCTCTGAACAGGTATCTCTTTGAGTTAGTGTTTTTATTTCCTTTGAATATATTCCCAGAAGTGGAATTTGCTGGATCATATGATAGTTACATTTTAAATTTTTGTGGAATCTCTATACTGTTTACCATACTGGTGTCCCAATTTACAACCTCCCCTCAACAGTGCACAAGGATTTCCTTTTCTCCACATCCATGCTAGCATTTGTTTATCTTGTCTTTTTGATGATGGCCATCCTAACAAGCATGAGGTGAAATCTCAGTTTGATTTTAATTTGCACTTCCTTAATGACTAGTTATGTTGAGCATTATTCACATTTCTGTTGGCCATTTATATATTTTCTTTGGAAAAAAATCTAGTCAGGTTCTTTGCCCATTTTTAATTATATTTGTTTTTTTGCCATTGAGTTCTATGAGTCCTTTATATATTTTGGATATTAACCTTTTATCAGATATATGGTTTGCAAATGTTTTTCCCATTCTGTAGGTTGTCTTTTCACTTTGATGATAGTTTCTTTTTCTGTGCAGAGGGTTTTTAGTCTTATGTAGTTCCACTTGTTTATTTTTTATTTTGTTGCTTTGCTTTAGGTGCAAAATCCAAAAGGTTATTGCCAAGACCAACATCAAGGAGCTTTTTTCTATGTTTTTTTTTTTTTAATGGGAGTTTAATCGTTTTAGGACTTACACTTAAGTCCTTAATCCATCAAGAGTTAATTTTTGTGAATGTTATAAGATCTAAAACCTAAACTATTAGAATATCTTTAAGAGAAAGTAGAAAGCACTGGGGTCACCAAACACACAAAACACTAGGAGTCACATAAGTGGTTCTTCATCTTTTTGTTTTATGTCACCCAATGATAACATGACTCAGTCGTATAAATACTGTATACAGACATTCACATGAATTAAAGATTCTCAGTATATCCTTTACATGAGAAACAGTAAATGAAAATTATAATAACAAAGTATGTAGAGATTGTTACAGTAGTAATGGAATACTAGTATTATTATCAAACGTGGAATGATTAAATAATATTTAACATATAACATTCAGAATATTGATTAACTTTTATTTCTCTCTATCTTACATTGAGATTATGTTATTCAATTGTTGCAATTTAACTTGTACATATATACAGTGGGATCGACATCAAAGGAATCTGTTTAATGGCTCATGTGCTTGCATTTCCTGAGAGTTTCATTGCAATGAAAACCTCCAAAGGGAAACACCTCCCTTGGTTAACACAGCTTCTCTGATTACTGTTCCAAAGTTGTACCTTTTACTCTGGGGAAGTGGCAAATGAACCTCTCCATGGTCCTCTCTTCAGCAATGACAGATTCCAAGGTTTTGGACTTGGTTCATAATGACTTAAACTATATTTAAGTCTTGCCCCAAGACTTAACCTAACTTTGTAGAAATGACAAGAATCTTAAAATCATGAATATCTATTATGTCAGTGATCCCTGTCCTAATGGTCTGCTTTAAAAAAGGAATTGAAAATACATGAAATATTTTATATCATATAAGAATGTTAACTGGTACAGCCACTATGGAAAACAGGATTGAGGTTCCTCAAAATATTAAAGGAACTACCATATGATCCAGTAATCCCACTTCTGAGTATATAGCCAGAGGAAATAAAAACAGAATATTGAAGAGATATTTGCACTCCCATGATCACTGCAGCATTATTCACAATAGTGAAGATATGGAAATAACCTAAGTGTCCATCAATGGATGAATGGATAAAGAAGATGTGGTATGTGTGTGTTTACAATGGAATATTATTAAGCCATGGGAAAGAAGGAAATCCTGACACTAAGACACTGTAGATGGACCTTGAGGACATCATGCTGAGTAAAATAAGCCAAATAAAGAAAGGCAAATACTGCATGGTGTTATATATGGAATCTTAAAAAAAAAAAAAAAAGTCAAATTCGTAGAAATACAGAGTAGAAAAGTGGTTGCCAGGGGCTAGGCAGGAGGTAGGGAGGAAATTAGGGAGAGATCAGTAAAAGAGTACAGACTTTAGCTATAAGATGAATAAACTCTAAAGATCTAATGTAAAATATGGCAACTGTAGTTGATAACACTGTATATATAATTTAAATTTGCTGAGAGAGTAGAACTTAGGTGTTCTCATCAAAAAACAAAAAGGTAAATATGTGAGGTGATAAATATGTTAATTAACTAGATGATAGGAGTTCTTGCACAGTGTATATATGTATAAAATCACTATGACATACACTTTAAATATCTTACAATTTTATGTCAATTTTATCTCAATAAAGAAAAATATTTTATATTACAGTATAATTTCCAAATTATTTATAATTTTAGAAAGTTAAAATAAGTTGTATACACAAAATTAATGGGATATTATTGTTGAAATAAAATATTTATAGAAATTTTCTAATATAATGAAAAATGCCTATGTTAAATTAGATTCAATAATTATCATGAACTTTCAAAAATGTAATTGCTGTCTTAAAGCAATTAAGTAAATATTGAGGACATTTACTTTCCATTATTATAAAACTAAAAAAATGTTATGTGGATAATTCACATTTTGTTTTCTGAATTGTGACAAAGAAGGGTTATTTTCAAAAGAATCTTCTCCACTATGCATCAGGGACAATTCAGACAAAGGTATTATAAAAGATAAGAATCCTAAAGGCTGATATTCAGATTTCATTTAGCCCTTAGAATGTTATTATGAATAAAATTATTTTTTTAATTCTAGGTTTAAAAAAATAGTGCATGAATTTAAATCAGTGTCATCTATAAAAATGGAAGAGAAGTTTTCTATGCTTGCTTCAGTATACTTGATAATTCAGTATTTTAGAATATGGAATACACAAAAAGAGAATTAAGAGAACATAGATGTAAGAGATAATGAGAAAGAGAGAGAGAGAAAATGAGGGAAAATGACAGAGAGGAAAAATGTGTGTGTGTGTGTGTATATATATATATTTAGTAACAAAAAAGAAATAAACAGTTCTTATCAAAGATTTAAGTACCATGTAGTGCATGAAACATATTTGTGGGAAATGTGGGCTTTTGCTTTGTTAAAGGAAAATTAAAATTTAAGCAAGTGTACAAAAAAAATCTCTGATGAGGCAATCTATTTGATTAAGGATTCAAGGGTAGAAACATTAAAGCTAGGTATGGTTCAAAGCACTCACACCGTCTCAGTGTGGCTTTGCTCTGAGAGCAAGCACAGAAGTTATTTGATTGATGCACCCTTTCCTTCTCCAGTGTCTACAATTTGCGTTCCAAATGAAAGTCAGGAAACATACACAAGATCATTTTTTGGAATGAAGTGTGGAATACAAATTAAGGTAGCTTAATTTTTTTAAATGCTTGATTTCTATTTTCCCGTCCATTTTTGTTTTCAATTGCCTTATGGGTATGAAGAGTTACTGTTAGTTTAAAAAAAGAAGTGCTGGTTTTGGATGTGACAAATTTCAAAAGAATAAGATTCATATCAAAGGACCGCATTATCACACAGTTAGGGGGTGAGGCATAAATTCAGCAACGTGATTCACTGCCAGTGTATAATAGCAGGATAGCACCTTAAAAACTGCACACACTGCTATGCCTTTTCTAACAAAAATAAAAAGAGCAGATGAACAAATGGCTACTTTTCTCAGCAGCTCTGTGAGATGCTTAGGTGCTAATGTTTCTAAATGAAGAGAATAGAAGTGCCATAGCTATTTTAGAGACCTTAGTAGTCAAAAAAAAAAAAAAAAACCAGTACATTGTTAACTTTTACATGACTCACTTTTAACATAGCTAGTCATTAACCAAGACTTACTTTGGGGTTTTCCTTTTTTTAAGGCAGTTTATCTTTTGGCTTCTAAAATTAAGTGCTTTGTTTCTGGGAGTGCCAGAAAATGTTGTTGTTACTGTAAAAGAATAGAATACTATAACATTGATCAGTGTATCAATGATGTTTTCCCCCTAGAAAAGCCATGAAAAATATGTTAGATTATCATTAGCTAAGACACCTTGAAAATAGCAGTATTGTTTGGGTTATAGTAAATACAGAAATCTATATAGAATTTTACCCATGTATTGTTTTAAATGAATGCCCACTTATTTTTATAATCCTCATTTTAGAATGCAACGACTCTATTAAGACCCGGGGTCATATCGCTCGCTCTTTCTTTTTCTTTTTTTTTTTAAAGAATTGCGACATTTTTTGGTTCTGACTACTTAACCAGAAGGTGGCAGCATAGCTCTTTGGTTGCTTGGAAGAAATGTTCTGAAATTTTAAGTAATCAAAAGAACTCCTTTATGGTGATTTAAAAAAAAAAAAAAAGTTTTTCTGTATGCTTCATGTATTTCTTTTTTTCCATACGATATTTATGCATAGGCATATAATATTTAGGTATTAGTTTTACAGAAGATTAGAAATTGCCTTTTCAGATAGATTCTGTGATATATAAGCTGTATTTACAACATCATTTTCATTTTTAAATCATAACATTGTAGACCAATAAAGGGACACTTCTAAATTCACTGCCTCACCCTTACCATTTTACACGTTGAAAAAACATAGAGTCCTAGAAAGATAAAGTGATGTGTCCAAGATCAATGTCAGGTAGTTTCAGAAATCAGTTCATCATCTCAATAAAAACTTACCTGGAACTTTTTTTTTTGTTTGTTTGCACAAATGTTGAAATCTGAACTAGAGAGTATTGACAACTACCCATATTTTATTTTGTTTATATTTTATAGTGAAATCTCTCTCTCTTCGTTTATTTGGTAAGTTTATGTTAAACTGTATGGAAAGACCATTGGTAAACAGCTGTATTTTTTTCCTGACCATTGACATTCTGAAACCAATAAAAAACATCAGATTAGGTGACTAGTCAATGCCAGTTGATATGACAATTTTAAATGAGGAGATGTCACCTTTGTAACCACTTGTCTCCAATTTTTCAGAATTGTTATAATTGTTCTTTAGAAGATATCTCTCTAAGCTTAAAGCCAAAGTTGTTACAGTGGGCAAGGACCCTAACAAACTGTCCCTCTAACCTCTTTGGACTCCCCTGGAGCTGCTCCCTCTGGTGCTCATTTCACTCCCAGCACACAGTCTCCAAGCTGTTCTAGACACTGTGGAACATATTCCAGGCCAGGCCCAATCTTTTGAATTTACTAAAACACTCTGGTTTCAAATGTTTTCAAGGATTGTTTCTTTAGATTTTGGCACAGATATCACCATTATGTGAAAATAAGTGATCATTTTATAAAATTACAACTGCCCCCTTGTCATTTTTCCTATCCATAATCTCTGATTTATTTAGTAGTTCATTTGGCTACCTTAAATCTGAGAATATTTTGTTTCCAGCAACCAAAGGACTATGCTATTATCAAAATAGGCAAACAATATATTTTGCTTATTAGTTAATTTATTGTCATCCTACTAGACTATAAGCCTCAAGAAGCCCCAGATTTTGGCTCTCTTGTTTTCTTCCATATCTCTAATACCTAGAATAGTCCCTTGCAAATAGTAATTATTCAACAAATTGAATGTTAGATTTTGCTCTTTTAAATAAAGCCCGTGGGGTCTTTAGAAGAAAGCTGTAAACAAAAGAGATTGCTACTTTTTAGGGTCTAATTAGCTTAAAGCTTATTTTCTTAATTATTTGTAATTCATACAAAGTATTATAAGCCTTGTTTTGGTGAGTTCTTACATCTTTGCTAGTAATTGATGACTATTGCAAGTAAAAATAAATGAAAACATTAATAGCATATTATGCTTTCCAGATACTCAGTGATTTTTCTTCTTCTTCTTATTCTACTTTCTTCTTACTTTTCTTCCCTTACTTTAATGATTATATAATAAAATACATGAGGTCAAACTAGTGAAGACTGATCTTAGAATTCTAATAATCTTAAGTTTAGATACAGAAAAATATAATACAGGGCTTATTTTAAATCTTGAGTCACAGTATTTACCTTGACAAATATGTTAATGTGCTACCCAGCCTGAGATGAGCAAGTCTACAGTTTTTGTGTGCCCACACTTATATGATTAGAGTGCTCCTTGGTAGTAAGAAGGCTTCTTTTCATGACTAATCACATATCATCGGTACCTTGTGGCTTTGTGACTATAAACCACCTCAGCTAGGCTACAAATCAGTGACAAGTGATGTCAGAAGAGATAATGCTAATGATATGTGTGGCATTTTCCCTGTTAAGTGAATATTGATCGAGGATTCTCACATTCAGTTTGTAGGGAGAATTTTATTACATAAAACACCTTCTTTTGAAAAACAGACAGTAGATCCTTTGCTTTGGGGTTATTCAAGATTCTCTGAAGTATAGAATGCTATAATCTATAGCGAGAAAAATACATTAAACAAGCCAGATCAGTTCATATTAAGCTCATACTGCCCTTATTCATTTAAAATATGAATTTTTTTTATGAAAGAATGAAACTTTATATTCCACAAACTACCTATGAACACATTAATTGCTCCAGTAATGGGCTTGTTTATGATGTTATCCCCAACAAAGAACTGATAAAATGGAACTCTCATCACAAAAATAAAATTAAATAAAGCAAAATGTATATTTCCTCATTTAAATCATGCTATGTTTACTGTGACCTATTTTTCTTAAAAATAGTAAGGAAGATGAAAATGTGAATCATGCGATGACAGGCAGTTTAACATCTATATGCAGACATAGACAACTCCTTCAGAAAACAGTATCATGGAATAAGAAATGAAAGTTATCAAAATCTGTAAAATCATTGTTCTTGCCTTGAAATGAGATCTGGACACTTTATATAAGAATGCAAGTAGCCACTAGCCAGTGTCCAGAGATGTAGAAGAAATATGATGCAAACTGTAAAAATGCTTATATCAAAAATTTCCATTTTTATATAAAATTTGAAAGATGAATTCACAAAAAATGTTTGCATTACAGAGTTTTTGTAGTGGTATTTACTATGTGAATGATCATATGGCATATTGTCACTTTAAATGTTTTAGAGAAAGGGTGTGGGTAAATTAACCATATGATGAGGAAAGTAAGCCAATAAGCCACCTGTAGTTTTGTTTGTACAACAATAGCATACACATGTATTTGACACCTCTGATTTTAGACATCACAATCTGTAACACCTCTAAACATAAAATGTATATCCATGGTAGACTTCGGTTCCAGCTATGCCAATTAAGTGTTTCCTGGGCGCAAAGCTTAAACGGCACGAGGACTCTGCATGACAGCAGTCGTGCAGAGAACACACTAAGGTTTTCTGAAAACTTAAAATATAGCCCCTGGCCTGAATAGTACCAATTTTCCTCATGAAATAAAGACAATTATCTTTTCTCAGATTAGGAACTTAAAATAAAGTCAATTTTGACTCTTCCATATTAAAATTATTATTGGACATTATAATCCTAAACAAATCTAGATATAAAATTTGCTGAAGAAATGAATATTTTCATGTCATGTTTCAAAGCATGTTCTACAATCCTGCTGTATTATATTCCATTCACACTCATGTACCATTTTCCTCTTTTATACTGTGACTGACCTGTGTTTCTGTCTTCTCCCAGCCAGCTGTGAGGTCCTTGGGTAATGAAACTGTGGCTTTTTGCCATTTTGGCAGTTCAAGTAGCTAAGATAGTGGCTGGCATTAGATATTATTTGGTAAATGTTCATTAAATGGATAATAAATGTTCCACATTTTTTTCCTTTTTAAAGCTTTTTAAGGTGTATAAAAAGTGAACAAATCAAATACTATAACCATTCATATTATTCATATATTATTTTAATATATATGATAGTTATAAACTTCTGTAGAAAATTTTTTTCATTTATTTAGTCTTTCCATGCTTTTTTATTTCTCCTCTTTTTGTTTTTAATAATATATAAGAAAATGAAACTATTTTCATCAAGGCATGAAATTTAAAGGGCTTCTTTACAGTGATTTTGATAAACATTTATGAGAGAAATGTGAAACTACTAGACACTATCTCAGTACATTTTGAGAAAGTGATTTATAGTTGCTAGTTTTACTCCCTTTTTAATTCCTTGTGACTAGCAAGCAAGGACCTGAAATCAGTTTACGTCCTTTTTGATACATTTCATATTTGAATCCAAATACATATACACTTTTATATTGCTTGTCAAAAATAATTCCGAGATAAAAATGATTCGCTTTTTCTATTTTTTTCCTAAAATCAAGACCCTTTGTCATTATCTTTCCATGTAATATTCAGAATACAAAAGTCTGAGTATGGAAATGATTACATTTCTTTGTTAATATCTGTATTATTTGGTTAAAGTAAGACTTTTTTTAAGAAAAATAAGTGAAGAAACAGGGGCTTAAAAAGAAGATCTTGAGAAAATTAAAAAGGAACAGAATATATGCTTGTATCGTTGCATTACTTTCATGTCATTACAGTACTTTTAAATGCCATTAAAATGAGAAAGTTAAATTTATTTCTTGTTAAAATTGTTTTAAAACATCTTCTCTTTCTAAATCATTTTTGATGTGAGAACATATATACTTGTGTGCCTCGCAGGACACTGTCTCACAGGTTGATATCTGCATGTTATAAGGATCTATCTTGGGCTTCCTGGGTATAAAAGGAACCAGCCTGTAAGGCATGGTGTTCTTCATTCTGCTCCCTTTGGCCACCAGTACTGGATTGCAATTTTCTGTGGATTCATCAGGCATAGGCACCTATGTTTTCAAATATACTAAGTAGATAAATTTTAACATCAAATATAAAGTTAATAGAAAGGATTTGGTAAGAAAATAATTAAAACATACTAACTAGTAAAATTCTATGTATTTGAAATTTAAACTTAAAGATGAATGAAACTATAAGTTATATATATACATAAAACTACAAGTTTTATACACACACACACACACACACACACACACACACACGTACAAAACCACAGTGCATGTGTGATGTTAACTTATAATTCTCCCTCTCTAAATGTTAGTATGGCTCTTAGTATGGTTTGATGCAGTATCATTATGTCCTCATTCAGCCCATCCACTGCTTTCATCTTTTACTGATCCTTTCTCATCTCCTTATGCCAATCTGTATCTTCTTGCATCTGTACAGAAATTATTACTTTTGTTAAGTCTATCTGCTGTCACCTAGAAGACATTTAAAAACAGAGTCATTCATTTTATTTTTAAATTGTTTTCTCATAATAGTCTTAATTTTATAGCAGATACCCAAGAAATTCTAGAAAATAAGAAGATGCTTTATAGATTATAGTAAATTCTTCCTTTTGGAAATTTTAAGTTGCATTTCTTGCAAGTGTTTTGGGGATATAGTACTTGTACAAAAATATGAATTTTTAAACCACTGCTCTTATCATTATCCTCATCTCATCTAGATTGACTTGTTTTGATAATGAAGATATTGATTGAGAAAAATAAAGTATTATTAAACCAGTAATATTTATAGCATAGCTATCCAAAGCCTACCAATAAGATAAGAACTATTCAAGTGTGAAAGAACTCTTCCAGGTCTTCTTAGGAAACAAAATTAATTGAGACTGTAGTATGTTAAAACTACTCTGGGATTTAAATAGTTAATGTATTATGCGGGGGAAAATAGGCAAAGCTTTACAGGCTTCATGTCCTTAAAATACAAGTGTTTAAAATAAGAGTATTTGGGCCATGTCTTCTCAGTGTGCAGCCTAGTTGCTGATTTTATTTCTTTTTTTCCCTGTATTTTTAAAAGATATATTTACTTAGCCATTTCATCTCTTTATTTGGTGTTGCATGGGTGATTGATTGATGGTTGGTGACATCGCACAAATTGCAACTTATGTCGAACTAGGGCAAAGGAAATGAGAGGGATCTTGTCATCGTTAAGTGAAGTTTGCTTTAATGCAACTCTTATCAGACTGCCACTTAGTTTTGGGACTATACTGAGAAATGTAGTGCCTGCCCTAAAATTATATTAAGGAAAAAAGAGCACTGTGTTAGCATACTTAATGTTCTTTTGTAAGTAATGGTTATTCTAATACTGTTGTTTCTCTTTGTGATCATATAAAATAATTATCCTTGTCTCTGAGTTTCTCCACCTGTAGTAATGATTCTTACATACTAGTGTGTAAATGCAGGAATATACCTTGACTCATTGTTGGTTAAAATAGTAGGAAGTACCTAGGAAACAGTCACTATGATGTAAAAATGATTTGCCAGTTGGCCCAGTGCTAAAAAGTACAAATGTTTTACCTTTCACATGTAAAAATATAGTTGCAATTAGATTCATGTATTCACTTTAAAATGATTAAAATGTACCAATTCATTGCAATGTATTACAAAAAGGGAAGTCATCATTGGGTTTTGTTGGTAGCAGATTATTAGAGTATCTAATAAATATAAATATATTTAATTTACATTATTTATGATAGTAACAATTGATGCCATATATTTCTATCAGTTTATTTTCAAAGAGATAAAGATAGAAATTTTTATTTAAAACTGAAGAATTAAAAATTTCTCTTATAGCCATTGTATGTTAAATGGAACCAAACTTGCTATTTCAGTTTAAACAATATTAAATTTCAAAAAAGATATAAGACAAATGTTTCCAGGCTTTGGAACACAGGTCATGAATGATCATGATTTTGAGAAAAGGAGAACAAACAAGGCAAACCCCACATGCACTCAGGCTTTCTGTCTAGGGAGACCTTCTCTCACCACAGTGCAGTAAGTTGAAGGCCGGAGTACCGCAGCCTCACTGAGCTGAGGAGGAGCACTGGAGTTGAGGGCAGCTAACGTGGCTGAAATTAGTAAGGCAGGTAGTAGAGAGAAGAGAGTGTGAAGAGGGAAGTCTCAGAAATCTGCAGGGCATTCTCCATGTTTCCATGACTGAGGGACAATCTGCACATGTGCAGAAGAGATTACTAGGAGGTTGTAGAGAGTCACTGCTGCAAGGGGACCAAGAGCTGAGAAAAATACCAGAAACTGTGAAGTGCTGAAACACGTTGGGGTTCTAGCCCAGTCAGATGATAGAGTCCTCCTCGAACTCATACATTTAGTTGAGACTGTAGACTCTTCAAGCTTGGGAGAAAAAAAATATGTCTTTGAATATGAAGCATATCCTGGGGTTAAGGGAAAAACTAAAATAGCTGTATTCTAACAAAGAATAAAACCAAGCCTGGGAGCCTGGAAATAATGTGTCAGTACTTTAACTGCCTACTAGCACAACAAACCTAAACACCTTTAAAAGTGTTGCAGTTTCACTGACATTATCATCCATAGCATCTAACATACAAGAAAAAAATTGCTGGATCTAAAGGGAGCAGTAAATTGTAATCAACAATTGAAAAATTAACAAGCATACAAAGAGGCAAGAAAATAACCAAAAACTAGGAGAAAAATCAATCAATAGAAACAGAAAAAATCATGACTAAGATGATAGAATTAGCACAGCGATCTTAAAATAGCTATGGTAATTTCACTGCATATGTTCAAGACTATATGATGAATAAAGATACAGCGGATGTAAAAAAAATCAATCAAACTACTAGAGATTTAAAAAAAAAACATGCAAACTGAAATGAAAAATACACCAAATTTGATTAAGAGCAGATTGGACACTTCACAAGATAAGATTAGTGAAGATGCAAAGAGAAAAAAGACTAACAAAGTAAACAGAATTTCATATTTTCTGTGAATTATTATCAGTGAATCCAACATTAATGTAATTTGAGTACCAAAAGTTGAAGAGGCAGGAAAAAAATTAAATAATGGCATTTTTTGTCAAATTTGATGACAACTACGTACTCACAGATCCAAGAAGCTCAACAAATTTGAAGCAGAAAAAATAGGAAAGAAACTGCACTAGGAATAGGAATAGCTTATCTGAATAACAAAAAAAGAGAAAATGCAAGTTTCTGATATTAGTAATGAAAGCAGAAATGTCACTAAAAATCCTACATTCATTTAAAGTATGAGAAGTGATTATTATAAATAACTTGTGCTAACAGATTTGATGTTAGATGAAATAGAAAAACTCATTGAAAGGCACTACCAAAGTTCATCCAAGAAGAAACAGACATTCTGAATAGCTCTAGATCTATTCTTTAAATTAGATTATTAGCTTAAAATGTTCCCACAAATAAAATTCCAAGTCTAGGTACATTGAATGATGAATTCTACCAAATATCTTAAAAAGAAATAAAGTGCACCTATGAAAACCTTACAACTAGTATGATGCTTAATGTTGAATGATATGCTTTCCCTCTAGTATCAGGGAAAGAATAGGTATTATTCACTTAAAACTATCAATAAAATATTCTTGATTTTGGTATTTTGTTATACCTTGTATAGTATATTGATTATTAACATTTTCATTATTATACCATAAAAAGAACACAAAAATAGTTCTAACTAGTTAATGGGTGATCTAACTGTACTTAGTTTAGTATTTTGGGTCAATTTAGAAAAGACATTCAAGAAAGGAAAGAGATTTTTGTTCCAGTGACTGGGATTAACATTCATATACATTACATATTTAAGTTTTTCTCAGGCTTATATTTGTATACATTTTGTTCAAATTTTTATATCCTAGTACTACATAATTCTTTGAAGATCAGTGAGTGTTCATGTTTAACATTATGTGTAATTCTGTACCACATTCTATTTAGATCTGGTCGATATTCTGTCAGTGT
Organism: Camelus ferus; assembly: GCF_009834535.1. Taxonomy (NCBI): domain Eukaryota; kingdom Metazoa; phylum Chordata; class Mammalia; order Artiodactyla; family Camelidae; genus Camelus; species Camelus ferus. Next base: position 96,863,705 of record NC_045697.1, on the reverse strand, counting down.
CTCAAATAAAAATGGAAAACAGAGAAAGAAGAAGGAAAAAACAAAAACCCAGAAGCCAAAAAATGAATAGAAAGTAATCTAATTTATAGACTACACAGGTGAAGGTAAAGATATACTTGGACCAGCAAGTTCCAGCTGGACAATGGGAATTTGAGGAATGGGAATTAGGTTCCTGGAAGACATGTAGGCACAGAAATAGGATGAATGATAGGATAGTGCATTTGGTGGTGTTTCACCCAGGTCCCTTCTTCAGCTTCAAGTCACCCATCCTCCAACTGCTGAGCATATAATCTTGATTTCTAATTGTTCACAGCTGTATTCCTCTCTGCAGATCACCTTAGTCACAGGAAACCACTGCACTCAAGGCTGTTCACCTTTCCAGCAGTGACTAGAGATTGGCTGGTGGGGGAATACTAAGGCCTAATCCTTTGCCTAAATTTGGAACCACCCTGCAGGTCATCCCAGCTACAGAGCTCCATGTAGGATTAGCTGGAAGCTTGGTTACAAAGGGTTACAATAGTCTCTCTATCTAGTCCTGCTTTTCTCACTTCCTGACAGGTCTGTCTCCCAAGACTACTGCCCAATAAGCATTCTGCACAGAACTTCCTGTTTTAGAACCTGTTTCCACGGAACCCAATGTAAAACGAATGGCCATTGAATTCAGGCCTGTGGGAGTGCAGCTATTTAAATACACGGCGCTATTTGAAAGGGCCAACTTTTCAGTGGATTGAGTGGTGGACCTGAGAGTGTGACAGAAGTGTGTGAAATGGACAGGATCACCAGAAACATAGTGGAATGGCTGAATTTAAGTAATAAATACTTGAATGAAAAATATTCCTCGGAAATTCACTTTAAATTACTAAATAGGAAGTAAAGTTAGCTTGCAAAAATCATTGATTTAAAAAGAAAGTGGAACAAAATCATTTCACAATTTGACACCTAGATCCTGTGACTGCCAAGTACATCCTGGCAGTATTGGCACTGAAGCCAGGGCAAGTTTAAAGAATGCCAATGGGAAAAGCTGGTGCCAAGCTAATGCTGAAAATTGCTTAAACGGAACACTAATGCCAATTTGCTTTTGCATCATAATAAGGTAAAAAAAAAAGTTAAAATTCAACTTTTACATGATAAACATTTTTTGGTGTCCACATCTAGTTATTTCTGAACTCGTCATCCATCCGTGCTCACTGACCCTTCCTCCCGTATATCTTCTGGGAATGATTCCAACCATCTAGTTTCTAAAACAGGAAATCTGATAGCCAATTTAGAATCTTACTCACATAATCCTCACATGCATTCCGTACATAATTCCCAAGCTGGCTGATACCTCTTACTAATGTTTGAATTCATTCTTCTCTCTCTCCAAATCCATTATTACTTTTGTGATTCTGATCAATATTGGCCAGATTATTTCACAGCTTTCTTAAAGTTAGTATCTTCCAAACCATACTCAAAACTATTCCCAGAATGAAAATTTTACATGTAAATTTAATTACGCTATCCTTGTATAACATGTTCAGTGTACTCTCTCTTTAAGACACATCTCAGGCTCCTTAGCACAGCATAGAAGGCTCCAGTATTCTGTGTATATGTTACCTTTCCAGACATTTATTTTCCCATCAAATCTTATGGCCCAACTACATGATACTACTTTCAGTTTCCTCAAATGTGGGCCTGCTCACATGATAACTCTTCTTCCTAGAAAATCCATTACTTTGTGTCTCAAAATGATGTGCTTAAGAGTGTGATTTGGAAGAGAATATATATATATATATATATAGAGAGAGAGAGAGAGAGAGAGAGAGAGAGAGAGAGAGAGAGAGAGAGAGAGAAGAGAGAGAGAGAGAGCTGACTTTATTTTTTTGTTTTATTTTTGAGAATGAGCTAGTAACTATGTATGTATATATGCATTTTCTCCTTTTTCAGTTTTATTAGGTAGATCTATTATAGTTTGACTGCAATACACATTATATTGCATGTAAATACATATATACAGTATGCTGCATTTTTTAAGTTTACATATATATACTAATTATTATTTCTAAGAACAGATTTGATCTTTAGCTTTTTTAACATACATAGTTATCAAAGGAATAAAGCCAACTACAAAATAAGAAGCAACAGATAAATAGCTGACTTAAAAAAATGAATTTGAATGGCTTTAGAGGGGACATGTACTCTCCAACTGACTTTGGGAACCCCCTGGCTTTTATGATATCTAGGCAAGTTTGGTTTATCAGTATTTGTCCTGGAAAACTCTGCTCCTCTGATGTACCGTCTGAAACTTCTCTGCTGTATTTGTCTTAATTGTTTCCCTCTTCTTAGGGACTACTTAAGTACCATTAAAAATTTTAGAATAGCATTTTTAAATTAGTATCTTATATTACCTTCACTTTTCTCCTTACTGAAAATTTTTTTTACATTTTTTTTATTGAATAATAGTTATTTTACAATGTTGTGACAAATTCTATTGTAGAGCACAATTTTTCAGTCATACATGAACATGTATATATTCATTGTCACATTTTTTTTTGCTATGAGCTACCACAAGATCTCGTATATTTTTCCCTGTGCTATACAGTATAATCTTGTTTATCTAGTTTATCTAGTCTGCATTTTAAAATCCTAGTCTGTCCCTTCTACCCCCACCCACTTGGCAACCATAACTTTGTATTCTGTGTCTGTGAGTCTGTTTCTGTTTTGTATTTATGTTTTTTTTTGTTTGTTTGTTTGTTTGTTTTTAGATTCCTCATATGAGCGATCTCATATGGTATTTTTCTTTCTTTTTCTGGCTTACTTCTCTTAGAATGACATTCTCCAGGAACATCCATGTTGCTGCAAATGGCATTATGTTGTCAGTTTTTGTGGCTGAATAGTATTCCATCATATAAATATACCACATCTTCTTTATTCAATCATCTGTTGATGGGCATCTAGGCTGCTTCCATGTCTTCGCTATTGCAGATAGTGCTGCTATGAACATTGGGGTGCAGGTGTCATTTTGAAGTAGGGTTCCTTCTGGATATATGCCCAGGAGTGGGATTCCTGGGTCATATGGTAAGTCTATTCCTAGTCTTTTGAGGAATCTCCATACTGTTTTCCACAGTGGCTTTCCTTGCTTCCCTCTCCCACTCTTAATGATTTAGATGTCTTCTTTTACAAATTTGTGTTTATTCTTTTTGTAATTCATGGCAGTTATCTCCTTTCCAGTTATGAGTTTCTCATTTTTGTAGCATCCTGCTTCTTTTCTATTTAGAGTAGACCTGTGAATATTTCTTTTAGCATGGATTAGTGTTGCTAAACTCTTTGAGTTTTTGCTTGTCTATGAAGTTCTTTATCTCTCCCTCTATTCTAAAGGATAACCTTGCTGGATAGCGTATCCTTGGCTGCATCCTTTTTTCATTCAGGACTTTGCATATATCTTGCCCACTCCCTTCTGGCCTGTAGTGTTTGTGTAGAGAAATCAGCTGAGAGCCTTATGGGGGTTCCCTTGTAACTCACTCTTTGCTTTTCTCTTGCTGCCTTTAGAATCATTTCTTTATCCTTGACTCTGGCCATCTTGATTATGATATGTCTTAGTGTGGGTCTGTCTGGGTTCTTCCTGTTTGGGACCCTCTGAGCCTCCTTACTTGGATATCTGATTCCTTTAGATTTGGGAAGTCTTCAGTCATGATTTCTTCAAATACCTTTTCAATCCCCTTTGTTCTTTCTTCCCCTTCTGGAACCCCTATTATGCGTAGATTGGCATGCTTTATATTATCCCATAGGCCCCTTATATTGTTTTCATTGTTTTTTATTTGTATTTCTCTCAGCTGTTCTGATTGGGTGCTTTCTATTGTCCTGTCTTCTAGGTCACTTATTCGTTCCTCTGCATTATCTAGCCTGCTTTGTACAGCCTTTAGGTCAGCTCTCATCTCAGCAAATGAGTTTACTAATTCTACTTGGTTCTTCTTTATAGCTTCTATTTCATTTTTGACATATTTTATATCTCTAAACACTATTTCTTTAAGTTCCTTCAGTACTTTGATCAGTCCTTTTTTGGAATCTTGATCTAGTAGGCCATCAATGTCTATTTCCTTGATCATGCTTTCAGGGGATTTCTCTTGATCTTTTAATTGGGAGTGGTTCCTTGGCTTCTTCATATTGCTCATATCTCTCTGGCACTGTGGCTTAAGGAGTATCAGTTATCTAGTTCTCCTGGAGATGGTGTGCTCTTAATGATTTTATCGAGAGCTCTTTGTGTCTTCGCCCTGTTTCGCGAACTCAGCTTGCTGTTTCCAGAGGCCCTCTGTTGGTGCCCTCATCTGTGCTGCTCCCAGTGGCTGTGGGCTAGCAGATCGCACCCCCTCCTAACACTGGGTCAGGACCTGAACTCTTACCTGGTGGGTGGGCGGGTCACTCCCCTTCCTGATGCCGCAGTCAGATGCTGCGCTTGGCGGGGAGGCCGGTGGGCGTATTGCACCCTCCCCCGGCACCGTGGTCAGGTGCTGCATAACTGCCATGAAGGTGAGTGGCTGCCCGCCCTCTCCTGGCACCGGTTGCTCTGCTCCTCTGTGCAGCTGCCCACTCCGCCTCGGGTTGACACTCCAAAGGCAAGCTCGGGGAAGACCACGGAACGGCCCCGCCCCTGCTCCGTGCCAAATCTCAGCTCCTTGTTTGTCTTGGCGGCACAAGTTCTCTGAGGTGCAAGGGCAGAAAGATCCTATCTGCCTTGGGCTAAAAAACAAGTCTCAGTTCTGCCCAGGAGGTTGTGGAGTCCCCTGGTGTGAATTCAGGTCTCGGCCCTGCCCCCACCCAGGCTACACACAGGAGGAGATAGTGGCTGTGGCAGAGCCCCGCCTCTCTTCTCATGAGATGCACCAGTAATGGCGGCACAAGTCTGAGGATACAAAGGCTACGGCGCCCCTCCCCCCAGGGCATACCAGCCGTGTTGCTTTGCTTTTTTTCGCAGCTTATGGGGGACCAAGGTTGTTCTGCTCCGTATCCACTCCCAGCCATGGCACACAGCCTCCTGCGGTCCCCCCGGGGCTGCCTCAGTGCAGCCGCCCCAGTCCTTCACCCGGCTCAGGCAGCCTGTCCCGGTCCCCGCTGCCGGCTGGCATCTCAGGCTCGGTGTCGTGGGGACCCTTTGTGCCTGTTTAATTCAGTTCTGTCGGTCAAGGGGTGCTTGGGGCAGATCTGAGCCTCAGAGGCTCCCTCTCCATCCCGCTGGCCTCTCCGTTGGAGAGGGGAGACCCAGCAAACGAGCGCCAGTCCTCCTTTGCCGCTCCCTCCCCATGGGACTGGTCCCATACTGTTTTGCTTTTTCTTCTTTCTTTTTTCCTTTTCTCCTACCAGATGTTTTGGTGTCCTTGTCTTTCGAAGAGGGCAATGCTCTGTTGGAGTTTAGGTGCTCTGGTTGGCTGAGTAGGTCCGTAGATGTGAGTTTTGGTGTATTTGTGGGAGAGGGTGAGCTACAAGCGTCCTTCTACTCCACCATCTTGCTTCTCTCCCTTACTGACATTTTAAATATAAGAATGTGATATATCTGATAAACTAAGTTCTTGATAACTCAATTTTCTCTTTATATTTTCATATCAAGCCCATCTTTATAGCATCTTATTTTAAGTTACTAAAATGACTGTTAAAGATAGAACAGATAAATCTATATCATCAGTTCTCCATTGGGGGTGAGTTTGCCTTCCGGGGAGCATTTGCAACGCCTGAAAACATTTTTGGTTACCACAATGAGGAGTGGAGGGAACTACTGGCATCTAATGGATGGAGGCCAGGGATGCTGCTACACACCCTACAATGCACAGGACAGACTTCCGCAGTGAAGAATTATCCATCCCAGTATGTCCAGAGTGCTTAGATCGAGAAATCCTTATCTATGTAAAAACAAATGTGTCAGTCTCAGGAGTCAAACTATTCCAGTTCAAATTCTGGCTCCATATGGGAAGTGTCTGATGTGATGTTGTCCAGTTTACTTGTTCCTCAGTTTTTTATTTTTTTAAATGGAGGTGATGATTCATGCATAAAGGGTTATCATCAGAATTAAACTAAATGCTTAGAACAGTACCTGTACATAGGTAAAATTTTAGATGTTAGTTATTCTCATCAAATATTTTATACGTAGTTTTATTGATTGTGAGTGTACATGATTTTTCAATCACAAAATTGTTAAGTCAAAGTAATTTTGCCAGAATCCATTTATTTGTTGCAAAATTCATTTATATCTGGTTGTCTTTTCCTTTTGTTTTAATTAAATACCACCCAAGTTAGCCATAGGATAACACTAAGTATGCTTTGTTTTCTTTTTCTCTTCTCTCTAGCCATGCCGTAACCGGGTCTAAATTGTTAGCACTTCAGTCATATAACAAGAGGAAATTGTACCAAACAAATTAAAAGTGGTAGTGTTCACAGAAGGCAAAAATGACATATAATTTGAGCCAGGCTGACAGCTGGAGATAGTTGTCTTAACTCTGATGACTATCATGAGATTACTGCACTTTTTAACAGTAACAACAATCTAAATAACCAAGGAAAGGAACCATTTACAGTCTTAGTTAAAAAATCTAAAAAATCAGAGTGTATGCCCAGCATATTTTCAAAATTATTATTTCTGTCTTATTTTCCCAGTAATATTAAAAATCTTGTAATTTATTGGCAAATACTTGCATTTTCTGATATGAACAAATAAACTGTTACAAAATAAATACTTTTGCACTCACACAGGTAGTTACTAAGTTAATATAAACTTTAAGTTGAAGCCCTCCTCCCTGCAAATAGTGGACTTTATGGACTTCTCTAGCTTCCTACCTATTTGTAAGCTTTTAGATAAAATATTTATTGACTATTGAGGCACTAGATACTAAGATGAAAAAAAATAGAACTCTTTTCTTAATAAAATGCAATTCATCACATTTAGGGAATTTCCAGGGAACATATACATCCTTCTTAATAGTCAATAACACAAAAGCAGTGAAAACCATAACTTATCTTTGAGTGAAGCTTATTGAGGGCTGTGTGGGAAAAATGTGGATCGTTCCTCAATCGATATTAGACTGTGTTGATTTAAAGAAGCTTTACCCCACTAGGAAAGAAACAACAACAATGTGTTCTAAAAGTGATATAATATGTCAGACCAAAATATCGGTTTGAAAAACTTTAGATAGAAAATCACAAGACTATCTAGTATATTCACAAGACTGTCTAGTACATAGATAGATATGGCTAGATACTTGATGTGATAAATTTTTCACCTTTAATGTTGATTTTCCAAAATCATAAAACTTTATAGATATATAAGACAAAGAGAGAACAACATTTGGAATCAGAATGAGAAAAAAGAAACAGCTTAATAGAATTAAGGTTTTGTTTTGTTTTGGTCCAGACCTCAGTATGTTAACACATAAATTTATCTCTTCTGTTTCCCCAACCACACTACAATTAAATTAAAGAATCACTTGCTCTGAGGAAAGCTAGTTGCCATGTTGTAGAGACTCTCAAGCAGTCTAATGAAAGGTCCATGCAGCAATGAACTGAGGCTTCTTGTGAGTTGCCTTTGAGGTGTTGGGGTTTCCTGCCAACAGCTGTGTAAATGAACCATCTTAAAATTGGATTCTTCAGCCCACTCAGGACAACTGCAGCACTGGCCAAGATGTCGACCACAAACTCATGAGACACACTGAGCCAAAATCACCCAGTTAAGCTACTTCTGAATTTCTGACCCACAGAAACTTAGAGATGTTTGCTGTTTTAACTTGCTAACATTTGAACTAATTTGTGACATGGTAGTAATAGTGATCCAATACAAGAATAAAAGAGAAGAAAGAGCATCATAGCAGATGGAAGCTGGTAACAATTTGAAAACTATAGGGCAAGTGGACAAGTGATATGAGACAGAATGTAGGTGGGATTGAAAACAGGTGGATGAATAATAGAAAGTCAGTAAAAGGAGAACTTAGATTCTAAAATGTCCTCTCCCACTCCTACTCAAAAACAAAATAGAACAAAACAACAATAACCTCTTGCCATTTTGGCAAAGATAGACAGCTTACTCTGGAATGTTGGTAAATTCTGATACACAAGGCACAGCTGTGGAAAGGAGTGGCCAATTTAATAAGATCAATTAAATGGAAGTTTCTTGGTGATTAGCAGGAAACTAGCCAGAGTTTCCTGAAAACCTCCCAGAATTTTTAAAGTTAGAGTTACAACTCCCACCCCTCAAGAAGCAAAATTGAATTATTGCTTCCTTTAACTAATCAGCACAAGAGAAAGTATACTCTCAGTGGAGTATACCGTCCCATAGTGAAATGGCCTTGATTGTTGGCTTACTATACCACTGTGGTCCACACTGAGGTAGGCAGAGTTCTAACATGACTCCTGATGACCCACAGCCTCATATAATCCCCTCCTCTGAGTATGGGAGGGACCTGTGAATAGGATGGGATATCACTTCAGTTATAAGGTCACTTTATATGTTAAAAGTGGAAGGATTTTACAGATGTAATTTAGATGTTTAATCAGTTGACTCTGAGTTTATAAAAAGGGAGATTATCCAGGGTGGGCATGACCTAAACAGATGAGCCCTTAAAAGAGACTTAAAACAACAGCAGACATATTCCTTTGGGTCTTGAAATAGAAAACTGTCATGTTATCTAGGGTTTGATAACAACCCCTGGCCAGCTATCAGGAAGAGAACATGGACCTCAGTCCTGAAACAGTGAGAATTTCTGCAATTAAAATTCTGCTAACGATCTGAATGAAGCTGGAAATGGATTCTTACCCAGTAGAGCCTCTGGCTGAGAATGCAGCCTGGCCAACCCTTTCATCTCAGCCTTGTGAAACCCTGAGCAGAAAACTCCTCTGAGCCATGCCCAGACTTCTCACCTACAGAAGTGTGAGATTAAAATGGATTTTTTATTGAAGTATAGTTAGTTTACAATGTTGTGTCAGTTTCTGGTGTACAGCATAATAGTTCAGTTATACATATACATACATATTTTAGTTTGCATATTATTTTGGGTATAGCTCAGTCATAGAGCACATGCTTAGCATGAATGAGGGCCTGGGTTCAATCCCCAGTAGCTCAATTAAATAAACAAACAAACAAACAAACAAGCCTAACTACCTCCCCCCAAAATAAAAAAATAAATAAAGTGTATTTTTTTTAAAGCCACTAAACTTGTGGTGATTTGCTGTGTGGCAGTAAGAAACAAAAACTAACATACACACCATTAGACAAACTCTGCCACTTTAAGCTGAACTGTCATTTAGCACTTTCTTTTTAACATGAATAGGTAACCAAAAATAATTAAACATTGAGGGAAGATATTAGTCATAGACAAGGAAATTTTTTTTCAGAATAGAAGGATATGAGTTTTCATGTTAATGGGGCCATTGAGTATACATCAAAAATGAAAAAGACTCAAAATAAAACTGCATTATAAAATTTCAGAACATAGTGGATAAGAATATGATCAAGCTGAACTACATTCAGCTGTGAGTAATATATGGAAGTTAGAAGAGAGTAATACCTTTGCATACCAAGAAAAAGGGTGATCCCTCTCCCCTGAGTTCTATACCAAGGCAAAATAACAACGTTTTATTATGATACAACAAATACGTTTTTGGTGGGCATGCGTCTTCTCAAAATATTGCTTCCTATGCCTTTTATGGAAACTACTGGGGGCTGTGCTCCCTAAAAGTCTAGAGAGTACGCCAAGAAAAAAAAGAAGCCCTCTGCTCCAGAACATAGAAGATTCAGAGTTAGTTCTAGCAAAAGGATGTTAGTGAAAGGAATTCCCAGGGAGAACTGTATAGTAGGCATGGCGAACAGCAGCAACACCCACATGGGGTGGGTGTGGAAGGAGGATGGCTTTAGGATAGAGGTCACCTTGAAAATAATTAATTGATAGATATTTTGATGGGTTTAAACATGCGGAAAATGCCACTGAGAGACTTTTTAGAATCTCATGGACTGTTTCAGAAGAAGGAACTGTATTAGTAAACAATACAGATTTTTAAATGGGCAACTACTTATTTCAGAAAAGTTAAAAGATTTTTAAGAGTGCTTACTTGGCTCAGCATTGAATGATAAGTGTAATTGCATAGTAATATATACTGAGTATTTAAACCAATGTTGTGGTATGGGCTTATTATAAGAATGGAGAAGAGAGAGAACAATGGGAAGGGCTTCTGTTGTTAGAGATAAGATCTTACATACCATAATAGAAAACAGTATATACTGTCTAAAAATTGTGTATCTAGTTATAGCAGTATAGGTATACATTTTATGTATACACAGGTAAATATAAGGAGACATAGCTAAAAACAACAACAACAACAACAACAAAACCTCACAAACAAATAGGATTAAGGAGCCTAGGAAATAATGGAAGAAAGACTGCTCTTCATTACCAGTCATTTTGGTCCGTTGGCTCTTTTTGAAATGGAGTGTATGTACTACTCTTATAAAATTAAATTCATTAAAAGGATCATAGTAAACTAATTAAAATGTAAATGTAAGGTGAAATGTGGGAGAACATTTCCAACTAATGTGACAGTCAATAAGATGATATTCATTATTCAAAGAATTCATTTTTTACTAGGAAAAAGTATAATATGCTGTCATGGTTGAGAGAAATTTGGAGACAGACTCCATTTTCGAGTCTCAGCTCTTTTGACACTGACTCTCATTCCTGGACTAGATATATAATTTCCTCATCTCTAAAAAATAATACTTATACAACATGGTTCTTGGAAAAAATAAATATGAGAAAGCTTATAAAGTATTTTGATAGTACCTGGTAAATAGTAAGTCAATAAATATTAGCTATACAAATAACTGGGAAATACTTACTAAGAAGATCAATATACACAGCACTGTATTAAGTCTGAGTATAAAGAAACATGAACGAAACACGAATGATTTCTGCATGTTAAACTGGCAGTCTAGTTGACAGTCTAGATAAAAGACAAATGAGAAAATAAAGCTACAAATTTATAAAAGCTAAAAAATATTATAAAATCCAAATCCTAGTAAGCGAACAGCGTTTCTCTGAAAGAAACAAAGTAGTGAACAACACTGGAGAGTGTGTGTGTGCGCGCGTGAGTGTGTGTATATGTAGGGTAGAAGTTGTACTTCCTTACAAAGTACAACTTAAAAAGGTTATCATTGGTTGTCTCATGAGAAGATGGTGTTTAAGTCCCAGCCTGCATTGATCTGCTCAGGCTGCCATAACAAAATACCACACTGGGTGTCTTAAACAACAAATTTATTTCTCACAGTCCTCAAGTGTAGAATTCTAAGATCAAGATTCTGTGCTTTTCATCAGAGTAATTTTTGGTGTCAAAATGCCCTTGCAAGTTTCTTCTGACAATTATTTGGGCAGGGGTGGAAGAGATGGTCTGGCCAGTTCCACACAAGGAAGAACAGCCACACTGTAGTGCCAACAGAGCCCTAATTGAGGGTGTTAGACATGAATGATAAGACCACATAGCAATCACTCTTTTCTTTCCTCCTCCCTAAGAGACAGTCTCTCCAGAGCAGCAAAAACCAGAAGTAGTCACATTCCAGAAGCAGGAAGAAAACATACTTTTAAAGAGAGAAAATGCTTACCAAACAGACTATGAAGAATTATTGATGTATTAATGACTGCAAGATCTACCCAAGGCAGGCATAAGGCTTAGAGAAACAGAAAATACTAACTCTTATAAAATTGATTTCCATTTTGTGGTGGAGGTTTTTGAATTTGATTTTTGACAGTCACATTCATATTTGATACACTATCCTCAGTCAAGCAAAACAGCAAACGTTAAAATAACCTTTTCAAGAGTTAATATCCTATAATTTCAGTGCATGGAAACTGACCTAAGAAAATTGTTGGAAACTCCACGAATCTTCCATAAATTAGTACAGTGTTACTTATATTAAGAAAAGAGTGGAAATGATTACATATTATATAGCTATCTACACTGTGTTTTTCAAAAATACCTTATTTACATGGACACCTCACAATACAATGATAGGAGAAAGTATGTTGCATATTTACATGCAGTTTAGAAAACATCATATGTATACATGTATATATTAAAAGGAAACCTGCTAAAATATTACCAATGATTATCTCTGGTGGATAGTATTACTAGGGTCACTTAAAAAAAAATCTCTTTACATTTTTGAAACTTCTATTAACAGTCACTTTGCTTTCTTCTTCATTGTTATTTGCAAAATAAAATAGTGCTTTCTCATCGAATGATTCCAACAACATTGAGATATGGGAAGGATGTGTTTTATTTTAAGAGAGGCATTTCTGGGATATTACCTAATTGAAAGTTTGCATAATGCAAGTCTGAAATAATTCAAGAGTATTTTTCCTATAGAAAAGTCAATAGAGAAATGCAGTCTTGGAATACAGACATTTCTAATCATAGCACATACATCTCCTAGATGTACTTTTTCTCTAATTATGTTTTTAATTTTATCTAAAATAAAGCTATCTAAATTATAACCTTGACCTTCTTTATAGAAATTTAACATACCTAATTGAATTCCAAGGTTTGTGTCGCCTGGCAGCACTTTTCTGAACTAGCACTGATTCTGCCATTTAATTAATTCTTAGATGATATTGTCATAAGATAAAAAATACTTTCAGGTTATAAAAACATTGAATGTCAAAATAACAGCACAGGTGTTATAATAAAAAATCCTGGAAATTCCAGTGCACGTTAAAAACAGTATGGTTTAAGAGACATACTGAAAAAAAAGGAGGGAAATAGATATTGCTGTTTACCAAGTAAGGTGACACTAGCTGTGGCAATCATAAAAACACAGTATACACTGAAGCTAGTCTGCTAGTTTTTACATTTAAAAAATCTTGGTAATAAAAAAGTCAGCATTTTATATATTATTGTTTCATAAAATGCAATTATACTACTTATATAATACAACACAACACTCACCTCTACCCACCCCCTTCACACACACATTTTATTACTTTCTGTTCTCAATCACATATTCCTCCCCAGAGTTAACCATTTAACAGTTTGTGTGGTTGCTTCCAATAATTGATTTTATGATTTTATATGTGCATAGTATATTATATTACCTATGAACAATAAAAATATATTTAAATGTACATAAATCAGTTTTCATTTAACTTATGTGTTAAAAACTCACTGTTGTAATAGCAGAAGAAAACAATCCATCCCTCTGTACTCTATAATTGATTAGCTCATAAATCAGGTCTTATGAGTGAAAATTTCAGAATTTAGTGACAAAAAAATTCTCCTTAGAATCTGTTCTGCAGATCTGCATGATTATTTCTATTTGTTTTACCTAAATACGGATAGAAACATGTTACAAGTATGCAATTAAATAAATTCTTGTTACTTGGTAATATTTCTCCTAAAAGTAAGAAAGATGAGAAAAGAGAGAAAAGCCAGCTTTTCCTCTTGAGTTAGTACAGTGTGAAATACTCATTAGCATACTGTTCTTGAAAAATAAGGGCCAGCTACTGAGCTATGCTTACGTCTCCTTACAAGCAATTTAAAGGAAATTTATGAAAAATACTTACATTGGATTAGGGCTAAATTATTATCTTTGTGAAATAAGGGTGGATTTTTTGTTTCTTTTTAAAAAATAAACAAACGGGAAAAAACACCAATTAAACTATTAGCTAAGTAGTTATAGAAGGCTTAATTACAAATTTCTCCCCAAAAAAGCAATTTTAAAACTTGTAGTTCCACTGCCTCTCCTATGTCTCTCCTCTTATCCGAACTAGGTACTTTTTAGCTAATTTTTCCTATATTCAGTATAATTCAAATTAGTAAACTATCAGGCAACTGCTGTTTCAACAATTAATAATTTCCCGTCTACCCTTGCAATTTTCCACAATCATTATAGTTAAAATGCAGTGATTCTACCAACAAAGGTATGTCATGGAGAGAACACAAAATTATTAAAAGCATCCAAAGGGTTTCTAATGATCAAAAAAAATGAATTTCGCTATGGAGATGTTTATTGCTATCAGAGATTGACACTGATGACAAATTCTTATATCCATTTTCACAATTTTATATTATTTATTTTTGGCTTTTCTAATGATGGTCAAGTAATTCAAATTACATCGGCTTTTTAAGAACTAGATATTATCTTTAAGAAATAGGCCTTTTAAGAAATAGAAGAATTTGCATTTATAATTAAAATTGATCTGGGTTGATGTCATCATGTTTTTCAGTGTCAATGCACAATGACTCAGTACTTAAATAGGAATGATATGCATGTGTGTATTTACAGTTTTTGTATTTCTAGAAGAAAAAGGTGCTTAACAGATGGAGCAATATTGAACTTTACCCAGAGTTACATTCATCTTATGCACAAGTCTATGCAGCAAGCAAGCCAACTTGACAGTTTAATTCCACATTAGGATAATGCTTGGAAGGGTAATCCTATTCGCACTGCGGGATAAGGATGCCTGCGTCGTGGCTTTGGCCTATAAAATTGTTAGCTATAAATTCTGAGTTGGCATTATGAGCTTCTTAACTTTTAAACCATCCTTTTCTTAGCATCCTATTGCCAACAGTAAGTTATTTGCCCCATAAATCCATCTAACCCATTATATTTTTCTTTCAAAAATCATTTGGCAAATATACCAAAAGCAATAAAATCTGCTTTTCATATGGATTATCTTATTCTAGACATAATAATTTTGTGTATGTGAAACACACGGAATGAGTTATAAATGGAATAATTTTGTTTACGAGAGTAGATTTAAAAAGAACCAGAAGAGTTTTATTTTTGCTGTATTTAAGGATAAAAAAATCAATCAACTGTGAGTCGAGATAAATGTTCACAATATTTTATAAGGAAAATCAAAGAAATGAAAATACCTTGTTTACTTAGTTTTTAGAAACTAGCACTCAAATTTGATTGTTCAGCTGTGTACCTAGTCTGTGAGTTTATGTAATAAAAATAGTTCATGCTTATACTTTACCGTTGTGGAGTGACCAGATATGAACACAGAGAGGTGAGCTCTGAGGACACCTGAGAGGTGTCTGCCCTGCCTTCTCCATTTACATGTTGGCTGGAAGTCTGAAGTTTCAAGCTAACAAATGTGAACATAAGGGTTTTAAAGGCCAAACATTTTTGCTCTTACCTCTTTACTTTTCCAGTTGGAGAAAAATCTGCTTTCAACCTTAAGTCTTGGGTAGAATCTAATCTCAAAGCCTACAGATCCTGCCATTTCTTTTAGTGTAAAAGGGTCTGGTGTCGCTGAGAAAAAGTTTGAAGCCCTTGATTCCTGTCCCATTTCCAACTATGACTGCCTCTTTGAGATTGTCTTTTTAAAAATTTCTCAGTGTCTTTGTAATTTTCCTCATTTTATTATAGCTCAACTACCCATGACCCATCTTTCTTCTACATTATCCTTTTCAATTAATTATAATTTATCTTAGTTTGACACAAAGTTATCTCTTTTTTTGTTTGGTTATGCGTATAATTTACACCTTGATTGTATTAAAATTTTTTAACCAACAGACTATGTTTTTAGAGCAGTTTTAGGTTTATAGCAAAATTGAGTAGAAAGTAGAGAGTTCTCAGATACCCCTTCTCCCCCTTCTCCTCCACACATAAAGTATATTATTTTTCACTCTTGTTGTTTTCATTGTATTTTTCAATCTAAAAATTATTGGATGTTGTTTTCACATTTATATCAACAGAGGCAAGAATGTTTATAATGATTATAGCTATAAGGATCATCTATATCCATCTATAGCAAATTTATCAGAAATATCAACTTCAATAGAAGGGGCAGCCTAGAGCTTTCAAATAAGAAAGATTCTTAGACTCTCTGAAGACACAGTAGGACAGTTTCATGATCTATTAGATGTCTACCAAGGGCAGAGGGGATAATGGCAGTATGCCTGCCTTGTTTTTGCCAACCTTGACCTATTGCCTCAGATTTCCAGATTTCCCTACACAAGCTTTGTAAGTCTTTTTATTGAAAGCAGAACTTCCTCCTCCAATATTGCAAACTTGTAATAATATATTTTTAGATCTAAAAGACTATCTTTTCTCCATTAGTTGGAGTAATATTAAATGGTTGTACATTGTCATCTTATTTGTATAGGTATAGTTCTTGTTTTACCATACCATATGTGAATTTAGGTGATATAAAAGTCACTGTCTCTGCCTTGTATGATCATTAATAAGGGACAAATTTTGAAATATAATAAGATTAATGGTATTCAAAACTTATTTTAATTTAAAATTGCTAGGCAAGTTACATACATTAATTCAATTAATGGTCACATTATCCAATAGCAAGTATTTTTATCCAAGATTACTAATGAAGTCCAGAGAGATGGGTTTATTTGCACTTAGTAAGTGATGGAGGTAAGATGTCTGGCTCCAAAGCCCAAACTCTTAGCTATGACACAGGCAGCAATGGTAAGAAAGAAAGAAGAGGCATCAGTCAATGTTGAATCTTCTAATCTTCTGGAAGGAGACAATCCATAATCGGATTTGTCTACTCTTTGTTACTTCAATATGTCTCCCGCATGTTTATTTTATTGATCATTTTTGCTCAATGCATGGTCCATGACAACTGAGAGTCCATGGACAAATTTTCATTGAGACACTGATATTCTTTCTTCTTTCAGACATTTTTTTTAGAATGTGCACATTAATTCTATTGTTATCTGTTTGAAATATTTTTGAGTACAACAGGCTGT
Source organism: Camelus ferus (assembly GCF_009834535.1). NCBI lineage: Eukaryota > Metazoa > Chordata > Mammalia > Artiodactyla > Camelidae > Camelus > Camelus ferus. The sequence goes on along the minus strand of NC_045697.1, from coordinate 96,846,986 downwards.
GTAAAAACTAGTTAAATAAATCAGCCCCTCTTATAAAATGTTTGCTACCATTGTTTTGGAATTATCTCTAGGAAAGTTAAAAGAAGAATATCCCTTGTATGAAAGTGTATGAACATTTTTTCTTTTTCTTTTCTTTTTTTTTTTTTTTGAGTCAAAGGTGATGTTCTGACTGCTAAGGTTATCATCAGGAGACTTTTATAATGAAGTAGTTTCATCTTTGGTGAATTAGGTCTAGGAACATACAAACAAAACAAAACAAAATAAAATCGACAATTACATCCCTTACTAGTAAGTGAGACAGGCAGGACACTAGAAGTCTATAAGAATGACACCTTCATTTCCATTAAATAAGATATTTTAAACATTGCCTACACATTAGAATTTCCCCCAGAAGCTTTGTAGAAAATACTGATGCACAGATTCTTATTTAATTGTTCTAGGACAGAGCTTGAGCATTATTTTATTTAGCTGTTGCAATTTGCTTTTTAAATCTACTTAATTTTGATACAAGATATATATGATAAAATACACTCATTTTTAATTTTTAGTTCATATATTTTAACGTATTAGTATCTGTGTAATCACACATCAGGATGTACATAGACATTTCATTTTCCATTAGTGCTTTGCACTAGACCCACCCATCCATCCCTGGCTCCAGGACATCACATTTTGGCTCTTGGTCACTGTCATTAATTTTGCCTGACATAGAATTTCACATAAATAGAATAATTCAGTATGTTTTTCTTTTTTCCTGTCTAGCTTTTTTGGTTTAGCAAAATACTTTTGATATTTATCCATGTTCTTGTGTTATCCATGGTTCGTTCTTTCTTACTGCACAGTGTTATATTGTGGGCTTATACCAAACTCCTGTGTGTGTGTGCGCACGCGTGTGTGTGTGTATACACCGGGAGATGACTGTATATATGTATGGGGGATTGGTTCCAGAACCCCTGTGGATACCAAAATCCATGGATACTCAAGGCCCTTATGTAAAATGGAGTAGTATTTGCATAAAATCTACACACATTCTATGTAAATACAATGTAAATAGTAGCCATTGTGCAGCAATTTTTGCCATTGCAACAAGTTTTCCTTTTTGGAACTTCTGGATTTTTTAAAATATTTTTGAGCCACAGTTGGTTGAATTCACAAATATGGAACCTGTGGAATATAGAGGGCCAACTGTACAGATATATACATATAAATACATATGTATATATATACACACACACATACACACATACATATATATACGCATGTAAATATATATGTGTGTAGATTATGCCTTGTGTTTTTTGAGTTCTTTCAAAAATCTTTGCCTACCCCTGTCTATTTTATGTTGGGGAAATTTTTTTCTTACATTTCTTTCCAGAACTTTTACACCTCATCTTTTTTATGCTTAAGTGTATGACTGCATTTGAGTTAATAACCATTTGGAAAGAGGAAATTGTTAAGATATATTTCTTGGGATACCCATTCTACCATTTCACCACTATTTAGTAAAAAGATTATTTTTTTTCCATAGCAGCACTGAAAAATTAATTAACATGATTTGGGAAAGATTCATTTTTTAGTGAACTGAGCAAATGACACACGTGGATTTTAGTAGAGGTGAATAGTATATTTCTCAATTTTGTGAATTGCTTCATTTGACCTAAATCTGTCCTTAAGTGAATACCACACCCTTTTAAGACTTTGAGAGTAGGTCTTAAAATGCATTAGTGTAACTCTTCCAATTTTGTTCTATTTTATTTTTATTTTAGCTTTTTTTTGTGACTTTGTAGTTTCATACAAATTTTAGAATCAATTTGTCATCTACCAAAACAAAACCAAATAAAAAATTTTTTGAGGACTTTTGATTGAGATTATGCTGAATATATGGACCCACTTTGGGAAAACTAAGACCTTTACAGTATCATTTATTTCAATACATGAAATTGGCATGTCTTTCCAAATTTTATGTAGTCTTAAATTATTGGCAGAAATGTAATATTTGTAATTATTTATAAATTTTTTTTTCTTATATTGTGTTGAATTTATCCTAAATTATTTTGCCTTTTTAATGCTAGTTTAAATGATATTTTTATTTCATTTACTGATTATTTCCCAGTGTACAAAAACACAATTGATATTTCCCAGGTGTCTTTGGGTATTCCATCAACTATAAAATAAAATATTTTTACATCATCTTTTGTAATAAACATGCTTTGAACTTTTTTTTTCTTTATTGTACTAGATAGAACCTCCAGGAAAAAAAAAATGTTATAAAGAAGTAGTAAGAATGGGCATCCTTGCCTCCCTAATCTTAGAGGGAAAGCAATCAGTCATTCACCACTAAGTATAAAATTAGAAGTAGGTTTTTCAAAGATTTTTCAAATAAGTAGGTTTATCAGAATGGAAATTTTCCCTTTTAATCCTATTTGTATGACAGTTCTTATGACTGGATGTTGAATTTTATCGTGTTATTTCTGTATCTAATGGTACCATCCTATACTTTTCTCCTTTATTCTATTAATACGATTAATTATACATTTTTTTAACTTTAAAACGTTAAACTTGCTTTCCTGGGGTGGGTGGAGACCTTTTCATGGAATATTGTTTTTATATATTACTCAAAAGAATTTCTAATCATTTTGTTAAATATTTTTATTTTTATATTTACTTTCATGATGATCTCCCCAAATGCAGTGCTCTCAACTCTGTGAGACCACCATGTTCTGATCTGGTTATGTCTTTTCTGCACTGAGTCCCAGAAAATGCCACCAGGCAGAAAGCCTGGCACTGTCAGTGGAAATATTTGGTCCTGCTGAGATGATCAGGAATAATCATTTTAAATGGAATCAGTTCTATCTTTGTTGTCTCATGTCTATAAATAAACACACTATGTCACTTACTGGGCAACCAAGACTAAATTGAAAAGACAAGAGTTCATAAGAATATCTCTATTTCCATTACATGGAATGTTTTCAACACTGCCTGCATATGCTGTGAAAAAATCACAGTTGCCCAGTTTTATCACTAGTTTTGACTTAATTGTTCTATTTTACTTAATTTTTTATCTATTTTTGTTATTAATCTCTTCAGCTAATTCTAATGTAAAGCTACAGTTGAAACTACTGCTCTAAGTAGCATAAGTACAACCATATTCTTGCACGGCACTTCTGGAGAGTTATCTCTCCCCTATGGAGGAGATTAAATAACTTGCCCAAGTATTCATAATATCAAGTGAAAAAATAATCCTTATAATCTGCTGATTGCCAATGTGTTGTATTCTTTTACTGATATGGTCAGACAGGTGAAGCCACAGAGAAGATAGGGGTGTGGCTCAGGAAAAAACAAAGTTTTTATATTCAGAGTTCCTAGAAACAGGAGGTATGGCTCACCACACAGAGCTACGTAGGAAAGACATCAGGTCAGGCAGTAGAAGACAGAAACAAGGGGAAGGTTTCAGCAACCGTCTTTATTGGAGTTTTCACAGGAAAGGCAAGGCAAGGCAGGGCAGGATGGACAGTTTAGAATTGGCTTGTTTGAATAATTTCTGTGGGTTTTGGGCTGTAAGAGCGGTCCCCAATTGCCTGCACCTGGCCCTAGGATGATTAAGGCAGAAGAATATTGCCTCCTGGGGTGCCCAGGCCAGATAGATGAGGAATGGCTCTGAATTGATTAGTTTACATATCAAAGACATGCTCCAGGCTAGGCCCTTTGCCATCTCTAAGAATTGCTTAACCCAAGGAGGGGCAGTTTCTCCCTAGCCAGAAAAGTTTCTTTACGAAGTCAAAATATCACAATATACAACTAATTAAAAATATATACAATACAACCAACATTCCTATTCTTTGTACTTTAAAGTATTGCCTTCTCAGGCCAATATTTTGATATTTTATTTCCTTAGCTTAGTGAAATTTTTATTTTTGAACCTCTTAGTTATATTAATTGAATGATCTTTCAAAGGTGAACACTGTATAACTGATATCCCAACACCTGACCATGGTCCACACTACATCACACAATGATTCCTCTCAAATTTTTTCCAAAGAATTTAAATCCTATAATGTATAACTGAAATAATTATTTAATATTGTTGAAATAAATTTATAGGCTCAAGAGGGAACCCGTCCTACCCAGGGTGCCACATCAGCAAACCTAAACCTAGATAGCTTTCCTGTTCCTGTCAATACTTTATTTGACCAGAAACACAGTCTAGTCAGTCAGCTAATTCACAGGTGCCAGATCAACTCTGGGCCTCCTCACCCCAAACAAGGTTGATTATTTGGCTCTCACTAATCAGATATTTTGTATTTGTCCCTTCCTTGTACTTTATTCTTTACCCTATAAAAGTTTTTGCCTTCCACCCCTTTTTGCAATTCCCCAAAAGGTGACTAGTCTACTTTATGAAGTGTTAAAGTTTTTTTGTATTACCTAAATTGTCTTCTTTAATCTTTTTTTTTTTTCTTTTATAGTTTTTGGTGAGGAGGAATGAGATCCTAAGCTGACTGCCAGTGGTCTATAGAACAAGAAGACACACAAGGGAGACACTTGCTGATTCCTTTGAGTTCACTGTTCCTCTCACCATTACTGAAAGCCATGGGTAAGTCACTCTGGGATTTGAGCTCTAATCCCTTGCATACAGCTCTTCAGTCCAAGCAAACTTTATTTAAAAGATTACATATATATATATATATAAATAGAGAGAGAAAGTGAGAGAGAGACAGACACACACACGCACATATATACATATATATTCTTTATCCAGGCCTTGTGTCTCTCAGAGCCAAATTAATACCTAAGAGGAATGGGCTGCTGGGCAAGGGTTTTGTGATGTTTTGCATGTACCTCTTTACACAGAAATTTTCCTGGGATTGATGGATAGTATACATCAGAGAGCTTCCAGGGTTTATTAAAGTTCCCAGAAATGTTCTGGGGTCCCAGAAAATTTCCAGGATAACTTTATTGGAAGTCCACATCAGGTGGTATCCATCATGGGGCTCACAAAGCCTTAAGGTAAGCCTACAGCATAAACCACTAGGGGACTTGGGGAAATAAGATAAGAAATTCAGACTGTTTTGATCATCAAAATCAAAATCTAAGTAGGCATAAGAAACACTATTAAAAGCCATTAGGGTGTTCACCACTATAGAGAAATTTTCTCCTGAAGGGAACGATAGATCTCTTGCTAACAGGAACCTCGGAAGCCAAAGCTTCAAAACTGATGCATGAGGTGGAGCATTTAAAAGCTGTTACAGTGCTCACCACTTTAACTCTAAGACTCCTGTGCGACGATAAGTTAACTTGACACTAGATCACTACCAACCTCAAGGAAGGTTCTGTGCAACAAAGTACACTGTAAAACACCACACAGTCCCCAACCCAGTGGCACACCCCTCTTAGGTATTAATTTGGCTCTGAGAGAACCAAGGCTTGCTACAGAAATGGAATCTTCAAGTTTCAAAGAATCGTGTCACTTTCTGGCACATCTGCTTATTTTATGTCTAAGAACTGTGGTTTTGGAAACTCTAGTTATCTACAAAAATGGCAAAGCCTTACTAAGACAACCCACAGTTACAGTGAACATTATGGGGAGAATTCCAATTAGGAAGGTCATTCATTGAAGAGATGCACTTGAAAGCAAGGATTTCCAAATCAAACAGAATGGGCTACCTATTTTAACTGGTATGCAGAAGCCTCCAAAAAACTTCAAACTTCCGAAACAGCTTCATTAAAAGATTCATTGCAAAAGACTAAAGAGAAATTAAAGACACAGGAGATAGCTAAAACGAAAGACTGTAAGACTGATGTGCTGTCTGCTACTGCCCTCTATCTTTATTTACCTGAATATTTAGTCTACTAATTCTCTGTCTTAATTGCCTTTCCACTTGGAAAAAGCTACAATACTATAGACAAAAATCAAAGCTTTCCGCACTAACTCCGACACCCCCATATCTACCCTTGAAAGCAGGCCCCACAGAGCCCCTCTTGTGGTCGATGGGACTCCGAGGGATTCTCTGGGAAAATGCTACCAATTATACCCTCAAATAGCTAAGGAGAAACCAAAATTAAAATTAATGGAAGACCTTCAAAATAATTCTAATAGATATGGGGCTACACTCTCTACTTTAATCCCAGTAACTCTGGAGCCTGCAGATGGGATCCAGGGAAAACTGGCAGAAATCAACAAAGGATGAGAATTCTTACCAGAGTGAGCTCTCTTGGATCTCTGTAGTGCCCCGTTGAGAGGAAAGTAAAATTTTATGTTGTCCTTTATTGGTTACCAATCCTTTTCTCTCCCAGAGACAGCTATTGCCTTCTTATTGGTCTCATTTTGTGTCCTGAGAATTTGACTTGGCTTTCTGCCATTCTGGTGTCGACTGAAATAAATGCACAGCCTAAAAGTTAAGAGTTATGTTTTATTTGGCGGGAGGACTTGAGCTGGGATGACAGCCTCTCAGATCGCTCTGAGGGACTGCTCCAAAGAGGTAGGGGAGGAGCAAGGATATATAGGAGCTTTACAACAAAAACCAGGTAGTTGGAACAATAGAAGATTGCTTGTAATCTAAAGAAGGCCAGGCATCTCAAGTTAAAGTATTTAGTGCTTTTCTATGTATGGGAGGAAGCAAACATTTGGGCTCACTGAATTCATTCATTTGACAAGCACCTAGCTATCTAGGGCCAGTATCCTGTCCTTTCTTATTCTGAGTCCACTCAGAGTGCACCGTTGAGTGGCTGCAGAGGCTGGGCTACAGGCCCGTCCACACTGGGGGGTGGCTGCAACCGCTGATGACTTGGTTTCAGCATTCTTTGTTTACTGATATGTTTGCAGTATTTTCACTCACATTGCAGTATTTTCGTTCACATTGGGACATGTAGATTGTTGGTTCTTACATATGCAGGCAGCCCAACTGTCAGGTTGGAGGCCCCAAAATATGGCCAGACAGAAATGTGAGTTGCAACCCATCTTGGGTTAGATACTGCCAGACGAAATTGAGCGCACTGCATTCACAGCTGGGGTCCTCCTGACTATTGCCAGTGCTCAGGAAATTGCCTAAGTCTTTCTTTGAGCTATCTTGGAGAGTGTCTCTTGGTGTTGGGAAGATAGTTTCTTTTTTTACAACTTCTTTGGGGATGCCTCTTGGTTCCATGAGGTTGTTCAATATTTCCAGGAATACTTACTGTTTGTCTCAGCTGAAACCTGACAAGAAATTTGAAAGGATGTATTTTTTAAAGTATTTCTATGGTCAGAAGTTGGCAAAATTGGAAACTGACATTCAGAGCTTGACAGGAACTTTTTTGTTAAGGCCTTCTCTCCTAAGCTAAATGAAACTATATACCCAGAGGGAAAGAAAAACATTTCAAAGAAAAACAGCTCTAAATCTAGAATATATGAATCTTTTGATTTCTACCTTAATTGAAGATCTCCTCCTTGATATAAAGAAGCAAATTGATAATAATGTACTTTGATGAGTAGATCAGTCCCCTTTTATCATTCCCATTGCAATTCAATTCTTTGAGAAATTAAAAACAACCATTCTACAAATTGAGGACAACTTGTACAACTTGTCTTATAAGTTGAGTCTTTACAAGGACAGAAAAAAGCCTTATCCTTTTTACCAATCCCAAAACCTCCCCTATTCATCTCAAAATACTTGTATGCATTGTAGAAAATTTTGGGTTTAGGAAACAAAAATCCTTCTTGCAGGAACTCACATTCTTTCTCTGAACCTTTAAGTTGTAAATATTCTACCTGGTCTTCTCTAAGACCTAAAGGCCATCTCCTTGAAATGTAAACTTCAGAGAGGTAGTACTTCTTCTGTTAGGAAGAAAGAAAAAGGGAAAAGCTATTTGAAAACTAGGTGCAAGAAAATTTTAGAAGTCTCTACAAATAATAATAAAAAGTTTAAGCCATCTGAGCAAGTACCTTAACTTATTTAATCTGCCAGAAACTCAATTTGGATCTAACTGTTCTTTCATAAATTAGTGAGTTTTGCATTATCATACCCAGCTCATGGCAAAAATTTTAAAGCAAAAGCTATAGATCTGTGTCTGTCTGTATATTTATGTATTCCTTTGTATGTATGTTATAAATGTGTGATTTTTTTCTATGTTTCAATGGTACTATATGTAAAGAGCTCTGGTCAGGTTCACAAGATAATCTTCAGTAAATAAAAGCTGGTTTAAGTTTGTTGATTTAATAAAAATAATCATGTTTTTAGAGTTATCAGCATTGAATATAATACTTTTATTTTACCTAGGTTAACTGAAAGTCAAATAAGCTTATGTTATCTCTGTTATAGACTATGTCAGCAAGAAAGATAACTGAGATGATGGTTAGCTGTTTAATGTCTCATAAAAATTTCATGAATAATCTAAACATAGGGGTTAAGAACAAGTAAATTTAATAGATCTGAGTAATGTAAAAGTTAACAAATGGATTTTTCGACAATAAGTATGCTTTATGGTATGTCTACTTAAAAATAGTTTCCAAAATTGTTTTGGCAACTTGTGTTCTTCAAGTTATATTGAGATAAATTAAATGATGGATATTCATTTTATATCTAAATCATTTTCAAATAAGATAAAATATTGAAATATTAGTTGCTGAACATACATTTATCCACTTTAACTTCCTTTTACAGATAAAATATTTGGGTATATTAGTGAATATGTTTTGTACCACATTGAAAAATTTACTATGAGTAAAAGTATACTTACTCATAGTATATTTTTACTAGTACTATGATATGTAAACATATCACAGTGTATGATGTTTTACATATCTTGTAAAAAAAATACTTCTAGAACTTCTGAAATGTATTTATAAATTTACCAATCCACAGAATGCTAGTGTAATAGGTCACAAATTGCTTTCTTCTTAGTTTTCACTAGGAATTAAGGATTTTAATGTTAAACATTCTAATTAACATAAATAAATAAAACTACTAGAAATAAGGGAAACATGTCTGTGCAAGGGAATTGCATTGTATTTTTGGTAAGAAAAAGGATGAGGTATGGGAAGATGTGCTTTTGTTAAGGGAAAAAGAGAGTAATTTTTTTCTAAACTAAAATAACTGATAGTTCCATAAAGAGAAAGATAGAAAAAAATGGACAATATCTGAATGAATATAAAAAGTTGTAGAAGGTTTGTGGAAAGAGTTTCTTAGGAAAGGAATTTTACATATGGTCAAACTGGCTAAGGTTAGAATAGACATAGATAAGTTTTTTTTTTTCTTAAAGAGTTTTAATATCAAAAGTACACTGGTGCAATTTTAGTACTGGGTTTTCTTTCTGTTAAAAGGAAAATTTTTTTAGATTATTGGTCTGCTCTTAATAAAAATGTTAAACAATGTGGCCCCCACCAATCAGATATTTTCTATTTTTCTCATCCTTATTTATTTATTTTTTTAGTTAAATTAAAGTTTTTTTTTTCCTTCTGGCCATTTTGCAGTTCCTTAAAAGGAATCTGTCCACTTTATGAAGTGTTAAATAAAGTTTGTAGCACATAAATTGTCTTCTTTAATCATTTTTTTAAAGAATACTAGCTACTATAAAGTTAAATTCACTGCTATCTTAAATTAAGTGAAATTACTTCTCAGCAACGTCTACCCCTTTCTCATAAGCAACAAAAACTAATTCCCAGTCATTTAAAAGAAAAATGCATTTATTGAAAGAATATTGACTGACCTACAGAACTGATGGGTGTGGTAGAGAGTCAGACTCAGAAAATACCCATGCACCAATGGAGACTAAGAGGCAAGTATCATAGCCAGACTCACACCATAGGAAGTGACTCAACAAGGAAAGTGCCACTAACATTGGACACTGGACACTAGTGTTATCCTCACTGCCCCTATTAGCACTGGGAAATATTCCTCCAATGTATCTTCATCCAGATACTTTTTTTTTTTTCTGCCATGGTAACCACATACCTGATTAATTCTCTGTTGTTCTTGCATCACAGACTTTTAATTCTCTGTCTCAGACTGGCCAATCTCAATCATAGGCAAATGCCCAAGCTGCTAAGTAGGCAGAGAAAGTGAGAGCCAGGCTATTCAGCTTCTTTGTTGCAGTGGTCAGTTCTCCCAAAATTGGATGGGAGATCAGATATTGGTTTGGATTGAAAAGATAAAAACTCCTCTTTCACTTATCTTGGTTGTCACAATGTAGTACATTAGGACCTTGGCTCCTTGAATAAGAAATTAATCTTAATGTATCTTAATGTGCCTGTTTTCTAACTCCTATCAAAGGCCCAGGTCAAAGAGAAGTAAAATAATTTTTTTTTTTACTGTTTTTACTGTTTTTCAGATTTTTTAAAATGTTTTAGTGTTTTTCAGAATTCTTACACCTAAATAGTTATATATAAGACTAAAAAACAAATGTCTTCTAATTTTTATTTTCATATTTCAATAATCATTTGTATTGATTATTTCATAATTATGTGTTGTAAGAGATTAAGATCAAGTCCAAAATAGAAATGAGAGGGAAAGAAATAGGGAGAGAGGGAAGGAAGAAAGAGAGGGAGTGAGAAACTGAGAGAGAGAGAAATTGATTGTTGAATGTGAAGTCTTTAAAATATATATTTGCTTCTTTTATATATAAAGACTGTTTATGGAATGAGGTTGACCAACTATAACTCAAGCCCAAAGGTGTTGCTCTCTTATGGAAAAAGATTAAAGTTTATTAAGAAACTGCATTACATATATGAATATGGCATCACAAATCGGTGTTCATTTCTCTGGTTTTAGAGAGTTCTCATTGAGGAATGTAATTTTTAGTAAATGATGTTGTGACAATTAAGTAATCATTTGGAAAAAAAGAGAAATTACATCCATACTTCACTGCACATAAGAGAATATTACGAAATGAGTAAGAGACTCAGAAAGCAAGGACATACACCAGAACTAATGGGAACATATCAAATTGCACAGGATCTAGCAAGAAAGGGGCCCTCAAGGGCCAAATTAGAGACAAATAAACATCATTAAAAATACGAGTAGTCAATTATAACACAACTAATTATAACATATTATGCATGAATCCGTAGTGCTACCTAAAAGAAAAGGGGGGAAGAAAAAAGCTCTTTTTTAACAGAAGAATACTAACATATACATGTACTAGGAAAACAGAAAATCATCATTTGTGACTACTAAAATAATTTCTTAATCAAGCAAAGATTGTTAATAAATGTTAAAAATCACTGACACATGTTTTAAGCAACACCTCGTGTATTATTTACCTAATACTAAAGGAAAATATTTTCCTTTCTGATACAAGGATCTAGAAGACAAGAGCATGTATAATAATCAAACTTGGCATCAGTGATAAGGAGAAAATGGCATTCTTATATGTGTCATAATGTTGTTGTGCAACAGGAAATCACCCATCTAGTATTTTTGACACACGTACAAAAATGTTTAACTTAAATCTGATTTATGAGGAAAGAATTAGAAAGATCTTTATTATATGATTTTCTATATTATATGATTATATAATATCTGGCTAGAACTCTTAAGAAGTATCTTGTGTTACATATCCTACCTGGCTAGAGGAAACCTCCAGCATTATTGTGACCCCTCCCATTATGACTGATCACCATAAATCATTGTTTTCCCTTTCTAAGGAAAAAAATACCTTTGAGGCTTAGGCTATCTGGATACATCTACTTGGCTTCTCACCTTGGCTTTCAGGTTCAGAGACTTTGCAACAATTTCTACAAGCACCTTGAATGTGTAAATTACATGTCAGGTTCAATAGCCACATTCTTTCACTTCAATTCCAATGATTTCAGTTTCACCCCACTCAGTACCCTATTTCTATACAGTTCTGTGGACCACAGCATCAAACAGAAGTACAAACATAGTTTACTATTCATCCTTTAGTAAAGTTATTTCTGCTAATGCCCTCTTTCCTTTAAAGCAAGCACATCTGTTCCTTGGTATTTTTAATCTAAAATAAACAGACTGTCACCTATTTCTCCCAGCCTTCCCCCCTAAAAATGGGTTTATTCAGGATCAGCAGAAAACTGTTGTTCAGGGTCTGGAACTACGGCAAACCCTGTGCAAGTCTGCCCTGCGCAGAAAGGAGAACACTCTATAGGGCAGAAAAGGAAGTTGGGAGGGCTGGAGTAAGCAGATTCCATGACTTTTCACTGGCTGAGTTGTTGCCAGGAAAGAAGTCTTTCTTCTTCCTTTGGGCTCTGCTATCCTCACAGGACATGAGAGCTCTCCTCTCTGGTCTCCTGACTCCATTTAATATAGGTTTTTATTTATTAATTTTTTATATTAAAATCGGGATCCTCAGTCCCTTGGACCATTCTCTTTTTCTCAGTCTATGAGCCTCAAACTCTTCTCATTTTCACAACTTCTTAGCAGAAGTCTCAGAACTTTCACTTCAACTTTTATTTTCCCCAAACCCTCAACTCCTCCTTCCCCTGAATTTTACACTTACATGTCCAATTGTGGATTAGTCCATCCTATGAAGTAGGCATCATTAAGGGCGTTTTAAATGTCAGATAAATAAATAGATAATATTGCAAGGTTTTAGAATGTATATCATCAAGGAAAATGCAATGTTCAGTGCAAACAGTAAAATACTATCTTACCAAAATAAAATGTGAATTTAATGAGACCAGCAATAGGCAATTAATTGAGGACAAAGAGAACCATGCAGACTTTTGCATGATAAGCAGGAATTTAAACTGGATCTATATTAGGGGAAAATTTACATTATCAAGATTCATTTAAATTTTTATGTATTTGAGTAATTCTACTTCTGAGAGCATATACCAAGGAAAAATTCTGAAATATTATAAAAATGCATTGCATGTTTATAATAGTTTAATTAATTACCTAAATTTCAACACTAAGACATTTATATAAATTAATTTGCTGGCATATGATGGATATTGTGAAAGTATTGCAACTATTTTTACAGTTTATACAATTGGAAAAATGACCATGCATATTTAAATGAAAATAGGTTTTTTCTACATCTCTATCAGATCAAATAAATTTAAAATTTTCAAAGAAAAAGCACCAAAATATTAATAGTAATAGTTCTGAGCAGCAAGAGAATGGGAGATCTGTATTTGATTCATTACATTTTTTAAATCTCTTAATTATAATGAGTAGAGGCAAAACATTTGTTGTGGTTACCCATATGCTTGACTATTTAGAAAAATCTTTTAAGTGTTATTCTAGGAATGCTCAGATATTTCAGATATTCTCTTTGTCAATTCAAAAAATCCAGTATATTATGCACTTCCAGCTTTACCCTCAATGTTATTTGTCTAGGAATCCCCAACTACTTTAGTTTATGTGGGCATAATATGTACATGGAGGGATGGGGGTGGGGGTGCTGTTCGTCACTGTTCTTGTCTCCTGACCATGGATTCATAGATTCAAATGCATCTCTTTGAAGGCTTCAAAGCAGTAGCCACACAGTTTGATTCCTTTGGTTCTAGCCACAGGGCCACCATGTTTCTGGACAGGAGTGATGGTGACAGGAGAGGAGGAGGATTCCTCTACTCTTTCATTACTTTCTGGCAAGGGATTGTAATAATTTGATGTCAAAATTTGCCCAGGCTCCGGAAGCATTATAGGTTACTTATTTTTCCACTTACAGGCATAGAAACAAATTTAGTTTCTACAATCTGACTCACCATACCCCACCTCACATATAGATAGAAATATAAAATTTATATAAAAATATAATTTTAAATGTCTATAAAAACCCATTTTGATTTTTACCTCTCCCTCTTTATTTCTTTATTTGTCTACATATGTAAGAAATTTTCTCCCATTAGAAAACTAACCAATCCACACTCAAACCAGCCCCTTTCCTCCATTTGCCTCTTTTCTTTCACACCTGAATTTACTGTCTTGTTCACACTTCTTACTTCAGCCACATCTATTCACTCTAACTGTTTTTACTTTCTTACTGAACCAATTGCTGTCTAATTGCCATAGTGACTGGTATTTTCCAGCTCTTCCCTTTCTCTTTAGCATTTGACTTTCTTACCTCACCTTCCTTGTCACAACACTCCTCTTCACTGGCTTCCTTGGCCATCATTCTGACCCTCCCGCCTTCTGTGTTCACCCTTCTTCCTTCACCCGTAATTTGAAACCTATGGTCTCCCAGAGTCTATCTTGACTTCTTTCGTCACTTTCATCAACCTCGTGGGTGATAACATTTACTTCAATAATGTAAACAATCCCTAGCCCTACCTATAATGGTCCCAGGTAGTTTGACATCCTGAATCCATCATATGCTAGCCAATTACCAAGCAATAAAGGACGATGACTTGCATTTGAATCATTGGTTTTCTGTCCTTGTTTATACACATTTTTCTAACTTGTTCATACTTCCATATGACTTATAACTTGCAACTTTTTGCTGTACCCTGTTGGTTTCTGGATTTTTTTGCTTATCATTTTCAGTTCCTGAGCTGTATCATATGGGTTCTCCATATAGATTTTCATCTCTTTGAATCTCTCTCATGACATACCTGCCTTGCAGTTTCCTCAGAACCTGATATACTAGCCCTCGTGAGATTAAGACAAGTTCAAATGGGAGAAAGTTTGGGGGAAATTTTTACATTTTGCCAAAGACAAAGAATATGTCCCTGACCAAAACTGATGAGCTTGTTGACATTTTCCAGCCCCTGTGACTTAAGACTGTGGCACTAAAGAGAAAAACAGCATGCATGCAATATCATATTTTTCTTAACTGTGGATAAACTGCTCTCCAAACTCACAGACTCACAGATCTCACCTCTCAGAGCTGTGAAAGCCCACTTTCTCCAGCAATGCCTTTTTGTGTATGTTTCAGAGAAGCATTGGGCAGCCTATTAAAAAGCCATTTGGATTTCACATGAAGCTGTATATTTTTTGTGATTCAAGATAGGATTCTACTGAAGAAATCAGGAAGATCTCATTTCTTGCATCCTGCTGGCCAGACAGGAGAGACAGATTAACTAGCTCGTGCAGATTGGCTGGCTTTCCAGCAATGATTACAGATGTTTTCTAATCACCCTTCTGAGAAAGTTTCACAATGCTGCTTTAAAATGATACAGAAGAATTTGCAATCCATTTTCTCACATAAGAGGAAGATATAGGTGGCTAGTGTGCTATAGAATAAGGCACCCTCATTTCTTCTTTTCTAGAATGATTCACAATCAGAAAATGATTTGAAAGACTCTCAGCTAAGTGCTGCACAATAAGCTAACACATGCTCTACAACCAACCAGCGGGTATATACATTTTTATATTTGCATAAGGACACAGATTAGAACACTTACTGGTCATTACTCAGGTTGAATCAATTAGTTGAAGTGGAGCCAGGGAGTGGGGTGAAAGGTAGGAAAGTAAATGGTGGAGCACAGCCATTGCTTTTCTTGCCAATATCAGAAGAAGCACAAATAAAACAGGTAGCTTAGTTTTCTTATAGTGAAACCAACCACTTTATTGTGGAAATAAGGTTTTATGGTATAAAGCCTGTTGCTAAAGACACTATATTCTGCCCTCCTCAAAAGCCCAAAAGTGAGGACCCTCAAAAACTACAGAGAACAGGAATTCCTTAGTGAAATGGGAGTTCTCCAAACCCTCCTGTCTTAGTCTGCTTGGACTGCTATAACAACAACAACAAAAAACCGAATGGCTTATAAACAATAGAATTTTATTTCTCACTGTTCTAGAGGCTAGAAAGTCCAAGATCATGGTGATGGATAATTCGGTACCTGGTGAGAGTCCACTTCCTGGTTCATAAATAGTTGTCTTTTTGCTGTAACATCACTTGATGGAAGAGGCTAAGGAGCTCCATGGGGTCTCTTATAAGGACATTAATCCCATTCAGGAGGGCTTCACCCTCATGACCTAATGAGTACCTCCTAAAGGCCCCACCTCTTAATACCATCATTTTAGGCATTAGGGTTTCAACAGATGAATTTTAAGGGGACAGAAACATATAACATTTCCAATAGTAAACCCTAGAGTACCGGGCAATGATGCTGTTCTTGCAAATGCGGCTACAATCTTGGCCTGGGTTCATACCAAAGTGGGTGGACCAAACCAAGAGTTCTGACTTCCACTATGCAATCTAGCATGGAAGAACTCTGCTTGAGTGTATTTCTTCTCAGCCTATGGAAAAAAAAGAAAGATTGGCATTGATCCATTGGCAGATGTTTAATAATGACTTCTCTCTTCTGTATTGTAGTACACAATGTAATGATATTTATAATCTCCTCAAAATGCACAGGCCAGTGGTCTCAGCATGCTTAAGTCCTCCAGAACAGCCACACCTCTAGGTTAGCAGGTATCTCTGAAAGGCAGATTTGAATTCTGTGGCTACATTTGTCTAGCTCTTTTAATCATAAATCAACAAGCACTGGGACCATGCACAAATATATGCTTTTTTTTAGAGGAAACTAAATTATTCCTCATTCAAGGAAGTCTTTTGTGTTATGTTTCTCTGATTTGAGCACCATATTTGAAACTATTCAAACAACAATAGTGACTAGGAACTTCAGATATTTCCAGATGAAGCTGATGCTGTTTGTTCTGTTTATTGAAGTCCAGAAGTGTTATTTACCAGAAAGTCATATATATCTTATAATTTCAGGGAACAGGAGAAATCGCCCCATACCGGAAGATCCTCTGAGTAATTCTACAACAGTTGGAATTAGTCAAGGTAATCAGTTCAAAATAAATGACCAGTTACTAAATATAGTAGGGCCTGTTGCTCCTCTGTTCTCCGTACATTAGCTTTCCCCTTCAAATTCATGTATTAATTATATATACCTCTCTGACATAGCTGTAAAATAGTTTTAAATCTAGATAATATTGCCACTGACTACTTTGAACTCATATGTTTGGTCTCTTTCAGTCCTTAAAAATCAGTAAGAAATTTTTAAAAATAATTTTCATTAAAATTACATAAAACAGATTTTCAAAAAAGGAAACAAAATAAATAGTATTGCATATGTATGCTAGTTAATTTTACAAGTAATAATGGTTTTTAAATGAGAAAATGTTTCCAGTGCTGGGATATATGACTCAGACTTGGTCAAGTAATTAGCATATCCTTACCTAAATTAGCATCAGGGCGGATGTGATGTCACAGGGTTTATTTCTAATTTATTAATTATTTCTCTATGTATTACAGTATATCTGAATACAACATTTCAGTATAAGTTGATTTCTGTCAAAATACTGAGGTTTTTAAAAAATTCTGTTGACTAATGATTCGGAAATAGATAATCCACAATTATTTGCCATGATTGCTGTGCTTGCGTGAATGCACCCTGCAAATACAAAGAACTTTGGCATTGAGGCTATTTTTATATGAGCCCAGTTGTCTGGTTTTGTTTGGTTTGATTTGGTTTGGTGGGGGGATATAGGAGAATGATTATTAATACTTTTTTATTTAAAGATTCTTCATGGTGAGAACCTAAGATAGTAAACTCCTGCTAAACCATTGTAAGAACATCTGATAATCATAATTCTAAACATAAGTTTATTAGAAGGAAAATTCCAAGGCTGCCTTGACCTAGTGTAAGGAAATGATGCCTTTGGTTTAACAGTCTCAAAGCACTTTCTCAGAAGTTTAATGTCTCCAGATATTATAAGATTATTCTGTGATGAAAACAAAACATATTTTCTAGCACCTTTTGTTAACTATCTCCACATTTAAAAAGTAGTGCAGTATAATTGTTATAGAATGGGTTCTGAGGTTAGACACCCTGGGTTTAAAACCCATCTGTACTGTGTTAATGTTAACACCTTTTTAAGCCTTTTCTTCCTCTGTAAAATGGGAATAATAATAGTACTAACTTCTTAGGGCTGCTATGATAACTAAGTGGAATGATCGATTTTAAGAGCTTGAAAAGGGTCTAGTGATTTTTTTTTAAGCTCAAAATAATTATTGGTTATTCTCATAACAGTTCTATTCATTTGATATCTGTTGAGTACTTGTTGTGACACATGTTATACTAAGTCTTGCAGAGAGTGCTATGTAAGCACGGTAAGTTTAGCCACAAAGGAAAACAATAAGTGAGGGTCTAAAAATTAAAATTCTTTTAGCACTAGGGTAGATATTTTTCTTAAAAATTATTTCATGAATATGAACTCCCAATGCTATAAATGACCTTAATTCCTGCCAATCCACTTCCAAAAACAAAAGTTAGTTTAAAAAAATAAAAAAGCATGATAGGAGGACTTTACAAATGTATAAAACTCTCATGTAAGTTACACTATTATAGTTGCTGCTTCAGGTTGGCCAACGTGGTCAGCTTTCGTCATAATACAGTGCATTAAAATCTCATTTGACTAAACACAGGCAAACAGCATAGCAGCTGGTTATACAATATTTTATTTTATTTTATTTATTTTTTTAACATTTTTATTGATTTATAATCATTTACAATGTTGTGTCAAATTCCAGCATGGAGCACAATTTTTCAGTTATACATGGACATACATATATTCATTGTCACATTTTTTTCTCTGTGAGCTACCATAAGATCTTGTATATATTTCCCTGTGCTATACAGTATAATCCTGTTTATCTATCATACAATTTTGAAATCCTAGTCTATCCCTTCCCACCCCCCACCCTACAATATTTTAGAAAAACTTTAAAGTTCTGGAGAATAAATGAGTTGCTAAATGATATGATTGAATCAAGGTTTTCTTGTCGAACATAATTAGCTGAAAATAGGAGTAGGTCAGTGGTCAGACTTCCCTGTCAGTACCCAACCACTGGAAATAGCCTTAGGGAGGCAAGAATCCCATATTTTAAACCCAGATTGAAGGAAAACTACGAAGAAGGGAATAAGTCTTCCACAGAATAAATCTTTGCATCGCCAAATAAATAAATAAACAAATAAATAAAATAAAGAGAAAAACAAGCCTTTGTTACTCAAGCTGTTTCAATAACAGTTTTCTAGTAGGATAACTGTCAATCCTAGGACACATGGGTGGTGTGGAAACCAAATGTGTTTGTGAGATATGTCCAATATGGTCACTGATGATTGAAAGCATTATCATGTTCACATTGACATTTACCACCTATAAAGTGAAAAATAACCCTTGTAATAATCATTCTTGCAGTGACCTTATAACAATAGAGATGTTACATGGCTTGTGAAAATTAAAATATGATCCTTTTATGGTCAGTATCGACACATGCTATGTTAATTCTTTTTGACAGTGTTCTTCCTTCTGATGAAAATTTTATTTGCTCACAGAGGTACCATGTATATCTTTAAGAGTTACTCTTCACTCCAGAACCTACATGTGATGCTTTTATTCACATAACAAAATTTTAAAAAAATAATTGCATGTTTTATGTCTGCTAGAAGGTGAAAAGACCTACTGAGTACAAAATTTACCCAGAAAGGGTAAAGTGTGCCTTCTGTTTCAGGGGTTCTGTTAGTCTTCTTACTAAACTGCATGTCCTGCCTCTGATTAGCTTTAAACTTTCAACATCAAGGTAACTTTGGTTTCTTCATGTAAAAAATGGAGTTACAGAGCTATCGTTCAATGACCCTATCTTTACAAATAATACAACAAAAAAGTTTTAATCTACAAATATTTCAGAAAGCTTTAATATATACATATTTCCATTTTCTGCACCTTGCAAACTTTTTGATAAGTGTATGTTTCATCCCTCAAGCAAACTTTAAATTATTTTAGCTATATGTTGAAAATCCAGCTTACTATTTGTCAGTCACGTTGCTGGTTGAATTCTGTGTCTCCCTACCCTACTCCAAGTTGCTGTGTTGGAGTCCTAACCCTCAGCATCTCAGAACATGGTTTTATTTGGAAATAGGATCTCTTTCAGATATAATCAAGTTAAAATGAGGTCATAAGGTGGCCCTGATCCCATATGAGTGGATTCCTTGTAAAATAGGGGAATTTATAGATAGACATACAAACAGAAAAAAAGCCATGTGAATATGAAGGGAGAGATGGGTGATATTTCTACATGACGAAGATTGCCAACAACCTTCAGAAGTCAGAGGGGATGCATGGAGCTGATTCTTTTCTCAGCCTTCGAAAAGATCTAAACCCACTTGTTACTGAGTCCAAGCTCATACCGCTCAACACATGACAGACCAGTAAATTGAGAGATGAGTTATTGGGGCAAGGCATAGCAAATTTACTGGGGAAGCTAGCATATTGAGAAGATGGTGAAATATCCCAAAGAACAGCCTTACCCAAGTTAGAATTCAGGCTTCTTTTGTACTAAAGGGAATAGAGGCGTGGTTGGTTGTTGCAAACTTCTTGGTGCCAGAATCCTTTGTTCTTACAGCTGGTCACAATATTCCTATAAACGTCCAACAAGACCATTGTTCTTTTCTGTTCTGCAACTTTTTATCTCTACATGAATAGAAAAATGTTATCTTTCAAGGTAAGAGCCTCAAGAATGCGCTGTCATGTATATTCAGGCTATAGGCAGCATTCTTCTACAAAGGTAAAGAACCAGCATGACTAAGCACAGGCAAGGGTTAGATTTAAAAGAATAGATCCAATATGGAGTCAGGTTTGTTCTTCTCCATTACATGCTGACACATTGATTTGGCACTTCTAGAGTCCAGAACTGTGAAACAATAAATTTCTGTTTGTTTAAGCCACTTTGTTTATGGTACTTTGTTGAGGCAGCTCTAGCAAACTAATATAAATTAGATGCAGAGCTTTAAAGAAGAAAATAGAGATGGACTAATTTTGTTGTTGATTTTCCTTTAACATAATCACTTGTTCCCTCCAAGAATTTTGTTTCTTACCTCTAATTGATTCAAGTAAAAAATTAATCAATGATTTGGGTCACCTTCGATTTTACTTAACATTACCTTTCACACTGACTTTGGAAGGTGGGGGGCGGGGTAATTCCTCTTTGGCCCCGTGTTGACACGTTCACTAACTGGAGCTTTTGATGATTAACACCACTCATCAGGGTGCCTCCTTCCTGCTCAGGTATCATAAAGGTCTCCTGCAGCTCACAGCAGTGACATACTAATTCAGTACCTTAGCAAAATTAGCAGCAGGAAACAAACCTTTTGTAATTTTCTTCCTTTATAAATAGCATTGTTCATTCAGTAAAGGATAGCAGTTCCTGCTGTAATTGTTTCTCCACTGAAAAGTCACATTTTTCCATCAGTCTTAAAAATCAATCAAAATGAATGCACATACAATTAGCCAGCCTACTGAGAAAGGGAACATTCCTTTTACTTCGGAACTTTTCTGATTTCATCTCAGAGTGGGTCTATTGTGCAGGCATTTTTTAGGAAGCATTCAATACATCTTATGTGCCATTGGAGAGGGTGGAACAACAGATGTAGCATGGGTGAGCCTATGCCACTGTCTTATTTATCTCAAAAAATGATTTTTTTCCTCAATGAAACAGTTAATTTTAATACCATTTGAATGTGGAATTTGGGAATTTGTTTCCCAAAGGTGAATACAAAAATTACAAACCAAAACTAGTGTTATGCATAGAAGGCAAGTGTATAGAAATGGTAAATTCTTAGTATAGAAGGAACTTCACCTCAAGCATCCTCTGAAGTAGTGTAATACATCATCTTCAAAACTGACTGAAAGTTTAATGGACATAGACCTTAGTAATTTAAGAGCATAGCAATTTTTATGATTTTGCAATTGCTGTGGGGAAAAAATTATCAAATTTGTTGTCATTTCTCCTTAATCATAATTCCAAGTAAATAAAATTGGGAAAAAAGTGTGTCTGTATATAGACAATAATAAAGTGATCAAAATAATTTTTATACAAATAACAAGGAAAACATTCAGAACAAAACATAGAAACACAAAATTTGGAGATGAGGGAGAAAATAAATGACAACATGTATCAGGATACTTAATGCTATATATAGAATTACGAAATGTTATGTTGTATAATTTCACGGTATAGCAGAAGTCCATCATGAGTCTTAATTGAGCTCTTTGCTGCGTTGCAAACATGTCTGGACTTCTGGAAGTGAACTGACAATGTGACTGGGCAGAAGTTCCAGCAAAAGAGATTGGAAGCCCCTTGGAAAGAAATAGTCTGTCTTGGGGAAAAAAATTTCTCTCCAAGGGAGTGTGTCTTGTACACCTGCCTATAATGACATTAAAGATTATAGATTTCAAATTCCTTCGGTTTTATACATGCCAGCTGTTAATTAAAATTCACATTTGTTCCCTACCTTGAATATACTGTGCCCAGCCTCCTATGGGCTCATGATTAACTTTAAAATTGAGTCAAGTTTATTTTAAAAACAATGAAAAATGTATTTTTTATTTCAGTGATATATCTAGAGAAAAATTAATATTGTTTTGCAAGTCATATAACAGTATAACTGCAAAATATAAGATAAATAATTTCCATATATTGACATGGAACACAACACTGTATTCAAGACTAGTCTGTTGGTTGGGGGTCCAAGGTGCAGGGGTCAGTCTAATTGTAGCACTTCCTGGTAATGATACTGTCCCTGGTAATGATAGTGTCCCTGATATCCTAGAAGCAAACATCACCAAACAATGGAGTTTATGTTTTGTAGAAAGCAGTTCAGAGACAGTCTTCAAGAACATTCAGGGACCAGTTGCTTTGATAAATGGGAGTGGCCAAGAAACAAATACTTGTGTTGTGAAACAAGTATTTTTTTCTTTACAATTGATTTTTAAATTGCTGCATTCAATTTTATAATTTCTAATCTTCTGTAAGCTTACCTTTAGGAAAAAAAAAATTCTTAGAGTGGTTTTAGGTTTACAACAAAATTGAGAGAAACATACAGATACTTCCATATAACCCCTGCCCCAACACATGCATCCCCACCCCCAATTATCAATTTTACTCGCCAAAATGATGCTTTTGTTTTTTTTAAACCAAAGATGAACTGAAATGACACATCATCACTAAAGTCTATAGTTCATCTTAGGGTTCACTCTTGGTGTTGTACATTCTATGGGTTTGGAGAAATGTATAACGTACATCAATTACTATAATGTCAGAAATTAGAGTGTTTTGCCCTAAAAATCCTCTGTGCTGCACCTGTTCATCTCTGCTCATCACCTCCACCAAACCCTTGCAAACACTGATCTTTTTATTGTCTCCATATTTTTGCCTTTTCCAGAAAGCTATACAGTTGGAGTATGTAGGCCTTTTCAGATTGACTTATTTCACTTACTAATATGCATTTAGGTTTCCTGCTTGGTTTTTCATGGCTTGATAGCTCATTTCTTTTTAGCTCTGAATGATATTCATTGTCTGGATACACCACATTTTATCTGTATACCTACTGAAGGATATCTTGATTGCTTCCAAGTTTTGGCAATTAGGAATAAAGTTGCTATAGACATCTGTGGGCAGGTTTTTGTGTGGACATAAGTTTTCACCTCCTTTTGGTAAACAAGTGTCAAAGAGCATGATTGCTAGAATGCATGGAGTTGGTGAGTTGTGTAAGAAATCACCAAACTGTCTTCCAAAATAGCTGTATTGTTTGCATTCTCACCCATTCTTATTCTCAGCAATGAATGAAAGTTCCTATTGTTGCACATACTTGCCAGCATTTGATGTTGTCAGTGTTCCAGATTTGGTCATTATAATAAGTATTTAATGGTATCTTATCTTGTCTTAATTTGCATTTTCCTGATGTCATATGATATGATCTTTCCATGTGCTCATTTTTCTTCCCTAGCTTTTCTTTGGTGAGGCATCTGTTAAGTTCTTTGGCCCATTTTAAAATCAGTTTTCTGTTTTAGTATTGTTGAGTTTTAAGAGTTCTTTGTGTAATTTGAATAACAGTCCTTTATCAAAAGTGTCTTTTGCAAATATTTTCTACCATTATGTGTCTTGTCTTCTTATTCTCTTGACATTATCTCTCAGAGAGAAAAGGTTTTGTTTGTTTTGTTTTGTTTTTCATGACATCCAATGTATCAATTATTTCTTTCATAGATTTTGTCTTTACTGTGTTTTATCTAAAAAAAATCATTGCTATAGCCAAGGTCATCTAGGTTTCCTCCTGTTATCTTGTTATCTTCTGGGGGTTTTATACTTTTGTCTTCATTTATGTCTAGGTCCATTTGGAGTTAATTTTTGTGAAGAGTGTAAGGTCTCTGTCCAAATTCTTTTTTGGGGGAGATGTAGATATTCAGTTATGCCAGCACTATTTGTTGAAAAGACTGACTATCTTTGCTCCATTGTATTGCTTTTGCTCCTTTTATCATATTTACGGAGTTCTATTTCTGGGTTCTCTACTCTGTTTTACTAACAGTCTATTCTTTTGCCAGCACAACACTTTCTTGATTATAATAGCTATATAGTAAATTTTGAAGTCAAATAGCATCAGTTCTCCAACTTTGTTCTTCTTAATATTCTTCATCCTCATCATCTCAGGCTTTATACACGGAATCCCCCAAATGGAGGGGGTGAGGGTTTTCTACTCCTCCCTAGAATGGGTGGGTGTAGGAGAAAGGTTTGTATTAAGGAAAATTAAATTTCATAACAAGTTTCTCTTAAACAAAACAAAACAAAAAGAGCATCTACTTTTTGCCTCTCCATATGAACCTTAGCATTGATTGTTTGATATCCATAAATTAACTTGCTGGGGTTTTGATTGGGATTGCATGACTTACCTTACTTTTATGCTTAAAAAAACAATCAATAAAGGCAATATTATACAGTTGACTCTTGTACAGCATGAGTTTGAACTGTGCATTTCCACTTATATGAAGATGTTTTCAACAATAAATACTACGATACTACATGATCTGAGGTTGGTTCAGTAGGATGCAGAACTGTAAATATGGAGCATAACTACAAGTTATGCTCGGATTTTCTACTGCCCAGGGAGTCAGCACCCCTAAACCCCACGTTGTTCAAGGGCCAACAGTACTAGAAGACTTTCAGAAAGAATAGTTGAATCTTACTGCTGAGTTGAGAAGAAATGAAAGAACTGCTCTATGACAATAAACTCTCTTCTTCATAGAATATCATCTAAAATTAGAAAATACGGCTACATTCCAGAACTATTTGGTGAATGTCAACTGAAAACCTTCAAAACATTGAGACTGTTCAGGATCAGTATAGTATTATTCCATTGTGTTTGTATCATGTATTTCTGGATTATGCCAAAATAGGTAATTCCTCTGAACTACATGGTTGTTTTGGTTTCATGCAAACTTACCTTGCTAAAGGGACTCCCTGTATATGCTCTCTTGTGATTAAGTTGGATTGTTATTTACTAGTACTAAAGGCATATTAAATTCTAAAAACAGATTTTACCTATCAAGTTAAGAGAAATGATATCATGCATTTAAAATAGGGGAGTAGACATGCAATTTTTTGTTCAAACTTGACACGTATATTTTAACTGTCATTTCTTGCTCATAAATGATACCCTCTAACGGAGGCAATTTACTTCATCAAGGCAATAGTGTAACTACTAATGTGTTTAAACTCCAATGATCAAATTTACCAAAGAGAAAAAGTACCTACGAAGGTTGCAAACAAGCCTTCTTATAGACTAAGTAAGAATGACTTGCTATTAATATTATTTTTATTTTGTTTTGGACCTGTTGAATTGAGCAAAATAACATGAATGAGGTTCTAGCTGAGATTATTTATTCAAGCAAAAACAGAATTAGAAAGGGCGGTGACACATACATCATTGCCACTGTTAGAAACAGCTTTGAAAATTCAGTCTCAGTTGAGTATATTAAACTCTATGAATGACTGGGCAGACAAAATTATAGTCCACTCAGATAATTATAGTTCACAGTCATATCTAATGGGATCTGCATAAATCAGTGTATTGTTGGCCACAAAGTATATTTATACTTGTCAAATTATTGTAATTGGACATTTAGTAAAGGACCATTTCAATTCATAAACATGACTTTTTAAATGAATATTTATAAAGTACTTGTTAAAGAAAATAAATTTACTCAGGTAATTTTGAACTGTGATTTTACAGCATCTAATATAAAACCATCTCTTACTAAGGAAACCTCTACTAAGTATCTGTTGATGACAAAGCTTAAAATTAGAGAAATGTAGGAACCTTTAAGCAGCTCACAGGGTAAAATATTTCATAACATCTATGTAACACAAAAGACATTAATGTAAATTTAAATTCTAAACTGTGGGACTAATTTTTGTGGAAGGAATAGAATCAAGATGATACACATTGGTACACAGATGCATACTCCATACTTCTACTTACATAAAGCCTGACGGAGAATGCTGCCTATATTGTAGAACCTCCCCCCAAATTTGAGTAATAATTTATTATAAAAACTATTAGGAATTATGAATTTAAATAAAGCTTTTAGACTACCACATAATCTTCTTTGGAAACCTCATTTTTTGAACATGAATTCTTTTTCATCTTATTCAGTATTACTTTATTAGTCAAATTAATATTACAAAACAGATGCTTTTCAAAGAGTCTTTGACTGTTACGGGCATTACTTGTTTTGGAGTGTAAGTAGTCAATATAAAGACCCAATTCCTTATTCTTTGATTAGCTGTCTTTACGCTGCATCTATTTCTGTTCATCTGATGATTATTCTGTATGCCGTGGACAACATTACTGGAAAATGCATTCTCATTTACTGCCAGGACAGGAACCACAAAACTCTTCCTAGCTTCTGCATCTGTTGAGTTGGGCTAGACCACCAGAAGCTAAGATGTCTCCCATAAAAATAAACCCATGACAGAGAAGATTTTGTGGCCTATTTATTCCTGCTTTCTTTCCAGCATGGGGTCAACTTTATTCTCCTTTGGTCTTCCAAGGCTAACTATCTCCTCTAGGTTGCTCAGGATTGCACTAACCTAGCAGCTGGTTGAGAAGGAACAAGGGCATCCAAGGGCAAGTTATGTGAGTCAGAAGAACATATACCCCTTTTAGTTCTGGGTATAACCCATTTATTCTTATTGACAAAACTTACTCTTCTACTCAACTCTACCTGAGTAGAGTGGTCCAGTTGTGTTGTTGAGAAATACATTTTCTCCTACATGTACAACAAAGCTAACCTCTTCAGGAGGAAATACAGTTTTGACTTCCCTCTAGAGACTGGAAAGTCATCCTAACAACCTACTTAAATTAGGAATTCCTTGTTCTTCCCTGATAGGAGCATATGCTTTCACAGTTGTAATTACTACCTACTCTGTCTTAGAACATCTTTCCCATTTTTCTTCAACTGCTTAATTTTTTCTTATCCTTCAAGAGTCAATTAAACCAATAATGGTCTTTAAGTCTTTTTCTCTTACAGTTTGTATCAGATACTCTTCTCTGAAAGGTTTGCATGTTAGTAATGAAACTTTTTATAATATTTTAAAAAAACTACATTCCCAACTTAACTGTGGGATCCTGTGTCCAGAAGCCTAGGTCATTAAACACTATATTCTCAATGCCTACATCTAATCAACACATCTTTAGTATATGAAGGGATTATGATAACTCTTACAAAAACCTTGATTCCTAAGAAAAATATTTCACCTATTCTAAAACTTGAATATAGTTCCGATGTTGCATCAGCCAATTAAGACAAATTGTCTAAATCTGCAGGTGATGAAAGAGAAGCAATTGATTCAGAAAAGGACACATGGGCAGAGGACTAGAAGGGAAAGTTAGATCATGTTATCTATCAGGACAAAAATCTCTCAGTGCCTTCCTGTATTTCAATCTGTAGTTACCTGTACACTTCCCTATACTCTATCCTGTATTGTAAGGGATAGAAGGCCAAGTACTATTTTTATCACTCTCTTTCTTCAAGGATTCTCAATGTGATAAACATTCTGCCAACCCGATTTATTCATATTAGATTTTGAGATAGAAAAAAAATTTTAAATACATTGCTTTCTTTCACAGTGGCAGCACACAAATACATGGGCTTCACAGAGATGGCATTTTGCAGCAACTTCTAGATCTTTCCCCTTTGAGTGCCCTGGAACCCTATTAAAATAAAACATTCAGGATGTGAAAGAAGTTGGTTTTTGCAGAAGCATTGCAAGCATTGAGGGAAATAATAATCCATATCCAGGAGGTTTATTTTTATCAGGATGAATCTCTGGCCTCTCCATACTGAAAAGAATCTCCTATAATTATCCTGCTACCAGGTGACTGTCTGGTTTCCCTGGGACATAAAGCCCTATTAATGAGTCAGTGTTGACCTTTGCTGTTGTCTGGTTAGACACTCAGCAGCAGTGGTGGTGGCAGCAGGTGAGCCTTGCTGAGGGAAAGTTCACATTTAAAGCCCGTGTAAAACCTCCACCTGGACTGTCATGGCCACACTGAATATGAGCCAACTGAGCACACCCCAGGGTGGCAAAGAAGTTACCAGTGAATTCAGACACTGTCAGCTCTGAAAACTCATCTCAGATGTTTCCATTTTGGGTCTGTTTCTCACTGCTTTTGTTGAAACACTGTATTATCTAGTATCCAGCAAAATGTCCAACACAGTATTGTTTAACAATGGGAAAAAGAGGCATAGATCTGAATCATGGGAGATTCTCTCCTTAGAGAGAATTTTAATACCTCTTAGAGAACTATAAGCACTCACTACAGATGGGATCTACAAAGCCTGACTGAAGATTTAAACCCACCAGCTAAATGCTAGCTGAGAGAAAAGAAACAAGGAATGATTAGTTGAAGGAGAAAGTAAAATATGCAAACTACAACCCTGTGACCCACTGGAGAAAAGAGAACTTTAAAAAACTATATATATTTATATTTTCTTACTTATGTTGTTATGTATATCTTTGTCTATTTAAGTCAACTTCTCTTCACTTAATAATTTACATAGTGTTGTTGTGGTTCATATAAATTAGTTTTTAGGAACTAAATATATCAAAAAGAAGTTGCAACTGAATTTAAGGAAATCCATCACTCAGGGTTGGATTTGGTGATTGATGATACTTTTGGTCTCTGTTTGGGGGGAAAAGATTGGGACATCTTTGTATGAAGAAAAGCTCCATTATATTAGAAAGAATCATTTGTTTTTAGCATTGCTGTAGGTTGAAATTTTAAATCTTGGCCAAAGTGGCATATACTCTGCTGCCTATTATCTCTTTTGGCACCCAGCATTTGTTCCCAAGTTCTCCTCTGCTCTTCTTTCAATCACAAGAGATAAAAAGCCTGGTAACTAGATTTTTTTTTTAGACTCCTTTATATCCAGGCTTCAGTGTATGATTTATGTTTGGCACTAGGAGTCTATGTTTTGATTTGAATCTTTAGTGCATCTCATTATCTAGCATACAATGTATTTTACTTACATATTTTCAGTCTCCCACTCAAGAATGGCAGTTCAAGTTCAACATAAAGAAAATTTTGTCAGTATCTTTCACTACTACACCTTCAGTACCTAAAACAGTATCTGTCACATATTAGGGGCTCAATAATATTTGCTGATTAAATGATTAATAAGTGAATGAATATTAAAGCTAAGAGGAAATATAAGAGAGAAACAATGATTTTATGTGGGATTGCACATTGAACTATTTTAAATAGAACAAGGATCATCTCAATCTTTTGGTTACTAACGCATATTGAGACATGAACTTGGCTAATTTTTCAGCTCATAATTTCACAAGAATATTCAAATTGTATCAGAATCTATAGCATTCAAAAAAATACAAAAAAAGAGAAGAAAAACTGAGATCTTAAGTGAATGTGAAAATAAATTTTTTAAAATTTGCGAAAAAAAGAACGAGGAAATGAAACACATGATTAGAAAAATGGCCAGTGGTTGCATCACTGAATAAGAAGTCATTGATTGCACGGGTTAAACTGAATATAACTAATATCTGTACTAAAGAAAAACGACAGTGCAATTCATTACCTGCAATTTTCTTATCCTAAACATTAGATGTTTAAATATTTTACTTTTGCCCTTCTACCTACATCAGAGATGATCCCCTATTACTGGTGTTTATGTCTGATTCTCCAAAGGAATTATCAATTCCCAGAGGCAAAGTCTATATATTGGTTATCTTTGTATTTCTCAGGAAACAGTATAGCCCTTCCTACAGAAGAGGAAAAATACATTTTATTGAACCAAAATGAAAGGAAACATTTGATGTGGCTGAATAGCTAACTAGAAATCCTTTACATTTACAGAATTCAATTTCATACCTGCTAATAGCACATTGACAAAGGCCTTATAAAAGTAGCGCAAACAATTAAAAGGGCAAACTTTCAAAACAGCATCATAATTAATGGGTTAATAAGTGATTCTTCCTTATGAAGGACATTTGATACTATTTGGTATTCCCATTCAACCGAACACATCCTTGCAAAATAAGCATCAGAATCATCTCTTTCAAATTATTTAAATAATTCTTAAATCAAACCATTTTATATTTGAAAATTCTAATATCAAAGTCAATATATATCATTTCAACAAAAATTAACCCCGAAACTGTTGTCCAGACTTCACGTAATATTCTTTATTTAGACTTGAGAGAGGAAAAGAGTACACACCTGTCTATAGCTTATTATTCAACTTTTGACCTCATTTCTTATTTTATTTAATTATATATTTTATGTTTATTATCAATCTCTTTTAATATAGATGAGTCTCTTCTCTGCTGTAGTGGCTCATTGAACTGATAGTTTTGACATTTATTCCTCAAAAAGCATGCATAAAGTGTCATCATAAAATCTAATTTACAACTGTCCTACATTTGAATACAACTGTTTCCATACACTCGACTTAGTTATACCACTTGTTAAATAAATGAGCATGGCATATGTGAGATTTTGTTGATGAAATGTATTCCATGAGAGGCTCAATTGTCAAAGTGTTATCTTCATCAACTTGAGATTTCAAAAGCAAAAATCAACAACCTCTTTCATTTTACTTTTTCTGAAGAACAATTTTGAATACTCATTGTTAGTGAGGATTATACTCTTCATTTCAGAAAAACAGCATTACTAAAACTGTGCATTTTCAGTATCAGACTCAAGGCTCTTACTTGTTATTGAAATACAACTCTAAATATTATCTATCTATCTATCTGTTAAATGCTTGCAATCTATATTTATAATGCTAAAATGCCAGGAATTATTGTATCATTATGAACTTTATTAAGTGGCACAAATTTCACTTAAAATATTTCTATCACTTGCTAAATATGTTACCAAAAATTTTGAAATGACTGTTGGGTAATTCAGTAAACTGTGTTCTAATTACCTACAATATATTAGAAACACCACAAAAGTTCTGGTCATCCTGGAGAGACTGAGAAAAAGAGGAAAGAATGCTTGCTTAGGAGCAGAACAGGCTTCTAGTATTGGATCTATTTCTAATAATTTAAAATTGTGAAGCCTTTATTTACTCTTCTGCAAAATGTAGAGTATAACATTTATCGCTACGCTCTGGGTTATGGTAAGCAGAGATGCTTTCCATATTGTGAGGTGTACAAAATGTGTAAAGTAGCATTGCTATGTCATACTTATCTCTGGAGGAGAGCAGGTCAAGTATTGAAGCCCTGCAATGGAATTCTATGCAGCCAAAGGGTAGAGCAAGGCTTTGGGCAGTTGAAGAAGAGAGCCTGCAATTGGGATTCAGAGGAATGGGAAAGATGTGTACTTAGAGTGGACCTCCAGACAAATTTTCTCCTTCTCTTTCTTATGCGCACATGCTTCTGACCTGGATGTACCTAACGTCCCACCTTCCGTTCAGATGTTTCAAACCAGAAATCTCTGGACATTTCACAGCATTTCTCTTTATCTTACTACCACGTTGAATCATTTACCAAGTCCTATCAATTTTATCTCTTGGAAGTTGATTTTTACTATTTAATACAAAAACACTTGTAAAGCCTATATTATTTTAATATCTTATATTATTATTTACCATGATGTTAACCTAATTTAATCATGTATATGTGTGCAGCGTATTGTTTTAATCCATTGATCTAAGTTCTCCCCCAAACTCCGCAGCTCAAATATTAGTCTTGCTGTGAAAATAAAATACACAAATCATTTCATTTCATAATGCAATGTTGTCAGGTATATGTTTATATATATAAAAGACAAAGTAATTTAAAACTGAAATAGAAGCAGCACTTTATAAAAGCACATTTTACTTAAAAGAGAATATTTGTTCACTGTCAAGAGGCTGGCATAGATGAATTAATATATTTTTGCATATTTAATTTCTGTGATCCTGTGAGGTCTGACAGTTATTAAACAAGTAATTAAGAGGCATTACATAATAACATTTAACTTACACTCACATATGATGTTTAGCTTAAAATGTAATTGCATCATGGTTATCATAAAGACATTTAGAGTCCAATTTCAGGAAATAGTATGTATGTGAACTTAAAATATGGCAATTTTTAAGACAGCTTTTTTAACATAAAAAACCTGAATATATTTATAATTAGTGCTGTGGTGAAACCCTGTTAGTATTTTTATCCTAAATCAAATGTATTAATTAGTCTAAATTTACAATAAAAACCTCCTAAATTTTGAATTTTTAAGCCCTTAATAACTTTTTAGAGAATTGTAATCAGAGCCTTATTATGTGTCTGTTGAAGCTAATGCAACATCAGTGTAACATACTCTGTTCATTTAGCTTGTTTTCATGATAAAAGCATCTAACTATATTTTGAGCTCTTGGTGCTAGGAATTCAAAAGACTATAAAAATATTTGCAATATAATCATCTGTTTTAAAAGTTATGGGCCATTTAAACTTCCAGCGTCATTTTTGAATTTGTTGTTTTTTCAATTGTTGTGATGCATTCAGTATCAATGAATTGTAGTAGCGGATTTTAATAATTTAGTTTACATCATGTGCTATACTGAAGGAGAATCACAAGAGAAGTGCCCATGCTATTTCCTAAAGCTCCTCCTCTGTATTCCTCAATTCTGTCACTGAAACTTAAAATTAGAGAGTATCTTTCATATGCCTCATTTGATTTTATTTCTGGAATATGTCTTGTGTCTGTTTTGAACTTACCCTCCTCTTTAATTTGGATCTCATCACTTCTCAATTCTACTCTTGTCTGAGCTTCAAAGCTTCTTTTCTTCAATCCATCCTTCCTCTGCCACTTTCTTATTAGAGCTTTAATACTTTTATGTCAGTCTTTTGCTCAAAATCTCTTTTAAGCTTTCCTCCAAGCCTTACTGGAAAACAAGTAAATAAATAAAGCTCATAGTCTAACCCCGATGCTCCCTGCCCCTAAACACACACACACACACACACCCACACACACACGCATACACAGCATCTGAACTCAGTGGACATTTATAGCCTTACCTCTGTGTACCTCTGTGTCCCTTCCTCTAGGAACAGTAGCATATTAGCCAATTACACAGATATTTAAATTTCACCAAGGTTGTGTTTTACTACCAGAGTCCTAATACTGAGATGGCTTTCTTCCTCATTCTCACCTTCCATCTGGCTCAGACTGTTCAGTTTCTAGGTAAAATTAATGGACTTGTTGATTGTCTCCACAGAAGCTTTCTTTCCTTCCTCTGTTAGGAGTTAACTTTATCTGGTTCTTTCTTGCATAGTACTTAGCCTCTTCTGCCTGAATTAGTATTTACAGTCCAGCATTATTTTCTCCACTATATAAGAGTGTTTGTCGGCAGAAAAGATTTCATATACATTTTCGTCTTTCTCCTTAGTGCTCAGAAGAAGAGTTTTCATGGAGTTTAACATCAATAAATATTTATTGAAAAAAATGAAAGAAAGGAGGGAGGAAGGAAAGATGATTTCCTGATTTTCCTTTGCTCAGTATTTCCTTTCTGAATTAACAGACATACTTTAAAGTTCTGATAGTTAATACACAAGTCCATTACATATACATCATATTTCAATAATGAATTTATAAGGAACCACATAGTCTGTCTGCACTCACTCTTTGCTCTCTGGAAGTTTGGTATTTATGGGCAAGGCTTGCTTAGTGATCCCATCTACTTATGTGTCAAGGGTTGAATCATAAGCAGATAACCAATATCCATAGCCCTCTCATCTAAACTAAGCTTACAAATGTCCTTCAACTTGTCCTGCACAGCATTCAATCCAAAATGCACTTTTATCTGAAGAATCAATGAAAATATTCCTTATTTCCTCATACATAGTTTCATTTAATCTTTTTTTTTTTTTTTAATGAAGTTCCTGGGGATTGAACCAGGACCTCAAGCACACTAACCACGCATTCTGCCACTGAGCTATACCCCCACTGCCGCTGCTTAACCTTGATTCAAACATTCTTCCACTTAGAATTTCTTTGTTAATTACAGAGAGACTCTGGGAATCATTCTCTCACATGTTGCTTTCAGGTGGTTCCTGAGTTATTTTCCTAAATATACAATTTTGCTACTTAATAAGAGTTAAAATAGGCCTTTTTCTGCTTCTATGTTTACTGCAATATATATTAAAGTAAGTGAAAATAAGGTAGCAACTTAATAAATGCTTCTTCTCCAAAATTCAAGTAACCTCTGCAATTTATGCAAGAGATCTAAATTTATTGCTTGACTCTCTTAAGATTCTGACTTTTTTATTTTTGGCTATCATTATAGAACCAATTAATTTTTTAAAATCACTTTATTAAAAATGATATCTTAAGAAATACAACAGTTGTTTCTTTCCTTTCCTTTCCTTTTGTTAAGAAGTCCCCATTTAACCTGAAAAGAGCTAGTAGTGACCGCAGTTACTAAGAATTCCAAGCAATAATTGCATGAGTTCGGTAGTTATTGGCATGAACAGCTTATCGTACTCACATTCACTGGGCATGTTGTTGTTGTTGGTGGTGGTGGTGGTGTTCTTTGTTTTAGTACTGCCAGGATGATTACATGTACTAGTAGAATTCTAATATAGTTTTTTTAATTAAAAAAAATAGTTTTGCCAGATGATAGCAGCAAACAGAACTCTATCTGCCAGAGGAAAAAAAATTACAGAATCTAAAATAACCACCTCATTTCTGGCAAAGAATAGTTATATCAAGAATCAGGTGTGACAGAGTAAAACTGCAAAAGGACAGTGTCATCCTGACTTGCCAGGTTTGGAGTCCCTGATAAGCCAAACCTGCTGTGTGATGTTGGCAAAGCACTTTTCAATATAGTGACCGTCTGATTATCTATCTTCTAAAATGCAAACAACAGTTCATGCCTTGTTAGATTGCTGATAGGGTTACATAAAGTAGTGTATGTGAAAACCCATAGGACAATGCTAGCATTTTACAACAATAACTACAGTGTAATGAGTGCTTTCTATATACCATTTGCTCTTCTGAGAATTTGGTATGAATTTTCACAGTGATTTGCAAACTTCATTTTCATTATTTTGTTACATTAAGGATGCACCTGTTTTTTGCTCATTCTCTTTATAATGAACTCATTTTTAATTCTTTCTTGTTCTCTAGAATTATGGGTCGACTAATAATACATTTTTTCCTGTCACACACACTCACTTACACACGTTTATATTCAGATATGCCTCTATTATAATATATTAACAATACTTTTCCAATACCAGCTTAATACACTTCATTACTTCTGATGTTACACATTTCTGCTTTGAGAAATGCTGCCCTGCCTTATATATTATAATTCTTATCACAACCCACAACCTCAGAGGGGAAATCACAGATATTATTAATTTTTAAAAATTTTTTGCAAATAAGAAAACCAAAGCAAAGAAAATGTAAGTTGTTTTTTCAAAGTAACACTGAAATTTAATGTGACAGAGCCAGGTTTCAACCCCAGGACCCCCTATATTCAAATTCTGTTCTCCTAACAACTCTATTATGGCATATTTCTCATGAGTAAATCAATGGATGTTTCTACAGCAATTATGCTTCATTTTTTCTTTTGATCTTAAGCTCACACAGTTCAGATATATGTTTAATTCATATTATTATATGCCTCAAGAATAGAAAGTGTTGTCCTATCTAACTTGTAATTAATAGAGATATGCAAGAAGTAGTGATTTAACATCTTTGCATTGTCAATCAAGACACTTTCCTCCTGTCAAGAGCCTTAATATCAATAAAGGGCAAACCCAAATTCAATTATTTTCTTTAACTGCCTCAAGATCTTTTCTCTAATATTCTGTCACCACTAAATTATCCTAAATAGAATTTGGTTAATTTCCAAGTAAGAAAACTAGCCTGGGATACCTCAGAAGGAGATTTTCAGGTATAGCTTTATCTGCCAGGTTCTTTCTGATGTTTTAACCTTGGCGTATGAACAGAAGCTCTGACCTCATCTAGAACATGTTACTATCTCTCTTCTTCTCCACTTCCTGATATCTACAGCCCCTCAGGAGCAGCAAAGGAAAAACTCACAAACAGGTTCCTTTTTTTAATCTAAAAATTTTACTTTAAAAAAGCCCAATAATGAGTTTTCCTAACCAAAACTTTATCTTTACCTGACATAAATCCCCCTTCTCTAAATTTTGGAAATTCTGTGACCACTTACTTTTCT
Source organism: Camelus ferus (assembly GCF_009834535.1). Lineage (NCBI taxonomy): Eukaryota > Metazoa > Chordata > Mammalia > Artiodactyla > Camelidae > Camelus > Camelus ferus. Next base: position 96,810,552 of record NC_045697.1, on the reverse strand, counting down.
TAATTTCTCTTCCTGTTACATTGATATATTATTACCTCACAGAATTCTTAACTCAGCACATTGTGAAAACAGTAAGAAAATGGGTGGTAAGAATTATAATTTTCAAATGCACTTTGAAATGATAACTATGTATCTCTATATATTATATAGATATGTATATACATAGAGAGGTTAAGCAAACAGCAACGAAGGTTGATTCTAAAATCAACCTTTATTGCTCATCACTGAAGAATTGGTGATAAGATAATTGATTTGGCTAAGAAAATGGTGACAGTCTAGTCTAGATTCTTCTTTGTTTTGTCTGATTTTCCTCCTGTCTCATGTCATTTTTCTCACTTCTGAGATTTATGCTTCTTGCTTCAGGACCCTTATTACTAATTGTTTGACAGAGAGGCCTCATCATCAAAGTACTAAATTTTTGAATCCTTGCAGTTGCAAAGTTGAAAAGGAATAAAATATTTTTATAATGGGAAATTATTTAGTACTAAAATATCAACTCCTAACACTAGTTCCTATTCAAAACCTACCCCCCACAACATACACATGCACACTAAATATAAGGATTAATCCCTGAAAATATCTTGCCAATTTTTGGATGCTATAAACATCTCATGGAAGAAAGAAAATAAAAAAGGAGACTGATTACAATGTGAATTTGCACATATCTGGGCAAAGATACAGAATTTCATGATTCAACAAAGTGAGATAGAGCAAAATTATTTACTACTTAAAACCATCGAAAATTGTGTATATGGCAGAGTTCACAGGTTTACAATTGAAAGGACTATTGACAAAGATGATGATAAAGAGCCTGTGAAAGAGATGATTTAAATATCAAGTGAAGATGAGAAATCTGTGAAAAACAGATAGTCCTCAATTATTTTTACTGATAATCATTTTGGGTATCTTTTTTTTAGAAGTCAAATGTGAAGTGAAGAGTGTTATGTGGTGCCATCCTACGGCAATAAAATGATAATAACATAAATAAAATATTAACACTTGAGTCATTTTTGTTTAACTTGACATTCAGAATCCTGTTGTGGACCAGTTCCCAGCTAGTGAGCCAATTCTTAATACAATAATGTAGAGAGGTAATGGCAAAATAGAGAAACAAAGGAAAAGGAAGGAAGGAAAGTAGGAAGCCAAGAAGGCACAGGACTTAGAGTGACTTACAATTAACTATTTAGATTACAGCTTTCCAAATATAGTTTCAGAATTCACTGCCTGTAGAAGTAAGTTCTATCTTTAGGCAAACATTAAATTTGGCAAGTATTAAATTTGCAGGTAGAATCAAAGTACCACGACCCCTATATATTGCTTCCACCTTGCAGAGAACAATATATTATTACTAAGACTGTTATCTTTGTAAGTCGTAAAGGATTGTTACAACACTATTAAATTTATTAAAGGAGATATTATACAGAAATTTCTGGGTGAACTGCCTGACTCATAGTAGGGATTTAAAATTCTTAGTTCATTCTTTTTTGAAGATAGCAGGAGACTTAAGATAACAGTGTATTTGTTCCCACTAATAAATAGATTGAGTATATGGGTCAAATTTAGGCCCTTGATTATTCATGGGGGAGAAGATCAATTGTTACTGCATTTCTTCCCACTTCTTCATCCCTCTTCTTTCAATTTTCAGAGAAGGAAAACTTATATTTGCAGAGTTATATCTTCATGATTTCTCATCATTACTTTTCAACTTTGACCTTTAATTTCACTTGTACATATTTCTACTTCAATTTCATTTTAGTATATAACTATTTTTAAATATTATGTATATTCTTTTGTACTCGATTCATTTTATATGACATAATTTTATTTAAACAGAAATAAAATAATTGATTTCTTAATTTATTTAAACAATCAATTGACATAGATATCAGATGGAAACTAAGGCATTTACTCAAAAGAAATGTTAATGATGTTTCTTGAAATGTATATTCATACTCCAAAGAACAGAATTTTAAGAGGAGAATTGAGGAACATTAAAAATTATAGTGTCAGCATTCATGTAATGTTGCTTTTATATCACTTATTTTGCAAAAATAAAGAAAAAAATCTTCATTTCTCCTCACAGAGTTATTTTTAACCAGGTGTCAGAACTAAGCATTGCTATCAGAGTGCTGAGTTTGTTGGAAACAGAAAATGCTTCTTTAAGGTACAAGTAATATACAATGAATCTGCTTGATAAACATGATTGCCTAGTCAAAAATTGCATTCTGCCAGAAAGTAACTGTATTTAATATGGCTACACAAATGTAAACATTTACAGACTGCATCAAGGAAAATTATAAATATCTGACATCACTTGGGATGCAGTTGATTATGTTTTTGGGCAGCATTTTTATGGAATTTATATTGCATCAAAAATGCTGACAAAATCAACATTTTATATTATTTAAAAAATTATAAGGCTGTTCTGTGACAAATTATGATTGATGAGCACATTTATTTAATATATGCTTTTTAGTCAAAGAGTTTCCTTTGAAATTACATAGCTATATCTTGTTTTCAGTTATTTTTAATAATGTTAAGTCAAAGTCATTTTTTACTTTGATGGAGGGAAAAGTGATTTTAAGAACTATTTTCAGTGAAATTATTTTAGCGAGATATATAAAACTCTATCTCTATAGGTCTCAGATGATCAAACTCCTTTTTCCTCCTGTGTAGTCTGAAGAAACTAAAAAGAGTGCTGATATTTTCATCTGACTGTCCAGCTTATAAGCTTAGGTGAAAAGTTCTTCTGTTTTCCCTTGATATCTATTTATCTTGAATTTTGTAATGATAAATTCTAAGACAATGAATAACCTTCTTCAATAGTGGTCTCTTGATAGATGTTGAGAACTTTATTCTTGGCTCTGGTGTTCCAGAATGGCTCCTGTTATGTCTGAGTGCTCATCATCCCCACCCCTGTGGGCCACTTTGCACACACTCAATACTGGCCTGAGGCAGAAGCATTTCTACTAGAGTGACTCAATAAACTCACAAAGCACTCTATCCATTTTCCTTCTCTTTCCTGTCCTATAGCCTGAAAATCAAAGGACTTTTACACTGCTTCACAATTGTTTGAGTTTCATGAATTCTCAACCAGTGGAAGTAATTGGGCTAAGCGCTTGGAAATGCTTGGATCATAATGGTTGTTTATCAGGAGAAAAATGTTAAGAACGAGGTCGGATCCTACTAGAAGGTTTTGGGATAGTCAGAGATCCCATTGCAAAGACCTGTTACCTGGATTATTGGGGTAATTTATAATTGATCTATGCTTCTTGATATCAGAGAGGATAAATAGTTTTAGCTCAGACAATTTCACTCTTATTTCATATAGGGGCAGAAAATACTTTCAGCTAACTGATTCATAAATTCTATGTTGTTTAAAAGGTCTTTTTTTCTTCCTATTTTCTTCAAAATTCCTCCTTCCCAAACTCACCATTTTTACACAATTCTTACACAAATCCCCTGTACTTCTATATCTTTTTCTAAAAGAGGATCCTTGAATGTCATCTTAAAATAGGTACATTCCAAATGATTAATATAGAAGCATTGACAAATGCTTTATTTTTACTGCTCATTATACTTTTATCGATACGAAGTATTTTTGACTGAAACTAATAAAGATTCTCTGGTGATGTGAAATATCTCGATCACATGTAACAAGTATAATTAAATGACAAAATATTTTAAAATTCGATGTTTTAATGTCAATGGGTCTGTCTAAAAGTAGGCAAAAATAGAGGAAACTAGATGCTTGAAAAAATGGAAATGAACTGGCTCCAACTGCTTGTAACTTACTTGGCTAAGGGTATTCCTTAAGCTCCTAGGCACAGCAAAGTAAGCAGTGTCAACTACTTGAGGTGTCAGAATACACAACTCAAGGATAACAGACCATAAAAACAAAAATAAAAACTGAAGCAGAAGTCCAGACAAAAGTGAGACATTAAAGGGGTTGCACTCTAAAATTTCTTTGTAAATTTTGCCCAAGTCATTGCCCAATCACTGAATTATACCATGGCAAAGAGACTGCAGTGTTCCTGTAAACCTGGCAACTGTAACCTGACAGAACTGACTGAAGACTTCTGCTGTATTCCACTCCAGAGAAAACGGTTTGGAGTCTGTTATAGAAATAAGTTCATAGCCTCCTAGAACAAAAATCAACCATCTTCAAGGCAATGTAACTAAACTTGGGGTGGCTACAATATACTATTCAAAATGCCTATTAAGAGGCAAAAAGTTATCAGACATAACAAGGAATAGAAAAACATAACTTATACTCATGAAAACAATCAAGAGTTGTTCAACAGAAACAGAGCCTCAGGTGACCCAGATGTTGGAAGAAGCAGAAAAGAGCTTTAAAGGAGCTATTTTAAGTATATTCAGGAATTTGAAGGAAAATATAGTCATAATGAAATGAAATATATTGTCTCTCTGCAGAGAATTGACAAATATAAAACTAAAAAACATGGAAATTCCAGAATAATCAGTTTAATCAGTGAAAGGAATAATTCACTGAATGGGCTTGACAGTAGTGTTTAGATTGTAGAAGAACAAGTCAGTGAACTTTAAGAGATATCAATAGAATTGATCAAATTTCAACAACAGAGACTCAGTAATCAATGGAACAAATTTAAGGGGTCTAATGTTTATGTAATTTGGCAGCCCAGAAGATGAAGAGAGAGAGTAAAACAAAAAGGTATCTGAAAAAAAACAGTAGAAAATTTCCAAATTTTGTGTATGTTTCTATCTACAGTTTGAAGGAACAAACTGAATGCCAAACAAGATAAATACAAAGAAAACCAAATTTAAACATTTCATAGCACAACTGATAAAACGCAAAGATAAGGAAAGGAGCCAAAGAAAACTGAAATAGTACATGCAGGGAAATAATAAGAATGAGACTGATCTTGTATAAGAAAAAAAATGAGAGGACAGAAAAAAAATGGAGCAAAATCTTTAAGGTACTGAAAGGAAACAAAAATATCAATAGGACACTCTATATTTAGCAACTCTAGTCTTTAAATTGAAGTTGAAATAAAGACATTTTCAGATAAAAGAAAACTGAGAAAACTATTTTCCAGGAGACTTGCACTACAAAAATGCTAAAAGATGTTCTTTGAATTAAAGTGAGGTAACATTAGACAGAAACTTAGATCTACATTTAGAAATAAAGAGCACAAGAAGTAATAAATATGTGGGAGATAATATGTGGAATCTAAAAAACAAAAACAAAAACAAACAAACAAACAAAAACAAAGCGTAAATAAAGGACAGAAATAGACTCACAGACAGAGAATACAGACTTGTGGTTACCAGGGGGGTGGAGGGTGGGAAGGGATAGACTGGGATTTCAAAATTGTAGAATAGACTACACTGTATAGCACAGGGAAATATACACAAAATGTTATGATAACTCACAGAGAAAAAAATGTGACAATGAGTGTGTATATGTCCATGAATAACTGAAAAATTGTGCTGAACACTGGAATTTGACACAACATTGTAAAATGATTATAAATCAATAAAAAATGTTAAAAAAAGAAAAAAAAATATGTGGGAGATATAGTTCTAATTTTGTAAAAAGATATATGACTGTTGAAAATTAAAATTATTACACCAAATGTAGTTTATAAAACAGCACAAAGAATGAGGAGTTAATTGAAATGATACTGTTACAAGGTTTATATATTCTGCCCAAAGTACTACAATATTAACTCTGAGTAGATCATGATGAGTTAGAGTTGTATATTGAAATCCCATGATTCAATCACTAAAAGCTATTTAATTAACCTAATAAAATACAGGAGTATAGAATGGAGGGGAAAAAACTCATAGGACAAAGAAAAACAAATAGTAAATGGGAACCTCAGTTCAACCATATCAGTAATTCTATTGACTAGACCAAGCATTACAATTAAACAGTAGATTTGCCAGTGTGGATTAAAAAAAAAAAAAGCCCAACCATATGTTGTCTATCAGATATACACTTTAGATACAAAGACATAGAAATATTCCAGGTAAAATGAAGGAAAATAAGTTTGGGTGACTATATTCTACCAGACTGTGCAGACTTCAATACAAAGATTGTTACCAGAAATAAAGAAGGAAATATCCAATGTTAATAAGATTGACTAATCAGTAAGATTAAACAGTTATGTGTGTATGGACCTAATAGATTTTCAAAATACATGAAGCAAAAAACTGACAAAACTGAAGGATCAACAGACTGGTAACAATCATAGTTGGGGATTTTAACACAGCTCTCTCAGCAATTAATACAGCTCTCTCAGCAATTAATACAGGATTCAGAAGATTTGAACAGAACAATCAACTATCACAACATAAGTGAAATTTACACAATATTATGCCCAGCAGTCACAAGATACATATTTTATCAAATGCACATAAAATATTCACAAAGATAAACTATATACTGGACCATAAAAAGGTCACAATACATTTCAAAAGAATAAAATGTTAGAGAATGTATTTTCTGATCACACTGGAATTAAATTAGAATCAATAATATTTTATCTAGAAAATCACCGAATAGTTAGAAATTAAACAGTACAGATAAACCAATGCTCATAGGGAAAATTTTAACATCAAATGCTGACATCCAAAACCAAAGTTTTACAACATTGATCTAAAACTTCTTTCTTAGAAAGCTAGAAAAAAAGAGTAAACATAAAGGAAGTTAATGGAGATTAATAATAAAGAAAAGAGAAGAAATCAATCTTATCAGAAGAATAATGCACAAAATTAACAAAACCAAAAGTTGGTGCTTTAAAAATATTAAATTCAAAAAACATGTAACAAAATGGATCAAGAAAAGAAAAAGAATAAATTACTGATATCAGAAATGGAAGAAGTTATGACACTTAGAACCTAGAGATATCAGAGTAATAATAAGAAATTACAATAACTTTATACTAATAAACTCCATATTTTAGGTGACCTGAAAAAATTTTTAAAAAACAGTTATCAAAATTGATACAAAAATTCATTTTGTTTTTAACTATTTGCAACAAAGAAACTTCCAGTTTTTTTTAAATATAAATATTACATATAATGTTTAAGAAGAAATAATGTCAAACTTACACATAATCTTTCAGGAAAATAGAGAGAAGAAAATATTCCCCAAATGATTTTCCTAAGTAACATGGTTTCTCATTCTAAAACTTGTTAGAAATGCCATAAGAAAAGAATATTACTGATCAAAAGCCTAGATACAAAAATACTTAAGAAAATATTAGAAAATTGAACCTACCACTACATAAAACAGGAAGAATATTTTATGAATAAAAATATATATTAAGGAAAGCTGGTGTTTTAAGATGATTTTATCTAAGCAAAACTGGCTACATTTTAAAGAGGCAGAAAGAATTTCAAAGCAAAGTGAGAATTTAATATTAACATCTGCAACACATTGACTATTAATGATTATGGTTAGTGGGATTGGTTTCCTTGTGCAATTAACATTCAGGATTACTTAAAACAGTGTTACTTTCTCATAAAACCAAACTGAAATTTTTCGGATATCTGGAAGATGCTTTGAAAAGTGCAAAGGAAATGAATGCTAACAAGAAGTAGACTGGAGTTGAACATAAATTGATAAGTCTATGAAAATGGTGCTTGAGTGTCAAGTATCCATTCATTGAAGATCTCCCTCTAAGTCAATGATGTTATTAGTAAAGTCCCCAGACTCCTGAATACTAAGAATAAAATACATGACCTGCGCTAAGGCATGAAATCTTTGATATAGTAAAAGTAAAAGCCAAAGTCTCAATTATAAATTAGCTTCAAGAGGGTGCTTTTATAAAGAAAACTTTATAAAGAAGTTTTTTTAAAGAAAAACTTTTTCTTTAAAGTTTTTATAAAGAAAAACATAGTGCTTTTATAAAGAAAAACATAGTGAAAGGACAATGAAACAAGAAGAGGAAGCTAAATACTTCCACAAGTTTTTTGACGACTTTAATGAACCCTAAACTGAGTTGTTTCAAATTCATTTCAATTTACTCTTTTTAAGTCATTGAAAGCTAACACAGTTTGTACTGAGATGTGAGTATTTATAAACTCAGGAGCTTAGGCATAGTCAGACAGTAGTTTGTTTCAATACTCCAGTTCCTCTTGGATGCCGTCCCACACATATTCAATAGATATTACTAATGGCTCCCCATATTTCCTTTTAGGAACAGAGAACTGGTCAGAAACACTCAGTGGATTGCCTGATCTTAACATAAAGTTCACAATTCTTTATATGGCATTCATAAACCTATGTAACCAAATTTACCTTTTTTTATTTACTTCCTGCCAATTTTTAGTCTTTAAATTAATGCCACTGTTCTCAGTCTAAGTTTAGAACTAAAGAACCAATAGACATTGGAGTTATTAAAATATATATCAAAGTGCCAGCATTACTACTAACCAAAATCTATGTCTTTAGGTCTGTTGGTCAAGTAGGCCCAATCATAGAATAAAAACATGTAATCGCCCAGACACTGGTATCATAATATTCCTCTCATTGTCTAGTTAATAATACTGAAAACTTTCCTTAGTTTTTCAAGGATGGTTCCTCATTAACATCGTTTTTTTATAAAGCAACAATAAATATTTATCATGATATTAATTATCAATATTTAAATATTTCATTCTGTTGGAGCACAGTGTTAAGTTTAAAAACAAGTGAAAGTGAAATAATTCAATTTCAGAATATATCCAGTGTTTCATCCTTCTGTTTCCGTGTGAGTCATCCTTTCAATACTTCTATGACAGTGGACATTAGATTTCTGTTTCAAGTCTTCCACTATATCTTTTTTGGCTATGAAGAGGAGTTGGAGGAAGGCTTTGTTAGAATGAGGTAAAAAGAGTCTGGAAAAACATTATCTGTTATAACTATGTATATATTGTATATTGTATAAGTTATCAATTGAATTGTTATAAGCCAGACACTCTACTAAAAAACACAACTGTAAACAAGGCAGACATAGTATGTCTTAACAGAAATTAAAGACCAATGTGAAACAGACATGTAAACAGGTATCAATGGTATTATGAAGTTAAGTGATAAATTAGGTATGCAATAGGCTAGAATGTCAATACATACAAAGACGTTACTTAATCAGTCCTTAGGGGGATTTTTTTCTTCCTTGTGTAAGTAAGATGAATTATCATTCATCTACTGACATCACTTGGAATCAGAGAAATTAAAGAATAGACAATTTCCTGAATTAAGTTCACTTAATTTTCTTTGTGCATGCTCTTCCAACTACTGGAATGTTCTTTTCATGGAACACCACCTTAGTTCTTAGTTAGACTTCAAAGATTCATTTTAAGCCCTATCTAGCAAACATGCAATGAACCACTCTGCCACTAACCTCATACAAAACAGACTCAGTGCCAAATTGGTTGCTGCTCCTTTGGGACACCACTTGTCTTGTACATCTGTCTGTTTTTTAATCTATTGTACTCTATGTTAAAGGCTGTGTAGCTTAATGATTAAAAATATGGACTTAACCTTACTGCTTTTAATGACTGAGAGAGTACTTGGGTTTAAATCCCAACACTGCCATCAGGCAAGTTTTATTTTGAAAAGCTTTGCCGAGGACTCATTAGCTTGGGATTACAATAAAAGGGCGTGTTTCCACGAAATACTAGGTTCTTATTGATTTTAAGCCCTTGGGGATCTTGGATTCCCAAACTTTTAAGTTAATATAGGTTTCTTCATATACATTCTGCCTCCTACTTATTACTGCCACCAGAGTTAAGCTTGCCTGAACAAAATACTGTGGTGCTTCAAAGAAGAAAATCCAGTCTATCAAAATGGAGAGACAATTGCTTTGTGTTAAACTCAGTACAAGGGAAAAGAATGAGTGAATGGACTACCAAATGAAATTCCTTGATCCCTTAATGTCACCTGATGCTGTTCCTCTTGCCATTGGGGTTTGCCAGACTAAAAGCCATGGCATTCCCAGGAAGATGAACCCTAACCCAGCTACACAATCATGGGGATCCCAGGGCTACAGCTGCTAACCCTGTCAGCAAAGTCAGAATTTGTGGATCAGTACCTCAAGTCCTCATGGATATGGTTCTCACTAAGGTACCTGATAAATTAAGCTGTTTTGGGCTGCAAATACTAGAAATCTAAACTCAAATGACATAAACATTAAGATAATTTATTACAAAGTGTAGAGATAAAATCATTTCGACTTTGGTGAATTTAGTATCTTTATCAGGAGTGCAAGTTCTTTCCATTTTTTCCTGTTCATTTATCCTCAGTATATTGACTCTCTTCTTTTCAGCTGAAAAATGGTTTCAGAAATTCCAGACATCACATTCTTACACATCAATGTCTGGAGACAAGAAGGATCATCTTTTCCTTAAGTCCTCATTATGACCTACTTACTCTTTCCATTACCAGAAGGCTTCTAACTTCTCACTGGCTGGAATTGGGGCACAAGGACCCACCTAAGGCAATCACTGCAAAAGGAAAATAATTACATATTTTATAATTAGAGAAATACCAAACTGAAAACGTTAAACATTTACATGGCCATCAGTATTTTATGGCTGAGACAAAATTTATTACTAAAAATAGTGATTTCTTTTTATTTGAATGAAATTTTCAAGAACAATTTGTAATCTACCAAGAAATTGCCTGCTTCATCATTCACAGGTTCTAAGATGTTTATTATTACTATTTGCAATGTATTCCTTTGGAAATTTAATTTTTTTCATAATTGCTACAGGCATTTATTAATTTCTTAGGCATTTAATTTCTCCATATGTAGAAATTACATTACATTCTGGAAATGTAAATTTCCAGAAACTGCACCAACTTTACAGACAACTGAGGCCAAAGGAAAGGAAAAATAAAAGGAAACCCCCCCCCAAGACCTCTCACTGACCATATGGCTAATTGGTTATTTATCAAGTTTAAAGCAAAGCATGGTAGTTGGACAGAGGGTCATACCATAGTGATATGGTTTCACGTTGATTGAATCAATTAAAATTAATTATATTGCTGTACTGTGGTCACTCAGAGAGGACAGACTGGTTGAGTAAGTTATGTGTAATAAGTTCTGTTGGACAGTGGAAGGACATGACAGTTTAAAAGAGCAATGAGGTTACATATACTAGGTCTTGTTTTAGTTAACATGGAGGAGGAAGACTTTCATTATTCACATTTGTATACTAACTGGAGGACCTTCTTACTGATAGAAAATTTGTTATGCTTTAGAATGCTTCATGTCTACAGCCAGCCTTGAAGTAAAAGCCCTTGAATTTGGCTGTTAATCCTAGAGAAAATAGTTGATATATTTTTAGAGAAGCTCATGAACTTCAGCCACAAATCCATGCCTTCATTATTGATGAATAAAGCTTTACAGTAGGTTAGTAGAGGAGCTTTATGTATCATTATTTTAATAGCATCACTTTCCTAAAGAAGGTATATTTAGCAGTGTGAAATGTTAGCAATCATGGGTCTCCTCTTTACTGAGGATGGAAAAGTTATCTTCTTTCATCCGAGACACCGAAAGCACTTAAAGGACATTATCTCATTATCTCTATAACATCCTCTGACAGAATTCGCTTGTAGTATAATTCCCATTTTATTGGTGGATAAAGTCATGCACATTATGGTTTTATAATTTAGCTAGGCAGCTGGCCTGCCCTGGCAAAAGAGCTTTCAGCTTTACTTCATCTTAGAAATTTGTCTCATTTATGTCTTCACATTTCTAGTGCAGACATGACCTTAATGTTCCCAGAAACCAAGTATTTAAGTGGTCATTTGTCCAATGACTTTTTTCCTGAAGAAATGTTTCTGAATTATATTTTATTTCATTTTGACATGAAAGAGAAATGAACAATATTTTGGATAACTGATAGAAAGTGATATGGATCATTTTCTAGATTCAAATGAATAGTAGAGCTCTTCAGCAGTATTTTTTTGTTACTATTAAATGGCTTTAGTTACTCTTAACAGTTACTTTAAATATTTAAATTTGTAGCTTTTAAAAATCAGTCTCACTCAACTCTATCAGACATGTGCAAATTAAATCCATGACACTTGTATATGGTTCCCTTAGGAGTTAAAGATAAACATCTTAAATGTCGTCTGAGATAAACAGACTAAAACCATGATGACATAAGAGCTTTTATTAGCACAAATGTGCCAACTTAATGAAAACCATTTAATTTATTTAAGACAGAGGATTGTATTACCCTTTATCAAGTTTTACAATTAGTTTGTTTTTTTGAACTAAAAGTAAAAGGTAGACAAATACAAAGAATATTTTTGCAGTGGTTATATAGGTTTACAAAATAATATGAAGGCACTCATGGAAATCTGAATCATGTTTTGTCCAGGAAGGACTGAAAAGACTATAATTCATAACAGATGACATTATTAATCAGTATAGAGTATATAGTACAGAGAGTAAGAGGGTGAGTGCAGACAGAAAAAGGGAATATGGAGCTGTAATAATTATTCTGTGCCTCTTCCTTGTCTCAATTTTCCAAGGAAAATTTTATTAAATACCTCTTCTATGAGGTATACTTCAGAAACCCGATATGTAGGTACAATTTATTTTATTTTATTATTTTTTTATTGAAGTACGGTCAATTGTAATGTATCAGTTTCTGGTGTACGGCACAGTGTCCCAGTCTTGCATGTACATACACGTACTCATTTTCATATTTAGAGACCTAGTATACAGAACTATAATTCAAACATGAGTCTATCCTTCCAAGAGTTATATATGTATATTACTATAAAAATTAAAACCAAGGACTAGTAAGCACAGTGAAAAGAAAGTGGATATCAACATATACTTTTTTGTACTTTAATTTCTTTCTTGTACTAGAGATCTAACAAATCTATTATGGCCCAAAAGGGGATTGTTCACATGCTCCACTGTGATAGAAGAATGGGGAGTAAGAAAGGCAAAGCTTTTTTTTTTTTTTTTTGCTTTAAAAGTAAAGTTGGAATATACACTTTATGATGAAAGCTTTTATGCATTTAATGAAAGCTCTGGACTTCACTAATGTGATAGAAAATACTGAAAGGATTTTTAGCAGATGTATAATTTTGACAGATAGATTATGATTGAGTTCTAAAAACTTGGGACTTTGATCTATTATTAGAAAAATGTATTAATATTTTCATTTGAGGGCTGTAAGATTATAATAGATTCCTTTTCCATTCCAGAGAGCCATACAATTAAAGTCTTACTCTCAAAGATAATATGTAACATTTTGACTTAGGTTCAGAGTATGTACATACAATCTTTTTAAAAATTTTATTTTAAAATAAGAATCTTTCAACACACTTCCCCATGGTCGTATTGTCAAGCTGGAAGTTGATCTTGTCTTTCTTGGAAATAAACCAAAGTAAGTCTTTGCTACAACCCCAAATTAACATAAAAATAAATAGAACTGTGCCAGTGTATAAATTTGACCCAGATTGTGCTCAAGTTGTAGGATGAATCATTTAACTGTAGTGGAAGAATTGCTTTTGAGTCAGAAAAATACTGATTATTATTATTTTTGTGTTTAAAACATTATCCTATTCTATAATGACTCATAATATGTACAGAATAAAATACATTCCTTGAAATATTCAAATAATAAAGGTGACTTACCAAATATCCACATTAAAAAAAGATACACAGTGTTGTACAGTGGTCTCTATGTCTTAAACTAAGCCAACTTGAAAGAAATGTTTGTTTAGTGACCTAAGGGTCAAAACCGCTGGGATCCCTGTTCAGACAAGGACAGGCAGGGGATTCCAAAGATGACTGTAGGGCTCCACAGTGTAAATCTGGGAGCATTTTGACAGAAGTATGTCAGTTCTGACCTTAACTCCCGCTGAATGCCTTGTTCCTGTGAGAGAAAACCTCTCTTCTGCTGAACTGTTCAAAATTCATTTCCAATGTGCATTTGCTCTGCTCCACTCTGTCTGAAAATATATGCAGGCAAAGTTGATTGACAGCCCTCTAGTTACCATACCATGAAGGTTGAAACCAGAAAGGCTATAGCTCTAATTCACTGACAGCTGAAAGCTACAGAACCTAATTTCTTAGGTTCGTTCTTAAATCTCTGCTCATTGTCCCAAGAGGAAAACAAATAATGGGGGATTACATAGGACTAATGGAACTCTGTATAGGATAAGGGTGTAAATATGGAAATTGCAGTCATAAATTCTCTGCTCTTCTGAGAAGAAAAGAAATCACATTTATTCAAGTACTTCTCACAAAGATGGTTGATGAAATCATTTCATTTAGTAAGAAATATTTCTTTTTCAAGTAGGAAAATACAGAAGGCACATTTTCCTTATAATTTAATAATTAGTAAAATATAAAATTTTCCTATAGAAAGATACTGAAATTCTGACGTAAACTGTCAGCTGCCTCACCAAATATTCAAACCTAACACCATTCTCTCTTTTTCATCTCTAAAATTCAGGCTATGCAAGCTCGAGTCTTGATTCCTCTCTCTTTCTTGCATCTAGCATGATTCTATGGAAGAGGTCTGGTTATTGAATTATACTCTGAAGTTTAACTCGTGCTTTCCTTCCCTCTTCCTCCCACCCTCTTCTAACATAAACATGAATGTGATAGTAAGATGCAAGAGCTGTCTTCCAGTAATGGGAGAAACTCTCTCCCAAATGAGATATATCAATTTGAACATTATTGATCCTTTATATTCCTTTATCCCAGTTTCTTGTTACATGAGAAAAATAATCTTATTTAAGCCACTACAGTATGTTGAATAATTGCCCCCCTCTAGATGCTTTCATCCTAATCCTCAGAACCTGTGACTATGATACCATCCATGGTAAAATGGACTTTGCAGATACAATTTAGTTAAAGATCTTGAGATGGGACTTTATTGTAGATTATTGAGGGAGCCTAAGGTAATCAAAAGGTTCTTTTAAGTGACAGAGGGAGGCAGGAGGGACAGAGTCAGAGTCAGAGAGAGATTTAAGATGCCACCCTCCAGATTTTGAAGATGGAAGGAGGGTCCATGGGCCAGGTAATACACACATCCCCTAGAACCTAGAAAAGGCAAGGAAACAAATTCTCTTCTAGAGCCTTCAGAAGGAAACAGGCTTGCTGACCCATTTGAGACTTCTGAAGCCTAGAACTGTAAGTGAATGAAATTTGTGTTTTCTTAAGCTGCTGTGTTACTGGTAATTTGTTACAGCAATAATCAGAAACTCATTCAGCCCCAATTTCTAGTATTTGCAATATAACTCAATCTTAATTGAAACAAGAATTCTTAGAGCTCAAAAAAACAGTCCAGAAAAGGCTCCCAAAGAAAACTGTAAAGCCAGCTAAATTTATCCCAATGGTAAATGATTCTTCTTTTGTTCAAGAATTCATGGTTAAATATTTATTTAATATGGAGAAATTTTTTAAAAAGAGTACTTTCAAGAATGATCTAACTTGTTCAACAGTTTTTTTTTTTTTCAAGAATGGTAAAATTACAGTGAATACACTTTTTTGAGAATGACTGACCCTTTAATAACATCCTTCAAAGGCTAAACATTTACTTAAAGTGGATGTTATATGTAAATGCTTATTTACTAATGTCTTTTTTTAACATTTTTTATTGATTTATAATCATTTTACAATGTTGTGTCAAATTCCAGTGTAGAGCACAATTTTTCAGTTATACATGAACATATATTTATTCATTGTCACATTTTTTTCTCTGTGGGCTACCATAAGATCTTGTGTATATGTCTTAAGCAAAATGGTATATGTGTGTATAAACAGACACACACACACAATTCAGGTTAATGGAGGAGTTAGTAGATGTGTCAGTTTCTTCAAAGTCTCCCACAGTCCTGCCTCCTGGCATAAATGCTTTTGCATAATCTCTATCCTTGTGTGTGGGCATGACCTTTGATTTGCTTCTGACCAATAGAATATAGCAAAGGTGATGAAATGTACATGGTTGCATTATATACGATTGCAGCTTTGGTCTTGCTGGAGTCTCTCTCTTTCCTTGCTGCCTTTAAAGAGACTCATGTTGTGAGGAACTGAGAATGCCTCTGGGAACTGAGTGACCTCCTGCTGAAAGGCAGCAAAGTTCCCCAGGGATAAAAGTATAGAAAGCACTGCAGTGATACACCTTCAGCCCCTGAAAACTGCTTTTTTGGGCTTTTTGTTCTTGTCGTTGCTTTGTTTTATTAGCTGAACAATAGTACTCTTATTTCAAGACCACTGCTAAAGTAACAACAACAACAAAATAGAATCTAAGCCACTTATACAACCGTGGCTCAAGTCCAGCCTGGCTCCATCCATCCAGTTGTGTATTAGTCCATCTATTAATCCATCCATTTATTCATACAACAGAAAAATGACTTTAGTGTATATCATCTTCCAAGTCCCAAAGCAGGAATTCTTGATGATACAAGATGAAGGACAGAGCCCAGCCTCATTAATTGCTTATTATCTGCCTTACCCTAAATTTCCAGGCCCAAACTAGATCTATTTTAGGGGGCATATAAGTCAATCCTGGACTCATATGTCATCATTCAGCAGGCATATACTCTGTGACTAAAGTTAACTCTAATACAATTTGATTGACTCAGTTAGTAAGTGAATCCTTTTTAAAGAATAACATAGCACTTAAAATTATGAATACGTGGTGCTGAGTTTTGTAACTGAGTAAGAACTTCCAGCATGCAAATTTCAGCTACACCACTTTCTAGGCTTGTTACCTTGAGCAAATGACTTATGTAAATGTGTTTCCTCATCTGTATAGTCAGGATTACCATAGTACCTAACTAGTCAAATTGTTGGGAGATCTAAATGAGAAAATATGTAAAACATCTGGAACCACCCCCAAAAGAGTTTAATGGATATCATATATAATTACGGATGAAGTTTCTTCCCCATTCGCCTAGTCTTCGTGAGGTGAGATTGTTCCTTAAACACTCCTAGCTCTTTCTCCACTGCTTCTTTCCCACGGAGGTGAGGGAGCTGTCTGGTAAGTGCTGGAGGTGCAAGTATGCATTCTTGGCCCAGGTCCCTGCCTCCCTCCTTTCTCCTGGGGATCTGGCTGTTTCCCAGAAGTACGCTTTCTGTTCTAATGTTTGGGATGTCAAGTATTTTACAAGGACAGCTGTGTTCCTTTGGAGGAAGAGCAGCCATTTTCTAGCTATGTGTTACCAGTATAAGTCTACCTAAACCTGAGCCGCAGTTTAAGAACATATATGTGATTTTAATGAATGGTTATAATGTATATTTTTTACTAGTTAGGAATGTATTTCAGGAAAAGAGTACCAGTCAGAAGATGATTTTTGAGATGACGTATGTGGAAATTTTTTTTTTTTATGTTCTACCATTTATCTCAGTAAAATTTTGACAGCTTTAGTCTCAGAGAAACAAAGAACTTCATGATTCTCAGATAAGAAAAACGTGGTAAATAGCCTTCATGTGTACACTAAAGATCCCATGTGAAAATTTCCCCTATATGAGTTGATAGCTAATATAAGGAACCAGATTATCCACATATAATTAATGACTCTTCTCAGTAAACTGGAAACTAATTTGAAAAAATTTACTAATTTTTTCCAAATCTATTCATTACATACTAATATTTAAATATTAAATTGCATAATTTTGGCTATAGTATTTTTTAATTTTTATTTTATTTATTTATTTGGGGGGGTAATTAGATTTATCTATTTATTTATTTTTAGAGGAGGTAATGGGGATTGAACCCAGGACCTTGTTCTTGCTAAGCATGTGCTCTAGCACTTAAGCTATATTCTCCCCCCCTAGATTATACTATTTAAAAATGTGTCTTAAGTACTGTCTTACACCACAACTGATTGTGTAAGTTGGTATTGTTTTGAAAAGCAATTGATGATACGTATTAAGGTTTCCAAATAGTTATATAGATTACCCAAATATCTTATGTAATCCATCCTAAAGAAATAATCAGAAATAAATAGAGTAATATTTCAGCACATATATGTTTCTTAAAACAATTTAAAATTGTGAAAAATTAAAAGAAACCTCAGTAGTCAATGATATAGAAAGACCTAGTAATCTTTGATACAGCCATAACTTTTAGTTTAGACATTGCTACAGTTAATGGCTATAAATTATAGTTAATGGCAAGAGTAAGCAAATGTGCAATAATCTTAAGTCAAAAGCAAAGTTTCTAAAATTATGTCGACAGTATTATAGCAGCAATGTTAAAACAACATGAATATAAACCACAATAGCAACAATCTACAAGGAAACTCCAATACAAAATAGGGATTATTTTAAGGTTGTGGTTTTCAGGCTGTTCCCCAAATCTCTCCCTCTTTTGTTGTATTTTCAATTTTCTAAATAACCATTTTTGTTTTGAAATTACTTTTTAAAAAATTATTACCTTTTTTACTAGGAAAACATTTTCCTATTTTACTTATTTAAAAACTCAAAGTTCACTGATTAAAATTTTGCTTAGAATTAAAACATATATCCAGCTTATTGCTATAATAAATTTTTGGCTCCCTAGTTAGTGTGGATTACAAATCTCCATAGTACATTTAGAATTTTTAAAGCAATGCATTTGATTTAATTTTGAGATTAACTGCAGGAGGCAATCCTGTGTATCAGCAGGATCAGCATATGTATTCAGGTAGATTGTCCAGGTGGTGTCAGTAACTGCCCACCTCTAACACCAACTCCCACCTCTTATCAAGCTGCATCTGCTGATTCGTCCAAGCATTTGAACTCTGTTCATGGCTGGGATTCAGATATGTACAGGGGGATCTAGTGAACCCATCTTGGAGGAGCCAAGTAGCCTTTCAGAAAGAAATCCAGCACAATTCACAGGACCTGGAATGGAACACTCAGTTGTAGACAGCTCTGTGTCCTAAGAAATGATTGCTCATAAGAAAGAAAGAGTTTTAAGATCTGGGCCCTTAAACAACTTTGTCACGGGATCTCCCTAAAATACTCATAGTAGGGAAAGGACACTTTCCCTACTAGCAAAGAGAAATGGGAACTTTATCCATGTCATGCAGTTAGGGTACATCATTTGACAGCCCAGTAAAGGGGCAGATATGCCAGCAGTGCATGAAGGAGGGTGGGCATCTGCGGCAGATTGTGCACAGCAATGTGGGCATGGCCTAAGCAGCACCCCCTCCACCCCTCCTACAAATGGATGTGGCTTATAAAGTTCCTGGGTGACAAGAATGGTCAGTGGCAGTGGTGTCTCCTGAGACTGCGGGAATATGGTGCAAAAGCCTGGGGACTGTAACCCAGGGGCTTGAACAATAAGTTTCCACAGTGCATTGAATACTCTGGGAACTGAAAAAAAGTAAAAGAAAAAGAAATGGAAAGAAACCTGAAAAAACAATGGCCTGCTGCATTTTTGCAGTTAAGATATCATCCATCTAGCATGCCATGAATATGACTTTTAATGTGATTTAATTAGGCTGGTTCGGTTTAAGGACATTCAAGTAACTTATTTTTCCTCTTTCATCTATCAAGTGGCAAGTGAAGATGTATGTGTTACATCTATATCATGTTTTTTGCAAGATTATAGTTAAGTAATGCTCAATACATTTGCAATTACAGTACGTTAAAATAGTCTATTTTATGCTGATGCAAACTCGACCCAAAATACTTGTTACAAATTGCATTTACGTTTTCAATATTTTAAGAAAGATTTGAGTGTGTTAATGTCCCTAGAAATAATTCACCATTCTCTTGGTTGTCAAAAAATAAAATAAATTTGGAATTACAGAGCATGTGTGAGCCCTGAATCAGAGCTGGAAGATACCTTAGAGATAATGCACTTCAAGGTTCTCATATTATATGCAACAGATATGCAAAAGCTACTGTAGAGAATTAATTAACTTGCCCAAATCACATAGCTAGTTAATAACATGCCTGAAGTCACATAACGAGGCAATGGCAACAGTCTTAAATCCACGTCTCCACTACAAAGTACTGCCAACTCTGGTTTTGTTTCTACTCTGATAATTCAGAGAACTTTTCACTAAAAATGAAAAATGGAAATTAACCTGAGACTGGAATAAGTAGACTGGTTAATACTTCAGTGGGGCAGTTATGTGAGTATAGCTAGTTAATAAAAGGAGTGTATCACTGTGGTAATCAACTACTCTTGGAAGTATATCTGTACAAATTAGGCCAGTATGCAATTAGTGAATTTCATATATTTCATTTCAATTACCCTTTGTTGTATTTTGAAAAATTAAAATGATCCTACTAAGAAATTACTTATTGTTTGTATTCTTAGATTTTGATTGTAGGAAAGTGGTCCATATCCTTTTTGGGGCCCAGAGTAGGCTACTCCAAATGTGCCTCAATAGCATATCAATTATTTTAAATTAAAATTACTTAAGAAATGACCAATACAAGAGGGACACTCTGGCCTTCTCTTCTGTCTCCCTGAAAGTAGGAGGTAAAGCTCTTATGTGAAAAATGCACTCCCTGCACCTGGAGGTGGAAGGACACCCTTAACATCAAAGATGATAGGAAATTCAGGCCAAGAATCCTATGTAAACAAACCTGGAAGATGCCTTAGAGATAATGCACTTCAAGGCTCTCATATTATATGCAATAGATATGTAAAAGCCAGTGTAGAGAATTAATTAACTTGCCAAAATCACATAGCTATTTAGTAACATGCTTCCTGAAGCCATATTCTTTCATCTCCTTGCAGGCCTACCTGCATGTTTTAAGAATAGGATCCTACCATACCTCCCTAGATTTCTGTCACAGTTTCAGGTTGTAAGTAGATTTAGCTTCATACCTTCCACTTGCCTGTGCAGAGCCTCTCTCCATCCTTTTTCTCCTTACTCACAGCCCAGAAGGCAGAGCTATATGGCTGGCATCAGCAGAGTTCTCACACCTTCCAGCTTTCATCTGGATTTGGCCAATGAGAAGCATCAAAGAATTTTGAAGAGTTGATATTAGAGGAATTATATCTTCCGGCGGAGAAAGTCCTGAGAGAGATTTTCAGTTGGCTCCTTGCTTCTGGAAACCATCTAAATTGTCAGTCAGGAGACATTCTGGACCTGCTGTGGTTTTGTACCCTGATCCTTGAGAATCCTGAGCCTGAGCTCTGTGCCATTTCTAGGTCAACCAAAGTGCAGGAATCTGCTTTCTACTAAGTGGCCTGAATCCAGTGATAATTTCTGTGTAGAATTTCAGGACCATGACCAGCAGGTTGTTCTGCTTCTGCAAACCAGGATCCCAACATGAAACCAAGTTTTAATTGCTCTAAAGTTGAACAGAGGAAAAACACTACTCTTATGTCTGAAAAAAGACCTCTACACAAGCTGCGATGTTGCCTTCCTGCTACAAGTGCAACTGAATTGCTTTACTTTGCAGAAATAGGTGGAAACATCTTGTTTTAGCTGAGAAATATGTGAAAGAATAAAGCATAGACCTGTGCTGTGCAATACTGTAGCTACTAGCCACATGCAGCTAAATAAACTAAATTAAATAAGAGTAAATATAATTAAAAATATAGTTCCACTTGTCACTTGGTTATTGGTGACTAAATTGAACAGCACAGATTGTAGAATCTTTCTATCATTGCAGAAAGTTCTAGTACAGCACTATATAGTAACCATTATGGAAACAGACTTATTCAAAACACATTTAGGATCAACTCTCTAAATCTTCTGGAGCTTCTTCAAGTTAATAAAGCAAACAAAGAAATAAAAGCAGCTGACATTTATTGAATATTAATAAAATGCCAGGCCCTGTACTTGGTTCTTCTCGTGGATTAATTCACTTAATCCTCAAAAATCTCTATTACTTGTATATTATTAGTATCCCACCTACTAGTATTTTTACAGCTAGTAATTGGTGCAGGCAAAATTAGAATCCAGATAATCTGACTCCAATGCGTAGATCTTAACAATCACACTCTACTGACTTCCTAAAAACTGGATACTGAATTATTTGGGACTTTTATTTTCCTATGAATGAAAAACACCAGGTAACCATTATAAAGTAAAATAAGACATTTTTTTAATACCTTGCAAGTATACAATGTTTCTCAAGAAGATTTTAAAATGCCTCTATCATATGAATTGAATACCACTGGCAATGAAAAAAATTAATCAATAGTCAATCTAAGAAATAAATGGAGAACTTTATTTGAGCCAACTTGAGGATTATAACCCAGGAGCTAGTCTCTTAGAGAGCTCTGAAAACTGTTCCAAAGAGGTAAAGTGAGAAGGCCAGTATATATGTGATTTTGGCAAAGGGGTCCTTGCAGTCAAGCTCACATCTCAGTAGAAGGTTGCTGCTAGCTTTCAGGAACAGACATCGTAGTTAATGATTCAGTGCTCTTATAAGTATGGGAAGATGCAAGAAACTGTGTTCACAAAATCTTATCCTAAAATATTTAGTTATTTTGAGGGCCAGTTCTGTTGGTTATCCCAGAGCACAAAGTGCCTCATCCTGATCTCCACTCTGAATACCTTTTGGGTTATATTTTATGTCAGCTAGTGCAGTGACTAATGACTTGATTCTTGTAGAACTGGATAGTGATTCTTTATTTTATAGTTCCTTCTCTTTGCAGTCAAATGCTCTACCACTGTACAATTCCTTCTCTTTGAATCTTAATTTCGACCAAGGTTTGGGAAGCATTTTGTGATCAGTTTGTCCCACGGTGCTAGGAATGCTTATTCCTAGATCAGGGGAGGATTTTGTTGATAGGCTACTCAATGTAGCTTATTACTGGACTAGGCCCTGTTAACAGTAACCAAAAGCCTTGAGACCACCTATCTTACTAATCTATTATGGTCCAGGAAATTGTCCCTCTTGTTCCTTCTTCCCATATCTAGAGTTACACTATTACAATCATTGATCTTTTAAAACTATATTTTTGATCAATCATTTCATCTAATCATCATTAATTTTATCTGAGGCTCAGTCACACATTTGGTAATGCAAGAAACAATAATCTTGTAAAATAAGCAGAATACAAGTAACATAGCTAGTAACATTAATAAAGTCATTAAGTAAATATTTAAGTTAAGAACTTCCATTAGATGTAGCCCAGTACCTCTCCAGTTCCTCTGACCAGTCTGTTCTGCACCAGTCTGTTATTGCATCTTTAAGGCTAATAATATATTGGCATTGTACATAAAGTTCACCAAAGATGTCTGCTTGTACAAGGCAAGCAGTGGGTCATCGGGACCCCTTATAAGATTGAGATAGGAGTGCTGTCTTCTAAAGAGTTACATGGCTGGTGACAAAAAAGGAAAAACTGATCTTTATGGTTGAGTAGGTATTTCTGCCATTGGAGAGGTCTGGTTAACATATAATGCAGCTGCACAATGCACACTACAGGGAAGGGAGAAGGCCAAAGGGCAGAGGGAAAGTTTTATGCTTGAATTTTCATTGTCTTACCTTAAAGTGTGAATTTGTATGTCATCACCATATATTTCCTTTAAATTAAAAAATCTAGAGTATATTAAATTTCATTTTATTCAAGACAGTTTGGCCATTGTTAAAAACATACTGGTAATTTGTACAGAATTTGGGAAATATATTATTGATAACTCATTCCTTTACAAACATCAGTAGGATGTATATGCTGTTTTCTTTATTTTTTATAAATTAGCTACTCTTAAAACATCTCAATTTTTAAAAAGTAAGAAAATTAATTGGCATAATAGTTGATGATTTAGTTCCCTTAAATCATTTACTGTGTCATTTCAAGGCCTTAATTAGCATAAGGTTAAAGTGCATAAGGAAAAAATTATGCCTAGCCATGGTTATAATCATTATAGCCATGATTAAGAAATGAACATTTTACTGATGAGTAGCATTGTTAGCACTATTATTATTAATTATATTCAAATATAGGACTTAATCTTTAAAAAAAATGTTTATTTTTTGTTATCTCATAAATTGTGTCTTTGGAGCACTACTACCCTTCTATTTACATAATATAGGAACATACAGGAAAAGTAAATTCAGTAATGAAATATTTTAATGTCTTATTGTAGCAGAAATATATAGATTACAAAACTAAAATTAATTTTATTTGCATACTTACAAAGATATCTTTAAAATAATGAAATATCTTTTGGTAATAAATGTGTCTTTTTGCAAATAGAAAACTGCTTCTTCATTTTTTTCTTATTGGCAGCATTTTGGTTTTGCATAAGTTAGTGTTTCCTGCTGTGCTAAACATTAATTCAGAAAGGATGATTGACAGCAACTTAGGTATTCAAAGGCCAAGTTGCACAGATCAGACCAGATTAACTTCTTTACTTCCCAATATTCAAATAGGATATTTTTTTGATACCCTCAAGAGGTTTCTGGAGATTGCAGTGCATCGTTGCATCTACTAATTGCTCATCATGTTTCTCAACCTGTATGGAAAATGACAAGTGAGATTTTTCCACAATATGCTTCTTCTACTGTTGAAGGAAATTTATTTTTTGGGAAAAAAAAAAAAAGTGGGGCAATACAGCATCATTCATTGTGGTTTTGAAATTTGAAATTATATCCATAACCATATTTTCAATTATTATTTATTAATATTTTAGGACATTAAAAGTAGGAAGCATATTGACTTTTTTTCTCAGTCACTTTTCTAAGTAGTATCTCTGTAGTATCCATTTAGTTGACAAGTTATGTACTGTGTAGCAAAGAATTAACTTGGTAGGCCTGGGTTGTGCAAACCCTGTACATTCTAAAGAAAGGTTTAGCCCTTGACTAGCTCCTGGGACATAACTCCTAAAACCTTGCAGTATCCTGCTTAATGGGAGTGTTTTTGTTTACCTGAAGCTTTGGCTGTTACCAAGTGGTCTATGCTAACAATCTAATTTAAAGTGGAGTTCTCAGGCCATGCAGTATCAGTTTGACTTCTGGAGGGGCTGGAGACTGAGGAAACCAAGTCTGCCAGGCAGGTGCTCCATACCTACATGATCAACCCCCAATAAAACCCCTGGTCACCAAGTCCTGGATGAGCTTCCAAGGTCGGCAACACTTCGTATGTATCACCACACATATTTACTGGGAAGATTGAGTGTTATCAGCACGACTCCATAGGGAGAATACAACTGGAAACTTGTGCCTGTCTCATTTGGACTCTGTCCTATGCCCTTTTTCCCTTTGCTGATTTCAGCTGATTTCTGTTTATAACAGCAAACTGTAGCTGTGAGTAGATCAGCTTTTCTGAGTTCTCAGAGTCTGGTGGATCATTAAACCGGAAGGTGGTCTTAGGGATCCACTGAAAGCACACATAGCAGGCACATGCATACACACTTGCTGTGTGTATGTGTTTGAAAGCACTTCTAGGATCTTTCTACATTTCACCTCATAGAATCATAGTATTACTAACTTAGAGTCGTATGTAAGCCCACATATTGTCTCTTTCTCTATAATTCCCAAAGGTTATCAGATAAAAATATTGAGATTTTCACTTTTAAATATTGGATATGGATGGGGTATATTCTAAATTACACTGGCATTTCTTACATGAGATTGTAATGTACATACATGTCAGACACTACAAAGTATTTTATGTGAATTACACTCATCTTTAGGAGATCTATGATTTTACAGCAATGGATTTTCTTATTTACTTCAGTTCTTCTGCTCAACACTTTAAATCTCAATTATATAATCTCCAATAAGCTATTTTATAGTTTAACATAGAATTTAAAACTTGATATAATATAAATTATTTTACTAATGTAGACCTTAATAATTATTTGTTTTAATCATGTTCATGTAGGGATCTGTATGTAATGAAAACAGAATTCCAATTCTGTGGTAAAGGGATGAACTAGAAATTTAAAAATGATGTTGAAAAAAAAGCAATTATTTGTTGAAAAAAGAAAAACAAATCTACCTGGAACATAAATTTGATCAAAGTGAATTAAAAATAAATATTTATGCATATATATTCTCATATATATGCACACATACATGCAAATACATATTCATATATATAACAAAATTGAAAATATTTTATTAAGTGGAAAGTCGCTTCTAAATCAAATAGTAACCTTAAAGAAAAAGAATGATGATTTGATCCTATAAAATTAAAACTGTTTATGAAATTGAGCAGGACCCTGATGGGCCTGTCCCAGGTACAAGCCACGCTATGTCCCTTTCTTGTCTGGCCTTCCCTGAGTTCTAAAGAGCAGACTTAAACAGTTAATAATTAGAACAATAGAGTCATAGGATTCCTAGTTCCTCCTGAAGGCGTATAGATAACAATCTGACATATATCTTTGAGTTGTTCTGCAGAAACTAAGACCCCTCTCAGTGGAGGATGGTGATTATATGCTGACCACAACTTCGTAGACCCCAGACTGGTTTCAACCAGTTGGTGGATGATTAAGATTCCCGAAACATCACCCTATTGTCTCACCACCAACCAATCAGAAAAATGTCCATGCACTCTGTGACCCTCACCTCTGATATTGCCTTTAAAAGGCCCTTGCCTGAAAGTCATTAGAGAGTTCAGGTCTTTTGAGCACTAGCTTCTCATTCTCCTTGCTTAGCACCCTGCAATAAATAATATACTTTCTTTCAACATGACTGGGAGTCAGTGGATTGCTTTGCTCTGAGTCAGCTTTTTTGGTAACGTTTATAATAACAAGACCGTGAAACCAAACTCAACTGAGAGCCTAGGCAAAAAACATCTGCAATATATGCAACAAAAAAGGAAAATTATAAAGAAGCCTTACTTAAAAAAGAAAAAAATTAACGAAAATTTGAAGACATTTCACAAAGAATAAATGTAAATGACCAAGAAATGATAGGAAAGTTTCTTAACATAGAGCTCCAATTATGAATCTTTTTCAAAAAGTGGCCTTTTTTTCTAATAAAACATATCATTTGACAGCTTATTTAGTTTTCTTTAGATTTTATTTTATAAGAGCAATTTTAAGTTAAGGAATATTTAGCATAAAGTACAAGAGATTTTCCATATACTGTATCACCTGCCTCCATGCACAACTTCTGTTATTATGAACAGCCCCCAACAAAGGGCACCTTTGTTACAATTGATGAACCCACAATGACACATCATAACCACCCAAAGTAAGTAGCTTACCTTTGCACATTACTTAGTAAACACATAGCTTACTCTATGAGTTGGACAAATGTATAATGACATGTATTCATCATTATAATATCATACAGACTATTTTCACTGCTGTAAAAATCTTCAGTGCTCAGCCTACTCATCCCTCTCTCCCCCTCCCCGAGCCTCTAGCAACAACTGATCTTTTCATTCTCTCCATAGTTTTGCCTTTTCCAGAGCGTCATATACTTGGAATCATACAGTATGTAACCTTTCCAGACTGACTTCTTTCATTTAGTAATATGCATTTAAGATTTTCCGTATCTTTTCATCGCTTGATAGCTCATTTCTTTTTAGTACTGAATAATATTCCATTGTCTGGATGTACCATAGTTTATCTTTTCACCTACTGAAGGACATCTTGATTACTTTCAATTTTTGGCAATTATGAACAAACTGCTATAATCATTCCTGTGAGTGTTCTTATGTAGACATAAGTTTTCAAATCCTTTGGGTAAACACCAAGGAGCACAATTTCTAGATCTTACAGTGAGAGTATGCTTACCCTTATAAGAAACTAACAAACTGTCCTCCAAAGTGGCTATACCATTTTGCATTCCCACCAGCAATGAATAAGATTTCTTGTTGCTCTACAGTTTGATCAGCTTTTGGTGTTGTCGGTCTTTCAAATTTTGGTCATTCTAATAGGTGTGTAGTGGTATTTCACTGTTGTTTTAACTTGCATTGCCCTGATGACATATGGTGTGAAACATCTTTTCATATGCTGATGTATCATCTATTTATCTTCTTTGGTGAGGTATCTGCTATGATCTTTGGCTGACTTTTTAAATCTGGTTGTTTGTTTTCTTACTATTGAATTTTAGAAGTTCTTTGTGTATTTTGGATAACTGTCCTTTATCAGATATGTCTTTGGCAAGTATTTTCTTGCCATATGTGGCTTGTCTTATCATTCTCTTGACATTGTCTTTCACAGAGCAGAAGTTTTGAATTTTAATAAAGTCTACTTTACCAATTACTTTTTCATGGAACATAATTCTTTATAGTTGTATCTAAAAAGCCATTGCTATAACCCAGGTCATCTAGGTTTTTGCCTACATTATCTTCTAGGAGTTTTACAGCTTTGTGTCTCATATTTAGGTCTATAATCCATTTTTTAGTTAATTTTTGTGAAGGTTATTAGATTTGTGTCCAGATTCCTCTTTTAGCTTTTGGATATTCCAGTACCATTTGTTGAAAAGACTATCTTTGCTCCTTTGTCAAAGATCAGTTCACCATATCTATGTGGGTGTATTTTTGGGCTCTCTATTCTGTTCCATTGATCTATTTATTCTTTTTCTAACACCACACTTTATTACTATAGCTTTATAGTAAGTCTTTTATTTGGGTAGTGTCAGTCTACCAACTTTGTTCTTCTTCAGTATTGTGTTGACTATTCTGAATCTTTTGCCACTCCAAATAAACTTTAGAACCACTTTGTCAATATATGCAAAATAACTTGCTGGAATTTTTGTTTTAGATTCCATTGAATCTGTAGATCAAAGTGGGAAGAACTGACATCATGATATGCTGTATCTTCCTATCCATAAACAGGAATATCTCTCCATTTATTTTGTCTTTGTTTTTTAATTTTGTTCATCAGTGTTTTGTAGTTTTACACATATAAAGCTTGTACATATTTTGTCAGAAAAATACTTAGGTAATTGACATTTTGGTATACTTATATAAATGGCATCATGTTTAATTTCAAATTTCATTTGTTTATTGCTAGAATACAGAAAGTGATGGACTTTGTATATTAACCTTCTATTCTACAACTTCATTATAGTTGCTTATTAGTTCCAGGAGGTTTTGTTGCTGCTGTTGTTACTCTTTTTGTCATTCCAGGAGTTTTTCATCATTATTTTGCCACTTCCCCCAGAATTTATAAGTCTCAGAATTGCCCACATTGAGCCTTTAGCGATTTTTCAATTACAGTTTTGATTTTCCTACCCTGGCATTAGTTTCTATGGTGATTTCTACTCATGAGTCTCTGCTCTGGTGAGCCATGATTCCCTGTATTTGTCTATTTGTCTCTCCAGTCTTGGGTGCTGAGTACTTACTTCACTTATGGATCCTAGAATAGTTGTTGATTATTTAGTCTGTTCAGCCTTCCACTTGTTTTTTAGGATGGAATGGCAATTTCCAAGCTGCTTACATGTGGAACAGGAAACCAGAAGTCCAAATGTTATTTTTAATTATGGAATATGACCTTTTGTATAGTCCCATTTATACTATATATATATATATATATATATGCAGGTGTACATGCATGTATATGTGCACATAAATACATAGAAACCAGTTTGAACAGAATCATATCACAGTTAAAATAATTATTACGTCTGGAAAGGTCAAAAACAGAGGGATGGCCTACTGGCCATGCCAGCTAGACAGGGCTAGAGAGTAAAAGTATTTTAACATTTTACTGTTAAATATATTTAACTGTTTAGATATATCACAGTGAAGTATGTTTGTGCTTTTTAAAAATTTTCAGTTTGAATACAACTTCTAATTAAGATGTCTATTTCATGATAGCCTTAATAGACCAATTTGAAATAGAGCTTAAAGAATGTGATAACAATTTTCTTTCTTCTGAAGACAGCAAAATAAATTCTAGACAAACACAGATATAGATACAGATACACATTTGGTATTGATCCAAGAATAAGATTTCTACATAAAGTCTCTCAACTAAAATTCAGTTCTCTGTTTCATGATTATTGATTATCAGCAAGATATAATATTCCTAACCTCAAGAAGACTGCTGTTTTATGATTGATAGGTGTTTTTGTGCTTAAATGTTACGCAGCACAAATTGCAGTACATGGCACAAATCTTGATAATATAAGACTTGGATGTGCCTCCTGGTTTACATTGGCCTTCAACTCCAGTTGTATTATTTTAATACCTTTGAGGCAAGACCCTCCCACCCCCATTACTCATGTACACTCAACAATGTGTCTTATTCTGTGGACTAGGAAATTGAAGTTTACAATTCAGAACTTTGTAATTTGCTGAAACTATAGAACAATTACTATACAATTAGAATTATCACTGGTATGCTGGACTCTCAGTCCAGTACTTCTACTAACACAAACACGACAGTTCTAAAGTGCCAGAGAGGGCCTCATAGGCTGTTTCTAAACATTCAGTACTAGTGAAGCATCAGTTTAGTTTCACTTCTAAAAATAAGAATTCACTTAAAAGAAAAAAAAAGGAATCTACAGTTGAGGTACCTGTTAGCTACACTGTCAATCCTTTTGCAAATCTTCCATGATAACATCAAAATGAAAGAAGATAATACTTATTATACCATTTACTACATACACAGTTCTTAGTGCCTGGAATTTCTTAAGTGATTTAATTATCACAAAAACCTGTAAAGTAGGCAACCTTCTTTTCATTTTCCTTTTACACATGAGGAGGTTGAAACAATGAGACCTCAAATGGCTTGCCTAAGGTGACAGTGGAAGTAATGAGTAAGTCGAGATACAAACCTAAGCCCTGTGGTTTGAGTGACCTTGTTCTTAACCCTTATTCACTCTGCCTCTTGGATGGTAGAAATCTCTCTCAACTCCCTATGTTAATAAGCTCTGTTTTATGGCATCGCAACATGAAAGTAATTGTTTAACACAGTGCTAGTCACATAGTAGGAACTCAATTTTAAAAACTCATCATATTCTTTTGAATGTCCTCTTGTTTGTAGTCTTATCTTCCCTACTAGATAGCAGACCCCATAAAGGTAGGATCACATCCCTTATTTTCCTCTGGGTCTCCTACTAGGTCCAGAATTGTGGTTTACCTGAAGTAGTTGTTGTTTAAGCATTTGTTAAATGATGATCATCGAGTAAATTAATGAATAAAAGATGAAATAAATTTCCATATGATTGAATAAGTAAATGAAAGAAAGGGTTTTTGGAGAAAATATTCAGTTCAGTATTAGAAGACAGTATCTTAAAATGTTACTAAAGATTTCCTTTGAGAAAACAGTGGCAGGAAAGCTTTTCATTCCAGCTCTGTGTGTGTGTGTGTGTGTGTGTGTGTGTGTATGTGTTTCTTAATAGAGCTTGTGATGCTCGATCTGTGCTCAATGTGTTTGTGGCTGCTTCAAGATTATTATATTCAGGCAGGAGAGTTCAGTTAGACTAATTTTCCCCCTGAATTTAAATGTGGATGCCTCCTTTAGGTATTGTAAGTGAGGTTAATGAAACGTTAACTTCCAATCGTAGTTGGAACCATTTATATGCTAATTATTAAGCAAAGACAGCCTAAAAACAAATATGCAGCTGCACTCAAGGCACTTTTAAAAAACATTGTCCTTATGGTCACTGCTATTTCTTAACTCATCCAGAATGGCTTCTTTTATCCAGTTATTCCCTATGTAGGTTTTCTCAACTTAGATTACATTGAAAAGAAGTTAGGTTGCTTTACATCCTCCTCTGACTTTATACCATTCACTTCAAAATACCCTACATTTCGTACGGCACACGGAACAGAGAGAAATACCTGCTGCGTAATGGTCTAAGAATTTTCACATAAATAATATTAAATAAACAAGCGCTTTGAGACATTCTGATAATCACAGTCATGTTATGATCATGTTATGATCATGACTGTGATCAGTTTACTTTTTAGCAGGTGTTTTTACTTTAACTTTTTTAGGTGTCCATGAGAGGCATAATACCAAATATACTGAAAATTCCTCTTGAAAGATGTATGCTATAGAATTATTGTTATTATTGGGTTTTACTTTTGAAATGATTTTTCTCTTTAAGGAGAGTTTAGTTTTATAGTGTCTGTGTTGAGAGCCACTGAAATGGAATCAGTGAACACAGTGCAGTCACAGGCAGGGACAAAATTTCACTCTGGTTGAGAAAGACCTGTTTCATCTGGAGTTTTTGCTTAAAAATGTGTTTTTTTTTTAACCTGCCCATGTGAACAAAAAACTGTTGATTGCAAGACATAGATGAACTTCTTTCTAAAATTTGCCTCTTTTCTTTAGTCAGAAAGCTTAGAAGTAAGATTTGTCATTTCTTGTCCACAGCAGTTGTAACAGATTTTTTTTTCTTAAAATATTAGGGCCATTGATAACCAGGTAACACAAACTTCCTCCTATTTATTCATTCACCCAGGCAATCCTTTGTTAAGCAGTGACCATGTGACTGGCTCCAAAGCAGAGCTCTACTTTAACATAGCTAACAGCCTTGCCAATGGAGGGTAATAGGTAAATTCCTACAGGAAGTGACTCCTGTATTAAATTTCTCCTATCAAAATATATTTAATATAATTGATCTATTTTTGAATAACTAATGCATGCATAGAACACAATCTAGAAGGTACACATTGATGTACCTTTCAAAAGTATATCTACCTCCCACTCCTATCTTTCAGCCTTCCTATATCTTCCCTAGATACACATTCAACTGCCAACATGATGGGTAGGCTGTAAGTAATAAGAATTTGATTATCGAAGGCCATTTCTGAAGTGGGGGCAAGGGGAGCAGGGACACAGAACCATGAAAAGTAAAGATTTGAAGAATCACAGAAAAATATTTCAAAAAATCTGAGGCGAGAAATTGGTTTATTGGGGAAGAGGAGAGAAAAACTGGTACAAGAGCAGGCTAGAGGCAAGGAGCTGTAGTCTCCTTTTGAAGTCAGAGCACTTTCTCTTTTACAACATTTTAAACATTCATCATCATACGTGTATTTAATATTACGTTGACTGACTAGAATAAGTTTTAACCTACATTTATTGAATACCTAATAAGTACTAAGCATAGGTATAAAAATGTGAGCAATATATGGACTCTGCCTTTCAGGCAATTACTGTCGGTTGAGGTAAACAAATAAAATTATGACACTATCTGGGGATAAATAATGAAAAACAAAATCTCCTCCCAATTCAGGAAATCTCTTCACAAAGGCAGAAAAGAAAGAAAACAGTTTTATTATTGAATAAGCATGACAGTAGAATGTGATGCCCATCACAGGAAATCTGCTAAGAAACTGCAAAGACAGAAAGGAATCTCACTCTTTTATATAGCCAGGCAGATACAGCCCATCACCTACATGTTCCCAAGATAAACAATATATAGTTCTCACTAAGAGGACTTGACAGCACCATTTTTCACACATAGTTTTTCCTAAATTCCCTTAGTAATTGGGATGGCCGTCTGTATTATCCAAAGTAAAAATAAGTTCTCATATATTTATGACATGTAATAGTTTTGCAAATTGAAGCAAGTCTCCTACCCTCCCAGGACTACTATCTTCCTTGATGATTACATTTTAAAGACTCAGTTCCCAGGTCCATGAGTCAGACTTCCATGGGCCACAGAAGCTTATTTAGCATTTAAAAGCAGTTATGTATATTTCAAAGACCGATAAAACTCAGTAAGTTTTCTAAAGTAAATGTTCGAAGAAAAGGAGAGAGTGGAAGTCTCTTCCTTTATTTTCAACAGGGAGAATTTTTTTTTTTTCTTTTTCAGCTTGCATTTACCCATACAATCTTCCCTTTATTACTAAGATATAGATACAGTGACACTACAGATTTTTAACTCCCCTTGCTGTAGTCACCTTTCTCTGGGTAAGTTGTCACCCTCTAAATAACCAGCAACTCCATAGTAAAGTATAATGTGAAGCCATTGTCAGATTCTGATCAAATAACAAAATCACTAAATTTTAAAAAATCCATATATTGTTTGCCTGGAGTAATAATCTTTGACTATATCATATAAATGGTAAATGGTTACATCAAATTCTTAATTAGGAACACACAAAATTGTTCTTAGTCTTACATTAATTTTACAAATAGTTGTGATGTCTTTATTACTTGCATTTTCAAATGAATAACTAGCTAAATATATCTGTTCCTTATAAAGTCTTATCCAATCTAAGCCTAAGTAATAGCTTAAACTGATAATCTAAATTTTTAATTAAGCATTTTCCTTGTAAGGCACAGTAAATTTCCCCGGAATTTCAGTCATAAGTACCATCACATTTGTACAACAATTTAGGCCCTTTAGTAATTGTTCTGTCTTCCCACGATTGTTCCTAGATATGAAACGCAAAGACGTTTGTGGCCATCATGTAGAATCAAGGTCTTCGTATGAGGCACACATTGAAAGGTAAAGATTGAAAGTCCAATATTCAACATATGTGGCTTTAATGGTTTTGAAGATAAAGACACCCTATGGACCACTTGTTTTTTTGCACAGGGTCTAAATTTATAGTCATATAATTATAACAGGCAACTAATATAAACTAATATAAAATCTACATGACTAGCAGGCATTCACCTTTGCTCACCTATCAATATTGGGATTAGAGATAGCTATTATCTCAAAGTTAATCAAGTGACATTAGAATTGTCTTTTCAGAATCTATATATAAATGCCAAATTTCTTTTTGTCTATTATTAGGATTTTGTTGTTGTTGTTATTTCATTCTCCAATCAAACCAGTGAACAAAACATTTTTTGTTGTTTTGTTGTTTTGTTGTCAAATTTAGAGCTTGAGTACCTGGATGCATATTAATTACCTTTACTTTTTTATTATCAAAAATGACTAATGAAGATAATCCATTTTTACTCTATCAATAACCAGATAGCTTAACTTGTAAGTCCAGACCCTGTTATACTGGAAGTACAATTTAAAACTGATTGGAAAAGAGATTGTGGGAACCATTTCTGAGAGTACAGAAAGAAAAAAATAATTTAATGAGTGATGTGTTTGTTTTCTAATAAAATATGATTCTTAAAATAACTGAAACAACTTTACTGTGAATGGGACAGCAGTGCACCAATAAGAACATTAATAAAACTTTGCTAGAATACCTCCATTCAGTTGAGGTATCAGTATACATAATTCTGGAAAACTAAAATTTCCTTTGTGGGAACCACAGTCTAGTTGTCTTGAGAAGCTAGATTCCCATGGGGAACATGACTCCATGAGGTTTTTTGTTTTTCATTTCAATAGCAACAGTTGAAAAGGTCTCTCCCAGTATGATGACAGCCTGTCTTGTCTTTCCTGTACAACATTTCTGTGTGGACAAAATCTGGTCAGTAGGGGTGGCTGACTTCTCCCGGGTCCTTCTAGATCCTTATGACTTTATGTCTCAGGGTTTCTAAGGAAAACAGAAGCCCTTATAAATGTTGAACATAATTATGACAGAATTCAATCAAATCACATTAAAGACGTGGTCTCAGACCTAAATTTATGGGCTTGCCACACATAAATTTAAAGAAAAAGATTCTGTGTTTTCTGGTAGGAATTACTCTGATTTTCAACAAAGCTAGTGGTAAAGCTGAAGACCATCTTGACATAATAGGTTTCAGAATCTTAGTTACTGAATTTTTCAGAATTTGATTTACTCATTCTGTTTTCCAGAGAACTAGGACTTTAGGAATCTGTAAATATTTGCATAATTACTGGATGATTTGATGAAAATCAAATTACTTTCTCTTCTCTGTCTGATTTAAAGTTCTGGTAACACAAAAGTAGAAATTATGTTCATTGTAAGAGTCTTTTCTACCACCTGAACATTGTAATTTTTCGAAGAAGGAAAGATTTTAGGCATCATATGTACCATAACTAGATAAAATTTCTTAACCTTATTATAAATTTTGATTTTATGAAATTCCACCTGTTTTTTGGTAAAGTTGGTCAGGGAGAACTTCCTGTGCTTATCTTGGGAGTAGCCTGTAAAGAATTCCACTGACAAATAACACATTTAAAAAAATGTTTTTAATAACTTTATCTCTTTGAAGGGGATAGTAAGAGTCTAATGTCTTTAAAATCCCTGTTTTATTCAGATGATTCTGTAGATGGCTGAACAACACTAACTAAGCAAATGGGAACTGTGGGACAGGAATTATTTTGTTAGGTAATTCTCATAATCCAGTCAAATTTCTTTTAGCAGCTTTTACAATCCATCTTTTTAGTTTAGTGTATTTTTTTTTAAATGAACAAACATTTCTTATTCTATCAGAAGCAGAGATTCTAAGTTTGGAATTTGCCGTGTTTTAATAGTGGCTTTTGTAACTCTATCAGCACAGTGAATCACTGATATCTGAGTAGACTCTTAACAAATCACCTATCACTTTTCCATGAGAGATTTATAGTAGTCATAGAAGTAAAAAACCCTCTAAAAAATTGCTTTGTTGTGTGACAGATGCCAAACATGTATTTATTATTAGTAGATATAGTCTATATTCATTTAAAATTCAGAACCAAGAAATTCAGCTCTAATAACTGCTGTCAACTTGATCTGCTTGTGCAGACTTGATTCTGTAGCTGGATGAAGCTCCTCTGAAGGAGCTCCCTTCAGAGGACGGTCGGAAGGAATCATTCCCTTTAGTAAAGAGTGCTAATGGAGCAGCCAACACAGCTGTCTTTAAACTTTTTTTCTTTATCTGGCTCTATATGGTGCTCACCTGCATAGCTGTTGCTAAAATTTGAGTAATAATCCTGCCTTACCTTCCTATCACCTTTTTCCTTAATGTGGACTTTGGCATTTGGCAAGAGAGCCAAAATAAACCAGGTTAGAGCCAAAGGGCAGTTTTGATTTGCCCTTGGATCCATGACAATAATTTCTGAGAAAGTCTCAGCAAACCACTGATTAGATCAGTCAGGAGGAGGCTCACCCCTCTTCCGGGTACACCACTGCAGTTCCTCCCAGCTGACTGTTAGCATAGGCTTCAGTACTACTCTCAGGAGCCCCAGCCCCTTTTAGGACTCTGATGCCCTTAGACTTTCATGGTTGTGGGGAGTGGCAGAGAGTTGGCTTCCTTGTGCACCATACACTTTAATGTGGTGATCTTGTGGACCCTGATGTGCTTATCTCATCTAAGGAGCAAAGTCTGCTGTTTGCGTAAGTCCATGCAGTACGGTGGGCACCCCCAGCTGTGGGGTTGAGCCAATAACATGCCACTGAGTGCTTCTGTAGCCTTCTAGAGTCACAGGGGAAAGAAGCCTTTAAATGAGTAACATCAGCTGGTGAGAAAGGCATGTCAATCACCCAGGAGTTCTGGGTCATTTCTCAGTCGTATCAGCTTTGCTCATAATCCAAATAGGAAGGGCTGATTTTCTTTTCTGTAAGAAAAATGTAAATTATATGGCACTTTGGTTTCCCTTTCTGTGTTATTTATCAGTTTAACACCTTGTTTGTTTGCCTTTTTCCAAGTCACCTTCTCTGGAGGCATAGCCTCTCATCCAAGTTCTCAGTTATTCCCAGTCAGGCTTCTTGATCATGTTTGCTTTCCTAGCTACATAGTGTGTGGAAGAGAATTTACTCATAGAGGTGAATCTGGGCTGAGACATGAAGTGGGCACAGGGCCAGGCCACAAGAATGGGTCCTCCTGGGTCCTCCAAGAGGGCAAGTAATGTGTTACTGGTTCTTTTTTATAGGGAAATTCACTAACTAAACAACATCCACCACATCCTCTCCCAGAGAGCCAATGTGAGCCAGGGAAAGATAAAGAAACACAGGAGCAGCAGAGGGGTCGGGAAAAAATAGGAGACTTCTGTGAAAGAAAAAGTGCCTTTTGTTGGGGCCCAGGGCAGGCCACCCCAAAATATGTCTCAAT
Organism: Camelus ferus; assembly: GCF_009834535.1. Lineage (NCBI taxonomy): Eukaryota > Metazoa > Chordata > Mammalia > Artiodactyla > Camelidae > Camelus > Camelus ferus. The sequence goes on along the minus strand of NC_045697.1, from coordinate 96,772,862 downwards.
GGCAATTGATTATTTTGAATTAAAGTTATTTAAGTATCAACTGAAGAAAAATGCACAACCTAAAATTTGCGGGTTAAGTTTTATTCAAGGAGCTTACTGAGGACTATAGCCTGGGACACAGCCTCTCAGATAGCTCTGAGGAACTGCTCAGAAGAGGTAAGGGAGGATAGAGGTAAGAAGAAGTATGGGAGTTTTGCTGGAAAAAAAAATGTAGTTAAACATCAGAAGATTTCTGCTAATCACAAAAAACCAGACATATCAAGTTAATAATGATTTCAGTGTCTTTCTATGTATGGGAAGATGCAAGAGTCTGAACTCAGTGAAATTATTTCTTAGATATGTATCTTAACTGAGGCCAGTATCCAACAAATAGAATGCTTTCTGGTTTTCTCCATCCTGAATTCTCCTCAGGGTGTACCATCAGGGGTGGCTACAGTGGCTGATGGCAGGCAACATTCTTTGCTCACATAAACAACTGCAGATGCAAGAGGGACTTTGAGTTTCCCCTTTGTCTCCCTGAAAGCAGGAAATAAATCTCTCATGTGCAAGGTACACTGTCTGCATCTGGAAGTAGGAGGACACACTTTTCACCAAAGACAGGGAATTCAGCCAAAAAGCCTGTGTATATAAACACATTGCTATTTCTGTAATTTAATACACTAAGCCCAAACTTTGTTTATATTCTTCACTAATTAAGCACCCAAAGCCTAAATTTCTTTGTCTTGTTGTCAGGAAGGAAGAATTTTTTTTCTACCATTCTAGGTTCTTCTGGTTGGTCTAAGAATTAAATTGACATAAGACAGATTAACAGGAGAAAAATTTTAAATTTAATAGCATATATACATGGGAGAGATCCAGGAAAACTGAGTAACTCACCCAAAGAGCTGAAGCCCTTACGAGGATGTTGGGAGTAGTGACTTGGGACCTCAAAGGGGAGGCAGGCAACTTACATGGAGATGGAAAAGCAAATGTTTGGTAAGCAAATGTTTGCTGGACCACGCAGAGACAGTGTGACACAGAGAAGGATTTTAACAAACAGATTTTGCTAGGTTCCTCCCCTGTCTACACACATACTTCATACTACAGTTATCTATGGTGATAGCTCCCTTCCTGGAACAGGTCTTCTATCTGCTTTCTTTTAGACAGTTAGCAGAGAGGACAAAATTTCTTCCTTAGGCTTTTGGGCCTTGACTGTTTTCAGCTAGAAATAATCCGCATGCCAAAGAGACATTTTGGGGTAGCAAATTTTGTTCCCCTACCTGTCAGTTTCCCACAAATTTACTGTGTCTTTGTCTAAAAAGTATAAAAGCAGCCTGCTTTCGCCACTTCTTAGATCCCATTTCTATGAGACCATACATACAAGTTAAAATGTGTTTCCTGTTCTCCTGTTAATCTATCTTGTGTCAATTTTATTATTAGTCCAGCCACAAGAACTCGAGAAGGGTAGAAGGAAAACTCCCCCTCCTGACACTCTCATTCTCATAGTTCTTCTTCCGTTTTTCTCAATCTTTTCATCTGGCTATCCAAATCATTTTGCATTTTCTCCTTAGATGATATTCATCCTGTATATGCCAGCACTTCATTTGCTTGGAATGAGACTTGTCTAAGAACTCCAGCAAATACATTAATTTATCTGAATCAAAAGAACCATCCACAGGCAACTGCACAACTGTATTCTCATATACCCATTTCAAATATGACAGAAATATTAGCTTTTTGAGAGAAAGATCTGGGAGGAGGGTATAGCTCAAGTGGTAGAATGCATGCTTAGCATGCATGAGGTCCTGGGTTTAATCCCCAGTACCTCCTCTAAAAATAAATAAATAAACTCAATTACCTTCCCCTCTAAAAATTAAAATAAAATAAAAAAAGAGAGAAAGATCTGAAGGCAGTATTCTTGGCTTCCTATATTTGCCAACCATAGGGTAATGCTATGGGATTTTAAAGTCTGTATTACCCATGCTTCTTTAATAGTAAAATACTGGATTTAGAGAGGGTGGTCTGTCAAGCTAGTATTTCAAAAGAGTAAGCAACAAGGAGGGAGACTTTTTATAACTTGGGGTTTCTCACTTGACTGTTGTGAGGCCACAGACCTTCAACTCCTCCACTCAATTCGGGAACTACCAAATATTCCTCCTTATCACCATAATTGTTGAGGAAATGTAATTTTAAAAAAATCTCCTCGCAACCCAGAAAAACCTCTCCACAAAAGGAGAAGAAAAAGAAAACAGCTTTATTATTGAATAAGCATGACAGCGAATGGGATGCACATCAGAGGCAGTCTGCTACAAAATTGCAAGACAGAAAGGAATTTCACCCTTTTATAAAGTCAGGCAGATACAACCCTTCTATACAGTGTTCCCAAGATAAACAATAACTAGTTCTCAGTAAGAGGACTTGACAGCACCATTTTTCACATGCAGTTCATCCTAAATTCACTTGGTAATTGGGGTGAGCATGCATGCTAGCTAATTGACTTTATCCGTAGAAAAATAAACTTGTCACATCTTTATGGCATGAGGTAGTTTTGCAACTTGTAGCTAGGCACCCACAAAAGTTAAGCACCTATCATTCCACAGAAACTGGGAGATAGGGGCCCTATCTTTGTTGATGATTACATTCCAAAGAAATTGTTCCCAGATGTTTGAGTAAAACTTTCCTGGGTCTTAAAGCTGGCAACAGACTTCTTTAGTTTTTAAAAAGATTTACAGACATTTCAAAAGAGACAGAGAAAGAATTTTCAATTTCAGGTTGTCTGAAGTAAATGCTCTAAGAAAAGGAAAGGAATGGAAGTAAAATCTCTTTCCTTATTTTCAACAAGGAGAACACATTTTCTTCTTTTTCTATTTTTCTTTCTCCTTACATATACAGATATCTTATTGGAGATAGAAAAACAAAGTCATTCTTGAGAACAATAAAAGTTACTAAGACTTTTGAACTAGGCTTTGAGACATGAGTTGGAGAAAATCATTGGGCAGACAGACATAGAAATTTAGGGCAATACAGGAATTATTGATTGATGAAGACTATCAACATTTAAGGATCCCACAGTTTTGGTTTGTTTTTTTTTTTTTTTTGAATAGTCATAATTCCATTATCATTTCTTAAAATATTTGAGACCTATTATCACAAAAAACATCACATATATTTAGTTACATATAAGTTACACGATTATTTCTTGTTATTGTTTATTAGCTTTGGTTTGTGATCTTTATACTCATTACTACCATGTCTATCATTCTTCTGGGAACTTTATTTACATTACCTCCCATTCCCGAAGTATCTTTCTAATTTAGGAATTACAATTCATGCTTAACAGAGGAGAGCAGATGGTAATTTTCCAAAGTAATCACAAAAGTAGTAATTGGAGAAATCTGGATTTCAGTTCAGTTCTGGTTGCCTGCAAAACTTGACATCTATTTTATTTTGTCTCACAGATTTTCAGTGAAAATTCTATGTACAGAGAAATTACATACACACACCTATACTCATATATATTTTTATGGATGCTATTTTTTCCCCTATGCCCTTCTGTGTGTGTTTGCATGTGTTCTTTCAGGAGAAGTCATGATACAGAGGGAAAAAAGTCCTTGTTCACAGCAACATGGTCTAATTTCAATAGAAAGTTGAAGCAGCATCTGCTTCTTTTTTGTTTTGTTGTATTTTATTTTTTATTTCACTATATAACTCTTGAGTGCTGACTGTTCCCATGTCAGCTGAGCTGCACAGAACACTGCACATACTCTATATCTAAGCTAGAACAAGTGGCACCCTTCTAACCACCCTGAGGCTTGGAGCAAAAGCTAGGAGATTTCATTGCTATGTGATTGAGCGGGAACAGAGAGGGAAGTAAATGATCCCACATGCAGTTTCTGTTTTTCTTTTATCAAAATTCTGCTTCTGCATCCTAAAATCAGGACAAGGCAAGAATGTCTGCTCTCAGTACTTCTATTCAACATTGTTTTAATAAGAGAGATTAGAAAATAATTTTTTTAAAGGCATCAAGACAAAAAAAAATAAGTTAACCTATCACTCTTTGTGAATGATCTAATCTTATCTATAGAAAATTGTAAGGAAAACACTAAAAACTACAGCTATAAGAATCAATAAACCAGTTTAACAAGGATGCAAGATACAAAAATCAATGTTTTACGTACTAACAATGAACAGTCTGGAAGTAAAAATCAAGAAAAAATTACTTATAAAATGATATTAAATAAAACACTTGGGAAAAAAATTAACAAAAAAAGTAAACCTTACACTCCAAAAAAATAAAACATCACTGAAAAAAACTAAATACCTAAATAAATGGAAGATATCCAATGCCCATAGGTCGGAGTACTTATTAAGATGACAGAACTCTGTATATTGACTCAGTGCAATACCTACCAAAACACTAGTTGTTCTTTTTCCAGAAATTAACAAGCTGTTCTTATATTCATATGGAAACATAACATACTTAAAATAACCAAAACAATGCCAAAAAGAACAAAGTTGGAGGACTCAAGCTTTCTTTTTACAAAACTTGCTATAAAGCTGATGATAAAAACAGTGTGGTATTGACATGAAGATAAATGGAGATAAAAGAAAAAATTCAGTCTATAAATTCATACTTTTATGGTCAGTTAATTTTTGACTTTTGACGAGAATGCCAAGAAAATTCAATGGGGGAAAAGGAGACTTTCAAAACATGGTGCTGGGACAAAAGTAAAACAATAGAGTTAAATGATTTTCTCATACTATACATATAAATTACTTCAAAATGGATCCTAGAACAAAATCTAAGACAATTTTTTAAATTCTTAGAATAAAATATAGGAGTAGATTTATATGACCTTGAGTTAGGCAGATTCTTAGATGTGACAACAAAGACACAATTGACAAAAGAAAAATGGATAAATTAGACTTTATCAAAATTAAAATGTTTTCTGTTGCAGGTAGTGCTGCCATTAGTAAATACAATACCACCCACAGAATGAGAGAAAATATTTACAAGGCATATTATCTGAATAAAGGGCTTGTTTAAAAACTAGTAAGAACTGTTAACTCAAAACTAAAATGAGAAATAACCCAGTCAAAAATATATAAAGGATCTGAATAGACATTTTTCTAAGGATGATACACATATGGCCAATAAGTACATGAAAAGATACTTAAAATCACTAGTCATCAGGGAAATGCAAATCAAAACCACAATGAGATATCACTTCACACTTGTCTGAATAGCTGTTATCAATAGGACAAGAAATAGTAAGTATTGGCAAGGGTGTGGAGAAGGGACCCCTTTTGCACTGTTGGTGGGAATGTAATTTGGTGCAGCCACTATGGAAAACAATATGGTGGGTCTTCAAAAAATTGAAAATAGAATTACCATATGACCCAGCAATTCCACTTCTGGGTGCTTACCTGGAGAAAATGAAAACTCTAATTTAAAAAGATATATGCACTCCTATGTTCATTTAAGCATTATTTATTATAGCCAAGATACGAAAACAACCTAAATGTTCATTGATGGATTAATGGATATAGATACAGATATAAATATAGATATATAGACATAGATGTCATCCGTAATAAAGAAGAAAATCTTGCCATTTGCCATAACATGGATGGACCTTGATGACATTATGCTAAGTGAAGTAAGTCAGACAGAGAAAGGCAAATACCATATGATTTTACTCATATGTGGGGAATTTAAAAATCAAAACAAACAAACAAAAACCTCATAAATACAGAACAGATTTATTGCCAGAGGGGAGTGGGTTGGGGGTGGGCAAAATGGATGAAGGGGATCAAAAGCTGCAGACTTCCAGATATATAATAAATAAGTCATGGGTTGTAATGTACAGCATGGTGACTATAGCTGATAATATTGTACTGCATATTTGAAAGTTGCCAAGAGATTAAAGCTTAAAAGTTCTCATCACAAGAAAAAAGAAATTGTAAGTGTGTATGGTGATGGCAGGTGTCATTAAAAAAGGAATACAGGTACATGTAGAAAGAGGGAAGCCAGGGGTAGTCATTACAGTAAGTGTGAACATGATGTAGATTCTCCCGAGTCACAAGACAGAGACTCTTTGCCTTTTGCTCCTACCCTTAATGCCACCTTCAGAATACGAACAGGCATTGGTGTCTCTGGAATGAAAGGAAGCTCCTAGGAGTGGGAGGTGATGGAGCCCTAGAAAAAGTGGGTAAGAGCCACTACAATAAGGCTCATTTCCTGTCCAGGGACAGAGGATATTAGATCAACAAAGTACAGCATCAGCCACAAACAAGTATCCATAAAGACCATGGTCCTCATACATCCACACTCACACACACACATCCCAGCAGTGAGATGAGATGGGACACAACACTGGAGGTCAGAGAGGTGGGGGAGGCAAATCTTAAGTTCCTTATTTAGGTGAAAAACAGTGTTCAGGGAAACTGAGGGATTTACGAGTTTTTAGTTTCTCCCAGGGAAGATTTTGTTATCAATGATCAATAAAAATTCAAGAAGCTTCCTTCGAGTCCTGAGGCTTTCCATCTCATGACTGCACGTTTATTCTCTGTATTTGCAGTGATATTGTTCTCTCTGTGTGTGTCCTTCTCTCATGGAGTCTCTAGATTCTTGATTGGAAACACTGCTTGTATCTTTTCCTTAGAAGAAGGATGCCAATCTAGAACAGTACCACAGCAAAATGCCATGCTCTATCCACTAGACTCTGGTAAGTGTAAAAGAAATAAGCTTTTCCTTTCTCCTGTTAATTTGCACTAGTCAGGAACAAGTGGGTATATAGGAAGATTTGCACAACTCAGCCTCTAAAAAGATATCAAGAAGACATGCAAAACCCAGAGTAATCCTTGGATCGATAGGAGTGGGAGCAAGAAGGTTTTCCTCGAACCCTCTTTCAACTTTAGAAGCTAGAGTAGATGCATTTGGAACTCTTCCTGGTGGTAGAGTGCCGTGACTGTGTGTAGATTGCCACTGTCTAATTAAATGAGATAATAGATTAATACAATGTAGTTTGAATGACAATCTGAATAATTTGACAATTGAAAAATAACTTTATTATTATATCAGGCATTGCTGAGCATGTTATGGCTTTTTGAAATTGCTCGGTATAATACATACAATATGGTTTTACGGTTAATTAGCAAAATATATATACAATATAAAATATCAAGAGGTCTGGTAAAATATAAGCATAAGTTATTTTTGACAACTTTCATCTTGACATTTGACCCAAATAAAAGTATATCTTATTTCTATTTACAAAGTTGTATTTAGAAATACATACTAGAATGAATCAAACTGTTAACTGATGTGTTAAGGATTAATAAATCATTATATTTGGTTAAGGAATCACTTTAGAGTTTCACTCTGAGAATATACATCTGGTAATTTGACATGTTCTATTGGAGAAAAATTTTTATTGTTAGACTACGTATCCCCCTTTACAAAATGCCAAACTTTTACAAAATTTATATGAAATTATTTTTATTTTTATTCCATCGAATTTTATTCTCATCTGACAGGTTTTACAGTAGATAATTTTTCTTGTTATAAAAAGAGAAGTAAAATTTTAATTTCATAAAATATAAACTTGTTTCAAAGGAAAATTTTTTTCCTATGAAGCATTTATTCTTAGTAAGAGTGAAATTATTTTTATTATAGTTTTATTTTAACCATATCTTAAATTTTGGCTTTCTGCCCTTTAATTTTGGAATCTCTCCTAAATCTGTGATTCCAATTGCAAGCCTAGACTAGCACCCATCATTATCTTCTATGGTAAAGATACCTGGTCTGATTTTTTTTTTAATAATAAATTGTGAAATACACCTTGTTAGAGGCAATTCAAGTTGCCTACTCAATAGCCATTTTCTCCCTTTTCCAGTGAATCACATTTTCGTGTATGTGTATGTATGTGTATGTGTATGTGTATGTGTATGGATAGCTGTGTGCTTTAGCCCAGTGAAGAAATAATAGAAGGTAACATGGACAGAAAAGAGGCACATGTAACAATATCATCCCTAGATCTTCAAGCAAACATTTTACCATAGATAATAGGTCTTAGAAAAAATATCCAACCAAACGAGGACAGCAGAGCAGAAATGGATCTTTGATGACACAAACTACTGACAGAGTTCCACAATGGTACCTGCCTTCAGACTCTCCAAAGTAATAAATGGTTTTCTTATTGTTTAAGTTATTGTTAATAAGATACTATGATTCTAGCCAATGAAAACTAGTCCCAATACATCCTCATTCATCTCTCTAAGCCAATTAAGGGAAATAGTTTATCAACCTGAAAAGCAATTTTACATGATGTCCATGTTTGCTATTTATAGATAATACTGGGGACTTTATTATCTTGAACTAATGCAAAATATGTTTTTTTAAAGTATTCACAGAGAATGAAAGTCTTAGATTTTGTCAAATTTTAAATCTGCATTTTTAATAATGCTGCACCTTTATTGTTTCTGATTGGCCTATATTCTTGTATCCACTCAGAGTAGTTTTCAAAAACACAAAAATTATAGAATTATCCTCTAAGTCAGAATAAAATCTTACCTAGAAATGTGAGCCATTATATAATACATTAAAGCAGAGTTGCTTTGATGGAAGATAGAAAAGGATATAGTAACATTTTCAAGTCTGATTTTTTCATTTTCTCTTGTGAAGCACAATTTGAAAACTATGTCCTACAGCATTCTACCCTAACTGTATTTACCTAATTTCTGTTCTTCCTCTGGAATCCAATTCAAGCTTGTTCTCCAATTGTAGGAGAATTTTAATAGTACAACAGTTTACATGAAGAGCAAATAAGTTTCAACTGCCTTTGTCATATATTATGAAGAAATATAGCAAGTATAGTATGTTGCTTGGAGCCTGACTGACATCTGTTCATCCTCTCTTACCCTTGCTTTTTATAATTGCACATAATTCTTACCTGTCACTTGATGGCTTTAATTTTTATATAATGAACTAATGCAAATATATTAGAACACCTTTCACCTTCAGTGAATAGAATCTAAAAAAATCACCTACAAAGTCTGAGTACCTAATGATTCTTTAGGGATCACTCTTGCACCCTTAGCTTTCAAAACTCACCCACCTTCTTGGCCTCCTTTCTGGCCTGCTGTTTCCTCATTCTCACTCTAGGTACTTGCAGGGATTTGAGTCTGCCTTGAACCTCAGCCTAACCTAATTGGTGATCAGGATCCCTCCACTATTGTCATTTCCTTCCCCAGGATTGATTCTTGATTCTCTTTAGCCATGCTCACTTGAATTCTTTGAGACCACTGTTTGGCCAACACAATGTTTTTGTAGAATTCAAATTCTAGTGGGATGTAGTGGTATCTCACTGTGGTTTTGTCACATTTTTCTGATGACTAGAGTTCTTTTCCTATGCTTATGGTCATTTGCATATTTTCTACTGTGAAATGTCTATTCAAAATTTACCCATTTTACCAAATTTGTTTGTTACTGTTGAGTTACAAATTTGCTTTATTTATTCTAGATACAAGTCACTAGTCAGATATTTGCTTTTCAATTTATTTTCTCAATTTGTGGCCTATCTTTTTATTTTTGTAAAAGTACTTTTGAAAATAACATTTTTTGATAAAGTACAGTTTATACTCTTTTTCTTTTATGATTCATACATTTTTGGGTCCCAAGATCCTTTGTCTAACCAAAAAGATTTTCTCACACGTTTCTCATTTTCTTCTAGAAATTTTACAGTTTTAGCTCTTAGGTTTTAGTTCTTATGATTCATTTTGAGATTTTTTAAATATAGGTAAAGTAAGTACTGAGGATAATTTCTTGTCATATGAATATCTAATATTTTTGTTGAAAAAACTAACTCTTCCAATTAAATATTCTTGGCATCATTGTCAAAAAATCAATTGACCTTAGATATATGGGTCTATTTCTGGATTCTCTATTCCATTTAATGCACGAATATGTCTATCCTTACACCATATATGCGTTATTAAGGCTGCTATAACAAAGTACCACAAATTGTGTGGCCTAAACAACAGAAATTTGTCTCACAATTCTGGAGTCTAGAAGTCCAAGATTGGCAGCACCATGCTCCCTGAAGGTGCTAAAAAAAGATTTATTCCACACCTCTCTCCCAGCTTCTAGCAGTTTTTTGGCTGTGGGAAGATAATTCCATCCCTTAAATGACATTATGACATTCTTCCTGCACACATGTCTGTGCCCAAATTTCTTCTGTTTGATAAAAACACCAGTCATATCAGACTAGGAGCAACTATGATGACCTTATTTTACCTTTGTAAGCACTCTGTCTCCAAATAAGGTCACATTCTGAGATACTAGGCGTTAGGACTCTAAGATATCTTTATGGGAAGTGGGGGAAAGAAATTAATTCATAACACACTGCTGTAAAAGTTTTATTTACTATAGCTTTATAGTAAGTTTTGAAATCAGGCAGAATAATATCTCCAAACACATAACTTAAAAAAAAAATTAGCTATTCTATTTTTTGGTCCATTTTTCCATAGTATAGAAATTGAATATGTACCCTACCAAAAATTCAGGACAGTGGCCAAACCTTGAGATTTACAACCATGAGTTATCATCATATTGATGAGATCAAAACCATAAAATGAATGAGTTCACTAAGGAAATAAGTATAGATAATGTAGGGGAGCAAAATTTGCCACCCCAAGATGTCAATTTAGCATACATGTTATTTTGAACTGAAAACAATCAAGACCCAAAAGATTCAGAAAGAAACTTTGACCTTCTCTGTTACCTAACTAAATAATTTAAATGGAGGGCCTATTGTAGGAATAGATCTATTCTATAGTATGAGCTAGGTGTGTAGACAGGAAGGAAACTAGCAAGTCTGTTTGTTAGCATTTCTCTGTGCCTTACTGTCTCTACATGGCCCAGCAAACATCTGTTTACCAAAAATTTGCTTTCCATCTCCATGTCAAATGCCTTCCTCCCCTTTGAGGTCCCAAACCACTACCCCAAACATCCTCTGTGGTCTTTAGCTGGGGATACTATTTAAGGTGAGGGTTTTGGCCATTTTAGCAAGTTATTCAGTTTTCCTGGGTTTCCCCCATGTATACATGTTACTAAACATTTGTTTGATTTTCTCCTGTAAATTTGTCTCATGTCAATTTAATTCTTACACCAGCCAGAAGAACCTAATAAGGTGGAGGAAAATTTTTTCCTCTCCAATAATAAAAAAGTGAAAAGGCCCAAGGGTTAAGCTCTTGAGCACTCCAGTGTTTAGAGAATAGGAGTTGGAATATGAGAAGGAAACAGCAAGGGAAATGGAAAGAAAATGAGATGAGTGTGAAAGAAAGTACACAAAATGAGTATGATATTTATACTGAATGAAGACGATATTTCAGTGAGAAATGACCAGTTTGGTCAAATGCTGCTGATAAGCCAGGTTAAGAAGAGGATTTAAAATTGACTGTTGGATTTAGCACTGTAGTGTTTTGGTGTTGGCTTGGGTACTGTAGTTTGGTGGCCTGGATATTTTGATTGGACAATCAGATGGAAAACAAACAATGAGAAAAAGGACTCAAAGTGTGTGGAACTCCTTTGAGAATTTGTGCTAAAAAGGAAAAAAAAGCAAAGAGAGAAAAATGATAGTGATTTTTAGACAGAAATAATATCTAGTTTTAAGGCTCAAGGGATAAACTAATAACTGATGCCACATGTAAGAGCGGGCATTTCTGGGGCAATATTCTTGAACTGATGAAAAGAGATGAATAAAATGCACAAATGGATGGTTGGCCCTGGCTAGGGGCAGAGATGATTTATACTAAGAGACAAATTACGTAGCCAAGACACAGGTAGATATGTAGGTACCCTGGTGGGAAATCAATCATGTGTTCTTTTAATTGTTTCTATTATTTAATTAAAAACAAAAGCAAGGTTATCAGCTGAGAATTAGAAAAATGAAGGCTGTTTTATATACTTATATGGGGAAGAGAGATGTGATAGTTAAACAGGAGAATTAGAGTATCTGTAGATTTAGGGAAGATATTATAACTGCTCAGATTAGTGGTCGCTGATGTAAAATAAAAACAATCAGCATGGTTTTGTGTTTTTTCTCCAGTCATACTCAGCTAAGCAGTTCACACATGTAATGATAAAGCTTTGATATCATCAGAACAGTATTTCAGTCAAAAGAGTTTTATTAAGATAATAACCAGAAGAATTAAATATTTGTATAAGGCAACAATTTTAATGGCTGACCATGGAATTTAGGCTAGATAGGAAGGAAAGCTAAGAAATGAGGTATGTACGGACATAGAAAAAGTAGTAGAATCGATGGATTGTGAGATCTGATAATTAATGGAATCAGGAAACTATAGAAAGTGAGCTGTTAGCAGACTTGCTTCTCCTACACTTTCTTGAATCTACCTTTCTATTTTTACCTAACTTTAATTATTAATTTGTTGTGTGCTTCTTTTATCTCTATAATTTTATTCACATAGCATTTCGATTTTGAACCATAAAATTTAGAACCACAATTTATATTTTTATATTTTCCAATAAATATTAATGTTTAGTTTTTCTCACTTGTGTAGAAAATATCTTGAGAGCAGAGACTATGCCTCTGTTTATTTATTTCAGTTTTGAAAATTAATTTTATTTTAGTTCAGCAACAAACACACACACATTGCAACAATTTTCTAGATGCATTCACACTCAGATTTTATTGGTTTATAAGACAATCACTTATTTTTCTTGTAAGAAGCATGCCTGTCTTCTTAAAGGAGAAAGAACATATCATGAAGAAGAAGGAATAATCAAAAAATTATTAGTTAATTTTAAAGAATATGTTGAATAGCATGAAGCATGCAGAATGAGGGGGTTAAAAATATAGGAGAGCTATGATAATCCTTTCTTCAAGGACCCCAAAGACTTGGGAAAGGATGAGGTCATATTACTTTTAACATTCCTTTTTTAATTGGTAAAATATGAATATTTGGGTGTAAATGAAATAAGATTTTCTTTTATGGGTCTAATAGATTGAGTGTGAACCTGCCAGATAACTTTAATGTTCTCTTAAAATAAAAGATGATTTCAACTTTTAAGAAAAGAGTTAGCTGAAAAGAATAAGGTTTTGAGGAGAGTGGTGAAAACTTTAAATAGGTAATATGGATAATGGACAGATGATTGAATCAGAAGGAACAACTAAATATCTGGGTAGAGTGAAAAGCACTACCTAGGTTTGAGGTCACGGATTTATACTGGGTTCAGTCCAGTAGTTGTGTGAGTTGTATCCAAATAGCATTCTGCAGGCCAAGTGGAGTAATAGAGAGGATATAGGGTAGATCCATTGGAGTATTTAGGATGTACTTAGTGGGTGAAAGAAAAGGGTAATGGAATGAGGGAGCTGAGTATATTAGCAAGGAAAGACAAAGTGAAGCACTCTGGAGATGGATATAAAAGTTAAGGTCAACATAGAAATGGAGTTTGATAAACTAGATAAAAGGAAAGAACCAGGGAGTAAATATCTCAACTGATGGAAAAGAAGAAAGTAGAGACAGCATCTGGAAGAGGAAATTAGGAGACTAGAAGACTGCTGTTAGAGTGAAAAATTTGATTTTAAACTTCTGCATTGTGAAGATGATAAAATCTAATATGTTGCCATGTCCGAAGAAATTACTGATAAAATTCACATGTGAGCATATTGTTAAATATCAGTGTATGTTCATTGGTTGATTGTAAGTTAGTGTTCAACAGACTGATATTCAAAGTTCAGTGGCTAATGCTGCAAAATTTTAATTCAATTTCTAGTTAAATCTAGATACATAACTACCTGAGGTTCAAGTTTGCTTTCCATGTTTTTGCTGATATTTTCTGCAGTTTCTTATTGATATCCTATAAGCACTAGTCTTTCTGAAATGCAATGGCATGAATTTTGCTTATGTTTTTTAAACTTTCATATCACCATGGTTATGGACAGTAAAATGGCAGAAGACCACTCTAAAACTTTCAAGACATCTAATCACCTGAAATATAATAATACATTTAATAAATCAGGATATACATGAAAATAAAAATGTCACTGTTGCTGTGGTTCAGATATATCAGGAAAAAAACAACTATGGAAAATGGATACCTTAATTTTATTATCTCTAATCTAAATTTCTAATAATAAAATTAAAAGGTGAACGTTGCTTTTATCATTTGCACTTATCTTTAGATAAAGCCCTCAATTTTAGCATTTATATTTGTAAGTGTGCTGGGTTGTCAATTTTACTGAACTGAAAAATGTTGATTTGCCGCTAGCTTTTTCTATTCAGCTTATGAAATTGCTTTCCCTTTAAATTACTGATATTTATTCATTCAAAAAGAGGATAGCAGTAGGGACGTAGTGCTTTGGTGATTTCACGTAACTTTAGTCACCCTTCATCCAAATAGGAACTGTATTTAAAAGAGTAAAAAAGGGTTTTAAAAAATAATTAAATTGATTTTGTTTTGGAGGGGGAAATTTTCATCCTACTCCTCTTAAGTTCTTTTAGTTGGTCTAAATAAATTGACACAAGACAGATGAACAGGAGAAAAAAAAATTAATTTGTACACATGGAGGTCTCATAGAAATGGTACTCAAGGAGTGATCAAAGCAGGCATCCTTAAACTTTACAGACAAAGAAACAATAAATTTGTGAGGAATTGACAGGACAAAGAAACTTAGGCTTTGTGTGCTTAATCAGTGAAGAACCCATACAGACTTTCGGCTTAAATAAATATTAATATAAATTAGTAAGGAAGTAACAAGATTTCTTTATATAGCCTTTAAGGCCCTGACTTTCCTATCTCTGGTGATAAGGATGTCAGTCTACCTCCTGGTACAGGGAGGGTACCTTTCAAATTAGAGATGTATTTTCTGTTTTCAGGGAGACAGAGAAGAGGGTCAGAGTGTCCTTCTTGCACCAGCTGTTTTTTAAGTAACTTTAATTCAAAATAATCAATATGCCACTTTGGCATATTTCAGGGTGGCCTTCCCTGAGCCCCAACAGTTTAAAAATACTAGACTAATTTTTGCTAGTTTTTGATCGTACAGATGAACCTAATGGCAAAATATGTTGATTGCTAATAAAGTCATTTAATATTCTACACACCTGCATATTTATCAGCTATAAGTGCAGTCTAGCAATCAGCAATATCCCCATGATAACTCTCCTGTGGTGCCTGGCAAGATAATATAATGCCTGATGAGCAGTAAGGTACTCTTGAACCAAGAGGTAGTCAGCTCTCAATTTTGGTACAAAGGAAATGAGTTCACCCTGCTGCCCCAGGCAGTGGAGCAAGTGGAGCAGAGCACCCCCGGGCAAGGAAAACCCTAGCAAGTCTAATCATTTAAAAAAGGTCTGCAACCTTTCCAAAGATTTTTAAAAGATGAAACAGACTGTTATACACCTATTAATAATATATACTTAACAGCAAAATGCTTTTTCAGTGAAAGAGTCTTGTAATTTAGAAAGTAGAGTCCTTATTAGGTGCTGTATGCCTAATAAAGCATTGTAATAAATAGCTGTTCCAAAAGAACTGCAGCTCATAGATCTTTCTTGGGGCATGATGACGCTTTGAAGAGGGTGTATGTTCCTCGCTGTCATTAACACTAATGGAGTTACACTTGTGTACATATTTTACTATTTATAATGCAATGTGCAGTAATAAGGCCCTGCAATATTTGCTTTTCTATTACTAAGCCAAGAACTAAAAAGCAAACTGAGCACTTTGGGGAAACTTGAAGTACTGTATGATTGTATGCACGGCCCGGACCATACTTTGTTGTAACATTTGCTCAGGATATGGAAGAAGTGCAACTTATTCACCTTTCTGTCACCATCTAGATTGGGACCTGGTATATTACAGATAGCTAAATATCTGTTGAACAAAAAAACAAATGAATGGTACATTCTAGATTCTTCTTAAATTTTTCTTTCCTTTGGAACTAAAGACTACTTAATAATCCACTGTCCATATATTTCTTACTAAAACAAATAATACATAAAATAAAGAAAAATAATGCAAGATGACTTCTCACTTGCACTAATTTATTCTCTATATATTTATCAAATGCCTACTTTGTGCCTGGCACTTAGGACAGATCAGTGGAAAAAAAAATAGACAAAAATCCTTGGTGTCATGGAACTTACATTCTCATGGGGAAGGAGAGACAATAACTGTAATTAATAGTAATATGTAAATTAGATTATATTAGAAGATGATTCAATTTTGTGACAGAAAAAAAAAGTAGGGCAGGATAAGGGAGAGTCAGGAATGCTACTTTAGAGGGAGAGATGTAGCAGTTTTAAATAAGATAGACAGGGAAACCCTCACTGAGAAGGTGAGACATACAAAAGGTAAAGAAATGAGCCACATAGTCATCAGAGGAGCAGAACGCAGAAGAAAGCTCAGGCAGTGAAAAGGTGCTAAGGGAAGAATATATCTGCCATGTTAGAAGAGCAGGAAAGACAATGTGGCTGAAGCATTGTGGAGAGAAGTAGAAAAGTGGGTCAGAGAGGCAATGGGGGACCAGATTAAGTAGAGCCTTGCAAGCCATCGTTAAGGACTTTGGATTTTAACTCTGAACCAAATGTGGAGCTGTTGGAGAGTTTTGAGTGAATGACCTGGCTTCTTTGTTAAGTATTAACAGTTAGGAAATAAGAGTGGAAACAGGTAGAGCCCACCACAGTACTGTAGGGATGGAAACATTTTCTCTTCTTCTCTTCTAGATTCTTTGGTTGATCTGTTACTGGCAAAAGGGAAATAAGAATTACCTCAGTTCTTAGACACCCCCCAAAAAAAAGAATTTTTACACAAGAGACAGAAAGTGTGATATAAGCAAGATTTTTATTAGTGAAGTAAAAAGATAGTAAAAGATAGTACACTTCCGAGATTTGGCAATGGGCCATTCCAAGAGAGGAAAAGTGGCACCACTCCTTTGTTTTCCATCTTATACCCTGGCTTAGGGGCATTTTTGTGGTTGACTGATTGGTTAATGGCTCAAGTTCTTTGAGTGAACAGGTTGATTAACAACTCAGCTCTGGCACACCCATCCACTTTTGGGCAGGTTCATGGGGTCAGATTACTCCAGGTCCTTCTCTTTGGGCAGCTGCAGCGTTTTGATTTTAACTGGCTTCTTTTGCTGGCTCTCATTTAGGGAAAATAAAAATGTCTGGAGTCCCTTTTACTGAATGCAGAAGTGCATGGGTTGTTTCTTTTGCCTTCCTCTCCCCCTGTTCAGTACTCATTCCTATCTAAACTGCCTAACAGATCTAATAATTAAATCTATAGAAGACAGATTAACAGGAGAAAAACAAAATTGCACATGTATGGAAGCCTCATTAAGATATAAAGACTCCAAAGGCAGCCAGGTAACTGAAGCTTATATAACATCCTGAGCTAAAGGGGGTAGGGAAATGAGGATACAAAGGGGAGGAAGATCATTCACAGGAAGGTGAGAGAGATTCTTGGGAAAGACAGGTTGCCCTGTTATAAAGATAAGTTTGCTAGGTAAAAAGTATCTCTGGTAATGGCTCCCTTTCTGGATCAGGCCCCTCTCCAATGTAGATTTAGGGAGTTGAGAGTGAGATAAAGAACTTTGCCTGAATCTACTGGGTTTTGATTGTCTTTAGCTCTGTTAAAAACCAAAAATTAAACCCAATAAATTTAAAGATTAACTGGTTTTATTAAATGATGTATGAATAGTAAGAAACCCATCTAACAAACACAAAGGTGCTCTGAGGAGTTGTACAAAATGGAAAGTTTTTAAAGGCAGAAAGGAGATGGGAAAAGAAAGATAAGTGGATTATCTCAGACATGATCACCTTTCCTTAGGGGAAGGGAGTGGGTCTTGTGCAGTTACCTTACTAGGAAAATTCCAGACTTAATTTGTTTAAAATTCCACTCCTGGGCAAGTCTGAAACTACCATTAGGTGAAGTATGAAGTCTTGGTGGGGCTTAGAACAAGTAATTCCATCTGGGGCTTGGTGTTTCTTTTCAACAGCTCAAAATAATCCACATGCCAAAGTGACATATTTTGGGATGACAAATTTTGCTTCCCTTCATTACCTTATGTATTCAATGTGCTGTGTAAGACAAAGACAGAAGGTGAGAATGAGTTCCAAATTTTTAGCCTGGGCAACCTGGAGTGAAAAGTTAATAATCTAAAAATTATGTAGACAAAGTATTAGTGGATGTAGGGATCCCTAAGCTAGGAAGCCCACCAAAATGTGGGTTCTTGTCACCAGCTGTGAAAGAATTTGAGCAGAGGGCAGAGGGACAAAATGAAAAGCTGCTTTATTGCTCAGAAGGGGAAATGGAAGGAAGGTGCTTGAGCAGGGAGAAGGGAAGAAAATCGCTCAATGAGGAAAAAGTGCTTGAGCGGGGAGCTGTCAGCCAAGATGGCTGGTAGAGACAGCTCCAGCCCAGGTTGGGCCACATGAACTTTTATGAGAGGCTTCCATCATGGTGTCATCATTCCGAGTGTGCAGCCAATCAGTCCTTGTTTGAGTTTTTCAGTCCTTTTGTGGTTGTTGTCATGGCAGTCATTAACTGTCATGGCATTGGTGGGTGTGTCATTTAGCATGCTAATACATTACAGTGAGCATTAATATAATGAGGCTCAAGGTCCATTGGAAGTCATATCTTCTACCATCTTGGACTGGGTGGGTTCTAACCAGTTCTTGTTTCTTCTATGTAGCTGTCTCCTGAGACTTAGATAAGAGTAATTGGTTTCTATTTGAGGGAGGGGCAGATTCTGGAGACAACAGCCTTGGTAATGCAAAGAAAAGTTGCTTTTAATCAGAATGCCTACAATCTAGTGGACCCAGCATCCCCCTCAATAAAACATCTCCAAAGATTCTGTTCAGCCATGAAAGTTTTATAGGGAAATGAAGGAATAATCTCAGTTAATCGTTGAAATAGGTGGTCAGAGATGCTGCCATCCCCAAATGCCTGCAAGCTTATCCTAATCAACTGCTTGAGCCAGCTCTTCTGTGACTCAGGGAGGCCTGGGAGACATCAACTTATGTATAAACAAGAAGCAGGGGTTGACGGGGTGCCCACAAGGTCCTGCTCACTTTCAAATGTACAATGAATTGTGTAGTATCTTAGAATCTGTGTAGTGTACTGTAAAAAATGTAGGTGACATATTCACTGAAAATCATGCTTGAAACTAAGTCCCCCTAAAACTGAGTTCCCCTGTCAAGACTATGATTAACCTCTCTAACTAAACATTTATTCCCTTTCTTATCTTATCCCTGTTCTCCTCAGGATTAAGGAACTTGAAAGAAAGGGGGAGGGGACTGAAACCTAGCAGGACCCTATGGGACCTTCCCAGGTACAAAAGCCCCTCTCTGTCCCCCATTTCTCCTTTGCAAAAAAAAGCTTTAGTCTCCTAGGCCTTCCCTGAGTTTCAAAGAGCAGACTCAAGCAGTTGCTAATTAGAGAAGTGAGAGAATGCAGAAACAAAAGTAATCAAGCAAGAAAGGTAACCACAGCTTAACCAATAGTTCAGTGATAAAACAGAGTTCTAATTCCTCCTCAAGGGGTATGCATAACAACTTGATGAGTATCTTTGAGTTGTTCTGCAGAAACTAACACTCCCATCTAGGTGGAGGATGGTGACTTCATGCTGACAATAAGCACATAGATCCCACACTGGTTGGAACCAGCAGATTGATGATTAAGATTCCTAAAACATCACCTGTCCACCAGTCAATCAGAGGAAAGTCCACAAGCTACAACTTTTACCCCAAATGTTGCCTTTAAAAATTCTTCCCTGAAAGCCATCAGGGAATTCAGGTCTTTTGAAAAGGAGCTGCCCATTCTCTTTGCTTGGCACCCTGCAATAAATGGTGTACTTTCCTGCACCACAGCCCAGTGTCAGTAGATTGGCTTTGCTGTACAGAGGGTGAGCAGATCCAAGTTCAATTTGAAAATGTGTTTAAGAAAATAAACTCCAAATCAGGGTCCAAATGAGAAAGGATCTTGTGTTTGGGCTTAATGACTGCCTAGGTCAATCCCAAAGTTCAATCATTCATTTTTTGCATTCAACAAATATTTTTGGACTACCTATTTTATGGCAGATGCTGTTCTAGGGATTGGTGATAAGATAGTATAAAAATCAGGAAAAAAAATTTATCCCTTGTAGTTTACCTACAGTTGAGGTACAAATACAGTGAGCAAAATAAATTAGTAAAATATTATAAATGTTATATAGTGATAAATGCTTAGAAGGAAAAAAATATATATATCAGAGAAAGGGAATATAAAATGACTGGGCAAGAAGGTGTTGAAACTTTTAAAAAGAATGGCCAGGACAAGTACCACTGGGAGGTGACTTTTAAGTAAAGACATTGAGGAAGTGATGAAGCTAATATAAAGATACTTCTGGAAGATCATTCCAGCAGAGGAAAAAATAAACCATGAAGACCTTCTCATTCAGACTGTCGGCAAAGCTCTAGTATGGCCTGAGAAAGGAGAACAATGAGGATCAGTCCTCAAAGAGTCTTCCAGATTGACCCAAGATGATCATCACAGCAGAAAATTGTCATTTTGTGATCTCTCATCCCATTCTGGATTTGGAGTTTAGGGACTAAATTCTGATCCCATCTACAGGGTGGGAAAAGAGATTCAGCCTACTGAGAGAATTGAACATGATCATTTGAGGTATTTTAGAGACTGAGGTGATTCACAGCTGAGTGGATAGATTCTATCTTTATCTTTGGGAATGCCTAAATGTTTGGTGTTTGACTCTTGGCCAACATAAGGGCAGTAGGACTTATGATATGCCGTATAACATCTAAGCTGCTCTTAGCAACTCCCAAGGCAACCCCCATGGCTAATTTCTTTACTGATGGCTTAAGACTAGCCTAACTGGTTAGATAAGCCTGACTTGATGGTATGAATGTAGGGATTTATAAGAATCCTTCATTTGAAGCTTCACTCATTGATGCCTGTCCCAAAACTCACACTCCTTGTACAGATCTTGGCAATTCAAGGCATGTTAAGCATATTTCATGAATATGGTTGGGTCCATGGGCACCTTATGCTGTGGAATGCCTCTTGGACACATGATGCATATCAGCATTCTCTTTCTCTCCCTGCACATATCCTTTGCTTTTAAATAAAAGCCTTGTATGAGTTGAAGGAGAGCAAAATTTGCCACCCCAAAGTGTATCTTTGGCATGTGGATCATTCTGGGGGAAAAAAAAAAAGTCAAGGCCCAAAGGACTCAGGAAGAAACTTTCCTTCCTCTTAATTGCCTAAAAGAATGTAGATAGAGGACCTGTTCCAGGAAAGGAACATCGCCATAGAAAGCTATAGTATGAACTAGGTGTATAGACAGGGCAGAACCTAGCGAAGTCTGTTAAATTTCTCTCTGTGTCCCACTGTCTGTGCATGGCCCAGCAAACATTTGCTTACCAAACATTTGCTTTTCTATCTTCATGTGAATTGCCTTCCTCACCTTTGAAGTCCCAAACTACTACCCCAACATCCTCTGTTGTCTTTAGCTGAAGATTGTATTTAAAGTGAGGGCTTTGAACATTTTAATGAGTTACTCCGTTTTCCTCAGTCTCTTTTGTGTGTACATGTTGGTAAATTTTTGTTTGATTTTCTCTTGTTAATCTGTCTCAAGTGAATTTAATTTTTAGACTGTCCAGGAGAACCTAGAAATGTAGAGGAAAATTTCTTCCTCTCTGACAGAGTATATTCTGTGGAGTCTACTAAGCTGTTTAAATATTCCAACTGGATAAAACAATATAGGTACCAGTGTAAGAAAAAGAGCTGTCACAACCAAGGTTTATAGTACGTGCACTTAGATAGATCTGGAGAGTCAGAGATGTGTATCTACCTCTCTGCCAGCATAGAAAGATCACTCCACTCACTCTACATACTCACCATCTTCATTGTTAGTTGATACATACTGTAATATAAATTTAAATGCTGAAGTATACCAAAAAACTGAGTGCCTAAGATTTTTAGGAGATGTTCAGGTCATTCATAGTTAATTGAATATGAAATAAATATAGTCAAATATATTCTGGAAAAGCTTCAATTATGACAAAGTATCTTTTTATTAAGAAAAAGGGAAGGGGCTTTTATTTGTTACGCTCTCTGATTGTTCTCTAGCACTTATAATAGAGGCTGATACATCAAAGACATTCAATAAACACTTGTTGAAAGGATAAATAAGCCACAGTGCTGAATTTAAATACCAGTACTTTATCACATATCATGTCTATCGATAGGTGAATTAGAGCATTTAAATTAATTCTGTGACATATAAAACATATCTGGGACTTAGATAGTAGCAGGATGTTTCTCCAAACTGTTGGCCAGTCATCCTGGAAGCATAAGCCTTCACATCTATTATAATCACTTTCCTAGGCAATGTCTTACCATAGTTGACTGACTATTAGTTGAACACATGAATGTATGTAGATTACAGCAGATATTTATTGCTCTTCAGTCACCCAGAAAGCATTCACCTTTCTTTTGGGAAAAAAAAAACATACTTTGGAGTAGCAAATTCTTTAGCTCATTTTTAGCCTCTGAGACACTGAAAGTTATAGGTGATGTCCTTTCTGGTGCTGGGTTTAAACTTTTTGTTTAATTATTTAATTCCCCTTAGATCCTTAAAATAAATCCCAATTTTATTCAAAATTGCCAGACTTAAGTTTCTTTTGTCTATAGCCAAATGACCATATCTGTTAAAGTAAACTAAATATGTTATGTGAGGAATACTATAGCATGTAGTTATAGTTTTTCAGCTTTAAAAAATGAAAGAGGGGAAGATGTAGCTTATGACTAAGGGAGAAGCTGTGAATTTTGAAAGGTTTTGCACTGCTTCTGAGAATTCATGTAGATTGTGTCATGCTTCATAACATGCTTCAAATAAAATAAAAAGGATTGGAAGCAGAGAATTTCTGCCCCTAAGCTCATTTATGGTTGTTTCCATTTCTAGCTCTTTCTCTGTTTAGTATTTGACCTCAAAGAGTCAAATACAGTAACAACCACTATGGATTGAACTTCTCTCAAAACTAACTGTTAATGAAAGCAGTAGGCTGCAGGCAGGCCTTTTCTAAATAAAATTGAATCACTTTAGTTGTTTGTATTATTGATGCTTAAAATATCCTATATGACGATTCCACATTATGATACTGTGATTTATAATAAAAATAACGTATTTGGTTTTTGTCCCCAGTTTGGACACAGAGTTCATAAAGCCCTTGGAATTTCCTAATAAGAGTAATAAATGCCTCTTGATATTCATAACAAATCCTTTTCAACCACACCTGAGTTTATTTTAATGAGGTGGCTTTGGGAAAGTGCTTAAATATGGGGGCTGGTTGCCAAAAGAAGGAACCAAGTGAAGAGAGATGGAACTTTCATCCCACTCTGGGGCTACTGAATAAAGCCTACATTAAAAAAAAGGGGGGGAGGGTGTTCAGAGAGATTCCAGGTTGATGGACCCATGGAGATTTGGGGAGAGTGGTGCACCTCTTCTCACATACCTTGCCCTATGCCTCTCATCTGGCTGTTCCTGAGTTATGTCCTTTTATAATAATGCCAGTAGTTTAGTAAGTAAACTGTTTCTCTGAATTCTGCGAATCACTTAGCCAATTAATTGAACATGAGGAGAGGGTACTAGGAATCTCTGATTTATAGTCAGTAAATCAGAGGCACAGATGACAATCTGGACTAGAGATTGATTTTTAAATGAGGGGCCACAGTCTGCTGGGGCTGAGCCCTTAACCTCTAGGATCTGACGTTATCTTCAGGTAGTATCAGAACTGAGTTAAATTTGTGGGACACTCATTCAGTATCCCTTGAGAACTGGAGAATAGATTGATGTGGGCAAAACCTCTGCATACCTGGTGCCAGAAGTGTGAGTGTGATAGTAATGTGGAAGTAAGAGACATAAAGGAAGAGTAAGTCTTTTCCAACACATTGGACACATATTTTTACATATGTTTTTGACTTTTTATTTGCTGACAACCATTTGAGATTCATTTAGATAAGAAATATATGATTTCCTTAGTTATTAAAAAGTTAAATATTTTAAAGTTGTTTCCAATCTTTTCTCCCAATTTTTATATTTCCCAATTCTTTCCACCAATTGAAAGACTGTATAGCATATATATCCTTGTATATCAATACTTTAAACTCAAATACTAGCACTATGTTTCTAATTTAGCAAGCATCAAAAATAAACTTGAACAACAATTTCAAAACTTTTCCTCCCACTCTCACATTTGGGAGTTCAAATTTCCACAAAAACAAAACAAAACGAAAAAGCAACTTTCTAACATTTAGGACACACCTTAGCACATTATGAAATTGGGGTTAGTGGCTACTCCTTATATTTGCTGTTTCTATTTTTTTTTTATTGTTCCCTTTACCTCTTTTAATCAAATTTGCATTTCTCCAATCTCCTGTTAAGGTTGATAATGATTTATATTAAACTTTCCCTGTCCAAATTACTGTATACTTTGCTCTCTGATTGGAGATCCAACTAATACAGATAGCAACACAGTAGCTTCATTCAGTGTCCTCCATAAGGCTTGCTATGGTATAAAATTTGATCCATCTAGTAAATTTTAATGTATTTATTATTACTCTTATAATTCCAGAAAAGGACATATAACTCATATACTTTATGACATCATATTTTTACTTATTCACATGTTTCAAAGGTGAGGGTCTATAAAGTATCAAGGTTGAAATTAGAGGGAGAGAAAGAACTTTGCAAACACTCTCACATTGTCCTATTAAAAAATAATTTTTTATCATCACTTTTCTTGTATTATCAGTGACTGAGGACTCAATCACTGAGGACCTATTTACAACTCAAGATCTTCAAAATTCTCCTTTTATTTAACTGTAAGTGTATCCAGTTCTTTTCTGATTTCTCAGTAGTTGCTGCCATGTCAAATTTGGTTGGGTCAGTGAAAGTCCTTCTTTCCAAAATTGAGCCTGGATATTTGTAAATTCCTAGAGAGTCAACACAAATATTTGCATTCAACCTCTCCCTTCTTCTGGAAAGCAAGGATTTATGTTAGTTGGAAGGATGATGATGTAAAATAACAATCAGCTACTCTTTGCTAAAACAAAGTCAAAGCCAGACGTCTTCTAGTCTGTTGCAAATACGGGAATATTCTGTGGATTATCATTATTTTTACAGCATTCAAATGGGAATTTGTTTATTCCTATGCACCTGGGTTTCTTTGTTTGAGATTTCAATTCAGTTCCAAAATTTGTGTATTATCACTTAGACGTTCCCAATCTGACCCTGATTCTGGGATATGAACTTCATAACTTTGCCCCATACCTGGAGTATTACAATAGTTGCCCTCTTTTCCTCTTCAACCATGACTAATTTCTCCAAAAGAAAGAATTAGAAAAAATCTGGGTTGTGTTTATATCCATTATTATTAATCGTTCCTGCATATTCATTTATATTTTTCTGATTTTTTAATCTGAATTCATCAACACCTGACAAATGGCTGGCTTGGTCCTTGTGTAACATATACACATCTGCTCTGATTGATGATCTGTAATCTTAAATTACAATTCCATTCTGTATCAACCTTGGCCTAAATACAGTCCTTGGCAGTAATGCAACTATTTGCAGAAATATCAGTTCATATAACTCTGGGTCCAGGAACAGCCTCTGGTACCATATTGCATGGTCACATTTTAAAATGGTCCATTCCTGATTATGATGTATTCTGTTTGTTTGTTTGTTTGTTCTGGCAGGGGAGGGAAGGTAATTAGGTTTATTTTTAGAGGAGGTACTGAGGATTGAACCTGGGACCTTGTGCATGGTAGGCATGCACTCTACCACTTGAGCTATACCCTCCCCACGATGTATTACTATAATTCAAAATTCTTTTCTCTGGTCCTTGACAATATAATTATTGAAAAAAATATCAAATTATTCATTGCAGTTAGCCTGCACCAGCAGTTCTAAAACCTGAAGGATAATAAGTATTTAGTTTGATTGTGCAGTCAGTCAGAGCTTTGAATTAATCTAACCAATCCTGATATTGACATCTTCTTGTTATCTCCATAAAATCACAATTTTCAAATAAATTAGAAGTCCTTAGATGTTGGGCATAACAGCTGATTTTCACTTTAACACTTCCAGCAGGGTAGTTGTAAGTGTTCACAATTTAGTGCTGTGCATAGTTTTACTTTTCTAGTGAGTGTGTACAATCTCTGTCAGTTATCCCCAGATTTGCACCTCTAACATCAGAATATTTTCTGCACTTTTTGACTTTCTTGTGTTATTCAGGAACCATCTTTTCATATTATTCAAGAATGATTTTTAATCAAGGATGCTGGTGAATATAACACCTTTGCTCCCCAAAGCTGGATAACAGCAGATGAGAATTGTTGCTAAAGAAACCATCACTAGTGTGAGGTTTTATTCTGTGCATTAGTTTCTGCATGGATTTCCATTAACGTTCAAAATAATTTAATTGGAATTTCATTTGTACTTAGTTTCTCAAAGAATATTAACCTTATTTATCACACCAACAACATTCTTCAAAAATCCATCCCCTTCCCAATTAGCATAATTTCTGTAGTTATGCCAAGCCACTCACCTGCCAAATCCTTATATTCTTTTGGTTACAGCCTCATATGGCTTTTCTTTTTCTTCTCTTCACTGTTTTCCATATTTATTTAGCAACTAGGCTAAAACTTTTTCCATGGGAAAGATTTAGTAGGAAAAATGTCAATGTTTACATACTGACATTTTTGCCCTGTTTGCAAAATAATCCACCATTATTTTAAGTAGCCTACTTTTTATTTTTTTCCTATTGTGGTAAAATACGGTATCTGCTTTTTATCACTGGGTGTAATGATACAAGATTTCTATATTATCTTTGAGCTACTTAGTTTTTCCAATGAAAGAAAACCATAAAATTAAACCAAATTTGTCTAAAGATTTTTTGTTATAGACTGTTTGTGTCCCGCAAATTTATATGTTAAAGCCCTGTCCCCCAGTGTGATAGTATTTGGAGGTAAGGCCTTTGGAAAGAAATTAGGTTTAGTTGAGATCATGAAGGTGGGAACCTCATAATGTATTAGGATCCTTAAAAGAAGAGAAAAAGAGACCAGATCTCTCTCTCTCCACCATGTAAGGACAAAGTGGGAAGGTAGTATATATAACACAGGAAACATGTTCTCACCAGGGAACTTAATTGTGGACTTCCCAGCATCCAGAACCATGAGAAACAAATGTCTGTTGTTTTAAGCCACCCAGTCTATGGCAGCCTAAACTGAGACAGTATTTTTGGTTGCTTATACTAGTCATGGTTGACAGAAGTGATTTATTTTTGCTCAACTGTTGGTATTTAACAGCATAATTATGTTTTACTTTGATTAAGGAGTGCCCCATGATTCCAAAATAGATGATTTTCTATTTAAAGAGTGGTGATTCAGCACTCTAATTCCACTTCTAATGCGCATTGTAACAAAGTAAGGTTCAGTTTTGTTGCATTAAATGTTTACATTACTTAGTATATAATACCTGTATATCCATAAATACATAATATTATATAAATGAATATATTAATATTTTAGTTTATTTCATGTTACTTGAGAAAAAGGAGTTGATTAGTTGAGCGTAGCCACATACTTCTCAAATTCTCCAGTCACATGACTTTTCTTGAATGTAGTTTTTTCAGTACCACCATCACCAACCAATATAAGTTTGAACTGAACTTGGGGTTCTCTTTAGACAGCCATCATGATGTTACTTCCAGAAGCATCTCAGCACCCGTCTGACTGAGCTAATTAGTTGAGTTTTTCTGTAAGACTAGGTTAGTAATTACCCTTAAAGGTTTAAAGTAAATTAAAGGAAAAAAAAGAACCAAGGCCATCTTGAGAATGAGTTTGTAGAAGGGAAGAGGGGTTATTTGATGCTTGTTCTCCAACAAGAGCTTTTGGCAAATATGGCTGATGCAGTTCACTGGCATTTGAGGAGCTATTTTTCATTCTTAGCTAGGAGAATTCAGAGAAATAGTTGAAAAATATTTTCTCTCTGCTGGCGACTATATAGAGCTGACATTGTAAAATAATGTTTTACTCCTATAGAATTTCGCTTTACTGAATTTCTACAGCCTATAGTATTAATGAATAGAAATAAAGATGGAAATATGCACAATTAGCTAAAATAGTTAGGACTTGCAAAAAGTATATAAGGAAGTAGCACTTATAGTAACTCACTTAAAATCTGAGTATTGAAAATACTAGAATTGATGTCTTTAGAAATTCTGACTTCACTTTTATTGAGCTATTTACTTGGTAATTAACTCTGAGTAAAGTAGCATTCAGCAGTGTGAGAGTGGTACACTTTCATGAAGGGTATAGTTACTGCTGCTTTACAGTTGGATCAAGTCTACCTTATCTGTAACCAGAAGGGATAGATTTATAATCTTGAGATTTTCTTTGAAGTATTTTCTTTGTCATGTACTCTTAATTGTGAAAGATTAATATGGTCAAGTCAGAGCTAAAAAAGGACATTAGCCATATATTTTCACACTAAAATTTCAGTCATATTGACTGTCCTAATTTTCCATATACCAGCTACTTTACATTATGTTTATTAGTAATGTGGAAAACTTCTAATGAAGTGTTTATAATTGGTGAAAGGTTGACATAAGTTAAAGTACTTCGTATATACAGCAAGTATTCTGTGTAACGATTCTGCTTAGGGCATATAGAATTTAATACCATGCATTACTTTTGACAATTCTACATGGAGCAAAAAATTGTTACATTTCATGTTACCTTTAGATCCTTGTACTCTGCTCTTCCCAAGTAATTAGACCTGTGGAAAAGAACCTTACAAAACAGTCTAAGGCTATGCATACTGTAGTGTAACAGCCAGAAATTCATTGTTTGGTAGTGTCAGAAAACTTGTTTCCCCATTACATGAGCTTGCTAACATATTTTGTAAAAATCTATTGAGGATAAGAACTAGTAATCTTTCTTGTTTTGACTTACAGTGAAAAAAGTCAGAAAGGGCTAATTTTGATTTCTTATCTTTATGTAATATATTGATTCTTATGTACTCAACTAATTGTCACAAACATGCTACTGCATATTAGATTTTTTTAAAACTGTTTTTCAGTGTGATTACTATTCCACTGTTAATGATTTGAAACAGGGAGCTTTGTCCCCTTGAAGAAGATACTAAATTAATGAACCTGATGCAAACAATTTGGTTCCAAAAGCTGATGCTTTAAATTATACCCTCTGGCTAAAAGAAGTTAAAATTTTTGGAAAAGCAAACTTGACCCAAATGCAATTTTAACAATTTGTGAGAAAAGAAGTAATCTTGTCCCCTACTACACTTCCTTCCATTATGACAGAATTGATTTGATAAAAATAATATCTAATTTTGTCCCAGATTTAAAAGTTTCCAGGTCCCCCAAGTGAATCCCAAAACTTTGACGAGGTTTTTTACTTGTCTTTAGACAAAAGGGAACAGAAAGGACAATGTCACAAGTTGTGTGTGAGTATGTCAACTCATCAAACTATGCTGTGTTTTTATGTTATTTTCCACCTTTATGATTTAAAAAAATTTTTTTGGTTTTTAAATCGTAGAGTAATAGAGTAATAAAAGTGTTGCTACATCTTAATCCTACTTGCAAAACTATAAAACTAATAGTCTTATGGGTCACTTTCATCTTCTTTTCATTCTTTTTTTTTTGTTTTCTTAATTTGCTCTTCTTTTTCTTACTTTCTTTTGCTTTACTTATCTGTGAATTCAAACTGTTGTAATCATGGCCCCCAACATGATGTTCAAGGCCTTATTTTTCCAGACCCATCTTTCATAATCTCTAAACAAATGTATACTATTCAACCATATCCAACTCTTACTCTTCTGTGCCTTTGCATTTGCTATCATTTCTTCTGAAGATTTTTTTCTAATGTCTCCTTCACATGCATTTAAATTTTAAAAAAGGTGTAAATCATACTTCAAGACCCTAACATCTCAAACACATTTAAACATCCTTCCTCTCTAGTCTCTTGGTACAGCCTGTAATTGCACTTACCACATTGCATTATAATTTTTTTAATGTGCTTGGCTTTCATAACATGATCTTACTGAGAATTGGAACTATGCCTAATTTGTTCTTGTATTTCCATTTCCTGGAATATAATGTATGCAACAGTCATTTAATTACAATTTCATGCATGAATTCCTGATTAAATGAATGAATGAATGAATGAATGACTCATCATAGCTATCACTAGCTCCGACAAAATTACCGTGAATGTAGCTTATTTGCTAATTGTACAAAGATGGGATTTAAATGTTTACATTATTTGGTCCGTAGATTTTCAACTCTGTGCTTCAACACTTGCAGAGCTTTATAAAAATACGTGTTTGGTCTTCAGTCTTAGAGAGTCTGATCTGTTGTTTTGAGGGTGGTTTCTGGTAATTATGTATTTGTCCCTTAGTTTTAATTTTCACTCATGATTCTTGTGTGCAGTCATTTGAGAACAAGGTGTATCAATAATTTTGAAGGAAAGTCTCACAGTGTAATTGGCTCAATATTAAAAACATAGAATATGAATAAAAAGTACAGCAATAGTGCCTGCCTTGAAGCCTTTCAATACATTTTGATTAATTGTAGAGTGCCAATTTGACAATTATTCATACTTGCTTTGCATGTAATTTTATTCCATTTAAATCACATCTGCAGAACTTAGACAGAATTTCAGTTATTTGCCAGCATTGAGGACATTAGTAACTACCTCCCTGACCTTGAAAACTAGCTAGTGATGAACAAGATGACTAGTGCGTATGAGGGGGTTGGGGTCTATGACTACAAATAAATTCTGCTTTGATGTTTGTGCTACAGTATCTGTATTGTGATTTACGGAAGTTTTGATATCTTTAGCTCAGCCATACGTAGCTTCACTGGAATAGGGAGTATTGCTGTGACTTGATTAATCTAGTGACAGTTTGTGGTTTCACTCTTCGAGAAGGACAGTAAAATAAGATTTAGTTGTAATGATATGTATAGTATAGAGTTTCATAAAACCTTATCTCATAAAATGCCTGAATAACTTTCCAAGTGGTAAGAAAGAAGGAAAAAAAACAAAAATTTATGGCAAAAATAATAAAGAAGGTTCTGCTATTGAAGTCTGGCCTGTACTGCTGGAACTCCAATAGCATGCGTTAAAGTGGAAACAATCTTGATGAAACTGCCTATCTAATACTATTGTTGTTTCGTCTTACTTGATTTGTGGAACAGCACCCATACAGATGTGAGTTTCCCAACATCATTGTCAATATCATTATAGGATTCTGTGTGTTGGTTCTAAATCATTATGGATAGTTGCTGGACAAGTCACAGAACAAATTATTTTATATATACAGTTTTTGTGACTTTTATTTATATTTTAACACTTAAAATGGTACACTTAAATACCAAATATATATTAAAACAAAAATATAATAATTAACATGAGTTTTACTGATAAGTGAAAATACTATGGTAAGTAGCTGATATTAATCCATGTGGGTATACAGTAGGATTTCTCAACCTGGGTTCCTCACTTAAATAACGGTGTGGTTATGGGTAGTGCGAAGGATCATAATACAAAAAGAAATATTTTGTACCTTGTGCAAGATCTTAGCACACACAGTGATGGAGCAGCTTCATTATCACATTTTAGAATCTTTTTTTCACTCCCAGATAGCAATGTGTGCAAAAGCACTGTGCTCTTTTGATTGTGCTCATTCTCACTTTTGATATCGCATAGGAGAGGCTGTTTATAATTGGTGAGTCCTAAGTATACTCAGGGGAAGAGAGGAGGCCAATGACATCAGACTCTCCCTCCCAAATCATGTACCCTAAACCCCCTCTTAGGCATCACCTACTGATTTAGAAAATCATAGGAGCAAACATGCTCTACCATCATAAAAGAAAGTCAGAAGGAAAATTTAATTCAGAAGAAAGAATTTCTGTATGTTGCAACTGGCTACCTACTTTCACACTTTGCTGTTGTTCCAAATATTCCATAATAAACTTTTCTGTTTTATATCTTATTAGCCTTTTTTTTTTAAACAAAGATGTCTGAGAGTTAAGTGTGATGGTTGTTGAAAGTGAGATGTGAAAGAAAGAGGAGTATTCTAGGTCTAAGCCAGTAAACAGCTCTGAAAAGGTTGGTGATGAACAGCTATAATCTTCTGAGTCATTTCAGAAATATAATAAGGACACACACATCAAAAAAAAAAAAAAAAAAAAAACAAAGAAAACAGCCAACCATTACAATGAAAGTTTCTTATCCTTGGGCCTTTTCCTGGGGGTTTAATCCACATTTCCTATTCCACTATGTGGCAAGTAAACTAAAAATGCAGGAATGGCTCCAGCAAAATTGAAATATACTTCATTACAAGTTACAGCCTTTTGACACTTAGAGGTGCTGATTACTTTAAAGATGTTAGGATCACAAAATTGAAGTTTTCATTTTAAAAAGTCACATTAGGAAGCAAGTTATTTAGTAACCAGACTTATTGCCCAGAGAAGGAAAAGTCACACAGTTGATGAGAACCTAATAATATCAGTATGTAAAATGATAGTGATTAAAATGCTAGGACAAGATGCAGTATGAGGATTTGGAAAGGTTCCCCTCTCGAACAGTATGATAATAGACATGTTAATATCAAACCACATCATGCTGAAGAAGTTTTGTGTAATAATCTGGAGAACATCAGCTCTTTTACCAGGTAATTAGTCTTGAGATTTCTTCAGTAAATGTCATGCTGTAGCATTTGTAAGGCTGGTGAATGGTAGTGAGATTCAAGAATTTTTTTTTCCCTACTGCAAAGAGCAGACTGAAACAAGCAAAGGCCAAGCTGTTTTTCATGTTTTCCCTCTTATCTGCAAACAGAGTCTGTCTTGGAGGGACTGTGTTGACATTTGTGCTGACAGTGCCCCACCAATGTTTGGTTTCATGAGAGGTTTTATATCTCTTTAAATGAAAGAAAATCCTGATGTAGTCACAACAATGCTTTCTTCACTGAGAAATGCTGGTGACAAAAGTTCTTGAAGTTGAAATTTAAAAAAGAAGTTTTGAACGATGCTACAAAAGTACTTTACTTGTTAAACAAAGACCAGTTTTACTTGAGAATGTTTTAAAAATGTGTGTACACCTGGTCAAAGGGCACATACATTTGCTACGCACAGAAATCCAGTGGGTTAGTAAAGGAACAGTGTTCAGCAGGGTGTTTCAGCAGAGAGGTGAATTAGAGGATGCTGTCAGGAAAATAGTAGGTTTCATTCCATGGAGAATTTTAAGGTAAACTATGACTGCCAAAACTGGTCTAACAGGTCTTTGTGAGGTCTTGCAGAAAATGTTGTCAAAGGAAACAATCTTTTGAAAAACAAGCTGCAAAAGGAAAGGAAGGTGTTTCTACTCCTGCTTGGACTTGCGTATGTGAAAAGGAATCAGTAAGTCTCAGAAGTTGCTGGAAACCACCTGCAAGAACTAAAGGAGAGATTAGAACACCTTCCACTGAATACAAGAGTATGAGAGAGTGAGGGACCCTTTTTCTGAATCTGCTCAGACTGAGACCTAGACTCTGAGACAACGGGAAGAATTTTGTGAGCTGCAGTCTGATTAGAGACTGAAGATGAGACTTACTGATCTGCCCCTACACAGGTTCTGGAATTCTATAGAAGTAGGATGTTTAACATTCATAAGAATGAATATTTTGCTATAGTTTTCAACATCTTAACATATGTAAACAGGCATTTTCTTGTTTAAAAAGCATCAAGAATGAGGACAGAAATTACTTTATTTCAGTTTTCTACCTAAAATTGGATATTTTTGCCCCCTCAAAAAAGACAGGTTTCATAATAAAAAGGTAAATTTCATTTAAAAATAAACACCTTATATACCTTATAGTGACCTATTAAAAGATCAAGAAACAAACAAGTGCATAACAATTTAGTACCTGCTAGAATTATATTTAAAACTGATCATATTACTCAGTAAGAAAATGTTTTCCCAAAGTCTTATATAAAATTATGTCCTGTATTTCTAATGACATTGTCTTGCTTTTTTGTTGTTGTGGTTTTACTGCTTAACATGTAAATAAAATTTCATGTTGTAAAATGAAATTTATTAAAATAAACTTCAGCCTGTATTTCAGTGGAACATATCAAGCTTATGTTTAGAAAAATATAAATTCTATCTTGGCTTAAGTGCACTATTTAACAAATTTTTTATATTCCCATAAGTTTTTAAAATTTATTAAATAAAAATATCTAAAAAGAAAGAGTAGTTTCAAGAAAATAAGCTAAGTTTAACTATCTTTTTTCTATAAAAGTTGGCCCCAAATTTTATTTTTAGTTCTAAATAGGGGAAAAAACAGTCTACCACATACCATGTACCACATATCCCATATCACCTACCTTATACTACATCATCAAAATTTCATAGAGTAGGAATTCACAACAAAACTTCAAGGCCTACTGGAATAAGGCTTAAAAAAAGGAATTCAAGTAAGAAATTAAGAGAGGAAAAAAGAAATTGAAACTGAAGTTTTCCTTCTTGGCAGTATTGCTATATATATGTCATGGGGAGGAATAACCATATAACACATTGACCAAAATTGTAGTTATTTTCTATTGTGGTGTAGCACATGACTACAAACGTAGTAATTTAAAAATCATCTATTTGTATATGTATTATTTTTTTCTCCACACCTTCTCCAGCATTTATTATGTGTAGATTTTTTAATACTGGCCATTTTGACTGGTGTGATACCTCACTGAAGTTTTCATTTGCATTTATAAGCTCAAAGTTTGGTAAGCCAGAAGTCTGCTATAGTGAGGCTGGATTTTCTGCTCAGGGTCTTACAAAGGCAACATTAAGGTGTTTGCATGACTTCTTTCTGTAGGTTTTGGAGAAGAATCTTCTCCTAGAGTCATTCTTATTGGCAGAATTCATTTCTGTAAGGTCATATGTCTGAGGTTCTTATTTCCTTGTTGTTAAGCTGTCAGCTCCTAGAGACAGATCTCCAGTTCTTGCATGTGACCCTGCCATCTCCAAAGTCAGCAACTACTCATTGAATACCCCTTGTGCTTTGAAGATACAACTCCCTCCTCTGTTCCTATCTGGAGAAAACTCTCTACTATTTTTGTTTGTTTCATTTCACTAAAATTTGGTCACTTTTTAAAAATACCCTTTTTTAATTGAAGTATAGTTAATTTACAGTCTTGTATTAGGTTCAAGTGTATAGCAAAGTGATTCATATATATATATTCTTTTTCAGATTCTTTTCCATTATACGTTATTATAAGGTATGGATATAGTTCACTGTACTATACAGTAGATCCTTGTTGTTTATCTATTTTATATATAGTAGTGTGTATATGTTAGTCCTAAACTCCTAATTTATCTCTCCTCCCACCTCTGCTGTCCCCTTTGGTAACCACAAGTTAGTTTCCTATGTCTGTAAGTCTATTTCTGTTTTGTAAATAAGTTCATTTGCATCATTTTTTTTAGATTGCATGTATGATATCGCATGATATTTGTCTTTCTCTATCTGATTTCACTTAATATGATAATCTCTAGATCCATCCATGTTGCTGCAAATGGCATTATTTCATTCTTTTTTATGGCAGAAGAATATTTCATTTTATATATATATATATACACATACATAACACATCTTTTTAATCCATTCATCTGTTAATGGACATTTGGTTTGCTTCCATGTCTTGGCTATTGTAAATAATGCTGCTGTGAAACTTGGGTTGCATGTATCTTTTCAAATTAGAGTTTCCTCCAGATGTATGCCCAGGAGTAGGATTGCTGGATCATATAGTAACTCCATTTTTAGTTTTTTAAGGAAATTCCATACTGTTCTCCATAGTGGTTGCACCAATTTACATTCCCACAAACAGTGTAGGAGGCTTCCTTTTTCTCCACACCTTCTTCAGCATTTATTAGGTGTAGACTTTTTATTGATGGCCATTTTGACTGATGTGATACCTCATTATAGTTTTGATTTGCATTTCTTTAATAATTAGTGATATTGAGCATCTTTTCATGTGCCTATAGGCCATCTGGATATCTTCTTTAGAGAAATGTCTGTTTAGGTCTTCTGCCCATTTTTTGGTTGGGTTGGTTGGTTGGTTGTTTGATATCAAGCTGTATGAAATGTTTGTATATTTTGGAAATTAATCCCTTGTCAGTTTCATCATTTGCATATATTTTCTCCCAGTCTGTAGGTTGTCTTTTCATTTTGCTTATGGTTTCCTTTGCTGTACAAAAGCTTTTATTTTTTTTTAACATTTTTTATTGATTTATAATCATTTTACAATGTTGTGTCAAATTCCAGTGTTCAGCACAATTTTTCAGTTATACATGAACTTATATACATTCATTGTCACATTTTTTTCTCTGTTAGCTACAAAGATCTTGTATATATTTCCCTGTGCTATACAGTATAGTCTTGTTTATCTATTCTACAATTTTGAAATCCCAGTCTATCTCTTCCCACCCCCCGCCCCCTTGGCAACCACAAGTTTGTATTCTATGTCTGTGAGTCTATTTCTGTTTTGTATTTATGCTTTGTTTGTTGTGTTTTTTTTTTAGATTCCACATATGAGCGATCTCATATGGTATTTTTCTTTCTCTTTCTGGCTTACTTCACTTAGAATGACATTCTCCAGGAGCATCCATGTTGCTGCAAATGGTGTTATATTGTTGGTTTTTATGGCTGAGTAGTGTTCCATTGTATAAATATACCACATCTTCTTTATCCAGTCATCTGTTGATGGACATTTAGGCTGTTTCCATGTCTTGGCTATTGTAAATAATGCTGCTATGTGTACAAAAGCTTTTAAGTGTAATCAGGTCCAATTTGTTTATTTTTGTTTTTATTTCCACTACTTAGGAGATGAATCCAAAAGAATTTTGCTGTGATTTATGTCAAAGAATGCTCTGTCTATGTTTTCCTCCAGGAGTTTTATAGTATCCAGTCTTACATTTAGCTCTTTAATTCATTTTGAATTTATTTTTGTATATGGTGTTAGAGAATGTTCTAATTTTATTCTTTAACATGTAGCTGTCCAGTTTTCCCAGCACTACTTATTGAAGAGACTCTCTTTTCTCCATTGTGTATTCTTGCCTCCTTTGTTGTAGGTTAATTGACCATAAGTGTGTGGGTTTATTTCTGGACTGTTTATCCTAGTCCATTGATCTATGTGTCTGTTTTTGAGCCAGTGCCATACTCTTTTTATTACTATAGTTTGTAGTATAGTCTGCAGTCTGGGAGGCTGATTCCCCCACCTCTGTTATTGAGATCATTTTGGCTATTCTGGTTCTTTTTCCATACAAATTTTAGATTTTTTTTCTTCCAGTTCTGTGAAAAATGTCATTGGTAATTTGATAAGGATTGCACTGAATGTGTAGATTGCCTTAGGTAGAACTGTCATTTTAACAATACTGATTCTTCTAATCAAAGAACACAGTATGTCTTTCCATTTGCTTGTATTGTCTTCAATTTCTTTCATCAGTGTCTTACAGTTTTCTGAGTCCAAGTCTTGCACCTCTTTGGTTAGATTTATTCCTAGGTATTTTATTGTTTTTGATGCAATGGTAAATGGGATAATTTCATTAATTTCACTTTCCAATAGTTTTTTGCTAGTGTATAGAATTGCAACACATTTCTGTATATTACTTTTGTATCCTGTAACTTTACCAAATTCATTGATGACCTCTAATAGCTTTCTGGTAGCATTTAGTATTTTCTATGTATTACATCATGTCATCTGCAAACAGTGACGGTTTCACTTCGTATTTTCTAATATGGATTCTATTTATTTATATATATATTTCTTTTTTTATTTCTGATTGCTGTGGCTAGGACTTCCAAAAGTATGT
The DNA here is from genome assembly GCF_009834535.1 of Camelus ferus. Classification (NCBI taxonomy): domain Eukaryota; kingdom Metazoa; phylum Chordata; class Mammalia; order Artiodactyla; family Camelidae; genus Camelus; species Camelus ferus. Next base: position 96,734,929 of record NC_045697.1, on the reverse strand, counting down.
TGGATAAAAGTGGCAAGCATGAGCATCCTTGTCTTTTTCTTGATCTTAGAGAAAATGCTTTTATGCTTTTAATTTTTCACTGTTGAATATGACACTAGCTGTGGTTTTTGTCATATATATGGCCTTTATTATGTTGAAGTATGTTTCCTCTATTCCTACTTTCTGGAGAGTTTTTATCATAAATGGATGTTGATTTTTATTGATAGATTTTTCTGCATCTATTGAGATATTCATATGGTTTTTATTCTTCAATTTGTTAATGTGATGTATCACATTGATTTGCAGATATTGAAAAATCCTTTTATCTCTGGGATAAACCCACTTGATTGTGATGTATGATCCTTTTAATGTATTGGTGGCATCAGTCTGCTAGTACTTTGTTGAGGATTTTTGCATCTACATTCATTAGTGAAAACTCTCTGCTTTTAAAAGTCCCACCTGATTGGGCCAGACCCACCCAGATAGTCTCCACATTTTAAAGTCAAATGATTTGAGACTTTAATTCCTTCCATCTTCACAATTCTTCCACAGTGGTATCTTGATTAGTGTTTGATTGAATAATCAAAGGATAAAAATCTAAAATGTTATATGTTGAATGATAGGTACTAAACTTTTGCTTTTAATGTGAATTGTTTGAAATCTGGGTTAAAATGGAATCATATTGGCATAGGGTGGGCTTATAATACAATATAAACAGTATTCTTATTAAAAAAAAAGTGAAATTTGGACACACAGACACACAGGAAAGATGCCTTTGTGAACTCTAAGGATTTTGGGTCATCACCCAAAACAAAGAGAGAAGCATGGACCAGACCTCTCCCTCAGAATCCTTGAAAAGAATGAATCCCATTGACACCTTGATTTTGAATTTCTATATTTCAGAACTGTGAGAGGATATATTTCTGTTCTTTTAAACCACCTGTTTTTTCATATTTTTGTTATAGCGGCTCTAGGAAACTGACACAAATTCAAAATAATCCCACACTTTTTACAATGGGCTTTATGATCTGACCCTACTCTAACTTTCCATTTATTTTCTTCATGAGTATTTCCTTGCTATATGAGATTTATTTTGGTTTTCAAATAAACCCAGCCATTTTTATGCCTGAAGGCTTCTAATATTGTTTTCTCTGCCTAGAAAGTTCTTTTTGTCACACTCCAAATGGCTAGCTTTTAGTCATGAATTTTATCAGTTGCTTATTATAATGTTAATCTTCTTTCATAGTAATTAAATATTAGGACCCATGCTAGGATGAAGATTATTTTAGTTCATGCCAGTGGTCTGATGTTGAAAATTTTAAGTACTACTAAAAACCATTAATAGGTTTTTATTAGAAACTTAAAGAATATGGAATAATTTAGAGGAAAGCTAATTCTTGAAGTGAAATGTGATTTGGCTTGAGGACATTTTCTATTTCATTTTGTGCTCTATTAAATAAACTTTCTACCCACTCAAGTACGGTATCTTTGAGGAAAGAACCATTTTTTATCCCTAATATGTAGCACAGTTCCCACATATGACAGATCTTCAACAAAGATTTAAGTTGATAGTTACTTAAGAATAAGTTATTGAGTGATACTGCCTTCTACACATACATGCTTTTCCTTATCACTGAAAAATAACATTATTTTAAATAATATTAATTGTGAATAAATATTGAAATTGAATATTATGATTATTTTCATTAAAAACACATAAAAATTTCTCATTTACATGACCAAAAATTTTAATAAAATGTATATTTTATACACAAAAATACGTTTGAATGCCTTTAATTATTAAATACAAATATTCACTTATTTCTGGGCTTAAACACAGGTGATATATTAAATGTTATTAATAACTTTGTCAAGTATTACAAATAGTATTCAAATATTCAAGCTATTAATCCATGCTACAAATATAAAAATATAAAACATGAAAATAAGCCACAATTGGCATAGTGATTTTCTGCCTCACACTTCTTTCCCATGGATTTAGAGTGGAATTTGATAAGATTTGGAAAACTGACAAAGTTTCTAGCAGATCACAAATAACTGAATGATTCTATATATTTTAAAAATTATTTTCCTATTCTTGCAATTTTCTGTCACTTGAACTTGCTAAATTTTCTCTAGATATCTGCACTCACCAGCAACTTTTTCAAATTGTTATCATATCTTTGGACATATCTGTCTTTGCTAACTGATGGAACACTAGGTTCTGAAATTTCCAATTATCATATAAAAATTGAAGCTCATCTTAACATCTCCTGAGTCATATAGTAGTTTGGTAGTCAGTCAATGTCCTATATATTGACAAATTGACTAAGGACCACTCTGTACTATTTAACCATTTATTTACTTTCTGGCTTGTCAGAAATAACCTGAACATGTTGTTTAAAAGAGATGTATTAATTGAAATCAAAATACCTCTTTGACTCTTTATTTTTTAAAATAACCATTTTAAAATAAAATGAAAGAACATATCAGTAAAGCAACCTCTATTACAACAGTATTTATGTTATCCTTGTTATTACATTTACTACTTTTCATTGAGAGGCGAGTTAATTGCATTAAATATTTATGAAAATTGAATTGTACTTTATATTTAAATTTAGTGTAAATAGATTTGAAATACCTTTAGGGAAGATACATTTGGCAAGCTTTGAAGTACTTTAAATACCTAGAACAATTAAAATTAGAAAAAGAAAACAATCTTGAAGGCTTTATACTGTCTGATTCAAGACTTTATTAAAAAGCTATAGCAATCAAAATGATATGATATTGCCTTAAGAATAGAAAAAAATTAATAAAACAACAAAAAATTTGGAAAGAGACCCACACATATATGATCAAGTGATTTTTCAACAAAGGTGCCAAGGCACTTCCATGGTGGAAAGAAATTCTTTTCAATAAAATGTATTAGAAAAGTGAATGTATACCAATGTGGGGGAAAAACTGATTCCTGTCTTACACTGCAAATGAACTTTATTTTGAATTTGATCAAGATTAATCATATATGTAAACAAAATTAAGAACCATTAAAACCTGAGAGAATACCAAACGAGTCAACAGGTCTTTTTGTTTTGGAGGAAGTGATTGTTTCCTAGATCAGGACACAAAAAGCATGAGCCATCAAGTTTCTGTCTAAAAAAACCAAAAGGAAATCTCAATGTTTTTTACTCACTAAAATTAAATATTATTGCCAATCTTGATGTAATCTTTGAGGAATACTGAGTTTACTTTGAGTATTATTTTCAGTTAACCACAATACCTTAGTTTTTCAATCTGTTTACTATCTCTAGGCCAACTCAATTTGTTGGTGGAGCTAATAGACAGCCATGTGATACATTTTGCATGGATTTTCACAGCTATTCTCCTTAAAAAAGCTTTTCCTATTGTCTACTAGAAGTATTCACATTCCTAAACTTTGTCTAAAGTTTTTATTATTAATGTATATTAGATTATACATAAATTAAATTAGAAGCTAAAGAATTGTTCTGGGGGAATCTGGATCACTTCACTTGAGAGAAGATAAAGGAACCTGTGTAGGGAAGGAAACATGGGATAACTGCAGGTAGTTAATAGGAGAGGAAATAAATTGCCTACTTTTATTTGCGTTTGAGTTTGTTTTTGCTTTGTTACTCTTTTATTGATATATATGAGAAGGATTATTTGGATTTAGGTTTAACAAGATGAGTTTATTTTGTGATTACAGAATTAAGGAGAGGCTGGATAAAATAAAGAGGAATATAATCAAAGTGTACAGTGGAAATTAGGTGCCTTATGGGACCAAGCAGAAAACAAAATGAATTTTAAAAAAGTAATCAGGCTAAAGAAAAAAAAATAAAGAGCTGGAGGATGAGGTGAAATGGAGAAGCATATGCTCTATCCAAGATCAAGATGAAGATTTCCATCATTTTTGAGCATGCCAAAAGAACTTAGAAATCAACTTTAGCTTAATAAATTCAATGTTTGAACATTGACTCAATTTTTAAAAATTCTGCATGAGATAAAGAAAATATTTCTTGGTGCCTGATCATCTGGCAAATTAGATCTGAATGAAGCCAAAAGAGCACAAGGCATTATTTAAGCACAGTCATTTTTCGAGTTTGCAGGAGCTATTGGATTTAATGAAAAACAAATTCATTTAGTGTATTATTGAATGCATAGGAGCTCTTGTCAATGAGTGTCAACAACTACCACTAAGTGTGAGTTTCTTTTTTTGTAATGTAAAGGAGGGGAGGATTCTTTTTATATTCATAGGATTCCATTGGTATATATACATAAGTATATATTTATATCAATGGAACTGGAAACATTCATAATTTGATCTTACATAAGAGGAGATTGAAGCTCGTTAAAGTTCAGAGGACCAAATACCCAAATGCAGTTATTTAGAGTTGGGATTAGAAACTGACTTTTCCAACACTTTAGTTAAGGCAGTTTCTTTTGTCTCTCCCAACTTTCCACTGAATAATACAGGAAACAGACTGTAAGCCGACAGGAGACTTAAGTGTAGAGTCGTTGTTTCATACAGTCTGTGTATTTTCATAAATAGGCACTATTGACGTTTGGGGCTGCAAAAGACTATCTTATGCAGTATTGTAATGATTAATCAAAACATTTAGCCAATATTAAGAAGAAAATGCCAGTACACATTTACAAAGCATCTAATTAAGAAGTGCTGCTTTGACAGTAATAATATTCTTTAAAAGCCAGAAATTTACCCCAATCCATTTTTCATTGTTTATTCATCATGTTTCTTTTACTTTCAATATTTAAACAATTTTACAAAGTCATTTTTAACATTGTCTAGCTTGGATTTTAATCAATTTATGAATTTATTACTCTGTTTAAAGTAGCACTTTCTTATACTTACCCTAACTATACATATTTAACAAGTACAATAATATAACTAGAATTTACTTTCCTCTTTGCCATTGCAACATGATTTCACCTCATTTTCTCATTTAGCCCCATTATAACCTATGAGTTACAGATTTTTTTCATCTCTACTTAATAAAAATGTATTCCTAAGTTTCAGTTAATTGACAAGATCTCACAGGTATTAATGCAAAAGCTGAACTGGAGAACAAATCCTACTTTTTAGTGAAGCATTTACACCCATTCAAAATATTTTAATAATGTAAAATTTGGTTGTCAATTTGTATAAAATTTACACTTTTCTTGTCTACTTAAATGTTGAATTGTTAAAAACTGCTGCCGTACTCTGAAATACAGCCATATGTATCATTATTATCCTAAATGCTTTAGACAGGTGACGTTAGCTTTGACTTTCACCTTCTTCTCTTGATAAATAAAAAATTTGGGCTTACTGCAAAATCTGGGCTTACTCTTCCTTTATTGTTAGTAAAGGAGGCTAACATCTAAACATGTCCAAGCTAAGCATATTCAGACATTGCTAAATACTGATATTATCTCATGCATTTCAATTAAAAACCTACAGATAATGCAAGGGAAGCAAGTGAACTACGTGGCGTCTACATATTACTCTATTTTCAAAAAGCTACTCTTTAATCAATTAATATTTTCTATGGCAAGTATTAGTCTAATAGAAGTGATTCTCTATATGCAATGTGAAGAAGGGAACAGAAAAATCTCCCATTCTAAAGGGAACGGTTTACAGCACCTCTCAAGGCAGACTGTTATAATGTCACTTTATAGTGTTGATTTGACAAACTCTGAATTCTCACAATGCCTAATCTGTATCAACTAAAATGTAAATATAAATATAACAGGTATTTCCTTAGGCCATCAGCCTAGAGGTACAGTTATGGTGCAAAATAATAGTGTAGCAATTATTCTGTACCTCAATCACCCAAATTCTTCCTTTCAGCATCGAAAAGTGAAAGGTGCTGCTATTAAGTTTAATTTTCACTACTACATTTTGCCCACCCCTTACTCCCCATAATCCCTGAAGGTACTTCTATTTCCAAGTAGCTGCATTGATTATTGATCGATTTTGCTGATGTCACTCAGAGAATTGACATACTTCCCAGACACTTATGCAAAGAATCTGTGCATCCATTGCTACCTTATCTGTATTCAAGGAGACCATTGGCCAAAGGGCCTCTTTTAATTCTGGCCTGGGACCATGGCACCAGGAAAGAGCCATAATAAGCCAGTACAAGCATTTGTCCTAGGCTAAACCTTACCACCAGAAAAGGACTATTCCTCTGCCAGTGTTCCTCTCAGTCATTTCATGTCATTCAGGACGTTTCATGGCAAAGCTTCCTCTTGAAACCGTTACCATTTCCCTGTGCCAGATGCTAGTGTGATTCATGATTTATTTTTCCTCTTTTTTCTTTTTTCCCCTCTGTTCTGTTATTAGACATCAGGATGTAGGTACAGTACAGGGTCAAAAACTCTGCTTCCTGTGTTGGAGTATTTATTTATTCATTTTTATTGACATGTAGTTAATGTATAATATAATATAAATTACATGTGTATAATATAGTGATTTACAAGTTTTAAACATTACATTCCATTTGTAGTTATTATAGAATATTTTTTTCCTCTTCATAAATAGGTAACCATTATTGGTTTCTTGTGTAAAAGGTTTTTTTTTAACATTTTTTATTGATTTATAATCATTTTACAATGTTGTGTCAAATTCTAGTGTTCAGCACAATTTTTCAGTCATACATGGACATATACACACTCATTGTCACATTTTTTCCTCTGTGATTCCCTGTGCTATACAGTATAATCTTGTTTATCTATTCTACAATTTTGAAATCCCAGTCTATCCTTCCCACCCTCCGCCCCCCTGGCAACCACAAGTCTGTATTCTATGTCTATGAGTCTATTTCTGTCCTGTATTTACGCTTTGTTTTTTGTTTGTTTGTTTGTGTTTGTTTTTGTTTTTGTTTTTTAGATTCCACATATGAGCGATCTCATATGGATACTTTTTATATTTCTCATGTTGTACAATATATCCTTGTAGCTTATTTTATACTTAATAGTTTGTACCTCTTAATTTCTTACCCCTATATTGCCCCTCCCACCTTGGAGTTTATTTTTTTTAATATCTTATCTATGAATTGCTTTATCTAAGAATTAACCTCTGAGCAACTCCTGAGAACTTATCCCATTCCATTTATTTTTGTCAAAGAGAATAAAAATGTTCTGTTTTACCTTATATTTTATTTTAAAGGTTGTATGTGTGTGTATGTGCCTTTGGGTAATGTGTTACATGAAAATTATTTTTAAGGCAATTAACAGTAAACTTTAAAACAAAATTTCAAACTATATTTAGTTCTATTAAAATTAGCTTTTTTCTTTCTTTGAAAATTATAGAAGATATAATTTATTGGCTTGTTTCTATGTTTACTGCAAGTATTTAACTACATGTGTACCTGTGCCTTTACAGGAAACATAATATTCTTAAGTGAAAGTGGGATGGTAAGGTAAGATATGTCAAATTAACATACTGCAGAAGAGCAGGTGGGTGAAGCGAGGGCACTGACGATGACTGGGAAGTCACCTGCAAAGAAAAGCAAGCAGGCAGCAAGGAAGAAGTCAGTTTCAGTTAAAGGAAAGTATTTGAATTTGGTTGAAGCTAGGAAAACACTTGCTTTAGTATTTTCCACAACCAGTAATTAGGGGACAGGCTAAGGTAGTGAGTTTAGGGAAAAGAGATGAAAGGGCCTTTGTAAGTTTAGATAAAAGGAATGAGCACTCAAATACAGAGAGTGAGACTTTTGAGTAAATGAATATATTGAAAGAGTTTTTTGAGAAAAAAATAGTTTAAACCTTATCTGTGTGTAGGGTGCACTGAGTATGAATTCACTAGTGTCTGGAAACGGCAAGAAAATGACTGCAGTAAAGGAAGTGTAAGGATGAGAGCTCTAGAAATGGACAGAGAATGTGGATATAAAACTTTTCAGAGAGATAAAAAACAAAACTTAAGAGATATGAAATGGAGATAGTTTTAGGCGCTCAGTGAGTCTTCAAATTGAAAGCAAAATGTTGTGTATATGTGCATATATTCCCATATAACTTTATGTGATGAAGATCAATGGATTTTTGTCAGACTCTCAAAGGGGTTCATGCCTTTATTATTGAATGTAAAGAGCAGTGAAGGAGCAGAAGTCAGAAGGAAACACCAGAGAAAGGTGGTATCATTGAAAGTGATGATAAAATATTGGAAAGTGTGAATTAGGGGTGAAGTTAATTGAGTTATCTTTAACTTGTTATATTTCATTAAACCCTTTGGCAAACTAAAACTAACAAAAAGAAAAGAAAAAAGGAGGCAATTCTGAGACTATTTGAGAATTTTGTCATATAATAGATTCATTATTTTATCTATTTTTGTTTGAAACCTTCAATATTTCAGTTTAATCATGTTCACAGAAGCATCATAAATATCCCTTTTTCCATCATAAGATTTTATATTCTCCCCACCGATTTAAATGACCTTTTTAAACACGACTTTGCTTATGGGATTTCTTTTTATAAATAGATAGCATTTGAGTAACTAGCAATCAAATTTTAGTGTAAGTAGGAAGATAATGGAGTAGGGAAAATTGAACCTAGGACAATTAAGCAAAACGTAATTCTCAGGGATGAGGCGGTAACTGACCATTTCAAGAAGGATTCAGAAGCTGACCACACTTTGGTTGATTCATCAAATTATAATTTCAGAAAAAATAAATTATCAATTTAATCACTTCAGATTCAAAGGCCCTAATTATTAAACATGAATAATAATTAACTGCTGTAACTAAAATATATCTGGCATGATAATTGAAAATACTTTTCTAAAGTGGATAAATGTGAAAAACTTGTTTAAGAGCTCAATTTATAGGCCAAAAGTAATTAGGTGGTTGTATTAGACAAAATTCTAAGATTTCCCCAAAGATCTCCTATTCTCTCTGATATATGTCCTGAATAATTCCCTAGCTGAATATGATGGGTTTTGCTCCCAGGATTAGGCTATGTTCTATGACATGGTTGACTTTAAGATATATTTTTCTAAGCAGGCCTGATCTGATCACAACAGTTTTTAAAAGGAGAGTTTTTCTCAGATTGTTGCAGAAGACCAAGTCAGAGACTTGAAGCACTAGCATGATTCATTGAGCCATCTAGCTTGCAGATGGGGACCATGAGAAAAGGAATTTAGAGTGGCCTCTAGAAGCTGAGAATGACCTCCAACCTCCAGCCAGCAAGAAAATGGGTTTGAGTCATATTACCACAAAGAAATGAATTCTCTCTCAACATACAGGAATGATTTGTGAGCAGATTTTTCCCAGGAGACTCCAGAAAAAAACAGCCTGGTCAACACTTGATTTTGATTTCAGTTATGTGTTGTCCAAAGCAGAAAGGCAAACTAGCTTTCTGACTGAAGAAGTTTGTGAGGTGGTAAAAAACCAAGATAGTAGTGTCAAAATGGAGTCACTTATGCCAAACACCACATCACCAAAGTGAGATTTAACTTAATTACTGTTTTGGCTCTCCCAGAAATGGAATCTTAAACAGTCAATCAGAAATTTTCTGTCAGAACTAGTTAGAATATCTTCTTGATGAATTCCTGCCATTCCTTAAAAAAAAACTAACCTTGCAATAACCAACCTGCTTTTTTGCCTTGTATAACTTTCTTGTTCCTTCTCCTTTCTACGCATGAAAATCTTTCATTTTGTATAGCTTCTCAGAGCTCTTTTCTATCTGCTGGCTTGAATGCTGCTCGACTGGAATTGATTTTTACTCAAACTCTTAAAAATTTTAATATGCCTCAGTTTATCTTTTAAGAGAGATAATAAATGAGTATTGTTTTAGGATACAAGATTTGTGGTGAGGAAGTAGTCATAGAATCAGCATAAACAGTTTCTGTTTTTTAGGTGTTAATGTTGTTTCATTCAATGAATAATTGCAGATTTAAGTGGCAGACATCAGTTTCCCATCCCATCCCTAACTTTTGGAAAGCATTTCAAGTTTTGTTTGGGTGACTATCTTTCCTTACCATATTTTAAAGATACTTTAATTTGCATGAAATTCAGAAAACCCCAACTCCAAGGATGGAGGCATAATGAATGTAATTGATATTTATCTTATCAAATGCAATTATTTCAGATTCTTGCACACTTCCTAGGTGAATCTCAGGGCAATTAATAGGATTTTTCCTGAAAGTCTTTGGAAACAAATGACCCCTATTTAGCTGGATGTGAACAAGGAAGATCTTCACTCTTTCTATCTGATTTACAATACATACTCCCATGAATTTTTCCCTTTATAGAGTGATACTAATTTTTTACTCTTTGTTTCCTCTTTCTTGGTTTCAATCACCAAATACTTCTGTCATTCAGCTTTACCTCATCTGAAAACTTTCAAAATGAGTTCACTTTTTAGTAAGAGCATTTTAGATTGATTTCTTCCTGATGAATCAAGAAGAGACATTTCATCCACTTAATCATTGATATATTTTAAGAGTGTGTCTTAGAATGGCCACTGGAAAGATCCCCACAGGTGACCAGTTTCTCTCATTTATTCTCACTGTTGAAATCCCAGACAGAAAATACTTTATACAAAGCAAATAATTTGCAAAATCTCTGTTCAGATTGTGGACCATTGTCTCCTAGACTGAACCACAAGTAGTGTTAGTTTGAAAAGTACAGAACAATATAAGTGCACAGACAATTATATACTTGTTTGAGGTTGCAGTAAATCCTTGAGGAAATTCTCCAAATAAAGATAACTTATTCTTATATTCATATTTACTGTGTTTCATGCAACTATTATTTTATTTTAAACTTGTCTTCCTCTGTCTTTTATCATCTGGTTTTTAGGTCATGCCAGAGAGAATGCCAAAACTTCTGTTCTTCACTGCCACCTAGAAAATAAGCTCCCACAAAATAATAAGCTTTTAAATATTCAGAATTTACTTCCTCAAGCAAAGGTACATGGAAAAGTCAATAGACTTGTACTTGGCAGATTTAATGGCCATGAATTTGAGAAAGGGAGGTCTGAGCAGGCTGTGTATTATTTGGTTATCTCCTTTTAGAACACTGTCTTGCATTTGTTTTCTGAAATTGCAGCGCAGTTAAATAGGAAGGATTTTCTTTTTCACCATATGCACATGAGCTGTGAACTATAGTCAAATGAAAACTAATCTCTATTATTTATGTTTCTGAGTGAAAACTATAAATCAGCTACATGTGTCATTTATAATATTATTTATAAAATAAAGTGGAATCCATGAAAACCTGCTTGTATTTGAACCAAATAAAATAAAGTTAGAAAAGGTACAATTTTACCTTTGCCTCTATCACAAATCTATTGCAGTACTATATGAGACACTGGTTGAGAAGATCTAGGATTGAGATGAGAAGGATATATGCCCCCAAACTTAGATCACCTCCTGGTATGTGGCTCGCTTATCTGTTAAAGACCCTGGATAGTATACTGCACTGTGAAACTCATCTGTGAGTTGCAAAAGCACTTTGACCTAACAGACAAGTTTGCTCCTGAAGAAGCCTTTAGCCATTTATGCTGACAGCAACAGACATTGCTTTACTACATTTCCGCTATGTATTTATAATACTAATATAAGATAATGGGAATAAATTTTGTTAAAAACATAAAACTTTAATAACAGAGTTTTTAGCTTCTTTACATGCCTGAAAATTCTTTGCTAAACCAACTAGAAGGAAACACATTTATTAGTATTTACTACATTTAGTGATTTAGTACATTTTTGTGATTACTAAAAATTAATAGTATTGAGCAACACAAGTTTATACATGTTCTGGTAGTTTCTGTACTGAACATATGGTTAAGCCTGTTCTCTGCTCACTGGTTTTTGTGTGCATGATTTAGCTTATATCTGGAAAAAATATTACCAAAGGCAGAAAATCAAATTGTCTTAAATATTTTTATGTTCTACTGGTAAACCCAAAGCCATGTAATATGGTTATCTTTTTCCTGGATTTGTTATGTTAATCCCTTAATTAAACCTTAAAGCCACAGTATGCTGGCATTTAAAAAGCTGCTGACTGAATCAAAGCCAAAAAATTTACAGAGAACAGATGACACTTTTCCCCTCAGGCCAGTCTCAGTATCCTAACCTTAGCTTTAGTAAGCCAAGGCAGCTGCAGTGGTTAGCAGGCCCCTCCCTCTGGGTAGCAGTGCTATCAGGCAGCGACTGGCCCTCTAGAGGGGTTTCTCCATTTAACAATGCTTTTTATACTGACCCTGGGAGGCAAAAACCAGCAAGGTTGTGTTGCTATTTCCTACAATATACTGGAATACTTGGACAAAGATATAATCTTGTTTTTAGCTAATGTGTACATAGTTTATTTTTAAATAGAAATATAGTTGGTGTACAGTATTATGTTAGTTTCAGGTGTACTACATAATGGTTTGACATTTGCATATATTATGAAATGATCATCATGATAAATCTAGTAAACATCTGTCTCATGCAAACTTACTACATTACTATTGACCATATTCCTTATGCTGTGTATATATACCCGTGACTTATTTATTATTATTACTGTAGGTTTCTACCTCTTAATCTCTGTCACTTATTTCACCTACCCTCCTCAAACCCCTCCATTCTGGCAACTACCAGTGTATTCTCTGTATCCATGAATTTGTTTTCATTTTGTTTTCTTTGTTTTGTTTCTTAGATTTCACATATAAGTTAGATCATGTGGTATTTGTCTTTTCTTGTATAATTAACTTAGCATAATACCCTCTAGATCCATCCATGTTGTCACAATGACAAGATTTCATTTTTAATGGCTGAGTAATATTCCAGTGTGTGTGTGTGTGTGTGTGTGTGTGTGTGTGTGTGTGTGTGTGTATGTGTGTGTGTACACACCGCATCTTCTTTATCCATTCATCTAACCATGGATACTGGGGTTGCTTTCATATCTTGGCTATTGTAAATTATGCTACAATAAACATTGGAATGCATATATCTTTTCAGATGAGTGTTTTGGGGTTTTTTTTTTGGATAAATGCTGAGAAGTGGAATTGCTGGATTGTACGGTAGTTCTATTTTTAATTTTTTGAAGAACCTACATACTGTTTTCCATAGAGGCTGCACTGATTACATTTCCACCAACAATGCATGAGTTTCTCTTTTCTCCACATCCTCACCAACATTTGTTATTTGTCATCTTTTTGATGATAGCCATTCTGATAGATGTGGGCTTGTATCTAATAAATTTTAATTTGCATTTCTCTTATGATTAGTGATCAGAAAGGTGTCTTTTCATGTGCCTGTTGGCCATGTGTAAATGTTCTTGAGAAAAATGTCTATTCAAGTCCTCTCCCCATTTTTTAATTGGGCAATTTGTTTTTACAATGTTGAGTTGTATGACTTCTTTGTATATATTGGCTATTAACCCCTTACTGGCTATATTATTTGCAAATATCTTTTCCCATTTGATTGGCTGCCTTTTCATTTGTTGATAGTTTCCTTTGCTGTTCAAAAGCTTTTTACTTTCATGTAATCCCATTGGTTTATTTCTGCACCTGTTTCCCTTGCCTAGGTAGACATATCCAAAAAAATATTTCTAAGACTGCTGTCAATGAACATACTGCCTCTGTTTTCATCTAATGGTTTCATGCCTTACATTTAAGTCTTTAATCCATTTTGAGTTTACATGGTATGAGAAAGTAGTCCAGATTGATTCTTTTGCATGTAGCTGACCAGTTTTTCCAATACTTTTTATTAAAAAGGCTGTCTCGTCTGCATTGTATATTCTTTCCTCCTTTGTCATAGATCAGTTGACCAAATAAGTGTGGGTTTATTTCAAGGTTCTCTACTCTGTTCTGTTGATCTATGTGTCTGTTTTTGTGCTAGTACCATACTGTTTTGATTACTTAACTTTGGAATATAGTAAAATCAGAGAGTATGATACCTGCAGCTTTGTTCTTTCTCAAGATAATGGGGCTATTTGGGATCTGCTATGTTTCTACACAAATGTTAGAATTATTTGTTCTAGTTCTATGAAAAATGCCATTGGTATTTTGATAGGGATCACACTAAATCTATAGATTGCTTCAGGTAGTATGGTCATTTTAACAATATTAATTCTTCCAATCCCTGCATAGTATATATATCTTTTCACTTGTTTGTGTCATCTTCAATTTCTTTCATCAGTGTCTTATTACAGTTTCCTGAGTCCAGGTCTTTTATCTCTTTGGTTAGATTTATTTCTAGTATTTTATTATTTTTGATGTAATTGTAAATGGGATTGTTTTCTTAATTCTCTTCCTAATAGTTTGTTATTAGTGTTCAGAAATGCAACAGATTTCTGTATATTAATTTTGTATCCTGCAACATTACTGAATTCATATTTTACTTCTAATAGTTTTTTTTGGAAACTTTTTAGGAATTTCTATGTACAGATTCATGTTATCTGACTAACAGTAACAGTTTTACTTCTTCCTTTTCAATTGGATTCCTTTTATTTCTTTTTCTTATCTAATTATGTGTCTAGGACTTGTAATACTATTTTGAATGAAAGTGGTGAGTGTGGGCATTCTTTTCTTATTCTTGATCTGTCTCTTTCTCTCTCTCTTTTCCTTCTGAGACCCTTATAGTGTGAATGTTAGTATACTTGATGTCCCAGAGGTCTCTTAAACCAACCTCATATAAATGTTTTGGTTTTTTTCTATTTTCTGTTCAGTGTGATGATTCCTACTACTGTCTTTCAATTCACTGATCCTTTCCTCTGTATCATCAGATCTTCTGATGATTCCTTCTAGTGTAATTTTAATTTTAGTTATTAAATTTGTATTCTTCAGCTGTTTGGTTCTTCTTTATATTTTCTAATTCTTTGTCAAAATTCTTACTGTTTTTATCCAGTTTTCTCCCAAGTTCATTGAGAATCTGTATGATCATTACCTTGACCTTTTTTTGGATAGATTGTTTATCTCCACTTTGTTTTGTTCTTTTTCTGAGAATTTTTTCTTGTTCCTTTTTTTGGAACATATTCCTCTGTCTCCTTATTTTGTCTAGTTCTCTGTGTTTATTTTTATTGATAAGTTAGGTCAGTAATATTTCCTAGTCTTAGGGAAGTAGCCTTATGTAGATGTTCTATGGGTCCCAACAGCTCACTCTCTCCCCCTGATCTGGTATGATGCCTGGTCCAGCCTTGAGCAATGGCTGTTGACCCACTGGTGAGTGGGGCCTGGCTCTGGAGCAGCTGGCTGCAAAGCCAAGAAGGTCCTGAGGTTGATGCAGGCCCTCTGTTTAGTGGGACCAGGTCCTGTGGCTGCTGGCTATGGGGCCCATGTGGGTCCCAGGGCTGGTGCTGGTCCTTTGGTGGGCAGGTAAGCTCTTGATGCAAATAGCTAATGGGAGGACTCCATAATGGCACTTGCCAGCACCAGTATTTTGGTAGATATAGCTTCCCAAAATGGGTGCCATCAGCATCTCTGTCCCCAGAGGGAGATTCGGTTGCCTACTGCTTCTCCAGGAGACTCTCCAAGACCAGCAATTGGGTCAGAACCCTGAGCCCTTCAAATTACCACCTACACATGCACCCTTTAAGAGTGAAATCTCTGTTTCCTACAGCCCCCTGGCTTTCCCATATGCAAGCTTCTCTGGCCTTCAGTGCCAGATGTTTTGGTGGCATGCCTTCCTAGTGTAGGACCCCCTGGCCAGAGGGACCCCAATGTGAGGGGGCCAAGCCCTCTCTTCTTGGAGAGAGCCTCTGCAATGGTGATTATAGTCCTTTTAGTGTGTCACTTACCGGGGAGTGTGGGTCTTGACTAGCGTGGGTCTGTGTCTCCACCTCTTCTACTCAGCTTTTTTCAGTTCCTTCTGTGTATCTTTAGTTGTAGAAAATCTCTTTTGCTAGTTTTAAAGTCATTCTCATAGATAGCTGCTCTGTAAATAGTTGTAATTTTAGTGTGTCTGTAGGAGGAGGTGAGTTCAGGTTCTTTCTGCTCTACAGTCTTGGCCACATCCTCTATAGATTCTTATTTGTTCAGCTCAAATAGAGAGCCAAAGTATTCCTCATAGGAAGAATTTTCTTTCCTGTATATGTGTGCACACGCGCACACACACACACACACACACACACACACACACAGAGCTATGGAAAGAATTGTGTCCCTCCCCTCCACCTTAATTCATATGTTGAAGCCATAACATCCAATGTTTGGAGATGGGGCCTTTGGGAGATAATTAGGTTTAGTTAGGGTCATGAGACCTTGTAATAGGATTAGGGCCCTTATAAGAAAAGACACCAGA
The DNA here is from genome assembly GCF_009834535.1 of Camelus ferus. Lineage (NCBI taxonomy): Eukaryota > Metazoa > Chordata > Mammalia > Artiodactyla > Camelidae > Camelus > Camelus ferus. Next base: position 96,718,710 of record NC_045697.1, on the reverse strand, counting down.
CAGCTTGCTTCCTCTGCTTTGTTTTTTCATGGGTCAGACTAGTGAAATGAATGGCAGGGAATCACCATTCTGCATTCTTTGGATTTATAGGGATATTCCTAATTTTTTCCATTCATCCCAAGATGCAATATTATTTTTTATTTATGAATTCATCCAAGGAACATCACTGTCAGAGGCTTCCATTTAGCCTTCTACACTATGATTTCTCTTACCTCTCAGGCCAAGGCCCCAGGGAGTTGACCTCACTTTTAGGCAGAGGCTTCCAGGTCCCACACTGGGTATTATCTGGAAACCTGGGAAGAAATCATGACTTATGTTTTGATAACTTATTTCAATCTCCTGAGGATCTATTCTTAATTTCCTTTGATTGTGCAGAGTAAACGTTTTTGTTGGATACCTATCTAATTTGTCCCTAATGTCATCGTGCTATGTTAACCTTCTCCATATCTTTTTGCAGGTCAAGCCTCTCTTGGCTGCCTCTCTGGTTTTACTATACATTGAAATATTTGGCTTCCTCTGACTATCAAAGATTTTTATTTTTTATCAATTTCTATGATTATGATTGCTGTCAATAAGCCCACTCCTGCAATTCCATCTTCTGTACCAGGAGTATTGGCCTGATAGACCTTTCATAGTCATTCCCTCACATTTGTAGTAACCTCATCTTTTTTATCACCCAAATGTATTTTTCTTCATTAATTATATCAATTTACAGTTATCTGAATATGATGATTAATTTGGCTTATATTTCTTCTCATATGGTATGCCCTTTATCTGTATTGTAATCCCACTATCAACAAGAGGCTAAATTCTAAATGTTTCCATAACACACTTTATTTTGGAAATCTATTGCTGATACTTCACTCCAGAAACTGTTACTGCATTTCTCTTCCTTTCTGAGTTAGATGTCTTTTCTATGAATTACTATAGTTAGCAATATTATAATCTTATTATTTACTTGTCTTCTTCACTGTGTGTTAACTGCCAAAGAATTAGAAAATGAATCATGTTTGGCCTTATATCTAACTTGTTGTAGTTGTGTAGCACATGATTCTTGAGTGAAAGAAAATAACTATAATAATTAAAGATAAAGTACCAGCCATTGACTTAACAAATACCATTCTCAGATGCCAAAAGATTTGATTGAATTGTGTTGGGATATGTCAATTCAATGTGGCACAAAATTAACCAAACACTAGGGAAACTGTGTTATTAAGAAGGATATCACTTTTGTGTGTGTGTAGGACTAGTTATATTTTGTGCCAGAAACAGCTTTCAAATACATGAACACAGTCTGAGAGGATTGTTCAGACATACACAAACTTAGTAAACTTATTCTAGATCATGGTTTCTCCACTTTGGCACTAATGTCATATTGGGTTGGGAATTCTTTGTGGGGAACCTGTCCTGTTCATTATAGGATGTTTTGTAGGATCCCTAACCTCTACCCAATAGATGCCAGTAGCATCACTTCAGTAATGACAACCTAAAATGTTTCCAAATGTTGGTAAATATCCCTTGAGGGATATAATCACTCTGGTTAAGAATCACTGGTCCAGAAGTATATATGCATATTTTTCAACTGAGCTAAAGTAGAAACTTATTTTTGTTTGAACCGGTCATCAAGCCTTTATCATATCTAACATGCAATCATAACCTAGAGAGAGAAATTCACAAGGGGAAAAATGGCAAAAAAAAAAAAAAAAATCCAGTGCAGATTAGATGTCTCATCCTAGAAGGGAATAGTACACTATTGTTTTAAAAACATTTAAATTATTTTAACTCCTATTCATTCATTACATGTTACCCACTATCTATTTTTCTGTGGAGATTTGTTGACTACCCTTTAACCCTGAAAAATCATCCTAAAATATTTTATAAAAAATGGCAAAATCCTGTGTGTTAGTTCAGGTCTTCTGAGTAGCATTTGCCAAGATGGGATTAAATGTGTAAGACCTTTCTAGGGGGAAATGCCTGGGAAGGAAAGAAGAGAGGCAGTTGGAATTTTTGGAAAGAACCATAAGACTAAGATAGAGGTCTGACTACTGTGAAGGGAAGATGAAATAAAGGACAGTTGATGGACAGAGTCTCAAACAGTAGCATAGCTCTAAGAAGTTTTCTGCCAGGCCAAAGTTGTCTCCTCAAGCCAAAGTCACCCTTCAGAGGCATCCTGCATCCTGCAGGTATGGACCTGCCCCAGTATCCTTGCTATGAACATTAATTGACTGGGAGCAGTGTTTGGAAAGAGTGGGCTCAGCACAACCTGGTGGTGGATTCAGAACACAGCACCTGGTGCATCATCAGTTATGCTCCCTGCAGCAGCAGTACCTCGGGCTGTTGGTTGATTTTTCTTTTAAGATCCTCGGAGAAGGAGATCTGAGTGTTACATTTTCCCTGCCAAAGTCTGTGTCTTGTTTTGAGGATAAAGAAGAACAGAAGAGTTGAGGAACTAAATACGTATTTTATTATTATACAGTAATTACCTCCAATTGCACTGTCCAATGCATTAGAAGCCAGTTATATGTGATAATTTAAATTTAAATTAATTGGAATTAAATATGATTAAAAATTCAGTTCTGTAGTTGCAGTAGCCATATACCAAGTGCTGAGTAGCCACATGTTGCTAGTGGATACTGTCCTGGAAAGCGATGATTTATAGTATTTCTATCATGGTAGAATGTTCTCTTGCAGAGCAATGGTCTAGAGAAATGGAAGCAACAATATGTTGTCTATTAGGCTTTCTCTTTCATAAAAACTTCATTAAAAAGTCAGCAGAAATTAATATAAATTTGGAATTGGCAATAGAAATCTAAATATGGATTGTTTGTTATAACTTTGGAGATAATCTCCCTAAAAGCCATACTGTAAGACCCTTATATGTACTTACTAACAGTTTAAACATGTTTTTAACTTCACTGAATATAAGACGAATGTTCAAAAATACGATGTAAAAATTATGGATAGTAATATACACTAAAAAAATTAGGTGGAAGATGATGTATTTATAGAAATAATTTAGAAAAAAGTCATCACATTTGCCCCAATTATCATATGGCTTCAAAGAAATTATTAATTGTATGTAATAATTTTCAAGTACTCTGTTTTCTGATGTATTCACCTTCAAAAAAAAATAACATCTGTTGAGAAAAATGTGTATTGTTATGGTTAAATATAGGGTTTATTTCTATTTATTATGCCTTTATAAGTGGCATTTATTCCCTGCTGGAATTATTCATTGTACTTCAAACTGATAGGTAATTTTTACATTTAGATTCTACTAAAAGAAAAAAATGTATTTTCTAATACATAAGAGGAATTTATGTACTATCAAATCAGTTTTTTGTGAATATTTGAATTACTACATTATATTAATGGTTAGTAATTTTGAAGGGGTAATAATTCTTATTGGGCAATCGAAACATATTCTGGACATACTCTTGTGTAAAAGTAACTTTATTCTTAAGTATTTGTGCTTAAATTAGAACATAAATGAGCACGATAAAATTGCTGTCTTATTAATTTCTGAAGCCAAGTTACACTAATTTCTTTTTTCTTACTGACTTATCAGTAAGAAATCAGAGTTCTTTCATTTTTAAAGGACTAGGAAGGGGACAATCAGCATAGAAAAGCTAATAATGATAACAATTCCTTGCCTGTATATTAGGCATCCAGCATTGTACTTGGTACTTTATACACATTACTGCATAGAAGTCTCACAATTAAGGTATGGGGCCTATTGCCATTTTGTCAATCACTTTACAGGTGAGGAAACTGAGGGCAAAAAATAGGGAAGCCAGTTTACAAATCAAGGTGACCTTAATTCCTCACCTCATACTCTTACTTATGGATTTATGTAGACATCTTGATTCAGTACTTACAAACTGAATGACACTTATTAACACATCTCTACCCTATGATGAAGCAATTACCTGAATTGTTAAAAAAAATATTTTAGGTCTTGGGTGCAGTGCTAGCTGTTGTCAGAGAAAGGGAGCAGGAGAGCATAAAGAGTTAGTAATGCTGATTAAAGAGTATGTATTTCCAAAAGCTTCATTTAAACTCCAATTTGTTCTAAATGCCCATTGGAGGGATTCTGTAATTACAGCAGTTACCAACAATATTATGGTATGCTATTGATATTTTGGTGTCATCTCGACCTTAACTCGGCAACTTGAGGGTAGAGTCCAGAGCTTCTCACAGTGCCAGTCATATAATGAACAAGATGCAAATTTTTATTAACCACAATTGAACTAACCAAGTGAAGTCCTTATGATTTCCAAATGTACATTAGCAAAACCCTTCTCAATTATGTCAGAAATATTTATCCTTGCCTTATGCTAGTTTGCTACCTAGTCAAAACCAGATGTCTAAATTGAGTCTTGAACATTGAAAATATATTGTAAGACAATTATGATTTTTAGAGAACTATATCTATATTAAAACTATCTATCCATCCATCTTTCTACATTAGTTTCCAGTCCTTTTGGGTCCTCTGAGATTAGATTCTAGAATTGGATAGATAGGACGTCTGCATTAACGTGATACTTGCATATTACACAGTGGGGAACAAGGAATAAAGTACAAACTCTGACAGTTAATAAACTGAAGCCTGTGAAGTTGCATTTAAGACTGAGAGACCCAAATTCACTTTATTATAAAATGGTGGCAGAAACTCTGTTTCAAGTTACATAGACATCTCAGATAGGCAAAATCGTTCGTTCTTTACAGATAAAGCAAATGAGGATACCTTAGTAATTGAATGAATACTAAAAATGTGAAACACTGTCCTATTATATTACTTAATTTTATTCACTTGAATTAAATTATATTCAGGATACAATTGAGTGGTATAAGCTTGACTTTTAAAAATATTTGTGGCACAGCAGAATATTCAAATGTCAAATAACAATGACCTTTAAGTTAAAAAAAGTTTTCACATAACATAACAAAGAGACAATATAATTTCTCTTACAGTCATTTTATAACGTATTGTAGAGTATAATTATGAAGACATCTACTTGTTAATTTAATTTCAGCAGCTGTCACTGATGGCATGAATCTTTCAATATCATTATGAAGGAGTACATGTTCTGGAAGAAAACAGAATAAAAATTTGGGACATGAATATTGAGTGTTATACTGTAAGGAAAGGTTGTCAGGTTTTAGTGGGACAATGAAATGAGCTGGATGCAACAGATATAGACACAATGAGAACAGAAACATGATATTCTGGCCATTAAATAAAAAAATAAATTCAAGAAGAGAGTGGTGAATTAGATGTGTGAATAAATGACAATGAAGTTGGAAATTTGGAAAAAGAAGAGCATTAAAGGATTAAATACAGAGTAATCACATAGATAATATGTGAAATAAATTGTTATTTTTAAATGCTGCAATAAGAAGACAGAGGAGTTGTGCCTGCTTTTTGTCAAAATAATATCACTAGTTAGAAATCACGTTAGAAATCACATAAAAAAACTTTCTGTCTAGAAGGGAAAAGATGTGCTTTATTTAATGAGTTGGAAAACGGCTTCAAGAAGGAGTATCACTTCAGGAAGTGTGCAAAATTGTTTTGGTTCACATACTCAATGTAGATATCTTTTAAGAAATAGAGGGAAAAAATCAGATAATTATTACTTCATTGGAGGGTTTGCTGTGGGAAAGATCCATTCTTAATTCTTTCTACTAAATAGTATGGTTCAAGTTCACTTAGAACAATGAAATATCTATTGAAAATTTCTTCAGGAAGCAAAATTACATAATAATTTTGGTTTAAGTAAAAACAATGCAATTAAAATATTTTACTTTCTCTAATGTTATATTTATGCAGAATATTTTAAATGGTCCTTATAAAACGTGTTTCCAGATAGTGAATTTTTTACTTTAAAGTACATGGAAATTTTACATTATGACTGAATTTAAAGTGCTTAAGAAAAATGTAGTGAATAAATAAATGAAATAATGTATTTTCAAATTACAAACTATTTAGCTCCTAGTAAGGGAAAACTTTTTATTAAGAACTTATGGTACATTTTAAAATAATTAAACCTTAGACTTTGGCCTCTCGTAATGTGAGACTCGTAATTATAAAATAAAGTGAAATAAATACCATTTCACTTCTAAAAGCCTTTCATGATGAGAGGGAAAAAGTTAAGGATAGGTTGATTTTACTTATTTTTAATTGAAATATAATTAGTATATAATATTATATTAGTTTCAGGTGTACAACATAGTGATTCATTATTTTTATACATTATGAAATAACCATCACAGTAAGTCTACTTGCCATCTGTCACCATACAAAGTTATTACAATATAATTGACTATATTCCTAATACTGTACATTACATCATGGGATATACAGTATTTTTTAGCTGGAAATTTGTACTGCTTAATCTCCTTCACCTATTTTGCTTGCCCCCCTGACTTCTGACAACTACCAGTTTGTTCTCTGTATCTATGAGTCTGTTTCTGATCTGTTTTGTTTGTTCATTTGTTTTGTTTTTTAGATTCCACATAGAAGTGAACTCATTCAGTATTTATATTTCTCTGACTTATTTCACATAGCATAATACTGTCCAGGTCCATCCATGTTGCCACCAATGGAAGATTTGATTTTTTTTTTTTTTGGCTGAGTAATAATCCATTGTACATAAACAGCACATCTTCTTTATCCATTCATCTATCAGTGGGCACTTAGGTTGCTTCCATAATTTGGTTATTGTATATAGTGCTACAGTGAACATAAGGGTATATATATCTTTTTGAATTAGTGTTTTTCTTATCTTCAGATAAATACCCAGAAGTGGAATTTCTGAATTGTATGGTATTTCTGTTTTTAGTTTTTTGAGGATCCTCCATACTGTTTTCCATAGTGGCTGCACCAAGTTTTGTTTCCACTAACAGTGCACTAGGGTTCCTTTTTCTCCACATCCTTCACAGAACTTGTTTCTTAGCTTTCTGATAATAGCCATTCTGGCAGGTGAGAGGTGGTTTCCCATAGAGATTTACTTTTCTCTAATGATTGGTGATGGTGGGCATCTCTTCATGTGCTGTTGGCCATCTGTGTGTCTTCTTTGGAAAAATGTCTATTTAGTTCCTCTGTCCATCAATCAAGTTCTTTCTTTTTTAATATTGAATTGAATGAGTTCTTTATAGTTTTTGGGTATCAACCCCTTACTTGATATATCATTTGCAAATATCTTCTCTCATTCTTTGGGTTACCTTTTCATTTTGTTGGTTGTTTCCTTCACTGTGCGAAAACTTTTCAATTTGATGTAGTCCCATTTGTTTATTTTTGTTTTTGTTGTCCTCACCTGAAGAGATATATCCAAAATAAGTACTGCTAAGACTTATGTCAAAGAACATACTGCCTATGTATTCTTCTAATTTTATGGTTTCGGGTCTTACCTTCAAGTCTTTACTCCATTTGACTTTATTTTTATATACGGTGTAAGAAAATGGCCCAGTTTAATTCTTTTGCATATAGCTGTATAGTTTTCCCAACACCATTTATTGATGAGACTTTTTCTCTATTGTATATTCTTGCCTCTTTTGTTGTAGATTAATTGACTATATGAGCATGGATTTATTTCTGGGACCTCTATTCTGTTCCGTTGATCTATATGTCTGTTTTTGTGCCAGTACCGTACTATTCTGATTACTAATATTGTTTTAAGTCTGGGAGCATGATTTCTCAAGCTTTCTGTGTTATTCTTTCTCAACGTTGGTTTGGCTATTTGGGATCTTTTGTGTTTTCATACAGATTTTAGTATTACTTGTTCTAGTTCTGTGAAAAATGTCATGGATATTTTGAGAGGGGTTACATTGGATCTATAAATTGCTTTGTATATTATGGAAATTTTAATGACATTGATTCTTCTAATCTGTTAGCAAAGTCTATCTTTTCATTTATTGTGTCATCTTCAGTTTCTTTCCTCAATGTCTTATAGTTTTCCAAGTACACATTTTTCACCTCCTTAGTTAAATTTATTTCTGTTTATTTTGGGGTTTTATGCAGTCGTAAATGGTTTTCTTAATGTCTCTTTCTGATAGTATGTAAACAGTATATAGAAATGCAACAGATTACTGTATATAGATTTTGTATCCTGTAAGTTTACTGAATTTATTTTTTAGTTCTAAATAGTTATATGGTGGAATCTTTGGAGAGTTTCTATATAGTATTATATCATTTGCAAACAATGACAGTTTTACTTCTTCCATTCCACGTTGAATCTCGTTTAATCATTTTTTGTATGCCTAATTGTTGTGGTAAGGATTTTTCGTACTATGTTGAATAAAAGTGGTGAGAGTGTTGTTTTATTCCTGATCTTAGAAGAAAAGCTTTTAGCTTTTCACTAAGTTATGATTTTTAGCTGTGAATTTGTCGTATATGGCTGATCTACTGCTTTTACTGTATATTTGCCTTTATCAGAAAGATTTTTATTTCCATATATATTCTTATTTTCAGCTGTGGTCTTTTCTTTTTTACTGAAGGAAAACCCTTTAACATTTCTTGTAAAACCTGTTTAGTGATGATGAACTCCTTTAGTTTTTGCCTGTCTGGGAAATTCTTTATCTCATCTTTGGTTCTGAATAGTAACGTAGCCATATAGAGTATTCTATGTTGTAATTTTTTTTTTCCTTCAACGCTTTAAATATATCCTTCTACTCCCTTCTGGCTTGTAAAGTTTCTGCTGAAACATCAGTGGATAGACTTATAGGGTTTTTATTGTATGTGATTAGTTGTTTTTCTCTTTTTGCCTTTTAGATTCTCTCTTTATCTTTAACTCATGACATTTTAATTAGAATATGTCTTGGTGTATATCTCTTTGGGTTCATCTTGTTTGGTCCTCTATGTGCTTCCTGTATCTAACTCTGTTTTCTTTTCCAGGTTAGGGAAGTTTTCAGCAATTATTTCTTCAAATAATTTTTCTGTCCTTTTCTCTCTTCTCCTTCTGGGATCCTTGTAATGAGAATGTTGGTATGATTGATGTTGAACTAGAGGTCCGTTAAACTATCCTCATTTTTGAAAAATTCTTTTTGCTATTCTGATTGAGTGATTTCCACTATTCTATTTCCCAGATAACTTATCTGTTCTTCTGTATGATTTAATCTGCTGTTTATTTCCTTTAGTGTTTTTTATGTCAGTTATTGTATTCTTCAGCTCTGATTGGTTCTTTCTTACATTTTCTGTTTATTGAAGTTCTTACTGAGTTTATCCATTCTTCCACCAAGTTCAGTGAACAAGTTTATTACCATTGTTTTGAATTTTTTACCAGGTAAATTACTTATGTCCATTTCATTAGGTTTTTCCCTGGTATTTTACCTTACTCTTCATTTGGAACATATTCCTCTCTCTTCTCATTTTGTTTGACTTTCTATGTTTGTCTCTATGAATTAGGCAAAACAACTACCTCTCCTGGTCTTGAAGGAGTGTTGTTGTGTGTTAGGATTCCCTGTGTCAACTTCATGCACTAGGCAGCATTGGCAGGCCAGCTGGAGCTGGAGTGGGTGCCAGACGAGGGAGTTCTGAAGTGCTCCTCACCAGGGCCACCTTGGTGGGATGGATGGAGTTATAGTAGGCAAGGTGTTGGTATCTCTGGGTGCTCCTTGCTGGGGCTGCCTTGGTGGGATGGCTGGAGCTGGATCTGACTTGAGCCAGAAGGACTCCTGGGGCAGGCTGTGCCCAAGACCACTTTGATGGGTCAGCTGGAACTGGAGTGGGTGCAAGTCTCAGAGAGGCTCAAACAATGGCACTCACTGCCATCTCTAAGCCCTGAGAGATTTCCAGCAGTTCTCCACTCATCTGGTGGACAATCTAAAGTTGGTAATTGGATTTCTTTCTTGACAGTCTAACAGTCCTTTAAACCACTGTTTTTTTCATTGTGTCCCAAGAAAGTGGAGTCTCTTCTCTGGCCCTCAGTGGTATTCCTCTCTACAGTAGGGCTCTGCTTTGGGAGTGAGATTCCTGTGGATACCATGCCTCTGTCTTTTCTACTTGTTTATATGTGGTCCCTCTATGTGCAGAAGCTGTTCAATCAGCCCTCAGACCTCTTCAGGAGGTATTGTTGTATATGTAGGTATAGATTCAGTGTGTCCATGGGAAAAGATGGGCTCAAGATCTTCCTTTGCTGCCATCTTAGACCCCAGACTTCAGGATAGGTTAATTTTAATTTGTTTGCTTTCATTTCTGCTTATGCCCTACTTATAAGGATTAATGTTTAGATATTAAGACTAACTGTATCATCATAGGACAATGTGTACAATGATAAGTGTATATATGTGAAATAATAAAAATTAAAATGAATTAAAACTTTAGTAATTATCCTCAAGAAGGTTAAAAAGCTCGCTTTTATCTGGTATTTGGGCAGTGGACATACTTTGGTCAGCGCAGTGTTATCAAAGGTTCTCGAATTAGTTGACCAATAAAATCCAGAAATAGGAACTTTTCTTAATGAAAAAAATCAGAATATTGACAACAGGCACTGGATTTTAGCATGACCAAAATTAGCTAGAGTCAAATTGTCACTTGGTCAGTTAAATGAGTCATGTACTTGACAGTTTGTCATAGTCCCTCCACTAGCTGTTGTCTCATGACACCAACAAACCCCTGCTTTACCCAGCAATACTAATGGTCTGATTCTGTGTGCACTTAATACCAAGCAGAGAGATATATACTTCAATAACTGAATTGAATTTTTTTGTTCAGGTTTTTGACATCATAAAAAAATTATCAAAATTTTCCATAAAAAATGTTTCTTTCTTATAAAAGAAAATTTAGAAACAAAATATATCAATAAAAATGAATTTTACTATAAAATTTAATCCATAATGCTGTAACCTAGAAACAGACATCAGAGAGAATCCTGGATCTACTAGTTCCAAGTTTTGTAATTTAATTTACTTTTCTTATTCTTTATACCCTCACCTACAAAAGAATTCATTAATAATATCAGCCTCATACATTTGTTCTCCATATTAAAAGAAAGAAGTGCTTAGCTTTTTCCCTGGCAGACATTAAACATTTGCATTAGAGTACTATTAAATAACTCTTTTAAAAATGTTTTTGTTCAAGAATTTTACCAGTAAATTGAAAACAGTTAGGGCAGCTCTGACTGGTAGTGGTGTCCTACCACTGGGGATGTTTTCTTAGCCTCTTCAAAGGACTGAGGCACATGTAACTCAGCATGAGACCGTTGACATTTGACACTTTGTTAAATGGAGGCAGAAGGCCATTCCAAGGAGCAGGTGTTTCACTCTGAAAGGAAAAACAAAGACCATTCTCTTTACTCTGAGAGTGTTTTATCCAGAACCTTTTAAGGGCATTTCAGGAGGAAATAAGTAGATTTCTTGATGGAAGGAAAGTGTAAAACTTTTAGATCATAAAGACACCATTTAGGAGCCCTCTTATATAGAGCATAGGAGAATCTTTAAAAGTGTGAAGACACAGAACCTAGTGGCAGAATCTCCCAGGCTGCCCAGAAGGTACTAGGAAGATTCTGTGTGGTCTCTGTTCACTAGAATTGGGCAGTAAAGTCATTGCTATGCGAAACAGACTACCTCTTTCAACTTAATATGGCAAATTCTGGGATTACTTATGAAGGGGAGGAACTTTGGTGCTCTGGTTATCTTGTAAAATAGGGTCTTTCCAGTGCTTCATTGAGCTCTTGCATGAACCACAACACATACCAAATGAAAAATCCTATTTTTGAATAAAAACATAATTTAAAAAATAAGTAGGAGTTATTTACTATGAAAAGAACTTGCTTGACTTATTTATGCCAGCTTTAGAGTTGATACTATTTTTTAATTATGTGAAAGTAACAGAACGTTAGAAGGCTCTCAGTTTTGTATCCAGCCCTCTTTTGTCCCTCTGGCCAACAGGTGTCTGACTTTCTGAATCTTAGCCTCTGTCTTAACTCTGGTACTCTCAGATCTCTCCACAACTTTATGCAAACAACCCCAGTGTGAGTGTGTTCTCCAAGAATATACTATATCAACTGAGGCTGCTTTGGGTTTCTATCCAAGATCTTTGCCTGCCCAACTAGAGCAGAATAAACTAATGCTACTCGATATTTTCTGTCAACTATCTTCCATAAGTGAGTCATTGGTAAATCATTCCATAGCTTTACTGGGGAGCTGCTTCTGGATAATGGGGTATATAGTGAGAGCATGAAGACCCATAATTACAAAGCCATTTTTGCATTCTTTTGCAGTAAAACAAGCTCCTTAGTGAGAAGTAACCATCTATATGATATCAAACACAATGGTGAATAAGAACCTAAGAATATTAATACTGGCAGGAGTTCTATGAGCAAGAAAGATAAATTCATATGTAGAATGGGCCATCTTACCCATATGATTATTGAGAGACTCCTCTCAAGTGGGAGAACTTTTGTGAGTATATATATACAGAACAGAAAATTCTCACAATCCATGCACATGTTAAGTCTGTCTGTATTCTTCTCCCTCATGCATCGTTGTCCTAAGTATTTAAATATTTTCTTTCTAAACTCTTAATTGCTACAAGTCAGGGTACATCTGTACCACAGGCCATCATTTCTTCCAGGAAGAGTACGTATCAAGTAGACAAATAGGAAGTCAACCCAGTGTGAGGAGTTGCACAGTTTTGCTCCAAAATCTGGAGCTAGGCATCGTCATTTCCTTATTTTGTGGCAGGCCCTGATTTTCCAGTTTATCACTCATATTCTGTCATGGATATTTGTACCTACCAACCGTCTAAAGTACTGCTACTTTTTTTTTTCCCTCTACATGATTAAGCTTGATATCATCAAGGTGAGCCAGAATGATGCTCTGTAGAATTCAATACTATCCATGTCCCTGGGTATTGTATTATAAGAGATGGCTCAAGGTTGCCATAGAGCTTAGCTAAGACAGTGAGTTATACTGCCACACTGCCAGGTAAAGGTAAACTCCTTATTTTTCTTGTAAATTAGTATGAAGGTTTAGCAGTTTCCAGATCAATAGCTGCATATCAGATAACACAGTATACAGAGGTTAGCTCCAAAATGTCTGGTTTGGGAAATGCAGCTCAGTTATCATCTGATGACAATTATGAAAATCTACAATCATTCTTCAAGAACTTCTGATTTTTTCCAAGGAAAACATTCAAGGAAAATAGCCATGTGGTAGGAATCACCACCCCCTATATCGTTCAAGTATTTGAGGGTGACACTTATCTTTTCAATTCCCTCAGGGATCACAGATGGGGTATTGTTTCTGTTTTTTAAAATTTGGATGTCAGAGCAGTCATAAAGCTCTCATTTGTCCATTCTCATTATAATAACCTATACTACATGGGTCAGTAGCCTATGCAGGGATTCTGCCAGTTGCCAAGTATATATTACAATTATGTATTCTGAAACTGGGGAAATATATTCAAGGTGAAATCACAGGTACATTGACTTCAGTGCATGAAAAACCTAAAAAAAACTTTATTTAGCACCTGACTCATAATCCCCATCCCTTATCCAAGGGCCACAGTGGTGAATTGGATCTCCAGAGATCATCTTCAAAACATTAACACTACCTAATAGTCACTGGAAAATTGCAGTATTTTCCTTTCCTCAGAGCACAATCACCCTGGTAAGTGGCCTCAAGTTCCACTTGCGAAGGAGGCTTGTAGGGTGACTTATGGTATATACTTGTGGCATTGTTGAAGGGTATTTATTCAAAGGAATCCAATCTTCTCCTCAGGCAAGAGGCTCCGATTGTGAAGTGTGTCTTGGAATTGAGTAAGTCTGCACTTTTAAATAATATTTTACTAGCCTAAAAACTCTTTTATATCTGTGGGTCCAGTAATCAATTAGCCACCATTGAAGATACTTGAGTGTCAAAGTCAAAATATCTTATTTGTCAATCCACCCCAGCTGCCCATTTTATTCTGATGATTAAATTTTACTACCCAGACTTTGTCACCTCAGGATCCCATTAGTCCCATGGAAATCAATGAGTTCATTTCAATGGAGGTGTTTTCCAATGTTAACCTTGGTTTTCAAAGGAAAACCACCCCAGAGATTTTTCACAGATGCTGGTGTTTCCCTCTTTAAGGTAGTTAATGATGCTTTGGTAAAGGAACTGTAGTTTGGATCTTCCTGATATAGCTTGTGTTACTCACATCATAAATCTATTCTAACATTTACAGCTCCTAAATGTTTGGATTTCTTCTTCCTCCTCCTGCCAGGGACTTTCTGGCATCTCACTCTATTGAACGTGGTCCACTTTTGTGTATAGCTTTTGGTAAATTAATCAGTGTCAGAGCCACTTCCAACTGCTGGAAATTAGCACATTGAAATAAAAGTCTTAAGAAAATATATACATATGGATAAATTTGATTGAATCCATGTTACAGAGTGCCTGTCACATTTAAATTTATTTCTATTAACGTCCCCCAGGATCTTGCCAAAATAAATGATCAAATCTTACAATTATTTTTGTGTATATGACTTCTGATATTGGCTCAGAGTTTGCCTTATTTCCCAGAGATATGCTGGGGTGTGTCCTGTTATGGGTCTGGGGGCAAAGGGGAATAATGAGGGTGGGTCTTAAGGAGAATAGATAACCCATTGCAAAGTGAGATTATTACAGGGTCTTTAAGAAGGGGGAGATGTCTCCTCAGTAAAAGAAGGAAGAGGCTTTCTTCCACTGTGAGCAGAAGGCTCAGTGGAATGTTAAGGGCTCAAGTTTCTCAGATTCTTCTGACTCCGATTAGAAGTCTCCATTACAAATCTTGGGAACTCACTCTTCAGTGTTCTAGCCTTTATTTTAAAAAACAAAAACAAAAACAAAAACAAAAACAAAAACAAAAAAACTCAGTAAAACTTTTCATTCAATTTGCATTATTATTTCCCACCTGGCATGATTAAATTTAGAGTTTGATTCTTAGCCCTGTGGGGCCTGTGACTGTAAGAAATAAGATACTGTTTCATAGTTACAATAGAAGATTTCTCTCTGGTATTCTAAGTCTTGAGCTGAAAGCTTTAAAGCAAGATTTTTATCATTTTCTTTTCCAGTATAGCCCGAAGTGGTCATTTCATACTATGAACTTTGTAGTCATCATTTCTACCACAATGATCAAGGGCAACAGCAATTTTATTTCCAGAAGACCTGATTTCAAATAACCACTACTGGTGATAGTTTAAGTAATAATGATGTAACCTTATGCCATGGGTATTTAGTATCCCTTTTCTGACTGACAGTAGGGAAATCACCACTATGTTGTAGCTCAAATAGGTGTAGAATCCAATTCCAGAATTCTAATGAAAGATCTGTTTCTTGAGACCACTTCTCCTAACAATGGTATTAGTCAGGTTCATGTCAGGAAAACAGAATCTATACTAGATAATTCCAGTGAGTGTAATATAGGGAACTAGTTACAGAGGTACACAAAGAGCTGAAAAAAGGGGAATATGAGACAACTAGAAATCAACTGCAGAAACCCCCTTAGGGTAGGAGGGGCTGGAGAAAACGATGGGGTTACCAGGGTCCAGGAGCTATAAACACCAGGCAGGAGCTGAACCCATGGGTTGGAGACCTTTCCCAGGCCTACCTGGAGGAGCTGGGACATGGGGCAGGGGATAGCTGTAAGGTAAAAGCTGAAATATGAGCCTGTGCTGGAGATGATCACTGGAGGCTGGAAAGGAGTTGCCCTGGTTTATCTCTTCTTCCTGCTCTCTGGACCCACCAGGCCACCCACTGACTGCGCCTAACTGAAACCAGGAGGTGCAGAAGCATGAGGATTATCATCTGTAGGTATCAACCCCGTGAGGAGCAGGGGTGGATCTGAGAGCAAACAGGGAAATGACTGGCATAACATTTTCATACATTTGTGCCCAAATAGGTCATGTGTTCTAAATGGAAAACAAATTTTAATTTGTAACAGTTATATTTAAGCTATTTACCTAGTATTGGGAAGATATAAGGAAGAGGCATTCTTTTTCTAAGATTACTTACCAGGCTAGATAAAGAGACTCTCTCCAGCATAAGAAAGAAAGCACATTTAACCCTGGGTGAGGCTAATTTTTTTTTTTTTTTTACCTTTGTCTCTGTGTAGTTTTCTATTGCTACATGAGAAATGATCACAAACTTAGCAGCTGAAAACCGAATCAATTTTCCATGTCACAGTTCTGTTGGTGAGAAGTTTGAGTCACTCAATTGGCTTACAGACCCGGCTGTCTCTTTGGTTGGACGTAGGGAGTAATCCACTACCAACCTCATCCATTGTTGGCTGAAATCATTTCTTGTGGTTGTAGGATGGAGGTGCGTGTTTTCTTGCTTGCTTTAAGGTGGAGGCTGCCTCTTGCTTTGGCGTTTGGCTCTCTCCACATTCAAGCTATCAGTACGACACATCAGACCTTGTATTTTGAGTCTCTTCCCCTTCTGCTACCAGAGAAGTCTCTGCTTCTGAGGGCTCATTCAGTTAGATCAAGCATACTCGGTTAGTCCTCTATCTTAATGCCAATTGTGTCATATAACATGATTAAAGAAGTGACATCTCATTATAGACACAGATTCCAGGGATTAGGGTGAGACATCATGGCGCGTAAGGAGGGCATTTTAGCAACTCTGCCTGCCACTATGGCACACCCCAGTAAGGGGTAGTGACAGAACATTCTTACAGTAACATCTGCTTTGTGCCTCAAGAGTAATTGCCTTGATTACCTTTGGCATTGATAATGAAATAAATATTTCAAAATAATACAGGAATTTATTTAATAATGACATTTTAAATTAATTTCTGAACTAAAAAAACACTGGCATTTGTGAAAATGTGAAAAAAGTTCTATCCATTTATAGTAAACAAAATATTCCTCTTTTTGAACAAAGATGATTCTTTAAAGCTCTATAAAAAAGGAAATAGGTTTATAAAAATATCCAAGTCCCATGGTTCCAATAGATTTTGTTAGGTGTGTGACTTTCTGGATAGTTTCCTTTTTCCTAAGGAAGGAGCTATTTGAGCATCATGTAACTTTCCACCATTAATTCTCTTGGAGCACGA
Source organism: Camelus ferus (assembly GCF_009834535.1). Classification (NCBI taxonomy): domain Eukaryota; kingdom Metazoa; phylum Chordata; class Mammalia; order Artiodactyla; family Camelidae; genus Camelus; species Camelus ferus. The sequence continues at coordinate 96,701,690 of NC_045697.1, read as the reverse complement.
AATTGTGGCTGTGTAGCCGCTGCACTGCCTCTAGAGCGACCACACTCACATATTAAGGTAGCAAGCCCAGCATTTATCTGTAAATTTAGAGCCTTTCCTACAGTGAAACATCATGGAATAATAAATTTAAAAAAGCTAGGAATTATTGTGAGTTGCCTGAAATATTTTCCCCATTAATTTAAAATTATTACTTGATTTTGATATTTCTTTCTTTGGAAATAGATTCTCTGTTGATTTTACAAGAAGCCATAAATTCTTAAGGAATCATCAGTCAGCTATTAGCTTTGCATTATTTCAAGCAAATGACAATATTATGTGATAATAAAACAGTAAACTTCTTAAATTAGACATGTGCATTAAAACAAACCCTTCCTGGTTGGAAACCCAAGTGACTGTCATTAGCCACTTTAGTATCACAGCAGGTTACACAAATTATTATTGCATTTAATTAGCATTCTGACAAGTTGAGGAATTCTTTACCTGCATTCAGATTATACACAGAAAATGATTTGAAAGCATTTCCTGCCTTGAAAACATCAAAGCAAATCAAAGAAATCAGCTCCAATATTATCTTTATTATCCAAATACTCAGGGATCATTAAACCAAATGACAGAGGAAGAAATGCCAATTATAAATGTTGTTTTAAGCTGACATTTGATTTTCCATATGAGGAGATTATTACGAACAGATTGATATAGTTCAACAAAACTATTTTACTGTGATATAATGCTCATATTACCATTGTTCACTTCCTTTTCTTGATAAAAGAAATAGTGTAAAATATAACAATTTAATATTTAGTGCATCATTCAATTTCTGTTTAATTCTACTCCTGTTGTAATACATGTTACATAATTAGTTATTTTGAATTACTGAATATCATTTTAAATTCCCAGCAGAAGTGAGAGTTTCAGTGGTGGAAGAATATATAGATTTATACACACGAAAAAGTTTCTGTGCTAAAAAACAATGCTCTAAGACAAAACAGACTAATAAAAAATGGTAAGAATATGAAAATACATTTAATGTAACACTAAAGAAAATTAATTTCATAATTTGAAATATTTACAAGTGATATTACTACTTGTTATGATTATTTACTGATAACATTTAGCAGAACTTTCTCAGACTCAGCTAGTTTCTTGATGCAAAATCTCTAATGTGATGACAAGAGTAAAACTTGCATAAGAATTTACTCATTTCAAAAAATAAATTTCTCATTTTTGTTACATCGGAACTAAAATCAACTTTGTGTATACAGTAAGTATAGTTTTATTTCCTATAAAAATATTCATTTCAAATATGAAAGTTTCTCGGAAAAACTACAAGAATAATAATTAGATAAGTGTATATAAGTGGAAACTGTTATCTAGACTTAGATAGCTCACAGATTCAGTATAGTTAAAGATATGTTGAAATTCACAGTAGATTTTTTTTATTATTATAATGATGAAAGACAACATTTTTCTACTCCTTACCTTAAGTTTTATGTGTAAATAACACCGATGATTTCCCATATTATGGGGAGAGACAAGAATTGTTACTAAGAAATCTGAAGCATTAAATTCAATATTAGAAACTATCTTCTCTAACTGAGCATAACTGGTATTACTTCTTAGTATGATTACACAATTCTATAAAAATGAATTGTTTTTCTTTTTTGGAGGAGGAAAATACATGAACTAAGGAGATTTTTATATAAGGTCCTTACTAATTATTCGAAGTCTATTGAACATTAAATTCTAAAAAAAAATCCTTCTAGTCATGAAGATTTTAGAATTTATTACCTAATTTATATAAAGATAAATTTTTTTTGTTTTTTTTTTGTTTTTACCAGAAAACCCATTTTTTTTTTTCTTTTTACATTATCTTGGCTCTCTACATACTAATTAATATACCCAGTCTGTAGTTAACCACTTGGGTATAGATTCTCCTATCTGAAAGTTAGGTGATATTGGACAACTTAATTGAGCTTTTTGTGACCAAGTTTTCCCATCTCTAAAGGTAGGATGAATAGTAGTATTTATATCATTAATTGTTTGGAGAAGCAGCTGAGTAGTACAAGTAAAGATAATAGGAAAAATAAAACCTCACACAAGCCCTCAGTAAATGTTAGATAAATTTATGAGTAAAACAATACATGAATTAAACAAAATAAAATTCTCAAAGACCTTTTCTGTATTTTCAGTTTATTGAGTTTGGGCATTTTTCATACATGACACACTTTGCCTATAAAAAGTAAATTACCAACAATAAGAGCATAGCATTTCAACCTAGAATGAAATCTTTTCAATTTTTCTGATAATAACCATACAAAGCATTTAGAAGGATAATCGGAACCTGCCATATTTTATACCTTTAGCAGAACCTAAGACAGATTAAAAACTGCCAAGCTCAAAATACCTGGTATATAATAGGGAAAAATATACAGAATAAGAACAAAATGTTTGCAGGATTATACCAGTTGCTGAATAAGAATAGGGAAGGCCAAGGAATCAAGCCTGTGGTTGATCCCAGGGAAAATGACAGCAGTAAAGGAGTAGGAGGATTTTACCCCAGAAGGCAGGAGGCTCTACCTCATGGGAAAACCGGCTGTGATTTCTGATAATGACTAGGGCAGGGCATTGTGCTAGGAGTAAAGGAAATAAAGCAAGGGCTGTGCAAAGGAATTAAGGTGGCAACACTTTGTTGTAAAGAAACCACTCAATTTGTACCAAGAGAAGAGAGAGCCTTTAAGTGAAGAAACTAGAAAACACTACCCTTACGCTTCACCACTTCTACATCAGATCTTTCTATTAGCTGGACCAGGAAAAATTTATTCATTTAAATATGAATAATAAGAAAGGAAAATGGCTATGTCAATAAACTGAGATTATAATTGAAGCAAACACGAGCACATACGCAGGAAACCAAAGAGAGGAAGGGGAAGGCTGTGAAGTACAAATTGACAGAAATCAGGAAATAAATTGAAGAAAAAATAATTTCAGAAAAGCAGACAAATTTACAAGTAGCAAAAGGGAGAAAAGAGACAAGAAAAAGCAAAGAAAGTAAGAGACATAGGGAATAAAAGTAAGAAAAGAAATGAAAATCTAACAGAAATAAAGTAAGAAATGAAAAGTATTAGAAAGAGACATAGAAGGCATATAAAGAACAGACTAGCATACCTATTATTGGAAGCCAAAAGGAAAAAACATGAACCGGTAAAAAGTATTAGAAAAACAAAAAAACTAAGATAAACTCAGAAAATAGTATATAATGCATGAAATGCTAATTATTTTAGATATAGTAATGACATTTTGGCTATCTATGAAAATGATAATATTTTAATAGATGTATATTAAAGGTTTCGGTATAGAATGTTCCAGTTCTGTAACTTAAAAATACTTTTAGGACATTGAACATTGATATTCTACCTACTCATTAATCTGTATGTTTCAAAGAAAGGCTTTCATGTACTTTTATAAACACTGGCTTTGGATTCAGATAGACCTCAGCCCAACTCCTAGCTAGGCCACTTCATAGCTATAAAAATTTGGCAGTGTTACTGAATCTTGACTTCTATGTCTAAATTAAAAAATTATTTTATGGATCAAGGTGTAAACACACACACATCAAAATATCTGGCACCTGATAACTCAATAGTGACCACTATTATTCTTCATTACTGGGACTGTCCACTACCCACAATTTGGAAATCCCTGAACCAATGAATGTGAACCTAGAAAGGACAATAGAATATATGATAATTAATTATAAACAGTCCAAAAATAGCAGAATCTCCCCTATCTTACTTTCTCCCCCATGAAATAACTAGCTGCTCAAATTTCTGTTTTTAATAATAAAACTTTTCTGATTCAAATTCCTGTGTTTGACCATATTCAAATCAACTGATAGGAAGAAGATGGTCATAAACAGCCTCTCTTTACCGATAGATTTTTAATTTTTTCTGTTATTATCAGATTTAGAACCAAATTTTCTAAAATTTTTCTGGTTATTCATGAATTCACATAACTTTACTGATTTATAGTGATTCCTGTGTAACCACAGGGTCAGCTCAAACTGTGAAGGAAAAGCCGAGCTGGTCTAACAAGGTAACTCACAAGTCTAGGAATGTGAAGGAGAGGCTGTGCTGGGCTAACAAGATAACTCACAAATTTAAGTATCGGAATACCGATCTGAGTTCTGCTGGACTAACTCGTAAATCTAAGTTAATTAGTGTTGGTTTGCTGTTCATGTTTTTTTTGCTAGCCAGCTGGATTTTCAAAGAGATATATCTTGCTTTGGAATGTTGGTTTGCTGTCTCCCTGCCTCCACTTTTGTGATAATGATGCTGCTAAAGCTGTTCCATGCCTATTGGCCGAATACCCCAAGCTTGTACTTTACCCTATAAACCTCATGCACACGTCTTGGAGGTGCTCAGAGCTTTGGAGCAGAAGCCCCTCTGAGCCCGCCGGCGTAATACATCTGAGTACTCCAACCCTCCGAGTGGTGCTTGTTTCTTGGCTGGCCTGTCATTTCTGTAACAAAACTGGTTAGTCTATCAATAACAAGATACAGAGTGCTTTTTCAGAAACAACAGAATAAAACTGCAAGTCATATTAAGCTGAAGCATGCACAGGGGAGAAAATTCTGAAAATTCAGAAAACACCTGGAACCAAAGTTTCCACAGAACCAGGGGATCAGGGCATGACTAGAACATGAATGTGGGAACCCTTTTAGAAGCAACAGATCTGCTGTCCAGGAATATCAGATGCTGAAGCCCCCTTTACTATACCTTACCACAGGGGCCAAGTTCCAAAGCCCTTCAACGGAAATCTGCCACACCAGTGCTTCTGCATACCAACCTTCCTCCCCTAGCTCATAAAAGATTGACCCAACCTGAGATCAGGCAACACATCTGAGCCTTGCCTCCTGTCTCCTTGCAAGTCAACCTTCCAGTAAAGCTTTTTCTTTTCCCAAACCCAATGCTATAGTATTGGCTTCTCTGCACATCAGTCAGTGAGCCATTGCTTGGTAACACCTACACATGATATTTTTTTCCCCAAATTCCTATGGGGACATTATAAAATGCTTTACTCTTTGTGGAATTTATACTGATATTTTACCAAGTTTTCTTGCATCTTGTTTATATTACTAGCTTTTTATTTTTATTTGGTCAATTTAACTTTTTCTGTACATGAAAAGAGACTCCATTAACTTTGAAGAAGGAAAAGCAGGAATTAGAATTAAGGCTCTTTCCTTTAGTACTTCCTTCTGGGCCTATTGTTTTCTTATATATAATTTAAAATAATTATAAAAATAACATCAGTCAGTGTTGATCATGTGCTTATTTTGTGGTGAGCACAGTGTAGTAAGAACTTTATAGATGATGTAGGACCTTGTGGGTCATTGTTAGGTCTTCGGCCTTAGAGGACTTCAAGCAGAGAAATACCCTAACAAGACACTGGTTTCTGGGGAACAAATTGACCAAAGAAACCAAGAACAAAATCAGGAAGACCACTAGAGTAGAAGATAATTTCAAAAAATCTTTACAAGTAAAGATGATGGTCTGGACCTGGGGCTGGTGGTGAAGATGAGAACAGTTCAGATTCTGGATATATTCTGAAGATATAGCTTTCAGTATTTGATCATAGATTGGATATATGATCTAAAACAGTATGAAATCAAAAAATATGAAATATGGATTTTTGGATTGAAGGATAGCAAGAATAGACATTTACTTTGATGGAGGATTTTGAGAGAAACTCTTTTTGGTGAAAATATAAGGAGTTTGGTTATTGTCATGTTATTTTGAGAGACACTAGAATATAAGTGTATAAGTATAAATGTATATACCTATGTATGTATATATAATATATCTTTTAAAAATGTATTCTGTATTTAAATAAATGTCAAGTTAGTGTGTAAGACTGAAAAATCAAACTCTACTTTGGTAAGTTGATAATGGAGTGTTTTCAACATATACAGAGATTGCTTAAAGGAATAAAAGTGGTTATTCATTGCAACAAAGTAAACAGAGTATAAAGGTCTTTTATTAAAGAAATGTCACTCTTACAGTCAGTATTCAGCCAAGAAAATTTTGCTAAAAGTCAAGAAAATCTATAAAACCTATTCCATAGAAGTAATGCATAGAAAAGGCATATTTTACCAGATAATTTTTCAGAAAATTTATTTTATAAAATATTATGAATCTGCAGAGAGGTCCCTTGAAGCTGAAATAGCTAGAGCTCTAGAAATAACTACCTTAAAGGATAAGATTTGAACAGCTGTAGATAGAGAATATGAGAATACAATACTATAATTATTTAACCATATTAGTAAGGCTCTTATATTTTAAATGTGAAAAAACTCGACTCAGACAAGCTGAAAAAAACACCTAGTTTATAAAGAAGATTCATAGTGATTCATGAAGCCAAGAGAAAGACGGGAGCCTTATCTCAGGAGGCACCAGAGCTTTGCTCAGTGCATTTATGTCATTCTTGTGTTTTTCTCCCCATAGACAACCTTTTCTTTTCTTTCTCCTTCATGGAATAATAGTGTTCTATTATTTCATAGTTTTGATGCAGGAAAAATGGATGTGGGGTGTGAGGAGGGCCGTGTCCCAGGCTTTGGTTGAGCCCCTGGAACATGCCCTGCCAGGTGTGGGTCCTTCGCTTCTTGCAGGAAAGAATTCAAGAGCAAGCTGCAGTTGAGTAAAGATAGATTTATTTAGAGAGATACATCAAAAGGCAAGAGAAAGACCACGAAGTGTGGGAGTTGGGTGCTCAGATTAAAAGTAGGTACATACTCCATAGACAGAGTGCAGGCCTCCTCTGAAAGAAGAGAGAGAGAGAGAGAGGCCCTGAGGGGCAGTGTTGCCCGATTTAATGGGCTTTGGTAGCTTCATATGCAAATAAGTGGAAGGACCAGTTTAACTAGCCTGGGGAAGGGGCTGGGATTCCCAGGAAGTTGGCCATTTCCCACTCTTTGACTTTTTGTGGCTAGCCTTGGACTGTCATGGTGCCTGTGGGCATGTTATTCACCATGTTAATACATTACAATAGGCATATAATGAAGCTCAAGTTCTACTAGAAGTTAACTCTCCCACCATCTTGAGCCTCAAGGCCTACTGGGGGTTGAATCTTTCACCGTTTTGATGTTACTTGCTGTAGCATTCCTTGAATGGCTGTGCCCTGCCCCCTTCCTGTCTCAGTTTCATCACTTACAAAGATTGGCCCTTTCTCTGTCCTAATTGCAAATGATTAGGAGAGACGCTTTGATCAGGCCTACTCCAGTCAAATATCCATTCACTTGGTTAGGAAGAGTATAGTACAAATACAACTGCCAGGGACGGTCACCCATGCATTGTGGCCGAGTCATTCACAGAGAAAGGCGTTCAACAGATTATGCACTTATTAGAAGAAGGGGCAAGTAGGATGAGGACCTAAGTAGGAAATGAACCTGCAGTGAAAAGAGAAGTCAGTCAGCAAATGGTATAGAAGAGAGACTATTAACCTGGCTATTCTTGGGTAAGAGATTCACCAGTAATAAAACGGAAGGCATTTGGCACTAAAGCACTTGGAACTACACTGTAATTTTCTCCATATATTATTTTCAAATTGAAATACATGTATTTATACACACACATATATATACATTTATATATCATTAGACATAACATGTTTATTTAATATCTAGTTATCATTGCTATAGGTATACACATAAAAAATAGACATATTTAAATAAAGTTGTCTTTTCAGAGATTGATTCTATTGTTAAGTTAAAAAAATCTCAGTTAATTGTAGCTGGTTAGATGAATATCTTAACCCAGTGGAATTAACCAATTTGAGAAGTTAGAATCTTGATGCCCAGAGTTTTAATAGACAAGCATCAGTATTTGCATAATAGGCACTAATCAGGTCCTATTTTACTTGATAATGCCTATCCACAAAATTTATGCTTCTTTTTATCAAGTAGCTCCTGGTGGTTATGACTAGTGTCCACTGAAATAAATGCACAGCCCAAAAGTTGAGAGTCATGTTTTATTTGGTGGACATTTCTGAGGACTTGAACCCCTTCAAGCCCAGAATGACAGCCTCTCAGATCGCTCTGAGGGACGGCTCTGAAGAGGTAAGGAAGGAGCTAGGATACAGAGGAGTTTTACAACATAGACCAGGTAGGTGGAACATTAGAAGATTACTTGTTAACTAAAGAAAACCAGACACCTCAAGTTAAAGAATTTAGTGCTTTTCTATATATGGGAGGAAGCAAACATTTGGGCTCATTGAATTCATTCCTTTGACAAGCAGCTAGCTATCTAGGGCCAGTATCCTGTCCTTTCTTATTCTGAGTCCCCTCAGGGTGCACCATTGTGAGTGGCTGCAGAGGCCAGGCTGCAGGCTTGTCTTCACTGTGGGGTGGCGGCAGCCGCTGATGACTTGATGGCTTCAGCATTCTTTGTTTACTGATATGGCTTGCGGTATTTTTCATTCACAATAGCATTTCCACAGTAAGAATATTTTTGGTGGAGTGAAACTTTACTGACTCCTATTCCTTGAGATAGGGAAAATTACGTCAGCTTTCTCAGTCTTTGATACTGTCACATAATCTCGTCCATAGGTTTCTCTCATTTTATTATTTTATTTAATCTGTTTTCTATATTTAATGAGCAGGAAATGGAGAGGCTAAAATAAAACTAGATTTACTGAAACACAACTTATTCAGAATATACCCAGTTTGAACAGGTGACACAAGAAATACTACTTTATTACTATGTATATTGTATTAGAATAAACTATTTCATTACACTTAGAAAATATAAGTATTTTATTAAATTGCATTTTAAATGGGCAATTGAAATAAACATAGGATTGGTTTTTACTGTGTCATATAGAGAACAGTAATGTAAAATTTGCATTGATGGTGGTAAAACATATTTGACAGTTAAGCCCTTGTATCTATAAGTGCGTTGTGGATATAATATTGTAGCCTATATGTTTGCATAAAGTGAACTGGGTAACAAAATGAGAGAAATTAATTTTTGAGAAGTAAAAAGGCTCTTATTTGGTTAAAAAATTATTTGCCATTCTGAATTGAATCTGCATATTAACAGCTTTCATTAATATTGCCATTCAGACCTTATGTACTGTTCATTTCCAACTGTCTACAGCTTTTTCTTGATCTAAAAAATGCAAATCTACTTTTGAGATTCTGTATGTGTCTGATTGCCTTGAAAACTATGAGGGATTCTTTAGAATGTAAGACCTGAATCATTAAAGGGTTTATTTTGCATCTTATGCATTCAAAAGGTTTGGAATTTATTTTGAAATGTTGCAAAGCACACCAGTGTCTCATGGGTTTTTACTCCCTAAACTCACATTCTCAATGAATGATTTTTTTCACTCAAAAAACTCTACCTGGGCATAAGGTATACAAAATAAAAGATGAGGCAAATTTCCTCTGAGTATAACTTTAAATCACATTAGGGAAGAGGCCAATATTTATGTTTAAAAAACTAATTCAGAAGTTTATAGATATATGCTTTACTAGAGAGTATGTTAACTTAGTACCTGTTCTGGTATCAAGTTTTACCTAAATTGTCTCTATATTGCTTTAAGTCTAGAAAAATATCTTACAGACTTGTACACAATAGTTAACTTCTAAAGTTTATCCTAGTGTATTGAATCATGAGCTTCTAGAAGTTACAATAATTTGTCATTTCATTAAAACTATTTCACGAGGACCAAATATTTGAGATTGAATTGGTAGAGTGAATACAGGACATTGAAAAACAACTTCTTGTTTTAGTCATAGAATTAATGGTTATTTGGAATAAGGTGTAAACAAATTGTGATTCTAAGTTCAAATTATTCCACTTGAGTTTTATCTTGGAAAATCCCAAACTAAAAATCTAAAACAGTTCTATCACTGGTTTCTTTAAATAAATTTTATTTGGAATTGTTAAATATTTACTTAATAAGCTTTTCCATAATGGTTTTAATGGCAAAATCACTACATTGAATATACAAAATAATTTCTTTTTCACTTATATTGAAATAAGAAAATAACCACATTTGGAAAACAATTTCTGCAAACTAAATGATGTGTTAACATACTGAAACTTATTAAGAAATTGTTCAAATTCAGGCTTAGAAATTTAAGTCTGAAAATACCAATATAAAGAGAGGATCTATCAGAGCAAATGCAGTTTTTCCAATTCTCCTTTAAAATCCAGTGGAAAGATGGGAAAAGATTACAACTGGAAACATGAAAGAAAATTAAGATTGCTGCCCAACTCCATGTTAAGAAAGGATTTCTGTTTTCTGCAAGCCCTGTGGAGTTGAACTGAAAATCCCAGTCAATGGCAAGATGCCTGTTGGCACGGAACATGTAGCATGAAACAAACCAGCTATAGAGATACACTGAATTAAGGAGGGATGGCCTTACAAGAATGATATTTACATATTGGTATGTAATCCAATCAAGTTAACAACTCAGGTTTGGGCACAGACAGGAAGGATCAAGGACTAGGAGCCGGAGGTGGGGTCAAATTCTGGGCACCATTGTTGTTGCTGGTGTTGTTTTTCACTAACTTTCCTTCTGTACAGAAGAGAAAGGAACTTGACTGGTACAAACAGTATAGGTAAAAGAACTGTGCACACTATGTGGTGTAACAGGAACTAACAAGTATTGTAGGTCAATTATACTTCAAAAATACACAAACAATCCCACAGAAAAAAAGATCAGATTTGTGGTTACCAGATGTGGGAGGTAGGGGGAAGAGGAATTAGAGGAAAGTACAGAAATTTAAAAAAAAAGAAAAAGAAAGAAAAGAACCTTGCATACACAGAGATTAGTTAGCAAAGTTTAATTTTAGGTATATATGTTCTCCTTAGAGAATGACTAATGAAGAAGAAAATAGAGTTGGACCTATGGAAATATATTGTAGTCTAATAAAGAGGAAACTGTATTTTGAAAGTGGAATGAAAAAGTGTACCTTTTAAAAATGATTTATTGTAGTAATATTTTAGAAATCTGTTTGGTATTTTAATGAGATTCAAGAAGGCTCTATGAAATAGTAGCACAGAGAAATAAGGAAAGAACAATGTGCAATTATAAAGAAGACCACATGTTGTGTAGGTACAGAAACTAGCTAAAAGGTTTTACAGTGGGTTGTAGAAATTGAAGTGTCCAAGGAAAAGCTGTAAGCGAACAAACAAACCGAAGCATTCCCAAGAAGGGAACAAACTAGCAGCTGGAGGTTGGGACCTTGTCATTAGTTCTGTTCTGTAAATATGATTCAGCCACTCCATCTTTGGTTCCACAGATCAAATCCTGAGTCAATTAGGTGGACTCCTTCAAGTCTATGATTTTATCTTTCTTTATCACATGGTCTCTCTGATTCAATCAGTTGTGGCTGAAATAAATGTGATTTTGTGGATTACCAAAATCTGTAGGCTGAATGGAAAGGTATCAACTGAGAGGAAAGGGCAGTTGTCCTACTGCATCCCAGCTCTTTGGCAGACTAACTGTAAACAGCAAAGAGTAGAATGAGCCTTGCAGGCAAAACAGTGATGTGGGGAAGTGATGTACTGTGATGAAAGCACACGATTTTTAAAAAACGATAAAAATAATAAGGACCATAAAAAATGGTGATAGAGGTCTATCCACAGGTTGTTAAGTTTTCCTGAGGGGAAAAAAAGAACAATTAGAAGAGTAGTAATAATAAAATGCATGCTTGAAGAGACTTCTGCTAAGCTTAAATTAAAAAAACAAAAAACAAAAAACAATCCAATGAACATATCATATTGTAGGCAAAATTAATAAAAACAAATTTGTATCCAGAAATAATTGGCTATTTTTTTCTTCTAATGATAAAGATAAGGAATAACATAATACCTATGTAAATCTAGGCAAGAAGGAGATACCCTAGGAAGGAATAAAATGCCACTATCATCTTCTCCTTTGCAATTTTAATAACCTGAACTCTATAGAAAAAAAATCTATGTGAGTTCTAAAAGACAAAGTCCTTGACTCTAGTTTCATACTCAACAATTGGTCTTCTTTGCCAAGTTCACACTGCACAAACATAAAAAAGAAAGCATACATTGCTGAAGCTCTAGAACAATATGACAGATGAAAGCCAAAAATATCAGTTGTGACAGTAAATGTAAATGTTTTAGCTTCTCTACTGAAAGACAAAGATTCTCAGATTGTGTTTAAATCCTAAATAGACAAATACAATTAATTTGTAGCACTCTTAAACCAAAATAATTTAAAGTATAGATATGGTGAATCAATTAGAAATGGCTGCAAGTTGCCACTCCATCCCCTGTCATGCCCAGATAATTTTCACTGGCAAATAAAGCCCATGGAAGAACTTTTTGCCCAATTACATATAGCAAAATCACTTCCTCTGAAAAATTTTCATGTTCTTTCTTAACACTTTCACCAAAATCTGATTAGATGTGTTTTCTTTATGTTTACATGGTGTCTTCTATTGCATTATCATAGACAGCATTTCATTGTCTATTGTAGTGACCACCTGCAGCGACTTACCTCTCATCTCCATGGTTACAGAGGGGGCTTCAATAGCAGCTTTGTTCATGCAGTAAGACCAGTCTCCTGGTCATAACTGAAGAGACTATTTTGAAAACATTGGTTTGGAAGCAGAAAGATACATAATTTCTTAGGGAAGTTGAATCTGTGAGAACCTTGGTGGCCTATTTTTTTTTTTTTCCTGATGAACCATGAAGGGAGGGTTGAAAAATCTGGAAAGAAAGAATTAACATGCAAAGAGAAACAGATGAAGGGTGAGGAAAGAGCTCTGACAGGGTTATCTGTTTCTTATCTCATTCTAACTCAGCTGCCTCATTGTTTTGGGGTTCTGAGAGACCTACTTTATCCTTATAACAAATTCCCCTGTTTACTTAGGTGTTCAAGGTGACTTTTTGTTTCTTCAGTAACCATTATGTTGAGTAAATCAGATTCTGAATTTTTTATAATACACATTTTTTGTATCGACTGTTCTTTTAAATCAACTCTTGGAGCTTTGTCTTCACACTACATTTGGATGGAATGTAGAGCAACTGTCATTACTTTTCCAGTTACTCTTGGATAGTAAAATGTAATACAAATACTTTAAGTAACAAAATTCACTTTAAATTGTGTTAATTAAAATATTCAGTCCCATACAATAATAAAACATCGACAACTATTATAAATGTAAGACGCTTTCCTCCCACAGCCAAGTCACGCTTTAGGCAGAAACCTACAATTGAGGACTGGAATGAGAGGTATAATCAAGTTTTTAACCTCTTTTTTCATCTAAACTCTATTTTCCTTCTCCTGTTAATCACAGTTGTGATTTTTCTAGAGTAAAGGAGAAGAATTGTGAGCAGAAACATTATTTTAGTGAATCTAGCTTGGCTATGATACAATTGGAACTGGCAAATACTTAAAGTTGCTTGTCCTACAAACTCTTTTATGGGTTATTTAGAAATTTTTCTCTCTTTGACTCTTTTATCAGTAGTTCCCAAGATAAAGCCTAATAATCCTTTTTTCACCTCTAGATGTGTGGTGTTACCTCATATTCTTTCTTCTGAATTATAAATATCTCTCCATGAAGCTCTTTTGAACATGACCAAAGATGAATCCAAAGCAGCTTTCTTTTGTATGTCATTTGCATATTGTTCATAGGAAACAGGTATCTTTTACCTACAGAAATGTGTAAACTGATTCCAACAAAGTCCCCTACCCATAGTTTCACTGTCAACTCAGGCAGTTAGTCAGTATCTACCTCTTTAAACTTTCTGAGCTGGTCTACCCTGTCCTCCAAATGTTGGATACATATGATACTTTATGAAGTTCCACCCAAATTCTTTTTGTGCTTAGTTTGGTATAAGGAATAAGCATATAATCCTAGAACCCATCCTTGTTGTGTGGGGATGGAGTAAGGAGGTAGGACGGAAAACATAGCTTGACCCACAAAATTCCCCTCTAGAATCTTTCTCCAATTTCTCATGCTTTTCATGAAGTCAAGGGGGATGAGTGATTTAATAATCACAAACACAATTTGTTGTCTCCTCCTACTTTTTTGCAAGTCCAACATGGAAGGATGTGGCACCTAATTTTGGAATGTAGGCCTAAAATTCAAAAAAATCTATTTGAAAATGTGAATATTTTAAAACAAATATAACATTAACCAATACGTATTTACAATGTATGTTCCCCATTAGTCATGACAAGGGCAAGGCCCAAATCTTTGAGTTAACTTGAGGATTCTCAGCACCTAGTTGCATACCTTGCACATAGTATGAGGTAAATAAATATATTTTTAGGATTAATGATTAAGGTCAGGTAAAATTTTAATTTAAAAAGTATCCAAATAATAGAACAATGTTTGACTTTGAGAACTGGTATATATAAGATTGTCAGAATTAAATCCATTCATGCATGGGGATAATTTAGGGGACAGATTTCAAGAAAGACCCTCAGATGACCACAGGAAAGAGGACTTCAAATTTTGAATTATCTTTGAGTGAGACTGTTCTTCAATAGATTGCCTGTGGACTTCGGGGAACCAACTAAGGGAAATGATCACAAAGAGATATTGACTATAGAATAAGTGATATTAATTTTGCTTATTTACTTAAAGATAAATGATGCTGATATCAAGATTTTAACATTTGTGGGAGCATAGTAGGAGAGGAAGTTTCTCAAAAAAGAGAAAGTAAGTTTGTAGACAATAGAGCCATAACTAATGAACAAATTTCTATTTTTCCTTTTTTTAAAAACTAAAACCACAAAACTTACATATTCATAGCATATTTATCTAGTAGTTTGGGGTTCAAGAGTTTCAAATCTTTATAATTGATCTTATAGTTTTATTTTCATTATTTCCTTGGAAGAACACAACTTTCTGTGTAAGGACTGTATCTGCCAACACCAAGATATGGGATCTTTGAATTGAGGTGTTGCCTCATTTCTCTCTGTTAGGTTTTTCAGATAAATTTTAGAAATACTAGACAGTCCTTTTTAAAGCTCTGTATTATTTCAGAAATATTTCCTTAGCATTTTTTCTATTTTGTATTTGACCTATGTTTTGAATGCTATATTGCTCTGACACTCAAGGCAAATAAAAAATATATTTCTGACAGATTGGATTGTTGTCTTTTTTCTAGCCTGGAATTCATGTAAAATTTGACACATAATTTAAGAACAGATTCAAGAACAAGTTTTCCATAAACTTTTGCATTTTACTTCTTGCCAGTTTAGAAGCAGTCTACTCCATTTTCAGCTATAGCCATAAATAGATAATATAAGCAGTATAAGATCAAACTTCAAACAAAATATAGAGTGTTATAAACTACACTAGAGAATAAGTGGTGGTTTGGATAAAATATATTTTTTGTCCATATGCCACATAGTATGATAGAAACTTCATAAGATTATTTCCTTTAAACTTCCTAATAACCCTGTGAGTTAGGCATTATACCTATATTTAATGAGTGAGCACACTGAGTTTAGAGAATTAAAATTGTTCATTAAAGATCTCTCAGCTAATAAGTAATATGCTCAAAACTCAAACCAATATTTCTTTAATTGCAAAGTGTATGAGTTTGCCTCTTTAATAATCACATTACATAAATTTATTTTAGGCTGCATTTTTCTAAATGCCAATTTCTTGATATATTTGTTTGTTAGACAGCTACTAGCCTGAAAGGAAATATTTGATGTACAATATAATTCACTGTTGTGACTTTTATTTAAATACTATATATATTAAAATCAAATAAGTAAAATGGATGCCATTTAAATGAGGGATAAAAATTAAAGTATGTCTGAGAAGTGATAATTATCAAAACTTCCAACTTTTTGATGCTATTAATAGTTGGATTGCTTACTTCTCCATTAAAAATGATGAGAAAATGCATGCAATTTTTATTAGATTAGTAGTATTTTTCAAATTACTGTTGCTTTATCTCATTAGCAGAATGAACTCTGTTAGCCAAGCATATTTCATTAATCTACTGTTACAGAAATGCCATGGTTGCTAGTCTTTAAAAGTATTAACTTCTAAATGTATACCAATGACTATAGCTAAGTTATTTATTTTTAAGTAAATATTTTGGAGCATTGATTAATATAATACATATTTAAATATTATTAAAGAATAAATGGCTCAGAATAAACCATCTGATGTTATTACTTAAAAAGTAGTTATTGTACATCTCCATTTGAGATTTATTCTTTCTCTCACTAATTTCTTCAAATGTATATGTGGAATAGTTCCATTTTGAACTTTCTATGCTATGTGCTAAAGTATAAAGGAGAGTGAGATAAAGTAATGCAACTCCTGCCCTCCGGTGGTTTATATTTGAATAGGGGGAGGTAAATTGAATGGAGGATGTTCTTTGAGGACATAACAAAGAGGAACATGATCAAGATTTTAGAAAACTGTCTTGAGTAAGTGATGATTCAGCTGAGGTCTAAAGGATAGCTGTACAGTATATTTGTTAAGAAAAAGGTTGTGGAAAAAGACCATTCCAGACAGAGGGAGTACATATATAAAGGAGAGACTACAGTGACCCAGAGGAAGAGAAGGAAAGTGAGAGTAATAAAATATGGAGAAAAGTGGGCCAGCTTCCATATAAGTCTGGGGAAGATGACTTTTCATAAACTAGTCCTTGCAGGTCATGTGAAGAGTTTTATCCCATAAGCAATGTGAAGTTCTTGAAGAGTGTGGCCTTATTACAATAAATATTTGCAAGATTTAACTAGCTATACTTTACAGAATGGTTTGTAATGCAGCTGCATTGACAGAAAAAAATAATTAGCAGGCTGATATGTAGTAGACAAGGCCAAAGATGAAGGTGGTATTGACAAAACTAATGGAAGTAGAGATGGAGGGATATGGACAGATTTAAAAATATTTTAAGATGCAAAAGAACTTATAATGGATTTTTTATTTATTAGAGTAAACATTTTACAAGCTACATGAGAAATACAAAAAAGAAAATAATACGATTTTTGCATTTTAAATAACATGATAAATTTTGGATCATAAGACATTCACTTAAAAAATCAATATAGCTATTCAAAAGGCTGGTGGGTACATGAAAACATGTTCAACAGTGTTAGTTGTTTACTTCTCCTGATCTGAGATATTTGGATTCTGAAAGAAGAAACATTCTTCTTTTAATATGGCTGCACAGCGAGGAACTATCCTTGTGGGAAATGCCCCAATTAAGACAGACAGAAAGAGGGAACCATTGGAGAAATATTTGAGAATATAGGGTAGGTTCTTAACCATGGAATAAGATTTCAGATTTTACTGAGAGAAATTTTACAACAGAAATGAAGAAAGACCATCAGAAAATGGAAAATGGTACTGAAATGAGAATTGAGGATATGATTGATTATCCCAGTGGCTCCCACCGCAGGTATTACCCAACGGCTCCTACCTCAGGTATTAACAAGGAAATCAATAATGTGGATTAAGTCCCATTAGTCACTTAGGTAAGGCTATGCAGGCCCTTGAGCCAACAGTACCCAAGGCACAGCCATGTCCTGTAAGGCCCAAATTGTTTTGGTTTAAATAGTTAATTTACTGCTTTGTTTGTAGTTGGTGGTGGGAGGTGAAGCACTTTCAGCAGTACCTTGAACCACAGAGCAGGCAAGTTAGAGCCACATGACCTCACAGTAAGATATTTTCAATGATCTGAAGCACTTCTGTGTTCTGCATTATGTTGGAATGACCATTGATTGTGTGGTTCCTCCATTGCATGACAATAGCCATGAAGGGGTTCTTCTTTTATACTCACGTTTTATTATTCTCAATCCAGAATATTAATGAGAATGTTCTATCAAATATTGATTAATAAATCATACCCTTGTGTTTCTCAAGCAATAACCCTAGCAGAAGAGTATAAATTCAGATATTCCTCTTGAGGTGATTTCTTAAAGCAAAGACCAAGTTTTTGTTGCTTGTAGCATTGCTACATGATTGTGAATCATAAAACAGTGGCTTTTTATTCCTTCTGGGACCCACTTTCTCAATTCAACTGTCTAATGGAATGCCACATTTTTCACAAGAACCAGAAATAGAATTACTGGAATCACTCAAGTTTTGAAAATTAAAAGATGAAATAAGAACCTAGCAGCCATTTATCAAAGGTAGAAATCTTTTCTTTGATTTTTATGCATTTAAATATTTATATTTTTTATAAAAAATAAATATATTATGGAGCAGAATGCAGAATTTATAAGGCATGACACTTAATGTACATTTTGTGCTTGAAATAGAGTGTTTTCATTATCCAGTGCTATTGTGGATGTTTCAGTAGGGAATTATTTGTAGGACTGCAGATGGAATTATTACAAATACAACCTTATGTCATTTTGGCTAGTCTGGTTTGGTAATAGTTGATATTTTCATTCAAATTTCCCTAAATGGTATTTTAATGATTTTTCTCCCATACCTCATCTTCCTTATCTTCCTTTCCTGCTCCAGAATCTACAAACATACCCAAGGGAAGCGAAAGGTAAACAAATAAAGAGGAAGATAGCAGACATATAGATAAGATAGGAGAACAAAATTCATGCTGCAAGATAGCAAATCCAAATGGGGATGTGATAAGTCCACTCCATTTCTAGGGAGGCAAAAAACACCAAGGAGTATCTTTAATGGGGTCATTCAGTACTAATACAATCTTATTGTCTTTGATGTTCTTCAAAACTCTGGAATATCTTGTCCCACCCAACTTAAAGCATGGTATTTTGTGGAAGGAGGGGATGTTTTCCTTGCTAGAAGCTTATCTTCTATCCACACTAAAATCAGCCTGTCTTATCCTCTGCTCAGTAATGCTAGGTGATGCAGAGAATGACTCAATAGTCAATCTGTGCTGTTGACTTGTTTCAAATCTGGTCCTGGTGTGCCTTTCTGAAACATAGCTCCATCTTTATTCACATCCTGCAGGTACTATTCAAACTAAATATGTGTAATTTGACATGAAGTTCCTTGCTAGCCTGCTATTTGGGCCTTATCTACTAGGTCACAATTCTGTGAGAGAGTTTGGGAAATGTCTCCAGTCCTCTTGTGTCTACACACATAATACCACTGTTCTACTCTACAACTACAACTTAATGACAGTAAGAGTCTTCTTTATTAATCTTAGTTGTATCCTAGTGTCTGAATAATGGGCTCTGTCCAATGTAATTCCTTAAAATAAAGTGGAATAAACCTTCTTCCCAGGACCTATTTCCAGGAATTGGGAGAAGGGTGCAGTGTCCCCTGTAACACGGAATCCTCCTTTTCCTTCATTTCCCATCTTTCTCTTCCATAGTTCTGTGGGTCTTAATGTATTTAGGAAGAGAGAGCAGCAATTATAGTAAAAGCTTTCACTATTTGGGTTTTTTTCTTAAATATATCAGACTTCAATCTAGATCAGGCAGCTTTTTTGCTCAGAAGTTAAATATTTCTCACATATGTTCTCAGGTCCCTCTCCAACAGCTTCCATTGGCTCATGCCTCATGACAAAAATGAAAGGTGACAGATGGAGGGGTGGTGTTGGAGAAAAGACTGCTTCAGGTAATACATCACCATATTATCCTGCTGTATATTTTTTTTTCTTCTGTGTAAGATACAACATGTGTAAAGGCATAAATTCTTATGCTGTTTTCTGAAAATGGTTGTTGTAATAACTAGAACTTTTAATAAGACTTACCAAAAGACCAGCCCATTTCGAACAATGTTTTGAAGCTAAGGGAAATAGCATTTCAGTTTCTTAGATTAACTTTTCAGTGGCATTCTGCTAACTCTTCTTGGCAAAGACTAGCTCTTGGCTGAAAAAGAATATCTCAAGGGAAGCAAGGATCTGTGTGCCTGTGGGTACCCAGCAGGAAATTCAGTGGAAGCAATTTGAGGGCTGATCAGCATCTCTGAGCACAGATTGGACTGGAGAGGGAGGTCAGGGAAGAAAGGAATGGTCAAGATCTCTCTGCAGATTTTCCAGAGGATTTCAAACCAAGAAGACATTGCTAGGCCCCTCTGTGTCAAAAGCACAATTTTGAATAGCAGTACACTTAACATGTTCAGTAATTTTATCTCTAAGCACACAAATATATGCCTGTGTTAAACTTTAGAGCTTGTAGTACTATTTCCTTTCTTTTATTCCAGTTAGCATTTTATGCCCTAGTTTATTTTCTTCTTATTATTTGACTTAATTTAAATTTTTTTGCATATTTATTTTTTCCTTTTAATCTTTTAGTCCTTTTGTTTTTATAATCTCAGTGTTAATTGTTCTTAGTTGATTTATCTTTTCTTACATTTTTGTAAGACTTTTATCTCATGTTTACTTTGTTCTTGTATTACTTATTTACCTAGTTTCTTCTTACCACCTTTAGGCTTTGTTTTAATTATTTCCTTTTTATGTTATCTATTTTTTATTGTAGTTTTTAATTTTTTATTATCTTCTTTTCTTTTTCTTATCTTTATTTTAGTTTATCTTAATAAAACAAGCAGAGAGCACTAAAACATGTGGGGAGAGACATGAACAAAGCCTGTCTAGGCCCAAAGAAAGGGGGAGTTCTCCCTTTTTCCTGTCCATTTGATTGTTCTTGTCTCTTTCAGGGGTTGAGCCTCTACTCTCAAACTTCTTATCTTGAAAGCCTCAATTTAGAAAGGCAGTGTGGTACCGTGGTTAAGTCATGGGGATAAAACAAAACTTGAGTCACGTTAGAACTGTGCTGCTAAGGATGTTACCTAGCCTCTGCCACTTGAAGTTTTCTCTTCGGTAGTCTTAACAATAACTTTCAAATGGTGTGTGGATTAATTCACTTGAAGAATATTTACCAATTTCTGATTTCCCTTCTTCACTAATAAAAAGTCTAGGATTTGAATAACACTCAATCATGTTTCTTTCTCTATTACCCCTTAACAACCTGTATCTACCCTCCATTAAGCAGCTGATATTGATCTCCTTCTGTCATTTCTAGGCCAAATAGGCTATCATGGGTGATTTCATTCTTTCATTAACCTTCTGTTTTTGTTTTTGTTTTTGTTATTTTCTGACTCCTGTAACTTTTCCTCACCTTGCCAAGAGAGAGACCTGTCCTCTAAACAAGGTCTGAAACCCTGAATTCCTGTTAAAATCGCCTAGAAGAGCCAAAGTGCTACCTATGGGCTGGTTCCTTTATTCCTGTAATATTTGTCCACTTACATTGTTCACTGATTCCAACTAGTCCTAACCGAGCACCATATTCCACTAACAGATTTTAATAATATCCAGTATTAACTGAGTATGCTTTCTACTTGGTCTCAAATTTCTTTGCTAGAATGCTGTGAAATAAAATATTGAGGAAAGTCTCTGATTTATAATTTTAGAAGGTAATATCCAGGGCTTACTTTTGGGCAACATAATTATGAGGATCGTAAATAATATTGTGTGTGAGTTTATTTCCTATGGAAAATGGGGCTTGCATGGGTTTCACTGGTGTCTATCTCAGTGTGCTAATACAGTAAAAATATGGCTAATATAAATATAGACTGAGGAAATTAATATCAATTATTTTTAGATCATTTAGTCCCAATATGAGCTTATTTCAACATATGTTTTTTCTCCTCATTAAATAGAGGCTATATCATAATGTCTTTAACTTCAGGATACATTCATATTAACTAAAATGTGATTCTCTGGAAAAGGCAGTAAGCCATATTAATGTATTTTGGGAAAGTCTATCTTTTACAAAACTCAACAGATCATTTGTTTACACAGGTCACTTACATTAACTAACTTATATTCTAAACTGCAGTGTTTTATTAAACTGAAGCTTTTTTCTCCTTTTGCCAAACAATTCTGGAGAACAGTATAGGTATTTTGCGTACAATTATATTGGTAATTGAATTTTTCATATCTGGATGATATGCAGTTGGTTTTCTTCCAGATGCTGAGATATGAGGAGGATAATGTTTGAATATCAAACAATGTGCTCCATAAACAAGGCACATTCTTCTAAGAATCATGATCCAGTTTCTCACATGAAGTAGAATTCAAGATTTTAGATGTCAAAGTCAAATCCAGCTCTTGTATCCTAGTGCTTAGTCTCAGACATCAAATAGAACTTCTAACAGTCAGCTGACAGAGATACTTTCCACTAACTGCCTTCCAAAAGTATTTGTCATTCTTCATTAGATTTTTTAAAAATTATTTTAATATATTGTCCTCTTTGTCCTTTGACTTCTCAACATTCAAAAACAATTCAAAAGAATTATTTTTGCATCAGTAGCACTATTTGTCACATCAATTCTCTTGTCATTTACAACCTACTGTATATGACAACATTTCAAGGATACATGCTAGCACATTTTTGAGATCTTACAATTAAAGCTTTCACATTATTTTTTTTCTTTTAGGGAAGATTGTTTTGTAAGTTCAATAGGAGAACATAGTTTTCCATTTTCATCAACTGAATTCCAGATATAAATAATATTAGTGTTTTCCTAATTTTTTTTGAGTTATAGTCATTTTACAATGTTGTGTCAAATTCCAGTGTAGAGCACAATTTTTCAGTTATATATGAACATATATACATTCATTGTCACATTCTCTTTCGCTGTGAGCCACCACAAGATCCTGTATATATTTCCCTGTGCTACACAGTACAATCTTGTTTATCTATTCTACATTTTGAAATCCCAATCCCTTCTGACCCCCCGTCCCCCTGGCAACCACAAGTTTGTATTCTTTGTCTATGAGCCTGTTTCTGTTTTGTATTTTTGTTTTTTTGTTTTTGTTTTTGTTTTTGTTTTTTTAGATTCCATATATAAGCGATCTCATATGGTATTTTTCTTTCTCTTTCTGGCTTACTTCACTTAGAATGACATTCTCCAGGAACATCCATGTTGCTGCAAATGGCGTTATGTTGTTGGTTTTTATGGCTGGATAGTATTCCATTGTATAAATATACCACATCTTCTTTATCCAGTCAGCTGTTGATGGACATTTAGGCTGCTTCCATGTCTTAGCTATTGTAAATAGTGCTGCTATGAACATTGGGGTGCAGGTGTCATTTTGAAGTAGGGTTCCTTCTGGATATATGCCCAGGAGTGGGATTCCTGGGTCATATGGTAAGTCTATTCCTAGTCTTTTGAGGAATCTCCATACTGTTTTCCACAGTGGCTGCACCAAACTGCATTCCCACCAGGAGTGTAGGAGGGTTCCCTTTTCTCCACAGCCTGTCCAGCATTTGTCATTTGTGGACTTTTGAATGATGGCCATTCTGACTGGTGTGAGGTGATACCTCATAGTAGTTTTGATTTGCATTTCTCTGATCATTAGTGATATAGAGCATTTTTTCATGTGCCTATTGATCATTTGTATTTCTTCCTTGGAGAATTGCTTGTTTAGGTCAACATATGCAAATCAATTAAAGTGATTTCTTTTAGTGACATGTAATATACCCCTAATACTACCATGATGAATTAACTTTCTTGGACTATTTTTATTATAAGTAGATTCCTTATACTTACCATGTCCCTTCGATTGATTAAATGAAATAAGTATGAGGTACAAAAAGCAGAAAAAGCATTTCTAAACACAACTTGGCTTAATGAGGTTGAGCACTATAATTGCTCAACATTTGAGCAACTTTGAACCTTTTGGGTTTTTTTGAATCCTTTTGGAACCTTTTGGATCTTTTACTTCAAGTGTTAAACCAAGATGGAATCAACCAAAAGATTTCTTTGTTCATTCTTGAATTAACCTAGCTTTGTAGCAGGTAGGAAAATAACACTTGGAAAAGTCTGTATTACAGTGATGCTTTGCAGTAATGACTAATACTATTTTTTTTAATGTGAGTTTACGGTTGACTAAAACATAAGATTAATGTAGCTTACTTTCAATTTTGCAAACATGGCAAAAACAGATCAGACTAATTAGCATTTTCAAATCACTCACAGCATTGTTCATACTTAGTAATTTAGACTTTAGTAATACCCACATCTGAGAATGCATCCTGATTAAATAATTGTTTTATCTCCACATTTAATTCCATATCAAAATCTGAAATGAGAAAGACACCATTCAGGAATGCATAATGCTCATTAAGCTTTATTTGTTCATAAAATCATTTACCTTTCTTACTTGCTTTGGGCTTGAAGGCTCATGTTTATTGTGCTGAACAGCATTAATTTACAAGTAATATGATCTCATTGTCTTTATTTAGGCAGATCCTGACCATAGAACTATTCAACAGAATTATTTCAATTTGAATGACAAAACTTTTCAGCCGCAGTTCTTTCAGAAATTTTGAGGCACATAAATAGGGCAGCTGATTATTGTTCTCCTTGAAAAAGAAACTTTAGATTAAAAAAGGTGGGATCAACATGGTGGAGGAGGGAGACTCTGAGCTCACTTCCTTGCAGGGACACGTCAAAACTACAACTCCTTATAGAACAACCCTCACTGAGAATGACCTGAAGACTAGCAGAATGGCTGTTCTCCAACCAAAGCTATAAAGAAAAAGCTACAAGGAATCTGGTAGAGGAGAAGGAGTAGCAATCTAGTCCAGACCCACATCCCTAGCAGGCAATCCAGAAGAAGAGGGGGATATCTCTGACTTCCCTGAGAAGCAAGGGATTTGAGCAGCGTATCAGGCACACCAGCCCTGGGGTCCAACACTGGGAAGGTGAGCCCTCTTTGCTGGCTTGAAAACCAGTGGGGCTTACCAGAGGGCTGTAAGAAACCGAGATGCTGCTCTTGAAGAGCATACACACAAACTTGTTTGCTCCCAGTCCCAGAAAAGAGACATCAGATTAGAAACTGCCTGGTGCTCTGGTCAGCCTTCCAGGACCACCCTAGCATGGCTTACAACCCTCACCAAGCTCCTGCTCCAGCTCCTTCTGCCTCGGCATTACTGCCTACTAAGGCAGAGACTGCCATTGCAATTGTGCAAGCTCACACACCGGAGGAAAAAGTGGAACCGATACAGAGGTGCAGCTCCAAATCCTCAGGCCAAAATCCCCCCCTAACGAAGGCAGAGACCAACATTGCCATCGCACATGCACTGCACTGGGGAAAAGTAAAGTCAGCTCAGAAGTGCTGCTCCAGCTCCTTGAGCCCTGGCCTGGCCCCCAACCAAGGCAGAGATTTCCATTGAGCTTGGGAAAAGCTTCAGCTCACACTTGGCTTTGCTTCTCTCTCCTCTGACTCCAGCTCTACCTCCCACCAAGGGGGCAGCTGCCAGCACACTCAGGGAGAAGACATGGGCAGTGCATCAGATCCAGCTCTCCCACCAAAGCCACTGGGCACACACAGTCGATGTTTCCACATAAGGACATGCCTTCAAGAGTGGGATTGGTAACTGATTCACCTAATTTCGTGGAGACAAACAGAGAAAGCCGAACAGAATAAGAAGACAGAGGAATTTGTTTCAAATGAAAGAACAAGATAAAAACCTTTGAAGAAACCTTAATGAAGTGAAGATAAATCATTTACTTGCTAAAGAGTTCAAAGAAACAGTAATAGAAATGCTAACTGAACTAAGGAATAGAATAGAGGAACACAGTTAGAACTTGAACAAAGAGCTAGAAAATATAAAAAAGAACCAGTTGGAACTGAAGAATATGATAATGGAAATGAAAAATATACTAGAAGGAATTAACATCAGGTTAAATGATCAGAAGAATGTACACATGACCTGGAAGATAGAATAGTGGAAATTACCCAGTCAGAACAGCAAAAAAGAAAAAACAAACAAACAAACAAAAAAACAAAGTGAGGATAGTTGAAGAGCTCTCTAGTACAACATCAAGCATACTAACATTTATAATATAGGGGTCACAGAAGGAGAAGAGAGAGAGAAATGGACAGAAAATGTGTTTGATGAAATTCTGCCATAATCTGAAGAAGGAAAGATATCTGAGTGCAGGAAGCACAGAATTCCAAGCAAGATGAACCCAAAGAGGTCAACACCAAGACATATAATTACAATGGTAAAATTTAATGAGATAATTTTAAAGGCAGATAGAGAAAAACAATGAGTCTTGTAAGGGACTACCCGTAAGGCTATCACCTGATTTTTCAGCAGAAACTTTGCAGGCCAGAAGGGAATGGCATGGTATATTTGAAGTGCCAAAGAGAAAACAACCTACAACCTAAAATACTTTATCTAGCAAGATTTATCCAGATTGAAAGAGATAAGGAGTTTCCTGGACAAGCAAAAACTAAAAGTTCATTACCAATAAATTGACCTTATAAAAAATGTAAAGAATTTTCTTTAAGTGAAAAAGAAAAGCTATAGCAAGAAATAAGAAAATATATGCAGGGAAAAATCACACTGGTAAAGGCAAATGATATTTCGTATAAGAGGTTAATATCCAAAATATGTAACAAACTCATACAATTCAATGTCTAAAAATCAAATAACCAGATTAATAAATGGGCAAAGATCTGAATAGGCATTTTGCTGAAGAAAACATACGCATGGCCAACAGGCACATGAAAAGATGCTCAACATTACTAATTATCAGGAAAATGCAAATCAAAACCACAAAGAAATACTACCCTACACCTATCAGAATGGCTGTTGTCGAAAGATAAGACAAGAGTTGATGAAGATATGGAGAAAGGGAACCCTAATACACTGTTGATGGGAAAGTAAATTGGTACAGTGATTATGGGAAACAGTATGGGGGTTCCTATGATCCAGCAATTCCATTCCTAGATATATATCAAAAAAAAAAAAAAGAAAGAAAACATTAATTCAAAAAGATATGTGCACTCTGGTGTTCATAACAGCATTATTTACAATAGCCAAGATATAGAAGCAACCTAAGTGTCCATCAAGAGATAAATAGATCAAGAAGATGTGATTTACATATGCAAAGAAATACTGCTCAGCCATAAAAGAGAATGAAATTTTGCCATTCATGACAACATAAATGGACCTGGAGGGTATTATGCTTAGTGAAATAATTCAGACAAAGACAAATACTGTATGTGTTCACTTATATTTGGAATCTAAAAATTAAAATCAAGAAATAAAAAACAAAACAGAAATAGACTCACTGAAACATAGTACAAACTAGTGGCTATCAGAGGGGAGATGGGTAGAGAGAAGGGCAAGATAGGTGAGAGAGATCAAGAGGTAAAAACTACTAGGTATAATATAAATATGTTACGAGAGTATAATGTACAAAACTAGGAATATGGCCAGCATTTTTTTAAAAACTTTATATGGAGTATAATCTATAAAAATATCAAATCACTATGTTGTATGTGTGATGCAAATATATTATTGGAATTCAACCATGCTTCCATTTTAAAAATTATAAAAAAAAAATAAGAAACTTTACCTGTTTTTGCTTTTTTGTGTAATTGTACAAAATTTAATTTTAATTTTGTTTATATTTTAACTTTTGATTATGCATTGGCTTTCTTCCTCCCTTTGTATTTTTTCATAGGTATTTGGAAAACTGATAGTAAGTGGTTCACACTGTTGTTAAAAAGAAAAAAATATATATACTTCTGTATCATTGTGAAGATTGTTGATTTTCCTATACCACCTCAATTTCCTTGCATCACATCTGGTAACATCTGTCCCATTTTCCTTCAGTCTGAGGCTTATTTCTCTCTTATTTTCTTTTTCCCGGTTTCCTCTACCTAGCCTTTCTGGCATTAGAAACATAGAGTTTTTTATTTAGTTGTTACTGTTTCTGTGTGTTGTTGTTACTGTTGTTGGTATGACACCTGATTCTATCAGATAAGATTAAATTTGGCTGTGAGTAAATAGAAATGATGATTTTAAACCAATAAATGATTTTATTATTCACACATATGAGCAAGCTAAAAGTATTCAGACTGGGCCTGAAGTAGCAGCACTAAATTATCATTGAACTTGTGGACTTTCTCTGTCTCTCCACTGAGACTTTGGAGCATATGGCTTTGACCTTATGCTTAGTGTTTCATGGTAACATGGTCATTTCACTTATGGCATCAAATCTAAATCTTAAGACGATATAAGGCAAAATAAACAAAAGTTTATAACACATGAGTCTCTTTGTTTATAGAGCTTTATAGGTAAATTGTACTTATATCTAATTGGCTCAAACTTGTTCAAATGTCCACTCCTAACTGCAATAGAATCAGAAAAATACAATTTCTTAAATGAGCTTATCGACACCTGAAACAGAATCTGGTTTCTGTTAAGAAAGAAAAGAAAAATGGATATAGCATGGGCCACAGAGGGGCAGTTTTTAGTAATTTGGATCTTTTAAAAGTATGACCGTGCTTGAAGTTCCTTAAATAACTCCCTCAAATGAACGAATTTTGTTCTGTTTCTTTCAGTTATTCTAAGATTAATTAGGGTCATAATTGGAATAAAACTCTGTAAATATGTTCACCTGGGTTGGTTAAAAAAAAATGAAAGAAAAAGCAATATAAATCTCTACATGTGTAGGTTTTCATCATGAAACAATTCTTTAAAAAAAGGTAAAGATATCTAATGTACAGTGGTCACAATATAATCTCCACCAACCTCTCACAAGAAACAGATGTTTCCTTAAATTTTAACCATGATCAGAGACTGAAAAGCATTTTAATTTAACACAATAAAGAAAGTCACATAGGCCTAAAATTAAAGACCAAAAATACAAAGCCAAAAAAATTATAAAAAGTAATAAAGAAAAAATCTCTTGCTGAGAATTATTATTGCTCAAAACCCAAATTAAATAATGAAATAGCCAGTATTAAAATTAATTTAGTAATATCTGACACAGAGATACTTCAGTTTTTTTCTTTTTTTTAACACTTTGAAAACAGGGATCCAAATTTTCCAGTTTTGTGAATGTTCCTTTACTCTGTGCCAATAGAAGAAATTTACATAGGCCAGCCCTAAAGGTAGTGTAACCATTCTTTAGAACAACCATTAAAACAAAGATGTAAAAGTAGAAACATAAAAACCAAACCGCATATTCATAGCCAATATTTTTGAAATGTAAATTATGTCTTTGGAATCATTAGCAAAAGTTATTTTAGGCGCTCTTTACGTTTTCAAAAATCTCTTCAAGGACCTTCTGCTTTGATAAACATCATTTCTGAGTAAACATCACTATCTTGGGAATTGTGGGCACCTTTTATTGATGAAAAAAATTTTCTTTCCACATAAACAGCAAATATATATTTGCCAATAATCTTTCTGTTTCCTTTGCTACATTCTCATGTCATCTCCTATGTGTCCAAGAAAGTAAAGAACTATGTAGAAGATTTTTTTTTTTTTTTTAAAAGACAGCAGGCCCAAAATGGAGTCATCTGTGCTAAGGCCATGTCAAGAAATTGAGGCTTATTACCTAACCTAATCACATTTAGCCTCTCCCAGGAATGTCTTCTCACTCAGTTTGGAATTTCCTGGCCAACATTAGCAAGGAAATCTGCTTGATAGCCCCCCATCATCCCCTTAAAGGAAGGTGACCTTGCCTGAAACAGTTCACTCTTTGCTAGAATAACCTCCTTGACTTGCCTCCTTTTGCCTATATAAGTCTACCATTTTGTGCAGCAAATTGGAGCTCCATCCTGTTTGCTAGATGGGATGCTTCCTGATGCATGAATCATTAAATAAAGCCAATTACATCTTTACATCTACTCAGTTGATTTTTTTTTTTTTTTTGTAAGGTAAGACACCTCTTAGTTTCTGGATTAATTTGCTTCATATTTTTGGAAAAATGGCATGTAATGGTTCAAAGTTGTGTCCTGCCAGAAGTTCCCTTTTGCAGTCATTTTGGGATTCAAGTTCATTCTATTTCTATAGGTCTATTCTTCCATTATCCCTTAGTGCTTTGGAGTGATTTGAATTGGAAGGAAGGAAGGAAGGAAGGAAGGAAGGAAGGAAGGAAGGAAGGAAGGAAGGAGGGAGGAAGGGAGGAAGGGAGGAAGGGAGGAAGGGAGGAAGGGAGGAAGGGAGGAAGGAAGAGCATAGAGGATGCACCACTGCTAGTTAAAATAAGCTAACTAAGGAGTGATATAGATTGTTTTGCTCCCATATTGTAATGTGACATAGAATGGGAGAATAGATTGGAGATTAAGTATGTGCCCAAGGAGTCTCTGGAGAAGAAGCGTTGCTTGTTATGAGTATCAAATGATCATGAAGTGGCCTGAGGTGGCCAAGAGCAACAGTCAATTTTTGGATTCACAGTATCTGCCTTCTCAATCTTGAAGGCTCCACTCATTTAAAAAAATATATGTATTTTTTAAAGTAAATAAACAAACAAATAAATGAGAGGATAGCATAATATGAATTTTATCAGTGTTGTGGTCATAGAAATAATCTTCTTTTCTAATTTAAGCATGAATTTGGAGGGATTAGAGTTCTTGTGATTTTATAACAAAACTGAGCAGCACAGAATATCAAGTCTAGGTCCCATAATAGATCTGACTAATATCTTCAGTATTTGCAAAACTGACTAAAAAAGTGATATTTTCATACACATGAAAACTATATAGTACATAATTTCTTATATTATTTTTAAGGTATTTTTTACCAAATTAGATTTTTAGCTTGGATTAAAATAAAACTGGCTTTGGTAAACCATTCTGTTTTTATGTTTTTCATAGGTTGTTCTTAAAAATTGTCTTACATAGTCACTTTCTGTTGATCTTCCCTTAAAGACAATTAAGGTAGTAGAATTGAGACCTTTTCAGGATTCCAAGAGCCTTGAGTGAGATCAGTATTGAGGAAGGAGTTGGTTCCCAGTTTTGTAGTGTTGAATTGAGGGAAATCAGAAAGGCAACATCGAAGGCTGAAAATCCAAAAACAAAAAGATAATTTGAAAACAGTATCTGTCCAAATGAGCCAGGCCAAAGGGAAAAGCCCAAGTATGATAAGCTTCCATCTCCAAGATGAAAGAATCTGATTTAGAAGAGAAATTAGCTAAATTTCATGAAATACTGGAATATAAAGTGAGATATGATTCTATAAGTAAATTGAGGTCTCCCCTATGAGAGAAATGATGCAATTGTGAGTCATAGGCCAGCTTGGGGAATTATTGAATTATATGTAGAAAATATTTCTGAAGCTTATGACAACTACTATTTGACTAAAAAGCAAAATTTATCAATAAGTGTTTCCTCTTAACTGAGTAAAGAAAACCACAGCATTACTTCTAAAATTAGTTCAAGATAGAAGTCAAGATGACAGATTGCTCCTATGATAATCCACAAAATTTGGATATTAACTTAAAATTTTGATAAACACAAATTTTTAACAACTTAAGTAGTGTCCCATTTCACTAGGGAAAATTCAAGAACTTATGAAGTTGAGGAAATGGCTAAACTATTCCAACAAAATGGAATAAATAACTGAGAAACAATGTTTACAATAAATTAATTCTTCAGTAAATTGGAGTATGATTGTAACTAATAAATTATCCTTTTTTCATTAGATTTTTATTACCATCAAATACCCTGATAATAAAATTTTATTTATTCATGCTTTTCCTATTTCATTAATGAAAATGTTAACTATTAAAGAGAAAATATGAGATAAAATAAAATAGGAATAAAAAAATCAAGACTAGAGGAAAGTGAACCACATTTATGTTCCTGACAAAGGCTATCTTGATACATTTTCACTGAGGCTTAAAATTCTCTCAACTGAGCAGCAAGTCTTTAGGGACTAATAATCTCTTCCCTATTTCAAAGTATTTGTAATAGGAGACATAACTATTCTCTAGGGAGAGGAAGAAGCTTTTCTCAAAACTATGCTTTAAAATAAATATATCCTTGGTTAAATGATGTTTACTATAAAGTGTGCAGTGTCCTCAAAACTTGTATAGTAAAATAAGAAACTATAAGAAAGAACCAGAATTTATCAAAATATTATTGTGGGGGCTATAGGATGTTAAGGTGGGTGGAAGGTGTATGACAAATTGAAGAAGGACTACCTTTCCTAGGTTTTTCATTAATGAATGGCTTCATGAAATTAAATCATTATTATAATTGTCTAAATAACAATAGCAATAAAATTGTGTGAATTGCTATTACTAAATATAAACATTATAAATTACTACGTTTTACAATCCTGTTTTACCACTTTTTAAGGGTTATGGGCCATAATCTCTACCTAGACTTGATAGGGCTTTAGATTCAAATATGCCAAGTAATTTTGCTCTGTTCTAGGTGTACAAATTGTTTTATTTGGTTCAAAGTAGATCAAGAAAGAATTCAACTTAATAAATGTTAATGAGTAACTATTGCAAAAAAAAAATCACTTAAAGTATTTGACCTTCTTATGATGAGTCAAAATAATGTCATATTCAAATATCCATGTAGTCTATTATGTAAGTACAAAGCATACAAAATTCTAAAGGTCTCAGGAGTCTATGGAAGTAAATCTACCTTACTGATTTCCAGTATTCAAGGACTAACATTAGGCAAAACATTTAAAATTCTTAAGTGATATTATGCATGTTTATTTGTAACTCTGATTTCCTTTTTCTGTCAGTGAAATAGCTTTGTAAGTACATCATAATTTACAAAGCCAATGGACTCTTTTTCAATATATCTTAAACCCATGGTAGTATTTTAAATGTTCAACAGTATTGTTATTCCAACACATTTTTCTTTATATTTGTCTTAAATGACAATTCTATCTCCTAAGTATCTTTATTTCACTTAGATTACTTTTTGTATATCATTGCTTGCCTTTTTTTTTTCTGCCTGTCCCCAATACAGATACATTCCAAATTTCTGTTCTGGGTCTTTTTCCTTCCATCTCCACAGTTAATTCTATCTTTTCTATATATACAGAGCTCTTACTATAAAGTATAAAAACCATTTCATTGCCTGCAAGTTCCTCAAAGACCTGCAACCCTGCCTTCCACTCTGGTCTCCCTGCTACCATAGTCCTATCTGCCTTCTCTTTGAAAGTATCAAGATCATTCCTATTATAGAAGCTCTGAATTAGTTTCCTCTGCCTGGTCTTCTTACCCCAAGAACTTACCAGAACCACAGTGCTTTTATTGTCAAAGTTCTTTAATAATTGAATGTGTGATATGATGAGTCCCTATCATTACTCTTCTTTTCCAAAGGATCTGGGTTAATGCCAATGTTTATTTAACATATGGGCTATAGAATCACCTTTCTACTTCCAAACGATAACAATAAGAACAAGTTATATCAATTATTTTTATTAGGTTCACATAAATGTTATAAAATAATATATTAATCTAGGAAGAAATGCAGTCTTTACAAAGTTAACAAGTCTTTCCATTGGTTCAGGTTGTCTGGAATGTGTGTGTCTTCCTCAATGGCATTTTAACTTTTTCTCTATGTAGATTGCATGTATTTCTAAAGGTAGTTTCTAGGTTATTTATATTTTCTTGCTGCTGCTGATTGTAATTTTTGCTATATAGTATAATTTTATTACTGTATAAAAAATACTTCTTGTTTACAGGAAATTTTTTAAATATTTAGCTTCTCCCTAAAATAACACCCTTACCAATGGTAAGAATTGGTCTAACTTATTTTGGTATTCTCTTCCATGGTGTTATTTTGCTTCCTATAATACTTCAATGCCTCAGCTTCTTTAATTCTCACAAACTCTCTGAGATAGGCAATAGTACTATCCATTATTCATAGATGAAATGAGGAAACAAGAGTAGAGAAAGAATGCACACATTTTCAAGGCTACATAGCTAGCACATAGAGTACACAGGGTTCTAACTTGGTCAGTCAGACCCCAGAAACAACTCTGCAGCTCTAGGTAGTATTTTATATGTATTTCTGTTTTTTCAAGTAGCTGCCTCCCATATACTGTGAAGGTGATGAGTTGCCTTAAGTATATGGGCAGAGCATTTCAATGAGTTGTTTCTTTTATGGTCTGTCTAGTACAAAATCAGCAATGAGCATTTAGAGTAGGAGAAATCCACAATCAAAATATGAAGGACTTTCCTTAAAATCATGTCCCCTATTCTAGTAGCTTAAGTTCTTTTCAGAAAATAAATTTAATCTCCTTTGAGGTAATGAAAAATAATATTTTAACCTGGGGGTAAATTGCGGGGAGTCCTTGGAGATGGGGTAGAATGAATTAAGGAAGAAAGTATGAAGCCAAGTGCAAAGGTTCTGTGTACAGAGTTACAACTACTTCCACCTCTACTTGTGTTTTTATCATTTCTTGTTCAAACTTCATCAAATGAATGGATTTTGAACTGGACACCTTTGAAAAGGTTACATGTAGTGTATCTTTTCTTATTGATATTGAACTATGTTGTATACTTTTTCATTGTTTTGCCTGTTCATGGTTAAAATCTACTTTTTCATATTCTTATATTCAAGATTCTATATCAGATATTTTAATCCTATTTACATGATGAGAAATTTTTTTCTATAGTTACACTTTCATTGTGGCTCGGCTGCTTCATTTACATGAATATTTGAAATAACTTTGTGTTTGTGATTGATTTTTCTCCTTTTATTTTTCCTCCATCAGATATTAATATTTCCACACTGTATTTGATTTGTTGTTGGTTATATTGTTTAGCTCTTTCCATTCACATGTTACCTGATACCTTTAATCATTTTCAGTCATTTAGATGTGTGAGTCCTGTTAATTATATTCTTTTGCTTTGGCTTTATGAGTTTGAGATCATTCTTCTGCAAATCAAAGAGCTTAACCTTTACACTTACAGTAATATGCAGATTTAATTTTAGTCGTAATTTTTTCCTTCTGTTATTCTCTTGTAAAAAATTTCCTTGTTTTTCTTATGTTAATATAAGAAAATGTTAATATAATAAGAATATGTTAATATAAGAAATAATAAGAATATGTTAATATAAGAAATAATAAGAATATGTTAATATAAGAAAAACACTAATGGGGTGTTTTTGCACTTGTCATTTGTAATATGAAGCATTCTATTTTTTTTTAATTTATATGGATTTGGACATAATAAAAAAAACTAATAATGCTTAGTTTGTTTAACAAAAGTCATATGAATAAAATACATTTAAGATCAATATTTCTCTAAAGTATCAAGACAGGGTTGTCTTCTCTTAATGAAAATATGATATTTAAGACACCTAATTACTGTTTATTTCTTTTTTGGTCATTAAAGTTAGAATTCTTTTTTTCCTGTGGTTACATTATTAGTAGTAAATGAATTTACATTTCCTGTTATTAATTACATTTTATTTTAAACTTTTGAGTAGATGGAATACTTACTTTGTTAGTTTCAGTGCTCACTTTGCATTCTCGTATGGTTTTCCAGCCCTCCAGTTCATGCTTGGCTGTAATATGTAGTATATGATAGTAAGCTAAATGAAATACATAATACATAAATATCAGCATATATATCTAAGTAACCTTTCCTACTACATGTCCTACTTTAAATGGTCTACAGCCACCTCAATCACGGCAAATCCTTAATGGAATTCCAGGACTAATCCACAAATCTGCTTCCTTTTTTATTCACTCTGTCTCTGTTAATAGTGCTCAGTATGCCTGCTGGCCCCAACTTGATAACTCTGAGCTCCATTCTCACTATTCCTGTAGATTGGCCATAAATTCTATTGATTCTATCTGTAAAATATCTCTGAATTCTATCCTTTTGTATACCCACTCTCAGTTCTTTGTACAAAGACTTCATTTTCTCACTCCTTAACTATTTGTTAGTTACCTGATACTCCCAATCACTGTCTTCTGATTTTCCTTCCTCAGATGTTTCAAGTATTGGCAGAAGCTCTTTATGATATACAGGTGGATTATATAAAATCCTCTGCATTTCTTCAGTTATTCTCTGTCACTTCCATGAAGAAAATCCAGTCCTGTAGAATGGCATAGATGTTCTTTGTGGCCAAATATGTGCTTACTTTTATTTACAGTCTCAGGGGTTGCCGTCCCTGCATAGCTCCTGCCTGCAACATGCATTCTCTGTTCTAGCCACATTCCATAGTGCCGTTCCACACTTTTATGCTTTTCTATATATTTTTACTTAGGATGGTGGAATCTGAATTGCCCTTAAAGACTGAAGACCCTGGATTTAATTCCCAATTCTTTAACATATAACATAATAACATCTATCTTTCAGTCTTATTATTGTTGTAGATGAAAGTGCAGTTAAATATCACCAAGTGCATTTATTAACTCATAATAGTGTCTTTTGATCTGAATTCATCTCCTCCCTTTTTTACATGATAAACATTGCCTATTAAGTAAAGAAATGCCTTTCTTTACCTCCTACCCCTTTGGCACAGTCATTCCATACCGCGTGCTTCCATATCCCTTGGGCATATCATATAGCATCTATTTCTCAGAATTATGATTATGTGATTAAGCATTTGTCTCTCTCCCTAGGTTGTGACTTCTCCAAATAAAATTTTGGTTTTCCACTTGCTTCCTTTCTTTATCATATAGTTTAATACTTGGCAATAGAAAAAGGGCACTCAACAAATTTTTTTTCCTGGAAAAAATCACATGTGAAGAAAATAAGTATATATTTTTATGTTTGTTACCTAATCTTCAAATTATTGGCTAATTGAGATCACTGTTAGTAGTGTTTACTTACATATGTAAGTGGTGTTTTCTTGCTGACATTTGATAAATCATTTATTAACAATTAATTTAGAAATACAGAAACAGTATTGAATAATTATTTTGGCCTTATTCACCTCTCAAAAGTTAATTACCTAATTTGCATGACCTTTGTGTGTTTTTGTATTTGATTTCATAGTCAATTCAACGAACTCCTGGTGAGTGGCTACTATGTGTAGGTAATGTGGTTATTTAATTAAAATTAATTTTTAGCTTACATTAACTCTGTCTTCAATATGATGGCAGCAAAAAAGGAAGTCCTTGGATCATGTTATGCACAGGTTCAGTCCAAAAAATGTTTAGTAGACACCCACGATCTGGCTGTAAATATGCCAAGTGATGGACATAAAATAGTTGAATGTAACTTTATTTTTGCTGTGGTAGAAATTACAGTGTTTTATGAAGGCTGTTTTTTTCACTTATTTAAGTATTATTTAAAATATTCAATTGTAGTACATGCCATGTTGTTTATGTCATATAATTTTTAATGTTAAACTAAAATTCATTTGAAATTACTTTATAATATACAGAAGCAGTTCATAAATTATTTCAAAAGAATAGGAAAATAAGAATAATAACTAGAGTTTATTTAGCACTTACCATGTGCTAACTACTTTGCTCTGCAGTTTGGCATATCATCACATTTAAGTCTTAAAACAACCCTTATGAGATAGATGCTACTGCTAGCCACTCTCCTCATTCTCATGGCGAGAATACTTGGGCTTAAGTAAGTTTGGTAACTTGTCCAGTATTTTAAAGAAGTATTGGGAGAATACGGATTCAAACACATTCTGTGTGACCACAGAGCCTGAATAGCTATTTTCACCACATTGAGCACCCTCAATAAAAACATCTTGCATTAATTATTTGTTACAGAATAATGCTGGCAACAACCATAAAACCTTAGTGGCAAACAACAGTCAACATTTATTTTTGCTTACCAATCTGTGGATCAGCTGACTGGTTCTGTTGATCTGAATTGATCTCCTCAGGGCTTCCTCGGGCAGCTGCAGTTAGCTGCCAGTCAGCTGCCAGTGTCACATTCACATGTCTCAGGCCTCAGCTGTAACTGGCCTAGATCAGCTTTATCTGTGAGTGGCACTCACGAAGGAATGCGCACAAGCATATCCTAGTGGGGAAAGCAGAAAACAAAGAAGGCGAGTGGACACATACAATGCTTCTTGTGGCCTAGGCTTGGAACTGGCACACCATCACTTCCA
Source organism: Camelus ferus (assembly GCF_009834535.1). Taxonomy (NCBI): domain Eukaryota; kingdom Metazoa; phylum Chordata; class Mammalia; order Artiodactyla; family Camelidae; genus Camelus; species Camelus ferus. The sequence continues at coordinate 96,663,908 of NC_045697.1, read as the reverse complement.
CCATATCACATGGGCAAAAGCAAGTGTCAAGTCCAGCTGAGATGCTAAGGGTAGTGAAGTGAACTCTGCCACCTTCTAGGAAGAACTTCTAAGTCACATTGTGTGGGGCCTGAGCACAGAGAAGGGTGAAGAATTGAAGTTATTTATGTAATCAGCTACCACAGTCCACCCCCTGACCTGGATATTCCCATCCCTTCCATCTGCAAAGTACATTCACCCCCTCAAAACCACCTAAATCTCATTGAGTCACATTGTCACACTCAGAGTCCATATAGATCTCATGATCTACATTAGGGCTAGAGGTTCATGCTTGAATGCAGTTTCTATTAATCTGAGGAAATGCCAACTAAAGAGACAAGTTATCTTCCCCTCCAAACAGCCAGTGTATAATGATGACACACAAATAGATAAACTCTATGGACCCTCCCATTTGAAAAGAGGAGGAATGGGAGACACATAGGAGTCTTTAGTCATTCTATAATCTAGGTTTTGACAGACTTGCTGTTCTGAGTTGGTTAATATTGCTTGACCAGACCCTGGTTCTGCAACTTGGGAAAGTCTATCCAGTCATTCTGTCCTTGACTTTGCTCTGTGGGAAGGTCTTCCTTTTCTATTCTTCTGTCCAGCCACTTTTAAAGAGAACATAGACTATACGGCCTTTGAGCTACGTCCACCTTCTCAGCCTGATGTGTGTAATTTAAAGGTGTGATCCCAGTTAACTTTTTGAGTTTTGAACAATCTCAGTCCCTTTTATACCAAGCTGCTAGAACTTGCCAACTGCAATATTTTGTACCACAGAATCCATCAAGAGCATTCTTACTAAGATAGGTCTTTCTACACAGCTTAGTCAATGTGTAAGCAGAAATGCAATGGACACTGGCAGGCCTGCTGTGAATCAAAAATCCTAAAGATTCCTAGAATCCTTTTTATCTTTTTGAAAATGTTCCTTAGGAAATATGTTAATTCTTTCAGAGGCCTGTCAAAGGGTGTCACAGTCAAACACTTGATTTAATCTTTACCCTGTAGTCATTGTATACTTGGACAATTTTTTTTTTATTGATGTATAGTTGATTTACAATGTTGTGTTAGTTCTGAGTGTACAACAAAGTGATTAAATTACACATATACATATATATTATTTTTCAGTTTCTTTTCCATTATAGGTTATTACAAGATATTTAATGTTGTTCCTTGTGCTATACAGTAGGTCCTTGCTGTTTATCTATTTTATATATAGTAGTATGTATTTGTTAATCTCAAACTTCTAATTAACTCTCCCCCTCACCCCTTTCCCCTTTGGTAACTATATGTGTTTTCTATGTCTGTGAGTCTGTTTCTGGTTTATAAATAAGTTTATTTGTGTCATTTTTTTTTTAGATTCCATGTATAAGTGATAATAAATGATATTTGTCTTTTCCTGTCCAACTTACTTCACTTAATATGATAACATTTAAGTCCATCCATGTTGCTGCAAATGGCATTATTGAATTCCTTTTTATGGGTGAGTGTGTGTGTGTGTGTATGTGTGTATAGAAGTTGATATATATCTATATCTATATCTATATCTATATCTATATATCTATATCTATATCTCATCTTCTTTATCCAGAAAGATAAGTGGACATTTAGATTGTGAATATATTCCCAGAAGTGGGATTGCTAGATCGTAAGGTAACTCTATTTTTAGTTTTTTAAGGAATCTCCATACTCTTCTCCATAGTGGTTGCAGCAATTTACATTCCTATCAAGAGTGTAGTAGGGTTCCTTTTTCTCTACACCCTCTCCAGCATTTATTATTTATAGACTTTTTAATGGTGGCCATTCTCATTGGTGTGAGGTGATACCTCTGTAGTTTTTTTTATTCCTCTAATAATTAGCCATGTTGAGCAACATTTCATATGCCTGTTGGCCATCTGGATGTCTTCTTTGGAGAAATGTCTGTTTAGGTCTTCTGCCCATTTTTTATTGTTTTTTTTTTAAGCTATATGAGCTGTTTGTATATTTTGAAAATTAATCCCTTGTCAGCCTCATCATTTGCAAATATTTTCTCCCATTCCATAGGTTGTACTTTGACAATATCTTTGTGGCTTAAGAACCTGAATATGTTAATTCATATTCTTTTCTAACCTAGCAGATTCTGACCCTTTTAAAATTTACTCTAAATTCAGCTTATCAGCATTGGACTCGGTATTTTTTTGGCGCATCTCTTTCTTGTAGTAGTAACTCATGCACAATATGTAAGAACTACTGACGCTTTCATCATTCTGCCTGGAACTCTCATAACTGAAGGTCTAATTAAACAATTACCTCTTTTGTTGCCTCTGAATTATAAATTGTGTTAACATAGATCTTTCCTACTCTTAGCTTACTAGGAAATGGCTGCTATGTCTTCTTTTAGTATTGTTATGGTCTTATCTTTTGCATTAAAATATTTAATCAGTTTGACATGTTTTTTAGTGAATGATATGCTATATATCTTCCTATTTATTTCTTTTCAGATGACTCCAGTGGTCAGAACACTATTTCTTGAATAGTCCATTTTTTCTCCCTTATTTGAGATCACAACAATTAACAGCTCATACCTATTCAGTCTGTTTCTGGACTTTTTCTTGTATTCTATTTGTCTTTCTATGCATACCCTATAATAAACTGCTTTAATGTTGACACTTAATGATATGCATAATATTAGTTGGTTTATGTATAGTATTTTATTTAATTAATTCTGCCACCTGATAGGACAGTGTTTTTTCATTTGACAGATGACAAAACCATGGGCCTACTTACCAGATTCATTTGGCAAAGGGCAGCACTGCCATTATCTAACCCCTGGGCTGTCTGACTGTAAGACTGTGTCATCTTCACCGCCACCGTCGCTGTTATTACTGCTATTATTATTGTTACCTGCACTGTCTCTAGTTGGCTATAACACATGATGAATGAAATTACTGTTTAGTGTCTAGCAGGGCTAGTGTCCATTCTGAATTAGAATTTTCTTCTTTATACTTGTTTGCTATTTTTCCATGTGAATTTTTAAAACTGGTATTATAAAAATGAATTCACTTGCATAAAATTGAAGTTATTATAATATCCTAGAACATGATATAATTTTTATTTGTAAGAGCATCATTTGTTTCCTTCAGTAGCTTCTTAAGTTTTTCTTTGTGTGAATTTTATATATTTCCTATTTAATATAATTCATAGGTATATTTGATTTTTGTGCTGTTGTAAGTAGGTTCCCTTACATAGTTAGAAATTCTGAATTATAATTGACTATTTAAGGACCACTGGTTATTTCTATTTATACATTTGATTGCTTGAAATATTATTGATTTATCTTATTGTTTGGGATCAATTTCAGTTGATTCTCTTACATTTTACAGACATGCTGTGTTTATCGCTTATAAACACATAATTTTATTTCCTTATTTTTTCCTACTTTTCATACTTCATGCAATTTACTTACCTTTTAAAATTGCTTTGATTAGAACTCAAGTACAAAGCTTAACTTATTAAGAGGGAAGTTGAGGTTGTGATAGGTCTGTTTTACCATCTTAAGAAAATGTTAATTATTCCTTATTTTCTTGAATTTTTATTTTCAAAAACTGACTTCAGTTTGGTCAAATACTTCTTATTACCTATGGAAAAAGTCTCTGATATTTTTCTAGGAGTATTGATTTGATAAATTATATCAATCAATTTAACAATATTGAAACATCACTGAATTCCTAGAATAAACACTATTAGGCCATGTTGCATTTATTTCTTTAAGTAGGTTGCTAAAATCTGCTTATTTGTGATTTTTAGGTCAATATTCATAAGTGATATTTTTGTAATTTTATTTTATTTGTTGTAAAATTATTGTCATATATTAGTATTAGTGTATACTCAATTTATAATTTGAATTTGGAAGCTCTCTTCTTTTTATGTACTCTGGATATATTTTCATAACATTTAGTTATTTGCCTTTTAGAGATTACTAAAATTATCCTGTAAGCTCTCTGATCCCCTGAGGTTTGATTCAGCTTTTTTCATTTAGTTTTTATGGTATTTAATTGTTTTAAGGTAATATTCTCTATAGGTTTCATTAATTGTATAGGCTTTATTTTCTTCCTGGGTCAGTTTTGGGAAATTTATTTTCCTAGAATTTATCTGTCCTACACCGGTTTTCAAGCTTATTTGCATATTTTAAAGCAAATCTGTTTTGTTTGATTCTTATAATTTCCTGTTTCTGTGACCGTTTCCCTATTATTTCATATTTTATATGTTCCCACTTTTTTTTTCTTGATTAGGTGAGTTAGGAGTTTTTCTGGCTGTTTGATGTTTGTCAAAAAGCAGTCTTTGACATTGATATATTAATTAAAATATTCAGAGTTTCAACTTATTGCTGTATGTTTAGAATGCTTCTGTGTATGTCTGTAATTTCTGCTTTACTAATATTGCTGCTGTGTTATACTTTACAAAGATATGCATAACTGCTTATCTTCTGTGTAGATTGCAGGCTTTAGCATCCTGAAGAACTCTTTTATCTCATATAGTAGACATCAACCTGAATCCTACCTTGTTTGATATTAAGGTTACAATCCTACTTTCTTTTTGCTTGCACTTACATAATGCCCATTTTTCAGATTTATGAATCACCTTTTATATACTCTATAAAGTATAGGTTTGTGTTTGCTGAGATCCAAAGTCAAGCTATTTTTTATAGATGGGTTAACTCTATTAACCTTCATTGATATTATTACATTATTGTTATGAAGTTTTGTCCTAATTTTGTCATTTTCCTGTTAACATGTTTTAATCTCTCCTATACAATCTGTTTTCATTGTTCCTGTGTGTAATTCTGATATTTGAGTATTTGCATTTTTATTCTACTGATAAAATTTTCTAATTAAAATTTTATATATGTTTTTACTTCAAACACATTCTATTAGTTTCTTATTATTAACAAATGAAAAATCAGCAAGTCTTCACCATCCTTTTCCATCTTCTCCATTTTCACTTGATAGTATTATCATTATTACTGTGCTTTTGTATAGCTTCTTGTAGAAATGGATATTCTGCATGTGTATTTGGCCTTGCCTTCCATACTTCTCTGAAAAAAAATGTTTAATACAGTTCCTGCTCACTCTTACTCACTGCAGTTACCTAATTTTGCATTATTATATGTAGCACAATTGCTAAAAAAGGAAGTAGAATTTTTTTCTTTCTGGGGCAGCCCCTCCCCTTCAGAAAGGATACTTTTGCTGTTTTTTTCTGGTATCTCAGGCTCTGTACTGCCTACCTCTCTGTATTTAGTGAATTAAATTTGTTTGCTTCTCTCATTCAAAATAGAGTATGCCTGTGTGATTTCAGAATGAGGAATGGAAAATGATTCTTGCCAGAACTCTCCAATAACTCTTGACAGCAAACAGGGCAAGTTCTTTTATCTTATTATTACTTTATTCTTTTATCTTATTATTATCTTGCTATGAAGGATCTGATAAAAATATATGGCTGGCCAGGGTTGCACAGCTACCACACTGGAGAGCTAGAACTGGAACCAGTGCTTTTTCTCTGTATCCAAAGAAGTTGTCCTGAAAGGTGTCTTAAGTAAACAAGATTACCTTTCAGCTGTGCGCAGACAAGCTTATGCTCTTTGATTATTCATAACAAAGTAAGTATTTGTAACAACAATTACCAACAGTATGATGCCTAGCCATGTTTGAGCTCTAACTCTCTAATACTGACTAAGTTTTTCTTGATGAGTTAAACTAAAATTTGTGTACATCTCTAGTTTTTTCCCTTTTTTTCATTAGTTTAGGGAAAACCAAAGCTTTGTTTAGTTACATTGCACATATAGTCAATCTCTTAAACAAGATTTATAATAATGTGTTAATAGTACACCACAGTGTACATAGAATGTGAAATTCTCCCCATTTTGAGCAACTATGATTATCTTCTGGGGTTTGCTGTAAAAGATGGTACAAGAGAGGAAAGAGGTGTGCTAAAAACTGTGGTGTAGTTGGTGCTTAGGTATAGTGGTGCTTTGGGGTGGTGGGTATACTGATAACTTTCTTATGGGTTAGCAAAACAGATCTCATGTGGAAGACACTTAGAGAATGCAGAATTCAGGCAGGCAGGACATCTATAAGAGAAACCAGTTTCCCTGCTTCGAGGAGCTCATATCTTCACCTTCACAGCTGATAAGTGATAATCTGTTTAGAGGAACAACTCCAAAGCCAAACAGGCCAGGGATGGGGATGTTCTATGCTTATGTGCCATATGTCTTTTCATGCGTTTTTGTTTTGACATAACAGAAAAAATTTTAAAATATAAACAGTTTTAACTTTCTCAAAAGTTTTTCTCTTGGAATGAAATCACACATACGGCAGAATTTTTTTTTTTTTTAAGACTTTGGAATAGAGCCATTAACATTTGACTTTGAATCACTGAACAGACTGCATTAAGGCACCTGAGAATGTACACAATAAATTTTTAGGATGATATTAACAAGGGATTGAATTTTAAGTGGCATTATACATTTAAAGAATCAAAGAAATGGTGCTCCTTTGTCCACAGGCTGATTAATAACTTTGGGGTTCATATTTTCACATAACTTATTTAATTTGTGTCTAAAATTCATATATTGTCCATTATCCTAAGTTGCAGATCACTGACTTAAAATTAGAATGTGACATTTTAAATAACGTCCCAAAAATGTTGTAGTAAGTAAACTAATATGTCTTTATTAGTCCTTGAGAATCAATTTCAAAAGCTTTTAGATTCTGATGAAAATTATGCAAATTCCAGCATACTATCATCCTTATAGTTTATGTTAATTTGACATTAATGTTAGCTGCCTATCTCACTAACAATAATCCATCTGAACTAGCAGGCTGGAATACCAATTACCGAAATGAGTGGAGCTCATCCTTGAAGTTTCTTTTCTCTGTTGCAAGTAGACATATGTCAGCACATAGGGAATAGCACAGATGTATCAAAGTCTTTCAAGTAACCAGGCATCTTTGTGTAATGGAGCAGGCTGTGGTTGACATACTAAATCTTAAAAAGAAAGAGAAGTCACTTTGTATTGAGAACAAAAAGAGCTGAAAAAGAAAAATTGATGTGAAGATACTCATATATTTAGAGTCATTATTAAAGAATATTGACCAAGTAGGATCTCTATTTTGCAGTGGATTAATATGCATTTTATTGAACTTGTTTGTAAAGGGTTCAGAATCCTACTGAGTTTTTAAGTGAGGGTTTTTTTCCTCCTGCTTGATTCTGGCAGCTGAGCATGAATTACCTCACTTTGGATTATAATGAAAATAAAAGTATTTAAAAAGGAAAATGACTTTTGCCGTTCAAAACACGTTGTTATTTGTTTTCTAAGGAAGAGTCAGCTGGACTCTGAATTTTTATGCATGTCTTTTCTTATAATGATACTATTATTTTTTATGTTAGACAAGCTGAATGTCTTGGAAACTCCTTGAATAAGTCCCCCAATTTTTCTTCCTCCATGTATTTGGGAAATACTTATACAAATGATGCAAAGAATATGTGCTTAATATCAAATCTGTTTGTAATCATTATGTTACGTATTTTATGACAGTTAAGAGGTCACATAAATGTTATTCATTTGATATATTTACACATTGCATTGAATCATTAGCTAAGTTTTAAATTTAAGATAAGGTTTAGTTCTTTTTGTTCCTTCCACAGTGCCTGAGGCAATAAAAATTCAAGTATTTTCTATACTAATGTGCCTCAATTATATAAGTGGGCAGGGAACAATTAAATACCCATCTCCCCAAAGTGCAGTAACATGTAGACAACTATTCTTACAGCTGTATATAAGGAGCAGATGATTACAAAAGAGAGAAGAAAGAGTATAATGGCAATTTAGAGGATACATTTCAAGTATCTGGACTGGAAAATTGATCTTGCTATAATGAAAGGTAAAAAGAAGCTACCAGTTAGGAAAAGATCTACCTGAGGTGGTAAAAAGTCTCCTGAGATAAGGAGTATTCTTGCCACCACACACATTTTTCTCCCCATTGATTGAATTTTATAAAGATGCACAGTGATTGTACAAGAATGTGTTTTAATTTTAAACATATTATGAAATATTTTGAATACAGACAATAGAATCATAGAGTGAACATGCATGTACATTCCATCTAGCTAAACCACTGCTTACATTTGCCAAATTGCTTGAGGTATTTTTTGTGAAGTATTTTAACATAAGGTCCTACATCATGATAGTTTATTCCTAAGTATATCAGTATGCATCACTAGAAGTAAGGACATTTTCTTATATAAAACAATGCCATTTGCACACTAGCAAAATTAATAATGATTCTCTATGTTATCTAATAGTCCACCCATATTCAAATTTCAGAATGGAGATCTTAGTGCCATTGCATTTTGACGTGTACCATGGAAAGTTGTGTTCAACCATCTTTCTCTACTTATGAAGAGAGCAAGTCTGTGTTTCTGACAGATGGCCTTGATTGTGCTTTCTTAAAGAGCTAACTTGCTGTATCATATACTTGAATGTTACTAAGAGAGTAGAGCTTAAATGTTCTTACCACAAAAAAGAAATAGTACTTACGTGACATGATAGAGATGTCAGCTAGCTAAGGTGGTAATCATATTGCTATATACCTACATCTAGATATGGTGTGTGTGTGTTGGTGTGTGTGTGTACATATGAGTGTGTGTTATATTAACAGTACACCTTAAGCTTACACAGTATTGTATGTCAATTGTATATCAGTAAGGCTGGAGGGAAAAAGAGCTGACTAGTCAGGGAGGGTTGAAAGGCCTTAAGATGAATCCAGTGATGGTATGAATGTACCCGTTCCCTCAGTAAGAGATGCCAGAAAATAGGCTGTAGCCTCTACTGCCCAGTTCTGGGGCTTCCAACAGCCCCTGGTAATCCATGTTGACATTCATTTCCTCTATAAATTTACAAAGTGGCAGAAAATTTTCTCTTTCTGAAGATAAAGCCAAGCTTCCTCTCCATGAGATATTGAGAGATGAAGGACTTGTGACAATGCACTCTTAACCACACTTCTGCCTGTAAGTTTCCCTAATATATCTGCTTTGAATATGCATCTTCTATCTTTTGGCATTTACATGACTCTTGCCCAAAAGTTAAATACCAATATGAGTAGAGATGGGAGGAAGAATATAGAGGATAACACACCAACTGTTATTGAAGGTATTTCTAGGGATGTATGCCAGTAATGCAGAAATGGAAATGTTACTGCTATTCCTCCAGATAGGATTAAAGATTAAACAGAGATTCATGGATTTTTTTCCATTTTAAAATTAATTCCAAATGATGATACAAGAAAAGCAGACTTTACAAATGCTGAGATAATTTCCATATGTACTAGGTACAATCAAATTGGTACTGAGGTATTATATAACAAAAATAATTGCAAAAGGGATGGATAGGAATTAATGTGTAATTGGTTGTCATGGTTCCCTTGAGAAACAAAGAATGTTCTAAGCAAAGTATTTGCCTTTATTCTTCATGAGTAAATGTAAATTTCTTAAAGAGAAGTTCAGATACAACTTGAATAAACACATTATCCTTTGTTCTTTGTACAAGCTAATGTCCTCCTCCAAGATCCTGACAGGGATGCATGGGGGAGGGAAAGTATGTGAACTTCAATCTTCTGTGTAGCATTAGTTAAATAGCATCCTTTTCTGGGGAAGAAAGAAGAAAATATTGGAAACTATCCCAAGATTTGTTGGTTGTCCTATTTGAGTTAAGACCACGCTTGCCCCTTCCTATCTGAGGTGCAATGAGATATGCTTAAGAGGAGCATTACAGTATATCTGGATTGTTCAGATATAATTAGTCCTAGAATCACAATGAAACATTTTCTTATATTGCTCCAATTCTTGCCATCTGGTTATTTAGCACTCACCACCCCTCTCTACCACAAGCACTTTCATTTTTTCATCTCTTAGGAAGGTTACACTGAATGTTTGGGTCCCTCCCAAATTCACATGTTGAAGCCCAGCTCCCCAGTATGATGGTATCACAAGGTGGAGCCTTTGAGAAGTAACTAGGATTAGATGAGGTCATGAGGATGGCTCTCATAAATGGAATTATTGCCCTTACAAGAGCAGTGAGAGAGCTTGCTTCCCCTCTCTGCTCTTGCTCTCCACTGTGTCCTCATATATAATGAGAAATTGGCACTCTCAACCCTAAACAGCATCTTCACCCTCATATCAGGCTTCCAGACTCCAGAGCTATAAGCAGTAAGTTTCTGCTCTTTATAAGCCAGTATATGCGACTTTTTATAGCAGCCCAAAATGGCTAAGCCAGTCTCTACTATTTATCTTTCCCCACAGGGAACTGACAACCATGGTATGCTCCTCCCTGGGGGGTTATCCACATCCAATAGTTGGTTGATATGGGGTTTAAAAGTGCAGCCCCCTGTCTCATGTAAGACAACTCTGTAAGACCATCTGAGTTTCAAGGCTTCCTATGGGATTGACTTGCCCTGGCACTGCATCACAGATCAGTTTTTATTTCTGCCCAACCCTTCCTCTCATCATTAATGTTGTTGTTGCTTGTGAGGGCACTTCCCAATACCTTCCTCTACCCAAATACCCTTTTCAGAATTTGTTTCCTGTGAATATAGACTGAAATATCTCACATTAGGTAGAGAGCTAAATGGAGATTATGACACTTTTTCAACTTAATTCATTTGGTGTCAAGTCTAAAATAGAGGTAATAGAAACTCACACACACACATACCTATGCACATGTGCACACACATGCATAAACACATATATGCTTTTTCTAAACTCTGAGAGTAAGTAGTGTTTCTAAGTATGGTGAGTGTTTCATAGAAAGCTCAATACCCTCTGTACCATTTCACGCTTTCCTCCTATTGGAAATAGAACCCCTATATGTTAGCATCGCACATGGCCACACAAATATGGTTTACATTTCCCTGCCTCCCATGCAGCTGGATAAAGTCATATGGGTAATTTGTCAAAAAAGGAATATGAACAGAAGTGATGTATGTTGCTAACATGCCACATGCTTGACAGGAAATTACTTATTCTTCATTTACTTTCCCTGCCCTTTCTATTACCTGGAAATAGTGATGGATGGGACACACTCAGAAGTTATATAGAGAGGACACGCATACCACTCTGCCAACCTGGACCACTCATATCAAGCTGGTTACTTGAGAGAATAATACATTTTCATCATATTAAAGCCATTGTATTTTGGTGGCTCTTTTGGCAGCAAGTTTCCCTGAACTTTTTGCAGTGGTATAGATTTTTTTTTTTTTGAGAAAAAGCTTATGCCCTTTATGCTTTGATAGGTCTTAATGAATGGAATTCTGCCAAGTATGTACTTTGCATGGATATAATTCCTATATTGAACTAGTGTCTGAAAATAAGACCCTAGAATTTACCAAGTCAATATTTTCCAGTTATCCAGAAAAATTTCAGTGTTTCTCTGTAAATCAAACATGTAAAAGAAACAAGGGATTTACTAACATACATGTGCTGACACACACAATTAGACAGATCTACAGGATGATGCCACCTTCTGGTTATGCTAACGTGAATGTATATTAAAATATAGTAAAGGAAAATAGGGTAAATTTCCGGGGATCCTTAAATAAATGTGAACATTTAATCATATATCCAGCCTAGGAAAGTGCAGTGATTCTGGGATTTAGATGGTAGGAATTTACTTTCTTCATATCTACATGGTATTAAATACAATACAAATGTTTCTGGTTCCTGTTTGTTTCAAGTGATCTAGTGGGAATTCTGTAGTAAATAAAATATTAGGTTAGTTTTTTCTAGTGTGATATTACTTTTATCTGATTTGAAGTTTCTCATATTATGAGAAATCTATGTCAGTTAGCTCAAATGAGTCAGGGGAGAAGGTGAATAGGGGACAGCAAAGACAACCTTCATGGCTGGACAAATCCTAGCTAACAGAAATGGGCATGATCCTAAATGATCATCTAATTCACTTAATACTGATGATTTTCCACTTTTTTCTTCTTTTTCCTCTTGTTAAAAAATAGGACCTTAAGAAAAATGTGAGGGAAAGCATTTTATTCCATTCTTGCCTCTATTGCTGAGAAGAATTAGCTTCTACAGGCCAGGCTTTGTTTCAGATTGAAATCATTTGATGGCTGATTAAGATTTAAGCATAGAGATTTTAAACCAATTGCTGAAATTTACATAACTGAAAGTGCCAAAGATAAATTTTAAAACAAGATCTTCCAGACACCGGCACCTTACCTTTCATTTGTTACCACAACATACTGCCTTATAAATATTTGTTGTTTGGATAATTGATTAATTATGACCAGTATTAATATTATGTCATGTCAAAATTGAATTAGAGAAAGTACTCCACACTCTTCTCTGCGAAAATTCCAATTATGCTCTTTATTTTTTTTTATTGAATTACAATTAACATAAAATACTACATTATTTTTAGGTGTATAACACAGTGAGTTGATATTTATATATACTATAAAATAATCATCATGATAAGCCTAGTTATCATCTGTCACCTTACGAAGTAATTACAGTATTATTGGCTACATTCCTTATGCTGTACATTACATCCCCATGACTTATTTATTTTATAACTGAAAGTCTGTGCCTTTTAATCTCTTTCACCCACTTCCTCCAGCCCCCTATTCCTCTCAGGTCTGGCAACCACTAGTTTATTCTCTGTAAATCCATTTCTGTTTTGTATTATTTCTTCATTTGTTTTGTGTTTTAGATACCACGGATAAGTGAAGTCACATGGTATTCGTCTTTCTCTGCCTTATTTCACTTAGCATAATATCCTCTGGACCATCCATGTTGTCACAAATGGCAAGATTTCATTCTTTTACATGGATGGCTAAGCAGATTGCCATTACACACACACATACACGTGCACGCACACACACACACACACACACACACACACACACAACTTCTTCTTTGTCCATTCATCTATTAATGGACAACTTAGGTTGCTTCCACATATTGGTTATCATAAAAAATGTTGCTGCAGTAAACATAGGGGTACATATATCTTTTAAAATCAGTGCTTTTGTTTTCTTTGAATAAATAACCAGGAGTGGAATTGATGGATCATATGATAGTTGCATTTTAAATTTTTTTGGGTACTCAGTAGTGGCTGTACCAATTTAATTCCCACCAACAGTGCAAGAAGTTTTCTTTTTCTGCGCATCCTCGCCAACACTTGTTTCTTGCCCTTTTGATAATAGGCATTCTGACAGATGTGAGGTGATGTCTCATTTTCAGTTTTGATTTGCATTTTCTGGATGGCCAGTGATGTTGAGCATCTTTTCATGTGCCTGTTGGCCAGCTGTATGCCTTCTCTGAAAAAAATGTCTCTTCAGGTCCTCTACCTATTTTTAATGTTTTTGATATTGAATTATATGAGTTATTTTCATATTTTTGGTATCATTCCCCTTATTAAATATATCATTTGTAAATATCTTCTCCGATTCAGCAGGTTACCATTTTGTTTTGTTCATGGTTTTCTTCTCTGTGGAAAATATTTTTAGTTTGATGTAAGCCCATTTGTTTATTTTTGCTTAATGTTGCCCTGGCCTAAGGAGACAGATCCAAAAAAAATTGACAAGACTTCTATCAGAGAGCATACTGCCTATGTCTTCTTCTAGGGGTTTTCTGGTTTCAGGTCTTATACTTAAGTCTTTAATTCATTTTGAGTATATTTTTGTTTACGGTGTAAGAAAGTAGTCCTTTTTAATTTTTTTTGAATGTAGCTATCCCATTTTCCCAGCACCACTTACTGAAGAGACTCTCATTTCCATTGTAAACCCTCTCTGTTTATATTTTTGGGCTCTCTATTCTGTCCCATGACCTATGTGTCTATTTTTGTGCCCATACCATACTATTTAGATTACTTTAACTTTGTAATATAGTTTCAAGTCTGGGACCATGGTACCTCCAGCTTTGTTCGTCTTTCTCAAGATTGTTTTGGCTATTTGGGGTCTTTTGTGGTTCCATACAAATTTTAGGATTATTTCTTCTAGTGCTGTGAAAAATGCCGTGGGTATTTTAGAGAAATTACATTGAATCTATAGATTGCTTTGAGACATTTTAACAATATTAATTCTTCCAATGCATAAACTTGGTTTATCTTTCTATTTATTTGTTTTCACTTCAGTTTCTTACCTCAACATCATATTTTTTCTGGACTGCAGTTCTTTCACCTACTTGGTTAAATTGACTCCTAGATATTTTATTGTTTTTGATGAAATTGCAAATGGGATTGTTTTCTTGATTTCTCTTTCTGATGATTCATTGTTATTGTATAGAAATGCAACAGATACCTGTATATTAATTTTGTATCCTGCTAACTACTGAATTCATGTATCAGTTCTAATAGTTTTGGTGGAGTCTTTGGGGTTTTCTGTATACAGTATCATGCCATTTGCAAATAGTGACAGTTTTATGTCTTTCTTTCCAATTTAGGTATGTTTTATTTCTTTGTCTTGCCTACTTGCCATGGCTAAGACTTCGAATACTATTTTATTGGTGTCAGTCAATGTCCTTATCTTATTCTTGATCTTAGAGGAAAAGCTTTCAGCTTTTCAGCTTTGGGTATCATGTCATACATGGCCTTTATTTGTTGAGCTATGTGCCTACTATACCCACTTTGTTGAAGGTTTTTATTATAAAACATGTTGAATTTTGTCAAATGCTTTTCCTGTATCTACTGAGATGATTATATGATTTTTATCCTTCATTTTGTTAGCCTTCATTTTGTTATGCATTACATCACATTGATTCATTTGTAGATGATAAACCATTCTTGTATCTCTGGCATGAATCCCACTTGATCATAGCGTATGATCCTTTTAATGTTGTTCAATTAAGTTTGCTAGTATTTTGTTGAGGACTTTTGCATCTACGTTTGTCAGTGATATTGGCATATATATATATTTTTTACTTGTCTTTGTCTGGTTTTGGTATCAGTGCAAAGCTGGCCTAATAAAATGAGTTTGAAAGTTTCTTCCTCTTCATTTCTGTGGTATAATTTGAGAAGGATCGGTGTTAGTTCTTCTTTAAATGCTTGGTAGAATTCACTTTTGAAGCCATCTGGACCTGTACTTTTGTTTGTTGAGAGTTTTTCGATTACTGATTGAATGCCATGGCTAGTAATCAGTATATTCAGATTTTCTATTTCTTCATGGATTAGTCTTGGAAGATTGTATGTTTCTAGGAATTTATCCACTTTTTTCAGGTTGTCTACTTTGTTGGTTTATAGTTCCTTATAGTATTTTCTATTGATTCTTTGTATTTCTGTGATATTAATTGTAATTTCTTTTTATATATGATTTTATTTATTTGGGCTTTCTTTTTTGCTTGATGAGTCTGGCTAACGTTTGTTGATTTGATTTATCTTTTCAAAGAACAAGCTCTCAGTTTTACTGATCTTTTCTTTCTTTTGTTTTTTCTTATGTCCATTTCGTTTATTCCCACTCAAATTTTATTTCCTTTCTCCTACTAACTTTATGCTTTCTTTTCTGATTCCTTTAAATGTTAACTTAGGTTGGTTTTGGGGTTTTGTTTTGTTTTGTTTTGTTTTTTGAGCTTTTTCTTGGTTTCGAGGTAAATCTTTATTGGTATGAACTTCCTTCTTTGAACTGCTTTTGCTGTGTATCAAAGATTTTGGAATGTTGTGTTTCCATTTTCATTTGTCTCAAGGTATTTTTGGATTTCTTGTTTGATTTTTTCAGTGACCAGTTGGTTGGTTAGTGACATATTGTTTAGCCTCCCATGTATTTTCCAGTTTGTTTTTTTTTCTAATAGTTGATTCTATTCCCATACTGTTGTGGTTAGAAAAGACGCTTGGTACGATTTCATTCTTAAATTTACTGAGACTTGTTTTGTTGTTTAACATGTGACCTATCCTGGAGACTGTTCCACATGCACTTGAAAACAGTATGTAATCTGTTGTTTTTGGATGTAATGTTCTATTTATGTCTTTTAAGTCTATCTGGTATAATGTATTGTTCAAGGCCAATATTTTCTTACTGATTTTCTGACTGGGTGACCTGTTTATTATTCATTGATGTAAGCTGGGTATTAAAGTACCCTTCTATTACTATATTGCTATTTCTCCCTTTTTAATGTGTTAATATTTGCTTTATATATGTAGGTGTGCCTATTTTGAGTACAAAATTGTTTACAAATGTTATATCCTCTTGTTGGATTAATCCTTTTTATCATCATGTAATGTTCTTATCTTCTGTTATAGCCTTTGTTTTAAAGTCTGTTTTTCCTAATATAATAATTGCTACCCTAGCCTTTTTTGTTTGTTTCTGTTTGTGTGTACATCTTTTTTCATCCTTTCACTTTTAGTCTGTGAATGCCTTTAGGTTTGATATAAATCTCTTGTTGGCAGCATATAGAAGGATCTTATTTTTTTATCCATTCAGCCACCCTTGCCTTTTGACTGGAGAATTTTGTCCCATTTACATTTAAGGTAATTATTGTTAGACATGTACTTATTGCCATATTGTTAATTGTTTTCTGGATTTTTATGTAGTTTCCCTCTGTTCCTTCTTTCTTCTTTCTTTCTCCCCTTGTGCATAAATTGTTTTCTCTACTGTTAAGTTTCAATTCTTTTCTCATTTTGTTTTGTGTATTTACAATATTATTTTTTCTTTGTGGTTATCATGAGGTTCACATGTAACATCCTGTGCATATAACAGTCTTTTTAAAGTTGATAGCAACTTAATTTTTAAGTTGAAAGCAACACATTTCAAAGCTTTATATTTTGACTCCTCTGTCCCACATTTTATATTATTGATGACACAGTTTACTCTTTTTATTTTGTGTATTCCTTAATTAATTGTTGTATTTTTAATTAATTTTACTACTTTTTCCTTTTACCTTTCATATTTTCTTTGTAAGTGAATGATTCACTATCTTTTTAAATTATTTACTTTTTTTCTGGTGAATTATTTGTAATATTTTCTCATTATTAATTAATGCCTACTTTTTAGCTGAGAGATGTACTTTTAACCTTTCTTCTAAGGCTGGTTTAGTGGTGATAAACTTTTTTTCATTTTTAGTTTTTCCTTATCTGGAAAACTATTAATCTTTCCTTCAATTCTGAATGGTAACTTTGCCAGGTCGAGCAATCCTGGTCGGAAATTTTTACTTTTAGCACTTTGAATATGTGACGCCATTCCCTTCTTGCCTATAAAGTATCTGCTGAAAAATCTGCTAATGGCCTTGTGGTGTTCCCTGAGAATATAAAAACTTGCATTTTTCTTGCTGCTTTTGAGACTCTCTCTTTACCCTTATCATTTGCCATTTTAATTAGAATGTGTATCAGTGTGTTTCTCTTTGGGTTTGTCTTATCTGGAAAGTTCTGGATTTCCTGGACCTGCACCTCTGTTTCCTTCCCCGGAGTATGGAAGTTTTCAGCCATTATTTCTTCAAATAATTTTTCTGGCCCTTTCTCTATCTCTCTTCTCCTATAATCTAAATGTTACAGCACTTGATGTTGTCACAAAGGTCCCTGAAAGTATCTTTAATTTTTAAAATTCTTTTTAAATTTATCTTCTCTGTCTGAACATTTTCCATTGCTTTGTCTTCTAACTCACTGATTCATGCTTCCATTTCATTCACTGTGCTATTGATCGCCCCTAGTATTTTTTTTTTCAGTTCAGTTATAACTTCTGTTTGGTACTGTCTTATATTTTCTACCTTTTTGTTGAAGTTTTTGGTGTGTTCCTCTATTCTTCTCCCCAGATCAGTGAGCGTCTTTATGACCATTACTTTGAACTCTTTATCAGGTAGGTTGCTTATCTCCATTCCATTGAATTCTTTTTCTGGAGATTTGCCTCATTCTTTGGTTTGGAACATATTCATCTTCATTTTACCTATCTCTCTGTGTTTGTCTATATGTATTAGGTGAAACAGCTACCTCCTTCATTCTTGAATAAAGATTCTTGTGGAGGTGCTGTTCCGTGTGGCCGAAAAGTACAATTTCGCCTGATCACCAGACCCAGGTACTCTATGCATGTCCTTTGTGTGGAATGTGTTTTGTGCCAGATGTAATAGGGCCACAGCTGCTGCACAGCGAGGGTGGAGTTCAGGATGCTCTCCTGGCCTGATTGTGGGCTGGCTGCTGTGCAGGGAGGACAAGACTCAGTGTACTTACATATTTTGGTTGTGGCTTGTCCAATATGTGGGGAAGGCAGGGCTTGGAGCACTGCCTGGGCCGGTTGTGATTCCAGGGCTTCTTGGGGTGAGTGTGACGCAGGGTTCTCACTTGGGCCAATAACAATATGGGTGGTCAGAGCCTGACCTCCAGTGCTAATAAGCTAGAGAAAGGGCCCCGCAAACAGCACCCCTCAGCTCTGTCCCCAGCAGGCTAGCATCCTGCAAAAATGTCATTGCCAACACTTCCATCTCCAGATAAAGTCCCTGCAGGTTCCTACCTCTTGGCTGCTGCTTTAAAATTAGGAAGTGTGTCTTCCTCACTTATTGTGTAGGCATTTTTCAATCTGTTGCTTTTGCACTGGATCTCAGGGCAAAAGTTCTGCCTGCAAGCTCTTTAACAGCAGATCTCCATTTACCCCATTTTCTATAAATCTCCTGCTCTTAATCCCCATTGATTGTCAAAAGCAGAAGTTTTGGGGTCTTGTCTTTTTTGGTGCCAGCTCCGAGGGGTGGGGTGCCTAATCTGAGGCTCACTCCTATCACTCCACTAGGGGGAGTTCTGTATTTTTGGAATCCCTCTCAATTGTGGGGTCATCGTGTCTGGGGTGGTGTCCTAAGCAAGGCCATATTTCTGCCTCTCCTACCCTTCTCAGTGCATCTCTTCTGTGTTGTTGTTGTGTTGTTGTTGTTATAGAGTTGCTGTTCGTCTAGTTCTTAGGTCCTTTCCAGAAGAAAATTATTCCATATATAGCTGTAAATTTGTTGTGTCCATGGATGGGAGTGAGTTTAGAGTCTTCCTATGCTGCCATCTTGAACTCCTCTCTCCAATTATGCTCTATTAATGAGCTTTGCATTAGATAGTAATTTTTTCTCAGAGTTTAAAGTTGTGATGTTGGAATCTATCCATTTCAATGACAGTAAACTGCTCAGAAATCAGCAATGTTTATGATATGACCAGGGTTTCTATTCCCATGACAAAACCACTAAGTCATAAAAGAATTAATATACTTATGGAAGATGTTCATGAAAAGTCAATTTTATTCAAAATAAAATATGGAGAAATGGTTGAAACAATTCTATTTGGTTATAAATCCTCTCACTCAGCTCTAAATCACGATTATAAAAAAAAAATTTTTAATTTTTGAGAAGAAAGCTAGCAAATGCCAGTTCTACTGCTAACAGAGTGGTACCTGGTTGATAAACGGGCTGAGATTTTCAGCATCTAAAATTTCACATCTCACATTACATTTCTCCCTGCGTTTACATCAAGTTCAAGCATCTTTTATTTTAAAAATATCTTCTACTTTTTTCCTCCTACAGCTCTTCTCACATTTCAGCCCACTCCTTATCTCACCCCCTCTACTTTATGAAAGTATATTTATTTTCATTGTGCTTTTACATCTTTAAAAGTGAGCATTTTCACTTCATTAACTTATCTTCAATGATACTTCATTTACATGTATGCCCTTGTAACTGCTTTTTTCTGTAAACCTCTCCTCAGACATCTGAATTATTGTTGACATTTTGGACTTATCCCAACATTAGGATGTTTCAGAGTGACCCTCAATTGCACTTAATATTAAATTTCTTTTTAAAAATTGAATATGATAGTATGATCTTAATAACAATGTTTAGTGAGTCAATAATTATAAAATGTGTGATCAGTGTTTATTAACATCTTTGTAATTTGCTTATGTAAAATGGTGGTTAAATCATTAACCTTGATGTTGACTTCAAGATTGTAAATGGACTTGCTTAGGTTGTGAAGAGACTCAAATGAGATAATGTAGATCATGTAGATAAAGGTTATTTGTATAATTCTATGTGTATGGTACTAGTAATAATCTAAAATATTTAATCAGGTTTTCAAAATGAAAAATAGCCCTCTATATAGCAAAGAATGCAAAGAACAAAGCTAATACCAGTCTCAGCATAGCTGTGAATTTGCTTGTTTGTTCTGAGTAGACTTTTTTTTTTTTTTTTTTTTCACCTTCTAAGGACTTCCTTTTCCACTCATGGACTCATGGAACACTCTTGTTCCATTTCCAGTGTGCTTTTGCTACTTATTCACTGCTCAAAGGATTCTTGCTTCAGTGAACTTGTTACGTCTTCTTTCTTGCAGTTTACCTGCACTTAAATATATGTATAAAGAAAAGACCTAACTATTAGACTGCAAATTTGTATCACTTATATTCCACTAATTAACTAACAACCTAGTCATGATTTTATATAGTGATCTTTTTAAATTTATATTTTCATTATAAAAGAACTTTGTTAGCTTATCTTTTAAGTCAGAAACATTCAGAAGCACCTTGTCTAGGTACATGAAATCATACCAGCTTGGCATCTTTTTAACTTAAACCTGGCTCTCTCACAAGTGTCCAATCTTTGATAGAGAACCAATGGAATTTTGTTAAATGAGAATATACTTACTGTGAAAAAAATGTAACAAAATGTAGTTTATAAAGGATATATTCTAAGGTAAGAATTGTATGAAAGACTCTCCATAGAAAAGAATTTTAAAAATTGTCTTTAACTATACTAATTGGTGTGTTGACAAGAACTTTGAACGTTTTTATCAGACTATCATTTAGGTCTTCCTACTGCTTTCCTTGAAACTGAAATCAGAATAGTGATATATTAATATAAACTTTATATGAATGCTTATTTTACATTTCGTACTATTTGTTTTGGAAACATATCATAGATTATAGTTAAATTTGCCTAATATTTGCATAATGTTTTAAAACCAGATTTGGACAGTAGTACAAATGGCTAAATTGTTTTCATTTTCTGATTTTGAGTTGTGGGTCAAGAGTACATTAATTTGGTTAAGATGCCCTTTCACAGTGTTCTACCAACTAAGTTAAGAAGCCTCTAGCAAAGTATAAATAAGTTACACTACCCAACATCACAGAACTTTGAGGAGTACATATGATTATTCATGTAATAAAGATTTCTTAGCACCTTTCATTTAGAAGGGATTGTGCTAGACAATAATAAAAAAGGTAGGCTATATAATATTCATCTCTTTATCCCTCATATTTATTGTTGTGTCTAACATTCAATAAATGCTTAAATGTAGAAATACACTTTAATAAACACTAAATAAATAAAATGTTAATTATTAAAAAAATCTTCAACTTCTCATCATATTTTCCGCATACAGACCAGAAGAAAATCGTATAAACAAATATTTGCAATACATTGTAATCAGTGAATATGAAATGGTAATAGGAATGTTGAGTAGATCAGTTCAACAATTTGGAATTGAGGAGTACATCCTAATATTAAGTTCAGTGGCAGGTAACAGAGTCCCCCAAATTATCAGTGTATTACATGAGAAAAATATTTATTTTTTGGTCTCACATTAATAGAAGCCTGGAGATAAGAGAGTCCAAGGCTAGTGTGTTGGCTCTGTCTCCCTCAGAGCTCTGGGCTCATTTCACCTCTTCATTGCAAAGCACAATACTTTACTTCATCCCAGGTCTTTGCTAGAGTACCAGTAATCCCCATTCTTGTGCCAATAGCCTACTGATGTTCCAGCGATCAAGAAGCCTGAAGGGTCAATGAGAGTGCATCAATCATCTCGAAAGAAAGGCTCCCTGAAGGTTCCATATGATATTTTAGTTTATATTTCATAGTCCCAAAGTTCATCTATGAACTATTAGCTTCAAAGATGTCTGGTAGGACATATAGTATCTATATCAAGTATGTGCCTGGCTTAAAAAAAAACCCAAAAGGCTGCATTTCTATGGAAGAAGGAAATGACTGCAAGTCACTGCCCCAAAAAAAAAAAAAAAAATTGAAGGTTTTCTAGAGCATGTAACATCTGACTTAATTTTTCAAACAATGTGAACTTGAGCAGTCCATCCCTGGGGTGATACAAAGTAGAAGACAGAATAATCTAAACACAGAATTTGCAGAGGTATAGAGGTCAGACACAGTATGCCACGCTGCATTACATTAACTTCTTCTGTACTACTAATTTCAGCTTTTAGTGAAAATGTGAAAACACTGCTGGATTTTGCAACTGAGTTATATTTGTTTTGAGCAGACAAGTAGTAAAGACAGAATGGTGAACTAGCATGAGAGGAGAATGAAGGTGATATCACTTAGATACTATTGTAATAATTCAGTTATAAAAATATTGCCAATGATAATGAGGACACAAGCATCTGAAAACAATAATCTATATATGTGTGTGTGTGTGTGTCTGTGTGTATATATATATGATAGAAAGGATTTGATAACAGATTGGGTGTGGGGCTGAAGGGGGAGAAATGTCAAACATTAGTCAGGAGTTTCTAACCTGGGTACCAGGAGGAATAAGTGAGATCAGAAATGCAATGCAATTTAATAAGTAGGTTTCATGTAATAAGTACATCAATTTAGGACTTTTAAGTATGAATTATCTATGAAGCATATGTATTTGTGAATAAGTATAGAGTTTAAGAGAAATATATGAACTGATGATACTATTTACATTAATATGAAGAATTGAAGCATTAAAAATCTCATTTGTACTGTGGTTATCTTGCAAATTATATACCTCACTACCTCAACTATATCTAGAGAGCTAGTTATAAAATTCTTCTTCTGTGTGACAGGCAGATACTCTGCTTTTCATAGGAATGAGGTGTATGAAATAAAAGGTATATGATAACATTTAAATGAGACACTGTGTACCCTAATGTAACAAGTTCAAATGTATCTTTTAGTTACCATTACTTAGTATTTTAAATAGTAGAAGGAGAAAAGATTGCAATTGTGGAATTATACAGCTGTAATAAAGAACAAATATACTAATAAACCTAAACCACAGCAATTAAAAACACTCTACTAGATTTAGACTGGTTCCCTCAGGGTACTGATACCTGGTTTAAGAAAAAAAATTGAAACCTTCTCTGTGAACTATTACTTCTTAGTTAATGTACTTTCCTCAAGATCAAATACATAAACTGAGAATCTTATAAGGGAAGCTGAGGGAAGATGCTGAGAAAAATACTATCTTACTATTTAGTTTATAAGTAAAAATAAAAAGGCCAAACATAAACTATCAAATAAAAATTAATCATGCCTGGAATCTTTGTTCTAAACTAGCTATTTACTTTGGATTGAATATTTGAGCATTTTCACATCCTCTGTAATTATTTTTTTCCTTCGTGCTCATCAGTCCGATTAAAATATTGAGCAAACCATACTTCCCTTCATTTACGGGATTGCATGGCAATTGGTTGGGGGCTGGAGAGTGTGAGAGAGAAAATGTTATTCTTTCCTTTTAAGTTGCTCTGTGCAATGCTGCACAATAATAGGCCAGTGCATATTCTTATTCTGCTTGTACCGGCAACCTTTACTGCCAGAAATCTTCACTGTACCAAGTGTGGGGGTTGGGTTCATTGTCTAACATCCAATGCTGTCCCAGTTTTCTTCTTATTAGATATGTGTGTGTGTGTGTGTGTGTGTGTGTTTCTCTGTAAAGTAAAAAAATGGAGTATTCCAGTATCTGTTCTTAGGTTATTTTTCATTGAAACAAGCTTCCAGACAAAAAAAATACTGTAACATTAGTCTTATCTATATTATTTTCATGTAATAAATTGAGTAGCCTGCTCTGGGCATGTAGCCCTTCCTATATCTTTGTGTGGGATCTCCTACAAAGACAAGTTGACTCCAAGATGACAGCACACATCCTAAGAAGGCATAAAAAGGTTATCATTTACACAAAAAGGCTTCTCTGGGACAAGTAGGGAAGGTCTCCAAACTGGGCTAAAAATGGCTTGAATGAATAAGAAAAGGAGACTGGCTGGGGGGTTTTACTGTGCTGAAGGTGTGGGCTGATGAGAGAGTTCTCATGCTTTATGACCTTAAAGGAGTGTGCATGTAGGAGCTTGTGTACTTTGAATCCTCCATCGGCACTAGAGTAAGGAGCATCTAAGTTTTCTTTCAGCTTGTGCAGGTGTGGGGCAGAAAGCAAAGACAGAGAGGT
The DNA here is from genome assembly GCF_009834535.1 of Camelus ferus. Classification (NCBI taxonomy): domain Eukaryota; kingdom Metazoa; phylum Chordata; class Mammalia; order Artiodactyla; family Camelidae; genus Camelus; species Camelus ferus. The sequence goes on along the minus strand of NC_045697.1, from coordinate 96,639,706 downwards.
GTCCCTTAAAAGCTGTCAGCAGTGAGAGTAAGTGAGAAACCTTATTACATCCTTCCCGTGGCTGTTTCTATCTGTTCTTTACCAGTACATCTGCCACACAGTACTGCTACTATTAGCCTGTTTATTTGCCCCTAACTCTACAGTCCAGGGTCCTTGATAGAAGGGACTCTGTTGTTTACCATTTTGAGCCTGGGACCTATCACAGTTCTCCACATCTGACCTTCCTGAAAAAATCGGGAACATTAATGTGCTTTTAATACTTATTGCAGTTGGCTGAATTACCTTTTGCTCAGAATTTTGTTGTATTCTTTATTTAAATTGTACTTCATTGATTTTATCTTAATAGTCTTAAATATTTTATGAATTGACAACGAAATGTTTTGGGAAGCATTGACATTGTTGGGTTAAATCGAATTTTCAGGAAGACAAATCATATCAAGTTTTTACAGGTATCAATAAACAACTTTTCCCCTTCCTTCCTCCCTTCTTACATTCTTCATTCCTTCCTTTATTTTCTTGATTTGTTGTAGGCATTTTGAGAGTGACATTTTGATAATCTATACAGTGCTATTTTCTACCCCAGTAATTTCATTCATCATGTGTTATAGCCAAGTAGAGACAGTGCAGTGTAACAATAATAACAGTAATAACAGCGACAGTGGCAGCGATGATGACACAGTCTTACAGTCAGACAGCCCCGGGGTTAGATACTGGCAGTGCTGCCGTTTGCCAAATGAATCTGGTAAGTAGGCCATGGTTTTGTCATCTGTCAAATGAAAAAACACTGTCCTATCAGGTGGCAGAATTAATTAAATAAAATACTATACGTAAACCAACTAATATTATGCATGGAATGGCACCTGGCAAAAACCAGTGAGAAGATGTATAAAGATGGATAAATTTAGGAGAGCATAGTTGTTCTGTTATTTCTTTGGTATTTTTGGACTCAGTATTACTGAAATCAAAGAGACTTCTGGTGTCATCTAGTCTCCTGGTTATCAAATGTGAGTCCAAAGCTTACTTTTGTCACTCCTAGAGAACACACATTTCTGCGCCCTGTAGTCAGGTGGTTTCCATAATGATAATATGGGTTACATCCAGGAATCTGTATTTTTGTGAAGCTTTTCAAGTAATACTGAAGCATAGCTGATTTGGGAAACCACTGATCTTTGTACAAACTAATCATTTTATATGTGCGGAACCAAAGACCAGAGAGGCTATTTTCTTGGTGCTATAGAGCTAATCTGTGGCTGAGCTCATTTTTGCCAGTTGAGGTGTTTGTCTGTGGTGACACTTCCACACACAGTGTTGATGCACACGAGCCAGGAGGCTTCATGAATTTAAAGATGTGTAAATGCAGAGAGGCTGTTCCCAAGACAGCCGGGGTGACCGGATGGTAGCTGTGCATACATGGCCAAGGAGGACTCTCTAAAGCAAGAATAATGTGCTTGAGTTTGGGTTTCGGAGCCCTGTGGCCATTGAGGCTTTAACCCATTTTTCAGTCTGGTCACTTTTCAAAGAGGATGCTATTTAGAGGAAGGAAATGGATTGTTGTCTTGGATTCATCACTAAGAAATGTAACTGTCCCATGCTTAATTTTATAGGCAAGATCATACTGAGAAAAGCAAATCAAATATAGATCTTTGAACCACAGAGCAGTTGCTGATTGTTAATATTTTATTCTGGAGACATCTTGATGCATTTTTTGATGAGTGAAAAATAACATCACTATTTTATAAGCTTTATAATATATGATCATCTTATTCTTATCCTCACTTTAAGAATTGACTTTACCCTTATTGTTTAAGTGTGCTGAGTGCATTCGGCCAAAAGTAATTACCATACCTTAGGATTCTTTTTTTTTTTTTTTTCTCTCACATCTTCCCTTGATGTCAGAGCCAGGGATTCTCTGGGGCCTCTCAATGCTGGTTTTGCTGGACAATGGTAGATCTCTCATTTAAAACTGAACCAAAATTCCAGTGGAAAAATTAAGGAATTTTAAATCTGATGACTAAAACATAAAATAATCTCCATTTAATTTCCCCATCAATGCCTTCAACAGAAACTTATACAATGGTCTTCTTGGGATACAGAGATAATGGTGGCAGTTAAAACTGCTCTTTCAATTTTGAAATCAATATACCGTGTTCAGAACAAAAACAGGGCAACTAAATTCAGAGTATAGATAAAGTAAGAGTTCACTGAAGTTGAAAATATTTTAAATCCAATTTGGATGGTAACATTTGATAGAAAACACTCGCATAACATACATAATATCTCCAGAAAGTAAGACACAGTTTTCATAAATTCTAAGGCAGCTCATGTTCCTTTATAAATCTTTGGCAAATTCCTTATTTTTGATAGCCTGTCCAGCATTCAAATTCAAAACTAACCAAACTACCATTTGTACTGAAGGCTTAAATTTTTTTTCCTCTTCATTTTCATTTTAAGTAATAGATAATTTTAAACAAATTTCAGGATGTTTACAGAAGCTTATGTAAATGTCCTATGTTAACACTTAATAGCTATATAATGCTTTCATCTGCAGATCCCAAAGGGCTTTTTGAATGTTACTCTCTTCATTTTCTAAAAGACAAAAGAGAATTCTGAGATGACAGAAGTGTAGTTACCCCAAAGCTTTCCGAGCTTGTAACTAATAATATACTGGAATTAGAATTGTAAGAAAGAAAATTGTCTACTTACGTCCAAGATTTGTTTTTATAAGAACTGCCCCATTGGGTTCCAGAGGGAGGAGAAGCTTGTCTCGCTGTGACTGTTGTTTGTTTTATTTTCGTTTGATTTCATTCTTCTCTTTACTTCTCCTCTTTCTGGCATACTGTATCTGCATGTTATTATTATTTTTTCTCTGGTGGCTCCCCTTAACCTACTATTAGACATTCTAATAGTAGGGAAAGAGTTCACTTTCACAAAAAGTTGGGTGAGCAGTGATTGCATCTATTATTTACTAGCCAAACAAACAAAAATCTCCCCTATTTCACCTGCAGTCGTTGTGCTATAGTGTTAATGGTTATATCCCAGGTTTAGACAATTTCAAGTGGCAGAAACCGGGTAAGACAATACATTTGAGCCGAAAGCCTTTCCCTTCATCTCTGAATTGTCTTTATCTTTCTGTTGAAAGCAACAATGATTAAGAAAATTGTCCTTACAAGTCAGTCCAGAGACTGTATTTTCTTCATTTCTCTCCATTATATTGAAACAGTTCTACCATTAGCTGTACTATTTGCTATATTATTTTTCCTAAAGGACAGCATGATTTAAGAAAAATAAAAGGTAGATGGCAAGACAATTTATTGAGTTATTAACTATTTGTATTGTGTCCTTACTGTTGCGGTAGACTTGCAAAATGGAGAGTTATTTTTATTTCTGCAATCTGTAAGATTCTGATTTGGGCTTACTTTCTTTAGGCAGCCTTTAACACCTGTCATGTTTCAGGGCAAAAAAATGAGATGTCAAAAGGCACTTCAGAGACACTCTATCCCACCAAGACCTCTGTTGGATTTAGAAGATAAAGGCACTAGAAAGAAAGGGCAGAGAGAGTGGTTAAGAACAGGAGGTTGTAGAGGGCTAATCCAAAATGACAGAGTTTACTGAGACTGAAGAGTAAATGGGTTTTCAGATTGTTTTCCCTGTTTATGTCATTTGTTTAAGAGTAGCAAATGTCCAGCTTACCTTGTTGAGCTTATGTACCTGAGGAATGTCTGTGCACGTGAGAGCCAGAGAAATTAACAGGAGAATCTGTGGGGCATCTCCCCTCCATCCACAGCCCTGTTCTCTGAGCTTGGCCAGAGCATCAATGGGTCCCAGATGGGAAAAGCCTCCACTAGGCGGCAGCACTATGGGAAGAAGGAGCAATGGGGATGTGAACCACAATGCAACAGGGCTTGGGTCAACTTCTCTACTTTGGCAATACATAAACCCTTCAAATTTCTATCTGATCCAAAGAAGGGGAGGAGACCCTAATACATAAAGGAAACTGAACTTTCACCAGTAGCAAGTTGTGAGTTGGGCCAAATTAAGAACTTGAATTAGGAGAAATAATATGAAGTTATTTTTGCAGAAAAAGTATGTGGGATTATTAAAAAATATAGGCCTTTTGGAATTAAGATGTATTTGAAGTCCAAACTTATAGTTCTGAGAAAGAATGGCTTATCTAAATTATTTATTTAATTGGAAACAGAATTTATTTCAGCATGGTTGCCTGCTCTTAATTTACCTTTCATATTCATGAGATTAATCATTTCGTACAACAAATTTATTTTTAAAGGGGTGCAACTGAGATTTTCTTTTGAGTTAAGTAATAACAAGAACTCCATCTACATAAAAATAAGTAGCATTTTTGGACTTCTGTAAAAGAACATTTACAATAACCAAACACATGGTGTTCTTAGTTTGCTGGAGAAGGTCCAGTTCTCCAAAATGAGTGATAAATAAACAAACAAGTAAGTATCCTGACTTTTTAGTAATGCCTGAACTGCTTTTAGTGAAATAAAATGTCATTTTATTTTACATCTAAAATAAATTTTAAATTATATATACATTAAAAGATATGTGTGTGTTTCTGTGTGTGTATGTATGTATGTAAATGATGCTTCAACTTAATGCACAAAATCCTGAAAAATCACAGAGCTATTTCAACCTTGAGAACACATTAACATGGGGAAAAGAAGCTGGGGGAAAAAGCTGAATTTAACATGAAACAAATATAACAACTTGTTAGTTTATCTTAGAAGCATTCTATTACATTAAAATTTGCCCCTCTTAAGGCTCTGAAATGGATGTTCTTATTTAAAACTTTATTTTAATAATGGAGTCCAAAATCATATTCAGCAATTCTTGCTTGCCTGCAGGATGTGTACAGGCCACTGGGTTGGATAATAGTGGCTTTGTTTTATCCAATGTATGGTCAGGCCACTCAAGATGGCTGTTCTGTTGCTCTCTGTCTATCCCCTGCTTAACCAGTGACTGCTTCACCTGTGCCCTACTCACAGGACTGACCTTCCTACATACTAGCCCCAGGCCCCAGCTGGTAATTGTTTTCATCAAAGGGGTGGTGAAGGATGTGCTCCTCTGCTGGTTTCCTTGGGAACCGATGAACCAACCTGACATCAATTCCCCTTATAACTGCTAACCTCCCTCTGCCCCAGGAGCAAAGCCCGCTGCCACGTCCAGCCTGCCGTCCATAGCACACAGTGGGAAGTTGCTCTAGGACCTTGCCTCAGACATGTAAGTTCCCCTGTGTCCACTAAAACGTTAATGTCTCTATCACTGACTCCAGGCTCTTTCTTCAGTCTTGAAGTTGGTCGAGTACAGGCCTTGTAGGCCTGCAGGGTGCAGCCCAGCATTCATATACAGCAGTAGGGATTTACAGTAGCAGTTAGCCTGGGTAGTTTGTAGTGAAAAGGAAGTAATCCTTTAAAATTAATTTAAAGAGTTGTGTTTTTTTGTAACTACTGCTAACCAAACAATTTTCTGTTTATGAAGAGAGCCACTAATTTAAAAATGGGTAGAAAATTATGTTATGCTACTGGTAATTCCTGATAAATATTTATTCAATGTTTACTATAAACCAGACTTTATTGTAGACATTTATGATCTCACATAATATAGACAATAACCATTAGATATAAATGGGATGGTTATTCCAGTTTTTCCATTTGAAGAAACAAGAGTTACCGAGAGTTCAAATAACGGGCTGGAGGTCACACAGCTGGTACAGAGTATATCAGGAATCAAACTCGGCTTCTTATCTCTGGAGCACATTCTCCTCTAAGATTATGCCGCGGGGCTCTGCTAAGCTAGAAATCGCTTACATTTAATGAGCACTCTTGACCTACCCAACATTTTGTTGTGCCCTTTAAATCATTATACCGTTTACAACTGAAAACACAACTATGGAATAGAACCATTATTATTCACATTTCAGATATTAGAAACAATTAAGGACAGTAAGCAACTTGTCTAAGTAAATATGAAAATAAATGTGGATGAGGAATGTGAACTCATTTTTTCCTCAGAATCTGAAGTGCTCAATAAGTCTTTGGAAGTGTAGTCTCACAGAAATGTGCATGCAACCTTTTAATCACTGTTTTATTGCCAAGGACTTCGAGTAACCATTTCTGTACTTCTAACTCGTTTTGAGTGGCAGAATAAAATAGCTATTTTTGTAACTAGGGAAAAATAACATCCTTAGCATAAGAATCTTTAAATACGTGATGTCTGTAAAATGTTTGTGTCAATTGACCTAGTTATTTTTGAATTGGAGATCTGATTCTAAACATAGAAATGGCTTTGTAAATAAAAGCTATTCATTGCATAAATATATAGCAATACAAGCAAAAAGTAATAACAACCTAAATACTAAGCATTAAGGAAAGAGTTGAGTAAACTGGAGTATTTATTCTTGGTGGAAAATCATGCATTCATTAAACTATTTCCTAAGAGTGGGCCGTAACATGGGAAACACTTACGGAAATATGTTAAAAATAAACATTTGATGTAAACCTATTCATAAGGTAATGTTAAAATTATGTTTAGTGATTTTTTTCTTACTCTCTCATTTTATACTGTTGTGATTTTATTTTTTTCCATTTCAAGTATTTTTGTGGGGAGTAGAATCTGAGGAAATGAGGTTGGTACAGGCATAGTGTCAGCTAGACTGCACAATTATTCATTTCATTGTGCTTAAGAAAGGATCCGAAATTAGAAGAATGCTTTGTCTGGCTTATGTGGTGTTCAAATAGTTACTTTCCAAGGATATACCATTAAAGTTATTTAGTAAAGATGGTTGAAAGGCTTAGCAGAGAGCAATAGTGTTATTTATGTTACAGATTGGTGGAAAACAGGGTGAACAGAATATTTAACTACAAACATTGATGCTGAAGTTCACTTTTCTCAGCTGGTTGTAGACAAAGCAGAATAAACTTACTCTTAATCTGGGGATTTCCATTGATAAACTGGGGCCCTAATCTATTTGCTTTGGGTATCAGTATGACAGCTTCTCATTGAGAGTACGAACCAGGCTATAAAAATAAGAATGTGGCAGAGCATGTAGGGCAAGCCAAGTCCAGATGGCACTCTAAGAGACAAATGGAATATGGACTCTAGGTGTAAGTTTCCAGATCTAGGTTTGCATATAGCGTTTTCAGGATAATTAGCTTTCAGGACACAAAACTCTATTTGCTGTGTTTAGAATAAACAATCAGTCTTACGTAGCCTGTATAAGGAGTGTGGGGGGAAGTAGCGGAACCGACAAACATGGGAGATTAGAGCCAGGTTGGCCTGGGGTCAAATCCTGAGTACCCTACTGGTTTTCTGTGCAGTCCTGAGCAATCCATTAAACCACACTAAGTTCCAGTTTCCTCATCTATGAAATTGAGTTAATCATAGAGCCTAGCTCACAAGATTGCTGGAAGGATAAATTAGGTATGGATTTCTCTGCACAGTGTTCCACATGCAGTATATTATTACCATTGTCAAATTAGTAGTGCTGTTATATCAGAAACTCCATGGGGTAGGAGATGAGTGACCAGCAATGACTCCATGCATGTACTAGATATAGAGAAAAGTGTGGGTCATCTCCAGAGTAGGAACTTTCTGTTTTTAAAGTGTGTAGCTGAGAGTGGGAAAGCCAGAGTGCTGAATGAAGAATTAAGGGCAACTCTGCAAGAAGTCAGCAGAAGAACTATACCTTGAGTCTTCTTTTAGGGTGACAGCTTTCTCATAAGGGAGGAAAAAAAGAAAAATCCCGATTTTCACTTAAGATTCTCTATCTTGAGGGTGAATGATACGGAGGACTTCTTTAGGCTGTAGCAAGCACCAAAGAAACTAATTTAGAGGCAAGAACTTTAATCAAAAGGGAATTATGGGGAAAAGTTCAGATTTGGAGATAAGGGAGAAGTGAGTCGTAGTTTAGAGGATGAATTGGAAATTAAAATGGAAGAAAGTGGGCCAGGAGTTGGAGATAAAGATTTAAGAAGCAAAGAGAGCTGAAAATATAGCTGCAAAAACACATACCAGAAGTCTGTGAATTGGCCTCTTTTTTGATATACTGTTAAGTTTCAGCTTGTGGATTTTTTTTTCTTTTAATATTCTTAGAATTACTTAATAACTTTAAGTAAAAGGTTTCCTCCCTTACACAAACTTTTTTCCCTCTGAAATGAATGAAGCAAACATGCAAACATTGGCCAAAAAGTAATAGTAGCTTATCTGTTCAAGAAATCAATGATTAATTTAAACAATCTATTTGTTTAAGTGGAAATTGAACTTTCATTGTCCAAAGCTTAGTGCAGGGAGGGGGTTAGTGGTTTCAATTGATTCCTAGGCTCTCTAAACACTTGCAGGCAACTCCCTTCCCTGCTCCCCTTGACCCAATAAGGCGCCCAGCTCAGGAAGTCTTGGCATATTTCCCTTGCAACATTCTAGTGCATTCATTGAGTCTCATAAGACTGATGGACTTTAGCCCATCAAATTACAAGTATCTTTCTGCCTTTGCTCATCCATGTTTCATGTTCTGTATTAGACACAGGGCTTCCTAATGAGGCTTGCAGAGCCCTGAGCTACCACCTAAGAAGAAAACAACTCTCCCTTTGCTTTTCTCACCCACCCCCAAGTATTTATTCTTATATTGACTTTAGATGCACAGGTTAGGCATCCTCTCTTCATGCACAACAATGGCATCTAAGTTCTCATTATATCATGTCTATTGTATGTTTATCTTCCTTTGGTAACATTTTTTTTACTGTGACATTAAGATTAATCATAGTTTCAGGTGATAGAGTCATTATTATAAACTTCATCATCAAAATTTTGCGTAGTGATGTTACTAGCTGTTGAAGGTCATTACCTTGATCCATTATTTCATTGTATTATAAACGTTTTGACAGCAGTAAAAATATTTATATTTCCTTTTTAATGGGAGGTTTGTACTTCTTTTATTCGCCTCTTTTTTATTTTTGATTTCCCTGTGATACTATATATAAGTGCTGGAGTAAATAGAGATTGTGTGCACTTTCCTATTCCGGAGTCATTTTGCCTACTACAAAACCTTGCATTTGTATATTGCTGTGATTTCCTGGTCCACTAAACCATATCTTCAGGGATATAGACATTATCATCTTGTATTTAGAAAATTTATTTAATGAGCATGTACTACTTACGGACTAAGGGAAAAAATATTTTTAGAAACTGGGTAACAGAAGCAGAGTACATCTAGCGCAAACTACTACTGGTAAATAATTAAATGTGCCTCCCCTACAAAATCCAAAAGACCCTTTACTTGTAATAATAGTTTGGGGACACATTGATGTATTTTATATGAGTTTGCCTACATACACGTACTCTTATGATGAAAGATTTTTTTATTCTATCTTAAAGCAAATAAAAGAGATGGCCCTCAAGAGAAGTACATTATAATTCCTATAGTCCCAAATATGGCATAATGAAATACTATTATCCCCGTTTCAATTATGATAAAGGTTTTCAATAAATTTTTGACATTTTTGAAGGCCTGATTCTCAATAACATCATTATAGAGCAACTGGAATTATTAATCCTTTGTGAGAGTTTTGTCTCTCACATTGTATAGTCTCACCCTCCAAACCCAAATTGCCATTTTGCAGATTATTTTCAGAGGGCACATTTTACTTGGCTGGAATGTTCGCAATGCAGACAGACCTCTAACAGCACTGCTAGGGAACCGCGAGGAGTATTTACCGGGGACCCATGGAAGAGTAACACCGTGATCGTGTTGTCATATGCCGCAGAAAGTAAAGGGTGGTTTCTAACACAAATGCTAACTTGACACAAGTGGGCATTCTTGGCATCAATTTTCGGAAGAGAAATCTCCATGTTATATTTTCCTCTAATAAATGCAGACTATTAAATATCTGCTTCAGAGAGTTACTTCTGTGGTTTGCAATTTTTAAGGACAGGCTATATATATTCCACAACAGGGAAAACAGTTTAAGTTCCTTTAGAATTACATACAAGAATTGCCGCAGCAGCACACATTTCCTGAAGTCAAATGATCCTCAATAGTCTCTTGATAGAATATGAAGCTATATCATCTTTAAAAATTTCAAAGCTACATGCCCCAGGATAGGGCAGTATTGGAAATACTGCTTTCACATAGTCATGACTAAAAGCTTCAGTGCAGTTCTGCAAATATCTACTTAGTAACTTCTAGGTTAAAAAATGGGAAAGCATGAATGACACAGATTATGATTTTATTAATAACAAATAAAACCACTTTGTTCTCTGTTACAAGGGAAGAATTCAAATATACACCAAGGATAAGCGAGTAAAAGAAAAGCACAAAGTTCTCTGACGGTAACAGGAGGCTTTGTTTAGAAGGGCATGGTGGCAGCCAGGGGTGGCACTGATCGTTTCTACTGGGTTGGATGGGCAGGGGCAATTGCTTCTCCACTCTGATGAATTACTGTATACAACTGAGTTTGGCCTGCAACCCTAGAATTACAAGATATAATTGTCTAATGGTATTTAAATACTTATTTTTAGAAAAATTATTGGCTCATTTAAAAAACCCTCTATTCTAGCCAAACAAAATACTTTTTTTAGGACCTCTGCACCAAACTTTTAGGCACATATGTGACAGCTGCTTTGTATTCTTTGATACACCATTTTCCTTAATGGAGAAAGGAAGCAAATGTCCATTATTAATTCTTCTTTAATTTAAACAGTTGTATTTAAATGGAAATTTCTGGTCTAGGAAGTGAAAATAAACAGTGTCCCTGACGTTCCCCTTCGTGCCCACAACTGGGCACAATGAGGTCGTCAGCAGACTTTTATCATCCTTCCTCAGCCCATTGTGGGTTTTACTAAGAGTATATGGAATTTTACTTTCAGATTTTTATTTTCATTGCTATGAATATTTGCCTTTTGTATTTCAAAAATTAATTTTAACGACAGCATTGAGTCTCAGCAAGCAGTATCAAAACTCTATTACAATTAAGTTGTGTCTTGTTTCTCACCATTCTTTCTCAAATACCACAACTTCTGCTTTATATGTCCCTGCCTTTTTAAAAAATACATTTCCTTCCTTTGCCTAAACAGAGAAAAATATTAATAATTTGAATTATTCAAACCCACTTAACTCCAGCAATCGTGGGCTTTCATTAGAGTGGCTGGTTGAAAGGGTGATGCAAATCCACAGCTCAAATCACGTCACTGTGTTAACAATTATAACTCTGAGTTTTAGTTCTGTGTTTAGATCTGATGTACTTGGATCTTTTTCTTACCATTTGCCTAGTTTCAGCCAACAATGGAAGATATTGAGAAATAGTTCCATTCGCCAGAAGACTTTCACTCACTTTTGAATTTTGAGTTTGAATTTCCTTTCTGCAGAGGAGGGACTTTCCACATGAAAAACAAACCCATCAAAAGACTGGACGTTTGAACATCATTCTCTTCCCTGCTTTGCAATGAATATAAACTGACTCTGCTTCAGTTTATGCACCTACTCATTTTCTACTTTAGAGCAGCTTTTATGCTAAGAAAATGTCTGAAGAACTTCTATCTCTTGGGAAGAAAAATGTGTTGTATGTCAAAGCTGCATTGTTAAAAGACTGTAATATTTTCAAAGGCTGGGAATCAAGGTCAAATCAAAAGGCTAAGTCCCTTTAGTTTCTTGAATATATTGTTTCTATTTCTCTTTTCTCTATTATAATCATGTCTATTTGCTAAAAGGTTATGCAAAATAAATTAGGCTTTTACAGCACTGACAGCTCAGCCATAGAGAAATTCTTTCCTATTTTATTTTGCACTTTATACGTGAACACCTGCTACACTTTTAATGAGCTTTAAATTATACTTTACACCCATGTAACAAGAATGGATATTGCTCTTTAGTTATAATCAAAGAAAATATCAAGATGACTTGTTGCTAAGAGCAACAGCTTGTCAAAAAAATGATACTTCCTCCAGTAACAATATAGATAGATAGGTCCAGGTTGATAGATGGAAAATATGATTTATACTGCATTGAGAGTTATCAATCTTTTAAATTTTCTTGTCTTCTGTGATTTAGGAGAATTTGTCATTGCTCTATAGCTAGGCCTAGATTATTTTCTTTTGTTCTTATCTTTGTTCTTTCAGTCTCCTTGCTTCTTATAGGCCAGAGGATAGAAATGAAAATTTTCCTTTATGCTTTTCTTTTCTCTGACACTTTAAAATGGATTTTAAGTAAGTAAGATTCCAAGAGCTTCTTGAAATACCAAAATATAATGATATGTGTATTCATTTTTTGAGTTCTATTTTTCCCCTATATTTGCTTCACTCTTAAATACTTAGCCCTATTTAACTGACCTTTAGTCATGATCAAATTTTCTTTTAAAGGAATTTAATGATAACAGAAAACCAAGCATTAAAACAAAGGATAGCAATTTGGCTCAAGACCATCCTCACATGAGAAACCTTAGACTTCATGGCCAACCCAAATTAATTTCTTTTCCACAGTGGTATCAATTTAATGCCACCTACAGAGAGGTGAGATGGCTGAGTGGAAGAGAGGCCTATTGTGGAAGTAAATATAGAGTGGAGGCAGACAACGGGGCCACGGCAGAGAGATCCTGGCCATGTAGGTTTTATCTGATGTCCCAGTCAGGAACTGAGAAAGGCAGGATAGTGGGATATAAGAACTGGGGCCACAGAGGTCACCCCCAGAGTCTGCAAAGGATGAGGAGGTTCTTCTCTGTTGGGGTGAACACCTGTTTCTTTCCTTTCAGTTGAGTCATGGAGTGATGATGTGTCCATAATATAGGCTGTTTCCTTGACATGTATTTTGATTCATCATTTTGTAAGTGTTTCCCTTTCCACTAAGAAGTAGGGCTGACCTCTTTGTGACTATTGTGCTGTTTAAAATGCCTTTTTCATATGGAGTTAAAATGCAACACAAAAAAGAAAAATGAGGAGAAAACAATAGAATGGAATAGGAAAGAGACTATGAAAATTAGTGAAGAAAGATGAAGAGGAGAAAATAAACAAGATAGGAATATTTTAGCATATTTTCCCATGCCATTTTATAAACCCCATAAGATTTAGAAAATAAGGCACTGCTTAATTGGAAAAATAGTCAATGTAATAAATTCCATCATTTCAATTTTCAAATTTTTCATTTTTATAAATATTCTTTTTAAGTTTTTGACAAAAATGCAACAAATAACCTTTCTTCCTTCATGTGTTCCCTAAAATAATATACCTTTGCCTGTATGAGCGCACATTGCTGTGCTTTCTTTCTCAAAAAAAGAAATTTAAATGTCTCATTAAAAAGCAGAAGAAGAAATGTACTTTTTCCTCTTATCACTAGTAACAAAAACTTCAAAAAAAGTTTGGTTCCAAAGCGCCTCAATATGCAAGCTATCTATTTATACTAATTATTCAAGCCTTGAGAGACTGAAAACTAGAGATAGAATTCTCATGAGAAAAAACAAACTCTGTACATTACATATGAGATTTCCTAAAATTCACTGCTTCCATTCAGAGTATCTTCAGAAAGAATATCATGTTTGGTATTTTAATTTAGCTAATAACAATGATAACTGTTTATAATACAATAATAGCAATAGTAGTATATTTACAGAGATATTTCTTTAAATAGGCTATAATTACATCACTAAGTATGCAAAAAATGTCCTTCAAACATCCTTTCTCATCTTCTCTGAAACTAACAGAATAGAATACAATACTGGAACTAGTGTTTGATTTTTCATGTGACTTCGAAAAAGCCCAAAGATAAAATGTCTTAAATCCAGCGAACATGTTCTGCTATAATCTATAAGGGAAGTTTTTATGATGTTATCCTACCTTGCTTCTTTCCATTTTATCTGTCTCCATTTTGGGCACTCAATTTTCCCAAAGAGCTGAAGCAGAAGCAGCAGTTCAAATACAACTCTTTATCAAGTATCCACTTATGTTTAATTGTGTCCATATAAAATGTAAAATCCCACAGAATTTGACAACTTTAGGTCTTGTCTTAATTAAAATATAATAATGTTAGACTTCACTTATTAAATCGAAGCCTTGCTATGTGACAATTTTAAAAAATCCTTTACTTTTAGAGTGTAGGCTTTGGTAGTCATCAAACAATTAAATTTGGAAAATAACTATTTTTTAATATAATTAGAATAATCTCCTTTCCTGTCATGCGTGAGGACCCCATTTATTAAACATTGGGAATGACTGTGTGTGTCTGTGTGTTAGCACACATTTTAAGTGGAGGCAAAAGAATATGGCAACTAGGGGGGCTTCAAGATGGTAGAATAGAAGGACACTGAGTTCATCTTCTCCCACAAATACATCAAAAATACATCTACAAAAATATATGTGGAACAAGTCTCACAGAATACCTACTGAACTTTGGCAGATCTTGTACAAGTGGAACTACAAGGAAAATCATCATAAAACAGGGTCAACAAGGTCCAAGGTTCTACTGTATAGCACAGGGAACTATATTCAATATCTTATAAGAGCCTATAATGAAAAAGAATGCAAAAAGGAATATATATATGTGTGTATATATACATATACATACACACACATACATATATATATAAAACTGAATCACTATGCTGTACACCAGAAATTAACACAACATTGTAAACTGACTATACTTCAATAAAAAAAGTATATGGCAACTAGAAAGTAAGAAGCCATTATTTGATATTATTGGAACTTATTGAACGAATGGCAGAATTACAGGATTAAGCAGACTTCATGGACATGAAAGATTGAAAATGAGGAGAAGAGAATGCTTTGATCACTACTGAAACCTCAGTTCCAAAAGACTGCCTAAACGTTGGATATGATGAATTAATAAATGTAGGTAAGTGATTAGAAAAAGCAGTATCCATCATTCTACCCAATTTCTCTGCTAATCCTTACCCGTACAGGCCGGTTTACACTGTACTATATTAAAGTTTTCATGTTTCTAAGCTATTTTTGCAACTGCTGACAATGTTCTAACTCTAGTCTTTCTTATTCCTTTTAACACAAATTAATCTCAGTCCCAGTATTGGAGAAAGCAACTTCTAACAACAGCTTCTCTGTCCTTTCTCACCCTCCCACCCAACTTACTCACCTCCCCAACTGCATCTTGATTGTTAACACATATAGGCCCACAAAGTAATCATTTTGAAGCTTAGGTCCAGTCTCCCTGTAGTTCCCCGAGCATTTCTCATTAATAGAATTAACAGGTACACATGAAGCTCCTCGGTGTGGAGGCCTGGATGGTGTTGCAGAAAAAAGAGGGACAAAGACTACCCCAGGCTGATTGGTGGTGGATTGCCTTAAAACTTCCTGCACCTAATATTGGTCTGAATTTATGAGCCCAGATTAGTGATTGTTTTAGTTAACAAATGGGCCCTGGCAGAAATACCCTTGTAGGTAGGTTTAGGGACCTCTAAAAGTGAATAAAATGACTTGTGAGCAAAAGGAACACAGTGAAGAGGCATTGGAAGAGATTCTTCACAGAAGTGTTTAACTTTTTGGATGCTTCTCCTCAATAGGAATATGTCATATTAGATACACAATTTTATTTATTCTTTAATCACCTTCAGCCTTTTAATACAGTTGACTGAACTCATGCATGTCTGTATGGTTTTGAAAATTCGAGAGATGGGGTCACTACATGCAGTTGTTATCACTTGTTCATTCCCTCAGCTTGTCCCTGTGTCAGGTGACAATATTTTGACATGTGAGCAGATTCACATTATCATATTTTCATTTGTCCCATAGTTGTCATCTTGTTCCTACATTCCTCTTGATTTCTTAACACATTTTAGCCAGTAGATAGAGACTCCCATGCTCTTTGTGTCAAGGGTAGAACATCCCAGAAGAATGGGGGAAAACAAGAAACTGTTTCTTAGCTTTTGGACTTTGATAATAGCCTCTGGGAGAAACAAAAGTTTCATTGCCACAGAAAACAAACATTCAGAAGAACTTAAGTGAGGTGTGAGCAAAGTTTCTCATACTAACCACTCCCTGTGTGGGAGATTAGAGGATCAGAGAAGAAGAAGAAAGAGCTAAGAGGCTGGTGGCACCCCTGGCTGGAGCCCTAAATCCTGACTTCACATTGCATCATCATGGGAAAGAGAGGATAACAAAAATCTCACATAGATTTGAGGGAATCTGAATTCAGATAAACTTTTAATTCCTTTTCTTGGCAAATTTCCAGGAAGCCCAGAGCAGATTCCAAACAGAAATTGTTGCAAGATGTGTTTAGCTGACAGGCTGTGGGACCCTTGGAGAGCTACCCCATGCCCTGCATGACAGAGGGCAGCAGAACAATTCTGATGGAACCCTGAACAGCCTGGAAGTTGTAAAGCCCCATAGATGTCGCCATGAGTTTCTTGTATGTCCATCGTGATGGAGAAGCAGTAGAATGACCACATGCACTAGAAGGGATAACTTGGCTTAATGAGGGTCAAATACAGAGACAAAAATGACTATTGTTATGCAAAACAATGATGACTGTTGGCCTCCTTAGCAGAGTGCAGATTGCAGATTGCTACTAGAAGCAAAAGCATCTCAGCAGATACCAAGGTGTATTGTTAATGACTTAGATCAGATGGCAACCCCTAATCCCTTCAGGGAACACTGGTCCTATAGGAATGGGGGAAACTTTAAACTGCCCAAAATTAATTTTCTTTCATCCTGTGGAATGGATGCTTATACTAGAAAGCCAGTTGGGTTATAGAAAATATAAAATTACCTTTCTTGCACTCCTGAGTTTTGTGACTAAATTCAAACTCAGAATCTGCAGCTCTACAGAATCAGCCACATTTTCCCCAAGATGGTGCCAGAAGGGGTGAGTCCTTGGAGGAGCTGATGTAACTAGGAGGAACATGGGATGCAAGCCAGAAGCTGCCAAATGGACAACTTAGAGAGAGCTCAGAATAGACCCCAACTTTCAATCTATTCAATGGAAAAGAGAATTTCTAAAGATCTGCTTTAACCCCTTTAAGAGGGGTGGGGGGTGGGGGGTGATAAATACATTAAAGATAACACTGTTTACCTATTTACCTTTAAAAAGACACATTGTTAATAGTTAAGAGATCATGTATGCAAAGTACTTAGACTGGTTTCCTACTGAGATGGTTAATTTTATGTGTAAACTGACTGGGCTAAGGGATACCCCGACAGCTGGTAAACCACTTTTTCTGGGTGTCTGTGAGGGTGTTTCTGGAAGAAATTAGCATTTGATTCAGTAGACTGAGTAAAGAGATCTGCCCTCACCCATGTGGATGAGCCTCTTCCAATTCTTTGTGGGCCTGGATAGAACAAAAGGGGAAGCAAGGATGAATTCTCTCTCTTCTTGAGCTGAGATGTCCATCTTTTCTCACCTTCAACATTAGAGCTTCTGGTTCTCGGGCCTTTGGGCTTAGAATGAATTACACCGCCAGCTTTCCTGGTTTTGCAACTTGCAGAAGGCAGATCGTGGGACTTCTTGTCCTCCATGATCATGTAAGCCGTTTCCTATTATAAATGTATATGTGTGTGTATATGTGTGTATATAAATGTGTGTGTGTATATGTATATAGCATTGGTTCTATTTCTCAAGAGAACCCTGACTAATACATCTCCGCGTAAGCAGGTACACACATTCTCTTAGTTTCCCTTGTAATTTTCTTCAGAGATGGATCTAGAGTCAAGCAGAAAGCTTTGCATTTTTGTTTTCTTTTGATAGTGGGAAGGAAAATGAGAAAAGGCAATTGAGGGATCAGTAAGTCAACCTAAGAGTTTTAATTTTCAAGAACTAACTTTAAAAAATAGCTAAAAAGCCAGAATCCATTAAAGAAAGTCAACCAAATGTGTATAAAATGCACATATACTTTATTTTACACATTTCTATTTTTATGTAAGAGAATGTGTTTTTCTAATCATTCTCATTTGCCTGCTCATTGAGCTGTTCATTCATTTTAAACTGTTCTGCGTTTCCCTCTGCAAGAAATTCTGAGTGGGTAATTTTGATTAGTAGCTCATTATGCATACACATCTTTATATTCTTATTTTCAACTGTTACAGTTTTACTTTTTTATTTTAATATGACTTTTCATTTTATAACTTGTGAATTAGGCCAGCCTCTTTGATGTGAGTCACTAATGCAGAGATTTGATTATTTTACATTGACAAAGGTATGAAAATACATTCATTTATTCCTTTAATAGGAAATGTCACACCATAGGGATTTAATAAGTAATCATACAAGAGAAAATGAAGGTATATCAATGTCTCTGTTAAGTAAAAGCAACAAGTCATGTAATTTTTATCTTTGTGAAGAAATAGGTTTTCTTGGAGATAATGGCATAAGAAACATCCAGAAGATTTTAAAGAGAATGATGGGTAGAATGAATAGTCCATTGCAGCCGGTATGGCTCTATGATAGCATCTGGCAATCTCGCTGATCTCCATGGTGGCCACGTAGGGAAGACTCAACCACGGTCTGAACCAAGTGTTGGTGGAATGTGCTGGCATCCTCCCTGCAACATGGTGAGATAGGGGCTGTCACAAGGCTGTTTCTTGGTTACCTCCTATCTTGCAGGAGTCTATTAGGAGGCAGTTTCTCATCTGCCTCCTTAGTTCCATCAGTATTGGGACTTTCTGTCTTGCCCTCATTCGGGTATGGCTGCAGACTGTAAAACTGCTTGACTGTGAGTTGGCTCCCTCAAGACAGAGCTTTCACACTCATCTTGTCTATCATCTGGCTCCTTCTGTTTGATGTGGGCTGTAGAACCAGGGATGTGAGAAATTGACATCACTGACTGTGGTTTTGCTGTCTGTGAAAGGAATAAACTTGCCAACTCCATTTGGGCTCATTGTAACCATTTCAGACGAATCTCTGTAAGTACCACAAGCTATCCTGACAGCTGCCAACAGTTTGCTGCGTAGGGACTGATTGCTTGACTGGCACAGAGATTATAATAATAATCTACAACTGGCACAGAGATCATAACTAATAATAATCTACTATAACTAAAAACAACGTACATGATTGTTTTTGTCATGGCCTGTGCAGATCATAGGACCCCTCTCTGTTGCTTCATTTATAATAATCTTTATTTATTTTCATATATTTCCCTCTGTGTATTTATTCCTTTCTTCAAGCACATGATGTTTTCTTTTGTTTTCCTAGATGGATTGAGATTTCATCATTTATCTTCTTTCCGCATATGAACATGTACACACTCATGGATATTTACCAAAATGGTAAACACAGTATGACCACAAATGTTAAAAATAATCCCATGCAGTAAAAGGAGGAACTACGGTGCATTCTTTTTTATGGGGGGATGGTGGTGGTGGATAATCTCTTTAATCATTTCTCTATCCTCTACTAATAAAATGATCAGCAATTATTTTCCTTTTCTTTCCAGTTAGTAAACCCATTTCCTTCTGAAGCTTATCACTGTACTTTCACTTTTTTTTCTAAATTGAACTAGAGTCAGTTTACAATGTTGTGTCAATTTCTGGTGTACAGCATAATGTTTCAGTCATAATACATGCATATATTTGTTTTCATATTCTTTTTTCATGAGGTTACTACTAGATATTGAATATAGCTCCCTGTGCTATACAGTATGAACCTGTTGTTTATCTATTTTATATATAGTAGTTAGTGTGTGCAAATCTCGAACTCCCAGTTTGTACTTTTACTCTTGACCTCATCTTTGTTTTCTGCTTCTGAGAACAATTAGACTTTTAAAGTCTTGCATTGTCTTTTATGTTTAATACTTCCTTTTCTTCTAGGTCATTTGTATATCATATAATGATGGTCAGAGTCATTTATCATTATAAAAATAAATAAACAAGAATCAAACAACATTTATCAAACAGGAAAAAATCACTTAGCTTAAATCCAGTGCCTGTCTTTTCTTTTATTACCAAATTTCTTGAAGAGTGAAAAGTAGCCTACACTCACTGGTCCCCGGTGTGTACCTCCCTCGTTTTTTACCCCACCATAATCACTGTGTACTCCATGCACTCTGCTGAATAAGTGAATAGGTTACAAATGACTAATCACAATTTCTCAGCCTTCTTATTACATGGATTTGCTTATTCTAGATTTTTATCTAAGTGTACATCTACTGTTTTTAAATATGCTCTTTTAGCTTCTCCTTTGTCTTTCCCTAAATACAGAATTTTTCCATTTCTTTACTCTTCTTTTTAATCACTTCCCTTCCTTGGAGATCTCTAGTTCCCTAGCTTTAACAATTACTAAATTACATTTTTAGGTATTTATGGGAAGTTTTTATTGGGTACCTTAATAGCCCCTTAAAATTAATATCCCCAAACACTGTCCAACATCTTCAATGCCCATCTGCCTCTCTTATGCATTCTTTATTTCTATGATAAATATGTCTACTTTTTCCAGTCCTTCTAGAACCATCATTCAAGCTGTTTTTACTCTCAGTTATCAACTATGCCCCCATCCATCTGACACATTCTCCTTAATTTTCTTAATTTACTTTCCCAGTGTCCCCTGACACAATCTCATCTTTTCATTCATCACTGTTACTCTCCTAAATTAGGCTTTCATGACAACTCTTAAAATAGGCCCTTCATTGGCCAGCGTATTGCCAATATCCCTTCATGTCCTACATCTTATACGCTTCTATGTCGGATACACTTGTTTATATGCACACAACCACCACCTTCCCCTCTACTGGGAAAGTCCCGACGCTGCTTTGGTGTTTACTAGCCCTTGTCCCTAGGAACAACAGCTTTCTGTAGTGCCTTTGATTTCATCATAACTGGTCCAGGGCAGTTGTGTTTGTTTTATTTCCTTGGCATGATTGTTTTTTGTCATGGCCAGTGGCTTTTTTAGCAAATTGTACCTGATGGGAAATCTGTACGCTTCTAGGACAGGTTTTGCTTATGGACTAAAAGAGATTCAAGATTGAAAATGCCCATTTTTAATAGGACATCAGCTTTCTGCCTGTGAGGCTTCGAACTGGTGTAGCTATTTTTCATCCATGAAGGGAAACATCACCTGCACATGGGGATGACGAGGCAGACTGATAGAAAGCTTCCGGTCTTTGATGAAATGACTGTGCTATTGAATTTGCAAACCCTCTGTCTACACTATGTCTAGGAGCTCTTTTTTCCCCCCATATGTATCAGTTATTCTGCTTTAACCTTGTAAGCTGCACATTAATAGGGTTATTTATTTATTTAAAATTGAGGTAAAATTAGTTTATCACATTATATAAGCTTCCTATATACATTATATTTTGACTTTGTTTGCACTACTGGCGTATGCACCGCCAAACATCTAGTTGCCATCCATCATGTACAGTTGACCCCTCTTTACCCGTTTTACCCCCTCCACCCCCTCCCCTCTGGGAACCTGATTCCCTGTATCTACATGTTTTTGTTTTGTTTGCTTTGTTCATTTATTTTATTTTCCACCTATAAGTGAAATCATATAATCTAGTAACATAATGAATCAGTTACATTTAAAACTTTTTCAGATGAGTTAAGTTGGTTTATGTGGGGCTGTTATTTAGAGCCAAAGCATATCTGTTGCAAGTCAGGTCACTTTAGTCTATGGCTTTAATTGTTCTCTAGTTCTTTTAGAATAAAGGATAATCTTAGCAATGTATTTAAGGACCTGTATGAACTGGACACAGCATACCTTTCTTCCAAAACTTCCAAAACTACTCTTTACAACTTTTGCTGCTCCATCCAGAATTCACTGTTCTTGAACATACTTTAGAATCTTTCCCTCATTTGCCTTGAAGCACTTTCTTCTTCCATTTGAGGTAGCTTCCCCCTCCTTCAAAGCTCATTTTTCTGTTGCAATCATTATGATCTTCTAAGGTTAAGTTCAAAGACCACAATACTCATGAAGTCACCCTGTTCCTCTGGTTGGAATGTAAAATCTCTGCATCTGTTGGGTATCCATATCATGTGGTAATTGTATTCTAGCACCTGTCACAGTCACTCTTGTAACATGAAATTTCATGCATTGTGCCCTTTTTTCTCTTTGTAGTTTCAGTTATACTTAGCAATGCATCTACCTTTAGGAAGTTGTCAGTAAAAAGTGTGCTCTGTGCCTGAAATGGGGCAAGTTAAAAAATAAAACAAAACTTTGAAAGCTTAGCCCAAGGAAAAGTAAAGGACACTTGCTGAAACTTAATCCTACTTTAGGACACGGAGATTGTGATTTTGGATTTATCTCAGGGAGATTTTATATTGTATACCAGAATACATTTACACAAATGTTCATTTTAGTGTTGTTTGTAATATGAAAAAAATTAAAATTACTTAAGTGTCCTTCCATAAAATAATGAGAAAAAAACTTTAATTCATACAATTATATGTTAATGTGTCAACATAGATAGATCTTAAAAACTTAATACAGGATATGTAGAGAAAATTGTGTAACATAAAATTTAATTTAGAAATTTCAAAATTAAGAGAATAACCAGTATCAGGAAGGAGATCTGGAACAACCACCTTGACTTCAAGGAAAGAAAGATTTCACAACTATAAACTGAGAAACACACAATTCTTTTCTTAGGGCAGCAAAGGAAAAGGATATCTCTTACTAGCTGACATTTGTGAGCTATCATGCTATCCACAGAACATGAAAATTGTGCATCTTCTCAGCTCCCTCAGTATGACTTAGCTAATCTGCATATCAACTCACTATAGTCTTCCTTCCTATGACACTGAGACTATGGTCTTGGAGAGAGAAGTTTTTTTCTCCCTATTCAGGGCTAATTATTTTTCCTGTGCTTTAGGTATCATCCACCATACTGTCTTGGGAACTTTCCACCCACAATTATTTATTCACCCCTTCTTGTTTTAACTTCTACTAATAATGAGCTTTGTTTTCTATTTATGGTTTATAAACACCTCTTTCTCACCCGTGCTCCTTTTTTTTTCTCCCTGGGTCATAAATAAGTTAAAGGAGGTGTTTTGTACATGTTGCTCTCATTGTCTACATTATTGTTTACTCCCCAGTTCACAGCTGTATCCTTTTATTCTAGCATTTATGTGGCTATTATAGCATCTCCCCAGAAATCCTGTTGACCAAATTCAGTAAACACTCTCTGGTCGTTATTTTTTTATTTGACCATTCTCATAACCAAAACCCTGTTTTTAACCTGTCTTTTTTTTGGGTAAATGTTTTGTTTTAGATTTACAGAAAAGTTGAAAGGATAGTTCAGAGGGTGCTTATATGCCCCACACTCAATTTCCCCTATTATTAATATCTTAAGTTAGTATAGCATATTTGTCACAATTAGTGAAATAATATTGACTTATTATTATTAAAGTCCGTTCTGGGCCAGGATCCCATCCAGTATAGTCCATCACTTGAGCTGACATAGCTCCATAGGCTTTTCTTGGTTGTGTCGGTCTCTCAGAATTTCCTTGTTTTTTGAGACCTTAACAGTTTTGAGGAGTACTGCTTTGCTATATTGTAAAATATCCCTCAATTTGGGATTGGTCTGCTGTTTGTCTTATGACTAGATTAAGGTTATAGGTTTTTGGAGAGAGATCATAGAGGTAAAGTGCCATTCTCATCACATTATATCAAGGGTGCATATTAGCAACATAATTTATCACTGTTGATATTAACACTGATCAAGGTTAACATTACTATAAAGTTACTCTCTCCCCAGTCCCTTTCCACACCATAGTCTTTAGGAGGCAGTCACTGAGCACAGACCACACTTAGAGCAGGGAGTCATGTTCTGCATCCTGAAGACAGAGTATCTACATATATTATTTGTAATTCTTCTGCACAGGAAAGTTGTCTATTTTCCCCTATCATTTATTTATTTAATAATTTATTTATCTCAGTATGGACTCATGGATATTTATTTTATACTTTTGAGTTATAATCCAGTACAACTTTCTTTATTTTGTTGCTTAAATTGTTCCAGCTTTGGTCCTTCGGAGTTCTTTCAGTTGACTCCTGTGTCCCTTTGGTTTATCCCCATCATTGTGTTTTCGTTTTCTTCCTCTTTTGTGAGCATGCCCTTACTTTGTGGCACTATGAAGATGCTCCAAATTCATTGTGTATCTTTCCTGTCCTAGATCGAGGGCCTGATCTAGTTCCAGAGGCCTTGTTTCCTGATATTGGAAAATGGTACTAGAGACCAAATCTGGGTGCTAGTTGTGGCATCCTTTATTTTTTTCATTGTTTCTTCCCTTTTTTGTAGTTTCCTCTCCATTTTTTTAAAGTTCCCTTTCCTTCTGCCTACCCCCACTTCCTCCCCCTGCCCTCCTTTTTTCTGTTCTCTAGATATTTATCCTTATTCTTCTTCTCCTGCATTCATTGCCTCTCCTGAGTGACCTTCCCATTAGAGGACACCAATTATCCTCTTATATTCACAATTCAGCAAATATGGAGATGGGGCTACCTTCTCCATTAAGAGGAAGTCGTATCAAGGTTTCTCCTGTTCATCCCTTAATCAGACAGTTTCTAAACAAGGCACTTAATTCCCCTCTATACCTGTCTACTTGCAAACAGACTGTAATAGGAGATGAGTGAGAGCTTGATATCTATTAGGTTATGTTTTACATAAGGCAGAGCTGAGATATTGAGACTGCGTGGCTATTCCTGGCATGTCTTCTATTAGTCTTTCCACCACCTGTGCTGACATAGGGCGCTTGTCTTGGAATTCTGGTCTCCGTGCTAAGATGCCTCTGGATGTT
This sequence comes from Camelus ferus, assembly GCF_009834535.1. Lineage (NCBI taxonomy): Eukaryota > Metazoa > Chordata > Mammalia > Artiodactyla > Camelidae > Camelus > Camelus ferus. Next base: position 96,615,004 of record NC_045697.1, on the reverse strand, counting down.
GCAACAAGTCCTCCTTTTGCTGTGCTCCAGCTTTTCAGCCTAGGACTTAATGTGTAAACTCTAACAGTGGACAAGTCCTTTGAGGTTTCTATTCTCATCCAGGCCCACTTGTATTCTCATTTCTAACCTCACTAAGTAGCCCTACATCTTGGGATTTGGAGCATCTACTTGGCCCATTTATAAAATGGATACTTTAATCCCAATTTGGGTCCTTCAATTAGCTCTTGGTTAGAACACTGCTGAGTAGAAAGAATGACTCTTAAAGTCTCTAATTTTAACACTTATCTTGTCCCATGATTTAAATACACACTTCTATATTTTTTATTAATGAATATGTATGTCTAGTCTAAATCACTTCCCAAAAACTAAAAATTGAGATTTTTATATATGAATCAGTTATTCAGGTGTTCCATAGGCATTGAAAAATTACTATGTCCAAGCTTTGCTCAAACTCTCTGTCTCACTTTTTTTCTCTCCCTGTGTCCTATACCATGGTGACTGTCCTCCCTATTCACCTACCCCTCAAGCAGGAAGCAGGGGACCCAGGCTTAACACCTTGCTTTTTCCACTCCCTAATCCAGTGATTAAAAGGTCCAGTTAATTCTCCTTCTCTAATGTCTCTTAAATTTTATGCTTTTATTTTACTATTACTGTTAGGGAAGCTTGTTTAGATTAGCATACAGACTCTCAATTCCCTTTCGTGCCTTCAGTTATAACTTCCCTAATTTATTCTCTGCACTACTGTCAGTTTCATTGTTTCCAAATATATATAAAGTAATCATAGTACTCTATTGCATTGTCTTCAGGACAAAGTTAACTTCTCTTTCTTTCTTTCTTTCTCTCCTTCCTTCATCATTTCCTTTTTTTTTTTTTTTAAATCATAGCAAATAAGACACTCAGCTAGTTCCAACCATATCCCTCATACTCTGACATGAATACTTGACTTCAATTATCTGGAAACACATACATTTCATAAAATGAATTATGCTTCTCCTGCCTCAGTGCTTTTTGACATAGTATTTCCTTTGCCTGGAATGCTCTTCCCTCTCCTATGCCTTTGTTAATTTTCCTTATACTTGTGGTTCACTCACTAAACTGTTAAGACTTAGTTCTACTTACCTACTAAGACCCACCTACCTGTGAAATTTGAGGGAATGAACACTTTCTCTGGGCTTCCAGAGTTCTCACTATGTGCCTAACTCTATTACAGCTCTCCTAGATTTAGACAATCTGTATTTATTATCTGTGTATTATAACTAAGGGAAACCAATGAAATTCATTCTAGTGTTAATTGCAAAGTTGGGTATATTGGGTATGATTGATAAATGTTTGCTGAGTAAATGAATAAACAGTAATAGAGGATTTGGAGCTTTTGGTCAAACTAATTGCCAAGGAGATAGTGGAGAAATCACACCGAGTGTCAGTGCAAGGAACACCTTTTCTAACAATCACTATGAAGCTCCTTTCTATTTTTTGAACAATTATGGATATTGGAGTGTCAGTCTCCATGGCCACTGTGACCTCTGTAAAGAACTTCTGAATATATGCAGACAAAATGAAACTAAAGTAGTTATAGTTGGTTTTCATTGCTATCTATAACTGTAACTTTCCAGGCTAGTGAACTTCAAAAGGCCAAAATATAGACAAATCTAGTATTCTAATACCTGATTGATTTGTCCATCTTTACTAAAGACTCCCATCATCCTGCTTTATTTCTTTCAGAATTCTGCTTTTTACTATTCTTATTTTTTTGGCTGTTAGCTCACTTGCCTTCACACTAAAAAGATGAGATTCTGAGAAGAGTTCAATGTCACGCTTACCTCCAATATTTTTAAAAAATTGACTTAAAGACAAATTCTAATCCACAGATTTAATAATTTTTGATATTTGGCTTTATTTGCTTTACCGCATATATTTCTCACTGCATCTATCACAAGGGTCTTAATATCCTCACAATCTCATTAAAATAGTCACCAGTTGGTTAAGGCGGTGTTTGCCAGTTTCCTTCATTGTAACGTTACAATTTTTTCCTTCCTTACTGTATTTTTAGAAGCAAGTCACTAAGTGTAGAACACCCTGGGGGTGGGGGGTGGGGGGTTAGTGGGGTGGGGGGACAAGGGTGTACAGGGGACCACAGGGGCTGGTGACAGGAATTAAGATCCACCTCCTGTAAGGTACACTATTTACATATACTCTTTGTCATTCTTTTGTACAAGAGATTTGTCCATCGATTTACTTATTCAATCACTTATTAATGTCAATATGGACTTGTGACTATTTCTTTTATATTTCGGGTTATAATCCAGAACTGCCTGATTAATTTTCTAACCTGGGTCATTCTAGCTTTTGTCATTGAGAGCTCTTTCAGCAAACCAGCTTTTTTGATAGTCATTTTTTATGTTTCCCTTGATCTTCATCCTCCCTTTTCCCCAAATCTTATATCTACAGCATCTCATAGGATAGAAGTTCAGTTTGAACTATTGACCATCATTATGACATACAACTAAGAAGAATACTCTTCAGTTCTGTATTTATAATTTTGTAAACCTATTTCCCATTATTTGATTTCTCCAACAAATTAATCTGACTTATGAGGTATTATTAAAATATATTTACTATGGTGAAAATTAGAACTCATAGAATATAAAAAATAAGCTATCAAGCCATCTGTTGGAGAAATCTTGATACTTGAAACGACTTTCTGTTCCCTGACATTTATACATTTCTCCCATCTCTCATGTGTTGCTCTAAATATGACAGCTGCCATGGGTGATTAGATTCCTCATCTGCAAAATCTAAATTTCATGCTTAATATATCATATTATCCAAAATAATATATAGTCATAGAAAGGTTATCTGTATTTATAGCTAGATATATTTGTATATTGGCAGCTTATATGCCACCACAGTGCAGAAGAAGCCTCAATGTGTCAGTTGCATTTGACAGAGGACTTACTTATTGCTTTAATTTTTCAAAAGGGGCATGATTATCTTTATATACTTTTATCTAATTTTAAGTTGCCTACTCAGTGTCAAGTAGCATTTTTTTAAAGTATTGTTTTCAAGGAAAAAGATGTTTAATATGATGGCTTTTGGTTGGAATTTAGCAAAGAACATATTGACAAAAACAAGGCTGAACCTATCCCCATAGCTTATCTGCTTTTTCAGTGGTTTTGTATATAGTCTTTGTGTATTACATATGAAAAATAGAGATGTAAAGTGGTATAATGGAATGGCACAAACTTTAGAATTCTAGCTCCACTACTTAATATTTTTCATCTGTATAAAATAAACAATAATCTTTTAACAAGGTCATTATAGTAATCAAATACATTTAAATGACTACTTAGTGTTTTTATTTAGTAGTCTGTGGAACAGTGGTAAGTTGTATTTAACTTTTTTATGTGTTAAAATATATGCATTTATTTTCTCTAAAAATTAAACAGATTAAAGTCATTTTAATGAGTATTCTGTAATTATTCCAGATGGTAAGTCAAACCATACATGATCATTTGTTGAACAAAATCCCCCCAGGCAATAAACCCTTTGTCTAGTGATTGGGGATTGTCCCAGCCTTGAACCCACTTGTCTGTTGCCATCTCCCTGCTCCTTTCCATAGGATTTAGTACCTATCCTCTCAGTTTTGCTTTAAACGGAGAGAGTCAGGGGAGGTGAAGAAGAAGTACAAACAGTGATATTTACAAATATATTTATTTCCTAATGCTTCTCCAATAAAATCAAACACATTTTTAGTAGGGTAGACTCACGCCCCTCTGGAATACATAGACTCAGTCTTATGCTGTAACTTTGCGACTTCTTTTCCCAAATAAGGCGTATCTTAAAATTCATTTTCTTTTGATATTTCTTCTGGAAAGTGACAGAGAGGCTATGGAGCACATAGTGAACTCATGCTCTGTGATCTTTAATCCCTAGGTGTGGCTCTTTCATTTTTCCTAGTGTTCCACGCTTGTAAGTTGCATCTTTGGAAGCGACACGAATTATCAGAGTTAATGGAATATAAATAGGTAAGAAATCATCTCTCAATGAATTTGATTGTCTCAAATCCTAGAAGGAGCAGTATTGTTTCCAAGGGTGTATAAAATTACTGAGGGCTATTTTAAACAGTGTGAAAATGCAAAATCATCATAATAACACTCACTGTTGCCCACACACACTTGCTATATTATTTCCTGAACCTAATGAATATGTATACTTTTTTTGCATATCATATGTCCGTTCTACTTAAAATACTTTTCAAGTTATTGGAGAACATCAAATATTGTGTAGAATATCAATGGCTACACAATTTACTTACTACCAGGCACATGATTTAGGCACCATGGCAAATACGTATTTACCTAGCTACAAACTGAAGAAAATATTTTTAGCTATTAGATTAGTTATAACTAAATACATAGTTACACTTAAAAATGAATCCTGAGCATGAGAAAGGTAATCTGCACAAGCTAAATTATACAATAGCAACACGTTTCCCTTTGCTTTATGATACATAACATACTTTGTTATATATACTGAATATGTCAAAAAGTCTTTTCTACTTTTTTTCACATAGGCAATGTGAAAAAGAAAAAAAAAACTGACATTATAGCTAATCTTCACAGGTTCTGATAATTTACTTAGGTATACTTCTATCTAGATCATATATTTTATGTAATAGCTTCTTTGGCTTTAATCACAATTTTGTGTGGAAGGGAGAAGAGTCTTTCAATAATATCAAATTATAAGCAGTTTATAAATAGCAATACATAAAGGCTCTTGTTTTCATTTGTCTGCTCATATTTATTAATATATAATTATAATCTTCATTTCATGATAGTTTATATGTTTTCTTATGAAAACAAATATTATAAACATATCAAAAATTACTAAAGAAAATAGAAGTCAATTCTACAATCAAAATATTAGAATGCAGTTTAAGCTAGATAATAATATTAAAATAATCAATACAGCAAAGTATATAGTACCCACTTTATTCAACTGTATGTAAAGCACAAATTCTGTACTTTTTTCAAAAAAAGAAGACAATCGTTACTTTCACTAAACATCCAGGATGTTTAAGATTGATCTTCACTTTAATTATTTTCTTCAGAATACCAATAGGAGCACTAATACTTCATATAAATCCATAGATTTTGTGGTGGTTTTAAAAAATTGTTATTAGAAAACTGAAACTAAAGAAATAAGAGATTCACAATTATTTATACCCTCCAATATCATACACTTTAAATTTATACTAGTGTGTGACTATAATAGAAAGTTTTGTTATAATTCTTCTGCTAAAAGACTTCATTGTTTTGCTGGGAAAAGAAGACTTGAATTCATATACTAATCTGTAAATACTGGAGTTAAGTGTATCATCCATCAGAAGATAATTTAAGAAGTTCAGGGAGAAGGTGATCAATGTAGTCTCTTGTTCTGGGTAGGAAAGTAAGACCAGCCAGGGTAGAAAAGGGTATCATTGTTGGGCAGTAAAGTGAGATGAGGTTGACAGGGAGATGTAGCCACATTAAATTTTGCCTGATATAATATAGAATGGATTGGTGATACATTTGAATATTAAATTTATCAACATGAGCAAAAAGACTAAAGATTAATTAGATATGAAATATTAATTCAGATCTGACTTTTCTAAGAAATTAAATTCATTTTAGGAATGAGGTCTAAATGATTTCCAATGTCTAAAAAGCTTTAAAGACTGTATTAGCAAAAACCTATAATCTTTCTCAGTGCTTATAACTTTTAATTTTTTTCCCTGTTTTTATTGAAAGTTTTGTTTTATATATATTCTAAAACTGTTTCTAAAATATACTTCTGGAAAAATTGACTTCTACCTGTGTTTTAATTAATTACTTAAATTAATTAATGTATCAAAGGAAAATGCTCTGAATACTTGTTGAGCAAAACTTCTAGTGTTGGAAATCAGAGGAGCTTATTTATTTCAAAAGTAAATTTTCCACTTTTGAGACCCCTGGAATCTGTGTACAGTAGAAGCTACTTTAAGTAATTTCTTCCTAAACAATTATATGGTTTAACTGATACACTCTATTGACTCCGTGCAAACGCTGACTCATGCTATAGAATGTTCACCCCTTGTAACAAACTGCCTGATTTTTAATGCCATGAACCAGTTGTTTATTTCCAAAACCCTTTATGCCAAAATTACTTATTGTTATTATAAAAAATTTAATAAATGTTATAGAAAAGGATACAATAGAAGAAAAGAATACATGATCTCATTACTTTTCTAAAGAGTGTATTTGTAAAGATTTGATAAAAGTAGGTCACTAAAAATTGTTATCTATGTTTTTAAAGACTTTAAAATTTCAAAAATTCTAACACCTAAAAGAATTCTGCAAAACAGATTATTTCTCTTCTGTCTATAGTATAGTTCTCTCATTTTACTGTAAGGTAACTGTAATTGGAGAACATATTTCTATGATATATGCCAGAAATAAAAGAACTCCATATTTTAGATATTTATTTAAAAAAAAAAAGACCTTAAATCTCATGACAACTGGATAGCTATTTGATAAAAGATAAGATGGATTTTTTTCCCTTCCCACTCTAGGATAAATTCCAAATTGATTACACAACAAAATGTAAGAAACAGAAATATATATGAACTAGAAGAAAATTGGTGTGAAGTTCTTAATGGGATAAAATGATAAGAAAAGCACAATAAGGTTAGTCAAAACCAAACAGCAACTGGGAAATAATATTTCCAATTTATAAGACACAGAGTTTATATTCCTATCAATATTAAGGAATAAAGAGCAACCTATAGCATAATAAATAAATGACATAAACTAGAGATAAACAATATATTCACTGAGAAAAAAAATTCTTTAACATAAAAAAAATTGCTCCTTCTCACACATAATAAGGGAAGAACAAACATCTCTGTCTCATCAGATTGGTAAAATTCTAAAAGCATGACAAAATATTTTGGTAATGAAGCTGTGGAGAAATGTAGTCTCATATATATACTGCTTATATATACTGGGGAAAAAAAGGCATTACAGGTATGGAGGAACAGTCAGTAACAACAGCAAAATGACACACTGAATGTACTCTATGATTCCACTTCAGGAATCTATCACCAAGATACATTGACAAACATATTAAATGACTTAAACCCATTGTGATATTCTTAAGAGCAAACTACTGAAAACAACTTAGTGTCCTTCAGTAGGAAACGGTGTTCATTAAATCCTGTATATAATGCAGTAGGACACCCTGTAACCCTAAAAAAGAATACATATAATCTTTATACAGTGGTATAATGTGATTTTTATGATATACAGACATACTTCATTTTATTGCATTTTAGAGATAACTACATTTTTTAAAGAAAACTGAATGTGGCAACCTTGTATCAAGCAAGTCTATTGGTACCATTTTTTTCCAACAGTCCTTGCTTACTTCTTGTCTGCCACATTTTGGTAATTTTTGCAATATTTCAAGCTTTCTCATTATTATTATATTTGTTAAGGTGATCTGTGTTCAGTGATCTCTGATGTTTCTACTACATCTCGCTGAAGGCTCAGATGATGGTTAGAAATTTTTGGTAATAAAGCGGTTTTTAATTAAGGTACATACATTTATTTTTCAGACATAGTACTATTGCATGCTTAATAGACTACAATATAGTGTAAAGATAACTTTTATATGCACTGAGAAACCAAAAAATTCCTGTGATTTGCTTTATTTCAATATTTACTTTATTGCACTGGTTTGGAACCAAACTCACAGTATTTCTGAGGTATGCCTGTACTTATGTGTGAAAAAGGCACAATATTGAATAGTGTATATAATTTCTTTCCAGTTATCTCTATGGGGAGAAAAAGTAAAAATGGGGGAGACAGGAGTAAAGGCAAGCTTTTATCCAAATATCTTGTTACATAGATTGTAATTTGCAACCTTTTCATATTCTTACATAATCAAATAAAACTGAATCAGAAAGTAAAAATTTCCTAAAATCAAAACTAATGAAACTAATTATATATCATGGTTGATTTAAAATGTATTTTCTCTTAAGGTTAATTCATAACATGTTAGATTTTTCTATTCAAACTTAGAGAAATAATGTATTTCAAGGAAAAGCTGAACTGCAAAGAATTCTTGAAATTCATTCAGCTTTCTTATTTTATTAGCAATTCTGGTGTTATTACATTGAAACTAATTTATTTATAATTGGATAAAGCAAAAAGTAATAACATTAACTTTATCTTGAAACCAAAATTTTCAGTAAAAGAGAAAATAAACATACATTTAAAAGAAAACAGATCAGATAAATATCCAGTGGTAGAAAATTTAAATTGGAGATACATTATGAATACATACATTTGTTTTGTTTCTAAAGTAAATTTTTGCTAGCTCTGTCTCTTGAAAATCCCAAGAAGTGGCCACCACTGAGTGGCATCTGGATTGTGACTTCTCTAAATACCTTTCACTGATAAAAAGAGCAGCAAAAGCTGCATGAGGAAATATAGATTAGCTGAAACATCTTACTGTGCCAAAAAAGAAGGATGCTATCAAAAAAAGAAAAAGTTTACGTTGAAAGAAAACAGGCAATAGATGAAATACTTTGGGCTCTCTACAAAAAATGTTTTCGAGAAAATGTTAAATATCCACATAGTAGTTTTATATAGAAACTTCAGTTCATCTAACCAAAAGAGGAACTCATGGTACTCACCATTTGGCCTTTAATCCAGGCCTAACCACCCCAATCCCCACCCCGACTCCCCTCACTTCCCCACCACCTGGAAAATAGAGTTGGAGAAAAATGCAATTATCTCTATTGTTTTTTCTTTCTTAAGTATTTTATTTATTTCTTCTACATGGGTCTTCCTGTATTTCTAGTACACAGTTTCCTTCAGCAATGCATTTTATTATTAATTCACTCATCATGGCTTTTGGCTACTTCTCACTGGAAACAGAACAACAAATTTATGCATGGCTGATAATTTAAATTTAGTATCAAGGAAGTAACGGCCAATAACAACAGTTAAACATATTCAGCACTTCTTACGTGCACTGCTTTAAAGCTTATAATTTTAATGCTCAGAGAAATTCTAGAAGGTCAATTCTGTTATGACTCCCATTTTACACTTGAAAAAAATTATGCAAAAATGAGAAATCTTGACCAGGTTAGAGTCAGTAGCTGAGCCAGAAGATACACCCAGACAGTAGGGCACTGGAGTTCATGCTCAGGACCAGTCTTCAGAGCCTATTTTTTGTAGTTACCTGATTCCCTCAGCTCTCTTCCAGAAGAGAATTGTTTCACTCACTCGCATATTTGCTTCTGTTTAACTTGATGAATATTAAAAACCCATTTCATATAATTGCCTCATAAAAATTGAGTATGAATAAAAATAATTAATGCATACTTTGTCATCTTAAATTGTTAATGATTTGTCATTATTAAAATTTGCTATTCTTTGTTAAGGGACCCTTTGATGGTCATTATACATCTTTTTTAGTCAATTTAAGAATACATGTGTTAAAAGTGTAGTGCTCTCCACATAAAAAGATGCTTTCAGGTGCTACTAACTAATGGAGTCTTATTTTTCCCCAGTTCTCTATTTTAAAACAAATTAAAACATTATTTTAATAGATATAGATGGTAGATATTGCCTCTTTATGGTATACTTTAACAATATGTAACATTCACAAAATTTACAGAGCATAAAAAGTTTTCTCTTATCATTTGAAAGGTTTCTAATTTATCCTTTTTATTAAATCTTCAAAAAAGCTAAAAATTAAAAATGTGAAATTTGTAAATTAACCTGCATTAAAGACAACTTTAAATTCTTCGCATTGGAGAGTAGTGTATTAACACATACTTGGAAGCAAATTAAACAGTGTGTAGCAAAACCATTACATAACTATTTATAGAACAATCTTAACAATTAGGTGAAGTTAAAGAGCGCTATACAGAGCGCTGAATAAATTTACCTCATTGAGGTATGATAGGTTATTTTAAACATACTATCAATGGCAAAAAAAAAAAAAAAGCTTTTGGAAAAATGGTCTTTTCATTTTTAGCTCCAGTGGGAGAATGTACTTGTAAGTAATTCTATTTAAAATAGCCTATTTGTGATAATTTATTTAAATAAGAATATGTGGAGTAATCAATTTTAGAATGGGCTCTTAAGGCAACTTATTTCCTTATAAAGATATTTCACAAGAGACTTTATGTATATAAGTTGATTTTATAGTAGGAAAGAGGTGATATATTACTTCTCTTTATATTTGTGAATCTATGTAATAATAATGAAATACAACTTGAATTTATATTGTATTTTTATTGGACTTTGACAAATATAATTTATGTTAACAAATGGTAACTTATAAACAGGAAAATATTATCTTAAACTGCTTATTTTCTGTATTCATGTGCACACACACTCAGATAAAAATGAGGCCACTTGAACACATGAATTTAATTATCTATTGTTATTACTACAGTCATCTATCTAACACTAAATTCCCATATGCCATGCATACTTACCCCAGAAGGAAAATGTTGCTATTTCTAATTTGTGGCATTTTTAATTTGTCTGATTAACATTTGCCTCCTTTGAATTATAAACAAGTTTTAATAATAACCTTATGATTAGTGAATGACTTTTCCTAACTCTAAATGGGAATGAAATAGAATGTAGATGTCAAGTACATTAGAATATGACCTCTAGCTAATTAAATTAAATTAGCTAACATTTTTGAGCAAATTTCCAAAGAACTCTCATATACTTTATCTCACATGATAGTTGCAGAAACCCTGGGAGGTTGCTGTTACTGTTCTCACCTCCATTTTACAGATGGGAAAAATGAATTTCAGAGAGTACATGAGTTGCTCAAGGTCATATAGTAATAACTTGGATTCAGACTAAGTTCAGATTCTATGTGCGGTTTTTTTTTCTTTTCTTTTCCTATTATTCTACTGCAACTCTTCATTATAAGTAAATGTTTTATTATTGGAAAAATATAAGCTTGATCATTAATAGATAGCATTCTCAGTTTAACACCTTTCCTTCAAAAACAGATGTGGTATTTGTTGATAAAAAATGTCACTATGTAAAATGTGTTACTGAATTTTTAAACAGAACATCTGTATGGTCAGGCCACTCAAGATGGTCTCTTACTGTCTGTCCATCCCCTGCTCAAACAGTGCCTGCTTCACATGCACCTTACTCACAGGACTGACCTTCCTACACACTTGCCCCAGCTAGTGATCTTTCTAACTTTAGATCAGAACTCTCCAATATGCTTATCAAAAGGGAAGGTGAGGGGCACGCCCCTCTGCTGCTTTCCCTGGTAACAGATGAGCCAACCAGAGGTCAATTCCCCGTATAGCTGCTAACCCCCTACTCCGACCAAGAGCAAAGACTACCACCTTGTCCTGCCTTGCTGTCTGCCGCACACAGTGGGGTATCATACCAGGACCTTGCTTCAGACATGTAGGCACCCCTATCCATTAAACCACTGATGTCTCTGTTGCTGACTCCAGGCTCTTTCCTTGGTCTTGAAGCTGGGTAAGCACAGGCCTTGCAGGCCAGCATGGTGCAGCCCCACAACATCCAATCAGTTTTCTTCTACCATCCTCATCAGAGTGTTGCCTCCAATGTAATTCTGAATCTCTATTACTGCTGATGTATATATTATACATTTTGAGAGATAGACTATATGTGAATTAGTGGATATACAAATTATATGTAAATAAATGTACATGTGTAAATTACGGATTATCATATAATTAAATATATATAATTTATTTATAATTATATATAATTTATTTATAAACCCTTTAAATTAGGACTTATTTTATATAAACAAGATGCTGTAGAGGACAAGTGATATTTAAGATCCAGCATTTACCACATTCCTTTTAATCAATTTTATCACATAACACTTTGTCATTCCTGTAAATGAATAAAGCAAAAGAGCTACCTAGAGCTAGTAATTAACTAGTACAGCTAAACTGGTGAAAAACTGACATGTGAGTGCTAGGAGATACTGTAACTAGTCGTTCAAATCCCATATAAGCAACATGAAAAATACACTGCTGGAGTCACAAGCCACACTGCCATGCCCTATTTCCAGGAGAAGCTCAAGCAGACCGAAATGCCTGGGAACTTAATAACCACATGCAGACATTCTCAGGTAGGTCACTACTTCACTACTTCTGTCATTTATACTTGTAACATGACCTGGAATAGCAAAGTTATGTAAAAAAGTTGTATTTTATACAGAAAAGTCAAATCATAAAATAAATCAGAGTACTTCAAATCCCTGGGTAAATTTGAAGTCCAATGTGGAAAAAAATTATGTCATTGAAACAGGGTTTTTGATATTTGGGATGATTTCCTGATAATATATTATTTGCTTTATAGAGCTATAGGGAACATTCTTGATCAAAGTGGCAATTGAAAGCAGTAACAATGGGCTATGCTCTGTGGAAGGCTGCACCTAACTTGTGAATTATTTCTCTTCCTATGAGATTTTGGAGAATAGATACCTTTGAAGCATATATTGTCACCTACCAATAAAATTCAAAACAAATCATAACACGAGAGTCTCTTTATATATTTCATGAAAATTAGGATAAAAAGAAAGACAGAGTATTTAATTCATGATAGTCAACACGGATTATTTTTATTTAATCAATTTTATTTCTATTATTGATGTAAAAAATACAGATGGTGAAAGCCATGATTATAGAAAACCTGCAAAAAAAATCATCCCACACGTCCCTTTTGGAATCACAGTTCCACTATCCCTCTGTAGAAGCAATGATTTTTAAATGTCTACATTTGAGGTTCTCTTGTTTTTCGCAACAATATTGTCATTTTTTTATACAAGCATTTCTTGAAATATGAGTATTAACATTTGTTACTACTTTCTATGACAGATGAAAATGAGAACACATAGAATTCACTTCAAGTCACCTCGCTTTAATTTCAGGTTATAGTTGATCATTTTAGTCATTTTTATCATCAAGTAATATTCTGGAATTTAAATTAATATTTCATTAATTCATACTTTTATTTACTGTATTATAAAAACTTTATAAAAATATACAAAACAGCAAAAACCAGAGCAAAATGACTAAGTGTATTTAAACTCATCACATAGGCTTAGCTAATAGAATATTTTTCTATATATGCTATATCTATTTATATACTTGAGCTGAATTATTTTAAATTGTTGATGTTATATTTCACCTTTGTATACCAATGATGTTTTCCTTGAAACTAAGATATTTTCTTACATAACCATAATGTTATTTTCATATTTAAGAAAATGATTTTCTATATAATATCGAGTCCATCTTTAAATCTGTTAAATTTCCATCAATTTCCGATACCTTTTTTTTTTCTCAATATGGCGGGCCTGCACTAGCTCCCAGCCAAAGGGCGTGCACCTGGCTGGTGTTGACACCAGGCAGCGTGCTCCTGCAGCTACGTTAGCAGCAGGTGAGGGCTAGGATTAGCCTTAGCTCCTGAAGCTGCGTCAGCAGCAGGGCCGCCCACTACGCGTGCAGGCCCACGAGCCCCGCCCACCCCGTACCCAGCAACTGCGCGTGCTCACGGCCCGCGCGTGCTCACGGCTGCTCCTGCCAGACGCCGGTCCGCGCCGCTCTGCCCGGTTCTGTTGCCGCCTTAGCTGTCTATGACCACTGTTCAAGGTAAGAATATTAACGCACCTTTCTTCCCTCTCTTTTCCCAACTTTCTCTCTCCTACCATCTATTCTTTATACTTAAACTCACCATAATTAGGTTTTTCTGCTTTGTCTACTGTTTGCCTATACATTTAAAGGGAAATTATGGTAAAGAAAAATGGACTCTTGTCTTAGGTGCAGTGGGAAACAGACTGCGAGGTTCACTTTGAGTCTGTGCCACCTTGGGGGAAGTGCCCTGGCGTCACTTACGGAGTGAAGGTGTAGGATTGGGCAGAATGGGTGATTGAACAGCCAAGCGCTTACACTTAAGTCAGAGGCCCCAGCTGGTCTTGCTGGGTTGACTCTTCACAGGCCCTCTTCAAGGTCAGGGGTGGGGAGCGCGTAGTGGGGTGAAGCGGACCTTCCTGTCTCTTCTTGTACTGGTTGTCGCACACTAGCTACAGCGTAAACTTGGTCTTGGTAGCTTCCTGAGGCTGTGGGAAATTTATGGGAGGCCAGTCAACTGAAAACTCTCGGAAGCCAAGGATTTGGAAGCTTGGGGCAGTGCCTGGGCCTGAAGGGGTGACTGCGCGGCCACTCCCGGCGTCTGCTGTGCCGCCAGCTGAGCTGAATTGGAGACGCCTGAGCCGCCAGGCACTGCCAAGTGCTGCCAGGTGTCAGCGGTTAAGTCCTCAATGCACTGAGGTAATGTAGATGGGAGGCCAAACAGGAGAAGGCATCGGTTCCCCAAATCTTCCGTTTTTCTCCTTGGGACAAGGAAAGGTGAGAGTCAGGAAGTTCAGTGAAGACATGGGGATTGTCTCACTGCCGAGGGAAATGGAAACTAAGGCTCCTGGTGGGGATGTGGGGAGAAGGATGAGGGAAGAGGGCTAGAATGGGAAGTATCGCACCCTGAATCTGAGTGGAGAAAGCTGTCTTCAAGGCCTCTGGCCCCGGAAGGTGCTCTTGGCAGAGATGGCTGGGGAAGGCCTCAGCTGAGCTCCTCTCCTCTAAGGAGGCCTCCACGTGGAGGCACCGGGACTGGGAGTGCAGAGAGGAGGAAGACATGGTGGCCAGGGGGCTGGGTCCTTCACTGTTACTCCCCTGAGAGACTGCAGTGCCTTGGCTGTGCTGCAGGTCTGCTGTAGGGAGGGCAGCTTTCCTCCGACGTCTGCCAGGGAGGCCTTTGGAATTGCCTGTTGTTGGGCCTGGAAAAATCCCACAGGGGGTTTTGTCCAATAGCTGTACTCCTCACACTGCAGCTCATTCTCAGCTGTGTCCATCTCTAATCTGTCTGCCTCTCCAGATTTGAAATTTTGGAAATCAAGTGTCTGGGTCGGAGTTCATCCTTTGGCCTCTATGGGAGTTGGCCCAAGAAAACTGATGTGGGGTTTCTCTGCTATGGGTGAGGCCAACTGTCTGGAGTCCCTTGTCAGAGAATCTTTTGAAGATCACAAGGGTGCAGCTCCTCAAAAAAATGTGACTCAGAGCTGTGGGGACTGTTGTAGGGAGGCTTAAGTCAGCCCCATGGATGTGCTTGATATTCTAAATATCTTAGCTGGGGGCTGGGACTGCGGCTTGCCTGATTCTGTGTCACTGGTCCATTGATGGAGAGATGGCTGTTCCTTTTCACATGAGGGATTGTGCCCAGTCTACTGCGAGACTAACAGGATGGGTTTTATACATAGCTGAGGCAGCCAGAGAATGAATAAAACTTATACTCGCAGAATGCGTAACCATTGCAGTAAAGGTGCTGGAGGAGGCTGATAATTTGAACAGAAAAAATTAGTTAACAACAATTAGGGAAATTTCGATGCTTCAGCATCCATCCATACACTCACACAGGCGTGTAGTTAAGCAAGGGGGGAAAAAAGTCTGAATTCTGAATAACAAGGAAATATTTCTCTTATGTTAGTTAAAAAATAAGATTGTCTTTTGAGGCCTAAATTAGTGACCTGGCAAACAAGTTGGAAGAAATTTCTTTAAGTGCATTTTAATAGTATAAAAAGAGGGAAAAACACAACAGCATGATACATTTAGATTAATTTTAAGGAAGAAAATAAACATAGAATATAAGCAATGAATAAGTAAGTTAAAATAGACCTGAGTATTCAGACTAAAACAGCTTACCAACATCCAGGGAGTTATCAGAGACTGGAAACGCAGCTGGTTCCAGGCAATTATTTGTATTTGTGTGTTGAAACATATGCCCTGATGCACTGGCATATGATTGTAAGAGCATGGGGGAATGTGAACGATTACACACCAGATTATGAACAGGTTATTAAATTACTAATATAGCAAGAATGGGGACAGATTATATGGGAGAAGGTGAGAGGGAGAGGCAAAAGAGACAGCCAGCCCAATAAGAGAAAAATGGGGCCTTCCCCAAATAATCATGATTAACATGCTTCGTAGATTGAAATTAGTGTTAGTCTTAATCATTTATCTCAATTGTCTTCAATTAACATTGGTTAATTTAGAAACAAGAATGCCTGTGGAATAATATTTTTGCAGAAGACATAAAAACAGTAATTAAAGGCTCAAGCTTTAGAACCAATCTGGCTATATTAAAATTTCAGGCCCAGCACTTCCTAAGGAATATAACTTAGAACAAATTACATAAACTCTCTGTTCTTTAGTTTCTTAATCTGTAAACTATGAAATAGGACTTAACTTCATAGGACTGTATTGAGAATCAAATGATTCACTACATGAAAAGATCATGGAATAATAGTGCGTGGTAAATAGTCGGGTTTTGATAGATGCGGGTTGCCATTACTATTGCTGCTGCTGTTTTTATGTATCCAGTGTCAGGACTCCTGTGCTACTCAAAGGAGAATGTTCCTAGTAATGACAGCATTTTTGTTTTGCTCTATTTCAGTTTGCTTCAAAATAGTGTCTTGGCTTTATTACACAGTGTTTAAATTTTGTTTTGGAGTTTATAATTTACTTTTATATTTTTGGAAAAACAAGAAAATGCTTTCTGTATCATGACAAAATGCTATCTAGCTTCCTTATTCTATTTATATATGAGATGAAAATTTTGGTTTTTTGAGCATGTTCTCAGATTCTACTGATAGAGGATTCTAATCTGAAGTCTTTTATTACAAGGACCAGTGCATCTCTCACACGATTACTCCTTCCCACCTTCCTCCCTCCCTCTCTCTTCCTCCCACCCACCCACCTTTCACTTTCTTTCCTCTTTTTTTTTTTTCATCTTGAGAGAAAAGTTCTTGAATTTCACTTACCTCTCATTTTTCATCATAATTTTTCTGAAATAGTGTCTTTTCATTTCAAGACTAATTTGAGGGAGGAATTTGGTTATTTCATGTCTGTAGGCTACATAATGGTTTCATTTTCAAACCAGTTTGGATGCTGGCCTGAATGTTGAATTTAGATTGAATATCATTTTTTTTTTCCTGAAAACTTTAAAATTATCACTTATTTCATAACATCAGGAGTCATCAGTGAGAAGTTCTGGGGAGGTTTGATTCTTTGTTTTTTTTTTTTTGTAGGTGGCCTGTTTTCAGAAATTTCCAAAGAATGATACTAGGTCTTTTTTTTTTTTTTTTTTCCCAAATGTCTCCTGCTTTACGCCTCATGAGCATTCTCTGTGTGATATCTTTGTAGCTCTAGATCCATTCCCGAGCTAGCGGACTTACTAGTAATTCTCCTCTTTTTGTTCTTTCACTTAATACTATTCATCACCTATAGGACTAGCACAACTAATCATTTTGTCCCATATTTTCTCACAAGTTGTCTCCTTTAATTTTTATTATAATTAAAAAAATGGAAATATAATACCCATCCCCCAGAATATAAGACGTAAGTGTACAGAGCAGTAATTATTACAAAATTAACAACATATCAGTATGACACAGGGAAAGAAATAGAACAAGTTCCCCTTATGTTTCTTCCCCAAAACTGCAGTCTCTACTTCCCATAGATAACTATTGCTATAACTTCATATTATATCAAATAATATCGTTTATCTGTTCCTGTGTTTGAAATACATGGAGGTTAAAATCAAGCAGTATGTATTCTGTGTCTAACTTCTTTTACTAAACATTATACTCATGATCACGTTACAGGTTGTTTTGTTTTTTTCACTCTTTGCATTGCATACGTATTTTTAGCAAAAACAAAAAAAGATTTTGCGCTTGGAGTTGCACTGAATCTACAGAATACATTGAGGAGAACTAGAAATTACAATACTGCATCTCACAATCCAAGCAGATGATAATCCCAACATTTACTTAGGCCCTTTGTACATTTTCACAATTATATTGTACAGTTTTTTACATAGAAATCTAGTACAATTTTTGATATATTTATTCCTAGGAGCTTTATTCCTAGATGTTTTGATTTTAGGTATAGTTTTTTTTTTTGAAATAAGTTTATGTTCTACTTAATTGTTATTAGTATAAGGAAATACATTAATTTTTAATTACAGATCCAGTTACTTTTCTTGACATAGAACATGTCAGTTTTTCTGTTTATACTTGTGTCTGCTTTAAGTTTTTTCTCATTTTCTAGAAACCTGTCCATTTAATCTAGGTTTTCTTTTTTCTGTTGTTGGCATAAAGTTTGTTTTGATTATGTGTGTTTGCATCTTATGACTTCTTAAAGTTGATAGAGTCCATAAATCCTCTTTTCTATTTGCAACATTTGTAAATACCTCTGTATCCTATGATTTAATACATTTTACTGGTCTTTAATTATAATAGTTATTAGTTAAGAACCTACTCACACTGTTGATCTCCATTGTACTGTAGTTTTCTATTTCATTGTTTTATGCTCTTTTAATTTTTAAAATTTACTTTCTTCTACTCTTTAGGATGTAATTTATTGCTCCTCAGAGTTCTTGAGGTGGATATTTAGATCTCTGATTTTCAGCCTTTTTTCTTGTTTAATCAAGACATTCAGATCTTTAAATTCCCTTTAAGTATGGTTTAGCTGTGTTGCACAAGTTTTGGTACATTGCATTTTCATTATAAATCAGCTCAGAATACTTTCTATTTTTAATTGTAATGTTTTCTTTGATCTGCTGGTTTTTAAAAAATATGTGGCTTAATTTCCAAACACATGGAGTTTCCTTATCTTTTTTCTTATTTTGTATTTACATCTGTATAACTTTAACCCTTTATCATTTTTGAGACTTACTTTATTCATGTCCCAGAGTAATCCTGAAGTTTAGTAAATATCCTCTGAATATTTGAAAAGAGTGTGCATTCTGTGGTTTTTCTGTTGAGATTGTCCACATATGCCAGTAAAGTCAGGGTTGTTTATTGTATTGGTCAATCTTCTAGTCCTTCTTTTTGTAAGCTTCTCCAGTCTGTTACTAAAAAAAATAAGTTAAAAAAATTCTCCTAAAAAGGTGATTTTTCTTAATTCTGCTTTTGTTGCAATTAATTTTTGCTTTATGTATTTTGATACTGTTAGGTGCGTATTATACCAGGTTGTTTAGAATGATATGTTCCCAGTAATTTTAGTAATTAATTAATCATACTTGAACATTATAGAGAATCCTTTTTTTTTGCCTTAGAATCTATTTTATATGTTACTAACAGTGCTAGCAGCTTTCTTTTGGAAAATTTTCTGTCATTTATTTTTCCATCCTTTTACTTTCAACCTTCCTTAATCCTTGTATTTGTAACATACATTCATTCAGCTTTTTTAGCCTGTGTGATAATTATCTTCTAAATTTAACATTAGCTCATTTCTATTGTGAGGTAATTAAATAATTATTTGGGTTTAAGTCTGTCATGTTGTTTGCATATTTTTTGTCCTACCATTCTGCTTTTCCCTATAATGCATCTTAGTTGGAAACATTGCAACATTTTCACTCATTTTCCGCTATTAACTAGCTTGATAAATACTCACTTTTTTTTTTACAATTCAGTTAGCAGTTATCCGGAATTTACAAATTTGTACTGGATCTGTTGGCCTTAGTGTAAATTAGTACCTTACCTTATACGAGAAAAAGCATGGACATTTAAAACAGTTTATTTCTCCTTAAAATTTATATTTTTCCTGTATGTTAATTGTATATATTTAAAACTACATAATACATTTAAATTATGTGATTATATAGTATATGTTTATTTATATTAATGCGTATATTTATCCTTTTCATTGTTCCTAACTTCAGCTTTTCAAACTGGACAATTACTTTTGGCTTGAAGAATAATCTTTGTGTGTCCTTTATTGTGGGTTTACTGGTGACATATTTTGCTTCATTTTTGTTGTCTGAAAATGATTGTATTTTACTTCCACTTTGGAAAGTTATTTTCTTTGGTTATTAAGTTCTATATTGGCAGCTTTTTTCTTTCAACATTTTGAGAGTATAATTCCATTGTCTTCTGCTCTTTTCAATTTTGTTAAGAATCAGCTCTCAGCCTTAGTATTGCTCCTTCGAAAATAATATGACTTTACTTTTCCTGCTGCTTTTATTATCTACTCTTTATTTTTATTTTCAGTAGTTTTCCTCTGATGTGCATAGGCTTAGTGTTTTTGTTTTTTTTTTTTCCTTTAAATTTTGGATTTAACTTGCTTGGAGTTTACTGTGCTGCTTTTGCCATTAAAAAAAAAAAAGACATAGCAAATATCACTTGACGTATGTTCATCAACTCTCTTTTCTTCCTGGGAGTCAAATTAATGCATTCATGATCTTATTTCCATATCTCTTATCTCTTTGTTCTTATGTTACATCTCTGTGATTTTTATTTTGGTTATTTTTTTTTCCATTTCTTCCAGTTCCTTACCCCTTCAGTTTATCAATATATAATCATCCATTAAACCCACTTATTTATTTAATTTTTTGTTTTTATGTTTAAAGTTCCATTTTGCTTTTGAAAAATAATTCCCATTTCTGTCAAAGTTATGAATGCAGTCTTTTGAATTATTGAAGAGTCTCTGTCTAATCAGTACCTTATATGGATCTTCTTTCCATTGTTTCTTTTCCTTTTCAGACATACCATTTTTTCACTTATTTTGTTTGGTTATTTTTGACTGAGTGCTGGGCACTCTACACAAAAGAAATGTAGATTTGAGGTCTAGAATGATGTTACTTTAACTCAGAGAGAATTCATATTTGCTCTGACAAGCAAATAAGGACACTAGGAATCCTGAATTACTGTAATCCAATTTCAAGATTAAGATGATCTGAAGTTGGCTTTTAGTCCCTGCAAGACTTGGTGTACTTTGCATCCACTTTTTATTATCAGGTGCTCCTGAAAGTCTTAATGCAAAGCATGGTATTTTAAACAGGGTTAGTTTGTTTGTTTGTTTTGAAAGGCTCTGAACATCATATACTAATTTCTAGAGCGCAGTGAGGGTCTCAGAAGCTTTAGCCTTTCTGCCTTCCAACTCTTCAGGAGTTGTTTTTCCTCTGTGGTAAAACTGACTCAAAGATATGGTTCCCATTTCTTGTTTTTTTTCCCCTGGATGTCATCCCCATAATTCTTCCCTGACATTTGAACTTCTTTTCATTTTTCGGTTGAATTTTCAATTGTTTTCTGTTTTGTGTAACTTTTTCTTGTTTTTTTGACTCTTTCTCTTTTTGTTCTTTGTGTTTCCTTCAATTACATCTTCTAGGCTGTCAATTGTCTTTTTAATATTTTTTTTTCCCTCAAATCATTTTTAGTAGGTAAGAGCACTCTTTAGTTTTGTGAGTTGTTTCCTTTTAATAGCACCCAATTACATTTTCATATAGATGTAAGAAACTTTTTAAATGCTCTGAGCATACTAATAGGAGTAATTTTTTTTAACATTTTTTTATTGATTTATAATCATTTTACAATGTTCTGTCAAATTCCAGTGTTCAGCACAATTTTTCAGTTATTCATGGACATATACACACTCATTGTCACATTTTTTTCTCTGTGAGTTATCATAACATTTTGTGTATATTTCCCTGTGCTATACAGTGTAGTCTGTTCTACAATTTTGAAATCCCAGGAGTAATTTTAAAATCCCCCTTCCACGGTGTTTTGGAAGGATGCATGTTCTGTTTTAATTTTGGTCTTTTTCTTTCTTCTTCCCTTCAGCAGAAATTAAGAGCTCCTGGCAACATTCCCACTTCTCATTCTCCACAACATTCACAGCTTGCCACCAATATCTGGCTTGGGACCATTAGGACCAGTTGCATGGTGGCTCTTATTTCTGTTTATCTGATGGCAGAAGCAGCTCAGAATTCCCTTATCATCTGTCATAGTCTGGTTCTGATCTACTTATAACCCTAGGGATGACTCTTGTGATGACTTATGTGATTCTCTCTCTAATCAATCTCCATTTCCTTAAAAACAAAAAATCCTTTTAGATTGACCTTAAGAACTCATTGTTTGTCATCAACAAATCTTTTATATCATCAGGCACTGTTAAAGAGCATGCCCTTTGTCTCTTGCTGAAACTGATACCTGAGTTTCCTTATGCCAGCCCTTCCTCTGCTGTCCTCTTGTGTGCGGACCACATGGTGGGTGGGCTCTCTTACCTCTTACTTCACTTCTAAACCACTTCCCCTTTCTTCCACAAAAACAACCAGCTTTGATTCTCATATAATAAGGCACTATCAGTCCATTCTTTTGCAGCTGGTTACTGAAACTCGGGAGCTTTATTACCTAGCTCATTGTCACTCTCTCCACCTTGAATCCTTTCATGAGTCCTGGCTATTTCAATATTTGAGTTACTAGAATCTAGTAGATTTATTAGCTTCTTGGCCTCCTCATCTTCATTTCTTGACTTCCATGCCATTTTTTTCCCATGATCATGTTGTAGATTTTCTCTTTACCAATAACTGCAATCCCTAAAGAAGCCTAGTTTCGAATATTCCACTCTCTAGTCCACCAGCTGTCATTTTTCCAGCTCTCTCCCTCTAGAAATCTAACTCCACCAATTTCTCCACCTCAGTGTAACCTACAAAATTTAGTTTCTTCCAATTCTCCAACGTATTTTATCTCATCAAGTTGTTATTTCCAATTTAATTTCATAGTCAGTCATTAGCATCATTTCCTCATAATTTTCATCAATGTCCCCCCTTCCATAATTTGTCTTACATGCTTGTCTAAATCATAACCTGATGAAAGTTCTTTTTATTTCTTTTCCTATTCTCTCCCAGTCCCTGCAGAGGTAAATATGGTGACTGAACACTATAGCCAGCTGATCATCTCAAGATTAGTATTTATCAACTTGAATGATGCCTACTGTGCATAAATTATACCAGTTTATTTAGTTATACTCCCAGGGAAATAGTCTTTCTACTCTCTTCAAATCTACAATATCTCCTACCTAATTCTTCCCCAGAGTTTATAACTTTACTTCATATTTTAAAAACAACTCAAAGTAATCTGTTAAGCTCTTCCAACCACATTATGCTGTCTGCGTGGCATTTGTGACCAGATATTCCTCTTTCTTCAGTTACCACAAAAGAAATATTTCTGTTCTTGACTTTGGTTAAATATCCACTTGTACGCTGGATGGCATATTCTTTTTTTTTAAATTTTGTATATACATATGTTTTTATTTCAGTATAGTCAGTTTACAATGTTGTCTCAATTTCTGGTGTACAGCATAATGCTCCAGTAATACATGAACATATACATATTCATTTTCATATTCTTTTTAACCATAAGTTACTACAAGATATTGAATATAGTTCCCTGTGCTATACAGTATAAAGTTGTTTATTTTATATATAGTAGTTGGTATCTGCAAATCTCAAATTCCCAGTTTATCCCTTCCCACCCCCTTCTCCCCTAGTAACCATAAGTTTGTTTTCTATGTCTGTGAGTCTGTTTTCTGTTTTGTAAATAAGTTTGTTTGTTTAGATTACACACATAAGTGTTGATATAAGTGATATCATACGGTATTTTTCTTTCTCATTCTGGCTTACTTCACTTAGCATGACTTTCTCCAGGTCCATCCATGTTGCTGCAAATGGCATTGTTTTATTCTTTCTAATGGCTGAGAATTCCATTGTATAAATATAGCACAACCTCTTTATCCAGTCATCTGTCAATGGCCACTTACGTTGTTTCCATGTCTTGGCTGTTGTATATGGTGCTGCTATGAACACTGGGTGCATGTGTCTTTTTGAGTTAGATTTTTCTCTGGATATATGCTCAGGAGTGGGATTACTGGATCGTATGGTAAGTCTGTTTTTAGTCTTTTGAGGGATCTCCATACTAGTTTCCATAATGGCTGAACCAAACTACTTTCCCACCAGCAGTGCAGAAGGGTTCCCTTTTCTCCCCACCCTCTCCAGCATTTATCATTTGTGGACTTCTGAATGATGGCCATTCTGACTGGTGTGAGGTGATACCTCATTGTAGTTTTGATTTGCATTTCTCTGATAATTAGTGATAATGAACATTTTTTCGTGTGCCTCTTGGCCATTTGTATGTCTTCACTGGAGAATTGCTTGTTTAGGTCTTCTGGGCATATTCTTATATAAAGATATTACTCAGGCAATTTTCCCTTTTTTCTTTTGCATCATCTAGTTTTCCTTTTCCACTTTACTATTTTTGCATGATCTTGCAAATATGCTGTTATTTTCCTTATTAAACAAAATGCAAAACAAAAGAAACACTTTTCTTGACCTCAGTTGTCTAGCTAGCTTTACATTTCCTTATCAACATAACTCTGTAAATGAGGAATCTTCATTTGCTAACTTCATTTTTTTTCCTTTTCTAATTCCAGTTCTTCTCTTAACATATCGGGGAAACTGATTCCTATCAAGCTTTTGCATAAATACTCCAATTGAACTGTTCTGGCCAAAGATTTCTCACATCTCAGGATACATCCCTGTGAAGTGTGACTCTAGTGTTCCCAGCACCAATTTTCCCCAATCCCTTGAATCTGGAGTGTTTCCATAACAAGGACCTATTATGGGCTTTGGGGCCATGCTGTGGGAGAAGTTCTGGAAAGACAATAAATAGACTGTTGGTAGAGATTGAAAGAACTGTGAATAAACATATGTACAAAATATAAACTACATATTCATGAATATATAAACTATTCGCTTTCAGTGATCTTTCTGCTTCTTGTAACTTGAGTTCATCCTCGTCTGTGACCCTCTAGAAACTGGATGCTAGCCATGTCTGTTCTAGTACTTTCTTGCAGTGCCTAGCTCCCTAGCATTCAGGATTTTGCTTCTGGGCAGCTCCTCATCTCTGGCCAGTTGGGCTTTCTTTTTAGATAAACTTGGTGGGATGATTCTGTCTACATTCATATCTATTACCTTCTCCAGAAGAGAAGTTGAGATTCAGAAAGCTACATACAACTCATCTTTGCTCAGCATTTTCTTTAGGAGATAGATGTAGTAGTATCGGGGTTTTATGATAAAAAGAGAAAAGGGGACTTGGGTGAGGGTATCAGTAATGGACTTGGGACAATTGAACCACTGGAGAAAGAATCAAAGAAAAGCCCACAAAGCTACCGAGTGATACCTGAGGTAACCATATCTCATCATAACTACCAGTATTTTACATCTTAAAATGACATGAAATTTTAGTATATTGAAGTCCTTAAAATCAGTGACTAACCCTGAAAGATGGCCAGAGATTTTTGAGTAGATACATAGAGGACAAGCAGAATCTTAGATATTTTTGATGGTGAGCTCCATGAGAACAGACACTGTTTTTTCTCTCTCTCCTTGTCTTCCTAACAATCAATTAAACTATTGATGTATAATAGTGACTAAATAAATATTTGTTGAATGTGGATGAATCCATGTTAAAGGTTGTCAGTTTTTCTGTAAAAATAGGCAGGGAAACAGAAATGTATATATGTTTGAGAAATAGTAATACAGGTTGGCTGGAGTCTAGGGTGGTGATAATGAAAATCAAGGGGCCAAGCTTGAAAGGGAGTGAGACTTGCTATCGTATTAATATTTTCCCATTGCATAATATAATCAGTAGAAGATAAGCATTACATAAGAGCCTTAAGGAGATGATAATTTTTTTCAAGAAATGAGAGTCTGCTTTGCCATAGATGGTGTGCATATTTAGGGAATAGATGGGCTTTTAAGCCTGTCTCAGATCACACCACTCCACATTAGGCAAGTTTGTTTTGAGACTATGAATAAGGTTATACTTTCCTTATATAATAATGTGAAGGTTATTTTATTTGAGGAAGAATTAAATTATTTTGTATTCTTAAAATTTCCATTTGCTTTCCATAACGTTTTTATTTTCTGGGATCCTTGCTAATCAGTATTCCAAACTATTTTGGGTATATCTGAAGAGGTGATTTGATTTAAATGACTTGTCTACTGACATGTAATGTAGTGTCTTATTCTGGTTAGGAACAAATTATTTAGTAAACTCGGATTTGCCTTCAGAAATAGTCACTGCCTACTGATCAAAAGAAAACTTCTGTTTTCATTGTGGGATGCCAGCACGCTGAGGAGGAAGGGAATTTTGGAACCACGTGGCGTAGCTGCACAGGCATGAACAGTAGCAGCAAGAGACTGGGTGGCAGGTGCAGCTGGCTAGAAATTGGGAAAGGCATGCTGTGCTATTTGCAGAAAAAGGTTCAGTCTGTACCCTTCTCCATTGTGGAGACAAACTATATTTCTTGCAAATTAATAGGCAAAGCCTAGAAATCTGGATGTAGTTCAGAAAAGGTTAAAGAAACAGTTCAAAAAAATCAAAGCAAGGAACAGGAAGTTATTAGAAAGCCAAGCTGAGTTTCTGTGGGCTTTGAGTGGAGAATTAGGTGTTTGTCTCTTGCTGTATAAAATCTCCTGGAAGAAAGTCTCAGCTGTTTACAAAGTATTAAATCGATATTATGAAAGATATGTTGCATTTCTTATGTATTAACATCTAGCTACAAACTTGGATTGAAGATACAGATAAAAAGAGGTATATTTAATCTCTGAAATATTTTGAATAGAATATTATAGCTCTTGGGAAAGAAAGAAAAAGAGAGAGGGAGAGAAAGAGGGAAGGAAGGAAGGAAGTAGGAGGGAGGGAGAAAAGAAAGAGAAGGAAAATGTTAATTTCTTTAGGATCTTAGGCCAGCATATGCTTCTCTACTGATGGCAAGTCATAATTACTGCTTTGACTCCTAAATTCCCCAGTTTTTATTCTCTTCAAGTACAGCAATTATTTTACATAAATATGTGTTTGTGTATGAGAGTGAAAGGGAAAATGACTACTATTTTTGAAGCAGCATCTGATGTTGAGAATAAAAAATGAGAACTGAAGGGAACTTTAATATTTTACTTAAGTATTTGAAATTAAGACTATTGTACAGGATTGAGTTACACATTTTTATCTTGAGATATTTCGTTGTTTTATTTGCATTGTAGTGACTAAAGGAATTAAAATTTATTAGAAACTCTCAGTTTATGCACTGGAATTGTTTAAGAAGCATATTGATTACCTGGCAGTTAAGTATCTATAAAAGATCTTGAGTATCGAATCATCTGAAATTACCACTTAATGGGTGTTACATGATTGTATAGCTTTTAATATGTTAAACGTATTTATGTGGAATGTTTATTGGTCTGTCTTTTTTTTCTATTAGTTACTGTCTCCCTGTCCCCATGCCTTCTTAGAGAATTTCATCACATAGCCTTTTCAGAACCCATGCTCTGTCGGTCAAGCCATATACCATGGAATAAGCACATTAGTTTCAATTACTTTGAGGACTATTTTGGAGGCGCATTAAACCAAGAGTGTATCAGTAAATGTTTAGAATCTATTTTTAAAGTAGTAGCTTTAAGGGAAACCCGAGTCACTGGATTTATATCCCTTTAAAAGAGATATTTAAAATGTCTTCATGTGGCTAGATTGTCTTTACAGCGATGACCCTTGTTCTCTTGGGCCTTGGGAAGTTTCACTGGGTTGAGTGTGGATGTGAATGTACCTGTACATGTGTATGAGTTGTGTTTAAGCAGGAAGCCGTCTCCATTACACTCACCCACCACTCAGCTTCCAAAACCCTCCTGTGCTTGGCGATTTCTCATAGGTC
Source organism: Camelus ferus (assembly GCF_009834535.1). Classification (NCBI taxonomy): domain Eukaryota; kingdom Metazoa; phylum Chordata; class Mammalia; order Artiodactyla; family Camelidae; genus Camelus; species Camelus ferus. The sequence goes on along the minus strand of NC_045697.1, from coordinate 96,587,343 downwards.
CAACCCAGGCCATGAGGATGCTGTCAGGATGTGACAGGTGACAAAGACCAAGTGAGGCTAGCATACTTTGAGGCTGGGGCACACAGGTGTATCTGCACAGGGTCACAGTCAATAGCCGTGAATTCAGATTCATTCTCTGCAGCTAAGTGGCTGTCATGAACAAAGCTCTTAACCCTTTTGAGCCTCCTAAGCAGAATTCTACCCTCAGATTGTTGTTAAGCTAAAACAAGACAGCATGAAGATGTTCTGTGCAATTCCTGGTACAAAAGTTCATGCTTAATAAGTATTAGTGGAAACAAAAAAAAAGTCTTGTGAAAACAGTGTCAATTCTGTGGCCTTATCATGTAAAGATGGGAATGACTAGTGAAAGCTATTGTTTATTTTCTGTGGTTTTTTTGGTTGTTGATTGGTTGCTATTTTAACATTCATTTTTTTTAAGCTGCTTTAACTCATTTTTTAACATTTTATTCATTTATTATTAATTTTTTTTTAATTTTGGGGGGAGGTAATTAGGTTTATTTATTTCTAGAGGAAGTACTGGGGATTGGACGCAGGGCCTGGTGCATGCTAAGCATGCACTCTACCGCTTGAGCTGTACCCTCCACCTTTAACATCCATTTTTAATCATAGTGCAGTTGTTTCCTCTTGGATAGCTTTCTTTAGTAGGGAAGGCCTAAGTTTAACTTCTGAGCTACAGAAAAAAATGGAGAGAAGACCCACATTATTCCTTTAAATGCGGAGCTTTATTTCTTCACCCAAAAGCACTTTGTTAGAGGGAGCACTTGAGAACTATGTCTCCAAAGCCTTGATGCCCCAACCTGGATTGCATCTGATGGGCATCCAGAGGGAGACAAGGCAGCAGCTTGGTGGAATGAACTCAGGGCCTGTTCTGCTGGCAGCATTCCCATCTCTGCCTCTAGGAGACTTGTCTTTCTCGCCCCTCTGCCATCTCTGTGAAGGTACCCAAGGAACTGGAGCATTTTCTTCCAGCAAAATGAGGAGGATTGCTCCAGGTAACTAGACTTGAAGGATGCTCAAGGATTTCTTAAAGCACGGCTTCCCGCAGTGCTGCCTGGCTGCTGATTACTGGGAAATTGTAAGGAGGAAACCAGATGTGCAGCAGACACATTGAGTACAAGTTTAGACTTCAGGCAAGGAATTCTAGTTAACTTTTAATTTTGTTTCATTCAGAGCTGTTTAAATTTATTTAGGCTCATATCTGCTATCCTCCTCTGTCACTACCACATGATTTAAACTGTCTTTTACACAGTGAACACTGCAGAACATTTTGTTTGAAATGAGCGTGTTGAGTAAATTTCCCAGGGAATGTATCTGTGGTGATAATGATTGCTTAAAATTAGTCCTTTCTACCTCCCATCACCTGAGAATAATAGAGTACCAACAATAACCTTAATCTTTTGGAAATTTGTCACCCGGCTTTGTCAAAGCAAACAACATTGACAGAATGCTTTTTGCTTATTGTAATCACTGTTTACCTTAAACTGTCAAACAAGATTAGCTCCATTTCAACATCACTTTCTAGTATATTATATTGTTTAGTGTTCACATTTCAATACTTGATTTACTTTCTATACCAATCTCTCAGCTCTCCACTTTGAGTCCTAAAATTAGAAGCTTGAGTTCATCTCTGATTCTTCCTCCATCCTCAGTTCACAATCACTGTTCTTAAATTTGTCCCACTGGAGACAGTTCTAGAATAAATTCTCATCAAGTCTAAGTTGCATTTATGCCCCAGTCTTCTAATTCCTTTTTTTTTTGTGCTTTTAGTTGTATATTCCTCAAATCATGCTCTCATACCTACACTAGAGCAGTGGATTAAAAAAATAATAAAAGTGCCATTTATTTAGTTATTTTGTAACTAATGACATAATTATTGACCTTTTATTTTGTCATTTAGGGAAATATAATTCATTTATCAGGCGGAGGGGGAGGTTGGTAATTCAACAAACCAGATTCAATTAAGGCTACTTACAATATAATACTCTATTGCTTTGAATTCATTCATCTGTTTCTCCTTTTGATTTCAACTTTGGAATCTCTCCAACTCTTTTCACCACCACTGATTGTAACACACGTGTAACTACCACCCCACAGCAGAAAACGCATGCACCAGCAGTGCTGACCTGCTTATTTCTCTGAGCACGTCTTGTTCTTTGTGTCTACCATTCTGTTCTCGCTGTTCCCTCAGCCTGCAGTTCTTTCACTATCCTCCCTTGCTTGATAGACCCTTCTTGACCTTTAAGATTCAGATCTTCTCTATTCCAGAGAGCTTTTCTTAACCATTTGAAAGCATTTATCATTAAGAATAAGATTAAAAATAGTGGGGAGGGTATAGCTCAAGTGGTAGAGTGCATGCTTAACATGCATGAAGTCCTGGGTTCAATCCCCAGTACCTCCACTAAAAATAAATAAATAAGCCTAATCCCACCCCCTCCATAAAAAAATTGAAAAAAAAAACCCCACAAATTAAGAATGAGATTAAAAATAGAAAACTTTTCTGTGTTCAAATAATCATTAGGGCAATCTCTATCACTGCATTTGCCATAAGGTAGGATCATTACCATCCTCATGTCTGATTTGCTCCCTCTGCAGGCTTTTTGAAGATAAAGACCATTATTATTCACCTTGTTTATTTCTGACACTAGCACTGTGTTTGGCACATGGGAAGGATTGAATAAATTTCTTCATTTTATATATATGGAGAGAGAAAAACTTTGACAAAGCATATTCCTGCATTTTGAAGGTTACTTTGATGAATTTGGGGATAATGTTACCTGGTAAAAGAATAAGGCCACGTAATTTGCCTCATATGTGAGAGTGAGTGTGCGTGTCTGTGTGCATATATATATATTACATACAGAATGCGAGTGTGTGTGTATATATATATAATATATGATAACATGTTATGATCATGTATATGATAGACATAATGAACCAGAATGTATTAATTTCTGCAACATTATTGTAATCCTAACACTTGGTAATGGAAAGTTACTTCATAGATTTTGAAGGCAATTGGTGACAAATATATTTCCTTTTCAAAAATATTGATTAATTACTGTTTGTTAAACTGTTAAAATACAACGTAGGACATTTTAAAGGGGTAGGGAAGAGGAGGATGGTTTCTCGAATAAACTCATCTTGCAGTTGGAATTCTTTTAGTCTTGAGTGGGTCCCACCTGTCATACCCCGTATCACTAATAGCTCAGCTGCCTGCTTTCTGCTCTGACTTTCACCTCCATCTACCCCTGCTTACACTTTTTGTTTGCTCACAGCAATTAATGTGTCTTGCAGCTCATCGTAGAGTTCCACTCTTAAGAAATTGTTTGGGTTTTTTTTTGCATCGACCACTCTTTATATTTCTATAGATAATCATAATTTTTATATTATCTTGACTTTTTTCTTGGTGTTCCTGAAAGTGAGGCTCATCTAAATCCTCTCACATCCTAACAATGTCAAATTCAAGCTCATTTGCACTTATGGATGTGATCAGTGTTTGTTTTTAAGTTCTGCCATGTTAGTTTGTATTTTATTTCTGATTTGTGTTGTCCCTTTAAAGCTGTCACCATTTTGTTAAACCTTTAGTTTACTTTGAAAAATTAGATTATTACACATTCTCCTGTTTTGTTGCTACATTTTAATGGGGTATTCTCATTTTCTCTTAAACATTATTTCATCACTTTTTATCTCATAATTGGTGTAAGCTTAAACAAAACCCTCTTCGTTTCCCATGTTTAAATGAGGTACATACCTCCAGGCTGTTAGGAGGAGCAGGTCATAATACCCTCACCTTTGTGCTCCAAGGGGTCCCTCCTTTTTTTTTTTTTGGTTTTCCTAGGTATACAGTGTAATGATTCCATACTTGTATAAATTGCAAAATGATCACAGTAAGTTTAACTAATATGTCACCACACATTGTTACACATTTTTTCTTATAATGAGCACGTTGAAGATCCACTCTCCTAGCTACTTTCAAATATGCAATACAGTATTATTCACTGTAATCACCATGCTACACATTACATTGCCATGATCTGTTCATTTTGTAACTGGAAGTGTGTACCTTTTGACAGCCTTCAGCCATTCTTCCCCACTCCTGCCAGGCAACCACCAATCTGTTCTCTGTATTCATGAGCTCGGGTCTTTGTTTATTACATTTCACATATAAGTGAAATCATGTGGTATTTACCTTCCTCTTCTGTTGTAAATGTACGAAGTGTGTCCTTGGTGTGGAGCCACTTTCTTCTCCGACTCAGGAGAAATCTCTGCTCCCGCCCTACACTCTGCTGTTATGGCTCCACAGGATTTGCCTTTCAGAGTGGCACGCTCAGTGTCACATACATTTGCTGGTAAAATCCTTTCTGAAGTCATTTTCCTATGGGCACTACTCCTGTCCATATCAGAATCTTTTTATTTTTCTGATTCCCAGTGTTCCTGCCTTGTTTATCTTATTTTTCTATTTATGTGACTTTCCTTCAGAGTTAGGCAAGGATGTATATGTTTTGTACTTCTGAAGTTCTCAGAAGCTTAGATTGTCAAAATTATGCTTTATTTTCCCACAAAACATGCTTTTTTTTTTTTTTTTTTCCTGTTTAGACATTTCTTGAAGCTTGTCAGGACTCTATAGGGTCTCTGCTCAGAATTTGCTTTTGTGTGTGTGTGTTTTGTTTTGTTCTGTTTTGATTTTGGTTCCCCATACTCTACATCAGTGATTTCCATTTACTCCTGGTATTGGATTGGTTAAGAATGTACATTTTATAATGCCAAGGTGTTATGCTTACCAACGTGTGTGCATCAAAGGAACCCAGGGATGTTATATCTGATTAGAACTACAAACTTAATTTTATACCTTTATCATTGCAACAAAGGTAGCAAAACAACCTGGCCTTGAAACCAGGACAAGGTTAATATGCATTTGATAAATCTGCTTGTTCCTTAAGTGAAAAGTGATGCTATACAAACACCACTAATATCATCAGTAGGTACAGACTATGGGTCCTACCTGTGGTAAACAAACAGAAAAAACTGCCTTGTATTTGTTAGAATTTGTGAGTTTCAAAGATGTAAGTACTGCTGCGTTTTATTAAGGTGAATTGTTATTTTTTACAACATGTGTTCTGTGAAATACCAGTTCAGTGGATACCAGTAAAAATGTAAAGTATCCCCTCAAATTCAGACACTAGACAAGGTGTCGTTTATCACTAATTATGTTCAGGGTCGCATAACTGGAAGTGCAAACCAGTGCTATAAGGAGAGTTCAGAACAATAAAGAATGGAAAGAGAGAACATTGTTATTTTTCAGAGGACATGAATACATATACAGAAAATTCAAGAAAATCTAGAGACTGTGAACTAACAAATGACTTTAGCAAGTTTTTTGGACTTAAAACCAATATACATATATTGATAGTTTTCCTGTATTTTCTTTGTAAAAACTAGACATGTGGTAATAGTAAAATGAGTATTCCATTTTTAAGAGTAATGAAAATCTCTTATGTACCTAAGAATGTATTTAAGGTATGGTAGTGGACCATAGGGAAATCCATTACTTTTCCTGAAGGAAAAAAAAACCTAAGTATGTGAAGGTATATACCATATATAAGGAGAGGAAAATGGCATGAAAATGCCATTTCTTTTTATGTTAGTCTATAAAAATAATACAATTCCAGTTTTACAAAAATGAATGTTTATATTGATTGTTGTTATTCTTGAATTGGCAAAAGAATCAATAATACCTAGGAAAATTTAAAAAACAAATTAAGAAAGATTAACCTACCCTGCCAGATATGACTGGTAATCCTGGGCAGCAGTCATGGTAAAGAAATCCCTCTACCATTTTGTGTTCCAGGAGATGGCTTAGCAAAAGGAGACAAGCCTCCCCACGTGACTTAGATCAGACTCACGAATACCCCCCTTGTTTACCCATGACTGGCCAAACGCAGAACCTCCAAATTTCTGTTCTTGGCCATATAAATGATAGCTGAACGGTTTTGCCCCCGCTAATCAGGTGGAACAAAATATTTGATAACCAGACTTTGGATTAGGTTGCTCTGCTTCTGCCAGGTTCCTGAACTTTGATCCACCCTCAGCCTGAGCCAGTAGATAACCTCTCATTAACAGCCCCTTCTGCGAATAGGCTGAGGGTAAAAAACTTCTCTGATCCACTAATTACATCACTTTCATTCATCCTCTGGTTCTAGTCTGACTCACTTCTCTCTGTAAAAGAAAAATCCTCTTCTGCCTTGTCTTTGAGATGCTTGCAGATCTCACACCTGGAGTGTTCTCTCTATTACAGTAGTCCTCTCTCTGTTGTAATCGTTTTGTCCCTCCTTTTGCAATAATCCTTTCAAATAAAATCTCTCCCTACCTAGCTCTGGAACTGTTAATTATTTCACACTGACCAGTGCAACACAATGGCCAACCCATAGACAGACCTATGAATTTATGGATGTTTTTATCATAAGGAGGAAGGAATTACAAGTCAATGGAGAAAATATTAACTTGTTAATAAATTATGATGGGAAAACTGACTAGCATCATGGAAGAGGGAAAATAGAAGCCTAGCTCATTACATATACAAATACATTTCAGATGTGTTAAAAAGTCTAACATGAAATGGAAAATTGTTATGTCCTAAGAAGAAAATACTGGATATATTTAGTTATGACCGCAACTAAAGAAAAAATTCTTCAGACAAGTTCCCAAAAATGCAACTCATATGAGTAAAGGTGTACATTTGACTTCATTAGAATGTATATTTTCTGGGATGAAAAAAGTTATTAAATTAAAAAATAAGGATCAGTCTAGAATGAAACATCTGCAGTGAACAGAGTAAGAAGAGATTGCATGCTTGGAATTTATTTTTAAAGAAATCCTACCTTTTCTATTCTTCTCTTCTCCCAAATTTTCTTAACAGTTTGGCCCAATAGACAGTCGGTGCCTAACCAGGGAGGACAGGACCCCTGGCCACACCAGAGATTGTTGGAGCCTGAGCAGTAGGTAGAATGGGGTGTCCATGCAGTGGATGGGGAAGAGGGTATGGTAGAGGGGAAGAGCTGACCTAAAGTGGGAAGGGTCTAAAAGAAGATAATTTTGGCAAGTTGAAGTAAGACTCCTAGGGAGGTAAAATCCAGAATATAGTGAGGATAACCCTTAGAGGTGTCTCTGAAACTCAGGTCTGGCTGCTTGTTGCTCAAAAGCCAATACGCAAGAGGCCAGTGTTGGTAGAAATGAAGGTTTGCTTTATTCTGGAGCCTGACAACCAGGGGAGAGGGCAAACTCCTGTCCAGAGGCCAACCCCTCCCACTGACAGTCAGTAGGGAAGAGCTTTTAAAGAGGAGTTTCAGTGGCGTACAGGTGGAGGGAGGGAGCAACGTGCAGAACAGCACAGTTAGCTCTGATAGTCGTCTTGAAATCAGTCATGCAGTGGTCTGATCAGCATCATCCTGGTTGTTTTAAGTATAGTTAATCTTCAGTTCCAGGGTTAATTTGTTCCCATTTCTCAGAGGCCTGTTCTTGGAATTGTGGCAGCTATGCCATGGCTACAGCCTGGTCATTGTGTAGTTAACTTCTTCCACCTGGTGGGAGTTTTAGTATCTACAAATCAGCTGAAAGGATATGGCTCAGAGTATTATCTATAGCTCTTGAGGAGGAACTAAATGTTCTTGACTTGGTTTAATGACTAAACTGTTATTTTGTTTTGCTTGACTTTATTTCCCTTTGTTTCTGTATTTTCTTATTTCTCTGATTAAACTTATTCTTTGACTAAATTTTTTCTACAGACAAGAGGCAGGTGGGTCTGTCCTGGGAAGGCCCCATAGGGTCCTGCTCTGTTTCAGAGAGAATAGACAGCAATTTCCATTGGGGTTGGAGGAAAGATATCTGATGTGATGTAACAGTTGAATAATTGTGTGTAAGAAACAACTTCATAGCAGGTTACAGTGGTATCCATTTTTTGCTCACTCTCAGGTCTGTGGGGAGGTTGTATCCAGGCTGGGCTCTTCTGGGATTGGCTGGGCTGTACTCTAGGCTGTTAGTTGGGTGGAGGTCTGTTCCTGTTGTCTCGTACTGGCTGTTTAGGGCAAGTTGTGTCAATCTGGATGGAATGGCTGAAGTGCAAGAGGCAAAGCAAAACAGTGTAAAATATGTAAAACCTCTGCTTACACAGATTCTCTGCACATTGCCAAAAGCGGGTCACACACCTGAGCCCAAAGTAATAATGCCTTAGGGAATGTTACTCTTTATAGTCTACAAGGAGGCACTGCAGAGCCATACATACATCAAAAGGTGGGGATTTATTCTACTGCAACAGGGTCACAGGAAAGAGTAGGATCAATAATTAGTTTACCAGAATTAGGTACGTACTATTTTGACTCCTTAGGTAAGGGACAGGAGATTGAGAGGGTATGTCCCCTTCATTATATGTGCAAGGTAGGATATAAGATTATCTGTATTCAGTAGAAGTAGTGAGTGGTGGTGCAAATTATTTGAGGAAAATGGTGAAGGTTTTAAATATATGGTAAAAGGAATGAAGATGTGGGCACAAAAAATGTTTCCCAAGCAATTTTGAGGACGTAGCAGAGGTTGAACACCATGCATTTGGTAGTGCCAGTAAATCAGCAAAGTTTAGGACATGGATAAAGTGGTTGCTAAAGGACGGTAGAGGTTTTGACGACTAAATTTGAGAACAAAAACTGAAATTGTGGTGATAGCAATGTCTACATAGCAAGATTGTCATTGTTTGATGATAATATTTTAATAGGTAAATAGGTTATGAGCCAAGTGTCAACATTGGTAATACTGTAAGATGATATGAGTGGATAAAAAAAGTTCTGAGAGCTTCAAAATAATGAGTGATTCTTATGAATTTGCCTTTTGTGTAGAAAGAGAATGATTGAATATTTTCTGTTTTATATGATTTAATCTACTAGTTGGTTTTTACCAGACAGTAGAAAATGAAGGCTTGGGGCCAGGAGAAAGCATTACACCTCCACCTCTATCTTCCATTTCTGATTATGTGAAGTTTGTGGGGACTGGGAGTGAGTGAAACTAAAGATGACGTGTAAGAATAACAGACCTCAGATAAGGAAGCTGGAAGATTCATCCTTTGGCAGAATCCATTCCATAAGTGGTTTGCAATTTCCCATCTAATAAAATCTAAGGTTCTTGGTCTGAGATGTGACTATGTTCAAAAGGTGATATATCCCTATTTTCCATGTCAAATCTCATAGTATTGCTTTAGGTGATAGATAAATAGGTAAAATTGTACTGTAGGGCCTTGGGTGTGGGAATTTTGCATTGGTTATCTCTGTGCCTATTCCAGGATTCACCACATTATGCATTTGTTACATGTTTATTGAAATTAGTCGATTAATGCATTAATATTTAATAACGTAAATCAGTGAGCATGTCCTTGAGGAAATTATTCTAGAAAAGATACTTTCTACTGAACCTCTTTTAAGAGAGAGGCTTGAAAATTGTCTGAAACAGACACACTGAAGTGGGAGAATAGGCCTTGGGAAGAAACTCTTGGTTTCTGTTGTATTTTTACTTGAAATGGTATAAGATACAGGTTCTAGCTGGTGCAGCTCTGACAGTTATATCTCAAACTAATTACTATTTAGATTGCACATTCTTAATATTTCTTTACTAAATATTTCTAGAGGAAGAAATATAATTTTTTTTTTACCCTTCTAAGTTCTCTTTGGGCCCTTATGACAAAAGGTAGATTAATGAGAGAAACACACACACAAGTTCATTAACATGTGTACTTCATGTATAAATGGGAGACACCCAGGGACAAAGGAGTAACTCAGAGTGATGGCGTAGAACTCTGGTTTATATAACATCTTCAGTAAACAAAAATACATCTGTGCTAAATGACATAACAAAGGAAAGCACGTTTAGATTTCTAAGGGCAGCAAACTGTGGGAAGGTAAATATTGGGTGGGCCAGGGGGACTAATGATAGATATAAACTAGTTAGTAAAGTTTGTTATGCAGATTCCTCTGATAACCTTCTTCAGACTGATAGGGTCCAAAGCTGTCTCCAGTAACTAACTTTTTTTTTTGTATTTTTAAAATTAAAGTATAGTCAGTTTACAATGTTGTGTCAATTTCTGGTGTACAGCACAATGCTTCAGTCATACATGAATATATATACATTCGTTTTCATATTCTTTTTCACCATAAGCTACTACAAGATATCGAATATAGTTCCCTGTGCTATACACTATAAACTTGTTTACATTTCATATATACCAGTTGGTATCTGCAAATCTCGAACTCCCAGTTTGTCCCTTCCCACCCTACCCCCGACCCCCGGTAACCGTAAGTGTGTTCTATGTCTGTGAGTCTGTTTCTGTTTTGTAAATAAGTTTGTTTGTCTCTTTTTTTTTTTTAGATTCCACATATGAGTGATATGGTATTTCTCTTTCTCTTTCTTGCTTACTTCACTTACAATGACATTCTTCAGGTCCATCCACGTTGCTGCAAATGGCATTTTATTTTTTTATGGCTGAGTAGTATTCCATTGTATAAATATGCCACAACTTCTTATCCAGTCATCTGTCATTGGACCTTTTGGTTGCTTCCATGTCTTGGCTATTGTAAATAGTGCTGCTGTGAACATTGGGATGCAAGTATCTTTTTGAATTAAGGTTCCCTCTGGATATATGCTCAGGAGTGGGATTGCTCATCATATAGTAAGTCTATTTTTAGTCTTTTGAGGAATCTCCATTCTGTTTTTCACAATGGCTGCACCAAACTACATTCCCACAAACAGTGTAGGAAGATTCCCTTTTCTTCTCAGCCTGTCCTGGCATTTATCATTTATGGATATTTGAATGATGACCATTCTGACTGGTGTGAGGTGATACATCATTGTAGTTTTGATTTGCGTTTCTCTGGTAAGTATTGATAATGAGCATTCTTTCATGTGCCTGTTGGCCATTTGTATGTGTTCACTGGAGAATTGCTTGTTTAGTTCTGCCCATTTTGGGATTGGGTTGTTTGTTTTTGTCTTATTAAGTTGTATGAGCTGTTTATATATTCTGGAAATTAAGCTCTTGCCAGTCTCATCTTTTGCAAATATTTTCTCCCGTTCCTTAGGTTGTCATTTTGTTTTACTTATGGTTTCCTTTGCTGTGCAGAAGCTTGTAAGTTTAATTAGGTCCCGTTTGTTTATTTTTGCTTTTATTTCTATTGCTTGGGTAGACTGTCCTAGGAGAACATTGCTAAGATTTATGTCAGAGAATGTTTTGCCTAATGTTTTCTTCTAAGAGATTTATTGTGTCTTGTCTTATGTTTAAGTCTTCAAGCCATTTTGAGTTATTTTTGTGTACGATGTTAGGGAGTGTTCTAACTTCATTGATTTACATGCAGCTGTCTAGTTTTCCCAAAACCATTTGCTGAAGAGGCTGTCTTTATTCCATTGTATCTTCTTGCCTCCTTTGTCAAAGATTGACCAAAAGTTTGTGGGTTCACTTCTGGGCTCTCTAGTCTGTTCCCTTGATCTATATGTCTGTTTTTGTACCAATACCATGATCACAAAAGACCCAAAATTGCCAAAGCATTACTGAAGAAAAAGAATGAAGCTGGAGGAACTTTTGTTTTTACTGGTAGAGAGGGGAGGAGGGACACCTTTGTAATTTTATGTCCTGCTTTTTGGCAAATACAGGAGGGCAAAAAGCTTTTTTTTTTTTTTTTGTATCTGCATCTTCTCAATTACCTTCATCTCAAAATAATACTTACACAAGAGTGGCATATTTTGGGGTGGCATATTCTACCTTTCATGATGAAACATATTTCAAGGAAAATGTAGAAAATAAAACACTTAAAGTATGATGTTGTTTTAAACACCCCAGAGTACCTTACCTCCTGAGATTTAAAAGCACTCCATTGTGATGTATTATTTTTTCTATTTAAAAACTATTTATAATTTTAGTATACTCATTAGAAAAATGTTACTAAAATGTATACATCATTCTGAGTTAATGTAAAATGAAAAAATTAATGAGTTCAAACCAGATTATGAACTAAAAGCAATTTCTAATTAAAAATTTTTAAGATTTTTAAATTTTCAGTCATACCAATTCATTCAAATTATATATATACATTTATAAAGCACTTTAATAAATCAAAAGCTATTTGAGTTTTTCAATTGAATATTTGTAAAGTAGAATTTGATGCTTCTTGTGATATAATCCCATATACAAAGCAGTTGCATGGCTTATACGTATGAATGCTAATTTCTTATTTCTGACATCTTTAGCTGGTTTAAAGTTTTGCAGTCTTTTCTTTTGTTAATATTTTTGTTATCTTTAAAGCTTCAAAGATGATATTTTGTCGATATTTGTAGAGCATCTCAAATTAAAGTGTGATATTTAATGACGGATTTAGACTGATTCTTGACATATTTATAACTCCAATCAGCTTAAATTTTATCTGCTTTTTTGGAATAAAGCCATTTAGCTACAAAAGATTCAAGCAGCTTGAAGATTATTAAAACAGTATGTGTTCTTTTAATAATATAGCTTAAAGTGTTCCCATTTGGGGGGGGAAATCCTTGAGGTTCAACAAGCCATCAAACAAAATACACAAAGTGCCACAAAAGACCTTATGATTAATTTATTTCATTTGTATTCTTCTTCATATTTTATTATACTCTTTAGCTTATTAAGGTTAATTTTTGGAGAGAAAAGATTAAAAATTGTTTCAAATCATGAACTTACTAGTTTCATGATTTCTGAACATCATTTAAAATTGATCTGCTGTGTTATTTCCAAGCTTTTCATATTGAATAAGTTACTCAAAAAATAGAAGTAAGAGATCCAGGTATTTGAGGGGACCTTTTTCATGCAAATCATTCTTTGTGAAAACAGCCTGAATTAACATAGGCAAATCATAGTCTTGAGAAAAGTTGTAATAAAAATTAAGAAAATAATGTCTTTTTTTACATACTGAAAGTCTTAGCACTTTCTGAAAATTAGAATTTTATGTTATGAAGGAGAGAGAGCAATGCAAGGAGAGATTGTGCGTGCATAGTTTTTGTCTAGTAGAACTTTATTCACATTATTATCAAATTCATTTTAGAGAGTGAATATCAGAAGGAGCAGTGTGAAAAGAAAGCCAGCTTTGGAAGTTCAGGCTTGGGAAAATAAAATATTTGTCAAATTGAAAAGTACAAAAGTAATTTTATATTCCAGTCCATATACGTTTTATGGCTTTTTTCTTTTTTTAAAAGAATTTTCAAGTTTATCAGTCAGGATTCCCAGTTATGCTGAAGAGATACAACAAAGACTTGCTTTTCGATTCTGCCGCAGTCCATTGAGGGAGCTGCCACTCCATTCCCCCCTCAGTATGGGCTGGAGTGTGCGGTGAAGCACGTGCTGTTTTCTCAAAATGTCAACCTGGAAGTGACCCAGGCCCCTCTTGCTCACATTTCATTGCCCCAAATGAGTCACATGGACACATTCAATTTCAAACTCAATGAAAGTGCAGTGACATGGCAGGACCCATATGAAATACTGGGTAAAAAAAAAAAAAAAAGAAACACCATAGTCTTCTGTTCACTATAAAAATGTTGAAATATATGAAAAAATAAATGTCAGTGGTATAAGGGATCCATGAAAAAGTAAAAAAAAAATAAAAAAGGTAAACACAGGATAGAACCTCAAACAGGTATTTCACATACTGTAAAGGTCACTTCAAAACATGGAAAACCTTAACAGTATAAAATTCTGTCTTAAGAACAGGGTTTGGACTGAGCTTCTAGGTTTCGGTTATTGGGTTGGTTATACTCTCAATACAGTTGCCATGTGAAAATAGTTTCAGCAAGGGTAAAACGTTAATAATCTCTGTGAATTGATAGGCAACTAAGTTATCATTTGGATATAGGCTCTGCCTTGCTGAGAACTGGAATGAGGTGGGGGTTGGTTTCTAGACGTAATGCTAAAGGGTATTGGTGGTGGGATGTGTGATTCTTTAAATGGAGACTGTCGGAGTCAGCGAATAGTATTGTCTGTCTGAGCAGCAGACGCTTGCTCTCCCACGCTCTTTGATTCCCGCACTTTAAACACATACTGCACTGTGGCCTCAAAGGCAGCATCGTGTAATCAGGACACAATAAAACCTGGTGTATTTTGACTTCTGAATAGACTATATACTTAGGTCTGGCATGAATTATTGCAAAAATTATCTTCTCTCACATCAATAAAGAAGATGATCCCAGTATTTTGGTGAAACTCATACTTAGTTTTCTATTTTTTTAGCATTAATAGAAAAATTATTTTGATTAGTTTTAAATTAATTTATTATCTTTTTAACACTTAATTTAAGAAAATTAATTTTAAGCAACTTTTATATATGTACCAGGAAATTTCTCTAATTGAATTTATAAAAATAATTTTTGAATACTTTGAATCTCCTTTATGAAAACACAAATATATAAACAGTTAAACAAAGCTGTTTTCTTGGAGTTCCTGAATGAAAATTATAAAAGAATGCAGAGCCAAAATTTGTGTTTGAAATTTGTTTTTTAAATAAATTAAGTCTTGTATATATTTAGAGATCACAAAATATTTCATTATGAATATTATTTTTGTCTGAAAACACCACATAAATAGGTTTCTCTCTTTTAGAAATATATATGGTTTGGAAATAGCCTCATAGACTTGGCAGGGATAAATTATGTTATTTTCCCAAGAAGTAAACTTTTCTTGGATGTCACTGTGTAGAATTTTGAGCACAGTTGTTCATGCTGAGTTTTCTAAGCTGAAAGATGTCACTGCCGGGTCTTAAACACATGGGGCAGCGTGCCATTGAGAACAACTTGCCCAATATCTGTCAAGCCAGGCCGAGCATGGGGCAGTGCCCAGAATCCATGAAGAATACTCTGAAGGTCAGGGCATCAGTTAACTACAGAGAGCTCACGATGAACTGTGGAAGGGTATAAAATGCCCTGTCGCTTTCAACATGCAGACAAGGAGTCAGGATTTCTCAGTTACCAGAAGTTACAATGCGTATTGATGGCTTGGTTAGAAGTCACACACTTTAGGTAGTATTATGGCTCAATAGTAATGCTACCATAATTAAAAAGACGACATGACTAGTTTCTGCTTCAGAATGCCTGGACAGTTCTTCAGCTACTTAAAAACCTAGAAAACTGTTTTTATTTAAAAATGCACAGTAAGATATTGAGTGTAGTTCCCTGTGCTATACAGTGAATCTTCGTTGCTTACCTATAGTATGTATAGTTTCATCTGTTAATCCCATACTCCTAATTTATTCCTCCCCCTCTCCCTTTTCCCTTTGGTAACCATAAATTTGTTTTCTATGTCTGTTAGTCTGTTTCTGTTTTGTATACAGACTCATTTGTATTAACTATAATATAGAAATTATGGGAACTAATCAGAATATATATATATATATATATATCTGAATTACTTTGCCGTATAGCAGAAACTAACACAATATTATAAACCAGCTATACTTCAGTTAAAAATGCATAGTAAGTGAATCTTAGCATATTTAATATGTGAGAGATTATCTAGCATTGTAATAATAGAGAACAGGTATGGTATGATTCAAAATAAGATTTTGTGTCTCTGTATAGAAAAATAATTTAATTTCTAGTATCTAGAAGGGGCAAACATGTAGTTATATTTTTTTCCTGCTGCATAAACAAGGAATAAATGACAGCTATTTTTAAACTACACATTTAAAATGAAAGGAATAGACATGATCAAAGTGTTTTCTTTTTGTGTAGTTGTTTCTCAGCTAGGTACTAGCGAACAAGACAAGGAAATAACTAAGGCAGAAAAAATACTCAGTGTTGAAAGGGAGGAAAAATGGGTAGAGAAATCTCAAATAAATGTATCAACTGAAACCAAGGGAAAAGATTCCTTCATGTAATATATATTGGGATTTTCCTCTGTATCTTACTTTTCAATTTTTTTTTAACTTTTCAATGGTTTTAAGTAACATATTATTGATAATAGATTCAGCACTTGGAATCATTTTTTATGATAATTCTTTTATACATCCACCAACTGGTATTACATTTTTCATACCTACCATTTAATCTATTCTCATTCTTCTGTGCACTGGGTTGCAATAAAATGTTGTCCATTGGGTTTACTAACATGTTCCTAAACTTGACCTAGAGCTTAGAGCATTCATTTTACACATTTGAAGTAATAGACTGGATAGGCATAAAATGAGAATGATGAAATAAATTGGGATTCCTAATTTAATTTTCTAACACAATAATTTAAAGTGTGTTCCTTAATTTTAAAAGGGCATATGTGTTTTATATTTATTCTTGCTTTATTTTTGGCAGTTACTAAAATTAAAAAGTAACTTTCATAGAGAAATAGAAATTCTTAAAAATCGATTGTAGGAAAAAGTTTTAAGTGATGATTTTAGTTAATGTTTAAATATATTAAGCAAATGCCCAACAACTTAATTTTTTTCATTAAGGAAAAGCATTCTCATATCTGGAGAAGGTGTGAAACTACAATTTTATTCTTAGAGAAGTCTTTAGGTAATATTTTTGTAAGCTTCTTGTTAATTAACAATGGCTTCTAATAAATCGGATGTGTCATATATCACTCAGTAAATAAAATATATTCATTAAATGACTAAGTGACTTTCATTTTGTAAATGTGGAGAGGAATTGGTTTCAAATTTGAAACCAAATTTGATACTTAGAATTTTAAAGAAAATCTTAATGTGACATTAAAGATTTCTTCTAATAAAGGGAGAAACGGATGGACTATTTTACTTTAGTTTAAATAAATTGGATTTGAAAAGAAATAAAAGAAAAATTGCCTTAAAAGTGTTTATCCTGTAACTTTTAAAGTTTTAGTTGTTTTAAAGTATAATATTTTAAAACCCTAGGACTGTCCTGATTAAAGTGTTTTTTTGTCTGATTGTAAGTACATATCCATTTGCTGGTGATTTCCACATATTGGCAGGTGTAGATTTATTAATTGTGAAAACGCTATTGACACCATATGAAAATGTTCAAGGAAGAACCATAGTATCTATGAAAAAGGACTTTTCCAGGCAGTAGGCTTCATTTTGACCTTTTGGTGGTGGTGGTAGTGGTTTTTCTATTCTGTACAGTGATGTAGTATCAGATATTTTGCATTATTGGTGACAGTGTGTTTAAACATGCATGACTAAACCAGTAACATAGTGTGGAAATAGGTTTCATGATTGAAAGGCTAAGCCGTTTTACTTTGCATCTTTCCCCATATTGTCACTGCATGGAGTAAAAGGGCATTTCAGCACATTTGGCCAAATTCTTCACAGTGGAAGAAACACAGATTCTTTACATTCTTTTAAATTCTTTATAGAATAATCAGCTCACTTAAAATACGGACTGTAGACACATTACAGCTTGCAGAAAGAAGACATATCAGCTGTTACAGTTATACCCCTTAGAGTAAGTGAAGGAACGTGGGGCAAAATTGTAAAGGATGAAAGCTCAGATTTCATTTTTCTTCCTTTCTCACCCTCCCCCCGCATAAAAACAAACAAACAAAACACCTTACATTTTTAGTCTTTTGAAAAGAAAAATGATTAAAGTAAAAATAATAAAAATGTTCTTGGGATATTAACATATGTAGAAGTAATTCCTTTTTTTTTTTTTTTTTTTTTAAAGAAAGAGATATCCTAGGTAACAGGTTTGTAAGCAAGGATGTGACAGGAGCAGAGCAGAAGGACAGGCTCATTCTGACTCAGTGAACAGGATGAACTGTGTGTGAAAGAAGATGGGAGCCCTGTGAGAGGATCATTGCAGTAGTCCAGTGGGGACAGCCTGACTAGGGAATGTGAGGAGGGAAGAATCCTGAGAGCCATTCCAGGAGCTGACAGTCCATCAGCTGGTAGGGGTTTTCTGGCTGTGCAGGACAGTGTCACTGACCACGACCTTTTGTAACTTATGTCAGATGATGCCACCAGGACCTTACGACCATCTGTCTCTCACTGCTCCTCTCTTTTGTATCAGCTTCATCCTGAGCTAGGCTTTTCCCCGTGGTGGTGACTAAAAGAAAAAAAAAATTCCTGTGGGAGAGAACTGTGCCTGAATCATAATAAATAGACACTTTGCTGCAAGAGGCTTTTTCTGTAAATGGACTTGAATGGCTTTAAAAATCACATTTTTTTTCAGTTTCATTAATATTATTATCAATGAAATAAAACCACTTTCTGTATTTAGAACTTCACTGGAACAGGATTAATAAGCTAGTACCATGTAGCTTTCCAGTAAACGTTTAAACAAATTTTCAAAGCAGTAGATAGGTATTCTAATAGTGGGGAACAAACTGAACTGACAGAAAATATTCAGAAGACAAAATCACTTTTGAAAGACTCAAAGTAATCAAGCAGAAATAATGTAACTGTACTAATTTCTAGATTAAGTTAATTTTAAAATTCCTTATATTAACTAACCTAATTAATTCGACCATGTTCTCTTTTGGTAAATTGTAAAATTTAAAACTCCAAATAACCCAAAAGAAAAAGTCATTTTTAATATAAGTCTTAATTCTTCTCAATTATACTTCTAATTATGTTAATAAATAATGCTGAACTTCATAAATTAATACAGCTATGAAAAATATTCAGAAGTGTATTGATAAATTCTCAGTAAGTTAATTTTAAATGAAAATATAATAAAAAAAGATAGCTTGAACTTTGAAGTTGTAATGTATATACATATATGTTAAAAATAATCATATAGAACTTTGAATTTTTGTTCTATGTTTACATGTCAGCATCCAACTGTTAGTCTGCCTTTTTCTAATAGTTTTGATCAGAAGTATCAGTATTTTTCTAAGGATTTCAACCAGTTGAATGACAAAACTAAATGCTTCAAACATTCAGTAAAAAATATTAAACTTGGAAAAAATTGAAAATAGAAACATTGCAAACATCAAAACACTCATTTCAAGTTTTATCCATCATACCACTCATTGTGTGTATGTGTGTGTGTGTTTGATTTTTCAAATTATTTAAAATGTTTTTGAATTATTTCTTTAAACAAACGTTACATTTATGACCACCTTCAGACTAGACCAGATTTATCAGCTTTCCTGTCTTGTGCATAATGGGTGATCATCGTATATATTTCTGGGTGTGTGGGTGGCTGTCTGTAACACATCACTACTACAGTTTCTCCTTTTGAACAATATCCTCTTTGTGCTGTCTGGTGAAGAACATTTGCTCTTACACCACTGGAGAGTAATAGGTCCCAGATCTACAGACAGTTGTGTCCAGTCCCAGTTTTGCCCAGTCCCAGTTTTGCTGTTGACTGATTTGTGACCGTCTTCAGTTAACTTGCTTTCTCTAATATCGGATTCCTCTGTAGTAAAATAAGGATGTTTGACTAAATGATCTTCAGTGTCTCTTCAGGAACTAATATTATGTTATCACCATCCTATGAAACAGAAACATTCAGTTTCCATGCTCTTAGTGTCTCACCCTCCTCTAGTTTTGTTTCAGCTCCTGTCAAGTGTCCAGGTCCCTCATGAGATAGGGTGCTGCTACGTTGTATATGTGAAGGCGCATGTTTTGCTGTTTGTTAACCTATTTAAGACTGTAGTAAACATCTATCTCTATTTTTACCTGACTTGTCTAAGGTATCTTTTGTTTTATCCTATTATTTTTGTGTTATAATTGTGCAAATATGTGGTTTGAAAAATCAGTTAGTGCTATACATTTGTATGAAATACTAGGAACCTCTTGCCCCAGCCTCTCTTTATGTATTAACTGAATAATGGTCATGTATGTATCTTTCCATTTCAGACAATATCTACTAAATTCTTATTTTCAAAGATAAGAGTTACAACTTTCTTACTATTGGTCCTTTTTTCCTATTGTAACATGCAGTTCAAGCTAAACTTTAAGTGAGAGGAAGTAATCTTTAACAGAAATTTGTGTAACTAAATCAACTACAAGACAACATAAGGCTCAGTGTGTCAGGTTCCAGGAAACTGTAAGACTGTAATTTGAATGTTAACCACTTAGCTATAGAATAAAAAAAAGGCCAAAGGACAGAAGTATTAAAAAATAACTGCAGCTTCAATGTGAAAATAAAACTGATGATATTCTGATGTTGTAACAGCTGTCATTTGGCATGGCAAAATGTGATCACCGAACCAAAACGGTAAAAGCCTGCTTTAAGGGTGTTAAAGGCACGTGAGGTGTTCTGTGCAGTGGAATGTGAATATACAAGAACGTGGAGTTAAGGATTGGAGCACCGTAACCATTTTCTTACGCCTTTTCTGAAAACTAGATATGAATCTCAGGGTAGAGAGGAGATACCTCTGTATTTAAGAGTTAAGCTCCCTGTTAGATAGAAGCAGCTGGGTGCTGATCTCAGTCTAATGGTCATTTATACTGGGAGAGAATGGTTATTTATAAATATTATTTTACAAGCTCTGAAATCTGTTTCTGTGCATTTGCTTACTATATAAGGTAAGTCTGACTTTTGTTTTTTCCTTTTCAGTAATAACCTGTAGGTAACATCTTTAATTTTTCATGAAGTATTTATATGAAAACAATCACAACATGTTTGGGGACAAATGCTCTTGATAAAGTAAAATGTTTGGATCAGTGAATGCCTTATTCTACTTAATTTAATATTTTTATGTTCACTTTCACTAATTAGGCAATTGAGTTTTCAAAAACATTCCTGTTTTATATGTACATATATTTTTCTTATTATAAAGAAATGATACTATTGACTGAAATTTTTGTGTGAACAGGTGTGTCTCAAACTATCTCTGGATGACTAACACCCTCTCCACAGTGAGTACCTGTGTAGATCATGCTTCGCTCGTGTCACTGAGAATTTGCCCCTTAAACTCATGGTTAGCCCCAGAGTCACCCTCAGCAGAGTTGTTTTGGGTTTTCCTGGCTGAATGCCCTGTGCCTGCTTCCCTCTTCCATCTCCCATCTTGGAGTTTTTCAGCTACAGGATGATACTGGGATGTTGGGAACTTCCTTCATTGCACACCTACAGAACTCACTGCTCCTTCCTGGAGTCTCTGCTTCGCTTTCCTGGCTCGGTTGAGCCAGGTGGTGATGGCGCCGTTCATGTATTGTTACCGCATTAGTTCTCTCATGTTCACTGTTTCAAAGTACTTGTAAGAAAACTGCTCTAGAAGCAGAATGTCAACTCCCTTTCTTTTGTGTGTGGTTTAGGATTGGTGGTACACTGTCACCATAATCTGACCAACTTTTAAACTATTTTTGGACAAATAATTGTTTAAAATGATTTAAATTGTTTAAATTATTATGGGCACATTTTCTCTGGTAAGTAAAATGAAATGTTGGCTAGAAAAGCTGCCAGTGGGCTTAAAATATAACCTGTTACTGAATCAACATATTGAAACCACATCTAAATTTTCCAAAAAAAGATGGGCCTTCACAGTAATGTCTGTTACCAGAAAGGAAACTGAAGTTTAAAGTAGCAGTTTTCATAGCCCTCAAAAGAAAAACAGGTTATTTACAAGATACAGGGGAGAACTGACGTCTTCCACAGTGTACTGGGTGCGGTGCATGCAGAGACTGCTTTCTGAGGAGGTGGCTTGTGAGGTTTTCAATATTTGAGTAGTTGTGAAGAAGATACACTTGAACATGTATTCTCACTGTTTTAAACTCATAGCACCTTTGTTGGTTGATGAGTTTAATTAGCTCTTATCTCAGGAACACACATACCTGGCTTATGTTCTGTGAACTGGCCATCCCTGTAGAGAGTAGACTCTGTACTTAGAAAGGACACTGAGAAGAATGAGATACTCATTTATATGTACCTTAGTTACAGCTTATGTTTTGTAGTGTCAAGGGCGTCCATATAATTCTGTCCTCTTTTATTTGTGCCTTAGGCTAAAAGCAAAGCAACAATTTTCTTTATTATTATTACACAAAGATAATGTCACAGGTGCAGGCTGTTCTGGGTATATTCTGTTTGCCCCTTCAGATCCTCTCTCCACTCTTGATCTCCAGTGGGCTCCACTATCTGAGCTGAACCTAGCCTAGGAGATCTTTTCCCAGGAATGCAGGAGAGTGAAGTCCGTCTTTATTCCAGGTACCCTCTCCCGCAGCCCAGGTCCCTTCCACTCCCCAGGCCCAGCATGGTGGCAGACACCACCCCGCTATCCGCCCACCCAGGCCCACTAGACCTGAGACATACAAATTCTTTCTTGGTTTCCTTTAGCTATTTCTCCGACTTTTCTTCATTAAATTCTGCCAGATTATCCCAGTTGAGTGAGCTTAAGCTATCCTGCACGAAGTCAGAATATTGAGCTAAAATTAGTATCTGCAAGACAAAAATCATATGTAAAATTGAAAACAGAATTCCAAGCTACATAAAGCTTTGTCTGGAAATGAGTTTTATAATACTATCAAATATATGAAAATTTGATTTCCTTTTAAAATAATGAATATATATAAATAACTGTCAAATTTTTAGCATGTTTCTATGAAAACAATCACATATATTTGAACATGATAATCTTTTGTTCTTTAGTAACTGTTGGATGTTCTTTAGTAGCACCATGTCTGAAGTACATTTGTTTCAAAGTGTTCTCTAATAGTGTGCTGTTAATAAGACTTAAGGTTTGCATGTGAGTGTGTCTGAAAAAAATGCAGTCATTCACAGAGTGCACACATATGATTAATGCCCTTTATTTTCACCGTTCAGTGTATTTATTATAACACTCCATTATAAACATTTAGTGTGTGTGTGTGTGTGTGTGTGTATATATATATATATATTTGGCTAAGGCATTTTATATACACTTTGAAGATACAGAGATGAGCTAATCTTTTCCATCAAAAAACTCAGAGGTAAGTATGCTAATGAGGGAAACGCACCAAATAATCCTTAAACCCGGGGACAGAGGTGCTGACTAGATATGAACGTACATGTGTTTCGATATCACAGCCGGGGAGCGGCGGCTCTGTCAGCACCATCTGTTACTACTTCTGTCTCTGGTTCTTAGACCCATGGAAAAGTTGGAGTGATCTATTCACTCCTAGTCACTCTTCAGCTGGTCCACTTCTTACTGTTACTTACTAGCAGTTTGTATTAATAGCATCTTAAACAATAAAGTATCATTTTGGAATCAGGTATTATTCTGTAGGAAATCCAAATCTATCCCAATTTTGCCTGGTAATTTCATCACAACGGCCATGAGGATGTACTAAGATTTTTAAAGAGAATAGATGGAAATTAAAGCAGATGACCAAAGAGAACAACCAGCAGTGCCAGTTATCTTCCTAGAAAAACACAAGGGATATTTCCAAAAGGTATTCTTAAATACTTTTCTTGTCAGATTTAAAATTACATTATTTTCTACAGTTACCATTAATTGTAAATATAAAGCTTTCTACTATAAAAATTTCATAGGCAGAGTTTATAAAATTGTAGAATGTAGATCTCTTTTGAATAAAATGTCTAAATATGTTTTTAGTTACATTTAAAACGTACTTTAATTGTGCATGATTTAGGAATAAGCTCGGATTTATGAGTTTATAAAATAGTAAGAATACCAGAAATCATTAGGTTACTTAATTTGGATTTCAGAAATTAAATATTATAAACATGTTGAATAAAGTAGATTAAAAGAGGATTAATAGCACGGCTTTTAATAATTGATATTTTCCTCTCATCTTTATTTCATAAAGTGACAAGGCTGACACCTTTGTTTCAGGCTTGCATAACCAGATGGGACGGCTGCCTTTTACTTACAGGCACAGCGACTGGAGAGCAGCAAGTTCGGGAGCACATAGTGATAAGTTCTATTTGGTCTTGCAAAGCATGATGTCAGCTAGGCAGTTGAGACCAAGGTTCTAAATTTGAGAGGAAACATTTCCTGACTATCCTTGTGATGGTGAATTTTCTGTGTCAACATGGCAACTGTATACGTCTCCTTAAAGCATACTCACCCCAATTAGAGAGAATAACAAAGTCATACTTCTGCCTAACAGGATACTGCTATCCTGAGAACAACCAAAAATGCACTATCCCTTAACCAAGAAGAGGATGCAAAGTCCTTGGGTGATGTTTACCCACCTCGATACCCTGTAAGTTAAATATCATGGTTTAAAGTTAATACATTTTAAATATTACCATATAAAGTCAACATATCTTATGTCCCATGTTAGAATTAGGACCTTGTTACTGTATTTGGGGATTATATATGGGTTAAAGAGGTGTATATGGATGCCGTGTTGATGGGGGTGGCTTGCAGTGGTGAATTTTGTGTCAACTTGGTGAGCCATTTTAGTCTACATGTTCTATAAGGTATTTTTTTAGATGGGATTAACATTTAAATCAGTAGCTTTGACTAAAGTAGGTTACCTTCCATAATGTGGATAGGCCTTATTCAATAATTTGAAGCCCTAAGAGTAAAAAAAAAAAAAGAAAGAAAGAAAAAACTGACTCTCAAATCTCTCTTCCCCTCTCCACACGCACACACACTCTATATCCGTCCTTTGTATTCTTTTTCTCTGGAGAACCCTAACACAGTCCTTCTCCTGTTGATGGTCAGTGTCACTCCTGCCTGTATCATGTACCATATGTGCTTGGAGGAAAATGAACTTTGAGTTCCATTCCATCTAACCAGTTTTAACTACTGTAGCTTGATAGTAAACCTCTTCTTTTTCAAAACTGCCATGGCTATTTTTACTTTTACAACTCCATTAGGATTCTAGTATCAGCTTGTCAAATTATGCTACAATTCCTGGTGAGATTTTGATTAGAATGCCAGTGGATCTTTTCACTTGGAGAGGAAGTGCTCCCATTTCTTCCATCTGTTACCCTTTCCTCAGTGCAGGTCTCCTCATACGGTTTGTAAACATTGACTGTGAGCTCCCCTCAGGGTGGTTTGCACAGTGGTCCCGTGCGGTTGGGGAAACATCTCTAAAGGAGGTTTTATGTTTTTCTCTGAATGGGACCCACAGTGTTCTCAGTTTTCATAATTTTAGGTTTCCATACTAGTCTCTCAACTTATTACTTATAAAATATTAGAGTGGTAAGAATCTGATCACCTGCTTTGAGGGTCCTGACCTCTCAGGGATGTTTCTTATGTTAGCCTAGCCCCTGAAGGAGTGGATATTTCCTTAGTCCCCTGAACCTGTGACCAGAATTCTAAGATTCCTTTATGCACACACTCTGAGACTTCTGATTTTCTGAAGGTAGCTCAGTGTCAGGTTCTATTTGATTTTCCTCCTGATTCCTAGAATTCTTGTTCTATGCAGATACCAAAACCATTGCTTCCTGCCTTTACCTGATTCAAATAGCCCACAAATAACTTCTGTCTTAGCTCCTGCATACTAGACTTCTTTATTTTTCCTTTGATTTAATTGATCACAATTGCTAAAGATATACTTAACCTTTTTAAGTTTTGATTTTCTAAAACACAATCAGTTTGTGGATTAATTATCAGTTCCAAGCCTTTTGGAGTGATAGCTTGGAATAGAATTTAGAAGATGGCTGTAAAATGACCATGCAGACTACATAAAATATCTGTATTTAAGTAAAAAAAATACTATGTTGTCTCCTTGACCTCCATTTTTCTCACCTGTGAAATAGAAATGAAATAAAAGTTATGAGGATTGGTTTAGACAACATTTGTAGCACCTAATAAACAGGAAGCATTGTAGTATTATTTTACCTACTTTAACTGTGCGTAAAGGCAGGGAGAGAGCAAATAAGAATTTTTTTTTAAATATTAAGAGTACAGGTAATTTGGCTGATGTTTCAGTCATGGTGCTCATTCTCAAGAGTATGCCTGAGATGGGAATCAGTTAAGCTCACATAAACACGCAGGCACACACTAACACACACTGAGAAGGAGAGAGAGAATAACAATGGCTTCTAAAAGAATTCACAGGTTTTTCCTTATTCTCAACTGAGAAAACTAATTTGTTACAATCAGAAAGAAAAATAAACTACTGTGTCAGCAGGTCTCTATGGGAAGTTCAGGTGTAATTCTCTTACAGCTTAACCACCATGGAAAATGTTATTCCAGTTTTCAGAAAGCCAGACCTGAGCTCCTACACTATCACCCTTGAGTGTCAGCTTTTTCTGAGAAAGGGGGGTGCTGCCAGGCCTCATTACCAATAGTGACTGAGATGATTACATGAGGCCTGTCCAAGTTCTGGGCAGACTTGAGGGTGTGCTGGGCTTCACATTCTTGTTTCTGTTGTTAAAATCAATTATTCTCATTTTCATAAGTTACAAAGGTTAGGATTTTATGAAAACAAGGATTTCCTCCCTCCCTCTTTCCTCTCCATTGCCTGCCTCTCTATTTACATCTGTAGACACACTTTATTCAATTTGTAATTTTTAAAAATTTTCTAACTTGCTGGGTTTAATTTTACATCATTACTTTCCTTTAAAAATATAAGCATGTAAAACTACCGACTACGACTTCAGCTGTATTATATAGTTTGGAAATTTTTGATTTTATATATATTTTATTGAAGTCTGGTCAGTTACAATGTGTCAATTTCTAGTGTACAGCATGTTTCAGTCATACATATACATACATACTAGGGGTAAAAGGGTTGGAAAGGGATAAGTTAGGAGTTTGAGATTTGAAAATATTAACTACTATATAGATATAAAATAGATTAAAAAATTCTTTATAGCACAGGGAACTATATTCAATATCTTGTGGTAACCCGTAATGAAAAAGAATTTTAATATATATATTGAAAATTCATTTTCACAAAGTCAATCTTATGATACTGTGTTATCAGCTTTTCTGTGTTCCCTAAAGTGTAGTTCATAGATCTAAGGTGAGTGGTAGAAATGGACATTACTGGTACTTCTTCCTGCTGAACCAAAATCCACGGATTTAAGTATCATAAGTCAGCATCATTATTCACATTCCTAAGTAATTGTCATAGAAACTGAAAATTAAGAACTGAGATTCTCTCTAGCTTTGTTTTTATATTTGACAGTCTGTTATGTAAACCCTAGCACCTAAACAGGAACAAACAGTGGTGTGTAGGCACATTAGGTATATTTAATCCGTGATAATCTTACTATGGTATTGTTATTAAGAACTAGTGTGCTGAAGCAATTTATACATGCTCTTACCTTTAGTAAATTGAAGTTGAGTTCAGTCTCAGGTCATCTGGCTTCAGTGCCCTTGATCTTAATCACCGTACACGTGGCTCATTTGAATCAAGGCATAGAACCATGCCTAGTAAAATCACAGTGACCTCGGACTCTGTCAAGGTGTTCCTGATATTAAAACAGATAAATAGGCTTGTGGCTACAAAATCTTCATTGTTAAGTGTATACTTAATTAAAATAATACATCGGTCTTTGCTCCATTTTATACATTTCATACTATAGCAGGTATTTATATCACTATGTCTGCTATTTTGTCATTTGTTTTTGACTGATCTATAGTTGTTCAAGCTACGTTTGGTTATTTTGATTTCTCTCTCTGTTATAAAGAGCATATGTCAGACTGGCTTCTCTACCTCTGGTCTGCCAACAGACAAACAAACAAAAACACCTTCGAGTATTTACATGAGAGATTGGATTGGATAAAATGAACATATGTTAGTTTGTTTTCTGTAGAATTTTCCAGTTTTGCCTTAAAGATTTAGATACAATTTGAATCTGTCCTCTTACATCCAAGAGATGACTGCCCAGTGACTTTTGTTAACAGTATTCTTAAAATGTTGCCTCTTTTTTACTTTTTTGACTTTTATGAGTATTTTAACACAAAAATTAGAGAATAAATCAGAAACCACAAGTAGTATCATTTTAAACTATCAGTAAACTAGTATAGAGCTAATTCAATTCTGTTATCTTTGAAAACAGAAATTTATTGTTTAGTAAACTATTTCTCCTCCACCCCAATACTAAATCTCTATTTTATTTTCTATCTCAGAAATTTAATTTTGAATATAAGGAATGGAAGGAGTAGCTACTTCTAGATAACACAGTGAAGTGATCACAAGTTTAGTCTTATACTATAAAGGGAAAGCACATTTCGCTTCGAGAATGCACCATTATTTTCATGATTCCAGAAAAGTTAACCAAATCGACTGCTGGGGCTCCCTGTTTACATATAACTCCTTAGCTGATAAAGAAAGAGCCAGTGTTCTGTTAAAAAACCTTTTGAAGATGGTTGCACATAGAGAGCTTATTTATTTCTTTTCCAAAAGGGCTTAGATAATGAAAATAAATTCTTCAAGGATTAATTTTTACCTACACCACAAAAGGTCATGTGTACATTTCGTGCTGCCTACCAGCTATAAATGACCTGGTCTTGTTTTGGATGACAGCTTCCAAATTAGGCAGTGCAGCAGCACAGCTGGATGGGAAATCTACAGTTTTAAGTCAGTTCACTTCACAGCTGCAAACTAAGAGCCAGTTGTTCCACCTGTATATCTGGCTCCTCTTAGAAAAAATTCTTCCTTTTCAGTGTTTAAAGCCATGTCCTTCGGCCTCACCCATCTGATATTCAGGAAGACCAGCATAAATACCACTCTATAACTTAGCTTAGGAAAGCTACAAAATAACTCACCTGCTATTTCATTAGAAATGCATTTCTAGTCGCGTTACTTCACTTTATTCAAGAGGTGAGAATCTAGTCCTGCCATTGCACGGACATACAAAAAATGATTTTATTCCATAACAATCTCACAACTTCTTTTAATTTAAACTATCTTTTGTAGTTCTGTGAATTCTCAGACCACTAAAGGAGATGAAGAAATTGTCCCAACTCTACAGTTGGTGTTATTTATACATAAAAGAACGTGTTTTCTTTAGTTCAGCTGTGAACTAATATTAATCTGCCATTTGGAAGCATGTTGAGCTCTCCAGGTAACAAGAAACTAACAAGTTAGATTGGGTCCTAATCTTTTCACTCTGATGAAGTGAAGAGCTATTAAAAATAATGGTACTGTGATAACACTAATTTGGCTGGTGCTGCTGTCCCAAATCAGAGCTGTAGCTCGAGGCAGCTGCAGGTATTTTATTGAAGCCAGAGTAAATTGGGGCAGATCCCCTAGCAGTATAAATTAGTCAGAACCTCGGAGACATAGGTATATTTTAGGAACGAAGTACTGAACTCTTTTTCTAAGAATTATGTCACCTTAATTCAGTAATTTGGTATGCCTCAGGGTGTGCATGTATTTTAGAGATACTGTAATGAAGCGTGTGAGTATTCATTTAAACACAGAAGTCCCCCAAGAATAAAAGGCATGCCTAATTCACTGGAAACGCTATCATTCTCAGAATGTTTCCAGGAGTAATGCAGACTTGTACTAGCTAGGTTAGATAAGTTATTAGGAGCATATAGGGATAAAATGGGTAAAATGTGCTAAAGAGATCATTGAAAATTAGGTCATCCTCAAATGAATTAATAAAAACTCATGGAGTTTACAAACTTAAAGACTTACAGTGGCTTGGTTCTCCGTGCTTTTTCCTTCTGGCCTCTGGCTTGGATGGAACCACCTCACTATTTCAGTGTCTTCAAGCCTTACATGTTTTTACTGATCCGATTTAAATGCTATGCATAAAAATAGGATTTTGCACATGGGGGTAATTTTGTCTCATATAGTGGTCTGAGAATTCACTGAAGTACACTGTTAAAATTAAAACTGAAAAAACAGATACTGATATGGAATCAAACTTTTTTTGTAACTACAGTTTAGTAGGAGACAATGCCAAATAGGTTTTAAAAAGTTTATAAACCATTTGCTTAAGTAACCTTTGTTCCCTATTAACTGCTTCAGTCTAGGAAATGCTTCCTTTTCCTGGACATGAAACATACACAACTCCAAATTTTATTATAATTGTATGTCATTTTGTATTTTTCCATTAAATTTTAAACACAACGAATCGTGATATATCACAGAGCATATGTTTTAGAGTTAGATGATTTGGTATTGAAACCTTAATGTGTCTTTTTTTTGTGGTGCAAACCTGGATGTTTTTCTTCAACTTTGTGAAGCTTATTTCCTCCTTTCAGATACGCCACTGCACATGTGTGCTGAGAGAACTAGGTTATAACGCTTTTATTATACACTTTTAAAATTAAGCCAGGAAAATAAAATTCCCTTTTCTAGTTGTGGGAAATAGAGTATGTTTAATGAGAAGAAAACATATTATTGTTCTATTCTCATTATTTCTATTTATATTAATAGTGCACCACAGATACAGAAAACAAACTTGTGGTTACCAACGGGGAAAGGGAGGGGGAGGGATAAATTAGGAGTTTGAGATTAGCAGATAAAACTACTATACATAAAATAAACAACAAGGTCCTAGTATATAGTGCTGGGAACTGTATACTCAATATACTGTAATAAACCATAAGGGAAAAGAATTTGAAAAAGAATTTACATGTATATATAACTGAATCACTTTGTTGTACACCAGAAACTAATGCAACATTAAATTAACTATACTTCAAATCATGTTCCAACTTTATACAGTACATATGTATCTCTCATTACCCAACTAAAAATGCTATGATCTGAATTTTAAATGGAATATTATCAAACAAATGATAAGTTATGCTTTTGAAACTCTGTTCAAGATGATTCACCTTTTATGGCTTTAGAAAATAAAGAGGATAGAAAAACATCATTTTGGAAACAATCAATGGACAGGTGTCATATTTACACAGACTGTCAAAATCAAGGACCTGCCTATCAGTGCCACAGGCAGCCCTGATAGTCTGATGTTTATGTGGTAAGAAATGCATAATGTTGCCTGCTGGAAATCTCCAGACCATGTCCATGTGATATCACCATTTAAGTGGTTAAAATGCAGTAATACAATCCCTGTATTTTGATTTCTTCTTAAGGATTAATATAATTAGTTGGTTAATATATTTTCACTAATGTCATTTCTGTTAGGCCAGGAAAGAAACCATCAGAAGGGCTGTACTACAAGTTTTTTCATTTTAATATGTTAGTTGGTTGTAGAATATTTTTTCTGTGAGAACATATTATTAATGAAGTGGAGGAATGTTTACATTTCTTAGGCCCTTCTCCAAATAATATGATGACCATGATTAAATTAACTGAGGTAGTGAAATGTTGCTACCTTGACCTCAGTCGACAAAATCAAGGTCATGATTTTACTGTGGAAGGCAAATACTAATCTGTGTTCTCTGGTGTACAGTAATCCATCATGATCCTTATGGATCTGTGTGAGAAGGAATATCTCAAATGTTTGAGTACAGGTCTGTTTAAGTTGTTTACTAGGTTATTTCTATAACCTAAAATATATTTTAGAAGCTAAAGTTTAGCCAATATTCTCAGAAACTAAATGTCATACAGTGACACTTATTAGACTGTAAACACATGCATATGTCAGTATAACATTTTATATTTGTTCAGCATCATTTGTTTCTATTCATTATTATTACAGTTCTTAATCTACCAGGTTCTTCTCTTGCTCTGTGTTAGGTGAAGAGCATTTGTAATATGCTGTTACAATCTTTTAAATAAGGGAACAAAACAATAAAAATAAAAATACACATTTCAAAAGAAAATTGCTTTCCAATTAAATGGCACAAAATATTAGTAAATTTATTTTAAAAACCATTTCAGTTTATAAATTAAGTATACTTGTATTTAATAGTAAACAAAGATTAGATTTATAAATATAACAGGATGTCCCCTGAATAGAAAAAAATTATTCAGTTTATTTTTAAGTTCATATATGTGTACATAGGAGAGTGAAAATTAACCAACTTATTTATGAAATGATCCTTGGGTAAATGGAAAGTATTTTAGCTACTTGTAACTATGTACTTAATTACATGAAGATTATGTTTCTTTGGAAAAAAATCCAGTTTGGAATATTTTTGGTTATTGTGAATAAATAGTTGCATAGACTGAGTGTTAGGAAATCAGTATTACTAAATTCAGGTATTTCAAAACACCACACTAAAACAAGTTCACTGTGTTTTGATATCCTTTAAACATGAATTTAGTTCTATTTGATTCAAATGTTCTGAATCATATCCTGCCAGTGTGTGAGTCAGGAGTAAGACTGTGAAAAACTGAAGGAAAGTAAAGCTCTACCAGTGCATATGACAGCTCATTTTAGTACAAGTTTTTTATTTCACTATAATGTTTTGCTAAATATTACAACCTAGATACCCTTCAATAGGTGAGTAAAGAAACTGTGATATATCAATCACAATGGATAAATGGAATATTCAGTTATAAAAACAATACTGCAGAACTACAGTAATCAAAACAGTATGGTTCTGGCACAGAAACACACATATGGATTCAATGGAACAGAATAGAAAACCCAGAAATAAACCCACAGACCTACAGTCAATTAATCTTTGACAGAGGAGGCAAGAATATACAATGGAGAAATGACAGTCTCTTCAGCAACTGGTGCTGGGAAAACTGGACAGCAGCATGTAAATCAACAAAGAGCACTCCCTCACTCCATACACAAAAATAAACTCAAAATGGCTTAAAGACTTAAGCATTAAGACAAGACACTATAAAAACTCCTAGAAGAAAACATAGGCAAAACATTCTCTGACATAGATCTTACCAATGTTCTCCTTGGGCAGTCTATGCAGGCAATAGAAATAAAAGCAAAAATTAATAAATAGGACCTAATTACACTTAAGCTTTTGCATAGCAAAGGAAACCATAAACAAAACAATAACCACCTATGGAATGGGAGAAAATATTTGCAAATGATGCAACTGACAACAATTTAATCTCCAGAATATATAAATAGCTCATACAACTTAATAACAAAAACAAACAACCCAAACTGGCAGGAGACCTAAACAAACAATTCTCCAGTGAAGACATACAAATGCCCAACAGGCACGTGAAAAAATGCTCAGTATTGCTAATTATCAAAACTACAGTGTATCACTTCACATCAGTCAGAATGGCCATCATTCAAAAGTCCACAAACAATAAACGCTGGAGAGGCTGTGAAGAAAAGGGGACCCTCCTACATTGCTGGTGGGAATGTAGTTTGGTGTAGTCATTATGGGAAATTGTGGAGACTCCTCAAAAAACTAAAAATAGACTTAACCATATGATCCAGCAATCCCACTCCTGGGCATATATCTGGAGGGAACTCTAACTGGAAAAGATACAGGCACCCCAATGTTCACAGGAGCACTATATACAATAGCCAAGACATGGAGGCAACCTAAATGTCCATCAACAGATGACTGTATAAAGAAGCTGTGGTATATTTATACAATGAAATACTACTCAGTGATTTTAAAAAAAGAATAAAAGACACCATTTGCACTAAATGGATGCACCTTGAGATCATTCTAAGTGAAGTAAGCCAGAAAGAGAAAACAAACAAACAAAAAAAAACCTTTATATCACTCCTATGTTGAATCTTAAAAAAATAAAAGACACTAATGAACTCACTTACAAAACAGAAACAGATTCGCAGACATAGTAAACAGTCTTATGGTTACCAGGGAAAAGGGGATGGGAGTGGATAAATTTTGGAGATAAGCAAATTTATTCTGTATAGCATGGGGAACTATATTCAATATCTTGTAATAACTTTTAATGAAAAAGTATGAAAACAAATATATGTATATATATGCATGACTGGGACTTTATAATGTACACAGGAAACTGACACATTGTTTACATTGTAATTGACTATTCTTCAATTGAAACAAAAACCAAAAAAACAAGTGCAAACTAAGCCACAGAAAGACATGGAGAAACTTTAACTGTATATTGCTCAGTGAAAGAAGCCAGTCTGAAAAAAACTGTATGATTCCAATCATACGACTTTCTGGAAAAGGCAAACTATAAAGGGACAGGTAAAAAGGGGTCAGTGGTTGCCATGTGTTGGGGGAGAGGGTTG
The DNA here is from genome assembly GCF_009834535.1 of Camelus ferus. NCBI lineage: Eukaryota > Metazoa > Chordata > Mammalia > Artiodactyla > Camelidae > Camelus > Camelus ferus. The sequence goes on along the minus strand of NC_045697.1, from coordinate 96,553,437 downwards.
AATAGGTGAAGCACGGATTTGCTTCGGGCAGTGAAACTATTCTGTATGATGTTGCAGTGGTTGGCACATGGCACTGCATTAGTCTCAGCTCATAGAACTTTATAGCATAAACTGGATCTTAATTTTTTTATTTTTAATTTTTTTATACAATGTTTAAAGGTTACTTTCCATTTACAGGTACTACAAAATATTGGCCATATTCCCCATGTTCTACAATATATATCCTTGAGCCTGTCCTATACCGAGTACTATGTCCCCCCCACTTTCCCACCCCTATATTGCCCCTCCCCTCACCCACTGGTAACCACTAGTTTGTTCTCTGTACCTGTGAGTCTGCTGCTTTTTGTTATGTTCACTAGATTTTTTTTTTGTTTTTTTTTAGATTCCATATATAAGTGATACTATGCAGCATTTATCTTTTCTGACTTATTTCACTTAGCATAATGCCCTCCAAGTTCATCAAATGGCAAAATTTCATTCAGTTTTAATGGCTGAGTAGTATCCCATTATATATATTTATTTATACCACAACTTCCTTATCCATCCATCTTTTGATGGACACTTAAGTTGTTTCCGTATCTTGACAATTGTAAATAATGCTGCTGTGAACATTGGGGTGTATATATTGTTTTGAATTAGTTTTTATTTTTGTTTTTGGCTATATACCCAGGAGATGAATCTTAATATTTACAAATTAAAAAATATGTAGGAGGTGGTGGATCCCAGGGTGGACTGCAGAATGTGACAATAAAATCTAATGTTATGAAACAGCCTCATTGAGCCTCCAAAACTTTGGAAGCGGAGTCTGTATCACAGAAGGCAAAGGAACCACACAGGAGCACTGTAATCTAGTTGAAAAAGTTGTTTCCTACAGGGTATGGGTTAACAATTCTGATGCTACTTCACATGTATAGTAGAATTGAACACTTCAATAAATGGAAGGTGGATGGGATGGACCAGGTTTTTCACTGTTGGAGAAGGAGTTTACAAATAAGCAAGGACTGGAAGCTAGAATGATCTGCTTGCTAATGGCCCAGAGTTAGGGGACATTGGTAAGAACTCTTGTCTGGTTTAAAATAGTTACAGATGGTTAGAAATAGAAGCACTGATGCATCTGTGTACACACAGTGAGTATGAACACGTGCATTTCCTTACTCTCTCATCCGAGAGGAACTGGAAACAGCGGCACTAGGAGTGACAGGTACACCTAGCACCACTTAATTTTTAATACTATTCTTGAATACAGGAAACGCAGTTTCTCAGAGAAACGGTTGATTCTAAGACTGGAGGAGGAAGGATGCAAGATAGAGCAGCTTGTAGTACTCAAAAACAAAAAAAAGAAAGACACACAACAAACATAATGATGGGTGTATGACAAAGGGACAGAGGTGTCAACTGAAAGCGCTCCCAGGAGCCCAAGTTGGAAGAAAATGAGCAGCAAAGTGAATGAAGTAGTACTGGATCTTAACCCAAAGTGTAAAACATATCTGTGCATTCATGCTGACACAAGTAATTATGTGAATGAATAAATAAGGGAGAAGAGGCAAATCCCCCATGCAGAATAATTCTAAATCATTCATACAGAGACTCTGATGTGAAGGAGATGCGGCATCAGTTCTCTCTCTTTAAGGACAGGTTGCATGTGTTAATTTTCTTCCAAAGAGTACTGTGTGGAAGAGGCAAACTGGAGTCACTTTGTCGTAGGGTAACCTTACAGTCACTCCCTGAGTGAAGTGGCCACGGCCAGCGTCAGCAGTGGGTTCACACTGACAGTGTGTACGGTGGGTGTGAGATAATCACACTCAGCATAAAACAGCTTCACCTCTGTGGTCTACCTCCAAAAAACCCGTATTTAATCAAGAGGAAAAGAAAAAGATCAGACAAATCCAATTAAAGTGTTTTCTACACAATAGCTGATCAGGCCCCCTCAAAACTGTCAAGGCCATCCATAACAAGGAAAATTTGAGAAACTATCATAGCCAGAAGGAGCCCAAGGAGACTTGAGGACTAAATGCCATGTAGTGACCCAGAGAAAATCCTAGAACAGCAAAGGGACAGAGATAAAAATCTAAGGAAATCTCAGTACCAGTGGGACTTTAGCCAATGGTAATATATTGATATTGGTTCATTAAGTGTAAGAAATGTGTCATACAATGTAAGAATAGGGGAAGTTGGGTTTGGGATATATGGGAACCCTGTAAAATCCTTGCAATTTTTCTGTTAATCTAAAACTTCTAAAATAAAAAGTTTATTTAATAAATCTAGTCTATCCTTTTTGCTCAATGCATATTAACAGTGAAATAGTCTGAGGAGGTAAGTATGTACTTTTCTTCATAATATAATTAAAATTTAAAACAGTATGCAACCTTTTCTTTAATTTCTTTACTTTCTTTTTATACAGACCTAAAATGTGGCCAGTTGACTTAATTACTCTTAGAAATTGAGCTAGCTTTTCCTCAGTGCTAAATTCATTTTCTTTCAAGGAAAGAAGCTTTTAAGAGCAGCTCATTAATATTTTGTTTCACCAGGTTTGTAGCCTACATGTTTCCCTTCCTTGCATGTGCCAGACCATTAGGTAGAAAAGAAGGCAACCTTGGGACATGCGTTGCTTGTCACCTGTGAGGTAACAATATCCTGTCCATGTGAGGAAAGACGGTGATTAAAGGACAAACAGATGATTCTGGGACAAGGATATTGGGTGATTACTTTAATAAGTTTTATTAGGCACCTAACAGGTCTCTTGTGGGTATTCTGCTTTTTAGAAGAGTAACCTAACTATAAATATGTGTTTCAGATATTTCCCGTAAGAGAAGTATGCGTATGATCAATTCATGCAACACACTAATTAGCTGTCTAATGTATGCCAGGCAATTGCAATGCTAGGGATGCATGGTGAGCAGAACAGATGAAAATCATCGACTCTGTGATTCATACCACTGTGTGGTTTTCACTGGGGCCATTTTATATATGGCCTATGAAATCATGAACTTAAGGAAAACAAAAGCACCTAAAAAGGTTTCTTTGAATCCTACCAGGAAGGGAAATAAGTAGTCAAAACTTTTCCCTCTCAAATGTAATGTGTTAAAACATCTTTAAACCACGAAGAATTAAGAAACAGGAAAAAGTAGCAGTAGGTTGGTTCCACAAACTGTAGAAAATCAAAACTTTGTTTTAAAAAAGAGAAAAGAACACTTTTGCCTCCTCCCTCTTTGTTTTTCTCTCTCTTCAAATTTGGTAACATTTTTTCTAAAGTTCTTTCAACAAATATTTAATGAATACCAATATCAGGTAAGTTTGTGCACTGGATGCTGGGAATAAAAGACTAATGTAAAGATACTATTTCTACATCAGAAATTTTATGACCTAAATCAGAAATATTTTATTCCATTGTAGATTAAAAATGCAATAAATGTTACGAGCTTTAAAGTCCATCCTAAATATTTTGATGACCAAGGAAAAGAGGACAAATGAAGTCCCACATACCACATTCTCTAAAATTTGTAAGTTTCAGTTATTAAATTAACAAACCTAAGAGGTAAAGTTTCATGCCTTTACCTCAACAAGTACAACTGGAAAACAAGAAGCTTAAAAATCAGCTGCTATGAGTTGAATTGTTTCTGCCACCAAAATAGGTATGTTAAAACCCTAACCCCTAGAAATCTGAGAACCTTGTTTGGAAATAAGAGTTTTTACAGATTTAGTCAAAATAAAATGAAGCTATCAGGGTGGTCCTTAATCCAAATGATTGCTGTCTTTATAAGAAGAGGGAAATTTGGACACAGGTACACAAGGAGAACACCATGGAAGGACGTGGAGACACTCAGACATAGAAGATGGCCATGTGACAGTGGGAACTGTGTGAAAGTTGGGAGTTATGCTGTCTGCAAGCCACGGAACAACTGGGGCCACCAGAAGTTAGAAGACGCCAGTTAGGATCTATTCCCTTGAGGCTCTGGAGGGAGCATAACCCTGCCGACATCTTGATATCAGACTGCCAGCCTCCAGAACAGTGAGAATACATTTGTTCTTTTAAGCCATCTACTTTGTGGTACTTGGTAACAGCAGCCCTAAGAACTGAATGAATATGTGTATCAGTGTCGTTTTTGTTAAATGACAACAATTTAGCAACATATCAAAGACAACTGAATATAATTATTACTGTATAAGCTCAGCTGTTCTGTTTATGGGTAGGAAATATTTGGATGAAGAAGAATAAAAACTTTCATGATTCAAAATTTAATATATAGATTTTCAAGTTATATATTATTACAAATTATGTTACTAGCATGCAATTTATTTTTCTTGCCTTTATTTTGACAAAAATCACTATATTTATAATCAAGATTTTACTTAATTTGTATTCTATTGGCAATAATTATTGCCATATGCTTTTAAAATGGTAAAGATATCTTTTAAATATTTAGATGTAAAGATTATAAATATAAGTAAATTTTCAGGTTGCAAAAGTTGAATATACTTTCATGAAGTATGTAAATTAAAATAAGTATAAATATTAAAAATATAATTACTCATGTTTGCCAGAAACATTGTTCTGTTAAATATTCAAAATTTTATATTAAAATTTAAACAAAAATGGGTATAATTAATGACTTTCAAAATTTAAATCAAAATTACTTAGATCAACCTGAAATTTATAGTTAATTTCTGGAAAAATAATGTTTTTATGAAATTAACTTATTTTTAATTCTAACATTCAAGTTGAATCTAGCGCACTCCTGTAAAGAATCAGTTTCGAGACAGTAGTATTGTTCTGCGTGAATGTGAACATAGGTTCAGCATATTTGAAGAGAAATACATGTTTACTTTTGGGGTGGTATTTGAATTGCTTGTGAACCGTAAAGCTGGAACCAGCAGAAGCTCAGTGTATGACTGTACATCAGAGAAATGGTTGGATTATGTGTCAGGTGACCTGGTGAGTGGATTCACAGAGGGCATCAAGAACTCTGCACTAGTGTCCCTTTTTCCCTGTACCTCTTATACAATCTTCTGAAATAATGATGATCTAGTTTTAAATATTATAATTTTCAGTATTTTCATGATCCAGAATATGCTGGAAATAATTAACAAGTTCGTCCACTTTGACCCTCTACACATTTCAGTGGTACTTCTTAGCGTTTTAAAATTTCATGGTCTTCATCTTGGGAAGAACCAATAAATTTCCAAAGGGCATACCTTAAATAATAAAAAATAATCATTGTGGCATGAAGAAAAAAACAGAAATGTACTCTACAGGAAACTTCAAATGTTTATTTCCTCTAAACAGGGATTTCTAAATACCTATGATAATGCAAATAAGAGGATTGCTTTTTAAAGCAAGTTTTTAATTATAAGATGATTTGAAAACAAGCTAAAATTTATATATTTGGGCATTTTACAGCATATACAATTTTACAATGCAGCATTGTTCTAACTATCACATATAAAGGGAGACAAAAATGAACTGATGTACAGTGTACTGATTGGAGAAAAGGGGATTGACTAAAAGAATAATATAAAAATGCTGTCCATTCAACTTTCAGACTATCTGCTTCAGAGCAGCATATAGTGAGCAGTGATGCTAAATCTTTAATTTGCAGGTCTCCATTGGCCCCATTTATACATTTCACGGTGTATGCCACGCTCCTGCAATGCAGAAGGCATTCCCATTGTTACCTCTAGTGCGTTTGTGGTCAGTTTCTTGAAACTGTTTTTTTCTATTTCAGTTTTTATTTTGCTTTCAGATTCATTCTTTAAGTCTCATAAGAAAACAACAGCAGTAACTGCTCTATAGCCTGAAATGTGTTTACCTAAATCTAGATACAGCCAGGTAGCTGGCTAGTTAAAAATGATATTTCTTTGTAGATAAGCACATTTTGGAGCGGTCATGAATTTTTTTTTCTGAAATATTTTGGCACGTTATTGATTTCATTTAATAAAACAATTGACACTATCCATTTTAACTGACACTATTAGAGATTTCCCTGTGTAGATAATGGCAGTGCATTCTTATCTTAGGAGAGTGTGTTTAGACAATAGTCGGGGAGAATGGATAAACCAGCCTGCCAACATGTATGTTTAAAATTGTGAACAGGCCCCTGGAGAAATAATATTGTTTATAATGAAAGGAGTACAAATGTTTCCATTATATTTACTGCAGCTACATATAGCACCTGCCACATAGTTCTTTAATTCCTATTCTTAAAGTTACAATGATTCCAAGAATTCATTTTGTTGAACAGTTTGTTTATGGAAGTGGTGGTGTCTGCCAAATGAAACCATTTCTAAGAAGAGTGCTCATTTATCTTCCTTGGATTTCAACCAAACACATTTCAGAGATAATGACATAATGTATCTACAAAAGTTTAACTTGACTGGCATAAGGCTTAAGTAGAAATATTCCATCTCTATCTATATTCATACCAAATCCATATCTACAAGGCATGCTGCCATTTCAAGACTCTCATGCCTTAGGATAGTGGATCTCAACTTTATCTACATATTGGAATCACTTAGGGAGCTTAAAAAGGTACTAATATCTGGGTTCCAAAAATCAGAAATTCAAATTGAATTGGTCATAGGCCTTGGCTCATGGGTATTGAAATTTTTAAAAGCTCTCTTGGTGATTCTAATGCCCAGTGAAATAGTAGAATGACTGTCTTAGGATTTTAAGAAGGTGAGGGTGAGAAAGAAATAGCTTAGATTTTATAAAATTTCAGAGTATTTAATTTTTTTCAAATTACCATGTTTAACTACAAAGTGCTACCTTCTTTGAACATGCCTTAAAACAGATTTGATGATACAAGTATATTATAATTTAGTTACTACAAATCCAAAATTAAGTATGATTTAAAATTTATATTTTATTGAATTTAAACATTTAAAAATTGTTAGAAACTCAGTATGATTTAAATTCATATTATTTTGGTTCCTAATCCATAAAGCTGTTACTTTAAAATATTTTCTACTTCTTCATAATACATTCTTTGTAGTACTGATATTAAATAGGCATATTTATTAATGTAGATCAGAATTTAATGATGTACTGCTAAATATTTAACCAGATCTTTGAGGACAAAATGGCCCTGATTTGTATAGTATTTTATGATTTTCATGAAGTACTTACTTTAAGCTGGAGCCACTTTCAAGCTACACATGGGACGTCAGTCAATTCCCCAAATTTCTGAAAACTTGATAGATGTTGCAGTGCTGGAGTTGGCCCCAGCGTTCCATCACAACACATTACTCGTGTATGTCTAATCTTTTGTAGAACACTGTATCATCTTACATAAATGTGTCAATTAATCCTCGAGTCCAAACAGTGATAGATCAGCAATGCAATTGTTTCCAATTCAAAGGAAAGAAATAAGAGGCTTAAAGGAGATTTAAGCTTCTCAAGTCAAACAGCAATCATCCACATAAAATTCTGAACCACTACTATGGAATCGGGTATTATTCTTTCAGTTGTAGGTTCATGACAATATCTCTACCCTCAAAGAGCCCATGTTCTACTTTGAGAAGCCAGAAAAATTAATAAATCAAAATATAGGATAAGCTTACTGGTTGATCTAAGCCAGGAGGAAAATAAGATCAATAATAACGGTAGAGAGTGACTGGTAATGATTTCAAGTTGGACGGCAAATGAGTTTTCTAAGGAAGTGTCACCAGAGTGAAATGGTATACAAGGCACACAAGGCAGTGCAGCTCTGGGAGGACTGTTCCAAGGAAAAGGAACAACTGAAAATGTGCCAAACATAGTATAACCAAAGGATTTCTGAGGGACAACCAAGATGTCTAGTAACTGCAGTGCGGATGAGAAGTTGGGGGTGTCGGCAGAAGACAGGCTTTATAATGGTGTTGTAGTGTGGGTTTATTTTACCTGTAATGCTACCTTGTTTTTAGGTCTGCAGCGAGGAGCTATGAAGCATGACTCAAATGCTAACCCAGCTGTTCCGACCAAGGGAATGAGGGGTGTTGGGAGAGCAGCTCTTGCCCTAATTCGGGCACTGACAATAATGGCTTGAACCAGAACAGGGTGTCCCAAGTTCTGTGCAATCCTCTCAGCCCTCGGCAATTTGAAGGATCTACATGTCTGCTGTCCCCATGGCCTAACCCTTCCGCTGTGAGCAGCCCTGTCCCTTTATCTCAGTGTTAATAACAGTACTGTCCATCTCCCTAGGCCATGGCATAAAAGTGGGGGAAGCCCTGGAGAATGGTTAGCTGTGAATGTTGTAAGATAAGATTATGGATACAATTTGAAAGTAGAAATGTCCTCATTTGCTGATCATTTCACTGTGGGACCTAAAGGGAAATCAAGGACTCTGAATCAATCAGATAAGAAACTGATGAAACAAAGTGTAGACAAAAAGGATTCTAATCAATGGACTGCTCATAAAGCAATGGAAAAATTAAAGTGATACCAAAAGGAACAGTGAATTACTCTGGAACTCCATAACAGGAAGCTGTTACCAACCTTAGCCCTAAAAGTGCAATGGAGTAGTAATTTTCACTTTAAAATACTATTGAGGGAAGTTAAGAGAAAGTTCCAAATGGAAATATGCAAAACCAAAAATGCTTTGGATCTGACAGATACGGGAGGGGAAAGTAATATTACTCTCAACAGTTTTTTTGTTTCCCTCTTTCCTCATCCACTTCCTGGTGGGGATGAGATACATTGGCACAGTAATACATCCACGTTGTTGTAGGGAAAGTAATCCCTTTTAGCAGCAGAGACTTCCTTGTACATGCTCCGCCCTGAAGTGTCTTAAAGGCTCAGGTATTCTCCTAGAAAGTGCCTTAAATATCTGTCCTTCCATTCCCTGCAGTTTCAACACCCTGAAAATCCTCAATTTCTTCTTAATGGACTTTTGGGACTTTGCTAATAATCCAAGCCAAGGCCTTGGAAAAATCATGGTCTTTTAATCTACATCTGGCCTTGATTTTCTGTTCATCAATCTGACCATTAATGTAACTGCTTCCTTCCTTGTACCTCTCTCTTAAAAAAAGAGGTTTAGGTAAAGAGGCTGAGCTAACCTGAAATTACAGCTGGTTGGAGATCAGTGGACCCCTCGCTGTAATGAAGACTATCATGACGTTTCCCAGTCCTGGGAGTATAGTAGGAAGACTGAGAATCTTTTTCTGATTCTCCTGTTATTGTAGGTTTCTATGTGTTTCCCATTTTTCAATTGGTAACTGAACATTCATTGAACTAACTTAGCAGTGAGTATATCAGGAGAGCATCTCAAAATCTCAAACATAAAGCATTTGAGATTTCCTTGTGTGTTTTTTTGGTTTGTTGTTGCTCAAGAAGATAGATCAATATAGTCATATCAATATAATACCATACACACGTGCACAATGCACTTGTATGTCGCTAAATAAAAGGAATGTACGTTATGTCAGGAATTAAGAAAAATTCAAATGTTGGAACTGCAGATTTACAAATGATGAGTGGGAAAGAGAGAGAGAAGGCAAGATAGGTGAGGTAGAGAGAGAGGAAGAAAGGTAGAAAGAGCGAGGAAAAGAGTGAGTGAGAGGAAGTCTTTGAATTAAAGTTATTACATTCAGAATAGAAATGGCAATAATAATCCAAATTTGAATGGACAAACCATATGTGAAGCCCCTGGGTTCATGATATACGGTCAAAATACCTAAAACCTCACTTTTTCTTGGGTATTGAGTGTTGCTGACTGTGAAGTAGTCTCATTGTTAAGTATGTTATATAGATGGGCCTCAGTTTAGGATATTAACATTGTCACACCTGACATTGACATGCGTGTATAACAGCCTTAGGCTTTTGCTATAAACATACATTCAAAATGAATAGTTGACAGGCTAATTACAAAATGAATTAATAGTATACAGTTTTTATTTAAAAATGGTAATCTTGAAACTGCTGGCTTAATCAATTTAATTCATTCCTCTTAAGCCCTTTTGTGTTAACTCTGATTATAGTCATCTGTTCTATCTGCTTTTCTTAGACCATCTGACAAAAATATGACCACAACAGACATAAAAGTTGGACAGTTAATTTGCTTAGAAATTAAAATATTGCTTTTCATGTTGGTTATTAATTATTTGTAAGATAAACCCATTGCAGAAAGCCTCAGGGTACATGCCAATTAAATATTTTTAAGTCATAAAATAAAAATAGCTGCAGCATGAGAATTTTAATCATCAGCGGATGTCTCTTAGCCTGAAAAGTTAAGTTTTCAAGGCCACAAAACTAATGTCTCTGGACAGTAAGTAGACAGGTAGTTGACAGCACTTGTTGATTTCTCCTTCTGGGTAGAAGCTGAAGCCACAAACCTGGTGGCTTTTCATTCCTGAAAATAAGATTTTTGGTTCCTAAACCTTACGTAGAAGGGATGTTTTAAAGTCACACAGGAGCAGCGTCACACATCACTGAGAAACGTGCCACGGGCCACGTGCTTGTACAGACAGGCCAAGTTTTCCTTCCCACTGAATCTTAAAAAAAATGCTTTGCTTGCTTGGATGGTCTCTGATACCATTAATATAGCCTCACACTTCTGCTTAGTAACTTATTTAGTAATTATTTGCCAAAGACTAGTTGATTGTGGTTGCTAAAATTTTATACCTTTAAACTACAGATGTGGGTCCAACATCCTATATTTTCTTGGGATTACCTAATTTTTTTTTGAAGACACAAAACTTAATTTAATAGAAATTTTGTTTGTAGTTCTTACATTCTCAGTATGAGCCGAGTTAGAACCCACTGCCCCACTCAGAAGTGGCCCAGACCTGGGGGCAGGGGAGAAAGCTGGGGTGGGGAGTCAGTACATGGTGTTGGAGTGTTTTAGTTTCCTCAGAAATCAACAAAAGATCCTGAATCTAACTAATTTAAGCAAAAATCATTAAACACACACACACACACACACACACAGAGAGAGAAAGAGAGAGAGAAACTGCTTACTATATCTAAGGAAACATCTAAAAACTAGGCTTTGGGTAAAACCGAGTGAGTGCATCAGTCTCAGCAGCAGAACTCAGTGCCTCTTACTCAGGACTTTGACAGAATTGGTTGTTCACAACATTCTTTCTTAGTATCAGTCCATGTAAGATTTCAACGCCCGAGGCTGCAGTTTGATTAGCATGGTTACTGCACGCAGCAAACATGTATTGGGGCATTGGAGCAGCTCTGCTGATGCCACCCCCACCAGAGCCTTGTGCAGGGGCAAGCTGGTCATGCAAAATTCACAAGCACAAAGTGCAGCTGCTAAAAAATAATAGAAGAAAAAATTCAGATATTCCCCCAGTATATCATTTTCCCCTCAATATTGTCTTTCCACCAAGAGCTAGAGTAAGCCATAACATTCCTCTCAAGAGAAAAATATGTGCCATTTACTACGAGTGGGCTGCCCATTAGAGCATTTTGAACGTGTGGTTTATAGGAGCAGAAAATACAAAAGTACTGAACCAGTTTCATCCTTGCTTCTAGGTAAGTATGGATCATCCGTAATGTTAAATCATATTTATATTATTTTAAATTGATATTTGTGTATTTGTTAATTAACCTTAGTTTAAGCCCGTGAAGCAGAGACTTTCTTTTCTCCGTCGGCCTAGAGCTAGACTCCATTTTGCAGCCCCCCTTGCAGTTGGCTGGGCCATGCGATTGCATTTCAGTCAGTGGAACTGGAGTAGAAGTGGTGGGAACCACCTCCAGACTGGCCTGTTTAACCCCCCTCCACCCCATATCTGTCCATCTGTGCTCCTCTCTCTCCTGACTGACAGGAATGAAGACAGCCCACAGAGCAGTTCTGGAAGCCACATATTGAAGATGGCAGACTTGCCCACCACCACAATCCTTTAATGACTTCATTGGGCAGCAGACAATCCTCCCACCACTGCCTCCTTTGGTTAATGTGGGAACTAGAAACTCCAAATATTTTGTGCTTTTGTCTTTAAAAATATTTATTTCGGCAGCCATAGAACTTAACGATCTTCATAGAATTCATTTCACACTATGAATCTAATGTTTCTCTAAACACTTATTTTATGGTCATTATACTTGGGAGAATATGACCCCTGTGAGTCATGGACTAACCCTAATGAAACCAGCTGACTGCTGCCCGGTAGTTCCAGCCAGTGCTTCCTGCCAGAGGCTTCCTGAACGATCCCCATAATTGGGAGAGTGATGTATTATGTTTGTTATGAGCACCTTTCATTTGACAAAGTTCCAGAACCTACTCTGTAGTCAGCAGCACCTCTTCACTAATGTTAGATTTAATTATGTTTCGTAAGTAGGATTCATTCGTAAAATAGAAGAAGAGAGTAAAGGGAGGGACAGTCACACTGTATCCAAACAAGTAATTGATTCTCTTCCCCTTTTGCCCCTTCCCACCCTGCATCACCTCCTCCACAGAAGAAAATACCCTCTTAGGATTGCTACGTAGCTTATTGCAGTACAATATTATAAAGGCTAGATATACCACTTCTTACATCCCTTCTTCCTTCCTGTCCCAACCCACCCCCCCCGCCCCCAAGTGGTGTTAATAACAAAATGAGCAGGCCACACGTAAAACCTAGCAGAATGATATAGGACGGTGCATATGAATTTTGGGGGAAAAAAAGACTAAAATAATTATTTTAATATCCAGATAGATACAGTGTTCCTAAATAATCATATTTCATTACTTTATTTGAAGAATTAATTTTACTGAGAGAGATGTTTGGGGGAAAAAATCTCCTGTTTTCTATCTCATCTTCTTCGGGATAAGATAATAGTTTTGTTTTTGTTTTTGTTTTGTTTACATCAAAACTAGAGAAGGCATTTGAGGCAAAAGGCTTTATCTGGGTGCCCTGAAGCACAGGACTTGGTTCTCGGTTGAGGACTAGAACGGGATGACCCAGTAACCAGTGCGGGCTCAGTATAGAGGTGCTCAAGGAAGAGCTGTCCTTGCGGCTCACGTAAACTGTTGCTCAGGCCAACTTTGTCTTTCTGAATCTGGAAAGGAGCTACCAAAGAGAGCTGAATGGTTTTCAGGTTCTGAGGCTGGGAAAGGTCTGACAAATCCATCTGGTGGACCTGGGAGCAAAGAGGATTTTTCTCTGATGTCAAGTGACAGTGGGCAGTTAAGAGATTGTCTCCTGCCTGGTCAGAGGCATAGAAAAAGCTGTGCCTTCTGGTGATTATCTCTTTGTTCAATGCAGTCTAATAACTTAACCTGATCACTAAGAGGGCGAAAGGGGAAAAAAAATTACACTTAAGAGCACAAACAGGAAAAAATAACACACAGGACCCAGAGATCAAGTTGCTCCTGCTGAAACAGTCGTTGGAGTCGGCAGGCAACAACCTTAACAACATGGTAATATAAGCCCTCAAGGAGCACTAATTAAGTTATTAAAATCATGATATTAACATTGTGAAAACTGATTTAAGCATCTGGAAGACTGGGTCATCAGTATTCAGCACCAAGTGAGTGGCTTGGCAGATCATGTGAAATTAATAACTCAGAGCCCACAGAACAAATAGAGAAGACATGTAATGGAAACAATAAGAAGACTTTAGGATGGTTGCCAGAGCAATAACAGAAAAATAATATGTCTTTTAGAAAAAGAAAAGGAATAGATGATATAGAAGAAATGATTATATAAATCAAAGGGGACAATTTATCTGATCCAAAGGAAGACTTAAAAAATCTCATCATGTCCCAGGACTGATTAAAAAAATGCCCTACCATCCTATGGAATATCTTGAATTCCAAGCATAAAGACAATAATCCAGACCTTCCAGTAGATTACAAGTTACTTAGAGAAGGAAAAGTATCAGATTAGCAACAGCTTTTCATCAGTAGTATCTAGTAGAAGTCAGTGAGACAAAGAGGAAAAATAATCCAAAAATAGTATATGTACACATATACAATTTATCCTTTAAGGCAAAAGAAAAATATTTTAGGATGGGAAATTATTTTATAGAATATATTAATGGCATATTCATCAGAGGAAAATAGTTGGAGAAATCAATGACCAACTGTTGGTGACTAAACAAAACCAGAAAAGGGAGAAATAAACTTTGACACACACATTTACTTAGTAGCTATTAACGAAAGTGTGCTTAGCCATTTAAATACACAAGCTGTGCTGTGAGTGGATACGTTATTGGAAAAACTAATAATGACTGTATTGAGATTATTAAACAAGATACCACCACCTAGGAACTGGGTCAGAGTTGTGGGAAGAAGGACCCTCCAAAGGTTCACTGAGAAAAGTGGGCTAAAGAGTAAGCCAAAGACTCAAAGACCACAGCAAACAGAGCGGTTAATGGAGAGTAATAAAGCATGTAAGTCACAGAAAGCTGCCACTTTTTACACTGAGTAATAAATATTAAGTGAAAATAACATTTAATGTTAAGGGGGCCCTGGAGAAGCTGACTTTCATTACCATTGCAAGTAGGAATTATCCGATAATATAGGCAAACAGCCTAGCCATAGCAATTGTACTTAAAATGTCCATAATTTCCAGGTCAGACCCTCCTTTTTGGCTATCTGTTCAAAAACGTAGAAGTCCCAGAAAGAAAATACAGAAGTGAGTGTGTTTGTTTTAGCTGTGTTAGTAGAATCAAATGAAACCTGGAAGTAATCTGAATGTCCATGCAGAAAAATCATTGTGTGATCCCTGTATTTTGGATTCATATGAAGCTCCTAAAATAATTATATACATTTTTATTTACTTGAAGATATGTACCAGATGTACATTTTTATATGGATAAAGTTTATCCAGGAAGGATATGTAGGAAGGCATGTAAAACAGGACCCAAAATGTGTCAAACAAGTTGTATACTATATATTTTGCTATAAAAAGGATGTAAGTTCTGTAAGAATGGTTTTCTGGCTTACATGTTTCCAGAATTTTCTAAAGCATCATTCTGCTACATTCCTATGCAAATTTAGCACTGATAATGGGGGGTGGGGGGGGAAGATTTTGGATGGTTTTATGTTACCAGATTTTCAACTAAGTTCTTACATACTTGTTATCCATCTGTTAAGTGGGTGTGCATGTGTGTTAAATTTACACAAAACCACGTTTTACAGTTGATTTCGAGTGGGCTGAATTTATTTATCAGTATTTACTAGAACTGAAGGTTTTATCTGTGTGTGTATGTGTGTGTATATAACAAAGGCAGCAAAATTACTGGTGTTCCACAAGTGCTGCAAAACTGGATTAGACTCAAAATCTCAGATAAATTTGAATGACCAAGAATTCATGAAATTAGCAGGTAAATTACCTGGTTGTGATTTTTTTTTTCTTTCCTATTTACATTTTTCAGCTGCTGAAATTTTCCAATAGGTTAAAATGACAATAATATTATTTGAGGTTTATTAAATCTGGGACTCTGTGTTCTTAGGTTTCTAAGTGAATGATAAATTAAAATCCATGTTTCAATTAATAAATTATAATCTGTGTAATTCTAGTTTCTATGGATAAGTGTAGCCCATGGTAAGCATTTCTAAATTTTGTTAACAATGAAACATGGTTTCAGATAGTCGATCAAATTGATTGGGCAAGCAATTCAATTTTATGAAATAATGTGCACTAAATTCAGTAGAATTCATTGTTAGAAAGTTTTCTTACAGAAGTATCAGCTTCCATAAACCCTTATTTTATTTCCTCAAATTCAGATTTTCCCACAAATTTTTTTTACAGCTTCTGTGTCTTTATCCCTTTCATTCCAGAAGCGTTTCATTAGATTTCACAGATGAGTGAGCCTGTGAACAAGTGAACTGAAATAAATGTGGTTTGATTCACTACTTCTCTTTCATTAGGTTAACATGCATTAGATTGCTTCTGTTAATCCAAGTGTATAGAATTAAAGAAAGACTTCTCTTTTAAAAACTTGTGGAACGAAAAGTAGATCTGGGGAAACATCTATTATTATTCAAAACATTGATGCAAGTATAAGAGAGATTATTTTCCCAAAATATTTTGTAACATATATTATGAGATCTAGTATTTAAAGTTCACTTGTTGTTTAATGTTTGGATGCATATTGGTAAAAGACATCTAAATCAAATCTCTCTTATTAGCAGAAACAATTTTTGTATGTTAACTTAATTGCTACAATAAGGGGCTATTTTAAGGCAGATGTGAACATGTTTAGCCATAATTAGGAACAAGTAATCTTTTGAAAAGGCAGAAAAGATAATGCCTTTTATAAATTTTAAAATTGGTTTAGCTATTGTATTCAGAAATAGGAAAAAAAAAACTAGTGAACTCTAATTTAGTGAAGAAATTTGATTTTCATTTAGTTGAATTTTTCTGCTTGTCTGGTATTTCCCTCAATACTTTAATGTTCATTTTATCAGAAGAGTACATAATGGATTTCTAGAACTCTCTGGTTTGAAATGAACTAAGATATTCATTGGCTGTTTTACTTTGAAAGTCCACTATGAATGTCAATACATAATTTTATATAAATTTATAATGTGATGCATATTTTTAACTTCAGTATCTTTTTTACATCATTATATCTCCCAAAATAGTCCATAGTGGCAATTCAGTATTCAGAATAATGTAATTTTATTTAAGTTCATGTAATTATATAAAAAACATTTATACTATAGTTGATATTTATATTATTATAATATATTCACTTATCTGAATATAGGGCTTAAATGTTTCCTTTTGCTTTTCAAAAATAATACCTCCCTTCATATATCTGTATCAACCGCCTTTTATAAAATAGAAATTTATCCAAGTAAATTAGCACATCTATCGATCATTGCTTACAATGGCTACATGGTATTCCACGGCATGGATGTGCTTTATTAAAATATTTTCTCATGATTATATATTTATCTTTGTTCTCTGCTATGAGCAAACGTTCTTATATGTATGTCCTTGCATACTACATGTTTTTCTGAATCAAAGGTTTTTAATTTCTTAATTAAAAGTATTAATTCTTAGTATTCTTAATTTCATATTGCCCCATTACATCCAAGATGCCTGTAACATTTTGTATTCCCCACAGACTTAAGTGAGAGTATTTCTTTCTCCTTAAATCCCTGACAGCAACAGATGTTATAACCCATTTTAACTTTTGCCTTTCTGATGGGTGCTGAGTGATATGTCATTATCCTATAAATATGTTAGTATTAAACAGTCATTCTTTGGCTACTTGTGAGTTTGAGTATTTTATGCATAAATATGCAAACTTTATGCGTTTATTGGCTTTCAATACTTGCTCTTCTGTGAATGTTCAGTTAACAGATTTTTTTCTGTTTTGATATTATTTTTCCATTTATCAATTTGTATTAGTTCTGGGAATATTATACACATTAACCCTTTTTCTACCATGTACATGGCAATTATTTAAGAAATTTTTTGACTGCTTACTTTAGTAATGGCACATATTACTTAAAAAAGTCTTTTATACAACATTTTATATGGTCTAATATGTGTTTTCTTATATGGAATTCCACACTTGGTTAAAACAATTGCTGTCTCTAGATTTTGGCTGATACAGTATCAAGCTTCTGATTCACGATTTTTAAAATTAAAGTCCATATTATGTCTGTAGTGCATTTTTTGCATGCTATATACGGAAGTTTTCATATTCTTTTTTTTTTTTTTCTAGTCAGATAACCAGTTTTGCAAAATTAAAAAGTCTAGCTATACCAAGTGCTGGTGAGAATGTGAAGGAACTGCATCTCTTTTACCCTGATGGTGAGAATGTAAATAATCCATCCTTTCCCTCCAAGTGAAGTTATCCTGTGGTCATTAAATTCCACAGATACTGCATTTTTTATTCTGCTGTATAATGATCTGAGTGGGTGGCTTCTAGTTTTATCTGATATCTTGTATAGAAACTGTCCCATAATTCTTCCACTTTTAAAATAATTCTTTAGCTATTCTTGGGCATATATTATTCCACATGTAAATATCAAGACTATTTATTACATTTATCTTTCCAATCAAAATTGGTTAAAAAATTCTAATAGAAACTATAGTACATTAGCATAAAAATAATGGGTAATTGACAATGCCACACACACACAAAATGGTTTCTATTTCCATTTTCTTATATTTCATTTAGTTTTGCTTGTTTTATTTTTAATAAATAGTAGCTTTGTATGAGTCAAAAACCAAGTGAAAAACTGCAGTTAAAAATCCTACACTCTGTCTAGTTACCATTTTTATTTTATATAAGAAGATATTTGTTAATTTCTTATGCATGATTATAAAGATTTTTCTGCATATTTTAAAAATAAAAATTTGTAGTCAGTTTTTATCCTTTTCCCTCAAATGATAGTATACTCTCAAAACTGTTTAGCACCAGGCATAGTTACTTGGTAATAGAATTTAGGCAAGTTTCCATTCTGTGGATGTGACACCTGGAGAAAGTATCCTGGCCCCTACTGCCCTTCAGTCTTAGAACAAGAGTCAGCACACCTGTTTAGCTCCTCCTGGACCTCAGGGGGTTCAGGATGCCCAAGAGCATTAACACAATGCCAAGTCAGTCACTTTCTCAGGGATGCTTGAATCTCTGAGGACCCAGAGCTTTCTGGTTACACAGATGGCAAATAAGCACATGAAGAAAGCTCAACATCATTGCTCATAAAGAAATGAAAAGTAAAATCACAGTGACGTACCACTGTTCACCTATTATAATAGCTAATATTACAAAGATTAACCATAACAAATGTTGGTTAAAATGTGGAAATACTGGAAATTTCATGTAAAATGGTACCATTTTGGAAAATATTTTGGCAAAAATCACTTTGGAGATTAACTATAAACCTACCATATGATTCAGCCATTCCTTTCCCAGGTATTTCCCAAAAGAAATGAAAGCATATGTCCATAGAAAGACTTCGACACAAATGTTTATAGCAACTGAATGAACTATATGTAATAGTCTAAAACCTGAAACAATCCCTAAGTCCTTCAACAGGTGAATGGACAGACACATTTTGGTATATTCACACAATGAAATACTACACAGAAACAACAGGAATGAATTATTTATATACACAATATGGATGAATCCCTAAATCACCATACTGAGAGGAAGAATACAGACAATAAAATAGTACTTACTAAATGATTCCATTCACATAAAATTCTAGGAAGTCCAAACAAATCTACGATGATAGAGAGTAGATTAGTGGTTACCTGAGAACGGTGGCGTAAGGCAGTCAGGACTGGTGTAGAAGGATTACAACGGGGCAGCAGTACTTTCGGGGGAGTGATGGATATTTTTATTATCTTTATTTTGTGATATGTCACAATTTATCAAATTATACACTTTATTTACAATTTACTGTATGTATGCCCCTTACACTGCAATACATCTGTGTTTAAAAAACTTTTATATGGATTGAAGACCTAAATGTAAGACCAGATACTATGAAACTCCTAGAGGAAAACAGAACACTCTGACATAAATCACAGCAATATTTTTTTTGGATCTATCTCCTAAGATAAAGGAAATAAAAGCAAAAATAAATAAATGGGACCTAATTAAATGTAAAAGCTTTTGCACAGCAAGGGAAACCATTGACAAAATGAAAAGACAATCTACTGAATGGAAGAAGCAAATGATATGACAAAGAAATAGTTCCTACAACTCGATATAAAAAAAAAAAAAAGGAAAAGAAAAAGAAAAAGAAAGAAAGAAATCTGGTTAACAAATGGACAGCAGAACTGAATAGACATTTTTCCAAAGAGTAAATGCAGTTGTCCAACAGGCACATGAAAAGATGCTCAACATTGCTAATTATCAGGGAAATTCAAATCAAAACCACAATGAGATATCACCTCACACCTGTGAGAATGGCTATCATCAAAAAGAACACAAATAACAAATGTTAGTGAAGATGTTGAGAAAAGGGAACCCTGTTGGTGGAAATGTGAATACGTACAGCCACTGTGGAAAATAGTATGGAAGTTTCTCCAAAAAACCTGAAAATAAAACTACCATATGACCCAGCAGTTCTATTCCTTGGCACATATATGAAAGAAACAAAACACTAATTTGAAAAGATACATGCACCCCAATATTCATAGCCACATTATTTATAATTGCCAAGGTATGGAAGCAACCTAAGTATCCATCAACAGATGCACAGATAAAGAAGATGTGGTATATATAAATACACATATACACTATGGAATACTACTCAGCCATAAACAGAACAAATTTTGCCATTTGCAGCAACATGGATGGACTTGGAGAGCATTATGCTAATTGAAATAAGTCAGAAAGAGAAAGACAAATACTGTGTGATATCACTCATGTGGAATCTAAAAATACAACAAACTAGTGAATATAACAAAAAAGAAGCAGACTCACAGATACAGAGAACAAACTAGTGGTTTCTGGTGGTGGGAGGAGGAGGGGCAATACAGGGGTTGGAGAGTGGAACATATAAACTACTGGGTGTAAGATCAGCTCAAGGATGTACTATACACATGGGGAATACAGCCAATATTTTGTAATAATTGTTAATAGAAAGTAACCTTTAGAAATAGTGTAGAAATAAAATTTTCAAAAACTTTTAAGAGCAAAAATAAAATACCTCTTTAAGTTTGTATGCTGTGTTAAAATGCAGTGTTCAAAACTGATGAAAAAATAGTATTTCACATATTTACCTCCAAAAAATGTTTTTCAGAATATGATTTTGCATAGATTAAACATTCAGAAAAGTATCTAAATTTCCAAATCATCTAAATTCAAAGTAAATTCAAAAGGTAGTAAATGAATGGTAAGTAAAAGAAATTTACTACTATTTGAGATACTCCTGGCTTTGCAGTCAATTCTCAGGTTCAGAATCTCAGCTGTACCACTTGCTAGTAGTTAGAACTTGGTATAGTCATTAAACATTTCTGTAGCGCATTTGTAAAATGGAAATAATAATATCTGTCTAATACGGATAGTGTAATGATGAATGAACGAATGTATGTAAAAATTCTAAGTCATTCTTGCAAACAATAAATAAATGCATACTGATATCGTTATTTTATTAGAAACTTTGATCAGAGTTTATCCTAATTTTAATTGCTTTGTTCTTTATCCTACTCATTTTACATGATCCTCTAAGATGGACAGTTAGCTTCTGTCCTTTTAAACACTATATTATTACGTACCTTGAGAGGAAAATAAAATGAAGACATATTTTAACAGTTTGTTTTTATTTTCTCTTTTGTTATCCTAGCACAGTACAATACAGTGTATAGTAGAGGACAGTTTCATGGTTTCAGTATGCATGAATGTTGTCCTTAAACACCTTCAAGCCTACTGAAGAGCAATGTAAAGCATACAATTGAGTACTTTGTTAACTAAGCTGCAGAACCTATTCAGTGTTAAAAGAACAGGTGATTTTTTTTAGGATAAAAAAAATTGTATTTCAGGAAATGTAAATCATAACAGAAAGGTGGGAATCAAGTCATGGTAAAGAATATCTGTAGGATAAGCTAGATTTATAAAAATATTAAATATGACATTACTTTTACCATTTTCAATTTTTTTATAATATTTAAACCAATCCTAAAGTGTAAAATTGGTTCTTAGTAAAGTTTATTAACTTTAAAAAATTATTAACTTTAAAAATGAAGATCACTGAGGCTACTTTTACTTATGGAAATGTTATATTGTGGGGACGCTCTTGCTTGAACACCTGTGAAATTGTCTCAAAAATAGTTCCATCAATTAAATTCATTACAAAACTATTTTTTGAATATTTTATTTTAGTTTCTTTCCAGGTTCAAGGACACACACAATTATTTTCAAAATATAGTATTATTTTAAAGTTTTACATTAAATTACATGGACTTAGGCAAATAGATGCGTTATAGGATAAATACTCTGATTAATAATCATGATGAGAGATGAAGAAGCCATGTGTCCAATTTTAAATATCACGGTAATTAAACTTTCCATTTATAACTTTGGAATTTAAAAGTGTTGAGCTTATTATAATTATAATGAAATATTGAACACAATTATATGCACTTTAATAATTGATACCAGTGTATACTCTATGTAACTCTACAGAATTTTGAAAAGAAGCAATTAGAAGGGAAAAAAAGAGTTCATATTGGGAGGTTAGTGCTTTTAAAACCATATAGAAGACAAAATTTCAGGACAGTTGTTATATGACCCTGAACATTAATAATGAGAATATTGTTTTATGCTGATTTTAGTTACTGCAGAAAAACCTCCAGCTTTTTGGAAGTTGATGTGTTCACATTAGTAGCCTTCAGTGACAGTTTGATAGACCTTGAATCTTCCAAGAATATCTACCTCAAATTTTAAGCAGTATTTTACTGATCCAAGCCTCAAAACAAAAAATATCACTTGGTAACAAAAGGTATTTCAAAGAATATGACTATGTTTCTTTATATTTCAAGGTATATAAATACAGTGATTTCCTTGACTCAAAAGAGGGCATCAAAAACAAGATGACTTAGAGTCCAGGTGAGCAGAAACAGAAAGTGGTAGCTACTGTGGGAAACTTTCTAAAGATACTCATATTCTTCTTCTTTTCATGCATCTGGCCAAACAAAACATTTTTTAGGTTTGATTAAAACTGAAGAAATCAAATTATTTTTTATAGGTAAAAGGAAAATTCCAATGGCCAGTGGAAACATTTTGAATTAAATTTTATAATGAAGACACGGTGTTACTGTTAGCAATGGCATCGTTGTAAAGATGAATACAACACATAGTACATACCATGATCATGATTATTTATATCAAATATGTTTCTAGGAAGACTACATGAATGGACTAGTATCCTTCTTTTACATAGTTTAAATTTATTATTTAGCAATGTGATTTTTTTTAAACATGTATCTTTAACATCTTTTCTATGTCCACATTTTTCCCTTTAGGTGCACTTTATTCTTTTTAATGGATGTATAAAATCTCATTCCATGGATATAGTATATTGATCTCACTATTTAAGTTTTGGAGTTTTTTTGGCATTGCAAACAAGGGTACCATGAATTTCTTTATGCACATAATGTGAATATCAATACAAAAATTTGAGTAGAATAAAATAGCTTAGAATATTGATGGCAATGTGTTACATCTACTAGCAATGACAATTTTTTTATATATGCAAAGCTAAGTTCTTATGTAGAATCTCATTATTTTGTCTTATGATCTGTCTCTCAAATTTAAAAAAAAATACCATTATAATCTATTAGTTATAAATCTAGAGAAGGTAACAAGAATGTGGCCAGGCCAAGATAACTGAGTAACAAGCATCTATAAATAAAGTATTCGATAAGAGCAGAGTGAAAATTGGAATTAAAAAAATACCTTTTGGTTAAAGATTTAACAACAACAACAATAAAACAAGTCCTCAGTAAAAGGGCTGTATTTAATCTAGCTGTGTTTGATGAGACAGCCATGAACTAATGACGACGGGGTACCAGTAATTGGTAAGAATATGAAAGGGAAGGTGTAACTTACAAACTGGTGGGCAAAAGGGATAGACAAACAGTAGATTTAGATAATATTTTAAGTGCTATAGAATTTTCAATTTAAACAGGCATATGGTGCCAAGGAAAGATGGTTACTTCCTAAGAGAATTATGGAGGCTAAGTTATTATGATGTGCTTACCAAGATTCAAGTGTGCCCTGTATGCCTGCTGAGAACTCTGTTTTGTGTGCAGACAGAAGAGTGAGCTCCTTCTTGAGGGAGGGGCATATGTACTATATCCTTTAATAAATAAAATCAGAATTTCAGTTTACTATCATACCTGGATAAATAAAACTGTACTTGGACCAGAAACAATGGTCACATGACCAGTATTCATTTCTCTCTCTCTCTCTCTCAGGACAAATCAACATGGGAGAACTATTTTAAAATGATAACATTGCTTGCTGAACACTGAATTACATAACAGGAGCTGAATAAGTCAATATTTTAATGACATCAGACTAGGATATGTCTAAAGAGAATGAGATACTTAAATTCTGTTCATTTATGCTCACTTTATCCAGGGTAGTATTTGTGTGGATGGTAACAGTTTTGATTTCAGTAGTCTACACTTATGTCTGCAAGTCTGACTAAACTATGTGCATGATACATTATTTCCCAATATATTAATACACTTTATCAGGTTAAACTAGATATTGTCTTCCTGTAAGAGACTTTTTCCTATTTCAACTTTTGTTTACAATGCAGTTATTTACAGCTTTTATAATACAGTTTTTATCTAAAGGCAAGTCCCATTGAAATCCCAAAGTGCTGAGAACAGATAAAAAACTTATTCAGAGATGAAATCAGGGCAAAACTTGATTTTACAGATAGACTTAACAGACATATTTCTGCTTGCTTAGGATGCCTGAGTATGTAAGGAAGATGAGAAATAGCAGAGAAATCTTGAATTAATTTAACTTGTTCATTATTTGTATTAATTTGGAATTTAAACAATGGGTTGGCCACAACTTTATTAGAGAGTGATATATATATTATATAGTATACCTAGTTATTAAATGTATTTACCTATTTTGTCGATTACTTTGTTAACATTAAGGTGTATGATATACACATCAATCATAGTTCACTACAGTGGGAAGTATGGACTATTTTGCAAATTCACTCCTTCACTGGGAGTCTAAGGTCTTGGGGAAAGAAATCATCATTGTGCTCAGCATGACCTATAGATTTTAGTAGATCACAAAATAAATAGGATTTGTGAAAAATACAGCTGTCACGATAAGATTAAATGATATACGTGGACAGCAGAATTACAGGTTACAAAGAAAAGGTCTACATCTTCCCCCAGACTCGAGGTGGCCACACATGCCCACAATGATCTATGGTTAACTCCCTGCCATTTCATCCATAAGCTTTAGTTAAACAACTAAACAACTTTCTGTTCTTCAACACAATATGGTCATATTTCAAATCTTTGACCTAAGTAGCCTATGCTTGTGATGTTTCACAAAACTTCCTACTACTCCTTCTTCAAGCTGAGGCTCAGTTATTGTCTTTTCTCTGAACTCTACTCTGATTCCAGGATTGAAATACTTGCCCACGCAGAATGCTCCCTCCCATTGCACCCTGGGCATACATGTATTGGAATTAGTGCCAATTGATTAATGGCTGTTTAGGGACAGAGATGATCTTCTCTTTGTTGCTTCCCAGAAAACATCACGGTGCCTAACAATTTTCACTCATTAAACTAAACAATCAAATCAGGTGGACTGAATGAATAAATGAACATTATTACTGGTTACCGTCTTCTTGATGTTCAAGACTGGTTGCATTTGAGCTACATAAGCATGGAATCCCTTTCTTGTTTATTTATACATATGTTTATAGTATCTCTTTGTCTAGATCAAAAAATGAGTTTAGGGAGATTAAAAAAAAAAAAACAAAACTTGTGCAAGATCACAGTTTGATGCCAGAATCATGTGCTTCATTTTAGTACATTTTAAGTATTCTTCCATACATCTGTCTTTATTTCTAGTTAGTAAGAATTTTAGAACTATACAGAATTAGAGTAAAACTTTTCCTTCACTAATACACATTATATCTAATACAGGTTCTGGTAGCTCTTATAATATCATTGAGCTAGTTATCCAAAATTGTTAAGTCTAATATAAAATATATTGCATGATTTAATTTTTTTCTGTAAAATTTGCAGAGCAAATTATACAATTTCAATTGAAGTTTCTAGAAAAAAGTATGAAATTTCTAAGAATGTTACAAATATTACTGCCATGTTAGCTAGAAAGCTGGTAACTTTTGAAATGAATAAATCACAATATTTCAGCGGTTTAACAATATATATTTATATTGTGCTTGTGTGTGCCTTTAATGTAGTTTTTCTTGTCTATTGTAGCTTTCTTCCATGTAATGTTTTAGGAACTAAACTCATTTCTTCTAGTGGTCCTGTAAACATATAATATTCTTATTTTTAAGTCCACAGGTGAGACAAACATAATAGTCAATAGCAAATACTATTCATTGCTTTTACTTCAAGTTTACTAATCTTTTCTTCTGCAATATTGAGTCTGTTTTTAATCTAATTCAGTGTATTTTTCACCTCAGGTATTATAGTTTTCATGTTCACGCCAAGAATTTCAATTTAGATTTTCTTTTGACATCTTACTTGACTCTACTTGAGTTTTAAAACACATGGAATATAATCTAACACTTATTTTAATGTCCATGCCTGCTAATCTAACATCTGTGTAAATTTTAACTGGTTGACTTTTCTCCTCATCAGGATTGTATTTTCCTGTGCCTTTAAGTACCTGGTAATTTTTTACTGGATCCTAGTCATTGTATATTATGCCTTGTTTGTGCTGGATATTTTTGTATTTCTATATTCTGAAGCCTCGGTCTGGTACGCAATTAAGCTACTTGGAAACAGTTTGAGTATTTCAGGTCTTGCTTGTAAAGATTCGTTAGGCAAGACGACAAGAGCATTTAATCTAGGGCTGACTGTTTGCCGTGACTTAGATAAGACAGTTCTGTGTATTCTACCGAAACCCCCTTGAATTATGAGGTTTTCCAACCTGGTGGGTGGGAACGGGCACTGCTCCTGGCCCTGTGTGAGGGCCACATACTTTTCCTCTAATGCTTTTGGATGGCTCTTTCCTCAGTCACACAATCTGCTCACAGGCATGTTCTGATCACTACTATGATGAACACTTGAGTGGAGACCCTGTGCAGATCTTGATACCCTTGTTTATATATCTTATATTTTTGTTTGTTTCAGGTTTAGGACAGTTGTTTTTTTCAGAACAGTATATCCAGTCCTTAATACTCTTTGCTGATAGCCCAAATAATGTTAAGGAGCTAAAGTATCTTTAGTGTCTAATAAGCACCTGCACTAGAGATCTTACAGAACAAACAGGCAGCTTGGTGTCATCTCTTCACAGGGAGGCTGACTAAGCTGTGTGACAAATGGGCTTGGTGGAAGGAAAGCCATCACCATGGTGCCATGCAGTCAGCCTCATGACTGTAGTCAACTCAGCTATCAGAAATGTTAATAATGTCATCGGTGAGATCCAAATAAGATGTAGCTCTTAAAATATTAGATGTGGTTTATAGTCTTTGCTCTCCCAGTCTGTCTGTCTATCTAGCATCTATGTTTTTCCCAAAGATGAGTTATTTTGCTTCTCTAATCATTAGCTTTCTCACATGTAACTATGGGAGATTGAAATTTGATGATCTGAGATTCTGTGTCAGTTTTAAATATTCTACTAGTTCTGGCAATTTCCCAAAGCATAGGGCTGCAATACCTAAAACAATTCTATGTAGAAATTGTAGAATTTTAAAAAATGGCTTTAAATACTTTGGCTCTCCTGTTATTGAAAGGCCATGTCTGTGTCTCCTGTCCTTGTGAGTGAGTGGACTTATAACTGTCTGAAGCAATAGTGTGTGACAGAAGTTACACTGTGTGACTTCCAAGGCTAGCCATAAAAGGCCATGCAGCTCCCATCTTATCTGTATTAACATTTATGCTGTAGCCCTCAGCTGCTAAGTAAGACATCTGACTGCCTTGAAGTTGACAGTCTGTGAGGAATCCAAGCCACATAGCAAAGTCTTGTATAGATAGCCTTGTTGAGACTTCTAGCAGAGTTAAACCTTTGCATTATTATAACCTGGGCACTAAACATATGAATAAAACTGCCTCCAGATAATTTCAGATTTCATATACTCCCAGGTGAGGCTCCAGACATGGTAGGGAAGAAACAGGGATTTCATTGGTTTCTTGTCTAAATTCCAGGCCCACAGAATTTATGAGAATAAAATGGTTATTTTATGTCAGAAATTTGTGGATATTTTGTTATACAACAATAGTAATGAGAAGAACAGTTATGAAAGAAATTGTTACTTTACTGAATTGATACATTATACACAGTTAATTTTTAAATACTTTCTCCTTTCAATTGAAACCTACACATTTTATATTAAATTAAGATAACCTTACTGATAGCCCTTAACTGCAAAATTTAAATGTTTATTTTTAAAGTTAGACTAAAGACAACAGCATAGTGAAAGAGAAATAGCTTACAGCTCTGAGCATTTTTTATGTCATAAATTTGTAAGACATGATATGAGTATTAGATATAATATTGTGTCAAGCTGGAAAGGACAGGATATATTGTAGCTATCATGAAAGTTTGGATGGACTTCAGCTGGAAACTTATTAGGTAAAACAAAGGGAAATTGTGTATCATTATACATAGTATCAGGACACCTGGTGCTTCATTTAAAAAAATAACACATTGTTTTTAACACATCAAGGCAATGGGAAAACATGGAGCATAGTTAACTATAGCATAGCCAATTGAAGAGAGATTGATTATGTACTAGGAATTTTTTATTCAATTCTTATATTACATTTTTTTATTTTAAATTTGAAAAATGTTTCACAGTAATTTTCTCTAGTGACTCTACATGTAAATTTAATTTGAATTGTTTAAGTCAATGAGTTTCTTTTGAGCTTTTAACTCACAAAACTTATAAGTAGATTTAGAGTCACCTAGAAACTCAATATGATAATATATGAAGAGCTGAAAAATAAATAGGAACCTTTCACAGAATTGTATTTGTTACTAAATAACATTGACTTTTTTCTTAATTATGTATGTCAGGCCTTGAAATGATCAATACCAAGGCACTTTTGGAGGCCCTATCAAGGTCTCTTATTTGCACACATTTTCTCTTTGGTAAACTTTTTTTTTTCTTTCCTAATTTTATTGAATATCTTATAGGGCATGAGATGTTAACTAGCTTATTTTGTGTCTAGTTCTTCATCTCATTACAATATGTTAAGTTATAGTCATACAGTTTCTATCAATCCTGCATATACATAAGGTATTTAGATATAAAGTACTCCATTAGATTTTGAGCCATTCAACAATCAAAGGCACAGTTTCTTTTGAATCCCAGAGAATTATAAAAAAAAAAAAAAAGTCTGTCTTCCACATTTAGGTCATCGAAAATATGCATTTGAAGGAAAGAAGGAATATGTAAATTTATGATATATTTTTTCATTTATTCCCACCACCTCTTTTTATATTTGACTCTTTGACACGTGTAAATATTTCCAATGGAATATTAAATGTAAATCTATGAAACCCAGTTCTATAATACCCAGATTACAGACGGAGGAAATGGGCTCTATCTGGAAGGTAGTATGCAGATCAAAAATGTAAACAGAAGTCAAACAAGAAATCTGAGAAGGAGCCGCCAGGAAAATGCTATTTTTTTCCTACACATGAATCTTGGTATTCTTTCCAGAAGAGAAGTTAAACTTCTATTAAATCATATGTACCCATTCCTTTGATTTGACTTAAATGAAGAACGACAATGTCTAACAACTGTGAATCTGGAAAATAAAAATGATTGACAAATTTAGGGTTTCTCTTGTTTCCCTGTTGCCAGCCAATGACTTACATTAAATTGTACCAAACCTGTCTAGCAACCTGAGAGTCTGATCTGAGGGTCAAGCAAACTGCTTCACAGAGAAGAAAGGAAAACAGACAAGTTACAACAGAGAATTAACATTTAACAAGAGGAATAGCTTAAAATAACAAAACAAATGTATTATCTTCTGATACTTGTAATATAATAGTTCCTCTGTTGAAAAATGATAAAATACAACAAAGTTGAAAGAGAAGTAATTAGTCATAATACTACCATTTAAAAATAACTATTGTGAAGGTTTTATTTATACATAGATTGGCCATAAAATTTATCATGTAAACTAGGATGGTTTTGAGAGTGCTTTTAATAATTACACTAGGGCAGGAAGTATAAACTAAGACTGTACAGGTCCTACCAGGAAATATATTTTTCCTATTTATATGCTCTGATGTGGCTTATACATAAGATTATAAAAATATATTATGAAATATCATGAACATTTTTCCAATTTAACAATGCTATCTCATTTTATAGTATCCCATTAAAATGTCCCTAAATTTATTAAAACAAGTGTCATAATTCATCATTAATGTAATTTCCATTTCATATTACAACTGACACTCCAATAAACAAAATTTCATTGTTACTTGTCCATGTGATTACTTCCTGTGAATAAATTCTTAGTAGACATGACTACTATGACAAAATTTCTGCACATTGTGAATACAATTCATGTGCTTAACCAAACTGATCTTTAAAAGAGCTGTGTGGGTGTGTCATTACCAAAGCAGTGTATGAGAGCCTAGCACTTAGGTCTAATCTACAATCTGTATTGTCACTTTTCTTAATTATGCCAATGTGATCATTTTCATGGTAATTACTTTTTTTACTGGTGATGCTGGGTTAAAAATATTTTCCCAGCCTTTTGTATTTCTTTATAATTTTTACTACATTTTTTTAAGTGTGTCGCTTTTCTTTTGGAGTGTTCATTTATTCTTAAGAGTTGGGTTTGGGAAAGGTAATTTGACATTTTTATAAGTATAGTATAGAGAAAGAGGGAGAGAGATTGAGAAATACCAAATGATCGTGGATTAGCAGAACTGGGGCAAATGGGCAATCCAATAAACAGTCTCCCCTTGGTCCCGTATCACAAACCCTGGAAAAGGCTGAATCTTGGAGCCTCTATAGGAGTAAATTCAAGTCTCCATCCAGTAACTACAAAATTATTTGATCATATTCTTCTAGGGATGTATCAATAGAGAGTAAAAATACAGAATAGACATACATCTCACTTTGTAAAGGAAATCAGCTACAAATAAAGTAAAATTATATTCCATCAACAATAATTTGAATAAAAAACTGTACGTGGTATATTTACTGTGAAGGGGAGGCGAATACGCCCCTCCCCCCACATGAAATGCACCGCTTTGGCATGAGAATTACTTTGAGCTGAAGGTAATCAAGGCCAGGCAGACTCAGGAAAAGCTTTTTACCTCCCCCTGAACTGTCTAAACTAATTTAGATAGGGGGCCTGAACCTCCTCCCCTACAATTAACTCTACTGAAAAAAGTTCTTTCCTCAATTGAAAAACAAAATATATATATATATATATATATATATATAAACATAATCATGTCTAGGTAGCAAAAGAATCTGGTTGATGCAAATTTGGCTGTCTTCTGTTTTTAGCACAATTTAGTTAGTTGGAGCACTTCCACATGTTTAATGTATGGAAATGTTGACTCTCTTGATGTCATTCTGTTTTAACACAAAGCCAATCTAAGCAATAGAAGTCTAATGACAACTCCAATGTTCACGTAGAATTCACATTGCAAAACATTAAATATATGAATGGATTTGTTAAATATGAATGTGAGAAATAACAACATATAATCAAAACTTACATCTATTGTTTATACCTTAAGATATAAATTAACAGTTCAGTGAACTTACTTGCTTATTCATTAGTTTTTAATCCTTTTGCTTTCCAGCCTGTGACTATACTCATTACTTATATATTACAAAAGCCCCTTGTAACTCTGGGTGTTTCAAATAAGACTTTGCAATATACTTGTTCTTCCCCCTCCAATGGAGACTAAAGAGCTACTTACAGACTCTTGACGAAAACTCAGTGTGAAGCTACATTTGTTTCCGTAGGGGTGGAGAAAGGGGGCAACAGAAACACAGTGTTGGCCTTTGGATTCTCTCATCCATCCTCTCTGGCTACCCCTTGGTTTCTTGATTATTGGCAAACCGATCAGGTGAATGGGTAAGACCTGATACTTCATCTCCTTCACTGGGTGAAAGGGAAACAACGCAGGGCTTCCTCTTGTGATGGGGGGAGGCCAGCTTGTGTTCTTCCTTCAAAGTTTCAGTCTACTGGCCACACTCTTTTATGTTCTTTCCATAAATCCAGGCCGTCCGCATCTCTACACTTCTTAGGGAACATGTAGTCTATTTTGTGAAAGGCTGAATTTCAGTAATTTTACCCCTTCATACATCGACCTGTGTGTGTGTGTGTGTGTGTGTGTTTGTAGTATATAGTGCATTTATCTCTGCAATATGCATTAAGAAGAGAAAACCAGTATTTACAGTCTAAGTGAAGGGATAGCCATTATTTTGCAGTAGTTAAGAGCAGGGACTCTGAAGTCAGACTGCCTAGGTTGATATAGAAGCATCTTCCTCGTTGTCTGACTTGGCAGATAATTTCCAAGGCCTCAGTTTTATAACCAGAAAATTAGGTAATGAATTCTTATCTTATGATCATTGGGAGGATTTAGTCAGATAATGCATATAAAGCATTTAAAACGTGTTTTTTAAAAGAACTCTTAGCAATATCATAAATAAGAGCTTTTAAAGCTACTAGTTATTTATCAACTAATTATAAACTTATGAAAAGCTTTGGAGAAGACTGTGTGTAAGGAGATGTGTAAGAAAATGTGAGGATATTGGATGGGGAGATTTTACCTATTAGAGGTGGCCGGGAAAGTCTTCTATAGTTAAACTGAGTTAAGATGCTTACTAGGATGAAGGATGAAGGAACATCATCCCAGAAGAGTCTGTGCATGACTGCTGTGGTGCAAAAGAAGGTCAGAAAGCCTGGAGATGAGGTGGACATGGTGCCGCTGAGGTCGGAGTGAGTGAGTCAGGAAGACTGTGCTGCGCTTTGTAGTCAGATCAGGATGTTTCATTTTATATGAAGAGAAATGAAAGGATATTTAAGGGTTCAGTGGAGAGGGGGCTTACATTTCAAAATATCTTCTTACTGAGAATGAACTGTCGAGGTTTAGGATGGATTCAGATAAATGAGTTTGTGGGAATCAGCAGAACTCCAGCCCATCAACAAAATTTACCTGGTTCTGTAGGTAGAGTTTTACTGGTGCACACACATGACTTGGTCTGTTTATTTGCTTGTTGTCTATGGCTGCTTTTGTGCTACACAGTAGTGACAATGATAATATGGCCAACATAGCCAAAATATTTACTGTCCAGCTCTTTACAGAAAAATTCAACATTTGAGTTAAAGCACAATTTTAATGGTACAAGTAAGATACAATGGTTGTTGGGGTTGTGGGGGAAAATAATTCAATTCATGGGGTATTCAAAGGGTAAAGAGTGCATGATGAATGGACTGAACACAGAGGATAAAAATAACTACAGTGTCATAGTTTATTCCCACGTTTCAGGCTGGCATAATTAATGGATCATGCAATTAATCTTTGAGAAAAGTGGACACTGATATAGGATCTGTACTATTACATGGGTCAGTGTTCAAATATTTAAACCTCAGAAAAAGAAAAATAGAAACCTTGTACCCCAACTGCCCCATGTTGTGTCCCTTGAGAAGAATGAGAAAGGTCATTTAGATAATTGGCCAGCATGAGTCTCTGCAATCTTGAATAGCTTCATTTTCAAAATTTATTGTGAAAATCAAAAATTAGCTTGGGAATAACTGCTCCTGTACTCCTGTCACTGATATTACATTTAAGGTGTTTATCTTGTGATTAGCATGTAACTGTGTTGTGCATGTCTTTGCCTTTCAATTGGAATGTTTAGTCTATTTGTATTTATTGAAATTATTCATAGGTTTGGGTGTAAGCATTCTTATTTTGCTATTATTTTCCTTTTGTCCCCTCTGATTTTTTTTTCTTCTTTTATTCTTTTGTTTTATTTTAGGTTAATTGAATATTTTATATACCCTTTTAATTCCTCTAATTGCTTTTTTAGCTATGTCTCTTTATACTGTTGTAAGTAGTTGCTTGAGGGGTTACACTATGCATTATTAATATATCGGAATCTATTTAGACTTAAAATTGTTCTACTTCATGTAGAATATAAGAACCTTACAACAGTATAATTCCACTTACTGTTCATGTCATTTATGATACGCTTGTTGTAAATTTTAGGTTTATGTTCATTATAAACTACAGAATATAATATAATTATTTTTGCTCCATTTAATTGGTGTTTTACATTTGTTGCTGCAAATCCACATTTTTATTTCATTCTAAAGAAATTCTTTTAGCATGTCTCATGTTGCAGATCCACTACTGTCAAATTCTCTCAGCCTTAATTTATCAGTAATAGTTTTATTTTAGACATTGGTGAAAGAAACTGAAGAAGACATAAGTAAATGGAAAGATATTCTGTGCTCATGGGAGAATTAATATTGTTAAAATGTGCATATTACACAAGGCAATCTACAGATTCAATGCCATTTCTATCCAATGTCTATTCCAATGACACTTTTTACAAAAATAGGACAATACCCAAATTTGTATGGCATCACAAAAGACCTGGAATAGTCAAAGCCATCTTGAGAAAGAAGAAAAAGCTGGAAGCATCACACATCCTGATTTCAAACTATATTACAAAGCTCTAGTAATCAAAACAATATGGTACTGACGCAAAAGCAGACATACAGATCAATGATACAGGATACAGAGCCCAGAAATAAATCCACACATAGATGGTCAATTAATTTATTAAAAAAAAAAAACAGGAGCCAAGAATACACAATGGGGAAAGGACAATCTCTTCAATGCCTGGTGCTGTGAAAACTGGACAGTCACATGCCAAAGAAAGAAACAGGAGCAAAATCTTACACCAAAAATAACCTCAAAGTGGATTAAAGTCTTGAACATAAGATCCCAAACCACAAAACACTTAGAAGAAAACAGACAGTGAACTCCTTGATATTAATCTTCACAATAATTTTGTGGATTTGACACCAAAAGCAAAGGCAATAAAAGCAAAAATCAACAAGTAGTCTACAGCAAATTAAATAGCTCTGCACAGCAAAAAGAACAATAAAAATGAAAAGGCAGCCTATGGAATAGAAGATATTTGCAAACCATATTATCTTATAAGGGGTTAATCTGAAGCATTAAAGAATGTATACAAATCACTTTTTAAAAATGTAAAATAGGAGGACGTCCTGAAGAGACATTTTTTTCAGAGAAGACACACAAATGTCCAACAACTAATTGAAAAGCTGCTTAACATCACTAACCATCAGGGAAATGCAAATCGAAACACAATGAGATATCACCTCACACCTGTTAGAATGGTTAGTATCAAACAGACAGAAATAACAAGTGTTGGTGAGGATGTTGGTAGGAACGTAGATCGGTATAGCCACTTTGGAAGACAGTATGGAGGTTCCTCTAAAAATAGAACTAGTGTACAATCTAGCAATTCCACTTATGAGTATTTATCTGAAGAAAATATCATCAGTATCTCAAGAAGATATCTGCACCCACATTTATTGCAGCATTATTTATAATAGCCAAGACAGGGAAACAACCCAAGTGTTCATGGACAGATAAAGGATAAAGAAAATCTGGTATGTATGTATGTGTGTATATATATATATACATACACACATACATACACATACACACACACACACAAATATACACACAATGAAATATGATTCAGCCATTAAAAAAAAAATCCCAAATCCTGTCATTTACCACAACATGAATGGCTTTTGAGGGTGTTATTCTAAGTGAAATAAATCAGACAAAGAAAGAGAAATACTGTACAAGCTCACTGTATGTGGTATCTAAAAAAATAAAATTAAATTAAAAACCCTCATGAATACAGAGAACAGATTGGTGGTTGCCAGAGGCTGGGTGAGTGAAATGGGTAGAGAGAGTCAAAAGGTACAGAATTCATGCTATAAGGTAGGTAAATCCTGGGGATGTAACGTACACCATGGTGAATATAGTTAACAATGCTGTATTAGATATTTGAAAGTTGCTAAGAGAGTAAATCACAAGTAATCACAAGAAAAAAATGTGTAACTATATGGTAATGGATGTTAACTAAACTTTGAGGTAATCATTTCACAATATATACATACATTAAGTCCTTATTTGTGCACCTAAAGCTAATACAATTATATGTATATGTCAATTATCTCAAGAATAATAAAAGTTTTATTTACTTTTTCCACTAATGTTGAAATGATATTTTCACTGTATAGAGAATCCTGGTTTACTAGTTTGTTTTTTCTTTTAAGCACATTAAATATACCATTGCATTGTTTTTGGCCTTTGTTTCTGAGGAGAATGTCTACCTTTATTGATTTTGGTCTGCTGAATGAAATATTGCTTTTATTTGCTTATTTCAGTACTTTTTGTTTTATTTTCACCAATTTGACAATGGTGTGCCTAAGTTGCTTTTTTAAAAAAGTTTATTATTTTTTATTCATTCTCTCCTTTAAGTTGATGTTTTTTCATCAAATTTATCAAAACTTCAGAAATAGTTGTTCAAATATTATTTCATCTCATTCTTCTGTTTTTTGGGGAAATGCAGTTACTTATATGTTAGTCTGTTTGATGTTTTCCCAGAAGCCACTGAAGTGTCTTTATTTTTACTCAAACTTTTTTCTGTGTTCTTTCATTTTGGATAAGGTCTTGAACTGTCCTCATATTTACTCACCCTTTATTCTGCTCTGTCCTTTTTGCTGTTATGACTAGTACATTTTTCATTTCAGACATACTTTTGATTTCTGTAATTTCAACTTTTTTGGTTTCTATTTCTCTAATGAGATAAAGAATAATCACTCATTTATGTCTTTTATGTACTTTTTATACACTCATTATAGCTGTTTATAAGTCCTTGTCTGTTAATTCTAAAAGCTTGATCTTCTTGTGTTTGGTTTGTATTGAGTTGCCCCCCTGTTTCATTATATGTCACACTTTCCTGTTTCTTCACATGTCTAGTAATTTTTATTTTATATTGAACATTTTGATTGATACCTTGTATGGAATCATGAGAATACCACCGTCTTTGAATGGTACTGAATTGTGTTCCCGCAGGCAGTTAAGTCACTGGTAGCTCCCTTTAACACTGTAAGGCTTGGTATTATTCTTTGATGAGGCAGGTCTGTTTTCACATTGTGTCAGTCTTTGGGTAAGGTCCTTCCTATTAAAATATGACTTTTATTCTGGTATCTAAACTGAATTTTTGATGAGAACAGTATTGTCTTTCTCCTCTGGCTGGGCTTCAAATAAATGACCCTCCATCCTCTGATGCATCTGGGCTGCACTGTGTCCCAGAGTAGCTGTGTTCTGCCGGGACTCACCGAACCTCACCCTGCAGGTGGACAGCTCAGACTTTAAAGCAAGGGCTCAGAATCAGTCCCCATTCAGATTCCTAAGGATCCTTCCTCCCTGTTCACTTTCCTCTTTGAGGATCCAGCTGTACAAATTCCAGCCTCTTCAAAAGCTTGGGTCTCTTTCATTTCTATCACAAATGTGTATAAACCCCTAGGAAGATAGTTGAATAAATCATAGGGCTTTCCTCATGGATTTTTCACTTCCTAGGAGCCACAGTCATGTTCTGCCTGTTTTTTTTTTTTTTTTTAATGTCCAAAATGTTCTCATATTTTGTCTAGTTTCATAATTGTTTACTGTGAGAAAGAAAGTCTAGGACTACATACACTGTCATGATTGAAAGTGGAAGTGTAAAAACTTCTTAAAAACTCGATTTCCCTAAATAGGTTTCTCGTCTCATGATTTTAAGGATATATTTTCCCTATGGTTTACACTGTAGTCTACTAATTATCTAGCTAAAAGCTAAAATTCTTTTTCATATCTTAAGTTTCTGTTTCAAACTAATTTTAGAAAAGTTGCAAAAATAATACATAAAATTCTCTTATATCTTTCCCCCTGTTTCCGTTGACACCTTATATATAACTGCAGAATAATTATCAAAAATAGGAAACCAATACTGGTATTGAAGAGTAGTAGAATATGTCACCCTAAAATATGCCTTTTTGGCATAAGGATTATTTGAGCTGATTATTTTGGAGAAGCTGCAGACAGAGGAGAATCTCTGAAAATAGAGAAGACATTGCCCTTTTGTGAGGGAAATGTACTTTTATCAGGGAGAGAATGATAACTCTAAGTTTCCAGAGACTCATCAGTGGAGAAGATAACAATTTAAACCTGCATAACACACGTTAGCCTTGTTAACCATGCTTTTTCTGGTGACCTTCCATAGCTGGCCTCCCCTCACCTTAAAATCTTTTTGTCTTTAACTAAAGATGGTATTCAAAATGGTGGCCTGGACCATTTTGGGGAGTGTTAGTTTTCCTCGGTATCTCCCATGTATTCAGGCGGTATACGTGTTATCAAACTTGTTTGTTTTTCTCTTGTTAATGTATGTTTTGTAACAGGGGACTCTCAGCCACAAAACCTAGAAGGATGGAGGAAAAATTACTTCTCCCTGACAGTGCATTGTTTATTTTTTCAATCGAAGCAGAGTTGACTTACAGTATTGTATGGCTGGACACTATTTTTTCACTAAAGACTTTATAAATTATCTGCATAAGAAAAAGATCCCACCTACATATGTGAAAATACTACAGCCTTAGATATTGTTACTTAAGTTATATTTTCTGTTAAAAATCTCTGTAGTTGGCCAGAACAACATAGGAAAAATTCACTCAGGAAAGAAGAATTCAAATCAAAATTTGCTACTGTTAGGCTTTGGTCTGCTGCTGAGGCCACTGGATAACAAAAATGGTAACAGAAAGACATTTTACAAATATTTTAGTCAACACATTTAAATATACCTTATATTTAGAGAAGACTGTCTTAATACTTTTAATACTTTTGAATATAAACCATTCTCACAGAGAGAGTTGGTTTTGCAAACTGACATTTCAAGGAAGCATACTGTTTGAACTGGTCTGTTTAGTTCTAGCAAAAGGAAGTCTCCAGCTGATCCCTTTGATTTCCCTAGCTGGTTTCTCTGATTACCCTCATATGGATAATGTAAAAACCATATGGGGGGAATTTACTCCTTTTGTATTTGAAGCTAAAACCTGCTGGGATCCTTAGATCTTATAGCCTATAAGCAAACAAGGGGGAAAGTCATATAATTTTTATCTCAGGGCAAGGAATGAACCTTGTAAAACTCAAAATGAAAAGAACAGCTTTTAGGGAACATATGAGATAATTTTACTCAAAGATATTTTCCTTCTCTTGTTTGATTCTTGTGTTACTTTGGATTCTTTGTTAGTTGGTTTACAAAGTACTTCATTTCTCATCCTTCATTTGGTAGTATTGCTTCACAAGACTAATGCACCCTGACAAAACATATGCTTGTTTTTTTAATATACTCATTATATCCTGTGAGACCAATGATGAAATAGTAATATAGTCATTCATTGTCAGATAGCAGTCCTGCATTCATTCATATATTAATTTGCAAAATTTACTGCATGCCTACAATATGCAAAGCAGTGTTTCTGGTTTCAGGGATCTGTGATGAACAAGACAGAAGAGTCTCTTGCTATCATGGGTCTGTAGGAACAAAGCACTTTTGTTGCTGCACGTAAGTTCCCGTGCCCAGCGCACAGGGAGGCCAACCACCCCTACTGCACACTCACTGGGTTCACCCACATAGAAACTCTCTGAACCCTGGTGTTTAGGGGCTTTTATGGAGGTTTCATTATGCAGGCATGATTGATTAAATCGCTGGTCAGTGGTGACTGAATTCAGTCTCTGTACCCTCTCCCCTCTTGGTAGATTGGGCTTGAGACTGAAGGTTCCAACCCTGGAATCATGGCTTAATCTTTGTGGAGACTGAAAACAGCTCTTCTGCCCCTTTCCTGTTCACCCATTTCTGTCCCCCTCTGACCTTAAAAGAATCTAATTATAGGAATGAGATCACTAAGCAATTGAAATTAACTCCTGGCTTATGCTCTCCTGAATGCACACAATGCCTTGTATCACCTGTTGATTCTTTTCCTAGATAAAGAAAATTTAAAGAATGAAGAATGAAACAGTTAAAGAATGATTAGCTCTCTACCTGCAAAAGCCCCCTTAGCAATCCTACAGAGAGATCACAGGGCAACATAACATCTGAAGAGAGAGTTAGCCAGTCTGCACACAATGGAGAACAATGCAGAACCCAACCTCCTGCCTCAGTGATTCGCTCAGCTTCTCCCCACACCTCCATTTTTCTCCTTAAAAACTGTCATGGCTGAGCAGAATCTTTAGATTTGCTCTCTGGACATGAATCCCCCATTTCCCCAGATTGCTGGCTTTTCTGATGAAAGCACCTTTCCTTTCTACTGACACTTGCCTCCAATTATTGGCTTTTGAGCAGTGAGCTGCTGAACCTGAGTTGGGTAACAAGATCAACCTCGAGATTGAAGCTACCTGAGGGCTTCCACCACTCATCACACAAGAGCTCCCAAGGGCTTTACGAGCTCTGTGCCAGGACGTGGGGACAAAGACCAAATATCTATTTTTTATTATACCACAATAGGCCAGAAGATGAAATTTTTCATAGGGTAATCAGGGAAGTGTTTTCTCACTCAAGATTACGTTTGAGCAGATACTGGAATGAAGTGAAGGATTAAGATATTTGAATACCATCATGAAGTGCCTTTAAATGTATGAAAAACAGCCCCAAAGACATGTCTAGAGTAAGGACTAAGTGAAGGAAGAGTGGAAGTTCAGAGGATCATTAAGAACATGGCATAAGTTCAGCTTTACAGATCATGGTATGAGAGCCAGTGACCACAGACTTTGTAAGCAAAAGAATGGCTTGTTTGGAACAACGTTTTGAAGAGATCACTCTGGCTGCTCTGTAGAAATGGATTGTGGGGGCACAAGAGTAGAAGCTGTGAAATCATTCTTTTTTTTTCTTTTTATTAAACATATGGACATATAGATTTGGCACTTGAGGGGATTTGAATAATGGAAACAACACTTTTAGCTGAAATGATAGTTCCTCTGGGAAGTCGGCCTTGAATCATTATGCAGAGTTAAGTACTTTCTTCTCTGGATCCATAGAACATCATTTTCAAACGTCTACTAGAAATAGAACCGACTTCATTTTTATGGTTATTTGATCATATATCTGCAAACACCATTAGTAGATTATAAGCCTCTAGAGAACTGATTCTGAGTTTGTACATCTTTCTGCCTGGTGGTTACCATATTGTAGGTAATCAATAAATTTTACTGAATGTATGAATGGACCCCGAGCTCTTAAATATCCAGCCATACTGCTTGTCTTATTTATTTTTTGCATAAGAAAAGCATCTTTTAAAAATATTTTAAACCTATTTCATTTAGCACACATATTGAAATGAATATCACTATATTCACGAGATGACTTAGACAGTAATAACTTCTTTTTCTGTATGGTACATTCTAGCAATTTTATGACCTTTATAGCCAAGTTTCCTTTTCTTATGGTTTTAATACAACATATTGCAGCAGGCTGAAATGAAATCTTTATTTTATACCATATGGTAGTCTTCCAGTAACAGTCAACAATGAGTAAAAATTTGAGGAGGAAAAAAGTAACATTCCATTCCATATAGTATTATTCTGTTAGCACTTGCTGAGAAATAAACTTAAGAGATCTAGCATAGTCAATAGAGAATGCAGAAAACTAATACTAGTCTGTACTTGTGTTTTAGAATTCCATAAACTAGAAGGTTTTTGTTTAATCTTTAAACGTTGTTAACATGTGCAGTACTGTTTAACTTTCTAAACAAGTAGTAAAAAGCAAAAAATGTTGTACACTAAGGGATAACATGAAATAAGTGATTATAAATTGCTACAGTCATGTCTCAATTGCTCATGTAAATATTTGTTTATATCTTCAGTCTTTTCCACTGATACTTCTCATTTGTTTCTAAATAACTAAAACAAGAAGAAATAACCATCTACACACTACTTTTAAATTATCCATTTAGGTATTTGTAATACTTATGAATATGGTTTTATACCTTAAGGTTTAATTAGAAGCCATTTCTATTTTAAGATACCATTACCTTTGTAAAATATAAAATAAAAAAAAAGATTTGCAAACAAACTAAATTTTCCTTTTACAGACAAGAGTGATATAACATTTTCAGTGTCCCGAACACTTGTAATTCTATTCTCTATTTTATCTTTTTTTTCAAAATCAACAATAGTATACAATGAGCATGCCAGCAATGAATTTTTAATAATCTGAGTAAAAAAGAACATATTTTAAGAAGTATTTAAAATATTATTGAATAAGATGTTTATACCAAAGAGAATCCTTGAACTAGGCCAGTCTTGAGTCTTATTACTATAGTTAAATAGCAGGTATAGTTATTGCTAGTTTATGTAATTTCTATCACATCTTGAGAACAAAGCAGCATTTGTGTATGTATTTTTAAATAACAAAGATCAAGTCACAATGGAAACTATCACTAATAAAGGAAATTTTGAGCGTCAGATCTGTGTACATGAATGCCTCTCCCTAGTTTTTAATTCATTTCTTGGCAGTAAGTTAAATGCAGGGGTTACACTTGTCTTTCAGGCACCGGAATACAATTGGGAGACAAATTGTATGTTTTCCTATAGCTTTGAGTAAGTAAATGTCACTGTGGGCTTTTGAAATATGTAATCACTACTGGTCAGTTATCATATTCATTTGATTTTATTTTAAATTAAACAGAAAACACTAGATCTATTCTATTTGATTATTTTTTTAGCAGAGAAACCTTTAGGCAGAATTATAAATTAAACTATTGCTTCCTTTAGAAGGACATTCATTTCTTAAGGCTTATCGACATTGGTCTAATTTAGTTTTAATGCAGTGGGGTCACTTAAGTTGAGATCACATGGTTTGTTTTTGCATCTTGTTCTGCAGAGGTTTACCTCGTGAGATTAAGAAATCAATGCTTCTACTAGGTATTCAGTTTACTCCCTCCCGTGAGTCCATGAGAGCTTATATATTTCTACTTAGGGAGGCCTGCTGAGAGGCCAGAGTGGTTTCTTCAACTTCAAAGTAATCATCGCTATCCCTCTGAAACAGCTCTTCCCTAGAGCACAATTAGGGTGATTCTTCCCCTTTGCACAGAACTGCTTTTAATCACTTTGAAGTGGCTGTAATTATTTCTTTCTGACCATTGTTAGGTCTGGATGCACCAAGGTTACAAGCAGTGCCTCAGTATTCTGTCTTCAAACCTGCGTTAAATACTGAGCGAGAGACTCTCAGCATCATGTTCTCTATCCCAGTGTTGGTGGGGCAGTTAACACAGGAAACAGAGAAGATAAACTCGGCCTCCTGGGCAACAAAGGGATAAAGCTGACTCAGGATGCAGAATTCACTAATCTTATGTGAGGCTCAGCAAAATCACTAAAAAAAACAAACAAACAAAAAAAACCGCTGCCTAAATAACCCACCAATCTCACTTTTAGAAAAAATAAAGCCTATTAATAAATACCAATGATTTCCTTTTAATGGCAAATTTTAGTATAATTCTTTATATTGGTCTAGAAAATTATTTTAATATATAAAAGTGAAGTTCTATCTTTAATATAACTAATAGGCCAAAATAACTGAAATGCTTTCATGCCCTTAAAAATATTCTGCTAAAAAAGTTCCTTCCACATCACATTTTTTCTTGGAATCTTATTTACAGGCTGGTATCCATTCATGCATGAAACTGTTCTTTGGTTTCATGAAAGGAGTGTACAAGTCACACGTGATGGCTTACACAGCCAAAGGGTGCTTGAATTTTATTGTTTTATTTATTTTTGTATGAATAAAGAGTAAAAATCTGTCTATAGCAACAATTTAAAGGTTTAGTTTGTGTTTAATATCTTAGACTTACATATTTGGTTATACTAGAAAACACATATATACTCAGCTAAAATGAGACTATCTAAAATTTAAAAATTTTACAATTTATAATTCACATAGTAATCTTCAGTGTCTGTCATGATATCTGCCTCTTTCTCATTGTGTCAGCGTGGTTAAGGAAGCATGTTTGAAGTCAGGCCAACAACATCTGCTATGTTACTAAATGCAGTGATCAATTTGCAGTCCTCATCCTATTTGACTTAGCACTACCTGACAGAGTTGATAATTCTGTTTCTTTGGAAATACTTTTTTTCCTGGTTAAAAGACACCAGAAATACCTGGGCTTTTTTTCCAGCCCCACTGGCTTCTCTTAGTTTTCTCTGATTCCTTTTCGTTTCTCTAATCCCTTAACAACTACAGTGCTCTCAGGATTCCTTCCTTGATTCTTATAATTATCCCAGAGTAATAAGCTATCTGAAACTTCAGTGGCTTAAAACAATATTTATTATTGCTCAGGAATCCATGTGTCCTCTGAGCAGTTCTGCTGATCTGGGACAGGTGCTGTGGGTTTTACTGCTTATTCATACATATGTGTGCAGCTGATGTGCTGTCTGATGTGCGGTTGGTCAGAATAGCCTCACTCACTTCTGGAGGCTGATTGGCTCGTTGGCCTGGACATTAGAGGTGACTGAGCCACAAGACTCTCGCATCCAGCAGGCTTAGCCTAAGCTTGTTCATGTGCCCTCACCCAGCTTCACAAAGAGAAATCAGAAGCACGTGAGGTGTCTAGAGGCCTGGCTTGACATTTCCATTGCAACATGTTGTTCAAAGCATGTCACAAGCATGGCCAGGATTCCAAGGGATTTGAGTAGTGCCACCTCTCAATGGAATGAACTATGAAGTCACATTGGAAAGGGCACAAATTGAAGGAGAGTTAAGAATTGGGGACACACTTGTAAATAACATTCCCTGACCACTTCCTATCTCTCTGTTTGTTTTTATTTCATCAGTGATCATACCCAGTTGCATAAATGGTTTTAAATACCATCCACATGCTGATAACTTACAAATTTATAATCTAACTAGTACATCTCCCTGAAACTTCAGATATACAGAACCAATTTCTTATTAGATATTTTTAATTGGGTGCCAAAAAATCCTCTTGTCCAACCTACCCACCTGCTTCTGCAAAATTCTTCCACATCTTAGGTGTTGTCGTCTGCAATCTTCGGTTTACCAGGCCAAAAAACTTAAAGTAATGCTAAAGCCCTTCTTTCTTCCCCCCATACTCCACATCCAAACCAGCAATACATCATCTCTCTATCTGAAAAGTGTTGGGGAGAACAAATGTTTTCTCTACCCATCTTAGGTTCTTGGCTGGGGGTGTGT
Source organism: Camelus ferus (assembly GCF_009834535.1). Taxonomy (NCBI): domain Eukaryota; kingdom Metazoa; phylum Chordata; class Mammalia; order Artiodactyla; family Camelidae; genus Camelus; species Camelus ferus. Next base: position 96,508,588 of record NC_045697.1, on the reverse strand, counting down.
TATATACACGGAAGAAACTCAGGGATGAGTAACATAAGAGGTGGCTTAGAACTCAGGCTTATAAAGAATCCTTAACAACATCAAAAAAACACATTTGTAAAGAAATAGTTTAAGACTTCCAAGGTCTTCAGGCTAAGAAGGTAAATACGTCAGGGGAAGCTAATAGTAGATAAAGGCTAGTTAGTGAAGTTTGCTACCTAGGTTCCTCTGGTGCCATCTTTGGGTTGATAAGGGTCTAAAGTTGTCTCTGGTGATTAACTTTGGCCCTTTTTTATGGAGAAAAGAGAAGGGGCACCTTTGTAAATGTATGTCCTGCTTTTAGGAAAAGAGGGAGAGGGTAGAAAGCTATTCTTATATCTGCTTCTCAGTTACCTTCAGCTGAAAATTATTCTTTATTGGAAAGTGGCATATTTGAGGTGGCAAATCCTGCTATGCTACAAAAGATGCAGGTATCTGGCTACTTTTCACCAGCTCTAGTACCTCCATATCCAAATCAATTATTATCTCCCAAGTGTATTATTAAAACACGTCTGTTTTCTTCCTTCTGCCCTAACTCACCTAAAATCTATTCTCCCTCAGCAGCCAGCGTAATCCTGTTAAAACTTAAGTCAACTTTATCAGCATTCTACTCAACACCTTTCTACAGCTCTGACTCATACAGTATAAAAGCCATTATCATTCCAATGAGTCCTTCCCCACATCATGTTTGATTCTTCACTTATCGTGTTATTTCTGGTTCAAGTAATCATATGTAACCTACTAAGTTCATACTTGCTCATCAGATTATCTGAATTTAAGGAAAATATTCTATTCTTTTAGATTTATTGTTACTTTACAATGTTGGGAAGTACATCATTCCAGAACCTAAAAATACCTTCAATATTGTTTACACACAATTTCCATAAATTAATAAAAATACTCAAGCATAGAAGACCTGATTAAAAATAGAGATTAAACAATCAAAAGAAACAGACTCACAGGAGACCACATAAGAGACTTAATGACTATGAACATTAGAGTAACAATGCTTAATAATCAGTGAAATAGAAGGTGAGACTAGGAAAATTTCCAAAGAACTAGAAACTTTAAAAAGAACTGTGTGGAAAATCTAGAACTGAAAATACAGTAGCTAAATTATGAAACTCAGTAGTTATTTTTGAAAACAAAAAAGAAATGATAAAATATTTAGTAGACTGAGAGATGTGTCAGAAGAAAATACACAGATTGAAGTAGGAAAGAAAAAAAGGTATAATGCAACAAAAGATATTAAAAGACATATGGCAGATAATAAAAAAGTTATATATATGGATTGCCAGCAGAGAAGTAATATCTAAAGAGATAACAGTTGATTTTTTTTCCCTAAAACTAATGAAAGGCACTAAACCACAGATTCAAGAGCAGGAAAAATAAAAGAAAGCCACATGTAAACATATCATGGTATCATTGTTGAAAACCAGTAACAGAGTGCTGTAAGCCATCTTAGAAAAAAAAATACCACTATTTTTAAATGAGCAACAAGACACACTGAGAGCTGACAACAGCAGCAAGCAATGAAGAACAAAAAAGAAGGAAATGATAGTTTCAGATTGCTGGGAAAAAAAAAACTGCCAACCTACAAGTCTATACCCAATAAGAATAGCCTTCAAAATAACAGTGAGATAAATACTATTCAGGAAAAAAAAGAAAGCCTATTAGTTAACTACATACTAGGACTAAAGGAAATCTAAAGAGTGTTCTTCAGGTGAAAGAGTCCTAATAATCCAGGAGAAACATTTATCAAAACTGCCACAAGAAAAAAGTCGAAACAGTTATATGATCATATGTGCCTACATATGTGCATGTATGTGTGTGTGTGCAAACACACATGATACTGTAAGAAACAAAGCCTACAGAATATCACTCAGTAACACAGATGCAGAAATTCTCCAACATATTTGCAAACACATTGAAGCAATATATAAAAATAAAAATACAAACTATGTAGGTTTATTGAAGAAATACAAAATTAGCATAATAATGTAATTCACTTTAATGAAGGAAGGAAAAAAATATGTTTACTGCAATATACAAAGAGAAAAGCAGTGAGTACAATTCAATGTCAATTCATGTTGAAAGAACCTCACACTTCTTAAGAAATGGAACGCAAGTGGAAATCTAATTTTTTAAGTTTTTCTCCTATAAAAATATCTATAAATCATATCAAGGTATCATACTTGATTGGAAAATACTGAAATAGGTTTTTTTCTGAAAGAAAACCTGCCATCATTTCTGCACAGCTTTTGACAGAGACCTAGCCCATTGCAATAAGTAAAATAATATTAACAACAACAAAATGTATAAAAAAGGAATTTGTAGCCACATCATGATACACCTAGAAAACTCCAAAGGACCTACAGATGAACCACTAAAATTAAGCAAATATTAATAATTTCACAACACATGCAAATACTATATAAAAACATAAACACACACAAGCATGATATAGTATGGCATACATTTCTACAAATTATGTAATTCACCATAGGTTCAGACTATTAGGGCATATTGTCTTGCTGTATCACTGAGAAATCCTTTTTTATATTTACTTTTTGGAGTGTCAACACTGAAAATCATATACAGTTCTTATAACCACTGAATACGTTTGCTCTCCGTTGCCACTGACTGCCATGCTGCTGTGCCCCAGTGACTATGGAGAGGCTTTATTCATTACTGCACTTTTCTTTTTCTATGTGTAATATGGGCGGTGTTACACTGCTGGTGAAGAAAACAGATAAGAAACGCAAATACAGCCTGGTACCAAGTTCTATATGTTAAACAAAGATATGTTGATTTTCCTTTGTTCTTTCTGTTTCAAGAGCAAATTCAATGAACTCATCAGGTTATTGTTGCTTTTTCTGTCAAGTCCCCTGTTCCTACCAATCACACACTTAGCCCGGCTCCTTCATATCCACTCTATGTATTTGAGTTGACAAGAATTACACTAGCTGGAGAAACTAATTTGTATATTATCATATTTTATTAGTGCTTGATTAATAGTATTTTCTTCATCCACATTTGGTTTGGGTGGACATTGTTAGAGCAGGCTGGTAGCTAGATATGAGCCGGGAAAGGGGGAGATGGGCCAAATGGCAGAAAACCATACATCTTATGAACAACAAGGGTCCTTGGACAGACCAAGAAAAGCAGGAACCTCCAGACGGATAAGAGACCATATATTCTGGGTTGACAAATGTCCTGGAGGCAAAAAAAGAAAGATGGGACAAGAAGGAATCCCCACCACCCAAATGTAACCTTTAGCTCATCATGACTTCAAGTGACTTTCTGATCAAGACTAAATAAAGACAAACCCCATCCCCCCAGGGAAGATGGAGCTGGGCTGAAGATCAGGAAAGATAACCCCAAACACCTCCCGGACACTGAATATTCTGCCCACTCATTTTTACACCCATATAAGCAGCTTGCCAAAGAAACTAGGGGAAGTTACCCACCTAGGTCTGCCCGCTCTTCCCTGGAGAGCATAATATCTGTCCCTAAATAAATCCTTGCTTTGCTTTCTTGACCTCCGTGTCTTGTTTCTGGATTCTTTCTGCGACAGGACAGTAACCTTCTCTCTGACAATATATTCAGTAATGAAGACCCATAGAGTTTGTTGTAAATATTGCATCACATCATTCTTTGAAGAGTTGTTTGTTGAGTGACTATGTATTCTCTAGCAGGTATATATAGGAATTGTGGACACACTGAAGAAATCTACACACAATAAATATGTTAAGATATGCCTTATAGTCAAGGGCTGAAAATGCCTTGGAAGATAAAATTGCTTCTTAATTTCAATGCCAGTTGTAAGAACATATCTATAGGTGTCCTTTTTAAGCTACATATTAATTACTATTAAGATAGCAACCTTCTTATTTCACGTATTTCCACTTTGCGTAGAGTTATGAAAACCTTTACCAACAGAGTATTATTTCAAACTACTGAGTGTCATAGAACACTTATAAGAAGATAATAAAAAGTTCACTTTTTTTTAATCCCACTTCAGATATGTCCAGCTATTTAATTTAAGCAATCTATTTACATACTTCTGGCTCCTATTTTACCATTGATTGCCATGCAGATAATTTTAAAAATTGAGGCGACAAGACCTCAAGAAGTTTCCTATTCCTTCCTCAGTTTTCTGTCAGTATTATATCTAAATTGTAGGAGGAATCAGAATTTCATTCTTTACTTCTATTTCTCTGAAGGGAAAGACATGATACAACCTCAAAGAGCCATCTATTTTAATATCAATTACTGTTACTGCCCAAAATGTCTTTATTTTAGTTTTAGTTATTTTAAATTTCTCTTTCTGCAATTCAAGTGTGTGATTTTTACTTTTTCCAAGCTTTGGACAGGGAAAGGTAGATGGGAGACATGTACTTAGTGCCACGGCTGAGGGAGGAAAAAACAGTGAGAGAGAGACAGAGACAAAGAAAGGCAGGGGGAAGAGGGTAAGGTTTTCCTTTCTATCTTTTTTAAGTAAACAATTTTAAAGGCATCACTACTTATCTTCTTTCTGGCTCTTCCTTTAATCAACTGAGATTTCACTTCATTAAACATTCTCTTCTAACCTTGACTACCTAATTCCAGTACACCACAAAGATTTTTTTTTAAACAATAGAAATAAACTGATCACTACAGAAAAGTGAATGCAGTTTCCATAATACAACTGATAGATTGCATCTTCATTCTGTTTTAAAGTGTATACATAAAAGTGTTAGCACAATGTCTTGAATATGAAAGCAAGCTTTGTGCCCCCGCTTTTTTTTTTTTTTTCCAGAGTTGCCAACACGAGGAATATAGAAGCGATTTACCTTCATCTTTTGATGGTAGTGTTGCTGGTATGTCAGCAATTTTCTATTACCAGATACAGCAGCTGACTCTACTGGGTAGGTGCTTTTTCTTTGATACATAGACAACTTTCTGGAACCTTTTAAGGACTGGAATGTACTAACATTTGTGTGTTGCTGAACTGTATGGGCCCTGTCACTTTAACCCTCCTTCTGTACTAGAAACAAAGTGTCCTATCTCTTTGCTTTTCCCAAGTGCTGAATTTTGCTTGGAGACTTTTATCGCAAGCTCTATTTTCAACCATCACAGCACAGTTCAGCAGATTGGGACTCAGTAGGATATTTCTCCAGAACATTTTTTTTTATTGAATGCAAAGTTATATGCTCAAATTACTCCAATTTTTAATTGTTATTGGACAGATAGAATCTGTCGTAAGTACGTGTCCTCATTCTTACTCAGGTTTAGAGAAATTATCCCTCCTAAACAAAGACGAAACAGATTTCGATGCAATATTTACACGTTTGCCTGTTTAATAACTTCACAGTGTTAAAGCAGCAGTGATAACTGTTTAGCTACTTAGTTGAAAATTTCCTATCTTTTTACATTTTAACAGACCTATCGAAGACAGTTCCTTTAAAAAATGAAGCTCATTTTAGACTATTCTAGGATGTAATTAGGCACTGTCATACGATTCTCTATTTTATGTTTAGTGTTTCTGTCTCCATGATTACACTATAATGACAATGACAGTGGAAGCATTTTGTATGCTTACATTCTCCTGCAGTTTCCAAAATTGTGCTTGTTCATATTTTCATGTTAGGAATTTAATAAATGCAAACTGATTCACTTATTGAATAATGTGTCTTACCTGCCTTAAAAGATGTTGAGAGATCTCTGTGGTTTTTTGTTTTAAGACCAGTTTACTATTGCCAGTAAATCACATGGTTAAGCCACCATCTATTTCACCCATGAACTGACCTAGCCGTGTCTAAGATAATATTAGATATGTATTGTAATGTTAAAAGATGTTTGTCGGGTTAAATTTGAATTGGATGTAAATTAAGAGAATTTGAGATGTATAAATCAACACCTACAAATGCCTGTTCACTGCAGAAAATGTCATCCGTGGTAAGACAGATGGAAGATATTTGAGTATGACCTTGGATAACTAACAATCTTCACATGCAAAATATCAGAATCTGGTAATAGTCATGCTTATATACACAAAGTTCTGAAAAAAATGAAGTTAACAAATCATTATGTTAAGTAATTCTGAATACAATTTTAAAGTCACCACTTTTAACTCACCGGTATTCATCTTACTAAAATAATATTTTCTTTACATACCTCATCATGTCATAAGAGATCAGGTAGTTTTAAGAGAAGTAATTATGGACAACAGTGATTGAGCTTCCCTTAAGATTGTCCTGTCAAGGTATTAAGATGTCTTGATCTATGAGACAGATGGTATTTTAGTCTGAATGTAAGCCAACTTTGAATGGTAGATCAAAGGGAAAAGAACATTCACAAAGTTTTTAATTGAAAAACTACTTAATTTTTTGAAGTTCTATGATGGCTTAGTATTTCTTTACTACTCACAACAATTCTGACACTAAGTGTGTGGTTTTTCTCCTCATATTAAGCAATTTTGATACTAACTACCTTGAGTTAGTGCAGACCTCATAGGTTAAGGGCTCAATGCCACATGACTACCCTTTACTTTAGACTCCAACCACAATTAGTGGGTCCTAGGGTTACCTACATTCTGTGTAACTTGGCTACAAATCGAGGATTCCCAAGACTCTCTCCTCAAGGTTAATAATTTGCTATAACAGCTCACAGAATTCAGGGAAACAATTCACTATAACGGTTTATTACAAAGAATACAAATTGGGACCAGCCACATGGACGAGACACATGGAGTTAAATTATGGGGAAAGGGTGCAGAGCTTCCATGTGCTCTCTGGGCTCACCACCTTCCCAGAACTTCGATGTGTTCAGCAACTCAAAAGCTCTCCAAACCCCATCATTTAGGAGTTTTGTGGAGGCTTCATTAGGTAGGAATGATTGATGAAATCATTGGCTGCTGGTGATTAAATCAACCTCCAGAGTCCCTTCTTTCCCACAGGTTGGGAGTGGGTCTGAAAGTTCTAACCCTCTAATCATTCCTTGGCTTTTCTGACATTCAGCTCCCATCCTCCAAGGGTTACCCTGTCACCTCACTAGCATAAACTCAGATATGGTTGAAAGGAGCTTGTAATGAATAACAAAAGACCTGTCATTCAGGAAATTCCAGAAGTTTTAATAACCCTGTACTAGGAACTGGGAAAAATGTTTTCTCTTAAATACATAACTATGTTTATTTTTATTATGATGTCACCATACTGTAGTTATAGTGAAAGATTTTTATTCCTGATTTTTTATAACTATGTGTATTCAATTGTTATATATGTATATATATATTGTTATATATATTTTTATATATATATATATATAATTGTTATATATGTATATTGCATATACATATTAAACCATAGCTATAATAATTAGATATTCAAATATTTAGGTAAATCTCAGGTTTTGTTTTCAAAGTTTTCCTCTCATATTGGGCATTTTAATCATGAGATACTCATTGTAATCATATCCAACAGCTGTGCCACTAATAAGCTTTTGAGAAGCTTCTGAAGTTAACCAGTAAGAATCGAAGATTATGTAATTGATTTTTTTCTTTAAAAATCACACAGATCAATCTCCTGATTGGCCTAAAATGGAGCCGCAATGTCCCAGCATTGTCTACATCTTGCTAATTCAATGAAATGGATTTTATTTGTATTACACAAATGATGATACTCACTTATCTGAGACTTCAGATAAGTCATTTTAAAATTGGACCTTCTTTCTAACACATCATTTTGAAATGAAAATTTGATATGAAAGGAAACCACTGACAAAATGAAAAGACAACATACAGAATGGGAGAAACTATTTGCAAATGATATGTCCAGTAAGGGGTTAATATCCAAAATATATGAACCACTCATACAACTAAATATCAAAGAAATAGACAACCCAATCAAAAAATAGGCAGAAGACCTGCATAGACATTTTTCCAAAGAAGACATACAGATGGCTGACAGGCACATGAAAAGATGCTCAGCATCACTAATTATTAGAGAAATGCAAATCACAACAATGAAATAGCACCTTACACCTGTCAGAATGGCTGTCATCAAAAAGCTGACAAATAACAAATGTTGGAGAGTATGTAGAGAAAAGGAAACCCTGTGCACTGTTGGTGGGAATGTAAATTCATGCAGCCACCATGGAAAACAGTATGGAGGTTTCTCAAAAAACTAAAACTAGAACTACCACATGATCCAACAATTCCACTCCTGGGTGTTTATCTGGAAAAAAAAAAAAACTTAATTCAAAAAGATACATGCACCTCAATGTTCACAGAAGCACTATTTACAACTGCCAAGATATGGCATACATATATACAATATACACACAATGAAATGTTACTCAGACATAAAAAGAATGAAATTCTGCCATTTGCAACAACATAGATGTACCTAGGGAATATTGTGTATGCTTAGTGAAATAAGTCAGACAGAAAAAGACAAATACTGTATGGTATCACTATGTGTGAATCTAAAACATAATATAAACAAATGTATATACAAAACAGAAACAGAATCATAGAGAAAACAAACTATTGGTTACCACAGGGGAGTGGGAAAGTGGGTGGGGCAAGTTAGGGGTAGGGGATGAAGAGGTACAAACTACTCTGTATAAATTAGATAAGCAAGAAGAATATAGTCTTTAGCACAGGGTATTATAGCTATTATAATAACTTTTAAGTATAAACTGTAAAGAAAAACTAAATCACTATGATGTACACTTGAAACTAATACAATACTGTAAATCAACAATACTTCAATAAAATAAATACCTAATTTTTAAAAAGTCATCAAGAAACCTTAACGATGGGGATAGCAAATACATTGATATTGTTATGGTCATATCACTACCCACTACCTTATTTCTTAATTAAATTTTTCTTATAAAGGTGATGGCTTACAACCCTTTAAAATCAACACATGTACTTCAGTGCACCCTATATGTCTTTATATGACTTTACTAAGTGAGACTAGTCTTATACATCACATATCTTAAATCATGTATTAAAAATGTTATGGAAGGCTAGACCATTCAGGATACCAATTTAATTCCAATAGTCGTTGATTACTTCACTAACAATATCTGAAGAATTCTATTAAAATTATATGTTTTTGAATTGGTAATGAAGCATCATTTTCTAATCTGCATAAGTTACGCTCATGTGTCAAGTTATTCAACTGATGAGTCACAAAATGAGTATTATGTTACTTTTATTCTTAATAGCTGAGCACTATTTGTATGTAACTCGTTTGTATGATTGCTAAGATTGGTTATCTAAGATTGTTGATGTTCCTATAGAGGTGTCTGTCTATAAGATTTGATTGACAGGTACACATGGACAAATCTAGGCAATTAGTAGATTATGATTTTTTAGCTAATAACTGCTGTGGACATTTGGCTGCTTGTCAAACCATCCATACATTGTTGATGGTTTTTCTGCTGTATGTGAAAAACCTCCATCTTTAATACCCTTTCCTTTTAACGTCATTAATGGTTAATAGTTCCTCTTGTTTGCAAATATCATCGCTGATTTTCTAGGTGGGCCTTACTATAGCCTGACAGGAAAAAATGTCTAACATTATACTTCAGAAGAACAAGCTTACTCTCTAGAGTTTCAATACTTATTTTTGTTCTTAATGATTCTGCATATAAGGCTGGGCAAACATCAACTGGAACTTAGGGGCTGTCATGGGTTGAAAAAATGTCCTCCAAAATGAGAAGTTACAATCTTAAATCCTGGACCTCTGAATGTAACTAAACTTGGAAATAGGGTCTTTGCAGATGTAGTCAAATTAGAATGAGGTCATTAGGGTGGTCCCTAATCCAATGTAACTGGTCTACTTGGAAGAAGGGAGAGGAACACAGTCTGATGACAGAGGCAGAGACTGGAGAGATGCAGCTGGAAGCTACTGAATACAAAGGATTGCTGGTCACAACCAGAGGCTAGGAAGAGGCAAGGAACAATTCTACCCAGAGTCTCAGAGGGAGCATGGCTCTGCTGACACCTTGATTTCAGACTTCTAGCTGCCAGAACTGTGAAACCATAAATTTTGATATTTTAAGCCCCCCAGTTGGTATTACCTTGTAATAGCAGCCCTAGGAAATTAATACAGAAGCCAAATGCATTGGCATCATTAACTTTGAATCAACGACATGATGAGCTTAAACTGCCTGGAAACAATAAAATCCAAGACATAAGTTTCTCAAATTATGTACCAAATTAACTTTCAAGAATAAACTAACGTTAACACACTTATTATATTTACTGAGTGTATTGGTTCATTCCTATGCTAGGGGACAGAAAGACGGCCAAGGAGGAGAGCAAAGGGAGTATAAAGAAAAAGATTTAGTCATTCTCTTAATGAGCTAAGAACTTAAAGGATACTAGACATCTAAATTGTTAAATCTTGTACACTTCAGAAGTACATAGTTGCTAAACAACACTCAACTGAGGAGTTTAATGTAAAATGAATGTAGTATAAGTAAGATTTCAAAAGGCAAAAAAAAAAGGTCATAAAGTTGTCCAAATTAGTGTAAAACACTGGCACAAGCTAAAGGGACATATTTTGAAAATAAATGACATTCTTTGGAAATGATAAGAATATTAGTGTATTTCAGACATACATACATGTGTGCATATGTGTGTGATTCATTTTCTCTGAAGAATTCGATCTCTGATATATACATGTCATAAATGGCACACCTATACACCAAATTTGTTCATTTGGATACATTAAAACAGGGGGAATGAGAGAAACAAACACTATTGATATATATCCATGTATGTTGTTCTGGGTGAGGACTTCTTAGACAATATGGTCCAACAGTATATGTAGAGTCTCTAAAATATTGCAGAAGATGCAAGAGCATATGTTCAAAAGCCTGCCTGTTGTAGATGGAGTCTTTGGAGTAGCATAATCTGATTCTTTTTTATTAATGTCATTTCAGTTAACTATTACCACCGTTGTGCTGCTCAGTGGCATATGGCAGTGAGAGTTTACGGCTCTTGTGTCTGAAGTCAAATAGATAGGCAAGGCGCTGATGATCTTGGCTGCACTTGCTCACATGTCTTGAGATCAGCGATCTGTTGGTTGATATAGGCTGGCCTCAGATTCTGTTCTCCTGTCACCCATCTTCTACCTGGCTACCCACCCCCAATCCTATTATCATAGTGAAGGTGGATGCATAAGAGTACAAATGGGAACCATACAATCCTTGAAGCCTGGGCTTAGAACTGGCACACCATCATTTTTGCCTCAATCACTTATCTAAGACAAACAAAGGGTACCACAAACACAATACTTAGGGATAAAAACTCTATCTTACCATGAGAAACTGCAGCACAGCATGACAAAGGGCAGATATAAGGAAATAAGGTCATCATTGCAATCCACCAAATATTCAGTTAACTTTACAATTGCTCCTTGGAGTCCCTCTTACAATCTTATTTTGTTTCTCTGTAATTTATATATGATTTTAGTCGTCTAAAATCTATGATGATAATACCCCTAACTTGCCCCACCACTCCCCTCTGGTACCTCTAGTTTATTTTCTGTATCCTGTGAGTCTGTTTCTGTTTTGCATATATATTTGTTTATATTATTTTTTAGATTCACCCATAAGTGATATCATACAGTATTTGCCTTTTTCTGTCTGACTTATTTCACTAAGTATACATAATATTCTCTAGATCTGTCCACTTTGCTGCAAATGGCAGAATTTCATTCTTTTTTATGGCCAAGTAATAGTCTATTATATATATATGTGTGTGTGTATACAAATTAAGGGTATGGCACTAATGAGGTACAAGCTACTATGTATAAAATAGATAAGCAAGAAGGATATATTCTTTAGAACAAGGAATTATAGCTGTTACCTTATAATAGTTTTTAATGGAGTATAAACTGTAAAAACTACTGAATCACTATGCTGTATACCTGAAACTAATGTAATATTGTAAATCAACTATACCTCAATAAAAAATTTTTATAAACCTAAAGAAGAACACCTGTGGTAATAAAACTTGAAATTTTAGCAAACAGGCATTATTTAGGAAAATGTCAATGTAATCTTAGAAACATCTGTCTAATGAGCCATTTGAAAAACAGATATGAGTTTAAGAAAAGGCACATTGGTATAAACACCAGGAAAAGTGATGAATCAAATAAGAGATCAAGGGTAAAAACAGACTTAGTAGAACTGCAGATTGCTATAGCTGAGCTGCTTTGTTTTTCAGTTGTGATTGTTGTTGTGAGCCAAGACTAATACATTTTTGTCTTTTTCCTAAATTTAGTGGGAAGGCTTTTAGCTTTTCACCATTGAGTATTTTTTGGCTGTGAGTTTGTCGTAAGCGGCCTTTATTAAGTTGAGATATGTTCCCTCTATACTCACTTTGATGATAGTTTTTAATCATGAACGAATACGGAGTTTTGTCAAGTGCCTTTTCTGTGGAAAATGAGATGATCGTGTGATTTTTATCCTCCATTTGGTTAATGAAGTGTATCACATTGACTGATTTGTGAATGTTGAACCAACCTTGTGTTCCTGGAATAAATCCAACTAGATCATGGTTTTTGGCCAATTGTTGGATTCAGTTTACTAATAGTTTGTTGAAGATCTCTGCATGTATATTCAAATATATTGGCCTGTAATTTTGTTTTTGTAGTGTCTTTGACTGGTTTTTGGTATTAGGGTAATGGTGCCCTTATCGAATGAATTTAGGATTGTTCTGTTCTCTTCAATTTTTTAGAATAGTTTGAAAAGGATAGGAATTAGTTCTTCTTTATATGTTTGGTAGAATTCCCCCTTGAAGCCCTCCAATCCTGGACTTTCATTTGCTGGGAGTTTTGTTTGTTTGTTTGTTTGTTTTTTAATTCAATTTCACTATGAGTGATCAGTCAGTTCAAAGAGTCTGTTTCTTCTTGGTTCAGTCATGGCAGACGGTATGTTTCTAGAAATTTATTCATTTCTTCCAAGTTGTTCAATTTGTTGGCATATAACTGTTCACAGTGGTCTCATGATTTTTTGTATTTCTGTGATAACAGTTGTTATTTCTCCTCTCTCATTTCTTATTTTGTTCATTTGGGTCCTCTCTCTTTTCTTCCTGTGAGCCTGGCTAAATGTTTATCAATTTTGTTTATCCTTTCAAAAAACCAGCTCTTGGTTTTATTGATCTTTTGTTATTTTTGACTTTAATTGAATTTATATTTATTCTAGTCTTCATTATTTCCTTCTTTCTGCTGACGTTTGGGTTTTTTTTTTTTTCTTTCCACTTTTCTAATTCCTTTAGGTGATAGATTAAGTTGTTATTTAAGATTTTTCTTCTTTCTTGAGGAAGGCCTGTATTGCTGTAAACTTCCTTCTTAGAACTGCTTTTTGCTGCATCCTATAGACTTTGGAGTTCTGTGTTTCCATTTTCTTTTGTTTCAAGGTATTGTCTGCTTTCCTCTTTGATTTCTTCATTGACCTACTGGATTTTTTAGTAGCACGTTGTTCAGTCTCCAAGTGTTTGTTCTTTTCCTGTTTTTCTTTCTGTAATTGATTTTTAGTTTCATACCATTGTGGTCAGAAAAATGCTTGACGTAATTTTCATCCTTTTAAATTTATTGAGACTTTTTTGGTGGCCTACAGTGTGACCTACCACAAGTATTCCTGAAGTTTTTGTTTTGTTTTGTTTTTAGAAAAGGGAATGCACATATTATACACCATTTTATATCAAATTTGGTCAACTCAGGATTAATTATTCTGATTATAACATTCCAATAATTGTAGAACCATTAACTGATAATGGCTTTTGGAAGTAACCTTTTTTTCCCAAATTAAAAAAGATGCAAAATGAAGATTAAAAAATATTTTCCCAAACTAAATCCCTTCCACTTCCAGCTCCTTAAAAGTAATTATTTATAGCATCCATTCATTCACTGATTAAAACAGTATTTTTAAGGTCTCACTACATGCCATGCACTTCACAGATGATCAGTAATCGTAGGCACAAGCAGCTTTCTATCTTCTTTTCATGCTCCGCATACAGGTGGTTTCAGAAATGATCAACCCATTTTTTGAACTTGCTGCTTATGATCTTTTAATTATGTGCTTTTCTTTTCTCAAAGTTTTCTGCTCTTTTTTTTTAATAAACCACATCAAAATATTTAGCTGTTCTTCCTCATTACCTCATCAGTTCATAGTGCAGTGCTAAGAATACAGTGTATCCAGCAAACAATAAATGAGCACTTGAACTATGATAATAAGTAATTGTTTACATGCTGCTCTTTTCCTTTATACCAGGGCTGAAAGCAGGAACTTTGTCTTTCATTTCTGTATAGTTTTCAGTTTCTAGCTCAGTATATCATACGTAGTCATCATTTAATAAATGTTTGATAAATAAATGACTAAATATAAGAATTTCACAGAAGCAGAATAAAATGCATTTGTTTAGTTGTGTAAAATTTCTGATTTTAAAAGCTGTACATCCTCAAAGGAAAAATAAAAACAAAAACAAAAATAACTGCACTTTTTGCTGAAATCTACAACATACTGTGAATGAGATCAGAGATTCTGGAATCAAACCGCGTCGAATTTAATAGTGTTTTCTCACTTTGTCATTCACTTCATTAAGAAAATTACTGAGTTCCGACTCATATATACTTTTAGACACTAGGATATACCAATGGAAAAAATAAAAAGAAAAATTATGTTTACCTTCCTAAAGATTCTATTAGAGTAGAAAACAATATCTATCTACAGATTTTTTTTTTGCTAGTATTAAGTTTAATAATATACATGGAAGATTAGGTTTATTGTTATTATTAATACTTGCAAATTATATTTACTATTTTTCTAATATTTTGATAAATCTCACAAAACCCCTGAAAGGTAGGTATAAATTTTGGGGTTTTTTAATTAATTAGGCAATAGGGTTAGAGAAATTAAGACTTTCATCCAAGGTAATCTGCTGTTCAACAGATTTAAATCCTGACCTTATCATTTCACTTCACTTATAGAACATTCCTCATTTGTTTCTCTACATTTTTTGTCTTGCTGTCCTCTCATTTGTGCTCAAATTTGTTTATTTAAAGCTCTAAGAAGATGTCAATGATAGAAACTTGTTTACTTAATAACTGAGAGATTCCTAAATCTACTTGACCTTTTATCCGTTGACAACTCCTCTCATACTTTGGAACACATAAAGGTATCTGTCTAACACAAAATTTCTCTCAATGAGGTGCTGAAAGTTTCCACCCAGTCAAAATCCTCTGTCTCCTTCATTCCCTGGAGCACCACCTCACAAATATTATTTGTGCTAAGCAATGGAAACAATCTTCAAAAAAACCAATTTGTTGCATTTTCCCTAAATGAGATTTCATTTAGGGATAATATATGTAAGAAAATATACATAAAGAAAAGAGAAAACTGAACATCCTGTTTATTACCAGAGGAACATGGCAATGAAATAACAAAAACAAAACTAAAAAACAACTGAATCCACTTTTGATGTTTAATTTTCTCCCCTGACCCATTTTTTCTGGTTGTGGGGGTACAAGCACATCTGGTCTGTGACAATGAAGTTAAGAGCTACTATGTGTTGAGTAGACTAGTGTAGTAACAGCTTCTCACTAACAAGTGTACACTAAGTTACTCCCTGGAAGGGTATGCAATAGTACATGCTATTTAGAAGGAAGTTTCAGATACACCTCCCTCTTGATATTTTGTGTTTTGTCTGGCATTCTCTTTCATCTATATGAGCCATTTTTATTTTAAGTCAGAAAATCAGGATTAGGGAAGTACTAAAGGCTTACTCGTTCCCCCTCATTCTGAAGTGTAGATAGTCTAGGTTCCTTCCCAATCATAAGCAAAGAATGGAAGGAATTATACATCCATGTGAAAATATCAAAGTGCAATTTTACTTTTTAGATTATATCTTAATAGAATTATTACTTGATGATAACACATAAAATAGTTATACATGCAGACTGACATGTTCAACAACCTGCTTTTATATCTAGAAGTCGATTATGTAACAGAAACCTGCCAAATATTGTCCCATTATTAAAATAACTTTGCAGGATAAGAGGATAAGAACCATTGTCAATCAAGTCATTCTGTACTAAGAAAACTATGGGCTGTTAATATCTCACCAACTAGTGCAAGCAATGAGTATTACTACCTGTTGCTTCTGATAAGCAAATGACAGTTTGAGATCCACAGTTCTCTTGTTTGGCAGAAATAAAGACTAGAACCTATTGTAGAAATTAGCTGAGATTATTGGTGATAGATTGATTAGAATAGTTGAAATATATTAGTTGGAACTGAAATTCAATTCTCAACTTCGGTGGTCCCCTCAGATGGTTAGGGGGAGTGAAAATACATCTGTTACTCTAGCACCTGCTGACAAATCTCCATTGGTTGTTCTGCATCCAAAGTATAGGAGGTGGCTCCAAGACTCTGCAAGATAGTTTGCCGTGGGAAGCCCAGTTTTATACTTCTCCCTATTTATTTCTGAAAGAATAGTCGTTTCGGTCACTCGATGCCATGCCGCTTTTGATTTGGACAGCCATGTAATTTGCAACATTAATTTAGGATTTTATAAACATCTCAAAGTTTTTCCTTTTATAGTATCTACTATTCTGTTTGGTTTGCAATGTAAGGTCAATAGCACGTTATATTAATTTAACTCACTAAAATTCCGTTTGAGCTAATACATGAAACCTTTTGCTATCTTTGTCTTAAGAGGAAATGTGATGAAAGCTTACATTTTTACACAACCTATAAAACAACTTGTCATATAATTAAAGATGATATGGCTCAATTATGTGGTCGCAGAGGTAATAAAAGAGAGCATTGTAATATTTCTTTTATATAAAAAATAAGCTTCTCTGAGGTATGTGAAGCTAAATCCAAAGTATTCACAAGTAAGTATCTGGGGTGACTTCAAATTGAAATTCAGTATCAGATGGTGACTGAATGTTAAGAGAGCTACCCTACAAGGAACTATATTTTAATAGTTGGAAATATCGCCTTAAGTCAAATATTAAGTAATAAAAGAATGGTCAGTACAAAGGAAATTCTACATCCTTACTAATTTTGTGGAACCAGAGATACGGTTACTTTTCATGACATAGTTAAAAATCTCTGAAGACAGGAAATTTCTACTCAGTTTTGGTCTTTACTTCCCTCCATGCACTTCATGAGGTCTCTTCTGAAGAAGCTGACAGTGGCTATGACTTTATATAGGATGAAGTTTGTTACAATGTATTCACTTTAACTGTTCTGACAGTTTAATAACTAGGTGGCATTTCTTTTTGGTTATGTAACGTTGAACAATAACTACCGCTGAACGTTTGCATTTGAGACATCGCATTAAAAGAAAAGATATGCCTCAGGGCAGTTTGTAATAATGCCACAGTCAAAGGCAGAATCAGAGAGGAAGAACTGATCTGACAACTTTTCATTTCAGGTGAAAAACTAAATATATTCATGTTACTTCAGTGATATAGGTAGATCCAATTTGGGATCAAACTGCAGAGCATGCATAATGTAGATTTTTAGTGACTGGAGTGCGTGTGGTGCAAACGTGGAGAAACGCTTTGTGAAAGGATAAGAGAGGTCCCTAGAGAAAGTCATATTTTTAGAAAGAAAACACCTCCATTCGCTGTGAGACTTTAGTCAGTTTCATAAAACCTAAGAATGAATTGACTAGAAGTGGTATTATACCAAACTGGTATTTGTTTTGTTTTGTTTTGCAGAAAATAATGAAATGGTTTTCTCATCTCCTTCTTTCTTTTATTAATACATTTATATATTTATAGGAAAATATTGGCATAGAGATGGTGGTTTATAAATAAACATTGAAAAAGAATTCTGGAAGATGGAAATCCTTATGTAAAATGCATGAAAATATTTGCTAAGTTTTGGTGGGTTCGACTTCCATATTCCATTCTGTATTACTATTAGGACTTTAATTTTCCCCTAGAATAGCTGCATCAACACAATGATTTAGCATGAATTGTGTAGTCTACTGCAAGTACCGCAGAACAAGTGCTTTCCCTATCAACATGTCCAATGGGTACCTTAAATTCTTTTTAATCACCTATTAAACAGTTAATAATTGTAATGTAAAGGTTAGATATACATTTTCAAACTAGTATTTTCCTTATATGCTGCCTATAAGATGTCTTCTCCATCCTGGAAAAGCATAACTTTGTGATTTCCATGGTTAATTTAATCAAATAGTCCTCTACCACACCAAACAATGAGAATAAAAACCAGACCCCTAACAAACCCTAACTTTGATGTTTAACATCTTTAATTTGAAGTTTTAGAGTTTAAAAATTATGCGTTACTTTAAAACTGCCAGACTCAAACTCTGCTGCATTCGACTTTCTCTATTTCAGGTAATTTGGTTGAAAATGCATTTTTGTGCAAAAGAATATCCTTAGTAGTCTGCCTTTCATGTAAGAAAGGAAGAGATGTAAGAAGGCGTTGAATATATATAATATTGAATATACTATAAGTAAAAAATACTAAAGGAAAAATAATTATCTGCCAGTTTTGTACTCTATTTAGTAGATTTGTTTTTCACAGAGTTTTAGGATAACAATTCTGACACTGCTTTATTGGTATTCTCAGACTGGGCAAATCAGTAAATATATTGTAGATAATGAAATCCAGTTTTTTACTGTCAGAGAACCTGTCAGGGAAAGTAGTTACAAATAAAGAAGGGGGTGGGGGCGATGGCTTAAGTGCACCCTGTGGTGTTTGAGATACTCTGAACTCAGAGGTTTTGATCAATATACAGACTGAGATTAAAATAGAAAAGGATGCACATGTATGTGTCTACACAAATTTCATGTTTCCAAGCTCTGTACACTGAGAAAGCTTTGGTGCAATGACACCCCAGTAGTATTAAGCATCCCTTTGCTTGGTTTGTATATGTATTCTCCACTAAAAGGAACCAGAGATCCTTGGGGAAATAACTGATTCATTGTTATTATTGTGCTTGGCCAACTAATTCTAATATGCATATGGAAGCTAAAAGAGCCACAGATTATCACAAGGTTTCTGCAAAATGAAAACTTAGACATCGAGAAATTATACACTACATTGAGTCTGTATTTGATAAATAAATGAATAAAACAGTCAAAGAGACTACATACACACACCTATATATGTATATATACACACATACATATACACAGGCATTCATACAGGTATGTATATATGTGTGCATATGTATCTATGTATGTATGTGATGCATGTACACACACATGTATCTGGTATATATCCAGTGTTGCCTACCAGCAGGGAAGAAATGATCTAATCTACACAATCTTTATATATGAGCACATACCATGTTATCCATTTCAAAATTAATTTATATTCCAAATATTTATTGAAACACACACACACTATGGGTACTGTAACTGAAATATAGAGTAATAAGTAGTATCCATTGAGGGCCAGTTATGGGCTAAACACCCATCAAAACTTTTTTTTTTTCTTACAGTGTGGCATACTATCAGAAGATGCATACATAGTTTGAGACTTAGTGAAGGGCACACTTACTTCAGAATGTCAAAATCAAAAGAATTCCAGGTAACTATTTTAGTGAACAAACTAGACTTGTAGGATATGAAGGAAAAAGCAATTGCATTCTTTAAAGCACCTCCTTTTAACCACTCTGTCCTGGAGATTTATCAAAAAAATCCCAAGGCACTTTCATTTCTTATTAGATAGTCTAATTACTTCAGGTTTTTTGTTTTTCTTTTCCGAACAATGGAATGTGGTCAAATCTAAACACACCATACTGTCTGATGCAAACTAGAACTTCTGCCTTATTTCCATAATCTCAAAAGCCTGCAATGAGAAAGGGGGGGGAGGGGGCGTAAATATGGTCCAGTGATTTTTTTATTTTTTATTAGTCAGCTGTCTTTTGTATTTGTTTTACTCTTGCTCCATAATTCTGACTTCTCTTCTCCCCCAAACCCCACCTTTCTGTGTACTTCTTGCTTCTCTAGGATTTTGAATATGAGAGGATAGATGGATAGTCGGACATGTCCTTACATGGTTGATGATGCTGAATTACCCCACTTACATTCAGTTATTTCATGTGAGTGTTCTCTAAGGACTTCGCTCATCTCTCCTCTGCCTTTTCCTGTTTAGGTCACATCTCCACTAACTAGCAACTTATAACTCTATCAGTCCTGGACTTCCCAGGGGCCCACCCATGCTGAATCTTTCTGTCTAGGTAACTTTGCCCTTCCAATCTAGCCTCTTGACCACAGTTCTTTCCAAAAGGAATTGAGTCCTAGCCTCTTTCTGTTAGGTCCACGCATGATCAGCAGGACTGAGCCCTTTCCCCAGCACCTCGGTGAGTGTAGCTGGCTCCTCCATGCCTCTTTCTTCATCCAGACATCAGAGGCAGCTAAAGCCATTGTTGTGCCTTTGGAATTTTCACAGGGAAGTCAGACTTTTCCGAGTCTTTTGCATCCCTAAAATGTCCGGAAGGCACAAGCCAGGATCTTTCAACGTATTCTCTGCTCCTTTCCTCTCGAAGCACCAGAGCAAATAAAACCTCACAAGGGTGGAGAGGTCAGTCTCACTTCCCTGCAAGCTTTCCCATGCCCTATACATGCTTTTCCTGGGGAAAAAAACAGGTAAAAAAAAAGACAATCCTACTTTATATCACATTATTTTTTACAAAGGTGTCTGACTATGGTCATGTTAGTAATGGCAACTGTAAGGTTTTGGACAGAATCGTGACATAACCAGAGGCATACTTGTAACAACAATGGTAAGCATCCCGCTATTTCTATTTAAACTTTTCTAAATCAATAACCTCAACCTGTTCTTGGTTGAAGAGTAGCAGTTTGCTATTGTTCAGTTGGTTGCTGGGTTATAGTGGACTTTGAGGTATAAGACTACTAGAAGCAGTGTAGCAGAGGAGAGATTTCTGCAACTGATCATTTGTTTTCTGAAGACCAAAATATTTATTTTCACATAGACTTTAATTTCTGGTACAACAGCTGCATTTGTCTAAATAATGTGATTTGCAAAATATTTTCTTTTTACGGATCCACTAGACTTTGCCAGTTTTCATTTGCCAGAGGTTAGACTTTTAATGTTTTAATGATATTTACTAAAACATTCTAATTCATATGAACATTATTGAATTGACAAGTTTTCTAAGATTACTAGCTGTGTCTGTAATCCGGCATTAAAGTCTTCTGATTTTAATCTCCAGAAGGCTTGAAAAATAATAAAAGCAAGAACTCTTATGGCGTGGGCTTAAATCCTTTTTATTATAATTGAATTAGTTCCCCTATCTTGGCCTAGACAAGCCTTTGTTATTTTCTGTTAAGCTTTCAAAAGTGGCTTGCATTATGTAATCAGAGAGATAAGAAATAAAATAGACCCTTTACTTAACAATATTATTTTTAAAAAGCACCACTGATTTAGTCTATAAAACACTGTTGACAAAATAGATTAATAACAATGAAAAAGGCTGGATTGAAAGGAGTGATTGCTGAGCTTTCATTTACATTTAAATTTAGACAAAGATAGCTAAAGTGTCTTGTTGCCTAAAATTACCTTGTTCAAATCTTTCCCATTAGAAAGAATGATATTTTCAAATCAAACAGATGAGTTTGCTGCTCACAGAGATGAGGCCTCGTCTATGAAAATTTCTCATTATTATAACAAGATGATACTCTATTTAAATGTAGCAATAGAATTCCACTTTTCATTCTGTTCTTTACTTGATGAAGGAGTTTTCACTGATGTATGCTTCTCCAGACTTCAAAAGTTGGTAAGAAAACTAAATCAGCCTGAGGAAAATCAGGCGAAAGGGGGTATTTTTTTTTTTTTTTTTTCATTCTACCTGTGCCTGGCAGCAAACCCTGTGTTAGCTTGGACTTAAAGTGGACGTTGTAACTCTCACTGCAGTTCCTTTAATTCTTAATTTCCCGATCAGCTGCATAGTCAGAGGATTGAGCCAGGCTATTTACACAGTTCAGGGGAACTTCCACTTGCAAGATGCAGAAAGATGCACAAATGTAAATATTTTATAAGTTAAAATAAACTCCAGTCAAAGAGTTAATATTTGGAGGCTATGATGGTCACAGTGAGCACAAGTTTTCATAGATATTTTACTGGGAAAAATATCACAATTTTCAGGACACATTTGATAAGAAAAAAAGGCTTTGGCAAAATCGCTCTCTTTAAGTTAAATTTGCTAACAATCTTGTACAGACCAGACCCTATACTTATTTTTAAAATCCCAAGGCAATGAGCTATGTATCAAAATAGGTTGACATAGACAGAGAGGCTTACTTCAGAAGATGGAACTGATCTGAGCACTGGGCAGAAGGACATGGGAAAGAATCAGACTGGAAGGAGGGCCACTGCCCCTTCGTGGATCTTTTTCATGCAGCACCAGAGGCGGCCAAAGCCTCTGTACCTCCGTGCAGGAAGACTTACATGGAAATTGGATGACATGTTAAGAGGGCAATGAAAAAAAATTACCTTTAGGTGAAAGCGTACATCCCAGAGAAGTGTGGAGAAGGTGGTTACATAGGTCAAGTGGGGGAAGAACCTTAGGATGCTCTCAAGTCAGGTGTGATACAGAAACATGCCAGAGCCAACAGCAAGTACTAACACACACTGAGGGTCTACAATAGGTCAAACACTATGCTGGAAACTAAGTGTAAATTACCTCTTTCATTTCATAACTACCTAATGCCACAAGTATTGCTATTATCTCATTTTATTAGTGAAGGAAAAGAGTCTTAGGCGTGGTTAAATATTTTCCAAGGCTAAAATATTAGTATGTGGTCTGCTATGAACTCAGTATCTTGTCTAGTTAACTCACCACTTGGAGTTACTTTCGACAGTCTTTTGCACGAGGTGGACATTCCATAAACAGTTTTTATTGTTATAATTAATGCCACTGTCACAATTACTCCATTGCTAATTGGTGATGCTTAGTGGCAAAACCAGAAATAGAGTTTTGTCTGACATCCTCTCCAATGAATGAATTTCTACCTAACAATAGACAGTCCCCTACAATAAAGACTGCTCCTATTACACAAACTACAACAATTTTAATGCATTGTTCACCTGTTGTAGGTAATGTAAATTACATAAAGGATATTATATAAAATGTAATTATTACAGCAATCATATTAGATTATTATCTCCATTAAAAAAAGAAAAATGTAACCTTACTGAGTACTTAACAAGTACAAGGCACTATGATAAGCACTTCATATGCATTTTTATCCTCCAAATAATACTGTAATCCTATTCTTTTTTTAAAATTGAAGTATAGTTGATTTAGGATGTTGTGCGCTGTATCTCATTCTTATTACAATGACAACTAAAGAGGATTTAAATTCTGCCCAATGTTACATTGCTAATAAAGGACTAAATTGAGACTTAGCAAAATTATATATACTGCATAAAGTAACATAGCTATTCAGTGAATTAGGATACAGAAGCACAGAGATGGAATAACTTCCCAAGGTGGAAAGAATAAACAGAAAATAGAGCTAGAATTCAAACTGACAATTAGCTGAGAGGATTTCATGGTGAGAACAGGAGTAACAAAAATGACCAAAATGATGGGCCTTGTAGTTGTGAAACTTACAGGGAAGTTGTGGGAACAGCTTTGGATCCAATAATAATACAAATAACTACAAAATTACATCACATCTAGTAGAAAGAGGAGACCCACGGTTCTGTGCAATGTTTCGGTGGGAGTGTACACCTAATCAGAAAGGTCAGGGAAGGAAGACTTCCCTGATGAAAAGTGACTGAGTAGGTTTTGAGGGAACGAGTGAAATAGGCAAGTGGAGGAGATTTGAAAGTTCTGAAAAGTTCTCTATTTAGGTAGAGAATTTGAAACACTGAGAAAATGCATAGCTATTTGTTTTGTTCCCACCATAACACTTTATCATTATTTGAGTTAAAAACAAAAGGAACTCATGTTGTTCTAGAAATGGGATAACTGGGTAGAAGTTGAAGCCAGGGGAGCACTTCCTTCTAACATATCTAATATATCAATCTAATATATTACTCTCCCCAGAAACCCCAGGTGGGTTTCTGTTCAACAAATTTGTCAGATTATGAGTCTGTACAATGTTGCCAAAAATTATATTAAAACAGCTGTGTTCAGAAAGCATGTCTCTACCATCAAGGTCAGACAGGGAACTTTCCTCAAACTGGATTTTCAGGGGACATTTACAAAGTATCTGCCAGGAACTGGTCAGGAGAACCCAGAACCCTATGAACTCACTTGACATTTCATTCACAGAAATTTAATGCCATGAGTTGGGTGACAAAACTGTCAGAAAAGACAGACAGGTTAAGAAAGGGCCCAGGGCAGTCTTATCCAAAGACCAGAAGATACAGGAAAGAAGGCCTTACTGCTGTCTCAGGAGGCCCAGCCATCTGCATCTCCGATGCTCTTGGCTGCTGCAAGAGCATCACGGTTTCTCTTGCTGTCACTGCAGGCGTGAACCAAGGCGGTGCAGGAGCCCAGCACGGCACCCAGAGAAGGGCTGAGAAGTAGAATAGAGTTGTCCTTGCTCCAGCCCTCTGACACTGTGCTGGGGACCCCCACTGGCAGAGCCAGCAGGACACTGCTGGCAAAAGACTGTGCTCCTTTCCATGCCCCTCATATTTCAATTAGCAATAGCACTGATTAACAGTTTCCAGTGAAAAAACCAATAGTCCAAAAGCAGAAATGTTTGTTAGGAACAGAACTTGCTACTCATCATAAAACTAAAATTTCATAAGATCCAATATCCTTTTGGTAAGTTAGCCACAAGGAAGACTGTATGTGACATAATGGTATTTAACACTAGATTTGTATGCATTTATCTATTCATGATACTCTAATTTGGACTGGGCTCAGCTTGGAAGTTTTTTTGCTCATCTTGCTTGCAGCTGCCGCCATCTGATGAATTGACTTGTGCTGCATGATCTAAGGTAGCCACACACATGTCTGGCAGTTAACTGGGTCAGCTGATTGGGACACTTAACATGTTCTCCATGTGGTTCCTACAGCAGGATAGCCCTGGAAACTTCATACTTTGCAAGTGAGAATATAATATGACGCAGCCACTTTGGAAAAGAGTTTTTCAGTTTCTTAACAAGATATATACACATTCACTATACAACAAACCAATCCCATTTTTAGGCTCCATCTAAAAGCAATGGAAATATACGACCACACAAATATCTTTATGGGAACAATTTTAGCAGTATCTGTAAAAATAAAAATATTAGAAATAACTCAAATGTCCACCTACTGAACAGATAAACAAATGTGGTATATCCAGACAAGGAAATACTATTCAGCAATAAGGAGAAACAAAGCACATCTACCCCACAGACAAACTTTAAAAGCATAATGTTTATGAAAGAAGCTCAACACAAAATACTACATTTTGTACGACTGCATTTATACGAAAAGGTAAATCTCTGGATACGTAAAATAGGTTAGTAGTTGGCTGTAGCTGAAGTAAGAACAAAAAATAACTTCAAACAGGCTCAAAGGATCTTTTTAAATGATGAAAATATTTTAAAATGGATTGTAGTACTGGTTGCACAATACTAAATTTATTAAAAGTCACTGAATTATACATATCCTTTTAAAGCAAGTGACTTTCATTGTATGCAAATTGTACCTAAATAAAGCTATTTAAAATGTGACTTTTTAAAAGTTAAAAGATTGGTTTGAAAAAATCAAAATTCACGATTAGGAGATTTTAAAAATTTCATTAATTAAGCACTTTATAGGATCGCTTAGGCCTTTTAGATACTGAGAAAACTGAAAAAAAAATTAATTTTCTTACTCTTATAGAAGTAAGTGAATATATAAAGCTTTAAGATTATAATGGCCAGACAGGCCAGTCTTGTAGCATGAGGAATCACTGCTGCAGGGGTCTACTTAATGGCATTTCATAGGAAATGTCAAGGTTCCTATGGCGTGTGAACAGTCGGAAAGCTTCTCTACTTGGATTTAAAGTAGTTCTTCCCACTACAATGTAATCAGAGTCTTGGCATTGTTAGAGAAAACGGTCATCCAGGGACTCAGGTGAGAGAGCGTGAACAGCATTAATTGGTCTATTTTACTGGCCCGAATTAGAGCAACCATCTGTGATTGAAGCTCAAAACAGATATGGGGGCTAAAAGCAGAACAGCTTTCTGAGAGGAGGATTTAGACTGGCCTGTTACAATTACCTTCAACTGCATGGATTAAGTGCTGTACTACACACGCGTGCGCGTGCACACACACACTTGTGCAAACACACGCACGAAGGCAACATCTATCAGTTTGGAAGAAAATTCTTTCCCATATTTTTATAAAGCACAAATTAGAGAAGTCTTCTAAAGAAATTGTTACATACTCTCCTAGACCAGGTAAACTATTCAACTGTGTCATCAAGACTCTACTGCCTAAAGCAGGAAAATTGAAGAAAGCAGCACCATTATCCAATTTCGTCCTGTTGAGGCACAGTTCTCACATGTTCTGTTATACTAATAGGGAGCCCAGTATTCACAGGTTGTACCCTAAGTAGTAATATTTTAAGTTTTTGCCTCTGCTGTGCAAAATGTCAGGGGCCTAGAGACAGTATATTCAGTGCCTTCTTTTATTATTAAGATATTTATGGCAAAATATTTATCTATTTGTTTAGTATTTTCATCTGAACTGATTGCTAGCTCATCAGTTTACTGAAAATGGTCAAACCAATATTTATGCTGTCATAGCCAAGTGCTGAATTGTAATAAGATTATTTCAATAATGTTTTGTCAGACTACCCAAAAATAAATCAACCAGAATTTACACGTAACACATAAATGTCCCATCAAATATTCAGTAGAAATATTTTGAATAAAAATAACCTAGTTTTAAGTATTTTATAAATGTTGGGACTACCAAAATCTCACATTTAAAGGTAATCAATCTTTCATTTCAAAAAAGCATAATTTAAAACAATTTTGTTTGCTGTATTGCTTTGTTATGAGGAAATAACAATCTTAAAATGTGAAAGGAAATAATGGCATATGCAATGTGAAGTACAAAGAAAGAAGAAAGTTTTGGAAAGTTAGAATTTAAAATGTTATTTTAGAAACAGAGCTAGAAGAACAATAGGGTGTTGGGAGCATTCAGTGAGAATCATTCTGGGGAGCTTTTCAAAACTACTGAGCCCCAGTTCCTATCCTATGCCAATTAAGCAAGAATTCCTAAAAGTGTGGCCCATGCATCAGAATAAATATTATAAATATTCTCAGAAGGATTATGATATGCTAACTGGGTTCAGACTCACTTCCTAATCTAGACCATACTGTCTTCAACAACTTAGAATGATATAGCAAAATAGGTTTGTTTTAAAATTATCTTTTATGCTTACTTTTCTGCAAATTTTGCTATGTTACATTGCCCTTTGTATTTGACAGTTATCTATTTTCATATCGCCCTACTTAACCTTCAAGTGAGATGCAATGAGGTGGATGATATAGATTTTAATCTTTTAAAAATGTAACTTTAAGTTAAATGACATTAACAGCAGTAATTCAATTTTGTGACAGACATAAAATATGAGAAATATTCCTTACTTTAATCAAAAACATTTATAGAACCCTTACTTCTACTTTTAGAGATACAGAGATGAAGGGGCCAAGTTTCCACATTCACTCCTCATTCTTGATATGATGATAGACAACAAATAAGTACATAATATTTCAGGTGATAAGTTGCTGTGAAAAAACTTAAGTAGTGTAAAAAGTGACAGGCACACTTAGATATGTTAAAAGATCAACCGAGGCTTGTTAAAAATTTCAATTTTTTTTTTTTTTTTTTTTTTTTTTGAGAAAAACTGATTCAAATTGGGTAGTGCCAAACTGGAAATGGTAAGGAGTGCTCCACCTGGCAGGAGCTCAGGGAAAGACGATAGAAAAACGGCCAAAGCAAAGCAAGGACATTATTTGACTGGCTATAACTTAAGCTGTTGCAGTTTGGAGAAAGCCGAGTTGACTATTGTGATTGGTTGTCCTTAGATTTGGGTTTCTTAACCTTGAAGCATTTACAGGCTTAGGTTTTATTTTGCTTATGGAGGCTACAAAGGCATTAAAGCCACATCACGCTAAAGGCCTCCTTGTTTAATTTAACGTAGTGTGCTTAGGGAATGCCTGTCTGAACAGCCACATTTGATCAGCGTGGGTTAACAGTTCTAGTTCAAAAAGTTACTTTTCCAAATAACTATCCAGCAATATTTGTGTTTCTCTCTGTGCAGATTCTAGTGTGCATTGATCTGTTGACTATATTCCTGTGCTATCATTAACAACTACAATAATGTACTTTGATTGCCATGTCTTAGTCAATGTAATGGCAATCTTTCAGAAAATGAATTTCACTAGGATTTTAAAACTTATTTTTGAAATCAAGACAAAGCTATTTTGATGGATTCTAAGCAACGTATTAAGATGAAGTCCGAACCTTTGTGTTGATCTGATACCTAGTAGCTCTTGCTAAGTGTCCACCTGCCTTCCAGGCCTTCCCATTCTACTATACGTAGACTAGCATTTACCCAATTTTCCTGTGCCCTTTCAATGGGCAGTTTTTCAGGCAATGGTAGAAAATAGTGAGGAATATGGGAGAAAGAATGACATGAAAGCTGAAAGATAGCCATTGACATTTTTATATATATAAAATAGTATTGTATTCCATGACAATCTTACCCTAAAAATATGTAGCCTATGCTAGTTATTTTTTAGGTGGTGTAGCTCATGATAAAAGTAAAATGGAAAATAATTATGCTGTCACATTATGTTCTTATATTATTATAAAGACAACCATATTAACTAAATTAACACATAAATCTGTTCAAATGTGCATAATACAAGGAATGCATTATCAGTCTAATTCAAAATGTATAGAATTAATTACATTTTCCCTCTATTTTCCAAATAGTTTATTTTCAAATAGTTTACTTGGTATTTTATTTGTAAATTACAGAGCTATATCAGACAACTCTGAAAATTCAACGTAACTTATGTAACATTTCAATTTAAGGTCAATTATAATAATTTATGCCTTGAGCAAGTAATTTGGTATTCATGCAGTCTTCAAATACAAATGCAAATTTTCCAGAAAATAATTAAATATATGAGATGAGAGAAAGGAAGGAGGGTAGTAACTTTTCATTGCTACATTTACTTGAGGTTGAAATTTTAAAATTTAAGATTATAATAAACAGAACTGTTAATGACTGGATGATGATGGTGACAAAGGTAAGTATACATACATGGTCATGAAATGTTTATATCAAGGCACTTTTAAGAAATAATAGTGGAATAAAAGGAAATAGGCAAGATGGAAACAAGCTGACTTAGAAGATGGGAGAGGAAAGTTAGTTCCACATTTGGATATTTTCCATGTTTGGATGATTCTAGCTTCTATTCTGGTACAAATGACCAAGGCAGAAGAAAACTCATACTGAAATTTGAGGGCAATGTAATATTTTGTGATCTAAGTTTGTAGTTATTCTTAAAGACAGAAATGAAGTCAGCAGTGTATAGGAGGATGCTGTGCCTCTCATAATTAGGAAATGAGAGAAACAAGAAGTTCTTGAAGAAAATAGAGAATGGCCTTTGAGATAGTGGAGAACCAGGATAATATGCTACTATGAAAACCTAGGAAGAAAAGGTTCCATGGATTTGTGGGAAATAGTCACAAATGCACTAAACTGCAAAAGGAGAAAAGCAATCCAAAAAAATGTCAATTTCTTAGAAAATGAATTTCTAAAGTAGCTATCAATCATTTATATGCGTTGCAATCTTTATTTTTTAAGAAAAGCAAAATTAATTTTGTATAATAAATTTAGCCTGCCTTCTTATTCTTCATATTTTATTTCAAATAACTCCAAATATAAAATCTTAAATAGGATAATCCATAACCCATATTATAGCATGACCTATGATAGTCTATGATTATCCATTTTTTAAAATTGAAGTGTAGTTTACAATGTTGTGCCAATTTCTGGTGAAAAGCATAATAGTTCAGTCATACATATACATACCTATATTCCTTTTCATATTCTTTTTCATTATAGGTTACTACAAGATATTGAATATATAGCACAGGGAACTATATTCAATATCTTATATGATTATTCCTTTTTAAACACTTTTTAAAGAAATTACTAGCTTAAATAGCAAAATGTTTCCAACAAAGGAAAAACATCTAGGTAAGGGGAAAAGGGAGAGAACAATTTACAACATGTTATGTTTTCATCTCCTGTTTTCTGAAACACTGCAAAGTACATTAATTGCATTTTTTCCCGTTAACTATATTCTTGCAAATGAAATCTATTATCAAGATTTATGCAGTCTCCACTATTGCATATGAGTAACCAGTAGTTTTTAGAGTACAGAAAATGATTAAATGTGAATAAATAGTTAAAATTTTGGCACTATCTCACAAGATTTTTTAATCTAATTAAAGAAGTTGCTGTCAGATTTTGGAAAAAGTCCCTGTATTTAACAGCTGGGAAAATGGAGCCTCCCACAGCAGAGGCATGAAATTTAATTGCCAAGGATAAAATGCCTATTTTATTTTATCTACTATGTCAATTATTAGTGGCACAATATAATACTAAATGAATTTCTTCTCCCCCTACCCCTGCCTTTAGCTTGGATATAGATATGAATCACTTATAAACTAGTGAAGGGACAGCTAGAATTCTCATTTTAGTAGTTGTAAGCTTTTTCCCAAATCATAACCTCCATCTACCATATAGTTACCAGTTAATATGCTAGCAAATAGCTGTATAATTATGTTCACAACCTCAGTCTAATTGCAGAATTGACAGCCATAAATAGCAAAGAATTTCCCTACATGGCGTATTTCCAAAAGAATTTCAGTTGTGGCAGTACACTGTCATTCTTTCAGTGACTAAAGTAAAAATCAAGGACTGATTTACTTTTCAAAGTTAAAAAGTAGTATTTAATTGAAATATGATCTGAAAAATCCACTCATTTGAATATTGATTGACTCTGCTCTGTTTCATGAACTGTTATATAGTCTTTAAAGATAAAGCAGTGAAAAGATAAAAATGTTCAGAAACTGTCTTCAAGAAGGCTGACATCTAGTGCATCCTCTACCTGCAGCTCTACTCAGAGAAAGATGGCCACTTGAGTGCAAATTTGAGCCCAAATGTTACTTCTTAGGATTTTTTTTTTCAGCTGGGTCTAAGAATTCTGTTGATATAAGACAGATCAACAAGAGGAAAAAACTTACAACTTTAGTATGTCTTACTTGACAGGTGAACCCGCATACAGAATAAAGACCCAAAGAAACAGCAAAACCTGCTTGCTTTTGTATTAGGTTTAATTAAAAAGTCAGTTGTAGAAAAGTGAGTAATCTAATGAAGAATCTAAGGATGTTAACGAATTATTTTAACAAAGTCTGTTTGTATAGAATTCTCTGGGTCTCAAGGTCCTTGATAAGAATGTTGCTTTCCTTCTGATATATGGAAGACATCTTCCATGGGGGTCTTATCTCCTGCTTCCAGGAAGTGAAAGAGGAAGGTCAGAGCACTCTTTTTGCACCTGAGGGGTTTTTTTCTTCAAGTGTCTTTAGCTCACAATAATTTTCATGTCAAAAAGGCATATTTTAGGGTGACATTCTGATTTCCTTCAAGTTCCAGCTATCCTAACTTTGTCCATCTAACTGAAAGTAGGAAGGAGAAAATAAAAAAAAAATCTGTGCCTTCTTTTTCAAGGAATTTTTAAAAAGTTGTAAAAACATATCTCCTTACAGCCATTTGGACAATATTTAGTCACAAGTCTTCAACCTGTGCATGGGTGTTGGGAAGTAGTGTCTTTGTTCTAGGCAACCCAAGCCAAGATAAAATCCTGGGTTACTCTATCAAAGAATAAAGGTTCAGTGGATACTGGGGACGATGCGCAGTCTCCACCTTGTTATCTAACGTAAACTGCATTTGAGGACTGTGTGACTCAAGAGAAAACAACATGGCAGAATAAAAGAATGAGGAAGAGAAGGGCTATTGCTTCATTAGCAAGTCTTTTGCTCTTCTTGACATTTGATTTGATATACAGGATGATATTTAATATCCTTAGAAAACACTGACATTAAGTGTGCTTTTCTGAGAATCTATTCAACTCAGTACCAAGCCCACAGTACCTAGAGGAGTCTTTCTCCAAGTCTACAGATCTCTGGTGGTAAAAGAATCACCTGAGTTGCCTGATAAAAAAATTTACCTACTTTATCCCCAACTATGCAATTACTAAATGAGAATCTTTCAGGACAGGGCAAGCTCTCAAGATGACTCTTATACATGATTATTTAAAGAACACAAGAACTAGGGGAATCTCTGGCAAGCTGAGCATGAAAAGCTTGGATTCCAGAATCTTGTTTATTATATTCCCAAAACAAATCACTCAGTTTCATTCACTCCTTGTTCTGGTTTTATAAATCTGTTCTATCCAGAAAAGAAGGATAAAAGTATTCATGGTATTCACCTGTATCAATTTGTCTATCTTGTTCTAAGGGAAAACATTCAATAATTTCAGTTTCCTGAGCTACTGAAAGATGTTTACTTTTTAAAATAAGAATATGTTAAGGATAAGTCATTCATGTGAAATGGAAGTGGCTAGCGCGTGATACAGAAATTAAATTTATCAGTTTTCCATGCACCTTCACTAAAATCTAGGGTCTGAGTAATTCTAACATACATCTCATCTCTCACGGTGAGTTTACAATAGAAATTGAGCAATATAAAAGGTTACACCTAACAGGTTTCTAGAATACCAGATAATTAGATTGTTAGCTATCAGCCCCTTCACCTCCATATTTGTACAGCTTAGAAAGGTGCCATTTCAAGAAACCCAGGTGAGACCATTTGTCTTGAAATGCTGCACTGCTGGAGTCCAACAGCCTTTTAAGATAAGGCCAGACTGGACACCTTGAAGCTGCTGGTGCTGGCAACATGAACAGTCTAATTGAGTGCCTTTGTTCCTTCTCCCCAGTGAAACAGGTGAGGCTTTGTTCATTTCTGCATGCACATAAAGCCATTTAGGCTCATTTACAGCAACTGTTAGAGGCAGGTACTCGTGAAATACTGTTGATAATATTTAAATATAATTTATCTGTTGCCACAGATGACCACAAGCCTGGTGAAACCCTTTTATTCATTACATTATGATTTAGCTTTTTATTCACATTCTTTCCTCTAGCTAACTAGATTTCTTGACAGCTGTTTCAAATTCCATTTAGGGAATAACACCAAGGGGCATGACCAAGAAGAATGAGACTTTCCCATTACTTTTACTTTGAAGAGCCTGTATTTGGATGTGGCTTTGAATGAAAGAACTTCTTTCCAGAAAGTGACTAAGTCATGGGGTGTATTTATAGTAAAACAATACTGTCAAGTTCTTGAGAAAAGTAAAACATAATATTTAAAAATGTTAAAACCATTACTAAATGTAACTTGATTTTTTTTTTTTTTCTTTCAAGGGAATAATGGTCTCCTCTGTGCAGGGAATGAAGACCTCACCTTTTTTTTTTTTTTTTCTATACATCTGTTCCCACACCTTAGATCTGGAT
The DNA here is from genome assembly GCF_009834535.1 of Camelus ferus. Taxonomy (NCBI): domain Eukaryota; kingdom Metazoa; phylum Chordata; class Mammalia; order Artiodactyla; family Camelidae; genus Camelus; species Camelus ferus. The sequence goes on along the minus strand of NC_045697.1, from coordinate 96,474,945 downwards.
GTGAAGAATAAATGAGAATTCGACAGAAAAATATATTTCTAACACCACCGGCATACTAGCTAAATGTTAACATTTGTCGAGGATAGGGTCAGAGACCAACAGTATCATCAGATGAAACACTGAATAAACAACTTCAGCTGCACCATGTTGTGTCTCCCACTGTGCGTTACTCACAAAACCTATGTCAAAAAAAGGATAGCTCTTTGGTTCTCCTCCCTGAATCCAGCATGTTCTAAGGGCACCTACCTCATTTTCTTTCTCGTCTAGACATATGCCCATCACAAATATGTGAGAATACAGGATACTCAGAAAAGAAGGAAAATCTGACTACATTACACAGGAAAAAAGTTAAATTTTTACTAAAGATGTGCATAATTTGCTTTCCATGGTGTATGTTCTGAAAGGATTTAACTATTATATGTCATGCTTTAAGTTTTTTAAATGTAGACATGACATTTACTAATGCTTAAACAAAGTTATAAATAAATTAATTTTTCAGTAAATGTTTACTAATCCAGTGATCATACGAAGTATCCTTACCTCATTACAAAAGGATGCCTACATAGGGAACAATGATAGGCAATTAGGAGATGCAGAGATGAGAGATCCTAAGCATCCCTTGAAAACTAGCTTGGCTAATCTAAGTATCAGTTGATCATTGCAGAGATACCATGAGCTCCCTCAATAACCTGAACAATCAATAAATTGCTTAATGGTCCCTAAAGCAAAAGGAAAACAGCAAAATCCCACAAAGAACATCCTTAAGAGACACTGTTTAAATACTATACACAAAAATCTGTCTCATTTATTTTGTACAGAAGTGTTTCCTTTGTTAACAAACAGTAGGCCCCCACAGAGTCACTTTGTACTAAGCCCCATGTCAGCAAGTCAGAACCTAATTTAACTGCAGTTTCAGGCTATCCCAGGAATGCGACCTTTAACTAGTCAATTTGGAATTATCTGGTCATCACTAGTGAAATAATTCATTGGTAGACCCCATGTGTACCCCGCCTGAAACAAGACGTTCCTTGTGAGAAACTCCCTTTCCCCACCCTCTTCTGCCTATAAAAGCCTTCCATTTGTACAGCTCCTTGGAGCTCCTTTCTTTCTGCTAGATGGGATGCTGCTTAATTAATGAATCATTGAATAAAGCCAATTAGATCTTTACATTTATTCAGCTGAATTCTGTTTCTTTCCCACCTCCAAGTACCAATATTTGTGGCACTTCTGATTATCATTGCTGTATAAGTGACTTTCTCTTCTAAATAGACTAAATTTTCTTGAGAATAAAGATCCAACTGGATCATTTTTTTCCATTCCTCAACTATTCCTATTACATAGTGAATATAAGAGAAGCTTAAAACATTTGCTCGAATTAAATTCTTTAAGATAATTCAAGCCCTGAAGTAATGAATGTATTTTTCAGAAGTTTAGCTTCTTATATGTAAATAACTGTCAGACTTCATTCATAGATTTAATTATTTATGTTTTGAGTAATAATAAAAGGTTAATCCTTTTATCAGCACAAGTTGTAGAATACTGTATAATTATTCAATGAACATTTTTCAATTTCAAAATAAATCTGTTCGGAGTATACAGATGTGTCCAGATGTATACTTATAAGCCTAAATTCCAGATTTTTAATGGGGATATAATAAATAAACAAATGTACATTTCCTACAGGAATAATTTTTTGGTTGCAAGTATAACTATAATTACCATTATACATCAGCTGCTATGTGTCAGGCATACTTCTAAGCCCTTTATAAATATCATAATTCATCTTAGGTCATAGACACCTCTCTGGCTTACCCTCTTGAGGCTATCTTTCAAACTAGGTAGGAATAGATGTGAGTTTCTAAATTTTAGAACAGAATTATTTACTCTGTCACCAGAACATCTGGTATCTAAATGGATTATTTTAAATAAACAACCAAAACATTTGCATTTCAGACATGCATCAAAGGATCTAACTGTGAATTATTCATAATTAAGACTTTCATGAACCTCACTTAAGACATTGAAAGAATCTGTAACTAATTATCTGGTTATTTATTCTTGATATTTCCCAATCCATAGACCTAGAACAAGTTAGTATCTCTTACAGGCTTAGCTATATCCAAGATCCTGAAACAAATCCCTTTCCTAATCCTGGGAGATTTAATTTGTTCTACTTCAGATGACTGACATTTTAGCATTTGGAACTGGTGTTCTAATTTCTGTTACTAAATTTAAGTTTTGTAAGAACAACAACAAAAAGCATCTTAGTTCTCTGTAGAAATACTTTTACTCAGTTGAATTAATATTACATTTTCAGTATCTACAAGTTTCCATTAAAGAAAATATTTAATTGTTTTGTCAAACATAATGGAAAACTTTTCCTATTATCCCTTCTGTCCTTTATATAAGTATGCCCTGTGTGTCCCTTATATAAGAATGACATAGAACATTTTATCGGTATTCAGGGCTGAATTGTGTGTTGCATTTTACTGGATAATATAAACTACATATAATAAAGTATTTAGTCCCCCCATAGCAAATAATTTATGACTCCTTATTGACTGATTCTAGAAACAGTAGTTACTACATAGTAGTCCCTACTATGTGTCAGGAACTGTTAGTCACTGGGAGTAAAACAGTCAGAAAATAACAGATACAGACCATTCTCTCATAAATATGATGCACTGTAGTAGACTGTGAAAGTTCTATGAATAAAAATTTTATAAAGTTATAAGCTCATAGAGCCTAGGAATTCATTATTGTCTTGCTAGTTAGGAAAGAGTTCTTGAAGTAATACAGAGCAGAGATCATAGAGCAGATATCTATAGAAGGAAAGTTAGTTAAGTAGGAAAATGATTTAGAGAGTAGAGAAAACAACAGAAAAGTCTTCAAAACAGAAGAAATAGTATATAAAAAAGGAACATAAAATTTTGGGATAAAGTTGTGGAGTATTTTTTTCAGCTCTGGTACACAGGGGTTACAAACAGATCAGTTAGAAGATAAGTCAATAGAAAGAATGTGGGAGGGTGTGAAGCTACTTAAACTAGCAGTGGAAAGGAAAGTGGTTTTTAGTGGAACTTTGGAGAAAAACAGATACGACTTAGTGATAAGTAGGATATAATATGAGAGGGCAAGGAAGTGTGACTTCTCAGTACTTGTCATAATCATAAAGATGAATAGTGGTATCAGTCACTGAGATAATCACTGGAGGAGACCTAGTTACTTTCCTTGGTAGGGAGGGTATGAGGAAGAGACCTGAGTTTATTTGGAGTATATTCAGTTTGAGGTAACTTTGGTCTTCGTTTAACATACTTTAATACTCTACTTTGTGCGAAGAAAAATTTCAGTTTCTTTAAATATTAAGTAGGCACTTAAGAGACAGGAGTCTGAAGCTCAGTGAAGAAGTTTAAGTATAAATTTGCAAGTAATTAGCATATAGATGGTACAGAGGTAAAATGGAAGCTTTTAACATGAATGGTCTTCACGAAATGCAGTACTGGGAGAGAAAGAGAGAGAAAGGTGATGCTCTAGAAAAAGAGATCAAGAAGCAAGAGCCAGATAGAGCAGAATAAGATCAATACAGCTTGAGTGGCAAAATGCAAGCAAAGTGTTTTGAAAAGGAAATAATTCACCAGACAATTAAGAAACCTAAAAATGTTTCTAAATTAAACTCCAGAAGGTCCTGAGTAACTAAAGCAAGTGTTCTTTTTATGGAATGATTGGAGACAGCTGAATGGGGTAAAGGGGTAAAAAGAGAAGTCAGAACATAGAGAGAACAAAGGTCAACCACTCTAAAGAAATGTCCTTGTGAAGAAGGAACTGATGTGGTAATTTTGGAGGCTATGTATAAAGATAATATGACAACATGCTTCATTGCCAGTTGAAAGGTTTTATTATAAAGCAGGTAGTTGAGAAACTTTAGAATTTGTTCCTTGGGTGCAATGAGAATAAAAAATGTGAATAAGGTTTAGAGCATTGGCATGAGAATTATTAGAATAATGAAGCATGGAACAAAGGCTGAATATGGAGGGGAAACAAGATGAGGTCAAGGAATGGAGACATGGAAATATGGAAAAGTGGAGATTCACATGAGATCAAAGAATATACAGATAGTAGCAATTCACAAGTGAGCTGAGAGGGTTGGTAGAGAGAGCACTACGACTACCAGTGAAGGGGGTGGCAGGAGCACTATTGGGGGGAACAAGATCTGGCTTATGGTGTAGGATTACATGGATGAGAAAGGGGAGGGGGAAATCTTTAGAGGTAAAGAGATTAAAGAACAGAGAGGGTGAATGTTGGAAAGGTCATCTCTATGGAACCTGGGGTCACCCAGAATATTGGCAATAACTAGGGTGGAGAGAATACTGAAGTTAGATGCTGACATGTTATAGGGACTGTTGGGTGGTGTAGTATAAGGACACATGCCTCAAATGTCTTCAAGATGAGTGAGTACAGATCTGGACCTTATAACAAGGAACAAACAAAATATTAAACACAGCAAACAAAGTTGAAGTGCATGGTGAGCGAGAGAATAGTCAACTACTGGGTAGCGCTACAGGTAAAGTAATTCTCAAGGAAGGGGACATAACTGCAGTTAGGGCATGAAACACTCTTAAGGAAATATTGATACTGTTTAGGAGCATAGTTCCAGCAGGTAGAGTAGGCAGTATTATAAAGTTTAGGTGAAGGGCAATGAGGTTACTGAATCCACTTTATTGAGATGAAATTGCAGTAGATGATGGATAAGATGGTGAGAGTATGGGGTTTTAAGAAAAGGAGGACACTATGATTCTCAGTGCAGACTTTTTTTTTTTTTTTTTTGGTAGAGTGCATACAATTTAAATAGAGGTGACCATCTATTTACATTCCATTCCATTCCGTGACTCCACATCCTACAGGGCCAGCAGGCTCACCTCCTACCCACTCCCTTAACTTTGACAAAATACCAACTATGGTGATCAGGCTTTGATTTTTGTTTTTCTTTCTCAAGCTAACTGAGGTGAGGATAATTAATCAACATGGTAGCAATTCTCACCCACTGCCTATAAGCATATTTCCTCTTTCATTATTTTAATAATTGTTAATTATTTTATGAATACGTAAGATACTATGCCTGGGTTCTGTAAAACTAGAGCAAGTTAAAACACAGATGGAATCATTAGTGCATATTCATGATCATTTCTCATTACTGGAAGCTGTCCATCACTATATTTTCAAACACATCAGCTCAAAAAACTTGGTATTTGCATAAATAGTGTTCATCATGGAAGCATTAACATTGTGTTAGAAGGTGAAATAAGTGCAATAAATTCATCTGTTTTAACATTATAATCCTCCAATTTATGTTAATTTCAAAAGACATAAAACAGTAGCTTATGTATCTGAAAATCTGTATAAGGTTGTAGTTTTATCAGTGAGTGTTTCTACATTAATTAAATATGCACAGGTTTGTAAAATAGAGATTAAAATATGAAAGAGATCAAGCTATTTACAATCTAATTAGCTCAAAAATTGGATGAGTAATATAAATGCATAATTAATCTGATTTGACTATGACAAAATCTAAAGGGAGATTATGGAATTAGTAACAGAAAAGAAGTATCTGAAAAGAAAATCTTTGTAATCAAAAGCCAAAGTAAGAGGAATTTCCTGACATCTTTAAAATAACCACCTCACACCCAGTTTTCTGGAAGGTTTTCCTATCATATGTTGATGAATAAATACAGAGTGAAACATGAAAATATTTTACCTCCAATAGAATTTCTCAAGAAAAACACTTGTTGCAAAATACTTACAAAGTAGATAAATAACAAATTTACTTTTATATTACCTCACTTGATTTATTCTTTGCTAGCTCTCTTTTTCTTTCCCTCTGAACCATCTGAGGGTAATTTGTATATTTCATTGCCCTTTATCCTTAATACTTCAGTATGTATTTTTGAAGAATAAGGATATTCTTTTATATAACCACAGTGCAGTTATAAACATCAGTAACATCATATTAATATAATACTTTAGCCAAAATTGCTCTCCTTATTCGTTTGCTGATTGTCCCAGTAGAGTCCTGTGTAGTAAGTTTTTATCTACAGTAAAGAATCCAGTCTAGGGTCAAGTATTATACTGAGCTGTCATTTCTCTCCTTTCTCTCCAGACCTCCTGAGATCTGGAAAATGTTGTCAGCTTTTCTTTGTACTTTATGAATTGATATTACTGAAAATTATCATTCCTCTGTTGTTTTAACTTTCATTTCAAAACAAAACTGAGTTTGTCTGATGCTTCCTTATTATCAGATTCAGGTTTTATACTCCTAGCCTGAATATTTTATATGTTTCCTCTCTCAGTATAGGTATCACATGTGGGGCCACACAATGTCCATCTGCCCCTCGTTAATCACGTTAATTTTTAATCACACTGTCAAAGTATTAACTGATATGTTCATTATAGACATAGGTTTGAAAGTATGTTCCAGTACAGTCTAGGGTCCCATGGTGAATACATGGGGTAACCAAGGATGATTTTAAATTTCTACGGAAACCCAATACTTGTCATCTGCCAGAAATCGCACCAACTATTAGCCTGAGGTGAGCTCCCAGTTAAATTGGATCATCCTATATTCTTTCAAAAATGCCATAACATTGCAAACCTAGTGTTCATTGTGATGAAAATGAGACCACAGAAAAAGCAATGGAAATGATCAGTGTCCAATTTGATTCCCAGTTTGTTCAATGCCCAAAAGGCACACACATCCCATTGCGTTATTTAGAAATGAAAGAAAATGCTTGTTTCTTTCAATGTGTGTATTTTTTCAAATGGTAATTAAGTATTTTGTATATAGCAATTATTAAATCATTTGAATCTATTTAATAGATAGAACTGTCTGCTATATCTTTTGGACCAGCAGAATTACTGAAAAAATTACCCAGATGTTGTACTAAGTTTCGTAAACATTCCCACTCTATGGTTGATACTTTTTTTCCCATCATAATTAATACACTATATATGTTGAGACATTTAGATACTCACTTCAATCTTCAACATTTAATCCATGGTGAGACACTTTAAGATCCTCACCAACATGTGCCACCCCCAGATTAATCATTTAGTGGAGATTTTTGGCTGTTTCAGTGTTTAATATGATGATTACAACATGATCATTTCTATCTCCATCATTGCCTCCAAAATTAATAATGGTCCACATTTGGCCATTTTACTGAAATAGCCTACTTTTTCTTCCTATTTGTCTATCTATCCATCCATCTAGCCAATGTTTGTTATAGGTATGGTCTCATGAATTACATCTTATTTCAAAAGTTTATAATTCATCACTCTTAATTATTTTGTTGATCAAATTGTCCCAGACTTGGCCAGTGGAAGCCTGTTCAAGGTGGTACCTGTGTCCTTGTGACATGCACTCATTTTTTTAGTGACTCCTTACTTTCTGGCATGGCAAGATGGTCTAGTCTCATTTTGTACTTCCTGGAAATAGCCCCAGAATTAGCTATTTCTCTAAGGAACCTAACTCATGTACTTGCATGCTCACGCCTGTGCATATTTTAGAAATCATCAGTCCCTATCAATGCCTCCAACTTCAACCTGGCCAACCATTTTCTCCCTTTACTCTTTCCAATATTTGAAATCTCCTAAAGTGATGTCCTGGCTCTCAATACATCAAAACATTTACTCATTTCCTAAAAAAATATATTGTATTTATAAAATATTTTGATTAATTATTTCCATTTGGCCATCTTATTCATTTGAAATAAAGTTGGGTTAATTTGCTCCTGTTTGTTTTCATTTTTATTTTTTTCCTCCTTCCCACTCTTACTGTGATATAAAAAATATCAATAGCATTCACATGCTTTCAGAAGTCAACGTTATACAAAGATTACTTACAGAAGTGTCACTCACTCTCATCCACTGTCCCAATCCTACCTCTTATTCTTGTCATTATTGTTGGTGGCTTTATTCTTTCTGGGGTTCTTTTCATGTAGACAAGCAAAAATATGGTTATTATCTACTGTTTCTTCTTTCCTACATCAAATGTAGCATCTTACATATTCTATTTTGCAACTGCTTTCGCACATAAAAATATCTCCTAGAAATCGTTCTGTTTCACTTTGTTGGTATCTCCCTCATTCTTTTTTTAAAGTTGTGTAATGCTCTAATATAGTTATGTATCACGGTTTATTCACCTATCTCTTATGTTTGGATATACAAGTAATTCTCAATGGCACAATTAACTTGTATATATATGTTTTCATATTGTTGAGGGTGTATATTTAGGACATCTTCTTAGAAGTAGGATTGGTAGCTTGAAGGGTAAATTCATATTTTTGTAGAATATTGCCCAAAACTACTCTGTTAGGTGTATCAGTTTTACATTACCAAAGTATGAAACTGTTTCCCCCCAGTTTCACCAAATGACTAAATTTTCTGCCCATTTTCCTACTTAGTGTTGTCTAAATTTTAATTTAGAGTCATTTAAATTACTTTTTAAATAATTGTTTCTCGTATAGAGCATAGAGTTGGTTTTGCATTATGTTGTAATTTGAAATATTTTAATTTTAATAGTCTGAATTAGCCTAGTCTCCTTTAAAGCCTTACTTTTCAATAGATTCTATTTTACATTGAGGGCTTCTGGGTTATTTGGTTCATAGTTAGTAACAAATGTTATTTCTTCACTTTGAAATGTAGTTTTTAGCATCATAAATTATTCCTCTTTGTTTTATTTATTCCTTTGGTCTTGAATTTTATGTGCTTTCAGGATTGTAACCTCAATTTCTTTGTTGTGAAATTGTCAATGTATTTGGCCTGTATTACATGCTTTTCATAGGGATAAATATATTAAAGACACTGATTATAAAACTAAATACACATGGTAAAATTGCAAGTAATGCTTAAAAGAAAAGAAATGAAAATCAGCTTTTCAAAAAGAGAAGAGGGACATTTAGGGATGTAAACAGAAACCTGCAATAAATCTAAAAACTGTTGAGAAAAAGTCAAGGCCAGAAAGTATGGGAAAATGAATACATTAACACAATGGCCGAAGTAAAACTCAATATATAAATAATCACAGTAAATTTAAATGTTATCTTGTTCCAGTTAAATACAAGCAATGTCATACTTCCCCTCTCTAGCTCCTGTGCTCTCTCCTTCTAGCTTTTCCTCTAGTATCAGGAACAAAGCAGGATGCCTGCTTTCACAACTTCTATTCAACATAGTATTGGAAGCCCTAGCCAGAGCAATCAGGAAAAAGAAATAAAAGGCACCCAAATAGGAAAGGGAGAAAGAAAATTATACTTGCAACTTGCATGTGCATTCAGGCAAACCACTTGTTAGAATAAACCAATTAAGTGAAGTTGCAGGATATAAAATTAACTTCTAAAAAAAAAAAAATCAGTGGCACTTACATATACTAACAATTAACAATCCAAAAAGGAAACAAACAATTTCATTTACAGTCATAAAGAATAAAAATACCTAGGTATAAATGTAACCAAGATGGTGAAAGACTTGTACACTGAAAACTATAAAACACTGTGGAAAGAAATTTAAGAAAACACAAATAAGTGGAAGACGTCCTGTGTACATTAAAAGGCTTAAAATTAAGATATTTATACTACACAAAGCAATCTACAGATTCAACAGAATCCTTATCAAAACCCCAGTGTCATTTTTGGCAGAAATATAAAAATAAAAGTCAAAATTTGTATAAAATCTCAAGGGATCCCTTATAGCTAAACAATTGTGAAAAAGAACAAAGTTGTAGGATTCACTTCATGATTTAAAAACATACTACACATCTACAGTAATCAAAACAGTTTAGTGTTGACAAAGACAGACAGTTAAAACAATGGAAAGAAACAGAGTCCAGAAATAAACTCTTGTGTACAAATCACCTTCAACAAGGGTGCCAGTGCCACTCAATGCGGGCAGTCTTTTCAACAAATGGTACTTAGGAAAATTGGATATCCACATGCAAAAAATTGATGTTGGACCCTTATATTTCACTATATATAAAAGTGAACTCAATATAAATTAAAGACATAAATGTATGGCCTAAACTGTAAAATTCCCAGAGGAAAATACAAAGGTTTTGGCAATTATCCTAAGGTATGACACCAAAAGCACATGCAACAAAAGCAGACATAGACAACAGAACTACATCAAACTTAAGTTTCATTCAAAGGACATAAACAACAGATTGAATGGAAACCTAGGGAATGTGAGAAAATATCTGTAAATCATATCTGATAAGGGATTAATATCCAGAATATATAAAGAACTACTAAAACTTAACAGAAAATCAAATAAATCCATTTAAAAATGGGCAATGGATGTGAACATTACTCTAAAGATGATATACAAATGGCCAAAGCATATGGAAAGATGTTCAACATCACTAATTATTGAATGCAAATCAAAACCACAAAGATATATTACCTTATACCAATTAAGATGACCATTATATAAAAAAACAAACAGAATATAACAAGTGTTGGTGAGAATGTGGAGAAATTGGAACCCTTATGCACCTTTGGTGAGACTGTAAAATGGTGCAACCACTATGCAAAACAGTATGGATTTTTGTCAAAAAAATTAAAAATAGCACTACCATATGATCCAGCAATCCCACTTCTGGATACATATCCAAGAGAACTGAAAGCAGAGTCTTGAAGAAATATTTGTACACTAATGTTTGTAGCAGCACCATTCACAACAGTTAAGAGATGGAAACAATCAAAATGTCTACTGATGGATGAATGGATAAATAAAATGTGGCATATATAGGCAATGGAATATTATTCTTGGTCATATGTTACATCATGGATGAATCTTGAGGATATAATGCTAAGTGAAATAAGCCAGTCACAAAAATACAAGTACTATATTCTTTTGTTTTTATGAGTTATCTAAATTAGCCAAATTCATAAAACAAAAATTAGAATTGTGTTTTACCAGGAGCTGAGGGGTGGGGGGACAGAGTGGAGGGAATGTTTACTAAGTATAGTTTTTCAGATTTTTAAGATGAAAAAGTTCTGGACGTCTGTTTCACAACAATGTGGATATACTTAACACTACTGAACTCTACACTTAAAATGGTTAAGATTGTAAAAAAATTAAGATATAAAGATGTATCAGAAAAATTCTTAAGGACCCCTATATTGATACCAGGTAAATAATACTTCAATAAACTGTGTGTTATTAGGGACAAAAGAATATACTCAAAATAATTGAAAATATGCACTCAAGTAAATATATGTACATACAAATTCATTACAGCACTGTTCAAAATATCCAGAAGGTGGAAAGAGCCAAAATGTCCACCAATGGATGAATGGATTAAAAAAAAGCAACTATGATAGACACACACACACACACACAATGGAACATTACTTGACCATATTTAATAAAGGTGTGCATTATGATACATGCTACAACATGGATAAACTTCCAAAATATTATGCTAAGTGAAATAAGCCAGACACAAAAGGTCACCCATTCTGTGGCTCCATTTTTATGAAGCATCCAGAATTGATAAATCCATAGAGACAGGTGGTTGCCTGGTGTGGAGTGAAGGGAAAATGGGGAGAAAGTTTCAAGAGGTAGATGGTTTTACTTTTTTATGCTTGAAACAGTCTTGATCTAATAGAGTTGGTGGTTGCACCACATTGTGAAAGTATTAATGTCACCTGACTGTTAATTTTGTCATGTGAATTTCACCTCAAAGTGTTTTTAAATATGGAAACAACCAATAAAAATTGAATACAAGAATGTTTTACAGGATTATCTACCAAATTAAAAAGAAATAAGTAAGTTCAAACTTACACAAACAATTCTAGGGAGTATTTCCCATCTTCATAAGGCTAATAGATTAGGAAAACAAATCAAAGAGATGAAAGAAGAGACGCATTAAGAAGCTATTGTGAGAACACAGGCTGTCACAAGACCTACAGCAGCAGCAAAGGAGATGCCAAAGCATTTGATGTATCTTGGACACGTTATGAACATGAAATGCTGACTGACTGCAGGAAGTAGATTAAAAAATAGCTTTCAAATTACCTCTTGATTTTAAGGTGTATAAAGTTTTGGGTGAGGCTGACGAACTACAGAGAAAACCCTTTGAATTGATATTTTTTAAACTAAGTTAATAGCTACTGCTTCCCTCTACAACTTGAGCTAGTGTAAAATAGTGATGCTGTTAATTTTGATGCTACACATAAGTGTCACATTTCTCTTTAGAACAAATGCAGTTTAAAGCCCAGAAGCCTGGAATATAAGGGTCCATTTTCTCCCACCTGGCTCCTAGCAATAGAAGAATTTTAGTCACTGAGAAAAAATACAGGAAACACCTCAAAATATAAAAGAAATATACACACTTATCTTACTCATGTTGGACTTAAATAATTTGATAGTTGAAATTTTGCTGTTAACCTACAATGTTAGTAGTTCTAGTTAATAATTGCTAAGTAGAAACAGATCAGACCAGTCTTGATTAGATTTGTGATTTTAGCTTCTCAGACATGTCCAGCTAAGAAGAGCCTTATTAGAATAGCACACGAAAAAACACTATAAATAATGGTATGAAAAGGGATCAAATAATATTTATAAACATATTTAAAGATGCTTATTTCAATCGATATTGTATATATTTAGCCATACAGTTGCTCTGATGAACAAAATGTTTCATCTGTTTGTAACTTGGTTGGTTATCTTAATGAATACATTAGATCAATGTTTTATGTGTTGGTAGCTATACTACAATTACATGGGCTCAGGAATGGTTTCTGTATAAATTTTTAAAAATAATTTAAACGTATTTTTCTATACATTTCTCATGCTTTATTTTTTTAAAAAATTGTATAATTAAAGTCAAAATAATCATCTTTGGTAGCTTAACTTCCCTGAGGAGCTTAATGAGGTAAACTTGAGTATTTCATCCATGCCAAAACAAGTGCTGTGTTCTAACATCAAAGCCCCATATGAAGATGCAGGTGAAGTGTTGTGGTTTGTAACTTTTTTAACCCCTCAAAAACTGGGCAAACCACCCAAGAGAGCTGGCAGTCGTAGCACTTAATTTTCATTGCAGGGGCTATTTTCCCTTCCTCTGCCTTTGTTCTGTGATGAAAAGGAGACATGACTTCCGAGTTAAAATTTTTTCACACCTCTGATAAAGACATGCACACACAGACACACACACACACACACACAATCCTCTCTTCCAGGAAATATCCATCTGTTTCTACATAATGTCTGAGTCTACTTTATCTCCCCATGCCCCAGTCCTCTTTGAAATATATTTTGTCCTCTTTTTCTCTCTTGCTTTCTTCTCCCTCTGTTTCTCTTTCAGAGTCCTATTCAAGTTGGAAAAGCCAAAACAACTAGCAACAATTAGTGGCCTACAGCAGCTGCTCCATCATTACAGAGCAGTAACCGTTTTTGTCTGGGGGATGATCCAAATGGTGCCCTTCACTCCATCATCTACACAAAAACTGCAGTCTACAGTAGCCAACTCTCAATGTGCAGCAAATGCAGCAGCAACATTCTTCACTGAAATGATAATATTGCTTTGCCCTGAGCTAAGTGTTTCTGTGTATAACAATCTAAAGTTATTTTTTACTATCTTTATAATATAGTAACTCAAGACTTAAAGAAGTGGTGTTCATTATTATTTTGAACTTTTGAAAAATAGTCGACATGTGGAACCATTGTAATTTCTGCATCACCACACCTCTTTACCCTTAGTAACATCCAAAACACAACTTTTCCTCAGATGTATGGTTGTAAGGCATTAATTAATTTATTCACTGGACAGCTACTATGTACCAGGTTCTATTCCAGGTACTGGGTTTTCAAATTTAAACTTATGAAGGAGCTCAGCAGATTCAAGGGAAACGAAGACTAGTGTGGTCAAAGTACAAGACAAAGATAACAGTATAATAAGCTTAGAAGAGTCAAAGATCAGATGCTATAGGCCTTGCAATGGGGTGTGTGGGGGTACCATTTGGTAAGATGGTGACTATTGGGGTAGCTATGAAGTTTGTGGAGGGGAATTAGAAATAGTAACCAAATGTTGCTAGATACAATCAAATAGAAGAATAGAGCAAATCTTGTCTACCAAATACAATCTATAACACATTTATGAATATTCAAATATACCAAAACCTGGCTTTATTATCATCTGGTAGAATAAAATAGGTGAGAACCTTAATATCATGAAAACCTCACTGCATCAAGGAGGCTTGTCTTACCTACCTCAGGAAAAGTAATTCTACATCTATAGATGCCAAAAGTAAATGCAGTTGGCCCTTGAACAATGCAGCTTGAACTCCATGGGGTCCATTTATACAGGAATGTTTTTCAGTAGTAAATGCTACAGAACTACATGGTCCGTGGTTGGATGAATCTACAGAGGCAGAGGAACCGAGCATATGGAGGATCAACTATAAGTCACATATGGAATAACACCCCCACATTGTTCAAGGGTCAACTGTGCATGAAATGAAAATGCCAGTAACCTCAACTTGTTATTTTCTAAGTAATTATACATACATTAATATAAAATATATAATGTATAACATTAATGCATAACATTTTAATATTATATAGTATATAATGATTAGGTCAAACTGTTTTATGTCCAAAAGCAACTTTGGAACCCATTTCCTGTAATGATGTACAGGGTAACTTTGATTTTGCCTATATTAAGCCTGTAGGATTCCTTAAGACAGAGTTTCAGTGAGCAGCTTGTATAGATTTATAATATCTATGGAATAAATGAAATCAAGTTAAAATATCATGTGGAAATATCTTTCAAACAGTGGTGATGGTACCTATGACAAAATAGAATTTATTTTAATCTAACATGTGTATGATACTATAAAGTCATTGTTTCATTAAGCAACAATCAAACTTACTGCTTTGTAAAAACTTCAAAGGAAAACGAAGTTTCAAGTGATTCATTAAAACTCTAAAAAGGCAAGCACACTTCAGAAATAATAAACTGTTAAAAGCAAAAACTACAATCCAAAGAACATTAATATCTTTTTAAAATGAAAATGAAAAATGAGGAATGTTATTTATTTAGAGACAAATTAAAAACCAAAATACTTACCAGCACTTGTAGGATAGGTTACATGTTAAAAGTTCTGGATAAAATATTGTTGTATACAGTCACATGTTATTCCCCTGGGGGTTTGACTGGTAAGGTGTTTAATCAAGAAAGGCTTTGTGAAATGTGTGGTCTGAGTTTCTCCTTAGCATCAGGTAAGATCTAGACAAATATTTGGGAAAGGACATGTCTGTGGAGGTATAAAAGGAACAAAGGCATGGAAACAGAAACTAGAGAGCACTTACAGAGAAAAATCAAGCAATTCAGTTCATTCATTTATGACATGCTTAAAAGAATGTGGATGGGGCATAGATTTTTTAAAAGTATGTGAGAACCATTTATTGAAGATTTTGCAAAACAAAGTTAACCCCTACTCCCTCACTTAATCTTTATGTCCTCTCTCCCTTCATTTATTCCTCCTTCTGTCCTTCCTATTCCAATGCTTCCCACATACGTGATTATTTAAAAGGCTAAAACAATATTCCAATATAGGTGTAATGTTTAGCGATGTTGTTTTCCTGTAATTAGCATTCTTTCTTAATTGCATTATAAGCATTTCCTTATAAGTGTTTATGAATGCATTTGTCAGGATAAACAAGTTCAATGGTTTATTTTATTCTCCTGGGATTTGGCAGAAACTTAAATCAAATTAAGGATGATCTATATTGTCAGGCACCCATGCCCCAATCTGAAATTAATCAGAGGTTCTTTGTATCAGGGGAATCTAAGGCACAAGGGCTATATTTATGCTAATTTTTGTTAATATGGCTGGAAGGCATCAGAGGATAGTAGAACACAGAGCAGCCTTGGAGTCCTAAGAATAGAATTCATTTCTCAGCTTCACCAAAGGAATCATTCATACTATATAATACTAAAAAATTCCTTTTGTCACTTAACAATACATTGATGAACATATCTGTGGGTCAGCAATCATATTTAACTTGTTCATTTCAATACTTGTTTTAGATTTAATTGTGTATTGGCATAGGGTATACAAAACATTTTTTGTTGTCTACCTGTGTATACTTAAGTTGATTTTAATGTTGTATACTATTAAAAATCATGATATAATTAGCATCTGTTCATGTGGTTTCTTGAGCACATATGTGTGTATATATATGTATGTACATTTAAATTTGTTATTGGCAAATTATCCTGAAATAAGTTGTACCAATTTATTACACTAACATTTGAAGCAAAGACCTCGGAAGTTGTACACAACATTGATTGTCCTTCTATTTTTATTACTCTTCCATGGTCTTCTGTCATAGTTCTACCTCGGATCATTTACTGAAGAGAGATAGCTGGAGCAAGACTGCCTGTAATGTAACTAACATACCCACTAATAGATACAAAATGAATTTATACCTTTTTTGGTGTGGGTGTATTTATTTATAATTCCAACAATAAGTGTTTTGTGTATAGCATCATACTGGTTTACCATAAGTTGTCAAAATATTCTGATATATTTTTGCATTGAAGTTCTAATTTTTAAAAAAAATTGGAGGGGAGGTAATTAAGTTTATTCATTTTTTTAATTTATTTTTCTAATGGAGGTACTAGGGATTCAACCCAGGACCTCATGTATGCTAAGCACGCACTCTACCACTGAGCTATCATCTCTCCCCATGTTATGTCTAATTTAATGTACACTGATGTTATTAATAGACACCTTTGTTCCAAATATATTTCTTTTATGCATCTCTTCTCTGGTATATATATTTTAGAACACAATAAAACTTCAAGAAAGATATTCAGTCATAAAACAGAATGAAATCTGGTCATTTGTAACAACATAAGTGGACTTTGAGGATATTATGCTAAGCAAAATAAATTAGGCAGAAAGACAGCTACCACATGATATTGCTTATATGTGAAATCTAAAAAACAAACACGCACATAAGCTCACAGATATTGAGAACAGACTGATACTTGCCAGAGGCAGGGGTTGTGAGGTAAGTAAAATGAGTGAAGATAGTCAAAAGGTACAAGCTTTCAGTTATAAAATAAACAAATCATGGGGATGTAATATACCTTGTGGCCACTAGAGTTAATACTGCATTGCATATTTGAAAGTTGCTAAGGGAGTAAATCTTCAAAGTTCTCATCACACACAAAATTATTTAACTAGGTGTGTAGATGGATGTTAACTAGACTTATTGTGGTGATCATTTAATATACACAAATATAGAACCCTTATGTTTTACACTTGACACTAATATGCTGTATATCAATACCTCAAAAAATTAAGGCATTATTTTAAATACACATTTCCTGTACAAAGTCAAATCTTTTCAAATATTTCTGACCCATTTTTTTCTAGAAAATTAACAAAAATGTTATATTTTATTTTCTCCTCACAATAAATCTCTAAGAAGCTAACACAAAACTGCTTTGTGAAAGGAATAAGCCCATGTTATAGTTCAGTACACAAGTATGTCCCAGTCACAAAAAACCGTGTTCACTTAAGTCAAAAACGTGGCCTACACATTTTCAGCCTCTTCCATTTACCCAGAGCTGATAATGAGCCAGGACACCCTAGTATTGTGAAGCTGCTCTGTTTGTTCTTACTGATTTGCCATTCAATCTGATCGATTGGTACTTAATGCTGTGTTAGTTTTTAAATACTATGAACATTATACCTGATTAATTTCATTCCTTATCTAATCAGTCTCTGAGAATTTTAATTTCTACCTCAAAAGTCTTCTGAAATATGTCTATTTATCCCCATCTTCACATAAATATGCACATAAGTATTCTAAAGCAGAAAAATACCCTTTCTGTGAATACTAAAATGAATTCCAAACTCCTAAATCAAAGCTGTTTCAGATATTTAAAGGCATCAACAGTCCTTAAGGCAAAGCCCAAATTCATTTACATTACACAAAGCATTTTTTTTTTCTTACACGGTGTAGTAGAGCCAAAATAACTAGACTGAAATTTTGGCTCTAGGA
This sequence comes from Camelus ferus, assembly GCF_009834535.1. Taxonomy (NCBI): domain Eukaryota; kingdom Metazoa; phylum Chordata; class Mammalia; order Artiodactyla; family Camelidae; genus Camelus; species Camelus ferus. Next base: position 96,456,879 of record NC_045697.1, on the reverse strand, counting down.
TTTCTAAATTTTTGGTTTCGGGCAAAAGATTTAATGGAATCTAAGTTTCCATCCACAAAATGGGTAGTATTATGATCCTATTGCATAGAGATTAGAACACTTATGGCACATATCAGTTTTCAATAAATGTTAGTCTTTCTCCATAACCTCTATCACTATCAGGCATCATCACCAAACATGTCCTCAATATTACAGATAGGTCCCTGCCCAATGTACTTTCATCTGGGGCTATAATAGGGAAGAACAAATCTGACTCCATATTAGATCTGTTCCTTTAGCTCTAACCCTGTGCTGTTTCCTGTGCTTAGTCATGCTGACTCTGCACTTTTTGTAAAAGAATGTTGCTTATAGCCCAAAGTATACAGGCCAGCCCATAGTCAAGGCTCTAACAAGGGTCTAACACTTTTCCATTCATACAGAGATAAAAAGTTGCAAAACTGAGAACATTTGTTTTGTTAGAGGTTTATAGGAACATCATGACCTGACCTACATGGACAGCTGCAAGAACAAAGGATTCTGACTCCAAGAAATTTATAACAAACAACAACACTCCCTCTCCTTTTTAGTATAAAAGGAGCCTGAATTCTGACTTAGGTAAGATGGTTTTCTAGGACATCTTCTCTGTCTGCTGGCTTTCTGAATAAAGTCACTGTTCCTCGCCCCAACACCTTGTCTTCTTATTTATTGGCCTGTCATGCAGCCAGCAGGATGAGTTTGGACTGAGTAACAGTGCTAATCTACAAACTGAAATATAGATACCAATATTAATATGCAAGTGTGCAGATCATCTTTCTTCTAGTTTTAGGTGTCCAACTGTTGGAACTCTTATTTTACCACAGTTTGGGCACTTGAGGTGGAAAAAACAGTTTAATTTGTAACACTGCCAGTTTCATGATACATGTTTGTGCCTGATATCAACATAGTCTGCTATGTAGCTGGAGGAAGTGAATGTATCCACCATACCTGCCTTCGGCTTTCAAAGCATGCTATACAGAAAAACTTGGACATATAATTCTCTATTTGACTTCCAACTTAGATTAGTCAGATGTACACAATCTTTAAACATTGCCCACATGTCATTCAAGTTCTCTAGCTTCTGCATAAGCCAGTGCTTCCCTTTCAATCTGTGCTTTATTCTAATCCACTCCAGGGGATGCTACAGCATTATAGGAGTTTTCACCATTTCACTGACAGTCAGCTCTTGCTTCAATCTTATTAATGAAAGATGTAGTTTGAGATTAACTTTTTAAAGAGTCTCTGTTCATGATTTTTTTTTAAAATAAAAATTCTATTTCTACTTTGTGGATGAAGAAAATTGAGCACTGAAATGGCACCATCTAGTTAGTTTGTAAAACTGTGGATCCTGGACTAGGAAGCAGTTTCCCTGGTACTGACACTGGTTTTCAGCTTCCACACCTTGGTGGCTAGAGTTTATCATCCCCAGAGAACAGGGGTAGCAAACAGACATCCAGACACAGGAGAGAGGGCTTGATCACATGCTCTTCATTATGTATATTTTCATTTGGAGGATTTACAGGAGAGAAAATTTATAGTGTTGAGATGGGGTCATATTCAGACATAATAAAGGGTGAAAATTAAAAAGTGATAGTGATACAGGAAGAACAGGCCATGAGAGGATGGCCATGTCCCAGGTCGCAGCTGAGTCTCTGGGACCGCCTTGCCAAGTGAGGGTCCTTGGCTTTGTGCAAGAACGATTTCAAGAGCATGTCATGGTGGAGTAAAAGTAGATTTATTCAGAGAGATGGACATTCCATAGACTGAGTGTAGGCCATCTCAGACGGCCAGAGAGGCCATGAGGCATTGGTGGCCAGTGTTAAAGTGAAAGTGGATACACACTCAGAGTGTGGGCCATCTCAAAAAAGCAAGAGAAAGGCCTAGGAGATGCACATTCCATAGGCAGAATGCAGGTGATATTACTCAGAAGGAAAAGCAGTGACCTTAGAGCATGGGGCCAGCTAAGAAAAATGAGATCAGCCACCAGGTGTGGAAGTTGTTTGTTTTTACAGGCTGGGTAACTTCATATGCCAGCAAGTGGGGAGGATTATTCCAACTACTTCAGGGAAGGGGCTGGAATTCCCAGGAACTGGGCCATCACTCACTTTAGTGACCTTTTATGGTCAGCCTTGAAACTGTCCTAGCACCTGTGGGAGTGTCATTTAGCATGCTGTTGTATTTCAATGAGCTTATACTGAAGCTCAAAATCTACCTGAAGTTGAATCTTCCACCATCGTGGTGCTAACTGCTGTATCATTCTTTTAGTGGCTGTGCCCTGCCCCCTTCCCTCTCGGGGCAGTGGATCAGTAGCTTCAGTGGGGTTGGATTAACATGAGCATCTCAGGAGTTTGGGAAGGACAGGACTGATAATGAAATACAATGAACACACCATTAAGAGAGAATAAATGCAAAGGTCTATACTGTTGTGTGAATGACATTCTGTGAGCATCTTAGTGGTTGTGTTTTGTGGCTCAGAGTAAACAGAAGTTGAAGTTTGCCTTTGTAATCATAAAATTCTCAGAACACACATTCTATATGCCTTTTCTCTAAGGTTACAGAGAATGCAAATACTGTTGATGAATCCTTAAAAGCATAAGAAATGGGGGAAAAGATAAAATATCGCCACTTAATATTCAGCCAAAATACTATCTTTATACAAACCTTTTTTTGAACACTTTTTAAGAGAAGTTTTCTTTTTACAAAAAATTAAGAGGAGGGTACAAAGATTTCTTATATACAGCTGGCCACCACACATGGATGCTGGTGTTTTGACAGGTTTTGTGGTGGAAGGCTAGATGATCAGATGCTTTCAAATGCTCATTTATATTTTCTAAATTATATGGCAAAAGCATCAGGTAAGAGTAAGCAGAGTTCAAACGATGTTGGAGTACTGAAGACAGAGATATAACAGTCATTTAGGACAGTCAGAAAGTGAGTATGCCAGGAAGTGAAATAGTCTTGCCAGAAATATATTTAAGACTAGTGAAAACATATCTCATATTCCATGATTTAAAATGGGATCTATTAGTGCCATCATCTCCAGAAACAAACCAGAGCTTCTGTACATGCATCAGAAATATTTTTAAGCAATTCATGAAATCATTAAAAATGTGAAATGAAGGAAGTGTGGGGGGTGGGTGGGGAGAGAGGAAGGCCAATAATCTTGAGAGTATTTTGAAATAAGTTATCTCTGAAAGGCTGAATTACAAGCAAGCATTACTTTCTTCTTTATCTAATCTTGTATTCCTTCAGTATTTGAAAATGAGAAGCACTTTATAATAAAAACAGTTAGGAGAGGGAGAGAGATTTCTCAATGATCCTGTGCAATCTTTTGCAGAAGATTTAGTACGATACCCACTTCCCTTCCTGATATAAAAAATTGTGCTGTCAAATTATTTCAAGTTCTCAACTGCAATGGATGAAGTTGAATCTAGCATAGTAAAAATAGTCATCACTTGCTAATCTGTACTTGAAATTTTCATTATGCTATATTTTGTAGTTGTTTTTGGCTGAAGGCATGAATTTATGGCTACTCTGTCCCAAAGCCACTGGGTGTATACAATTTTTTTTTTTTTTTTTTACTAATTTGTATTTCCCAAGACCTGTGGAAGTTGCTTTATGAAATAATTTTCCAATATCCCATGCTTCCACACATATAGAATATTTCATATTTTATTAATTTGTTTTGTTATATTGTTTTTTTCTGAAAATGATTTTTATATTCTTTTATGTTAATAAAAATTTATATAGTTTACAGGAAGTTACTACTTTAATGAATAGGACATTTGAAATAGCTGTTTAGAGATTTTTTTTCATAAGTACACCTAAAATTATATGGGGGAGCCTGGAATATTTGTATCTCAGGTGAAAAATGCTACAAGTTATTTTGTAAAATAATGTCAGTAACTAATCATTATATATACAGATATTCTTTTCCACACTTTTCCCTACTTTACCTCCATAAAGAATAAACTCAAGCTAATTGTTTTAAAATTTAATTTTTTTATATTAAGAATGTATTTTAAGGAAGCAAGAACCAAAGATCCCTTTAAGAGATTTGTCTGAATAAAGATTATTAAGAGTGTGAACAAAGGTATACAAGAAAAAGTAATATGGTTTACTAGTTAAGAGTGTAATCTTCCAATCTCTTCAATTTGTCCCTTCCCCCTCCCTGCCACTATACTGCTCACCTCAGCCAAAAAAAAATACCCTGAACCTATTTAGGGAGCACAGTCTTACTGTTTTGATGCTAAATATAATAAGCATATTTTCATTATCATTACTACCAAAATCTAGATGAAATTAAAAATCTGCATTCAATTGCATTCGGTAGGTAAGCATCTCAAACTGGCAAAGAATTAATGAAGTAGTTTCTGTGAAGGGGAATATTTAAATAAGGGTGAAAAATGAGATAGCTGTTGCTGTGATTTAAAAGACTGTTAGTTAATTCTATAAGGTCATTAAAAATATACTTCACTAAAGTAGAAAGTTCTTTTTAAAAGCATTATTTTAATATGCCAAAACTATCTCTTTATAAACTTGCACAATGATCTTTGTCTGTATGTTAGCATAAATGACAAAGTGAATAATGTAAGAAAAAGTCTCTATTGATTGCTACCCAGGACAGCCAGCCTATTATTGGAATCTATATAAATCATCTCTTCCTAAACTAATGTATGTCTTGGAGCTATAGTCAACTTGATAAAAGCTAATTCGGAGAAAACACATTTTCTATGTGTCCTTGATGGTATAACTGTTAGTCTATTCCTCACCAAATAATAATGACAGTGTTTTGAATATGTAAAAATCCATGAATAATGAATTTTGGTCTTAGCTTTTTATAGTATCTTAAAAATAGGAACATGTAATTTCTTTTCCCTCATCTTAGTTGGGGGGCTTTTCTTTATGGAGTGCATGGTCTATCTAATTCATATGCCATGTATTTTACAACATTATATTTGTACCTTTTAAATAATTTAATGATGAGAGTTAATCATTCAAAATTATTCTTCCTTTTTATTTTTATTCTTTAGTGTTCACTATAAAGTTAACCATTATACAGGCATAAACTTTAGCTCATTCTCAATTAAAAATTTAAAATATGAATTTATTGTCTGATTAAGTGGCCATATAGCTTAGTTACTGTCAATGAGCCACAAGAGTAAGTCTCATAGAACTAAAATGGTTTCTGGTGTATATTCAGGTTCCTGGTAATGGTTAAAATTATTTTTATTCCAGTTTCCAAGGCTTTTCACCTATTCTTTCTACTTCCTTTCTAAAAATACGTTACATTTCTTTGAGATGGGCAACCCAAAAGGTCAAATAAAGGCAACATACACAGGAGAGTGAAATAATTAAGAGAACTAGGTTCTTAATGACATTTGTGGCACTGTGTCAACTATGACATTTCGGATCTCTGATCTCTAATTATGTAAAACAATTCAATGCTTTTAATAACGACAGTGGCAAGTAGTCTGTTAATTTGTGAACCAAATCATTCCTGATATATTTCAATATTAGACCTGATCTCAAATAGATCTATCACAATAGATAAAAATTTCTTCCATTCTGCAGGATTGGCATTAGAGGATGTATGAGTAGATCAAACAATTTTTTAAATTTGTTTTTTATTAAAGTACCATCAGTTTACACTGTTGTATTAATTACTGGTATACAACAAAGTGATTCAGTTATATACATATTCCTTTTCATATTCTTTTTCATTATAGCCTATTACAAGATATTGAATATCTTGTTCCCTGTGCTATACAGAAGCTTGTTTATCTACTTTATATATAGTAGTATCTGTAAACCCCGAACTCCCAATTTATTCCTCTGCCTATCCCTTTCCCCCAGTAACCACAACTTTGTTTTCTGTGAATCTGTTTGTTTTGTAAATACATTCATGTCATTTTTTAAAGATTCCACATATTAGTGATGTCATATGGTATTTTTCTTACTCTTTCTGGCTTACTTCACTTAGTATGACAATCTCCAAGTCTATCCACATTGCTACAAATGGCATTATTTTATTCTTTTCTATGGCTGAGTAGTATTCCATTGTATAAATATACCACATCTTTATCCAATCATCTGTCAATGGACATTTAGGTTGTTTCTATGTCTTGACTATTGTAAACAGTGCTGCTATGAACATTGGGGTGCACGTATCTTTTCAAGTTAGAGTTCCTTCCAAATATATGCTCAGGAGTGGGATTGTTGGATCACATGGTAAGTCTATTTTTAGATTTTTAAGGAATCTCCATACTGTTTTCCATAATGTCTGCACTAAACTACATTCCCACCAACAGGTAGGAGGGTTCCCTTTTTTCCACACCCTCTCCAGAATTTGTTTGTGGACTTTGTAATGATGGCCACTCTGAGTGGTGTGAGATGATACTTCACTGTAGTTTTGATTTGTATTTCTCTGTTAGTGATATTGAGCATTTTTTCATGTGCCTTTTGGCCATTTGTATATCTTCACTGGAGAAGTATTTGTTCAGGTCTTCTGCCCATTTATTGATTGGGTTCTTTATTTTGTTTTTATTATTGAGTTGTATGGGCTGTTTGTATATTTTGGAAATTAAGCCCTTTTCAGTTGCATTGTTTGTAAATATTTTCTCCCATTCTGTAGGTTGTCTTTTCATTTTGTTTATAGTTTCCTTTGCTGTGCAAAAGCCTGTAAGTTTAATCAGGTCCCATTTGCTTATTTTTGCTTTTATTTCTATTGCCTGGGTAGATTGCCCTAGGAAAACATTGCTAAGATTTATGTCGGAGAATGTTTTGCCTATGTTTTCCTCTAGGAGGTTTATAGTATCTTGTCTTATGTTTAAGTCTTTAAGTCATTTTGAGTTTATTTTTGTGTATGGAGTGAGGGAGTGTTCTAACTTAACTGATTTACATGTGACTATCCAACTTTCCCAACACCACTTGCTGAAGAAGCTATCAAATGATTTTTGAGCAAACTATCAAGTCCTTATGAGCTCCATATTCCTTTCTAAGCAAGGTTATAGGGATTGCTCCTACTAATTAGCTGTGTGCTACATGATTAAGAGATGGCTTGCAGCTACATGAGGGGCAAAGGTGTCTAAAGCAATGATGAAAACTCAGGAGATAAAAGATGGAAGGCCAGTATGCATACTTAAAGAAACTCACAATGACCAAACAGGTGAAAAGCACTCAGTCATATGAATGGGATAGTGAGTGAGCTCCCCTGTGATGGCCAGGTTATGTCCTCATGAATCCATGAAATCAACCCCAACATCACTCCAATGCCAAATCAAGCTGACCATAGTAATCGAATAGGATCTTTCTTGAATTTTATTTTACTCTTTCCCACATCAATTTTAGATGATCTATTAAATGAGGGATTATATTAGTTTTCAAATGCTGCTGTAACAAATTACTACAAACTTAGAATCTTAAAATTACATACATTTATTATCTTACTGCTTGTAGGTCAGAAGGCTGAACTGCATTTCACTGAGCTAAAATTAAAGTGTTGCCAGGACTGTTTCTTTCTGGAAGCTACAGGGAAGAACTTGTTTCTTTGCATTTTCCAAAGTCTAGAGTTCTCCTGCATTCTTCAGCTCCTGAACCCTCTTCCATCTTAAAAGCCAGTAACACTGTGTCTGACCCTTCCTACACATCTCTCCCTCCCCCATCCCCTCAGTCTGCAAATCTCCATGTCTAAGATTATTACAGTGCAATTACAATTGAACTTCATAAAATATACACTAAGGCAACAAATTAAATCTTGGAAAAAATGTTAAGGCCTTTATGACCGACATTTTTGGATACATGTATTTAACTCTATCATCGTCAAATGTGGGTTGTCTAATTTTAGTTATTTGCCAGTCTCAATTTTGTGTATGTTTACACAAGTACTATATTCATATAAAGAAAAATCCATAGCTTAAAATCCCAAACATTTCCTTTTACAGAAACTTATACTAGAATCCAGTTTTGTGGTATAATAAATGATATTTCAAGGAGAAAAAAACCCTTGATACTTATTAAGTAAGAGGTTAAAATAAGGCAATATGAGTTTGGGATATATGGAGAATTCTTGCTAGTAATTTTTAAAACTTAAAGTCTAAAACTATGCTAAAATTAAAAAAAAGCTTATTAAATATAAAAAATGAATGAGGTAAATATACAAATATCTATATAGAGTGAGTTTAATAAAATACTAAGTAAAATTTGGGAGAAAATAATTTCTGATTTGGTATTCAAGGCACATCAAGACATATATTAAATGTAATTTCTAAAATCAGTTCAAAAAACGACTCAATCTTTGAAAGAAATAGAGTTTGCTTAGATTATTTTAATGTTTTGTAACAACTTTCCATTGGCCACTAGAGCATTTGATATTTGAACTTTAGTTCTAATGCACAAAGTTCAATGAGCAGAAGAATGGAAATATCTAGAGACAGTAGTTATGACTTTTTTTTTCCTATTCACAAATGATGGTTATATGAATGTCCCTAAATCAGTGACTGAAAATAATAAACACATAATGTTCCAACATGATACAAATCTTATCAATACACTATTTCAAATTAGATTTCTTTTTTGCTGAATTGACTTTGATTTTTACAGTGACTGAATTAATTATGAACCCAGGCAGAGATTTTTCCATGAAACTATTGTTTATATAATTTCACTACATACCTTAACCAATGATGTCAATTAATTATTGGCTAATACATGATGCTGAGCACTGTAACAGCTGTATTTTAGGGAAATATGATGTTAGATGAAAACATAGGCATTACTTGTTCCCTGGGAACCTCACATTCTTCTCAGGAGAAGAGACTAATACCTCAACAACTGGAGAACGTGCCTAATTAGATCGCTCATTAGAAACTATAAACTGCAGGACAATAAAGTGGCGTTCTAGCCAAGGGGACAGAAACAAGTACGGAATGGAATAATTAGGGAAAGATTCATAAAGTAGGTCATAGTTTGGATAAATCCTGCAAGAAAATAAAGAGAATAAAGAAGAAAATAATGGCAGGTGAGAGAGCTAATATATAATACATAGCAAAAGGTATGTGAGAAAAATGAAAAGGATGTATTTGGATTAAAATATATTTTGAGTAAGGTTATGAATAAATAGAGAGCAGTTTGTGAAGGATAAGAATGATTAGGTTATACGGGGCCATATAATTTTGAATTGATTCAACACATAAAATAGTTAATAAGAGCAACAGGCTTTAAGCAAAATATTTTATCAGAAGTGTTGCAGTGGATTCTTTACACCAACTGTGCAAAATATTAGCTTCCATTTTTAAGGACTTGGTCATTTTGTAACACATTAGAAGAGACATCCACTATTTCAGCTAAGCCATATCATTTCAAATGAAAAGGTTTTGTAAAAATATTATGAAGTAAGAATTGCAATGTCAACTGTCAGGAATATTTTCTCCTTCAAGTGAATGGAACCTGGTATTTTTGATTCTTCTAATTTGTGTCATGTTCCCATGCAAAACAACATGTGTAAAAAAGTTAATAAAAATCACAGTTCTTAAATACTTGAAAACTTCTCTGTTGTATATAAAGCCAAGGTTCAAATTGTTTTAAGTATTAAAATTGCCATGGACTATTTAGTACTTTATTGACTTATAAACATACCAAGAATTACTTCAATAGGAATTCCAAATGAAATCCTAATTTAGCTCAGAAGCCTTTGAGGGGGCAGGGGAAGGTGGTGTCAAATGATCAAAATGTATAGGCAGTTTCTGTCTAGGATGTAGCAAACTGAACAGAATATCATTCCACACTTTGAATCAAAAAAGAGCAGGATAACAGATAAAGTGAGTACTTTTCTTGAAACCGTCAGAACATTGAGGTGCCAGGACAAACAGTTGCCTAAATTCCAGGAGGAAACAACCTTTTAAGTAGACAGTTCACTTGTACAGAGCATGGTAGCTAGTGGTGTGAGCCACCATCTAGGAAGGCAAGGAGAAATCCGCTGGAGTTTCAACAAAATGCTAAAGGCCAAGTGTGAGACAGTGCGATGTGCTAGGACCCCTGAGAACACCACACGGGAGGACTATTTGCAGATTGTTCTTCGTGAATGCCCATCTGTATTCAGGAGAAAGTCGAGGCAAGAGCAGGTAATCAGAGAGCCTGCCTCAGTGGGGTAGGGGTGTGGAGGGGATTGGCTGCAGGAAAGACACATCGCCTCAGCCTAGCCTGGATACTTCCTCATAGGACAGGGGAGAGACAAAACAAACAAGTCTGCCTTTGCAGCAGGGGCAGGAAACAGCCCTAGGCCCAGGATCCTGTAACATTACAAGCACACCATAGTTAACCTAAGTAACCACAAAACCCAAACCCAGCTCTGTATCTGCTTAGATTGACTCAAATCCATCACTTTTCGCCTTAATGCTCTGACAGAAGTCAAAAACCAGGTGCTGGGTATAGGCTATGTTTGATGAGGAAGAACTGAATATTGATCAATAAATATACCATAATCAAAAATCCACTCTAATTACGTATTTTCAGTTTTTAAGGTAGTTGAGACAGCTGAATATCTATTTGAATTATGTCTCTTTGCAGTTATTACAGAGCCTGGATTCAGACATTCTTACCAAAATCTTCTGTCATCTTCATTCTTAGAATGTCTTTAATCACTCCACGGATGGTTATATTTAGAAATCTAATCTAAATCATATTGGCTAGCCTAGCTAGCAGATTCTAGACAGAGAACAACCTGGTAATACACTACAGTGCATTTAGAAAATTTGTTATAAACGTGGTCATATCTTCCTAGCATATGCAACAGGTTAAATTTTTCTGCCAGATGTGTGTGAGTAGTGGAAGGGTGTCGGGTGGAGTGTGGGGAGGGAGTTAGGAAGACTGCTAGTAAGCAATTTCGAAAAGTCAAATAACCAATTCGCTACTAAACACAATATAGCTATTCTTATCTTGTTTTTTAAAAGTGGTTGAGGACACTAATAAAAGTTGTGTTCTAATGAGTTTAAGACACTCCTGAATAACACTATGCCTTATACGTTTGCGAAACCAATTCGGTAGCAAACTTCCACTGAATTGTATTATATTTCCTATCTGTGCTGTTACACACAGTGGAATTCCCTTCAACATACACAACAACTAGGATTATTTGGTGCATTACTCCACCAGATCTTTACTTTAAAAAAAAAAGCATGACATTTACCAAGGAACTTTGATATCCAAGATGCATCAGTTGTGTGTTTTCTAAGGTGAGGATAAGCATCAGAACGAGAGGCCCTAAGGCAAGTGTGACAGGTTATCGGCTCTAATTACAATCAGTAGTTAGTGGTTCTCATTTCACAATAGGTACAATGTCTAATTTATTAGCAAGAGTATAGGTGCTAATTTTGCTTGTAAATGAAAAGAACAAGAGTTTTCAAATTAAATCAAGCAGCTGCTTCACAGTCAGCAATACTAATAGCTACCAACAGAACTCCAAGCCATTACTCTAAATTGTTTAATGAACTGCTTTTAATAAGTAGTAAACTATAATCCTGGTTCCTTCAAAATGCTGGGCTGGAGCTTAGTTACTCAACTTTAATTGACCTCTCGGTAGCTCCCCTTCACTTATTAGAGTAGAAGGAGACAAGCTTTAAAAATGACATTGCACAGAGATTTATATACCAATATATTTAAATACATGCATACTGGGTATATCTGTGATTGACATTCATGTTTATAATCTTTTATGTGTTCAGGCATTTTCTGCCTTTTTGTTTAGGATGTTTTTTAACTATATGTTTTAATTATGAAGGCCACTACTAGCCTACTCATTTCTGTCTATTCATTGTTACCCAAATAATATCCTCAGTTGATAAAAATGATGACGATGATAGAAAACAGTAAATATAATCTCAGTTTTCACAGATAACTGGACACTTCACACCTTGAAAACAGCACAGAACTCTCTTTTAAATTTTATAGTTTGTAAAATACTGAAAAGTTTGATATCAGCCTATGTTCTGGTAATGGGAAACTTTCTTTCTTTTGGAAGAAAATTAAGATCTATCTACCGAGTCTAAAATAACTAGAACTACTTATCAAAATCTTAGATCATTATCAGAACTATTAACCACTCTTGCTTTATTACTTTCAAACATCAGTTTGAAAATTCAAATTTCAAGTAGGAACTCAAAAATACTCTGAATAAATAAAGTATGATAGCATCTCTCGTATCAAAACTCTTTGGAGGTTTTTCCAATGAAATTTGGAAACTTCATCTTTTGCCTGTCTTCTATAATTAAAGTCTGTTAACTTTCTAAGTCACATCCATAATGAAGCAATATATTTAAAACAAAAATAATTCATATTGTCACCATATTTAAAATTATATCTGGAAAAATTAGATGGCTTTAGTCATAAAACTGATTACCAACAAATATAAGTTCTATCTACAGCACATGCAGAATTTTTGACAACTGTATCAGTTAAACACAAGAAATACACACTTTATAGTAAGTGTATTAAGGTTTTTTTTTTTAACTAATTTTTTTTTCTGTTCAGAATTTACAGTGAAGGAATTAAGAGGCAGAGACATAAATACATTATAATTTTTGACCCAAAATTGTCACCTGGAAAGTGTTACTGAAAATTTATCAGAGAGGAGCAGACCAGGCACTCTTACCAGCCATCAGGTGATTTTTATCATATGAAAAACAGTAAAAGCTTAGAATTGTTTTGTTTTCTCTCCCAGTAGTCACAAAGGAAAATAGCTAAAAGCAATGTAGTATTTATAATAGCATTTAAAAATGCACATGAAGCAAAGATTAAGACAATTTTGACTAATAAGTCTATATAGTGTTACATAGAACTAAAATAATGTTCAAACAGCATATATATGAAGATTTTTTGATAAAATTGTTGAATTACCAGTCTTCAAAATTTATAATGTGGCTATTACTTGAAAACATACTGTTTATATAGTATTGGCTTTATTTCATAGATAGAACATTTAGAGCTGTATTTTCTTTTCCATAGATGGAACGGTTAGAAGTGTATTTCTTTTTTTCTTTTTTCATTTTTTTTTTTTAAATGTCTTGGTAACAAATTACCACAAATTTAAACAGCTTAAAACAACAAAAAATTCTTACCTCACCATTTCCATAGATCAGAAGTTCGGTACCACACGGATGGGATATCTTCTCAGGGGAATGCAAAGCTGACTCTCAAGGGTTGGTCAGGCCGAGTTCTCATCTCGGGGCTCTGGAAGAAGGCTGCTTCCAAGTTAAACTCCATAGCATTTAAGTTCCAGGCAAAACTCAGTTTTTTGCAGTTGCAGGACCGAAAGCACGGTTTCCTTTCTGACTCTCAGGAGGGCTGCTCCCAGGTCCTCCATTCTCCCGGACTCACTTGCCACAAGGTCCAGTTCACCTTCAAGCCAGAAAGGGCGCATCGTCTCTGAGTTCTCGTGTCTCGGACCTAGACCCAGATTTATAGAGTTTATGTGATTAGATCAGGCCCACCTGGATAACCTCACCCTTGTTAAGTCAGTTGATTTGGTAACTTAATTGTACCGGCAGAATTCCTTCTCAGAAGTACTGAGATTACTGTTTAATTGGATAATTGGGAAAAGGTGTGTGTACACAGGGGGTCTGGGGAATACTGTTTTGGAGATCGTCTTAGAGGTCTGCCCATAACAAGAACAACTCCATTTTTCCCAGATTGAATTCTTTCTTCGGAGGAAAATAGTTAAGTAAACCTACTTAGGAAAGTGTTCTGATATCAGGAAAGAGGATAAAGAATAAAGAAAACCAATCATGCTTACGTGGAGCCTCTATTTTGTATTTTTCAGAGAGTAATAATAATAAATCCCTTGAACTGATGTGAACTGAAGGGGAGGAAGTGGGTAGAAGAGGAAAGTGTCTGCTGTAACTGTGCATTTAGGTCCTGGTTAGTGTTTTTGAGATATTCAAATTAAAACATGTAATTTATTTTTAATTACTTCAGTTTTCTTGAACATAGCAATAGGACAATGTCATCTCTGGATTGATTAGGCTATATGTGTAATGAATATGACCACTTCAAAGGGAAACCTTCTCTCATTTTATATAAAATACAGAGGCAATAAATGCAACAGAGAGAAACTTGATGGGTTACCATGAGTCAGTGTCCAACAGCATCCTTACAGGTATTCAATACAGGTGTATCCTGTGGAAAATTGAAGAAGAAAAGGAAAACACACACAAAAAATGGATGAGGTACAACCATTTCTACATCCCATAATAAAGTAAGAGGAAATATATTCTTTAACATGAAAAACACAATTTTGTATGTTTGCCACTTATCCTAAGCTCTACAATGATTTCAGTCTTCTAATGTATTGCCAGAAACCAAACAAAAAATCCACTCCAGCAAGGCATTTGGAATCTGTTTTTTTAATATATATATAAAAAAATGGAAATATATAATAAACAATAATTATATTCATATATATTTCAGCTGTATGAAATACATATGTATATATAATTTTATTTTCAATGGGAATCTGATTTTTATTACAGGAATTATTTAATATTTAACATATGCCAAAATATACAAGTATCTCTCTTCTTAAAGTTTGGATAGATGAATCAATTATGCAATGAAATCTTAGTTTTTATTTCAGAGAATATTGTACTTCAGAGAATATTTTGCAGTATTGGCTATTACTGAATATTACTCACATATTTGACCAGAATAACTTTTTTCAGGCCTCTATCTTAATTATCATTGAAAAATTAATCATCTAGACACAGAAATCTTAGGAAGTTTTCTTCTTCTCATGTACAGTTAAGGAATGTACCACATTCAAGCTTATCTTTAGTTTGTAAAGATCTATTTCTGGTGAGAATTTACAAACAAAAATTGAGGATGTGAAATAAGTGTTTCATATTATTATTTTCTTTTTGAAAAAATCATTTTAGTATGGAAATTTCAAACGTGTAAGTGTAAACAGAAAGTATAATTAACATCTGTATACCCTTAAGCCAATACAAAAATTATCTATATTCCACCATTCTTATTTTATCTATATCTGCTCCAAGTCCTGACCACCACTTGCTGAAGATGATGAGCATAATGATGATTAGTTACATATAATTTGCACATATTTAAATTCAGAACTTTTAGCTGTACTACAATTTTAAGAAATTAATTCATTCACTTGACCCACTCCACCAAACTTTCATTTTCATCTCTCACAAAAGGTTTCTACTTTTACTTCCTTGTCAATACTCTCAAACCTGCTAAGACAACTACTGATCTGTTTTTTTTTTTTTATGTTAAGTTAGTTTTGACTGTTCTAGGACTTCATGTAAATGGAGTTTTATAATTATATAAAATGAAATTGTACAGCATATATTCTTTTTATTGAGGTATAGTTGATGTACAATATTAAATACATTTCAAAGGTACAACATAGTGATTCATAATTTTTGAAGGTTATACCTCATTTACAGTTATTACAAAATATTGGCTATTTTCCCTGTACTGTGCAATATATCCCTGTGGCTTATTTTTTTTATACTAGTAGTTTGTACTTCTTAACCTCCTATCCATGTCTTACCCCTCCCAGCTTCCCTCTCCCCACTGGTAACCACTAGTAAGTTCACTGTATC
This sequence comes from Camelus ferus, assembly GCF_009834535.1. NCBI lineage: Eukaryota > Metazoa > Chordata > Mammalia > Artiodactyla > Camelidae > Camelus > Camelus ferus. Next base: position 96,441,247 of record NC_045697.1, on the reverse strand, counting down.
TGTGAGTCTCTTTCTATTTTGTTACATTCACAGTTTTAGTTTTTGGATTCCGCATATAAGCAGTATCACACAGTATTTGTCTTTCTCTGTCTGACTTTACTAAGCATAATACTCTCCAGGTCCATCCATATTGTTGCAGATTGCAAAATTTCATTCTTTTATGACTGAATAGTATTCTACTGTATATATATACACACACATCACATCTTTATCCATTTATCTGTTGATGGACACATCTGTCATCAACACATAGCTTCTGTATCTTGGCTATTGTAAATAATGCTGCTATAAACATTGGGATGTATATATCTTTTGAAATTAGTATTTTTGTTGTCTTTAGCTATACACTCAGGAATGGAATTGCTGGATGTTGCAGTTCGGTTTTTAGTTTTTTGTGGAACCTCCATGCTTTTTTCCACAGTGACTACACCAGTTTATGTTCCCATCAACAGTGTACAAGTGTTCCCTTTTGTGTCTGCCTTTTAATATCAACATGTCTTTTAAGGTACAACCATCCTGGTTTTCCTGGGACTGTGCTGGTTTTAGAACGGCAAGTCCCACATATCAGGAAGCACCTCAGTCCAGGTAAACTGGGACTGTTGGTCACCCTATTGTGTATCCATCCATGTTCTGCATGTCGTTACAGTTTGTTCCTTTAATTGCTGAGTAGTATTTTATTGCATCCATTTTCCTTTTGAGTGCCATCTGTCTTTATTTTTTCCTTTTCACAGCTGTGAATAAGCAGCTATGGACGTTCTTATATAAGTGTTTTTGTGGATAAATATTTTTTATTCCTCTTGGAAAAAATACTTCAAAGTGAAATTTCTGGGTTAAAGCATAGATAATCTTTCACTTTATTAAAAAATACTGTGTTCAAATTGGTAGTACCACTTTATATTCTACCAGTATTGTATGACTGTCCCAGGTGTGCCATGTTCTTACCAAAATTTGGTATTGTCAGGGCTTTTAAAAAAAATTTCAGCGATTCTGGCGGGTACATGGGTGGTATCTAGTGGTGTCTCAATACGGTTTCAATTTGCATTTCCCTGATGACCAACTATATAAAACATCTTTTCATATTGTTATTGGCCTGTTCACATACCCTCTTTTGAGAAGTGTCTGTTCAAGTTTTTTCCACTTTTAAAAATAATTAAAATATTTTTCTTTATCATTAAATTATATGAGTTTATATAAATTCTGAATATAATACTTTGCCAAATATGGTTTGCTGGTATTTCCCCAGATTGATGTGCCTAGACTTTCTTAATGATGTATTTTGATGAACAAAAGTTATTTTTTATTTTGATGAAGTGTATTTTGTCAAGCTTTGATTGTATGGTTATTTCTTTTTGTGGCCTAAGAAATCTTTGCCTACAAGATCTGCACTTTCTATACTCTTTCCAATGTTAAATAGTATTCCTCTCCTCATATGTATTTCTCAATGCCATGCCCATCTCTCCAGCAGTGCTCTGGGACACCTGATACAATTTCTATAAAGAATATCAACTTTCAAAAATGTCCCCAGAATGGTTTTCTTTAGACAGCTTCTGATCTTAGATATGCTAAAATTACCAAGGGATGGAGTTATTATGAGTCATGCTAACTTCTTGGAAAAGGGGAGAGGAAAGGGAATCTCTAGGAGAAAAAGAACCACATCAGTATCTCAGCAAATTGTCCTGACCTGTTATTCCCCTTGAATATATTTGCATGTGGGAAAGAAAATGTATTTGCCATCACTCCATCCTGGTCTTTTACTTTATGGTGGTATTTTACAATATTCCACCGCTTGACATGAAATCATTTTGGCTCTGTGTCTCAGTCATCTGATCTTCGTCAGGCTCTCCACAACTAGCTGAACACATATTCTGCTTTGCCTAGAACAATCCTTGTTTATACATTTTGTTATATCAATCTATGTGGATTAGCTTTTACTATTTTAAACTTTTTTATCGTAATAATTGATATTAGCAATAATCTGGGATGAGTTTGGTGGATTGGTGCTTTGTCCATCCAAGGTTTTCCATGGTCTCAGCTGGTAACATATGAAATGACTGTGCATTATGCCAAGTTCTCATTTTAATATGTAGTCAAATATGAATAACTACCAGCAATATGCCTTCTCTTTTCCCAACTCTTGGCAGAATTAGCTAGCCCTTCTCTTTTAAGGACAACATGCTGATAAAATGAATTACAAGGGGCATGTGTGGGTAGGGTTAATCAATTATTTCTGGCTATGACATAGTAGTATTAGATGTTACATCCTGCAATTTGATAAAACAGCCAGGTGTGCCATGGTTCATGACGAGGGCTTTAACATGCAAGATTCAGTCAGTGGTGTCAGTGGGAAATATAGTGCAATATTAATATCATTTGTCAATTATGCATAGGAAATCAAGGCTGATCAGAGTATAGAGAATAGCTTGAGTGCTCAACGGTTTACATTATATTGGTGTAAAATCTCACCATTTTATATTTTCTTTTGCTTCATAACACATTAACATTTTTTCAATATACTCTTTTTAAATACTAATCTTCAAAGAAAGATGTTTAAGAGGTACTGATTTTCCATTTCTTAGAAATATTAATGTTTGAAGATGTATGTGTAATCTTCAAAATGAATGGAAAGCAAAGTCTCTTCACTGACTCGGAAACCAGAACAAAATCTTAGATGAGGCATTGACCACTACTTGAAAGTAACCTTCATTTTAGAGAACCAATGCCTAATGAAGACAATTTAACACATACAGCTGCAGAAAGTGCATTTACTTATTACTCTATAAACATGACTTTTATTTCAGGTTAAACTATCCCTCTAAAGTAGTGTTACTCATTTTCAAGTCCAAATTTTTTATGCAAATACTAAAAGTGAAGCATTATCTTTATTATGTCAGCTCTTTCAGGAGAAGACAAAAGATGCAAATATCAAATGATGTTCAGTTTATACCAGTGTCATCAGATGCTTCAAATAGACATAGTTTCAATCATGATTTGAGTTATCCATTTACCTCACAGAATCAAAGTAAAATATTTGGAATTTCATCCTATCAATATGTAACATGAAACTACTGTGGATGTGATTGCAAATTTAGTTAAGATATTCTAGATAGAAGATAAAATAATTTATTTTGTAGTATAATATAAATAATATACTTATGGTAAAATAAAGAAACATGGAGAAGAAACATACTTAGGATTGGTTGTGGTGTATACAAAACTCATATTAATATATTTCTAAACAAGCATTAGTCATGTACCACTAGTAATAAGAGCTATTATTAACAAAATGTATATATAAAATATATAAACAAAATAGCTGAACTGTAATTTTTGTGTGAAATACAGCATCAAATGTAAAATGTACATTTCAGCATGATAGTCAAATGCTTTCTGTTTTTGTGACCAATCATTAATTTAGAAGGGTCTGAATCTTTATTACAGATAAACTAACTAAATAAATAAATAAATACATAAATAAAACAAAATGAGAGAGTCCTACTACTATTATATTTGACATTTTGAAAACAATTCCAATAAATTTTGGCTTTATTTTATTCAAAACTATTTGGAAAGCTTTAATTTAATATTCAAATAATGGAACAAAAAAAATTTCAATTTTGAAGACAGTGTTAATATGCAGTTATTAAAAGCAATGCTAGAGGAGCATATTAAACTACACAGCTGCAAGTGCAAGGGAGGAAGAAATAAATTGAGAGAAAAATATGTGTTGCAGTTTTTTTTTCTGGAATTTTATAAATTTGCCTTGGTAAATAACTTGCCAGAATGATTTTTTGATGAAGTTTCTATATTTAATTGATTAATATTTTATTGCAGAGTAGAATAAAATATGATTTAGAAAGGTTTTGGTTCTATAAACAAAATTTGTTAAGTTATTCTAAAGAATCATAGGCATGTTACATGATAAACTTTATTGTAATACTATTTGTCCAAGAAAGCTACTCTGAAATGAGACAAAAACAATTTTATGTATCAAAATAATTTGTAAGAAATATGTAAATTTCAATATAAAAAAAATTGAGAATATCTTTTATTTTCAGAATTTTCTCTAAGCTTACCCAAGACTTCAGCTACTGGAGAGTGGATGAAGTTCCTGTAAAAATATAAGGTATAGAATGGGGTTTATTAAAATGGTCTAGAATATTAAATTTATTATTCATTAAGTATAACTTTGGAGAGATTGTAGGTAATTTTCACAAAATTAAAAAATAATAAAACTATATAAAAAGTATAAGTTCTAGAGAAAAGTATAAGTAACAACTTGTTAAATACAAACATGGTGGAGAACTTTCTATTACAGGAATAATATCAGGAAAAATTTTCTAGTAAGTTATTTTAAATGGAAAAAAGATTTCATGTATATTTTGTATATTGGTAAATCATTTCACTTGTAAGAAATAATTTAAATAAACATATTTTGTATGTCTGTCAATAAAATACAACCTACTTACTGGCCAATAAATAAGTATGTCAAAAGTTAGTTATTAGTTACTCAATGAACACACTTTTCATCTCAAAAGCAACCACATTTGCCTGCTTCTATCTCATACAAAGCTTTTGGGGTAATAGTTTCCTTATGCTCTCCAAGAAAGAAAAAGTGAACTCTCTTCCTAATTTTGAGAGATAATGCTTCTTAGAGTATATTTCTCCTCCAGAAATGAGCTCAAGCATCCAAGGTTCTAAACATTGGACAGACTTTACTCTGAGTTTACGTAGATTTTGTATGCACTTCTCAATCTTGAGATGAGCCTTAAGGTAATGAGCTTTGTGCAAATCCCATGTGGACAAGTAATGTGAATTGGGTTTTCAACTCCTCTCCATTTATGTCCACTTGGTGCCTCAAGTCATCATTTCCCCAGTCTCGGTTTCCATGGACAGGTTCCTGCCCATATTCTCAGGGCCAGCAATATTCAAGAAAAAATTATTCTGACACCATTAAAACAGTGGGGAAGACTTCATTCAGAACAGCTGTGACAGACATCAGACTTCACAAAAGGGGAGAGCGATCAGGTTCTACTCAGAGTAAAGACAACTGTGACTTACAGCCAATGAGCAGAGTGAGGGGAATCAAGGGGATGGAAAATTAAACAGCAAAGACAGTGAGGATTCCTGGTAAACCAACTTAACCTAACCAAGGTCTTGTACATCCAATGTGGGGATAAGGAATTTGATCAGATAGTAAAGGTGATGAGACATCAAAGGTGCAGGTTCTCCCCTAAATAACTTAGCAGGAGTCTTGCTGACGCTGGGCTGGGCAGGCCAATGACGGAGTGGAGGCTAAGACTAAAGCTTAGTTGAGAAGTGGGCTCAGAGGAGTCTGACTAGGGTTTGGTGAAGGAGCAAATCTTTGTTAGAGGTGACCTACATGTTGATGTTTCAGCATTTGATCTTCATTTGACCATCCCCCTTTCAGATCCTGTCTGCTTGGGTGAGTTGACCAAGTGGGAAGCCACAGAGTCCAGTTCATTCACTAGCTGAAGCTTCTCTGGTTTCCTGACACCACCTCCTGGCCCGCATGTAGACTTCCTTGGCTTCTGATTAAGTGTATGAGACTGTTCCTGCTGACATCCTCTCTGAAATGTTAATTTTTCTTAAGAGAAACTACTGAGTGTGTTGATTTCTAAAAGTCTACAATAATTGCAGTATTAGCCAACCTCTGTCAATGTTACAGTCAATGTCTCAAGTGATGAGAATGTTATAATGAAACATATATTACTCTCATATAGCTTACATCCTGTGGTAGGATATAAAAAATCAGTATGTAAGTAAATGCATTATTAAATGTTTGACACTGGAAAAAACAAGGAGGGAAAGAACACATTAAAGAACAGATCATACATGTTATTGATGCTTGCCAGAGCCCAAAACAAAACAGATACAAATCAATTAACTTTAAAATAGAAAATTATTTTCAGGATACTTTATTAGAGGTAGATATAACACAGTAAATAGTATATTCTCCTTTCCTAAGAAGTGATACATTTAAAAAACTGAATATTTCAAATTAATGAGTTTATGATTCAAAAATATTCTAAAACTGATCATTATGATAGGTGCAAGAAATATTTCAAGATAACTATATACCTGCTCTATGTCTAATTAAAGCACTAAATAGTTATGTGCTGGTGGCCACATTTTTCAAAATCATGCAAAAAATTGTGTATTTTGCAATACAAGATCTCCCATGAAAGTGATATCCACTCTCTCTTACCTTTACCAGACCTCAGGTTTCAGTGAGATTAGCATTTACAATTTCCAGAGGTTTCACCCAAGGAGGGCACATAAATTGGAGGAGAAAGACCCCTGAAACAAATAAAGATTATTATTACTTTCAATCTTCATGGTATCTAAATGCAAATCTGTTCTTTGCAGAGTTTATAAATTCACTTACATTAAGGTATGAATAACTGATCAGTCTAAATTTTTGCTATCACCCAAAGTAACTACATTTAATAAGCCCAGAATTCTATCCAAAAATTATTTTTAGAACATTGAGCCATTGATGAATAGGGTGAATGGATTTATGGTGCTTTTTTGTGGATTGTAAATAGGAGTCTTTTGGGGGCTTTTGAAATAACATTATGCACATACTTAACTATTCATAATACTGACAGTGTGTAGAAATGGAACAATTGCTCTCCTAATGGAATTGGCACTGAGAAATACATTCCATATTAATATTTGTCTTTTATGTCAGTATCTAATATTTTCTAGGTAACCATATTTGGATTTTTATTTTTGTATCTCCTTTTTTGGAAAATAAGTTTTGTTATGATATTTCTTTGAAATGTGTAACAGTCAAAGAAGAAATGAATCCTCAAATGTTAATAAGTTTTATGCTTTCTATAGATTTTGATGTTTGTAGCATCCAGTTGCCTAAATTAAACAATTATATGTATAAAGGCATCAAACAAAAATTATCCTGCCATTACTATTGATCATTGTTATAAGAAGTGAATTAGTATATCTTATGAAAATTGAGAAAATATTTCCATTTGATTTCTTTTTCACTTTTAGTTAACGTTTAAGGTAATAGGAATACTTATTAAAATAAAAACCTATTTTATGTTACTATTTTCTATTTTTTAACTTATATGTAATGTGAAATAGAAATTTGAAGATATTTAAGCCAGATTACTTCTATTATTTCACTATTATTTTGGGAAATTTGATCATTTCTATCTTCTTTAGGGTTTTGAATGTGTAGGTAAGTTTCCCCCAAAGGCATAAAACAAATTTAATTTTAGAACAAATGGTCATGCCCTCATTTTTTGACACATTATGAATTTTCACAACTCATATGACTACCAATCCAGTATTTCCAACTTCCAAATCCAAATCAGTAAGAGACCTATTGTTCTAACACAGGGAGTTCTGCCACCTCATAATAGGAAGTCAGCAAGAATGACCACTGTGGGCTGTCAGGAGATCTTGGTCAAGGTAATGGAAAGCAGCATCATCACAGTTAATTGTAATTTTGAAATTAAAAGAGTGAGGGCTGGTGTGGGTCCCAGGGTTGGTTAGATGGTGAGAAGATCTGAGATTCAGTGAGTGACATGGACACTTCCTTGATATCTGGCAGATTACAAAGCCGAGATCTGATTCACAAGTGCTTTCTCCTTCTTCCTTCCTTTCTACCTGTCTATCCTTTCTGTTTTTTTCTTCCTATGCTGATACATTGCCTGTGATACTGTCAGTGATAAACACAGCTAGGCATTCCTTAAAGTGGTGAAGACAGATTTTGTTCAGTAACCGCTGACAAGAAGGGAAAGAGCTGAGCTCCGTGCCCACTTGTGCAGAGGTGACTGGAAACTTTGAAGGGGGAATGAGGGAGGGGAAGTTTGGGGCTCCGGAGACTTAGAGAGGAGAAAAAGTACAAAGATTGGTCGGCATAAATGTGATTAGGCCAGCTGTGTCTGCAGGCTGTTAGTTAGCAAGTCGGGATTCTATCCTCCCACAGAGACAGGGAGATGGAGGCCTTCTTAATCATTACATTTCAAAGGACTAGTTCCCAGGACCTTGAGAGAGACGCTTCTGCATTGCAAGAGACATATTCAAAATTGCAAGCCATTTTTAGTGAATACTCTAAGAAAGGGAGGTCAGGGCTTATTATAAGAGTTGGCTAGAACAAACAGTAAAATAATAAAATTTCTGGGCACTGTTGGGCTTTCTCAGGCAGGTATTTCAGTGGGTGGGTAGTGGCGGGTGCTGCAGTATCAACCTGGAGACCCAGCCTTTTGCTGCTAGAAGCCGTTCTAGAGTTTGGTCAAGTGTCTTAGTGCAAGGGTGTGGACAGAGTTATTTAACAAAGTTCTCCAGTTTTCAATCTTTCTGGTTCCCTCATTCCAAATATAGAGGGGAGCAGATTCCCGAATTTCTGCATGTGTAATAAAGGAAAGGTGTTGACTGGAATTTTAGTAAGAAGTCAGAAAAGCCTGTTGTCGACAGGCTTATCCAAAGTTTGGTCTCATTTAATCACACATTTTCTCTCATACCCAAGCCTGACTCTTACCTGTGATTATAGTTACTAATCACTGCAGTCACTTACTTTCATGGTCTTTTCTTATCTATTTCAGTGAGTTACTTTTGGGGTAGTATTTTACTTTTCAGCTTTTTAACTCACCATTAATGTAAGTGTATATGTGTGTGTTTTAACAATATAATTATGGATAATAATGTTAAGTCATAACAAATGACATATTGTTATATTAAAATTTGTGTTTAGAGTATTTTGTTTAAATTTTAATAATGATAAGTATAAAGCATAATAGACCAAAAGGAATAAATTAGAACATTATACATGGAATTAATAGCCCTGCTTTCTTACTCTTGAAGATAATCAATCCAGTCACTTTGTCTATTCTAAAACTTAACTTTTGAAAACTATAAATGGAGTGAGTGCATTGATTAGTCAAACTAGGTTTTATATGGGAAAAAATTCACTTATTTTGGTATTTTTTGTGATATTGATCTGTGACATCCATCCCAGGGGAAACTATTCTATAGTTAAAGATCAGATAACATGGAAAAGAAATTTAATATTTAAAAATTAACTGGTGCTGACTGTGAGTTTTGGATTAGATTAGAGAACAACTTCTTGACTATTAAATAGATCTCTGTCTAGGAGGCTTTTGCTTGCCTTGGGTGGCTAGAAGAGCTCTCCCCAAGTCAACCTTCCTTAACTGAGCACATTTTGCTCTCTTCCAGATGTCATCACACATCAGTTGCTGCTTCATATTTTTCCTCAACATTGGATCGTTTCTCACTTACTCAGCAACCTATTCCAGATCTAGTCAGCAAATCCATATCTGTCTTTCATCTGTTCACCACTTTATCCACTAATTATTTACTTTATGAAACATCATTACTCTGATTTGATGAGTGTGGCATCACTCATTATTGTATAGTTTTAATATAAGGATTATCTTCTGAGATTTCTATGCGAATCATTTAATAATGCATGCTATTTCCTAGTTGTATTCCTCATGGAAGAATGAATTCATCCCTTTTAAAGCCTGATGACAAATTTGCTTTTAGGTAGGCTATGAGGCAGTGAAAACAATGTGAGTCAACATCATATGTAATGCCTCTGGTTCATTAGAATTTAGCATTGTGAGTAGTATGACTATAAGTGCTCTATGCTGCTGTTTTACCATAGCTCATTATGTCTGAGAGTTTTACAAACTCATCTTTAATGTTATACCAAGGATGAGTATAAAGTGCATCAATATTGCATGGTATTATAAAAAAACAAGGAGCAGAGATTAGTGTGTTAAACTAAGGCAGTTATAATTAGGGAGTTTGCTTTATAATCTAGATGACATCATTTAAACTACCATATTAATTTGCAAAACCCAAAATATAATTGTCTCTTTTCTAATGTAGATAAATATCATTATGTTCAATTCAATATCTTCTTAGTTGTTAATAAGTCATAAAATTAAAACATTCCCTGCATTTTTCTTCATTGTTCATCTTAAAATATTTCAATGTTATATCTTTGTGTAATCAGTTGTAAATGGTTATATGTCTACTGGATATAACAGATAAAGATACACTCATAAACATGGCTTTTAATTCATGCGTGAACTTCAGTATGAATACTTGACTCATGTTACATAGACTGAACTAAGTTGTCAAGTGTCAGGGACTTCCCATTGGCTTGAAGTCATCTGTGTGTTATACCTGATTTATAACAGTGGTTCTCAGTATTTTCAGAGGCCCTGTAGAAATTCTGAAACCCTTTTGTGGCTTAGTGAGGCCAAAACTAATAATTTCATTACAATGCCATGTTATTATTTGCCTTTTCTCACCCTCATTCTCTTACAACTACCTATTTCCAGATGCTCCATCATTTGTGATATCACAATGGTTTGAATGCGAAAGTGGAGATGAGACTTCAGCTGATTTTTTTAAGCCAGATATTGAAGATTTGAAAAGATATGAAGCCATGTCACTATTCTCATCTTTTTTATTGTCTAAGACATTGTAGTTATTTTTCATTAACTTGTAAGAGGTTTATTGTTGTTACTTTTAATGGGTTAACAAATAAGCGGTTTTAAATTTCTCAGTTTTAACTTCTAGTATAGTAAATATTAGCCACATGAAGACAAGCTCCTTGGTGCCTTCAACAGATTTTAAGAAACAAAAGAGCTCTTCAAACTAAAAAGTTTCAGAAAAGTTGATCTAGAAGACAACCATGGAAACTGATTTTTTTAATGTTTCAATTTTCTTTCAATACCTAAAATATACTAATACGAATGATAACCATAACAACTGGTTCTGTATCTGTTTTACTAAAACACATCTCTTTTATCTCATTAAATTTTTCTTTTACCTAGTAACTTTCAAATTGAGAAGTACTCATCTTGCAACTTTTGCATATGATTTAATTGCTATTCACAGATATTTTTTCTTGCTTGTCGTATATTTGACTCAGACAGGAAGAACGTGGAATGTTTCTCATGGACTTGAGGTCTGTTCTGGAAGTTGAAAAAAGTAAATCTAGTTTGTAGCAAATGTCTAACTGTCTGTTTCCACAGCCTCTGTGTCTATAAGGAAAATTATAATTCATTCTTTTCTGTAATATCAGTATTTCCATTATTAAATATTTTCTTTTTAAAGAGTAAGAGATAGCTTTAATTTTTTCAAAGGTGCTTCTATTTAATAGGCAAACTACAAATAGACTGTATGGCATTAAACGCAGAAAGTAACCTGATTAAATATTCTGATTATATTTTATAAGTTAAAATGTGAAATATTCACTATCAATTATTCATACATAACAGAAATACTTGCTACTCACACAAATACTATAAATGGCATGTTCCCAGGATCTTGAGTTTGAAAGCCATTAAATGAGCAATTTATTCTTCTGAAAACCTTCTATGGAATTTCATTTTTTACTGGCCCTTTCAAATCAGAATAGTAAATAATTCAAGAGGAATTGGTTACGAGAGATACAGAGTAAGTATGTTCACTTTATGTTTAAATAATTTCAATTAAAATAGAGTTTATGGTCTTTAAACATGTTTAACGTTAAAAAAATCCTAGGTGAAACAAAGAAAAGACAGCTGGGTGTATGTATGATTAAATAGTGAGAACAGTAGGTGTAGGAGACATCTGGAGTTTGTAAGTGATGCATGAATTCTTTTTTTGTGACATCCTCCACTGCCACTCTGGGGAGTTAGGAAAGTGTTGAGTACTACTGGTGGAAAAAAAAAAGATGAAAATTGCATTTTATATGACTACCTCATTTGCTCACAATTTGATATTGTATCCTATGATGTAGGAATTTTGCTTGAGATAAAGAATGCTGGTTGATACAAATGAAACACAAAGAAGCATTTTATAAATCCTTATTGACTAGCTAAGTATAAAGTTATGTTGAACATATCATAAACTAATATATATTAAGATCAAGTGTATATATGTGCTTATTAAACATTTAGGTACAGATTAAAACTGAACTCCAATGAGGTTAATTTTAAAGACTTGATCATATTTCATTTTTTTCCTGTCTTAAGTATGTAAAATGCTTAAGTGTGCTAACAATGATATAAATTTTCTTATGTGGCAATTTTACTTGTTTTTATAACAGTCATGTCTTACATTTGAAAAATAAATATCCTAATAAGCTTTCTTGTAATACTCTTTTGATTTTCCTTATTCCAGCCACAATAGCTATATACAATCCCATAAGTAGAGGAATAAACAGAGAAAGACATTATAAAATACAACCGTTTCTATCATCTGTCTTGTATTGTCCCTGATAATTCTCTTTTAAGTAAATCAGATTACAGAAATTACATTTACATGTGGATCAGAAAAAAGACACAAATTTCTGACTTTACAGATGGTTGTTTTTCTTAATTATATGGATAACAGTTTAGAAATAACTAATTGGTCATGCCTGACAAGTAATAGCAGTTTTTCCAAGATAAACAAATGTTCACATTTTTCATACTTAATCAGAGTCTCTATGTGCAAAAATGACCAAATGTATCATCTATTCTGAGCCTCCTGTGTTGTTTTGTAATAAACGACCATCTGTACTTTGATTTGACGGAGTTTGTCTGTGTGTGATGACCAGAGAATTTGATTACATGGCAGATGGTTTTGGGAGAAGAACTTGTCTTTTTAGAAGTAAGCAGACAAGCACTTCTCAATATTTTGTCCATACTCTCCCGACTGGCATCTGCTACTTTTGACGCAGAAGTAAGATCCAAGATACCAGTCAGCACCTTGATGTCATTCCCTTTGCTTTCCTAAATCATAATAAAATGTGAGGAAAAGCTTGTACATAGCATAGCTACTGTCACAGGCATGCACATATCAGAATGTCAGGCTTATTAATAAAGGAAACGAAAGTGTGCGTCCACGTTTGTGCCCTTGGTGTTATTAACGTGGAAACCCATGTCTGGCTCTGCCTCTCAGTCACCAGCTGACACTCTGCATTCTCCTAGGTATCTGAGTTGTCCCTGCTGCTTAGCTTCTTGTCAGGCACTCTCCAATGCAATCAGAATCAGAAGCTGTTTAGTCAAATAAAAATGTATTCATTTAATAAAATAACATACACTTTTGCACAACATCTTGACATGTTTAAAACTAATTTATACAGTCCTTTCCTTTGAGCTTCCTAGTTATCTTATGCATGAAGTACAGACTTTATCACTACGTTTTACAAATAGCTGAGGCTTTGAGAGACTGAGTTACTTGCCAGAGGCCATTATTTATTAACTAGCAGAGCTGTAACTACAACTGAGGATAAAAATAATTATTGTTTATTCTTATAAACTTCTCTCCCACTAAGTGATCACCTTCTTGATAAGATAGTTGGTAGTATGACTTCTGCTTATTTCAATTTTTAGCAGATGTTTTACAAAAGCAAAAATTAAAACCCCGAAGTTTTACTAGTTTTCAAAAATGATATTTTTATGTCTTAAAATAAAATTTTAGACTTCTGTCAAGATTTGTGGAGGATGACCTCATGGAAGTTCTGCTGGGCTAAGAGACTATTTCCCTTCCTGTGAATTGTGTCCTAAATCTTGAGAGAACAACATTGATGATCTGACTTAATTATGAACAAAATTTCAATAATCAGATTAAAGGAATAGAACTGTGTACCAGTTGGATTAAATGCCAAATATTAGAAAATAAGGCTGTTTCAACAAAATTCAGGCTTCATAGGCGTTAGAATATCAGGGCATTTGTACATGCCTCAGGTAATGTTTAAAACATCTAGTTTATTGGGGATAGCAATTAACAAACATCCTAGATAGTTTAAGAAAGTAAGATGTATCTGAATATATAGCATTTTAAAGTATATTAAAAAATTATTGAGTATAAAAGATTAAGGCTTCATGTCAAGAGGGGAGTTTTGAAGTCATATGTTATCCTCCCCACCAGTATAATCAATGAAACAATTGAAAAATACAAATTAATCCATATGATCACTAGAAAAAAGTAACTGGGTCAAAGATTATAAAAAATTTTTAACAAATTTTCAAGTTTATAAAAAATTTTTAACAAATTTTCAAGTTTTAAAGCAGATGGAGCAAGATCAACAAAATAAAGCAAAAATACAGAGAGGAGACAGTTAAGTTGTGTGAGATGGTTGTTGATTGATTTTTCCCTAAGAACACCAAAAATAAAACAAAAATAAATGAAAACCAAAACGAACTATCAGCAAGTGATGGAGTACTTACTGGAGTGATTAAAATGGGTAAAGAACTATCTAGGGTTTAATTGATGCACTCCAAGGATGCAGCTGTATTTTTCACTCCAAACTGTTAGGTGTAGTTCCCTTGGTGCATTGGTGTCTGGCATGTAAGTGCCTAACACAGATATTTTGGTGATAAAAAAACCAAGCAAGACCTCAGGCAGCTCCATTTCATCATAGTAGTCAAGAGTTGGATACAGATTCTAGATGCTGTGCAGAGTAGAAAATTCCTAAATTCTTCTACCATGATAACATAATTTTTTTCTTTCTCAGTTAAAGGCTACCAGTCTTTGCCCTATACAGTCAGTTTGAGGAAAACACTGTATTCAGACAAATGAAGCAGACAGAAGGGAGCTCTCCTAGAGATGCACTGACAGTCTCAGGTAGGTGCTTGCTGGTCTCCCTTTGCTCTCTTGAGCAGACATAAAAATGTAACTCATAAGATAAAATTGAGAAAACATTTAATAGAGACTGTATTAAAATACAGCATAGAGACAAGAAGAAAAGGTCTATGATAGAAACAAGGGCAGCTTCTCTGAGCTGAAGAAAATTTTATTTGGATCAACTTAGTGTTAAGAATATTAAAGGAGGAGGAAAAAAAGGGATGCATAGATATATAAAAATAAGGTCAAATTGAATATGCTCTTTTGGCAAAGTGACCATAACAAGAATTACAAAGGAAATAGCTGTATTAATGAAACTATTTTGTTCTGTATCTACAGCACTTAACATTAACAAAAGCACTGACAGACTGTCATATGTGTGCTCGTGAACTCCAATATATTAATCCTCATTAATCTGACTCAGTTTGAAGGATATTATGTTCAATTACATACTTAATAATTTTGAAATCTAGATGGAATAGTTTTGAAGAAATAAATGAATTATGCAAATGTACATAAAATTATCTTAGGCTAAATGACGAATACATGTGAAATAACAAAAAAACTAAACAAACAAAAAGCTAAAATGCCCAAGCCCTCCCACAGTCTTTTGACCTGCAAAGGCATTTGCACAAAGATTGCCTGTAAAAACTGAAGTAAAATCAAGCATAAAATGACTTCTTTGCCTCTCGAAATTTCCAACGCAGAGGTAAAAGTTACAAAAATTTCAAGTCCATTTTACCTTAGTATTACATAAACAGATATAGTTTATATACAATGCAAATCCTGAGCCAATCTTGCTTATCAGCATGGAAACAATAATTCCAAATAAAATAGATGTGAATTACCACCAGTATGGCATTGAAATGATTAATACAGTATGATCTTAGATTTAGTTACTGATTCTACACTGCACTTTCTTTTTCCAGTATTTTTTTTAGCCACTTGGATCGACTCTATTCTATTTTTCCTCCCACTTCCTGAGTATAGTATAGTTCAATATTCAGTCATTAGTTTTTCCCTAGGTTGGTCTGTATTTTCTCCAGGGTGTTAAAATCTAATGTCTTGATTTCCCATATTTATCTACAGAGTTGCTATTCCTCTTAAAATTCATTCTCTAACATCAAATTTGTTCCTGACCCCTTGTCCCATGCAAACTCCATTTGACATATTGCAAAAAGATTAGTCATTCTAGAAAATGTCTTTGCCCTTGGCACTGCTCCACATCAGAAAATTTCTACATCTCCCATTTGTTTGAAAAACAAAAAATAAAAACAAAACCCAGGCTTCTTCGCTTGACACTCAGATCTTTTCAATGTAGCCATCACTAGCAAACTTACCTTTCCATGTTTTTGCAAAAAATATTTATTCATCCAAGCTCTTTTATTCCTATTCCTCATATGAATCTCACACATATGACACTCTCCTCTTTTGCCTACTTTCCTTCTCACTTGATATCTGCTCTCTTGCGTTTCAATTTTTTTACCTCAACTTCAAGTTCGAGTTCATGGTTGATTCCCTCTAAAATCTTCCCAAGTTACCAAGTTCTTTATGACGTTCTCTTCCTATTTTTCATAATTAATATGAAAATACTAATTATTTTGGATCATAAAAATGTCTAATAAGTAGGTATTGAATGCATGTACACAAGATTTTGAAGGTATAAAATTAATCTCCATCCACAAAATGACTCAAACAAAAGCAAAGGAAAATCATAGGCAAAGGGAGGGTGTAGAGATGTTTTGGTTGTCATGGCAATATATCCTTAGGAAGCAACGCCCTGTGAAGTACTTCTTAGTAGATCAAAGAGGAAAAAAAAAAAAAAAACAAGGTAAAATGAGGACAGAATTATTAAAAGTAACAGCAGAATCTATTTGGAAAAAACTTTTATAATGCGCATGACTGCCATTTAGACCTTCTGAGGCAGTGTTGAGTATAGCATTCTGTCATTAGTAGATGATAATTCTCAGATATTCAAGTATACATCAGTTATCTTCATTTCATTCCTCTGAAGAAGTTATCTCAGCAATGTTGATATTTTGGGTGGACAATTCTCTGTTGGTAGGGGACTTTCTTGTGCACTGTGGAATGGTATGTATCCTCTATGGCCTCAAGCCACTAGATGCCAATAGCATCATCGTTCCCCACATTTCCACCATAGCTGTGACAACCAAACGTGTCTCCTGAGATCGCCAAATGTTCCTTGAGGGAAAAAGAAACTGACCATGTTTGAAAAATTGCTTTAAAGGATCTTTAGGTATAAGACAGACAAAGAGGATTTTTCTAAAATACCATTGTTTAATTTGCTTAGTTAATAACTAACATGGTAATAAAATAGTTCAGGACATTCTTTAGTATTTTTATCACTTCAAAAGAAGAATAAACTTAAACTATTAAAAATTAAATAGCAAAATTTTATACCATATTTTAAGTCCTGTAGTAGATCATGTGATCACTACAGAAATTGGAAGAAATATTTTCCTACATTTTAAAATTCATACTCTTGCTTTGATATTGAGTATAAGTGACCTACTTTTAACACTTTTGCTGCTCCATGTTGTATATAAATCCCTTTCCTATATGGTGTGTAGTCAAATCTAAATTTATATTTCTGAGAGTCTGTTCCTGTAAGAAAATGAATGTAGAGAATTGCATTTTGTATCATTTTGTAGAGGGGGAAAATTATTACAAAAAGTAGGGATAGCTTTTGCATTAGCTGGGCTTAACAGCAAATCTCCCTTTGACACAAAACTCAGAGGAAATTCTTTATTCTTATTTTCCAAGTCTACACAGCTATTTTAGGAGACATCAAAGAGATTTACTATTGGCTAGTTGGGGTGTTTAGCCCTTTGGGGATAATTTGGGTTAGATAAAGGTACACTGACTTCAACTGAGAGTCCCATTTCTTCCTATGCCAAAAAAAAAAAATGCTAAGAAGAAATCTTTTATATTCATACCACAGGCAACTAAGAAACATAATCTGGAGAAAAGTCTCTATTTTAAGACTCCATATTAATTTGACATACTGACTCTCACACTACTAGCACTGGCCATAGCTAACCTGAGGGCCAACAGCAATGTCCTTCACTTCTATGATATTTCATGTCCAATTATGTGCAGAAGATCCAGTAATTATAGCAAAATGTCCACATGCTTATAAAGAAGTTCTCAAAGTTAAAACTGTGTAGAAGCTAAAACATGTTTTCTTTCCTTTTACAATTTTATGTTTTGACTGTTTTTTTACTAGAGCTCTGCTTTTTCCTCCCACTTCGAGTAACCCAGTTTTCTAGTATGTTTTTTCTACCTGAAAACTGTCTAGAATTCTACGCCATTACACTTGACAAGCTTAAATTCCTTCTCCTTATAGTGTCTCCTCCTTACAGTGTCTTATAGAATAAATATATAACACATAGTCATTGGTGAATCAAAATAAGCATTTTATAAATAATAAACTGTAAATATAGAGACAGCAGGATGGGAGTCATATTCAGTTTGAAAAAAATGTGGACAGAAAGTTAGGATAAACCGGACTTACAAAGGTTACCTCAAATAGTTGGTGATTATACTTGCTCTTTTGTATAATTTCTGATCTAATGGAGTGTAATGTAGAAATTCTGAAGTGATACACAGCTAGGAAAGGTTTAAAGAACATATACATAACACCTTATCTTATAAGTTAGGAAAAATCTCCAGAGATACCTAAGTTATCGTGCAAAGGTTACAGTGAGTATCAGCTGTGTGTGTCAACTTGGATAGGCTAGAGTCTCCCATTATTCAGTCAAATACTAACCTGTGCACTGCTGTGAAGACACTTTCTAGATGTTATTAAAGTGCATAATCAATTGACCTTAAGTGAAGGAGATTATCCTAGATAATAATGAATAGCTCTTATCCAACCAACTGAAAGGTCTTAAGAACAGAACAGTGGCTTCAGCTCACACTGAGAATTTCATCTTGCCTTTCCTGATGGCTTACTTTGTGGATTTTGAATTTGCCTCCACAATTACATAAACCAATTCCCTCCAACAAATCACTTTGTATGTAACTGGTGGGAAATAAATGCAAGGGCCTTCTATCTTAGTAAAATTTCTAGAAGTTCAGTGGTGTGAGCACGTTAGATGTCCTTTCTAAGGTAAAAGATAAGTTGTTGCATTGAGCCCAACCAAAAAAGAGACTCATGGCTTAGTGTGTGTCTTTGGATTTCGGAAGCAACGTATTCCTCCTTCAAGTATGCTACTCCAACCCGTCACCAAGGACCTGAAGAGCTGCTCCTTTAGAGTCCAGAAGAAAGGAAGGCTCTGTGATAGTGGCAAGCTTCCGGGGAGGCTGGTCTGCCACTTGGGTCATATGATCCAGCAGATGCAATGGTGCTTGAGGTGTGAGTGGTAGTGAGATGCTGAATGGAGCCTTTGACAGGCAACAGGTAAACTGCAGAGAAGAGTCAGGATTTTGGAGCAAAGTGCCGTCAGCCTCTGCAGATAACCACTCTCCTTTTGAGAAACACCTCTTGACCTGCTCCTGGGCCTTAGTAGAGACTGAATGCTTAAGCATCAGTCACCGAGTCACCATGCAACTTGAGCTGCCCATGATGAACTGAGTATTTTCTGACCCACCAAGCCATGAAGTTGGGCATTCTCAGCAGCATTCTAGTTTCAAATTAAAGTGATATCTATGATACTGAACTAGAAGCAAGCCCTGAGGACACAAGCAAGTTAGATGAGGAAGTGGTACAAATGCATATGGCCCCCATTCTGCTTCAGGACCTTCCCTTTATCAGCCCACACCTATGGCCTGGGTAGCCTCCTATAATTAGTTGACTGAGCAAGAGAAAACTCAAGGATGTTTTATGGAGTGTCCTGCATAGCATGCAGGCACCACCTGAAAGTGGCTAGCTGCAGTGTTCCAGGCTCTTCCTGAGACATCACTGAAGGACGGTGGTAAAGGGAAATCTGTCCTGTGGACAGAGCTTCAAGCAGAGCACCTGGCAGTGCATTTTGCTTGGAAGGAACAAGTGCCAGAGGTATGGGTATATATCAAATTATGGGCTGTGGCCAAAGATTTGACTGAATAGTTAAGGACTAGGAAGGAATGCAATAGGAAAATTTGTGACAGGAAGGTGCTGGGAAGAGATGTGGTTGGACTTGCGGAATGGGCAAAGACTGTGAACATATTTGTGTCCCATGTGAATGTTCATCAAAAGGTGATCTCTGCACAGGAGTTTTATGATCAAGTGGATAGGATGACATATCAGTGGACACCAGTTAGCCTCTTTTCTCAGCCACCCCTACTATCGTTCAGTGAATTCAGGAACAAAGCAGGCATAGTGGCAGGGATGGAGGTTATTCATGGGCTCAGCAACACAAGCTTCAATTTACCAAAGAGAACTGGCTACAGCCACTGCTAGGAGCCCAATGCCAGCAGTACAGACCAACAGTGACTCCCTAATATGGCACCATTTCCCAGAGTAATCAGTCAGCTACCTGATGTCAGATTGATTACTTCGAACCAGTTCTGTCATGGAAGGGGCAGCACTGTATTCTATGAGACACTTATTCTGAATATGGATTTAATTGTCTTGCACACAATGGGCTCTGCTGAATTCCTATCCACCATTGTGGTATTCCAAATAGCACTGTTTCTGATCTATGAAGTAATGATCACTACTTAAGCAAACTGAGTTTAGCAATGGGTCCACATTCATTGACTTTATCAGTTGTACCACACACTCCATCATCTAGTATGAGTTGGCTTGATGGAACAGAGATATGGCTTTTTGAAGATTTAGTTACAGCGTCATACAGGTGGTAATACCTTTGGGGCTGTGGCAATCTCCATGAGGCTGTATATGCTCTAAATTAATGACCAGTATATAGTGTTATTTTTTTTCCATAGTCAGTACTCATGTCTGGGAACCAAGGGGTGGAAATGAGAGTGGTACCTTGCACTACTGTCAGTAGCAAAATTTTTACTTCTTGTCTCTGTGACTTTATGCTCTACTGGCTTAGATGTTTTGGTCCAAAGGGAGAAATTCTTCCATCAGGAGGCACAACAATGATGCCATTGAACTAGAAGTTGAATGTGTCACTGTCTATTTTGGTCTCCTCATATCTCTGAATCAATAGGCAAAGAGAGGACTTCCTATACTGACTGGCGTCATAGATCGTGACCACCAAAGGGAAATTGGATTACTAAACTGTCAACTTCCACTACACAGTGGAGGTAAGAAAGGATATGTCTGGAATACAGGAGATTTCTTAATTCATTTTCTAGTATCGCCATGTCTTGTAATTAAATTAATGGAAAATTACAACAACCCAACTAAGGTAGGACTGCTAATGCACCAGATGCACCAGAAATTTCATGAATTAACATTTAGGTCACTTCAACAGGCAAAGAACTATGGCCAGCTGAGGTGCTGGGAATGATAGTGGAAACGTGGCTATAAATATTAGCTATAACCTTATGACTAGTTGCAGAAATGAGGACTATAATGTCTTTAATCATTTATTCCTTATTTTGTTATGGATATATTTATAGATAGAGATATATTATGCAATTAAAAAAATTTTTTTTTAAAAATACCATATGAGATCGCTCATATGTGGAATCTAAAAAAACAAAAACAAAAACAAACAAACAAACAAAAACAAAGCGTAAATACAGGACAGAAATAGACTCACAGACAGAGAATACAGACTTGTGGTTACCAGGGGGGTGGAGGGTGGGAAGGGATAGACTGGGATTTCAAAATTGTAGAATAAATTACACTGTATAGCACAGGGAAATATACACAAAATGTTATGATAACTCAAAGAGAAAAAAATGTGACAATGAGTGTGTATATGTCCATGAATGACTGAAAAATTGTGTTGAACACTGGAATTTGACACAACATTGTAAAATGATTATAAATCAATAAAAAATGTTAAAAAAATTTTTTTTCTTCCCATTCATCTTTTTATCATCTATTATAAGATGTATTAATGAGAGTTAGCTTTACATCACAGAATTTGATACAAGATAAAGAGAAGAGTAAATGCACACAATGTGTATCCTCCTCCAGGAGAATAGTGAACTGGAAAAATATGACTTTGTTATTGTTTTTATTTGGAGAGTAAACATATGTTAAGGAGATGCTGACATGGGTTGGACTTTAATGGTCAGTTTTATGTATTAATTTGGATAGGCTATAGTACCCCATTATTCAGTCAAACACTAATCTAGGTGTTGCTGTGGAGATGTCGTAGGTGTGGTTAACATTTACAATCAGTTGCCTTTAAACAAAGGAGAGTAATCTGTGTGGGCCTGATTCAATCAGTTGAAAGCCTTTAGAACAGAACTGAAGTTTCCTGGAAGAAATTCTGTCTGTGTGCTGCATCTTTAACTCAGCCTGAGAGCTCCACTCTTCCTTTCCTGATGGCCTACCATATAGATTTTGGACTTGACTAGGCAGCCCTCACAGTCACATAAACTAACCCCTTCATATACATCTACTACTGATTCTGTTTCTCTGGTTGGATCTTGGCTAAGAAGTTTCTTAAATATTTTGTAGCACATTCAGGACAAAAATAATAACACAGGACTCTCATGAAATTAACCAAAATGTTATTTCATAGACTAAATATCGAGCTGAGTTATATAGATTTTCTGTGGGTCTGCTCATTTAAGCTCATTTTATCATTATTTTATGCCCCCCAAAATTAACTAATTCATAGATCAAAACAAAATTAAATAAACCTGACTTAGTTAATCTGCTTTAAAAAAATCTTTCTAGAAAGGCATCTCATTTTACCTAATTATGGCAACTGAGGAATATTTGGAAAAGATTCACGCAAGCTAAGTGACAGTCAATCTTTAGTAGCTGAAACAAGGAATCACTTAAATGTGGTACATGTAACACTAAGAATGATAATTATATAATAACACTCCTGAGATTAAAAAAAGACACAGCAAGAGAATGAAATTAAAAACTGAAAAGAAGAATAACACAAACAACATTGCAGATACCTATGGCACTTTCATTAACAAAAGGACTGATGGGATAAAATATGCACAGTCATGTGCTCCTGTCTATTATTACCCATTAATTCCACTCAGTTTGAAGGGTATCACACCAAGAAAATCTCGAGAAAGAAATGCTAATCTCCTGACAGTCAGTCTCTACATTTTCTGAAATTTATATATGAATCAACAGAGGATTCTGCCAAATGCAATTCCATTTGCTCTTCTGATCACAATTCAATATGGAAATAAAAGAGAAAAAAGAATATAAGGAAATTGAACTAGAATAATAAATAGAAAGAAAGCAAGTATTATCCCCAGAAACAATAAATACATCTTGAAAAGCAATATGCTGAGTCTTTATATACAATGTACCTTTTTTCCCTTAAAAACTGTGAAAGCCAAACCAAATGATTTGCTTTATGCACCTGGCGCCAGACACAATTAGTCATTTCTGAGTATCCTTGGGAAAGCACAGCTTTTCTCAGGGATGTAAATGCTTTCAGCTCATTTCAATAAAAGACATTTCTATCCTGTAGCATTCCTTTTTGAGACGGTGGATTTGGAGCACTTAGATAAAACTAAACTCCCTGTGCTCAGAATGTGATCACAGCTGCTGTGTGGGCAGCGAGCAGAGAGCACAGGGGCCCTAGACACCAATTGGAGAGTTTTGATATGCTTTGAGTTAACAAGGGAAGCCCAGGTGATGCTCCTAGATTCCACAGGCCAGTTGGTAGAGATGGGAATCACTCAACAAACAGGGCTGGCTTCATTCTCAAAGTCAGCTCCAACCATCACATCAGGCTGCAGACCCAACTGCACTGAATCGCTAATTAAGTTATCAGCAAACAGAACCTTCAGAAACCTCAGCTGCATGGACTAAAATAGAAGAAAAATCTAATGAAAGCACAGGAGCATTTTTGTTTTGCCTTCTCTCAAAACGATGAAATTAGATTTTTTTTTTTGTCTCTGCCTGCCTCTGAACTATGAAAATAGCATTCCCAATTTCACACATTACCTCTTCAGCTACCATGAACAATGTGGCACATTTTACTCAAGTTCCTTGTCATTAGTGCCACCTTGAAACAACTTGAAATTTTGGTTGTTTTGCTTTTTTTAATTGTATTTACTTAAAACGTAACAATCTTCAGAGTAAAGCATTCTTTGAAATCTAAGATCATATTCAAATAGACAAGCTGTTTCTACTTCTTCCATAGCCAAGTATAATCTTACAATCAATAAAATAACAGGTGGTTAGTGCCTGATTACCACAGGAAAAGTGATATGTTAGCTGGCATATCTCATTAAATAAATCTCATTAAATAAATTTCATAGTACTTTATTAATCTAAAGCAAAAGAAGGTAGGGTGAAAGATATTATGTAAAGCAGTCATGGAGGGGAAGTAAAATGAAAAAGGAGTGTGTTAAAATATTTAAAATTCAGAAGTACCAGGGCAGATCTTCCGAAATATAATCCCAAGATTATATTTTAATCTTTCTTCTAGCTTTCCCCAAAGGGACCTGTGGACATTTACCAGGGTAACTGTGCACTGGAAAAAGGAAAACAATCAGATTCTTTGGGGATCCCCTCCCTCCACAAAAAAGAGGTATTCTTAAATGCAACGCTTGAAATCACTCTCTTGGAGATTCATAATGTCCAGTGGCTTATTAAAGACTCTGATAGATCTTGCAATTTAAAAATAAAAAACAAAACAAACCATCAACCAAACTGTTTCAGTTTGGCTGTGTGAACCTCAAACTTACATGACTACTTATGTGACACCCTTCTTTTTTTTAATAAAAACTTATTTCATCAAACAAAAATGTTATTCTGAGCATTTGTTTGGGGAAAAGTCACTAGATTATTTACTTCGCACTCCAGCTTTATTTGAAAAATTGTTTTTTATTAAATTAGCTTTTTTAGATTATTATCATATTTGTTTGGAGACCCCTCAAATACAGTACAATTGTCACTGTCACTCCTTTACAGGTTTTACTCCCTAACCACTCAGATTAGTTTCTGTAGAAACTCACATTTCTATAGTCATATTATTCATTATTTTTCAAAAGACTATTTTATATCATTTTCTTTCTTCTCACACCTCTCCCGTCTCTCTCAATGCTGGTGATTTTGATTCTTATTTCACTGAGAAATTGGGAGAAATAAAATAGACCTACTCATCTTTCCATTAATAATCTATCAATCTATCTATAGTCAATATCCTGATTTCCCATGTGTTGTAATCAAATTACAAAAATGCTTTTAATCTAAAAACAAACAAAAACCTCCTTGATTCTCTGAGCCCCCACATAACTGGTTGTTACCACATTCATATTTGCTTGTTCTTTTTCAACATAGTCAAATACTAGTTCTGACTGAGTAGTTTACTACTCCTAATAAATTATTATCACTGATGTTACCAAACCTTCACTGGCCAACCCCAGTGATCAACTTTAACCAACATCGTACTTGAAGTTAGGAAGTATGTTATACAATACACCACTCCTTCTTTCATGAGAACTTTTCCATGTGGATTCCCAAACAAAACCCTCTGCTGGATTTCTTTCTTCTGTGACTCCTACTCAGTTTAACTAGTGACTCCTACTCCTACTCCCAGAGTCTATGTGCTCACTCTTTGATCTTTTCTTCTCTCTTTGGAGTTGACGACACACTTTCCCATGGATTTGAATTCATTTGATAGATTTTCAACTCTCAAATGTGTATCTTGAGTTCATAATTTGATATTTCCTCTTCTAAACACCTTCATTTAAATATCAATTTGACATGTAAAACTTAACATAGTCAAAATGGATTTCCTGGCTCAAAAACCTGCTCCCCCAATATTCCCTGTATCGGTGGATGATACCAAAACCCCAGGACTTATTCTTGTTCTCTCACTCCCTGAAATCTTACATGCAGTCTATCAACCGCCAGGTTGCTCAGCCACCTATAACCTGGCTGCTTACTGTCTGTAAGCTTAACCATAAGCTTTTAAATATGACTTTTAATTACTTACACTGCTGCTAGTCTAAACCATCATCATCTTTTCCAAATCACTTAAAAGCCTATTAACAAAGTGATCTCTGTGATTTCACCAGATTTATTACCTATACTCTACACAGAATCCAAAGCAGTCTTCTAGAAACATAAACCAAATCTTATCTCCATCCTGCTCAAAACTCTCCAGTAGCTTCCAATCACAGCTTAAAACCCAAATTCTCTAGTTTATAAGGCTCTACTTAATATGACCCCAGCCTAGGTTTCTGGCCCTGTTGCCTCCCTTTTGTTTCCCTAGTATTCTGATTCATTCTGGCCTTGCTACCCTTGAAACTGCTAAGTCAAGCTTCTCTGCTTGCGAGGCCATTGCCTTCCCTGGCTTGGTCAGCTTCTCTCTTGAAGTGTATTTCTTTCCCCTAAGGTCATTTCTGTCCACACGCCTTTACAATTATTTTTCCATAAGTAATATCTTTCCTTATTTCTCTCCAAATAAAGGATAAACTTCCTACTAATGTTAGTAGACATGAGTAGACTCAGTCAGACATGAGTGGTGAGGACAGCATTCAGGGAGGACCCAAAAGAGACTCAGTCCCACCTCTTGCATCTTAACACCTAACTAATAACCTACCACAGAGAAGAGCCTAAAAACCACAGCGGGCAAGTCCCCCGGCAGAGCATGAGTGAAGCCTAGGCCCCCTTGTCCTCAGATGACCCTACCACGCAGAAACACGCATCATCTGTGACATAGTCTGCCCATACATTAATTTCATTATAACAAAGCAAATTCTGGGACACACATGCACAGTTCCGGCACCTGTTACATAATTCTCAACTGTCAATCAAGAGGTGACACAGTCTTCATGCAAATCCAAGACAAAAAGTTAAGCTTCTCTGCTTGCAGGGCCATTGCCTTCCTTGGCTTGGTCAGCTTCTCTCTTGAAGTGTATTTCGTTCCTAAATAAACTCTGCTTATGCTTTGCTACTGTTGTGGCTCCTCAATTCTTTGTTGCGCCAACAACAAAAACCGAGCCCAGGGGCGGCCCTGCCGTGGTCTGCGGTAACACTAGGACATACAAGGCCCACGGTGATCTGACCCCTATTTCCTCTCAGATCGTATTTCTTTCTTCTGTTTATCTAGCTCACTGTCCTCCAGCCATAGTCACCTCCTTTTTGTTGTTGTTGTGACATGGCAGGTACGTTCCCACTCTGAGGTTTTGCTTATTCCTCTTCCCTCTGACACTCCTGACTGATCACTCCCACTGCTCCTCCAAACCTTTTCTTAAATGTCACCTTCTCAGTGAGATGCTTTGTATCTAACTCTTTTCAAGTTGCAGTCTCTCCCTAGAACTCACCACACTCATAAATCTGGTTTTCCCAGCACGATCACTTTACCACCTCATCTATTAATGTATAATGTTTATCGTTCTCTGTCTGACATTCTACACCAGAATGTGAGCTTCACAAGGGCAAGGATGATTTTGTCTGTTTTGTTCAATGGTGTATCACCAAGGGCTGGAACACAGCTTGACAACATTGAATGGACTACTGATTAAATAATGAACAAATGTAATTGGGAAAAATTATTTTTAGCTCAGTCTATTTTACATGTCCCATTGAACATCTTATTAAGTAGAATATTGTTGGAACATTAATAAGCTGTGTTTCTCAAACAGGAAAAAAATGTAAGCTTCTCTGTGTATTTGAATTTCTTATAGAGAAATATGCCAGTAGTTATATTCCAAAATAAGGTTTTGTTTGTAGTTAAATAAAACCATGGTCAATAACACGTTTTCCCCTCATATAAACCAATCCAAAACAGAAAAAAAAATCAAGATAATTAAAGTAAACTGTTAGTTTTTGATAGTTTTATGACTTTCTTTTTAGCAAGAGAAACTGAGATAGAAAAGAAAGTTCGAGAGATAGATCCTTATTCTGTTATATATTTTTTGTAAAGGTATATATAGTTTTTGTAAAATTTATAGAGGTAAATTTTTTCCTAACTTGACAATGTGTGATAAATGTATTTGCCTCTTTGTTTCTCAGAGCTGCCAGTCAAGAATTCATGAATGGTACCTAAACTTAACTATTATTCACAAAATGTTCTCCTCCATGTTAATTAAGATAACTTGCAATTGCATCAGAAATCTTTCCTATAATGGTAGCTACAAAATAGTCATGAATATACATTTAATAGAGGGAATGGGGTACTATTATGATGGACTTCTTCCCTCCCTGACAACTCGTGAAATCTGATCCTTTTACTCTGTCAATAGAGGAAAGACAAATATATACTTTATTTTCTATTCACTGCCTCTATTCTTCTTTGTTCTTTTTGATTTTAACTGAGCATTCCATATGGTTTCACTTTTCCTCTTCTCTTATCTATTCTACTTCATTTTAAGAAAAATTCATGATTTCCCTAAGATTTGCAATATACTTTTTTGACTAATCCAAGTTCACTTTCAAATAACATGATGCCACTTTGCAAGTAGCACAAGTGCCTTATAACAGAGTATTTCAAATTCATCCCTTCCTCCCCTTACAATTTTGCTGTTATTCATTCCACTTATCCATAACCTATAAGCAATAGTCACCAAATTTATTGTTGCTATTATCATTTTTGAACAATGCTATCTCTTAGCTTAATTTCCAGAAAAACATTTTATTTTACCTTTATTTCTTCTTGTCTAAAGCTCTTCCTTCTTGATGTAGACCTGAATTTCAGAACTTTATCATTTTCCTTCTCTCTGTAGAACTTTTAAGAGTTCTTGCAAGGTCTCTTGGTAACAATTCTCTCAATTTTTTCCTATCTGAAGTAGTCTTTACTTCTTCAGTTTTGGAGGATAATGTTGCTGGAAACAGAATTCTAGATTGGCAGGGTTTTTTTTTTAAATTCTTTAGATATTTCATTTGCTCTTGTGCTCACTTCTTGCTTGCATGTTTTCTGAAGAAAAGTCTGATGTAATTCTCCTTGTTCCTCTATTGGAAAGGTATTTTATTTTTTCAGTATTTTCTCTGTCTTTTATTTTTTGCCAAGCTATGTTTAAATACAATACGCCTAGCTGTAGTGTTCTGGTAGCTATGCTGCTTGGTGCTCTCTAATTCTATGGGTTGGTGTCTATTTTGTTTCTGTCTCTCTCTCTTCTCTTTCTGGTATCTCATCTCCCATATTGTACTGTTTTTTAAAATAATTTTCCCACAGTTCTTGGATATTAAATTATGTTTTTTCAGTACTTTTTCTCTTTGCATTTTTGTTTTGGAAGTTTCTACTAACATATCTTAAAGCTCACTGATTCATTTTTTCCCCACCATGTTCCATGTACTGATGAACCCAACAAAGACATTCTTCATTTCTATTACAGAGGTTTTGATTTCTAGTATTTCCTTTTCACATTCCCATCCCTCGGCTTAGTTTACCCATCAATTTTTGCATACTATCCACTTAATCCATTAGAGCCCTTAGAATATTCATCAATAGTTATTTTAATTTCTTGGTCTGATAATTCCAAAATTTCTGTCATATCCGAGTCTGGTTCTGATGTTTGGTTTATCTCCTCAGATTTTGATTACTGCCTTTTAGAATGCCTTATAATTTTTTGTTGAAAGCCAGACATGTATCAGGTTAAAAATAATGAACTAGATAGGCCTTTAAGGTGAGGTTATATCTGGCTAGGAATAAGACTGTGGTTACTGTTTTCTATAGCTATGAGGTCAAACACTAAAATTTCTTCAGTGTCCTTGTCGACCCCCTGCCCCACCATTGTCCTTAAGTACTCTTTTTATTTAAGGACTTATATTTAAGGATTTGAGGCTTGAAGTTCCTTTAGGTGTCATTCTTTTTATTATACCTTTACAGCCTTTATATACCTTAATAGCCTTACAACATGGTGGTGAGGTATAGGGGAGGGATGGGAAGCATTCTCTAGAATCCTGTGAATAGGACTCAGTCTCTTAGTGAGCCTGCATTGGGTATTCCCTATGTCAGTTATTGTTAAAATCCCAGCTGATTAGGCTCTGGTAAAATAGTTCCTCTTGAGGGAAAGTCTTATGAAAAAGAACAGCGAGATCTGGGTATTTTAAAATAGTTCCTTTTCCCCTCCCTCTGCTGGAAGTATGAAGGCATTTTTCTCCAGTCTTCACAATAAAAACCAGGTAGGGATCCTGCAGGGAAAACTAATGAAAGTGTGCAAGCTCCCCTAAGAATGGGCTTCCTTGGAGTTTTTCTCTCTAAAATTAGTTCACTCTGAACTTCCAACAATTAGTCAATTAAAAAGTGTGCCTTTAACATTGATTTTCTTTTGTACTTTGTTTGATACCAATTTTAACTGTGGGCTTCCACTTCTGGTCTTCTGCTCCAGTTAAGCTGTAATTTCCTGTAAAAACAGTTTGTCTCCAGCTTTTAGGGCAATAAGTTTGCCCTGTGACCACAATTCTCTGATGGATCTAGGAAGAGTTACTTATTTTCAGTTTTTTCAGCTTTTTTCTCGCTGTGAGGACTGGAGTGATGTCTTCCATGCTCTCTACATGTCTGACTGGAAACTGGGAATCTATAACACTACTTTGATAGTTCCTTTGAGCACAAACTGTTCATTAATTTATGGAGATGGAGGTAACACAATACATTTGAGAAAGAAGAAAGTAGTCTAAGATGATTAAAGCTGTGGTCTTAAGATGGTGTGTCAACTCAGGAAAGTAAGTACATACTCCGGACCTTCATTAAAACACAAGAAAGTCATACCATGTAGATTTTATATTATTCCAGAGGCCATGGGGAGCCACTGAAGAGTCTCTAGAAGTGCAGTGACAAAATTCAAGTGCCCTTGTTTAAAATCACTTTGCAAACGATGTAGAGCACTAGTTTCTAAATGTTTTTGGAAGATTATAATCATGATAACTGAAAAAGAATCACCTGAGGAGTTGAGTGAAAAAAAAAAAGTTATGTGGGCCCAGATCTGTTGAACTTTGTGTTATATTTGTGCTTACGTATCTATAATTTAAATGAGACCTTCTGAAGAGTATATATTTTTTCTGCACCATCTTTATTGGAAACATTATTTACATGTTTTTTTCCACATCCTCCCTAATAGATGGTATTTTTGTAGGGGGGATTGAAAATGTTATCTCTCTTTCTTCAGCATATAGATTTTGTATTTTTTCAACATATCAAATTAATTCTAAGAATATTTATAAGTTAACATGAATGATGACAGTAGCCTTTCCTCTGTTGTCTAGTTAAAAAATCTAGGAGGTTGATATTTTGGAGCTCAGTGAATATGGGAGTTGTCCTGAAGTGGAATAAGAAAGGATATTTACCCAGAAAGGCCAGCATAATGGAAAAGAGGTTTTACAATTTTCTGGCCAAAGAAGGTAAGTAGAATAGAAAATGTAAGAATCTCAAACTAATTTCATTCCCTCCCATTCATATATCTCCATCCCTGGGGTGGTGGGGAGATCCTCGTTTCTCCATCCAGGTAGCATATGTTCAGGGTTTCCTTATCTGGTGTCTCCTATTTCCATACATAAATAAACAAGTACTTATATTATCCAGTGCATTTCATCTAATCTGCACTTAAAAAAAAAAAACCTCAATAATGTTTAGAATTTAACATTAGTATTCTGATAGACTTATTGAAAGGTATTTTACTTCAAGGTCACTTAGTACAAAGTTGGTTAGAGATGTTAGTGATTCCTTCAAACTTCAGGATTTTTCATGCTCTTACTCCTGTAATTTATACCATTCCTATGGTCTGAATGTTTGTGTCCCACCAAAATTCTTATGTTGAAATCATAAACTTCCAAGGTAACATTGGAATGTGGGGCTTTTGGGAGATGCTTAAGTCATAAGGGTGGAACACTGATGAATGCCATTAGTGCCTTATAAAAGAGGCTGCAGAGATCCCTAACCCTTTCTGCCATGTGAAGAGACTGTGAGAAATCTGGGACCCAGAAATCTGTGATCTTCACTCAGTCATGCTGGTATCTTGATCTCCAACTTCTAGCTTCCAGAACTGTGAGCAATACATTTCTATAGCTTGCAAGTCATCCAGTTGCAGTATTTTGCTATAGCAGCCCAAATGTAATAAGACATATCACACTTTGTGGGCCCTAGCCACTGCTGAAATGCTCGTAATGTCACTGGGGTATTATAGATGAAAAAACCTCAACATATATTAACAGTTTGATTCAACAGTAAGAGGAAATAATTTCCCCAAGGGCATACGCTAATGATGGGTTGTTCTTTCTGAGCTAGTTAAGTTCCCTGACTCTGAGGCTGACAACACTACTAAACATGTTAATTAATTATAAAATACTCAAAATCATTACTTTTGAAGATTGCAATGACATTCTAAGTAAAAAATAATGCACTCAGAGAGTATTAGAATGTTTTGACTCTTGATACAAATTGCTTTTTTTTTTGAATGTTGAATTACAAATGAAAAATCAAACCAATTTAAGAGGCCAAAATGGGAGTTGGATTTGAGTAAAAAAATAAGTAAAATATTTATATATTTTAATTCATTGTAAATCAATCTGTACATTTTTATCCATTGTAAATCAATCTGAGATTAGGATTCAGAGAATGTGGATCACAGTTATGTTCTAAGGCTGAATGGAATCATAATATTTATTAGTAATGAAATACTTATAATGTATAATTTTAGATTTGTCTCTAAGTTAATTGACGAATCAAAATACAATTATAATTTTTAAATGTAAATACATGTTTTGGCCTACCTCCAAACTCTCCATTATTTTATATCAGTTTGAATTGTTCAATAACAAGAGTATCAATAATAATAATATTTTGGACTAATGATGAGACTATTGTGATTTCTGTGATTTTTCCATAAAAGAGTCAAAATAAGCTATGCTATTCTTAGTATAAATATTCACTTCCTCAATAACAAGTTTAAAAAAAATTTCTGACGTAAATACCATATAGTTACTTTTTATTCAATCATTATTTTGAACAAATTGCACTGAGACTAAAAAAACTCATATTTATACCAACCATCAATCAAGATTTTAAACCAAGGGCAAGTAAAGTGTTTTTAATAAAATCTTAGAATAAGATTTTTTTAAATATGTTGCATTTACTTCTCTTATCTCCTGAAAGTATAAGCAAACAGACTGGAATATAGCAAAGAAATTGGAAAAACTCCAAGAATATTCAAAGTAAACATTTTTTTCAGAGCAGGGTTGTAATTAGCTAACACAGTAAAGAATTCCTTCTAAAAGCATCTTGCAAAACTTAAGAGATTTTTCTCTTAAAGCATACTCATGCCTGCAGGTAGAGCTCTTCCTTTAGGTATTCATCTGCCTGTCTTCCATAAAAATGAAAGAAAATTAAGGCATATTTTTTTTCTAGCAGCATTTATTAACCTTCTGTCGCCTGAAAGAAAGAAGTCTTAAAGCATATGTACCTGCAGATGGGAATGCATTGGCAAGATTTTTCTGCTGAAGGCCAGTATCAGGAAAATAGACTAGACTATGTTTAAGTTGGAATAATCGGGGGGGTGGGGGGGGACGATACTAAGTGCAAATTAATAATATTGGCACTTAGAACAAAAAGCTAGAGAAGTCGTTTTTGCTTGCTTCTTTATTCTGGTTTGTTTTGCTGTTTTTGTTTTGGCCTTTACATTTTTAAGTGCTGAATGTCTGCTGATTACCGATTTTTCCCTCAAAATAACACTAATTTGTAAGGTGAATGAATTCTCTAAAGCAGAACTCTTCCTACGGTACTAGCAGGTGTTTACAAGGGAAGTGAAGATAAAAGCACTAAACAGCTACTGTTGTGCTAAGGTGTTGATTGAGGTGGCAACACGTCTATTCCCTGGTTTTGGAATAGATAACTGGACAAAAAGGAGAGGATGTGATCTCCATGATATATTTTCATAAGACAGAGACATTATTTTCATACTACCCCAAACATATTATATCTAAATCTTATCTCCATTTTATCTTTTATATATTACTTTTTTTTTCCTGTTCTAAGATTTTTTTTTTAATTGAAGTATAGTCGGTTTACAATGTTGTGTTAATTTCTGGTGTACAGCATAGTGATTCACTTATACATATACATATATATGTTTCTTTTCATATTCTTTTTCATTATCGCCTTTCATTATAAGATACTGAATATAGTCCCCTGTGCTATACAGTAGGACCTTGTTTATCTATTTTATATATAGTAGTTAGTATCTGTAAATCCCAAACTCCCAGTTTATTCCTCCCCCTGCCTGTTTTCCCCCTGGTAACCATAAGTTTATCTTCTATGTCTGCGAGTCTGTTTCTGTTTTGTAAATAAGTTCACTTACGACATCATTTTTAGATTCTGCATATGAGTGATATCATATGGTATTTTTCTTTCTCTTTCTGGCTTACTTCACTTACAATGACCATCTCCAGGTCCATCCATGTTGGTGCATATGGCATTATTTTATTCTTTTTTTTAATGGCTGAGTAGTATTAACTGATTTCTTTAACCTTATATTTCTCCAAATGACTTCTAGAATGATGACCAAAAAAATTTCAGGATACCCCAAAGTATTTATATGCATTTCTGTGCTTATATCTTTTGTCTATCATGATATATATATGTCTATATATCTATAAATCCATGGTGAAATCCTCATTCCCACATCATGCTCTTGTATTCCACATGCTTATATCTCACACATATAATCTACATGTATATCTACAGCCATAAAAATCCTACAGATACTATGTTTGTATATGTATTTCCTTAGATTTTTCAAGGAAATAAACTCTCATTGTCTTGGTCAGTTCTTAGAAAAAAAAACCTATGAAGAGAGTTTTACTGTACTCAGTTCAGAGAAATGGAAGCTGTATTTTAAAGAAAATGAAAATTACAGAATAATATTCATGTTAAATAGCAGAACTCTGATTGCCAAATCACTTAGCAACATTTTATTGGGGAGGAATCACCACTGTTCACTCCTATTCATAGAAGCTTTGGACACTAGAGCTTGCTTTTCAAAAATCATGTAAGTTACTTAGGAGACAAAGTGCTCTATGATTTTACTGTTGAAACATTAGTATATCAGTATAAAGTGTTAGGATATCAGTATAAAATGTTAGGATATAGTTAACTGGTGATGGAGCTTGGCCCAGCAGGGAAGGGGAGCATTGGGAGGCATGAATGGGCAGACAGGCAAATTGGATTGAAGGGTTCTAGGAGATACTCTACTTTTCTGCTTTGGCTTAAGGTCACCCCCCCCCCCCTTTTTTTTCATTTCTTTTCTTTCCTTTTCCCTATAAGTCTTTCGGGTATCCATGTTGCAGTCGGCTGGACTGAATTTTGGCTGGGACAACATCTGATTCTTATTTTTCTAGAACTAGTAAGCTTCCAAATATATGTACTTCTATGGATAAGTCTGAAGTGCAAGAGAGAAAACTACTACACAAACATCCTTCAAGCAATTGAAGTGCCTAGTGTCACATCACCTGACGACTCATTGGCTAAATGAAGCTGCACGTGTGTGTGTGTTTTGTGTTGTGTGTCTCTATCTCAGTTTCTGTCTTTCTCTCTCTCATGTGTAAAAATGACAGAGAGAAAATGTAAAAATTCATGTCAAAATTAATTTTACAATTATAGACATCTGGGTTGTTCAGAGAATTTTACTACTATACGCAGTGTTTCTGTGCATTTCTTGTACATGTCTCCTAGGGCTAACTGTCTAATTTAGGGGGCCCATTGCAAAATGAAAATGCAGGGCCTCTTGTCCAAAACTATTAAGAGTTATAAGACGTTGATAGAAAGGCATTAAAATAACATGTGGAGCCCCTCTAAGCACAGGGAACAATGTGACTACACATGTTGTACACCCATGAAGCTGGCCCTGTTCCTAGGACATATATACAAGATATTTCATTGGATTAATGTAGAAATGGACTTAGTGGATTGTAGGTTATGAACAACTCTGGCTTTGTTAGACAATGCCAAAATATTTTCCAAAGTGATTCTCCAAATATGTATGCCTAAATGCAATATATAAGATTTCCTGTTCCTTGGCATTATGAGAGTTTGAAATCAGAAAACCATGGCCAACTAGAAGAAAGATCAACCTCCTTTTCAAA
Organism: Camelus ferus; assembly: GCF_009834535.1. Classification (NCBI taxonomy): domain Eukaryota; kingdom Metazoa; phylum Chordata; class Mammalia; order Artiodactyla; family Camelidae; genus Camelus; species Camelus ferus. Next base: position 96,405,528 of record NC_045697.1, on the reverse strand, counting down.
TCTTTCCCATTTCTGTAAATGACATTTTCATTCTTCCCATTACAATCTTCATTTCCTCATTTTGTATAGACCTTTCTTAAATAAATTCAGCCACTATGGAAAACAGTCTGGAGATTCCTTAAAAAAATAAAAATAGAACTACCATATAAATCAGCAATTCCACTCCTGGTTATTTAACCAAAGAAAACAAAAACACTAATGAAAAAAATATGTTCCCCTATGTTCATTGCAACATTATCTACAATAGCCAAGATATGGAAGGCAATTTAAATTTCCATCAATAGATGGATGAATAAACACTTGATGTGTATATACATACACAGATACAGACACACACACACACACATATATATATATAATGGAATATTACTCAGCCATAAAAATAGTAAAATCATGCCATTCGAGACAACCTGGATGGACACAGAGGGTATTATGCTAAGTGAAATAAGCCAGATAGGGACAGACAAATATTGCATAGTTTCACTTATATGTAGAACCTACAAAAAAAAAACAAAACAAATGAACAAACATAAAATAGTAATAAACTTATAGATACAGAGAACCAACAGGTAGTCACCAGAGGAGAGGAAGGTGGGGGGAGGAAAGAAATAGGTGAGGAAGATTAAGAGGTATAAACTTCTGGTTGCAAAATAAATGAGCCATGGGTATGAAATGTGCACTGTGGCGAATATAGTCAATAACTATGTTATACCTTATTATGGTGATAGATTTTAACTAGACTTATCATGGAAGTCATTTAAAAATGTATAGAAATATGGAATCACTATGCTGTGTAACAGGGACTAACACAGTGTTGCAGGTCAATTATACTTCAAAACCAACCAAACTCATAAAAAACAGATCAGATTTGTGATTACTACAAGTGAGGAGGTATGGGGAAGGGGAGTTAGATGAAGGTAGTCAAAAGGTAAAAACTACCAATTACAAGATAAATAAGTACTAGGATGTATAATGCACAACATGATAAATATAATTAACATTGCTGTATATTGTACATGAAAGTTAAGAGAGTAAATCCTGAGTTCTCAACACAAGGAAATTTGTTTTCTTTTTCTTTAATATTGTATCTGTATGAAATGATGGATGTTAACTAAACTTGTCATGATAATCATTTCATGATGTTTATAAGTCAAATCACTATGTTGTACACCTCAGACCTATACAGTGCTGTATGGCAATTATATCTCAATAAAATTGGAAAAATAAAATGCTGGCACTATTTAAATTGCAATTCCCCCCATAATTTTTTCGTTCTATTTTATTTTGCTCCTAGCACATTTACCAAAATCGTAATGTTAGCTTTTTACCTGTTTATTGTCTATGAAAACTCTAATAAAATTTATGTACTATGATGATGTTTTAAATCTTTTGTTTGTTGCTTTATGTATATATAGTTCCTGGAAAGATGTCTAGTGCAGGCTAGGTGTTCAATGCTTATGGAGTGAATGAGCAAATAAATACATACTTAGTTAGTCAATTAGTTTAAAATACTGATACTTGAGAACATATAATTATCTAGGATAGATGGTGTGATGGAATTCAGAATGATTCCAATACTTCACCACCTTATTTGCATTTTTTGCAGTGTAATTTTGTAGTGTCTACAATTTTAACTACAGTTTTAGGTGTGCAGTTTGCTTTGGTCAATAGGGTATTAGCAACTTTTTACACAAACAAGGCTTAAAAATTACTTCTGTGGTTGGATTCGCTTTCATTCATGCCCTCTACCTTTTCTGTGATAACATGTGTGAGTTAACTTGGTGGAAGATGAAAACATGTGGAATAAAACTGGATTGCCCCAGTCATTTCAGGTGAAGTCATCATATGTCAATCAAGAGTCAGTTATGTGAGCTGATCTGGTTAATGTCAGCAGGCCTGCCATACTGAACTACTGTTGATGATAGAAATACGGGAAAAGACAGATCAGATCAGATAAGCCCAGCCCAGAACTAATGAATCATAACTGACTCATGAGCTAAATAACTGTTTGTTGTTGTACATCACTAACACTTAATGCTTGTTTGATTTGCATCATTATTTTAGCAATAGATAGCTGTTATAGAAGGAAATAATTCCATCTGAGGCCGCTTTTAAGACCACAGGTCAGTGGCAGTCAAAATCAGGATTTTGAGTCTCAATTTCATGCCTTGTAAAATCAAACACAACAGAGTATTGCTATTTGTTGGTTCACATTAGTACAAAGGAGCACTTTCCTGAGCTGGTGTTGAAATGAAAAAGCATGAGCACTCCAAAACAAGTGAGCTTTCTTCCAACTAGAGGGATAAAGCACTTGAAATATGGCCTGCTGCTTATATAGAATAGAAGTAAAGGCAAAAATAAAATTACAGATGAAAAGTTAATGCAGTATTTTTAATATATGTAAACTATACATGTTTCTTGTTTGTATACAAGGTCCCTGTTTGTACTTTCTACAAACTGATGAATAGGATAACTGATAACAGAGATCAATATTAAGGACCCCTTTATATTTTTATCTCAGAGAAAATCCTTAAACATTATCCTTAGTGTACCTAGAATGGAAGACAATATATTAATCTGATAAAGTTTACACAAATAAAACCTACCATATAGCATCCTTAGAAATATTCCCTGTCAACGTGACTAATCAAAGACTGGACCAGCGAGACTCTAATCAGAAAAGTTGTCAACAGTAGTGACCCATTGCTGACAGTCCTGAGAAAAATGATGGAAGGTCTGAGGTAGTCAGTCTGCCAGGGGACCAGGCAAGGCCCACACTTTGCAGTGAAGCCTTCCCTCACTGCAGGACACCCAGGTCAACTTCAGCAGGAATCATGAGACTGGTAAGGAGTGGTAGCCCCTACATTTGAAACCGAGAGCACTTTACTTTTGGCCCAGTCTCTGATAGCGGAAATGTTGCCATTTCTGTTACAAATGGATCCAGGCAGCAATGGTGGCAATCTGAGTCCTATGGGTGCCATCCACATCTTGATTCCAGTTGATGTCTTCACAGAAAAGGTCCACGCTGTAGGCATCTACATGAGTGACCCACACTGTTCAATCAGTGTCTGTGATTCTTTCTCCATATTTCATGGGATCCAAAATAAAGATGTTTTTAATCATTAACTTTTAGTTTTCTAAATGGCAGACCAAGTAGCTAGTTAGGCTATCTGGCAGCATTTCAAGAGTCAGTAAAACTCTCTCCAGATTTATCAAGAAGGGGGAACATAGATCAGTGCTAGGAGAATTGCCTGAAATCCCACCCACAGAGTAGAACAACTGCATCCCTTTTGGATCTGCATGTCTGGCACTGAGGCTGAGCAGTCACAACAGCCTAGTGGACATGTTCAGAATTTAGGTTTTTAGTTAACCATGCCCTGATGTTTAGGGGAAAGCCCACTGAAACACAGAATTTGCTTCAGGCAGTTTAGTGAGGGATGTCTCCCCAAAGGAATAAGCTGCTACTTTTTCACGTAAAACTGACTTGCTAGCTAGGACCAGGTGGGAATCACTCACACATTATTCAGAATAGACAGATGAGAGCAGTAAGATGTGATTGGGGCACAGTTGGGAGTTCAAAGACAATGGTAACAGAATATGTTTTAAACTGTTTAGATAGTATGTAATTTCATTATTTCGTAAGCTATATGCATTTATACATATAAGTGTGTGCATACATACTCACATGCATATATACACATATATACATGCACATGTGTATATGAAATAAAAATAAATCTCATTATAGTACTTGCTCTTTAAGGCTTTAGTCCCACTCAGTTTTCTTCTTTCTACTGAAGTTTAAATTTTTAAAAATATTTTGATAGGTTTTTTTCAAATCTAAAATACAAATAAGGCTTTTCTATTATTAGTTTGTTTTCTCAAATCATTAGCATTTCTCAAATCACGTGCTAGGTTCTGGCAATACAAAGACCAGACTAAGCCTCATCATTACCTTTACTGTATCCACTGTTTCCCCAGCCTTTTCTAATCCCCCATGGCAGGGAAGCCGTCCTGCAAACAAACATAACACTTCTTGTCTTAGCTTCTCAGTGAACCCCCAAGCTGAAGTTCATTTACAAGCTGTTCATAGTCCCTTCAAATAGCATGAAGTTTGTTCCTTAGGGCATCCAAGAAATAATGCCACCTGCCCTGGCTGTTTAGGCATCCAAGAAATAATGCCACCTGCCCTGGCTGTTTAGGCATCCAAGAAATAATGCCACCTGCCCTGGCTGTCTGAGGACATTTGTCCTGTGGAATATTAGGAATGTCCTTTCACATCACCACTGTCATATTGTCTAGCACACTGTGTGGCCATTCTAGAATTCTCACGTGAACTCAAGTTACTATCTACTAGGGAACTGGATTACTTATTTAAATCACATTGTAGCTCACTGTAGCTTAAATCTTTCATGGTTCCCATGCCTGGATTCCTCAATCAACTTTTACCTATAAGTCCCTGTAAAAAGTTACAAGCCGTTCCCACGCTGCTTTGGGCTTTGTGCACCAGTAACACATCATTCAAATTATTTTTACCCTTTGAAATTCATGATGCTTTCTACAACTGCAAATCATCAGCTAATAACTCCCCTATTTTCTCAAAAATGTTTCCAATCTTCTTTAATATTCCTTAACACAACTAAAAACTATTTTCCCCAAATTTCTGCTTCAAGTGTACATTTTTCAGATGAATGTTTTTCATCCCCCATGCTACACATGTATCAGTTCATTTTGGAGGTCCCTTCTGCCCTCACTCCCACTTTAACACTTTTTCTCCTTGTCTTTTTAGCATAACCTGCTATGAGACCTTTGCTTTTCAACAGGGCCACTTTTATGTACCGTATTTTTTGATGCTCATCTCATACACTGAAACACTTGAAGATCAGCTCTCTCTACCCTAAATAAGTTATCATGCTACCTGACTTCAAAGTCCAAAGGAGTGATCCACCCAAATGCTCACCTCTCAGTTTCTTACTTCTCATCTCATATGCCATTTAACTATCCGTATCGAGGTATATTTCATTCTGAAAATATTAAATTAAGTCATTGTGTCCTCCTATTATACCTTCAAACATCTGAATTTAATATTGTAGAGGACAAATATTTCAGAATGATGGTACTGCAGTGTATCACTTGTAGGTATTAGCTACAACACATACTCCACACTCTGCCTTCTCCCTCTCCAGTGACCCTCCACTTTCTCTGTATTCATCAGTCAATTCCTGTACTCACTTTACTAATCTCTAGATGTTATTACATGGAAGTTTAGGTTAACCTTCCACTCTCTGACTGCTTGTCCTTTCCACATATCTGTCTTATGAAATCTTAATTTTAGGTGAATTCAACTGTCTTCCTACCTACACCTAGACAGATGATCCTTGTTCCATATGGTAGATTGGGGCCACTGGGGCCATTGCATAGCCATTTTGTGTTCATCAGTGTCATATAGGCCCACAGCGCTACCCATCAATCTTACTGTAACAATCACCCCACAGAGAAAGGATCAACTTTCTACCACCCTACCCAAAACTTGGTTTGTATATGTCACATGGGCCACCAAAAGGGTATGGAAGGTTTATTACTCACAAAATGACCCTTTCTGGGAGACAGCAGAGAAGGCTTCTGAAGCTGGTTCAAAAATGACTCAAGAAGTCAGGGAAAGAAAGCTAATTTGAGGTTTTATGGGGTTAGCGGGTGCATCCAGGGCGATGATTTGCCATGTATTCTGGAAGGTGCTTATATAATTTAACTTCCCCACAAAGTTAAAGGAGGAGGTACTTAGGATTCCTTAATAGCTTGACAGATGTGGGGCAAACTGGAAAGAGGGAAAGGTGTGCTTAAAAGCTATCAGTAGTTTAATGATAGTCAGACTATCACATCTACTATTCTTTTTTTCTGAGTTGAGTGATTTTATTTATTTATTTATTTATTTATATTGAAGTATAGTCAGTTTACATGTTGTATCAATTTCTGGTGTACAGCATAATGTTTCAGTCATACATATACATATATTCCTTTTAAAATTCTTTTTCATTATAGGTTACTGTAGGATATTGAATATAGTTGCCTGTGCTATACAGCAGAAACTTTTGTTTATCTATTTTATATATAGTAGTTAGTATCTGCAAATCTTGAACTCCTATTTTATCTCTTTCTACCCCTTTTCCCCCTGGTTAACTATGAGTTTGTTTTCTATGTCTTGAGTCTGTTTCTGTTTTGTAAATAAGTTCATTTGTATCACTTTTTTAGATTCCACGTGTAAGTGGTGCCATATGGTATTTTTCTTTCTCTTTCTAGCTTACTTCACTTAGAATGATGATCTCCAAGTCCATCCATGTTGCGGCAAATGGCATTATTTTATTCTTTAAGGCTGAGTAGTATTTCATTGTATAAATATACCACAGCTTCTTTATCCAATCATCTGTCAATGAACATTTAGGTTGTTTCCATGTCTTGGCTATTGTAAATATTGCTGCTATGAACATTGGGGTGCATTATCTTTTTGAATTAGAGTTCCCTCTGGATATATGCTCAGGAGTGAGATTGCTGAATCATATGATAAGTCTATTTTTAGTTTTTTGAGGAATCTTTATACTCTTTTCCATAATGACTACACCAAACATGCATTTCTGCCAACAATGTAGAAGGGTTCTCTTTTCTCCATACCCTGTCCAGCATTCATTGTTTGCGGACTTTTGAATGATACCCATTCTGACTTGTATGAGGTGATACCTCATTGTAGTTTTGATTTGCATTTCTCTGATAATTAGCAATACTGAACATTTTTTCTGTGCCTATTGGGCCATTTGTATATCACATCTACTATTATTGCCTGTTACTACCTGCTTGGTTTTCTGTTCCCCATGATGATCAGACCACTTCCATTCTTTACAAATGTCACTTCCCTTTATCTGAACTTTTAACTTACTTACCTTTATCTGAACTTTTAAATTTTCTTTAGAGAAAACTGAAGTTAGAATGTGGGCACTCTTTAAAGATCTTTCGTCTCCTGTCTCCAAAAATACACCTACCTGCCTTCATAGTCAGTTTTGCTTTTTCTTTCCTGTCTCATCTTGTTCTGATTGCAGCCCCCTTCACATTCTCAGGGACCTGGTTTGATTATCTCCTCCATCCTGTTGGTAATAATAAAAAATCGATTTTTAAAATTTCCTTCAGTTGAAGCATAAGAAAAATACAAAAGTCCAGAACAGATATTTGTAAACAATTGGGAATGTTACATTCTCCTATATTATCTTCATTTAGTTCTATTGTTCACCTGACATTGATTTTAGAGTGTGGTCTAAGATCAGGTCATCTTTAAATGACGGAATTCTTGGTTGTTACAAAAATACATAAACAGATTGGGAAAAAGGAAATGATTGTTCTAAAGAGGAATAAAGAGTTATAGTGAGGAGGTAATTTTTGATTTAAATCATGATTGTTCAGGAGATAGATGGCAAAAAATAATAAGGAAAGGCCCAGGGACTAGCAATAGGGAGAATCATTTCCCCCACTCTAAGTGCTACCAGAGGGAGTGGTATAATTAGAAGTGGTCACAAAATGAATCCAAAGGGCAAAATAACCAGCACAGGTTGTAAAGGAAATAATATGCAAAAGTGTAAAGTTTAGAAGAGATTTCTATGTGACAGAATTAAATAAACAAGATTTCTTGAAAGAATGGCAAATGTAGTAGAGTGCATGAAATGACTGGTCTTTAAACAAAACCAGAATATGAACGTGGAAAAAAAAATTTGTAAGGGGGAATCCAGATAATGAAAGAGAACTAAAGAAGAGCTCAAACGAATAAAATCCAACTTTTATGTTTTAAGTGTTACAAATATAACATTTAGTGATACTTGTATAAATCACATTTGGGAAATTCTGATTGATATGGGCTATATTAGAAACAGGAGTAGCAGAAACACTACAAAGAACTCTAATGTGATTGTCCAGGCATGAGAAGATTACTGTCTGTCAAGGATAATGGCTAAGAAGTGAAAAGTATAAGTTAAGAAGAAATTGTGGCAGACAAAATTACTTGGTATGTTTAAGATATTAATAAGGTGGGTGAGAAAAGAGAAAGAAATAAATACATTGGAGTGAAAACGGCCAGTTTAATTTTTGGGTAAGTCACAGATGGAACTGAATATAAAATTGTGACAGAAAGATATCTGGGCTAGAGGCAGCTTTTGGAATTGTCTCTTGATAGGTATGTAGTCAGAGCTCACAGGTTCTCTAAGGGCCTTATTATAAACAAATATCAACGGAGGGCCAGAGACTTACTTAAATGTTCACAAAGCATGGAGTCTTGAAAATCTAGTGAGATGACAGGGCAGTCAACATTATCAGATAGTTCTGGGATGATGAAAAAAATAGTGGAAATTGTAAAATTTTTAAAGTGCAATTATCGGTAACTTATTTATTAATGTATTCATAAATTAAAATAATTGTATTGAAATTTTTAGTTGAAAAGTATTGTTTCTGGTTTAGGCCCTGCTCTTATGCAGCACAAATATAATGGCAGGAAGATTTATAGACAGATTTCAATTGTGCTTAGCATTAAAATTAATAAACTTCTAATTTAACAAGAAGTATTTAAAAGAAATCTATATCATCTCATTTTATTTTATATGAAATTTATGATTTCCAGTAACCATTCTCATATTTATTATAGATCTCTGTGACAATAAAATAGGATCAGGTATAAATTGAAAATTCAGAGCCAACTTACCTACTTAGGAATAATTGATTATTTATGAAGTTTCTGAATAGGATTTTTAATACCATCTTGGTATTTACTAGATGGATAGTAAACCACAGCAAATCTTACAGTTTCAAAAATAAAAAAGAGAACATTGACAATTTAAAAATTAAATGAATGTGATAAAAAATAAATTATTATTGTGTTGGCTATCATTACAGTTATCTAAGATACAAAAGTTACAGGCATTATATGGGAACAATAGATAGCAATTGTTTAATTCAATTCATATCACAAATTATAAGTCTCAAACTATATGAAACTAATATTATCATTCATTGTCCATCATTCCAGTTTCAAAGAGATACCTTGCTTTTCTCTTGGTGGTAAAAAGCAAGAGTTTCTTTTTTTAAAATAACCCAATAGTGTACACATACTTATGGCAATACAGATTTTAATTTAGGATTTCATAATAGGTAATAAATTACACATATTTTCATGGAAATATGATAAATAATATTATTCAAATGTTTCAAACTATGGGAACAATAAAATTAAGATCAAATATAAAAATTTTATTTTCTTAGAATGTAAACCACTGGATATAGTACCTTTTAGGCATAATTTTCTCTTCCTTAAATGTTCCTTGCTATTAAGCCATATATTAAAAATATTTGTTTAAAATTGTATTTTCTTGTCCTCTTTCCAATTTACCTATTTACAGACCTCAAAATTATTAGAAATATAAAGAACTATACCTTAGTTAACCCCAGTAGTTTTAAAAGAATATTGCTTAGGAATGACAATTAATAAAGCCCTTTTTAATCTTTTGATAGTACAAATATAGATACAAAAATATTTTGTTATTTTTTGCTACACAAAGGTCAGAATTGATGAGGTTGTCCTTACTTTACTTTCATTTTTTGGCCTGCAGTGGTAGTTGGTACTTGCTTATTTTTTGCTGTATAATTTAAGAAAAGTTTGGGGAAGTTAAATGAAATTAAACAACACTATCTTAAAAATATTTCATTAAGTGGATTTAAGACAATTTTATTTATTCAACCTTTGATTTTTTAATGCAGATTCTTTAATGCTCAACTATAATCTGTGTCAATATACCCTCCTTTATACTCCCATTTTCCTAAAATTATTATTTTATAAATTACTTTTCTTTGTGGTTTGTTCTTATGTGATTTCCTTTTTCCACACTGAGTTCTGTTTTCTGTGGTTTACAAAGTGTTATGCTGCTAAAGGAAGTCAGTGCTTTGATGGTTTATAAGCCTTTCACTATTAAAAATAATTTATTATCGGCTATAAGGAAAGTATTACGGTAAGGAATAAAAAGGATAGGGGATGTACTGAAGAAAATTTCCCACCTTATTGTACTTGGGACAAACTAAAAGAGTAAGAAAAAGACAAATTCAAGAATTCAGGTTCAAGAGTGATGGCTCACAGACAAAATGGTGGGAATGGGATTTATGCATGTAATACATACTGAGGTTGGAGTGTGGAATTTTTGCCTTATTTTGTAGGAAATCTGTATTCTTCACCATACCTAAAACAGTATGTGTAAGCTTGAAAGCATGTTCTCTTACCTCAGTCCAAGTTCTTCAGAACTCTATATCTTGTGTTTTCATAGACTATAATTTTGTGTTATAATGTCTTTCTCTCTTCCTCTTCATCTTTGTTTCTCTGTCTTTCAATGTTTCTCTCCCTCTGAAAAAGTTTAAAATAACTCTATGAACTGTTATGTGAATGATGTGGAAAAACTGGGACTCCTTCATTGTTGGTGACATCATAATTTGATATAATCACTTGGAAACAAATGTTTGGAAGGACATACTTACAAAAATTAAAGATAGGTATATTGTATGAACTAATCTGATTCTAGATATATAACAAAAAAGTAACTGAAAGGAATTAAGTGCTTATGTCTACCAAAAATGTACAAAAATGTTCAAACATGGTTTTTTTAATAGATAAAACCTAGAAACAACCTAATAGCCATTAACATTAGATTTGGTACTTTTTTCTTTTCTTTTTTTTTTTTTTAACAAAGGAACACTACACAGCAGTACTGGCACATATAAGAGCAAATAGAAAGATAATATTCATAATATTTTCTTTAAAGGAATCAAACACAAGAGAGTATTCTGTATGATTCTACACATAAAAAGTCAGAAACAGTCATCACTAATCTATGGTGATAGCAGTCAGAAGAGTGGTTATTTTGGGGCTAAGACTAACATATGTGAAGGGGCCTTCCAGGGGAGTGGGGATGTTCTATACCTTGACCTGTTACATAAATGTATGTGCATGTGAAAATCCAACAATTGGGACACTAAGGATTTGTGGATTTTACTGTAAGATATATTTTTATAAAGTCAATCAAAAAATGGCACTTCTGTCAAACATAGTCTGGGAAAATTGCAGTCTTTTTAGATAAATCTATACATAGAGCATGGTATTAGAATAAAATATTTTCCTAGTTTACTTAATGGTTCCTAGGAATGGATTTTTTTATTTTGTCATTTTTTGAAAGCTATTTTTGCTGGATACAGAATTCAAGTTGGATTTTTTTTTCTTTCAGTATTTTAAGACCGTTGTGCCTCTGTCTTCTCACTATCATTATTTCTGACAAGAAATACACTGCTATTTTTATATTTGTTCCTGAATACATTACTTCATTTATTCTCTAGCTACTCTTCAGATGATTTTTATCTGTATCCCTAATTTTGGGCAATTTCTTTATAATATGATATGGCTTGATACAGTTTTCCTTCGTGTTTCTTGTGTTTAAGATTGAGATTCCTGGATCTGTGGGTTTACGGTTTTAATCAAATTGGGAAAAATCTGGAGCAATATTTCTTTACATACTTTTGCTCTTCCTTCTCTTTTAGGCACTTAAATTACATATATATATATATATATGTATACGTATATTTAGCTGCTTGGACATTTTTCAGTTCATTGAAACTCTACTAAAACTTTTGGGGGGGTGTCTTTTTTTCTTCCTGTGTTTATTTTAGATAATGTCTATTTCTGTGTCTTCAAGTTCACTTAGTTTTTAAGCCTTTAAAACCATTTGAAACTACTTCTGCCTCTTTCCATTAAACAACCTCAGCAAGAATAAGCAAGAGATTAATTTAATAAGCGTACATGGTGAGCAGAAAACCCATTCACTTGACATTCTGAATTGACATGAGCAATGGAAATTTAAGGTACACAAATATAAAAATATTTATTATACCATTTACATTTATTGTTCCCAGCCATTTAGAAAGTCAGCATAACATATCATAGCAATATTGTAAAAAGGAAACTAAATATAGATTAAATATGGAATTGGTTTATTAAAGTTATATAAAATTTAATACTTTTTTAGCAATTGACAAAGAATTGCTAATATGCCAGTTTAATTATTTTAGCTAGTTAGCAAAAAGTGATGGATAACAGATGTGTTCAGAAAACAAAACTGGGGAAACACCTGGTCTTTTTCCTCTGATTCTGAATAAACTGAAATATGCCTTCAGCCTCATTGGGCTGCTTTCTTTGACATCTTTCAAGAAACATGTCTTTAGAAATGTAACTAAATTGTTTCCCCTGAGTCAGTTATGAGTGATTTCTGCCATGGGGGGCATTCTCTCCACTATATGAAAAAGTGGACTCTAAAAGGAAGGTCATTTACATGAGAGAAAGAATACAAATCAAAAAACGTATGCTGCCCCTAGAGTCATCACATTGGTAAACTTAACTTCAGGTGAAATTAAACCACCTTAGAAACATAAATTTCTTTCATACCTTAAGGCATCGATTGCCTAAATTAAATGTCATGGATGAGCCCAAATAAACAAACATATTTCTCTTTCTGTAGGTAGCTAGTGGACTTCCCTACATTATTTTAGTAATGTTTAGGAGAAAACTTACTGATTCCAATTCCCTCTCTTCTTTTAAAGATCTCTATTAATTACAGTGTATAGCAGTGAGTTGGGAGCTATGTCTGTAGGGGTGGGACTTCTCACCTTCTTACAATTGCAGTTATTTAAAAAATAGGTTTGAAATACCTTGCTTTATTATTATTTTATTTTTAGTAAAAAATATCTGAAAATGTTCAGCTTCTCACTTCAATCCTGTTTTAAAAAATGCATTATAAACATAATAAAATATATGCATTTTTCTTCAACCTAGAAAAGCTTTTTGTCATAACAAGAAAATGAGGATTATTATTAGGTACAACAATAAAAGGATGAACTAAGGAGCACTCTTGGTTTTAGTTATGTAATCTCATTTTAAGTAATGGTGCTAGAATCAGAACAAAAAGTATAAGCAGGAAAACCTGTGGTATTTACTAATGACTAAGCTTCAGTCAACCTCTCAAATCATCTTGATATTAAATTGTGAACCTCTCTGATAGATGCTCCTGACCCAGCTCTGACAAAGATCCTAAAATAAAGTACAGCAGTACCACATTACTTCCTCATTGTAACCCAGTATCCTTGGCATAAACAGTCTTTATATCAAATAGAATACCAGGGCAACAAATTATGTTTATAAGGACAGAAACAGAAAAGAGGCAAAGGTGTTTGGGGAATGTGTTTCAGAGTATATTTATATGGTCCCAAACTATACTTTTATTCTTATTTTTTCTTCTAAACAGAGACACCTAAAGATAGAAGTGTAAGGAAGTGTATTTGATACCAGTACAATATACTGTGATTGATATGTGCCCAGGTGCCTAACAGTGAACCAATGTGAGAAAGACAATACTGCATATTTCAGGACATTGATAAGACTGGAGAATGTAGCACAACTGACCAGTGGCCTAGAACTATTAACAGTATCCTCTTGGTGACTCTAGCATTATTAAGAGCTGGTGATAATGCGGGCACCTTCAAAAGTCATTATACCTTGTATATCAATGTGTCCAGTAAAGTTGGCAAGGCATCATGTGATTACACATAAGAAAAGAAACAATTGTTCATGAACTCACAAGAGATCAACCAAAGACTAGTATGTAATATGGTATAGACTTGGGGAGGACCAAATGGAGTAACTTGTGCAAAAGTTCCACAGAAATTGCATTAATCTTTAAAATATTATTTGAAATATTTCTTATCATTTTAACATATACATATATAGTATGTGAATTAATGAGTATTAATTAATATCTAGGACTTTGCTTTTAAAAAACTAATGAACTTGACAAATCCAAAAATAGAAGTGTCTTTAAAAGTCAATAATGTACATAATGAATTAGATCCTTCCTTATTCTCTTTCCTTTTCTCTTTCTTCCTTTATTTAATAAACCTTTATTGAGTATTTGTTCAGAGCTAGGCACTGGGTATAAAATCACAAATAAGCATGACTGATGTCATTGGGGAGATCACAGTTTAGTAAAGGAGCTGCAATAAAGTGTACCATAACTGCTATAGAAATCAAATTGCCACAGGAATACTTTTATGACCCAGTTACAAACACAAAGTTCCTGCAGAGAACAACTAGTCTTTAAAATTTTTCTCATAATAATTTGGCTACGTTTCTTTCATAAAATATAACATTAATCAGCAACATGTAACTATTGACCAAAGGGAATTATAAATATATCACTCAAAGATCTGGGCTAAAATTGGCTGGATACTTAGAGCAATAGGAATAATGAAGGCATGTGGGAAAGCTGACAATCAGGAGTATTTATGAGAATACTGGGTATTATTGTAAATATCTGGATAGGCAGTTTCCTTTTATGGAGGGAATGCAGTTTTATATTGAAATCAAGAATCTTATGCTTTAATGAGATTTGGTTATACAAGATATGTGACTGAATAAATTCATACTGTTTATTTATAAAAATCACTTGGTTCTTTTTTTCTGAGGTAAATTTTTAAGGGCTAATATAATTACAGAGATAGAAAAATATGTGAAATCTATGGATATTTACTCCCATGTTGTCTTTGATTGTGTTGCTCATTAAGGTACAATTTTTTCTTATTATTAAGATATGAAAAGTGCACCTTAAAATCTGAACAGTATATTACTTGTGAGTAATCTGTCAAATGGCATGGCATGAGACTATGCTGATAATATTGACTAATATTAGGCCTGGGAATTACAGGTTATCTTTATACATGGTTTATGTACATTACTTTGGATATTTTTAAGGTTGATGGACATAATTCCATTAAACATTCTGGTTAAAATTTTAACTATCTCAATTGAGATTTAAGATTTTAAGATTTATTATATATCTATAGTAATAGATTGTCATTTTGCCACAGAGACAGAGACACACAGATCCATGGAACAGAATAGAGAACCCAGAAATAGACCCACACAAATATGCTCAACCTACTTTTTTAATGGAGTTAATTTTTTAGAGCAGTTTTAGGTTCACAGCAAAACTGGGTGCAAAGTACAGAAAGTTTCCATATACCATCTGACTGCATACATGCACAGTCTCCCTGATTCTCAGCATCTCCCAGGAGAGTAGTACTTTTGTTACAATCAATGAATCTACCTTGACACATTATTATCAATCCATGCTGATAGTTTACATTAGGGTTCACTTTTGATGATGCATATTCTATGGGTTTTGATGAATGTATAATGACACATATTCATTATTTTAGTGTTATACACAATAGTTTCACTACCCTAAAAATCTTCTTGTGATCCATCTAACTTATTTTTGCCAAAAATGCAAAAGTAATTCAACTCAAGAAGAAGAGTCTTTTAAATAAATGGTACTGGAGCAATTGATATCCACACACAAATAAAAGAAATTTGACTTGAACTTCACACCAAAAAAAAAAAAAAATTAATTAAAATGAATTACAGAATTAAATGTAAGATAAAAACTTTAAAACTTTCACAAGAAAATAAAGGAGAAAATCTTTGAGAACTAAGGCTTGGAGAACAGTTCTTAGATTTGATACCAAAAGCAAGAGCCTTAAGAAAAAAATCAATACATTGGACTTTATTAAAAACAAAACAAAACACAAGTTTGTTCTGCAAAATAACCTGTTAAGAGAGGCTACAGACAGAGAGAAAACATATATATAAAACACATATCTGACAAGGGACTCATATTTTGAATATATGAAGAACTTTCTCAGAATTCCCAAGTAAAAATCAAACAAACAAAAAATCCAAGTCAAAAAATGGGCAAAAACATGAAAAGACATTTCACTGAGGAGGATATGTAGATGGCAAATAAGCACATGAAAAAATCCTTCACATCACTATCCATTCAGGAAATGCAAGTCAAAACCACAGGAAGATATCCTATATAGCTATTAGAAGAGATTACACAAACAGAAAAAACAGTAGTGGGAAACCATGAACAGGGGGGGACAACCTATGGGAGTGGGAGAGAATTTTTGCAAGCGACGTCACCCACAGGAGATTAGTTTCCAGGATATGCGGACAGCTCATACAGCTCAATGTCAAGGAAGGGGACAGCCTGGTCAAGGAATGTGCGGAGGACCTAGGTGGATATTTCTCCAGGGAGGACATGCAGATTACCAACAGGCATGTGAGGGGTGCTCAACATTGCTAATTATTGGAAAGCTTCAAATCAAAACTACAATGAGGTATCACCTCACACCTGTCAGGAGGGCAATCATCAAAATGCTTGCAAGTAGTGAATACTGGAGAGGGTGTGAAGAGGGGAAAACCCTCCTACATTGCTGGTGGGAATGTGGATTGGTGCAGCCACTGTAGAGAGCAGTATAGAGGTTCCTTGGAGAACTAGAAATGGAGTTGTCATATGATCCAGCAATCCCACTCCTGGGCATGTATCTTGATAAAACTCTAATCTAAGGGGATATATGCACCCAGTGTTCATGGCAGTGGTGTTTGCAATGGCCAAGACATGAAGCAACCTGGGTGTCCATCGACAGATGAATGGATGAAGAAGATGTGGTGTGTAAATGCAATGGAACATTGCTCAGCCCTGAAAAAGGATGGAATAATGCCATTTGTGGCAACACAGATGGATCTAGAGATTATGATGCTAAATGAAGTGGATCAGACAAAGACAAGTATCATATGATGTCACTTACACGTGGAATATACAAAAGTGATAGAAATGAACTTGTTTGCAAAACAGAAATAGACTCACAGACATAGAAGCAAACTTATGGTTGCCAAAGGGGAAAGGGGGGTGTGGGGAGGTGGAATAATTTGGAATTTGGAATTAACAGATACACACTCCCACATGTAAAGTGGATAGACAACAGGGATCTACTGTGTAGCACAGGGAACTGTGTTCAGTACCTTGTGGTAACCTGTGGTGGAGGAAAACCTGAGAAGGAATACATACATGTGTGCACATATGTGCACTTTGCTGTACAACTGAAACACTGTAAGTCAACTATACTTCAATTTTAAAAAATGGGGAGAAAAAAAGAACAGTGGCAATACTAAATACTGGCGAGAATGTGGAGAAACTGGATCTCTCAGTGCTGGGCATGTGCAATGATACAGATATTCTGGAAAATATTGTGTAATTTCTTTAAAAAAGTAAAACATGTACAACATGGCGTGGCCATCACTTTGGTGGGGGGGCATCTATTCTAGAAAAATGAAGTCATGTCTGCACAAAAACTTGTAAATAATTGTTCATATAAGTTTTATTTGTAATAGCCCCAAAATGGAAGCAATCAAAATGTCCTACTATAGGCAAACTTAAACAAACTGGTACGTTCATCCCATCAGAAACTACTTAGCAGTAATGAAGGCTGAAGTATTGATACACATAACAACTTGAATGGATGAGTACAAAAAACCAATCACAAAATTTCAAATGCTGTATGATTCCATCCTTGTAACATTTTTCAAATGATAAAATTATAGAGATGGAGAACAAATCAGTCATTGCCAGAATTTAGGGATAGTGGGGTAAGAGGGCAGAGGTGATCATGATGTGTAGCATGAGAGAGATCTTTGTGAGGATGAAATAGTACTGCATCTTGATTGCAGTGGTGATAACATGAATATACCCATTTGATAAAATGACTGGAACTATTCATACACATTGTACCAATGCCAACTTCCTGGTTTAGATATTGCACTACACAGCGATGTAACCATTGGAAGAAACTGAGTGAAGAGTACATGGGGTCTCTGAAACTTCCTATATATCTATAATTATTTTAAAACAAACAAACAAAATTTAAAATTTAAAAGTACTTAATTTTAATATTTTATTTAAACCAATGTCCAAAATATTATTTCCCTGTATAATCAAAATAATAAGTATGAATGAAGAAAACTATTTCTCACATTATTTTTAAGTCTATTTTTGATCTACTACTGTTCCATTAATCCATGTGTGGATCCTCTCACTAATACCACACTATCTTGATTATTGTAAATTTATTGTATGTCTTAGATCAGGTAGTGGTAGGTTTTTCAACTACTGGTGGACCTATTAATTCTGCAATCAGAAAACTTCAAAGCACTCAAGGAGATTTATTATATCTACACAATTGTACTCTGTACCAAAGACTTCAAGTTCACTTTGTTTTCTATTTTCTATCTCTGATTTCATCTAGCCTAATTGTCCAAAATAGCTCATTACAAGTTCTGTTATGAGACTAAATGACACATTAACATATTACAATAGTGAACTGCAAAAAAGTTGATAAAATTATAACATGAAGATATGCACCAAATTTTAAAACAAACTATTTCTGATGATCAAACTTGTAAGCAAAGATTAATGTGAAAAAAAGGAAAGTTAAAGGAAACTCCAAAGCTATATTATCTTCCCTCTTGTGAGTTACATTTAAAGAAATGTGGGCAATGTGGCCATATGTACCCGGGAAAACCACTGTGATATTGCTCAGTAGAAACTGAAATTTAGTACCATATATGTAAATCTCGAATTCTATCCAAGAGAGTGTAATCACTAAAGTCCCAAAAGACTTCAATTAGACCTATAATATACTCCCAAGAAGAGAATTAAAATAGATTTTCAACTTCTTTTGAATTTAATTTTACAAAATACATCAAATAGAAGTTACGAGTAAATTGATCTGACATAAAAATTTTACGTGAGTACAAAAATAATAGTAAGAAATGATATTTTGTTTTCTTTACTGGCTTTCTCCCTTAATTTTTCAACTTCCAATCTCTGGAGACCTGGGTTAGTGATGGAATAAGAATGCTCAGCACATAGGTATGGGAATCAATAATTATATAATTAGAACTGATTTATATCAACTATTATATAACAGCATTGTTAAAATTATAGTACCCTTTAAATATGTTTGCCAACTTCTTTGACATTCTTTCTTTCAAAGAAGTAGCAAACTGTAGGCTCAGTAATTCCAACATGGTATACCACATCTCTGAGTAAAAACAAACAAATATGATACTGAGCCAATTGATCTTGGAATGTTAAACTTTTGGGTATCAAAGAAACTCCATATGATGTTTTGAAGAATATTTAAATACTTATTCTATAATCTTATTACTTCATTTATTTATAGATCAGTGGAAGAGAAGAGAACCCACAAGTAAAGCCTAACAAATAAGTACAACTAACTTTGACAAAGATGTTAAAGCACAGGTCAGTGGAGAAGGAATAGTAATTATTTCAACAAATAGTACTGAAACAAATTAGATATCCGTAGACAAAGTGAAATGAAACAAAGGTTTTGACCTAAACACTCACACCTTATACAAATGAATCACTGACATAAATGTAAAAGATAACACTATACCTTTTAGAAATAAAGATAAGAAACCTTCAGCCTGGGTCTAGGTGAAGAGTTCTTAGAATTGGCATCAAAAAGTGGCACATAAAAGAAAAATATATATACTGGACCTCATCAAAATTAAAATTTTTGCTCTACAAAAAACCATCTGGAGAAATTGAAAAGACAAACTAGAAATTGAGAGAAAATTTTCACAAGCCATATATATCTGACAATAGTCTTGTATCTAAAATATATAAAGAGCTCTCCACATTCAACAATTAAAGAAAGATAGAATTCAAAAATGGTCAAAAGATATGAACAGATGTTTCAACAGAGAAAATAAACAGATGAAAAAGAGTTTCATCATTTATGTGCAAAATGTCAATTAAAACCACAGTGAGATGAATATACACCTTTTACAAAGTCAAAAAGGATGATAATACAAAACGCTGGTAAGGAAGCAGAGAAACGACTCCTCGTATATACATGGCTGATAGGAATGCTAAATGATGTACAGCTGCTATGGAAAAAGGTATGACAGTTTCTTACAAAACTAATTATGTGCCTACCATGGGACTGAGCAACTGCACTCCAGTGCATTTAGCCCAGAGAAATAAAACTTATACCCACTCAATATCTGGAAACAATTCACATATTTTTAAAGTAGTGAATATTTAAACTGTGGTGCATTTAAATCACGAAACACTACTCAGTAATAATTTTTTAAAAAGAGCTATCAATTCATGCACAAAAACTTTAATGACTCTCAGGAATTATGTTAAGGGAAAAAAAGCCAATTTCAAAAGATTATATACTAAATGATTTTAATTGTATAACAGGCTTGAAATGACAAAAGTACAAGATGGAGAACAGAGTAAGGTGATTGGTCAGGGGCAGGGTTCAAGGAGGTTGTTGTAACTATAAAATGGTTGTAGAAAGAATTCTTGTGATAGAACTCTACTGTATCCTGACTTTGCTGGTGATCACAAGAATGTACATATATGGTAAGATTATATGGAACACACACATACACACACAGGAGTGAGTGCATATAAAACTGGTGGAATCTAAAGCAGGTCTCTGACTTATATCAATGTCAGTTTATTAGCTATAATATTATAATACAGTTACACAAGATAACATCTTTGGGGGAAACTAGGTGAAAGGTATATCTGATCTCTATTTTTTTTTTTTTCACAAATGCAATTGAATCTAAAGTCATCTCAATGCAAAAATATTAAAATAGATGGGAATTAAAATTACAGAGGTAAAAATCAGTATACCTTTTAAATATGTTGTCATATATCTGGTCTTTTGAAATGTGGAGAAAAGACACTTCCTTCTGTTTTAAGGTTAATGACAATGTTTAATAAAAAATAAATTTTCTTAGTATATTACTACTAATTCTAGAAAAAAATTTTCAGTCTAAGACATACTTTTCCAACTGTTCTTTCTAACTCTAAACATGCTTTAGCATATTTCCCAGTAATTGATTTATTTATGCCATGAGAGTATTTCCATCACATAATGTTAAATGATATAATTTAACATAGCAATATGGAAGTTCAAAAAAAGTGTCAAAATATTAGATTCCTATGCATAACAACATTTTTTGTGTTTATGGTATAATTGCCTTTTTTCAAATATATAAAGAAACTATTAAAATAACAAACTTGGCAAGTTTCTTAAAATTAAAAATACGTTCTAAACTATCATCATAATGCTAATAAAATTCAGAATTTTAATTAATAGGAATTTCAAAATAGAAATAAATATTAGAAAGTGATTATTAAAAACTTTTGAATCATCAAGGGAATATCCATAAAAGAGCTTTAAAAATGTCAGTTAACAATTCAACTATAAATTCCATTTGTCATTCTGGTTAGCAAAAACGTCTCTTCTTAGAATAAGTGACATTTCTTAGTTTCTTTTTAGAAGAAATGAAATTAGATGTTGAATAATGAAATTAGATGTGCATTGTTGAATTGTAGGGCCTCTTTGCAAGCCAATACCCAGGTTCTACTACAGTGTCTGCGCATGGTTGGTACACAATTAATATTTGTTGACAAATGAATGAACAAGCTGATGTAAATATTTAGGTTCATCCTTACTGGACTGGTATTTGAGATCTTCTACAGTTTTCCCAAAAACAATCTTCAATTTATTGACTGTGTTTTCAGTTATTCCTTGCCCTCTTTTAAATGAATCATTCTTCTTACTTGTACCTAGTTTAACTCTTTACTTGTAACATGGTTACATTTTCTCCTACAGGAGGTATAGGTAGCAACGCTATCTGTGTTTTGATTTACTATTCACTGCCAATTAGACTGCTTTCAGTAGCAACTAACAGAAAACCCAAGCAAATCATCTCAAATAATCAAGAGGATTTAATGGGTCATTCAACTGAAAGGGCTATGTGTAGTTCAGAAAACAGGCATGATTTGATCTGGAATCTGGGTTCATTTTCCTCCAGTTCTCATGTTGCCCCTCTGTGGATATTGGCTTCATATTCAGTTTGAATTTTCATAGTTGAAGGTATCCGGAGAGAGCATTTACCCTCAATACAGGGAAACAAATTCCAAAGCTTTGTGCTTACTGAACCACTATTCATTCACTGCTTAGCATCTGTGGAATTATATACAGTAATTAGATTAGTTCTGGCTACCTTAAAAATATGATTGACTCTGATCTTGAGTGACTGGGACCCCATGTCACACTTAAAAAAGAATGTGTAGTTAATCCTAACTGTATGTTTTATAAGGAGGGAGTTTAGAAGTGATTGGTGTAATGGTATTTGCTGTATATTTTGTATCTGTTTCTTAATCAGAGAGACAAAGTGAGCCATGAAGTTCAAACAGATTATTGGTGAGAATTGGTTTCAGTGTTATAGCTCTAATCCTTGAGCAACTGTTTGGGTAACAGGGTTTTCTCTGTGAAGAGTTGAGAAGATATAGATGAAAAACAAAAAGAAAAAAGAAAATAATGTGATTGAAATTACTGTGTATCTCAGTTGCTGATGCTGTCAGGATTTTGTGACGACCGTGTTACTTTTGTTTATGAATATTTGATGCTATATATGAAACACTACACTGAGACTCTTAGAGCAGATGAAGAGTGAATCTAACAGAAAGTGAAAAAGAAAACTTTCAACTCCTCTAGGCTTCAAAAATAAACACACAAACTTCAATAAGATATCATATTCCCTCCAGACTCCAACTATGCCCCCACTAAGATATTTGGGTACAAACAAATTACCAAAAGAAATAAGGATACATACTTCGGAATAGGCACAGAAACAAAAATGATTTTATAATTACCAGTATACAATTTTTAAACAATCAATCAGAATAGAAAATACGGAGCTAGAGCAGGGTTTAAGAACTGAATTGAACATTTCTTTCCTTCATTTTGGTGCATTAAGAAGGTAAGAATTTGGGTCATACTGTAAAGTGGGGCTCAGGAGGTAAGTCCAGAAATGGGTATTCATTTTTGGCAAAAAATTAAATGAGGAAAAAAAATGAAATGAGAAATGAGGGAAAAAAAATGAAATGAGAATAAATATAAGAGATCCAAAGAGGGAGAAAAGTTAGAAGGCACCAAAGAGGTCAGAGCAACCGAAAAGGCTAAAGAGAAGTCTGACCTAGAGAAATTACAGAAGTACAATTTGTTTTTGGCAGGTTTCAATGAAAAGGCACAGTGGGATCAGTGACATCTGTTTGATGATTTTTTTTTTTAATGGACTGAGCATGCGCAATTGAGCCCCTTCTAAACTTTAATTTGCCTGAGCCAGGAACAGATTTGTTTCCTTTCATCTCCCAGTCAACGTTCTCAGCAAGGTTTCTCTTTTCTAGTAGTTGATAAACTGATTCTAAAACATACATGAAAATAATAGCTGAAAAACTTTTGAGAAAGAATAGAGTTGAAGAATTTTGCTACTGAATTTCAAGACTTCTTACAAAGCTACTGTGTACTAATGGTGAAAGCACGGACAAGTCTACTAATGGAACAGAAGGGCATCCAGAATAAACTTAATATATGGTAATTTTTTTAAACAAATGTGCTAAGCTAATTTAATAAGGAAAGATTAGACTTTCCATCAAGTGGTGATAGGTAGACTAATATCCAACATATGTAAAAAAAAAGTATGGACCAGTATTTCATATCGTTCAAAAAATTAACTTCAGATTGATCATATAGCTAAATGTATATTAAAGAGATTTCAGAAAAAATAAGGTAATATCTGGGGACACAAAAAGCACTAACAATAAAAGAAACAGAAATAATGCATCAGACCTCATCAAAACTAAAAACTGTTTTTCAAAAGATCATTAATAAAAAGAAAAGTACAATAGTTGCCATATAAATATCTGATAAAATCCTGTATCCAGAATTTATTGAAAATCATCAATAGAACGACAATCCGATAAATATACAGAATTACTTGGGGAAAAAAAAACTTCAAAAAAGAAAACTTATAAATGGCCCATGAAAAGATACTCAACATGATTAGCCTCTATGAAAATTAAAACCACAATAAGATACAACTTCCGCTCACCAGGAATATTGAAAATAATGCCAAGTATTTTAGAGGATGTAAGAGTATAAAATTATTTATAAAAATTTGGAAAGCAGTTTTATGCTTTCTTATAAAGTTAAGTATACACCTAAAAAATGACCCAGTAATTCCATTCCTAAGTGTTTACTACAAAGGAATAACATACATGCACAGAAATGTTCACAGTATCTTTAAACATAGTCACTAAAAATTGGCAAATAACTATCCATCTTCAGGTAAATGGATATATTTATACAATGGAATACTACCTAACAATTTAAAGGAGCAAACTACTACTTTTCTAGAAGCATAAATAAAGAATATAATTTGGTTGAGTGATAGAAGTCTGACACCCAATAAAATATGCACTGCATGTTTTCTAGTTAATATTAAGTTCTGGCCAGACAGAACTAAGATTTGATTAAAAAATATCAAATCAGTGGTTGTGTGGGTTTGAGGATTAGAAAGATAGACTTCAAAGATAGTGTAAGAAACTTTTGTGGATAACTGAAAGTTTATGTATCTTGATTAGGGTGGTGCTTAAATAAAGGCATATATTTGTCAATACACATTAATCTGTACACTTAAAAATCTATGCACTTTATTTTACTAAAGTTCATAGCTCAATGAACTGATTACAAGATAAACAAAAATGATTTTGTGAAACTTCGATGTTGTGAGTTACAGAGTTGTAATTCTTTGTCACACAGTAGCCTAACAGGATTTTACAAAATGCAAACAAACTGGGAAGCTTGAAAACAATGAGTATTAGAAGGAAAAGATTTTACACACTTTATAGTTTATAAATTATTTTCAAATGCTTTAGAGTTTCAGAGGCTTCTAGGATGTCATTGTTGGCAGACAGCAGAAGCAGAAGAAGAAAGGAAAATGCATAGAATAATATGATGTATTTTTATTTGCTTTATAAATTACTTGGGATTTGAAAACATACAAGTAATATTAATAAGAATGACTAGATCTTTTGAGTATTAAGTCAGACAGGCATTTTACTTCAAAACATGTCATGCTTGACTAAGGATAAGTGAACTCTCTAGCTAAAAGATCAAGTTTAGTTTGAAATTATGACCCTGTAAAATTTATGAATTTTGTAAAACATCTTCTCTCAGATATACCCCTACTTCTCCTTTCACTCTCTCTCTCCCTCACTTCCTCTTTTTCTCAATAATATAAATTTTTATCCATAAATCTGTGTTCTTATTTTAGTGTAATTTATATATAATACCATGCTGCTGTTTTTTAAATTTATAATGATTCATTATTATAAAGTATAACTTTACTTGTTTCTTTGGGTTCCTGGAAATAAATTTGTGTTTGAAGTATTTTGTCCTATTTTTCCTCCTGACAAGGCGAAGCTTATAGGTGCAACTACCTATAAGCACGTATCCTGAGATAAGTTTCTGCCTCTGGGCAGAGATCCCAGCAGCGCTGCTCTATGTACAGTTAATGGACCATATCATAAAGACACATATTTTTAGACAATAAAAACTGATGGGTGCACAAATGTTTGCAATATTTAGGTAGAACTTTGGTCACGAGTATTCTGACCCTGGCCATCTGGGTACATAAATATGGATGTAGACCATTTTTGTAAACATATTTTGCCTTTTTGATGATGAGTAGATTTGTTTTCAGCAGGTAAGGTGTTCAGAAGCACAGTCTGCTTCCCTTAAGCGCTACCAATACAATATGCATTTAAGTTGCTTATGTGCAGTCTTGAGCAATAGACTCTAAAAGCGACACAATTTTGATTGAAATTAAAAATAACTTTAATGTTATTTTGGTGCTCTGTGTGTGTGTGTGTGTGTGTGTGTGTGTGTGTGTGGTGTGATTTTAGCGTGTCAGATTTTACCTGACAATAACTTTTTTATTGAAAAAATCTGAAACTAATGCTATTGTGAGCAACACTGACTACCATTAACTACTGCATAGTGTGTTTTCGATAATTAAATTAATAAACATGTAATCCTTTAAAGTTAAAGCATAAACAAATACTATGCTCTCTTATTCCATGCTATGACAGGCGTTTATGTTTAAGGCTGCCACTTTTGAATTTCACTGAATGTGAACAAAGCAAAACCATCAAAAGGATACTCTTCCTTTACAATTGTTAGTATCGGCTCAAAAACTATGTCTTTCATCATATTTAAATAAAACTGTCACTTTGGAAAATTAGATTATTAATTTTCACAAGGCATGAATCTCAACCTTTGTGGTACTTTTTCAATATAATCATTAAGAGAAAGTTCATGAATACTTAATGAAAAAGAGGCATTTGCATCATATAAATACCTTCAATCTCCTGTTCTGTATGCAGTGGTTGCACTACCATCTGGCAAAGGTTTCAGTTGACTGAAGCTAAAGCAATAAATTAATACAGCAAAAGATGCTACCAACAGTTTTAAGCCAATTAAAATGCTTGAAGCTGACTCAATGCATGTTAAAATGTTATGTCTGTTTCTGCCAATAGCCATGTATAAAGAAATATAATAAGCCAACAATAGCTGAAGGAAAGTTAGCAGGAGTCAAGGGTGCTCTTCATTGTGGGCACTTAGAGCAAAGGCTCATACAATTAAAAAGTGAATATTGGCATGTGCGACCCTCCTTACCACACCACCCTATCTCTCAGGTGAAGGGTAAAATTTCCTGTTTATTTTTATTGAACATATTAATACTTTTGTATTTCAAATAACAAAGTTTGATGTTTCATGTCTCTGAGAAACTTGTACTGATTGGGATCTATTTGTGGAAAACAAATATTTAATTTCCCAAATTTCCAGACAGCACTACTGGATTAAACAGAAGATAGATATTAGCTGCAAAATGACTTTGGAAAGAAAGTATTTTTTCCAGTTTATTTATTTTTTTTAATTTTTTAAATTGAAGTATAGATTGTTTACAACATTTCAAGTGTACAGCAGTGATTGTTATATATATATTTATTTATATATATATATAATCTTTTTCAGATTCTTTTCCATTATAGTTTATTACAAGATATTGAATATAATTCCCTACACTATACATTAGGTCCTTGTTGTTTTATATATAGTCGTGCGTAATCCCAAATTCCAAATTCATCTCCCCTACCCCTTTTCTCTTTGGTAACCATAAGTTTGTTTTTTGTGGCAAGTCTATTTCTGTTTTGTAAATAAGTTCATTTGTATCATTTTTTTTTAGATTCCACATATAAGTGATATCATATATTTCTCTTTTTCTGTCTGACTTACTTCACTTAGTATGGTAATATCTAGGTCCATCCATGCTGCTGCAAATGGCATTATTCCATTCTTTTTATGGTTGAGTAGTATTCCATTGTTTGTATATACCACATCTTCTTTATCCATCCATCTGCTGATAGACATTAATTGCTATTGTTTTAAAGCTAGTTTTTATTTTTGAATGTAGATGGATAAAAGCAAGCAAATGAATATTTTATTATAATCTTTCAATACATAGGTGATCCCATAAGATCATTTAAGACTGGAAAAGCAACAGATTTCTTGTGTTTCATATATGAGACAGTAAATGTTATCTCTCATTACAATTTTCATTTGTAAACATGAACAACTTTCTAAGTTCACATTTCTAAGGCTGGTAATGTGTACCTTAAATTCTGATTATAAATAAAATCCATGGGTCTTGGTGGTGGGGGGTTAGTTATATAATATTTCTGAGAAGTGTGGTCTGTTTGATTGCTATTTATCCTTATCATCATAATTTTCAGTTAAATATAAATATTCTTAAAGCCCAATTTGTTGATTCAGTCTTTCAATTATGTGGGCAATTTTAGAGACACTAACATAAATTAAAAGAACCAGAAATTCCTAAATACTATCTATCTATCATCTAAAAATCATCTTTTTTATAGAGGCATACCTCAGAGAAATTGCAAGTTCAGTTCCAGACTACAATAAAGCAAATATTGCAATAACGTGAGTCACACAAACTTTTTGGTTTCCCAGTGCATATAAAAATTATATTTACATTACACTATTGTCTCTTAGGTGTGCAAAAGCATTGTGTCTAAAAAAATATATATGTACCTAAATTTAAAACACTTTATCACTACAAAGTGCTAACCATAAGCTGAGTCTTCAGCAAGTCAATCTTTTTTCTGGTGGAGGGTCTTGCCTTGTGTGGGTGGTTACTGAAGACTGGGGTGGCTGTGGCAATTTCTTAAAATAATAATAGAATTTGCCACATTGATAGACTCTTCCTTTCATAAATGATTTCTCTGTAGCATGCAATTCTGTTTGATAGCATTTTACCCACAGTAGAATGTCTTACAAAAACCATTTTCTTTGTTTATCAATAAGAAGCAACTCATCCTTTAAAATTTTATTATGAGATTGCAGCAATTCAGTAACATCTCTAGACTCCACTTCTAATTCTAGCTTTCTTGCTACTTTCACCACAGCTGCAGTTACTTCTTCCATTAAATCCTTAATTCCTCAAAGTCATCCATGAGGGTTGGAATCAGCTTCTTCCAAACTCTTATTAACGTTAATATTTTGACCTCTTCCCATGAATCACAAATGTCCTTAACAGCATCTAGGATGGTGAATACTTTTCATAAGCTTTTCAATTAGCTTTACCAAGATCCATCAGAGGAAGCACTATCTACAGCAGATATAGGCTTATGAAATGTATTTCTTAATAATAAGAATTGAACATTGAAATGACTCCTTGATTCATGGGCTGCAAATGGGTATTGTGTTAGCAGCAGTGAAAGCAACATTAATCCCATTGTACACTTCCATCAGGGCTCTTGGGTGACTAGGTGCACTGTCAACTAGCAGTAATATTTTGAAAGGAATCTTTCTTCCTGAGCAGTAGGTCTCAACAGCGGGCTTAAAATATTCAGTAAACCATGTTATAAACAGATGTGCTGTCATCCAGGCTCCTTGTTCCATTAGTAGAGCACTGGCAAAGTAGATTTAGCATAATTCTTAAATGTCCTAGGATTTTTGGAATGGTAAGAGAACATTGGTTTCTACTTAAAGTCATTGGCTGCATTAGCCCCTAACAAGAGAATCAGCCTGTCCTTTGAAGCCAGAAATTGACTTCTCCTCTCTAGTTATAAAAGTCCTAGTTGGCATCTTCTTCCAATAGAGGGCTGTTTTATCAGCACTAAAAATCCATTTTTTAGTGTAGCCACCTTCATTAATTATCTCAGATCTTCTGGACAACTTGCTGCAGTATCTCCATCAGCACTTGCCACTCCACTTTGCACTTTTACATTATAAAGATGGCTTCCTTCCGTAAACCTCTGCTAGCTTCAAACTTTTCTTCTGTAGCTTCCTCACCTCTCTCAGCCTTTATAGAATTGAAAAGAGCTAGGGTCTTGCTCTGGATTAGACTTTGGTTTATGGGAAAGCTGTGGCTAGTTTGATTTTCTGTCTAGACCACTAAAACTTTCTCCACATCAACAAAAAAGCTGTTTAGCTTTCTTACCATTTGTGTGTTCACTGGAGTAGCACTTTTAATTTCCTTCAAGAATTTTACAGTTTCATTCACGAACTTGGGTAATTGTTTGGCACAAGAGTCCTAGCCTTTGGACTATCTCTGTCTCTGACATGCCTTCTTCACTAAGCCCAATTATGTCTAACTTTTGATTTAAAGCAAGATTTGTGCAACTCTTCCTTTTACTTGAACACTTAGAGGCCATTATTAAGGTTATTAATTAGCCCGATTTCAATATTATTATGTCTTAGGGAATAGAGAGGTCTGAGAAGAGGGAGAGAAACCAGGGGAAGAGCAAGTCAGTAAAGCAGTCAAAACACACACAGCATTTATGGATTAAGTTCAATGTCTCATATAGGTGTGGTTTGCCCCCAAATAATTACAATGTGATGTCAAAGATCATTGATCATAGTTCACCATAACAAACATTATAATAATGAAAAGGGTTGAAATATTGGGAGAATTACTAAAATGTGACACAGAGACATGAAGTGAGCAAATGCTGTTGGAGAAAGAGAGTCAATAGACTAGTTTGATGCAGCGTTGCCATAAATCTTCAATTTGTGAAAAACAGTATCTGTGAAGTGCAATAAAACAAAGCACAATAAAATAATGGATGCCTGTCCCCATCTATCTCCTGAAATGAAATTTATGGATACTGTGGTGATGATACAGATTGATTCAAATATCCAGTGGCTCTAAAAACATGCCTAGGCTTGGATCCCATGCTGTCCTGCCTCAGTAATGGAGTACAGTGAATAGTATCACTTCAGTCATGGGCACACAGAGCCAAAACCAAAGGGTCAGTAGGATAATCCCCATCAAAATACAGGAACAATCTTACCTGCACAATAGGGAAATACTATTCTGGGAAGGTAAAACAACAAATAGCCACCACAACTTTAATTTGTAGTCCTCTTTTCTGCTCACTTTTTTTGAGTTTCTTAAATTTATCTCAGCATATGATTGTTTATTTGGCCAAAATCACAATATTATGTGAGTGGATAAGACATACAAGATGGTGTCATATTGCTATGACTACTCCTATGACGAAGACCAGTACTGTTACACTGTGGACAATGCTTCCCTGATATCAGTTACAATCAGAATAACTAGCAAATACAATATTCAACTATTTATTGAGTACTATGTGCCCACATTTTTCTAACCATTTTATTATTTTTATATTAATTAAATTTAATGTTTATAAAATTAAATAATTATATCAATTATTTAATTAATTAATATAAAATAATTATATTCATTGGATTAATTTTATATTAATAATAATTTTATGTTAATTAATATCTCTGGAGAAAGAAAGATTTGGGTTTGAATGCTCCTGATAGGAACTTAACAGTCTAAGCTATTATTTTCTCATGAAGATTATAGCAGCATATATTTCATTGCCTTGTCATTATATTTAAATGAAAAATATATATACATTAACACAATATTTGCTGAGGTCTCAGTAAATGTTAGCTATTCATTAATGTCATAGATGAACCTGAGGTTTTGCATAATTATGTTACTTGTTCATTGTCACAAGGGTAAAAGATAACATGGTTTAAATCTTGTCTCTCTGACTTCAGAATCCTTATTTTGAAACATTGCACCATTTTTCCAGGACCCCATTATTAATGCAATGGCTTTTCTATTATATATTAAAAGTCACAGAATTTTTATATAGAAAAGACAGTAGAATATATACAGATTAGATGCCTGCTTTACATAGGATGATACTGTAGCCAGAGAATATTCAGTTCCATGGCAAATATCACAGAATTGGTTAATGGCTCAGTTGAGACCAGAAGTTAGTTTTCTTGACTCCCAAATCAGTGCTTTAAAATGATGTTATTTTGAAAGAATCAGGAGAATGTATATTACATAAACATGGTTTCTGAATCATCAATAAAATGAAAATGAATACTAAGTGAAGTGACTCATCATCAAATTTTAGAAAAAGAGTATGTTCAACAATACTGAAATGATCACCTCCCTCCATAATAGAAGTCATCATAATCCTGAATTTTATCACTTTGTCTTTAAAAATGTGTACTATATATATACACACACACATATATACATATATATACTTGTTGTTTAGTTTTGCTTGCTTTTGAACCTTATAAACTTGTATCAAACTACTAAATATTATTAATCTATTATATTTACATAAGACCAGATATGTTACCTCTATCATATAGAACATGGAATATACACAGAAAAAAATTTATCAAAGGAGCTTTCTGTAATTATGCTTAACTAAATTTGTCACTCCCTGAGCATCTGTAAAGTGCCTAAGTCAATCAAGAAGAGAAGACAGACAAGATATTTTTCTATACCAAGTAGGAAATATGTAACTCCTCAAATACGGCAACCTACTTTATGAAAAGAACCTATTGGTTATGGGAAATAATCATGAATACCAGCTAAATGGAAACAGATCCCTTGGGTGAAAAGCGAGGGACTATTAAAAATAAAATAGTAGGCAGTATGAATGCTTTTATCTGGATGTTGGTTTGATTAAGAACACATGCAGTATGTTAAAGCCATTAAAATCTCCCTGGTTACCTACCTGAACAAGAGTAGAATCACACTTTCAAACAGCGCATGACCCCCATGATACACCCACTTTCCACTTATCCTTTAGACTCATCCCTGCACCCCTTATCAAATCCTCTGCTCTTTTCCTCATATCAATCTATGTAATTTCTTTCATTTGTCATCATTGCTTATTCATTTTATGTGCTCAAAGAACAAAATAATATGCTGTGTTTTCTACTCTCTCAACACATTTAATCATACATATTGAAATCATAACTGCAAAAGACATGCAAGAGTAACATTACTAATAAAAATACTGTGTTTCATCTCCCTAAACACCTTTAGCTTCATACAGAGGAAGCCCTTATCATAGTTAACTGGATGACTTCATGTATTCACACGTCCTACCCCTACCTTTGCTGGGCTGCTTTACTTCCATTCAAATATGTTTCCAAAACTTCAATCCAAGCACTGTCTTCTCAGAACATCCACCTGTTGTCCGTGTCAGAGAGAGAATCCCTTCTTCTATGTACCCATAGCACCCACTCACATCACTGTCATGAGCCCTAATTATTCAGGACTGTCATTATAAGAAATTTGCCTGAAATAGCTTTGAAGATGGGCGGTATGTCTTATTCATCCAACTCTCAGCGTGAAGCAAACTATCTTGTATGTGAAAACATACAAGCTATTAATTAGTGGAAAGAATTTGTTAAGGATCACCAAGAAAAGAGTTTCTATACAACAGTGGTCATATATTCTCTTTTTCTTCTACTTTCCAAATTTTGCTACTAATCCAAATGCTTCTGAGTACTTTGGGTTAGACTATCACTTTAAAAAAATGAGGGCCTACCTCATGAATTTGCCTCAAAATCAGTATTTTCAAATCAGACACACATTATATGAATATTTAAGCCTTTCTTTGCATTTAGCAATAATGCTTTTCTGATATGAGCTATATTTTGCTCCTATTATTTTCTGAGACTGTTAAGCCTGTCTTCTTATCCTGTGTCCACAATTGGCATAACTCATACCCAATAAGGTGATAATTTAGCATAATTTGAATAGAAACAAAGTTAATACAGTGAAGTATGGGGGCCCTCCACTAAGAGACAATGATCAAATGACAGAATAAGATTGATATTTTTAAAGTTTGTGAATGTTAATGTGGGAGAAAAAACTGTTATTATTTTTTATTTTTATCTTGTCATGTTTTAACCTCTTTATATGAAGCATAACATTGCCTACCTCCATTTCAATTAAAAGTCTTCTTTTTTGATTACATCCATAGCATTAAATGTGTGAAATAATTATGTACATAAGTCACCTTTAAAAAAAGTAAAAAGTGCTTTACAGATCAGGAAATACAAGTTTAATCACAACCTTACTTATTTTGAAGTTAGAAAAGCATTATTTTAATTTAAAATAAAGGCATTCCGCTGAATGCTAAATGCTTGGCATTATGCAGAGTGGATATAGACTATTATAATAGTGCTTCACCCAGGTGTATATATTTCAAAACTACCATCATGATAATCTACTCATCTCATATTTGATGAGCATAGAAAACGGTATTGTAAGCTTGCCATGCTTCAAGATTTATCACTAAAAACCTGTCTTTAAAGCATTTCTGAGTTGTAAGTTAATCATAATGAAAGCACCTTTATGATGTTATTATTTTCAATGCATTTTATATACACAGAGTGGTTTTACAGAAATAATCACATTTTTTAAGCATCGTCACCAGACACATCCTGATTGCCAAAGAATGAGTAAAACAAATAGAAGAGTCAATCATATTTGGAATGGAATTGGAATTAAGTACAGACAAAATCAACTTACATAGTTTACAATGTGTGTTGAGATTTTGCTAGTACAATAATATTCTTGAAAATAATAATAACTATAATATTTATTGAAAGCATACTGAATGTTACAGCACCGTGATAAGGCAAAATAGATCTGAAATTTCTTAGTATTTTTCAAGTTACTTAAAAACTTTTAATGTCTTTTTTTCACTAATAATGCATAGCAATGTACATTTGGAGAGAGATAATAGATTGATAGATTACATAGCTAGCTAGCTAGCTAGCCTCATTTTGCCTTGTGAAAATACTTAAATTTCTCAGGATGAGAAATATACACATGCATTTCTAATGTATTGATCATCAATATACACCAATATACTAGATATGCATTGTGAAAATAAATTGTTCTCTAATAATTCATTTTACTCTTGTGTAAGTATTATACATGAATATCTTCTTGATAATATATGGGTGGTATGCATATTTCACTATTTTTTTTCTGTTTTGAAGTAAATATGTTAAAATTTTCATAAAATATGTTATAACAAAATACATATAATTTCCATTTCTGTGACCATGAGAGTAGACAAATACTTTACACTAGGACACTTTACTAGCTGTATCATTTATATATACTCCCACACCTAGTGGCCTAAAACACAAACTTGTTTTTTACCACAATTCTGTGGGTTGGGAATTTGGGCAGAGGTCAGTAGAGATGGCCTATGTATGTTCCAGGTAATGTGAGGAAGCATTAATCACATGTTTGCAGTCAGACGGCAGGTTGGTTGAATGCTGTCTGGTCACAGATTTCCTTATTTACATGTGTGGTTTGACTGCAACTGTCAGCTGAAGTATCAGTATATCCTCTCCTTGCCCTCTCCACAGCTAGTTTAGGATTACTCACATGGTCACTGAGTTTCAAAAGGACAAGTGTCCGTGCATGAGGTTATTAAGCCTCTACCTCTGTCACAGGTTTCAATGTCCCATTGGTCAAAACAAGCTGAAGTTTAGAGATTACACAAAGGTCAGGATAACCATGAGGTATAATTCATTGCTGGATATTAATGTGACAACATACCATAGAATGTGACTCTAATAAGTCACAACCTTACTTCATGAAAAATATACTTAGCCTCTTCTAAGATATCTCAAAGCTCAAATAGTCACACATTAAGTCTAAATGTCACAGTCTCAGGATCTGAATTACATCAAGATGCAGGTGAAGCTTTTTGATATCCTTGAGTATTTCTCCTCTTTATACATGGACTTCAGAATTAAAACAAAAGGATATCTATTTGACATTCCACATGCAAAGTTAGGAGAGGGACACGACAATGGATTTTTACATTTCTGTTCAAAGTAATAGAAGTAATAGAAAGCACATAGGAACACTGGATCACAGAAATTTTAAAATTCAGTCATACACACATTTTTCAGGCCCCCTATCCTAAGGACAGAAAATTTTCATTGATTAGAGCCCAGTTCCAGTTCTTTGGTGAAACTCCCTTTCCAATTTTCTCCATGTAGCTTAGATCTGTCATTTGGGCTGTTGGTTCTGCCCTCTGAGAGATTATTCCTTTTCTATCAGTAATGGCCTGTGTTTGCAGCTGAATAGCTTTCACAATGTTTCCTTATCAAAGAAAGTTAGAAAAGTAGAGGACTTTTTTTTTTTCTTCATTTTGAATCATCTCAATTTCTTACTGTCCAGTCTTTAGGTGCTCTTTTAAATACAATTATTTTAAATTCTTTGAGTGTTACTCATGAATCTTATTGACATTTACTCCATGATTCAAAAGCCACTTTCGTAATTCTTTTAAAGACAATCTTTACTTTGCTTTTATCAGGCTGCTGTGGGACTGAACACTTAACATTCTTATAAACGTTGTATAAATAAGAGGGTCTTTAAACACCAACTTGAAAATTTCCAACGTTTATGAAGGGGTCTTACAGTCATAAACCAGGTCATTTCTTATGTGAGAATATCTTGCCTAATAAGAGATACACACGATTTTATTCTTCATCCCAGACACCATGTACTGCATTTTCAGTTTCCTCTAAATTCTGCTTAAAAAGTGAATACTTAACTTTTTTAGTAATTCTTGAATGAAGTACCATGTCATATGCACTAGAAATTCTAATATTTTCAATATTTTTTTCTAGAAATTTACTTAGCCAGATGCACAAAAACTTTAGGTTATTATTAATTTTTTTTCATCTTCCAAGTTACTAAGTGATACCATTTGCCACTTATTTTGCTACTATATAACATGAGTTTCCTTTTTATCAGCCTCCAATAATAGTTTCACACCTACTTTCTGGTCTTATCTAGACATGACAAACTGCCGTCTCATACATTTTTGGTTAGCACCTATCCCTAATCTTGAAGCCGTTGTCTCATATTTTAGGTTTTCAATAGCACTGCAAATCCAGTGCCAATTTCTGTATTTATTATCTGTTGCTGCAAAACAAATCATCAAAATCTCAGTGGCTTAAAAAAGCAACCATTTATATGTTTTCTATTATAGGTTACCAACTTTGGCACTGAGGTAGGTGAGGCTGCTTTATGTGGTGTCAGCCTTTCTCCCTCATGCTTTTGCTGTCAGTTGACATGTTGATTGGGGACTGGCTGGTCCTGGATGGCTAGTCACTTGACTGTCAGTTCTTTGGTGCTGTCAGTCAGATTACCTCAATTTTCCTACACATGGCTTTTCCGTAGGCTAGTTTGGGCATCCTTAGATGACAGCTTGTTTCCAAGAAGAGAAACCTCAATATATAAACACTTAAAAAGTCTCTGTTTATGTCACATTGGCTTATGTTCCTTGGCTAAAGTTAAGTCACATGGTTGAGCTCAGTCATTGTGGGAGGGAACTATATAAGCTCATAGCTACTAGGATTGGCAGAAGCCATTAATATAACTACTTCCCACAGTGGCTATCTTTTTTTCCTTTTTTTTTTTTTTTTCCGGTATTTTGATTATGACTCACAGTTGTAAAAAATTCCTGCAAAATAAAGGACCTGATATTCTGGCTATAGATAAAGCAGAGAAATTTTTTTCATCCCAGACCACCTTCTCTTACAAGTTAGACTTGTTTTATGTGATATACAAAAATAACAACAATAATAGTTGAAAAGAAAGCAAACAAGTATTAATGGAGACCATAAAACAGGCAAAGCACAGTGGAATAAGCTATTATTTCTTAGGTCTGAATTCCAGAGGGAATGCTTAACTCCATATTCCTCATAAACTGTTCTCTTTCAAACCATCTCCTCTCCCATGTAGCACGGTACTTCTCTTGATCTTGTTGAGACTAAATATTTCATTCAGTAATCATTTTCAAAGACTTCAGAGATATCTCCCAAGCAATACTGCAGATATTTTAAATTGTCAAGGGTATATAACTTTTTAAGAGTATGACTTAAGTATACTCAAAATGAGAGATCAGATTTAAAGGACTTCTTTAGATTTTATCCCATCTTTTTAATGTGTGCTCAGTCTTTGACAGTGTCTTTCAGCATTAAGGAGTACTTAACCAACATCTAAAATAAGTACAATAACAATATAATCACCATATAATGGTTAACATATTTGAATCTCATTGTGAGTTTGGTGTGGCTGGAGGGCAGAGTATTGGGTGGGTGGACAAAGGTTATAATAAGGGAGATCCAGTATGATCTGATTTAGAGTTTATTCTTTGTGTCCCTGTAAACAATGAAGTGTTTCAAGCATATTTAAACACAACTAGACTTTTTTATGTAAGACAAATCTTTGGACGATGCATTTGTAAGATAATTAATGCTTCATTAAAAAAATCAGGGGAAGTTGTTTTTTTTTTTTAACAAGATAAAATATCATTAGTAAATGAACTGAGGAGAAAGAATAGGTGATGATCTGTTCACAGTGCTGAATGATACATAGTTTCATGATGAAAGGACATAGTTTATTGAGAGCTTGAATGTGGGAAAAGAGTAAGTGCATTTGAAGGGGACTTCTAGTTTTTTATATCACATTGATATTATTGTGGTGGACTTGCATCAAGTCAACTTAGCAAAAATGGAACTGTTAGGTAGTTTAGAATACAAATGAGCACTGGGCAGGGGAAGAGGAAGGGGAAAGGAACAAGGCAGAAAATGGCAGTGTATCTGCATTCAGGAAAAAGGACTCCAGAAATTTTTACTTTCTCTAAATGAGGGCCAGTAAAAGAAACCAGTTAAAATCAAAGCACTGCAGCTGCACATGGGAGGGGGATTTGGTATAACGTGACCCAATGAACCTGCACAAAAGGGAATGGGCATGCCAGAACACAGGAAACCTGAGTTATCAGTCAATCAGTCAATCAATCAATCACAGAAATGCCCTAGGCCAGGAGGTAAGACGGAAAAAAAAAAGAGCCATGCCACTTGTCCTCTCTTGGATTGGCCCACTCCTAATTCTCAGAAGTGTACTATCTTTTACTTTTTTAACTTCACTAATAAAAATCTTGCTTATATCACGCTCTTTGTCTCTTGTCAAAAATTCTTTTTTTTGGGTGACTAAGAACTGAGGTAATTCTTATTTTCCTTTTTTCAGTAACAGAACAACATTTCTCAGAGCTTCCCCACCTCATGAACCATGAGAGATATTTCACATGAACTTTTGAAGGTGTAAATGAAGAAACAGCCATCTTCTTATGCTCAAAAACTTTGCAGTGGATACAGGTTGTCGTGGCAGATCATGCATGTTGATATTTATCTGTGTGCTCACCTAGTGGGCTTGGGGTAGTAGGTGGGCCCACAGCAGTTCAAACTTCTGCTAAATCTCCTGTTTTAGCTTCTCTAGGCAATGTGTGCATTTAACTCCATGACGAAGGGTGACAGCTTCTGCAGACAACCCATCCTCCAGCTGGAGATCTGGAGGTGGCTGGTTCCAATACATAGTCATTATTTCTAGTTCAGACTCAGTTTCCTGTTTATCTTTGTTTTTGTCACTTTACCTCTATTTCCCTTTTCTGACTGCTTGTCCTTCAGACCTGTCTTCAGCACCAGAAACAGAAAAACAATCTCACCTAGACTGCATGTCCCCACAATTATGCAAGGTAAAATCCTTGTAATAAATTATATATAGACAGACAGGTAGAATGACAATCCTTATAATAAATTATGGATAAAATTTATGTAGACAGATATTGGTAATGTATAGATATATCAAAAGATATAGATGTATAAGTAGATTCAATACTTAATTTTTATGTATCCTAGCTGTATTGCTTTACTGATCATATCTTAATACGATTATTAACTGGATAACAAAACAAGAGAAGGATTCATTAGTAGAAAAGAATTATTGAGCACAGTTTTTAACATGCTATTTTTAGTTGCCTGGAATTTATCCAGGGAAAGACCAACAGATCTGAATTTTAGGATATAATATTTGGCTGAAGCTAAATATTTGGAAGTGGACAGCATATCAGTGGTAGTGGTACCCATGGATATAAATGGAGCTTGAGAAAAGCTGAGGGCAAAAAAGCTGTTAGTAAACACTAACAGTTAAGAAGGAAAGAGAGAGAGAGAAACCCATAGAGAGACTGAAAGGAAAGAATGAAGAAATTAGAAGAACAGCATTCCAGAAGCCAAAAAAGGAAAGAGATTACAGAAGGTCATAAGCAGCAGACTAAAATATCACAGGTGTATCAAGTAAAATCAGAAGTTAAAGTAATCCATGGATTGGGCAATTTGACATTGCTCATTTTGGCAATAGTAGCTTCAGTGAAAAGGCAAAGTAAAAGTCCCAGTGGATTAGACCAAGTGGTAAATGGGAATTTCAGGAAGTGCTAAGGATATGTGGACTCCTTGGAAGTATAGGTGTGGGGGGAAGAGGAAAAACAATTCTTAGCTAGAGTGTATTTTGAGACCAGGGTTTTTGTCTGTTTATGCTCCAGATGAGATGGAATTAAAAGCAAAGCCTGAGGGAACAGAGATGATAAATGGGGGAGGGGGAGGATGAGGATTGTTAAATTTGGTTTTCAGTTGGATGTCAGCCTAGATCTAGATTATTTAATGAAACTTGGCTGGGGGAAATTTATAGTGTTCTATTAAATTAATGAAAGTATTAAGGATAGATGTGCTGCAGATAGGTTTATAAGGGTGGGAGAAGAAACTGAGGAAATAGTTGAGGGATCTCATAACAAATACAATTTTATTTATATATCAACTAGTGGGTTGAATAGTGTCTCTTGAAAAGATATGACCAAGTCCTAACCCCTAGTCCCTGTGTATATGACCTTATTTGGAAATAGGGTCTCTGCATGTTATCAGGTTAACCTGAGGTCACAAGGGGTATGATGTCAGAGACTGTACATTTGAGTCTGTTTGTGGTTATATTAGAACAGGCAGATAGCTAGATACGAGCAGAGAATGGGGGACACAGGCCAAATGGTGGAAATTGGGCAAAAAGGAGGGGCATATGCCAAATGCAGGAGACCATATATTATATAAACAAGGGATCCCTGGGCAGAGAAGGAAAAGCAGGAACCTCTGGGCTGATAAGCAGTCACTCAAGTGGCCTGAAGGCCAACAAAGAAAGGTGGGAAAAGGCGGGAATCTCCAGAATCCAAATGTCACCTTTTGCTCATTATGCTCATTTGCTCATTTGCTCATTTGAATAAAATTAGCCTTGCCAATTAGAAGTACCCATCATGCACTGATGCCAGGACACTTCTGATCTGGACTAAATAAAGATAAAAATCACCCCTTCTCTTAGGAAGGTGGAGCTGGGATGAAAATCAGAGAATACAACCCCAAACCCTTCCCTCCGCAACGAATATTCCTCCCATTCTTCTTTACACAATATGTAACCAACTTGCCAAAGAAACCCAGAGCAGCTACTTACCTGACCCTGCCTGCTCTCCCCTTGAGGGCGCACTATCTATCCCTTAATAAATCCCCACTTCACTTTCTTAACCTCTGTGTCTCATCTCTGAATTCTTTCTGTGACAATAATCTAATCACTGGCAACAGTTGTTTGTGAGCAAACCACTAATTACAGCAAATATAATGAAAGTGACAGTGTAGTAGAGAACAACCTTTGTTTTGTTGGAGGTTTACAGGGACACCATGACCTAGCCCACGGGGATGGCTGCAAGAACAAAGAATGCCTGCAGCAAGAAGATTACAACAATCAACCACATCCTCTCCCTTATTTTCCCTCCCCCTCCCTTATTTTTTGTATAAAAGGAGCCTGTATTCTGACTAGAGCAGGATGGTTCTCCAAGACATTAGTCTGCCATCCTCTCGGTCTGCCAGCTCTCCAAATAAAGTGGCTATTCCTTGCCCCAACACCTCGTCTCCAATTTACTGGCCTGTCGTGTGGTGAGCAGAACGAGTCTGGATTTGGCAACAATTTCGCCAAGGCAGCCAGGAGCCTTGCTGCTAGTGGCCAGCTGGCTCCGTTTGGGGAATTTTCAGGTGAGGCCCTAGCAGCTGCCAGGACCACTGAGGATCTTCCCCTCTAAATGCCCTGAACCGGCACCCGCTGCCCCAGCGCTTGGCAGTTGGAGGAAGGAATCGACAATTGGGGGCTGATGGGCTCCATACAGTAGGGTAAGTCTCTCTGGTGTGTACAGCCAGGAACTTTACTCCTCTCCATTTGGGCTTTTTCTCTGGAATAATCCAATTTGTTTTAGTGGGGTACCCTGTTGGTGAGAGGAAATAGTTGCTAGACTTTAACCCAATTTGGAACTGGTTCATTTGTTTCTCTGGATGCTTGCATTTGTATGTGTTATTTGTGTTTTGTTTGTCTTGTATTCTTTTTTTTTTTTTTAACATTTTTTACTGATTTATAATCATTTTACAATGTTGTGTCAAATTCCAGTGGAGAGCACAATTTTTCAGTTATACATGAATATATATATATTCATTGTCACATTTTTTTCTCTGTGAGCTACCATAAGATCCTGTGTATATTTCCCTGTGCTATACAGTATAATCTTGTTTATCTATTCTACAATTTTGAAATCCCGTCTATCCCTTCCCACCCTCTGCCCCCTTGGCAACCACAAGTGTGTATTCTATGTCTATGAGTCTGTTTCTGTTTTGTATTTATGCTTTGTTTGTTTGTTTTTGTTTTTGTTATTTTTTAGATTCCACATATGAGTGATCTCATATGGTATTTTTCTTTTTCTGGCTTATTTAACTTAGAATTACATTCTCCAGGAATATCCATGTTGCTGCAAATAGCGTTATGTTGTCGTGTCTTGTATTCTTGTCTTAAAAAAAAGATAGGGAACATTTCAACTATCCCTAAAGAAGGTTCTTTGAGGCACATTTTGAATTTGTGGTCTGATTACATACAGCTATGAACCCATGCCTAAGGGAAAGATGACTTCAGTTTGTGTTTAGTTAAGTTATACTTTGTGTTTTTGGTATTGGGGTTTGTTTGCGCCTTTTGTGTCTTATTGTTCTTAAACTTATAGATGTGGGAAATACTCCATCTGACCCTAAGGAAAGCCCTTTGGGGTGTGTCTTAAATAAATAGGAAAATATAGCTGTGAGCCTATGACTAAGAAAAAGATGGTATTTTACTGTAATACTGTTTGAGTAATGTACACTTTAGGCTCTGAGAAACACTGGCCTGAAAATGACTAAACCATTCTCCAGTTAGAACTGTTTTGCCAGAGAAAAGATAAATAGGAAGAAATACCACATATATAAGCCTTTACGAAATCCCATAATGAGGAAGGTAATAACTGACAGGGCCCAGGCCTCTAGCCATTTTAAAGACCCCCTATAACAACTGCCACCCAAGAGCCTTAGGAAAAACTGACAGTGGGGTCTCAACTAGTGGACTTTGTAACTTCTAAACTTCTATCCCAATGCCAATGACTCAACAGCTGTTATGACCTTTGGAATGCAAATCTTGAAAAAGGGAGTAATTTGGAAACAAATAGAAATACTAAATGTCTTCCACAGAAGTTAGTAAAAATGTTTAGCTATCTACACAGGCAACTTTGATTTGTTCTGTTCATCTGCCAAAAACCCAATTTGAATCCAACCTCTTGTAACTGATGAGTCTTACATTGCTGTATCTGATTCATAGCTAAAAGTTTAAAACGGGAACTATGAGGTCTCTGTGTTTCTGTGTTTGTACATACCTATATGTGTGTTGTAGATATGTGGCATTGCCAAAATTAATTTGTAAAAGAGCCCTATTTAATTGGCTTAAAGAAAATTAAATGCTTATATAAATAACTCAGAAATATAAAAGAAACTGGCCAGAATGAAAATCGGGTTCCTGTGATCTAAAAAAATACTCAGTACTGAATCGATTACCTGGTATTTGAAGCTAACTTAAGCCTATTGGTTCAATTAATATAGACATGTCTCAAGATTCATTAACGTTAAGCATAGAATTTCTATTGTACTTAGGTTTAATAGAAGTTCAATAAAACACTGTCATATCTGTTACAAATTAGTCAGCAAGAAAAACAACTTGGGATAATATTCTCATAAGTAACTTAAATGTAAATGAGAAAGATATTTTGGGTAAACTTTAAGGAATTATTATTTCAGGAATGTCCACTCAAATGATCTCCCCAGATATTTGGTAACTTAAAATTTTAGAGTTGTGTTAAATTAAGTTAAATGATGGAAGTTTATTAAATAGCTAGGTTATTTTCAGATAAAATAAGATATCAAAACATTAATTGCTGAATATTGACTTCCTTTTATAGGAAAACTAAAGATATTTAGAAATGAGTATTAACAAATGTTTGGTGCCACCCTAAAATATTCTCTACTACTAAGGGAAACATCTCAGTATGCTAGGAAAGTAAGATGAATGTTTTCAGTGAAAGAAGGCATAAGGAATGGAATTATATTTTGTTAATGAAAAAAGAGTGACTTTGTCCTAAGCCTAGTTGCTTCTGAATGAAAAAGAAAATAAGGGCCAAAATAATATAGATAGAGAAAATTGTAAAAGGTTTGTGAAAGAGAAACCCTGAAGAAAATAATTTTGTACATGGTCAGGATTGGCTAAGTTTAAAATAAATTTAGTTAATTAAATAAATCTTAAAAGTAAGCTGGTACAAGATGACTAGATTTGGTTCTCTTTCTCTCTGTTGAGAGAACAAAGTTATCTTAAAATGTTAATCTGCTTCTTAGTACAGATTGTAAAGTTTCTTTTACCTCTTAAGTGATCTGTTCTGTATTTACTCTTGAAATATTTTTATTGTTAATGAATAAGTACTGTTTCACAGTGACCTATACTTTTATCTGACCAACTATTTTGAAACTTTTTAACAAGCTTCCCAAATATCAAATTTTAATCAGAATTCTTTTGACCTCCAGCTAAATCTGGGATGCTTCAGAGGGCCCCTGAAACATCCCAAAGAGAGATTTTAAACTAGTAAGTTTAACTTGGTATGCTAAACAACATGGGAAGTATTGTCAAATGAATAATAAATCTTCCTAGGTTATAATGTATAAAAATATTATTAATATAGATATTCTAGAAATTATATGGAATCCCTAAGAATCTGGTATGTCTGAAATGTTACCAGTCATAATTCTGGTTATTATGACCAGATGTCTTTATTGATTACAGTGTAACTAGGTGCTTAACCATGCTTT
Organism: Camelus ferus; assembly: GCF_009834535.1. NCBI lineage: Eukaryota > Metazoa > Chordata > Mammalia > Artiodactyla > Camelidae > Camelus > Camelus ferus. The sequence goes on along the minus strand of NC_045697.1, from coordinate 96,361,125 downwards.
TAGGTCTTTTGTCATTTATAGACAGTTATTGTTTTATTCTGATGCTTTTGCATAATGCTTTCTCTTCAAGGAGATTTACTGATTTCTAATTTCAAACTACAGCAATGAACTAAACTGGGTAAGAAATTTTAAAAGTCTGATGGAAACTGAGTTCATAAAACTGTTAACAAAAGAAGGATTAGTTACATGGGACTAAATAAACTGATGAATATGGTTATAATTTTTGGTTTTGTCTGAAATATTACTGCCTTTTAATCTGTGTTCTCCAGATATAAAGAAGTCCTTCTTCTCAAGCTAATTATGACTTATAGCAGTTTGGTAAACTATACTTTTGTAAGCACCTAGTGATAGTTCTTGGCTTAAATTCTCACTTATGACCTTACTAATACTGCTAACTATATTATTTGTACTTTGCCTGTTTTACATAATTATTATTTCTTGTATTATCAACTGTGTGACTGAGCCTCTGATAAAATAATGACTAGGTAACTTAAAACAGTAGACCAGATATATACTTCTGTACGAGACCAATGATTGTATGTGTGAAAAGTTATAACCCAAGTTAATACCTGGTTTTCTGGTCTCTTTTCATGGATACCCCAAGGTCTCAAATCCATTCTTATGGGAATTCTACAGTTTCTGTTACCACTTCTGTTACCAGGAGTTGGTATATATCTAATATTCAGACTGTTTTTCCTTGTCTAATGTACAGGAAATGAGCAGCTAAGGCTCTTTCTGAACCCCCAGCCACATGGCAAGATCAGGTTCGCTCATTCCATTTCAAGGGCCCCAAACAACGCCCCCTTTCAGCAGGAACACGATGCCCATCTCCCTATTTCCAAGAAATGGAATTAGAGAAACTGACAGTGGGGATTTTGAAGGAGGATTAATAAAATGGCTGCACTTAGGCTAACAAATTGCTTATTCTTATGCTTGCCCTTAAAACGGTCAACTGATCTGACTGACCAGTTGCTACTCACAGTTCCAGACCCACTGTTAAAACTAAAGTTATTGATCTTACTGTTTCTACTTTATTCCAGTAATCAAAAGCTATAATCATGCTTGGTTTCTGAGTCGATCTCCAGGGAGAAGGTCACAGGACTTTAACCTTACAAAATAGCTAGAATTACCAAGAAAACCACACCCTGGGTGCTTATAAGATAAAGAGAAGGAAAGAGTGACAACCGCTAGCCTCTGTAGAACTGGTCGCCTGGAGGCTTCATGACACCATTCTAAGTCTTCAGATGAACTAAATAGCACAGGAATCTAGTACAATTACGGTACAGTGGAAAAAAATAACATTAATAGATATGTATGGGGAACCAAAACCCCAAGTTCAACAAAGTACCAAGGAGTTTTATCAGGATCAAATAGTTGTAAATAAAGAGAAAGAGGAAAAAAAAAGAAAGAGAGATTATACTACTGACTAAAAATGCCCAGGAATGTTCCCTGACCAAAGCTGATCAATTCCATTCTATAATCACCCCCTCATCGCCCCTTTTGAGCAGGAAGTAGCCAGAGCAGTCATCGCCCCCTTTCCCACAAGATTGTGGAATGGACATGGATAGTGGGGAATTGTAGTAGAGAATAACCTTTGTTTTGTTGGAGGTTTACAGGGACACCGTGACCTAGCCCACGGGGATGGCTGCAAGAACAAAGAATGCCTGCAGCAAGAAGATTACAACAATCAACCATATCCTCTCCCTTATTTTCCCTCCCCCTCCCTTATTTTTTGTATAAAAGGAACCTGTATTCTGACTAGAGCAGGGTGGTTCTCCAAGACATTAGTCTGCCATCCTCTCCGTCTTCCGGCTTTCTTCCTTGCCCCAACACCTCGTCTCCGATTTACTGGCCTGTCGTGCAGCGAGCAGAATGAGTTTGGACTCGGCAACAACAGTGATGTATGTACTCCCTGAGTGCATGTTTATAAGGATATTGCTTGCCTTGTACTTCCTCCCTTTTCCCTTTCCTACAGGCTGGGATGTGAACATGACAGTGGGAGCAGCGTCACCTGTGCACCTGAGCACAACCCCGGGACAGGGATGAGACAGCAACAAGATAGAAGGAATCAGGGCTCCTGTATGACGGATGGTGTAGAAGCATTTATCCTGACCAGCTGCAGACATGGCCTTTTCCATAAGAGACCAATAAAATTCTTTTGTACTTGGGCCACTTCACTGTAGGATACTTTTGTTACAACAGAACATTCGTTGAATTCTCTTTCTGGATATGATGTGAAAAAAATTGACTCTGATCTCTTGAAAATCCAGGAATTTGTGCCTACACTGGAAATTATTTCTAGTCAAGTTTATTACTCTGTGTTTTTCTCAAGTAAGAGAAACACAGGAAATTTAAAAACTGGAAGTCACAAACCTGCTGAAAAGTTAATGTGGATCACTGCTTCAGACAATTTCTTAAACAGGAGACATGGCTTCAAATTAGAGGGTGGAAATCTTGTTAAAAAAAATAGGAATCAGAGAAAGGCAAGGGGTGGTAATGAATTAAATAGGAAGTGGTAGTGTAGCACCAGTGTGAAAAAGGTCAATGTTATTCTCAAATGAACATACCGAGTAGTTTCATGTAAAGCGGGAGAGTTAATGTTTGAGAAAACAGCCTTGTTCAAGGATATCAGAATCTCACTATGATATATTATAGTTCTGCTTAAGAAGACAAAATAAACCTCAGAAGAGGAATATAATTCTGGGCTTAAGAAAACATATTTGCTTTATTCACAATGGATCCATTATACAGTTAGCATATTCAGGCCCATAGAATATGTTTTCATGCTTAAGATAATCTTTTTAAATCATATATATAGATATTAATACTGAGTCAGTAAAACCCTGAATTTTAAGGAAAAACAGCATTTAGTTTATATGTGACATCAAAATTATGTACTAACTAGATGTTTACTATATAACCCAATTAATGTGACCAGATATGTGAATGAAATTAAGGATAAAAGATAATTTTAGTATTTTATACTACACAAAGGAAAAATAACAGCATTACATGGAAATTGTTTAAAGTGCTTATTACAAAATCAAGCATATGTTCTCAGAGCAATTTGAATTAAAACCTACCTTAGGGCTTAGAGTTCAGAGAACTCTTTTATGAAGTTACTTGGATATAAAACAAGTCAGGGAGGAAGATGAGGGCTAACAACTTAAAAATCAGCCATTTTACCCAACTGTTCCGCCTTACCCAACTCCCACCACACACACACACAAAACAGAAAGAGAGCATACTCTTTTCCCACATCCATTAGGTTTGCTATTGATTTTTTTATATGAAATAAGCATTTGTTTAGATGACCTAATGCACAAACACAGGCCAGAAAAATCTCCCCATCTATCCATTCAGTCCTCTTGCTGAGAATCTGAACAGGACAACTTCTCTCCAATGATCCTAAGTTAGATGCTTCGTTAAAATACGTTGCCTCGGATGGAGACCCTGTCCAGTAATACTTTGTGTTTTTTACAAACAATGTACACTCTATACCAGTAAGAGTAGGTATATTCTCCAGGCTCAGAATCTTTCTTGGAAAGTAGTAAGTGGTGACAAAAACTAACGAGGCTGAAGCAGTAATAGTTTCATTTCCCACATGTGCTCTGCTGGAATTGCTACTGCTTTCACAGACACTCCTCTCCTTGCATGGCCATCATTTACTCCTCAAAGTAAATGCAGTGGCTTAAATCACATGCTTCACTCACTTCACAGCCAAAATACTGCCCTCCACAGCACTAGAGAATTCTATGGTCTTTGTGCTCGTACACAAACAGTGAACTGATCATATCTGGTAATATGGGAAAACTGAAGCAAGCAGGGTTGAGAACATGGCATTTACAGCATGCGGCACGCAGAGGAAACTGGGAGAACTGCGTACTGATTTACTCATTTATAGTTTATCTCACCACAATATTTCATGGTGTTTGGAGGTAAACCAAGAACACAGGATACAATGTGGCACAGTCCAGGTCCTCCCTCTTGGAAGGGCTAGAAAATGTGCTAGAAAATGAATTCTTTCTAGACATGTTGGCAGGGCAGATTTTTTTCTAATACCTCCACCTTATTTTTTATCCAGACATTTGTGGACTACATACTTCTGGGATTTTTATTTGTGTGTTTCAAATACATGTTTGAAAATGTTTTTAACAGCCTATTAGATTTGGATGGAAACTTGTTACTTAACTAAACCACATTTGGGTCTGCTCTCCCCCGCATGGTAAGGCCAATCTGCTAACACCAGGTTGTGGTGAAGGAAAGCAGGAAAGCACAGTGTGTACTGCAGGGCACTGTACAAGGAGTCTGGGACAGCTAGTGCTCAAAACACCCGAACTCCCTGTTGCATTTCAGCAAAGTATTTTAAATGTCAGATGAGGGAGAGGAGTTGCAGTGTATGTGATCAGTTGGTGCACAATTCTCTGACTGGTTGATGGTGAGGTAGTAGGGCAGTGTCACAAGGCTGACATTATCAATCCTTAGGCTGGGTCTGGGGGCTACGTACTCATGGTCATCAAGTAGTTAATGTCTTCCATTTGGTGGAGGGTTTTTGAATCGGTAAAGCAACTCAGGATATGTGCATCAGAAACTACTATCTTGAAACTTCAGTAAGGAGCCAAAGCAGAGGATATGGGGGAGGTGTCTGTCCTGGAAGGCCCCGTAGAAGTCTGCTTGGTTACACTTACAGGACACAAATATTAACGCCAGTATCACACTCAGTCTTTCCTGGTAGTTATTCTGTGCAATCCTTTTGTGCACACTAATCTGCTTTCCCTTAATGCTTCTGTATAGATAGGCCATGAAGATATTTCTACACTCAGCACAAAATCCAGTGACACTGGAAACTTGCAATATTATTTTCCTCCAGGCTGGGTTAGATGCTCCTCACTTCCACAGAATAGCATGCAAACCTCTGTCATAACAGTCCTTCCCAGGGGTTGCAATTATCATTTTACTTCTCAGTCTCCATTACTGAACTGAAGCTTTCTTTCATTTTTCTGATTTCAGGAAACTAGCACAAATGTGTGGCACCTCTGTGTCCTCAACAAATGTTTACTGAATACTTGAATGAACTACTTATTTTATATATATTAAATTGTGGCTGCTATTGATTCGAGAGCTCATCATTATTAAATTACTTGCAAAGTCAAGACACAGATCCTACCTCTTAGGCCAAATTTCTTGTCATTTAAAATTATGTCCACTCAGAATCAGTAACTCTCCCCTTCAACCTCTCCATGCTGTATCAACAGCTATTTATGATTGAGTATTCTGACCAAGTAAAACTTCAGCTGGTGAAGTTAAGTGCATAAAGAGCAACTGCTTAAGAAAACATTTACTTTTTTTTTTTTTTTATCTCTCAGTGATTTCCTACAGCAACTGTTTATAATTCTGCCCTCACTTGCTCTGTCACATCTGTAGGAAACTGTAGGGGGAAAAAAAGGTGCAAAATACATTTTTCAGTTTGGTGAACAGCAGTCTCATTAGACAGCATCGAGGTGCACTTTGGCTCTGTCACAGCAAAGCCTGGGAAATGCCTTGAGAAAATTATTGGTGCAAGGGTCTTAAAGAATTAAACACCTGCCAATTTCTCACTCTTTCTCTTTCTGATTCATAAGAAGATTACAGAATACAGAACTTAAAGAGGTTTACTTTTTTCTCCTAAGACTATCTTTTTCCCCAAGGTAGACTATTGGCTATTTTTGTATTCAACTGTCAGAAATAACTCTTCTAATAACATTATCTTCAGCACAGAATGAATTTTAGGACAAAAAATAAATACTGAGATCATTTAGAATAATCCTTTTAGGTGTATGGCAATTGAGGCCAGAAAAAGGAAGCCATGTACTCATAATCATACTGCTAATTAAGGGATAATATAATTTGAGGTTTCTTTCTTTAAGCCAAAATTTATTTTCACTAAAGTAGCTTCTTTCATAATTTCATAAAGACAGAAATTCCATTTTCTTTAAGAATTTTTATTTGAAAAAATTTGAAACTTAGTATTGTGTTCATACTATGTCAATACGAAAATTACAAATATAAATTAGTGGTTCTAACTTAAAGTTGGATAAATAACACATTTTTGATATTTTTCAAAAATGTCAAAAATGAAATACATAGAATTCAATTTATCATTTTGACCTTCGTAATGATTTCTACTTTTGTCATGTAGTCAATTATGATGCACATGCAACTCTATTTGTAATTTTCAAGTTTCATCTGCCCACACACCAAATTCAGTTTTATTTTGCTGGTTATTTCATGCAACACATTCTTCAGTATAAACTGGAAATTGCTTCCCTTAATCTAAGACAATAAAATCTTTTCATGTCAGATTGAATGTTTTGATGCAAACTCAGAGTTCTGTAGAATGGGTAAACTTAAAAAATTAAACTTAAAAAATCTAGAATTCTATCACAAAATGTACACTATATTTTGCATAATTTAAGCAATGACTTAGTTTACTAGGGCTACCATAACAAAGTATCACAGACTGGGTGGCTCAAACAACAGAAATGCATTTCCTCTTCATGGTTCTAGAGACTGGAATTTCAAGACCAATGTATCAGCAGGTTTGGTTTCTTCTGAGGCTGCTTTCCTTGGCTTGCAGATGGCCGCCTTCACCTGCGCCCTCACAAGGTCTTCCGTCTGTGTGCATGCACCCCCAGTATCTTTCTGTGTGTCTAAATTTCCTCTTTTTATAAAGACACTGGTCAATTTGGATTAGGCCCCACCCTAAAGGCCTCATTTTAATGTAATCACTTCTTTCAATGCTTTGTCTCTAAATACAGTCACATTCTGAGCTAGAGGGTTAGAGCTTCATCACAGTTTTGTAGGGGACACAACTCAGTCCGTAACTGGAAGCACATATTTCAAACATATTACAAAATAGGTTCTGCAATGTTAATGGGCAACAATACTGTGGAAAGCTCTCTGTCTATTCTTGTACAAGTCAAAATCTATGCTTTAATAATCTCAATAGTGAAATGAAAAGGTGGGGCCAAAAGATTCTTAGGTCCAACTCGCTGAAGTTCAATGATCCATGAAATTTTTAAGTATGTAAAAATTCATTTTGATTTCATACTACCTCTGATATTTTCCATAATGTGAAATAATGAAGTTCCAATTTCTCAAGGTTCCTAGGCTATCTTTTAAAATAAGACTATAACTCTTTCCACTTTGTTGCCTTCAAAGTTTTGCTATCAGGACTGTGTTAAAAATGCAAAATGAATTTTTAACAGAGCATTGACACTTGCATTGTTAATGTGCCTTCAGGCATGTAATTAGCTGAGAAGTTTAATCTTTTATATTCCAAAGTTTGATCAGAATGCATAAGCTCAGAAAAGCTATAAAGTATTGACCGGTATCTTTGATAAAAAAAAGAAAGTTCTAAGCAAGCACTTGAAGGTACTTTCTGTAAATGCAAATGTTCCCTGTTGCTTCTCAATAACTATTAAATATAATAAGATGATTTTTTTCTCTTTTTATATATCAACTAGAAACAAAATGTCTACTATTTTTCCTGCTTTATAGACTTGAGAGTTTTTTTTTTTTTGCATGGGAATATTTAAAAAGAGTCATGTGTAACTTTGATAAATGAATGATTATTTCATGAATGATTTGTCTTTAACAAAGCATATGACCCATTAATGAAAACTTTTAAAAAGTCTGCTAGGTGAAGATATAAAATGAAATTATAATGTAGGTTATTTAAATAAATTCATGTTATCTATTTATTTATGCTGAGTAAATACTAACAGATATGCATTTCTGTAGCATTCAATCTCATGTTATAATACAATATTTATTTGATATGAGATTAAGAGATGACAGTACGATTGCATTGGAAACTGTTGGTTTGACTGAATAAGAGACAAAAAAAGGAAACTTTCACAAGAATTGAAAACATATCCAAATTGGAGAGAATTAGAGATATTAACCACATCAGTCTGGAGGTAATTTTCTTTTATTTGAAGCTCTTGTGCTTAAGTGTATACTCAAATTGTTCAAAAGGTATCTCTTTAATTACTTTTATATCCACTCACTGTTCAACAGAGAGTAGGTGATAAGTAAATCTTGTTAATTAAAAGTTGCAGGGACCTCAGAAGAAAATCAGATTTACATAGTGCCTCTGCTTTATGGGAAACATGAGATTAGTTCTGGTGTGATTATGTAGTATTTAGGCAGGAGAGGTTAAAGTTTGGAATAAGAATAATGCAGAGCATTATACCAAGGAGACAATATTATCACAATATGAAGTAGATATTAGTGGTGAAAGAAGTAGGAAAATAATTCTTTTTGGAAAAGGCCATTCCTGTGGCTGAGATAATCCTGAAATCAATATTTTAAAAATATATTATAATGACAGTTGATTAACACCATGTTCTCTTCAGAAAACAGCTATGCATGGATTAATGAGATACTATAATCAATCACTTTACAAAAGAACTCTTTTGGATCTAGCTGGACATAGAAAAGAACAAAGGTTTCTGTGCTCCCATAATATTGTACCATTAAGATGGTGGGGTACTCATTACATTCTATTTCATATTTATTTACAGTTATAATCATCTCACTCACTACTTTGCAAGTTTTTTGAGCTACTATTTTATCTCAGTTGTATTTGTATTACTCACAGCACCATTTATTTTTCCAACAAGTATTTATTGAATCTTCACTATGTGCCAACTATGGTGCTATATACAAAATAATCGAATGGAAATGTACTGTTTCTGGCATCAGTGAACCCTGTGGTCCATGGAGACACACACACACACACACACACACACACTATGCTACTACCAATACTTGATGAATTTAAAAAGAGCAGGAGTACTGGGGAATGTGTATAGGGTTACTTTAGAAGTTAGGTAAGAGCATCTAGCTGTAGAGTGCTTCATGAGATAGAAAGTTAGATAGGCTTTCACATTGTGTATAGTGGAGTACAAACATTTGCAAAGCACAGTGTTTGTGAGAATGACCTGTGTTTGGGAATTACAGAAAGTTTACTACTGTAGGAGCCTCAAATGTGAGATCTAGGGTGTGCATGTCAGGAGGGGTGATTTATGAAAGGTAGGATAAAGTCAGGAAGGGAGAGGTACATGAAAACAAAAAAAGATATAGGAGATGTAGTTGATCAGTTTAGAAAAGGGAACAGATCATAGAAGGGAATAGATCATAGAAGGATAACTTATCATGCTAGAGTGTTGGCATGTTATACCAGAGAGGAGAAGGCTCACTGAGAGAATTTAGCAGGGAGTGACTTAGTAAAAACTGTATGTCAATAGATATTTTTGGCAAATAAAAGATGCTTGGAAAACAATAAACTGGGGAATAACACTTGGAAATAATAACACTTGGAAATCACAGAAGCTATTTTGGAAATGCCTGAAAACAATTGGCCTGTCAGTGATTCCAAAATAACAAGAGAACTGCAGAGTCATCTAAGTTATCCTTTCACCATGCCAATTCAAAGGTCTTCTCCAGACTTTTAAATTAAATTAGCTGGGAATGGGCCTGAGTATCTGCATTTTAGCAAGCATTGCCACATTATTCTTACGGAGGTGGTAGCTAAAACATATCTTGATAATACTGCTTTATAGGCAGCTCTAAGTGTTGCTTCAGTGGATCAAATTATGCACAAAGGCAACTGGGCTTAAGATCTGGCTCCTATTTGAGATTAGTGATGATAATAATACACAGGTGTATCTGTGTGCACAGGCACCTGTGTGCGGAGGTGGGTTGCCTCCAAACCTTTAAAAACACTATCCTATTTTATCCACCCAGAATCCAATGATGAAGGCAGGTGAAGTATATTTTTCCTATTTTAAATGAGAGAATTGAGACAATAGCAGGTAAGTGAATTATTCTAAGTCACACTCAGAGAAAGAGGCAGAGGAAAAACCCAAACTAAAGCCACATGATTCCCTAGGTCATTGTAATTTCTTATCCACTTCACTGTAGTTGATAGATTATTTAGAGGACACCAGCCAAATTCTTGATATTTCTAATTCTCATAAATTAAATGATGGTTCAGGCATGTGGTTCTCAACTGGGGGCAGTTTTGCCTTCAGGGTACATTTGGCCGCGTTCCTGTCATCACAGCTTGGGGCTTGGGAGTGTTAGTGACATCCAGTGAGTGGAGGTCAGAAATGCTGCTGAACAACTTACAGTGGACAGGACAATCCCTCTCCCAGCCAAGCAAAAAAAAAAAAGGTCTGGACCAAAATTTCAATAGTGCCGAGGATGAAAAGTCCTGATTCAGATTAAGTACCTACTAAGCTTTATTCCAGCCCTAAAATTCAATGACTATCAAATTATTTATGCACTCGATGCAACAAACTGGACACATCTGAGAAACTGTCAGTGTTATGTCTTGAATTTCTCTTTTGTCTAAATATTGTCAATAGTTCTGACCCCTTAGTTTATGTTTATCCAATGTTATTTCAATGTTATTTCAATTCTTTGGTCTGTATCCATCTGTTGAATAATAAAGAGGGGACTGATATTCCCTGATTTCCTACTACATGTCAGACAATTTTGCTATGCTGACTCATTTGACCCTTAAAACAGCGTATTAAAACTGACATTATTAATGCCCTCTGCCCTTCTTGTATATAATTAGACAGTCCCATAATACTGGACTTAAAAATAATGGTTTGGTTTTCATTGGCAAAGAAATGAGTTGATTATTCCTGTCTACATATCTTTCTAATAGATGGGTCTGATCCTCGGCATCAGCTCCTGCTGTGCAGGGTCTTCACCACACTGGTGAGGCTTCCAGGGAGAAAGGCAGATCAGCATGTGAGTCACAGGACTCAGCATGAACACTGCAGAGAAGCAGAGAAAGCTCAAGTCTTTGTCATTTTTATGAGACACTATCAGTAGCAAGCGAAGGGCTTGGTCTGCAGATGAGAGACATCAGCAGACTTAGTCTGTAAAACCAAGGATTTACAATGCCAGCCTTGTCACTAATGAGCTATGTGACTTGGGGAAATTCAATATCTTTGTCCTCATTTTCTTCAACTGTAAACTATACGGTTGGACAGTTGGAACTGAAGTTTTCTAGCATCCTTTCCAGCTTTATAAAATAATTTCTTCTTTTGTAAGCCACTCATTTGGAATTCACTTGGAGAGTCTCATATTTGTTTGGCAACCTTCCTTATAGAACTTAGAAGAAAGTATATGTGTTTGTTTTAATTTCCGACAAGTGGTGAAGGACTTATTTTACAATTTGAAAAATTCGAGACTCTTTTCTGGTTTGAAATAAACCTTAGGTTTTCTGGCCTCAGTCAAAATATTCTCAAACTTCGTAATAATAATTTTAAGTAATTTTTTTTATTAGTATTGGAGACAAAGGTATATCGCTAACAGAAAAAAAAGGAGGTTGACTTGGAATAGAAACATGCTTATACTTGAGTGTGTCTTATATTTATGAACCTCTTAATGCTTAAAAATCACTCAACACCATTAGGAAAAGACCAAATCCAAAGAAGCTAGGATTTCTGGAGACTTTCTAGCCTCTCCCTCTACAGAGGCTTGCCAGTTATCTGTCCATGCAGGTGTGTTGAAAGTAGTACTGTGTATATTGGATTAAAATAAGGAAAAAACATTGAAAGGGTGCATTTTAATGGCAAATGCAACAGCTTTCGACTTTATTTGCTATTTCTCACCTTATGGAAAGAAGGTATAGTGTTTTGACTAGTTTCTCTCTCCCTTCTCCCTCATCCAGCTGGAACCTCACTCAGCTGCAGCTTTAAAATGTCATTTTATTTGGAAGAAGGATTTTTGCAGATGTAATTACTTAAGGATCTTGAGATGATATCATACTAAATTTAGGGTGAAACCTAAATCCAATGACTGGTGTCCTTATAAGAAGATGAGAGGACACAGGCATACACAGAACAAGTTCTTTATCAGGTGGAGGTAGGCAGAACTTGGAGTTATGCTACCGCAAGCCAGAGAACACTTGGGATTACTAGAAGTTGGAAAGGGAAGGAAAGGTTCTTCCCTAGGGTCTTCAAAGGGAGCACTGGCTTTCTGACACATGGATTTCAGACCTCTATCTCATAGAACTATGAGAGAATAAATTTTTGTTGTTTTCGACCACCCAGCTTATGATATGCTATTATGGCAGCCCTAGAAAACTCCTGCAGGGTTTGGTACTTAGAAGTGGGTTGCTTCTTTTGTTTACAATAGCCAAGACATGGAGGCCACCTAAATGTCCATCGACAGATGGTTGGATAAAGAAGTTGTGGTATATATTTACATTATATGTATATATAATGGAAAACTACTCATAAAAAGCCATAAAAAAGAATGAAATAATGCCATTTGCAGTAACATGGATGGACCTGGAGATTGTCATACTAAGTGAAGTAATCCAGAAAGAGAAAGAAAAAAATACCCTATGATATCGCTTATATGCAGAACCTAAAAAAAAAAAAAAAAAAAAGGACACAAATGAATTTATTTACAAAACTGAAACAGACTCACAGACATAGAAAACAAACTTACGGTTACCAAGGGGAAAGTGGGGCAGTGGAGGAACAAACTGAGAGTTTGGAGTTTACAAATACTAACTACTATATTTCAAATAGATAAACAGCAAGGTCCCACTGGACAGCTCAAGGAACTATATTCAAAACCTTGTAATAGCCTATAATGAAAAAGAATACAAAAAGGAATATATATATTTATGTATGTGTGTGTATATATATACACATATGTATGTAAAACTGAATCCCTATGGTGTACACTAGAAATTAACACAACATGGTAAACTGACTATACTTTAATAAAAAATAGAAAAAATAAAAAGATCAGTTGTTTTTTGGTACAAAAAAAGAAAGTGGGTGCTTCTTTATGAAGTATTTTGAAATGTGGAAGTTTCTTTGAAATTGGGTAATAGAGACTGAAACTATTGAGGCTTATGATAGAAAAAGTTTAGGACTATTGGTAAAAATATAGACATAAAAGGTACTTCTCTTGAGTTCTCAGAAGGAAAGGAAGAATATGTTATTTGACACTGTAAAAAAGGCAATCTGTGTTATAAAGAGGCAAAAAAAAATTGGCTGAATTGTGGCACAAAGCAGAGCTTATAAGCAATGAAACAATATTTAGCTGAGGACATTTCCTTGCCAAGTACTGAAGGTGCAGCCTGGTTTCTCTTTCTCTGTCATCATACAATGTGAGAAGAAATAAATAAATCAAAGAAGAAACTCTTAAGCAAAACAACTAGAATTTGATATTTTGGAAAATTATCAGCCTATCCTTATCTCAAAAGATGCTAAATCATACTCTGGAGAGAATGCCAAGGATAAGGAAGACAGTCTGCTGCTGGAGATACGAGGTATGTGACTTATGAACACAATAAATCATCAGTAGAAGCCAGAGGTGGAGATGACATCGCACAGGAGGGATCTGTGGAGAACCCTTGTGTCTAAAGGCTTGCATCCCCTTGAAATGCCTGGGAAACAGACACGGTTCTTGAGAATGTCAAGCCAGCTGAAATACTGCAAATGTATTACACCTGGAGTCTCACCCATACTTGATTTAGACGATGTGATTTGGAACTTCTTGAGTAATGAATGTTTAGATGAGACTTTGGACTTAGAGAGATTTTGCTGAAATGAGTTAAGGCTTGAGACTGTTGGGATGAAGTGAATATGTTTTGCCTGTGGAATGAATGTGAATTTTGGAGTAACAGACGGTGGATTACAGTCTACCCCCCAAATTCAAGTCCAGCCACCCAGTTAGTGTAATTTGTTATGGCAATTGGTTGAAAGGAGAAAAATACCTCAGAAAGAAGGTCTTCTGAGTTTGTGGATATTTACTGTATCCCACACCATACACACTTTGGACAATATTCTTCACCATTCCCCATCCCAAATAGGCAACACTCTTCTCAAACAAAATAATAGGACTTAGACTAGTTTTAAGCTGATATGTGGTAGTGGTCTGCCTTAGTGAAGATCACACACAGTGCTAACTTGTTATAGGCAGTCAAAATTCAATGCTGGCTCCTAAGATATTATGTATAAGCAACACCTGGAGTGTAGTCAAATACATAAAGTTATGCAGGACCAAACTTTTGAATATTTGAGTCTTAGTGAAGCGTTAAAGAATCATAGCTGACACAAGATCCGCAGAGTTCATGGTATATTATGCTTAATAATTAGTAGTTTTTATTGTTTAATATATGTTCATTTCTTCACTTCAAGTAACTTAAAACATTTCTGAATTCGTACCTTAAAATAATTCCTTAGAAGGTGGTACATATCTTTTTGGCTACTTTTGTAGCTACCCACCTGTTTCTCAGAAAGATTGGACACAGATTTGAACATTTAGTATTTTTGATGAGTGATATAGAAAAAAAATCATTTACTCTTTGAGTGCACGGTCTCTTAAACTGTCTTTCATACATATTTAAAGCAATGGGTAAATACAGATTTTATTTTTCCTTTAAAATTGCTTGCTTTCTGCCTTTCCTGGTAGTCAAAGGAGGTTTAAAAACATTCCCCTCTTATCTCATGCAGAACAATTACAGGCTTTCTGAGACAGAAAACAAATAGTGAAATAGATGTGGAAAAAGGAGTTCTAAAGCACAGGAGGAGCTAATATAAAAAAAACCATAAAAGCAGAGTGTATTGTATAACCAGTACTGTGAATAATAACCCTGAGTACACTGAGAATAGAGTACATTTTATTATTCCTTAAAGAACTCTTGGCGTCACTAAAAATCAGGAGAGCCTGAGGCTAGCTCTGTGTATGTCTTAAATTCAACAATAAAATATACGGTAACTTACTGACATAGTAGCTCTTTATTTTTCTTTAATTTGGCAGTAGAGAGCAGGTATTTAGGTAAATTATGTAATGAATAACTGACCAATACTTTTCAACGTTCTATTCTATTTTCAAATCATTTCTTGAAATAAATTGTATGCACATATACAGTCTATTATGGATAGAAGCAAAATATACAGTGAATCATGAATATTATCGTATGTATTTAGTCCCTTATTCCAGAGCTTAAAATGTGTCTCTTCAAACACATTTCTTTGCTCTTACCTCATGCCAACTCTCACTGACTAGGAGGTATTTTAATGACTTAACATTTATAGAGAATGCAGAAGTTTGTTAGTACAAATATGCACCTCTTTTTGAACAGCTTGAGGAACATAGTAATTGTAAATATAAATTATTCAACTACTTTTCCCATTTTGATACATTTCATAATATTCTATTAAAGACAGAGTTATATATAAATATTATCTCAAGAGATAGAGAATGATAGATAAACAGATAGACAAATAAATATCCATACCTTTATGGCTTGGGAGCAGGAAAGTCAGAGTTGGTATTGGTCAAGGTAACTATAAATGGAAAAAAGAGAGAAGAATATTTCTAATTTAATAACTCCTTTTTCTTAAAGCCTTGTTTGTCAATTAGTTTTATGTTTTTTTGAAAATTTTATGTTCTATTCTTAATGGAAATAAAGTTTCTAAATCTGTTACTATCTGTAACAGTTTCTATAATGTTAATGTAAAAAGTAGATTTCCATGATTAGTATTTTACAGAGTTCCAGTTCTTAAAACCATAAGACATGTATTAATGTCCTGAGTTATTTGATATTCTAAGTGTGGGTAAAGAGGAAGATACTGAGTGACATTCAAAGTTTCTAACAAAGAGAATTTAATGCAAACATGAAAGTTATTTTGAGGTTTTAATATTGTATCAATATTAAATATGTGTATGCATACACATATAGATATATTCAGCTACATATACATATATACACCCATGTGTATACATATATATGTGTGTGTAGATATACATATACATATATATATATACACATATACATATATATCTTTGTATATTTACAACTTAGGACTCAGGCATAAATCTCAAGCAGATGCTAGAGGTCTGCTTGTGATTTAGTTGGTGAGGAGATTCCTAAAAGTGACATATATTCTTATCTGAACATTTAATTTCATTTCAAATTGTACACATTTCTAAAATTTAGATGATGGACAATGGTGGACTTTTGGGAAGTCTGTCTCAGATTTGTGAAAGCATCTATAAAATGAAGTGCTCTTCCTTCTTATCTAGTTTGTTTAGTCAGTTAGATATTTACTTTTTGCCTAAAATGGGAAGTTATATGACCTAATGACCATACTTCTATTTTTGTTGACCTGATCTTGGGCATGGGGCATGCTCAGAATGGCTTGTGGCTTTAAATTGATCTGGAACATTACATTCTGAACATTAAAAATTCAAAATATTTGTAAACTCATTCATCTGTGCAAATGGTTTTCAATAAATAAAATGCTTTATACATTTAATTATGTGATAGCCTTAGTCCTATCTGATGTTCTATCAACCACTTTGATTGAAATTCAATTACATAATATTCATGGGACTATATATGGGAATTACATAATATTAGTGGGAACTTTAGAATAAGTCTGCCATCAAAACCAGCAAAATATCCAACATGGGATCCACTGATAAAATGCAGCCTGCTGGATTTGGAGGTTCACTTGTCCTGTAATTTTTCAGCAACAGGAAATTACAGACTAAAGTAACTAGGAGGTTTGGGCTTGGTCTAAATAGAGCATAAGATATATCTAAGGTGAAAAAATTACTGATTGATTATGAAATAATCAATAAAACAAAATAAAAAAGGAAAGAAAGTTTATAGGCCCAGCAATAATATATTAGGTAATTTGACAGAGAAATCAGTAAATTAGATCCATTTTAGATTGGATGGATATAAATAAATACATGTGTGAATGTATAGATGCACACACACACATACATACATATGTATATACATGCTGATGAAAATATATTCAGGCATTTTCTTTTATTGAGGAGTTTGGGGGTTTAATGAAAAATCCAACTATAGTTGACCCCTGAGAAACCATAGGTTTGAACTATCCAGGTCCATGATATGCAAATTTATTTCAGAAGTAAAGACTATGGTACTACAGGATCCTGGGTTGGTTGAATCCTCAGATGCTGTACTGCAGATGAGGAGAAACCAAAGATACAGAGGGTTGAATATAAATTGTACAAAGATTTTGAGTGTGGTGGGTCAGTGCCGCTAACTTCTATGTTGTTCAAGAGTGAACTAACTGTATTTACAAACTAGCCAAACTTTGAGTCGTATATATCTAGCTTTGTGAGAGTACAGTTCATTCATGACGTATCTTATGCCTTTATAAAATAACTTAGCAATGTGAGCAAAAGGCATATAAATGTCTAATGAGATCCATCATTGGAAAATTCACATGCACACATGATTTTTACTCAACTTACTATCTCAGGATTAAAATAAATAACTTTACTTATCACGACATTCTGGAGCAATGTATCTGGACTAAGCACAGATACCTGAGTGCTCAAAGGACACCAGGAATTCATTTCTGTGTGAACTTTTTAAAGTTTATTCAGATTCTCCCTGTGACATTATATTATATATTAGTTTTATGAGTTAAACAGTTATATGTTATACATACCAGTAATGGTATAAAGAAATTGGTACTTGACTCTTCAGATTAGTGACACAAAAAGTAAGAGTTCTGGTTTGAACTGAATAAGCACTAAAATCCATTCCTAACAGTAGAGTACAGACAAATCTTGATTACTCAGGAATTAATTCTTCAGGTTGCAGATTTTTCAATTGCTTTGCTCCTCCTCCTGCCTATTCTCTTCTTTTGCTTGTTTCTCATTTTACTGGTGTTTTTAACTTCACCACAATGCGAAATAGTACATACCTCTAATATTTGCAAATTTCAGTCAACTAGAGTGGAATGCTTATTGATGCTTACCGAATGTCTCTGGAGGATAACTTACTACTGATATATCTTTTTCATATTTCTCAAAAATCAGACCTATTACTTCTTTGCAAAAATGCATACTCACTATAATCAGTGTCTAAGTATTATTCCTAAAATGAGAGACTCAAATTTTTCAAAGTAAGAACTTAAAGACTTCTATAGCCTATGCTCCCCAGGTAGATCTTCCATCAATTATTTGTTCTTCCTAAAGACAAAGGAGTTCTTATTGTTATTCTAATAAGGTTTTGGTCATTATTTCCAATAAATTAAAATTCTATATATTTGTATTTTACTGGAAAATTAGAAGAGACTAACAATAACCTAAAAAAATTAGCAAATCTTTACTTCCTACTTAAATCCATGAACATTTGGGAGACAAAAAGTCTGAGCAGAGATTCACTTCCTATAAATATGATAGTGAATAAGAAAATAGATAAACATACCTCCAAATAAGCATAATTTGTCTTTTCCTTCTGCAGTATTTTTATTACAAAATTAATTAGGTATTGGAAATAATGCATTTAAATTACTTTTATATTTATGAATAGAAATATTAAAATAATTTAGCTTTTATAGAATAATTATCAGATTTTTTGTAAGCCTTCCCTTTATACTATCTGCAGTAAACATAACAATAACCAGAAAAAGGATTTACAAATTTCCTAATTAAGAACATGGCATCTGAGCAGGTAGAAAAACATGAAAGTTTTCAGAATCATACTAAAAATAATATGGGTATGTTTATTATTGAAAAGTTAAGAAAGAGAGATCTGATTATGTGATATTCTTCTCAACAGATTCCTCAGTCAGAATCTGGTATTAATCAAACCACACATGCTGCAAATGTTTGCCTTTGGGTTAAAAAAAGATGTATTATAGTGTTTTATATCTGTATCTGAGCAAGAGAGCAATACAAATAGGCTTTTTAAGGGAACTGATTGTGGTTCAGATCTCTGGAGAATAAAGTTATAGTGGTTTCTGGAAAAAAATGAGTAAAATGTATGTGGGTGAAAAATTTTGGATCCCAGTGTGGGTCATTCAAAATGTGTAAACAACAGATGACAGGCAGACACAGGTAGCTTTTTTCACAAATGGAGAAGACAGTAGTTGTATAAAGGAAATTGAATGTTTCTCCTTTCTATCTCTATAAAGCAAACCTGCCTCTGAATTTGGCCTTGAGTTGGGTTATGCAACAGCACTCAATGCAAAAATTAGCAAAGCATTTATTTTTCAGAGCAGAATCTCTAAGCAGGAACCAACCCACCATGGTTAGGGAATTTTTCAACTAAACAGGAGGCTAGGCAGTTTGAGTTAAGTTTGTTTGAAGTCTTAGCCTGTTATTCCCCCCAATGAACTGATTACTCGCATTGAAATTACAGAAATAGATGTGCTGCCACTTCCTTTCTAAGCTGAATGCTAATGTATTCTGCCTGCTGGAGCAACATTCAAAAGCATCCACAAAATGAGCTATCAACCCATTTCAAAAACAGTTTGAAATCTACTCTGAATACTTTCCTACAAAATAGAAATGCAAAATCATATGGCTGCCAGAAACTTGCAAAGGTCATCTACCATTCCAGCTTTTACATATTCTAAACAGAAATGAGTGTGTCCCATTCTTCACTAGTTTATTCAACACCATCAATAAATAAAACTCATTCCTACTATAAATTTCTTTTGCTCAATAAGTCAGAGAGAATGACAGAGTTGATTAGTCATTTTTAAATAATTTTATTTAATGCGACAAATACCAATTTTGAAAGGACTACAACATGATAATAAGGCTGCTTTGGAAGGAAACTTAATTCTACCTGGGAATTGGAGTAAGTTTCACAACTATGTTAGCTGCATCTTGGCAGATGTTAGCATTTACTGGGAAAAGGGGGACTTTTCAAAAGTAGAAATATAGGTATAATCTTGTTTTATTTCTATTTGAGAGTAATGCAGTGGAGAGATCTATCCCATGCTCTGAAATACAGAATTTTGATTTTTTATGGGATATTCCTTGGACACTTTCTCTGTGGCTACACCCATGCAGCTGAACATAACATAGACTTCCCTAACCCATTATTTCTTCCATTTCCCTCGTGGCCAACATAATTATTTCACATTTTTTTCTCTATCATTGCTACTTTTCCTTTGACACTTCCTCCACAATCCACACTCCCAACTTTCTATTTCACAGAGAAAATAGAAGCAATCAGAGGATAACAGATTAGCTTGTACTGCTATATCAAATCACTTCCCACTTCTGCTCCCATATATTCCATCTTTTTTCCTGTTCCAAATGCATTTGCAGCCCATGTCACTAGCTAAGGCCAATACTAACAGCTGTTCACAGGATCACATTCCTGATAATTGCTCAAGGACATTTCTCAAGGTGCTCTCCCCATCTCTCTGTCTTACAACATCATTTTTCTCCTTACTGTATCATTTCTTTTAGAATACAGATATCATTTGACCATCTTGCAAATACATGGTCTTCTTTGTCTCCTATCTTATTAAAATGAATGAACTTTATGATCTCATTTATTTATAGGCAAGGTTGAGACTATGGTGATACAAATGACTGACTCATCTTGGGCCAAAATTTAAAGAGTGCCAAAAAGTGTAGCAAAAAAGCTAAAATTATTTCAATATTTAAAAAAAATTTACATAAAAAGTCCATGGTAAACAAAATTTGTAATTATAAATAAAACCAGAATCAATATTACTAATTTTTATTCTTACCTTAAGCTCTAATAAGGGTAGGCATGGCACTGGTGCCAGGACACAGTCCTCTTTGACCTCTTCTTTTTTCTGTATATATGCACTCCTCACATAATCTTAGTCTATCTTATGTCTTAAAAAAGCATCTATATTGGGAATTCCGGTCAAGATGGTGGAGTAGTAGGACCATAAGCTCATCTCCTCAAGATTACAAAAAAACCACAACTGACTGCTAAACAAACATTGAGAAAAAAGACTGGAACCTAGCAAAAAAGATCTTCTTCAACTGGAAACATAAAGAGGGAACCACAGTGGGGTAATGGGAGAAGGTGTGCTCATGATATAATCAGGTCCCATACCTGGGTGGGTGACCCACAAACCAGAGGTCCTCCTACAGGAGTAAGAGTTCTGAGTCCCATGTAAGGCTCCCCAGCCCGGGGTTCCAGTATAGGTTGGAGAAGACCCCAGAACATCTGGTTTTGAAGGCCACTGGGGCTTAACTGCAGAAGCTCCAAGGGACTAGGGGAAACAGAGACTTCACTCTCTTGGGAAGTGCACACAGAATCTCACATGTGCTGGGACCAAAGGCAGAGGCACTGATTTCACAGGAACTTAGGCTGGACCTGCCTACTGGTTTTAGAAGGTCTCTTTGGAAGGTGGTGGAAGCGGGCAGCTGTGACTCACCCTGTGGACCTAAAAGCTGGTGGTGGACATTCAGAGAGTGTTCATCTACATGAGCTTTCCTGGAAGCTGACATCTTGCTTGGGTCATTAGCACTAACACCCAGCCCCACCCAACAGCCTAAAGGCTTAAGTGCTGGGAAGCCTCAGGACAAACAACCTACTGGGTGGGAATGTAACCCCACCCAACAGCAGACTTCCTGAGCAACAAATGCCTCAAGACATGCCCCTAGACATGGCCCTGCCCACTAGAGGGCCAGGACCAAGCTCCACCCAGCAGTGGGCAGGCACTGACTCCTCCTACCAGGAAACCTGCACAAGCCTCTAGTCTAGCCTTACCCAGCAGGCGGCAGATACTAGAAGTAAGAAAACAAAATATAAAGACAGCTCATATAGCTTAATATCAAAAAAACAAACAATCCAATCAAAAAATGTGCAGAAGACCTAAACAGACGTTCTTCTAATCCTCTAAATGCTTTGTATGGGATTTGATTGCAGTCCTTTTCAGTTGCTAATTTCTCACGAGCACTGAGTTTCCCTATACTTTTAGGAGAGTGAGTTAGGATAAGTGTTTCTAGAATCAGGGTTCTAGAGTTTTACGAACTGTTGGGTTCAGAAAAATAATAGGAAAAAAATCATACTTTTTAACTGCTTTCTGTATTTCTTTCCCTTGCTTTTATCTGAATCTTCTCTTCTCTTCACTGTACTATGACTGTCCTGTACAATTTGGGTTTTTCTCCAGTTTCACCCAGATGGCAAGACTTTTACTTGAAGGGGAGCTTAAATTGTTAATTTTTGGAGCTTATGTGTATGAAGTGCTCCAATACACTTAGATTTTACCATATCATTGTTCTCTGACTTGAAAATTTGGTTCTAATAGAGCAGATGCTATTTTCAGATTGTTCCAATGCACTTTCAAATATGTGGTTCTACAGTACGTAACAGCATTACAAACAGTTGCTTTCCTTTTCCTTTCTCCTGCATTGCTGCAGACACCACACATGTCATGTAGGCAATCAGTGGTTTCAAGTTCACGACCATAATTTTCTATCCAACTTTGCTGTGGAAGTTTTTTTGGTTTATTTATTCTAGTTTATTTGGTCTATATAGAAGAGTGAGAAATATTCATAAACATGATCATGATCAATTACTTTATGACCATCTATGTTATGAGCAAGGTGGGTTTATCTCAGATAAGGCTGGGGTCATTTGACATTACAAAATAACTAAACATAATAAATCACATTAGAAGATGAAGAGAAATATACTTAGCATTATCTAATTAAATTAGGAACAGGTATTTGATACATTTGATAAATTACAACATTCACTGCTGATTAAAATTCCTAGAAAATGAAGAATAAAAGGTAAATTCTTTAGTCAGATAAGTGCTACCTATAATAATTATCAAATCTTATGTAATGGTGAACATAGGAAGATTTTTTTAGGGGGAGGGGAAAAGATGACATTATTTATGAACACCACTGAATCAGCACTGATTAGCAGGGCACAGACTCTATGATAAGATGAGAAAATAATTAGTAAGCAATCCAATCTAATGGCTGTAAGTTTTTCTTTTCTCTTATTATTTGATAAGCAAAAATTGAAATGGACATTCAAAGAAATAAGAATGGCTAAGATAATATTGACAAGAAATGAGCTGGGGGGTGAAATGGACTTGTGCAACACATTAAAGTCAAAAAGGGACTAATTCTAAAGTGATAATAGTTGAGAGATTAGTTTATTCACAGAAGACCAGATTAATGAAGCAATGAAAGAAAAAAGGCAGTCCCGAAATAAATAAATGGACAGTTTCTGTCAGAATCGGCATTTCAAACCTGTGGGGAAAGGAGAAATCATTAAATACAACATGAAGAAATGATTGCTTAACTCTGTGCCAAAAATTATATTTCACCATTGAAATTAAATGTTCACTGCAAGGAACACAGAAGGATGTCACTAGGCCAATAACTCTAAATTTTGTATATAATCCCTTATTCAAGGAGGGAATTATGTACTATGTCATAAAAAAATTGGTTGGTGCTATCCACGATGTAGGCAAAGCTGTATATTTAATTTCATTAATTATCTTTTTTCCATTCTCCTCATAGAAGAGAAAAAGTGAGCTCTGGTAGTCTATTTGCAGCTTATTATGTTTAATAAACTGTACGGAAAATTTGGAGTTTGGCAAACTATCTGCACAGAATCTATGGTAGTCATAACAGAGATCTCAGTTACACTGGAAAAAAAAAACCAAAAAATGAATAAATTGACCAGGGGTAAGTTCTAATGAGGGAAATCTAAAGTAATTGACCTTGTTAAACTAATTGAGGACATTGTAGATAATTCACTTCAATGAATATGAATATGAATCTAGAGGTGAAAAGGACTAGCTAATTCTTGCCATATGGTTACCATTATGCTAGTACATTCTAAGTGTTTTCAAATGCATGACAATCCTAAAAACACACTAAGTAGTATCTGCACCTATACATCAATACCACTAATAGACAAAGTAGAATATTAGTTTAGATCATAAGCTTGACTTCATCTGTGTCAATATCATACAACAAACATCCCAGAGGTATGTAAGAAGCAGAACACTGGACCAGCTGTTGACTGAAAGCAAGAGGTCTTCTTTATGGAGAGAAGAGTAAAGTTCTAGGTATAAGATAATAAGTAACCTCTTCAGAATAACTGCAAATAATTGTGAAGGTTAAAGATGAGACTAAATTGTTCTGCACTCTATCCATTGATGCTACTCATTCTTCAATTAAAAGAGCATGTAAATACCTTACTCTAAATAATATATCTCTTCTTTCAACTTTCTAAACACAAAGAATATATTGAACCAACATTTTTTAGTGGTTCCAGCACCTACCTGAACTAAAAAAAAATGCTTTTAACATGCTTTATGGTGTATTTGTTGCATCTTGAAGTTTAAATCTGTCGCTTATCTGGTGTTCCCTCCAGCAAGATTTGATTTTCCTAGCTCCACTTAAAGGTATAGATTTTAGGCAAATTCTTCTGCTTGCTCTAGAGAATTTTTTTTTTTTTACAACTTTTCTATGATTCCTACATCATTTCCTTCCTTTGATTTCTGTGCCACCACTTGCTAAGCCCTGGTTTCCATATCCTTCTGGTTTACACCAGAAGCCTAAACACACAAATATCTAGGACAAGAAGTTTGAAACTAAATATACTTAGCGTTACTTGTTTTTCATTCTATATTTTACAGATTTTATGTGCTCATCTTGTGGTATGTTTTAGAGAATTAATAAGCAAAAGAAACAAATGACTTCTTAATGCCATTTTTTTACTCAGTAAAGAATTCTTTACTCAGTAAAGAAACAAGAATCTTAATATTGTTAATTAATTACTCTTTTAAGACTTAGAATTTAACAATTTAGTTTCAACTTTTCAACTTTGTCACTTCGTGAACCTGAACAGATGATAGATTAATAATGCTGACCTATTTAGCTTTCTCTAATTTATTTTGCAGTTAAATGTAATCGGCTTTTGAGACCTGCTTATGATCTGCATAATTGCCAGAGTATGGAAAACGACATTTTACCATTTGTCCTCAGTGTTTATCAGTAGTCTTTTTTGCTCTCACTTCCTTGATATTTTTTCTTTCTTGTTGTGAACATCCTATAAAGACCATATATTTTGCTGACCAATTTTTTCAATATGAAGGAAAAACGTTTTCAGACAGGAACATTTGGAAAGGGCCAGTTAATATTTGGGAGAGTCAGCCAGTATTTGGTGTGCTGAAAAGAGTAATTTTTGTAGTCCATTAGGTCTGATTCTGCCTAAATTGTATCCTTCATATGGGTATAGAATAGTTACACTTCGGGTGTTTAACATACAACAAGTTTCTTCATGTTATTTCTTCCCAACAAAGCAAGCCCACTGTTATATCCACGTCTTCATCAGAGAATGGACAGCAGAAATTGTAGAGTACATTTGACTGGGAGTTGCTCTCTCCTCTCCCAACAGCCCAGATAACCCAAGCCTTCAAACTGTCACCAAGGCTTATTGATTTTATTTTAAGTATTTTTAAACATCATCCAACTTTGCAATCCTAACAGACAACATCAACCACCTTTTGCCTGTTATTTTTCAATAGCCTCTTAACCAGTTGCAATGAATCCATTTTTTGATTCTCTTAATGTCCGTTATCATCATTAGAGCCTCAGTTATATTTATAAAATGCAAGTACTGCTATTTCTACCTGAAATATTTCAGTAGTATTCTTTTCTATTTTGAATCAAGTCCAAATCCTTCATCGTGGCTACTATGGTTTCTAATGAACTAAACTCTACCTAAATATTACCTTTCACTGCTTAAAATCTTCATCTCACTCCCAACCACCTATTCATAGCCATATTTTGCTACAGACATCATTGAATCTCTTTCAGTGATTCCAACAGTTCTTATTTATCTGTCCACCTAGAATCTTTGCAAATTGCATTATCTCTCCATGGAAAATTATCACTTCTTTTTGTTTTCATGGTTCCCTTCAACTTCACATACTTGCCATGCCTTCTGTATGCCTTCTATCTCTTCATTCCCCCTGTATCATCTTGAAGTATTTTACTCCATTAAGTATCATTACAGACTAATAAATATGGACATCACATTTTATTGTTAGTGCTTATTAATTTGATTTTACTATTAGAGAGAGAGAGAGATGAAAATAATGTGTATCTTCACTTTATCATCATTGAGCACAATGCCTGAAAAATTGTGGGCGATTAAAAATACTGCTGAATGCTGTTAAATGGAAAGGATAGATTTCAATATATATTTGTCATGGAGAGTTATGAGTGGTATATCAACAATAAATTAGTAGGGGTTTGTATCCAACTCTGAGTATACAGCTTTAATTCAAACAAAATACTCTAATAAGAAGCCAAGATAGAATATAACTTGGCGTCTGCAATGACACAGAGCACTCACAGGATTCTAAATGGCTCTAGGCACACAAGGTCCTTAGTAATAACTTACTATTGTCCAAACTGGATTTCTACACTGTTATATTTCACTTTTTTCCTATAGACTAAAATTTATTACCTGTGGTTAAATTCATAGGCTGGCCTCATTTTTATAGCATTAGTGATAGCTTATCCATCCACTTCTATTTTCACTGCCTGTCACCACACTAATTCCAATGATGTTCATCTGTTACCTACACTTCTGCATTTGCTTTATTATTGGTCCCTTATTGTTACTCCTGCTGGTTTTCAATCCTCTTCATTCAGTAGCCATAATAGTCTTGCAGAAATGTAAATCTGATCTGATTATAGATCCCTGCTTAAAAATAGTTCCTGCTGTCTCCTAAAGTAAATGAAATAAAAGCAAAAATAAACAAATGAGACCTAATTAAACTTAAAAGGTTTTGCACAGCAAAGAAAACCATCAACAAAATGAAAAAGACAACCTCCTGAACAGGAGAAGATATTTGCAAATGATATGAACAATAAGGAATTAATAGCCAACAAAAATAAACATAAACAAAAATGAACAACATAATTAAAAATGAGCAGAAGAACTGAATAGACATTTTTCCAAAAAGGAAATGCAGATGGCCAACAAGCACATGAAAAGATGCCTAATATTGCCAATCATCAGGGAAATGAAAATCAAAACCGCAATGAGTTGTTATCACACATCTCTCAGGATGGCTATAATCAAAAAGAACAGAAATAACAAATGTTGGCCAGGATGTGGAGAAAAAGGAATCCTCAAAACACTTTTGGTGAGAACGTAAACTGATGTAGCCATTGTGAAAAACGGTATGGAGGTTTCTCAAAAAACCAAAAATAAAACTACCACATGACTCAGCAATTCCACTCCTAAGTATATATTCAAAGAAACCAAAAACACTAATTCAGAAAGATACATGCATCTCAATGTTCACAGTAACAAAATTTACAATCGTCAAGGTAAGCACAAGAAAGCAACCTAAGTGTCCATCAACAGATGAATAGGTAAAGAAGATGTGAGATATATATATATATGATGGAATACTACTCAGCCATAAAAAGAACAAAATTTTACTATTTGCAGCAACATGGATGGACTTGGAGGGCATTATGCTAAGTGAAATAAGTCAGAAAGAGAAAGACAGATACTATGTAATATCACTTATATGTGGAATCTAAAAAATACAACAAATTGCTTAATATAACAACAACAACAAAAGAAGCAGGCTCACAGATATAGAAAACAAAAAGTGGTAACCAGTGTGGAGGAGAGGTAATACAGGCATAGGGGAGTGGGAGGTACAAACTATTGGATTTAAGATTGACAACAAGGATGTATTGTTCAACATGGGGACTATAACCAATATTTTTGTAATAACTGTAAATGGAATGTGACCTTCAAACATTATATAAAAAATAAAAAATAAATAGTTGCTGCTGTTCTATCTCCTAGAATATTGTCCATTTCCTTCACACATTTCCTACACATCCACTCCAGAATGTGCAATCCTATGCCTAAATGCTTGTGTAATTAATTTCTATGTCTCCATAACTAGACTGTAAGCTCTACAAGGACAAAAACCTTGTCTCTCTTTTTGACAATGGTATCCCCAGCAACTATCATAAATAGCAGGTGCTCAGTAAATACCATTGGATAAATTTGCTGGATAAATTATCCTTAATCTTTGTTAGCAGCAAAGTTCTAACATAATAAAAGTTATCTACAACTTTGGGTAAATAAAATAAATCTATTTATTAAGGCATATTAGCCAATAGTTTCAGTAAGTTCAAATACATGCTAAAGAGAGTCCCTCCACCCTCCTTCCCCCTGAGGCCAATTTTCAAGAAAGTGTTTTCAATAATAATTCTAGACACCTAAAACTGATGGTTGTGGGTGTTCTGTCAGGCCTCACTGGGAACTGTGGCTGACTGCCCAGGATTCCTGGTGCAAACCTAACCCAATAGAAAGTTTTGATGCAAGATGTTTCAGAACCAGTTGATATCAAGGGTTCAATATCTGTCATCAAAGACTGAAAGTTATTTCTCATTGATGCATCTGTTTTTGACTCCTTCATCAAAAGAATCTATGGCAACATATGGATAAATATACATGTTTTCAGTTAGCATTTGCTAACAAACATTAGATTTTTTTGTCTTTCACAAGAGGGAAACATCTACACTTGAGAAAATAATGGTTAATTTGCTGTTAAGATTTTCATTCATGAAGGTAAGATCAACAGTAATGTTATATTTAAAAGAAGAAATTTAAATACTTTAATATTTTAAGTACAAATCACCCTATTAAAAGATTAAAACATACAAATCTTAGGAGGACCTCATTTTTTCTGTGACATTAAAAAATTCTTTATCCCTAACTCTTTTAATTGGTTAGTTTTTAAAAATGAGGTTACAATGTTGTGTTAATTTCTGGTGTACAGCATAGTGATTCAATTATACATATATACATATGTTTTCATATTCTTTTTCAGTATAGGTTATTATAAGATATTGAATATAGTTCCCTGTGCTAACAGTAGGATCTTGTTGTTTATCTATTTTATGTATAGTAATTAGTATTAAAGCAAGTTAAAATTGTACTATTCACACAGTAGGGATAATAGGGCTGCTGACAAAATCCCTGAATGAAATAATTGAAAACAAGGAAAAATATTGGAATATTTGTCTCTTTAAATTAATTATGTTTTTCAATGATAGTATTAAATTATTTTCTACAGATGAAAACTAGCCCTCCATTTGGCTTCAGGAAAAATAAGTTTGATGGTTGTGATACTGTGTGTCTTTGAAAAGGTTCTAAACATATTTGGATCATTGGGTTATTCTTTGGTTATTATTAGAGGGTGAAGTCTATTTGTATCTGGTCTCATATCACAGTCTTTACATTACATGATTTAGATAGGTATGTGCCTTAAAAAGTGAGGGTAACTAATTAGTCTTATGCCTTAGTCTATGCCCCATTCCTATTTTTTTTTTTCTGACTGATTCCAGCCAGATATCCTTAAAACAGACGTCATCTTGAATTCTACTTTCAGTCCACAATTTTTCGTCCCCTTTCTATGTAGCTCCATAGAGAGAAGTTAGGCTTGTAGTCAAGTGGCTGTGGTTCAAACCCAAGCTCTGGCATGTTCAGTATTACCTTGGAAAATTGCTTTAAACTATATATATTTCTGCTTCCTCTTCTCTAACTGGGATGCTGATGTCTACCCAGAGGGTTGTTGTGAGATCTAGATGATAGTATATATAAATCAACTAATGTAAAAACTATCATACAGTAAGTGTAAATAAATAGCAATTGTTTTTGTCTTTTTTTTTTTAAAGTAACAACATTTTTCAGAGTGTCATACAAAATTTGTATAAGCTCAGTATTAAATCTACCCTGAGGACTTAACTAAGTTTCCACTATTAATCCACGTTGGATCTTCCAAAATAGACCGATGCAAAGCCACTTAAAACCTCTGTGGACTGTTTACTCTGGGCTCTGATACTCCATCTATTTAGTTATCTCCACCTTCGAAACTCTAGCATTTTTTCTCCTTTATAAATTTTAATGTTTTCATCATTCTATACTTACACAACTAACAGGGCTACATATACAAAGTAATAGTGCTCCCACGCAAGCTGCCTTTTAGCATGCAATATCTGATACCGTAATACCAGGCATTCATTTTTACATAAACACTTTGAATTATACATTTTAAATTTAAAGACAAACAAGGATGCCTCCTAATTACCTCAGAAAAGGAGAAAAAATGTAGTTTTATTCACAGTACAGTTTTTTGCTTTTTCCCATGCAACAGAGAGAAAGAGTAAAATAAAAGGAGTCCATCATAAAATTAAAAGAAATTGGTTGTAATAATGCTTGGCTTTTAAATCTAGGAAAATAGCAATGAAGAATCACAGTAATCAAATCTGGCCTGAATAGAGCTTTGTGTAATTAGTACATTACACATAATGATAATGATCTTGTATTTTATTTAATTTTATTTATTTATTTATAAATGACTACTATATTGCACCTGGATGCTTTGCAATAATTAAAATAATTTAAAAAGTACAAAATGAGTCCAGTTAAAAAGGCTCACCAATTTCTCAGACTGATAAGCTAAACTAAACTAATTAAAAGTCAGAACTCTTATTTTCAGCTTATACTAAACTAGAATCCTGGCCTACCAATTTATTTCTAAGTTAGAGTGATGTTCACTTGAAAATGTAATTATAGGGAAAATAATAAAGATACATATTTCTGACGGTTTTTTTTTAATGACTTTATTAATCAAATGTATATTCAGGACGTGCTATATATAAGGCAATGTCCTCT
Organism: Camelus ferus; assembly: GCF_009834535.1. Lineage (NCBI taxonomy): Eukaryota > Metazoa > Chordata > Mammalia > Artiodactyla > Camelidae > Camelus > Camelus ferus. The sequence continues at coordinate 96,330,560 of NC_045697.1, read as the reverse complement.
GGAATACAGAGATATTTTTCATCTGTATGTTTTTCCTGACTTCAGTATAAACTCTTGTAAAAAAGATAAGTATATTAAAAAGTTACATATAAGAATAACACAGATGGTGTTAGAAAAACTATAAAATGGCTGCATGTTCATAGGAGGAAAACACTGCCTGGTTGGATATAAGAACTAAAAGTTTGTATGTTTTAATGAGAAGGAAGTAAATCCCACACAGTAGCTAGAATTCAAATGTCATATACACTGTATGAGATAAAATGATGATTTAGAATAGAGCAAGAAAGGAGAGATTATAATTCATAACAATAAACACATATAAACCAGGACAATGTATATGATAGCATGTAGATAACATACTATTAAAAATTCACGATAGGAAAAGACTATAACTGATTTTAAGAAGGTGGTCCCATTCATTTGTATTATGTCTTATATTTAATAGATACATATTTTAAATCTAGTCTTTTATATCTAGGTGAGCACAGAGGTACAACACAACCAAGTACGAAGCTCTGAGGTCAGTGATTCTTAGATAAAGATCAAAAGTGTTTTTTTGGGCAGCAGGGCTGTAAAAAATGTCTCTAATGAAGGACCCTTGTATAAAGGCTTTTAGGACAGAAATAACACTGAAAACCTTTGGGAAAAAACGAAAACTCATATGCTATTTAAATGATGAGGTACCCAAAGTACTAAGGGGAACTCAAAGCATTTATCCCAACAAATGTTTTCTTACTTTGTCCTCAAATTATTTTTTTCAACTCTAAGTTAAATCTGTTATTCTAGATTAATATGGGCTTCATGTTTGTAATTTTTCAAAGCATGGTTGACTTACTTGAATTAATAACCAAAAAATAGTTTTGTTTCTTCCACTAGTTTGATTCTTGCTATTTCTGATCCCTGCTCATCATTTTAAAAATGCAAGCACAAATTAAATTCAAAGTGAGCAGAACAAAAGAAATAATTAGAGCAGAAATCAATTAAATTGAAAACAAGAAATCAACAGAAAAAAATCTACAAAACCAAAAGCTTATTCTTTGAAAAAAAATTAAATAAAATTGATAAAGCTCTAGCTAGGCTAAGAAAAAAAGAGAGAGGACACAAACTACAAATATCAGAAATGAAAGAGGGGACTATAGATCCTGTAGAAATTAAAAGGATAGTAAATGGTACTATGAACAACTTTATGCCCACAAATTTTATAACCTAGATGAATTGGACCAAATGCTTGAAAGATAAAATTTGCCATAATTCACACAGGAAGAAATAGATGATCCAAATAGACCTACAGCTATTTAAAAATTGGGTCAATAATTCATAACCTTCCAAAACAGAAAGCACAAGGCTCAGATGGGTTCACTGGCGAATTCTTCCAAACATTTAAGGAAGAAATTATACCAATTCTCTTTAATCTCATTCAGATGTTTGGAAGCAGAAGGAATACTTACTAACTCATTCTATGAGGGCAGTGTAACCATAATACCAAAACCAGACAAAGACATTTTATCTGTAGAATATTATCTCCTATGAACTTTAATGCAAAAATCTTTAACAAAAAATTAGAAAATTGAATAAAAAGTGTCTAAAAAGAATTACACACCACAGACAAGTGGGTTTTACCCAGATACACAAAGCTTGTAGGACATTCAAAAGTCAGTTAATATAAATCATCACAACAAGAGAATAGAAAAGATAAATTATATGGCCATATTAATGGTTGTAGAATAAGCATTTGACAAAATCCAACATAATAAGAGCTCTGAGTATATTAAGTACAGAGGAGAACTTTCTCAACTTGGTAAAGCCACCTACAAAAAAATAATCTACAAGTAACATCATACCTAATGGTGAGAAACTTGAGACTTTCCCACTAAGATCAGGTACAAGGCAAAAATGTCCCATCCCATCACACCTTTTCAACACTGTACCAAATGTCTTTGTTAATGCAATAAGAAAAGAACAAGAGATAAGAAGTGTACATATTTGGGAAGAAAGACATAAAATTGTCCTTGTTCACAGATGACATGATTGTTTATGTAGAAAATACGAAAAATTGTTGTATCCTGCTAAGTTGCCAAGTTTATTAGTTCTAAAATTTTGTAGTGGATTCCTTAGGATTTTTGATACACAAAATCATGTCATCTATGAATACAAATAGTTTTACTTCTTATCCTATCTTTACTTATATTTCTTTTCTAATTGCCCTGTCTAGAATCTCCAGCAGAATGTTGAATAAAAGTGGCAAGAGTGGACATCTTTGTTTTGTTTCTGATGTTATGGGCAAAGCATCCAGTCTTTAACCATTATGTATGATGCCAGATGTAGTTTTTTAAGTAAATGCCTCTTATCAAGTTGAGGAAATTTCCTTTTATTCTTAATTTGGTAACTGTTTTATCATGAAATGCTGCTGTATTTTGTTAAGTGCTTTTTCTGCACCTACTGAAAAGATTATGTTTTTCTATGTATAGATACACTGTACTGCATTAACTGATTTTCAGATGCTGAATCCACTTTGAATTCCTGGAATAAATCTCAATTAATCATGGTGTATAATTCATTATATGTTGTTAGATTCTTGAGTTTTTTTGATTTGATGTCTTGGTTTGGTTAGGCATCAGGGTAACACTGGCCTCATAGAATGAGTTGGGAAGTTTTCCTCTTGTATTTCTAGAAGAGTTTATGAATAACTAGTATTTATTCTTTAAATATTTGGTAGAATACAAGAGTGAAGCCATCTGGGTCTGAGTTTTTCTTTGTGGGTTTTCTTTTTTTGTAATTACCAATTCAATCCTTTTACTTATAATAGGTTTATTCAGATGATATATTTCTTCTTGAGTCAGTTTTCTATTATATCTATGTTACCTAATTTTTGACATGTTATTGTTTATGATATTCCTTTATAATAAACTTTTTTTTTTTTTTTTGTAAGGACAGTAGTAATGTCTCCTCTTTCATTTCTGGTACTAGTAATTTTGATCTTCTCTTTTTTTCCTTAGCAAATAGAATTAAAGAATTGTTACTTTTTCTTCTTTTTAAAGAATTAGCTTTTACTTTCATTAACATTCTCTATTGTTACTTTATTCCATTCTCTATTTCATTAATTTTCATATCAACTTTTTATTGAAGTATAGTCAGTTACAATGTGTCAATTTCTGGTGTACAGCATAATGTTTCAGTCATACATATACATATATATAACATATGAATTTTTAACACTTTTTTGTTTGCCTTAGATTTATTTTGCTCTTCTTTTTCCAATTTCTTAAGGTGAAAGATTAGATTATTAACCTCTTTTTTTAAATATAAGAATTTACAACTGTAAATTTTAACTATGACTTTAGCTGCACCCCATAAGATTGCATGTATTATATCATCATTTCTCTCAAAATATTTTCTCATTTCCCTTTTTATTTCTTCTTGACCTATTGGTTATTTAGAAACATGTTCTTTAACTTAAACATATTTTTGAGTTTCCCAAATGTCTTTCTGTTATTGATTTCTAATTTCATTCCATGTGGTCACAGAACATTCTTTGTATTATTTCTATCCTTTTAAATTAATTGAGATCCATTTATGTCATAACATATTGCCTATCCTGGTGAATGTTACATGTGGATTTGAGAAAAACATATATTGTACTGTTACCAGGTAAAATGTTTTGTTGATGTCTGTTAGGTCTAGTTGGCTTATAATGTTGTTCAAATCTTTGATCTCCTTGTTGAACTTCTGCCTAGCAGTTCTATCCATTATTGAAAGTGAGGGTATTAAATGCTCCAACTATTATTGTTGAGTTTTCTATTTCTCCCTTAATTTGTTAGTTTTTGATTTCTGTATTTTGATACTCTGTTGTTAGATGCATATATGTTTCTAATTGTTATATATTTCAGATGGAGGGACACTATTATAAAATGTTATTCTATCTCTATTAATATTTTAGGACTAATTTTCCAATATTAGCACAGCCACTCCAGCTTTATTATGCTTGCTGTTTGCATGATACATCTATTTCCATACTTATACTTTCAGTTCTGTAAACAGCATATGGTTGGCTCATGTATTTTATTCAGTCTGATAATCTCTGCCTTTTGATTATGTTATTAAATCCATTTGAGTGTAGTGTTATTCATACGATTAGAGTTAAAATATTTGCAATTTTATTTTTGTTTTCTATATAGTTCATGTCTTTTATTTTATTCATCCTTTGCTGCAATCTTTTGCATTAAATGCATATTTTCTAATGCAGAATTTTGACTTTTTATATTATATTTTAATTTTTTTTAGTGATTGCTGCAGTGATCTTTGCATATGTATCATAACTTTTCAGCATAAACTTCAAGTTTACAATAATTTAATTCCAATAAAATCTAGAAACATAACTCCTTTATACCCCTATCTCCTTTTCCTCTTTGTGTGGTATTATTTTATATATAGTATATTACATGACTGTTACAAACAGAATCATACATTGTTATAATTATTACTTTACTTATATAATTTTATGACATTTAAAGAAGATGAGGAAACAAAGACAGCAAGTATATGTTTATAGCTTTTGTTATATTAACCTTCCTATTTTTCATTTCTGGTTCCCTTCATTTGTTTCTATGGATTCAGGTCACCATCTCCAGTCATTATTTTTTAGACTAATGTAGCTTTGCTCCTATTCATCTCCTTTGTGATGTTACTGGCAAATATTCTGTATCTATATGTTATAGGCCTCCAAGTATATTATATACAAGTTGTTTTAAGTGATTGATTTTTAAATTAGTTGGGAGAAGAAAGGAGAAGAAACATGTATTGAATTGTCTTCTATAATTACATAATTACCTTTACTGATGTTGTTAGTTTTTTATGTGGATTCAAATTGCTGTCTGGAGTAATTGCTACCAGTCTAAATAAATTTCTTTAGTATTTCTTGTAGTTGAGTGTGTTAGCAACAAATTCACTCAATTTTTGTTTATCTGAGGCTTTATTTAGTCTTTATTTTTGAAAGAGAGCTATGCTGGATTTGGATACTAGGTTGGATACTATCAAGTTTTTTAAATATATTTTACCACTTCAAATATATTTTCCCACTACCCCCTGGCCTTTATTGTTTCTGATGAAAGGTTAGATATTAATATTTTTGTGATTTCTTTGTAATGATAGTAGTTTCTTTTTTCTGCTAACAAGATTTTTCCCTATCTTTGGCTCTCAGTATTTTTACTGTGATGTGCCTCTCGTGTATCTCTTTGCCTTTATCCTACCTGGAGGTCATTGTGTTTCTTGGATGTGCAGATTAATGTTTTTCATTAAATTTAAAACACTTTCTTTGATTTTTTGTTCTCCTTTCATTCTCTCCTCTCCTTTTGGTACTCTCATGTATGTTTCTGCATTTAATGCTAGCCCCTATTTCTCCGAGGCTTTGTTCATTTTTCAAATTCTTTTGTCTCACTGTTCTTCAGATTATACAATCTCTATTAATCTTCAAGATTGCTAGGTCTTTCTTTTACCAGTTCAAACCTACTGTTGAACATTTCTTGTAAATTTTTCTATTTTAGTTATTGTACCTTTTAATTTCAGAATTTTTATTTGTTTCTATTTTATAACTTTTATCTCTCTATTAACATTTTTTATAACTGAGTCATTGACCTCATACCTTCTTTTACCTCTTTAATCATAGTTTCCTTTAGTTATTTGAACATATTTATAATAGCCACTTTAAAGTCTTTATGTGTTACCTCTGGTATCTGGCCACTGTCACAGACATTGTCTGTTGCTTGCTTTTCCCACTGTGTATGGGTCTCACTTTCCTGTTTGATACATTTTTCAGAATTTTTTGTTGGACATTTTACATAATATATTGTTGCCACTCTTGGCAATGCCACGAGAGACTTTGTTATTCTTTTTTTGCTTGTTTATTTTTTAGTTACTACCTGAATTCTTGGTGGGATCTATCTATCCCACCATCCCTGGAGCATTAAGCCTCTGATGTTGCTCCTCAAGGTTCGTAGCCTTGGATATGTCCACAATCATCCTGGAAGGACAGTAGTTTTTGCAGGCCTTACCATTACTATTTCTTTTCCTGACCACCAACAATTGTTAAATTCCACAATTTAATTTAAATTGGTGGCTGATTGCTTTTTTGCTTTCAACAATAATTAGGGATACAATTCTACAAATCAATCAAACTCAAACTTCTTTGAAAAAAATAGCTCCTGAAGTCAGTGTTTGAGATTTGTTCTTAACCCTGGCAAGTCTCCCCCAGCTGTCTCTCTCCCTAGGTCTTTCTGCAAACTAGCTGGCTTACAGTTTTGCCTATATCATCAATGCATCTATCAATATCATCGCAATTGCCTTTAACCACAATCTCCAAAATCTTTCCTTTTGAACTACTCCACACTCTATCATAAATAAAATCACTTCCTTTGGGAAGTTTTAAAACTTTCTGTTTTAAGGCCTGCTTCTCTTCCCAGGAAAACTCTCTGAGCTACAGCTCTGGAGCTAGTGGCAGGGTTTCTCCTCTGAGCGACAACCCCACTTTAAGAGCTGGGTGCTAAGTGGGAGGGAAGTTGTCTTAGATCTTTTTATCTTTTGACTCATGGCATTAAACTATTGCCTAACAGGCCAGAAGTTTAGAAAATAAACATCGAGGATATAGCTGATATATAGCAGCACATTAACTGGCTTAGATGTGTGAAGCCCAAACAGACCAGTGAGATTATACCACCAGTGAGAATATAATTCTTCAACCACATTCAGTTCTGTAGCATACCAAATGATAGTCACTAAAATATGTACAGTGTTTACTTACTTTAAAAATGCTAGTACTAATGTTTTTTATTTGTCCCTTTTGAATTATATAAGGCTACATTATTATTATTATACACATGAGGAAACTGATGCTGAGAGTTTTAAATTGCTTTGCTTGTTTCACAGAATTAATAAATGACAGAGCTAAAACTCAAACATAACCGTCTAATTCCAAGCGCTTTATTTTTTTCAGTAAAATTTGCTACTTTTAGACAACCATTGAATGATCCAACCCTTTTAAAGAATTAATAACAATATCAATTTCATGTAAAATTTTAAAAAATAAAATCTGTTTGTGAATTAGAAGGCAGAATATACCATATTGTTCAAATAGATTAAAGGTATAGAACAACCTCTAAATATCTACTATCTCTAATGTTCTAAGACCAGCTTAAATGCCAAACTTTGTATTTTACAGTACTGCCTCAATTTAAAGAATTAATAAATATCTGAGGGTTGAAAATTATGCAAATTATGTCTTTATCTCTTCCAGATTTAGGATCAAGGGTCCCTACTTTTGTATCCATTCTGCACCTAGTTAGTTTTATACTATAAATTTCTGACTGATTTAGAAATAGCACAAGCTCCTGCACTTAACGTATCTCCCATTCACTTGCAATGAATGAAACTCTGTATGAAATAAAATTTACCAACTGGTGCACTGATGTTTGGTGGGCGAAGGGCACTAAGATGAAATGGATTATCAAAATAATCTCGGGAGCCACCTGACCCATTCCTATCTGAGATTCTGGAACACTCACATACACATATGGAAAGTTATGTTTATTAATTTCAGAAAGGGAACATTTGGAACAAATCTATTAAAATGAGTCTCAAAAGCTTTTCCCACTCCATCCCACTCCCTTTCACATATACATCCTTTGAAAGCCATTGGAATTTAGAGAAGAGAATTAAAAATGATCTTAACTTTTGGATCTACATTAAAAATTGTGTCTTAACACCATCCCCAGCACCAACACACAGAATTTCTGATTAAATAAAAAATATATTTTGGGTGAATCAGTGAGTTTCAAGTGTGAGAAAAGTGAGCCTTTGAGAAAGGAATCTGCAAGAATGTATGTTGGATACCAACCAAATGATCCATAATATCAACCCTAAATTCATAAGTTAAGAATTTTCTTTTCAATCTATTGACCAATAAATGTTGACGTGGTCTATTCGGGAATAGTAGCAATACAAATATTGGCCACATATAAATAAAAACCATTCAAAGTTAGACCTACATATGGAGAGAAGGCTTCATTTTTTTCTTGCTTTGTGAGCTAATATTTCCACTATATTTGGTGATGTGTTACTTGTACATGCTTAATAGAAATGGTATTTCTAAAAAAACAATTTTATAAAAGGTATCAAAATAGGAAAATACTGCAAGATATCAAAATGGGAAAAAGCGTAGAAATAGAATGAGATAAACTATGGATGTGGACGGATGTCAGATATGTGTGTGTCTCCAAGAAAGGAAACAGTTAATAGGTAACTGATGGGTGGAAAACACTGACAAAGTCAGTGTCAGTTTTGTGTGGCGACCAGAATCCATGATTCAGTTCTTTTAATGATTTATTCATATTTTTCATTGGATTTTGGAAGCTGCCAATAGCAAATAAAAAAATGATTCCCAAGAAAGGATATCCTTTCTCTTTTCTCACCTTTTCTCTCCTCCTCATATTCTTCTCCAGTGTACTAGGCCTTACAGTCTCAACCCTTGAGGACAGTCTGATGGGTTATGTGTGTATAAGGTGGCTTAATTACAATACATAATAAATGTTTTTATAAAGCACAGAGGGAGAGTAGTTAGCTCTTCCTTAGGAAGTCAGAAAATGCTTCATTGAAGAGGTGATCAAATTTTCTCAACGGTAGAATTTAATAGCAATCATAATACTTTGTACTTTCATACTCAGTTGCCTTTTTCCATCTTCTATTTATATAAACTATTTATGAGCTCCTCACAGAAGCACATTATATCTTGTCCAAGGCCACATGCATGGTTTATGATGGGACCAGAACCAGGTACCAGGTACTCAAACTTAACCCAACAGCATAAATTTTTGCACAAGGACAAAAGATATAATATGTGCACTATTCAGCTTAAACTAAAAGTTTTCAATTAGGAGCTATTAGTTAGGAATAATTAGGTAACATACATTTTTAAACACAAAATGTATATGTGGAAAGAAATGATGTTAATCCAAACTTGCTGTATTTTCCATTTAACAAGGTGCTTTACCTGTATGTAGGTAATATTTGTTTATTAGTAGGAGCTATACTCCTATTGAGCAAAATGGCAGAAAATCATTACCCTAGCAGCTGGAAATTTACTTGAATTGGAGTTTGTCCAGAGAAACTAGTATACCAAATAATGACTCAATCTTTTCCACATAAATGTAGTATAATAGGATAGCAAAATGATTATTTCCTATATTATGATTAAGGAAAAATATAAATTCTATAATTGCAATAAATTAATCTAATGCAGTGGCTTGTTTTGTTTTTTTTAGAATAAGTGGCAACGTGTATCATTTATTTTTTACTAGCAGAAAATATAATTCCTGGTTTATAAGTTAATTCATTTATATTTAAACCAGAACAAGTTTAAGAGAGATTATATGATATAGCAGTTAATTAATTTATAACATATATACAAGCCCAACACACTTTATTAAGGCCAATGTCAAGATATTCAATATGTTTGCTTATTTATAGCATCTATTTATATAACAGCATATTAACAGTGATAACTATTCACCATTACCATAGCACTATCCAATACCTTAAAATTACTGCAAGTTTTTGATTACTTGACAAACATTTCAACATCTTCTTTATGATTACTACACATCCCCTAAGAACATGGATTAAAAATGTACAGAAGTATATTCTGTTGAATTTAGAGTATATTGTAGAATATTTTATGAGAATAAAAATTGTTTTTATTATTTTCATAAAATAGTGTACAATATGCTCTAAATTCTTCTTTAAAAGCTCAACAATCTTAATTTTATTATTGATTTACTATATTTTTCAACAAAATCAGGTTTGTGTGTATGCTGTGATACATGATATGATTTTAGTTTTGTGGAAAATATTTCCTGGCCCCATAAAAAACTGTTACTTTTTCTTTTTTTCCTCTCCCACCTTCCTGATATTGTCATTCCTAATAATCATTTCTTTGATTTAAGCTGGATATTTTGAGATGTAGCTGTGTGTCTACTCTGCTTTTCCCCAGTTCTTGGTGTAGTAATGGTCTCAATCTCTGATTACAATTGCTTGAGGTCTTCAGTCCTAGACTCACATATATTCCAGGTGAACAGATTTGCAATGTCTTCTGTAGTAATGGAGTGGCAAAACACTCATTTCTGAATGGTAGCTGGCCTTGATAAACTGCAAACTCTGTTGAGGTGCTGGTATACATAATCTACTGCCACGGGATGTGACATGGTAATTGTTTTAATCATCTCTTCTCTTTGTCTCCAGCTGTAAGAATAATTTATCTTTGTCCTTCCTAATGTATACCAGTGATTATTTTAATGAAGTATTATTATATCTAGGATGAAAGATATTTAAGAATCTAATTTATTTTAAATGCACAGATCACAAAGAAAGAAAGAGTGTATAGTCAGGATTTTCCAGAGCAAAAGAAATGCAATAGGTAGGTGGATGAATGGATAGATAGATAGATAGACAGACAGACAGACAGATACAGAGAGTTTTATTTTAAGGTAATGTCTCACACAACTGTGGGAATTATCAAGTCTAAAATCTGGAGGGGAGGGTATAGTTTAGCACTCATGAGAGCCTAGGTTCAATCTCCAGTACCTCCCATAATATAAACAAAGAAACAAACAAACAAACCTAGTTACCTCCCCCCCCAAAATTTAAAAATAAATAAATAAATACATAAATTCTGTAGAGCAAGTTCACCAGCTAGAAAACCAGGTAAGTGTTAATGTTACTCTTAAGACCTTCAACTCATTGGAAGGGGCTCATCCACATTATGAAGAGTAATCTGCTTTACTTATAATCTACTGATTGTAAATGTTAATCATACTTCAAAATAACTTCATAACAACATCTAGAGTTTGACCAAGCAATGGGTACCATAGCCTAGCCAAACTGACACATAAAATTAACCATCACACATCATATCTTTCCTATTCTTTATCCCACCTCTTTGCCTGAAATCTACATAATATATTGTGGTTCAGATGTCTACATTAATGCAAAATGCTATGAATGCTTGAGAACAATCTTATTAATATTTCAAATCATTATCATAAATTATATTATACCATATAATTATTATATAAAAATGATATAACTAACATTTTTTTTCTCAGCAATCATAAGGAATATATGCCTCTTGTTTTCTTTCCTGGTAATGCCTTTGCTTGCTTTGGGCATTGTGGTAATGCTGGTTTCTTAAATTGGAAAGTATTTCATCCTCTCTGAATTTCTAATTATTTTTATAGAATTGGTAATATTTATTCTTTAAAATTGTGTTAGACTTCACCAATGAAGCCAACTGTCCCTGGAGATTTCTTTATGGGGAAGTTTTTACCTACTTCAAATATTTTTCGTATTTATTCAGGTTATCTTTTTTTCTTGAGTAAAATTTAGAAGTTTCTGTCTTTCAAGGAATCTGCAGATTTTATTTACATCTTTAAATTTATTGACATAAAATTGTTCCTAATATTTGTTTACTATGTTTTCATTGTCTACACAACCTATGGTGTTGTCATCTCTCTCATTCTTAAATATGGGTTATTTGAGTACTTTTTCTCATAAGTCTTGCTAAAGATTTCTCAATACTATTTTTTTTCAAATAATTAGCTTTGGTTTCATTGATTTTCATTATTTTCTGCTTTGTTTTGCATTGCTTTCTGCTTTGGACTTTATTAGTTCCTTTTTTTTTTGACTACTTTGTGTTTAATTTGCTCTTCTTTTTCTGATTTCTTGAATTGAGACTTTTTCTCTATTTAAAAACTAATGTATAGGGTTAGAAATTTTCCACTAAACACGGCATAAGTGGCATCACACAAATTTATATTTATTGAACATTCAGTTCTCATTTGAATTTTTCTTTGCTCCACAGATTATTTATAAGTGTGCTAGTTTTCAGATAGTTAACATTTCTATTAATTACTTCTAATTTAATTTCATTGTAAATGAGAACATATTTTGTATGACTTAAATCCTTTAAAATTTTTGAGACATTTTTATGTTCCAGAATATGGTCTATCTTGATAAATATTAGACTTGGTTTTGATTGATTGATTTTTCTCTTTATTATGGGCTGTATATCTTTGCTTTTCTGCAAGCTTGATAATTATTGATGTGGTTCCAGACATTGTAAATTTTCCCTTGTGGGCTGCTAGAGTGTTGTTGTTTGTTTGTTTGTTTGTTTGTTTGTTTTGTATTCATATAGGTATTTTATAACTTTCTTCTGGTATGAAATTAAATTAATTAGTTTTGTTTGGTCTTTCGTATCTTGTTTTTTAAGATTTTTTTTTACATAGAACAATAGCCTTACTCATTCTAGGGCTAATTATTTCTGACTTCTGACTTCTGAGGAAAGGTCTTTCTGAGTACCCTAACTAATACTTCAGTCATTAGGAAATACTTTAGTTTGCTCATGTTGCCATAACAAAATACCACAGACTGGGTGCTCAAACAGCAGAAATTTATTTTGTCACAGTACTGGAGGCTGGAAGGCCATGATCAAGGTGCTAGTATGATCAGACACTCGTGAAGGGCCCTCTTTCTAGCTCGCAGATGGTCACCTTCTTGTTGTGGCAGAAGTGAGAAAGAGGGCAAGCTCTCTGGTGTCTCTTCTTATGAAGGCACTAATTTAATCAGACTGGAGTCCTATCTTCGTGGACTCATCTAACCATAATTAATTCCCAAAGTCCCCATTTCCAAATACCATTACATTGGGAGTTAGGATTTCAGTGTATGAATTTCGGGGAAACACATTCATTCCATAGGAGTACACTTTCCAATCTTGCTTGTGAGGACAGACGATGTTCTTGAATATCTGTGAGCAACGGTTACTGTTATGTCTAATCCTCTTGTGTGGTTATTTCCCCAGACTCCGGTAGTTTCTTCACAGGTATAGGCTGAGCAGTACTGCATTGAAAATTCAGAGGACCATCTTTAAATCTCAGATTCTCTCTTTGCAGTTCTCTCCTCTCTAGAACTCTCCCCTGAAAACCTTCACTATCTTGGTCTCGCCAGACTTTAAGCTTCATCTCCACAACCAAGAGAGTCAGCTGGACTCTGCTAAGGCCCCCATTCTGCACTGCTTCCTGGGAACTGTCAAATTGGGAACCTGGAGCAATTGTAGATCTCACCTTGTGTTTTTCCCATCTCTAAGAAACCACTGTCTTCCATTACTTGATGTCCAGTGTGTTGAGAAGCATTCTTTAATGAATTTTGCTTTTTTTTGAGAGCTGTGGGTTTTTTTTTTCAGGCAGAAAAGTAAATCTGTACCTGTTACTCTATTTTCTTGATAAGCAAGTGTCCCAATGATTTAAATAATATTATTATTTTATGATTACATAAATAATGTTTATTCTAGAAAACTCAAATACAACCAGAAAATGCAGAAAAATTTCCATTGAAATTTCCTACTCTTGAGAATTACCAACTACTATCACTATTAACATATTTTGACTATTCATTTATGCATAAATTTAAGTGTGTGTGTGTACTCATAAATAGTACTTTATGTAAATGGAACTTTTTTTTGATTTATAATAATGGAACCAATCTTCTATACTCTCCTGCATTATGCTTTCCACATACATAATATATTATGAATATCCTCAGAGTTATAGCTCTAATTCATTGTAATGATTTTAATTCATTTATTTCTATATTTTAAAACATTACATGGAGCATGATTATACAATTATACAGTTGTTTTTTTGTACTGATGGAATTCACTTTTTAAAATTCTTGACTCAAGCTAAAGATGAAGCAATAATAATTATTTCATATATATTCTTTCAAAGGGGGATTTTTTTTTAATGATGGAGTCTGAGAAACAGCTACAAGCCACACTATTCATCAAACTATTTTAAGGATTTTGCTTTTATTCTGAATCAAATAAAATAGTGTTAGAAGGAAATCCATGCAATCGAGTAATAAGTTCTAGTTCTACGGTTGGGTTCTTTAAAAGGAAAAGTTCACTGAGAGAAGTTTCCAGATCATATATTTAAATGAAAATTCTATGAAACTTGTCCTGTTTGAAATAAATTCTTTAACAAAATTTATTACAGATTAGTTAATGGCACTAAGATAAAATCTAGAATTATTGTATTCCATATTACAGTGCAAAAGTATTCCTGAAAAAGTACTACAGTACTACATTATAAAGTATCTCCCTCAGCTAAAGAAGACAGTAACTAAGACTATGAACTATTTGGAAATTCTGGTTTATTTAGGCAGTCAAACTTTGTTGAGGGGAGGTACTGAAAAATATGACAGGTGATTTCTTAGGATTCCACAGCGCCCTAAGGAACCAAGGTTGAAATTGTTACTTGACAAGTGTCAGTTTTGTGGCACCTCAGTAAATTAGATGGGACAGTGTCTTGATAGCAGAGGCTGAGCTAAGTCTGGATTCCTGCCTTCCCTCACTTGCTCTATCCTACAAAATTTAGGGAACTAAATATATTTTGGGTCTTAGAGCACACTGCAGGTAGTCTGTCAATGACTAGTCCAGTAGTGCCAAGCCTCTCTGCATTATTACTCATGGCCAATTCTAAAACCTTTCACCACCAAGCTTCTGGTCACAGCTTACAGTGCCAGGTGTGGCTCGGAGACCCTGGCTCATTCATTTGCACAGGAATGGTGGTGTCGAGCCCGTATGTGTACTTTAAAAATATTAGTGATCTGACAACTTAAGAGTAATTTGTTAAATTCACATATAGCAGACTTCGCAAAGTGGTAATAGTATCTTAGACATGTTATACTCAGGAAACTTCCAAGAGAAATAAACCATATAATTCACTAGTAGAAGGCTATTTGATGGGAGACTACTCTGGTTACTAGTGGCGCATAAATAATTGCCCCCAAAACTAAGTGCTTCAAATAATCATTTTGTATTGCTCATGATTTTGTGGGGCACAGATTTGGAAAGGTCTCAAATCACCCACAGGCTCAAGAAGAACTGGATATTAAACTTGGCTCAGTCTTTCTCAGGGCTGGAAGTTGATGATGGCTACTGACTGCTATATGTAGCACAGTCAGCATGTTGTTCTCAGAAAAGTCAGACTTTATAAGGGCAGCTACCTTCCCCATAGCAAAAATCCTTGGAGAACCAGATGATAGAAGCAGTGATCTAGCCTTGGCAGTCTCATACCATCACTTCTACCATACCTTACTGGTCAAAGAAGTCACAAGGCCTGCCAAAAGGAAGGAATTGGATTTCAACACTTGATGTAGAGTGAAGAGGTGACATTAAAAAAAAAAAAAAAGCATGTGTTATATGGAATATAACTTTATGGCTATTTTATGGCTAAAGTGAGTTAATTTTATCCTTATCACTACAAGAGTGACAGAAATCATATTTTATTATTAGAGCATTGATTCAGATACATTCCCCCACAAACAGCTTATAGAGCAGATAGTAATGTCTTAGAAATAGCAACCCATAGATCCATACATGCTATATGATCAATCTGGATGTAGGAGAAGAAACAAATATTAGGATCAATTAGGGAGTAGTTCTTCTGGTATAATGATATTAATGCACCATAGCTAAAAGCAAACAAACTTGATATTTGTGTCTAAAGCACATAGTAGCAAATATGGCTCACAAAAGTGTACAATTTAAACCATGTACATCCATAGTAACTAATACCTACCTAGCTTGAATTTATTTATTCATAGTCTCTAGGTTTAGAATAACAGAATCTTTGAAACCTACTGATTCAAACTATTCAACTCACTGAACCCAGCCACATGTCATTGAAACTGAAAACTCCATTGTGGAAGAGACGATGTAGAGAATGTTATAGTCTTTTTATGGATTGTCTACTGGGATCTAGTCCTATTAAGGGAACATTTTTGTAGCTTGCCTAATAGGGAAAATGTATTAAGCATTTTAAATATCTGAACCACTCCCTATCATCCTCAAAGGGATCTTGACTAATTTAAAAGAATTTTCAACCATAATGGGAACTCTCTGTCAGAAGTAGGAAAGGCAGGAGAATAGGTTCTGGGTTTTTAACTAGATGCATAAATATTTCCTAGGAGAACACTGTTCCATCTTGCTGACGATCCCTCATCAACTCTTCTGTAGAAATCATTGGGAAGATAAGAATAATTTTCTATAGGAATAAATATTTTTTAAGTATAACAATACCCAAAAGTTCAATCTAGGCTAGAATTCACCTAAGAATTTTGACAATATATGCCTATTTATTTCTCAGAATACCTTTGTAGTAGGTACTATTATAATTATTTTACAAATGACATCTCCCTCCCTTAAAACTTTGTTACATAAACCTCAGTATCTATGTTTACCTGTGCTTTACCGCTCTTTATTAAGTTGGCTACCAAATTTCTGTTTCCAATTAATTTAACTGTAGTCATATAAGAACACGAATATTTATAGTTGAGGTCCTATTATAAAAAAGAATATTCCTTGTACTATGTTTTTACATATGGAAATTCTATTGGGAAGAGGTGTTTTAATTTAGTATTTCACGGAAAATTCATTGTCATACATTATAAAGAGTTAAAATTTATATAAAATCTCTGCCCTTATGGTATATAAGGGGGACATTATTCTGCCCTATTTCATCTCACATGCATTGTGGAGTTTAGTCTACCTACATAACCTATTGACACCACTGATGTAAGAGCCTCTAGACTTCACTGGAGCAGATGTAAGAAGACTTATTTATAACCAGTTCTCTAGGTACCAGGGTTAACCACAGAATAAAGGAGTTAAAAACACTGCTTTTTGAGTCTTTGGGAGTAATTCAAGTTGGGTTTGCCTGGTAGTAAATTCTGAGATATTAGGATTTAGAATGCATGTTAGAGAATGCTCTTTGGTTAAACATCTATGGATAGGAAGAGGAGGAAACAAGACTGATGAAAGAAAAAAATGTTGCTATGTGATGCTGTGTCAGGAAAGGCTGAAATGTCCCTTCACATTTATTCAATATTGAGACAGGAGGCAAAGTCTTTATAACCATGTTCACCTATCTATCAGTCATGAATTTGGACTGTCCCAAGAAGGACAGATGATTCTCTTCAGTACCTGGATAGTAAGTCCTTTGTACTTGAAAGAGGATCTAGGCAGCATATTAGACCTACAAAGACATAACCTACAAAGACAGTGGTTAGAAGAGGAAAGAAGACACTAGGGCAGACTGTTCAATAAGAGACAGCATGAGGCACAGACTAGTAGCAGACAAGAACTTTGCACCTCAGCCCTTGGGGACTGGAACCAGACTTCCTGTAAGGGGAAGGTAATGTGAGAGGCAAAAGGAGCCAAATTCACTGCATGATCCACAAAAGTCAAAAGTCAAGTCCCAATAGAATTTTAAGGCAAAACAAGAGTCAGTTCAACCGGTATCTGGCAGTTCTCCCCGTGTGTCACCATGAGGTGGAGAGACACCTGAGCAGTGATACGTATAGTATTTGAGCAATACCAAACTGAATACAAGACTACAGTGATTTCTGCTAATTTGGGGTTATTCTTTGAGATACATCTGGCGGAAAAGGACCTGTTAAATGAGGTTTGTCATCTCCCCCCAAATGACAGCAGCTTTATCCAAGTAGTAGAAAGAATAAGGGATTCTGTCTTATGTTTTCCTAGGTTAAACAGGTTGAAAATAAATGTCCAATTCTAATGGTCTTCTTGAACATTTACTATTTTTGTCATAAACAAATGATTACCAGAACAAACAAGTTATGTTATTTAAAGACTATTATAACAATCATTGACTTAGGTATTCACTAATAATCAAGAAAAGACATCCTAACACATAATTCAAAATGATCTCACTGAAGTTGATTTAAGGATAATACTGAGATATATTTCCTACAATTCAAGATTATGTGAGTTCCTTTCAATATGACACTGCCACAGAAAAGAGGGAAACAAACACTCATTTATCTTGTTTTCACACAATATGTAAAATCATTCAATTGAAGAACTTTTGATTAAATGGCTAAATTAGAATACTCCCTGAATCAAACACAAAATATCTGAAAGAAAAAAGAAGACTTCTTATAATAAAATTACTCCACTGCTTGTATTCCAATTTAATGTAAAGGGATATTTCATTATATTTTCAGGTGAGAAGTTATTGAGTTTCAGGTTTTACATGAATGGGAATAAACACTATCACCAGATTGAAGATAACTAGTCACTCCTGGTCTTTTGAAACTTTGCAGTACCAAATTTGGAAATTTCTAACATTCTTTTAATATGTAGCCAAACATTCTTTTAATATGTAGGTTTTCAATAATAATAACCTTTCACTTGATAATTTAAGTTTCCAGACCATTTGGAGGTTTATCTTTCTATGCTTTGAATATTTCATTCTGCCCTAAGTAATGAAGAATTTTTTAAAATACAGGAGTCCTGTCTTTGCTACTTCTACCAGAATATACTCCAGTAATAAATAAATAATTTTTCATACTACATTTGGAAAACATGGGGGATTTCTCTACGAATGTATACAATTACATCAGTGAAGAATCTACTAATGTATACAATTACATCACTGAAGAATTATATCATTTTATATATATAATTATAACAGAAATGTACAATTATATCATGACTATTCTTAGTATATTTTATATTTATTTCAGATATTATGTCAAGATTAAAAGACAAATGTTAAAAATGAGGAAAAAAAGGACTAGAATGTGATATAAATTTTATCTGTAATCAATGAAGCATGGTGATGAAAAATACCAAAGCACACATTCATTTATTTAAAAAAATTAAATCTAATACAATACACTGTGACTTACTTATTAAGAAGGTAAGATATTTAAAGTACCAATTAAAAGGATATATGGATGTAAAAATAATACAATCTAATTGCAAGAATGAAGAGTTAGTGGACAAACTTTCTGTATTTTCCTTTGAATAAAAAAAATTAGTCTCTCATTAGTCTAATCTGCCTTTATCTGTTGCTTAGTTTTGAAAAAGAATGCATGATATATTGAGTGTGTTTTTTTATTTTCCAAACAGCTTAGTGTTAGTATTAATGACTAACCTTAATACACTAGGATTTTACCCTTTTTACTTGGTTCAGCAGAAAGACTGCAGAATCCGAAATCACGTAATTCTGATCCCACCACTAACCACCTTTGTTTACACATTTAAGGACAGATCTTAGAAACTAAATTTAAAAATGGGTTTTGTCCTAGGCATACTAGCAGAGTGCCCTTTTCTCTGAATGCATTAGAGACACAAACTGATAGTGGAACAAGGCCGCTAGTCCAACTCCCTTTAACCAGAAAAAAATTTCTCATGTATTTTTAATAACATGAGATTCTGAGTGTTACTTCTTTTGAAGAAAGTTCTCTATGTGGTTGTATGATTTGCACGAAATGTAGGCTAAGTCAGAGATGTTTAGAGTCGGGAGAATCTTTAGTGATCTCATTCAGTACTTTCAACGCATAAGCAGTCATCAACTCAATGGAAAATCTTCATAAAGAGACAGATATCCCAGGTCTGCCTCCTAGAGATTATGGCTCAGTAAGTCTGAATTTGGAGCTAGAAAATTGTGATTTTTAGAAAAGCTCCTGCAATGAATTGTGGTCAGTCACATTGGGAACAACTGATCGAGGCTTTTCCTTAGTTTAAGAATGACAAAATTAATAATCAGAAAAGGAATAACATCTAGGTGGCTGTCTTCTGCCCCCAAGTCAATGCTACATACAGTAGAACTGTCTCTTTATATTTCATTATAATACACATCAAAGAAATACATTAATTTGCCACAAGTTAGATGCTTCAATATTGAAAGTTAGAGATTTTATGAATAAGTTTTATAATAAATATTCTTGATATGCATCTATGGCAAGAGTACCAGCCAGTTGTGTAACTCATAGACAAGAGCCTTCAGGGTATTCTGATGACATTCCAGAATTTGGTCATCTTCTTGTTTTCCCTATGACTAGATGTTGACATTAACTTCTCTAACATAAAGTTTGTATAGAAAAGACAGGTTTCTGTTTCTAAAGAGCTAGTCATATAAACTTAAAATAACTGCCATTTGTTCTGCCCTTTAACAGATTTTCAAATATGTTTATATTTAGCATTTCATTTTTCAGAAACACTCCATGAGGCACATTGATGCTAATGTAAAGGGTACAACACCCAAAAGCACATATATACATATATGTGTGTGTGTGTGTGTATGTGTATTTCTTCTTTCAGAAAGGTAATAAGTGCTCATAGGTATGATATTGTAGGAAGATCAGGAGTTACAACTTTGTGGTATGACAAGCAGGATTTTCCAAAAATGATTCTGAGCATATACTTGTTTGCATAGGAATCAGAGGTTTATTCCTTTCCCTTGGGAAGACACTGCACCTAAATGCTGAAGACGTCATACCCTTGGCTAGAGAAATCTCAACTATTCAGATGAGGGGAATCTAGTTTTCAGATACCTTCTGTAAATATCTGGTACTTAAACCTCAAAAGCCTGGTACCCAAGGAATCTATTTTTTCTCCTACTGGGATGGCTTTCATATTCACTCTACATGAAAAGAAAATAACAAGAGAAACAGGATTCATCCTTAGAAATGGAAAACCCACTATAAGTCCAATAGATCGCACACGTATTACCATGTTAATAAAAGAACTGGAGATCACATGCCTCTTTTCTTCCTCCTGATTCTTTAATGCTAAGTGCACCCATTGATCCATGTCCAATGACATGGTAAAATTAACCATAAAATCTATTGTCAGTTAGTTGCCTCCACAAAGAGATCATCATTCCTAGACAGAAGTATTTAATTTTCTCATTCTTTAGTATATATACGAGAAAAAGAACTTAAATTTCCAGAACAAAATGTTACATGGAAATTCTTTTTCTTGAAGTCAGAACACAATTGTCCACCATTTCCTATGCAGCAACCTATTTGAAGCCCTATAATCAAGATTTTCTTTGTCAGTCCTTTGAAAAATCTGACACTTTTTCACAAGAAAGAAAGTCCACATTCTTCAACTAGTAAACTGCAGCAACAAAGACTTGAGACAGAATCAAAAGATGGTCTTCTGTTCAGGCTCAGATGTTTCAGAGTGAATGGGATGGAGATGTGGATGGTAATGTAGACTTGAGAAAGGGAGAGGTTAGGTGCTCTCTAATTGTTTTCCTAACAGTGATAACAGCAACATCTTTATTTAATGATTTCCTTCTAATAATTACTAAAAGACCAAGGTGACCTTACTCAACTGATCATTAAATTTTCCCTAGAGTTAATAAAAACCTCCTTTTTTTCTGAATTAGTGTATTGGCTTCAAAATACAGTGTCACTATTTAATTTTCACTATTAATTGTAAATATTAAAAATAAATATTGTTGCCTATTATTTAAGCAAATCACACTGTTGGACTTTCTGAGGCAGTGGTTAATAAGCAAATGGTAGATAAAACATCATTTTCACTCCTGTGAGTCTGCATGGATTAACTTTGCAAACTCTGACCTCAGCCACCGTCATTTCCATAGGCCTCACTGGACACAGGCCAAGGAGAAGCAGCATTATTTCAAACATATGAACTAGGAACAATTCAATATACACGTTTAGTCCCTCTCCAATCTTCTGGGTTCATCAGAACAAGGAAGCCCTCCAAAGTTCACACACCTATAGACAGGGCAGCCCCTCTTAGAAAACTCCTTTGTGAGTCTCCCTGAGAAGTCTCATTAGAGATCCAAGAAAACCTGTCTCAATTTCAGGATACAAGTTGACAGAAGTTATTTCAGTTGATCTCGCTGAATGCCACAGAGAATAAAACTCAGAATTTTCTTATCCTGAGATCATGGGACAATTCTGAGCTTCCAGTTTATCCTCTACAATTCAGAAGCTATATCACATTTCCATTGTGTTGAACTTTCAAATAAATTAGGCCATTTAACATTAAAGTTAGCATTAGAATATTTGTTTGGAATCTTGCTGTCTTAGCCATTAACTGGGTATATAACTATTCTGAAATTGCTGAATGTCCCTGACACATTCTACTTATCTGTAAAATAGAGAACTAAATATTATTACTAACTAAAGGTTCATCTTAGGTCCAAAAATATTACCAACATCCACTTTAAATCTCAACAATCTATCAATTATTTCTTAGGTTCAGACTATCCATATGTCCAGTTCATATTCCAGCAGCATCTTAATGGTCACTTACTCTAGCTTTCTCCCTCCCAGTGTTATTCACAGTGAGGTCGGAAATAGTTCTGTAAGGCATTTCTAATCATGCCATTTTCCCTCAAATATTCTTAAGTCATTGGTTAATTTTTTTCAATCTCCAGAGGTAGTCAACCCCTAAATTCCTTACTAATTAATGCCTGATTACACCCACAAATACTTCCACATTGCTCAGTGATTACATCATATGTTTGTCCTTGCTTATGGTCTTTGAGGCAGTTCCTGATCACACTCAGAATGTTTTTGCCCTTCACCATTTATTTGCCTAACTTTTACACTTTCTTCAGGATTCTGCTCAATAATTATTTCCTATTGGGAGTAACAAACTCCCTATTGGGAGTATATATGTTCACATAGAACTTTTTTTCTCTCTTTTTTTTTTACGTTGGCCATTATTTTTTTGTGGGTTCGTCACCAGTTGTGGGTTCTGGCCAGCAGAAGTCCCACCGAGACGGAATGAATTACTCAAGACTCTGTGGAAAAGTCAAGAGAGCGAGAGGGAGTGTAGGGGGTGGGGAAGCCAACTCCCTGAGCCTCTCAAATCTCCCATATTTATTGAGTACAGTCAAAGGAGGAATGCAGAAATTTAGGGAAGGACAGGGTGGGATCACAATGAGTACAAAGGCTTTGTTTATTGTTGGTGTTTGGCTCAAGGTCAGAAGACCCTTTTGGTGAATCATGTTCTTGTTGAGCCTTACAGCTTATCAGGGCAGAACGTATGAGAATCAGCTGCTTAACAACTTGGACTCAGGCGGCTGTGCCTGTCTTAGGTTGCCCCCCTCAGGGGATCTTACCCGTCATTGGCTAACTAGCCTTCTAACCTCTGAGTCTGCAGCTTTTTACCATTCCAGCCCAAGGCTGTTCTGGGGATAGAAGACTAACAGCAGGCACACCCAGCGTTTATAACCGGGGGCCTTGGTCATTGCTAAAACCTCAAGGCAGTTACTAAGCACATCTTCTTTAAGGAGATAAGCGGCTTGGATCTGTTACAATTTGTTAACCCAATCATGGGCTCCCACAATTTTTATTTTTTTCTTCCAGTTTTATTGGTTATATAATTAGCATAGAACACTGTATAAGTTTAAGGTGTACAGCATAATGACTCAGCATATGTATATTCTGAAATGATTACCACAATATATTTAGTTAATATCCATCACACCAAATTGTCACAAATTTTTTTCCTTTTGATGAGAGCTTTTAGGATTTACTCTCTTAGCAACTTTCAAATATACCATACAACAGTGTTGACTACAGTCATCATATACATTACATTCCTGGGAGCTACTTGTCTTATAACCCGGAAATTTGTAGCTCTTACTCCTCATTCCTTACCCCCAGACTTCGGCAATCACAAATCTGATCTTTATTTCTATCAGGGTTTTTGTTTTTTTTTTCATTTCACTTATAAGAGAGATCATGCAGCATTTGCCTTTCTCTGACTTATTTCACTTAGCATAATGCTCTCAAGGTCCACTCGTATTGCTGTAAATGGCAAGATTTCCATTTTTTATGGTAAAGTAACATTCCATTGTATATATACACCATATTTTCTTTTCTTTTTTAGTTTAATCTCTATATCTTCTTTTTATTGATGTATAATACTTACAATTTTGTATTTGTACAAGATAGTGATTCAATATTTTAAACCTTACAAAATGATGAACGTGATGAGTCTAGTCTATGGTATTCCTATGACCTCATGCTGTCACCCCAGAGACCACCACAGGTCAAAGCCCTCACCCTCTGACAATCTCAGTCCCTCTGTGACATCCTGGCTTTCTTAATAATTAGTAGATCCCAAATTCAGAACTCAAGAAACAACTTAAGATTGTATGCTGTCACACATAATGATCTATATTCTCTTTTGTTGGCTTACTACTACTACTACTACTACTACTACTACTACTACTAAAACAACAATATTAATACATTTTGAGATGGACCAAATTATATTTTCCAAATGTGTCTTCAAGAACTTCTGTAGTAACGGATGAAATTACCTCTTAGATAAAAGAAAGGAGGATGGAAAAACTAGCCTCACCAAGGGCTCAATGCACAATATAACTTCATCTCCCTGATTCAAAATAACTTCAAGATAAGTAGCACAATGTTGCCAGTACAACCTATAGGTCCAAATTTAGTCTATTTTGACTCTTAACAGTAAGTCCTGTAAGTTCATCTAAAAGGACAACAATACATGAAGCCAACACATTTGAAAGGATTCAGTCATTTTTGTAAAGAGGTCAAATCTAGTTATAACCAATAATAAAATAATTCAACTTATTCTAAAAACAGCTGAATCATAGAGTAGAATTTGAAATTAATTTTTAAATGTTAATTTTTATCAGTGATCATGGCTACATATGCAGTAAAATCTATTACCTAAAACCAGTGGATAGCATATTGAAAGATAAAGTTGGAATATTAACTCATCTGTAACACTGAATTCCACAGACCATGACTGACAAATTAGACTTGTTTTTAAGGTCAAGAAAATTAGGAAATTCTTATTCTTGAGAAAATACAGTTATTTGTACTTGTGTGATTAGTAGTTATATGTAGGTTTTCTTTAGAGTTTTTTTTTTTTTTTGAATAATGTCTCCACCTAAAAAGTATTTATTTGGAGGCAATGGTTTCTGAATAGTTTAAGCACAAACAGGCCCAAGTGATTTTTATTATTTAGATTCAAGATTGAAACTGGACATTATACGTGAAATTTTTCCATTTAACTTTTGTAAAAAAGGAAGTTTTGCTAGAAATCTGATGGGTGGGACCTTGTGCCATGATTTTTTAGCCACTTCTATGGTTTAATTGAAAGAATGAGGACTTTGAGGTCAATTACACATGGCTTTAAATCTTTCCTCTACTTACTGTTTATGTGAATTTAGGCAAATTATACCCTTTTTCATAGTCTCCACCTCATCTTTTGGATAAGAATAAAATACTTAACATTGTAATTTATATTATTAAAAGATACAATGTATGAATAGGCCTAATACACAGAAGTAGCTCTTCACATGTTAGCCTATCATAGTATGTTCCCCTTTGATTAGGATCTTTAAATTCACCCAATTCTATCCCTTCAGTTTGTACATAAGTTATCTTCAGACTAATGAGTTATATTCAGACAGCAATAAATCACAATAAAACACAAAATGTGATAATAAAACTGAAAACTTAGGAATCAGTGTCCTTGGGAAAAATTATTAGGTAGAAGTCAAAGGATATTGATTTAAGTATTGACTGTCATATTGTGGTGAAATCATTAGAACATATTTAAATTTTTTTGGTTCTCAATTTCCTCACCTGTCTAATGTTCCTACTAATACTTTCATATGATTACCTTGATAATACATGTTAATGTGAATAGTACAGATAAATAAATGAGTAAATAAGATAAATTTTTGTTTTATTTGAATTTGATCAAAGATTCACTTAAGTTTAATTAAAGATTCATTTAAATTTAATTATAGCAATAGCAGAATGATAAAAAAAAATTTGGTGCAAAATGTTCTCATTCACGTGAGTTATACCCCCTATCTAAAAGCATTTAGTTGGCACCTAAGCCCTGTGTTTTGATTTCACATGAGAAAAATTATGATCAAATTTCTTTCTAGGTTAGAACCTTATTTTATCTTTACCCTTCATTATTGGTATACTTTTCACATTATTATAAAGGTCAGCAGAACCCACAGAGTGAAAAGGAAATTAATGGATTTTGAATCAGGGAAAAAAAAAAATTGAACTTTACTCAGAATTCTATAGTGGCCTTTTTCAGTTTAGCGTTTCAGGGAAGAAGTTGCTAGTGAAATTTGCAGAAGAACTCATGTAAATAAGGTAAAGTACTTTTATGAAGTGGGTTTTAAACATTAGCTTTCTCTTCTCTTGAGTTCAATATATTGAGATAATAGTTGTTAACTCACTCCCTTGCTTGCTCACATATTCTCTCACAGTGTACGCATATTCTATGAAAAAAGTATGTAGTCTCTACGTCTAGATATGAACAGACACACCAGACAAATATACATGTATACATATACACACACATATATGATATATATATAGTATATCATATATCATATATATGCTCCATTCTCTGTTTAATTTAGGGAAAAATGACACTTTTTAGTTGTGCAGCATGTTACAGTATTCAATGAAAGTAAGTACAACTTCAACCACAACTTCAATTATTTTGACAAGACACCAGTTAATTATAAAATGCTGATTAGGGGAGTGGATATAGCTCAGTGGTAGAGCACAAGCTTAGTATGTACCGGTCCTGGGTTCAATAGTACCTCTATTAAAGAACATGCTCATTAACTCTGATTTGTCTTTTTCTAATTGCCTAATTTGACTCCATTTAAATATTCTTAGCTATATTATAAAGCACCTGCTCTTCTTTTTCACACTCTTTTCATTTTCATATTAACACTATTTTTAAAAGTCCAGTCTATTATCAGTATTGACTTCTTCTATTCATCCTTTTCTTTTGTATCACAATTACATTTCTACAAGAAGACATTAATGGAAAAATGCAATTTAAAACACACATGTGCCCATTATTTTTTTCTTAAACTATAATATTCTGAAAAGTACCAAAGTGTAAATGTAGAATATGCAACATTTATTTTCTACAAAACAATTGTCAATATTTTATTGCTATGACCCACAAGTTTTATATAGCATACATCTGATGAGAATCAGATTCTATATATCTCTATATTCTATACATCTTCTATATATCTTTTTAAAATAATTATTCTCCAATGTAAACATTTAATATCAGTTAGGTATTACTTGGCACTTTAATCTGATTTTAAGTAAATCAACACATATAAATTTACTTATAGTTTGTAAAGATCATTATATCTAAAATAGAGACACAAAACTTATATTGAATATTCTAAGAGCAAAAAAGCTTAATTTGTTTACTGCTGCTTCTTATTTATTTTTCAGGAGTATAAATATGAATTCCATGATTAAAAGAAAATGTAAATTTAATCCCATGGCTCTTTTGAAAAATTATTTCTATGCTTACTTTAATTCAAAGTATATGTTGCAATACCAATTTCTTCATCATTAGCACTTAATGGCTAAGCATAACACTTGATTTCAGTCAGTGATATGTATGAAAAAAGTTTTTTAAGTGTGTCTTTGATTTATTGTCTGAGTTTTAGAATCTTTAGAGACACACATAGACAAACATGCTTTTGATCTTTATGTAACAGGTGAAAAGAGAGAATACACATTTTTTTCTACTTAAAATATTTAAGAATTCCTCGACAGCTACTAAGTTTGACAGAATATTAGCAAAAACTTCTAAATTGCATCGTATAGCCAAAATTTTAACAAGGATACTATTATAGATACTGATAACATTAAAATATATATAAGAAATAAAAGTCACCTATGGGAATTCATGCTTAAAGGGCCAAAATAAAATTTAATTCACATTACTTTTGATTCCTTGTAAGATCTCAAACTAGTTTTTCATGATGTTATTTTGCTACCATCATTTATAATTCTAGGGTCACTTTTTTTTTTACCAAACCACAATTCCAAGATGAACTGGGCAATTTTACACTGCCGTGTTATTCTATGAATAATCATTAAGGCTTTTAATTTGCCTAGGATACTTTACTTGAATTATATAATTTCAGGGATAAATTGGCATGATGGCCTCCTCATTAGCTGTTGCTAAGTGATACGATTAATAAGTCTTATCTCAGCCTTTATGTCAGCATTTATTATCCTATTTTTTCATGACTGATTCCAATTTATTTATATCCAAAATTGGCAGTGTTATAATTTTGCATAGGCAAAAGTCTCACAATGAGAGCCCCAAATATTTAAGAATATTAAAGATTAAATATCCTTTTCAGGTTTTTGAAGTGAATATTAATTTAGCTGTCAATTATATTAAAGTAAAAAAAGGTATAGCAATTAGTTTACTTAGTTTCACAAATAACAGCCTTAGCATATTTTATTTTATTTATTTCATATTTAAATTAGTTTATTTTATCAGCATATTTCCTTTAAATTGTTAAAATTTTATTTTTTGCATATCCCAAATTTGTAATATCTGAAATAAGTAATATTAACTAGGTATTTATAATTGTTAAAATCAAAAAGGACTTTAAGTTAATCTATGCATTTATATTTTAGGGATTTTTGCATTTCCAATAAGGCATTTATTCTTCTTTTCTTTGTTAAATCTCTCAAGAAACAATACACTGACAGTTTCATTAGACATAGTTTCAATCTCTGGTTTAGTAGCATCATTAAGATCACAATATATCTTTGATATATTTTGACAAGTATATAAGTTAGGCAGAATAGAAAACAAGAGTGAGAAGTTAATATCATTTTTAATTTTTTACTTTCCAAATGGTCTAAAGTACACATATACACCTTTTTGTTTGTTTGTTTTGATATTGATTTTTGCTCTCTCCACCATAACTCAGCCAGCCAGGACAATGAGCAAGGGGTTAATTATAATGTAAATACAATAAATTAGTTGACCATTTAATTCTGAGGTCATATTACATATGCTAATTTTGAAAATGCCATGATATGAATAAGTATATACATTTTTATTAATCAAACTGTCATTACATTAAAAGTAATTTGTATGAACTCTCCGAGTAAATAGAAGCTATAAAAATTATGCAAAATATGAAAATTACCTACTGGAAGAAACTGAATTGCCAAGAGTTATATCTTTAAAAAAGGAAATATAGGGAAAATGAATAATAGAAAGATTACCTAAAATGAGAAGAAAAATTAGAGATGATATTTGCATTTGGATACTCTCTTCTGCTGCTGCTGCCCACTCAGGAGAGATTTCTGACTAACTGAGAAGCTAAGCAGTACTTTTCCTGAGACCAAGGGAACACACTGAGCAGAAGCAAATATAAATTGTCTTGGGAGTGCAACAACATGATCTTAGGCCTCTAATTTTTACATTCCATTTATTACACTAAATCCAGAACTCAAAAACTATTAGTCATAAATGAAATAAAATTACATAATTGCAAAACAAGAAAGAGTAGACAATACAGATGGGCCAATAGGACATCCAGGTGATGGCATTATCAGACACAGATTATAAAATAACTAAACTTACTATAATTAATATAAAATTTAAGATTAAAATTTCTATGCAAAAGCTATAAACTATAAAAAAATGGGTATTTTAAAATTAAAATATAGTAAAGATATTAAGATCTTAAAGGATGGCTTAATAGCTGATTAAATAGGTTAGGAGAGAATTAGTGATTTGAAATATATGTCAGAAGAAACTACACAGAATGAATCATAGAGAAACAAAGAGAATAAGATGAAAAAGAAAGTAAAAATAAATAAATAAATAAAGATATAGTTAGAAGATCTGAAGTCCCTAAAATAGACCTCAAGAGAAGAGTGGGGAAGAAGCAATATTTGAATTGATATACAAAGAGGGAAACAGATGATAAGCAATAGATTCAAGCAACTCTTACAATCTTTAAACAAAATGAAAACAGAAATTCATACCTATGTGCTCATAAATAACTGTTAAAATTCATTTTAAAAAATGAGATTTCTAAAACATCCAGATAAAAATCATTACGTTCAAAATAATAAATATTAAACTGAAATATCCCTCTTTAGCCAAACAATGAAAGAAATTAATGTCAATTTACAATTCCCTAGCCAATAAAAATTTCCTTCAAAGATGAAAAAAAAATTTTTCAGGCAAAGAAGTTATTGAATGTATCAACATCAAACATAAATTCAAGAAAACACTAAGAAAAAATAATTCCTATATGGCACCTTGGAGACACAGGAAGAAATGAACAGCTATGGAAATGGTAAATATGTGGGTACTTTTAAATGACTTTACATCATATTAAAATAAAATTCTATATTTCAGGTTTAAAATGGACATTGAGTTAAAAGCATTAGAACAATATTATAAAATCAAGAAGAGGGTAAATAGCAATAAATTCAAGTTATATTAGATTTCGATAAAGTAAAAGTGGATGTTTTAATCTCTTGTTAACCATTTAAAGAACAGAATACGCATATGGTTACCACACCAGAAAAATTGAGAAATGGAATGATAAAAAAATAATTAAAATGAGAGCAAAAGAAGAAAAAACCCCAGAAATGTTGCGAAAAATTAAGCCCAGATCTTAAGGCAATGTTTAAAAAAAGGTATATCAATTTTACATTAAATGTAAATGTGTTACAGTTTATATTAGAATATAAAGATTATTATACTGGTTCAAAACTACTAGCAAAATTCAATTATTTTAAGTTTAAGAGGAAAGGGTAAGTTATAAGTGTATAGAACAAGCAAGCAAATCAGGTGAGGGGAAAGAAGGAAAGGCACTATATGACATTACTTGATGTTGATATTGTTCCTCTCTCCTTTAATGGTAGTTCTATGTACATTTTCTATAACACAGGAACTTTATGAGACTACATTCTCTATGAGACTACATTCTCTATGAGACAAATGTAGTTCTTTACTGCCTCATTTACTCAATCATTGATGTGAATTAGCAGGATGAAATTTCACAAAGTTCAAAGTGCCTTTTGAGCTAGTCTGACATGAAATAGTTTGTGTCATTTATGTGTAAATTCATATTGCTGTGCACTGGGATCACCTTATAAATACAATAAAAAAGAAATGTATGATTGCAGCTCATACTGAGATGAAATGAAGACTTTTGAGATTGTGCATTCAGGCCCATCCTTAAAAATAAACTTACTGTCTATAATCACAAAGACAGAAACATCATATTGTTGATTTAAATATGCAAATAAAGGGATTTCTCACATGTTTGATAATGTCATCGTCCACTCTGGGTTACAGAGTGAATACCAGAGATTTATTTATTTTTATGAGAGCTCATGAGGCTTCCATGAGCTAGCTGGAAATAGAGGGAATAAAATAGGTTTAACAGAAAAAGTTTATACAATAAGGATATTGTAATGTAGGAAAAATACTTCTATGGCCCCAACACAAATTTGTCAAATATTCAAAGCTGTCAAATGACTTTATAAGTCCATATCATTTTTAGTTACCATGAATATTGTGCTCTTGTTTCACAATTATGATTTATCCACATGCTCAACTGTATCAGTTTCTAATTACTGTAAACACATTATAATATATACCTTTTTACTTTTTTTTCCACATACTACCTATATTAGGTTGATTGATTTTGACAGATCTCACTTTCAACCATTCAAATAACTTCTATGGTGTAAAGGAATTATGACAAAAAAGTGTTAGTGGTCTTTAATTAACACATCTTTATGTATTACTTTATTAGTTTGTTTGCTACAATTGAACCTAATACACAGCTCTTAAGGAAACAGAGCAAATATAACTGGTGTCTACTGAGATTAGTTGGTGGAATGTTGGGAATGAGAATGGGTAAGTATCAGGTGAAGTAGCATGGAAATATGCAGAGTATGGGGTATTATACAGTTTAAATAGTTGAAGAGTCTGAGAGCAAAGGATATAAAGCAGGATGTAAAGGACATGAGAAAAATAAAACAGAAGACTGTGTAATGACACAAACATACAATTTTGATCAGTCCTGTGGTGTTGTCTTCCAATGGCTCATATTTTAAATGTAGACTATACTGAATCTATTTCATGTGCTTGGAAATCATCTTATAAAGAGAACATTTATTGTGTAACTTTTAAAAAAATTTTATAATTATGGAATTATCTTTTTGAATTTAATTACATTTGGATTGGATGTATATATTTATTTTCAATTTAACTTTTTCAAATCATTGATTTTTTCAAGGCCAGTGTGACTGAAAGAATACAAAATAAAATACATCAGCAATGTAACTGATACAAACAGTGAAAATTAGAATAAGATACTTTAATTGAAAGTAAAATAAAAACTTGAAATTATATGAAAATCATTGTGATCAGACTGTTAAAGAAAACTTAAACTGTTCTTATCTCATCAGAACTGCCTGAAGTTACTTTTGTCACTCTGGTTAAAAGACAGACCAATTAAGAACATGCAAAACTGTTTAATGTTAGATAAAGAAAATGATACTTCAGATCTATGATTAAACACATTTCAAGATCAGGGTATTCAAATTTGAGATTTCTGAAAAAGGAAACATTTACTCAATGGACACATACTGGTTAACACCAAATTAATCTCAGAAGAGAAGGTCTTGTTTCTGTTGATTCATTCTGTCCTTCACATCTTGTCAATTTACCAGTTAACAGAGCAATAGTGTGGAGATAAGCTCTTATCTCAAAATACATCATGCAAGTGTAGGAGAGAGCCTCAGTGTAGAATTGAAAACAAAATCATCAATTTTATGTATGTGCAGATTAGCGTAGATGGCTGATCATCACCTCTGGAGGAGAAGTACCGTAGGTGGCTGTCAAAGAAGAACCATTAGGAAGGGAAAACTAGAGTTCAGACTATCTGTATGGTGGGGAAAAAAGTAATTACTCATAGGCTATTAATTATCTGGGACTATCTATTTCCATTTTATGAAACCTACAGAGATGGCAATGTGAACCTTTATAAACTGATTTTTTTTTTAACCTATTCACTAATGAGTCTCAGCTTAAAATACTGTATTATTAATGCCATCATATACTTCCAGTTTAAGATACATATAAACACATAATTTGTTGCAATTTTTGAATTATTTACCACAAATACATTCACTATATGTAACATAATTTGGTAAATTATTTTAACATGAATCAATGCCTTTTTCTTAAAAGATAAATATTTTCCTATAGGATATAAAACAATGTTTGGTTACTTATTTACATAAAGGGATGGGGAAGCAAGATTCTATGTTACTTATTCTAGCACGTAATTAATTGTCCCTCAAAATCTAGTTAACACTTTCTTAAAATCTAAGAAAGTAAGTGGCTAAATGTATAAAGCCTCTTGGCCATCTTTATGCTGAATAAATATGTCCTTTATTGCCAAATAATTTATTTGATATTTCATTTAACATTCATACCTGAGATTCTCCTTCCTTAGCTAAGAGAATAATCTGATAATTTTTGTTACCTTCAATTATGGCACAAAATGATTATAGGCTGGACTGAGAATGATTTATACATCCAATGCTATAAGTACAATACTATATATAGTATATAGTATATTACATTGTGTGATATAGTAGTCTAACTGTAACGATCATATTTATATAATTTTAGTTAAAGGTGTAATCCATTGGTTTCTTCTTATAGTTTTCTCTTACTGTTTGTGCACCTTATTTCCATGGTCTTAGCAACCTGGAAGATACATAATTGTTCTCTTATTTTTTATACCCATTTTATATAGGTGATTGCCTCCACATATATGTATGTACCCCCTTCTCTATAAGGGATTC
This sequence comes from Camelus ferus, assembly GCF_009834535.1. NCBI lineage: Eukaryota > Metazoa > Chordata > Mammalia > Artiodactyla > Camelidae > Camelus > Camelus ferus. The sequence continues at coordinate 96,296,948 of NC_045697.1, read as the reverse complement.
AGAAATTTGAAGGTGAAAACTGATTTTTGTGTTCATCACTTACTTCTGAAGAACTGTGGTAGGTACTTCACATGTCATTATTTTTCCCTAGCTATAAAACTGACTAGTTAGGGACACAGCATCCATTAGAGAAAAGTGAAGAAAATCATTCTAATGTATTGCCTCTGTTATTAAGGCTGCATAAATATCTGTTTGATTACACAGAAACACACACACACAAACACACACAGTAGTAGGACACCCAGCACTATTTATATCATTACACAAGTCGTGGATCCAGTAATAAAGGAAAGGAAGGATGAAAGTTAGTATCTTCTTGTTGAGTTTTCATTTCCTTGATTATTCATGAGACGAAGTTTTTATGTTGAACTCCTTGTATTCTGCAACTTGCATATTTATGTATTTTGCTCATTTTTATATTGAGATACTCTTCTTTTTAATTTTTTACTTATATGGGGTCAAAGTATTATCATAAATACTATTTGAATTTTACATATATTACAAATATTTTCCCACTGTCATTTTATCTTTTAGCTACTATTTTTCTTTCTTATACAAGTGTGTCTTTTTCTGAATGTAAACATAACATGTAATTTTTAGTGTAGAAAATCTGGAAAATTCATAAAATACAAAGTGAAAAAGAAAGAACTGCATGTTGTATCATCTGGGGAAAAAATCCCTGAAAAATAATTTATAAGAAACAGCAATAATGAACAATCAAACTTTAACAATGTATCTTCAATCTTTCACCTTCCACTCTATTTTTCCAAGGCTACAAGTCACATTACTTATTTTTAACTCTTTCAAATCTCTAAAGAGTGAATAAAATCATGTACTGTGAACTATCCAGGCCATAGAAAACCACCAGGAAGTCATCTGCATAGTTACACAACATTTAGCATGGATTTTAGATTCTGAAAATTAGAGCTTGAAGTAGATCAGCATTATATGAGGTCCCTACAGAACTTGGACTGGTATTAAGTCACTGACCCTCTAATTTAAACCCACCCTTCTAGTCTTAGCTTTTTAGCTGGGTCTGATGTTCTGTGTTCCACTTTCTCCTTTGCCTGCTGCTCTGTGTTAGACTTTGCCAATGAGGGGTGCGAGAGGGAGGCTGCAACGATGGAGGAGTAAGAACAGATCTGCTCCATCCAGGTGGCTTCCTATTGGTTTACTTCTGCGGTTCCTATGACTGCTACCCGGGCACACTTCTTCACTCCAGAAGAAGTAGTTCTTTTCCATAGCAGCAAGAGAATATGGTTTTCAATTTTTCCAACACTTGCAGATCCAGCTTTGCTGTACCTTTTTTCAGAGGTGGGGTCTTGGCCCTACAGAGACCCTCCTTCCTGCTCAGACATCAATTCCAGATAAGCAGTGCCCCTGCCTCTGAGGTCTGAGGTCTGGGGACAATCTCCATGGAGCCCTTTGTTTAAATGTCTAAGTTTTGATAATTTCAGACTATTCTTCTCTTTCCTCAACCCTAGGGATGGTTCCTTCTGCCAGCAATGTGACCTCCATGATACCTTAGTGTTTGCTTTTTTGTCTTACAGTCATAACTTCCTTCCTAGTTAACAATGCACTACAATAATACATTTTCTTCATTCAAATAATTGGTGTGACTTCTTACTCCTATTTGATTGATACAGATGTGTTTCTAGAATCTCATATTGATAAATGTCTCCTTTCTCTTCAAATCTCTTGAATTCTCTAGCCAGTTCTCCTGTGCCATTCTTATTCTTGTTGGCCAGGCTTTATTGTGATTTTCATGTTGACAAATGACTTTACCAATCCATAGTCAACTGCTGATTTTTATCCTCTGTTTCTTTCATCATGCAGCAGTAGAATTTTCTTTATCCATTCTTTCAGTGTCAGCACTGTCACTTGTAATCACTCCTGTCATCATTATGAGTTGAAACTTTTCACCACTCAAAATAAATTTCAAGAAAAAGAAGCTACAGTGAAGAAAGCAGGATGTAATATAGAACACATAATTCAGAAGGGAAAGAATACTATACAAACAATGTGTAAACAAGTGAAATAATTTCAGATAATGATTGAATCAAGAAAAACTTCAGCAAGTTGGTGGGCATCAGAATGAACCAAAAGCAAAAGTAGAGGCAGGAAGATATTGGGGAGGGGTTAGCCATTATAGTTACATATTATAATGTTGCTACTTTAGTTTTAGGTGGAGTGAAAGTGAGGCTTTATAACCAGGAAAATGACCATGAGTTCTTTTTGAAACTGTTGTGTGTGAGAGGTATATTGAGCCTTCAAGCAGAGATGTCTATTTGGCTTTTAAACGCAGATTTCTGGGGCATAGGACAGGGGTCAAAATTGTATATATACTTTTCATCAAGTAGTTAACTAAGCATAGTTGCACAAAATGACTGTAAATAATATATAATGCATTTCTGATATTGATTTCCAATGCCTTGACAGAAAGAAACTATTAGGTTGGTTCTGCTCTGGTGCAGGCAGAATTTGTCTTTCCTTGCCTACACTTGGCAGTTTTCTTCCTAGGTACCCTGTCCTATTTTCATTTATATCAGCTTATTTTGAATCTTTGTCTCCTTGAAACAGAACAACTGTTTTATATGCTTAAAGAAAAAATAATCTCTAGAAGTAGAATGATTATTAATAGTTTCAGCAAAAGGTCTTTCTTCTGATAATACATGATTCAAGCTTTTATTATTTGAATTTTAGACTTTTTTTTTTTTTTTTTGGTACAATCAGCTTGGCTATATAACTGTGTTTTCCTTGTGCTTCTGAGTTTTCCCCATGCTGAATTACAGAATAAGATTATGAGCATCTCCAGTGTATAAGAAAGCAACTTCTTGACTTAACTGAAAAGCAATTCCTGTTATTGACCAGGAATATGAAGTCATTATATTCTATCTGATTTATTATTTAAACTTCATGGGTGCAGCAATCCTGTATTTTGCTATGTAATCACTCTGTAAAATGTGGGTTCTGTTACCCACAAATTCAGGGCAAATATACCTCAGCGGTAGTTAAGCAAATTTACATGGTGATGGTAAACTTGTAGAACTCATTTCCCACTAAGAGTGATCATAGTTTAAATATTCAGCAGAGGAGAAAAGGCAAAGATGAACCTTACTATCTGAACTTGCTAAGGATCTAAAAGGGGGAGTGCATATTGGAGGGCCATACAATTACAAAGCTGTATATATTTTTTAAGTTCTAAAAGCCATAATCTAATATATTTATTTAAAAATAAGCATTTTATAGAAATTTGAAAAAATAAGAAAGCTGGATCTACAGGGGAAATTCCAGCACTCCCATTCCACAGCAATAATAAATCCAGTAATATAGTCAGAAATAAATTATATTTCAATAATTGTGTTATAAAAATGTTTAAAATGTCCTGACCTCAATGGCTTTGTCTCAGTCAACATGTTAACTTTTGGTAGTTTTGGTGCAGAGAGAGAGAATGCACTTATTTCACACAAAGCATGTTTATCAATGCATGAATTATCTGCATTGTAAATTATCTACAGATGTTGACAGCCATCCTTCAGTAGCTAGACACCTGATTACAGACATCACATTATCTTAAAAGATTTAATTAATGGTGACTTCGGTATACAGAGTTCTTAAGTGACCCCCAATGAACCTGAGTCTTATAAAATCCCCTACCCTTTTTGAGTGTTGGTGAGCCTCTGGATATATATCAGTTCTGTGATTATGTGACATTATAAGCAGAGTTGACTTTAAGAAAGGAATATTATCTGGATGAGCCTAGTATCATAATTACATGAGCCCTTTAAAAGCAGAGTGTTTTCCTCTACTGGAGGCTAAATAATAATCATTACAAGATATTTTGAAGACACCTGATTAAAGTTACATCATGTTTAAGTACTATAACTTAAGTTACCTGTGTAGACCATTCTGTCATTTATAGCATATAGTCACAGTATTGTAACTCATAATAAATGTTTATGATACCTAGTTTGTATTCCCCAGAGAATCTAGTAAAATATTTACAAAAATAGCTGATGATTATATTTATATTAAGCTATTATGAATGTGATATAATATTTTTTAAACATTTTTTATTGATTTATAATCATTTTACCATGTTGTGTCAAATTCCAGTGTAGAGCACAATTTTTCAGTTATACATGAACATATATATATTCATTGTCACATTTTTTTCTCTGTGAGCTACCATAAGATTTTGTGTATATATCCCTGTGCTATACAGTATAATCTTGTTTATATATTCTACAATTTTGAAATCCTGTCTATCCCTTCCCACCCTCCGCCCCCTTGGCAACCACAAGTTTGTACTCTATATTTATGAGTCTATTTCTGTTTTGTATTTATGCTTTGTTTGTTTTTGTTTTTGTTTTTGTTTTTGTTTTTTTTAGATTCCACATATGAGTGCTTTCATGTGGTATTTTTCTTTCTCTTTCTGGCTTACTTCACTTAGAATGACATTCTCCAGGAGCATCCATGTTGCTGCAAATGGTGTTATGCTGTCGGTTTTTATGGCTGAGTAATATTCCATTGTATAAATAGACCACAGCTTCTTTATCCAGTCACCTGTTGATGGACATTTAGGCTGTTTCCATGTTTTGGCTATTGTAAACAGTGCTGCTATGAACATTGGGGTGCAGGTGTCATCCTGAAGTAGATTTCCTTCTGGATATAAGCCCAGGAGTGGGATTCCTGGGTCATACGGTAAGTCTATTCCTAGTCTTTTGAGGAATCTCCACACTGTTTTCCATAGTGGCTGCACCAAACTGCATTCCCACCAGCAGTGTAGGAGGGTTCCCCTTTCTCCACAGCCTCTCCAGCATTTGTCATTTGTGGATTTTTGAATGATGGCCATTCTGAGTGGTGTGAGGTGATACCTCATTGTAGTTTTGATTTGCATTTCTCTGATAATTAGTGATACTGAGCATTTTTTCATGTGTCTGTTGACCATTTGTATGTCTTCCTTGGAGAATTGCTTGTTTAGGTCTTCTGCCCATTTTTGGATTGGGTTGTTTATTTTTTTCTTATTAAGTCGTATGAGCTGCTTATATATTCTGGAGATCAAGCCTTTGTCGGTTTCATTTGCAAAAATTTATGAATGTGATATAATAAATATTTTTCAAATGTGAATGTTTATATACAATTTAGACTATGTACACTTACAGAATAATCTTGATAAAAGTTTTTAATTACATTTAAAATATTTAGTACTATATGCCATATAAAATAAACTCATATAAAGGATATATACATTTATGGGTATAAATATATATGCACATATATTTTAAATTTAAAAAATGCCTTTAATTAACTTTCTCAACTTTTCTGTCTATAATTTCCTGTTGAGAATTTATGTTTCTGTCCCTCACTAAATACTGCTCGCTTGACAGCCACCTATTCCGCTGTCTTTCTGTTGATATGATATACACTGGCATTCAGTAGCTCATACCCACAAGATTGATGATCTTGTTATTCAGGATTTTTTGGAAGCTTTTAGGTTATAAGCTAGATGCGAAGGACAAATCTGCCCAGTCTATTACCTCAGTACATGTTTTAATAACAATAAAAGTCATTATGCTTTCCAAGAGGCCATGTTCTTTTATGGAGGCTGATTTGACAAGCTGCAGAGAATTTTCTATGATGTGTGGATTTCTGCTTTCAAACATTGAGGTGAATTTTTAATAGTTTTAATAGTTTTTTTTTCTCCTCCTTAGTATGTTTAAGATCAATCTTAATTCTAAAGTGCTTTTATTTTATGAGTCCTATCTCATTATGAACATTTCTTTCAGAGATTCTTAATATTTTCCATATATATGTATAATAGTTTATGACAATTACAATCATACTACTCTCACTCCAAAAAACCTTGCCTTGATATTGACTGAAGTGATAGCAGTGAACTTGAGATTCCTGATTTATTATTTTTCATCTGTATTTCCTCTTGCATTCAAAAAGGTGTTTAATAGTCTGAAATATTAGATTAGCACATACAGTGTTAAAAAATTTTTCGTTTTCCCATTTACTTGGCTTTTCTTTACTTTGTCTATTACATCATTTTCTGAGTTAGATCTTACCCTTTCCTCCTCCTTTCTTTGCTCAAAGTCATAACAATGCTACAAACTCACTTTACATGTTTTCCAAATTCTCAAATGCTATTAGTCTTGTTTATCACATTTATACTGAGATACAGGTTCAAAAATCTTTGGTCTATATGGCATTAATACAAAGCAATAGCCAGTTTTTTTTATTATTATTATCATTATTAAATATTTAGAGTTATTTACAAATTTTTCTTTCCAATATATCTTTTATAATTCTTGAACAACAATACTATGTTTTAGTCAGTCCACTTTAGTCCCTCTATACCAATCAAATTTCTTTGTTGTTGCCTTGATTCATATAGTTATCTGCCCTTCATCTTGATGTTCTCTGTCCTTTTGTAGACTTTACCCATCCAGCTAGCAGGTAGTCAGCAAAAATAAATGTCATAAATAATATTTCATCTCTTTAAAAATTGTTCTGTGTTATTCCTGCACCCAATGTCTCCTGTCTTCTTATTCCCCAAATCAATTTATTATATATTATGTTTTACTGCTTAAAACATGTGCAGCCTTGATGAATTCTATAGCTATTTCATGCTATAGATTTTATCCCACATCTCCAACCCCCCTTCCCTCCAACCCAATCAACAAATGTGAGCTCATGAAAACCATCTACATTCTGTGTATGTATGTGCCTCTGTTACCAGAACAAAGCAAGGGGGGAATCAGATATTCTCAAATAAATATTAAACCTATTTTCTCCTAAATAAAGGATGACTTTATTCATGATATATTGATCTTTCTAATTTTTTCAATTGAGACTTTTCTGAATTTTTAATTTGAAATTGAGACAAAAACCTTATAGTGTGTCTAATGCCTTTCATTCCATAACAGAAGACACTTCGCTGCAACTAGATGCTAATGCAAAAATTTATTACAAAAAGGTATTTTCAATAAATTTGTAGTTTTGGTAATAAAACACATATGGCTCTTGAAGTGAGATTAACCACAGGTTTTAAAGAAATAGTATCTATTATATAGAGATTGTGTCATGTTTAGTCAAAGAGCGGAACCAATCTCTTAAAATTATTATTTGAAATCCTATAAAGTCCACATTGTGGTGGAATTTTATAAAGTTTATCAGAAACAATAAAAATTAATAGAATTGTTCTCTGGTGGGCTATTTACCTAAATTCACATATGAGGACATAGTTAAAAATATTTTTGAACACTTTGAAATTGAATCAGAGAAATTCCAGAAATGTTTTCTCTGATTCCAAATCTTTATTCTAAAAATGATTATGATATTTTACAGAAACAACCATGAAAATTAAGGGTTGTCAAATACGGTATTATTAGATTTTGTAGCTTAATAATAATATTTCTGTTTAAAAATTCTGTATCAAAGAAATAACAGTAAGTTGAAGCAGCGAAGTTTTTTTTTTCTTATTTTACTTTGCTATTGCTCCAATTCAGTGTATAAATTCTGTGAGGTGGTATTTTTTACAAAAAAAAATTATTGTCTTGAGAATTTGACTATTTTCCCTGGGTATATTAAGGATCATTGATAGTGAAACTTATGGTTTAGTTTGGTCTAATGGGTAACAGAGATATACTAAATATAGATGAACTAACTGCCTGTGGTTTCATACAAAAATATAAATCTCAATTTATGGACACTAAGTTAATTTGTGATTTAAATGAAAAAATTACATTTATTAGAAAAATAAAAGGTCTGAGGACAGAAGTATTAAGTTGGTCAGAGCATGTAAATAACTTTACCTTAGGGAAGATAATATAACCATTTCCACTAACTTTCAGAATATTAATTGCTCATAAATGTTCATGAATTTATGTGTCACATTAATGGACTTGTTTGAACATGCACAATTTATTCATTATTCAACTGCCAGTAATTACGCTGCAGATTTCTCATTCTATACTTCTGCATATTTTGTAAACTAACCAATTTGAGGCCTTGTCATTGATTCAGAATTCTGCATTTAAATGTAAGGAGAGTAGCTACTATAATAATTGTAATTCACTTTTTTTTTTATTTTCAAAGCGAGGAAGAATGCAAGATGTGTTAGAAGATTTGTATGCAATCAGTGATAAGTACGAATATAATTTAAATTTTTCCTGTGTGGATAAAAATTGTTTAAAATTTATATTTTTGCTCATTCAATAGCATTTATATGGTTACTGTGAATGTTTAAAGGACAAATATTGAAAAAAGTCATGTTAATTTAAATATATATAAAAAACAATCCACTGAACTAAGTAGGATATTTGTTATTGTGCTTTTTGCTTCCATACATACCAAAAATTGTTTCAAAATTATCTTCCTGTTTTAAAAACCGCTTATGTATAATTAAATGTTTAAACAAAAAAGGGAGTTTGGGAAAGAATAAGAATAAATATGTTAGTATTTCTGCTTGCTTTAATTGTCAATCACATATAATAGTTGATAATAACTAAAATAATAAGAATTAATCCTATTTATGATACTATTTTAATAAGTACACAGTTCGTACTGTTTAAACAACCTGAAAGGCCTTTTTATACCTTTTTAAAGAGAGGTCTTTGGGAATATGAATTTGAAACCTAATAATCACAAAACTGACCAATCTGATAATCTCAGTTCAGAAGAACACTGTAAACACAACAGAGTTATTCTGTATTGTTAAATTATAGCCACATGCTCAGAAAGGTTTTATTCTGCATGTTTTGAAACAGGGGAGTCAATCACCATATAGCTAAGAGATATATTTGATTAGTATCTTCATATTTTTCCATCCTTAGCCTCCTGAAACACAAGCCTGGTACCCTGTGGCCCCTTCCATTGTAACTACTATTTAAGTGAAAGCAAAGCATGTCATCAAGGAATTCTGTATGTAACACAGGTCTCTCTGTTTTAATAAAAATACTGTATGTTGATAAGCCATACATTTTATTTCTGGACCAATTACACGTAGAATAGGTATTTATTTTGTGTTAAAATTGTTCAAGGAGTATTTCTCATGTTATTCCATTGCCTCCCATTTTAAAAGACCTAAAGGAATAGAAGTCCCTTAATTAGAAGATTCTGTTTTTAAAAATAAGATGCCAGGTAGAATATGCAGTATCTAGCAATTAATATTTATTTATTTTTTACTTTCCCAATTACAATAAAAACTCTTTGAGGGCAAAAATTTTCTCTCTTGTTCTCCATAGTATTTCTAACACAATGTATGGTAACAATAACTATTTCTGAAATAAATAATTAATTCCTTTATGCTACTATGCATTTCTGATATCTACATGATAGTTTTACATAAAGCCTTATCCTGACAACCTTAGATTTGTCTAGCAAGTATTATGATTTGAATGTTTGTGTCCCCCTAAATTTCAAATGTTGAAATCCTAATACCCAATGTGGCAGTATCAGAAGATAGGACCTGAAGAAGAGCTTCGTGATGGCAGAATAAAAGTCACGGAGCTCATCCTCTCCCATAAATTTATCAGAAATACATCTACATGTGGAACAATTCTCAAAGAACAGCTACTGAATTTTGGCAGATCTCATACATTCAAAACTACAAGAGAGATTTCCATGTAACCGGGTAGAACGAAAACAAAACAAAACAGAACTGGGATGGGACCTGTGCCTCAGGAATGGATCAGTGAAAGAGGAAAAATGCCCTCATCCTGGGAAGTTCCTTCAACAGTGGAGAGATTAGCTGGGACAGAAGGGGAGTTTCAGAGGCTCAAAGGAGAGCACAAAAGCCATTTTGCAGCAGACAGACCAGAGAAACAAGCACAGAGGTTCCATGCAGTTCTAGCCAAAAATGCAGGCCTTCCGGGACAGGGTGCTGAAGGTCGGGCTTCAGAGGACAGACCAGGGGAGAGAACTGGGATAGGCTGTGTGGAGACAGCCTGAAGGGGCTTAAGTGAAGTATGAGCTAAAACTTGGAGTGTATGCAGGATGAAGCACAAGTCCACCATAAAAGCCCCATTGTTAACATGATCACAAGAAGGGAGGGTCAGAACTTGGCTGTAGCAAACTCCTTCTCCAGGAGCTCACTGAGCACACCCTGCCATAAAAGTCCATTGTTAATGAGCTCTTGTGAGGGAAGGGATGGCTCCCAGCCATAGCTGTCTCCTTGGATTGCTCTGAAAGGCCTTGACTGCTGGCAGGTTGCCCCCAAGCAGTGGTGGGGCTGAAATCTGAGCACATTCCCAGTGTCCTAGAAACTATAGAAGGAGGGCTGAAATTTGAGTCCTGTCCCAAGTAGCTTTGGTACTAAAAAAAAAAAAACCCTGTTACCAAAACCCACCACTGGTACTAAAAAAAGACAATGGGTCAATGATGAAAAAAAAAAAAAAAAACTAAACTAAAAATTCCTTGAGACAAATGACAGTGAAAACACAACCACAGAAAATCTATATTATGTAGCAAAAGCAATCCTAAGAATGAAGTTCATAGTGATACAAGCCTTCAAAAAAACAAGAAAAATCTCAAATAAACAATCTAAACTACCACCTTAACAAATTAGAAAAATAAATAAAACCAAAATCATATGGATGTTATATGAAGCAGAGACAAGACATAATGCTGGATCTTGCCTAAGTTGAAGATTTGTGAATAAAATAAAATTAATGATTGTTGTTGTTGTAAGATACTATATTTTCGAGTTCTACAACAAGGGATTATCAGAACACCTTTATCATATCACCTTCATACTCATTACTGTGACTGCTAGATTGTGGTGACATATTAATCACCAGAGGTTAATATCAGTTCAGATACAGTATCTCTTAATTCCAGTAAAGGATCTAGTTACATTTTCTGTAATGTAGTCACCTGTTAAATGGCAACAAGTACTTCTGAGGAAGTTTGGGGAAAGATTCAGAGTATAGATCAGTGACTGCATTGCAGGAGAGACTTAGCTTTCCCTTTAATTGAGAGATTTCGGGAATGTAAACAGGTTTGCATCTGAAATAGTTAAGAAGCCATAAATCGCTTCTATATCTATTCACATTAAGTATCTGCTCATCAGACATAGAATTTATCCACCAATATATGCCAATAGATTTCTTAATAAATTGCCCATCCATCAAAATACTTTATTTATTCAATTCTCTTTAATTTGTTGTGTATTGAGTCCACATTATCTGGGAATGTTAAGCACCACCACCTCTGTAATACTTGAATCCCAGTAATCTCATTAAGGCCAGAGCACCCAATTTCCATGTAAACATCCTCTGCCATAATATACTTTGAAGGCAGCCACAGAGTTTTCCAGGGATGTTCAGCTACACATATATCAATACCCTGATGAAGGAAGTGTCCAGCTGTATCTCTCAGACTTACGGTTGATAAAGGGCTGAGCAATTTGAACATTCTACCTGCCCATCTCCCTGAATCTTTGGACTCCTTCCTTTACATAATTCAAGGAAGTCCTGACAATTCATCCTCATAGATTACCATTAAATATTTGGTCCAAGGTTTACAGCCAAACTGGCAGAACATCAATGGCACCGCAAGGTGCTCAAGCCAATATAGTCATGTTAACCCTGGATGAATAAATATACATTGCATTAGCTTTTTGTGCTGGAAAAAAGACTACCACAAACTTACTGCATTTGCTAGCTCAAGTTTCCCTCAGGTCCTCTGATCCCCAGGTTTTTATAGGCTATGAATGAAAGCTGCTCAGGTTCTAGAGGCAGACTATTGTCCCCTACCATGTGGCCTTCTTCACTGTCTCCATGGTTAGTTCATAACATGACAGTTTGCCTCGTTTAAAACCAGCACAGAAAATCTCATGTTCCAGTATGCTAATATGAATTTTCACATAATACAACTAATCAAAGGTGACCTCCCATCACCTTTGTCATATCCTATTGTTTTAGACAAAAATCACAGCTGCCTCTCACATTCAAAGGGAGAGAACTTTACAACACTGAATCCCTAGGGGTCACCATAGGTTATGGCTGCCATAATATTCATCAATTAAAGGTTTTCCTCTTATCTAAAGAATAAGCCCCATAAAAGAAAGAATTTTGTTGAAGAAAATTAGTTCAGCAAAATACTAACAGTCTTACCTACTGTATTATGTTTGTGTTTTATATTACTTGAACCTTAAAAATTGTAATTGTATATACACATTTTAGGAAAACTGAAGTGTCTGATTTTCTAAGAGAATAATTTTATGAAATTTCATTTCTTATTTTTAAATCACCGTGTATTTATAATATATAAAATGTAAGAACAAATATGAAAATCTGACGAGATGAACAGTTACTGGTTTTTACCACATTTTATCTGGTATGCATTCCAACAGTATATTTCTCTCTGGCTCCTGACATGTACTTGATTTCAATCCTAAAACATCACATATTTTAGCAGGAGTTTAAAATAGTTATCTTCCAGTTAGGATGCAGGCGGTGATAGATGCAAGTTGGTTCCCTGGGGACCTTGTTAGAGAAAATCACTCATATGTTCAGTGAGCATTTGAACAAATGGACCTGCTGTTCTACCTCTTGCCAGTGTGATTCCTTGATACATGGCCACTGTGTGTGACAACTGATACTGTCATTTAGTTCATAATCATAATATTTCTAGGCTCAAGTCATAAAAGCTGCATATTAATGCTTCTTTAAAATGTTATCACACATAAGACAGATAAATGAGTAATTTTGGTCCAGGCAGTTATTCAATTAAAAATAAATGCATGCCCATAGTTGAGGAAATTGAGACACTGTTCTATATATATATATATATATATATATATACACATATATATACATTTTTGTATTATGGCACTGTGGAAGGCTCTAGCTGAGCATGCCTCTTGTCGGATTCTTGTCGGATTCTATTTTTTAGGCAACAGGTGTTTCATTACAGTGCTTTGCTGCTGTAGATAGGGCTGTATAATCATCAGGGAGCATAAATCTATTTATGTCTTGCGTAAAGCTGCCAACAATAACTTTAATCTGGACTTCATGACCTAAAATAAAGCATTTAAGTTGATTCAACTTAACAAAATAATACAGATTCCAGGAGATATTTTTATGGATTAAGCATAGAGGTTGCTTAGGTATTCAGTACAAAAGCTAAAAATAAATATCCATATACATCTACAACAGTACAGTCTCCTCAATAGCATTCTTTAAATGGATTCAAATTACGGTTAATCGGATTCCAAAAGGAAAAGGTTTTCCAAAATATATTTCAAAGACTTTATCTGGTTATTTAATACCACATTCAGAATTCAAATAAGGAATCAAATAATCTAATTTCATCTATATTAACAGAAGAGAATAACAACTGAATAAACTAGAAACTTAAGTAATACAAAAGCTAACTGTGTTTGGCATTACAATTTGATTTATGCACTTAATTTAAATGCGTATTACTTGAATTTTAGGAATTGAGTACATTACCACAGACTGAAGTCAACGCCAATGGAGAACTTGCCTTTGTATTAATTGATCAGCTGTTTTTCTCTCCCAATCAGCACTTTATAGTGACTGTCACAAACATAGACACTCCAGTGGGTTCACCTGGTTTTAAAAATCTTCTCTTATCAACGCTGGGGATTAGATGTACTTATTCAATAGATTTCAGTCACCTGTAACATTAACAAATAAGTGTTTATATAATAAAATCTATATGTATAATACAGAATTATCATGAGGCAAATATACAATTATGAATAATCTCATTATTTAGAATATTATACATTTTAAACATGACTTTTCTAAATATCTGTTTAATAAAAAATAAACCTGATTATTTAATAATAAAACTAAATAAGTACTATTTGAGTATTTCAGATACATGTGTATATAATTTGTGAGGTTTATATATTTCAATGATGCATGTGAATACATAAGTACGTCAATAAGTATGTAAATTGCACATATTTAAAATATATTAAAATAGTATGAGTAGTGTCCTGTGAGTTTCAGTTATCTCTGTGTAATTGTCATTACTGTGCTCATCCTATTACTAAAGTTTATAATTCTTGCCCTTGGCACAATTATGTCGAGATGCATTTCTTTTTTTTTTTTTAACGTTTTTTTACTGAATTATAGTCATTTTACAATGTTGTATCAAATTCCAGTGTAGAGCACAATTTTTCAGTTATACATGAACATACATATATTCATTGTCACATTTTTTTTCGCTGTGAGCTACCACAAAATCTTGTTTCTTATGGTTTATTACATTCCTCTTTCTTTCTTATCCAACTTACATATGTGTATATTCAGAATATTTCTTTCTAACAGCTTGACGCAGTTATGAAAATAGCCCAAGAGAAGTAGACCAGGGGAACATATTTAAGCTTCATTTTCAATAAAAAAAAGATATGACTCCTCAGGTATAATATGAATGGTTGAGGATTCAACTAAGAAAACTTAAATTACTTTATATGACAAATAAATAAAATTTCAAAATAAAAAACTGGCAGGTTTCTGGTTGGAAAAGAATGAACCACAAAATATGGTGGGGTGGCTGAGACCAGAAAGATTAGGAGTCAGGGAGAATTTACTGAGAAAGGGGAGAGTCCAAGAAGTTTTCAAGTAAGGCATAAGGTTAAGCATAAGATTTAGAAGAAATATGATGGCTCATAGGAGGAAACATCCTCTTTATTTCAATCAAATATATAGTAAGGAAAATGGCTGTCATGGAAATTATTTTTTAAAACATTGAATTTACAAAGTTTATACAAGATACTGTCATTAATGAAATAATGCAAGACATAAATTAGAATGTAAAACTCTAACTTTACCCATCTCCTTTCCAACATTCCTGAAGAAAATAATGTTAACAGCATGGTATATAACCATTTATATAATTTTCTATTTTTTTTTTTACCTGTATGCTCAAAATATTTGAAAATGCATATTTTGGGGATTGTTAGCTGTTTTATTTTATAAAATATAAAGAAATCACATTTTAGGTCAATAATTGTATATTTCAAAACTTTGGGGCTAGATGTGCTTCAATATTAAGAATTTTATTCAGATTTCAGAAGGATAGTGTGATGCAAGTAACTGATCAGGATTTGTGCAGTGTCCCTTGATCAAACATATCACTATGTCTGCAGTAAAGCATATGGAAATCCACACTAAGTAAAGCAAAACAACATTAGGCAGAAACTTATATCAATTCAGGTTAAGCTTTATCACCAAATTAGTTTACAACAAATTACATTAGTTTACAACAAATTCACTTTTCAGAATTTTGCAGGTTAGAGGTTCTGAAATGCAAGTAAGACTTCGTGAACCTACACGTATAAAATCAGCTCTTCATATCTGCAGATTCGGCATCTGAGGATTCAACCAACAGCAATCAAAAATATTTGGGGAAAATTTTAGAAAATTCCAAAAAGCAAAACTTGAATTTGCAAGGGTAGCTATTTATGTAGCACTCACATTGCATTTACAACTATTTGCATAGTATTTACATTGTGCTAGGTATTATAAGTAATCTAGAGATGATTAGGTATGCGGGAGGATTGCTAGGTTATGTGAAAATACTATCCCATTTTAAATGAGGGACTTGATTATCATTAGATTTTTGTATTTGGTTGGGTGATGCATTAGGGTTGTGTCCTGGAAACAATCTCCCTGAAGATATCAAGGGACAACTGTATCACTATGCAGCTGGCTTTTCTTACTTATGTAAAGTCCTTTAGCTTGCTGAATGTAGATTTTAGAAATTATTTGTGTAGTATTAAAAAGTTTAATTAAAGCATGCTTTATTTAACATTTTTCAATTGATGAGCACTTAGGGCTTTTTGTTGTGCCATTATAGATACAGACAAGGATAAAATGTTAGTATCAATTTTAAAATAATATTTATTTAAAAAATATTTATCTGAGTTTACATCATCAGACAGCAATTTGGAAAAGTCTGTATTTTAAGAACCAGAAATGATTTTAAAAAAAGCATTCGTATACCTTTATTTCTTATCAGGAATTGAAGTGACTTGAAACTAGGCTTTAGTCCCCACGAAAGCAGGTCCATTCCAGGGCACCCTTAATACTATCATGAGGATTCTTTGCTTCCAACCCCCAGAGTATAAAATTTACCAGAATTCCCTTCCTTGGAAGGCCAAGACACTAAATTTGAACACCTAGCCCCAGTAGCATTAGTGAGAAGGGAATGTCTATCATGCTGGCAATGCTCTATTTTTCAAAAATGTCCACTGATTATATAGGTGTTCAATTTTAGATAATTTATTTAGATGAGCAGTTGTGATTCAGCTTTTTCTGGATGTATAAAATGCATGAAAAGACTTAAATATGATTTATCAGTGGAAGTTATTAATTAGTCAGAGTTATCTCTAAGAGGATTGCATGTCTAAATTTTGTCAGTTTAAATGATAATTTTTGCAATAAAATGTGTAAATATTTTAATGAAATTATTAGATTCAGTATAAATTTCTATCATCTGCAGTTTTTCAGTTGAATCATGTAAATAAGCAAGAGCTGAAACTCTTTACTTAGTACTTCTACATTAAAATCAATACAGTAAGTACATATGATACAAAATAGTCTTTACAAATTATTTATACTATAGGACATAAACAGTGATACAATGTCACATAAAGTTTATAAAATAGTTCTATTTGTGAATCTATTTTATAAAACAAGTGACAGCATTGGTGACTACAACTGATTTTAGAGAAACTGACTAGGAAATATGATTAAAGATTTCATATTATTAAATCCATTGTTTTATGAGAGGAAATAAAACCTCTTCTTTAAAGAGGACATTAAACTAAATATAAAATTTCTTCATTAGCCATTTAAAGGAGAGGAACTTACATTGATAGGCCGTTTTTGAATGTCATTACTGAATAGCCCATGTGAAAGACACTATATTTTCTCTTCCATTGCATTGTTCTAAATACTTTGTTAAACAATATCAGATATCAATTACTATAGCTGGATTTTTTACATGGTGAGAGACAATTCTTCTTTACAGCATGTTTTTGCTACTTAAATTGCATCTGGTGTTTTAGAAAGAGTGTGAGCAGATGAGATACATGTACACTGAAAAACAAACACAATTTCTTAAAACACTTTTTCTTCCGAAGTGAAATACAAGCAGAAAGATACTTCTACTCATGATCAAATCAGTTTTTAAACTTTCATAAGTATCTCAATTTCAATACAACAGATTTCAAAAATGACTATGTAAGAGTCTTTCTTTTTTTTAAATTTCTTTGTCCCAAATCTCAGTAGAACAAATCTGAGGTTATATAGGAATATGAGATGATTTTAATTCATTCTCTAATTATTTTATACAACTATTTTCTGGTATTTCCACTGAGATATTAACTAAAGGACATCCTGCTGACTGTAATAAAAAAGCAAATGTATTTGGTTTTTAATGGCAAAATTGAAGACCTTTATAATGATGGAATAATGCCCTCTGTGTTCACCATTTCCAGTGAATCACCTGGTGCAGTGCAATGAGATTTTAGAAACATGTATTAAAACACATTGTATTAATTCAGTATATTAGTTTCTTAATGAGGTGAGGGTGCTTATAAAAATTTAATAAAAATCTTTTTCAGACTAGAAAACATGTTATTTTAGTAATTCTCTATAACCATATTAATTAAATAATCACCATACACAGAGATTTATAATTTCCTAAGTGAGTGGATAATAATTTTTAGAACGTTCAACTCTAAAACTCAGCAAGATAAAACAAATCATCTCCTTGTTTGTCTGTGTCGCTCTTAGGGAATGTCAATTTATGGTGAAATGTGAATATATGATTTATAAAGGAAGTCACCATCGCTAAGTCTCAAATGATATGATAAAGTAACAAAAATTTAAATGTTCCATTAATATAACTGGAATAACTTTCAAATTATTTTTAAATATTTGGCAATCTTTTTCTTCAACATTGTTGAATAAATGGTATTAATTCCTCAAGTGGAAAGTATTCATAACTACCTAAACACATTTGAGTCTCAAAGACTTAAATATAATTTATCAGTGGAAGTTATTAATTAACCAGTTATCTCTAAGAGGACTGCATGTCTAAAGTTTGTCAGTTTAGTTTAAATTATATCTTTGCAATAAAATATGTAAATATTTTAATGAAATTATTAGATTCAATATAAATTTCTTCAACATTGTCTGAGTCCCTAGAGAGCCAAGTATCTTAAAAACTGGACTTGGTTACGTATTAAGAGCAAAGTTTGAAGATTTGACTAAAGAGCTTAACACAAGTGATGATTTTGAAAAGTCAGAGGAGATATGTTGGAAACAATCTTACCAGAATGAAAGGAACTTAGAATCTTTCTGCTAGAGAGTTAAGAGGGTGGACTCAATAAAAGTGATTCATCAGTTTTCCCATTCTCTGTGTTTAATGGATTGAAACATGGTTCAAAAGTGAGAGAGAAAATCCCAGATAATATCAATGAAAGTCACAGAAAAATAAATATCATGTTCTGTCTCCATTTTTGAGACTCTGGAACATAGATTACAGTGTTTTATAGACCTACTTTTTCTAGGAGAAACAGAGTAAAATTGTTGATTTGATCAGTTAAAATACCTAATTCCAGCAAAATATAAAAGGTCCCATAATTTCCCAGTTGTTCTCCAGTCATAGATACAGAATGTCACTGAGATTAAAGAATCAAAACTACAATGAGGTATCACCTCACACCAGTCAGAATGGCCATAATTAAAGAGTCCACAAACAATAAATGCTGGAGAGGGTGTGGAATAAGTGTACCCAACTACACTGTTGGTGGGAATGAGGGGAATGAGTTTGGTGCAGCCATTATGGAAAACAGTATGGAGATTCCTAAAAAAACTAAAATTAGACTTACCACATGATCCCACAATCCCACCCCTGGGTATATATCTGCAGGGAACTCTAATTCAAAAAGATACATGCACCCCAGTGGTCACAGCAGCACTGTTTACAATAGCCAAGACATGGAGACAACCTAAATGTCCACTGACAGATGACTGATAAAAAGGTTGTGGTATATTTATACAATGAAATACTACTCAGCCATAAAAAGGAATAAAATAATGCCATTTGCAGCAATATGGATGGACCTGGACATTGTCATACTAAGTGAAGTAAGCCAGAAAGAGAAAGAAAAATACTATGTAATATCACTTATTTGTGGAATCTAAAACACACACACACACACACACACACACACACACACACACACACACACAAATGAACTTATTTACAAACAGAAACTGAGTCACAGACACAGAAAACAAATCTATGGTTGGCAGGGAAGAAAGTAGGGGAAGAGGGGAAGTGAAGGGATAAACTGAGAGTTTGGGATTTGCAGATACTATTATATACAAAACAGATTAAAAAAATAAAAGGTACTACTGTATAGTACAGGGAAATATATTCAATACCCTGTAATAGCCTATAATGAAAAATAATATGAAAAGGAATACATATATATATGTACACATATATAACTGAATCACTATGTTGTACACTAGAAATTAACACAACATTGTAAACAGACTATTCTTCAATTAAAAAAAAAGGAATCAATGAAGCTGTCATGGGGTTTCTGTGGTAAGAAGAGGGTGATTACACAGCACAACTTATGAGACACGGAGTCTAGACCTGGGAACAAATAGAGGATAGGACTTAGACGAGAGGATTAGTAGTGATTCTATTAACTTCAGGTGAGTACACTAGTGGGTCCTATCAGACCCACGAGATCACCAGGGCTTGAGAGTGCTAAAAAGACTGAACATGAATTACACTGGCCTCAGACTTTCAGTAACAGAGTCAATGAGGGAACAGGTTGCTACCCAATCAGTGAAATGAGTTAAGCTCAACTGAAAGATATGTTAAATAAATAAATACATAAATAAATAAGCATCCACATAAGTACAGATCACCCAAATGCAGTACAGAAATTTATCATTTTTTACCATTTAGTTTTTATATTTTATGTATGTCATCATTTGGAATTTGCTCATGCACTTTTGGTAAATAGTAATTATTTAATTTCTTCTTGAAAAACACACTTCATATATAATTTTCACATACAGATGGAGCATTGATTTCATAGCTTGTGTCAAACTGCATGAAAAAATGATATATCAGGTTTATATCATTAATATATACAAAATCATGTTAGACAGTTATGCTCTAAGAAATCATTTTTGCAACATGTCCAAAAATTATTATAAATATACTAACAACTCAGATATACAAACTGTCAAATTCTTCTTTGAATTTAAATAGCATATTTATGAGAATTCTCCAAATAAGCTAAACTGCACATGTATTTATATCAATTTTATAAATATCATTGAATATTGCCAATGATTAAATAATTTATTTCTTCATTTACATAAGTTATGAAGACATGGTTTGCAATGTTGGGAGGCAATTCTCTATGCATCTCTCTCATTTCTAAACATATTACAATAAGATGTACTGACAACTTTTTGCTCTAGACTATCATTTCAAGGATATTTGTATAGCAAACATCCTTGGAAGATACATTGTTTTCATATAGAACAAAGAGCAGATTTGTGTGTTGTATAATAAAGAAAACATCTCTCTTTGTGACAAATACGGGGTGGTGTTATTGTGACCTATTATGAAAAACTGTGATTTCCTAAGCTTGAAGTTCCTCAGCTGGGACATAAAACTACTGCTTGAACAATAATATTCTAGGTCCACCTGTATCACCCTCATGGGAGCCTCATGGAGAACCAGGGAAAACATGAAGCTCATACAACTGGTAGTGCCACAGGTAATAAAGTTCTTGATCTGACTCAGAATTCTTATGTCTTCTGCCTGTATCTATAAAATATGACAAGCTAACTTATAAGCATGCAAGCAAGATACAATCTCAGATCCTTTACGGTTCTTGACTAGGCACTGTGCTAGGCACTGGGAAGGCATAATTTGGACCAGAAATGCATGATCCCGGATATCAGTGTTTGCCATCCAATAAAAAGAGACAAATACATATGTTCTATGGGTCACACAGGAGAGGCACATCTGCACAGCAGCCTGATGAATGCAGTGTGTCTGGTGGTAAACTCTGTATTCCACGTAAGTTCAGATCAATGGTAAAGAGAAAAAAAATAAGGCTATCAATGAAGAGATACTAGGATATCAATATTAAGACTGGAATAAGGAGATAAAGGTAATTAGCTAATCTTTTTGGACATAGTTGAATGTGCAGAGGATTTTTTTTTTAATGGTAGGACATCCTAGCTCAGTTTACTGTCTATACTGTAGTCACCTCCAAGAAGGAGAATGTGAGTTTTGACACACTAGGTTTCTTGTATTGTTCTTAACTAGTGATAAACTTGCTTCTACTTGCACAAGCAAAGACACATAAAATAAAGCATGTCATGAAAGGGCATTGTGTCAAGATAGAAGTTTAAGTGTAACAATTGTAAACTGTGTAGCCTTCCTTTCTGACCTCAAATGCATAGAAATGAAGGTCATGTGTACTTAGAGACAATTCATGACTGCTGAAAAAAAAGTCTATTATTGGATCAGAAACTATGATATATCTCTGAAAAAAAGAAGGCAGAAATAATCTGATTAGCAAAAGAAACCACAGACTGAGCATGCACTGCTGTCGTGAGTGTTGATAATTTAACGTGGAAGAAATTTAATTGTTCCAGCAGTGGTCAACGATGACCTTTGCTTATGCAGCAATAATGAATATGGGGCTTAGAATAGTAGAGTAATGCCTTCACTGGGCAAGCCCATGAGTGGGAAGACTCCACAATTTAAGAAAATGAGGACACTCTAGCTGTAGATCATTAAAATGGAGAAAAACTATGAGAAAGAGAAAGTGAATCCAGGCAAACTTGATGTCTACAATAATGAGATGACCAGAAAATTACCCTATCAAAAAAAAGGACCATTGCTAGTAACTTTCTAATACATCAAGCTGTTTGTTTTATTAAATGCATATCTAACAAGGTGAAATTTATATTTTAAATTTATTTAAATACTTTTTTTCATCGGTTTCCCTACTTCCCTTCCCTCCCTTTGTACTGTGTCTCCAAAAGACAAACTTTTCCATGTTTATCACTAGTTGTATCCAGCTGAAACATAGTCAGTACTTATTGCTAAATGGATGGCAAAATGCTTGCTAAATACCAACACAAACAGACAGTAACAACATAACATTTTATTTTAAGTAGCACTACATAACATTAAAATTTTAAAGTAGATGTGAACAGTGAGAAAGAGGCACCAAACTCAAGAAACAAAAGAACAGACCTGATATAAGACATCTAACAATACAAAGAGAAGATGATGTTCAAAGCAAATAATATTTTCAGAGATTGGACAGTGTATCATACCTACAAAATAAGTAAAGATTGCTATGTAATACACCAATAATCACAAAAAGATGAGCACATCTGGAAATAAAAACATGATACAAATAAATTAATGTGTAATTGGCTGAACGTATGAATTAAAATAATTAAAAATTCAATTATTAAGATGGATTTTCAAGCTAAGAAAGTCTAAGAATCCAGTGACAAATGTTAGAGTGATGAAATATAAAAGTTAAAAAAAAAAAACAACTAATTCCCCCAAACTGGTGAATAATCTAGAATTCCACATAGTAGAAGTTTTAGACTAAGAAAATAGAGAGACTGGAGAAAATACAAGATAAAAGAATAATAAAAAGATCTTTTAAAAATTGAAAAATAAACATGTCTTTAAAGAGACTTATACAATGCCAAGCAAGATTGGTTAGCATAAAATAATTCAAGTAACAAAATCAATGAATAACTCATTTGAAGGAAATGTGATGGGAAACTCTCCCTAACAGATATTAATATTTATATAATCAAAACATACTTATTTTCTTGTCTAATATTTATTTCATGCACTAACATTTAACTAAATACTGTATTTAGTTTTGCTTATCACAATAATTGCTCCATCTAGTCTTTAGAAACTTTACATCTTTTTTCAAACATTCTTTTAATATAAATGAGTCAATACTCTCATTCTGAATTTGCTATCAAGATGAATTGGAGAAGGAATAAAAACAGTAGACAAAAAAATGCAACTTTTGCAAGATTGTCATTGTAACATGGCTGTATAGATAATTATCTTTTCTAACACTTCCAGCTTCTGCTGGAACTTCTGTGTAAGTTTAATAGTCTTGCTTTTAACTTCTGTAGTGTAAGAAGTAACTACTCCTTCCCAATCTGTGCTATTTAATCTGTTTTCTACATTCTTGCAAAAAGAAAAGGATATATCCATTTTTGGAGCATATGTGAGAAATGCACACAATTATATGGAGAAAAGAATGTTTTCCATTCTTCAGAAACAAATGTGTACACCATGGTAAATTTCTGTCCATTATTTTTTGAACTTTCACATAACTGAAATAATAAAACATATGATATAGATGGACATCATTTTAATCACTATATATTATTTTAATAGTACATTTCATAATATGTTTAATGATTGTTCATTCTTAAAATTTATGTTTTCATTGCTATGTATAATGCTACAATGAATGCCTACATAGTGTTAATATCTTTTTAAAATGTTGTTAAAACTATCATAAGTAGGATAATTACTGGATTAAAAGACGAGAACCTGTTTGGGACTTCTGATACACATTGCTAAACTGCTTTCAAAGAAGTTTTAAGAATTTATAATGCTCCAAATATTTTATAGGCATACTTATGTAAGTGTATAATGTCAACATTGGATATTCATTTATTATAAAAATCTTTCAGGTATATAAATAAAAATGCATCTCCCAGTTTTAAATTTTATTCCTCTCATTATCACTGAGCTTGCTGTATTACAAATATGGACTGGCAATTTTCATATTCTTTTGTTCATTTTTCAGTTTACTGTAGTGATTTAGAGTTTGAGTTTGGAGTCAAACAGATGTACGCTTTATGTAGCTACTTACTAATTATGTCACCTTAGGTAACTTAACTTTCATAAACCTTATCTGTATAATGGAGCATAAGGGAGGATTGTTTGTAATATTGAAGTTATAAAGTTTTTTGAGAAGATTATTTTATACAATGATTAACTATCAGGCTCTATCTAGAATGCAACATTCACTGTTGTTCTATTGTGGGTACAGGACCCATAGCAGATTCGACAGTATCTGGTTTTAGAGATTCTAGTAATTGTTCCGAGTGTCTCCCATCCTGCAGTCCTGTTAAAATGGAAAGCAAAGTGGCAGAGCTTACTGGTAAAACCACCTGTGCTTCGTAACACCCACAGTCAAAACAAGGAAGGATTGAGAAAAGGCAATGGAAGTCATCAGGGAAAATACTTTGTCTTATACTCTTGCTGAGCCGTGGCCAATTCCTTATGCCCCACCCCACCTCCAGCATAGTGAGATGGACTCTGAGCAAAGCCTTCTGCAGGTTGGCAGTGCCTGGCCTCCGTTCCACAGTTCAACTTTTCTTGAACTCCTGAACCCAATGAGTCCACCTTTCTGTGGCCTTAGACCAGAGTACATTGAGAGAATTACTGAAAGAGGCGGCTGGAGTTTGTCCTTGTAAGTTTATGGCTTATGAGAAAAGAAAGAAAACTACCTGTGTCCTATATAATTTCTTAAGGTCAGAGAAGCCTCTGCAGAGCAGAGAGGTACTAAGGATTCTCTGAATAGATTGCCAAAAAGAGAGTCGATGGAACCACATCTTAATTTCCTGCAGATCTTAACAGGCACTGAGGACAACCTAAATGGTGACTGTCACTTTCACAGGAGGTAAGTGTCATAGAGCTACTGGGTTAACGGCAGGGTTAGGCGAGGCTTCTCTCTACCAAGGAAGGCCTTGTGGCCCAGAATATTCTTAGTGATGGAAATAGCTGGCATAAATCAAAACTTAAGGCAATCACACTTACCATTTTTATAGATAGAAGATAGCAGCAGACAGAGCCAGAACAACATCAGAAATGTTTCTCATTCATTTATAACAGTGAACCAGTTACCTCTGCTTCCTCTCTGCCAACTGCCTCTCTCCAACCTCCCAATACCAGAAGAGTGAGATGCAGAAGTGGAAAGGCAAGGAGATACTCTGAACCAAACCTTCTCCTTGTACTTTGTTTTGAAGTATTAGAAACAAAGAGCAAAAGAGAAGTCTAATCACTATTCCCACTTCAGGTCTACGGGATTAGGACTTTAACCTGCTCTTGGAGAGGGGAGAAAATCAGAAGTAAATCATCAAGTGTAAGGATTTGTGTTTAAATTCAACTGAGGCTTAAAAACTAAGTGACCAGAAATCATTGGAATCTGCTAAAAATCTCATTTGGGGTTTTGAAAAGGAGCTATTACAGAACATTTAAGGTAATATTTGATTAAAAAATACATTATTTAGAATTTATTTCGCACTGAATTTATATTGCTCAATAAATCAATTTTATAAGAAATGTTCTAAAAGAAGTTTCCAGTATTGAACAAATGCTAAACAAATTGCCTTGTTTGATACAGTATTATAGGTGCTGTGCATGTCTCTCCGTATTTTTTTTAAGTCAATTGGTAATTCATACCTTTTTAGAAATGTGTCCCAATTTAGGTTATCTAATGTGCCAACATAAATTTATTATTTTTCCTTATATTTCTTATGTTGAAACAGTATTTGTTACAATGGCAATCCACATCCGGGTCCAAAGTCTGTATGAGTTTCCTATTGCTTCTGGAACAAATTAACAATTTAGTGGCTTAAAACAATACCAATTAATTACCTTATAGGTCTAGACGTCAGAATTCCTAAAACCAAGGTGTCAGAAGTACTGCACTCCATCTGGAGGCTCAAAAGAGTACCTGTTTACTTGCCTTTTTAAGCTCCTAGAGGTTACCTACATTCCTTAGAATCCTTCCTCCATCTTCAAGGCCAGCAGCACAGCACCTTCAATATATTTCTTTCTCTCCTCTTCTCCCATCACACACTCTCTCTCACTTTTACTTCTGTTGTCACATCTCATTCTCTTTGACCCTCCTTCCTTTCTTTTAGAAGGACTCTTTTGATTATATAAGGCCAGCCAGATAATCCAGCTTAATGTTCCCATCTCAAGGCCCTTAAATCAATCACATCTGCAAGGTCTCTTATCATTCATAGGTACTGGTGACTGGGATATGGTCAACTTTGGAGGGCCATTATTCTGTACAGAATATGTACAAAACTCAGCTAAATCCTGCCCAGAATCCTGATCTATAGAAACTGAGGTAAGAAATAGTCATTGTTTTAAGCTGCTAAATTTGTGGTAATTTGTTATGTAGAATAGAGAACAAATACATTATAGTATCATAAAAGCCAAAGCACATTTAAAGAATAAACTAATAGCTTTGCAAATTACTTAGCAGACAAAGATGGCTGAAATTGACAAATATTTCTCATTTAATTATGCAAATATCACTGATAAATTTTGCTGATCTGACAGATTATGTGGGTGCAAAGTAGATTCAAGTGGCTGGGGAAGGAGTGGAAGAGGAGTTAATGGTAAATACGAAGTAAACTTGTGGAGAAGTTTCACTCTGAAGAAAGGTCAGGTCTAAGGAGACTTAACAGGAAATGGAGAGAGACAATTTGTTTTAGACTTGTCAATAAGTTCTTTTTTAAACACAAGAGACTTGGAAATGTTTAAAGACTCTTTAAAGATTTAATTGAAGAGTGACTGAGGAAGAGTGAAGTAATCACCACAATAGCTTCATTTTTTTGTCTTAAATATTTTCTAATTAGATCTATTGTCTGTGGTTATTCATTCAAGTATAATAAGCCTCTGAAAATAAAATTCAAAAATATAAAATAAGCTTTTATTTACTTTTCTTCTAGGAAAACGTATTATTTAATTTTGCCTTTTATACCTATAGGAATCAAATTTTATTCAAACATCTGTCATGATAAATTAATTTTCTAATCTTTATTTGTAACTATTTACAATTGATGATATCACAAAAATGATACATTACTCTGTGTCCAGGCTGACCTGAAATATATTTTTAGAAATTCAGATATTTTAATCAATGTACAACACATTTTTTCTCTCAGCTGTTAGTTACTTTGATAAAGAAGTATCTTACATGAAGTAATTACTTACCTTTGAAAACAGAAATGCATAAAGTATAATTTGTAAGGAATTTGTCATATTTTCAATAGCAAGCATTTGGACATTAGTGACATGACAAGGCAATTACCTATATGTTAAGAGTTATTTAAAGTATTACGAGATTAGAATACATTTTTTACACTGAACCTACAGGTCTCAAGTATTTAAATTCCACGTATACTGAGAAATGTATTTTGAGCCCTCAAGCATATTTTCCCCTCTGGTAATTATTTCTATAAAAAATAATCATTTGCATGACAGGAATTTTGGTGAATGGTAATTTGTAATAATTTTGAAACCTACAGTAGTCATAAGACCAAAATAATTATATTTTGTATTTTCATTATTGTAAGGATCTCTATTAATATAAAAGAGAATTAAAAAGAGGAAGACAATTTCTATAATTTAATCTTATCAAAGAGGTATTGGGGAAATAATTATATTTATAAACGTGTGCTCATATACATGTACATTAGGTAACTTGAGAAAACTTCATGAAATCAATTGTTACTTAAAACAAATTTAAAATAACACTTCAAAAATACGTACAGCTGATGTGTGAGCTTACAAAGTACTGGGATAGAACAGACAATGGCTTTTTCTTTAATGTCTCTTTTTATAAAAATTTTAGTCTTCACACAATGCCACTAGAAATCTGACATGTTCCTTCTGCCTAATTAATTGTTAGGTGTCATGTAACTTGCTTATTAAAATTTTTTAGAATTTTTTTGTATCAGTGGAGTATGAAAATAGTTATGCTTCACTGCACTGTTTAATGTTACATGCCATGAACTATGAAAAGATGATTAAAACATATCCTTGTCCTGATATTTGTTGAAATAGGAAATGCTATAAAATCAGACCCGATAGGGACATGTCACAGTTTGATGTCATTAATATTCGGACAAGTGTAAGCAGGAATGCTCTTGGAACTGAGAGAATATGCTTACTCCACACAGATGGCATAGTTTACTTCAGCATGTGGGGCTTCCAAAGACATGTTCCTAAGCTGTGTTTTTGTGTTTGTTTTAAAATAAAATGAATGCTGAAGGGTACCTCAAGGTCTGTGAGACCTAAAATCAGAATAACCTATATATGATTACTAATACTTTTGTAACACACACATACAGACACACACATCAATTGATTGAACTAGTTTCTGCAGAGATAACCTACCTAATAACAGGCTCTACTGTGAGGGTTAATTCTAATTTACTATGACCCCTAGAAATATTTTAAATTCAAGCAATTACAATCCATGAATGACAGCAGAGCTGCCACTAGAAATACAGGATATGAAAAAGAAATTTTAGAACTGTTTACAGCAAAACTGTAACTATTAGTAATAAAATAAGGCATAGAATTATTACAGATACTCAATTCATTAACTGATTTAGTACACTATCTTTTGTTGTCAACATACATACCAGGTGCTCTGTTTTGTTTAGTTAATATATTTATTTTTAGTGTTTGAAGTAAAAAAAATTTTTCTTATATTTAACTAACTGCTTACAGCTTGATGGGTAAGGTGGGCTGTCAGGCTGTCTGGGAATGAGTCACGGTTCTTACTGGCGGGTGACCTTAAATTAGATACTCAAACTCCCACTGTCTCAGTTTTTCAAGTGTTAAATTGGAGATAATGATAGTATTTAATTCACAGGGTTGTTGTGAGTATTGAGCACTTTAGTGTATGTGAAATACTTAGAACTGAGCCTGGCGAATTGTTCATGGGTGAACACATTACAAACACCTTGCTAAACAGAGCCATAGCCAAGGCATTTGCTGAAAGTATTTGGAGAAAGAAGGTATTTTCTTCTGGCATTTCTAAGCTAGAGCTCTTGGTCACAAGCTGAAGAAGGCTTGTTTCAAATAAAGCTACTTTAAAGGAAAGCAGGGCTGAATGTTGGGGAGATTAAAAGGGAAAGTCTTCTGATGCCAACCTTCATTTGGATCTGTCAAAGGTTAGAGTGAATCTGTTCAGTTGGGTAACCTTTATAGTTATGTAAGCAAATCAATTCCCCTTGGGTTCTAGCCAATTAGAGTAAGATAGCTAAAATTTTCAACTAAAAAATTCCTAATATAATAGTTATATGTAGGCTTTTTCTTTCCTTTTTAGTTGTGTTAAAATACACATAAATTTTTTTTTATCATCTTAACCCTTTTAAGTGTACAGTGAAATGTATTCATGTTTTTGTGCAACTATCACCACCACCCATCACTGTAATTCTCTCCACTTTGTAAAACTGTAGCTCTACACCCATTAACATTCTCTTCTAGTGAAAAAGAAATTACAGAAAAACATTAAAATCTCAGTTAAGGATGTTAATTACATGGACACATCAATGTAATATACTTTTTCTCCTTTATAAAAGTCTGTTATAATTTAAATGATAAAACAAATTCAGTACAATATTTATACCTGATAGCTTCTTACTTGATTTAGTAAAGTATCTGAGGTGAATTTTCTTATAACAACCACAGAAGACATTAGCAGGGAACACACTGAAATACCAATTTTATTAACTCCTAAAAACCTAATCAGAACAAAAATCTCATAAACTAATCATTTACAACTAAAATACATTTTTTCAAAACATATAAAACAGGGCTACCAACAACAATGCTCATAAAATTATGTTCATGCTTTCTTGAGCCTTTAAAATTTTTTCCAGAGCATCATATTTTGCTCAAATATAAATTCTTTGCTTTCCATATATCATATCTGAAGGTGAATGAGTTCTAAAACTTCAGTCTAATTGAAGTTTTATTGTGACATTGACATTAAATACATGCATGAGATATGCAGCTGTAAATATAAAATTTTATGCTTACCAAATCAAGTAAAATAAAAAGGAAAGTTTCTAAAGAGTGATCTATATCATGTGATTGTACACTATTATAAAATTAAATACTAGGTCAAAATTTCCCTGATAACAAGTGATCATGCAAGTTGAATTTTAAAAAAAGAACTAAAAAATATAAAACTATTTTTAAGTTTTTTGGCATATTTATCTTGGATATTTAATTAATTCTTTTTGATTTGGGGATTTTGTCTCTATTTCACAACTTGACAGGCAGCACTAAGGGAGTGAAACATAGAGTCTCAAGCTGGAAGGGTGGAGCTTGGGAGATACTTCCCTGGCACAGTACCTGCTGGGGGCAGTTTAGTTGGTGGCTCTAGACAAAGAAAGTTCTTGTTTGAATCTATAGAAAGACTAAACTCAGTGAATAGCTCCTCATACTCCTGATGGAAAGCAGAATTCTAACAACATTTTCTCTGAAGACATGGATTATGTCTGGCCCACTTCTTTTGCCTTACATTGTGGGGAGGATGTATTGCTCCGCCTGACTGATGTTCGGCTTGGCAAAGTGATTTGAATAGTCCTCTACAACACAACCAGGTGTAATCTGAGCAGAAGTCTAAAAGATGCTTGCACAGCAGTGTTTGTTCTTGAAACTTGGGTGATCTGCCATGAGAATAGCAGACCCCAGAGCTGCTTCCCCTTAAACCTGGGCTATAAAGTGGAACAGGTGTGAACTCAATCTGCAGCTCTGAAGAAAGAAAAATCAGGCTGCAGACTGAAGCATATACATCTAACCACTAAATTGGCTGAACTACAGTCACCTACCCTGCAGAACTTGCATGGGATAATGTTTGTTGTTCTAAGTCACAGATTTGAGGGGGCTTTCTAAACAACAGTATTGTGGCAATAACTGACTCACACAGATATTGGAACTTAGAGCCCAAAATTAAAATATGTAGCACTGGCTCTGGATTGACAACAGATAGAAAGGAAATGCGCAGGAATAATGATTTATATCATTTATAGAAGATAACAGCAGATTGTAAACTGAGGTAGGGTTTCTCTGGTACAATCTTGAGGCAGAAATTTTTCCCCAGAAAACAAGTTTTTAATTCTTCATGTCTTCAACTGTTTGGGCGAGATTCATTTACATAATGAAGTGAATGTGAATACTTCAAGGCAATGGATTGTAAATATTAATCACATTTATAAAAGATCTCTGTGGCAAAATCTAGACTAGTGTTTGACCAAATGATTAGATCAAACACTATAGCCTAGCCAGATCGACACACAAAATTTTACCATCACTGTAGCTATAACTAAAGAAAGAAATAGCTGTATCTTGAGAAGGACTGTAGTTGTGATTTTCTAGACATGGTTTGACTGGGATGAAAAGTGTTTTAACTTTCAAACTTAATTTTATGCATAAATTGAACAAAGGAGTATAGCCATGTGACAGTATCAGTTATTTGCAGAAATAAAATAGTTCAATAAAATTCATTGCCCATTTTATATAAAATAATTTCAATTCAGTTCATTAAAATATTTTTTAGCTTTATGACACTGGCTTGCCATTTTTCTTCTTCCAGTGTCCTTTTCAGCTTTTGGTATCATGAATTCATTGACAAGTAAGTGAGCTGATAGTATTATCACTATTCCTGTTTTTTGGAAGAATTTTTGAATTTCGAAATTTTTTGTAAATTTTTATTAGAATTCTCTGTTGAAGCCATAAATGCCTATAGTTTCATTGTGGAAAAGGTTTTATTGAAGCCTTCAAATTTCTTGAATAATTAAATAAATATACAGATTCTTTATTTAATTTTGTTTCAATACTTTAAGTTATATTTTTCAAACAATTTTTCTATGAAATTTTAATGTTCCATTTTTGATGGTATGCTTTTCATAATATTAATTTATTGCCATTTTATTGTCTACAGGATTATAATGCCCTCTTTTTTCCTGACAATTATTACTGAATCTTCATTTCTAAAATTTGTATTAATATTACCAAAGAGTTAAATTTCAATAGTCTTTAGGGAGAACCAATTTTGTCTTCAATGATTATATCTATTTTATGTTTGTTTTTTATTTCATTAATTTTTCTTGTTATCTTTATTATTCTTTCTTCTACTTTCCGTGCGGTGCTACCTTTTTCTAGTTTTTAGACATATACCCTTAGGTTTTTGATATTGTGCCTTTCTTCTATTATAATATATTCATGGCTATAAATTTCTCTCCTAAATGGCTTAATTTGTTTAATACAGTTTTGGTTTGTAGTATTTTCCTTACCACCCAGTCCAAGCTATATTCTAATTTTCAGGGTGTTTTCTTCACAGGCACATGAGAATTTATATTAAATATTATTTGTATTACATATAACGTATGCATTCTACATTTGTTTGTAAACATATCAGGATTTTTGTAGATGTCTTTTAGTTATGAATTTCTAGCTTTATTTCTTCTCACTGTCCCTTTTTGCCTTATCTAAAACCTGTATTACTGAAAGCATAAATATTGAGAATTTTCATATATTCTTGGTGAATAATCTTATCATTATGCCATGTCCCTGTTTATCACTAGTAATGCTCTTTGGCTAAAGCCTTTCTGATCAGTTATTAACACAGCTATACTAGTTGTTTTGTTGTAGTTATTACGTTATTTTTTGTCTAAATGATTTATCAGTTATCTGTTACTGCGCAACAACTTATTCCAAAACTTAGTGGCTTAAAACAACAATAGTAATTTATTATTTCTTGCAATTTCTCTAAGGGAGCAGCTTAGCTGGATATTTCTGACTTGAGTGTCACTCAAAAGGTTGCAAGAGGTTAGCTGAGACAACAGTTATATGCAGGTTTGACTATGGCTGGAGAATATTTTTCAAAAGTGATTCTTTAACATGGTTGGAATGCTGTGCTGGCTCTCGTTGGAGGCCTCTGTTTCTGCTCAAGTTTGCCTTTCTACAGGTTGCTTAAGTGTACTCATGACATGAAGGCTGCCTTTCTGTAAAGAAAGCCATGTACAAACCTCAACGTATTTTATAATCTAGACTCTGACACACTGACATTGAGTCAGAATTCTACAGAGAACACAGATCAGCTCTATTCAGTATGGTATTGCACTGCACAATTCTGTGAATACTAGGAAGTGAGAACCACTGGGGGCTATTTCAGAGGTTGTCTACCACATGTGGTCTATTTGTTCCTTCATTCTACTTTCAAACTTTCTATGTCTGTACATTTTATAGCTATTTCTTATAAATACCATATAGTTTTTACTCCATCTGGCAATTATTTTTCTTTAAATTTTAGCATAAGTCAGTGAAATAGCATTGAACATAATTTTGGATTTACATTAGTGTAATTCTACCAACTTAGTAGAGATGACTTATTTGTCTTATCTTTTTAATATTTATTTTCCTCTCTCTTTTGGAATAATATATATGTTATTATTCCATATTACTCCCATATTAGCTTGGCAGTTTAGTGTTGTGTATATGTGTTCAATTTTTTTTTAATGCTAGTATAAAGAATGCACCATGCTTCCTTGGCTAAGTAAATTATAATCTTACTTTGTTCTTTTATTGTTCCCCTAAAAAACACAATTTTAATAGATTTTTTTAAACTCCATTTACTAGAGTTTTTAAATTACATGCAATTATTTTGGTGATTTTAATTCTAACATATGTGTTTCTTATTTCATCCAGTTAACATTCCCTTAGATTAGATTGTATATTTACCTCTTATAACTCTTCATTTCTTTCTGCTTCTCTGTGCTACCATCTGGAGAATATTCTTTTTCTTAAGTTACATCATTCAATATTTCTTTTTTCTGTGCCTGTTGGTGCAAATTCTCTAAACTTCTCTTTCCCTAAAACTGACTTTTTTCACTTACATTATCATAAAATATTTTGTGCTGAGTTTATATTTAAAAGTTGGCAGTGTAATTTCTTTAGATTTTGAATGCATCATCCCTTTATATTATAACTTTAATTTTTTTTTCTATTACTATTATTTGTGTGGCAGCTGGAAGTCTAATTATTGTCCCTATAAAAGTAATTAGTTTTAATTCCTGATTATTCATGAGATTTTCTCCATGTTTTTACTTTTCAACAGTTTCATTCTGATGTGCCTTGTTAAGACATTTCTGTTACTTTATGGTGGGTCTTCTTTTGAAGTCTGGGCCTGAAGAGTCCATTTCGCCCCTGTAGATTTGTTTCTATTGCCTCTTTTAACTCCTGATTTGGACCATGGTGCATTTGCCTAGTTCTATTTGATTGAGTGTCTAAAACTGTATACAAGAAAGTATAGAAATAAGAAGAGGAATAGGATAGTATAATTTTTCTTAAGAAAGGATTTACATTTGTTCCCTGGGATCTTTATTTGAATTCCAGAAAAAAGGTAAACTTAATTTCCCCTCAAGGGCTGTCTACTTCCTGCAACAGTTGATCTCTAAGTGTAAACCCTCAGGGTCCAAATGTAAATTAAGAGAAATTAAATTAGTTCTACTTTCTTTGACACATTCTACCTGAATTTGTGTGTGTGTGTGTGTGTGTGTGTGTGTGTGTGTGTGTGTATATGATTTTGGGTCTGAGTCTCTCAAAAGCACTTTTCACATTATTATCCTAACAGACATTTCTTTGAGAACTGACAGACCCATTTAGGGAAAAAGATGTTCCAAAATACTTGGCTACACTCTCTGCTCCTCCTTGTTCAACAGACAGCCTCACCTTCTATGAATGCCAGCTGCATCCTTGAGATACAATGGTAAAGGTCAGAGTGAATGGATTTGGTCATATCAGGCGCCTCATCACTAGGGCTGCTTTTAACTCCAGCGAAGTGGACATTGTTGCCATCAGTGGTTCCTTTATTGACATCAACTACATGGTCTACATGTTCCAGTATAATTCCACCCATGGCAGGTTCCCTGGCACAGTCAAGGCTGAGAACAGGAAGCTTGTCATCAATGGAAAGTCTATCACCATCTTCCAGGACCAAGATCTTGCCAACATCAAATGGGTGATGCTGGTGCTGAGGTAGCTGTGGAATCCACTGGTGTCTTCACTACCATGGAGAAGGCCAAGGCTCACTTGAAGGTTGAAGCCAAGAGGGTCATCATCTCTGCTCCATCTGCTTGATGCCCCTGTGTTCACAATGGGCGTGGACCATGAGAGGTATGAAAACTTTCTCAAGTTTGTCAGCAATGCCTCTGGCACCACCAACTGCTTGGCCCATCTAGCCAAAGTCATCCATGACCACTTTGGCATCATGGAGGGGATCATGCCCACAGTCCATGCCATCACTGCCACTCAGAACACTGTGGATGGCTCCTCTGGGGAACTGTGGTGTGATGGCTGAGAGGCTGCCTAGAACATCATCCTTGTTTCTACTGTCACTGCCAAGGCTGTGGACAAAGTCATCCTCTAGCTGAATGGGAACCTCACCAGCAATGGCCTTCTGTGTCCCCATCCCCAGTGTGTCAGTCATGGATCTGACACGCAGACTGGACAAAGTTGCCAAATATAATGACATCAAGAAGGTGGTGAAACAGGCATCAGAGGGCCCCCTCAAGGGCATCCCGGGTTACACTGAGGCCCAGGTCTGTGACTTCAATAGTGACACTCACTTTTCCACCTTCTATTTTGGGGCTGGCATTGCCCTGAATGACCACTTTGTCAAGCTCATTTCCTGGTACAACAATGAATTTCACTACAGCAACGGTGTGGTGTACCTCATGGTCCACATGGCCTCCAAAGAGTAAGAGCCCCTGGTCCACCAGCCCCAGCAAGAGCATGAGAGGAACAGAGAGACCCTCAGCTGCCAGGGATTCCTTGCCCCATCTCAATGCCTGAACACACTGAGAATCTCCTGACTTCCACACAGTTTCCAGCCCAGACCCCCTGAAGAAAAGAAGGGGCTTAGGGAACCTTACCTTGCCATGTAACATCAGTAAAGTTCACTGAACCCAGAAAAAAAAAAAAGTGGCTAAACTATCATTTTTCAATCTCCAGAATCTCTGTCTTACATTTTTCCCATTGTTTCATTGGGTCTTTGATATTACGTACATGTAAATATATATATATATATATATTTTTCCAGCTTTTCTCTGCCATAGTGGGTGGTTGCCAGAATTACCTAACCCAATATTATTTTACCTTACTCTACTGAAGAAATAATTAGCTGTCTCATATAGGTTGTTTGATATTATCAATATGTTTTCTTTTAAATAAATGTGCTTACTTCTTCCTATTTAATATATACGTTAAATATTGTCAAATTAAGTGATTTTGCTGAATTTAAAACAAATTAGAAATATAAACTGGAAAATTTTAGATTCAGAGTGTCACAGAAATACATTATGATTTAATTTAATTACTTATTTGAATAACTTTAAAAGGAGACTACAAATATCTGAGTATTTTTCACCAATTTATATGACTGTATTAAAATGCGATGAAATATTTTATACAATTATAATATAAAATCATTAAGGTCAGAAATATTTTTATAATATTATGATCTTGCTATCACCTACCATAAAATTCATTTTCCAAATTCAGTTATCAATCAATAAAAATAATTTAAATAATATCTTAGTGGTAGATTAAAAAACTATTACACGTTACTTAACATTAACTATTCTGTCACAGATTTTGGCTGTAAATCTAACTATTAAGAAATCTTAGCACATGTATAGTATAAAAATATCATGTACCGAAATTCATCACATATTGAAGTATATTTAGCCATCAATACCATTTCACAGAACATCGTCTAATATTTTTCCTATTTTTCCCTACTATCTGTAAACTATGGATATGATAAACAAGCAAACACTTGTTAACTAATTGTGTTGGAAACACCACACATCAACTTAATTTAATTACTAATTAAGTCCAATCCAAATGGAAAGATTATGAAAGAAAGAGGAAAATAATGATCTTTTGGTCAAAACATGTTTTCTTCTTTAAGGTGTCTGTTAAAAGACAAAAATCAGTGCAAGCCGTTAGTGAATAAAATTCTCATGATGAATTATGATATGTAAAACTAAGCATCTTAGGTATAACATTGAAGCTTCTGCTGTATAAGTTAACTTTTTTCTTTTCTAAAAAAATACACTTTGTAAAACGATGTTTTAAGTTACTTGAGTATCATTCAGTGTCACAGTGAGTATGGTCAGTATAACACAGGATTTCTACTACAAATATCCCCGTAAAGCATTCCGGCCAGAAATTGGTAGAAGTAAGTATTTCGGATAGAATATTGGTATAGCGAATCTGCCACATATTATAGATTATAAACGTTTTTATCGTTCTACCTCTATTTGCTCACTTGTGATTGAGTTATTATGGAAACACAGATTTCCTAAATGTATAAAATAAGAATGAATTTATAGATCAAGTCTAGGAGTTTGATGATTACTATGTATGTAATCTTTACTTCAAAGAAGGGAACCAAATTTGTACATGCACTTAGTATAATGATATCTTGAAGCAAAGAGCTATTTTCATACCACATTACATAATAGACTAGGTGTGAAATTAGTTTTATGGTGAATGTATACCCTGAAGGTTGTTAGCTTTTTATTATGTACAGCTTTTTGTACACTGGATGCATTAGCATTTCTTTTTATAGATAACAAAATTGATATGTTTAAATGAATGACTAACTCTTAAAGTGCACTCACCATTTCCTATGAACCCAAATACTAATTCCACTTTTATTTTGCAATTATAACTCAAAAAGACATTTGCTTCCAGGTCAGCCACGCATGTACTTTGTATAATTTAAAGATGAAGTGAAAATAGGAAAGTCTACATTTTCCAAGAGAAGTACTGTGAGAAAACAAATACACATACACAAAACTATATAGTCATAAACACTTTGTATCTTGAATCTAGTTCAGTTTTTGAAGAATCTAAAGATGTGGATAAAATTGTGTGTGATCAACTCTAAGTTGAAATGATAAAAAATAAACTACGAACATCTGTATGAACTAATTTGGCAGCAAGCAACTGAGGGCCGTGTATGTTTCCTTTTCTCCAAATTGAGCTGTTAGGTTACTGCATGACAATGGTAACCAAAAAAGAAACATAGGATGAAAAATATACTTCTCTAATTCATGGATCTTTTGGGAGCTATAGAATTTAATTTTGTTTGTTTGCTTGTTTTTATTCAAAGATGACAATAGGAACTATGTAAAATGTAAGATTTTTTACTTTTCTTACCATTTCATACCTGTTAAAAGAATTAATAAAATTGTGTTTAAAAGTATAAATATAACCAATCTCAATATTTCCTATGTGTGGGTTTTGTAAACATTTAGCACCTAGGGATAAGAATTAGATATTTTTAATTCTATAGTGCCCTTATACTGGAAGATGCTATTATATTCCTAAATTTTATCTTTAAAGTAGTTAATTTATTTCAAAGCAAATGAAACCCTAATTGGAAAGAAAGGAATCGGTAAAGAGATTAGGTGTGTACCATCATGAATATATATGCTATTGAAATAATGCCATTAAATTAGATCTAGCTTTCATTTCTCCTGAATGTCATTCAGGTAAAATTTGCTGTAAAGAAGTGACACATATGGTCAGGATTTTTTTTCCTAAAGCAGTTTTTCCAATATAATGCATAATCTTTACTATCTTTTCAATTATCTTACAGGGAGATTTAAAAATTTAGGGCACTCAAAATACATTTTACTTTACCCCAGATAACCAGAGAATTATTCCAATCCACTCCCAGATATCTGTTTTCATTCATTAAAAAATCACTTATCACATTAGTTATCATCAACCAAAAAATGCACAAAGGAGGAATAACTAAGGCTTCCTGAATTCTTAATTTGTGTCAGTCACTGGGATAAACACTTTAGGTAAATTGTCTAATTTTTGTCATCAAAAATTAGAAACAGGTACCATAAGTGTTTTTATTTCATACATAAGGCAACTGAGGCTTAGTGAAGTTAAGTAACTTGCCAAAAATCACATGACCAGTATGTGGTAGAAAAAGATATGAAAGCTTTTACAGACTGTATTATGCTGATAGCAGTATAAACTCAAAGTAGAAAGTCCAATGAAAAAAGAGTAGTAAAGAAATAAATATGAAAGTTACTAAAAGGGCAAAGTAAGATTCATTGTACTTCTTTGAATGAGATTTTATCCCTTCTCGAAATAATTCACTTTTTAAATGTTGTGCAATTAAAGGATAAGAATAATAAGTGTAATATTCAAAAATATGCAAAAGCATATTTAAGAAGGTCAGTTAAATATGCTTATTACCAACATTTGTTTATACAGTTTGAGAACAATGTCAGTAATAACTCTTCACAGCAGAAATTTAATTGATTATTTGCATCTCTCTGAAATGCATTTTTATATCTGCAATATTCACAAAAGTAATATGTCAGAATTATCTTGAAATCCTTTAAAATATAATAGCATGAATAATTTATCCCTACTTAAAAATTGTGGTAGGGTAATACTAATCAATACAGAACACAATCAGTATTTACACTGTTGTGTTAGGATAATAGTGATAAATACAGAAAACAGATCACAGTCCTTTCTTAACTTCCAAGTACACCTGTCAACAATAAACTACAGAAATGAATGACCATGTTAAATTTACGTACACTCTTGGCCCTCAAATCATTTTTCTAAATCTTCAATTGTGTAAGTTAATTTAATCTGATTTCAAGCCACAGAAACTGCTTTGTCCAACTGAGCCAAAAGAGATTCACTGGAAATATATGGGATGTATCTAAAGAAAACAACAGACTTTAATAGAGGACCACTCATCTAAATAGCAAGAGCTTAGCAAATTCCAACTTTGAGAGCCTCTGATAGAACTGGAGCTCCTCAGTGGGAGAGATAGGGTAGAGTAATGTAATACTCACTGAAGTTTCATAAGTACTGTCTACCATAAGGAAGAGGGGTTTCGCCAAATGAAAATCAGGGTAATATCAAGAAAGGAAAAGTTAGTAAATGGAATGCCCACACATAAGTTAGCCAATACATCTATTCATCTAACTGTAATTTTTTTTTCAAACTAGTTAAAGCTAACACAGCTAGTCTATTATCAAGCATTTCTCATTCATTGTATATTTGGCAACAAGAAAATCATCTTTAAAATTAAGCTACGAGGAATGTGAAAATCACGTCTTCTCAGTTAAATAATTATATCCATATATTTATTTCAAATAAATTTAATGCTTACTGAGATTTCCAATAATATCTAATCATAAATATGATGTTAAATACATTAAACTTCAGAGCCATAAACCTTGAGATCTACCTTTTTTTTGTGTGAATTTGATACCTTATTTCACCATCATATCTACGAGCACACATTGAGTACAGGTCTGTTTTTTGTTTCTTGCTTATGTTTCTTGTTCTCTAACACATCCTTAATTTTTCTCCTTGTTATAATATATTTTAATAATTAAAATTATATATAATATATGTCAGTTAAGTACTCGATCAACTCACTGATAAAAAAGAATGTGATCAATTTGGATGTTATGTTTAATGGATGTGTTATAAATTAGATATAATGGCCAAAGCTAGTTTCTAAGTTTCACATAGACTATATCCTTATGAATGTCAAAAGTGTATCAATATAAAAATCAATTACTCTTTTGCTGAAATATATTAAAAATTGCAAAACACAGAGGTTACAATTACTGCAAATTATACTTCACTTCTAGAGAACAGTAGTTTACAAATTTTAATGATTTCAAAAATTTATTTAGAGGTTATTGTGTGAGAAAAAACTAAACTTGACATTGCCATTCCCAGCTGAAGTCTTAGCAGTAATATATAATGTTCAGGGTGCAGTACATTTCAGGACTATACAAATGATACATATTCATTTGAAAGTTATCATCTCTGGGGTAAAATATTTTTAATAATGTGAAGTTCAGTGTTTATTTTACTTATTTAATCTTAAATAACTTAAGGTGACAATTTCCATATTGTTAGCTGATTTTAGCTTCCATTTTAATAAAAGAAACAGTGTGAACAAAATGTAAATTTTGATGCTGAAACAGAAGAAATAAAACAACTATAAACTTTCATTTATTAAGTTGAGAATATTTATCTGAAATTAATATAATAATTCTGCTTCATTTACCTGGCATCATTGGTGAATAAGCTATTTCACAAACATGAATTATCCAAATGACTGAAATTCTCCCAGTTACTAACTGAAAATTTCATTATAAGTGTTCTGTTAGAAATCCTTCAATAACTTATGACACACTTTTCTGACTCATTTTATAGTAGAGTGAATATAATTTAGCCTTTTCTTGTTGATTCAATCAATCATTTTAAATGCTATTCATTTATTCATTTACTGAATGCCCACTAATTCAAAATCTGCAAAGGACTGGGACTCAAAGGATGGATCTCAAACATTAACTGCCTACTGAAAGCCACTGGGATCATAGGTAGCTAAAATAGTTTTACCTTCCCTTATAACAGGCCCCCTTACAAGGAGGGGTTGGATTTTTTCCTTTTGATTCCTTCAAGGATC
Source organism: Camelus ferus (assembly GCF_009834535.1). Taxonomy (NCBI): domain Eukaryota; kingdom Metazoa; phylum Chordata; class Mammalia; order Artiodactyla; family Camelidae; genus Camelus; species Camelus ferus. The sequence continues at coordinate 96,255,472 of NC_045697.1, read as the reverse complement.
TGCATAGTTGCTCCTCAATTTTAGCATAAACAAAAACATTAGCTTTTAAAATTCATGTTGCAATGCCATCTCCCTGAGAACTGAAATCCTATCTTGATCCCATACCTAGGACTCTTTTGCAATTTCCATGGTCACCTAGATTATGGAAACATTGTTTTATAAATGTTGTCATGAAATTAAAATATTAAGAATTAGTATGCTGTGTAAATTTATTTTTCCTTCCCTTAAATTTCACATTAACTTTTATTTCAGGAATTCCATGTTTCTAAGGGATCTTCTCTCACATTTCTTAAGTGAGTCATTACTCTTTATGTTCTGCCAAATCATGAGTAATCTTCATCTTATATATTGTCTAGGACAGGGTAATTAGGCACTTGGCGTTCATCACAAATCTTTTTTTTTTATGAGCCTTTCTACAATGGAAAGACCTAAAAGCTCAACAGTCCCAAGACTCCCTTACAGCTAGTGCTATGGATAAAGCTCAGGTTCAAAAAACTGCACACACCAGAGTAAGCTGTGAAGTCACTGCTTTGGTCATGTGTGTGTGTGTGTGTGTGCGCGCGCGCGCGTGCGTGTGTGTTTTCCTGAAGCTGACATTCAGTGCCTGGCTTCTGATTTTTCCATTTGAGGGACAAGTAGGTACAGCAGCTCTGACATCTTGGTTCTAGGCAGTTACAATGGTGGCATTTTCCTGACTAGCCTCCTGAGTACAACTAAGGTGTTATGTGATATCTGTATTCCATTGGCAGCCCCTGATTCTTCATTGAGTGAATTCTGCTACATATTGGTAGTAACTTATGAATGCTCAGCTCAGGCGCAGTTGCACTAGCTCCTGCAATGGTTGGTAAAAATTAATTTACTCTCTGCTTAAAATCAATCTAGGTTTCTATTTCCTGTACTGAACCCTGACTAACATTCATAAAATTTCAGATCTCTTAAAGCAATATGATAAAAATGGATAAAGTAAGAATACATAAGCTTTATGGCAACTAGTTTCCAAGACTAGTAGTTTTTATTTATTTTTGAATTTATGTATTTTTAAAATTCTATTATTTTTGGTTCATTCATATGCTGCAGATGGATAAAATAACCTGAATTGCACCTTTAACTCAAAAATAGCAGTTACTAAAAGTAAAAGCAAACACTGGGAAAATATTCTCCTGGGAAAGGGGTAGCTTGCTGGTACTGGTAGGCAGAAGGAGTAAAGAAATGAAATTTTGAAGTGTAGGACAGAAAATTTCAGAATAACTTTCAATTCACCAGTTCATGTAAAATTCTTAAAGGCTCAGACCCCACTCTGCCTGTGAAATTGGAAACTCTATTTTAGTATAAGGGGAAAAGAAAATTCATGAACATGGAGCCAATGACCACTACAGACTGGAAAATAACATAGGGAAATAAGAAAAAACAAGGTAATAAGACCCTGATTAAAGACTGTATTTGAAGTGTACATAGACTTGACACATGCTTACGAATCTACATCAGTTTTGTTATCTCTCTTGTTTAAAAAAAAAAAAAAAACTATTTTATTCTCAATTGAACTTGACCAGAACTGACATAACATCAATTTCCTGGGTTCTTTAGTAACTAGGAGCAGAGATTAAACTCCTGATCCCAAGAGAAGATTGAATTCACTAAAAGAATCAACTGCAACTATAATAGACTCATCAAAATCTGTGGCAAATGTCCATGAAAATAATCGTTTCAAGTTTAAAGAATAAAGACATGCTTGCAATGGATCAGAGATAATGACCTTACTGGGAGCTGAAGGACACTGGTGTTTGTTGGGAAATGTAATGGCTGGGGAGCCCTGAGTTCCTCCCAAGAACTGTCCATCTTGAACTTTCAAGACTGTCACTAAAGTCATAGGGATACAGGGGATTTGTTTTATTTTGTTTTACTTTTAGTTTTGTTTGTTTGTTTTTTGATCTAGTTTAAGTTTCCTTTTAGTAGTATAAGAAATGTATTAAGTAACCTAAGACCTTATGTTCCTTTTTATTATATCTTTATTCAAATAACAATAAAACACACAGGTTAATGTGATACGTCATAGAAAATGTAAATATGCACAGAGATGGCTCAATTTACATCTGTTTTAATGCTGTATGTATTTTCATAACTTAATGAGTGTGGAGATACGTATACACCTTATGGAAACATCACCATTAAGGCCATAAACATATCCATCACTTTCTAAAGTTTCCTCCTGCTCCTTTTATTATTATTATACTATCATTATCATTATTATTGTTATTATGTGTGAAACAATATTTAATGTAAGATCTACCCTCTTAGCAAATGTTAAGTATGTGGTACTCAACGGGTTTAATATACAGGTCTTCAGTTCATAAATTTGTATTGCAATATTCTTGTTGGAGAATTTATTCCTCCTCACACCAATTTATTTTCCATAATACTTTCAATTAAATAGTGTAAATGAGAAAATGTTCCATACAATTTCTTCTTGGAGAATAATGTCTCATATGAGACTCTGAACACTATACTCCACGGCTTGCACTGATTCATTGCTTTTGCTTATAATTCTTGTAAGTATCATTCAATTGGAGAAGAGGCTTGGTTTGAATTCAGGAAGATTACATTGAAAATGTAAGCCTAGAAATAAAAGTGCAGAGTTTAATTAAACTCATGGATTAGGGATGAGGACGAGGTTATTAAACAAATGTGAATGTGTTACTGAATGTCTCTTTGAATTTGACTCAATCAGCGAGCTTGTTTTCTAAGATGTTTTACTGTAATTGGCAATAGAGATTTGGAAGAAGCAATGTTAGAGAGATAAATGAGAAATAGTCCAAAGATTCAGAAGCCAATAGCCAATAATGCAGTTCAGAATGAAAGAAAAAAACAATGTACCTGTTGAAAATTAAATTAAAAAGAGTTCTATTTTGCCTGTGCAGGGAAAAGAACATTTTCACTTTGCTCAAATCAATGTATTAGTATGCAAAGAAGCTGGGGGTAAAGTCTCATCTCAGTGTCTTGGGATTTGTACACAGATGAGGTGTAGATAGTTGAAATACTGCCAGAAATTAAAGCAATATGAAAGGATCCACATATAAAACAGATATCCAGGAGTGGATTATTACTGACTTATGCAGAAGGCAAGAGAAAACGGAAGACACAGGGAAGTTACAAACAAGGCGAATATGCTATCTTATTGTTTCTGAATATTTCTGTATGTTACTACACAATTTTGATATCTACTTTTCTATGAAGATACATCTACAAAAAGCTTTTGTAAACATTTGAAAATCCATTCAAAGCTAAATTATAAAGTAATATTTACAATTAAATTCTAAATAGTTTGTGAAAGCTCTACCTACAAATAATAAGCATTTGTAAAACTACTACACTCTTCAATTATCTAACATTTTCTTATTGATATGATAAACCATATAAATTGTATTTCAGCATAGATCATCAGGATAACTAACAACTAGCTTTTGAGAACTGTGCAGATTATTTTATGTATGTGTCCTAGAGCTGCAAATATTTAGATTCCCTTATAATTTACATAGTGATGCCTACCCTCAAGCTAGCTTAGATCATGAGTAAAATATAACTGAAATCTAATGACATATATACAAAGATATGAGGGTTGACTCTGGGGACAACTAGAGTCTTATATCAGACTATGTACAGGTCCCAAGGCCATGGATAGCTTTGATCATTATCAGCTGCAATGAAAGGTGGCCTGCAGGGAGTTAGTTCAAGGTTAGTATAAAATTTGCTGGCCTTGATGTCATGGGAATTCTAAACATGGTTAAATTACTATTTTATTTAAAAAATCAATGTCATTCCATTTATTTCTGTAAAATTTTCCAAATGGAATTAGATTTTCTAAGGAATCTTATATTTATAAATTTTTTAAAAAGTGGATTTTCTTACACTTATCTTTATTGACTGGATTGGTATCTTACCATATCATTGGATGAGAAACAAAAAAATGCCTTTAGTTATTAAAACATGTATGAGAAATATTTACTGATTCAGACTTATGAAGAATTAAACTATCATTTAAACCAAGTTTTTGTTTGTATATATCTCTGACAATTAAAAGGAAGGAAAATGCTATTAACTCATATCTGGATAGTTAAATTAAATATATGTATATATGTATGTGTGTGTGTGTATGTGTGTATAAAAAAGATATATTGTAGGCTAGGTCATATTCTGTAAATAAGTAATACTGTATAGTAAGTATGTGACATAGCAGACAAAAGTTCATTCTTTGTAATCATCTAATTTAAGTGGTGTGTGTGTGTGTCCCCTATTACCATGCATTAATTACGTGACTCTTCCATGCTAAACACAGTCTCTTCTGTTGAGGGGCTTATAGTTTAAAGGCAGTAGATAAATAAATAGGCAATTTTACGGGAATGAGATAAAAGTTATAATGAGTGGAGTTGTAGGAAAAAAATAAAAAGTTTATGGGCAGGAAAATTCGACTGGAGCAATAGCAGCTATGTTAATCACTAAAGAATGAGTAGCCAGGTGAAAGTTGCAAGAGAAGGGGTGCTGAGAAGAAAAAGGTTTTAGAAAACTTTTACTAAAAATAACATTTTTAATAAAGACAAACTAATAGCTGCTTTGTTTAAAGTTAAAAGCCTACTATTATACCAGTAAGCAACTAATTATCTACAGATTAATTTTACCTTTACATTTATTGATGACTTATAGACATCTTCTTTTTTGATTTCTACCGTTAACATGCCAGAATATTTAAGTTCCTTGCTTTGTTTAGCAAAGCATTTTCAAGGTTTGCATTGGCATCAGCACAATAGCAAGAATCAAATCATTCTGAGTCATAATTTTTTTTTCTGTTTATTTCATCCTGCTGGGTCAAATAATAACTAAGTCTAAGCTTCATTATTTTTGTTAATGTCATTTTTCATATCTATGATTCATTTGATTCGAGTTAGATATGTCATTGCAGTTGCGTGCTTTATATTTTATCCTCTGTTGCAAGCGCTTGATTTTTTTATTTTTTTGCTTGTTTGCTTCACACACTTACATTTGCACATAACTAGGGGACTTCATGATATTCCATTCAAATCAGCACACTTTGGGGAGGAGAAAAGGGCACCATTAGTAATTCGGCTTCAGTGACAAGTATAATCTTGGACTGTCTGGGGCAAACCTACATCATGGTAATTCCCAACTTTAAGCAATACTCTACTTGGAATATTTGACCTCACTTTAAATAACCTCTGACTAGCTATTACTTAATTAAATGATTTCATATTCCTATTAATCAAAGGAGATTTTATTTTTAATTCTATAAAAGGTGCCCTTAAGTCAGAAAGAGATTTTTATAGTTAATCATTATGGTCTATTGATACGAAGGTGGTAAAACTAAATCTTCTGGGGTTTATTTGGCCTTTAGAGAATATGTTTCGCACATAAACTGGTATTTGAATCTCAGATTCACAACTGTTTAGCAGTATGCTCTGGAGAAAATGCTTAAACCATATAATGGTAAATTCCTCATTTGTAAAAGGAATATATTATAGCCTGCCCTGTTAAATTTCTGTGAGAATTGAATGAAGTATCATGAAATATAAAACAATTTGCATGGTGGCTTACTCATTATACATGTGAAGTATATGTTACGTTATTTCCTTCCAATCATAAATATTAAACTGACATAGATTTTACGTCTATTGTATTCATAAATTACATAAAATCATTTTCCTTTATGTTTTTACATTATTTTCATGTAGGTTTAAAAATTAAATTTGCACAAAATAACATTATCTATTTTTTTAAAGATATCTAAAGTTATTCTTCACTTATTCTGGCTTCCATTTTTTATCTTGGTCTCCAAGGTCAAATGGTTTCTTATTTCACTTATCAATTTGTTGGGATAGCTTTTGCAAATGTATTTTTACCCATTGTAAATTTTCCCCATAAGTAAATAGCTTGAGAGTATGTAGATTATTTTGTAGAAATGAAATAATAGAATCCCCATTTTAACTAAAGAAAATATGAAATTAAAAATGAGATTTTGCTTTTAAGAGGGAATCAGATTTCTTTTCAGGAAACTTATAGGGAGAAAGATCAGACGATGCTTCATTCCCAAAAACAGTTTTTTAAAAAAACCTGGATTATACAGCTAATGAAGTTTTGGACTTGACCACAAACAATCTTAACTACAACCATATTCAGTTCTTTATCAAAAGTGAAAAAAAAATTTGATTGTAATTCTCCTTTTTTACATTTAATGTAAAGAGATAATGACTTGTCTGTTATCAAATTCTGTTAATTTGTTCTTATGTATGCCTTTCTGAAATGCACTTTTTATTTCCAAAAAATAAAGTTTTGTCTGGCATGTCTTGGATGAACATGAAAAGTTATACAATATGGCTACTATAGAAAAGAAGGATAATTTATACACTGTAGTTATTTAGATGTAAGTTACATTAAAAAGAAATGGTTTATCATCATCATTATGATAATAATTATAAGTTTACCTAAGTAAACCTGCTGTTCTTCAGCATAAAAATGAAAGCCAGTGTAGTTAGATACTGGCATGGAGTATATACTATTTTTCTCTTTAGTTGTTAAAAAACAACTGAAAGTTTCTAATCCTAAAACAAACTCTTTTAAACCACTCTATTCTTTGAAACCTATAGATATTTTATAATCTTCATAACAGTCATCTAATCACTCTTTCTTTTCTCCATGTTGAAAAGTTCTAGTAATGTCTTATTTATCTGGTGAAGTTGTATGTGGTTGGATGATTCACTAAGAAATTAAATATTGTGGTACTGTCTCTAATATAAATTTATTCTATGAGCCCAACAATGTAACTGATATTTTATTTCATTTTCCATAGGAACATCTGTTTGCAGAGCCAGAGACAGAATTTCCTAGAAATAAGATGCCAGTTCTCCAATAATTAGTTTTGATTAGGGAAAGCTGACGTGATTTAAGATGTATGATGGATGAAGGATGTAGAGGTGGTGACAGACTTATGACAATATTTAGATACGAGGAGAATTAATCTGAAGAGCAAAATGTTTAGAGAACTTCCTATATGATTGCAGAATGAACAGGATTTTGCAGATCATGTAACTAGAAAGTCCATGTGAAAAAGAATAAGCAAAGCTTTCTGAAAGTTTGGAAGAAAGATTCTATTCTAAGTTTGGGTGAGGTCAAAAAAGGGTTAATTCAAGTAGTCTTTAAAGCTGGATAGGAATCAGTGAGTAAAAATTAAGGGGCAGAACATCCCAGGTAGCAAAAATAGGGTGAACAAAGGATGAAGGGTAGAGAGTGTGGGGCCTTGTTGGGGAATGGCAAAAAGCTTGGTGGGGCATCAGTGTCGGGAACTGGCAGGATAGCACAGGGATGAGCACCATATTGGATTCTTAATAATTTTGTTTTTGAACTTGTGTATAATTTAAGCCTGATGGGACAGTGGAGCATGTCCCTTGACATTCTGTTCACATCAGGCCTGGTGATGCCTCATGAGCACAGACTTCTAATGAACCCATAGTATGCAGAAGATAGACAAGTCTCAGAGCATGTCTAAGGTAAGCAAGTTACATTCATGACTGAGTAAATGGGGCACTGATGGCCCCTAGAGAATACACCTCATCTGAACCAGAAATTTCTTCAAACACAGAAAGAAGTCAATGATGTCCTAGGAAACAACCAAGAAACCTTACCATATTTTTTAGCTGTGTAACTTTTCTCTATTAGCTAATATCTTAAGTTGAAAATGAGATGAAGAAAAAAGATAGGTCTACTCATAATTTCTTTCACTTTCAGTCCTTTCTTTTTATTAAGTACCAGTATGAAGAGAGTGTATGTAGAATATACATGTATCAAGAAGTGAAATGTAAACATCTCAGTTAATTTTGTGCAGTGTTTCTACTCTTCCTGTAAGAACAAAATAAATATCATGTACTAGCTACAAAATATGAATTGTGTAATTGCAGCTATTCCACATATGAATTAAATGCTCTTATATGTGCATTTAAAACTGGCTTTTCACTGTGTAAAGATGAACAGCAAAATTTACGATAAAATTTTAAACTTAAATTTTTCTTTTCTTAGAACACTAAGTAGAAAAAAAAAAAATCACCATGACAAGTCAAGAGTGAGATGGTGGAAAAAAGAAAAAAAAAAAACATGCTTTATATTTTAGCACTTTAACACTTAATTTGCACTTGGGCCAGCAAATTATGTAGCCCAGCCTGCCTGGACCATAAACATATACTATTAACACTGTAGACTAAATATGAGGCGTGTTCTTATAAATTCAGAAATATGTAAGTTTCTTAGAACTATCACAAGGCACTGGGGTGAGAAAGGATTAACACTACTTGCTGAAATTGAATTTCCTTCTAAGTAGGTGTGGCTGGATCTCAAGGCAGGTTTCATTTAATATTGAGGAGAAATATTTGTTCCAAGCAGCTGTGGTTTTATGTACTTTTCCCAGTAGCCTTTAACCTCCTTGAATGCTAAAATGATATTACTCTCATATTATCCTATAAATCAAGCCATGTCATTGGCCCAAACATATGCTCTTGAAGCTCTTTACCCTTTGTGCTGTCACCAGTTCCCAGTATGTTCTTAATAGTGCCTAGGATTATACCTCTTGTCCACAGAGAGAACTTAACCAACGACTGATAGGTGGGGGACCATTAACTCTAACTCCTTTGTAACTGGTTGAGGTAACTCCAGGTATAACCCACACTGCCTTCAGGGGTTCCCTATGGAATTGAGGTGAAATTATCCCCTTTGTGATGCTGTTTGATCACATATACTTGCTTGGCTGTTTTTGTGTTCCTGACTCACTTTCCCTTTATTCACCTGGTTGCTTTTGGAAAACATCTTACCAAATTCCTTTTACACAAACCTTTGTCTCAAAGTCTGCTTAACAGGAAACTCAACCTCAGACTCTCAGAGAAATTAAAACATTTGACAAGAATAATAGGCAACTGAAAAGTATTTACTGAATTCAATTGAAAATGGTATGCGTATGGATGGACAGAATTCGCTATATAATTAAGTAGTCTATCACTATAAATTTCCTTACAAACACCCACAAATATCATGAAATCTAAGCATTTAAGTGGCTCATTTTATATAACAGTTCACTGTAAATACACTGGCTGAGTTACCGGATCAGTTAGGTCTCATTTTCAGTTATCCTGTATCTTACACATATAATCTTACTTCCTATGTTATGAGCAAAGTGCGAATGAATTCTTTGTGTAATTCTGTACAAAATGTAGGCCATTATTAATTGAAAGGCTTCATATATTTAGTCACATTTAGCCATAAATAGAACGATTTAACATTCATCTTCCATCTTTAACAGTTTTTCTCTTTTATAATGTTCACTCTATATAATATGAATTTGTAGTATCTTTGAAGAGATGAATTGAGTATAGAGATTAGCAAGTTTATGAACATTTTATGACAGAAAATAAGTTTAGTCATAAGGAAATAAAATAAGAACAATCAATTGAAATTATTTTAAAAGTCGATAGTAGAATTACTTGACTCTGGAGATGTATTCAATAATTTTAAGTGGGTCTTTTGAGAAATGCTAGCATTGCAACTGGGTATGAGTCAAATAATCAAACTGTTTCTCAGAAATCCAGATCATTCACACATAAGTGATGGATATTGAATTTTAAATATATTTTGCTGCCATCATATGTCATTTTAGAAGAATAAAAGTGATATGCTTTGCTACCTTTGTATAGCATTTTTTTCTTATTTATCTCCTATAAAGTAACAGTCACTACTGAGTATTTTTATGAATGTATATACACATTTGAAGAGGAGGGAAAGAGAAGAATGAGAGAGCATATACAGAGAGTATTTTTTTTAAGTCACCAGGAAGCTCTACTCTTGTGAGTGTCTCCAGATTTTTTTAACTCAAAAGAAACAAAAACACAAAATGTAGTCACATAAATATTCTTCACAAAGCATTTTCAGGATAAAATATTTTGAAATCTTATAATCATTATTCCAATGTGTCTATTCTGATATACACTTATTTCTTATAGCAACATAAGGTCATAGATCATTCCTCTTTTTTCCTGCTTTAATATTAGACTTTAGTCCAATGTCTATAAAATCGGTTTAATTAACAAATTAAGGGCTATTTGAGGTCATAGGTGTTTTGTTTAACTTTCGAAAAAGTCATTCCAGCGATATATGAGACAATAATAGGTAACATTTTCATTTATTAACTAATTTAACAAATTTTTATTAAATATTCACTATGTTCCAGGCACTGCTCTAAAGAATAATGAATACTTCTTCTGAATAATGAGAAGTAAAAGAAGGAGTTTAAAAATGTTATGATTGGTGAGGGGCCTTGCAATTCTTTCTAATCCTTAAAGTTTTATTTTTAATCTGTAATAAATATTAACTAAATTTTATACCCTTGGCTCTAAGTCTTTCCAGTTTTTAGGACTGGTTACTTAAAATACTACAAACCTTTTAGAAGATAAACTATAAAGCACATATTATTTAATGTTATGTACTATTCATTTAGGACTAGAAGGTCAAAAAGGGTACCAGGGGAGCAGGAGGGTTGAAAGGGAGGTAGTTGGTATCACAGGTAAACTTCAGTCAATTTACCACTTGGCCTGTGAGCAGCCCTTCCTTTTTTCAAGGTGATAAAGTGTGTGTTTCTTTGTATGTGTATGTGTAGGACAAGGAAACTACTTGACTTTAACATAAAATATGTATTTTAAAAATTTAAATTTTGTTGATATCAGTTCTCTTTATTGCATCATTTACTGATATACAAATTAGAAGTTAAATATATAAAATAAAAATCTTAACATTAAATAACATATACTGTCTTTTCCATATAGATCTTAATGTTTTTACCAATCTCTGAAGCACAGCTTATAGTTAGTTCTCTGTTAAGTAATATGGTTAGTAAACAAGTAAAGCCATATGAAGGATGACCTTTGAGGGCTTTCAACAGCTTTAATCTGGTGGCAGTACAATTTATTTAACCTTTTAGAAAGTATTCTTCCCTGACAGTGACTTGACTTGACTTTTCAAAGCTATACAATCAGCATATTAGAAAGTTTACTTTATATTTATTCATAAGCTCATCTATATAGTGCAAGTTTTTAGGTTACAGTTTACTAAATTTATTTAAAATATATCACACATTTATATCATATGTCTATTAAATTGCTGTTATATGTGTATATACATACAAGGTATTCATGTTACTTATATACATTATATATTTTCTAACTGTGCATATGTAATATGTAGTACATAAACATATACAATGAGATATATATATAAGTATATAAATATAAAATACATAATATACATTTTATATAAAATATACACAGAATTAAAATATAGGATCAATAAATGTCATGTATATATTTCTATTTACATGTCTATTTATTTTTCTTATTGAAAAATACATATATTTTCCCCCTCAGACTGTGAACTCCTCAACATCAAAGACCATGTATCATCTTTATGTTAATTTCCACAATTGAGCACAGTATCAAGTATAAATTAGGAACAAATAAATGTTCATAGAATAATTAAATCTGAAAACAGATCACATCAATTGGCTTATATATTCTTATATAAAAAGTGAAGACAGCAGTGATTTGAAGCAGCTTAGATGAGAATGACAAAGGTTTAAAAAATCCATGGTAAAAAAATTGAGGGTAATGAACATTAGGTTATAAAAAATAATGACACATTTGCAATATCACCTAGGTATATTTAGGACATACTGTACCTCAAAGAGGCAATTAGCATTTAAAATGTACTATATATGTTTATATACACACACATACATACATACATGTATATACACACACATACATACATACATACACTTTCATCTTTATGTAGTCCCTATAAAGCTCTCATATTTAGACATTTAGAAAAGATATGATTTACTTACATGAGTTGCAACTTGATAGATATTTAAAATATTTTAAAATTTGGATACTATTTTAAAACACAATCAGGACATTACAAAAATTTCTGTAGATGCTTTATCTACTTTTTCATGTTGACTCTGATATGCTTAGATAATCCATATTTTTGCTCCCACTATACAAAAATTATCCCCAAATATTTAATATAATTTAAAAAATATTTTTGAAATACTATATTTGTGACAAGAGATATCTTCTTAACTCTTCCCATAATTTTAAAATAATTCTTAAATTATTATAATTCACCATATATATCCTTTTAAGTTGCATTTTAGGTGATTTTTTAAATGCTCCAGAACTACTGCACATAGAAAAGATGACTGAAACCTTCGATGCTTAAGATGACTTTTATTTCTAGATTTGTCTCAGGTTGTACTTTAATCTTACCATTAATTGTGTTCCAACATTTTCACTATTGATTTTTTAATGCAGAAAATTGATATTGCATTTAGATGGCAGGGAAGGGAAAACATGAATCTAAAACCTGCAGACTCTAAGCAAAAATGTCCCATGATTGCTCATCACCACTAGAGGATGATTCAAATCTTTACTTTAAAGCAATGTGCCATTCTCTTTCTTTATTATCTTAATAAAAATAATTATTTTAAAAAACATAACTATCTTCTTAAACTTTTAAAATTATTCCAAAATATATGAAATAATTCCTGTTTATACTGTTCTTACTATTTCAAATATCATTATTTTAAATCATCATTGAGGGGGTGGGTATAGCTCAGTGGCTGTTGTGTGCTTAGCATGCACAGGGTCTTGGGTTCAATCCCCAATACCTCTACTAAATAAATAAACAAAACTAATTATCTCCCTCCCCCTCACAAAATAAATTAAATAAATAAACAAATCATTATCAAAATATTCCAAAATACATTCTTTGAAATAATCAAATAATTATCAATGGAATTCTTTTATTACATTTGCTACTTTTAAAAATATAAATTTATTAAGAATAATTTTAATACAACCAGATTGGAAATTATTTGAGAATTCCATAGTAGAGTGAATATTTTTAACTGCAGATAGAGCATACTTACCCTTTTCCCATCTATATCAGGCAGGTGAACTTTTATAGTTTAACTTTTGCTGCACCATCACTCAGTGCTGGCCTTTGATATATTCATTAGACTCAATTAGAATTAATCATTACCTACCTAAACTTCAGATACTTAATATCCATTTGGTTTGAGATGTGTTATATCTAAACAATACTGTGTGTAAGACTGTGTTTAACAGTTAACGAACATTGTGTTCAAAATATTCATTGATTCATCTTACAGTATGACCATCATTTTTCCCACTGAATTAATTCACCTCTCAAAGTTATGCTGTCTTCATTATTGTACAGTTTACAAGGGACTCTTGGAATCCTGCAAAATAAACTTGATGTCAAATCTTGCCTTTTCTTATAATGTCTTGTTATTTCTTTCTCCACACAGAATCTAGAAGCTTTGGAGGCAGGTACTGATAATGGATTTGACTATATAAAGAAAGATGAGGAGCCAATATGGATCAAATTTGTGAAAGACCCAAATTAAATCCATTTAGCACAAACATACACACACACACACACACACACACAACTGGCAAGTTTAAAGAGTGGGCATGCATAAGGGCACGGTTTCAGGAAGAATAATTTCCGTTAGAATTTACAAATAGAAAACCAGGTACTGAAACCTGGATATAAGCTCAGGTATCTATTTTAAACCATGCAATGATACATATGAACACAATTACATCTTCTTTACTTCCTGAACATAAAACAATGTATTTTAAAAAGTCTGTTTGTTAACCATATAAGTTACCCTCTCAGTAATTATTTGACCAGAATCACTGAAATAATTGTGTAAGTAACTTCTATAGTGATTATTGAACAATATTAAAATGAAGTTATTTCTGCTCACATATTTTCTTTAATCAGTCATCATTTATTCAATCATAAATTTGCATGTTAAACATTTATTGGTTGAGAGCCTACTATGTACCAAGAAGTGAATAATAAGTACTGTACTTGAATGTCAGAAAAAAATACATAATCTTACAGTCTAGTGGAGATACACACATAGAGAAAGAGGCATGCATATTAAAACATGTGACACATACATAAATACACTTAGATATGTATATACAAATGAATTTAGATGAAATACACTTTGGGACTCAAGGAAGGCCACTTTAAAGAAGTAGTATTCAAGCTGAGAGTCAAAGAATGAGTAGAGCTCAGCCAGACACATTTGGGAGTCGGGAAGAGAACTAGTCTACTTGCTATCTCAAAGAAACTGTAAAATTATAATACTCACAAGTTTCAAGTGTTGGAAACCATTTCAGGCAACCATACTGATCTCTTTCCAAATAAATGAAGAGATTATTAAAGAAAATAGCACTCATAAATGCTGTCAGAAGAATATTAGAAACCTTATCTTCATGTCAAGTATAAATCAATCCTTTCAACATTTGTATCTTCCACAAATCTCCAAGGCAACACAAATCCATCAAAAGTAATAGCATCAGTAAATGCCTGGAGGGCAGACATTTTATTTTGTAGTTCCAAAGAGGAAACTTCAAGTGTGTAAGAGAAACCTGACTTACTCAGCACTGACAAAATAAGACAAATAAAAGTTTTGTATCTTCATGCTCTATTTCAGATGACTAAGTTTCTCTGGCTTCAAGCTCTTAGTAGGTTTAACCAGATGTGTCACTGCTCTCATCGCCTGCTGTTTCTGGAAGAGGTTTTATTGCTGCTCCAGATGTTTAGTTTTGCTAGCTCTGTCCATCATGTGCAGCCTGGGTCTCAAAACTCTGAATCATTTTATACTAATGGCTGCAAGTCATTTGTTTATTTGAATTCCAGACACTTAATTCATTGTTTTAAATAGTGTCTAAGTTTTATTCATGAATAAAAGGCAGCTTGAGGAGATGAAAGGAACAGAATTATAAAAATAAATTGTAAAAAAAATGTATTAGTCCACAATTATAAGATGACAGCGTTGGAGAAAATTGAGACATTCTAATGGAAGTCTTCTTATTTAAACACAGAGAAATGTCTCATGCCAGATTATTCAAATTGTTAGTTGAAACAAGATTAAAACAAGTTTGCTTAAGTGGCAGTTTTGGGGAATTCGCACCATCCCACAACTGTCTGACACAGGGGTTAACAAACTATGGCCCATGGACCAAAGCCACTGTTCTGCCTGTATTTGTATGTACATTTTTTATTGGAGCAAACTGTTACGGTTGGAAAGGTCTATATAGGACATTTAGTTCAACACCCATTAAATGAAAAATATCTTTTATTCCATTTCTGCAGATGCTTATTTCGCCTTTGCTTAAATAAATCTACTGAAGGAAATTAGAGTATTTCTTGAAGCAGTATATTCTATGGATGGACAACACTGTTAGATGGAATAAAGATTTATGTTTTGAATCAGATTTGATATTTGTAAACTTTACTGATTATAGTCTAGTCTGCACCAAATACACATGCTTTACATGCCAGTCTTTCAAGTGATTTAACTTTTTACATGGTAAATCACATAATCCTTCTGTTCCCTAGGAAAACATATTCCATTCAGTCTCACTGCCAAACCACTTAACATCCTGGTCATATTCCATGGGTCCTATCTTAACTGGCGAGATTTAAAATGTAAATGTAGCACCCAGAATTGGAAAAAGCCTGACTCTGTACAATGTATATTCTTTCAATAACACAGGAAAAGTTATATCTTAATATCTTAATATCTCCGGATTATGGTGATAACACGTCACATGGTAATATTGTAAAAATAAGGTTAGTTAGTATCTTTTGTGCTCAGTACACGGACATAAACATAATAGGTGCTCAGCCAACATAAGTTCTTTCTCTAGACTTTCCCTTTCTTTTTAGGAATTGGTTTGAAAGTAAAAAAATAGACCATTTGCCTTGTTCCAAAGTAATTCATATTCTATTAGGGAAGATTGGTATCCAACCAAATAATTACAATGCAGCAAAACAAGTTCTGTATTACAAGGTCCTAGAAAACATAGGAAATAAGTTTTAGAATATGAAGAATTCATGTGAGTTTTATGAAACAGTTTAGTTTTAATAATATATGACCTTTCTTAAATTCCTAGACCAGGTAGCTTAAAAATTCATTTTGTAAAGTATTTCAGAGTGAAAAAAATCAGTTTTTTATGTCTTGCTCAATAAATATTGTGTTGTCCCTGGGGTCTAATGAAAATTGTATATTATAATCATTTGTTTGATGACAGTTTAAGTATAGCTTAAGACGTAGAATGGCTTTTTGATGTGGCTTCCAGCAGTTTGTGAACTCATTCTTACAATAATTAAATACCTTTGAAAGTGGTAATAGCTCTTTTAGATTATAGTTATTCTTGAGACAGGTAGAGTTATTTGCTTAGTATCCAGCATCTTTAAAAAGTTAATGAATTTTTCAAACATATTGAACATATTGTAAAATTATGTTCTTCCATGAAAGAGATGGCCCCAGTGGCAAATCACCGCCTTATTATTTACCAATTACTATTTCCTTAAAAAATACTAAGAACTACATTTGTATGTAATAGTTAATCCACTTATAAAGGTGGGATCCTATGAGGTTGACTGAGTGCTTTATTTGTATCAGTTACCTTCAGGGAATGGGAGAAAGTGACCAGGAAGCAAGGAGGGAGGGATCATAATAGGTGGAAATTGCTAATTTAATTCCAAAAACTATTGATTATTTTGTATATTTCATAATACCCGACCAAATCACCGAATCTTTTCTATTTATCTATAGAACTTTTGATAATTTTCATCATGGTTGGAAACTTCCCCAAATCAAATAGTAATACTGGCTGTTAGTGTAGAAAAAATATAAAACCCTATAAGGTATTATGTTAGAAAGGAGAATATATCGAGCCAAAAAAAAAAATCAATTATATAATTTTCTGTGTTTTATTGCAAAATTCCTACTTTTAATTCAATAATTGTATAATGTTATATATTAACTATAATAAACCTTCAATGGTTGGATTATGGGAATGTGTGGGGTGTCTCAAAGGAGAATCCATGCAACTGATACGGTTGATGTTAACTTTGGGGCACAAGAAAAATACCTATATGTATATCATTTATACTTGATAGTAGGAGTTGGGGTATTGACCCCTGGACAGTTGAAAATCCCCTTTTAACCTTCCAGTGGGCCCCTAAGCCATAGTTTTGTTTTCATGGATTCAACCAACTGCAGATAGCATAATATTGTAGTAGTAACTAGTGTAAAGAAAACACTAATTTGATAAGATTCATCCACCCCAATATTCATAGCACCATTATTTACAATTGTCAAGATATAGAAACAAACTAAGTGTTCATCAATAGATGAATGGATAAAAAAGATGTGATATATATATATATATATATATACACACACACACATACATACATACATACACAATGGACTACTATTCAGCCATAAAAAGAACAAATGTTGCCATTTGCAGCAATATGGATGGACTTGGAGGGCTTTTCGCTAAGTGAAATACATTAGACAGGGAAAGACAAACACTGTATGATATCACTTACATGAAATCTAAAAAAGTACAACAAACTAGTGAATATAACAAAAAAGAAGCAGACTCACAGATATAGAGAACAAACTAGTGATTACCAGTGGGGGTAGGGGGCAATATAGGGATGAAGCAGTGGGAGGTACAAACTATTGGGTGTAAGACAGGCTCAAGGATGTATATTGTACAACACAGGGAATATAGCCACTATTTTTTTTAATAATTGTAAATGGAAAATAACCTTTAAAAATTGTGTAAAAACAAAAAAACCCCATGTAAGTGAACTTTGGTAAGTGTAATGCACGCAGTTTAAACCCATGCTTTTCAAGGGTTAACTGTATTAAAAATCAAAATGGCTATAACAATACTATTCCCATCCTCAGCATGCATTACAATACTTACTTCTCAACTGAGTGCCAGATAACAAGAATTCACAGATAAAATATGAATCATAGAGAGGTCAAGTGACTTTCACATGGCCACACAGTATGTCAGAGATAGAACATAACTACATATTCTTCAGATTCCAAAGTGAGGGAAAAAATTATCCCAAGTAATTTTCCACTTTTAAGAATGTATTTAATTTCTCAACCATGGAAAATTAATTAATTTAATATGAGCTTATAAGATTGGAAGTGCATCAACTTTTATATTAATAGGACTTACCTTTGAATTATAGGATCAATGGCACATTGTATTTTTTTATATCCTTCTGTATTTTTTCGAGTATTCTAAATGGATGCTATTTTTTACTAATCATGAATATAAAATGTATAAAATTTGGAGTTGTTTCAACAAGGAGACAGACTGAGAAAAATATTGGTTATAATTCCATTACTGAGACTAATAACAATATTTATGATCAAATAAAAAGAGACACTCTTTCCTTTATTCTCACTCATGGTACTAAACCTTTTCCATTCCCACATTAAAATAACTACAATTATTTATATGAGGAAAATTTGGCCAATTTTAGAAGCAAGTATTGCATTATTGAGAAATATTGCACATTTGGTCTTTTGTGAATGAATATATTAATAACATAATCTAAAAAATATATATTTAAGGCCATTTCTTTGGTCTTGAACTCCATGAACTGATTTTGAGATAATAACCTTTGTCAAAGTGTATTGACTATATATGTCAATCTTCTTGCCTCTTAATTCTGTTCTGTTGATGTATATACACAACTTTACTCTCATGCCATGATTTCTTATTTTCTGTGGAATTTTCGTAATCCTTCAAATCAGTTACTGTAAGTCTTTCAGCTTTGTCCTTTTTAGTCAATATTATTTGGCTATTCAAGTTCTTTGTAATTCATATACATTTTAGAATCAGTTTGTAATTTTCTATGACAGTTCTACTGAGATTTTGCTTGCTTTACATAAATCTATAGAAAATTTTGGTGAGAATTAACATTTTAACAATATTTAATTAATAAAATATTAATATTTTAATAATATTAAAATATGATTCAGATATTCCTTCAATTCTAGCAAGAATGATTAGCAGTTTTTGGTGTACAGGTCTTGGACACATTTTGATTAAATTCATCTCTAGGTACTTTATGATTTGGGTGCTATTTTTAACGGGTTTTTTTGATTTTCAGTTTCTAGATGTTTGCTCACAGTATATTGATATATAACTGATTTTGTATATTGACCTTACTTATGTCCTGAAATCTGTGAAAATTGCTTAATAGTTTTAATGATTTTCTATAGATTCGTAAGGACTTTCCACCTAGATACGAGTTTCTCCATAGAGGTACTGTTGACATTTTGAGTGGGATAAATCTTTGCTGAGAAGAGTTGTCTTGTGTATTGTAGGATGTTCAGTAGCACCACTGGCCTGTGCCTAATACATGCCAATAAACACCCACCAACTGGACAATAAAACTCAACCATAAATGTTTCCTGATATTGCCAAATGTCCTTGGGAATGGGGAGGGAGGGAATCACCTCTGTTGAGAACCACTGATGTAGACTATTACATTTTTGCAAATAAACTACTTGAATAAAAATATCACACATTTTACTTCTATGTCCCTATACACCCAGTACCAGCAATGCATTGTTATTACTTCTGTAACCAGTATATTGTTCATTATACATTATGTTTTAGAGAGTTTTTTTTTAAGAGAAAGAGATTGAATGAGAGAATTTCATAATGATACATTTACTCACTTTTTGACCATTTCTGGAAACTTTGAATTCCTTTAATGTAGATCCAAATTTCCAGAGTATCACATTCCTTCTGCCTGAAGAGCCTGTCAGAAGACAGATTACTTTGGTTGCTATCAGTATTACAGCACCTTCCTGATTGTTTTGGTTAGGACTTTGATACAATATGGCAACACTCTGAATAAGATAATACATTTGGTAGTGCTTCTTTATGGCACAGTTTTTGACCACTACAAATAAATGCATTAAGAGATTGCCTTTGTTTTCTAGAAGGAGTTAGGCACTCAAATTTTATGTGTATTAAAAGTGAGAATTATTATAATAGAAGTGGCATTATTTGTTCTTCTTGTAGTAATGAATTTAGATAACTAACAAGGCAGAAAAATTATTTTAAAGAACATCCACCCTTACTGCATATGGTGACTGCAGATGGCCAGCTAGCGGGCAAAATCAAATCCAAGCAGTAGTTTCAAAGAAGCTTTTGAATTTCTGTCCTCACCTAAGAGTGGATTTCTGCATTCTAACTCTTCTAGTATGGAGAGAATATTGGCACCGGAACATTAACATCAGTTTCCTCCTCTGGAAATCTCAGGAAAGGGGAAAAAAAAAAAAGACAACTTTGATCTGCAGAGTTTTCAGGACAGTAAAAATGTGGTTGCTTTGAGAGCTGAAAGCAAAAGACTTTAAGGTTTACGGAGATGGGTATTTGGCTTATCCAAAATGATCAACTGTTTCGTTAGTATTTACATTTGGCCTATGTTTTCTCCCTGTGTTCCTAGAGGTATAGTGGGAGGGAAACCTTCAGTCAGGGATGAAGATCTTTGTTGCAATAGACAGGATGAGGGTTCAGAATTCTTTTATTTAACCAAAGTAGAAATAATATTCATATTTTAGTGTTTTCTGTGGAGTTTTCTTCCAGTATAGATTCTAGTTAAACATCTATATTTGCTTATGAAAAAAGCAGAAATACAAATAAATTAAGATAGGGATATAAATGAATGAATGGATAAATTAACAAATTCATGCTTCCTTTATACTTTATCAAAGCAACAGTAAAATCACAGCTATGGTTTAGATAACATGTATTTATGTTGACATGTGTTAATATATTTTCAAGGCCATTTTCTGGTTATCAAAATTGAATAAGAATAGCTGGAAATGTAGCCTTATTGATTCTCTGATAACCAAATTATGTATCATTTTTGGAAAGACTGAAGTTAGAAGAACTTCATTATCTGGAGTAATTCAACATGATCCCTAGAAATAAGAGCAGATTTAAAGGAATAATTGTAATTTTCCCTCTCATATCTCTTTTAACATGGAATGGCAGTATACATTTTTTTGCCATTTATAAGAATCTCTGAAGGAGGCATGTCAAAAATACAGCTCCATGTCCATCCAAAAGAATCTAATTTCACAGGTCTAGGAATTTATGCTTGCATCACATTGTTTTCCTTTCTTTTTCTTTATTATTTGGGCATATGCTCCTCTTCTGCCTACACACACAAACACACACATACACACACACACACACCACCAATGTTAAAAGTCTAAAATGTATTGTGAAATGTATTTTCTCATCTTTTCTCCGCGACCATAAAATCATACAAAAACATACATAAATATGAATATATGTAGATATATGTATATAGGGATTTTGAGGGTTTTCTCCCCAGATTGATATTTTAATAAACACATTTTCTTGCATTTTACTTTTTGGTCATTAGTACCTCATGAAAATCACTTCAACTGTTAGGACCTTTAATTATTTCAGTGGCTCTACAGAATTCATAGACCATGTCATAATTCATTCAGCCATTCTAAAAATTTTCAGCCGCAGAGCTAGTAACTGAGCCCACATTATCAGCTCCTTCTTAGCTTCATGAAGGGCAAGGAAAAGTAGTCACATGTTAGCGTTTCTACCAAGACTACCTACATCTGAAAGATCCAACTTATTTTACCTCTGTACAAGCCTCTACACAGCACAGTGTGTAGTGTACAATAACCACAGTAATTTTATCTGCCAGGACTCCTATGAAGCCCAAGATATCATTTAAAAGCTCTGCATTGCATTTTGTTGCTCTGGCATCAGCACAACAGCAAGAATCGAATCATTCTGAGTCATAAATGTTGTTTTTGTTTCTTTCATCCTACAAGGTCAGATAATAACTAAATCTAAGCTTCATTATATTTACATTTTTGTTGATGTCATTTTTAATATCTATGATTCAGTTGATTTGAGTTAGATTTGTCATTGCAGTTGTCTTTTTTACATTTTATCTATTTTTATCTATCTTAATTTTTGATTTTTTGTTTGTTTGCTTCACACATTTACATCTGCACATAACTAGGGGACTTCATGATGTACCATTCAAACCAGCACACTTTGAGGAGGAAAAAAGGCAGCATTCGTAATTTGGCTTCAGTGACAGGTGTAATCTTAGACTGTCTGGGGTAAACCTACATCATGGTAATTCCTAACTTCAAGCAACCACAGTTTGGTTCAAGAGAAGCAGAGAGAGTTCCATTCATAGAGGAGGAATGGGAAATCATGTTTAATCTGAGACCTTTCTGGAATTCTTTTGCCAATAACAACCATCTTATCAAGCTTCCTGGGTGTTCATATTTCATACAGTCAACATTTTAATTTGCATCACAACTATCAAAAAGTATATATGATGCAGAAGGAAAGTTGGGGGTACTAACTTCTACTTTAGAATTCTCTCATGGTTTCTCTACCAGATAGTCACTACGCACTCAGGCACTTAACTGTTTTTCCTGGCATCTGAGATGTGTATGCCAACATTTTATTCCAGGAAAATGTCGGCTTTTTTACTACACAGATATCTTCCATAAAAATTAATATTTAACCCTACCCTAGTGAGAGCTGAGCTCAGTTATAAAGAAAACTTTAGAGTATCTTTTTCCCCCTACTCTACTAATACTCACCACATAGCATAAGAAGGAGTCAGTCAGAAGAATGGTTCCTTTTTGTCTTCACCTGTCCATTTCGATTTCAGTCAGTTCTCCAAGATTCTCATCCTCGGGCTCCAAGATGTCAGTCTCCTAAACACATCAGATAGGGGAGAGTTAATTTTTCATGCTACTACTGATTGTGTTATTTTGTTCGTCACATAAGAGAGTTCAGCTACAGCTGGAATGATAGGAGAAACTTTATAAATAAAGATAGATTTGAAAGGCTAAGTTCTAGGATTTAAAATTTTATAAAAAAAATCCACAAGTTAATGGATCAAGGTGTTTGTTTATTTTCCCAGGAACAGAAAAGCTGGACAGTTTTGTGTTCTAGTATTTGGGAGCCTGTTTCTTCTTCTTGTCTTCATGGGGAGGAAGAAATCTGGGGCTTTGTAAATTTTGCCTGGGAGTCAAGATGGGAAAGGTAGTTTGCTCTTTAAGCATCCCATTGTCTTCTCTCCCCTCCTGTTCCCCAGAGATGGTGTACTGATGACACCACAAATTACATTTACCTTGTTTAAAATTTTTGACAATTTTGCATGGAAAATTTATCTCTTGCATGTAAAATATGTGTTATGTAATATTACTCTGATTTTAATCTGTTAGCTGTATTTGCAATTGTCTCCTTTGACTTTGGAGAAGTACACAGCTAAGAGGCAGCAGGTACTGAACCCATTTCATGCAACTCATACATATATTTGATGTTTTTACTTAGACAAATGCACTAAAGATTATAATCCTATTAAATAAACCATTAAAACAATTAAAATCAATACTCCCCAAATTATAGTATTTGTATATGTCATTAAATATTGGGATTTTATCAACTGAATTTCATAAAAATCGTGAGATATGTTACACCTAGTTCACCCTTCAGTTTCTACCCATTTAGCAATGTCAGCATTGAATCATATGTTGACAGAATTAAATTTGTTCAACTTCCACACTAAGTTTATTTTCCATTATTATTAATATGTATTTTCTGAGCTTTATAAATCCAAGAAATATTAGCTGTAAATGTGAAACCATTTGCTTCCTCCTGGAACATAATTCACTGTTTCCTTTCCATTTTCTGGTGTTCTGACCCAGGTCATAATACTCTTTACAACAGACTCTATTTTCAGTCTGCTTGAATTCAGGGACACATCAAGGTCAAATTTTGCAAGCAAGGATTTAGTTACATGTTTCAATAACTCTTGCAGAAGCGATAAGCTATCTGCCACAGCACACTTGTGGTTCTCCAATCTGATGTGGCACTCAGGGAACAACAGCTTTTGCTACAGATAGGGAAGGCCTCCCAGGACATGGAGCATTAACTCCTTCAGTTTATTTTTTGTAGCAAAGTATTTCAAAGTGACAGGAGATAAGAGAAAGTGAAGAAAATATTACTGTTATACTTCCATGTGCTTTATGCAAGGTAAAGTATAACAAGAGTTATTTATGTAAGAATTGTCATTGATTACTAAAATGTAATGTCATTGAAGAGGATTTTTCCATCTGATGACTTAAAAATGTGAAAAAAATATTGCAAATGTGAACATACTTATGTTCACAGAATTTTCAATTTATTCTGAGATGATTTTTGTTACTTTGTGCATTCTCATAGACCAGGGTATTCCTATGGGCCTTGTCATGTGGAGCATGAAGAAGATACCAAAGTAGTGCTAGTGGGATCAAACTTAAAATATAACCCATGGCAACGGTTTTCCTTAGCTTCATAATTTTCAAATAGATAATAAATATTTGAGACATTAGACGGAAAGAAGAAACTGGTAGCATGGTCTGATGTTTAAAATAGCCCTGAGTTCAGTAAACGTGAATGCAATTCCTTAAAAATGATCTGCTTTCCATACTCCCAAATCTCAAGTTGCATCTTGCCTTTTGGTTCTTTCTTTTCCTGTTAAAGTGTGTCAAGTGAAAAAATTTAACCAAGAATCCTTAACTCCAAAATCTGTTTTTTCTCTCTCTCAACTCTCCCTAGGAGAAAATATGTTATATGGTTGTTCAAGGTGTGTGACCATCTTATTGGGAGAGAGTTACTAGCTTTAGTATCAGAAGATTAAAATTTGAGACATCTGTAATTGTTCTTGTATTCATCTTTAACTGAATCTAAGTTTGCATTGCCATAACTTCTAAGGCCTTCCTCTTTCCATGGAAGAAGCTAGTCTCCCTCTGACGTGACATTTTACCCATATTTGGTCATAGTTAATGAGAAGGTCCCTATGTATCCTTGAGATTTTTCACCATTAATAATTGAGAGTTCCAATCCCTTTTCCCCTATGTAATGATTTCCTCAAATTTAAAACCTATATGTCCTACTGTTCACAGTTCTAAGCTTTGAGTCATTATCAAATACCATTAAAATCAAGTTAAAAATATAAAATAATAACCTTAAAAGAGAGAGCAACTGGCATTTTGTTATTCTCATAATTCTATTTCTCATATTTTGTGAAAGAGTAATTTGGGTATCCTCAAAAATTCACTGAAAAATCTAGTACCTATGAAATAGGGAAGCAGTTACAAGGGAAGTAGGTGAGATAATACAGAAAGTGAGTGAGAATCATTTAAGGGAACTCTAAATAAAAAAGCAAAACAAATTTCTATAAGCATGGCAACAGACACTTTTTAAATTAACGTAAAGGAAACAAAATCATCCTTTTCCTCTATAATACTAATAATAGACTCAGAAAAATCCAAAAGATTTTTTGATAGAATATGAACTGAGTAAATAAATTCCATGGTGGAACGAGGGCATGAAAGGTGACCAGACTAAGCACTTTACGCTGCAGCAACATGTGATTCACATGCGTATTTGAAAATCTGTACATTATTAGCATTATTTACCCTTCCTAAACTATTATGATTAAGAATAAAATTGAAATGTATTCATCAAAAATACACTTGTAATATAAAACTGTACCTTCAAAATTAGAAAAACTACAGAAATCAACACCACAATATGCTCCAAATACTTGTAGCCATGTCCTTGCTAGGTGTTTTTATTGGGCAGAAAGAATAGGCATGATCAGAGTACTTCAGGTGAGACCACCTGCTCTACTAAAAGGGACATTGCCTGGTGCTCAGCCAGGCTGAAAATAATAAATTTTAAATTATTACTATTAAACATTAATAATTTTAAATAATAACTATTACAATTATTATTATTATGACATTTTTATTTTCCTCATTAAAGACAGATTTTATAACAATACTCTATGATGAGGAAATAATTGGTAGCTTGAATTTTTAATTTGAAAAGCATGTCATATATTTTCCCCAAATTAAAATAGAACTTTCTGAATACTTCCCCTATTATATGTGAAGTGTATTCTTAATTATTAAAGCCCATGTAAATAACTATTTTAAAAAGCCTTAAGTAGAATATTAAATAGTTTTAACAACTAAGAATGTAATTTTTAACAATTAAAAATCAAACTAAATTGCATTAACTAGTGAAGCAAATAACTGGAGTGTTAATAAAACAGGTTGACATAGCAGGTAGACAATAAGAGTAAGGCTTCTTTACCTTCTTATATGAGAATCTTTAAGTGCAATGAATTAAGTAATTTTCTGTATTGCCTCTATGAGCTAACACAAGTGAGTAACTGGACTTCTTATTCCATTCAAGTTTTGACAGTAATGTGATTTGACAAGCAGGCAAAGGATTATTTTTCTTTGCCCAGAGGCTATTGTCTTTAAACACATGTTATTTCTAAAGGTTTCACAGATATATTTTAATTTAAAATTTTACCAGGTCTTTAATTTAAAAACTAGTGTCATAAAAACAATGAAATTGTCAATATATGCTTTTCAATCAAGTCAATAGCTAAGGTCAAGAAAAGTCACACAGGAGGCATACAGAAGTTGAAAAAGAGTAGATTCTTGGTGCAATCAGTGTCCAATTTTCAGGTTATGTCTGATCATGATTAGTTTATTAAGCATGAAATTTCACATTCTTCCTTTGGGGCCATGGTTATGGATCATATACTTAGTGTTAAATATAAAACTACGATCCTTCAAATG
Source organism: Camelus ferus (assembly GCF_009834535.1). Taxonomy (NCBI): domain Eukaryota; kingdom Metazoa; phylum Chordata; class Mammalia; order Artiodactyla; family Camelidae; genus Camelus; species Camelus ferus. The sequence continues at coordinate 96,228,765 of NC_045697.1, read as the reverse complement.
ATCTACATTTTTATCTCGTATTTTCAATTTTGTCATCAAATGTTAAAAATAAATTCTACAGTTTGCCTTAAGAATGCCTGAATACACATTTCAAAAAGAGCCTCATTTTTCTGTTCCTAAATGGAGCGTGAAATATGTCAATATTTTATTAATGAACAATCTCTACTAGCAGATTCTTTAGGAGAGATGTATGCCATACTCCAATAATCCACTGATTCTTTCATCTTTTATAATGCACTATTTCTTGTTAGTCAAGATCTTGATGAAGTTTTTTGAATCTCAAATGTCTTAGGAGTCTAAGATACTGATTTAAGAGTCTAAGAATTGTGAAAATCCTAATGCTGTTCCATGAAACTCAAGTTCCTTTACCTCTCTTTTTGTGTCAGTTATATTCTGATACTTTACAAGAGGTGCAGAGTTTTAAGGTGACACTTGCCTGCTAGGCAGCAACTGGGATCTTCACACAGTACAGGACAACAATCATTATTTTAACTTGGGTAGGCCTGTTTAAACCTTTCTTCAACTCTGAAAGGCATACTGCTTTTCATTTTCCCAGGGTGTTTTTATCTTTCTTATTATACAATAATAAGGAATGAGCAAGTCACTGAGGTCCTTCTAGGAGAGGACTTTCAAAGTGCACACTGCAATTCATTAATGATTGTGAAATCCATGTAGCAAGGATTTATAGAGTTTGGAAATCAGAATGATTTGTTAACTTAAAATAAGAAAGAATGAACTAAAATACAAAATTAAATATTAGAAGGCATCAACCAAAGAATATATTGATTTTGTGAATTCTGGGTCATAATATAAAATACATATTTTCAAGTGGTCAGTAGAAAAACAGAGAAAAAGGCAAAGCCTCCAATCTGGAACATGTATGAAGCAATCTAGAATATGTGCTGAAAAGAACTTTTCATGCGTGCACACATACACATAAACACAAAAAGATACAAGAATACTTTCAAATTTAAAAAATTCAATTGAAAGAATGAAATTAACCTTACTGAGTATCTAATGGGTCAGGGACTATACTAGATGCATTCACGTATTTAGTCATCAGAGTTATTCAAAATGTATTATGCTTTTAGTATTTAAGAATGAGGCAGACAGATTCAGATAGTTTATGCAGGTCAAAGATTTCCTAATTTTCCAAGTTGGGAGCTAAATCCAGGGGTGGCTCCACTGCCTTTACCATACTGGTCTGACATCCAAAGCATTTATTTCTCTGCCAAGAGATTTATCTTCTTTTTGGTCCCAAGTCCACCAGTGTGCCTTTGATCACTGCCTAATCGGTAGGTGGCCACGAGGCTCACTGTCATATGATGCCTTGCCTCTCCCACTAGATGCCTCTGTTTTATCAAACGTTTACACCTATCATCTTTTATTCTTGAAAAATCAGATATGATTTTCTGTGTTACTAATAAACAGTATAATTGTTTTTAAGAATCCAATTATTACCAATCGACAGTGAAGTAAATAATTATAAAGTACTTAGAAAATTCCCTGACACTTCATAGGTTAACAATAAAAATATTCTTCCTATGCAATACTCAATATGTAATAAATTTAGGTTGAAATAAATACTTTTCTGCCCGCTAAATATAATCAATCACAGGAAGTAACAGGGCTTATCCATTTCAAATTTTGATATGATCTGGAGAGTAGGCAAATATTTTTTTTCTTGGCCCAACAGCTACTGTCTTTAGATACTATCCATTTTATTATAGCTCATCCTGCATATTTCAAATTTGAGTTTTACTGAGTCTTTAATTAAGAACGAGAAACATCTGAGTGAAGTCTGAAGTCAAGCCTGAAAGACAAGCATCACATTAAACTCAGATTTTCCCTTCTCTTATAAATTAGGGAATTGTTCTTTGACTGAATTTTTAAGTTATCTTTTATCAGCAGGATAATCCCAATATCTGCCCCAGGAGGAAACTGTTTTCTCAGACAAATAGACACCTATCTGGATGGAAGAGACATCCCAGGGTGGCCTCAATCTGCTGGACATGGTATCTCTTTGCCTAAATATCCATTTAAATCAAAGGCTCCTTGTATATTCAAGACCTAAATCTATACTTTTAAAGAATTAAAGAATTTTTAAATAAATTAGTCAATTATTAACGTCCCTGCTATCACAAACAGTTCTTCAATCCTAAAATTTTGTTACTTCAAATTTTTAATATAGCCAGATACAGTGAAAGCAATAGAGTATTTCAAATGCATCATTTTAAAGAATCATGTGTGTGTCTATATATGTGTGTGTGTATAGATATATGCATATATATATATATATATATATATATATATATATATATATATATATATATATATATGCAATCTGATTTAATTCTACCTAGATTCAACTATAATCAAAGTGCAACTTTAAATCATGAGAGTTATCACTATAGATATGGGCACATCAGAGTGATTGCTCTGGCTCAGTTATTAAGGGAAACAGCACCTGCTCTAATTCAGAGAAGTATCAGGAAAGAGCAGAAAGAGGATCCACCAGGTGGTGGTAATTAGAACCTAAGCAAGGCAATCAGAAACTCAACTCAATGTAGGCTGTCTTCTAACCACAGAGAGACTGAGTTTATGGCAACACTGCCCAAGTCCCCACTTCTACATTCAATCCCCCTATTTTGTTGATTTTTTTTTAACTTGCAAGGTGTTCTTACATTCCCTTTAATCAGATCTTTCATTTGTAGAAAGAGTGCAGGTAAAGAGCAACCCAGAGCATGTCTGAAAACCAAGAGAAATTTTTGCCAAATAAACTGAGTTTTTAAAATCTGCTCAATTTGGCCCCCGCCATATAACTCTTCTGTTATTCCTTCTCCATGTCGCCTGTCTCTTGGGGATATTTTTTAACCCTACCTGCCTTGTAAACTGCAATGATATCAGCGGATATAACCATCTTGGGAGCTGAACAGTTTTTCCAGTTGACTTCTGGCTTATTGCTGATCTGTCACAAGGGTGATTTTAAATCTCAAGTATTCATAGTCTTTTTCCTCCAATCTGTGGATATTTTGACAATGTAATTCTCACAAAAACTGCAGTCAGCTTATTAATGTTATTAAAATTACCTTGAGGTGCTAATTATATATTATATTTATATATTCTTTACAGACATAACTCTTGTTTTTGTAATAGTTCCTTATTGTAAACATGCACCTCTTCCAACCTAACTATAGGTACCTCACGTGTATAAGATTTCACAGAAGAGCCACATTTTCAAGCATATTTTCAATTTAAAAGATTTACTGGCTGCCTCAAACTTAACAGGGCATTTAATCTCTTCAGAGTTGCCATATATTGCACTCCCTGGTTAACAAACTCCAAGGCTCTGATATTTTTTGCTTATAAGATTTTTGAGGAATACTCTAGGAAACACCACCATTAAGGGATGTTTTAAAATCAAGTAAATATTCTCCCAACCACAATAACTATCACTGTTGTCATTTTTGGTACTTCACTCATCCATCATCATAATAAAAAGCCTTCTCTTTTATGATGCATGCCATTTGGATATGTATGCCATCATCTCCCCTTCTTAATGCTTCCACCTATTGAACTTCTAGTTATAATACTGAGTTGAAACAAATACTTTGATAATTGGTCTCAAGTCTTCCTGTCCATTGCACAGTATGGCACCAGTATGTGTGGTATGTGTAGGACATGGCAAACTATGCCCTCTCAGTTGAATTCCTCTTCTCCTTGTCACCTCATCCATCTGCTCCCATGGGTAAATTCTTAAAACAACTTCCTATTCTCAGTAAGTTAACTATATCATTTATATAAAATAGGAGACAGAAGCCATCACATAGGATGTTCTCAACTTTTAACTACTAGATTATGAGATCTGTGGCATGTGTACCTGTCATATGCTTCCTCCCTTCTGTTAGAAAAAGAGGAATTGTTACTCTCCTAATACAAAAACAAATATTGTTTATGTACTACCCTTGTTCTGCAATCAAGTTCGAACACACACAACCCTTACCTTTTCCTCTCCTTCACTGACAACACACCTAACTATCTACTACACTTCTCCTCATATCATGCCAATAAACTTGTCTTTGGCCAATAGCCTCGATATCAATAAAGCCAAGATATGTTTACCTTTCTTAAACTTTTTTTTTTTTAACTCACAAGTGCATTTAACACTACCGTTCACTATTGTTTTTGGAAATACTATCTGTTCTTGAATTTTGTATTACCATGTTCTACTACTTTCTCTCCTACCTTCTCAATCTACATTGTGTTTTCCTCTCTCGCTTCCCTGGCCATTAAATACTAAAATATTTCAATGACTGGTTCCAGGCCCTTTTCTCTGATTTCCCCATATGCTCCCTAAAGAAAATATAAAATACACTGAAACTTCACTACTTACGGATATTAAATTGCTAATAAAATATTTTTTATCTCTAGTCTAGACTTGGTATCTGAGTTTTAGTTGTATAAACCTGTCTTCTTAGTCACTCTATCAGAGTATTTCATAGTCCTTTTGTTTATCATTCTATCCCAGCCAATACTGGCTCTCTTGCAAAGTGTTCTATGTCACTGAATTTTACTATTATGCATGCTGTTATGTGTAGTTTTACCCTTAGAATGATCTTTCCCTTATGTTATTTACTACTTTAAATTTTACATTATGCACCTGCTTCCCCTAACCTGCTCCTTAATCCCTCGATTTTTCCAAGAACAAAGCAATCCTGAACAAGACATCATACATAAGATCTTCACACATACTGCTTCTCTTCCTGAAGTGCTAACTTTCACTTTTTCTCCAGAGCCCAGGTCCACTTTAATCATCTTTACAAATGTCAACTTATCAATTGATTCAGGGGTTAGAGGTGATTTAAGGGATGGTACAACCAGGAACCCCCATGTCACAATTATTTTTTTGGTACAATAAGTATGCTCCATAGTTGCATTACCTAACAGGAGGCCTGGGTCGGCTCTGTCCTTATTATCTCTGGGCATGACTGGAAGTCTGAGAGTCACTCTTCGTGAATATAAAGATAAGATGTGCTAGCCAGTAATTTATAATGATGTTTAATGTTCAACACTTCCCTTGAGACAGCCTGTACTAGATTATCTACATTGTTTGCAGAGGTATAAATTGATGGTCTGCACCTCGTTTAACTAGTTACACAGCCTGGCTTTAAGCAGTATGAACAGTGAGGTATAAAAGACCCCTCAATGGATTTGTACTGGATTATCTACATTGTTTACAGAGGTATAAATTGATGCTCTGCACCTCGTTTAACTAGTTACACAGCCTGGCTTTAAGCAGTATGACCAGTGAGGTGCAAAAGACCCCTCAATGGATTTGAGTCTTGGCTCCCCTGAAACTAAGACAAGTGGCACAGATTTCAGTAGTTAATTGTCTAAAACATAAAGTGTGTCCTCTACCACTGTAGAAGGACCTTGGAGCTCTACTTGGAGATTTTTACACCACTCCAAGTATCTGTACTCTCTCCTGTTGGCTGTATCCACTGGTATTATTAAAGTCATACTGGAATACATCCCATGAGGTTTTAAGGATCCTGTCTTTTATTAAAACTCTGTAAACAACTCAAAATTGTACCCTAAAAAATTGAGATAATATTTCATCCTAAATTGAAAAATATTCCTTTATGTTGGTACAAGATCAAGAGTTAACTCAAAACTGATACTTACTATAAATAGGAAAACAATCATTACTGAAATCCTATTTTATCAAGATTATTTGAATATCTCCTAGTAATATACTAGATGAAGTAAACAAAAAATTTATAAGAGCTAATTCCTAACCTTGAAGAAGACTAAACTTACTATATAATGCTTCCCTGTTATATTCCAGGGGTTATGATACTCACTGAAATGCATGTTAATGATGTGAGAGATAAACATTGCCTTTTTCATATGTAATATTTGGAGGGTAACCTAATTACTTAATTCATTATAATAGTATCATCATATATTTCTTGATTTTCTGCAAATATCATGATATAATAGGTATATATATGCATATATCTGTGCTAGTGTTGTAATATAAACGGTACAATTTTAATCCTTTCAAACTCCATGTACTTATAATTTCACCTCAATGTACCTATGATAAAAACAATCAAAAAGTAAAGAACAATGCATGTACAATGATATTTAGCACACTTTTACTAAAATAGAAGCAACTGAAGTATAGAATAAAAGTCAACTTGTTAGGTATGTCACAGTTCATTTCTATGATGAAATAAGCATTTATTTAAAATAATAGCATAAAAAACTAATGACAAAATTTCTATAATAAATGAGATGATGAAAAAGTGCTGACTGAAGAAAGGTCAGTGACTTCACACAATTTAAAATATGTATGCTTTTTATTTAAAAGCCTGAATAAGTATATAAAATATATATAATATTTATGCCTGGTGCTGGGGTTACATGATTTTAATACCTTATGTAAATATATGCATTTAGAAATTTTATCTACTATACATATATTACTTCTACAACTGAAAAATAATATTTCAAAACATACAATGGAAAAGAAAATTTAAGTTTTTTTTTTAAAGAGAAAGAATTGTAGCTTTCAAAATTTCTGTATCTATGATGAGGTTTAATAAGTAATTTTACATGTGATATATTTAATAGATAATTCTTTTCTCTATATTTTCTTTAAAGATCTTCAGCACTATTGGAAAGTTTAATTACAGCAAAACTTATAATAGGTAATTTGGGGAAGAAAAAAGGACTGTACTATTCTAAAACTTAATATTTATGTACGATATTATAGCTTATGTAAAATACTGATCAACTGGTCATATTTTTAATTTGTGTGGAATGGGACATTTTATGACTCTTTACATTTTTCAAAAGTATGATATGTATACATTTAATTTTTAATTGCTCTATAGACTTAATAATTCCCTTCTCTGAAATATAGTCAGCAGCCTTGCAAAGAGATATTTCATTAATTAAATTATTAGTTACTCTAATTCAAAAATTATTCAAGAAGTATTTGTGAAAACTCAAATCATAAGTGGGAAATTATTAGCAGTATATATACTCTGAACTTGGTCTCTTTATAAACATTTGGATGGCTGTTGATGTTTCCTCCCACTCTGTGTTCATCTGAAGAGACAGAAAATTACTGCTGCCAAGAAAATAATCCATTTTCATTGAGCCTTCCTTATTTCCCCTGTGTCTGTGAAATATATTCTGAAAATCTAAAACAATGTTTTATGCAAAAGTAAAGTATGAATGTTGTTGATTTGATTGCTTAATGTGATGCCTCTACAAAGGGACAAATAAATAATATTCTGCAACACAAGACTCATGGACAAAGTAGAAATACAAGTTTCTTATCTATTTCTTTTTGAGGCTAAAAAAATTAAGTTTACTTATCCTATAATCCAGTGGAGGTTTGCCTTTGCCAACATTTATTGTATATAGCTATATTTTTAATGTTAAGTCTCCTTTCAGTGGTTCTGTAATTTATCAACCTAATGATCATTAGGCATACTCCATAGTTTGTGTGCAATGGGAATGTGTAATAGTTAATCCAGTATTCTATAAACAAAATATTCTACTTTTTCCCAAACCACACTACAATTTTAAACAATATGATCAGAAGGAATAGAACACAATAAAATAATAACTTTAAGATACTAATGAAATTTTAATTACACCATTAAGAATTATTTTGCAGGAAGCTTTCTAGTTTAATCGGTCAATCAAATTATTAAAAAAAAACAATAAGGAAATTGAAATTTACTTATGCTCACTATGTTGCACATAATTCCTTAAAAGTTAAAAAGCTTTTCCAGGTAGATTTAATGTATAGATGCTTGTATATATGTATCTTTATGCATATGGATTCATTATGCAATATAGATTATCTTTAACTAAATTATACTAATCAATAGCAAATATTGTTTTTTTGTATTGCATAATCTATTAGGACTATATTAAGACTTTAGTCAAGTGAATTACAAAAGGTATGGTTTAAAATACTTACACAATAATTTATGTTGTATTATTCAATACAAAAATCTCATCATATCTTGAAAACTTAAAACACTGCATAAATACATACACACAAACACATACACAAATAAACATCCTAAATTTTTTCTGTTGATCTAATTACATGAATATAATTTTAAATATTTTTACTATAAACATAGTCTCAAGAAGCACTATAGGGCTAAAAGTTGGAAAACAAAATGTACTGTGTACATGAAGCTAGTTACAAATTTTAGAGCAGCAGTGATTAAAGCATGTTTCTCAGAACATAAACCCCCTGAGATGTACTTAGAAAAATACAGTCTTAACATCAAATGCTTTGGAGACATGTTGCACAGAATAGAAGTGAATAAGAATGCAGACCATCATATTAAACATGTATCAAAGATATTTAGGAGGTGTGATCACTATAGTTTTGTGCTCAGATGGTTGGTTTGAGCAAAACAACAACAATAACAACACACACACAGACACAAATCCTTGACTATGAATGGAGAATAGCTGAGATAAATGCTAGAGTGGAGGGTAAGGAAAGATTGGAAGGTCAGGATAAAACGCATTCTTTAGAAAACAAATATTTCTTGAACATTGCTTTATATCAAATCCAGAAGTAGGTAACTAAATCAGACATGTTGACATTATTCACATCATTAAAACTCATACATAGATTAAATACTATTAGAAACACAAATTATCTCAGTTCCCAATCTAGCTTTGGTAAAATTTAAAATTATATTATCATATTAAATTTACTTTGGGATTAAATGGCTAGCCACAAAAATAATGGACACAACAGAGACACTATATCTAGACTTCATCCAATTTCCTCTATCTAAATGTTCATGGCACTGATAATTGCTTTAACAAATCTTATTCAATTATAGTAAATGTAGACTAATATCTCAAGGTGACATTATAAAGGGATTACCTTAGCAATCACTGTTGACATTATAAAATTATTATAGATAAAAGACAATGGGCACATTTAGAAGAACAAAATACTTTCATATATTTTTCTTAACCAAGATTAAAGTAACTCTTTCATGGATACAATAAAGGAAAAAAAAGGTAAAATTTGTAAATTAAAAAAATTAGGAAACCAGGTTGTCTTAGGAAAACAAGGAAAGAAAGGTAAATCAGAGATCTGTATTGTTCCCAGTGGCCAACTTGTCTGGAGCCAATCCTCCCAAGGAGTTCTAGTATTAAAAATGCTTCTTGGGATTTAGTATAGAGCTTTGCATATTATAAGAAGTATAAAATTTTAGCTACATAAACATTTTGCCAAAATCAGGCAGAACCAGGAACCAAACAATTTAATAAGCTCCTATGGCAGAAACATTCTCAGCTATATAAAAGTTGGGGGTAATAAATTGAAAACTGCCCCTCCTCCAGAGACTACCTTGTCTCTGAGCTCTTGCTAATCCTGGAAGAACAGAAATAGTAAATACATGTGTTTTAACAATGTACCAAGGTTGTTTGCTCCTGAGTACATCCGCGAACATGGAATTATTCTGCCATAATAATTGTTAATAAAATATTTTAAAAAATAGAACAAGCAGAGTGAAAGTAAGACCTTGAGACACATAAAGAAGGCCATGGAGGTTTTTCCTGTCTTTACACTCATCCTCCCTATTCACAGTTCTGATCCTGATGTTAGAACATGACTCTTCCTCTCACTTCAAACTTCCTGAATGAAAGGATAACCTTTTCTCATTTCAGCACCTCTGTCACCTAAAATAGTAACTCACACATTGAAAACAATAAATGGATGTTTGTCAAATCAGGCAGAAGTGTAGGAAGTTTCAAAAATACTAGGAATGATTTAGGAACGAACAATGAGATTCAGGATGAGTTAAGATAAAGGAAAATCTAGTGTGAATTGTGATGCACAATGTGAATATAAAGTTTTTAGTGTTAATGTAATACATATTTCAAACATCCAAAATCTAAACAGAGAAACTGCTCATTTGTCATAAATGGTAAGTTTGCTATAAAACCGTAAAATTCGTGGAAGACCTTGCATCTGTCTGATCATAGTCTCCTAATTTTATAAAAAGTATATCCTATTGTGTATGTATGTGTAGAAAAAACCTCTCCTAACCTTTTTGTATGTCTCCTTATTTATATACAAATCATGAGAGCATTTTAACCTTCCTATGTAATACTTGGTAATCTATGTCTTCATGTTTAACCTATATTTTAAAATATTTGACTATAAATCAATTGAATAGCCAACATCTTAAAAAGATGTTTTCAATATTCACCAAAACAAAAAAATACTGTGCACCTTCTAAAATAAAATGCTTCTTAGTAACTTTTAAAAAAATTAAAATATATTGTTTTCATTCCCCATATTTTTTCAAAATACCAATGTGTGAATATTACATTCTACAACAAAGATAAAAACAAATAATATAAATACTGATATAAACATTTTATATGTTAAATCTAAATAATATGATTTTCACATTAAATAGATGTTAAATAAATTTTAAATGAAAATAAATTAAGTAAAATAAATAAAAATAAACTAAAAATTTAAATTAAGTAAAAATAAAACTATTTTTAAGAAGACAAATCACTGATTAATAAGCCTAAATATTAATTTGAGATTCTCTTTTTTCAAATTTTTTTTTATTTTTTATTGATTTATAATCATTTTACAATGTTGTGTCAAATTCCAGTGTTCAGCACAATTTTTCAGTCATTCATGGACATATACACACTCATTGCCACATTTTTTCTCTGTGAGTTATCATAACATTTTGTGTATATTTCCCTGTGCTATACAGTGTAATCTTGTTTATCTATTCTACAAATTTGAAATCCCAGTCTATCCCTTCCCACCCTCCTCCCCCTGGTAACCACAAGTCTGTATTCTCTGTCTGTGAGTCTATTTCTGTCCTGTATTTACGCTTTGTTTTTGTTTGTTTGTTTGCTTTTGTTTTTTAGATTCCACATATGAGTGCTTTCATGTGGTATTTTTCTTTCTCTTTCTGGCTTACTTCACTTAGAATGACATTCTCCAGGAGCATCCATGTTGCTGCAAATGGCATTATGTTGTTGGTTTTTATGGCTGAGTAGTATTCCATTGTATAAATATACCACCTCTTCTTTATCCAGTCACCTGTTGATGGACATTTAGGCTGTTTCCATGTTTTGGCTATTGTAAATAGTGCTGCTATGAACATTGGGGTGCAGGTGTCATCCTGAAGTAGATTTCCTTCTGGATATAAGCCCAGGAGTGGGATTCCTGGGTCATATGGTAAGTCTATTCCTAGTCTTTTGAGGAATCTCCACACTGTTTTCCATAGTGGCTGCACCAAACTGCATTCCCACCAGCAGTGTAGGAGGGTACCCCTTTCTCCACAGCCTCTCCAGGATTTGTCATTTGTGGATTTTTGAATGACGGCCATTCTGACTGGTGTGAGGTGATACCTCATTGTAGTTTTGATTTGCATTTCTCTGATAATTAGTGATATTGAGCATTTTTTCATGTGCTTTTTGATCATTTGTATGTCTTCCTTGGAGAATTGCTTGTTTAGGTCTTCTGCCCATTTTTGGATTGGGTTGTTTATTTTTTTCTTATTGAGTCGTATGAGCTGCTTATATATTCTGGAGATCAAGCCTTTGTCGGTTTCACTTGCAAAAATTTTCTCCCATTCCGTAGGTTTTCTTCTTGTTTTACTTCTGGTTTCCTTTGCTGTGCAGAAGCTTGTAAGTTTCATTAGGTCCCAATTGTTTATTCTTGCTTTTATTCCTTCTAGGAGAAAATTTTTGAAATGTATGTCAGATAATGTTTTGCCTATGTTTTCCTCTAGGTTTATTGTATCTTGTCTTATGTTTAAGTCTTTAATCCATTTTGAGTTGATTTTTGTATATGGTGTAAGGGAGTGTTCTAGCTTCATTGCTGTACATGCTGCTGTCCAGTTTTCCCAACACCATTTGCTGAAGACACTGTCTTTATTCCACTGTATATTCTTGCCTCCTTTGTCAAAGATGAGTTGACCAAAAGTTTGTGGGTTCATTTCTGGGGTCTCTATTCTGTTCCATTGGTCTATATGTCTGTTTTGGTACCAATACCATGCTGTCTTGATGACTGTAGCTCTATAGTATTGTCTGAAGTCTGGGAGAGTTATTCCTCCAGCCTCTTTCTTTCTCTTCAGTAATGCTTTGGCAATTCTAGGTCTTTGATGGTTCCATATAAATTTTATTATGATTTGTTCTAGTTCTGTGAAATATGTCCTGGGTAATTGAATAGGGATTGCATTAAATCTGTAGATTGCCTTGGGCAGTGTGACCATTTTAACAATATTGATTCTTCCAATCCAAGAGCATGGAATATCTTTCCATTTTTTAAAGTCTTCTTTAATTTCCTTCATCAATGGTTTATAGTCTTCTGTGTATAATTCTTTCACCTCCTTGGTTAGGTTTATTCCCAGATATTTTATTACTTTGGGTGCTATTTTAAAGGGGATTGTTTCTTTACTTTCTTCTTCTGTTGATTTATCGTTAGTGTAAAGAAATGCAACTGATTTTTGAACGTTAATTTTGTAACCTGCTACCTTGCTGAATTCTTCAATCAGCTCTAGTAGCTTCTGTGTGGACCTTTTAGGGTTTTCTATATATAGTAACATGTCATCAGCATATAATGACACTTTTACCTCTTCTTTTCCAATTTGGATCCCTTTTATTTCTTTCTCTTGCCTGACTGCTGTGGCTAGGACTTCCAGGACTATGTTGAATAGGAGTGGTGATAGTGGGCATCCTTGTCTTCTCCCAGATTTTAGTGGGAAGCTTTTGAGTTTTTCACCGTTGAGTACTATGCTGGCTGTAGGTTTGTCATATATAGCTTTTATTATGTTGAGATATGTTCCCTCTATACCCACTTTGGCGAGAGTTTTTATCATAAATGGGTGTTGAATTTTATCAAATGCTTTTTCTGCATCTATTGAGATGATCATGTGATTTTTGTCCTTTTTCTTGTTGATGTGATGTATTACATTGATTGATTTGCATATGTTGAACCAGCCTTGTGTCCCTGGGATGAACCCCACTTGGTCATGATGTATAATCTTTTTTATGTGTTGTAGGATTCTATTTGCTAAAATTTTGGTGAGGATTTTGGCGTCTATGTTCATCAGTGATATTGGCCTATAATTCTCTTTTTTTTGTAGAGTCTTTGCCTGGTTTTGGTATCAGGGTGATGGTGGCTTCATAGAATGAGTTTGGGAGTATTCCCTCCTTTTCAATCGTCTGGAAGAGTTTGATAAGGACTGGTATGAGTTCTTCTTTGTATGTTTGGTAGAATTCCCCGGTGAAGCCGTCTGGTCCTGGACTTTTATTTGTAGGGAGGTTTTTAATTGCTATTTCTATTTCCTTTCTAGTGATCGGATTGTTCAAGTGTTCAGATTCTTCTTGATTCAGTTTTGGTGGACAGTATGTTTCCAGAAACTTGTCCATCTCCTCTAGGTTATCCAGTTTGGTTCCATATAGTTTTTCATAATATTCTCGTATGATATTCTGTATTTCTATTTTGTGTGTTGTAATTTCTCCATTTTCCTTTCTTATTTTGCTAATTTGTGCTCTCTCTTTTTTCTTCTTTGTGAGTTTGGCCAGAGGTTTGTCGATTTTATTTACTTTTTCAAAAAACCAGCTTTTGGTTTGGTTGATTTTTTTCTGTGGTCTTGTTAATCTCTATTGTATTTAATTCCTCTCTGATCTTTATTATTTCCTTCCTTCTGCTGCTTTTTGGGGCTTTTTGTTCTTCTTTTTCTAATTCATTCAGGTGGTGGGTTAAATTGTTTATTTGAGATCGTTCTTCTTTTTTGAGGAAGGCCTGTATCACTATAAACTTCCCTCTTAGCACTGCCTTTGCTGTGTCCCATAGGTTTTGAGTGGTTGTGCTTTCATTATCATTTGTCTCAAGGTATTTTTTAATTTCAGCTTTGATTTCCTCATTGATCCATTGTTTTTTCAATAACATATTGTTTAATCTCCATAGTTTCCTTTTTTTCTCCTTTGTTTCTCTGTTGTTGATTTCTAGTTTCATGGCATTGTGGTCAGTAAAGATGCTTGAGACAATTTCTATCTTCTTAAAATTGTTGAGGTTTCTTTTGTGCCCAAGTACATGATCGATCCTGGAAAATGTTCCATGTGTACTTGAAAAGAATGTACATCCTATTTTTGGGGGGTGTAATGCTCTGAAAATATCCACCAAATCTAGTTTTTCTATTGTAGTATTTAATTTCTCTGTTGCCTTGTTTATTTTCTGTCTGAAAGATCTGTCTAGTGATGTTAATGCAGTGTTAAAATCTCCAACTATGATTGTATTCCCATCAATATCCCCCTTTATCTCTGTTAGTAATTCTTGTATGTACTTAGGTGCTCCTATCAAATTTTTCATATAAAGTATTTTTAAAAACATCTGAAAGTTTAATTTTACCACTGACGGACAATGGCAAAGAAGGAGGGAGACATGAATGTGTATAAATATCAAAGTATATAAAAATTTGTGTAGCAAGAACCCAGAAAGAAGATACAGCTTAGCTTTTATTTTGATAATGAGAGTCTATTCATCTTTGTTATTATGAACAGGGACATAGACTTCACGTTATGTATTTTAAGAAAATTATACTTTAATCTTGATGTGTAGTCAAGTTTAGTAGTAGCATAACTCTACTAAATAACATAGTAAGACTTGGATGAATTGTATTTTAGGAATACCATTGCAGTTTCCTTCATTCAGGAAATTTATCATTCACGGAATATGATTTGGAGCTTCTGTGGCATTTATAAAGCAGTTGGCATATATTTGAAGTAAGTTGCCAAGTTTCTTACTCTAATTCTGACAAGCAAGGCTTGTGAAAATAAAGACCCATGTATGTATCTTCCCCACATCAATCTGCTAATTGGAGATTAATTTATGGTAAGAAAGACATTTTAAAACAACTAACTGAAATTGGAGGGGAGACTATCAATTATTCAAATGGTAATGTGAATGCATTTAATTAAAAAATTTTAAATGCTTATCTGCTAGCAGCAAAAAGTCCTAAGCAATGAAGTCTGTTAATCATAGGAGGTAAATAATCTCCAAGAATATTTCCTTTTACTATTTGTGTTAAACAATTTCCAATCAACAGAGCCCTTCTCCAAGTTGCTTTCCTGGCTCAGATTATTAAGGACAGGATAAATTGGCACTAAGTATCCATTTCAAATTTGGGATACTGCACATTCTTTTCCTGTAGACACTGGAGATTTATAGGCTCTGGATACAAATTAGGTTTTGCCTATTAGATGCATATGCAAAAGATATGGAAGGTGAAAGCGAGGTCGAGGCATTCTTTTTTGGTTTTGCCTGTTTCCTGCTGGCAAGCAAGGTTATGGAATCGTTGGGATTTTCTGCAGCAGTGGTTTGGTGTCCAATTATTCGTTTTATGATCACTGAGAGGAGTTCAGGAGAGGCCAGCTTCTAGATCTTGGGATCGCAACTACTGTAATGTGCTCCTGAAGTCAGCAGGGACAGGGCTTGCTCCTGAGTCTACCTCCCCTATGAGGCCAGCTCCCATGGAAGGCCACATTTGGAGTGCTGCTTTAGGAGCAACTGTTGAGACACAGCCAAGAAACAATTTCCCATAATTTCCCAATAATTTTGTAAAAAACCTAAACTCATTTGTGCTTCAAAAAGAGTAACTTTTGTTTCCTGAAAATAAATCCTGATGATTCTGACATATGTTTTAATTAATAGGAGAAGCTAGAATGTAAGTAGGCATGACATGCAGTGAGACTGCTGAATCAGTCAGTGAAGAGAATGCCTCTCGCAGACTTTCATCCAGGCACAGGTTTTTGTGCTTTCTCTATTACATCTACTTCTATGTAGTCCTACCTTGCATCACTGTGGCTTCATCATTATTCTGCTCTATACTTCAATGTCCCCAGCTTAGTATTTTAAAGTCAAGAAACAGTAAAACTACAGTTTGTAGATTTAACATTGAATGAAAGAGCTAAATCAATGTAATAATTGTGATGGTCAAATTATTTTAATTTGTTTGATTTCTTTAGTTGGTTTTTCATAAGCTATAACTATCACAGCTGAAATAACCAGAGAGTCGCATTGGTTGAGATGGGCCCAACCACTTCAAACATCCGGATGTCTGTGAAAGAAATGACCTTAGCTGGTAGGTAAAACTGGAATGTGTCCTAGTTTGGGCTGCTATAACAAAGTGCCATAGGCTGGGTGGCTTATAAACAACAGAAATTTATTTTTCACAATTCGGGAGGCTGAAAGTCTGAGATCAGGGTGCCAGCATGGTCAGGTTCTGGTGAGAGCCCTCTTCCAAGGTTGCAGGTGGCTCACTTCTTGTATCCTCACATAGTACAGAGCAGAGAGAGGACACAGACTCTCTCTTGACTCTTATAAAGGCACTAATCCTGTATATGAAGACTCCAACCTCATAACCTTATCTAATTCTGATTACCTATGAAACAAATGCCTCATCTCCTAATACCATACATTAGGGTAGGGATTAAACACAGGAATTTGGGGGGGACACAAACATTCAGTCCATAAGAGAATGTGAATTACCTCAGGAAAATCTGTGTTCCTCCTCTTACCCACTTTTGTATACTTAAGATCGAGAAGAGAATATAGCACAAAATACTACTTAGATATTAGTGGAGTGAAAAATGACAATTGGATGACATTCTCTTAGAGCACTGTTATTCTCTTAAACAATTTCTAAGGATATTGCCAGCCTAAGGTAAATAGAGCAGTCATTACGAAAGAAGAACAGAATATTCTAAGCACTGCTGGAGACCAGATGAAATCAGAATATTTGGACTTGGGTCTTAGAAAGCTGTATTTAAAAAATGATACAGTCTGAATATTTATCATTGTAGTAAAACATATACATACTGGACCTTTCATCACCACTACTGTGTGTTTTTTAAAATATTTAAAAAAATAAAACCCCCAAATAATCAACTCTCTAGCCCTTCCAGTGGTTTTGTAAAAACCTGAATTGATTAGTGTTTCCAATAGCTAGAAGGCGAGACGTGACATCCCTAATCTCTCCGTCCATACCTACTTCAGGCTTGTCTTTAGCTCCTTCCTCCCATGAGGCTTTTAACTTTCAAGCCATTGATGGGACAAATATATCAATGATTCTCATCTTCCTAGATTTTTAAGGGCATATTCTCATTTTTTCACCTGTAGTTTCTGCCTCTGTGTTTAAAAATGACATGTTCTGCTTAGTCGTGGACTATAATGTTCATAAAATCACTTATAACTACCAACAGATTTGGTAAAAATACAAATTTCAAGTCCATAGTACTTTTAAGTTTTACGTATCCTAAAAGGCTGCCTCTCTCGGTTTAGGAATATATATTCTGACCTAAAGGTATGACCCTATTTTAGTACAGGCTTCTATTATTCCAGAAAGATCCAGCTATCGGTTTATGGTACCTAGTTCAGTGCCTACTCTTGATGTCTTCTCCTTTAGGTAACGACACAGAATAAAAATTATAAAGAAAAAGTGGTACAAAAGATAATCCTTGTATAATTTTGAATCACAAGAAAACTTTAGCTACTTCATTTTCCTGAATTACCCTCTATAAAACACTTCTCATTTGGAAAATAAATCACTTCCTTACTCCTAATAATAATCCAAATGCCAGGATTTAAACTCCAGTCTGCTCCTCACATTGGGGTTAACATAGGTCACTTGTGTTACCTGTACTCTTTTTTTATTTCAGTATCCTCACAGTAAAGGAGGCAAGTGCACACTAGCATTGTAAGGACTGTGTGAGTAGATAAATGCAGGCTGGATAGGAGAGTGCTGGACACGCAGTATGAGCTTTTTGGAAACTGCTGTGTTAATAAGCACACTTCCAATCAGTGTCACCTACACCACTTAGCTATTCTTTACATTTCTCAGGGGGAAGTTCTAGTTATACTCATTTACCAATCTTTACCCCAAAATATCACATCCCTTTTTGATTTTCCTGCCTCTCTAAGCACTAAAACATTTTCAGTGTCAAATTAAGTTCTCCTTTCTATATGCCCAAGAATAAGATCATAGTATATTTTTCTGAATTAAAACAAATGTCTCTTTATATAATACAATTTATATTTAAAATCAAATTTGAAATATATTTATAAGAGCTTTCAATTGATTTTGGTGTTCAGGACTCTATATGTAACCTTATTTGTTAATTGTGATGTTAAACACTCTGTAGGTTAACTGGTCTCATGCATGTGCTTGCTTCATGTACCAGTCTCAGAAGATGGTTTCTAGCACAGTTTGGATGTCCACTTTCTTTGTGACTATGTTAGTTTTTGCTTTATGTTATACCTGCCTGCTGAAATATTCATTTTAGCAGTAGTTTAAGAATGTTGGTTATCTCCAATACATATTTACCAAAAAGTCTACTCCAATATTATTAAAACTATGTCAGTTTTCTTTCTGTTAATATTTTCTAATTAAATCTTTTTCATTTAATTTCCATCTTTCTGTCATTAAGTTGCTATGTTATAAAATAGCAAGAGATGTGAAAATTAAAATCTGAAAATCCTTCTTTTAATCAACTAGTTAAAACCATATTTATTTGTGATGATTACTGATAATTTAGACTTGCTGCTTTTGGCTTATTTTCCATTTTCTATTGACTATATTATTTTTGTATGTGTGTGGTCAGGGAGGGAGGTTCTCATTACTTTCTTTCAGCTTCCTGCTGTTTTGATAGTTTTTTTTTTATATGTCAGACAATATTTTCTGTTTCTTACATTTTTGGAAGTTAAATATTTAATATACTATTTATCTCCCTTCTTATATTTTAACATGTACATATTCCTAAAAGTATCATAAATTCAGCCAACCCCACTGTTCTCCTCCCAAACAGCACATGAGCACACATGCACTGGAATGCCAACCTAATTTATAATTCCCACATCTCCTTTCAATATGTTATGTTATTTTTTCTTACATATTAGTTATTACTTTTAAGATAATACTATCTTAACTATATAGTTAGCAGTGTTCCTTAAAATTAAAAGCCTGAACTTATATTTATCAAAATGTTTAGTTTTATTCTCCATCTCAGCATTGTGTTTTGCACCCCATTTTTCCTAGGATTAGATTTCTATATAATGAAGTTCCTGCTTTATTATCTTTTCAGCAAATATCTGAGTGTTAAACTCAGTGTTGGCTGAAAACATACATTTGCTTATTCTTCAGTGACAATTTAGCTGTAATATTGATTACATTTATGTTTCTTTGTTTCTGATCTTTCCCATGTCTCTATATTTTATTTAGTTTGTTTTTACTTCTTTTTCTTGTTCAGAATTTCTTTGCTCCCATCAAATTGGAGTGAAGATCTGTCTGTAACTTTCAAATTCTATAGCAATACTAGAAACTATCAGGTCACAAATCCTTTGATGTTTAATCTTCTTGTGTTTATTGTTCTGTTAAATATCAGTGTAACATTGAGTAGAAGGGGAAATAGTAATTGTCTTATTTGGTTCTGAGTGATAAAATACATTAATAAATACTACTAAGTATAATGTTCTAGCAAGAACTCTTATAGATAATATATTAGGTTAAGAGGATGTGATTTATTTCTAGTTTGCTAAGAATCATGACCTTACCTAGGTTCTCGAATTTTAGCAAATGATCATTCTGCAAGTCTATTTGGTGAATTACATTGATTGTCTTTCCAAAGTTCAATGAATCTTACATTTGTGGAATGAATCCAGTTTCGTTCCAATGTTTCATCTTTGCTTAAAATCTCTGGATTTAAATTTTCAATATAGTATGTGGATTTTGCTTCATGAGAGAACCGGTTTGTAATTATATATATATATATACAAATATATATATTTTCTCTCTCGAGTTTGCTTAGTATTCTGAATATATGGTGTGACATTTTTTATCAGTTTTAGAAAATTCTTGATCATTACTTTGTTGAATATTGCTTCATTCCCATTATTTTTACTGTCTTCTTCTATTAAGTCCACTAATATAAATATGAGAACACATACGCAAGCCCCACATCTCTCTCTTTTTCCCATTTATTTCTCTGGGTTTTTTGTTTGTTTTTTTGTTTTGTCTTTAGTTTGTCTTTAGTTTTGTCTGTTTTCTAATTTCCTATCTTCATATTTCTTGATTTGATGTTTTATTTCCACTATTTTATTAAATTCACCCATTTAGTCCTAAAAATCATTATGTTTTAAATACTCTTTAATACATCCAATCCTCTTGTGAAACTCCAAATAGCGTCTTCTACTTGTTTTTGTTTTTAAAAACATTAATCAGAGTTATGTAAATTCCGTGTCCATTACTTGGACCTCTTAGCCATCTGGATCATTCCTAACCCTTTTTAAAAAATTATTATTATGTTTTCTATTGAATATAAGACATATTTTTTGCTTATTTGAATGTCTAGTATTTTTTAATTCAATTGAAAACTGTGTACATAATAATAATAAAAGTTCCAGACAGTTTTTTCCCCCACAAAAGGGCTATTTACTTTAATCCTATCAAGAATTGAGCTAGGTTAGGGATACTCTGCTTTGTTTCCAATTCTCAAGCAAGTTTCTGAAGCAATAGGTAAGATCCAATTTTGCCCTAAAAATATTCTACCCTTGTTCTGCAACCTTCTACTAAATTCAGTTTTGAAATCTTAAAAGTATCTTAAGAGGAAGTTCAGCAGTTTGCTGAAGACAGATTCACTCCCAACAGCTTCTGTTTCCCAAAAACATTAGGAATCAGAAAGAGACTTTACTCTGCCCTTTAGAAGATTTTGGCCTAGCTCTTTAGCATCCTTAGTAGTAACAGACCCCAAGAATATTTGAATCCTGAGGCCCACCTTGATATCTAAATAATTAAATCTTTGGCAAACTTGGCCAAGATTACTATTAATAAATATGCCACATTTTCATATTACTCAGAATACATGCAGAATATTTATATTCATGATTGTAAATAGTGAAATACATTTTTCAATTTTGTTTATTTATGTACTCAATACATATTTGGAAGGTCAGTTTAAATTGTATATTCCAAATAATTTTCCTAAATTTCTCTGCCACTCAGGAAATGAGAAAAAAGGCATCTTTTTTTGTTGTTTAGCTTTTTGTTTTAAGACGCTGTTACATATAAAAAATGTTTGTCACGTAGATGATAAAAATTTGTACTTCTGTGTACGTATATTAGATTTGCAGACATCAGCCATGCTTTGCCCTTTGCCTATACTTTGTCTTTTGTATACACTTATAGCAGTATGTGACCCAGGAAATAACAATGGTTCTGGAAGAAGAGAGACTCTGAAGACATGAAAAACTGACTTCGAAGTATCATCAAGTCATTAATTCTATCTTATTCTATGCATTTTAAAAATAAATAATTACATATTAAAAAGCAGTAGATAAGCTTTTAACTTTTACCTCCATAATTCTAGGTGAAGACTGTCTATATATCTCTAGTTTAAGTGCTATTTTTAATATAATTTTTTCTAATACTTAGGTACTTTAACTAGGTTTCTGGCTTTTGGGTAAATGAAATGATTCACTTTTTCTAAATTGTAACAGAAAGATAGAAATTGAGTTTACTAGATTAACCAGTCTATTACATCTATAATTATATTTAGAATAAACAATCAACAGAATCTTTAAATGAGAATAGCAACAACATGAGATCTGATTAAGTCATCAGCTGGTAAAGAAATAATAAAGTCTATGTTACATGTTTGTAAAGACAAAATCGTAAGTAAGGTGCTCAATTTTTGTGGCTAAACCTATCAGTGTATTTATATAGGAAATAATACTGCTTTGTTCATTCCTTAAAATACAGAATGTGATACTGTACATTCTTTTTTAAAATGTTTGACCATACTAGCAATGCATGAATATATTTTCAATCAAAATCATTCAAAATCTCACTCAAAATGGACTACTAACATCCTAGTCTTCTTTTCAAAGGCTAATAAATTTATCAATAATCTGCGTATTTTTACAAAAATACACACAGGGTTATATGAACCTGAAGAAAAAATATGTAACATGAATTGTAATATAATGTACCTATAATTTTGTAAGACGTCTTTTTCTACTAACTGGTATCTTAGTAATCCACTAATTTACCTAGCTGATTTATTCTCTTACTATATAGTACTCCATAGGATGGATATAACCATCATTCATTGTTAATCTCCAGTCTCTAAAAATTGACGGTGGTTCCATTTTTTGCTAATGTGAATGGTATTAAGTAAATGGCAGTATATACACTTCTGTGTTTATAAAAGTATACATACTCAGGGTATATTACAAATGATAGAATCCATATACTTACTTTAATTTATACTAACAGGCTGCCCTACAAAGTAGATGTTCCAATATAAAACATTTACTAAGAGGCAAAATCATATATTTTTAGGTTATTTTCTTAAAAATATGCTAATGCTTACATAAGCTAATGAATCCAAGTGAGTAAGAAAGAGGTAGCAATAATTTTTAAAATATTATTCTTAAAACAGGAATTTTGGTACACAATAAACTTTAGTTTAAAAAAAGCACAATATTTTGTAGTGTACTTGTGCTTTTAGCTTCAATAGTACATATTTTGTCCAGTATCTTTTTCACAATGGTTGCAATGACTTTCTGATAACTTTCCATATGGACATGTTAATTTTATTTTAAAATCCTCATGGATTTATAATGAGATATTAAGCCAGATAATAACATTCCTATATCTTAAAGTTAATATAAAGACATTATAATGCCCTTCTCCTTTATTAGAAACATCCTGAAGAATAACATAATGGCTTGGAAAACCTAAAAATCCTTGAAACTTCTAATGCTTTAAAATAAAGCTCTGAATTGAATTCTTCAACTTTTCTTAGGTGGTGTGATTAGTTGCTTTTCTAAATCAATAAAGAATGTTGTTCACTACCTCTTGTTCCGAAAACTGTCACTATTTAGTATGCAGTTACCACTTTCTCTTGGCTTTCACTGGCCATTCTGTATATCTTATTGACGGGTCCTTCTCCATTACCCTAGTTTCTTAATATCAAGTTTCCTAAGAATTCAGTCTATGGACTTCTCTTTCTACTCACTCTTGATAGGTGATCAAATTTAGTTCTATGGCTTTAAATATCAACTGTATGTTGACCACTCCAAAATATTTATCTCAACTCTAAAGTTCTTTCCTGAAATACACCTGCCTGTTTGATATACTCACTGACTAACAGGTATCTCAAATTTAGTATGTGCCAAATGGAAATCCTTATACCCCCCAACTCATATCTTCTTTTCATGTAGCTTTCGCCTTTCCAGGTGATACAACCCTGCAAGCAGCTGAAAATCATGGAGTTACTCTTGATTTTCTTTTTTTCTCAAATTGATATTCCTGCTGGTTCTGCCTTCAAAATATAGCCAGATCCTGGTTATGTCCTTGTCACATTGCCATCATTACTATACCCTGAGTATAACCAGCAAACATTTTTGCCAAGTTTGTTGACTATCTCTTTATTTAGATAGCCTGCTTCAAATCTGGGACCTATATCATCTATTATCACAGTAACAATTAGAGTAATTTTGTTAAAAATGCAAGCGGTATCATGTCAGTTCTACACTCAATATTATTAATTAGTTTCTCATCTCAATTAGAGTAAAATCCAAGTCCTTAAAAGGACTAACTGATTATCAATTGTTAGCCCTTTTATTTCATCTACTACTTTCACCACTCTTCACTCTGCCAAGTTACCCTGGCCTCTTTGAGTTTCCCAGGACATGCAGGTCAGCACCTTCTTACCCTCAAGCATCACTATTGTGGGTGTTTCTCTTTTTTATAGGTCACTTCCTCCAGATAGCTGCAGACCTCACACCCCCTTCTTCTTTGAATGAGTTTTTCCCCTAAGTATCATATAATTTTGAATTTTCCTCGGCATTCCTTATCTTTACTCCTGATACACTCTACACTTATGTATGTTGTAAACTTATTACCAGTCTCCCCCAATAGAATGAAACTATTCTAGTGCATAAACTTTTGTCTGTTTTGCTCTGTTGGATCCCCAAGCCTAGCACATGTTACCTGTTGAAAGAAAGGATGTCTGGTCATTTAGTCAAGATGTTTTTCTTATGTTCCCTAGAGAAGTGCTGAATGATGTACTTAGAGAAAGTGTTCTCAATGATTTTGATCTTAGGATCACCTTGAACTTTAAAAAATATATATACCAATAAACTATTATGTATTTACCTATGTCTCAAGATTTAGTAGCAAGTAATATCAAACACATTACCTGAAAATATGACCATTAGTTAATAATTTATTTTAAAAATGTACAAAGTAAATGTTTATGCAACACCTGTATAATTTTACAAAACATATTATGATAGATTTCAATAGTGAAATTTCACCTGCTTGATTGGTTTCATCTATATATATGTGGCTCTGATTTTCAAGAAATATACAGTGAATGCAAAGGCATGCTCAATATAATAAGAAATTTTAGTAACTCTTTAAAAAATGTAAACTTGTGACATTGTTGAATAGTTAGGCTTTGAAATATGTATAAATCTAGGTTTTAACTCAGATTTCAGTAAAATTTGCATCAGAAATTCAATAGAAAACTAAAATATCATGCACTTTATTCTAACTATATGAGTTGATGGGGTAGGTAAAAATATATTGTTGGTCTTCTAAACAGATTAGAACAAAAGTTATAGAAACATTTAATCTAAGGATTTTCCATCTGAGACATCTCAAATTAAATAATCTTTCAAAAAATACTTGACTATCCTAGGGAACAAAATTAAAAATCTCAGATAACATCAGATCTCTAATCTGGTTCTAAGCCAAAAGACATTCCGGCCTAAGTGGCAGAGAAAACAAACAAATGTCATGGCAACTAAAGCTGTCAACTTTCTCTAGTTTAACAAGTTTTTCACTCCCAATTCATCTTGCATTTTATTATTCTATCATTGAGGGTTTTGTCAATATGGTGGATTGTTTTTCCCTCTACTAATGATGTTGCATGATTAATAACATCAATGATGCTTTTACTTTAAAGGTAAAGTGACTATATCTGTGATTTTCTGTGTAATAGCTTGTATAAGTCATTAGGCTAAAATGGATAATCAAGAAAATACATCAATTTTTTCAACAATGGAAAATAACCCATATAATTATATTCAAAATGATAACACATTCAGAGATTGAATGAAATCCGATCAAAGTGCAAGGGAATGTAATGTACTTATTTAATGCTATGTGAATATTCTTAAAATTTTCATGTTATTTTAAACCAGTTCTTATAGTTCTACATTTTATACTCTTAAATGGTAAAACTATGTTAATTTTTTTCTTCTACTTTTGAAAGTGACGGTTGACATGTGATTTCTCTTACACTTTGGCTCTCCAAGTTGGAAATACTCAAGGGAACAGAGACTGGTGTCGTATGGCAGTTTGAATGACTTGGTCTAAAATAAAGGTTGCTGCCAATGAGGAATCAGAGACTCTTCTACCTGAAGGGTAGTGTTACACTGCAATAATCTGGCCTTGCTTTAGTTATGAGTAATAAAGTTTACTCTAGAGTCAAATGAAAATATTTTTACCACTTTCTTTGGAATGTGTGGCAAGTTTCTTTCCATGAATTTTTTCTTTAAAGTCTTGAGAACAGCTGGACCCAGCAGTGCAATTATGACGAGAGCATTATGATCCCTGGCCACATTTACCCAGGAATATATGAATGGCTGTAAGTGGTCATTGTATCCAAATGTAATTTAGTATAACAATAAACCTGAGAGTAGGCAAATCTTTAATATTCAAAAAATAATATGCCCAACTAAACTCAAACAGGTATCATACCTTTTAAATATTGTTAAAAGATAATAATAACTGTGTACACTTCAAAGTTTAGAGATTTGTCAAAAATTATTATCAAAATAATTAATACTCACCAAACTACACATTTTGTAATAAAATAATCACTATTTGAGAAATTAACATTAAAATATATAAAAAGATTAAAGAACCAAGTTAATTATCCTCTCAGACATTGGATTCTGTATTTAAAAAAGCAAACCAATGCCTTGAGTAGTAAGAACATGTCTACTCACATAACATTATTTGTTATATTCTACCTAATGTGAAAATAAGATTTTATATATATTAGGAAACTCACTTTAAAATTTATGCACATGAAGATCCCCCCAAATTTATTCCCTTTTTCTTGGAATTCTTGCTAAACAGGAAAGTTGACGGGAATAATAGAAAGGCAATTGAAGTTACAGAAGAAGAAAGAAGTGGTAAGAATGGGTTATTTTTAGTCTTGATTTCTTGAAAAGTTTGGGATAAATACACAATTAAAAAATAAAAATACAGGGAAAAAACTCAAAACTCTTCATATCTTACACCACAAGTTATCACAAAACAAAAATATGATTGATGTTCAAACCTTATTATAATTGGTGTCCAAGCCTTACAGATAAAATTATATATGTAAATGATCTATCATACACCATGGAAAATTTAAAGTTAAAAATAATGTGCCTCCTAAATTGAGGTCAATTTATAACTGGCAACTGACTGTTCACACCCTAATTTCAAATATATGCATGCTCAACTCACAACAATTTCTGTCAAAATTTAAAATTAGAAGCAGTAAATAACACATCATAAATTTGTAAAAGGGTAGCACTGTTGGAACACTAAATTATTACCAAAAAATTAATAGCAAAGTCCTTATATTTACTGCAAGCACACTCACATTTTTTAATTGGGGAAAATGTCATTTTTAAGTTAATACTGTTAAGACTCAATGTCAAGTACACTTCGATACTGTACATTTATAGAAATGACATAGTGCATTGATTGTGTCTCTTTCTCCTCCTCTTCCACCCTCCTTAACTCCCTCTCTTTCTATTTCTATCTCTATCTCTCTATTTCTCTACTTCTCCTTTCATCTCTATCTCTTCTTTGAAATTATACAAGATAAACAGAATATAAAATTAGGTATTAAAATACATAAATCTTTTGTTTAAGTGAACTATTTTTCAAAAATAGATAAAAAGTCTCTTAGGCAAGTTTCAACTAAACTGAATTAAGTATTATTACATATTAACTGAAGATTTAAATTACTCAATTTGGTCTTTCAATAATAGAACACTCTTGAAAAAAACTTCAAAAAATGCCATTCTTCCTGTCAACACAAAAGTTGCACCAGACAATATTAAACAGGAAGGAAGATTTTATTTAAGGCTCTTGCATAAAGGGAAGAAGGCTGTGACTCAGGCTCAATTCTGCTGAAATGAAAGGTGTTAAGAATTGCTGGGATCACATGGTATTTCTAATTTTATTATTTTGAGGAACCTCCATATTTTTTTCCATAGTGAGGCTGAAGTGAGAGGGAAATCATAGGCTATCTGTGCTTGCGGATTGGCTTCACCCAAAAAAAACTAAACTTTGTCATAACTTCATAATAGGAGGTATTTTTATAACTCGGGAGTAAGGTGCCTGTTGATGTTAGGTCTCTACCCTTCCACAGAAAATAGAAGTTCGGGGCATCATTTTCCGTAAAGATTACAATTTAAAGGGATGGCTCCCAGGTTCTTGAGAAAGATATTCCTGGGTTGTAAAGCTGGCAAGAGTCTGGGAGAAGATTTACATATCTAAAGAGCAGAGAAAGAAATGACAATTTCTGTAAATTCTCTAAGAAAAAGGAGGTCAGAGACCTAGAGTAAGAAAGAAACTTGCTTAAAGTATAGTCAAGCTGAGAGGGCACCATCAAGGCCTTTTTAGTCATTTCAAACCGTTTTTAACATTTTTTTCAACAAATATTTCTTCATTTAATTAAAATTATCTCAGTATATCTTTCACAAAGATTTAGCTGTTAACAAGATTTTTTTTTTTTTGCAGTGTCAAAGAATATATGTGGGCATTTCAGCATCCTTTTTAGAAACTATAGATGTAAACTTTCACGTTTAGATATTTTGTGAGACTCACGTAAGCCCTGAATCAAAGGGCACTTAGTCTAACTTAATATTCAACCATAAAAAAATAATTTTGAAAAATCAGTTTATATATTTTTTAACCCCTAATTCACTTATGCATTGTTGATTTTTCTAATGCCACATCCTAGCTGCAGTTTCTTTAGCTCCTCCAATGCATTAAATTATCTCCTGAGTCTGAACCTCTACAGCCTGTCCCTAGAATATGCCTGGCTTAATAAAATACTTTTTATGGAACCCTTTCCTATATAAACAATTTCAGCAGACCAAATCCACTGCAGTGTATTCTGGGTCTCATTATCACACCATCCAGTAAAAAAATTCTGTACAGATGAACAAAGAAATCTGCTCACCAGGCTGACCTCTGAGAACCTGGACCTGCCACTGGACACTGAACTAACCCCATAAGCAGGAGATCTAGAATTCCTTAGGACATATGGGTGACCCAGGACCAAGATCAGAGAGTGCCCCAGGGAAGAGACACCCAGAGCTCATGTCAGTACTTATCCAGGAAACCCTACAGGCCCCCAGAGGTCCCAAGAACTTAGACTATTTTTAGGAAGGCACACTAAATCTTGGCTAGCTGCTTTTCTAAAGGTGAGATTGCCTCTACATGCCATTTCTACTGCATGGAGACTATTCTCCAGTAACGTAGCCAACTCCATTATACCTCAAGTTTCAGCTTATGTTCCACAAGAAAAGATTTCCCTGACTCTGCTGACAAGAATCAATCTCCCCTTTTCCCCTTTAGTATAATTGTTACCTTCTCTTTCATATAGATAAGCATAATTATCTTTAAATAACAGTCTATGCAATTATTTAATGCATATCTTTTCCAGTGTGTTGTAATTATGAGTTAAAACTGTCCTCCGCACTCCCACCCCCACCCCACTCTCCAGCCCATACATAGCTCAGAGCCTGTTGCACAGTACATATTTAACACATACTCACGACTGAATATTCTTAAGTGTTTTCAACCTCCCTGTCACAAAATTCTACATATTTCCCATATGAGTCTCTGTCCTACTTGTATTATTTCATGTTGGATTGATCTTTGTTGCTGTTGTTCTTTTTCAGGGGGAGGCAATTAAGTTTATTTATTTATTTTTTTAACAGAGGTGCTTGAGATTGAACCCAGGACCTCTGCATGCTAAGCATGCACTCTATGACTGAGCTAAACCCTCCTCACCAAGCCTTTCCTGAAGAGAAAGTTGAATGCCAGGACTACCCTCCCTGCCTCAGCCCTCACACCACCCTCGAAATCCAGCCATCCTGGCCCTACTGTGTCCCAAATATAAAGGATACGTTCATCTCTTCTAAATGGAAGTAAATGGTTACCCAACATTCAAGGCCAGATGAAATGTGGAGTGTCACTTCCTCTCTTTATTTTCTCCTAATTTTCCCAAGAAGATTACTTGTCCACTCATCTGTATCTGCAGAACTATTTATAAACCTCTATGACATAACTTGCCTTAGGATATCATAGAAATTTGCTTATATGGCCATCTCCTCTGAGGACTGAAGGTCCTCAAGGGCAAGAATTGTATCATGCCCAACACATTCCAAAATGGAGTGAAATATACAAAGGAAAGGAGGAGGGAGGGAGGGAGGAAGGGATGAAAAGACAAATAGGGGAAAACAAGAAGGAAGAAAAAATAGGGAAAGAAAACAAATGAGACCTAATTAAACTTATAAGCTTTTGCAGAGCAAAGGAAACCATAAGCCAAACAAGAAGACAAACTATGGAATGGGAGAAAATATTTGCAAAAGATGAGAATGACAAGGGTTTAATTTCCAGAAAATATAAACAGCTCATACAACTTAATAACAAAAAAAAACCAACCCAATCTAAAAATAAGCAGAGTACCTAAACAAGCAATTCTCCAATGAAGACATACAAATGGCCAATAGGCATACGAAAAAATGCTCAATATCATTAATTATCAGAGAAATGCAAGACAATACTACAATGAGTTATCACTTCACAACAGTCAGAATGGCTATCATTCAAAAGTCTACAAAGGATAAATGCTGGAGAGGGTGTGGAGAAAAGGGAGCCCACATACACTGCTGGTGGGAATGAAGTTTGGTGCAGCCATTATGGAAAACAGTATGTAGATTCCTCAGAAGACAATTCCTCAATAGACTGATCATATAATCCAGCAATCTCACTCCTGGGCATATATGCAGAGAGAACCTTAATTTAAAAACATACAAGTACCCCAGTGTTCATAGTAGCACTATTTACAATAGCCAAGACATGGAGACAACCTAAATGTCCATCCACAGATGACTGGATAAAGAAGTTGTAGTATATTTATACAATGGAATACTACTCAGCCATAAAAAAGAATAAAATAATGCCATTTGCAGAAACATGGATGGATCTGGAGAATGTCATTCTAAGTGAAATAAAGCCAGAAAAAGAAAGAGAAATATAATATGATATCACTTACATGTGGAATCTAAAGAAAAAAAAAAAGACAAACTTATTTATAAAACAGAAACAGACTCACAGACATAGAAAACAAACTTACGGTTACTGGAGGGGAAGGGTGTGGGAGGGGATACACAGGGAGTTCGAGGTTTGCGGATACTAATTAATATATATAAAACAGTTAAACAACAAGTTTATACTGTATAGCACAGGGAACTATATTCAATATTTTATAGTAACTTGTGATGAATAAGAATATGAAAACAAATATATGTATGTATATGTATGACTGAAGTATTATGCTGTACACCAGAAATTGACACAACATATAAACTGACTATACTTCAATTTAAAAAAAAAATATATATATATATACATACATACACACACACACACATATATACACACACCAAAAAAATAGGGGAAGAGAGAGAGGGAGAGGAGGAGAGGGAGGGAGGGGGAAAAAAGGAAAGGAGGAAGGCTGGACTTATCTTAAAATATAGAATTTGTTCATTTATTAGCTCAAACTGATTTCAAACTTCTAGTTATTTTGTAATCTTTGCACTGTTTTTTACTTTCTAAGGAAATACATAGGAAACAAAAATTTATAATTATTGCTACTATAGCTACTATAGTTAAGAATAGTTAGTATAAAATTTGTTCACTGTATTACACATTTTACTTGTATTATTTCTCATGTTTATAGCAAGTTGGGTAAATAGAATAATTGTTTTTCTGAAGATGGGGATAATGAAGGTAACAAAGTATGCTATAACTTGCCAAAGGTAACAGACTTTGGAAGTACAGAGCCAGGTTCCTACCACATGCTGTTTACTCCAGAGCTTGCATCTTTATATTACCTTAGTACATAAGGGATTTTTTTCCTTTTGAGATTTTAAAATACTATGGAGGCATTAAGAAATTTCCAGAGATTACTTTATTTAACACACATTTGTTTGCTGCATATGGATTAGCAGGCTCAATACTACAACAACAAACGATAACATGTACTCAGTGTTTAGGAAACTCACTCTAGCAGGAAAGATAAACCAGTAAATAGAATGTTATAAGACACTATAAAAACAGAGGGAAATATCCACAGAATGGTTTGGAAGTGTAAAAAGAAGCTATCCAATCTAGTCAGAATGGAAGGTAACACATAAGATCTGTCTTGAAAGATGAGCAAGATTTAGGCTTGTGAAGGAGTGGGCAAATAATATACCAAGTAAAATACACAAAGGCAAGACAAAAATGCCTATAAGTAAAAGAGAGATTAGAATTATGATATGCAAATATAATTATCTTTCAATTTTCCTATAGTAGAAATAATTGACTATCATGCTCATAAAATGCATAATTAATAGATGAGATGGTTGTAATTTGAATCTTAATGTTTAAGATACATTTTCTCAGGAGGAGGTGCATTACAGAGAGGTGAGCAAGTATAGAGCACGTATGCGGTAGGTAGGCAGTGTGGATTTATTTAATGCACAGAATGATTTAAAGAAAGAGATGCTTTAGAAATATTATTTACACTTACGTTGTACTAAATAGTTTGGGTAAAGGAAATTGGTTAATGATACCACAAAAGTACTAGTTTGTTGGTCCTGAAAACTGATGTCAGTTTGGAACAAGCAAATGGAATTTGGAGAAGATTCATCAATTCACATGTTAATAAGTACTGAAAATTACATTATGTGGATTTAGAAATTTAAAGAGAATGACTGATACTAAATTCTCAAGGTAATCAAGATACATAATAGAAATATGGGAACTATCTTATTTCGAAGAAATTAAGGTTATAATGTCTCTTCATATAATTGTCGACAATTCATGAAGAAAAAAATTATACAATTATTATATCTTAGGAAATAAATTTTTTGAATCTTGTATAAAGATTAATTTAAAGTGGAATACAAATGTATATAATGTATATATTAGTGTAAAACAGGCTAGTGAAGGAAAAAGTTTTGGAGTTCTGTAGAAGCTAAGTACCAAAAGGTATTTTCTTTAGTTGGTCAGTTTGGATCCAAAGTAGAAGAACAGGGCTTGGTAAACTAGGCTTTTAAAATTAAAGGAAAAGGAAACATGGAAGAAGAAAGTATTTTCTATATGAAGCAGGAGGAACTCTGCACTTACATCAAGATTAAATTGGGCATTTGCAAGGATTAAAATTGTAGAGAATTCATAAGGAGCTATCTATACTCAAAAGAAATAATGGATGCATATTTTAAAATACTAGCATATTTTAATCAGAAAATCTGAATATTTATTATTCAACATATTTGGCTTTGAAGATAGATGATGCACTCTGCACCTCTAGAAAGAAAATGCTGTAGGTAGACCAGGGAGAAGTTGCCTGGAATAGTCCAGGTCTTAGTGGCGGTTGTTTCTCAATGCCAGGTGCCTAATGGCTCAGGAGAAATGAGAGATGGGTGGCAAGGAATATCTGGAGATCACCAGCCTTACTTAGTTCTAAATCCACTTATTTATATTATATAGTGTTACTTTCTGTTCCAATTAATTACTCTCTATCAATAGGTAGAGCTTACAGCATAAATGTATGCTTTTATATAATCCACACTGTATTTGTAAAGTAGCAATTGCTATACTCCAAATGTTGAACATAAATGACAGAATGACTCATGAAATGTAGGTAGGGAGCAGGAAAAAAGGAATATATTCACAGGAATATTATTGTAAAAAGGAGCCTCTAAATTTTGCAGAGTGCTCATTGGGTGATTCACAAGGGAGCTATTACTTTAGTGTTTTCAAGTTCTTAATAAAGGGAAGAAGTACAGGTACATTTTTTAAATGGGAGAAAATTACCATTTGTCATGTTTCTGTTGGTCTCATCTAATTAATGATGTAATGTTAAATATTATACTCAATAATAAAATAGGAAAATCAGTAAATGCTTCTTTTTAATAAAACTTTGCTGTACTAGCTTATGGAAATTATACTTGTAAAATTGTACTGAATTCAGTATTCTTTCTTTTTCTGCTCCTCTTCCAATATATAGTGCTAATAACTTTTTCCAACTCTTTCAAATTATTGCTTAGTTTGAAATCATTTTAATTTCTATTTGCCACTCTCAAATTGTAAAAAATGATCTATGAACTGTCATTTATTCTGAGAACCAAATAGTTCATTTGGTTCACCATTGTAATGCTTAGCTGGATTCAGTCTCATACTGAAATATATTTCAGTATAACTATTAACAGTGACAATACATCTCCTCTATAAATCTCATTATTTCAGTAGATATCACATTAAATTGAAACTCACTGAAATCTAAAGGACTAAAATTGAGATAAATTTAAAAAGAAATTAAAAACTTTAATGATTTGCAAACTTTTGCTCATTTACCTTCCAACTGTGAATTCAAATTCTTCTGCCTTAATTTTCTACCTGCTACTTAATTTGGGCATTTCATTATTAGTAGTATCAAACTGCTATCCAACAGCATCAATATACTGTTAAAATTGCTTTAATGAGTACAAATGAAACAAATCTATTTACTATATTCTCTTTTATATTGAAATTATAAACCCTAGAAAAATTCATTTGTTCATTGGTTCATTGTTCTTTTTCTTTTTTTACCTTTCCCTCCTTCCTATGTCCCTCAAACATGAGTTGAGATCTAGAGTTTCTCCTCTCTGTTGTATTTGTCCAAGATCACTCTTTTTAATTGGGGTAAGAAGCTGGATATTTCTTACAAATCTAGGTGTATACTTACCATACAATCCAGAATTAACACTACTAGGTATTTATTCAGATGAGTTAAAGCATGTCTATGCAATCACCTGCACACAAATGTTTATAGTAGCCTTATTCATAACTGCCAAAATTTGGAAGCAATCAAAATACTCTTTAATATGTGAATGGATAAATGTTCATACAGTGAAGTATTATCTAGTGATAAATAGAAATGAACTATCAAACCATGAGAAGATATGAAGGAAACTTACATGCATATTACAAAGTAAAACAAGCCAGTCTGAAAAGGATACATATTCTTGATTTCAACTATATGACAGTCTAGAAAGGGAAAACTATAGAGATAGTGGGAAACCAGCAGTTGCCAAGGCTTAGGGGTAAGGGAGAAGGATCAATGGTGGAGCACAGGATTTTTAGGGCAGTGAAACTATTGTAAATGATACTGTAGTGGTAGATACATGACATTACACATTTGTCAAAATTTACAAAAATGTACAACATACAGAGTGAATCCTAATGTAAACTATAACATATCAGTACTAGTTCATCAGTTGTTACAAACGTGCCACAATAATGCAAGATGTTAACAATCAGAGAAACTCAATGAATCGAAGTGGGTAGATACGGGAACTCTGTATTTTCTACACATTTATTCTATCATCCTAAAACTTCTTTAAAAATAGCTTATTAAATACAAACAGATCAATTATAGTAGTATTGTGTTATTTAAAGCACAATGCCATAGGAATAGATACATCTTTATATAAGATTTACTTTTAGGGAATGGATGGATTAGTGGTTTCTCTGTTCTTAGCACTGTAAAAGGGAACAGTCAAACTTTGAAGAAGTCAGTTCAGGTGACTTGCTTACATGCTGGAAATTGGTGCTGGCTGTACATTGTCTGGAAGCTCAGTTGAGGCTGCATGCCTCAATTTTCTTCCACGTAACTTTTTTTCTATGGCACTTGGGGTACCTCAGACCTTGTTGACTGGTTTCCTACAGGAAGGATGATAAAAGCTGACAGATCTTCTTAATGCCTTCCTTGGAGTTACTAAAATGAAATTTCTGTTTCTAACCATCAAGAAAGTTACTGACATAACCTAAATTAAAACTCAACTTCCTGATTGGAGGAGTGGGGTTGGTGTGCAGGAAGACACACAATTGATAAAGCTATACTAGAAGAACTGTTCCATCAAAATGTGCCTTGGTACAACAACAACTGAGTTTATTTTAAAAATCCATCCCAGCCAGGCTCATCAAGAAAAGAAGGGAGAGGGCCCAAATTAAGAAAATTATAAGTGAAAAAGAAGTTACAACTGCCACACAAAGAATTATAAGAGGCTACTATGAGCAACTATATGCTAACAAAATGGACAACCTAGAAGAAATGGACAACTTCTTAGAAAGCTGCAATCTCCTAAGACTGAATCATGAAGAAATAGAAAATATGAACAGACTAATTAGCAGCACTGAAATTGAATCAGTAATTTTAAAACTCCCAACAAACAAAAGGCCAGGACTAGATGGCTTCACAGGGGAATTCTACCATTTAGAGAAGAGTTAACACCAACCCTTCTGAAACTATTCCAAAAATTTGCAGAGGAAAGAACACTACAAATTTTCCTATGAGGCCACTATCACCCCGATACCAAAACCAGACAAAGATATCACAAAAAAAGAAAATTATAGGCTAATACACTTAAGAGTATAGATGCAAAAATCCTCAACAAAATACTAGCAAATAGACTCCAATGATGCATTAAAAAAATCATACACCAGGATCAAGTGAGATTTATCCCAGAGATGCAGGAATTTTTCAATATCTGCAAATCAATCAATGTGATATACCATATTAACAGACTGAAGAATAAAAACTATATGATCATCTCAATAGACATAGAAAAATCTTTTGATAAAATTCAACATCCATTGGTGATAAAAACTCTCTGGAAAGTGGGCATAGAGGGAACATACTTCAACATAATAAAGGCTATATATGACAAACCCACAGCTAACATTATTCTCAGTGATGAAATGCTTAAAGCATTTCCTCTAGGATCAGGAACAAGACAAGGATGTCAACTCTTGCCACATTTACTCAACATAGTTTTAGAAGTCCAAGCCACAGCAATCACAGAAGAAAAAGAAATAAAAGGAATCCAAACTGGAAAAGAAGAAATACAATTGTCACTCTTTGCAGATGACATGATACTACACATAGAAAATCTTAAAGACACTATCATAAAACTACTAGAGCTCATCAATGAATCTGATACAGTGGCAGGATACAAAATTAATATATAGAAATCAGTTGCATTTCTATACTCTAACTATAAAATAGCAGGAAAAAATTAAGAAAACAATCCTATTTACCATTGTATCAAAAAGAATAAAATACCTAGGAATAAACCAACCTAAGAAAGCAAAGGACCTGCACTCTGAACACTAAAAGACACTGATGAAAGAAATTGAAGATGACACAAACAGATGGAACAATATCCCATGATCTTGGATTGGAAGAATTAATATTATTAAAATGGCCATACTACCCAAAACAATCTATAGATTTAATGCAATCCCTATCAAATTACCCAGAACCTTTTTCACAGAACTAGAACAAATACTCCTAAAAGCTTTTTCACAGCAAAGGAAACCATGAACAAAACAAAAAGACAACCTACAGAATGGGAGAAAATAATTGCAAGTGACATGATTGACAAGGGATTAATTTCCAAAATATACAAACAGCTCATACAGCTCCATATCAATAAAACAAACAACCCAATCAAAAAATGGGCAGAAGTCCTAAATAGACACTTCTCCAGAGAAGACATCCAGATGGCCAACAGGCACATGAAAAGATGCTCAATATCACTAATTATCAGAGAAATGTAAATCAAAAGAGAAATGCAAATCAAAACTACAGTGAGGTATCACCTCACACCAGTCAGAATGGCCATCATTAAAAATTCTATAAATAATAAATGCTGGAGAGGGTTTGGAGAAAAAGGAACTCTCCTACACTGTTGGTGGGAATGTAAATTGGGGCAAATACTATGGAGGAGAGGATGGAGATTCCTTAAAATACTAAAAATAGACTTACCATACGATTCAGCAATCTCACTACTGAACATATATCTGGAGAAAACTATAATTTGAAAAGACACATGCACCTCACTGTTCATAGCAGCACTATTTACAATAGCCAAGACATAAAAACAACCTATATGTCCATCAGCAGATGACTGGATAAAGAAGATGTAGTGTAATGGAATATAACTCAGCCATAAAAAGAATGAAATAATGTCTTTGCAGCAACATAGATGAGCCTAGAAATTATCAAATTGATTAAAGTAAGACAAAGACAAATATATGATATCACTTATATGTGGAATCTTAAAAAAATGATACAACTTCTGTTTTCAAATTGAAAACAGACTCATGAACATAGAAAACAAACTATGGCTACCAAAGGGAAAGGGTGGTGAGGGATAAATTAGGGGTTGGTGTTTAACAGACATACATTACTATATATAAAATAGATAAACAACAAGGACCTACTGTATAGCACAGGTAACTATATTCAATTTTTTGTAATAACACATAATGGAAAAGACTCTGAAAAGAAAAAAATATATATGTATGTATATGTATAACTGAATCATTTTGCTATACACCTGAAACTAACTTTGTAAATCAACTACACTTCAATAAAAAATTAAAAACATAAAGTCCATCCCACCTCTTGTCAGTAGCATAAAAATGACTGCCAAGAACTATGAAGGGGTCTTAGATTTTACCTTACTTGCAATCTGACAGAATAAGCCTGTTACATTTTTTTTTTTCTGTCACACTGTCATGGATGCTGAAAAAAGACTCCTTGTAAGAAACAAAGGACCATTTAATACTCATATCAATCGCAGTGACTCGGGGTATCATCATTTTTTTTTTTTTTGCTATTATTTTTAAGCCCTAACTTCTTCAGGGTGACACGTCTTAGAACAAGATGTCTGCACATGCTGTGGTTTGCATTATTGATCTAGTACCCAAGGCCATGGGCTTAGCACTTTTTGAGCAAGCAGCAAACATTCTACAAATAGCAGACAACCCAGCACAGTCCCTTCTCTCCACTCCTGCCTCCAGGAAGTAAGAAGCTACAGGGAAGTCCTGCTGCAGTTGCCTTCACTGACATAGTTGCCTATGTACCTACAGAAACTTCTCAGTATAAGGAGCCATATGAGTCATATACTCTGGCACACTCAAAAGGATGTGCAGGGATGCTCAAGCCCATGGCAGACTGCCTCTCCCAATACGGCTACATCTGTTAACTTAGTATTTGCTGGTTTATAGATATGTTTCTGAGATTCATCCTTCAAAGAAGTTTTGAATTTGCTTAAAATCCAAAAAGGCTTTGCTTCAACATGGTTTTGCATTTTAATTTGCTAAATTAAACTATCAGCTTGAAGTTTGTCAGACTACCTTAATTTTGTGATTTCAGTATATTTGTTGTCCCCAAGTCTCAGCAAAATACCATATTCACCACTCAGCACCTAAGTTTATACTAATTAATTTTTCTTGCCATCCTTTTAGGCAGAGGGCAATTCTGTTTTGTCATACATTGACAAAAAGGTTGTTTGGAATCACAGATTACTGAAGGTAGTTCTCCTGTTAGATTTTCCACTTAGGCCCAGAGTTCTTTCTCCTTTTCTTCGTATCTTTTGAGACTTAAACACCAAATTTCAATTTCACTAATTTTGCAAGTGCCTTCAAAGCCAAGTCAGCTGCTTATCTGTCTTAGTTCTTGACTTCACTGTTTTGCTTATTTTATTTATTTTGTCTGAAAATTACTTAATATTTTGCTAGCTTATCATTTAAAAATACATTTCATTTAAAGCTTTTAATTAACAAAGGATGGGTCATTCCAAGTCTCCCAATTCATAATACTGGAAACAGAAGACTCTCCCTTTCTTATTTTTATTAGATATTACAACATAGACAGCCTGAAGAATTTCTGATGACACAATGTGAGATTTAAGACCACAGATTTCACGGTTTATTCACTTTCCCTGTTATAACTTATATAAGTGATCCCATGAGAATGGAACAATGTTAGCTTTATTTTATCCTCTTCTGTTACTGACAGTTTAGCAAGGCCATACATTAATAGATTAAGGAAGCATGTAACATGGCATGTGGCCAAAAGTCTTCCTGGACTTCTTTCACAAGATTGTCCAAAGTTCCTTAGCATAATTGCACATGAATTGTCTGATCACTTTTCTCTTATAGTACAGGCTGTTTAGCAGATAGAAATGTATGCCTAAGTATTTGCAGGAAAAAAAGAAAGTAGGATAATGGGAAAGTTAGACAATTTATTTTAATAATGAGATAAATTCAGTAAAATTTTCTGAGAAGTCTTTTATCTATTACAGCTATTTTAAGGGTTAAAGAGAGAGAGAGACAAACAGAGAGACAGAGAAAGACCTTAAAAAAATTAGTCTTTAAGCTCCTTGGTATTGAACATGTAGATTTAGAGTTGGAATAACTGGAGCCTGAGAACTCAGAATTGATGGCTTACTTAGGCTATCCAAATATGGAATGATTTACTAACTCTTCCCTTTGGAAAGCCTCACAACATGTCCCATATCAAGCACCTCAAAGCTAATAATGCTTGACAACAAGTTAAGAAATATCTCAAAAGACCACACAGTGTACCCTTCTCAACTAAATACTTTGCCCACACATGTGGAAGATAAGAGCATTAGCTCACCTCCTTTCAAGCACAGGGATTTAGGAAAAGACTGGATTTCCTTGCCAACTGCATTATTATGGTGAAAAGCAACTTATTCTGTAACCACAGTCATAACTACAGAATGGGAGAGGATAATCTCTATTAGCTACAAAAAACAAGGAATTACCATCAGTGCACCTAAAACTTCAGAGAAGCATGTGTAAGAAGAGATTCCCTATCCTAAATCCTCTGGAGAAACACATGCAAGAGGTTATTTTTCCTAAATCCAGGGATGATAGATAAGTTACCTAAAATCTATTCTGCTAAAAACACGGAAAAGTTAGTGAAATGTAATTTTGAAAATATTTTAAATGAAAATAAGAGATTGTGAGGAAGCAAGAAATTATTTCAAATGTCTTAAGTAAATAAGAGAACGCAAAGGCAGTGGGGTAAAGGTTAGAGTTAGCGAACATATTATTTAACAATCCCAGAAGACTAGAGGTTAATTGAAACAATATCTTATTCTTCCATAAAATAAGACAATGACTGAAGTGACAGACCTTCTCTGTCTTCTTTCTTCCTTCCTTAGATTTCTTTTGTGGGAACAAAATACCCTTTGCTTCAACAGAACTTGCCTATAAGACTTAAAGCTTCATAGGCACAGTTAAGTGTTGTTAGTTTGATTTTAAATGGGAATTATTGCTTTTTTAATATATTATTTTATCTTATATTTGTGACAAAATCTTTATATTCAAAGATGGGTTTTGGATTCAAAATATGTCTTGGAACATTGG
Source organism: Camelus ferus (assembly GCF_009834535.1). Classification (NCBI taxonomy): domain Eukaryota; kingdom Metazoa; phylum Chordata; class Mammalia; order Artiodactyla; family Camelidae; genus Camelus; species Camelus ferus. Next base: position 96,188,071 of record NC_045697.1, on the reverse strand, counting down.
TGATTTGTTTTAGTAACTGTGGAAATAAACTGGAAGAGATGAATCAAAGGTAATTTTCTCATATTTAAATAATATTCATATGTTGACTTTTATTATTTTATTATCTAGTTTTGGTTTGTGGCAATATATAAGGATTGGTTGTTTTTATTTTTCTATTAAATTATACTTAATCACCATTTGTGGAGCCAAGAATATTAGCTCTAATTCTGTAACTATCAAGCTGCTCTCTTTCGAACAAGATAATTAACCCAAATTTCTTCAAAGGCACATGATGTTTAAGGTAGGGTGTTTTGGATCCAAACAGAAAGGGCTTAAAATCTTTGATTCATGCCTGACGAGCTGAATTAGCTTCAACAAATAACACAAATGCTCTGATTCATGGTTTTCTTACCTTTAAAAATGTGAGTAATAATACATAAATAGTTTTGTTCTAAGGACTTATAGTACACATAAATACTTTGTAAAGTCAAACACAGTAAGAACTCAGTAAACAGTAGCTGAGATATATTATTTTAATGTTACAAACATTATTAATACCAATCTTACAGGGCTTTTGAAAAGGTGACTGCAAAATATTATTTAAAGTATATCTCATATTTTCTAAAAGAAAGATTAATTTTCTTTCCTTTTATTATCCCCAATCTATCTACATTAATCAATAAGAATATATTATCCTCTATAATTAGCAAAAAACTAGGGAAAAAATATCACTGAAGTAAAACGTACTTGATTTGTTTTTAACTGAATCTTAAATTGTTGAATGCATTGGGATCAATTTTATTGGTCTATTTTATCAAGGCACAGAAAACTTAGGTAACTTTTACATATGTACACAATTAATATGTGAAAGATGTGGGGTATAAACCTGGAAAGATGGCTTACAGAGCTTGTACTATTAAACCAAAGTGTTATGTCTCTCTTTGCTTGCAAGCATCCAAATTGGGGATGTGAATTATAATGAAATCTCTAGTAGTCAGAACATAGTCATTAGCATGTTCATGTCAATCTGGCTTAAAAAGTTTTTGTTAATTCATTTGCATGTTCTTGCTTTCTCTAGAATTTTGTCAGTTACTTTCATTATTCTTGGACAAATTCCTGATGGCTAAAAATAACTTTTAAATTGTTTTAATAGTACATTTGAAGTTATATATATATTTCCCAGTTCCACAAGATAAAATGTATAGCTATTATTGCAAGATAATATTTCCAGGTGAGATATTTAAAGTTATATCATTAATTGTTCTCTAGATCAGTAACAGAAAAATAATCCAGGTGCTATTCAATGATTAAGTTGTTTTTGGTGTAAAAGACCCCAAGTAAAACTGTCTTTTTGTGAATACTATTTTCTAGAGTCCCTATTTAATAAAATTAGTGAGCACTGCATATATAATACATGTATATTAAGCATATGCTTCATTCACTAAGTAATACTGATATGCTCAAGGTTTAGAGATAATCTGTTTAACAGAAAATGATGGAACCAAGTTCCTAGGTTATTTGGTTATTAACTTCTTTAGTATAATCATAATTTTACTCTGGTTGTTATTGTTGAATTCTTCAAAAAATTAAAACAGGTATTATTTCCAGGATTTTAGAAGCACTTTGGTAAACCATGGTAGAATAAGGGCAGCATACTGGCCATAAAAAAATGGCAATAGTTATTACATGGAACATAGTATTCTCCTCTTATTTCCATAAAACATTTAATGAGCCCATATATTGACACTGATTAATTGAGGATCCAAGAATGATAAGGCAAAATGTAAGTTTTTAGAAAGATACAGGAGATTGTGAAAAAAATATATATATATAAACTTGTTGTTTGTTTTAAACTTTTTTATTCCAAGTATCTCAATATTTAATTTGATAGTGATATGAAATATCTTGTGATCTTTACTTTTAAAGATAATAGCTAACTACTTACATCATTCTAGGACAGTCCTGACTAGCTTGCTTCATTAGAGCATGAAGTGTCTCTAATATTTTTACATCAAAATTGTAGAAATTCAATGTACACTCCAAAAACAAGCAGAATGTTTGGAATGCTGGAATGTTACTCACTGGTGTTCTGTTGTAGTTTTTAAAAATGTTTCTGACTGAGGTATTAGTATACTTGTTCTCATTTATGCTCAAAATTTCTTTTTTTTTTTTTTTTTTGGTGTAAACACTGAGATATCCCTTTCAAAGTTAGAAATATGGTTTCTCAGTTAGTTAAGCTTGCATCTGTTTTAAACCAGGAAACTTGCCTCTTAACTTACTCAAAAGAGGTAATAAACAAAGATTTCCACAGGGTGAGCCATCTTAAGAAACTTTACGAAAGTCTGGGGGGAAGTATCTGTTTACTGACTACATACATAGGAGTGATTATGGTGCTGGTTTTTTTGTTTCTTTTTTTGAGGAAGCAGTATTTTTTTAACGTAAGTTTTATCCCCAATTTTTAAGCTGGGGATAGAACGTTACTCTAAATTTAAAAAAATCTTAAAATATAAAATTTTGAAGAATTATTTGATTTTTAAATAAATGGTAATTATTTTAAAATAAATATTTAATCATTTAATTAATATTTTAATTATTTAATTTAATTATTTTAGATAAATGGTTATTAACATGTTTGATGTTATGCTATTTAACCTAAACAGTATAATCATTATCAACAGAAAGTAAACAAATTTTATCCAGTCATCGGTCAATGGACATTTAGGTTGTTTCTAATCTTGGCTATTTTATACAATGGAACACTACTCAGCCATTAAAAAAAATAATGAGATAATGCTATTTGCAGCAACATGGATATGACTGGAGATTTGTCATTCTAAGTGAAGTGAGCCAGAAAGAGAAATAAAAATACCACATGATATCACTTATATGTGGAATCTACAAAAAAAAGGCAAATGAACTTATTTACAAAACAGAAACAGACTCAGAGACATACAAAACAAACTTATGGTTACCAGTGGGGGAAAGATGTGGGAAGGGATAAACTGGGAGTTCAAGATTTGCAGATACTAATTTATATAAAATGATAAACAAGTTTATACTGTATAGTACAGGAGACTATATTCAATATCTTGTAGTAACTTATGGTGAAAAAGAATATGAAAATGAATATATGTACATTCATGTATGACTGAAGCATTATGCTGTACACCAGAAATTGACACAACATTGTAAACTGACAATATTTCAATAAAAATATATACACAAAATTTTTAAAAGTAAGCATGTTTTATACTTATGCATTATGTTCAAGTAACAAAATTACTGAGTTCATTGTATAGGTACAAAGTACACAGAAGTTATTCTGGGATTAACTTTCTTGGGTGAAAAAAATATAGCAGTGAAGCCATAAAGGATACTTTAATGACTACACACAGATCATTTGGTTGAAGATACAAGTGAGTTAACTGCCAAGTTCTCTTTCCCTTCTTCAGTTTCTGGGTATCTGTCACAGGCTCAGTAAATTCCCAACTCTGAGCAAGTATACACTACTGATATATGCACACTCATGAGATAGGAAGAATCACAGATAAGAAAATTGAGACATTACAGATTTCAATAGGCTTTCCTTGAGTCTAAGTACTAGTAAGCTACAAAGTATCTGATATTATACATAAAAATAGTTTTTGATAACTGATTTTTAAGGAATTTGAGAAGTTGCTTCATTCTCACTTTTAATTTAATAAAGCAATTTGATAAATGTATTCTTAATAATATTTTAATGTAAAAAACTTTTTAGAAGTTTTGAAGCTAAGATCAGAACATCCTACCATCAGAACATCATAAGGTAATGTAATTTCCTTTTTACATCTAATTTTAATGAAATGCTATTTGAAAATTTTTAAATTCATATTGAATTTAATGAATGTCCATCCCGTGTATCAGGGAATCTAGAATAGTATAAGTAGGATTTTTGTCTTCCAGAAGCTTAAAATTTAGGTGGAGAAACAATATAAATGTTAACCAAAATTTTAGAAAGGGAGACCTGATTGAAATAACAGGTGTTTATTTGGGGTTTGTTAGAACTGCAGCCCGGGAGACACAAATTCAAGAAGCACTTGAATTATGTTCTGTTGGACTACAAAATTGGGGAGGCTTCTAAAGGCAAAAATCACAAGATACCAGTTAGTTACATGAGCTATCAGAATTATAATTGGAGCTGGCAAGAAGTAAGGGTGCTTGTTAAGAAAGGATTGGTTGGGGTCTTAAATGGTTGCATAGTTAGAAAAAGGAGAACTTGAGACCAAAAGGCTGCAGCTGGCAGGTGTTCTGAATACAGCTGATGATAACCTACAGTTGAAAAACAGCTTAAGTTCTCAGTGAGGCAGAGACGCATCTGAGACCAGATCCTTAATTCCTGCCCAACTTCTTTTTTGTATGCCTGAACTATGAATACTCCATTATAATTTTAACTTGTCATCATAAATATACATAGAAAAGAAAAACAAGAACTAAAGTATGTGTTACTGTCCAAATGTATTGTGAATTAATAAGGAGAGATATTAAACTTTGCAGGCTTACTTTTAGAACACAGTTTTGATATCAAAATTCTGCTGGAAATAACAATCCTAATTATTTTGAAGAAAAGAATTAGAGACGATATCCAGACAACAAACACTAAAGCTTCATTATGATTTGTTTGAATTTTATCAATGGGAAAAAATATTACCTTTGGACTACATTTAACATGACTCAATCTGGAAGCCATTGCATCCACACAAGAAAGGATCAAGTTCTCTAATAAAGTGCCTCTAAACAATCGTGTTGCTTGGGGTAAAAAAATAATTTAATGGAAGGAAGAAAGGAAATGAATGTTAACATTGGCTTTAAGTATTTCAAACATTCGATATGTCATTGTGTCTGTGTGACAACCAATTCTATTCAGAGGCTCTTGCAAATGTAAACTCTATTTAAATAAATCATGATAGTGCAATCTTGAGTACATTTCAAAAAAAGAAAGCAAAGTATTATTCAAATTAATTGTATATCTTTCCCCAAAATAGAGAAATATGTATGGGAGATCAACAGATATTTTGCATTAAACAATAAATATTTCTGTAATAATTAATTAATTAATTATATTAAAATGTGCTTCTGCTATTTACATGGTAGTTTGACATAAACTCTTATTCTGCCAGCCTTAGATTTTTATTTAGCAAGTTCTATGGTCTAAATGTTTGTGTCCCCTGAAAACTCCTATTTTGGAACCTAACCATCAAAGTGGTGGTATGGGGACTTTGGGAGGTGATTCAGTCATGAGAGTGGATCTCTTATAAATGGAATCAATGCCCTTATAAAAGTGGCACAAGAAAGCTCCTTTACCCCCATATGAGAGAATACAAGAACTCAGCAGCCTGATGAGGATCCTAAAAAAAATTGGACCATATGGCAGGCTGATATTGAACTTCTAGCCTCCTGAACTGTGAGAAATAAATTTTTGTTGTTTATCAGCCACCCAATCTATGGTATTTTGTTATATCAGTCCAAACATGCTAAGACACAAGGTGATCTACAGATTCAATGCTAACTCCATCAAAACCCCAGTAGCCTTTTTATAGATACTGTAAAAAAAATCCTAAAATTCATGTGGAACCACAAAAGACTCAGAATAGCCAAAGCAATTTTGAAAAAGAAGAACAAAGCTGGAGACATCACATTCCCGAATTTAAAAATATTACAAAACTACCACAATTAAAACAGTATGGTACTGGTATAAAGACAGATGTACAGACCAATGGAACAGAATAGAGACCACAGGAATAAACCCACACGTATATAGTCAAATGATCTTCCACATAGGTGCCAAGAATACACAACAGGGAAAGGAGAGTCTCTTCAATAAATGGTGCTGGGAAAACTGGATATCCACAAGCCAAAGTGTGAATTTGGATTCTATCTTATATCATATTAAAAAATCAACTGAAAATGGATTAAAGACCTAATTTTAAACAGAGAAAAATATATTGCTCTAGTTGCAGTGACTCATGAAATGGCAATGCCAGGTAAGACTTCCAAAAAATGAAAAATATGGTAATAGGTGGGGGAGAAAACTATACCCTCAAAATTGGAATTTATGACAGGGATTTAAATTTTGTTGAATGACATTTCAGCATATACGTATAAAACTACAGGATTTTTTTCCTAGATGTATAAATGTGGTAAATTATTTGAGTATGTTCTAGTACTTAATTATGGTTAACTTTTCAAGAATGAACTACTGTAAATGATGTGTTATTCTTCTTAATCATTTTTGGATTTTCTATTTGTTAACATTTTATTTTAATTTTTTTGTTTATTCATAATTCAGATTGGTGTGTAGATTTTATTTATGCAATATTTGTCACAAAAAATAATATTTTAAAAATTAATCTTTTTGTTCTATGCTCTAGAATAGCTTAGTGTTGGAATTATCTGTTCTTTATAATTTGTTGGTATAGCTATGAAAGTGTCTGAGCTTGCCTAGTATTTTCTTAGGGGATAACTCAATGACAGAGTTCTCTGATTATTTTGAAAAAAATCAACATGTATATTATTATTTCCTTTTCAATATGTATTGTGGCAGTTACATTTTCATAGAAAATTATCAGTTTCATTGCAGTTTTCAATTATATTTATACACAATTAGCAACTCAATTTACTATGAATCTTTCTGTGGAATCATTCTGCATTTTATTTTCTGATTTTATCAATTATTCTTTCTTGCATCATTATTACAGAATAGTACTTGTTTAATTTCTACTCTTTTCATGGTGTGTTTTTAATTTCTTTTTGATCCAATTTTAGTTAATGTTTCATGGACACTCAACAGAATGTGATCCTTTAATTTGGGGATTCAGAATTCATGCGTAAGCAATCACTTCTAATTCACAAATTCTTATTTTAGGCCTTCTATAGTTTCTGTTTTTGATGTTGTTTTTCTTTTGACCTTGTCATTATCTGAGAGGAGTAAATTAAAATATTCTACCATTATTATGCTTTTGTTTAGCTTTTTATTTTTAAGGCTTTATGATTATAAGTATTAGCTTGATTATAATTATTAGCTTTTTTAATTTGTAGATATTCATAATCTAAAGTCTCCTTACAAATTGTTAACTTTGTTGCTTTCTTTAAACTTGAATTTCACCTAATTTGATGGACTATAGATTAGTGTCAATGGTCAACAGTGTGTCAATATTAATTTCTTGATTTTAATTGTTTTATGATTATTTACAAAAATGTCCTCTTAGAATATACACTTTGAGGTATTTAGGGATAAAGTCACATTAAAGAGTCACATTTCCTACAATTTACCCTCAATTTTTAGAAATAATCTTTACATATATATTATTAATGATTGTTATATAGACAATAGATACATAGATAAAAGATAGTAAAAGCAAATAAACTAAAATGTAAACAATTTGTGAATCTGGGTAAACGACATTAGATACTTTGTGTATTACATTCACAACTTTTCTGTAACTTTGATATTATGTTTAAATAATAAGTAAGTTATTAAAAAATTCTAAACAACCAGGGAAGTTTTGGCATTTGCTGCAGTTTACTTATGTTCATGAACTGAAGCTTTCTCATAATTTCTGGACAGACACTAATGGTTTTCCTGTCTAGTCAGCCCTTTGGGTATTTATTAAGCCAGACTCCCAAAATGTAAAGTTAAAAGTTTTATTTGTAATAGTAGCAGTTGAAACTAATAGCTAAATTTAAGTAAAATATTGAACATATAATTTAATAATCAAACTATATTATGCTACATTCCTTTTACATACTCATCACCATTCCATAGTTTGATTTTATGTTGGGTTATTTTTTAATCAATCTCTTTATGAACTAAAATACACTTAAGTGTTTTACAATAAAATTATGCATGTTAATATGAGGCTAAGCTATCTTAGAAAAGAATAAGATTTGTAAATCAATGTGGTATTGTTTTCATATCTTACTGGGCACCAAGATACAATTTATGAATTAGCATTTTTCCTCACCATTTGGAATCCCAGTCTAATTTTAAATGACCATTTCAATTATTACTTTCCTTTACTCATCTTTGCCTCATACGAGCAAAATTAACTAGATTTACTAAATACGAGAATAGACAAAATCAAAGATTTGATGACACATTGGGAAAAGGATCAGGGAGTACAATAAAATTCAAAAGGAGGAGGAGAAACGTGGTCACAAATATTTGGCAAGCTTTATTTAAGAGTATTTCTTAATGTTAGACAGTCCTCTTAAATAAAGTGACTTAAAAGAGTAGGTAAAAGTTAAAGAAAATTAAACTTAAAATTACAATTATAGATGAAGGGACTAGCATGGCAATTTAATTTGTACCAAGAGTCTTTGTTTACCAATAAATGACATACACAGTAGAATGCATTTGTTAGCGTACATTTACCTTCAATCCTTGGTTATTGTAATATGCTTTTTGTGATTTGATTACAGAAATCATTAAGGTAGATTCATACTGAGAAAAATATTAATGATTGAATTTTGCTATCTATATTTGAGAGTAAATTCAATATAATTACACACTGTCACATATCTAAGTTATTTTTCTTACAAAATTAATCATGCAAATAACTCTAATAGAAAATTTATATTTTTATACACAGTTATGCAGAAAATCGAGGTATGTTTTTGATTAAACTTAATATGATTTTGTTTCAAAAATCATGGACTATTCATTGTTGTGATGAGAAAATAAGCAAATATTTGAATGGGAGTCTTTCAAATATTGTACCATTTTAGCAGTAATTTAAAATATTTAAATTCATATGATAAATGAATGTGAATGTGTTAAATTCTATACACATACAAAGTTCTGGAAAATAATTTTAAATAAAGAATAAACTTTTTAAAAGTATATAAATTCTTCTGTGAAAATAAAATTATTGACATATTTCATTTAAAATACTTTACTGACCAAAAATATATATATAAAGTTTTTGGTACATATAATTATAAAACTTTTTCTTGTTTCTTTTCGTAATGAAATTTTCAAGTATATTTACATATACTGACTATAGCCAGCCTGACTTATTTAGAGAGCCTTATAAACGGAAATTATAATACATCTTTTTTGAACAAATAAAAGCAACCTGGACAAATTCTTTTTTCCAATCAAATGAGATATTCAGAGAACTCCCAGAGAACAAGAGAAGCACTTTTCTTGAAGGAAGCATCATTTGACACTGCCTTTTAAAGACCAGAGGGACATTCTTTCTAATAATACAGGTAGATAACAAAATACAAATAGAAAAATCACCCCAGGCTGTAACAAAATACACCAGCATGGAGTTATGTTGTTTTTCATATACCTTATAAAAAGTTAAAGTCCCTCTTGTTTCAATTTTTTCAAAGACTTAGCAAAAATCAACAAAGCCTGTTCAAGTTTATTTTCTCTGCATGACCTCCCACAATTGTTACAAACTGTAGTTTTCTGGACTCTAGATTTGAAGACCAGAACTCTGCCATATTTACTTATAAAATTAGAAATACATTGACAGTTCATATTCTATCAAAATGGTTTTATCTTAATCTGTTGTTTTTCTATACTTCATAAAAAGCTACAAATTATGTGCAGAGATAATAAATATATATAAGCAGTTCAATGTTTATTGTGTAGTTGTATGTGTTGTGAAAACACTCATGTGTATATCTAATATACATCACACTATGTATTCTACTTAGAAGCAAAAACTCAACCATTCATACTGGGACAAGAAAAAATAAAGTGAAATATAAAGTTGCCAAAGTCCACCATAGAAATCAATGCAAAAATAATATCAATGAAGCAGAAGTTTATACATTGAAAAGAGATACAGAGTAGTAGTAATAATAAAGAAAATTCAGTTTAAGATTTAGAGGACAGGTTTTAGAATTTCAGGCAGAATTTAGGAAAAATCACGAAAAGAAGGAAGCAGAAGGAAGAAGTCAAGAGGGACAAGAGCGTTTCCACCTACAGATAACTGATACCCCTGTATTAGAAAGTAGAACTGGAACAGAGAACATAAGCAAACAAAACACAATAATTACAATAGAAAATCTAAGAGTTAATTAAAAATGTACTCTGCTTTTAAGAAATACCTGGAGTTGGGATGAGGAGAGAGCCGACTGTGCACCTTATAACCAGAGGTCAAGGCAGGACTTGTTGGCCTCTGCAGAGGATGAAGCATCACAGAACCCCAAAACCTGACAGGAAAAACAGATGACACATTTAGAGGGTAGGGAGGTGCGATCCCTTCCACTGATGCTGCCATTATGTTTAAGTCCCTTAGACCTGAGAAAATACTGCAGGAAGGAGAAAGAGGGAGTAATAACAATCTAGCTTCAGAAAGTATTTATCAGTAACGTTTACTGTACACAGAATTGGAGGGAGACTATTATAAAGAGTAGTGAGAACTTCTGAATGATGAGTCATATAAGAACATGTGAATTTTAGGAAAGAATTTCTTCCACTGAGACAAATAAAATTGTTTCCACATATTTGTTCTGTACCTCTCTGTGCTATTTTTCTTCTATATTGGTCTTTAAAACTAAACTTTTCCATTAAAAACAGCTTTTACAGCTATCAGTATAATTACCTAAGGACATGCTACATTTATATATGCAATTCAGGAAAATCAGCATATTTATGAACTATTTGTATATTTAGAAATATAAATGGTGTATATATGATATATACATATGTATGTATACATATGTATTATATACATATAGTTATAGAAATATATATATTATACATATGAAGAACTAACTAGTGAGAGAAGAATATGTATCCTAGGCATTTTGGATTATGATTGAAAAGTGAAGGAAACCTGAGTGTTGTGTTTTGGGTTTTTTTTTTGAACAAGAGTCATTTCTCTTTGAAGCTCATTCCTAAAAGTTATGTATATTGATAATCTTTTTCACTCTATATAACAATTATTTTTCAAGCAAAATACCTTCCAATGTAGTTCTTTGAGATATAATTCTTATTTTTTATATGCGTATCTAGTAGTTCCCTGGATAATCCAATTCAGCATACTCTAAGCCTGGAAGGGTTGTCTTATTTTCATATTAGATTTGTTTAATCCATCATTGATATATTCATATGAAACCTCACCCCACATCTTGAATTTTTATAGCTATTCATCTTACATTTATAGGATATCAAATATGGAAATTAATTGAGAATGTCCTGCAGGCATCTTTTTTTCTAGTGAGACAGAAAGGATAATTTATATCCATATGTTATATTTGCAGTACCTTTCTGAGTGAGTTGATTAATGAAATATAAATTATCTTTTAAAATTCTTATATTTTCATTTTTTATGATCTAAATGACTTTTGTTCTCTGTGGCATTTATTTTAGAAGATTAAAAAAAACTTTCATTTTATTTTATGTTTCCTGTTATAAAATGTAAGTTTCAAATCCACTAAATAGAATTGAACAACTGGTGAAATTCTCATAATAAAAGGACTCACTGAAGCTCAACTTAAATCTTTACTATGAAATTCAAAAACAAAAGTAGAGACATGGACATGCTTAGTGAACAACAGTCAGTGATTTTTCGAACAAATGATTTAGGGGAGAATTAAGCTAATGAGTAGACTGTTTTCTTTTCCCTTTTCTTCTTCATCTTCTTTTTTTTTTTTTTTTAATAGAGGAAGACTGCATTTAACAAGGAATGCATTACAGCAAGGAAAGAAAAAAAAGTGAAAAGTGTCCTGCTACAAAACATCTATAATTCTAGGTAAGATGCAACATATATCATATTAAATATATGTTGGCGCTAAAACAAAATATTGAGGGAAAAAACACGAGCCAGTTATAAAAAGGAAATGGAATTCAGAGTGCTGAGGAGGATTTAATTTGGGGTTTGCACAGCCAGAGGGAAACAACAGGTAAGACCTTACCCCCTGAATGAAGCCAGGGCTCCAAAAATTATACATCTTAGGGGGAAGCCTGAGTTAGGGGGAAAAAAATCTACTTACCTAGTAAGAGTGATAAGGAGAAAACTTTTCTGCTTCAACTTCATCATCAGACAGGAAAAACTTCTCTAAAAATGTATAACGAGTCTTACACTCAACGTAGGATTCTGAAAGAAATATTATCTGTCATCCAGGAATCCATGAACAAATTAACATATGAGACGCTCCGAGATGGTGGTCTTCCAAGGGGAAAAAAAAAATGCAAACACAAGCACAGGTGCTCGCTCTCTAAGGAAAATTTCCTCAACTAAGTTACTTCAGGATTCCCACAGAGAAAGGTCAGCGCTCCTCTACCAGCGAGCGCACACTCGGCCTCACGGGTCGTGGGCGGGGCTGCCTGACGCGGTTCCCGTCAGGAGGGGCAGGGTTCTCGCGAGACTGCGCAGCTCTGGTGCTCGGACTCCAGCGCCTCCGCTGAGGTGAGGTGTAGCGGGCAGCCATCTCACCCTAGGAACTGTACTGAAGCGACAGGTGCAAGACCTCTGTACGCCCCAACGTATGAGCAAGTGAAACTAGACAAGCACAAAGGAAAGGAAAGGTTAGACTTTATTTTACTACTCAGATTTTATTTTTGTTTCGTGAGAATTCTTTAGACTTTGCCGGTGACAGTGGTGGGGTTGCAACCTTGGGAGCGTCCCCGGTAAAGCCAGCCACATACATGGAGGCCCCGGGGAGGCCGAAGAAAGGGGCAGACCACTCCTGACTGGCAGGTTGCAGGTTTCATAAACAAGGGAGCTTACGCAGGAGGCTTGTCTTGAGAGGCCACAAGACGAGAGAGATCTCTGCGCCCACCCACCAGAATCTGAAAAGTGTATACTGAGGCCTTCACTGGGTTCAGTCACGTGCTTCATTCAGATGGTCTCAACACCCTTAGCCTTTATCTCAAGACTGTGTCCTTGGGCAGCTTATGGACAGGGGAAGGCACGTGGAGTCCATGTTCCAAGGACAGGGCAGGGGCGCCCCAAATCGCCCAGGTCCAGCTCGATGGTCAACCAGTGGTCATACCCTCTCCGTGACTGCCCCCAACGTTAATACACTTTTCTACACATTACTAATTTATGAAAGTAAAAAAGTCTTCTAATATCATATATGTATATTTTGTTACTAAAGGAAAATTAATTTAAAACTGGGCACCATGTTTGTCCTGAATCTTTAATCATTTTAATGATTTAATCTTAGTCAATATTATTTAGAGTATTACATCTCTCATTGCTAACTTGCCTAGCAAATATAATAAAACATTAGTTGGCTTCCTTAAGGACTATCTAGAGATCTTGTTCCACTATTTAGGCATTTTAAGTAGTACCAATGAATTAATTGCTCTCAGCATCTGATTTGAGTTGTTTTTTGTTTTTTTTGTTTTTTTCGGCCCTGGTACTTAGATTTAATTGGTAGATACAAGATGAACACATAGAGTAGAATATATATAACCCAATTTGTTTTGCCTGGGCTGATTTAATTAAGTTTTCCAGCTGAGTGAAAACACCTTTTATTCCTCAACACTTTATTTACATAATCCTAAAGCTGGCAACCTACACAAATTGGAGGTTTTCTTAGGAAATGTGGAATCTATGTCCATCTATCTTGTGTCCAACATATATGTATAACTGGGGTCACTGCATTGAAACCCCTTGCAATTGACTAATCCAAAACCAGCTACAAAAGTTACATAAAATACAGAAATGGTGTGTTTATTTTGAGGCAATTCATCCAGATGTATACTTATGATTTGTATACATTTCTGTGTTATACATGTAGACAAAGCCCTTTTTTTTAAGAAAGGACATGCTGCTCAGTTTTGGGATAGTTTTGAGTCCTAATAAATAACTTGCACCCCAAATACTGATTTGGTATTTGTTTCTGCAGAACCCAACCTAGTACGATTTCTACATATACTTTAAACTTCCTTAAAGTAACATTCAGTAAAAATAGCCATTTTAGGATACAAATACACATGATGCATGATGCAGAAGGAAAATATAGCACTAAATCAAAAGATCGCAGGTGGATTGCACATTATACATATTACGAAGATTGGCAAACAATAGTGAGGTAGTGAGAATTGAAATAGTTTCAGTTTTGTGGAGTCTGTGAGACTTAAGCTGAAGTTTGGGCAGGCTAAGTTGCACGTGGAAAGATATGAAAATATGGACAAGTGAAACAACCACAAATCTTGGCATGTAAATAAAAATGCCATGAAGTATGGAATGGAGTTACTTAGGAGTCATCTTAATGCTTTTAATATCTCATTCTGTGATATATATTTTTTAAATGTTTGGTGTGCAAGATGAGGTGTCTCTCATCGCTAACTTTAACAGTCTATGTATGAAACCTCTTTTGATAGTTTCTTTACTTCATCATTTTATAATGATCAGTTCGTATTTTTAAATTGGCATTTATTTTGGTCACCTACTGAGTTTTAACATTCAAGTCATTCTTTGTTTCTTTTAAGTTTGAAAATATTGAGAGGAATTATGTTTTTTTAAACAGTAATTTCTCTCTTTAAAATATCCTTTCTACATTATAAAACAAACTATTTTCTGTGAATAAATTGATTTTGTATGTTTTTTCCTTTATCGTGGCAATGATATAAAATAGTGAGAATGGGGCTTCATCAGTATGTTAAGGCTACCAAAGCTTTGTGATGAGTATATTTTCAGTGAAGTAGAGAATATCAGTTGTAAATATCGACCGTTGTTCTATTTTCTCTAAGTATTTGTTAATGAGTTCAACTTTTTTTTTTCTTCTGCCACTAATATGTATTCTCTTATTTACTTTGAACACTTTGAGTTCATGGACATTCAAAGGGCTTTAGGATGGGTGGTCTACCTGGGACTTGTGCAGATTGATTTGTCTATTAGTCCCTCCAAGGAGTGACACTGTGCATGAAATACATGTGCCTTGTATTACTGGTGAAGCAGCTTTGTTACTTTTAAGGAGTTTGGTTTTATTTTTGTTTCTCTTACTGATACTTGGTAACTAATCTTCAAAGTTAATAACAGACACCTAGTGATTTGAGTGATTTTCCTGATAAAACATATCTGTATTATTTTTTTCTTCACTTGCAAAAAGTGTAAAATAATATTTTTGAGGTAATTACAGTATACAAGTATGTGGAAATGAATAATTACACATGTCATAAAGATGGGAAAGAAGAGTCTAGATAATTGTTGTAGTTTCTTTTGAAGGTGTCCTTATAAAATTATTTCCTTCTCCTTTGGGATAAGAATTAAAAGAATTCTTAGAAGTTCACCTGATGCCTTCCTGATAATAAAGTTCTGTCATTATGACAGATAGTTATCATTTTGGTAAATTATTTCTCCCTTCTAGCATGTGTAGATGTTTTCAGTGGATGCACCTGTCTTATAAGTGTCTTCTAAAGAAAATGAAAATGACACGACTTCAGGGGTCTGCTGGTTGAAATATTTTTTCCAATTATCTGTGTCAGCACAGAGAGAAATAATGTTAATTCTGACCTAAAGATATGGTTCAAGAAGCTTTTCTTCATGCATTCTTACAGTTCTCATTGATCTTTTTTAAGTGAAGGCCACTTAGCAAATTTCCTCCAGTAAGTTCCTATCTTTTTTTTCTTCAAGTTTTTGAATTCTTCCTACATTTTCTCTGTTAGTGATATTGCAGATGGCAGGTAATTGGCATTGTTACTCTTGTCCTCATTATCACTGTAGATTTTGAAAAACAATCTAGCAGAGTGCAAGATTCCAAGTTAACTGTCAGTTATATTCTTACTGAACAGAAAGAGCATCTGGCTTTCTAAACTGATTACAGACCTAAACCTGAGATGAATGTTTTAAAATATATTGTAACTTCATAATCTTGGAAATAATATTAATTATAGATACAATATCAATTTTCAGTTTCTTATACAAAAAAAATTTTGGGGGAGAAGAATGTATTTTTTATTTATAGAGAATTGTTACATGAAAAATGCTTAGAAATACTAAATTTAGGATAACAACTTACATATGCTTTAAGACTTTTCAGATATAATAGAACTTATAAATGCCAATTATTTATTGTGCATCAGTGAACATGAAGCTATATGTTAAACCTGATTATTCTAGTAAATTAAAACATTACAAAGCTCACAGTGCAATTCCAAATTCTTTGTCAAATCATAAAAACTGGCACACTCTTTAATCCCCAAAACACATAATATGTATAAAAGTTCAGGTCTAAGATATTTCATAGTATCATTTACAGAAGTAATATTTGGAAACATATAATATACAATAGAAAATGATTGCATACGCATTTTAGCCCATGTATATGATACAATGTATATTTTGGTTAATCTTACCTTTATTTTAAGTACATTTGTTGGCATAAAATATAAGCATGATACATTATGTATAAAAGTTACAAAATAATATGTACAGGAAAATGTTCCTCAGCATTTATTCAAAATCTGCAGGATTACATGCAAAATATATTTTCAGTAGTAGTACTATTGTTAATTTTAATCTTCCTTGTGATTATGCATGTTTGTTAACTTACAGTGCTGAAAATAAGGTTCAGTAATAATGATGATGATAATGAAAATTATTATTAGTGTTATATTAATGGTAAGCACACAGTTTCAGTGTTCTTCATTTTTCCAATGTTTCTCATTTTTATGAAATGCACACAGATAAAAAAATAATTTTGTAGCAGCCTTAACTAAACTGTAAAGAAACCTGGACATCAATATAGGGCAAGGTGAAAATTTCTTTTACTGTCTCATAATTCTATTCAGATTAATTAAATACATATTTTAATAATATTAAATATTTAAAACAATATTTTAAATATTTAGTTTGTAAAATACCTCAAAATAAAATATTTTCAAATCTTATAATGATAAAGTTAAGCTTGCTTCTATAAATATAATTTTTAATATTAAATGTAGTGGTTGCATTGAGCTGCTAATTCAACTTTTTAAAAGATTGTTTACATTCTGAGGGAGTCTAAATTGATAAGAAACTCTCAGTAGAGACAGGTGGTAGCAAAAGGCAGAAGAATATTTCGTAGTTTTTTTCTAATTGACAGAAACCGTTTTTATCTTTATTAACTAGCATTTTGCCATCTTAACTTATAAAAATTTATTATAAGGGTGGAATTTTTCTGTAGTTTATCAACCCTTTTTTAATTGAACAATATAATGATGAAGTTAACTATAATAATACAAATTAAATATGAATACAAGAAATTTCCACCAAAATGGGATAATTATAATGAATTATAATTATAATTCATTATAATGAATTATAATGAAGCTTTTTTTTTAAAGTTTACATAGGTACTGCTCTACTAGTTCTAATGACTTATCTTTAAATGCTATTCAAACAACTTGGGGCATTTTATAACATACTCAAAGTTGATTGTTGCTCTAAATTCATAAAATGTGTCAGAACATTTTCCTGTATTTTAACACAGTGGTTGTAATTTTCAATTACATTTATTCAGGTGTTAAAAACTTTCAGCTTGCAAATCAGTTTTGGAGGCAAAAAAAATTCCTTTAAAAACCTGAAAAATCAGAGTCACCCTCACAGTATTTTGAAATATTTTGATTATAAGCTCTTGATAAAACTCTTCCTCTAGATAGCAATGAATTTCATCATTAAATTACAAAGAGTAATATGCTATTTCTTCTTATAAACCAGAAAACTATATGAACTATATAAACATCAGTGTCATTAGTCATTGCATTTGCTCACTGAAATTAGCAAATTCATATATATAAAGTGTTTATCTATGTAAAATTAATGTTATCTATGTAAAATTTGGATTTTGTATGGATGTAGGACTTTGTTCAGGCGTGTATTTATGTCATTCTTCAAATTAAAAAAATACAAAAATTAGTAAGAAGGCCAAATTGTTTCTTCCGACCACTCCTTTTCAACAAAGTAGTAGAAGACCTAGTAAATAAAATAAGAGAAGAAAGAAAAAAGTATACAGATTGGAAAAAAATAAATAAAACTCTCTTTGTTCACAGATGATGTGATTAGAAAATCAGAAAGAAATGACAAAAAAAAAATTCTGAAACTGAGACATTTTTATAGCCAGGTTGCATGATAAAAGGTTAATATATAAAAGTTAATTGTTTCTCTATATACTAGCAATGAACATGTAGAATTTGAAATTAAAAGCAAATTATGATTTACATTAGCATCACAAAAATGAATACAAATATAACAAAATATGTTTGTATATAAGGAAAAGTACAAATATCTCATTAAATGAATCAAAGAACTAAATAAACAGAGAGGTATTCCATGTTTATGGATCAGAAGACTCAGTATGTCAAGATATCAGTTCTGCCCAATTTGACATATAGATTCAATGTAATCTCAGTCAAAATCCCTGGAAATTATTACTGGATACTAAGAAACTGATTCTAAATGTTATGTAGAGCAGCAAAAAGCCCAAGATACCCAATACAATATCGAAAGAGGAGAGCAAAGTTGGATCACTGATACTACCTGACTTCAAGACTTAATATGAAGTTACTGTAATCAAAACAGTGTGGTTTTGGCAAAGAATTGATAGATCAATGAAACAAAATAAAAAGACCAGAAATAGACCTTTGTAAATATATTGAACTGATCTTTGACAAAGAAGTGAAGACAATACAATGGATCAAAGGTTGTCTCTTTATCAAATGGTTCTGGAACAGTTGAAAAACCACCCTTAAAAAGACCTTAATGCAAACACAAAACTTTAAAACTTAAAAAAGATAAAATGGGAAAAAACTTAAATGACCTTGGGTATGGTAATATCTTTTTATATATAACATCAAAGACACAATCTATGAAAGAAATGAAAGAAATAATTGATAAGCTGGACTTCATTAAAGTTATAAATGTCTGCTTTGTTAAAGTACTGTCAGCAAGAAGAGAAAGCAATCCACATAGTGGGAGCAAATATCTGCAAAAGGCACATCTGATAAAGGGCTATTATCAAAAATATATATTTAAAAAACACCTAAAAGTCAACAGTACGAAAACAAACAACCCAATTTAAAATGGCCCCAAAACCTGAACAGACACCCAACAAAGAAGATATACAAATGGCAAATAAGCATATGGTAAGACTCTCCACATCATCAGAGAAATGCAAATTAGAACCACAGTGACATGCCACTACATAGCTATTAGGATAGCCAAAATATGAAACATTGGCAACACAAAATGCTGGAGAGGAGATGGAACAATAGAAATCCTCAAAGATTTCTGGTAGAAGTACAAAATAGTACAGCTACTTTGGAATACAATTTGGCAGTTTCTTACAAAACTAAACATATTTTTATTGTATGATTTAGCAGTCACAATCCTTGGTAATTACATGACTTGAAAATTTATGTCCATAGAAAAATCTTCACATGTTTATAAGTCTTATTCATAATTGCCAAACTTGGAAACAACCAGCATACCCTTTAGTAGGTGAATGGATTAATACCTTGTGGCACACTCAGATGATGGAATATTATTTAGTACTAAAATAAATGAGCTGTCGAGCCATGAAAAGAAATGGAGGAAACTTAAATGCATATTAATATTACTAAGTGAAAGAAGCCAATTAAAAAGGTTAAATACTGTTACAATTCCACTGATAGGACATTTTCAAAAAACTGAAATTACGAAGATAGTAAAAATATCAGTTGATGCAAATGTTTAGGGCAAAAGGCAGTATTAATAGGCGAAATATAGAAGATTATTAGGGCAGTGAAGATCTACTGTGTGATAATAGTGGATACATGTCATTATACACTTGTCAAAACTCATAGAATGTGCACCACCAATAGTGAACCCCAATGCAAACTATGGACTTTGTTGATAATGATGTGCTAATGTAGACTCAGCAATCATGAAAACTTACCACTGTGGTACAGGATGTTGAAAGTAGGGAAGACTGGGTGTAGTTGGGGAAGAGGGAGTATATGAGAACTCTCTGTACTTCTCTTTCAATTTTGAGGTGAATCTAAAACTACCCTACAAAATAAGGTCTATATATACATGTATATGTATACATCCTCTATTTTATAAACACTGTATATAAATGCCACATATATATTTATAAATTTATAATATATAAACATTGATAAATTCTCACCATTTTGAATATAGAAAAACTTTATTTCTGCATATGCAGCATCTAATACAAATCCTGGTACATAGTAGGTGCCTAACACATTAAAAATAAGTTATGCCATTTAACCTGTGACAGGTACACAGTGTTGTCATAGAAAATGATCCTTTAAGTACATATCCCTAGGAAGTTAATAATTATTAACATCATTCTCTACTTGATCTCCAGTCTGGAGTGAGCATAGCATCAGTTACTGCTGCTGCTCTTCCAAATGGTTTTTTCCAGTACTGGAAGAAAATGATGTGATGGTCAAAGTATTCACAAGTTCCTTTTTCAAATTGTGACCTAAGAAATCAGTGAATATATTTAAAACTTGAACAATACAAACAATACAAACATACGGCTTTAAAATTCTAATTAAAAAAAACTTGGAATTTTATATCTATATATAAAAATAATTCATCTAACTTTAATATTCCATGTCTGATGATCATAGAATCTTAAAGTTGTATGGATTTCAGAATAATTATTGCTAATTACCTCATTTGTATAGAGACAAAGCCAATAAAATTAAGTGAATTCCCCAAGGTCATATAGCCCATTAGAATGTAATCTTTGACCCAGATCTCTTGGCTCTTTGATGAATAATCTTTTAACATCAAACCTTTTTTGTAGCACTAAGTGATGCATTGTTCTCATTTCATTTTCTATAGTTGAATTGCACTCAAACATTGCTGATTTATCATAAACTAGATTTTCCCAGCAAATTATTTATATAAAAATTACAGTAGAACCTAGTAGTGGGTATCCATTAAACACAGTGTGATTGCATGCAGTATCAATTGTATCATTCATTATTTGTGCCTATACCATTCTATCACTGCTACAAAGAGACTGAAAGCTCTAAAGTTAAAAATAATTTAATAGGAAACTAAGTATCTTTATCATTTTCTTCTATCATTCTCTAAAGTCTACTAGGATAGACAGTGATTCTTTAGAACTGGACTACTTAAAGAGGCTAGTCATTGGAAGCCATTAAATACAATCTGCTTTTCTCATGTTGAAACCTATGTAAGACTATTATTTTTCACAGTTTAGGTGATATTGTAGCTTAGAGTTTCAGTAACTAAGTAATTAACTAACTAAATCTCAGCGAATCAAATGTGATGAGTAAGTTTACCTAAAACGATTCATTGTAGGAAAAACTTTATTCTGATGGCTGACGAAGGCAAATTAAAATGGATAAATAAAAAATAAATTGCTTGCAGACAGGGCTGCCGTAACAAAATGCCACAGTTTGGGTAGCTTAAAAAGTAGAAATTAATTTTCTCAGAGTTCTGGATGCTAAAAAACTGAGAACAAGGTGTCAGCAACTTTGATTTCCCCTGAGATTCCCCACTACTTGGCTTGTAGATAGCCCCCTCTTGCAGTGTCCTCACATGCCCTTTTCTCTGTGCTTCAGCACCCTGGGGTCTCTGTATGTCCTGATTTCCTCTTCTTTTAAGGACACAAGTCTTACTGAATTAGACCTACCCTAAGGGTCTCATTTTAGCTTAATTTCCTTTCTAAAAGTTCTATCTCCATATGCAGTCACATGCTAAGTAACTAGAGTTTAGGATTTCGCCATGTGAATTTTGGGGATACAGTTCATGCCATAACTTAAACTAGTCAAATTGTTCTTTACAATATGTATGAGAAAAATATGTATATCTTGGATAATAAAGATAAAATGTACTATGTTAACTAATTTTATCCACATTATTTTAAATCTAAGTTAGCCTTTTTTTTTTTTAATTTTTTATGTTAAAAAACCCAGCAGGTATGTATGGAAATAAGAAAGCTAGTCCAAAAATAAAAAGCTTATAGCATTGACCTGTTTTCTAAAACTTTTAACCTGAAAATACTGGTGTATCATTAATTACATTCAGCTCAGTGGCAGAAATGTAAAGGCTGTAGAAAATGATAAGGGCTTTTGAATTTCTACCACTACTTTTGATATAAATTAAACTGTTAAGCAAGAAAGCATTTCAACAATATATTTTTTCAAACAAACAAAAGAAGTGATGAAAATTTGTCTTACCTCTGATATTGTCAGATAATAGACAAATGACCCAGAAACTGGGGGAACAAAAAGTTGCTGAATAACTTTTATCATACTTCTTTTCACACATTTTTCAATATGGCATTGCAGAGATACATTTGTTGCCTGTTACATTGCTTGACCTAACCCAGATCATAATGCATAAGGATGTTAGTATTTCAAAAGCACTTTGTCATTTTAGATAATATATTGGAAAAGAAGTATAATTTTAAAGGATGGTCACCTTTTGATATGTTTCAGCAGAAATTCTGTATCTATTTAATCAATAGCCTGAGCATTATTAAAGTCAGTTTATACTTGAATGCTTCACATTTCTTCCACTGTTGTGATTCTTCCTAAACATAAAATTATAGAACATTTTTGAGTTTCAGCTGAAAAATAGTTGCTCATTTCCTAATAAATATGAAAATGTTACTATTTAACATTTTAAAATCAATGTACTTTTTTTTAAAATAGAAACTATATAATTGTCAAATTTTATTATATATTTATTAGCTTATAACTTAAATGTCAGTAACATTACTTCTCCATTTCTTTCTGTTTATTGGGTTATCAGTTTTAAGTGTTGCTTTAATCATTAGATTCTATAGGAAAATCATAGTAAAATTGTCTTTATAAAAACCTATTCTCCTAAACATTTTAATGGAGCTTAAATGACTTCACCAATTCTCATAAAAATGAAGTGAAAAATTATGATTGCATTGTATTAATGAAATGTATTATATTGAAATTATCTACTCAGTTATAAAGAATGTATAAGAGTAATGATTCTTTTTGGGAAACAATTGTGGTATCTGGTGTCTTAGTTGATTGTTCTAAGATGTTTTAAGAAAAAGTTCCAACATTTTGTAGGAATTTAGTTTTATCGTTTTTGGAAGTGCAACTCTATATACAACTTTACATTTTTTTTTTTAAATGCTGAGTATGAGTTTTCTCACTATATTTTATCCTGTTACAATTTGGAGATAAGTTTCTTTTGTTCTCTAATTGTTCATTTGTTTCTATAGTTTGCCTTTAAAGTAAAGAGATGATTTTGTTAAACAAACAAAAATACTCATCTAATGATGCTAAGACCATAGTCCACACACGAAAAGTGCACTGTAACAGACTAGTGACTATTGGGACTTCATGCTGCTACTATCTGAATTCTAAGTCTAATGCAGATTTGTAATTAATAATAAACATTTTGTTGTCCTCATCATCAATAACTCATTATATAATAAGAGAATACTAAAGTCATGCATATGAATAGTTAAAATCTTTTTGTTAGCAATATTATTTTAAAAGAATTATCATCACACATATTCGGTAAAGGCAAAACCATCTGTATATGAGTGAAGTCCCACTTTTTTTTTTCTCTCCTCTGTCTTGTGCTCATTACCTTTTGTCTCCTTACTTCTTAAGATTTTATTTTCAGTTATTTCCCCAATTTCAATTTGTTTTTCCTCACAGACTCTTTCCCTCAGAGAAGATATGTTATCTTGGCATATTTCCCCTGTGTGTCTCTGGCAGATTTTCTTGCTGTCTCATTTGAGGAAGCTAGTTTTTCCCCTGGGCTCCCGCTTCCTCATTACACTTTGCCAAGATGCTCTTCACTCCTTTCTTTCTCTCTCAAGAGAGACTGCTTTTTAACCTATTTTCCTTTGTTTAACTCTTAACAGCTGTGAACCAAATGTTTTTTAACCACATTAAAATACACAAACAAGAAGATCACCTTTGGGATCATAGGAAGTTGAGTTTCATTAGTCCACTCCAACATGTGACATTGTACTTGTAACCTTGGAGAATGCCTCATCAGCTTGAGATGATGTGATGCCTCCTTGTCCTCCCACCATATTCTGGTGTCTTCTTGAGAGAACCCACATAGTCTTGCATTTGTTTTTGTGTGTGTCTGTGTCTGTTTGTATGAAAATGTATACATATCTCAAGGATAAAAATTAAACCTCAGAGGCCAATAAAATCTAACACACAAATAAAGAAGGTATTCACATCATTAAGCAAAGGTGTTATAATTTGATTCTGTCACTTGAGAACACTAACAAGGTTCATAAAGGAAGAAAGAATAGTTTCTGTTAGAATGTTCTCTAAATGAGATTATTTTAGTTGCAAGCAGCCGTTTCAACTTTAGTATTTTCAGCAAAATCATATGGTGAGCTCACATCTATGGAAAAATAAAAACCCATCTTGAAAGTTTGTCAGAAACCAAACAGTTTCACAGAACTGGAAGGCAGAATGTATGGGAGCCTGCCTCATAAAGCCAAAGACAGCTTTGCAAATTTTCAGGTTCATTTGTCACTTTGGAGAAGATTTATTACCCAGGGGGGAATCCTTCAATTTGAAGAATATGTCTGCCCTTTATCTGTGAGAAAGAGAGTAACTTGTGTAGCCCACCAAACTCTATTTAATGAAAATGAAGTCATTCCGCATACAACAATCAAGAAGAGGGAGTAAATGCAAGTTTGGCCAAGACAAAAATAAAGTGTCCATTATAATAAAGTCATTTGATTGCTTGACATACTTTCTTATATACATATAGTCCCTAAAATGGCAATACTAACTTAAGATATTCCAGAAACAAACACCACTATATTCCACTATATTTTCCCCCTCCACAAGAGTAGAAAATCTGAAGTTGTATTATTTATTTTAGTATACTGCTATAAATTTAGCTTCTCTGAATATAAATGGCCATTTTTCTCATTACAGTTCATTTTTTAATATTTTTCTTTTCCTGATTTTTATTTTTCCTCCAGTTTTATTGAGATACCATTGATGTACAGCACAGTCTAAGTTTAATGTGGACA
Organism: Camelus ferus; assembly: GCF_009834535.1. Taxonomy (NCBI): domain Eukaryota; kingdom Metazoa; phylum Chordata; class Mammalia; order Artiodactyla; family Camelidae; genus Camelus; species Camelus ferus. The sequence continues at coordinate 96,163,114 of NC_045697.1, read as the reverse complement.
GCATAACAATTTGAAATCCACATATCATGAAGTGATTATCACAGTAATTTTAGTGGACATTCATCATCTCATATAGATACAAACTTAACTAAATAGAAAAAATTTTTCCTTGTGATGAGATATCTTAGGATTTGCTCTCTTAACCGCTTTCATATGTGATTTGTATGTTACATCTCTAGTACTTGGTTGTCTTTTACTGGAAGTTTGTACATCTTGACTGGCTTCATCTGATTCTTCCGCCTCCCACCCCACCCCCACTCCTGCCTCTGGTAAGTACAAATCTGATCTCTTTTTCTATGAGTTTGCTTATTTGTTTTTGAAGTATAATTGACCTACGACATATGTTAGTTCCTGTTACTGAACATAGTGATTTGTTCTATACTTTTCAAAATAATCACCACGATAAGCCTAGTTATGATCTATCACATACTATTACAGAGCTGTTGACTGTAGTCCCCACACTGTACATTTCATACCTGTGATTCATTTATTTTGCATCTGGAAGTTTGTACCTCTTAACCTCCCTCACCTATTTGAATCCATTTTTAATATTCAACTAAGTGAAAAAATTTTGGCATATTTAACCTTCATACATTTGTTGGTGGTGGGGTGGGATAAGAGGGAAAGAGAAGTGTGTTAATAGCTATATAGATATATATAGATAGATATAGATATATATATAGATATAGATATAGATATATAGATATATATTACAATTCAGGGAAAGAAATATAGATAGGGGTTATATAATCTTTATTTATGCAAATAGTAGTAAGGCCCTAACTTCCAATAAACTTTTCGTGTCCCCCATCACCTGCTATGGTAATGGTTTTATTCAGTCAACATGATCTCATCAATGTCATGGACCAGTGTGATACATTTTGCAAAGGATAGGGAATTAAGATTCCTGCAGAACATGGTTGGAGAGTTAATGTAATCATGAGTAGGATAGTGAAGATTACTTCTGGCCAAGCTAGAAGACAGAAAACTGCTTCTGATGGTCTTTACTAACAGATATAGGAAAAAGCATTTGCAAGGTTAATACCTACATATCAGGTGCAAAAGATTCCCTAATTTGATCCAACACTGAAACTCTCATTCTCCAAGATCCATCTAACTTCTGCACAGGTCAAGAGGGTGAGCTGAATGAGAATATGAAAAGATTGACCTCTTCTGTATCTTGATTGTAGCACTATCTCTGTAATCTCTGCAGTAGCATGGTATTACCTTCTCTTGACTGTTTAAATCAACAGAGGCAGGTATGATGGCTTCTAATTGGCCTTTACTGCCAATAATTTTCACTCTGTGGATCAGGAAACTCTGTCAGTTTCTGGGTATATTTATTTCAATTGTGCATTTAAAAATTGGGAAATAACCACAGATTGCATTCAGGGTCCCATGGTAAGCTGAACTCAAACCAAACTCCTTTGATTGCCTGAATTCTGTAAGCTTGTACTCTTGTGGACCATGGTGACATTTGAGATTCCAGTTTAGAACCAGCATCTGATATTTCCAAATATTCTGATTATTTTCCTTTCACCAGTATGCAACCATCCTGGTAAATTATGTCATATCCCTCAGGAGAAAGCTGAGAAAAGATTTATAAATTTATGTCAGTATAGCAAGAGGACTATACTTCCTCTTCATTCAGGTATCTCTGTGCTGCGAACTGCCTTAAACCTGGGAATATTTTGAGAGACTGTGACTCTTCACTGTGGTGATTTAGTCATACTTCTCTGTTCAACAGCTCTACAGTTTTTCCACTTATATGAGTCAAAAATGGCTCAGTAAAATGCCTATTTCAATTCTAGGAACATCATGATCAGTTAGCTAATGTCCACTTCTGTAGATAAAGTTTTTATGGTTACTGCTTGTACCTACTTACCATTAAAGTAATCGCAACTATCTTATCTTTAACAATTAAGTACTGCCTTTGCAATCCTGGTCTGAGCATCTGAATTGAATTCAGTTTGTCAGATAATTCAATGACAGAGTTTTGCACTATGACTTCTGGCCTACAGGCAAGAAGTAATACAGAGTTTTGAGAATGTGGTGACTCCCCTTATAAATATAATTACCAAAGCCTTCATAAAACAATAGTTTCTGGACTTTTCCAAGAGACATAATTTGAAGATGTTGCATGAAAATCTTCTCTAACATTCAAATCTCCCTAATCCTCTAGATACCATCCGTTATGATATACCAAAGGATTTCCAAAACCTTAATTTCATTTATCATAGGTTGCCTTTGAGTCTAGATTTCACTCAAAATACCAAACAAATGGTTAGAGCCATTCTCCCAGCTAAAGCTGAACCTGGAATACTTTTTACTGTATCTCTATCAATGACCACAGCTTGATATAACATTGTATGTCTTTCATCCTAACACAGTACTCTTAGGATCCATTACAAAACATTTATTCCACATTCCTATTTATGTAATTTGACATAACTTTGCCATTTTTGGAGTATACTGAGCCTTCTCATGGCTCATACTCTTTACGTTTCTCTCTGGGACATGGTGGCACTTGAGTCTGGTTCTAGGTCTGGAGGCAGTAAGAAGCTATAAGATTGGGTCCTGAAGGTGATCAGAAGTCTCCCACCAGACAACTGCCTCAGGGGAGGCAATTAAAGATATTTTTTTTCAGACAAAGAGAGACTGTATTCCTCAAAGAATCAGAAGGAGTTTGGGAGTTCAGTGTCTCCCTCTTTATGAGACTCTGCCCATATGGCTCCATTCCAATTTTCAGGGTCCCATTATTCCCCAACAAATATCTTTATAATAATAGACCTTATGATGTTATAAATTCCATTTGTGTTGTAATTCAGCCACTTACAGGATTAAACCCTAGGTTTGGTTTTCAGAAATAGCAGCCCTGCAGCTATAGGAAATAATAATTATTTAGCAGGCATAGATGCTTTCTTGTTCTTTACCCAAGCCTTTAATCTTAAAGTTTGAAGCACAGAGCTTACGATTTTCTTTCTCCAAGTTCTTAAGTGCACTTAGAAACAACTAATTAATTATATTATATTCATTATTTTAACTAAAATATTTTATGGCAGTGTCTATTTGTTTACCCAGAGTTTTAGTTTAAATAAATTTATGTACAAATTGAGATTATATATCACTACTATTCCTTTCCTCTATCTGTTGCATAGTCTCCTTGCTTCACAATTGCCAGATTACTTGAGCACAATATCTATGTATTTTTACATCATTATGAATTTCTTTAAAAATTCAAGATGAGTATACAGATGGCAAAACTAATTTCTAATTCTGTGTCTGGCAAAGAAAACCTTATTGATAAGGAGGATATCTTACCAACATAACAAAAAATAATGAAAATTATGAGCTCTCAATTCTAGTTTTCACATACTTATACATTTAGATCTTTTGACTAATTAAGATTCCAAGGTTTGAAAATAAACTGCTCACAAATTATAATTTGATACCTAAGAATGAAGGAATTGGCACTTGACAACCTAGCTCTACCTAATCAATGGAATTTGATAGAATAATAAATTGTGAACTCTTTTTCAATGATGATCATGGTGATTAGCGGTCTTTCAAAACAAGTAACACATTGAAGGGAATTTTACAAACATTTCTGGACAACCTAGTGATCAGGCAACTCATAGATATCTAGATGGTAATGAGTCAGTGATAATTGATTATTCATTTCTACCTTCACCAACAAGAAAGCTCAGTTTTAGTTCCTTCTTCAGAGTATTAACAACTAAATAAAGGCTGTGATGGCTTCATCACAGTTGTCCTTCATTGTGTTATACACACACATAAACACACACATACACACATGACTGGAGAGGGTTTTTTGGTTTAACTGACATGAGAATAACCTATTCAATAATCTGAAATTGGGCAAGTTATATTTTAGAAGGCACCAATTGAAATACATAAAGCACTCTGAGTATATTTTCTTTAATAATATTTTTATAATAATTCCAGTTATTCCTTGTGTAACCTCATACCCCATTTGAGAATTACACTGGAAGTGAAGCCTTGGTCAATTTCTGCCATTCAATTAATTAATGAATTAGTTATTAAACTCAGTCACGCTGCTTCCCCCAACGTATCACCAGATTTTTGAAGATGGTCCAAATGGCTAAATGTGCAATAAATCTTACATTCAAACACATTTCACATAGATAATTATACCACTGTGTTCTTCCCAAACCATAGAAAATTTCAGCGTATTCTCTTAGTTGGTCATTATATTTCTGAACTTTAAAGATCATATTATCTATTGCTATTGAGGGTCCAATTATATCCTCTTTAGTTAATAGAATTTTAACAAAAGGAGCTGTAAGAAGCTATCTTTAATTATTTTTGCAACCATACAAAAATTGTGAAAAAATGTGCATTATTTTATTATTTAAACTTTGCCTTCTGTTGTTTCAGTCATATCACACAGATTACAGTTATCACTGATGAACCCCTTGTTTGCTAGAAGGAAAAATGAAGCATATTTCCTAAACTGTACCAATGTAAAAAGATAGCAAAAATGAACATTGAAATACTAGAAAGTGAGTGGTTTCTGTGATCTAGCTGTCCTGTCTGCAAGCTGTGAATATAGATTGTGTTATTTAACTATGTAACCGGTAGGCATCTCTCCCTTTGCTGCTATGTTAAAAAAAAAATGCAGTTCAGTGTGCAGAGACACAGCTAGAGGCATAAATTCATCTGTCTGTCATTTGAATTATATTTACCTTTAAGCCTCAAAATCAAATAATCCAAGATGCCACTGTTATTGATAATTTCTTTCTAAAAATATTTCCTTTGGTTTTTTGATGAAGATACATATTTCTAAATACTTTAAAAAGTCACCCTCACAAAAAGTCCTCTGAGAATTTCTGAATGTGTGCAACATACAGCACTTGTCAGTTGAAACTGGGACAAAACTGCATTGATTCTTGTTTGTTTTAAATTTTTATGCAAGCAATTGGATATTACAGTGTATTTTACATACAAATGAGTCCACTCCTAATAGAAACCAGAAATTCTGTCAATCAATAGATGGGGTAAAAGGGAACGCTTTCAAATATGTTAGTTACCCTCCACTGAATTATATAATAAGTGATTGCAGAATGTGAGAGTAAGTAATAGCCTGAATGGAAGCCAGTGGTAGGTAACAGAGTTATTTGTGACATTATCAGTGAATGGCAGTCAACATATTGGATAATGTCATGAATAAAAAGTTGATATAGACTTTCCGTTATTCATTTTCCAAGTCTCTCAAACAAGCTATATGCAATTACATTAGAAGGTTACCTCATTGCATTATTTAAAAACCAGTTTTTGAGAAAAAATTTTTTAAAGAAAGCTGTTTTTCTCACATCCATAAATAAAAGTGAAGAAATATTACAAATACTTTCTTGTATTACTAGATAAATATTGTTAATAGAAATTTGAAACATGAATAGACAATAACCTTTCATTAAATTTAATGGTATAAAAGAAAGAGAAAATGGTGAAATTTACTTTTAAAATAAGAATTGATGTTGGTATATACTTAAATCATAAATAAGTGTTATAAAATCTATATAATTGGACTAAATATATCATTAATTGAAAATAAAATTGTGAAGACTCAAAGAAATTTAATTTTTATACAAATCATAAGGCACTAATAAATGCTAATAGAGAAGATAAGCAAAATTGGTGTATTCTTTTAATTTTAACCTGAATAGGGGTTTCTATGGGAGCATTTCCATTTAGAGGATAGCGGAGAATATCCTGTAAGAGACCTGCACATAAGCTTTATAAAAGGAGTAGTAAAACTCAATGAGTAAGCTGTCATATATAATGAAATAGGGAGTTGTTAACCTTAACATGCAATGAGAAGCCTGTTAATAAAAGTGGTGTGCTGCCATCTGGTACAATTAGAAGATATTCTATTTTACTTGTTACATATTATTCCTTTGTTTCTATCTCTTTTTTTTTTTTTTTTCATTATATGCTAGCCACCAGTTGACAAAGCCCTGTTGTTTGTAGGCTGAGTTAGAACTTGGCAAATAGGAAGTGAGGTTACTGTCTGAGAAATTGCCAAGAAAGCTGTTTATGGGTCTAGATTGGGTTCTTCATTATGTTACTCTACAAAGTCTCATCCATTTAGTTATTTACTGTTAGAACTACTGATATATGGCAGTTAAAATTAAATTAAAATGCTTGAATAAGGTTCATATTATTGTCAAACAAGGGCATGAATGTAAATATTGAAATATACTGCATTTCACTGTAATTGAACTGTAAGGTAAGTTACCACCATTAACAGTAAATCATAAAATCCAAAAGCATGCTGATAAATGGTAATAATATTCATGCCTTGCCTCATAAATTGATCTACATAACCTTTTTTAATTTCCTCAAAACATATAGTAGTAAAGTCTCTACTTAGCAAAATGAGAGATTTGCCAAGAATTAAATAAAGGACTATCCCTGCTTTTAATAAAACAGTATGTGTAATACAAGAAAAAGATATACTGAACAAGACAGAATTTTTTGCAATAACTTTTATAAAATAATAGCAGGGCTATAACCTAAATAAAGTGTGATGAACAAGAGAGAGTGATCTGCTCTGTGGCTGGTCTGGGTGATGGTGTTCAGATGAAGTGTTTAGAGAATACATTTAAGATAGATTTTGCTCAATAAGTCTAAGCAGTGTGGTGAGGGGAGACAGAAGCCAAAAATCTAAATTTGGGGTCCTCTAATACTTGGCTACTAAAAGCTCTTTCAGAATTAATTTGGTAGTTTTCATCAATACTGAATAGTTAATCATAGTTACTATATATTTTTACTCACACTGAATCCTGATAGCATAAGAACATCATCATATAAGAGAAGTCAAGTTATAAACCAGTAAGTCCAAAGGTTTATAACAGCCTTTGAATTATTTGGCAATACAACCTGATTCAGTTAAGCTAAAATTAATTGAAAATGATTATTTTTTTAAAGATATATTGTCATAAGTCTGTTAATATGATTTAGAAACAAAGCTATTCATAATTGATCAAAAACAATTATATTCAAACAACTGCAGTCAAATAATTCTGACCAAAATCAGTGGTAGGTAATGAGTGTTTAGTGATAGATGCAGAGCTAAAAAAGATAAAAGAAGTTCCTGCTATCATGGGAGTTACATTGAAAACATTATAGAAATTGTCTATTATAATAAAAATTATTAAAATATGTTTGATAAATGCTACCAAGGGTAACCACATGTTGTTCAGGGAGCATGTAATATAGAGGTCTAGATAATCCTTGGGAGATACAAATGAATACTTCGGGAAATCTTGATGGATAAGTCTAGTAAGGAAAAAGAAGCAGGATAATAGAGTCCCATAATAGCATGGTATTTTTGTGAAGGTCCTCAGGTAGAAAGAAGCTTAATGCTATTTGAGGATCTAATTGGGTCTGTTCTTTAGGAAGATTATGAAGAATCCAAAAACTCAGTCAGAAATAGTATTTACCCAATAAGACTCAAGAGTGCAAGCGCCATCCTAAATTATTCAATATTGTCTGTCTTAACAAGTGTACCTAAAATTTCCTTCTTAGAACTGAAGTATTGTGATCAGATAATGAACTTCAAACAATGACTTTTTAAACTTTAGTTCCTCAGAGTTAAAGAAATCCTTTTTTACTTAGATAAACTGCATTTTATTTTATTTTGAATAATAAATATATTAATTACTTACATATACAATAAAAAATCACATAAAGTTTGAATCTAAAGTCAAATTTCACAATAACTTTTGTCATAAGAGTAAATATTAAAACTGATATCTTTTTCTTCATTAAACATTAAAATTTTAATTTTAAACTGGGGAGATTATTTTATAGGTTGAATTTAATTGTAATTGTAAAGTAGTATTTTTATGTCTTCTCTTTCTTAATGGTCATTTGTATTGATTTTTATGCTGAAGAATTTGTGGCTTATAATAGAGGTAGCTTTAAAAACCATCAAAGCAAATTATACACTTAATATCCTGAAACAGTGTATTCTTAGATAAATTGAGCTCTGAGTATTCTTTACTTTCTGAATTCTGTTTATGCATTTGAATTTTGGCGAGTATTCTTTTCTTAAATTATGATCCAACAGATTATATCTTAGTGTTCCCAAACTGTGTTGATTTCTGTTTCAAACATTAATTCTGTAACCTCAGAAAGAATATAAGCTTAGCTAAACACTTTCAAAACTCTAGAAAACTGAATGATGATCAGTATTTTAAACATAGGAAAAAAATACACTAGGCTATCTCAAATAAAGGCTAAGTAGGAAGTTAATATAGTCAGAAGGGTCATTTAGTCTCTATAGTACATTTTGTATTATTCTCTGATTCATTAAAAAAATGTTCTTTGGACAGATTAGAAATTCAAAGCCCATTAAGGCCATTTTTATTAAACTATCTCTTATTTGTTACTTTAGGTTAAATTTCTTACTTGAAAATTAAATGTTATGTTGCTCCACACTTTGCTATTCTAGGTTAGCCCCTTGCTATCTAATAATTTTTAAAGAAAGAGAGAAAAGATAATTAATTAAAATTAATTATTTAAAAGAAAATATTTTAAAAAAGACAATGATGGCATAATACAATTCACATTTCAGTGTGATTATCCTAGATATTTAAAAGTAAATTAGCTTTTACTTTTAGACCTAAAAATTTTAAAGTCAAGTGCAGGGTAAATTGTAAGAAAGTGCAAATGATCATTCATTATTGATGGTAAAATATGCATGAATAGAAAAATCTTATGTTGTTTTAAAATTATTTCATCAACCAATGTCATTTAATTATTGTTTGGTATTATTGTATGTAAAGAGAGATTTGACATAGATAAATCAAAATTGAACTTCCAACATTTGGCTTAAATTACTGAATAATTAAAATATAAAATATAAAATATAAAACATATGTATCCAGGATATAAACCTGATTACTAATTTTATAATAAGATAATATTCAAGCATATTCTGTGTTCATAATCTGTATCTACATAAAATAACAGCTTTTAATTTGTGATAATTCTGGCCAAAACCATAGTTCTGTGAAATGAAATGAATATTAAACTTGAGTATTAGTTGAAGTATTTTATATTACTGATTTATTTTGGACATTATTGCTCCTTATAACAAGTGAAGAAAGCTCTGTTTCAAACAAATAAGTATATTTAACAAAATATATTTATGCAACACAAATACATTCATTTGCCAAGGTTTCTCCTTGGTGTTTAATCCACAAATGTTAGTAAGATATTAGCATATTAATCAACTGCCATTTATAAGTGTAATTAATGAATAAAGTATGTAACCACTGTGCTTAACTGTATTTTGAAATAGATCATTATTCTAGATAGAGCACAGTGCTTTCAGTATGAACATATGATTAGTTGTGGAATAGGTTTCAGTTTACGCTCCCTAGAAAGGGCTATTGATGCTTATTTGGTTTTGAAAACTTACAAGACAGTCTTGTGTAAGTCCAGAAGTACACAAAGAAACATGCTCACACACAGCCCTGACATATATAAGCATATAATTATCCTTACCAGGTAAATGTACACAATTCTTATTTTCTTTTGAAGCCATTCTGCCTTAACTTTGAACAAGATATACATAATACTGATCAATTTTAAACTTTCACTCATTTAGAGCTATATATCCCCCCGTATCATTTAGAGGTACATATTTGTGGTGTGTGTGTGGGTGTGTGTACATTTGTATAAGTTTGTGTATATGCATATTTATTTAAGCATATACATACATACATAGAAAAATACTCTGAAAGATTTTATAATGATTTTTATATCTGTTCAAATTTTTAATCCTTATATGCTGTATGTTTTTCTATTACAGAATAACAAATCACTACAAACACAGCACTTAAAACAACACACATTTATCTCACTATTTCTGAAAGGTAGGGAAACTGGGCATGGATTTCCTGTGTCCTTTGCTCAAAATCCTACAAGAAGTACATCAAAGTGATGGCTTGGGCTGTGATCTCATCTAATGTTTGTGTTCCTCAAGCTCATTTAGTTTTTGGCAAAATCATTTCTCTGCAATTGTAGGAATAAAGTGTCCATATTTTTTTTCTGCCTGCTGAGAACTGCTCTCAGCATCTAGACCCTAGCTACTTGACTGTCTTACTACATGGCAGGTAGATTACTTCTTTAAAGACAGGAATCTCTCTCCTCTCCTATATAATAGACAGGAGTCTTTGTGATATAATGAAGAGGATGATTATACCATCATTTTTGCCATAAATGGTAATAATCAAAGGAACTTCTATCCCATTATATTCATAGGCTGTTTCATAGTCAAGAAGAGGAAATTATGCAGAACAAAGTACCCCAGAAGAGAGAAATCCCAGAGGCCACCTTAGAATTCTGCCTATTTATGTGGCTGGAGATGTTTTTTGTTTGTTTGTTTTTTTGCATAGATGCTGAGGAAAATGGCTAAGTTAATGAGATAATCTTTAAAAACCTCCCTGAAAAAAAAAACAAACAATTTTATAATTACTATTTTGCACTATATTTGGCTATACTATTGTACGTTCATCTATTAATCATCTACACAAAAGAAAATGAGTGATAGTTGGTAGTTTGGGCTATCTGAAGTTACCCTATTTTTCATGGATTCCACAGTGCAGATCAAGTGAATTCAAGAGAACAAGTGAATAGGGTTATTTTTCCTTGCTTTTTGTAGGAATGAAAATGCTTTCTGAAATTCCGGTGGCAGATTCTGACTGTGTCTTTTTCTAAGCCCTCTGTAATGGAGTAGATTTGAAATTCTTTTGTGGCATCAAATCCCAGCTGCCTGAAACCACCTGCCTTTATAGAAGAAGAGAGCTTAGGTGAATGAGAGGATACCTGAAAGGGATGTTTTGTTATGAAAATACCAATAATTTTAATGTGAAATGATCCAAAGCTATCAACCCAATGGTATCATATAGAACATATGAAAAAATTTTAAAAGGCAACTAGAAAGTACTTATTAATATGTAGATACTGTTAATTCATACTATTCCAAGGGTAAAGCATCATATATTTCAATTTTGTAATGCATTTATTTAAGGGGGTGGTGATTATAGTTTCATTATGACAAAAATTGACTAAAAATATGCTATCAAAATAAACCCAGTTATTAAGTATGTGTAATATAATTAAAATAGGATAATAGGTTAAAAGCACTAGCCCTAGTAACCAAAATTATTATTGCTGCTATTTCTAGTTTATAGAATGTCTTTTTTTCAGAACTAATGTCTTGATTCAGTAAGAAATAACCAGAGAACATCAAAACTATTTGCGGCATTAATGTCATGAAATACAGGGCAGATTCAACTTGTTAGTAAGAGATAAAAGTTGCATGAAAGTTTATAGATTTTAAAAGCTAAATTAATCTCATAATCCCAAAATCCACTCGTTTACCTTGTCCATTTATTTATGTACCTGAAAACAGATACTGTGAGAGAGAGACAAAGGAAAAGTTTGAGAAAATATCATGTGTTTGCATACATATGTTTGGAATACAAGGAAGTTAGGACAGTACACACTTATAATTTCCACTAAAGTAGCAAAAGTTTATTTTGAATATCTTTGCATATTTTGATATATCATATCCCTCATAAACAAAGTATTGTTTGAGTTTATTATTCTGTTCCTCAGACAGCATTGTGTTATACATGATCAAAAGTTATCTCATTAAAGAGTGACAGTACTTTTGCATTAGTTGTACTCAAAGCTTCCTTGGGCATTATACCAAAGAAAAAGCAAATGACAGTTGGTGTCAACACTAAACAGCTTAGGGCAAACTATTTTCTCAAAACCTATGTAATTTAATTGAAATGCAGTATTTCATGAATATTAGAAAACTAGGGATTATTAAAAATGGCAAGGAAAAGTGAATGCATGACTGTTTAGAGTAACAAGCAATACAAATTTATTCATTCGACACATCGCTGAATTATTTAAAACTCAGCCTAAGCACAAGGTCATGGAATAATTTTGGCAAGTAGGCATTTTGCATGATGCATTTCCATAATTCCCCTGCATCTATAAAGTTGATCACAACTTTGGCATGGAGACATTTTCCTTGTAGTTACAAAGCCAGATAAAGTCTTTGATTCAAAATTAGAGCCAAAGCAAACTATTAGCACTTGACATAGAAAAAATATGTATTTATGTATGAAGGGAAGAAAGTCCTAAAATTTGTGTTAATTTTATACTATTTTATGTTAGAATGTTAAGTAGCAACTTTAAAACTTGCAAACAAAGTGAAAGAAAATTGAAATCCCTATATACTTCTTAATTTTAATTTGACACCAAAATAAAAGTGATGTGTAGAATAAATATTAAATTCTCAGATCAAACTTCCACACAGAAGACTTTAAACAAAACTTGTTAGTCAAGTAACTGAAGTAATACTTACAGTTTTTCATTTCTGTTGCTGTTTTTTTGACTTAGGACATTTCCTTTTGATTCTTTCTTAGTGTCTCCTCTCTGCTCACATTACCCATCTTTTCTTGCAGTGGGGTCTACTTTTTCCGTTAGAGTTCTTAGATATTAATAATAGTTATTTTTTATTCCTGGTCTGATAATTCCAACATTTCTGTCGTTATCTGTATTTGAGTTATGATGCTTGCTCTGTCTCTTCAAAAAGTGCCTTCTTTTCTTTTAGTGAGCCTTTTAAATTTTTGTTGAAAGCTGCATGTGACATATTGGTTGAAAGAAACTAAGGTATATAGGCCTTTATTGTGAAGTTTGTGTTTATCTGACTAGAGGTTAGCTGTTTTTATCATTTGCCGTATCTGTAGCTGTCAGAGGCTAAAATTTCCTGTTGTGTCCTTATTTTTGTCTCCTCTGTCATATTTGGGTTTCCCTAGAGATTTCTTCTCAAATCAGTTCTTTCAGTTGTATCTCCCTGTGATTATACAGGAGCATTGTTGATGTGCAGGTAAGATGTGGGGGAGGGAAAGCATACTATAATCCTATGGTTAGGTTTAGTCTCTTAGTGGTCCTGTGCCCCTGGGCTGTGACCTTCAGAAGTACTTATCCACCCCACTCTACCCCTACTCCCCCAACCTGGATGAGACAGGAAGGCTAGATGGGGCTGGAGTTGTGTATTACCCTTCTTATAGGCTGCTTAGGCTCTGAAAAAATCCCAGTTGGTTGAGCTCTGATTAAAATGAAGTTTCTCTTGATGGAAGTCCTGGTTAAGAAAAAGAAAAAAGTGTTGTAGGCTTATTTTGAAATGAATTCTTTCCTCCTTCCTGTGCTGAGAGCAAGAGGGTATTTTTCTCTGCTCTTCACTGTAAGAACTTGGTAGGGCTCTTAGAGGTGAAATTCACAAAAATATGAGAGACTCCCCTAAGACTGGATGCTCCATAGAGTTTTTACCTCTCAGACTTATTCACACTGGACCTCCAACAATTCATCAATTACACATTAGATATTGCTACCCCTACTGGTTCCCAAGGAGATTTGTCCTGGAATTCTGCTCTGGTAAATTGTCATTCCCGGTATCTGCCGGTTCTCTCAAATTAGGAGGAAGCAGTGGTTTGCACTGTGACCTCCATTCCCTGATGGATATTAGAAAGTTGATTTTCAGTTTGTTCAGCTTTTCCTTTGTATGAATGGGAGTGATGACCTTTAAGTTCCTCATATGCTGGACTGAAAACCAACAGAAAAAAATAATTGTTTTAACTTTTTCCCATCCTCTTAGGTAAGACAGCCATGCTAGAAGGGATAGGAATTGGTTAATTCTTCTTCTATCAATTCAGGTAAGCTTCTGATAAAGTAGTTTCCCTAGCAGTGTTGGCATTTGTTATGGAGAATATTCCAAGAATACTTCAAAATAATTATGTTTGCCCTCTTCTTCATGGAAATGTGAGGGGAGATTTCTTAGACCTTCAGTATGAGAATCTGGTGGGATTCATGGAGGTAAAAAGCCACAAAAGTGTTGGAGGAACCTTGAGACTGGACCAGGAGTTTCTTATTCTCAAAATAGTCCACATTCAGCCTCCAACAAGTCATTAAATTACTATTTAAGTGTTCCTATCAGCTAATGGCTCCAGCCACTTCTGACTCAGGCATTGATCATCTCAGCTGTGATCCTCAGTATGCACATTTTCTCCAGATTTTGCAGTAGGATTTTGCCTGTGACCTCAAAACTTTGATGGATCTAAGAAAAATCATTGACTTTTCATTTGTTCAAGTTTAAATTTGTTGTAACATTGAGTGATGACTTCCAGGCTCTTTATATTTTAAAGCTGAAGCCACATGTGTACATTTATAGGTCATTTATATTAACTTCCTGAGCTCTTCTCATTTATGTCCTTTAACAGTGTTTGATATTTTCACATTTTATTATCAATTTTTAAATTCTCTTTCATACCAACTAAATTAGCTACAATGAAGTACATAAATTGTTTTAAATTTAGCTTTTGGTTTTGAAGTAAATCTGTGTGTGTGTGTGTGTGTGTGTGTGTATGTGTATGCGTATTCATCAACATTTCCAGAGGCTTCAGTCATAGAAGTCAAAGCATGTAAGGGATTCTGGCTAAATCTTCTTCTCCAATGCTTGAAAATGCTTCCAGGGTGTCTTCATCTATAGAGCTTTCGCGGGAGAAATATGAGAACCATCAAAGTCTTAATTTTATGAATTCAAATTTCTCAATCTCATTTTTCATGAGTTTTAGATTGGTGCTAGTTTAGGAAGGCCTGTGTAGATTTTTATTTTTATTTTATTATTTATTTTTATTATTGTTATTATTAATCAAGATAATAAACATATCCAACAATTCCAAGTATTTCTCATGGCCCATTGTAATCCTGTCTCTTACCCCTAATTACCTCATCAATCTACTGGAAACCATTGATCTACTCTATAGGTTAGCTTGTATTTTCTGGAAATTTGTATAAAAGAAATTATACAGTATGTAATTTTTTCTTGTTTATTTCATCAGTATAATTTTACAATTTATCCATGTTCACTCATATATCAGTAGTTAATTATTTTCTGTTGTTTTTGCTGAGTAGCATTTTATTTTAATATTAGAAAGTACATTCACCTATCAGTAGACAGTTGTGTTGTTTCTAGTTTGGGGCTATTACAAATAAAGCTATTATGAACATTTGTTTACAAATCTGAATATGGACATTAACTTTTATTTCTCTTAGATAAAGGGAAGAATAGTAGAATAGCTAGGTCATGTGGTAGAGGAATATTTATCTATTTAAGAAACTGCTAAACTGTTTTTCAAAGTGATTATTCCTTTTCAAAGTTCAGCCTACAGGTGGTGATAGTTGCAGTTGCTCCACAGCCTCATCAGCACTTGATATTATCAATCTTTTTTTAATTTAGACACTTTAATAGGATTTTAATGTTTTTCAATGTGAATTTAATTTGCATTTTTATAATAATAATGTTAAGCATTCATAGATTTCTTATTTGCCAACTGCGCTTATTCCTTGGTGCATTATTAGTGCATATCCTTTGCAAACATTTTTATTTGGGTTGTTGTATCATTATTATTGAGAGTTCTTTGAGAGCTGGATACATATTTTATTTTTTATTTATCAGATATTTGATCTGTAAATGTATTTACCAGTCTATCACTTATTATTTCATTCTCTCAATAGTGTTTGTCAGGGAGAAGTTCTTATTTGTTATGTGGTTCAATTTATCATATTTTTCTTTGATAGATCATGCTTTGGAGTTGTAGCTGAGAAATTTTTGCCTATTCTAACTTCACAGAGATTTTCTTACTATGTTATATTCTAGAAATTTTATGAAGTTAGGTTTTACATTTTAGTTTATAATCAGTTTGATTTTATTTGTGAACATCTTATAAGGCAGATTAAAGTTTATTTATCTTTATATTTTCATCCAAATCATGAAGCACTATTTATTTGAAAGAATATCCTTTTGTCCACTGAAATGACTTTGCATGTTTAGCAAAAATCAATTGACCCTTTATATGTGGGTGTATTTCTGGACTGTCTTTTCTGTTCCATTAATCTATTTTTCTATCTTGACACTAATACTACACTCCCTTGTTTAATACATTTTTATAATAAATCTTGAGGTTAGGTAGTATAAGTCTTCCAAGTTTTCTCTTCTTTTCAAAGTTGTTATGGCAAATCTAGGTTTTTAGCACTTCAGTAAGAATTTTTAAATGTTTCTGTTTCTTAAAATAAGGTGTGCTGAAATTTTGATTGGAATTCCCTTCAGTTTGTATATCAGGATATAACAAGTGGAAGTTTATGACTCAAATCTACCTACCATAAATTTTTGTAAATAAAATTTTATTGGAACTTAGTCACTTCTGCTCTTTATATGCTGTCCGCAGCTTCCTTCATGCTACAGTGGGCAGAGTTGAGTAGTAGATATGATCATTATTCTTAGATTTTTTTTAAATGATTTTGATAATTATAGTGAACATAATTTTCTTTAGTTATATATTAAACCAATAATTATATCAGTGATAAATTGAATAATTAAATGTTAATCAGCACTTCCTTAAACTTTCCTTATGGTTCTAATAATTTCTAGAGGATATTCCAACATTCTCTAAAAGTATTAAATAATAAAGTTTGAAATAGGTATCTAATTTTTGTTCCTGAAACTCAGGCATCTTGTCATTTTGTTAAACTCAATGCCGACAGTAATGAGAAAATTTATACAAAGATGATAGAGGGATAGGTGGATAATGCCAAGAAAGATTACTCATTCACTTTTATGCTACAGTAATTCAGTAATTAGAAATTAATAGTAAAATATCAAGATACCTTACAAATTTCTTTTGACATAATTATATAGTTTTCCACATCCAAATATTTATATAGACAAGTATATTTATTGCATTTTTATTAATGAAAATTCTTGGCACGCCTTAAATCCTTATTGGTTATAAGGTATTTTTCTTTCAAAAACATTCTGGATTTTCTTTCTAGACTTTTAATTTTAATTTAGTATTTATTTTAACATTTTATTTAATATTTATTTATTGATATTTTTAATGAAATTGATAACAATTGTAACCATGTATTAACTTTGTCATTTTTTACTCTACAGTGGATTCATAAAATCAATTTGAAGTCTATAAAATCTGAACTAATTTAATGACACTGAAATTTTTATACTTTAAATATTTTGAACTAATTTACCTGTGAAAGGATCATTCTTTTGCTTTTTTATAGGAAAATCCTGAAAGTATAATTTATTCTAAGACTGTTCTATTATTTCTGTTTCTCCTTTTTATGATTAACTTGCAAGGATTTCCCCCAACCCCCTTGCCAGATTTTGTGTTTCAATGAGATTATCCAATTTATAATTAATGGTTATACATCATATTACATTTATTTAATTTCTACTCTCTTCTTATTGCTTTGTGATTTTTCGAGATTCTATTAGTATATTTTTCTCTGACTCAGAGATTCTTTCCTCAGCAGTGTTCAGTTTACTAATAAGCCCATCAATGGAGTTCTTTGCTTTTGTCAGTGTTTTCTACCTCTAGCACTTTTTTTCCTCCTTAGGATTTCCATCTCTCTGGTTTCATTGTTTATCTGTTCTTGCACTCTATCTACTTTACCCACTAGAACTCATTGTATTAATCATAGTTGTTTTAAATTCTTAGTCTGATAATTTCAACATCTCTGCCATTTCTGTTGCTTGCTGTCTCTTCACATTGTATTTTTTGGTTTTTGTATGCATTGTAAATTTTTTCTTAATAGCTGAACATGATGTACCAGGTAAAAGGAACTACTGTAAATAGGCCTTTAAGTATGTGGTGATGAGATGTGGATGCAGGGAAGCATTTTCTAACCCTGTTATTAGATCTCAGTCTTCTGTTCAGTGAACTGTCTCTGGACTGTGAACTTCATAAATTTTTCTCCATTTTTTTCTCCTTGTTTAGCTGGGATGGGATGACTACAGTGGGTTGGACTTGGGTATTTTTCTTCTACTATGTTGGAGGCTAGACCAGCTAGAGTTGGTTATTTTCCTCCCACAGGTCACTTAGGCTCTGATAATAACCCCAGCAGTTTGGGCTCTGGATAACTAGTTTTACGTGACGGCAGGCCTTGCTAGAGGGACAGAGTGCTCTGTATTTAAAAATGGTTCCATCCCCTCTCCCCTTGGAGGAAGCCCTGGAAGATTTGTCTCCAGTATTTACTGTGGTAATCTAGTTGAGCTGCCAAATGTAAATCTCACAATATTGCATGTCTCCCCCCATGACCAGGTCCCCATGGAGTTTTTATCTCTTAGATTGTTCACTCCGAGCCTCCAGCAATTTGTCAATTCTAGTTCAGGTTGTCCTACCCAGGCACTGGCTCCATGGTACTTTCTACTCAAAAGTTTCTCCTCGTAATAAGCGGACACTCCCTATACTCACCTATCCATCTCTCTAATCTTGGGAACAGCAGTATTCCCTGTTTCCTTCCCTCTCTTTTGCATTGAAAAACAGTTGTTTGTTTTTCAGTCTGTTCAGTTCTTCAATGAGCAGTTAAGCTGGAGTGGAGATTTTCAAGCTTCTTACACTTGGAACTAGAAACCTTCAATTCTCATAAAGATGTCTCATCACGAATAATACCATCTAAACAGGTTGACAGTTCCATTGGTTTTTGAGAGCTTCCCCTTGTTATTCAAACAAAATTTTTTTATTTCCTTTTGCTTCAGAACATCAGCTATAGAGTGCTTCCCTAGCAGACACTAGTAGTTTTTAACTTCTCCAGCAACTTTTAAATTGTTCACTTCTACTGAGTTTGTGAATCATTTTCCCAAGCATACCATCTCCATCAAGGAGGCCAAAATTTAGGCATAATGGAATTTCTTTTTGTACTAGTTTTATATTTTATCTATACTTTTAATTCCACATATTCAGGATTATGTCTACAACATGTCTTCTTTTAAAATTACACTGATATTCTTGTTGTTACTAAGATACGGTCAATTTTCATTGTTTCAAAATAGTGTATTTACAGATTTCATGGCTTCATCTTTATGTATTTTCACCAATTTTATTTAGTTACGTTTCTTAGTAAATATGTTTAATAATCTGACATGTTGTATATTTTTATGTCTTAAATATTTCATTTATTAAATAAAAATTTAAGTGTCTTGCTTTAAATTAAGATAAAAAAAGAAAAAAATTCCAAATATCCCAACATAAATGACAGATTTTCTTTTTCTTGATGAGTATACACAGTAAATATAAATATAGACCCAGACATATGCATGCATATCAGTTGGTGTATAAATTAATATTTTTATACACAATACTAGTAAATAAAAAGTGTCAATAAAAAGGAATAGGCTCTTCAAATGCATTAGTTTGTGTTACATTTTAACTAATATAAATTATTGATTAATGTTTTGGAAATATTTTGAAAAATTACCACAGTATTTCTATTAGAGACAGTGTTCATAAACTTCACAAATATATTAGTATTACACTCTCCATAAATTCCCTATTTAGCTGTACCCAGAGCCAAACCACTCTTATTTTGATTTTTTGTCTGTTCTAGTGAATCTATGGGATTTTAATTACTTTACAGATGATTATCTTGAGTGATAATAATATAGACTTTAGCCTAATTAACAGATTTGTTAATTGTGTTATTATGTTTACAAACATTAGATGAAATTTGATTTTAGTCAGACTACACGATTGTGTTTTTAAGAGTAAAATATTTCTTGTTTTTAGTCAGTTTTGGTAATAGAGTGAAAATTATTTATTTCCACTTATCTGAACATAGAAGTTAACTATTCATATGATACGATATTTCCATTTCTGATTTTTCAATAATCACTATCCAACTAATTTTATATAAATCAGCATTCATCTTAATTCTTTTTTGGCAAAAGATATTTTGTAAGAATTGCAGGGAAACTACCAAAATGATCCCATATGTTTGCATCACCACAATGGATTAATCTCAAAACTTCTGGAAGCCACAGCCTAAGATTTCAACTGGCTGTGTCTATATATTGCTAGAGAATGAGAGTTCCTTCTCTTCCATCTTCTAAATTTGCACTGTCAGTTTCTATTTTGGGAACATATTGGAAAGGAATTTGGGGAAATGCATTTTCAAGCTTGTCTCACATGATATAGTAAAGCAGGTAGGTGACAGAAATGATGTTGAACTGTCAACATTTTATGTTAGCATGGCCATACCCTTTGTGACCCCATACAAACATTTATCTGTATTAAAGCTATTAAACATCAACAACCCTGTCATTCCTCTACCTAATACTATCAACTCATTTATAGTACAATAAACAATATGCTTACTGTCTCTAAAATTATGAGTACATAATTCCATAAATCTCTTTATCCATATCTGGAGTGTTTTACCTTACTAAACTCAGTCTCACTATCCCTTTGATATCTCTTCTAAATACTAAAATACAAAGTTAAATATATGCAGATAAATTTTAAGTAAAAGGGTAGGATGAAGGCAGAGGGGGAAAATTGGTTAATATACACAAACATACAATTTTTTCTATTAAGCTGCAAAGAGAGAGCTTTCTATGAGATCATAGAAAATATTGAAAAAAAATGGGGAGCATTGAAGCAGGAGTAGGTTCAGTGGATTCTTCACCACTTATTTAAGCAACTACTTGTTCCTTCAGAACGATTGAGAATTCAACTTCTTATCAAAAAGAGAGTCCTGCTACATACCACAAATTTAGTGTAAAGTAGGGATTATGTCCATATTATGATAGGTAACTGAGGTTCATGGGTCTTGTAAAGCATTCAGTCTCCATAAGGGCTCAGTGGTAAATTGATTTCTGTTTTTAAAAAAGAGAATGTCTTTTCTCGAGAAGAGAACAAGAATCTTCTCTAAAGCCCTAAGAGTCTGTGCTGTGATATTCCTACCAGTAATTGGCAGATATTTCATAAAGTTTTCTTATCTTCCAGAGAAACTTGAAATAGGATCAGATAGGGATACACTGGATCGTTTGGTCAGAGAAGCAGAAGAGCTCACATTGCATTCTGAAACTGATAAGAGCCTTTTTTTTTAAAAAACTCTGCATCCTATTCAAAATTGAAAGCTGAACAGTTCACTCCAGTTAAATCTGGGGAAGGAGATCCCAGGCAGAGGAAATAGCACATGCAAATTTGGTTTTGTCACTTTTACTGTCCAATGGGGCCAGTCAACATCTGTTTCTTGTTTTGTTTGTTTTTGTGTTACAGGGTACACGGTGTAGCAACTGGTTCTTAATTTTGGAGCAAACACCTCAACATGCTGAAGATCATGTATTAAAATAACTCCTCTTAGTCTTAAGTCCCTGCATGACTATGATGACAGTTTCCCATAGAGCTGTTTTGGATATTTAATGTGGACAAAAGATAAACCTTTATTATGATAATTAAATGAAATTTTAGATTTGTATGCTAATTTATCAAAGCCTAGCTTATCTTGAGTGATATAAATGCAATGAGAACATTGAGAGCTTTCTGTTTTATACTTACGAAGTATGTTTATTCTTGTACTGAATTTTTATTCAGGGCTTAGTTTCTCTTTCAGGGCACTCTGTTTGGAGCAGTGAAAAAAAAGAGACAGAGAGAACCATAAGAAAGAGACAGAAACAGAGACAGAGATATTTACCCTCCAGAGTTGGAAGGCAAATATCAAACCAAATGAAAAAAAGTGAAATTGTATACTATTTTAATGGTGATAAAGCTGAGGAGAAAAAGTGAAGCAAGCAAAATACGGGAGTGTTGTGATAGAAGGTTACAATGTTAGATAGATGGCCTCACTAAGTAACATTTGAGGAAAGAAACATTAGCCAAGAGGAAATGCTGGATTTTACCGTTCCAGTTAGAAAGTACAGAATGTCGAAAATCTCTAAAACAAGACAGTGCCCAATTCCTTCAAAAAAGAGAACAAAACATGGCTCCAACTGGAGATGATTTTTCTTTGCTTTGAATATTTTACCCCAATCTTCCTCTATCTGGTTAATTATTCATTATTCAGATTAAACTCCTCTGAAAACCTTACTGTTCATTCATTTGTTCAACAAATACCCATTTTATTCTATGTCAAATATCGCAGATTGTCCCCCAAACTGCAGTGAAAAATGATTAGAATAAGGAAAAAAAAAAGCATGACAAAAACATGTTTCTGAAGCGACATGGGGAAGTATTTCAAAATAATAGAATATATTTGATTATTTGCTGGAGACTGACAGGGCAGTAGGAGATGGAGCTGGAAAGATTTTTTTTTAGGGATTTTGTGTGTCCTCTCATTTCTGTTCATCTCTGGCTGCGTATAAAAATATCCTCCTCTACACTTTTTGGGGATGGAAAAGAATTTCAAATTTGCCTCATCCCTGTTATCTTCATCTCTTAGTACTGAATCTTTGTGTATATAGTCAGTGACAAACTCAAGTATTTAACTATTGGTGCCACATTTTAATTTTCTAATATAGTCCTCAAATCTTAAAATTATAATATAAAAATGCTCTCTATGGGTGGTCATATTTTGGAAATAGTTTTTCATCAAATCATTTCTCCGGAAATAAAACTCTTGGAACTGTTTTTTTCCATGTTTCCTTCTTTCTCTCCTCTCCCTCTTTCCTTCCTACCTTTTCCTTCCTTTCTCCTTTCCTTCCGTTCTTTTTGCTTTGTTATTTTTTCAAGATAGGATAAATAAAATTGGATTTATCTATCAGTTGGTTAGCATATTTTTTAAAATTTTCTATAAAATACACACTGAAGCTAGACTGTTTTCTTTATTTGTGCCCTGAATTAATGAAACGTTTGCTCCTGCTGGGAGAATATAATCTTTAGGATTAATTTCAACATTGACAGATAAACATTCAAATAGATTAAATTTCTCCATAAATTCCACAATATACTTTAAAGCTCAGGAATATAGAAGGTAGATTTCACCTATTGACATTAACTTTTATTGATGAAAAGAGTTTGAAATATAATGATATTATAAAAGAAAGAAATGATCATTGTGACATAAAGTAACAAACAAGTGGGTTTGTGACATTTAGTGCAAACAGATGGACTTTTATTTTGTGTATATATAGTACTTAGAACCTAGCCTGATATGATTGATCCTAAATACTTACTAAAACCACCTATAAATTTCATTTCTTCAGTCATCTAGAGAATCAACTCTATTGTGTTTCTCTAGATTGGCTGCATTCATGGACCATTACGTTCTGAAGAGAGGATTTCATTGTATAATAAAATAATTCTATAAACCCAGGGTTATATGGGACCTTTCTCAATATCATTCTTATGTATATATCATGATTTACACTTATGAATAAACTGTGACAACAAAAACATACTGTTTTTAAACATTTACAAATAAAACAAACTCCCCAAGTCCTAATTCAAGAAATATTCAATTTAAAAGATAGCTGTGCTATAAAAAATGGTAACTCTGAAAAGATTTGCTTGTAATTTAGGATCAACCTTTCCATTGGTGTCTATTATAGCATTATCATACATAACAAGTGTTTGGAATAGTTATTTTAGGAGGTATAATTTTGTTATTTGTAAGTTGGAATGATCACTGTAATATATGTGTACATTTTGCATATATATCTACATATATACACATAAATATATATTTTTAAATGTATAGTATATGTGCATTATACATCTTGAAAAGCTAGTATCTAAAGTACTTATTGTAGGCTAAATCCCATTTATTGCCCAACAATGTCAGTGTGTTATTGAGGTTGTCTAGATATAGTTACATGTATTTTGAAAAGATGTACTTAGCCGTAATATTTTCAAAAGCAATTTCAATTAATAAGAATATACGTATTTCTTTATAAAGTCATTGAAAACTTTCCATGATTGTAATTACTTGTCTAAAATATAAGATAAGATAGAGAAGGTGTTCAGAGCATGTCATTCCAAAATATGCCAATTTGATATATTGATTATTTTGATTTAAAGGCATTTGAGAAATTACAAATCTAAGAAAATCCTCCTTTTCTTCCTGAAAGTAAGAGAAAAAACTCCCATATGAAAGGTGCCTTTCCTATACTAGCAGGAAGGAAGATACTGTTATTATAAGAGATGGGGTATTGGGGCTGAGAAATCTGTTCACACAAACCTTGTTAAACTACCTTTATCTTCCTAATTACTTCTCCACAATTACCCCTATTCCAAACACTTTATCCTATCATTTCTCTACAAATTTACTGTTCTTTGTTGAAAATGCTATATAAGCTGGAATTCTAAGCCACCATTTTGAGTTGCTTTTGGTTTAGGTTTCTTCCACGTGATGTGGGCTGCATGTGTTAATGAACTATCTTTCTCTGTTAATTTGTCTTTCTGTTACAGGTGTCTCAGCCAGGAACTCAGAGGGGTAGGGGAAAATTAGCTTTCTTCTCTGCAAGGGAAACCCACATAGGTGGGCAGAGCACCAGAGCCAAGTTTGCCTTGAGGTAAGTTACAGAAGCTGGTTTGGGCTTTAGTTTTCTTTGCTTTACCAGCTTCTGGGAATAGAGAGCAACTCTGCAAACCAAGAGAAGGTCAAATAAAACACAAACCCATTAAAACTGAGAACCCACAGATTTATCCCCTCTGAAAGTACACAAGTCCCACCTCCAGTCTTTTTTTTTTTTTTTTGAACATTTTTATTGATTTATAATCATTTTACAATGTTGTATCAAATTCCAGTGTAGAGCACAATTTTTCAGTTATACATGAACATATATATATTCATTGTCACATTTTTTTCTCTGTGAGCTACCATAAGATTTTGTGTATATATCCCTGTGCTATACAGTATAATCTTGTTTATCTATTCTACAATTTTGAAATCCCAGTCTATCCCTCCCCACCCCTCGCCCCCTTGGCAACCACAAGTATGTATTCTATGTCTATGAGTCTGTTTCTGTTTTGTATTTATGCTTTGTTTGTTTGTTTGTTTTAGATTCCACATATGAGCGATCTCATATGGTATTTTTCTTTCTCTTTCTGGCTTACTTCACTTAGAATGACATTCTCCAGGAGCATACGTGTTGCTGCAAACGGCATTATGTTGTCAGTTTTTATGTCTGAATAATATTCCATTGTATAAATATACCACTTCTTCTTTATCTAGTCATTTGTTGATGGACATTTAGGCTGTTTCCATGTCTTGGCTATTGTAAATAATGCAGCTATGAACATTGGGGTGCAGGTGTCATCCTGAAGTAGGGTTCCTTCTGGTTATATGCCCAGGAGCGGGATTCCTGGGTCATGTGGTGAGTCTATTCCTAGTCTTCTGAGGAATCTCCATACTGTTTTCCACAGTGGCTGCACCAAACTGCATTCCCAGCAGCAGTGTAGGAGGGTTCCCTTTTCTCCACAGCCTCTCCAGCCTTTATCATTTATGGATTTTTGAATGATGGCCATTCTGACTGGTGTGAGGTAACACCTCATTGTAGTTTTGATTTGCATTTCTCTGATAATTAGTGATATTGAGCATTTTTTCATGTGTCTATTGATCATTTGTATGTCTTCTTTGGAGAATTGCTTGTTTAAGTCTTCTGCCCATTTTTGGATTGAGTTGTTTGTTTTTTTCTTATTAAGTCGTATGAGCTGCTTATATATTCTGGGGATCAAACCTTTGTCGGTTTCATTTGCAAAAATTTTCTCCCATTCCATAGGTTGTCTTTTTGTTTTACTTGTGATTTCCTTTGCTGTGCAGAAGCTTGTAAGTTTCATTAGGTCCCATTTGTTTATTCTTGCTTTTATTTCTATTGCTTGAGTAGACTGTTCTAGGAGAACATTTTTGAGATGTATGTCAGATAATGTTTTGCCTATATTTTCTTCAAGGAGGTTTATTGTATCTTGTCTTACGTGTAAGTCTTTGATCCATTTTGAGTTGATTTTTGTATATGGTGTAAAGGAGTGTTCTAGCTTCATTGCTGTACATGCTGCTGTCCAGTTTTCCCAACACCATCTGCTGAAGAGACTGTCTTTATTCCACTGTATATTCTTGCCTCCTTTGTCGAAGATGAGTTGACCAAAAGTTTGTAGGTTCATTTCTGGGCTCTCTATTCTGTTCCATTGGTCTGTATGTCTGTTTTTGTACCAATACCATGCTGTCTTGATGACTGTAGCTCTATAGTATTGTCTGAAGTCTGGGAGAGTTATTCCTCCAGCCTCTTTCTTTCTCTTCAGTAATGCTTTGGCAATTCTAGATCTTTGATGCTTCCATAAAATTTTGTTATGATTTGTTCTAGTTCTGTGAAATATGTCCTGGGTAATTGGATAGGGATTGCATTAAATCTGTAAATTGCCTTGGGCAGTGTGACCATTTTAACAATATTGATTCTTCCAATCCAAGAGCATGGGATATCTTTCCATTTTTTAAAATTGTCTTTAATTTCCTTCATCAATGGTTTATAGTTTTCTGTGTGTAATTCTTTCACCTCCTTGGTTAGATTTATTCCTAGGTATTTTATTACTTTGGGTGCTATTTTAAAGGGGATTGTTTCTTTACTTTCTTTTTCTGTTGATTCATCCTTAGTGTGAAGAAATGCCACTGATTTTTGAATGTTAATCTTGTAACCTGCTACCTTGGTGAATTCTTCGATCAGCTCTAGAAGTTTTTGTGTGGACCTTTTAGGGTCTTCTATATATAGTAACGTCGTCAGCATATACTGACACTTTTACCTCTTCTTTTCCAATTTGGATCCCTTTTATTTCTCTCTCTTGCCTGATTGCTGTGGCTAGGACTTCCAAGACTATGTTGAATAGGAGTGGTGATAGTGGGCATCCTTGTCTTCTCCCAGATTTTAGTGGGAAGCTTTTGAGTTTTTCACTGTTGAGTACTATGCTGGCTGTAGGTTTGTCATATATAGCTTTTATAATGTTGAGATATGTTCCCTCTATATATAGCTTTTATAATGTTGAGATATGTTCCCTCACTTTGGTGAGAGTTTTTATCATAAATGGGTGTTGAATTTTATCAAATGCTTTTTCTGCATTGATTGAGATGATCATGTGGTTTTTGTCCTTTCTCTCGTTGATGTGATGTATTACATTGATTGATTTGCATATGTTGAACCACCCTTCTGTCCCTGGGATGGACCCCACTTGGTCATGATGTATAATCTTTTTTATGTGTTGTTGCATTCTATTTGCTAATATTTTGGTGAGGATTTTGGCGTCTATGTTCATCAGTGATATTGCCGTATAACTCTTTTTTTTTGGTAGTGTCTTTGCCTGGTTTTGGTATCAGGATGATGATGGTGGCTTCATAGAATGAGTTTGGGAGTATTCCCTACTTTTCAATCTTCTGGAAGAGTTTGAGAAGGACTGGTATGAGTTCTTCTTTGTATGTTTGGTAGAATTCCCCGGTGAAGCCGTCCAGTCCTGGACTTTTATTTGTAGGGAGGTTTTTTATTGCTATTTTGGTTTCATTTCTAGTGATCGGATTGTTCAAGTGGTCATTTTCTTCTTGATTCAGTCTTAGTGGACTGTATGTTTCCAGAAACTTGTTGATCTCCTCTAGGTTATCCAGTTTGGTTCCATACGGTTTTTCATAATACTCTCGTATGATAGTCTGTATTTCTATTTTATTTGTTGTAATTTCTCCATTTTCCTTTCTTATTTTGCTAATTTGTGCTCTCTCTTTTTTCTTCTTTGTGAGTTTGGCCAGAGGTTTGTCGATTTTATTTACTTTTTCAAAAAAACAGCTTTTGGTTTGATTGATTTTTCTATGGTTTTTTTTTAATCTCTATTTTATTTATTTCCTCCCTAATCTTTATAATTTCCTTCCTTCTGCTACCTTTTGGGGTTTTTTTGTTCTTCTTTTTCTAGTTCTTTTAGCTGGTGGGTTAAATTGTTTATTTGAGATTGTTCTTTTTTGAGGAAGGTCTGTATTGCTATAAACTTCCTTCTTAGCACTGCCTTTGCTGTGTCCCATAGATTTTGAGTGGTTGTGCTTTCATTGTCATTTGTCTCAAGGTATTTTTTAATTTCAACTTTGATTTCCTCATTGACTCATTGGTTTTTTAATAGCATATTGTTTAATCTCCATAGTTTCCTTTTTTTCTCCTTTGTTTCTCTGTTGTTGATTTCTAGTTTCATGGCACTGTGGTCAGTAAACATGCTTGAGACAATTTCTATCTTCTTAAAATTGTTGAGGTTTCTTCTGTGCCCAAGTACATGATCAATCCTGGAAAATGTTCCATGTGCAGTTGAAAAGAATGTATATCCTATTTTTGGGGGGGTGTAATGCTCTGAAAATATCCACCAAATCTAAGTTTTCTATTGTATTATTTAATTTCTCTGTTGCCTTATTTATTTTCTGTCTGGAAGATCTGTCTAGTGTTGTTAATGCAGTGTTAAAATCTCCAACTATGATTGTATTCCCATCAATATCCCCCTTTATCTCTGCTGGTAATTGTTTTATGTACTTAGGTGCTCCTATATTGGATATATATATATTGAGTGTAATATCCTTATCTTGTATTACTCCTTTAATCATTATAAAATGTCCTTCTTTATCTTTCTTTATGGCCTTTGTTTTAAAGTCTATTTTTGTCTGAAATCAGTACTGCTACACCTGCTTTTTTTGGCTTTTCCATTTGCATGAAATATCCTTTCCCATCCTTTCACTCTCAATCTATAAGTGTCCTCCCTAAAGTGGGTCTCTTGTATGCAGCATATTGAAGGTTCTTGCTTTATTATCCAGTCTGCTACTTTATGTCTTTTGACTGGAGCATTTAGTACATTAACATTTACAGTAATTAATGATAGATGTGTGTTTATTGGCCATTTTGAACTTATCTTTGCAGTTGATTTGGTATTTCCTCCTTGTTCCTTTCTTCTTCCTTTTGTTGTTTGGTAATTTTCCTTTGTATTATCATGGATTTTGTTTAGTTTGTGTGACTCCCTTGTAAGTTTTTGGCTTGTGGTTACCCTTTTTTGTAAGTCTATTAGCCCATTACTATAACTGTTTTTATTAAACTCTTAGTAACATGATCTCAAACCTATCCTACCAAGAACGAAAAATTTTAAAAAGAAAGAAAAAAATCTATATTTTCCTGCCTCCCTCTCCCACTCTCAATGATTTAGATGTCTTGTTTTACAATTTCATGTTTATTTTATTTGTAATTCATAAGTTATCACCTTTCCAGTTGTGAGTTTCTCATTTCTGTAGCATCCTGCTGCTTTTCTATTTAGAGTAGACCTTTCAATATTTCTTTTAGCATGGGTTTAGTGTAGCTAAACTCTTGTAGCTTTTTCTTGTCTGTGAAGTTCTTTATGTCTCCTTCTATCCTAAAGGATAGCCTTGCTGGATAAAGTATCCTAGGCTGCATCTTTGTTTCATTCAGGACTTTGAATATATCTTGCCACTCCCTTCTGACCTGTAGTGTTTGTGTAGAGAAATCAGTTGAGAGCCTTATGGAGGTTCCCTTGTAACTCACTCTTTGCTTTTCTCTTGCTGCCTTTAGGATCATTTCTTTATTCTTGACTCTGGCCATCTTGATTATGATATGTCTTGGTGTGAGTCTGTTTGGGACCCTCTGAGCTTCCTGTACTTGGATATCTGATTCCTTCTTTAAGTTTGGAAAGTTTTCAATCATGATTTCTTCCGATACCTTTTCAATCCCCTTTGACTTTCTTTCCCTTCTGGGACCCCTATTATGCGAAGATTGGCACCCACCTCCAGTCTTTAATGACTGCAAGGAAGGTGTTACTGAATAGTCATAGAGTTAAATTAATCATCCTTGTGAAGTTATCATCATAAATATGCCCTAATGTAGACTTGCAATACAGATCCATATTATCTATGTTGAAAACATAGATAAAATAAGACAAAAAGCACCAAGCCATGTATTTAATTTGAATGGTCTTGGACTAATAGTTGCCCAGTGCCTGAAAGATGCAAACACCTATCCATTCTGGAGGAATAATTTATTCTCCAAGGCTTGAAATAATTTTCACACTTTTTCACTGAATGTCACACACAGAAAAGTCTTGGTATAAGTGTATATCTTTTTCTTGTCTATAAATATGGAGGGAGGTGGATGAAGGAAAGGAACATAATGTTACACTATAGGAAATTGGGGTATATTATCTAAAATGGAAAAATCGGGAAAT
Source organism: Camelus ferus (assembly GCF_009834535.1). NCBI lineage: Eukaryota > Metazoa > Chordata > Mammalia > Artiodactyla > Camelidae > Camelus > Camelus ferus. Next base: position 96,133,016 of record NC_045697.1, on the reverse strand, counting down.
AGTAAAATAACATGCATAGGAAACTCACTAAATGAACTAAATTCAATATAGTGTAACTCAGAGAGAAAAACTTCTTTAGCTGTCTCTTTCTATATACTATGTAGATTATTTCTTCACCACTTTTAAAAGAACTCTTCTGCAGGCCTCATAATTTTTGCATAAAGTAGTGTCACTTTCATCCACAAGAAGGATCTACTCTGTTTAAAAAATGTCCATTCCAATATCATATTCATATAACTCTATACCTTTGCTCACTTTAACTCTTATTTCCTCTTCCAATCCACCTCAAACCTATGAATCTTTAGTAGGAGTGAGGGGAAGCAGGAATTGGTTTTCAGTCTCACAATTGTACCTCCTCACCATCCCTAAATTCTGTCCACTTCTCTGCAATCCACCTGAGGGCCCCTACTCCAGATTATTGTCATCTCCTGCCTGAAACTGTAAACCACTTTTCATATTTCAAATTTAACTCCCTGGAACTTATTCTCCATGATACAGCCAGGGAAAATTATTATCTAAAACTTTTATATTTTCTTTGGGAAATAAGAGGGCATCTTATGAACAAAAGTGAAGGGGAAAGTGGCAGGGTCATGAATGAAAAGAACCAAGAAAGTTTAAAATGAGCAAAGGAGGTTTTAAAAAAAAGTAGGAGTGAGGGAAACAAGCAAAAGTTATGTCAACGACTTAACTGATACCCATCCAGAATACATTTGCATTGAAACAAATCTAAGTTTACTTAGTTTGTTATAGCAAGTTGAAGCCCACACCAGGGAAGAACAAGAGACATTTTAATAAGGAGAAGTTGAGAGGCGCTTAAGAAAGGCTTTAAAAAGAGGGAACCATTTCTGAATTTGAAGCAGTATTAATCTGATGATGGGATATCCCAATAATCTTTACCTAAGGGCAGGGATATTAAAGCATGACAAGGTTTGCCATTGGTAAAGAAGCGGAGATCACTTTAAAATGAGGATGATATGCATTGAAAGGGGAGAGTCTTTGGTAATTGTGCCTGTGCCAGCCCAATTTTCATGTTGGATTGCCCCCAGTGTCCATTTCTGTTTCCTTCAAAGGAAAAAGAAAAAGGATTGACTGGAAGCATTCATCACCTAATTGATCTGGAGACCATAAATTAGCAATGTCACAACTTTACCTGCTTTTATAATAGAGGTGAAACATTGGAAAACACCTAATTAATGTTAAATGGATATTTTGTCAAGTGAGATAACTGAATGAATGGGGCAAAGAAAGTTAGAAAAGTGACAAGATTTAGGTAGACTGATATACTATGAAATATTCATCAAATATGGAAGAAAATGAAGACAGGAGGAATCTGATCAGCAGAAATACAAGAGAGATTTGAGTTCTTTGGGAATTTGACAATAGGTATAGGCAAAAATAATGCTGTGTAGGAATGGAATAACAGCATTCATATTTTACTAATGGGAACCCTCTGGATGCTGACTAGGTCCATGATGTAGTCATGCTAACTGAGGGTGAACTGAGGAAGATTAATAGCACGAGAGATGATGTCTAGTCATGTTCAAGTTTCTCAGCTTGATGCCAGTGTGGAAAAAGCAGACATAAACCCAGTACTCACTGATTTAATGAGAAAGAATGAAAGGGATCTCAGTATAAAAAAAATAAAGATTGAGAAACTTTATCTTCTTAAAGAAGTCTAAAGAACAATGACAAATGATGACATCATGTGATTCTGGAGCAGATAAAAATAGCATTAGCAGGACAACTGATAAAAGTCAAATAAAATCTATATATTATATAAATAGTATTTTATGAAGGTTAATTTTGTGATATGTATTATTAAATGGTGATTATTTAAGATAATGTCCTTTCAAAAAACACACAATTATATAGGCAATTAATCAAATGTAAATTAGCAACTCATTTACAACTTACACATACATGTGTGTATGTGCATGTTTATGCACATATGTTTTGTAAAATACATAGATAGAATATGAATGAAATTTGTAAGAGTTTTCTCTTTAATATTTTTTCAAATGTAGTGTAAGTTTAAGGTATTTCAAAATAAAAAGGTAAAAATAAATCTGAGGAGAACATGGGGCGCAGCATGCTGCCATGAACCTCAAATTCACAGATTCATTTACGTAAGTGAAGAGAAGTGAAGAGGTCATGACTTAGAAAGAACATCATGGCAGCAGGGATCAAAGAGGATGCTTACAATACTTCCTGACACCCAATTTTGTGGAATGTGGAAAATGAGCCACCCCAGGGAGAGGGGTGCAAAGACGGTAATAGCTCAGCACCCTTTTAGTATGCATGATATTCAGGATTCAATCCCCAGTACTTCCATTTTTTAAAAAAAGTATTAAAAAAAAGAAAGGAAATGAGCAACCTCTACTTGAGAGAGCTTAAGATAAAGTGCTGTATTCAGGAAAATGGTAAACTAAAATTATTTTATTACTATTATTGGAATAGAGACTAGATTCTCAAGCAAAGATAAAGGTAAGCTCATATATGAATAAATTGATTTTTTTCAGTTAGTATTGAAATTAAACATACATTATGTAGTTATTGTTTCTGTGTGAAACTAAGTGGCTCCTATTGGGACTGGGCATAGATACTTGGCCTCATTATACCAACGAACTGAGCCAAATGCCCAGACCCAGTAAGCCTACACTCTACAAACTGAGTGATTAACAGTATGGATTTGGGGAAAAGAAATTGATAAATTAGTAAAATAGGTCCCAGTTTGGAAAACATAACCCAGTGAGAGTAAAGTAAATAATGCACTCCAATTTCAACTAAAATAATATTTTTTATGCTTGATTTAATTTTAAGTCCAGGTTTTATTAATTCAATTCCATGATGACTGTAGCATATTATGAAGATGAAACAAAATGCAATTTAAACTTGATTTTCCTACTTTCTGTATTCTGCATTGTCTATTTTGAAGATAATATCTAAATTTAATCTTACTGTACAAATAGCAGTGAAATAGAAATTTAAAAATAGTGCAACCTCTCTATTTGTCTGAATATAGGGAGCATAGTAATTAATAAAAGTATTTTAACTGGTTAAATTTATTTTTAAATGTAATTATGTGGAGTTAGATGATGTATTTATTTGGAGTTGGATGGAACAGTTGACCATATTCTAACATTCAATTAAGTATTCCTGTGGCATAAATCAAATTATTAATTTTGAAATTACTTCTTGAAAAATGCTTTGTTTATAAGTGATAAACCCAAATTATTTTGACAGCATTCTGTAATTTGTCCTGTGGCTTCTCCTGAGAACTGAAATTACTCAATATCTTAGTGAATGTTAACACATTATCAGGTAGTGTCTTGGACAAAGTTATTAGGGGACAATTAAAATTGTCTTAGATTTCAAGGATATTGACGTACCTTCGAGGACATGCTGTATGAAAGATGTGTTCTATGACACTGAAAACATATCAGTCAGAGTCCCAGCTGGAGGCGTATGATATATGCAAATTAAGGTAATCTGAAGTTTTTTTTTTCTTTTTAATATGGGGATTCCTTATAAAGATGTTAGTGAGGTGGAGTGGAATCTTAAATGTCAGTGCAGATTCCAGCACTAACAGAAATGGAAAAAAATGAAGGGAGGGTGGGGTTATGGATACATAGGAAAGAAATGGCTTTGAAGATTTGTCATCTGTATTCAAGGAATACAGCCAGCTGGTGTTGACTCTCTTGGGAGGGATCCTGAGGCTAGTTTTCCTGACCTATCTCTCCTTCATCCTTCAGTGTTCCTCTTGAAGCTCACCATTGATGCAGCTCAACCAGAAGCCAGAGGGCCTGAGAGTCCTGCAGACATAGCCCGCATGTGTGGCTGTCTTGGGTCAAGAGCAGGGCTGGCAAGGTAGGAAAGTGGACGTGGAGGAAGAAGCAAGAAACAGCTATATTTAGAAGAGTTTGAGCATTGATGAACAACCCAATAAGAATAATTTTCTCTTTGGAGCTGAGTCTGAAATTTATTTAGGGGTAAAAACAAACAAAATGTGCACATAAGGAACAGGTTCAAAAGGAAAATTTCAGCTGCCTGTTTTCATTTTGATCTTAATCATAACAGTCTTAGACCATCGGGGCTGCTCTAATGAAATAGATGTAGTGGCTTATAGACAACAGAAATGTAATGCTCACAATTATGAAGACTGGGAAGTCCAAGATCAAGACACGGATAGATTTGTTGTCTGATGAGAGCCTGATTCCTGGTTAATAGATAGCTGTCTTTTGGCTGTGTCCTCGCATGGCAGAAGCAGGGAGGGAAATCCCTGCAGACTTTTTTATAAGGGTACTAATCCCATTCATGAGGGCCCTGCTCTTATGACCTAATCAACTCCCCCCAAACCCATCTCCAAATAACATCACAATGGGGATAATTCTCAACCTATGAATTTTGGGAAACTCAAATACTCAGTCTATAAGCAATAACTAAACAGCAAATGAATTCAAAAAGAGGAAAAGTGTAATAGACAAATCCAAGTTACAATTATCTAGCCTGGAGTGTGGGGGGTCCTGCATGAAATCTTTCACAGTTTCTTATATCTCCCTAGGTACACACATTATGTATTTGCACACACACAGTGTGTGTGTAAGTACGTACGATGTATAATCCACACTGTGTATCATACATAATTTATATTTTCACTGATTGTCACATAATACTCAAGAAATAGGATTACTGAACAATGCCTTATAGAGAGAACCACAGTAATTAATCCACTCAGATAGGCTGTTTATTTCAAGTGCTCCAGTTAGTGCTAGTTATATTTGTTATCCTGCAGCTGTACCTATAAATATTAGCAGTTTAAGACACAGACAGTCACTCTTACCTGTAACTACATTCTGGAATTCACAAATCTATACATTAAAAAGCCCAAGAAATTATTCTCTTTACACATTTTGCTATGATTGATTCTATATTAGTTACAGATGCTTCAGTTTGGATAACCAAGAAAGAAAATTATTGTAAAGCATTAGACTTTTTTTTAATTGAAGTATAATGAACATAACTATATATTAGTTTCAGGTATATGATGTAGTGATTCAACATTTATATATACTACAAATTGATCACCATGAAGTAACCGTCTGTCACCAAAGTTACTGCAATTTTATCAACTATATTCCCTGCAGTGTACATTATATCCCTATGAATTATTGATTTTATAACAGGAAGTTTTTACCTCTTACTCTCCTTTACCTGTTTTGCTCATCACTCCCACCCTCATCCTCTCTGGCTACCACCAGTTTTTTTCTCTGTGTCTGTGAGTCTATTTCTGTTTTGTTTTTTTAGATTCCACATATAAGTGAAATCATATGGTATTTGTCTTTTTCTGACTTATTTTACTTAGCATAATGTTCTCTTGGACCATCTTTGTTGTCACAGATGACAAGATTTCTTCTTTTTAAGGCTGAATAATATTCTATTGTGTATATATACCACATCTTCTTTATCCATTCATCTATCAATGAACACTTAGGTTGTGTCCATATATTGGCTATTGTAAACAATGCTACAGTGAACATAGGGCTACATGTATCTTCTTAAATTAGTGTTTTTATTTTCTTCAGAAAAATACGCAAAAGTGGAATTACTGGATCACATAGTAGTTCTACTTTTTAGTTTTTGAAGAACCTCCATACTGTTTTCCATAGCAGCAGCACCAATTTACGTTCCCAGCAACAGTGCAGGAGGGTTCCCTTTTCTCCACATCCAGCTGAACCTTGTTATTTGTTGTCTTTTTGATAATTGCCATTCTGACAGATGTGAGGTAATACCTCCCTGTGTTTTTGATTTGCATTTCACTGGTGATCAGTGATACGGAGCGTCTTTTCATGTGTCTATTGGCCATCTGTAAATCTTCCTTAGAAAAATATCTATTCACGTCCTCTGCTCATTTTTTAATCAGATTTTTTTTTATGTTGAGTTGTGTAAGTTCTTTATATACTTTGGGTATTAACCATTGTTAGATATCTCATTTGCAAATATCTTCCCTCATTCAGTAGGCTGCCTTTTTGTTTTCTTGATGGTTTCCTTCCCTGTGCAAAAGTTTTTTAATTTGCTGTAGTCCCATCTGTTCAGTTTTGCTTTTGTTGCCCTTGCCTAAGAAGACAGATCCAAAAAAATATTGCTGAGACAGATATAAAATGGGATTTATTCCAGGGAACCATTAGATTTTTATATCACTTTTATAATGAAATACAATTTTTTGAAATATAAACATCATAAGATGACTAATTTTCAAATTATTTAATGATTAATAGTAAAACTCTTCTGATTATACAATGAGCAAGTACGAAATTTATAAACATTAATAATAATTATGACAAATGTAGGAAATGCAAAAGCAAAATGACACTAAAATACTGATGAAAGTCAGTAAATGGTCTTATTACTAAATGGAGAAAGGAGAAGGTAGTGATAAACTTTAGATTTTGGAAATTTCCTTTCAGGAAACAAATTTTAGTTATGCTTTATTTTCTTTATTCTAGCATTGCAGCTCCCTATCCATAGATATTCTAAATGTGTTTATTTGATAATGAAACTTTGTTACTATACAACAGTAACTGATTTATCAAAGGGAAGTATAATTGAAAGTTATAAATAGATCACTGAGTCATAATTTAAATATAATTGTTAATTTGATTTAGTTGAATTAAAATTGTGACTGAGGTAATATTTTTCAAATGTATATATCTCAAAGCTTTCACAAAACTTATTTTCAACAAACTGTTACTTAATTGTGTAGTGTTAGTTTATAAATGAATAAACTAAAATGTTCCCATTAAAGTATCATTTTTAAAAACATCGGCAAAAATAGTGAGCTTTATCTTTTAGTCAGTTTTTAAAAACTGAATGCATGATATTTCAAATGATTATTTCTGAGTCATTGAAGTAATGTCATTAACTCCATTCTTTGATTACTATTAGTCTTGTAACAATAATCATGAGGAAAATTTTTTCTTGTGTTTTTAAAAAGCACATTAATAATCAGATTTATAAATCAATTTAAAAAGTGTCAGTGAAATGTGATTATGGAATTAAAAATCCCACAGTCTAAAAAAATAAGAGAATTCAGGTAAAGACACAGTAAAGAGAACAGTTTTATATAATATGAAAAGGTTGGCTAATAAACTAATCATATAGATTCTACAATTCTGATTTTCACAAAACTCTTCATGTAAGGAAGCTAGGTGATTATGTTTTATAGATTATGAATTTAAAATAGTCTAATAAATAGTGGGGAATGCTGGTAGTGTGGAAAAATAATTCTTTATTAAAAACCCAGAAGATAAATTTATTACTATATATCCTTTTTATTACCTAAACTGAAATTAAATTTTATATGATAGCTACTGCCTTCATTATTCTAATCATGACCTTAGTTTTTATTCAAAATATTTATTTGCAGGGGAGGAGCACTGCAATTAATTAAAGTTTAAGTATTTAGTTCGTATAAAGAACTGGACACACCAAAAACCAAACTCATATATCTGTTTTAAATAGATTATACTATAGAAAAAGAGAATTATTGATCAATCATGGTTTAATGAAGTTCAACTATGCCTTCCATTGACTGTATTTTAATCAACCCCCAAGAGGAAAAAAGGGCATATGAGGGATTCCCAGAAATGAGTGTGAAGAGGAGTAGCAACCAAAATGGAAAAGTTCATAGCAGCTTTCAGGAGAATACATAGAAAATGTATTCAATCAGTAATTCAGGGAATCTTCTTCTTTCTATGATTTGAGTTATTCATCTATAGATATCTATTAATTGATATGTTAAATATCCAGAACTCCAGGGAGAAATAATAAAAACTGTGTACATTAGGAAATTATATCTAAAAAATAGTTTCATTATTTTGTGCTTTAAAGAACCAAGTTGATAAGTAAATACATACTATAATATAATTTGAATGATATTTAATTTCTCATTGGCTCAAGTCTATAAAATATAAAAAATCCAATGCTATAGATGTTAAGTATTTTTTAAAGAAAAGATAATAAAGGAAATAAATATTTATGACTAACAGACTTCTCAAAGAACAGTTTATAAATGCAAGTTCATACAACTAGAAATGATGTCTGAATGTAAGAAACAGAGCATTGGAAGTCATTCCATATTTAGGGGCTGGGAAAACATTACATATGTATCATGAGTTTATAAAAATCATTAAAATCATTTGCCTGAAACAAATTTTAATAGACTTTATTAATTGGCTTTGGTTGGTCAGTTTGTTGTAATTTCATGAGCTGGTAAATCTCCTTTAGAAATTGGTGATTTGCCTAACTTTTCAGCTTTTTATTATCTATTCACACATAGTTTGAAGGGAAGATTCATGTACAATGTACCAATTTACATTGGCTCTGCTAATTATCTTTATTATTATTACTATTGTTATTATTTATATGTTTCCTGATTTCATTTTGTTACCATTACGTAGATCTCTTTATTTCTTATTTTCACCATATCTTGCTTTTGTTAATTGTTTAAATAAAATGTATCTTGTCTGGAGACTTAAAAAATTCAGTAGCTTTTCAATTTTTTTGTAACTGTAATTATTGCAGAACCTTTAAGCCAGAACATAACCAAATGGAGGTTGTAAAATAATTTAAATACATTAAAGTGAATTAGTCTTGACTTGTGTATTCTAAGATACCTGTGGGCACCGTTAGATTACTTCCTGACACAATTGTAGTCACAAGAGCAGGAGATCAAAGAGATTCCTCTCCTTTTCAGTACTTCTAGGGTTTGGATTTCACATACCATTATTTCTATAGCAAATGCTCCATTCTCATCTTTTGTCTCTTTTTATTTTACCTGTCTCCATCTTATAACAAATAATAGCCTTTAGAGAACTTCAAAAGAGTTTTGTACTTTAGAGGAAGAAAGGCAAAAAAAAAAAAAAAACCATGAGAAATTAGATTAACTTTTATGAGAATAAACAGATTAATACAGCAGAAAAGGAACACATTATTTAATGGAATCTGAAGAAAAATAGGAAGTCTGGGACATGCAAGAAGTTAATAGCATTTATGATCAATGCAAGTCTGCAGTATTTTTTCTCCCTTCTTAAAGAGGATCGACCCAGATTACAGGGATGCTCACGAATATCATAAATCTGGGATCCTTCTTCCCAACAGTATTGCAGAAAGGTATTCAAGGTGCTCTAGTTTAGAGGTTAAATGTGACTTTCCCAGGACTTTTATAGCACTATTAGGACTAATATCTAATTACAGATGGAAAAAATATGGTTTTGTCTAGGACTAAAGAATGATAAACATTGTGTGTGTGTTTTAATAGGAAAATACACCTGAGCTCCAAAGACCCTATTAAGAAAGGATACTTGGGGTATAGCCATTTGGATGTTGGGGGTCAATCAATAACAATTTTCATTTTACTTTAAACAATCCAAGGTCGTTAGTTGGAACTGTATGATATCAAAATAAGAACCTGAAAAACAAAAAGATTATTCTTACAGATATATTATTTTACATATACAAGTTTTTAAAAGAGTTTACTGATATTTTAAGTTTAGTGAATTTATGAAAAGTACATATATACAAAATATCCATATACCTTTGCAATTATATTTATTATCAGTCATTTTTATAAAAATAAGAAGAAATTGGATTTCCACAGAATTTTCTTCAAATATAATGAATGTTTCAGACAAGGATATAAAGGTTAAGTATTGCAGGGTATATATATATATAATACATATTTTTTTGACATATAAAGGAAAATATTCCCTAAAATTCTTACAAAAGAAATCCTTAAAAATCACATTTTAAAGTCTAATCAACCTTCTTTTGAATAGCTTAGTTCATAAAAAATTAATGAAAGATCCAAACCTAATCTCCCATCAAATCCTTGGCTAACCCCTGAACAAGATGCCATGGAGCTTGGTGAAAAACACATCTCAAAGCATGAATAAGTTGAACAGACATTTATAGCTACTTAATACAAGGCACATATTTAGCAGTTTGAGTATCTTCAACATAGAGGGCCTTGGGAACCACATCAGTCTTTCCAGTGAAACCTTAAAAGAACTTTGCCTAACAAGTGGAGATTGCATTACGGATCCATGGATTCTATGGAAGATAAGAGCAAAAGTGAAACAGGCCCACTCTAAAGCCCTAAATTCAAAACTTTATACAAGTTAAAGGTGAGCAGCCAAAAGTTTCACCATCTGCTTGAACAGAAATCATTTCTCTTCAGTGAAAATAGAATAACCAAGAGTCAACAATATATCATCCAAAAGTGTCCAATAAACCATAAAGATGACTAGGTATATGATGGAGTAGGGCATATGACTACGACTCATGGACAATAGAAAATAAATAAAAATAGATCCTAAGAAAACCAGAGATAGAAATTAGCAGTCAGAGGGTTTAAAGCAGCTATTGTAAATATGTTTAAATACCCGAAAAAAAGAAAATCTTAATAAGTAAAAAAAAAAAAAAAAGGGAAAGAAAAATTTTAAAACAACAAAATTGAAGATTTAAGAAATTAAAATTTACTGGATGTGACTAACAGGATATTGAAGATGACAAAAGAAAGGTTCTGTGATCTTGAAGATAGATTAATAGAAATTATCCAATATAGATTACAGAGAGAAAAACAGATTGAAAAAACGAATAAATTGGATGTCCAATAGGTCTAATGTATGTTTAATTACAGTCCCAGGAGAGGAGAGAAAAATATGAGAAAGAGAAAAAATATATACATATTGAAATAAAGACAAAGATGTCCAAAGCATGAAGGAAAACACAAATATACAGATTTATGTCACTCCAAAATCCTAAAGCAGGCTAAATGAAAATAAAATCACACCTAGGCATATTATAATTAAATCTCTTAAAAGGAGAGATAAAAATAAATATCTGGAAAGCAGCCAAAGAAATAATGACACACTGAATATAGAAGAATAATGATACAGATAATAGTGAAATTCTCGAGAATCAGAAAAAAACAATGCTGGCACACTGTGAACCAATGTCTTTAGGGTATATATTGGACAAACAAACAAGTAAAACAAAAATTCTATATCCAGTCAAAATGTCTTCAAAAAGGAAAATAAATCAAAAATATATTCAGAAAAGTAAAGAAAACAATTTGTCACCAAAAGGCCTGCAACACAAAAACTGCTGTGGGAAATTTTCAGACAGAAGCATATGACTCCAGATGGAACTGATCAAAGGACAGACTCAAGACACTAGATTGATAGGTTGGATAAATGAGAAAGACTAAGTTTGTGTTTCTTCTCTAATTAATTACTTTAATTATAGAACTGATAATTTAATGCAAAAATATAACATTTTATGGTTAAGTTTATAGAATATATAGATGTAAAGTATATGGCCATGGTGCAACAAATTTGAGATAAATGAACAACTATTGTTGCAATGTGCTTACATTTTGCATAAAGCACTGAAAGATTAACTTTATATTCTAATAAATTAAAAATACACAGAATAATCCCAAGAGCAATAACAAATTAGATATGGAACTGGATAGCACAAAGAAATTTAAGTGGAATATTAAAAAGAAAACAGTTGTTCAATCCAAGAGAATGATGGAAAGGAGATAAATAGAAACAGAAAAGCGAATAAATATAGACAGATAAATGATATATATAGAGGTAGATAGTAGGAGAATGGTAAATATTAGTCCAACTACATTATAATAACATCAGATAAACAGAATTAACAGTATATAATTCAATTGAAAAGTATATATCATCAGACCTAATTTTAAAATAACAATAATAATTTAAGCCGGGAACAATTATTCCTTTCACTAAGAGATATGCACTTTAAATATAAGTATACAAATACTTTTAAAGTAAAATAAAATCTATGCAAACATTAAACATAAGAAAGGTAGTGTGTCTACATTAATAAAATAAACTTCAAGACAAACCGTATGACAAAAGATAAAGGAGAACATTTAATATAAGGTTAGAAAAGAAACTTTCTGAGGACTATTCTTCAAATAAGCCTTGTCTACAATTATCACTCACATATTCAGAATATCTATTTTATTATCCCATACCAGAAAATGTTTCCTGATCTAGGATTTGTAAGGATTTAATATTGTAAAGTACCTAATGTTCAAACTGTCATCATTCAAAATACCTGTTTGAGCTTGAACTGTGTAGTTTTTAGCTGTCATTTATTTGTAGGTCAATGTCATAAGAAGTAAGAGGTAATATTAATGCTACATGACAGATGCTAGAGAATTCTTGTTCTGATCTGCACAAGCTCTTGTGGAACAATGGGAAATCAGAGGAAGAATAAGAGGTCATCGGCAGCCAAACCTGGTCAGCAAGATATAGAATCCTTCATCTTTCTTTTGTTCCCTCAGTCCTACTCTCATCTTTCAATTAGATTATTATGAATAGATTCAACAGAAAATAAATGGAGCTATCAAAAATTAATTTTTTTCAGGCTACTTCCCTGAATTTCCAGACAAATATTAGTATTTGAGCTAAGATATATCAGAAGACATCTGGGACACTAAGATATTAATAAACTTTACTGTGAAATCATTGATGTATTGAGGCTGGAGTATATACAGCCCCTTGCATAGTGAAGATCTGTTAGACAAATTGTACCCTCTTTCTATTCCCAAAACTAATCTGTTTAAGGAGCAGAGAAAGATACATTTGCCTACACTAAACCATGCTAGAAACAGTCTATCCATGTTACTAATAATCCTAAAACATTTACTTAAGAATTCTTACCTTTAAAAGAAGAATTGTTCTTTTCACAGACTTTATATATGTAACACATATGTATATATACACACACTCACAACATATATATAAATGATATGATATATATATGTATGCTATTAATAAATATAATGAATGTAGTCATCTTCTTCATACTTGGTAATATTGACCTACTAGAGGGGCTGAAATAAAGAAAAAAATGATGTATTCTCTAAGATTCAAAGTAAACGAGTAATAGATAATGAGTGTTGGCTATTCAACTACAAGCTTAAGTGTTTTTCAGAGCATGGGGAAATCATGCCAACAAGATTTACAGTTACTGTCCTGTTTTCAACCTGAAGATTTAAGGATTGAATTGTCTTCTTTTACCAAGAGAAATGCAGCTGTATACCTTTAAATATTAGCATGTGTCTGACTAATACAGAGATTAGTTTCTTTCCATTGCTATTTTTAAAATAATAATTTTAAGTTCACAACTTTGATATAAAATTCAGATATTTAAAATAACATTTCAAACAGTTTAAAATACATAAGCTAAAAAATAGCTAATGATAATTGTTTTGAATCAGTTTTGAATATCAAATTCGAAATTCAGCTATTAATGAGTTAATCATTGTATCTTTAAGGAAATTAACCATAATCTTGACAGTATGTCATGTACATAGTTGAAACTATAACGTTACTTTGACTAGAACTGATAAAACATTTTAATAGACTGCTTAATTTTAAAAATACCTAATTTACTGAATTTTTTGAATTTTATACTCAGATTGAATGATTTTACTTTCATTAAGCAATATATTGTTTAACTGAGTTTTCTTTCTTGACTAAGGTTCATTATGGTCAAAAACATTAAAGGTGCTATGGGCACCTACTGCATGAAATGTGTGTTTCAGTGCCCACCATCTACTGAGGTCTGGGTAGGAAAAGACTCTGGTGAAGGCACGGACGGGCATAGTAGGAGAGAACACAGGTGACCCCAGACCAGAAATCTCCGAGAGTTAGCCCATACACCAGCCTACACTTGCCACAGTGTGGAGTTGTCATTTCAACTTGAGTGAGTATTAACATTACATATGTCCCCATTTTTTCCCATGAGGAACCCTGAGTGACTATTGTACATGGAAAAGTTATGAGAGACATCTCTGAGGAAGCATCATTTGAAAAATGCTTATGTGAGACAGTGAGAAGATCTTTGGAAGAGTTTCTCTGGTGAAGACAATCTCAAGCACAAAGTTCCTAGGTAAGATGCTTGCAGGGCACTGTAGAAGTTTGGATCTTATTCTAACTTCGAGGAAAAGCTGTAGAATAGTTTTTTACTTTGAAAGGATCACTCCAGATAAGGAGTTGTATAGAGCTCTCTGAAATGAGAGATTGTGCAATTGAGTCTGTATTTTGAAGGTTGAACTGACAGTATTTGATGATGGATAGGAGCAGTAGGAGGAGGAAAATCAAAGATTCTCATGTTTGGAAATGAGCCCCGGGATGAATAATGGTGCAGTTTACCAGGATACAGAATACAGGGAGGAACAAACTGGTACTGGAACATGGTAGACTTGAAACAAGGTATTTGCAGACGTTACTTGAATTTCCTATTAAATATCCAAATAAAAATCAAGAAAGAGGTAAGAGCAAGAAGAATATAGGAATTTCAAGCTCAGGAGAGAGTCATAACTAGAGAAATAAATGTGTTTGTTATCAGCAGCTTATCTGTGTCATGTGAAACATAAGTGAAGATGAGTGTGGAAATTAGTGAAGGGCTTTGAATGCAAAATATAAAATTACCTTAGGAAATAGAGAATTATTCAATAATTTGAATTTTTAAAGCATGAAATATTAAAATTTATGATTTGTTAAATATCACTATATAAATAATATTAATTTCTTTTATTGAAAGTATATGTTTTCACAAAATTATGTGGAAAATAACATACAAAAAGGAGATAAAAATCTTCATTGTTGATAGGGTTAGAAGAAAAATTTCCTGTTGTCATTTGTTCTTTTACTTAATAGGCATGCATGATTTTTTAAATTGTCAAATATATTCTTTGTAAATTGTACATTATAGGGATTAATCTGCTGGTGGTATACAGGATAAATTAGCATCAACTAGGGGCACTGTGTGACAGTAGAGCTAGATCATCATTTGAAAGATACTTGCATCACTAGATCCTGACAATAAATGGAAAAAGCTCTTGGTTATGAAGAAAGGGTTTTTTGTGTGTGTGTATGTCAAATTAAAAAAAAAATTATATCTTGGGGAAAATCACCACACAATCTTGATATTTTGATGATGAATAAATACAGAACTGGCCCTTGATTGATACCTCTGTGCTTTGCCTTACATATTGGCAAACTAAAACCGTGATTAAACACATGTATTCACCCCTTTTTACACATGCAAATATGTGATTAAAAGTGACTGAAAAAATATATATAACTGTGTTGATTAGTATCAATTTAATTCAGGATAACAATGTTCAAAAGAGCCTGTAAAGATACCAGACATGGATGCAACTTTTAACTTGTTAAATCACCCCCACCCAAACTATGGGACTGTTTCATACCTGGTCCTTTATTGTCAGTCCTTCCATATACTCATACCCACTCACACCCTGCTTCCTCCCTCACTGTCAAAATAGAAGCAATAACAAAACAATCTACACATTCCCACTGCCACATATTCCTACTTACCAGTATCTGAAGATATTGTAGTACTGCATGTTACCATACTTGAACTAGCCATAATTCTGCCTAAATTCAATAATTTCTGTTTTTCACACAATTTCTCCCCTTTTCCCTTTGTACTTCAGTACATAGCCTCAGGAATACTTTGGGGCTCTCTTCTATATCAGCAATTATTTTCTGTCTATAGGCAATTTCCATCATTATACAAACATAATGTTACTGTCACATCTTTAAAAAACATCATTTTTTGAGCCACCTCCCACAGCTATTTTTATTAATTGTAAAAGTCTAAGAAATAATTGTCTGTGCTATGCATCTCCAAATTCTCACAGCTTCTTCTCTCTTACATCCATTCCAACTAAGATTTTGCTCCCAGAGTTCCACATAAATATCCCCAATGATTTCTACATTGTCAAATTTCATATCAGTTTATCAGTTTTTTTTTCTTTTTAATTGATTTGTGACACAATTTAACATTCTCAACCTTGATGCACTACTTCCCTTGGATATCAGGACACCACTGTCTTTTTTTTTTTTCCTTCCTCACTAGTAGCTCCTTCTTAGTCATCTTTACCAATTCCTACTCTTGCCCCACCCTCTTAACATTCCTGGCAACCAAGAGCTGAGTCCTTGGTTCACTTATCCTGTGGACTGGCTTTGACTACCATGTATATGTTGTCAGCTGCCACATTCTTATTTCCTTCTTGGATCTTTTTTCTGAATTCCAGGCCCATAGGTGTAACTGCCTTTGTAAAATCTCCATATCTTATTGTCATCTCAAATTCAGCATGTCAAAACTAATCACCCCCTCCAAAATATCTACTCCTGCATTTTTTCCCATCTCAGTAATAAAGGTTAGGGGTACTCCTGATATACTTCTAGTTGCTTGTGCCAAGTATGTTTAGACAATTGATTCCCTGTTTCCCCCTCAAGCTCCATATCCTGTATCTCTAAAATATATCCAGTTACCAGTTCTCACCACTTCCATTGCTATCATTAGGGTCTGAACCATTTCATTTCTGGACTCTAGTCTCTTCTACACACCACTAGGCAGTCGTTCCCCTTCTTTTTTTTTTTTTTTTTTTTTGGTTTTCATCCCCCCTCTTCCTTTGTCTCTTCACAAATAAGCAATCAGTGAAGTTGATTTGAAATGTCGGTCATTCCTGCGGTGACTTCCCATTTTATTCAGCGTGAAAGCACAAATCCTTACACATATTCTGAAGACCAAAAGGAAATGTTTCTCCATTACTATCCTGACCTCCTCTGCAACTCCCCTCTCTGTCAAAGCAGTCCTTCAGCTGTTATCACCTCCTTGCTCTTCAGCCAATGCTTCAGGCATTCTCCTAGCTTCACACTTTGGCTGACTCTTCCTTGCTTGGAATCCTCCACTCCAGATATCAAATGGCCACCCTCCTCACCTGCTCCAGATTTTACTGAAATATCATTTTCTCAAGGATACTCTTCTTAAGGATGCCTTGATTAACCTATTTAAAATTACAAGCACACATTTCCTCTGAACTCAATAGTCTGTTCTATTCTGCTTTTTAAAAAATGAAAAAGTTCTTCTTCAGCATGTAGGAATGTTCTAACAGTACAGTCAGGCCTCATTATTTGAGGATTCCACATGTGAGATTTCATTTACTTGCTAAAATGTATTTGTTACCCAAAGGTAGTACCCAAGGCATTTTCATGGTCATTCTTAGACATGGGCAGAGAGGCAGAAAATTTGAGCCATCGGACGTGCAAGTTCCCAGCTGAAGTCAACAATGTTGTATTCCAACTTTTGGCTTCAGCTTTCATACTGTAAACACATCTCCTTTTTATGGTATTTTTAGTGGCGTGTTTTTCACATTTTTTGTTGATGATTTTCCTGCTTTAAGTTGCCCTTAAGCATAGAGCAGATGTGCTTGCTGGTGTACACAGACATTAGTAGGCTATGGTGTGCCTTATGGAGGAATTTTGTGCATTAGGTAGATAATGTTAATTTTCAGGCTTGAGTGATGGTGCTGTTGACCATGGGTTTAGTGTAAAAGAATCAATGATATATATTAAATACGGTATCTTTAAACAGAAACACACATAGAACAGTCAATGTATTGATCAATTGACAGAAATGTGACCAGAGATTCACAGGAACCTCACTTTGTATTTCCTCTAGAAGCAATGGTTAAATATTCACTAATTCAGTTTTTCCCACTGACTTTAAAGAACATACCTTGAATAGTGAAAATTTTTTTGTATTTGCATTTTACTGGATCGAATTTAAGCTTCTTGATGAATAAACTATAAGCTCCTTGACACAGAATACATCTACCATTATTTTATTTCATAATTTATTTAATTATGAAATTTATAAAAACCAAAACAGGTAATGTGTACACACATATTCATAGGCACACAGCAAGGAAAATCTATAACAATTGTTCATCATAGTTATTACAAGTAGGTAAAAAATGTAAACATGTGCTAAAAATAATTTGTTTGGTGGTTGACTGTGTGATGTGGTTCACAAATTCTTATTTAGTGGGCATTATGGTACTATATAGAGAGACTAGCCTGATCTATCTATCTATCTATCTATCTATCTATCTATCTATCTATCTATGAAAATCTCTATCAATCTAACCTTCTGGCATATGATATGTACCTAATATTTTTCATGGAAAGAAGGGAATAAATTTGTTATTCCTGGACCTCACTAGGACTGGAGTAAAGACACTTAATTTCATGAAAAAAAAAAGTCTGTTATTTTGTTATACTTTAAGAAATTTACAATATTTCAAAGGAATAAAAGTAAAAACAAAATGAAAGTATTGCCTTATCACTTGTCTCTCAAAACAAGCTTCTACATAGCTGATCAAAATGCATCTCTTCTCATAGCATTAACAAATAACTGTTCTAAAGGAATCCAATAACGGTTCTAAACAGCAGACATGCTACAGAGAAAATATCTCTATAATATCTTTTTACAGCACTGAAAAATTAATCAAAAAATTGTAGGCTGTTGCAATGACAAGTACATTAATCTCAAAGCAGCTACATTGATATTTCAAAAAATATATTTTCTAAGTATCTTTCCATGACATTATACAATTTATCTTTTTTTTTTTAAAGTCTTTTTTGTTGTTGTTAAGCAAAGAGGAATAAACTGTTTTAATGGATTAGCTGGACTGACAAAAGCATTCAGGGAAATGCCACAAGAACCCTGCTATGGGGACCTCAAATACATATCATCAAGACCACATCCCTAGTTAAAAATGTAATGCATAGTATAAAATGTATAATTGATTGTCAGTCAGGTACTGTTCTCTTTGAAAATAAAATATTCCAACATATAAACCAGAATACAGTAAGACAAGAAATAAGAATTTAATGGATTTAGCATATGCCATGATGTCTATTAATGAATTATGAACTTTCACACTACTCTTGTATACAATTGGTCCTAAATTTAAACAGTAATTTTCACATTCTCTTAACTATTCTTTTTCTACTGGAGGGGTGTTATTATTTGCCTTACATAATTCATAGAAAAACATTTATACTACTTTTTGTTTATGGTCTAATAAATTGTTGTACTGTTTTGATTAATTTCTCAGAGTTATTTTATAATAAAAGACAAAGATGTTTTTATACACATAAAAATTATACATAATTTTATTTTACAGTGCATTTAAAGAAGAAGCATTTTCTCATTCTTTACTTAAGAATGTGGAATTTTGTTTAAAAATTACATAGAAAATTTAGTATATCCTGAGAGAGAAGAGATAAATTTTTGATGTGTATTAACCATTGCATTAAATTAGAATATTACCTGATCCAAAACAGGTATATTTTCTTTATTTGGTAAATTTATTTGTCCTTTATTTGGATTCTAAGCTAGATTCATAACTACCAAATAGTTGGTATATATGACTGCACGTGTTATTGGCTAAGTGGGCATGATGTCTTCACGAAACATTATTCTAGACATGTACTTGTCCATAATATTACCACATCCATGAAATATGAAGCATGCATTTAATGCCTATTATTTCAATGACTTCTATGACCCTATAAGATGTGCTTCATTGTAGACAAATCTATAGTATTAATCAAAAAACTAAAATTTAATTTATATCAATGACAAAGTACGACAAATGCCAATATAGAATTTTACTTTTACTGTATCTGGTTCAAGAGAAGCATTGTATATTTCCTATAAGAATTTTTGTGGTCTTATTCAACTGAAAGATGATATTTCTCCTTAAGGCTTGGGACAGGTATGACATAAATTAGAACACTTTTAGAAAATTACTTAAATGATTCAGATTTAAAATATTTTACTAAATAGTAGCCATATATATGAGAAATAAGTGCATATTTTAGATAAACTTTCTAGATATTGAATGATTATCATGAATATATTATTTGTCACAAAAGTTGATTAAACACAGCTAAATGTTTACTTCCTATTCCTAGCCCCATTAAAAAATTCTCTAACATACCTGGTTAGTGAAAGAACAAGTATTATATAAATAGTACATAATGAGAAGAAAAGGCAACGAACAAAAATTTCTTGTCCTATGCGACTTTTTGTTTAAGTAGTTATAATGCAGAAAAACATTTAAATTGATAGATGAATATATAGAAGCATAGATAAATAGAGATGGAAACATGGATATAAAGATCTTAGATGAATGGATAGATGGATGGACAGACAGATGGATATAAACAAATAAACAGATAAGCAGATTTTTAGATGACTGTACCTCCCAAGTAAGATATATATTATATTAAATATTTGACAGTAATTTCATTCAATATATAAATCTATGTATGTAATTTTAAAAATATTTTTAGAATAATTTTGTCTGTAAATACAACAAATCAGATATATTTTAAAGCTTCCTACCACATAAATGATAGAAGTTGTGGCATGAAACATTCATCAAAATATTCTAATAATTTTAAACTTTCATTGATCACTAGTAATTGTTGACTTGATCTTTTGTTTGATGCAATGTATCACTGGATAAATGAGCACCAAACTTTTCCAAGGTCTTCCTTATTAAGTTCACATTGAAGATTCTTCAGGTGCCTAAGAGGGGGTTTATGTCACTGAAAGGAGGTGCCATTGATTTGTAATAGGTAGTCTTTTCCAGTGAAACTCTATTTCCACGGGAAAGAAAAAATGGTTTTGGCTGACAAAAGTTGACTGGTCCAAATAGGTCATCTCCTCACAGACCAATCAAATGTCATGGGATAAAGGGAGGTGGCTGGGGCAGAAGGTATATTGTTACTTGCTAAGGTCCACATTATAAAAACAAAAGACAGAACAAGGTCTCAAGTTTATTATTTTCCCTGAGATAGCTTGATACTGCAGAGGGAGTACAGTCTCATACTTTGGGGACATTTTCTGAAATATTATAAATCATTAGAGGTAGGCCATCACATGATCATTTATCTGCCACCATGAACCGCAATAAATTCTCCAGAGGCAATCTGCACCAAATTAAGCTTTCCCCTTAGGCATTGTTTTTCAAGGATTTACAGAATATTTTTTTTTTCAACTTGGCATGGCAGGCTCCTTTCCTCCCAAAGGCTTTGAACCTGAAGGCAGTTCTAGGAAATTGAAATAAACAAGATAGCTACAGCAGAATCACTGCCTTTAGTATCAAATTCAGAAAAAAAATTCCTTGGAATTGCAGTGTTTGATTTGGAAATCATGTAGAAGAAATTTATATCACTATAGACACTACTCTAATAATGGAAATGGAACTATTTCAGTATTTTTATTAGGTAATGTATCTGAACATTCCTGCCTGTACCAGCAGAATATCAGCCCTGACTTATAAAATATTCCAATTTCTTAAAACTTTTTAATTGGATATTTCATGTAATTTAACAAATACTTTTGGAAGTATATTGGTTAACATATATGTTAATATGCAAGTATTTAATTTTGATTAAACTTTAATGTACAAGTTTTATACTAACACATGTAGATATTACACTAATAGATGTCATAATGCTTGTATTCACGAAATAAAACATATAATCATGGTATAGTATTCATTTGCTTTTCAAAATACTTAGTTTGAAATTTTTGTACATAGATTTAAAGGTATAATTGGATGTCCTTCCTTTCTTTTTTCCTGTCTCTCTTTTTTCCTGCTTTCCTGTCTTCCTTCTCAACCTGTAAGAATTTGGGATCAAAATTAGGAATAAATTAAGCTTATATTAATGAATTGAGGATATTTATATTTTTTTCCCTCTGCTCTGAGATAGTTTGTACATAGAATGCTTCTGTTCTTTGAAAGTTTGACCAGTTAAGTATTGGGAAAATATATTAATCATTTGCCCATCTACTTTTCAAAGTACATGGTTATATTTTTATTTATATGTTTATCATATTTTACGAATGCATTATGCTTGCTTAGTGTACAATTTAAGGTTTAGATCATAAGCAATTGTAGGAGATGATAGCGCTGTCATAAATGTTTCTGAGGCTGGAGCTAGAAGTGCCCAGGGCTGACAGTCAAGAGGAGAAGATACATGTAAAGTGGATAGGGCCAGAACAGCCTGGAACCCGCAAACACAAGCTTGTGCCCAGAAGTTGGACTGAAACCTGTGGAAGTTCTTGTCCCCTCTTACGTTTTTGTATGAGTGTCCTGCAGAAACAATTTGCTCATCATAGAGCTATATATACACATACACATACACACACACACAACCACATGCACGTGCTTACACACAGACACTGACACACTCACCTGACTTGGGAGTCAGAAAAGTTGAAAAAGGATCCTAGGGAAGGTAGAGCACTTGCGGGGCTGACCACTGCTTCATACCAACAAGGTGTTACAATAATGTATGTGAACCATGAAAAAGCTGTGACTTGGCTTCCAGACTACAAATCTCCTGAAAGAATATTTCTTATGGCCCACAGTGGCTGAAAACAGACAGATCAGTTCCCCCATTAGTAGGAAGGAAACCAAGGGATCACACACACCTGCACTAGTGTAAATGGCAGACAGGATAAGACAAGTTAGTGATGCAGACCTACAACAGAGAGAGAGTGTCTACAAAAGAACACGCTGTCCTAGAATTGTGTTCCTGCTCTTTCCCCATGCCCGACCACCTCTTTTACTTTCTCTTCTCTCATTCCACCCCACAGGAGCCACATTGGCCTCTTTACTGTTCCTGGAGCTATATTCTTTTACTGGGCAGTTTGTATTGTTGTCCTACTTCTGGGCACATTCTTACCCCAGATATTGTGAAGTTTCTTCCTCATTTTCCTCAGAACTTTTCAGTGAGGTCCTGACTGATAACCTTGGCTGAAAGTGGAAACATCCACATTTCCTAACCTTCATTAGTAATATACTTTTTTTTGGTAACACTGATCACCATTTAACATACTACATATTTTACTTATTTAGTCTGTCTAGATTCATTCTCCACCTAAGCTGTAAAAGAATAATGTTTTAGCCTGTTTTTAATTCACTTCTCTACCCCAATTTCTATGAGAGCCAGACACTTAGTATTTGAATACTATTTTTTTACTGAATGAATATGTGGTCTGACTGTATACAAGCTATAATTTCTAAAGTCAGTAATATCTCATGAATTTTACTTTAGTAAATAATTATTTTCTATGAAGACAGAAATTATGAGCACATTGCTTCAGTCACTGTGTGTTATTTGTATGAATAAAGTAGCTAAATAAATTAAACCAGATTTGCTTATATATTTGAAGTCATAAATTTAAGCATGTATGTGTGTGAGGGTGTAGTGAAATTCAGTATTCCAAAGAATTAAATATAATTAAAGTCTATATAATTGTTTCGACAAGAATTTTTTAAATTTTATATTATTAGACAGTGGCTTTTTGTGCACACCTGTATACTTGCAATTTCCTTGTTACATTTTAATTTTATTTTATTGTGGCTATCTTCTTACTATTCATAATGTAATATTATTTATGCCACAATTTATACTCACTTTAACATGAGGGGTTTTTGTATGCAGCAGTGCAGCACTATTTAACCAGTAATATCATTTACTCTTTATTCTTTATTATACAGTCTACAGAAATTAACTATTTAATACTCAGCATTATAACAGACTGAAAAACAGATCAATCTCATTAGTCACCTTGTATTTTCTAATTTTTTATTAGAATGAATTACTGTCAAATGTACTCCTGTCTATCTTAACATAAACATCTTGCTGAAAACGTGTGTGTGTGTGTGTTTCAGTATGTTGTAAAGCTGAAGTTAGTCTATGATGTCCCCTTCACTAATATTTCACCACACATGTATTACATTATTGCTCATTGAACTAATTCTCCTGAATTTAATATCTGATTCTTTAGATGCAATCCTTAATGTAAGATGGGAGGTAAAATATTTTGAAGAGATAACATATATGTCTACCTACCTGTGTGCAATAGGTATATGAAATAGTTCTATGAATGTACTAAATATGTTATTTCTCCTTTCTAAAACTGGATACTGTTAATTAAAATATGTAAAGAGATATGGCCAAATTTGTTTTTAACCCAAGATTGCATTTAGTGTGGTACAGAGAAAATCCTATTGTTTAATTCAGATATATAACAGAGTGGCAAGAACCAGAGCAGTTACATGATCTCATCCCTTTGCCTGTATAGTATTCCATTAAATTTTTATTGTTTTAAACATATCTTTACTTTTATCCTCAAGTTACCTTTTCTCACTTTAAG